>NC_060138.1:1028282140-1033282140 GCF_021461385.2 Schistocerca piceifrons | reverse complement strand
CTGAGGAATGAAATAACTACGAAGTGCAGGGAAGCTAAGATGAAATGGCTGCATGAAAAAGTGAAGAAATAAAGAAATGAGTGTCGGAAGGACAGATTCAGCATACAGGAAAGTCAAAACAATCTTCGGTGACATTAAAAGGAAGGGTAGTTAACATTTACAGTGCGGTGGGAATCGCACTGTAAAACGCAGAGCAGAGAGCGGATACGCGGAAAGAGCACTTTCAAAGCCCCTATGAGGGGAAAGATTTGTCTGATGTGATAGAAGAAGAAACAGGACTCGATTTAGAAGAGGTAGGGGATCCAGTATTAGAATCAGAGTTTAAAAGGGCTTTGGAGGACTTAAGATTAAATAAGGCAGAAGGGATAGATAACATTCCATAAGAATTTCTAAACTCATTGGGGGAAGTGGCAAAAAAACAACTATTCACGTTGGCGACATACTATCTGACTCTCGGAAAAATATCTTCCACATAATTTCGAAGAGTGCAAGAGCTGACAAGTGCAAGAATTATCGCACAATCAGCTTAAAGCTCATCCATCCAAGCTGGTAACAAGAATAGTATGGAGAACCATGGAAAAGAAAACTGAGTATGTGCTAGATAACGATCGGTTTGGCTTTAGAAAAGGTAAAGGCACCAGAGAAGCAATTATGACATTGCACTTGATAATAGAAGCAAAAGAGAAATCAAGACACATTTATAGCAAATTATGACGTATCATCCTGTCCCTTCTTCATGAATGTTCTCTACATGCTCCTGACTTCGCCATTTTTGTGGAGAATCTCTTATACCTTACCTTATCTGTCCTCTAATTTCCGATATCCTTTTATGGCACATCTTCAGTTCTTCTACTCTCTACTTTTTCAGTTTTCTCGCCGCCCATCTTTCACCACCCAACACTGCTGTGCTCCAAACGCACATTCTCAGAAATTTCTTCGTCAAATAAAAGCATATGCAGGTTATTATTTTTGTTAGGAATAGCGTCTTTGCCTATGTTAGTCTCTCCTTTAAGTCCTCCTCGCTTCATCCGTCATGGTTATTTTCCGTAATACACAGCAGAATTTGTAACTTCTAGTTCGTTATCATCAAAAAAATGGTTCAAATGGCTCTGAGCACTATGGGACTTAACTACTGAGGTCATCAGTCCCCTAGAACTTAGAACTACTTAAACCTTACTAACCTAAGGACATCACACACATCCATGCCCGAGGCAGGATTCGAACCTGCGACCGTAGCGGTCACGCGGTTCGAAACTGACGCGCTTAGAACCGCACGGCCACACCGGCCGACCGTTATCATCAATTTTATGTTAAACTTTATGACTAATCTCACTTCTGCTACTCCTCGTTACTTTCGTCTTACTTCGTTTTATTCTCAATCTATAGTGTGTACAGATTAAACTGTTCATTCCATACAAATCCCGTAATCCTTTTTCAATTTCGGTGAGGACAGCAACGTCGTCAGTGAATCTTATCACTGACATTCTTTCACGCAGAATTTTAATCTCACCCCTGAATAAATTTTTCTTTTCGCAAATTATAAACTTATATAAATGGAACGGTAGATACGAAGGACTGATTTCCTATCTTAAACAGATTCTTAAACCAAGCAGTTCATTACTGGTCTTCCAATCTTGTTTTTTCCTTCTGGCTCTTTAAAAAAAATGAAATAATGGTGCGAAACTTCACTAGACGGGCTGGTGGGGGGGGGGTCCGCACCTCGTGGTCTAGTGGCGCTAGCGTTGCTGCTTCTGGATCATGGGGCCCCGGATTCGATTCCGGACCGGGTTGGGGATTTTCTCTGCCCTGGGACTGGGTGTTTGTGTTGTCCTTATCATTTCATCATCATCGTCATTGACGGTGGCTAGATTGCACTGTGGAAAAAAAATTGGGACTTCGTACGGGCGCTGATGACCGCGCAGTTGAGTGCTCCACAAACCAAACACCATCATCATCGACATATACGGTACATTACCAGTCTGTCCCTGCAGCTTTCTCTTATTTTCCTCAGAATTTCGAACATGTTGCACTATTTTACATTTCATAACGCTTTTTTCCTCGACAAATCCTAAGAAGTTGTCTCGAGTTGTCCTAAGTATTCCTTCTACTATCAGTCGCGGTATCAGGACTGTCACTCTGGTACCTTTACCTTTCCGAAAGTCAAACTGACCATCATTTAATAGATACTCGATTTTCTTTTCGAGTCATCTCTATATTATTCTTGTCAGCATTTCTATCATGACCTCTTCAGCGGATTGTGCGATAGTTCTCACACTTGTCAGTTCTTGCTGTTTTCGGGATGGTGTAGATGATACTTTTCCTACAATTTGATGGTAAATGTCCAGTCTCACAGATGCTACAAACCAACATGAATAGAAATTTCGTTCCTGCTGAGTCTTCCTAAGGAGGCGCAGGAAAAATACGCAGTGCGTAGTGAATATGAAGCTGACTGTAATACACATTAACAATCTTCTCCAACAGGTGTTAGTTTGGAACGCAATAACTGAAAACAAGTCACTTCTTGAATATTGAAAGAAAAACAATGTTATCTGAAGGCCGAAGACCTGAAAATGTCACAGTATTTACCTCCGGACAAGTAGTGTATGGACTTTGGAACTTCCCAAATGGGAAGTTCCAAAGTCCATACACTACGTGTCCGGAGGTAATTTGCAAAAGTTCAAGTCTCGAGAGGACGAGGAAAGGATAAACTCCCAGAGGGACTTAGAAAGTTTGTCTGGTATACAGCCAATGAAAAAAATGTCCAGCTACTGTTCACAGCATCAAAGGCCATGTATTTCGGTGTAGAAGCCACGAATGGTGTAGGTCTGTAGTTGTCAGCTTGTGAAAGCAAAGATGGATAGTGGCGACTTGGTAACGATGACTCCAGGGTGAAATGCTGATTGTGGGAGTGCTGGCGCCTGGCCGAGAATACTTGAGGAAATAGTTTTATCTCATGATCCGCAGAGGAGAAACGGCCCGTACTGCCAGTGGTCTCTGGTGGCGCTTGGGTTGCCGCCTAATGCCGGGCGGAGAGAGGCCGTCCCTTGTCTCTCGTATTTAAGTGCTGTCCCCTGCGAGGTCCGTCCTCGCATAAGCCGCATGTGTTGTCAATTGCTGGCAGTTCCCACTTCCAGAACTGATGTGTTATCTATCTCTTCCGGTTTATTTTATCACAGGTCTTCTGAATCTGTGAAACTCTGGCTGTGATACTTCCATGTCTTCCATTTCTTCATCACGTTATCGAACTAGTCCTCTACGAGAGAGGCCTTACAGGTACTTTTTTCCCCCTATCCGGTCTTCGCATTTAACATCGCTAGTTGACTCTTAATGTCGACGCACTTGCTTCTGATTTCATCTAATGTTGTTTTGACTTTTCTATATGTTGAACCACTCATCCTATCAAACATTTCTTTTACGATTATTTCACATGCATCCTGCAGTCTTTTCGACTTAGCTTACTTGCACATTCAGTTTATTTCATTCTCAAGAGACTTATGTTACAGTATTACTGTCTTTCCCTCGGCATTTTTATGCTTCTTTCATCGACCCGTTGACGTATTTTTTCTGTTACCTAAAGTTTCTTCGCAGTTCCCTTCCTTTCCCGACATCTATGATCGCCCCTTTTAGTGATATCCATTCCTCTTCGCCTGCACTGTCTACTGTGGTATGCATTACCGTAGTATCTGGAGCCTTAGAGAATTTCCAATGCATCTCATCATTCCTCAGAAGCCTGCTTATGTTCCTACTCCTTTTCACATTAATTCATCTGGACGATTCCCTTGATCTCCATCTGACCGTGATGTAATCCAGTTGGAATTTTCTTGCGTCTCCAGGGCTTTTCAAATATGCCTTTTCCTCTTGTGATTTTTAGATGTTTGAACAGGGAATTCTCTATTACTAGATGAAATTTATTGCAGAACTTACTTATCGTTCCTCCTCTCTCATTTCTACCAGCAAGCCCATTTCCATCCGTAAATGTTTTCGGTTCCTTTCCTTACTGATGGTTTGCTGTTGGCCATGAATGTCCTCTCTCTTTACATACGGAATTGCGCGTTTCATATACTCTATCACTTCAACTTTTGCCTGTGATGTCGGCATGTGTACCTAAACTACCGGGTGGTTATAATGCTACAGTGTGGGCTGTACACATTGCATGACGCTGAAACATCGTAGATGTGTTCATTAATCGGTCTGCTCGCGGAGTATCCTGAAGCGAGCCTTTTGCCAGGCAAGCGATATGTGGTGCTGCCTCATTTTGCATGGAAATGGTGGTATGAACACAGTTACATTCTTGGAAAGCTGCAATCACGTGTTGCACAAGGAGGTCCCTATAACGCACGGATGTGACTGTACGTCTAATAGGCCCACGAGGTGTCATCTCCTCGAAGAAAAACGGAATGAGAATGAAGGATCCTGTGAAAGCACGCCACGCGGTCACATAAGTTTCGTGCAGTGGATATTCCTGCATAACTCTGTGGCGGAGTAGAATCCCATATGCAACAGTTCTGTGCATTTACGCCACTATGCAGAGTAAAATATGCCTCGTCCGCCCAAACAATACACCCTGGCCGCGGATCATCCATTTCAATGCGTGCCAAAAAACGATCACAGCATTATAGCCTACCTTAGGAGCTCATTTGGAGCACATTCTAAATCCTGTAGGAATACCAGTGTAAAATGCGATGCAAAACCTATAACTGTTGACCAGGGGAAAAGCAGTTCTCGTGACACAGCTCGAGCACTGGCTTCAGCAATTGAGGCATGAGTAGCACAGTCGGCTTTATCTATAGCAGCTTCATCTGTAAGTAGGCTGTTTATGTTTTCTTATTGGCAATGTTACGTAGCGCTCTGTATGAAAATCACTGGCTGTGCTGTGTGCAGTCTGTGGCTAGTTTGCATTGTTGTCTGCCATTGTAGTGTTGGGCAGCGGCAGCTGGATGTGAACAGCACGTAGCGTTGCGCAGTTGGAGGTGAGCCGCCAGCAGTGGTGGATGTGGGGAGATAGATGGCGGAGTTTTGAAATTTGTCTTGAACTGATATATATATATATATATATATATATATATATATATATATATATGATGATATTAAGGTAAATACATTGTTTGTTCTCTATTAATATCTTTCATTTGCTAACTATCCCTATCAGTAGTTAGTGCCTTCCATAGTTTGAATCTTTTATTTAGCTGGCAGTAGTGGCGCCTGCTGTATTGCAGTAGTTCGAGTAACCAAGATTTTTGTGAGGTAAGCGATTTGTGAAACGCATAGGTTAATGTTAGTCAGGGCCATTCTTTCGTAGGGGTTTTTGAAAGTCAGATTGCGTTGCGCTAAAAATATTGTGTGTCAGTTAAAGCACAGTCTTGTATAATTGTTCAAAACGGGGACGTTTCACATCAACAACTGCTGTGGCAATGGGCCGCCTCCCTCTGCCTGCTGCAGCACCTAATTACCTGTTTCTTCAAATTTCTTGATCGCGTTCTTTAGGCAATTTATTGACATGGGGCCTCTTCACAGCTGTTTCGGTACACGATATTCCCGAAAACCAGTGCTGTTATTGCTGTCGTCCTTATAAAACAACTTCACCAGCAGTGCACGGTCTTTTTTCTCGATAGCCATTGCGTTTCGCACAGAAAACTTCAAACTTAGTTACACCAACAGTCATTTAAGAAAAGAAATCAACGTGTGTCGCCAAGCAACAAAGAGCCCACTGACGTCGTAACAGGAAACATTTCACATTCTGACAGCTTACAGCACCATATCATCACCTGGTGGAAGAAACTATTATTTTTTCAGCGTACTCCGTGAGTACACCGTTAATGAACAAACCTACGACGTTCCAGCGTCCTGCAATGTATACAACCTGCATTGCAGCACTTGGGAACCGTCAATTTAATTGTAACCACCCGGTATTATTATTGGTGTTGATTTGCTGTAGATTCTGATAAGAAGAAGAGTAGCTTTCTCCCTGCCCTACCTTCTTATTCATGACGAGTACTACTCCCATTATACTATTTTCTGCTGCTGTTGCTGCTGATGTTGTTATTTAGCAGTTTTTTGTGTTAATACTTTAACCAGTTACTAATAATATTATTTAAAAACATTTATAAAGATGCTGTTCACTGTACTAGTGCAAATCATCCACTGTTTCAACGATAAAGATAGGTTCAGAATTCATAATGGTCACAATAAATTCACGTTATGGTTTATACTAATGTGCCACAAACGTAACGAAAACACGAATCTAAGGAATAAAATACATGAATGAATCTAATTATTTCTACTAATCTACATGCTCTATTGATAATCAAAGAATGCATTTCGTAGAAAAATTCCTGCTGTAGTATCTACTGGAGTGACTTTGGAAAAGGACACAACGTTGAGAAGAACACTGTCGGAGGGCCACGAATCACTGGCATGCATTTTCGCAGCTCCACTTCCGTTTACAAATGGGAAATTAACTAAATGAGTCATTAGCAAGCGTACATCATACATCACTTTGAAATATCAGTGAACAATGAACACTGTGTCAGAGGTTTGGCGAGGCGCGGATGCCTAATGAGTTGTGCCGTGTCACTTTCGGTCGATATCTCCGTTGAAAAGCTTATCACGCCTTTCTTCCAAACGATCCAACCGTGCGTAATTTGCATGGAAAGCAACACGTTCCCTCCTCTGTTAATTACAACGAATGTAAGGAATCTGATTCGTGACCACGAGACACTAATTGCCTAGATATATCTGATTGGGTCGCAGGTAACAGACAATTGCACACTGAGTGACTTTTTCTTGGAAGGTCTCTTTTGTTGATGCTTTTGACGATGCAAATACATGTCTGCCCGTGCTACTTACGCCTTGTAGCTTCGAAGTCTCAACAGACTTTATGATCCCTCTTAGCAATAACTAGGCCATTTAGAAAAATATCAAAGGGAATCATAAATCTACTAAACAAGGTTGTCTGTTTAGGGTATCGCTCTACAGGGGAGTATCCTTTAAGGAGGAGGGTTAGGGTTCATAATCTTAGAGATGCTAGTGGCTGAAGAAACTGAATTAGAGATAATATACCAATGTTGGGGCCAGTGCGAAAGCTTATTATGTAAAGTGAATACTTTGGAAAAGTTTCGTAACAAGCTCTTCATGTAAATAATAATCCGAAGCGGGTTCCCTTGAGTTCGGGGAATTTCCTAGTCATTAGTTGGTAATATTAGCTCTCGAGTGGCTGTACCAGACGATAACACCGAGTAAAAGGTTGTTATTGGCTGCTCAGAGGGTTAAACCTCTGACACATCAATCTAATAGGAAGTTTTAAAACAGTGCACACTGCAGAGATTTTGGCATCACTGTTTCAGTATGCCCCTCTGTCAGGATTCTTTGAGTTCAGGTAACAGTAACACGACTCCAAATAACTAAAGTATTTTATAGTTAGTTTGAATGTTTACTATCATCATCTCCTCTGCTCTTATTAGTATTGCCTATTACTTACCGTCATCGGCATAATTGTTGCTTGAATGAATATAGAGCCTTGTATCGATATGGAGAAACTGAAGAATCTAGGAACTGTTGTTCTGTGTGGACCGTCCTATACCAGTGGTCTAAAGCGGTAACCTTGTCCTGTTCATTGAAGAATCAAACAATTACAAAACGATGTTTACTTTTTACATACCAACGGAAATGTGTACATTTATAATATTATTTACTTAGATACGAGTCACGTAACTCTCAAGACGGCGATTTTAGTCTTCCCTTAGTTCCAGTTCTCTTCATGCGTTTGGTAATGGGCATTCCTGCAAGTTAATAAAACCACTGGTCAAATACCCTCACAAACACAGGAGAAAGAAAAACTGAAGATTTTTTTACAAATGAGGGAGTGTCGCAAGCATATCCGTTATCACCTACATTTTTTTTATATCCATATAAAAAGCACCTAAAACTCGGAGGGTATCAGACTACAATATGGAAATACTTCTAAACATTTTACTCTATGAGTTGGTTCTCCGACGACTTTCAGAGAATACGTTAGCAAGAAAAGATTTTAATAACACTGTTCTGAAACGAGGGTTTTGTTCTTTGCCTTTATGGGATTTTAGGTCAGGCAAGACAGCGATAAAGATATTGACAGGTTCAAATGGTTCAAATGGCTCTGAGCACTATGGGACCTAACATCTGAGGTCATCAGTCCCCTAGAACTTAGAACTACTTAAACCTAACTAACCTAAGGACATCACACACATCCATGCCCGAGACAGGATTCGAACCTGCGACCGTAGCAGTCGCGCGGTTCCGGACTGAGCGCCTAGAACCGCTAGACCGCCGCGGCCGGCGATATTGACAGGAAACGATCGAAATTTGGAAATGTGTGGAGTACTGTCCACTGAAAACTAAGACGAAGGGCTGTGTAAGGACACGGGAATAATCTCCTCGCATACAATAATGTAGTGATGGTAGCTAAACACATGTGAAGCAGAGGAATCTAAGAGTTAAAATATCGAAGCTGTGTTAAAAGATGTGTTTTATTAGCGAATGTAACGAACACGGTTAGCCACTTACTCGGGCAGACACATGTCTTCTGCGTCACTTATTTTACTGTCAGGAAAATGCTACCTTTTGCTAATTAGAGATGTGGGTTGCAGAAGTTCATCAGTTCCAATAGTTCGATATGACACATGATTCGCAAGTTTCTGATGACGTGGACTTGAAGTTAAAGCTACGACTACACCTAGCAATTCCGCAGCTTCATGATACCAGTTATCCGTTATTGCTTTTTTCTTTTTTTTTTAAAAAAAAAAAAGGACCTGCTCCAGTTTCATCGCTGCTGGCACAGTGGGAAGGTAACCAACCAAACAGTGAACAAGAACTCACTTGTTGTGGTCTTCACGCTCGTCTATTCAGTGCGAGCCTTTTCATCTCTGTGTATTAGTCGGCCACATTATTATTGTACCTGGAAGTGAGAGCGCTTCGGTCAGTTTAGCATGTGTTTTCATAGCAATATTTCCACGAGGACACGTTGAACTGTGTGATAACATATGCACCACTGTCTTGAAATTATTGACAATGTGATGCGTTTTCGGAAGTCACCACTGTACTTGTTTACTGTAAATTTACCACGTGTTTCCGATAACGGCTGTGGGAGCCTAAGTGCAGTAATATCGTGATCGGGTGGTAATTATTGCAAGCCACTTCTATTTGAACCTGCTTACACAACTCAAGCCTTAGTCTCCATCTATGATATTTACGTTTCACACTCACAGTTTTCTCCAGCCGTAATGCCGATCACCAATACCACTTTCACGTCCCACACTTCCCTCCGTACCCAAATGGACTATTCTTTACGTCAAGATGTGTGTTATCAGCTGATCCCTTCTTTTTGTCAAATTGTGTCATAAATTTGTCTTTTATCCGGTTTGATTCAGTACCTGTTCATTAGTTATCTGATGTATCCCTTTAATCTTCAACATTCATCTGTGGCACCACATTTCAAAATCTTCTCTTCTTGCCTCAACCGTTTATGGTCTAAACTTCACTTACGCACGAGATTTGTCTCCAAACCAATACCTTCTGAAAAGTCTTTGTAACACTTAAATTTATATGCGATGTTTAACAAATCTGCCTGTTTCAAAAACACTTTTGTTGCTGCACCAGTCTGCTCTTTTATCCTCGCAAATTCAATCATCGTCAGTTATTTTGCTGCCCAAATGGCATAGCTCTTCTAATTTTAGCATCTCGTATCTTCATGTAGTTCAATCAACATTAGCCACTCAAAAAGAACGTATTTTGAAAGTTGTTGTATTTTGTGATGTGACGATACTGATGATGTTTGTGGGACGTTTGTATTTTAGTATTCTAGCCTCGTCGCGATACAGTTCACACAAAAGAAAATGCGATTTAAATCATCTCCTAGCATTGACTCGCATGAGCAAGTTGAAGGGCTTCTAACCAGGCAATTTCTCTCAACTGAAGCGCATCCTGTCCAAAGACATTGGCTGTCTTCTACAGCGTGTCCATTCCGTAAACTTCCTCCATCTTTTGGATGGGTGGATGTTTGTAATAAATGGGGGGGGGGGGGGGAATAAAACTTGTGGAGATGGAATTTGTTTACATTTCCGTGAAGCCCGAGACACTTCAGGTAGTTCTTGCTTCGACATTCATTAGCATCGTCAACTCACAAGCAGACTGTCACATTCTAACCCAACCTTGACCTCGGGCTATACTACAGATTAGTCTGCTACCGCAACCGGGTTTTCTGTTTTCACATTCGTTGGGTTCCCAATAAAAGCTCATGCTATGTAGAAACGTCTCTGCGCAGAATTTCAGGCTGCAGAAGTGTTCCTAAGCTCCTGAGTGGGTGGGTGACAGGGGGGTGGGAGAGATTTGGGGATGAAGAAGGGACCAATCTGTGCCTTAGAGTACTGGCTGCCTCTCTGTCATCGTGTTTCTTCCAGTTCTTTCTATTTTTTATGCCTTCGTTTTTTCACGGCTGTTGAGGGATGAACTGAAATCGGGGATGAGTAATTGCACATTGTGCTTTGTGCGCTTTGCGAGTAGGTCGGAGTACTCGTTTTATTGAAGGCCTTGGTACAACTGAATTCGGAGACAGTTCACCTGATTTCCATGTGCTGCAGCTGAACCGCCTTCCGCATTATGATCATAACATGAGCATCGTATTGTGCTAACAGCTGATAGTTCACTTAACTAACATAGAATCAAGACTTTGTTTAGCTCGAGCGGACTTAGAAACTAGGGCGTTCGAATTACAGCCACTGCCTCTGCGGTGAACACTTTACAGGGACAGCAGTGTAAAAGTTCTGAGTTGAAGCAACTAAAACGGAAATAAATACAACTTGTATCAATTATGAATGCACAGCACTGCGATTGCGATTAATAAATGTTCCCAGCCGGCCGCGGTGGTCTAGCGGTTCTAGGCGCTCAGTCAGGAACCGCGCGACTGCTACGGTCGCAGGTTCGAATCCTGCCTCGGGCAGGGATGTGTGTGATGTCCTTAGGTTAGTTCGGTTTAAGTAGTTCTAGGGGCTTATGACCACAGATGTTGAGTCCCATAGTGCTCAGAGCCAATAAATGTTCCCAGAAATGACTACAATGACCTTTTCTTTTATTCTTCAATTTTTATTTTCTCATAATGTCTTCGAATCGCCCAGCAAATCAACATCATTTTTGAGGCATTTTGTATCGTCTGATGCTGAACCGATAGGTGATTCGAAACCGGTAATGGAACATAAAAATCAAAGAATAAAAAAGGTGCCTGTTTACAGTAATTTCTGGAAACCTTTAGAAATAAATACTATGTACCGCAGCAGGTGGCATCCAAAGGATGGACAAACAAGATTACCGAAATTGGTGTTCTATTATAAACCGAACTGAAGTAGAAAATAAGACCACAATATGAAAACACAATTTCTGAAGATGTAACAGGCTCCAGGTGTGTGTCTTAAAGCGTAGAAACGACAAGAAGGAGATGTGTCAAATACTGCTGACAGGCCATATTCCACCTGTCATTACTAGAAGCACTCTTCATTTCTGTTTAATTCGCTTTACACTCCAGATTGTCTTTGTACACATTTAAGAATGTGCAGTTGCGGCTCGTTGTTCCCTTACTGAGAAAGGCTGTAAATTTATTACCAATTTATCTAGAAGTCCTATCGCTTTTTTAAATATTTAACCCTTCAATAATATCTAAAAATAGGAGTTTCTGGTAATTTAATCTAACGGACAGTTTTAGAAAACCATCAAAAAGTACCTCCAGAAAGAAAAATAAACATGAAAATAACGCACTTCTTAGCTACGAAAATACCGCCACATGTTTCACACTGTTGGCTGGTTGATTTGGGGGAGGGGACCAAACAGTGAGGTCATCAGTCGCATCGGATTAGGAAAGGATGGGGAACGAAGTCGGCCGTGCCGTTTCGAAGGAACCATCCCGGCATTTGTCTGAAGCGATTTAGGGAAATCACGGAAAACCTAAATCAGGATGACTGGACGCGGGTTTGAATGTCATCCTCCGGAATACGAATCCAATGTGCAAACCATTGCGTCACCTCAACTCGGACACACTGTTATTTCTCTCGCTACGTAGTGACATGTTACTGTATTATAGCACAAACTATAGAGATATTTATAAACAGCATGCGTTCACTACAGCGAATAAAGTTGCCAGTGCCAGCAACAAAGCAGTAGCAAAATCAAAACATCAGTATCAAACATCACTTAATGCTGTTTCAAAGGAGCCACAGAGACAGGGATTCGAAAGTGAAGTTGCTTCCCATTTTTTTTAAGGAGCGAAAAGTGGGCATTCTTTCAGGGTTCACCTACTTCGGCCTTCTACTTCTTGCGTAGACGTCACACTACCAAACCACAACGAACACTTCAGTGCGTATACTTGAGAACAGTTGTAAAACGATGAGTCCAAGATGACTTGGAGAGGGTGTGATTTCCTGCCGGAGATCAATGTGGGAGCAATAAACTAGTCAGTTCGTGGACGAAAAATAATTGTTATTTTTTTCACACTGTGGTGACAAAAGTTATGCGATAACGATATACACATATACACATGACGGTAGTATCGCGTGAACGAGGTATAAAAGGGCAATGCGTTGGCGAAGCTGTCATTTGTACTCAGGTGACTCATGTGAAAATGTTTCAGATGTGATTATGGCCTCACGACGAGAATTAACACACTTTGACCGCAGAATTGTAGTCGGAGCTAGACGCATGGAACAGTCCATTTCGGAAACTGTTAGGGAATTGAATATTTCGAGATCCACAGTATGAGGAGTGTGCAGAGAATATCAAATCTCAGGCATTATCTCTCACCACGGACGAGCACTGCAGTGGCTGACAGCCTTCACTTACCGACCGAGAGCAGCAGCGTTTGCGTAGTGTTGACAGAACGAACAGGCAAGTAATACTGCGTGAGATAGCCGCAGTAGTCAACGAGGGACGTGTGGCGAAATCTGGCGTTAATGGGCTTTGGTAGCAGACGACCGACGCGAGTGCCTTTGCTAACAGCACGACATCGCCTGCAGCGCCTCTCCTGGGCTCTTGGCCATATCGGCTGGACCGTAGATGACTGGAAAACCGTCGCCTGCTCAAATGAGTCCCTGTTTGAGTTGGTATGAGCTGACGATAGGGTCCGAGTGCGGCTTAGACACTACCCAACTTATCACCAAGGCACTGTGCAAGCTAGTGGTGGCTCCATAATGGCGTGGGCTGTGTTTGCATGGAAAGGACTGGGCCCTCTTGTCCAGGTGAACCTATCATTGACTGGAAATTGCTATCATCGGCTACTCGGAGACCGTTTGCAGCCATTCAGTGCAGTCAAACAATGATTGAATTTTTATGGATCACAAAGCGTCATGTCAATGGGCCATAATTGTTGGCGATTGGTTCGAATATCATTCTGGTCATTTCCAGCGAATGATTTGTGAACCGTGGTCGGCTGGCGTTAATGCCGTTTTTCCTTTTGCGCATTTTGTCACTATCGAGTGGCGTCTTATTCCTCCCTCAGTTACTATCTGAATAAGTTGCTCACTTACCTCCGTCAGTGGCAGCAGCAGCGTTCGACGATACTAGTACTGCAGTAACTTCTTCGGTGAGAGCCTGCCCTGTTGGCCGTGCGGTCTAACGCACAGCTTTCCGGGCGGGAAGGAACGCCTGGTCCCCGGCATGAATCCGCCCGGCGGATTTGTGTCGAGGTCCGGTGAACCGGCCAGTCTGTTTTTAGGCGGTTTTCCATCTGCCGCGACGAATGCGGGCTGGTTCCCCTTATTCCGCCTCAGTTACAGTATGTCGGCGATTGCTGCGCAAACAAGTTCTCCACGTACGCATACACCACCATTACTCTACCACGGAAACATAGGGGTTACACTCTTCTGGTGTGAGACGTTCCCTGGGGGGGTCCACCGGGGGCCGAACCGCACAATAACCCTGGGTTCGGTGTGGGGCGGCGGGGGGGTGAAGTGGACTGCAGTAGTCGTCGTCAGGTTGTGGACCAATGCGGCTGCGGTGGGGATGGAGCCTCTCCGTCGTTTCTAGGTCCCCGGTTAACATACAATACAATACAATACAACTTCTTCGGTGTGGCAGTTATACTTCCGTGTCATGGTGTGTGTTGCAGTTGGTCGGTTGCGGCGGAGCAGCGAGGAAGTCTCTGCAGCATGAATCAGGCCGGGGCCGCTGGCGGCGTGCACGCGCGGTCGGAGTTGTGGTGTGGCACTAGCTGCGAGAACTGCTAAGTTTGTCGCTCACCGCACCTGCATACTGGAGTTGAGTAATCAGTGAACCTATCATGGTAGCTCAACCGTTGCGACATCTCTTTGTTGATTGCTGGTTGTTGCATACTAGGCTGTCCCCGCAAGCAGCAACATGATGTTGTGTTGGAGTCGGCAAAATTTTGCAGCTGTCTCCTTGTATGGTGTTTAACCTTTGAAATGATTATAATTTATTAGTGAAGTGCACCAGCGGGATCTTCTGCCTTGTGGACGTTAACGTTCCGTTTACCTGTCCTGGTCGTTAGCGTAGTTTTGTGGCAGTGTGTTTTCCTCGCTGTGTTGATGCTGTCTGGCACAGCGTGTAGTTCGACAACTTGCTGTTGTTCTCTTTTTCTCTTTGAGTGTTTATTGTGCCTTAAGTGTGTTTATATACCAGTTATTAAGACATAGTCCTGCTGTGATCCTCGCCTTCACTGGTACTTTTGGTTGTCGAGCTGTTGGTCGGGTGGAAGGGAATTGATTAGATGGTTGGTTGGTTCGTCAGCCGTCCATAGGTCGTGCTGCAACCCAATTGTTTAGTGTTACGCTTGACTGTCTGTCTCACCTAAACTGTGGTTAGAGTTTCCTCCCCAGACCTACCCTTGGAACACTTCTGAACACCACTGGTTGTTGTTTGTGATTGTCATTTTATTTGGTCGCAGGTACTGTGGCAGGCTTTCAGCCGTGTATTAATATTGTCTGTTTTATGTTCAGTATATGGTCTTCAGCCGAACTTCATAACAGTCGAATCTTATGTGAAGTATTTTAAGATTAGGCCTTCAGCTGCGTTTCATTTAAAATTCTTGTTGCTCTGCATTTAGGCCTTCAGCCGCGTTTATTTCAGAATCTGTGGTTTTAATATGTAAATCCTTGTCTGTAAGGTTTCTCTTTAATTACCTTGAATTCTTGAAACGCCCTTCAGCCATTTTCTGTAAATGTTTATCTTAAGGTTGTCTTTAATTATTCTTGAGTAATTGTCTGGGCCTTCAGCCGACAAGTACTTTAAGTTTTCTTAAGATGCTTTTCTGTTGTACTGTGTAAAGGCCTGTCTTTAAAGTCCCTCTTTTATTTTGTAAAGAATTTTTTTTAATTGGGCTTTCAGCCGAAGAAGCAACTTGAAGTTTCCTTAATATGGCCTTTAGCGGGAATTTGTAAATGCTTGGCTTTCAAAGAATTTCCTTAGCTGATCTGAAATATTATTTCGTCCTTTAGCCGCGAAGATATTGTAATTTTACTTAAGTAAGGCCTTCAGCCGTTACTCTAAATCCTGGTGTTTTAAAAGCAATCATTTAAACTTATTCTGGATTAGTTACTTGGCCCCTCAGCCGTGAATTGATCTTTGTTGTTTAAAGAGAAAACAGTGCATTGGTTTGAGGAATAAAGTTGTGTGTGTTCTTGTATAACTAACAGTAATTGACCTTGGCCCCTTTCCACAACCTGATCCGCTCTGTCCCGCGAAACCACATTTCAATTTGGTCTCCCATATCGCCCGACATGAATCCCACCGAACATTCATGGGACATAATCGAGAGGTCAGTTCAGGCACAAAATTTTGAATCGGCAACGCTTTGGCAATTACGGTGAGCTTTAGAGGCAGCACGGCTCATTATTTACGCAGGGGACTTCCAATGATTTTTTGGGTCCATACCACGTCGAACTGCTGAGTTACGCCGGGAAAAAGCAGGTTCGATAGGATATATTAGGACACTATGACTTTTATTGCCTCAGAATATTCACAGTCGTCCGTCTTCGGTGCTCCTGGTTTTGATCCCTGGCGAGTGCGGTAAATACAGCGACACGGTGTGTTGATCTCCCAGCGTCGCCCTTCTCAGCACGTACTGCTACAGCGTATGTGGATCTTTGCGTTACCAGCCCATAGCTGGGCGGCCCAGCGTCGGCTGCGGTCACAGTGCACATGACAGAATGCGTCTCGCCCCCAAATACGTATGGCGAAGGAGTTTCCCGCAAGAATCTCCGGAGATGTAGGGATGGCCGGGGCCCAGTGTTGTAGTCCCGCGAGGGCAGCAGAGTGCTGAGCTGCTCAGTAACCCGGATAGAGGTACAGAGCTTCAAGCCCTGGCGACCGTGGTGATTGCAGAGGCATCTAGAGGTCGGTGGCAGGCATGGGATGGACGTCTTGGACGTCTTACTACTGCCCAGTTCTTCGACCATAACATAGATGGAATTTGGGCACCTCTGCACTTAAAGTGGAAGTAAGTAATACTAGTAACGGTTAAAACCATGCTGGCAGCTGAGTTTGAGGTTCCTGTGTTCATGAGTTGGGGATTTTATTCTGTACAATACCTTTTCTCTTGGTCCAATAGGTGCTCCATTGATACGCAACCGATTTGCATAGCTATTATCTGATCTAGGGAGCCGAACAGAGTCGACATAAAGTGTTCTTCAAGTAGGCCAGCTTTTTATCGGGTATGATCTCAAAGGGAAGGCTGTATAGCTAAATTAAGAACTGGGTTATATTTAGGGTGGCAGTTCCAGTGATGGTGGCGAGTAATCGGAAGGTTGGTCCGGAAATATCGAATCAGGTGCCATTGATCAATAAGCCTTCTTTTTGTATCTCTTGCTCTTGCTATTTCTCTTGCTCTTAACAAGTGAACATGATCATCACTAGATTTTCCATAGAGTGTAGCAAACACAATCCGGTAAATATGTATTTTATCTGTGATTGTTTATTTCGGACATTCAGTCGCAGATTCCTCGGTGCCCTGCCCTGATCCGAGGATAATACGTAACCGTTGTGCAGTGCGGATGGTGATAGACCCCATTAAGCAGAGCAGTAATTCCTAGGTGTTTTTTTAATAGTACCTTTCGTCCTTATGAATAAACTAACCTAACAAAAAAATCTTTATGCCTAAAGATAAATATCCACCGCTAATGCAGACATATACAGACTCGCACTCAGTGATGTTTTCCTGCAAGCATAAGCGTTAACATGCACATAAATAAAATGGGCGTTTAAAAACTCACTCGAGAAAAACGCTCTTTACAACCTGGTAATTCTTAAACATAAATGTAACCAAAACACACATAAACACAAGATCCTAGTAATTAGCAAATAAACACATACATTTCATAAAAAAATTTCCTCCTCAGTTATCTTCGTGACCCCAAGGTGTATGAATGGGTTGACGTAATTGTGTGTCCTGGTTCTCTTTGCTAATTTTACCGTACTTTTCCTCTTTATCTGGCACTCGCCTCCCGTTTCTGAAGATACTGCCAGGAATGAAGGCAGCGCGTCTGCGGTTCGTTTAAATGCGTAAACATGGGTAACCTGCACTATCATGGAGTTCGTTGGGAATTGCAGTTTAACATTAACAAGCGACATCGTTTCTATTGCCTGACAGAGCCTTTTAATGCGTGACAAACTTTTCAGTCTTTTGCTTCTGCACATAGATTTCCGTTAGCATCACTCATCGTCTGACGTAAATCTTTGGTGAAGTTGTTTTTTTATGGTACTCTCCTGTCTTCCAAGGCCTTAATGTTCATTTTTTAAATTTTGTGCCAAATATGCTTCAACCTTATCAAGAAATTTCGAACTGGTGATATTTATTTTGCTGGAAGGGAGAGGGTGTTTATAGGTCAAAAAGGGACGGCTTCGTTTGACTGAAAACCATCCCATATGTGGGTAAGCCTCTACTCTTGTGAATTTTTGAGTTATACTCCACTATCATATACTAGAATAGCGCATTTCACTCGTTTTGAGATGGCTGTTAACGTAGTAACTCAACATTTTTTTATATTGCCCAGTGGACCCTTTCATTTCGTCCATTTGCCTGTGGGTGTAACACACTGGTCATGGCTTTCTTAAAAGCAGCTGGCGCGTTTTTTTGTCCGAATGACACTGGAAAATGTTGATAATGATCACATAGAGCTGTGAAAGCATGTCGGTTGATGATCTGGTGCTATCTGTTACTGTGGCTATCCACTTTGAAGGTCCATAGTTGCAAAATAACGCCACTGATCTAGATTATCTGAGGCCTCTCTTATTTTACGCGCATGGTAAGCACCTGCCACTGTCTTTTGGTTTAAACAACGATTGTCATAACAAAATCTATATGTTTTACTGCAATCTCACGACTTTTTTGGCACGACAAGAACCAGGGTGGCCCTGGGGCCATTACTATCTTCATTGGTCCCATCACAAGATTGAAAATATAACTTCTTCTTTTACTGGCTGTAAATGCTACAGAGCACTACACAGCTTCTTATAGATGAGCATTTCATTTCCTGTGGAATACGATGTTGAGTTAGTGGCATGGCAAGCAATGGTCGGGGAGAATCAAATAACTCAGCATACATTCCCAACAGTCTCTCAAACCGCCAGGTTAGCCGAGAGCACTAACGCGTTGCTTCCAGGACTCGGGTAGGCGCGCAGGCCTCGGATGGAATCCGCCCAGCGGTTTAACAGCGAGGGCCAGTGTGCCGGCCAGCCTGGATGTGGTTTTTAGGCGATTTTCCACATCCCCTTAGGTGAATTTTGGGCTGGTCCCCACGTTCCGCCTCAGTTACACGACTCGCATACATCTGCAACATGTTCACACTATTTCATGGTTTACACTAAACGCAGACAGTTGGGGTACACTGATTCCTTCTGGGGCTATGGGGTGGCAGTAGGAAGAGCATCCGGCCACCCCTTCAAACTAATCATGCCAAATCCGGTTGTAACAAGGCCGACTCTGCTTAAATTGCGGGATAAAGGCGCAAGCAAAAGAAGAAGAAAACTCTTCCAACAGTCTCTCAATGGCCTCCTTATCCTGCCTCTCTAAATCCGATACTTTCCTCCTCCGTTCATTTCAACTGACACACTGCGCCAGAATTCCTTGGACTGACGTATAATTCTTATCCAGTTCATCTCTCGTAGTGGCTCTAAGGGGTCTTTCAGAGTACCATGTGATAGCTTCACTCTTCTCTTCTTCGGCACTAAAGTTATCAATCCTTACAAGCACAATTTCCCATAAGAAGGACAAACTACTTCATGTGAAACATTGTGCTTTACTTACATCTTCATTCTCAAGCAAAGGTTGAACTACGCAAAAAGAATTAACTAGCAGATCAGATCCTGCTTCAATGAATTCAGATTATCCGTTTTGTTAATAAAAATTACCTTTCTTGCTGCAAAGTATTTCATCTCTTCCAGGCGCATTTCACCTTTTACCTGAGGACATCGTCTGTGGAATCTAGAATAATACAGTTTTGTTTTAATATGCGATATCTGTAGATTATAAAACAATTCAGTCCTGTTATTTACTTAAATAGGTGATTATTTACAGTTTTTCGCGTTTTTTGTTGGCATTTGCGTTCCCCCTCATCTGGTCGCATGCTGGGGTCGCACTATAACTCCACTTACGATACATAAGCATGGTTTGGTATCACGAACTTCTTTCTCCATGATTTTTATATTGTTTTCCCAAATCCGGTTGCAATTCCGAAATTCCGTGGATACTGTATAAGCCGCTAAAATTTTTTTGTGCTCTGAGGTACCACACAAGAAGAGTCTCTGACAGTTGGTACCAGAACTATCGTGGACGTCTGTCCGCAGCAGGAACATCGCTACGCAGAAAGAAATCACGCTGCCCGCGAGAATCACGTCCCCTGGAGCGGCAGCGTCACTACGAAGAGATGCACGCTCAAGTAACCTGCAAGAGCAAAGTCTTAAGTCACTAGAGAGCTCCTGCAGAATGTTCGACGTGTCTTCAAGTCGCCAAGTGAGACAGAAACAGTGGCCGATAGACAGACAATGGTTACTCTTCAGCATAAACAGAACATTGAATAGAACTATCACGTATGGACAGTGACATCTACTTAGAGATTTATCTGAGTATTGTTAGATTGGAACTGTTCTTTCAATAGCATATGTAGACAGAAGATTAATTTTCTTTGACTTTAGTCCAGAGATCATTATTTAGTTTGTGATCACGGAACGGTAGTCAATGCGGGACAGACGGGCTAAACCTGCATTCTGCAATTGGTGGAATCAACGTTACTAAATATCAGTAATATATATTACAATTAACTATTCAGCGTTAGTTTTATTGTGTGTGTGTGCTGCCCTATAACCCACGCATTAGTTCTTCTGAAACTTCCTGGGAGATCTAAACTGCTGTGCCGAACCGAGACTCAAACTCGGACTTTTACCTTTAGTTGAAACGTCCCCTTTGAAGAACAATTTATACAAGACTGTGCTTTAACTGATACACAATATTTTTTTAGCGCAACGCAATCTGACTTTCAAAAATCCCTACAAAAAAATGGCCCTGACTAACATTAACCTATGCGTTTCACAAATCGCTTACCTCACAAAAATCTTGGTTACTCGAACTACTGCAATACAGAAAGCGCCACTACTGCCAGCTAAATAAAAGATTCAAACTATGGAAGGCACTAACTACTGATAGGAATAGTTAGCAAATGAAACATTTTAATAGAGAACAAACAATGTATTTACCTTAGTAGTCATAATATATATAGCAGTTCATGACAAATTACAAAACTCCGCCATCTCTCTCCCCACATCTACCAATGTTGGCGGCTCACCTCCAACTGCGCAACGCTACGCGCTGTTCACATCCAGCTGCCGCTGCCCAACACTACAATGGCAGACAACAATGCAAACTAGCCACAGACTGCACACAACACAGCCAGTGATTTTTATATGGAGGTGGCGTTACCAATAAAAAAACCTAAACAGCCTACTTACATAGCCCCCATGCACCCCACAAAAAATTTTACAAATTGTTTTGGGCAGTGGCCAATAATGATTTGATAAAATTTTTCATAAATACAATAACAAAGATATCAAATGCACACACTTATTGATACAATGTTGGTCAAAAGCTAAACTTTCTCACAGTCCATAAAGACAGTCCTAATCGTTCATCACAGTAAAACTGCCGTTTCTTTTCTCAAAGTCTGAGCAGTAAAAGAAAATGCACACAGAAGTAGTGGATTTCCATGCAGTCTTGAAGAAGTAGTGTTGTTCTTCCAACGGAAAGACAGTGTTGACTCTTGACATGCAGACAGGTAATGGGTCACAACAGAGCAAACCCACAGCAGAGTCAGTCGAAGTTTTGAAGAATATTGGTAGGTAGGTCATCACAGAGCAGACCCACTGTAGTCCTGCTAGAGATTACAGTATTGGTGGGCCACCAGAGGTACAGACCCACTGCAGTCCTTGTAGAAATAATGGTAATGGTGGGTCATCAAAGATGCAGACCCACTGCAGTCCTTGTAGAGACGGCCAGCAGCCATCTGTTGCAAATGAGCAGGTGCACAATCACCATCGAAGAGTCTTGAGGACAATATAGCAAGTCCATAAACCACCAATTGTGCACTCACAAAGTTTTTGAAATTGTCCTTAGAACCAGCAATGCTGTTATCCAGTCCCTTGCCGAATTATTAACACACGTGCAAACACCATCAGTCCCTACTTCTCGCATATTGTCCATATACTATGACCAACAGAAACGTGTGCAGTGAAATGATACTTAATTTGAAGACTGGTAACAATTACAATTTGATAACATAAAAATACAATAACAAAGGTATAAAATACATCATTAAAGAACATAACAATACAGATAGCATTTGTAGTAATACAGACTTTACAAAAGAATAGAAATATACACTCCTGGAAATTGAAATAAGAACACCGTGAATTCATTGTCCCAGGAAGGGGAAACTTTATTGACACATTCCTGGGATCAGATACATCACATGATCACACTGACAGAACCACAGGCACATAGACACAGGCAACAGAGCATGCACAATGTCGGCACTAGTACAGTGTATATCCACCTTTCGCAGCAATGCAGGCTGCTATTCTCCCATGGAGACGATCGTAGAGATGCTGGATGTAGTCCTGTGGAACGACTTGCCATGCCATTTCCACCTGGCGCCTCAGTTGGACCAGCGTTCGTGCTGGACGTGCAGACCGCGTGAGATGACGCTTCATCCAGTCCCAAACATGCTCAATGGGGGACAGATCCGGAGATCTTCCTGGCCAGGGTAGTTGACTTACACCTTCTAGAGCACGTTGGGTAGCACGGGATACATGCGGACGTGCCGTTGGGTGGCACGGGATACATGCGGACGTGCATTGTCCTGTTGGAACAGCAAGTTCCCTTGCCGGTCTAGGAATGGTAGAACGATGGGTTCGATGACGGTTTGGATGTACCGTGCACTATTCAGTGTCCCCTCGACGATCACCAGTGGTGTACGGCCAGTGTAGGAATCGCTCCCCACACCATGATGCCGGGTGTTGGCCCTGTGTGCCTCGGTCGTATGCAGTCCTGATTGTGGCGCTCACCTGCACGGCGCCAAACACACATATGACCATCATTGGCACCAAGGCAGAAGCGACTCTCATCGCTGAAGACGACACGTCTCCATTCGTCCCTCCATTCACGCCTGTCGCGACACCACTGGAGGCGGGCTGCACGATGTTGGGGCGTGAGCGGAAGACGGCCTAACGGTGTGCGGGACCGTAGCCCAGCTTCATGGAGACGGTAGCGAATGGTCCTCGCCGATACCCCAGGAGCAACAGTGTCCCTAATTTGCTGGGAAGTGGCGGTGCAGTCCCCTACGGCACTGCGTAGGATCCTACGGTCTTGGCGTGCCTCCGTGCGTCGTTGCGGTCCGGTCCCAGGTCGACGGGCACGTGCACCTTCCGCCGACCACTGGCGACAACATCGATGTACTGTGGAGACCTCACGCCCCACGTGTTGAGCAATTCGGCGGTACGTCCACCCGGCCTCCCACATGCCCACTATATGCCCTCGCTCAAAGTCCGTCAACTGCACATACGGTTCACGTCCACGCTGTCGCGGCATGCTACCAGTGTTAAAGACTGCGATGGAGCTCCGTATGCCACGGCAAACTGGCTGACACTGACGGCGGCGGTGCACAAATGCTGCGCAGCTAGCGCCATTCGACGGCCAACACCGCGGTTCCTGGTGTGTCCGCTGTGTCGTGCGTGTGATCATTGCTTGTACAGCCCGCTCGCAGTGTCCGGAGCAAGTATGGTGGGTCTGACACACCAGTGTCAATGTGTTCTTTTTTCCATTTCCAGGAGTGTACATATACATCAGTGTTACAGGAATTATGACATAAGTACATACATAAAAGATCAGAATAACTTTCGAAACATCAATTTCACACATGAGCATTAAAACAAAACAGAATAAATAATGTCTAAGCATATTTACAAGGTAAATAACATATTATTAATGCCAATTATATTTGAGGATAACAGTATACCTCATCATAGTGAATGTAGCTTAGTATTAGAAAAATTCTACAACTTAAGTCATATCAGATAAACATATAAATACAGGAAAAACATAAATACCCAAGGGTACACAAACATATAGCGGAATAATACAAGGAAAGGACAGGGTTTGTTTTACTGCAGTATTTTGCTAACAAAACTTTCTTTACTTCTCGGAGATCTCCGTTCGTTCTTCATTATTTCCAAAAGTCCTATCTATACCTGCTTTCTGTACTTTTCTCGTATAGCCTCTCAGTGCATTTCTTCAAATTCATCACAACTCATTCTCTTATAGGATACCCCCTCTTAAGCTAACTTAAATCTACTGAGCTCAGATGCTAAACTAAGGGACAAGGCAATGCAGCAGCACAAAACAATTAACACAAACATCAATGACAAAAAATTTAAATAGGCAAAGCAATTGCAATATTACAACTAATATAAGGCACTGTGCAGCAAACAAGAAAAATAAATCTGGCTTAGCAGAGTAACACAAATTAAAATTCAGTAGCACTATGCCTGGCAAACAGCAGCAGAAAATGAAATACCTAAACATGACATAGCTCAAGCAGAAAAAATAGTACACTAAAGACAACAATTCAGACAAGGGAAATGTATATTCACATCTTAATGTCTATGTAATTAAAGTGGTGCACCACAAGAAGTTATTCTACCAAAAAAATTACCAAGTAGTTGAAAAGAAAATGATATATGCAGTTACTGTTATTAGTCCTTTCTTATTGTTCTTTCCATTCCAAGAGCTCCTTTTTCGAAGAATGTGGGTCATAAAATAATTATTTAATAGATCTGTTGACAGAAAGTGTTCACATTAGCAAATGCATTTAATTTTATTTTATGAAACCAATACTGCAAGACAGCTGGAAACCAGATATCAAATGAAATAAGCAACTATGAAAAGCAAAGCATAAAAATATCATTCAATAGTCATGTGACATTTCATTAGTTAGTAGAAATTCTCTCAACTCTCGTAGAAAGACGCTTGTCATAATCAGGTGTGCAGATGTAAGAATGTTTCCAAGTTATGAGCGTGTCGTATTTGCGATGCTTTCTACAAAGGAATGTCAATAGCAAGGATAATGGCCTCCATTTTTTTTCTCCACCTGTACCTCTGAAAGGCACACGCTAATGGCTTTTTTTTTTTCAGGCGACTGTCGCCCAGCTGGGTGCCCACGACGCATTACGTGCAGGTGGTCACTTAACTTTCTTACCGAAATATTTACGACACCAGTTTCCGCTACAGTGACAGTCTCATATAAAAAAATTCGCAGGTTAAGAATTTGCGTTACAAATCTGTAGAAACAAAATCCTGTAAATATAACAGAGTCCAAAAAATTTTCAGTGGCATTGTAATACATTCACGCATGTACACACATTTCATAATTCTTAAAGTACGATTCTTGGTTTCCAACATCTTTTTCCACAAATCAGAGTCCCTAACCATTACTCATTATTCCTTACCTCATTATCCATATACATATTCATCAACACTTCTTCAATATTTCATCATAACAGATACGTAGCATAGTCAAATAACTCATATAGCATCAGCTTATTGATCATAAACATATGGCAACAGCATAATACACATCATCATCGCAATAATAACATCATAAAACCTCAGCCAAATCTCAAAAACGTCATAGCTTTCTGCAATAATTTCAAACCCTAAAAAATATTCTCTGCTCATTTCAATAGTGTCATCTACCTCAAACGTACTTTAAAAATCATGATCCCATACCAAATATATCATTCAAAGCTCTCATAGTATCACAATGGTTCCGGAAAAATATGAGCGTTTCACAAAGTACAGACAAAATACAATTTCATAAGTGTGAAGTTATCCAACTGTGTAATTATGTAAACATCTGTCACTGATATAGTAAAAAAAGTTTCTTTCTCTGTTAAATGATCAGATAGCTGTGTAATTCTGTGTTAGAGAAATATGGTACCGATGTGTAAAGTTGTGTAAGCAAATGCCATATTAGCTAGGGCTCCTTGTGTTTGCCAAACTCATGGTACACAAAGTAGGCGTGTACCCCCCTGACGATTAATGTAATTATACCCTCAGGTGTTACAGATTATTGCAATGGAATGAAATGTATCACGGAAAACCTTTGTATCATTGTCCTTCAAATATCTTTAAAAATAAATGATTTAAGTGCAAAATTAATCACTCAAACACAGGTCCTGTAGTGCTAAATGTGCGTCTTGCTGTAAGATAATCTCTGTGAAAGTGTCGCAGTTATTGTCCTCCGAAAGCTAAGTTCTGCAGAAGTCAATGTACTTACCTCATGATAAACAAAAGTGAAATGCTTTGCGTATAGATATCTTAGTTATTACGCTTATTGCCGTGATGAAGAAAGTACTGTACTGTAACGTATTGTTGTGCTACGGAAAAGGCTGTCTCATTGTAGCTATATCACAAAAGTTACTACTAAAACATGTTTTACTTTCCAGAATAATTCAGAAAACTATGTAGATATAAAACAGATACACCGCAAAAGCAACATTGTAAATTGTCACTCATTAGTAGCGTGTAGCTGTCACATAAACTAACCTCTGTGTCATCTGGTATCTCTCAGAAAGCACTTTAAATTCAGAATGTATTTTCAAGTAAATCAAAATGTAGTATTAAAATCTCATTAGCAGTACTGGTAAATGTTCTAAGTATGTGAGCCTTATAGTCGTTACGTAATCGTGCAACTAACAAGCAAGAATGTACACACACAATAACACTGTGTCGTCTGTTCACTATAACTATGCATTCGCAATTTCTGTTTAAAAATGTTCTCTTGGTTCTTGACTGGATATTTAACTTCAAACATTGTTGCATGTTAACAGTTTCTTAAGTCTGACAAAGCATACTAGAAATGTGAAGTGAAAAGTTTTATGGCAAAGATAAAGTATAAAAAGCAGATTATCTTTCTATAAACGGTTTTACATGTGAAATGTGGTGTAAACCTTTACTCTTCCTAGTGCACAGAGTTTCAACTTCAAAGCAATTAACATGTTGTATACATCGGTAAAGAATGCTGGAATTTTTCTCAAGGTTAGCGTCTATGTTATTTTTCCCTGAGCCAGCGGGCGCAGGTGGCTGCCTGCGGTGCGAGTCATTGTCTGTTCCTTTATTGGCGCGCGTCGTTATTGGGATTAGGATACCTAGCTTCTACAAATTCACGTTGTCGAAAGTGCCCTGTTCTGTTTGAATCCCGCCAGTTCTGATGCAATTCAGGTCTGTCGTTACGACCATATCGTCTGTCGTCATGTCGGTAGATTTCATAATTTCTTTCTTGTCGGTCATGTGGTGGAGAATTTCTTCCTGAATCGTAACTGCGCGCTGGACCGTTGCGTCTAATGTTATTCCGTCTCCCTTGATAATAATTATTTTGGTTCCCAAATTGTCTGTTTCTCTGATTGTCTCTGTGATGGTCACTACCGCGGAGAGGTGATCTTTCCCTGTAATTATTACTACTCTGCCAACGGTTGTCATTCGGGTGGTGTCTGTTTTGGTCACGATATGTGTTGTGAGAATAGCCTTGTCGTGTCCCGTTATTATTTCTTTCATCGCGGAATTGTGACAGATGTGACCTGTAATTGTTGTGCTCCTGTTTCCGCGTTCCCCGACTGTCAGTGTCAATTTCCAGTTCTTGTAACAGTCCCTGAAAAGCCTCCATGTCTTCTTTGCAACGTCCTGCTAAAATAATATGTCGTAAATGTTCAGGTAATTTGATTAAGCAAATGCGGATGAGTTCTGAGGGGCTGTTTGGGTTTGACAGGTACTGATTCTTGTGCAACATGTCTTCAAAATATTTCACAAGACTGGAGAATTCAGATTGTTCGAAATGTTTCATCATTATGATGCCACGTTTTACTCGGTCTTGTGTGGCTTGAGACCAATACGCTGAGAGGAAGGCGTGGTAAAATTCTCCTTCACTGTGGCAATCGTGAATGACCGATCGCATTCTTACAGCTGGTTCATTCTCTAAATAGCTACACATAAATTCTAATCTGTGTTCTAACGACCAGTTGGGAGGAAAACAATGAGAGAATTGATGGAGCCATGCTTGTGGATGAATGTCGTTGGCAGAATTCTTAAACGTTTTGAATTTACGTGTAGTAATGAACAGCTTATAGTCAAAATCATCATGTCGGCGAGTCGCATGTCGGTCATTGTTACTTCGTGTCGGCGGTTCCATCTCAAAATTCGGTGCACCTTGCCAATTTCTTTCATCATTTCCCAAATGCACTGTGTTATTATTTTGTGGATTTCCCGTATTTCTAAGTTCCTCTTCCCGTGTTGGAGCGCGAGTGTCCTCTGGGATTTCTCTTTTGTATTGCGTATTAATTTGATTCTGATTTTGTGTGAATTTCTTAATTTGTTCATACTCTTCTGTGTCAGTGATGGCTACAGGTCTTGTGTCATTCAGATCATCATCTACCTTTGCAGATAAGTTTGTGAACTGATCCGAAAGTTCGGCTACTTTCTCCGATAGTGTACTTATTTCCTCAGGGTGTTTTACTGAACCAAGTTTCAGAGTGTCCATTTGTGTTGAAATCGTATCTACTGTGTCCTTTAAGTTTTCTTGAGTTCTTGCAAGTTGCGTAACCGAATCGGTAGATGCAACCGAGTCAATTTTAGATTGCAAGGTGTCGTGATTTTCATGAACAATAGTTTGCAGTTCTTTTATGGCTGCTTCGTAATTCTGTAATGCATTTTCATGACGCGAAAAAATAGGTTGGAAATGCTCACAAATTTGTGTTTTTACGTCATTACAGACTTTTTGACATTTCGATTCGATGTTATGTAACTCAGTAGTTAAATCTTCACGTATTTGTTCAAGCGTGGTGTCTAACTTTTGAAGATTTTGTTCCATTGTGTCTAACTTTTGACGATTTTGTCCCATTTGTTTCTGATTTTGTTCACGCGTTGTGTCTAACTTTGGAAGATTTTGTTCCATTGTGTCTAACTTTTGAAGATTTTGTCCCATTTGTTTCTGATTTTGTTCAAGCATTGTGTCTAACTTTTGAAGATTTTGTTCCATTGTGTCTAACTTTTCAAGCTTTTGTCCCATTTGTTGCATTAATTGTAATAACAATGCACTGGTGTCTGAAACATGTTCCTCAGTGCTTTTCGGCCGTGAATTTGCACCGGCAACATTCACATTTTGACAAGTGGAAAATGTGTCTTGACTCATTTGAAAAAACGGTGAGGACGCAAAACCTGAATCTACAGTATTTGCAAAATTGTGTCCTGTCATTTCGGATTCCTGAGGCTAGCTGTTGCCGAACGATCGATCGATAATGCTTCCCTGTTCACTACCTGTTTCACTGTCTACGCCATTGTTTGCAGCCCGCTCCATTTCCCTATGCACAGTTACCAAATTACTACTTTGAACGTCTGTTAATTCATTACACAGTGGTGCTGGCAAGCTACGCTTGTCGTCACTATTATTTCTCAGTTTACTTTGGAGCCTAGTGTTACGCTTTTCACACGCCATTATTGTCACAATATTTCACACGATAACACAGAAAAGCACAATTTGAAGAGCAAAAATAAGAGAACACATTAACATAGCACTGAAAATAATATGTAGTTAATTGCAAGCGCAGCTGCGAAATACTTGGTGCAAATTTACATGCATGTCACACCTGTTTTACTGTACAACAATGAAAGACTGCAACTACAAAGGAGAATCTCTCTACAATTACGCGCTAGCAATAAACAATATCTACATTAATTACACAAACTACAAGAAAAAAATCAGAAGATTCCAGTGAGGTATCCTCGGCTAAGGGTCGACATATGAAACGTCCCCTTTGAACAATTTATACAAGACTGTGCTTTAACTGATACACAATATTTTTTTAGCGCAACGCAATCTGACTTTCAAAAATCCCTACAAAAAATGGCCCTGACTAACACTAACCTATGCGTTTCACAAATCGCTTACCTCACAAAAATCTTGGTTACTCGAATTACTGCAATACAGAAAGCGCCACTACTGCCAGCTAAATAAAAGATTCAAACTATGAAAGGCACTAACTACTGATAGGGATAGTTAGCAAATGAAAGATTTTAATAGAGAACAAACAATGTATTTACCTTAGTAGTCATAATATATATAGCAGTTCATGACAAATTACAAAACTCCGCCATCTCTCTCCCCACATCCACCACTGCTGGCGGCTCACCTCCAACTGCGCAACGCTACGCGCTGTTCACATCCAGCTGCCGCTGCCCAACACTACAATGGCAGACAACAATGCAAACTAGCCACAGACTGCACACAGCACAGCCAGTGATTTTTATACGGAGGTGGCGTTACCAATAAAAAAACCTAAACAGCCTACTTACATAGTGGGCAAGTGCTCTACCGACTGGGCTACCATTGCACGACTCACGGCCCGTCCTCACAGGTTTACTTCCGCCGATACCTCGTCTCTTCCTTCCAAACTTCACAGAAGTTCTCCCGTGAAATTTGTGGGACTAGCACTGGGCACAACAATGGATATTGTGGAGACATAGCCTAACCACAGCATGGGTGACGTTTCCAGGATGAAATTTTCACTCTGCAGCGGAGTATACGCTGAGTCATGCTTGGGTAGCTCAGTCGGTAGGGGACTTGCCTGCGAAAGACAAAGGTTCAGAGTTCGAGTCTCGATCTGGCACACTGTTTTGATCTGTGAGGGTCAATACAAAAGAAATGCACACTATTTTTTTTTTAATCCATCTTTTATTCTATATGTCTGAAAGTTTTACAGTCTGTAGATACAACCTTTAGGAACAATATTTTCATTTCTCCACATAATTTCCGTCCCTTTCAACTGGTTTACGCCATCTTGGAACCAGCGCCTGTATACCCGCACGGTAAAATTCTGGACCAACCTGTTGGAGCCACTGTTTGGCAGCGTGCACAAGGGACTCATCATCTTCAAACATTGTTCCACGAAGGGAGTCTTTCAGTTTCCCAAAGAGATGGAGCCAGGTCAGGACTGTAAGGCGGGTGTTTCAGTGTTTTGTGATTGCCTCCATGGTTTTTTGACTGACATGTGGCCGTGCATTGTCGTGCAATAGCAAAACATCCTGCTTTTGCCAATGTGGTCGAACACGATTCAGTCGAGCTTGAAGTTTATTCAGTGTCGTCACATATGCATCAGAATTTATGGTGGTTCCACTTGGCATGATGTCCACAAGCAAGAGTCCTTCGGAATCGAAAAACACCGTAGCGACAACGTTTCCAGCAGAAGGTGAGGTTTTGAATTTGTTTTTTTTCTTGGGTGAATTAGTATGATGCCACTCCACTGATTGCCTCGTCGTCTATGGTGAAAAATGATGGAGCCATGTTTCATCACCTGTCACAATTCTTCCAAGAAATTCATCTCCACCATTCTCGTACGGTTCCAAACATTCGCTGCATACCGTTTTTCTTGTTTCTTTGTGAGCCACTGTCAAAATCCTGGGAACCCACCTGGCACAAGCCTTTTTTGACGCCAACACTTTCAGTATTCTGCAAACACTTTCTTCCTCTATCCCAACGTAGCGTGACAATTCGTTCACCGTGATGCGTCTGTGAGCAGTCACCAAGTCGTTAACTCTCTGCACATTGTCTGGAGTGTGTGCAGTACGAGGCCTGCCGCTGCGAGGACAATCCTCAATATTGCCGTGCCCGCTTTCATCACGTAACCTGCTTGCCCACCGACTAACTGTACTGCGATCGACAACAGCTTCTCCATGCACCTTTTTCAACGTCTTGTGGATGTTTTCACAGCACAGGAATTCTATGACAGCACGTTGCTTCTGACGAACGTCAAGTGTAGCAGCCATCTTGAAGACATTCTGCGACGGCTCCACTCACGGGAACAGGTTGAACTAAGTTTGAAAACAAGCGGAAAAGACTTATCTACACACTGTAAAACTTTCACACATACAGAATGAAAACTGTATTTTTACAAAAAAAAAAAATAGTGTGCTTTTCTTTTGAAGTGACCCTCGTAGCAGGAAGTTTCAAATCAGCGCACGCTCCGCGCCGGCCGCTGGGGCCGAGCGGTTCTAGGCGCTTCAGTCTATAATCGCGCTGCTGCTATGGTCGCAGGTTCGAATCTTGCCTTGGGCATGGATGTCTGTGATGTCCTTAGGTTAGTTATGTTTAAGCAGTTCTAAGTCTAGGGGACTGATGATCTCAGATGTTAAGTCCTATAGTGCTTAGATCCATTTTAACCATTTGAGCACGCTCCACTGCCGAGTGAAAATTTCATTCTGGCTTTTCTCATCAACAAATTTTAAGTCACATCTGTACCACGCTACTGACAATTTCTTTTCATGTGTATATTTTGGAGCGGCTCCATATCAGAGACTTTACATACTAGTCCCACCTGCAAATGAGGAACTGGTGAGGAGCAGTTGGCTCCCATGGTACCTGTGGTGGACCGCCACTGCAGGCATTCGCCCCCGCCGCTTGCGCGTACCGCCCCGTAGCGCTGTAGCGCGCAGTCTTCCGGTGCCAGAGAGGCTCTCGCCACCCACCCACACACACGCACACACACACACACACACACACACACACACACACACACACGCACACACACAGCACACGTGCGTGTCCTGCCCGCTGGGCCCGCTCCCCGATCACAAAGCGACAGAGCGTACCGGCCCTTTGTCGCACGGGGCCGGAGCGGACCGGTCGATATAATACGGCGTCAGCGGCAAACGGGCCATAAAATAGCTCTCCTCGCAGAGGCTGGCCTCCCGGTCAATTACGGTCCGCGCGCTGCCGCCGGCTCACACTGCCCACGGGTTCCGCTTTAATCGCCGGGCTACAGCTGCTGCCCCCGCAGCACCGAAGAACCGGCGCCCGTACCCCACTTCACACCGTAAGGCTGCGGCACGACGGATTTTCGCTGTCTAAGACTCCTGTGTCGTATTTCAGATTCCGTCAGCAGCAGACAGTCAATTTCCATTGTTGCGACTATAATCTTCTATGTGGTGACTGGCTTAATCCGATCCGCAGCTTTATTACTTATTTCGTAGAGGAAAGAATTCACCAAATAGTTACAGATAATTTCCAGAGAGTTTATTTGCAGATTGATTTCGGTTGTTTTGTCTCCATTATCAACATGAAGTCAGGGCAGGACAAGCAACATGGATGACAAATTCCTTATTATATATACAGGAAACATTCCTTACACACAAATAAAGAAAAGATGTTATGTGGACATGTGTCCGGAAACGCTTAATTTTCCATATTTGAGCTCATTTTAGTTTCGTCAGTATGTACTGTACTTCCTCGATTCACCACCAGTTGGCCCAATTGAAGGAAGGTAATGTTGACTTCGGTGCTTGTGTTGACATGCGACTCATTGCTCTACAGTACTAGCATCAAGCACATCAGTACGTAGCATCAACAGGTTAGTGTTCATCACGAACGTGGTTTTGCAGTCAGTGCAATGTTTACAAATGCGGAGTTGGCAGATGCCCATTTGATGTATGGATTAGCACGGGGCAATAGCCGTGGCGCGGTAAGTATGTATCGAGACAGATTTCCAGAACGAAGGTGTCCCGACAAAAGACGTTCGAAGCAATTGACCGGCGTCTTATGGAGCACGGAACATTCCAGCCTATGACTCGCGACTGGGGAAGACCTAGAACGACGAGGACACCTGCAATGGACGAGCCAATTTTTCGTGCAGTCAGCATCAGAGAAGTTGCTCCTGTACAAGGTAACGTTGACCACGTCACTGTATGGAGAGTGCTACGGGAGAACCAGTTGTTTCCGTACCATGTACAGCGTGTGCAGGCACTGTCAGCAGCTGATTGGCCTCCACGGGTACACTTCTGCGAATGGTTCATCCAACAATGTGTCAATCCTCATTTCAGTGCAAATGTTCTCTTTACGGATGAGGCTTCATTCCAACGTGATCAAATTGTAAATTTTCACAATCAACATGTGTGGGCTGACGAGAATCCGCACGTAATTGTGCTCTCACGTCATCAACACAGATTTTCTGTGAACGTTTGGGCAGGCATTGTTGGTGATGTCTTGATTGGGCCCCATGTTCTTCCACCTACGCTCAATGGAGCACGTTATCACGATTTCATACGGGATACTCTACCTGTGCTGCTAGAACATGTACCTTTACAAGTACGACACAACATGTGGTTCATGCACGATGCAGCTGCTGCACATTTCAGTCGAAGTGTTCGTACGCTTCTCAACAGCAGATTCGGTGACCGATGGATTGGTAGAGGCGGACCAATTCCATGGCCTCCACGCTCTCCTGACCTTAACCCTCTTGACTTTCATTTATGGGGGCATTTGAAAGCTTTTGTCTACGCAACCCCGGTACCAAATGTAGAGACTCTTCGTGCTCGTATTGTGGACGGCTGTGATACAATAAGCCATTCTCTAGGGCTGCATCAGCGCATCAGGGATTCCATGCGACGGAGGGTGGATGCATGTATCCTCGCTAACGGAGGACATTTTGAACATTTCCTGTAACAAAGTGTTTGAAGTCACGCTGGTACGTTCTGTTGCTGTGTGTTTCCATTCCATGATTAATGTGATTTGAAGAGACGTAATAAAATGAGCTCTAACATGGAAAGTAAGCGTTTCCGGACACATGTCCACATAACATATTTTCTTTTGTTGTGTGTGAGGAATGTTTCCTGAAAGTGTGGCCGTACCTTTTTGTAACACCCCTGTATATTTCGTGCGCGTACTACAAACAATTTACAATAAATTCACACATTATAGAATAATTGTCCTCTATAAAATTTACAATATTACAATGCTAATTTATAAAATAAAATACATGGAACAATATATACAGTATAATAAAATATTCTGCAGTCTTTGCTTCATATCTCATTCTTCCAGAAGTCCACATATGCCCTCGCTATTTCACTGCACGCCATCAGGTCTTGGGCCGTGCACCCTCTTGGATGGTTTACTGGCGGACATTTAAGCAGGTGGCTCATGGTCTGGATGTTCCCGAACTGACTTAGATCACTGAGCCGTGTATCGACTCGTGCTACACCTTGTGTTTAGATTGCATTGGTTTTCCTTTTCTTCCCCTGACATGTTTGTTTGATATGTTGTCTGCCATTAAGAGGCTGCTTGGTTGTCTTTTCCATCTGCTATCGGTATCTGCGTTTTTGCTTCCGGGAAACTGCTATGGAGGAAGTGAGACCTTTGACCGGTTGTAACCTCGTGTGGCGGCGAGGAAGTAGGGGCGTTGCACGCAGAGAGTGTGGTGGATACGGGTGGGCAGTGTGGCTCTCCAGCGCGAAGCAGGCGTGGTCGGTTGTACCGAGTCGCCACGTGATGTGTAGATTGTGTGTAACGAGCGGGTCGAGTTGACGGAAGAGCTCCCCGCGTGTTGGTTGTATACAGAATCGCCCCACGAGTAGTTGCTGTTCATTTCGCCTTTGTGGGACGTTAACAAGCTTTTTTAAATCCTCAGCTTCAGCACTGGAGTTTAAAAGGAGACACCTAACATGAAGGAACGGTCACTACCCGTCAACGTTGCATAGAAGACGTGAACTCCGGTGACAGAGCGTGTTGTCGCGTGACCGTGGCGTGTTGGGTACACTGGCGACGCGTGCGCGGTCGGATGTGTGGATCCTTGCCATCGGAGGTCGTGTACTGCCTGTTCGAACATAATTGCAAGCTCGTGGAAGGTTTAATCATTAAGTAATAATTTTGTGTAACCAGCGTCTCTTCTGCCTTGTTGCCTCCGGTGTAACTGAAGACAGTGATCTTTCCTCCTCCTGTTGTTACTGTCCGATGGGAGGTCTAGTTTTGGCAGTTTAGTTGTTTCGCTATTCTGTCGTGGGTTATGAGTAAATTCATGCTTCTTGTCGGTTGATCATGTGGTCGCTCATTCAGGACAGTGTGGTGTAAGGTTTCCTTGCGTGAGGTTAGCTCTAATTCTGTCAGCAAGTTAAGCCATCTTTCGCTGGCTAAAAGTCGGTGCAGCGACCAACCTGAGAGTGGCAATTGTGTTTACGGGTGTATTTAAATTTGTCAGTATTCTGTCTAGCCTGAGCATCCCTGAGTGGGTGATTTGTGGCCGCCTTACACTGGTCCGTCATATCTGTTATGCTCTAATGATATTCCAGGACACTTTTGTTTAAAAAATTTTTAAATTCTTCCAAGTTTGTAAATTCCTTTTATTGCCATTAATCGTGTGTTTGCTGAGACCTGTTTAATTTTTTTAATGGCGGCGTTGGTAGCTTCACTACCTCACCGCACTTTATTAACAAAGTTCTGTATTTACTTTAGTAGCCTGTTTACTAATGTTCTTTAAATTTTGTTTTAAATTGTTGTATTACTATAAATTACTCTGATTGCCGTTAGCGGCGTGTTTTAAAAGGTTGTTTATTGCCGTACTGCTAGCTTCTGTGTTTTTTTTAATTTTTTAAATTGTTGTATTGCTATAAATTACTTCATTGCCGTTAGCGGCGTGTTTAAAAGGCTGTTTATTGCCGTACTGCTAGTTACTGTAAGATACGAATAAAACATTTGTGAAAATCTCATCTCGACAATAAACTTCTAGAAATTTGGCCCCATTTCCCAACTTGTGGTGTGGCTTGTAGTAAAAATAACCCACTGTGTGTGTCAATCACTTTCACTAATTCCCCACTTGTGCAGATTACTGTTACATCTGCCCATTCCTGAACGAAGCATGTTCAGGGTTTCCGATCTCTCCCACTCAAGTTCCGCAGCTGGTGGCAGCACTTCCTCAGAATCGTGGGCAGATTCTTGTTGTTCCTGCCACAGTCTTTTTCCAGGAGTTTTTGGTGGATCTGTAAGTGTTTCGGTTGTGTGGAGAAAACTACTTCTTGACTTAAGGCGTTTTCGTACCATTTGGTACCCATGTAGCGGATGACGTTGATCACGAACCTCTTTTGTTGGTTCAGTTCTGCCCTGTATTGAACGTCGGACATTTGGCGGAGCAATTCCTGATAAGGAGTATTGGTGTTCCACTCTTGTTGGCTTAAGACATCCAGTAATATGTCCACACGTCTGGTTCAGGACAGTGTCCAGTTTGTTTGTGTGGCATGACCGCTCCCAGACATGACTTGCAAACTCAGCAGCGGAGTAACTGAGTGCCACTGCGGTGGTGTGTAACACTTTTGGATTAGCTCCCCATTTTGCCAAGTAAGTTATACCGTGATTGGACTGCTCTTCTCAATGTGCCGCTTCAATGACAGTGTCCTGTCCTGGGAAAGGGCAGTGTGTCAATCTTATGTCATTCCACCAAACATTCAGTTCTCGCTACGCCTCTCTGTTGTTAATATGGAATAGGAAAGTCTGGGTCTTACTTGGTATGGGTTTCAGCTGATTTTTATTGTAATAGTTGATGAGATTTTCTACGTTCTCAGCTAGTATTTCCTCAATATCCTTGTAGTTTGATGCCTGAACTGCTATTGCCCTACCATCAGCATAAATGAAAGATCTTGACCGGTGACTAATAGGCTGGTCATTTGTATAAATATTGACTAACATGGGGGCAAGAACACTGCCCTGAGGAAGCCCATTTTTTTGTAGTCACCATCTGCTCTTGTTACCCTAGAACGCAACAGAATATCTTCTGTTAAATAGAACTTACTTGAGTACAGCAGTGAGTTGAGGGCTTTTTGTTGTTTTTTGCACTTTTACAATGAGATTCCTGAGGTTGATGGTACCATACTGCAGTCCAATCTATAAACACCACCCCTGTAACTAGGCTTTTCTCAAACCTATCTTCAAAATACTGGGTTAGGCTGAGAGCTAGACTGGCACAAGATTTGCCAGGCTGAAATCCTGCTTGCTCTTTTATTAGGATGCCCTCAATCAGCTCTTTGAAATAGTCTCTGTCAGTATGGGTAACATAAACATCCACTCGGTATATAATTACTTATTGATCTTATGTAATTAAATTTTCCTTGACGCATAAGAGTTTCACTTTTATCTACAATAATGATATAAGCTCAAGAAATAAATTAAGGTTTGTACTACGGCTAAGGCTCGAACCCCTGTCACCTTCTTACTAGGCAAATAAGTAAGCAATTATACCACTGCAGCAGTATAGATAACACCGCTCCAAACCCTACACTAGTCCAGTGCCCTCCCTAACACAAAATTCAATTCATGCCTTCTGCCTGTTTAACCATTCTTAAATCAACAGTATTGCCGAGGATCTCCAGTACTGGGATAGCACCCCAGCTTTGTATTTAATGGGGAAATCCTGCCTGAGTATCTCAGGCATAGGTGATCTATAGACCTTATATAATTAAAATATCGTAAATATACTTGAGACTCATAAATCTCAAGGTTCAAATGGTTCAAATGGCTCTGAGCACTATGGGACTCAACATCTTAGGTCATAAGTCCCCTAGAACTACTTAAACATAACTAACCTAAGGACATCACACACATCCATGCCCGAGGCATGGATTTCAAAAAAGAAATTGCTCATTAAAAATGCTCAGTGGTTGAATACTGAAACATGCCATGTGGGTACTTCTTCTTCTTCTTCTTCTGTAGTGGTCAATCCAAGGATTGGTTTGCAACAGCTACAATGGCAGCTTGTCTCCATTCTGTGCGTCTTTCAGCTTTTCTCTTCATTTCTTTATAGGTGTTACATCCCTGTACATGTGGGTACTATGAAGGCAAAATTTCATACGCGAATATTTGTCCAATTAAACAGTTCTAGAGCTTCCAAACTTCACAATACTGTCCGTAACTACATCAGCGTTAGTCACGACACGTATCAAACGCGAGGAACTTCATTTTACACATAATGAGAAACATCACATTTAACATGTCCTTCCGCGACCGAAGCTGGCGAGCAACTCCTTTCTTGCTGCCTCATTCCCAGTATCACTATCAGGTAACGAGCGGGAACCGTCTGAATTCTGACTGGCTGACCATACTGACTGCCAATCAGAATGCTCGCTCATAATCATACTCGCGCCAAAACTGGCCTGCACCAATTCTTATACACAGATGCATTTACGTCATTCTGTCATGCAAATATTAAAGTAATGTTTAATAAACGAAAACTAAAAGGCAATAATTCTGAAAATATCCTTTTGATACAGTTTACTCCAGCTGACTTTCTGGCAGCTCTGTTACAATAGCAATCACACGTAGACATACGTCATCCGCAAAGTGGGTAATTTCCCACGACAGGCTTGTGTAACTCTTGCAGGTTACTTAAGACGGTATATAATGCAATATTTAAATCTGACGAATGTTCCACTTATACACTCTCATTCACTCACATTTATTCCCACAACAATATTAGACACAAATAATAATTTTGTCTGATTTTTATATTACGAAAACGAAAAATAGTAAGTTTTAATATTAGAATCTCAGTTAATCAATTATGCACGCTGAGACTTCTGTTTATGTTTTACAATTATACCAAAAAATAAACTATTATATTTCCTAACTGAATTTAGTTTCCCAAGTGTCGGTTTTTGACTTTTTAGTACAAGGTTGCAATTTTTATACAATCTTCTCGTGAATAACAGAAGGTGGTGTACTGAATTTGAAAATGATTGAATAATATTTAATAACGTTTATTTAGGTCATAGGAGGCATCAATATACAGTTGTTCGAAGTGACACGCTGGCGCGTTAACACGTTGCAATGGCTCATTGATAGGACTGCGGGCTGTATAGCAACGAATGTTATCGCGCATTAACTCACGACGTTACAACTTATTAAAGTTGCACTAATAGTGAATGAAGGTAAAAATAGTATCACCTTAGCGCACCAAGACGCTCCAAACTTACCCTTGCAACCAACGCACTATCCGCCCGATATCCAGTTTCATTTATTTTGACGACTTCCTATTTTCAGATGTTTGATTTTTTACTACGAACGTTGGAATGCTAATGTGACATTGTTGTAATTCGCCTGACGATGCAGTTTTAATGCAGCGAAACCGGTTGTGCTAATAAATAAATCACCGATTACAGTTGTCTTGCGATTCATTTTACTTCTATTCATTATGAAGTTTAACCGCTGTGGCTGCTCATATTACAACGTTCTATGTGCACTAATAGTGCTTGGTTAGACGACATTCGATGATACATAGCCGGCCGGAGTGACCGAGTGGTTCTAGGCGCTACAGTCTGGAGCCGCGCGACCGCTACGGTCGCAGGTTCGAATCCTGCCTCGGGCATGGATGTGTGTGATGTCCTTAGATTAGTTAGGTTTCAGTAGTTCTAAGTTCTAGGGGACTGATGACCTGAGCAGTTAAGTCCCATAGTGCTCAGAGCCATTTGAACCATTTTTGATGATACATAGTCACATGGAATGTAGACCAATTTCTCTATGTAGATGGATTCATAAAGTACAGTGAAGTGCAGTTGAATTGGACTGTATGATTCGTCAGTATGACTGCACACCACCGCTAAGAGCTCTCTGCCTCCTGTTGCGGTTGGCAAGCAACCATACAGTACGTCACAAACATACTGGCTACCCACACATCATTGAACAAGCAAAGCCGCGCGGAGCGCGTGGTTTGAGGTGCCATGACACGGATTGCGCGAACCCTCCTGCCGGAGGTTCGAGTCCTCCCGCGTACATTGGTGTGTGTGTGTGTGTGTTGTTCTTAGCAAAAGTTAGTTTAAGTAGTGTGCAAGTCTAGAGACCGATGACCTCAGCAGTTTGGTCCCTTAGGAATTCACACACATTTGAACATTTTTGAAACTGGAAAGAAACATTCCAAAACAGGTCTGCTAACGTAGTTCGCAAGATTCTTTTCCTTTTGAAAAAGAAATCCGATTAGCTACTACACCATCGCCATCAGAAAGTCATCTGTGATGTGTCTTTGAACGATGGAAGGTCATTCAGTCCTTTGGAACTGAGTCAAACAAACCAGCATCCGGAGAGAATTTTGTTTCTGCAGCGGAGTATGAGCTGATGTGGAACTAAACTGAGTGTCGGACGGGGACTCGAAACTAATCAGTTTCATGAATTTTATCCATAGTGGATGCTGTTGAACTTCGTGACTGTTCCTTTATAGGGTGTAGAAAAATTTCCGCTACCAGTCACACGACCGGTTTCGGGCTTGCGCCCATGTTCAGGTATGTATACATTCATATACATGTTTATATGCTGGAGATCAATATATATATATATATATATATATATATATATATATATATATATATATATATGTATATATACACTCCTGGAAATGGAAAAACGAACACATTGACACCGGTGTGTCAGACCCACCATACTTGCTCCGGACACTGCGAGAGGGCTGTACAAGCAATGATCACACGCACGGCACAGCGGACACACCAGGAACCGCGGTGTTAGCCGTCGAATGGCGCTAGCTGCGCAGCATTTGTCCTCCGCCGCCGTCAGTGTCAGCCAGTTTGCCGTGGCATACGGAGCTCCATCGCAGTCTTTAACACTGGTAGCATGCCGCGACAGCGTGGACGTGAACCGTATGTGCAGTTGACGGACTTTGAGCGAGGGCGTACAGTGGGCATGCGGGAGGCCGGGTGGACGTACCGCCGAATTGCTCAACACGTGGGGCGTGAGGTCTCCACAGTACATCGATGTTGTCGCCAGTGGCCGGCGGAAGGTGCATGTGCCCGTCGACCTGGGACCGGACCGCAGCGACGCACGGATGCACGCCAAGACCGTAGGATCCTACGCAGTGCCGTAGGGGACCGCACCGCCACTTCCCAGCAAATTAGGGACACTGTTGCTCCTGGGGTATCGGCGAGGACCATTCGCAACCGTCTCCATGAAGCTGGGCTACGGTCCCGCACACCGTTAGGCCGTCTTCCGCTCACGCCCCAACATCGTGCAGCCCGCCTCCAGTGGTGTCGCGACAGGCGTGAATGGAGGGACGAATGGAGACGTGTCGTCTTCAGCGATGAGAGTCGCTTCTGCCTTGGTGCCAATGATGGTCGTATGCGTGTTTGGCGCCGTGCAGGTGAGCGCCACAATCAGGACTGCATACGACCGAGGCACACAGGGCCAACAACCGGCATCATGGTGTGGGGAGCGATCTCCTACACTGGCCGTACACCACTGGTGATCGTCGAGGGGACACTGAATAGTGCACGGTACATCCAAACCGTCATCGAACCCATCGTTCTACCATTCCTAGACCGGCAAGGGAACTTGCTGTTCCAACAGGACAATGCGCGTCCGCATGTATCCCGTGCCACCCAACGTGCTCTAGAAGGTGTAAGTCAACTACCCTGGCCAGCAAGATCTCCGGATCTGTCCCCCATTGAGCATGTTTGGGACTGGATGAAGCGTCGTCTCACGCGGTCTGCACGTCCAGCACGAACGCTGGTCCAACTGAGGCGCCAGGTGGAAATGGCATGGCAAGCCGTTCCACAGGACTACATCCAGCATCTCTACGATCGTCTCCATGGGAGAATAGCAGCCTGCATTGCTGCGAAAGGTGGATATACACTGTACTAGTGCCGACATTGTGCATGCTCTGTTGCCTGTGTCTATGTGCCTGTGGTTCTGTCAGTGTGGTCATGTGATGTATCTGACCCCAGGAATGTGTCAATAAAGTTTCCCCTTCCTGGGACAATGAATTCACGGTGTTCTTATTTCAATTTCCAGGAGTGTATATATATATATATATATATATATATATATATATATATATATATATACATACAAAAATTATTTGTTGGTGACTAAACAGATACAATTGGGACAATTGTAAGTGGCAAGGCAGCATTTGTCGAAAATATAACTGTATTTACATAAAGCTGAAGCATCATTGTTATAGTTACGCTGTGGTGACCATTTTTCCACTAAGTTACACACTTATTATCGTTTTCACGTCCATATTTCACTTTTATAAAGTTTAGCTGCATGTTTCACTATTATGATGCTCACTCGTGAAATACACTCTGTTTATATACAAACGCTGTGGTTAAAGAACTTAGACGTAGCAGGTGTAAATATGTTGCTCATACTGAAACATGTAGGTTATGGTCAAAGAACTTAGCCACAGAAAGTGCAAGGATGTTTCACATATAGAAACTTGAAAAGCTATTAGAGACTGCGAAGTTTTTTGATAGATATTATGAAATTTTTTTGATCCACATTTTTTCCGGAGAACTCAGAGCTAGGAAGTACAATGTTGTTATATATATGAAATTTTGAAAGCTATTACAGCTTGTGTTTACAATGTGGATATTACAAATTACGATAGTGACACTTGAACTGTTGTATGACTGCTACATCGAATTTCCGTAGAATATTACTTTGTTATTATATCAGAGGATAATTAGTTTTTGTTTTTGAATATTTCATTAAATATGTGTAGATAAGACTTGTTTGCAGGCTCCACTGGTTCGTTGAGAATAAGGTCTGGTGTGTTAGAGCTGTGGATATAAGTTTCTAGCTCTTCGAGCCGATTCATTTTCTTTCCTTTGTTCACAGTGTGTGGTATTTGTAGGTTGTCTGTAACGGCTGTGGCTGAGTGACCACACATAAACATGTACATGAATTTATAAACACCTGAAGACGGGTGCAAGCCCGAAACCGGTCGTGTGACAAATAAATTACCTTTTATTTTCACTGGTAGCGGAAATTTTTCTACGCCCTAATCAGTTTCGCTAACATCGAAATTATCAAGCAATTTGACAGTCTCATAGTGAGTCTGATTATGATGCAATTTAATACGATTACATCCCGGGACGAATGCGTACTTCAGATTTATAGTGACCATAAGAAGACTGGTATTTATCGTTTCATGATTCTGTTTCAGTTCAGTTACATTCATTTTGTAAATAAAATCGGGGGGGGGGGGGGTTCAAACTCCTGGGAGTCGGCTGAAAAGCACGTTAGGAAACGAATTGCAGACAGTCCGTGTTTACTGTGAAGTTGCAGCAGAAAAGCTTTTCTCAACACATGATTAATGTTGGGAGATTACCAGGGAGTAGCCTTGGTCGCCGCTCGCCATATTCTCAAGTAGCGATTTCGTGGCACGAGTTCCAACGCACAGCTGCAAACGTGCCTAAGCAAAAAAAGACCCATTTCAGCTAAGACAAGTATCTAGTCAACATGGATGTTCACCGTTCATGAGCGGTACCTGCATTAGAAGTTAAAATTGATGCCATACCAGGGCAATTGAATCAAGGAACATTCACAATAAATCGGCCTGGTCGACGACGATGCGGAAATCGTTAAAATCTGAAGTCCGGCTCCACAAAGGAATCACGAGGCATGACTTCCAGATGAGAGAGATACAGGTATAGACAAGGACCAGGTTGATACCTTAAATATGTAGAATTGTTAAGATATTAGCGATAGTTCTGGCCAAGATGGGCAACACTGAACTATCGGATTGTTCCGTCATAATCATAATATTTGGTACTAAAGAGTTTTCTGATAATCTTGATATGGGTTAACATTATCTCACAATCCACATTTCTTGGATGTGAGCAGGTGTAACACCGGATGGCACTACCGCTGCAGAAAATACGGGCGAGCGGGGCACAAAAGGGCAAATTGTAAATGTTCCTTGATTCAATCGCCCTGGTGTGGCATCAATGAAGTGAATGAATAGGTGAGATTTCCTTTTGAGTGCCAGGGGCTAACACTGGTACGAATGCTTTCATCATTCCACACCTGACTACAGAGATCGTTTTGGACGTGGAATTCATGCATCAGCGTGACACTGTTATAGACGTGTGAAAAGATGTAATTTCTCTCACGATAGGATGACGGAAGCTTCCACTCTATTTCAAAGGAAAAGAGCCAAGTAGTAATGCTCCACTTAGATGTTACCGATCACGATATTGTCAGAAAAGTTGGTTCACCAGTGCGTGTAATGCATCCCCCAAAGGAAATAAAATAAATAATGTGAAAATTTTGAGTGCTAATTGAGCGAGAGGTGAGGCACATCACATCGACAACAGCAGGAGTATGTCAAGAATAACATGAAGCTGTAGATTTCTTCGATTAATAATGAAAGTAAACTTCCTGCTGTGTCGATATATCTTGAAATTTCATGTTCTGCTGAAAGACAGTTGCAGAAGTCGTCGTTGGACTTGGACTAGGACTTGGACTATCTTGGTGTCATAGGACCGTGATTATATTACATTGCTACGTAACGAATGATTTGAATGGCAATGGCAGTGATAATCAGAGTTCGTAAAAAGATTAGAGTGCAGGTGCGACTGGAGAAAGACGTACATGTACATTCGACAGCGCACTGATGGTGTACGATTATCACGTCACCAAACCGTCCACTTCCAACTGTTTAATTAGCTAGAAAATATAAGCACTAACTTCAAATAATATTAGTGGAAGTAATGGACTAATTTGTCGATATATGAAGACATCTTTAAGCTCGTTATGCTTATTACAGATAAATAATACAGAACCTTCCAGGCTGGCGGCCTGGAGACGAAAAGTAGCAAGGAGAAGGCTTCACTCACTTCCTTGTTTTGCCAAAACATAGGATGAACGAAAGTTGAACATAGATGCCTTTAATTTCACAGATATAAGTTCTGTTATAAACTCTAAATGATCAGATCGCTGATTATTATAGGGACATGTGCCTCGCTTGTAAAATCCTCGTGCGACGGGGAGTCTGTGGGACATAAATAGATACTTCATAGGATAGAGAAGGCTTCTGAGATGCAGGATATTCTGGAAAAAACCTGAGAACAATTTGAGGAATACAAAATCCGTTACCGTTAAAAGACAATCACTAGGACCAGTCTCTGTATTTCCTTCGGTTGTTTGATTCCCACATACCCACGTCATCATGTAATGATTTTTGTTACTCTCACACTTTACAGAAAATCAGATTCAGTTGAGATATGAAAAGCTGCAAGAAGGAAGAAATATCATTATACTTACCATTTAGCAGCCAGTTCTTTTCATATAAAGCGGAAGTGCTGCAGTGCCGCAACATCTTATTAACTGGACAATAAGAATCCTAACTTTTCCTGAGAGTTGGCATTGTCTGCGAACTAGTTACAGGAGCTAATCTCAAATTAAATCTCACGCGACTGGGGGCTCACTTCGTCTGCCGAGGCGATTCGGCCGTCTGCAGGCGAGAACAATCTGCCCCCGTAATGTCAGAAAGCTCCGAGCCGAGTCTGCCACGACCTGCCGTCGATCGTTACCAGCTCTGTGAAACTGCGACAATCGCTTCTGATTCCATTTCGTATTAAAAAAGAAACTGATAGATCCCAGGACGTATTTAAGCTCTAAAGGAAAATATTTTCGAAACCCTGGAACTCCTACATGTAGATTTTTATCCCACAACGAGATCATTTATACAATATGTGATCAAAAGTATTCGGACTCCTGACTGAAAGTGACTTACAAGTTCGTGGCTCCCTCCATCGGTAATACTGGAATTCGATGTCGTGTTGGCCCACCCTTAGCCTTGATGACAGCTTCCACTCTCGCTGGCAAACGTTCAATCAGGTGCTGGAAGGTGCCTCGGGGAATGGCAGCCCATTCTTCACGGAGTTATGAACTGAGAAGAGGTATCGATGTCGGTCGGTGAGGCCTGGCACAAAGTCGGCGTTTCAAAACTTCCCAAAGGTGTTCTATAGGATTCAAGTCAGGACTCTCTGCAGGCCAGTCCATTACAGAAATGTTATTGTCGTGTAAGCACTCCGCCACTGGCCGTGCATTATGAACAGGTCCTCGATCTTGTTGAAAGATGCAATCGCCATCCCCGAATTGCTCTTCAATAGTGGGAAGCAAAGAAGGTGCTTAAAAATTCAATGTAGGCCTGTGCTGTGATGGTGTCACACATAACAACAAGGGGTGCAAGCCTCCGAATTTTACTGTTGGTATGTGTCACGCTGGCAGATGACGTTCACCGGGCATTCGCCATACTCATACCCTGCTATCGGATCGCCACATTGTGTACCTTGATTCGTCACTCCACACAACGTTTTTCCCCTGTTCAATCGTCCAATGTTTACGCTCCTTACACCAAGCGAGGCGTCGTTTGGCGTTTACCGGCGTGATGTGTAGCTTATAAGCAGCCACTCGATCATGAAATCCAAGTTTTCTCACCTCCCACCTAATTGGCAAAGTACTTGCAGTGGATCCTGTTGCATTTTTGAATTCCTGTGTGATGGTCTGGATAGATGTCTCCCTATTATACATTACGACCCTCTTCAACTGTCGGCGGTCGCTGTCAGTAAACAGACGAGGTCGGCCTGTGCGCTTTTGTGCTCTGCGTGTCCCTTCATCTTTCCACTTCACTATCAAATCGGAAACAGTGGACCTAGGGATGTTTCGGAGTGTGGAAATCTCGCGTACTGACGTGTGACGCAAGTGACACCTAATCACCTGACCACGTTCGAAGTCCGTGACTTCTGCGGAGCGTCCCATTCTGCTCTCTCACGACGTGTAATGACTACTGAGGTCGATGACGTGGAGTAACGGGCAGTAGGTGGCAGCAAAATACACCTAATATAAAAAACGTGTGTTTTTGGAGGTGTCCGGATACTTTTAGCACATAGTGTACGTCCAGTACACCATCTATCTGGTTACGTGAGGAACAAAAGTTTTGCCGATAATGGTAAACGAAGAATTATAGTCACTGAATTACGATCAGGATCAATGTGCCCTGGAGACAGCAATTAACGGACATTACACACACAGAACGGTTAGAGACTCACGTTCCATCGACGTCAATGCCATTAGGGATGAACCAAACACGTTGGTTGGACGGGGATACGGTAGGATGTCGGTCGTGTGGTTTTTTTTATAGTGGCCATCCGACACTCCTGCTATGTGTTTTAAGGCGTGCATCTGCTAAAGTACATACAGGCTCCACCAAAATTCTCAGAATTCTGTGTATCCAAAAATAAATGCAACAGCTGTCACTGTCTTTTAATTGATGAGATACTACTGAGCAGATACGTAATCTTAAACTGCAAAAGACCGATAGAACCAAGCACACTCACCCTCGGTTCACCTCCAATCATACATATAGATCCGACCGCAGTCTCACTTACCACGAAACTGTAGTGTAATTTAGCTGTAATAAACGTTTTGTGGTTCAGTGACTACATGGGCAACTGTCAGATATCATACAAGATATTTGGGCCTGTCTAAACTGCTGTACATCCCTGTCACTAAAGGTGAGCACACAAGAAAAGTTCTGAGAACAATAGCCGGCCGAAGTGGCCGTGCGGTTAAAGGCGCTGCAGTCTGGAACCGCAAGACCGCTACGGTCGCAGGTTCGAATCCTGCCTTGGGTATGGATGTTTGTGATGTCCATAGGTTAGTTAGGTTTACCTAGTTCTAAGTTCTAGGGGACTAATGACCTCAGCAGTTGAGTCCCATAGTGCTCAGAGCCATTTGACCCATTTTTTCTGAGAACAATAATCAAGATATGTACATTTCTTTAACGAATTCTTAAAGTTGTACATGAGACAGTGAAAGGTATTTGTGAAGAAAATATTGTTGTCCATTCCCAGACTGTCTGCTAGTTGTATGAACGTGCAACGATAAGTAATTTAAATTATTTATTTCGATTTATATTCGATGAGTAAATGTACATAGACTGTATTTAGGTTTTTCAACTTCTTCTTTTTTCATCGTTGTCTGTCCATCATGGGAATCTCCTTTACTAGCAGTCCATATTGAAATTCGTTTAAAAATATTGGTTTCCGTTACACAGATACAAGGTGTAGTCAAAATGTAATTCTGTTGTGTCTGTAAAACAAAATTTATTAACGCAAGTCATACAATCTATCGAAATTCTTCGAAGCAGTTGCCTTGAGTAGCAGTACACTTCTTCCAGCGATTCCTTGATGTCTTGTGCACTTCAAGAAAGTCGATGTTTGGAATTTCCATTAGGAGACATGTCATCGCCTTTAGGATGTCCTCAATGGTATAAACGCAGTGGCTCTTCATCTTGGTGATGCGCAGATGCAGGAAGAAATATGACGATACCATCACAGGTCTGCGGAATCTTTGCCAAGTTGCGCTTCGCTAGGAACTCCCGAATCAACAGAGCGGTGTGGCACGGGGCGTTGTCCTGGTGCAGCGTCCGCACTGAAGCGACCATGTGCCTCGCACAAGTGACGAGATCTGCTAGTCTTTTAAACGCTGCGACGTAGAAGGCTGCGATCACAATCTTTCTTCGCGGTACAAACTCCAAATGACTCAAACCTTTCGCGTCGAAGAAGGTGATGCGCATGGTTTTCATTTTCGATCTGCTCATTCTTGCTATCTTGAGATTGGGAGACATGCGAGTTTGCCACTCTGAGTTTTGGCGCTTCGTTTCTGGGTCGTTCTCAGAAACACATGTCTCATCGCCAGTGATGACACTGTCTAAAAATCCTAGGTCTCTTCCCGGCCATTCCACAGTGTCGCGATCTCCAAACAGTTGCGCTTTTAGTCGTCGCTGAACACCTCTGGAACCAATTTGGTGTACGCTTGACGCATGTTGAAATCATCGGTAACGAAGTTAAACACAATACCACATGACACGTTTAGCTCATCCGATAGCTGCTTTTAATTCTCCCGTCTGTCGGCATTCAACAACGTACGCACACGTGTCACATTAAAGTCCGTTGAACTTGTGCATTTTCAACTTCTCGCGGCGTAATGGATAATCTATTAAATTTCGGGCATGCAGCCGCGCAGATAAAATTTCCTCCACTGATATTTCGGCCGCGTATCGTCCGGCCATCCTCAGAGTGAGTCACAAGACTGAAATTGTGAGAAGTCGTACATAGATCAACAACACGCACCGTTCATGAGAGGTGTGTGGAGCATCGAAGATACACACGCTTATCACAGCCAGACAAGTCAGCTGTGGCCGAACATTGTATTGATACAGGTTATTGCATGAATTACGGTGATGTGAAGATTTTAACATCCATCTCTTCTTTTTGGGAATCTGTCTTCAAGGAAGATATAGAAATTAGATTAGCTAACAATTTAATAAATAGAGATAATGGTTTTAATTTGGACAAAGCATGGAATCCGGCTCTTGGAGTAATTAAACTGCAGAGAAGTCGTCATCGTGTCACCGCCGCCGATCACACATCGATAAGCGAATCGAATGTCTGTACGCCTTCGCCACAGGCGGCGCATGTGTAAGCGTATGTCTCTGCCGCCGACCATCATCTGTGACCCGCATGCGCAGTAGCGCCGCGGTGGAGCATATATGGCCGCGCTTGGCATCTTGTCGTCGGACTCGCACACGTTACGTGGACATTCGCGCGCCGGAGATCATGGCCATCAGTTTCTCGTGTGTGTGCCATCGTGTTTGTGTTTAGTGTTCTTCGCCGTCACGCTCCTTCGTTCACCTGTGCCGTCGAAGTCGTCAGTGTTTTTGCGCCGTGCCGACAGTTTTTAGTGTGTTTTTCGTCGAGTGTGAATGGCTTCGTGTTCTTTGTTTCTGTGTCTACTGTTTTTTGCCCGCCACTATGTTCAATATCTTATGTGTCTTCTTTGTATTTTCATTTGTCAAACTTGTGACTGAAGAACGGCGTAGTATGCTGCTCCCAGCCCACATTATGTAAAGGTGTTAAATAACAATAAAGGGAAAAAAAATCTTGTCGTCAGTCTTGTGACTCACTCTGAGGATGGCCGGACGATACGCGACCGAAATATCAGTGGAGGAAATTTTATTTGCGCGACTGCATGTCCGAAATTTAATGGATTATTGCGTTAAACTTGTTGACGGCCGTCCAGAGCGGGCTTCGTCAGTAATCTCCTCTCGCCCTTCATTAAATTGTTTTAGACACCTGCAAACTTGGCGGGTAGGACATAGCATCCGCCCCAGTAGGCCTGTTGAACCATTTACTAAGTTTCAGCCAGGGGTCTTTTGAGTTTTGAACAAAACTTGATTGAATAGTGTTGCTCCAAAGTTGACTACGTCTTGCGCAACGACACGAGCGCTGAATAAGGATTAACGCAAACAGCGACGCTGACGCTTCCACAGGGGATTGCGGAAGGCAGCGCAGCGCCATTTCCCGTTTGCCCTCGGGCAATAGGAGCATCAGGAAAGAACCAATTGCATTGCTTCTGATCATACACCTTCTACATCGTTAACAGAAGTGCGAAAAACTGAGAATAAACGTTCTCTGTGTTAAGGATAATGGATACCAATTTCATGGAGGTATTTCTATGTAGAACACCAATGAAGCAGGTTCTCATTATATGGAAATCACTTTGAAAAATTTGGAGTTGATCTTGCAAACGCTTGCGATGGAGTTGTCCCCATCAAACATGTATCAGAAATAAAAACCTGGAACACAGAAATACATACAATCAACGGACCTCAACTCACCAAATATATATCAAAATACATAGTTCAAATTACTTGTCGTTGCGTTCTCATGGAACTAACAGACACAATTTCGATACAGACAAAAATATTTAATTCGATTTAAAAAGCTGTAAGTTAAGGTAAAATTTGTTTATATGTACAAAGAGAAAAGCGAATACAACATAAGCAGAAAACAAAAACAGGTTTCTGTCTCATGGAGCAACGTAAAGCACAATGCCAAATATTGGGAAATATTGGCATACTTCTTCTAAGACCCTCCAGTTCGGCAAAACCACCGGTACCAACCACCCGACTTTGTTGACCACCTTAAAGCTGTACCCTTACAGACAGTCTGCAATCAGGCTATGCTGCTGTGCTTCGCTGCTACACTGCTGCTCTTGTGCCTGATAGCAGGCCGTCTGGAATCGGAGAGCTAGGAAGAGGTTGCCAGTCTACGGGTTCTGTCAATGCAGATATATCATTTCCTTAAATTCTCAGTAAAGGTGGGTGAGTGCCAAAGCGGTTTTTTTTAAATGCCGGGGTGTGGAGGGGGGAGGGCGGAGAGAGAGAGAGAGAGAGAGAGAGAGAGAGAGAGACCGGGATCCTTTTCAGAGTTATTCAAGCATGTGTCAATGTCGCATCCCCAATCCCCTGTAATCGCGCCACAGGTGGAGCACTGAAAAAGCAGTAGCACCCTTACCTGCTTAGATTACTTCAAATTTCGTCGAATGGTTTTGAACGGTCTCTATTGGTTCCAACCTGTACACGAGAGCAAAAATTACTGTCGAGCTGCTCTCGAACGAGTGCGATCACGTTCGATGGGGTTGCAACCTCACAATGTCCTTACACAATGGCTGAAACGTCCTGGGATGTCAGCAGTGCCAAAGTTGTCAAGAACATCTTCCTGTTGCTCATCACAACGCGGACTGCCTTTTCGATCGCGAAATGAGTGGAAATCAAGGCCCCACTGAAAGGGGCGGTCTCATTGCCGCCCTTTATGCCCCCTCCCTGCTGCCAGTTCATGCCAATTCTGAACAGCGGGATGTCTGGAATGTTTCCCTCGACCACCCATTAAAAAACCAGCGTGGTTTCAACGCTGGGCTTCGCGGTTCTGTCCTTCACTGAAGAGACGTCAAAGGAAAGGGTGAAATTTGGGTAAGAGTGGTTGTGACGACTTTCCCGTCTTGTGACACGTCGACGATAGGCAAAATTGTGGCGAGATTTGCTGCCAATGTGATGTCATTAAACCACCTTACACGTCACATGTACTTCTGAACAGTGGCCTTTTTCTCGCAAATGTCGACAACTTGCTGTTTCAACCGTCGTCGAGCCTGAGGGTGATGTCGAAGGGTACCACCCTTTTACATCTTTACGAAGGAAGATAGTACGCACCTTCGACCTAAATTTCAAACTTAAGCGTCGCTTACGGGTTTTCGAAAAATGCTCCTTCAATTCCGTGGCGCAGCGCATTTTCGAGAATTAGCTGTTGACATGATGATCACTATCGACTCACTTGTTCCGTGTAGACTTTGCCAAACCAATCTGCCTCCTATTTAAGTGTTTTTCAAATGTTAACAATTTGTAGTTCCTGTCATTTTGTAATTTATTGCTCACATTATTCTGTAACTGTCTGGTTTCTTGATTATATATATGATTACAAGCAATGGTTGAACAAATTAGGATTAATCTGGGCCAAGATTTTCGATTCAATCCTTTGTAACGTCCTTTATAAAGGTGTAACGTTCTTTCAAAAATTTATATTTATCTGCCACTGAATATGAAAAGCGTAATGTTTGTGTTATGCAAATTAACTGTGTGATATGTTGTAGAGCGCTAGGGTCGCAGGTTCGAATCCTGCCCCGGGCATGGGTGTGTGTGACGTCCTTAGGTTAGTTAGGCTTAAGTAGTTCTAACTTCTAGGGGACTGATGACCTCAGTTGTTAAGTCCCATAGTTCTCAGATCCATTTGAAGCATTTGTTGTTGAGCAAATAGTGTGCTTAATCAGTTTTACTGTAATCCAGAAACAAAATAAACAACTTAATGTGGAAAACCAGTACGCAATGCCCATAATGAAATCAATCCCTCACAAATTTACTCAGTCTCGTGATCAACGAATTCTATGGCCCTGTACAATAAATGACAAAATTCCCTGTGCAAATAAACATTGAAATAAGTTTTCCCTAGCTCTAGAGTCTCCACAGTAGACACAGAAAATATTCAATTTTGGCACAGCGAAGTGCAATGCAGGCCGTGACATAGCTTCATACAAATAATATCAGCAGATTGGCTCATAAAATCTTGCAAATGTTCAGTGAAAATACTGCATATTGGCTCAGCGCTCTGCAAAACTATCCACATTGAAAATTGTTACAAAAATTAATACTTTTCTGAGTCTGGCACATTAATATTTTTTATTCTGATTGAAAAATTATTTGTTTTACAAAAATATTGATTGTATTTAAATAAACACGACATAGAAGAGAATGAAGTACTGATAAGGGGATGTGCTAAGACCGAATGCTTCATTTTGAAAATTGTATTCAAAATAAAGTGTCACCTTCACAAAATTTGATATAAATCATTTTACATTAACTTCAAAATCATTGAATTTCTCAACCGTTCTACAATTTTCATTTAGCGCCGTAATTAAAAACATTTGAATTGTTATACGAGAAAAAGTCTGACTTCGTTTGACAAAATAGTTTCCAAAATTTAATTTCTCTATATCAGGATTACAAAACACACAAAATATTACAAATAGGATATACCTAATCAACCTATACATTAAATCTGATGGAAAATACTTCGTTCAAGGGTCAGTATTGTAAAATATAGCCAAATCCACATATTGCGTTTGTAATCTCCCCCTCACTTATCGACCTTAATGACAGTGAAAAATTAAACCGCGTGCACCTAATGGAAATTTGGGAAAAGCAATCGTCACCGAAGTTAATTTGTCGGTAAAGAGGGAGGAAAGGGTTACATCTAAATGAAAGAAATAATGCAAATGAAATTGGTCGAAATTAATTTTGAGAAAAGGGTAAAATTAATAAAGAAAGTAAATGTGCGGTCGTTACGTTAACAATTAATTGGCGTTAATTAGATATTTGAGATTTGGGGAAAATTATGGTCGCCAGTCCTATGGACAACTACTATAATAACTGAAAATAAAAGATTAATGCACATATAATTAGCACTAAAAGCGTGGCAACTGAAGGTTGACACGTGTTGTGTGAAAACTGAATGTTTGTCAGAAGTAATAAACTTCGATACACTCTGACTTAATTTAGCAAAAGAATTAATAAAACCGGAAAATTGATAATTAATTTAGTGACTGAAATTAATAGTGAACTTTGTTTCTGAAGCACTACGAAATTCAATAAAATAAGGTTTGCCTTGGGCTACCTCAACAATCATTTCAAAAGCTACTTGAATATACGCAATTTAGAAATAAGAGATTTGACTTTGAACTTGAATTAAATGATTCTGAACAATTAACAATAGTAAAATTTAGTACGTACCAAGCTGAGCTGCAGTCACAGGTAACCTAAAATATGATAACAAAACTCGCACTCTTAATTTCTGCTTGTGTAATCAAAATATTGTAGCCAGTTATGAATACTTTAACTGAACTTTGAAATTAAAGCAGTGAAATGGAATGATATTACTTTAATGCTGGCGTATGAATTTCAACGACACTCGGGTTCATTCCAGAAAAGGAAGGGACCCTGCTTGGTAATGCAATTGGGACAATGAGCAACAAAGGGTCATGCTAAGTTGCTGTATTTTTGTGATGCAACAGTTTTAAAAGCTGAGGTCTGCCATACAGTTCTATAACTTTACGTGCTTTTAGTCTTTCTTGTTAGTTGATTGAAAGTTTGCAGTCGTCGATCGGGGAGGTGGGGACAGTCACTCATTGTCGCCCGTCGCTGTTGCAGAAGCTGGATGTTGGCGCGCCTTCTTCTCGACACGGTCACCAGGCGAAACGGGCTCTTGATGTGCGCCATCTAATGCTTCCCGTCCGCGACACCGTGTCAGAAACTATCATAGCAAGTCTAGCACAACTACATGCTACCAAACCCCGAAAGCGCGGCAACTTGCGGGAGCGTCATTGTGGTTCAAATGGTTCAAATGGCTCTGAGCACTATGGGAGTCAACTTCTGACGTCATTAGTCCCCTAGAGCTTAGAACTAGTTAAACCTAACTAACCTAAGGACATCACACACATCCATGCCCGAGGCAGGATTCGAACCTGCGACCGTAGCGGTCTCGCGGTTCCAGACTGCAGCGCCTAGAACCGCACGTCCACTTCGGCCGGCAGCGTCATTGTGCTCCACCGGCCAACTCCAGCCAGACCCCCTCCGCCCACGCTCCATGCGGCAGGGTTAACACTACCAAAGATCCTAAACACTTTGGTTCTCCACACGACCTATCGATGTAATCGTTCGATAGCATAGTTTTCCCTAGGCCAGACTCAGCGTAAAAATACAAATATTTGCAAAACAAACCAATTATACATCGACATATATATACAAATAGCAAAACAATTACAATATATAAAGACACAGAAATGCCATATCTTCAGGAAACAAAATAAGGAAAAAAATTTATCGTACAATAGATAGAAATAGGAGGATATGCATTTCCGGCGTTACACGTTGCTGCATAGAATTTCAATTCCTTACAAATTTGTTCCAGTTGCTTTCCCTTTAGGTTACAGTATAAATTCATAACCCTTCTATAATTGCCATCGACAGTGGTCAATATTTGTTAACGATCAGTATCACTTAAATTTTTGATAATCTTATAGCTTCATAAACTAATAATACACACTTTACATTTTCATAGAAATAACTACGGCCTAACATTTACTGGCTCTGTGTGAGCACAAATAATATTATTCATCACTTAATTTTACAAAAACTATATTATGCTGCGTCCATAGACAAACAATTAAATTCTCACAGCTAGCCACTAGCTTTAAGTCTTGTATCCTACCTATAACAGAGTGCAACGGCAACTGTTACTGCACTCAGTACGCTCCTACTTAAATCTATTCTACCACTCAGACAACATCTTTGGTTCAGTGGTGTCAAAGATACAATCTCTTCTACATATTACGACCGTTTCATGTTATTTTTCATGAATTATATTACAAAATCGGACTCCACGTACAAGCAGACCCCTCATAACTTACAAGAAACCCCCTTTTAGTTATCAAACCATTAGTGCTTTTTGTAAGAACCAACACCCGAGACTCAATTACGAGGGCCATTCTATTCATATCGTTCAGTCTGTTGCATGACAGAATCATCTGCATATTTGAGTTCGTGGGGAGCCTTCAGTCTCTCGGTCGACGTAGAATGTGGACATCACTTTTTCAGGCAAAAGGTTTGCTTGCTAGGATGTCTTACAATGTACTTCTGACTGTCTAACACTACACTGATGTGACGAAAGTCTTGGGACAGCACAAATACAGATGGTAGTAGTATCGCGTAAACAAGGTGTAAATTGGTGCTGCATTGGCGTGCTTGTCATTTGTATTCGGGTGATTCATGTGAAAACGTTTCCGACATGATTACGGCCGAACGACGGGAATTAAGACTTTGAACGCGGAATGGTAGTTGGAGCTAGACGCATTCCATTACGGAAGTCGTCGGGGAATTCAGTATTTCGAGATCCACTGTGTCAAGAGTGTGCCGAGAATAGCACATTTCAGGTTTTAACTCGCAGCACGGATAACATGGTGGCCGACGGCCTTCGCTTAAGGACCCAGGGCGGCGGCGTTTGCGTATGGTTATCAATGACAACAGACAAGCAACACTGCGTGAAATAACCGCAGAAACGTACGACAGACGTGTCTTTGCTAACAGTACGATATCGCCTGCAGCACTTCTCCAGGGCTCGTGACAGTATTTGTTGGAACCTAGACGAATGGGAAACTGTGGCCTGGTGAGATGATCCCGGTGTCAATTGGTAAGAGCTGATGGCAGGATCCGAGTATGGCGCAGACCCCACAAAGCCGTGGACCCAAGTTGTCAACAAGGCGCTGTGGAAGCTGTTGGTGGCCTCTTACATCCACATCTACATTTACATTTATACTCCACAAGCCACCCAACGGTGTGTGGCGGAGGGCACTTTACGTGCCACTGTCATTACCTCCCTTTCCTGTTCCAGTCGCGTATGGTTCGCGGGAAGAACGACTGCCGGAAAACCTCCGTGCGCGCTCGAATCTCTCTAATTTTACATTCGTTATCTCCTCGGGAGGAAGCATTATATTCGATACCTCATCCAGAAACGTAACCTCTCGAAACCTGAACAACGAGCTACACCGCGATGCAGAGCGTCTCTCTTGCAGAGTCTGCCACTTGAGTTTGCTAAACACCTCCGTAACGCTATCACGCTTACCAAATAACCCTGTGACGAAACGCGGCGCTCTTCTTTGGATCTTCTCTATCTCCTCTATCAACACAACCAGGTACGAATCCTACATTGATGAGCAATACTCAGGTACAGGGCGAACGAATGTTTTGTAAGCCACCTCCTTTGTTGATGGACTACATTTTCTAAGGGCTCTCCCAATGAATCTCAACCTGGCACCCGCCTTACCAACAATTAATTTTATATGATCATTCCACTTCAAATTGTTCCGTACGCATACTCCCAGATATTTTACAGAAGTAACTGCTACCAGTGTTTGTTCTGCTATCATATAAAGGATCCTTCTTTCTATGTATTTGCAGTATATTACATTTGTCTATGTTAAGGGTCAGTTGCAACTCCCTGCACCAAGTGCCTATCCGTTGCAGATCTTACTGCATTTCGCTGCAATTTTCTAATGCTGCAACTTCTCTGCATACTACAGCATCATCCGCGAAAAGCCGCATGGAACTTCCGACACTATCTACTAGGTCATTTATATATATTGTGAAAAGCAATGGTCTCATAACACTCCCATGTGGCACGCCAGAGGTTACTTTAACGTCTGTAGACGTCTCTCCATTGAGAATAGCATGCTGTGTTCTGTTTGCTAAAAACTCTTCAATCCAGCCACACAGCTTGTCTGATTTTCCGTAGGCTCTTACTTTGTTTATCAGGCGACAGTGCGGAACTGTATCGAACGCCTTCCGGAAGTCAAGGAAAATGGCATCTACTTGGGAGCCTGTATCTATTATTTTCTGAGTCTCATGAATAGATAAAGCGAGTTGGGTCTCACACGATCGCTGTTTCCGGAATCCATGTTGATTCCTACAGAGTAAATTCTGTGTTTCCAGAAATGACATGATACGCGAGCAAAAAATATGTTCTAAAATTCTACAACAGATCGATGTCAGAGATATAGGCCTATACTTTTGCGCATCTGCTCGACGACCCTTCTTGAAAACTGGAACTACCTGTACTGTTTTCCAATCATTTGGAACCTTCCGTTCCTCTAGAGACTTGCGGTATACGGCTGTTAGAAGGGGGGCAAGTTCTTTCGCGTATGGTGTGGGCTGTGTTTACATGGAATAGACTGCGTCATCTGGCCCAAATGAACAGATCGCTGATTGGAAATGATTATTTTCGGCCACTTGAAGACCTTTTGCAGGTTTTCATGGACTTCGTGTTCCCAAACGACGATGGATTGAAGAACATTCTGGACAGTTCGAGCAAATAGTTTGGCCACCCACAACGCAGGACGTAAATCCGATCGAACATTTACGGAACATAATCGATAATCACAGAATCCTGCTCCGGCAACAGTTTCGTAATTATGAACGGCTACAGAGGCAACATGGCTCAGTATTTCTGCAGGGGACTTTCAGTGAATTGTTGAATCCACGTCTATCTTCTGCTCTACTCCAGGCAGAAGGATGTCCGATACGACATTAAGAAGGAGTCATGATATCTTTCACTTCAGTGTAATTAAATAAATCCGATCTCGGAAACTGATATAAGGCTAGGAGAGCGGTGTGCTGACCACATGCCCCTCCATATCTGCATCCAATGACACCTATGGGCTGAGGATGACACGGCGGTCGGTCGGTACCGTTGGGCCTTCATGGTCTGTTCGGGAGGAGTTTAGTCTTAGTTTAGTAATTAAATAAATGGACTCCAGCCTCTGATCTCGGCCTGGAAAAGCATGGTAAACGTTTCAGCCAGACATACTTTTAGTTCTAGCATTTCCTGTCTACGATATGGATAGCCAGAGCCATAAACGAGCACAGTAGTTGGTGCTGCGCTGTCTCCCGGGAAGATTACACCGAGCGAAGTTGCAGCGACGCAACACAAGGCCGCCGGCTGGTATTTACGCGGGCCGGCTGCCACCGGCGCTGCAGCCGCCCTTATCTGCGGCAGTAAAGGGCGCGTAATGCGACCGCAGGTGCCCGCGCGCTCCCGGCCAGCCACGACTCGCTAATTTGTGGCCGCGCGGCGCCCCGCCCGGGGCCGTCTAATTAGCGACGCCCGGAACACTGCCGCCGCAACTGTGGCCAAAAATTCTAAGCCTCTTACAAAACTCTTCGCCTTTAATTAAGCTTCTAACTTCCTCACTGCCCTTTCAGACGCAAGTGGTGATGTCTGCGACAGCGTTAACAGTCTTCTCCCCAGCAGCCCTGTTTAAGTAATTGTGTTAACCTCGACACCAGACGGCTACAATGTTTCTTTCCACTGTTCAGGGAGAGACAACGAATTTCATCACCTCCAGTTCGTATTATTTCTAGAAAATTCTCCACACAACTGACAAAGTTAGCTACAGAATAACACATCAGTACTACAGATTAATTACGAAAATTGGTAACGTTAATATCATGTTAACAAGGGTGGAACACAGTCTTGAGCCACTGCCATATGTCTGATGTGTCCACGTTTCATCATCTGTATTGGTGTTTGATGTCTTGAAAGTTACTATTAACCCTTTAAGTGACAAAATACTCTATCCAACATAACAATGAAACATATTAGTATGTACTCTTTGGAAATAGTAAGCAATAAAACTGTTAATTTCGTATGTGTCTCTAAGTCTAAGATAAATTACGAGGTGGTAAATATTCATACCAGTCAATCAAGAGAACAAAATCTGCGCCGAGAAATTTGAAAAAAATCTTTAGGAAATTATCAATCTCAACTTCTGTTACATACCATTTGCACTGAGCAGGAAGAAATTTCCGAAACGACGGGGTTCACAACTACCTTTAGACCATATTTTTCAGTCATCAGTCTTCTGACTGGTCTGCTGCGGCCAACCACGAAGTCCCCTCTTGTGGCAACCTGTTCATCTCAGATTAGGACTTGCAACCTACTTCCTCAATTATTTACTGGATGTATTCCAATCTCTGTCTTCCTGTACGGTTTTTGCCCTCTACAACACGCTCTAGTACCATGGAAGTCATTCCCTGATGTGTCCTAACATATGTACTATTAACCTGTCCCTACATTCACATTTGTAGCCACTCCAACAACAGAGTCAGTTTCACGACTTTCATAAAATGCTTCTGCTTTATCTCTACTATACGTTTCACAAACTGGCCCACTTGACACTGCGTTACCCAGACTACCGTCAGATAGAACTAGTGCTTGAAACTGTACAAATACACTACAGGCCTTTAAAATTGCTACATCACGAAGATAACGTGCTACAGACGCGAAATTTAACCGACAGGAAGAAGATGCTGTGATATGCAAATGATTAGCTTTTTAGAGCATTCACACAAGGTTGGCGCCGGTGGTGACACCTAGAACCTGCTGACATGAGGAAAGTTTCCAACCGATTTCTCATACACAAACAGCAGTTGACCGGCGTTGCCTGGTGAAACGTTGTTGTGATGCTTCGTGTAAGAAGGAGAAATGCGCACCATTACCTTTCCGACTTTGATAAAGGTCGGATTGTGACTTATCGCGATTGCGGTTTATCGTATCGCGACATTGCTGCTCGTGTTGGTCGAGATCCAATGACTGTTAGCCGAATATGGAATCGGTGGGTTCAGGAGGGTAATACGGAATGCCGTGCTGGATCCTAACGGCCTCGTATCACTAGCAGTCGAGATGACATGCATCTTACCCGCATGGCTGTAACGGATCGTGCAGCCACGTCTCGATCCCTGAGTCAAGACATGGGAACGTTTGCAAGACAACAACCATCTGCACGAACAGTTCGACGACGTTTGCAGCAGCATGGACTATCATCGCGGAAACCATGGCTGCGGTTACCCTTGACGCTGCATGACAGACAGGAGCGCCTGCGATGGTGTACTCAACGACGAACCTGGGTGCACGAATGCCAAAACGTCATTTTTTCGGATGAATTCAGGTTCTGTTTACAGCATCGTGATGGTCGCATCCGTGTTTGGTGACATCGCGGTGAACGCACATTGGAATCGTGTATTCGTCATCGCCATACTGGCGTATCACCCGGCGTGATGGTATGGGGTGCCATTGGTTACACGTCTCGATCACCTCTTGTTCGCAGTGACAGCACTTTGAACAATGGACGTTACATTTCAGATGTGTTACGACCCGTGGCTCTACCCTTCATTCTATCCCTACATTTCAGCAGGATAATGCAGGACCACATGTTGCAGGTCCTGTACGGGCCTTTCTGGATACAGAAAATGTTCGATGCTGCCCTGGCCAGCACATTTCCAGATCTCTCACCAATTGAAAACGTCTGGGCAATGGTGGCCGAGCAACTGGCTCGTCGCAATACGCCAGTCACTACTCTTGATGAACTGTGGTATCGTGTCGAAGCTGCATGGGCAGCTGTACCTGTACACGCCATCCAAGCTCTGTTTGACTGAATGCCCAGGCGTATCAAGGCCGTTATTACGGCCAGAGGTGGTTCTTCTGGGTACTGATTTCTCAGGATCTATGCACCCAAATTGCGTTAAAATGTAATCATATGTTTGTTCTAGTGTAATATATTTGTCCAATGAATACCCGTTTACATCTGCATTTCTTCTTGGTGTAGCAGTTTTATTGGCCAGTAGTGTACACAGCCCAGTCACATCAACGTGACCATTACCTACGTTCGCCGTCAACGTCCAACAACCACTCGCTGACGGCAGCACTAGCAACGGTTGCAAGAGTGTCGGGGAACTTGGAAAACAGTGCAGGCGTTGTCGAAATGTATAAATGGGCAATTTATCTAAAGTCAAAAAGGGCAAGATCATTGGTTTTCTGGCAAGGGATGGAAGAATTTCCGAAATGGCTAAGTTCGTAGACTCGTCGCGTGCCACCGTGCATGGCAACGTGGCGCTATCGAAAAACAGCGCCGAGGCAACCGTGGTGCACTGCGCTCCTAGATGACAGGGGTGAATGACGGCTGCGGAATTGTATACAAACGCATAGACGTGAAACTGTTGAGCAACTGAACACTCAGATGAACCAAGGGGCAAGCAACAGGCTGGTTCATGCACACATGCTGTCAGCTGTCTTGGTGACGAGGGCTCGAATTTACACGCCACTACTGCAAATGGACGCCCATTCAGTCGCTACAGGTGACCTCAAACGAATCACGTTACATGTTCCATCGGACAGATGACGTGTAAGGCGTGTAACGTCTGAAAGAAAACACCCAATACCATAAAAAAGCGCTGTAGGCTAGGAAATGCTATCATTGCATTCCCTGGTTGATCATGTCACTCTAGAAGGAACAATGGATCAACACAACTACTCATTTATACTTGGGGATCATATGCTCCCTTACATGCATTTGTTTTTCCTCGGCACTATGGCATCAACCAACAGGACAATCCAATGTGTCACATAGCTCGCAGTGTACGTGCGCGGTTCGATGAACACCAATATAAGTTTACGGTACCCCATGTCCCGTCGCTGGGCACCGTAATGCCCGGATTTAAACCCAATCGAGAATCTGTCGGCTGTACGTGGCACGTATCCTCAACCGAGAGCAGAGGGCCACGGGATGGCTCCACATCCCCACCGGTACCAAAAAATGGTTCAAATGGCTCTGAGCACTATAGGACTTAACTTCTAAGGTCATCAGTCCCCTAGAACTTAGAACTACTTAAACCTAACTAACCTAAGGACATCACACACATCCATGCCCGAGGCAGGATTCGAACCTGTGACCGTAGCGGTCGCGCGGTTCCAGACTGTAGCGCCTAGAACCGCTCAGCCACCCCGGCCGGCTCCACCGGTATCTTTTAGAACTTCATTGACTCTGGCAGCGATCCGCACTGCAGAAGGTGGCTATTCAGGTTTTTGACAGGTGGTCATATTAATGTGTATGGGCAGTCCAGTAGGTACGTCATCTGCATCAGTCTCTTCAAAATTCTGAATCCTGTGTGTGCTCTGATGTGACATCTTTACAGCAGTTCATTACAAGGTTAAGCAGAACATCATCGGCCATGGAACTGTGCCACATCTATTAACTCATTCTTATAGATCTAAATGAAACATTCACGTATGTCCATATGGTCATTCTGGCAATGCAAATTAACTAAAACTGAGTAAATAATATGCCTATAACATTCAAGAGTGTGCATAACTGTTTCCGTCGTGTTGCATGTTATCAGTAACCATCGCACATGCGGACTGTCATAGAAATAAGTTATACTACCTTAGTGGCTAACACTTTCGTCATAATTTGTGAAACAATTTCATCTGCAATGTCCATTCTTCATTAGAAGAAGCATTTCACAGCGTATAACTAGTAAAGGATGTGACTAGGAACTGAATTCATAACAATATTTATACAAGGTGAACGTTAATGAAACCGACAAACTGCAGAGACAGATTCCTGACTGGAAATGAGGAAAAATGGTCGTATGAACTTGTATACAGAAATTGACGTTGTATAGACAATGACAACAAGTGGTCCCGGAGTACACTACAGAGATGCATCACATTCAAATCGTAATAGATTTTCAAAATGGCCTCCATGGGATTGCAGGTGATAGCGCTAGTAACGGTTGTCATGCGGTATGCGCATAATCGTACTTTGGTGTACACCATGTTGGCGGGCCACTTTCCTGGAGCTCATATGAGATTTCGTCTCAATATCCTGTAGAATCTGGTCCTGCAAATCTGGTGTAGTCGAAGTCCACCGCCTGCTTGCATGTTCATCCGCCTGAAAGAACCTTGATCACACAAAAGCCCATAAAGGGCTTGAAATGTTATGGGATGTGGCTGGTGTCTGTGAGAGTACATGGTTTGATATAGCCGCGCTGCCTCTCACCGTTTCCCTCTGCTGGGCCGTACACAAACACCATCTCAGCTGGTTGCCGACATGAAACCCGGACCATTCTGCTGCTTATAGTACGCTACGTCAATCGCACATCCTGCAACGTACATAAAACACATGACACGTGGTCAGAGGAACTGCCATTCATCAGCGCCGTCCACTGTACCAAAGCGGCATTTCCGGACATATGCTCATAGGATCTTTCTTCCTGCCGGCCTGAGTGGCCGAGCGGTTCTGGGCGCTACAGTCTGGAACCGCGCGACCGCTACGGTCGCAGGTTCGAATCCTGCCTCGGGCATGGATGTGTGTGATGTCCTTAGATTAGTTAGGTTTAAGTAGTTCTAAGTTCTAGGGGACTCATGACCTCAGAAGTTAAGTCCCGTAGTGCGCAGAGCCATTTGAACCATCTTTCTTCCTCCGTTTCCAGTCAGAAATCCGTCCCTGCAGTTTGTCGGTTTTATTAATGCTCATCCCGTATATTCCTGACGTGATCAGCCTGGGCATGATCTCCAATGTATGATAACTGTAAAATGCTTCACAAGCCAAGAACACTAAGAAAGTATGTTATTATATGAGCGGTTTCGACAGAGCTATTCTCTCATCATCGGATCTTATACTTTTGAATCTTTTGAGTATGTCCTACAAAGCATAAAATCCGGTGATGACAGCGTAACTCTGTAGAAAGCGGTCATAGGTTGTGTGGAAAATAACAGTGGCCCGGAGAGCAGAGTTCCAAGGTACGGCAGATGTTGAAAGTGACCACCACTCATCTCTTGGCACTTTTGAACCCTAGTCAGCAGGTTGCTGAAGGCGGATCGAAGCTGGACTGTTAGAATTGCTGCAGTCTCATCCGAAATGTTACGTTGCAATTCTTGAAGACTATGAGAGTTGTTGCCATTCACCTTAGACCTGAGAGGTCCCCATTGACGGATCAGGTGACCTGGGTGGCCAGCTAGGGCCGCGACCAGACTGACCTCTGCTATGAAATGTCAGGCATGAAGATTAAATGTGCTCCAAGGATCGGCCGGCAGAATGAGCTGTTGCTCCATCCTGATATAAGTAACAGCAGGTCTTTCCGCCTTTGTTGGTGCTGCCACAAACGGTTTCAAAATGTTGGCAATGCAACGCGCCGAAGTCAGAGTCTGCTGAATGAACGTGGGACCAATAATGCGGCGTGCAGACACAGCACAACAAACCGAAACCTTCTGATCATACAATAGTGTTCATGGAAGTTGTGCGGATCCTCCACTGCCCAGAAACTGTGGTTCTGTGAGTTGACATAAGCACTCAGTTGAAACCAGGCTTTATCAGCCATAAAGAATAAATCCATCTCCAATCCATTCATTGTCATATCAGTGAAAAGCCACTCGCAAAACTGTACGAACCTAGGAGCACCTGTTAGTTTCAACAGCGACACTCGATAGGGCTGCATGTACAGGTGGAGTATTCGTCCACATTTTGACGTGATACGCTGATGTCTTGAGACAATTCTGATTCAGTTGGCACAACTCTTCTGGTGTACTGCACCCACATTTTTTGTGGTGCGGGCATGTTTCGGAGTGTTTTTTGATACATTCTGTCTGATTTTATTTTCGGACTGTGCGTTGCATGACACTCTTTGCTAGCACTTTGACACCATTAAACTTCTCTGCAAACAACTGACCACATGACTTTGTTTTCACGTAACTTCTTACAACAAACACCAGCTGCTCCACTGCGAGTACCATCGTCCCCTTGCACTACTCCACTCACACTGACACAGCCCACACTACGCTCTGAACCGGAGAGGACCACCTGGCGGGCGTACACGTGGTGTGAACGTCACGCGGTGTGGTTATATGCATACATTAACGTTTGCCCTCCCTCCCCATACAACAAAAAGCTTTTTCAGCGATCTTGGCTCGTGAAGCTTTCTTCAGTTATTACGACAAACAGTTTGGTTACATTATGGCGCGGAAAAAAACTAGCCGTAAATATGCTTAAAAACTACTTCCGTATTGATTTTCTACTTTATAATATAGGAAAAGAGACAGAGAGTTGAACTTATGTACTTACGGTAGTCTACGATAGCCTGTGGTAGTTTTAAAACTCAGCCACGCGGATTGGCCGAGTGGTTTGAGGCGCCATGTCACGGACGGCGCGGCCCCTCCTGCCGGAGGTTCGAGTCCTCCCTCGGGCATGGGTGTGTGTGTGTTGTTCTTAGCGTAAGTTAGTTTAAGTAGCGTGTAAGTCTAGGGACCGATAACCGATGAACTCAACAACTTAGTTAGCCCACCTCAATGTCACCTTTTCCCAGTGCAGGTGTAGTGAGAGATAAATTAGTCGCGCGTTGCGCTATCGACATACTGTGAATCGGGTGAGTGATGAGAGTAACGGTGTGGTGCCTACGTCTACAGCTTCCACACGAAATAAAGTTATCGTTTGCTATCTGAAAATACATACTTGCTTCAATGCTGCCTATTCCAGAGCACATTCCTCTAAATTTTTCATATAAAGATTAGCAACAATAGGTTACAAAGGTCTCCCCAACCCAATTACATCTGTCTGATCATAGAACTGCCCATTGAATCGAAAGTAAATCGAAGCCAGCACATTTTGAAACAGGTTAGTTTAGTAAATAACAAATTCAGCTAACCGAAAAGAGTTCACAGACAAACAGAGGTGAGGGAAGAGATCACATCAAATCTTACTGATTACCTTTGTTTACGTAAGGCCGGTGCCTATAGCATTCCGCTCAGAAGTGGCATATCATTGTTGGTCAGACCATCAGAACTGTGGAGGAATGGTGTATAGAGCGTAAGCGGAACCTTACAAATACCGAGCAAATCTGCGATTGCAGAACATCACCTTGGTAGCGATCATGAGAGGGAATATAACAACACAAATTCTGGCATGTATTTTTATTTACGGTGATGGCGTTATTAAGGAAGCTATTGAGACTGAACTCCAGAGTGACCTTATAGATATAGATGAGGTTTTTGCTTAAATTCTGTCTGGAATCCTGCTCAGTCCACGTTCAAACAAGAAGGAACGGAATTATCGCTACTTGCTCACTCATTGTTAATTATTATTTCACTTTTAATAATTTCTGGCGTTCGTGAACTTTCGTTCTGTGGTGGCGATAGTTGTTTTCGACGTGTGTTTCCTTTCTCGACAAGCGGTCTTCTGTTTCCATCGAGGATTTAAGCTGCCATGCACAGCGATGTTTCATTTCATTCCTGCCTTGAAAATGACGCTGAATTTGGTAAATTGTGTGCACACAAACTACGCTATTTCTTAATTCCCGAACGAGGTGGCGGTGTTCAGGCAGAGTATGTTAAAACGTAATCTCCCTTCCTTGCTTATCCATAGAAGCATTTTCAATCTTGATCGTGTAAGATCCACGCCATCAGCAGTGGCATTTTCTATCCGTCCAGCTAGATATTGGACAGTGAGGCTATCAAGTGAACATTTTTTCTTGCTACTATTGTTTATTTTGCTTATCTTCTCTCAGTTACACACTTGCATGTGCAATCTTGGTTTCGCCTTGGATGAGAATAAATCATGAAAAGGAAATTTACCTTTCGTATATCTGGAGGTAGCAGAAGCATGATGGATGGGATTTTTATTTTTACTTATTTATTATTCGTAATTAAGTCTATTATCTGTAAAGCTAAAATAGGCCATTCAAATCACATTTCCTTGGACAATAATGAATTATGTATTAGTTATTTATTTCTGACACTGAATTAAATATGTGTTTATACTATAAAACTGCATTGAACCCTTAACCAATTACCCAGCTACTAATCTCCTGCAAACACTACAGAATTTGCACTCTTTTGTTCATTTATTTTGGTACATTTAACTTGTAGATGGTTGTCTCCGCTACTGGATCCGCACTCATACTTCACCGGACAACAGCCACAGTCTGCTGGATTCCTTGGACTTCGGGCAGCATCTCAGCAGCTTTTCCAGTATTGCAAGTAATCCTTCCCATCACTCTTAAAGTCCACACTTCCATGACCACTTGCACCACCGCAGTGTAGATTCTTTAGCGTACTTCAGTCGCTGGTCCCCGACATCATTTATCTTCTCTCCATCTGCAGAGTAAGTTGTCTAGTCTGAATAGTAGCATGATGACTTATGGTTGAATGCCTCGTACAGTCTTCCTTCGCCTTCCTGGATACCGCAGCTCGTCCAAGATGCGCCACGTCCACTCATTCTTTAGTGTTGCTTTGGAATCCAGGATCCTCCATAGGTTACCGAAAACGTCATTAATATCAATCATCGCTAGAGCTTACGTAGAATAACTGTCGCTAGCGAGATCGCCATATTAATTGCGTCTTCAGCTGACTTACCTCTTATAAACCCGTACTGGTGAGGGCTCGTCCCGTGTAGCACTCTGCGGTCTTGCGATCTTTGCCATAATAGTTTTTCAAATACATTGCCAAGAATGTTCGAAAGACAGATTGGTCCGTCGGATTTGGGTCTCATCGAATCCTTATCTTGCCCTTTTCTAATTAATACCACTTCAGCGTTCTTCCGCGGTGCAGGGACCCTTCCTTGCCCTTTCGGTCCTGAAGACTTTTTCTTTTTCAGTCTTTAAATTATTTGCCTAATTTCTTCTTGCCCGAAAGGATACACAAGTTTATTGTTTCTATATTCTTCCCATAATATTTCCCGTAACCTACGCTGATCATCTATCTTGCCTTCTTGTCCATCGTCAGGAAGTAGTGTTTCGATTAGCAGAGCAGCTGACTGTTCCCAACTTCCTGTTACCATCCCAACATTTCTTTTCAGCATGGATATGATATTGGTGACCGTTTTTCTCGCAGACTGGTTGATATGGTACACCCCAGGGAACTGTATCTAAGTTAGCCGCCACAAATTGCTTCCATCATTCCATTTTTGTGTTCCACAACTCTTCCTCAAAACGATTTTAACATACCAGCATCTATGCAACCTTCGGACTCTTTCTTTTTGGGTCATGCTGCTATGGTATAGCTTCTTAGCTCCTCTTGTTTCGCATCTTAATTTCTGCAGCGTCTCGGTCCAAATGCAAGGTACTCCAAAGAATGGCCTCGCGTGATCTTATTGATCTACTCCGAATCTCTCTCTTTCATACGCAATAGTCCTAATGGTCACCAAGTAAACTTTTGTCACTCGACTTAATAACGTTTGAAAGTCAACGAAAATAAAGTGAAACAGATACAGAAGAACTAACAAGATGCAATAGTTTATCAGAAGCTTCTTGTTCGTGATAAAAGATATCATGTCGTCATTAACATGATAATTTCATATGTAAAAATATATCGGTAATACGCCATACGATAGTTGAACAATGTGTTTACTTAAATAAAGTGAAGATCTAGGAAGAATTACTACATGAATACGTTGAAATACTACGTTGTAGTAAGTGCTTTATGCATAGGAATAGTCACGTCCGCAACGGCCAAAAATGTTGTTCATTTGCTTACAGTGCTTTCACGCTATTTCCTATAGTAAAAATCGATTAACAAGCAAGAAAGACTTACTGCTGTTAGACATAGGCAACAAAATCATCCATAATCAAGAGTATTAATCGACACTAATTTCACATCGGACGAGACTGTGCCTGTAACTAGGTAATTCGCCTCTACCATGCTAAACAGTAACAACAAACTGCACGGGGTTCAGACCACCAGTGTTTATGATTTCTCCTCTTCCGATAGAGACCATGCAGAAGTTAGAAGCTCCTTCTCAACTTCGTTAAAGGCAGCAATAAGTAGAAGTCAATGTATTGTAAAGAAAACAGTTAACTTTGCCAATATAAGGGACAAATGTGTTTTCTCCTCTCGTAATGACCTGTAACAAAATCATTTGTAAACTAAGTGGTCGTAAATAGCCGATATTTATGATTATTGCTTTCCGCGCGCCAGTGGAATGGGGACATTGTTCGCATGTAATTGCCCTTCTGCCGGCGTAACCCTGGTAGTTCTCTGGGCTACGGTTGGTTCACAAAGCGCAGCTTGCGACGACGGCCCAGGGTTTTGTATTTTGCTTCCTGTCGTCATAGGAAGCCTTATAGACTGCGGAAGAATTAACTGCGTCATCCCCTGTGACCATTATGTGGAAATACCCGGCAATCGGTCGCTGCCTCAGCGAAAGTTGAACCTTCGCGGAAAATGAAGCAGACGTGCCTATCTTATTCCTTCTTATTTGGTCTTTTATTTAGAAAGCCGCACTGCGTATGATGTATAACAAGGAAAAAAAATGTATATATTCTGCCACAGTCAAACAAATTGTAATACCGTATATGACGCGTTTCAAAGGATTCATTTCCCTTCTTTTGATGGACGCAATATGTTTTACATTTACACACGAATAGTTTGACAAAAACACTGTGTCCATCTGAAAATAGAGCTGAAAGTCCACGAAACGCTTTGTGAGCATTATTAAAAATTTTGCAACTGGTGCAGATATCTACTGTTATTCCATAGGACTGCCGTACGAAGCACAATCCGATTCGGACGTCCACGCATTTCTGAGACACGCTTTGCAATGTTTACTGCACCCCCTGCAAATGCCAGTTTACATAAATCTCTCTGTTCCAGTATCGGTTTTATTATGTATCCCACCGGCTTAACTTCAGTGTTGCTACGCGACATTCGGCAAAATCGTCAACATCTTCTGGAAATATTTCGAGCTATCAGCGACATCTACTTAAACAAAAAATATTTTAAAAAATTCTTCAAATTAATTTCTCGTCACGACCTTCCACTCGCCGTTCAAAAAATGTTCAAATATGTGTGAATTCCTAAGGGACCAAACTGCTGAGGTCATCGGTCCCTAGACTTACACACTACTTAAACTAACTTAACGCTAAGGGCAACACACACACCCATGTCCGAGAGAGGACTCGAACCTCCGGCCGGCCGAGGTGGCCGAGCAGTTCTAGGCGCTACAGTCTGGAACCGCGCGACCGCTACGCTCGTAGGTTCGAATCCTGCCTCGGGCATGGATGTGTGTGATGTCCTTAGGTTAGTTAGGTTTAAGTAGTTCTAAGTTCTAGGGGACTGACGACCTCAGAAGTTAAGTCCCATAGTGCTCAGAGCCATTTGAACCATTTGAACTCGAACCTCCGGCGGGAGGACTACTCAAAAGACTCTTCCAAGTAATGAGTTTAATATGTAAGTTGTGGGACAAAACTTCTGTTATCCCGCGTAAGAGCTGTACTCCAAACGTCTTCCTTACGTCTTTGGGGGATGTTAAAAAACTGTAAACTATACTTGCTCGAAGAGGAAAGTATTAACGAGTTATATCAGAACAGATAAACAATGGGAATGGAACATTAACGTACCAAGAACTGCAGTGTAGAGATAAGGTTCAATATCAAAAGAATAATAATGAGGTAGGAAATTAATCAATAAAAATGGCCGCGTGCGAGTAGAACTTGCGCTCTGAGGTCTCTGTACAAGCTTAATCACTAATATAGACCTTTTACACGTACCGGAAATCGAGAATCTGGGCGATTTTTTACCTTTTATGGACATTGATACTGTCAATATATCGGTCCCAGAAATTTCAAGACTTTCGATTATATTTAATTTTAATTAATCGAAGGAAAAGCTATATTAGCTGCTAGTGGTCACTGAAGTAAATGAGAAGGGAAAGTTGAAGATTTGTAACGCACCGTGACTCTAATGCGAGTTATCCGTTTCTCGCGAACAGTGGCCTCGACCGCCTCAGCCTCCGGACACGGTACTTGACTAATCCAAATTTCCAACTTATTCACGCACTACTGACGTAGTGACCCTGAATATTTTCCTCGCTCCTCGAAGTGATCGCTGATTACCATAGGAGTTGGGGCTTGTCCGGAAAAACGTACACCACATTGCCACCAAGATGGCCAATGATACTTTCGGTGCAGATGCACAAACAACCCCGATCTCCTGTGGGAATTAGCGACCGCTACTAACAGTGAAGATAAAGGGCAGTGACACTACATCAGTAGTGCGTGGATAGTTTGGCAAGCCGGCCGGGGTGGCCGAGCGGTTCTAGGTGCTTCAGTCTGGATCCCCGCCACCGCTACGGCCGCAGGTTCAAAACCTGCGTCGGGCATGGATGTGTCTGATGTCCTTAGGTTAGTTAGGTTTAAGCAGTTCTAAGTTCTAGGCGACTGATGACCTCAGACGTTAAGTCCCATAGTGCTCAGAGCCATTTGAGCCATAGTTTGGCAGCCTGCGTTGGTCACAAATCATGTCCGCATAGCCGAGGTGATCGAGGCGACCGTTCGCGATAAACGGATAATCAGGTTCGAGTCTCTATCCGGCACAAATTTTCAGCTTTCCCCTTGATTTATTTCAGTGCCCACGAGCAGCTAATGGCGTTATTCCATTAATTAATTGTCATGTACGGCTGCAGCATCAACGAAGGTGTCTGTTTATTCGGACATGGCCGAAAGAACTGACGCCAAATGTATATTTAATTTTAAGTATGAACTCGGAAAACAAATGACAAAAATTTTTTTTCGTGTGACGTAAATAGCGATTAACAATTTTCTAATTTTTTTTCTTCGTTTGTACTGCGAAACCTTGCTTCTTTGCAAATTTGGTGTTTCTAGAGCTAGAGGTTTTGATGAATCAGTTTGCGATATTAAAATATGAGGCATAAATGGCGGTATCTTTTGATTGCACTGCTTTAAAAACTTAAGATTCTAGCATTACCAATGGGCCATGGACCTTAATATGTGACATAAATTTCAACTTGACTCGTCAACCCGTTCCTGAGGAAAAGGGCTTTAAACTGCCGGACGACAGACAGACAGGAAAGAAAGTGATCTTTTATTTGCTCCGTTTTTACCGACTGAGGTACAGAATCCTAAAACAATATAATTCTGAAAAAAAGAAAGGACTGCGTATACATTTGGACACCACTTTCAAAGAAATAAGAAGCACAGAAAGTATAAACTGTGCAGTTGGTAACAAGAGCCTTCATTTTTAAATTTTTTGATACATGACTTCTTAAAAATTGGTGTTCTACGATCAATCTGTAATGTTCATACTGAAAACTGCTTTCATTTTCCACCATGTCGTGACTTTTCACTAAGTAAGATTTCATATTAAAATTTTAAGTAGTTGTAGCAAAAAATAAACATCGCGCAACAGAATTAGAGGATTACTTTTTCGCAACCACGTAATTCCCAACCACTGAGACGCAAGAGTTTCAAATTTGGCTCAAAGGTGCCTACAATCTTCCTCCATAACGCTGAAAAAGCGTGGCGGCGTGCGACTTTACCCTCGGGCTCGATGACGCTTCAAACAGCAAGGTGTCGACACATGCGTAGCAAAGGCCACAGTGACGTACGTGCTGGGTTCCCGCCCGGCTGGCCACGCGGTCTAATGCGCTGCATCCCGAGCGGCAAGGTGTGCCAGTCCCCGACACGAATCCACTCGGCGGATTAGTGTCGAGGTCCGGTGTGCCGGCCAGCCTGTGGATGGTTTTTAAGGCGGTTTTCCATCTACCTTGGCGAATGAGGACGGGTTCCCCTTATTCCGCCCCAGTTACACTGTGTCGGCGATTGGGCGGCAGGTGAGTTGGGTGGACTCCTGTGACCTGTCGTGGGGTTGTGAACCACTGAAGGCAATGGTGGGACGAAGCCTCTCCGTCGTTTCTAGGTCCTCGGTTTAATACAACACAATACAAGGTGGGTTAATGCTGTCACATTTACACCAGGCTTCACCAAAATCCTGTCCAGCGCCATTGTAGACGTGTCACACGATGGGAATATAGTCACAGCCCCTCTTATTCACATTTCACTTCTTCACTGGAGGCCTCGGGGGATGGAGATCAGAACCGCTACGGCCAGCATTGGAATCATACGGTATTCTTATAAGTGGCAGAGAAAAAGATTCCAGACGCACCGTCAATCAGTATTGACAAGAAAAAGTCTCGGGACGTTCATAAAGCGTGTTAATGAAATCGCCCCTTACTATGAGCCGTTGATTCCCACAGATTTCGCGTTCGAAAACGACAGTTCGCAGTGCGATGGGCAACGAGAAGACGTTGTTGACAACCTTCGACACGTGACAACCCGAGACATTTCTACTCTTCTCTACGGACATTGTGGAGATGCATGCTCAAAAAATGTGACCTGACCACTTTGGGGCGGCGCGACCACAACGTTTGCTCTCGTGTTCAGGTAGGAACAATTAGGTACCATCCAAAATCATTCGAAGAAATTTGAACGTGAACCTTGGCTTGGAAAGGATACTTCTTGTATACAGTTTCAACCCTCCTTTTCCGCGCACTCCTACGGCATGATCACATAGGGGTGCAACATTAAAATACGCGTGAATTTCAGAGCTACCATCCCGGTATTTACCTTAAGCAATAGAGTTCAGCACCTAGTGAGCGAAGCCAATTGACTGCATAGGGAGGAACAATAAGTCACTGAATGACACTGAATACATTCTCAGGGGGCAGTCTCTAACAATATGCTGAACGATTTGTTCTTGGGCTCCAAAATCGCAGACTGGATAGTTTGATAGTCGCTAATTGTACATCATAGCATTGCACCTGATGTGACCGGTTTTTATTCTGTTCAGTGTTGTCCACTCACTTCTCTTCACATTAATTCCATCTCTTGCGTCTCTCAACGTCAAAATGCTTCTTGTTTTTTGCCTTATTTCACAGTGGAGCGCATGACATCAGGCGGTCCGGAGAAGGGTCATATAAGACTGTATGAATCCGAAGGTCTTGGGGTATAGACGGGATGAAGCAGCGTCCTCCGTTCTCGATTGCTTGCCTCTTGCCATCGCGGTTCACATGGTGGGATGTTACTGATGGTGCGCGGTCAAAGGATCGGTATGGATTTTAGTGTACCAGTAATTAGTCTCATTGATTCATGCACATGTATGTCTGGTTTCATTGTATGGGGCACAGTATTCAGTTACTAGGTATATTAGTGTAAAAGCTGCAGTGCATAGAGTGGATGCTTCGGCACACCGGGTTGCGCCAACCAGTTGCTTCATGACGTTGTGCCCGCATCTCGTGGTCGTGCGGTAGCGTTCTCGCTTCCCACGCCCGGGTTCCCGGGTTCGATTCCCGGCGGGGCCAGGGATTTTCTCTGCCTCGTGATGGCTGGGTGTTGTGTGCTGTCCGTAGGTTAGTTAGGTTTAAGTAGTTCCAAGTTCTAGGGGACTGATGACCGTGATGTTAAGTCCCATAGTGCTCAGAGCCATTTGAACCATTTGAACCATGACGTTGTTTCGGGTCTTCAGCTTTTAGCTAGTGTTTTCCAGGTGTCTTTTACACATTAAAGACCTATACAATGTGACACCAAGGTTTTTAGGCTGGAATCTGTGTCTAATCTTCTGGTGAGAGAAGTTGACATTGAGCTGTTGGTTTGCAATTCTATTGTTTAGGTGGAACGTCAAGACGTCTATATTGGCGGATTTTGGTTGAGCCATCCATGCTTATTAAAATGTGTTTATCTAAGTCTCTACATGATATATTTTCTTCTTCCTCAAGTGTGCTGATAGCAGGGTTAAAATACAGAGAGCGAAAAGTTATCCACAGCTTATATACAAACCAAACAGCGCAGAGAGACATGAACGAGAGGCGGTAACGAGATCTCATATGTTATGCAAACTGTACACTGAACAATGAATAAAGTGACCCAAGGAGACATTTGGAAAGGGATTTTCACTTCTGATCATCATCATCATCATCATCATCATCATCATTTAAGACTGATTATGCCTTTCAGCGTTCAGTCTGGAGCATAGTACTCATAAAATTCCTCCATGATCCCCTATTCAGTGCTAACATTGGTGCCTCTTCTGGTGTTAAGCCTATTACTTCAAAATCATTCTTAACCGAATCCAGGTACCTTCTCCTTGGTCTACCCCGACTCCTCCTACCCTCTACTGCTGAACCCATGAGTCTCTTGGGTAACATTGCTTCTCCCATGCGTGTAACATGACCCCCACCATCTAAGCCTGTTCGCCCTGACTGCTACATCTATGGAGTTCATTCCTAGTTTTTCTTTGATTTCCTCATTGTGGACACCCTCCTGCTCCTGCCATTGTTCCTATCTACTAGTACCTGCAATCATCCTTGCTACTTTCATATCCGTAACCTCAACCTTATTGATAAGGTAACCTGAATCCACCCAGCTTTCGCTCCCATACAACAAAGTTGGTCGAAAGATTGAACGGTGCACAGATAACTTAGTCTTGGTACTGACTTCTTTCTTGCAGAAGAGAGTAGATCGTAGCTGAGCGCTCACTCCATTAGCTTTGCTACACCTCGCTTCCAGTTCTTTCACTATGTTGCCATCCTGTGAGAATATGCATCCTAAGTACTTGAAACCGCCCACCTGTTCTAACTTTGTTCCTCCTATTTGTCACTCAATCCGTTTATATCTCTTTCCCACTGACATTACTTTCGTTTTGGAGATGCTAAGCTTCATACCATAGTCCTTACATTTCTGATCTAGCTCTGAAATATTACTTTGCAAACTTTCAATCGAATCTGCCATCACAACTAAGTCATCCGCATATGAGAGACTGCTTATTTTGTGTTCACATATCTTAATCTCACCCAGCCAGTCTATTGTTTTCAACATACGATCCATAAATAATATGAACAACGTGGAGATAGGTTGCAGCCTTGTCTTACCCCTGAAATCACTCTGAACCATGAACTCAATTTAGCGTCAACTCTAACTGCTGCCTGACTATCCATGTAAAGACCTTTAACTGCTCGCAAAAGCTTGCCTCCTATTCCATAATCTCGTAGAACAGACAATAACTTCCCCCTAGGAACCCGGTCATATGCCTTTTCTAGATCTATAAGACATAGATACAATTCCCTGTTCCACTCGTAACACTTCTCCATTATTTGCCGTAAGCTAAAGATCTGGTGCTGACAACCTCTAAGAAGCCTAAACCCACACTGATTTTCATCAAATTTTTCCTCAACTAATACTCGCACTTTCCTTTCAACAACACCTGAGAAGATTTTACCCACGACGCTGATTAAAGAGATACCTCTGTAGTTGTTACAATCTTTTCTGTTTACATGTTTAAAGATTGGTGTGATTACTGCTTTCGTCCAGTCTGATGGAAGCTGTCCCGACTGCCACGCCATTTCAATTATCCTGTGTAGCCATTTAAGACCTGACATTCCACTGTATTTGATGAGTTCCGACTTATTTTCATCCACCCCAGCCGCTTTATTGCACTGCAATCTATTGACCATTTTCTCCACTTCCTCAAATGTGATCCTATTTCCATCATCATTCCTATCCCATTGTACATCGAAATCTGAAGAGGCTTCACATAAAAAATTCGGTGGCATTACTTTTTGGACGCCCTCTTGTATACAAAGACCTGAAAGCATTAGACAAGTGAAAAAGACAAACAGTCCAATTAAACAACACAGAAACAAAACTGGATAAAACATTGTAAAACTTTGTGATATTATGACAATATACAAGGGTTTGATGAAAAAAGAATAAGATGTGGAAACAAAGGGAATAGGTGAGAGACAATTAAGTACTGAGCAAAGTTTTGTTCATTAAGGCAGCCATTACAACTGTAAGAAAGGAAAAATAACTTGATAAGAGGAACGTAACAAAACCAAACTAAGATATATTAGGATTTAACGACGGTGCCATTGCAGATGGAAAACAAATTCGAATGGGGAAGGAAGGTGCGCTAAATCTGCTGTGCCCTTTCAGAGCTACCATCCCGGTATTTACCTTAAGCAATAGAGGGAAATTTGGGAAAACCTAAACCTGTATGGTCGGCCAGGGATTTTAACCACTGTTTTAACGAATACTAGTCTTTCTGACCACTGCGCAACAACACTCGGTATCATAAAATAGATTTCAGTGACTAAAGAGGAATGAGCCTACTTCAAACAACCCACAAATTCTAAAATTCTAAAAAAGAGTCAAAGCAGTATCTTAACGTTTGGTTGTTGCAGAAAAAGTGTGTTTCTAGACAAGACCTTCAACTACTGGTGCTACTTTTACTTCACAATAAATTATTGGAAGACAACAAGAGTTCAGCAAAGAAACGTAACATTTGTAAGTATCGAGTGAAAAATTATAGCGTTTTACGGAGTGTAGGAGAAGGAAAATTAAGAGACCATCTAATTTTAGCTACTCATAGTAGTACGAATATACATCATTTGTGTTCTAGGTAGAAAATTGACAGACCCACTCCCATCAAACGAGTCAAACGAGGATGTTGTTTACTCCTGCTCAACTACGCACATACATTGGCAACTTAATTTGCAGTCAGAGGTTTAAAGTAAACACTTGTATACATGTCGACTACAGATTACATTTAAAAATACTCCTTCATACCAATGGTTTTGTACTGTATTGTAGGAATGGAAGATACAGTGACTAAATAAATGAATTAATTACACACATAAAAAAAAATTTGCATCACCTCGGTCCCTTAGAGTGGTTGGTGGTCACGTCGTCAATAAACAGCCCTTTTCAGTCCATCCCAGGCATGTTAGATAGGGTTCATGTCTGGAGAACATGCTGGCCACTGTAGCCGAGTGATGTCGTTATCCTGAAGGAAGTCATTCACAAGATGTGCACGATGGGGGCGCAAATTGTCGTCCATGAAGACGAATGGCTCACCAATATGTTGCCGATATGGTTGCACTATTGGTCATATCGTACAGCCGTCACGGCGCCTTCCATGACCGCCAACGGTGTTCGTCGGCCCCACATAATGCCAACCCAAAACAGCAGGGAACCTCCACCTTGCTGTACTCACTGGACAGTGTGTCTAAGGCGTTCAGCCTGACCTGGTTCCCTCCAAACACGACTCCAACGATTGTCTGGTTGAAGGCGTATGCGACACACATCAGTGAAGAGAAAGTGATGCCAATCCTGAGCGGTCCATTCGGCATGTTGTTGGGGCCATCTGTACCAGGCTGTATGGTGTTGTGGTTGCAAAGATGGATCTCGCCATCGCCGTCGGGAATGAAGTTGCACATCATGCAGCCTATTGCGCACAGTTTCAGTCGTAACACGACGTCCTTGGCCGCACGAATGACATTATTCAACATGGTGGCGTTGCTGTCAGAGTTCCTCCGAGCCATAATCCGTAGGTAACGGTCATCCACTGCACTTAGATGGGCTGAACGAGGCATTTCATCGTCAGTCCCTGCCTCTCCGTGCCTCCTCCATGTCCGAACAACATCGCTTTGGTTCACTCCAAGAATCCTGAACACTTCCCTTGTTGGGAGGTTCCTGGCACCAGTTATAATGCGGACGATCGAACCGCGGTATTGACCGTCTAGGCATGGTTGAACTACAGACAATACGAGCCGTGTATCTCCTTCCCTGTGGAATGACTGGAACTGATCGGCTGTCGAACCCCGTCCGTCTAATAGGCGCTATTCATGCATGGTTGTTTACATCTTTTGGCAGGTTTAGTGTTACCTCTGAACAGTCAAGGGGACTGTGTCTGTAATAAAATATCCACAGTCAACGTCATAATGGACCCAATATCTCAACCAGCAGCACAGCAAAATTCACTTTATCATGGAGATAGAAAAGAACTGGGTATTGCCTTTTCTAGACGTGGAAGTTTACCGTAAGCCTGACGGGAAGCTCGGACACAGAGTTTATAGGAAGCCCACCAACACGGACAGGTCCATTTTTGGACCTAATGGCTACGACATGAGGATGATACATAAAACCATGGCGCCGAAGGAGGAGGGCAACAGGGAAATGCACAACGAACTACAAAATACCGTCCTGCTACCATACGTACATGGGGTTACTGAAAGTCTGGGCAAAATTCTCCGTCGGGCAAGTGTTAAACCGATTTTTCGTAACAACAACAAAATAAAAGACGTTCAGGGCTCGACGAAAGGTCCAATTGATAAGTTTCATGCCGCCGGAGCTTATAAAATCGTGTGCGAATGTGGACTAGTGTATGTAGGTGAGACTGGGTGTCCAATAAGCACAAGGTTAATTGAACACGAGAGATATATCCGCCTCAAACAATACAACAAATCAGCGACGGCAGAACATCAGGAACAGTGCAGGATGAAGATCGACTTTAGAGAGGCCCACGTCCTGACGAAACAGCCGTTTAGCTTGAGGAGGAAGATTAGAGAGGCTATAGAAATAGCCAAGCGACCCGACAATATGAATAGAGAAGACGGGTACCGACTCCCAGCGTCTTGGCTGCCAGCTGTGACGGCTTTGCGGAAGGACAGCTCCTGCAAAGCAACAGGCGCACGGTAGGCCACAGCGGCGGAGGGCACACAGAGTGCTGACGCGCCGCAGTCGACACTGGGCAGTTAGTAAACAACGCTAAGCTGTAGTCGCCGCTCAGTTTCCTATTCGCCGACTTCCACCAATGGCAAGCAATAAAGGAAACTCCAATGGAAAACATGTATTTCCACCAATGACAACACGCAATGCAAAGACCAATATATTGAACTCCTAATAACCTTCCCCTCACCGTCATATCCAATGACAGCACTCCTCCGTAGTATGTATGTAACCAAACTAGTGCTCATTCAGCAGTTAGCAATATAACCTGAGGAAGGCGCCTTGCAACAGTCGCCGAAAAATCGGAATTTTATAGTTGACAATGCGGCATCAAACCCAGAAGAATTTTATTGACTGTGACAACGTCCGCGGAAGCCTACGCTTACAAGTAAACTTTGAGATCTGTGATCTTAGCTCCAGGTAATGAACCCTTCAAGAACAATTAAAGAACACTGATCTACTGGAAAAGGAGAATCCTTTGAACTATAACAAGAGGAGAAAGTGACCCAGGCAAACAGCTCATGAATGAACACACACGATGTTCACATTTTCCAAACAGCGCTCTACCAAACGATGCGTCCAGCAACTTTGTCAGCAGTTTCCGAAAACGTCCCCCTCATCTGTGGCCATCGTAGTGCAGAGTGTACCAGGTCACACATCGTCCCAAAATAGCCAAGCACGTTCAACGACTAACAAATGACCTAGCTCGATCAAGGCACCATCGCCTCCTGTACTTCACCTGTGGTACCGGGCACGAAAATTCACACAGTAGATTCACAGACTATCCTTAGCTGACTGAGAATCAGGTTTACCCCTTATACCTAGCAGACTCGGACGTCAGCGTTACCACGTCTGCGCCTACATTCCCTTGCGCTCTACGCGTAACTCCACAGATAAACATGGACAGCTGCCGACAAAATTCACAGGTATGGATCAGAACCTTCTGTTCGTTTTTTGGGCCGACTCTTTGCAAGCGCCCGAGCTCCTCGGCCACTGTCAACTATAGGCGAAAGATATCACACGCAAAATCAAATAGAGATCGACCCAGCACGAAACTGGCTCAGTTATTATTGGTTGTTCTACATATAATTACCTTTGCCACTGGGTAAGCCGGCCGGTGTGGCCGAGCGGTTCTAGGCGCTTCAGTCTGGAACCGCGCGACCGCTACGGTCGCAGGTTCGAATCCTGCCTCAGGCATGGATGTGTGTGATGCCCTTAGATTGGTTAGGTTTAAGTAGTCTACGTTCTAGGGGACTGATGACCTATGACTGATGACCTAAGTTCTAGGGGACTGATGACCATAGTGCTCAGAGCCATTTGAACCATTTGGGTATCGCCGATATCTCCTGAGCTGTCTTCAGTAGATATATTCGTTTCTCATAATAAGAAGAAATTACTGCAACCATTAACCTTATGCTTTAGTCTTCAATTTTTTATTATTCCATTGTCGGTTTCGAACTGCCTAGTGATTCATCATCAGATGGTACATACATTAATTGTCTGCAGCAATGTGGGTGTCATGTAGCTATGCAAGATGTATAAACGAAACATGTAAGTACTGAGTGTGGTGAGAATTATTCACATATTGAGATAGATTTTGTTGCTTTACTTACAGTGATTAGTATCTGTCGGTTGGATGTTGGTGTACACAGTATCCTGGAAAACATAATGAAAGTTTTCCAGTGACGTTAACTGTACCGCAAATGGTTCAAATGGCTCTGAGCACTTTGGGATTTAACATCTTAGGTCATCAGTCCCCTAGAACTTAGAACTACTTAAACCTAACTAACCTAAGGACATCACACACATCCATGCCCGAGGCAGGATTCGAACCTGCGACCGTAGCGGTCGCGCGGTTCCAGACTGAAGCGCCTAGAACCGCTCTTCCACACCGGACGGCTAACTGTACCGCACTTTACACACTTAACCACAGGTAACACGTTTCATATGCTTTACAAAACGGAAATAAACCAAACAGTATAGCTAAAATTACTTCAAAGAGTTGGTGTTAGGACAGAGATTCTCTATCTTCTGCTCGTGTAACACAGACTGCCGTCTATAAATATGTATCTGTTTCTCTATTGTAAAATAATGTGCACTAATGTGACGAAATTGACGTGTGCTATTTATTTAAAACATGTCAGTCTTGCTATATTACCACATGTTATTTTACTTACATAACCTAGTGTTTATTACATGAGCTGAAGAAAGAGAATTTCTGTCCTAACACCGACTCTTTGACCTAACTTTAGCCACACTATTTGGGTTATTTACGTTTTGTAAAGCACGTGGAACGTATTACCTGTGGCTAAGTGTATAAACTACAGTGTAGTTAACGTCACTGGAAAACATTCATTATGTTTTCTAGAATATTGTATACACTAACATCCAACTAACGGATACTAATCACTGTAAATAAACCAACAAAATCAATCTCACAAATGTGAATAATTCCCGCCATATGTTCGATACCGGTAATGGAATAATAAAAAGAAATAGAATAACAAAACAAAAGGCGATTGGCTGCACTAATTTCAAGAAGCCTTTCTCCTTCACAGTAGCAGTGTCTCATCCATAACAGATAAAAGTTTTAGAAGAAGAAGAGTCTGACTTTCTTCTGAAAATATCATGTCCTTATGAACGGCTAGTGGTCAGCGTATCTGCCAAGTAAGCGGGAGACCCCGATTCGAATACCACTCTGGCACAAATTTTCACCTTGCCCCACTGATATAAATCAAAGCTCATTGACAACTAATGGTTCAAACGGCTCTGAGCACTATGCGACTTAATTTCTGAGGTCATCAGTCGCCTAGAACTTACAACTAATTAAACCTAACTAACCTAAGGACATCACACACATCCATGCCCGAGGCAGGATTCGAACCTGCGACCGTAGCGGTCGCTCGGCTCCAGACTGTAGCGCCTAGAACCGCACGGCCACTCCGACCGGCTGACAGCTAATGTCTTTTAATTCTTTGGTGTCTTGATGCATAGTGGCTGCAGGATCAAAATAGTGTCTCTTCTTTCGGATATGAGTGTTTTTTGTGATACAGTTTTTTAAATGGAAGATACAATCGGGATCTCACCGAATCTTTTCCTAAAGGCGATCAGAAGTTACGGTATGGACTCTATCAACACCTGCAGGCGATTATTGTGCTTACACACTCTGAAACACAGTCGCATCGAAGATAATCATATAACGACTATTTAAACCCTACGACAAATTTTCTGAAATAACCACACAACACAGTAGAAAACTCAGTTGTGAAACATTAATATTTGAAATTTTTTTTTTTAAATTAACCACTCAGTTGTTCCGAAATTTAAGGGCCAATGCCTCCGTTGTACGAGTGGCTTTCAGTAAGTAAAGCAACATCTTTTTTTCGGCCAATTTCGGTTGAAAAAAAAATGCGAAATTTGTTGTGGGGCATAGTGGAATACTCCTGCTTCAACTCCTATATTATACGTTCCGTTACGTTGCGGTGCTATACATAGCCTTCAAAATGGCGCCTGAAATGGAGGTGCGTTCCAAGCAAAGTGCTGTCACTGAGTTTCTTTTGGCGGAAAACCAGAGCATAGCAGATATTCATAGGCGCCTGGAAAATGTCTACGGAGGCCTGGCAGTGAACAAAAGCTCGGTGAGCCGTTGGTGAAGCATACGTCATCATCGCGACAAGGTTACGCAAACCTTGCGTCATTTGAAAGGAGGGAAAATGGAGACTGATAGGCACACCAAACGCCTCAGTTGACTGCTGTCCGTTTTCGCGAAGTACCTGATTCCAAATGTCCACTGCATGCATTTCGTGTCGCAATGTGCGCTCGGAAACTGGACGCACTGACAGCAACAGTCCCTGTCGCACTGGAAAGCAATTGTCTTTGACATGCAGCGGCACTCGTCTCCGGTCCATTTCGGTAGGGACTTGATTATGACTGTTGTTTTTTAGGCACTTTACAAGACTGAGAGCTGTACCACATTCCTTGTAGATATGTTGGGGAGTCCACGATGATATATTAACATATTGGGCAACTTTATTCACTGAGTGGTGATGGACTGTCCAAACACGATGGCTCCTTTCATTTAGTTACCTATCAAAATACATTCACGACACAAAATAACATTTATTTAAAATGACCAGTTTCGGCACGTACAGTAGGACACCTTAAGACTGATAGCACTCTAAAGATTATAAAAGTGGATAGTAATTAGGGGAGTCAGCCTCGTATCAAACGTACAAAGATTAAATTAAAAAGGCGTGACGTGTTACCCATTTGCTGGAGCTGGCGACGTCTGAGCAGCTGCGTGTTGTGAAGACGACAACTGCTGCTAGTGGATGTTCTGCCACGCATTAAATAGTGTTTGACAGCACGCCAATTTGCTGGATTACGTCAGCTGCAGCCAATGGGATTCTACTGGACCTAAAAATATTTGTGATGTGACAATGAAGTATAAAACTAACAGTACAGTTATATGTATATCATTATACAAGTGCCGCTGTTTAAATAAATAGTGCAGGTCATTAATGAAATTCTTAACTTCAAGTAAACTTTAAATACGAGTGCACCATTAAAAAAGGGTTTTGCGAACGTTGAACGCCAGCTGCTGGTACTTCAAGTCAACGCCGTTTCCATTGAAATGGCGATGTGTTGGTCGTTTCTTGTCAAAGACGATGCCATTTACACAGCTAAGGAAACCGCAGGCTGAATTTGACACAAAATTTCGACCTAATACGTCCACCCATCCCTGAGAAAAAAGGCTCTTAACAGACGAACAGATAGACAGGATGTAACCTGGAAGTACCACTGTTGTAGTTGTACCATTGTTATTATTTGGGCTAGTCATAGCCACAGTATTGGCTACGAAAGACAGAATAACAATGTAATAGTATTTACTTACAAACAGAACATGACACTCCAAAGTTCGTGAACCGACGAACTCATTAGAAATAGATAACATTGCCATTCTGGAAAGTACAGTTGTTTCGATTCAGGGTGGTATGAGTGGTCTTGTTCCTCTATAGTTCACACGGCTATGATACGTCAGCTGCTGTCACGGCTGATCCGAGAAATTTTTCGATACAGGCGAATTATCATTTGGTGCCTCCCCCTCCCCCTTTTTTTCCATCGTATACTTTTACCAGTCTAAGTTCCCACTACCAATTGTGATACGTGCTGTATACAAATGTGGTGCTTGGGCGCCCCTGGCTTCCCTCTAGAGCTTGGCGCCCCAAGCGGCCACTACTAACTGCGATACGTCTTGCGCAGAAATCTTACGGTTGTGAATCCTCCGGTGCCCCTGTCAGCCTGGCGCCATAAGGGACGGCTTCTGTCACTTGTGCCAGCTCCTCTCCGATACAACCCAAAGTAAAATTGTATACGACGTTGCGCTACGCATAGTGGTGCTTAGAAATGGGTGCCCTGTGGTTAAAAGCTACAGAGATATAAACCATCTAATGCGATTCCATCACGGACATCGATATAATCTCTGGTAGCAAATTCCACGATTTCTTGATTTCTGTATGCCATAATTCGGCTAACTACATACGGAAGCACCACATGGCCAACACTCTAAGGGGAAAAAAAGAAAAATAGGACACTTCCGGAGGAATTATCCGAATGGGACAGATATCGGTAGATGTGATGCACATGTACAGACAAACAAGTGATTACTATTTCAGTTATCCGGCTGGTAGCTGATTGATAGAGTTGTCGACTGTCCATCTGAAGGATATTGTGGCAAATTCTGTACAATTTGCCATTAGATCATAAAAATCTCGAGTTAGTAGGAAAGCCTGCCTATAGTGCTCCAAAAGTTCTCATTTAGGGACAAGTCCGGCGACTTTGCTGGCCAGACATGAAGACAAGCAGTTGAAACTCTCGCCATGTGTGGCGGGAATTATCTTGCTGAAATGTAAGCCTAGGATGTCTTGCCTAAAGGACAACACAACGAAGCATAGAATATCTTCTACGTACTGCTGTGCTGTAAGAGTGCCACAGATGACAACCAGAGGGCTCCTGCTATCAAAAAGAAATGCCACCCCAAACCATCACCCCCCGTTACCGGGCCGTATGGCGGGCGACATTCGGGTTGGTATCCTGGGCGTCTCCAGACACATTTTCGTTGGTTCATCTGTGCTTAATTTAAAGGGGGACATATTTTTGAAGACATTTCTCCTCCAGTCAATGAGACTGCTGGTCAAGAAGTGTCTGCAGACTCCCTGGACGGCGTCGGATACCAACCAGACGGTCGCGATTTTGATGACCTGGTGCACCAAATGGACAGAATTTGGCATGATATCCCTCAGCAGAACAGCCAACAACTATATCAATCAATTGTAAGCAAAGAAACTGCTCGCATAAGGGCCAGAGACGGACCAACGCGTTATTGACTTACACAGCTTGCGAAGATCCTTTTCAATAAAACATCCAGTTTTTTTATGAAATTGTAATCATTTGTTTGTCTATAATGTACATCACATCTACCGATTTCCGTCGCACTCGGGTACTTCTTTCTTGGTGAGTCGGTCTTTTTGTCTTAGACTGCATTAAGACAGTCAATTCCTGACGACGGGGGTAGAAGAAGTCGCTGAAATCTTGTGTTTACAAACAAATCTGACGCGACGAGGCGAGAAACATTTGTTGAAGAAGGTCGCAGCGAATAACCATGTTCTCAGTACAAAAACTGTGTAACCTTGTTTCCCGTTGTCTTTCATATTGTTCTCTGTAGCCACATTTCTAGCCTTATATGTAGCGAAGCAATGACCATCGACGCGGGGTGAATGGGTGTGTTGGCGCATCGTAATAGGATACTAGCGAGGCAGCGGTGTGTGCCGTACGAGGTGGGGCCCCTGCGGCTGGTGGAGGAGAGCCGGCCGTATCCTTGACCGCTCACTTGCCAGAGAGTAGGCCGGTGCTGCTGGTGCTGGTGCTCCGCCGTAAATCACGCCGCTTTACGAGACAGTAAAGCCGCGCGGCAGCCGGCGATACGGCCGGAACTTTACGCGTATTACTCCGCCATGGCGGGGGGCGGCGTAGGCTTTAGGGGCGTCGTCGCTGCCGGCGCCAACGGCCGTCAACCTACCTGATACGGCGCGGGCTGCCAACTTTCCGCTTTCCAAACACTGATCAGCGCTCCTCAGGTCGACCCGGTGGCAACACTGCTGCTGACGCCGCACCGCATCTGCATAGCAGAGGTCCTGTTTGAGTAGAGTACCGCCCAGCTGCACCTGGTCACTTACAGCTACATTCATACTCTGCAATCCACTGTCAAGTTCATGGCAGTCTACCCAGTCTACTTGTTATTAGGGTTTACTACCTTCAATTAACTAATGGAACGCAGTTTTTTTTTTTTTTCTTTATTGAGTTTCGATTCCCCCCGAAGGGGGCGCGCTGGTAGCAACTTAGTATACCGCTCTTCAGCCTACAGAATTTGTTTTAAAAAGATGAAGATAATAATAAAATCAGGCGAGAAAATCGCTGACTTAAATGGTAAAATGGCGGAAAATCGTGGAACTTAAAACATAGAACAAAGGGTTGATGATGCTAATAAAATACATGCGAAGCAGACAGGTAAAATAATAGACAGACAATTAAAAAAAAAACACAGCGACAGTCTGGTTTCTGTTCGCAAAAGATATAAAATTCACACCCAGCGACACCATGATTTCTGTTCGCAACACTTTGGAAAGACGAAATAACACTGAACATTCACTTGAACACTGCACTAAAATGTTCGCACAAATATGACATACCACAGCCGAGGGCAGATGATGAGAAAGAAAAGGGCGGAAGGAGAGGAAAAACGAAGTGGGGGGATGGGGGAAAGGAGCCGATGGAGGACGACGACCCATAAGAGGGGGGGGGGGGGTACTGGCAGACGCGACAGGGAGTGGGGAAAGGCAGAGGAGGGGAATACAGTAATACAAAAGGACCCGGAGGTGGGGGGAGAAACGCAGGAAGAACGATTGCTTAGAATCCTCTATGCTCGCTGTAACTAGTGTAACTTGCACACGCAGTCCCTAGGAGAGTAATACGAAGGGAGTTTAATTTATTTAAAAATCATCACTTAAACTTAATACGAAGAATATTTAGTAAGCCGTAACCATGGACCTTGCCGTTGGTGGGGAGGCTTGCGTGCCTCAGCGATACAGATAGCCGTACCGTAGGTGCAACCACAACGGAGGGGTATCTGTTGAGAGGCCAGACAAACGTGTGGTTCCTGAAGAGGGGCAGCAGCCTTTTCACTAGTTGCAAGGGCAACAGTCTGGATGATTGACTGATCTGGCCTTGTAACAATAACCAAAACGGCCTTGCTGTGCTGGTACTGCGAACGGCTGAAAGCAAGGGGAAACTACAGCCGTAATTTTTCCCGAGGGCATGCAGCTTTACTGTATGATTACATGATGATGGCGTCCTCTTGGGTAAAATATTCCGGAGGTAAAATAGTCCCCCATTCGGATCTCCGGGCGGGGACTACTCAAGAGGATGTCGTTATCAGGAGAAAGAAAACTGGCGTTCTACGTATCGGAGCGTGGAATGTCAGATCCCTTAATCGGGCAGGTAGGTTAGAAAATTTAAAAAGGGAAATGGATAGGTTGAAGTTAGATATAGTGGGAATTAGTGAAGTTCGGTGGCAGGAGGAACAAGACTTCTGGTCAGGTGACTACAGGGCTATAAACACAAAATCAAATAGGGGTAATGCAGGAGTAGGTTTAATAATGAATAGGAAAATAGGAATGCGGGTAAGCTACTACAAACAGCATAGTGAACGCATTATTGTGGCCAAGATAGATACGAAGCCCACGCCTACTACAGTAGTACAAGTTTATATGCCAACTAGCTCTGCAGATGACGAAGAAATTGAAGAAATGTATGATGAAATAAAAGAAATTATTCAGATTGTGAAGGGAGACGAAAATTTAATAGTCATGGGTGACTGGAATTCGAGTGTAGGAAAAGGGAGAGAAGGAAACATAGTAGGTGAATATGGATTGGGGGACAGAAATGAAAGAGGAAGCCGCCTGGTCGAATTTTGCACAGAGCACAACATAATCATAACTAACACTTGGTTTAAGAATCATGAAAGAAGGTTGTATACATGGAAGAACCCTGGAGATACTAAAAGGTATCAGATAGATTATATAATGGTAAGACAGAGATTTAGGAACCAGGTTTTAAATTGTAAGACATTTCCAGGGGCAGATGTGGACTCTGACCACAATCTATTGGTTATGACCTGTAGATTAAAACTGAAGAAACTGCAAAAAGGTGGGAATTTAAGGAGATGGGACCTGGATAAACTAAAAGAACCAGAGGTTGTACAGAGATTCAGGGAGAGCATAAGGGAGCAATTGACAGGAATGGGGGAAATAAATACAGTAGAAGAAGAATGGGTAGCTTTGAGGGATGAAGTAGTGAAGGCAGCAGAGGATCAAGTAGGTAAAAAGACGAGGGCTAGTAGAAATCCTTGGGTAACAGAAGAAATATTGAATTTAATTGATGAAAGGAGAAAATATAAAAATGCAGTAAGTGAAACAGGCAAAAAGGAATACAAACGTCTCAAAAATGAGATCGACAGGAAGTGCAAAATGGCTAAGCAGGGATGGCTAGAGGACAAATGTAAGGATGTAGAGGCCTATCTCACTAGGGGTATGATAGATACCGCCTACAGGAAAATTAAAGAGACCTTTGGAGATAAGAGAACGACTTGTATGAATATCAAGAGCTCAGATGGAAACCCAGTTCTAAGCAAAGAAGGGAAAGCAGAAAGGTGGAAGGAGTATATAGAGGGTCTATACAAGGGCGATGTACTTGAGGACAATATTATGGAAATAGAAGAAGATGTAGATGAAGATGAAATGGGAGATATGATACTGCGTGAAGAGTTTGACAGAGCACTGAAAGACCTGAGTCGAAACAAGGCCCCCGGAGTAGACAATATTCCATTGGAACTACTGACGGCCGTGGGAGAGCCAGTCCTGACAAAACTCTACCATCTGGTGAGCAAGATGTATGAAACAGGCGAAATACCCTCAGACTTCAAGAAGAATATAATAATTCCAATCACAAAGAAAGTAGGTGTTGACAGATGTGAAAATTACCGAACTATCAGCTTAATAAGTCACAGCTGCAAAATACTAACACGAATTCTTTACAGACGAATGGAAAAACTAGTAGAAGCCAACCTCGGGGAAGATCAGTTTGGATTCCGTAGAAACACTGGAACACGTGAGGCAATACTGACCTTACGACTTATCTTAGAAGAAAGATTAAGGAAAGGCAAACCTACGTTTCTAGCATTTGTAGACTTAGAGAAAGCTTTTGACAATGTTGACTGGAATACTCTCTTTCAAATTCTAAAGGTGGCAGGGGTAAAATACAGGGAGCGAAAGGCTATTTACAATTTGTACAGAAACCAGATGGCAGTTATAAGAGTCGAGGGACATAAAAGGGAAGCAGTGGTTGGGAAGGGAGTAAGACAGGGTTGTAGCCTCTCCCAGATGTTGTTCAATCTGTATATTGAGCAAGCAGTAAAGGAAACAAAAGAAAAATTCGGAGTAGGTATTAAAATTCATGGAGAAGAAATAAAAACTTTGAGGTTCGCCGATGACATTGTAATTCTGTCAGAGACAGCAAAGGACTTGGAAGAGCAGTTGAATGGAATGGACAGTGTCTTGAAAGGAGGATATAAGATGAACATCAACAAAAGCAAAACAAGGATAATGGAATGTAGTCTAATTAATTCGGGTGATGCTGAGGGAATTAGATTAGGAAATGAGGCACTTAAAGTAGTAAAGGAGTTTTGCTATTTGGGGAGCAAAATAACTGATGATGGTCGAAGTAGAGAGGATATAAAATGTAGGCTGGCAATGGCAAGGAAAGCGTTTCTGAAGAAGAGAAATTTGTTAACATCCAGTATACATTTAAGTGTCAGGAAGTCATTTCTGAAAGTATTCGTATGGAGTGTAGCCATGTATGGAAGTGAAACATGGACGATAAATAGTTTGGACAAGAAGAGAATAGAAGCTTTCGAAATGTGGTGCTACAGAAGAATGCTGAAGATTAGATGGGTAGATCACATAACTAATGAGGAAGTATTGAATAGGATTGGGGAGAAGAGAAGTTTGTGGCACAACTTGACCAGAAGAAGGGATCGGTTGGTAGGACATGTTCTGAGGCATCAAGGGATCACCAATTTAGTATTGGAGGGCAGCGTGGAGGGTAAAAATCGTAGAGGGAGACCAAGAGATGAATACACTAAGCAGATTCAGAAGGATGTAGGTTGCAGTAGGTACTGGGAGATGAAAAAGCTTGCACAGGATAGAGTAGCATGGAGAGCTGCATCAAACCAGTCTCAGGACTGAAGACCACAACAACAACAACAATGCAACGATTTTTCTTGGCCAATTACTGTTGAAATAAAACCAGTTCTTTCTTCGCTTTTTTTTTTAACATCGTGGAATATTCCCGCTTCAGCCCCTATAGTCTCATGAAGTCTCAATAGATGGCGGCACTATACGTAGCCTTCAAAATGGGGTATGTAACGGAGCTGCGTTCCAAGCAGAGAACTGTCACTGAGTTTCTTTTGGCGGAAACGAGAGCATCGCATATTGGCGCTTGCAGATTGTCTACGGAGACCTGTCAGTGAAAAAAAGCACAGCGAGTGTTGACGAGGCGTCTGTCACCACTGCAACAAGGTCGCCCAAACCTGTTCGATCTCCCACTTGCCGGCCGGCTGTCCACAGCTGCGACTCCTGCAGTGTTGGAACGTGCGGACTCTCTCGTTCGCAGTGATCGACGGGTCACATTCAAACATTACGCTGCTCAACTGGACATCTGTGTTGGTAGTGCTGACACAATCGTCCACCTGTTGAGGTATCGGAAGTGTTTGCCTGTTGGGTTCCTCGTCCCCTGTGTGGAACTGCTTGCGCGTTTCCAGGCTGATCGTGATAGTTTTTTGTCAAGATCGTCACACGCGATGAAACATGGGTTCAACACTTTGAACAGGAAACAAAATGGCAAACCATGGAGAGGCACCATACGACCCCTCCTCTGAAGAAAAAGTTCAGAGCTGCACCCTCAGCCGGTAAAATCAAGGCGATGTCTTCTGGGACACTGAAGGGGCGAATCTGTTTCATGTCCTCCCTCATAGTGGAACGATCAACACGGTATTGTATTGTGATACCTTAGCATGTTCGTCGCCACAAAATGGAAACGAATTTCTCCTTCTTCATGTCGACGTAAGGCCTGACACAAGCCTGCACACCCTAGAGGAGCTCTAGAAACTTCATTGGGCTGTTCATCCTTATCCATCCTACAGTCCGCACGTCACTCCTTCCGGCTTCCATCAGCCGGCCGCTGTGGCGAGCGGTTCCATGCGCTTCAGTCGGGAACCGCGCGACTGTTATTATCCATCCTACAGTCCGCACGTCACTCCTTCCGGCTTCCATCAGCCGGCCGCTGTGGCGAGCGGTTCCATGCGCTTCAGTCGGGAACCGCGCGATGTTACGGTTGCAAGTTCGAATCCTGCCTCTGACATGGATTTGTATGATGTCCTTAGGTTAGTTAGGGTTAAGTATTTCTAAGTTCTAAGGGACTCGTGACCTCAGATGTTAAGTCCCATGGTGCTCAGAGCCATTTGAACCATTTTTGAACCGACTTCCATCCGTTTGGTCCAATGCTCCACAGGAAGCAGTAAATGGATGATCGGGAAGTTATTGATGCAACAAGACGTTGGCTCTGAGTGAGGAATAATATATTGTATTGGAATCCCCAATAAAACCAATGCTTGCACAAAAAAATGTTTTGTATAACTTAATAAACACCCCTTTCATGAGATAGTGTCTATCTTCGACCGTTTGTTGGTTCAGTTCGCCCAAGGATCACACAAACTTGTGAGCGTTCATACAGTACTTCTTCGTGTAAATTCGATATCTCCTGTTGGTCTCATTTGCAACGGGTCCACAGAACTAAGCAATATTCTAGAGTGGGTGTTTTGCCAGCAGTCTCCATTGTCGATAAATTTCCTTAGTTTTCTACCAATGAACCGCTCTGCCATCTACTTCACCTGCGATTTAGTATGTGTGACAGTTCCATCTCAGCAAACTGTTACACCCAGGTTTCTGTACGAACTGTTCGACTGCAGCTGTAAGTCACAGACACTGAAGTCATGCGATAAGAGATTTTTATGTTACACGAAGTGCAAAATTTTACATCTGATTTAAAGCAAGTTGTCAGTCTTTTCGCCACTTTGAAATCTTATCAGGAGTTGACTGAATATTTTGTCCAATTTGTTTCAGCTGATACTTCGTCATAGATAACTGCATCATTTGCGAGAAGTCTCATATTACTATTGTCTGCTAGATCATTCACTTACAACGTGTGCAGCAAGGGTGTTCACCGCTCCCTGGGGCAGACTTGAAATTACTTTTACATCTGTCGATGATTTTCGATCCACGGTAAAATACTGAAGCCTCTCTAGCAAAAAACCTTCAATCCAGTCACAAATTTCACTTGATATCGCATGCGATCGTACTTTCGTTAATAGTGTATGTGCGATTATCAGTTAAACGCTTTTCGGAAGTCACATAATACTACATCTACATGACTTGCCTTGATCGTGGCTCTCAGGATATCATGTGAGGAAAGCGCGAGTTAATTTTCCCATTATCGACGTTTTCGGAATCCGTGATGGTTGCCTTGGAAGAGGTTATTCTGTTCCAGACAGGTCGCTGCATTTGAGTTTAGAATATCTTCTAAAGCCAATGGGTTGCAGATCTTCCCCTCGCGGCGCTGTTCGTCAGAACAAAAACTAGTGAAAAACTTTAAATCAATCTCACGCAATCCACGGAAATGTCACACACTCTAGACCGGGATTCAAGTCGTCATCCACGGCAGAAGTGCGGTGTTAGCAAAACTTTGTCAGAAACAGCGCATATCTATGAACCGACGCTGCTCGACGTAGAATTGGAATTCCACAGCAATACTGTGCTGAAGAAAGCTATCGTTAGGATGGCCACGTAAAGAGCAAAGTGATATACAGACGACTGCGAAATCCAACTTTTTCCTAGCGTTCTGTTCACGTTACTGACTGCATAGGGAAGGACTTGAGGCAGAATATCGCCGTGGTCTATAAACTCACGCGAAAGATGCAGGACACCGCAAGTTCCGCCAACGATACCATCCAAACGCTGGAATAACCGGTAATCAAAGGGGTCCATGTAGTTGTGGAGACCTGTGCGATGTAAAATGACCAGTAAAACGTATGGGAAACTGCATAAGAGGAGAAACAGATCGGATGTTGAGGCACATGCCTTGCAATCACGAAAGCATCAGATTTGATTAGGTAGAACTCAGATCCTGGTGACCACAAGTAGATGCTATGATAGGCTTTAAACAGAGGCGAAAGACATTATCAGATATGAAGACCAGCATTGTTATACTAGGCAGTTCCTTTAAAATAGTACTTTATTAATTTGTATAAAGTTTTAAAGTAGCACTTCCTGTTTTTAACTTGCGGCTTATTAGTAAAGTACGGTTTTTGAAACAACGGCTACGTGGAAACGATGACTTCGTTCAGACTTATTGAACCTCTGAACAAACGAAATGATTATTAAAGAAGCCAATAATTTTAATCGGAACGACAAAGGTGTCTAACTAAAACCTATCTGGTCTTCATTGTTCAAGGAGATGCGGCCAGTCTTCCACTGCTTGATGCTAGCAACAACCGACGGCAGCACTTTATCGACGAATTGCACTCATACCGCCATAAAAAATGTTCAAATGTGTGTGAAATTTTATGGGACTTAACTGCTAAGGTCATTAGTCCCTAAGCTTACACACTACTTAACCTAAATTACCCTAAGGACAAACACACACACACACCCATGCCCGAGGGAGGACTCGAACCTCCGCCGTCCGTCATAAAAGGTAAAACCTCTCACGAAGTTAACCCCTTCACCCCACGGATTGGCACGAAATACTGGGGCTCTGCAGTTCATTCAACACATTATAATAGACAGAAATATTTTAAATGGTCATATTTTAGACATCATAAGCACAGCTCGTGGTCTTGCGGTAGCGTCCTCGCCTCTCGCGCTCGGGGTCCCGGGTTCGACTCCCGGCGGGGCCAGGGATTTTTCCTGCTTGAGATGACTGGGTGTTGTGTCGTCCTCATCATCATCATTTATCTCCATTACGCTCTCAGGAAGGCAATGGCAAACCACCTCCACTAGGACCTTGCCTAGTACGGCGGTGCGGGTCTCCCGCATCGTCCCCTAAGCTCCTCGGAGTATGGGACCTCATCATCATCATCAAGCACTCGCAACATGACGGACGAAGCAAGGAAGACATACAAACCATCCCATTAAAGGCAAAGGGGGCATTACTGGCCAAAAAACTCCACTAAAATCAAACATTGGCCTTAATTTTTGGTTGTCTGACTCGTAAACAACAAATAACCAAGCAACCTAAGCTTATTTTGGACGTGTAAGATCGTGGACACAATCCCAGAAGCAGTGCAGTAAATAACACGCATTTACTTAAACCGTTATTAGAATAATCTAAAAGCTGCAACAACATACAGGATGAGCTGGCTTACACAGTTACGAGAAATTTGTATTGCACTGGTTCAGACAATACAACGTACGGTGTGACTTTCACAAAAGAACGGCGCCTTATGGCCTCCCTGACGGCTGCCTTTACGAATGCTTTGACAAACAATGCTCAGGGAAGATCTAAAACACACACATTAAAATAATTAGACACATGGCGCTAGCAAACAAAGGTGTAAATCGTGCACCAATATTAAAAGAAGATAAAAGTTAGTAAAGATCAGATTTGCTCGACGAGGACTGTCGTAATTAAGAACTTCAATTTAGCAGTGACAGAGGGCAGCGTCTAAAAGAGACGCATACTTAAAAGAAATTTAAAATATTTAACTGGCACAATTTTAAGGAAGTGAACTGTTCAGCTACTATTGCCATAATCAAAAAACTTGAGTTAAGTGAACTTTGCTATGATTAACAGTACCACATACGTCTCACAGTGGCTGGAAGATCGCAGTCATTAATTAAAATTAATAATATTTAGCCAGAAATATTTTAATGAAGCTTCCTTTACATAAATCTTAAAAACTACAGTTGTAAAACATAAAACTTAATGACTCTCGCCCTTGACTTGGCCCAGTCTTTGAATGGAAGCCAATCAAAGCAGTTCAGCTCTGAAAGCTCAAAGGGGCGGGTATCAAAAATTTTGCCATTAACCAAGGAAGCCATCCACAGCTGAACAAGCTAAAATATTACACTTAACAAGCAGATAAATCTCTAGACAAATTTACCAAATAAGGAGGGAGGGGCTGCAGCGCTCGAAATCTGAGAAATCTAACGGTACAGTTATCTGCACAGTTTCAGTCGAACTAGTGAAGCACTGGTTCAGATGCAGTTTAAACCTCTTTACAAGCGAACGCCATGCTCACCATTTCATACATTGAAGTCCTGATCAGTTTTTAGCATTAAACTCCATCAGTCATGTATCACAAGCATCCACCTTATGCAACCCTGTGAAATCCGTAGGTTGCACCACTTGGCGCCGGATCGTGGTGGCTAAGAGCGTGCAGATTCCAATCCGTATCTGTAAGTTTCCTGTACAGTCTGTCGCTGAAGTGTCCATTGGTACAACTGTGGGATTGTTTAAGCAAGCGTTGACATCGTATTTCTTATATGACGGCCAGTATTTCGACCAATTGGACGGCGTAGCGATGGGAAGTCCGACAGCGCCATCAACTGCCAACCATTTCATGGAGAAATTTGAAGACATCACTTTCTACACGGCTCCAGATAAGTGAAGTTGCTTTTATCGTTTCGTCGAAGACACTTTTATCAGCTGGGCCACAGACGCAAAATACTGGGAGGATTCTTAGAACACTTGAATGACATTCACGACACACTAGATTTACTATGGAAGTAGAGACAGACAGTACATTGCCCTTCCTTGACGTCCTCGTTCTCCGGCAAACTAATGGACACCTCAGCCAAAGTGTGTACAGGAAACCTTCACACACGGATCAGTATCTGCAGGTTATTAACCACCACCATCCGGCACAAAAACATGGCATTCTTAACACCCTTCTCCACTGTGCTAAAGTCATCTTGACGGTGCAAATCTGCCACTAAAACTAAGCCATTCCCGAAAAGTCTTCCGGAAAAGCCGCTACAATCACCGCCAAGTATCACATACTATTTCTGGTGACATGTGCTCGTATTAAAAAGCGTGTAAGACAAGGATATAGCCTTTCGCCCATACTGTTCAATCTGTACCTCGAGGAACCAATGATGGAAATAAAAAAAAGGTGCAGGAGTGGAATTAAAGTTCAAGGCGAAAGGATATCGATGATGCGATTCGCTGATGACACTGCTATCCCGAGTGAAAGTGAAGAGGAATTACACGATCTGCTGAACAGAATGAACTGTCTAATGAGTACAGAGCATGGATTGAGAGTAAATCGAAGAAAGACGAAGGTATTGAGAAGTAGCAGAAATGAGAACAGTGAGAAACTTAACATCAGGTATGATGGTCACGAAGTAGATGAAGTTCAGGAATTCTGCTAAGAATGACGAATGGAGCAAGGAGGACATCAAAAGTAGACTAGGAATGGCAAAAAGGACATTCCTGGCCAAGAGAAGTGTACTACTAGCAAATACCGGCGTTAATTTGAGGAACAAATGTCTGAAAATGTACGTCTGGTGTAGAGCATTGTGTGGTAGTGAAATATGGACAGTGGAAAAACTGGAACAAAAGAGAATCGAAGCATTTGAGATGTGGTGCTACAGAAGAATGTTGAAAATTAGGTGGACTGATAATGTAAGGAATGAGGTGGTTCTGCATAGAATGAGAGAGGAAAAGAATATGTGGAAAACACTGATAAGAAGAAGGGACAAGGTGATAGAATATCTATTAAGACATGAGGGAATGACTTCCATGGTACTAGAGGGAGCTGTGGAGGGCAAAAACTGTAGAGGAAGACAGAAATTGGAATACCTCCAGCAAATAATTGAGGACGTAGGTTGCAAGTGCCAGTCTATGATGAAGATGACAGCACAGGCGAGGCCGCATCAGAAGACTGATGGCAAAAAAAGTGTGGGCAAGCGTTTATCCTGATGGAAGACAACCCTGGAATGCTGTTTATGAATGGAAGCACAAGAGGTCGAATCACCAGACTGACAGATAAATCTGCAGTCAGGGAACGTTGGATAACTGTCATTCAAAATCCCACTTCGGACCATAACTCCAGGTGTAGGTCCAATCAATCTAAAACACTGGCATGTTGGTTGCAGGTCGTTAACTGGCTCCTTCTAACCAACACACGAACGTCACTGGCACCGAGACAGAACCAGCGGCCATCAGAAATAGAACAAGGCTCAACCCTGCCCTACAGGGCGTCTGGCTCGGAACTGCGCTAGAAGTAACTGATCCGTAACAGTTCGTTGTGACACTGTAGGGCAAACTGCTGCTCAGATTGCTGCAGCACATGCAGTACGTTGTACCAGAGCCATGATCTTCCCTCTCGATAGTGCCATATGGCCGTTCATAGCCCGGTCTTCTTGTGACCGTACATTCCCGTGACCACCGCTGCCAGCAGTCATGTACAGTAGCTACATTCATGCCAAATCTTTTTACAATGTAGTAGAAGGAAGTTCCTGCTTCTGTAACCCTATAACACGACCTCATTCAAGATCAGAGAGGTACTGACAATGACGTCTTTGTCGCTTTAAAGGCATTCTTCGCTAACATCAACTCATCCCGTCACATCTCAATGGAACTAACGCTCAGAACGGTTATAGCGTGTATTTAAAGCAAACCTGATTGGAATCCGTATAGTGGCGCTGCTAGAGCCACTGTTATGCGGCTCGCGCGAACCTGGAAGTGACAATATCTTTCAGTTGTAGAAACATACGAGGCGTATTTTTTAAGTAAGTACCGTTTTGAAATTAAAAAAGACGTGCTAAGATATCTCAATAATTTTATTTTTATATGAAAGCCTGTACCGTAATCTACGCACTGTCGCCATTACAGTCTGATTCTTCCTTGTTTACGTTGTGTACTGAGTGTTTAAGATACCTCCGATAATCGTGAGTCCCGCCGACTGTGAAGTACGGTCTGTTATAAGATTTATTAGTGGTAAAGGCCTAAAAGAGATCGATATTCATCGTGAGATCTGTGCAGTTTACGGAGAAAACATTATGAGTGATGGAATGGTAAGAAAGTCGGTGAGAGCATTTAAAGATGGCCGCACAAATGTGCATAATGAACAACGGAGTGGGCGTCCTTCGGTCGTTAATGAAAGTTTGGTGCAGGAAGTGGACAGTAAGGTGAGAGAAATCAGACGCTTTATGATTTCCTTCTTGCGAGATGACTTTCCTTATGTTTCTCGTAGTGTTTTGTATGGCACTGTGACCGAGCACTTGAATTACCGGAAATTGGGCGCACGTTGGGTACCGAAAATGTTGACGGATGTGCACAAAACCGAACGTTTAGACAGTGCATTGACTTTCCTTGAGCGGTACCACAACGACGGTCATGATTTCTTAAGCCAAATTGTTACGGGCGATGAAACATGGGTTGCCTACGTCACACCAGAATCAAAGCAACAGTCCATGGAAGTTGAGCAAGGGCATCGTTTTGCTGCAAGACGATGCCCGCCCGCATATGGCGAATCACACCAAGGATCTCATCACATCTTTTCGATGGGAAACTCTAGATCGTCCTCCGTACAGTCCCGATCTTGCGCCCAGAGCCTACCATCTGTTCCGGAACTTGATGAAACACCTGGGCGGTCAGCGTCTTCAAGACGATGACGAAGTCAAAACAGTGGTGATGCAGACTTCTATGAGGAGGGTATTCAAAAACTGGTACAACGTTATCACAAGTGCCTCAATATGAAACGTCCCCTTAGAAAAATTAATGAATTACAGTGCTGATAAATCTCTACGTTATTCGATTTTCAAACAGCTGAGCAAAACTGAACGTACTCAGACATTACTCTCCTTACTTATTCTGATCAACACTAAATTGACACGCAATATTTTTAGCGCAACGCAATCTGACTTTCAAAAATTCCAACAAAAGAATGGCGCTGACTAACAATAACCTATACCTTTCATGAATCACTTACCTCACAAAAATCTTCGTTACTCGAACTACTGCAATACAGCGAGCGCCAATACTGCCAGCTAAATAAAGGATTCTAACTACTGAAGGCACTAACTACTGATAGGCATAGTTAGCAATTGAAAGATTTTGATAGACAACAAACAATGTATTACGTTAACAGTGTTCAAAAGTCAGTCCATGACATCTAGTCTCACAAATTTACTCTCTCTGATGGACGCACGTTCAGATCATCGGCTCTCAAAACTCCGCTTTCTCACTCCCCACATCCATCACTGCTGGCGGCTCACCTCCAACTGCGCAACGCTACACGCTGTTCATGTCCAACTGCCCAACACTACAATAGCGAATATTACAACAATGCGAACCAGCCACAGACAGCACACAGCACAGCCAGTGATTTTCATACAGAGCGCTACGTGGTGTTACCAATATAGGAACCTAAACAGCCCACTTACAAATATTGACGTAAATTATGTAGAAGAGTAGATTAAGGTACAGGCTTTCATGTAAAAGTAAAATTATTTAGATATCTTAACACGTCTTTTTTTTAATTTCAAAACGGTACTTACTTAGAAAACACGCCTCGTACCTACCAACTTTCCTTTATGTTGCACAACTCCTTCTTGGTGTTGCGATTCTTTTCCGTCAGTGGTTTTGCGTTCTACTTAAAGCAATTATTCGAAAAACCAACAATCCCATAAAAATTAACTTTCCATGAAGCTACAGAGTCCAAGTACGATTCCCACTCTTGTAGAAGACAATGGGAGCAGACAGAGATTCCCCTCCGCCAATTTCTTGAGCTGTCTGGACTCCGTGGGAAGCCGTGAAGCCGGCACGCAGCCGTTCCTCGGACGCGAGCTGGATTTCGGCACAATAGGAAAAGGGCGCCGGAGAACAAAGGGGAACCGAAGGCGGCGCGGAGAAAGGGGCCGTGTTAATTGGAGAGCGGCCGTCACTGCAGCCAGTTACCCCCGCTCGCCCTCTGAAAGCGCTGATGCCGGCACTGGGTCACGGGAGTGGGCGGGACGGCTAGGCGCTACCGGCAGCGGCGGCGTTCGATGAAGTTGGCGTCCGGCCCGGTCGCTACGGAGATAACAGCCGACAGCGGTCGGGGCGCCCACCGGTGCAAGTGGGAGTGGCCAGGGGGCAATAGCGCAGACGAGTGCCGTAAACCGAACGAGAGCCAGGTCACCGAATTTACTTTTAGTGTCGCCGGGCTAGTTCCGTCAGGCTGCGTTCGCGCGTGGCGCGTGCGTCCGTTACGGGGCGACGCGGGCCGAACGAGAAATGAGGCCTCATAAAGGACTCCGCCGTCGCCACAACTCACGCCTCCGGCCGATCGAGTCTGACGCCCGCGATGCCACCAGCGCCGCGTCCCTTGACCGTAAATGTTAAATGGCGAATAAACACGTGAACACGACTAGCAACATTTCCCCCCCCCCCCTCCCCCCCCGCCTTCCACCCCCGGCGACCTCCCTTCACGCACCTTGCGCGCAGATACGCATCCCGGCCGACGGGCCGATGCCATCGCCATAAATTCGGCGAGGTGGCCGCTTTTCACTTTTCTGATCGCCTCGGCTCCACGTGCAGGCACGCGCGCCCCGCAGAAAGGGCAACCGAGCGACGTGTTTACGCTGAAATACGGTCTGGGTCACTTTGCGCTCGGGGAACGCCCACGCACAAAAGGGCGCGCTCGTAAACGCCCGGACGACCTTTTCATGTTGCGTACAAATTCTGTCGCTTCTGTTGGGGGGGGGGGGGGGGGGTGACGTATAATGTCCGCACGGCGCAGGAGACGATAGTGTAAAAGCCACATCACTGCTCCACCCCCCCTCCCCCTTTCGAACCTCAGCTAATCGAAGTGTTGTAGCGGTGGGAATGACGGGCAGCGGGGCACAAGATACGAATCTTTTAGAAACGCGCTAAACATGCTGCGTCACCTGCAGCCTGGGTGGATTTTCAGCGTTACTCTGTTCATCCGTTAAAGGTACGTTGTCCAAGACGCGACGCACACTAGCGACTGCGACGGGTCGCTACGTGACGTCAGAAGTTGCCTACTAGCGCATGCGCAGTTCGAGTTTGGGATGCGACGCGCGACTGTTGCGGCAGCTGCCGCAGCACCGCACCAGTGAGCAATGTTGCGACGGAAGTCGGACGACACAAAGACCTACGGCTGCCAGAAAGATGTCAAGCCAGTCAAGAAAAACTGAAATGAACCACTCACAGGATGTGATGCTCTGTGAGCTGGTCTCGCAGCATCCTTGTCTTTACGATTTGAAGAACCTTAAATATAAGGACACTTTGTTCAGGGACAAAATTTGGGAAGAAAGTGGTGGACAGTTGAAACTGGCAGGTGAGTGAAATATATATTATTTTCCCATTAACGCAAATTTTTCAGTCGTGTCGCTATGATTTACCTACCACATCATATAAAAAATATAATTGATGGCAAGGGAATATTAAACTAATTTGAACGTTTTTTCGCTCTGTTGAAAATCGTAAATTTTTGACATTTGTTGGTTTTGTTAGGACGTCTACTTCTACTTGGGTATCCTCGTCCAGGTTCAGAAGAAAATACTAGAGGTGGGTAATTTACCCTCTTCCCAAGAATGAGAAGAAAATATATTGAAGGCAGCATGTCTTTACTTTTGAGAAACCCACAATTCGTGGCATTTTAAATGAAATTGTCAAGAGCATATGGAGAAATATTAGTAACTCATACCGGAGAAATATATGACATAAAATAGTTTCATTAGGTCAAAATGTGTCAGCGAAACAAAACAAATGCATTCTCTATCGTGTGAAGAGCTCATGGTTCACGTTGCGCGTCGACAGAACTGGCGGCTAGTCGCGGCCCTCCCGGAGATATATGAGCCCAAATCTCGGAAACGGAGATCGATATCATTCTGATCTCAACTTTAAAAATAATTTCGATGTGTTAGCTTCTTTTCATCGGCAGCGATGTATGACCTAGCGTGAACCATACGCAAAGTAGCCAGTGACCACATTTTTCACCGTACACAATTCAAATGCAGTATGTTACTTGTAAATTAAGTATCGGAGTAACTGTGACGAATATCGGAAAAATATAGACACCTCATTATCAAGCTGTGATGTGAAACTGTAAGATACGCAAACGTCAATTTTTTGTGCCTTTTACTTCCCTCACAATCGATAGAGAAGTAATATACAGCGAAAAAAACATGCAAAACCGGAAGAGATACTTTTCAATTTTTTAAAGTAAAGGGAGAATCTGTATCTGTCGTAGTCGCAGCCAACTGTCGCGTCTTGAACAACGCAGCTTAAAGCTGCGTGACTCTCGACAATGCTTCTCCCTCAGTTCCAGATATTTTCCTTCCCTTTATGATGCTTAGTTATGCAGATTTAACTATCACTAGGAATAATTACAGCTGCGAACATGGAACTTTATACAAGGTGATCCATTAGTAAGTAGGCTGTTTAGGTTTTTATGTTGGTAACGCCACGTAGCGCTCTGTATGAAAATCACTGACTGTGCTGTGTGCAGTCTGTGGCTGGTTGGCATTGCTGGAATATTCGCTATTGTAGTGTTGGACAGTTGGATGTGAACAGCGCGTAGCGTTGCGTAGTTCGAGGTGAGCCGCCAGCAGTGGTGGATGTGGGGAGAGAGATGGCAGAATTTTGAGAGCGGACGATCTGGACGTGTGTCCATCAGAAAGAGTAAATTTGTAATACTGAGTATCATGAACTGATATATATCATGACTTTCGGACACTATCAAGGTAAATAGATTGTTTGCTCTCTATCAAAATCTTTCATTTGCTATGCCTATCAATAGTTAGTGCCTTCAGCAGTTACAATCCTTTGTTTAGATGATGGCAGTATTGGCGCTCGCTGTATTGAAGTAGTTAGAGTGACGAAGATTTTTGTGAGGTAAGTGTTTCATGAAAGGTGTAGGTCATCGTTAGTCAGAGCCATTCCTTTGTAGGGATTATTGAAAGTCAGATTGCGTTGCGCTAAAAATATTGTGTGTCAGTTTAGTGTTGATCAGAATAAGCAAAGAGAGAAATGTCTGAGTACGTTCAATTCTGCTCAGCTGTTAGAAAATCAAATAACGTAGGGGGTTTGCCAGCACAGTAATTCATAAATTTTCCAAAGGGGACGTTTCACATTGATCGTGACCGGGCCAAATATCTCACGAAATAATCGTCAAAAAAAATAACAAAAAAATAACGAAACTTGTCTAACTTGAAGGAGGAAACCAGATGGCGCTATGGTTGGCCCGCTAGATGGCGTTGCCATTGGTCAAACGGATATCATCTGAGTTTTTAAAAATAGGAAACCCTATTTTTTATTACATATTCGTGGATGCTTTAGTTCGACCACTTTTTTCGCTTTGTAATAGATGACGCTGTAGTAGTCACAAACATATGGCTCAGAATTTTTGACGAACAGATGGTAACAGATAGGTTTTTTAAATAAAAGTACATAACGTAGGTACGTTTGAACATTTTATTTTGCAACCGCAAAAAAAATGGCTCTGAGCACTATGCGACTTAACTTCTGAGGTCATCAGTCGCCTAGAACCTAGAACTAATTAAACCTAACTAACCTAAGGACATCACACACATCCATGCCCGAGGCAGGATTCGAACCTGCGACCGTAGCGGTCACGCGGTTCCAGACTGAAGCGCCTTTAACCGCACGGCCACACCGGCCGGCTTGCAACCGCAATTTATGTACCTTTGCGAACTTTTCATTTATGAGAACGCATGCTGTTACAGCGTGATTACCTGTAAATACCACATTAATGCAATAAATTCTCAAAATGATGTCCGGCAACCTCAATGCATTTGGCAATACGTGTAACGACATTCCTCTCAACAGCGAGTAGTTCGCCATCCGTAATGTTCGCACATGCATTGACAGTGCGCTGACGCATGTTGCCAGGCGTTGTCGGCGGATCACGATAGCAAATATCCTTCAACTTTCCCCACAGAAAGAAATCCGGGGAAGTCAGATCCGGTGAACGTGCGGGCCACGACCAGTCCACCTTTCATAAAATATGCTATTAAATACCGCTTCAACCGCATGTGAGCTACGTGTCGGACATCCATCATGTTGGAAGTACGTCGCCATTCTGTCATGCAGTGAAACATCGTGTAGTAACATCGGTAGAACATTACGTAGGAAATAAGCATACATTGCACCATTTAGATTGCCATCGATAAGATGGGGGCCAATTATCCGTCCTCCCATAATGCCGCACCATACATTAACCGGCCAAGGACGCTGATGTTCCACTTGTCGTAGCCATCGTGTATTTTCCGTTGCCCAATAGTGCATATTATGCCGGTTTGCGTTACCGCTGTTGGGGAATGACGCTTCGTCGCTAAATAGAACGCGTGCAAAAAATCTGTCATCGTCCCGTAATTTCTCTTGTGCCCAGTGGCAGAACTGTACACGACGGTCAAGATCGTGGCCATGCATTTCCTGGTGCATAGAAATATGGAACGGGTGCAATCGATGTTGATGTGGCATTCTCAACACCGACGTTTTTGAGATTCTCGATTCTCGCACAATTTGTCTGCTACTTGTAAGGGGTCCGTAGGCCCTTACTATAAGTTTGCACTCGGCACAGGTCGATAGGGCAAACAATCGATAGTGTCGGGTTGCGAGAGCGAGTGTGGAGTTGAGTCAGTTCCCAGGTTGCGGGCCGAGCCGTGTGGAGGCCTGTTGCTGTAATGCAAGGCTTTACTGACAAAGGGAGTGGCCATCGCCGCGGTTTAACCCCTTTGTGTTAGAATAATACGGGGAAGTGAAAAAGTATAATTACGAGAGTGATCAGTGATATTTCTGTGCCGATATTTGTGGTTTCGCGTCTACCGCGCCGGCATCATTTGGATTGCAGTGTTGGATTGCAGTGATTGAATTTGCGTGTGACAATAATGAATAGCGAGGAAGCCTATGCTGAGATTAGCCGTTATTAAATATGTATGACGAAGGTAGTGGCTGTCTCCTTTTTCTTGTGTTTTTGAGACGAATATAGGTCTTGATTAGTGAAGCTGTGTTGGCGTTCTTCTTGACACCAGACATTTCATTATTACAGCATTGGAGAAGGACAAAATGGAATGTAACAACTCCGTAGCAGTCAAATCCGATTGCCAGCCACATTAGGTACACGGTCACATTAATTAATTATTATTTGGGCTGCTATCAGATCCCGATCGAGCGGGATACATAAATACGGACTTGTTACATACTGATGTGCGGATTAGCCGCGACAGCAGCTAAAACACCTACTTTGGCATCATCATTTGTTACAGGTCGTGGTTGACGTTTCACATGTGGCTGAACACTTCCTGTTTCCTTAAATGACGCAACTATCCGGCGAACGGTCCGGACACTTGGATGATGTCGTCCAGGATACCGACTGGGCGCTAATAATCACTGTAGTTGTGCGCCCTAAAACCACAACAAAAAAAAAAAAACAGGATACCGAGCAGCATACATAGCGCAGGTCTTTTGGGCACTTTGATCACAATAGCCATACATCAACACGATATCGATTTTTTCCGCAATTGGTGAATGGTCCATTTTAACACAAGTGATGTATCACGAAGCAAATACCGTCCGCACTGGCGGCATGTTACGTGATACCACGTACTCATACATTTGTGACTATCACAAAGCGAGAAAAGTGGTCCAACTAAAACATTTATATTTCTTTGCGTACGACACGAACAAGTAATAAAAGAAATGGGAGTTCGTATTTAAAAAAACGCTGTTCATATCCGTTTGACCTATGGCAGCGCCATCTAGCGGGCCAACCATAGCGCCATCTGGTTTGCCCCTTCAAGCTAGACAAGTTTCCGTCTTTGTAGTTTTTTTCGTTTGACGCTTATTTCGTGAGATATTTGGCCCGGTCACGATCAATGGATACCCTGTATATTCACCCATCAATGTGTCACATTTTTCCAGCTTTGGAGGACTTGATTGTAGAATTCTGAAAGTTGCTTTCAATTGAAGGTTGCTCGTGCAAGTCATTCTGGAATTGTCTGCCACACAATGGTTCGTTCATCAGAAAAAAGACGAAGAAATCACCGGACGCCTGTCAGGGGAATACGGCGGATCGGCAAAATTTTATTGCCTAAAGACGTAAGTTGTGTGAACGTACAAAGTGGGACAGGGAATTACCGTGGAGACGAAACACCGCCATGAACAGGTACCCACGACGTTTCTTCTTGAGCAATTAACTTCCGCAACCTCAGTTTTTAGGGCTGCGAACCTCTGTAGTTAAAGACAGACACGTTGTAGGATGACTTTGTTGTCCGTCTGCTTGTCGGTCTGCTAAGACCCCTTTTCTTCAGAGACAGGGTTATGTAATTGAAATTTATATCAAATGCTAAGGTCTATAATCCACTGGCTGTTTCTAACAAGGGAACCTCCCCATCGCACCCCCCCTCAGATTTAGTTATAAGTTGGCACAGTGGATAGGCCTTGAAAAACTGAACACAGATCAATCGAGAAAACAGGAAGAAGTTGTGTGGAACTATGAAAAAAACAAGCAAAATATACAGACTGAGTAGTCCATGCACAACAAAAGCAACATCAAGGAGAGCGTGAGCTCAGGAGTGCCGTGGTCCCGTGGCTAGCGTGAGAAGCTGCGGTACTAGAGGTCCTTGGTTGAAATCTACCCTCGAGTGAAAAATTTAATTTTTTATTTTCAGGGAATTATCAAAGTTCAGGTACTCACACATAATCAACTTCGCTCTCTAAAATTCCAGGACATGTTCAGATTTGCTTGGACAGATGCAGGATTTGGCGGTCTACACACGGAAAATTTGAAAACGTTAAAAACATATGTTTTGACAGAGCACAGGGAAAACCGTGTGACTGTGAAACTGGTGCATTCATTTGTTGCAGTTTATGTGACAAACTCTTATGCTTTCATCACTTTTTTGGGAGTGATTATCACACCCACAAGAAAACCTAAATCGGGCAAGGTAGAAGAATCTTTTTACCCATTCGCCAAGTGTACAAGTTAGGTGGGTCGACAACATATTCCTGTCATGTGACGCACATGCCGTCACCAGTGTCGAATAGAATATATCAGACGTGTTTTCCTGTGGAGGAATCGGTTGACCTATGACCTTGCGATCAAATGTTTTCGGTTCCCATTGGAGAGGCACGTCCTTTCGTCTACTAATCGCACGGTTTTGCGGTGCGGTCGCAAAACACAGACACAGCATTTGTATTACAGCGAACAGAGACGTCAATGAACGAACGGACAGATCATAACTTTGCGAAAATAAAGAAGGTAAATTTTTCATTCGAGGGAAGACTTGAACCATAGACCTCTCGTTCCGCAGCTACTCACGCTTTTTTTTTTCCCATGAAAATTTCATTCTCATTGGCCAAAGTAGAATGCTCATCACATCCTCCAGTGTACAGTACACTTCACGAACAAGTGATTTACTAACTTTCAAGTAAGCAGTAGCGCATCTCTTAAACATCGCAGTTCTCTTCCTCAGACGAGAAGATGTGTGTTTTGCGACCTCTTGAGCATGTAATCACAGTACGCGTACACAGCGGTTACTTTTAACGACTAACATCCATGGTTGACTTCGAGCAGTTCGTATGGTTCAAATGCGTACAGCGTCTGCCAGATTACAAAATAAACATCCCCCGGGCAAATTGGCGGATAGCCTGATGGAGTTTCTACGCTGGTTCCCACAGCCCTTTTGCCTAAAGTCGGGCTGACTTTTCATTTTCGCATCAGGATCATACCACATAAACAGTAAGGTGTGAAACCACATGGAACAAAAATTACACAATTCACGGAGTTTTGGTATGCACAACACATGTCCCCTTATCTTGTCTATATGTGCAACCGTTTTTCCGCCGTTGTTATTTCAGTGTTGTTTACATTGTAGAGATGAATAACTATTCCTTATCTTCTGTAAATAAGTTTTATTTTTGTTCAAAAGCCTAGAATGTTTCACCTCTTTTTTTATCTTCAATAGCTTTTATAAATCAGATATTTTTGTGTGTCCATTGGCTGACCTGCTAGCATTTCTGGACTCAAACCTACCTGTATAAAAGTTTCATCTGGAGTCACCAATAAATACATGAAATGTATTCGCAGTTGCGAATACGAACAACCATCACATGTGTAAGGGAATGACAACACTGAAAATTTGTGACGGACCGGGACCCGAACCCGGATTTCCTGATGTACACGAGGGGTCACGTTAACCACTTTTTTTAATTTGTTTTAAAAAAAATTTCTACCACTTTTTTTAATTTTTATTTGTGTTTTTTAATTTTTTTATTTTATTTATTTTATTTTTTCCCAATGTCAGGCTTACCACCTTTGCTGACATACATTTTGTTGTACTACCGCATAAATTGTGTCTGCAATGTCCATATGTTGACAAACAGTGGCTAATTAGAAAATTAATTAATTAAGGAAATGAAGAAAACTGAAAATGCCCAAATGAAAGACAGGAAGACATTGCGGATAGTACAGATACAAAAGAAACATGCTCCTGTAGCAATGAAATGAAATTCGTGTCGGGGGCGACACCTGCTCACGTCCCGACGTTCGATAGAGCAAGAGAGCCATCTATCGACTCGTTCTTCAGACGTTGGTGTAAGACTGGGTCGTCTTCACGAAATTAACTAAGGGTCCGTAAGTGTGATCGATGCCTATCTCGGCTTCTTCGTCTATCTCATCTCTCACCCGTCACACCCCATCTGGCCGGCGGGTCGGTAAATGTAAGTCGCAAGTAATTAGCGAAGTCTTGCCCATATCTCTTATGCTGTTGCAACTTCGTGTGTCCATCCAGGAGAAAATGCCAAAAATCAATTTTGTCCTTTTCCGATTCGTTATACACGTAGCCCACCACCATTCCCCGTACCCATGTCACTGCATTGGTTTTTTGGACCGGAAAATAAGATTCTTGGGGGAAAAAAAGTGTGTCTGACAAAATTATGTGAGGGGCGGAGCGTAACAGGAACGCCAATATCTGTTGTGCCAAGTGCCACACTGGAGCCGTCCCACTACATGCTAAACGATGTTCATCAGTGTCCACTGTTGCGCAGCCTAAACATAGTGGAGTGTCTGCCAAATGAATCGCGTGCCGCCGTTGATTCGTTGCGAACTTCCTATTTACCACCACATACCATGTTGAGCGTGCCGACGTTGGGAGGTAAACGTTCCGTATAACGCGCCATATCTGTCGCCAGTTCTTGTCTGGGTACTTCTTTTCCAGGGTATTCCTGGGGCACCGGCGCAGTAAGAGTTGGTATACATCTCGCGTCGTCAGTAGTCGTGTTGTTGGGGAGGAATCTCTGACATAGCTAAGCTCCAAAAAAAAAGACTTGAAATGTGACAGCTTCGGTGAAATATGTCCCACGTTGACTGGGGGCAGCATGGAAGTGGGCGCTAGTATATCGGCCAACGCACCCGAGATATTGCGAAATTGACAGCGCCACTGTCGGAAAATCGTACTGACGAATAACGCCCGTGCCTTTTCATATACGTTCACTAGACCAAGTCCATCCTCTCCAGGTGGTAGCGTAAGCGTTGTGTATTGGATCTTAAACAGGTGTCCCACACTCACGTAGGTTCCGAAAGTTGCTTGTATCCGTGATGCCATTGTGCGCGTTAAAGGCAGGACATGCGCTACGTGAGTGAGTCTCGGTGCTAGGTATACGTTAACATAGGTCACCCTCTGAATCATATCCAACGCTCTTAATTTCTGTAACAGCACCATTGTCCGCATCAGCTTCAACATGCGTCGGTAGTTATCCGCTGCTGTCCGCTGCACATCCGTGTGGAATGTAACACCTAGACATTTTATGGTCTTACCTAACATGAGCGAGCCTTCCTCACCCGGTTGTTATCCTCGACCGACATTCATGCAGCGTGATTTCTGTAGATTAAGCACGCTTCCTGCCGCCATCCCGTATCGCTGTATCCATGCCAACGCCGTACGTACTTTGTCGCCTGTCCTTGCCACCAGCATCACATCGTCAGCATAAGTGCGGCAATGGAAGGTCAGTTGTGGCAACGGCACTCCCTCCAACCGTCTTCGAAGACCATATAACAGGGTTCCAAAGCCATTGCATACAAAAATATCGAAAGGGGGCAACCTTGACGAACTGACCTTGAAATAACAATGTAGTCAGTGCCCCGTCCATTCACCGATACCTTTGATCGCACTCCGTGTAACAGTCGCATGATCACTAGAATGAAGGCCTGTGGGATTCCCAATCTGCCCATCACCGCATTCAAAAAGGTATGATCCACTCTGTCGAACGCATGATCGAAGTCAATAGCGACGAGTGCTCCACGCACTCGGCATGCCGCTGCTAATGCGATGATACCTCGGTAGTCACCGAGCGCCGTATGTACGTTACTCTTACCGCCGAGGCAAGTTTGATCTGTGAGGAGTCTATCAGAAATTGAAGACCGCAGGCGAGCCCCAAGGATGCGCGCGAAAATCTTATAGTCGCAGTTCAAGAGAGTGAGTGGTCTATAATTTCCTGGCCTTCTGCCACCACGTGGTTTGGGTATTGGGATGATGATACCCTCCGTGAATTCGGCAGGTATCTCAGTCTGTGGTAACAGGAGTTCGTTGTACATCTGAATCCAGGTCCGTCGCATGAGGTATGCAAAGGCGCGGTAAAATTCAATTGGGTAGCCATCCTGTCCTGGGGACTTGTTCAGAGCCCCCCCTGGCAATTGCATCTGTCAGCTCGTCCTCTGTTATCGCTGTGATGAAAGTTTCTGCATCCAGTGGTGGTCCTCTATCTGGCATTTCCGAGATGACATCATGTAGTGTCTCGTGGTTCACTTGTACAGGTCCATATAACTGGCGGAAATAGTCAGTAAACACATGAGCAATATCACGCTGGTTCACAACTTGCTGGCCAGTTTCAGAGATTAGTTCCCTGATCAATTTCCTGCGTCATCGTTGGCGTTCACGTACTACGTGGTGCTTGGAGGGGGTTTCGGCAATAACTGTGTCCGCCAATCTCGCCCGGACCATTATACCTTCCATTCTTAGTCTCGTTAGCTGTAATACCTTGGCTTTTATCCCGCGCATGGCCGTGTGCCTTTCCGGTGATGGTTGTTGGGTCATCAGCTCCGTCAGGGCTGAAAAATAAAAATCAGCCGTCGTGCGGTTCCACTGCGATTTGTCCTGCCCGTATCGTATCAACGTTCTCCGTAACGTTGGTTTTGCGCATTTGATCCACCACTGGAGAACCGAGGTGTATGCTCGTTGGCGGCGAACGCAGGTCTCCCAGGCCGCCTCTATCGACCGGCGACATGCAGTGTCACGTAAAAGTGCACAATTCATTTTCCAGGGACCCTTATTCCGCCATATCTTCTGACGCGTTAGTGAAATCGTACAGACGTACACCATATGATCCGTAAAAGCCGCTGGCCAGAGTTCGGCATCCAGTATCGCCGTCCGTAGAGCTCGTGTCACATACACTCTATCACGTCTACTCGCCGAGTGTCCCGTTACAAACGTGTAACCCGGTCTGTCGCCATGCTGCAGTTCCCAGGTATCCAGAAGCGCCATTTCGGTAATCAACGCACGCAGTTCCATGCATGGCATGTAATGAGGTACTTGGTCCTTTCTGTCGACGACACAATTAAAGTCGCCGCCCACTATATAGTTATCATAGTGTCCAGCGAACAACGGTGCTATCTCTTCGGTGTAAAAGGTCGCCCTTTCTCTTCGTTTTGTGGAGCCAGATGGCGCGTATAAATTGATGAAACGAACGCCGTCAACAGTGATCGCTATGCCACGTGCCGAAGGGAGAGACCTGACGTCCTCCACTCCTATTCCTTCCCTGGTGAGAATCGTCACACCGCATCCACTTTCATCGTGCACTGAATAATGTGCCTCGTAGCCGTAGAAATCTGGCGGCGATGGGAAACGCACTTCTTGTAGGAGTACAATATCCACGTCCGCAGCGCGCAACATATCTTTCAGCATTTGAATTTTAAGCGGTGTCCGAATGCCATTAAAGTTTATCGTTGCAATGCGGTACGCCTGGCATGTGTTCATCAGTTGTAGGGCGGTGTCATTAAGCGTCTATTTGCACCCCTGGCGCTCCTCACCACACTAAGTTGTTCAACATTTCCCGACCCCTCCCGGCCTCTGGCCAGGACTATCCTCAATCGTCGCGTTCGTATTTTCATTCTGTTCCTGTTGGTGCATTTCTTGCGCCCAGTCCCCCAGCATATTTCCGGAACTGGTCGAAGGATGGGAGACAACGTTGTCAACGCTCTGATGTTGGACAATTGTCATCTCCACTTCTGCCTTCCGGTCACCAGAAGGAGAGTTCAGGTTATCGTCACTGTGTAATTCCTGTATCGTCATCTCGGTATCTGTTGAATCCACTGGTCTCAGGTCGATACTGTCGCTGTCGTCCACTGTCCCCTCGGGACTATGGCTATCGTCAGCAGAAGTCAGTCGACGCTTCTTTCTTCTCTTCGGCGAACGCTGTTTCCGTTGCCTTGCTTCCGCATCGGCTGTTTGGGTTGCGTATCCTCCGTCTTGGGCCTGGCCTATCACGCTCTCGGTGGAAGCACTGGCGCAGCCACCACGGATGAGCCTGGAGCGGCCGTCAGCTGCATCTCTTGTGTGGTGTCCTGTGTCTGCTGTGGTGGAACCGGTGGTCGGAGTGCCAGTCCGTTGGTGTCCATGTTCTCTAAAGGGGGCAGCTGCTGGTGTCCATCGGAAATATCCCTCACGTCGCCTCTCAGGGCTTCTACAAAGGTCAACGGTAAGACAGTCATCTGTTGTGGTGCCTGAACGTCATCCCGTGGGGTTTGCACTAAACGTTGCTGGAGGCATTCCGAACGGACGTGACCTTCTTTCTCGCACCCCGAGCAAGTGCGAGGTTGACCATCATAGATTATAATCGCTCGACAACCTCCTATGTACAAATAAGAGGGGGCGTTGTAACGCCGGAAATGCATATCCTCCTATTTCCATCTATTGCACTGCAAATTTTTTTCCTTATTTTGTTACGTGAAAATATAACGTTTCTGTGTCTTTGTATGTTGTAATTGTTTTACTATTTGTATATATATGCATTTATGTCGATGTATAATTGGTTTGTTTTGGGAATATTATTTGTATTTATACGCTAGGTCTGGCCTAGGGAAAACTATGCTATCGAACGAATACATCGATAGGTCGTGTGGAGAACGAAAGTGTTAATGATCTTTGGTAGTGTTAAATCTGCCGCGTGGAGCGCGGGCTGAGCAGAGAGTCTGGCTGGGATAGCGCAGTGGAGCAGGTGTGTTGTGTGACGATCCCGCGAGTTGCCGCGCGTTCGGGGTTTGGCAGCATGTAATTGCGCTCGACTTGCTATGATAGTTTCTGACACGGTGTCGCGGACGGGAAGCATTAGCTGGCGCACATCAAGAGCCTGTTTCGCCTGGTGACCGTGTCGAGAAGAAGGCGCACCAACATCCAGCTTCTGCAACAGCGACGGCCGACAATGAGTGACTGTCGCCACCTCCTCGATCGACGGCTTCAAACCTTCAATCAAGCAACAAGGAAGACTGGAAGCACGTAAAGTTTTAGAACTGTATGGCAGACCTCAGCTTTTCAAACTGATCCATTTTCATAACTAAATTACAGCAACGTAGCATGAACTTTTGTTGCTCATTGTCCCAATTATATTACCAAGCAGGGTCCCTTCCTTTTCCGGAATGAACCCGAGTGTCGTTGAAATTCAAACGCCAGCATCATTCGATTTCACTGCTTTAATTTCAAAGTTCAGTTAAGGTATACATAGCTGGCTACAATATTTATATTACACAAGCACAAATTAAGAGTGTGAGTTTTCTTACCGTATTTTAGCTTACCTGTGACTGCAGCCCAGCTTGGTACGTACTAAATTTTACTATTGTTAATTGTTCAGAATCATTTAATTCAAGTTCAAAGTTAAATCTCTTGTTTCTAAATTGCGTAGATTCAAGCAGCTTTTGAAATGATTGTTGAGGTAGTCCAAGCCTAACCGTATTTTACTGAATTTCGATATGCTTCAGAAACAAAGTTCACTATTAATCTCAGTCACTAAATTAACTTTCAGTTTTCCGGTTTTATTAATTCTTTTGCTAAATTAAGTCAGAGTGTAGCGAAATTTATTACTTCTGACAAACTTTCAGTTTTCACACTACACGTGTCAACCTTCAGTTGCCACGCTTCTAGTGCTAATTATTTGTTCTTTTTCAGTTGCTATAGTAATTGTCCTTAGGACTGGCGACCGTGATTTCCCCCCAAATCTCAAATATCTAATTACCGCTAGTTAACCGACAGATTAACTTCGGTGACGATTGCTTTTCCCAAATTTCCATTAGATACACGCGGTTTTATTTTTCACTGTCATTAAGGTCGATAAGTGAGGGGGAGGTTACACGTGGCGACCTGGTGACAGGAGGATCTTCAGATTTGAGGTTGTTCTGGACACGAATTTTGTATGGTGCAAATGTCGTAACAAAGTATTGGTTACGAACAGATAGTTACGTCAGCGAGATTAAGTAGTGGGAGGAATCCTAATTAGATTTGAGATTTGTTATTTATATTGAAAATTATTAAAATGAGTGAAGGCAACAATTACCAAAATTTGGTAGACTTGGATACGGAACAATCGGTCGAACAGTGGGAAACGCGCACCGCGGTACCCATTGTTCAGGGTCAGGCGGCTAGCATGAAAGACGCGACCGCCGAAACGCAACGAAGAGCAGAAATGGAATTCCAAACTTTAGAAAATGTTTCGGAATCGGAAGTGAAAATCAAATCTGAACCTCTTGATGACGAATACGGGGGGACAATTAAAGTGGAAGCCGCTACGGAAGTAAAACCTGTCGTTTCCGGGAATTTAACTGATTTATTGAATGTTTTGATTAATGAAATCAAGAGTCAATCGGCAGAAATTAAAGCTAAGGCTGCCAAGCAAGAAGCTCTGGCTGAAAAAATTGAACGGAAGCTAGACAATTAGAACAAAGCCATTAATGTTGTTAACAACAATGTTGGAGTTGTTAACACAAAAGTTGATAAAATGAAGGAAGATATTGTTGCAATTAATACCGAAATCGGTAATCTTAAACAGGAAATGGTAAGCGTTCAGGCGGAAATTGCGAGCATAAATACTCGTTTTAATTCCGAAATTAGCAGAATCGAGAAAAGTGTAGGAGAAGCAGTTGCTCCGATCATCGAGAATAAGGTGACGGAACAACTTCAATTAGTGAAAAAAGAGGATCAAAAGAAGGTGGAAATTTTAAAGGCTTTAGTATCCGAAGTAGATACCAAAGTGACGAAGCAGGCTAATACCTGCGAAGAAAAAAAAAGGGAAGTAGAAACGCTTGCGACAACCACTTGCCAAGTAATTACGAGAGTGTCGGAATTAGAAAAGAAACTTGACGAAAAACAGAGCTATGTACCAATCTGTGCACATAGTTCGGAATTGTTGACGAAAGAGGAGCGGTTCGACCCCTTGAAAAAAGGCGGTATACACCCGACGGATTTCATTAAAAATTGTGAAATAGTTTTACCCAGATCATGGACTAATGAGAGAAAAATTAATGCGGTTATTGATGTGTTGGCTGGTGATGCCAAGCGTTGGGGCTTAAACCTCAACATTACCAACCTGACTTTTGACGAGTTTAAAAATTTGTTTCTGGCTGAATACTGGTCAGAGCGAAAGCAGCAAAGTGTCTGGCGCGAATTTGTCGTATCGAGGCCTTTCGATGCGAATTCGCGCGGCTCGATGAAGGAGTTTTGTGAGGGCTGGATCCGCAAGTTGGAATATTTGCGTGATCGCCGTACGGAATCCGAAATAGTCTGGGAACTCTACAAGAAGCTTCCAAATGATACAAAACGCTACATGGGAAGCAATTACACGACAATCAATGATTTCCTGGAAAGAGTTGAGGACGAGGACAATTGGCGCAATAATCGCGACAGTGGTAGAGGCCGTGGTAACAACAACGGGTACCACAGCAACCACAACAACGATAACCATGGGAATAATGCATACCGCAACTTTGGCAGCAATAACAATAGTGGTTCGGACCGTAATAACAATCGGTACAATGCAAATAATAACAGGAATGACGGAAACCAGTATCATACTAACGTGATACGGGCTTCACAGAATAGTAATAACGCCAGAGGGTGTGACCAGTCTCCTCAGCAGTATCCAGGGAGCGGATCTGCTGGGACGAGACAGGGAAACCATTAGCCGCTCCGGTGAGGGGCCGACCGGGCGTGGAGAAATTTTGGCGACCCAATAACAGGAGAAAACCCAGGTGTCGTCGTTATGAAAATTCCGTGTGGAATAATCAACGGCGGGAGAGTGTGCCAGTGTTAGGAGAAAGGAGTGCGCCCACGAGTAGTAGATCAGCTGTAGACACGGCAGTAGAAAATACATTCATTGTCAGTGAGAACAATTTAAGTAGCGTTCCGGAAATCGATTATAAAGTGACAGCTGTAACACCCACAGCGGAACTGGAGATTGAGTTTAAGAATGATTCGCAATTGTTGAGAGAAGATCATATGTCGGATAACACGTCCGTCATCGAGCGAGGGGATGCAGAGAGGGATGAGGTCTGGTTAAGGCAGTTCGGTCGCTTATACGACGAACTAAGAGATTATAGGGGTCTGTACGGGAGAAGTGTTTATGGGGAGCGCGGGCAGGATTTGCCGCGTCTCGTCCCGCAGGAAGATAGTGTTTGTGAAGTGATAGAAAGTTCTGGCCCTAACCGGCAGACTTTACCAGAAATAGTTGATGTTAATGGGGAGCACGAGCAAGATTCGTCGTGTTTCGTCCCGTAGGAGTTGGATGTTGAAGTAGTAACGGAAAGTTCTGGCGCTAACCGGCAGACCTTACCGAAAGTTATAGTGGTAGAAGTAGCCGATCCATCCGACGCAAACCTCCAGTTTAAACACTGCGAAAGTATTGAGGAGAAAGATTACGAGAATTTTAGTGATAGCCGGACACGATTGGTAGAAAAGCACGTAGATTACAGCGTGTATGAAGTTAGAGCTGACGTTATACGGTCAGACGGTAGCAGTGTGGGTTTCGCAGATCCAGAGGAAGTAATTGCAGATACTACTGGGTACATTCCTCCAGGCAGATTGGCAGATGAGATCAATCTGACCGAAGAGGAATCAACGAAGGTGACAATTAGTGAATTGATAGCAAAGCAACACTCACTAGTTGACGAGTTACAGGAAAAGGTTTCGGTACTGGAGGCGAAGCTACAGACTAAGCCTCAGGACAAACGTGTTGAAATGAAAACTGTATGTGAACAGAGGCTGAAAAAGCCGCCAGATAAGCCGGATTTAGGATCAAAGCCGGATGGTTTTTTCTGGAATGACCCGGATATAGACAAGGGTTTACTGTGGGAAAATAAAGAAACAGTCGAGGATAAGTGTAGACAGTTAGTAGTGTCTGTTAATATGCGCGACCTGCAACTAAACGTGTTGATTGACATCGGTGCAGAATTGAGTGCTGTATCTGGGAAAATATTTCAGTTACTGAAAGACAGACCTGGTCTCGTAGTTATGCCAGTAACAGGAGTGAAAATTATCAGTGCTACGGGGAAGGCCAGTAAACCGGTCACGAAACAGATTTTTGTCAACTTCGAGATTTGTGGGGCACGATTTGAACAAGAGTTTGTCGTCGTGCCAGACTTAACTACGGAAGTAATTATCGGGTTGGATTGGCTATTAAAGTACCGTACAGTGATTAATTGCGAAAGCAAAATTTTGACATGTACGTCACAAGATAAAACAATAGTAGTTAGTTTTGACGAGGCAGGAGACGGTGTGCATAGGCAATACCAGCCCATACACATTGTTAACTGGCAGAATGCCTTAGATGTAGGCTTGAATTTGAACTGCCGTAACGTGAGGAATCTCGGCATTGACAAAAGTGTAGAAAGTGAATTGGAAGAGATAATCAAATTCCCTCCACGGATTGACATTAATATTGGTGTGAAAAAAGATCGTTTGCGAGAAATAATGAAGCTAAAATCCGTTGCTCGCATGTGTCGTCATGACACTAAAGCTCGTTTTGCTAAGTTTGCAATCGGAGACTTAGTACTTGTAAAAGCTCATGAGAAATCGAGCGAGATAGACAATGAAATCTCTAAATTTAAGTTTGTTTATAATGGACCATATAAAGTCATTGGTATACCTCACACAAATGCTTATTGCTTAGAGTATCCAAGCTCTGGAAAACTATTAGGTATACGGAACATTGTAGACTTGAAATTGTACCAACCAAGGATTGATTAATACCACAGAATGGGTAATTTGTACAGTATGTAAATATAGAGTGTAAGATTTAAGGATGTGGCATGTTGCGATGCTTTTGCCTGACCTAGAGGTCGTTAAAGAAGTTGTCATTAATAAGTAATTAATTTGTACTAAATGATTTAACAGAGAGTGATTATTTATCAATTGAAAAATCCAAGCTGCTAGTTTAAGTTTTCAGCTGAGTCACAGTAGATTAACCAATGTAAATATGATTTTGTAACTAGCTGTAAGATTTCATGAATATGTGTTTTACTAGTCATTGCCGATGTACTTAGACGCTGTTTTAAGTTTCAGGCTAGTACATGCGTGTGATGATGGACAGTGTTGAGTTATCCACTGTGATAATGTTAATGGACTCCTTGAGATTACTCGGGAGTTGAGTTTTTCCGAAAGAATTCAGTGAAACGGACGTTCTGGAAATGCCGTTACACGGGCGAGTGAGATCAAGCGTGCCGCACAGGCGGGCGCAACAATACTGGCGAGGCGGACCCGCTGTCGGCTCTTGTGCCGCTGTCGGCATTCTTTGTACTTGCGAGTATGGAAGGCGGAGTTGTTTTTCTTCCCGGACAGCTGATGTGAAAGAATTCTGCTGTCAATATTTATGTTTTTGTCGATCTGCTGTATATTATTTTCTTGTTTAGCGTTAAGTGAACTCTCATAGCGATAGTATTAATTATGAAAAGGTTATATAAAATGTGTATTCTATGTAATTAATTATTAGTTTTCATATTTTGATATAACTGTTTTTTGTGACCATGTACACTGATTAATTTTGTAAATATAATTCCCTTCCTTGATACTGTTAGGAATTTTGACGATTTTAGAATAGCTGAACCATTTTCTATGTTTTCCATGAATTTTAATATGTTGTCAACCTGTTTTATTTTGTGCAAGATGACAGAGTGGAATAAGATTAGGAGTGTCTCCACTCAATTATTATGGTCTAAAAATTGATGTATGCTGAATTAGACGAATACTAAATTTTGTTGATGTTTTGAGCACATACATTTCCGCCGTTTCTTTTTTGGGACATTTTCTGAGTCTGTTTAGGTTACACGAACATCCTCAGACAATGAGGGGCACGTGTAACGCCGGAAATGCATATCCTCCTACTTCCATCTATTGCACTGCAAATTTATTTCCTTATTTTGTTACCTGAAGATATAACGTTTCTGTGTCTTTGTATATTGTAATTGTTTTACTATTTGTATATATATATATATATATATGCATTTATGTCGATGTATAATTGGTTTGTTTTGGGAATATTATTTGTATTTATACGCTGGGTCTGGCCTAGGGAAAACTATGCTATCGAACGAATACATCGATAGGTCGTGTGGAGAACGAAAGTGTTAATGATCTTTGGTAGTGTTAAATCTGCCGCGTGGAGCGCGGGCTGAGCAGAGAGTCTGGCTGGGATAGTGCAGTGGAGCAGGTGTGTTGTGTGACGATCCCGCGAGTTGCCGCGCGTTCGGGGTTTGGCAGCATGTAATTGCGCTCGACTTGCTATGATAGTTTCTGACACGGTGTCGCGGACGGGAAGCATTAGCTGGCGCACATCAAGAGCCTGTTTCGCCTGGTGACTGTGTCGAGAAGAAGGCGCGCCAACATCCAGCTTCTGCAACAGCGACGGCCGACAATGAGTGACTGTCGCCACCTCCTCGATCGACGGCTTCAAACCTTCAATCAAGCAACAAGGAAGACTGGAAGCACGTAAAGTTTTAGAACTGTATGGCAGACCTCAGCTTTTCAAACTGATCCATTTTCATAACTAAATTACAGCAACGTAGCATGAACCTTTGTTGCTCATTGTCCCAATTGTATTACCAAGCAGGGTCCCTTCCTTTTCCGGAATGAACCCGAGTGTCGTTGAAATTCGATTTCACTGCTTTAATTTCAAAGTTCAGTTAAGGTATACATAGCTGGCTACAATATTTATATTATACAAGCACAAATTAAGAGTGCGAGTTTTCTTACCGTATTTTAACTTACCTGTGACTGCAGCCCAGCTTGGTACGTACTAAATTTTACTATTGTTAATTGTTCAGAATCATTTAATTCAAGTTCAAAGTTAAATCTCTTGTTTCTAAATTGCGTAGATTCAAGCAGCTTTTGAAATGATTGTTGAGGTAGTCCAAGCCTAACCGTATTTTACTGAATTTCGATATGCTTCAGAAACAAAGTTCGCTATTAATCTCAGTCACTAAATTAACTTTCAATTTTCCGGTTTTATTAATTCTTTTGCTAAATTAAGTCAGAGTGTAGCGAAATTTATTACTTCTGACAAACTTTCAGTTTTCACACTACACGTGTCAACCTTCAGTTGCCACGCTTCTAGTGCTAATTATATGTTCTTTTTCAGTTGCTATAGTAATTGTCCTTAGGACTGGCGACCGTGATTTCCCCCAAATCTCAAATATCTAATTACCGCTAGTTAATTGTTGACGTAACGGCCGTACATTTACTTTCTTTATTAACTTTACCCCTTTTCAAAATTAATTTCCATCAGTTTCATTTGCATTTTTCCTTTCATTTAGATGTAACCCTTTCCTCCCTCTTTACCGACAGATTAGCTTCGGTGACGATTGCTTTTCCCAAATTTCCATTAGGTACACGCGGTTTTATTTTTCACTGTCATTAAGGTCGTTAAGTGAGGGGGAGGTTACAACGTGCTTTCGCAGTTCTACCCGCATTTGTCTCACCCCATTTAAAACGGGGTACGTGGTAAACTCGTCCATTTTTCGGCCACATGGAATATAACTGTACCGCATGGTCGAAAGGCGTCGGTAACAAGTTCAGACGGGGCCTCAAACGGAAATTCGAAGACTCGTATAGTGCGGATCCCCATTCCCGCGTGATCGACCGTAACAGCACCAACATTCCCGTCGGCATGACAGAAACGATACCCGTTCGGTGATCGTTGTAGAAGTCTTTCGCAAGCAGCCTCGTCAACAAGCTTGACATAGACGACGCTTGAAACGATCGATAAATTGATTCCCACGATTTCCTGTGGATCGATTTTTACCTCTTCTCTTAAGAAACGTTCGATCTCGTGTGCCTTTAGTCGTGTATAGTCGTTCGCAAAACTGAATTTCAAGGTCGTTTTTCTGTACGAGTGTGCCATCTCGTTCTAGACTCACAATACCGCACACGCGAAGCTGCTCCGGCATAAACAAACAGGCGCGCGCACCACAGCGCGGCCGGCAGGCATCACGGTCCGCACTGTGTCACTGCCGAAGGCAGACTACCACGGGACCACGGCGCTCCTGAGCTCACACTATCCTTGATGTTGCCTATTTTACGCATGGCCTACTCAGTTTGTATATTTTGCTTATTTTTTTCATAGTTCCACACAACTTCTTCCTGTTTTCTCGATTGATCTTTGTTCAGTTTAAGAAGGCCTATCCACTGTGGCAACTTATAACTAAATATGAGGGGGCTGCGATGGGGACGTTCCCTTGTAAGTAAATGCAGTCAAAAGATATGGCAATTTATGTCACGTAATTTGACACACGAAAACTCACTCATCAAAACCTATAGACGAAGTACCTACACTGTAAGGCAAGAAAAACGATGCACCACGAATTACTTATCTGAACAGAACTGAAATCGGTAGATGTGATGTACATGTGCAGACAAAGAAATGATTACAATTTCAGGAAAATTGGATGATTTATTCAAGACAAAAAGTTTCACAAATGGAACAAGTCAATAACGTGTTGGTACTCCTCAAGCAATTATTGTATTTGTCATTGATTGACAGAGTTATTGGATGTTCTCCTGAGGGATATCGTGCCCGATTCTATCCAGCTAGCGCATTAGATCATCAAAATTCCGAGATGAGTGGAGGGCACTGCCCTTAATGCTCGAAACGTTCTCTGTTGTGGAGAGATCCGGCGACATCGCTGTCCGACGTAGGGTTTGGCAAGCATGGTACAAGCGGTAGAGAGGCTCGCCGTGTACAGACGAGCATCAACTTGTTCAAATGTAAGCTCAGGATGGCTTGCCATGAAGGGAAACAAAATGCGGCGTAGAATACCGTCAGGTCGGTATCCCACCGTTGTTTGGGGCGTCTCCAGACACATCTTCGCTGTTCATCGTGCCTCAGTTCAAAGCAGGACTCATCACTGAAAGCAGTTCCGCACCATTCAATGAAATTCCAGGCTGAATACGTGTCTGGATGAACCCCGGAAGGCAGTGAACTACACTACTGACCATTAAAATTGCTACGCCACGAAGATGACGTGCTACAGAAAATTTAACTGACAGGAAGAAGATGCTGTGACATGCAAATGATTAGCTTTTCAGAGCATTCACACAAGGTTGGCGCCGGTGGCGACACCTACAACGTACTGACATGAGGAAAGTTACCAACCGATGATGCCTCGTATAAGGAGGAGAAATGCGTACCATCACGTTACCGACTTTGATAAAGGTCAGATTGTAGCCTATCGCGATTGTGGTTTATCGTATCGCGACATTGCTGCTCGCGTTCGTCGAGATGCAATGACTGTTAGCAGAATATGGAATCGGTAGGTTCAGGTGGGTAATACGGAACGCCGTGTTGGATCCCAACGGCCTCGTATCACTAGCGGTGGAGATGACAGGCATCTTATCCGCATGGCTGTAATGGATCGTGCAGCCACGTTTCGATCCCTGAGTCAACATATGGGGACGTTTGCAAGGCAACAACCATCTGCACGAACAGTTCGACGACTTTTGCAGCAGCATGGACTATCAGCTCGAAGACCATGGCTGCGGTTACCCTTGACGCTGCATCACAGACAGGAGCGCCTGCGATGGTGTACTCAACGACGAACCTGGGTGCACGAATGGCAAAACGTCATTTTTTCTGTTTTTCTATTTACAGCATCATGATGGTCGCATCCGTGTTTGGCGACATCGCGGTGAACGCACACTGGACGCATGTATTCGTCATCGCCATCCTGGCGTATTACCCGGCGTGATGGTATGGGGAGCCATTGGTTACACGTCTCATTCACCTCTTGTTCGCATTGACGGCACTTTGAACAGTGGACGTTACATTTCAGATGTGTTGCGACCCGTGGCTCTACCCTTCATTCGATCCCTGCGAAACCCTACATTTCAGCAGGATAATGCACGAGCGCATATTGCAGGTCATGTACGGGCCTTTCTGGATACAGAAAATGATGGACTGCTGCCCTGGCCAGCACATTCTCCAGATCTCTCACCAATTGAAAATGTCTGGTCAATGGTGGCGGAGCAACTGGCTCGTCACAATACGCCAGTCACTACTCTCGATGAACTGTGGTATCGTGTTGAAGCTTCATGGGCAGCTGTACCTGTACACCCCATCCAAGCTCTGTTTCACTCAATGCCCAGGCGTATGAAGGCCGTTATTACGGGCAGAGGTGGTTATTCTGGGTACTGATTTCCCAATATCTATGTGCCGGAATTGCGTGAAAATGTAATCACTTGTCAGTTCTAGTATAATATATTTGTCCAATGAATACCCGTTTATCATCTGCATTTCTTCTTGGTGTAGCAATTTTAATGGCCAGTAGTGTACCAACCAGACTTTCGGTCACCACATGGCTCGACGGCGAGGAGTGATGGCCTGGAATGGCATTTGTTTGGTTACCCGTTACCCATTGGTCATTACCCGTGGTATCCCTGCAGCATAGCATTACGTCGACGATATTCTACTCCCCGTTTGTTGCCGTTCATGAGAAGCCATCCAGGGCTTACATTTCAGCAAGATAATGCCCATTCGCACACGGTGAGAGTTTTTCCTGCTTGTCTCCGTGCTTGCCAAACCCTACTTGAAGTGTGGATATTGTATTTAGTACGCATACTGCCTTTTCTTTCTGAACTGTCAAGAGGAAAATAAATTGCTTGGCTTACACTGTGGGTCACTGAGGTCGGCTTATTGCTGCAGTGTCATTATCTGTATCTGCTGTTTGTTTTAAAATTTGTAATTTGTGTGTTTTAGAAACAGCTGATTTCGTTGTCTCGGTCAGTTTACTGTGACGCGTGCCAGTCTCTGGTGGCATCAGGGTCGATCTCAACTGCGGAGCCGATCTTAAAGTTTATTTGTGTGTTTTGATGTTTAGTGTTTAATTCAGGGTATTTAAATTAATTTCTGCTCTGTTGAAATTTGATTGCCTATATTGGTATTTGAAAGCCGATATGGGATTAAAACTCTTAATTTCCCGTTTAATATTTCACAGCTGATTTAAGGCTCATCTCTGTTGAGATTAAAATTTAACTGATCAATCTTAAACAAGAAACTTGTTTCTTGGTACTTCAATATCCACTATTCAGACAGTACATTGGTCAAAGGGGACGGGCCATATCAACAAGGCTTACTGAACATGAATGCAGCTGGAGATTAAATAAATCAGATCCACCTTTGCTGAACATGTGCTCAAAGAAGGACACAAACATCTAACACTCACAGAAGTGCCACATATAGCCAACAAAGACAGAAAACTCAGCCTAGTAGAAGCACTTGAAATTAACAAACACTTAGCCCTAAATCCCCAGCTGGTCCAAAATGACCAATTGCAACTGAGCGCATCATCACTCTTAAATTTTACACAATAAAGTAAACACACTACTAACCACGAAATGTCCAAATAGTAAACAAATTCACACCCCAATATAATGTAATATCCCTTTTGTGTTTACATTCCTAACTGTAACAATGTAACATTTGGTATATATTAATGCACAATTTTCTAATAACAAAATATAACCGCCAAAGTAAACATCGCTGTTGTACAACCAACAATTAATGTTCAGTGCAACTGTTCACAACAAATGTCAAAAAATTGTAAATTTCTAATAATATGTGTTCTAAATAATTTTTTATGTTAAAGAACAGTTTTACAGAACAAAAAGTCAAAAGATCCGTTTGACAATTCCAAAGACAATACTACAACTAAAGATCGTATGTAAGTGCGTTGTATCTTAGTCCAGAATGTTTGGTTCGTAAGAACACAAGCTCCTTGTAAACAATAGCCAGCAGTTATCTGAAGATGGCCTAATAAGCCAAAAACTAGTTCATACAAATAAAAATCAGTAGAACAAAAAACCGCATAAGTGTTATTCAACCCTTAATTCAGACTGAAGTTTAACTGGCCGTTCCTTTAGCCATAAAGAAAATTACTGAGTTACTTCTTGTCTGCGCTTGTTTTAAAGTTGGATTTTGTTGTTAATAAATGATGTTCAGTCCTGCAGTCCGTAACGAACGATGTTCAGTCCCCCACTCGTCCAGTCCTCCCTGTCGTACAAGCGCGCAGGCATCAAACACGGTACAGTTATGGGCAGGATCCTAGAATCAGATCGGGATTTTGATGATCTAACACGCCAATTGGACAGGGTTTGGCACGATATTCCTCAGGAGAACATCGAACAACGCTTTCAATTAATGTTGTTTTTGTGGTGGTCTTCAGTCCAGAGACTGGTTTGATGCAGCTCTCCATGCTACTCTATCCTGTGCAAGCTTCTTCATCTCCCAGTACCTACTGCAACCTACATCCTTCTGAATCTGCTTAGTGTATTCATCTCTTTGTCTCGCCCTACGATTTTTACCCTCCGCGCTGCCCTCCAATACTAAACTGGTGATCCCTTGATGCCTCAGAATGTGTCCTACCAACCGATCCCTTCTTCTAGTCAAGTTGTGCCACAAATTTCTCTTCTCCCCAATTCTGTTCAATACCTCCTCATTAGTTATGTGAATTGCCCATCTAATCTTCAACATTCTTCTGTAGCACCCCATTTTGAAAGCTTCTATTCTCTTCTTGTCCAAACTATTTATCGTCCATGTTTCACTTCCATACATGGCTACACTCCATACAAATACTTTCAGAAACAACTTCCTGACATTTAAATCTATAATCGATGTATAATTGATGTCAAGCCGAATAACTGCTTGCATAACGGCCAGAGGTGGACCAACGCGTTGTGGAATTGCCCAATTTGTGAAGCTCTTTCTCTTGAATAAATCAACCAATTCTTCTGACAGTGTAATCATTTTTTTGTCTGTACCTGTACATCACATCTACCGACTGCTGTCCTTATGGGACAATTCCTTCTTTTTCTCCTTTAGTGTATTTAAATGGCTGAGTCTGTCGAAACCCTCAGAGCGCATCTCCTACTGACACATGTTCGGTTTTTTGGATGAGTGGGAACAGTCGTGGAACTCATTGGATGGCAAGCTTTGTCATGTTTAAAACATCGTGCAAACTGATCCCTTATTGATATTCCCACTATCGCTTCGATTGCGATACGCTCGTCTTCGAGCACCGCAACTCATTCAGCTGTTACTGTTTCCCGTTTCTGCCGGGGAAGTGATTTGCCACTCCGTTCTTCATCATTGAAACTCGACAACACTGAAAGAGGGTTATCTCACGGTATGCTACTTTATCAATGGCCTGCAAGAATATTTTGCCTTCCCTGGCTTCCTCCTACAGTACTCTCCTGCGGGAATTTCAATGTGTGCCAGGACTGTAGACAAGTATGCGCAAACAAATAAAAAGTGAACTTTATAATTACCCCTCGTAGCATTTCTCGACCCAGTAGCCTTTGACAGTGGTTAAGTTAATTTTGCTAAAAAAATTTTATGTTATTATAAAATATTCTAGACTTTTATGCTGTGTCTCTCCTATTTTTTTCTTACACAGTCGACATTTTGATCCCTATGGTGGAAACTTCTTCAGAATCTTCTAGTGTTCCTGGTTAGCTAAAAACAAAGGCTGCTGTTGCATTCTCTTATAAAAAGGAGTTTCCCCCGCTTGTTCTGAAGAAGCCATTGGTGAGCCATAGCCGTTGGATAGATAGCGAAAGAGGCAAAGTACGAGAGATGGAAACTTTATCGGAACACTATTGTCCTGTCGCAGAAATAGTTTTTGTTCCTCGTGCACTGTGGATGCGCATTTACTTCCTAGATAATTGGAAGCCACGACGCCGGAAGCCAACAGCCTCTTCTCTGTAGAAATTAATTCATTCTTAGAAATCTCAACCGCTTTTCGGGCGTTCCTTTTGTAAACGTTATTTTCTTGGCTAGCATCCGTACGTTGTTCTGTTTCTTGGCTGCAGTTCTGGACACGCTGCTTCCCGAGCGGGAAAGTGTGCCGGTCCACGGAACAAATCCGCCTGGCGGATTAGCGTCGAGGTCCGGTGTGCTGGCCAGCCTGTGGATGGTTTTTAAAGCAGTTTTCCATCTACCTCGGCGAATGCGGGCTGGTTCCCATTATTCCGGCTCTGAGCACTATGGGACTTAACATCTGAGGTCATCAGTCCCCTAGAACTTAGAACTACTTAAACCTAACTAACCTAAGGACATCACACACTTGCTTGCCCGAGGCAGGATTCGAACCTGCGACCGTAGCGGTCCCTTAATCCACCTCAGTTACATTATGTCGGCAATTGCTGCGCAAATACTTTCTCCACGTACGCTTACACCATACTTATTCTACCGCGCAAACATTTGGAGTTACACTCGTGTGGTATGAGACGTTTCCGGGGGGGTCCACAGCCCAATAACAATGGGTTCGGTGTGGGGCGGCGGTGGGGTGGGTGGACTGCTGCCGGGTTCTGGGGTTGTGTAGCACTAAGCGCTATGGTGGGACGAAGCCTCTCCGTTGTTTCGAGATCCCCAGTTTAATAAAATACAATACAATATCATACAATAATTTATACTTGAAAACATAATTATCAACAGAAATACGTAGTTCTAACTTAGCCAGTGCCACACCTAAGTTCACGTGCAAATGACGGATCAGAAATGCATATTTTATTTCGTGGCTTCTAGCCTCGTGTGTTGTCGCTTATCCGCCCGCTGGCACACTATTTTCGTATACGACGGAGCTCGGCCGTGCGGACGATTCCGATATCTCTATCGCTGGAGTTAAAGTCTTAAGTGAAGTACGGGTTCACTGGAATAATTATCTCATAGTCATAACCTTTCTGAATTTTTAAAATAGTTTGGGGAAAGTGGCAACCAACAGGTTATTGAAGTTGGTGTATAGCATGTATGAGACTGCATACACTGCGTTTGCTTTCGCAATAATACCATTCACATTCTTCTCAAGATATGGAAGGCAGATATATACAGATATATACGCGTGTAGCATGACGTTTTAACTGATTACTTCTTTACTATCAAATGTTATCGCGACACATTTCGCAGATTGTATTAACATACACCACTGTACGTATTAGCAAAATTAAATCATTGTACGGCATATAGTTTATTAGATACGATGTCATAAACGCTGACATACATTGAAAACTGTCGCATCATTCATAATGTCTTAATTTGTTACTTCATTACTTCTAATCCCGTTCACAACACATTTCGCAGTCAGTAGCCACGTATACCACTGAATGAACCACAAACTTGTATCATTGGATAGCACGCAGTTAAGGAGATACGACGTCATAAAATGTGAATAATGTACATTATATGGAAATATAACTGATGTGTGCATAGGTGGGCAAAGCCACCGGTAAAAAGCTCATCGTAACCCTTGAATCAATTTTAACCAAATTTGGTATGCGGATTAATTACAATCTGAAAATAAGTACTGTGGTGTCAAGTACCTCCAGCCTCCTGTAGAGGTGAGCGGGGAGAGAATAGGGGGGGGGGGGGAAGGAAGAGGAGATGGACAAACAGAGGTGAGGGAGTGGGGGGGGGGGGGTGAAAGGGACAGAGAGAGGACGGAGATAGGGAAAGGAGCTGATGGACAGAGAGCGGAAAGTGGAAGATGTGGACAGAAGGGGGGTGGAGGAGATAAGCAGATAGGGGGGGGGGGATGGAGAGGGAAAGGCAGAGGTGGACTAATAGAAGACTGTAATAAATACAAAGCTGGGAAAGCCGGGTACTCAGCTAGTTATAAAAATAATAAAAAGTGATATTTTTAGATGATTATCACCATACTCTCTGAACAGGTGACAAAGCTCTTCTTTAGCTGAAATATTCATAATAAACTTTTAAGCATTGATGACAGGTTAGAAACCATTTCATCCATAATCAAATACATCGTCTTATTCAACAAGAATGAGACACTGAATTATGAGACAGTGATAACTGTGTAAAAGTAAACGTAGTCATTGACACGTTTATGAAATTGGAACACATATGTTCGAAATGAGAAACTACAGAGGCCAGCAAGTGCCTTGGTGCAAAAGGAAATGAAGAACAGGAAAGAGAATAGTGAAAACCAACTTCTACAGTACTAACGAAGATTAAAATTTAAATTATGAACCAAATTTCAAAAACAATATTTTGGCTATGGAATCAAATCAGCCCACTGGTTGCTAAGGAACTGTAAATCGACCATCTTATAGCCTTCAAGAAAAATATGTCTAACATCCACAAATGTGAAAAGCAATTGGAGACCCAATCTAATTGAAATCAAAGTGGGTTTACAGAGTAACATCCCAGATGTGACAGCAACAGACTTTCAAATGCAAACACCAAACGGAACAATATTACAGCACTACGAGAGCAGGATCCAAGAGACTGGCCAGACCTATGAATTACATTGCAAATAAGAGGCTTTAAATTATGCCAGTTTTGGCGAAAAAAGACCTCGAAAGTGATGAAATACCTACATTGCACAATTCTTTAACTTCACCTGCTTCGTCATCCCCAATTCTGATGTTAAGTTTCTCGCTGTTCTCATTTACGCTGTTTCTCATTACTTTCGTATTTCTTCTATTTACTCTCAACCCATATTCTGTGCTCACTGCACTGTTCATTCTGTTCAACAGATTGTGCTATTATTCTTCAGTTTCACTGTGGATAGCAATGTCGTCAGCCAATCTTATCATTGATATACTTTCACCTTTAATTTTTATCCCACTCTTGGACCTTCTTTTATTTTCGTCATTACTTCTTCGATGAACTGTACAGTACAGTAGGCGCGAAAAACTACATCCCTTTCTTACAACCTTATTAATCAGAACACTCCATTCTTGTTCTTCCAATTGTATCTTACCTCCTTTCTTCTCAGAATTTCGAATATCTGGCACCATTTGACATTGTCGAACGCTTTTTATAGGTCTACAATTCCTATGAAAGTGTAATGATTTTTCTTCAGTCTTGCTTCCATTATCAACCGCAATGACAAAACTGCCTTTACCTTTCCTATAGCCAAACTGATCGTTATCTAACAGATCCTCAATTTTCTTTTCCTATCTTCTATATATTATTCTTGTCAGCGACTTACGCAGATAATGCGACAATTCTCGCGCTTGTCGGCTCTTGCTATCTTCGGAATTGTGTTTTCCCGAAAGTCTGATGGTCTGTCCCCAGTCTCATACATTCTACACAGCAATGCGAGCAGTCGTTTTGTTACCAATCTGCCCCCCCCCCCCTCCCCACACACACAATGGAATGTTATGTATCCCTTCTTCCTTATTTCATCTTAAGCGGTCCAAAGCGGTCTGAAATTCTGATTTTAATACTGGATCTTCTATCTCTTCCCTTCGTACACATATTTCTTCTTCCCTCATCTCAAAACGTATATGTTCTATTTAGTATGAAAAATAATCCCTAAATTCGAAACAGACAGCTAAAGTAACTTGGAAGGAAGTACTGGCGCACAAGAGTCCCTTATCAAGACCTACGATCGACAGGATATCTATCAGTATGGTGGTGCACAACCTCGGAAGAGACTGTGTATCAATTACCTTGCACCATCTACATCTACATCTACATCCACATCTACATCTATAACTACATCTACGTGGTTACTCTGCTATTCACAATAAAGTGCATGACAGAGCGTTCATTAAACCACCTTCAAGCTGTCTCTCTACCGTTACACTCTCGAACGGCACGCGGGAAAAACGAGCACTTAAATTTTTCTGTGCGAGTTCTGATTTCTCTTATTTTATCGTGATGATCATTTCTCCCTATGTATGTGGGTGCCAACAGATTGTTTTCGCAATCGGAGGAGAAAACTGGTGATTGAAATTTCATGAGAAGATCCCGTCGCAACCAAAAACGCCTTTGTTTTAATGATTGCCACACCAATTCACGTATCATGTCTGTGACACTATCTCCCATATTTAGCGATAATACAAAACCATCAGCGATCGTTTGCCTTATCCAGGAGATATTAGTGTCTCAGCCGTTTTAGTGCAAACAACTAGCGCAAGATATAAGTAGTGCTTTACGAACGTCAATGAAAATGTATTATCGATGGGATATGACAACTGCAATGAAAGTCAGTCTTCTTCTGACTTGGCTTTGACTATTCCAGGTTGTTTACGTAGTTTTTGTTACTTCCTGATGATGTTAATGCAAATGCTATACGCAGAGTGTTGGGTGTGTCCATTGTGTGACAGGGCAAAGAGGTGAAGCTATAAGTGAGGGGTGGGAGTGGAGAGGCAATTGTGATTCAGCAATTCAAAGTAGCTCTCCGTTGGCTGGATTCCGCAGGTTACGGAATCTGCGTGACAAGCAGAATACAGCAACAGCTTTCAAAACCCCTAATGGCACACCATCTTAAACCAGCACAAGGAATACACGCTGCCAGAAAATAATCACAACGCCAAAAAGTAATTAATGTGTAGTCATGAACTTTTGGCAGTACATTTGTCTTGAAAGGCTACAGTACCGCCCGACATTGAAAATAGTTACAACATTCTTCGTTATTCTTGTCAGAACAACATATTTTTTCTAATAATAACTCAATTTCAATTAATACAGCGAAGCCGGATACCAGTGTGAGAAAGAATGACAATTTATTTATTTAATTGATCACATGTGCACTCCCACGAAATAAATCCCTAAATCCAGTTTGGTGAGATCTGTGAAATGAATGAATGTATGGTCGTCTGCTAACCGCAGATAGTGAATGTGAATATATGATCATCTTTGAGATGGTACTTGGGTCACCTTTGGTGGGACCAAAGAGATGAAATTTACCTGAGCTTTGAGCGCCTGAAATGTGGCTGACCAATACGGTAGCAAGGTGCTCCCCCACTTCGGCAGAGGTGCGAGAGAACCTGAAGAACGGCCATGTTTCAGCACTCTGCCGCTGGATCTAGTGTTGGTAAGACCTGTCTTAGGTGTGCTCCGTAAGGACAAAAGAGTGGAGACATAGTATGTACGTGAAATACTTAAGAGTAGTTTAGAATAATTATTTCTCTATTTCAGGAACTTTTGTGGGCAGAATTAAATGTCAGGCAGGTAATATTAAGGGGATCGTAGTAATCTACGGAAGTGACCAACGGTCACAATGAAACCACGTGTAGCAATAAGTTGAAATACTTCCGAGTGCTTAAGTTAAGCTGAATTACTAGCGTGTGTGCTATAAGTTGGAAATATTTAAGAAATGGCGTGTGCAGGACTTGAAATTAGAGACGAGTACTTCCACGTGGTGAGTATTGTGTGAGTCTCAATCTGTGTATGAGACAAAGGATAAAGAGAAGTACTCGTCCATGGTATCAGTTGAGGACTCACGTGTGTGATGAATATGTTCTTAATATTACTTTGCGTGTTGTGTTTCCGTGTGACGCTTGATTCAAACTATAATACTCTGAGAGAGAAGCAAGGTGAGTCAGCTGTCTATCCAGCAACGCCACTTGGCTTGCATTGCACAGGAAGACGTGCATATATCGTCCAGAGTTCGTAGTAGGAAAGAAAAGTTACGAAGTGGGGCAGTGTCATGTGAAACTGGGATGAATACTAATTGAAGTGGGAAAGCTGAAAGTGATGTGATTATAATGTTGTGGCTATTCCTTATGTTGTATTCCATGTTGCAGTGTGGTGTATGTCATGTAATTTAAGTATGTGTGGTTTGCATGGGAGAGTAGCAAGGTAGTTTCAGAGGTAGTGGGTTATGCATGTTCCTTTTGTACCGCTCGGTCTGGAGGAAAGTTTCGTGATGATGGTTGTGAGAATCGAAGTGTGAGATATAAAAAAAAAGCTTCACCATCCTATCCAGAAAGTGCACTGTAGCGTTAAATAATTACGAGACCATAAGATAGAGAATCACCAATGTAAAGCCATGCCCACTGGGCGGAAAATCTCATGTGTTATTGTTGTAGGTTATAGAATTTGTGTGTTTGGGTTATAGAATTTATCGGAATAAATAAGATAGTGAAGAGAAAAAGATTGGTGGCCTTTTCCTTCGAATTGTATGTTGTCATGATATCCAGAATTTATAATGTGTGCGCCATTCATATTCAGTGCGATGGCCACGTGTTGATCAAAGCCGTTAAATAAGAAAGAAAATGTGATATTGCCAGTGCGTAGTGAACAGTCAGTGTTCTGTAAATTACTAATAGTCAGATGTCTGTTTCCGTTGCGTAATATTCAAACAGGAGAATAACTTGTAACTTAATTGTGAGTACTAGAGTTCATGTTACTCGATAAATAAGAATGAGTCCACTCGCTTGGCAGACCACTCATCTTGCAGGCCTGACTGCTTGATGCCACAGTATGAGCAAAGCATGTGGGTGCCTCTCAGTCTAGGTAGCATATTTAATTGATTAAAATTGCAAGATCACAGGTTAATGTTAGGGTGATATAAGCCATTGCAAATGTGAAATGCTGGTACATTAATAACCCGTGTAGCCACCGGAATGTGGAATGCGAGAATGCAACGCAGTTCCATGCTTGTTGTACTTTTCGATCCGTACAGGGACGGTTAACGCTATTTGCAAATGACGCTGGAGTTGTCGTCTGATCATATCCTGTGTGCGCTCTACTGGGGGCGGTTAAGGTGATCGGGCAAATCAAGGCAACAAGTCTACGCTCGGTAAAGCATGTTGAGTTATATCTGTGGTATGGAGGCTGGAGTTATCCTGTTGTAAAACGCCTCTGGAGTGGCGTTCATGAATGGCAGCACAACAGATTGAATCATCAGTCTAACGTACAAATTTACAGTCGGGGCGCGTGGGATAACCACGGACCTTAACTCCAGATGAAGGTCTAGTTTGTCTAGCAAGCAAACAGGTTAGCTACAGTTCCTCAACTAGCCTCTTTCTAACATATGGCCATCGCTGGCACCGAGGCAGAATCAGCCTTCATCAGAAAACAAAGCAGACCTCACTCCACTGTCCAATGAGCTCTTGCTTGACACCGCAGAAGCCCTAGGTGGCGGTGGTTTGTGGACATTGGAATGCACGCTACAAGGCGTCTGGCTCGGAGCTGTCCTTGAAGTAATCGATTTGTAACAGTTCGTTGTGTCACTGTCCCCTTCCCCAAGTCGTGTCAGTCAAGGTATATCTTTATCTACTCTTGTTCTCTTCTTAAATTATGCCATAAATTTATAATTTCCTACCTCCAGATTCCTGTATTTTTCTTTAAAAAGTGTAATTGCTGTAAGTAAATAAAAGATAACACCAAAGTGCAGACAAAAGAACTCCACGCAGCCCCACCTTCACGTGATGCTGTATGGGCAACATGGTTTCGCTGTGCGATGGTGGCCAAGGGTACTGGCCAAGAGGTCTGCGTGGGGCACTGTGGCCTGCATAAACATGATAGCAGGCCCTATTAGTCATAAAGCAGCTTCAAATAAATGCAGCTTGCCACTGTGGTGTCTACTGCTCTTCAGATTTCAGCTGCAGATGCTTCACGAGGCGCCAGAGCCATACGCCGAAAACGATAGTGTTCCTTCTCGGTAGCGGCACGTGGCTGTCCAGCATCCGGACTTCTCGTGACCATACATTCTCGTGACCACCGCTGCCAGCAATCATGTGCAGTGGCTGCATTCCTGCCAAGTCTCTCTGCAGCATCTCAGAAGGAATATCCTGCTACTTGTAACCCTAGTAGACGACCCCATTCCAACTCAGGGAGGTGTTGATAATGGATTCTTTGTCGCCTTAAACGCATTGTTGATCAACATCAGCTCACTACGTCCAATCTCATGGGTACTAAACGTTCACGACCGTTACAGCGTGTATTTAAAGCAAACCTGATTTGCATTCTCGTAATGGCGCTCCTAGCGCCACACTTATACGACAGTCATGAAATTTGAATAGATCTCATTATTAAGATGTAGAAACACGACTACCAACTTTCGTTTCTCTCCTTCTTGACGTTGAGATTGTTTTTCCGTTGGTGTACACTGTAAATCAGGAATGCAAAATCTGTGACATACAGTTGTTGTTGTCTTCAGTCCTGAGACTGGTTTGATGCAGCTCGCCATGCTACTCTACCCTGTGCAAGCTTCTTCATCTCCCAGTACTTACTGCAACCTACATCCTTCGATCTGCTTAGTGTAGTCATCTCTTGGTCTCCCTCTACGATTTTTACCCTCCACGCTGCCCTCCAATGCTAAATTTGTGATCCCTTGATGCCTCAGAATATGTCCTACCAACCGGTCCCTTCTTCTTGTCAAGTTGTGCCACAAACTCCTCTTCTCCCCAATTCTGTTCAATACCTCCTCATTAGTTATGTGATCTACCCATCTAATCTTCAGCATTCTTGTGTAGCACCACATTTCGAAAGCTCCTATTCTCTTCTTGTCCAAACTATATATCGTCCATGTTTCACTTTCGTACAAATACTTTCAGAAACGACTTCCTGACACTTAAATCTATACTCGATGTTAACAAATTTCTCTTCTTCAGAAACGCTTTCTTTGCCATTGCCAGTCTACATTTTATATCCTCTCTACTTCTACCATCATCAGTTATTTTTCTCACCAAATAGCAAAACTCCTTTACTACTTTAAGTGTCTCATTTCCTAATCTAATTCCCTCAGCATCACCCGACTTAATTCGACTACATTCCATTATCCTCGTTTTGCTTTTGTTGTCGTTCATCTTATATCCTCCTTTCAAGACACTGTCCGTGACATACAATACCAAGACTAAATAAGAAACTAAGTATGCCACTGTAAATTTGTGCAAGGTTGCATAAAAGGAAGATAATGCATGAGATAACCAGTTTCATAAACATCTTAAATCAATAAAGTAGATAGGCTTCATTAGTGACTAAATGAGATATAGCTTCACAAGTATTTTTGTTCTCTTCTGTCAATACTTAGACGTTAAAAGAGGTAAGTTGGGGAGCAAAGTTCGTCCTGGTGCTGGGTTGGGAAACTGGCACTCCTCAAACCAATCACAAAGGGCAATCACAAGAAAACGCAAACACAGGCTTGTAGCTCACAAAGATTTATTACAAATATCCCCAAAAACAGTTTTGCAAAATCTTTTACAAAATCGCCCTTCCAATAGCCACCAATAACAAATATAACTAAAAACTTTGTACAGTCTCTACAAGAGTTTATGGCATGAAAAAAGTTAAGTAAAGATCCTTCCTTTTAACTAAATAACAAATAGCCCCAGATAAATATAGGTGACAAGCATAATTTCCACAAATTTAACAGGAATTTTTCGGTACTACATCCCCATTGGCAGAACAAGCAACATTACAGAATGTTAAATAACAAATTTTAAGTAAAAGATCAAATTCCGCAGCGGGAATCTTAGACCAATAAGCAGATCATAGAACAATGGTATTCCACCAATCATATAGCGACTAATTCCACTGAACTCACTCGCGAAGTCCCTTTCAAGTATAACAACAATATTTAGGCAGAAAAGATGGTTTAAGTTCGACACAGCGGGCACACGACAACGGATAACCCACCCTAATACAAGAGTGACAAAACTACTAGGAACAGGAAGTGCACCTTGGTGCAACCCGAACACATTAACGGGAGGGATCTCCAAATAATTACAAGAGAGAATACTCAACTTCTGACAGACAACCAAACCAAAGGACGCAACACAAGCCATCTTATTTCAGAGTTAAGCCCCCACCTCCCTTTTAAATTTAATACTTTTAACACTATACACTAAGCAGATTCAGAAGGATGTAGGCTGCAGTAGCTACTGGGAGATGAAGAGGATTGCACAGGATAGAGTAGCATGGAGAGCTGCATCAAACCAGTCTCAGGACTGAAGACCACAACAACAACAACCTTTAACACATGTAAGAACTCAAATAAAGAGCATGGAGAATATTTACTATTTACAGCTCATAATACTTTGGCAAACTCCAATAACAAGCATAAAGTCTGGAGAAGTTAGTGGCGTGCTGAACCAAGAGCATAAAAACCCATAATACAAGACACCAAAGTCACGGCCTCTTCAAACTAAGACCACAGGATAAATCATAAGATATTCAAGTAGTGTTCTCGCTTCCCGCGCCCGGGTTCCCCGGGTCAGGGATTTTCTCTGCCTCGTCATGACTGGGTGTTGTGTGATGTCCTTAGGTTAGTTAGGTTAAAGTAGTTCTAAGTTCTAGGGGACTGATGACCATAGATGTTAAGTCCCATAGTGCTCAGAGCCATTTGAACCATTTTTTTTACTTAAGTAGCATTACACGCACACTGTTCTAACACTACACATGGCCTGCACACTATCCTAGAATGACTCATGCAGCCTTCACACTACTCAGGCTTAGTACTCCTGACACTGAGCAGTGTTTTACACTCTTAACACGACTACTCAACGAATACCGGAACCAGGACTGAATTCCTTATTACCGTCACAGCGGGGATAATCACACACAAATCTCTTTTTCCAGCTGTCAACACAAGTTACGACCAGATTGATCACACAACACAACTTCAAAGAAATAGCAAATGCCCGCTGTTAGTAGCAGCAACCGACCAGAATCCACATAGCATACATAGGCATTCAGCATCAGGCAGTACAACACACACACTTGCTAGTAAACTGAGGGCCATCACCACCAGCCCGCCGTCGACTCACTCCTCAAGTCACAACACAGCGCCGTGAGCAACCAACGCTACTCCGTAACGGTCACTCCAAGACTGGCCAACACAACATATACCCAAGCAAAGGGCAAGCACGACCACTACGGCCCCGGAGCGGAAAACCAAGTGACCACAGCCGAAAGTGCCGCTCTTAAATAGCGGCCAGAAGAGGAAAACCAAGAGAAAACAAGCAGACCAGCTTGAATGGGATTACTGCCCCTACTAGATAAGAGAATCTCTGGAGCCAGCGACTCCAACACGGCGCAGGTGCACTCTGCGTTGTTGCCAAATCTGTCCAAGATGGCGGCTCTTCTTGGGTGGTTTCTCCACTTCCTCTTCCTGATGTGTAGATGTGGCAGTGTCACAATTAAATTTATTAAATTAATTATGCAAATTAATTAAATCAAAAATGGGAGGAAATTCAAAAAAATGGTGGAAATTTCAAAAACAGGCAAGAAATTCAAAATGTCAGTAATTTCAAATTTCGAATCTCTAGTGCACAATATAACCATCAGAGGTCGTTCTGGGACTCCCCCACCTCTCCTAGTTCCTCACTTCCGCACTTGTGAATTGGCAGAAAAAGAATGTCTGTGCAGAGCTGCTGGAGAGGAAGTAACAGTATTCATTTATTTTGAGGGAAAAGCTTGGATGTTGGTGTCAGAGGTGCATGTATTTTCAGCTACATATCCTAATTACATATCGTTATATGATTCAAAAATATCTCTAATTGGTATTTAAAACAATCAGCAAAGCTCACCTAATACTGCAAGTCTAATAGTACCTACGTCCTGCACTGTCAACTGCGAGCACAGTACTTGGCTTCATACAACCTCCAGAAGGCTGGGAGGGTGATGTCCCAAGCCATCTACATACCATGAACAGCTAGCTGTGGGGTTCCCTGGGATGATGGCTTCAAAGGTCCTCCTAGAAAGATTTGCTGACACAGACAAAGAATGCTCACCGCCTCATCATTCCGCGCCTGTTTCAAAGCCATCCTTGAAGCTCAGATGTGTTGTAGGGGATGCAAGCAGTAACTGCCTGACCCTAAGGCGGCGGTTTCTCAGGCCTTCGTAGAAAATAATGGTTAACATCTTCTCTCACTGACAAAGAACAATGCTTCCAGGAACTGATACATTCCTTAAAGACACCCATGAATCTGAGGGAAATTGTAGAGCTGGCTGCTTTGATGAAGACAAATAAAGAGTCTCCCGGGAGGAATGCGTAGTGCCTGTAAGTACCTTTCTAGAAATCATGGATTAAAACAGCCAGTGGCTTTGATGTAGATGGCAACAGAGTCTCCTGGGACAGGTGCAGAATGCCAACTAAACCGTCAGGGGGTCTCTGCTTGTCAAGTAAGTTCCTGCCTGTAGAACAAAGACTTACAATGTGTGTGTGGCCCAGCATTCATCATCAGACTTGCCCCAACTTGTTGATAACTGTCCTTGCATTCCTATAGGCTGCCAGTAAAATTGGGAGTGGACATTGGCTCTACATAAACCAGGGCCTCACACAGCCTCCCTCATGCTACCTTAGTCCTCAGCTGTGACTGTTTTTTTTGTTTTTTTTGTCAGTATGCTTATTTCTGCGATAGTCAGTGCAAGGTGAAACGTCTTCCAAGCACCAGCAGCAGTACCTATGAGGGTAAGCGCCCAAGGCTGGAAGAGGAGAGTGAATTACGGCGAGAGTATAAAATTTCGTGCTTTTGAAAACATATGACGGTCAATATTGCAGTTAAACGATAAAAACTATAAATTTGTCCTGAGAATTTGGTAGTAATGAATACTTGTCGTTGTATCAGTATATATCCACCAAATTGTGGCCAGGCTGGTGGCTCACAAACAACAGTAAGCTCTAGCTGTAATTCAGCCACCACAACCGCCAAGTAAGTTATAAAAATGTCCATAATTCTGAATTTTATGCTGTGTATGTATTTCATCATAACGTGTGTCAGAACCAGTTAGCTCTATGTGTTTCCGTCAGTGCTCGTTATTTCAAAACAACTGTTATCTAGTAGCTCTATGTGTGTTTTTTTCGTTCAAACAATGGTTATTTTGGGGATTTGCTAGCTATAACCTCAGCTTGAGTTTAGTATCAGTTTGTGTTCTTTACGTGGTAGCTCACAGAGTTCGTTAACACGACTACCGTGTACATGTATTCTCGCTCATTATTTCGTAGCCTACAGATTACATTGTAATTGGTGTCATACCAATTGTGTGCCTAGAAATTAGGATCAAGCGACTATGTGTATGCGTTTTCGTTAAAACGACTGATACTTCGGAGATTTACTAGGTATAATGTATGATGTTTTCTCTAAACAACTACTGTGCATGTATTCTTATCGGTTATTTAGCGTCAGTGCATTATCATTATACGGGTAGTATCAAGTGTTTTCTTAGCTCAAATTTTACAGCTCTGTGTGTGTTTTTTTCCAATTTGCGTTCTTTATTGTGTATCTCACAGATTTTTTCAAATTATGTTTCATTTTTGATATAGTCTACATGCATGAAATGCAAGAGGATTTGTTTCGGCGTTTGGATGCTGAAAGGGGATCGATTGATGTGGTTGATAAGTCCCCTCAGATCGTGGAACAGGATCCAACGTCATTCTAACAGCAGGTCAGATAAGTGAGTATGCAATTTAGTGTTCAAAATTTCATGGTATACATTCACATTAATGGAAATTTAAATTCTTTCTCCTGCAACGGTATGGGGCGGCGATGAGATACAGAGGTTGGTTGAGAGGTACCGCAGTGAGCAGCCTCCTTCGCACCCATCATGTGAGTGTATGAAGAATCAGGTTTCAAAGTACATATTTTAGGAAAAAGTTTACACTCTTTTATTTTCCACTAATATTACTTCGACCACAGATCAGCATGAGTGGCAGCTCCCTCAATCCCAGTTCCCCATGCGACACTGGCTGGAGGAAATGGCTGTGAGTGGTGGTACTGTGGCCTCAACTTCCCTCCAATTCCTTTGTGGGTAGAGGCCATCCTAGATGACCGTGAGACCTGGGACGACATTATGTCTTTGGAAGATGAGGAATTAGGTAATTACCTACAGTACATGTATATAAACAGTGTTTTTTCTTGCTTTACAACAGCTGCTGGCGATTTAATAACATGTGTACTTACTTTCCTCCTCTCCTTTCACAGACACACCATGCAGGACGAGGTTTGCAGCTGCCTCTGCCGCCCCTACCACCTCCGCAGCCTCTACCACCGCCCCTGAAGTCCCACTTTTGCGTCCATGGCAGACACCACAACCACCACACCAACAACCATCTGGAGCAGGTGTACCCCACCGTTCAGATTCGTCTCAGGCCAGATGCTCCTTCTTGTGTTGTGGAGTCCAACAACAACCTGCTGGAACAGGTGCTGCTGCTGTACGTTGTCGCCCTGCGCCACCTTAGACAGGGTGCTCGTGCTGGGCCAACTAAGACCGGCAACAGTGTCCTGCTCAACCATCCCACAGACATAATGTTTCTGTGGTTGGCAGCAGTACTCTCCAGCGCCCTAATAGTGATCAGCACTAGGTTGATAACATCATGCCAGAGGTGGTGACTGAGGACAATTTAGATGCTCTCTCTTTCATTCATGCACCACTCTCAACAAGTGAATAGTGTGTATGGGCGAGTTTCAATCCCATCATCACAAGTGACTGGCTTATCGTCAAGACCCAACAATCCAATTGTAGACTGCAGCACGTTGTACACCTCTTGTCCTCGAGACCAAATACTGATTTGCTGCACTGTGTGTGGCAACTGCAGTGGATCAACAGGAACACCGCCAAGCACACACTCAAAATGGTCTTCAGTCTTGATGAGCCTTGATGCCACACGAGTCAAACTCTTTGCCCACCCTAAACATCAAGGATTGTAGACCCACAAACTTCACAGTCAGTGACCCATTCGCATTGTATTTCAAAAAATGGCTCTGAGCACTATGGGACTTAACATCTGAGGTCATCAGTTGCATGGGGGCTTAATTAAATAAAATGCAAATATTTTTAGTAGCTGTAAGTCCGATTACGTAAGTCTCGTAAACGGTTGGCCCTGACTAGTATTATTACGCTATCTGACTGCAAAGAACAACAACAAAGAATGAAATGAAATTTTCGTTAACACAATTAATTAATTAAGTCCCCAGCAACTATAAAACCTACAAAACCAAGGCACAAGTGTAATTGTTCTGTGTGTGGGAGTGTGACTCAACGTACACATCTGGCACGGTTCTTCTTCAACAAGACAAGAAATTTTAAATACCATTTATACTGAAGTAACTAAAAAATAGAAATACTATAATTGCGTAAGGAAAGCAGAATTACACTCTAATACAAGAACACAAGCCAGATGCTTTGTTGACTGAACCTGTAATGACGCATTATTCAGAACATTGAAATTATGAGAAAAAAAGAAAAGTAGTTTGTTACCTTAATTTATATTGATGAAAAGCACTCTAAACATTACAGTCTCTCCACACCGACTCGCTACTACCACATCTCAACCAGAACTCTCCAATATCACATCTCAGCAAGCACTGCCTACTAGCACATCTCAACAAACACTCTTCTACGAGCTCTCCCCAAGAACTGACTACCACGAGTCCTCGACAGGCACTGACTACTACGAGCTCTCCCCAAGCACTGACTACCACGAGTCCTCGACAGGCACTGACTGCGACGAGTTCCCAACAGGCACTGTGTAGGCGGCTTAATAATACTCTTTGGCGCAATCTCTGGCGCAGTGGCTCAGTGTAGCCACCTTTCACAGTCCCCTCGGACTTAGAACTACTTAAACCTAACTAACCCAAGGACATCACACACATCCATGCCCGAGGCAGGATTCCTCCTGGTTGAGAGTTCACTCAGATTCTCAAGCATTCGCAGTACCACTCCATTAATTGCAGTGTAGTGTTGTGCTGTGAGCTCACACACCCCAAACAAGTAGGTTCTGCAGAGGAGTCCGGCGTCATCTACATTTCGCACAGAAATGGAGTGGTTTTGCTGAATACCTCAATCTCTGCATGGTTTGAAGATCTCATTTTGAGTGCTATGCGAGATAAGTTTTCCCTGATGGAAGCCAGAGGCTCAGGTAAAGCACACACCCGAGTAATACACCCTGACATCCATACACACATCCATGATCCATTCAACGGCGTCTCCAGCTATGTCAAGCTTTCTAAGGATATAGCAGCCAAAAAGGCTTGTGTTAATGTCACAAATGAGATGGATCAGTTTTGATTTGCGTGGTCGCTCCTGGCTTGCAAGGGAAATGTTAAACAGAATTCAGAGCGCACAATTCGATAAGATAGAAATACTGACTTTTTTGGGTTTTATAATTTCGGCAGTATCGAGTTCCCCATTAAACCTCAAAAAATACCTAAATTTGAGGCACAGAATACCGATATATCGATTCATGTTTATACCCTGGTTGAGTTTAAGTCAGATGATGGTAAAGTTTCGAACAGTCATTGGACCCATCCATTTCTCAGAAGGTGCAAGCCTGTATAAGATGCATGTTAATATGCTGCTATTCTCGGATGGGGAAAACAAGGAGAAAGGTGATTATAATTATTGCTGGTTCAAGAATATGTCTCACCTTCTATCCTCCCATCCATCAAAAAATCATCATATAAAGCATATGTGCTTAAGCTGTCTGAATGATTTTCCCACAAGCGATCTTTTAGCAAAACATCAAATCGATTATTCTACCAGAGGGGAAACCGGTACATGTTATACGAGGAAATTAAGTTGTTAATATTTAAGAATGCCCACCACCAGGAACGATGTCCCTTCATGGTGTACGCTGATTCTGAATGCCTCCTCGCTCCTCTGGCACACTGCGGTGACCCTACGGCTTCACAAGCAACCTTCGCAGAAAAACGCATACCAAATGTGACAGAGTATCAAGTTTAATATTCCTGTGAGTCTAGTTTTAACCATCACAAATCATACATCGGGGATAACCCTGTGATTTGGTTGCTGACCGAGCTCGAGAAAATTTATTGGGAGGTAATAAGCTTTAATGTACCATTCCCATGACCAAGTCAAAGGGGATTAATGATTTGTACAAGGCGGCAGTCGACGGTCATATCTGTGGGCAGCCGTTAGACTGGAAGGTGGAAACTCCTCATATGATCATCATTACCTAACTAGGAAGTTTCGTGGTGCTGCCCATAACATGTGCAAATTGAAGTTTCAATCCTCCAATAATGGCACAGGCGATTCCACATTGGACGCAGAGTATGAGGGTGCTGTGAATGTTTGGCAGGGTTCAACATACTAAATTTGGCCAAGTATGCAAGGCTTACATGGACCCTGACATTCACTTGCTTGCTGATGTTTTTGAGAAATTCTGGAGTGTGTACATGACCACATATGCACTGGGCTGTGCCTTTTCTACACAGCGCCAGAGTTGTGCCATGCTCAAGAAACCCAACTTAGCCTGACATGCTTCCCATGTATGGATGAGAGGATCAACGTATACCTTATTTATTTAGATGTCAACAACTTGCACGGGCCTGCCATGCAGCAGTCGCTATGAATTTCGATGGCTGTCCAATGACGAATGCATCAGATTATGTGAAACTTTCTGTAGTCGTGGTGGCTGATCCTGGTGTAGGGTATGTTCTGAAGATAGACCTGGCATACCCTAATAGTTTGCATGACACATAAAGTGATCTGACACAATTTCCTGAGCGCCTAGTTCCACAAGGTGTCACCTCCCTTAATTTATGACTACGCTAGGCAATAAGGAACAATATGTTATTCACTTCCGTAATTTCCAGCTGTGCCTCGATTTAGGGATATAGCTACTTGTGCAGTTAGGAGCATTATCTTCTTTAAGCAGTCACCATGATTAACGCAGAGTATTGATGTGAACAGATAAGTGAGGAAGTGAGGGCATCCTGAGGTTGGTGTTACAGCATAATGATGTGTATCTCAAGACCAAATTTCAAACGAATCATTATATTCAACAAGAACTTAGTGCTGTGAAGATGACGAAGACTCCAGGAGTCTTAATGAAACCTGTCTGTGTGGGTGTGCATAGTAGACCTATCGAAACTCCGCAAGTACCGCTTTCTTTATGAGTTTGCAATACTTCAATTTGCCAGTCCTAAGTTACTTTATATGGAAACAGATAGCTTCATTTATTGGGTGAAGAACTGTGATCCACATGAAATAATAAGGAGCCTCACTGAAGAATTTGGCATATCTTCGTACACAGTCACTAATCCTTATGGCATTGTGCCAGAGAACAAGAAGGTTATCGGCCTAATGAATGCAAATGGGTCACTGACTGAAGTTTGTGGGTCTACAATCCTTGATGTTTAGAGTGGGCAAAGAGTATGACTCGTGTGGCATCAAGGCTCATCAAGACTGAAGACCATTTTGAGTGTCTGCTTGGCGGTGTACCTATTGATCCACTGCACTTGCCACACAGGGTGCAGCAAATCAGTATTTGGTCTCGAAGACAAGAGGTGTACAATATGCTGCAGTCTGCAATTGGATTGTTAGCTCTTGACGATAAGCCAGTCATTTGTGATGATGAGATTGAAACTCGCCCATACACACTATTCACTTGTTGAGAGTGGTGCATGAATGAAAGAGAGAGCATGAGGGTGTAAATCTCGTTGTTGTATGTATGTGGAATAGTATGGCTCGTTTGTCACAGCGTAAATATTTCTAATATAAATGTGTGTGTTTTGTGTGTGTAAATAAAAAAAATATCCAGACCATGTGTGGGATATGCACTGCACTATGTGTATTTGTCAATAAGCACACACAATATTCGTTAAAATGAAAATATTTTGAGATATATGTTTATCCTGTAAATAACTACTGCACGTTATATAAACAGAATAGGTTGTAAGTTTCATCTGCTGTCAACCATCCAGTCTGAATATTTTTAGTGTAGATAGCATCCAGTCCATCTAAAAATATTCTCAACTACTTCCTTTGAAAAAACTATTAGAAAAATCCTCGACCAGTCCTACTGAAAACATTGTAAAAAAATATCCTCAACCAAGTCTACTGTTGGGTGGACTGTGGAAACTGTTCTTTTCTAGCTGTAGTTTTTAGTATTAATACAGTGTGTAAGTATAAAGTATTTTTGAAACTGATTTATTATTAAAACCAAATTGTATCTCAAGAACTATATTGTAATCTCAAGAAGCAAATTGTAGTTTCAAGTATTAAATTGTAATCTCTAGAACAATATGGTATGTGATGAACCAAATTGTAATCTGAGGAACTAAACTGTATCTGTGAGAAATGAATAAATGAAAAAAATGGTTACCATATGTCTTTGTTGTTGTTATTGACAGAAAACCTATCCTATATATATATATATATATATATATATATATATATATATATATATATATATATAGGATGCATAGGAGACAAGTGACATTAGTTTTGAACATGAGAACTACTGAAGAGCTGAAGTTTAAGATGGAGAATAACGAAATATATGCAATGGTTGCATGGGAATGTTCAAGAATGTTCAAATGTGTGTGAAATCTTATGGGACTTAACTGCTAAGGTCATCAGTCCCTAAGCTTACACACTATTTAACCTAAATTATCCTAAAGACAAACACACACACCCATGCCCAAGGAAGGACTCGAACCTCCGCCGGGACCAGCCGCACAGTCCATGACTGCAGCGCCGTAGACCGCTCGGGTAATCCCGCGCGGCGTTGCGTGGGACTATGCCTGTCATGCAGCACATGTTTCGTTGTAAGAGCAGGTGGCATGTGACCATGTCTGCTTCCAGAGAAATACTGTAAACATGTCTAAACTTATATTTCCTGTGCTTGAGGAGAACCACATACATGGTATCTGGGTAAAGCTACGTACTAGCAAAGTGTGAAAGAAATAAAGTACACAGATTGCGAGGTAAAAATTTATTTGTTTTTCATCCAACTTAAAAGTAATTTTACATTTTCATAAGCAGACATAGCAACACCAAGTTCAGAAACTTCTTTTTCTTCTCGAGTCGATGGAGAACAGGGCACCTCTAGAATTCCAGGTCTTGAATTTCAGCAAATTTGACGATTCGACGCGTTCATTTGATCTTCTCCTCACCTCTGACGTAGATGATGGTGTCAGTGTGGTCGAATAGTCGAATCGACATACCATATCTTTATAGGGTATACCAGGACCATCCCAGTGAATACCGTGGAAGAAATGTGTTAAGCACTTTGCACTCCTTGTTTTAGCACAGTTCACATCGCTAAAAGATCTCGGCAACTCACTGCATGTTGAGAATGTCCCTATTATACCAGCATATTCTGTGTACACTACGAATGCAACATCTTTAAATATGAGCTGCCCATGCTTGTCATCATGGAAACTCTGAACGTCTGCAATGATGTTCACACCTTGAGATGACACTGTGAAATGTTTCGGGCATGGCACCAAACTTGTTCATTTTTACTACTCGCTGCACGACACTGGTGAATGAGCAATGGTTAATCACATGGTCAAGTACAATTGGAGCATACACTGCAGTGTGTTCTGGCAAATTCGCAGAAGTTTCAAATTCTGTAGGTCTAGACTTAATTATCTCGTTCTGTTTTGAGCAGTCTATTACCGTGATCAGTGCCAGCCGCTTCAATTTCCATGGACAGAGTAGACATCTTTCTTCTTCATAGTAAGAGACACGGAAACTTGCACGCTTGTCAAATGCTGCGCTGTACACATTTTCATCCCACTTTATGTGTAAATTATTATACACATACAATTCTGAGTTCAGGTAGACTCTGGGACCCGTTAACATGCAATTGTCAAATTCGGTGGAATCATTTGCAATATCCTCTCTTCTATTGGTCTGAAACGAAATTATGATGAATCTGGGCATCTCCAATTGCACATAAGTTTTAATAACCCATGTCTGTCTGCTTGCTATTGGTAGCACTGGGAATTCGAAAAGCTCCAATGAACAGAAAAATATTCATAGAAATATACCAACATTCAGAACGTTTAAAATCTTCAAACACTGCTAGTCAGATACAGTGGTGTGTTGCGTTTTCCATGACATTTTCTTGGTGGTGATTTCATCCTCCTCATCATCTCCTTCAATGTATGAGTTGTTATCTATCGCATTCCATACCAGGATAAATTCCTGTTTAGCGATCACAATAATTCGCTGTATATCCTCAAAGTAATCCATATATAGTTTTAGAGGTATACATGCAGAAAATCTCCTGTACTCTTCAGCAGTTCTACTTTCTGGTTCGTGTATGAACAGTTCTGCATATTATAAATTTTCAAAACTGAAGGAGAAGCAGAGACATGTGCTTTAAGAGTAGATGTTATACGCACATTATGTATACAGTCAATCTCGACCCCGTTAAGTTCATACCAATCTCACAAAACAGGGATGCTAAAGCAGTACGTGGAAGCTTCGATACCACAACAGCAGCACCATCCTTTTTCTTAAATTCTCCCTCAAGATATATTAAACTCTTCCATCGGAGAGTTAATGCGACCTGCTGGTGGATGACTATCCAAATTTCATCGTTCTTGTTAAATGTGATAGAAGCATAAGGTTTATGCGAGAAGTATTCCTGGTGTATAACACACTCATCATATTCCACTGGGTTAGTTATGTCGAACGACATCGTTGTGAGGTTTCAGACCTGCTCATTTAAGAAACTCGTAGTTTGCACGTGTTATCATCTTGGTGTTCCGTTGCGAATTGCCACCGCGTCCTCGTTAGTAATATATGATGCAGGGAATCTGCTGGCTGCTGTGAATCGCAAATGCTTCAAGGTAACTACCGCTTTTGGTCTACAGCAAGTATCAACAAGTTGAGATCATTGTCGTCGGCAGGTCTTCCCCCTTTCGAGATCACTCCGGAGCCTGTTTTAGATGTAGTGGTACAACGATTTCCTCACTACAAAAGTCAACAAGTTGATTATCCTGATTCACAGTTCCAAACAGTCGAATGTCTGAAAAGTTACTGGGAGATACACTCCTGGAAATGGAAAAAAGAACACATTGACACCGGTGTGTCAGACCCACCATACTTGCTCCGGACACTGCGAGAGGGCTGTACAAGCAATGATCACACGCACGGCACAGCGGACACACCAGGAACCGCGGTGTTGGCCGTCGAATGGCGCTAGCTGCGCAGCATTTGTGCACCGCCGCCGTCAGTGTCAGCCAGTTTGCCGTGGCATACGGAGCTCCATCGCAGTCTTTAACACTGGTAGCATGCCGCGACATCGTGGACGTGAACCGTATGTGCAGTTGACGGACTTTGAGCGAGGGCGTATAGTGGGCATGCGGGAGGCCGGGTGGACGTACCGCCGAATTGCTCAACACGTGGGGCGTGAGGTCTCCACAATACATCGATGTTGTCGCCAGTGGTCGGCGGAAGGTGCACGTGCCCGTCGACCTGGGACCGGACCGCAGCGACGCACGGATGCACGCCAAGACCGTAGGATCCTACGCAGTGCCGTATGGAAACCGCACCGCCACTTCCCAGCAAATTAGGGACACTGTTGCTCCTGGGGTATCGGCGAGGACCATTCGCAACCGTCTCCATGAAGCTGGGCTACGGTCCCGCACACCGTTAGACCGTCTTCCGTTCACGCCCCAACATCGTGCAGCCCGCCTCCAGTGGTGTCGCGACAGGCGTGAATGGAGGGACGAATGGAGACGTGTCGTCTTCAGCGATGAGAGTCGCTTCTGCCTTGGTGCCAATGATGGTCGTATGCGTGTTTGGCGCCGTGCAAGTGAGCGCCACAATCAGGACTGCATACGACCGAGGCACACAGGGCCAACACCCGGCATCGTGGCGTGGGGAGCGATCTCCTACACTGGCCGTACACCACTGGTGATCGTCGAGGGGACACTGAATAGTGCACGGTACATCCAAACCGTCATCGAACCCATTGTTCTACCATTCCTAGACCGGCAAGGGAACTTGCTGTTCCAACAGGACAATGCACGTCCGCATGTATCCCGTGCCACCCAACGTGCTCTAGAAGGTGTAAGTCAACTACCCTGGCCAGCAAGATCTCCGGATCTGTCCCCCATTGAGCATGTTTGGGACTGGATGAAGCGTCGTCTCACGCGGTCTGCACGTCCAGCACGAACGCTGGTCCAACTGAGGCGCCAGGTGGAAACGGCATGGCAAGCCGTTCCACAGGACTACATCCAGCATCTCTACGATCGTCTCCATGGGAGAATAGCAGCCTGCATTGCTGCGAAAGGTGGATATACACTGTACTACTGCCGACATTGTGCATGCTCTGTTGCCTGTGTCTATGTGCCTGTGGTTCTGTCAGTGTGATCATGTGATGTATCTGACCCCAGGAATGTGTCAATAAAGTTTCCCCTTCCTGGGACAATGAATTCACGGTGTTCTTATTTCAATTTCCAGGAGTGTATATAGCGTTGCTAGGGGACCCCATCTTATACCCAGTTCCAGTTGATGGTTAGAATCCGTAAACTGTATGAACCAATCTATTGTTGAGATAGAAGTTTGTTGGAATGTTACACTTGACATGGATTCTGACAGGAAGTATATCTAATGCCTGCTCTGATCTGTAAAATTTATTAGGATCCTTCTTCAAAACCTATCCTTTTGTGAAACACAGTAGCTGTCCTACTGAACCTTTCTGGTTGAAATCAGTCGTAGCATGTCTTTATTTCAGATTTAAGTGCATTGGACCGGACGGTGTGGCCGAGCGGTTCTAGGCGCTATAGTCTGGAACCGCGCGACCGCTACGGCCGCAGGTTCGAATCCTGCCTCGGGCATGGATGTGTGTGATGTCCTTAGGTTAGTTAGGTTTAAGTAGTTCTAAGTTCTAGGGGACTGATGACCTCAGAAGTTAAGTCCCATAGTGCTCAGAGCCATTTGAACCATTTAAGTGTATTGATGCTTGCAACTAGCACAATTCATTTGCCAGACTGTTTTAATACATCATTTAAACTGTCAATATCGTATGCACCATGTTATATTTCCACAATTTCTTTTCTGCCATTATTTTCCTGATGATATTTGGAATGCTGTTGCATGTCTCCAGTCCAGCCAGCGCAATACTTCACTCTCTGTTGCTTAAATCAAAAAGTGGCAAGAAATGTGCACCTAATATTCACGATCGTTCTTGTAAAGTCAGAGTATACAACATTGCGTTTGAACCTCAACTGACGATTGCACGCTTATGTTAGGAGGAATTCAATGCACAGATGATGTTCACACAGGTAGTAGCGATGAAAGTTGTAGAACCCATGCCTTCTGTCAGTGAAGTGTCACTAGGTCTTTGTATGAATCGAAATAGTAGATATAATCTGTCTTTTTCTAAACAAACGCCACGCAGTGGTTTCCTGATTCCCAGCAACATACAAATTCATAATTCCTCATTATCTGGATTTCTACATAGTCTGCAGTAATCTATCCCCAATAAGCAAACCTCGTTATCTTGGAATGCTAAGTTTTTCCCAGACAAACTTGAGCAGATCTGTATTGTAAGTGGTCTGTCTGGTAGGACGGTTAACGGGCATTTTTAGTTAATGAAGAGATCTTGTCCTTTTTGTATAGTTTCAGGTATAGTCCTTTTCTGATGGCTGCTGCTTCCATCATTCAGTTATGTCTTCGTGCTTCCTCTAGCTGCTCCTGAGAGTTCTGGGCGTTTTTTACTGTTCTTGCAATAGCCGCAACACGATCGGCCAGGGAACCCATCGCTGAGAGAGTTGCAGGGCAAGAATGAGGGAGTGGATATGTCCACCTCATGTATTAGGTATCGGTAGAACCCGGGTGCTTTAACCGGTCCTTTATGTATCAGCGCTTTTAACTGCAGACGTCGCTGTCAGGATACGGTTCTTTATACAGTCCTGGCCTTAATTTTTCTTCTTCTTCTTCATCGTTATCTTCTTCTTCTTCAGTGAACGATGGGTGGCGTTCATAAATTGCTTCAAATTCACATTCAAGCCCAACTTAATTTTACCACACATCGTTTTATCAACTACGAATGCTGCATTACGCTGCCCTATACCGGTTTCATTTCTCGCATGTCTTGCCTTCACTTTATTAGCTAAAACTCGATCTGCAGCGTGGTTCACTGGGACAGCTTTACGTTTTACATATGCAATGTAGTGTTCCAAACACACCTCAGCACGCAGGTTAATCCCTTTATCACCTCGAATCAGTCGTTCTTGAAGCTTTGTATCTGAACCACAGTAGTTACACCCTGGAAGGTGCAATTCAGTGAGAAGTTTGTCGAGAATACTAGCACCTCCTATAATATGTCACCTATCATGCAGACCATGCTACTGTGCTGGTTGTGCTCTGTGCACACCACTGTATAGCAAATCGTCAATTTTAATCCAGCTGTTTTGTGTTGCAGGAGAACCAGTGCTCTATTCCCTTGACGTCTTATGACCCTACCCAAGAGGAACACATGTGGTTCTGAGCTCTTCTGCAATTCCTCTGTGTAAAAGCATCCTGAAATTTGAGTGCCTCTACTATTCTTTAACGCATATGTTTTGGGATTTGTTCTCTGTACTTTGGAAACTGTGAATATCTCACCTGACATGTTTGGGAGGTGTTACTTCTCAAATGCTGTCTTGTGTTTTGAGATACATGCCAAATAACCGGCACTAAATTTCTGTTTACATGGATCTGGCATTTTAAGGTGATAGTATACTTCATCCATGAGTTCATTATCACGAGAATCGGATTGCCTCTTTTTTATTGTTATGTTTGGTTCGATTATACTGTGCAATTATTTTTGTGAGGATTTCTGTCCATCTTCACGAAGCATGGAGATTAAAATGCATCCACATTTGACCTTTTGTTGTTCTGTTCACACGTGCCACAAAACTCGCCTTCAGGTGGGTGAATGCTGTGTAGGGATGTATTCCATACCTCTGCATCACAGTCTTGAAATACCGATTGTTAAACTCTTCACAGTGATGAATTTGAAGGTCACCTGGACATCGATCAGTCCCTGTCTGCAAAATACTCTCAAACACTTGTGTAGCATCCCTGATTCTCTTGTTTTAAGAGATAACTCCCAGGTGAATTTAGAGTATGTATCAACGGCCGTTAAAATTTATTTGAATCCGACATTTGCATGGGAATATTCCCTCGTATCTACAAAATCAGCCTGCCATAAGTCACTGAAACCTTCCATCACCCCGCTAAGGCATGTTTTGAGAGCTGGTTTGTGCATTTTTCGAACTACTGTCTCCATTATTATTCGATTATATATCTCTCTCTCTAAGCTCTGAAATTAATAAAGCAACCTTATTCGAATAAGCGGTTTTACCAGCAGTAACTGATGCCATGAGTAGTCGCAGCTGATGTATTAGTTCACTGGGATCTCGTAGTATGTATACTGTGGCTGTCAAATGCTGACTTTTTTATGCTGGATGTCAATACCATCACTGCTGCTATATCTAGCATCTAATCCAGGATTTATAATGGTTCTGTATTTGACACTGCATCAGTGTTCTGGCTTCCTGTGCCCGTTGTTGATTTGCAATATTTCACCACACATCTCCAAATCTTTGAGTGAATAACTTACAAATTTTGTGAGACATAGGAAATCTTTGAAATCCATATCACCTGTCTCTACTGTTTCTTCTTTTAAACTTATAGGTTACGTGCACAACATATATGGTTTTTCACCACTGACACTGAATTTTTTTTATCTATCCTATTTTCACTGGCAGTTAATGAAATCAGCAACCTCATCATCACTGCTGTGAGTTCATCGAAAGATTCAGTAACTGGTTTAAAGGTTTCTCTCAGGGTTTGCTCTCGATTCAAATGTCCTAACTTTAACACTCATAGCCTTTTTTAAACAACCTTCTGTACCGAGATGACCTTATTCTTCGTTGACATCTTGTTACATACTAAGCGGAATCCATTGCAGAATGCATCTTATACACATCTCGCTAATTCTATCAACTTTTACACGTAAGTCCTCTACTTTCTGTTCAATTCGGTCAAACTTTACAGTTAAATCTTTTACCTTCTTTTCAAGTGGAGTAACCCTTGCTTCTAATTGGCTGATCATTCTCAGAAGCTGTAGGGAATACGTCTCTAGGTCCTTAACTGTTTGAGAGGCTAAAATTTTCCATCTGTGTACAGATGATTTCTCCGTCACTTGGAGTGCCTGACATGTGTGCAAACTTATCCATGGTATGATGTATACTAACGTACCCACCTCTTTCATAGCTATATTTTATTTACAGAAACCATTGAGGTTGCGTCTGTACCTACCGTCATTCAGTTTTCTTGTTTTATCAATCACAAGAAACCCATGCAGTATGTGTTTTCAGCAATCCCCACATATTCGTACAAATTCATTGAATGACGTATCAGCTGCTACACATGCTTGGTAAATATGTTTTAAATTGAAAATATCTTGTTTGAAGGCTATAATGAGGTCTGCATTATTCCTTAAAAGCTATTTTGTGGTTCTGGAATATGATTGACCCATATAAAAAAACAACAAGCCCCATTTTTCTTTTTGAGTCGTCAGTCTTCTGACTGGTTCGATGTGACCCACCACTAATTCCCCTTCTGTGCCAACCTCTTCATCCCAGAGTAGCTCTTGCAACCTACGTCCTCTGTTATTTTCTGGCTGTAATCCAATCTCTGTCTTCTTCTACAGTTTTTGCCTTCTGCAGCTCCCTCTAGAACCACATTGTTTACCACATGTTCCTTTCCTCTCCAATTCTGCGCAGAACCTCCTCACTCCTCACCTTATCAGTCCACATAATTTTCAACATTCGTCTACAGCACAACATCTCAAATGCTTCGATTCTCTTATGTTCCGGTTTTCCCACAGTCCATGTTTCACTACCATACAATGTCGTGCTCCAAACGCACATTCTCGGAAATTTCTTCCTCAAATTAAGGCCCATGTTTCATATTTGTAGACTTCTCATAGGCAGGAATGCCCTTTTTGCCATCGCTACTCTGCTTTTGATGTCCTCCTTGTTCTGTCCATTATTGGTTATTTTGCCCCCTAAGTAGTAGAATTCTTGAAGTTCGTCTACTTCGTAACCATCAATCCTGATACGTTTCTCGCTGTTCTCATTTCTCCTACTTCTCATTACTTTCATCTTTCTCCAATTTACTCTCAATTCATATTCTGTGCTCATTAGGTCTGTCCATTCCGTTCAGCAGATTATGTAATTCTTCTTCACTTTCATTCACGATTGCAATGTCATCAGCGAATCGTAGCATTGATATCCGTTCACCTTCAATTTTAACTCCACTCCTGAACCTTTCTTTTATTTTCATCATTGTTTCTTCGATGTACAGATTGAACAGTAGGTGCGAAAGGCTACATCCCTATCTTACACCTTTTAAATGAGAGAACTTGTTCTTGATCATAAACGCTTATTATTCCCTCTTGACTCTTGTACATATTGTATTACCCGTCTCTCCCTATAGCTTACCCCTACTTCTCGTCGAATTTCGAACATCTTCCACCATTTTACATTGTCTAACGCTTTTTCGAGGCCGACAGATCCTATGAAGTGTCTTGATTTTTCTTTAGTCTTGCTTCCATTATCAACCACAACGTCAGAATTGCCTCTTTGGTGTCTTTATTTTTCCTAAAGCCAAACTGATCATCATCTAACACATCCTCAATTTTCTTTTCCATTCGTCTGTCTATTATTCTTGAAATCAACTGGTATGCATGAGCTGTTAAGCTGATTGTGCGATAATTTTCACGCTTGTCTGCTGTTGCAGTCTTCGGAACTGTGTGAATGATATTTTTCCGAAAGTCAGATGGTATGTCGGCAGACTGATACGTTCTACACACCAACGTGAATAGTCGTTTTGTTGACACTTTTAGAAATTCTGATGGAATGTTATCTATCCCTTCTGCCCTATTTGATCCTAAGTCCACCAAAGCTCTTTCACATTCCGATTCTAATACTGGATCCTCTATCTCTTCTGTATCGACTCCTGTTTCTGCTTCATCCACATCAGACAAGTATTTCCCTCGTAGAGAGCTTCAATGTACTCTTTCCACCTATCCGCTCTCCCCTCTGCATTTAACAGTGAAATTCCCGTTGCACTCTTAATGTTAACGCCCCTACTTTTAATTTCACAGAGGGCTGTTTTGACTTTTCTGTATGCTAAGTCAGTCCTTCCGACTATCATTTCTTTTTCGATTTCCTGGCATTTTGCATACAGCCATTTCGCCTTTACTTCCTATTTATCTACATCCATCTACATCCATACTCCCCATCCACCTGACGGTGTGTGGCGGAGGGTACCCTGAGTACCTCTATCGATTCTCGCTTCTATTCCAGTCTCGTATTGTTCGTGGAAAGAAGGATTGTCGGTAGGCTTCTGTGTGGGCTCTAATCTCTCTGATTTTATCCTCATGGTCTCTTCGCGAGATATACGTAGGAGGGAGCAATATACTGCTTGACTCTTCGGCGAAGGTATGTTCTCGAAATTTTAACAAAAGCCCGTACCGAGCTACTGAGCGTCTCTCCTGCAGAGTCTTCCACTGGAGTTTATCTATCATCTCCGTAACGCTTTCGCGATTACTAAATGATCCCGTAACGAAGCGCGCTGCTCTCCGTTGGATCTTCTCTATCTCTTCTATCAACCCTATCTGGTACGGATCCCACACTGCTGAGCAGTATTCAAGCAGTGGGCGAACAAGCGTACTGTAACCTACTTCCTTTGTTTTCGGATTGCATTTCCTTAGGATTCTTCCAATGAATCTCAGTCTGGCATCTGCTTTACCGACGATCAACTTTATATGATCATTCCATTTTAAATCACTCCTAATGCGTACTCCCAGATAATTTATGGAATTAACTGCTTCCAGTTGCTGACCTGCTATTTTGTAGCTAAATGATAAGGGATCTATCTTTCTATGTATTCGCAGCACATTACACTTGTCTACATTGAGATTCAATTGCCATTCCTGCACCATGCGTCAATTCGCTGCAGATCCTCCTGCATTTCAGTACAATTTTCCATTGTTACAACCTCTCGATACACCACAGCATCATCTGCAAAAAGCCTCAGTGAAGTTCCGATGTCATCCACAAGGTCATTTATGTATATTGTGAATAGCAACGGTCCTATGACACTCCCCTGCGGCACACCTGAAATCACTCTTACTTCGGAAGACTTCTCTCCATTGAGAATAACATGCTACGTTCTGTTATCTAGGAACTCTTCAATCCAATCACACAATTGGTCTGATAGTCCATATGCTCTTACTTTGTTCATTAAACGACTGTGGGGAACTGTAAGTCAAGAAACACGGCATCTACCTGTGGACCCGTGTGTATGACCCTCAGAGTCTCGTGTCAGTCCTCAGCGACTTGTTTGTCTATATTCCTGATTTTCCCTGAACATTTTTGTACTTTGTTCTTTCATTGATCAATTGAAGTATTTCTTCTGTTACCGATGGCTTCTTCACAATTACGTTCTTTGTACCTATGTTTTTCTTCCCAACTTCAGCGATTGCCCGTTTTAGAGATATCCATTCCTCTTCAACTGCAGTGCCGACTGGGCTATTCTTTATTGCTGTATCTACAGCCTTAGAGAATTTCAAGCGTATCTCGTCTTCCTTAGTACATCCGTATCCTAGTTCATTACGTGTTGATTCATATAAAGACCAAACCAGAAATATCGTAGAATTTGATCCTGGTTTTCCACACCAACACCATCAAATACGAACATATGTTTGGATTTACTTTTTCGAGTGGAATAATTTCACTGCTTTTACTGAATGTCGTGTATGTTACGCTATCAACACCGCATAGTATCTTTTGCAGCATGTAGTACTTGGGATAAAACGGACTTTTTGAGAACACGCACACACACACACACACACACACACACACACACACACACACACACACAAATCGGACTCTATCTGGTTGTGTTAGCAGTGACATGAGAACATCTGTCTTGTCGCAACTGGATAGATCTACAATTTTTTTTTCCTTTATTGTATTTCGATTTCCCCCCCCCCCCCCCCCCCCCCCCGAAGGGGCTGGGGCTGGCAGCAGCTTATTACGCTGCTCTGCAGCCTACAGACTTTTTAAAACGTAAGAAAGAAGATAAGAAACAGAAAATGCAGGCGATAAAACGGTGACTGAAATTTTAAAACGGCGTAAATTTGTGGAAAGTTAAAACATAAAGCAAAGGGTTGGCAAAGCTAATAAAATACACAGGAAGCAGACAGGGAACATAGTGGACAGACAATTAAAAAAACATGGCGACAGTCTAGTTTCTGTTCGCAAGAGATATAAAAATCACATCCTGCGACAGTATGATGTCCGTTCGTAACACTTCGGAGAAGACACACAACACTGAACACTCACTGTAAACACTGTACTAAAATGTCGGCACAAAGATAACCATAGCCGAGGGCAGATGGGAGGGAGGGGGGGACCTGGGCGGATGGGGGGGGGGGGGGGAGATCTACAATTACCTCTCGTATATTATCAGGAAGGCGTAACCCATTCTTCCTCTTCTTCTTCTTCAGGTCTTCTTCCGTGTCATCAAAGAACCAGTCGCTTACAAAAAAGATGATGCTTCACTCACCCTACCATGATAGGGACTACATCAGGTACTGGGGTGCAGTGGCTTTTTATAGAAAATATATTTACACATGTAGATGTAGATGTAGATGTAGAATGTGTAATCTGTCATATAAGGTGCCTATTTAGATCGTGACAGCTGTCAACAGACTTGCAGTACGAGTCATGCGCAGGACAGGTGGCGTCAGATGTCCGAGAGTATGTAGTTTCTATGCGATCTGAAGGAGGTCACTAGCTGACGGATATTGTTCGAGCGGCAGCCAAAATACTGTAATTTTTGTTTTGCAGTTCTGCTTGTTTAATTTTCTAATTGTTGATTTATTGCTATTATAAATGAGCTTAGTTATGAGAGTGGAAGAAGAGTATGAAATAATGTTTCATGTGAAGTTTTTATGCTGGATATTGAAGTAATTGGTCTCTTGAGGAACTTTCTTATACTCTACTTTGATAGTTTATGGTGCGGAATGAGTTTATGAATTCAGTAAAATAGTTTTAATGAGGGGGAGTTAATTTTATATTTGCGGATTTTTGAAAAATTATTTATGTTAATTTATTGTCCTGATTCAGTGACAAATTTTGATTGGTTTTGTATATATGCGCTGGATTGAGTGGGTTTGATTCTACTTTCCAACTGGCTGTGATGTTTCTCTGCCAATCAGAAACTCTCATATTCGTGGGTATTTTGAGAACTAGAAGCTTCTTTTGTGTAGCGAGATGAGTAGAGTCGAGTGTTGGATCTCATGGTGATCAGACCTATTGGTAGGTGCTCCGGCGAAAATGATTAATATTGTGATATTTCGGTACCAAAATGTGTAAGAAGTGCCGTGAAGTGTGGAAGAGAGTTCGGTTTAAGGCACAGTTTGCAAGTGAGAACCTTTAGTGACGTTTTAAGTAAGTAAATTCCGCGTAACTTGTTGCTTACTCGTGAACGTGGACATATTGTTAAGTGAGACTTACTACAGGAACATCTGAGCAAGTTATTCTAAAAGAAACAATCCGTTTGTAAGCTTTCTGTGAAGGATAATTAATAATTACCATAAACTGGCTACGGTTATGAATGATGTATGCTTGTGGATTTTTCAGACATTGTACAGTTTAGAGTAAGGTTTGACAGCAACTGGGGCGTGCAAGATAACCGTAATAGAGTGTAATTTTACGTACATAAATACTTTCAGTTAACTATTATTAACCTTTCAACGACATAACTGTTTTTCGGAGACCTGTGGTTACTATGTGTACAGCTGTTTTTCGATAACTTTTTGCGGTTGAGAACTGCAGTCCAGTAAATTCAAAGAGGCGTGTGTGTGAGAAGAGTTTCACCACAAGGTGAGTGGAACTTAATACGCAGCAGAATTGCAGCGCGCCGCCGAATATTCAGTTTAAAAATGACCACGTGATTCAGACAGATTACTGGTGCAGTATTCTAGACGTTGCAGTGAACATACTGAGAAGAGTAACATTGTTATGAGAGGTATATTTACACTGTTTGCTGTAGTATACATATTGTTTTTATTCAATAGTCATATACAGCATGCATAAAATCAACAAAATTAATTGGTTCTTTCTTCAAACAACTACAGAATTTGGCAAATAAATTTTCCTTGCATGCACAAAATTCAGCGTGTATTTCCCTCAAAGTGGAGGTTAATCTTTCGGCACCATGTTGGTGTAGTGTTCTAAACCATCTATGTATACACTGCATACATGAAGATAGTTCACAATGTCTAATGTACACTGTATGCATGAAGATAGTTCTGAGGCAACCAGGTTTTCAGTCCTTCCACAACAATGGAAAGTACAATTTGTAGACTGAAAAAGTTTGTAATGGTGCAGTGCTTTACATAAACGGAGCGACCACCCGATATCAGCATGAGTTCAGTGCCCATGCAGATCAGTGTTATAGATAGTGTTACGACCACACAGCAAATGTTGCATGGGGGCTTAATTAAATAAAATGAATGCAAATTCTTTTTAATTTTAGTCGCTGTCTGTCCGGTTACGCAGTCTCGTAACTGGTTGGCCCTGACTAGTATTAGTACGCAATCTGACTGCATAGAATAACAAGGAATGAAAGGAAATTTCCATTAACACAATTAATTAATTAAGTCCCCAGCAACTATAAAACCTACGGAACAACAAGGCACAAGTGTCGCTGTTCTGTGTGTGGAAGTGTGATTCAACGTACACATCTGGCACGGTTCTTCCTCAATACGACAAGATATTTTAAACACCATTTATACTGAAGTAATTAAAAAAAACAGAAATACTATAATTGCACATAGAAACCAGAAATACAGTCTAATACAAGAACACGAGCCAGATGCTTTGTTGACTGAACCTGTAACCAATAGGCATTATTGTTCAAGACATTGAAATAATACCAAAAAAAAGGAATTTTTTTACCTTCATATATATTGACGAAAAGCACATTACAGCATCCCTAATCCAACAACATCTGGTGTGTAGCCCATCAAAACAATATGACAACATCTGAACAAGCACTGTCCATGGGAACCTATCAACAACGACTCACCACTGCTACATCTCAACAAGCACTGCCTACCACGAATTCTCGACAAGAACTGTCTACTACCACATCTCAACAAACACTGCCGGTGGAGGCGGCTGAATAATACTCTTTGGCGCAATGTCTGGCGCTGTGGCTCATTGTAGCCACCTTTTTAATATGCCCCTCCTCCACGGGCCAGAATTTGATGGTATTTTTGCCAGCATTGGTGGTGAAAATACCACCAAATTCGTCCAAAAAAATACAGACAAAAATAAAAGATAATATTTATAATTAAATATCACAAAACTAGATAAAATTTTGGCTTTGCACTGACCGTTCCGTAACCTAATATATAAAATACAGTAAGGAATACAAATGCTTTCATACATGTGATTTTACATAATAGTTTACACAAGTACCATTTAATCAATGGCACCAGCAATGTCAAATAGGTGTAGGTAAGAGTTTCATAACATTTCACAAACAGTAAATACACAAAAAAATCAGTTTATACAAATATTCACATAAAATGCCTTCCATAGTTCAATAAACAAGTAGTTGACAGTTCCAGCAGTAGCACCCAACAATGGTCAACAGGTGCAGACACCAACGAATGACATTATTTCAGTAGAAACAGTTCCATCAGCGGCACCCAGCAATGTTAAACAGATGCAGACAGCAAGAAGTGACATTATTTCAGTAGAAGCAGTTCCATCAGTGGCACCCAGCAATGTTGAACAAGTGCACGTAACAATCCATAATATTCACTATCACTAATCAGACAGTTCATCAGAGTTTCTCAGCAGAAATTAAACATTTCCAGGTGGCACCCATGAATGATGATAGGTGCAAGCACGAGCAACAGTTTGAAGGCACACATAAATGCTTTTACAAAATAATTATCAATGCTCTTACACTAAACATACAAAATATAATAAACACACAAATGATATCAGATAATTGTCATATTAACTATTACAAATACACAAATATCAGTAAACCTATAATATTTATGGGTGTCAGTGCAAGCCACAACAAACAAGTAAAATAATATTTAGGAGATAGGTCGGTACCAATTATCTGGGATTAGGAAAGGAAAACACACAAAACACACTCACTCATCTTTCATCCACATTAAGTGCTACTGTGTAATTGAATAGTGTTAACTGTGTAAATGCAATTCTGTCAAAATTTGATGTTCAACATGTGTATCAAGTAGTAGTGGCAACAGTGTATAACAGTCAATAATAGCTAGTCAACATCATAGTCATCATGTCAAGACCAATGTTTGCCAAGCCAGATCGAAATGTACAGTTGCTGAACAACTGTCAGTGTGCCAATATATGCAAATGCTTCCTCCCTCCAAAAAAAAAAAAGTATATACTGCTTAGTGATTTAACAAAGTGTGTGTGTAGACAATCTTCCTTCCTCTTGAATGTTCTAGTCTGCCATCTTCATCCTCCTTGTTCCATATAAACCAACAAAAAAATATACTCCTCACTTACTTTACCTCTTATCCACCAAAACTACAATAATCATCAGCATCACATAATCTTAATACTTCAATAATACCTCTTACGTCGATACATATAAACCTTATCATCAATATCATTTACCTTACCTCTTGTCCACCAAAACTCCAATAATCATCAACTTCACACAATCTCAATACCTCAATAATACCTCATCAACACGTCGATACATATAAACCTTATTACCAATATCATTTCTTTCCATAACAACTCTTTCCTCTAGTCAGTCTCCTCGAACAAGAACAGACAAAATCCCAGCGCAAACTTCAATTTATCATCCCATGCAATCCGAAAGCACAATATCCACACACAACTTCTGTGTAGTCCTCCTGAACCAAATCTTCTACTCATTATGAATTATAAAATACATTTTGGTTACCTTATCCATCATTAAATAAAAGAAATGCATACATGACCTCTAACAGCCTTTAGTTTGAAGAACTTTCAGTAAGTAAGTACGATTACGGAGTGTGAATGATCATAATATTTCAGAGTGTGTACACCACTTCAAGAATCATGGCAAAACAGAAGCAAACATGTTTAGTAGTTCTTGTGTCAAGTGTCATTTGCTATTTCAATTGCTCACGAAGAATGCAGTGTAATAACTGTCAATGGTCTAAACCTAGTGTTGGTATGTCATATCGTTAGCTTCCTTCCTATTAGCATAAATTTATACAGCTTCCATAAAACCTCCAGCTCATGTAACGTCAATGAAGTTTCTTGTACCAATGTCGTTCGTAGAATTATAGCAGTTCATTTTCTTATCTTAAAAATATAAGGTACTAAGCGTAAGCAAAACATGCAATAGCGAGACAATATACCAGTGGAGAACAGAATGTTAACAAGTGGATGCAGCACAATTCCTACAACGAGGCTCTGCCAAGCGAACGATCTATAATTAATAGCATAGTGTGACCTAAACTCTATGTTCGTACACAGTATATCAGCATTTCTATATACCAAATTCGTAGACGTTGTTATCGTCGTCGCCGACGGTTGCTCGTCTACAAAACACTTGTAAATGTGGACGGTACTCTAGGTGCTTCCGCATCTTCCTCGAAGGGAAAAAAGAATGAAGTACGGGGAGTAGGTAAAACTGCTCAATTTGTTCTTTTAAACGGGCCTACATTGTTTTGTGGCGCGAGGTTTAATTTTTCACTAATGAAAACCTCATCTTCTTCGAGTTTGGGTAATGGAAACAGAAATGTATAAATATGCAATCCATACGCAAAGCAGCAAATATGTATCTTACATAATAAACAGGTCATTAGCATCATTTCAGCATAAGTAAATAAATGTTCATATGTAATCTTAATAAGTAAAAATGAAAGCGCAAGCAGATAAATCACAAATTATAACCTACACATAACCATATCAGCACAATTAATCAGGTGACAATTACAATTTAAATAAATAAGCACAGCAGGCACATAAAAAAAATGTGATATCAGTGAAAAAGCATAGCAGCCAAGCGATGCAAAATATACACAAGTAACAACCCAGTTCATTAATCAATCATAGTCAATATCAGTTAACACGAAGTATGAATCACGTAATCGCGAGCAGCAAATTACGTCTAAAGTACGTACCAAGTGGAAATATGTTACCTGAAAAATAAACTCAATTAATAGTTACCTTTTTAGTTTATTACTTTCTTCTTCGAAATTACATTCTTCCTGAAAATTTTCTCGATAGTAAGTCCTCTTAACGTCAGACACTCAGAATTTACCTGAAGTTCTTAAATATTTTATACAACCGTATTCTGAAAAATACTGAACGTTAATAACATAATTTACCAAGTCACTATAGCTTTATGCTGAATTGAATCAAAGAAATTAGACTGTGTATTTATTTACGGCTGTCAGTGCATTCGCACTGAGCGCTCGATCAGCTGTAGGTACGCGTGACGTAAGAAGTAATTGTTTGCGGTCAACGATTGCCTTGTGCGGCGCGCAGACTTGACTGTTGCTTTGAGTGTGTGCCGCCGCCAGAACACGGCGCGGTATCCTTGTATTCTCTGCATGTTTACATGTAACTGTTAGTCTCTCAAAAGTATGTCATTCCACAAAAATTTTAACGTTCGATATATGATGTATTCCCTTAGAGCGCCGAGATTTAAGAGTTTCTACTTCGACAGTGTTATCATGAATAATTTTGCGAACTCTATATTGACCGTTATAAAGCAGAAAAAATTTGCGACACCAACCTTTTCCTTTGTGAGACAAACGATGAGACTTAATTAACACCTTTTGACCAACTGACAAGGTTTTTAAACTACCAGGACGTTTAGCTGATTTCTCTCTTCTAGCAGCCGCAGATGCAATATTTTGTAGAGCCAGATTCACAACTTCAGAATGCCGTAGTTTCCATGTAGGCGGAAGAGGAACGATTTCAGAAATGCGATTTGTCGGTGCTTTATTTTTTAATATCAGTATAGGCGGTAAAGAAGTTGAATTATTAGAGAGTTCATTCAGAATGTTTTGAAAAGTATGAAGGTACTGATCCCATGTTCTGTGATTGTGATAACAATAAAGTCGACACAATTTATTGATTTCCTTCATCCATCTCTCTGAAGCGTTAGATTGAGGGTGAAAAAGTGAAATGAAAATTGGTTTAATCTTACGACGCCGCAGAGAACGAAGCAAAATTTTAGAGCGAAACTGTGATCCATTATGAGATATAACCTTATCAACATGACCCACTTCTTTAAGAAAATGTTTGATGAATGCATTAGATACTGAACGAGCTGTTGCTTTGCGTAAAGGTGTAAAACACACATATTTTGATGTCAGTTCCACTGCTACTAAAATGTACGCAAAACCATTAGTAGAACGAACCACTGCACCGAACAAATCAACTGCAGCCATGTCCTTTAATTTCGCTGGAATGATAGGAAACAACGGTGCTCTGTGAGAAATAGTTGGCGGCTTAGCCTTTTGACATAATTTGCATTTGGCAAGAACAGATCGAATACGTTTTTCCATATTACTGAAGTAGCAATTTTCTCGTAATTTATGAAAGCATTTTCTGGGACCAAAGTGTGCATAACTGAAATGTGTGTACCATATCAATTTATTAACCCACTCATCAGGAATACAAACCAACCAAAAAGAGTTGTCGACTGATTTTCGTCTAAAAAGAATATCATTGCGAACTAAATAATACCGTCTGATCGCTACGCTTTCCTTTCTCCTCCACTTCTCCTTAATGTCCTTCCAGATTGGATCCTTGTTTTGCTCCTTAGCGATGTCCTGGAGCGAAGACGAAATAAAATTTTCAAACGCAACACCTTGAATATACATCAAACAATAATTGTTTTCTTTGCAATCCTCTTCAGCACTCTGTTTCAAACCCATAGGTGCACGTGATAAAGCATCAGCAATAATATTTGAAGAGCCCTGTATGTAAAAAATACTAAAATCAAATTCCTGTAGATACAACCCCCATCGTGACACTCTTCCATGAGTTAATTTTGTTGACATAAGAAATTCCAGTGCTCGATGATCGGTGTAAACTTTGGTATGTCTGCCATACAAAAATATGTGAAATTTTGTGAAAGCCCAAACAACAGCCAAGGCTTCAAGTTCCGTAATCGAATCATTCTTTTCTGATTTAGAGAGAACACAACTTCCAAATGCAATAGTTTTCTGTATTACAACGCCGTCTTCTTCTATCTCTTGAAATAAATGTGCACCTTGGCCTTTGTATGATGAGTTCGTCGCCAAACAAAAATCTTTTGATAATCCGGATGTGAAAGAAGTGGAGCAGCAACTAAAGCATCACGAAGTTGTTCAAATTCTGATTGAGCTTCCTCATCCCAGCACCAATTAGATTTCTTTCCAGATAGCTCACATAAACGAGGTGTGGTCAAATCGTCCAATTTCACAAAGCGTCTAAGAAAATTACAGACTCCAAGGAAACTACGAACATCACGTTTTGTGGTAGGAACAGCATAATTACGAATAGCGTCTAGTTTTTCTGGATCAGGAAGAATACCTTCTGTAGAAATAATATGACCAAGAAATTTCACCTGAGAACGACCAAATTCAGATTTTTCCAAGTTCACTGTAATGCCAACTCTTGCAAACATACGTAATAATGAATCCAAAATTTTGTTATGCTCACTCCAAGAACGTTTAGGAATAAGAATATCGTCAACATATGAAGTAATATTGTCACGAAGATAAACAGGTAAAATTTCGTTTAAACTACGAATGAATGCTGCTGAAGATACAGTAAGTCCAAATGGTAATTTCCGAAATCACTTTTGGGTAAAATACTCATATCCGGTTATTCTTTACCGACTCTCTAGATAGATTGACAGTTGAAGAGTTGTTTTGATAGATACAAAGGATAGTAAAAGAGTGGGCAGCAGTGCAGAAAACTAAAAGGGAAATAGCACCACTACAGCTCGGGGCCCTGTGCACGCTACGGCACATATTCACTTAGTGTAGTGAATCCCCTGAGGATGTGTCTTATCGATTGTGGCAGATTGATTAAACAAATGTGAATTAATTCAGTTGGGCTATAAGGGATGGACAGGAATTGATTCTTTCGAATCCTGTCTTCAAAGTATTCTACTGGCGTGCGGAACTCAGACTGTTTAAAATTACGCTGCATAATAAGGCTATGTTTGACACTGTCTTGCGTGTTTTCGGACCAATATGCCGATAGAAATGCATGATAAAAATCATTTAGAGTATTACAATCTCTAATAAGTGCGCTCATCCGCGTCGCCTGTTCGTTTTCTAAATATCCACACATAAATTTCAGTTTGTGACTTAAGGGCCAATTTGGTGGAAGTGTGTACATAAATTGATCTAACCATGAACATGGATGTATGTCATTCTTAGAATTGCGAAAGATCTTTAATTTCCGAACAGTTAAGAAGTGTTTATAGTCAAAGTTTTCTCCTCGTGGCGACAAAGACCTACCGCGTCTGTCCCAGTCCGAATGTCGATTATTGTCAAGTTCGCGCGCATGGCGCTCTCTTGTTGCATCCCGTAAATGAAACAAATTACTTTCTTCAAACCCCTCTGCTGTCTGTGATTCTAAATTTCTTCTGCTGTCTTTTCCTACGATTTCGCCTTCAATTTGTTTGACTTGCTTTCGTAATGCCTCAAATTCCCTTTTGACGCGTTCATTAAATTTTCCCTGATTTTCAACATGCTTATTTATGTTCTGGTACTCTTCGGTTTCTACAAATGGCAATGGTGCTGTATCATCTGAATCTCTGTCCCCATTTAAACTAAGACTTGTCAATTTATCGGAAATCTCCTCAACTCTTTTCGATAAGTCACCTATTTTTTCTTTCTCTTTATTTACGTCTTCCGTAACTGTCGCGACTCGGGTTTCAGTATTGACACATTTAGTAGTTAACTGTTCATATTATTCTATTAGGTTATTTATTCTGTCATTTGGTACGGATTCCTCGATTCTCTCAAATATTTCCTCCTTATCGTGTGCACGTTGTAAATTTAACTCTGAAAATTTTTGTACTATCACGCGATCTCTTTCTTCCTGTTCTCTGTCCTGTTCCTCTTGTCTAATTTCTATTGAAATTAAACTATTATTGTGAGCATTCAAAATCGGTTGTACTTCTTCTCTAATTTCTTTCTTTGATTCATCTTTCATGTTTTTGAAACATGTCCCTATTCGTGAACTTAACCGTGTTGCCATTGCTTCCATCTCTGTTTCTAATTCAGATCGTAACTGTGATCCCATTGTTTTTAATTCAGATCCCAAATTTAATATTGCACTCATCAACTGCTCCATATCTTCTATCGTTAATCTCGTATTCTGAAAATTTTTTGATTGTGAAAAATTTTGAACTGTTTCCGGACTATTTTCCCGACTTATTAATTTGTTTTCCACTTCATTATTCATCATCCTGTTCTCCTGTGTTGGCGAGTTCGCCATGTCAACAATTTCGTCATTCTGACTATCCATCATTTTTGCCTTTTTCATCGATGGCGTAATCATTTACAAAACATACAAAACTCGTCACTATACGAAAATTACACACAATGTCACTTTATCTCCAACAATACCATTCACACGAAATGTTTCCCAACAAACACGTCTAACGAACAATTAAAACCTTCACAATTGCACAAAATTGTGAAACCCGTATACGAGACATCAAAAATTAAATTCTGCAAAAATACCATTAGAAGAAGGACAAGACAACTACAAATGTTCATTACCAACTCTACACAAGCAATATAGACTACAATTACTAAACTACAAATTACTTCAACAATACTACTGTCTGCTATTTTTACTATCAGAAGAATTCCAAGGGACTATCCGAAGCAGCGGTCGCCACGTGCATGGGGGCTTAATTAAATAAAATGAATGCAAATTCTTTTTAATTTTAGTCGCTGTCTGTCCGGTTACGCTGTCTCGTAACCGGTTGGCCCTGACTAGTATTAGTACGCAATCTGACTGCATAGAATAACAACAAGGAATGAAAGGAAATTTCCGTTAACACAATTAATTAATTAAGTCCCCAGCAACTATAAAACCTACGAAACAACAAGGCACAAGTGTCGCTGTTCTGTGTGTGGAAGTGTGATTCAACGTACACATCTGGCACGGTTCTTCCTCAATACGACAAGATATTTTAAATACCATTTATACTGAAGTAATTAAAAAAACAGAAATACTATAATTGCACATAGAAACCAGAAATACAGTCTAATACAAGAACACGAGCCAGATGCTTTGTTGACTGAACCTGTAACCAATAGGCATTATTGTTCAAGACATTGAAATAATACAAAAAAAGGAATTTTTTTACCTTCATATATATTGACGAAAAGCACATTACAGCATCCCTATTCCAACAACATCTGGTGTCTAGCCCATCAAAACAATATGACAACATCTGAACAAGCACTGTCCATGGGAACCTCTCAACAACGACTCACCACTGCTACATCTCAACAAGCACTGCCTACCACGAATTCTCGACAAGAACTGTCTACTACCACATCTCAACAAACACTGCCAGTGGAGGCGGCTGAATAATACTCTTTGGCGCAATCTCTGGCGCTGTGGCTCAGTGTAGCCACCTTTCAATGTCTGGGGGAGAATGGGAGGGATTGTACTCTGTTGTCATATGCTGATTGGTACAGGGTTCTGTATTACACACTTCACCCAATTCCAACTCTGTAAACTGCACTTTAACACTTCTGAGTACAGTTTTGATCTCTAAGACAGAATGCCAGTCACTGTCCACTGATGTTTCTGTTCCAATGTTTAAGCGCTTTGAACAGTTAGCTATAAATTATATGTTAAATTGAATAGCATTAAAGTACTGAGAGGAATCGGTAGCTTCTTACCGACCACATCTACACTCTATCCTTGCAGTAGCACTGGAATGTTCTAAGATGGCTAGTATGTTGGAGACCATTACCGACCTACATCATGTGGTGTTGGATCCCCAAAGATTAAGGGACAGGCTGGGTGACTAAATCGATGAGTGGGAAGGATAACAGCAACAAATTGTCCTGTTCCAACATGCTGGCCAAGTGCTCTACAGGGACCCACAGTATGCAGATCCTGACAGGCAGGAGGTTGCTGCAGGTTCTGAGATGCTGGAGGTCTCTACCAGTTCAGACACGCTGGAGTTCGCTGCTGGTCCAGACACGGTGGAGTTCGCTGCTGGTCCAGACACGGTGGAGGTCGCTGCTGGTCCAGACACGGTGGAGGTCGCTGCTGGTCTCAACATGCAGGAGACTTGCTGAACAAAGCAGAAGAAGGAGAAGAAGAAGAATAAATAATAAGAATCCACATGTGTGGTAATAGTAGCAAAGACATGTAATGAATACTTACTCTTCAGCTTCTCCCTATTCTGCTGCCGTGAGGTGCTGGATGGTCTCGGTGGCTGCTGCTGTTGCTGTTGACGCTTCATGACTACTACTTCATTGGCTGAGACCGGTGGGTTATCGCATTTACCTTATATCTCCCCCGTTATCAACCACATGACCGGTTGCAGCGTTCCTGCATCACTATTGGCCCCTGGCAACTTTCAGGTGGGAGAGGGGAGAACATTACGTTCCTACATGTTCCTGAGGAAAGTGATGGGGGAACAAATCCCACTTCAACCACCCTCTGCGACAGTCCTGTGAACTAGCTCAGTAGATCTGAGACTGTTGGCGAAGAACACGCAATTATCCATTAGACATATGGATGGGGCATTTCAGAAAAAAAGTAGACAGTCCCAGCACAGACAACCATCTGTATGAGTTGCAAAATCCATCTTCAAATCATCACAATGCATCACAGTTATTTGCTGAAAAGTATTCTTTTCACTCTCATCCATTATCTTTACTTTGCAGTCTTCATGGAGGTAGCTACCCTCAGATATCCTCATCTACATGCTTACATATAGTACACTTATTAAAATACTCCCTTACATCACTTGCATATTCTCAATTGAAAACATTCTGAACAAGATGACTACACCAGAGCAGATGAGTGTCTCACCTCTTGTACTTTGGAATACAGACTGGACATTCTGTGAAAGGTCGACAGTTAAAGCAAAAGCATCTATCAGCCTGAGTTGCAAAATGTAACTTCAACCCATCCCATTGCTTCATCGATATTTGATGAAATGTGTTCTTCCTCTTACGCTTTCTTAACATCATGCAGGGAGCTATTGATGCGGTATTCAGCTACATGATTACAGCTAGTATAGTTGTTAAACTCCTTCTAGTCTGACAGCAACGTCTCGTCCGCTGAAGACATTGCACTTACAATTAAGTGACGACTTATGTCCATCCTCTCTTTCAGCTCTGCACAGACTTAGTCTTTCTCCCACCATTTCCCAAGAGGAGAAATGGGAAGTTAGCGAGGGGAGAGGGGAAGTGGGAGAGGGGTCAGTCCAACAGTGCCATCTGGTGATGGTACTGTGCAAAAGGGCTCCAAAATTTAAAATTCCCGCCATTTTTAATTTCCCATAATTTTTTTAGGAATTCCCACCATTTTTGAATTTCTAACTTTTTGAATTTAATCAATTTGCGTAACTGATTTAACTATCTTACATTCATATAATTAATTTGCATATCAGTTCAGTTGCGACATTGCCACATCTGTACCTCTCGGAGAGAAAGTGGGGTGGGGGGGGGGGGGGACTATCCAAGAAGAGCAGCCACCTTGAATAAATTTCACAACAATGCAGATTGCACCAGTATGAACTTTTCTCCCCTACTGACGTGTTATTTTGAGAGCCTTGTTAAATCCGCCTTCAAAGCGGTTCCTACCTTCATTCCAAACGATGATATTTAACCAGAGGATCGCGGAGATGAGTGTTGGCTGCTAATCTTTCTTAACGTATTTTTCCATTCTTTGCTTTCACCGTATGGCTTGGTTTTTGGTCGATCAGTCAGAATTTTCAATCTTTTTGCCCCTCTCCACATGCGTAATGTCATACGAGCTCTGGTGAAACTGATGACCAAATATTTAGACATGCTTCGGAAAAACGCCATAGTTCGTGTACGACTACACTGTGGTGATCTCTTCTTCATGGATTTATAATTCACGTCAGGGCTCACAATACCCTTTGGAAATATATAATAGCAGTGGAGTCTTTCAGGGAATGGGCTGCTCTGATTACTGGAAACAGACCAAAAAAGAAAGTGGAGCGTGAGTTGGAATTAGAGCAACCTGGAAGTCATATCTGCTAATGATGGATATTTATTACAATGGTTTTCTGTTTCCACTTAGAACACAGCAGATACTTCATGAACAAGTACACGTGCACTGAAGATATTAACACACTTCTTTAACCCAATCAACAGCGAAGATCTCTTTGGATTATGTAGGATATGTCTTCCGTGAATTGGGGAGGGGGGGGGGGGGGGAATGAATAATTCTGAACTGACAGAATGATCACTCATAAAAGGGGAAGGACAACAGAAAACTACTGCGTGCTACAGCAATACAAGTTGTACCCTTTGATTACAGGTGGTCACCCCAGGTCCGTTACACCAGACAAAAAAGTCCATTAATTTGATATTGCACGAAATTCAAACCTTACAATTATGGGTTCTTTTTACTCTGAAAATTTTGCACTATGCTATTAGGAAGGGAATTGGGGATGGAAAGCGAGTCAGAGTCAACCCATGAAAAGCACAGTAATTTATATACAATTCGTTACATGAAATAATAGCACCGATACAGAGGTTCGTTTAAAGCAGCCTGTTTTGCTTTTTCTAATAGGAAACATTCCCAACTGTGAATTATAGATCCGCGTACTTTTCTGTTCTGTACCACAAAAAGACCATGTTCAACCTAATGGACAAATAATAGCAAAAGTCGACAAGCTGGATGGAACTGCATTCGCTGAAGGTATTAAATGATTGAATGATTAGTAAAATTTAGGCTACTAGGAAGCAGCAAAGTCGTTCATCATTCATGATACACAAAAGCCGTTGCGTCTAGTCTAACTCATTCAAATTACAAGCTACAATAAATTAACCGCCTCTTGAAATCGCTTCGACTAACTTATTAGGTGTAGGAGACACACTGCATGGAACCAAAGCGACTGCGCTCTTGGAACGTGGTTTGGCTCGGAATAAGAACGAAGCACACTCACAGTTTCTTGCATTGTACGTGGATTTAATAGTAAACAAATCGCGATCCTCAATAAGGTCATTACTGATAAGTAAACCAATGTTGTTGTTGTGGTCTTCAGTCCTGAGACTGGTTTGATGCAGCTCTCCATGCTACTCTATCCTGTGAAAGCTTCTTCATCTCCCAGTACTTACTGCAACCTACATCTTTCTGAATCTGCTTAGTGTATTCATCTCTTGGTCTCCCTCTACGATTTTTGCCCTCCACGCTGCCCCCCAATGCTAAATCCCTGATGCCTCAGAACATGTCCTACCAACCGGTCCCTTCTTCTTGTCAAGTTGTGCCACAAACTCCTCTTCTCCCCAATTCTATCAATACCTCCTCATTAGTTATGTGATCTACCCATCTAATCTTCAGCATTCTTCTGTAGCCCACATTTTGAAAGCTTCTATTCTCTTCCTGTCCAAACTTTTTATCGTCCATGTTTCACTTCCATACATGGCTACACTCCATACAAATACTTTCATAAACGACTTCCTGACACTTAAATCTGTACTCGATGTTAACAAATTTCTCTTCTTCAGAAACGCTTTCCTAGCCACTGCCAGTCTACATTTTATATCCTCTCTACTTCGACCATCATCAGTTATTTTGCTCCCCAAATAGCAAAACTCATTTACTACTTTAAGCGTCTCATTTCCTAATCTAATTCCCGCAGCATCACCCGATTTAATTCTACTGCATTCTATTATCCTCGTTTTGCTTTTAAAGATGTTCATCTTATACCCTCCTTTCAAGACAGTGTCCATTCCGTAGACGCATTAATTTCTACACTTCCGTCTACATTATGGCCTACGCAAAGCAAGCTGAACTTTCACTGATCATGTTCCGAACAGTGGAGGTACACTTGACTCGAGTGCTCCAGCAAGTGTGTCTTAAAAAACAACCAACGGACGACAGTTGATGGCAGGGCCTCTACTTTTACGTGGGGAAAGGGGGGGGGGGGGGAGACCGTTACATGGGCCTAGCCTATAAAGCGGGCCAAAATAGCGGAGGAGCTGAGGGTTCGCAGGATGCTGTGTTGCTCGACATCTACGGAATGCACTCAGGGAGGTTGGTATTGCTGTGTTCGGAGGGAAAGAAACTTTCCTGGTCTCCACGATACGTATGAAAAAACTCAGCCACACATTTAGACCTTACAGAAATTGTTTAGGACGTGGTAAGTTCCAGAAGAGGTTGGTGATTTTAAAGAAAATTAGAAAAATATGAAAGAGGGCAAAAAGACATACCTCTTTCAATTTCGTACTTTCATTAGGTTGAGAATCTGGCACAAATTTAGAAAAAGGCATTACATCTCAAAACGGGTACACAATTACCTTGAATCAATATAACAAAAAAGTAGTATAGTCCTTACAATCCAGTCTTACTTATTAATAAACCTACTGAAGGTCGTTTTAAAAAAGTGTAAATCAAAAATAAGATTGAAAGGAATATTCTTAGTAAAGTGTTTGGTTCTACACAGGGATATAAAATCTGGATGACGAGGAGAATGGCCGACTTCTATATACTAAGCAAGGATACCATGCTGTTGTGATGCTTGAGAAATGAGGATGAACCTACTGAATTTATAACAGACTCACCAATATATGACGTAAGGTTATAATTCAAAGAAGGGCAAGACGAAGTGGCTATAAGAAACGACAAAACGTTTACAAGAAATGAACGTCGTAAAAAGGGGTATGTTTTTGACATATTAGTGTCGAGTCAAAACTTCACTATCTAACTCAGGACAGATAGCGACAACAAAAGGTTAGGAAAACGAAAAGAAGCAATAAAGAATCCATGAAGAAGTTCTGGGAACATAGTACGAAATAATCATGTGGCCAAACAGAAAATTTGAACTGGCTTTCTAAACAGGACAAACAGATAATAATAATAATTACAATAATAGTAATAATAATATTGAGAGTAACAAGTAACTTCAGTATCATTAATACGATTTAGAACTGAAAAGGCTAGAACAACTATCCAGGTGGATTTATGATGCTGTATTGTGTACCATTGGCAGGCCCTAAGGTAGCAGAACGGGATAAAAGCGACTCCCCGAAGTGTGAATGAACAGTATTTCCACCGGGTTGAGCTCGGGTTGACTGTGATTTGAAACACGGTGCGCCATCTCATAATAGATTTTTTAACGTAATTTAATTCGATTTATAAAGGCATTCATAATTTACTGTTTCCAGTGGAACAGCGTTACTGTTATAGCATCCAAAACGTTTCTGCTGTACTGCACTTTTCCTAGCGAAAAAAAACCCTCGAAAAAAAGGCACTTCTGTGATTAGACTATTTTTAACAAGCCAGAGTAGCCCAGCAGGCATGAAAAGCTGTTTGATGTAAATCGAGTTCCTATGACAGTGCGGACGAGGGCAAAAAACTTCAATGACCGTTCGCTCCACATTAATTAATTACTCAAATGGATTCTAGCTACAGTCGCAGTCGCTGTACATAGAAGCTTTGTTAATGTGTGACGCAAATTCTTTTTTGAAAACTAACCGCCTGTCGACATATATTTTATAGTTACCCATTTCAACGTCTCTCTTAGAATTTTCTCATTCAGTCACATGTGATCTAGTTTTTATTTCGCTTTATTGCCCATTCGGTGTTCTACATCCATTTGAAACTATCCATATCCCTAGCAAGCACCCAATATACAAAGCGTACATTTTTTCCAAATTTCCTCTCTGCATGAATCACTGAGTGAATGTGTAGATTTAAATTGTCATTTATATAGTAGCAGCACAGCGGCTGGCTCTTCTCTGTGGTAGGAACAGCGTAGCCAACGTTGTTTACGCAGTCAAGGCAAAGAAGTTTGTGGCCTTTTTGTAGTCATTCGACAGTAGTTAGGTTGGAGGCGGAAAGGATCCCTCTGATCGTTTCCGGCTACTTGGGGTTTTTGTTACTTCGAGAACGTGCTCAGTCACTCGGGGCCGAAACTGTGTTGGGTAGTAAATAAAAGTTAGTGTGTGCTGCTGTATCGCCATCCTAATTTATGAGCGTATTTGGTTTTCTCAGAAGTTCCAATTTCGGTAGCAGAGTCTCTAAATTTTTCAGAGTAATTCAATATTTTATTTTCTGAATTTAGTAATGCTTTTCTGGACTTTACTTTGTTTAACCACAACGTGTGGTACAGGAAGTCCGTTACTCCATCGTATGCTTAACATTCAATACTGTAACTTCTCTTTTAATCGCAATGTTCATGTGAATCGTATCTCATGTGTAAGTGTATTATTTTTCACTACATATTCAATTCGTTCCAACCTAATTAATATCATTATAAATTTGGTTTGTTCATAGCACTTTGCGGCTAATTTGATAGTGAGTACCCCGCAGGGGGCTCCCGTCTTGGGAGTATGTGGGTGGCAACCACGCGGGCCCTTAGCTAAGGCTGGCATTACTTCCACTTACATGTGTCAGGCTTCTCCTGTTTCCTTTCCTATCCGGCCTCCCTTGGCCAACTCTTGGTTTCTTCGACCCCAACGGTATTAGGTTTCCGAGGCCGAAGGGTGTCTTTCACCTTCCTCTCTAGTATCTATTATCTACCGTTCGACCCAACGGCGAAGCGAGCGGAAGAAGAATCTTATATCCCAGGTTCTCAACGATCGTGGAGGCGGAAGAGGTCATGCCAGACGAACTGGCTGTAAAGGTGCCGCTCAGCCATCATTGAGCTCGCGGAAGTTCGTTGCAGTTCTGGTACCGGAAGTCACATGTCACATACATATGTGCTGTGATGAATTGTTCCAGAATCATAGTGTGTGGGTCACTTCCTCGCAAGCTGTAATCCACCTTAAACAAATTCATGCAAATGGCAATTTCTCCTGTCATTTTCTCTAAAGACCAATGGCGATGGGATAAGGATGATGGTAGCAGGCTCCGAGTGAGGCTGGAAGCTACTAGTCTGGACCTGCACATTGGCGGCAGGTGTGTGATGGTCGCCTTCCTGAGAACCCGTGTGACTACTCGGGAATCCGGTCCTGCATCTGCGACTGGGCAGGCCTGTTTAGGATGACCGCTGCCCACCCTGAATGGGGAAGGCCCTAGAAAATGTGGGCTAAACATCGGAAGTCACACTTGAACCGGGCTGGGAATCCGCACCCAGTAGGTCACTCCTTATACTGCGGACGTAAACAAAAGAAGAATGAAATGATTATGACAATAGGGACACGGAATGTCAGGACCCTCCTGGACGTGAACAATTACAGGCCAGAGAGCAGAACCTCTCTTATCACCCAAGAACTAGCCCGGCTAGATATACACATAGCTGCCTTGAGTGAGACAAGACACTCAGGTGAGGGACACATCAGTACGTTCAGGGTACACCATCTTCTGGAAGGGAAAGGATGCAGGAGAACCAAGCATCCATGGTGCAGGATTTGCCGTAAAAACGAAAATAGTGAAAGATCTTCGACTTACACCTGTCTCAATTAATGAAAGACTGATGACTGGTTCAGACAGTTTCATCATCTTCGTCTCCGCATATGCTCCTACTTTAGACAGTGATGAAGACACAAAGAATCAGTTCTACCACCAACTCAACAGTACTCTCTCTAAGATACCCAATACAGATAAATTAATTTTACTTGGTGATTTCAACGCCAGAGTGGGAAGGGACAACCGTTTTTGGAGAGACGTCATGGGTAAACAAGGGGTCTGAAAATGCAATGCAAATGGGTTGTTACTTCTTGTTCTATGTGCTGAGCACGAGCTTTTCATCTCCAATACCCAATTCCGCTTGCCTAACCGCTATAAGACCACATGGATGCACCCACGCTCCAAACATTGGCATCCTATAGACTACGTTATTACTCGACAGCGTGACAAGAAAGACATTCTCATCACAAAAGCAGCAAAATGGTTCAAATGGCTCTGAGCACTATGGGACTTAACGTCTGGGGTCATCAGTCCCCTAGAACTTAGAACTACTTAAACCTAACTAACCTGTGGACATCACACACATCCATGCCCGAGCCAGGATTGGGACCTGCGACCGTAGCCGTCACGCGGTCCAAGACTGAAGCGCCTAGAACCGCACGGCCACACCGGCCGGCACAAAAGCAGCACTAAACATCGATGAGTGCTGGACTGACCATAGACTTTTAGTCAGCCGTTTGAGAGTACCAAAGTATCGCAAGCCACGACCCCACTTTTCAAACCCTCCACGCAGAAAATTCAACATAAGCAGCCTGAGCAACAAAAACGTTCGCTCACACTTCCAAGACATACTGTCTGAATAACTTAACAAAGCTCCAGCAACCACAGATGATGTCGAACAAGAATGGACCACATTAAAGAACATCATCAAAGAAACTGCTGAGAATGTTGTTGGTTTTAGTGCACGGAAAAGAAGTGACTGGTTTGATGACAACCAATCCAAGCCATCATCAATGCAAAGCGGGATGCTTGCCTATCCCTTGCTCAAGATCCGTCCTGCGCAGAAAAGAAAGCACACTTTCAAGAACTCAAGCAGAAATGTCAAAGTGAAATACGAGCAATCAAGAACAAATGGTGGCAACAGAAAGCCACAGAACTCCAAAATCTTTCCAATGCAAGGAACCTGCGTGGCTTCTACGCTGGTATTAAAGAGCTGTATGGACCTATCCGCTCCTCATCAGGAACACTGAAAGCTGCTGACAACTCCACCACTCTTACTGAAAGTCAGGACATCTTAAATCGTTGGAAAGAGCACTTCAGCTCAGTGTTAAACCGCCCTTCTACTGCCTCTGGAGATTTTCTCAAAAATGTCCCACAGCACCCTCCACAACCCTGGATGGCTGATCCTCCAACTTTTCAAGAATTTTGCAAGGCACTCAAGAGTGTGTAACCTGGGAAGGCTCCTGGACCTGACAGCATCCCGATGGAGCTTATTGAGGGTGGCGGCTTGCCTCTAAAAACTAGACTCTTCTCACTCATTCTATTAATGTGGGAAACCCGCAAGGTACCAGCTCACTTGAAGAACTCCACAATTGTCACCATCTTCAAGAAGGGCGACAGAAGCGTCTGTGGTAGCTACCGGGGAATTTCTCTACTCTCTGTCACTGGCAAAATTTTTGCAAGAATCCATTTAAATCACCTCCAGACACTTTCAGAGACTATACTACCTGAGTCTCAATGCGGGTTTCGACCTTCAAGAGGGACAATTGACATGATTTTCTGTGCACGACAACTACAGGAGAAGTACAGAGAACAGCAAAAGCCTTTACTGCTTGTTTTCTACAATCTAGAAAAGGCCTTTGATACAGTTCCCAGAGAAGCCATGTGGATGGTCTTAAAACGCTTCGGCTGCCCTGAACATTTTGTTGACTTGATTGAAGCTCTCTACGATGATATGACGGGACAGGTCCTCTGCCAGAATGAAACAACTGCTGAATTCCCAATAACAAGTGGGCTTAAACAAGGATGCGTTCTGGCACCAACATTATTTGCATTGTATCTGGCAGCTATGCTTTACGAGACGTCCGTAAACAATGCAGGAATAGAACTAAAGTACAGGTTCGATGGAGGATTATTCAGCCATCCAGACTCCAATCAAATTCACTAGTACCACTCGTGTGACAGAGCTGCAGTACGCTGATGACAACGCTTCTCCAGCTCATTCACCTGCAGAGTTGCAGCTGTCAGTTGATTCCTTCAGCAGGGCGTACGAACGATTTGGTCTCTCCATCAGTATTCCAAAGACAAATGTGACGGCGCAGCCAGCTCCTGGCTCCTCCGTTCCTGATTTCAGCAATTTATGATACACCCTTGGAACAAGTGGACCATTTCCTCTACCTAGGAAGTATACTGTCATCTAACTGCTCATCTGGAAAAGATGTGGAGAATAGATTACGTGCTGCCCATGTATCATTTGGACGTCTTACAAAGCGTGTCTTCCTGAATAAAGACCTAACACTGTACACCAAACTGATGGTGTACAAAGCTGTAGTCATTTCCACCCTGCTATATGGTTGCGAAACCTGGACGTTATATTGCTGTGATCTGAAGAAAATAGAACGCTTCAACCAACAGAAGCTACGATATATCATGAACCTGACATGGGATGACTTCATATCCAACACGGCTGTTCTTGAGAAAGCAGAAATGCATAGCATGGAAGCTCTTATCATTGGGCATCATCTCAGATGGGTCGGACATATCCAGCGGATGAAAAATGACAGACTTCCACGCCAAATGCTGTACAGCGAAGTGAGCACAGGTAAAAGGCCACGAGGTGCCCCTCTCAAACGTTATAATGATCAGTACAAGAAAAATCTGAAAAACTTGAACATCGATCCGAGTAACTAGTCCACAATAGCAGAAGATCGAAGTCGCTGGCGCTCAGTTACCTCAAATGCTCTTCAAAACTTTGAGCTGGAACGTCGAAGAATGGAGAATGACAAACGCCGGAGACGTAAACTCCTCCAGGCTCAGCCACGTCCTCCACCTTCCATCAGCTGTAATGTCTGTGGCCGCCTGTTCCACGCTAGGATTGGATTGCTAAGCCATCAACGACACTTCCACGCCTGAACCGTGACAAAGGAAATCTCAGGAGAGAAATGAAAACTCGGACACGAGTATCAGCCGACGACGATAGTGAGTATATTTAAGTACAAATTTATTTATTAATTTTTTAGTATTCCACGTGATATTAGTTCCTCTTTGTTTCTATTCGAATTCACTGTGTATTTTCGTAGCTTTCACAAGACTTGATGATTTTGATTTGTTCGTGGGAAGGCATCCTGTGATTCACGTGTAGAGCCATCAGGTTTTTGTATCACTGTAATTTGTAACTAGACAAATTATTGCATCTATTATTATTTGCGCAATTCGCGGGTGATTCAATCTATGGTATCTCAACCTATAGGGTGAGGTGCTCCAAATAAATTTCTTTGTGAGAAAGCATTCCGTAGTATCTTGTTTCCGGTAGTACAATTATAAAGCTGGTCATGAACTTCCGAATCTTCAGCTTAGGGTGGTGGACAAATATCTTTTAATATCTGTTTCTCGTGTGTGTGTGTGTGTGTGTGTGTGTGTGTGTGTGTGTGTGTGTGTGTGTGTGTGTGTGTGTGTGGATCGTCAATGCTTGTGTGAAGATATACCCTGCGTGCCTAAGATTTCCGACTTGAATAATCAGCGCAATGTACCACAGTACTCAGCATAGTGCTTGTGTATAAGTGAATTAAATAACAGGCAATGGCACATTATGATTATATCATTCTTGTGAACTATCTTGTATTACATTTTTTATGAGATTGAACTACGTTAGACTGTAACGGCTGTTTCTCAACGAATCCCCTCCGTTTTTTTTTTTTTTTAAGAACACTTTAATACATCCAACCTGGCATATTTGAAGCGCAACTTGGGGGCCTAATATTTCGATGTGTTAGTCAGACAACCTTAAATTTTGTTGACACTTAGCCTCAGTACAGACTGCACAGTTCCCCACTCTGCAGAGTTCCTCAGTTTCCACTTGCAAATCAATTTTCAAATAAAATTCCCCATATAACAGCCACTAAAACTCTTTTAACGTATTTCTGGAAATATCCACTGGAATTTATTTTGATATGCTGAGACCATCACCTCTATAATATTCTCCCAGATGATGACTTACTTGTTAGTTTCAAGCTTGTAAGCATACCGTATCTAAGTGGGCGAAATTCTTTCTATCGGATATTCGCTGGGTGTTGTAGTGGTGACAATGTGAAGTTCTCGGATTGACTGCATCTGCGTTGTCATGCAGTCAGTGGTTCCATGGAGTCTAGTGAGGCAGTCAGAATTTTGCAGAGCAGAGTTGCATTAAATACTATCGCTAGTAAATGTAAAAAAAAAAGAAAGAAAAAAACACGATAAAGCCCAGTCAATAAAGACTGAGAAAGTGCGATTAGGGGAAAAATTTTGTGATCACAAAGTTTTGCACAGTGATATGAGGAAGTGACCTCAACAACATACTAAAAATCCTGACCAGTGAGGTGGAAACATAAGGGGGGAGGGGGGGTGGGCGTTTAAAGGTCACTTTTTTATGTTTTTTTTTTTTTTTTTTTTTTTTTTTTGCAGTAACTCAAAACCTGTGGCTTCTAGCAAAGATGTTTCTTGGTAGAAAATTAAATTACATTAAATTTATTGCAAAAGACGTATTCATTTTTTCTCTAGGATTGACAGTTCTTAGGTTTCTGCCGATGGAAAAATTGCAGATGGTTAAAAATATTGTTTTAACGTTACAAAATTAATGTTTATCTTTAAGTTAAGTGGATTAAAAACAAATATTGAATGAGCATACCTCGCTTAAGTGTGATAGAGCGTTATTGACGGATAAATTGTATTTCGGTTGTGTAACAAAGTGAAAGGGGGCTTGAGGAATAGAAGTGTGCGATAAGGTAGGTCGCAGGATTATGTTCATGCATTTCCCTCCTGTATAGGTCTGCAATTTGAAGATCGAACAAGTGATTTCCCACTCTATCCATGGCCCCCTCCCCCTTGCGTGGCTTCTTAGCAGCAACAGGGTGCCTCATAAAGCTATGCGTGCCATACAAAAATCACTGGCGATGCACTGCGCAGAGACACGCCCGGGGATGTTTATTTTCCACAAAATGCGTTGACATTACCTCATGCTGATATGAGATACTAACAACACTAACACAAGAAACGCATATGGACAGTATCTACGTAAATCTCCGCCTGTTCTACCGCTAGAGGTGAAATTGGTTCTGTCGTCCTGTTCGGCAGCTGCAGCGCTCTTCCAGGAAAAGCAACTTCCCCCACCATGAGTGCTGCTCGCTTTTCATTTTGCGAACAGACTATACCTACACAGCATTCCTGGTCCTTTTTGCTTATGCGAGTAGACAAAATAATTTCATTGAGCTCGTGTTTACATAGTGGGGCTATTTTCAGTCTATTATTCGCAGCGGCTAAGTAGGATATTACGTAAAAACTTCAACAGCTGCAACTGTCAACTGTGTACCTCATTGAAGGGCATGTCCAAAGTGGAACATGCTGTGAACTTGTGTTCGACCATGTCTATTTCATTGTCCCCGCTATTACTATCGGGAAAACTTTTCACAGCGTGAGGGTCGTCAAATGCATCGCCCTAACCTCAGCTCTCCCAACATCTGCAGGGACCAAGTGGTTTAAATTTCATCCCTCTCGAACAGAAGAAGGTATTATAGAACTTCAAACATTTCAACACAAGTCAAGCAGATTCCAGTTCTAGACTTGAACATGATCAGTCCCATTGCATTCAAACAAATTCACACTCTGTGCAGGCTGCTCTAGTGTGAGGTAAGGTAGGTCGCACGATTTTGTTCATGCGTTTCCCTCCTGTATAGGTCTGCAATTTCAAGATCGAACAGTTGATTCCCCACTCTATCCATGCCCTCCCCCTTCTGAACGGAAAAGATTTCTGCAGACAGTCAGACTGTCAGAAGCACAGTAATGGCTAGAGAAGGGCACTATTCTTCTAGCCACACATTAATTCATCACCAAGTGACTACAACACAATTACGCAGTTTTACAGTACGCTGCCAACAATAGACAACAGCACGGTCTCACATTTACAAATCCAATGCCTTTCCCTAATATCACATAGGTCGCTGAGAACAACATACAAATGAAGCACTTTTCAGTCACTGTTTATTGGAGCATATTTTAATAACAGCTCCCTCAACACCTGCAAAAAGTACTAATTTAATAAACTGAAAATAACCACTTTATATACACACGAACTCAGTGAAGTTAGTTTGTCTACTCACACAAGAACGCTGGACAGTATATGCTGGGAGGGTAGAGCCTGTCTTTAAATTGGAAATCTAGCAGCGCTCGTAATGTGTGAAGTAGTCTTTCCCGGAAGAACAATACTGCTGTCGTACAGTATGGTTAAGAACAATTTTCCTCTCTATCACTTGTATATTTCTCGTGCTAGCATTATTAGTATATATATTTGCTTTCCATATAGTGTTAAGGAATTTTCTGGGAACGAAACACATCCTGGACATGTCTCCGCAATGTGTCACCAGTGCCTCATAAACCGCGCTGTGGAGGGTCCATATAATTCTATGAAACTCTGTGTAGTGACTTCTTGTGGTATAGTGGGGTAGCGAGAATTGAGATCTTCACTTTTTAGACCTGAAAAGGAGGGAAGTGCACGATCACAATCCAGCGACGTAGCTGACCTCGCGCTTTTACTTCGTACATCCCCCCTCCCCCTTCACCCTATTCACCCATCTGCCATACTTATAGGAGGTGCACACATGTAAAATCTCCCGCCGGAGGTTTGAGTCCTCCCTCTGGCATAGGTGTGTGTGTGTTCTTAGCGTAAGTTATTTTAAATTAGTTTAAGTAGTGTGTAAGTCTAGGGACCGATGACCACAGCAGTTTGGTCCCTTAGGAATTCACACACACGTTTAAATTTTTTTTACTCACTTCATTTAGAGATAAACATTAACTTAATGCCGCTAAAACAATATTTTTATAATCAGTGATTTTTTCAATCCCCTATAATGCGGAAACTATTAGTCCTAGAGATAAAAATGAATATCACCATTTTTTGTGGCGAATTTAATGAAATTTAATTACGTATTGAGAAAAACTTTCGCTAGACTCAGTGGTTCTCGAGTAATTCGAGTAAAACATAAAAAAGTGACTTTTAAACATCCTCGCACTCCAACGCTTACAACCCACCTGTCAGAAATTTTGGTATTTTGTTCAAGACACTCCTTCTTGCGACTACACGATTTTTTGCTCTTGCACCGAGTTTTGCTTTTGCATTGACTGGACTAACAGGTAGACAGTGGAAATGTGCTAAGAGTAAGAATACTAATTAGTAGTACACAGAAAAAGAGAATAACAAGGGGTTATTAAGCATCCACTATTCGAGCTTAAAGTGACTCAAGCGGTTCAGTTTAACCATTGTTTATGGATGATAATTTTCGTCTTATACTAGGTTTCACATGATTTTCGCAGGGAATATTCTAGATTGAGACTAATTAGGGTAAAAAATATTACTGTACATTTTGTGAGTGCGAGAGTGACGTGAAACTGTTAGGTTTGAAACGCAAGTCCAGTAAATAGTGACTATAAGTACGTTTTATTTGTCTGAGTCATGTGAGTCATGAGTATAAACTACGCTAATTCTTTTACCTATCTGGCTTAAAGTGTAAAACAATCAATTTTTATTCAAATCGAAAAGGAACACTGCACAGCTCTTCACATTCCCTTATTTTTCTGTATATGTCTTCTAGTCCTCTAAGTAATTTCCGAGTGCCTTTAATTAAGCATGCGATCGCTAATGTCCATGAAATATAGGACGCAGTGGAGTCGGAAGCCTGTAAGTCCCAGCCTTTATCGTCAAACTACAAACTAGGTACAACTTGCTCCTCTACATACACTACTCACTCAGCGTAATCCAAACAGCTGGTTTCTTTGCAGACTGAAAACGGGCCTTCAAGTTGGAGAAAAGTATGTTTTGAATTACTGAAAACGATTGAGTTAGGAGCCCAGTGCTATCAGAAAGTAACTTTCTGGTAGATTAAAACTGTGTGCCAAACTGGTACTCGAAGCGAGGAACTTTGCCTTTCATGGGCAAGTTCTCACCGAGTGAGCTATATAATTACGACACTCGACCTCTTCTCAAAACTTCCAGACTTCATGAGAAGAAGCACTGGTGGAAGTCAAGCAGTGAGGGTGGGACTTGAGTCATGATTATAGCTCAGTCGGTGCGGATTTGCCCCAGGTTTCATTCCTGGTCTGTCATACAGTTTTCACCTGCCAGGAAGTAAATGGTGAATGTGAGATAAACACGGCAGAAAAAAGATGACAGAAAAATGAAATACTCACGTACGAGGCCTATTTTTTTCCAGGTCTGATCCGTCACGAAATTAAAACCACAGTGAAAATTCGATAAAGCTTTGTGCACTTGTGTTGCGGGTCGTCTCTAGTATGCCCCAATCGCGTGTCCTCGTATTTTTCAGTTCTGAGCGCACATTGTTTCCAAATTTTGGTGAGGGGGATATTGTAAAGGGATGCCCTCCTCTAGCTTTACTTTTCCTCAACAGAAGTATACGATACCAAAAATAGTTACAAATTTTTAAACAGGTTAATATTATCTCAACTGTTTTTCTAAGAGAACTGCATATGATTCTGTGCATGATGTATTATACTTCAGGCAAAATGTATAAAAAAAAAATTACTTTATTTTAGTTGTTACAATCAATATGAGCTAGCTTTGAATGTACAGTTAAAATTATTTATCTTTTAGAAACGTTTTAAATTACCAAATATGTGGCCATTTAAAATTTGTATTATTAATTACGCAATCTGACGATAATTATTTAATTTATTTCTGGATTCATTTATAAAATAATGGTATAGAGATTAATAGGAAGTCATCTGTCAAGAGCTTACAAATTTTCTTAGGAATATCATTAATACTGCAGAATGGTTTAGTAGTGGGCATTACTCTGATGTGATCGGAAGTGCTTTTATTTTTGGCAATAACAACGTAATTTTCGGTTTTGTTGAAGTGGAAATTGTAAAGACAGTGTGATACAGAAAAATGTGAGAGAATAAAATTAACATAAAAACGGAAATTACTGCTCAGGCAACTCTTCGTTAGTTACTAAACCAACTGGAACCATGAGAACCTATAAAGTCATAAATTTCAGCTTCAAGAATCAGCCTATAGAATTGAAGAACTGGAGCCACCTATGAGAAAAGAAGATAAGTAAAAAGTTTATTGTAAGTCTTACTCCTCTCGAAGCTTATTAAAAGAGTTAATTACGAAGCCAGTGACGATCATCAAATGATGATGTGAGGGAGGGGTGGATTACAAGGAGGGGTTCTGCCTGATTTCATGCAGCCCACATAACGCATCTGTGATGCGTGACAGCAAAGTGTGACGATGGTGCAGGAACTTTGAAGCTGGACATACAGATGTTCGTGATTCAGACGGTCAGCGAAGGAAGTGAGTCTCAGTCGACGGTCTTTTTCAACATGCGGTTCAAGCTGAGCAGAGACTACCGTCTACGAAGGGAAATTCAGAACAAGCAAAGAGAAATGTTGCGATTAGGAATTGTCCTTCTTCATGTTAATACTTGGCGCCACACAGCAGCTGCAACGAAGAAGATGCTCCATCGTTTTGAACATAGAAAGTATTCGATCACCCATCATGCAGCCAGGACTTGGCTCCCTCTGATAACAGGAACCGCCGACTGTGAGGACAGCATTTTAGCACAGACAGTGAGCTGCAGACCAGTGTAAACAATTGGCAGAAAGTACGGGCGACTGCCTTCTGTAACAACAGGGTATTTGAAAGTTGGTACAACGTTACGACAAACATCTAAGTCGGAACGGCGACTATGTAGAGGTCTTGAAAAAAAAAAAAAAAAAAAAAGAAAAAGAGGAAAAAAAGCTGTTGTGAAAATGAAGGTGTTTCATTTGGAAGCTGTAAGTCCCTGTCTCCTTAATGCAAAGATTTCAGCGTTTCACATACCGTTGACATCGGGAGCATCAGATAGTGTAAGTATCGGAACGAATGTCGACATGCAGTTTTTAAGAAACATGGCAGTCGCCTTAATCGATTCGGTGAAACAATGGAATACCAGAATACGGATGGCCAAATTCCTTCCCTCCTGACTCTCGTCTCTATTGTTTCATATATTAGTTATTTACAATTACCGTATTCGGGACGGCTGACAGGGGCCTAGCTACAATACTTACACAAACATGAACATCTATAAGAAGAGATAGTGATGTTGAAAAGCGTGTCATTATGCTTATAATTTACGGGAATGATTACGGTGTGCCCTCCTTGTATCGGTATATTAGGGATGTGAATAAGAAAAAAATTGAGGCGAGTGTAGTTTCTTTTTATTAGTCTGCTTGCAGCCTACGACCGCAATTATTTGCTGAAGTATTTTAATCTCTGTTTCCCTCTACAGTTACCTACCATCCTGTCCATTCTTATTGTCAGTGTCCTTCATATATTTCTTTCCACGCTGATTCTAGGAAGAACCTCCTCATTCCTTGCCTTTTCAGTTCACCTAATTTTCGTCGTTCTCCTGGTAACACAACATCTCAAATCGATTCCGTTCTGTTCTGGTTTTCCCACAGTCCACATGTTACTACCATTCAATTCTGCGCTCCAAATATAGATTCTCAGAAATTCATTCGCCAAATTAAGGCCTGCATTTGGTACTAGTAGACTTCTCTTTGCTAGGAATGCCTTTTTGCCATTGCTAGTCTGCTTTTTATGTCCTCTTTGCTCCGTCCACCACGGGTTATTTTGCTGACTAGGTAGAAGAATTCCTTGACTTCATCTACTTTATGATCCCCGATTCTGATGTTCAGTTTCTCTCTTTTCTCAATTATGCTACGTCTCAGTACTTTCGTCTTTCTTTGATTTATTCTCAGTCCATATACTGTATTCATTAGACTGTTCATTCCATTCAGCAGGTCCAGTAAGTCTTCAACAGTCTCACTGAGGTTTGCAAGCCATCCGCGAATTTTGTGACTGATATTCTTTCACCTTTAATTTTAATCTCACTCTTGGACTCTTCTTTAATTCCCTTCGTCGCTTCCTCGATGTATAGATTGAACAGTAGGAGCGAAAAACTACATCTTCGCCTTACGCCCTTTTTAACCCGAGCAGTTTGTTCTTGGTCTTCAATACTTATTGTTCCCTCTTGGTTCTTGTACATATTGCATGTTATCAGACATTCCCTGCAGCTTACCCCTCTCTTTCTCAGAATTTCGAATATTGTGCAAGCACCATTTACATCGTCGAATGGCTTTTGTAGGTCGCCAAATCCTATGAACGTATTTTAATTTTTCTTCATTTTTCCTTCATTATCAACCGCAACTTCAGAACTGCCTCTCTGATCCTCTACCTTTTCAAAAGCGGAACTGATCGTCATCTAACAGATCCTTTCCCATTCTTACGTATATTAATCTTGTCAGCAGTTCTGCACGATGTGTTAAGCTGATTGTGCGATAGTTCTTGCACTCGTCGGCTCTTGCAATTTTCGGAGTTGTGTGGATGATGAGCTTCTATCGTCAGTCTCATACATAGTACTCGCCAACGTGATTAGTCATTTTGTTGCCACTGCCACCAATGATTTTAGAAATTCCGGTAGAATGGTATCTACCCCTTTTGCCTTACTTCACATTAAGTCGTCCAAAGCTCTTTCAAATTGTGATTCTGATGCTGGATCCCCTAACTTCTCCCTGTCGACTCCTGGTTCTTCTTCTATCATATCGTCAGACTCCTCCCTTCATAGAGGCCTTCAACGTATTCTTCCCTTCGGTTCGCTCTCTCCTCTGCATTTCTACATCTACATCCATACTCCACAACCCACCCGACGGTGTGTGGCGGAGGGTATTTTGAGTACCTCTATCGGTTCTCCCTTCTATTCCAGTCTCGTATTGTTCGTGGAAAGAAATATTGTCGGTATGCCTCTGTGTGGGCTCTAATCTCTCTGATTTTATCCTCATGGTCTCTTCGCGAGATATACGTAGGAGGGAGCAATATACTGCTTGACTCCTCGGTGAAGGTATGTTCTCGAAACTTCAACAAAAGCCCGTACCTAGCTACTGAGCGTCTCTCCTGCAGAGTCTTCCACTCGAGTTTATCTATCATCTCCGTAACGCTTCCGCGATTACTAAATGACTCTGTAACGAAGCGCGCTGCTCTCCGTTGGATCTTCTCTATCTCTTCTATGAACCCTATCTGGTACGGATCCCACACTGGTGAACAATAGTCAAGCAGTGGGCGAACAAGTGTACTGTAACCTACTTCCTTTGTTTTCCGATTGCATGTCCTTAGGATTCTTCCAATGAATCTCAGTCTGGCATTTACTTTACCGACGATCAACTTTATATGATCATCCCATTTTAAATCACTCCTAATGCGTACTCCCAGATAATTTATGGAATTAACTGCTTCCAGTTGCTGATCTGCTATATTGTAGCTAAATGATAAAGGATCTTTCTTTCTATGTATTCGCAGCACATTACACATGTCTACATTGAGATTCAATTGCCATTCCCTGCACCATGCGTCAATTCGTAGCAGATCCTGCTGCATTTCAGTACAATTTTCCAGTGTTACAATCTCTCGATATACTACATCATCTTCCGCAAAAAGCCTCAGTGAACTTCCGATGTTATTGACAAGGTCATTTATGTATATTGTGAATAGCAACGGGCCTACGACACTCCCCTGTGGCACACCTAAAATCACTCTTACTTCGGAAGACTTCTCTCCATTGAGAATGACATGCTGCGTTCTGTTATCTAGGAACTCTTCAATCCAATCACACAATTGGTGTGGTAGTCCATATGTACTTACTTTGTTCATCAAACGACTGTGGGGAACTGTATCGAACGCCTTGCGGAAGTCAAGAAACACGGCATCTACCTGGGGACCCGGGTCTATGGCCCTCTGAGTCTCGTGGACGAATAGCGCGAGCTGGGTTTCACATGATCGTCTTTTTCGAAACCCATGCTGATTCCTACAGAGTAGATTTCCAGTCTCCAGAAAAGTCATTATACTCGAACATAATACGCGTTCCAAAATTCTACAACTGATTGACGTTAGAGATATAGGCCTATTGTTCTGCACATCTGTTCGACGTCCGTTCTTGAAAACGGGGATGACCTGTGCCCTTTTCCAATCCTTTGGAACGCTACGCTCTTCTAGAGACCTACGGTACACCGCTACAAGGAGGGGGCAAGTTTCTTCGCGTACTCTGTGTAAAATCGAACTGGTATCCCATCAGGTCCAGCGGCCTTTCCTCTTTTCAGCGATTTTAATTATTTTTCTATCCCAATTTAAAGGTGGAATTCCCATTGCTCTCATAATGTTACCGCCCTTGCTTTCAATTTCAGTGAAAGCTGTTTCGACTTTTCCGTATGCTGAGTCATTCCTTCTGACAATCATTTCTTTTTCGATTTCTTCCTATTTTCCATGCAGCTGTTTCGCCATACCTTTCCTGCACTTTTTATGTATTTCATTCCTAAGTGGCTTGTATAACGGTATTCCTGAATTTCCCTGAATATTTTTGTAGTTCCTTCTATCGTCGTGTAACATCTTCATGAACTCATTATCTCTTCGTCTTCTGCTTTGGACGTCGGCGTTTATGTCTGAACTGTTGATGTCGTTGTTGGTTTGCTGTCGATTTGATGAGAACAAACCTGCCAGTGAACTGCTCACAGTAATTTACTCTCTGCCGTGCCTTCCTATTCATAACAAATGCTACTTCCGTTAACTCACTTTCTGTTGCTATTGGTATTACCCCATACTCATCTGACCAAAATCTTTGTATTCTTTCACCCATTTCAGGTCACAGTTTTGCATCCGTGCTCTAGGGGTAGCGTCTTTGATTAGTAATCAAAACGTCCTCAGTCCCAGGTTCAAACCCCTCCATCACTTGAATTTTGAACAAAAATCATCGTCAATGGCGTCTGAAGACCTCATTCTGTCGAAGACCTTGTCAAACAGCGTGGAGGAGCAGACAGAGTTGAGAAGCACTCTTTTGCCCTTGGGGCCGGAAACTGTTCCTAATGGTGGAAGGACCAGCAATGATCAACGATATGAGGATGCAGATGGCAGTGGAAACCACTGCATTAGAGACACATAACGCATATCCACAGGACATGTGACCTGTAACTGAAAAAGTGTCATGACGATCTCTCCATTGGGAAAAGATTCCGGAGTAGTCCCCCATTTCAGATTTCCGAGAGAAGACTGCTAAGGGTGAGCATGACAAAAAGATTGAATAACCAACGGAAGAAAAACTTTCTACGTTCTAGGGCTTGGAATGTCAGATGTTAGAACGTGGTAGAGAACCTAGAAAACCTGAACAGAGAAATACTAAGACTTAGTCTAAGTACAGTGGGCGTCAGTGAAGTGAAATGGAAAGGCGCCAAGGATTTCTGGTCAGATGAGTGTAGGTAATATCAACAGCAGCAGAAAATTGTATAACAGGAGAAGGGTCCCTTATGAATAGGAAGGTAGGGCAGAGAAAGAGTTACTGTGAACAGTTCAGTGATAGGGTTGTTCTTGTCAGAATCGACAGCAAACTACCACCGACAACTATAGTACAGGTATACATACCGACGTCACAAACTGAAGGTGAAGAGGTGGAGAAGGGATATGAGGATATTGAAACGGTATACAGTACGTAAACGGAGATTAAAAACTAATAGTCACGTTGGATTGGAATGCAGTTGTAGGGTCGGAGTAGAAGGAAAGGTTATAGTAAATATGGACTTGGGAAAAGGAATGAGAGAGGGGAAAGATTGGGTTCTGTAATAAATTTCAGCTAGCAATAGCAAATATTCTGTTCAAGAACCACAAGAGAAGGAGGCATACATGGAAAAGGCCAGTTGATAATGGAAAATTTCAGTTACATTACTTCATGGTCAGACGGAGATTCCGAAATCAGGTACTGGATTGTAAGGCGTACACAGGAGCAGATAGAGACTCAGATCACAATGTAGTAGCGACGAAGAATGGGCTGAAGTTTAAGAGATTCGTCAGGAAGAACCAATACATAGAGAAGTAGGACACGTAACGACTAAGAAATGACGAGACAGGTCTGATGTTTTCAAGGCTATAGGTACAGCAGTATGGAATAACCCAGTAGGCACTACAGTTGAAGAGGTATGAACATCTCTAAAAGGAGCACTCACAAAAGCTCGAAAGAAAAACGTAGGTACCAAAAAGGTAACTGCGAAAAAGCCATGGGTAATAGTAAAACTTACTTAAATTGATTGATGAAAGAAGGAAGTATAGAAATGTTCAGGGAAATTCAGGGATAGAGAAATGCAAACCACATAGGAACGAGCTAAAGAAGAAATGTGGGGAATCTAAGGGGACACGGCTACAGGAAAAATGTGAAGAAATCTAAAAAGAAATTACTGTCGGAAGGACTGACTCAGCATGTAAAAAATTCGATGGAATTAAAAGCAAGGGTGGTAGTGTTAAGATAGCAATTAGTATTCCGATGTTCAATGCAGAGGAGAGAGCAGATAGGTGGGAAGAGTATATTGTAGGCTTCTATGAGAGGGAAGACGGTGTGATAGAAGAAGAAACAGGAGTCTACAGGGATGAAATAGGGGATCCAGTATTAGAATCAGAATTTGAAAGAGCTTTGAGGGACTCAATGTCAAATAAGGCAGAAGGGATTGATAACATTACATAAGAATTTCTAAAACCATTGGGGGAAGTGGCAACAAAGCGACTATTCACGTTGGTGTGTAGAATGTAGGAGGCTGGTGATATACCATCTGATTTCCGGAAAGCATTGTCCATACAATTCAGAAGACTGTAAGAGCCGAAAAATGCGAGAATTATCACACAACTAGCGTAACAGCTCATGCATCTAAGTTCCGACTAGAATAATATACAGAATAATGAAAAGGAAATTGAGGATGAGTTAGATGGCGATCAGTTTGCCTTTAGGAAAGATAAAGGCACCAGAGAACGAAATTACTGAAATAAAAGGAAGTTCAAGAGTGGAATTAAAATTCAAGGTGAAAGGATATCAGTGATAAGACTCACTGATGACATTGCTTTCCTCAGTGAAAGTGAAGAAGGATTGCAAGACCTGCCGAATGCAACGAACAGTATAATGAATACAGAATATGGATTTTAAGAGTAAATCAAAGGAAGACGAAAGTAATGAGAAGTAGCGGAAATGAGAACAGCGAGAAACTTAACATCAGAATCTGGGATCACGAAGTAGGAGAAGTCAAGGAAATCTGCTATCATCGCAGCAAAATAGCCCATGATGGACGGAGCAAAGAGGACATAAAAATCAGATTAGCAATGACAAAGATATTTCTGGCCAAAGGAAGTCTACTAGTATCGTACATAGGCATTAAGTTGAGGAATAAATTTCTGAGAATGTATGCTTGGAGCACAGCATCGTATAGTGGTGAAAAAAAAGTCACTAGCCAACACTGTACCTAGAGTGAGCCTTAGTGTTTCTCTTTTTAGATTTTCTAGTGTCCCTACCAATTCTGAGTATTTCTATAGTTCCATGAACTGACTCATAGGATGTTACCTTTTCGCTGGTTATGCAATCTTTTTCTCATTGTCACCTCTCCCCCTTTGCAGTTCAATTGTGAGACTAGTCCGGTCTCTTTTGCCACTGGGGAGAGATAACCATGACATTTTCTCAATTAGAAGCCGTATGTCCTGTGCATACACATTTTCTGTCTTTAATGCAGTGGTTTCCATTGCGTTCTGCGGTCTCATGCCGTTGATCATTGCTCATTCTTCCGCCTTTTAGGGTCAGTTTCCCACCCCAAGTGTAGGAGAGCGCCCTGAACTTCTGCCCACTTCTTCGGCCTCTTTGACAAGACAGTTGGCAGGACGAGGGTGACTTATTATGCCGGAAGTCTTTGGTCGCCATTCAGAAAATGGTTCAAATGGCTCTGAGCACTATGGGACTTAACATCTGAGGTCATCAGTCCCCTAGAACTTAGAACTACTTAAACGTAACTAATCTGAGGACATCACACAAATCAATGCCCGCGGCAGGATTCGAACCTGCGACCGTAGCGGTCGCGCGGCTCCAGACTGTAGCGCCCAGAACTGTTTGGCCACTCCGGCCGGCGTGGTCGTCATTGCTAACGATTTTCATTCGAAATTTAAGCAGTGGCGAGGTTCGGCCCCGACACCGAGGACGTTTCGACTATTTGTCGAAAACGCTACCGCTAGACCGGTGGCAGTCATACCAGGTTTTATATGCTTTGAATGACATACACGCTATTACTCGGCAAGGTGTTGTGGTTATTCGGCCGTAGCCGTAACTAACTTGGTCAGATGACTATGGACTCTCACGTTCCAGTTCAAAGTAGCGCTTGTTTTACTTCGCAGTGCGAGCACGAAAAGTGATCACGAAAAGTCGTCGCGGAAAATACGTTCTCAGGAAGCCGCGACAAAATGCTATGAACATCATTAATTTTACTGATAAGTAGGTGTTGCCAACAGAGAAGAGAAAAGGCAACAAAATGTGCAAGCAAATGTTGACGCTAATTGGACGTCTTGTCCATCAGGCTCACTGCTTTTGTAGCCAAGCATTTTTTCAGTTGGCCTCAAATGCTGAGTGGACCTCCTTCCAATGCTTATCATTAGAAAAAAATCTATGTGGTCACCAATAATCCAACCCGTGATCTAGTCACTACCAAAATTCTAATCATGAAACAACGTGATTAGTTTGTTTTTAGTGTTGTAAGTCTTGAAATGCTGTATAACACACCAAAAAAAGTGTGTGACGACCTCTGGATAGTAGATACTTTGAAGGGCGAGGAAACTGAAACTATAATAAAAGCAGCGGGCACAGATTCGATCAAAGAGTCGACATTATCATCCACGATTAAAACAGCAGACGGTAATCAGCAAGCGCAGCTGTGGGAAATAGCGTGATGAAGATAGTTTTACACCTGCTGCCAGCGAAGTGTCGTGAGCACATGCAGGTGAAATATACTGCACATCTATTCTAGTCTGATTCTAAATGGTAATTTCATTCACTGGCGCATAGAGACGTGTAGCGTTTGGCAGTGCTCCACTTTATATGAATGCAAGATTTCTCGGCGAATTTCGTTATTGTTGCGGCGCCGTCTGTGTGTGTGTGTGTGTGTGTGTGTGTCGTAATGCTTCGACGGATTTCCTTCTCATCACCTTCAGGCAAAGTGTCTTATTTCCTTTAGAGCCGCTTGACCGCAGACACTCTGTCGCTATGTCGTGATTGGCAGGTGCGGGAAGTTCCAGGCATCGGTCGTCATGCCCTGGTGCTGTCTATTTATTCTGCCCTCTGCCTCCGCCGCTCGCACGTTATGCAGAGTACAGTTGGAACACATAGTCGTGGTTGACAAGCCGCGCGGAGTGGCCGCGTGGTCTCGGGCGCCATGTCACGGATTGCGCAGCCCCTTCCGCCGGAGGTTCGAGGCCTCCCTCGGGCATAGGTGTGTGTATTGTTCTTAGCGCAAGTTAGTGTAAGTAGCGTGTAAGTATAGGGACCGATGACCTCAGCAGTTTGGTCCTTTAGGAATTCACACACATTTGAACATTTGTGGTTGACAAGACCGTCATGTACTCTTATTCTCACTGCCTCTTTGTTGGCCGAACCCGGTCCTGAAACCTGCTGGTGCATCACAGCACCTTTGTCTGTTGAAAAACGAATACACCTGCGTGTTGCTTGTTAATGCTGTGCTCTGCCTCTGCGTACTTGCCGTTCCTCAACTGTTGTGAACGGCACTGTGAGATCATCGCTGCGTCTGGTCGACGTACTGCCTGCCACATTAGAAGCCGTCGCTTGCTTTAATCACAAATACTTGCCTGAGTGAAGCTAAATGTTATTACCTTTACATAAAGACAAATATTATCTTGGAAATAACCTTAAGGTCGACTGCTACTCACATGAGTCTTCTATATGAATTAGTGAATTTACTCATGGTACTTTAGTTTTTGCCATATGCATGTAATCACTCTTAGAAATCAAATCGATAATTAGATTAATTAATTTCATAATATTGAACCTAAAATTGCTGTTGTACCCATGTACTACAACAATAAAATAAAAATAGTGAATAGCAGATGGAGTATGAATGAGAACGGTGCCATATTCTAGTTTACAGAATAATGACAAGTTTTATTAAACCTTTAACAACTTTCTGGAAAACCTGCTGATAAATCTGACACAAAAATGACAAACACAGACCAGTTAAGGAACGGTGTTTGATAGGCTAAGCATACATTGGGATGAAGCTATACAAATTCTCCCCTTTTCTTTTACATCGCAATCTGACTTTGTTTACATCAATCCACTGTGATGCCCAACTCCATACAGATGGAATCAGCTGATAACAGAGAGCTGTGAATATTATTTCGCAACCATACGCCGGTGCAGCAGTGCTTTAATCTTTCATCTTGATTCAGGCGACTGCAGAAAACGGCATACTGTGGACGAGGAAATCTTCTGACAGATTCACGAAAATATGCAAACTACGTGATTTAGGGTTCTGATTATCAGAACATGGGAAACTTCCCTAGCAAAGCCCCTTCACAGCAGACTTCAGTGTAAGATGCACCAAATCACTGGTCTGGCCAAACCAATTTGACTCACAGGCATAACAGTGCGTGCTGGAATTGTCAAACGTCAGACGGTCGACTCAGGACAAACTGACACATGTTTTGTCCGAGATGATATGCAGTTCCATTGCTGGTGCAGTCAGAAACTGCCATAGGCTCTTAGTCTTCCGCAAGATACAGACCACAAGTCTCTCCCACTAGGTAAAGACTTGAAGTTCTCCACAATGGGAGGACAATAAGATAGAGTCCCTGAATAATTACAACCACTCTCCACCAAGCCTCGGCACAGGAGCCGAATTAGGGAAACGAAACCGCCCCACATTGCGCAAACCAGTCGAACTATGCTCTACTCATTGAATCTCCCCTTTTGACTTTTCTGTTAGCGTGGTAGCTGATCGAGACACAGCACCGGGGTTCTCATGCTGGAGAGAAAGGCTCTACTTTGCATATACCAAACAGCGTCTCCAAATCTCTCTTGTATGAAAAAAGAATATTTTAGGCTAGAGAAGCGCTATCCTCACAGTAAGCATGGCCATGTTTTGGCAAAAAGCATCTACCTAGATGGGACCGCAGTACCTCATTTATGGAGTGCTCCAATCATTCTGGGCCAACTATTTCCAATTTCTGAGCGGAGGCTGTTAAGCTTCCCAGACAGTCGTGCCCATGAAATATGTTTTTGTCACTCACTAAAAGAACCTGGTGTCTTCCAGGCGTCAGAAGGTATCTACAGTCCTACCTCCACTAGACACATATGCCATATGGCAGCTGTACTGTCCGCATCATCCCAGCTTCTAAAATAAGAATGCACAGATTTTTATGACATTCCCACCGTTTGCACAGAATCATAGTTTACAGTAGCTTCTCTTAAGTGGATTCCTCCACCCACTTTCAGGTGTCCAGCCATCTTGCGTGGCGGAATGGTGTCTGTTCTAGGTAAAATGTTTTGAAAACCGGCGCCCTTCTATCCGACATTGAGTGGAGGGAGGAGAGCCTCAGCCAGAAGTTCCTCTGCAGGTGATGACCACTGAACACTGTTTCCCAGAATGACTCACAGGGCCAGGCCGCTGTGCTCAGCATTTATGGCCCTCAGTTAGGCTGTCTCACTGTTCTCGGTTGCCTCCGCTGTGGCCACTCGGGTCCAAGCTTCCTACAGGTTACACATGCAGATACAAGAACATTCTGCCCATAATTTCCTCAGTAGCGAGCCACTTCTCACTACCTCCCCGTTACCCAGTTCAATGAAGAGGTTAGTGTGAGACAAAGCAGAAGAAATATGACACTCTGACTGGGTCTTCAAGAATGACATACTGGACCATGACACCTTTGCCAATCAGAAACCAAAAAATACTACACCCTGTCTTGACCACATTCAACCTGCGATCCTACACTCACACACTGTTACATGCCTGCAAAAGTTGCGTGATTTGCTGGGTGTTAGAATTGTCCCTGTAGAGCCTCAGGTCTTTGGCATACACCCCAGATGCTAAATGAAAAAAAAAAACAGTTAAAAGGTCATGCAGACTTTCAACTAACCCATTCACACCAAAGTTGAGGTTTGGTAGTTGGTTTCTCTAACCACAATACAATATCACTGGGCACTGAGTATTCTCTGCCTCAGAGTTTGTTACCCCTGCCCAACCATTCAGTGTCCATAGAGATAAATAATATGACAAATTCTAGCCAAGTATTCAGCAAATCTAGGCAAGTCATGTGTGTGTTATTGTGACATGTGTCATCTGTTAATCTTGCTTCTTTTAGTGCAATGGTGTAAATTGCTGTAAATGCTGTTAACACAAAATGAACAACATTTAAATGAAATGTGAAGCACAGTGAGACTTTACACAAATGACAAAGACAAAATAAAAACATGAATCACTTTCAAAAAGTGGCTTGAATATTTGTGTATTTGTTGTGTGTGATCTCTCGTTAATCTTAAATTTTAGATGAGAGTGCCCTTGTACCCCAGTGGCAATATGGTATTGTTACTCATGAGAAAAATAATAGGAAAGAAAATTGAAAAATAGCTTTTAACCTTATAACATAAATACAGCAAGATAAGAATTTAAAAAAAAACATATTTTAAGTTTCCTATTGCTCCATTCTCAAGGGCCTTTTGGCAGTCCAAAAAGTTACATTATGCACATGAATAAACACAGGACTCCACTTATAATGTGTGTAACAGGTTGGATATGGCAGCCACGTGGGATGAGTTGGTCTATGAGAAGGGTTACCCTTTTACTTAACGTCATCAGTGATGGAGGTGGCAGGACCTGTCTCCAGTCTATGGCAGTAACAGGCAGGCATCCGGACTATTTACCATCAAGAGATGGGGTAACTGTTGACAAACTGTCGCTTTTATTGAAGACAGTATTCCAATTGCAATTGTCATTGTTGTGGTGAGCGTCCAGAGATGTCAGTCGCTTGGTTCAGCAACCTCTAGTCCCCCCATTCGTATTTGCAGCAGCGTTACATTCAGGTCTGGTCCCTTGAGACTACTGCATCAAACAGAAGTGGCCTCAGGTGGTCACGTGACGCCAGGGGCGAGCCTCTGTTACCTGCTGGCTACAGCCGAGGCTTCCCTACTGATTATTTAGGCCGAAACACCTGGATTTCATTTCTCTGCCATTGGCATGAGTGCAAGGGATGAGCGGAACTCTGTATCTATCGCCTGTGAGCCACCCTAGTGTCACTGCATCACCCAGCCCTGCCTGCCCTGTCACGTCGGGGAGTGGATGGGCCAGTTGTATCTTATAGTTGCTGGTGTCATCATGCATTGATGTCATGTCAGCTGGGCGCTCACCCCAGCTGGCAGTCATGCGGTGATGTCAAGCTGGATGCTGTACGCCATAGCTAGCCCATCAGGCGAGGTTGTGCTACATCACGCCAGCTGCATTATGACATGTGCTTCCTGTTCAGGGTCTGGCAACACTGTGAGCCTCCAGCCATGGATGGCCATGGGTCTGCTTCTCGCTGACAGTTTGGAGCGCCTCAGTGCTCTGCACAATCCTCAGTGCATGTTTAGGTACCAAGTTTTTTACAACGAATGTTTACAAAAACACATAACTAATATAATCATAGTAAAAATATGAACTATTTGCAGCTGAAACTTCACTATATGATTCATGCATAAAATAGAGATGTGCATTACTGCTTTCTTTTATTCAAACATTTTTACTACTGTGGTAATAAGGCTCTTTTTTAAAAGGTTTGCAATACCAATCAGCATCTCCAAGTCTCTCTTGTATGAAAAAAGAAGATTTTAGACTACGGAACCCCTGTTCTCACCATAAACATGGCCATGTTTTGGCAAAAAGCATCTACATAGATGGGACCACAATACCTCATTCTCCCAGCCAACCATTTACAGTTTCTGGATGAAGGTTGTTAAGTTTCCCAAACAGTCATGCCCGCGAAATGTTTTTGCTACTCACTAAAAGAACCTGGCGACCTCATGGCGTCAGGTGGTTACAGACCTGCCTCACTAGACATATATGCCAGCCACTCTCTCTGTATCGTCAAAGCTTCTAACTTGAGAACGCACAGAGGTTTATGACCTTCCCTCCATTTGAAAAAAAAAAGAAAAGCTTAGTTTACACTAGTTTCTGTTAAGTGAACCACTCACTTTCAGCCACCCGACAGACTGTCGCCTAATCAGCGCATTATCGTAAATGAGTGTTTCGTTCATGCATTTGGAAGTGGTTCAAATGGTTCAAATGGCTCTGAGCACTGTGAGACTCAACATCTTAGGTCATAAGTCCCCTAGAACTTAGAACTACTTAAACCTAACTAACCTAAGGACATCACACACACCCATGCCCGAGGCAGGATTCGAACCTGCGACCGTAGCAGTCCCGCGGTTGCGGACTGCAGCGCCAGAACCGCACGGCCACCGCGGCCATTGGGAAGTCCATCTATCCTATGCCATGATGTTCTACTCAGCGAATACGCATTCCGTTTGTCTGCCATGCCTGACCACTCATGCCATGCCTCCTTCTTGAATGACCCCTTTGACCGCCAGTATGGGGTGCGTCCCTCTTCTCTATTACCTCCTGGAGTTTACTTTGGGCTATTGCTCCAGCAGCTCATCTTCACGCTACCTGCCACTTTCCCAGTGGGTGTGAGCTCTTCACCACCTTAGCTTCTTGTGGCGGCCCGTGTTCACCTTGGAATTCATTCACTTCCTAAGGAAACTACACCACATTCGATATATCGCAGTAAGTTTCTCGACCTTCGCTTGGAACTTAGCGATAGTACCTTTGTGTCTACACTGATGGGACTCACAAGGGGAAGGCCTCAGACACGGCCAACCGATTCGGCTTAAATTTGGCAGGTCGCTTCTGTACAACCTAAAACGAAGGAATCTATTTTGGGTCAACACCCCCGCGTTTTTGAGAAAATTGCCTCCAAAGGTTATGACGAGCAATCGACTCAAAATTGGCGGGATCGATAGATAGTTGTAAATAGAGCATTTTTCATCATCAGGTACGGTGTCCGAAAACGCATACGTTTCCAGAAATCGAGGTAAGAGTGTTTTACAACAGCCGCTCCTATCAATCTGGACCGCCGAGAAACAGAACTGCCTGCTTCTGGTAGTGCTTTGATAATGCATCTGTCTTGCAACACTTATACAAACCAAAATCACAGCGTCGGTAACTTCGCGCTTGCCATCGTCTGTAATAGACTCCCAACTATATATTACAGCGCTAGTCGAAGGGTGTACATCCTCCATTATTCAGGTTATGCACCTGAAAGAAATGATACAACAAACAATAACTAGTTACTACGGGATAAACAGACGAGCTGATTACTACAAACTACGTACAGTACTCGTAATATGTTACCTACGGAAGAACACTGTATTCATTCACAAAACGTATTTCATTCGGCGCATTAACGATGGAAACATCACTACATGTATCCGCGAGGTTCGCGTCAGCCTAATGACGGAAAACAACTCTTTCCGATTGACTTCTACAAGGCTCGTGCTGGACACCTTCACTCTTCCAGGTTCACAACTATGATATGACGAAGAGGCAACCGGGACAAATAAATCTCCCCGCGTGCATTCTGTCCCATGCCTCGCTGTAAACAAGCGTCGCGCGGTTGGCTGTTTGTGATCCCTCGTGAGGAATTCGCAGCACTCTTACTCGGAGTTGTTTTCATGTGACAAGGCTTAAAAGTTTAATACTTTAGTAACTCACGGCGTTTTGGAAATTAGTTTGCCTACCTTATTATTGTCATTCCTCATTGATTTACTAACCTTATTAACCCTCCTATCCCTATCAATTGAGATATGGAAAAATACAAACGAAAATAATAACAGCACCTAGGTTTCTTCGAGATTCGAGCCCGGGTTCTCCGATTCCCAGCCAGTTACCTTGGCTGTTGTTCTGTCGATGATGGCGGCGAAATGTGTTTACCATGCAGGTACAAAAGCGGCAGTTGTAAAAGTTTCTTACCTCGATTTCTGGAAAAGTTTGCGTTTGCGGACCCCATACCTGATGATGAAAAACGCTCTATTTACAATTATCTATCGATCCCTCCAGTTTTGAGTCGATTGCTCGTCATAAACTGTAGGGGCGATTTTCTCAAAATTGCGGGGGTGTTGACCCAAAATATCTTAGATTCCTTCGTTTCAGGTTGTACACAAGCGACCTGCCAAATTTGAGCCGAATCAGTTGGCCGTGTCTGAGGCCTTCCCCTTGTCAGACTGACTGTGATGCTGGGTGTGCGTTCGTCATTGGCACCAGCGATTTTCGTTATTGGCTTCCGGAACTCTGCTCTGTGTTTACAGGGGAGCTCTTCGCCCTATATCGGGCCACACAGTACATCTGGTGGCGCAGGCTTTTCAGTTCTGTCATCTGCTTCGATTCTTTCAGTGCCCTTCAGAGCCTCTGTGTGCTGTACACAGTCCATTCCTTTGTGCGACGGGTCCAAGAAAGCTTCCACTTGCTTACTCTTGAGGGAGCCACTCTGGTGTTTAAGTCTCCTGGTCACGTCGATCTGACGGAAAACGAGGCTGCTGACGCTGCTTCCAAGGCTGCAGTCCTCCTATCTCGGCCCGCTACCTCTTCCATTCCTTCGGATGATCTTCGTGTTGTGTCTGTCAGAATGTGGTGTCACTTTGGTCTCACCACTGGTCTTCCCTTCATGAGAACGAGCTCCGAGGAATTAAACCTCTCCCAGCGGCTTGGCCGACCTCCTCTCGGCCCTTTCGGCGGAGGAGATCGTTTCAGCTAGGTCGCGTATTGGTTGGTTGTTTTTGGGGAAGGAGACCAGGCAGCGTGGCCATCGGTCTCATCGGATTAGGGAAGGATGGGGAAGGAAGTCGGCCGTGCCCTTTTAGAGGAACCATCCCGGCATTTGCCTGGAGTGATTTAGGGAAATCACGGAAAACCTGAATCGGGATGGCCGGACGCGGGATTGAACCGTCGTCCTCCCGAATGCGAGTCCAGTGTCTAACCACTGCGCCACCTCGCTCGGTCGCGTATTGGGCACTGCCTTTTAGCTATCGCCATTTGTCAGGTGGTGACCCCGACAACTTTCTGCTTATTGTCATGAACCTTTAACGGTTCGCCATTTCGTGACCGAATTCCCTTTTTTAACCACTTACATTCTTAATGTGCGTTTGCCGCCTGAGTTATCGGCCGTTTTAGCAAACGGCACACGGACTGTCGACCGCGCTTTAGTTTTTATCCGTCGTAGCAATATGGCGAAGGACATTTAATCTTTAGTTCGGAACCTCCGCTGTCTATACAGTGCGTTTTATTGATCTTTCTCCAAGAGGAAGGCCTTGTTCTTAGCTCTTTTTCCTTCCATCGATTGGGCTTAACAAGTAACGGTTTTCAACTCCTTTTTCTTATGAGTGTTCCAAGGCTCTGACATGGGTGCGTATGACCTTTGTTGTTTTTGTGCTCTAAAACAAAACAAACGAACTTGTTGAAAAATAAAGCTATGGAAACGGCACAGCCACCTGCTTTAAGATGCCATAAATGTAACTCCAGTTCAACAAATCATTGGCAGTCTGAGCCAAAGATGAATGTATTACGGACCCCAAGGCTTTGGTGTGACGTCATAAGCGAGTGACTGCGTGTGAGATCGCTCTCCAAGTTTTTATATATTTTTAGGTTTCAGATACATATTTTAACGGTTTTTGTGATAATATTTACTATGTAAGTGACTTATTAGTGGTTTCTTCATTCACCTCTGCCTTTCTTGTGCTGTGACCTGATATTTGTGAGTGTTTCGCATCGAGCAACGTAACCTCTTACCTGTGTTTACATTCCGCGCTGACCAGTTGCAGCTGTAGCGGAGCATCGAAAGCTAAGTACTAATTAATTGTTTGTATAGTGGTTTATTTAGGAACATTATAGTCTTCAACCGGAGTTTTTTGTGTTTTCTGGCGAAATAATTTCAGAAGAACCTTTTGGGAACTGTTTTCAGCTTCGTTACTGTGTCATTAGACGTTTGATTCTCTTTCTGTATTAGTCTTTTGTTTCATTCACATTTGTTGTTTATTAATATTGTTAATAATAGTAGTTACTTCCCTTGTAGAGTAAGTTTGTGTTTATTGTAGTCAGGTTCTTAACATCTTATTGTAGTAGCGGAACTTAGAAAAAGTAAAATTTTACCATGAGTGAGAAGTGTGGGCTTTGCCGTAGGTTCGTAAGTAGTGGATTGCGGTGTGAGACTTGTTCGAAGTATTTTCACTGGGGGGAATGCAGTGGGGAAGCCAGTGGGCATTCTGGTGAGATTCTCTCCTGGAACTGCAGGTTATGTAGCAAGAGTAAGTTGATAGAGGAGCAGGAGCGTAAGATCTGTGCCCTTCAGGTTCAGTTGAAAAACGCACAGGAGGAGCTAGATAGGCTGAGGAGGGAGAAGAGGGTTGGGGAATGGGAGCTGGCTGTTGGCAAGAGATCTGCTAGGAGAAGAAGATTTTCAGATGGTTTTACTATTGGTGTTTACAATAGATATGACCAACTGTCAGAGTCTATTGGAGAGGAATCTCTAGTAGCTGTAGATGTAGGAAGTATGCAGCAGACCTCAATAATTACGGTGGCTAAAACAGTTGCAAAGTCGAAGAGGAAGAAGAAGGTTCTGCTGTTAGGTAGTTCTCATGGCAGAGGTGTAGGCCAACAGTTGCAGGAAGTGTTGGGGAGTGAGTACCAGGTCACCAGCATTGTGAAGCCTAATGCAGGATTGGCTCAGGTGACTGTTAACATAGGGGGGTTATGTAGGGATTTTACTAAAGAGGATCAGGTAGTGATTGTGGGTGGGGTTGGTAACAGTATTGATAGGGATGGGGATTATGACATAGATGGTTACCTGGAAAAGATAGCCACTCAGACTGGCAACACGAATGTGGATTTCGTGGAACTGTTTCAGCGTCACGATCGGCCTCATCTTAATACAGCCGTCAGGCGTAATAACATGAGACTTGGGGGTGCGCTGATGACAGAAAGCATGGGTCACATTTCAGTGGTGTCGGTGGAGTCTATCAGCACGACGGGTTTCACTAGACATGGCCTGCACCTCAACAGGTATGGGAAGGGGAGGTTGGCAAAGCTTATAGGTGACAGCATAGGTGGGGTTGGTGGGATCACTCATGGGAAAATTCCTGCAGTGGTGGGTGTTAGTGCTGCACTTTTTTTAGATTGAAGTCAGCTGATAGGTATTCCTGCTTAAGGGAAGTCTCTCTAACAAAGGAACCACTTTTGACAAAGCTTAGGTATCCGAGTAGTGAGGGAATTAGTATTTTCATCAAAATATACAAGGTATTAGAGATAAAGTTAGTGAACTGCTTATAGATGTTGACTCTGAAATTATTGGTTTATCTCAACACTTCTTAAATAAGGAGATAATTCAGAGGTTTCCTTTACCGGGATACAGGTTGGCTGGCAGCTTTTCGAGGAGCTCTTTGCGGTGTGGGGGAGTAGCCATGTATGTGAAAAACGGCATCCCATTTGAGTCAATTGATGTTTCAAAGTACTGCACTGAAAAGGTGTTTGAATGTTGTGCAGGTGTGGTTAAATTTAACGGAGCTAAACTTCTAACTGTTGTTATTTATAGATCCCCAGACTCCGATTTCACAACATTTTTGCTAAAGCTAGAGGAGGTTCTTGGTTCACTTTATAGGAAATACAAAAAGTTATTTATATGTGGTGACTTCAATATTAATTGTATAAGTGATTGTGCAAGGAAGAGGATGCTGGTAGACCTCCTTAATTCATATAATTTTATGTAAACCGTATTCTTTACAAAGAGAGTGCAAGGGAACAGCAGAACAACCATAGACAACATTTTTGTTCATTCCTCATTACTAGAAGGGCATTCTGTTAGCAAAAAGGTGAATGGCCTTTCAGATCATGATGCACAAATTTTAACTCTAAAAGATTTTTGTGCTACAATACGTGTTAAATATAGTCATCAGCTGTTTAGGAAAGCTCATCCAGTTGCTGAAGAGACCTTTGTAAACCTTATCAAGGAACAAGAGTGGCAAGATGTTTATAGCACTGATACAGTAGACGATAAATATAATGCATTTCTCAAGACTTTTCTCGTGCTCTTTGAAAGTTGCTTTCCGTTAGAACGTTCAAAACAGGGTACTAGCACAAACAGGCAGCCTGGGTGGCTGACTAGAGGGATAAGAATATCTTGTAGAACAAAGTGGCAATTATATCAAAACGTTAGAAACAGTCAAAATCTAAATGCAGCAGCCCATAACAAACAGTATTGTAAGGTGCTTAAAAATGTTATTAGGAAGGCAAAAAGTATGTGGTATGCAGATAGAATAGCTAAGTCTCAGAATAAAATTAAAACCATATGGTCAGTCGTAAAGGAAGTGGCTGGTCTGCAGAGACAGGTCGAGGATATAGAATCAGTGCGTAGTGGGAATGTCCGTGTTACTGATAAGTTGCATATATGTACAGTATTTAATAATCACTTTCTGAATATAGCAGGTGAACTAAATAGAAACCTAGTCCCAAAAGGGAATCATATAGCGCTCTTCGAAAAAAGTGTTCCTAGACTGTTACCTGAAATGCTCCTCCATGATACTGACAAGAGGGAGATTGAGTTAATAATTAAATCACTAAAGACCAAGAACTCTCATGGATATGACGGGGTATCTAGCAGAATACTGAAGTATTGTTCTATGTATGTTAGCCCAGTACTTAGCCATATCTGTAACTTTTCCTTTAGGAGTGGTCGGTTTCCTGACCGATTAAGGTACTCGGTAGTGAAGCCACTTTATAAAAAGGGAGACAGAGATAATGTTGACAGTTATATACCTATTTCTATGCCATCGGTGTTTGCTAAAGTTATCGAGAAGGTTGTATATACAAGGTTACTGGAGCATTTAAATTCACGTAATTTGCTGTCAAATGTTCAGTTTGGTTTTAGAAATGGTTTAACAACTGAAAATGTTATATTCTCTTTTCTCTGTGAGGTTTTGGACGGATTAAATAAAAGGTTGCGAACGCTAGGTGTTTTCTTTGATTTAACGAAGGCTTTTGACTGTGTTGACCACAAAATATTACTGCAGAAGTTGGACCATTATGGAGTAAGGGGAGTAGCTTACAATTGGTTCGCCTCTTACTTTAAGAACAGAAAGCAGAAGGTAATTCTCCGCAATATTGAGAGTGGTAGTGATGTTCAGTCCCAATGGGGCACTGTTAAGTGGGGCGTTCCCCAAGGGTCGGTGCTGGGGCCACTGCTGTTTCTTATTTATATAAATGATATGCCTTCTAGTATTACAGGTGATTCAAAAATATTTCTGCTTGCTGATGAAACTAGCTTGATAGTGAAGGATCTTGTGTGTAATATTGAAACAGTATCAAATAACGTAGTTCATGAAATAAGTTCGTGGCTTGTGGTAAATAATTTGACGCTAAATCACAGTAATACTCAGTTTTTACAGTTTCTAACTCACAATTCAACAAGAACCGATATTTTGATCAGACAGAATGGGCATATTATAAGCGAGACGGAACAATTCAAGTTCCTAGGCGTTCGGATAGATAGTAAGCTGTTGTGGAAAGCCCATGTTCAGGATCTTGTTCAGAAACTAAATGCTGCTTTATTTACCGTTAAAACAGTATCTGAAATAAGTGATACTTCAACACGAAAAGTAGTCTACTTCGCATATTTGCATGCGCTTATGTCGTATGGTATTATTTTTTGGGGTTATTCTTCTGATTCAAAAAGGCTATTTTTGGCTCAAAAACGGGCCGTTCGAGCTATATGTGGTGTAAGTTCGAGAACCCCTTGTCGACCCCTATTCAATAGTCTGGGAATTCTGACATTGCCCTCACAGTATATATTTTCTTTAATGTCGTTTGTTGTTAGCAATATTAGCCTATTCCAAAGAGTTAGCAGCTTTCACTCAGTCAATACTAGGCAGAAATCCAATCTACATGTGGAATGCACTTCCTTGACTCTTGTGCAGAAAGGAGTGCAATATTCTGCTGCATCCATTTTCAATAAGCTACCACAAGAACTCAAAAATCTTAGCAGTAGCCCAAATTCTTTTAAGTCTAAACTGAAGAGTTTCTTCATGGCTCACTCCTTCTATTCTGTCGAGGAGCTCCTGGAAGAGCTAAAAAATTAAGCAAATTCCAGTGTTACATTGTTGATTTTCTTTATTTAAATTTACGACTCGTCACCTGAATATGTTTTTTTATATTTCATTTTATCTGTTTCTAATATCGTGTTATAATTTCATATATTGACTCGTTCCATGACCATGGAGACTTCTCCTTAATTTGGTCCCACGGAACAATAAATAAATAAATACCGTCTCACCAGGTGCAGGTCTTGGAGTCTCCACACACTGATACATTCATCGTGGTGCTGTACGCATATCCAAGGTTTCCGAGGAGACGATGTGGTGCCGCTTCTGAGTCCAGTGTTGTCTGCTGTGTACACCGTCGCACGTGGTACAAAATGGTTCAGATGGCTCTGAGCACTATGGGACTTAACTTCTGAGGTCATCAGTCCTCTAGATCTTAGAACTACTTAAACCTAACTAACCAAAGGACATCACACACATCCATGCCCGAGGCAGGATTCGAACCTGCGACTGTAGCGTTCGCGCGGTTCCAAACTGTAGCGCCTAGAACCGCTCGGCCACCCCGGCCGGCACACGTGGCACATAGAGGGCGCCACCAGTTGGCAGTTTCCAGTGTCGTACCACAAAATTGGGATCAGTCACCATGTAGATGGTGCTCGTAACAAGAACCTATTGTGACTTGCGCCACACAATTCACAAATGGTTCACCCCACCCGTCAATAATTAGGTCCGTCACCACAGAGGGTGCTGACACTAGGAAACAATTCCTGTGACTGTCAAACACAAAATGGCAGATAATGATTAGTAAGCCATTCGCAGATAAAAGCAGCTGCACAGTTTCACACGACCAATTGTCACATTTTTGTAGATCGGTAGCTGTCAAACTGGTGTCACCTTTTGCTGTAGCTGTCGTCCTGTTACTGTCAACAAACAGTCAACGCTGAGTTTCGAAGTATTTACCATTATTAGAACCTGAACTGTAAACTGCCAAATGGCTGTGCAGACTGAACGACTGTTAGATTATTTAGACAACCCCAGTGTTTGTATAAGGGACACTGGGGTTAGGTGGCTTAAATGGCTAGTTGGAACACAGCTATTTCCTGCCACTATGGTACTAGAACCCTGTTATTACACTAGTGAGGAGGCTATTTAATACCTCCCCACTAGCATAATGACTTAATTAAAGGTGCTCTGTCCATCATAACTCTGAGAGAGGAAAATTATTAAAGCTTTTGTTACAACCTTGTCCAGCTTGAGCAAGACTCTAGAAAGTTAACAGCCTGAACAGACGTTGATGGAGCCTAGTAGGGTGTTAAAAGCATGAGGTATTTTTACGGTTCTTAGCTTGCAGAAACGACATGTTGAAAGTTGAAAGTAATTGGCGGCGAGCCCATCCCTCAGTAAATCTTGCCAGACAGGCCCACAGCCATACAAGGCAGCCAGAGCAGCCCCTAGTCGAGACAGGTCTCCAGCTGAACAATACCGAGCTACCTGCCATGGCGCCTGCAGAAGGCTGGGCTGGAGGCGATGGACTGAAGGGACACATCTACACAGTGGAGTCATAAACCAGGCATTGTGTGCAGAGCCACGCGTAATAAAAATTCGCAAGTTTACATGTTCGCTGTTACTGAAAATAGGCCATTGGCCCACTTCCATCAGCCACCTCAGTCATATAAGGAACTCTGGCATCTGAGAAACATTTAGAGATAGAATCTTTGTTACACCTCATAGCAAGGACTAGCATGCTCCAAGGCACAGACAATTTAGATAAAGATAAAAAAGCCCGTAGTTGGCAGTTTCTTTTTTTTCAGAGACGCAGGTTTCTTAACTCTCTCTCTGGTTCGGCATAAGTCTGTGCTGTCATGTAGGAGGGGAGATTTAGCGCCTCTAAAGCCCTGTGATTGTCTCAAGATGGAGTGAAGGCGTTGTGGTTCGTGCACTTTTCAGGAAAACGGAATTTTTTTATGTGGAGAGGCGCGAAGCACTCGGTTTCCGGACTTTGATCTCGAAGCATCTTGTGATTGAAGCTCTGGCATGTGTGGTTGGTACTTCGGGGCGTCCTAAGAATGCATTTCTGAGTAGTTAGACTGGGGAGCCTGTGGGGAAGTTTTTACTGTACTGATGGTGTGACTTCAAACGTCTCGGACTACTCGTTTGCTGAGGGCACACTTATTCGTTTTTGGTTTACCAATCTTGACGTTTGGTATCCTTGTGTGCTCTGTCGTATAAGTGAGCGAAACTGGTCCTTGGTACGGCCAGCGAATGGGTGTGTCGCACACTGAAATCTACCATGATTTCAGGTCTCCGATAGAGAATAAATTGCAATCCGTCTGGCTGATCGCCAGACCGCGAGATTTTTGCGTTTCTTTCGTGGCCGCGGCCGATTCACAACAGATACCGACTCCACGTCTCGCCACCGCCGCGCACTTCTCGCCATCTGCAATTTACAAGGCGCATGAAGCAAACAGGGTAATGTGCTGCTGCTCCGGCCTTATCAGAGCGTACAGATCTCAATCTCCACTTGCTCTCAGCTGCACCAGATTATCAATCAAAGTCTGCTCAGCATCAGATCAAGTCAGATTGCGTTATCCACATTTTTATGGCCAGAGTATTTGACTCACTCTTGCCACCCAGGATCCTTGTCCATTGTTCTCTTAACCCAACTGCTAGTTGTTTACAGTATTCAATCAATAACTATAATTTATATCTGTTTTTTCTTTTTAAAAATTAATGTTGTTAGTAAATTTTGCTACGTTATAAATCATTTTATATAGTCTGCACAACGGGTTAACTTTCATTGCGGCGTCCCAAGCGAGAATAACTTTCATTTGGCATCTCCTGCCACGATCTCGGATTGATGTCACCTTCTGTGACCGTCGGATCGTGTTGTCTAGTGTAGTCATTCAATTTGATGCCCCTTGCGCAGAATTTTGAATTTCATGGCACCTTCTGTGACCGTCAGATCATAGATATTGTTGCCTAGTGAAGTTTCTGTCGTCCATGTTTAATGTGGTGCACTGGCGCCTAGACATAGTACTAATATTAAGTTACTGTATGTGTGTGTTTTCATGTTTTGGTTGTGACTTCTGTGTCACTTGATTGTTTGTTTCTGACGGCGAACGGCGTTGTGCTGATTTGTTTGGATAGATTGAGATTTTTGTTTGTGAGCATAGATAAGCATGCTGTTACTGGAATTCGCTGTCAGGAACTAGGAATCAGTAGCTCACGGGAGCATAATTTACAGTAGAATCTGTGTGGCACAGGAATGTGTAGTTTTTAAAATAGTTTGGGTCAGAATTAGAGTGCATGCTTACAAGAAGCAAGGCACGTTTGCTAAAGAGTAGCGGAAGTAATTGTGCATTGTTAACCACGGACCCACGTCAGATTATTAGCGATGACCAGACAGATATTACACGGGATTCTCAGGGAAATGCGGCTGCAAATCGAGCAGAAATGTCGAACGTAAAACTTGCAGAGTATGATGACATGTCTCACTCAGGTGACGAAAGTGAGCGGGAGACCGCAGCAAAACGAAATGTAGGCGCTGCTGGTACGAGATGCGCCATTAGTGAGACTGACAGACCAGAATCACGAACGAAACGTCACAGAATGATGGGATCTCGTTCATCTAGTTTTGGAGGTGTTAGCGGTGGATCTCAATTTGACGCTCTCATGCAATTCATGCTAGAGGCAGAGAAAAAAAGGCGAGAGGAAGAGGAAGAAAGACAAATTATTCATAAGAACGGTCACAGCCGACATAGATGGAGTCAAGAAAGAGATCGCAAGAATCCAAGAAGAGCAAAAGAATGTCAAGAAAACGACAACAGAAACACGTGAAGTTGCCGACCAGGCTAAGCGCCATGCCAGGACAGCGCTATTGGTAGCGCAAGTAGCACGAAAGCACGTATCAGTGGCCAAAGAACAGGTTAAACTGGCGAAAACTGAGGCGTATAAGACAAAAAAAGCACTTCAAACTCTCCAGAAACAAGAACAAAAATAGTTCAAGAAACGCAAGAATAAATGAGTGAGGCTGCGAAGCGAATTGAACAGATAGAAATCAAAAAGGCCGAAATCTCTGAAGTTAAAGATCAGCAGGCCCGAGTCGCCGCGCAACAAAACGAGTTGGCTAAGGACGTTCGGAAGGCACATGAGCAGGTCACGCAATTCCAGAATTCCAAAATCATCCGGCAGAACGCCATCGAGATCATAGAAGTGAAAAAAATGTGAGGACACACCTCCTGGACATGGGCGAATGCAGCAGGAATATGATCCCGCAGCGGCGGACCGCGTATTAGAACACTCTCCGCCGGTAACACGCAGCATGTCAGAAACTGAGCCGGAAAACAGTTGTACACGTCTGAGGAGGTCAGAAACGTTATTACGTGAAGTGAAACTGACAACACGAGGGGACACCATAATAGTGACCGACGATCGTTTGGGCATGGATACATGGAACCACATGCTGCAGACGAGAAGGAAAATTCGTATGGCGGATACGTCGAACCTTTCGACAACAAACTTTTCTTGACCATTCAGAATTTTCAAGTCTACAAGGAGGCAAACAACGCATTACATCCAAAGACCTGGATGGCACAGTATGATCATGTGCTACCAGAATCTTGGTCACTGAAGTGCAAGGTCCAGTTTATCTGTGGTTTTTTTAGTAGGGTCGATAGCAGAACATATGGGCAGAGTTGCGGAGATTTGTCGCTCCTACAAATAAACTGTGCTCTGAGCACTATGGGACTTAACTTCTGAGGTCATCAGTCCCCCAGAAGGTAGAACTACTTAAACCTAACTAACCTAAGGACGTCACACACATCCATGCCGGAGGCAGGATTCGAACCTGCGACCGTAGCGGTCGCGCGGTTCCAGACTGTAGCGCCTAGAACGGCTCGACCACTATGGCCGGCTGTTTGTTAGTCATTTTCACTAATTTTCAACAGGTGTCCATATGGAAGTGGTCAAATCAGTTGCGTATTTGTTACATCTTCACGCCAACATTCACTGGCAGGTGGCAGATTGGATTAAAATTCCGTTGAAACTTATACGTCATCACCAATTGGCACTTTTTGTGGCTTACCAAACCAGGTACTTTGCAATACTGAGTACACCAAACAACTGAGTACTGCTACTATTTCTTTGGACCTCATAATTGTTGTCCGATTTCCGCAATTGAGCATCGTACTCTGTCATAGCATTCTCGTAGAAGAGCCTTCACAGTTATCACCTTGCTCGATGAAACTGTTTTCTTTCCATGCTTTCATGTACACCGCCCAAGGGACGGATGTACGTCACTTTATGTTTTTCGTGGTGTCAAGACGGTCACTTGGGCGCGTGTCGACGCTAAAACTTGATGTGATATGAGTCATCGCCTGTCGTGCGATGTAGTCTGTCTCATGGTGGAATTTTGCCAGTGCCATGTGAGCGCCGTCGCCGAGACATTGTGTATGGGGAATTAGCACGGACAAGTGCAAGTCACGGTAGAGTTGCGAACCCCAGACCAGGACACAGAAAGCAGAAACTAAATGATGGACCATGGACGAGACTTCAATTAGAAAAATATTTAGATATATATATAATTCAGTATGGTTTTCTTTCATTTCAGCAGCAGCGATCCTGACAGAGGAGACAGGAGGCATCTCTGTAATATGTACAATCACGATTAGACAATCATAAAGTGCAAGTTCAAAGATTTCAGGCAAACCACCAGCACCTGAATGAGTAGACGCACTTTCTGGCCATTTCAGCGTCAGCAGACAACACCGACGGACACCGAAAAGTAAATGGAATGAAATGCATGAAAATTCGCTTTGGTAGTATTAGCAAAAGCATAGGATAGTACCATAAGTTAGTATTTAGTATTGGGAGAAGTCTGCAGGTCTGCACGTTTGGTGAGATATGGAGGTAGAGCCAGCGTAAAATTAGAGTGCATGACAGGAGTAGAACTAACCAAAAACTAAGAAAAACACGTGCACACACAAATAGACACCTCACACCACATACTTTACGTCCATACAACGTTAACAGGACCCTGCAGTCATTGTATTTTTTTTATTTTGAATTTGCGTCCTTAGTAATAAAATAAATAAACAAATGTATTAACTAAAGAAAAAATTTTTATTCATCATTATGTTCTTTTTATGTAAATGGATATTGATGTACTGACATTTGTGAGAGAATATGGCAGTTGACCACACTTTGCGCAGACTGGCCACACTAGCCAGTGAGGGAGAAGGGAGCGAGTGGCCGTAATGAGTCAGCTGTGGCAGCCCAGGTGTGGGCGATCCTTCCGCTGTGACAGAACCAACCTGCCAGCTGATGCACCTAAGTCACACAGCCCAGACGTCTCCCAGTGCAGCCGCGATGTATCACGCCAGCTCAGTCAGCAGGGCACCACCACATGCCAGCAACAACCCCTAGCAGCCAACGACCCGCCAGGCTGATAATCAAGAGACAAGTGAGTCGTGTGGCACCGCAGTCGACGTGCACGCAGAGCCTAGCCGACTCAGCGGGATGCCGAGGGGGACGCGACCCGTCAACAGCAGGAGAGATAATCCGATGTCCTGCGCTGTCAGGCGCGTTCCGATGCAGAGGTGAATAGGAAGAGCACGCCTGCCCCACGTCCTGCTAATGCTGAACGGATATCTAGGTCAGGGGGTGGGTTGCACATGAAATGCAATGCTGTCGTGCCAGTCGCTGATGGCTAACTGCTGCCTGACCAGGATGATGCCAAGGGTCCAGCTGCAGTCGGTAAGCTGCCCAAGATGCCTGTTGTTGCCCAGTTGCCAGATATGCGAGACGAAGGGGAACACCACAGACGTCTGCCGCCAATTCTGCCACATCATGCGCTGATTGAGAGGCCATTCCATTCTGGCGCAAACTGCTGTTCTTCAGTCCTACCAGTCACAGTTTGTGCAAGTGCATAAGTGGCATGTTTTCAATTCATGTGATATTTTCATATGTAAATTTTCTCTCCCCAGGAGGGACCCTTGTGGAGGGAGCGATAGGATATACTTCTGTAATATCATAATGTAATATCTTTTTGTGTTTTAATATGTATCAATTGAACTGCCTTGATTGTGACGTATATGTTCTGCACATTTATTAATGCCTTGATTATATGCCTGTATCTGTTTTTATGTCGTAGAAAATAATACACAAATTACGCAACGTAGGTAATGAGACAAACAGATTACACATGTGATTTCCTTGTTCATTGAGAATTTGAAAATGTATGTGTTTTGATGATTGTGCCCAAATGAGTGATAGAACAGAGGTCTTTGATCTCAGGCTATGATGTGAATAGGTATATTTCTTTGCTGCAAGGCCTTTTAAACGCCTGTCAAATGTTCATCGGAAGTCTGTGGTGTAGCAATGACCCCTGGGTCTAACATAGTTCATATTACTCACAGCATAGTTTCATGTACTCTTGCTGGCTTGCAGCTTCATGTGTGTGAATGACCCCTGGAATGAATTAGGCCTAGCTAGGATGTGTTTTAGCCACAGGAATTCCTCATTGGCAAAGTTACCTCTTTTCACATATGTATATTTGTTATAAGGATGAGATTCTGCTACAATTTTCAATGACTTCCTCTGGTTTGTATCACACTAACCAATGTTGAAGTGAGACACTACCCATGCAGAAATCAATGGCAGAAAGAGGGCAGTGAGAGAGGACAAGTTACTCTCTCATCTATTTTTCGTATACAGAAAATTATTAAAGATTTTGTTACCACCTTACACACCTTGAGCGAGACTCTAGAAAGTTAACAGCCTGAGCTGACATTGGTGGAGCCTGGTAGGGCGCTAAAAACACGAGGTATTTTTATGGTTCTTAGCTTGCAGAAACGACATGTTGGAAGTTGAAAGCAATTGGCGGCGAGCCCATCCCTCAGTAAATCTTGCTAGACAGGCTCACAGCCATGTAGGGCAGACAGACCAGCCCCTAGTCATGACAGGTCTCCAGCAGAACAATGCTCCGCTACCTGCCATGCCGCTAGCAGGAGGCTGGGCTGAGGGCGATGGACTTAAAGGACATGTCTACATGGTGGAGTCGTAAACTGGGCATTGTGTGCAGAGCTATACGCAATAAACATTGATATCTATTCCTCTTCAACTTACTGTCTACTGAGCTATTCCTTGTTGCTGCATCTATAGCCTTAGACAACTTTACCCATATCTCGTCATTCCTTAGTACTTCCGTATCTCACATCTTTGCGTATTGATTCTTCCTGACAAATGTCTTAAACTTTCGCCAATTCTTCATCACTACAATATTGTGATCTGAGTCTAAATCTGCTCGTGGGTACCCATTACAATCCAGTATCTGATTTTGCAATCTCTGTCTGACAATGATGTAATCTAACTGTAATCTTCCTATAATACCCAGCGTTTTTCAAGTATATCTCCTCCTCTTGTGATTCATGAACAGAGTATTCGCTATTACCAGCTGAACCTTGTTACAGAACTCGATTAGTCTTTCTCCTTTCTAATTCCTTGTCCCAAGCCCATATTCTCCTGTAACCTTTTCTTCTACTCCTTCCTCTACAACTGCATTCCAGTACCCCATCACAATTAGATTTTCATACCCCTTTACGTACTGTATTACCCTTTCAATATCCTCATACACTTTCTCTATCTCTTCATGTTCAACTTGCGATGTCGGCATATATACCTGAACTATCGTTGTCAGTGTTGGTTTGCTGTCGATTCTGATAAGAAAAACCTTGTCACTGAACTGTTCACAGTAACATACTCTCTTCCCTACCTTCCTTTTCATAACGAGTCCTACTCCATTTATACCATTTTCTGCTGCTGTTGATATTATCTACACTCATCTGACCAGAAATCCTTGTCTTCTTGTCACTTCATTTCACTGACCCTTACTATATCTAGATTAAGCCTTTGCATTTCCCTTTTCAGATTTTCTAGTTTCCCTACCACGTTCAAGCTCCTGACATTCCACGCCCCGACTCGTAGAACGTTACGCTTTAGTTGATTATTCACTCTTTTTCTAAAGGTAACCCCCCCCCCCCCCCCCCGCTTAGCAGTCCCCTCCCGGAGATCCGAATGGTACTATTCCAGAATCTTTTGCCAATGAAGAGATCATCATGACACTTCGTCAATTACAGGTGGATACACGTATACACGTTCCGTGTCTTTAATGCTGTGGTTTCCATTTCCTTCTGCATCCTCATGCCGTTGATCATTGCTGATTCTTCCGCCTTTAGGGGCAGTTTCCCACCCCTAGGACAAGGGAGTTCCCTGAAACTCTGTCCGCTCCTCCACCCTCTTTGACAAGGCTGTTGGCAGAGTGAGGTTAATTTCTTATGCCGGAAGTCTTCGGCCGCCAATGCTGATTGTTAATCAAAATTTAAACAGCGGCGGGATTCGAACACAGGACCGAAGATATTTTAATTATGAATCAAAGACGCTACCTCTACACCACGGTGTATCACCCATTAATCTCCCCAGACTTCAACCCTTCTCAGGTCAACAGATTCCTAAACGAAGGTAGCTCTTCACGACATTCGCTTCACGACTTTTACAGAGATTCGTTGAACAACAGGCCGATCCACTCGCACTGTGAACACAACTACGACTTCTACTTCGCTGGCAACGGGCTACTCTCAGTGCTGGTGACTACTTCGAAGGACAGTAGGGCCTCGAAACATGTATCTATTTTGTATAAGTTGTAAATAAGTAGTTGCCAGTACTGAAGTTCCTAACTTGCTGATGTGCAGTAGTGTTAGTAGCCCATAGCTTGTAACTTGCACCTCCCTCCGATCTCCCTCCCTCCCCCCCCCCCAATCTGTCGCAAAGCACAAAGTGTTGCTGCCGAGCATTGCGTGCAGTGGAGCCTGCGCAAGAGCGAGCATCTATTGAAGTAGCTGTACTTTATACGTTTGCATTATGCAACAGATTTAACATGATTTATGCCCCTTACGTAAAAAAAGATGTTTGTCTCCCTAATCCAACTTCTTACGGGCCAATAATTTCTTTTTCTTTTCAGTTTCCAAAATAGCTGATATTCTTTCTCGGGAGTTCAACTATTTCCGTACCAGATTTAATCGAAATCGGTTGTGCGATTCGTGAAAGCATAGTACATAACGTTACTTTCGCATTTATAATATTATTATAAATGTAGATGTTACTGTGCATTCGTTGTGTGATTACCATGAAATGACAATTATTTGCTTATCCAAGTATGTAGAAAAACCTCATGCCACTGGGACATATGTTGTACGCTGTCTTCATTATGTTCCAATTCTACTATTTTCACATTTTTTTTTTTTTTGCTATGTTTCCCAGCAAAATTCAACGAATCTCATCTGTATGCTGTAACCTCCCCACAAAAATTTAAAAAAAATGGACAATATTATTTAGGGATGCTAATGGACATTGCGCTAAGCGTAACCTGCCCACAATGAAATGTACTGACAATGACAACAAAAATGTGAAATTCGCAATCTGACTCAAATATAAATTCCTCACAAAAAATTAAAGTCCATTCAGTGATAAGGAAATTCAATTAAACCGAAACATCGGTCTTTGGCCCTGTGTAAAACAATCAGAATTAAAGTCTTACCTCAGAAACTGGATGTCAAATTTCTGCTCTTAATTTTGCGCACAGCTTGGAGGAACTGCATTGCAAATAATAATATTCCTTTTCTCTGTGATTTTACTGAAAATTTTCTTTAAAAGAAGTGGAATGAAATGGGAAGTGCAACGAAATCTTTAGTTCAATAAAAAATAAAATTTTTTGAAAAATGCTTTTGAAATCAAAATTATTATTGGGGGACTTGTTGGAGATTAATTACAATAAATAAATTTTACATTATCTAATGATTATATTAATTAACAGTATACCTCATTCAGCATCTTGACCAGTGTTGCCGACCGCCTACATCACACAACTCCACTGGGCTGCTACTACTGACCGACCGCTCTGCATGACGACTACTAGCGTACTGCACTGCACGACTACTACTAACAGACTGCTCGTAACTAAATCGAGCTACAGACTCGCAACGACTACAGACAGAGTACTGCTCTGCATAGCGACAACTAGCGAACCGCTCGCAACACTCGCGCGGTCAAGCGCATACTCTCTGGTCAGCGATGCTGCAATGCCTCGCCATCGCTGCTGCGTTACATACGTGTTTCATAACCCTCCACTGGGGGGGCAAAAATTTGGCAGCGATGGTGAGTCATTTGGACTTGGCAATCGCGGCAAAATTTTTTCCTAATTAATAAACTTCTACAATTTACAGAATATTTAGATGTAGTACATAAAGTAAATGTTGTGCACACTCACTAAGTACAAAATATATAAGACAAAAACAAGATATGAGTACAAAACATACTATCAAATCAGAAAATGTATATACAAATTATTTGACAGATAACAAAGTGCACACGCACTGAAAAAATTCTTTAGCATTTTCAGAACAAATAAACAGACTGGCAAAATATTATGTTGAAAAGTGACATGAGTGCAGATGCACTGGAGTTGAGAACATATCAGCAAATGATGAAATGTATATACAATTAGTAACAAATGACATAAGTGCATACGCATTGAAGTATTGAATATACAGAATAGTACAAATCATATTGAAAAATGAGAAAAGTGCACAGGCACTGAAGTTCAGTAGAAAACATATTAACACACAACATAAGTGCACAAGCACTGTAGTTCAGAACATATCATCAAAATAAAAAATGTATATACAATATAAAAGACAAGAGTGTACATATACTGTACTTCAGAACAAATCGAAAAAATGTCTTTAGCATTTTCGCAATAAATAAACATAATGGCAAAAAAACTCATATCGATAAGTGACATAAGTGTACTCGCACTGGAGTTCAGCGAATCGAAAAAAATGTATAACCCACGAACAGAAATGATGTTACCAAAAAATGATTTTCATTATGTGACAAAAATTAGGATAGGAAAGGGAAGGATTGCATCATGGTTTTAGTACTTTAGATTGCACACAGCTGTTCTGAAAGTCCATATCTTTCCACAGAAGTACAACACCAAGTGACACAACTTGAAGTTCTTTTCCCATCAGAATTTATCAGTGTGGCCAAGACACTGAACTGTCGTAGTAATGTTCCATGTTCTCATTTTGGCAGTATATTAGGTACGCCAAACAGTGGGACCATAATAACGTCTTCATTGCTCACGGTGGTGGACAGCATGTCGTGTCAACACCACGCTCTTACAAGGCACACCAACGTAGAATTAGTGCAAAACCAAAGATAGTGCTCCATGATCACTAGGATAAACAGGACAAATGGACATTGCAGTAATTCAGGGTAGTTAGCTCATGAGGTGAAGGACATCAAGTCACATAATATTGACAATTACAGACTTAATTAGCAGTTTGTGGCATTCATAGCCCAGTTATTGAACATTTCTGTACCAAGTATGTAGTATTACAGAAAAATGTTCATTAATTGTTTTACATAGAATCAGTAGCCTTCTTTTCCTAGTTACAAAGCATTATGAAATAATCGCATTCTTTTCAGTTACAGAGTATAATTAAGAATCATTAACCTTCTCCTAATTACAGTTAATTAATCATTTGTCATTCCAATATAGTAAGAATCATTAGCCTTCTTCTAATTACAAAGCATTAGTAAACAGTAATTAAGATTCATTAGCCTTCTAATTACAAAGCATAGCATCATTTGTCATTTCAATATAGTAAGAATCATATTCTTTTCCGGTTACAAAGTATAGCATAGTTAATTAATTATGTGTCAGTTAATTAATCATTTGTCATTTCAATAATAATCATTAGCCTTTTCCTAATTACAAAGCATTATGAAACAGTCACATTCATTTCCAATAACAGAGTATGAACATTGAAAACAAGAGCTAATTAATGGCATAATTAATAACATAATTCGTTGATTGACATTAATTATTGGCACTCAGTGGCCAGCAAGTATTGAATAGAACCAAACATAGTTCATCATTCAGTATTATTCAGATCATTACGAAGTCATTATTAAAAATCAGTTAATTACAGTCATAGTATTAATAATCATGGGCATTATAAGTAGTCTCATTACAATAAACAGTGTTTCTCCTTCAGTAGTATTCAGATCATTACAAAGTCATTATTAAAATCAGTTAATTACAATCATAGCATTAATAATCGTGGGCATTATAAGTAGTCTCATTACAATAAACAGTATTCCTCATTCAGTAGTATTCAGATCATTACCAAGTCATTATTAAAAATCAGTTAATTACAGTCACAGCATTAATAATCATGCGCATTATAAATAGTCTCATTACAATAAACAGTGGCAATTATTAGCTAGTGACAAAGCATTATTTTAAATATATACTTTTTTTTTGTCTCATTAAGAGGTCATTACTCAAGTGACATACTATTCAGAGCTAATCAGTATTATTCAGAATTTTCTCAAACTGGTATCATTACTCGCGACTGGTAATACATTTTTTTTTTTTTTTTTTTGTACTATTCAGAGTTGATCAGTATTATTCAGAATTATCATAAACTAGTGACATTATGTGGGACTGGTAATACTTTTTTTTTTTTTGTTAGCAATGCATTGCGTTGGGATCGATAATTAATCGCTGAGGCATAACACTATTTGCTTTTGGCCTATTGCTGCAAATGAGGATAGGTAACGTCATTCGTCATGAGTCAGCTGTAGCAAGGTTATGTAACAAGGCAGTATATGTGATCACATTTATAAATGATAAACACAAATGGGTAAAATATAAAAATGCAAGTACTAGAACAGGTATAATAACTATCAGGTTTAGTAAGTATCATGAAAAATTTCTCCTGGAAAAAATACAAAATGGATTATTAACCTGAAAGAAGAAACGCACACTATGCTGAAAAGTAGTGAACTTCGAATTAACAGGTAGTGAAATGTGTATAAAATGTGTTCCATAGCTGTCCTTTCCAAAACTTTCTGTCATCCTACTATGCAATGTAACACCTGCTGTCAAAACAAACTGCAACAAATACTTAAATAACTACGTAGCATAAATACATAACTTCAACACTATCCTCATCTGTAAAGAAAAAACTTCATTATCCATCACTTCATTATCCACATTACCATAACTTCATTATTATCATCACCTACAAAGAAAAACTTCATTATTCATAATACCATTTCCTTCGTCATTATTCATCAGTATTCATTATCATCTGCAAAAAATCACTTCATTACTCATTATACAACTATTCCTTAACTCTAGCATATTTCATCACTAAAACTAAGATGTGTAGTTCAGTCTGACAGCCTGCATCAATCACCTTGTATTCTGAAAGAAAAAATTAGTTAAGACTGCTATTCTGTGATGAGTATTGTATATTCTTGTTAATGCCTGCCAATCCTGATCCATTTACTCTTCCTCATAAAGTTATTGCATCTTCTTTCGTTTATTCCGTAGGTGAAATTCCCATTTATGATAAATTTATTTCTTAGAATCATCATTCCTTTCTGAAATTGATGAACAAAGATTAATGTCTTGCATTTAAATCATATACCCACTAGATAATGACTAGTTAATGGTGACACAATTAAGCATACAGCATAACATGACAGAAAACGTAATATGTCAAAGACATTGACAGTGTTCAGATGCAAAAATGAACACAGAATATCACAATGCAGCAGCAAAAAATGTAAAACAGTCACGATCTTGAGATGTCATAAAGTAAAAAATGTCAAAGTCAACTGGTGTGTGTTATATCCTAACTATTTCACAGTGCATACTAACAAAACTGGAATACAATCGTACATAAAAAGACAAATGTGACGTTCGTTGTGTTCAGCTTGTATGTAGTGTAGTTAATAGAGGCGAGACTTAAAGACTTTAATGGAGAGAGAATTTGATAAAATTAATACGTCATTACATACAATTGCATAATTATTCATAAAATACGTAAGTTCGTCTGGAAAAATATGCACGGTCTGATGTGTAACGACAAGAAAAGCGACCTGCTAACCTTACCTTGCCGGGCACTTGCCAAGAAAAAATACGATAATCATCAGTAATTAGCCAGGTGAAATAATTGCATTAGTAAATGGCATCATAGTGTGTTGAATCATACAGTGGTTTCACTCAATAAACGATTTAATGTGATTTAATGTTTGAGATATGGTGATTGCCTTTCGATTTTCTAGTTCTCAAAATTTCGACGTGTACAACATTGGGGTGAGGGATGCTGCGAATCCGATACGGACCTGCGTATAGAAGTTCAAATTTACTGCACTTACCTTTTAATTTGCTGGATAAATAGTGTGTACGTACTAATATCTTCTGTCCAACGTGAAAGTCGCGGCGTGTACAAACCTGTTTTTGCTGTCTTCTCCGGCGCTCTGCGGCACGTTTGATGTTGTTCAGCGCAATGTTAATTATTTCGTGGTGTCGTAGGCGACGACTTTTGGGAAATTTTACTAATTCTTTAATTTTGTTTGGTGGTTCAACGTTTTTCAGTGTAACAGACGGAGATAGCACAGTGGATTCATTTGGAATGGAATTAATTACGTCTTGGAATGAGAGTATGTGTGTATACCAATCAATATGTCTTTTGTGGCAGTATATTCTACACAGCTTACCAATTTCTTTCATTAATCTTTCACAGGGGTTCGAAGAAGCGTGGTACTTGGATATATAAATCGGAGAAATGTTTCTGGCTTGTAACATGCGTGTCCATATGGTACTACGAAATTGAGATCCATTGTCAGAAATTACTTTCATCACATGCCCTACATGAAATAGAAAATGTTTTACAAATGCTTTCGAAACAGTTTTGGCAGTAGCTTTGCGTAATGGAGTGAAAGTAACAAATTTTGAAGTGAGCTCAACAGCGACAAAAATGTAGCAGAAACCTCTGTTAGTTCTCGGAATCGGACCAAAAATGTCTACTGCGGCCATATGTCTTAATTTAACAGGTATAATGGGATATAAAGGAGGAATATGTGAAGTGGCGTCAGATTTAGCTTTCTGGCAAATTTTACAAGACGCTAAAACTCGTCGTATACGTTTCTCCATGTTAGTAAAATAACAGTTTTGTCTCAGTATAAGAAAACATTTTCTTGCTCCGTAATGTGCGTAACTTAAATGAGTGTACCAAATTAGTTTGTTAACCAGTTCGTCAGGAATGCATAATAAACAATTGTTGCTGTCAGGATGAGAGCGGCGAAACAGAATGTCATTGCGTACAGTGTAGTGGTTTCTAATCGTAACATTATTCTTATCTAGCCAAAGCTGTTTAATTTCTTTCCACACGTTGTCTTTGTTTTGTTCTTGTGCTATGTCCTGTAATGACGATGAAATAAAGTTTTCAAATGCAACTTGCTGAATGTACATGACACTGAAATTTGTTTTGCAGAAGTTGGTTGCTACGTCTTGCTGATTGTTGCTGAGAGAACGCGATAGTGCGTCTGCTATAACATTTTGTGTGCCGCGAATGTGAACTATTGTAAAATTAAATTCCTGTAAATAAAGTTTCCATCTACTTAATCTGTCGTGAGTAAATTTAGCTGAAAGCAAAAATTGTATCGCTCTGTGGTCTGTGTAAACGGTGGTATGTCTGCCATAAAGAAAGTGCCTAAATCTCGTGAAAGCCCATACAACACATAATGTTTCCAATTCTGTAACAGAGTAATTTCGTTCAGCAGGTGACAAAATGCGGCTTGCAAATGTGATGTTTTTAATTACTATTGAACCATCTTCTTCAATTTCCTGGAAAATATGTACACCTAAAGCGGTGTTGGAACTGTCGGTGGCAATGGAAAAATTTCTAGTAAGATCTGGGTGCGATAAAAGTGGAGCATTCAACAAAGCATGTTTCAGGTTCACAAATTCAGAATGTGCTTGCTTATCCCAAGACCAAATAGTGTTTTTACCTGTTAATTGGCATAGTCTAGGCGTGTCTGAAGCAGAATGGTGAATAAATTTACGAAAAAAGTTAATTAAGCCCAAAAAACTGCGTAGTTGTTTCTTCGTCGTAGGAACAGTAATGTCACGTAGAGCTTGAAGTTTTTCCGGATCAGGTGCAATGCCTTCTGCTGAAATTACGTGTCCAAGAAATTTTATGGAAGTTTTGCCAAAGTGCGATTTACTAAGATTAACTGTAAGTCCTTGTGTATGAAAAGTTTGTAACAGTTGTTCTAAAATCATATTGTGTTCAGACCAGTTAGCTTCTGCAATAAGAATATCGTCTACGTACGTCGTAATTCTGTCCTTAATGCAAATGTGTGTCGGATGGCGTCAAAATTAATAACAATTTCGTGAAGAGGATTCTGCGTGTCAAAATTATTGCTTACGTTACTGGAATATGAAGCCTGCACTGTGTCTGGTCAAATTCTGTCGTACGTGCTACTATTTACGGGAGAATACTGTGGCATATCCACTATATGAACTGTTCTGTTATTTCTTACTGACGTGTTACGCTATGGATGACACCTATTGTCTGTTTCATTCATGATTATTCGTTGTTGCTGCTCATAAGATCGACTGTTATTAAATGTACGCTGAAAATTGTGCTCATCATTTTTTTTTACGTCTGTCCTCATAGTAATTTCTATACGGCGCATTGCGATACGAGTTGAAATAGTGTGTTGTCTGTACGTAGTTGTTTCTTTGCTGCCATGCGTTACTATTTGTTGGGGCTGGGACTATACGTGCACGCGGCGAAACATTAAAGTTTGGTTGACCTTGTAGACTGCATTGTTGGTTAGGTATGCTAACCGGCTGGTTTTGATGTTGTTGTTGTGAAATACCTCTATTGTTACTAAAGTGCGGTTCCTGTTGCTGAAAAGTTTGACGATATTGATACTTAGAATTTTGGCTGTTATTAGAATTTTGGTAGTTGTCGTTCCTAAAGCGTCTGTTATCTTTCCTATTAAAATTACGTGTCTGATCATAATTGCTGTACTTTTGTTGACTTTGGTTATTATAAGAAAAGTTTTTGTTTACAAAAGAATAATCAGATTGCTGTACTTCCAAGAGCTGTAAAAGATCTCTGAACGCTGAAATATTTTCTTTTTGCTGACCTGTTAGAAGCGACACTCGTAATGACCGTGGTAATTTGGAAATGCATAATTGTATCAGTGCGGATTCACTGTACGGTTCACACAGGTATTGGTTTTGTTGTACCATGTGCTCAAAAAATTGCGTCACACTGGGAAAATTTGAGTTCTCGTAGTTCGGCAAACTAATTAACTGATCTTTAATTCCGCGCTGTGTCGTCTTCGACCAGTACGCTGACAGAAAAGCATTCTGAAATTCCTCTACCGAGTAACATTGCCTCGCGATCGGTCTCATACGAGTTGCCGGTTCGCCTTCCAAAAAGCTGCAAATAAATTCAAGTTTATGCGTTACAGGCCAAGTCGGTGGAAGAGCAAAGCTAAATTGTTGAATCCAATCCAGTGGGTGAATCTGCGTTCTATCGTTTTTAAAAACTTTAAACTTTCTCACTGACAGAAAATGTTTGTAATCGAAATTATCATCTCTGTGTGATGGAACAGGTTCAGGATCGTAAGAGAATCTATTGAACTGTGGTTGATCAGAATCTAAGTCCCATACTCTCTGCAGATTACCCAAATTATACGCGCTGCGTGAGTCTGACACATGTTCATAAAGTGGCGTCTGTTGCGGTATGTTATTAACTGAAATGTTTTTCATCTCTGTTACTTCTTGTTGTAAATTTGACAACTTCCTACGTAACGTATTGTTAGATGAATCGATCTCATTAATTGTCTGCTGTAAATTTTGAAATTCAGGTGTTTGGTTAAATGAAACCGGTGCAGTATCGTCTGATTTATTGTCATTAGTATTTTCGATAACATCAATACGACTGGCCAATTCATCACATTTTTCAGTCAGTATTTTAACCTGATCATCGGTTTTAGAATCAGACGCATTAATCTGTTTTTGCAACTTACGCGTAGTTTCGCTCAGTTTTTTAACATCAGCTTTGATGACATCGCAATCCTGTGTTAGATCTAATTGTTCGAATCTGTCTGTCACTGTTTGAATATTTACTGTGTGTGTATCTGTTTTTAATTTAAGATCAGAAATTTCATCCCGTAATTCCGCGTTCAACTGTTCTATGGTATTAATTTTGTCGGACACTGTAGTAATATTATTGTCTACATACGTCTTCGCTTTCGCGAACATTTTACGTTTGTCCTCTTGTCTTTGTGCAGTGATAGTTTCCATAACCTGACGTTTGACTTTATTTTGATCCTGAATAAATTTGCGGAAACGCGTATCACTGTTCTGTATGTGCTGATTAAAGCGCTCGTTGATCTGAATATTCTGCTGTTCGAATTTCGCGTCTATCTTTGTGTCCATTGTGCGCGAAAGTTCTGCTGTCATTGCTTTAAACTCGTCCCGTAGTTGTGTAGCTTTTTCAGAGCACTGTTTAGCGACTCCGCTAATTTCGTCTCTGAGTGTTTCTGTTGCGGCTGTTTGCATTTCCCTTAATTCTTGCGCAACAGACTTAATTTCTTCGCTATTTTTTCGTGAACAAGCCTCAATTTGTTCACCAAGCTGTCTGGAATTGTCGTCTAATTTTTCATTTAAGTATTTTTGAGTTTTTCGTTATTATTGTCAAGTTTTTCATTTAAGTGTTTGTTATCTTCCCTAAGTTGTCTAAAATCTTCACTTTGTTGTTTGACCTGGTCATTAAGTTGTCTAAAATTTTCGTTCTGTTTACTAAATTGTTGTTTGAGATTTTCGTCATTTTTATTAAATTTTTCATTAAACTGTTTGAAATTTTGCCGCAAAAATGCCATAATTGGATCCGATTCAAAATTAGCATTTCTATTCTCTGTGCTGTTCAATAGTGGATCTGGAACTTTCTCGCTTACTGTAACCATTCGGTTATTCTGAGATTTAGAAAAAAGTTTGTCAGTCGGATGTACACTGTCAGACATTATTTCGGAATTAAATAAATCCGTCCTACTTTCAGTACACTGTTCATTTTCACTAGACAAATTTGTCTGTACGTTACTTGAATTTTCCAAATCGGGTGTGTTAAGCTCAGCAGCGCTCATTACAATAGAGCGTTCTGCGTCATCAATTGTCGTCCAATTAACAGACGAGACAATTGAGTTCGTTTGTTCATTATCAGGGTAAAAGTCATCACTAGTGGATGGAATGCACTGATTGTTAGTGAACGCAGGATTGTCATCATTACACTGCGTGTCACATGTCCTATCGGTAAAGTTGTTTGAGTCGGTAATTTCATTCATAATACCTCGCGATACACTATTCACAGTCTTTCGCGGCATTTTAACAGTAGTCACAATTATTCACAAAACAAATTAGCACAATGCAAAAACAACACACAAATACAACAGAGCAAACGAATTGTCGTTGATCTGTGGAAAGAAAGTCACAAGTTAATAAAAGCGTAGCGCCAAATCCTAATTATATCTAAGCAAATAAGAGCAGATATCTGACTGTTCCTCAAAAGATTCTCAACGAAATACGATCCTGGACTGGGTGTCGCCAAGTGTAACCTCCCCACAAAAATTTAAAAAAAAATGGACAATATTATTTAGGGATGCTAATGGACATTGCGCTAAGCGTAACCTGCCCACAATGAAATGTACTGACAATGACAACAAAAATGTGAAATTCGCAATCTGACTCAAATATAAATTCCTCACAAAAAATTAAAGTCCATTCAGTGATAAGGAAATTCAATTAAACCGAAACATCGGTCTTTGGCCCTGTGTAAAACAATCAGAATTAAAGTCTTACCTCAGAAACTGGATGTCAAATTTCTGCTCTTAATTTTGCGCACAGCTTGGAGGAACTGCATTGCAAATAATAATATTCCTTTTCTCTGTGATTTTACTGAAAATTTTCTTTAAAAGAAGTGGAATGAAATGGGAAGTGCAACGAAATCTTTAGTTCAATAAAAAATAAAATTTTTTGAAAAATGCTTTTGAAATCAAAATTATTATTGGGGGACTTGTTGGAGATTAATTACAATAAATAAATTTTACATTATCTAATGATTATATTAATTAACAGTATACCTCATTCAGCATCTTGACCAGTGTTGCCGACCGCCTACATCACACAACTCCACTGGGCTGCTACTACTGACCGACCGCTCTGCATGACGACTACTAGCGTACTGCACTGCACGACTACTACTAACAGACTGCTCGTAACTAAATCGAGCTACAGACTCGCAACGACTACAGACAGAGTACTGCTCTGCATAGCGACAACTAGCGAACCGCTCGCAACACTCGCGCGGTCAAGCGCATACTCTCTGGTCAGCGATGCTGCAATGCCTCGCCATCGCTGCTGCGTTACATACGTGTTTCAATGCTCATACCTTCCGACACTGTCGAATACGCGTTACGAAATACACGGTCATTGAGCAGAATTGTTTCGCTACAGAAGTAAATAGCAATGTTAAAAGTGTTAATGAAAGAGCGAGTGCCTGTCTAAATAGTGTCATTCGTCAGGGATCTTATTTTTATATCTGCATGTGTCTGTGAAACGCTTTGGGTGTCCGCAATGCGTGGAACACTGTGTATGCATAGATGTCTTCCAGACGTTGCAACTTTTTTGTTGATCTGGTGTCTCTTCGAGTTCTCACTGTTGTTGTCAGAAACTCAACACGGGGATGTATTCGCTGGTGAAAGCTGTCGGTTCGTTGTGCCCCCCGCTTCCTCTCCCAGAGACCCACTCGCGCTACCCTGAGGGACAGGCCGTTCCACCCTTGCGGCCCCCCACGCGGCGGAATCCCAAATTACCGTTAATTACTTAAATTGCCGATTGCGCAGCCACCTTGCCGCAGGCGACGCAACTAACTAAATGCGGAAACCGTGTCCGGCGCTGCCCTCGCGCGTCCAAGCTGGCCAGGTGTTTCGCTACGGGGAACAGGCAGGCTTTCTGCGCGCCCACCTCAGCTGTCAGCCGTATCCAAGGTAACACCTTGTTCAGCCAGCTATCACTCACGGCTTGGCTGCATACCGAGACTGAGAATCGTGGGAACCACCTAACTAACTAACTATCTAACTAACTAACCTCAGAGACACCAGTATACCTAACACCAACAATGTACCAAGCAGCTGAATCACGTGATTAAAGAAGTTAGTTAGTTAGCAGTGACCATTAAGTATATTAGGAAATGTCTTGTCCAGTGCCATTATAGAAACCATAGGATAAGTAAAGTAGTCTCATAAAATACCAAATAGATTCAAGTAAACTCGTCCTCTCGTGAACATCTTACAGATTTTTCAGAATCAATGTAGATACGTGCAGAAGTAATTTTAGACGTGCCTCTGGGAAATGTTTTGGAACTTCTTTATAATCATGTTTTTGTTCTAATGACCTGGAAGACAGTCTTAATAACAATGTCAGACCTTTTGTAGATATTTAGTTACCTATAATCAAACACTAACTGGAAAAAGCTGCTTAAATGTCTAGTTAGATCTTGATAAGATTTCAAAGTGATGCAGATATTGGTAACTCGCTTTAACTGCTCAAAATATAAAATTGAGCAAATCGCAAAATCTAGAAAAATAGTATCATGTGACTGAAATACCAGTGAGACACAACTGCAATCCATCACCTCTTACAAATAACTCGGTGTAAAATTTGTGGGGATACGCTATGGATTCATCATCTAGCCCAATTGTAAGTGAATCATGTGGCCGTCTTTGATTCACTAGTAGGATGTTTGGTAAATGCAGTTACACTACTGATGATGTGCACGCCAACTACTGCATGAAAAGTGCTACAGCCTCCTAGGCATAATCCTCCTAGGGACCGTGAAGACACATACAATAATTTTTAATTCGAAAAGGAAAAGCTTCAAAAGTAAAGCTTAAGTGGCGTGCAATTAGGTAAAGATTGACACAGATTTAGGTATCGGTTTGTAACAGAAATTATTTTTTTTTGTAGTGGTCTGACTGTGTCTTCCAGATAACGATAAAATGTCCACATCTGTGTACATTAATTCAGATTCTTCCCGATGTACAATCGCTGATTTTAAAAGAAAAGTTTTCACAACCAAGTATCAAGAAAATCAGTAAATATTATTCCACAGTTTGCTATTAAAGACAACTTTCAGCATGTGACAAGTACTTAGGTACCACAACTATGAATCGAACGTCGATTACAAGGTACAGAAAATGTTTAAAATAAAGCACAAACTTCAGTCAGTCATACTCAAAAAAAAACATACCACATTTTTTTCTTTATTTGGATTCGCTGCTCTTGAACTGGCTGTGTCTTCAGATAAATTTTCATGCATATATTTGCGATTACTTACGTTTAGCTTTGCCAAATCCTTTCTCATCTATGTTCCAAAAAGTTACTGAAAGCCACACAAAAATACTGCACGTGTTTTGCAGAATTTGGTTTGTAAATAACACGTTTAAATAACACGTTTCACATTGTTAAAAAGCAGTTTAAACGTTGTTATATTGCGTCCAGTCCCATTGTGTTCAGTTGTTGTTAAGAACTAGGCACTAAATATCTTCACACAACGAAATAACGTTTTGATATAGAGTGATGTGTTAACTGGCAAACCAAATCAACACTAGTGTAGTGTTGGGCAGTTGGATGTGAACAGTGCGTGGAGTTGCGCAGTTGGAGGTGAGCCGCCAGCAGTGGTGGATGTGGGGAGACAGATGCCAGAGTTTTGAGAGTGGACGATCTGGACGTGTGTCCACCAGAAAAAAAATTGTTTAATTGGATGTCATATATATAATTATATCAAACTTGTCTAGCTTGAAGGGGGAAACCAGATGGCGCTATGGTTGTCCCGCCGGATTGCGCTGCCATCGGTCAAACGGATGTTCAAAAATGGTTCAAACGGCTCTGAGCACTATGGGACTTAACATCTGAGGTCATCAGTCCCCTAGAACTTAGAACTACTAAAACCTAACCTAAGGACATCACACACATCCATGCCCGAGGCAGGATTCGAACCTGCGACCGTAGCGGTCACGCGGTTCCAGACTGAAGCGCCTACAACCGCACGGCCACTATCGGCCGGCCAAACGGATGTCAACTGCGTTTTTTTAAATGGGAACCCCCATTTTTTATTACATATTCGTGTAGTACTTAAACAAATATGAATGTTTTAGTTGGACCACTTTTTTCGCTTTGTGACAGATGGCGCTGTAAATAAACATATGGCTCACAATTTTAGACAAACAGTTGGTAACAGGTACGTTTTTTAAATAAAAATACATAACGTAGGTACGTTTGAACATTTTATTTCGGTCGTTCCAATGTGATTCATGTACCTTTGTGAACTTATCATTTCTTAGAACACATGCTGTTACAACCTGATTACCTGTAAATACCACATTAATTCCATAAATGCTCAAAATGATCTCCGTCAACCTCAGTGCATTTGGCAATACGTGTAATGGTATTCCTCTCAACAGGGAGTAGTTCGTCTTCCGTAATGTTCGCACATGCGTTGACAATGCGCTGACGCATGTTGTCAAGCGTTGTCGATGGCTCACGATGGCAAATATCCTTCAACTTGAATGAGATTTTCACTCTGCAGCGGAGTGCGCGCTGATATGAAACTTCCTGGCAGATTAAAACTGTGTGCCGGGCAGAGACTCGAACTCGGGACCTTTTCCTTTCGCGGGCAAGTGCCCTACCAACTGAGCTACCCAAGCACGACTCACGCCCCGTCCTCACAGCTTTACTTCTGCCAGTACCTCGCCTCCTACCTTCCAAACTTAACAGAAGCTCTTCTGCGAAACTTGCAGAACTAGCACCCCTTCGGATACTTTCCGAGCAGCATACATAGCACACGCCCGTTGGGCATTTTGATCACAATAGCCATACATCAACACAATATCGACCTTTTCCGCAATTGGTAAACGGTCCATTTTTACACGGGTAATGTATCACGAAGCAAATACCGTCCGCACTGGTGGAATGTTACGTGATACCAAGTATTTATACGATTGTGACTATTAGAGCGCCATCTATCACAAAGCAAAAAAAGTGGTCCAACTAAAACATTCATATTTCTTTACGTACTACACGAGTATGTAATAAAAAATGGGGGTTCCTATTTAAAAAAAAAATAGCGCCATCTGGTTTCCCCCTTCAAGCTAGACAAGTTTCGTTCTTTGTAGTTTTATCATTTGATGCTTATGATGCTTATTTTGTGAGATATTTGGCCCGGTCATGATCAATGGACCACCCTACATATATATATAGGGTATATATATATATATATTAAGGTAAATACATTGATCTTTCATTTGCTAACTATGCTTATCAGTAGTTAGTGCGTTCAGCAGTTAGAATCTTTTATTTAGCTGGCAGTATTGGCGCTCGCTGTATTGCAGTAGTTCGAGTAACGAAGATTTTTGCGAGGTAAGTGATTCATGAAAAGTATAGGATATTGTTAGTCAGGGCCATTTTTTGGAGGGAGTATTGAAAGTCAGATTGCGTTGCGCTAAAAAATATTGTGTGTCAGTTTAGTAATGATCAGAATAAGTAAAGAGAGAACTGTCTGAGTACGTTCAGTTTTGCTCAGCTGTTTGAAAATCAAATAACGTAAGAGTTTCTCCAGCACTGTCATCCTTAATTTTTGAAGGGGAAGTTACAGATTATTTATCACTTGAAACATGTTCACATTTCATATATTTGAATAAAGTAAATCCAGTGACGATGGCACAAAGGTGCTGGAACATGTTTGAGTTGTGTGAAAAAGCTGTTTTCCTAAGAGGTGCACCTTATATCCAATGAAACCATATTTGATAGAAATATGACTCTAACGGACTATAAGTAGCTACACTTGTCAAGTACACTACCTGACTCTTTAAATTAAGGAAATTATTACACTTTTATGTTTATAGACTGAAGGGGCAAGTGAAAATTAGTACTAAGGCCGGGAATCGAACCTGGGTTTCCTGCTTACTATGCCCCAGTCTACATTTAAGTTGCCCCTTACACACGAACAGAATTGCCGAGTTTCTCCATTATTATTAGTTGCATCTACAAACTAATTAGTTTTAAAAACTTGCAGCAGTATATTAGGAACTGATCATGAGAAGTCAAACTAGAATAGCGAAAAAGGTGAATGACTGTACTTATGTTCTCAAATAACTGTTTCGAAGTGGTAGGAGTGTAGGCCGTTACAATTCTAAGAGATAATTCTAAGAGACGTTATTCTTATATTACCTCATTGCTTGTGTTCTCTTACGTTCCTCTATCCCTCTCGACGTGTATTGCTGTGAGCACATGGCAAAATGGTTTCAGAAATGTTTGGTTTATGAGGAGCTGGTCTACCATTGTGCCCTATTCTTTTTAATTCCATACGATCAGTCACTTTGTAGGTGGACTATTAATGGCACTTCAGAACTACGCTGATTTCATGCGATTTTTTACCACTAGCCTCTCTAGTGCTCAATGGTACATGTCGGTCTGTGCTGGAGGTCTCCGTAGTCTTGGTTTAACGGTGGTTGTTCCTTCCCATTTTCGCTTCGCAGCCACATCACCAGCTGTCGACTTTGGCCACTTTGGACTTGTTGAAACGTCCCTAATGGATCTCCTACTCAGGTGACATCCAACGATTAGTGCTTGCACGAAGTCAGTGAGCTCTCTTGACCGATGCGTTCTGTTGCTCCTCCTTTTCTACTGACGATACTCCTCACCACCTTTTTACCGACCGCTCGTGACATCTACTGGTCAATTCCGCGTTACATAGGGATGTCCGGATACTTTGATCATGTAACGCATGCCCTACAAAGGATATCTGTTACACCATCGCTCTGATATCGGTGTCACACGCTTCCATACCACGAGATGTGGCAGCCACCATCAGTTGTTTCTGGGTATAGGTTTTCTGCGGTTTCCCGAAACCACTGCCTGTTTGTTTCCGCATGTAAATACCGGATCAAGTCACCTGCGTTTTCCGTGTACAATCCACGGCGGCCCATGTAAATATACCACAGATTTTCTCTACATGATGACTTAGCAATTCACATTTAAGTGCTTGGGAGAGGGTTCATAAAACCACTTTCAGACTGAAACTTCCTCGCAGATTAAAACTGTGTGCCGGACCGAAACTCGAATTCGGGACCTCTGCCTTTCGCGAGCAAGTGCTCTACCAACTGAGCTACCCAAGCACGACTCACGCCCCGTCCTCACAGCTTTACTTCTGCCAGTACCTCGTCTCCTATCTTCCAAACTTAACAGAAGCTCTCCTGCGAACCTTGAAGAACTAGCACTCCTGAAAGAAAGGATATTGCGGTGACATGGCTTAGCCACAGCCTGGAACTGTTCGAGTCTCGGTTCGGCACACAGTTTCAATCTGCCAGGAAGTTTCATATCAGCGCACACCCCGCTGCCGAGTGAAAATCTCATTCTGGGCACTTTCAGACTGTTTCACTGTCGAATAGCACGGAAGAAAAGTCGACACGTAATTCTTCGAGTGCAAGATCCGATTTCTTTTTATGATGGTTATTTCTCCCTAAGTCGGTGGGTAACAGCAAAATAGTTTCGTATTTAGAGAAGAAAGTTGGTGACTGAAATTTCGTGAAAAGGTCAAGCTGCAACGACAAACAGTTATGTTTTAATGATTGCCACACCAACTCGCCTATTACAGCCGTGACACTATCTACCCTATATCACGGCAATACAAAACGAACTTCACTTCTTCAGCCTTTTTCGGTGTTCTCTATCAATCCTATCTGGTAAGGTCGCGTACCGCGCAGCAGCACTCCACAAGAGGACGAACAAGCATTGTCTACTTTAAACGATGGGACAGTGATATGGGAATCATTTAGGTGTCCAATTACTGGTAACGTAATAAAGACAGAAAAGAAGCAGGTGGAACAAATATACATATAACTACATAAAACCTTGCACTAGGGGCAACTGATTCAGCCTCACCCTATTCACACACACACACACACACACACACACACACACACACACACACGCACAGCGCACGTACAGGGTGAGGGTGATTCAGCGGCCCTCCTAGTGCTGGGTTTTATGTAGTTAAATTCTGTACTGTTACACGTTTTCGCTGGAGGCCACAGTTTTCGAGTTATTCAAGAAAAACACATTTGAAGGTCACTTTTGTATGTTTTTCTTCAATAATTGTAAAATTACAGCCTCTAGCGAAAAAAAAATACATTAAAAAATAATTCTAAAACTACGACATCTAACGAAAATACTACATTAAATTTCCTACAAAAAGGTTCATTTTTTTGACGATTGTCAGCCTGCGCATAACGAGCGAGATAATATGAAAATATCGCACGTGGTTTCTGAAGGTGTTGTGGGTTGCATAAAACCAAGATGTAGGGGCAGCTGATTTACCATGTACGAGACCGCAGTGAACATATTCATCAGATCCCTCTGCTATCTCACTAATGACCATTTCCTCGACGGAAAGTTAACCCAGTCATCCCCCGCTCCCCCCCCCCCCCCCTCCTCACTATTCGGCTCTCACTGTCTCAGAGCTGAGGAGCTGAGCACTGACAGCTTCACGAGTCTGTGAAGGCAACACACCAGCTGCGAACGATACAGAGATACAGTCAACACGGAAGCGTTCACAGACACGCCTTCCTCTGGCGCTAGCAAGCCAGCAACAAAAGGGGTCGCTCCAAGCGGAAAGCCGACCTATTGGCGACACCCTAGAAGCTTCCCGCCGGCGGGGCGGACCCAGCTGAAACTGCAGCGGGTAACAACGGCCGCGGATAGCTCCGCCGCCGCCGCCGGCGAGGCGATTCGGCCCGACACGCAGACACGTGCAAGTGCAGGCGCGCCCTGGGGTTGCGGGCTGTTTACTTTGATGGCCCGCGTTCGGCGGCGGCTCGGCGCTTGTACTGCAGTATCCGGCAGCGCCGCACCCCGCACCCCGCACTAAAGCACCGCGCCGCACGTAACTGTTTCATTGGCCGTCTCGGCAACGCCGCCCATACGCAGCGCGCCTTAAACGAGCCAGTGAAACCGGCAGAACGCTTTCGCCGGCGCCGCAGCTCGCCAAACAACCTGTCGGAAGACGCCTATCGGACCCGTCATAGCGGTGCCTGAAGTTTAGCAGATTCTGGTCACGATGTTTGTTTGCAAACAAGAGGATGTACACGTCTATACATACAGATCGAGGTGTATCAGAGTTCCTGTTGCAGCTTTTGTATGGAACGGGAAACAGAACGGATGCACTTCTGGGGGGTGTGATATGAGTTGCCACAGCATAAATAACTCAACTAAGTATTCAAGAATTAGATGACCTGATTCTAAATAAGTCGGATTCCTATTTATTTATCTTCATTCATGTATTGTGTAACTTCTTTTAATCACTTTCAGCAAAGATCGGTCTTTACTGAAAGGAAGTGCGTCTCAGACTCGTTTATGATACTCTTTCCCTAATAGCGGACCAAACGTACGTAGTATATGTATATTTCAACAGGATTGATTATACAGGAAATGTATTCGCAATTGCGAATATGAGCCACCGTCGGCTGTGTATTGGAAATCATGACAATGAAAATCTGTGCCGGACGGGGACTCGAACCCGGATTCCCTGCTTTACGCGAGCGGTTGCCTCAACCGCTGCGGCCATCCGTGCACGAATCACGACTAGAGTCAAACTTCCGTATGTCGTCTTCCGCTGTCACACCTGAAATCGTGCGTTACGTATGCATGCATGTCCGAAGGAACATTGCATCGTACTATTTAATAACAGTCACTGCTGCTTCGTAAGACTAATTATGTTTTAAATTGACGTATGTTTTTTTTTTTTTTTTTTTTTGTAACTGTGTAAATTTCCGGGCGGGAAGCAGCGCCTGGTCCCCAGCACGAATCTGCCCGGCGGATTTGTGTCGAGGTCTGGGGAACCGGCCAGTCTGTGTATGGTTTTTAGGCGGTTTTCCATCCGCCTCGGCGAATGCGAGCTGGTTCCCCTTATTCCGCCTCAGTTACACTATGTCGGCGATTGCTGCGCAAACAAGTTATCCACATACGCTTACACCACTATTACTCTACCACACAAACATAGGGGTTACACTCTGCTGTGAGATGTTTTCTGGGGGGGTCCACCGGGGGCCGAACCGCACAATAAACCTGGGTTCGGTGTGGGGCGGCGGAGGGGTGAAGTGGACTGTGGTAGTCGTCGTGGGGTTGTAGACCACTGCGGCTGCGGCGGGGACGGCGCCTCTCCGTCGTTTCTAGGTCCCCGGTTAACATACAATACAACTGCGTAAATTGTGTTCCATTTCTTTTTCGTGCAACTGGAGACCACCGGGAGAATACGTAACGCCTGGGTCGAGTGGCTGGTCACCAGCTCCAAATACATCGAATGCTACCGCTTATCGTTAAAGCGTTGCTGTACTGTCCTCGGGTGTTCCATTAGTTCCAAAAGGCTGTAGATCTATTGCTTCCATTATCAAAGTAACCTGAGCTTATCATTGTCTTAGCATTTTACTTAAGCAAACCTAAGTCAGAGTTTTGCCATTGAGCCAGAACTATCTCCTGCAGGACAGACAATAAACTAGTATAGAACATTAGGGCATATTATAAAAGCGAAGATCTTTCAAAGAGACTGACAAAATTACTTAAACAAGTGAGATATTTTGTTGTTCTCTGATGGAGGAAGATTACTGTATGACTACTGTGGTCTCTTTGAATTATAACCACATTTATTTCGAGGTGAATGACAGCTCATATTAATCACAAGTAGCTACTCATTTACATTGGAATGGTTAAACTTGTTTGCGTGTTGCAAAGTTACTGAGAGGTTTATGGCACGTTTAAAACAGGTATGGAACATCAATTGTGGTGTAGCGGCTCATTTTCAAGTCAAGAAAACGATTTTAATACTGTTTTTTCACATAGACATTCTGTGCCGATCACAGCACACATTTAACAGACAGCAAATTAAAGACGTTGATCACTGCCGTCACACCCGTTTTTCTCCTACCAGCTTTTGTCACTCTTGTTGATAAAAGAACCTGCATACCATTTTTAAAATTAATTTAGATGAGAATTTGTTTAGAGGCAGCCAGTATTCGCAGGGCAAGCCAGAACGCCACTGACTAAATTTCGAAGGTTGTTCAAGGATATTTTCCCAGTATTTTGGTCCTGTGAACCTGTGGTCTCTTGTGATTCGCTACAGAGATATTATATTTGGTTTGATTTCTTACCCTTTCTATCGGTATTCCATTCAAAATATGCGGTACACCGCATGTGTCTGGTTCGGAAAAAAAATCTGTAGGCCAGACGAGGATCCCAGAGAGCGGGTAGCGCAGTTCCTGCAAACCACTCGCTTGTGATCTTACGTTTACGCAAGTGTAATTTATGACCACAATGCAAACAGGCTTGCTATGCTCTTAAGTTTACAGAAGTCTAATTTACAACCAGTTGCTTTTATCCTAATGTTCTTGCCTATAACATATGACTCAAAATGACAGCTGTGCAAACAGATCGCCCGCTTGTGCTCTTACCTTCAAATGATAGCACTCTTCCATAAGTTTTTATTTATAAATTTCAGAAAGCACCCTAAACACATTTTTAGATTTAAGTCAGTCGGAGAAATAATAAGCATTAACCCTCTTCTCTTCTAGTCGCAGCATCGTGATGTATTCGGAAGTACGAGGGTTCGAACTTAAATAGTGGCAACTATTTATTCACAACCGATACAAAAGAGTTACATGTTTGCACCTGTTACTGTCCTTCAAAGTAGTCACCAGCGTTGTGTAGAACCCGTTGCCAGCGATGTGGAAGGCGTAGTATGCCGTTAGCAGAGCCTGTTCTGTTGATGGTGCGAATGGAGCGGTCTACTGCCTGTCGAATCTCTGGAAGAGTTCTGAAGCGAATGCCACTACGTGGCTCCTTCACCTTTGGGATGAAATAAAAGTCACAAGGACTTAAGTCCGGGGAGTATGGTGGATGGTACAATACTTCCCAGTGCCATCGACCGAACAGAGCAGCCACAGCTTGCGCTGTATGCGCCCGCGCATTGTCGTGCAAAATGATGGGTCAGTTGCGCAGAAAGTGTCGCCGCTTCTTTCGCAAAGCTGGTCGCAGGTGATGCTCCAAAAACGAACAGTAATACTGTGCACTGATGGCCTTTGCGAAAGAAGCTGCGACACTTTCTGCGCAGCCCACCCATCATTTTGCACGACAATGCGCGGCCGCATACAGTGCAAACTGTGGCTGCTCTGTTCGGTCGATGGGACTGGGAAGTACTGTACCATCCACCATACTCCCCAGGAAGTCCTTGTGACTTTGATTTGATTCCAAAGATGAAGGAACCACATCGTGGCATTCGCTTCAGAACCGTTCCAGAAATGCGACAGGCAGTAGAACGCTTCATTTGCACCATCAGCAGACCAGGCTCTGCTAACGGTATACTACGCCTTCCACATCGCTGGCAACGGGTTCTAAAAAAATGATTCAAATGGCTCTGAGCACTATGGGACTTAACTTCTGAGGTCATCAGTCCCCTAGCACTTAGAACTAATTAAACCCAACTAACCTTCGGACATTACACACATCCATGCCCGAGGCAGGATTCGAACCTGCGACTGTAGCAGTCACACGGTTCCAGACTGTAGCGCCTAGAACCGCTCGGTCACCCCGGCCGGTGGCAACGGGTACTACACAACGCTTTGAAGGACAGTAACTGGTGCAAACATGTAACTCTTTTGTACCGGTTGTGAATAAACAGTTGCCACTATTTAAGTTCCAACCCAGTAATTTGCTCAAGAATATTTAGGACGACTGGACACCAACGTCCTGCAGTTATTATTTTCCTTTAGCAGCGATTTAATTGACGGGTTTAACGTACTGAATTATGCTTCAGTGTTCAGAACTTGCAGTATAACCTCGTCAACATTACTTAACGTTAACAAGTAATACCACCGCTCTATATTTACAATATTTAACGTTGAGTTCACAACTTATTCATTTCTTCAACGGTATTTCTGAGCGACAGCGACGAATTGACTGTAGAGCTAAGTGCATGCATCTTTTACACCTTAACGCATCGATAAGCTTTTTTCGTATTTTACAGTTCCATACTCTGCTCTGAAAGATATATATTAACATCAGCTAGAAAACCGTTCTCCCAGCAGCGTAAAGACCGCATAAAGACTTTCAAAAGGTGAATATGTGGAAAAGTGCAGTACTGCTCTCTTCCTACTCCACCCCAGTGCAGCCTGAAAGTAGGTATTAGGCGTGATGATAGTAATACTAGAATGCAGTCAAACATGTGTAGTTCTGAACTGAAAATAACGCTGTTTAATTCAACATACATTTTAAACCAGTGATATTGAAAGTGTGCTCCGCAGAACCACAGGGCTCCGCAAGGCCTCTGTGAGGACTCTGCCAAAATATCAACCTGCAGGATGGAGCACATGAAGTCTTGTCATACCCTGAGAAAAACAACTCTTTTATGTCATATAAATGCTTGTTTTGTAAAAGGTATGTTTTCTTTCAGTGTATTATAGTCAAAAGTAAGGTGACAAGCAGCGTAATAAATGAACAATAATGTAACGATTAAAAACTGCAGACAAAAGAATTTAGCTTGTAAGAAGATGAAGATATGAGGTGACTCGATACTCCTCATTACGCCACCTTCTCTCTCTCTCTCTCTCTCTCTCTCTCTCTCTCTCTTCCGCCTCCCTCTCCGTCTCCTTTCTCTGCACGCTATCTACATATGCCATGAGCATCTCACTACACTCTTTCCATCTCTCTCACCGCTTAACTATTTGTGCTTCACCTCCAGGGGCTATATAAACCTGTGACGCACAGTGCAGAACGTACGACTGCAACCTGCAGTCCAATTTGACACTGCGAATCCGCGTACTACAGTGTACTCGAAATGCCGTGGCCGCTAGATGCGTTGTCGGCTGAGGAAGTGTGGGGAGAACGGCAGTGATCGGTGGGTCGCTCAGAGCGCTGTAGGGAAAGTTTTACTGTAAATTTAAGTAGTGCCTCGCCTCACTGGCGCATGGTGACCATTCAAAAAGATCTACTGTCACCTCTGCTTTCGTTAGTATCTAAAAAGAATTCTGCCTAAAATTCAGTGATTTATTTCCTCCTTGCTTGTTAACCGTTGGCAACTTTCAGAGAAGCGTGATGAGTGACGAATTTCTCTGTCTGCCAAGTCAAAATTTGCTTCTTCTGCCAAAATACAGCGGAGTTTACTCAGCCTCACCTCACTAACATGTCGTGCAGACACAACTGTTAGAGAATTCTGAAACAGTGATTTATTAAGTTTATCAAGTGAGGAACTGAGGAAAAGTAAGAACAGTGCTTATGAAGAAGCATATCCTCGGTTCAAAATAAACGCATAATGTCCTCACTTTACTGTTCCAATACCCATAGCATTTCTTGTTTCACCAGCTATCGATGGCTTTCACCAAAAAAGTCTGTAGATATTGTAATAACATGGTAGATAATGAAGTTTTACATAATAACGATACAGTAAAATACTCTACACTTGGTGTGCATTTGCCAAAATCGCATTTCGACATCTGAAACCGTTTATAAAATATGAGGATCGTTGTGGATATTTCACTCTGTCTTTATCGCTGGCGTGGCCCGATCGCAAATGAGCGTGCTAGATCAGATCAATTTTCTCGAGATTGGTGACAAATAGATATCTCTACCAAAGTCTAAGGAAAAACAGATCGTTTTAAATATTGTGTGAAGATTGTGGGAGCAGACATAAAACATTACTGTTCCACATTCAGCTTAGTTTAAATAACCTTGTTAACGTCTTACGCTGAAATAACCAAGAGTTGAATACAAGCTTTTATGACTGACATTTCTTTTAAATTAGGGGACCATTTGAGTGATGTGACTTGGTTTCTCAGATATTTTTGGAAAAATAAGCGAATTAAATGTATCTTTATAAGGAAAACAGACAACAGTTTTCAATATTAATAAAAAAACAATTGCATTAAGAAATATTAGGTTTCTGGGTTGTTTGTGCTGGAGAGAGTGAACAAGAAAGCTTTTTGACAGTAAATGTGTTCGCTGGTGAAATAGCAGAATTACCAAACGAAATACTTGAGGAACTGGTCCAAAGCATCCATGATATGTATGCATCTTTTGGGGCTTTTTTCTGAAGAGCAGAATACAAAACCGAAACTGAATTCATGGGGTTCAGAATCCTTTTCTACTGAATTTACAGAAGCCAGAAATTATTTGGAATCTATAAATCCTCTTAGAAAGGATGGACTCAAGCGTTAAATCAGTTTTAAAGACAGATGATTTTTGGTGCAGGGTTTGTGGTGAATATCCTCAACTTACCACACAGGCACTGTAAGCGCTTCTCCCATTCCGAACAACATAATTACGTGAAATGGGGTTCTCAGTTTATGCAGCTACAAAGACGAAATATTGCAGTACACTACATGCTGAATCTGACATGCTTCTTCATCTCTTCTATGAAGCCTCACATTGAACAGCTGATCTAAAATAAACACAACTTTATGCCTCCCATTAAATGGAAACAATATAGGTTAAAAACAGTCTTGGTTGCAATTTTATTTTTTTTATTTTTCAACGACGCGTTTAGCCTTATATAGGCATCTTCAAGTTATCTTTTCTAGATGGACGCGAGAGGCACCAAGATCTGCATAACGCGTTCCCGTTTACAGGAGCGCTCCTATCAGATGGAGTTATTTAATTCCTAATGCCTATAATTATGGGACTTTCATCTATTCGATGCCTAGCCGGAGGAGTATCAGCCATAACCCAAAAACTAAAAAATGCATGAAGCACCAAAGAAAAACATGACGAGGTGAAAAAACACATTAGAATGATGGAAGCTGTTGACAATGGGAAAGTTCCATCTTTGAAATCACACAGGAAAGAGCTTGGCCCCTATATAAAAAAAGGACCTAGCTATAAGCCCTGACAGATCACTTACAAAAACAATTCTCCTTAAATTCGACTAGAAAGTTCCCTATTCCAAGATTTTGTCGGGTGTTTGTGTGGGATACAGTGCTTAAAACAATGTGAAGATATAGAAAATGCAGAATTGTAAATCTAGATGTTGCAGAAGGATAAAGAATTTACTGGATTAAATTTTTTTAAAAATGGAATAATGTCCATTACCCTGATCCATTAAGATACTAACATCTACCAGAAGAACTGTGCCATTACTTTACCAACAACCATGTGTTCTACAATTTTCGACGCCACCAAGACTGTGACACATATCTGTGTGGACATTTCTGTCTCATTTTCCTCCCGATGCCCACATGAAAACAAGCAGCGTGGATATTTCTGCATCAATCAAGGTTTAGATGTGAGGTCATACACTCTGACCCTAAAAGAGCGACCATAAATTCCATGCACAAATTACATTCCACCAATTGACCTAAGCACTGGGGAATGAAATACTGCATTGATTGGTTTGCAAACATACAACAGCATTCATAATATCACAGAGGTGAACAATAAACTACACCTAGGAAGTGGTAAAGTTGTGGAGATAGCCCCTGTCTCATACAATATTAATGATTTAAATACTGTTGTAAAACAATCTATAGAAGGATTTGAGTTGTGTACAAACGTTAATAAATTTAAAATAGAAACAAAAACGGTGGAAAAAACAATAGAATTTAGCTAGGAAGGTTCGATAGGACCACTACTAGGTTTCTCAAGGAGTCAAATTTTGTGAAAGAGTTTGTGATAAATTTTATGAGTTACCACGACTCTTGTTGAGGGTAATATTGCAACATATTCATAGCTACATGACAGCTTAATTCACGTGATATCCATATTCCTCTCTACTACGGTTCAGCATATAAAGTCGTTCAGATGCTTACCGGTACCATATACCTTCCAGTGACAGTCCAGACATTTCACCACCTCGAGGTAGACGTAGTACATCAGGACAGGCACTTAGTCAACATTTGAGGGAAGGAAATCATAATACATCTACATTCGAAGCAGGAGCAGCAGTGTGGATGTAATGCATAAAAATAATGCACACAGATATTGGTACACCACTTCACAGTGCAAGCACATCAGGAGAATAACAAGTTCCTTGAATCGATAGGTTTCCAAATCGCGCAATGCAAGAACTGATTCTAATAGTAGAAAGTGCTATAGATAATAAGTCATACATTCAGAGAGAGGTTAATGATGAAGAGAATAAAACTGTTCAAAAAATTGGTTCAAATGGCTCTGAGCACTATGGGACTTAACATCTGAGGTCACCAGTCCCCTAGAACTTACAACTACTTAAACCTAACTAACCTATGAACATCACACACATCCATACCCGAGGCAGGATTCGAACCTGCGACCATAGAGGTCGCGTGGTTCCAGACCGAAGAACCTAGAACCGATCGGCCATATCGGCTGGCGAATAAAACTGTGCTGGAGAAATTCGAAAGGGTAATGCCTCATACTTCTTTAACAGATGAGCAGCATTTCAAATTTTCAAAGGTTCTGTTTTATAGTACTCAACTGCCAGCAATTTTCTATTCATAGGAAGTGTAAGAATATCCACTTCTACTGGCTTCATGCAGGCAGACATGGGCCATTAAGATGGTTGTTTAATTTCAAATACCTTGATTCATTATACTGGTACTGCAAAACCGACAGGAAGAGGAGTCTGAAAAAGGATAGGACCATATTCAGTCGCTGCAAGTTAACTACAACTAAACTTTATATTAACTCAGTGTTTCACGATAATTTACAGCTGGAATGGGGTAATAGCATCTACAGCCTACCATTTGAAGTGTGTCTAAGGTTTCACCGTCCCTATTATGAGGGTGATGATAATTCGAATGCGTGTTCACATACGTTAAATGAATTGCCGCCCATTGCCATGTTACACTGCTAAAAACAGAAAAGCAGAATGAAACTTTGAATCAGGTCCAAAAGATGTTCATGTAGAATTTGAGTTATTAAAAAATTCCCTAAAGAAACTGCAGGGTATGAATTATTACTACATGATCGTGTTATTAAGTATCCATCATACATGGTAACTGAGTTGTATAGATTAATAGGTGCTGTATCACATCTAAAGAATTTCACGATAACCCCTCAAAGCGTGAACATCATTACAGACACTTGAGGCTTCTACGATGAATGTGGGCAGTTTGTATTTAAGTATAATGCTATTTAAGGCCTTCATCATATTCACAAATGTAGGATGCGTTATCACAATGTCCTCCACAAACGTTGCATCACTGAAATCATTCAGGGATGTGAAATGTGCGAAGTTTCTAAGAAGAAGCCTTTGTTTTATTGTGAGCAGTCAGTTTCAGTCGTGGAACTCAGTAGTTGGGCAACAGCTGCACGTCAGAGCGCAGAGTCTCTGTTGTGAGTGGTAACGAGTTTCTAATAACTAGAACTAAGTTATATTTTTTGTTGTGCGCATTTTAGTCTAAAATATTAAATTTCTTGCGTATCTGCATATATATTAACCGCCATTTACTGTATACTCTACAGTTCCACCATCTTTAGTTTGGTTAGGGACTGTGGTTGCAGCGTTCAGATGTGAGCTGAGTTGGTGACCTTTTGCTCACAGCTCCAGGAGGAACTAGCTTCAGTCTCACATGTTGAGGTTGTGACCAACAAGCACTGCTATGGGTGGCTAGATGTATGGATGCAGGCAGGGTATCTTGAACAAGTCCCTCACGTTCACCGATCGGTCCAACATGGTGACCATCCCAGTTACTGCCCGCATTTCGGATTACCTCTCATCAATGATCAAATGGGAGATTGTTTCAAAGTACGGCAAACAACGAAAGACTTTCAGGAAGGGGCAGGGAGGCGATCAAAGAGGCTCCCCAGTTCATCTGATGAAAAGGTTTCAGGCACTACTGGTGGCTGGCAAGGATCCAGAGCCAGATTCAATCACTCGCCCTGTTCCAGTGGAAGCCTCTCAAGCCACAATATCTGGACGTCACAGAGAGTGGGATTACTGGCAGTTGGGAGCTCCAATGCAAGGCGCATATGTGGCTCCTGAGGGATACAGCTAGTATCGAGGGGAAGAATTCCACTGTGTACTCTGGATGCATAACGGGAGGTGTAATTCGAGACGTGGAATAAGTGCTTCTGGATACCATGTAGGGCAAAGGGAACAGCCAACTTCAGGTGATGGCTCATGTCGATGCCAACAATATGTGTCGCTTTAGAAGAGGAATTCTCTTGAGGCTAGCTGAAGTGATAAAGACTGCCAGACGTACGTGCAAAATGAAGGTAGAACTCACCACCCATAGCATCGTTGACAGGAGTGAATCAGAGGCTGAGACAGTTCTGTGACCATACAAGTTGCAGATTTCTAGACTTGACCATAGGGTGATGGGCTTTCGAGTTCCACTTCATGAGTTAGATGTCCACTACACGCAGGAGGCAGCTACATGGGTAGTGGTAGATGTGTGTTTGACTGTCGGTTAGAGGGCCTCGAGAATGTTCAGAAAGGGCTTCAGTCTCGAAGAGAGCAAGAAAAACACAGGAAGAAAGCAGACAGCAACTATCAGTATTGTAGTTGTAAATTGTCGTAGCTGTCCATGCAAAGAACGAGAGCCCCAAACGCTAATAGAAAGCACAGAAGCCCAAATTATTGTAGGTACTGAAAGCTGGCTAAAGCTGGAAATATGTATGTTAAGACAAAATTTGTACAAGGAACCTAACGGTGCTCAGAAAGGATAGATTAAATATAGTTTCTTGATATTACAAGTAGTTTCAACCTGTAGCGAAACTGAAGTATATATTACCTGTGAGTTTTTATGTGTCGAGGCTATACTTGACAACCAAAATAAATAATTGATTCCTTTTATCAACAACCCGAGTCAGATGATTCAGTTGCTGAACAGTTCAAAGGAAACTTGGATATCACCTCAAATAAGTACCTCATTCATAAAATTATAGATGGTGGTGACTTCAATCTACCCTCGATATGTTGGCGAAAATACGTGATGAAAGCCGGTGGTACGTATAAAAACATCGTCAGCAATCGTACTAAATGCCTTCTCAGAAAATTATTTTGAGCTGTTAGTTCAGGAGCCCACTTAAAGTGTAAATGGTTGCGAAAACATATTTGACCTCCTAGCAGCAAATAATCCTGAGAAAATAGGGAGCATCCTTTATTGTATGATTATATGGTAGCGGAACAAACACTGGTAGCAGTTACTTCTGTAAAATATCTGGGAGTATGCGTGCGGAACGATTTAAAGTGGAATGATCATATAAAATTAATTGTTGGTAAGGCAGGTACCAGATTGAGATTCATTGAGTGCTTAGAAAATGTAGTCCATCAACAAAGGAGGTGGCTTACAAAACACTCGTTCGACCTATACTTGAGTATTGCTCATCAGTGTGGGATCCGTACCAGATCGGTTTGAAGGAGGAGATAGAGAAGATCCAAAGAAGAGCGGCTCGTTTCGTCACAGGGTTATTTGGTAACCGTGATGCGTTACGGAGATGTTTAATAAACTCAAGTGGCAGACTCTGCAAGAGAGGCGCTCCGCATCGCGGTGTAGCTTGCTCGCCAGGTTTCGAGAGGGTGCGTTTCTCGATGAGGTATCGAATATATTGCTTCCCCCTACTTATACCTCCCGAGGAGATCACGAATGTAAAATTAGAGAGATTAGAGCGCGCACGGAGGCTTTCAGACAGTCGTTCTTCCCGCGAACCATTCGCGACTGGAACAGGAAAGGGAGGTAATGACAGTGGCACGTAAAGTGCCCTCCGCCACACACCGTTGGGTGGCTTGCGGAGTATAAATGTAGATGTAGATGTAGACTGATACAGGGGTAGGTGACCACAAGGTCGTTGTTCTGAGACAAGCCATCATAACATCCGAGTTCGCCAAAAGCAAACGTAAAATATACCTATTTAAAAAATCAGATAAAAATTCTCTTGACGCCTTCCTAAGACATAATCTCCACTCCTTCTCAACTAAATATGTAAGTGTAGGCCAGGTGTGACTTAAATTCAAAGAATGGTATCTGAGTCAAATGAGAGATTTATATCGAATAAATTAGTAAAAGATGTCACTGAAGCCCGTGACACGCAAAATAGGTCAGAATAGTGTTGCAGAAGTAACAGAAAGAGCATTCCAAATTTAAAAGAATACAAAATCTCCAAGACTGGAAATGTCTTGCTGAAACTCGAAACTTAGTGCGGTCTTCAATGCGAGATGGTTTTAATAGCTTCCGCTACGAAACTCTGTCTTGAAATCTGATATAAAATCCAAGAGTTGTATGTAAAGTACACTAGTGACAAGAAACTGAACTGCGCGATGCCAGTGGTACTATTAATGATGACAGCGCCACTAGAGCAGAGTTACTGAAAACAGTTTACCGAAATTCCTCTAGCAAAGAAGACAAACTAAATATTCCTGAATTCGAACCAAGAACACCGGAGCATCTTGATGCACTTAATAAAAGCAAATTTTCTCTTCCAGACAGCATATCAATTAGCTTCCTTTTTGAGCATGCTGATAAAATAGCCCCATACTTAGCAATTATATATGACCACCTGCTCGGCGAAAGATCCATACCTAAAGACCTGAAACTTGCGCAGGTCACACCAGTACTCAAGTAAGGAAATAAGAGTATTCCATTGAATTGCAGAACCATATAACTGACTTGGATTTGGAATGGGGTGAGTTCGAATGTTATGAATCATCTCGAAGGTAACGGACTATTGACACATGTGAGCAAGGATTCAGAAAATATCATTCTTGTGAGACACAAATAGCACTTTATTTGCGTGAAGTAATGAGTGCTATCGATTGCGGATCTCAAATTGTTTATCATATTTCTAGATTTCCAGAAGGTTGTAACGTATCAAGTTATTACGAGATACGATTCATTGCAGTAAAGCATGCAGCTGTGCAGCCCGATGGCAGCAGGATTGTGTCTTTGCTATGACTCACAGCGCAGCTGACGCTACTAACCATGAGAAAGGTCTCAACTAACATCTAGTAGGGACGTAAATTCATACGCCCTACGAATCTAAATAAATTGTAGTAGTTGTCATCCGATTTTGCTCAAGCTTTGAATTCCATCATTTTTTATTAAGTAAAGGATCATGTAAAATTTTCAGACTTTTATCTCTTATAGTTCCGGAGATTGAGAAAATTACTTAAATGTCCAAAAACCGACACTTACGTTTCAAAATTCAATTAGGAACAATAGCAGTTTGTCTTTTATTATCATCTAAAGTCATAACCAGAGTTCTCAGTGTATAAAATTACTTAATTGGAATTTTTCTTTTCAAAGCTTTAATTACTCTGCATTTTGTAGTCCAAAAATAATTCAAAATTATTATCTGCTTATTATTTTGTGGTGCAACAACAAAGATGATGACATATGTCGATGTTTGCTTGAGAGTAGCCAGAATTGAAGTCAGATGTGGAATATGTTTCTAAATTAATTTAAAGTTTATTTGCATTTCGGTCTATTTTATTAAATATTATATTAGAAATTGTCATTGGAATGACGTAAACGATTTTCTGATTAGTGATTGGCTCAGGCAAGTTTTGCCGCGAGAATGATGTGGAACGATCATTCTGACTGGTCATTCAAACCATTAGCCAATCAGCATTAAGCTGTTCCCGCACGTAGAAAGTTAGGTAGGCATAGAGTGGGGTGGCATCGAGAGAGTCGGTAGCCAACCTTCGCAAATGTAACATCACGCTAAACGTCGCAGAGAAAATAACTCGTAAAATGAAGAACTGTTGAGTTCATTGCTGTTAGGAAGTGTCGTGACTCAGGCAGTTTAAGTTACGAACACTTTGAGGACAATTTGATTAATTAATTGATGTGTTATGAGCGTGTGATATTTCGGTCTTAGTGAAATTCCGCGTGGCATATTCCGTATACTTTATGGAATACTGGGCGAGCACTTCTAACTTTGAAGACCACTGATACGACCGAAGTTTCAACTCGCTACAGTAGTGGGTCAGTAACTGTCAGCTCGAACATTAATCGGGCCGGACTGGTAGATATTCTGGCTGCTTTTTTCGTGTGAGAACATTTTGTACAGACTGTGAGATGGGAATAGTAGAGCAGTTAAAATAGTAAATTCGGACTTGACAGCAAATTAAGAATAAACGCCAAGTTACTAAAATTTCCGAAGGCTTACTACAGTTAAACTACATTTTACCACCACCCGAAATTTGTTGAAATGAACTTGCAGGAACTGATTCGAAAACTGAGTTACGCGGCCTCTTTGTGGTAGACAGTAGGTCGTGGTTTCATCAATGCTGCTTTACTCGGGCTAGTGAGTATCTACTACTGCAGAATGAAGGGACGTCGTAAGGAAGCCGTACTGAGGTAGGTGGACAATTAATGAGAGACTGTATGAACGAGTAACGACGACAACAAACCCAGCCACACCGCAAGGCTTTTCACAAACTTCCTCACAAGAGACTTCTAATGAACCTATGTGCTTGTGAAGCGTCGCTTCAATTTGTGCGACTGGATTCATGATTTCCTGTCAGAAGGTTCATAGTACGTAGTAACTGAAAATCACACAGTAAAACGGAAGTGAGATGTCTCTACCTAAGGACATGTTGCAGGCCCTCTGCTCTTCCTGATCTATATAAACGATTTACGAGTCAATCTGAGCAGTTCTCTTGGACTATTAACATATGATGCTGTCATGAGCCGTCTACTGAAGTCATTATAAAATCAAGAAGAATTGCAAAATGACTTAGACATGATATCTGTAAGATGTGAACAGTGGCAGTGGTATCCGAATAAGGAAAAGTGTGAGGTCATCCACATGAGTACGAAAAGGAATCTGTTAAATTTAGATTGCACGATAAATCACAAAAATGTAAAGGCTAACAATTCAACTGAAAACCTAGGAATTACAATTACATAGATGATATTGTGGAGAAGGCAAACCAAGACTGCGTTTCATTCATAGAGCACTTAGAAGAGCAACGTGTCTACTAAGGAGACTACCTACACTACGCTTCTTCGTACTTTGCTAGAGTACTACTGTGCTGCATGGGATCCTTACTAGATAGGACTGGCGGAAGAAATCGAAAAAAAAATCCAGAGGACAGCTCGTTTTGTATTATTTCGTAATAGGGGAGAGTGTGTCATGCAAATGATAAGCGAGTTAGTGTGCAGTCAATAAAACAAAGGCGTTTTCCGTTGTGGCGAGATCTTTTCATGAAAATTTAGTCATCACTTTCCTTCTCTGAACGTGAAGTTATTTTATTGTCATCAACCTATCCGCGGAGAAATGATGTAATAAAATAAGAGAAATGAGTGATCGTACAGAAAGATTTAAGTGTTCAGTTTTTCGATTTGCTGTTAGGGTGTAATGGTGGAGAAATAGTCTGAAGGAGGGTTCGAAGAACCCTCAGGCACTTAAGTGCGAACTGGAGATGTAGATGTAGATGTGGGACAGTACCATAACTGATGCGTAGTTACCATGTGATACACCGGGGCGATCCATGGGCTGTGAAGCTAATTTTCGACCGCATAGATACAATCGTGTAAGTCAAAGGCAGAAAGAAGGCGTCGTGAAAGCGTAAGATTCACAAGCATGGTTCAATCTGGAATCTAGAATCTACAATTGTCCGTGTCTCTGGTAGCTCAAGCGAATGTGTGGAAAAGAGGAAGATACCAGTTTGGTGACAAATAAGTGATGTTTATTAATAACTGTCGAAGATGACATTTATTCTATGTTCATGTCTTACCGTTGACGTGTTACATCTTTTTCAGTGTTGTTCACGAATATTGTACCTTCTTTGATGACGATAGTCCGTTTAATTCTGAATTGAAAGCCGAAGACTGGTTAACATACTAAATTAAATATCTGGTGTCCGTTCTTTCAGTCATGTACGAAAGAGTAGATACCACATATATAATCACGGCGATGACGGCATTGATTCCTTCAGTGCTCATGCATACCAAGCTCTAACTCTTACGTGAATCGGCGAGATGCCGCTAAAGAGCAGGGACACAATGACAGTAGTACCTGGCATGTTGGGTTTTTGGGTCTGACTGTAGACGTGCTAGTGTAATTGGTGTGGTTGCGGTGACTATTGTGTCAGGATGGCGTAGTGGTCAGCGGGTGTGCCCGTTAAGCGGCAAATCCGGGTTCGAATCCCAGTCCCAACAGGTTTTTTAACTCGGCGCACTGATATAAATCAATGCCCACTGGCAGCTCGTGTCTTGATAATAAATTAATTCTGCAGGACATACTCAGAAATGTGTTTTGCTTTTTTTATTAGCAGGTGAGTTTGAACATTGAGTCAGCGTTGTTGTGTCAGGTGTGGATGCGGTTGGATTCTTCTAAAGTTCTGTTTACTGCGAGAAATCCTACTTGCGGTAATAAAGGCACTTAAAAGTGCGGGGGGGGGGGGGGGGGGGGCGTTGCCTAGCGGATGGTTGTAGCCTCTATAATTTTTACGTTCTGTAGCGTCGTTAAATTTCTGAAGACATGCATTACTATCCTCAATTTGTTCCTAAACACATCCTGTACAGTCCTCGATATTTGTTAAACCGAACTTGCATGGTACCGTTCTCAACGAGCGCTACCTTTCTTATGAGTTGAACAGGAAGGGAAGATGGAAGTGAAACTCGCAGTCACAGCGGCCCACGAGCAAAGCAATCCAGGAAGCTACGGCCGTGCCATGTCGCGGAGCAGCTGGGTCCACTCCGCCCTCGCCCTGGTGTGTCAGCACGGTCCGCCTTCGGCAATCTCTGCAGATAGCCTGACGAAGATAGCCTTTCTAGGAGCCCACCCGAAGCAGGCCAGTGGGCCTAAACTCGCAGCGGTAGACGAGTACTCGACTAAATTCAAAGGTCTTCAAGTAGAAAGAACAACTACCGTTCAAAGATAACGTCAAGTGACGGTTCACTGAAAAGCCAGTGTCATTTAAATGACCTTTTTTTCTTGTGTCACTAAATTTAATACTGATCCTACGATTTACGGAAGACAGACTGAAGAAAGGCAAACCCACATTTACAGCTTTAGTAGATTTAGACAAAGCTTTTGACAATGTTCACCGTTAACGCTTTCAAATCTTGAAAATAGCACGGATAAATAAAGGAAACGAAAATTTGTCAACAATTTTTACAGATATCAGAATGCAGTTGTAAGCATCATTATCATCATCATCATCACCATCATCATCGTCGTCATCATGAGTGTTCTGTCCATTTCGAATGGCAACTCTCCACGCCCTCCTGTCTTCTGCCATCCTCTTCATGTTCGCGTAATTGGGGCTACACTTCAGGTCTTCTATCATCTTCTTTCTCCTCCTTCCTCTCAGTCTACTCCCCCAAAGCGCAAATTAGCAGGCATTCTCATCTCAACGAATGCCCCATCCAGTTCTTCTTCCTTTCTCTCGTAACGTACAGCAGTCTTCTCCTAAGCTGCAGCAGTCTTCTGCTGTCGCCAATATTTTCCAGGATTCTTTCGTTACCCATTCTTTCCCTCCAGCTTATCATATCCACATCTCAAATGTTTCTAGCTAATTTTCATCTTGTCTCAGTGTCCATATTTCTGCCCCTTAGAGTGCCAATGAGACGAAAGCGAAGCATTAGTTGAGAAAACTCAGAAAAGAAGGAGACACAGCTATAGCCTTCCACGATGTTATTAAATCCGTACATAAAGCAAGCAGTAAAGGAAACCAAAGATGCATATGGAAAGGAAATTAAAATTAACGGAAGTAAAATAGAAACTTCGTAGTTTGCCACTGACATTATAAATCTGTCAGAGGCGGAAACGGACTTGGAACGACAGATGAATAGAATGAATAGTGTCTTGAAAAGAGATTTTGAGATACACCTCAACAAAACTGAAACGATGGTAACATAGTCCAATTAAATAAGGCAATGTTGAGGAAATTAGGTTAGGAAACGAGACACAGGAGAAGTAAGTTAATTATATTGCTTAGACAGAAACTGAAAAGAATATAAAACGTAGACTGGCTACAGTAAGAAAAATGTTTTGAAAAGAGAGACATGCTAACATCCAATATAAATTTATGAATTAGAAGGTGTTTTCTGGAATTATTTGTCTTGAGTGTCGCATAATATACGACAGAAATATGAACGATAAAACTTTCAGACGAGAAGAAAAATGTGCAGCTTGTAAGGGATCCGTGATCCTATGAACATAGATGCTAGTATCCGACGCCCAGGTCGATAGTAGACAGGAGTCGATTGTCGAGCGCTGCAGTAGGCAGTGAGACTAGTGTCGAGTGCGGAGTGGTACTGGAGAGAGTCGAGTGGCAAGTGGTGTTAGAGAGACGGGCAAGAATGGTGGTCGAATAAATTCACCGGAGTATGACGAGTGAGCGCGTCACCCTGATCGTCGTGGGGTGGACCCTCATCGATACCGATTCGCGAGTGATATAAAACCAAAAGTGACAAGTGCCGAATTACGTGTTTCGCGTCAACCGCGTCGGCCAGCAGCAACCATGGATTGCAGTGAGGGTTGTTGTGAATGTTAACCATCATCATTGCGTGTGACGAAGTACTGAAAATCAGCAATCAATAAAAAGATAAAACCGTAATTAGACGTGTAAGGCGAAGGTAGCAACTGCCTCAGAATTTGTGTGTTAGTAGAAAATACATTTCAGTTTGTACATCGCAACCTTTGTGGTCATTAATAATAGACAAACTTTCAATCATTCCACTATTCAGTTGCAAAACAGCCGCACTCGGTTGAAATACCCCCGAAACCTCAGCAGAAAAACCAATAGCCTTTCATCCATTAAGCACGCGGTCATATAATCACAATAATTACCTGTTTGGCGGCTTCGATAAATTACACAAAACCCAATAAGGAATTAAACGAGGGTGTTTCAAGCTGCAGAAGAATGCTAGAGAGTGGGTATATGGATTGAATAATTGAAGAAGAGCGACTGAACAAGAGTGGTGAGAAATGAGCGCTGCGACATAACTTGAAGAGGAGAAGAGATCGGTTGACAGTACACATCGTTATGCCTCAAGAAAAAGTCAGTTTAGGCGTTGAAGGATGTTTGTCAGGGGCGGGTGCTACAGTAATCAGGTTCAACTGTATCTGTATTGCAGTAGTTATGCAGAGATGAATAGGCGTACATGGGATACACTAACATGCAGAGCCGGATCAAACCAGTCTTCGGACTGAAAGTTATAAATGCAGTTCCAATTCGTTACCGAAAATTGTCGCTTTCTATCTCAGTACCATTTTGTTACTACAAACTACGTGATTTATGTCTTCCAAAAAATAAAATTTCTTCATTTACGTCTTGTAGGTATCTAGGGCTATTCGCAGCTTTCTATGATGGAAGATCGTCGTTTTCAATAAAAAATTGCTCAAGGCTGTAACAAGAGAGGCGGTCCAATGGCTAGCACAGTGCACACGCATTCTCTTTCTTGGAATCTGAATGCAGTCGTCTACAGCTAAGTTCTCGATAATTCTTCCGAGTTCCAGCCTGTACATGATCGCCTCCTGCTCCCGTTGCAAATCCTAAGATCTCAACAGTTTAGAGATTAGACCATTCCTCCGACATAGAACAGAAGATACCCTTTCCGTTGTGCTATCCACTTCGAGAAATGGTCACATATAGTGATAGCGTCTCATGAACAAACGGAATCGGACAGATCGTACTGAAGCGTGAACACAACATTTTATATTCAAAATGGTTTCCCAAAAATATGCTTTTGGAAACGTCAGTAGTCGGAACGTAACAAGTGACACTACATTAACAACTGGTTTCGTACATTTTGTTTTAATGTTCCATTTCAAGTCGAGTCCAAAAATGACTACGCCAGCTTCAGTGCATTTTACATGTGCATGTTGTATGCGGACAGTAGCTCCGATTACTAATAAATCATTTCAGAATGAATATTTTACTTTGCACTTCCTGACAGATCGAAAGTGTGTGCTGGGTAATTTAAAACAGCATGCTGCACAGTGATTCAATCTGTAAATAAGCCTTCGGCCTTTCGTAATTATTTATATACGCGTTGTGATGAAATAGTAACTGGAATTTTTTAATTTCACTGATTTTATACACCGATTTCCAAAGCTTTTTTCTTATCTTCTTGATGCACATGCTCCTGATGTATATCTGCATTTTCAGCTGTTTTCAATATTTAGTTTATTGTTGACAGTCGAAAAGGTTATACGTGTTTTCGTGTGCTCAGCGAATTTTTACTGACGAAAAAGTGGATCAAAATATAATTTGCATTACATTTTGCTTGAAAATGGAATAAAGTGCAGCATCGCATTCAAAATGTGGACAGTGTCTTTAACGAATCCACTATGAGTAAAACAAGGATTTACGAGTGGTATAAATGTTTAAAAGAGAATTGAGAAGACGTTGAAGACGAAGACCGCAATGGACGCCCTAGCACATTAATTACTGATGATAATGACGAAGAAGTAAGGAAAATAGTTCTAGAAAATCGTCTATCACCGTCAGAGAGGTTGGTGATGATGTCGGAATATCTTGGGCTCATGCTAAGCAAATTTTTTTGGATGGTTTGAGCATGAAACGTGTAGCAGGAAAGTTTGTTCCGAAACTGTTGAACTTCGACCAATAACGACGTCGAGTAGACATTTGTCAGGAATTACTGAATGAAGTTGACAAGGAACCAGTACTTCTAAAGAAGGTTATAAGAGATAACGAAACATGTCTATATGGGTATGATGTCAAATCGTCCCAACCGAAACTGCCTGAAGAGCCAAGATCTGAAATGTTCCACGAGTTTAATGGAATAGTACATTATGACTTCTTTCCTTATGGTCGGTACGGTCAGTAAGGAATACTACCTGGAAGTTATCCGCTGTTTGCGTTAAGCAGTCCGCAGAAACAGACCAGAAATGTGGCAAAACCACTCGTGGAAAATGCATCTCGACAATATCCCAGCCCACACTTCAATGCTTGTTCCTGAGTTTTGGCAAAAAACATAAACGTTGTTTTGCCTCAGCCTCGGCAATCGCCGGACAACAGCCTTGTGACTTCTTTCTATTCCTGTGGTTGAAGAGAATCCCGAAAAGACATCGTTTTGGCACCGTTGATGAGATAAAAACAAAATCGCTGAGGGAGCTGAACACCATAACGATAAGTGAATTTCAGAAGTACTTCTTGATGTTGATAAATAAATAAAGATACTTTAAGAAGAACAAAAACTCTTGTAACTTTTTTATCACGCATCGTGTATGATACGTGAAGTTCGGAACTGAAATATGAGTCTTCGAAAGCAGCTAGATGCAAATCTTAAAAAATTCTCGAGAAAATCGACTTCGAAGTTTTCCGAGCGTCTTTAATACGCTACAGCAAGGTGAGCTTTTCAGCAGGCATCGTGGCTGTGCTGCCTGATAGGTGGCTGGGCTGGATTTGATTCCCACCCGAACAAAATTAATGAACAATGTTGCACGTTCTAGGAGGATTCAATGGAGAGTAAAATACATGAAGATGGAGAAGTATCGCTCGATACTCGTTATCGCCGGATCGAGTTTCTATCAGCCATAATTTTTTTCGTTTCTTTACGTTCAGTCGAATATAAGCTAATTACCACATCTCTAATTGTCATTTTTATGAAAAATGCTCGTCTTTTTTTCTAATTACATATCGGCCACAAAAATCCAGTTTTCAGTGCAAATACAAATTCTTAATTACCCATCTTTTATGCAGGGTATTTCGCAATTCATTTTACACACTTCTAGAAGTTGTAAAGGGGGCTTAGTAGATCAAGTTGTACATAAGAACCCATGTCCGGAAACGTCATCCAACGACGCTAAAAAGCGTTAAACATATAGGCGCCGGCGCCTGTACGTATGTACGGTGATTCCGGATGATGATACAAATTTTCTAGGATGATGGAGAAAGATAAATGTTTCAATTTGAGGTAACGATGCCTGTATTGGAAACGGAGTCAAAAATTGTAGGCGAAAAGCATTCTGATACCTCTGACAGAGGAATACATGTACCGTTACTGTTGTTGCTAAGACTGTTCGGAAGACAACTTTCAGAGATGACAGTATGGACCAAAATAAGTAAAAAAATGCATAGTAAACGTGGGCTCTAAAATGCATACCTGAAGAGCTATGAGATGTGTTCCACAGTAGCGGAGTCATCTCCTCAAGTATGCATTTTAGAGCCCTCGTTTACTGGACATTTTTTCCTTGTTTTGGTCCATACTACCACTTCTAGAAATTGTCTACCCTAAAATATCAGCAACAACAGTACTACTGCATGTATTCCAGTGTCGGAGGTAAAGGAACGGTTTTTTGCAGCCATTTGTGGATCAGGCATGACTGAATACGTTACAACAATTGAAACATTTAATCATAGGTTTTCAAACTAATTGCAAAACTTTGCACGACTGAAGATGGATTCCGATTTATTTGTCAGACTGTTTTGCTGCTCAAAGAAATGGCTCTGAGCACTATGGGACTCAACTGCTGTGGTCGTAAGTCCCCTAGAACTTAGAACTACTTAAACCTAACTAACCTAAGGACATCACACACATCCATGCCCGAGGCAGGATTCGAACCTGCGACCGTAGCGGTCGTGCGGTTCTTGCTGCTCAAGTGCCTCACTATCGCCGACTCGAGGTAATAGATGTACAGTGGAGAACATAGCTCAACAACCCGTTTTTCCAATCAGGAATTTACAAGACTTTTATAAGTTGTTACCCCAGAACAATACGCTCGACTGCACAGACAAGCTGATAAAGACGTTTCAATGTTTCGTTCAACAGAGTGTATGAACGTTACTTCTTGTCTCATGCAATTGACGAAGTCCCACTAATATTCGAGTTTAACAGATTATAATCTACATAACTCCGTGTGTTTGATTGTATCGCCAAGCATATTTCCAGAATTATAACGTATTCTAGAAGAGAAATATGTATAAGTTTATAAACTTGGTAACGCAATGTTAAATTCCTGTGTGTAATGCTTTTTGTGGTTCTGCTGACTGGATTAGCACAGTATAATGTATTTATTTACTCGATTAATAAAAGTAATTGCTTTGGCATAAAATTAAAAAGTTGAAAATAGATACACATCATAAACAGCTGCTTATAAAAGTATGCTGCAATATTCGTCTCTTATAAGTTGCTGCACTGTGTTACAAACACGTATTCCTTAGGTTTCTGCGTGTTTTAGCCTTTATCATACAACCATCTCACTCACAGTTGCCGCGCTCCAGAAGCAGAAATGTTAGTCAGACCTGCGTTAGTGTATTAACACAGTCAGAAAGCTTCAATCGATCATCTCGCGAGTTCTTAAGAGTTGCATCGTACTACTTTGCGGTATTGGTGTTTTGGTTCTGAACTTCACTTACCATAACATTAAAAAATATACTAAAATCCGATTGCCATGTGATCTCCTCGTAAGCCACGTTCTCCGCGACATACTCCATTCCAGACGTGCTAGTCCAGCACATTATCAGGAGCGCTTCTGTGAAACTTGAGAAGTGGCAGAACGGCAATGGCTAAGGTGCAACTGTGAGAGTGGGTCGTCAATCGTTTGTGGATAGCTCAGTTGTTAAGAGCAATGTTCGCAAAAAGAAAGGTTCCCTCTTCGAGCCCCAGTCCAAGACAATTTTTTTTTTTAATCTGCTAGGACGTTTCAACACAGGCTTTGCCTAAGCAAAGTGCAAAATTTGTATCTGAAGCTTGTGGTGGAAATTTTGGATATGTGTTGTAAGGGGAAATTCACAGTTAAACCCGACAAGTAGCAATATGCTAATTAGCTAGTCCCTTTACATTCCTGTTCGTGAGATTTTCAAATAACTGTGTCTCGAACGGTACTGAGAACAGAAAATCTGTTTATCGTATCTTTTCTCTCTACAATTACCTATCTTCTTATCATCTTGGAACTTGGTTGTTACTTTGCAGTTTTCTTATTCCAGTTTATTATTACTATATTTCAATTACTTCGCACACCAGTCACTGCAGAGATGCTGTGCCGTGTCTAGTATTGCTCGTGAGCAGCTTGTTTAGCTTCGGCTACTCTTTGAAGTACACGGGAAGTAGCAGTGCCACCTAGCAACAAGGCCTCTACACTGTCTTTGGAATCGCTCGTAACCCAAGCGCTACGGATCATAACAAACAGAACGAGATAAACACTGTCGGTTGTTGTTTCTCTGTCGTCATATGGAGATTGAATACGGAGAAGAAATCTTAATTGCTTTAGTTAATACTGCTTTAACATTTAACTATGCCACGTAGATGTTGTATGCCTGCAACTATAATACTCATAAAAAGTCAGTATAAGGAATGACTGGATACGAGCAGTTCATCGAGATAATTTTACGCCGACAAATGGCTGTGTGATAAGCAGCCAAAAACAAAAAACGAAAAAAAAGGTTCAAATGGCTCTGAGCACTATGGAACTTAACATACGAGGTCATCAGTCCCATAGAACTTAGAACTACTTAAACCTAACCAACCTAAGGTCATCACACACATCCATGCCCGAGCAGTATTCGAACCTGCGACCGTAGCGGTCGCTCGGCTCCGGACTGTAGCGCCTAGAACCACACGGCCACTCCGGCCGGCGATAAACAGCAACTTTAGTAAATAAACCTATCAAATATTTGTATGTACACTGGATGTTAACTGTAATTTATAAACCTAAGCTATGTAAAGAAACTGTTTCATCGCACTAATGCAAGCTAATCCATTATCTTTAACAGGTTTGTAAGCGGCACTTTCATGCACACGATATAGAAAGAAGTATATCAGCATACGATCCGTAAGACTGGAAAATTAATAACAGCACCTCTTGATCGTACACGGGTAAGGAAAGGTTAGATGGGTGTTTACTGATTTAGTGTCAGGATATATAATTAGTGAATGAATCTGTTGCCCCTATGGCTTATCAGGTACGATATTGGCAGTTCGTATATTTGTTATGGGTGCAGTGCCATCGCTATTATCTAGATGTCCTGGATATTTAACTGCACCTTCAGTGTCTAGTGAACCTCCTGAGGATCGAAGACGGCGTTTGGAAAATGCTTACATCAATGCTGCACTAAAGGAAAGTTTGATGAGTCTTGAAGAACATACGAATGATGAAATTAATACCTGTGATTTGAGTGAGTGGATCTGTGTTGGAAACTAGTGCATATTTCCTTTTTAATTAGTGAAGTGCCAGTTCTGAAAGTTCTGTGTCACGTCACAATTACAGCAAACTTAAGCATCACTATTCATGTACTGATCTGCAGATTGGTCCAATAGAGAACTTCAAGTTTCCAGTAACTGTAAGTAATACGACACAGTTAACTAATATGCTTGATATTGTGAACTTGAAACTGAGCAATAGAGAAGACCAGAATACTACTGAGAGTATTGATTTTGTATTTTCTGTTTTGAATTATTTACCTAAAAAGCTGCCAGGTAAACAAGAAATTATTACACTTTTGAAAGAATAGGGCAAGATGTTTATCACATATTTTAGTGTTATGCTCATTTGTTAATTTCATTTCTCCTCGTTGTTATAAGGTTTTAAGTAGCAGTAGAATAATAATGATACCTATCCTGCTTCTCTGAGTAGAACATGTAGTAGATTTTCTAGTAACCCTGTTCTTGAACAGGTTCCTGCACATAGCTAAGAAATTGTCATCTTTAACTCAGCAAGACCTAACACTTCTCCTCTTGATGGATGAAGTCCGTTTAAAGTCACAAATGGATTTCAAAGTGTGAAATATTGTGGATCAGGTTTATAGTAGTAGTTATTGTGCATCTACAGCATGTGTATTCATGGCGTGTAGTTTGCATACACTGTATGCTGATGTAGTTCGTATTCTGCGTGTCAGTCATTCAGCCCCTGCTCTTTTCACCTTCCTTAAAGATACTGTATTGAAACTGCAACACATAGGCTTTGAAGCTGTTAGTATTGTATCTGACAATAATTCCATCAACAAGAAAGCTGTATGATACTTCAGTGATCCACCACAACCTAAAATTAAAAAACCACATCCTTCGCCAGGTGTTGGATACAGGTCTTTTTGTATAGTCTGTTTGATAGTGTGCACTTATTGAAATGCATATGTAACAACTGGCTAAATCAGGTAGAAGACATTATAGAATTTCCATGATTCAACTATGAAATTGCTGGTGGTTTTGTATATTTCAATAGTCTGAAAACTCTTCATGTGCTTGAAAAGGCAAATTTAATGAAATCTGTCAACTGTGTCCTACATCACAGTGTACATCAACCATAGAAAGGCAGAATGATATGTTTGAACGTACAAGAGCTATATCTCACAAAGAATCAGGTTCTAGACACAATTTTGAATACTGGAATGATACTGCAAATTTCATGGAGATAATTTGCAAGTGGTGGAATGAAGTTAATGTTCAAAGCTTGTTAAAAATTCAGAGATTATTAAATAGGTTTCAAGACCAATAAACACATACTAGCTCTCCTAAATCAGTTTGAAAACTGGTTAATGATGGAAAATTCTAAGGGTAGGCCAAAACTCGTTTTAGCAAAAAAACCTCATTGGGGTCGTATACACACCATGAGGCGTAGCGCCTTCGCATCGCTCCTGTCACTTGTTAGGACGATATCGTTATAGGCATGAGTCATCGACAGATGTCGCCAGCTGACATGGACCTGAGTTACAGAGCTGCACGTAGTTGCACTAGTAGGCGGCAGAGGTCAGCAGTTGACGGACAGTGCTAGCAGTCGTAGTCAAAACAATGTTCTAATGTTATGTTTGACTAATATTTAATGTATTTGCATAATTATAATTGTTCTATATGTGCAGTAATTAGCAATGTGAGTGTTGTATGAGTGAAGAAGAACAGAAGTAAATGAAAATTGTTTTGTTTATTCAGGAAGTACCAGTTAAACTATACAGGGGATTTACTATAATTAAATGTGCAGTCAGTTTATGGTACTAATAAATCGTGAGTAGAACACAAATTAATCGGTAATTTCGGAAGGAGTAATTTTATATTTGATACTTTTCTAAATTTATTTATTTAGCAATTGCCATAGAAAGAAATGTTTTACTATGATTGGTCATTGAAGTAAAGCGTGGGTTAGCGCGGGTTAATACTGCAACCTGATTTGCTGTTTGTGATATCAGCCAATCAGAAAAATGCAAGCTCGCGCCAATCTATGCAGGGAACAAAGCCTTTGGTGTGATCTAGGGAGTCGGGGCTGAGGGTTCGAACTAGTAACATCTCATTGAAAGCAGCTCCGACGAAAGTACTATAAAATCGCGGAAAAATGCTAATTACGAGTAGTACAAAGCGTATTTAAGTGAACGGTGTAGAAGAAGTCGTGTGGAATTTCGGACGGAATATCAAATGGTTCAAATGGCTCTGAGCACTATGGGACTCAACTGCTGAGGTCATTAGTCCCCTAGAACTTAGAACTAGTTAAACCTAACTAACCTAAGGACATCACAAACAACCATGCCCGAGGCAGGATTCGAACCTGCGACCGTAGCGGTCTTGCGGTTCCAGACTGCAGTGCCTTTAACCGCACGGCCACTTCGGCCGGCAAAATCCACGATGGTTGCGACAAGAGGAACATCAGCGATCTTGGCGGGTTAATGTATGGTGCGGCATCATTGTAAGAAGGATAATTGGCCCCCATTTTATCGATGGTAATCTAAATGGTGCAATGTATGCTGATTTCCTACGTAATGTTCTACCGATATTACTACAAGATGTTTTACTGCATGACAGAATGGCGATGTACTTCCGACTTGATGGATGTCCGGCACATAGCTCGCGTGCGGTTGAAGCGGTATTGAATAGCATATTTTATGACAGGTGGATTTGTCGTCGAAGCACCACACCATGGCCCGCACGTTCACCTTGAAACATCCCCTTTGAACATTTCTACATGACTGTGCTTAACCTGACACACAATACTTTGTTAGCGCAACGCAATCTGACTTTCAAAATTCCCTACAAAAGAATGGCCCTGACTAACATTAAACTATACCTTTCACAAATCACTTACCTCACAAAAATCTTCGCTGCTCAAGCTACTGCAATACAGCAAGCGCCACTACTGCCAGCTAAATAAAAGATTCAAACTACTAAAGGCACTAACTACTGATAGGGATAGTTAGCAAATGAAAGATATTAATAGAGAACAAACAATGTATTTACCTTAATATCATCACAAGTCATAATATATATATCAGTTCATGACAAATTGCAAACCTCCGCCATCTCTCTCCCCACATCCACCACTGCTGGCGGCTCACCTCCAACTGCGCAATGCTACGCGCTGTTCACAGCCAGCTGCCTAACACTACAATGGCGAGTATTACAACAATGCAAAGCAGACACAGACTGCCCACAGCACAGCCAGTGATTGTCATACAGAGGTGGCGTTACCAATAAAAAACCTAAACAGCCTACTTACATAGAGAAAACATAAACAGCCTACTTACATAGAGAAAACATAAACAGCCTACTTACATAGCCCCCATGCTCCCCACAAAAATTTTTACAAATGGTGTTGGGCACTGGCCAATACAGATTTGACAAAAATTTTTCACAATTACAGTAACAAAGATATAAAATGCACACACTTATTAATATTATGTTGGTCAAAAGATCAAAATTTCTCACAGTCCATCAAGACAGTCCACATTGTTCATCACAGTAAAAATGCAGAGTTTTTCTCAAAGTCCAAGCAGTAAAAGAAAATGCACATAGAAGTAGTGGATTTCCATGCAGTCTTGAAGAAGTAGTGTTGACCTTCCAACGGAAAGACAGTGCTGACTCTCGACATGCAGACAGGTAATGGGCCACAACAGAGCAAACCCACAGCAGAGTCATTCGAAGTTTGGAAGAATATTGGTAGGTAGGTCATCACAGAGCAGACCCACTGGAGTCCTGGTAGAGATTGTGGTATTGGTGGGCCACCAGAGGTGCAGACCCACTGCAGTCCTTGTAGAAATAATGGCGTTGGTAGGTCATCATAGATGCAGACCCACTGTAGTCCTTGTAGAGATAATGGTATTGGTGGGCCACCAGAGGTGCAGACCCACTGTAGTCCTGGTAGAGACGGCCAGCAGCCATCCGTTGCGACTGTGCAGGTGCACAATCACCATCGAAGATTCTTGCAGAGAATATAGCAAGTCCATAAACCACCACTTGTGCACTCAGAAAGTTTTTCTTTTAATTGTCCTTAGAACCAGCAATGCTGTTATCCAGTCCCTTGCTGAATTACCAACACACGTGCAAACACTATCAGTCCCTACTTCTCACATATTGTCCCTATACTATGACCAACAGAAACGTGTGCAGTGAAATGGAACTTACAAGTTAATAATATCATGAACTGGTGACAATTACAATTTTATAACAGAAGAATACAATAACAAAGGTACAAAATACATCATTAAAGAACATAACAATACAGATAACATTTGTAGTAAAACAGGCGTTACAAAAGAATAGAAATAGACATATACGTCAGTGTTACAGGAATTATGACATGAGTACATACATAAAAGATCACAATAACTTTTGAAACATCAACTTCACACATTAGCATTAACACAAAACAGAGTAAATAATGTCTAAACATCTTTACAAAGTAAATAACATATTATTAATGTCAATTATATTCGAGGATAACAGTATTCCTCATCATAGTGAATGTAGCTTAATATTAAAAGAAGAAAAAATTCTATGAAACTACACAGAGACAGGAAGAAAACAAATACTCAAGGGTACACAAACACATAGTGGGATAACACAAAAGGAAAGGACAGGGTTCGTTTTCAGTGTAACATTTGGTACTGCAGTCCATCCCAAAACTTCATTCTATAGATCTTTCGTCTTATTTCAACCTTTGCTTCCACCAAAAAAATCTTATCCAAGCATGCTTTCTGTATTCTGTTCATATTTCTTTCAAAATAATTATTTCTGATTGTACAATACTCATTTGGGCCCAAATCCTTTTTATATAACTTCGCAATGCATTCTTTACCTATTCTCCATAGTCAGTTTCTCATATAGTCTACCCCCTCTTAAGCTAACTTAAATCTACTGAGCTCAGATGCTAAACTAAGGGACGAGGCAATGCAGCAGCACGTAAAACAATTATTATAAACAGCAATGAAAAAAATGGAAAATTGCAAAGCAAGCTACAGTATAAATTAGCAAAAGTCAAATTCAATAACACTATGCCTGGCAAACAGCAGCAACTTATACCTAAACATGACATAGCGCAAGCAGAAAAAATATTACACTAAAATGGCCATGTCTAATACCTATGTCACATCTTAACATTAGAGTGATGCATCACAATTTATTCTACAAAAGAAATTACCAAGTACTTGAAAAGAAAATTATGAATGCAGTTCCTGTGAAGGTAAATGTCGCTTTGTGCTCCCTCATTTTTTTGAAAAAAATTATTATATACTCGATCTGTAGACAGAAAATATTTATATTAGTACATCTATAAAATTCTATTTTAACCAATGCTGTAGTGCAGATAGAAACTTGATATTAAACAAAATGTGTAAATAAATACATAAAGCAAGCCATATGGCATTTTTCTTAACTAGCAAGGCAATAGCTGTGAAATGTTTCTCATCGTTTCATTAGGCATTTCAGTAAATATCATAAATTACGAGCTCCACAGTATGCTTTCAACAAGGAGATGTCAGTAGCGTGGACAATGACCTTCCCTTTCTTTTTTTTCTACCTGTGCTTCTGACGAGGCATTCACACTAATGGCTTGTTCTCCAGGCGTCTGACACACCTGGGTGCCCACGACGCATTATGTGCAGGTGGTCACTTAACTTTCGTACGGAAATATTTACGACAGCAGTTTCCACTACACTGACAGTCATATATACAAAATTTCACAGGTCGAGAATTTACTTTGCAAATGCGTAGAAACAAAATCCTATGAATATAACAGTGTCCAAAAAAATTTTCAGTGGCATTGTGATACATTCACACATGATTCACACATGTACACACATTTCATAATTCTAAAGTACGATTCTTGGTCTCCAACATCCTTTTCCATAAGTCAGAGTCCCTAATCACTATTCATTACTCCTTACCTTATTACACATATTTATATTCGTCGACACGTCAACCTTGCGACGACACTTCAATATTTCATCACAATAAATACATAGCATAACCAAATTCCTCATATAGCACCAGCTTATTAATCATAAACATACATCAGCAGCATAATACACATCGTCGTCGTAAAAAAATAACATCATAACACCTCAGTCAAATCTCAAAATCGTCGTAGCTTCCTCCAAGAATTAAAAAATTCTCTGCTCATGTCAAAAGTGTCATCTGCCTCAAACATACTTTAAAAATCATGAATCCATACCAAATACATCATTCAAAGCTCTCATAGTATCACAATGGTTCCGAAAAAATATGAGCATTTCACAAAGTACAGACAAAATACAATTTCATAAGTGTGAAGTTATCCAACTGTGTAATTGCGTAAACATGTGTCACTGACATAGTAAAAAGAATGTTTGTTTCTCTGTCAAATAATCAGATAGCTGTGTAATTCTGTGTTAGAGTAATATGGTACCGATGTGTAAAGTTGTATAAGCAAATACCATATTAGCTAGGGCTCCTTGTGCTTGCCAAACACATGGTACACAAAGCAAGCGTGTACCCCCCTGAGGATTAATGTAATTATACCCTCAGGTGTTACAGATTACAGCAATGGAATGAAATGTATCACGGAAAACTTTCTTTGTAATTCAAAAATCTTTAAAAATAAATGTTTTAAGTATAAAATTGATCACTCAAATGCGTGTCCTGTAGCGCTAAATGCGCGTCTTGCTGTAAGATAATTCTGTGGAACTGTCGTAGTTATCGTCCTCTGTAAGCAAAGTTCTGCTAAAGTCAATGTACTTACCTCATGATAAACAAAAGTAAAATGCTTTGTGTATAGATATCGTAGTTATTACGCTTATTGTTGTGATGAAGAAAGTACTGTGCTGTAACGTATTGTTGTGCTACAGAAAAGGCTGTCTCCTTGTAGCAATAGCACAAAAGTCACCACTAAAACATGTCTCACTTTATAGAAGAATTCAGAAAAAACTGTGCAGATATAAGACAGATACACCGCAAAAGCAACATTGTAAATTGTCATGCATTAGCAGCGTCGTGATAAAATCGTGTAGCTGTCACATAAACTAACCACTGTGTCATCTGGCATTTCACAGAAAGCACCTCAAATCCAGAATCCACTCTCAAGCAAACCAAAATGTTGCATGAAAATTTCATTAGCAGTGCTGGTATATGTTCTAAGTATGTAAGCCTAATATTCGTTACGTAATCGTGCAACTAACAAGGAGGAATGTATACACACAATAACACTGTGTCGTCTGTTCACTATAACAATGCATTCGTAATTTCTGTTTAAATAAGTTCTCTTGGTTCTTGATTGGATATTTAACTTCAAACATTGTTGCATGGTAACAGTTTCTAAAGCATACTAGTAACGTGAAGTGAAACGTTTTATGGCAAAGACAAAGTTAAAAAGCAGATTATCTCCCAATAAATGGTTTTACATGTGAAATGTGGTGTAGCCCTTTACTCTTCCTAGCACGCAGTTTTTCAACTTTAACGCAATTATCATGTGGTATACGTCGGTAAAGAATACTGGAATTTTGCTCAAGGTTAGCGTCAATGTTATTTTTCCCTGAGCCAGCGGGCGCACGCGGCTGCCTGCGGTGTGAGTCATTGTCTGTTTCTTTGTTGACGCGCGCCGTTACTGGGATTAGGAGGCCTAACTTCCACAAATTCGCCTTGCCCAGAGGGCCCAGCTCTGTTTAAAGCTCGCCAGTTCTGATGGAATTCAGGTCTGTCGTTATGTCGGTAGTTGACATAGTTTCTTGTTTGTCGGTCATGTGGTGGAGAATTTCTCCCGAAATCGTAATTGCGTGGTGGACCGTTGCGTCTGAAGTTATTCTGTCTCCCTTGATAATAATTATTTTGGTTCCCATATTGTCTGTTTCTCTGATTGTCTCTGTGATAGTCATTACCACGGCGAGGTGATCTTTCCCTGTAGTTATTACTACTCTGCCAACGGTTGTCATACGGGTGTTGTCTATTTTGGTCACGATTTGTGTTGTGAGAATAGCCTTGTCGTGTCCAGTTATTACTTCTTTCATCGCGGATTTGCGACGGATGTGACCCGTAATTGTTGTGTTCCTGGTTTCGCGTTCCGCGATTGTCAGTGTCAATTTCTAATTCTTGTAACAGTCCCTGAAAAGCTTCAATGTCGTCTTTGCAACGTCCTGCTAAAATAATATGTCGTAAATGTTTAGGCAGTTTGATTAAGCAAATGCGGATGAGTTCTGAGGGGCTGTATGGGTTTGACAGGTATTGATTCTTGTGCAACATGTCTTCAAAATATTTCACAAGACTGGAAAATTCAGATTGTTCGAAGTGTTTCATCATTATGATGTTATGTTTTACACGGTCTTGTGTAGCTTGAGACCAATATGCTGAGAGGAAGGCATGGTAAAATTCACCCTCACTGTGGCAATCGTGAATGACCGATCGCATTCTTACAGCTGGTTCATTCTCTAAGTAGCCACACATAAATTCTAATCTGTGTTCTAACGACCAGTTGGGAGGAAAACAATGAGAGAATTGATGGAGCCATGCTTGTGGATGAATGTCGTTGCCAGAATTCTTAAATGTTTTGAATTTACGTGTAGTAATGAACAGCTTATAGTCAAAATCATCATGTCGGCGAGTCGCATATCGGTCATTGTTAGGTCGTGTCTGCCGTTCCATCTCAAAATTCGGTGCACATTGCCAATTTCTTTCATAACTTCCGAAATGCCCTGTGTTATTATTTTGTGTCTGTTCCGTATTTGTATGTCCCTCTTCCCGTGTTGGAGCGCGAGTGTCCTCTGAAATACGTAATTCTTGTATTACCTGCGTCAGCTGATCTTGTACTTCCCGGATTTCTCTTTGGTGTTGTGTATTAATTTGATTCTGATTTTGTTTGAATTTTCTGATTTGTTCATACTCTTCTGTGTCAGTGAAGGCTACGGGTCTTGTGTCATTCAGATCATCATCTACCTTTGTAGATAAGTTAGTGACCTGATCCGAAAGTTCGGCTACTTTCTCCGATAGTGTACTTATTTCTTCAGTGTGTTTTTCTGAACCAAGTTTCAGAGTATCTACTGTGTCCTTAAAGTTTTCCTGAGTTTTTGCAAGTTGCGTAACCGAATCGGTAGATGCAACTGAGTCAAATTTAGCTTGCAAGGTCTCATGATTTTCATGAACAATAATTTGCAGTTCTTTTATAGCTGCTTCGTGATTCTGTAGTGCATTTTCATGACGCGAAAAAATAGGTTGGAAATGCTCACAAATTTGTGTTTTTACGTCATTACAGACTTTCTGACATTTCGATTCAATGTGATGTAACTCAGCAGTTAAATCCTCACGTGTTCGTTCAAGAGTTTGCTCCAATGAGTCTAACTTTTTAAGATTTTGTTCCATTGTGTCTAACTTTTTGAGATTTTGTTCCACTGTGTCTAACTTTTTAAGATTTTGTCCCATTTGTCTCTGATTTTGTTCCATTTGTTGCATTAATTGCAATAATAATGTATTAGTGTCTGGAATCTGTTTCTCTACGCTTTTCGGCAGTGCATTTGCACCGGCAACATTCACATTTTGACAAGCAGAAAATGCGTCTTGACTTATTTGAGAAAACGGTGATAACCCAAAACCTGAATCTACAGTATTTGCGAAATTGTGTCCTGTCATTTCGGATTCCTGAGACGAGCTGTTGCCGACCGATCGATCGATAATGCTTCCCTCTTCACTAATTGTTCCACTGTCCGTGCCATTGTTTGCCGCCCGCTCCATTTCCCTATGCACGATTACCAAATTACTACTTTGAACATCAGTTAATTCATTACTCTGCGGCGCTAACACACTGCCTTCGTCTTCACTGTCATTTCTCAGTTTACTTTGGAGCCTAGTATTACGTTTTTCACACGCCATTATTGTCACAGTATTTCACACGACAACACAGAAAAACACAATTTGAAGAGCAAAATAAAATAACGTAGCAATGGAAATAATGTCTAGTTAATTGCAGCTGCGAAATACTTGGTGCAAATCTACATGCATGCCACAACTGTTTTACTCTACAACAATGAAAAACTACAACTACAAAGGAGATTCTCTCTACAATTACGCGCTAGCAATAAACAAAAGCTACACTAAATACACAAACTACAAGAAAAAATCAGAAGATTCCAGTGAGGTATCCTCGGCTAAGGGTCGACATATGAAACATCCCCTTTGAACATTTCTACATGACTGTGCTTAACCTGACACACAATACTTTGTTAGCGCAACGCAATCTGACTTTCAAAATTCCCTACAAAAGAATGGCCCTGACTAACATTAAACTATACCTTTCACAAATCACTTACCTCACAAAAATCTTCGCTGCTCAAGCTACTGCAATACAGCAAGCGCCACTACTGCCAGCTAAATAAAAGATTCAAACTACTAAAGGCACTAACTACTGATAGGGATAGTTAGCAAATGAAAGATATTAATAGAGAACAAACAATGTATTTACCTTAATATCATCACAAGTCATAATATATATATCAGTTCATGACAAATTGCAAACCTCCGCCATCTCTCTCCCCACATCCACCACTGCTGGCGGCTCACCTCCAACTGCGCAATGCTACGCGCTGTTCACAGCCAGCTGCCTAACACTACAATGGCGAGTATTACAACAATGTAAAGCAGACACAGACTGCCCACAGCACAGCCAGTGATTGTCATACAGAGGTGGCGTTACCAATAAAAAACATAAACAGCCTACTTACATAGAGAAAACATAAACAGCCTACTTACAACCTGATCTGACGTCCCCGGATTTCTTTCTGTGGGGAAAGTTGAAGGATATTTGCTATCGTGATACACCGACAACGCCTGACAACATGCGTCAGCGCATTGTCAATGCATGTGTGAACATTACGGAAGGTGAACTGCTTGCTGTTGAGAGGAATGTCGTTACACGTATTGCTAAATGCATTGACGTTGACGGACATCATTTTCATTTATTGCATTAATGCGGTATTTACAGGTAATCACGCTGTAACAGCATGCGTTCTCAGAAATGATAAGTTCACAAAGTTACATGTATCACACTGGAACAACCTGAATAAAATGTTCAAACGTACCTACGTTATGTATTTTAGTTTAAAAAACCTACCTGTTACCAAGTGTTCGTCTGAAATTGTGAGCCATATGTTTGTGGTTATTACAGCGCCATCTGTCACAAAGCGAAAAAATTGGTCCAACTAAAATATTCATCTTTCTTTACGTACTACACGAATATGTAATAAAAAGTGGGGGTTCCTATTTAAAAAAACACAGTTGACATCCGTTTGACTTCTGGCAGCGCCATCTAGCGGGCCAACCATAGCGCCATCTGGGTTCCTCCTTCAAGCTAGATAAGTTTCGTTCTTTGAATTTTTTTCGTTTGACGCTTATTTCGTGAGATATTTGGCCCGGTCACGATCAATGGACCACCCTATATATTTGGTGGGTTTGATTATACTCCAAATCACATTGTCCTTGAAATCATTTATGTCATGCTTGGTCCTGCAGCGAGTATTTTTTTTAAATATTTATAGCAAATGGGTCAATGACATTGTAAGTGCAAATAGTGTTACAACCTTCAAGAGAGGGTACTGAACATTTGGGTTTAAATTTTTAAGCACAAACAAAAAATTAATAATTGTGTAAATGTGAATACGATTTAATTGCTTGCCGAATTCCCAAACGTTTCCTTGATTCCCTGAAACAGGTATTTGAGCAGATAACCGAAAATTTCACTTAATTTCAAATTACGTTTCTATGTGATTTCACGAAAAAAATGGTTGTGTATCATAAAATAAGAGAACAAACATTCATTATTAAAGTGTGGTGTCACCGCCAGACACCACACTTGCTAGGTGGTAGATTAAATCGGCCGCGGTCCATTTAGTACATGTCGGACCCGCGTGTCGCCACTGTGATCGCAGACCTAGCGCCACCACAAGGCAGGTCTCGTGATACGAACAAGGACTCGCCCCAGTTGTACGGACGACCTAGCTAGCGACTAGATGTACGAAGCCTTCTCTCTCATTAGCCGAGAGACAGAATAGCCTTCAGCTAAGTTAATGGCTACGAACTAGCAAGGCGCCATTAGCCTTACAGTGATTGTAATTAAAGTCTCCTGTGTATCGTCAAGAGCGATGTACCACAATGATTGATTAAAGATAAGTATTAATCCAGCTACGTACTTTTCTTCATAGCATTAATTACGTAGCCTGTTCCAGTACTTCACGCCCGTCTGCGTTAGTCTAGCGTGCATTTTCAGCCATCTCGATCTACAAGGTGTTGGCCCAGCTGCCGACACATCACAAAGTATGAGAAAATCCTTTTCACTTTAGATAAGGATTTTTTAATGACGCCATACACGGAGTGTTGAGGGGCCTTATTTCTAGGTGAAACTGGAAGTGGACGGTTGTTCCCTGCGTGAGCGAGCCAATCAGACCGCTACCTGCCACGCTAGAGACGCTGGGGCTTGTGGTGTGTAGAAATATTCTTGTCTTCCGTTGTATAGCCTGAAGAAAGAACGTGTTGGTGACAGAATTCCGCAGGTCGCTGGTCGTTGATGTTGACGTTTCACGACGAACGTATGGTACATGCATAAGTAATTTCTTAGTTCGATCCGCGAATTTCTTATACCCTTCATGCGTGGATATCGGTTCCTTGTGTTCATTTCGAGGCTCTTTACAGAATCTGCTTGCTGTCATCTTCAGCAAGGTGTAGTTTGTCTAGTCGCTTTGTCTATGAGTGAATCATTGCAAATATGTTACAGAATATTTTGAATCTAGTTTGCTTCAATTATTCACGTATTGGAAACTGCATGTCACGTGCATCTTGTGCACCAACAGTATCTGTACTACTGTGTTTTAAGTGCTTTGTAAAGTCAGTTCTATGAGTATACATTCAAATTCGGGGAGAAGCAGCATAAGCTTTGAGGTTTGCTGGTGATGTCGTAAATCCGTCAGAGGCAGCAAAGGACTTAGAGGAGCAGTTGAAAGGAATGGACAGTTTCTTGAAACGATCATATAAGCAAAACAAGTATAATGGAATATAGTGGAATTAAATTAGGTGATTTTGGGGGAATTAAATTAGAAAGTTAGACACGTAAAGTAGTAGTCGAGTTTTTTTATTTGGGCAGCAAAATAGCTGATGATGGCCGAAGTAGGAAGGATATAAATGTAGACTGAGTAATGGCAAGAAAAGTGTTTCTGAAGAGAAATTTGTTAACATCGAATACAGATATAAGTGTTAGAAAGTTTTTACTGAAAGCATTTGTATGGAGTGTAGCCACGTATGGAAGTGAAACATGGAAGATAAAGAGTTGCACATGAAGTGAATAGAAGCTTTTGAAATGTAGTGCTACAGAAAAAAGCTGAAGATTTTGCGTAACTAATGAGGAAGTACTGACTAGAACCTGGGAGACAAGAAATTAGTGGCACAACTTCACTAAAAAAAGGGATCCGTTGGTACGATACATATTAAGACATCAAAGATCACCAATTTAGCACTGGAAGGAAGTGTGAGGGGGTAAAAATTGTACGAGACCCAGAGATCAATACTGTGAGCAGACTCGGAAGATGAAGGTTGCAGAAGTTATTCGGAGATGATGAAGTTGCACAGGACAGAGTAGCATGGATAGTTGAATTAAACAAGTCTTCGGACTGAAGACTGCACAACAACAACAAACAGTTGTGTTAGTAATGTGTTCTGTCTGAGTAAATTTCTACAAGTTTTGCAAGCGAGATTGTGTTACTAAACTTGATTCAGGGCCGAAGTTTTGTGTATGAGAGGGCATAATTTTCATATCAGGGCATATTCGGATTTACTTATGCAAGTAATGCCACTTGTAAACCAGACAGGGAACTTACAGTCTCTCAACGTGAACTCGTTTTCTCTCGAAGCACCCAGTGCAGCGGTAGAAAAAGATACGTCGTAACTTCCCTGTCCTTATGTATCGATGTCGCCTCAAACAACTGCTTAAAATGCAGCCAATGTCACTACCTTTATTTGCGGCATTTGCCCCAACTTATGGCGAACCGTTTCCCAGTTGAAACGGTATCTAGCTTCGTGGACACGTTCTTTCCTATATAATGTGATCCGTCGAAACGCAAAGCACTTGCGAGAAAGTCTGGATGTAAATCAGAACATTGCAATATCGTTTTCATAGGTCACAGTAAATTCCGGTCACACCCCACTCTCACACCTCCGGTGCGGACGTACAGGGAACCGGAGAGCAGCGGCGCTAAAACGCAGCCGCTGCAGCACCAGTAAAAGGAAACACGAAATACGATTTGTCGCCGCCCCGAGGCAACGCGCTGGCGGACGAATTAGGCTCGCCGCTGCGGCGGAAGATCGCTTTATGCGGATCACATTTTCCCGCCTCGGCTCGGCCCGGCAATGTGGCTGAAATCAGCGCACTTGGGATCCGGGGCGCGTCTCGCAGATGTGCTTATTGGGTTACGGGGGCCACTTGGAGCGAGGTCTTCGGCGGCGTGGGGTGGCGTCAGGCAGTAAAGAGGATGGATGGCGCTGTGGGAAGGACCCGCTCTGCAGCGCTACCCCCACCAGGGTCACCCAGCTATAAGAAAAAGCGGTAGCAGCGCCAAACACAGAGGTGCAGTCGCTCGTAACAACGATAACAATGGCTCGCTAGTTTCGACTTAAATTCGTCGCAGAAATTTAGTGACAGGAAGTCATCTTTCTGCTTTATTTGTCTTACTACACTACTGGCCATTAAAATTGCTACACCACGAAGATGACGTGCTACAGACAGGAAATTTAACCTACAGGAAGAAGATGCTGTGACATGCAAATGATTAGCTTTTCAGAGCATTCACACAAGGTTGGCGCCGGTGGCGACACCTACAACGTGCTGACATGAGGAAAGTTTACAACCGATTACTCATACACAAACAGCAGTTGACCGGCGTTGCCTGGTGAAACGTTGTTGTGATGCCTCGTGTATGGAGGAGAAATCGTACCATCACGTTTCTGACTTTGATAAAGGTCGGATTGTAGCCTATCGCGATTCCGGTTTATCGTATCGCGACATTGCTGCTCGCGTTGGTCGAGATCCAATGACTGTTAGCAGAATATGGAATCAGTGGGTTCAGGAGGGTAATACGGAACGCCGTGCTGGATCCCAACGGCCTCGTATCACTAGCAGTCGAGATGACAGGCATCTTATCCGCATGGCTGTAACGGATCGTGCAGCCACGTTTCGATCCCTGAGTCAACCGATGGGGACGTTTGCAAGTCAACAACCATCTGCACGAATAGTTCGACGACGTTTGCAGCAGCATGGGCTATCAGCTCGGAGACCACGGCTGCGGTTACCATTGAAGCTGCATCACAGACAGGAGCGCCTGCGATGGTGTACTCAACGGCGTACCTGGGTGCACGAAAGGCAAAACGTCATTTTTTCGGATGAATCCAGGTTCTGTTTACAGCATCATGATGGTCGCATCCGTGTTTCGCGACAATGCGGTGAACGCACGTTGGAAGCGAATATTCGTCATCGCCATACTGGCGTATCACCCGGCGTGATGGTATGGAGTGCCACTGGTTACACGTCTCGGTTACCTCTTGTTCGCATTGACGGAACTTTGAACAGTGGACGTTACATTTCAGATGTGTTACGACCCGTGGCTCTACGCTTCTTTCGATCCCTGCGAAACCCTACATTTCAGCAGGTTAATACACGACCGCATGTTGCATATCTTGTACGGGCCCTTCTGGATACAGAAAATGTTTGACTGTTGCCCTGGCCAGCACATTCTCCATATCTCTCACCAATTGAAAATGTCTGGTCAATGGTGGCCGAGCAACTGGCTCGTCACAATACGCCAGTCAATACTCTTGATGAACTGTGGTATCGTGTTGAAGCTGTATGGGCAGCTGTACCTGTACACGCCATCCAAGCTCTGTTTGTCTGAATGCCCAGGCGTGTCAAGGCCGTTATTACGGCCAGAGGTGGTTGTTCTGGGTACTGATTTCTCAGGATCTATGCACCCAAATTGGGTGAAAATGTAATCGCATGTCAGTTCCAGTATAATATATTTGTGCAATGAATACCCGTTTATCATCTGCATTTCTTCTTGGTGTAGCAATTTTAATGGCCAGCAGTGTAAGAACTTAAGCAAGACAAACGCTGTTGGACGACAACTTTATTGAGTACAGTGAGGCGGTATCATTAGGAAATCGTTACGAAATCCGAGAAAATTAATAACAGAACGAGTATACAGGTTGTTGTAACTCCCCCTCCCTTCGCTAATCAGTTACTGCGGAAATTTGGCCGTGTTTCGTAAGTGCCCAAAAGAAATGATAAAATTTCGAATAAGGCTACCGTTTCCGAAGGAATCTGTTACCTCTTGGAGTGAATATGTGTACAAGCTATTCCGAAAAAATATCTTATTCCTCTACTACTATGTGCTGCTATTATACTTTATGTCGTTTGGTTCATAATTAGTACAATCGTTCACGTAAAATACTTAAAGAAAAGGGGGGGGGGGCACAAGGATCAACTAGCACAATAACTCAAGCGAAATGATTGATAATTATGGTCGTCATCACTGAAGGGTAATTACTGTTCGATACGTTAATTATTATCTGAACAGTAATAGTTTGAAATAATACTGAAGTAACTGCGTGGCAGCAGAAGGATTACACACACGTAGTTAAACTCAGAAGTAAAAAGTAAGAATAAATGAATATTGCATTAAATAATGTTAGGTAATATAATGCAGTTAAATGAAATAATTGGGAATGTCATTTGGAATAAACGACACTGCATTTAGTGGAACTGAAGCTCACTATTCTTGCGACAAGACTTACGTAACCTCACGCTAATGATTATTCGATACTAGCAGTTTTTGCAGTTTTTGAGAAACGCAAATTAACTGAAGTTTAATGAAATAGTTTGTAACACGATTCCTTATCAATTCTGAAAGTTAATTAGAAAGGAAACCGATCATGTGCTTGACTATGTGAATTGCAACACATTACTGATAATGAAATTTGAATCAAGTTAGTACACTGAAGGAGAATGATACACTATGTGATCAAAAGTACCCGGACACCCTCTAAAACATACTTTCTTCATATAGCACTGTGCTGCCACCTACTGCCAGGTGGTCCGTATCAGCGATCTCAGTAGTCATTAGACATTGAGAGAGCAGCATGGGGCGCTCCGCGGAACTCACGGTCTTCGAACGTGGTCAGGTGATTGGGTGTCACTTGTGTCATACATCTGTGCGCGAGATTTCCACTCTCCTAAACATCCTTAGGCCCTCTGTTTCCGATGCGATAGTGAAGTGGAAACGTGAAGGGACACGTACAGCTCAAAAGCGTACAGGCCGACCGCGTCTGTTGATTGACAGAGGGTGCCGACAGTTGAAGAGGGTCGTGATGTGTAATAGGAATTCCAGACTGCATCAGGATTCACTGCAAGTACTATGACAGTTAGTCGAGAGGGGAGAAAACTTGAATTTCATGCTCGAGCGGCTGCTCATAAGCCACACATCACGCCAGTAAATGCCAAAGGACGCCTCGCTTGTTGGAAGGAGCGTAAACAATGAACGATTGACCAGTGGAAAAACGTTGAGTCGAGTGACGAATCACGGTACATAATGTGGCGATCGGATTTCAGGATGTGGGCACAGCGAATGCTCGGTGAACGTCATCTGCCAGCGTGTGTAATGCCAACAGTAAAATTCGGAGGCGGTGGTGTTATGGTGTGGTCGTGTTTTTCATGGAGGGGGCTTATTTTTTGCGGCACTATCACAGCACAGGCCTACACTGATGTTTTAAGCACCTTCGTGCTTCCCACTGTTGAAGAGCAATTCGGGGATGGCGATTGCTTCTTTCAACAGGATCGAGCACCTGTTCATAATGCACGGCCTATGGCGGAGTAGTTACACGACAACATCCCTATAATAAACTGACCTGCACAGAGTCCTAACCTGAATCCTATAGAACACCTTTGGGATGTTTTGGAACGCCGTCTTCGAACCAGGCCTCATCGACCGACATCGATACTTCCCCTCAATGCAGCACTCCGTGAAGAAGGGGCTACCATTCTCCAAGAAACCTTCCAGTATCTTATTGAACGTATGCCTGCGAGAGTGGAGACTGTCATCAAGGCTAAGGGTTGGACAACACCGTATTGAATTCCAGCATTACCAATGGAGGGCGCCGCGAACTTGTAAGTCATTTTCAGCCAGGTGTCTGGATACTTTTGATCACATAATGTATTAAGAAATGTTATGTATGACTGCTATTTAAATACATTTTCCTTTACATTTACTTTTATTCTCAAATTCAAAGTGAAAAGTGACTCTGATTGTTATAGAAGACAACCAGTTTACTATATGACACGTTTCTAATAGTTCCATATTATTAATTTTTAAATAGCAAACTAAGCTGGGCATATTTTCATCTACTTATTCAGGTCTTTCCTTTCACACATAACACTCGGATTAGCATACACAGGAATGGTTTCGACCCTGTCTAGGTTACAATGAAAATAACAGGAAAATGTTATTGTCTTTCTTATTACTTGAAAAATTATCGCAATCAAGTCACTGGGTAATGCTTCACAGTTTCTACACAACGTGAATGATTTTATACGACCTTACAGTTTTTTGTAGTCGTCGAGATGGTGAAGTGGTCTTAGGCGCAACGCTCCATCAGCTCCAACTGCGGCGAGCGCACTTGCTTTAGCCACAGCAAATTCAGGAGCAGGATCTGTACCCTTTGACCATTGGCAGTTTTTGAGTATCAGTACAATGTTTGTCATTAATAATTTTACATTACGTAACACTAACAAAACATTTGACGTATTTCCATCACAAATAAACAGATAATTGTTGCAGTTTTACATAATATCGATTACACAGTACATAAAATTGGCGAAAAAATTAGGTGGCACTCTGTAATTGTAGGCGTCACAGCGTCCCGAATTTATACAGATGACAGAGGATCCTAAACTCGCAAGCCGAACCCCTGGTTGTGAAAGTCTGCAATGAAAAATACATGTCACTATGATTTTGAGTTTGGCGGATATTACATAATATGTTGCTGTGTATGAATTTTAGCTAACATATTGCATTTTTCTTTAGACTTGGGTCACAATGTGTTCTGCCTCTCAACAGTCTCGAGAAAATTGATTTGACATATTGCACTCATTTGCGATTGCTCTGTGCCAGTGATAAAGCCAGAGTGAAAAACGGTTCGAGATACTGAAATGAGATTTTGACGAATGATAGCACACAAAGAGGAGAGTATTTTGCCGTATTGTTATTATGCAAAACTTAATTATCTACTGTATTGTTCCACTAACTATAGACTTTTCCGATGAAAGAATGTAATTTTTAAGGGCCATCTATAGCTAGTGAAATGAGACACGCTATGGGTTTTGGAACAACATAAGTGAGGTCATTACACGTTTATTTTGCTCCGCGGTGTATTTTTTCATAAGATGCTGACCTTACTTTTCCTCAGTTCCTCGCTTAATAAACCACTGTTTCAGAATTCTCTCGCAATTGCGCGTGCACAACATGTTAGTGAGGTAAGACTGTCTAAAGTCCTCTGAGTTTTGGCAAAAGAAGAAAATTTTAACATGGCAACAAGAATAATGGGTAGGTTTTACTCAAAATTGTACCGGAACATGAGAACAATATCGGGGAAATCAGACTCAAAAGGGCAAGGTTTGCTGGGCATGTAGTTAGGATGAGTATGGACAGAATGACGAAGAGAGTGTGGGAAACAACAGGGAGGACAAGGGGAAAGACAGGAACCAAGTGGGTTGTTGAACTTCGCAGGGACTGGTTGGAATTCGGGATCAAGGCCTAAGGAAAGGAAAAGTGGAGGAAAAAATATACACCGACAAATATGCCGGAGATCAATGACAGAGAAGAATACAGGAAAAGATAAGAATGTCACCAGTGGAGCCACCAGAAGAAACGGAAACTGAAGATCTCGGAAGAAGAGCGGGAGAGATGAAGAGAAAGAATGAAGAGGTTCTGGGAGAAGAAGAGGAAAATGCAGTCCACGAAGGGGCTACCCGTAGTCTTACAGAGGCCGTAATGCAAGAAGAAGAAGAAAATTTCCCACTCATGACACTTCTCTGAAAGTTACAAATGGTTAACAAACGAGGCGAAAATAAATAGCTGCATTTTCGGTGCAATTCTTTTTAGGTACTAACCAAAGAAGATGTGACAGATCTTTTTGAATGGTCATCATGCATGCAAGTGTGGGTGTGAAGGGGCCCCGCTAAATATTTACAAACAATCTTAGGGCAGGCTTCAGCTTACAGGGCAGCTAGCCGGGCGGTGCACTGTATGCTATTACCATATTCTTATACAAAGTCTTTCGTAAGTACACTTCATTAGATCTTTCAGTAGACTGCGTGAAAACTATAACACATGTAGAAAATAGATACACAACAGTGGACAGGGGATCTCTAGAAGTTTTTAACTCATATTACAGGTGCTCAGTATGGGTATGCTCGGTATGGGGACTGATTGTGACGCCGTAAACATTAATAAATCGTTGAATTAGTCGACACGAATTGCCTGGGCATGAGTGGCAGCAACCTGCTTTGGAAGTCGCTATGCTGGGTCGCCTATTTGCAGGCGCAAACTCATTCGACATACAACAACATGAAGCAGATGATTTCCCTCCATGTTACGACACACCTGCCATCTAGTGCAGTTAATCCAGGGAGCGTATTACGATTCGGAATTTGGAGAGATGCTCCATCTAGTGACTTTTCTGTATGTCTTGCAGTTTTGTGCACAATCATCTGAAACCGCAGAGAAAATTATAATAACTCTACAGAACCAGTTTTGCATTACAATTGCTTTGCCCAACATATTAATTTTGCGTTACTAAATCTCAGCTCTGGGTATTAATATCAATATAAGCTCAACAATAAAATGATTTTCCAAATTTGTGATAAGTGGTTGACTCACTACTTTTTGTTCTATTGTTGGTATTCATAACATGAAGCAGAAAAGGAAAACTCAGTTAGTGCAGTTTAAAACTAATAGTTCCTGATGGGATACTAACATTAGATGGGATTTTTTTTTCACGTTTAGCATAAGTCAATGGTTTTGTGCCCATCTGAGCACAGAACAGATGTCGTCATTCTCTGGCTGATGGCAGTGTCTGATGTTTGAGTAAAACTGGAGGTTGTAGGGGTAGAAATTATTACAGGAACACGGAACCGATAAGATGCCATTGACATACAATGAGAACAACACTGGTCCGAGAACTGACCCCTGGGACTCTCGTGAAAGAATACATTTCCAGGAGGCTTTTCACTCCCACAAGCAAGTTGTCTGTGTTTCAAGGGGCTTTCAGACCTCTTCATCGTACTATCCGCAAATTTTACCTCTAACATTTTTCTGTGCAGTGTTTTTACACACACTTCAATCAAAAAGTGTTGTCAGAAAATGAAGTACCAAAAGAAGGAAGGAATTGAAACATTTTATAACTATACGTTGATTGTTTTGATGGCTTAAAAATTGTTTGCGCAGCAGCGAGGACAGGCTTTCTTTCGGCCGCCAAATGATCGGTCTCGTGCCTACAGGGCTAAGGTACCGTAAGGTGGCGGTCTCAGCGATTGCTGAGGAAATCAGCGCCGCTAGTGCTTCGGCCATGGACAGGCTGGGCACCTGCTGTGGCAGACAGATACCGGCGTGCCTCCCTCGCGCCTTGTTTACTCAGCTCTCAGTGACGTGAGCCCCGCGCTGTCCCCAGACCCTCGTGGCGGCCACATTTTCATTGCTGCGGCTTCTTTCCGTGCAGAAGTTTAAGTACCCAGTAAGAGCGGAGAACTGGGCCCCAGTTTCTGCGGCGCAAAAGTGAATGAAATGCAGCTGAAGTAAACAATCAACAGCCAGCGAGAGACCCCGCGCCAAGGAGTCCAAACAAAGAACGTCTCCCGCAACTTTTTATGTGGTCGGCCGAGTTTACTTTTGGAGTTAATTCCGAGGCGCGGCTAAGCCGTTGGCCCGCAGAGAGGCATAAAACTTTAAAATAAATTTTTCATTTCGAGTTTGCAAAGTTTGTTTTAATTTAGCGCTTGGTCACGCGAAAAGGAAGTGCTGGAAAGGATTAAAAATGGTGGACGTTTACGCCACTTTTTAGTCAACAGATTTACCTAGATGTTCAGAGCATAAGAAGAACTGTCTCTGCTCACGCACCACCTCACAGCGCTGTAGTTTGTCATCAGCTGCAGCATTGGACTACTTCGGTGGTCACATTATTTACAGCTTTTCATTAACCGTTTGGAGCCGGCTGGCCGCAGCTAAATACCCGCTCTTCAGCCATACAGATCCCACATTCAACAATGTGGAAAATAAAAACATAAATATGAAAAATACACTGCGGGCCATCACAATTTTAATACCACGAAGGCAGCGTTCAAGAAACGGAAATTTGGTACAACGTGTACTACATGTTTGCATATGTTACTGATTAGCATTTCAGCGCAATAGCACACAGATTATAGAAATAACGCCATCTACATTCCATAGATTATGATTATGTAGGAATCACACTTCAATGTGAGAAGGTTGCGTTATGCATCATGTTGGAAGGAGAAATGTCTTCAAACCTGGAGTCACATCTTAGATAAATTCCAGAACTCTGCCACTATTATAGGAACTACCAACAAATTCACCGCATACCAAGGATAGGAAAAATGATCTACAAAAAATGCCACCCTTTATTTCCAAACAAACCAAGGCAGTTGAATATTGTGCTAATCTGGGCAATTTGTGTGTTGTGTGCGTACTGTAAGACCTTCGGTACACACACCATCAGATGATTTGACTTGTCGCTCTAACGAAGTAGGCGAGTGTCAGCAATATGTCTCGTGGTCTTATCGTGGCGTGTTTATCTTCTGCCGTTAGGTCAGACGATAGAAATGTCACTTGCACGCTTGCTGTAGCAGATTGACGGTGACAAACTTTAAACAGAACTTGATTAATTTTCACACACATTTATTAAAATAATAAAAAGCATAGAAATTACTTAACTTGATTCTGGATGCTGTTTACAATTCACAATCTGAAGTTCCTTTGGTCTTGGTACGTTAATCTTATTCTCACATGTCTCTGATACTTGACAAAGTGTCTATACATTTCTCTGCATGGCTATGTACAGGAATATGATAATCTTATTAGGTGCAGACTGAAACTTGACTACAGACAAATGCAGACTGGTACAGACTGACTAATCGGAGGTCTGTACACTCGTTATAATACCTCGAGCATTCAGTTGTCACTGCACGAGTGTGATCCACGAGGAGAAAATTCTACATTAGCAGCAATCTCATTGGCTGCATTACATATTAATACGCGGATCGGCGAAGCAGAATTTGGTCCGTCTCTAAGACAGCGCCATCTCATAGTGCGGAGACGGACGAGCGCTGCGCCTGTGCCGTTGTGCTTAGCGGGGCGCGCTCTATTGGGAAAGTTGTGTTCGTGCTGACTGTGCGGAACTATGTACACAACATTGTGACACAATTTTCTACCAAGGATTTTGCTTGAAAATGCCTATTTTTAAATTTGTTACAAAAAATTATCCCCTAATCTATTTAAGCCACCCACACGTTGCTGTCACATGTTATGTAAGAAATCACTTTCAAGAAGTAGTTCAAATGTTCAAATGTGTGTGAATTCCTAAGGGACCAAATTGGTGAAGTCACACTACTTAAACTAACTTAAAATAACTTATGCTAAGAACAACACACACACACCCATGCCCGAGGGAGGACTCGAACCTCCCGCAGGAGAGGCCGCGCGATCCGTAACATGGATCCTCTAACTGGGCTGTCATTCAGCGTGGTCAAGAAGTAGTGTTTGTTTAAGTGATCTGTATCATTTAATTCGTGTAATTAATTTATTTGTGATTTCTTCTAGTTTAATAAGAAACAGAGCAATATCTTCGTGGATATTGTGCCTTTGGAAGAAAAATTCGAATATTATGTTTCATGGAGCTTTTCCGACGAGTGGAGTATTTCATCCTGTTTCGGGCGTGCGTTTGTGGTATTATCTCTGACGCATTGGCATTTAATCCACATATTGTTTTACGTGATTTAAAAATGTACCTATCAACTTGAGTGAGGATGAGAGATGGTGAACCGAAATATCGGAACAAGAATTAACAATGTCCCGGATGTACTGCCGAAAGATGATGGAAAATTCCAGTATTGTCTAGCTCATCCCGAAATAATATGTCTAAAAGTTTTTACAGGAACCATAATTATCAAATCTGCATGAACCGATTTAGTTTGAACATAATGAACATAAAGAGGTACACATAACACCAACTATATTATCTCTTAAAGCTATATTATGTATCTGTAAATAATAGCTAAACTTTATTTTGCCACTCAGTAAATCCTTTTGATGCGAAAATAGGCACTTAACACTAGGTTTTCTCGGCTGCAGCTGTTCCTCTTGGGAGACGTATAGAAATTTTCGATCGAGTAGCAAGCGAGCGTTCTGTGTGAGGGTGCGGGACCCAAGCCTCCCGAAAAAGTCTAAGTACCAGCAGATAATAGCCCCGAATCATTCGTACCTCCTCCGAATGGTACTTTGTGGGCTGAGGTTTTTGGGTTCAGCAAATCATTTCATAGTGAACATGTACTCCAAGGCAGTTACAGTTACTGCGAGTAGAGCGAGAGAGAATATATTAGCTCAGGTACGTTACGTTTACGCTTTCAAAATTTTTTTTAAATGTGTTGTAGCCTCCATCGACGACTCCGATGGGCTCGAGAATCAAGACGATATAAAATAGATAAAATAAAATAAAATATTAATTATTCATTATGTATGATAGTGATTGGATGTAATTAATAATTGCTTATCTGGAACGTGGACGTTTAATTATTCGGTATCAGACGCTTGACAATGGCTTTTTCGTAAATGTAATGTTATTCGTAGTTGGCCGTGAAATAAGACTCAAATAATCTGACTTCGTATTTAAATCGTTTCCAAAGACTGCTGCGGTAGGTGCGGACTCAAATCTAAATCTCAATATTAGAATAATTTGCCCGCCATGTCAATACGTCGTACAGAGGTGACTGTCTACTAAACATAAAAAGTTTACACAGTTAGTTAAATCAGATATATTCAACGAATAAGCCTACAGTTAAATAATTCTACTTACTTTCATAAATATAAATTCTTTACAGAATCGAGTGCCTAGTAAGATTGCAACTCGCAGTGTTCTTATATAACATCAAATATGGCGGTGTGCCAGTCAATAAAATATACGTGCTTCCCGCACCAGTTGTTGTACAAGACCTCGTAATTGTGTTTTGTTTTATCAGCAACACAGCGCTGCAGTTCTGTGCCATAGGCTTTATTTATTTGTCACAGATTAATTATTTAATTAAGATTTCGCGTTTCCGAGGAAACTCATGCACGGCATGCAAATGTGCCTTTATACAGCCCCCTGAATTGCGAGGCGAAAGGACACACCTGCAGGCGAGCAATTCACCTAAAGGCACAAGAAAATCTAAGTTATCTACAACTATTTACATGACTTACATTATACAGTATATTATATACAAAATTTGAATAACGCGCGTGCGCCGTAAACGTTCTTATGTTGGCAAAATAGAGTGCGCGCATGCGCAGGAGCGTCTATGTGACTCCGGCACTGCCGTTATATCGTAAATTTAGATCACGCGGCACAGTATAACAGTTCATAATGTTCGTGTGCGCGCGCATTTCTTAGTCGTTGCACAAAGAAAATATTCCACCAAGATTACATATGTAGACTACATTCTATGACAGGTAACTTAGTTTTAAAATTACAATATTTGTTATAATACAATACAACTTTAGATTGTTGAATGTTCTTAGTTACATAGTATTGCATTGAAAAGCTTCAAAGAAAAATGTCTTTTTGTTTCAGGTGCGTTGACCTATACACATCGTGTCGTTATTACAGTTTATATTCATCTGCTGCACAATAATTTTTCACAGGTTAGTGTCGTCGTGGTAAAGTTTTTTGATCACAGTAACATCGCTGTATAACAACGTGATTGATACATAAGCATGTCCACTTCCTATTTCCATTATAGTCGTTGTGATGTAGTTCGTTGTGACAAAAGCATTGTTTATTACAGATCAGACGTGACCCGTCGAGTAATTGGTCCATATGCAGTTCGTTTTCGATATTCCGTGGAAGCTTGGTTGCAGAACCTCGGACGGCACATAGCTGGCGTCGATCCTTGGACAGTCCAGGTAAGTGTGTCCGTCACATTTCGAGAACATTCCATTCCCTGAAGTTCCAACCAAAATTCTTCCACTCGTCGTGCTGTTTTCTGGACAGGCACGTTGTGACCATTTAATCCAGTTAACATCTTGAAGTTAGATACTGTAGTAATGTCACTAGACGATGCACTAATTACGCACTTCACATTTTCAGTTTTTTGCTAAATATAGCTCTCCTAAATGTTCGTAGTTACTTATCAAAGAAATCGTTCATCGCGTTTACAAAGGTACGATGCATGATGAATGTCATTAACAGTTTCTTTCATATAGGTTTCTGCGTAGTTGCAGACTTAGTAATGTACGTTAATGTCCGTGAACAGTGGTTCACTACGCATTTTTTTTTTTAAGTTTTTCACATTTTGGCATTCGTTATCGTTCAAATTTTCACATAGTAACAGTTACATTACACATCAGTTAAAAAAAAAAAAATAAGTAATCATACATATACACGTCACATATTTTCTTAGCATAAACATAATACAGTTACACATAAACATGTTTACATCATCATTACATAGCTATAAATTATTACATTGTGTCACATTTGATTACATGATTGCAGATATTTACGTCCTCTTTAACGGGTTTGCTGGGATTTTATCGATGTTTTTTGTGATGTCATCTGAAATTAAGATAGGTTAGACACAACATTCATTACATCAGTAGGCAAGACCAGGCGTTTTCACTACTCAATAAACATTCAAAATAATAAGAGAAGGAAAACTGTTAGATTCCTCGCGTTTTGTGCGTGTGTGTATAGTGTCTGTGTGGCCTTGGCTACTGGTAGATGCTTTTCTTGCTGAGAGATGTGCGTCTAATCTATTCCTCGAAGTAAAAGGTCCCTTCACAGATGACGTCTGTCGGTTCGTCAGGTGTCATACCAAGTCAGTGGTACCTACAGTCACAAATGTTCCGTGAAAAATTAATATATCATTCACTGCTACGTAATCATAAATTTTACCTTAATATTCAGTCTTCTTGGTAGTGCCGCGGCGTTGAAAGAAAAGTTCTTCTGTCTTCAACTGCGTCACTGGTACAGCTGAAATGAAAATTTCTATACTACTTATTATCTGTGTTGTAGCAAACAGAGATTTGCGAGTTGCTTAGCAATGTTTTCATGGGTATGACTTTGACATTATTTAGCATGAAATGCTCTAAGAATTCGGTGTGCGTATAGCCCAATAATTTTGTTAGTTCTAGGATGTTGTAACAGATACGCACCAGGATGCGGTATGTTAACAATTATATAAGGTCCTTCATATAGCAGACGCCACTTAGCATTGCGTCGTTTGAGTGCTACAGATTTATGATGAGTACGAAGTAGTACAAGCATTCCTACCTTGAATTTTTGTTTTCTTTTTATTATGTTTGTGTGATGTTTGTTTCGTATCTGTGCGTGATGTGTCAGTGTAGTCAATACTTCTTTTATTTTCTGTTCAGGTGTGATTTCCTTGTCTGACAACTTACGTAATGGTTCTATCCATTGATCGTTCTGTTTGCAATTGAACATGATCTCGTTAGGTGTGTAATTTGTATTGTAAATATTTAAGTTATTGTGTACGTCTTCGAAAAGACTTAGGTAGGACACCCAATTAGTATGTTTTGATGAAATATAGGTCCTCATGAATCGGTTTAGTTCTCGGAAAAGTCTCTCAGTCGCGTTACATTGTGGACTAAACCTTGAAATAAATATACTTTTAATGTTATTGTCCTTCAAGAAATTTCTCCATTTGTACCCAGAGTAGTATGCTGCATTATCTGACAGAATTGCTTTAGGTTTTCCCACGTGCGTCAGGTAATCACTTGAGAATCTTCGTATTATAGCATTTTCAGTGGCGGATTTTACAGCATAAAGTTTTACATGTTTAGAAAATATATCGTAAAAAGCTAAGATATATTTGACGCCTCCAGAGCTTGCTGGATGCGGTCCACTGATGTCAGTACACAGAATTTCCAGGGGTTTACTCGGTAAAAATAGAATGTAAATCTGTTTTTGTGGATAAATTCTGAGGTTTTGATTTTTGACATATGACACATGTTTTCAGGTCCCTGTAAATTTTTCTTCTCGTATTGCTAAAATAACAGTATGTGCTGAGCTTTGCCAAACACTTTTTTGTCCCATAATGACCCCAAACTAAGTGTGTGTGACAAATCAAATTACGTTCAGACTCTTTGGGAATGCATACACACCAGTTAGTAGCATTTGGATGTCGGCGATAAAATAACACATCATTGTGTAACTTGTAATACTTAGTCAAAGGATGATTGTGTTTTTCTACCAGTAATGTTATTATGTTATTATCTTATACCAGTAATGTTATTATGTTATTATCTTATACCAGTGCGGATCAGATTTTTGTAATTTAGCCATGTTTCTGCACATATCAATATAATATTGGTGATACTGCTCGTCTTGCATTAAGAGAATCCTGTAGTCATTTATATTTTCTAAGTCACTGTTGGTTTCATTCATACCTTGTGGAAATCTAGACAAAGCGTCGGCGATGGTGTTGTCCTTACCTTTTATGTATTTAATTTCAAAAGAGTAGTTCTGAAGAGTAACTGCCCATCGTGATAGTCTAGGATGTACAAGTTTACAAGTTAACAAAAATGTCAGGGCCTGGTGATCGGCATAAATTACTGTATGTTTTCCAAATAAATAATAATTGAATTTCTTGAATGCCCAGACTATGGAAAGTGTTTCTAACTCAGTAGAGGAGTATGTAGCTCACATTCAGTTAGAGTACGACTTGCAAACACAATAATTCTTATCTGTTCCTTTTCTTTATTCTTTACAACTTGAAATAAGCAACAGCCCAAGCCAGTACGTGAAGCGTCACAAGTCATACAAAAATCTAAATTGAAATCTGGATGGCTCAATATGTTTGCATTCACTAAAGCATGTTTAATTGTATTAAAGTCATTCTGGCACTGTTCCGACCAGATCCAAACTTGATTCTTTCTGAGTAGATTTAGCAGATGTTTACTGTTCAAAAGTGGTTGTGGTAAAAAACGTCTGAAAAATGAACATAGCCCAAGGAATGATTTTAACTGCTTTTTAGTTCGAGGGCTAGGAAAGTTTCTGATAGCATCTAATTTACTGGGATCAGGACGTATGCCCTGTGAATTAATGATATGTCCTAAATATTTTATCTCACTGCAACCAAATTTTGATTTCCTAAGATTGGCTGTGACTCCAGCTTGTGCAAATTTTTCTAAAATTCTTTGAAGTGTGTCAACATGTTCATTCCAAGACTGTGTTTATCAGTATATCATCTACATAGTGTGTGACTGTTTCAACTAAATCATCGCCAAGCACGGTATCCAGGGCTGTAATGAATACCCCAGAACTGACATTCAATCCGAAGGGTAGAACACAAAACTGATAGGTTCGCCCCCCGAACATAAATGCAGTATATTTCCGAGAATCAGGAGTGACACCTACTTGCCAAAATGAATTAGCGAGATCTATTGTGGAAAAATATTTTGCATCTAGAAATTTTTGTTATTGCTCTTCTAAATTTTCGGGTTTTGTGTGAACCGGTAAAATTATTTCATTAATTGCTCGTGCGTCTAACACAAGCCTAATGCTACCATTTGATTTTTTGACAACAAGTAGAGGACTACAGTAAGGTGAGGTGGATGGTTCAATGACCTTCCAGTCTAACATTTGTTTTAATTCTTGCCACACAGCAGGTCGTTGAGATAACGGTACGTTATATGTCTTGTGGTAGAAGATCTTGTGAGGCTTAACTTCAATCTTGTACACATACGTGTTGATAACACCTAATCGTTTGGTAAAAACTTGTAAATATTTGGATAACACTTCCTGTAGTTTCATACGTTCATGTACACTGAGAGCTGTAGCTTCATTTATCTTAAGATCAAGCAATGTTTTCAAGTCCATTAGCTCTGTGTCAGATGAGTGTGTTTGCATGTCTTGAATGTCATTGTCAAGTACTAACTGAACCTTGTACTCTGTACAGTGTTTGTCATGCTTTAGAGTTCTCCTGTCCAAATCAATAATAATTACACTGCTTTTATCATTTAAAATACATTTGCCTTTGGAGAAGTCTATAATGCAGTCCTTCTCGCTCATAATATCTATTCCTAATATGCTATTTGTCACAAGGTTTTGTACAACCAGGAATGGCCATTGTACGGTTCCATTACCTATTTTAATGTTTACAAAAACTTGCTTCGTAACCCTACATGACTTATTATCTAGAGCAGTAGTTATTTTACAGTTTTGGACAGGAAACTCAGGCACAGGCTCCAATTCACACATCTTTTTATAGAAATTAAAAGACAAAACGCTCACAGCTGCACCTTTATCTAAGATAACAGTAGTTGGAATCCCACCAACTACACCAGTAGTAGAGGCTAAAACAATTTCATTTGTGTTTCAACGACATTGTGTACTGTCTTGCAAAAGTTCATCTGATATATTCTCATTGTGGTTGTATCTTATAAATAAAACAGGTAGTTTTTGTTTAGAATTATTAGGTAAATCAATATTTTGTTGTTCAGTGGTGGTGTCAAATAACTGATTAACATTGAAGTCGCCCCCCAAGAATTCTTCAGCCACGACCCGGGGCATAGAAGTGACTGTTTCTAGTTTGTTGGATTAGCATTTGTATTAGGTACTGACACAGATTGAGGTTGTGTATCAGGTGTCATTTCTATTATATTCACATTCGGATATTGCCTGTTGTGATCTCCAAATTTTTGCGGTTGTTGTTGCTGTTGCACATTATAACTTACCTGTCGGTCGTAAGGTATGCTCCAATTTTGTCCTGGTGGCTGCTGTGGTAAAGCAGTGTTTGAATGAAAGTATTGATCGCTACGAGTCCAGCCTTGATGCTGTCTTGGCTCGTAGTTATTATTATTTCTATTTCTGTTTGTGTTTTTGTTGTTACATTTGTATCCGTTGTTACGGTTGTTGTTATTACCGCGGTGCCTTTTGTATGGATTGCCGCATGAAGTGTTATTACTGTTGTAACTGTTGTTTGTATTGGAATACGCGTGTTGATTTTGATTTCCGTATTGAGACGGCATGTGAGTTTGCTGTTTTTGCTGTACCGCGTATCCAACTGTGGGCGCGCCAGAATTGAGTTGGCAAGCCTGCATGTTTTGCATACCACTAGTATAAACATTGTGGTTGCTGTTTTGCCGCGCGAAGCGCTGATCTTCTAGTAACATGTCAACCGAATCTAAAGCCGTTAAAAAATAATCTGGATCGTCATCCGGAATATGTAAGACTTTTTCTTTAATGTTGAAAGGCAATTTGGCCTTCAACGCACGGAGTATATCACGTGTTTCGACTGGTTCGTCCAAAAAATGTCCCATTGTCAAGTATTTTTCAAAATATCTGCGTAAGTTACCATTTTTACTGTTAAAAGTTTCAGGTTCTAAAATTTGTCTTCTGAGTCGCTCCTGGACGGATTGCGACCAGAATTTGTTCAGAAAGGCACGCTCAAACTCACTGTACGTAGTACATACGTCAGCTTGACTGTATGCCCAGACAGCTGCATCGCCTTGGATGTAACCGACAATATATGAAATCTTTTTCCGGTCACTCCAAGTGCGTGGAAATGCGTTACTAAAAGATTTAAGGAAAATCACCGGGTGAATGGTTCGTTTTTCTGGGATAAAAGTCTGAAATTGCCTGTGTTTTATTAAGCTTTCTTCTTCCTTTGCATTATGATATGGATTTGTTCCACTGTAATTACTGTAATGTTCAGATGGCGAGTAATTACGATAATGTTGCTGTGGTTTACCATGATAATAGCTTGTGTTTGTGTTCGCACGACGTGGTATGTGTTGTTGTCGTGGTGTGTTTTGTTCTTGTGTGTTTGTCGTGTGCGGTATGTGTGCGTCATAGTCGAATGTATATTGGTTTCTGAACTGTACATTTTGACTGATATTTTCGTTACATTCAGACTGTGGTTGATCGGTGAATTGTCTCATGGGTGCAGTGACGGATTGTACTGCGTCACTAATCAGCTGTTTGTTATTAGTGATGTATTCCGCTACGGAGTCGTGCACAATTGTTGGTAAATTTTCACGTATGCATCTATCAAAATGTTTGTCTTTGCTCTCTACCCAATCATGAAATTCTTTATTAATATTTTGAAAATGAGCTGTGGCATCAGATTGTAATCTGTCAGTCAGTTGTTGTTCAACATCGCCAAATTTATTGTGCACGTCAGTAATTCGATTTTCAAGGTTGTCATCTACTTAAGGATATGTTTGAATTTGTTCAGTAAGAGCTTCACACGTGACATTAAGGGTTTTTTAATTGTGTCTGTAAAAGTGCCACGTCATTTGTAGTCTTTTCTTGTCTCGTATTACGCTTGGAAAATTTCGTACTGAGTTCTGTCATCTGTTTGGTTAGTGTGGCGTCTATAAGTTCCACACGTTTACATAAAGTGTCATTACATGCCTTGATTGCTATGAGGTCAGATTTAATTTCGTCATTTTGTGTCTTTAAGGTTGCCAGGTTTTCCGCGTTCTGCATCCTTAAGGTTGCCATATTTTCTGCGTTTTGTTTCATTAGCATTTGTAACATGTTGGCAATGTTTACTGTTTGCAAGGTCTCTGCCCCCGCCGCGTCATTAGACGTGACGTCGTGTATTAACATGGGCTCTGACTGAGACTTTGAAATTTTTGTGGTGGACGGCCCATTGTCAAAATTTCCGTTAACACTTGCGTCAATATTTGATGAATCGTCACTACCGGTTGCTGTCGTAAAGTCATTTTCTAACATTTGTCTCTCGTCCGAGTCGGATTGCGTCTGAATAGTATGTCTTTGCTGTTCCATCTTTGCGTATTGTTTTCTAGTTACGACCATGCCACACGTAATATATGTTTCAAGAAAATAAAGTTTGACACTGGTTTTAAAATAAAATGCAGTTGAACATGAATCGCTCGTAGCAACAATGGCTGTTTGTTAATTTAAAAATGTAAACTGAATATCGGATTATTCTTAATGGCTGCTGGCCATGTTACAACGTATCGTACAGAAGTCGGCCATATTGTACACTCGTGTATTGGTATTGTTACAGAAGTTATTGTTTAAGGAAAAGCACTGAGAATGAAGTTTATCACTGAAAACTGCTACGCGCGAAAGAAATACTACAGAATCTACTGAAGAGCTAATACACTGAATTATGTGCCTGGTCAAGCCTGCCAATGCAAAGATGCTGCGTCTTACCTTATTTTGCTGGAAGCTTCGTTGCGTCTACCCGCAAAATTTTAGAATTGGCAAATATCTTCAGATTTTTCTTATTTCTCATATATTCAAGTCCAGGTCCAGAAAGTTGATTTTTCACATGAAACAAAGAGAACAATGTAACAAATGACAAAATAACAAGTCCTGTCACGGTCGCCAATATAAAATAAATAAAATAAAATAAAATAAAATATTAGTTATTCATTATGTATGATAGTGATTGGATATAATTAATATTTGCTTATCTGGAACGTGGACGTTTAATTATTCGGTATCAGACGCTTGACAATGGCTTTTTCGTAAATGTAATGTTATTCGTAGTTGACCGTGAAATAAGACTCAAATAATCTGACTTCGTATTTAAATCGTTTCCAAAGACTGCTGCGGTAGGTGCGGACTCAAATCTAAATCTCAATATTAGAATAATTTGCCAGCCATGTCAATACGTCGTACAGAGGTGACTGTCTACTAAACATAAAAAGTTTACACAGTTAGTTAAATCAGATATATTCAACGAATAAGCCTACAGTTAAATAATTCTACTTACTTTCATAAATATAAATTCTTTACAGAATCGAGTGCCTAGTAAGATTGCAACTCGCAGTGTTCTTATATAACATCAAATATGGCGGTGTGCCAGTCAATAAAATATACGTGCTTCCCGCACCAGTTGTTGTACAAGACCTCCCCTTCCTAATGAAACGTAAGAGTATCGTAATTGTGTTTTGTTTTATCAGCGACACAGCGCTGCAGTTCTGTGCCTTAGGCTTTATTTATTTGTCACAGATTAATTATTTAATTAAGATTTCGCGTTTCCGAGGAAACTCACGCACGGCATGCAAATGTGCCTTTATATTGCCCCCTGAATTGCGAGGCGAAAGGACACACCTGCAGGCGAGCAATTCACCTAAAGGCACAAGAAAATCTAAGTTATCTACAACTATTTACATGACTTACATTATACAGTATATTATATGCAAAATTTGAATGACGCGCGTGCGCCGTAAAAGTTCTTATGTTGGCAAAATAGAGTGCGCGCATGCGCTGAAGCGTCTATGTGACTCCGGCACTGCCGTTATATCGTAAATTTAGATCACGCGGCACAGTATTGCAGTTCATATTGTTCGTGTGCGCGCGCATTTCTTAGTCGTAGCACAAAGAAAATATTGCACCAAGATTACATATGAAGACTACATTCTATGACAGGTAACTTAGTTTTAAAATTACAATATTTGTTATAATACAATACAACTTTAGAGTGTTGAATGTTCTTAGTTACATAGTATTGCATTGAAATGCTTCAAAGAAAAATATTCAGGAGGTTAATGTCCGCCCCCGGTAGCTGAGTGGACAGCGCGACAGAATGTCAATCCTGAGGGCCCGGGTTCGATTCCCGGCTGGGTCGGAGATTTTCTGCGCCCAGGGACTGGGTGTTGTGTTGTCCCAATCATCGTCATTTCATCCCCATCGACACGCAAGTCACAGAAGTGGCGTCAGATCGAAAGACTTGCACCCGGTGAACGGTCTACCTGACGGGAGGCTCTAGTCACACGACATTTATTTAGGAGGTTAATGTTGTGTGAAAACTACAGATGCGACGGATTTGTTGTTACTTAATGATGCCGAAAAGTACGTTGTAATATTCTGTTAAGCTGAAAAGCTCAAAAATACATATGTTGATGAAACTTTGAACTATGGCATGAAGTTTTTGTAGCTATTTACGAGCCACGGGCTTGATAATGGATATTATATTCCAGTGCTTTTTGATTTTTTTTAATGATAGGGAAACTTTACCTTACCAGCATAACTTTTCGACAGTTCCTGATAAACGTGATAATCTACGTCAGAAATTATCTTTGTCAACAATGTTTTCAGACTTTGAAGAAAGCATAACGAAAGCAGGAAATGAAGTGTGGACTAATTTAAGAATACAAGGTTGTAAATTTCACACAGAGCTGGTGGCGGAAGATTCGTACGTTGAGACTTGCACATGACCCCTTTGGCAGAAATGAAATCTGAAAGTTCCTGCCTTACATAGTTGGTTTGCCAGTGCTGGATGCTGATATGGTTGTGGCTGTTTTGTTGAGGACTTAATGCCAGCGACGCCTGTGATTTTGTGTGTGTGTGTGTGTGTGTGTGTGTGTGTGTGTGTGTGTGTGAAAAACTACAAAAGTGCTACGACTACTTAATAGATATTTCTATAGAGAAAAACGTATTCATTCCCCCATCCCCTCCTGGGCAGAAAAAATACAGATTATTGCATATAATATCTCATTGACTATTTTGCGGAATATTAAAACACAGTACAGGGCTGTGCATCTCAGATAGATAGCTTAAAATATACCCTGCCGAAATAAAAATCACCACGGTAGCATCATCCACCGCCCGCCGCCGGCCCCTTCTGTCGGGCAGGTAACGCTGGGCCACGCGCCGACCACTGCAGCGTGCTTTCGGGAGCCGCCCGCGAGGAATGCAAGTGGGGTGCCGTTATGGAACGCATGCGGTCTAATTTTGTCACTGGTACTGCTAGGATTGCTCGGCTGCCGGCACATGCGATAACTCTTTCCGAGGCAACTGATGACTGACAGGGATTCGGTCGAGAAATATTGCTGAAGTCAATAAACGGATAGACTAATTAATTTCCGGTCACGTGATCATGATGTAGGGCATATAAGGCAGACGTGGTAGCTCGCTAGTCTCCTTTCAGTGGACAGACCATGAAGCATTAACTACAGAGGCTGGTGAGATCATGCAACGTCTCCCAACAGCGTAATAATAGGATGAAGAAGAAGCAGAAGAGTAAGCACCCCTTGCTTAATAAAAATACATGTTCGTGCATCTGTCTGTAGTGTTATCGTGAGTAATGGTTTTTCCTCTTCTGTCTCCAGCAATGGACCTTGCCAGGACCTGCAGCACCAGCAGTGCCGTGTGGTCCTCTAGTGGAACTGCTCGGCATGTTGGAACAGCACACTCAACAGATAAATATGGATATGGACTCTGAAGATCTGTACTGGACTCCAAGATACACACCATCCACTGAACTGTGGAACATTCCAGTCATACTGTATGGACAGACTGTGGACGAGAAGATACCAATTGCTGCTCCCAGTGTGCTATTTATACTATTCATTTCTACATATAATTTAACTGCTAGTGGATCAATGCTTTTGAATGTAGGCGTAGAAGCAGCAGCAGAAGTGACTGGCATGTTGTAATGGAGATTGATAATGTGTTGAAAGGTGGTAAAGTGCGATTTAATCAATCAGAATTGGAAGAACTGTGTCGTGCAATACCCTACATCAATACGCAGATGACTACTGAGTATAACCTATCTCGTTCTCCCTTGGACATTTACTACAGTGGTCTGAGGCTATCTATCACATCAACGTGCAGTGATACAGCAGTCAGGGTGAAATCTGGAGACATATTAACAACATTTTACTATTACTAACTTATTTGGATTGTGGGTGGCCATATCTTTTGTGGCAGAACGACTGAACTACTGGCTGCCTTGTGTTCAAACCGTATACGACGAGCCGCGCGGGATGGCCGCGCGATTAGACGCGTTACGTCACGAATTGCGCGGACCCTCCCGACGGAGGTTCGAGTCCTCCCTCGGGCATGGTTGTATGTGTTGTTCTTAGCATAAGTTAGTTTAAGTAGTGTGTAAGTCTAGGGACCGATGACCTCAACAGTTTGGTCCCTTAGGAATTCGCACACATTTGATCATTTTTGTATACGACGACGTTGTGAACTATCTCCCTGTGAGTAGTGTCCACGTAGAACAGTGCTTCTGTGCAGCGCCAAGGTCGACTCTGATAGGTATAGACTAAATTTAAAGATGGAATGCCTGAGTTTTGCGATGCTCTCATCACACTGAGGGAAATATATGTGGAATTTAGTGCATACAAGAAACAGTTATTTCGCAAATACTGTAAAAAAAACGAACCAGTGGTTTTTGTTGTTCATGTGCTGCAGCCTCGTTTACTAGTTGCGATTCGTAGCAGACTAGATCGAGAATCATAGCACATCAAATTGTTTCGCTGATAGTTGGTATTGTGGTACGTATTTTGGTTTGCGATCAAACATCGTTAACTGGAAAAGATTGATTCGTCTTTTATTTTAGAAAGCACACGCCAGCATTCATGACAGCATAAAGAAGGCTGTTACTCTAATTACGAGTGTTAATCTTTAACTCCCTGCGAAAAAGCGTTGACCAGCTTATCGATACCTTGTCTGACAAGTTTTGGTGCTCAGCCACCGACCTGACTGCAATGCGGAAGGATCGATACCACTTGAGAAGTGGGACAAAGGCTATATGAAGTTGGCTGAATTTGGAAATAGTAACATGCAGGTGAAGTGCGAAGCCAGAAAAAGCAGGCCACGAGACTCGGAACTGTTTAGTGACTTGTAACATAAATCTGTCTACACTACGTATTGTGGACTAAATACCGTTGGAGCGAGGCAGTATGTGAGACTGCATGTGACTCGTAGTTAGGGCGGACAGCTGTCTTGAAAGCATACATACTAGTCCAAAGAGTATATGCTAGTATCTATTTGATCGTGGACTGCTACTGAGCCAGTGGTTATCCTGCATGGTTGAAATGCTGGTTATAACAATAATAATGATGTCTTCACTCATCTAGAGAAGTATACACATGAAAGTTTTCCGTTTTTCAGTGTTATGTTTAACCTTATTGTTTAAAGCTACATAATAAATGTTATCTTACCCTTGCATCGACCATAAAGTTGCTTTTGTTCGCCATGTGCATATTGTGTACACATATGTAATAAGAACTGGTAGAAGACCGCGGTACCAGTGAATTGTCACTTAGTAATCAAACCGTTTGTATTTGTGTAAGGAATGTTTCACTGTGTGAAAGTTACAGTTGCTAGTGCGATGCTTGGTGACTGGGACAAATATTTAAAATCTGTTTGCCTTATAGATATTTTAATGACATTTTGTCTGATTTTTATCCTTTCAAAACACAGTCTGATCGCATACTGTAATAAATCAGTAGCTTAGTGTTATTGTTAAGACGATACACTATTAAAAGATATTGTTGTTAACAACCAGTCCAATTAATCAGAACTTTGTCAATAAATTGGACTTCTTACGTGATTTACGCAATTAAGAAGTTTGAACAGTGGTTGATGAACACGAATCTGATGAGTGAAACGCTCCCACACGCCACAATATTGACAGTACCGCAACAGTGGTCAGTAGTATATTTATAAAAAACACTCCATTGTTTAATGTTAGAAATAGGCATAGCTCACAAGAACGTATTGAAAATGTGTCCATGTTTCTGGCCACTGTGTTCGTAAAAACAATAGAACAGAACACATTCTAAACAAACATTTCTCAACAGAAGTAATTAGACCTTTAATTTTACTAAGAATTGTTGATGTAGAACGAAATCAAGCCGCAAACATTTTTATATAAAAAAATTTCATGTTTTTCTCATTACTGGTTTCAGGCTGTCATCCCAATCTTGACAAGGCTTCTTTTACTAGAGCATGTTTTTAATTATGATAGATAATAAAATGAAGAACAAAAGATCCAGCGGAGAAATCTGACCACATTACGTGTTATATGACGACTATGTCAGTAAACACCGCAACTGTAGGTGACTTCCTAAAAAGTTGAATGCATACGTGGCAATACTGAAATTTGTCCACAGTTACACGTAGTATAAAGGTAGCAAGAAGCTCCCGAGTCGTTACGAATTTCGCGAGTGGATGAGTAGGGGAAAAAAAAGTTCAAGTTTCAAATGGCTCTGAGCACTATGGGACTTAACATCTGAGGTCATCAGCCCCATAGAACTTAGAACTACTTAAACCTAACTTACCTAAGGACATCACACACATCCATGCCGAGGCAGGATTCGAACCTCCGACCGTAGCGGTCCCGCGGTTACAGACTGAAGCGCCTAGAACCGCTCGGCCACACCGGCCGTCGGATGAGTAGCCACAGTTCACTGTTTCATACATAGTTTTAATGTGACGCAAGTTTGTCACGAAAAACAGGATGTAGGCATGCTTCGAGAATTTTGTTAATAAGTTGTTTAATACTGTTGTTATTTTACAGAGAGCTTGCAAGACGACCATAGTAATTGTCTATGGTCTATATTATCTCATATGCATGTGGAATTTATGCACAAGTAGCTGTAATTTGATGCTAGTTGTTATTTGTCTAACTTGGATTCTGTGACGTCACAGAAAGTGTGTTAAGAAGAACAGTAGGGCGTCCGAGATCTTCGGTCAGTGCTCTTTTGTCGGTGTCTTTCGTATTTGATTTGCATCGGTGAGCGTGCTTTTGTTGAGTGGCTGTGTGCCAAGCAGCCGCATGAAATATGGACCTGGAAGAATATTGTGAGCGCAAGTTACAGACTACAACTTTTCAATGGACCATGTTTTCAGTGATTAATTTTGCGTGACTAATTGTGATGCAACTGTGGACTGTAATTATTGCGATAATTTGTTTTTTTATTCGTGTTTTGTGGGCTTACTGGGACTTTTTTTGCGGTGTTAATCAGGATAGCAAACTTTAGACTACGTCCCGAATTATAGTGGGAAACCACATTTTCGGATTTTGAAAGTTCGATTTTGATTTTCGTGAACTAATGTGCATGAACACACATGGTTCTGTATTCGATGGCCTGCCTGCATTACATACAATTTTTTTTTTTTTTCAATCGTATTGACATTGTACCCGTGGTCTAGGGGTAGCGTCTTTGATTCATAATCAAAACGTTTTCGGTCCCGGGTTCGATCCCCGCCACTGCCTAAATTTTGATAAATAATCGGCATTGGCGGCCGAAGACTTCCGGCATAAGAAGTCAGCCTCATTCTGCCAACGGCCTTGTCACAGAGGGCGGAGGAGCGGATAGAGGTTCAGGGCACTCTCTTGTCCTAGGGGTGGGAAATTGCCCCTAAAGGCGGAAGAATCAGCAATGATCAACGACATGAGAATGCAGAAGGCAATGGAAACCACTGCATTAAAGACACGTAACGTGTATCCACAGGACATGTGGCCTGTAATTGAAGAAGTGTCATGATGATCTCCCCATTGGCAAAAGATTCCGGAATAGTCCCCCATTCGGATCTCCGGGAGGGGACTGCCAAGGGGGAGGTTACCATGAGAAAAAGATTCAATAATCTACGAAAGGATAACGTTCTACGAGTCGGGGCGTGGAATGTCAGAAGCTTGAACGTGGTAGGGAAACTAGAAAATCTGAAAAGGGAAATGCAAAGGCTCAATCTAGATATAGTAGGGGTCAGTGAAGTGAAGTGGAAGGAAGACAAGGATTTCTGGTCAGATGAGTATCGGGTAATATCAACAGCAGCAGAAGATGGTATAACAGGTGTAGGATTCTTTATGAATAGGAAGTTAGGGCAGAGGGTGTGTTACTGTGAACAGTTCAGTGACCAGGTTGTTCTAATCAGAATCGACAGCAGACCAACACCGACAGCGATAGTTCAGGTATACATGCCGACGTCGCAAGCTGATGATGAACAGATAGAGAAACTGTATGAGGATATTGAAAGGGTAATGCAGTATGTAAAGGCGGACGAAAATCTAATAGTCATGGGCGACTGGAATGCAGTTGTAGGGGAAGGAGTAGAAGAAAAGGTTACAGGAGAATATGGGCTTGGGACAAGGAATGGAAGAGGAGAAAGACTAATTGAGTTCTGTAACAAGTTTCAGCTAGTAATAGCGACTACCATGTTCAAGAATCACAAGAGGAGGAGGTATACTTGGAAAAGACCGGGAGATAAGGCAAGATTTCAATTAGATTACATCATGGTCAGACAGAGATTCCGAAATCAAATACTGGATTGTAAGGCGTACCCAGGAGCAGATATAGACTCAGATCACAATATAGTAGTGATGAAGAGTAGGCAGAAGTTCAAGACATTAGTCAGGAAGAATCAATACGCAAAGAAGTGGGATACGAAAGTACTAAGGAATGACGAGATACGTTTGAAGTTCTCTAACGCTATAGATACAGCAATAAGGAATAGCGCAGTAGGCAGTACAGTTGAAGAGGAATGGACATCTCTAAAAAGGGCCATCACAGAAGTTGGGAAGGAAAACATACGTACAAAGAAGGTAGCTGCGAAGAAACCATGGGTAACAGAAGAAATACTTCAGTTGATTGATGAAAGGAGGAAGTACAAACACGTTCCGGGAAAATCAGAAATACAGAAGTACAAGTCGCTGAGGAATGAAATAAATAGGAAGTGCAGGGAAGCTAAAACGAAATGGCTGCAGGAAAAATGTGAAGACATCGAAAAAGATACGATTATCGGAAGGACAGACTCAGCATACAGGAAAGTCAAAACAACCTTTGGTGACATTAAAAGCAACGGTGGTAACATTAAGAGTGCAACGGGAATTCCACTGTTAAATGCAGAGGAGAGATCAGATAGGTGGAAAGAATACATTGAAAGCCTCTATGAGGGTGAAGATTTGTCTGATGTGATAGAAGAAGAAACAGGAATCGATTTAGAAGAGATAGGGGATCCAGTATTAGAATCGGAACTTAAAAGAGCTTTGGAGGACTTACGGTGAAATAAGGCAGAAGGGATAGATAACATTCCATCAGAATTTCTAAAATCATTGGGGGAAGTGGCAACAAAACGACTATTCACGTTGGTGTGTAGAATATATGAGTCTGGCGACATACCATCTGACTTTCTGAAAAGCATCATCCACACAATTCCGAAGACGGCAAGAGCTGACAAGTGCGAGAATTATCGCACAATCAGCTTAACAGCTCATGCATCGAAGCTGCTTACAAGAATAATATACAGAAGAATGGAAAAGAAAATTGAGAATGCGCAGGGTGACCATCAGTTTGGCTTTAGGAAATGTAAAGGGACGAGAGAGGCAATTCTGACGTTACGGCTAATAATGGAAGCAAGGCTAAAGAAAAATCAAGACACTTTCATAGGATTTGTCGACCTGGAAAAAGCGTTCGACAGTATAAAATGGTGCAAGCTGTTCAAGATTCTGAAAAAAGTAGGGGTAAGCTATAGGGAGAGACGGGTCAGATACAATATGTACAACAACGAAGAGGGAATAATAAGAGTGGACGATCAAGAACGAAGTGTTCGTATTAAGAAGGGTGTAAGACAGGGCTGTAGCCTTTCGCCCCTACTCTTCAATCTGTACATCGAGGAAGCAATGATGGAAATAAAATAAAGGTTCAGGAGTGGAATAAAAATACAAGGTGAAAGGATATCAATGATACGATTCGCTGATGACATTGCTATCCTTAGTGAAAGTGAAGAAGAATTAAATGATCTGCTGAACGGAATGAACAGTCTAATGAGTACACAGTATGGTTTGAGATTAAAGCGGAGAAAGACGAAGGTAATGAGAAGTAGAAAAAATGAGAACAGCGAGAAACTTAACATCAGGATTGATGGTCACGAAGTCAAAGAAGTTAAGGAATTCTGCTACCTAGGCAGTAAAATAACCAATGACGGACGGAGCAAGGAGGACATCAAAAGCAGACTCGCAATGGCAAAAAAGGCATTTCTGGCCAAGGGAAGTCTACTAATATCAAATACCGGCCTTAATTTGAGGAAGAAATTTCTGACGATGTACGTCTGGAGTACAGCATTGTATGGTAGTGAAACATGGACTGTGGGAAAACCGGAACAGAAGAGAATCGAAGCATTTGAGATGTGGTGCTATAGACGAATGTTGAAAATTAGGTGGACTGATAAGGTAAGGAATGAGGAGGTTCTACGCAGAATCGGAGAGGAAAGGAATATGTGGAAAACACTGATAAGGAGAAGGAACAGGATGATAGGACGACATCTGCTAAGACATGAGGGAATGACTTCCATGGTACTAGAGGAGCTGTAGAGGGCAAAAACTGTAGAGGAAGACAGAGATTAGAATACGTCAAGCAAATAATTGAGGACGTAGGTTGCAAGTGCTACTCTGAGATGAAGAGGTTAGCACAGGAAAGGAATTCGTGGCGGGCCGCATCAAACCAGTCAGGATCACGTTAACAACTTTAGTTCCTCTTCTTCCTTTGTTGTTGTCTCCTGTTTTTCCAGTATTCCCTCATTTTCTCCTCGGGAAGTCTCTTCCTTTCTTCTGTCCACGTTGTTCCCGATTTTTTGTTTCTTCTGCTCTGAAAGCCTTCCAAATTTAGTATCATATTTTTAAAACGGGTTCTTTCTGCTATTTCTCATTCTTTGATGTTGTTTCTTTCTAGATCTTTCCTTACTTCTGTAATCCATGCTATTGCCGATTTCTTCTTCCACAAATATAGGAGTATTAGTTTTGTTAGTATCTTTCCATCCATACGGTAGAGGTGTCCGAGAAAGGTTAATCTTTGTTTGGCCATTGCTTCAGATACACTACTGGCCATTAAAATTGCTACACCACGAAGATGACGTGCTGCAGAAGCGAAATTTAACCGACAGGAAGAAGATGCTGTGATATGTAAATGATTAGCTTTCAGAGCATTCACACAAGTTTGGCGCCGGTGGCGACACCTACAACGGAGTGACATGAGGAAAGTTTCCAACCGATTTCTCATACACAAACAGCAGTTGACGGCGCTGCCTGGTGAAACGTTGTTGTGATGCCTCGTGTAAGGAGGAGAAATGCGTACCATCACGTTTCCGACTTTGATAAAGGTCGGATTGTAGCCTATCGCGATTGCGGTTTATCGTATCGCGACATTACTGCTCGCATTGGTCGAGATCCAATGACTGTTAGCAGAATATGGAATTAGTGGGTTCAGGAGGGTAATACGGAACGCCGTGCTGGATCCCAACTGCCTCGTATCATTAGCAGTCAAGATGACAGGCATCTTATCCGCGTTGCTGTAACGGATCGTGCAGCCACGTCTCGATCCCTGAGTCAACAGATGGGGACGTTTGCAAGACAACAACCATCTGCACGAACAGTTCGACGGCCTTTGCAGCAGCATGGGCTGTCAGCTTGGAGACCATGGCTGCGGTTACCCTTGACGCTGGATCACAGACGGGAGCGCCTGCGATGGTGTACTCGACGACGTACCTGGGTGCACGAATGGCAAAACGTCATTTTTTCGGATGAATCCAGATTCTGTTTACAGCGTCATGATGGTCGCATCCGTGTTTGGCAACATCGCTGTGAACGCACATTGGAAGCGTGTATTCGTCATCGCCATACTGGCGTATCATCCTGCGTGATGGTATGGAGTGCCATTGGTTACACGTCTCGGTCACCTCTTGCTCTTATTGACGGGACTTTGAACAGTGGACGTTTCATTTCAGATGTGTTACGACCCGTGGCTCTACCCTTCTTTCGATCCCTGCGAAACCCTACATTTCAGCAGGAGAATGCACGACCGCATGTTGCAGGTCCTGTACGGGCCTTTCTGGATACAGAAAATGTTCGACTGCTGCCCTGGCCAGCACATTCTCCAGATCTCTCTCCAACTGAAACCGTCTGGTCAATGGTGGGCGAGCAACTGGCTCGTCACAATACGCCAGTCACTACTTTTGATGAACTGTGGTATTGTGTTGAAGCTGCATGAGCAGCTGTACCTGTACACGCTATGCAAGCTCTGTTTGACACAATGCCTAGGCGTATCAAGGCCGTCATTACGGCCAGAGGTGCTTGTTCTGGGTACTGATTTCTCAGGATCTATGCACCCAAATTGTGTGAAAATGTAATCACATGTCAGTTCTAGTATAATACTTTTGTCGAATGAATACCCGTTTATCATCTGCATTCCTTCTTGGTGTAGCAATTTTAATGGCCGGTAGTGTATTTTCTCTATATTTTTGTAGATCCCCTCATTACTTCTTATTTTCCAACCAACATACATTAATTATTGATTAACTTTTTTATTCTTCATTTTTAAACTGCAGTTCATGTGAGGACGCAGTTCACACGTGAGTGAACAGTATTTTATAAACCAATATTTTGTTTGCACTGTAGCCATCTGATTTTGTCAACATAATTCATTCACTTGTTTTCTTATTTATGTATATTACCCGCTTACTTACCTATTTACATAAAAGGATTTGAGAATTAATTCCTTTTTAAATGTATGGGCGTTAAAGCAATAGTGCACGACCGATCATCCTCAAAAAGCAAGTTGAGCCAACATATTAGGTAGTGAACTGCCCACACCGATAGCGGCCCTTAAAGCGCTGGTGCATTCGGACATGAGCTGTGTATGTAATATACGCCTGCGTCCTGCCATAAACGCAATCCTTGGAAAACTCAGAACACACAGACAGCGGAAGATACATATTTTAAGAATCTAAGGCTATCAACTGTCTCTGCTTTGCTATTTTATTTACTTACACAAGTTTCGTAGCGGAAATTCCAACTCAAAGGTTTACAAATTTCAGTCGACGCTATTCACCTTGGCTTGATGAAGCAGACATACCTGACTGAGATTATACTGTTCTGTTAAATGTATGGAAAAGACACATGAGCCACAGCTTTCGCTCCAAAATACATACAGGTATATAAATAACGGAAGTACATCCATATGATAAACCTTTATTTATAAAATATATTCATCCTTCCCTTTCTTCCGATATCTACATTTCCGTATTTTTTTTTTTTTTTTTTTTTTTTTTTGCTTTGGTGTCATAAGAAACCTCGGTTGAACTTCCAAGTACTTTTATGGTCAATAGAGTCAAACACAAATAATGGCTCGTGAGCTATTTAAAAATGTAGCCCTCCTTCTCTTATAACGTTTACAGTGAAGCGTTATCGATGGTAAGGCCACACTAAATGGTTCAAATGCCTCTAAGCGCTAAGGGATTTAACATCTGACGTAATCAGTCCCCTAGACTTAGAACTACTGAAACCTAACTAACCTAAGGACATCATACACATCCATGCCCGACGCAGGATTCGAACCTGCGACCGTAGCAGCTGCGTGGTTCTGGACTGAAGCGCCTAGAACCGCTCGACCACAGCGGGCGGCAAGGCCACACTAAGTAAATGTGTGTTTAACGCTGTGGTTTTATGTGACTGAACAGCGAAAGATTCGTATCTTAGTTGCGTTTGCGCAGTGGACTCCCAATAACTATTCTTATAACTGACTGTCTTAGGGCTATCTGTTGGTGAGGATGTAACGGCGGTGGTCGAGCAGACAATCCACAATTGAGAGATGTACGGCCCATCCTTTGTGTCCGCATAAAATATCAAAACAGCAATAAAATTAAGCTCTCTAATAACCTCATCGTCAGTGGGGTATCAAACCCTACTTTTCCTTTTTTCTCGAACCAGCTGGTTAAATAGGGAAATATCAGGAACTCTCCAACTGGTTTGCAAGCGTCTAAAATAACCTCATATGAGGTCACTGCGATAGATGTGAAAATATAAATACACTCCTGGAAATTGAAATAAGAACACCGTGAATTCATTGTCCCAGGAAGGGGAAACTTTATTGACACATTCCTGGGGTCAGATACATCACATGATCACACTGACAGAACCACAGGCACATAGACACAGGCAACAGAGTATGCACAATGTCGGCACTAGTACAGTGTATATCCACCTTTCGCAGCAATGCAGGCTGCTATTCTCCCATGGAGACGATCGTAGAGATGCTGGATGTAGTCCTGTGGAACGGCTTGCCATGCCATTTCCACCTGGCGCCTCAGTTGGACCAGCGTTCGTGCTGGACGTGCAGACCGCGTGAGACGACGCTTCATCCAGTCCCAAACATGCTCAATGTGGGACAGATCCGGAGATCTTGCTGGCCAGGGTAGTTGACTTACACCTTCTAGAGCACGTTGGGTGGCACGGGATACATGCGGACGTGCATTGTCCTGTTGGAACAGCAAGTTCCCTTGCCGGTCTAGGAATGGTAGAACGATGGGTTCGATGACGGTTTGGATGTACCGTGCACTATTCAGTGTCCCCTCGACGATCATCAGTGGTGTACGGCCAGTGTAGGAGATCGCTCTCCACACCATGATGCCGGGTGTTGGCCCTGTGTGCCTCGGTCGTATGCAGTCCTGATTGTGGCGCTCACCTGCACGGCGCCAAACACGCATACGACCATCATTGGCACCAAGGCAGAAGCGACTCTCATCGCTGAAGACGACACGTCTCCATTCGTCCCTCCATTCACGCCTGTCGCGACACCACTGGAGGCGGGCTGCACGATGTTGGGGCGTGAGCGGAAGACGGCCTAACGGTGTGCGGGACCGTAGCCCAGCTTCATGGAGACGGTTGCGAATGGTCCTCGCCGATACCCCAGGAGCAACAGTGTCCCTAATTTGCTGGGAAGTGGTGGTGCGGTCCCCTACGGCACTGCGTACGATCCTACGGTCTTGGCGTGCATCCGTGCGTCGCTGCGGTCCGGTCCCAGGTCGACGGGCACGTGCACCTTCCACCGACTACTGGCGACAACATCGATGTACTGTGGAGACCTCACGCCCCACGTGTTGAGCAATTCGGCGGTACGTCCACCCGGCCTCCCGCATGCCCACTATACGCCCTCGCTCAAAGTCCGTCAACTGCACATACGGTTCACGTCCACGCTGTCGCGGCATGCTACCAGTGTTAAAGACTGCGATGGAGCTCCGTATGCCACGGCAAACTGGCTGACACTGACGGCGGCGGTGCACAAATGCAGCGCAGCTAGCGCCATTCGACGGCCAACACTCCTGGAAATGGAAAAAAGAACACATTGACACCGGTGTGTCAGACCCACCATACTTGCTCCGCACACTGCGAGAGGGCTGTACAAGCAATGATCACACGCACGGCACAGCGGACACACCAGGAACCGCGGTGTTGGCCGTCGAATGGCGCTAGCTGCGCAGCATTTGTGCGCCGCCGCCGTCAGTGTCAGCCAGTTTGCCGTGGCATACGGAGCTCCATCGCAGTCTTTAACACTGGTAGCATGCCGCGACACCGTGGACGTGAACCGTATGTGCAGTTGACGTCCTTTGAGCGAGGGCGTATAGTGGGCATGCGGGAGGCCGGGTGGACGTACCGCCGAATTGCTCAACACGTGGGGCGTGAGGTCTCCACAGTACATCGATGTTGTCGCCAGTGGTCGGTGGAAGGTGCACGTGCCCGTCGACCTGGGACCGGACCGCAGCGACGCACGGATGCACGCCAAGACCGTAGGATCCTACGCAGTGCCGTAGGGGACCGCACCGCCACTTCCCAGCAAATTAGGGACACTGTTGCTCCTGGGGTATCGGCGAGGACCATTCGCAACCGTCTCCATGAAGCTGGGCTACGGTCCCGCACTCCGTTAGGCCGTCTTCCGCTCACGCCCCAACATCGTGCAGCCCGCCTCCGGTGGTGTCGCGACAGGCGTGAATGGAGGGACGAATGGAGACGTGTCGTCTTCAGCGATGAGAGTCGCTTCTGCCTTGGTGCCAATGATGGTCGTATGCGTGTTTGGCGCCGTGCAGGTGAGCGCCACAATCAGGACTGCATACGACCGAGGCACACAGGGCCAACACCCGGCATCATGGTGTGGGGAGCGATCTCCTACACTGGCCGTACACCACTGGTGATCGTCGAGGGGACAGTGAATAGTGCACGGTACATCCAAACCGTCATCGAACCCATCGTTCTACCATTCCTAGACCGGCAAGGGAACTTGCTGTTCCAACAGGACAATGCACGTCCGCATGTATCCCGTGCCACCCAACGTGCTCTAGAAGGTGTAAGTCAACTACCCTGGCCAGCAAGATCTCCGGATCTGTCCCCCATTGAGCATGTTTGGGACTGGATGAAGCGTCGTGTCACGCGGTCTGCACGTCCAGCACGAACGCTGGTCCAACTGAGGCGCCAGGTGGAAATGGCATGGCAAGCCGTTCCACAGGACTACATCCAGCATCTCTACGATCGTCTCCATGGGAGAATAGCAGCCTGCATTGCTGCGAAAGGTGGATATACACTGTACTAGTGCCGACATTGTGCATGCTCTGTTGCCTGTGTCTATGTGCCTGTGGGTCTGTCAGTGTGATCATGTGATGTATCTGACCCCAGGAATGTGTCAATAAAGTTTCCCCTTCCTGGAACAATGAATTCACGGTGTTCTTATTTCAATTTCCAGGAGTGTATTATACACCAAAGAGCCGCAGAAACAGGTACAACAGCCGGATATCGTGTATGGCTCGAGAGCACACAGAAGTGTCACAACACGACGTCGTATGGACTCGACTGATGTCTGAAGTAGTGCTGGAGGAAACTGCAGGGCTGTCCATACCTCCGGAAGAGTAGGAGGGGATGGAGATCTGTTCTGAACAGCACGTTGCACGGCATCCCAGATATGCTCAGTAATGTTCATGTGTGGGGAGTTTGGTGTCCATCGGAAGTGTTTAAACTCAGAAAAGTGTTGCTGGAGCTACTCTGTAGCAATTATGCACGTATGAATGTCGCATTGTACTGCGGGTTTGCCCAAGTCCGTCGGAATGCACAATGGACATGAATGGATGCCGGTGATCAGACAGGATGTTTACGTACATGTCACCTGTCAGAATCGTATCTAGAGGTATCAGGAGTCCCTCAGTAGCCCAACTGCACACGCCCCACACCATTACAGAGCTTTCACCAGCTTGAATAGTCCCCTGCTGACATGTAGGGTCCGTGGATTCATGAGATTGTCTCCATACCCGTACACGTCCATCCGCTCAATACAATTTGAAACGAGGGTCGTCCGACCAGGCAACATGTTTCCAGTCATCAACAGTCCAATGTCGGTGTTGACGGGCCCAGGCGAGGTATAAAGCTTTGTGTCGTGCAGTCATCAACGGTACACGAGTGGGCTTCGGCTCCGAAACCCCGTATCGGTAATGTTTTGTTGAATGGTCCACACGTTGACATTTGTTGATGGCCCGGCACTGAAATCTGCAACAATTTGCCAAAGGGTTGCATTTCTGTCATGTTGAACGATTCTCTTCAGTCGTCGTTGGTCTCGTTATTGCAGGATGCTTTCCGGCGGCAGCGGTGTAGGAGATCTGAAATTTTACCGGATTCTTGATATTCACGGTACGCTCGTGAAATGGTCGTAAGGGAAAATCCCCTCTTCATCGCTGACTCGGAGGTACTGTGTTCCATCGCTCATGCGCCGACTATAACACCACGTTCAGACACTTAAACCTTGATAACCTGCCATTGTAGCAGCACTTACCGATCTAACAACAGCGGCAGACACTAGTTGTCTTCTGGCTGTCTTCATATCTCTGTATTTGAATACGCATGCCTATATCAGTTTCTTTGGCGCTTAAACGTAATAGGTCTGCAGTTCATGTGAGATGTAGCTGGTTGTCATATGAACCTCAGGAAGACATCGAAAGAAATATAATTTGCATTCACTCCGAATCTTCGTACGGTATCTCTTGTCGTAGTTCGCAGCGCGTTATTTTGTCATCTGTCTTTGACGATAAGTTGATCGCTAGGAAGAAATGGACTTGACAGAAGTTGGTAATGAATTTTCAACTTACCGTTTAGGATGCGAAGACTTTTTATTGAGCGAGTGAATAAAACCTTCCACAATTTTCATAACGACTTATTTCACAAGAGTATCTCACAAGTTCACAGAGAATCACACGAAATTGTTATGCAAAATGTGAGTACTCCCATGTACACTAACCAGCATTTTTCGCAGATGAGCGCCCTCTTCTAGTAGGTCTGCATCCTGTGACCGCCAAACTTGGTGTGTGGCCCTGCTTTGTTTTCCTCCAGCTTAGCATCGGTGTCAATTCATTGTTACCAAACCAATCGGAAACTAGGAAAAAGCCGGGACTGCTTATAATGTGATACGGTGAGTCTGTTGCTCTAGTTTCAAATCCACTAATGGGAGACAAGGAAGCATTTTACAAAGCAGTGTCACGTGTCTCACCACACAGCAATTACATGAATTTGAGTGCAAGCCACTCCCAACAAAACGGCGGCTCTACTTAACGTAGAGAACCCTTTAGCCTTAATGGAACAAGCTCACTTCCCCTGCCCCCCCCCCCCATCCCCCCTAAAAAAAACAGAGCTGACAGTTGGTGCAGCATCGATGTATCGATCATGCAGGTCATGTGTGGCGCTTCGTCTAACAGGCGCGGAAGCGCATTGTAACTGTTTGCGGCAGTGAAAATAGCGGCGTGCGTCGCTGGAGCGCTTCTTCTCTTGCTGGGTGGGTATGGGAGCTATTCGCAGAGCCTGTTTCCGCCGCAGCTCGCGCCCTACCTCGCTTCCTGCATGCACCCGCTTTTCAAATCACAGCTGGCTGGATGCCACTTGGACCCAATGGTGCCATCCACCCGCATCGCTTCGAGCTGCAACACCTCACCACTGGGAGAAAGGTAAAAAAGATAAAGTTTAATTATCACTTTAAAAACAAATCAAGCTGCGATCGTGAATCTGGGTTTAGGCATCCACTAAATAGTCACCTTGAAATGCAACACATTTTTCCCATCGACGCATCACTTGGCGGAGACCTTGGCTGTCTGCATTTCGGCTGCTCAGCAAACTATTTTTTTAATACATAAAACAAACAGCCACTTCGTTATTTATTTTTATTAAAGCTAATACGCGTTTCTGGCTTTCACCCATCGTAGCGTATTACGTATGTGAGACTTCTGTCAGTACACAGTTACAAAATCGACAGCAAATTGGACGCTACAGCTTCCCTGTGCAAAATACCAATTTTGGTTAGCTGCTACATTTCGCGATTTGTATATTCACGCTGTACTGCTGTTTAGGTGTTCTCACTTTCTGTTCTGCTTGTTGTCAGTCTGATTTTCGCCCTTACGGGTGTGGCTCAAATACTTGTATACTTCTGTTTTGCGCAAAAACAGCCCAGTATTCACGTTGTTGCCGACGTGATATATTTGTTTACATCCGAAAATACATCTACGGTCAAAGATTACATTTTGTTTAAGGTTTCTGTATTACTAAAATGAACTGAAATTGCTTAACATGAATGTGCTGAGTACTCTACACGGCTATTAACTAGTGCATTAGTGACTGTCGTTCTAAGTTCTAGGCGCTTCAGTCGGGGACCGCGCTGCTGCTACAGGTCGCAGTTTCGAATCCTGCCTCGGGTATGGAAGTGTGTTATGTCCTTAGGTTAGTTAGGTTTAAGTAGTTCCAAGTCTAGGGGACTGATGACCTCAAATGTTAAGTCCCATAGTGCTTAGATTCATTTGAAGCATTTTGAATCGACTGTCGTGCCACATCCATAAGGCTGAAAATGGGAAGTACATTGGTGTGAGCAGTGGCGGAAGACAGCAGGCGACCTTCCTCGCGTTCAAAATGTCGCGCAAGATGAAAGCTGATTGGTGAGTGATTTTCAATTCTTCAGTTATCATCTAGATTACGGTATGTCAACCTTCGAGCACTCAAATTAAAGCAAGAAAATCAGCAATAAAGATTTAGTATTGGAAATTTGAGCAATTTTCATTTGAGTTGCCAAACCGTTAGACTGGCATAAAGCGTTACTTCACTAAGGTAGTTCTATCTCAAAATAAACTCAATAAAGCACAATATGAAATCAAGTACTAGTAGAAGAGACAGAAGAATATTTCAGTTAACAGATGTTCCAGAATCACCCCCGATCACAACAGCCAATGGACAACTGCAAAACATTGTGAAATATATTTATTTTTACTCATTTACTTAACTCGATGTGATTACGGCCGTAGCGCTCTCGCTTACTTCGGATCTTGGTTTCACCCATACAGTACCTTTTTACACCGAAGTTACCTGCAGAATAACCATTTTATTATGGCAGATAGTCTTAAAATTATATGAGTGTCTGAAATGACAGTATGCGTAAATAACTCTAAGACAAAAAAAAAGACGCAGGGATTACCCGAATGGGGGGGAAATCACTAGATGTAATAATTTCAGAAAAGAAATGGGTGTAAGGATGCCGTGTATGACAACGAAAGGAATCGTGCTGTGAAAAGAAATGGCACCTCAGACCATCACTCCTGGTTTTCGGGTCTTTTGGAGGGCGACACTCAGGTTGCTATCCCACCACTGTCCCGGGCTTCTCCAGACACATCTACGCTGGTCATAGGGGCTCATTTCGAAGCGGGACTCATCACTGAAAACAACTCTACTCCAGTCAATGAGATCCCAGGCCGAATCTGGGCTGCTATTTCTTTTCATAGCAGGACCCCTTCGATTGTCATCCGCGGCGCCCTTGCAACACAGCAGTACACCAACGATATTCTACGCCCCGTTTTGTTGGGCTTCACGGCAAGACATCCTGGGCTTACTTTTCAGCAAGATAATGCTCGCCCGCACACGGCGACAGTTTCTATTGTTTGATTTCGTGCTTGCTAAACCCTACCTTCGCCAGCAAGATCGCCAGATCACTCCCGAATTGAGGACGTTTGGAGCATTATGGGCAGGGCACTCCAAGGTTCTCGGGATTTCCACGATCTAACACGCCAACTGGATAGACATTGGCACGATATCCCTGAGGAGGACATCAAAAACTGTACCAACCAATGCCAAGCCGAGTAATTCCTTGTATAAGGGTGAGAGGTGGATCAACGCGTTATCGACATGCTCAATTTGTGGAGCTCTTTCTGTTGAATAAATCATCCAGTTTGCTTGTCTGTACATGTACATCACATCTGCCGACTTCCGCCCATTCGAATAGTTCCTTCGTCGTGTGTCTTTTTTTTTATCTTAGAGTAAAATAATGACCAATAAAGTTAAAACTGGAAGTACTTGCACTACCGCAGCTGCTGCCACTAATAGTTATAATTATACAGTAATAATAATAATGATGATAATAATAATGACAATAATAACAACAATGATAGTGGCAGATATAAAAATAATTTATAGGTGTACAAAACATGTTTTCTGAGTTAGTGAGTTCATTCGAAAGGAAATTTGAGAGGACTGCGCCAGCTACCAATACTGGGAAATGATGAATATCTACCTGGAAAGAATGATATACACTCCTGGAAATGGAAAAAAGAACACATTGACACCGGTGTGTCAGACCCACCATATTTGCTCCGGACACAGCGAGAGGGCTGTACAAGCAATGATCACACGCACGGCACAGCGGACACACCAGGAACCGCGGTGTTGGCCGTCGAATGGCGCTAACTGCGCAACATTTGTGCACCGCCGCCGTCAGTGTCAGCCAGTTTGCCGTGGCATACGGAGCTCCATCGCAGTCTTTAACACTGGTAGCATGCCGTGACAGCGTGGACGTGAACCGTATGTGCAGTTGACGGACATTGAGCGAGGGCCTATAGTGGGCATGCGGGAGGCCGGGTGGACGTACCGCCGAATTGCTCAACACGTGGGGCGTGAGGTCTCCACAGTACATCGATGTTGTCGCCAGTGGTCGGCGGAAGGTGCACGTGCCCGTCGACCTGGGACCGGACCGCAGCGACGCACGGATGCACGCCAAGACCGTAGGATCCTACGCAGTGCCGTAGGGGACCGCACCGCCACTTCCCAGCAAATTAGGGACACTGTTGCTCCTGGGGTATCGGCGAGGACCATTCGAAACCGTCTCCATGAAGCTGGGCTACGGTCCCGCACGCCGTTAGGCCGTCTTCCGCTCACGCCCCAACATCGTGCAGCCCGCCTCCAGTGGTGTCGCGACAGGCGTGAATGGAGGGACGAATGGAGACGTGTCGTCTTCAGCGATGACAGTCGCTTCTGCCTTGGTGCCAATGATGGTCGTATGCGTGTTTGGCGCCGTGCAGGTGAGCGCCACAATCAGGACTGCATACGACCGAGGCACACAGGGCCAACACCCGGCATCATGGTGTGGGGAGCGATCTCCTACACTGGCCGTACACCACTGGTGATCGTCGAGGGGACAGTGAATAGTGCACGGTACATCCAAACCGTCATCGAACCCATCGTTCTACCATTCCTAGACCGGCAAGGGAACTTGCTGTTCCAACAGGACAATGCACGTCCGCATGTATCCCGTGCCACCCAACGTGCTCTAGAAGGTGTAAGTCAACTACCCTGGCCAGCAAGATCTCCGGATCTGTCCCCCATTGAGCATGTTTGGGACTGGATGAAGCGTCGTGTCACGCGGTCTGCACGTCCAGCACGAACGCTGGTCCAACTGAGGCGCCAGGTGGAAATGGCATGGCAAGCCGTTCCACAGGACTACATCCAGCATCTCTACGATCGTCTCCATGGGAGAATAGCAGCCTGCATTGCTGCGAAAGGTGGATATACACTGTACTAGTGCCGACATTGTGCATGCTCTGTTGCCTGTGTCTATGTGCCTGTGGGTCTGTCAGTGTGATCATGTGATGTATCTGACCCCAGGAATGTGTCAATAAAGTTTCCCCTTCCTGGGACAATGAATTCACGGTGTTCTTATTTCAATTTCCAGGAGTGTACAATGGGTACGAGGGAATACAGGGGCAATGGTAACATTATTATTACTTTAGCAGATATGTCTTCTGAAGCTACAGATGCTGTTTAGTTCTCTAATATAATGCAGTAAGTTATTCCAGAGCCGGGTTCCTGCTACTGAGAAGGATTTCGAGAAAGAGGCTGAATGATGGAATGAGACAGCAAGGATTTTGTTCCATTTCATATCGAAGCACTGTGCGAGGCATTCTTCAACATTCCTAATTGTCTGAACACACTGGAATCCTCTGCACCACCTAAGCGCGGGCATTCGCAGAAGTTCATCCATTAGGAGAAAAAAATTCTAAAAGTACCATTATCGATGTAACTGATTTTTTGGGTTTGAAAACGTGTTGCGACCCAAGCACTAATTTTGACAGGAAGTATACAAAACCAGTTGTCTCTCAAACGATTCATAATCATCCACTTCTTCTAAGGTAGATTACTTTGATACCGAAACGGTATGTACTTCGGTAGTGTATGCAGTGTTTTTTACAATATCGAAAGTACCTTTTTCAGCTATTGTATCATCATATGATTACATACAAGGTAACCAAAGATCTGTGAAATATATGCAGAAAATATTCACAAGAAATATATTATTCTATTACCATTAGACTGACACAAATTAAATATCTCAAACATAAAAATTTAGAACAAGTTTAAAAAATCCTGTTGGTTATCAACAATAATAAACAACAGAACATGCAGCTCAGAATCTCAGAATTCCACGAGATGGAGAAACAGAGAATAAATTAAAAGAAGAAACACTTATTCAACTCTAATGTCTTCCGTTACGTTTTGCTTGCTTACAAAGGTTCACATCCGATAATGTTAGTGGATCTATCGCATTACTTCTGCGTTTTCTGTTCTCGCTGTAGACTGGCATAACTACAGTTAAATAAAATGTGTTTTGAAAGCTACGATATTTGGATTGGTTGGAAACTCGAATCCAGAGCTAGCATTCGTTTGGTTGAACGGGGGAAATATCCAAAAACAACCGTCAAATATGCCGGTAAAACCGATTTTCAACAGCGTAGGCCTGATCCAAGGCAATGCTCGTCTCTTCAGTTTGTCGCATGACGGTGCAGTCAGGCTAACTGGACTGGAAAAATTTGTTGCTCTGTAAGTGCTCTGTGTTGCGCCCCACAGAGTCTAAGAAGGTTCAGACCCCTGGAGAGGACATCTTTACGACCTCGAAGTTTCACGTTTTTGTCCTCCTCTCTTCTACCGCAGAAAACGGTATCACATTCCTTAGACTGACGTATTTAGTTTCCAATATTAAGTATTAATGTACTCACCTGCAGTACAGCATGACGATATTCCTCAGAGAGCGCGGCGGTAGCTGAACCGCGTAAAGCTGAAGGTGATTTCAGCAGGCCATCACGGCTCTTGTTCGTCCACAGACAAGTGGCAAGCTACTGTTGTGATTCCACGGAGCAGCAAAGGACGGGGGCGTCCTTGTGGGGATTTTGGATGGATGACGTTTACCGCTGCCATGATTATGTTTTTCTGGGAACTTGACTCGCAATCCTAGCGCCAGTGAATTTGCAGTTCGCTAAGGGCAGTGTGATGAAGTGACACTTATTTTATTCATGTATTTATTTAATTCATTAACAGTACAGGGAACCCACCGCCTTGAAATGTAAGGTAGGTTGGACAATTCTAAATCCAACAGCTACAGTTTCTTATTTTTACAATCTTATTGGTATACAGTTGTTAAAACTTTTTAAAAAAAATAAAGAATGTAATATATAAAAATGTCTGTAAAGTTACAGAGATATGAATGCTTAACAATTGTTAAAGTGGTTCTATATAATTTGTTTCTGCGTAGTTGATGATAATATAATTTATATAATGCAAATGTCAAAGAAAAAAGTGTAATACAATAAGTGTGGTGAAAATAAGTTGCAGTACATAGAGGGAAGTGATACATTATACAGGGTGATTCAAAAAGAATACCACAACTTTAGGAATTTAAAACTCTGCAACGATAAAAGGCAGAGCTAAGCACTAACTGTCAGCGAATTAAGGGAGCTATAAAGTTTCATTTAGTTGTACATTTGTTCGCCATTTCAGCCAATAAAGTTTTTGGTCCCTTTTTCTTCGAAGGTGCTACTGTAACTGGACTACAGTATCTGGAGATGTTAGAGAATTGGCTGTTCCCTCAGCTCGAACAAGAAGCACAACAATTCATATTTCAGCAGGATGGAGCGCCACCACATTGGACTTTATCTGTCCGTAACTACCTGAACGTCAGCTACCCGAGGCGATGGATCGGCCGCCAGGCACCCCGTGACAGAGCACTTCATCACTGGCCTCCAAGAAGCCCTGATCTTACCCCCTGCGATTTTTTCTTATGGGGGTATGTTAAGGATATGGTGTTTCGGCCACCTCTCCCAGCCACCATTGATGATTTGAAACGAGAAATAACAGCAGCTATCCAAACTGTTACGCCTGATATGCTACAGAGAGTGTGGAACGAGTTGGAGTATCGGGTTGATATTGCTCGTGTGTCTGGAGGGGGCCATATTGAACATCTCTGAACTTGTTTTTGAGTGAAAAAAAAACTTTTTAAATACTCTTTGTAATGATGTATAACAGAAGGTTATATTATGTTTCTTTCATTAAATACACATTTTTAAAGTTGTGGTATTCTTTTTGAGTCACCCTGTATTTGGATGTGTATTATAGTCCATGTGGCTTGTTGGTTGATAATAGCCTATTTCTACCTATCTTAGGTAAGGTCTCTTTAGAAGCTCGAGTTATTCTCATCTGAAATAGTTTGCGTTTATGTATGTTTATTGTGTTTGTGTGTTTTGATATATTACTTGGAGTGTTGCATGTCAGGACGCTACAGAAGTTGTTCGTTTGTCTTATTGTTGGTAGTTGTCGTATTTTCTTTATGAGACCTTAGAAACATACAGCTGGTATTATACCGTTTAAATACTGACTGAGCATTTGATACGTGAGAAATGGAATGTAGATCATTGCAGTATTCCTTAAATAACTTGATACATTACAATTTTAGTTTTATTTTTAGTAAGTGACAGAGAAATGATTGAGGACACTGATTCAGCACGGTTATGTTAAGTTTCACATCCATCTCGCCTGAAGAACAGCGTCGAAATCGCCGCCGCCTCTAGGAATCTTGCATTATACTCCGTGGACAGTGTGACAACAAAAAAAAAAAAGAAAGAAAGAAATCCAAGATACTTAGTGACTGCTGAAAGTGGTTCCCTTCAGGCTCAATATAATTTGCAGTTCAGCAGTGTCGCAGATAATAATTGCCAGAAATGCGTGAGAGTTCTGTAGCGAATGAAATGGCGGCGCCCATATTTCACCAGGGGAGTATCTGAGATCCACAGCCCTGTCCTGTGTTTTAATATTCCGCAAAATAGTCAGTGAGATATTATATGCAATAATCTGTATTTTTTTCTGTCCAGGGGGGGATTGGGGACTGAACCGTGGGTTGTGAGATCCAAGGACAATGGATTTTTATTAAACTCCACCAGCAGGATGCAAGGAAAGAAGAACTGTCCCACATAGACAGACACACACAAAAGGATATCGATTTAATTAATTAAGAAATCAATTTGATAGCACATTTTTTATACCGAAGTGGTGCAGTGTTTCTGGGAGGGAGGCAATAGGACTGGGGGATTTCCCAGGGGGCTGAGGGGAGAGCAGTGGGTACAACAAGTTAAGGGGTGACAGGGAACAAAACAATAAATAATTAGCGAACGAACTTGTAGAGCAACTGCGCTATTTCTTTGATACCAAAAATGGTGCCAGAGGGGAGAAAGCGGCACAATACGTTAAGAGGAGTGAGAGGGGATGACATTGAAAACCCATGATGTCAACAGGGGAGGGGGTAATTAATTGAGCAATTAATTTCTTTTTAAAAAATGAAATACTTTTACTGAATAGCTTTTGTAAAATCGTGTGAGAAAGGTTACAGTGTGGCGCGCGCTTCATTGCTGTCAGCCCAGAGCGTCGCCAACCGGCGCGTGCAAAGTAAGTGTACGTGTCTCAATGTGCGTTGGACCCGCGCGACACTTGCAGAACGTGCGCGTCACGCTGTAGTGTCGTGTCATGTCACACGTGCTATAAGCGCCTCAATTTGCGTTTAGCCCATGACTCGGTGTGATATGAGCCATCGCCTGTCGTGCGATGTAGCCTGTCTCGAGGTGGAATTTTGCCAGCGCCATGTGAGCGCCGTTGGCGAAATATTGTGTATGGGGAATTAGTACGGACAAGTGCAAGTAATGGTAGAATGGAGAACCCCAGACCCGGAAACAGGAAGCAGAAACGAAATGATGGACCATGGATTCGACTTCAAACAGAAAAATATTTAGATACGTATATAATTCAGTGTGGTTTTGCTTCATTTCAGCAGCAGCGATCCTGACAGAGGAGACAGGAGGCATCATTGTAATATGTACAGTTACAAATACACAATCATAAAATGCCACTTCAAGGATTTCAGGCAAACCACCAGCACCTGAGTGAGTAGACACACTTCCTGGCCACTTCAGCGTCAGCACACAACACCAACGGACATCGAAGAATAAAAGAGAAGTAAACAAGGAATAAAATGCGTGAAAATACGCTTCAGTAGTATTAGCAAAGGAATAGGGTAGTACAATAAGTCAGCATTTACTATTGGGAGAAATCTGCACGTTTGGTGGACATATAGAGGTACTCGCCAGCGTAAAATTAGAGTGCATGACAGGAGTATAAGTAACAAAAAGCTAACAAAAAACAAGTGCTCACAGAAACAAAGATGCCTAACACCACATAATTTACGTCCATGCAACGTTAGCAGGGCCCTGCAGTCATTAAATTTATTTTTGGATTTGCGCCCTTAGTAATAAAGTAAATAAATAAATAATTATATTAAATAAAGAAAAGATTTTGTATTCAACATTATTTACTTTTTATGTAAATGGATTATAGCGATGTAATGACATTTGTGAGAGAACATGGTACTTGACCACACTGCACAGACTCCAGAACCAACACGGCAGACTGGACATCACAGCCCACACCAGCCAGCAAGAGGAGAAGGGAACGGGTGGCCGTAATGAGTCAGCTGTGGCAGCCCCCCCCCCCCCCCAACCCTGCTGCAGCAGAACTGGCCTGCCAACAGATGCACCTACATCACGCAGCATAGTTTTCTGCCAGTGTAGGTGGGACATCTCATACCAGCTCAGACTGTGGGACACAAGCACGTGCCAGCAGCAACCATTAGCAGCCAACGACCTGCCAGCCCGCAAATCGAGGGACAAGCGAGTCGCTTGGCACCACGGTCAATGCGTGTGTTGAGCCTAACCGACTCAGTGGGGTGCCGAGAGGGACGCGTCCCAACGACAAAAGGCGAGCGAATCCAATGTCCCGCACTGGCAGGCACGTTCCAATGCAGAGGTGAATGGGAAGAGCAGGGCTGCCCACGTCCCGCTAATGCTGAATGGATTTCTACTCCAGGGGGTGGGTTGCATGTCAAATTCAATGCTGTCACACCAGTTGCTGACAGCTAACAGCTGCCTGACCAGTATGATGCCAATGGTCCAGCTGCAGTCTTCAAGCTGCCCAAGATGCGAGTTGCTGCCCACTCGCCAGATGCTGCGAGATGAGAAAAACGCCAGAGACGTCTGCCACCACTTCTGCCACGTCATGCACTGAGTGAGAGGTCGCTCTACTCTGGCGCAAATTGCTGGGGATTATTGAAAGCAGATTGCATTGCAATAAAGAAATATTGTGTGTCACCTTAGGGATGATCAGAATAAGTAAAGAAAGAACTGTCTGAGTATGTTCAGTTTTACTGAGCTGTCTTTATATCAAATAACGTAGACGTTTACTACCACAGTCATTCATAATTTTTCTAAGGGGGCGTCACATATGTATTATCATATCATATTAATCAATTTGCATATCAGTTTTGTTGTGACATTGCTGCATCTCTACCTCTCAGAGAAAAAGTGAGGGGAGGGGGGAGGTGACCATCTAAGAAGAGCAGCCACCTTGAGTAAATTTGGCAACAATGCAGAGTGCACGAGGATGACCTTTGCTCCCCTACTGACGTTGAAGCGTCCCCTTAGAAAAACTATAAATGACTGTGCTAGTAAACTTCTTCATTATTTGATACAAAGACAGCTGAGTAAAACTGATTGTACTCAGACAGTTCTCTCTTTACTTATTCTGATCATCACTAAACTATCACACAATATTTTTAAGCGCAACGCAATCTGACTTTGAAAAATACCTACAAAAGAATGGCCCTGACTAACAATAACCTATACCTTTCATGAATCACTTACCTCACAAAAATCTGCGTTACTCGAACTACTGCAATACAGTGAGCGCCAATACTGCTAGCTAAATAAAAGATTCTAACTACTGAAGGCACTAACTACTGATAGGCATAGTTACCAAATGAAAGATTTTAATAGAGAACAAACAGTGTATTTACCTTATTAATGTTCAAAAGTCATTATATATATATCAATTCATGAGATCCATCTTAACAAATTTCCTTTTTCTGGTTATACATCCAGATCATCCACTTATAGTAACCTATCAAAACTCTGCCATCTCTCTCTATCCACATCCACCACTGCTGGCGGCTCACCTCCAACTGCACAACACTACACGCTGTTCCCATCCAACTGCCCAACACTCCAATAGCGAATATTCCAACAATGAGTCCAACCAGCCACAGACTGCACACAGCACAGTCAGTGATTTTCATACAGAGCACTGCCTGGCATTACCAACATAAAAACCTAAACAGCCTACTTACAATGTGACATTTTCAATTGTAAATTTGTCTCCCCAGGGACCCTTGTGGAGGGAGACATAGGATATCTTTCTGTAATATCATTATGTAATATCTTTCTGTTTTTTTCTTTGTATGTATCAATTGAACTGCCTTGATTGTGACACATATGTTTGTTCTGCACATTTATTAATGCTCTGATTATGTGCCTGTATATGTTTTCATGTCGTAGAACATAACTTTTTATCATTCCATAGAGTTTCAGCAGGTTCCACTCAGGTGTAGTACCGAACCACAGTAACACTGCAACCTGATTTCTCAGTTGGTCTTATTAGTCTCTTTACAATATCCATGGGTCCATATAGATGCTGTGCATTTTCAACTTTCGTGTATAGACGTCAATGCTGTATCTAGTCTCAGAATGAGAAAGCATTCTAAGTAGAATGTCATATTTTCTTTTATAAATACCTTGAACAGGCAGCAACCACGGAAAAAAGACAACATCTCATTCAGTATGGTGTGTAGGCCAGGAATGAGACAGAATAAAACTGAAGAATCCAAGATTTCTAAAATTTCCCTCACTGTAGCAAATTTCTCAGCCTGGCGACGAATTTCCTTGGTATTCTTAGCATAAAAAGTTCGAAAATTCTGGTTCGACTCATTTATGCATAGTACAGACAATAAGTCTTGGATAAATATGTTATTGTCATGATTTGAACCCATGATTAGTAATAGCCCTATAAAACAAAATAATTCACCTTCGTTGGTGTGCTGAATACCTAATCGAGAAGCCTCTTCATTTAAGTGTAGTTTTATTAGATTCACAACATGAGGTGTAAAATAGTCTCTGTAGCCTCTTTCGGAGACTCAGTTTTTCCTTGTTGTCTTTGTCCCGTTCGTTCCCGGGATACATTTTGTAGAGAACGCCCATATTCTCGAGATGGTCCGTAACATACTCGCGCGCCGTTTTGGCAATGAATTTATCACAACTGGCATCATTAACATCTGGTGAGTTGGGCTGAACTTCATCTTCATTCTCAGATGGTGAATCAGCTCCAATTTCTACCATATCATCATCCACTTCACTTTCATCTAAATCTGATTCATTCAAGACTTGTTCAAGTACCCTTTCAATAGAAGTATGGTTCAAATGGCTCTGCGCACTACGATACTTAACATCTGAGGTCATCAGTCCCATAGAACTTAGAACTACTTAAACCTAACTAACCTAAGGACATCACACACATCCATGCCCGAGGTAGGATTCGAACCTGCGATCGTAGCAGTCGTGCGGTTCCGGACTGATGTATAGAATTATCATATAAACGTTTTCTGTTCATTTTGCTTTTTCAACAGCAGCAAAAACAATGAAAATAAAAACGGTAGACTTCATAAAAAGGCGTTTGAAGACAACAACGCAAAATTCGGTGGGTGGTGGGATCTTCTAAGGCACAGCATAAAGAAACATTTCACTCTGGAAAACAATATCAAAAGAATTATTGTGAATGAAACGTGGTGGCGGTGGGGGTGCTGGTGGTAGTGGTGGTGATGGTCATCAGGTACGCTAGGTAAGCGTATTTTAAAAAGAAAGGGAATTTTCCGATATGTCTTCTGGCCTCCCCACCAGAATTTAGGTCCAATATTCGCCACTACTATATCTAGAATTACTGATTATTATAACAATGGTCGCATGCCACCTACAGGACTTTATGTCACATTTATATTAGTTTAACCTTGCCTTCGAGATCGATACTAGAAGGTTGCAGTATACCTGCAAGTTCCTGCCTTAGCCCCATTCCTTGAAATCTTGTAATCAGGCTTTCGCAGCATAATTTGCGACTATGTTCAAGCATCTGTTAATTCAGACTTTACAGCCTTTTCGCCGCGCTTTTCTGTGAGTCAAACAAAAACCTGTGACCATTCGTTCTACCCTTATCTGAGTATCCCCTGTTCTATTCGGAATATGAAGATTTGTATTTTTATTTACGAATAAGTGGTGATTTCCAGATGTGTGGTAAGGCAGGCAGAGAACAACTTACGCTGCTGCAAGTGAAACGAGAAGCAATAACATTCACGTTCTTCCTTGGCGCAAAGCCTATAGCATTCCACATCCACAGTAATCTAAGCATAAGTGTTTTGTAAACGGTATTGCTCCCCAGTATCCAGCGAATGAACCAGAGTCTGCCGCCCGCTTTGCCCACGACTGAACCTATGCGATCGTTCAACATCATACCCACGCAAAAATTCGCCTCATTTTCCTGAAGAGTTGGCTAATTCAATTGTGACTCACTGACGTTGTAGCCACAAGATACTAGTTTTATGCGATGCGAAGTTCACAGTTGTACATTTCTGTTCATTTAAGCAAGTGTGTGTGTGTGTGTGTGTGTGTGTGTGTGTGTGTGTGTGTGTGTGTGTGTGTGTGTATGAATTCCTAAGGGACCAAACTGCTGAGGTCATCGTCCATAGACTTACACACTACTTAAACTAACTTACACTAAGAACAACGCACACACCCCTGCCCGAGGGAGGGTTCATTTAAGCAAGTGTGTGTGTGTGTGTGTGTGTGTGTGTGTGTGTGTGTGTGTGTGTGTGTGTGAATTATTCCTAAGGGACCAAACTGCTGAGGTCATCGTCCATAGACTTACACACTACTTAAACTAACTTATACTAAGAACAACGCACACACCCCTGCCCGAGGGAGGACTCGAACCTCCAACAGGAGGGGGCGCACAGTCTGTGACATGGCGCCTGTAGCAGTGCGCCACCCGGTGCGGCATTTAAGCAAGCTTTCCATCTTTGTACCTCTTTAAAAACGTAAAGACACGACTCAATATTTAAGCAGCTTTTTATCAGACAGTAATTCGTTACAAACAACTGCATCATAGCCACTAAAAGGCTGAAGTTATTAGTACTACTGTCTGGAACGTCAGTAACAGGAAACAGGAACAGAAAGTACCCAGATACACTTACCTGAAGCAGCCTGATGTTATTTCTATTTCTGTCGATGACCACCCAACCAAGGCAACAAAATCTGATGTCAAACAGAGCGCGTGGCAAAATGCAGTTAATATTCCAAGTTAACACTGTACCTCATATGACTTCCTTTCAATATGGAATCACGGACCGCCTACAGGCATGGCGCAGACCATACATCAAATCTGTTCTTTCCCTTTCCCGCCATAGTAATTCGTGTTTCCAGTGACGACGTTGCTAAATAGTACTTTAGAGCTTAACCTCATGAGCAAAAGTAGACTGTGCACTGTCGCACTGTAATCAGATATACAGGGTGGGGCAAACGAAAGTGGCCCGGAGAACGGAGTTCCAGTGAACAAAGAAACATAGCAGAGAAAATGAAATTCAGTACTAACTACATTACGCAGATGTTGAAAGTGACCACTATTCATCTCTTTGTACTTCTGGGCCCTGGCCAACAAGTTGCTGAAGGCGGGTCGAAGCTAGACTGCTGGAATCTCATCCTTAATGTCCTGCTCTTGTTCTTGAACACTATGAGGGTTGTCGTTATACACCTTAGACTTGAGGACGACCCACACTAAGAAGTGTGACAGTTGGGTGAGCCGGGTGGCCAGCTAGGGCCGCGACCAGCCTGACCTTTGCTAACTACTTTTTCGGCCATGAAGACTGTGCAAATGTGCTCCAAGGTTCGACCGGCTGTATGGGCAGTTGCTCCATCCTATTGGAAGTAACTGTATATCTTTTCCTCCTTCATTAATTCTGTCGCAAATGGTTTCAGAATGTTGGCAATGTAATGCGCCGAAGTCAGTATCTGATGAAAGAAGATGCGACCACGACCAATAATGCGGCGTGCAGACACTGCATACCAAACTCCAAGCTTATCATCACGCAGTGGTGTTTCATGGAGGTTGCAAGGATTTCCCAATGTGTGATAAGGCAGGAACCAAAGAGAACAACTTAAGGTGCTGCAAGTGAAACGAGCAGCAATAAAATTCAGATTCATTCTTTTCATTAATATTTGTATTTTTATTTACGAATAAGTGGCGATCTCCAGATGTGTGGTAAGGCAGGAACCAAAGAGAACAACTTAAGGTGCTGCAAGTGAAACGAGAAGCAATAACATTCACGTTCTTCCTTGGCGCAAAGTCTGTAGCAATTCCTGATGCTGACAGTACTGCGTGTAACGTCAAAACGACGTCACGTTTGCAGAATGTCTTGAAAATGAGTGTTAATCCTCGTATCTCTCGATCCAGGAACGGCTTTGTACCTAGGAATTCTTCACGTCTTCGAGTGAGTGTAGTATCTTTTTGCTCTTGTCAGTTTATGTTTATTTCTTTCCGGCTGTATTATTTCTTGTTTATAGCTTCAATGGTTTCCATAATTCATAACAGAACCACACAAAGAGGGGCTGGTCGTTTTTGAGCATCGTTGTTATCTGACACTCGTTTCACTTTCAAAAGTGTCAGCGTTTTACTAGCTTGCCTTGCAAAATGAAAGAGTTTGATAGCAATATAGGCACATAACGTATCATGGTATCCACAAAAACGGCAAGGCTGCTGCATACCATTACCACTGTCTAATCATAATAAAAATCGCACGCCATACACAGCGCTTCGTCTGGAAAGTAACCTTGTTGACTGAGGTAAGAGCGTACAATGTTCTTTCCCTTTTTCCCGTTAATTAGGGAACTTGCGAACAACGAGCGTCAGCGTTTTAAAAAGTTGTTACGTGCCGAGGTGTCCCAGGCAAGTTTACGCAAAGGGGCGTTCGTGGTCGATACATTAGTCTCAAGTGGCGCCCAACGACGGTGCTGCTAACGGGCGAGCTATCGTATTTCGATTAAAGGACTGGCCCTATGAACGTCATTAGCCGGGACCGCTTTATTAGAATAACTGGATTAGGCAGCTCCCTGGGGACCCGCGTTGTCCTTTTCTGCTGCCAAATACTCATTACGCCTACGATCTTTCTTTATGCGACCAGCCACCACGACAGACCATAGCGCTGCCATCACCGCTGAGGTACGGAAAATTCACGCCCCGCCAGTAACACGCTACTGTGAACGTGACATACGTAACTCTGTAATAAACTGCGTTCCTTTTCTGTACAATAATAACGTAGTTGCAGGTAAGGTCGTCCTGCCTGTTTGTTTATGGATTTATTTGAACAGCAAGATTATGGCCTACCAGTCCTCTCTTACATTAACCAGACATAATTGGTGAGTCAGCGTTAAAATACATAATCCAATGGTAGTACCTAATACCGATGATCATGGTATTAATAATAGCAACAGTAATAATTTTAATATCAATGTTAATAATAAATGTAGAATTACGGAGAAATAGGGGCCCAGTACTACGCCAGAGTTAATCAGTTACATTTTCCACAGATCATATGAACGATTCTTTTATCGAAATGATGTGGAATGAGTCAGTTTACGGAAAATGTATACATGATTGGTCCTGGAGAAATGACTTTAGGTTAGATTTAAAATTTCTTTTGGTACCTCTAAGACATTTTATATCATTGGACAAATTATCAAAGATTTTTGTTGCTGAATATTGGACTCCTTTCTGGGAGACTGACAGTTTTGATAATGGTTAATAAAGTTTGTTTCTCCTTATAGTGCTGCAGGTGTGGACGTCACTGTTCTTCTCAAATTGTGATGTTTCGTTTATGAGAATTTCATTAGCGAATATTTGAATTGCAATGGCGCAGTTAAATTGCCCAGCTTCTTGAACAGATCCGTGGGTGACTAACGCATATTATTCTTACTGATAGCTTTTACGCAATCAATTCTTTCTTTTTAAGTGGCGAGTCATTCTGTAAAATTATTCCACAATACATTATTAAGTGGAAATGTGAAAAATATGTCAAAAGTTCGATTCGTTTATTTCCAAGATTAGCAATTATACAAACAGGAAACTTAGCTGAACATAGTTGTTTGAGAAGTTCACTAACATGTTTTTTGTCAGTTCCAAGATTCATCAACGTGTACACCAAAACAGTTGAAGCATTCTACCCCACTTACTGACTGCTGCTGACGTGCTACATCAATCGTTAGAATGACTGTATTTGTTGTACAGAACTGAACATAGTTTCTTTTTCAGAATATAGAGACAGTCCATTTTCTGAGAACAACTTAATAATTCTTTTGAAAATATCATTTACAGTCCCTTCTGTTACTTTCTACCTAATGAGTTCTGTTATAACACTAGTATCGTGTACAAAAGCTACCAATTATGCTTGTCGTATATGAAGTGGAATGTCATTCACAAGCGCAATGTGAACCTTGTGAGACTCTCATTGTGATTTTTTCCCCACCCATAAAATTTATTCCCTACCAACACTGTTTGAATCATTCAGAACATCTCTGTGAAGTATGACTCAAATCAGTTGTGTGTAAACCCATCAGTTCCATAAACCTTGGGTTTTTCCAGTAGAGTAACATGATCTAGCTGCAGTCTACCCGCAAACAATGCTAGTTTAACAGTTGCATAGTTTAACCTGTCTGGAAAAATTCCCTGTGCCAGTGATGCATTGCGTATATCGCTCAGCACACTGCTTATTAAGTTGAAACAACTTTTCATATTCTACTTCAAATTGCGTCAACACCAAATGAGCTTTTGTTTTTTACAATTTTTATCATTCTATTAATTTTTTCAAAGGATTGTAATGCTACTTCTGGTCCCCTAACATTCCTGAATCTAATTAATAGATGTTGGAATAGATATCAAATTCCAAGATCACGGTCACATGCTCAGGTTATGTCCATATTCAAAAAAGATGCTAGAAACAAGTGTGAAAACTGTAGGGAAATAAAAGTTCTGAATACAGGATGTAAAATATATCCAAGAATATTAAGTAAGAGAGTATGAGCCCTGGCATATGTTTTGTTGCTAGAAGAACAAAACGGTGTTAGAAACGGACGATCTTGTGCAGATGCCACTTTCACAGTTAAAAGGTAACAGAAAAAAGGAGAATATAACCTTACAACTTTTCTAGCTTTTTCTGATAATGAGAAAGCGTTCGACCAAGTAAGTAGTGAAAAATTATGGGAAATCATGGCTCAAAGAGGATATGCGAATCATCTATTTAAAATTCTAAAATGTATGTATAAAAACAACAATCACCATACATGTCGAAAATGGGAGGTGCAGTAAAAAGTATAAGGCATGGTTGTAGCTTGTCTCCATCTATTTTTACAGTTCATATAGGCGATCAGGATAGGGAATGGATGTATAAAATTAATGGAGTAAATCTAACATCAACATTCGCAACGCACTAGAATTGGCCGTCACATACTGGATGTTATCCTCATTCAATTTTGACCACCTGCACACTGCCTGATGGGTGCAAAACCATTCGTCACTCACTAATGTCACTGTGGTACCAGCTTCAACAGACCACATATTGGCTCATTATTAATTTCACAGCAAATAAATGGTGTCGTATGTTGCTGTGTGCAAGCTGTGCCTTTATTTCTATAGGGGCAGAGGCTGTACTGACACCTTTCCTATTACCAAACGGTCCTGGCGGATGTTCGAGTCCTCCTTCGGGCATGGGTGTGTATGTTTGTCCTTAGGATAATTTAGGTTAAGTAGTATGTAAGCTTAGGGACTGACGACCTTAGCAGATAAGTCCCTTAAGATTTCACGAAAACATTTGAACATTTATTACCAAACCCCTTCTCTGCTGTGGACCATTTCTTCAAACACTTCCACTGTGCAGAGAAAACAGCTGTTACGTTTAGAGCCTCCTCCTTGCTACCACGTTCGTTTCATCTATCATATTCACCTGTGGTTCGAGGTCCTGACATTGGTTCACGTACCTTAATTGTTTGATCTGATTTGCTAGTATCTCTAAATCCTTGAAGGTACAGGGGAGCTGAGTGTATATCATTCATGAATGGTCAGCTGATTTAATGCAACACACGACAGAAGCCACCACCTGGACCTTCCAGACACAGCTGTACAATCCCCATTAACATACTTTCGAAACGGCTCATTTATTCCCTGTTGGTGTCCTTACCGTAGACCAACCAATTTCTGCGATGACCTTTCAAGAAGTAATCTTTACACAATCATTGGTGGAAGTTTCCACGTAATATGCTACAACTAAGGCCCTTGTTATCCTGGTTGCCAAGTTACCTCTAGTGTGAGGACACATTAATTGCAACACATCCACATATCCCGTGCAAACACCAAGTTTTGTTCCATCGATAAAAATCACGTGGTACAAACACTTCATAATAGCAGGTATTGAATATATCGCAAAGTCCTTGTTATCGAACTTTCCTGACAACAAGTGGGGAACAGTGGTGAATTGTGTTGTTGATAATTCTTCCGGGTTATATGGCCGTGGTCCATGGAATTCTTCTATCCTAATGTTTCGTCCAATACTGAGTTGGCAGGACTCAGCAGGACCAGCCATACCTCTGAGGATGTCCAACGTAGTATTGGACGAAACGTTAGGAATAGAAGAATCCCATGGACCACGGCCATATAACCCGGAAGAATTATCAACAATAGTACCATCCGGTCGTGAAAGCTTTCATTGTATGAGTGGTGAATTGTGTCTTAGGCTTTTATCCGCCCATTATATTAACTGACTGCCTCACCTCATCTCCCAATACTAGATTTAAATCCGTTTTGATATCCTGCAGCAAAGATTCTGCTAATAAAACATTAATTATAACTTCTAGCCTTGTCATTCTCTCCTGTAACTCATTCAGCACCAGCCTAATTTCTCGGTCAACTACTGCCAATAAATCACTAATTCTGTTCACATAATATATGCCTCTTACTTGCAACCTACACAGTTGTCCCCAGGAAGGTGACACAGCTCTAATGAATTGTGATACTAACTCCAACTCTGAAATGGCCAGCAGAGTAATATTATCTCGCGACCTACATTCGTGCGCTCTCTCACCATCAGCTGCATGTACCGGCTCATCCATGACTTGCTGAAGCTGCAGAGACAGTTCCGCCACCATGTTCACAGGGGCCTGTCCACGAATCGCTACCATCTACAACAGCTCGTCCTTACGCAGCTGTGCTACGACTGGCACATTCCTAGCGGCCCTACCCGCAACAGCACACAACAGCGAGACACGATCTCTAGTTTACAGTCTAATACAATGAACCTATAGCAGCACACTGACAACTCACAATCACACTCTGCTACAAATTGTGGAGTAAGATTTAGGTGGAGTGGAGTTCAGTCTAGGGATTGTGCAGACATGGGCTTAATGTTAAAATTTTATTAAACATAAAATATCTTTCCAGACAACTGGCAAATAGATAACTGAACTTAATTTGTAGTTCAACTGTTGTTCTTGAATCAAGGCTTGAAACAAGACAATATCAGCATAAAATTTCTTCAGAACGAAAAAAAAAGAGTTTAAATTAAGCTTTGCTTAAGACTTGGCCAACAAAAAAACCGTTCACCATATACGGCTCTAATCCACAAATGCCGGCCGTTGTGACCGAGCGGTTCTAGGCGCTTCAGTCCGGAACAGCGCTACTGCTACGGTCGCAGGTTCGAATCCTGCCTCGGGCATGGAATTGTGTGATGTCTTTAGGTTAGTTAGGTTTAAGTAGTTCTAAGTGTAGGAGACTGATGACCTCAGATGTTAAGTCCCATAGTACTCAGAGCCACTTGAACCATTTGATACAATAACGACGAATGAAAATAACTTGCCCGCCAGCTTACTTGCGGCTTTCTTACATTAGCAATCCATATCCACTATCACTCCCATCACCAATTTCCTACTAAAGCAACATAACTACCAACCCACTAAAATACTACCTACGCAAATGTACTAGCCAGGTACCTGTACAATGGCATATAGGAATACAATATGAGTTATGCTCACACCTTAATAATAACAAGATCAATATGGCTCTTTCTTTGAGAAAACAACCATACACATAGCGTGCCAGCAAACACAATAACCTTAACACACCACACTGTACGCATGGACCTTCTGTTTGGAATATCACTTATAATTAGCCACACTCAGTGTACTGTGAAGAGCACAGGTTGTGTACTAAGTTGCGTGCCAGTGCCGACCAAAAACCACTGTCAGTCACTAAAGTACCCTGTTAATGCTCTTGTTGTAATCTGAAACTCTTGTTTGCGTCTCCTCCGGAATCACCGAGCTTCCGCCCAGGAAGAGACAAGAGCAGCCTTCCATGGTAGTACGTGTTTCACACCCAGTGGCCACATTCCACGCTGACCGCTTCCAAACTACCATCTTCGCTCCTGGGCGCAACAGCTTTGGAGACGACTTTGTGTTGTTGGCTGTCGACCACCTCTCCTCTATCACTCGCATTGGTCAGGGGGGAGGGCAGCTCACCCTCTGAAGGCGTGCCACTGTCTCTAGCCACTAAACTGCTCACGGGTGAAATAAACATGCCGCATGACACTGCTTGCTACAAATTCAAACGAGATGGCTAATTTAATGTACTTGTTTATACGCAAACTTGTAAGAGCCATGTTTTCTGACACCAACCAGTTTTAACGCTACAATCAACAAGCAATTTTGCCGCTAAGCAAATTAAGTTAAAATTCGCAATTCTCCACAGAAACACGCATTATAAAGTCAGCACCATGTAGGCACATCCATTACCCGTCTCCCGGTTTAGACATTCATTTTGTGATATTCGGTTTTTTAAATATTTGTATTTAGCTCTTTTAAAACGGCAATTAATACAGGCTTTTACCATTGAATGCCGTGCATGTATTGTAAATTCCGAGGGCCACAGGCGAAAGGTAATAGAAAGACGAGTTACAGTAACAGCACACTTAATTTTTATGTTTATTTATAATACTGATTTCTTGTGGCTCACAGGCCTGGTGCAAGTCTTTCAATTGGACACCACTTTGGCGATTTGCGTGTCCCTAACCTACCCCATTTATCCAGCCGGGGAAAGGGAACCTACACCTTAACGTGGAACCCGAACCAAGTGTCGTTTCTAGTGAATCCTCATACCGGTGAGAGGTGAATACTAACTTAAAACGTTGAAAAATCCTTGGTCCAACCTGGCTTCAGTCCCGCGAACTTTGGATTTCCAATCAAGCGCGTTACCGCTAGACCACCACAGCCGACTACTTGTTTTACTTTTATGGTGGAAACCAATGTTGCGAAAGGATCCCAGTACGTATTTTACCAATAAACAGGGAACGAAATGATGTACAACGTAATTTGTAGGCGGCAAATGACCACAAGAAAGAGGGCTATCTGTACAGATGTACAGTTTTAATGTCTCATTTGCAGAACTTGGTTGATGGACGCAGACGTGTTTTTCATTGCAACGAACATGGCGGTGTGACGTCAGCAACACTGTATAAGGGAGACGCACCAGTGGTGCAGCAGCTTTTGCGCCCGAGTCGCAGTTACGACATCGGTGATGAGTTCGGAACAGGCACTACTGGAGAGAGATTTGGTGTATGACATCGACTATGCCGAATATGAAAGATTTTAAATTTTACGCTATATGTTAAATTTTCAATTTATCACTCGTTGGTTCGCAGACTTCGATAACTCTAGACTAAAGTTAGAACGTGAACAGATATTTTGCAGTTTTTCACACTGTGTTGCAATGAACTATTTAAATTAATTTCTCTTGAAGTAGCAGCGCTAATGAGAAACAAAATATATTTTAATAAAATTCTTATTACTGGTTTTTAGTTACTTCAGAATTAAGTAATGAACTTTAATTTCCGATTTTTTATGACACATAGGAATTTTCAGATTTTGACCGGCCATAGTAGCCGAGAGCGCTAATGCGCTGCTTCCTGGGGTTGGGTAGGCGCTCCGGCCCTGGTTCGAATCCGTCCGGCGGATTAACGACGAGGGCCGGTATGCCGGCCAGCCTAGATGTGGTTTTTAGGCGGTTTTCCATATCCCGCTAGGTGAATGCCGGGCTGGTCCCCATGTTCCGCCTCAGTTACACGACTCATAGACATTTGAACACGTTCGCTCTATTTCATGGCTTACACTAGATGCAGACAGCTGGGGGTTTCGGTGAGGGCATCCGGCCACCCTCTGCAACTCACGCCACCAAATCCATAGTAACACGTCCGACCCCACGCTAACACGGGACTAAGGCCCAAAGAAAGAAAGACAGACAGGAACTTCCAGATTTTGAGTCTGAGTATACACATGTGATTAGTGACTGGTATGGAAGTTGACTTTGTTCAGATCTGGTGTACCGTTTACTACACACATGTATAAAACTTGATGGCAAATTGTTCTTGTCAAAACTGTTTTCATTTTATTTCTTCTATTGTGAGGCCAACATTCGCAAAAGAATAAAATTTAATTTAATAAAATAAACTTTCGTTCAATTTCAATCACAAATGATTTTCGTCTTGTTACCTAATTCTCTTATTTCATTTGCAAATGTGGTCATAGTTTGCAGTTCTTATCAATTTCTAGGAAAAATTCAAGGCTCTACAGCCAAGTTGGCCAAAAGGTGATAAAAGGAGAACTGTGTGACGAAACTGTGCGCCACCACGCTCGAAACCTCAAGTTTAAGCACTCCGTCGGACAATAGATGACGTAATCATTGACCACGCAGGTTTCGACCTGCTTACCGTCAGTGTTTTCTGTACTCCCATTAGGAGTCCCACCCGGACGTCGTCATGTCGGTTTTTAAGCTTTATGTCAATATACTACTAAGGAGACTGCCTACCATACGCTTGTCCGTCCTCTTTTAGAATACTGCTGCGCGGTGTGGGATCCTTACCAGATAGGACTGACGGAGTACATCGAAAAAGTTCAAGGAAAGGCAGCTCGTTTTGTATCATCGCGAAATATGGGAGAGAGTGTCACAGAAATGGTACAGGACTTGGGCTGGAAATCATTAAAAGGAAGGCGTTTTTCGTTGGGACGGAATCTTCTCACGAAATTCCAATCACCAACTTTCTCCTCCGAATGCGAAAATATTTTGTTAACACCGACCTACATAGGGAGGAACGATCACCACGATAAAATAAGGGAAATCAGAGCTCGTACGGGAAGATATAGGTGTTCATTCTTTCCGCTCGCTATACGACATTGGAATAATAGAGAATTGCGAAGGTGGTTCGATGAACCCTCGGCCAGGCACTTGAATGTGATTTGCAGAGTATCCTTGTAGATGTATTTGTAGATGTACTTAGTCATCTGGCTGAAAAATTGAAAACCCTTGACACTTACCCTGTACTCAAAGGCGTCCATCAAGTGAAAACTGAAATGCTGAAGCATGGGTCGTCTTACTTGGTTATAGGACGATGCAGGGTCATAATTATGAATGACGAACAGCCCCGTACCTGCGCTGGCTGTGCTCAGGAAGGGCATGTCCGCCAAAACTGTCTCCAGCGCCGGATTGTACAGACACCTCTAAACAACGCCGCCTCCACTCCGCCGTCCACAGTTCTCCCTGTCACCTATGCTGCAGTCACCGCCAATATTGTCGATCTTCCGCACGATCCACGCGATCCGTCGCAGCTGACGACTACCGTAGTGGAGACCAATGAAACACTTTTCACATCACTGCAACCAGAGGCACTGTCGGTAAGATGATGATGATGATGATGTTTGGTTTGTGGGGCGCTCAACGGCGCGGTTATCACCGCCCGTACAATTTCCCAACATTTGCTCAGCCCAGTCTCGCCACTGTCATGAACGATGAAATGAAGAGGACAACACAAACACCCAGGCATCTCAAGGCAGGTGAAAATCCCTGACCCCGCTGGGAATCGGGCCCGGGACCCCGTGCTCGTGAAGCGAGAAGGCGCCGCGAGACCAGGAGCTGTGGACTGTCGGTAAGAGACGATCGTTTGTCTAGTACCGCTGACTGCGACACGATGACGGATCTGACGCCTGGCGTTGTACCGACTCCTGCCTTCCTTCCACTTGGCAAGGAGGTGACAGACAAACGCTCCCATTCCGACACAGAGGCGCATATAAGGTCCCATGCAAGCGCCAGAAGTAGCACTGCGTACCAGCAGATGATAATATTCAAAGAATGTGGCCACAAGGAAACGACAACATAACCGATGATGCAAAATCCTCTGACACGCAGATGTCGGACGGTAATGTTCATCCACCTCACCCCACGACAGCTTCACATCGCAGTGACTTGGTGGTGTCGCACCCTCCCGCAAGCACCCTGGGTGGCGTTCAAATGGTACAAATGGCTCTGAGCACATTGTGACTTAACTTCTTGGGTCATCAGTCCCCTAGAACTTAGAACTACTTAAACCTAACTAACCTAACATCACAACCATCCATGCCCGAGGCAGGATTCGAACCTGCACCGTAGCGGTCCCGCGGTTCCGGAATGCAGCGCCTAGGACAGCACGGCCACAGAGGCCGGCCTTGGGTGGCGTCCCTTCGTCTGTGGGCTCAGCGGACGACCTGTCGAGGGACAGATAAGGTTACGATTGTGGACTGGGCCGTAATCAGTTACTCTTGGTTGCACAACAAATACGTAATCTTTATTTAAAGAAACTAAAATTTTAAAACGATCTCTTAAAAAAACACAATTGACAGTATGACGGCTGAAGGCCTCATCACAGAAAAATATAATTCCACAACTTTAGGGCCGAAGGCCACCAACAATAGCCTCAAACAAAAAATGGTTCAAATGGCTCTGAGCACAATGGGACTTAATTTCTGAGGTCATCAGTCCCCTAGAACTTAGAACTACTTAAACCTAACTAACTTAAGGACATCACACACATCCACACCCGCGGCAGGATTCGAACCTGTGACCGTAGCGGTCACGCGGTTGCAGACTGTAGCGCCTAGAACCGCTTGGCCACACCGGCCGGCAACCTCAAACAAAAAATGGGTGAAGGCTTGAATTAGAAGTCAGAAGAACCATTCCAAATACCACATATTAAGATAAATGCTTCGTTTTAAAACAAACTGTAACACAGCTGAAGGCCTTATTATAAAAGAAGTGATATTATCACAATACTAAATAACAAACGGCTGAAGGTCTGAATTAGAAGTCAGGAAAGCAATTCCAGATAGCACTTTTAAAATAAATACCTTGCTTTTAAAACAAGTTTGCTTAAACTAACTTACTGTAGCACGACTGAAGGGCTTATCACAAAAGAAGTGAAATTATTGCTCGGCTGCAGGCCACACCAAGAACAATTAGAAAATTACAAATCCTTAAAGCAAACCTCACAATCTAAGGAATCAGGACAAGTGGTTCTCAGCAAGTGTTCCAAGGGTCGGCCTGGGAAGGTAACTCAAACATAAGGTAAGGTGAGCCAGGCAGTCAAGAGTTGTACTCACGTAACAGGATGGCAACTCAAACTAGGGCAGCTTAAGCGTTGACCGACCGACTAACTAACCCGCCTAACGTCCGATCACCGGTACAAGATGGAATATTTTTAGGCAACGGCGAAGAGACAGACAGCACTACTTTAGAAAACACCGGAGGCCAAAGGAAACACTAGAACCAAGGTAGACCTCCCCAAAAAAAAAAAAAATACGCACAGTACAATACAAGAGGTTGTCGAACTACACGCCGGGTCAGACAGCATCAACACGACGAGGAAACGTACACTCCCGGAAAAGTACGCTAACCTCCAGGGCAGGTAACTGGGGCGTTAGCGGTCACAAGGCAGAAAATAACGCTGGTTGCACTTCACTAATGAGAATAATACTAAATTCAGTGATAAATAACAAAAAGAGAAAGACGGCTGCAATATTTCACCGCCTCGAAACACTTCACTCGTTAATCAAAATATCCACGGGTGTACTGCCGGTCTACAGTGTCCAACGGGCACAATATTTCAGCGATCATACATGTCGCCATCATCAGGTGAACTGACGGACTGAGCTCAGTCCGTCAGTTCACCTGATGATGGCGACATGTATGATCGCTGAAATATTGGGCCCGTTGGACACTGTAGACCGGCAGTAAACCCGTGGATATTTTGATTATCAAATACGCCGGGAGAAACTCAAGAATCACACTTCACTCGTTGTTGCCAGGCTCTGCGACCCTGTGAGCAACAACCCGCCGACCAGAATAGTCGAGGTTGCATTAGCAGTAAACTCTTCACTCAGCTTAAACTTCCAGGGTTCGGCGTGCAACGAAGTCGTCGCTCTCGCATCTACCCCTCCTCGATCAGGCAGTGGCTACACGCACCTGCATGCTGCTGCGCCCCCAACCGACCTGATGTCAGGTCCACTCCACACAACGTGACCCGGACGTAGTAGCATTTGCTCCAAAGATAGTACCACAGTACTCGTTCCGACAAGCGCTGCTGCTGCCACTCACTGGCAGGCAAGCCGGCAACTTAGTGACGCCAGTAAATCGAATAGGAAACGAGATGCCATAACCGCAATGACAAGAGGCCAAACAATAAACGGCATGAACACGAGGTGCCCACGGCGCAGGCACTACATTTGTACTGACGAGCTCCTGGGCTGATGACGTCGAGGATGACTGTGTGCCACTCCCTGGTGCTGCGGAAGGGCATGTCCCGATGGAGGTGTCGGAACAGCTACGACACAGCGACTGAAAACGCGATGGATGCTGCGGCTGGTCGGCCCCTGGCGGCCGCCGCCGGAGCAGATGCCACCTTCCCGGCGGACGTGGAGACCCAACATTACCGACTGGCGACTGTCATCCGTGCGCGCCATAAACTGACTGAAATGCCTGGGCTAGCAGGTCAGAGCGGATTAAATTGTGCAAAGGGGCCAAAATGAGTTCCTGTCAGTTACACTCAACATACAAACTTTATTTATCAACACACAATATTTAAAAAAAACTTTAATCGACCTCCTTTGGTTAACTTTAGATCAGCTGAAGGCCACATTCAAAATGCAAGACACAAGGCCTAAGCAAAATTGAAATACAAGATTCTTCTGGAGGTTTCACCCAAGAATATTTCCTAAATCTTCTATCTAATCGGCTGAAGGCCTTAGCAATTTAATTTTAATGGGTCTAGGTTGGAGGTCGCATTTTAAGCAATATGAGCAGTTTCAATCAAAAGGCAGAAGGCCTTATCTTAAAACATTTCATATAAAATAAAAAATAACAATCTCATGCCTTAAGGGCAAGACAATGCCATTAATTTAAGGGATATTAATACTCGGCTTAAGGCCACACATCAACACAATAGTTTAACGGCTTAAGGCATTAAAATTTTGACGTAAAATTCGGCAAGCCTCGTACAATAAATAACAATCTTATGTCTAAAGGGAAAGACAGGAACATTAATTCAGGATATATAAAAACTCGACTGAAGGCCACACATCAACCAAATAACTCAAACAGGGAAGTTACTATTTACCAGACACGGAACGGCGCTCAGAAGTTTCAAAGGGTCGGCCTGGAATTGTAACACTGACGCCCGATTAGGAGAGACAGGCAGCCTGACCAACAATCTCTAAATCGAAAGGCAACCCAGCCGACGGACAACCGACGAACCAACCAACCATCTGATTTCGGTCACCAGACAAAAAACACTACAACCAAAATGTCAGCGAGGCGAAGAGACCAGTAAAACTCGTCATCAAATATTGGTTGGTTATAAGCCAAGGCACAATACTCACATACATGAACATCACAACGGCTGTGGAACTACAAGGCGTGGCGGACAACATAGACACCGTAAATAAACACTCACTCGCTGCTCTGTCGCAGGCGACCAGCTGGCTACTGCAGTACACATACAGCGTTTAAAGCATTGCTCTGTCCGACTGACACGGGGTACACAGTGTTGCACGAAACATTGCCACAAGAAACTCGAACACTCGTAAAACGAATCACTGATGAACAACTAGAACAAGTCACCGGCGGACAAACCCGCAGGACGGTCGGTGACGAAACACACGTCGACTGACCAGACGACCGACCAACAACCAATCGAGGTCGTTAGCACTCAAAACCTGTGCGTCCGCTGACCGTCGGGAACTGGGAGACACGGCGATCCGGGCACACTGGCTCGGACCCAATCATGCAGAGGTAACTCTTGCCCTTTGGCCACGACGTCCCCGCAAAAGAAGGAACCGAGCCACGTCCAGCAAGATGACCCAGTGACGAGGCCCAGCAACGGTCAAAAGACCAGGCACACGTTGCCCAAAAAGGTGACCAACTGAACGACCGAACAACGGTCGATCCCGCTGCCATCATACGTCGCGAGCGGCCGGCGAGTACTGGCTGTCCGCGCCTCCCGAGCGCTCCGTCCCTGACTACTGCTACGCGCCGACTGCATTTCTGCCGCGTTCCAACTCCAACCGCTCCAGGTCCGATCTCCCACTGACTTTCTTTGAACGGACGACGTCCCGGAGACACTGGCTCGGACTCAACCATGCAGAGGGAACACAACCGACATCTCTGCACAGGAAGGAACCCACCACCCAAATACATGTCATTGATAAGACGACCGACCGAACGACCAACCAACGCTCGTCCCCGCTGGTACTTGCAGTGGCGACCTCACGGTGGCTTCATCCCCGACTACACTTCTGCCGCGTTCCAACCCCAACTGACTTCCAGACACACGACGACCCGGAAATACTATCCGTTGTCCAGAGACAGTACGACATTGCACTTATCGATACGCGCTGCTGCTGCCTCTCATGGGCAGCAATTCAGTAACTCCAGTAACTGAAATTAAATGACGAGGCGGCCGTACGGTAAAAATAAGATGTTAAATAAGAATGACGATGTTACAAAATACGCTGAATGCAGCGGATATAGACATTGTCTTTCTACAGGAGATCTATGTCGATGATTTCCTCGGCCCTTTCGAATACACTGCTCACGTTCCCCACGCGTCTGCCCCTGGCAGTGGCGTGGCCATCCTTCTTCGTGATGACCTAATTCCCGAAGACTTTGCTATTCTCCATGACGCGAGAGGCACGGCGCTCACTTTCCGTGACGTCAGAATCGTGAATATCTATGAACACTTCGGATCGGGACGATGCCGTGAACGGTTCCCTTTCTTTGCAGATGTCGTCGCACCTATCTTCGTGGGACGCAGGACGCTTAATCTGCACTGGAAATCTTAATGCTACCCAGGCGCCAAAGGATCAACTTTCACATCACCTTCCATGTCCGTCGCGCTCCGCCATCATAGCCAACTTTCGAATTGTGAACACGTAGGAGTACGTACACGGTGATTGGACGGCTTTCACGCACTATACCAGCCACCCCTGCAGCCGTAGAGACCACATCTGTCTCTCGCGCTTCATTGTTTGGGGCACACGGACCGCTGAAATATGGCCACGTGCTTTTTCCGACCATGCGGCTTATATATGCACAGTCACCTTGCGCTGCCAGGCGGCAAGGCATGGGCAAGGCCCCTGTAAATTGAACGTGACACATCTACAATCTCCTGAAAGTCGACAGGTCGTGGAGGCAACGTCATCCGCCAGTCAGCGAGGGGCTTACCCGATCACACTGTCTTGGTAGCTGATATGCGCCAAGCTGGCTCTCAGGAAGGCGTTGATTGGTCACAGTAAGGAGATTGCCGCCTGGAGACGGCTATCACTAGATTTTTACTACCGCATTCTGCATGATTATTTCGCAATGCCGCACTCACCTGCCCGTCCGCAAGCAACGAACCGCGCAAAAGCGCGGATCACGGCACTCACGTGGCAGCACCTGGAAGGGACAATTGTTCGTGGGCGCATCATGGATATAACGGACCACGAAGGGCCGTGGAGGTATCACATCATCGCGGAATGCCGGCATCGGTGACGGGCGCTGATCCATGCGTAACTTCAACCGACAGTCGCTGTGTCACAACACGAAGTGCGATCGGAAATGCTCTCCACGCTCAGTATAGTCAACTGTTCGCGGAGCACCATCGTCCCCCAGATGCGACTGAGGAAATCTCTCGTCTTATGTACGGCACACTTCCGCGCGACTGTGCAGATGGCATTACTTGAGGAAGTGACTGAGGAGGAGGTCCCTGCAGCTATACTGGCAGCCACACCTCGCAAGTCCCCAGAACTCATGGCCTCAGAGTTTTACAGGATCTACCGCCAATTACTCATGCCTGCCTGGACGACATATGTCGTGATTTGATACCTCAAGTTCAGCTGCTTGATGTCTTCCTCCAATGATTGCTTGTCTCTGTCCATAAGCCAAACGGCGGAACCTTCATCAGTGATTATCGTCCCCTATCACTCGTGAACTGTGGCATGAAGACCTTTGTCTGGATTTTGGCAGCACGTCTCAGGAGCGTCGCTGATACGTGGTGTCCCACTATTGGGCTCTTTAGTAGGCGATCACGATATCCAGACTACCTCGTGCCGATACCGTGACATGATCACACTTGTCCAGACGCGGCGCATTACAGTGATCCTGGCCTGCCTTGGCTTCAGTAGAGCCTTCGATAGGGTTGATCACTTCTATCTGACAGCGGTGATACGGAATATGGGATTGGCTCAAATGGTTCTGAGCACTATGGGACTTAACTTCTGAGGTCATCAGTCCCCTAGAACTTAGAACTACTTAAACCTAACTAACCTAAGGACATCACACACATCCATGCCCGAGGCAGGATTCGAACCTGCGACCGGAGCGGTCACGCTGTTCCAGACTGTAGCGCCTAGAACCGCTCGGCCACCCCGGCCGGCTGGAATATGGGATTCCCAGACAGCTTTGGGGAGGTCATAATGCATCTACTCCGGGGTGCGACATCTAGGGTGCTGTGCAATGGTCGTCTTACATCGCCCATCCTGGTGCAATGATCAGTGCAGCAAGGATGCCCTCTTTCCACGAACTTGTATGCTCTCGCCAAGGAACCGCTACTTTGCGCCAACGCCTTACTGGAATGACTCCGCGACGACACACTCTTTATTGCATGGTCTATGAGAACTATCTGGTCTTCCTTCTGAGCAACGGCAACCATATTCATGTAGCGCTAAGTGGGTGTACTCCTACGACCCTGCTTCGGTCAGCGTCCTTCATTCGCAAACCTCGCGCCTTACCTGTAAGCTGTGGACTGTCCGGTAAATACGTCGCTCCACTGCGGATCTGCGACGTTGTACGATGTCTGCGAATTGATTTTACGACCGACTTGCGGCGATCAGTGGCCCATAACAGTAGGCGATTATTAAGCCCGATCCGAGCAGACCTCCTTGACAATATGCTCTGAACTCTGGACATACTGCAACGGATGGTAATGTTTATGTCGCGTCGCGTATCCCGCACGTTGCCCAGACTTTTCCCATCCCGCCGTCAATGGCTAGATGCATGTTGGCTTTATTGGGTTCCTTTGTGAGTCAAGGCTCGTTATTTAAAGTCAGCTATGAGTTCTTCACCCTCCTGAAGGACAAAGGAGGCCTTAATCTGTCACGTTAACCATCGAGCAACACCCCTCATTGTAAGCACGTATGTCAAGATGTGGCGACACACTCAGACATGTGTCACCGGCTTACTGATGAGGGCTTTTACCCCGAGCTCACTCATTGCTCCAGAGCTGCTGACAGAGGTCCCAGCGCCATTTTTCCACTCAAGCTATTTATTTCTTGAATATAGTTACGAGGGTTGTCCAGAAAGTAAGTTCCGATCGGTCGCGAAATGTAAACCACTGGGGAAATCCGATAAAGCTTTGCACAGACGTACTGGGCAGTGTCTCTAGTATGCCCGTCGATCGTGTCGCGTCGCTCTTTTCAGTTTTGATGGAACAGTGAGCACGTAAAGATGCGTAGGGAATAGTGTCTCCCGGGCCTGGTTAGAGATTTATCCTGTGTCATGCAACCCACATAACACAACTGTCGAGCAGTTCCTTCTTCATGCCAATTCTCCTCCGCACACTACATGGGCAATGAAGACGCTCCTGCAGCGCTTCTGATGAGAAGTCCGTAATTGGCTCACCCTGAGTCTCATCTCTGCTCAGAAGAACCGCTGGCTATGAAGACAAATTTTTTCCACAGACAACGAGCTGGAGACCAGTGCAGATAACTGGCCGAAAGCACAGGCGGCTGCTTTCTATGACGAGGATATTGGGACGTTGATACAACACTATGACAAAATTCGAAGTTGGAGCGGTGACTTTGTAGAGTACTAGGTGGACGGTGTACCTAACTGTTGCAAATAAAACGTTTCTGGTTTTCACTGTGGTTTCCATTTCGCGACCGATCGAAACTTACTTTCTGGACAACCCTCGTACATCAGAACCGCGCTTCTCGATCCACTTCGACCGACGGCCGAGATAGTGTATGCCTCGCTGCAATCGTGATTGAAGGAAAACATCCCCTCGTACGGTGGAACAGAGAGTGGCGGGCAGTGCACGCCCCTACGCTTGCGTCGGACGTTCAATCCACCTGGTGTGTGACAGTTAATGGGAATCAGGTCTGACAGTTGCGTCTACACCGGATCCGCGTGGCGCAATCATCATTATGCATCACCTGGGGAGTGCAAGAGATGTGTGCGGCGAGTAGAGTAATGTTTGGCATTTGGTAGGCCAGATGCAGGCGCTCGTCACACGCACGACTCCGGACAGCATCACCCCACAAACGATTTTCTTCACGGGCGTGGACTATTTTCCGCGTGCAAAGACCTGCTCGGTGACTTGGATTAGGGGGCTCGCAGTCCACTACTGTTTGATAGTGGTCACAAATCAGCCCTCGATTTCTGGCAACAACCGGCATTGTGCGTTTGTCAAGAACCCGAAGTATCAACAATATTTCTCGAACTTCTACCAGAACGCTTTCCACAACCCCCCCCCCTTCTCCGCCCCCCTCCCCCCCACTCAGCTGGATCATCCATGTAAGGAGCAGCTGACTTACGTCCTTTCTTCCGTGCTAAAGATTCAGTCCCCTCAAAGTGGCCGCGCAGTCTAAAGCCTAGTTTACAGGGCGACATTGGGTTGCGCCACTCGTTGTGTGGAATGCAAGTGGTTTCATATATGACTGTAGACACGGCGACACCAGTATACACTTCAGATTCGTCGTTTTGTGGGTCCCTGAGTCGTGACTGAAATGAAAGTTTTGGCAGCTGCACGTCGCACGAGTTGTAAGGGAGTTAAAGCTTGTTGCGAGGAATCGCTGCGTAAGAAAAAAAAAGGAACGTGTTTCGATTAGTGACTGGATGAAGAAAAGACGTCATCTCGGTTGCTCGGCATCCTTGCTGAAATAATTTATAACGGAAGATCCAAGAAGTTCTTTAAATTGCCTTAGAATATCACCAGAACTGTTCAAGTTTCTTGTAAATAGAGTTAATTATGCGATAAGGAATAAAGGTACTGTAATGCTTGAATCACTATCGCCAACACAGAAATTACATATCGTATTGCGTGCATTACAATCGAGAACACTCGGCATGCTGTAAGATACGGTTTTAGTTGGTGATGACGCTATTTCATTAAAATGGTTCAAATGGCTCTGAGCACTATGGGACTCAACATCTATGGTCATCAGTCCCCTAGAACTTAGAACTACTTAAACCTAACTAACCTAAGGACATCACACAACACCCAGTCATCACGAGGCAGAGCTTTTTCATTAACACGCTAATTATTACCGTTAATGTTTATAATTATTGAACATTAGCAACAATAATTATTCGAAGCAGGCCGCATTTAGAAGAGAATGGTTTGCAAACTACTCTCTTGAAGATAGATCTGTACAGTGGCAATACTTCAAAATTCTAACATATGTGAACGAGGAGCGCACTGCAGCGACGTTATAAACAGATGAATATTGAATAAAGAATGTAGCTTCTTGAATTTGTATAGCCTTCCATCCTGTCAACAATATTCCTTAACAAACAGTTGGTCAACTCGAACGATGGGATTTTAGTCTTGTAGACGAGAGCATTGCCACAGGTAGAATTACACTTGCTTGTATTTTTCTTAATTCAGTTGTATATGGGCTCCTAACACAATAAATTTTGCTCTGCAGCTCAGATATTGTCAAACCATCTATGTTATGATCGCACATGACGGTCTCAGCGGCAGCAATATTTTGCTTATTTTTGTAATCAGCATCACTGAAATCCCACACACACCTATGCAAGGCATGAAGCGCAAGACTGAAGCGCCTAGAACCGCTCGGCCACACCGGCCGGCCGTATTCGTTATGATTAGGAAAATTGGACAGAGAGTGAGTTACTGTGAACAGCTCAGTGACGGGGTTGTTGGACAGCAAATCATCACCGACAACATTATTTCAGGTGTACATGTCGAGATCGCAAGCTGAAGATGAGGAGATTGAGATAGAATATAAGGATATTGGACGGGTAATTCAGTCCGCATGGGGAGTAATACCAGGGGGAGTAATATTCATGGGGGTTGGAATGAGGTTGTAGGGGAGGGTGTAGGAGAAAGCGTTACGGGAGAATATGGGCTTGGTAGTAGAAATGAAGGAGGAGAAAGAGTAATTGAGTTCTGCGATGAATTTCAGCTAGTAATAGCGAATACTCTGTTCAGAAATCACAAGAGGAAGAGCTATACTTGGGAAAGGGCAAGAAGATTACTTCATGGTCAGGCAGAAATTCCGAAATCAAATACTGGGTTGTAAGACGTACCCATGAGCGGATATAGACTTAGATCAGAATTTAACAATGATGAAGATTAGGCTGACGTATAAGAGACTGGTATGGAAGAATCAATGCGCAAAGGAGTGGGATACGGAAATAGTCAGGAATGAAGAGATTACCTTGAATTTCTGTTTACTACGATAATGAATAACTCGCCCGACAGTTCAGCTGAAGAATAATGGACGTCTCTAAAAAAGGCAATCACAGATATTGGAGAGAAAAACTTAGGTACAAGGAAGGTAATTACGAAGAAACCATGGGTAACAGAATAAACACTTCATTTGATCGGCGAAAGAAAGAAGTACAAAAGCGTTCAGTGAAATTCGGAAAATCAGTAATTCAAGACACGTAGCAATGAAGTTAACAGGAGGTCCAACGAAGCTAAGGCAAAATGGCTTCATGAAAAATATAAAGACATCGAAAAGGAAATGATTATCGGAAGGACAGACTCAGCGTAGAGAAAAACCAGAAAAACCTTCAGTGGAATTAAAAGCAAGGACGGTAACATTAGAAGCGCAATGGTAATTCCATTGTTAAATGCAGTGGAGAGAGTGGACAGGAGAAAGGAGGTTCTCCGCAGAATCGCCGAGGAAAAGAATACTTGGGAAACACTGACAAGGAGAAGAGACAGGATGGCAAGACATATATTCAGACACAAGGGAATAACTTCCATGGTACTTGAGGGAGCTGTGGAGTGTAAAAACTGTAGAGGAAGACACAGACTGGGATACATCCAGCAAGTAATTGAGAAAGTAAGTTGCAATCGTTACTCTGAGACTGAGTTTTGCACAGGATAGAAATCAGTGGCGGGCCGCGTCAAACCAGCCTGGTGACTCAGAAAAAAATTGTACAAGTTCTGGAGAGAAACGAAGCAAGGCAAGCAACGAGCGATGTAGAAGGATGAACGCGAGCGTAACACGTGTGGCGTCGCAGGGCTGGTGGCGCCATGTTCTTACGCAGACGCGCCCAGGACGTGAAGACGGCGGCGGCAGCCGCAGAAGTGCCGGCCGGGCCCTCCTTTACGGCTCCTTAACAATTGCGCCGGCTGGTCGCTACGGCTTTATGCGCCTCCATTAACAGCGGGGACAACACGGCACTAAAGCCCCGCCAACTGTTTCCCTCGGCCACCACTACCGCACCGCCTCAAATTCCGCACGCCTGGTCCTGTTATATGGCCGCCGTACGCTCCCTAATGGAAATTGCTCGCGATTCCGAAATGGCGTGCTGCCGAAAGCGCGTGAAACGCACCTCACTTAGATGGGCGAAAGCAAGAAACCGGTCTACGACAGTGCTGTGCGTTAACGCACTGCGGAATTACCGCCTCACGCGGAACGTGCAATGTGAGGCTCTTCTCCCGCGCAGGCAACGGTCGTCAGCGCCACACCTTACCTTAAGTGAGCCTCGTCATACCTAGTTTCAACAGGCAGGTTTTCTGTCGTCATTGTGCTCTGAACGTCTTTGCCCCAAATTACACTGATGGAAAAAATTGCAACAACAAAAATAATTAATTAAGAGTAATGACATTTCGGGGGCACATTGTCTAGGTAACGTACTTGAGTGATTAACATTGCAAGATCACATGTTAATGTAAGCCCGCCGTGGTGGCCGAGCGGTTCTAGGTGCTCAGTCCGGAACCGTGCGACTGCTACGGTCGCAGGTTAGAATCCTGCCTCGGGCATGGATGTGTGTGATGGCCTTAGGTTAGTTAGGTTTAAATAGTTCTAAGTTCTAGGGGACTGATGATCACCGTTGTTAAGTCCCAGAGCCATTTGAACCATTTTTTTTTTTTGTTTGTTAATGTAGGCCTGAGATAAGCCATTGCAAATGTGAAACGCTGGTGTAGTATGTAACCTCCCTCTTACTAATCGGAATATCCTGCTTGCGATATAAAAAAATGACTGTGGATCGCGTGTATGCCTAATGGATTTTTTTCTAATTGCATAAGGCTATCTTTTCCGAAGAAATAATACAGATAGTGATACCGATAAGTAGGAGGAAAGTGTACAACCGACCCTTCTGATTGAAAGTCTACTAAAAATAAAAGTAATTAAACCGAACAGGGCTACAATTTGGAAAACGAAAGTTATTTTGTGCATTCACTCACGAACAACAGTGGACAGAAAGGGGTACCACTGATCATGAATCCAAAAGGTACACTAATGAACGAAAACGAAATAATTAATGGTCGCCAGCCCATTAGGGCAATTAACATCCAAAATCCTGTACAAGATGATGGGAAAGAAACACATATTATTAAACACTGACGTGTCAACTAAAGGCTGCCACTATTTTTTTTTTTTTGACACTAATTTTAAGTGAGTATGTAAAGATAAAGGAAACTGAGAAGTCTCTCTTACGTTATGTTTGGCATTACATTTTGAAAAAGGCAATCGAGTAATGATTTGGAAATATGCAATTAAACTGTATGTTAGTACTGAACTTCGTTACATGAACAATGACTTTCAGTGATCTCAGCATAATGTCATCAAAGAAATTTAGAAAAAAAGCAAGCACTTTTTACTTTGCCATTACTTATTTTGCAAATTGGATTTCATATTATTGTCTGAACAACTGAGCCTTTTTTACTGACTTGAACAGAATTAAATACTAGAATACGTACCAAACCAAACAGCAATGTGCTCCAAGCTATGTGTAAAATAAATAAAACTTCCGCACTCTTAATTTGTGCATTTCTTCAGATTTGGATTTCTTCCAGTGATTGATTCTCAGACTTGAAAAATGAAATTGCTTTACTTTAGTCATATACTGAAGCCTCTATTGTACAACAGTTAACTGAAAGTAGACTGAGGCTAAAATTCTTAAAAGAGAAATTATTCATTAATAAACTGACTGTAACTATTCAATTTGTTTCTTATGACACTCAGTATATTAGGAAAAAAAGAAACAAGGATCATGCTTGGTAACAATGTATGGGGACAATGAGGACACAATCGCCCTGAGTTAACTGATTATTATTTAAATAAATCTTATCAATCAAATCGCATTCAGTTGTGCTGCTGGGTTAGCCGTTAATACTTTCTACCAATGAACAGTCTTACTTTACTGCTGTGCATACGACGAAACTGTGTTGCTGGAACTGCGGCTGTTGTTGAAGGCGGTAGCATATTGTGGAGCCACGGCTAATTATACGAATGGGCGAGCGTAATGAATACAGCCTCTTCCGCCCGTCCACTGTAGGTACTCCCGCTCTAGACACCTGGCTCGCGCGCGTACATGATGCCGCCGAAACTGGTACCCTCTACCGCGAGAGCGTTAACACTACACTTCCGCACACTACAGGCGCTGGAACCCGTCTCCCTCTCTCTGCGCGCGCTCTGCGCAACAACTCCCTACCCAAAGACTTTACAAAGCACAAGCACTGCTATTATCGTTGATAGTCGTTGCAAATAACAATTCCTTTGGCTTTTTCCCAGAGCTTATAAGTTTCACAGTGAAACACAGAGAAATACAATGAAACATCAACAGAATTCTACCTAAATATACACATACGGTGAAGCAATGTCCTTACTTATTAAAAGAAAGCATTTAAATTACAAATATTTACATACAATTCAAAAACTTATACATCGGTAGCAAGTGCCATGCATCCTGCATTTTCGGTGTTACAATTAATAACTGGTGTAACCCTCGGAATGTTGAATGCAAGCAAGCAAACGTGCGTGCATTGTGTTGTGCAGGTGCCGGATGTCAGCTTGTGGGATGGAGTTCCATGCCTGTTGCACTTGTCGGTCAGTGCAGGGGCGGTTAACGCTGTTTATGGATGACGCTGGGGTCGGCCTCCGATGATGTCCCATATGTGCTCAAGTAGAGACAGATCTGGTGATCGAACAGGCCAATGTAATATGTCGACACTCTGTTCAGCATCTTGGGTTACAACAGTGGTGAGCGTGCGAGCGTTATCCTGTTGGAAGACAACCCTGGAATGTTGTTTACGAATGGAAGCACAACAGGTCGCACCAGATTGACATATAAATTTGCAGTCAGGGAGCATGGGATATCCACGAGAGTGCTCCTGCTGCCATACGAAATCTCACCCCAGACCACAACTTCTGATGTAGGTCCGGTGTGTCTAGCACGCAGACCTATTGGTTGTAGGCCCTCGCATCGCCTCCCCCTGACCAAAACACGGCCATCACTGGCACTGAGGCGGAACCAGCTTTCATCATAAAACACAACAGACCTCCATTCCGCCCTCCAATGAGCTCTCGCTTGACACCCTTGAAGTCGCAAATGGCGGTGGTTAAGGGTACTGCAATGCACGCTACAGAGCGTCTGGCTCGCGTATAATCACGAAGTTGGCTTCGATCTTTTGACCTTGGCACGAAAGAGTTAACCTTGTTTGTCTCGTAACTTCCGCAGCATTGTTTCTAATAGGACCTCTTACTTTAAACTTACGTGTTTTCAGAACTGGCAATTCCTCATTGGCATTACACTGCATGAATAAATTTTCTGAGATCGCGGTCAGTTCACTTCCGCTATCAATTACAATTTTGAATGGGATATGTTTTACCATGGCCTTCACAATTGGTTGAATTTGAAAGGGTTGGTTCTGTTCTTCTTCTTCTTGGATCAACGAATCCTCCACTGAATCATACATGAGTCCTTTCAGGACTTTCCCCTGTGAATTCGTTCTGTAGGATGAGCTTCGACTGCTACTTGTCTCTCTTTTATTTCCTCTTCTCTATTTCTTCCTTATTTTACGCTTTCTACAACATCCTCTACTTCTTCCTCATCTTCGTCTATCTTCTCCTTCTTCGTCGCTACTTCCAGATAATCGCATCTAAACGCTCTAATTATTGCTTCATAACTTCCTTCATTATATACGTTGGGTTGTGTGCCCACTAGTAACTTATTTTCAACTTCTGTCGACTGCGCATTATCCTCATTGAATTCGCTTTCCCTGGTTTTCCATCTCAAATGGCTCTGCAATACTCATTACTTCATCCTTTCCTCCTCCATTCGTTGTACATGCCTCTGGTAATTCATCTTCCTCGTCAGTATTCTTCCAATTAATTTCGTCCCAACACGATATTGTTATTTTACTGTCTTCGTTTTCATCTGGTCCCTCGGGTTTTGTTTCTTCCTTCTTCTCTTCCCGTGATAACGTGTTTACTTCTCGGTTCAAGGTGCTGCAATTATCCTGGGTCGGTGCGTCGTTCTCTTTGGCTTGGGCGCTTAGCTGTCAATTCGAACGTTTTTCGAGGTTTGGTGGTCTTACCTCCACCTCTTCTATCTGTATTCTCTTTTCTTGTTCCGCTTGTTGATATTGGTTTCTTTGTTGATAATTTGTCGGTCTATTGGTTCTCCAATACCCGTTCCGGTTGTCATTATTCCCTCTGTAATAGTTGTTGCCGTTCCTGGGTGAATTATAGTTGTTGCCATATTCTCTGCTAAATTCATAACCGATCCTTGTTGAAATCTGTTGTCGTTTCTTGGTGCGAAGTTATCACGTGGTTCGTACTTATTGTTTCTTCGTACTGTGTCTTGCGGATTCCACTGATTTTTGCTTTCGTTTTCACGTGCGCTTCGTCTTTTTCTTGCGTCATCTTCCGAAAATATAAACTCTAGTTCCCTTAGAATTCCTTTAAATGCTTCGACGTCATTGCCTCCGCGACCTACTAATTATTGCTGGTATTTCAATGGTAACTTCATCGCGCATAATTTAATCAACTCTCCGTCACTGTATGGTACATCTAAGCATTGATTTTTCTTTGCCAATACTTCGAAAAATTTCACGGGACTCTTCTCTCCTGAATTTTCAAGATATGGGTTCTGTAATAATTCGTACTTCACTTTGTTCTGTGCTTCGCTGGACCAGTATCGTGAGAGAAACTTCTCTCTGTAATCTTTGTACGATCGGCATGTCGCTGCAACATTCTGCATGGTTTCTGCGACTGTTCCTGACATGTGTGCACATATAAAGTCTAATTTGTGTGCTAGCGTCCAGTATTCTGGTAATCCTACTCGGAATTGTTCAATAAAAGTACTTGGATGTAGTTAGTTTCCATCTCGAAAGCATTAAAATTTTCTGACTGTGAGGAAATGATCGTTGTATTTCGTCATGGTTCCATTTGAAATTCTCAATTCTTCGCCACTTTTGTTTCTGATCATGTCTCCCGTCGTTCTTTCCGGTTGTGGTAGATCCATTGGATATTGTCCACTGTAACTTTCGCCTACCCTTGCGTGGTATCGCTGAAGTGGTACGCAATAATTTTCTTCCATCGGTTGTGAACGTGTAGCTGCATGCATTGCACTGTACTCTTCGGGCCCGGGTTTCCATTGTCACGTATTGGTTCGGTATCTTGTCTGGCTAACCTTGCCGTTTCATTGCACGATCTAAACTGTCTTGAAACATACATTTGTGGTTCCGCATGTGTTTGTGGTGCCGTTAGTTCATCAATAATTTCGAAACGTGTTTGTTGCTGTGCAGACTGTCTGATTTCACGTATGTTACTTTCCGCCTGTGATTGGAATCGCAAATGCATGATATCTTCGTTAATTGCTTGTTTTTCTGGTGCTGTTACAGATACGGATGTAGTTGCAGACTCAGTGCTTGTTCGATCCTGTTCACTACGCTCTTCAATGGTTTGCAACAACTCTGTTCGCAATTTCTGAAATTGTTGCTTCGTTTGCACTTGTATTTTGACTATGCGATTATCATATCTTCTCAGCGCTGCTTTTGTGATACGTCTGCGTAACACACTCTTTTCAACAATTTCACGTGCTGTACCTGCTGCTTGTCTGGTAATTACGTTTATTTGTATCTCTAGTTTCTTGACTTCTCCCTGGGTGTTGTTACGTAATGTTTTGATCTCGTCCTGAGTGTCATTACGCAATGTTTGTACGTCCACTTGTACCTTGTCAGTGTCTGTTCTCAATTGACTGTGACCTGTTATTAAGTTTCCTATAACTTCTAAAGATTCTTTTGCCTCGTCTTTAATATGACTGAGGTGTAACTGAATTTTTTTTGTTTTGTTGTTTAGTCCCGCGCATTTGTTTCGTGGTTTCTGCATTCTGAATTTGAATTTGGTTCGCAATTTCTTTATTTTGCCTTGTTATGGTTTCCGTCATTTGCTGTAATAATTCTGCCAGATTGGTGGGTCCCATTGCGATTTCTTCCGACATCCTACGCTCTGTATTTTCGCCCAAGTGTTGGTTTGCAACCGATTGCATTGAACTGTGCGGTGACACGTTTCTGCTCGAATTCCTTGTACTCTGTTGTGAGGGAGCTCTGATTACTTATACTATGGGTTCTACGTATTCAAGACGCAAGTTAGAATCCTCATCGACTGTCTCTCTACTTTCCTGCTCCTCTGTCGTATTCTGACCTACGTTTTCTGTGCCTTGGCGTACATTATCCTCGTTATGGTGTGTTATCTGTCCTATTTCTCCCGGTACTACATCGTCTGTTGTACTGTCCTCTATTCTCTGTCCGTCTTCATGCTGGGTCTCTATCTCAATTCGGTCAAGGTCTCGATCTGCCACTGCTAATCTTTCCGATTCCATTATTTTCTGTTTTAAAAGCAATTCACGCGCCCTACTTCGCGTTAACATGCGCTCATACGATCTCACGCGTTTCATAAACTTTTTGCTCACACGACTTGACACTTATTATACCCAAGACTGACAATCCATTCACTTACTTGTTGGGTCAGAACCAACTTGTGAACGATGTGCGCTTGCATTGGAGAGAAAACTTAACTCTAACAATATTAAAATTCATAACTTAATAATGCTATTGTCTCTGCTAGAATGTCTCACTTTCTATTGTATAATTTCTTACTATCTATCGCTGCAGCTACTGTTTTCGACTATTTATAACTTTCAGAAAAGTTACTCGTTACGAAAATTTTTCAACAGGATATTTTTCTAACCTAGTTAGGCATGTGGTCGACCTTCAATCATGGTATTTTACGATCCTGGCAGGGTCGCCATTCTCTAACATTCTGCGTGGTGTCTGTTTGTTCTGCGTCCCCCTAGCACTTCCGCGCAAAGACGCTCTGAGCATGTTTTTTAGGGAATTGACTAGTTTGAACCTGGGACCTGTTGCTGGTAAGGAGACGCCAGACCACACATGACATGTAGAGTTCAGAAGAGTTCAGTGAGACTAGCGATGATATAATCAAGTACTTAATGATCTCAGCGTCAGCTCCACTGCACTCCCTGTAAAAGAATCTTAATACTAACTAAATTTAGTGGAAGGGGTTCAAGGCTTCTCTATTTTTAGTTAGCTGGTAAAATAACGTCGAAAAAGCAGTTACGTTTACCATTGGAATTTTTATTCTACTCATAAAACATTGTTTATAAATTGCACTATTGATAAAAGGAGATAATTTAAATATGATTTTTCGACATGACCTGTTTCAAGTTGTGTACAACAGACAATGTTTTAGAAAATCAACTTTCAAAGATATTCATCTCTTGGTCTACCTCTACGATTTTTACCCTCCACGCTGCCCTCCAATACTAAATTGGTGGTCCCTCGATGCCTCAGAACGTGTCCTACCAACCGATCCCTTCTTCTGGTCAAGTTGTGCCACAAACTTCTCTTCTCCCCAATCCTATTCAGTACTTCCTCATTAGTTATGTGATCTACCCATCTAATCTACAGCATTCTTCTGTAGCACCACATTTCGAAAGCTTCTATTCACTTCTTGTCCAAACTATTTATCGTCCATGTTTCACTTCCATACATGGCTACGCTCCATACGAATACTTTCAGAAATGACTTCCTGACACTTAAATCAATACTGGATGTTAACAAATTTCTCTTCTTCAGAAACGCTTTCCTTGCCATTGCCAGCCTACATTTTATATCCTCTCTACTTCGACCAAAGCTCCCCAAATAGCAAAACTCCTTTACTACTTTAAGTGCCTCATTTCCTAATCTAATTCCCTCAGCATCACCCGACTTAATTCGACTACATTCCATTATCCTCGTTTTGCTTTTGTTGATGTTCATCTTCTATCCTCCTTTCAAGACACTGTCCATTCCATTCAACTGCTCTTCCAAGTCCTTTGCTGTCTCTGACAGAATTACAATGTCATCGGCGAACCTCAAAGTTTTTATTTCCGAATTTTTCTTTTGTTTCCTTTACTGCTTGCTCAATATACAGATTGAACAACATCGGGGACAGGCTACAACCCTGTCTTACTCCCTTCCCAACCACTGCTTCCCTTTCATGTCCCTTGACTCTTATAACTGCCATCTGGTTTCTGTACAAATTGTAAATAGCCTTTCGCTCCCTGTATTTTACCCCGGCCACCTTTAGAATTTGAAAGAGAGTATTCCAGTCAACATTGTCAAAAGCTTTCTCTAAGTCTACAAATGCTAGAAACGTAGGTTTGCCTTTCCTTAATCTTTCTTCTAAGATAAGTCGTAAGGTCAGTATTGCCTCACGTGTTCCAGTGTTTCTACGGAATCCAAACTGATCTTCCCCGAGGTTGGCTTCTACTAGTTTTTCCATTCGTCTGTAAAGAATTCGTGTTAGTATTTTGCAGCTGTGACTTATTAAGCTGATAGTTCGGTAATTTTCACATCTGTCAACACCTGCTTTCTTTGGGATTGGAATTATTATATTCCTCTTAAAGTCGGAGGGTATTTCACCTGTTTCATACACCTTGCTCACCAGATGGTAGAGTTTTGTCAGGACTGGCTCTCCCAAGGCCGTCAGTAGTTCCAATGGAATATTGTCTACTCCGGGGGTCTTGTTTCGACTCAGGTCTTTCAGTGCTCTGTCAAAGTCTTCACGCAGTATCGTATCTCCCATTTCATCTTCATCTACATCCTCTTCCATTTCCATAGTATTGTCCTTAAGTACATCGCCCTTGTATAGACCCTCTATATACTCCTTCCACCTTTCTGCTTTCCCTTCTTTGCTTAGAACTGGGTTTCCATCTGAGCTCTTGATATTCATACAAGTCGTTCTCTTATCTCCAAAGGTCTCTTTAATTTTCCTGTAGGCGGTATCTATCTTACCCCTAGTGATATAGGCCTCTACATCCTTACATTTGTCCTCTAGCCATCCTTGCTTAGCCATTTTGCACTTCCTGTTGATCTCATTTTTGAGACGTTTGTATTCCTTTTTGCCTGTTTCACTTACTGCATTTTTATATTTTCTCCTTTCATCAATTAAATTCAATATTTCTTCTGTTACCCAAGGATTTCTACTATCCCTCGTCTTTTTACCTACTTGATCCTCTGCTGCCTTCACTACTTCATCCCTCAAAGCTACCCATTCTTCTTCTACTGTATTTATTTCCTCCATTCCTGTCAATTGCTCCCTTATGCTCTCCCTGAATCTCTGTACAACCTCTGGTTCTTTTAGTTTATCCAGGTCCCATCTCCTTAAATTCCCACCTTTTTGCAGTTTCTTCAGTTTTAATCTACAGGTCATAACCAATAGATTGTGGTCAGAGTCCACATCTGCCCCTGGAAATGTCTTACAATTTAAAACCTGGTTCCTAAATCTGTGTCTTACCATTATATAATCTATCTGATACCTTTTAGTATCTCCAGGGTTGTTCCATGTATACAACCTTCTTTCATGATTCTTAAACCAAGTGTTAGTTATGATTATGTTGTGCTCTGTGCAAAATTCTACCAGGCGGCTTCCTCTTTCATTTCTGTCCCCCAATCCATATTCACCTACTATGTTTCCTTCTCTCCCTTTTCCTACACTCGAATTCCAGTCACCCATGACTATTAAATTTTCGTCTCCCTTCACAATCTGAATAATTTCTTTTATTTCATCATACATTTCTTCAATTTCTTCGTCATCTGCAGAGCTAGTTGGCATATAAACTTGTACTACTGTAGTAGTATCTATCTTGGCCACAATAATGCGTTCACTATGCTGTTTGTAGTAGCTTACCCGCATTCCTATTTTCCTATTCATTATTAAACCTACTCCTGAATTACCCCTATTTGATTTTGTGTTTATAACCCTGTAGTCACCTGACCAGAAGTCTTGTTCCTCCTGCCACCGAACTTCACTAATTCCCACTATATCTAACTTCAACCTATCCATTTCCCTTTTTAAATTTTCTAACCTACCTGCCCGATTAAGGGATCTGACATTCCACGCTCCGACCCGTAGAACGCCAGTTTTCTTTCTCCTGATAACGACATCCTCTTGAGTAGTCCCCGCCCGGAGATCCGAATGGGGGACTATTTTACCTCCGGAATATTTTACCCAAGAGGACGCCATCATCATGTAATCATACAGTAAAGCTGCATGCCCTCGGGAAAAATTACGGCTGTAGTTTCCCCTTGCTTTCAGCCGTTCGCAGTACCAGCACAGCAAGGCCGTTTTGGTTATTGTTACAAGGCCAGATCAGTCAATCATCCAGACTGTTGCCCTTGCAACTACTGAAAAGGCTGCTGCCCCTCTTCAGGAACCACACGTTTGTCTGGCCTCTCAACAGATACCCCTCCGTTGTGGTTGCACCTACGGTACGGCTATCTGTATCGCTGAGGCACGCAAGCCTCCCCACCAACGGCAAGGTCCATGGTTCATGGGGTCAGGGTGGAAAGGTATGACATGCATTTAGGCGTTCTTGTGTTAGTCTGTGGTATTCCATTTGCTCACTCGTTGATCGTATTACTTTGGTTAATTTAATGTCAGGATTTATTCGGAGCTATGTGACATACTGCCGGATTTGCTATCATGTCAGGGTTTTCATGGGAGGTGTTGGATTTGCCTGACACCTTACAACCCGTGAAGTCGCAAATGGCGGTGGTTAAGGGTACTGCAGTGTGCGGTACAGACCGTCTGGCTAGCAGCTGCCTTGAAGTAACCTATTTGTAACAGTTCGCTGTGTCACTGTAGTGCCAACTGCTGCTCAGAATGCTACTGCAGATGCAGTGCGATGTGCCAGAGTCACACGCCGAACACGATGCTCTCTCGGTAGTGCCACATGGTCCTCTTGCGACCCCACATTCTCATTACCACCACTGCCAGCAGTCACGTTCAATGGCTACATTCGTGCCAAGTCTATCTGCAATATCGCAGAAGAAGATCCAGCTTCTCGTAGCCCTATTACGAGGCCTCGTTCTAACTCAGTGAATGTGTTGATAATGACGTCCTTGTCGCCCTAAAGGCATTCTTGACTAACATCAACTCATCACGTCCAGTCTCATAAGTAATTAACACGACCGTACAGCGTATATTTAAAGCAAACCTCATTTTCATCCTTGTAATGGCACTACTAGCGGCACTCTTAGGCGACTGGCGCGAAACCTGAAAGGACATCACCTTTCAGATGTAGAAACACCCCCACCAATTTTCATTTGTGTCACACAGCTCCTTCTTGATGTAACGATTTTTTTTCCTAGACATTATATTTCAGATGTATGAATGGAAACACGCCTATCAGCTTTCGTTTATGTGACACAACTTCCTCGTCATATTGCGCTTCTTATTCCGTCAGTGCAGATCGAAGAGTAATGCAGGTAGACACATCTACCTCGTAGGGTCCTGTTGCTCCACCGCTCGTTTATACCTGCTACGGACTTAACAAAGCCCGATAGTCAAATATGAAAATACGGCCTTTTAATTTGGCCAGGAAGGAAAACGTGCACTGTTCATTCACTGGTACAACGTACAATTTTATTTTGAACAGACTGAATCATATTAAACCCGATTAAGTATTTAATTAAACAACAATTAATACTGAACAATAATGAATGAGGCAGAAAATGTCAATTATAGCTCGCACGCAATCACTTTTTGCCACAACATAAGATAAAGGACTAATGATACAAACTGGAAGCCAAATTCGAACAGTCACAAAAATTACCAAAACTTCGTGAGCAGAAGACACGAATAAAAGGTTTAATAAAACAGAACCGGACACATAATAAGCTACTGCCAAAAATTTCTTGTACTAAAATACGAAGTGTCAATTAAAAAAATTTGAAACCTCTTAAAACAGATATGATAGCAAGGCTTACAGGGCTTCACAATAATATTCAGATAATTAAAATTTGCATGAAATTACAACGAGTGTTGAGATTTCAACCACTAATAAAATGTTCAAAATACTTATTGCTTCTTTAAGGTTATAAAAAGTTAGTTTTAGTTAACAAATACAATGACTCAGAATTGCTCTAAAATTTCAACTTTAAATAGCAGCATTAAAGGCCACGCCTGCGCTTGAAAAGAATAACATCGCAGAAGACGGACAGCGCGTGATTTCGTTGTCGAAGGGTTGTGCCCAGAATCGCATAAACGTGCGGCTGTTGCCAGATTATGAATGAGGCTGACAAGATCGCCAAACAGCACCAGCGCCTTAGCACAAGCAGTCTTAATAAAATTCCATTTGGCTTAAGAGAATTTCAGAATTAAATAGTTAAACCAAATTCTGCCGGAAGAAATGATTGAGCCAACCCCGAGCCAACTTTCTTTAATTGTATGATTCCTGGGGACGTACACAATCCAGGCCAAGCTCAAAACGGACAGTGTGTCCGCAAAAGAAACTAAAATTTTCATGTAAACTGCTTCAATAAAATAAACACACAACATACATGACCTGAAGCAGAATAACCAGCACATTAGCTTAAATCAATAAGATACAGTGCAGCGAAGTCCACAAGGACTCAATATTTATCCCAAATATTCAGATCAAACGTAGGTAACACGGTTCTTAACACCAACTTTTGTAACATTCGCGCAATACGGAAGTCCATTTTCACACCAGGGACGGACAATCTGTGATAATCGACCAATATCAGCTGCTAGTTATTTGCCTCAAGAAAGACGAGTGTTAATAACGGACATGCAAAAGGCCTTAAACACACATAAATACTACACTGCCAACGAACTTCACACCAAGCTTCCTCGTAGAGGCAGACACTAACATTAACCCAAATTAAAGGCTTCACGGACACTTTACATTCCATTAACATGCAATGTTGTTGTGGTCTTCAGTCCTGAGACTGGTTTGATGCAGCTCTCAATGCTACTCTATCCTGTGCAAGCTTCTTCATGTCCCAATACGTACTGCAGCCTACATCCTTCTGCAATATACAAAGATCTAATTAAAATATTTAACAAACCTATTTAACACACAAATTCTTGCTCATACAATTCAACCTGCAAATTCCATGGATGCGCGGACTTCAGTACCAATAAACAGAACCCGAGCATCCAGAAATTCAGGCAAACAAACCTCTGACAGCTCGGCGGGTGTTCAGTAATCTATTCCTGAAGTTTCTCGGTATCGCAAGGCACACACAGGCCAACATGATCCTTGAATTTCCTTCCCACTTTACTCCAACACAGAGATAGGTGGGTGGCGATAAAAGGCCTCCTTTTCACTTGGTTGCTGCACTGGTACTCCCATCTTGATGTGTGCGGGCCCAGCAAGTTGGCCCTCCAGGCCACGCCAGACGGAGTTGCCTCGCTGGGCAACATCTTAGAGAAAAAGAAAAGAGTCTATTGATATCGGTACAGTCCGACAAGCCGCCACGGCTCAGAAAGCTTTAGGTAACTAATCGTATTGTACAACAGCCACCCGTATTTACGAGGGTGAGTCAAATGAAAACCTTAAATTTGTAATAACAAATCGAAATTTCTCGCCGTTATTCTGTAAGTTTGTAAGAGTGCTACAAACAGCGTGCAGAATGACCTGTTAGGTGGCAGCATAGTGCAGATGCACATCTACCGTCGCAGTATCAGTATAAAGATGGCCGCCCCACTTGCGACTTGCACCAGGGAAGAACAGCGTTCTGTTGTTCAGTTTTTGCGTAGTCGACGAGTGAAGGTTCAGTACGGCGATGCATGTTTGTTATAGCAGCAAGTCTACGGATGGAGTAGGAAGGTGTGACTTCAGTGAAAGATGGTCCTCGTCCAGGTCAGGCACAACGAGTTGTGACTCCACAGAACATTGCAGCAGTTGAAGCCATAGAGAAGGTAAACCGCCGAGTGACAGTGAATGACATTGCAGCATGTTTACAGATTAGTCGTGGGTCAGCACACCATATTGTGCGTGATATGCTCCAGTTTCAAAAAGTGTGTGCAAGATGGGTGCCACAGCAGCTGACTCCTGAAATGAGAGAACGACGTGTTGATGCTTGTGAAGAACTTCTTCGGCCCTTTGAACGAGAAGGTGATGGCTTCCTTGCAAGAATCGTTACTGGGGACGAAACCTGGGTTCACGTCCACCAACCGGAAACGAAGAGAGAGAGAGAGAGAGCAAGGAATGGCGCCATTCTTCATCACCAAGTGATTTCCATATGTTTGTACCACTCAAAGACGCAATGGGAGGAAAGAAGTTCCGTTCTGATGAAGAGGTACGCCACGCGGTGCATGAGTGGTTGCGCGGACTACCAAAGAATTTTTTTCTAAAGGAATTTATGCACTTTGTAAGCGATGGAGAACTTATATTGAACGTGGGGAAGATTATGTTGCAAAGTGATACAGCTTTGTACCACTAGTGCACAATAAATAATATTTAAAAAATATTTAAGGTTATCATTTGACTCACCCTCATTTTTCCTCAGATACTTTTGTTTGTAAACTGTGTCAAGGTAAATGGAAAATTTAAACAAATAGAATATAAAACAGAAGCGACGGATGCCTTGTTTAGTCTCTGTCAACTGCCACATTTTTTACTAACTGCAGTCCGTCTTCTCTTAGTAAGCACTATAAATCTCTTGTTTGTTGCATACAGTAATGTCAAATCAAACGAAAACGAGCGAATCTACGAGGGTGAGTCAAATGAAAACGTTAAATTTTTTGTAAAAAATTGAAATCTCGCGCCGTTATCCTGTAAGTTGGTAAGCGTGCTACAAACAGCGTGTAGGTGGCAGCATAGTGCAGATGCACACATACCGTCGCAGTATCAGTATAAAGATGGCCGCCCCACTTGCGACTTGCACCAGGGAAGAACAGCGTTCTGTTATTCGGTTTTTGCGTAGTGAAGGTGTGAAACCTATTGAAATTCATCGAAGAATGAAGGTTCAGTACGGTGATGCAAGTCTACGATTGGAGTAGGAAGTTCGCAAATGATGTGACTTCAGGTCAGGCACAACGAATTGTGACTCCACACAACATTGCAGCAGTTGAAGCTATAGTGAAGGAAAACCGGCGAGTGACACTGAATGACATTGCAGAATGTTTACAGATCAGTCATGGGTCAGCACACCACATTGTGCATGATGTGCTCCAGTTTCACAGAGTGTCTGCAAGATGGGTGCCATGGCAGCTGACTCCTGAAATGAGAGAACGACGTGTTGATGCTTGTGAAGAACTTCTTCGGCGCTTTGAACGAGAAGGTGATGACTTTCTTGCAAGAATCGTTACTGGGGATGAAACCTGGGTTCACTTCCACCAACCGGAAACGAAAAGAGCGAGCAAGGAATGACGCCACTCCTCATCACCAAAACCAAAGAAGTTTCGAACAGAACCATCAGCAGGGAAGGTTATGATGATTCTCTTTTGGGATGAAAAAGGCGTCATTTTGGAACATTACATGCTTAGAGGGACCACTATCACCAGTGCATCAGACACAGATCTCCAAAAAAATCATCTGCGGCCTGCAATCAAATCAAAGCGACATGGATTGCTGTCAGCAGGTGTCCTTTTGCAACATGACAATGCAAGGCCCCACACCGCCCGTACAACAGTTGCAACAATCACAGACCTGCATTTTGGGTGCCTTCCTCATCCACCATACCCACCAGACCTTGCCCCAAGTGATTTCCATATGTTTGGACCACTCAAAGACGCAATGGGAGGAAAGAAGTTCCGTTCTGATGAAGAGGTACGCTACGTGGTGCATGAGTAGTTGCGCAGACTACCAAAAGAATTTTTTTCTAAAGGAATTTATGCATTTTGTAAGCGCTGGAGGACTTGCATTGAGCGTGGGGGAGATTATGTTGAAAAGTGATACAGCTTTGGCTTTGTACCACTTCTGCACAATAAATAATATTTAAAAAAATATTTAAGGTTTTCATTTGGCTCACCCTCATATAACATTTCGTCGACCAAAGAGGCGCACATCTATCTGGACAGAATCGTACATTTTCTCATTGGGTGAATGGCCAGCTGACCTCAATGACGAGACGACCGGAAGGGTATAGGGACTGACAGTTGACTCTGAACATAAATAAACGTAACGTATTGCGCACAAATAGTCAAAGACATCCATTACCTTTCGAGTACAGTATCCCACTGTTGTCGATATGTCGCTGGAAATGATAAGTGCCGTAAAATAACTAAGCGTAACCATCCGGAGGGACCCACATTGGAATGACGACATACAGCTGTTATATTCACCAGATTCTATTGGCGTCAATCATAAATGTGGGCAAGAAGAAAACCCCCCGTCACCGGAAGTAGTTACTGTGATTGCGGTGGCTTGCTGGCATGCAGCAACTGTATAGACGCGTCACACGGCTAAATAGGTTTAGGCAAACTATGACAAAAATTATGGTAACAAAGATTAACATCCATTTAGAATAATTTTGTTAATGGTAGCATGCATTAGTTAACTTGAATGTGCACATGATGCGTGGTAATGTTTGCTCGAAGTTCACTTGCACTGATCAGTCTTTTAACACTGGTCTAGTTCTGAATCCAGTTAAAGCTGACAAATATAATTAATAGAATATCCAGTAGGTCTCTTCTGGGCGACGTCTGAGGATAAATGCTAAAGGAATAGCGCTTATACTGTCGAACTAACTGTCGATACACACTGAATGGAGTCGTGCTTCAATTCGCGACAGTGTATGGCAGATGGATGTTCGCTTGCAAATTATTCGAGTGACTTATAGTGAAGGCATATCAAAGTCCGTGTTGTGTGCTCTGTCTATGGCGTCTGACAAGAAGTAATACGTGAGACAAAAGTGAAACACTTACAATACATAATTACTATTAAAAACAGTCTTGACCACAATTTATTTTAACAAGGTGACCGGTTTCGACCACTACTGTGGCCATCTTCAGACCATTGAGTAGGAACCTCTTTGTTGGAGAATCAAAGAGGTTCCTACTCAATGGTCTGAAGATGACCACAGTAGTGGTCGAAACCGGTCACCTTGTTAAAATAAATTGTGGTCAAGACTGTTTTTAATAGTAATTATTTATAAGACATTGATCACTGCTGTTCCCATAATGCATTCAAAAGTAACTTACAATACATGGTCAGATGTCGATGTAATACGAGGGTTGGAACTTTAATAGTGGCAACTACTTATTTACAGCTCGTACAAAATAGATACGTGTTTCAAAGTTTTACTGACCTTCAAAGTAGCCACTAGCAGTGTGTATAACCCTTTGCCAGCGATGTGGAAGTCGTAAGATACTCTTAGCAGTGCCGGCTGTGTTGACCGTTCGAGTGGCACGATCTATTGACTGACGAATTTGTAGCCGTTCCGAAGCGAATGCCTTGAAGTGTTTCCTTCAGTTTAGAAATCGAGTTGAACTTACGAGTGCTTAAGTCAGGGGAATGCAGTAGGTGGTATAGCGCTTAGCAGCCCCATCAGTCAAACAAATCAGTAACAGCTTGCATTGTACGTGCTTGAGCATTGTCCTGCAAAAAAGATGGTCAGGTCCTGCAGAGAATGTCATCACTTCTGTCTCTAAGCTGGTAGTAGGTTGTGTGCCAAAAATGAACAGAAGTGATGACAGATATCGGGCTTTCATTGACAGAACCCTAGGGAGACGTAATTCGTCCGTGAACGGCATCGAAGATACTCACTGGATGCAAATGATGACAGAGAGAGAAGGAGAGTTCTAGTTTATCGTCCTTCCAATCAGCCTTGTCCTCACAAATGTCACAATACGAGCATTAATCGTTATGGGAAGCATAAACTTCGACCTGCAGTTAAAATCTCGTTTTGCAAAATATTTAAGGACATTGTTCCACTGTAACCATGTGAATATTTTACCTCTGGATCCACTCAACCAAACCCTTAAGATAGTAATGTTCAGACGTGTGTGAAATCTTATGGGACTGCTAAGGTCATGAGTCCCTAAGCTTACACACTATTTAACCTAAATTATCCTAAGGACAAACACACACGCCCATGCCCGAGGGAGGAATCGAACCTCCGCTGGGATCAGCCGCACAGTCCATGAATGGAGCGCCTGAGACCGCTCGGCTAATCCCGCGCGGCAAGATAGTAATGAATACCACAGATAGATTAATTCACGCCTGTCAGACTGTCCAAGATCATTCTGTCCATGATGTAACGTTCTTAACGCACTCTAGGCAGACCACCAGAGAAAAATCTCCTCTCGTAATCCAAAGAAACTTGAATCAGGTTAACCGTGATATACAAATGGATTGTCTACATATTCCATGGAAGGAAATAAGCATTGACTGTATTGTCAGGGAATGAAGTAGCAGACTGATCGCATTTATGAAAAACATGCCCCTAGACGTTCTGTCAAAGTATGGATAGCACTTACTCCATGACTGACTACAGACCTACGCCAGATAATTAAAAAACGAGAATGTTCACATAGAAGATTCAAGCGAAATCCAACTCCGGAAACATATGAAGAACACAGGTAGCTGCAAAACAAAGCGAAGCAAAACGTGTACAATGCCAAAATCAGGCATACCTGCTCTGTTGTACGTAGCGTGTCAGCCCCTGCAGTACTGCGGGAAAAACTGCGGAACTTCGGCATAGGAAAGGTAAAATCTGATACTGTTTCTCAGGCCTTTGCAGACGAATTAAATGACTTAATACAGTCAGCTGTCAGGATGCGATAAATTAACAACCACAAGCCAGTAACTTCAAGATAGGCGCGTTTTTCCTTAAATCATGTTTTTACGCACATTGAACGGAGAGCAGTCAGATTCTGTAGGTAATGATGAAGTGACCATAGGTTTGATTAAAAACATAGTCGATGCTATTATTGTAATTCTCACAATCATCGTCAATCTCTCTCTTGGTACGTACTGAAATGGTACTTAAATTACGCAACCATTACGGCACCTCACCTGAACCTCTCGATACCAGTAATATTCTACTGTCTTTCTGTAGAACTAGTTAACGTATTTATGAGACAACATTCAGATTTGATTTCATTTTTGACACATCGACATGTTTATATTGCAATGATATTATTCTTATGTGTAATCTGTCTTTTGTCACTATGATCTTTGACGTACTTGTAACTCTGATTTTTGGGCGCGTAAGCGATTGTTAGTTGTGGAGTTGTTAGAGAGTCGAACCTTGAGAAAGTCAAGTCGTGGACGTCATGTTGAAAAGACGAATATTGTCGTCAGCTTATAAAATGTGAACTTTAACAGTGACTGTGAGGAAGATGTTTTCAAGTATTTTTTGTATTGTGAAGTGATGTTTGTGTGTCACGTGATATTGCAATAAAAGCAATTATAAGTAAGTGTAACTTAAATTCGGAGTGCTGATTATTTTTTTACATCACTATTGTTCAGCAAAAGTGTAATCTCCAAGAATGGTTTGTGAAGCGCATCTATAAAACTTTTGAGTATAGCAGAATAAAACCTAGGCCTTTTTGCATCCGAGCTTGGAATCATAACCACCTAGATTTTCAACAATTGAGCCACGATTTTACGACGAGACCAGCATGGGAAACACAAAAAGATGACTGCCTAGTTTTTTCATTATTACATGAAATGACTTTATTAACTGTGCTCTAATGACACCTGCCACATAATATGACTGTTGTTGCCCGAAAATGCAGTATTTAGCAGTATGAGCAACACCACAATCTTTATTAAATTCTGACCTTTGTTGTGGTAGGGTTGTTAGAGTACACTACTGAGTGTGGAAGATGGCTGGGGTTTTGTGTGGGTGTAAATTCTTAACAAAATGTAGATAAAATTTATTGAACAATATAGTAACAAACCGGAGAAAGAACAAACAAGGTGAGCAGCTCTCAGTTTATTAAATGACCTAGATCCTTAATACAATAATGTAATACACTATAATCTACAGTAGTCAAAATAAATGTTGCATATTGCTTTATTGTCAGTACTTGACGTGACAGGGAACAATACTGATTTTCTTGTGTCAGGTACAGTTATAAGAAAACAAAAACCAAAGAGGATATATACATTTCCACCCGATAAACAAAAAAAAACCTTCTAAAGATTCCACAGCAAACACTACAGTTTATTCTCAGTGTTATCTTGCACAACACATTGCATTTGCATCAGTCGGCCACCCTCGTATTTGGAGACATTTTTAATTAACCATGCTCCTTCTCAAAATGTGCAGGTCAGCCTTTAGGATATTGTCTCACATATCCAAAGCGCCTCTGTAATGAGCTTTGACGTATCTTGTGGGACAGGACTATTCCAAACCGCTGGTTTTAGTATAGCCCGTGCACCCTCAGTGCAGCTGAGAGCTCGTGAATATGAAGGCAGTTCCATACGACTGATTCTATGCTCCACTAAGATGTTCACAGGGTTGCGATGATGCGTTCGTGCATTGTCGTTTATCAGCGTGAATTCCTCTTCAGTATGTTTACCAAATGGAGCCACAACGTGTGCAACGACGTCATCCTGATGTTTCACACTAGTCATCCTCCCATGTATCGGTGCAAGCAGTGTCCTGCGGTCATACACGTTTCCATCCCAAAATATGACTCAATGGTCTTCATTAGGGTGGTGGTGTACGACACAGATAGGATGTAAACGTTGTCCCCGTTGCCTGCACACACGAACTTCAGTATTATCAGTGTAGAGACTGATATCCGTCTCATCAAAAAAGACCGTTGTGTTACACCCTGCTTAGTCCACATGGAGCAGTTTCGTGCCCATGCGACATGATCCCCTCTTCCAACCCGATTTAAAGGAGGAGCCTTGAGAGCTCTTCTGTCATGTAATTCCTGTTCATCGAACCTATTTCAAATCGTTTGTGTTGACATCTGCACTCCTGTAGTATAATAAATATGAAGCAACATAGCACAGTAACTGCATTAATGAAAGTGCCTCATGAAATAAAACATGTCACAGACTGCTTGATTTGAGCAAGACTTTTTATGTTGATGACTCTGATAACGGGTTATTATAATTAAACTGGCGGTGTGCTGAGTGCTGCAGTGCGGCCTGTATACATCGTAGATGCGTTTACTAATCAGTGCACTCATGGAGCATACTGAAAAAATAATAGTTCCAATTTCTATTACCAGATGAAAATATGGCTCTACAAGCATGCAGAGTGTGGTGTGGGGGCAGGAAAAGGGGAGAAACTATCAAGAACATGATAATGGTGTTTCTGGCACATTTATTTGGATATGGTCAAAAAATAACAACAACTGTTCAATACGGTTATAATGGATTTTACTGTAAATGATTAAAGTATGTGAATGCAGCTTGCCGCTAACTTGGTGTAATGTCTCTCACACATAAAGCTGTACAGTAAAGTAAGGGCCTCCTGTTTTATCTTTAGCCTGATCCGTGATAAGACAGGCAAACAATTATACTAATGGAGGATTCTGCGTATTTTCTCTCATTTCATTCGCTCTCTCTCTCTGTCCTTTATCTATATACAGTTTTAAATATAATATTTCATTACGTGAACGCAGCCCAATAGAATCTCTGGTGGAGCCCTTCGTCTTAATATTTAGCGGCTGGCTTGCTGTAAAAGATCTTTATATCTATTATTATTGTTAAGCGCTGCATTCAGTTGGGAAAGTCGATCGTTTGAGCAATTCGTTCATTTTACGACAGATTTAGAATTTCAGATGTGTCCGAAGCCTTTTTGGACGATTTTATAAAATCTCGGTGATTGCAGGCTCTCTTCGTCACAACTGAAACTTCCCCACTAATTACAGGGCCAAGACAATCATCAATGATTCAGACAGAGAACTCATTCGTCATTCACTCTAGAATAAAAGGGTCACAAACCTTATTTCTGAGGAAAATTGTATATTCAATCCATCTCCATTACATGTTCCGTTTTCTGTTGATTCCAAGTCTTACTTAATTTGCGTTTACAGTTTTTCTCTCTCTTCAAATAACCCGCTAGTGGCACAAACGTTAATAGCTCGCTTTAGCGAGAAGAAGAGCAAATATGTCTCTTTTAGCAATCCGACAATCTTCCAACAGATACTTCCGAAGCTGTCCTAGTTATCCGTCTATAATAACCATGGAGAATACATATATGTATCTCTGTTATTCCAAAGAATAAACGTACTAGAAAAATACCTTGGCGTCGACGAGCTGTCGGCGCATATATTACTAGAAAATCCGATCAGATACTTTTCAAAAGTGAATAAATGTGGATGATTTGATTGACCATTATTAATTATTGCGTGGTAGAGGGTAATTTTCAGTGGGGAGATTACACGGTCTCCCACCTCAGCTACATGCTATATCTATAGCACGGCGTGGGCGACAGTTTCTCGCACCACATCCGGTGTAATTAGGGCGATTGTTGTCGTATGCTATCCTTCAGATTAGGAAGATTTCGTATACGTCCATGATAGTCACAGTCTTTAATATATCTTCACAATCGGAAGTCAAATGGATTTAGGTCAGGAGATCAGGAAGGACACAAATCTTGAAACTGCTTAGAGATGATGCAGTCACTACTGAAGGTTTTTCGAAGCAAATCTTTCACCTGACAACCGATTGTGGTGTCGTCCCATCTTGTATGTTGTGTTCTTGCACATCTGGAACCACGTGTTGTACAAGGAGGCCCTTATAATATCCAGGAGTCGCTATACAACTAACAGGCCCGAAAAGCGTCATCTCCTCAAAGAAAAATAGATCAGAATGAAAGAGCTTGTGAAACCTCACAGTCACATAAGCTGAGCGCATTGAATGTTCCTGCTCAACATCTGGCAGAGTATAACACCATATTCTACAGTTCTGTACAGCCAAATATCATCAACTTCCACACCTGCCAAAAAACGAATGGCGAAGTCACGGCGTTGTAGCTTATCTTAGGGCTTCATTTGGCGCACATTTTGAAACTTGTAGGGACACCAGTGTAAAATGCGCCGCAAAAATATTTTGAAATGTTGATCAGGAGAGAGACAATTCCCATGACACAGCTCGAGCAATACGTACAGAATTTGAGGCATGTCCTGCACAGTCGAGTATAGCTAACTTCAACAGCAACAGTCACGGGAATGGGCCGCCTCCCTCTCCCTGCTGCAGCATTCATTTGTTTCTTCAAATTTCTTGGTTTTATTCTTTAACCCATTTACTGACAAGGGGCCTCTTCGCTGTTATTTTTGTCATCAGTGTTCCCGCAATACAGCACTGCTGTTGCTGCCGTTCTGATAAAACAGTTCTATCAAACAAATTTTTTTCTCAATCGGTGTTGCATTTCGTACGGAAAACTTCAACCTTTCTAACTCTTTACACCATGAGTATCGAACCTTTTGGCTTACCTGGGCCACGCTGGAAGACGAGTTTTTTTTTGGGAAGCACATAATATACGTAACATCAACAATGAAAGCTTGTAAGTAGGCTGTTTAGGTTTTTTTTATTGGTAACGCCACCTCTGTATGAAAATCACTGGCTATGCTGTGTGCAGTCTGTGGCTGCTTTGCATTGTTGTAATACCCGCCATTGTAGTGTTAGGCAGCTGGCTGTGAACAGCGCGTAGCGTTGCGCAGTTGGAGGTGAGCCGCCAGCAGTGGTGGATGTGGGGAGAGAGATGGCGGAGTTTTGAAATTTGTCATGAACTGCTATATTTATGAATGATGATATCAAGGTAAATACATTGTTTGTTCTGTATTAAAATCTTTCATTTGCTAACTATCCCTATCAGTAGTTAGTGCCTTCCGTAGTTTGAATCTTTTATTTAGCTGGCAGTAGTGGCGCTCGCTGTATTGCAGTAGCTTGAGCAGCGAAGATTTTTGTGAGGTAAGTGATTTGTGAAAGGTATAGTTTAATGTTAGTCAGGGCCATTCTTTTGTAGGGAATTTTGAATGTCAGATTGCGTTGCGCTAACAAAATATTGTGTGTCAGGTTAAGCACAGCCATATAAAAATTGTTCAAAGGGGACGTTTCATATGTCGACCCTTAGCCGAGGATACCTCACTGGAATCTTCTGATTTTTCTTGTAGTTTGTGTAATTAGTGTAGATTTTGTTTATTGCTAGCGCGTAATTGTAGAGAGAATCTCCTTTGTAGTTGTAGCCTTTCATTGTTGTACAGTAAAACAGTTGTGGCATGCATGTAGATTTGCACCAAGAATTTCGCAGCTGCGCTGGCAATTAAGTAGACATTATTTCCATTGCTATGTTATTTTATTTTGCTCTTCAAATTGTGCTTTTCTGTGTTATCGTGTGAAATATTGTGACAATTATGGCGTGTGAAAAACGTAATACTAGGCTACAAAGTAAACTGAGAAATGACAGTGAAGACGAAGGCAGTGTGTTAGCGCCGCAGAGTAATGAATTAACTAATGTTCAAAGTAGTAATTTGGTAATTGCGCATAGGGAAATGGAGCGGGCGGCAAACAATGGTGTAGACAGTGAAACAGGTAGTGAACAGGGAAGCGTTATCGATCGATTGGTCGGCAACAGCTCGCCTCAGGAATCGGGAATGACAGAATACAATATCGCAAATACTGTAGATTCAGGTTTTGGGTCATCACCGTTTTCTCAAATAAGTCAAGACAGATTTTCTGCTTGTCAAAATGTGAATGTTGCCGGTGCAAATGCACTGCCGAAAAGCGTAGAGAAACAGATTCCAGACACTAATACATTATTATTGCAATTAATGCAACAAATGGAACAAAATCAGAGACAAATGGGACAAAATCTTAAAAAGTTAGACACAGTGGAACAAAATCTTAAAAAGTTAGACACAATGGAACAACACCAGAGACAAACACAGCAACAGTTAGACGCAATGGAACAAAATCTTCACACCACGCTTGAACAAACACGTGAAGATTTAACTACTGAGTTACATAACATTGAATCGAAATGTCAAAAAGTCTCTAATGACGTAAAAACACAAATTTGTGAGCATTTTCAACCTATTTTTTCGCGGCATGAAAATGCATTACAGAATCACGAAGCAGCCATAAAAGAACTGCAAACCATTGTTCATGAAAATCATGAGACCTTGTGGGCTAAAATTGACTCAGTTGCATCTACCGATTCGGTTACGCAACTTGCAAAAACTCAGGAAAACTTTAAGGACACAGTAGATATTCTGAAACTTGGTTCAGAAAAACACACTGAAGAAATAAGTACACTATCGGAGAAAGTAGCCGAACTTTCGGATCAGGTCACTAACTTATCTACAAAGGTAGATGATGATCTGAATGACACAAGACCCGTAGCCTTCACTGACACAGAAGAGTATGAACAAATCAGAAAATTCAAACAAAATCAGAATCAAATTAATACACAACACCAAAGAGAAATCCGGGAAGTACAAGATCAGCTGACACAGGTAATACAAGAATTACGTATTTCAGAGGACACTCGCGCTCCAACACGGGAAGAGGGACTTAGAAACACGGAAAAGCCGCAAAATAATAACACAGGGCATTTCGGAAGTTATGAAAGAAATTGGCAATGTGCACCGAATTTTGAGATGGAACGGCCGACACGACCTAACAATGACCGATATGCGACTCGCCGACATGACGATTTTGACTATAAGCTGTTCATTACTACACGTAAATTCAAAACATTTAAGAATTCTGGCAACGACATTCATCCACAAGCATGGCTCCATCAATTCTCTCATTGTTTTCCTCCCAACTGGTCGTTGGAACACAGATTAGAATTTATGTGTGGCTACTTAGAGAATGAACCAGCTGTAAGAATGCGATCGGTCATTCACGATTGCCACAGTGAAGGAGAATTTTACCATGCCTTCCTCTCAGCGTATTGGTCTCAAGCCATACAAGACCGCGTAAAACATGGTATCATAATGATGAAACATTTCGAACAATCTGAATTCTCCAGTCTTGTGAAATATTTTGAAGACATGTTGCACAAGAATCAGTACCTGTCAAACCCATACAGCCCCTCAGAACTCATCCGCATTTGCTTAATCAAATTACCTGAACATTTACGGCATATTATTTTAGCAGGACGTTGCAAAGACGACATTGAAGCTTTTCAGGGACTGTTACAAGAACTAGAAATTGACACTGATAATCGCGGAACGCGTAAACAAGGACACAACAATTACAGGTCACATCTGTCACAATTCCGTGACGACAGAAACAATAACCGGACACGACTGGTCTATTCTTACAACGCAAATCGTGACCAAAATAGACACCACCCGTACGACAACCGTTGGCAGAGTAGTAATAATTACAGGGAAAGATCACCTCTCCGCAGTAGTGACTATCACAGAGACAATCAGAGAAACAGACAATATGGGAACCAAAATAATTATTATCAAGGGAGACAGAATAACTTCAGACGCAACAGTTCAGCGCGCAGTTACGATTCAGGGAGAAATTCTCCACCACTTAACCGACAAGAAAGAAAGTACAGGAACTACCGACATGACGACAGACGATGTGATCGTAACGACAGACCTGAATTGCAACAGAACTGGCGGGATTCAAACAGAGCAGGGCCCTCTCGAGGAGGTGAATTTGTAGAAGTTAGGTCTCCAAATCCCAATAACGACGCGCGCCAACAAAGGGACAGACAATGACTCGCACCGCAGGCAGCCGCTTGCGCCGGCTGGGCTTGAGAAAAATAACACAGACGCTAACCTTGAGAAAAATTCCAGTATCCTTTACCGACGTATACCAAATGATAATTGCGTTAAAGTTGAAACTCTGCGCACTAGAAAGAGTAAAGGTTTACACCACATTTCACATGTAAAACCGTTTATTGAAAGATAATCTGCTTTTTAACTTTGTCTTTGCCATAAAACTTTTCACTTCACATTACTAATATGCTTTGTCAGATTTAGAATCTGTTAACATGTAACAATGTTTGAAGTGAAATATCCAGTCAAGAACCAAGAGAACTTATTTAAACAGAAATTACGAATGCATTGTTATAATGAACAGACGACACAGTGTTGTTAGTTGTACATTCTTGCTTGTTAGTTGCACGATTACGTAACGACTATCAGGCTTACATACTTAGGACACATACTGGTACTGCTAATGAGATTTTAATGCAACATTTTGGTTTACTTGAAAATACATTCTGAATTTAAAGTGCTTTCTGAGAGATACCAGATGACACAGAGGTTAGTTTATGTGACAGCTACACGATTTTTATCACGACGCTACTAATGAGTGACAATTTACAATGTTGCTTTTGCGGTGTATCTGTTTTATATCTGCACAGTTTTCTGAATTCTTCTGGAAAGAAAAACATGTTTTAGTAGTAACTTTTGTGGTACAGCAACAATGAGATTGTCTTTTCCGTAGCACAACAATACGTTACAGCACAGTATCTTCTTCATCATGGCAATAAGCGTAATAACTAAGATATCTATACATAAAGCATTTCACTTTTGTTTATCATGAGGTAAGTACATTGACTTCTGCAGAACTTAGCTTTCGGAGGACCATAAGTACGACACTTCCACAGAATTATCTTACAGCAAGACGCACATTTAGCGCTACAGGACACGCATTTGAGTGATTAATTTTGTACTTAAAACATTTATTTTTAAAGATTTTTGAATTACAAAGAAAGTTTTCCGTGATACATTTCTTTCCATTGCTGTAATCTGTAACACCTGAGGGTATAATTACATTAATCCTCAGGGGGGTACACGCCTACTTTGTGTACCATGTGTTTGGCAAGCACAAGGAACCTAGCTAATGTGGTATTTGCTTATACAACTTTACACATCGGTACCATATTTCTCTAACACACAAATTACACAGCTATCTGATCATTTAACTGAGAGAGACAAACATTTATTTTACTATATCAGTGACACATGTTTACGCAATTACACAGTTGGATAACTTCACACTTATGAAACTGTATTTTGTCTGTACTTTGTAAACTGTTCATATTTTTTCGGAATCATTGTGATACTATGAGAGCTTTGAATGATGTATTTGGTATGAGATCATGATTTTTAAAGTACGTTTGAGGCAGCTGACACTTTTGACATGAGCAGAGAATTATTTTAGGCTTAGAAATTATTGGAGGAAGTTACGACGATTTTGAGATTTGACTGACGTGTTATGATGTTATTATTACGACGACGATGTGTATTATGTTGTTGAGGAATGTTTATTATGCTACGTATTTCTCACGATGAAATATTGAAGAAGTGTTGACGAATATGTATATGTATAATGAGGTAAGGAATAATGAGTAGTGTTTAGGGACTCTGATTTATGAAAAGGATGTTGGAAACCAAGAATCGTACTTTAAGAGTTACGAAATTCGTGACTGTATCACAATGCTGACGAATATTTTTTTTGGACACTTATATTTATAGGATTTTGTTTCTACAGATTTGCAATGCTAATTCTTGACCTGTGAAATATTTTTATATGAGACTGCAACGGTAGCAGAAACTGCTGTCATAAATATTTCCGTACGAAAGTTAAGTGACCACCTGCACGTAATGCGTCGCGGGCACCCAGCTGTGTCAGACGCCTGGAGAAAAAGCCATTATTGCGAGCCCTTTTCAGCGGCACAGGTAGAACAAAAAAAAAAGGGAGGCCATTATCCTGGCCATTGCCATTCCTTTAGAGAAAGCATCGCAAATCCGACACGCTGATTACTTGGAAACATATCGTACTTTCTGATATTTACTGAAATGCCTAATAAAATGACAAGAAATATTTTTACATCTGCACACCTGATTATGACAAGCGTCTTTCTATGAGAGTTGAGAGAATTTCTACTAACTTATGAAATGTCACATGACTACTGAATGATATTTTTATGCTTTGCTTTTCATAGTTGCTCATTTCATTTGATATCTGGTTTCCAGCTGTGTTGCAGCATTGCTTTTATAAAATGAAATGCATTTGCTAATGTGAACACTTTCTGTCAACAGATCTATTAAATAATTATTTTATAATCCACATTCTTTAAAAAAGGAGCACTTGGAAAGGAAAGAACAATAAGAAGAAACTAGTAACAGTAACACATAATTTTCTTTTCAAGTACATGGTAATATTTCTTTTACAATCAGTTGTTGTGGCGCACCACTTTAATTACATAGATATTAAGATGTGAATATACATTTCCCTTATCTGCATTGTTGTTTTTACTGTAATATTTTTTATGCTTGAGCTATGTCATGTTTAGGTATAAGTTACTGCTGTTTGCCAGGCGTAGTGTTACTGAATTTGACTTTGTGTTACTCCGCTAAGCCAATTTTACTACTCATTTATTTTTCATGTTGCTGCACATTGGCTCATATTAGTTGTAATTTTGCATTTTATCTGTTAATTTAGATTTGCTGCTGCTTGCTTTGCAAATTGGCATTTTTTTGTTATTGCTGTTTGTGATAATTTGTTATGTGATGCTGCATTGCCTCGTCCCTTAGTTTAGCATCTGAGCTCAGTAGATTTAAGTTAGCTTAAGAGGGGGTAGACTATATAAGAAACTAACTATGATGAATTGGAAGAAATGCATTGCGAAGCTATAAGAAAATGGTTTGGCCAAAAAAAAAAAAAAAAAGAATTTAGAAAGAGGATATGAACCAAAAAAGTAGGATTTGGGGCCCACAGGTTTAGGTAGGATTTTCTTGGAAATAAATGATGAGGTAAGATAATGGTAAATAAATAATGAGGTAAGAAATGTGTGAACATATAAATACAGAAAGCATGCTTGGATAGAATTTTTTTGGTGGAAACAAATGTTGAAATAAGAGGAAAGATATATCGATTGAAGTTTTGGGGTGGACTGCAGTACCAAATGTCACACTGAAAACAAACCCTGTCCTGTATTTTTGTGTTATTACACTATGTGAATTTGTGTTTTTCCTGTCTTAATGTGTTTAGCTAATAAGAGTTATGTTGTAGAATTTTTCTGATAATATGTTATTTTCTTTGTAAAGATGTTTAGACATTTTTTTATTCTGTTTTGTTTTAATGCTCATGTGTAAAGTTGATATTCCGAAAGTTATTCTGGTCTTTTATCTATGTACTCATGTCATAATTCCTGTAACATTGATGTATATGTTTATTTCTATTCTTTTGTAAAGCCTGTACTACAAATGTTATCTGTATTATTATGTTCTTTAATGATGTATTTTGTGCCTTTGTAATTGTATTCTTATGTTATAAAATTGTAATTGTCACCAGTTCATGATATTATTAACTTGTTAGTTACATTTCACGGCACACGTTTCTGTTGGTCATAGTATATGGACAATATGTGAGAAGTAGGGACTGATAGTGTTTGCACGTGTGTTAATAATTCAGCAAGGGACTGGATAACAGCATTGCTGGTTCTAAGGACAATTCCAAAAACTTTGTGAGTGCACAAGTGGTGGTTATGGACTTGCTATATTATCCGCAAGACGCTTCAATGGTGATTGTGCACCTGCACAGTCACAACAGATGGCTGCTGGCTATCTCTACAAGGACTACAGTGGGTCTGCATCTTTGATGACTCACCAGTACCATTATCTCTACAAGGACTACAGTGGGTCTACATCAACCATCAATACCATCATCTCTACAAGGACTGCAGTGGGTCTGCACCTCTGGTGGCCCACCAATACCACAATCTCTACCAGGACTCCAGTGGGTCTGCTCTGTGATGACCTACCTACCAATATTCTTCAAAACTTCGAATGACTCTGCTGTGGGTTTGCTCCATTGTGGCCCATTACCTGTCAGCGTGTCAAGAGTCAGCACTGTCTTTCCGTTGGAAGGACAACACTACTTCTTCAAGACTGCATGGAAATCCACTACTTCCGTGTGCATTTTCTTTTACTGCTCAGACTTTGAGAAAAACACAGCTATTCTCCTGTTATGTACGATTAGGACTGTCTTTATGGACTGTGAGACAATTTTAGCTTTTGACCAACATTGTATCAATAAGTGTGTGCATTTGATTTCTTTGTTATTGTAATTATGAAAAAAAATTTTCAAATCATTATTGGCCACTGCCCAAAAAAAATTTGTAAAATTTTTTGTGGGGAGCATGGGGGCTATGTAAGTAGGCTGTTTAGGTTTTTTTTATTGGTAACGCCACCTCTGTATGAAAATCACTGGCTGTGCTGTGTGCAGTCTGTGGCTGCTTTGCATTGTTGTAATACTCGCCATTGTAGTGTTAGGCAGCTGGCTGTGAACAGCGCGTAGCGTTGCGCAGTTGGAGGTGAGCCGCCAGCAGTGGTGGATGTGGGGAGAGAGATGGCGCAGTTTTGAAATTTGTCATGAACTGCTATATTTATGAATGATGATATCAAGGTAAATACATTGTTTGTTCTGTATTAAAATCTTTCATTTGCTAACTATCCCTATCAGTAGTTAGTGCCTTCCATAGTTTGAATCTTTTATTTAGCTGGCAGTAGTGGCGCTCGCTGTATTGCAGTAGCTTGAGCAGCGAAGATTTTTGTGAGGTAAGTGATTTGTGAAAGGTATAGTTTAATGTTAGTCAGGACCATTCTTTTGTAGGGAATTTTGAAAGTCAGATTGCGTTGCGCTAACAAAATATTGTGTGTCAGGTTAAGCACAGCCATATATAAATTGTTCAAAGGGGACGTTTCAAGCTGAGCAGAAAGAAGGATGGACGAATGAGAGAATGATGTCGCGTGGCGGGAGTTGCAAAATGGGAATATTCTATTTATCAAATTTACATAGACTGAATATCATGGTTTTTTTCACCGATCGTGCGACAGATGCTCACTTCTTAGGCCGCATTGACCCTTGATTTGGGCTTCGTGCAACACGTGGGAAGCGTGTTGGACACCCCGGCACCAACATTCACTTCAAAAAGGAAACCAACACGCGTCGCCAGGTGAAAAACAGCATACTAACGTCAAACCGGAAACATTTCACATTCTGACTGCTTACAGCGTCACATTTTCACCTGGTGGCAGAAAGTGGAACTATTATTTTTTCAGCATACTCCACCAACGCACTGGTTAACGACGGTACCTATTATGTTTCAGCGGTCTGTGACGCACATAGGCAGCACTCAGAGGACCTTCAGTGTTTAATTATAACTTATAAAAATAAAACAGCTGAATTCCTCTAAGAATACAACACAATAGTTCCATAAGTATCTGAAAGACAGTCAGTAAGAAGATTGTGGGTCAAGGAAGTCATTATGAAAACGTGTGTTCACTGGAGTTCCCAGGGTTCAGTAGTTGGTCCATCGTTTTTGGCGCTGTATGTCAATGAAATACCGTCTGTACTTCACTGTTTACCTACCAGATATGCTGAGGATATCCAGTTGCAGGTCAGTGCCAGCACCAAGAACGTTGCTGCTGCCGTATAAGGTGACTGAAGATCATTGTGCAGTATCGTAATGAGCACAGAACGTGGGTCTGACACTAAACCTTAAGAAGTCACAAGGAATCCTCACATAACACAGAAAATTGAACAGCGGATATTTCTGTAAAACATCTCCTACAATATTTCTTAGTGTCATCCAGTTAACATTTCGAAAAGCTGTAAAAGACCTTGGCATAGTCTTGGATGAACATCTAAACCGTAGCTGCATGCTGGAAAACACTCTCCTGCCTACGTGAAATCTAAAAATATTTCCATAGAAAATAACATATATATTAGTCCATTCTTTAGTCCTACTCAGCATTCGTACTGTGATTTAGATCAACAAAGCACAAATAATGAAAATTCCAGATGCCTAGAGCTAGCAATGAATTTTAGCATTGTAGTAAGACACTTAGTACCACTTTAATAATATCTCGTTCGTTTTTGACATGCATAACTAGTGAGCTACTCTGTTTCAGCATGGGTTGATATCTGGTGCCTCAGAAGAGCTACTGATCTCTAAATGTAATTATTTCATGTACTTTATATACAATATTGCAACAATAAATCATGAGGGGATTGCAAATCTCTAAGAGCCAAAGAAACTGGTGCACCTGCCTAATATCGTGTAGGACCCCCAGAAGTGTCGCAACACGACATGGCTGGAGGCTGGAGGGAACTGACACCACGAATCCTACAGGGATGTCCACAATTCCGTAGGAGTACGAGGGGGTGGAGATCTCTTCTGAAAAGCGCGTTGCAAGGCATCCTATATATGCTCAATAATGCTCATGGCTGTGGAGTCTGGTGGGCAACGGAAGTGTTTAAACTCAGAAGAGTGTTGCTGGAGCCACTCTGTAGCAATTCTGGACGTGTGTATTCTCGCATTGTCCTGCTGGAATTGTACAAATCCGTCGGAACGCACAATGGACATGAATCGATGCGGGTGATCACACAGGATGCTTACGTTCGTGTCACTTGTCAGAGTCGTATCTAGAGGTATCAGGGGCCCCTTTTAACTCCAAACTCAAACGCCTCACACCACTACAGAGCCTCCACCAGCTTGAACAACCCCCTGCTGACAAGAAGGGCCCATGAATTCATGAGGTGGTCACCATACCCGTACACGTACATCTGCTCTATACTATTTGAAACGAGACTCGTACGACCAGACAACATGTTTCCAGTCATCAACAGTCCAATGTCGGTGTTAACGGGCCCAGACGAGGCAAAATGGTTCAAATGGTTCTGAGCACTATGGGACTTAACATCTGTGGTCATCAGTCCCCTAGACTTAGAACTACTTAAACCTAACCTAAGGACATCACACACATCCATGCCCGAGGCAGGATTCGAACCTGCGACCGTAGCAGTCGCGCGGTTCCGGACTGCGCGCCTAGAACCGCTAGACCACCGCGGCCGGCCGAGACGAGGCGTAAAGCTTTGTGTCGTGCTGTCTTCAAGTGTACACGAGTGGGCCTTCGGCTCCGTAAGTCCATATCGATGACGTTTCGTTGAATGGCTCGCACGCTGACACTTGTTGATGGCCCAGCATTGAAATCTGCTGCAGTTTGCGGAAGGGTTGCACTTCCGTAACGTTGAACGATTCTCTTCAGTCGTCGTTGGTCCTGTTTTTGCAGGATCCTTTTCCGGCCGCAGCAATGTCTGAGATTTGATGTTTTATCGGATTCCTGATATTCACGGTATACTCTGAAAGGTGGCTACACTGTGCCACTGCGCCAGAGAGTGCGCCAAAGAGTACTATTAAGCCGCCTCCACAGTGCGTGTTACGAGATCGTAGAAGTCAGTGCTTGTTGAGATCGTTGAGGACAGTGTGTGTTAAGAACTCATAGAGGCAGTGTGTGCGTGGGCAGAGCTCGTGGTTGTCGTGAAGTTGGAGCAAGATGTTGTAGTAAAGAGTGTTGTTCCATGTTTTATGCAGTTATTTGATGGGAGAGATAGCAGATGTTATTGTGTGCATTTCGTCAATATATGAAGGTAAAATTTATAATGTTCCTTTATTAGTTGTGTATCTGAAATAATGTGTCACTACAGGTTCAGTCAACAAAGCATCTGGCTTGTGTTCTTGGATTAGAGTGTAATTGTGATTTTTTTGCGTAATTATAGTTTTTCTAAATTTCTTTTGTCACGTCAGTATAATTGGTATCAAAATTCTTGTCTTGTTGGAAAAGAACCGTGCCAGATGTGGACGTTGAGTCACACTCCCACATACAGAACAGTTACTCTTGTGCTCATTGGTTTCGTAGATTTTTATAGTTGCTGGGGTCTTAATTAATTAACTGTGTTTACGAAAATTTTCTTACATTGTTTGTTGCAGTCAGATAGCGTAAATATACTAGTCAGGGCCAACCGGTTACGAGACTTACGTAATCGGACATACTAAAATTAAAAGTATTTTCAAATTTATTTAATTAAGCCCCCATGCACGTGGCGACCGCTGCTTCGGATCGTCCCTTGGATTCTTCTGATTGTGAAAATTGTAGACTGTAGTATTGTTGTAGCAATTTGTAGTTTAGTGATTGTAGTCTGTATTGAGTGTGTAGATTTGGTAATTAGCATTCTTCTAATGGTATTTTTCAAAATTTAATTTTTTTATTGCCTTGTATACGCGTTTGACAATTTTGTGCAATTATTTCAATTGTTCGATTGATCGTGTTTGAGGGAGTCATTGCATTTGAATGGTATTGTTGAGATAAAGAGTCACCGTGTGTAATTTTCGTACAGTGACGAATTTTTTGTATGTTTTGCAAATGATTACGCGATCGATGAAGAAGGCAAAAATGATGAATAGTCAGAATAACGAAATTGTTGACATGGCGAACTCGCCAACAGAGGAAGACAGTGTCATGAATAATGTAGTGGAAAACAATTTAATAAGTAGGGAAAATAGTCCGGAAACAGTTCAAAATTTTTCACAATCGAAAAATTCACAGAATACGAGATTAACGACAGAAGAGATGGAGCAGTTGATGGGTGCAATATTAAATCTGGGATCACAAATGGGAACAATGGTAACACGAATGGAAACAATGGAAACACAGATGGGAACTTTGCGATCTGAAATTAAAACTGATATGGGAACAATGGAAACACGGTTAGGATCTGAATTTAAAACAGAGATGGGAACTTTGGAAACACGGATAGATTCACGAATAGGGACATGTTTCAAAAATATGAAAGATGAATTAAAGAAAGAAATCAGGGAAGAAGTACAACCGATTCTGAATTCTCACAATAATAGATTAATTGCAGTAGAAATCAGACAAAGGGAACAGGATAGAGAACAGGAAGAAAGAGATCGCGTGATAGTACAAAAATTTTCAGAGTTAAATTTACAACGTGCAAACGATAAGGAAGAAATATTTGAGATAATCGAAGGATCCGTACCAAATGACAGATTAAATAACCTAACACAACAATATGAACAGCTAGCTACCAAATGTGACAATACTGAAACCCGAGTCGCGACACTTACGGAAGACGTAAATAAACAGAAAGAACAATTTGGTGACTTATCGGAAAGAGTGGAGGAAATTTCAGATAAACTGACAAATCTTAGTTTACATGGGGACAGAGATTCGGATGATACAGCTCCATTACCATTTGCAGAAACCGAAGAATACCAGAACATAAATAAGCATGTTGAAAATCAGGGAAAATTTAATGAACGCGTGAAAAGGGAATTTGAGGCATTACGAAAGCAAGTCAAGCTGATCGAAGGGGAAATTGTAGGAAAAGATAGCAGAAGAAATTTGGAATCACAGGTAGCAGAGGGGTTTGAAGAAAATAATTTGTTTCATTTACGGGATGCAACAAGAGAGCGCCAGGCGCGTGAGTTTAACAATAGTCGTCATTGTGACTGGGACAGACGCGGTAGGTCTTTGTCGCCACGAGGCGAAAATATTGTCTGTAAACACTTCTTAACTGTTCGGACATTTAAGATCTTTCGTAATTCTAAGGATGACATACATCCATGTGCATGGTTAGATCAATTTGCGTACGCACTTCCGCCAAAGTTGCCATTAAGTCACAAACTAGAAATTATGTGCAGCTATTAAAGTCCTCAGGGGATTCACTACTCTAAGTGAATATGTGCCGTAGCGAGCATAGGGCCCCGAGCTGTAGTGGTGCTATTTCTCTTTTAGTTTTCTGGACCGCTGCCTACTCTTTTACTATTCTTTGCATCTGTCAAAACAACTTTTCGACTATCAATCTATCTAGAGAGTAAGTAAATAATAACCTGATATGACTATTTACCTAAATGAGATTTCGAAAATTACTGTTTGAACTTATTAGTGTCCTCAGGGGATTCACTACTCTAAGTGAATATGTGCCGTAGCGAGCATAGGGCCCCGAGCTGTAGTGGTGCTATTTCTCTTTTAGTTTTCTGTACCGCTGCCTACTCTTTTACTATTCTTTGCATCTGTCAAACCAACTCTTCGACTATCAATCTATCTAGACAGTAGATAAACAATAACCGGATATGACTGTTTTACCCAGAAGTGACTTTGGAAATTACCGTTTGGACTTACTATATTTTCAGCAGCATTCATTCGTAGCCTAAACGAAATGTTACCTGTTTATATTCGTGACGATATTACTTCATATGACTTACTGTACCTATTGCAGCATTCATTCGCAGTTTAAACTAAATGTTACCTGTTTATCTTCGTGACAACATTACTTCGTATGTTGACGACATTCTTATTGCTAAACATTCTTGGAGTGAGCACAACAAAATCTTGGACTCATTATTACGTATCTTTGCAAAAGTTGGCATTGCAGTGAACTTAGAAAAATCTGAATTTGGTCGTTCTCAGGTGAGATTTCCCGGTCACATTATTTCTACAGAAGGTATTCTTCCTGATCCAGAAAAATTAGATGCTATTCGTAATTATGCTGTTCCTACCACAAACGTGATGTTCGTAGTTTCCTTGGTGTCTGTAATTTTCTTCGAGGCTTTGTTAAATTGTACGATTTGGTCACACCTCGTTTATGTGAACTATCCGGAAAGAAATCTAATTGGTGTTGGGATGAGGAAGCTCAGTCAGAATTTGAACAGCTTCGTGATGCTTTAGTTGCTGCTCCACTTCTTTCACATCCGGATTTATCTAAAGAATTTTGTTTGGCGACGGACTCATCATACAAGGGCCTAGGTGCACACTTATTTCAAGAGATAGAAGAAAACGGCGTTGTAGTACAGAAGACTATTGCATTTGGAAGTCGCGTTCTCTCTAAATCAGAGAAGAATTATTCGATTACGGAACTTGAAGCTTTGGCTGTTGTTTGGGCTTTTACAAAATTTCGGACATTTTTGTTTGGCAGACATACTAAGGTTTACACCGATCATCGAGCTCTGGAATTTCTTATGTCAACAAAATTAACTCACGGCAGATTGTCACGATGGGCGTTGTACCTACAGGAATTTGACTTTAGTATTGTTTACATACAGGGTTCTTCTAATATTGTTGCCGATGCTTTATCACGTGCACCTATGGGTTTGAAACAAAGTGCTGAAGAGGACTGCAAGGAAAACAATTATTGTTTGATGTATATTCAAGGTGTTGCGTTTGAGAACTTTATTTCGTCTTCGCTCCAGGATATCGCTAAGGAGCAAAATAAGGATCCAATCTGGAAGGACATTAAGGAGAAGTGGAGGAGAAAGGAAAGCGTAGCGATTAGACAGCATTATCTAGTTCGCAATGACATTCTTTTTAAACGAAAATCGGTCGACAACTCCGTTTGGTTAGTTTGTATTCCTGATGAGTGGGTCAATAAATTGATTTGGTATACGCATCTCAGTTATGCACACTTTGGTCCCCGAAAATGCTTTCATAAATTACGAGAAAATTGTTACTTCAGTAATATGGAAAAACGTATTCGATCTGTTCTTGCCAAATGCAAATTATGTCAAATGGCTAAGCCTCCAACGATTTCTCACAGAGCACCGTTGTTTCCCGTCATTCCAGCGAAATTAAAGGAGATGGCTGCAGTCGATTTGTTTGGTCCAGTGGTTCGTTCTACTAATGGTTTTGCGTACATTTTCGTAGCAGTGGAGTTGACGTCAAAATATGTGTGTTTTACACCTTTACGCAAAGCAACAGCTCGTTCAGTATCTAACGCTTTCATCAAACATTTTCTTAAAGAAGTTGGTCATGTTGACAAGGTTATATCAGATAATGGATCACAGTTTCGCTCTAAAATTTGGCTTCGTACTCTACACCGTCGTAAAATTAAACCAATCTTCATCTCACTTTTTCACCCTCAATCTAACGCTTCAGAGAGATGGATGAAGGAAATCAATAAACTGTGTCGTCTTTATTGTCATCAGAATCACAGAACTTGGGATCAGTATCTGCATATTTTTCAAAATATTCTGAATGAACTCCCTAATGATTCAACTTCTTTACCGCCTCTAATGATATTAAAAAATAAAGCACCAACAAATCGCATTTCTGAAATAGTTCCTTTTCCGCCTTCACGGAAACTGCGGCATTCTGAAGTTGTTAACCTGGCTCTACAAAATATTGCATCTGCGGCTGCTAGAAGAAAGAAATCGGCGAAGCGTCCTGGTCGTTTAAAAAATTTGTCGGTTGGTCAAAAGGTATTAATTAAATCCCACCGTTTGTCTCACAAAGGAAAAGGCTTGTGTCGCAAATTTTTTCTGCTTTATAACGGTCCATATAGAATTCGCAAAATTATTCATGATAACACTGTTGAAGTAGAAACTCTTAAATCTCGACGCTCTAAAGGAATACATCATATATCAAACGTAAAAATTTTTGTGGAATGACATACTTGTGAAAAACTAACAGCTAGATGTAAACACGCAGAGAGTACAAGGATACCGCGCTGTGTTTTGGCGGCGGCACATACTCAAAGCAACAGTCAAGTCTGCGCGCCGCACAAGGCAGTCGTTGACCGCGAACAATAGCTTCCTACGTCACGCGCCTACAGCTGATCGAGCGCTCAGTGCGAATGCACTGACAGCCGTAAACAAATACACAGTCTAATTTCTCCGACTAAATTCAGTATAAAGCTATAGTGACTTGATGAATTCTGTTATTAACATTCAGTATTTTTCAGGATACGGTTCTATAAAATATTTAAGAACTTCAGGTAAATTCTGTGTGTCTCCGACGTTAAGAGGACTTGCTATCGAGAAAATTTCAGGAAGAATGTAATTTCGAAGAAGAAACTAATAAACTAAGAAGGTAACTATTAATTGAGTTTATTTTTCAGGTAACAAATTTCCACTTAGGTACGTACTTTAGACGTAATTTGCTGCTCGCGATTACGTGATTCATACTTTGTGCTACTTTCATGTTCTATGAATTTACTTGTGAAGCGACGTGCTTGCGTACGTTAACTGATTTTGACAATGATTATTAATGAACTGGGTTGTGACTTGTATATATTATGCATCGCTTGGCTGCTATGCTTTTTCACTGACTGATTTTGACAATTATTGATTAATGAACTGGGTTGTAACTTGTGTATGTTGTGCATCGCTTGGCTGCACTGCTATTTCACTGATGTCATATTTTCTTATTATGTGTCTGTTGTGCTTATTTATTTAAATTGTAATGGTAACCTGATTTATTGTGCTGATGTGTTTAGGTATGTAAGTTATACTTTGTGATTTATCTGCTTGCGCCTCCATGTTTACTTATTAAGATGACATATGAACATTTATTTGCTTATGCTGATATGTTGCTAATAACCTGTTTATTACGTAAGATATATGTTTGCTGCTTTTTGCATGGATTACATATTTACACATTTCTGTTTTGTTGCCATAACTGCTCGTTAATTTGGTGTATAGAAATGCTGATATACTGTGTATAAACATAGAGTTTAGGTCACACTATTTGATTAATTATAGATTGTTCGCTTGGCAGAGCCTCGTTGTAGGAATTGTGCTGCATCCACTTGTTGACATTGTCTTCTCTACTTGTATATTTACTCGCTATTGCTTGTTTTGCGTACGCTAAGTGCCTTATATTTTTAAGATAAGAAAATTAACTGCTATAATTCGACGAACGACATTAGTACAAGAGAGTCATAGAAGTCACATGAGCTGAGGTTTTATGAAAGCTGTATAAATTTATGCTAATAGGAAGGAAGCTAACGACATGACATACCAATACTAGGTTTAGACCATTAACAGTTATTACACTGCATTTTTCGTGAGCAATTGAAATAGGAAGTGACACTTGACACAAAAAATACTCCACATGTTTGCTTCTGCTATGATTCTTGAAGTGGTGTACACACTGTGAAATATTATGATCATTCACACTCCGTAATCGTACTTAATTACTGAGAGTTATTCGAACTAAGTCTGTTAGAGGTCAGGTATGCATTTCTTTTATTTAATGATGGACAAGGAACCAAAACGTATCTTATAATTTATAATGAGTAGAAAATTTGGGTCAGATGGATTACACAGAGGTTGTGTGTTGGCAATGTGTCTTCGGATTGTATGGGATGCTGAATTGAAGTTGCATTAGGATTTTATCTGTACTTGTTCGAGGAGACTGACGAGAGGAAAGAGTTGTTATGGAAGTGAAATGATATTGGTGCTGAGGTTTATATTTATCGATGTATTATTATAGGTATTGAGAGTATATGAAGTTGTTTGTGGACAAGAGGTAAGGTGATATTGGTGCTGAGGTTTACATTTATCGACGTATTATTGAGGTATTATTGAGATTATGTGATGCTGATAATTATTGGAGTTTTGGTGGATAAGAGGTAAAGTAAGTGAGGAGCATATTTTTTTTGTTGGTCTTATGGAACAAGAGGATGAAGAGAGCAGACTAAAACACTAAAATAGAAGGAAGATAGTCTATACACACACTTTGTTATATCACTAAGCAGTATATACTTTTTTTTGAAGAGAGGAAGTAATTGCATATCGTGGCTCACTGACAGTTGTTCAACAACAGTACATTTTGATCTGGCTTGGCAAACATTCGTCTTGACATGATGACTATGACGTTGACCTAACTATTATTGACTGTTATACATTGCTGCCACTACTACTTGATACACATGATGAACATCAGATTTTGACAGAATTACATTTACACAGTTAACACTATTCAATTACACAGTAGTACTTAATGTGGATGAAAGATGAGTGAGTGTGTTTTGTGTGTTTTGTGTGTTTTCCTTTCCTAATCCTACCCACCTATCTCCAAAATATTATTTTATTTGTTTGTAGTGGCTTGCACTGACACCCATAAATATTATAGGTTTACTGGTATTTGTGTATTGTAATAGTTAATAGGACAATTATCTGATATCATTTGTGTGTTTGTTATGACTTGTATGTTACTGTAAAAGCATTTGTATGTGTATTCAAACTATTGTTCATGCCTGAACTGTCTGATTTGTGAAGATAAATATTCTGAACTGTTACTGGTACCTTTTCTACATGAGTGGTGCCACTAGGACATGTTTAATTGGTGCTCATAAACTCTGACGAACAGTGTGAACAGTGCTAGTGAGTTTGATGGAACTGCTTCTGCTGAGAGATGTGACTTTTTGCTGTCTGCACCTACTCAACATTGCTGGGTGCAACTGATGGACTGCCTCTACTGAAATGATGTTACTACTTGGTGTCTGCACCTGCTCTCAACATTGCTGGGTGCAACTGATGAACTGTTTTTACTGAAATGAAGTCACTGGTTGCTGTCTGCACCAACTCAACATTGCTGGGTGCCTCTGATGGACTGCTTCTACTGAACTAATGTGACTTGTTGCTGTGTGTACCTCTTGAACTTTACTGGGTGCCACAGATGGAACTGCTTCTACTGAAATAATGTCACTTGTTGCTGTCTGCACCTGCTCAACATTGCTGGGTGCATCTAATGAACTGTTTCTACTGAAATGAAGTCACTTGTTGGTGTGTGCACCTGCACTCAACATTGCTGGGTGCCTCTGATGGACTGCTTCTACTGAAATAATGTCACTTGTTGGCGTCTGCACCTGCTTAACATTGCTGGGTGCATCTGATGGTTTGCTTCTACTGAACTAATGTGACTTGTTGCTGGGTGCACCTGCTCTCAACATTACTGGGTGCAACTGATGAACTGTTTTTACTGAAATAAAGTCACTTGTTGCTGTCTGCACCTACTCAACATTGCTGGGTGCAACTGATGAACTGTTTTTACTGAAATGATGTCACTTGTTGGTGTCTGCACCTACTCAACATTGCTGGGTGCCATTGATGGACTGCTTCTACTGAAATAATGTCACTTGTTGCTGTCTGCACCTGCTCAACATTGCTGGGTGCCACAGATGGACTGTTTTTACTGAAATGGTATCACTTGTTGGTGTCTGCACCTGCTCTCAACATTGCTGGGTGCAACTGATGAACTGTTTCTACTGAAATGAAGTCACTTGTTGCTGTCTGCACCTACTCAACATTGCTGGGTGCAACTGATGAACTGCTTCTACTGAACTAATGTGACTTGTTGCTGGGTGTACCTGCTAAACTTTACTGGGTGCAACTGATGGACTGCTTCTACTGAAAAGATGTTACCTGTTGGTGTTCTTTTTTTGTATAAACTAATCATTGAAGGCATTTTATGTGAACATTTGCATAAACTGATTTTTTGTATATTGTAAACTATTATGTAAAGTCAGATGTATGAAAAGAAGTTGTATTGCTTACTGTATTTCATACATTAGGTTAGTGAAAGGTCAGTGCAAAGCCAAAATTTTTAACTAATTATGTGATGTTTAGGTATTAATATTATCTTTTATTTTTGTCTGTATTTTTGTGGACGAATTTGGTGGTATTTTCACCACCAATGCTGGCAAAAATACCATCAAATTCTGGCCTGTGGAGGAGGGGCATATGAAAGGTGGCTACACTGTGCCACTGCGCCAGAGAGTGCGCCAAAGAGTACTATTAAGCCGCCTCCACAGTGCGTGTTACGAGATCGTAGAAGTCAGTGCTTGTTGAGATCGTTGAGGACAGTGTGTGTTAAGAACTCATAGAGGCAGTGTGTGCGTGGGCAGAGCTCGTGGTTGTCGTGAAGTTGGAGCAAGATGTTGTAGTAAAGAGTGTTGTTCCATGTTTTATGCAGTTATTTGATGGGAGAGATAGCAGATGTTATTGTGTGCATTTCCTCAATATATGAAGGTAAAATTTATAATGTTCCTTTATTAGTTGTGTATCTGAAATAATGTGTCACTACAGGTTCAGTCAACAAAGCATCTGGCTTGTGTTCTTGGATTAGAGTGTAATTGTGATTTTTTTGCGTAATTATAGTTTTTCTAAATTTCTTTTGTCACGTCAGTATAATTGGTATCAAAATTCTTGTCTTGTTGGAAAAGAACCGTGCCAGATGTGGACGTTGAGTCACACTCCCACATACAGAACAGTTACTCTTGTGCTCATTGGTTTCGTAGATTTTTATAGTTGCTGGGGTCTTAATTAATTAACTGTGTTTACGAAAATTTTCTTACATTGTTTGTTGCAGTCAGATAGCGTAAATATACTAGTCAGGGCCAACCGGTTACGAGACTTACGTAATCGGACATACTAAAATTAAAAGTATTTTCAAATTTATTTAATTAAGCCCCCATGCAACTCGTGAAATGGTCGTGCGGGAAAATCCTCTCTTCATCGCTACCTCGGAGATGCTGTGTCCCATCGCCGACTATAACACCACGTTCAAATTCACTTAAATCTTGAAAACTTGCCATTGTAGTAACAGTAACCGATCTAACAACTGCGCCAGACATGTTTTGTCTTACTTAGGCGTTGGTGACCGCAGAGCCGTATCATGCCTGTTTACGTATGTCTATATTCGAAAATCCATGCCTATATCAGTTTACTTGGCATGGAAAAAGATTAGTCCACTGTTTTAGAGCACATGAAGGGATTACGTTTACAGATCAGTAGCACCAGAAATTCTGAGGTAGCACATATCAACTCATGCTGAAACAACCAGCGTAACTCGCTGGTTGTGCGTATCAAAAACGAAAAATAATTAGAGATATTATTAAAGTGGTACCAACGGTCTCGCTACAATACTACGCAGGAATTCATAGCATATATAGGGTGGTACACACAGTCTGGAAAGTTTGTAAGGGTGTTGCAGGGTAGATTGTGCTGAGAAATAATTGTTAAGAAAATAAAGTGGATACGTTGCACCGTTTCCGAGTTAATTAACTGAAGTTAGCCAGTTGAGTGAGTGAACAAATCGAAGTAGCCACCAGTGTTTGGTTTCCTAAAACCGAGACTGATACAAAATGTGGACATGGGATGATGTTAAGGATCGAATCGAAGCGAAGAAGCTGAGCAATCTCGTGCGCTATCATCCACGCTATGAGAACAACAGCACCAATTGTATCTGGCGGGCCGCTTGAATTTGTGTGCGCAACGGACTGACGAACTTCAGTGGATTTTTTTTTTTTTTTCATAATGACTGGGTCCACAGCCATGGTCAAGTTACTGAAAGTAGTCATTCCGCTTAGGTTGTTCTAAAAATTTTTGTTTTATGTCCTGCCATCACGGTAACTGACTTCAGTGTTTGTTTCCACACAACTGCCGAACTCTTACGCTGGCCGCGGTGCGACTACCAGAGGAGTACAATCCGCAGCTATCGTAAAATGTCCATGACGTGAAAATGAAAGGCACACCTGCTACGGATATCGTGTAAAAAATCAAACGCTAATCCCATCGCTCAGCGGCCCACCATGCGGCATGCCCCACTGCAGCCCCGGGTACTTTATACACCAACAATGAACGTCTCGGCACCGCTCCTCTCTAGCGCCTGTTCTGGCACAGCTTGTGTAATGGATGTTGCACCTGTTGCACAGACATAAGATCGAAATAATTGTAATTTATGGCGAGGCTGCAAGAAAGCTGGACGCTGCTATTGCTCATAATGCCGAACGTTTTTCGTTTGGGCCACGATCCCGTACAACTATTCATCGTGTTTCACAACTAACTAACTAAAGGAGGCATGACGTTTAAAATACCAACTTGTAGAGTAACTGTAACGGGGAACATCAACAGTGGAATTGCACTACTAGCTGCGGTGGCTCGTAATCGACATGGAAGTATCCGAGACATATCGGTAGTCTGGAATCGCTCACACAAAGTGTTTGGGCGATCCTACACCTTCACAAATGCCATCTCGTCCACATGTCTGTGCATCAAGATGCGGTTTGGCAATTGGGCACTCGTGCTAATACAAAGACGCCTGCAATTTTTTTGCCAACATTTACGAACCACGATGAAGTTAATCGGTATAATATACATTACTGGAGTGTCGAGCACCTGCACTGGATACGTGAGGTTGATCGTCGGTATCCTTGGTCTGTTAACGTTTGGTGCGGTATCCCAGGCGACAAATTAATCGGACACTTTGTTGTACAAGGCATACTGAAGAAGGAAATATACCTAATTTATTGCAAGGGGATATCCATTACTGGCAGAAGTACCGTTCGTAGTGCGACAGAACACGTGATTGCAAACACGATGGTTGTCTGGCCCGTTACTCCCCAAGAGCCTGAAACATCCCCTTTGAACAATTTATATGGGACTGTGCTTAACCTGACACACAATATTTTTAGCGCAACGCAATCTGACTTTCAAAATTCCCTACAAAACAATGGCCCTGACTAACATTTAACTATACCTTTCACAAATCACTTACCTCACAAAAATCTTCGCTGCTCAAGCTACTGCAATACAGCGAGCGCCACTACTGCCAGCTAAATAAAAGATTCAAACTATGGAAGGCACTAACTACTGATAGGGATAGTTAGCAAATGAAAGATATTAATAGAGTACGAACAATGTATTTACCTTGATATCATCACAAGTCATAATATATATCAGTTCATGACAAATTACAAACCTCCGCCATCTCTCTCCCCACATCCACCACTGCTGGCGGCTCACCTCCAACTGCCCAACGCTACGCGCTGTTCACATCCAGCTGCCGCTGCCCAACACTACAATGGCAGACAACAATGCAAACCAGCCACAGACTGCACACAGCACAGCCAGTGATTTTCATATTGAGCGCTACGTAACGTTGCCAATAAGAAAACATAAACAGCCTACTTACATAGAGAAAACATAAACAGCCTACTTACATAGCCCACATGGCCCCCACAAAAAATTTTAAAAAATTTTTTTGGGCAGTGGCCAGTAATGATTTGATAAAATTTTTCATAATTACAATAACAAAGAAATTAAATGCACACACTTATTGATACAATGTTGGTCAAAAGCTAAAATTTTCTCACAGTCCATAAAGATTGTCCTGATCATTCATTACAGTAGAATAGCAGTGTTTTTCTCAAAGTCTGAGCAGTAAAAGAAAATGCACACGGAAGTAGTGGATTTCCATGCAGTCTTGAAGAAGTAGTGTTGTCCTTCCAACGGAAAGACAGTGCTGACTCTCGACATGCAGACAAGTATTGGGTCACAACAGAGCAAACCCACTGCCGAGTCAGTCGAAGTTTTGATGAATATTGGTAGGTAGGTCATCACAGAGCAGACCCACTGGAGTCCTGGTAGAGATTGTGGTATTGGTGGGCCACCAGAGGTGCAGACCCACTGCAGTCCTTGTAGAAATAATGGCATGGTGGGTCATCAAAGATGCAGACCCACTGTAGTCCTTGTAGAGATGATGGTATTGGTGGGTCATCAAAGATGCAGACCCACTGTAGTCCTTGTAGAGATGGCCAGCAGCCATCTGTTGCGACTGTGCAGGTGCACAATCACCATCGAAGAGTCTTGCGAATAATATAGCAAGTCCATAACCACCACTTGTGCATTCACAAAGTTTTTGGAATTGTCCTTAGAACCAGCAATGCTGTTAACCAGTCCCTTGCTGAATTATCAACACACATGCAAATACTATCAGTCCCTACTTCTCACATATTGTCCATATACCATGACCAACAGAAATGTGTGCAGTGAAATGAATGCTTACAAGTTACTTAATTTGCTGAACTGGTCTCAATTACAATATTATAACATGAGAATACAATGACAAAGGTACAAAGTATATCATTAAAGAACATAACAATACAGATAACATTTGTAGTACAGGCTTTACGAAACAATAGAGATAAACATATACATCAGTGTTACAGGAATTATGACATAAGTACATACATAAAAGATCGGAATAACTTTCGAAACATCAACTTCACACATGAGCATTAACACAAAACAGAATAAATAATGTCTAACATCTTTACAAAGTAAATAACATATTATTAATGCCAATTATATTCGAGGATAACAGTATTCCTCATCATAGTGAATGTAGCTTAGTATTAGAAAAATTCTACAATATAAGTCTTATCAGATAAACATATAAATACAGGAAAAACATAAATACCCAAGGGTACACAAACATATAGTGGGATAACACCAATAGGAAAGGACAGGGTTCGTTTTCAGTGTAACATTTGGTACTGCAGTCCAACCCAAAACTTCATATATCTTTCCTCTTATTTCATCCTTTGTTTCCACCAAAAAAATTCTATCTAAGCATGCTTTCTGTATATAAATGTTCACACATTTCGTACCTCAACATTTATTTCCAAGAAAATCCTACCTAAACCTGTTTTCTCAATGCATTTCTTTACCTATTCTCCATAGTCAGTTTCTTATATAGTCTACCCCCTCTTAAGCTAACTTAAATCTACTGAGCTCAGATGCTAAACTAAGGGACGAGGCAATGCAGCAGCACATAAAACAATTAATATAAGCAGCAATGACAAGAAATACAGATTGGCTAAGCTAGCAGCAGCAAATGTAATAACTTATATCAAAACATGACATAGCTCAAGCAAAAAAGATATTACAGTAAAAACAACAATGCAGATAAGGGAAATGTATATTCACATCTTAATATCTATGTAATTAAAGTGGTGCACCACAACAACTGATTGTAAAAAGAAATATTACCATGTACTTGAAAAGAAAATTATGTGTTACTGTTACTAGATCCTTCTTATTGTTCTTTCCTTTCCAAGTGCTCCTTTTTTAAAGAATGTGGATCATAAAATAATTATTTAATAGATCTGTTGACAGAAAGTGTTCACATTAGCAAATGCATTTTATTTTATAAAAGCAATGCTGCAACACAGCTGGAAAACAGATGTCAAATGAAATAAGCAACTATGAAAAGCAAAGCATAAAAATATCATTCAATAGTCATGTGACATTTCGTAAGTTAGTAGAAATTCTCTCAACTCTCATAGAAAGACGCTTGTCATAATCAGGTGTGCAGATGTAAAAATATTTCTTGTCATTTTATTAGGCATTTCAGTAAATATCGTAAATTAAGAGCTACTGTAATCATATGTTTTCAAGTTCGACCGTGTCGTTTTTGCGATGCTTTCTCTAAAGGAATGACAATGGCCAGGATAATGGCCTTCCCTTTCTTTTTTTTTTCTTCCTGTGCTCTGAAAGGCACGCGCTAATGACTTTTTCTCCAGGCGTCTGACACAGCTGGGTGCCCGCGACGCATTACGTGCAGGTGGTCACTTAACTTTCGTACGGAAATATTTACGACAGCAATTTTCGCTAAAGTGACAGTCTCACATAAAAATACTTCACAGGTCAAGAATTAGCGTTGCAAATCTGTAGAAACAAAATCCTATGAATATAACAGTGTCCAAAAAATGTTCAGTGGCATTGTGATACATTCACACATGATTCACACATGTCATAACTCTTAAAGTACGATTCTTGGTTTCCAACATCCTTTTTCACAAGTCAAGAGTCCCTACCCACTATTCATTACTCCTTACCTCATTATACATATACATATTCGTCGACACTTCTTCAATATTTCATCGTGAGAAATACGTAGCATAATAAACATTCCTCAACAACATAATACACATCGTCGTCGTAATAATAACATCATAACACTTCAGTCAAATCTCAAAATCGTCGTAACTTCCTCCAATAATTTCTAAGCCTAAAATAATTCTCTGCTCATGTCAAAAGTGTCAGCTGCCTCAAACGTACTTTAAAAATCATGATCTCATACCAAATACATCATTCAAAGCTCTCATAGTATCACAATGATTCCGAAAAAATATGAACAGTTTACAAAGTACAGACAAAATACAGTTTCATAAGTGTGAAGTTATCCAACGGTGTAATTGCGTAAACATCTGTCACTGATGTAGTAAAAAACATGTTTATCTCTCAGTTAAATGATCAGATAGCTGTGTAATTTGTGTGTTAGAGAAATATGGTACCGATGTGTAAAGTTGTATAAGCAAATACCATATTAGCTAGGGCTCCTTGTGCTTGCCAAACACATGGTACACAAAGTAAGCGTGTACCCCCCTGAGGATTAATGTAATTATACCCTCAGGTGTTACAGATTACAGCAATGGAATGAAATGTATCACGGAAAACTTTCTTTGTAATTCAAAAATCTTTAAAAATAAATGTTTTAAGTACAAAATTAATGACTCAAATACGTGTCCTGTAGCGCAAAATGTGCGTCTTGTTGCAACATAATCTCTGTGGAAGTGTCGTAGTTATCGTCCTCCGAAAGCTAAGTTCTGCAGAAGTCAATGTACTTACCACATGATAAACAAAAGTGAAATGCTTTGCGTATAGATATCATAGTTATTATGCTTATTGCCGTGATGAAGAAAGTACTGTGCTGCAACGTATTGTTGTGCTACAGAAAAGGCTGTTTCCTTGTAGCTATACCACAATAGTCACCACTAAAACATGTCTCACTTTATAGAAGAATTCAGAAAAAACTGTGCAGATATAAAACAGATACACCGCAAAAGCAACATTGTAAATTGTCACTCATTAGTAGCGTCGTGATAAAATCGTGTAGCTGTCACATAAACTAACTATTGTCTCATCTGGTATCTCACAGAAAGTACTTTAAATCCGGAATGTATTTTCAAGTAAACCAAAATGTTGCATTAAAATCTCATTAGCAGTACTGGTAAATGTTCTAATCGTGCAACTAACAAGCAAGAATGTACACACACAATTACACTGTGTCGTCCGTTCGCAATAACAATGCATTCGTAATTTCTGTTTAAATAATTTCTCTTGGTTCTTGGCTGGATATTTAACTTCAAACATTGTTGCATGGTAACAGTTTCTAAAGCATACTAGTAACGTGAAGTGAAACGTTTTATGGCAAAGACAAAGTTAAAAGGCAGATTATCTGTCAATAAATGGTTTTACATGAGAAATGTGGTGTAAACCTTTACTCTTCATAGTACTCAGAGTTTGAACTTGAATGCATTTGTCATGCGGTATACGTCGGCAAAGAATACTGGAATTTTTCTCAAGGTTAGCGTCTATGTTATTTTTCTCTGAGCCAGCCGGCGCACGTGGGTGCCTGCGGCGCGAGTCATTGTCTGTCTCTTTGTTGGCGCGCGTTGTTATTGGGATTAGGAGACCTAACTTCTACAAATTCACCGTGACGAGAGGGCCCAGCTCTGTTAGAATCCCGCCAGTTCTGATGAAATTCACGTCTGTCGTTTTGTCGGTAGTTTACATAGTTTCTTGTTTGTCGGTCATGTGGTGGAGAATTTCTCCCTGAATCGTAACTCTGCGCCGAACTGTTGCGTCTGAAGTTATTCTGTCTCCCGTAATAATAATTGTTTTGGTTCCCATATTGTCTGTTTCTCTGATTGTCTCTGTGATAGTCATTACCGCGGAGAGGTGATCTTTCCCTGTAATTATTACTACTCTGCCAACGGTTGTCATACGGGTGGTGTCTGTTTTGGTCACGATTTGTGTTGTGAGAATAGACCTGTCGTGTCCAGTTATTGTTTCTTTCATTGCGGAATTGCGACTGATGTGATCTGTAATTGTTGTGTTCCTGCGTTCTGCGATTGTCAGTGTCACTTTCCAGTTTTTGTAACAGTCCCTGAAAAGCTTCAATGTCGTCTTTGCAACGTCCTGCTAAAATAATATGTCGTAAATGCTCAGGCAATTTGAGTAAGCAAATGCGGATGAGTTCTGAGGGGCTGTATGGGTTTGAAAGATATTGATTCTTATGCAACATGTCTTCAAAATATTTGACAAGACTGGAAAATTCAGATTGTTCACAGTGTTTCATCATCATGATGCTATGTTTTACACGGTCTTGTGTAGCTTGAGACCAATATGCTGAGAGGAAGGCATGGTAAAACTCTCCTTCACTGTGGCAATCGTGAATTACCGATCGCATTCTTACAGCTGGTTCATTCTCTAAGTAGCCACACATAAATTCTAATCTGTGTTCCAACGACCAGTTGGGAGGAAAACAATGAGAGAATTGATGGAGCCATGCTTGTGGATGAATGTCGTTGCCAGAATTCTTAAATGTTTTGAATTTACGTGTAGCAATGAACAGCTTATAGTCAAAATCATCATGTCGGCGAGTCGCATATCGGTCATTGTTAGGTCGTGTCGGCCGTTCCATCTCAAAATTCGGTGCACATTCCCAATTTCTTTCATTACTTCCGAAATGCCCTGTGTTATTATTTTGCAGCTTTTCCGTGTTTCTAAGTCCCTCTTCCCGTGTTGGAGCGCAAGTGTTCTCTGAAATACGTAATTCTTGTATTACCTGTGTCAGCTGATCTTGTACTTCCCGGATTTCTCTTTGGTGTTGTGTATTAATTCGATTCTGATTTTGTTTGAATTTCCTAATTTGTTCATACTCTTCTGTGTCAGTGAAGGCTACAGGTGTTGTGTCATTCAGATCATCATCTACCTTTGTAGATAAGTTAGTGAACTGATCTGAAAGTTCGGCTACTTTATCCGATAGTGTACTTATTTCCTCAGTGTGTTTTTCTGAACCAAGTTTCAGAGTGTCCATTTGTGTTGAAATCGTATCTACTGTGTCTTTTAAGTTTTCTTGACTTTTTGCAAGTTGCGTAACCGAATCGGTAGATGCAACTGCGTCAATTTTAGCTTGCAAGGCGTTGTGATTTTCATGAACAATAGTTTGCAGTTCTTTTATGGCTGCTTCGTGATTCTGTAATGCATTTTCATGACGCGAAAAAATAGGTTGAAAATGCTCACAAATTTGAGTTTTTACGTCATTACAGACTTTTTGACATTTCGATTCAATGTTATGTAACTCAGCAGTTAAATCCTCACGTGTTTGTTCGAGAGTTTGTTCCAATGAGTCTAACTTTTTGAGATTTTGTTCCACTGTGTCTAACTGTTGCTGTGTTTGTCTCTGGTGTTGTTCCATTGTGTCTAACTTTTTAAGATTTTGTTCCACTGTGTCTAACTTTTGAAGCTTTTGCTGTGTCTGTCCCATTTGTTGTATTAATTGTAATAACAATGCATTGGTGTCTGAAACATGTTCCTCAGTGCTTTTCGGCAGTGAATTTACACCGGAAACATTCACATTTTGACAAGCAGAAAATGTGTCTTGACTTATTCGAGAAAACGGTGAGGATCCAAAACCTGAATCTACAGTATTTGCGAGATCGTGTCGTGTCATTTCGGCTTCCTGAGGCGAGCTATTGCCGACCGGTCGATCGATAATGCTTCCCTCTTCACTAATTGTTTCACTGTCCACGCCATTGTTTGACGCCCGCTCCATTTCCCTGTGCACAGTTACCAAATTACTACTTTGAACATTAGTAAATTCATTACTCGGCGGCGCTGATAAGCTACGCTCGTCATCACTATTATTTCTCAGTTTAGTTTGGAGCCTAGTGTTACGTTTTTCACACGCCATTATTGTCACAGTATTTCACACGACAACACAGAAAAACACAATTTGAATATCAAAAATAAGAGAACACATTAACATAGCACTAAAATAATATCTAGTTAATTGCAAGCGCAGCTGCGAAATACTTGGTGCAAATCTACATGCATGCCACAACTGTTTTACTATACAACAATGAAAGACTGCAACTACAAAGGAAATTCTCTCTACAATTACGCGCTAGCAATAAACAAAAGCTACACAAAATACACAAACTACAAGAAAAAATCAGAAGATTCCAGTGAGGTATCCTAGGCTAAGGGTCGACATATGAAACATCCCCTTTGAACAATTTATATGGGACTGTGCTTAACCTGACACACAATATTTTTAGCGCAACGCAATCTGACTTTCAAAATTCCCTACAAAACAATGGCCCTGACTAACATTTAACTATACCTTTCACAAATCACTTACCTCACAAAAATCTTCGCTGCTCAAGCTACTGCAATACAGCGAGCGCCACTACTGCCAGCTAAATAAAAGATTCAAACTATGGAAGGCACTAACTACTGATAGGGATAGTTAGCAAATGAAAGATATTAATAGAGTACGAACAATGTATTTACCTTGATATCATCACAAGTCATAATATATATCAGTTCATGACAAATTACAAACCTCCGCCATCTCTCTCCCCACATCCACCACTGCTGGCGGCTCACCTCCAACTGCCCAACGCTACGCGCTGTTCACATCCAGCTGCCGCTGCCCAACACTACAATGGCAGACAACAATGCAAACCAGCCACAGACTGCACACAGCACAGCCAGTGATTTTCATATTGAGCGCTACGTAACGTTGCCAATAAGAAAACATAAACAGCCTACTTACATAGAGAAAACATAAACAGCCTACTTACAAGCCAAAGAGGCATTTAACAATTGTTTCAATGGTCGCTTGATTGGTAGAGGCGGTTCGGTTACATGGCCTGCCAGATCACCCGACCTTACGTCACCGGATTATTTTCAGTGGGGTTATGTGAACGACGAAGTGTATGCAGACTTTGACGGAACATGATAGAACGTATCAGAAATGATTTCACAAACATTCCACAAGATATTCTTTTAAGTTGTGTACATGTACTACGTGCACGAATTAATAAATGTATAGAAATGGAAGGTCGTCAATTCGAGCATTTATTGTGAATTATAATTGTGGTGAGAATAAATCAAGCACCCCAATGGTGAGAGGCAAGGGCATTCACCGAAATCAAGCATCCTCATGGAACAGAAATCTACTACATCAATATTGTTCTTCCTAGACACTGAAATGGCTAACCATATTGTACTGTACAATAAAATTTGCAACGTTAAAGTAAATTTCGAACATAAATACCGGCTGTTAGAGCCCATAGGTTTACGTTTACATCTTTAAAATGAAATGTAGACTCAAATGCGTCTGTTCTTCCTAGCAAAAACAGGTATACTTGATGTTTGTCGATTATTGCGCCAGCTTCCAGGAATGGGAAACAATGGTGTGAGTAAACCGTACGTATTTTTTGGCGTGGATTCCGATTATGCAGTAAGAGTGTGGGTGGCTCCCATTTGAAAATACAAACTTGACCCCAACCTATCAGGGCGGATTGTTAGGACGTGGCCAGTTGTAGCGTAGACAGATGTTACCGTTACCAGTATTAACTTTTTCACCTAGGACCTTTTCTTCGCACGAAGCGTCGTTTTCGAAATATTTAACTGTCTGAAGTTAAAACGAACACTGTGTACATGTATGATCGTTTCTGTAGGGGTTCTTTCACGCAAAACATCCAAACAACTTCCATTTCATGAAATGAAATGAAATGTCATGTGGCTAGGGCCTCTAGTCGGGTAGTCTGTCGTCTGGTACAAGTCTTTTTAGTAGACGGCACTTCGGCGACTTGCGTGTCGATGGGAATGAAATGACGAGGAGTACAAAACAACACCCAGACCCGGAACAGAGAAAATCTCCGACTCAGCCGGGAATCGAGCTCCGGACCCCTTGGCATGATAGTCTGTCGCGCTGACCACTCAGCTACTGGGACGGGCATTTCCTCAAATACAAGGACTGTATTTTATTCAGCCTCTCGAAATGAAAACCATAGTGAAAGTAAAAAAAAAAGTTTTATTTTCAACATTCAGTTACATCTTCCAGCTACTTCTCTGCATGGCCACCGCTCCGACTTAGACATTTGTCGTAGCGTGGTAGCAATTTTCCAGTAGCATCGTAAGGCAGTCACCTGTAATTTCCGATAATTCCCTAAGCTAATATACAGCTCGTTGTCTGTGTCCAAATGCTGTTCTCGCAGCTAGTTGTTCATGTGAGCGAGGAGATTAAAATCAGAGGAAGTCAAATCCGGGCTGTAGGGCAGGTGACGAAACACTTCCTACGAAAAACGTTGCAGGAGCGTCTTCGTTGCACCTACTGTATGCGACTGAGAATTGTCACGAAGAAGAAAACAAAGACGTTTATGTTACGTCGGTTGCATGAGATCAGGCGAAACCTCTCAGCACGACTTTACACTTGGTGAGACACACTATTTTCTTCGTGTCTTTAAAGGCTCACTGCGCGCTCAGAACTGAAAAGTGCAACATGAGGTGATAGACGGGCACACTAGATACACTACTCTACACACTTCAGCGGATTTTCGCTGTGGTTTTAATTTCGTGGCCGATCGGAAGTTGCAAAAAAATTACCATCATGTAATAATTTCTTTTAACGATATTGAGTTACATGAAGAAAATTACATAAAACAAAATTTATAGTACTGCACTAGGATCCACATATTTCTGGGTTATGTCGATGGTTAAGATTTCATCTGACCATCACAGTGCTCCAGCTTCGCATCGAAGTGCTAGATTTTCAAAATTTGCAGCTGAAAGATTTTATGTGTAAGTATCGATCCTGGCAGTGCTTCACAATTGATAAATATCTATGGAAATTGTATAGAGGTTGTCCCATATATCTTGATGAATATTTGGATGAACTGCCGCTAAGAACCAGAATGCTTCTGTGGTACTAACACGATGGATGTCCAGCACGCAATGCCTTGCGTACGCGTCATGTCCTGAAGCGAAGGAATCCTGCCAGATGGATTGGTCGAGAAGGAACAGTTACTTGCTAGGTCTCCTGATTTAAATCCTCTGGACCCTTTTCTTTGGGGATGCATTAAAGACGTCTATTGCGACACTCCAATAACTCCAGAGGACATGCAGGAACGTATCGTGCTTGCTTGTAATTCTCTTCAGCAGGCAACACTGGATGCAGTAAATAATTCTTTCATTCAACGAGTGCACCAGTGTGTCGCTGTCCAAGGTCACCACTTTGAGCACCTTTAAATGTTCTACTCCTGGGCAATAGTATAGGAGAGTCAAAGTCAATTTGGTGTCGTGTTTTTACTTGGTTTTCATTCGTTTTCTGACAACTCCATCAAGTGGACGAGTTTTTGATACCGGGCTAAGCCAATGTTATGTTATGTAATTAATAACGTTGTGTTTCAGTGAATGGTACGCTGTGATACATTTTTGAATAGGTCTTTAGGAGAGGAAATGAAGTACCGAATAACAAATACAGGGTGTCATTTATTAAAGTCATACTGCGGTTAATATCTTTGTAAAAAACAAAGCTACAACGAAGGCAACTATGCTGATTGATGTCCCCCTGACGGCTAAAGAACATTTGCTTGAAACATTTTGTAATTTGCACCTGGACAAACAGTTATTTAGGGTGGTCAAGATAGATGGGGCACGCTGTATATGTCCTAACTCCTTCTCCCCCTCTCTTTGTCCATCTCCTGCTCTTCCGCCCTCTCTTTATCCATGTTCCCTTTCTACTGTTCACCTCCCACCCTCCCCAATCTGTCTCCATATGCCCTTCATCCTTTCTCTGTCCATATCCTCTTCCCCCATCCCTCTGATCTTGAGCCTTGTTTATTACAAGTGAAACCTCGTTTGGGAAATAAAGTCCCTCAAAATGAATGGGTAAGTCGGTTCGGATCGTTAATATAAGGGGTACAGGAGTGACATGCCCAGAAGCTGGATATGTAAGGAACGCATCTTGAATGACAGTATTTCTGAACGGCGAGGACTGCAAAGTTTCGAATCATCCAGATTCCAAAGTAGTATTTTAACCACAAGTCAGTGAACCATAAATATAATATTCCTCTTCTCTCTTAAAACTTACTGTGACCAAAAAAACAAAACAGCACACTGCTGTGTATACAATTTTTGTTTAAAATTTTATATAACAAGAAAGAATAAATGTGGAAGAAACAATTTGTCGAATACTTTAAATGTTCTTACATATAAGTTGGTTGGTTGGCTGGTTGTTTGGGGAAGGAGACCAGACAGCGTGGTCATCGGTCTCATCGGATTAGGGAAGGATGGGGAAGGATGTCGGCCGTGCCCTTTCAGAGGAAGCATCCCGGCATTTGCCTGGAATGATTTAGGGAAATCAGGATGGCCGGACGCGGGATTGAACCGTCGTCCTCCCGAATGCGAGTCCAGTGACATATAAGTAAAAACCCCTTCATGTATTACTGTTTATTTATGTACCATATATATCAATTCGAGAAATTTACTAACAACGCTTCCTCCTCGTGCATTACTATGTATTAATGTCCAATAGATATTACAATTATGTAGCCGTCCCAATCTTTATTAGAGTATCGTGGAAAAACAATTAAAGAACATTCCGAGATTTTTGCTAAACGCCTTCCCTCTTTGTATAGTATATATACATTCACACAACATATAAATTACAAAATGTGTATTCTACGTCCGCCCGAACGTTAGTAGAGTATCGTGTAAAAATCTGAAGTAAATCGTTCAAGAAGTTTTCGAAATTATTGGTAACAAGGTTAAACTACAACTTGTCTTTACATAGTAGTGCAGATTGCTTAAATGATGACTTTTTCGTCACTCCGGTCTCTCACCTCCTTTTTGACACAATTTCGCCTCTATAGCTATTTTCAAGGATTCATTGTTATTCTATGTTAATGGGCCATACTGCCATAGGTTAAAAACGAATCACGTGAATCAGTTGAAATTTGATACACAGACGAAAGAGCGGTATGCACGAAAGGAAATAACAGAACAGTCACTAACGAAACAGTTATCATCAAACAATTCTGCTCAACTTTGACTCCCAGAACTAGGAAAATTATCCAGTTTTTATGCAAATGACATTGGAACCGGTATCTGAAGCACAACAGACGTATGTCTTTTTCATATGAGGAGCAGAACAGGATATTGTTCAAGCGATAGTGTGTCAATATATTAAGTAAGTTCAAATGGTTCAAATGGCTCTGAGCACTATGGGACTTAACAGCGGAGGTCATCAGTCCCTTAGAACTTAGAACTACTGAAACCTAAATAACCTAAGGACAACACACACATCCATGCCCGATGCAGGATTCGAACCTGCGACCGTAGCGGTCGCGTGGCTCCAGACTGAAGCGCCTAGAACCGTTCGGCCACTCCTGCCGGCTATTAAGTAAGTCCCCCTCCCACAAACACAGAAATATCACACATCCTCCGCCTGGTAGACTGACTGTGCGGTACCGCCATCGGTGGCTGTGGGCCATGCGAGCTCTGAAACTGGGCTGTGTGTGTCTTGACCACTGCGCGTCCGCCGCTTTGTATGCGGCAGCTCCACAGCCACATCCATATAGTCGGTGAAGCGCTCTCGCCCAAATATCACTCATTGGTCGCTGCTGGAATTTTTTAATAACAGGCGCCGACCTCCAGTTCGCTTACGCAGGAAATACTGGGCAGCGTGCGACAGAACGTCCGTCCACGCGGTTTCGCGGTGGCATCCGATCGTTAGCGTCCACCACTGCCTGGCCAACCAACGAAAGCTATCGTGACGGCTCACTGGGCGCCCGCGACAAGCCAAGTGCAGACATCGAAAGGACACTGTTATGCACTTGTAGAAACACATCGAGAAGTCAAAAGTCATGGGATTCCTCCTAATGTCGTGTGGGACCTTCTTTTTCCCAATGTAATGCAGCAGCTCAACATGGCATTAACTCAACAAGTCGTTGGAAGCCCCTGCAGAAATATTGAGCCATAGACGTCCGTAACAGCGAAAGTGTTGCCGGTGCAGGATTTGTGCGCAAACTGACCTCTGACTTATGTTCCATATGTGTTCGATGAGATTCATGTTGAGCGATCTCAGTGGCCAAATCATTAGCTCGAAATGTCCAGAAACTTCTTCAAATCAATTGCGAACAGTTGTGGCCCGGTTGAAACTTCCCCTTAGAACAATTATACAAATGACTGTGCTTAAACTGACACACAATATTTTGTTAGCGCAACGCAATCTGACTTTCAAAATTCCCTACAAAAGAATGGCCCTGACTAACATTAAACTATACCTTTCACAAATCACTTACCTCACAAAAATCTTCGCTGCTCAAGCTACTGCAATACAGCGAGCGCCACTACTGCCAGCTAAATAAAAGATTCAAACTATGGAAGGCACTAACTACTGATAGGGATAGTTAGCAAATGAAAGATATTAATAGAGAACAATCAATGTATTTACCTTGATATCCTCATATATAAATATAGCAGTTCATGACAAATTTCAAAACTCCGCCATCTCTCTCCCCACATCCACCACTGCTGGCGGCTCACCTCCAACTGCGCAACGCTACGCGCTGTTCACAGCCAGCTGCCTAACACTACAATGGCGAGTATTACAACAATGCAAAGCAGCCACAGACTGCACACAGCACAGCCAGTGATTTTCATATTGAGCACTACGTAACGTTTCCAATAAGAAAACATAAACAGCCTACTTACATAGCCCCCATGCTCCCCACAAAAAAAATTTTACAAATGGTGTTGGGCACTGGCCAATACAGATGTGAAAAAATTTTTCATAATTACAATAACAAAGAAATGAAATGCACACACTTATTGATACAATGTTGGTCAAAAGCTAACCTTTTCTCACAGTCCATAAAGACAGTCCTCATCATTCGTCACAGTAAAATTGCAGTGTTTTTCTCAAAGTCTGAGCAGTAAAAGAAAATGCACACAGAAGTAGTGGATTCCCATGCTGTCTTGAAGAAGTAGTGTTGTCCTTCCAACGGAAAGACAGTGCTGACTCTTGACATGCATACAGGTAATGGTCCACAACAGAGCAAACCCACAGCAGAGTCAGTCGTAGTTTGGAAGAATATTGGTAGGTAGGTCATCACAGAGCAGACCCACTGTAGTCCTGGTAGAGAGTATGGTATTGGTGGGCCACCAGAGGTGCAGACCCACTGCAGACCTTGTAGAAATAATGGCGTTGGTGGGTCATCAAAGATGCAGACCCACTGTAGTCCTTGTAGAAATAATGGCGTTGGTGGGCCACCAAAGATGTAGACCCACTGTAGTCCTTGTAGAGATGGCCAGCAGCCATCTGTTGTGACTGTGCAGGTGCACAATCACCATTGAAGAGTCTTGCGGATAATATAGCAAGTCCATAACCACCACTTGTGCACTCACAAAGTTTTTGGAATTGTCCTTAGAACCAGCAATGCTGTTATCCAGTCCCTTGCTGAATCATTAACACACGTGCAAACACTATCAGTCCCTACTTCTCACATATTGTCCATATACTATGACCAACAGAAACGTGTGCAGTGAAATGTAACTAACAAGTTAATAATATCATGAACTGGTGTCAATTACAATTTTATAACATAAGAATACAATAACAAAGGTACAAAATATATCATTAAAAACATAACAATACAGATAACATTTGTAGTAATACAGGCTTTACAAAAGAATCGAAATAACATATACATCACTGTTACAGGAATTATAAGTACCTACATAAAGATCAGAATAGCTTTGGAAACAACAACTTCACACATGAGCATTAAAACAAAACAGAATAAATAATGTCTAAACATCTTTACAAAGTAAATAACATATTATTGATGCAAATTATATTTGAGGATAACAGTATTCCTCATCATAGTTCATGTAGCTAAGTATGAGAAAAATTCTACAACATAAGTCTTATGAGGTAAACATATAAAGACAGGAAGAACATATATACACAAGGGTACCCAAACACATAGTGGGATAACACAAAAGGAAAGGACAGGGTTTGTTTCATTGCAGTATTTTGCAAACAAAACTTTCTTTGCTCCTTGGAGATCTCCCTTCATTCATCATTATTCCCAAAAGTCCTATCTAAGCCTGCCTTCTGTAATTTGTTCACATCCTCTGTCAAAAATAGTTTTTCTCCCTGCTTTCTGTATTCTGTTCACATCCTCTGTCAATAATAGTTTTTCTCCACTGTACAGTATCCTTTTTATTTTGCCAGACCATTTTCTGATAGCTTCTCAATGCATTTCTTATAAATTTATAATAGTTAGTTTCTTATATAGTCTACTCCTCTTAAGCTAACTTAAATCTACTGAGCTCAGATGCTAAACTAAGGGACGAGGCAATGCAGCATCACATAAAAAAATTAATATAAACAGCAATGAAAAAAATTGAAAATCGCAAAGCAAGCTACACTAAATCTAAATTACCAAGCAATTCAACATTACAACTAATATGAGCCAATGCGCAGCAACAATAAAAATAAATGAGTAGTAAAATTGGCTTAGCAGAGTAACACAAAGTCAAATTCAGTAACACTATGCCTGGCAAACAGCAGTAACTTATACCTAAACATGACATAGCTCAAGCAGAAAAAATATTACAGTAAAAACAACAATGCAGATAAGGGAAATGTATATTCACATCTTAATATCTATGTAATTAAAGTGGTGCACCACAAGAAGTTATCCTACCAAAAAGTTACCAAGTACTCGAAAAGAAAATTATGAATGCAGTTCCTGTGAAGGTAAATGTCATTTTGTGCTCCCTCATTTTTTTTTTTTAAATTATTTTTTACTCTATCTGTAGACAGAAAATATTTATATTAGTACATCTATAAAATTTTATTTTAACCAATGCTGCAGTGCAGCTAGAAACTAGATATCAAATGAAATAAGCAACTATGTACACAGCAAAGCATAAGAACATCGTTCAATAGCCATGTGGCATTTCATAAGTTAGTAGAAAAATCTCTCAACTAGAGAGACAGTAGTCATAATCAGGTGTATAGACATAAAAATATTTCTCGTCATTTCATTAGGCATCCAGTGTAATCATATGTTTTCAAGTTCGACCGTGTCGTTTTTGCGATGCTTTCTACAAAGGAATGTCAGAAGCGAGGTTAATGGCGTCTTTTTTTATTTTTTTTTTCTACCTGTGCCGCTGAAAAGGGCTCGCAATAATGGCTTTTCCTCCAGGCAACTGGCACACCTGGCCGCTCGCAACGCATTACGTCACGGTCACTTACCTTTCTTACCGACATATTTATGACAGCAGTTTCCGCTACAGTGACAGTCTCATATAAACATTTCACAGGTCGGAAATTTGCGTAACAAATGTGTAGAAAAAAATCCTGTAAATATAACAGTGTTCAAAAAATTTTCGCCAGCATTGTGATACATTCACGCATATACACACATTTCATAACTCTTAAAGTACGATTCTTGGTTTCCAACACCATTTTCATAAATCAGAGTCCCTAAACACCACTCATTATTCCTTACCTCATTATACATATACATATTCATCGACACTTCTTCAATATTTCATCATGAGAAATACATAGCATAATAAACATTCCTCAAAAACATAATACACATCGTCGTCGTAATAATAACATCATAACACTTCAGTCAAATCTCAAAATCGTCGTAACTTCCTCCAATAACTTCTAAGCCTAAAAAAATTCTCTGCTCATGTCAAAAGTGTCAGCTGCCTCAAACGTACTTTAAAAATCATGATCTCATACCAAATACATCATTCAAAGCTCTCATAGTATCACAATGATTCCAAAAAAATATGAACAGTTTACAAAGTACAGACAAAATACAGTTTCATAAGTGTGAAGTTATCCAACTGTGTAATTACGTAAACATCTGTCACTGATATAGTAAAATAAATGTTTGTCTCTCTCAGTTAAATGGTCAGATAGCTGTGTAATTTGTGTGTTAGAGAAATATGGTACCGATGTGTAAAGTTGTATAAGCAAATACCATATTAGCTAGGGTTCCTTGTGCTTGCCAAACACATGGTACACAAAGTAGGCATGTACCCCCCTGAGGATAAATGTAATTATACTCCCAGGTGTTACAAATTACAGCAATGGTATGAAATGTATCACGGAAAACTTTCTTTGTAATTAAAAAAATATTTAAAAATAAGTGTTTTAAGTATAAGATTGATCACTCAAATGCGTGTACTGTAGCGCTAAACTGTGCATCTTGTCGCAACATAATCTCTGTGGAAGTGTCGTAGTTATCGTCCTCCGAAAGCTAAGTTCTGCAGAAGTCAATGTACTTACCACATGATAAACAAAAGTGAAATGCTTTGCGTATAGATATCGTAGTTATTATGCTTATTGGCGTGATGAAGAAAGTACTGTACAGTAACGTATTGTTATGCCACGAAAAAGGCTGTCTCATTGTTGCTATACCACAAAAGTTACTACTAAAACATGTTTTTCTTCCTAGAAGAATTCAGAAAACTGTGCAGATATAAAACAGATACACTGCAAAAGCAACATTGTAAATTGTCACTCATTAGTAGCGTCGTGATAAAATCGTGTAGCTGTCACATAAACTAACCACTGTGCCATCTGGTATCTCACTGAAAGTACTTTAAATCCAGAATATATTTTCAAGTAAACCAAAATGTTGCATTAAAATCTCATTAGCAGTACCAGTATGTGTCCTAAGTATGTAAGCCTTATAGTCGTTCCATAACCGTGCAACTAACAAGCAAGAATGTACAAATACAACACTGTGTCGTCTGCTCACTATAACAATGCATTCATAATTTCTGTTTAAAAATGTTCCCTAGGTTCTAGACTGGATATTTAACTTCAAACATTGTTGCATGTTAACAGATTATTAAGTCTAACACAGCATACTAGTAATGTAAAGTGAAAAGTTATATGGCAAAGACAAAGTTAAAAAGCAGATTATCTCTCAGTAAGCGGTTTTACATGTGAAGTGTGGTGCAATCCTTTACTCTTCCTAGTACGCAGACTTTCAACTTCAAAGCAATTATCATGTTGTTTACATCGGTAAAGAATGCTAAATCTTTTCTCAAGGCTAGCGTCTTTGTTATTTTTCCCTGAGCCAGCGGCCGCACGCAGCTGCCTGCTGTGCGAGTCATTGTCTGTCTCTTTGTTGGCGCGCGCTGTTATTGGGATTAGGAGACCTAACTTCTACAAATTCGCCTTGCCGAGAGGGCCCAGCTCTGTTAGAGTCCCGCCAGTTCTGATGAAATTCACGTCTATCGTTATGATTATATCGTCTGTCGTCATGTCGGTGGTTCCTGTAGTTTCTTTCTTGTCGGTCATGTGGTGGAGAATTTCTCCCTGAATCGTAACTGCACGCTGGACCGTTGCGTCTGAAATTATTCTGTCTCCCTTGATAATAACAGTTCTGGTTACCATATTGTCTGTTTCTATGGTTATCTCTGTCATATTCATTTCTACGGAAATGCGATCTTTCTCTGTAACTATTATTCTGCCAGCGGTTGTCATAAGGGTGGTGTCTGTTTTGGTCACGATTTGTGTTGTGAGAATAGCCTTGTCGTGTCCAGTTATTACTTCTGTCGTCACGGAATTGTGACGGATGTGACCTGTAGTGATTGTTTTCCCGGTTTCGCGTTCCGCGATTGTCAGTGTCAATTTCTAATTCTTGTAAAAGTCCCTGAAATGCTTCAATGTCGTCTTTGCAACGTCCTGCCAAAATAGTATGTCGTAAATGTTCAGGCAGTTTGATTAAGCAAATGCGGATGAGTTCTGAGGGGCTGTATGGGTTTGAAAGATACTGATTCTTATGCAACATGTCTTCAAAATATTTGACAAGACTGGAAAATTCAAATTGTTCAAAGTGTTTCATCATCATGATGCTATGTTTTACACGGTCTTGTGTGGCTTGAGACCAATATGCTGAGAGGAAGGCATGGTAAAACTCTCCTTCACTGTGGCAATCGTGAATTACCGATCGCATTCTTACAGCTGGTTCATTCTCCAAGTAGCCACACATAAATTCTAATCTGTGTTCTAATGACCAGTTGGGAGGAAAACAATGAGAGAATTGATGGAGCCACGCTTGTGGATGAATGTCGTTGGCAGAATTCTTAAATGTTTTGAATTTACGTGTAGTAATGAACAGCTTATAGTCAAAGTCATTATGTCGGCGAGTCGCATATCGGTCATTGTTACGTCGTTTCGGCGGTTCCATTTCAAAATTCGGTGCACCTTGCCAATTTCTTTCATAACTTCCGAAGTGTCCTGTGTTATTATTTTGTGGTTGTTCCGTATTTCTATGTCCCTCTTCCCGTATTGGAGCGCGAGTGGCCTCTGAAATACGTAATTCTTGTATTACCTGAGTCAACTGATCTTGTACTTCCCGGATTTCTCTTTGGTGTTGCGTATTAATTTGATTCTGATTTTGTTTGAATTTCCTAATTTGTTCGCACTCTTCTGTGTCATTAAAGACTACCGGTTTTGTGTCGTTCAGATTATCATCTACCTTCGTAGATAAGTTAGTGAACTGATCCGAAAGTTCGGCTACTTTCTCCGATAGTGAACACATTTCCTCAATGTGTTTTTCTGAACCAAGTTTCAGATTGTCCATTTGTGTTGAAATCGAATCTACTGTGTTCTTTAAGTTTTCCTGAGTTTTTGCAAGTTGCGTAACCGAATCGGTAGATGCAACTGAGTCAAATTTAGCTTGCAAGGTCTCATGATTTTCATGAACAATAATTTGCAGTTCTTTTATGGCTGCTTCGTGATTCTGTAATGCCTTTTCATGCCGCGAAAAAATAGGTTGAAAATGCTCACAAATTTGAGTTTTTACGTCATTACAGACTTTTTGACATTTCGATTCAATGTTATGTAACTCAGTAGTTTAATCTTCACGCGTTTGTTCAAGAGTTTGTTCCAATGAGTCTAACTTTTGAAGCTGTTGCTGTGTTTGTCTCTGATTTTGTTCCAGTGTGTCTAACTTTTTAAGATTTTGTTCCACTGTGTCTAACTTTTTGAGATTTTGTTCCACTGTGTCTAACTTTTGAAGCTTTTGCTGTGTTTGTCCCATTTGCTGTATTAATTGTAATAACAATGCATTGGTGTCTGAAACATGTTCCTCAGTGCTTTTCGGCAGTGAATTTACACCGGAAACATTCACATTTTGACAAGCGGAAAATGTGTCTTGACTCATTTGAGAAAACGGTGAGAACCCAAAACCTGAGTCTGCAGTATTTGCAATATTGTGTTCTGTCATTCCCGATTCCTGAGGCGAGCTGTTGCCGACCAATCGATCGATAACGCTTCCCTGTTCACTACCTGTTTCACTGTCTACACCATTGTTTGCCGCCCGCTCCATTTCCCTATGCGCAATTACCAAATTACTACTTTGAACATTAGTTAATTCATTACTCTGCGGCGCTAACACGCTGCCTTCGTCTTCACTGTCATTTCTCAGTTTACTTTGGAGCCTAGTATTACGTTTTTCACACGCTATAATTGTCACAATATTTCACACGATAACACAGAAAAGCACAATTTGAAGAGCAAAATAAAATAACATAGCAATGGAAATAATGTCTACTTAATTGCCAGCGCAGCTGCGAAATACTTGGTGCAAATCTACATGCATGCCACAACTGTTTTACTGTACAACAATGAAAAACTACAACTACAAAGGAAATTCTCTCTATGATTACGCGCTACCAATAAACAAAAGCTACACTAAATACACAAACTACAAGAAAAAATCAGAAGATTCCAGTGAGGTATCCTAGGCTAAGGGTCTTACCTTGATATCATCATATATAAATATAGCAGTTCATGACAAATTTCAAAACTCCGCCATCTCTCTCCCCACATCCACCACTGCTGGCGGCTCACCTCCAACTGCGCAACGCTACGCGCTGTTCACAGCCAGCTGCCTAACACTACAATGGCGAGTATTACAACAATGCAAAGCAGCCACAGACTGCACACAGCACAGCCAGTGATTTTCATATTGAGCGCTACGTAACGTTGCCAATAAGAAAACATAAACAGCCTACTTACACGGTGACATGGCGCATTCTCATCCATAAAAATTCCATCTTTCTTTCGCAGCATGAAGTCTGTAAACGACTGTAAATGGTCTCCAAGCAGCTGAACATAACAGTTTCCAATAAACGATCGGTTCATTTGGACTACAGTACCCGGGCAACACGCTTTAGGGTTGTGTTCAGTATCACCAGGGTACAATATGTTCATCCTGAGGGGTTGTAGTTGCAAGGAGTCTACTGGGATACACTTATATATAGCACCCGAACATTGTAATGATACTATTGTAAACTAAAATTTAACTATTGTATTGTAAACGATGTATGTTTCTAATGGTCTTTACACAGCAGATCGCTGACTTTGCACCACCACAGAGCCAAAGATACTGCATCTGGTCTGAGATTGTAGTGTGGGAGCAAGAGAGAGCTTGGCGCACAGCAGTATGTGTATCAGCCTGTAAGCGAAAGAGGATGCAGTAGGCAGTTTTTGTGGCGTGCTCTGTAAGGCCACCAACTCTTATAATGTAGGAATGTCGTCACACCAATATTCTGTGTTACACCGCACGTAAAATAGGCGGATAAAAACGATGAGTGTTTTTAAAATGAAATGTAAATTTAATTGCGACAAGAAAGTATTACCGGCGTGATATTACAAAGAAGTTTTACGAGTACATGTGTTATTGGAAGTATAAATGTGGAAGCAGAAGATTTCTCGCAGTTAAGGTAAATTTGTTATTTTTTATTACTTTCTTTTTGCCAGCGTGTTAGTGTAAATGAGTTGGCTGATAAATGGTAACAGTCAGTTCTATCTTGAGTAACCCCAGAAGGTGCGTAAACAGATTTGATGTCTAGGCTAGTTAGATATTTCCCTTTTCTAATGTTTCTAAGATTTCTTAACACAGGTATACGTAATCTGAAGATTTGTCTCTGTGCTTTTTAGTGATGTTACTTGCGGTACGAATCTCATTGTTTGTGACTACGCCAGCAAAGAAAGGTGTCCATTTAGCAAAAAGGATGTAATTTTTCTGAGTAATGTAACTTCAGTTGTCAGGTGTTTTGAATAGTCAAACTTAACTTTGGATACAACTTCACTATTGAAAAAGTCAGTGTCAGTAATTCCTCAAATCACTACCGCCTCCCTGTACAGGTCATATGTTTTTTTTATAGAAACTGACTTTTTCTTAAACGTTTCCATTTATCAGGCAAAAGAATTTCATGTATATGTAAAAGTATTAGTGCCGGCATTGCACACCGCGAGCCTGTATATTTCATTCTTCTTCATGAGAGAGCAGAATGTAACGCGACCCACCGTTTCTGCTTTAGAAGTAAGACAGTTTAACTTATTTCTTATGCGCACAACGACCAAAGTTGTCAGTTTTGAACAGGGCCAGAGAAGTCAGTAGCTAAGGGACTGAATGTATTTCGCAGTGACTGTACTTCGTTATTGATGTAGGGAGCTGTATTGCCCAATCAATTCGTATAATGTTTTGCTAACAATAACACAGAGTAAGTGCACCACTTACAGTTACAACACACTACACGATAACTCCAGTTTTGCATGCATTCCCTGTTCAGGTATTCATTTAAACATTTCAAAAATTTTAAAAGAACGTTATATAGTGTTCATGATCCATCTGTCAAGGTCATCAGATGACGCTCAGGAGGCTTCTCCCTGCACCATCTGCTTTGACTCTGCAGGCGGTCTCAATGCTGAATTTAGAGGTGACAGTGTTTGCAACATTCAGTCTAGCATAGGAACATGCCCCACCGACATACTCTTGTTGAACAGCTTCAGCCATTTGAACGGGGTCGCAATGTGGGCCTATGGGAATCTGGATGGTATATCGACGACTGCTGCTTTCAGCAGAGGTCTGTGGAACATTTATGTTTTTGGAAAGGGTCCGCCTTTAGCAAAACACAGTTTTGTTTTTTAACCCAGACATGTTTCACTGCAGTTGCAGCATGTTCAGCGGGCTTTTATTTTATGGCTGTTAAAGATAAAGAATGTTCTCTAGTGCTTGTAAACATGTAAATATTAGTTTTTAAATCGTAATTGCAGATATCTGAAAAACACATAAAATTATGAATTCATACCTTTTTACCACACGGTGTGGTTTTCCTGATGTATTATGTTTCTACAGTGACTGTTTGGTTTTTCAATTTGTCATCTGCAGCCACTTACACCTTAAAGTAGACAAATTATTTAAGCCAAAATTACGATTTGAAAATTGTTTTGGCTGTGCCTGAAGTTAATTCATTCTGTGTGTGTGTGTGTGTGTGTGTGTGTGTGTGTGTGTGTCAATTTACATTATGTTTCACTGTTTTCTTTTTCCTCATCTTCATCACTGTGAAACACTATATATTGGACTGTCACTGTCACTGTTTCATTGTTTGCCAGCTATAAGAACAAGCATGGTGGACAGTGGAACAGTTGAAGGTGTTCCTGGCGGTTGTTCTGAATCTTTCATATGTGTCTGTGCATTTTGTATGTATGTAAGTGTGTGTGCGTGTGTGTGTGTGTGTGTGTGTGTGCGTGTGTGTGTGTGTGAGAGAGAGAGAGAGAGAGAGAGAGAGAGAGAGAGACAGACAGACAGACAGACAGAAAGAGTGAGTGCGTGACAATAGCTTTGAGGATTTTTTTGTTCTTGTGTGTGCGTGTGTGTATGTGTGTGTGTGTGGGGGGGGGGGGGTGAGAACTCTATATGTTGGTATTTTCTAACAATTCTTTGAGGGCAGAGAACAGAGTATTATTGCAGAGAGCTGTGTATTCATTTATCACTTGCTTTCCTTCCACTATGGCTTTTTGTATCTGATAAATGTTTCTTTAATTATTAGTTTTTTTGGGGGGTTGTTGCTGCATTTGAGAATTTTCAAATCAGTATTGATGTTTGTTGGCTTATGTTTCTTGTCCATTTAGCGTTCAGCAAATGTGGAATGACACCTATTACTTTTTAATGCTCTTCTGTGTTCTGTGTATCTGGTATTAAAGTTTTTGGCTGTCTGTCCTATATGAACTGATTTGCAGTCCTGGCACGTTAGTTGGTAAATACGAGATGTGTTGTGTTTGTCTGTGGTTGTGTTGGTTGTCCTTAGTTTTCTCTGTGTTGAGTTATCTATCCTGAAGTCTGTATTTAGTCCTTGTTTTTTGAGTACGTTGCCTATTCTCTGGGCTGCTATGTTGGTGTAGATGAGTGAACCACTTGTTTGTCGTTGTGGGTGTTTCTTGTTCATGTGTGCTCATATGTGTGTACTGTGTGTTTGTAAGTTGATGAGAAGGCTTTTGTTTTTGTTTGTTGGATGTCCTTTTTAATTTTATTATAATTTTGTGGTTCAGTTTATCTATAGTGTTTGTGTCTTATCCATTCTCTACAGCTATTTGTCTGATTGTCTGTAATTCATTCTTGTAGTTGTTTTCAGTGAGTGAGGTTTTGTTGAGTCTGTGTAGCATATATTGGAAGCTGGCTAGTTTGTGCGTAATCGCACGATTAAAATGTTTGTGAATGGCTGTGCTGGTGGTGGTCACTTTCCTGAATATGGAGAATTGGTGTTGGTTGTTGCGTCTGTATATTGTGAGTGCAAGGAAGTTTAACCTTTTGTCGTGTTCTGTGAATTCTATGGTGAATTTTATTTCTGAGTGTACTTTGTTTATATCACTGTGGAATTGTTGGATGCAACTCGGTGTTTCATCTAGAAGGCATATGATGTCATCTACATTAAAATACCAATATAGTATCCAGTATTGTTTGGATCTTACTATTGTTTCAAATATTTTATTTTCAATGTGATTGAGAAAAATGTTGGCTAGGAGTCTACTGACTGGTGACCCCACTGGAAGCCCGTCTTCCTCTGAGTAGAACAGATTGTCAAATGAGAAATATTTTGCTCTGTGATTAGTTTTAGAATGTTAGCTACTTCTTTTAAGCGGTGATTGGGAATTTTGGCTTGTTCTTCTAATTGTTGTTTGATGATGCTGATGTTTTCTGTGGTGGGGATATTGATGTACATGGATGTGATGTCAAATGATGTGAGTGTGGTTGTTGTGAGTTTGTTGATGTCTTTGATGTTGTATCAGCTCTTCAGTGTTGTCTATGCTTCTGTTATTTGTATATATGTAATTTTTCTGTAAGTACGTGTGCATTTCTGTGGCTAAGTAGTATGTTGGTGCACTTCCGAAATTGATAATGGGGCATATCGGAATGCCGTCCTTGTGGAGCTTTAGTAGGCTGTTCAGTGTAGGTGATTGGGGGTTCTTTTGTTTCAGCCATTTCACTTTCTGATTTGTGAATATGCGTGAGATATTTTTATGAAGTGTTAGTGTGTTCTTTTGGTATCTTTGTGTTGGATCACTGGTCAGCCTCGTTATGTTGTTGTCTTCCAGAAATTTTAAGTTTTTTTTTCTTTCTATTCATCCTGTTTTATTATTATCATGGTGCTGCTCTTGTCTGTTGTCATCATGAGTGCCTCCTTGTTTTTAAGTTTGTACTTTATTTTTCTGGAAGTTATTTCTTCTTCAGTTTTTGTTCCTGTCAATATGTTGTTTTTGTTTTCCTTTATTATGCATCTTATTTCTTCTGCGACATATTCTCTTGTCAGACCTGCATTGAAGTTAGGCTTACTGTTTGTTTCTCGTTGTTGTTTGATGTACTCACTTTCTGTGATAAGGTTCTCCACTGTCTTGTGTGTAATGTGTGTGTTGAGATTGTATTTTGGGCCTTTTCTTAGAAAAATTGTTTCCTAGTTAGTTGTATGTCAGTAAGGTTGACCAAGCGTTTGTAGAATGTGTGATTTGCGTGCTTTCTATTTTTATGTGTAAAGACTTTATTTTTTTTTAAAGTGTTTAGCTTTTGTTGTTGTTCATTCCATTTTGATTCTCTTTGTGTTTCTGTGTTTTGTTTGACTTTATTCATGCTATTAAGTATTCGTCCGCCCCTAGTAGCTGAGTGGTAAGTGCGACGAAATGTCATACCTAACGGCCCGGGTTCGTCCCCGGCTGGGTCGGTGATTTTCTCCGCTCAGGGACTGGGTGTTGTCTTGTCCTAATCAACATCATTTCATCCCCATCGCCGCGCAAGTCGCCGAAGTGGTGTCAAATCGAAAGACTTGCGCCCAGTGAACGGTCTACCCGACGGGACGCCCTAGTCACATGACATTAAATATTTTTTTATTAAATATTCCAGAGATTTTGATGTGATTTCCTAGTTCCAGGTGAATTTTGAACAGTTAAACATTGAGTTCCTGCAGTTTTGTATGAAAGTATCTAATTTCTTGCTTGAGCCACTCAATTTCGGCTTTGTGTTTGGCATGACACTTGTAAACCGGGTTCTGCACGCGCGCGTAGTAAAGCTGCAAGACAAGATCGAGTCAATTTACTAGTAGCAGTGCTCGATCGAACGTCATCCAGGAACGAACTCCGTGTACATGTTACACTTGCAGTGTCATCAGAGATAATTGAGAACGGCCTGCCAGCACTAGGATTGAGATCATGCGTACCTTTGGCCAGGTTGCCAGTGAAACCACGACGTTGGGCGTCGCGAAAGAGTTGACTGGAGAGTGAAATGGGGCGCTGTTGTCTTCAGTGCTGAGAATAGTTTCTGTCTGTAGGCGAGTAATGTACGTACAGGTGTATGGCGTGGACCTGGTGAGCTACCTATTCCACAGTTCATTCATCCACGACACACAGATCTCACACCATGCTCCATGGTGTGGGAGACTCAAGTTACAACTAGCGATTACATTTGGTGTTTTTGCAGGATGAAGTAACCAGTGCCCGCTACATTTCCCAAGCTGTTATCCCCGTTCTGCTGCCGTTTCTTCGACTGGAAGGTGGTGTGCTTTTTCAGCAGGACAATGCTCGTCCATACGCAGGAGGATGCTACGTAACGTGCTCTTCGTAGTGTCCAATTGCCCTGAGCAGCAAGTTCACAAAATATCTCGGCAATTCAGCATGTGTGGGACATGATAAAGTGGGAACTCACTCGTTCTTCAAAGCCGGCAAGAACCGTTGCCGAGTTGCAACAAAAGGCCCAAGAAGCTTGGAACACTCTTATCACAGGATAATATTCGGTACCTTGTATGCGTGAATCACGCCAGCACTGCCGCCAGAGGGAGATATACTGTGTAATGATGCTACTGTTTCGACACCCTTTACCGTGATATGCGTGTTTCATTTTGTCTGAATTTGTTGTCATGTACTCCTGCAATGATGGAGTATCTGTCAATAAAGTCACTTTGCCCTTCCGGGTGTCGCGTTTTGACTCAGCAGTAAATTTTCAATTGATTCAGAATACGAGGTGATCTGAATCCATCTCTGTGCTTGGCGTCTGTAAATTCAAGTGACTTACAAGCAGCTTTCTTGACTCACTACGAAGGTTCTCTAATATTATTTCTTTAGTGATTCCGAGATGTTGTTCCGACGGAAAATGAGATCGACTCGATGTTTATTCAGCGCCACCACAGCGAAGTTGCATGAATAAGCTACCAGTAAATTATACTGTATATCTCCTACATTTCGACTTCGTGAATTCATTATATGAAAACTTTTTGTGGAATTATGAGTTTCCACCCCATGTATTTGTACGGTAGCGTTTTTCTGGCATTTGTGTCACACATGATTCAGGATTACACAGCACATACATCCCGCATTAGAATTTCTTGTTTTGCGAAAGATTTTCAGTAAACAAGGTAGGCTGGAGCTGATATATTTACTCCGAGATTTCCTGCTGGTGAGGCTATGTAAATGCAGAACATTGCCTTCACCACACATGCTAAATGTTCACAGGTTATTGCGCAAAGCATATAACACATGACAAAGACATTTTGTCCTTGCAGAAATAACGTCTACAGGGTGCGTGGTATAGCAATGACTATCCAGCCCACTTTGTTTACATTCGTGACGTCACTTGTGCCGGTCAGTTCTGTATCCTTTAAGTCACAAGCCACGACTCCTTTCTATGACATCATCATGCATGCAGGGAGGCGAGATGCCGTATCAAAAGCAACCTGATGCAACAGTTTAGTCAGCAGAAATTCTGTCCCGTCAGCAAAAATTTCGTCTCATACGTGCTCACACAGCATCAAAAACACCAAATGATATTGTCAACACTGTGACGCCATGATCAAAAGTATCTGAATAATCTGAATTTTGCACCAAGTTCCAAAGCAACCAAATGATCAGAACTATTCTGTCAAAAAGTAGGTAAAATTTGTAATGAACAGTCTAAAACGATTACGCCTTGTATACAATACACACTGGATCTGCTGAATGGAGTCACCAGTCTGCTGTGTACAGAATACAGGTATATGAGAGTAGGTCGAAGAAAGACGAAAGTAATGACACGCAGCAGAAATGAGAACAGTGAGAAACTTAACATCAGAATTGGTGATAAAGAAGTAGATGAAGCCTGCTACCTAGGCAGCAAAATAACCCGGACGGAGCAAGGAGGACGTAAAAAGCTGACGAGCATGGGTAAAAGGGCTTCCTCTCCAAGAGAATTCTACTAGTATCAAAGATAGGCCTTAATTTGGGGAAGAAATTTCTCAGAATGTACCTTTGGAGCACCGCATTGTATGGCACTGAAACATGAATTGTGGGAAAACCGGAAGAGAAAAGAATCGGAGCATTTGACATGTGGTGGTACAGAAGAATGCTGAATATTAGGTGGACTGATAAGGCAAAGACGACGTTCTGCACAAAATCGACAAGGAAAGAAATATATGGAAAACACTGACAAGAAGAAGGGACAGGATGGTAGGACATCTGTTAAGACATCAGGGAATGACTTCCATGGTACTAGAGGGGGCTGTAGACAGTAAAAACTGTAGAGGGAGACAGAGATTGGAATACATTCAGGAAATAATTGAGAACGTAGGTTCAAATGGTACTCTGAGATGAAGAGGTTGGCACAGGAGAGGAATTAGTGGCGTGATGCCTCAAAAAAAAAAAAAGTCTCGAAAATTAATCCTTTTTCTCCACTTTTTACAGTGACATAATTTACGTAATTTTTGTTTCTTAATTTGGTTTGTTCATTCAAGCTGCCTCCCTTCGCAATGAGCCATAAACCTTGCCGAGGTGGGGAGGCGTGCGTGCCACAATACGGATAGTGTAGTATAGGTGGAACACAGTGATATCTGTGGAGAGGCCAGACTAACCCATGTTTCCTGAAGAGGGGTATCAGCCTTTTCAGCAGTTGTAGAGGCAACATACTGATCTGGTCTTGTAACATTAGACATCATCTTTCTGTGGTGGTACTGAGAACGGCTGAAAGAAAAGGGAAACTAAAGTAGTTACTTTTTTCCCCAGGTCATGCTCCTCAATGTATGGCTTAATGACGATAGCATCGTCTTGAATAATATATTCTAGAGGTAAAGTAGTCCAGCCGGGGACTGCTCAGAAGGATGTCGCCATCAGGAAAAACAAAGCTGGCATTCTACTGACCAGAGCGTGGAATGTAAGATCCCTTAATAGGATAGAAAGGTTAGATAATAAAAAAAGCGAAACGAATCGGTTGAAGTTAGATATCGAAAGAACTGGTGAATTACAGTGGCAGCAAGAACAGAACCTCCGATGTAATGCAGGTGCGGGCAGGTCAGAACACTGTCGCAGGAACAAGGAAAAAGCATTCCAGATTTAAGATAACGCAAAATCACCAGGATTGGCAATCTTTTACAGAAGCTCGAAATTTAGCACGGACATCAATGCGAGATGCTTATAATAGTTTCCACAATGAAACTTTGTCACGATACCTGGCAGAAAATCTAAAGAGAATCTGGTCATGGAAATACTATCGATGACAATGGTGCTAAACAGAGATGTTAAACACAGTCTTCCGGAAGACCTTCACCAAAGAAGACGAAGTAAATATTCAAGAGTTCGAATCAATAACAGCAGCCAACATCAATAACTTAGAAGTAGATATTCTCGAAGTAGCGAAGGAACTTAAATCACTCAATAGAAGTAAGTCTTCCGCTCCACACTATATACCAATTAGGTTCCCTTTAGAGTTTGCTGATGCAACAGCTCCATACTTAACTCGCTCTGTCGAAAGATCCGCACCCAAAGACTGGAAAGCTGCACAGGTCACACCAGTATTCAAGAAAGATAGTAGGTGTAATCCACTAAATTATAGGCCTATGTTACTAACGTCGATATGCAGTAGAATTTTGGAACATGTTTTGCATTCGAGCAATATGAATTTCCTTGAAGAGAACGGTCTGTTCTCACACAGTCAACACGGATTTAGAAAATATCGTTCTTGGGAAACACAACTAGCTCTTTACTCACACGAAGTGTTGAGTGCTATTGACAAGCGGTTTAAAATTGATTCAGTACTTTTAGATTTCCTGAAGGCTTTCGACAGCGTATCTCACATGCGGCTTGTAGTGAAATTGGATGCTTATGGAATATAGTCTCAGTTATGTGACTGGATTCGTGATTTCCTGTCAGACAAGTTAATAGTTGACGGAAAGTCATCGAGTGAAACAGAAGTGATTTCTGGCATTCCCCAAGGTAGTGTTATAGGCCCTCTGCCGTTATCTGTATAAACGATTTAGGAGATAATCTGAGCAGCCGTCTTAGGTTGTTTGCAGACGATGACGTCGTTTACCGCCTAGTAAAGTCTTCAGTAGATCAAAACAAATAGCAAAACGATTTAGAAAAGATATCTGTATGGTGCGAAAATTGGCAATTGACGCTGAATAATAAAAAGTGTGAGGTCATCCACATGAGTGCTAAAAGGAATCCGTTGAACTTCGGTTACACGATAAATTAATCAAACATGCAACAGATCTATTAAAAAGACTGCCTACAATACGCTTGTCCGTCCTCTTTTGGACTTCTGCTGCACTGAGTGGGATCCTTTTCAAATAGGATTAAGCGGGTACATCGAGAAAGTTGAAAGAAGAGTAGCACGTCTTGTATTATCGAGAAATAGGAGAGAGTGTAACATGAACATGATACAGGATTCGGGGTGTAAATCTTCAAAACAAAGGCGTTTTTTCGTTGCGGCGGGATCTTCTCACGAAATTTCAGTTACCAACTTTCTCCTCCGAATGCGAAAATATTTTGTTGACGCCTACCTACAAAGTGGAAACGACAATCATAATAAAATAAGGTAAATCGGAGTTCGCACAGAAACATATAAGTGTTCGTTTTCTTCCGCACGCTATTCGAGAGTAGAATAATTGAGAATTATTTTGAAGGTGATTCGATGTACCCTCTGCCAGGCACTTAAATGTTATTTGCAGGGTATCTATGTAGATGTAGATGTAGATGAAGAAAACAGGAATGTGGGTAAGAACTTGCGGACAGCATAGTGAACGCATTACTTTAGCCAAGATAGAAATGAAGCTATCACACACCACGGAAGTACAGGTTTACATGTAAAAGCTTATATGCCAATTAGTTCTGCAGTCGATGAGGAGATTGAAAGAATGTATGAGGAGATAAAGGAAATTATTCAGATAGTTAAAGGAGACGAAAATTTAATTGTGATGGGTGATTGGAATTCGGTAGTAGGAAAAGGAAGAAAAGGAAAAATTGAAGGGGAGCATTGACTGGCGGAAAGGAATCACGGAGGAAAACGCCTGGTAGAATGTTGCACAGAGAATAACTTGGTTTAAGACTCGTGAAAGAAGGGTGTATACGTGGAAGATTTCAGATTGATTACATGAAATGAAATGAAATGATTGTGTGGCATTGATGGCCGGGAGGCCCCATTCGAGGAAGTTCGGCCGCCGGGTTGCAAGTCTTATTTCAGGTGACGCCAAATTGGGGGATTTGCGTGTCGGTGATGATGAGAAGATGATAAGCACAATAAAACACCCAGTTCACGAGCGGGGGAAATCTCCAATCCGCCGGGAATCGAACCCAGGTCCCCTGCATGATAGATAAACACATTAACACTCAGTAAAGCAGGCGGGCATAAACTGCATAATGGTCGGAAAGAGATTTCGAAACCGGATTTTAAACGCTGAGACATTTTCAGGGGAAGATATGGACTGTTATTGGTTTTGATCTGCAAACTGAAACTGGAAATCACGGAAAGATGGGAAATTAAGATGGTATCTGGATCACCTGCAGTTGTATAGAGTTTCAGACCTAGCGTCAGGCAACGTCGAACACAAACGAGGAAAAGGAATACAATACAAGACGAAAGAGTAGCTCTGAGATATTAAAAAAAGGGAAGGCAAGAGTGGATCACTTAGGTAAAAAAGGCAAGACCTATTAAAAAAAACTGAAACACAGAAGATAATTGATTTAATTGACCAGAGGAGAAAACATAAAAAAATGCACCAAATGAAGCAGGTGAAAGGGAATACAGACGTCTAAAAATGAAATTGACATGAAGGAGGAATGGCTAGATGACAAATACCGGGCTGTAGCAGCATGCATAACCAGAGGAAAGATAGATGCAGCATCCATATAAGTGAAACAAACTTGAGGACACTGTTACAGAAAGAGAAGAGGACGTCGTTAAAGGAGAGGAGGTACATATGGTACTGCGGAAGTAATCTGCGAGAATAATGGTAGACCTAAGTAGGAACAATGGCCTTAGAACAGACAAGAGACCCACCGACCTATTGAGATGCTTGGGCGAGACAGTCATAACAAAATTATTCCACCTGGTGTACAAGATTTATTATAGCCGCGAAATACCCTTGGACTTCAGGAAGAATATGATAAAACCAATTCCAAAAAAGTTCAGATGCTGACTGGTATGAATACTACCGAGGCATCGGCCTACTACGTCATGGTTGCAAAATACTGACACGAATTATTTACAGAAGAATGGAAAAACTGATAGAAGCCGACCTCAAGGAAATAACAGAAGTGTAAAACCGATGTGTCTATATGTTTGTCTGTTTGAACACGCTAAGCTCCAAGACTATTATATGCATTTGCATCAGCTCGATGTAGCTTGCGGCAACGTACAGGGTGTATTTCATCAAAATCGGAACACGCAGAAAAGAGAGCGATATGCATTTGCATCAACTCGATGTAACTTGGGGCAACGTACAGAGTGTATTTCATCAAAATCGGAACACGCAGAAAAGAGAGCGTGATTTAATATTTTATCTAAATTCGTCGTATCTGACTGTTTGTTTGCTTGAACGCGCTAATCTCCAAAACTACTAGTCACATTTGCATGGGCTTTTCACAAGTAATTTGAGCGTGGCTTGGGGCAACGTACAAGTTTTATATTATCAGAATCGGAGCCGGAAAAAATTGACTGCTGAGCTTCAATGTTTACCTCAATGACACAATCATCACGGCGTAACACAAAAGAAGCAGTAGATAGCGCTGTTGGTTTCGTAGTACGCCAAAGAACTAACAGATGGCGATGATAGCTTTTTAACTCAGCGAAAGATATTTACGTCAGTGACAGAATTAAGCACAGCAATCTTTAAGAATACAGAGAAACAGCAATTTTACTTGGCTGGGATATACCGATTTACTGATTTCGCGCCGGCCGGTGTGGCCGAGCGGTTTTGGCGCTACAGCCTGGAACCGCGTGACCACTACGGTCGCAGGTTCGAATCCTGCCTCGGGCATGGATGTGTGTGATGTCCTTAGGTTTAAGTAGTTCTAAGTTCTAGGGGACTGATGACCAAAGAAGTTAAGTCACATAGTGCTCAGAGCGATTTGAACCATTTTGAACCACTGATTTCGCTTTGCGTATTAAAAACTTAACGACATTGCTTTGCTTCTTTCGATAGGCTTTATTTATTTTATTTTGTTGGGAAAGACTAATTTATTGAGTTTGGTTTATTGAGTTGGGTGCCTACCCATTGCATTTTGATTTCGTTTTGTTTACCAATAAAAATGACTGGGAAACAGTAGAGTGTTTCTGAATGCACCACAACGGCTGCAGTCTCAAGAATCCAACGAAGATCTTAAGGTGATACTTGCTGCGGCTTGTGACCATCACCCATTACCGCATTTTGCGGACTATGAGACGCACTTTTTTCTTCGAAAAATTGCCACCAAAATTCAGTTGTCTTATACTCGCCATTAATGTAAAAACCTACAGTGTTTGATTTAAAATTCCCGTCGGTGTTAACAATGACCATATATTAGATGCCGCGGGAAACTCATAGCTGGCTGGTAACACTGGATTCAACTGGCAGCAGCAGTGCGACGAACAGTAGTTGCTGGGATTCACAAGCTTGCTAACACTCTCCCTGCCACCCCACCATCACAAATTCAGAACAGTGTCTAGACTATGATGCGTCATTGGTGTCTACGGTGCCAGTGAATTTGAATTAAAAGTGATTTGTGTTATCGATAACAATACAATATTTTTGTTAGTAGTTAGTAGTTAGTTTGATAATGGAAGAAAAATAAGATATTCATATCATGTGGGCTATAAATTGAAAAAATAGCATATGCAGAAGAATATGGAAACAGAGTAGCTTAGCGGAATTTCGGCCCTCTAACAACAGTAAAATACCATTCGCAACTGGCGGGCTAGTAAAGACGAAGTTAAAAATAAGTGTAAGACTAAATGTGCAAATGGAGAATCGATTCAAAATGGCCAAAACTAGAAGGTAAGGTATTGAAATGGATTCGAGGACAACGTAAAAACGGCACTGGAATTAATACAAAAATGATGCAAACACACGGTCGTAAGCTGGCGCCGCAGTGGAAGTTAACAGACTTTAATAGTGGAGTTAATTGGTGCTACAGGTTTATGAAGCGTCATGGACTTAGTATGCGAAACAAAACCAAAATATATCAGAAAATACCACAAGAGTATGATGAGAAAATATTATCTTTCCATCACTTTCTTATTCAACATCGAAAGAAAACTATTGCGGAACTAAGCCAAGTAGCCAATGTAGACGAAACTCCTCCGAAGTTTGATGTGCCGAGTAAGCTGTTGCTATGAAAGGTGCTAAAACTGTAGCGATAAAAACGTGAAAAAATGCACTACAATGTTGTCGTCTTATGTTGTACGGACGATACTAAACTTAATCCAATGATCATTTTCAAGCGCAAACAATGCCAAAACCTTCCGAAATACCGCCAGGTGTTGTTGTTCACATACATGAAAAGGGTCGGATGGGCGAGGCTAGTATGAAATTTTGGATTAACAGAGTGTGGGAGAGAAGGAAAGGAGCTTTATTGAAGAAGAGTTCTCTTCTTGTGCCAAATCAGTTTAGTAGTCGTTTGAAAAATTCTGTGAAAGTGAAACTGAGACACGGAGGACGAAGTTCACAATTGCAACCTCTTTATGTCTCGGTAAATGGACCATTTAAAGTGTATATGAGAGAGGAATGAAGCAAATGGATGGCGGATGAAACCTAACATACATCCACGCAGAAGGGACCTTTAATATGACCTCCAATCAAACAAGTGTGTCAGTGGATAAAATAGTCGAGGTCTAGAGTGAGAGAAGACATTATTGTTAAATCTTTCAAGAAGTGCAGCATAAGTAACGCTCTCGATGGCAGTGAAGACCATCTTGTTGTAGACTATATGGACAACGATGACAACGAAGAGAGAGAAGAAGAAGGTAGTCCAGATGACGATGTTCAGGGATTTTAAAGGTAGGTTCTATTTTACAGACAAAGATTTTTTTATACTAGCTTTGCAACCTAATAATAAAAATGGTAAAAATTTTATTTAAAAATTGTGTAAAAACTGTATTATAGTTCGTAGAGTCTTATAGTGCGTAAAATACGGTAACTCGAGCTTTGCTTTGCATAGAGGGCTACTCGCATCTGTTTTCAGCTTGCTGATCGCGATTGGCCTCCCCGCCGTTGCTCGCCGACGGACTCCACAAACCAGCCACTCCGGGACGAAGACACACTGGACAGCACGCCCTCCACGTACCGACATCTCGTTCAGAGTATTGTCCTGCAGCTGCTGCCTTCGGTCTCCTGCGCTGGCTCCAAGTTGTGGCCACTTCCCTGTCACACGCCAGACTCCGTTCGGCTGCCACTCGTGGCCGCTCCTCGCCTAGAAGTGGCGCTGTGCCCCCTGCTTCATGTTTCGAGCGCTCTGCGTCTCAGTGTGAACATGTGATCAGCCCTGGGTTCAGCTGCCGAATGGGGCCGAATTTCAACTGACCCGTGTGCCGCTAAATCATAGTATCTTTTTTAGCTGACAAGCGAGATGAAATAATGATGAGATACTGGATTCATATTAGGGAGAGTGACAGCTCATATCCTCCTTCGAGACTCCTGATATAGGTTTTTTCTAATTTCCCTAAATCGTTTAAAGTGAACGCCGATATGGTTCTTTCTAAAAGGTCCAGCCGGTTCTCTTTCTCGTCCTCCCAAATCCGTGCTTGTGGTCACTCTAATGACCTCGCGTCGATGGAACGTTAAACTTTAATCGTCCGTTTTTTCTTTTTTCCTTCAGTCTGCTGCCCGCACCATATGTCAACAGAACAACGCCTCTCAGCGTGTAGTGAGATTCGTATCAGCTCTTTCTGCATAAGGATCAACACCACTGCTTCACTATCCAATACATACCGCAATTACGTAGCACTTCGAATATGCGCTCTTGTAGCAATCATTGTTAATGCATTGCAGACGCACATTGATGGAGATGCAGGAACATAACTATACCCTCTTTGATTCCAAGCCATTTATTTAGAGCCTCCAATTGCATCCAAGAGGACTTAACATGAGACAGCCTTCTCAAAGATAATGCACAATAATCTCAGTTATTTTTATTTTGTAGTGTACCAAATCTGTGGTGTACAGTACATTTTAATGTAGTGTATCTACATGGTACGAAACCGGCCTAGATGCCGTTGGTAATAGTACTGCTCTGGCCGCCAGAACTGCCTTTGCTGCATTCTCTGCCTGCGTCTTTATGAAGAGCAACATCAGAGAGGATGTAGTCAACACGCCGCGCGTCTGGCCTCTGATTTCGGGTAGAGAAATCAGTCATTGTTTCTCTTTCAAGGGGAATTCCTTGGCAGGGGTCGAACACGTCAACTACATTTGAAAGTAAGACACAATAATTGTTACTCAGCTGTGGACATGATTTGTTCTATAGTCATCTGCTCGCAGTCCCTTTCGTAGCTTTGGTACACTGAACAACCAAAACATTATGACCACTGATCAGCGCAACGTTGGGTGCCGCCTGATGGCGTTACGGGCACGTGACGCCGTAAGGGAAGCATGTGAGCGGAACGGAGACGGATAGAGAATGACACTTCCAAAGATATAAGCTGCAAATGGGGAAATATATTGAGATAAGCGACTCTGACAAAGGGCAGATTATTGTTACACGGAGCCTGTGAACGAGTATCTCGAAAACGGTGAAGCTGGTCGAATGTTCACGCGGTACTAAAATGGTTCAAATGGCTCTAAGCACTATGGGACTTAACATCTGAGGTCATTAGTCCCGTAGACTTAGAACTAGTTAAACCCAACTAACCTAAGAACATCACACACATCCATGCCCGAGGCAGGATTCGAACCTGCGACCGTAGCAGCGGCGTGGTTCCGGACTGAAGCGCCTAGAACCGCTCGGCCACAGAGGCCGGCTCACACGGTACTGCCATGAGCATCTACGGAAAGTGGTAGAAGAAAAGCGAAACTACCACTAGGCGTTAAGTGGTTAGACGTCCAGGACCCTTCTCAGTTCGCAGGGTTCGGAGGCTTGTCTGCTCTGTAAAGTAAGATAGACGGTGATCTGTGGGGTTCGTGCCGAAAGAGCAGAATGCTGAGGAACGCACAAGTGTTTAGGCACACACCGTTCATGGGACATTGTTGGAGATGGAACGCCGCAGCAAACGACCCTTACGTGACCCCCTGTTAACTAATGATTCCAACAATTACGACTGCAGTGGGGCACGGGACGGCGGGGATTCTACCGTGGATCGATGGAAACGTATCAACTCTTAGGATGAATCATGTCGATGGTCGTCTCTATAAAAGCCGTCATCGAGGCCAGCAGTTGCTCCGAACATACACCGTGCCACGGGCACAGGCTGTTGGGAGAAGTATTGTGCTATGGGAACCATTCTCCTTCGCTTGCATGGGACCTGTGGTAGCAATCTCAGACATGATTTCAGCTGCAGACCACCTGTATCCCAGCCCGCCCGGTTAGCCGTGCTGTCTAACGCACGACTTTCCAGATTGGGAAGGAGCGCCTGGTCCCCGGTACGAATCTGCCCGGCAGACTTGCTTCTAGGTCCGGTGAGCCGGCCAGTCTGTGGATGGTTTTTAGGCGGTTTTCCATCTGGTTCGGCGAATGCGGGCTGGTTCCCCTTATTCCGCCTCAGCCGTCGGTGATTGCTGCGCAAACAAGTTCTCCACGTACGCGTACACCACCATTACTCTACCACAGAAACATAGGGGTTTCACTCGTCTGGTGTGAGAAGTTCCCTGGGGGGGGGGGGGGGGGAAGGGGGGGGGGGGAGTGTCCACCGGGACCAAAGAGCGCAATAACCGTGAAAGAGTGGTTCGGTGGGGGTGGCGGAAGGGTGAAGTGGACTGCGGTAGTCGTCGTAGGGCTGTGGACCACTGCGGCTGCAGTGGGAACGAAGCCTCTCCATCGTTTCTAGGCCCCCGGTTAACATTCATTACAATACAATACCTGTATCCCTTCATGCTTGATATCTTCCCTGATGGCGATGTCATCTTTCAGCCGTACAACTGTCCATGTCTCGAAGCCAGAATCGTGTTACAGTGGTTTGAAGAGCATGGCAGTGAAATCACCTTGATGTCTTGGCTACCAAATTCGCATGTTGTGAATCCAATGGAACCCTTCTGGGTCGCTATCAGGCGCTATCACAACTACACAAATAAGCGGCCATTTACGGCAATTACTTGACTTGTGCGTAGATGTCTGATGCCACATACCTCCACAAACATACCAACAAATTGTAGAATCGATGGTACGCAGAATCGGCGCTGCATTGCGTTCCAAAAATGGACCAACAAGCTATTAAGCAGGTGGTCATAATGTTTTGGCTCGTTAGTGTAAGTCACAAATTGAAATCTAGCGAATAATTGATAATTGGTTAGTTTTATTCTGGAAGTGGCGTTCTATACACACTTAATTACATAACTGGAAACGCTCCATTGAGCTCTGCTTTCTTGTACAACACTTAGGTTTTCAGTACTGTGTAGGTTCATCGACAGCTATATCTACATCTGCGCTGCCAGCTGTGCAACTCTGAATTTCGCAGCGGCCGCTTCCAGCACCGCCTGAACGTCAAAAGGCGCGCGACCACCACACGCTGCCGAGTGTTAAAGCACTTGCAGGCAGAAAGACTTTTGGCGCCGAATCGATATGGTCAGCATTGCATAGGCGACCGGTCGTAATCGCTCCTGACACAGTGCAACCGTTTCACCTCCGCTGACACTTGGAATTCCTACCGGCTGTGGGGGGTCCTTCTGCTCAGCATGTCAACACGGGTCCCGAGGCAACTGTCAACAGCCCAAAATAAATCTGGAGAAGACTACCTTCTCTTGTCAACGAAGTGCTGAAGGCAACCTCCGTATTTGTAAATATAATCATTTAAATTAGAGCTGTTAAAATTTTTTACAGTCGGGGGATAGCCCCTTTTGTTACTGTTTTTGCTATTCTTGATATAGTGGCCGCTTTACCTGGGCAGTTAATTTTAATTTTATCTTGTAAATAAACTTATACTAAATTATTTCGACTTCTGTCTGAAGAAACAGACATTGTAAGTTAAGTAAGTATTAGATGTCTAGACGGGGAAAACGAAGGTACCACGTTGTTTCATTGTGGCCTCATCTTCCTCTCGCGGGAATCACGCAATGTCTCAGCATTAAGGGGCTGTAGATTCCGCCATATGGAGGATTGGATCGTTACTGGAAACGTGCACGGATAGCTGAAGCTCCTAAAGTGCCCGCTCGCGAAAAGTGGAAAATCCGGGTTCGAGTCTACACTAGCACAAACTTCATGTCACAAGTAGACAGCACATTCATACGTAATGTAGCTGATGTCAAAAGAATGTTCTTTTTTCAAGGCACTGCACTGGAGAATTATGTGACCATTGTTCCTGGGCAGTGAAATATAGTTTTATTTTTAGGAAATAAATTTAGATTAATTTGCTTTTATTTAAGGGACTACACCTGAGAATTATTGTGTGGTTTTTTTTTTTTGGTTTTAATAAAAGTTGTTTGGAATAACCAACATAATCAACTAGCCTTTGAACTCTTACTACGTTGTTGTACACGCTGCATGGAGGAGGGTACATAAGACCAATATTACTATTTTCCTTTACTACAACATCCGCTTATTGAGAAAGGCAAATATAATTGCCTCTACACCTCTGCTCGTGTCTCTTTATCATTTGTTCTTGATCCCTACGTGAGATGCACGACGGCGCCAGCATAATAGTAGCACAGTCTTCCTAGAATTTCCCAAACAGGGTGTGGGACGTAGAACCACTGGCTCTACCCCCCCATCTCCCACTTCCCCCCCCCCCCCCCCCAATAACATCGCTGCCCAACCGCAGCAAGAACAACTGTATCATTGCCAGATCAATGAATAGATGCATGTGATCATACAGGATGTTTCCATACGTGTCACTTGCCAGAGTCGTACCTATATGTATCAGGGGTTCCATATCACTCCAACTGCACACGCCTCACACCATTACAGAGCCTCCACCAGCTTAAACTGTTCCCTGTTGACATGCAAGGTCCATGGATTCATGAGATTGTCTCCATACGCGTACACGTCCGTCGGCTCGATACAATTTGAAACGAGACCAGGCAACATGTTTCCAGGCATCAACGCTTCAATGTCGATGTTGTTGAGCCCAGGCGAGGTGTAAAGCTTTGTGTAGTGCAGTAATCAAGGGAACACGAGTGGGCGTTCGGGTATGTAAGCACATATCGATGATGTTTCGTTGAATTGTTCGCAGGCTGACATTGTTTGATGGCCGAGCACTGAAATTTGCGGAATGGGTGCACCTCTGTCGCGTTGAACGATTCTCTTCAGTCGTCTTTGATCCAGATCTTGCAGGATCTTTTTTCAGCAGCAGCGATGTTTGAAATTTGATGTTTTACCAGATTATTGACATTCACGGTGCACTCGTGAAATGATCGTAGGGGAAAATCCCCATTTCATCGCTACCTCGGAGAGGCTGTGTTCCATTGCTTGTGCGTCGACTATAACACCACGTTCCAATTCACTTAAATGTTGATACCCTGTCACTGAAGCAGAAGTAACTGATCTAACAACTGCGCCAGACACTTGTTGTCTTGTGTAGGACTTGCCGACCGCAGCGCCGTATTCTGCCTGTTTACATATCTCTCTCAAAAAATGGTTCAAATGGTCCTGACAAGGGAACCTTCCCATCGCACCCCCTTCAGATTTAGTTATAAGCTGGCACAGTGGATAGGCCTTGAAAAACTGAACACAGATCAATCGAGAAAACAGGAAGAAGTTGTGTGGAAATACGAAAAAAATAAGCAAAATATACAAACTGAGTAGTCCATGTGCAAGATAGGCAACATTAAGGATATGGCGGGCTCAGGAGCGCCGTGGTCCCGTGGTTAGTGTGAGCAGCCACGGAGTGAGGGGTTCTTGGTTCAAGTCTTCCCTTGGGTGAAATAATTTAATTCTTTATTTTCGCAAAGTTGTGATCTGTCCGTTCGTTCATTGACGTCTCTGTTCACTGTAATAAGTTTAGTGTCTGTGTTTTGCGACCGCACCGCAAAACCGTGCGATGAGTAGACGAAAGGATGTGGCTCTCCAATGGGAACCGAAAACATTTGATCGCAAGGTCATAGGTCAACCGATTCCTCGACAGGAAAACACGTCTGATATATTCTATACGAAACTGGTGACGGCATGTGCGTCACATGACAGGAAAATGTTGTCGACCCACCTAACTTGTATACTTGGCGATTTAGGTTTTCTTGTGGATGCGATAATCACTCCCAAAAAAGTGATGAAAACATAAGAGTTTGTCACATAAACTGCAACAAATGAATGCAACAGTTTCGCAGTCGCACAGTTTTCCTTGTGCTCTGTCAAAACATATGTTTTTAACGTTTTCAATTTTTTCCGCGTGTAGACCGTCAAATCCTGCATATGTCCAAGCAAATCTGAACATGTCCTGGAATTTTGGAGAGCGAAGTTGATTTTGTGTAAGTGCTTGAACTTTGATAATTGTCTGAAAATAAAAAATTAAAATTTTCACTGCCGGGAAGACTTGAACCGAGGACCTTACGTTTAGCAGCTGTTCACGCTAACCACGAGACCACGGCGTTCTTGAACCAATCCTCACATTTATATTGCATATAATGTACATGGACTACTCAGTTTGTATATTTTGCTTATTTTTTTCATAGTTCCACACAATTTCTTCCTGTTTTCTCGATTAATCTGTGTACAGTTTTTCAAGGCCTATCCACTGTGCCACCTTATAACTAAATCTGAAGGGGGTGCGATGGGGAGGTTCCCTTGTGAGCACTATGGGACTTAACATCTGTGATCATCAGTCCCCTAGAACTTAGAACTACTTAAACCTAACTAACCTAAGGACATCACACACATCCATGCCCGAGGCAGGATTCGAACCTACGATCGTAGCGGCCACGCGGTTCCATACTGAAGCGCCTAGAACCGCACGGCCACACCGGCCGGCTACATATCTCTCTACTTGAATACGCTTGCCTATACCAGTGTTTTTCACGCATTAGTGTAGTACTCTGGGAAATGAAATTCCTGGCCGGTTACGTAACGGCAGACACGTGGCTGTCCACAACAGGAGAGGAAGCTGTAGGTCATTGTGACCGGACAGTAAGCAGAAATGTTTATTTTCCTCGTAGCAGTTTGCAGAATTGGCAAATAAAATCACGTTAGCTGTACAGTACACATATATGTCCCGATTTTGCAGTAATCTATAAAAAAGTGTTTTATTTGTTTTGCAACAGTTGTCAGAGTACAGAAAGACACAGAAAACAGCGCTCGTAGACAATAAATTACACAATTCTCTTGTTTAATTTGTAATTAGTTATTATTGTGGTTTATTGAGCTATGATGCAGTGAATAAAATTTTTCTGACAGCTTTTCTGACTTATCTAGTACGCTCTGCATAATTTTTGCTTGTGTTTTGCAATACATATGAGTTCTATATCGTCGAGCGTCGACATGTTCGCCACGAAGGCAGATTTCCAACTAACGTGTCCCGAGAACAACGATTGCGCAATAACATTTTACCATTCTTCCCCACGTACTTTCGAGCAATGTTGCGCATGTGGGCATCCTTAGACGTCATGTATCAGTAGGGCAGCTCGTGTTTCACATGAGTAGTATTTTTATAAATCCATGCTGTTTCTTTGGCATAACTTCGTGATGTTTGAGCTTATACACTGAAGCGCCAAAGAAATTGGTATAGCCATGCATGCGTTTTCAAATACAAAGACATGTAAACAGGTAGAATAAGACGCCGTGGTCGGCAACGCCCATTTAAGACAAGTGTTAGATCGATTACTGCTGCTACAATTGCTGGTTATTAAGATTTAAGTGAGTTTGAACATGGTGTTATAGTCGGCGCACGAACGATGGGATACAGCATCTCCGAGGTAGCGATGAAGTGGGACATTTTCCCGTATGACCATTTCACGAGTGTACTGTATCAGGAATTCCGTAAAATATCAAATCTCCGGTATCGCTGTGGCCGGAAAAAGATCATGCAGGAACGGGACCAAAGACGGCTGAAGGAATCGTTCCACGTGATAGAAGTGCAACCCTTCCTCAAATTGCTGCAGATTTCAATGCTGGGCCATCAACAAGTGTCAGCGTGCGAACTATTCAACGAAACATAATCGATATGGGCTTTCGGAGCCGAAGGCCCAATCGTGTACCTTTGACGACTGCACGACACAAAGCTTTACGTCTCGCCTGGGCCCGTCAACACCGACATTGGACTGTTGATGACTAGAAACATGTTGCCTGGTCGGATGGACGTGTACGGATTTGGAGACATCATCATGAATCCATGAACCCTGCATGTCAGCAGGGGAATGTTCAAGCTGGTGAAGGCTCTGTAATGGTGTGGGGCGTATGCAGTTGGAGTGATATGGGACCCCTGATACGTCTAGATACGTTTCTGACAGGTGACACGTAAATAATTATCCTGTATGATCATGTGCATCCATTCATGTCCATTCTGCATTCCGACGGACTTGGACAATTCCAGCAGGAGAATAGGACATCACACACGTCCAGAATTGCTACAGAGTGGCTCCAGGAGCACTCTTCTGAGTTCAAACATTTCCGCTGGCCACCTGACTTCCCAGACATGAACATTATCGAGCATATCTGGGATGCCTCTGCAATGTGCTGTTCCCCCTTGTACTCTTACGGATTTATGGACAGCTCTGCAGGATTCATAGTGTCAGTTCCCTCCAGTACTACTTCAGACGAGTCCCCGCCACGTCGTGTTACGGCAGTTCTGCGTGCTCGCGGACACGATATTACGCTGGTGTATCGGTTTCTTTGCTCTTAAGTGTAATATTCTCAGGGATCCTGCCCCAGACGGACACCAGCGATATTCATGTGTAATTTCGTGCATCTCTTGTGAAGAAAGAGCGACTGCTCTCTATTTCAATCGCACGGGACTTTTTGTTGCGCAAGCCATAAATATGGGATAGAAAAGGAATTGATTGTGTGACATCTTCAGTGTAAAATCTAACTCGAATTCCGCCAGAAAATGGTGCATTCTTCGCTTAAAGTTGTCTTACTTGTTTTTCAATACCAACGGTGGGAATATCGATATCACTCAATTGTGAGTCTCTGCAGTGGCCAGACATCGGTGCAATCCCCTTGCGCGAACACATTCTAAAACACCAAGTTTAAAATTTCTACTCCCTATCTGGATGTATTTATTTCATACCAGTGTCTTTCACAATCTCTTCCTGTAGAATCTACTTCCCTCACACTTCTTCCAGGTAGGTATGTAAGTTGAATTTACACGAAGACCACGACTCAGCAAGACACTGCACTGGCGCTGGGATAAAAGAGTCTTCTTCTGTAAGGAAATTCCAGAGCACCCAGTCGCTGCTCCTAGAAAAATACTGTGACCATCACAGAAGCACGTAATAAGGGAGAAAGTAACAAAAAAGTGAGAGGCTTTTGAACGGGCCAATCACAGCCTGGCGCTGCTTAACAGGGCTGTAACGCCTCCTGTAACGCGGTGCCAGCTGCGTGCGCCTTGTCCCCCTCCCCTCTCCGCTATCCGCTTTTTTTCGTTCTTTTTATTCCGCCGTCGGTTTCGGCGCTCTGTTTCCGTTTTCGCTTTTTATATTTACACGGCGCGGACCTGCCTTATTACGTCTACCGTCGTCGTGGCGCGCGGTACAAAATTAAATCCCGCCTCTCGTAAAAACGCGATCATTGCCCGGAATCCGTAGAATTTCTCCCCCGCCTCTCGAATATTTGGCTTCGTTGCAGCTTCGCGTTACTGACTCTTAAAAATTTTTAGTGTCCAATAAACGGGGAAGAGTGTCGGGCTGCTCCGAACGTCCTCTTTTCTTCTGCCTGTTTAGTTTCGCTGAGAGGGTGACGCCTCGCGATTCTTCTCGTGCGGTAGCTCACAAAGGAGGGCAGGCATTCGTGCCTGTAATTGTGATTCGTCTACCATGAATTAGTTCTATTGGTTGTCGTTGGCAGGAAGCCACGTCGTCAATGCGAAAGGGATACGCAGTGATTACTAATGGCGCTATGGACGCCAAGCAGGAAAGGTATTTATGTTTCTGTTTAACCCTTAACTACAGTCATGCGGTCCCTGTGACCGCGATACTTTTCACACCCCTGTTTCTAGGAACGCTATTGACCTTCCACAGCTGGGCGGCCCAGTAGCTTCCTTATTCTCAGTCTGTCCGCAGCTCGTGGTGGTACGGTAGCGTTCTCGCTTCCCGCGCCCGGGTTCCCGGGTTCGATTCCCGGCGGGGTCAGGGATTTTCTCTGCCTCGTGATGACTGGGTGCTGTGTGCTGTCCTTAGGTTAGTTAGGTTTAAGTAGTTCTAAGTTCTAGGGGACTGATGACCATAGATGTTAAGTCCCATAGTGCTCAGAGCCATTCTCAGTCTACTGCTTGTTGCCATTTCAGTCATTGTTGCAATTGATGTGTTTGCTTTTGTTTCGTTGAAACGACGTCCACGGGACCGCACGACTGTGTTACTGTAAGTCAGTGACTGACTGAACATTTTTCCTTTTCGTTGTGGTCGTTTTGTTCTTTGCATCTGTCGGTGACAATAACTTTGGAACTGTTAGGTAACCCTGGTCCTTCGGTTGTAAGAACAGACGATCCAAATTTCGAAGAAAAACTTTCAAGAACTATTGATGAAGTGCGGAGTGACATATCCGATTTTTACTTTTCTGATGTGGAGGATGGTGATTTTATACATAGTGAACATGATTCGGAATCCAGTGTGTCTGGCGAGAGTGAAAGTGACGAGGAGAGGTCTGAAGGAGAATCAGATAGCGATGATGATGAGGAACGTGCTAGGAAATACTTCTATGGCAGAACTAGGTTCATGTGGTCGGCAGTAGAACCAAACAGGCATGTCAGAATTCCAGCTCATAATATATTGAAGATATCAGCACTTCGGCACGAACTGAGAGGACAATCACAGATCGACTCACTGACTGCTTGGAGCTATATTTTCAATGATGATATGCTGAACGAAATACTCACATGGACAAATGAGAAACTTGAAAACATTCGTGGAAAATACACGAATACGGAGAGAATAGAAGTCAGACCTTGTACAACGTCTGAAACGAAGAGTTTCATCGGCCTTCTTATATACACTGCAGTATTCAAATCGAATAATGAAGACTACGTTCTCTCTTTTGCACTGGTGGGACTGGCCGTGATATTTTCCGTACTACTATGTCATCAGCAAGATTTACTGTAATTCTCAACTGCCTGAGATTTGACAACCCTGATGACAGGAAGTTACGTAAAGTTTCTGATCCAGCAGCTGCTATAACAAACATTCTACATAACCTCTTCGAAAATTCGCAGCGATCCTATATTCTTGGGGCTAATGCTACAGTTGATGTAATGCGAATCGGTTTCAGAGGACGCCGTATATTCAAAATGTATATTGCATCTAAACTGGCGAAGTACGGCCTGAAGCTTCAATACCTCGCCGACTCCAGGACTAACTACATCTTCTACATTATCTCTATGGAAAAGGTACTGATGGAGCAAGACTTTCCCCAGTCGAGAAGAAATACGCCGTTCCCACTCAGGCTGTCCTCAGATTGTGAAAGCCAATAGCACATACTAACCGAAACATTACTGCTGATAACTGGTATGTGTCAATCGAACTTGCAGACGTGCTACGGAAAAATGGTTTGACCACAGTGGGAACAGTGCGGAAGAACCGAAAGGAAATTTCGGCATCTTTCTTGCCTTCCCGTAGACGTGAAGTTGGAACAACGCTATATGGATTTACCAAACACATCACGCTCATTTCGCATGTGCCTAAGAAAGGAAACAATGCATCACTCCATAGAAGATGACGTGGAAAGTAAAAATCCTGTAATAATAGCCCACTATAATAACACAAAGGGTGGTGTTGATACTGTAAACGAAAAGTGTGCCAAATATTGTTCAAGTCGCCGCACACAACGCTGGGCCATGGCCGTGTTTTTCCGTATTCTTGACATGAGTGTTGTCAATGCATATATTGTTCATCATTCAAGGAAAGAACTGTGCTTACCAGGATGAACTTCATGAAAGCCCTAGCGAAAGAACTGATCGAACCTTCACTGCGCGAAAGGATAATGAATAAACGCCTCCCACAAGAATTGAGATTTTCTATCGGTCGAGTTCTAGGACCTGAAGTACATCTCCATGAGGGTTGGAAAAGGAGGACAAACTACCTAGGGATGGAAGGAAGACATGTCGCATTTGTCCACCAAAAAAGAAAAGGAAGACAAGTTATTTGTGTCGCAAGTGCAAGGTCCAAATTTGTTTGGAATGCTCTTGTAAGGTGTGTCCACAGTGCGTGTAAGGTGGTGCGAAATGTGGCCACTTCCAGTAGTGCACATTTTTTCTGTTTAATTCGCTGTCAAGAATACTCGTTAAATTTAACTCTGATGGTACTTGATCAACATTAACCTGCAACAACCAAGTTTCAAGTAACGAACTACACTTTGATATTTCGATATTTGTCCATCACTGTAAATTTCAATGAGAATTTAGAGTGCAATATGAACAGGTCTTTTTCACAGCACCGAAACAATATTTTGTGCATTTGTTACCATTTACGTATAATTGAAGAATAAACACGTAGTACTAAACTCAAAAAAGTAGCGCTAGATTGGTAATTTTTACGTATTTTTCCCGCCTTCTGAACGCGGTCCACGGGAGCGCACGACTGTAGTTGCGTGAGAAGTACTCACGATTGTGATTAAGGGTTAAAACATGCACAGGGTAATGGGTGATTGCAGCATGGGGACTCTGGAGGAGAAATCTGGGAAACTGAAGTTTGAATGAACTCTTCACAATCAAACTTTGTTAACATGGTGAAATAAAATTACCAAGTATAATGGTAGCCCTACTTACATCATGGGTCTTGACATATGTGGCCCTTGGCTGCAGGCTCATAAATATGTAAAATACATAAAAATGATAATTAATTAAATCCGTGTCAGTGCCTGTGAAAATACGAGATAAAGTAAAAGTGAAAGCACCGTGGAAAGGACTACAAGAGACAAGAGCTTTCCGCACCCAAAATGGGTAATCGATCAAAAATTATGAATGTTTTGGAAACTCGCGATCTTCAACTAATCACAAAACCTACGTCACTTATTTGACCAAATTACAATCGTAATTTCTCACAATGACTATCGAAAGAAATCAGCATAGTTACAGTAGATACTGGCGCCATCACACACGGAATGATTTCCAACACACGCCACGTGCTCACCGAGAAACATCAAGGACAAAGGTTCAGTGACTGAGAGGCAAAACGGAAAGTATTCGCGGCATTTAGATTCTTGTCTGCTCACACGGAAATAGACCGGATGCTGTTTTGCAGTACGCGTAATGCTACTGAAAATTATGTTACCGTTAATACATGGATTTCCAAATTGTATGTCGTGGCTCTCAGGGGCGTTACAGGTTCACAATAGTGGCTTCATTGTGGTTTCATAAAAATGATTATTTAATTTATTTGCTTTCTGAGTAAGGAAATACGTGCGCTGGTAGTGATATCTAGCAACAGGCAAGTAAAACTTAATTGTTTTCATTCTGTAGCAGTCAGTGCGAAGGTATGGTTTGTCGAATGCAGAACATTTTTAATCGTTGTTTGTCTTCTGTGATTTATATGTAAATACAAAACTTGATTTTTCAAGTCTATTACGACGTTTTAAAGACATGAATTGACGAAAATACTAGAAATATGACGAGAGTTACATCACTTTCGTTTTTTCGTGTACTGCTCTTGAAACTGGAGAATGACCACAGTATGCCATTTGTATCAAAGTCTAGCACCCTAATAAATTTGAACTACATCTGGAGTAAAAAGATAATTAAATCGACACTGTAGCTGCAAAGAGGCGTTGATATACATCATTGGGGACATGTTCAAGATGTGTGCCCCGACCAGCATTCGAACCTGGGATCTCCCATTTATATGTCAGACGCTCTATCCATCTGAGCCACCGAGGGCATGGAGGATAGTGCGCCTGCCGGGATTTATCCCTTGCGCGCTCCCCGTGCTCTCGGTGGCTCAGATGGATAGAGGATCTGCCATGTAAGCAGGAGATTCCGGGTTCGAGTCCCGGTCGGGGCACACATATTCAGTATGTCCCCAATGATGTATATCAACGCCTCTTTGCAGCTAGGGTGTCGATTTAATTATCATTTCATTCTGGAGAAGCTGCACGATCATCAATGGTATCTGTTCTTTTGGGAACAGATACTACCTTGATAGACATCTGGAGTCATACCATGGTCGTTTGCAAAACAAACTCACGAGAGTACTTTTCCCAAAAATTAAGAGAAACGACAGAACAAAATATACTTTTACTAAACAAGCTACGATTGCTACAAAAGGCTCAGATTTCATCTTACAAAGCTGCCTACAGGCAGCAGAGAGCAAGAAACCTCACGCCATGGCGGAAGACCCTGTTTCACAAGATGCTCTGGGCATGGTATCTACACTGACGAAATGGTATCTACACTGACGAAAAAAATCTCAGCACTAAGGAGAAGTTGTGTGGCGTAAACGAAACTTGGTAGGCGTGTTTCTACTTCAGAAAGATGATGTCTTCAAATTTCGCGCCAGCCACACGAGAATGGCGGTCGTAGCGCCACTATGAGGATGCAAATCAAGTTTGCTTTAACTGCATGCTGTCTGTGGTGTGCGTACTGTAAGACCTTCAGTACACACACCATCAGATTATTTGACTTGTCGCTCTAACGAAGTAGGCGAGTGTCAGCAATATGTCTCGTGGTCTTATCGCGGTGTATTTATCTTCTGCCGTTAGGTCAGATGATGGAAATGCCACTTGTACGCTTAGAGTAGCAGATTGACAGTGACCAACTTTAAACAGAATTTGATTAATTTTCACACACATTTATTAATATAATAACAACCATAAAAATTACTTAACTTGGTTCTGGATGCTATTTACAACTGACAATCTGAAGTTCCTTTGGTATTGGCACGTTAATCTTATTCTCACATATATCTCTGATACTTGACAAAAGTGTCTATACATTTATCTTCATGGCTATGTACAGGAATATGGTAATCTTATTAGGCACAGGCTGAAACTTGACTACAGACTGGTACAGACAAATGCAGACTGGTACAGATAAATGTAGACTGACTAATCAGAGGTCTGAACACTCGTTATAATACCTCGCGCGTTCATGTATCACTGCGCGAGTGTGATCCGCGAGGAGAAAAGGTTCTACGTCAGCAGCAATCTCATTGGTTGTGTTACATATTAATACTCGGATCGGCGGAAGCAGAATTTGGTCCGTCTCAGTGGCAGCGCCATCTAGTAGTGCGGAGACGGACGAGCGCTGCGCCTGCGCTGTTGTGCTTAGCAGGGCGCGCTCTAGTGGGAAAGTTGTGTACGCGCTGACTACGCGGAACTATGTACACAACACTGTCACAGTCGTGAGCGTTAGTTACCTTTGTGAAATGACATGATGAGCTGATGTTACTCAAGAATGCTTTTAAGGCCATTATCGTCACTCTGCTGAGTTTGAACAAGATCGTGTAATAGGCCTACGAGAAGCTGGACGTTCCTTCCACGATACTGCAGAAAGACTTGGCTGGAATGTAGCCACTGCACATGATTGCTGGCAGTGTCGGCCAAGAGAAGGTACGGTAACAACAAGACTAGGCTCCGGTCGACCATGTGACTATCGAGAAGGAAGCTGTCGATAGGTCTCGGTACGTCCTCCGCATGCCATCTTCGTCTCTAGCGCAAGGAGAACCGTTTTGAGATAAACAAATAGTATGAGAAGTGCGGCAGACGTGGGCAGTCAGCGGAGCAGGAATAGCTCTTCAGGCACGGCGTGTTGTGGTTTGAGCCGAGTGATTTCTCTATTGGACGACTGGACTTCAGTATTCCGCCTGGGGTCGCGTGTCCGAGAGTAAGTTTTAGTCCTGGCGGCTCCGGAGGACACCAGGCGGCCGAAGTTATTCCTACTGCGGAAGTCCGTGGTTGTGACGCCTTGGTTAAGATGGAAGCGTGGCGTATTAGAACTATGGTGAGGTACCTTACTTCTGTTGAGTCAATTTGGGGACAACGTCAGGTTCGCAAAATGTTCCTTTCTATTGTCTTCCCCAGTGTGTCGCCGTCTGGTTATGCGCCTTACCCGCCTTCGCGGCTATTAGAACTCCGAGCTCCGCTCGTGGGTACGCTGAGTTCGAGTTCAAGAGTCCTGCGTGTGTTTGCACCAACTGCTTATTGTACCACCAGTACATTTCTGATTTTCTGTAATTAAGGCGGCCGCGCAGGATTAGCCGAGAAGGTCTAAGGCACTGCAGTCGTGGACTGTGCGGCTGGTCCCGGCGGAGGTTCGAGTCCTCCCTGGGGCATGGGTGTGTGTGTGTGTTTGACCTTAGGATAATTTAGGTTAAGTAGTGTGTAAGGGACTGATGACCTTAGCAGTTAAGTCCCATAAGATTTCACACACATTTTTTTCTAATTAAGACGTACTGTGTTTTTACCTTCTCCGCATGATAACTTTGTGGACTTTGGTTTAAGTTACCTCATGTATTTCTGTGAATGGCTTTGATAATTGCTAGTTAACTTATCAAATCTAGGAGAGAAGGATTCGTGCCAATTTCTTAGTACATAAGGTACCATTTGCTAAGGTAATCGAAGTTCTCAAACAACTTACGGGAATTCAGCCAGGGAATATTTACAGTGATCGCCATATTACCTGGCCGAATTCCCGTAAGTTGTTTGAAAGTTGTATACACCAGGAGAAACTCAAATCTAATCTAAGTTCGTTTGCCAACCTTTTCAACCATTCAAATCTTGTTGATTTTCCGTCCCACGTGGGGGACCCTTGATACGCCATCGGGCAGCCGGCCGCGGTGGCCGAGCGGTGCTACGCGCTTCAGTCCGGAAACGCGTGACTGCTAAGGTCGCAGGCTCGAATCCTGCCTCGGGCATGTCCTTAGGTTAGTTAGGTTTAAGTAGTTCTAAGTTCTAGGGGACTCATAACCTCAGATGTTAATTCCCATAGTGCTCAGAGCCATTTGAGCCATCGGGCATTGTTTTGCAACTGAATTGCGCTTGGTGGGTGAATCGTCATATCGCCTTGTTGATATTTTGATATTTGTCCAGGATAAGGCCCTATTGTTTTTTGTTATTATTACTGAAGGGCTTGGTTACTGCCACTTTGTTGGTATATGGGTGTGTAATTTCGCTCTTAGCCATATTGTGTTCTGCTTCATGACTAAGACCATTAATGATTTAATTATTTGTTGAACTTATAGATCCTTTTACTTGCCTGGTAATACTAGCAGTTACTAGCGCCTTGCGCAGAATTGTCTCAGTTATCTGGGAGGTGTTCACATCTGGTTTACGCTGACTACCTGGGTGCAGTCGGTTGGATTTCGAGGTTGCAGGCTGCACTCCCTCTTGATCAACAGTACTCTCATGGACAAAGAAAAAGAAAAACTGCTTGTCGCAAAATTGCATCTACGTATCTTGGCTCTCTTTTTTAATGAAGTGTGTGTGTGTGTCCTTTTGGGGAACTGAATGCGAATTTTGAGGTCATTGTTTTATTAAGTATTCATTTCTTTGATGACTGGTGTTGTTCAGTATTCTGTGATACCAAGTAAATTGTAAATCAGTAAACTGGCTGCCAGAAATTGTAAGCTGAATTGTAAAATTTTTTGTCACATAAATTATTCTTGTTGTGGCTGTATAAAATTTTTGCATCGTTTTGCTGTCTCATAAGCTTGCGCAAAAATTTTTTGTGTCCTAAAAATTAAATGGTTTTTCACTATAGGAAATGAAACTTGGTGATAGGCAATTAATTCTCAATGTTCTCCAACACATTTCCCTCCTGTGATTTGTGTTGTTGAAAGTATTGGCTTCCACAACTGTGATAGTTACGTGCAAAGCTTATTTGTTGTGTTTGAACATAGATATTTCCGTAACCATATGCAACATTTTGGGTTTCCTAAGTTTTTAACAGTATAATGTAGGTCGGTGTGAAAGTGTATTAAAGTCTTACTTGAGTGCAAAGTAAGGACTGCAGCACGCGGTGCTGAAGTACCGTACACATTTAAAAATTCTCTTGAGATTGTTGCTGTCGTCTTTATTGTGTATTTTAAATTAACTGTTGAAAGCTTACAACTAAACGTTTCTTAATTGGCTTGATTGATCCTTTAAGTACAAAATGTTAAATAAATATTTAGGTCGCGAATGATGTTCAGTCCTTGGTTGGGCATAGTCCTCCCCTTCCTAGACAACCCCACTCAGTAGCTGTGTATCAACCATCATGTTCGGCGCGTGCATCGTGCTGCAGCTGCTGCTCCAGCAGCAGCAATTTGAGGAGCAGTTGGCACCAGTGACACAACGAATTGTTACAAATCGTTTAGTTCAAGGACACCTATGAACAGCTTGTAGCGTACATTCCACTGACTCCAAACCACCGAGATTTGCTACTTCAGTGGTGTCAACCGAGAGCTTATTAGAGGGCCGGTTGGAGGTCTGTTGTGTTTTCTGATGAAAGCTCCTTCTACCTTGGTGCCAGTGATGGCCTTATATGGGATAAAAGCAGGCCAGTTGAGGGCCTGCAACCAAACTGTTTGTGTACTAGACACACTGGGTCTATACCTCGAGTTATGGTCAGGGGCGCGATTTCGTATGACAGCAGTATCACTCCTATGGTTATTCCACGCACCCTGACTGCAACACTGTACGTCAGTTTGATGATTCGATCTGTTGTGCTGCCATTCATGATCAACATTCCATGGGGTGCGCTACAACAAATGGTTCAAATGGCTCTGAGCACTATGGGACTTAACATCTTAGGTCATCAGTCCCCTAGAACTTAGAACTACTTAAACCTAACTAACCTAAGGACATCACACACATCCATGCCCGAGGCAGGATTCGAACCTGCGACCGCAGCAGTCCCGCGGTTCCGGACTGCAGCGCCTAGAACCGCAAGACCACTGCGGTCGGCGCGCTACAACAGAATAAGGCTCGCCATATCCCGATGTTGTAACCCAGCATGCTCTACAGAGTGTCGGCATGTTGTTTTCGCCCTCTCGATCACCAGATCTGTCTCCAGTTGAGCATATGTGGGTCAACATGAGACGACAACTCTAGCGTCATCCAAAAACAGCATTAACTGTCACTGTACTGACCGACCAAGTGCAACAGGCATGAAACTCCATACCACGCACTGTCATATGGCACCTGTACAAAACAATGCATGCACGTTTGTATGCTTCCATTCTACACTGTAGCGGTTATACCGGGTATTAATGTACCAGCTTTGCAAATATGCAATGGCTTATGTTCGGTTTACATTAACCTATGATCTTGCAATGTTAATCACTTAAACATGTTACCTAGAGAAATGTATTCCCGAAATTTCATTACCCTACTTTAATTATTTTTTGATACGATTTTTTTCCGTCGGAGTATTACGATAGGTTAGTCAAATATGAAACAACTGGTAAGTGGCCTTTTGACAGAGAACACTATTAGCCGTTGAATACTCGATATGACTGACGTCAGGCCAGTTAAGACGAGATGTTTTCAGGAAAATTTTCTGTCGGTCACTTAAGATGAGATGCTTTCAAGAAAATTTTCTTACTCTCTTACAGTAATTCTCGGTGGCCTTCAGCCGGAAAGTCTTGAAAATTGTATATGAATTGAGGAACGAATTTACTTTTACCTTGTTCAAGAGAAACATTTGAGTTCATCTACACCATCATCCACATGACTACTCTGTAATTCACATACGGTTCATTGGGCCACTTTCACACTATTTCTCTTCCGCTCCACTCTCGAACAGCGCGCGGGGAAAACAAACCATTAAATCTTCCCGTGCTAGCTCTGATTTCTCTTATTTCATTATGACGATCGTATCTCCTAATGTAGTTGGGCGTCAACAGAGTATTTTAGCAGTCAGAAGAGAAAGATGGCGATTGAAATTTCGTGAGAAGGTTTCGCACCAGCGAAAAACGCTTTTCATTTAATGATTGCCACCCTAACTCCGAGAAGTTCGTGGACAATGATTGCTTTGAAGCTGGTGTATCTTTGTGACATCTTTGAAAAACTCAGTTTTTGACTGTCCCCCTCAAGGACCGATATTCTGCAACTGTCAGACTTCACAACAAAATCTAAGTTCTTAATCACTGCTTGGTGAAGAAGGACCATGTGCAAGCATGTAACAACGTCCTACGAACTTTGACAGCTTTTGCAACGTCCTACTTATGAGAGATACGTTTCTCACCGTCGGCAGTCGCAAGTACGAATCATCAGTTGCGAATAAATGTGGAGAAAGAGATGGGAGTCGCAGTGTTCGGACTTGTGCCACGAACTGATGATAAAGAAGCAAATTCGTCCTTCGTGTTGATTTCTGATATATATAGGCAAACTGAAACGACTAATGAAAAATTTGTACCAACGCCAAGATTGGAACCTGGGTCATCTGCTCATCAAGCAACCACTACGCCACCCTGCCACAGTAGCTTTGCAAAACTGTGCGGACTACCCTGGCATGCCTCCCTCCTCAGTCCAAATTCCCATTCACGCCTCAGGCCACTTGGTATTCCCCCTAGACTCGAACAGAGCTGCAGAATCTCTCCATCCGTATTGGAATAACACCTCGGCATCAAACAAAACGGAGGGTCCTGCTTGAAAATCAGGCAAGCCGCTTTAATCAAATGAAGCTATTGGCTACAGTGATGCTGACGTGCTGTTTTAGCTGTTGGTGAACCTCTGCAGCGTTGTTCGAATTTACGGGGAATACTAAGTGGGCTGAGATTCGAATGGGAATTCGGATTCAGGAGGGATGCTAGGGTAGACCTTGCAGCAGTGCAAAGCCACTGTGCCAGGGTGGTGTAGTTTTTGCGCGTCTGCCTAGTGAACAGCAAACTAGAGTTCGATCCTGGCCTTGCTACACGTTTTCATTGGTCGCTTCAGTCTCTGGAACCATTGAAACGTTTCTCCCTCCCTTTAAATGAACGCCAGACGAGGCATTACTCAAAAGGGCGTCAAGAATTTAAGTTTACAAATGGGGCGATTTGGAATAATAGAACTGCCGCAACATGGAGTGAATGTTCATTAAAGACGGATGATTTTATTAAACAGTGCGTAATGTAGTGCCTCACAGGAAAATTTCCTGCTTTAACGCAATAATTTTCCTTATAGAATTCCACCCATTTTATATTTATCTGCAGATCAGCATGGTATTAGTCCAATGAGTAGGTTGGCAGACGTCATTGTTTGGAAACGTAATGCCATCAGACCCGCGTTCTTTCAATTGCAAAATATTGCAGACAGCCGGGAAATTATCGGGATGACATCTCAGGAGAGTTCGGACACTTGACTGAAAAGTAGTTAACGAAAGGACACTAATTACGTCCGGTCGTTTGTGTCTGGATAATCCCCAGACGACATTGCCTGTTTTGCCTGTAACATGTGCAGAAAACAACGTAAACGATTAAAAGACAAGTTAGGGGCTTGAATTCATAGTGGAGCCGACACAACTGATAGATTTAAATAATCTTCACCACACAAATATTGAAAACACATTCGCTCAACTCGAGCTCCAGAAAGGCGACAGAAAAAACAGAAAATAAAAAGCGGCGTTTTTTCTTCATTAATTCTTCGTGGCTTTACAGTCACCACTTTTACTGCTTCTGGAAGTTTCGCTATGTTAAATAAAATTTTTTAACATATATAGAAACCGTAGTCCCTTTTACAACTACATTATCAATTACGACAGTAAAAATTGAGGACAAAAAAATGAATCTCGTACTTCAATTCGGATGTCATGTGCGAAAGGAGCCGCAGGTGTTTATGCTCAAGAGAGCCGTGTACCCAAAACTTTCGAAAACCACTCGTCTAATACATGCGGCGCTGTCGGCAGCACGAGGGCCCCAAACGACGAGACGTTCAGACCTCACTTCCGAAAATACATTGCTGTCCGACACAGTCACACTAATCTGAAAACGAAATTATCTGTTTATAAAACAACTGCTGTGGTTCTCTCCTACCTCTGTGGAAACCACTTCATCAATCTGTCGGCCGAAACTGCTAATTTCGTTTTCAAATAACTGTGATTGTGGCAGACAATAAATTATTTACAAAACGATCAATCACGGTCTCCAGTTTGACTGAGTTATCCTTCTCGTGACGCGGTGGCTGATGTGTCCCTAAACCTCAAACCGTTTAACTTAGAAGCAGTCAGCAGAAACTGACCAACAGTTCAGAACAAAGCGAAGTCGTATATGCGCGTATGGTCTAAACTCGAAGCCTTTCTTGCTACGAGAGGGTTGATAGTATAAGGAGTACCTCTCAGTTGAATACTCAAGTATTTAAACACGCTGAACAACTATGTACTCGTATTTCCGTATTTGTACCCAGTAGTTTATTGTATTGTTGTTCTTGGAGTTACGGAAATGTGATGCACATGCTGCCATCTCTCAAACTGTCAGGATAAGCAGCTGCTGGTGTTCTCTTATCCTGCGAGTATGTTAAGGAAACTGCCATATTATTCGACGTATCTCGTTTCGGCCACGGAATGGGCGGTATTCCTTTCGCTGTAAGGAAAAATTTGCTTTCTTACTGACGTGAACTGAATTCATCAGATTGTTCATCGTTCTCATGTTCGGCACCTGTTTCTACACATTTAATTTAGTTTTACCACGAAAGTCCGCCTGCTTAGCTGAGTGGTAATGTGTTTCCGTACTATGCAGCAGGCCTGGGTTCGATTCCCGCCCGGGTGAAGATTTCTTCCTCTCGTGCTCTCGTCATCACTTCGTCATCACCGACACTCAAGTCGCCCAAAGGGGCGTCACCTGAAATAAGACTTGCAGCTCGGCAGCCGAAATCCTCCGGATGGGGCCTCCCGGCCATCAATGCCACACGATCATATTCACCGTGAAAGTGTACTCTGGGGACTGCTAGCATCAATAATTAGTAACGTTGCAAAGAACCAGAGCTGCAGAAACCACATTATACTTTAACAACATGCCAGAGAGAAAACAGGGTAGTCGAAACATTGCAGCTGCCAAAATCAAGACGAAAATTCATTTTTCTGTTTCTTTTTGTTTGTCTACTGTTGATGGCTGCATGACTTTCGAATGTCTGTTTCATTCTTTCAGACTGGTACCACTTCATTCACTTAAGATTGAATATTACTCTTGTCCGAAGATGAACATGCACGCGTTAATGACACCATATACACGCCTGGAAATTGAAATAAGAACACCGTGAATTCATTGTCCCAGGAAGGAGAAACTTTATTGACACATTCCTGGGGTCAGATACATCACATGATCACACTGACAGAACCACAGGCACATAGACACAGGCAACAGAGCATGCACAATGTCGGCACTACTACACTGTATATCCACCTTTCGCAGCAATGCAGGCTGCTATTCTCCCATGGAGACGATCGTAGAGATGCTGGATGTAGTCCTGTGGAACGGCTTGCCATGCCATTTCCACCTGGCGCCTCAGTTGGACCAGCGTTCGTGCTGGACGTGCAGACCGCGTGAGACGACGCTTCATCCAGTCCCAAGCATGCTCAATGGGGGACAGATCCGGAGATCTTGCTGGCCAGGGTAGTTGACTTACACCTTCTAGAGCACGTTGGGTGGCACGGGATACATGCGGACGTGCATTGTCCTGTTGGAACAGCAAGTTCCCTTGCCGGTCTAGGAATGGTAGAACGATGGGTTCGATGACGGTTTGGATGTACCGTGCACTATTCAGTGTCCCCTCGACGATCACCAGTGGTGTACGGCCAGTGTAGGAGATCGCTCCCCACACCATGATGCCCGGTGTTGGCCCTGTGTGCCTCGGTCGTATGCAGTCCTGATTGTGGCGCTCACCTGCACGGCGCCAAACACGCATACGACCACCATTGGCACCAAGGCAGAAGCGACTCTCATCGCTGAAGACGACACGTCTCCATTCGTCCCTCCATTCACGCCTGTCGCGACACCACTGGAGGCGGGCTGCACGATGTTGGGGCGTGACCGGAAGACGGCCTAACGGTGTGCGGGACCGTAGCCCAGCTTCATGGAGACGGTTGCGAATGGTCCTCGCCGATACCCCAGGAGCAACAGTGTCCCTAATTTGCTGGAAAGTGGCGGTGCGGTCCCCTACGGCACTGCGTAGGATCCTACGGTCTTGGCGTGCATCCGTGCGTCGCTGCGGTCCGGTCCCGGGTCGACGGGCACGTGCACCTTCCGCCGACCGCTGGCGACAACATCGATGTACTGTGGAGACCTCACGCCTCACGTGTTGAGCAATTCGGCGGTACGTCCACCCGGCCTCCCACATGCCCACTATACGCCCTCGCTCAAAGTCCGTCAACTGCACATACGGTTCACGTCCACGCTGTCGCGGCATGCTACCAGTGTTAAAGACTGCGATGGAGCTCCGTATGCCACGGCAAACTGGCTGACACTGACGGCGGCGGTGCACAAATGCTGCGCAGCTAGCGCCATTCGACGGCCAACACCGCGGTTCCTGGTGTGTCCGCTGTGCCGTGCGTGTGATCATTGCTTGTACAGCCCTCTCGCAGTGTCCGGAGCAAGTATGGTGGGTCTGACACACCGGTGTCAATGTGTTCTTTTTTCCATTTCCAGGAGTGTACATGGTGAGTAGCGTAGGCTGTAACACCATTCTTATTTCCTAAACGGCTCAAGAGAGCGAAACGCAGTTTTCGGCTAATGATACTAAGCAGAGGATATATAATGCTGTCGCTAGATAAATACTCTTAACTATTTTACAAATATAGGGATTAGCGGAAGTATGGTTCTTTTAATGGAATGATGCTTCTTTAACAACATTCTAAAGCTCTTGAAAACACGAGTACACAATATACCCTTTTTAATGTTGGCGTTCAAACATTTGCAAAAGTATCCGAGCAATGCGGTGAAATTAGAAATGCAATGCGGCTGGAATCGACTACTACAGTCTAAACTCCATCAAATGGTGCTCTACCACCAAGCTCCGTCGTTATGTGCAGCAAGAAGATAGGCTACATTACTAAGAACTACTAAGGACTACTAAGGAAAACAGCTATCCCACCAAAAGTATCCAGACATCTAGTAGAGGACATTAGTATACCGTGTATGTCCACACTTCTCCGCACTGCCGGCTAGAGCTCTAGTGCGGATACTTTGAATGGGGTGTCTGTGTGCCTGCGGATAAATGGCAAACCGTCTTTTCTCAAGAGTCGAATCCAGAGCATGTAGTGATCTTTGACGCTGAGGTCTGGAGCCATGTCGACGTTCTGATCCCAACCAGTGGTGTTCCATTGAGTTCAAGTCGGCACTCTGGATAGGTTTGTCCATTTTGGTTATGTTATTTTTCACAAACGTTTGCCTTACCGATGCTGCTCTATAACGGGTATATTGTCAAACTGATACAACCAGTGATCGTCTCCGAACTGTTCCTCTGCTTCGCGCAGCTCATAATGCTGTAAAATGTATCTATATCTACATGACTAATCTGCAATTCACACTTAAGTGCCTGGCAGAGCGTACATCGAACCACTTACACACTATTTCTCTATCGTTCCACTATCGAGCAGCACGGGGGTAAAACGAAATGAATCATGAATTCTTTCCAAAGAGATCTCTGATGTCTTAATTTATTGCGATGACCATTGTTCCTTATGTCGGTCGGCAGCAACAAAATATTTTCACGTTCGGAGGTGAAAGTTGGATATTTCTTGAAAAGATTTCGCCGCTACGCAAAAAAAAAAAAAAAAAAAAAAAAAAAAAAAAAAAAAAAACCCTCACCGCCCGAGCAGGCAGTACGCAACGGTACCGACCGGCCGCCGTGTTATCCTCAGCCTTGGGGCGTCACGCATGCGGATACGGAGGATCATGTGGTCAGCACATGCCTCTCCTGGCCGTTGTCGGTTTTCGTGACTGGTGCCGCTACTTCTCAATCGAGTAGCTCCTCAGATGGCCTCAGAAGGCCTGAGTGCACCACAGTTCCAACAACACTCGACAGACCCGGACGGTAGCCCATCCAAGTGTTAGCCAAGCCCGACAGCGCTTAACTTCGAGGATCTGACGGGAACCGGTGTCACCACTGCGGCAAGGCCGTTGCCCGCCACGAAAAATGCCTTTGTTTTAATGCTTACAACGCCAACTTGCGCATTTTATCAGTGACACTCGCTTCCCTATTTTGAGTTAATACAAAACGAGATGCCTTTCTTTGAAATTTTCAGTGTCCTCCGTCAGTCCTATCTGGTGAGGATCCGATATCGAGTAGCAATACTCTAGCAGAAGGCGGACAAGGATAGTGTAGGCACACTATTTAGTGGATTAGTTGCAACTTCTAAGTGTTCTACCAATAAAACGAACTCTATGGTTCGCCTTCTTGTGATGATACAGTGTGTGGAGCGCTGAACCATCGATTTGTTCCCGTCACGTGACGAGTGCAATGTAAGTCGCTGTTGTTTGTTGTAATGTTTACATATGGTAAAATTAATTTTAGAGTTTATCGTTACAACTGTAATACTGGAGGAAATGTTTGTGTTTATTTCTGTTCCAGTTGCGAATGGTTCGCGGGAAGAATGATTGCCCTTAAGCTTCCGTGTAAGCTCGAATCTCTCTAATTTTATCTTCATGGTCCTTTCGCGAAATGAACCTATAACGAAATGGGCTGCTCTTCTCTGAATCTTCACTATTTCCTGTATCAATCCTACCTGGTACGGATCTAATACTAACGAGCAATAATCAAGCATTGGTCAAATGAGGGTTTTGTAATCTCCTTTCTTTGTCGACGGACTACATTTCCTGAGGATCCTTCTAATGAATCTCAGACTGGCGTCTGCCTTTCCTGTTATTATTTAAGGTGGTCGTTCCATGTTATATCGCTCCGTACACGAACTCCATATATTTTATAAAAACGCCTACTTCCACTGAGTGTACTGTAATCATATAATCATACAATAACGGGTCTTTCAGTCAGTACGTTACATTTGTTTATGCTGAGGGTCAGTTGCCACTTCTTCCAACCAGTGTCGGCCCTCCGCGGCTCTTCCTGCATTTCGCTACAATTTTCTAGCGTTGCAACTTGGTAAATAATATCATCATCCGCGAAAAGACTCATGGAACTTCCGACGTTGTCTACTATGTCACCGACATATACTTCAACATAAATGCGGATGCTAGCTGAGCCTGCAGGCTGCACTGCTGTATTTGACCTTGAACGGCACTTGTGCTATGTTCTTAACACGTTGCAAGTGTCAGCCGTGGTCAGAATAACTTCTGTGTGTGTAGCTGTGAGTGAGCTCAGCGAATTCGAAGATGAACAAATTGTTGACGCTCGTGTGATGGGTGATTTCGTAACCAAGGTAGCCGAAGTCTTTGGAGTTTCAAGACATTCAAAAGAGAACCGAATATTTATACTGCATACAGGGAAAGCGGAAAAATATCATCCGATAAGTAACAAGGCGAATGAAAGTGTGTGTTGAGTGATAGCGACAGACGGTCATTGAAGTGGATTGTGACGAAAAATAAGACAGCTGCAAAGGTCAGTGCAGAACACAATGTAGCTTTCGTGAAACCTGTCACCACCGAAACAACACGAAGGGAGCTCCGAAAGCACGAACTGCAGAGCGAGCTGGAATTTCAAAATCAGTGATATAAAAGCCCATAACAGGAAAGATTTATCCAAAGCCGTAGAACCTGGAGTATGAAGCAATGGAAGAAAGTCGTTTGGTTTAATAAGTCTTGTTTGTAACATCTGTCCAAGTTTACGTCCAAGTTGTGGTGTCACCGCCAGACACCACACTTGCTAGGTGGTAGCCTTTAAATCGGCCGCGGTCCGTTAGTATACGTTGGACCCGCGTGTCGCTACTATCAGTGATTGCAGACCGAGCGCCGCCACACGGCAGGTCTAGAGAGAGTTCCTAGCACTCGCCCAGTTGTACAGCCGACTTTGCTAGCGATGGTTCACTGACAAATTACGCTCTCATTTGCCGGGACGATAGTTAGCACAGCCTTCAGCTACGTCATTTGCTACTACCTAGCAAAGCGCCATTACCAGTTACTATTGATGCTGTAAAACATGTATCGTCAAGAGCGATGTTCACCATTTACGGATTAAAGTTAAGTATTCCAACAGCTACGTCCTTTTTTGCTAAAGTCTAACTTCCTTGTCCTGTTCCAGACCTCACGCCAGCCTGCGTGAGCTAAAACGCGTGCCTTTCGGCTTCCTCTCATAGTGGGTTGCCTGTCTTGCCAATCCACAACACAAGTCATACATGTCGGGGATTCGATGATGATCTGCGCAGCCATATCGTGGTATTCCGTGGGCCCCAAGGTCGCATTACTGTCAAAGATTATGTGAACATTTTGACTGGTCAGATCCATCACATGGCACAATGTTTGTTCTCCAATTGTGAATTTGTGTATCAACACGACAGGACCCCCGTTTACACATCTCGCATCTTCCAAAACTGACGTTGTGAGCTCGAGGATGAAGTGTCGCATCACAGTCACCAGATACGATATTACTGAACCTTTGTGGTCTAGTTTGGGGAGATCAGTGCGTAATCGCTGTCCACCTCTACCATCGTTGCCTGAACTTGAAACTATTTAGGAGGAAGTGTGGTATAAGATCCTCTTGAAAAACATTCATCACTTGTATTTATCTATTTCGAAGAGGCTGTTTTGAATGCCAACAGTTTTCCTGCATCGTATTAGGCATTGAAAAGTGTTGTGCTTGTGAGGTTTTTATATATTTCTCCACCCCCTGCTGATCAGCGTATATTTTACTAGTAGAAGTGTGTCGTCGTGATAATCTGGTGCTAATTATTTCACTTCATCATAGTGTGAAAATGCAAGAGCCATGTCCGTGAAGCTTTTACTCCATTCACCATATTGACATAGTCTACGTTTTTTCTCATTCTGTTTTGAAAATAGCTCTCTTGCACTTTTAACCCTTTTACGTTGTAGACGTACCATGTCTACCGGAGCCGAGTTTGTAAGTAGTGCGACTGGCTTTGTACGCGGTAGTGCTGCCCGTGCAGGGTTTCTGGATTCGAGCCCAGGTGCGTTTCTGTATAATTAGTAGGTCGCTGGAAACTAGTGAAGGAAGAGAGTCAGCATTTTGAGGAACGACGTACGTGGAATATTAATGAATATAAGATGTGTAATTAATGTGGACGAGGAGTAAAGCAAGAGAAACACAACGGAAGCATGATTATTAAATGGTTATGAAAGAGTTATTAAGGGTTGTGTGCTTGAAAGTAGCAACAAATATCATATATGATGTTTCATATACATTTTTTTGGTCTTCATGAGGAACAGTCCAGCATGACATTGATCTTAGTGATATTGTAACAATATTGACGAGACGGGCTGCGAACTGGAACCGTCAAAGTTGAGACACTTGTTGAAAGACAATAACGATTTCTATGCATTTTATGTTCGTCTGAATATTAAAAAAAATGTGCGTACTCTTATCTGTTTGACTTTAAATGAATAATAATCAATCTGAGGTTAAATGTAACAGAGCTATGGGATGGGGAACAAACTAGAGCGCTCGAAGACATCCGTAAACTTTGACTAATGATGTCATATCAAGTTCTAAAATGCAGCACAAACATGATTTGAAAATGGTGACATGGTACATATAATTGTTGGTTTCCAAGAAGCGAAAACAACACACAATTTGAGTGAACCAATAGATATTGTAAAATGACTTGACGTTGTATCTCAGATAATAATGCCGATACCAATGCAAAAGAATTAAAATATTATAGCATCACTGACAGCCTAAGTCGACGTCAATAAATTTAGCCAAAAATCCGAAAACTAACGGAACGCAGTGTTGAAAACATAACTGGTACCACACACCTCAGCTTAAAAATCTAATACCAATACAAAAAGCCAAGACGAGATACCAAGCAAAAATCGGTCAAACTAACGAAACGCAGCATCGACTCATATACCTCAACGTAAAGAACTGATATCAACACAAATAGTCAAGAACCTGCAACAGTTCAACAATCGTGATACCAGTGCTCATAGCCAAAAATTGCGGGAACCGACGAAACGCGGTATCGAAATGGGACAAAGAATTAAGCTGCAGTGTAATCATAGAGTGGAGTACTAAAGTAAGGTTGGCACCTCGCACCGAAACCGCAGAAGAGTCGAGTCGCTGCACGCTGAACCGACGAATGAAAAACGCCAGCGTAGCCACGCCTCCTAGATCTTCTGCACGCCATCGCAGTGGCTCATCTACATCCGGCTGAGCAGAGCAATACTCAGCCCCGTTCACAGTCATCAGTCAGGACCACAGCTTCGTCTTAGATAGGCCACCAGTATATTAAATGTCTTAGGCAGAACGTTATGCGAACATCACGTCAGTCATTCTTCAAGTCAAGAGTCTTGCAAATTTGTCTCTATCAAGTGCTAGTTTAATATTCCGGGGCAGTTGTAAATACTCAGAACATTCCTGTGCAAATGAATTGTACAAAATTACGTAAATTTTCGCATCTGTCTTGAAATAAAATGAACATATTTTATATGTTATAATTTGTGGTGTGCGTACTGTAAGACCTTCAGTACACTCACCATCAAATTATTTGACTTGTCGCTCTAACGAAGTAGGGTAGTGTCAGCAATATGTCTCGTGGTCTAATCATGGCGTGTTTATCTTCTGCCGTTAGGTCAGACGATAGAAATGCCACTTGCACGCTTAGAGTAGCAGATTGACGGTGACCAACTTTAAACAGAATTTGATTAATTTTCACACACATTTATTAAAATAATAACAAGCATAAAAATTACTTAATTTGGTTCTGGATGCTATTTACAATTGACAATCTGAAGTTCCTTTGGTATCGGTACGTTAATCTTATTCTCACATATATCTCTGATACTTGACAAAAGTGTCTATACATTTATCTTCATGGCTATGTACAGGAATATGATAATCGTCTTACGTGCAGACTGAAACTTGACTATAGACTGGTACAGACTAATGCAGAGTGATACAGACTGGTGCAGGCAAATGCAGACTGACTAATCGGAGGTCTGTACACTCGTTATAATACCTCGCGCGTTCAGGTATCACTGCGCGAGTGTGATCCACAAGGAGAAAAGGTTCTACGTTAGGAGCAATCTCATTGGCTGCGTTACATATTAATACGCGGATCGGCGGAAGCAGAATTTGGTCTGTCTCTAAGGCAGCACCATCTCATAGTGCGGAGACGGACGAGCACTGCACCTGCGCTGTTGTGCTTAGCGGGGCGCGCTCTAGTGGGAAAGTTGTGTACACACTGACTACGCGGAACTATGTACACAACATAATTCCTCTCAATCTCCTCCCTGAGGGAACCAAAGAACCCACAGTTGTGCCGGTGAGGGTATTTTCTTATGGTATAACAACTGGCAAGTGTAAAGTAGCCTTGCTTTGCCTATTGCACGGTTACTGTGTGTGAGTGTGCACATTGTTTCACTTCCTGGAGTTCCCAGCTTTCTGTTCTTGAATTTTGTGTATCACATCAAGTGTTCACATGAGCCAGCACAGGAAATCTGCGAAACCAAAACTGCTTATTTTCAGGCGCAGCAGACTGAACGAGTGCTGACGAATGTTCAGCAACTGACTTCATTACTATCTCGCCAAGCAGCACCGCCACAGGTGGATGCACCTAAATTTCGCCCATACCATCGTCGGGAAGAAGAATGGTCCGAATATCGGGCGCAATTGGGGGCCTATTTTTCTGCAGGCAACATAACAGGTTTGGAGCATAATGCTTTCTTTCCGTCGACAGTAGATGCCGATGTTCACCCTCTGTGTGTTAAACAATGTCCAGACACTAGTCCCAAATCAGTCAAGTACGAAGGCCTTGTAAACTACTCGAAGACCATTTCGACAGTCAGGTCTACGTTCCAGCAGCAAGGTTTAAATTTTTCATCTCAAACAGCAGCTTGCGAAAACACTGAAACAGTGGATCCCTAAATTCAGAAGGCTAATAAGGCATTGTGAGTTTAAGTGGTATTGTGAGTTTAAGTGTTCTTCTGAGATCAGCTATAGTGATGTCATGTTGCATGATTCAATGACCCAGAGTGTAAAGTAACAGATGAACAAACTCGCACTGCAATTCTAAAACTATCAGACCCTGATTTAAAAACAGTTTTGTCTATTGTGGAATCTCAAACTAATGTGTACTCAGCAGAGGTTGATTTTGAGGCTCAATGTATTTCTGTTAGTCATAGTGCACAAGACACTCAGTCTAAATGATTGTGTTACAGTGAATACAAACAGGGCTCAGATAAACAGACAGCATACAATAAAAAAACTACCAGTCTCGCAGTATACGACGCGTGGTACAGAATTCTGTGAGGGAGTCTTGCCCTCAGTGATCTTCGAATCGTCCGCAGCTCGTGGTCGTGCGGTAGCGTTCTCGCTTCCCGCGCCCAGGTTCCCGGTTTCGATTCCCGGCGGGGTCGGGGATTTTCTCTGCCTCGTGATGACTGGGTGTTGTGTGATGTCCTTAGATTAGTTAGGTTTAAGTAGTTCTAAGTTCTAGGGACCTGATGACCATAGATGTTAAGTCCCATAGTGCTCAGAGCCATTTGAACCATTTGAACCACCTTCGAATCGTGATCGCAAAGCTTGTGGTTTTTTACGATGCAAAATGCTACCAGCCTACCATCATGGACAGCACATTCAAACTGTGTTTAGATGGCAACCCAGATGCAGCAAATAGCCTTCCCTGCGTGTGAACGGGCCGTGGCCATGATGTCAACATGTGCGTACGGCTATGGGGAAGTCATTAACAACAGCACAAGGCACTCCTTGTCCTTCCACAATGCAGAACTTCTTTGCTGCAATAAACAGGCAGGAGAACAAACTTTTTTGTTTGGTTATGACTAGAACAAATGACAATTAACTTACAACTGGACAGTGGGGCTTCTTTTCATCCAATTACTAACTTTAGCTCACCACTGCTACATCGTACTTCTATTTTGTCTGCCTACAGAATATACCAGTGTAAGTATCCTGTGAATATGAACGCCCTGTCTCTGTTCGTTCAAGGTCTTCCGTTTTTGTCTGAACATGAGCACACTCGGTTAGTTTAGCCCTCCTTAAGTTCATTCGGATTACAGAGAAATATTATTTTTGCAACTCTTTTCTGTTCTGTTAATTGAAATTTTTGATGGTTAATAAAAATAGTCTTTAAATTGGGCCTCACATCTGCACGAGCCCCAGCCCTAAATCCCACCCTACAATACAGCGGACTTAACAGAGTTATTGAGCACAGTTCTCCCAGAGATGCACTTAAGTGTTTTACGCTAACATTGTCCGCCTCCGGTAGCTGAGTGGTCAGCGTGACAGAATGTCAATCCTCAGGCCCAGGGTTCGATTCCCGGTTGGGTCGGAGATTTTCTCCGCTCAGGGGCTCGATGGTGTCTTGTCCTACTCAACATCATTTCATCCCCATCGACGCGCAAGTCACCGAAGTGGCGTCAAATCGAAAGATTTGCACTCTGCGAACGTCTACTCGACGGGAGGCCCTAGTCGCGCGACATTTACATTTACGATACTATTAAACATTTTATCTGTGTTTACAAATAAATATTTTACTTCAAAAGTAGTTACCAATACTGCGTGCAGATAGTGCCAGCGATGTGTCTGCGACATTTAAGATTGTCCATACTGTCTTCCAGGTGGTATACAAGTTCTTAGGCGGAAAGTGTAAGATTTTAGGTGTTGGTTTCCTGGATCTTGTAATGAACTGTTCGAAGGTTAAGTATAGACTTAAATGTTTCCAATTGAAGCGTCGGTTATTGGATTTTATTTTATTTTATTTTATTTTTGGTGTAGTCCATTTTTGCCCGCGTCGTCTCATTTAGTCCTGCGTGGCGGAATGCCAAGAAGAGTTCCCACTTCCGGTGTTCTCATTATTGGCATCTTACAACACCACTGATGTTTACGGCGGAAGAACCGTACTCTGGTGGTGGTAATGAACAATGGTGGAGCTGGGAGAAAGCAGAGTGAGAATTCAGAGAGTGAGAATTCAAATACACATCTAGTGTTCTCATAGTTACCAAGTGTCTCAACAGTGTTGATCACGCCGAGAGGTTAGTACTTGGTGGTGATAATGAGCAATGATGAAACAGGGTAGTATGAGAAGCTTTTAAAATGAAAACACCGCCATTTGACTGTGTTGTTTATTTAATTACGAGCCAGGTTACGGCCTTTTATGCCATTTTCAAGTGATTGCTAAAAGCAAAAATTGCATACAATAACACCACGTAAAATTTAAAAGATGTATAATGTATTAAACAATGAATGTAAATTAGTGGATATTTACGAAATATGTACTTACAGTTTGTCATTGACATATATTCGGGACATCAAGTTCACAATCGGCCCTAAATTAAGAAAAATATTGGCTCCCCACGAAATGTCAGGTGTAAAATCACCATCTCACAAAACGATCAGTAAATACTAGTGGGAACACGTCATATTTAGTAAAAACAGGTTTACTTTGATATATAAAAAATGAACACATGTCCTTGAGTCGTAAGGATAGTAAAATCAAAGAATGTGACAAATAGAACAACTGAATACTAAAATGACAAAATGTCAAAGATATGTGACAATTAATATTAAATATCTTCAAACCATATATAATTATCTTTGGCGTGGCACTGTGTACCATCATCTTTGTAATAAACATGTATACAACAAATCGTCAACAACTGTGAGTGAACCCAGATGAAGTTGGATGAGGAACTAAAGTCTAAAAGGAGCAATACGATATAAAATTCAAAGACAACTAATAAGAATAATAGTATAATAAGTGCCATTGATAACAAAAATACGAAAGTTAACAACAGAAGTTGAAAACGCGACAGGATGTGTGGTGGTGATGGGGGGGAGGGGGGGGTGGGGGGGGGGGGAGTAAATGGATGCTGGAGAGATCGGTATATGTAGGGGATGGGAGCTGGATAAAATGACAGTAGGGATATCGGTGTATGTTTGATTAAACGTTAAAGCAGGAAAAATCAAATGAGAGTGTAGATGTGCGATAAAGTTTTGGTGGAGGGTGGGGGGGGGGGCAAGACACTTCAAAGGTTATTCTTCGAGTGTTAGTGTCGCTGTTAATACATATCGACGAAACGAATATTGGACTAGACTAATCTGTGACTGCTCTTTTCGAATGGGCACATAAAATTCCGCTTTAAAAGTCATTTTGCTTAAAACAGGAAACAAACCGACGCTTTCCGTTGACACTGGCCGTCGTATGGTAGGCGAGATGAACAGTGTTTGTTTGGCCCAGAGAAAATACGCCTGACGACTCTCAGGGCGACGCCCTTAATTTCGCGAAAGGATTAGATGTGCCGATTTTATAGGGTTAAGTCAATGGAGTAATACGACGTAATTTATTGCCAATTTTCTATAAATTAAAATTTTTTTGGCAATTTTTAATTTCAGTATTTGTAAAAGGAGACTTGTGAAATGCACATATGGTCGTTTCGTAAAAAAATATAATTTCACATAACTAATTTCGCAAAAAATATAAATGAGATATAATCATACAGTTGTGTTGTAAAATATATAAAAATGAGAGAAACATAATCAGTCATCTACTCTCCATGAATAGTATCTAATTTTTTTTCTAAATAATCTTTGTGTTACATGTAACTTACATAAAATGGCAGATGCATCACGATATTGCCATAAATCAAAGAACGATGTACTGCGCACGCTTTTTCGTATCTTCCAGTTGTAAGGAAAATGCTAATTAAATATTTCTGCAAGACGGAAGTAGTGAAAGTGGACTACAGCAGTAAATCTGTTTTAAGTGACTGCTACCTCAAAAACCAGAAAAGGAATTCCTCAACGTTAAAAAAGAGTGCAGACAGACATCTGTATTAAATTATTCCGGCAAAACACAAAAATCCCAGATTCCGCGTCTTTCTTCTCTCTGCACTATGCGCTCGTCAGAGACGAAGTCGCGTCCGAGGGGGAGAGAAAATTAAAATCGTTGAATATGCGTCTCAGGATTAGACATTGTTCTCTGGAGACAGAACCTTGAAATAACACACCTCGGGCTGTTGAAGGCTCAGAGAGACAGCCCGTGACAAGAATGAGGGCTGGAAATGAGCGCGAGGACCTTGAAGCCCCTCTGCCGCCGCCTGTCACATAATTGTGCCAGCCAAGCCAAGCCGGCGCGGAAAATTGTCACTCCGCTGCCTCTGTGAGTCGGCCGCGCCGGGACAAAGGAGTAACGCTTTAAACAAGTGACGAGCGCGCCGCGCGGTTTGCAGTATGGAAATGATGCGTCCCGTAAGCGCGTTAAGGAATCCCTGCCCGCGGCCGCACACGTTCATTACGCGTCCACAACGAGATGAAAAGTTCTGTGGAGCCCTCGTAATTCTTAATGCGAACTCTTTTTTTTGCGTCGATCCATTGTTCGTCATTAAACACCGCAAAACGATTCGAGCTTTGAGGAGAAAACAGCGTGACTTGCACGTATGGTATTTGATTGTTAAGCTGTCTGAATGAACGTTCCGTGTTCCTGTATTTGCGCGTACGTAATGCACTGCAGGCATCTACACTCTGCAGTCACTCTAGCCGCGTCACACTGTCACCACAATGTTAACTGAGCAAGTATAATACACTGGAATAGTCGTGTTAGGCGCTATTGTCGTAACACAATTAGCTATTTCAGAACTTATGGAACTGATCAAAAACTTTATGAAAGTACTAACTATATCACATTACATATATGGATAACCTAAGGCAAATTAGTTTTTTACTGATAAATCAAAAATGTTTTTTCCTTCGTGGTTCGTGTTGAGCTCCATATGCAAAATATGGAGGGAAAAGCAACTGCTTTCAGCCACAAATCGTGTTTTTCTTTTTAATTAAAATTTACGATGAGCTTCGGGTTCTGAAGGTTCAGCTTCGGTAGCTTAAATCTAATATTAAAATTTTTATACTGTCTTCTTCATAAGCGTCAAACATTACTTTATCCATAGTATTTCACATTGATCACATTTGCCATGCCATGCACTCTATAAAGTTGACATTAAGTGGAAAGGACTGGAAGGAGGGCCCTCAGAGCTCGAAATAAATCTTACATTGTAGTTTAAAATCCGTTTTGTGATTGTAAGCAGATGCCGTATGCAATTCAAAAATAAAGGTGCACCTATCCGTAAACAGTTATTTTATACTGTTCTTGTTGGCAGTTGTATGAGAATCACGAAAGAAGTTCAACTTTTGAACGATTGCCATCGATTTTCTTACCTGTGCATGTATTTACATGCCACATCAGTATGAGAATTGGATATACGTCCTAATCTTCCTCTCCCCCTGTCGTCGTTCACCTCAATCTCCTCCTGTTTGTTCATGTTCTCCTTCTTCCTCTCTCTCTGACCATCGCCTCCCAACCCAACCCGTCTTCATTTGATGTCATAACTTATACCAAATCATTGTCCAAATCCAAAGTCCATGCCAAAATATGTTATCATTTTTACTTATTCAGATTTATATGCACCACGAATGCTTTGTCTTTTCTCGAAAGGGAGGGCATTGCACCAGACGCATCTCGGTAGTGAGTTGTAGCTCAGCAAATGCGACGCGGTTGCAGGACGAGAGGAGAGTCACGGTGTTTCCATTGTGCAACATGTAAACTAAAATTAAATAATAAAAAAGGGAACATCGAGTTTCTCCAGGACCATTTTAGCAGAGTAAAAGTTTAATGATTGACGTTGTTTAAGTTAGACAGTATTCGTGACATTACGAATCTTTAAAGAGATAGGGAACGAGATATACACTTTCAAGTTACTTTCTCGCAGTCCGATTTTGCAACATACCCTCGAAGTCGGATTTTTATATTCAAAGCTTACGGAGTCCTATGGTAAAAGTTTACGTTTTGTTTGCCTTATACCTGCTTGTTGATTTTAGAATGGGGTGGGAAGGGACAATTGCTAACATCTGATCTCAGTAATCTTGGCTTAAAATTAAAATCAATAATGGCGTTTGTTCTTACAACATATTGACCTTCAGTGTTACTACTGGCAGGCTAATCAGCTTTGCCTTACTTTTCTTTGTTGCAATATATTCACATAAAAATACTTTTAGAATACAACTTAGTTTGAGTTGGAAACATACAATACAATTTCTTTAATTGCCTTTACCTTCTCATCGCCAGTCTTTCATAAACGCTTTTTAATGTTCAGCTGTTCTGCTTACTATGGCATGAGATAGAGAGCTACTTCTGTATATTAATATCGATTTATATTATAAAATTTGTTTTCATCATGTATCAGAAGCACTGACTGACTTATTACCGTCTAGAACCCTACTTTACACCTACTCTCATTTTGAAACTTCTTGACAGTTTAAAACTGTGTGCCGGACCGAGACTCGAACTCGGGACGTTTGCCTCATTTTGTCTTTTTTTAAAATCTGAACGCACTATTGATACTTTACTTAACATCTTAGTATCTATAAGCAATTACAATATGCAAAAACAATAATTTCACATAACTTGTATATTGATTATGAAATAAGAAATTAAAGATAGAATGCCTATCATGTTTTGAGTACCTACGACAGGAGCTACGAATTCAGATACTTCACTAGCAAGTAACCTCGGTAATGACGCAGAATAATAATCTAGGTACAGATTACAGTTAACAGGTTTTGTATTTCTATTTATAATAACACAATTTCAGTCTGCTTAGGTTTTTTGCTGGGGACTGCAACATACTTATAACTTAAATAATTATATACTGGAATTCTTTTTTACGTATAAACGAAGTCTCGCATCTGAGAGTAAATATATAGAAAAAAAAAAAAACTTTTTTTTTCTTAAATTCAGCTTTACACTGACTGTTATGTTATTAAAATTGCTCTGTACACTATTGCAGGAGAGCTACATTAGACAAGAGTTCACGGCACTGATTTTGTCCTCTTTCTCGAGACTGTTCACCCCATTGCTCTGGCTGCTTCTTCGTGGGACTGCTGTTCTCACGGAGAGCGGTGGCGTCTCTGTTCCCACCACACAGTACAATCCCGTTGCCTTTGTCTGTTCTTGGCAGAATGTATACACCCGTTGGTGTATCATGTGGTTCCGTGACATCAGACAGAGTGCAGCCGTCGGCGCACCATTCATCTGTTTGACGGAGAGTCCCTGGTGAGTCTAGTGGGAGCGACCACTGCCATCTGGTCGTTAACTCCCACCACCAACTGCTGGCAGCAAGGGAGTCTGCCTCAGCCAGCTACATTCCACTGGTAGCGAAAGAACTTGACCACATAAAACCTGTCTGTCAGGCAGCATCCCTCATATCTATACCTGGTCAGCAGTGGTCACGTTCGGCAGCTAACACTCCAGACTGGCTCCTTTAACCCAATTCAGTTATCTTATTTCAGTAACCATAGGATATTTACGTCAAATTATGTACATAAGTAAACTTAGTGCTAGTGCAATCTATACTAAATATTGATTCCGGATCAATTTTTAAAGGGTTTGACTGATGAAATTTGTAGGCACTGGTACTTCGGCTGGTTACCAAGTGTGTCAGTTCCATTGCATTGGCATGCGTTATCTGATCTGGCAGCGCCCCTTATATGGTGGAAACAGCTTTTCGCTCTCGCCAGTGGCCTTCTTTGACTGCTCTTCACTAGCGCCATATTTTTAATAACTAATCCGTCTCGCTTTTGCCTGTTTTCCTTCCTTCCTTCCTTCCTTCCATTCACTCTTAGCTTGCCTTTTTCTTGTAGGAAGTCCGTGCAAACACGTGTGGAGGTCTGGCAGTTGCCTTGTGAACAGAATCTCGCATAGCACATGTTGTGTGGACTTAGTGACACATCGGTCTTTACTTCTTCTTAGTCAGCAATCCTATAAGTCATCTCTTGTTGCGGGTGCGGGTAAGTACACATCAGCTGACCAGTTTCCCTCATCATTCGCACTGCAAGGTTGGAAAAGAGATTATGTTTTATAGCATAAATTGATTTAATTTCACACTATTTTAATGTGTCAAACCTCATCTCTGACAAATATTGAAAAGCATTATCAAACATGATTCTCCTTGCATGATCTCATTTTACTAGATACTTCTATTTTAAAAGTTTTGCTCTTATGATAACCTAATATATCTCGAAAACATTTCCATAACAACCAACACATAAGCATGGCCGTTGCTGTGTGGCAGTTGTAAGATGACGTGCATTGTGGGTCAGTTTGCTACATTCCTTACTTTTGCCTTCTGACATGGCTCGCAGGTTTGTAAAAAACGTCGTGTCAGGCCATGCTGAGAAAAACGAACAACTGCATTTCAAGTGCCCTTAGCACTTGTTGCTCCACAATGAGCAGTGAGTATGCAGATCACTTTTCTTATTGATTCTTCCAGAATACAAACTCGCCATTCTGCTGGTTCCTTTCATGCTCACTTAAACAGCACACCACTCCTTGTTAGGTTATATCGTCAGAGATTCAGTTGCTACTTGTCATCCCATATGGTAATTATCCATCCCTTCTCACACTACAGGCGGTAGAAATTTGCAGATGATATCTGCTGCAAATATGGTATTCGACTTTTTACCCTTCCTCCTTCAGTCGAAAAATGTCGTCTCCACCTAATAGTAAACAGTCACAGCGTCAGGAGCCTACCATGTGCTGGTTTGGCACTAACAAGAATTCTAATGATTTGTGTCCAGTTAACATGTCAGATTTCCTTCCAAGCAGTAAGAGTCAGAAATTAAATTCTCACAATACTGCCAAAGCTTTTCGTTCCATCACTGAACATTTCTGCTCCCACTTGTTAAGCACTCTACTGGCAGAAATCGTGGTCTTTCAGATCATATGTCCTTCATATTCGATCATTTGAAATAATTCTGACCCCATTCCAAAAACTGAGCTATCCGTCATGAGATGAAACTTTTGTTTTAAATCTGGATGATAAAATATATATGCATTACACGGTTTAGTTCAACCATTTCAAGTTCTTCTCAACACTGCCCATCCCACCTTCATGCAGAATTGTGAGAGCTAACAGGTGTAGGGTGCTGAAAGCTTGATTCCTAATTAATTTTGTATAGAACCTGCCCACAGTCATAAAAATGTACACTTCTCATGTGGTCTCCAGACCACTCAGCAAGTGGTCTGGAATTACCTGACACCCGAATGTATTTTATTGTTAGAACTCGATACCGCACATGGAAGATAAACGTCCCAGTTATCATGGTTTCCATTCACATAATAACAAAGCATTTTCGAAATTGTCCTATGTACTCGCTCCTTCTCCCATTCGCCTGCGGATGGAATGGACTAATCCATAATTTTTTAATTCTCAATAGACGACATAACTGTGACATCAATTCGGACATAAAGTTCGTTTCCTGATCCGTAATTATGGTATCAGGCACCCCAAAATTCAATAACCAATTATTGATTAAAGCTAGTGCTACCATACTTTCCTGTTGGTCTGGTATTGCGACCATGGCTAGAAATCGCGAAAATTGATCAATTATAGCTAAAACGTAACGATTCCTTGTCAGTGTTTTGTTGAACGACCCGCAAATATCTAGCCCAATAAACTCGAATGGTTTCGAAGCCTCTGGTAACAATTGCAATGGAATTCTTGCGAGCGCCACATCTGCTCGCAGCGCACATGGCACACAATTTGCCATGTATTGTTCCACATCCCTTCTCTGAGTGCACCACCAAAATCGTTCTACTACTCGTCTTTCCATTGCTTGACGACCACCATGCCCCGAAAGCGTGTGATCAAGGGCCTGCTTTAAGACTTCCTCTCTCAAACTCTTTGGTACCACTACCTGTGGCCCGCAACTGGTAACTATATACAGCAAATTTCCCTCCACAATGAAATGTGGTTGAGTTCTAAAACCCTGGCAGTCCTCATCCTCTGTTTGTGCCCTTTGCCATTCCGCAACACTCTTATCCATTACTTCTAATGCATCTAATTTGCGACATCATACATCTGCATTCCCGTGTTTCTTCCCTGGCTTATGAATTATTTCAAAGTCAAATTCACTTAATTTTAGGGCCCACCGTGTTAAGCGACTAGAAGGATCCTGAGTCTCAGTAACCATCTCAATGCTGCATGATCTGTCACAACCTTAAACTTCCTACCATAAACGTAACAACGAAAATACATTACTCCATATATTACAGCCAACTTCTCATTTTCCGTTGTGGAATAATTCCACTCTGCCCTATTTAACTGTATAGAAGCATACGCCACCGGGTGCTCCTGTCCATTCACCATTTGCCCCAAAACACAGCCTACTGCGCCATGTGAAGTGTCACATGATAAGATGAAGTCTTCTTCAAAATTCGGAAACACCAATACTGGACCAGAAACGAATCTCATCTTTAATTTATCGAAAGTTTCCTGACATTCCACTGTCCATTAAAATTTAACCCCTTTCTTTAAAAGTTTTGTTAACGGCTCGGCTATTTTAGCAAAATCTTTTACACATTTATGATAATATGAACATAGCCCAATATACGATTGTAATTGCTTCGTTCTACGTGGTGTCGGAAAATTTTGAACTGCCTCTGTTAACCGAGGATCGGTTTGAACCTCTTGTTCACTGCTTACATGACCTAAATATTTGACCTTCGACTGTGCAAAACTACATTTTTGTAAACTCAATGTTAACCGTGTCGACCGCAATCTTCCAAAGACTTCTCTTAAACGCGATACATGTTCTGGTATATTCTTCGAAAATACTATGTCATCTAGGTAAACAATACATGTCTTTGGTTTCGATCCCCTTAAAATCCCATCTTGCCCGTGCATTCTTCAACCCAAACGGCATACGATTATACTGACAGTGTCCCCCAGGAACAGTAAAAGCTGTCTTTGCCCTATCCTCTGGCGCTACTTCCACTCTGTACATCCATCATGGTAAAATACTTACATTGTCCCAGATTGTCCAATGTGTCCGTGATATTCAGAATCGGATATGCGTCCAAAATGGTTTTCGCATTCAGAAACCTATAATCACAGCAAAACCTATATTTTCTCGTACCATCCACCGAATTCTTAGGTACGAGAACTACATTGCTTGAATATCGACTATCGCTATGCTCTTTGATTTCATCCCGTAGTAGTTGTTCTATAAACTCCTCTATTAGTTGTTGCATATGACGTGCTATCCTATATGGTTTCCTAAACACTGGTGTATTATCCTTCGTTGGTATGTGATGCTTCGTAATCGGTGTTGCCGGTAACCTACCCTCCGCTCCGAATAAATCGCTAAATGTCAATAACAATTTCTCCAACGCAACTCTGTCGTCTCCCTGCAAGTGCTGTAATTTTCCCCTTAATTGCACTGCATCGACGTTTTGCTTATGACTCGCTTCTAAATCCTCCCTATCGCGGCCAATAACAACCCTTTCGACAAGCTAAAATCCGCTCTGCCGAAGTTATCTGTGCTTTCAGGAACCCTATAGCTTCCTTCAATATAATTTGCGTGAGCTTAACTACTCCGCACAAAACACTGCGCATTACCCAACTCCTCATTACTCGAGAGTGACTCCACCATGTACAACGTCTCCTTTGGTTAGTCTGTATTTACTGAAACCCAAACTACCTCCCCTGTACCTGCCGGTATTTTATCCTACTGATCGACCTTTAATAAATCCGTTCTTAGTTTAGCTGGCGTCACCTTCATGTTAAGTGCGCCTTGCGACATTCGTCCATTTGCAACTGTTTCCCCCATGCGAAACATTGTTCACCGAGTTCCACTGTTTGTTACCAAATATCTAGCCTCGCACGATGTTTGTCAAGGAAGTCCAGTCCGAGAATCACCGAATACCCCTCACCTATACATGGTAACACCTCTACCTGCTCACTAAACTTATTTCCTGCGATCACGAATTGAAGTACCGTCGTACCCAATGACTCCACTTTATCTCCCACCCCACGTAACCTATAAGGTGGTGGCTCAGGCCTTCTCCTGCTAACTAGGTCTAGGCTAATAATAGACACATGTGCCCCTGTGTCAACCAGAAACCTTTGTTCCCTTCCGTTCACCAAGCCTAATAACCAGCATTCCGTCTGTGCACCTACAAGCGCGTTACCTAATTTCACTGGGACTGCTCTCCGACGGTTGAAGCCATCCCATTCTCGTTTAACGGATGCTGCAGCTGAGGTTCCCCCCTACTTTTACTCCTGCAGTTCACTGCCCGGTGACCCATTTTCCCACATGAGTAACACCGCAACTGACGCTGACATTTCCTCCCAATATGCCCTACCTGGCCACAACCAAAACATTTAATTTCCGTTGCCAGAACTTTGTGCTCCACCCTTTGTTTCGTCGCATAATCTACCTCCTCTAAGTACGTGGCAATCCTTATAGCCGCCCCAAGATCACTGGGATTCTCCATTCTCACCCAACGTGACACCTCCAGCGGTACTCCCCGCAAAAACGCATCTAACGCCCTGTTCTCCGCCTCTTGTAACAGCACTCTATAAGTCTCCCCATTGTGTGACAGTGTGAATATTTGTACATTCAGTTATCGAATCCTGTCTGAGAGAACCTCCACAGTCTCATTTCTCCTCATAACTAACGCACTTAATTTTTCACGAAAAAAACTGGTACTATTCTGTTTTTGGTACCTCTGGCGTAACCCAGCATCAAGCTCTGAAAATGTGGCCACGTTGTTCAACGTTTCATGGTACAATACATACAATTTGGCATCCCCTATCAAGCGTAACTTCGCCACTCTCAACATTACATCTGACCATCCATTGGCCTCAGCCACTGTGATAATGTCATTATGGAATACCGACACATCCTCCGTTGCTTTACCCAGAAAGGAGTTAATCAATGCCACTATTGCTGGGTCAAACGGTCTATGACACTCCACAACCTGTAATTTACTTTTACCCGACGTCACTTCCCCTACTTGCAATGCCTCAAATCTCCCTGCTGATTCTTCATATTTTTCCTTATCCGTTATCCTCGCCTGTGATTAATACCTGAATTTGCTCCGTTAGAGCAGCTACAGCTTCCGTTGTATTCATTACCGCAGCCTCTGCTGCTGCCTGTTTTTCCACCATTCTTACTTATAGTTCCACTGTTACCATTAATTTCACTCTGCTACTCCTTAAACTTAGTTCGTGCGGCGAATCATCGCCCATCTACATTATGTACAATCGCGCACCAAATGACCAATTCTCTTACAAATAAAACAGCTCTTTGGTACCTACTTTCTACACGGTAATCCATGATCTGTCAGGTTACAAAAATTACATCACTATGTTATCATGTTCCCCATTTTCCCTGAATCCAGATAAATCTACAGGCTCCTCCGGCCTTACACCTTTCAAAAGTCTATCCTAATTCATACTTAACCCTTCAAAACACAAAAGAATGACATATAAACAATAAATGAAAAGCCACTCACCCATCCACATTGTGCTCGTGTGCAGGTGAACAGTCCTGCTTTCCTCCCTATACTGGTATGGACAAACGCCTCTTGAATTACAAGACATAACAAGAAGTGCACGACCACCCATCACGAACGCTACCAAACACCTCAACTACTCCTCCACACAGGCGCACCTCAACTCTACTTGCTCGACGTAAGATGTGGGAGTGGAAATCCAGTACCAGTGTTGTAACTGGCACCACTTCTGACACCACTGTTGGGAGGTCGGTGTGCCGAACCCGAGAAATGGCAGAGCTCAAGCCAGGACCCATCACACCGTATTTTGTCAGGAGGCCAAGCAAGTTCGAGAGTGTCAAGGGGCAGTGCAGAGTGATACCCGATGGGTGAGGCGTAGTGTTGGCGTGCAGCCTGCGTGCTGTCCCGCGAGTAAAGCCGGCCCAGCAGACTGCTGGTATGCACGTGCCCTTAGCGCTAGGATTTCACCCGGAACAAGTCCCGCCCATTCACCCCCCTCCACGCCTATCCGTAGTGTAAGGCCCTCCCCTTAACAGCCGCCAGTTCCGCAAACTGGAAGCTACATCAAAGTTGTTATCGTCGTCACTGTTCAACACATGTTACACTGTGATGAAATTCAGTAATGATAAGAAATTTAAGTTTTTCTGGATAGTTATATAACATGAATTTGAATTATTAAAGAAATAAAAATATTTATAGAGAATTGAAAGCATCGCCAGCAATAGAAAACAAAAAATAACGTGATGTTATTTAAGGGCAATAAGGACAAATTTTCATTAACTAATTCACTTATTATAATACGTTCATTTGAGGGAAACAGCAGAGCAAACATACGATGAGAAAACAATGGTCTTGAATCTGTCATGTCGGTAGTAAATCCACGGGTGCAGTCGACTAACTCTGTTGTCTAACATCAACGTTACATAGAAATAGGTGAAAGTCGTTTTGTTTATGTAGGCCCTCATAGTAACTCACGAAAATTAAAGGATATAAGAATGCCATAAAGTAGAAATGCCTAATGAAAGCAGTAAGATATTTGCTTATATGACATATTTCGTTAGCATTTGCATGGGTAATGGGTGAATTTTAATTTGTAAATTCTTCCAATGCCATACCTGCGCATTATAAACGAGGTTATAAAGAATTGTGGCTGTTTCTGTGTGATTAATGTACTATACGCTGTTGCAAACGTCTGAGGAAAATAATCTGTTGTTATTCTTTGTCCTGTCTATTTTTAACCAAAAGATTTATTAATTTCATAAATGAAATCAAACCATTTTTTAAAAATGATAATGATGATGTGTATGTTTGTCACAGAGCAGTTATGGAGTAAATAAATGCTGCGGTGTTTGACGGCTTTAAAACGTTCTTCATGCTGTGCTAGCTCTTCTTCCACCCCTAAAACTTTTCAGCAAAACTATTCAGTGTATTCTTTGAGGGTAGGTTTTTCCTGTTTTACCTTTGGGTGCTTTTTCTCACACAGAAGTATGTTTCTTCATAGGCTATTCATCTAAATACTGAGTTCTCGCATTCAAAGAATTCAGTGCTAAATTGTTTTCTCTTATGTTTGCTGTGGAAGTACATGGCACAGCTGAGGCCAACTGTACACGTTTTTTGTAACGTGTCTTTTAACTATGTGGCAAAATTTAAGACCTAGCAAGATATTAATTTAACATTCACGCCGAGCGAGTGCAGCTGAACGCGGTAAACCACGTGGGTCAACTGAAACGATGCCCAGGCGCCGAACAAAGACCGGGGGTTAGTGGGCGGGACTTGTTCCGGGTGAAATCCTGGCGCTAACGATTCCTCTGGTATGCCGACGCCGCTGCTGCCGTCATCAAGGCTGCCCCGCAGGAAGTCGGCCGCGCTCTCTCAGTCTCCGCCCGCTGATGCATTGCGACTTGCGCTGGGCTGCTGCTCGTAATTCCATAGACTGCTACAGTCCCTGGTCCTCGCCGCCCTCCGCCCTATTTGGCCTGCTCTGTCCGACCATGGGACGAAGGTGGGTGTACTGCTCACCCGTGGCCCTCAGGCCACAACTACTCCCAGGAGAGGACCGGACTGGAACCCGCGCCCTCCTGGATGCTGTACCGCAACTTACCGATAGTCGTGCTCGCCGGATGGCAACACCCGCCTTCGTCTCTGGCTTACGCCTTGCACAGACCCCAGTACACCAGATGGGAAGCGAACGTGGCCTGTCGACTGGAGTGGAACCGAGCACTCCTGGACCCGCTGCAGACTGCTATCACTGCCCTCGTTCAGACAGACTGTGCGATCTCCAAGTTCCAGGCTGCTGTTTCGTCCCGCCCTGGTGCTGTGTCCCTGGAGGTGGAATATAGCCTGAACAAGTACATAGAAAACAATACAAGTTTATGCAGAATACTTATAACATTGCTGCCAGACTGGCCCCTATAAGCGAAGACCAGCACAGGTGCATCCCGACACTCAACTGACCTGGCACACTCTGTCCCAAGCTAAAATTGTCCATCTATTTATATCAGTTTTTCCCTCGCTTCTGACGTTGTGTCAGAGAGAGACAAAAACTATGGCAGGGATAAATTCCCACACGTCAGCTACTTACAAATCGCCAGTCTTGGCTCTGGCCTAGTGTCCCACCTCATACGTCGCAATAACTTAAATCAACGCTGCAGTTTTCTGCCTCGTTGTTGCTCCACTCAAAACAAATTGTGCGTGCACTACTGCCATCACAGCTCCGCGCCCGCGAGTGCCATGTTTACCCTGCCTGGCCCACTGGGTGTTGACTGTTACCACACTCTGCCAGCAGCCCCAGATTTCGTCGCCCAACTGCGCCTTCATTGAAATCTGACAAAATTTCCCTTTCCTTCGACTAAGACTAATACTATCGCAGCATGTCCAAAATTTTAAAAATTGTTAGATATAGGGGTTGTAAAAAATGTGGAAACAACAAAAACACAACACACTAACTTGCCTGACACGTGCACAAAAACCATTGACATTCAGAACAGTTTCGAGTCGTCTAGGAAGGAAGAAAACAGGTCATTTATGGCTTTCAAGGAAATTTTATACTATTCTCCGTGCATAATAGTGGCAAGTTCAGGAAACGACGATTGAGATGAATAACGGTCATGCACCATCCCTACACAGTAGTCCACAAAAGCTCAAAAAAATTGAGATATGATGACCGTGGCGGCCAGGGGAGATGCCAGAATTTACCCTCGTGGTCACAAAACCAGTCCTCGACTATGCGAGCTGTGTGAACAGCAGCCTTGTCGTTTTAGAATGTAGCATCGCCCTGGAGAACAAACGCTGTTCCATGGGATGGATCTGAGCAGCCAAAATGGTCACATAATCGTTGTCAGTAACACTTCTCCGAGTAATCGTGGGGTTTGCAGAATTCCACGATATGGCTGCCCAAATCATCACTGAATCCTCGCCATGTTTCACTCTTGGGACATAAGCAGCATGTCCAAAATTTTAAAAATTGTTAGACATAGGTGTTGTAAAAAATGTGGAAACAACAAAAACACAACACACTAACTTGCCTGACACGTGCACAAAAACCATTGACATTCAGAACAGTTTCGAGTCGTCTAGGAAGGAAGAAAACAGGTCATTTATGGCTTTCAAGGAAATAATGTGAAATAAGATTCGTTCGAATGACTTTCTTCCATTTGCTCCTTAGTCCAGGTACCACGTTTTCCCGTTATGGACAATTGCTTGATTGATCTGTGGGTTTCGAATTCTAGCACGCCCCGCAGTTCCCAGTTTACGGAGCGCCCTTCGTGTAGTTTTGATGCTGACAGGGTTCGCGAGTGCGACATTCAGTTCTGCGGAGACTTTTCCGCCTGTCATCGTCTTATTTGTCGTCACAGTCATCTTCGATGACCGTCCGTCACGACTATTAAATGCCGGCCGGAGTGGCCGAGCGGTTCTAGGCGCTGCAGTTTGGAACAGCGAGACCGCGTAGGGTCGCAGGTTCGAATCCTGCCTCGGGCATGGATGTATGTGATGTCCTTAGGTTAGTTAGGTTTAACTAGTTCTAAGTTCTAGGGACTCATGACCTCAGAAGTTAAGTCCCATAGTGTTCAGAGCCATTTTTTGACCGACTATTCAATACACACACTTTCATCCACGTTGTGAATTAGCGGATGATGTTTCCTCTTTCCTTGTGTTTGGTGTAAATCTTCGTTCAAGCCTTTTGTTTATGGAAGCACCCACCACACGAGCCCCAACAATTTTCTCTCATTCGACTTCACGTAGTTCCGATATAATAGGCTCACAACTACGACCACCCCTGACGCTTGCAACATATTGAGGATATTGCACAGGTATTGTTCATGGTCAAATAAAATAGCACAACCTGTCGGCTTGGCTAGCATGTCCATTTATGTTCAATTGTGCTTTTCTCGCGGTGTCCAATATTTTTGTCCGAGCTCTGTATCTAATCAGCGCCGTGAGCGTAAGTGGTCTTGTAAACACAAACGCAATATACTAGAAACTTGGTGCTACACATAAATTAATACTGAAACTAACATTCAGTCTCAAATTAACTGGATTATAAGACATTGCGTAGCCCAGAACACTACTTAAGTAGGACTCCATGCCCAATTTGTAGTCCATGCAGGTTGTAAAAAAATTGGTTAAAATGGCTCTGAGCACTATGGGACTTAACATCTGTGATCATCAGTCCCCTAGAACTTAGAGCTACTTAAACCTAAGGACATCACATACATCCATGCCCGAGGCAGGATTCGAACCTGCGACAGTAGCGGTCACGCGATTCCAGACTGAAGCGCCTAGAACCGCACGGCCACACCGACCGGCGCCATGCAGATTGTATGTGGCAAGTATAGTAGCATTATAATGAGTACAATCATCACTGACCTTTTTTGTTGCCAATATTATACACAGTTTTGATGTATTATATCAGAACAGACTGTGTTATTGTAACATATTCGATGAGTGCTTCCAAAATCGTTGTCATAGACTCAGACTGATACGCTTAAAACTGGCGACGAGACTCCAACTTTTATGCACAGACGACGGCATGAATCTATATTAGTAAAGATGTAAAACAGTCTCATAGTCCCAGCTAAAGATTGTCTATCTCATGGCTTCGTGAGGGCAACAAAAATTTGATTCTCAGTATTCATATCATTACTGAAGGTATTTAAAAAATTAAATTGCTGTCATAATATACTCATTAACAGGCATAGTATTATGTGAAAGGTTTAACACAATAAGACAGGTATTAAAATTAGAAACTGTGGGTGTCTTGAAGCACCGTAACTTAGGGCTGGCAAATTATCCAGACTGTATTCATGCAGTATTCGAGAATAAGAGCAGTTACAGTTTTGACACAAAATCAACTCGTTGACAGCCTTCACCAAGTAATGAAAGGATAAATGCTCGCTGTTCACACGTTAAAACTCCAGCATCAGGTAAATGGCTCTGAGCACTATGGGACAACTTCTGAGGTCATCAGACCCCTAGAACTTAGAACTAATTAAACCTAACTAACCTAAGGACATCACACACATCCATGCCCGAGGCAGGATTCGAACCTGCGACCGTAGCGGTCGCGCGGTTCCAGACTGAAGTGCCTAGAACCGCTCGGCCACTCCGGCCGGCCAGCATCAGATAAGACGTTTTAATTTCTCACTGCTTCACTACTAACGGTATTCGTAACACTCGCTGCATACCGTATCCACATGCTGTGCTAAATGTAACTGCAATATTATATCATTGTATGCCACATTGTTCATGAGATTCTACACGAAGAATCAGAGGTGGGGGTTTCAGGTTTGTTAGACTTACAATTAGTCACAGAGTTGACGCTTGGAGAAGTGGCGCCATCTGTGCCCATTGACAACGTTTACACTTAACGGCGCTTGCAGTGCCAAGAGACATCAATTGGCGAACTATGAGAAATTTTTCTCTGTGCTCATTCTTTATCAACTAAGTGTCCACGTCCATGCATTGCTAAGTACGTATTCTGTGTCTCTATACAAGGTGTTCGCAGCTTCCCGTATCTAGGACTTATAGAGGGGAGTGAATATTGTGAACAGGAATCCATGTCAGGAAACAAACCGTTTCCGCTCTACGACGGTTTCAGTTCAGATGTTTAACTCTTTCCCTTCTGCTTGAGGAATTGCATTGGTCATGACGCATTACAATTGTCAGTAACATTTCGTAAGGGAACACACTTAATATTCATCCATCACTTAAGCAAATTTGTGCAGTATCATTACCGCACCACGGCGCACAGCGTTTCGCAGCTTGGAATCGGACGGCGTTCAGCTCACGGCCCATAGGCGGCGGCACCATCGCCGCTTAACAGCGCAGGCGCAGGCGCTTCCGCGGTAACCCCAGCAACACCAGCTGGCGTACATACGGAAAATAGCAACCTACCGACTACCGACCAATGACGCCATGCCACGCCACCATGGACTCACCAGCATTCTGTGAACTCCTGCGCGCCCTGAGTAGTTAAAAGCGCGCCCCGCCGTGAACGGCAGTGCGAAGCATGCTGTAGTCTCGCGAAGTGTTAGGACTCACTACTTGTAACTACAACCTTGTTGCCCTAATTGAACAGTTTTTACGGATAGCAGTACATGCGAAGTAGGATTGTTCATGGGGATTACGAATGGCTCAGGTTGTCAGAAAGAGATGTTATCGACACATTCCCACTTCCAGAAGGTAGCGAGGCATTGGTTATATTCGGTATTTACGCCGATATGGGTGATGGTCACTTGTTGTACCAATCAGAGAGCGGATAAAATAAGGAGGTGGAATAATTATAAATAGTACGGTTTGTGAGATTGTAGAGGAGGATTTCCGTCTTCCAGCATCAAGTACGGGTGAAACAGATTTAACTTTGTCACATGAAACGTTGTTTTATCCGGAAGGGGTTCTAGAGATATTACCGGTGCAGAATCTGACATATTTAAACTCCACGTTAAAAGCAGAGTTTTTGGAAGCGTTGCATTCCTTTATTAATGCACAGGAAGGATCTACCACGATTAATAAAGGATTGGAACACGTTCGAACGTTACAACACCATCGGAGTGGCAGAATAATGACAGTGAGCATTTCAGCCACAGGGTGTGTCGTTTTTCTATTTTTCTTGAGTATAGCTTTCTGGAGAATGTGGAAACGTGCACCAGTAGAGGAGGTGCCAACACGTCGGTTGCCTACGGCATGGGTAACCAGTGTGAACAATGTACAGGTGTAGAGTTAGTGTTTTGATGTTGTCGTCAGTTTTAACCTGTAGAATGCAAGTTTTGTAAACAAATTATGTTTACGCACCCGCAGACCACGTCTGTTATATCTCCATTCGGTAAGAATCTTGTTAAAAGGAGGGAAGTGTGCAGCGCTAGTATTACTCCTAGTCGTAGGAAAGGGAATTTTTTTCAGAATTCGGTGAAGGCGCGGTTGGGCGATAAAATCTGGGACCGCTGGAAGAGTGTGGTAACAGTCAACAGCCAGCGGGCCAGGCAGGATAAACATGACACTCGCGGGCACGGAGCTGCGACGGCAGTATTGCACGCAAAATTTGTTTTGAGTGGAGCAACAATGAGATAGAAACCTGCAGCGTTGTTTTAAGTTATTGCGATGATTGAGGCGGGGCACTAGGCCAGAGCCAAGAATGATGATCTGTAAGTAGCTGACGTGTGGGAATTTATCCCTGTCATAATTTCTGGCCGGCCGCGGTAGCCGAGCGGTTCTAGGCGCTTCAGCCCGGAACCGTGCGACTACTACGGTCGCAGGTTCGAATCCTGCCTCGGGCATGGATGTGTGTGATGTCCTTAGGTTAGTTAGGTTTAAGTAGTTCTAAGTTCTAGGGGACTGATGACCTCAGATGTTAAGTCCCATAGTGTTCAGAGCCATTTGAACCATAGTTTCTGTCTCTCTTTGACACCACGTCAGAAGCGAGGGAAAAACTAATATAAATAGACAGACAATTTTATCTTGGGACAGTGTGTGCCAGGTCAATTGAGTGTCAAGACAGACCTGTGCTGGTCTTCGCTTATAGGGGCCAGTCTGGCAGCAATGTTAGCATTCTGCGTAAACTTGTATTCTGTTTTCCATGTTCTTGTTCGGGCTATATTCCACCTCCGGGGACACAACACCGGGACGGGGCGGAACTTGGAGATCGCACAGTCTGCCTGAAAGAGGGCAGTGATAGCAGTCTGCAGCGGGTCCAGGAGTGCTCGGTTCCACTCCAGTCGACAGGCCACGTTCGCTTCCCACCTGGCGTACTGGGGTCTGGGCAAGGCGTACGCCAGAGACGGAGGCGGGTGTTGCCATCCGGCGAGCACCACTAGCGGCAAGTTGCGGTACAGCATCCAGGAGGGCGCGGGTTCCAGTCCGGTCCTCTCCTGGGAGCAGCTGTGGCCTGAGGACCACAGGTGACCAGTACACACCCACATTCGTCCCATGATCGGACAGAGCAGGCCAAACGGGGGGGAGGGCGGCGAGACCAGGGACTGTAGCAGTCTCGGGAATTGCCCGCAGCAGCGCGACGCAAGTCGCAACGCATTGGCGGGCAGCGACTGGGACAACGTGGCCGACTTCCAGCGGGGCAGCCTTGATGACGGCAGCAGCGGCGTCGGCATACCAGCAGTCTGCTAAGCTGGCTGGACTGGCGGGAGAGTGCGCGGGTGGCACGCCGACACTATCCTTCACCCATCGAGTACAGTAAATTATCCGAATCTACAAATGTTATCGAATACCGCTGTATCACTCTGCACTGCGCCTTGACGCTCTTGAACTTGGTCGGATGCAGTGGCCGAGCGTTTCTAGGCGCTTCAGTCTGGAACCGCGCAACAGCTATGGTCGCAGGTTCGAATCCTGCCTCAGGCATGGATGTGTGTGATGTCCTTAGGTTGGTTAGGTTTAAGTAGTTCTAAGTTCTAGAAGACTGATGACCTCAGATGTTAAGTCCCACAGTGCTCAGAGCCGTTTGAGCCATTCTTGAACTTCCTCAGTCTCTTGACAAAACACGACATGGTGGGTCCTGGCTTCAGCTCTGCCATTTGAGGTCTCGGTTTTGACACACCGACCCGGCAACACACCACTTTAAAATGTTTTGAAGTTTTTAGCGACATACACAGTCCAGTCACATTAATGTGACCACCTGTCAAAAGCCTGAAGAACCATCCTTTGCAGCGCGGACCTGCAGGAAAAGTCATTGAGGTTATGGAAGGTACCGACGGGGATGTGGAACCATGCCAGCTCCTGTGCCATGGCCAGCTGCACTACGTTTCACGGTTAGGAATCCATGGAGCAAATAGCGCGATCCAGGTGGCCCACAGATTCACGACTGGGTTTAAATTCGGTGATGCGTGAGGCAGGTGGGGGGGGGGGGTGGTTAGGGGAATTCGGTAAACTCATTCTGGCGCTGTACAAACTACGCACGTACACTGCGAGCTCTTTCACACGTTGCAATGTCCCGCTGATAGACCCCATTGTGCCGAAGAAAAACAAACAGCATATAGGGGTGGACATGGTCCCCAAGTATAGATGCATACCTGTGTTGATCCACTCTGTCTTTCAGAAGACGAGATCATCCTGGGAACGCCACGAAAACATTGCCCGGACCATTAACGCTCCCTCCTCCGTCCCGGACACTTCCGATGATTGTTACAGGGCCGTATATGCCAAAGACGATCTGTCTAATGGAGCATAAGCCATGATTCATCAGAAAAGACCACCTGTCACCACCTAGTGGACGTACAGTTGCGGAACTGGCGTGAAAATTCCAGGATTCGCCGCTAATGAACAGTAATCGGCAAGGGTGTATGACCAGGTGCCTGCTACAGAGGCCCATATGCAGCAACGTTCACTGAACAGTCGTTGACTAGACTCTATTGGTACGCCCTTGGTGTACTTAGGCAGTCAATCTCTCAACATTCTAACCGTCCATACACATCTCCACCGCCGTCGGTCACGCCTGTCATCTATGGTCCGTGGTGTACAACAGTCGCTTCAGCGCCATTTTGCCATGTGTGGTATATGTAAAACAGAACTTTTTCAGAAATGCTTCCATCCTTGGCCCGAAAGCCACTGATTGAGCTTTTTTGGGCGTCGGATGGCCGGCCGGTGTGGCCGAGTGGTTCTAGATGCTTCAGTCCGGGACCGCGCGACTGCTACGGTCGCAGGTGTGTATGTGTATGATGTCCTTAGGTTAGTTAGGTTAAAGTAGTTCTAGGTTCCAGGAGACTGGTGACCTCAGACGTTAAGTCCCGTAGTGCTCATAGCCATTTGAACCATTTTGGATTTGAGATGAAACGCTACGTTTCCGCTTTACGACCACTGCACTGTATTCCGCGTCCCCCGACACGCTTTATATACCCTCCACCGCTCGTGCTGCCACCTGCCACCTGTGACTGGTTATTGTAATATGACATATGACGTAGGGGTGGTCACATTAATGTAGCTGAACCGTGTTACGTACTCTGAGGAGAAAAAATCACAAGAGCAAAAAGTAATTATTGTAGAGTAATGAAATTGCGGGAATTCATTCGTGTCGGTAGCATATTTAAGTGATTAACACAGCGAAATCACAGCATAATGTAAGCACGAGATCCGCCGTTGCCAATGTGAAATGCTGGTGCATTAATAAGCAGTATAACTGCCAGATTGTTGAATATAAGCATCCAAACGTGCATGCATTGCGTCGTACAGGTAACGCATGTCAGTTTGTTGGATGGAGTTCCACCTATGTTGCACTTGGGCGGTCAGTACAGGGCTGGTTATTGCTGTTTGTGGATGATGTTGGAGTTGTCTTACGATGAAGACGCATACGTCATCGACTGCAGACAGTCCTGGTGATCAAGCAGGCCAAGGCAACATGTCGACCTCTGTAGAGTATTTTGGGTGACAACGGCGGTATGAGGGCAAACTTTATACTGCTGGAAAACACCCCTGGAATACTGTTCATGAATGGCAGCACAACAGGTCGAATCACCAGACTGACACCCAAATTGGCAGTCAGGATCCATGGGATAACCACGAGAATGCTCCTGCTGTCATACGAAATCGCACCCCGACCATAGCTCCAGGTGTAGGTCCAGTGTATCTAGCACGTAGACAGCCTGGTTTGGAGCTCTCAACTGGGCCCCCTCTAATCAACAAATGGCCACCACGGGCAGAGAGACAGAACCGGCTTTCATCAGAAAACACAACAGACCTTCATTCCGCCCTCAAGCCGACCGCCGTGGCTGAGTGGTTCTAGGCGCTTCAGTCCGCAACCGCACTGCTGCTCGTGTCGCAGGTTCGAATCCTGCCTCGGGCATGGATGTGTGTGATGTCCTTAGGTTAGTTAGGTTTAAGTAGTTCTAAGTCTAGGTGACTGATGACCTCAGATGTTAAGTCCCATAGTGCTTAGAGCAATTTGAACTATTTTGAACCACTTCGCATTCCGATGAGTTCTCGCTATACACCCCTGAAGCCGCAAATGGATTGGGGTCATTAGAATGCACGCTGCAAGGTGTCTGGCTCGGAGCTGTCCTTGGAGCAAACGATTTGCAACAGTACGTTGTGTCACTGCTCATCATATTACTGCTGCAGATGCAGTATGTTGCGCCAGAGGCAAATGCCGAACACTATGGTCCTCCCTCTCGGTAGTGCCACGTGGCCATTCGGAACTCGGTCTTCTTGCGACCGTACATTCTCGTGACGACAGCTGCCGGCAGTCGTGCACAGTGGCACCATTTCTGCCAAGCCTTTCTGCAGTATCGCGGAAGGAACAAGCAGTTTCTCGTAGAACTCTTGCAAGACCTCGTTCAATCTCAGCGAGATGCTGATAATGGCGTCTTTGTCGCCTTAAGGCCATAATCGACTAACATCAACTCACAACGTCCAGTCTCAAATATAGTTAGCGCTCACGATCGTTACAGCGTGTATTTAAAGCAAACTCCTCATATTGGCGTTACTACCGCTACTCTCATACGACTGTCGCGAAATTTGAATAGATAAAAATCTTCCTCATGCAGAAATACGGCTACCAACTTTCGTTTATGTCGCATCTCTCCTTGGTGCTGCGATTCTTTTTTTCCGTTACTGTTTACTCGTAAAATTGTACCTCTTAGTATGCATTATAGACAGGTTTGCCGGGAGATGACACTGTCGAAAATACACTACTGGTCATTAAATGGCAGATGATAAACGGGTATTCATTGGACAAATATATTATACTGGAACTGACATGTGATTACATTTTCACGCAATTCAGTACGCAGAACAACCACCTCTGGCCGTAATAACGGCCTTAGTACGCCTGGGTATTGAGTCAAACAGAGCTTGGATGGCGACTACAGGTACAGCTGCCTATGCAGCTTCAACACCATACCAGAGTTCATCAAGAGTAGTGACTGGCGTATTGTGACGAGCTAGTTGCTCGGCCACCATTGACCAGACGTTTTCAATTGGTGAGAGATCTGGATAAGATGCCTGTCATCTCGACTGCTAGTGATACGAGGCCGTTGGGATCCAGCACGGTGTTCCGTACTACTCTCCTGAACCCACCGATTCCATATTCTTCTAACAATCATTGGATCTCGACCAACTCGAGCAATGTCACGATACGATAAACCGCAATCGCGACAGGCTACAATCCGACCTTTATCAAAGTCGGAAACGTGATGGTACGCATTTCTCCTCCTTACACGAGGCATCACAACAACGTTTCACCAGGCAACGCCGGCAACTGCTGTTTGTGTATGAGAAATCGATTGGAAACTTTCCTCATGTCAGCACGTTGTAGGTGTCGCCACCGGCGCCAACCTTGTGTGAATGCTCTGAAAAGCTAATCATTTGCGTATCACACCATCTTCTTCGTGTCCGTTAAATTTCGCGTCTGTAGCACGTCATCTTCGTGGTGTAGCAATTTTAATGGCCAGTAGTGTAGTTTCAGATCAATGAAATATTCCAGCAGCACTGTGGTGGTTGTATGACAAAATGTCTAGTTACAAAAGATGTGGAGCTTTGTTGCCCTTTTTAAACTGCGCCGTAACGTCCTTCTGCAGTTTTCCACTTTTCTGGCACTCTATGTGTTTGTCATCTTTGATTTACGATACGTTGTAGTCTCCAAAGCAGTCGTAGTGGGCGCAAAGTGTGAGCGGATGATGCCCGGTGTACTTTTCCTGCACTGGGGCGAGAAGCGTTTGCCGTGCCTGGAGAGTAGTTCAGCTTCCCAGCTGCTAACGGCCGGCGGAAGCGTGGAGACGAAACGTGAACGGAAGGGGCGGCGCGGCCCTGCTTGGCGCCGGAGCTGGCGAGGGCAATCTCACGGTCCGCCGGCTCCGCCTCAGTCTGGAGCCGGCGCGCTCGTAAACAGCCCGAGCACAGCCGACATCGACCGCCGGCTGGACGCTGCGCCACCGCACGAGCAGGGTGCCCTACCTGCTGCTGGCTCCGTCGCAGGCAATTGTCACCACCAGAGTACGAAGCTGGCAGTGTGATCGAGGCTGCAGATGTCGTTGCGAAAAGTGAGAGTACCACTCCTCTAATTTTAGCTGCTCCAAGCTTCATCATTATCACTATAAGGTTGGCAACTTCGCAGTGTCTTCACGACTGGGCTTCTGATGGAATCCTGTCCTGCCTGCAATTGAAATATTATTAGTTAACTGTCGTAATAAAGGCTCGGTCCCAATTCTAAAGGTGAGTACCAGACGTAGGACTGATTAAAATTAATTGCAGGGCAAAGGACCATGAACATACTAGAAGTGGTAGAAAGTCATCATTTGAAAACGATACTCATCGTTTTATTCGGCGCAATAGCTGTTGGTGATGTGTTGTTGTTACTGCTCGTTGTCCTGAAAATTAAACGGAGTATGATTTCGGTGAAAGATTTCCTCAATCTTCTAAGTGTTCAAGAAAAAAATGTTTCAAATGGCTCTGAACACTATGGCACTTAACGTCTGAGGTCATCAGTCCCATAGAACTTAGAACTACTTAAGCCTAACTAACCTAAGGACATCACACGCATCCAAGCCCGAGGCAGGATTCGAACCTGCGATCGGAGCGGCCGCGCGGTTCCAAACTGAAGCGCCTAGAACCGCTCGGCCACACTGGCCGGCCAGTGGTCAAGAACAATATGTTAACCTTCTTCGCGCTGTCAGCACTGTGGCGAAATTTCTTCCTTTAGTAATGCATTCATATCTTGTACTCAAAGCAGTTATAAAGTGTAATTTCTCTCAACTGAAACATCAGTCTGAATCACATAGAGAAATAACGGTTTAATAAACTTTCGGAAACGTTCGCCCACTGTGTTTTTTATAGTTGTCCATGCGTTGACGTCGTTTAGTAAACTTCGCGCGGTAGTTTTCAGCTGACGTATTTTGTTGTTTCTGGTCAATTACTCCAGAAAAATTTTGATTCACTGTTCGAATTTCGTTGAGTTTTGCGGTGGCCGCTTGAATTTTTCGTTTTAGCTGAGAAATTATGTGAAGTTTTGGTGGTATTGGTATTAGTTGTGGTTTAGTAGTATTGATAAAATTTGTTGTTTCCTTAGTAGAGTTCTTAAAATAGTTCCACTGTTGTAATTTAACTTAGCTAAGGTAGAGGTTAGGTTTTTCAGTAAGTGTCAAAATATTACCATGAATGAGAAGTGTGGGCTTTTGGACTTTGTTGTAAGTTTGTAAGTGGTGGGTTACGGTATGGGATTTGTTCAAAGTATTTTCATTGGCGGGGGGGGGGGGGGGGGGGGGGCAGTGGATGCAGTGGGGCAGCCAGTGGGCATTCTAGCGAGCTCCTCTACTGGGAATGCAAAATCTGTAGTAGAGTCATCCTCAGACCACAGGGGTCACTGGATGCGGATATGGAGAGGTATGTGGTCAGCACACCGCTCTCCCGGCCGTATGTCAGTTTCCGAGATCGGAGCCGCTACTTGTCAATCAAGTAGCTCCTCAGTATGGTTCACAACGGCTGAGTGCACTGCGCTTGCCAACAGCGTTCGGCAGACTGGATGGTCACCCATCCAGATGCTAGCCCAGCCCGACAGCGCTTAACTTCGGTGATCTGACGGGAACTGGTGTTACCACTGCGGCAAGGCCGTTGGCATGTAGAACAAAGCAGGAATTATACCAAAATGTTAGAAGTAGTCACAATCAACCTACAGTGGCCTACTACAAAAAGTATTGTAAGGTGCTTAAAAATGTTGTTAGGAAGGCAAAAGTAGTGGTACGCAAATAGAATAGCTAATTCACAGGATAGAATTAAAAATATATGGTCAGTTGTGAAGGAAGTGTCTGGCCGGCAGCACAAGGTCGATATAAAGTCAGTTCGTAGTAAAAATATTTCCGTTATACCGTATACCACAAAGCTTGGCTAGCGGAAGGTCCGTTTGTTTGATTTATGTTTGTCGATTCCTAATGTCGAAAGCCGCAGGCACATTGCATGAACCAACGTGGATGCCTGTCGCTGCATGCTTGGAAGCATCTGAAGGAGGCGTTCGTGTAGCTGTGGACGTTTGACGATGATGACTACTACGAATTTGTTCGCGAATGAACGGTTGGATGTCAGTATCCAACGGGCGCAATATCATCAGGTGAGCTGATGAACTGACCTCTTGTGGACCGACGTGGCGGGTATTCCTTGCTGCAGTGCGTTATGTGGAAAGATTGGACTTGTCTTCCGCCCGCCAAATATCAGATATCTTGCCAACGTGACATGTCATATACATATTGTTGATGTGAGCACCAACATCACACCATACTGCAGCACCCTAACAAGTCGGCAGTGCCTATAGGAACTGCATGGAAAGGAATACGGCCATAATAATGTTCTGACGCAGTGTAAGGTTTCTAGTTTAGTTTTGATACTCAAGGAGTGTGGTGTGAGTTCTGTATTTTCGTTTGATGTGTCATACTTCATATCTGTACTCTGGACAGTTTTCAAACAGTAGTCTTCAACAGTCGATGCGTTACGCCAGAGGGTCTGAGTAAAGGCATTGTGTTCTTTGGTCGCTGGAAGCAGCATTGTTGCAGAAGAATTTTTTGAGAAGTAGGTAAGTTGAGTATTGGTCACACTACTCCGATATCAAGAAATAGCTTGCAGAGCGTAGAAATATACAGAGGAGGTCAAATTTTGGAAATATTATTTGGAAAAGATTAATTTGGTGTTGAATTGCTTGCCTGCTCGTAATTTAGGATTCGTTTGGAAAACTGAAAGTTTTAGTGGGATGTTTCTTTATTGATTCAAGTTAGTCACTTTCATCGTTCAGACGTGAATAAATTACTAGTTCACTTGGCTTGCATTCAGAAGTTACAGATTATCACTCTTTTAACATTTGAATAATTAATTCATGACAGAGTTATCCTTTCAACAAGAAGTAATTTTTGTGAACATGACTGTAACAGTAAAAGGATAAGTTTCATTATTCATAATATACTTTTGGAATGCTTGTCTCATCTCTGTCAATTACGAGATGCAATATCTTCCACAGTCTCCTCACGAAATTTTGGTTTTGTAAGAATGTGTCTCGCCGCATTGCACTTCGCGGAACACAGTGATTAGGGCCAGTTATATTATAGTGAAGACAATAATGTTGTTCACAATTAGGTGTTACATTCCCAACTTAATATCAGGTTCAGTTTAGGTGAAGTTGAGTTTAAACTACATTTCTTGTCAGAGTCTCATTCTTACATTTGCAGGTGTATCACTTAGTGTTGGGAACTTTATTTAGTCATTTGCTTGCACAATGGCCTTACCGTAGCGGTAACTCCAGTTCCTCTCGGATCATCGAAGCTAAGCGCTGTCCGACTTGGCTAGCACTTGGATGGGTCACCGTCTGGTCCGCCGAACGCTGTTGGTAAGTGTGGTGCGCTCATCACTTGTGAGGCCAATTGAGGAGCTACTGATCGAGAAGTAGTGGCACTGGTCACGAAAACTGACAACGGCTGAGAGAGCAGTGTGCTGACCACATGCCCCTCTGTATCCGCGTCTGGTGGCGCCCGAGGGTGAGGATGATACGGCGACCGGTCGGTACCATTGGGCCTTCAAAGACCTGTTCTGAGGGTGTTTTTAGCCAGCCGGTGTGGCCGAGCGGTTCTAGGCGCTTCAGTCTGGAACCGCGCCACCGCTACGGTCGCAGTTTCGAATACTGTCTCGGGCATGGATGTGTGTGATGTCCTTAGGTTAGTTAGGTTTAAGTAGTTCTAAGTTCTAGGGGACTGATGACCTCAGCCGTTAAAGTCCCACAGTGCTCAGAGCCATTTGAACCGTTTGAGAGTGTTTTTGTTCTTTATGTAGAATCACAAGGCATTTTTTAGAAACATATTTAGTTATTTAGTGTTTCAAAATTCGTTTTATAATTTCATGAAGCGTTTTTAGTCTGTCAGTTATGTGTGTTGAAACTGCAGATCGTTTACTGAGACATCACGGATTATAAGACCGTTCATTGCACTGCACAATACAGAATTTCACTGAACAGTTTTCTTGGAAAACAGTTTTAGGTTTTCTAATTATTTCCGTAAAGGTTTATTCAAATATAGTTATACAGTTTTAGATAGTTTGACGACTCATTCATCAGATAGTATGTCGTAATTACTCCACTTACAGAGTTCAGGATTAAAACACAGACACACACGAAGTTAAAGATAGGAAACCAGTTCAGTCCAGTAGAGTTCCCAATATTTATCAACATATTATTTATTTTTATTCAGGAAAATTACAACAGATGTTGTGACGTCCCTTCCCTCCTCCTTCACTCGCCGGGAAGAGACGTGACTCGTAACGATGTTCGTTCCCGTCGGGGTGACGTGGTACAGCACCTGTAACTCTGTAAGTAGGCTGTGTAGGTTTTTTTACTGGTAACGCCACGTAGCGCTCTGTATGAAAATCACTGGCTGTGCTGTGTACAGTCTGTGGCTGGTTTGCATTGTTGTTGGTTATTGTAGTGTTGGGCAGCTGGATGTTAACAACGCGTAGCGTTGCGCATTTGGAGGCGAGCCGCCAGCAGTGGTGGATGTGGGGAAGTGAGATGGCGGATTTTTGAGAATGGATAATCTGGACGTGTGTACATTTGTAAGAATGGATGTCATGAACTGCTAAATATATTATGACTATTAAGGTAAATACATTGTTTGTTCTCTATCAAAATCTTTCTTTTGCTAACTATGCCTATCAGTAGTTAGTGCCTTCCGTAGTTTGAATCTTTTATTTAGCTGGCAGTAGTGGCGCTCGCTGTATTGCAGTAGTTCGAGTAACGAAGATTTTTGTGAGGTAAGTGATTTGTGAAACGTATAGGTTAATTTAATCAGGGCCATTCTCTTGTAGGGATTAGTGAAAGTCAGATTGCGTTGCGCTAAAAATATTGTGTGTCAGTTTAAGCACAGTCTTGTATAATTTTTCTAAGGGGACGTTTCAACTCTAGTAAGAATACAACTCCTCGCGTGGTTTGGAAATTGGTGAGAGATCTGGAGAATGTGCTGACCAGGGCAGCAGTCGAACATTTTCTGTATCCAGAAAGGCCCGAACAAGACTTGCAACATGCGGTCGTGCATTATCCTGCTGAAATGTAGGGTTTCGCAGGGATCGAATGAAGGGTAGAGCCAAGGGTCGTAACACATCTGAAATGTAACGTCCACTGTTCAAAGAGCCGTCTGCGAACAAGAGGTGACTGAGAGGTGTAACCAATGGCTCCCCATACCATCACGCCGGGTGATACGCCAGTATGACGATGACGAATACACTCTTCCAATGTGCGTTCACCGCGGTGTCGCCAAACACGGATGCGATCATCATGATGCTGTAAACAGAACCTGGATTCATCCGAAAAAATGACGTTTTTCCATTCGTGCATCTAGGTTCGTCGTTGAGTACACCATCGCGGGCGCTCCTGTCTGTGAGGCAGCGTGACGGGTAACCGCAGCCATGGTCTCCGAGCTGATAGTCCATGCTGTTGCAAACGTCGTCGAACTGTTCGTGCAGATGGTTGTTGTCTTGCAAACATCCCCATCTGTTGACTCAGGGATCGAAACGTGGCTGCACGATCCGTTACAGCCATGTGGATAAGATGCCTGTCATCTCGACTGCTAGTGATACGAGGCCGTTGGGATCCAGCACGCCGTTCAGTACTACCCTCCTGAACCCACCGATTCAAAATGGTTCAAATGGCTCTGAGCACTATGGGACTTAACAGCTGTGGTCATCAGTCCCCTAGAACTTAGAACTACTTAAACCTAACTAACCTAAGAACATCACACACATCCATGCCCGAGGCAGGATTCGGACCTGCGACCGTAGCAGTCGCGCGGTTCCGGACTGCGCGCCTAGAACCGCGAGACCACCGCGGCCGGCCCCACCGATTCCATATTCTGCTAACAGTCATTGGATCTCGACCAACGCCAGCAGCAGTGTCGCGATACGATAAACCGCAATCGCGATAGGCTACAATCCGACCTTTATCAATGTCGGAAACGTGATGGTACGCGTTTCTCCTCCTTACACGAGGCATCACAACAACGTTTCACCAGGCAACGCCGGTCAACTGCTGTTTGTGTATGAGAAATCGGTTGGAAACTTTCCTCATGTCAGCACGTTGTAGGCGTCGCCACCGGCGCCAACGTTGTGTGAATGCTCTGAAAAGCTAATCATTTGCATATCACGGAATCTTGTTCCCGTCGGTCAAATTTCGCGTCTGTAGTACGTCATCTTCGTGGTGTAGTAATTTTAATGGCCAGTAGTGTAACGAACTGAACATTTCCATATCAGAGTTGCACTGTAGTCGCATTGAATTTCCTTTTCGATGCGGCTACAACTCTCTTCCATGGTAAATGTTATCTTCGACTGAATTACTTCCTCGGATCTAACTTTCGTTCATATGATTTTGAATTTATTCTATAGATGTTTGATATGGAATCTATGATAATCCTTTCCTTTTATCTCCCCTTTTTGCATGCTATTCTCAGTATTTGAATAATATAGGTGTTAATCAAAATACAGGGTGATTCAAAAAGAATACCACAACTTCAGGAATTTAAAACTCTGCAACGACAAAAGGCAGAGCTAAGCACTATCTGTCGGCGAATTAAGGGAGCTATAAAGTTTCATTTAGTTGTACATTTGTTCGCTTGAGGCGCTGTTGACTAGGCGTCAGCGTCAGTTGATGCTAAGATGGCGACCGCTCAACAGAAAGCTTTTTGTGTTATTGAGTACGGCAGAAGTGAATCGACGACAGTTGTTCAGCGTGCATTTCGAACGAAGTATGGTGTTAAACCTCCTGATAGGTGGTGTCTTAAACGTTGGTATAAACAGTTTACAGAGAATGGGTGTTTGTGCAAAGGGAAAAGTTCTGGACGGCCGAGAACGAGTGATGAAAATGTAGCACGCATCCAGCAAGCATTTGTTCGCAGCGCAGGAAAATCGACTCGGAGAGCTAGCAGAGAGCTGCAAATTCCACAATCAACTGTATGGAGAGTCCTACGAAAAAGGTTAGTTATGAAACCTGAACGTCAACTACCCGAGGCGATGGATCGGCCGCCAGGCAGCCCGTGACAGAGCACTTCATCACTGGCCTCCAAGAAGCCCTGATCTTACCCCCTGCGATTTTTTCGTATGGGGGTATGTTAAGGATATGGTGTTTCGGCCACCTCTCCCAGCCACCATTGATGATTTGAAACGAGAAATAACAGCAGCTATCCAAACTGTTACGCCTGATATGCTACAGAGAGTGTGGAACGAGTTGGAGTATCGGGTTGATATTGCTCGTGTGTCTGGAGGGGGCCATATTGAACATCTCTGAACTTGTTTTTGAGTGAAAAAAAACCTTTTTAAATACTCTTTGTAATGATGTATAACAGAAGGTTATATTATGTTTCTTTCATTAAATACACATTTTTAAAGTTGTGGTATTCTTTTTGAATCACCCTGTATTACCAGTGTATATTTTATCGTCAATAGTTGCCGTGACAGTCAAGATGACTCACTTCCCTACTTTTAGTTTCTACAAAGCTTGTTAATTGGGGTTTTCTGTCCTTGGGGTGCTGCAACGTATAACTTTTGGAACTATTTCCTTAAAGAATCTATCAAGATCCGACTAAGGGAACTGCTGATCAATCGTGATAGCGGTAAGGCGTGGTGACCAAACAACGAAATGGCTTCGGATATAGGCGGAAGTACAGGGCAGGTGTCGCCAGCACACGTACGTGGGCGCGAACCTAGGACTGAGCAGTGTGTCGGCGGGAGGACTGGGGAAGAGACGCGGACGGCAGACAGATCGGAGGGGTGGGACAGTTGGGGGAGGGAGAGAAGAGATAAGTGCCGCACCAGCCCCCAGGCGGTCAAATCATTAATGCACATGATGATGGCAAGGTGGTCCCTTGCCGAAATATCGAACCCGTTGGACACTGATATTCAGCCGTTCATACGTGAACTATTTCGTCATCTAGTACGACTGGGGAAACTGACGAATATGACTCGTGTCGTGGTCTGAAACTTTGCGAAAAAGCCATCCGAATACTGGCGCAATTTTTATATGTTTCGAGTTGAGGGGAAACAACCACTGTATCTCTGGGAATACGGCACAAACCTCTCCCAGCGATCCTACGGCGCCTTGCGAGCCACATCGCGTCAGACGCCGCCCCCTAACTCGGCGCCGCGGAGCGCTTAGGGGCTTCGCTGCAATTAGGGCGCTCGTTAGGGGTACCCGATTACCGACAGAATGGGCGGGGGGGAGGTGGGGGAGGGGAGGTGCATCCGTCACACGCCGCACGCCGGCCAGGTAAGCCGCGCTGCGCAGCATTACCAATGCAGATGTGCCGTGTGAGTGTGAGGAGCCTCGTTAATGCGTGCAAAGTTATTCGCACGGCCGCAATCCGAGACGGCCGCGCCGCTCTGCACTCGTCCGTACTTCAGGAGAGCAGAGCCACGCCTCACACGGCAAGCACTCAGCCAGCAATTAAGGCAAATTGCTACACACTTCACTGTGGCACACGTATTGTTATCTCGAGCACCTTCCGCGCGGCAAAGTCGGAAACCAACACATGTCTTCCTGACAGCGCTGCCACAGCTTCTGGAGAGCTGTTACTACGAATGATTCTTCCGAATTTATAATTATGAAGACATGTTTTGCCCTTGTGGGAGCACATGCTGTAAACTGCACGGGACTCTCCATGCCTATTAACGTTCCTTAACGTCTGAGAGCTGACGAAGACGGTACGGCGAAGGATTAAACAATGAAAGTGGCTCCATACAGCTACCAGTATGCTTCTGGAAACGTTATTTTCATTTCTCCTCTCCATTTACGCCTATATTTGGACAAAGAAGCTGATATCTTGTCTGGTTGGTACACGTTTTGTATCTAGGATATCAACATTGTGTAATCAGCGTTCTTGTGTCTGAACCATCCAATCGTACTTGACAGACAAACGAAAGATACAAACACATTTCGCACGATGACAAGCAAAAAGGATTTTAATTTGAAGTCGGAGTAATAAGCAAGCTCTTTAACAAATCAATAAAATAAAATTTCGCAAAGGGGGGGGGGGGGGTCACTTGCAAGTTTAATCAACAGTACGTAGAGCTAACAGCACACATATTTCAGCTCTCTAAACTTCTCGTTCCTAAGGATGTGTTGAAATCAGAAGCGTCGAAGTGATAGCAGTATTAAAATACCCCACAGCAAGAATAATGTGGACAGGAGCGCACCTTCATTGTATGTAATATGGCATTACATTTCTCCTGACTGTGACGCCACACGGCCGTGCCCTTCTATTACTGCTCTTCTCAGTCCCCAGAAGCAACATTTACACTCAATGACAGCGGAAGCCCCTATACTGTTTTTATCAGTACTTCGATATTATTGTATTTTTTGTATGTTAACCGGGAACCTAGAAACGATGGAGAGGCTCCGTCTCCGACGCAGCCGCAGTGGTCCACAACCCCACGACGACTACCGCAGTCCACTTCACCCCTCCGCCGCCCCACACCGAACCCAGGGTTATTGTGCGGTTCGGCCCCTGGTGGACCCCCCAGGGAACGTCTCACACCAGACGAGTGTAACCCCTATGTTTGTGTGGTAAAGTAATGGTGGTGTACGCGTATGTGCAGAACTTGTTTGCGCAGCAATCGCCGACGTAGTGTAACTGAGGCGGAATAAGGGAAACCAGCCCGCATTCGCCTAGGCAGATGGAAAACCGCCTAAAAACCATCCACAGACTGGCCGGTTCACAGGACCTTGACACAAATCCGCAGGGCGGATTCGTGCCGGGGACCAGGCGCTCCTTCCCGCCCGGAAAGCCGTGCGTTAGACCGCACGGCCAACCGGGCGGGCGGGATATTTTTACTCTGCTATTGCTTATTATACAACGGAAATAATAATAATAATAACAGGAATAACTTATCTGAAACCTAAAGATCAAGCAGACACAGCAAACCCAGCTAAATATCGCCCCAAAACATGCCTACCAACAATATACAAAATATTAACTTCAGTCATTACACAGAAATTAATGACACTTACAACACAGAAAAAAATTATAAATGAAGAACAAAAAGGCTGTTGCAAAGGAGCACGAGGATGTAAAGAGCAACTGATAATAGATGCAGAGGTGACATATCAAGCTAAAACTAAACAAAGGTCGCTACACTACGCATACATTGATTACCGAAAAGCTTTTGATAGTGTACCCCACTCATGGTTACTAAAAATATTGGAAATATACAAAGTAGATCCTAAAGTGATACAGTTCCTAAACATAGTAATGAAAAATTGGAAAACCACACTTAATATCCAAACAAATGCAAATAATATCACATCACAGCCAATACAGATTAAGCGTGGAATATACCAAGGAGACTCACTAAGTCCTTTCTGTTTCTGCCTTGCTCTGAACCCACTATCCAACATGCTAAATAATACAAATTATGGATACAATATTACTGGAACATACCAACACAAAATCACACATTTGCTATACATGGATGATCTAAAACTACTGGCAGCAACAAATCAACAACTCAACCAATTACTGAAGATAACAGAAGTATTCAGCAATGATATAAATATGGCTTTTGGAACAGACAAATGTAAGAAAAAAAGCATAGTCAAGGGAAAACACACTAAACAAGAAGATTACATATTGGATAACCACAGCGACTGCATAGAAGCGATGGAAAAACAGATGCCTATAAATATCTAGGATACAGACAAAACATAGGAATAGATAATACAAATATTAAAGAGGAACTAAAAGAAAAATATAGACAAAGACTAACAAAAACACTGAAAACAGAATTGACAGCAAGAAACAAGACAAAAGCTATAAATACTGATGCTATCCCAATATTGACCTACTCATTTGGAGTAGTGAAATGGAGTAACACAGACCTAGAAGCACTCAATACACTTACACGATCACAATGCCACAAATATAGAATACATCACATACATTCAGAAACAGAAAGATTCACATTAAGCAGAAAGGAAGGAGGAAGGGGATTTATCGACATAAAAAACGTACATTATGGACAGGTAGACAATTTAAGAAAATTCTTTATAGAACGAGCAGAAACTAGCAAAATACACAAAGCAATCACTCATATAAATACATCGGCTACACTACTAAAATTTCATAACTACCTCTACAACCCTTTAGATCACATAGCATCAACAGATACGAAGAAAGTAAATTGGAAAAAGAAAACACTACATGGCAAGCACCCGCATCATCTAACACAGCCACACATAGATCAAGACGCATCCAACACATGGCTAAGAAAAGTCAATATATACAGTGAGACGGAAGGATTCATGATTGCAATACAGGATCAAACAATAAACACCAGATATTACAGCAAGCATATTATTAAAGATCCCAATACCACAACAGATAAATGCAGACTTTGCAAACAACAAATAGAAACAGTAGATCACATCACAAGCGGATGTACAATACTAGCAAATACAGAATACCCCAGAAGACATGACTATGTAGCAAAAATAAAACATCAACAACTTGCCATACAACATAAACTAATAAAACAACACGTTCCCACATACAAGTATGCACCACAAAATGTACTGGAGAATGATGAATACAAATTATACTGGAACAGAACCATTATAACGGATAAAATAACACCACATAACAAACCTGACATCATACTCACCAATAAAAAGAAGGAAATTAACACAACTAATCGAAATATCCATACCCAATACAACAAATATACGGAAGAAAACAGGAGAAAAAATTGAAAAATACATCCAACTGGCTGAGGAAGTCAAGGACATGTGGCATCAGGATAAAGTTGACACTATACCAATTATACTATCAACTACAGGAGTCATACCACACAATATCTACCAGTACATCAACGCAATACAGCTACATCCAAACTTATATATACAACTACAAAAATCTGTAATTATTGATACTTGTTCAATTACCCGAAAGTTCCTAAATGCAATGTAACATATACTGTACAGTTAAAAGGAAGTCACGCTTGATCAAGATCCGCGTCACTTTCCATTTTTAACCAGACATAACGTCTGAGAAAGAAAAGAAATAATAATAATTCTTAAGAACAACCAGTAACGTTTAATGATTAGTAAAATGCAGCAGTGCAGTTATTGAAATTATTGTATTATGCTTCTTTTGCACTACAAAAAGAGAAAAAATATCAATCCTTCTCTACAAGTAATTAGGTCACGCACTGCATAACGCTATGGTATTATAAATCGTAAATTATTGTAAACGTGTGCCAGTATCTTTCGTGTATTTTATGAAAACTGTGTAAAGCAAAACTTTTACGTCCCCCAAACGTATGTTTTGATCTAGAAATGTCCTTACTTGAGGATCTGTGTAAAGACTTAGGTTTCGTATTTACAATAAATATTATGCCAACCGGTCAGTTACGGAGAAATTTCCATTTTGCTTACCATCCTTTCTGTTGTTGTTGTGTGGTCTTCAGTCCTGAGACTGGTTTGATGCAGCTCTCCATGCTACTCTATCCTGTGCCAGCTTCTTCATCTCCCAGTACCTACTGCAACCTACATCCTTCTGAATTTGCTTAGTGTATTCACCTCTTGGTCTCCCTCTACGATTTTTACCCTCCACGCTGCCCTCCAATACTAACTTGGTGATCCCTTGATGACCATCCTTCCTATTACAGTCAAAATACTGCAACAGTCTAGAGACGTTAGTCCGGTCACACTCTCTCTATGCTGCTATGTTATTTAGCAATTTGATTTCTTCCTTATCTAAAGAGATCTTTTATTTGAAGTAACAATTTTCAACATACACTATGTGATGTGGTCAATCAGGTGCTGGAAGGTTTCTTGGGGAATGGCAGCCCATTCTTCACAGAGTGCTGCACTGAGGAGAGGTATCGATGTCGGTCGGTGAGACCTGCCACGAAGTCAGCGTTCCGAAACTTCCCAAAGGTGTTCTATAAGATTCAGGTCACGACTCCGTGTAGGCCAATTCATAATAGGGATGTTATTGTCGTGTAACCACTCCACCACAGGCAGTGCATTATGATCAGGTGCTCGATCAAGTTGAAAGGTAACCACCACCCGGAATTGCTCTTCAACAGTGGGAAGCAAGAAGGTGCTTAAAACGTCAATATAGGACTGTGCTGTGATAATGTCACGCAAAACAACGAGGGGTGCAAGACCTCTCCAAGAAAAACTTGACCACACCATAACAGCACCGCCTCAGAATTTTTCTGTTGGCACTACACACGATGGCCTTGGTTGGAACAATACCGTATTAAAGTAAGCGGCTACGAGTTCATTTTTGGAACGCAACCTACGACCAGCTTGGAGACAAAAGTAATGACACTTTCTACAGGACCTGACCATCATTTTGCTGGACAGTGCACAAGCACGTATAGTGCAAGCTGCTACAGATTTGTTTGACTGATGGGGCTGCTAAGTGCTATACCAACTAGTGCACTCCCCTGACTTAAGCCCTCGTGAGTTCAACTTGATTTCTAAACTGAAGGAAACACTTCAGGGCATTCGATTCAGAACTGCAACAAATTCGCCGGGCAATAGACCGCGCCGCTCGAACTGTCAACGCAACTGGCACTGATAAGAGTATCCTACGACTTCCACATCGCTGGTAACGGTTTATACACAATGCTGGTGACTACTTTGAAGTTCAGTAAAACTTTGAAACACGTATCTATTTTGTACGAGCTGTAAATAAATAGTTGCCACTATTAAAGTTCTAGCCCTCCTATATATATGATACCAGCTGTACATACACTACTGGCCATTAAAATTGCTACACCAAAATGAAATGCAGATGATAAACGGGTATTCATTGGACAATTGTATTATACTAGTACTGATATGTGATTACATTTTCGCGCAATTTGGGTGCATAGATCCTGAGAAATCAGTACCCAGAACAACCACCTCTGTCCGTAATAACGGCCTTGATACGCCTGGGCATTGAGTCAAACAGAGCTTGGATGGCGTGTACAGGTACAGCTGCCCATGCAGCTTCAACACGAAACCACAGTTCATCAAGAGTATTGACTGGCGTATTGTGACGAGCCAGTTGCTTGGCCACCGTTGACCAGACGTTTTCAGTTGGTGAGAGATCTGGAGAATGCGCTGGCCAGGGCAGCAGTCGAACATTTTCTGTATCCAGAAAGGCCCGTACAGGACCTGCAACATGCGGTCGTGCATTATCCTGCTGAAATGTAGGGTTTCGCAGGGATCGAATGAAGGGTAGAGCCACGGGTCGTAACACATCCACTGTTCAAAGCGCCGTCAATACGAACGAGAGGTGACTGAGACGTGTAACCAATGGCACACCATACCATCACGCCGGCTAATACGCCAGTATGGCGATGACGAATACACGCTTCCAATGTGCGTTCACCGCGATGTCGCCAAACACGAATGTGACCGTCATGATGCTGTAAACAGAACCTGGGAAACGTGATGGTACGCAATTCTCCTCCTTACACGAGGCATCACATAACGTTCCACCAGGTAACGCAGGTCAACTGCTGTTGGTGTATGTGAAATCGGTTGGAAACTTTCGTCATGTCAGCACGTTGTAGGTGTCGCCACCGGCGGCAATCTTGTGGGAATGCTCTGAAAAGCTACTCATTTGCATATCACAGCATCTTCTTCCTGTCGGTTAAATTTTGCGTCTGTAGCGCGCCATCTTCGTGGTGAAGAAATTTTAATGGTCAGTAATGTAGATTCTCCTCGAACTCCTAGCGTTACATGCATGTGTTCAAAACGGGGAAAATTTTTCTTTGCAAATGTAATTGTGCATGTCGTTGTCATTATTTCCAAGTGTTAGATATGAGCATCTTGAAACTGTATATTAAGGAAGATATAGTTTAAAAGGACAGAAATGCATCATAACCTAACATATGGCCGGCCGAAGTGGCCGTGCGGTTAAAGGCGCTGCAGTCTGGAACCACAAGACCGCTACGGTCGCAGGTTAGAATCCTGCCTCGGGCATGGATATTTGTGATGTCCTTAGGTTAGTTAGGTTTAACTAGTTCTAAGTTCTAGGGGACTAATGACCTCAGCAGTTGAGTCCCATAGCGCTCAGAGCCATTTGAACCATTTTTTGAACCTAACATATGTAATAACAAACAAACGGTTTTTTTTTTAAATACACTTTGGATAACATGATCTCCCTACTACGACTGAGCGTGCATCTGAAAAGAAGGAAAGGCAGTATTTATACTTTAAAACAATAGGAACCAGAGCAATATGATTATGTAAAAAGGCATATCGTAGACCGTTACGTCGAATGTTGGTGGTGTTTTTCTACGGCAGCAGGATGTTTACATTGTTGGTCATTTGCATGACGATATCGACGAGGGTCGGAGAATGCGGCAAGCACTTCACCGCGGACGTACCTAGCGTTTCTGGTGGACAAAAACACTCCGGGTGCAGGCAATTCGTGACATACGAACAGGTAGTTTCCAGGAATACGGGGTGCAAACTTGACAGACTTTTGTACTGGCTCTAATTTCAGTGGGCGCAGTTTTCATATATACCTCTTTACATCGATATTAAAATCAGCGATGTTTTGGAGTCGATTACTATTGGCCAGCGATGTTTGAACATCGATGACGATGTCGATGATTTGCCTCCATCGCACATACTTTGGCAGGACTGCCGTTTGGAGATCTGTCGCGATTTCCTCGAATAGTGCGATGCTTCGAAGTGCGCACCGCGGGCTGCGCCTACTGTAGCCGTCGTGCTTGAGGTCACAATCGATTGCGACTCGCCGCTGACAGCCTGTTGGCGCTGTCTCCGTCTATTGGCCAGTAACAGCGAGGGCAATAGCAACACACACTGCGTTTCTTTGACTCCCTGTAGTGTTACCCGTACCTCGATTACTCTACATATCGATAGTTTTCATTGAGATATAATACACTACTGGCCATTAAAAGTGCTACACCACGAAGATGACGTGCTACAGACAGGAAATTTAACCGACAGGAAGAAGATGCTGTGAAATGTAAATGATTACCTTTTCAGAACATTCACACAAGGCTGGCGCCGGTGGCGACACCTACAACGTGCTGACATGAGGAAAGTTTCCAACCGATTTCTCATACACAAACAGCAGTTGACCAGCGTTGCCTGGTGAAACGTTGTTGTGATGCTTCGTGTAAGGAGGAGAAATGCGTACCATCACGTTTCCGACTTTGATAAAGGTCGCATTGTAGCCTATCGCGATTGCGGTTTATCGTATCGCGACATTGCTGCCCGCGTTGGTCGAGATTCAATGACTGTTAACAGAATATGGAATCGGTGGGTTCACGTGGGTAATACGGAACGTCGTTCTGGATCCCAACGGCCTCGTATCACTAGCAGTCGAGATGGCAGGCATCTTAAGAGCATGGCTGTAACAGATCGTGCAGCCACGTCTCGATCCCTAAGTCAACTGATGGGGACGTTTGCAAGACAACAACCACCTACTCGAACAGTTCGACGACGTTTGCAGCAGCATGGACTATCAGCTCGGAGACCATGGCTGCGATTACCCTTGACGCTGCATCACAGACAGGAGCGCTTGCGATGGTGTACTCAACGACGAACCTTGGTGCACGAATGGCAAAACGTCATTTTTTCGGATGAATCCAGGTTCTGTTTACAGCATCGTGATGGCCGCATCCGTGTTTGTCGAAATCATGGTGAACGCACATTGGAAGCGTGTATTCGTCATCGCCATACTGTCGTATCAGCCGGCGTGATGGTATGGGGTGCCATTGCTTACACGTCTCGGTCACCTCTTGTTCGCATTGACGGCACTTTGAACAGTGGACGTTACATTTCAGATGTGTTACGAGCAGTGGCCCTACCCTTCATTCGATCCCTGCGAAACCCTATATTTCAGCAGGATAATGCACGACTGCAAGTCCTCTACGGGCTTTTCTGGATACAGAAAATGTTCGACTGCTGCCCTGGGCAGCACATTCTCCAGATCTCTGACCAATTGAAACGCCTGGTCAATGGTGGCCGAGCAACTGGCTCGTCACAATACGCCAGTCACTACTCTTGATGAACTGTGGTATCGTGTTGAAGCTGCATGGGCAGGTGTACCTGTAAATGCCATCCAAGCTCTGTTTGACTCAATGCCAGCGTATCAAGGCCGTTATTACGGCCAGAGGTGGTTGTTCTGGGTACTGATTTCTCAGGATCTGTGCACCCTAGCTGCGTGAAAATGTAATCACATGTCAATTCTAGTATAATACATTTGTCCAATGAATACCCGTTTATCATCTGCATTTCTTCTTGGTGTAGGAATTTTAATGGCCAGTAATGTATTTAAGTATTCGGTAACGCATACATAAACTTCCTTAACTTGATTTAATGTATAATATTAGGACGCTCAACAATAGTTAATGCAAAGATAAAGCACATAAATTGTTTAACAAGAATATAAACTACACCGATCACGCAGAACATCATGACCACCGACCTACTATCGATATAAACCCGTCCAGGCGATAGCAGCGTCATCTGGCGAGGAATGACTGCTAGTCTGACGCACGCACAGTGCATGTAGCATCAGTGAGCGTGCTGTCCGTGTGCAGAATGGTGAAGGGGCGCGATCTATCTGAGTTTGACCGAGGACAGGCTGTAATGGCCCAGATGCTCCGCACGAGCATTTTGGAAACGGCGCGACTTGTCCGCTGTTCGAGGAGTGCTGTGGTGAGTGTCTTAAACACGTGGCGAGCCATATGTGAAGCCGCGTCCAGATGTCATGGGGTCGAGCGGCCATCCCTCATTACAGATGCGGACGTCGCAGCCTGGGCAGGTTGGGAAAACAGAACAGGCAGCGAGCTGTGGCGGAACTAACATCTGACTTTAATGCTGGGCAGAGTACATAACTATCTGAACGCACAATGCACCAAACGCTCCTAACGATGGGTCTCAACTGCCGGCGACCTATGCATGTGCCGACATTAACACCATGATATCGGCAACTACGACTGATGTAGGCACGAGACCATCGGCACTGGACGTTTACGCAGTGGCAGAGCGTTGCATGGTCCGATGAAAATGGTTCAAGTGGCTCTGAGCACTATGGGACTTAACATCTGAGGTCATCAGTCCCCTAGAACCTAGAACTACTTAAACCTAACTAACCTAAGGACATCACATACATACATGCCCGAGGCAGGATTCAAACCTGCGACCGTAGCGGTCGCGCGGTTCCAGACTGAAGCGCCTAGAACCGCTCGGCCACATGGTCCGATGAATCCCGATACCTTCTTCATCATACCGATGGGAAGACGTGAATCCACCTTCTTCTAGGGGAACAGCTCCTTAACACTAGTACTGCGGGACGGAGACAAGCTGACGGCGGCTCCTTTATGCTCTGGGGAACATTCACGTGGGCCCAGTGGAAGACACCAAGACGGCCAAACAGTACCGTACACTAGTTGTGGACATGTACAACCCTCATGATGATCATGTTTCCCGACGGCAGTGGCATTTTTCAACAACATAAAGCGCCATGTCACAAGACCAGGAGTATGATTGAGTGGTTCGAGGAACGCAGTGGCGAGTTCAAATTGCTGTGCTGCCTGCCCCCCTTCCCCCCCCCCCCCCCAACCCCCCTCATGGGATTGAACTTGCCATCAGAGCTCATCGACCCCCTTCCCGAAATTTACGAGAATTAGCAAAGCGGGAATTAGCGAAAGCAAAGAATAGCAAAGTTTGTGTTCAAATGTTGTACTTATTAATAGGAATGAAGTTAAATTAAGAATGTTGTAACAATGTTCAATTACTACGCTGGCAATGGCCGCCGACTGCAGGGCTGCTGTTCCCAATCCTAGCTCGTAAAAATATTCTCGGCATTTTCGCCCCATTTTTCCGATCGGTATTTGTCGATAGAAGTCGGAAGTCGTCGTCCTGTTTGTGTTTCGCTGAGGTCACTGGCAGCATTAACAATCGAATGAATAACTGTAAGTGTTAGAATAAGATTAATTAAGTTAGAGCAGGAGAAATTTAATTTCATCCTCATTACTAAAGTAAGCAACACGTTTGTATGAGATCTTATTTATAACGCGCTTTCACGAAACACTGATACTTCCATGCCTTCCATGCTACATCAAAAAACTTTAGTTTTCAAGTTTCGATAAACACTTGTTTCGTCGCCATAAAAAGTGCAATATTCGAGACAATTTGAGGAAAACATTTCTAGAAACAAAGTTCTAGAGCATTAAAATGTGTTTATCATCAAGGCGAAGGACATGCCGAAAAACCTAGTTGCTCAGTAAATATCACCATTTATTAGTTTTAAATTTATCGCTTGGTTAATGTACATCTATTTTTTACTTTCTGATCAGTAGTTTTTCCGATTTTCACTTTTGTTGGTTTATTTATTCATCAGTAGAGCTTTTGTCTGGATTTTGTTGCTCCGCTATCGACAATGTATCCTTGCCGAAGGGTCTTTACTGACCGCTGCTAGATCTCACAGCGACGGAGACATCAGTCGTCAGCTGACCACTGTTTACTTTCGATCATCAGTGCAAGTTAGGTCGACGTCTGGGCGTTTTATTTGTGGTGCCTTTGCGATGGACGCTGTAGACCTGAGATGATGAAGGAGTTCCACCAGCGCCACGGGTGGCGTAGAAGATGAAGATATCGACCTCGCCTCGGCCAGTTGCTGGCCGAGTACAATCCGCCTATGACCGGACGTCAAAGGACAGAAGCATACTCGGAAGGTAAAAGAGTGGCTCTCGCCCACTTGGTTATAGATCATCGTTCAGGGCTGACTTAGACAGGGTATGTCATTTAGTGAACTCTTAGAAGTGAACAGACAGTTGCTGTATTTTGCTTTGTACTGTGAGCTGCACTTAGCCATTGAGGGCCTTTTTTGTGTTACATTACATGCAGTGTTGCAGTCAATATCCGACAAGTCACAAAGATAAGTGAACCTTTTTCACTCAGTTGTTTGACTATTAACTAATTTGTTGGAGTGTTGTAGAATCTTCGCTCTCCCATCCTTTTACCTGACCGTGGGGCATAGCTGTGTAATAGTGGTAGGGAGAAATCGTCTTAGCGGTATTGTGCATCAAAGCCGTTTCACGAACTCACAAACTCGTCTTCCACAGAAGTAGCGACGAGACTATTATAAAACTGGCGACGAGGGCTTACAAAAGTAAGCATATTTTTATTGTTGTGAAGCGTACCACTGTTGTTGTTCATGAAAATTGCAGGAATTCTTATAGAAGGATCATTATTGTAGAACGCGTACAGTGGAAAATGAATCCCACATTTATCGATAGTCAGTTCAAAAAGTTTTTCTTAAAACAAAATGTTTGTTTTGTAGGGAAGACGCATTATAGGATGACCTGGAAAACGAGGTGAAGAAATAGACTTTTTTTACAAAAAATTTTTTTCGTGGCATTACAAAGACATTTAGATAAAAACGTTTTCATAATCCATAATGGAAATTATGTGAAAAGGAAACAGTGACTAGGGAAATTAAGTAAAATTTCAAGTAGGGCACAACGAAAAATCTTCCAGGTGTTGAAAGTAAATACCACTATAAGTGAGTGAATTGTCTATCAAATCTTACGTTGCAATTTACGTAGCGTTGAACGACCAAAAGATGATGATGTATTTGACTAGATGAATTTCATACAAGAGCATTACGAAGCAAAAGATGGACTGTGCGCACTCTAAGACATCCTGAAGAATTGCACTGAGGAGAGAAAAGTCAAAATGGTTCAAATGGCTCTGAGCACTATGGGACTTAACATCTGAGGCCATCAGTCCCCTAGAACTTAGAACTACTTAAACCTAACTAACCTAAGGACATCACACACATCCATGCCCGAGGCAGGATTCGAACCTGCAACCCTAGAGGTCGCGTGGTTCCAGACCGAAGCGCCCAGAGCCGCTCGACCACACCGGCCGGCAAAAGTTAAAGGACTGCGACAGGCACATACATAGAAGGGCGGTACACGAGGTATTAAAGGGCAGTGCATCAGCGGAGCTGTCATTTGTACTCAGTTGATTCTTGTGAAAAGGTTTCCGACGTGATTATGATCGCACGGCGGGACTTAACAGACTTTGAATGCAGAATGGTAGTTACAGCCAGACGCATGGGACATCCCATTTCGGAAATCGACAGGAAACTAAATATTTGTCCGTCCACAGTCAAGAGTGTGGCGAGAATACCAAATTTCAGGCGTTACTTCTCACCACAGACTACGCAGTAGCCGACGGCCTTCACTTAACGACCGAAAGCAGCGGCGTTTGCATAGAGTTGTCGGTGCTAGCAGACAAGCAACACTGCGTGAAATAACTATACAAATCAATGTGGGACGTACGATGAACATATTTATTAAAACAAATCAATATGTAACGTGTGACGAATGTATCCGTTACGACAGTGTGACGGAATTTGGCATTAATAGTGTAAGTAGGCTGTTTATGTGATTGTATGTTGGCAGCGCTATGTAGCGCTCTGTATTGATAACTCTGACAGCGCTGTGCGCACTATGTAAGACACTCTGTTGGTGGTCGGAATAGCAGTTGGAGGTGAACAGCCAGCAGTGATAGAAGTTGGGTGTGAGTAGTCAGCAGTGATAGAGATTAGAGGTTAATAATTAGCAGTGTCGGAGGTTTGCATTATTAGCGCGAGCGGACGATCTGGAGGTGTCCGACTTGGAGATTGACCATTATTCGTGATCATATAATTTTTGGAAGTAGATGTCACGGACGATTATATATTTTTTGGTACTGGATGTCACATTATTAAGGTAAAAATACATTGTTTGCTTTGCAACAAAACCTTTCCTTTGCTAAGCACATGCCTATCAGTAGTTAGAGCCTTCAGTAGTTAGAATCTTTTATTTAGCTGGCAGTATTGATGGTTGCGGCATTGCTATAGTTCGGGTAATGAAGGTTTTTGTGAGGTAAGTGACTTATGTAATGTATAGGTTATTGTTAGGATTACTTCTTATTCAGGGCCATTCTTCTGAGTTAATTTTAAAGCAGTCAGATCGCGTTACCGTTTAATATTGTGAGTAATTAATGAATAGGAAAAGTTTGGGTTCTGTTTGTCAGGCAGATTCTGTAGATCAGATATGAAACGATAAAAAAAAGCAAAGTGACTCTTGCATTCAATTTCACTCAGCAGTTTAAGAATATTTAATAAGGACTCAGCAGCTTAAGTAAAATCTTAATGAAGTTTCAATGGGCTATTGCAGCAGACGACCGACGTGAGTGCCGTTGCTAACAGAACGACATCGTCTGCAGCGCCTGCCCTGGGCTCGTGACCATATCGGTCGAAAGACTGTGGCCTGGTCGGGTGAGTCCCGATTTCAATTGTAAGAGCCGAATGTAGGATTCGAACGAAGCCAAGGACCCAAGTAGTAAACAAGGCATTGTGCAAGCCGGTGGTGCCTCCGCAGTGTTGTGGACTGAGTTTCCATGGAGTGGGCTGGGTCCTCTAGATGTTCGGTTAATTGAGACACCATTCCCAACCATTAATGAACGTCATGCTCCCAAACAACGACGAAATTTTTTAAAATGACAATGCGCCATGTCACCGGGCCACAATTGTTCGTGATTGATGTGAAGAACATTCTGAACAATTCAAGCGAACGGTCTGGCCACCCAGATCTCTGACATGACTCTCAACGAACATTTATGAGACATAATCGAGAGGACAGTTCTGGCACAAAGTCTTGCACTGTCAGTACTTTCGGAATTAATAGACAGCTGTAGAGGCATCATGGATCGTTATTTCTGAAGGGGACTTCCAACGACTTGTTGAGTCCATTCGACATCGAGTTGCTGCACGACGCTGGCCAAACGGAGGACCGACACGATATCCCACGACTTTCGTCACCTCGGTATCTAATGGATACTTCCCAACGACCGAGACAAATCTAAAACGGCTGTTCCCAAATCCTATGAAGATCTGTTAATCGTTGGAAAAATAAATTAGCATAGGAAAAAATCCTGACATGCTTTCGAAACATAGGCTGCACCATCATATTTGACATGTGTTATGATGCGAGAAGCAAAGGCCAGCTAGAGGAACGCAAGTGAATTGTTGAAACGGATGCTGTAATCCTGGAAAACATAAATCATGAATTTACGAAATGGAGAAATACCTCCCTTCAGACATGTTCTTGGATAAAGTTAAAATTGACATCCAGAGTCACTTTTCCCAAAAAAAGAAAGGAGGCAGTTCAAAGATAAAGACGAAAATCAACTGCCTGTTGCACTCTGTTATTTCAGCTGCAAGACTGATACATAATTATGTCTTTTGGAAAACGGTATATAAAAATATGTATCAACAGATCTGGTAGATGTGCTCCCATCTTGTGAATTAATCCTGTAATGACGTCAGATAGGTTTGATAAAGCAGTTGAAATTCTGTAGACAATTCTTTTATCCAGTTCCTGGTTAACAATGTGGGCGTCCATGTTCAGAAAATTAATTATAAACATAATCAATACCCGTCCAACCAAACTTTTTGTCCATTATTTAGTATTATTCTGTTACTTTATTGTTTCCAAAACTATTATTTTGATACATGCTGTTTCTGTTGAAATGATAAATGGCAATATTTACTTCACATAAGTTTTTCATTACTTTCTTAGACTTTTTGAAAACACACTCTGATGCTCTACAACTTTTCTCTTGTAAAATTTTGCAGCACAATGTTCCGTTCTCAGATGTTGCACTATTTTTTAAATGTAGAAGACTAAATCTAAAAAAAAAAGAAAGAGTGATTTAGCTTTTTCACCATTTCGGATGGGGTATGAAACCAAACCAACCCCTGCTCCAACGCCTGGCTAAGCTCATGTCATTTAATTATCGCATGGGACATAGTACAGTTCACAACATCGCACGCGAAGCCTGCAAGGCAATTACAAAATGGTTCAGATGGCTCTAAGCACTATGGGGCTTAATATCTGAGATCATCAGTCCCCTAGACATAGAACTACGTAAACCTAACTAACCTAAGGACATCACACACATCCATGCCCGAGGTAGGATTCCGACCTGCGACCGTAGCAGCAGCGCGGTTCCGGACTAAAGCGCCTAGAACCGCTCGGCCACAACGCAAGACAATTACAGGAAATATGATGGACGAATTGGTGGTTGAAGAAATGTGGAAGAACATCGCTAAGGATTTTTATCAATGGTGGAATTTTCCTTAATGTATAGGAAAGTTGAATGGGAAACACGTTACTGTTCAGGCTCCTTCATACACCAGATATTTTAGTTTAATTATAAAAAGAACTCCACATAATTTTGCTGGCTCTTTTAGACACTCAATGAACCTTCATTGCTATTGATGGAGGGGCATATGGAAATAACAGTGATGGAGAAGATTTTTCCAGTTCAAATTTAGGGAAAGCGTTTCAACAAGGCTCTCCAAACGTACCAGCAAATTCTAGCCTACCCACATTGGTACTCAAGTTCCAAATGTCACTCACGCTGACGAAGCGTTTAGTACAAAATGGTTCAAATGGCTCTGAGCACTATGGGAATTAACATCTGTGGTCATCAGTCCCCTAGAACTTAGAACTACTTAAACCTAACTAACCTAAGGACAGCACACAACACCCAGTCATCACGAGGCAGAGAAAATCCCTGACCCCGCCGGGAATCGAACCCGGGAACCCGGGCGTGGGAAGCGAGAACGCTACCGCACGACCACGAGCTGCGGACAAGTATTTAGTCCAAAAACGTGCTTAATGCGACCATGTCTAGAGGACTGTTTGAAATAACGAAAGCGTAAATTTAACTCTCGTAATAGGAGGACATAAGAAAGCTGTTTTGGTATAATGCACGAAAAATTTAGACTTTACAGAAGAAGGTTTCAAACCGCTCCAAAGTACGTAGATTACATAACAACGTCAACTTGCTTACCGCATTATTTTATTAAAAATTAAGACAGAAGTACAATATAATTATGTCACTCAGAAAGTGGATTTAAACAGTAGAGGTCACACATTACAAAATTTACATTTCCAAGGAGAGAACACGACAGATGCTTTTCGTGTAGGACAAGTATTCACAGAATATTTTTGCCATTCTCTAGCAAACATCTAGATGTATTAAAATGTTATAGTCAACGCACTGACAAAAATGATTTACCTAGCCTTCTCGTACTGACTGATGTAAAATCAGACTTGTACAATCAGAAATTTACACGTATTCAGTTACCAATTTTCTTTTTCTTTTTGCCCACTCCTATTTTATTCAGAAGTGCCAACGCATTTAGGATTGAAGTGATAATATAAGGCAGATAATTAAACACTAATCAATGACTTCGTCATTTATGTTTATGATGATAAAATAATGCACGATAATTCAACAGTCTAACCGTAGCGCGGCCGGAGGCGAAAATGTAGGCCGCAAGAAATACGCCATCACGATACTGCATCGCCGAGAGCACGGTTTGCAGTGAAATTGTCACGCCACACCTTTAAACTCCTACGACAGTACTTAACCATTTCGGCGGAATCACGGAACCGGTCGCGGCACTGTCTCGTCACTGATGTGTGTGAATCCACTTCACGGCTTCCGGCTCGACATTCCCTGGTGACTGGACGCGTATAATTAGTGCTTCGGCGTCATTAAGAGAAGTCGACGTACAGCTGACCGGACACCACCCTATGCGTCATATTGCTGCCAGTCCGCCATGGTGCGGCCAGATGTTCTGGTGGCGTCTTCAGCTATGGAGCAACACCCTGCGGCAGGCGCTTAAAGTACACCATACTTTCGTGCCGCAATAGTATAGAACTTAGTTCATCTCTCTGCGTAACGTAGTTTCCGTTGGCTTCCGATATGAGTGAAGAACCTAATTTCAAGCAACACGAGTCTGTGCCTGCAAATACATTCTTCGTCTAACGCTCCCATTGACTCAGGAATGAGTGGTTACTTCCGAAAATACACTGTCTTCTGCGAAACGCAGCTGTAAATCAGTTAAGTTAGATTAGGTTTAATTTTTTTTTCTAAACGACAACTACAGTTTATTCACATATATTAATATGCGTTATAAAAATTATTTCACGTGTTTTCTCGTTCCACGCAACTGTGACACCGAGCGTGCTAGGAAATTAGAAATAGAGGAAACAGATAGTCAAAAACATTCTTTAAGTATCTGAGAAGGTGGGGACTTCTCAGGGCATTATGCAGAGCACACGGCCCTTTCAGATCAACACTGACATACTAGTACAGCCCAAATATTTGCTCGTCCTCCAACTGCACTCTTACTCAGAAAAGTTGTGACGTGACAAGCTCTCACTGGCACATGTTGCACCAGGCAATAGAAAAAAGAGTAAAAATTCAGAAAGTAAACCAACAAAAGCAATAAACAAAGCAAAGGAAATAACAAAATTCTAAAAACAAAGAACTCAAATAAAGATAAATAACAGAAAGTAAAAAGGAGGAAAGATATTAATACAAAATAAAGGCCGTATAAATGAAAAAACACAGAACATGATACAGTGATTAAAAAGTATAAACAGAAAAAAATTTCAGATGAAGAAAAATAAAAGGAAGAAAATAAGCGAATAAACTGAAAAATTTGGTCAGAATGTCTGGCTGCTATACAGAGGACCCGGGTTCGATTCAAAGTACTGACAGGGATTTTCTCTTGGAAACAACAGTAAAATATCTATGAAAACAACGTGTGTGAAGTTTTACGAAAGGGAAGTGAAGTGCAGAGAATGAAAATGCAGCCAGCGGGTTTAGCCGTAAAGTCAAGTAGCGGGAGAGGTCAATCACGTTTTTCGACCTAATCCTCTGCTAAGAACCTGTTGACTTCACATAGGTTATAGAAAGGAAACATACGTTTACGGTGTTAGTGAGATTTTCCTTCATCCAGAAGTTTTTTTTTTTCTTAAGCTTTTGAGAGTGTTGGCTGCAATCAAAAAGGCAGAGTATACGTAGAGATGCGGTGACAGGTTTTATAGCGCTCCGTGTGGTGCCACGCTGTACTGTTAGCCGCTATGTTTTGTGAAGGCATTTTGCGCTCTAAAGACAAAATTCACAATTCTTCAAAACTTAAGGACGAGATAAAGTCAACATAATACACTCATGTTGAGAAAAACAGAACACCTTGAACGACTAGAGGTATGACGTCCATATTCAAAGAACATGTACATTAGTTTGTTCTGCAGTAATGACAAGCATTTGAAAAATGTCAGCTCGAGAATTCAAGGTTAACATCGATATCGCAGCGCGACACCCACCCATCTGTAAAATGTGCCTGCGGCTCTCGTTCTCGCTATAAACAGAAGGTAACGGATCGGTGTGTCTTCAGCAGATGTGCTGGATGCCTCACAGACGTATGCGAGAACCGTACCCTCAAATCAGTGAGTTTGAAACAGGGCGCGTTATTGCCATGAGATAATGTTATGCATGCATCCCTGGATATTGCTGCTCGTGTAAGACGAAGTGTTTCGGCAGTGTAACGGGTATGTGAAGAATGGTTACGGAAGGCCGTAGAACACGACGAGATGGGTCAGATCTCACCACACAAACCATCCCCCGAGAAGATCGACCCTCACCCGAATGGCATTGCATAACAGATCTGGGTGTTCCTTGGGTCTTGCACAACAGTGGAACACTGTAACAGACCGTACACTATCAGGATTGACAGTCTGTCGCCGTTTTGCTGCGCTAGTATTAGTCTTAGTCGTAGGAAAGCGGAATTTTGTTAAAATTCAGTAAAGGCGCGGTTGGGCGATGAAGTCTGGGGCCGCTGGCAGTGTGTGGTAATAGTCGGCAGCCAGTGGGCCAGACAGGGTAAACATGGCGCGGAGCTGCAGCGTCGTATTGCACATACGATTTGTCTGGAGTAGAGCAACAGCAAGGCAGGGAACTGCAGCGTTGCTTTAAGTTATTGTGATGTATGAGGCGAGGCAGTAGGCCAGAGCCGGGAGTGGCTGACGTGTGGGAATTTACCCCTGACATAGTTTCTGCCTGTCTCTGACACTAAGTCAGAAGCGAAGGAAAAAACAGTATAAATAGTCAGGCACTTTTAGCTTGAGGGTCAGTCGAAAGTCGGGTCGGACCTGTGCTGGTCTATGCCTATAGGGGCCAGTCTGGCAGGTATGTTGAAAATATTCTGTGTAAACCTATACTTTGTTTCCATGTACTTGTTTGGGTTGTATTCCGCCGCCAGGGACTCAACACTGGGGTGGGACGGAACGGCAGCCGGGTACTTCGAGACTGCGCGGTCTGCCTGAAGGAGGACAGTGACAGAGGTCTGCATGGGGTCCAGGACGGGTCACCTTCACTTCCCACCTGACGTACTGGGGTCCAGGCGAGGCGTACAATGCAAGAGGCGCAGCAGCGCTGCCGCAGTGCCAGGGATGGCGGTGGGTGTTGCCATCTGGCAAGTACCACTAGCAGCGAGTTGCGGCACCATATCCAGGAGGGCGCGGGTTCGAATCTGGTCCTGTCCTGGGGGCAGCAGCGGCCGAGGGCCACAGGTGACCAGTACCACCACCTTCGTCGCATGGTCGGTCAGAGCAGGCCAAACGGGGTGGAGGGCGGTGGGGACCAGGGACTGTAACAGTCTCCGGAATCGCGAGCAGTAGAGCAGCGCCTGTTGCTACGCCTTGGCAGGTTGTGACCGGGCGAGTGTGGCTGACTTCCATCGTCGGGCAGCCTTGATGACCGCAGCAGCGGTGTCAGCACTCCAGGAGTGCTGATACTGCTGGACTCGCAGAACTGCACGCGAGCGGCGCACAGACATTATGCTTCTGTAAACTAACTGAATAAAGTAATACTTCCGATTACGCTCTGCACTGCCCCTCGACGCTATTGAACTTGCTCGACCTCCTGAACAAATATGGCGTGGTGCGTCTCGGCTTCCGCTCAGCTATCTGGACTCCCGGGTTCGACCATCGACGGTCCGTAACAGTTTATTACGACATGGGTTACGTTCACATCGTCCACTTCTGCACCTACCTTTGATGAACGTGCAGCATCATGCTAGACGACAATGGTGTATGGAACGGCGTCACTGGGGACAGGCATGGCGTCAGATAGTGTTTCCGGACGAATCCAGGTTCTCTTTGCAGAAAATGACCATGGCATTTTGGTTTGCCACAGACAGGGGCAGCAACATCGCACAAGACATACAGCGCCAACTCGGGGCCTTATGGTGTGGGGTGCTATTAGTTACAACCACAAATCACGGCTGGTGTCTGTCCAGAGCACTGTGACCAGTGTGATCTACGTGAATGACATCCTGCGACCTGTAGCCATACCCTTTCTGTACAACACCCCAGACGCCATTTTTCAGCAAAACAACGCACGACCACATGTTGCTGCACAAGCACGTGCCTTCTTGGTGTCACAGAATGCCATTCTTTTGCCCTCGCCCGTCGGAACACCAGACTGTCGCCAATGGAAAATGTTTGGAATATATGTGAAACGACGGGTGCAGCGCTGTGACCCAGTACCGACTACAAGAGATGAACTTTGGAACCAGGTGAATGTAGCATGGATGGCTATACCGCAGTATACCATTGATGCCTTATAGCTCTCGATGCCATCACGGGTGGAACAAGTTATCAGTGCACATGGCGGACCCTGAGCCTAATAGTCAACTTAACACCTACTGAACTGAGGTGACTGAAGTGCTAATTTTTTTCTGCAGCACGTACTACTGTACTTGCCTTGTGCTATGAACATCCGATCTCTAGTCGTTCGAGGTGTTCTGGATTTCTTTTTAACGTTAGTGTATATTAACCAGTAAGTGCAAATGAATGAAAGTGAGCATGCTGCCAGAGGCCCACAGTTGTGCACAGAACGCTGGAAGGCACATAACGTGACGTCACCGCGACTGTAGCGCCAAATGGGACTGGCAGTTGAAGGACCGGAATAAGACATGAGCCGTGGCGGGACTGGCGCCAGTAGTATCTCAGACATGAGTACGATCGATTTCCTAATGCAGTGGTTTGTCTTTGGGCTTGGACCGGCTCGAGATATAAGGGAGTGCCGACCGCGAGGAAAGGGAAGGACACAACGCTTTGAGAACGGAACGCAGCGGTGCGCGAGTCGGCGATTGGCTGGCGGAGAGAAGCGAAGGCGGCGTGCCTGAGGCCGGGCGGCGGTTGTCACGTGGTTGTACTGGAGACCGCCGGAGTTGGCCGGCGCTGTGCATTCTCCGGGAACCTCGTGAGCTGTGGATGTGCCCGCTTCCTTGGAGGTACACGCTGTCATGGTCTTGCGAAGTGATGGTCTGGCATCTTCGCAAAATCGTCCCAGCATCAAGACACCCAGTTAAGTACGCTAATTACTAAGAGCGCTTAGTTAACTGTGATTCTCATCGCTCTTGGTACAGGAAGACGTTGCACAAGGTGTGATGTGATGCTTGTTCGATTTCGTTTGAGGCCTCCTGCTAACCGTGTGCTCTGCTTCCGCATAATATTGATGTATTTGCAGATGGGTGTCATTAAGTTCTAGTGAGCACCGGTTCTCGTGAGCCAGTTCATTTTCCACTCTTAGTGTTTGTTTATCAAGTACTGTTTTACTTAAAGAAAGCACTCGCGAGTGAAATTAGTTGTTGTTTAGCCTTGATTTTATAGAGTTAATTTACTGGTCAATCTTAAATGTTAGAGTTAAGGAACGTTTTCTGCCTTCTGTTGTCGGGTGAAGTCAGTGTTTCAGTTAGCTGAGGCAGTGGCAACCTAACCATAGGGCCTCCCTGTAGATTGCAAGTTGTTTACGGGCGGTGGACTTCGCCTGAGTTTGTGTGTTCCCCTTCGGTAGCGTTTGCTAGGTTCACATTTCGGTGGCCTACTCGAAGTGGGGTTGCAGACGGAGCCACGTCTTGTTTCGAAGTTAAGTAGGGCTATTACGTCTCTCAGTCGGTTCCACCGTTCGTGGTTAACTTCGGCCTTACAAGCTTGGGCCTTGGTTCTGTTGTTACACATTTATCATTCTACAGAGTTGTTTATTAAAATCAGCCTCAGTGATACAGTCTGGAACCGAGCGACCGCTACGGTCGCAGGTTCGAATCCTGCGTCGGGCATGGATGTGTGTGATGTCCTTAGGTTAGTTAGGTTTAATTAGTTATAAGTTCTAGGCGACTGATGACCTCAGAAGTTCAGTCGCAAAGTGCTCAGAGCCATTTGAACCAAACAGGTGTTAAGTCCATAGGTACCAAGACATGTATCAGTCAGTGAGCAGTTACGGTGCACTGTCTTGGTGTTCTTCATTACAACATGGCCCGGAGACAACGTCTGGATGACTTCACACAGAGAGGACCCATCGAGAAAGTGGAAGAAGCAATAAGTGTGTAGACTGCAGTCTCGGAGATTGGTATTTCTCACAACATTGTTTCACATGCATCGGAAGCGTTGTGAACCACGCTGCTTCACGGAAGTGCGGATATGGTCGACCGCGGTCAGCTACAGCAGCAGATGACCGCTACGTTGTGCAAGAGCCAAGAGGGGATCCTCGTCAAACTAGTCGAGGTGTTAGGTGTGATTCTACACTCACCGGTCAACACTATTGTGACGCTGTACTCCTTCCCCCAGTGCGTCTTTACAGGAGTACGTTCGACGCTGACTTCATTTTTATGAACGGCAATGCACTATCGCATTGAACAACGCAGATGAAGGAGCTCTTGGAACGAGAGGATATTCGGGGAATGGAACGGCTCGCCCGTTCCCCCCTGACTTAAATCCGATCCAGCAGGTGTGAGATGCGCTGGGGACACATTGCAGCACGTCCACGTGCAGCAACAACCATCCAGTAGCTGTCAACCACGCCAATGGCGAATGGAAAGCCCTACCACAAGAACTCCTTACCAACCGTGTGCCGAGCAGAACATGCACTGCTGCCGTGGTGATCACACACTCTATTAAGAATCATGTCCCGCCTTTTGTAATGTCCAGAAGAACATCAAAAATTGCGGTGACTTCTGATGGCTCTCGATCTTCCACCATAATCGAGTCTATCAACATGAGGTGGCAAATATGAGGTAGCCAAGGAGGTGGAAACGTGGGTTGTACTATGCCAAGACTGCTTTGTAGCTACAACAGGAAAACACAATTAATTAGTAGGAGTACAAAAGAAGAAAGTATTTATTACTTAACTTTGCTGCAGTCCATGATCAGTTGGTTGACAATTTTAGAAGATGCGACTAGACTAAGCGTCTGTAGAATGACATAATATACTAGTCACAAATCTTGCAGTGACGAAGTAATCTCTCCTAATCTTGAATGTTGAAACCGGTGAATTTGAAAACTAGCAAAGACTTGATGGCAGCAATGACTGAGCTGCAAACGGTGACTGACATCGGCGCTGGCTGACCACTGAGCGCGGCTACCAACTGTAGACTGGCACAACTGCACTACTCTCCTGCTGCACATGAAGTGGCCTAGCGGTGTCTCGCGGCGAGCATAAGTACTGCGACTGGCTGTGTACTCTTTGGCTAACACAGACGTTCTTCTGTTCCGTTTATCGAGAGAATCGCATCCGGCGGATCGATCTCTCAGGCGGCGGTGTGGTCGTACGACTGACGACATCACAACTTCAGTGTAGTCATCTCCTTTGAATAAAAGTGTCGCCAACGGCCCGTCAGATCACCGAAGTTAAGCGCTGTCGGACTTGGATAGCACTTGGATGGGTGACCGCCCCGTTTGCCGAGCGTTGTTGGCACGTGGGGTGCACTCAGCCCTTGTGTGGCAAACTGAGGAGCTGCTTGACTGAGAAGTAGGGGCTCCGGTCATGAAAACTAAAAACGGCCAGGAGGGCGGCGTGCTGACCACCTCTATACGCTAAGGATGACACGGCGGTCGGTCAATTCAAAAATGTTCAAATGTATGTGAAATCTTATGGGACTTAACTGCTAAGGTCATCAGTCCCTAAGCTTACACACTACTTAACCTAAATTATCCTAAGGACAAACACACACACTCATGCCAGAGGGAGGACTCGAACCTCCGTCGGGACCAGCCTCACAGTCCATGACTGCAGCGCCTCAGGCCGCTCGGCTAATCCCGCGCGGCGGTTGGTCAGTACCGTTAAGGTCTTCCGAGACCTGTTCCGAAGAGTTTACTGTGTCATTACTGGTCGTGTTATTGCATATTTCTTTCAGTTACTTTCTGAACTGTATTGCAGCAATTCTCTCTACTGATTGTTCAAGTTTCATCAAGATATGTTAGTTGGGACACATCGCGGGGAAGTCACTTTCGCCCGTCAGTTTTGCACGCCAGTGTTTATGAAGTGTTAGTGCGCTATGCTTAGAGGTAATATTGTTTCTAGGTGTAATTACTAAACAGCAACAGTTGAAAGTTATTTCATAATTTCCTTACATCCTATCAAGTGGCAACCACCTTTCATTTGCTTCCACAAAACATGGCGGAGGCTTGTTCGGTTTCTTTCACTCTGCTCGCAGTGTTGCCTCTCTATGATATTCTGTCTCTGGAATACACTAACTGAAGTTCTGAAGGTATCTGGCAAAAAATACAGGGAGTGAAAAGTTATCTACAACTTGTAGAGAAATCAGAGTCGATAGACATGAAAGCGAAGCAGTAATTGACAAGAGGGAGAGACAAGTTTGTAGTCTACCCCAGGTGTAATTCAATCTGTACATTGAGCAAGCAGTAGCGGAAACCAAGGAGAAATTTGGAAAGGTTATTAAAGTTCTGGGAGAAGAGACTGAAAACTTTCAGTTTTAGCGATGATATTATAGCTCTGTCAAGGACGGCAAAGGAGTTGCAAGGGACTTGAATAAAATTACATTGAAATGAATACCCTTAGCTGCATACAGGAGTTGATATAAATCAACGGGGACAGTTGAAACTGTGTGCCCCGACCGGGACTCGAACCCAGAACCTCTTGGTTATATGGTAGACGCTCTATCCATCTGAGCCACCGAGGACACAGAGGCTAGTGCGACTGCAGGGACTTATCTCTGGCACGCCTCCCGTGAGACCCACATTCGCAACTTACTGTCCCGCACTATATTCATAGTGCCCTTGCCCATCAACTCATTAGTCGCGGCTTTACTGCTGATTCCCGTAGAGTTCGGGCATTGTGCATCCGCACAGAAGAAGATAGTCAAATGGCCGGTGAGCCTTAACTATATATATACATATATATATATATATATATATATATGGTATTTGTTCTTTCGGACATGTTCGAAAGAACAGATACCATCTTCATATACTTGAATGAAAGTTGATAATGCTTTGAAAATAGATTATAAGTTGAAAAAAAGTAAAGCAAGGGTAGTGGAATGAATGATACTAAATCAAGCTATGTCGGAGGAGTAAAATTAGGAAATGAGACACTACAAGTAGAAAATGAGTTGTGCTGTTTCGATATCAAAATAACCGATGATGACTGAAGTAGCGTGAATATAAAATACAGACTTACAACAGTAAGAAAAACGTTTCGGAAAAAGAGGATTTTATTGATATTAGACAAATTTAATTTTGAGGAAGTCTGTTTTACAGGTACTTATTTGGATTGTAGCCTTGTACGGAAGTGAAACGCCGTTGATAAGCCGTTCGGACAAGACGATAACTGAAGCTTCCTGAATGTGGTGTTAGAGAATGATGTTGTAGATGAAATGGCAGACTGCATAACTGATGAGAAAAGAATTGGGGAAAAACTAAATTCATGGCACAACTTAATATAAAGAAGGGATCAGTTGATATGACACATTATGTAGCATCAAAGAATCGAAGATATGGAAATGGATGGGAGTGGGGGGGAGGGGGGGAGGTGGGGAATTATAGAGTCAGACCAAGCAAGAACACACTGAGGTGATGGAAGCCACGGAATACCTCTCAATGTCGTGTCGGAGCTCCTTTTACCTTGCGTAGTGCAGCATCTCGACATGGCATGGACTCAACAAGTCATTCGAAGTTCCCTGCAGAAATATTGTACCTCTATAGCCGTTCATAATTGCGAATGTGTTGCAGGTGCAGGATTTTGTGCACGAACTGACCTCCCGATTATGTCCAATAAATTTTCAATGGGATTCATGTCGGGCTATCTGGCTGGGCAAATCATTCGCTCGAATTGCCCAGAATATTCTTCAAATCAATCGCGAGCAGTTGTGGCTCGGTAACGTGGTTCTACATCTACATCTACATCCATACTCCGCAAGCCACCTGACGGTGTGTGGCGGAGGGTACCTTGAGTACCTCTATCGGTTCTCCCTTCTATTCCAGTCTCGTATTGTTCGTGGAAAGAAGGATTGTCGGTATGCCTCTGTGTGGGCTCTAATCTCTCTGATTTTATCCTCATGGTCTCTTCGCGAGATATACGTAGGAGGGAGCAATATACTGCTTGACTCTTCGGTGAATGTATGTTCTCGAAATTTTGACAAAAGCCCGTACCGAGCTACTGAGCGTCTCTCCTGCAGAGTCTTCCACTGGAGTTTATCTATCATCTCCGTAACGCTTTCGCGATTACTAAATAATCCTGTAACGAAGCGCGCTGCTCTCCGTTGGATCTTCTCTATATCTTCTATCAACCGTATCTGGTACGGATCCCACACTGCTGAGCAGTATTCATGCAGTGGGCGAACAAGCGTACTGTAACCTACTTCCTTTGTTTTCGGATTGCATTTCCTTAGGATTCTTCCAATGAATCTCAGTCTGGCATCTGCTTTACCGACGATCAACATTATATGATCATTCCATTTTAAATCACTCATTGTCATCCATAAAAATTCCATCTTTGTTTGGGAACGTGAAGTCCATGATTGCATGCAAATGGTCTCCAAGTAGCCGAACATAACCATTTCCAATCGATGATCGGTTAAGTCGGACCAGAAGACCCATGTGAACACAGCCCACATCATTATGTAGGCACACCAGTTTGCACAGCGCTTTGTTGACAACTGTCCGCCCCTCGTGGTCTCGCGGTAGCGGCCTCGCTTCCCGAGCACGGGGTTCCGGGTTCGATTCCCGGCGGGGTCAGGGATTTTTCCTGCCTCTAGATGACTGGGTGTTGTTGTCTCGTCTTCATCATCATCATTCATCCCCATTACGGTCGGAGGAAGGCAACGGCAAACCACCTCCATTAGGACATTAGGACCTTGCCTAGTAAGGCGGTGCGGGTCTCCCGCATCGTTCCCCTACGCTCGGTAAAGAAGCAAGGGACATCATTTTTTTTTTTTTTTTTTTTCTTTTGACAACTGGGATTCTACACCACACCCGAACCGTACCATCGGCTACTACAAATTGAAATCCGGACTCATCTTACCAGGCCACGGTTTTCCAGTTGGCGCTGCAGACGAAGTCGCTGTTAGAAAAGACACTCACTTCGGTCGTCGGCTGCCATAGCCTACTAATCGAAGTTTCGCCGCGCTGCTCTAATGGATACTTTCATCGTACGCCCTACCTAGATTTCTGCGGTTCCACTACTGGCCATTAAAATTGCTACACCACGAGGATGAAGTGCTACAGACGCGAAATTTAACCGACAGGAAGAAGATACTGTGATATGCAAATAATGAACTGTTGAGAGCATTCACACAATGTTGGAGTCGGTGGCGACACCTACAACGTGCCGACATGACGAAAGTTTTCCAACCGATTTCTCATACAAAAACAGCAGTTGACAGGCGTTGCCTAAAGAAACGTTGTTGTGACGCCGCGTGTAAGAAGGAGAATTGTGTACCATCAGGTTTCCGACTTTGATAAAGGTCGGATTGTAGCCTATCGCGATTGCGCTTTATCGTATCGCGACATTGCTCCTCACGTTGGTCGAGATCCAATGACTGTTAAGCAGAATATGGAATCGGTGGGTTCAGGAGGGTGATATGGAACACCGTGCAGGATCCCAACGGCCTCGTATCACTAGCAGTCGAGATGGCAGGCATCTTCTCCGCATGGCTGTAACGGATCGTGCAGCCACGTCTCGATCCCTAAGTCAACAGACGCGGACGTTTGCAAGACGACAACCATCTGCACGAACAGTTCGACGACGTTTGCAGCAGCATGGACTATCAGCTCGGAGACCTTGGCTGCGGTTACCCTTGACGCTGCATCACAGACAGGAGCGCCTGCGATGGTGTACTCAACGACGAACCTGGGTGAACGAATGGCAAGACGTCATTTATTCGGATGAATCCAGGTTCTGTTTACAGCATCATGATGATCGCATCCGTGTTTGGCGACATCGCGGTGAACGCACATTGGAAGCGTGTATTCGTCTTCGCCATACTGGCGTATCACCCGGCGTGATGGTATGGGGTGCCATTGGTTACACGTCTCGGTCACCTCTTGATCGCACTGACGGCGATTTGAACAATGGATGGTTCAAATGGCTCTGAGCACTATGGGACTTAACAGCTGTGGTCATCAGACCCCTAGAACTTAGAACTACTTAAACCTAACTAACCTAAGGACATCACACACATCCATGCCCGAGGCAGGATTCGAACCTGCGACCGTAGCGGTCTTGCGGTTCCAGACTGCAGCGCCTTTAACCGCACGGCCACTTCGGCCGGCTATAGGCATGTGTTTGGATGCATATCTCTTTCCCACGGCTTTTGTCGCGTCACTGTGTACTAAGCAGGTTCAAAGGGATGTGGGTTGCAGTAGTCAGAGGTGATAATTTCCGCACGGGATGGGCTAGTATGGAGAACGGCATGAACCCAGTCTTCGTACTGAAGACCACAACAATAACAACAGCTGCTTCAGAAGACAGCCATCCAAGCACACCTAAGATGAATTTTATACTATTGCTCTCCCCGCATACAAGGGCGACGAGACTCCAGGTCCGTATCTGACAGCGAGAGGCAGCAGCGCGCGGCACGGTGTGTACGGGGAGACGCGCGCTTGTCGGCCATAGGCTGGCCGGCGTGTGCTGGCAGCTGCCGCGGCCGCAGCGCGTGTCCACAGGCCGATATATCGTCCTGCCGTCTCGCACAGCCGGCGTGGCGCGGTGGCGGTGGCGGCGGCGGCTGATCACACACGGCGGCGTGCAGCGGCGCAGCGTTCACCACGCAGCTGCACTACGGTACAGCAGCGGTCAAACCTCGGAGCTCGCTCTACCGCGTGGTTTTCTATTACTCGTGAACACCTTTTCCTGACCACTTTCAGTCCCACTTAGTAACTGTTCTAATCGAAGGTGCAGAGTCACCGTAATGTTTATCAACCTTCTCTTTAGTCTCCTGAGGCGTTTCGTCTTTCATAAAGTGCATCTACATCTACATCTACATGGATACTCTGCAAATCATATTTAAGTGCCTGGCAGAGGGTTCATCGAACCACCTTCACAATTCTCTATTATTCCAATCTCGTATACCGCTCGGAAAGAATGAACACCTGTATCTTTCCGTTGTAGTTGTTGTTGTGGTCTTCAGTCCAGAGACTGGTTTGATGCAGCTCTCCATGCTACTCTATCCTGTGCAAGCTCCTTCATCTCCCAGTCCGGAACCGCGTGACGGCTACGGTCGTTAAGTGAAGGTCGTCGGCTACTGCGTAGTCTTTGGTGAGAAGTAACGCCTGAAATTTGGTATTCTCGCCGCACTCTTCACTGTGGACGGACAAATATTTCGTTTCCTGTCGATTTCCGAAATGGGATGTCCCATGCGTCTGGCTGTAACAACCATTCTGCATTCAAAGTCTGTTAAGTCCCGCCGTGCGATCGTAATGACGTCGGAAACCTTTTCACAAGAATCAACTGTGTACAAATGACAGCTCCGCTGATGCACTGCCCTTTAATACCTCGTGTACCGCCCTTCTATGTATGTGCTTGTCGCAGTCCTTTAACTTTTGCCGGCCGGTGTGGTGGAGCGGCTCTGGGCGCTTCGGTCTGGAACCGCGCGACCTCTAGGGTCGCAGGTTCGAATCCTGCCTCGGGCATGGATGTGTGTGATGTCCTTAGGTTAGTTAGGTTTAAGTAGTTCTAAGTTCTAGGGGACTGATGACCACAGTAGTTAAGTCCCATAGTGCTCAGAGCCATTTCAACCATTTGAACCATCATCTCCCAGTACTTACTGCAACCTACATCCTTCTGAATCTGCTTAATGTATTCATCTCTTGGTCTCCCTTTACGATTTTTACCCTCCACACTGCCCTCCAATGCTAAATTTGTGATCCTCTGATGCCTCAGAACATGTCCTACCAACCGATCCCTTTTTCTAGTCAAGTTGTGCCACAAACTCCTCTTCTCCCACAATTCTATTCAATACCTCCTCATTAGTTATGTGATCTACCCATCTAATCTTCAGCATTCTTCTGTAGCACCACATTTCGAAAGCTTCTATTCTCTTCTTGTCCAACTATTTATCGTCCATGTTTCACTTCCATACATGGCTACACTCCATACAAATACTTACAGAAACGACTTGCTGACACTTAAATCTATACTCGATGTTAACAAATTCCTCTTCTTCAGAAATGCTTTCCTTGCCATTGCCAGTCTACATTTAATATCCTCTCTACTTCGACCATCATCAGTTATTTTGCTCCCCAAATAGCAAAACTCCTTTACTACTTTAAGTGTCTCATTTCCTAATCTAATTCCCTCAGCATCGCCCGACTTAATTCGACTACATTCCATTATCCTCGTTTTGCTTTTGTTCATATTCATCTTATACCCTCCTTTCAAGACACTATCCACTCCATTCAACTTCTCTTCCAAGTCCTTTACTGTCTCTGACAGAATTACAATGTCATCGGCGAACCTCAAAGTTTTTATTTCTTCTCCATGGATTGTAATACCTACTGCGAATTTTTCTTTTGTTTCCTTTACTACTTGCTCAATACCTTTCCGTACGAGCTCTGATTTCCCTAATTTTATCGTGGTGATGGTTCCGCCCTATGTAGGTCGGTGTCAACAAAATATTTTCCCATTCGGAGGAGAAAGTTGGTGATTGGAGTTCCGTGAGAAGATTCCGTCCCAACTACAAACGCCTTTCTTTTAACGATTTCCAGCCCAAATACTATATAATTTCTGTGACAGTCTCTCCCATATTTCGCGATATTGCAAAACGTGTTGCCTTTCTTTGAACTTTTTCGATGTGCTCCGTCAGTCCTTCCTGGTAAGGATCCCACACCGCGCAGCAGTATTCTAAAAGAGGACAGACAAGCGTAATGTAGGCAGTCTCCTTAGTAGGTCTGTTACATTTTCTAAGTGTCCTGCCAATAAAACGCATCCTTTGGTTAGCCTTCCCCACAACATTTTCTATCTGCTCCTTCCAATTTAAGTTGTTCGTAATTGTAATACCTAGGTATTTAGTTGAATTTACGGATTTTAGATTAGACTGATTTATCGTGTAACCGAAGTTTAACGAGTTACTTTCCTCACTCTTGTGGATGACCTCACAGTTTTCGTTGTTTAGGGTCAAGTGCTACTTTTCCCAACATTCAGATATTTTTTCTAAATCGTTTTGCAGTTTATTTTGATCTCCTGATGACTTTATTAGTAGATAAACGACAGCGTCATCTGCAAACAACCGAAGACGGCTGCTCAGATTGTCTCCCAAATCGTTTACATAGATAAGGAACAGAAAAGGGCCTATAACACTTCCTTGAGGAACGCCTGAAATCATGATCTCGATACGCGCCAGTGGTGCCATCTCTCGAACTTTGCACGGACTTTTCAAACGCCCCTCGTACAGTACATTAGCTGACGGGAGGCAGCCGTGTTTCTCAGGGATGATCAAGAGTTTTAACTACCATCTCGTTAAAAAAAAAAAAAATCAACATGCGGCCATCAAACGTCTACATGTACCACTGTCGCTTCCTGATTTTCTTGTTCAAGTAGCAAACGGTTCGCGGGAAAGATGATTGCCGGTAAGTCTGTGTGAGTTCGAGTCTCTGATTTTATCTTCATAGCCTTGTTGCGAAATCCAGGCTAACCGAGAGCGCTAATGCGCTGCTTCCTGGACTCGGATGGGCGCGCCGGCCCTGGATCGAATCCGCCTGGTGGTTTAACAACGACCGGCCGGTGTGCCGGCCAGCCTGGATATGGTTTTAGGCGGTTTTCCACATCCCCCTAGGTGAATACCGGGCTGGTCCCCACATCCCGCCTCCGTTACACGGCTCGCAGACATTTGAACACTTTCGTACTACTCCATGGATTACACTAGTCGCAGACAGTTGGGGTACACTAATTCCATCCCGGGGGTACGGGGTGGCGGCAGGAAGGGCATAGGGCCACCCCTTCCACTAACATTGCCAATTCCGATTAACCATGCCGACCCTGCCTAATTGTGGGAAAAGGCACAAGCGAAGGAAAGAAAGAAAGTAAGCCTTGTTGCGAGATATAGGCAGAAGGAAGGATATGTTGGTTGACTCTTCTAGGAACGTACAGTCACAGAAGCGTGCCAGTAAAGCACATCGTGATGCAGGACGTGTTGCAGTGTCACCGAAATGAGTTGGCTGAGCATCTCCGTGAGACTTTCGCGCTCACTGTAACAACCTGCAACGCAACGCTCTGCTCTTCTTTAGATCTTCTCTGTTTCCCCTATCAATCCTACCTGGTGCTTATCTCAGACTGACGTGCAATATTCATGCATTACTCGACGGGAATTTTGAGAGTTACCTCCTTTATGGGTGGACAATGTTTCTTGAGGAATGTTCTGATGAGTCCGTCCGGCATCTGCCTTACTTGTGATTAGTATTATGTGGTCAGTCCAGTATAAATCGCTCCATGTTTTAAGAATGTGACTACTTCCAGTAATTGTTCTGCAATCGTGTAACCATACAATAGGTCTTTCTACTAATTTCTGCTCAATACGTTACTTTTGGATATTCTGAGGGTCAACTGTCAATCCCTGTATCAAGTGTGGATCCTCTGCAGGCCGTCCTGCATTTCGCTACAATTTTCCAGCGTTGCGACTTCCCTGTATAGAAGAGTGTCTTCCACGAAAAGCCTCGTGTAATTTCAGATTTTATGCATTGGATCATTTCCATATGATGGATCCAGGTTTCATCGACAGTCACAAATTGGCGCAAAAGGTCTTGCGTATTGTGGTTAAACGTCACCACACATTGTGCTGGGATGTTGTGCCGGATGCGCATTTGATCGACTATGAGCAGGGCCGGCCGCTGTGGCCGAGCGGTTCTAGGCGCTTCAGTCTGGAACCGCGCGACCACTACTGTCGGAGGTTCGAATCCTGCCTTGGGCATGGATGTGTCTGATGTCCTTAGGTTGGTTAGGTTTAAGTAGTTGTAAGTTCTAGGGGACTGATGACCTCAGATGTTAAGTCCCATAGTGCTCAGAACCATTTGAACCATTATTGACTATGAGCAATCGCAGCACCCTCCCCGCACACAACTTCTTCACAGCCAGTTTCCCGTCAACTTGAGATGCCTACAGTCTCAGCAATCTCACGAATTTTTAATGCATTACCGTATCATGGATTTTGTCAATGGTTTCCTTTGTGGCGACGTCCATAGAACGGTCAGAGCACGCTTCGCCACTCGTGCTTGTCCAACCACGTTTAAATTCATTAATCCAAAAGTAAATGGTCTTCAGTGATGCCGTAGAGCCTGCGTGAAGTTCATTTTTTTCTATTTTGATTTGCGCAGCTGTCCAGTTCTTTAAATAAAAATGTTTAATGACAGCACGAGACCTGCTTTTTTCCATTTTTAATCGCAGTCGACACACTGACCAATTCAGACAGCTGTCAACAATGAACTGTACACTGTTGAAATTCTTTATATGAACCTTGGAATAAACAAGCTTACCAACCACGAAGGTGCAACAAAAATGTTCCATTCTCTCGTGGAAAGTTACCAGACATACCAAACCATCCTCCCTTGGAGTACGCCCTAAGGAAATGGTGTGTCCTGTTTGTTACAAATTCTTCAGTTCAGTCACACAGCTGGTTTGATATTCCGTACCCTCGTATTCTGTTCATTAGGCTGCATTGCGGAATTGAATCGAACGCTTCCGGAAGACATGGAACACGACGTCAACCTGGGTGCCAGTGTCTACCGTTTTCTGGGTTTCGTGGACAAACAAAGTTAGCTGTGTTTCACACGATCGTTGTTTTGTTGTTTATGTTAATACTATTCGTTAAAATTTATATGCTTTTGCATGAGCTCGAACCAACTGTCGAACTTTTTTTTTTTAATTTGAGATGTAACTGCCTAATAGGAAAAGTCTATCTCGCTTCAGCTACATCTCTTCGCGAAGTGTTAGTAGTAATAGTAGTAGTAGTAGTAGTAGTAGTTTTATTCATCCGTAGATCACCTTCAGAAGGATACTACACTTGTAGTGGTATTACAATTTAAGAAATAACAGGTTTTTTATATATTTATATACATACTTAGAGGTCGAGTTTGACAAGGATGGGGCAGGTAGCCAGCTGTAGCCTTAAAGAAGAAACCATCCCGGCATACCCCTTTAGCCTAAAGTAATTTATGGAAACCGTGGGAAATCTAAATCAAGAAGACCAGACGAAGACTCGAGCCTCCGCCCCCCCTCCCTCCCCCCACCCCCACCACCTGCGAAATCAGATTATCCGTTGTTTACAATTGTTTTGTTGCAAGGATCAAGGATGTCATTTAATAACGTAAAAGGCTAGTTTTACGCTGTCCATTCATTTCACATTCGCAGTCACTGCATACGCTACACACACCACTCATACACAAACGTTATTTTCATAATGTAACACTGCACGCACTGTTAGCTGATGTCAGGATCATAGCGACGATGTTTAGTTTCAGTTTTCTGTATCGCAACTTCCACTTGCAAACATGAAAACCTGAGTTAACATGCCTCTATAATGAATAAGATATTGAGCCCAGAAAGATAATAAGGTTTTCATATTGTACCGGGGCTCCGTGGTGATGTTACAAACTTCTAGGAGTGGTGGAGAAAGCTAAATGTATGTATCTGAGGTAGCGGACCCTGGTCCAGAAACAACCGAGTGGGACGTGATAAGCGAAAATTGTTCTGATTTCTATGACAGTGCGATACATGTAGCTGTACTATTGTTGCTGAAACTATAGTGTAGGCAACTTAACAGAAATTTAAATTTGGAAATTTGTGGTAAGATCTTATGGGACCAAACTGCAGAGGTCATCGGTCCCTAAGCTTACACACTACTTAATCTAGCTTACGCTAGGACAACACACACACATGCCCGAGGGAGGACTCGAACCTCCGACGAGGGAAGCCGCACAGCCCGTGACAAGGCGCCTTAGACCGCACGGCTACCCCTCACGGCCAACTTTCAGAGATGGTAGGTGGTAGTGTGGACCAAGAGAAGAAAAAACTATTTGTAAACGTGGGCTCTAAAACGCATACCTTAAGAGCTCTCTCCTTAGGAAATTTACGAAATTTATTGTACAGTTGTACTTCTTGGTAGAAAGTGCCGTTTGTTCTTTCTTGTTAATTTAAGTTCAGTGTAGATCTTATTTCATGGTCATGGATGGAGATACTTGAGCAGTAAATATTGTCAATGCTACTTTTTATGCGCGCAGCTGTTAACTCTTAAACGTTAACTGTTAAGGTAATTACGTATATAGAGTACTGTTGTGTTTTTGGTAGTGATAAAGACGACTCAGGAGAGGTAGAAAGCTGGTGCTGGCAGTCTGTTCCTTTCAAACAGCATTAAGAAATGCAACTTATCGTTTTCGAGCCTCGGCTTCAGTGTTAGTCTTGTGCGCCATTTTGATAACTATGGCCGCTTTCCTCTTGAAGGGGCGGAGGAAGGCGGAGAGACTTGGGACAAACAAGGTTATATTTTTCCGGTACGGAAGGCCTGCAAAACACTCGAAAATGCATTTCTGTGCGCGGGGCGTCCAATTCTGCTGAAGCACATTCCTGTTTTTCTCGGCGTGTGTTGCAGGTTAGTGAGGAGCGATTTATTGGGCAAGAGGAGGCCTCAGAAAAAAGCGTAGAGTCACTAGCAAGCTGGAGGCGGTGTTGGATACAATTGACTAACCTAGGTTAGTGGTATCTTTGTGTGACATTTTCCATATTAAGTTTGAATCATATTCCTGTTTTATTGTTGTCATGATTATCGACAGGAATTGCTAGCAGCCCGTTGGAGGTGATGTGTCGAACGGTTGACAGTGAAGATATTCCATTCCAGTGGTCGGGTTCCGGTATCTTTCCAGAGAGTAGTTACCACCGTACCTACAGAGTTGGCAAGAAAAAATGCACAGAGTATCCAAAGAACCTCCAAACCGTGTTACTTCACTATGCAGTATGAGCATAGACACTGTAATTTTTAATATGTACTTTGGGGAAAAAGGTATCAAACAAATTTTATTCTCTTACAATTTAACAGTTAGTGCTAAAACTGCACAATATTCACAGTATTTGTTATTGGTTTCATTAGTTTAAATACAGAATAGCCAACCGCATTTTTTTGATCAATGGCCAATGGTCACATAAGCAGATCAAATAAACCCTAAGAACTCATTATGTGTCATGTGCACATCAATTTTTAAGTAAATTGTAAAACGAGGAAAGAAGCACCACATACATGAAAAATATGGTAATTTCTAAATTGATTATTTTAGAACAGAAGTAATCAATTGAAACTTTTTATAAGCATTGTATTTTTATTTTCCCTCCTAAACGGAGGTGAATCATGTTAATTTCATACAAACTAAAGAAAAATCATGAAAAAGGCTGCATTACTCTTTCAGTTTAAGATATGAGTCTATATTTTCTACTCCTGGATATTTCAATTGAATTATATATGTACATAAAATGTACAGATTAGCAATAAAACATAAGCAAAGTTATCTTTATCAAATCCACGAGGCAGTATGGAGCACTTTTGGAGTTGACTCTGGATTTTGTTTGGTACATGGCCACATGAATCAAGCGCCGTGCGCTACCATTGTGCCGATTTATTATTCGTGGTGAACATTTGTTCCTCTGCGAGGATTCGAGCCGGCTGCCTAGTGATACAGCGCCACAACGCTGTATCTGTTGTTGTTGTTGTGGTCTTCAGTCCTGAGACTGGTTTGATGCAGCTCCCCATGCTACTCTATCCTGTACAAGCTTCTTCATCTCCCAGTACTTACTGCAACCTACATCCTTCTGAATCTGTTTAGTGTATTCATCTCTTGGTCTCCCTCTACGATTTTTACCCTACGCGCTGCCCTCCAGTACTAATTTGGTGATCCCTTGATGCCTCAGAATATGTCCTACCAACCGATCCCTTCTTCTAGTCAAGTTGTGCCACAAATTTCTCTTCTCCCCAATTCTAGTCAGCACCTCTTCATTAGTTAAGTGATCTACCCATCTAATCTTCAGCATTCTTCTGTAGCACCACATTTCGAAAGCTTCTATTCTCTTCTTGTCCAAACTATTTATCGTCACGTTTCACTTCCATACATGGCTACACTCCATACAAATACTTTCAGAAAAGACTTCCTGTCACTTAAATCTATACTCGATGTTAACAAATTTCTTTTCTTCAGAAACGATTTCCTTGCCATTGCCAGTCTACATTTTACATCCTCTCTACTTCGACCGTCATCATTTATTTTGCTCCCCAAATAACAAAAGTCATTTACTACTTTAAGCGTCTCATTTCCTAATCTAATACCCTCAGCATCACCCGATTTAATTCGACTACATTCCATTACCCTCGTTTTGCTTTTGTTGACGTTCATCTTGTATCCTTCTTTCAAGACACTGTCCATTCCGTTCAGCTGCTCTTCCAGGTCCTTTGCTGTCTCTGACAGAATTACAATGACTTCGGTGAACCTCAAAGTTTTTATTTCTTCTTCATGGATTTTAATTCCTACTCCGAATTTTTCTTTTGTTTCCTTTACTGCTTGCTCAATATACAGATTGAATAACATCGGGGATAGGCTACAGCTCTGTCTCACTCCCTTCCCAACCACTGCTACCCTTTCATGCCCCTCGACTCTTATAACTGCCATCTGGTTTCTGTACAAATTGTAAATAGCATTTCGTTTCCTGTATTTTGCCCCTGCCACCTTCAGAATTTGAAAGAGAGTATTCCAGTCAACGTTGTCAAAAGCTTTCTCCAAGTCTACAAATGCTACAAACGTAGGTTTGCCTTTCCTTAATCTATTTTCTAAGATAACTCCTAAGGTCAGTATTGCCTCACGTGTTCCAACATTACTATGGAATCCAAACTGATCTTCCCCGAGGTCGGCTTCTACCAGTTTTTCCATTCGTCTGTAAAGAATTCGTGTTAGTATTTTGCAGCCGTGGCTTATTAAACTGATAGTTCGGTAATTTTCACATCTATCAACACCTGCTTTCTTTGGGATTGGAATAATTATATTCTTCTTGAAGTCTGAGGGTATTTCGCCTGTCTCATACATCTTGCTCACCAGATGGTAGAGTTTTGTCACGACTGGCTCTCCGAAGGCTATCAGTAGTTCTAATGGAATGTTGTCTACTCCCAGGGCCTTGTTTCGACTCAGGTCTTTCAGTGTTCTGTCAAACTCTTCATGCAGTATCATATCTCCCATTTCATCTTCATCTACATCCTCTTCCATTTCCATAATATTGTCCGCTGTATCTAGATCAGAATAATAAAGTGACTGACAACTGAGGTCGGAAAGGGGGAATGTTGTCGATTCGCGGTTACACACCAGCGCAATATGTCTCCAGTAGCAATACCTGCGCAACTCCGAACTGAGTACGTCCGTACGTTCCCTGTTAACGTGTAGTACTGAATTCTCTTTCCTGGATCATAATAGTCTCATTACTTCCCTAAGAAATTTCTCATTTAGCTTCAAAATTCCCTGAAAGAAACACACCGCACAGAGAAACAAAGGAAAGAAAAATCACAAAATCACAACAATTAAATTATACGCCGCAATTGTTGTTATGGTAGCTGTCCTGTAAATAAATAACTGTCAGTCACTTTGATATTTGGATCCTGGTATAGTGTGCGTTCGTGCAGATAACCAAATCGCATCAATCGAGCCAGACATGTAGGGCACTCCATTTCCACTACCGTAGAAGCATTTCGCGGACAACAATGGCATTTTCCAGCATTGTTACCCAGAATTGAAAAAGCAGCTGATAGTAGTTGTACCTTAGGGCGTGCAGCGGCTAATTCGAGCTGCAACAGGTGATCGCCCGCCAGTGCAAGCAGCTGTTCCAAGATGTACCTACAAGCTGTGGAGTACAGTGGTCATCATTCCGCACGGGCACCTCTCTAAGTGCATGTCACAGGGCACAGGACACAGAGATTAGCATGCCAACGTGAACAGTGCCAACGGACACACGACGCATGACAAGATGCTCCCTTGGACTGGCGACTCAGAGCGTACCTTGCTACACGCCGATAAAATGCCACAAATATATCTTAAAGTGGGATACAGTTCGGACTTCCGGTGCTTTCCTCCTTTGGGAATGTCTACACGGTAGGAAATGGAACCATGAGGCATTTATTGTCGTTGCCCATAGGCGAATGATGCAAGATTCTGCAGTATTACGCTGCAAATTAACTGCATAACAAAAATACGCCCTTGAGGCGGCGCGGTGAAGTTATCGCATACTGACGGTATTACTCTCGCCTTTCCGTGAACTTCTCTTCTTCCGCAGCACATACGCCTTTTCTGAAGAAAGCGATTAGTATAGCTCAATTAGAAAAGCTTTAGCTGAACTATCCGAACTAACAAGGGAATATTCCCAGTGTCAATAAATGATCTTGATGAAACTTGGCGGGCAAAATAGTGCAATACCTTTTTTCACTTTTAAGGGCAAAACACAACTCGAAACGCAATTTGGTATTTTAGATTTAGTGGGAATATCTTCGAAACGATGATATATAAAAAAAATGCATATTAAACTTGATAGGTGACTGATGTTCTTGAAAACTGTATAATCAACTGTTGCAATAATTTGAAAGTTTGCAAAATACCCTTCAACCATTAATTAATTTTGAAAACGAAAACTTATTTTACAACATAAGTCAAAGGAACTTTCAAGCAACATGCCTCCCTGTGTAGTAAGGGTGGATTCCCAAATACTATTTCTGGAAAAATGCTGCACATAATGTGCTGTCACAGTATTTTCAACATACCAAATTAAAATATTTAAACATTCACTGTTATTCTTATTATTATTTATTTTACTTATATTTCTTACGTGTTTTACGTTTTACATACTTGATCTTTATGTTTTTTACTTTACTGTTTCATATACATGTATTTTATTAATTGAAGATAATAACTCATTATGTTAGAAAAAATTACAATATTCATAATATGCAAATAAATACTTAACACATGTTCTTTTTTTTTAGACAATGCATAAAATGAACAAAATTTCTTCACGTAATATAAATATAAAACAAAGTTCAGCAGGATTTCAGATTGTCGCAGGTGGCCCTCTAAATATTTTGGTTTGTATTAGGCATATTTCAGTACATTGCTAAGCTTTGGCAAAGAGTTTATGTATTAATGACTGCAGCTCGATTATATTGTTTCTCAACTAAAGACTGACATCATAATCATTCAACAGAACTAGATATGATAGGTGTCTTATGAAGTTCTTCCAACATCGAAAGCTGTATATGTTCCACGACTGTATCTCTGCAGTTGAGCCCTTTGGGATTACGAGATGAACAAGTTCCTTGTTCTCAGGTACGATGCTCTGTATGGTTCTTTCATATTGATAGCCCTAAGATCTAAAAATACTACAGACTTTTCTCCATCACTGAGAAAGGAAACATCTTTCAAATACCTTTTGACTTGGTAAGGCGTTTGCTTACCAGATATATATGTTGTCACAAGAACATTTGGGGCTTCCAAAAGATATTTTCCAATTTTCTGTCCAAACTTGTCGTCAGTATCTTTTAAAACTACGAAAACGTGGATGGTCAGGGTGAAAAAATATCGCTTTGAGCATTGTACCTGAGGACCAGAACCATCTGGTGATCCCAAAGGGCTCGATGGCGTGGGTACACCGATGGAACATACACGACTTTCGATGTTGACAGAACTTTGTAAGAAGATTTTCAGATCTAGTTCTATTGAATGACTATGTTGTAAATCACCATTGAGAAACAATACTATCAGGCTGCAATCACATAATCAATTCTCATCGCCAAGTCTTACCAATGTACTGAGATATGCCTAACACAAATCAGAAGATGTAGTGGATCACCCGTGACGATTTGACGTCGTGGAGAATTTGTTTTATATTACCTTCTCCGTCACTAGTATTACGTGAAGAAATTTCGTTCATTTTATGAACGTGGTGTAAAAAACGTTATGTTTAAAGCATTTACTTACAGGCGGTCATTATTGTAATAATTTTCTATCATAATGATGAGATGCTTATTATTTTTAATAAACAAAGTAAACTAAAAAACATGAATGTAAGACATAAAAGCACAATTTAAAACATGAAACAAACAATAAGTAAAATAATGAAACTTTTTTTTTTTTGGGTCATCAGTCTACTGACTTGTTTGATGCGGCCCGCCCCGAATTCCTTTCCTGTGCTAACCTCTTCATCTCAGAGTAGTTCTTGCAACCTACGTCCTCAATTATTTGCTTGACGTATTCCAATCTCTGTCTTCCTCTACAGTTTTTGCCCTCTACAGCTCCCTCTAGTACCAAGGAAGTCATTCCCTCATGTCTTAGCAGGTCCTATCATCCTGTCCCTTCTCCTTATCAGTGTTTTCCACATATTCCTTTCCTCTCCGATTCTGCGTAGAACCTCCTCATTCCTTACCTTATCAGTCCACCTAATTTTCTACATTCGTCTATAGCACCACATCTCAAATGCTTCCATTCACTTCTGTTCCGGTTTTCCCACAGTCCATGTTTCACTACCATACAATGCTGTACTCCAGACGTACATCCTCAGAAATTTCTTCCTCAAATTAAGGCCGGTATTTGATATTAGTAGACTTCTCTTGGCCAGAAATGCCTTTTTTGCCATAGCGAGTCTGCTTTTGATGTCCTCCTTGCTCTGTCCATCATTGGTTATTTTACTGCCTACGTAGCAGAATTCCTTAACTTCATTGACTTCGTGACCACCAATCCTGATGTTAAGTTTCTCGCTGTTCTCATTTCTACTACTTCTCATTACCTTCGTCTTTCTCCGATTTACTCTCAAACCATACTGTGTACTCATTAGACTGTTCATTCCGTTCAGCAGATCATTTAATTCTTCTTCACTTTCACTCAGGATAGCAATGTCATCAGCGAATCGTATCATTGATATCCTTTCACCTTGTATTTTAATTCCACTCCTGAACCTTTCTTTTATTTCCATCATTGCTTCCTCGATGTACAGATTGAAGAGTAGGGGCGAAAGGCTACAGCCTTGTCTTACACCCTTCTTAATACGAGCACTTCGTTCTTGATCGTCCACTCTTATTATTCCCTCTTGGTTGTTGTACATATTGTATATGACCCGTCTCTCCCTATAGCTTACCCCTACTTTTTTCAGAATCTCGAACAGCTTGCACCATTTTATATTGTCGGACGCTTTTTCCAGGTCGACAAATCCTATGAAAGTGTCTTGATTTTTCTTTAGCCTTGCTTCCATTATTAGCCGTAACGTCAGAATTGCCTCTCTCGTCCCTTTACTTTTCCTAAAGCCAAACTGATCGTCACCTAGCGCATTCTCTATTTTCTTTTCCATTCTTCTGTATATTATTCTTGTAAGCAGCTTCGATGCATGAGCTGATAAGCTGATTGTGCGATAATTCTTTCACTTATCAGCTCTTGCCGTCTTCGGAATTGTGTGGATGATGCTTTTCCGAAAGTCAGATGGTATGTCACCAGACTCATATATTCTGCACACCAACGTGAATAGTCGTTTTGTTGCCACTTCCTCCAATGATTTTAGAAATTCTGATGGAATGTTATCTATCCCTTCTGCCTTATTTGACCGTAAGTCCTCCAAAGCTCTTTTAAATTCCGATTCTAATACTCGATCCCCCATCTCTTCTAAATCGAATCCTGTTTCTTCTTCTATCACATCAGACAAATCTTCACCCTCATAGAGGCTTTCAATGTATTCTTTCCACCTATCTGCTCTCTCTTCTGCATTTAACAGTGGAATTCCCGTTGCACTCTTAATGTTACCACCGTTGCTTTCAATGCCACCAAAGGTTGTTTTGACTTTGCTGTATGCTGAGTCTGTCCTTCCGACAATCATATCTTTTTTCGATGTCTTCACATTTTTCCTGCAGCCATTTCGTCTTAGCTTCCCTGCACTTCCTATTTATTTCATTCCTCAGCGACTTGTATTTCTGTATTCCTGATTTTCACGGAACATGTTTGTACTTCCTCCTTTCATCAATCAACTGAAGTATTTCTTCTGTTACCCATGGTTCCTTCGCAGCTACCTTCTTTGTACCTATGTTTTCCTTCCCAACTTCTGTGATGGCCCTTTTCAGAGATGTCCATTCCTCTTCAACTGTACTGCCTACTGCGCTATTACTTATTGCTGTATCTATTGCGTTAGAGAACTTCAAACGTATCTCGTCATTCCTTAGCACTTCCGTATTCCACTTCTTTGCGTATTGATCCTTCCTGACTAATGTCTTGAACTTCAGCCTACTCTTCATCACTACTATATTGTGATCTGAGTCTATATCTACTCCTGGGTACGCCTTACAATCCAGTATCTGATTTCGGAATCTCTGTCTGACCATGATGTAATCTAATTGAAATCTTCCCGTATCTCCCGGCCTTTTCCAAGTATACCTCCTCCTCTTGTGATTCTTGAACATGGTATTCGCTATTACTAGCTGAAACTTGTTACAGAACTCAATTAGTCTTTCTCCTCTTTCATTCCTTGTCCCAAGCTCATATTCTCCTGTAACCTTTTCTTCTACTCTTTCCCCTACAACTGCATTCCAGTCGCCCATGACTATTAGATTTTCGTCCCCCTTTACATACTGCATTACCCTTTCATTATCCTCATACACTTTCTCTATCTGTTCATCTTCAGCTTGCGAGGTCGACATGTATACCTGAACTATCGTTGTCGGTGTTGGTCTGCTGTCGATTCTGATTAGAACAACCCGGTCACTGAACTGTTCACAGTAACACACCCTCTGCCCTACCTTCCTATTCATAACGAATCTTACACCTGTTATACCATTTTCTGCTGCTGTTGATATTACCCGATATTCATCTAACCAGAAATCCTTGTCTTCCTTCCACTTCACTTCACTGACCCCTACTATATCTAGATTGAGCCTTTGCATTTCCCTTTTCAGACTTTCTAGTTTCCCTACCACGTTCAAGCTTCTGACATTCCACGTCCCGGCTCGTAGAACGTTATCCTTTCGTTGATTATTCAATCTTTTTCTCATGGTAACCTCCCCCTTGGCAGTCCCCTCCCGGAGATCCGAATGGGGGACAATTTGCTCATGGTAACCTCCCCCTTGGCAGTCCCCTTCCGGAGATCCGAATGGGGGACTATTACGGAATCTTTTGCCAATGGAGAGATCATCATGACACTTCTTCAATTACAGGCCACATGTCCTGTGGATACACGTTACGTGTCTTTAATGCAGTGGTTTCCATTGCCTTCTGCATCCTCATGTCGTTGATCATTGCTGATTCTTCCGCCTTTAGGGGCAATTTCCCACCCCTAGGACAAGAGAGCGCCCTGAACCTCTATCCGCTCCTCCGCCCTCTTTGACAAGGCCGTTGGCAGAATGAGGCTAACTTCTTATGCCGGAAGTCTTCGGACGCCAATGCTGATTATTTATCAAAATTTAGGCAGTGGCGGGGATCGGACCCGGGACCGAAGACGTTTTGATTATGAATCAAAGACGCTACCCCTAGACCTCGTCCCTACAGCTTTACTTCTGCCAGTACCTTGTCTTCTACCTTCCAAACTGAGGAGGACGAGGCGTGTGTCGTGCTTGGGTAGCTCAAATTGTAGAGCACTTTCCCGCGAAAGGCAAAGGTCCCGAGTTCGAGTCTCGGTCCAGCACACAGTTTTAATCTGCCAGAAAGTTTTATATCAGCGCACACTCCGATGCAGAGTGAATATCTCATTTAAATAAAATAATAACTAAAATAGCAAATGAATGTTTAGGTATTTTCTTTAGGTATGTTGAAAATACTCCAACAGCCCACTGTGTAGAGCTGATTTTCCAAAAATGGTGTTTCAGAGTTCATCTCCATTACACAGGGACGAATGTTGCTTGGAAGCTTTTTCAATTTATGTTATAACAAAAGTTTTCATTTTTCAAAATTAGGTAATGATGGTGGGACGTTTTGCAAAATTTAAAATTATTACCAAAATTGATTATTCAGTTTTCAAGAATATAAATTACTTATTGTTGTAACTTGGACACACAACGCAACCAAGAATGTTAGTACAACTTTATTAGACTACGGCATGTACGCCAAGCACCATTACCTACACTGAACACAATACGATAAAGTAAATGTACGCCAAACTACCTTTTGGGGCGTGTTACTCGTCAACAGTGGAACTAGGCACAGCAAAAAAATTCGTATTACACTCTATTTTCGCCTCTACACAGCCGCCAGGTTTCTTCAAGAGAGTTTATTGACAGTTGGGAATGTTCCCACTTAAGTTTATCAACAGGCGATGCACTAAATATTTTACTTTTTTTTTACTAGCTGTTGATGGGAAGAAATATTTGTTAAATGAAATTTACGATGTTTTGTCACTCCTTGTATGCAAAGTCTGCCGCCAAGTCCGTACTAATCTGAAGGTAGAATTTCGACACACACACACACACACAATCACAACCACTCTTAATAGCCAGTTTACTCGTACGATATGCACCTAACGCGTTAACGGAAAATTTACTTACGGATTATCTCTGAATTAGAATGCTCTCTCTGTATAAGTCTGTCGCTTTGAAGACTCATTTCTCGGTCATGCATCACATAACACGCCAAACGATAATGGCTGAGCCCCGAATGTCTTAGACTCCACGAACACTCTAACCCAACAAATGCGGGCGAATCTACTCTCTTATGATAGGCGAAGATATATTGTATCCCATCAGCTTGCTGTTCTAAGCCACGCTGTCCCTCATCTTTTAGTTAGGACCAATCACAACATAGCATTTTTTCATAGCAATTTATTAAATAAATAATTTTAGAAAACCCATTAATATCAAAATAATCCAATTTTATATCTTAAATAATTATCTGAGGAAGTTTCTTGTCTCTCCGGGCTATAAACAGGCGAATTGTACTATGCAAATTTCCCCTGAATAGATCATTCATTCCCCCCTGTCCAGATACTATTCTCACGCTACCGTTTACTCAGTTAATAGACATCTGAGTAGTTTCTTATCACATTACTTCTCATTTACGCCTTCACTCACTTTAATAATTAAACACATTAATTCATCAGTAATTAATAGACAGCATAATATTATCAGAAGAAAAAATTAGTTATGAAAAACACTTATTTTGACTGCTTTCGAATAATTAATAGTAATAGTGTTGATGAAATCTGTCTTTAACACACCTAAGTTTGTAACGTTCATAACTAAAAAACTGACTGAACTGATAGCACAATTAGCATCAAAATTAGCAATTTAACTCGCTATTCTCATTTCCGAACAATCCCACTTCTATAAATTGACCACCACTTGAAAAACGTCCCCTTCAAAGTAACTCATCAATAGCATTGCCAGAAAGGCTCGTAAATCATTAAACTACACACATAAAATATTGGTTATTATCATGAATAATAATCCCAAAAAGTATAGAAATTTCCTAAAAATTTTACCGTATTCACTATTATGTAGATGACGTCACTTTCCGTTGTATATACACGCATTTACGTCTGCTGTAAATCTGTGGTAGCTCCAATGTTATATCTTTCTCGTATGTATAGCATCACAAGAGACCAAGAGAGAGAGAGACAATTTTTTAAAACAAGCGCCGGAACTTCTATGGCTCCTACATCGAAGTTAAAGATGTATTATGGTATACATTTCTAATTTGAATTTTATGCCACCCTAACTTATGTGGACGGTGCCCCACACTTCCCTTCATTATCAATTTGACTTTGTTACTTGGTGCCTCAGTGTGTATCCTATGAACCAATCCCTTATTTTAGTCATGTTGTCCGATAAATTTCTTTTCTATCCAATTCGTTTCAGTACTTCTACATTAGTTACGCGATCTACCTATCTAATATTCGGCATTCCTCTGTGCCACCATATTTCAAAAGCTTCTGTTTGTAACGTCCCCATAGAAAAATTTATAAATGACAGTGCTGGACAACCTCCACGTTCTTTGATTTTCAAACAGCTCAGCAAAACTGAATGTACTCAGACATTTCTCTCTTTACTTGTTCTGATCCACGCTAAACTGACACACAATATTTTATTTTATTTATTTTTTGTTTTTTTAGTGCAGCGCAATCTGACTTTCAATAATCCCTACAAAAGAATGGCCCAGACTAACGGTAACCTACACCTTTCATGAATCACTTACATCACAAAAATCTTCGTTACTCAAACTACTGCAATACAGTGAGCGCCAATACTGCCAGCTAAATAAAAGATTCTAACTACTGAAGGCACTAACTACTGATAGACATAGTTAGCAAATGAAAGATTTTGATAGAGAATAAACAATGCATTTACCTTAATAATGTTCAAAAGTCATCATATAGTCATCATATATATATATATATATATATATATATATATCAATTCATGACATCGATCTGCACAAATTTCCTTTTTATGGCGGGCACACGTCCAGATCGTCCGTTCTCAAAACTCTGACATCTCTCTCTCCACATTCACCACTGCTGGTGGCTCACCTCCAACTGCGCAACGCTACGTGCTGTTCACACCCAACTGCCCAACACTACAATAGCAAATATTCCAACAATGCAAACCAGCCACAGACTGCACACAGCACAGTCAGTGATTTTCATACAGAGCGCTACGTGGCGTTACCAACATAAAAACCTAAACAGCCTACTTACATGTTCTCTTCTGGTCTGAACTGTTTCATCAACCGCGTTTCTCTACCGCACAAGACTATACTCCAGACAAATACATTTCTGAAAGTATAACACTTAAATTTACTTTCGATGTCAACTATTTCTCTTCTTCATAATTACTTTTCTTACTGTTGGTCGCCAAGAAGCAAAACTCATCTACAAGTTTCAATGTACCAGGTGATCAAAAGGTCAGTATAAATTTGAAAGCTTAATAAACCACGGAATAATGTAGACAGAGAGGTAAAAATTGACACACAGGCTTGGAATGACATGGGGTTTTATTAGAAACAAAAAAAAAAAACTACGCGTGAAAGATCTCTTGCACGCGTCGTTTGGTGATGATCGTGTGCTCAGTCGCCACTTTCGTCATGTTTGGCCTCCCAGGTCCCCAGACCTCAGTCTGTGCGATTATTGGCTGTGGGGTTACCTGAAGTTGCAAGTGTATCGTGATCGACCGACATCTCTAGGGATGTTGAAAGACAACATCCGACGCCAATGCCTCACCATAACTCCGGACATGCTTTACAGTGCTGTTTACAACATTATTCCTCGACTACAGCTATTGTTGAGGAATGATGGTGGACATATTGTCCATTTCCTGTAACGAACATCATCTTTGCTTTGTCTTACTTTGTTATGCTAATTATTGGCATTCTGATCATGTGAAGTGCCATCTGTCGGACATTTTTTGAACGTTTGTATTTTTTTGGTTCTAATAAAACCTCATGTCATTCCAAGCATGTGTGTCAATTTGTACCTCTCTATCTACATTATTCCGTGATTTAATCAGTTTTCAAATTTATACAGACTTTTTGATTACCTGGTATTATTTTCTAATTAATTTCGTTAGCATCGTTTGTTTTATTATGCCGGCGTACAAGTCCGTAGATGTTGGTATTCCGGTTGCTGTGGGTTTATTTGTCGATTGTCATTTTTTATTTATACTTCACCGTTGCTACTTAAATTTACATTTTGTCATTTGGGGAGAGTGAATGGAGCTGCGTACGCAAGAAAATGGAGTGCCAAGTGGAGAAATCGGAACATTTACGATATATTCTTCTTTTTAAGTTCAGTAGAGGGCTGACAGCAGCGGAGGCAACCAGAAACATTTGCGGTGTGTATGGGGATAATACCATCGGACAGAGCACAGCAAGAAAATGTTTTTCTCGTTTTAAGGAGGATCGCTTTGACATTAGTGACTCTCCATGTCCAGGAAGTCCTTCGGAGTATGATGGAAATCGTTTAAAAGCATGTGTCCACAATGATCCACCTCATTGTACTCGGGAACTGTGCAAATGTGATGAACTGTCATCGTTCCAGCATCTTGAGACATTTGCTTGCAGTGGGAAAGGCTCAAAAATCGAGTGTAAGCGTGCCGCATGCTTTAAGCCAAGATCACAAAAATCAGCGAGTGGGCATATGTGCAACTCTGCTTGCTCGTCATATATTGGCTTGTGAACAACACCGACCATTTCTATCCAGTAAATCGGGTGATGCTGAGGGAATTAGATTAGGAAAGTAGTAAAGGAATTTTGCTATTTGGGGAGCAAAATAACTGATGATGGTCGAAGTAGAGAGGATATGAAATGTAGACTAGCAATGGCAAGGAAAGCGTTTCTGAAGAAGAGAAATTTGTTAACATCGAGTATAGATTTAAGTGTCAGGAAGTCGTTTCTGAAAGTATTTGTATGGAGTGTAGCCGTGTATGGAAGCGAAACATGGACGATAAATAGTTTAGACAAGAAGAGAATAGAAGCTTTCGAAATGTGGTGCTACAGATGAATGCTGAAGATTAGATGGGTAGATCACATAACTAATGAGGAGGTATTGAATAGAACTGGGGAGAAGAGGAGTTTGTGGCACAACTTGGCCAGAAGAAGGGATCGGTTGGTAGGACATGTTCTGAGGCATCAAGGGATCACCAATTTAGTACTGGAGGGCAGCGTGGAGGTAAAAATCGTAGAGGGAGACCAAGAGATTAATACACTAAGCAGATTCAGAAGGATGTAGGCTGCAGTAGGTACTGGGAGATGAAGAAGCTTGCACAGGATAGAGTAGCACGGAGAGCTGCATGAAACCAGTCTCAGGACTGAAGACCACAACAACAACAACATCATTACTAGTGACGAGAAGCTGTGTCTTTATGCTAGCATAAGGAAACGAATGGAATGGTTGAGCCAAAGAAAGCGTCAACTCCCCGTACAGAGACCTGCGCGCATCCACAAAAGAAAATGTATGCATCTGGTGGAAGAGCGACGGTTTCTTGTGTTACGAATTGCATCCTCGAGGAGGAACCATCACTGCTGACATTTAATGTTAATAACTGAGACGTCTTACGGACGCATCCAATAACAGCGACGAGAAAAACTTCATGAAGTAATGTTACTCTACAATAACACTCGTCCGCATTCTACTAGACAGAAAATACGTTAGATTGAAGCTGAGGTGGGAAGTCATTCGGCACGAACTTTGTTCATCCGATCTTGCACCCTCACATATTCACCTTTTCCGCTCTCTATCAAACAGCCTTCAAGTAACTTCCTTTCCGTATGAAAATGCTCTCTGAACATTCTGAACATGGCTCGACGTATTCTTCGCCTCAAAATCACGTGATTTCTACAGCCATGGAACCGAAGCAAACGTCTGTAAACAGTGGAGGAGAATATATTGTTGATGAATAATCTCCGTTAAGTGTATCTGATGTGTTTATTAAACGTATGGAAAAACGCAACAAACTTATGTTCCAACCAAAAATTCTACTGGACCTCAAAGTGAAAGTACTTACTGTGATATTTTGATCACATTGTAGTATCTTCAAGGGCGGACAACATTTCAACAATACTTCGTCCTAGTACCCGCTATATGGACATTTTAGGCATCGCTTTGGATTGCCAATAAGTAGAACACATTTTCAATCTTAAAGTTTTCGTTCTCATTCACGAATCCGGGCTCTCTCATATTTCTCGATTCTAACACTGTGGCTGCAAATAAGAGTGTATAACAACTGATACAAACTGCTCACCAAACGTGAACTCAGATTAAATCTTTGCGTTAGAAGTAATAAACGAGCGATATGTAATTAAACAAAGTGTATAAATATCGGTAACAAACCACAATATTCAATGCGAAATTCCATTTTCGAAAATAGTGCGAAGGCAGAAATTCAAATTAAACAATTCTTGTATAGCGTCCCCAGTGCTATATTACTAAAGACTTAAAAAACAGTATTTATAAATTGAATAATATATTTTTATCATGTAGCCGTAAAATAATAATCTCTCTGTCCAAGTTTCAAATGCAAAGAAATAATTTATGACAAAATGATCTAAAGAGACGACAAGATACGCTCTTTCGTTAATTTTTTAGTCGTCTCGACTTCCTCTTTTGTCTTGAATGTGTATAGAGGGACATCTTGCGAGTGGTGGCAAATTTAAGTATATTTGTATGAGTTAAGCATATAATATACTGATTTAATATTATTGTGCACTTTTAATTTGTAAGAGGTGATCCCGATTTCATGTCCGCCTTCCTTGAATTAACCTGCATTCAAGTAATTTACAGTTCAACAATCGCAGCGGCCGATGCAGCCAACGACGCCATTACGTGGCGATATTAACTTATAAAAAATTAGCGGAAGCGGAAAACTCACCCGCTATTAACATAATATTAATTTTTCTCCACAGCCGCCCGACGTTGCAGAAAATACTTAGCTTTAAGATTCTTATTTTCAGTACCATAGCCGAGACCCAGAGTCAGGACTCTGACTACAATACAATGGTTAACGGAGGTAAGAAAAATACTCTCGCGCGTGTGTGGGCCGCAATTTTAATTAATAACTAAAGATTTCTTGTTTTAAAGTGAACTGACTAGCCGAGGAAATTAATATGAAAAGTTTATTACATTGTACAACTTATATGCTCATGTTTTAAGATTCAGCGAGTCTAACATTCATTAACGTAACAAATAATTTGAAATTAATATTGTTAAAAAGGAGAACTTCAAGAAAGCATTTAATCGTAAAATCAAAATTAAATGAAATATCATTTTTATTAACGCCCACCACGTAAGTCGGCAACAATCAAAAAATAATAATAACCATAACAATATATTAAATTACGACGGCCGACGGACGCGAGATTGGTGCCGCAACTTTGGGGCCCGATTAAAGAAAATACGAAATTTACGAAATCTGACTCTTTTGTAATGAATGTAACTATGTATGTGTCTAATTGTTGTAAAATATTAATGCTTGTATGAATTCTTTTACATGTACAACAACAAAACCACACCCTGAGGAGATCTGGAGAGGAAAAAGTGTAGAAAAGAAAAAGGATTGCGTGAAAGAAAAGTAAGTAAGGTAAGGCCTATTGTGCAAGCATCCTGTGTAGCTCTGTGCGGAATGTCGAACCCATGTGCACATGAGATACCTTCGGTGTTTTGTGTATTTATGTGTTTAGTTTTGGAGGGGATAATTATTCGTTTTGTTTATTTATATGTTTATTTTTGGAGGGGATAATTAATCGTGTGTGTATCAGTGTTAAAGATTCGTCCGTGGCTTAAAGTGAATTTATTATGGGTAAGATAGGACAAGCTAAAGCATCTGTACCAGACGAACAAAATTTTGTTAATATGGAAAGTGAGGGTCATTTGCAATATGCAAACGAATCCCAAGCCACCGCCTCGGATAACATAATTTCGGGAGCGGGGAGCGAGGATCTGTGGACGGTGAATGACGCTCCACAGCAGAATGGGAATAGAGTAACAACTCCACTGCCTGGGCAGGGGGGCCAATCGAGTGCTAGATTAAGCGGGGCACCAGTATGCTCACCGATTGCAGACCCATTTGCAGAATTTCTGCGTAGGCTCGAAGAAAGAGATAGGGAAAGAGACGAAAAACTGGCTCAGATGCTACGTGAGCAAGAGCAGCGCAATGAAGCGAAACTAGATAGGATCCAAAGCGAACTTGCCGAGATGCGGGACGCTTGCAAAGAAATCCCCGATCTTGTGCAAAGCTTAGCCGGCGAGATGCAGAAATTACAGATATCGCAGGCTAGGCTTGAAGACAATGTCCAGACTTTAACCAACCGCGTGGATAATGTGGAGATAGATGCACGGAAAAGTATTGACGCATATTTGGAAGTGCAAGCTCAAAAAGTAGAAAAAGAATTAAATGAATGGCTAGAAGTAAAGGATCGCGAGATATCTGCAAAGATTGAAAGCGACGTAAAAACAGCTGTAGAACAAGCGACTGCGGCCGCGAGTGTAAATATTGACGCTAGCGCTGCTCCACTACATGCCGAATTAACACAGATCAAATCCCGTGTGACAGCGGAGTTGCCAAATTGGCAACAGGAGGTCGCGCGGAGACTGTCTGCGTTGGAAAGCAATGTAAACAGTGGCGGACAGATCATGAATCTGACTCCGCGTACTGATTACTGTAATAACGCTGACGGTAGGCAGGGTGCGAGTGCGCAACCGCAACCTAATGCGAATTATGAGCACGAACAACATGAGATACCGTGCAGCGCACATCACGAACTAATGAATGTCCCAGAATGTAGCAATCAGACATGCAAAAAAGAGGACAATGTAATAAAACGCAGGACATTCCAACCCTTCAATAGCGAAAAACGAAATGTCCACCCTGTTGTATTCATTAAGAGCTTCAGGAATGTGTTTCCCAGGACATGGACGGAAAGACAAAGAATAGAGTTCGTGGTCTCCTTTATTCAAGGTGACGCGGCACTGTGGGCCACCGACGTGTCCGAAAAATGTCTAACGATGCAACAGTTTGAAGGTGCTTTCTTGCAAAAATTCTGGTCCGATAGCGTCCAAGAAAGACTACGAAAGGAGTTGTACAGTACAGAAATGTACAATCCTAAGATGGGAACGTTACGCAAATATTTCGAAAAGTATATAAACAAAACCAGGTACTGGGACGAGCCAATGTCCGATCGTGACATAATCAGATTAATAAAAATGAAGTTGCCCAGTGAAATTAAAAGATATTTCATCAATGTGCCGGAATACGATATAGAACAATTCATGGAAGTAGTGGATTCTGTTGACTTATTGATCGAAGATATGAAAACCGAAAACAAGTGGAACCATGCAGGCTGTAATCAACAAAAATCCGATTACAATAGCAGCCACAGTAATGGTAGTAACTTAGTACCAAATGATAACGGGAATAGGGAAGAGCACCGGCAACAGAATCGAGGCACAAACAGGGGCAATGGTTATAACGGCAACGGTTATAATCATCAAAATCGAAAGAGACATCATGATGGACGCATGAGTAATGGATATAATGGTAACGGCAATCCGCAATGGCGGAATAACCGAAACCAGTGGCGTGGTCGTAACGAACCGACACCACAGTGGCAACAAAACACAGCGCCACAATGGAACGCCAACCCAGGTCCATCACAGGGCATGTCAGGAAGTTACAACCGACCACCGCAAAACCAGAGCCATACACAATATCAAAATACACCATCGGGGACGCAGGGCGGCCAACCCAACAGTAGCAACAACAACAATCAGAACCACAATGTGAGGTTAGTGGAAGTGACAGACAACTGTCAACCCACTAATGCTCATCCGTTAAACTAAAGACAGCCACAATACGCTCTCCGTTGTTGGCTGCAGGATGGTGTAGTGAGGGCACATTCACAGATGACAGCCATAAACTTTGTATGTTGAGATACAGTGAGGGAATAAAAATAGAAAAGGAACTTGTAGACATACCACAGAAATGTAACCGAACCGACAAAAGTGTTGTGCAGGCTATATTGCAAGCAGATATGTACGGAGCACCAATACAGATAATAGTCGATACCGGCGCGTCAACCAATGTCATGAGTGCAAATTTTTACAAGTACTTGAGTCAAAATAATAGAATACCAGTATTGCCAGTGAAGAATTGTCGTGTAACAGGTGCAATAGGTGCACAATCTCATATCATAAAGCACCAGGTGCAAGTCGAGTTTACGGTAGGAAATGAAGTAATGAAAAGCACGTTCCTAGTAGTTGCGGGATTAGGTGTTGCTTGCATCCTGGAGATGGAATTTTTACGCCAGAGGGACGCAAAAATCGACCTCTTGTGCGGGGAAGTAAGCCTTATGAATGAGGGTAGACGTGTAATTTTGCCATTGTTGAGGACACGGGAAGTGCACGGTAAATATTGCCGGAACTTTCAGTCGAGATTCGAAGGAATACAGGTAATGAATTTATATTCTGACTTAAGTACAAGACAAGCGTATTATAAAAAATTTATTACTGGAGATAAAGAGGAAAAAAGGAAACTGATAGCCATGAAAGTCAGGGAGTCAGAACATTTGACTGAAGCACAACAAAACGATTTGACTCAGCTACTTACAGATTATGAGAATGTGTTTTCGGAAAAACCCTATGTTATCGAGGGATACACCTATAACATCGAAGTGGTACCTCACGATACTTTCTGTCACGCAAACTACGCCATCCCATGGTCAAAGAAGGAGGCAATTACGAAGGAAACAAGAAAAATACTTACAAAGACTTAAAGAAGTTTGCTCAGTAGAGCAACGTTTACATATATGAGTAGTAGGTTAAGTTTATAGTGTATTTTTTTCTGTGTGTAAATGTTCAGATTTTAGTGTAACATTTAAAGACAATGAGGCACACAAGATTAGTGTGATTCAATTTTGTAGATGTTAAGGAATAACAGTATTTTTAAGTAATTGCATTTTGAAAAAAAAGAAAAAGAAAAAAATGAACGTAGGTTTAAGAATATTTTACAAATTTCATGTTGAAAAATGCTAAAAAAAAGAAAAAAAAGAAAAAATTCAACAGCATGTAATGATGAAAGAATTTTTCATTAGTGTGTCATGGATATTTTTGAACTGTAGTAGTAACGCAACTTATGAAATTCAATATTATAGTGTATATGTTGTTCCAACTTTGAGGTTCGCCGATGACATTGTAATTCTGTCAGAGACAGCAAAGGACTTGGAAGAGGAGTTGAACGGAATGGATGGTGTCTTGAAGGGAGGATATAAGATGTTGTATGGAGTGTAGCCATGTATGGAAGTGAAACATGGACAGTAAATAGTTTGGACAAGAAGAGAATAGAAGCTTTCGAAATGTGGTGCTACAGAAGAATGCTGAAGATTAGATGGATAGATCACATAACTAATGCGGAGGTACTGAATAGGATTGGGGAGAAGAGGAGTTTGTGGCACAACTTGACCAGAAGAAAGGATCGGTTGGTAGGACATGTTCTGAGGCATCAAGGGATCACCAATTTAGTAGTGGAGGGCAGCGTGGAGGGTAAAAATCGTAGGGGGAGACCAAGAGATGAATACACTAAGCAGATTCAGAAGGATCTGGGTTGCAGTAGGTACTGGGAGATGAAGAAGCTTGCACAGGATAGAGTAGCATGGAGAGCTGCATCAAACCAGTCTCAGGACTGAAGACCACAACAACAACATGTTGTTCCATGTATTTATGTCTATATCGATCTTGAAATATGCTCAATCATAATTTACTAAACAATATCAGTGCAGGGTGTACATCACCCAAGGTACCTCATGTGTTGTGGACAAGGTACAAAGCAAACCAGTAAACGCGACTACCGCTGAGCACTGTTAAAATATATTGCCATCTGCTAAGGCAGAGATTTGCACGAATTTGTAGTGTAAACAAAAGTCACAAATCTAACATTAATCTAGGAACTTGCACGCTGTGCCTAGATTATAAAATGTCTACAATAATGCGAGAGGCAAAGTTTTGTAAAGTCGAGCCTGGCTCTGGAGGGCAAGTACGCAATGAATGGGCAGACATGACATGGGGACTTACCTCAGATGAGACGGAAATACAATTGTATAGTCAAAAAATCTGAAGGCAAGTACGACTCTAAGTGGAAAATGAAAAGAGATAATTAGTGCGAGAGACTGGTAAAATCCAGAACGAGCCAAAATCCAGTTCAGACTGAATGAAATACATTAGTGTTTGTGAACTAATCGAAACAGTTACTTTAAGCAGTGTGAAAAACTGTGAAGGTGAAACTGTGATATGGACAGTGAAGTGAACGTTCAACAGCGGTAAGGACGCCAAACGCCAATATTACGCACGAAAAACTGTGAATTTGCTTATAAATGTGAACTGTTAACGTGAAGTGAACCCACAGTCAATATTTTCTGGGACAGACTGTAGTTTCAGTGAGCACAATAATGCGAGATTGGAATGCGATGCGTGGACTGTTGCAAAACAGCGACCGCAGAAACGGCGAATGTTTGTGCTAAGCTCGTACTGGGACACTCACTAGTGCCTGCGAGTGGGGCGAAAACATAAATAATTGTATGAAGACAAAAACTGACGTGTAATGGAAACAGTGGCGCAACAAAACTTCATTCACGGGAGAAGGTCCATGTCATGTATTCTGCAAGACAGTGCTGGCATGACACTCGGAAACTGGCGAAAGCTTAACAACAACTGCCACACTAATAAATGCTTCTTTCCCACTGCGTAACCATCTGCAGCGGCAAACAAATATTACGTTGGTTGTGTGTATGTTTCATGTACTACGTTGGAGATGCGTAGCAGAGCTGACTGCTGCCAACAAGAGCGGGGGGCGAATATCATCCCACTCCGCCACGCCCGGGCGAGACAGAAGCGCATCGCCAACCGTGCAGCCGATCAGCTGATTCTGACGTTTCGCGACGGCGAGAGACACGCTGGCGTCGAGCGGGCGTTGACCTCTCCGCAGCCGCCGCGACCGCCGACCACCGAACACACCAACCGACACCGTCGCGAGCTAAACGTCGCGGCGTGGATCATCAACGACACCGCAATCAATTGTTATAATGACCTCATTTCTTTGCATAGTGCAACAAAACATTATTTGTAATGTATGCACATCCTGTACTCCAATGACATCCCAGAAACATTTACGTTAAAGTGACCCAAGCAGTTAGTCTGTCGCTCCGCCGAGGTTTTCCCCAGGTTTCCCTACGGCCGCGCCAAATGGGGAGCGAACAGTTGACACCCCTGGGACTTCAAATATTCCGGACTAACTCGTGATTGTATACCTTTGAACACTGCAAAAGTTGCAACCATAAAAGAAGCAGCCAAAATGTATGTCCTTTTGTACATGACTGTATACGTAACCAATTGTATATTATATTGTTATGTAGATAACTTCATCTGTATTACACCTTGTGTGCAACACACCTCAGTAATTACTACTGTGTAAATATACGATGTGACATATGTAAACCGTGAAAGAAAAATCTGCGTGTGGACACTGTGAACATGAAAGAGGAAATATTTATGTCAAAAAACACGAACATTTTTTATGACATAAACATTTCGGGGGGCAATATAGCGTCCCCAGTGCTATATTACGAAAAGACTTAAAAACATTATTTATAAATTGAATAATATATTTTTATCATGTAGCCGTAAAATAATAATCTCTCTGTCCAAGTTTCAAATGCAAAGAAATAATTTATGACAAAATGATCTAAAGAGACGACAAGATACGCTCTTTCGTTAATTTTTTAGTCGTCTCGACTTCCTCTTTTGCCTTGAATGTGTATAGAGGGACATCTTGCGAGTGCTGGCAAATGTAAGCATATGTGTATGAGTGAAGCATATAATATACTGATTTAATATTATTGTGCACTTTTAATTTGTAAGAGGTGATCCCGATTTCATGTCTGCCTTCCTTGAATTAACCTGCATTCAAGTAATTTACAGTTCAACAATCGCAGCGGCCGATGCAGCCAACGACGCCATTACGTGGCGATATTAACTTATAAAAAATTAGCGGAAGCGGAAAACTCGCCCGCTATTAACATAATATTAATTTTTCTCCACAGCCGCCCGACGTTGCAGAAAATACTTAGCTTTAAGATTCTTATTTTCAGTACCATAGCCGAGACCCAGAGCCAGGACTCTGACTACAATACAATGGTTAACGGAGGTAAGAAAAATACTCTCGCGCGTGTGTGGGCCGCAATTTTAATTAATAACTAAAGATTTCTTGCTTTAAAGTGAACTGACTAGCCGAGGAAATTAATATGAAAAGTTTATTACATTGTACAACTTATATGCTCATGTTTTAAGATTCAGCGAGTCTAACATTCATTAACGTAACAAATAATTTGAAATTAATATTGTTAAAAAGGAGAACTTCAAGAAAGCATTTAATCGTGAAATCAAAATTAAATGAAATATCATTTTTATTAAGGCCCACCACGTAAGTCGGCTACAATCAAAAAATATTAATAACCATAACAATATATTAAATTACGACGGCCGACGGACGCGAGACTTGCTGAGAATTGAATTCTTTTTCTGAATAAAACCTGAGAACCTACGGCGAAAATAAAAGGTTACTGCGAGCGAGACAAAAAGAAACGATTTAATCGTTAAAAGCGGTGCCTTATTTTTTTTTCGTTGATATGGTAATTGATGAAAGATATTGCGGTAAACTAACCGAATAGGCAATAGCTTTTTCGGTTTAGTACCTCCGTCATATGCGTCTAGCAATGGAAAATTACTTCTATAAAAACGTTACCAACTTAGTAACCCGAATACTAATTCTCACCTATATGGAATAAGGCATCCTTCTTTCACAACATCGACTGGAATTCTGCTCATGAACCGCTGTGAGCAATGACCTCTCCCTTGCTCTGAAGGGGATGGTTTTGATTTGACTATTTGCGGTACCGCAAATGCAATGGCCGTAAACCAACTGCGTCCTAACACGCAAAGACGCAAAATCCGACCGATCTTACGAAGACCGTCCACGTAATGAAGTCATTAATTAATTATTTTGCTCCAGAATGAGATTTTCACTCTGCAGCGGGGTGTGCGCTGATATGAAACTTCCTGCCAGGAAACATCCCCCAGGCTGTGGCTAAGCCATGTCTCCGCAATATCCTTTCTTTCAGGAGTGCTAGTTCTGCATGGTTCGCAGGAGAGCTTCTGTAAAGTTTGGAAGGTAGGAGACAAGATACTGGCAGAAGTAAAGCCGTGAGGACGGGGCGTGAGTCGTGCTTCGGTAGCTCAGATGGTAGAGCACTTGCCCGCGAAAGGCAAAGGTCCCAAGTCTCCGTCGGGCACACAGTTTTAATCTGTCAGGAAGTTCAATTATTTTGCTAATTGGAATGATTTTATAGGGAACTTGAAAACGATTCTCATATGATGGGGTGAATTTCTGGTGAATGAAAAAGGTGGTTTGACATTAATATCGGGTCTTCATTTACAAAAGAAGATAAACTGTATCTGTTATAATTACAAGAAACGAAACTCGTTATTCTTACTCGCTCTGGTAGCGTGGAACGTGACAAAGGGGAGGAGAGAGGGAGCAGCAGCCTGCCTTTTCCACAATGACGAAGAACCAAAAGGATGGCGGGCAAAGAAATGAGGAACCTGATCGTCGTGACAAAAGTTACTTCTTAATACGAGAGTGAATTTATCTGCATGCAACCGTCACTACAGTAAACTAAACAGAACAAGAGCTGAGTAGTAGGATAAGAGGACGCCAAAGTGACCTCAAGTCCGGAACACTCATCCATGTCCAAGATAATAATTTTCATCTGAGCAAAAAGGATCAAATCACCGCGAATACGAAAATTTGCTATGGAATCGTCATAAATTCATGTGATCATGTGGTCTAGCACAGAGGAACAAGTCCATTTCACGAAGTCTGCAATTTATAGGCTTTTAGTTTCACGCGGATATCACGAAAAAAAGAGAAAGAATGCAAGAGACGCAGCTGTAAACCTCGAGGGTGGGAATCTTTACCCTCATATAAACTATAACCGACTTCCCGCATCTAACGGACAGAGGTCGGATACCAAACCCAGCATGACAAATAAATCTTTAGATTTACGGGACAAATATCGCGAGAAATTGAAAACTGCGAACGCGCCGGAAACGAAGGATTTCCTAACTCACGATATTGTTACCGACGAGGTTGGGCTTCACAAAGAACACTCATGCTTACCGAAACGGGACCTCGACATAGCGCCTCCAGGCACGGGCGCAACAGACTAGCACTGACCGAAGAGTCGTTGTCTCCAGAGGAAAGCTGGGAGCGCTAGGTAGCGAACACCGGTCATTCAGACAGCCCGAAGTTCCCAGGAAGGGACCGAGAAGTGAAATATCAGAGTTGGTGCGACAGATTTAGAGATTAAAAGGAAGGACAACTTTGGCCATCACCTAGCATTCCCGGCCCTATGTGTCCCGCTAGAACAACGATCAAGACGGGAAAGGTGGGGTCATCGTGGCTACAGTGAGACTGATGACGTGACTGCACAAATAAAGAAAAATATCCTGCACCCATTCTCTCTCGCTAATCACTAATATTAACATAAAAATTTATCTAGCCATATAGGCATTCAGCTACAGTTATAAGAGACCGATGGAAAACAGTTCCGTTACAAGAAGAATAAAATATGGAAGGCGTACAAAGTGAATGAGAATGAAGTGCACATCTTTCATCGTAATTGTGTAAAGCCCAGAATTACGGAAGTTACTTTGCTCTTACATTGACTTACCGTTACCAGAATTAATTTCTTTTCTGATTTAGTGCATAGTTCTTAACAGTGTTCCATTTTCAAACATTTTTTTGTTATTCAAGGAAAGTGCACACAATGAATCCTATCATAACCTCGTTACCCATATACCGTATATTTCTCACAGTAAAATAAAAAAAAGAACGAAGCAAACAAAATTTAATTACTGAGCCTGGCAGCTTGTCGGGCGAAATCGTCTTTCGTACTCGCCACTCGTCTTTGACCAGAGTGCTTTGTAACGAGTGTGGCTTCCTCTGGGTGAACCGTGGCGAGCTGGGGGTTTGTTTGTCTTTGGTCGTTGCAGTATGAGCTGTGGAGTGGAATCAAAAACAAGTTTTCTGGCGGCGTCCGGTCTGTCGGTGCTATAGGCGAAAAAGGCTCTCAACATCGCGGCCTAAAGGCACCTTGTAATCATCGATGGCGTCTTTGAGAAGGGTCGAATTGGCTACGAGGGAGCTACCGGGCTGTCGGAGGCGCGCTCACCATGACGGACTGGTGTTTTTACGCTGTGATCGATTGGTGGTTATTCTCGACTCCATGGTGGTACATTGCAATGGTTTTTCTGTGGTTAAGAGAGCGAGCTGGCATTAACATCTATTAAATTTTGTTTCTGCAAAACTTTAAAGTTGTATACTGGAACATATTCTGATATGCCGTGTGTATGAATTTTATTTATCTTATTGAATTATTTTAAACGGCTGTAATTGATGTGAAACGTTCTTGAAAAGTTCAGGCCACTGCAAGTCAGCTTGGTTTTTAAAGGAACTTAAGAGTGTATTTCTTGTAATTCTCGTGCATATCTGAGGCACGAGTCACGCATAGATGTCGGAAATCCTAGCCTGTGCTCAAATATTTTAGTGGACTGATTTTCATATCTGGACTAGCTTTGGTTTGCTATGTCGGCACTAAATTTTGTAACCCGGCTCATGTGGCCTTTATAACACCCCAAATATATAGCCCCTAATAACATCCCTTCTGACAGCAAAAGATATAAAAATTAGTTACCCTGTCCTTGACGGTAGCTACTGGCAACAAAATGTTAACACTATTGAATGTTTGATTAACAGAAATACTAGGGAACTAACAACATCTCTTCCACGGAAAGAACTAAATGAATGATCACTTAATCTACGAAGCATGAAACTCTAAAGAATTCAAAATATATGCTTCACGAAGGTTAAAACCCAGACGAGATAAAGTGATCAGAGATAATATTTATCCAAGAAAATCGTGCTGTAAGTTCGCTGCGACTGCAATGAAAAACGTCAATGGAGATGTTAATTCGCTCTCTTGTGGACGTCGCGATAGAAGCACGCTTATTGACCGATATTAGATTGTTTCAGGCCGATCTGAAATTTTAACGTTTTTCAAATATCGTCTTGATGTATTAGTCACAGTTCTGAAAGGTAATAGATCATACACCGTTTAGCCAGACAACTTAACAGATATTATGCGTGAGGAAAAAGTAACCCGTGTGCTACTTAATCAATTCTGGGACTTAGTGGTCGTGACCTATGATTGTCACGAACATTGTAGGACACAGCAATGTACTAGACGCCGACATAAACTCTACTTGAGCAGGAAATATATACATGCAATCATGAAGAATTCAGAGGTACGCCGTGTTGTCGGAAGCTGTAGTCAATGTCAGAATTGCTGATGTAAATCGTAGCTTCAATTCCTTGTATGACAGATCGGTGTGCTTTCCAGTGCAGTGGTTAGATAGTTCAGAAGTTCAATCCTGTTATAACTTTAATATTTCGTGTCGTCTACATCATTTAACTAAACTTTATTGTGTAACTGTGAACAATTATTTTCTTGATAGAACGCCGAAGCTAAAGGTGATTGAGTGACATTATTAACCGGGAACAGTAATTGAACATTGTATACTACGCTTTCTGTGCGTTATTTAGAGAATACATTATCTCTGGATTTACGACGTAGGAGTTGTTGAATTAGTACCGCAGCAACGCATTAACGACGCTATAATACTTCACAAATCAACATCCTCGCAAGACTGAAATGTGACATCGGCTCCAATGGAATAATTCTAGATTTCATATTATCTACTTTTGAACATTCATTTGCAAACCGGGCATAAAAACTACTGCTATCAAGTTTCGCGCAAGCTTATAAGCCCGTCGCGAACACGCGAAGGATATTTGGTTTATTCTTTCAGATAAAGGGAGTTGTTGCTGTACCGAGTGGTGCAGTCGCTGTGTGTAGCAGTAAAGAAGACAGACATCCTTCGAACACCATTGCTTAATTATAAACGAATGCTGCTTTAACATTTCGGCGTGCAGCTCCATCGATACGCGGATATCTGTTAAAGGGATGTTGTGGTATTCAGTCCAGAGACTGGCCTGATGCAGCTCTCCACGCTACTCTATCCTGTGCAAGCTTCTTCATCTCCCAGTACCTACTGCAACCTACATCCTTCTGAATCTGTTTAGTGTATTCATCTCTTGGTCTCCCTCTACGATTTTTACCCTCTACATCTACATCTACATCTACATTTATACTCCGCAAGCCACCCAACGGTGTGTGGCGGAGGGCACTTTACGTGCCACTGTCATTACCTCCCTTTCCTGTTCCAGTCGCGTATGGTTCGCGGGAAGAACGACTGTCTGAAAGCCTCCGTGCGCGCTCTAATCTCTCTAATTTTACATTCGTGATCTCCTCGGGAGGTATAAGTAGGGGGAAGCAATATATTCCATACCTCATCCAGAAACGCACCCTCTCGAAACCTGGCGAGCAAGCTACACCGCGATGCAGAGCGCCTCTCTTGCAGAGTCTGCCACTTGAGTTCGTTAAACATCTCCGTAACGCTATCACGGTTACCAAATAACACTGTGACGAAACGCGCCGCTCTTCTTTGGATCTTCTCTATCTCCTCCGTCAACCCGATCTGGTACGGATCCCACACTGATGAGCAATACTCAAGTATTGGTCGAACGAGTGTTTTGTAAGCTACCTCCTTTGTTGATGGACTACATTTTCTAAGGACTCTCCCAATGAATCTCAACCTGGTACCCGCCTTACCAACAATTAATTTCATATGATCATTCCACTTCAAATCGTTCCGCACGCATACTCCCAGATATTTTACAGAAGTGACTGCTACCAGTGTTTGTTCCGCTATCATATAATCATACAATAAAGGATCCTTCTTTCCATGTATTCGCAATACATTACATTTGTCTATGTTAAGGGTCAGTTGCCACTCCCTGCACCAAGTGCCTATCCGCTGCAGATCTTCCTGCATTTCGCTACAATTTTCTAATGCTGCAACTTCTCTGTATACTACAGCATCATCCGCGAAAAGCCGCATGGGACTTCCGACACTATCTACTAGGTCATTTATATATATTGTGAAAAGCAATGATCCCATAACACTCCCCTGTGGCACGCCAGAGGTTACTTTAACGTCTGTAGACGTCTCTCCATTGTGAACAACATGCTGTGTTCTGTTTGCTAAAAACTCTTCAATCCAGCCACACAGCTGGTCTGATATTCCGTAGGCTTTTACTTTGTTTATCAGGCGACAGTGCGGAACTGTATCGAACGCCTTCCGGAAGTCAAGAAAAATAGCATCTACCTGGGCGCCTGTATCTAATATTTTCTGGGTCTCATGAACAAATAAAGCGAGTTGGGTCTCACACGATCGCTGTTTCCGGAATCCATGTTGATTCCTACATAGTAGATTCTGGGTTTCCAAAAACGACATGATACTCGAGCAAAAAACATCTTCTAAAATTCTACAACAGATCAACGTCAGAGATATAGGTCTATAGTTTTGCGCATCTGCTCGACGACCCTTCTTGAAGACTGGGACTACCTGTGCTCTTTTCCAATTATTTGGAACCTTCCGTTCCTCTAGAGACTTGCGGTACACGGCTGTTAGAAGAGGGGCAAGTTCTTTCGCGTACTCTGTGTAGAATCGAATTGGTATCCCGTCAGGTCCAGTGGACTTTCCTCTGTTGAGTGATTCCAGTTGCTTTTCTATTCCTTGGACACTTATTTCGATGTCAGCCATTTTTTCGTTTGTGCGAGGATTTAGAGAAGGAACTGCAGTGCGGTCTTCCTCTGTGAAACAGCTTTGGAAAAAGGTGTTTAGTATTTCAGCTTTACGCGTGTCATCCTCTGTTTCAATGCCATAATCATCCCTGAGTGTCTGGATATGCTGTTTCGAACCACTTACTGATTTAACGTAAGACCAGAACTTCCTAGGATTTTCTGTCAAGTCGGTACATAGAATTTTACTTTCGAATTCACTGAACGCTTCACGCATAGCCCTCCTTACGCTAACTTTGACATCGTTTAGCTTCTGTTTGCCTGAGAGGTTTTGGCTGCGTTCAAACTTAGAGTGAAGCTCTCTTTGCTTTCGCAGTAGTTTCCTAACTTTGTTGTTGTACCACGGTGGGTTTTTCCCGTCCCTCACAGTTTTACTCGGCACGTACCTGTCTAAAACGCATTTTACGATTGCCTTGAACTTTATCCATAAACACTCAACATTGTCAGTGTCGGAACAGAAATTTTCGTTTTGATTTGTTAGGTAGTCTGAAATCTGCCTTCTATTACTCTTGCTAAACAGATAAACCTTCCTCCCTTTTTTTATATTCCTATTAACTTCCACATTCAGGGATGCTGCAACGGCCTTATGATCACTGATTCCCTGTTCTGTACATACAGAGTCGAAAAGTTCGGGTCTGTTTGTTATCTCTGTTTAATTGCTCGAGGTAATTTTCGGATGTGCACTCAGTATAATGTCACTCGATGCTCTGTCCCTACCACCCGTCCTAAACATCAGAGTGTCCCAGTCTATATCTGGTAAATTGAAATCTCCACCTAAGACTATAACATGCTGAGAAAATTTATGTGAAATGTATTCCAAATTTTCTCTCAGTTGTTCTGCCACTAATGCTGCTGAGTCGGGAGGTCGGTAAAAGGAGCCAATTATTAACCTAGCTCGGTTGTTGAGTGTAACCTCCACCCATAATAATTCACAGGAACTATCCACTTCTATTTCACTACAGGATAAACTACTACTAACAGCGACGAACACTCCACCACCGGTTGCATGCAGTCTATCCTTTCTAAACACCGTCTGTACCTTTGTAAAACTTTCGGCAGAATTTATCTCTGGCTTCAACCAGCTTTCTGTACCTATAACGATTTCGGCTTCGGTGCTTTCTATCTGCGCTTGAAGTTCCGGTACTTTACCAAAGCAGCTTCGACAGTTTACAATTACAATACCGATTGCTGCTTGGTCCCCGCATGTCCTGACTTTGCCCTGCACCTGTTGAGGCTGTTGCCCTTTCTTTACTTGCCCAACGCCATCTAACCTAAAAAACCGCCCAGCCCACGCCACACAACCCCTGCTACCCGTGTAGCCGCATGTTGCGTGTAGTGGACTCCTGACCTATCCAGCGGAACCCGAAACCCCACCACCCTATGGCGCAAGTCGAGGAATCTGCAGCCCACACGGTCGCAGAACCGTCTCAGCCTCTGATTCAGACCCTCCACTCGGCTCTGTACCAAAGGTCCACAGTCAGTCCTGTCGACGATGCTGCAGATGGTGAGCTCTGCTTTCATCCCGCTAGCGAGACTGGCAGTCTTCACCAAATCAGATAGCCGCCGGAAGCCAGAGAGGATTTCCTCGGATCCATAGCGACACACATCATTGGTGCCTACATGAGCGACCACCTGCAGATGGGTGCACCCTGTACCCTTCATGGCATCCGGAAGGACCCTTTCCACATCTGGAATGACTCCCCCCGGTATGCTCACGGAGTGCACATTGGTTTTCTTCCCCTCTCATGCTGCCATATCCCTAAGGGGCCCCATTATGCGCCTGACGTTGGAGCTCCCACTACCAGTAAGCCCACCCTCTGCGACCGCCCGGATCTTGCTGACTGAGGGGCAACCTCTGGAACAGGACAAGCAGCCATGTCAGGCCGAAGATCAGTATCAACCTGAGACAGAGCCTGAAACCGGTTCATCAGACAAACTGGAGAGGCCTTCCGTTCATCCCTCCGGAATGTCTTTCGCCCCCTGCCACACCTTGAGACGAGCTCCCACTCTACCACAGGTGAGGGATCAGCCTCAATGCGGGCAGTATCCCGGGCAACCACAGTCGTAGTCCGATCGGGGGATGCGTGGGACGAGCTGGCCGTCCCCGACAAACCTCGATCCGGAACCCCACAGTGATGCCCATTGGCAACAGCCTCAAGCTGTGTGACCGAAGCCAACACTGCTTGAAGCTGGGAGCGAAGGGATGCCAACTCAGCCTGCATCCGAACACAGCAGTTGCAGTCCATGTTAAAAACTGTTGTGCAAAAAACGTCTGAACTAATCTACAGAGAGCGCAAACAAATCGACACAAAATTTAAACGGTTATTAAAATACAAGATTGCCTAGTAAATGCAGTAATGCTGCTACTTGCGCACACTGCTCGGCGGCGGAAGGAGACTACGCGATTTTACACAATTCAGGTACTAAAACGCGATGCTACAACTCTCAAATACTATAATACGCCCGAAATTTATAAATTAAACAATGCAAGTACCAAAAACACGCAAAGAAATTAAGAATTAACACATTCCGGTCGTTGCCCGTAGAAACTACGAGCGCGCATTTATTGCCGTAACAGTCGGCGCTCGGAGATTCTCCGAGCGCCGCCTTCTCGATTATTATTTCAGGTTGCGGCGCATTATATCCGTGCAGTGACATCTGGAGTTGAGTGTTTCGGTCTTGTAGTACATCGGACGACCGCTAGATGGTGTTCCTGCATCCTCTGAGCGCTATGTCACTCAAAAAAGGCGCCAAAACAATTCCCGCGCATTCACTCTTGCAGTGTGCTTATGTAGTTGTCTTTATCGCAAACGTTTGTCGTAAAATGGGGGACAGTTTGACTGAAGAGGAAATTCTGAGGCTGCTGGATGAATCTGGATCTGAAAATGACGATGATGGATGGATTTCAAACTGAAAATAGTTCTTCTGAAATAGATGGTAATTATAATGGTCCGTCATTGTGTTTACGAATCACAATTATAATCTCGGCAGTTTCACTGACTTATGTCATTTATTTCGAAGGTAACAACGAGTGGTCCGAAAATGAAAATGAGCCATCAGACGTATTAGAAGAGTGTGAAGCTCCCATTCAAAAAGGCAGAGGCAGAATACAACAACAGCAGTCCCAAAACAACGTTGTTGAATGGGTAAATGACGATGTCCTACAACAATTACCGCTCTTTGAAGGCGTAAGTAATGTCTTGGCACCTTTGAGCGCCGAAAGCACTGAATTTGACTGTTGGAGCGTCTTTATTGACGCAAATGTCATCAAAAATATAAAGACAGAAACAAACCGCTACGCTGCAGCAACAATTTCCAAATTACGGATGCAAAACAAAATAACTTCCAGGTCGCTTTGGGCCAATTGGTCTGCTGTGAAGCTACATGAGATGTATCAGTTTTTTGCTATAATTATTCACATGTGCCTTGTACACAAACCAAATATTACGGACTATTGGAGCAATGACCTAATGCTAGATTCCTCCTTACCTGCAAAAATCATGAAAAGAGACAGATTTAGGTCAATTTACTTTATGCTTCACGTAAATAACAACGACAATTATGTACGAGGGGGTCAACCAAACCATGATCCTATACACAAAATCCGACCTTTTTTTGATAACTTTGTACTGAAAAGCAAGAACAGTTTTTTCTCCTGGCGAGAATCTCACAGTTGATGAAGGTTTATGTTCATTCAGAGGGAGAATTCGATTTCGAGTATATATCAAGAACAAACCGAGCAGGTATGGTATAAAATTTTTCATTCTAAGTGATTCGGCAACAGGATATGTTTTGAACTGTGAAGTGTACACCGGTGCAGGTGAAAAAGACAACAGTGCAGATTCAGTGGTGCTACGTTTGTGCAACAGTTATCTACGTAAGGGTCATACATTGTACATGGACCGCTTTTATACTTCTGTAAAATTATTTGAAAAGTTGTTTGATGAGGGCACATCTGCTGTTGGCACAGTAATGAGAAACAGAAGAGGCCTACCACAGGAATTCAAACAGAATAAACTAAGAAGAGGTGAAATCGTATTCAAGAGAAAAAATTCCGTGCTAGCACTTCACTGGAAAGATACTAGGGATGTGTTTGCCCTTTCTACCAAACATAGAATGACAAGTAGTGTTACTAAGACAAAATCCAAGGCTGGAATGGTAGAAAAATTGAAGCCTGATCTCATACTTGATTATAATAAAAATAAAACTGGTGTTGATCATGGAGATCAGCTGGTGACCTACTATTATTTTCAACGACGAACAATGAAATGGTGGAAAAAGGTATTTTTTCATGTATTTATGATGTGCGTGGTCAATTCTTACATTCTGTACAAGAAACTTCGGCCTGTCTCTCACAAACGAACCAGCTTGTTTACTTTTATGGTGAACCTGGGAAAACAAATACTGGAGAAATCCGGCGAAGTTTTCAACGAAAATGAAAAGCAGGGTTCAGCAGCAAACAGGCTAACAGCAAGGCATTTCCCCACTCACGTCCCATCGACAACAAGCAAGAAATATGCATCAAGATATTGCATTGTTTGCTCTGAGAAGGGCGCACGGAGTACTGGCAAACGAGTGAGAAGGGAGACGAGATGGTGGTGTGAAGAATGTAATGTAGGATTGTGTCTACCTGACTGTTTCAAGCAATATCACACAAAGACAAATTTTACTCAATGAAAAGAGTTGTAAAAATTCAATGAAATAATTTTGTACATTTATTTTATAATAAATTCTGATTTCTTGCAATTTCAAACTTTTTTTCTACCTCTGAATTATCTAATTTTCAAAATATAATAATTCTGTAAATATATGATATCTTACAAAAAACTTTAAACAAATGTTTAGATATAGGATGATAACACACACATCAGTTAAAAGGTTTTGCTTTCCTTCATTACCTTTTGGTCAGGAGCCATGTAAAAAAGGCGCAAAAGTCTACGACTTCTGAGGTATTGCAGTAGTATCTGTGGCCCGACTGCAATGTGTTAAGCTATGTAACAAATGAGTGAGCTAGGAGTATACGACTTGCTGCTGCAACTGCTTATCCAGCGGCGGCAGGGAGCACACTGACTGTGACCAACCGACACTGGCCGTTCAAAACAAAAACAGAAGACAAACTACTACGCGAATTTACACTATTCAGGTACTAAAACGCGATGCTACAACTCTCAAATACTATAATACGCCCGAAATTTATGAATTAAACAATGCAAGTACCAAAGACACGCAAAGAAATTAAGAATTAAACTATGTAACAAATGAGTGAGCTAGGAGTATACGACTTGCTGCTGCAGCTGCTTATCCAGCGGCGGCAGGGAGCACACTGCCCTCCAATACTAAATTGGTGATCCCCTGATGCCCCTCTTCAGGAACCACACGTTTGTCTGGCCTCTCAACAGATGCCCCTCCGTTGTGGTTGCACCTTTGGTACGGCTATCTGTATCGCTGAAGCACGCAAGCCTCCCTACCACGGCAAGGTCCATGGTTTATGGGGGAGGGTTAAAGGGATATAGTATCTGTTATAGTATAGTATAGTTAACATAGTTAAAGGGAGATAGTATGTGAAACTAACCAAACAAGGCGAGGAGTTTGTTTTAACAGTTACAGATCGGAGTTGTCGCGGTCGACGGACGCCGACCTGTGTAAACCAGACTTGAACATCCATTTCCATCGAGCCGACACACACGCACTCGCCACACCATATTCGTTAATCATGTTTAATAGCTGATTAATCATTGTATACTAATTCTCTTAAATATCGCCCTTAATTAAAATTATTCTAAGTTACGTTTTTCTGCAGGGGCTGTATTGTATGTGCTTATAGCAATACAGTGGCTCACGTAGTAACCAGTCTGTTTCAGCATATACTGTGTACTGATGCCTCAAGATTTCTCCGCAGAGTTGACTGAGACGGTTGTAGAAGCGTTTCTACGCCTCCACTGTACGCATTGTGAGACAAAAGTTCACCATTTTAGTTGTAATATTGTTTTAAGGTTTCAAATTTTAAAAAATCTTAAACATATTCATTGGTGTTTGCTGGCCCTGTTGAGGTCACAAGATTGTTATTTTCTGTTTAGAGGAGACCGTTCTCGATCTGTTGGAGTGCCTGGCATTAGAATATACATTTGGCAGTGGGTCACTTGGTACTGTCTTTATAATCCATATCTTAAGGTGGCCATTCTGTGCTTTAGGTTCGTATCACTGAGAATTCTGTAAGGGATCGTCGGCGAAGGCCTTCGTATGGTAGTGGCCCACTCAGCCTGAAGCCGTTGGCCAAGCTGGTCCCTCTAGCGTGCTGTCCTGGTGCTTAAGAACGGCTGCCGCGTTTGCTCTCTTGCCGCCACCTGCAGCATTCTGCTTTGGTCGAGGCGGTGCACCAGCCACAGTTGCGATCACCCGTACTGCGGACAATCGATCGGTTTTGGACATATTGGTTTACTAGGCACTCCATGACTGTCAGCTTTTGGGGCTTCCTGATATCTTTAACGATTAACCTGCTTAAGTGGGTCCTCAGCCATTCTTGTTGTCGTTATATCGCGGCTAAGTTCATTTTTAGTAAATTAATATTCCTTTGAAAGTATATCTGGGTATTTTCTCTAAGGTAAGGGAATTTAACTTATTCCATGTTGATTTAAATCTGCAATGTAAATTACCATTTATTTCAATTAAACCGAAGGTTTCTGTTTGAAAGGCTTTGTTAAAGGATGGCTCATGTCCGTTGTTATTTGAAAGTAAGATTTGAAATATATATATGAAGGTAGTAAGTGTTCTCGAAGGTACCATTGATGACCGTGCAGCTTCTCTAGACTAAATGATAATTAATTGAAACCATCGGCTCCCGACAGGTGTTGTGGATATACCTCGACGCGGACAGCTGAAAATGTGTGCCCCGACCGGGACTCGAACGCCTGATGTGATGCTTGTTTCTGTTGAAGTCTCCCCATTCAGAACGACATACTGCTCTCTGTCTGTTAGAAAACGTTCTATCCAACCGCATATGTCATCGGATAGACCGTAAGCGCGCACTTAATGGAGCAAGCAACAGTGCGGAACTGAGCCGAACGCCTTTCGAAAGTCGGGGAATATGGCATCAACCTGGGAGCCGGTATCTAGAGCCTGTTGTATATCATGCACAAAGAGGACCAGCTGTGTCTCGCATGACCTCTGCTTCCTAAAACTGTGCTGGTTTCTGCAGATGAGCTTCTCAGAGTCTAGAAAGATCATTATATCTGAACACAAAATTTGTTCCATCATTCTACAATAAATCAATGTCAGTGAAATTGGCCGATAATTATGTGCATCCGATTTTCTACCCTTTTTATAGATTGCTATGACCTGGGCCTTCCTCCAGTCCTGTGGAACTTTCCGCTGTTCCAATGATCTCTGATAGATGATGGATAAGAATGGTGCTACATTTGTAGCATTGTCAAGATAAAATCTTACGGGGATACCATCTGGGCCAGATGCCTTCCTGGCGTCTAAGGATCTTAACTGTTTTACAATCCCAGATACACTAAACATCCTTGCGTTTGTTCGATAATTGAAAGGGGGAATGGTGGTACAGTCCTCTACCGTAAACGAGTTTTTGAAAGCTAGGTTTAGAATTTCGGCCTTCTGTTAATCATCATCAGTTACATACCCGTACTGTCAGCAAGAGAAGGTATTGAATTATTTGTAGCATTCATAGATTTTACGTACGACCAAAATTTTTTGGTTTTTTTTTAGAATCTGCAGATAAAATATTGCTTCCAAACTCGTTAAAAGAATCTCCATTGTCCTTCTGACAGCTGCTTTCATTTCGCATAATTTCTGTTTGTCAGCGGGGCAGTGACTACGTTTAAAACGGCTGTGCAAAATTCTCTGCTTTCTCAGTAACTTCCTAATACGTTTGTTGTACCAAGGTGGATCCTTTCCCTCCCCTATACTTTTGCTAGGCACAAACTTCTCTAGCACATGGTGGACAATACCTTTAAATTCCGACCAAACATGCTCAATATCATTGTGTCCCGCGATGAATGCTTGGAGCTGACTACGAAGATATTCATTAATGACACTCTTATTTGCTTTCCCAAACAAAAAAACTCTAAGCTGTTTCTTTGTTTTTTTTCGCAACTTCCAATGACATAGAAACAACGACGGCATTATGGTCCCCAATACCTTCTTCTAGATTAACGTCCTCAAAGAGATCAGGTCTGTAGTCGCCAAGATACTAGGGCTATTCGGAAAGTAAGGAACGATAGATCGCGAAATGGAAACTACAATGAAAATCGAAACAGTTTTATTTGCAACGGTTAGCTACACCTTCCAGCTACTTTTCTACACAGTCGCCGCTCAGACTTAGACATCTATCGTAGCGCTGTACCAACTTTTCAATTCCCTCGTTGTAGAACACAGCCGCCAGCGCTTTTCGATAATTTTCTACTCTGGACTACAGCTCATTGTCTTTGTCAAACTATTGTCTTCATAGCCAGTGGTTCATTTGACCAGAGATGAACCTCAGGGGTAGCCAATTACAGGCTGTATTCTGGGTGATCAAACACATCCCATCGAAAACGCTGCAGGAGCAACTTCATTGCCCCTGCCGAGAACTGTCGTGTAGAACGAACCATATCACAGTGATGTTATGTGGATTGCATAGCTTGAGGCGAAATCTTTCGCCAGATCCTCATACTTAGCGGGAGATGCTAATTTCTAGCCATCTTTACATTCTCACTGTGAATTCAGAACTGAAAAGAGCGACATGATGCGATCGACGGGCGTACTGGACACAGTGCACAATGCATCTGTGCAAAGCTCATCAGATTTTCACTGCATTTTCCATTTCGCGACCGATCGTTTCTTACTTTCCGAATAACCCTCATATCTAATATGTTCCCACCTGGAGTTGGTTTTCTAACCAACTGCTGAAGGTTGTATGTTGAGAGCACTCGTAGAATAACTTCACACGAGTTTTTGCTTCTGCTGCCTGTGATAACGTGTAATTTTCCCAGTCAATGGACGCCAGATTAAAGCCTCCACCTGTACTGATGTGCCAAAGAAACCGGTGTAGACATGCTTGTTTAAATACGCAGATATGTAAACAGACAAAATACAGCGCTGCGGTCGGTAATGCCTATATAAGACCACAAGTGCTGGCGCAGTTGTTAGATCGGTTACTGCTGCTACAATGGCACCTTACGCAGCTTATCAAAATTTAAGTGAGCTTGGTCGTGATGTTATAGTTGGTGCACGAGTGATGGGACACAGCATCTCCAAGGTAGTGATGACGTGGAGATTTTCCAGAACGACCATTTCACGAGTGTACCGTGAATATCAGGAATCCGGTAAAACATCAAATCCCCGACATCACTGCGGCCAGAAAAAGATCCTGCAAGAATGGCCCATCAACAAGTATCAGCGTGCGAACCATTCAACGAAACATCATCCAAGGCCCACTCGTGTACAGTTGGTGACTGCGTGACACAATGCTTTATGCGTCGTCTGGGCCCGTCGACACCGACTTTGGACTGGAAGCATGTTGCCTGGTCGGACGAGCCTCGTTTCAAATTGTATCGAGGGGATGGACGTGTACGGGTATGGAAACCACCTCATGAATCCACAGACCCTGCATTTCAGCAGCAGACTGTTCAGCTGGTGGTGGCTCTGTAATGGTGTGGGGCGTGTGCAGTTGGAGTGATATGGGACCCTGATACGTCTAGATACGACTCTGACATGTGACACGTACGTAAGCATCCTGTCAGATCACCTGCATCCATTCATGTCCACTGTGCATTCCGACGGACTTGGGCAATTCCAGCAGGACAATGCGACACCCCAGGCGTTCAGAACTGCTACACAGTGGCTCTAGGAACACAAGAATCCCCAGACATAAACATTATTGAGCATATCTGGGATGCCTTGCACCGTGCTGTTCAGAAAAAATCTCCATCCCCTCGTAATCTTACGGATTTATGGACTACTCTGCAGGATTCATGGTGTCACCTACCTCCACCACTACTTCAGACATTAGTTGAGTCCATGCCACGTCGTGTTGTGGCACTTCTGAGTGCCCGTCGGAGCCCTACACGATTTTAGGCGGTTGTACCAGTTTCTTTGGCTCTTCCGTGTATTTCTTTCCTTATCGATTCTGCGCAAATCTTATTAGTTCGCCAAATTTTCAACATTACTCTATAGCACCCTATCTCAGATGCTTCGATTTTCTTATTTTCTTATTTTCCCACAGTCCATGTTTCAGTACCATACAACGCTCTGCTGGATAGTACTATACTTCGCAGTTTGCTGTAGGCTATGTATGGTGAAATATGAAGTACAGATACTGATGTATGAAGAATTATTATCTAAAGAAATATACACATTCAGTAATGAAATTCATCATTAATAATCTGCAAAAAATTTAGGCGTATAGTAATATTCAGAGTTACACCACAAGAAAAAAAGTGACATTGTTTTTCATTAGTAAAAGTTTCAGCCGCTCATAAACAAGCTGAATATGCAGCCAGAAAAATTCTTCGATCATTTGTTCAATAACATAAGTTATCTGACAAAGTGCAAAGCAAACTTTAAATTGTAATCTGAATTTATTTCTTCTGAACAACTCTCTCTGTCCTGTAGACTTTCAGACGAATATATGATTGAAGACTGGTATCATGTATGGTAGCGTAGACAGAAGTGTTTATTAACTCTTAAAGTAATATTCTGCTTGCAACATGAGTAGCGATGAAGACTGATGTTATCATTTTCATAACATTTTAAGCCCTTATGCTAGTTACCAATTTGTAAAACACAAACATTCTTATATAGACACAGAAAAAAATGTATGCAAAGCCAGTAAACTGACTTCTTCAACGATACAAATCGTACGAATGTCCCATGAAACGTAGTTAAAGAAAACTTTATAAGAGAGTGTATGGAAAATAGACGACATTCATCTGGAGAACGACTACTGGAAATTTTGAGGGGAAATGTTGCTTAAACTTCCGTCACAAAGTACAGGGTGTATCAAAGAGAATCATCTCGGTTAGAAATCATAACTATTGTGTTATTTGAGATACATGCGTGAACAACGTACTGTTGAAAAGAGCAAACTCTCGAGTTTTACATGGTTCCCGCTAGCTAGCAGCAGTGTGCGCCCACTTCAGTTCTAGTAAAAATGGTAACGGGACAACAGCAAGCGTTTTGTGCTCCACGTTTTGTGGAGTGCGGATCAGCAATAGCTGTTCAGCGTGACTTTCGCACTAGGTATGGTGCGGATCCTCCTACAGTACAGAGCAGTAGACGATGGCATGAACAATTCCGAGAAACATTGTTTGTGTAAAGGCAAATCGCCGGGCCGTCACCGAATGTCTGACACAGACGTCGAGCGCATCCGTCTTAGTTTCACGAGGAGTACGCAGAAATCCGCTCGCCGTGCAGCTCCACAGCTCAACATGCACCCGATGTTCGTCTGGCATGTGTTGCATCGACGTTTAAACATGAAACTATCGTAATTCAGCTTCTGCCAAGTCTTCGTGAACGTGACAAACAACAATGTGTGGAGTTCTGTTATTTCGTTCTTGACAAGATGGAGGATGACAGTTTTCTTCCATGCTTAGTTCAAATGGTTCAAACGGCTCTGAGCACTATGGGACTTATCATCTATGGTCATCAGTCCCCTAGAACTTAGAACTACTTAAACCTAACTAACACAACACCCAGTCATCACGAGGCAGAGAAAATACCTGACCCCGCCGGGAATCGAACCCGGGAACCCGGGCGTGGGAAGCGAGAACGCTACCATGCTTAGTGTTTAGCGAGGAGGCAGCATTCGATTTAAATGGAAAGGTGAACAGTCATAATGTGAGAATATGGCGTACGCAGCAACCATATGAAGTAGTACAACATGAGAGGGATTCTCCAAAATGTAATGTGTTCTGTGTAGTTTCACGGGAAAAGATGTATGGTCCATTTTTCTTTGCTAAGGACACTGTTACAGCAAGCACATATCTCGATATGCTAGAGAACGTTCTTTTCCCACAGTTGGAGACAGTGTAAGTAGGCTGTTTAGGTTTTTATGTTGGTAACATCACGTAGCGCTCTGTATGAAAATCACTGGCTGTGCTGTGTGCAGTCCGTGGCTGGTTGGCATTGTTGGAATATTCGCTATTGTAGTGTTGGGCAGTTGGATGTGAACAGCGCGTAGCGTTGCGCAGTTGGAGGTGAGCCGCCAGCAGTGGTGGATGTGGGGAGAGAGATGGTGGAGTTTTGAGAGTGGACGATCTGGTCGTGTGTCCGTCAGAAAAACGAAATTTGTAAGATCGGATGTCATGAACTGATATATGTATTATGACTTTTGAACTATTAAGGTAAATGACATTTTTTTTTCTCCATCAAAATCTTTCATTTGCAAACTATGCCTATCAGTAGTTAGTGCCTTCAGTAGTTAGAATCTTTTATTTAGCTGGCAGTATTGGCACACGCTGTATTGCAGTAGTTTGAGTAACGAAGATTTTTGTGAGGTAAGTGATTTATGAAAGGTATAGGTTATTGTTAGTCAGGGCCTTTCTTTTGTAGGGATTATTGAAAGGCAGATTGCGTTGGGCTAAAAAAGTATTGTGTGTCAGTTTAGTGTTGATCAGAATAAGTAAAGAGAGTAATGTCCGAGTACCTTCAGTTTCTCTCTGCAGTTTGAAAACCAAATAACGTAAGAGGTTTACCAGCACAGTAATTCATAAATTTTTCTAAGGGAAGGTTTCAACAGATTCGAACGACTTCATTTACGAACAGGCTGGAGCACCGCCACACTGGCAACTGCAAGTGCGGAAATTTTTAAATCAAAGTTTTACTGAACGATGGATCGATTGCACTGGACCAAACGATTCGGCCTTACATTACTGGCCCCCAATGTCACCAGACTTGACTGTAAGTGATTATTTCTTGTGAGGGTTTACAAAAGACTGTTTATCTGCCTCCGTTACCAAAAACACTGACTGAATCTGAAACATCGCATAACAGCTGCTCTGGAAGCTGTAACTCAAGACAAGCTCGCTTCAGTGTGGCAACAATTTGAGTACCGCACTGACGTCTGCCGTGCATTTCGAGGGGGGTATATTAAACGACTATGAAAAGGTATGAAAAAAAACTTTTTGAATTTCCCGTTCAACAAAAAACAAAACTCATTGTACATGTTTACTAGTTTCAGAAGTATAGACATGCCAAATCAGATGATCTTTTTGACAAACCCTGTATAATCTGGACTTTTCCCGGTGATCAAGGACGCTATAAATGACATTAGGTGCCGTACGGGAGTATTCTCTAATTTTTCTCTCGTTAGCAGCAGCAGGAACAAGTGAAGTGGAAAACTGGCTTCGCCTAACCAACATGTGTGTAATAGCCATACACGCATGAGGTTGAACCGGGCGGGCGAACTAATGATGCGGGAGCTCGAGTAATGAGTGAGTTTCTTTTCGATTGGACAGATGGGGCGCAGATCGATGCAGTGTGAGGTGGCGTCGCTCCCATGGGGGGTGGTGCGCCCGGCTGCGAGGCTTGCGTGAGGGCCGAGCACTCCGGCCGGAAGCCAATTAGCGGAGCAGTCCGTCCGCCAGGAGCGGGGAGGGGGGGGGGGGGGGAAACTGAGCCGAGGGCAGGCAGGGGCCTCACCCCGAGGACAGCAGCGCGCTGCTGAGCTGCCTACTCATGGAGATTATATTGCAATTGATATTAAATGTTACTCAACGCTTCACACCTCGGAACTGAGTCCATTCAATCAGAGCTGGCAACGTCGCACGCGAAATGTCCGCTGTTGCCGTTGCACCATTACAAAGCATCATTTGGTATGCAGTGTACGAGTAATGAGTCAATAAGACCCTTCAACCGAGTTGCACCTGACAGCCAATGTAATGCTGTACCGCCAAAGAACATTACCAGTGTTGCGCTGTAATGTTTGTGACGAATCATTTCCAAACCGCTACTGTGCGTAGGTGGATATTGTGTCTGCGGGAGCCAGTAATCGAGTGAAGCAAGTGTTGTGGGGCCTGGAGCTAGAAATGAGAAAAACTGACTGGCTAAAACTGATAATAGAATTTTAGTTCTGAATATACAGCATTTTCCGGTATTTGTTTGATCTCAGATATAGGAAGTGTTCTTTATTTTTTACTACTTACAGAGTAAAAAAAAACGCAATTTCAGCCATAGCAGCTGTGCTAAAATTTTTCGTTTTTAAATAGACATTTTCTCAAAAACAGAGTAATTTTTATTCATAAAATTTGCATTGATTTGAAATATTGAATAATTATGGAAAATAGCAAAAGCGATCAGTGGTAAAAATAACAACACCAACAGATATGAGCAACAAACACATGGTATAAGAATTGGTTCAGAGTTGCTGAGACAATGTCTCTGCTACCACGTTCATGGCTTAACTTACCTACATGCAGTGTGCAAGTTTTGTCCCAACCTGGTCTACACGGTAAGTTATCGCTGTCGTCGCCGGACATCCGTTGTAATGCACAGTGACACCAACTCTAGTCTGGAAATGCATACAAAATGGCATCGAAATGAATTACACTGCTTCATTTGCTTCAAATGGTTAAAGGTTTGTCTGCCATTTAAATGAAATAATAAAAGAGGAGTGAAATATGGAAACATTAATAAATTATATTGAATTAGTGAAGTTCGGTGGCAGGAGGAGCAAGACTTCTGGTCAGGTGACTACAGGGTTATAAACACAAAGTCAAATAGGGGTAATGCAGGAGTAGGTTTAATAATGAATAGGAAAATAGGAATGCGGGTAAGCTACTACAAACAGCATAGTGAACGCATTATTGTGGCCAAGATAGATACGAAGCCCACACCTACTACTGTAGTACAAGTTTATATGCCAACTAGCTCTGCAGATGACGAAGAAATTGAAGAAATGTATGATGAAATAAAAGAAATTATTCAGATTGTGAAGGGAGACGAAAATTTAATAGTCATGGGTGACTGGAATTCGAGTGTAGGAAAAGGGAGAGAAGGAAACATAGTAGGTGAATATGGATTGGGGGACAGAAATGAAAGAGGAAGCCGCCTGGTAGAATTTTGCACAGAGCACAACATAATCATAACAAACACTTGGTTTAAGAATCATGAAAGAAGGTTGTATACATGGAAGAACCCTGGAGATACTAAAAGGTATCAGATAGATTATATAATGGTAAGACAGAGATTTAGGAACCAGGTTTTAAATTGTAAGACATTTCCAGGGGCAGATGTGGACTCTGACCACAATCTATTGGTTATGACCTGTAGATTAAAACTTAAGAAACTCCAAAAAGGTGGGAATTTAAGGAGATGGGACCTGGATAAACTAAAAGAACCAGAGGTTGTACAGAGATTCAGGGAGAGCATAAGGGAGCAATTGACAGGAATGGGGGGAAAAAATACAGTAGAAGAAGAATGGGTAGCTTTGAGGGATGAAGTAGTGAAAGCAGCAGAGGATCAAGTAGGTAAAAAGACGAGGGCTAGTGGAAATCCTTGGGTAACAGAAGAAATATTGAATTTAATTGATGAAAGGAGAAAATATAAAAATGCAGTAAGTGAAACAGGCAAAAAGGAATACAAACGTCTCAAAAATGAGACCGACAGGAAGTGCAAAATGGCTAAGCACGGATGGCTAGAGGACAAATGTAAGGATGTAGAGGCCTATCTCACTAGGGGTAAGATAGATACCGCCTACAGGAAAATTAAAGAGACCTTTGGAGATAAGAGAACGACTTGTATGAATATCAAGAGCTCAGATGGAAACCCAGTTCTAAGCAAAGAAGGGAAAGCAGAAAGGTGGAAGGAGTATATAGAGGGTCTATACAAGGGCGATGTACTTGAGGACAATATTATGGAAATAGAAGAGGATGTAGATGAAGATGAAATGGGAGATACGATACTGCGTGAAGAGTTTGACAGAGCACTGAAAGACCTGAGTCGAAACAAGACCCCCGGAGTAGACAATATTCCATTGGAACTACTGACGGCCGTGGGAGAGCCAGTCCTGACAAAACTCTACCATCTGGTGAGCAAGATGTATGAAACAGGCGAAATACCCTCAGACTTCAAGAAGAATATAATAATTCCAATCCCAAAGAAAGCAGGTGTTGACAGATGTGAAAATTACCGAACTATCAGCTTAATAAGTCACAGCTGCAAAATACTAACACGAATTCTTTACAGACGAATGGAAAAACTAGTAGAAGCCAACCTCGGGGAAGATCAGTTTGGATTCCGTAGAAACACTGGAACACGTGAGGCAATACTGACCTTACGACTTATCTTAGAAGAAAGATTAAGGAAAGGCAAACCTACGTTTCTAGCATTTGTAGACTTAGAGAAAGCTTTTGACAATGTTGACTGGAATACTCTCTTTCAAATTCTAAAGGTGGAAGGGGTAAAATACAGGGAGCGAAAGGCTATTTACAATTTGTACAGAAACCAGATGGCAGTTATAAGAGTCGAGGGGCATGAAAGGGAAGTAGTGGTTGGGAAAGGAGTGAGACAGGGTTGTAGCCTCTCCCCGATGTTATTCAATCTGTATATTGAGCAAGCAGTAAAGGAAACAAAAGAAAAATTCGGAGTAGGTATTAAAATTCATGGAGAAGAAGTAAAAACTTTGAGGTTCGCCGATGACATTGTAATTCTGTCAGAGACAGCAAAGGAATTGGAAGAGCAGTTGAATGGAATGGACAGTGTCTTGAAAGGAGGATATAAGATGAACATCAACAAAAGCAAAACAAGGATAATGGAATGTAGTCTAATTAAGTCGGATGATGCTGAGGGAATTAGATTAGGAAATGAGGCACTTAAAGTAGTAAAGCAGTTTCGCTATTTGGGGTGCAAAATAACTGATGATGGTCGAAGTAGAGAGGATATAAAATGTAGGCTGGCAATGGCAAGGAAAGCGTTTCTGAAGAAGAGAAATTTGTTAACATCCAGTATTGATTTAAGTGTCAGGAAGTCATTTCTGAAAGTATTCGTATGGAGTGTAGCCATGTATGGAAGTGAAACGTGGACGATAAATAGTTTGGACAAGAAGAGGATAGAAGCTTTCGAAATGTGGTGCTACAGAAGAATGCTGAAGATTAGATGGGTAGATCACATAACTAATGAGGAAGTATTGAATAGGATTGGGGAGAAGAGAAGTTTGTGGCACAACTTGACCAGAAGAAGGGATCGGTTGGTAGGACATGTTCTGAGGCATCAAGGGATCACCAATTTAGTATTGGAGGGCAGCGTGGAGGGTAAAAATCGTAGAGGGAGACCAAGAGATGAATACACTAAGCAGATTCAGAAGGATGTAGGTTGCAGTAGGTACTGGGAGATGAAGGTGCTTGCACAGGATAGAGTAGCATGGAGAGCTGCATCAAACCAGTCTCAGGACTGAAGACCACAACAACAACAACAATAATAAATTAAAAACATAACAATTCGTTCGTAGTACAAAACCAGATACTAGCTGATTTGCTGCCTGTCATTACATAATATACCTTTATCTGCTTGTAGCCATTGATAGCGGAAATAAATTAACACGAAATGTCACTTCTTCAACCTCAGTTTTCACCCTTAGCAGTGACTATTCGTAATACTAAAATGTGGTATTATCCCCGACTATAAAATGATTTTTGAGCAGAGTTTCCAAAAATTAGAATCAATAGGAGATTACTAGTGATTTTTTGTAATATTAAACCACTTAGCACTCTTCATGAAAAGCAGCAAATGGTGGATGGACTAGGTTTTCCTTTATTTGTGTACTTTATTTCGTATTTTCAATCGATGCATCTTGAAAATGAGTCAAAACGTTTCAATAATAAATAATAAAAATAAAAAACCGAAAATCGGTTACATGAGAAACCTGGTATTCTGAGCGGTTTTGACAATAATGTTAAACTCGTGTGAGAAAAAACAATATAACCGAAAACCGGATGTTTTAGTGACAATCTTCATCCCTACCTAGAGGCGAAGAGCTACTCTTTCCCTAATCCTCCTAAATGAGCTGTGGCTGGAGCATGAATGGCTGGCTAAAAGGTTTCTGGTTTTCCATGACAAACAGTACTTCCCAATATCTGTTACAGTAAAAAGTCTTAAACCTCCTGCCAGGAAGCTACATTTGTAGAGGCTCTATTAGTTGAACACTGAAAATGCCGACTTTCCGCTCCTGAGTCTGAATAAACGAAAGGAGTAAGAGTTAAATAACTTCATAGAGCAGATCAGAGCTTATGAGTAGTGGGACAAAGAGAGCACCACCCCACATTGCGTTGTTGGCAAAATTATTCAAGATGGCGGATCCCAGATGACGGCGATAGATATGGCAATGTCGCAGTGATGTCATGGTGGGAAGTTCAAATTTTGGGAGGAAATAGGTTAACTGGGCTACCTCCACTAACCTAAACCCATCCTCTCCCTGCTCCCCTCAACCCCCCCAGAAATTGGCAGAAGTTCAAATTCCATCAGGACAATGCAACAAACCACAGCTACCTCCACTAATCTAAGAAAATGGCGGGAAAATAGGCCACTTGGGCTACCTCCACTGACCTAAATCATCTGACCACCACCCCTTCCTAGAAATTGGCGGGGAAAGGACTCGGCCTATGCTGGATAGGTTGGACATAAGTCTTTATTTTGCTTGCAGTCTTACAATTTGAGGCAGTAGCGCCATCCAGTGTATTCATCATGAGGTCTGGAGTCCAACTAACCTAGTACACAGTACTGCCACCAGAGGGCACTCTTGTCCCTCCCGTGATGTAATCCAAGATGGCGGTCTTGGAGGTTAAAATGGCTTGGAAAGGACACAGCATGCGCCAGGCTGCTGGAGAGAGGAAGGAGTGTACTTTATTTATTTTGGAACAATTTATTTAGGGACAGATTTCACATAGTTCATTTACTACACTGATACAAAACACTGGCTTGCTTGAGGTCGCACTAAATAGTTTATAGACCTGGAAAACTACTCATAAACTGTCTAAATAATGCAGTACACTGCTGTACAGACACAAACAACTCATAAATTATGGAAATAATGCAGTACACAGTATACAGACCTGCCAATACTCGTAAATTACCGAAATAATGCAGTACAATCATGTGCAGACATAAAAACAACTCGTAAATTCTCAAAAAATAATGGATGTGAAACGCTCACAACGCTTAAACATCCGAAAATAATGCATTGCACAAACACTCATGGCATGTAAAAAACGCTTTCAAACTACCGTCAACCGCAACTATCAGAAGCTCCAACACACCCATGCACAGATACCACTGTGAGCCACCACCAGATGAAAGCCAGTGCCGGAGTGGAAGCCATTGCTCTCACGCCACTGCCACTTACAGCAAGCAGATGAAAGTCACGTCTATTTTTGGGTATATAGTTAGAGTTCTTTGAGCGTTATAGTGACATCACATGTCAATGTGAATAAGAGCCAAGTAGCCACGCAGGGGAGCCGTGCGGTCTAAAGTGCCTCACCATGGTTCACACGGCTCCCCCTGTCAGAGGTTCGAGTCCTCCCTTGGGCACGGGTGTGTGTATTGTCCTTAGTGTAAGTTGGTTTAAGTTATATTAAGTAATGTGTAAGTCTAGGGGCCCATGACCTCAGCTGTGTGGTCCCACAGAAGTTAATACAAATTTCCATTTTTAAGAGCCAAGTCACCCTCTGGGTAGCGTGTGTGTGTTTACCATTGCTAGTGCAAAACCTCTCTCTCTCTCTCTCTCTCTATATATATATATATATATATATATATATATATATATATATATATGGATACAGAAGTCACAGGTCGCACTATAGAAATCTGTTCCAATGCTTCCCAGAATAACACTGATTGCATTCTTCCTGATGGTCCTAACGAGTCACCCCATCCATCACATGTTACCCTTCCTAGAAATCGTTAAGTCATACTTTCAACAAACGTCTCTGAAAAGTCCTCACCATTATGTAGAGGCTCCTATGCCCCAGCACAAAGGATGTCTTGTGAATGAATGGAGCATTCTGATTGGCTCTTACTGAATTTACCCGCCAAATTACTGATGCTGCTGGTGTGGAAGCACTGTCCGCCTTTTTTTCTGCAAACGAGACTTTCAGCACCAAGAAACAGATCGCCATATTGCACTGACTGTTGAACCCTGAAAAAATGATCTACATATCTACAGATTAAACCACTTACGCGATACTTCTCGATATCAGGCACATAGCAATATCATACCGATCGCTCGTGCAAACATAATTCCGAAGATATAGACTGGAAATTATTTCTCTACAAACCCGAAACTTTAGCGAGGTGGAGATTGCTGTACACCATTGAGTAACTGCGAAGACCTTTATGTGAAAACTCGAAAAAAATAGAGGAAACTGATATTTCCAATGGCGAATACCTATGTCGGTGATCACTGGAGTGTATAGTATCAGACCAACAGGGCGGTTACACGTCGCCAATGGTGCAACCTCGTAATAAAATTACCGAATTTAGAAAGTGATTTGGCTTAAGGAACGTGGTATGAAACCCGTATATGTAACTCCATCACGCCGCCGCTAGATATTTCTCAAATATTTGTAATGCATTATGTCTTGATGTCATGTCAGAGGTTCGGTGATACACCGACTGGGTTATAAGTAATGGTTCATTGAGAAGTAGATGGTGTGCTGATTGAGGTCGTAAGAAATGTACAAAAGCTTTTCACATATCGACTGGGTTATAGGGAATGGTTGATTGAGAAGGATCACAAACAAAAGATGGTGTGTGGATTGAGGTTGTAAGAAATATACGCTAGCTTTTCAGATCTCTAGTGCTACGCTTTCCGCTAGAAATTCTGTCTGGGATTTGGAATCAAGTCTCACCATTCAACCATATACCTGCATTGGATCCTGCGGAGAAGTTCTTCAATGATTACAGCCACTAGTGAATCACATTTCTGGCACTCTCATATCTCGAAACGAGTCCCCTTTCTCGAACCTATCTGCTACAGTAAAATTCCAAAGTTGTTTTAGGTAGTCGCTATGTATCTTGCAACTGCTGTCATTTATGAAGCTTTACGCATTTGATAGTTGCAATTTAACCCTTTCGGTCACGAATTATTTTTTTCCTGAAAAAAAAAAAAAATAATCACAGCTCACAGCTTTGCTATCCAGTTCTTCGAATTAAATTATGATCTTTCAAATGTATAAAATATTCCTAGGTCCCCCCCCCCCCAAGGGGACACAACGCATCCCCAAATGGGGATATTCTGTTCAAGTGGGTGCAATATAAGTCGAAAAGTCAAAGTATTTTGTTTCATTTTATTTCACCAACATATAAATCAATTACACAAAGCTTACTTAATGGTTACAATTTACATAATAAAATTGCACTTGTCAAATGATTTTTTTGTCACTGACCACTGGAAGATGCCCAACATTGTGCACACGAAGTTCAGCTTCTGGACGAACTTCTGCATTGGCTCGTTTCGAAGTACTTGGACTCTCACTAGTGGGATGCCCCCTTTTCCTGGCAGGTGGTTTATCTATTTTTCGTCAAAACTTTGGCTACTCTTGCCCTGAAGTGAAGCAAATCAAGTGTCTTATTACCTAATTCTGATGAATTTTTCTTATATTCAATCCATCCATTTACACATGAAATATCACTTGCATGAACAAACATGCGTCCACTTTCAGGTTGCACAACCGGCTATAAAGCGTCGAAAATGGCTGTCGAAAATTGTGTTCGGTTTCAAAAGCAGCAAACTGCATACTGTCTTCGTATGCAAAACCCGCTAAATGCGCAATAGGCGTGGCTGTTGCCCTGTCATGTCCGGATGCAAAGCACATGAACAGACACCAGATTTACCAATACGGACATTCAAAGCTACCTTTCCTTCTTTCTTCTTCTTCTTTCGTTTCACCCTCTTGAGGGTACACTGGATCAATCATTTCTTTGTGCGTTGTTCTTTTCTTAGGGCTCAGTATTTCTTCATTCTTTCTGATCTTCTCCTCCTCTCTTCTTCCGAGATGAAGGGTTTGGACTTTTGTGTGGATTTGTCTTGGAACCTTATGTTTTCATCTTTAGTAATTAATTCAGCTGTTCGATCAATAAGTGAATTTTCTGAAATCTTTAATTCTATTAGGTCTTTCTCAGTTTCTTTAAACGAGTTGGGCCTCGTTTTTCGGTTACGGAAGAAGTCAAAGATTTGTTTAGTTAATCTGTTGGAATTCATTCTGAGAAGATGACCATAAAAATTTATTCTCCTTTTTCGCATAGAATCTGAAAGTTTTTCAGTTATCTTGTAGAGAGTTTTATTTTTGATGTATATAATCTTATTGTCTTGAAATTTTGGTCCAATGATTTTTCTTAAAATTTTTCTTTCCTTTAGCTCAAGTTTCTCATGTTAAGTGTTTCTGCTGCATACAGTGCTTCTGGCTTAATCACTGTCTTGTAATGGATATTTTTCTTAGTCAGCTTTAGGTTGGCTGCACTGTAACAAATTCTTACGCAGCAATAACATTCTTGCTGCAAGTGCATCGTTTGGATGGGTCGAGTGTTTTGTGATTATCTCACTGTCACTTATTATACCGTTTCCTGGCTTTGCGTCCAGGATACTCAGCTTACAATATACTGTATGATATAAAACGTCTAAGATTACCTCCATCATTGTCCTCTTGTTCAAAATTATCGGCAGGATCATCGGATAGATTGTCAATTGCAGATGAATTAAGGAGCTCTAAAACTTCTTCCGTAAGTGGCCTTCGTCTATCTTAGACACAGGGCATTGTGAAATCACTGTAAGATGGCTAAAAAGACAGCGGAATAATGTCCTAAATTTCTAAGCTATTGCAACGTTTCAATCACAATGTCCTCATTTGGAGGTATAAAGTTATAAATATGTCACTTACCTTTCGTTCTGAAAGACACCTTTAGTTTTCACCTCAAAGAATGCACCTTTCTACGCAGGAACAAATTTTCTTTACCTAGACTCAGAAGATATTAACCGGCTGATGGGTGGTACGAAGATTATTGGGAATTGACCATATGAATGTATAAATTCAGTTTCGTTTAGTGGTACCACAAGTTGATAGGAGATGTCGATACACTTCTCAAAGAAACTCCATGCTTGTGACAGTATAACGACAACAATTAAAAATGGTAAAATTTAACAAATTTTAATATATTAAGAATTTATTTAATATGTCCTTATATGAGGACGCCATGACTGAAAAGGTTAAGCCAGAACTGAGTAGAAATCGGAGAAAGCTACATCTACCACCTTCCGCAACCCGTGTGGAAACAGGCTAAACTGAGTTAGTGCGACAGGACTGTGTTTTGACCATTCGATGGAAACAGGAACATATTGTCGTAGCTCCGCTAACGTAGCTCAATGTGAAACGTCAGCACCAAACAAAGCCCGCACCTGCCACACGAAGTAGTATAAAAGAAAGTACAGGAACTGGGAGAAGGGTGAAGATTGTGATGCTGCATTGTGGTGCATCCCCAAACTACATACAAGTACTGCTATCTGAAGCACATCCATGTCCCTCAGGACCCATTCACGTCTATCACCCCAACATGCTATCTTAGTTATTCTGTACCGTCCAACAGAGAAAAATTCCGAAATGTAAAAGATCCACTAACTTCATCCGATAGAGAACTCAAAAAGATTTTTACCACTTTTTCCCGTCGAAGCAGCGTTCTACTATATGTCTATTGAAGTAACAGTGATACACGCGAGTTGACTACTGTATTTGATGCTTTTCAGGAAGACAGAGAGCCATCTGCCTCTAAACTTACTTGCTTCTGCGTTAAAGGATCATATAGAGTGGATGGAGTGGTCGGTTGAAATGGAGTTGTAACGAGGTACGATTTAATGATAGACTGCTGATGCATTCTAGAGAGAGAGAGGGAGAAGTTGCTGCAAGTCATTTGACCATTTTTTCCTGATGTTCTATCAGTGGGCAACAGTTGTATGACATAGCCTGCGTTCGACTCATATACAACAGCGTGTTCTCTATGGGTCTTAGAGCAGTGTCTACTTGCGATCGTTAACAGTAAAACTATCCGTCATGAGAGAAGTTCCATCTCATGCGTGATGAAACGTGACACTTTCCTCTAAACGAAGGAAGATTTATGAAATGTACTCCAGTCCCCTGTCGTACCTTGGGTGTAAAATCGATACTTCAGATTCATAACTAAGATTATTGTAAGTTAGCTATAGGTGTTTGTGAGACACTGCAATCCCTGTGTATACATCTGCTTGACAGAGGTGCTGTCTATAGAGTTAGTGGCGGCATGACCTGTAATTTCACATGTTGGATACTGCTTTCCTCGTAAGAGATATTCTCCGTTACTAAAGATCATTTAATATAGGACTGATGTGGGCATAGTATAACTTCCGAACCGTGGTCAGATGTGAACAGTGGACTCTATACATCTCTGGAAAAGCTATAGTGTAAATGTATCACACAGAGCCACTGCTTTAAGAAAGTAGTTTTCTTAGTTTTAAAGTTTGTTACCATAGTTTATCGTAGAGAAACCTGCAAGAAGAATTATGTAATGCGCTGAAAATATATTTCTTACATTGGAATATTAGCAGTGCTACATTCCACACAACTGATAGGTCGGAAACCCAAGCGATCTGACATTATAGTCTGTTTTAAGTGCAGAATCTTGTAATCGTAGGAGTGCGTGTGTTTATGCTCTCTCTTACCAATACCCTCCTGGCACTGATCCCAGACACTAGAACAATACTTTAACACTGATAGCGTAGTTTGTTTACGTAAAATGCTTCGAACTCCATTTGTCTGGAGCTCCATCATGCATAAAAACACCCTTTTCTTGTTCTTCTTAACCGTCTGCTATTACATCATAACACTTTCGGATCTGTTAGTATATCGGTTAGGAGTGCAAACCTCCTCGAAATCTTGTGTACTTGGATGGGCGAGGACTCAGCAAGCACCATTCATTCACGAAACGTGAATGCAACCTTCATAAATGTTTGTACTCGTAGAATAATTTATTACGCCATGATCGCGAAAAGTTTATATAATTATATTACTATTATGTGTAATAATATATTATTATAATGTTCCATAGAAAATTATATATATATTACTATGTAATTTTGTATGGAACACTCAGTGTGAGCATCCTACTCGCACATGGGCAATTTTTCAAGTCTTAGCGATGTTTATCTTTTATCGTTATCGATACAGGCAAGATATTGGTCCCAGGAATTGCAAGACAGTATCAAAATCTCTACAGTAATTCCTGTAATTAGCCCAGACATACAAAAAGAAGCTTGCAGGGGACTTCCGTTTATACACGTAGAGAAACAAGATTAACTAAAACATTTTTTACTTAGCTGCTAAAACATATATTTGAACTCGATGCACCAAACTGTTCAGAGAAAAAGGGTCTTAACAGGCTGCAAATAGACTGATGGTTAAAAAATTACAAAAAATTTCCATATTATATAATTACAAATTAATACTTTTCGTATTGTTTTCCCTCACTTGTACTGTGGAAACTAGCTTCTTTCATAATTTCGTGATACTAAGTCAAAGGGAATGTAGATTTTGATGAGTGAGCTTTCGAGTGTCAAAATACGTGATACAAATGGCCGTATCTTTGGATTGCATTGCCTTAGAAGCTCTAAATGTTTACACCTCCAGAGGATGACAGCCGTAATATGGTTCAAATGGCTCTGAGTACTATGGGACCTAACTTCTGAGGTCATCAGTCCCCTAGAACGTAGAACTACTTAAACCTAACTAACCTAAGGACATCACACACATCCATGCCCGAGGCAGGATTCGAACCTGCGACCGTAGCGGTCGCGTGGTTCCAGACTGTAGCGCCTGCAACCGCTCGGCCACTCAGGGCGATAGCCGTAATATGCGACACAAATTTACACTTGATTTGTCTAACAGTTCATAAGAAAAAAGGGTTCTTAACAGTCGGACAGACAGCGGACAACAAAGCGATCCTATAAGGGTGAGTCCTTTTCCCACCAATTGCTAGTAAGAGGTGGCAGTTGGATGACTTAGTTTAGTGGAGGTGGCCCAAGTGACCTATTTTCCACCATTTCCTTAGGTTAGTGGAGGTAGTCGTGATGTGTTGCATTGTCCTCTTGGAATTTGAACTTCCCGCCATTTCCTTGGAGAGGGGAGGGGGGAGGCGGGAAATGGAGGGGGAGGGAGGAAGAGAGTGGACTAGGTTAGTGGAAGCAGCGCAATTGACCTATTTTCCCGCCAAAATTTGAACTTCCTGCCATGATGTCATTGCGACTTTGCCATATCTATTGCTGCCGTCTTGGATCCACCATCTTGAATATATTTGGCAGCAATGCAACATGGAAGAGGAAGTAAAAAGAATATGCCATGACAGATATAATACTGTGGGTAGAACCTGACATGTCACTGAAGGACCTTAGTCGAAATAACGTACCCAGGGTAGGCAAACATTCCCTCGATATGATTGGAAGAGTTACTTTTTTCGTGTACTCATCTGTTTTCGCACTTGGCTAGTATATCATCTCACTGTCTGGGTGACTGATTTTCTTATTTCTTCTATCTACCAGAAATTACAAATCAAATGCTGCTTAAAGATGCGGTCTGTTTCCAGACTGATTAAAAAACTCGTTAGGAAAGCTAGGTTGTAAAATAAAGAAGTAATGTAGACATAAATGTGTATTTCCTTAATACCAATGTTTGCGAACAATGTGTAGAATCACTTTCCAGAGCAAGTTATATCACATTTCCAGTATCGCTCAAGGAAAGGAGCGCAAACAGTAAGTGCTGTTCCTCATTTCGTGTGTGTGTGAGGAACTTAAAGGTCTAAATGTTGAATTTAAAACAGAGAGTATTTTCTTTGATTCAGGAAAAGTATTTGACCATGCTAGAACTTTGCATAAACTGGATACCTATGGAATAAGGGCTAGAGGTTACCATTGGTTCCTTTCGCTAATTTAATTTGTTACGTCGGCTCTTGGTTTACAAAAATATATTGTCGTTTAACAGAAAGAAAAAACAGCGCTTCCAGTGCACGGAAAAGTGTGCAATATTGTGCAGGTTCCATCTCGAATAAGCTTTCAGTAAAAATGAAAAACTTGTGTGATAAATCACAGATTTTGAACTCCAAGTTGAATGGCTACCTTGTGATACACTGCTTTTATTCTGTACAACAGTTCCTTGTAGTAGTTTAGAACCATTTACTGTAACGTGTGATTTATTTGTAGGTACTCTTCGAATAGTCATAACCAATACTTTATGAATTACATACGTAATGGTTCCGTTAATGTTAGGGTAGCTTTGGCACAGATGATTCCGCGAAACTAAAGAAAAAACAGCAGTTACAATTTGAATACTACGTACCGCTCTGCTGTACATCACAGTGCATCTTCCATGTGCTCCTCACTGTTGCTCTATCATTAATTTTCCTTTGGTTTCCGAAGAATGTTACGTTATAACGTCTCGGCGTAACTTTATATCATGTGCAAATACTTATCAATGTAATTATCTGAATGCTTTGTTATTAAAATAGCGTACATCTAAGCATGTGAACCAACACATGCATATATAGCTTATTCCTCACAAAAAAAGACATGAATGTATCTATTAGTGACAAGCTGCATGACAAGTTGTCACCACTATCCAAGCTATCATTATTATGCACAAAGGTCACTAAATAATTCCGCCTTATACTGCGTATTACCACGATGAAATTCATGATTAACATGGTTGATATATGACCAAACGTTCTATGAAAACAGAAAAAATGTCTGTTTAAATAAAGAATGTAAAAATTCTGGCAAAAATGTGTGCTTTGCAGCCTGGTGCAAAGCTCTCAATTTGAGACCGTTGTGGTGGCATATATATCAACTGCGCCGCTTATTTGGTCAGTGGCTTCTCATTTCACCTCATAAGGCTACGCTGCAGACCCGATTTCCCAAAAAATGCAATGTGATGGTCACCAGGATTCGAACCAAGTAAATTCCATCAATGTACCACAACGTAAAAATAATTATCAACCTTTTGTGCGCATTATAATTGCCTTAGAGTGAGTGCTATTTTATTTATGATAATCATAATAACCGTTTTATTACGCACAATCAAATTTTAGAATTTTATATAATTTAACAAGTAACAGACTTTTTTTCTACCGACCACAAATCTAATGACGTTTTACTGCGGTTGCCTAAAGTTTCTTTTTTTTTTTTTTTTTTTTTTTTTTTTTTGTGGAACTGTTTCTCTTCTGTAATACTGCTGTATGCTTTGCGGCTCTGTAGATTACCTCTTAAAACCTTTGTGCTGTTATAACAAGAGGTTGACTTCCGCAAATGTGCATTTATATTATATATAAAGTTTTAAATGCCCACATGTTACTAATAAAAACTTAAAATTCGTAGTTCACTTCATTTTTATCCTTTTCTGAGTGAACATAAAAAAGGGGGAGGGGGATTAGCAAAGGAAAATAGCTAGAGAATGTGACTGACGTGGCCACACGATCGAGTTCCGATGATGTGTAACGTCTCGCACTTTTATAGCATCTCCTACACTATTTGATCAAAAGTATCCGGACACCTGGCTGAACATGACTTACAATTTCGTGGCGCCCTCTATCGGTAGTGCTGGAATTCAATATGGTGTTGGCCCAGGCTTAGCCTTAATGACAGCTTCCACTCTCTCAGGCTTACGTTCAATCAGGTGCTGGAAGGTTTCTTGGGGAATGGCAACCCACTCTTCACGGAGTGCTGCACTGAGGAGAAGTATCGACGTCAGTCGGTGAGGCCTGGCACGAATTCGGCGTTCCAAAACATCCCAAAGAGGTTCCACAGGGTTCAGGTCAGCACTCTGTGGAGGAGATGTTATTGTCGTGTAACCACTCCGCCATCGGCCGCGCATTATGAACAGGTGCTCGTTCGTGTTGAAAGATGCAATCGCCATCCCCGAATTGCTCTTCAATGTTTTAACATCAATGTAGACCTGTGCTGTGATAGTGCCACGCAAAACAGCAAGGGGTGTTAAAAACACGACCACACCATAACAGCACCTCCTCCGAATTTTACTGTTGGCATGTGTCGCGCTGGCAGATGACGTTCACCGGGCATTCGACATATACCACACCCTGCCATCGGATCGCCACATTACGTAGCATGATTCGTCACTCCACACAACGCGTCCTTAAGCATTTACCGGCGTGTTGTGTGGCTTATGGGCGGCCGCTCGACCATGAAATCCCAGTTTTCTCACCTCCCGCCTAACTGTCATAGTACTTGCAGTGGATCCTGATGCAGTTTGTAATTCCTGTGTGATGGTCTGGATAGATGTCTGCCTATTACACATTACGACTCTCTTCAACTGTCGGCGGTCTCTGTCACCCAACAGACGAGGTCGGCCTGTATGCTTTTGTGCTGTACATGTCTCTTCACATTTCCGCTTCACTATCACATCGGAAATAGTGGGGATGTTGAGGAGTGTGGAAATCTCGTGTACAGACGTATGACACAAGTGATACCCAGTCACCTGACCACATTCGAAGTCCGTGAGTTCCGCGGAGCACCTCATTCTGCTCTCTCAATTGTCTAATGACTACTGAGATAGCTGATATGGAATACCTGTCAGTAGATGGCAGCACAATGCTCCTAATATAAAAAACGTGTGTTTTTGGCGTGTCCGGATACTTTTGATCACATAGTGTATGTCGCTTTTAAAAATATCCGTTTGTACTGTTGTACCGCGCAATGGTCATGGCAGATCACTGAATACGAATTCCGCTAACCTGTGTTGGATACGAAACTGTCACTGTTGTGGCTATGTGGTATTTATTCTCTAGACCAGTCACGATTACGATGCACATTGTTACTATCTGTTAGGAACTTCAGTTCTCTTTATTATACATGTTCTTACGGCTTGTAGCGTTATGTCTCCGGAAAAGGCAGCTTAAAGAAATTTTCTGAGGTAGATTAACGTAGACGCAACACTCACAACGAACAGAGTAGCTACACGCTACCAAACCTAGTACCAATAAAAGTATAAAAATGAAACCTATACTGTAAAAGTGAGTTTTCGATTTGAATATGAAATACACTCCGTTTGTGTGTTATATTTGTAACCGCTTCAGTAATTATTGCAAAAAATTGTTCAAATGGCTCTGAGCACTATGGGACTTAACATCTGAGGTCATCAGTCCCCTAGAACTTAGAACTACTTTAACCTAACTAACCTAAGGACATCACACACATCCATGCCCAAGGCAGGATTCGAATCTGCGGCCGTAGCGGTCGCGTGGTTCCAGACTGAAGCGCCTAGAACCGCTCAGCCACGCCGGCCGGCCAATTATTGCAGATAAAGTTTTTGTGTACTACTCTTATGTCGATTAGTGTCACATGAAAGAAACTGAACATCGGAGCTTAGTACATTTCTTGGAAAATATACTGGCAAGAAAATTCCCAGCGACTCGAAATCGCGAAAGTACGAACTTGCTTCCTTTTATTCGGAGTTAAGGTCAAAAAAGGAAACAGAAATTTTTGTTGAATATGCTGAATACTTGTGGTAAAAAAAAATCTTGCATACTCCAGTGTATGGCTGTGTTTTTTTCTTAATTTGTAGGTTATTCATACCATCAAGGAACACTTTGACGATACTCCCATTTGGATTTCTGTTGGCCAAGCAAGATAGTTTTATAACTCGTTATTAATTAGGTATATTTTTCAAAAAACTAAAATTTTAAATATTTTCAGTTTACGTTTTCTACCAAGATAAATATTTGTTAAATTTTTATTTTTAAGAGGTTACTTGAAAAATGATCCAAAGTAGTAATCATTAGCTACATTTTTGCAGGTGAGTACATTAAAATAAATATTAAGAAAATGTACCGTTGCGGTATCCGTCATTACAATATGTCATCTGGTATTATTAAATGCAGTTTTCTTTTTTTTTTTTTTTTTTTTTGGAAGTTCTATAGTTTGGTGAGAAAAAGAAAATATCCTCTTCACTGGCATGGATTCTACTGCATGGATGAAGAAAGCACGTAAGTTTTGTCGCACATATCCTGCACAGAACAGAGCATGAGTTATGATTCTTGCATCCTGAAATGAGTGTTGTAATTTCTAGCGTAAGGAAGATGTTTTTTAAATCTCCTTCGAGAGTAAAACATCTGAAGGAGATTTCGGCAAGAGCATGTTTCCCCCTTAAACATGTTTTAACTAACTGGGGCACACGGCTTGAGGCTGTTTTGTTTATTGTGGTCACTTAGTGTTAAGCAGTACGTTTCTCGTATTAAGATGAAATATTGAAGCAGCTAGGACACTGTGTACAAAGGTAACCATCCAAATCGCATGTTTTAAGTTTCACTGAAGAGGTCACGGCATAGTTTTAATCGGCAGCTGAGAAAGACTGCCCAATATTCCTCAAAATTCCGCAGTGAGATGTGACGAGACTTTTTCTTCAGCTGATGTGTGAAATTACCTATGGGATAAAATGTGCTAGTACCTAGTGATTCTCATTTACATTGAAATGGTTAGTGAAACGAAAGATTTCTTGCATGCTATTTTTTTGCTAACTCTGAAACTAGAGGGACTGTACGAATTCACGTTTACATTAAAGCACAAGAGGAAGGGAAAATCCAAAGCCGAAACGTATGTTGTCGTCTGTTGAGGGCTTATTGTTTTCTTCTTTGTTCAGTCTGAGGCTGTTCGTAGCCAGGCAGAGCACGCCATGTTCATGTCCTTCCGCTTCTCCTACTCTTAGATGGGATGTTCCTGGCCTTTACAATTAACTCTTTGTTTGGAAGCAGAAAGCTCAAAGTCACTACGCTTCCCTGTATAGCTACAAATAACAGTGTTTTACATCGCTTTGCTCCACCATGAAGGTGGAGACTTTTCTCGTGCGAGTGGGGACCGCTATCTCAGCAGTTTTACTCGTTCACCATCTCACTATGACCTGTACAAACCCTCTGACATTGCTGTTCTCAGGTGTACGGATCATACATGATGTTTATACTAACACGAGTCTGCTTGGGACTACAGTCTACTGTTGCACCTTACAACAGCGTCTAGACGATGTATGAAGTTACCGGAAAATTCCCTGAAATTAAGCGTTGACCTTGGGACAGCTGCGCAGATCGTCTGCAATTCACAAGTTTCTTCCGTTTCTGTGCGCCCGTGTAACGTAAGCACTGCCAAGTGGACCTGCCACCTGTTTCATGCAATCCCGCTTCCGGCCATCCTGATTTAGGTTTTCCGTGATTTCCCTAAATCGCTCCAGGCAAATGCTGGGATGGTTCCTTTCAAAGGGCACGGCCGACTTCCTTCCCCGTCCTTCCCTAACCCGATGAGACCGATGACCTCGCTGTCTGGTCTCCTTCCCCGAAACAACCAACCAACCTGTTTCATCTCCCTGGCTTTCTGTTTAATAGCTTCCACTTTTTGATCCATGTGTGAATTAATGTTTTACTCACTGCCATGCAGTTCATTAAGTGTTCCAGTTAACAAGCTGGTTGATGTTTCTAATTCTTTGATAGAGTGAAACAAAAAACCCAATTTGCAGATGTGTAAGACAATCTGAGCCGTGGTAAAAAATTCCTGTTTTGAACAGCGCGCCGCAGCGCGTAGCGTGAAGCAGTCGCCCTCCGTTTCTGGCGGTGGCGCCGCTGTGGCAATCGCAGCTTTGGTGTCTCCCTCTGGTGGAAAAGGGGAAAGATAGCCTGTTCACGTGCATTTAAGGGACGCTATGAGCTCGCTAGGGCGAGTCTGGTCAGTTGGTCAACCAGGTCAGTGTGGGGCAGTCAGTGTCTGGCTGTCGTCCGGAGTGCTAATATGTGTTAGGCCGCGAGTCTGCTCGAGTTGCTCGGGCAACGGTCATTGGCGGTTGGATCGACCGGTTGGTCGGTCGCGCACTAGGACACAAGTTGAGTGTCGCTGCATGTGAGGTCGCCACGTGAGTCCAGTGGGCCGCGCAGTATAGCGAGGGGTAGTGGCTTCGCGGCCGACACGAGACAACAGGAGTCAACCCACGACATCAATCTGGCCGGTGCGAGCTGCGACACCGTGAGACGGGAGATCGGCGCGACTTCCTGCGTCCGTTGAAGCGACTGGCAGCGGACGGTTCGGGAGAGCGTTGGGGGTGCTGCACAAGGTCTTCACCAGAAATCGCAGTTTATTAGAAGTTAAGTGATTGGAGATATGTTGTTTCATTTACTTGTTAAATTCTACTTGTTTTCTTGGTGAGGTCACCAGCCGCTTTGTTTTGGGGTCGTCCCACCATTCTTTGTTTGCCCACTCGTGGGAAGGTGGTTATTTATGAATTGGGTGGTCCGTTTTTCCCTTGTGAAGTCGGGGCGGGTTAGAGCAATCTGCGGTTCGGGTTGTTCAGTAATCCCCCTGTCAATCTGCCATACGTTAATAGCTGCCTCTGTCATGTTTGTCGGATTCGGTGTTAACGAATTTATTGGTTAAGGTGTAAAGGCCCGAATTCCTGAAATATGTTTTTATCTTGCCTATCATCTTGAGAGGCGGTATATGTGTAATGTAAAGCATGTTTGTACATTTTATGTAAGACTGCATTTCATGGCTTTTTAATTAAATGGTTATTTTAGTATATAAAGTTGCCACCCTTCCACCGTAAGAGTTTTCTTTTAAAAAACAAGTTGCACTTTCGGTGGCAAGTAATTTTTTTAATGTGAGTGTTTTGTACCATTTCCATCCCTCCTACGGGGTGCATAGTTTATGTGTTTGTGTGAGTTGTTAAAATTTTTAGTTTAAAGTAATCTGGTGTGTTGCAGATTTGCAGCAGTGTAGTCTTTCAGAGGTTGTTGTGAGCGGTCGTGACTACGGCCGTGTTAAAAGGGAGCGGCAAGGTTCTCAGCCCGAAAGCTCGTACTGTCAAAAAAAAAATTGTTATTTCTACCTCTGAATAAATTGTAACTTGATATTTATAGGGTGCTTTCTGATTATAATTTTTTAAATCTGTTCAAAGAAAAGGAAAGGGTTTTTAGGAATAAAATTTCCATTTGTTGAAAGAAATTTGTTTTCATCAGTTACCCGTTGGCAACTACTTCCACGCTCATGTACGGTGATTAAATGTGTTAATGTTCTTCGTGAATCGCTAGAAAATACAGTAAATTCCTTAAGAAAAGATTTTGAAAGTAAACCCACGGTTCACAAACCATTGCTTGATCTACTGTCGTCGTTTAAGTTCTGAAAAATTTCAATTGGACAAGCGTCATCCTTATTTAGTGCGTCAATCAACGATTTAAAATTTTCAAAATTGTTTGTATAGCACACTGCTGCTCTCAATCATGTCCTCCACGGAGGAGCAGGAGATTAGTGTTTAACATCCCGTCGACGACGAGGTCATTAGAGAAGAAGCACATGCTCGGACTAGGGGAGGATGGGGAAGGAAATCGGCCGTGCCCTTTCAAAGGAACCATCCCGGCATTCGCTTGAAGCGATTTATGAATATCGTGGAACACCTAAATCAGGATGGTCGGACGCGGGTTTGAACCGCCGTTTTCCTGAATGCGAGTCCATTGTGCTGCACGACTTCGCTCGCTCTGTCCCCCATCGAGAAACTATGGATCTAGGTGGAAGTCGAAGATCTGGTTTTTTGGCTCTGAACAAATCAGTTCTTGTTCGCACTTCCACAATAACCTTTTGGTCATTGGAGATCAATTTTTCCACTTTGGGATATAATTTACGAGGCTGCTCATGAGCTCTGGTAAGCCACGTAATATACTAGTGACGTGTATCATGTATGAGAAGCTTACAGATAGGCCTTCGGCTGCCTTATTCATACACTGAAGCGCCAAAGAAACTAGAACACGCATGCGTATTCAAATACAGACTTGTGTGAACAGGCAGAATACGGAAATGCGGTCGGCAACGCGTATATAAGACAACAAGTTTCTATCGCAGTTGTTAGATCGGTTACTGCTGCTACTATGACAGATTATCAAGATCTATGTGAGTTTAAACGTGGTGTTATAGTGGCGCACGAGCCGTGGGGCGCAGCAAAATAGTTCAAATGGCTCTAAGCACTATCGGACGTAACATCTGAGGACATCGGTCCCCTAGACTTGGAACTACTAAAACCTAAGTAACCTAAGGACATCACACACATCGATGCCCGAGGCAGGATTCGAACCTGCGACCATTGCAACCGCGTGGTTCCGGACTGAGGGACACAGCATTTCCAAGGTAGTGATGAAGTGGGGATTTTCCCATAACACCATTTAACGACTGGACCGTGAATATCAGGAATCCGCTAAAACATCAAATCTCCGACATCGCGCATGGACAGAGGTGGTTCTCTAATATTTTGCGGTGTTCGTACCATGATTTGGACGTGAACCCGAATGTTTATTTCAGCGCTCTCGGTGACCAAGGATTGTTCTTTCTTCTTTACCCTTATCTTGGCTAAGCTGAGACACTTACCTCCGCCAAGAGGGCAACATTGTTCTCCAGGGCTGCACGAGAACGTTCCCGGTTTGATAAACAGTCAGGCACCCTGTCGCACGCCGACAGGTTTGCCAAATCACCTGACGTTAATCTAGCGGTAAATGTCGGGCACTGTTAGGGACACAGATGAAACGTACCAATCAACGTTCCAGCAGTCTGATAGCTCCACGGAATCCGATCTACAAAGAGTGGCTTCGGTTGGATATGGGATACTTGAAGAAACCTTTAAACACTCTTCCTTGCCGAACTAGGCTCTTACCAAGTAGCCAGCCGAGGTGGCCGAGCGGTTCTTGGCGCTTCAGTCTGGAAAACGCGCAACCGCTATGGTCGCAGGTTCGAATCCTGCCTCGGGCATGGATGTGTGTGATGTCCTTAGTTTAGGGAGGTTTAAGTAGTTCTAAGTTCTAGAGAACTGATGACCCCAGATGTTAAGTCCGATAGTGCTCGCAGACATTTTTTCTTACCAAGTTTAGAGGCGGGTGTTACATGATATTAACGGTATTAGCGACAAACATTTTTCATGGTGTGCTGATATTTACATATTATGTTGTGCAGATATAAATTGCTGCAGTGCTGTAAAATCGACTTCCATAGCCTCTGTCGTGGATTATTCCTCTTTAACAGCAGCAAAATCACAGCACTGATTAGTAGCTTTACAAAGCAGCCCCGTTTGTGCCTCAGACTGCAACGACCACTTAAGTAGCAGTAGAGTCTGAACTGTTACTGAGTCTGATGGTGGCGAGAAACCAGCTGTGTAATGATAAGGAGCGTAGTACAGTACTTGTTTATCCAAGTAGATGACTGTCGCCGAGGCTTTGTGAGGGCGACAGCAGCCGCTGTGAACTCCGCTTTGGCATGCCTGCAGCTTGGGGTTTTACGGCTGCCGGGCCACAGGCATCGTCTTTTATTAAGCACTTGCTGCCGGGGGTTAGCGGGCCGCGGAACTTGCGCGCCCACCTGCCGCCAGCCACCTGTAGCACCTGGGGAGAGCAGGCGGGCAGGGCGTGTGCAAGCAACGGAGCAGCTTCCTACAAACCGCGACGGACACCTTCTCGTGCTAAACGCACTGCTGGGAGCGATAACCACAGTACAATAAAACTGTGTTCGTCTGTTCTTCCTGGTGAAACCAGAAGCCAGGCTCAGGATCGAACTAAGCCAACGTTTGCGAATCACCGTGCAGTATGTCCGCCCCAATAGCTGAATGACGCCGGCACGGTAGCTCAGCGTGCTTGGACAGAGGGTTAGATACCCTCTGTAGTAAAAAACTGAGTGAACGGATCAACAAAGAACCAGAACGGCTGTCATCGGACGTCCGCCACGAACAGATTCATCGACGAATATAGAGAGCCGGCACAGTAGCTCAGCGTGTTCGGTCAGAGGGTTAGCTGCCCCTGTAACAAAAAAACTGAGTTAATGGCTCAACGACGAACTGACACGGGTGTCTTGCGACGTCCGCTCCGAGCAGATACAACGAACGAAAACAAAATGAGATTAAAAAAAAAAAAGGTCAGCGTGACGGACTGCCGTCCTAAGGGGGGCGGGTTCGATGCCCGGCTAGGTCGTGGATTTTCTCCGCTCAGGGACTGGGTGTTGTGTTGTCTTCATCATTTCATCCCCATCCGGACGCAGGTCGCCCAATGTGGCGTTTAATGTAATAAGACCTGCACCAAGGCGGCCGGACCTGCCCGGAAAGGGCCTCCTGGCCAATGACGACAAACGCTCATTTCCTTCTCCACGGTGCAGTATGACCGTCTTCCGTCGATCTGGAGTCCGCCGTGCAATAAAGCTGCCTTCACCAGTCATCTCACAAGCAGCAGCGTTCACGTTTATGGAACAAGAGCCAGACTAAACTTACGTTGGCTAGAGTTGTCTTCTTCTTGTTCTTCTTCTTCTTCGTCCTATCCATTCAAGGATTTGACGACCACACAGTCCATTTTTACTCAATGAACCGCTGTATTTCGTAGTTGGTCTGCACCTTGTAATCCTGTTATGTAACTAAGGTATTCTTTTACTCACAATCTTCACTTCTATTATCAACTGTTTTATCAAGAGTAAGCAAACAAAAAGCACATAACAGCATTTCTACATGGGAATAAAATTGCACAATAATTTGGGCAAGGATAGTAGAAACAACTAAAATACAAATATTAAAGAAACTAAATCAGGCATACCTCTTAAATAAATCATACTACAAAGTCAAGGTTTAAATTGATAACACAGGGTAGGACGTGGTAAATATTTAACACTATATAATAATAAACAACCGTCATTCAACACTAAGCTGCCATAGTTTAATGAATTTTACTGTAAAATCGTATGCCCAGGATTTGTGATGGATAATTCTAATCTCTTAACATTTTCTTGAGCTCAATGTCTCGTTCATTGTGGCGAGTTGCTGACTTTTGAAGAATTCAATACGATCGTGAATGTATCGCCAAGGTCCTGATACCAGTTGAAAAAAAGTGTTTGTGTGTGTGTGTGTGTGTGTGTGTGTGTGTGTGTGTGTGTGTCTGTTGCAGTGCAATGTAGTACACTGTACCGCAGTGTGATAAAAATGAGTAGTGTAATAATATTTTTTTAGATTATTCTGAACTTGTTTGCAAATATGAATTAAACATTGCACACAACACATCAAAATTAGCAATAAATGTTAATCTATATCTGCATCAGATAACATTATCGTATGCATTAATTGACTGATTTTTAAAAATTGTTTCATTGTCGGTTAATCTGGCATATCTGATATCGTCTGAAATGGTAGTTGTGCTCATTTCGCATCATGACAACATTAAGGAGTTTCTCCTCTTTCAGCTGCGTGGAGTCAGCCATTCTCTCTGAATGAACACGAACTCAGGTGACAGAAATATCTTGCACAGTTCTTTGTACTAGCAGGTAACCAGCCGAGAGACGTGTCTAACACGAAGCTCTTTGCACATACTCAGCTGATCAGACAGTTTGCCGGCAGAGTTCAGCTCGCAGAAGGTCGTCGGCCAGTGGTACGCAGTCTGAGTTAATCGTTCGTTTCTTGCCCCGCTTCGGTCAGCATTTTGTCTGCATTAAATTTGCTGATATTGCTGGTAAGACCGCTATGTGCTTTTGGCTTACGAAATGCACTGCTATTACAATCCTCTGTACTCATTTAGGACGAGTATTTCCATTTACAGTATCGCTATTATGCACAGTAATTTTTTTTCAATTTTCCTTTGTTTTCTGATGGAAATAGTAACTTAGATTCTGTGATTGGGTTTGAGTCCTGTGTCCACCTGCGGCGGTGTAATTGCTCAATCCATTGGAATCCTTGCATATACTATAAGTGCATGCCCCCTCTCAGCTGATACCGAGTCAGTTTAATGAGTGGAAATCATTATTTAAAACCTTGCTTCTCAATGTGACCTTTCCTTCACTTACTTCGTACATGAAGAATTTAACACCAGGTGTGTGGATACTGTACAAGTGTTTCATGGCCTCTATTATCATAATTTTTAATAGGATATTAAATATTTTGATAAAATGTATCTTCTGCTTCCTCACATGTAAGGGAAAGGTAAATTCTTCATTTTCAACATGTTCATATTCACTTGATGGTTTCGCATAGTGTTGCTTAATGTAACTCAGTGTGCACTTGTTTGCCCTGCAAAAGATATTTCTTGTGCAGCGTGAATTTTTAACGAATTTTATGTCAATACAATTTGTTCCTCACAAGATTGCCTTCATTTTCCTTCGCCAAATGTTTAAGTACGCTTATAGCGATACCTGTGGCAATGAAAAAAATATTTCGCACTTTCCGCAGCGCTACTAATTTCTAATGTTACATGAATTTCAACCGCAAAAATAAGTTGATAGATCAGTGAATCAAATGGCGAAAGCAGCAGCATAATTCTGTCTCCTCTGATCACTACTTATCAAATTTTCAGTTACTACCCATCGACTTGAACTAATGGCAATTATTGTATCTGCATGCTTAAGAAATGCTCGTAGCTTGTGCAGATTACATAGACAGCTAACATACGTGCATGGGAGGGACGAGTCCTATAAAGAAGACTCCATTTATACTAAAGGTTGAGAAACTGCATTACATTGAGCTTTATTTTGCGAAGGTTAACTGTTGTTACTGCGTTACATCGACTGATGCGAAATTAAACTGGCCTACATGGTAAAAAAATGTAAAAAAATTCCAAATATTGCTACCTTAAGTTAAAATGTAGACAATAGTTGGTTTTCAGATTTTGTAAATGAACCATAGATAAGTAAACAAACTTGTAAGTAGCTAACATTTATATAGAATCTCTCCTAATATTTCACTCTTTGCGTGACATAGATATAATACCTGGAGAAGCATTAATGAAAACAGATAAAAGTAAGATGATACGTGCAACATGATTAAAGAGGATGCAGTTGTGACTTACCGTGGCAGGAAGGCATCTGCAGGCAGCAAAAACTGCAGTACACTAGATTTTGCATGAACATTTACGTGTGTAACGTATCTCTAAACGGTCGAGTCCGCATATTTTGACAGAAGTTCAGAAATAGGCATATGGTAGCTCTTGCAAGGAAATGCTCAAAGCGTTCGACAGAGGAAAATCAAAATACGTACAGAGCGTGGAGACAGGAGATGAAATTTTAATATATTCGTACGAGCAGGAAACTAAGCAGCAATCAACTCCATACACCATGTTGTTTAAATTTATGAGCAATCAACTGTCTCTGTCGTCTAAAATGAACAGCAACCAACAATAGCTGTTCGTTCGCAAAGTACTTGTAAGAAAACGATCTGTTTTTTCACTTTGATTACACTGGGTTGTACATGTCGCGAGTATTCCACTCGTAAATCGTGAAGGCAAGGTGTGGGTGGAGGCGTGGAGTAGGTGAAAAACATGTAGGTAGCCAGCAATGACGAATTCTTGACTTATGAGTTGGACAGGCGTAGATATTGTGACTACAGGAGATTTTTTAATGACATATGCTTTTTAATTGGTTCAAAAAAGCATGATAAAACGTAACTATATTCATCATGTCTTACGTAACACATTGATTGCTTATACGCAATAACATAATCCTGTTCCGAGTATCGAAAAAAGGAACACATTAACTGTTCCATAAATCACCGTCCGTAGCACTCTCACAATGTCCGTAGACTGCATGTCTTTTATTTATAGATTATCAGTTAATTTAACGAATTAAACATATTACGAGTAGTTTCACCTCATAGCCCTCACATAGGCATTGTTAATGAAAGATATTAGTTGCGAAAGAAGGTGAATCTCCAGTGCATTTCTCCGGTACGTGCACACTTCTGCAGTCTGTACTAATTTCTTAATAAACGTTTATTATATTTCATGAACTTACATAGTTCATTCAATACTGAAAATTGGAAATAATTTGATGCGGAATGGTAGTTGGAGCTAGACGCAAGGAACTGTTCTTTTTTTCGGAAATCGTTACGTAATTCAATATTCCGAGATCCACAGTCTCAAGAGTATACCGAGAATATCATATTTCAGGCATTACCTCTCACTATGGGCAACGCAGTGGCCGACGGCCTTCAGTTAACGGCGGAGAGCAGCGGTATTTGCGTAGAGTTGTCAGCACTAACAGACAAGCAACTCTGCGTCAAATAACCGCAGAAATCAATGTGGGACGTGCAACGATCGTATCCTTCAGGACAATGCTGCGAAATTTAGTGTTAATGAGTTATGGCAGCAGACGACCAACGTAAGTGCCTTTGCTAAAAGCACGACATCGCCTGCAGTACCGCTCCTAGGCTCGCGACCATAATGGTTGGAAGCTAGGCAACTGGAAAACCGTGGCCTGGTCAGAAGAGCCCGTTTCAGTTGGTAAGAGCTCATGGTTGCGTTTGAGTGTGGCGCAGACCCCACGGAGCCATGAACCCAAGTTGTCAAGAAGGCACTGTGCAAGCTGGTGGTGGCTTCATAATGGTGTGGGTTGTGTTTGCATGGAGCAGACTGGCCCTCTGATCCCATCATTGGCTGGAAATAGTTATTTTCGGCTGCTTGGAAACCTGTTTCAACCGTTCATGGACTTCACGTTCCAAAACAACGATGGAAATTTTTTGGATGGCAATGCATCATGACAACGGGCCGCAATTGTTCGCGACTAGTGTGAAGAGCGTTCTGGACAAGTCGAGCGAATGATCAGGCCACCAAGGTAGCCTGACATGACTTCCATCGGACATTTATGGGACATGATCGAGAGATCAATTCGTGCACTATACCCTGCAGTGGCACCAGTATCGCAATTACAGACGGCTGTAGCGGCAGCATGGCTCAGTGTTCCTGCTGTTGTTCTCCAGCGACTTGTTGAGTCCTTGCCATGGCGAATTGCTGCACAACCCCAGCCAAAAACAGGTCCGACACAATATTAGGAGGTATCCTATGAATTTCAATATTACCTCATTGTATACGGCATTCCCTTCTGTGACAAACATTAGTGTATGTGTGTGTGTGTGTGTGTTGGGGTTTATGGGCGCTCAATTTAGTGTAAGTTACTTACGTTTTTTTTACAGTTAAAGGTTACTTTTGTACAACTAATTTATAAACACCCTGTATATACACTAAGAAGCTAGAACATTATGACCGCCTGCTTAAAAGTGTGATGGTCCCCGTCTCGAAGACAATGCGGCGGTGATTCTGCGTAGCACATATTTGAGAAGCCCTTCGTAATTTTCTGGAGATATATGGCACCAGACTCTACATGCAGATCACATACACTACTGGCCATTAAAATTGCTACATCAAGAAGAAATGCATATGATAAACGGGTATTCATTGGACAAATTGTTATACTAGAACTAACATGTGATTACATTTTCACGCAATTTGGATGCATAGATCCTGAGAAATCAGTATCCAGAACAACCACCTCGACCGTAATAACGGTCTTGATACGCCTGGGCATTGAGTCAAACAGAGCTTGGGTCGCGTGTACAGGTACAGCTGCTCATGCAGCTTCGACACGATACCACAGTTCATCAAGGCTAGTGACTGGCGTATTGTGACGAGCCAGTTGCTCGGCCACCATTGACCAGACGTTTTCAGTTGGTGAGAGATCTGGAGAATGTGCTCGCCAGGGCAGCAGTCGAACATTTTCTGAATCCAGAAAGGCCCTACAGGATCTGCAACATGCGGTCGTGCATTATCCTGCTGAAATGTAGGGTTTCATAGGGATCGAATGAAGGGTAGAGCCACGGGTCGTAACACATCTGAAATGTAACGTCCACTGTTCAAAGTGCCGTCAATGAGAACAAGAGATGACCGAGATGTGTAACCAGTGGCACCCAATACCTTCACGCCGGGTGATACACCAGTTGTAATATTTCTGGCTTATTCAGCCATCACATTAGGCTCTAGGAAGCTATTCCCATGACAGTGGAGATGCAAGAAGCACAGAGATGACGCAATGTGGGATGAGGTATCGGTGACAGATGTTAGATTCGGTACCATTCCCGTAAGAAAGACCGCCTGCATGATGCTGCTGCTCTGTGATTGGCTGCTGTGTTCGGCGGTAGGACGCCAAAACGTTAAACTTTAGTTGCTATTATTAATTAAACCTGTCAACCAAATTACTTCATTTTTTAAATAAACATCTCTCAACAGCCAGCTATCAATCAGTCATTTCAAAATTATTAAAATCAAAGTATTACTAAAACAAAAGACTGACAATATTACTGCCGATGCACTTCGGTGGCGTTCGGGTCATGCCTTGTTGGCTTGGCGCGCCAAGTGTCTGGGGCAGTCCGGCTCTCCTCTTCTGACCGTTCCAGTAGACAGACATGTTGACTGTGGCAGGATGTATTTTATGTTATTTTAGCCAGATATAATGACTGTGGAAAGATATGTTCAATACGTTGTGATCAAGATTAGTTTCTCGTGTCTATATCAATAAAAACGCGAGTGGCATCCCAAATGAGTTATAGTTTATTCGTAGCAGCAGTTCTTTGCGAAGTTAATTTCAGCCCCAAGAAAAAGAATTCACGACCTGCGTGCTGTTTTCTGCGCTGGAGACAGTATCATCATGAAGACAGCGGGTTAGTGAAGTGTATAAGAACTTATGTGTTCCACACAGGGCAGTGGAAACAACTAGGCACCTCACGTGTACTGCATGCTCAGTACAAATGTGCTCAGTGACACGTCATCTGCAGTAATGCAGAGGAGGTAAAGAAGGACGAAAGTATTAACACTATTTCACATTTATTCCTTTTTTCTTGCCGTACAATATGGCGATGACGAATAGACGCTTCCAATGTGCGTTCACCGCACCCGTAAATTACCGGCCGGTAGCTTGTGGAAGAAGATCTGGCGCCCTATAGCGTCCCAAATGTGTTTCACCCGTTTCATATCTGGCGAAATTTCTGGAAAAGACATCAACGTTCACTGTCATCAAACCACTGTAGTACAATTCCAGCCTTCTGAGATGGACAGTTATTCTGCTGGATCCCGGCGGAGGTTCGAGTCCTCCCTTGGGCATGGGTGTGTGTGTTTGTCCTTAGGGTAATTTAGGTTAAGTAGCGTGTAAGCTTAGGGACTGATGACCTTAGCAGTTAAGTCCCATAAGATTTCACACACATTTGAACATTTATTCTGCTGGAAAATATCCTCGTCTAGAAAGACAGCAAGGTAGGTGGGATATTTGGGGTCCATAGTAATGTTTACTGAGTCCTTAGCTGTTTCAGACCATCACTGTAGATGCAGTAATATGTCACGGCAGAGCGCTTTTCTTTCAAGAACGATAGGAACTTGCTTGTAGCTGTAAGGGGAAGTCACGTAAAAGGCGGACTGCGCCTACTGCAGGTAGTCGCTTAACCCGAGCAGATGGCCGCCCATACGCTGGCGAGGACAGGGCGCCGCATGTAGCTGGCGTAATGGGCCCATAACTCACGCCGGTTTATGACGCAACAGGAGCTCCGCACCTGTAGCGTTTACTGCCCCAAGCGCGTTCTCCCAGCGGGATAGGGGCGCGCAAGTCCCCAGTGTCTTCTGCCGTTCCTCGTTCCTGCACGCGACAGCCCATTAACTAACTTATTTTCGCCTTCTGTTTCCCTTCCCTTTCGTGTAGCAGTCCCTATTTCGCCTCGCGTCCGCTCTTTCAACTTGACAGCGCATACGTTCCTCTCGGTGAGTAGTTTCACTAATGATCTACTTACGAGTCACCACGTGCGCATCGATTAACTGCCCGCTGAACGCGTAATTTAGTGTTTGACATGCGAGGCTTCACTCAGCGTAGTGAACATCGCAGTAAACAATGTGCGAGACAAAAACGCTGCACTACAATGAATGCATGCTTAGCTACCACCTCGGCTGTCGACATTTCCTTCATTATTCCCTTGTACATAGCCAGTGTCTAGTTTCACATGCTTCATTATGTGATAAGCCAGCCTATCCCCGAAGCTATTCAGTATGAACGTTGCAGCAGTATGAACGTTGCAGCAGTATGAACGTTAAACAGGTAGTAAGTAGAGTAACGTTACCACTTTTCGGATAATTGCCAAATTCCGGGTAACTGAATATATCTCTCGCTTCGTGCCGCACTTTGTAACATCATAGATTAAGGGTCGACCTGCGACAGCAATCGCACAACTTGCGTACGGGCCGGTAGACGCCGCCGCCGCGAGCGCTGAGTGCATTGCGATCGCAGGCGCGCGTGTTGCGTACGGGCCGCGAGGTGCCGCCACGAGCGCAACCGTATATAAGTGCCGACGGAGTTCGGCCAGCTACCATTTTGTTGCCATCTCATTTTTGCCTATTCTCTTATTTGCTTAGTTGCTTAGCTCTTATTCGTTTATGGCTCATGTTATTGTGCTCTCTTTCAGCCATTCTGATGGTTTTGATTTACTCCCAATTGAGAAGTGCTCATTTTGGCATTTCACTTTTGCATATTTCTCATTTTGCTAATAATATGCTCCTTAGCTTATTACAGTTGAATTGATTAACATACTCTCATGTACTGTTTGTTCATTTCAGCCTGTTCATATTTTGATGTTCCTTAAATACTGTAATAATTATCGGAAGCATTTCTTCCCTTAAACTTGCATAAAGTATTCTCGATGTAGGATTTGCTCTGTGACACAGGTGTAAGGTTTTGAATATAAACTGTGCTTTAAAAGGAATTTATTTTTTCAGTTTGTACTACATCAGACGACAATTTTGTGATATGAGGGAGAAATTTGAGGGGCGAACCCATGGAAATAGTCTTAAGTGATCCCCTTTAAAAATAAAAATTTGTGTGACACTGAAAGACGTGACACTGTAGGCACCGAAAACATATATATATATATATATATATATATATATATATATATATATATATATATATACGTTACAACTCCATAGGTCGCTCACACAGCCATTCTAATACGCCATTGCGAGTTTAGTGCCGGTGCTCTTAACAATTCGTTCTCCACAGCTGTTTTTGTATTGTGGCCAAGAGTAACATTTTCTGCAGAGGTTAGTTGGAAGTCCTTCCTCAGGCCAGTTAAGACGTACTCTCAAAGTGTTTCATATGAGACAGTAGTTTGAATCAAGCTCTTTCTTATCACAGTGTGAAGTGTCGTCCACCGCTCACGTAAGAGTTCGGTTGTGCCTAAATAGAAGTAACGGATAGTCGCTAATAGCAGATAGTAAGAGGTTGAAATTTGGCATCAGTTTATTACAAACAAATGCTCTGAATTTTATTCCAGAGAGACGTTTGAGAGACGTTGTACCACTCATGGACACTGCAGAGGCGTAACAAGTGGAAGTGACTGCAAACGGTTTCAAAAACGTGGGATCTAACCATGTGACCCCCGGTTTTTAAATCTACGGGTTTTCCTTCTCAACAATCTGCAGCAAATGCTGACAATACCTCTGAAGTTGAAGCAGGGTCATTGTCGACTGCAGCTACTGAATTATTGTAACAGCGGTTTCTACTTTTGAAATCAGCTCGCCTCCTCTGTTTCCTCCATCAAACCCACCACCAAGGGCAAGTAACGCAGCAGGTGACGTCATCTCCTTTTAAAAAGGCTTTAGAGCTGGCCTGGCTAAAGAGAAAAAAAAGGCAACTACCAAGACTACAGGAGAGACACCGCCCTCAACAAAACCGACTCCGGGAGCTTACCGTGATGCATGTGATAGACCATTAACATATGGGGCTAACAAAAGAAAGCTCTGGCTAAGAAAGAACCAGAGACTCACGAAGCAGCAGGATCATGATGAGGAAGTCTCCGAATCAAGCGTTGATGAAACCATTTTAAAAGATTCATCATCTGAATACGAAGAGAGCGAGGAGTGCATTCACTGCGGCCAACTGTTGTCAAGCGATACCTCTAAAGAAGTCTGGATTATACGCGTGGGCTGCCTTCGCGGATGTTATGAGCTTCGTGCAGGTGACGACGATCATTCTTGGAAAGATTTTAAATATGGCTTCTGTACCAAAAAAGCACAAAGACTGTATAGCTTGCTTGTTATGGCTGAAACAGCTGCAGAGTAACCGACAATTATGTAGACTCTTTACTTCTGAAGCAGTCATTTCGTATGAATAAAGACTATGTTACTCATTCATTAAATTTTAACGTTTATGTACAACCCGCAATGAAGAAACCCGAAATTAGGAACCTTCTTTTTGCGCTGGTAAAAATAATACGTTTTAATTATTTGTACGCCTGTTACAGAATGTGAAAATATTCGGAAGATTTTTTGCAAGGGTACTATTTAAATAGTCGCTAGTAATAGGAGAGCACATTTAAAAACGGTACCTGATAATAAGGGCACTTTTCACTAAATGAAGGGAAAATTTGGAGAGCGAAAGTTCAGGCGGAAGAAATAAATATTTTGAGGTTCGTTGATGACTTTGTAATTCTGTCAGAGGCCTGGAAGGTCATCTGAGCGGAATGGATAGTGTTTTGCAAGGAGGTTATAAACTGAACACCAACTAAAGTTACGTGATGGTAATGGACTGTAGTTGAGTTAAATCGGGCGATGCAGAGGAAATTACACGGCCCAACCACATTCATGTGACCACCGCCGATGTTTGACGTCAACGTTCAGTAACCACTCTCAGCAAGAACTACCCAATGATGTTAAAAACATTTAATCCACCATAAAAATGTTACTTTGAGTGATCAGGATAAATGAGACACCATATATAATTTAACAGTGATCGACTACAAATGACAAATCATACAGCAATACCTAAGGTGTACGTTTCACGTTAAACAAACTGTACTACTCAGTTTGCATTGATGTACACGCGTGATGCTGTTAGTTACATAAGCCCATTCACCAAGGCAAGGTCATATCTCACCGGATGGGAAAAATCGGTTTTTAATTGTCTTGAGGCCAACAACTGCATAAGAAGCATGAACGAAAATCAAACCGGATTATTAATTTCCGTGTGACTGGCGAAAAACATGTTCAGTATGCTATCCACCGTTTTCTGCAACAAGCTGAAAGCGAGAAACAGCATGTTCCACAACTGATCGAAGTGTTTCCGGGGTCAAGTCCAGAATGCGTTGCGCAATGCGTGCCTTCAGTGCAGCTATGTTTGCAATCGGCACACTGAACACAACATCTTTCAGATAGCCCCACAGCCAGAAGTCACACGGATTAAGATCAGGTGATCGGAACGGCCAGACTAGAAAAACGGAGGCTGATAATTCTAGCATTTCCGAAATGGCGCTTCAGCAGCTGCTTAACTCGATTTAAGTGGGCGGAGGTGCGCCATCTTGCACAAAATTGATCCCATCCACACATCCAGGCACTGATGGAGAGCTGAAATGACGTGGTTGCGCAAAAGACACTCATAGCGCTTACAGGTAACAAGACCGGAAGCACCTGTCTCTTCTAAAGAATATGGCCCTATGATAAATGATGCCGTATACCCGCACCACACAGTGACCTTTTAAGGATAAGTGGTACTGGTTCATTTGCGTGCGAATTTTCCGTTGCCCATATTCGACAATTCTGTGTATTGACATATCCTGTCAGTTCGAAGTGGGCTTCGTTTGCCCACAAAATCTTCCACGTCCGATCATTGTCCACTTCCTTGCGAGCAAGAAATTCTAAAGCAAAGGTCTCTCTTGCTGACAGATCAAGAGGAAGTAATTCGTGTACATGGGTTATTTTGAATACGTTTCAAGCATATGTATATGTAACTTCATGTTCTTCTCATAACACGATATTACAATGTATGTGTTGAACTCAATTAGTATGCTGATATTAGTTCAGCTGCAGATTTTGTTTATGGCACATCGGAAAACTCCATTTCCTTTCGGGAAATCGTTGTAGTACCATACAGAAATGGTTCAAATGGCTCTGAGCACTATGGGACTTAACTTCTGAGGTCATCAGTCCCCTAGAACTTAGAACTACTTAAAACTAACTAACTTAAGGACATCACACACATCCATGCCTGAGGCAGGATTTGAACCTGCGACCGTAGCGGTCGCGCGGTTCCAGACTGTAACGCCTAGGACCGTTCGGCCACATCGGCCGGCAGTACCACACACGAACTTCTTTAAGCCCTCATCTTACTTCACCAAACGTCAGGCTTCAGTAAAAGATGCATCATTGCCAGTCTAGTAATGTATTTCCGTGATGTACAGTGATGTCTATACTATCCAGATGTCGAACTACAGATGTCTGAACATGCCGACAAAAGATGCTCGTATTTCGTTTCTTGCCTGATTACAACATGACTGCCACGAACTGACATGAGAATGCAAAATGAAAATCCTTGTCGATTCTGCTCCCACATCAACCTATTAAATTGCATGCTGATATGAAATTCAAAGCCAGAAATAGGTAAAGAATTCTTCATTACATATAAACCAGTAGAATTTTTTCGGCTAACTACAATATGGCGGACTACGGAGATTACAGGAATCTGCAGGCACGCCGAAGTTTCATGCTCTAAGACCAGAGATCTATGTCCAGGTAGTATACATATCATACGGTATGTGGTCAATCATGTAATCTGTGGCGTCACGAAATCGGCGGTAACTTTAAATTTGACAGCTGTTCAAATACGAGAACTATGTTTACATCCAGCAGAACGTCACATTATAGCATACCCATGTCCGCCTGTGAGTCTCTTTGTTTCACACAGTTTTAACTGAGCTTTATTACGGGTTGTTCCACTATTGTGTAGAAAGCGATTACCGATTTTTGCAGTACACGTACTTTTGGGTTTGCTTACCAAATTCTGACACAGTTCATTTTAGTAACTTCGGTAGTGAAAATGGTTCTTTTGAGCGTATGCTAATCACAATTCAGTTCATTACTTTTTTCCGAGTTAAACATTCAGATCAGTTCACGGCCAGAATTTCGCAAATTAGCTCTCTTAGAACTGATTTCTTTACAAATGAGGAAAATGAATTGTGGGTAGGTATAACTGTGACTCGACGTCCGAGAAAATCAACCACACGATTAGCAACTGAGCTGGATTTATCACGAAGGTCAGAGAAAAGGCTGTTACACAAACAGCAATTTAAAGTTTACATTCCACGCTTACGACACGGCTTACGTGAAGATGATCCGGATCGACGTCTTTAGCTCTGCGAATTGTTGCTTGACCAACAGAAACACGATCCTAACCCATTCAATAAAATTGTATGGTCTGACTAGGCCAATTTTAAGTTAAGCGGGCAAGTTAACAGACATAACTGCACTTATGGGTATACTGACAATCAAAATCTTTTGTTAGAACAACCACTTAATCAACCTGGTGTGAGTATTTGGGGGAGCAGTAGCATCATTTGGCGTTCGTGGACCATACTTTTTTGAAGGAACAGTGACAGGAGATAAGTATTTAGATATGCTTCAGAATTACGTGGTACCAGGACTTATGACGTGTGCTGAAAACATTCAAGAAATTTGCTTTCAGAATGATGGTGCGCCACCACAGTATGCCACTGCCGTCCGCGATTATTTAAACGAAACTTTCCAAAGAGAAGTGACTGGTCGAAGGGCAGATATTGGCATGCCTCCACCACGTTCACCATATATCACGCCCATGATTTTCTCCTATGGGGTGTTGTCAAGGACTCTGTTTATTCTCGAAAGCCTCAGAACATTACTGAATTAAGAGACTACATATACGACGTATTTATGATATGGACCGTTATACCATACTACGCCATAGAGTATGTAACAGCGTTCCAAAGACTTCAAAGATGTATTAGTGAAGGTGGAAAATAGTTTGAACATAAAAAATAATTGTAAGTATTGTTTGTATTTGTAATGGAACATAAAGTCAATCTTTTGTTTAAATCAGTGCCCAGTGCCTAGTGACTTTTGTGCCACCTGTTCATACTTTAGTACACTGTCATAGGTGACTTAGTGTCTTGTTTTTCGAGGGCTGTTAGGGCATATGTAGTCGAGACTATTATCTTTTTCCAAAATATATAAATGCCATTCAAAGGGGTAATTCATGTTTATGGCTCCGTTGTGTAATTTTTATCGTGACTTACAAATGTACCATGTTCTGGATCCACTCCTAAAGCCAATTTGTTTTTCAGGTTCATTAAACTCCGTTTCTTTTCTTTCTCTTTATAATTTAGCACTTACATTGTCAGTTCCTGCCGTTTTGTGTTTACTTCAGAAGCAAGGTAATTTCTGTCTTCTCTCGATGTCTAATGTTTTCCAATCAATCGGTTATATTAATGACGATGTTGAAAGAAATATTAATCTGATATACATCAACGTAGTTCTCACATTAGTTCGTAAGTAATCGTTGAAGGTATGTAATTCAACTGATGGATACTCTAGCAACAATAAAAAAGCGGCGACGGTCTGCAATTGCTTCCTGATCTATCTGATTGAACAGTGTCAATAGTTTGAAAAGAAAAATTTTTAATAGTCAAGTATTTTCCAAATTAATGTACTCAGTATACAATGAAGGGATTGAGGGTTGTCGTGAGTATTATGGCAAGTGTTTGATGGACTGCGAAATCGCGGGTCGGCGACAATGTGTTGTACGTCCACGCCTCGCCGCAGAACGTGGAGGATGGGGGCTGTAAAGCGGTATAGTCGGCGAACTGTGGAGGATCTAACAATGTGTAATGCTGGAATAAGCACAAGTGTTTCCTTGCGCTCTGACCCAGCGAGTTCGGTGGACACGAGATCATCGAGATTGGACGGTGGATGAATGGCAGCGTGTCGGCTGAGCGAATGAATAACGCTTCTTGACACAACAGGGCGATAGTCCTCGCTGGATACACCATCTAAGTGAACGGCTATTGAAACATGCACCACCCCAAGTACGCAGGCTGATGGAAACTTTATCATCCTATGGGGAACATTCACTTTTGGTTCCTTGGGACTGTGGTAGTAACCGAAAGCACCATGACCGCTCTGGACTATACGAACACTATTTTGGACTACCGGCATTCCTGGGGACAGAATATTTTTTCCAATAGCGATGGCACGATAACTATGTTTGTCACGAGTCTAGGTTCATGTGACAGTGGTTTCAAGAGGACGATCGCTGATGTGTTAGCCACCAAAGTAGGCCGGTCTAAATGCAGAGGATGATATTTGGGACACTGTAGGGCGCCAATCCGCACCTACAAAATACAAATCATCAGCCGGTAATTTACAGGAATCTCGTGACGTTTGCGTAGACATCTGATGCCACATACTTCGGGAAACTTACCAAATGTTCAAACGTGTGAGAATTCCTAAGGGAACAAACTGCTGAGGCCATCGGTCCTTAGACTTACTCACTACTTATATTAGCTTAAACTAACTTACACTAAGGACAACACACAAACCCATGCCCGAGGGAGGACTCAAACGAGGGGCTGCGCAATTCGTGACATTGCGCCTCTAACCGCGCGGCCGCTCCGCAAGGCTACACATACCCAGTGTGTCGCTTGTTAGCACATTCAGATTACCAAGAGTGTCTTAGCTCGGAACGGTTGTCTCACTCGTAAAGCATTCCTTGAAGGCGTGTCCGAGAAGAAATGAGTAGTTAGTTGTAAGCCGGGCAGTAGCACGGTTCCACCAGCACTTGGAAAAGACTGGCTGTTAGCTGCCGCAGGTACAGGAAGCGTGAAAGGCTTGTGCTTTGCCTTGCCCACAAGTGCTGCCGCTGAACGGCTTTGCTACTATATCATTGCCACCCAGTCTTGTTTGAGCTGCAATTAACTATGATATCGTGGTGGAGAAGCTAAAATTCCAGAAGGGGAGTTGTTTCCTTGTGGATCCAGGGAAGTACAAGGAATATTAAATGTAGCGGCAAGTTTCTTCTGTGACCTAAAGTGTTTGGTGTAGCTAAATTGTATTGGAGCGCTGTCCTTTTCCAGATGGTAAATTCAGTAATTTGTTTGTGAAGTTCCATATCGAATCGTACTGTCCGTTTAAGCAAGCTAATGTTTCAGAGTTCACTGGCGGCGCCTCCACTTTGACATTGGCTATCACTCACGTAACTCGTCAAACAATGGGACTTGCATTTGTGAATGTCTTGTCACCCTGGGGGGGTTGGCCTTACTGTCGAAAATCACCAACTCTAAGAAGTCGTAGACTTACATAAGTTTAAGGTTTTGTTTGCTGTCTGACCTAATGTTACGGACCACGGTGGCGTCCAGGAAGAATGATGGTAGGAATCTTATGATTGCATTTTATGAAATATTATTTGTAATTGTTACTACCTTTAACATTGTGAGCTGTTTTATATAACCGTGCTGCCGAGAGGTTTTAGAAGAGAAGTGGCACTCTTTATGACAGCGATTCGATGGGGCATTATTTAGCTGTTGGGCTCATTAAATTTTGAATTTAACCTAATGTCAGTTGGTACACCCCCTATTGTATATGATAATAATTTTGGGAAACTATTTGTAAATTTCTTAGCGCAATTTGAACTTCGAGTGGCAGATGGTTATTACGAGGGTAATCCCAAAAGTAAGGCCTCCTATTTTTTTTATAAGTACAAAGACCTGTTTATTTCTACAGTGGTTTACATCAGTTTACAGCTTGAATATTTAGCTATTTTTCGACATAATCACCATTTCTGTCGACGCATTTTTGTAGACACTGTGGCAGTTTTTGTATGCCTATATCATATCAGCTCGCCGCCATTCTGTTCAGAAAGTTATGAACTGGCGTGATTGTTGCTTGGTCTCAGGTGTAAAGTGGTATGCCCAGGTTTCGTCACCCGTGACAATTGAGTCCAGAAAGTTGTCCTGTTCGGCTGCAGTGCTGTGAAGAAATGCGCTGGAAGCATCAACTCGTTGCCGCATGTGGTCCTCAGTCAGCATGCGTGGCACCCATCTCGCGCACATCTTCCGGTACTTCAATGTTTCCGTTAAAATTCTGTGATCGGTGCTTCGGGAAACCTCAGGAACAAACGTGCAGAGACCACCCAGGGTGATCCGCCGATCTTCACGCATGCTTTGCTCAATCTTCAACACTGTCTCCTCAGAAATTGACGGTCTCCCGCTCATTTGTTCGTTGTGAATTTCGCTCTGACCAGCTGCAAACTCTCACACCACTTACGAACATTTTTGATATCCATGCACGACTCACCTGAACTTCCGTCAATTGACGATGGATTTCAACCGGCGCAGTGCCCTTTGCATTCAAAAACCGAATAACTGCGCGCAATTCGCACTTGGCGATAATATCCAACGGGAGCTCGATTCTCAACGGCTGCCAAGCCAGGACTGAGCGCCTTAGCGCGGCGTGCGCATGTTTACACACAGCGCGTGAAGCACTCTTCATAACAGTGTGACCAACTGCCACACAAATAGAGTTCTGTACTTACAAAAATAGGAGACCTTACTTTTGTGATTACCCTCGTATATTACAGTCGTGGCTGAGCTGTGCGGAATATACTAAGTCCAGTCACATTATCCCGCGTCCGGCCATCCTGATTTAGGTTTTCCGTGATTTCCCTAAATCGCTCCAGGCAAATGCCGGGATGGTTCCTTTCAAAGGGCACGGCCGACTTCCTTCCCCTTCCTTCCTTAATCCGATGAGACTGATGACCTCGCTGTCTGGTCTCCTTCCCCAAAAACAACCAACAGTCACATTAATGTGACCACCGCCGATATCAGACGTCAACGTGCAATAACCACTCACAGACTGCAGATGACAGCACTAGCAATGGAAGGTAAATGAAGCGTGTCGGTGTGGTGCGGAAAACAGTGCATTCGTTGTCGTAAAGCGGAAACGGAGCGATTTATCTGACGTTCAGAAGGGCATGTTCATTGGCTTCGGGTCAAGGTTCAAATGGCTCTGAGCACTATGGGACTTAACTTCTATGGTCATCAGTCCCCTAGAACTTAGAACTAATTAAACCTAACTAACCTAAGGACATCACACACATCCATGCCCGAAGCAGGATTCGAACCTGCGACCGTAGCAGTCGCGCGGTTCCAGACTGTAGCGCCTAGAACCGCTCGGTCACTCCGGCCGCGTCGGGTCAAGGGTGGAGTATTTCCCAAACAGCAAAGCTTGTAAACCGGCCGCCGTGCTTAAAGTGCAGCGTGCACGGCAGAATGCGTCTATCCAAAACCGGCACCGAGGCAGTTATGGTATACCACGGGCCATAGATGAGAAGGGTGAATGATGACTGCGGAGACGTACACGGACGAACAGACGTGCAACTGCTGAGCGATCAACCGCCCAGATGAAACTAGTGGCTACCAACAGTGGCTCCACAACGCTCGTTCAGCGAACGTTGCTCCGTATGGGCCTCCGCAGCAGGTGCATGGTTCATACACTCATACTGACTGCTGTTCATTGGCGACGACGGCTGGAATTCGCACGGCCATACCGCAACTGGGCGTCCACTGAGAGGCGACAGGTGGCCTTCCAGGCTGGAGGAGGAAGTGTTATCGCCTGGGGAGTGTTTTCGAAAATGGCTCTAAGCACTATGGGACTTAACATCTGAGGTCAGCAGTCCCCTAGACTTAGAACTACTTAAACCTAACCATCCCAAGGACATCACACACATCTATTCCCGAGCCAGGATTCGAACCTGCGACCGTAGCAGCAGCGCGGTTCCGGACTGAAGCGCCTAGAACCGCACGGTCACAGCGGCTGGCGAAGTGTTTTCGTGGCATTCCCTTGGTGATCTCGTCATTCTGGAAGGCATAGTCAATCAAGTATGCATCTATCCTTGAGGTATCACGTGCGCCTCTCCACCGTGCGACAGCATCTACCAACAAGACAATGCAACATGTTACACAGCTCGTAGAGGTACGTGCGTGGCCCGAAGAGCATCAGGACGAGTTTACCGTATTCCTATGGTCGTCAATCTCTTCCAATTAAAACCCAATCGTGAATCTGTGGGACAATCTCGATAGGCTGTTCACATCATGGATCCTCTACCAAGAAATATTGCGTAGCTAGCTGCAGCACTTGTGCTGGCATGGCTCCACATCCCTGCCGGTACTTTTCAGAACCTCACTGACTCTTTCCCTGCACGTCCGCGCTGCAAAATATTGCCATTCAGGCTTTCGACAGCTGGTCACATTAATGTGACTGACCGTGTAATAGTTACAGATACAAACTGGTATGACAGGAATTGTAATCGTTGTTTGATGAATGCTAACATTTGTTATTTTTCAGATGACTATAGTTACGTCCTTACGTAATCTGTTACAATGAGCTCAACAGAAATAAAGCATTCACGTTTGTGTCCTGTGCGTGCACTCCTCTAACTAGCTTCCAACGCAGTTTGTTTCTTTGAGGTATTTATACAAATTCCGTGCCGATTTCTTTGTCAGAAGAGCTTGGTTCCGCAAAACCATTTTCTTAACTAATCGTATGTTTTTAACTGTAAATTTTTGGTTGGTTTCTTGGACAGATCTATTTCACCTACATCTACATTGATACTCTGCAAATCACATTCAAGTGCCTGGCAGAGGGTTCATCGAACCACCTTCACAATTCTCTATTATTCCAATCTCGTATAGCGCGCGGAAAGAATGAACACCTATATCATTCCGTACGAGCTCTGATTTCCCTTATTCTATCGTGGTGATCATTCCTCCCTATGTAGGTCAGTGTCAACAAAATATTTTCGCATTCGGAGGAGAAAGTTGGTGATTGGAATTTCGTGAGAAGATTCCGTCGCAACGAAAAACACCTTTCTTTTAATGATGTCCAGCCCAAATCCTGTATCATGTCAGTGACACTCTCTCCCATATTTCGCGATATTACAAAACGTGCTGCCTTTACAGAAATACGGTATAGATCTGAAATCCCTTGTCAACAGCATTCAACACTTCATGTGAATAAAGAGCTAGTTGTGTTTCACAGGAACGATGTTTTCTAAACCCATGTTGACTGTGTGTCAATATACCGTTTTCTTCCAGGTAATTCATAATGTTTGAACACAATATATGTTCCAAAATCCTGCTGCATATCGACGTTAACGATATGGGCCTGTAATTTAGTGGATTACTCCTGCTACCTTCCTTGAATATTGCTGTGACCTGTGCAACTTTCCAGTCTTTGGGTACGGATCTTTCGTCGAGTGAACGGTTGTATATGATTGTTAAGTATGGAGCTACAGCATCAACCTACTCTGAAAGGAACCTAATTGGTATACAGTCCTGACCAGAAGATCTGCTTTTATTAAGTTGTTTAAGTTGCTTCATTACTCTGAACATATTTACTTCTACGTTACTCATGTTGGCAGCTGTCCTCGATTCGAATTCTGGAGTATTTACGTCATCTTCTTTTGTGAAGGCGTTTCGGAAGACTGTGTTTAGTAACTCTGCTTTGGCAGCACTGTCTTCAAAAGTATCTCCATTGCTATCGGGCAGAGAAGGCATTGATTGTTTCTTGCCACTAACGTACTTCACATATGACCAGAATATCTTTGGATTTTCTGCCAGATTTCGAGACAAAGTTTCGTTGTGGAAACTGTTATAAGCACCTCGCATTGATGTCCGCGATAAATTTCGAGCTTGTGTAAAAGATCGCCAATCTTGGGGATTTTGCGTCTGTTTAAATTTGGCATGTCTGTTTCGTTGTTTCTGCAACAGTGTTCTAACCCGTTTTGTGTATCAAGGAGGATCAGCTCCGTCGTTTGTTAATTTGGTATAAATCTCTCAATTGCTGCCGATACTATTTCTTTGAATTGAAGCCACATGTGGTCTACACTTATATTATTAATTTGGAATGAGTGGAGATTGACTCTCGGGAAGGCGTCAAGTGAATTTTTATCTGCTTTTTTGAATAGGTATATTTTTCACTTATTTTTTGAGGATTACAATATTAAATCTCGCTACGCAACCCTGTGTTCAGTAATCCCTGAATCGGTTTTGATACTCGTTATTAAGTCAGGATAATTTGTTGCTAAGAGGTCAAGTGTATTTTCACAACCGTTTACTATTCGCGTGGGCCCATGAACTAACTGCTCGAAATAATTTTCATAGATTGCGTTTAGTACACTTTCGGATGATATTTTATGCGCACCTCCGGAATTGAACATGTATTTTCGCCAATATATCGAGAATAAGTTAAAGTCACCACCAACTATTATCGTATGAGTCGGGTACGTGTTTGAAATCAAACTCAAGTTTTCTTTGAACCTTTCAGCAACTGTATCATCTGCATTGGGAGGTCGGTAAAAGGATTCAGTTATTATTTTACTCCGGTTGCCAACAATGGCCTCTGCTGATACTAACTCACAGGAAGTATCTACTACAATTTCGCGACAAGTTAAACTACTTCTGACAGCAACAAACACGCCACCGATAAATCTCGTTTCAAAAAAAATTTTACTAACCAGTTGCATGTTTTTAAGTAATAAATGCCTTAAGTTGTCATTCTGCAACGTTATTCACTTATACCTATCTCCACAAAAAACCTGTGGTACGCGAGCAATTGTCGAATCCAGCCACGAGAAGTGCTGTCGCATTGCATTCCAAAGATGGACTAACACCCTATCGACAGGTGGTCACAATGTTTGGACTTATAACTTTATTACTGTTACAACTACGGCTACTCGTAAAACAGAAAAGAACTCATCAAATGTCTGATTTTTAATACGACATCTGTTATTTCAGATAGATATCCTAACTCCTACATGTTTGCAGCAATAACAGGGCACTCACGCGCGTTGCGACTCGTCTCGGCTCGAGCTGCGTATTTAATTTCCATTTAGACGGGCGCTGTGGGACGAGTGCTGTGCTTGCGCTGAGGGCGCAGCGGTCGCCTCTTCCTCCTGTGTGGGAGGGCGGGGGAGGTACGAGAGGGAGGTGGGAGTGGCGGTAATTTAGTAAATGGTCCGCGCCCCAAATTGGGGACTCGCCTCCCGGACGGCGGTGGCGCCGGCGCTCAAGTGGCCCACGGCTGAGCTCACGATTTTTGTCACAATTTTAGCCGCCTTCACTGCGTGTAGAATCCTCCATTTCCGATGCTGAACGACGCCATCACACGCGACAGCTGAAAGTAGACCGTACGTCAGCTCCTGCAGCGGCAGCAGTTCGGTCGACTTTAAATGCCGTTCCGCGATGGCCATTCTTTACACGCGTAAAGTACCAGACGAATAGACATGTGTCAGCAAGATAAGAAAAGAGAGGAAATTCTACGCCTCTTTCTTTTACTTAGCGTGGAACGAACGCCCTGTCTATGTTAATTCTTTTTTCTTAATTATTATATCAATTCACCAGAAAGGGGCGGGCTGGCAGCAAATGAAACCGCTCTCCAGTCGAAGATCACACAAACTGAAAAGTTGGTTTAAAATACGTAAGAACTGATGACAATAAATGATGATCCTTTTAAAAGCACATTACTGAAAAAAATTACGATTTCTACATAAAAAGAATGATACTAAGCCGGCCGCTATGGCCGAATGCGAAAATATTTTGTTGACACCGACCTACATAGGGCGGAACGATCACCACGATAAAATAAGGGAAATCAGAGCTCCTACGGGAAGATATAGGTGTTCATTCTTTCCGCGTGCTATACGAGATTAGTTCAAATGGCTCTGAGCACTATGGGACTTAACATCTGAGGTCATCAGTCCCCTAGAACTTAGAACTATTTAAACCTAACTAACCTGAGGACATCACACACATCCATGCCCGAGGCAGGATTCGAACCTGCGACCGTAGCGGTCGCGCGGTTCCAGACTGAAGCGCCTAGAACCGCTCGGCCACATCGGCCGGCTATACGAGATTTGAATTAAAGAGAATTGCGAAGGTGGTTCGATGACCCCTCTGCCAGGCAATTAAATGTGATTTGCAGAGTATCCACGTAGATGTAGATGTGGGCGCTTCAGTGCGGAACCACGCTGCTGTTACAGTCGCAGGTTCGAATCCTGCCTCGGGCAGGAATGTGTGTGATGCCCTTAGGTTAGTTAGGTTTAAGTAGTTCTATGTCTAGGGGACTGAAGACCTCAGATGTTAAGTCCCATAGTGCTCAGAGCCATTTGAACCATTTCGATGATACTAAATGAAGTTTTTTTTTTTAAAAAAAAAGTAACTTTGGTAGACAAATACGAAGTTTTTAAAAACTTTATAGAAAAAGCGTTCGACCATGTAAAATAGTGCAAGATATTCGATATCCTGAGGAAAAGTAGGAGTAAGTTAAAGGGAAAGAGAGGTAATATACAATATTTATAAGAATCAAGAGGTAACAATAAGAATGGAAGACTACGAACGAAGCGCATGGACTAAAAACTCTATAAAACAGGGACATAGTCTTTCTCCCCTGCTGTTCAATCTATATGAGGATGAAGCAATGACGGAAGTAGTAGAAATGGTTCAAGAGTGGGATCAAAATACACAAAAGGTATCAATGTTAAGATTCGGTAATGACATTGCTATTCTCAATGAAAAAGAAAAAGTACAGGACGTGTCGAATGGAATGGACAGTATAATGAGTATAGAACATGGACTGTGAGCAAATCGGAAAATGACAGAAGAAATAAGAAGTAACAGAAACGAGAACAGCGAGAAGTTTAAGATCAGGATTGGTGATCACGAATTAGATGCGGTTGAGGGATTCTGCTACCTAGGCAGCAAAATAACCCATGACGGACAGAGCAAGGAGGATATAAAAAACAGACTAGCACTGGCAAAAAGAGCATTCCTGGGCTAGAGATATCTACTAGTATCATACACAGCTCTTGAGGAAGAAATTTCTGAGACAGTACGTTTGGAGCACACCATTTTATGGTAGTGAGATATGGACTGTGGGAAAACTGGAACAGACGAGGATAGAAGATTTTGAGATGTGTTGATACAAACGAATGTTGAAAATTAGTTGGGCTCATAAGGTAAGGAATGATGATGTTCAGCGTGGAAAGGAGTATATGGTAAACATGGACAACAAGAAGGGACAGGATAACAGGACATCTGTTAAGACATCAGGGAATAACTTCCATTGTTCTAAAGGGAGTTGCAGAGAGTAAAAAATTTGAGGGACACAGAGACTGGGATATGCCCAGCAAATAATTTAGGATGTAATTTGCAAGTCCCACTCTCAGATGAAAATGTTGGCACAGGAGAAGAATCGTGGCGAGTTCCATCAAAATGGGTCTGAGCACTATGAGACTTAACTTCTGTGGTCATCAATCCCCTAGAACTTAGATCTAATTAAACCTAACTAACCTAAGGACATCACACACATCCATGCCCGAGGCAGGATTCGAACCTGCGATCGTAGCGGTCGTGCGGTTCCAGACTGTAGCGCCTAGAACCGCTCGGCCACTCCGGCCGGCGCGGGTTCCATCCAACCAGTCACAAGGCTGATGAGTAAAAAAAAAAAAAAGAAAAAAAAGAGGGTGATTTTGTATTAGAGTTAAAATATTATCACTGATGATAACGTGAATGATGCTGTGGTGTAGTGGTAGTATTCATAATAATAACTCACTATGAATCTGCACAATGCAAAATTCGTGCCAAGAGCAATACCAAACTGATACTGTTCTGTCGATATCGTCGCCACCGATACCCGCCACCTTCCTAATTGGGGAGTGCTGGAGTGTGATGTAACTGACCGTGATCGCGTATGCCTAGTGAAAAATTACAAAGAATAAGGCTACCGCTACTGAAGAAAAGTAGAAGCGGTTAGTAGGAGGGAAGAATCTATTCTAAACCTAATCTAAATACTGATGATAATTTTGGAATGGGTGGAATGTAGTGCAATCGCTCATGAACATACAGGGGAAGAATGGGTACCCCATAATATTTAATACAAAAAATACTGGTAATACAAGAAATACTGAGTAGCTGAAAAGAGGATAATTAAACGGTGGACAGCCAACTAGGGGACTAAATCTCCAGAGTCTTAAGAAAGGCAATGGCAAAGAAATGTAAGCAAATAATCATTGGCGTGGCAACAGAAGATTGTCAAGCTTTTCCACAACACAACAGTTCACGACAAAATAAATGAATCAGAAAGCACTGAGTTCGCAGTTACTTATTCTGAAAAAGTAAAATTTGAAAGTAGAGTTAAATGAAGTTACTGGTTAAATGAGGGGCGCTATTTAAAATTTCGTGCTGTAAAAACCTGACACTAGCAATGAAAGGAAGGTGTTGATTCAACCAGTAATTAGTCTGCAAGTGCGTAACGAAGAAGTAAAGTGATTAGCAACTAGTGGCAGTGATTTATGTGCTGTGAGTAAAAGTTGGTTAGAATCGCAGACAGATAGAAAGGAACTTGTAATAATACCAGTAATGGGGGTGCAGATAATTGTAGCTACAGGAAAAGTTAAAAAACCTGTTAAACATGAAGTTCTGTTGCCAGTAAAAATAAATGGTGTGCAAGTACTCCATAACTTCTTTATAATTCCTGTTCTATGTATAAAAATGCTAACTGGCGTAGAGTTCTTTAACCAGTACAAAGGGAGATTAAATTTTAATGAAAATGTAGTAAGCTTTGAAATAAATAGGAATGATGTGTTGTACCGTTTCTCCGAAAAAATAATTTGACCAAAGAAGAAGTAGCCAGTATACGAATTAGGTATTGTAGAAGGATGGAAGATTTAGAGGGCTACAATAAGTATGGGGATGATGTTGGGGGGGGGGGGGGGGTGGACCCTGAGGAAATGAAGGTGGTACAAGAAAAAATAGAACTGAAAAGAAACATTAGTCCAGAGTTAGATGTGAGCTAAGCTTGGAGGCCCCGATCGCGTTATGTCGTTCTTTTTAGTTCTGATCACATTTGGAGCACATAAAGATACCTAGAACAATAGTGTCTCCCGCCAAGTACCAGGCCCTGGTGAGAAATTTCGCCTGAGGCTATGCAACCAACATTACATAACTGTCGTGTATTTTCTTCAAGACAATTCTCAGCCGCATTCTGCAGGGTCTATGAAGATGCTCCTACATCTTTTTCAGTTGGAAATGTTTGATTACCCACAATACAGCCCGTAATGGTGTCCCTCCGAGTTTCATCTCTGCCCACATGAACCGCTGGCTATGAAGACAACATTTTGGCACAGACAACGAGCTGTAGGCCAGCGTAGAGAATTGGCGGAAAGCACTGGCGGCTGGCTTCCATAACGAGGGTATTGGAAAGTTGGTACAGCGCTACGACAAACGTCTAAGTCGGATCGGTGGCTATGGAAATAAGTAGCTGTTGCAAATAAAACAGTTTTGACTTTCACTGTGTTTTCCATTTCGCGACCTATCGTTCCTTACTTTCAGAGTAGTCCTCGTAAATCTGTTAGTTATTGTTCAGTGCTGCATTTTGTAGAACATTGTGTCGCACAGTTTGCGAATTTCTTGACGGAAAAATTAGAGGAGCACCGCGTCTGCATTCAATTTTGCGTGAAATTCAATAAAACTTTTACAGAGACACACCAAATGATGCAGGAATCCTACAGTGATGAGTGCTTAAGCCGTACTCAGTGTTACGAGTGGTTCACGTGACTTACAAGTGACTAGACGGAAATTAAAGATGACCCTCGTTCATGACGCCCTTTGACGTCTACCGACGACGCTCATGTCAGGAACGTCAACAAACTCGTGAGGGCCAATCGAAGACTGACTGTCCGAGAGCTTGCAGAAGAATGTAACATTTCAGTTGGATCATGTCATGAAATCCCGACACAGCATCTTGAAATGCATCTTGTTGCCCCCAAGTTCGTCCCAGCTCATGAGTCAAGACCAGAAAGACCTACGCCTCGCAGTGTAGAGCTTTTGGAAGTTTTCATTGACTTTGAATGATTGGTTCATCATGAATTCGTGCTATAGACACAAATTGTTAATCGACGGTACTATCGAGACGAGTTGCGACGTCTGCGAGAATATGTGAGAAAGAAACGAACTGAAATATTCCGAGACAGTTCATGGCTCATGCATCACGATAAAGCACCCGAACATTCATCCCAGTTGGTGCGCGACTATTGTACATTTTTATTTCCAGCGTTTAAAACCGCGTTGAAAGGACGAAGAGTTGCAACGATAGTCGAAATAAAAGAAAATTCGCAGACTACGCTTCGTGCGCTCCAGCAAGACTTCTCCCGGAAGTAGAAACGGCATTGGGAGTGGCGTATCAATTGTGGAAGAGAGTATTTCCAAGGAGACCATGCACAATAAGTAAAAGGTAAGCGTAGAAAAATTTTGTGGACGAAGTTCCGGAATTTTATGAACAGACCTCGTACACCAGAAGATGTAACTTAAAAGTTGCAAAACTAGTAGTGTGAGTCTCTAATGGACTTCAATAAACATCAGCTATTGCGGTCTGTTGGACATTTCACACAGTGGTAATACCTGTATGTTAACACCTGTCTTATGCTATATGAATGGTCAATCAATTATTTGTAATTACTTTAGCTGTGGCTGTCCTAGCTTGAATATTATCTGTAATTTACAAGCAGTTTAGACATACAGTTTCACCATGGCGGCTGCGAATAAACTTCGAATCTGAGTCTGTAATATCGCTCCCGAAAACATTTCTACAATCACAAAAGAAATACCTTTTCAGTACTCTTGCAAACATAGTCGCGCGAGATAAAAGCTGTTTGTAAGTCACTTGAATTTGCAGTAGTCTAGCGTAGGGACGGACTCAGAACACCACCTGTCCTGAAGCGACTGCAAAATGTGAACAAAGACCCAGTATTTTACACGTGAAATCCGCATGAAAACGACAACGCCAGAAAGAGACGATTTCATCTGATCTGAATGTTATCATACATCACAGTTGTATAAAGGCAGCTAAATAGCTCGCAGCTTGCAGCGGTCTCCCCATTGCAACGAAGGTTGCTGGTTGGATGCGCCCAAGTCAAATGCACAGCGAACGCCTGAAGGACTGCTCGCTACAGTGTGTGCCGGCTACGGCGAGCACGAGACGATAGTGGCTTTGTGGTTCAAAGCACAGAGGGACTGCGTTCTCAGTTGCCGGCGCCGGTCAAAGCTCTAACGTTGATAAACCAGTACTTCTTTGTTTTTGGCAAGAGTGAATCCCTCTCGCAGTCAGAGGTGGCTCGTTACTGATTGTTATCAACAAGTGACATGCCGAGCGCGATGCAGTTCTGCGATGCATGGAAAGCGCTCGTTACGAAACGGACAGCTTTCAGCATTAAAACATTAAAATCGAAAGAAACCTATCCTAATTGTCACCATAAGAGGTGCCAAGGTACAGTGTTTACCAAAACAACTTCGTTACTAAATCTAGGGTAAAAAAGTAAAGTTCTGCGTTCTGGTTCTTCATGGGCCAACTGGGCCCAATCCGTAAATTTGGATCTTCTGGCAAACACACCATTTACGGCGCTCCTTACGGTAACCAACGTTAGCTCGGCCGCCATATTGACGCGATGGTAGAACATTGAGATGAGCCAGTGCGTGTGGAAAGTGAACTGCCTTATTTCGGGAATCGTTTAATTTTCCTTTGCAATTCGTTTAGCCAAATATAAATTAAAACTGTCAATTGCGTGTTTAGCATTTAACAGCACGAATCGAAGTAACAGGAGCTAATGTAGAGATAGGCAGCAAAAATATGAAATGGGACAAATCGTTTCGAACTACGACGACCTACATCTGTCCATATCACTTTGAAGAGAAATATATGTACGATACACACAAAAGAAAGGATGAACCTGCGTCCATAAAGAGAACTTTCGAAAGTATGGTCATTAGCACTCTTAATGAGTCATCAGTAGCATATAGTAAGTCTGTAATTTGCTAATTGGGTCTAAGGCCTCCATCCATCCCATCCAATCACTTGTTGCCCAGCCTGGGGCAGCAGTTGAAATAGCAAAACGAAAGCCGAAGTTTTAAATTTCAAATTCAAGAAACCGTTCACGCAGGAGAATCGTACAGATATACGAGGCGTGTTCCGAAAGTAAGATCGGTCGCGAAATGGAAACCACAGTGAAAATCGAAAGTGATTTGAAACTTCCTGGCAGATTAAAACTGTGTGCCGGACCGAGACTCGAAATCGGGACCTTTGCCTTTCGCGGGCAAGTGCTCTACCAACTGCGCTACCCAAGCACGACTCACACCCCGTCCTCACAGCTTTACTTCTGCCAGTACCTGGTCTCCTACCTTCCAAACTTTACAGAAGCTCTCCTGCGAACCTTGCAGAACTAGCACTCCTGAAAGAAAGGATATTGCGGAGACATGGCTTAGCCACAGCCTGGGAGATGTTTCCAGAATGAGACTTTCACTCTGCAGCGGAGTGTGCGCTGATATGAAACTTCCTGGCAGATTATAAAACTGTGTGCCGGACCGAGACTCGAACTCGGGACCTTTGCCTTTCGCGGGCAAGTGCTCTACCAACTGAGCTGAGTCTCGGTCCGGCACATAGTTTTAATCTGCCAGGAAGTTTCATATCAGCGCACACTCCGCTGCAGAGTGAAAAACTCGTTCTCGAAAGTGTTTTATTTGCAATAGTTAGCCACACCTTCCAGCAACGTCTCAACATAGTCGCCGCTCCGTTTGAGACATCTGTCTTAGCGTTGTACCAACTTTCCAATACCCTCGTCATAGAAGGCAGCCGCCTCCACTTTTCGCCGATTCTCTACACTTATCTGTAATTCGTTGTCTGTGCCAAAACGTTGACCTCATAGCCACCAGTTCATGTCAGCAGAGATGAAAATCAGAGGTAGCAAAGTCCGGGCTGTATGGAGGTCAATCAAACACTTCCCATCGAAAACGCTGCAGGGGCGTCCTCATTTCCTCTTGCAGAGTGCGGCCGAGAACTGTCATGAAGAAGGAAATGCATGACAGTTATGTTGTATGGGCTTCATCGAATGAGAAGAAATCTCTCACGGGCACTCATTCCTGGCGGGAGACACTGTTTCCTAGGCATCTTTACGTGCTTACTGTGCGCTCAGAACCGAAAAGACAGACGTGATGCGCCTCAAACCACGCGGCGACTCCGCGCGGCACTGTGATGTTTCGGGAAATCAAATGGGAATTCCGGAGGGAAGACGACATTCTTTTTGAGGAACCCTATTGACGAAATTCAGAGAATTTCCATTTGAACCTAACTGCAGAACGATTGTACTGCCTTTAACATACAATGAGCGCAGGGGTCATGAAGATAAGATACGAGAAATTAGGGCTCTTACAGAGGCATAAAGACAGTCGTTTTTCCCTCGCTATGTTTGCGAGTGGAACAGGAATGAAAATGACTAGTGGTGTTGCGGGGGAACTCTCCTTCACGCGCCTTACGGTGGATAGTGGCGTGTCTGTAGATGTAGATGCAGATGTAATTTAATAATTGTACCGCTTTTTAATTAGCTAATTAGGTAATTAGTAATTAGGACATTGGGCGAGTTTTGACCTTCCCAGTGGCGCCTGGACGATAGACACACATGCGGGGACCCCCAAACGGTTGCTACTATACCAGACTTCATTTCATTCCTCGGTGCCGGCCGAAGTGGCCGTGCGGTTAAAGGCGCTGCAGTCTGGAACCGCAAGACCGCTACGGTCGCAGGTTCGAATCCTGCCTCGGGCATGGATGTTTGTGATGTCCTTAGGTTAGTTAGGTTTAACTAGTTCTAAGTTCTAGGGGACTAATGACCACAGCAGTTGAGTCCCATAGTGCTTAGAGCCATTTGAACCATTTTGAACCATTCCTCGGTGCTTGCAGTTATTACGTCATTAGCTCTATGGAAGTGGGGGAGCCCAGTCTCCTGCAAACGGATTAAATAAAGAATACGCTTCAATGTATTATTGACACTGATCCGAATTTCATGTCGTGAGGGCCTTCCTCTCCAGCACAGACTGCGCCTTTTTCCTGCTAATTTTTTGTGGGAGGGGTGGGACGAAGGAACGAGGAGTGGGGGGTGGGACGTTCTCTGGGGATAGCACTGTGTACTAGCTCAGTCGATCCCCCCATGTGAAAGGGAGTCCATACACGAAAATTTTCCAACAAGACAACACCTCCAATCTTCATCAGTGTAATGACGTAATTAGGACATTTAGTTGCTGGATGTGAGTTTTTCCCACCAAATAAAAAGATCCAACCACTGAAAATCGAGTTTTATAAATAAACAGCATATCCTTTGCTATGTAACTGACAATGACTCCAATTTCGTCTAATGAGATCCTTGTTCTCCACCGCAGACTGAGTCCTTTTCCCACCAATTTTCAGATGATGGAGGGGTAGTGGATGTAGCGAGGGGACGGCTGGAGGTTTACCAGAGGTTGAGGGAGCAATTAATTCATCAGTTTAATTAATTATTCAATTAATTTAAGATAAAAAATGTATTTGTGTCGGCTAAGGAGAGGGATGAGGGGTTGGGGGAGAAGGAGGTAGAGGGGGAGGGGTGGGCGGTTTCTCAGAACGATGTATTATTCCCAGAGAGTAATAATTCAATGCTCATGGGAAACTTGATTGATTTTTGACCCTGTCCCCCTCCCCTTAAACTGTTGTTCTGCTGAAAGTGGAGCAAAGGATGTTAGTTGCATTTTTGTGGGGGTCACCATCCAATGTGTCAAGGAAGGTGTGGGCAGAATTTCCTAACAGTTTGGCTGTGGTAATAGGAATGGCACTAGCCTTAGAAGAGATAGACACAGTGGCCTGAATCTGTGATAAAAAGGGAGTTTTTATCCTCTGGCAACAAATGTTACAATTGTGATCTATCAGGCCACATACAGTGAGACTGCCAAAAGCCACAGTGTAGGTCTTGTAGAAAAACTTGGACATTGGGAGCACGATTTTTGGCAAAAAAGGGGGCAGTTAGGAAGGTATGGAATGAGAATAGCTAACTCTTAAACAGCTATTGGGGTCCCAAGGTTACTGAGAGGCACTCTCAGTAAATTTTAACACAACTGAAATTTATGCGGACGTGGAATTTTGCTTAACTGCAGTAGTGGGTAGAAAGGAACACAAGTTTTTGTTGGACACAGATACATACATGTCTATGGCAAGTTTTGACCTTATGGGAAAAAAGCAGTTTAACCCATCATCACATGAGTTATGTGGAAGGCACGGTAATGACACACATTCACTGGGATCATTGATATTGAGTTTTCAGGTCAGGGCAAAATATTTCCCATTATTTATGGAAGTTTTGCCTCATATCAGTGATGGCTACTGAATGATCTTAGGATTAAATTTCCAATATAATCACTATGCTAAAACTGCCCTTGGACAATGTGTGCTTGCCCCTGATTGTATGCAACCCACACTAACCTACCTCACCATTTATGACCATCCTATCCAGCTAACTAATACACTAAAATGTCTTGTACTACCAACTGACAGGCAGCTAACGTGGAAATCTCACCTGTTAATCATCTAACAGTAAGCCCACAATAAACTAAAACTACTGACTGACGGAAACAGGGGATTGTACCCCCCCCACAGTCTTCTACATCCCATACTTTGTTATACGAATATTGCATATATCTCTGCCCCACCCAAGTTCTATCAGTCCCTCCAGATCCTGGAGTGCCATTATCTCTGCCTCTGTGTAACTTCCCCAACAATGATACTGTACAATCTCATCAAATTCCCGCCTCTTCTGACTCAAACTGAACACATCCGCCGGTCGGGGTGGCCGAGCGGCTCTAGGCGCTACAGTCTGGAACCGCGCGACTGCTATGGTCGCAGGTTCGAATCCTGCCTGGGGCATGGATGTGCGTGATGTCCTTAGGTTAGTTAGGTTTAAGTAGTTCTAAGTTCTAGGGGACTGATGACCTCAGAAGTTAAGCCCCATAGTGCTGAGAGCCATTTGAACCATTTTTTGAACATCTCCAATCCAAACCATCCGCAAACTCGACTCCAATAATCCTATTATTTCTGCTCTGCTTTCCAATCCTCATACGCTGGTACACCTTTACCAACACATCCCACCAACCCTCCACCTACACATCCTCCACATAGCCGGCCGTGATGGCCGAGCGGTTCTAGGCGCTCAGTCCGGAACCGCGCGCCTGCTACGGTCGCAGGTTCGCATCCTGCCTCGGGCATGGATGTGTGTGATGTCCTTAGGTTAGTTAGGTTTAAGTAGTTCTAAGTTCTAGGGGACTGGTGACCTCAGAAGTTAAGCCCCATAGTGCTCAGAGCCATTTTTCTAGGGGACTGATGACCACAGATGTTAAGTCCCATAGTGTTCAGAGCCATTTGAACCATTTTGAATCCTCCACGTACTCTCCCAAAGTAACTTCAACCGTGTCCCCTTTCTAGATCACGAACTCTGCCCTGACATTCCACCTCATCCAGGCTTTCTCTTCCGCTCCTCCCCACGTTTCCTTGACCCCATTTTTCCCCATCTGCCTTTCTTTTCTCTCCTCACCTTTTCTGAACAGCTATTAGCGTCACCGTTTCCCCCCTCTACTCCACCCCTTCCTACGCCATCGCTGCTAAGCACCAGTTTTCCATCCTTATACCACAACATTCCCATTCTCCCCACCTCCCAAAGCTTTTCCACTTCAACAACTGATTCCCCATACCACGGCAGGTCCCTCCAGTTTCTAGTGATAGGAAAGTGATTCTTTCAAATGTCAGTGTTTTGGAAACATGTTTTAATAGTTTTAAATGTGCGCTTCCTGTGTTTCATTTTACCTTTCGTTATTACTGTTTTTTACTACCAGTACAAAAAGACATCTATCGAATATCTAAAAACTTCCGTTTTATTTTTCATCTTTAAAAAGTTTTTAATTCAGTGTAAATATCTCCACCATCTGTTTCTTGTTCTTTTCCGTCTAATTTAATTTTTTATTGTCAGTTGGCTGAAGAGTGGGTTGCCTGTACCACTGACAGGCCACCCCAGGGCGCGGGAGGATCAAATAACAATAACTGAAGGAAAAAGACGCATCGTCAGTTTCGAGACTCAGTCTGAGGCTAACCGGACGATACGCAGCCGAAATATCAGTTAAAGAAAGAGTATTTGCGTGGTTACATGCCCGAAATATAGTGAACAGAATGTGCAACCAGCAGATGAGCACCGGAAGATGGTAGCAGGCTGCCGCAGATATGTGTCGTGTCGAACTAAATACTCATATTAAAAAGTGACTGAATCATGAAAGTGTATTGCTTAGAAAATTCTCAAAAAAATTGCAGACCATGTGACACCGAAAATGCAGATAAAATACCTTTTGCACTATCCAAAATTTTTCAGCGTGTAATATCCGATCATAACTTGTTCTGAATATGGAAGCTTCATTAGAGAAACTGTAGTTTATATGTAATGACTGTAATATTGTATTTATTACTGGCTCTATATAATTGATTCCAATCATAATGTAAATATTGAAAACTGTGTTAATAGCCAAGGGAGCTTTATTTTAATGTATCGATAGCAACGACGAGATAGCAGAACTGTGCCGCTGTTTATCTTTTCGTATCGAGAGTCTATGTCGCGCAGAGAGGAAGCTTGAGTGATGAAAGAATGCGGAAGTGTTTTGTGGGGCGCTCCCGTAGACGCGGTGTGCAGCTATGATCGCGCCAGTGTATGCGCCGCACCTGATCCGTTATACCTCAGGTATTGAGAGCACGTTAGTAGTGGACGGGCGGAGGAAGCTGCGGTTCCAACTATTGCCTGTTCCATAATTATCCGTGGCTCTGGAGATGACTCGGGGTGCTGAACTAGCAGCAGCAGCAACAGCTGCAGCTCAACATTGTCGTCGGCTACATTCTTCGTCGTCCGCACAGCTACGACATCGTAAGAATGTTGAGTGAAAAAAAGTATAACCTTGTAGAGGCATTTCCCGGCGCGATTTCTTTCACAGAGTATAACTAACTTGAATAATAATCTGCAATAGTTAAAATTTGTAGGCCACCTGTGTTGTCATGGTCCTCAGACATTATTGCCAGGCAGGGTCCGTTTTCCTTTCAGTGCAATCACTGGGTGTCGTAAGAACATAAGCTTCAGTCTAAATTTTCTGGCTCATTAACTGTTCAATCTTGTATTGCTTAACAGAGGCTTAACTAATTTTCGATTTTGAGTGTTAACTTTACTAACTTCAAAAGCACTCCGTCTTCAGGCCACAAGTGGCCCATCGGGACCATCCGACCACCATGTCATCCTCAGCTGTGGACACAGATAGGAGGGGCGTGTGGTCAGCACACCCCTCGCCCGTTCGTTATGATGGTTTTCTTTGACCGGAGCCATTACTGTTCGGTCGAGTAGCTCTTCAATTGGCATTACGAGGCTGAGTGCACCCCGAAAAATGGCAACAGCGCATGGCGGACCGGATGGTCACCCATCCAAGTGCCGGCCACGCCCGACAGCGCTTAACTTCGGTGATCTGACGGGAACCGGTGTATCCACTGCGGCAAGGCCGTTACCTTAATAACTTAAAGTAATTAAAATTTCACTGGCAAAACTAATAACTAAAGATACAGCACAAATAGAGAGTGCACAATTTCATTTACTCTGTATTTAGCTTAGCAAGTGACTTCTGCTGGCGTGATATGTGTTTTATTGTTGTTATACTAAAAATGGCTCTCAGCACTATGGGACTTAACATCTGAGGTCATCAGTCCCCTAGACTTAGAACTACCTAAACCTAACTAATCTATGGACACCACACACATCCATGCTCGAGGCAGTATTCGAACCTGCGACGGTAGCAGCAACGCGGTTCCGGACTGAAGCGCCTAGAACCACGCGGCCACAGTGGCCGGCGTTATACTAAAGGTAAAATCAGTTGCCCATTTGCTTAGAATAAATTCAATTGAGTCTTTCAATAATCAAAAGTAAATTGCTTGCCTGTTTCTAAATTTTGCATTATGTTACACTGTCGAGCTTTTTCTATCTATAAGTATAGAAAACGAGGCATGAAATAACTGTAAAATCTTGAACAATACTCTCGGCTGCACTGCAGTTTAAGGGCATGAATTTTGGCGTTCATTATTGTCTTCAATACTGACATTTATGCCAAGGAAAGTGTTGTGATCCTTTCTGAAACAATATTGTGATTTATTTATATTCACTTTTGTTACTATCATTTGAAAATACCTTAGTCCTTTATCAAATATCATTTCGCAGATGCAGTTTAGTGAACCAAAAGTTATATCTGTCAGTTCATGTTCTGTAAAGTACTTTTAATAAGAGAGTAGTTCCGTAACTCATCAGAGAAGGCAGTTATGTTACAAGTTCCGAAGGTCGCTTTGTAATATTCAATGGCTAATCGGACCAGTAAATTTAAAGGAGTAATTTTATTTGTATTTGAATAATTTCATAAATTTGGTTAAAAAAGAAAGTAGCGCTCTCTGTCTTGCTCATTTCATTCTTGATCTGAGGTAAAGTGGTTTTATTTTAAGGAAAGTTTTAGTGATGATTTCAAAGTTAAATTCTAAAAGCTGTTTTCAATATTTGTCCAGGGTCCGATTTCTTTTCAATCATGTTACCCATTTTCAGAAGGAAAGTGCTTTAAGTAAATTTATACTGGTCCACGGCCCAAATAAAAGCAGTGGCACTGTTTTTAGTCGAAAATACCACGTTATCAAAACGATAACTAAGGTAAGAAGTGAAGTGCTAGTGAAAAGTGACTGATTCTTTGTAGCACGACCCCAAAGAAATCCACTAAGCGCTTCGGATAACATCGTTAGCCTTTGTAATATTCGAGCATATATTAAAACACTGTTAACTTTTATTCAAAATTAATATCAATGAAAAAATTCTCAAATGAGTTCAGTTTAAGCAAAAATGTTTCTCATAAGCGTCATAGTGAAACTTAATTAGTCTTTTAGAGAACATAGCTTACAGTATAGTAACAGCTGGAGGTCGTGGTAAGAGCACATAATAAGTTCATAGACTCGACTAGTCACTCGTGGAGTATCAGGTAAAGAGCTCAAGAATTTGGAGAAAAAATATAGTATGGTCGTTACTGGGTACGGCCACATTCCCTCGCCATCCTTCCCCATGCTACGAGGGTAGTCTATTAAGCAAAGCACACTTTTTTCTGAAAGCAGGATGCTTTTATACGCCAACGGCCTTGCCGCAGTGGCAACACCGGTTCCCGTCAGATCACCGAAGTTAAGCGCTGTCGGGCTTGTCTAGCACTTGGATGGGTGACCATCCGGTCTGCCGAGCGCTGTTGGCAAGCGGGGTGCAGTCAGCTCTTTTGAGGCAAACTGAGGAGCTACTTGATTGAGAAGTAGCGGCCCCGGTCTCGGACACTGACATACGGTCGGGAGAGCGGTGTGCTGACCACATGCCCCTCCATATCCGCATCCAGTGACGCCTGTGGGCTGAGGATGACACTGCGGCCGATCGGTACCGTTGGCCCTTCATGGGCTGTTCGGGAGAAGTTTTTCTTTTTTTTTAGTTTTAGGATGCTTTTATTCAGTATTCCAGTATACCGTATCATTCTCCACTCTTCTGTCAACAAAACCGTATTTTTAAAAATAATTTCCGTTCAATGCGACGACCTTACGCCACCTTACTGGGAGGGCGCACACGCCCGCGTGACACCACTCTTCTGGTCGACGATCGAGTCAGTGTCTTGCTACAGCGATGATCGCCCAATCATCCACGTACGACTTCCTCCTTTGGTCCAGGTGGGAGTCGGAAGGTGCGACATCCGGTCTACAGATTGGATGAGTAAGAGCAGTTCAATGACGTTTCTTGGACTCTCTCGGGTGCTCATATTTGTGTCAGGCCTTGCGCTGTCATGGTGAAGTTTGTTTGTACAGCCCCTTCAGAATCCCAGAAGACCGACCCCATGATTTGCCCAGCTGAAGGTGCAGCTTTAAACTTTTTCTTCGGAGGAGAGATGGTGTTGTACCACTCCATGGATAGGTGCTTTGTTTCCGGTTCCAAGTGATGAATCCATGTTTCACCACCCGTAATGATGTTCGACAAAAAATTATAGCGACCAGCCTCGTAATGCCCAATAAATTTCCTGTAGTTGGTCCTTCCTTGCTCTTTATGATCTCCTGTTAGGCGGCAAAGAACCCAATAAGGGGACTACTTTGTCAGCACTACCAACAGAGACGTCTAGTTGTGCAGCGAGATGCTTGTTTGTAATCCCTCGATTACCTCGAATGAGAGTATCCGCACGTTCCAACACTGCAAGAGTCACAGCCGTGTGCGGCCGGCCTCGTCCAACGATTCATCGTCCTGTTGTTCGCTGCCAGGGCTCCGTAGAAATCCTGCAAGCCCGTATGAGTATCTGTGATGCTCTGGTTTTCCTCGAAAAGAAACTCAATGACAGCTCTCTGTTAGGAACGCAGCACCGTTACAGGCGCCATTTTGATGGCTACACACAGCGCCGCCACATATCGGAACATCGTGATACAATAAGGGCTGAAGCGCAAATATTCCACGATGTCCCGCAACAAATTCCGCATGTCTTCAGCCGAAACTTTGCGAGAAAAAAATCTGTTGCATTATATAATGAAAGCCCCTTGTACCTCGTGTACCTCCTCGAATGAAGTGACCATCGAAGGGAAATTTTAATATCCCTTCTTTCTTTCCATGTCCACCCCAGGTAGCTGAGTGGTCAGCGCGACAGAATGTCAATCCTAAGGACCCGGTCAGAGATTTTCTCCTCTCAGGGACTGGTTGTTGTATTGTCCTAATCAACATCATTTCATCCCCATCTACATATACACTCCGCTAGCCACCAAGCTGTGTGTTTGTGTGGCGAAGGGCACAATTCGCACCAAAGTCATATTTCCCCCCTCTATTCCACTTGAGGATCGCGCGAGGGGAAAACGACTGTCTGAACGCCTCAGTACGAGCTCTAATTTCCTTTACCTTAGAATGGTGATCATTGCTCGATTTGAAAGTTGGTGGTAATAATATATGCTCTACGTCCTCGGCGAAGATCGGATTACGGAATTTAGTGAGCAGTCCCTTCCGTTTAGCGCGCCGTCTATCTGCAAGTGTGTCCCACTTCAGACTTTCTATGAGATTTGTAACGCTCTCGCGATGGCTACATGTACCAGTCAAGAATCTTGACGCTCTTCTTTGGACCTTCTCAATCTCTTGAATCAGACCAAACTGGTAAGGTTCCCATACAGACGAACAACACTCCAAGACTGGACGAACTAAGGCATTGTAAGCTATTTCCTTTGTTGAAGGACTGCATCGCTTCAGGTTTCTACCAATAAACCGCAATCTAGAGTTCGCCTCGCCCATTACTTGTGTAATCTGATCATTCTATTTCAGATTATTTCGAATAGTCACACCCAGATATTTGACGGATGTTAACGCTTCCAGAGACTGTGTAAGTGGGCTGTTTAGGTTTTCTTATTGGTAACGCCACGTAGCGCTCTGTATGAAAATCACTGGCTGTGCTGTGTGGCTAGTTTGCATTGTTGGAATCTGCTATTGTAGTGTTGGGCTGTTGGCTGCTAACAGCGCGTAGCGTTGCGCAGTTGGAGGTGAGGCGCCAGCAGTGGTGGATGTGGGGAAGGAAATGGCGGAATTTTGAAATTTGTAAGACTGGATGTCATGAACTGCTATGTATATTATGACTTTTCAACACTACTAAGGTAAATACATTGTTTGTTCCCTATCAAAATCTTTTATTTGCTAACTATGCCTGTCAGTAGTTAGTGCCTTCAGTAGTTTGAATCTTTTATTTAGCTGGCAGTAGTGGACTTCCTGAATTGCAGTAGTTCGAGCAACGAAGATTTTTGTGAGGTAAGTGATTTGTGAAAGGTATGGGTTAATGTTAGTCAGGGCCATTCTTTGTAGCGATTACTGAAAGTCAGATTGCGTTGCGCTAAAAATATTGTGAGTCAGTTTAAGCACAGTCTAGTATAATTTTTCTGACAGGACGTTTCATATGGCGACCCTACCAGGATTCAAACCTGGAATCTTCTGATTTTTTCTTGTAGTTTGTGCAATTAGTGCAGCCTTTGTTTATTGCTAGCACGTAATTGTAGAAAGAATTTCCTTTGTAGTTGTAGTTTTTCATTCTTGTATAGTAAAACAGTTGTGGCATGCATGTAGATTTGCAACAAGTATTTCGCAGCTGCTCTTGCAATTAACGAGATATTATTTTCAGTGCTATGTTAATGTGTTTTCTTATTTTGCTCTTCAAATTGTGCTTTTCTGTGTTATCATGTGAAATATTGTGTCAATAATGGCGTGTGAAAAACGTAACACTAGGCTCCGAAGTATACTGAGAACTAATAGTGACAACGAGCGTAGCTTATCAGCACCACTGTGTAATGAATTAAAAGACATTCAAAGCAGTAATTTGGTAATTGTGCATAGGGAAATGGAGCGGGCGGCAAATAATGGCGTAGACAGTGAAACAATTAGAGAACAGGGAAGCGTTATCGATCGATCGGTAGGCAATAGCTCGCCTCAGGAATCCGAAATGACAAGACACAATCTCGCAAATACTGTAGATTCAGGTTTTGGTTTTGAGTCCTCACCGTTTTCTCAAATACGTCACGACACATTTTCTGCTTGTCAAAATGTGAATGTTGCCGGTGCAAATTCACTGCCGAAAAGCACTGAGGAACATGTTTCAGACACCAGTGCATTGTTATTACAATTAATACAACAAATGGGACAAACACAGCAAAAGCTTCAAAAGTTAGTCACAATGGAACAAAATCTTCGAAAGTTAGAGACAATGGAACAAAATCTTCAAACGTTAGACACAATGGAACAAAATCAGAGACAAACACAGCAAAAGCTTCAAAAGTTAGACACAATGGAACAAAATCTTCGGAAGTTAGACACCACGCTTGAACAAACATGTGAAGATTTAACCACTGAGTTACATAACATTGAATCGAAATGTCAAAAAGTCTGTAATGACGTAAAAACACAAATTTGTGAGCATTTTCAACCTATTTTTTCGCGGCATGAAAATGCATTACAGAATCACGAAGCAGCCATAAAAGAACTGCAAACTATTGTTCATGAAAATCATGAGACCTTGCAAGCTAAAATTGACTCAGTTGCATCTACCGATTCGGTTACGCAAATTGCAAAAACTCAGGAAAACTTAAAGGACACAGTAGATACTCTGAAAATTGGTTCAGAATGACACATGGAGGAAATTAGTTCATTATCAGAGAAAGTAGTTGAACTTTCGGATCAGCTAAATAATTTATCTACAAAGGTAGATGATAATCTGAATGACACAAAACCGGTAGTCTATAATGACACAGAAGAGTGCGAACAAATTAGGAAATTCAAACAAAATCAGAATCAAATTAATACGCAACACCAAAGAGAAATCCGGGAAGTACAAAATCAGTTGACACAGGTAATACTGGAATTACATATTTTAGAGGCCACTCGCACTCCAATAGGGGAAGAGGGACATAGAAATACGGAACAGCCACAAAATAATAACTCAGGGCACTTCGGAAATTATGAACGAAATTGGCAAGGTACACCGAATTTTGAGATGGAACCGCCGAAACGACGTAACAATGACCGACATGCGACTCGCCGACATGATGATTTTGACTATAAGCTGTTCATTACTACAAGTAAATTCAAAACATTTAAGAATTCTGGCAACGACATTCATCCACAAGCATGGCTCCATCAATTCCCTCATTGTTTTCCTCCCAACTGGTCATTAGAGCACAGATTAGAATTTATGTGTGGCTATTTAGAGAATGAACCAGCTGTAAGAATGCGATCGGTCATTCACGATTGCCACAGTGAAGGAGACTTTTATCATGCCTTCCTCTTAGCATATTGGTCTCAAGCTACACAAGACCGAGTAAAACATAGCATCATAATGATGAAACGTTTCGAACAATCTGAATTTTCTAGTCTTGTGAAATATTTTGAAGACATGTTGCACAAGAATCAGTACCTGTCAAACCCATACAGCCCCTCAGAACTCATCCGCACTTGCTTAATCAAATTACCTGAACATTTACGGCATATTATTTTGGCAGGACGTTGCAAAGACGACATTGAAGCTTTTCAGGGACTCTTACAAGAATTAGAAATTGACACTGACAATTGCGGGATGCGAAAACAGGAGCACAACAGTTACAGGTCACATCCGTCACAATTCTGCGATGAAAGAAATAGTAACTGGTCACGACAAGGCTATTCTCACAACACAAATCGTGACCAAAACAGACACCACCCGTATGGCAACCGTTGGCAGAGTAGTAATAATTACCGGGAAAGATCACCTCTCCGCGGTAGTGACTATCACAGAGACAATCAGAGAAACAGACAATATGGGAACCAAAATAATTATTATCAAGGGAGACAGAATAACTTTAGACGCAACGGTCCTGCGCGCAGTTACGATTCAGGGAGAAATTCTCCACCATGTGACCGACAAGAAAGAAACTATGGAATCTACCGACATGACGACAGACGATATGATCGTAACGACAGACCTGAATTGCATCAGAACTGGCGGGGTTCAAACAGGGCAGGGCCCTCTCGACAAGGTGAATTTGTAGAAGTTAGGTCTCCAAATCCTAATAACGACGCGCGCCATCAAAGAGACAACTGGCAATGACTCATACCGCTGACAGCCACAAAACGTACTTATGAAACTGACGACGCAGCTGCCGTAGCTATTAATTACGTAAAAATGGAAGACATTAGGGACATCTTACTCCAGGAGCACGACGTAAAACGTAACAACATTGCATATCCTGTGATTCACATTACAGTAAATGACGTAAAATTTTCGGCAGTATTTGACTGTGGCAGTCCCATGTCAGTAATTAGTGAAACAGCCTTTAGCAAATGCAACAAATCGAACGATTGTCCCACACTTCCGTTACGAAAGATTAAATTACAAGGTGCAATCTTTGGAAAAAGTGTAGATGTACGCCAACAAACCAACTTAGAATTATTTTGTCAAAGCCACAGCTTCTCTATGAACTTTCTTATTGTTCCATTATTGTCGACGGAAATTATATTGGGAGTAGACTTTTTGAATGAATACAAAGCAATCTTAAACTTTCACGATGCTGAAATAAGTTTAGAGAAAGAAGGTAAGTCAATAGCTTTGAAATTTGAAGATTGGCTCTCAAACCATGACGAAGAAATTAATCGGCTTTACCTCCTGTTAGACAACAGTTCGGAATTTTCGACGGAACTTGACACTAACAATCACTCTGCAAGTACTGACAGGCATGATATCGACGGCGCATTTGATACTAATGAGTTAATTCAGAATAAAATTCAAACAATTGAGAATTGTAATGACACTGATAGGCAAGACCTTTCTGAGATTTTACAAGCACATTCCACAGTTTTTACTCACAAAACAGGAACAATCAAGGAATTTCAATACCAATTTCGTGTTCGTGAGCATACTAAATTTTGTGTTAGACCATACGTAATTCCGGCGCATTATAGGGACCGTGTTAGAACACAAATACAATCTATGCTTGACGAGGGCATTATTGAGCCTGCAGTAAGCTGATACAACAATCCATTACATGTTGTTGAGAAGAAAAATGGATCGATCAGGCTTGTCTTAGATTCGAGACAAACCAATACTATCATCATTCGTGAAACAGACAGGCCGCAAACGTTAGAAGAACTTCTTCAAAATTCTAATGGTGTTAAAGTGTTGTCTTCTATTGATCTCAGATCCAGCTTTTATCAGATCGAATTTCATCCAGAATGTAGAAAATACACAGCTTTCCTTTGTTTTGGCGTTTGTTATCAGTTTCGGAAACTTCATTTTGGTTTGAACATTTCTTTGGCAGCATTCATCGCGGGCTAAATTCCATATTACCTGAGTTCTTAAAACGTCACAACACCTTATATGTGGACGATATTCTGATAGCAGAAGCCTCATGGGAACAACACAATCGCATCCTCAACAGCGTGTTACATATTTTTGCAGAATCTGGAATTACAGTTAACTTGGAAAAGTCTGAATTCGGTAGGACAAAGGTGAAGTTTTTGGGACATATTATTTCTTCTGAAGGCATTCAGCCGGATCCTGAAAAGTTAGAAGCAATCAGGGCCATTCCAGTCCCATCCATAAAAAAAACAAGTCCGCAGTTTTCTAGGTCTTGTAAATTTTTACCGTCGTTTTCTGAATATGCAAATTCTAGTTACACCAAAACTTTGTTCTCTCACTGGAAAAAATACTATTTGGAACTGGGACGAACAAGCACAGTCGAAATTCAATTCTTTGAAAGAATCTCTACTTAACGCGCCAATACTAGCTCATCCAGTTCTGTCACAAGATTTCTGCCTTAGCACGGATTCTTCTAAATTCGGTCTTGGTGCCCATTTATTTCAAGAAGCCACAGAAAATGACACTACTGTTCAGAAAACCATTGCTTTTGCTAGCCGAGTGCTAACAATATCTGAAAATATTATTCTGTTACTAAATTAGAAGCTTTAGCTATCGTTTGGGCATTTAACAAATTCCGTTTCTTTCTTTCTGGTAAGCACGTAAAAGTATACAGTGATCATCGTGCATTACAATTTCTTATGTCTTCAAAATTAAATCATGACAGGTTAAAACGTTGGGCATTGTTTCTGCAAGAATTCCACTTCACAATAGTCTACATTCCCGGCAAGGAGAACATTGTTGCGGACGCACTGTCACGCGCACCGGCTGGACTTGAGGAAAGTAACACAAAAGGCAACCTCGAGAAAAATTTCAGTATTCTTTACATTCAGAAAGTCGCCTTTGAAAACTTCATCACCACATCTTTAAAGGACATTGCTCGTGAACAAGATAAAGATCCGATTTGGAAAGATATCAAAAGTAAATGGCATGAAAAGACACAGACACAGATTCGGCATTATTATCTGGTTAGAAACAACATACTCTTCAAACGCTGCACTGTTAATGACAAGCTATGGGCACTTCGCATTCCAGACGATTTTGTTAATAAGCTCATTTGGTACACTGATTTCAGCTACGCACATTTTGGTCGACGAAAATGTTATCATATTCTTCGAACGAATTGTTATTTTAACAATATGGAAAAGAGAATTCGAAGAGTCTTTTCTATTTGTAAACTTTGTCAAAAGGCGAAACCATCTACTATCTCACATCGTGCTCCGTTGTTTCCTATTATTACTTCTAAATTAAAAGAATTTGCTGCTGTTGATCTCTTGGGACCCCTTGTCAGAACATCGAATGGATTTTCGTACGTTCTAGTCGCTGTTGAACTTACTTCAAAATTTGTTTCTTTCACTCCGTTACGTAAAGCCACTGGACGGTCTGTATCCAACGCCTTTGTTAAAAATTACTTACGTGAAGTTGGTCACGTTGCTAAAGTCATTTCAGATAACGGACCCCAATTCAGATCTGCTGTTTGGTCACGCATGCTTCGGAATCATAAAATCAAACCTGTTTTTATTTCATTGTACTCACCACATTGTAACCCGTCTGAACGGATTATGAAAGAAATCAATAAGTTTTGCAGACTTTATTGTCACAGAAAGCATCAGCATTGGGACAGATATTTACACTTATTTCAAAATGTGCTGAATGAAATGCCTCATGATTCCACTGCTTTACCACCTACTCTTGTACTGAAGAATGAAGAACCACCGAACAGAATCAGAGAGCTTGTACTTTTCCCGAATACACGTAAACTTCGACACAAAGACGTAATTGATTTGGCTATTAAAAATATAAAATCTGCAGCAGACCAAAGGAAAAAACTACACGGTAAAGCAAATGCAAAGAAATTATATATTGGTCAGAAAGTTCTCATTAAAGCTCATTCATTGTCACATAAGAAGAAACACTTGAGTCACAAATTCTTTCTAGTGTGCAATGGACCTTACAGAATCCGACGTATACCACATGATAATTGCGTTGAAGTTGAAACTCTGCGTACTAGGAAGAGTAAAGGTTTACACCACATTTCACATATAAAACCGTTTATTGAAAGATAATCTGCTTTTTAACTTTGTCTTTGCCATAAAACTTTTCACTTCACATTTCTAGTATGCATTGTCAGACTTAGAAACTGTTACCATTCAACAATGTTTGAAGTTAAATATCTAATCAAGAACCAAGATAACTTATTTAAACAGAAATTACGAATGCATTGTTATAGAGAACAGACGTCACAGTGTTATTGTGTGTGTACATTCTTGTTTGTTAGTTGCACGATTACGTAACGACTGTAAGGCTTACATACTTAGAACATATACTGATAATGAGATTTTAATGCAACATTTTGGTTTACTTGAAAATACATTCTGGATTTAAAGTACTTTCAGTGAGATACCAGATGATACAGTGGTTAGTTTATGTGACAGCTACACGATTTTATCACGACGCTACTAATGAGTGACAATTTACAATGTTGCTTTTGCAGTGTTTCTGTTTTATATCTGCACAGTTTTTCTGTATTATTCTGGAAAGTAAAACATGTTTTAGTAGTAACTTTTGTTGTATAGCACAACAATACATTACAGCACAGTACTTTCTTCATCACGGCAATAAGCGTAATAACTAAGATATCTATACGCAAAGCATTTCGCTTTTGTTTATCATGAGGTAAGTACATTGGCTACTGCAGAACTTAGCTTTCGGAGGACGATAACTACGACACTTCCACAGAGATTATCTTACAACAAGACACACAGTTTAGCGCTACAGTACACATATTTCAGTGATTAATTTTGTACTTAAATCATTTATTTTTAAAGAGATTTGAAGTACAATGATACAAAGGTTTTCCGTGATACATTTCATTCCATTGCTGTAATCTGTAACACCTGAGGGTATAATTACATTAAACCTCAGGGGGGTACACGCTTACTTTGTGTACCATGTTTTTGGCAAGCACAAGGAGCCCGAGCTAATATGGTATTTCCTTATACAACTTTGCACATCAGTAACATATTTCTCTAACACATAAATTACACAGCTATCTGATCATTTAACTGGGAGAGACAAACATTTATTTTACTACATCAGTGACAGATGTTTACGTAATTACACAGTTGGATAACTTCACACTTATTAAATTGTATTTTGTCTGTACTTTGTGAGCTGTTCATATTTTTTTGGAACTATTGTGATACTATGAGAGCTTTGAATGATGTATTTCGTAAGGGATCATGATTTTTGAAGTACATTTGAGGTAGATGACTTTATTGATGGTTTTGAAATTTTTGAAAGAAGCTACGACGTTTTTGAGATTTGACTGAGGTGTTATGATGTTATTTTTACGACGACGATGTGTATTATGCTGTTGAGGTATGTTTATGATCAATAAGCTGAGAATCGTACTTTAAGAGTTATGAAATGTGTGTAAATGTGTGAATGTATCACAATGCAGGCGAAAATATTTGCACACTGTTATATTCGTAGGATTTTGTTTCTACACATTTGCAATGCAAATTCTCGACCTGCGAAATTTTTTATATGAGACTGTCACTGCAGGGCAAACTGCTGTCGTAAATATTTCGGTAGGAAAGTTAAGTGACCTTCACCTAATGCTTGGTGGGCGCCCAGCTGTGCGATAGTCGCCTGGGAAAAAGCCATTAGTGTGTGCCTTTCAGAGGGACAGGTGGAGAAAAAAAGAGACCATTAACCTCGCTATTGACATTCCTTTGTAGAAAGCATCGCAAATATGACACGCTCACTACTTGAAAACATATGATTACTCATACTTTGTGCTACTTACTGAAATGCTTATGAATTGATGGGAAATATTCGTACATCTGCACACGTGATTATGAGAAGTGTCTTTCTACGAGAATTGAGAGAATTTCTACTAACTTATGAAATGCCTCATGACTACTGAATGATTATTTTTTAATGCTTTACTTTGTACATAGTTGCTTATTTTATTTGATATCTGTTTTCCAGGTGTGTTGCATCATTGCTTTTATAAAATAAAATTAAATGCACTTGCTAATGTGAACACTTTCTATGAACAGATCTGTTAGATAATAATTTTATGAGCCACATTCTTCAAAAAAAAAAAAAAAAAACAAAACAAAAAAAAACAAAGGTGCACAAAAAGCCATTTCCCTTCACAGGAATTGCATACAGAATTTTCTTTTCAAGTACTTGGTAATTTCTTTTGTAGAATAAGTTGTGGTGCACCACTTTAATTAGGCCTACATAGACGTTAAGATGTGAATATACATTTCCCTTATCTGCATTGTTGTCTTTAGTGTACTATTTTTTCTGCTTGAGCTTTGTCATGTTTAGATATTAGTTATTGCATTTGCTGCTGCTGTTTGCCAGGCATAGTGCTACTAAATTTCACTTTGTATTACTCTGTTAAGCCAGTTTTATTACTGATTTATTTTTCTTGTTGCTGCACATTGGCTCATATTAGTTGTAATATTGCAATTGCTTTGCTAATTTATATATACTGCTGCTTGCTTTGCCAATTTCCATTTTTTTCATTGCTGTTTGTGTTAATTTGCTATGTGCTGCTGCATTGCCTCGTCCCTTGGTATATATATCTGAGCTCAGTAGATTTAAGTTAGCTTAAGAGGGGGTAGACTATATAAGAAACTAACTACGATGAATTGGAAGAAAAGCATTGAGAAGCTATAAGAAAATGGTTTGGTCAAAAAAGTAGTGTACAGTGGAGAAAAACTATTTTTGAAAGAGGATGTGAACAGAATACAGAAAACATGCTTGGATAGGATTTTTTTTTTGTGGAAACAAATGTTGAAATAAGAGGAAAGATCTACAGAATGAAGTTTTGGGTTGGACTGCAGTACCAAATGTCACACTGAAAACAAACCCTGTCCTGTACTTTTGTGTTATTACACTATGTGAATTTGTGTTTTTCCTGTATTTATGTGTTTAGCTAATAAGATTTACGTTGTAGAATTTTTCTGATAATATGTTATTTACTTTGTAAAGATGTTTAGACATTATTTATTCTGTTTTGTTTTATTGCTCATGTGTGAAATTAATGTTTTGAAAACTATTTTCATTATTTTATGTATTTACTTATGTCATAATTCCTGTAACACTGATGTATATGTCTATTTCTATTCTTTTGTAAAGCCTGTTTTACTACAAATGTTATCTGTACTGTTGTGTTCTTTAATGATGTATTTTGTACCTTTGTTATTGTATTCTTGTGTTATAGAATTGTAATTGACACCCGTTCATCAAATTAAGTAACTTGTAAGTTACATTTCACTTCACACGTTTCTGTTTGTTATAGTATATGGACAATATGTGAGAAGTAGGGACTGTTAGTGTATGCACGTGTGTTGATAATTCAGCAAGGGACTGGTTAACAGCATTGCTGGTTCTAAGAATAATTCCAAAAGCTTTGTGAGTGCACAAGTGGTGGTTTATGGACTTGCTATATAGTACAAGACTCTTTGATGATGATTGTGCACCTGCACAGTCGCAACAGATGGCTACTGGCCGTCTCTACAAGGACTGAAGTGGGTCTGCACCTTTGATGATCCACCAATACCATTATTTCTACAAGGACTGCAGTGGGTCTGCACCTCTGGTGGCCCACCAATACCATACTCTCTAGCAAGACTATTGGGTCTGCTCTGTGATGACCTAGCAACCAATATTCTTCAAAACTTCGAATGACTCTGCTGTGGGTTTGCTCTGTTGTGGCTCATTACCTGTCTGCATGTCAAGAGTCAACACTGTGTTTCCGTTGGAAGGACAACACTACTTCTTCAAGACTGCATGGAAATCCACTACTTCCGTGTGCATTTTCTATTACTACTCAGACTTTGAGAAAACACTGCAATTTTACTGTGATGAACGATTGGGACTGTCTTTATGGACTGTGAGAAAATTTTAGCTTTTGACTAACATTGTATCGATAAGTGTGTGCATTTGATTTCTTTGTTATAGTAATTACGAAAAATTTTTTCAAATATGTATTGGCCAGTGTCCTAAACAATTTGTAAAATTTTTTGTGGGGCGCATGGGGGCTATGCAAGTGGGCTGTTTAGGTTTTCTTATTGGTAACGCCACGTAGCGCTCTGTATGAAAATCACTGGCTGTGCTGTGTGGCTAGTTTGCATTGTTGGAATTTGATATTGTAGTGTTGGGCTGTTGGCTGTTAACAGCGCGTAGCGTTGCGCAGTTGGAGGTGAGCTGTCAGCAGTGATGGATGTGGGGAGAGAAATGGCGGAGTTTTGAAATTTGTAAGACTGGATGTCATGGACTGCTATGTATATTATGACTTTTCAACACTATTAAGGTAAATACATTGTTTGTTCTCTATTAAAAATCTTTTATTTGCTAACTATGCCTATCAGTAGTTAGTGCCTTCAGTAGTTTGAATCTTTCATTTAGCTGGCAGTAGTGGCGCTCGCTGAATTGCAGTAGCTCGAGTAACAAAGATTTTTGTGAGGTAAGTGATTTGTGAAAGGTATAGGTTAATGTTAGTCAGGGCCATTCTTTGTAGCGATTACTGAAAGTCAGATTGCGTTGCGCTAAAAATATTGTGTGTCAGTTTAAGCACAGTCTTTCTGAGGGGACGTTTCACCTGGTCATTTACTTCGTACACGTACATTAATGGGGATTTTCGCCTTGTTATACGCAGTAACTTACACTTACTAATATTGAGAGATAACTGCCAGCCATTACACCACGCATTTGTTTTCTGCTAATCCTCATTGATTTTTTCACAACTTTCGTGTGATACTACTTTCCTGTAGACTGCAGCATCATCAGCAAACAGTCTAATGCCGCTGTCAATACCATCAACCAGATCGTTTATGTAAATTGTAAAAAACAGCGGGCCTATTACGCTGCCCTGGGGCACATCTGAAGTTACGCTTGTTTCTGTTGAAGTCAACCTGTTCAGGACGACATAATGCTTCCTGTCTGTTAGAAAACTTTCTATCTAACCGCATATGTCATCGGATAGGCCGTAAGCGCGCACTTTTTGGAGCAAACAACAGTGCGAAACTGAGTCGAACGCCTTTCGAAACTCGAGATATATGGCATCAACCTGGGAGCCGATATCTAGAGCCTGTTATATATCATGCACAAAGAGGACCAGCTGTGTCTCGCATGACCACTGCTTCCTAAAACTGTGCTGGTTTCTGCAGATGAGCTTCTCAGAGTCTAGAAAGGTCATTATGTCGGAACACAAAATATGTTCTATGATTCTACAACAAATCGATGTCAGTGAAATTGGCCGGTAATTATGTGCATCCGATTCTCTACCCTTTTTATAGATTGCATTGACGCGCAAGTCGCCGAAGTGGCGTCAAATCGAAAGACTTGCACCCGGCGAATGGCCGACCCGACGGGAGGCCCTAGTCACACGACATTTATATTTTATTTCTTTCCATTTTTGGTGTTATGATTTCAGTCTGGTGAAGGGAAGACAACCAACACAGTTATAGGACACAGCAGTCTGCATCACTGTGCGACAAACGCTCAGAGACAAAGCTTTTTTTGTTTTGCTTTCTGTTGTCTCTTTGTTTTGTTTTGCAGTACTATTCACAGAACTTTTTAGAGATGTCTTATATTTACAATTAGCGAAGCTGTAATATCTTTGATAATTCGAGGACAAAGAAACAGCTTGGCTGGAGGGAGGTTTCTTCCTCCATTTTCAAAAACACACCTTCCTCGGCGGAGCTAACGACACCTCTGGCGCAGTTTGTGGTCGCTTCTCCGCGTAATCTCAAGCAGATCTCTGCTGGAGTTGCAGAATGGAGGGGAAAAAGGTGCGACGCAAGAGGCTTCGAGACGGCGAGCAAAGTGCAGCCGGGCACAGATAGCGGCGCCAGTTTGCCACCTCTTCATAACCGCAGCGGCTGCGTTACAAGGCGGCTAAAGGCCCATTAAAAATCAGTAAGAGCCGGGGCACGGCATTAAGGGCTGAGGGCGGCGTTAGCGACTGCTATCTACCGCAGGAGGGCCCGCTATCTGCACTGCCTCTCACCCTCCGGGGTCGCTGCTGGCCCCTTGAGGGCCTCGTGGTGTCTTCATTGGACCAGCACCTGCAGGGACGGCTCCACGTAGCTTCCCAGGCAGTCAACAGGAGGAGTATCGAGTTCCAGCTTCAGATATCCTAAGGCGCCCAGTGCACGAGCGACGGATCGCGGCAATTTGTCGCCAGGTAGGGCGATCTGTCCGTAGATCGTACGTATGTGGCCAAATCGCAGAATCACTGATACCTCGTAACACCTGAATCTTATGTGACGAATCGGCCGTGTGTGGCAATAAGCTCCGTCTCGTCTATCTAGCTACTAAATGTCGCTGTGTAGTTTTGTATGGTTTCCGTATGTCCATAGGGAGAAATGGATAAATGTTACAATTTATAGTTATTCAAGGAGCACGAACCACTCTGAAAAGTGAAGCTGAGGTTGGTGTTTGCCACTGATATTAAGAAAGAATACGAATCTAAAAGCATTAGTTTTTGCAGCGAGCAGCAGTTTGAGCCTTGTGCTATAGACAGGATTGATTGACACTTCGTACAGTGAATAGTTTTTTTTAAAATACAAGTGTTGAAACGATTAAAATGAGGTCACTTATAAACCCACTGCTGCGCGTGGTACCCGCGCGGACTAAGGCGCATTGCCACGGTTCGCGCGGCTCCCCCCCCCCCTCCCCCCGTCGAGGTTCTAGTCCTCCCTCGGGCCTCGGGCATGTGGATATGTGTGTTGTCCTTAGCATAGGTTAGTTTAAGTTAGATTAAGAAGTGATATAAGGTGCAATGTTTTTGTTTTACTTGTTCTAGGATTGAAGACAACTGTGTAAGTTGAAATGACATGTTTAATGTCGCAATATTAGCACAAAAATACACGCTATTACACAGTTTTCAATGTGACAACAAAAAACAGTTGTCAGGATAACGCATCTCGTCAACACCAAAAGATGAAATAATCTCAAACACAACCATATTAAATATTAACTCCCAGAAGCTTAAATTTTCCTAAACACGACAATGTTAAAGTTTAATAGAAGTTTCTTACAAAACTGTTCCTACACTTGTGTTATGATGTTGGTCAGTACTATGAAAAGCGTCCAATTCTGGTTCAAAGTTTGGTACTATTTTTAGAATGACAATCAAGTCTACGGTGGATGGTTAGTTATGTGACAAATCGAGCAAAAGATTATCCAAGGTCGCTCGAGTTTACAGTGGACGCAAGCTGGTGAACAAACAAGTTTACACCTCTGCACAAGGTATTTACCTTAAGCTGTGATGTGCTGTCGTCTGCTAGGCCACTCTCTTCCGCCTGAAATTCTTATAAAACTAATTACACCTCTGCTGAATTTTCCAGCAGAAACTATCTTTATGTTTCCCGTTATGCGAGAGAACATGTACTCAACCCTGGTGTTAGAATGTGGCGATATACATGTGCATGGTTGGAGCAGTATGCATATTATAATGCCCTCCCAGTTTTCGCAAGAACAATTAACTAATTGGCTGGTTCGTTTCTCCAAAGTTGGAGCAAAAAGATGCTACAGCTAATTTCTAGCTGGATATCAGCCGCTGTGAACGCAGTGTTCACACAAATTAATTACTCCTCTGCGTCGTACAGAGCGTTCTGCACTTGACGCCAGTTCAGAGAAGAGTCCTCGAAAACTTCCATCTTGTCTTAATCGTTGCCGAACTGTCTCCCCAACTGGGTTCTTTCGTTCTTCATGTCACGGCATTTGCGACCAATACGAGCGTTCTTTTTATTTACGGAAATTCTCTCTACCAATCGCAAGGTCCCTACCATTAAATTGCGTCGAAACTTTAGCTCTTTTCTCCTTCCTAGCGCCTTTCTGCCAATCGGACGTTTTGTGCCCGTTCCAGATGCCTAAATGGGCACATTGACTCTCTCACGTGTCTAGCACTCCCTGGGCACGTGATCTAAAATGCGTCACTGGTCTTGTTTCGTTGTTGTTGTTGTGGTCTTCAGTTCTGAGAATGGTTTGATGCAACTCTCCATGCTACTCTATCCTCTGCAAGCTTTTACATCTCCCAGTACTTACTACAACCTACATCCTTCTGAATCTGCTTAGTGTATTCATCTCTTGGTCTCCCTCTACGATTTTTACCCTCCACGCTGCCCTCCAATACTAAATTGGTGATCGCTTGATGCCTCAGAACATGTCCTACCAACCGATCCCTTCTTCTACTCAAGTTATGCCACAAACTCATCTTCTCCCCAATTCTATTCAATACCTCCTCATTAGTTATGTGATCCACCCGTCTAATCTTCAGCATTCTTCTGTAGCACCACATTTCGAATGCTTCTATTCTCTTCTTGTCCAAACTATTTATCGTCCATGTTTCACTTCCATACATGGCTACACTCGATACAAATACTTTTACAAACGACTTCCTGACACTTAAACCTATACTCGATGTTCACAAGTTTCTCTTCTTCAGAAACGCTTTCCTTGCCATTGCCACTCTACATTTTATATCCTCTCTACTTCGACCATCATCAGATATTTTGCGCCCCAAATAGCTAAACTCCTTTACTACTTTAAGTGTCTTATTTCCTAATCTAATTCCCTCAGCGTCACCCGACTTAATTCGACTACATTCCATTATCTTTGTTTTGCTTTTGTTGATGTTCATCTTATATCCTCCTTTCAAGACACTGTCGATTCCGTTCATCTGCTCTTCCAAGTCCTTTGCTGTCTCTGCCAGAATTACAATGTCAACGGCGAACCTCAAAGTTTCTATTTCTTCTCCATGGATTTTAATACCTACTGCGAATTTTTCTTTTGTTTCCATTACTGCTTGCTCAATACGCAGATTGAATAACATTGGGGAGAGGCTACAACCCTGTCTCACTCCTTTCCCAACCACTGCTTCCCTTTCATGTCTCTCGACTCTTACAACTGCCATCTGGTTTCTGTACAAATTGTAAATAGCCTTTTGCTCTATGTATTTTACCCCTGCCACCTTCAGAATTTAAAAGAGGAATTCCGAAACGCGTTTTTCTAAAAGCTTTCTTTCCTGTCCTCCCTCAGATGGGCCGTTATACTAGCTCTCCCTGTCTGAATCACCTGGTCAGTCACTGATTTTTCACCTGGGACAGTCCTTTAAGTGATTTCTGTGGTACCCCATGAAGTGCGGCCTTGGCTCTGTGTCATCCCTCTGAATTCCAAACTGAAACGCCTCTCACTGCTTGTTTCACCTTCCTCTCAAACATGCATTATAGGAACGGAGTGTTAATTACCGTCTTGAATGTCATCCCTTTTTGCATTACGTACTGCTAGGCAGATTTGCTCATTACCGCCGAATTAAGTTGGGTGCCATATTCAGCTTCCCATTGCGATGTACAAAGCCATCAAGTAAGGTGCGAATCTGGCCTTCATTTATTCTTCCACCTTACAATGTGTAAGCCTAGGGACTGATTACCTCAGTAGTTTGGCTCCATAGGAACTTACCACAACTTTCCAAATAAACCCACACAACCGGTTTCGCAGCCTTTGAATTGCGTCTTTTGTGTAAATATAAATGTTATGAGATATGTTACAGAATGCCGCAGTGTAACAATCGGTCTGGCTAGGTAAAGATTTGTGCTGTAGAAGTAGTTAAATATACAGAGCTCCCTGGTGATTTTCAGTTATTTATGAACAAGTTGATAAACTGATAAAGTTTTTAACACATGCACAGACTGAGGGAACATTAAGTGGACACTGAATTTAAATATATAATTCATACTCATTCTACAGCTATACTTAAAACCCTTTCATATAGCCTTACTTTATCTGACTAAAGGTATCAGAGCACCCCTATGTAACATGGATGTGATGACTAAATTTCGATAGTGACTGACCCGCCAATACACAAGGAAGCAAGCAGTATAGTCATCAGTAGAGAATCAGTAACGGTAGTAGAGCTCAGTATTAGACAAACATGGATTGGCTGTCACGTGAGTAACAAATCTATCAGGTGCACTTCAACCCTTCCAAAGCTCCGCAAGCTGCCTGTTGGGAATGAGATCTGGGACATAAAAGACGAAGACGACTCAGACCTCATGTATGACAGATAGGAACCGTCGACTATTGCACACAGTAGTTGTAAAAAATCGCATGTGGTCAGCAGAAGGCAGCACTCGTTAGTTCCAAAGTGCTACCAGCAGACCAGCTACCACAATTACTTGATATGTGGCAGTGGCATGTACAATCACTGACCTTGCTCCTTGCCGATGTACTCGTTTCTGTAAGCATGATAATTGAATAACAGAAAAAAAAAGGTTGGAGTAGAAGATATACTGATGCAGTCATCTTCTTACGTGCACTTAGTGAAAACCGCATGAGGAACAGACGTAAGATACAATAATTTTGGTAGCAAAAATATGAGTAACGTGGCTTCTCTGACATCACCAACCCCGAAAAGTCGTACATAGGAGTAACCGACCAAGTTGTGTCTTCAAACAATCAAATTAACCATGAGAGTGCTTCATATTTATGATTCATGCATAATAATAAATTTTGTTACACTCTTCACCTCTTTTAATAGTCCTGTTTACTATATTTTTTTTCCAAGGTGGGGCCGTGTTACTCTATGTGATCCAAAGCATCCGGACACCTGGCTCAAAAGACTTATAAGTTTGTGGTGCCCTCCATCGATGATACTGGAATTCAATATGGTGTTTGCCCACCCTTAGCCTTGATGACAGCTTCCATTCTATAAAGGCACATTTGCATGCCGTGCGTGAGTTTCCTCGGAAACGCGAAATCTTAATTAAATAATTAATCTCTGACAAATAAATAAAGCCTATGGCACAGAACTGCAGCGCTATGTCGCTGATAAAACAAAAAACACAATTACGATACTCTTATGTTCTCATTAAGAAGGGAGAGGTCTTGGATAAGTGGTGCGGGAAGCACGTATATTTCATTAACTGGCACACCACCATATTTGATGTTATATAAGAACACTGCGAGTTGCAATCTTAATAGGCACTCGATTCTGTAAAGAATTTATATTTATGAAAGTAAGTAGAATTATTTAACTGTAGGCTTATTGGTTGAATATATCTGATTTAACTAACTGTGTAAACTTTTTATGTTTAGTAGACAGTCACCTCTGTACGACGTATTGACATGGCTGGCAAAATTACTCTAATATTGAGATTTAGATTTGAGTCCGCACCTACCGCAGCAGTCTTTCGAAACGATTGAAATACGAAGTCCGATTATTTTAGTCTTATTTCACGGTCAACTACGAATAACATTGCATTTACGAAAAAGCCATTGTCAAGCGTCTGATACCAAATAATTAAACGTCAACGTTCCAGATAAGCAAATATTAATTACAACCAATCACTATCATACAGATAGAAAAATTAATATTTTATTTTATTTATTTTATATTGGCGACTGCGTGTCGGACTTGTTATTTTGTCATTTGTTACATTGTTCTCTTTGTTTCATGTGAAAAGTCAACTTTCTGGACCTGGACTTGACTATATGAGAAATAATAAAAATCTGAAGATATTTGCCAATTATAAAATTTTGCGGGAAGACTCAATGAAGCTTCCAGCAAAATAAGGTAAGACGCAGCATCTTTGCATTGGCAGGCTTGACCAGAGGCATAATTCAGTGTATTAGCTCTTCAGTAGATTCTGTAGTATTTCTTTCGCGCGTAGCAGTTTTCAGTGATAAATTTCATTCTCAGTACTTTTCCTTAAACAATAACTTCTGCAACAATACCAATACACGAGTGTACAATATGGCCGACTTCTGTACGATACGTTGTAACACGGACAGCAGCCATTAACAATAATCCCATATTCAGTTTACATTTCTAAATTAACAAACAGCCATTGTTGCTACGAGCGATTCATGCTCAACTGCATTTTATTTTAAAACCAGTGTCAAACATTATTTTCTTGAAACATTATCACGTGTGGCATGGTCATAACTAGAAAACAATACGCAAAGATGGAACAGCAAAGACATACTATTCAGACGCAATCCGACTCGGACAAAAGACAAGTGTTAGAAAATGACTTTACGACAGAAACCGGTAGTGACGATTCATCAAATATTGACGCAAGTGTTAACGGAAATTTTGACAATAGGCCGTCCACCACAAAAATTTCAAAGTCTCAGTCAGAGCCCATGTTAATACATGACGTCACGTCTAATGACGCGGCGGGGGCAGAGACCCTGCAAACAGTAAACATTGCCAACATGTTACAAATGCTAATGAAACAGAACGCGGAAAACATGGCAACCTTAAAGACACAGTTAAAGACACAAAATGACGAAATTAAATCTGATCTCATAGCAATCAAGACAGGTAATGACACTTTATGTAAACGTGTAGAACTTATAGACGCCACACTGACCAAACAGATGACTGAGCTCAGTACGAAATTTTCCAAGCTTAATACGATACAAGAAAAGACTACAAATGACGTAGCACTTTTACAGACACAATTAAAAAACTTTAATGTCACGTGTGAAGCTCTTACTGAACAAATTCAAACATATCCTTCAGTACACGACAACCTTGAAAAACGAATTACTGACGTGCAGAATAAATTTGACGATGTTGAACAACACCTGACTGACATCTTACAATCTGATGCCACAGCTCATTTTCAAAATATTAATAAAGAATTTCATGATTGGGTAGAGAACAAAGACAAACATTTTGATAGATGCATACGTGAAAATTTACCAACAATTGTGCACGACTCCGTAGCGGAATACATCACTAATAACAAACAGCTGATTAGTGACGCAGTACAATCCGTCACTGCACCCATGAGACAATTCAACGATCAACCACAGTCTGAATGTAACGAAGATATCAGTCAAAATGTACAGTTCAGAAACCAATATACATTCGAGTATGACGCACACATACCGCACACGACAAACACACAAGAACAAAACACACCACGACTACAACACATACCACGACGTGCAACCACAAACACAAGCTATTATCATGGTAAACCACAGCAACATTATCGTAATTACTCGCCAGCTGAACATTGCAGTAATTACAGTGGAAGAAATCCATATCATAAGGCAAAGGAAGAAGAAAGCTTAATAAAACACAGGCAATTTCAGGCTTTTATCCCAGAAAAACGAACCATTCATCCGGTGATTTTTCTTAAATCTTTTAGTAACGCGTTTCCACGCACTTGGAGTGACCGGAAAAAGATTTCATATATTATCGGTTACATCCAAGGCGATGCAGCTGTCTGGGCATACAGTCAAGCTGACGTATGTACCACGTACAGTGAGTTTGAGCGTGCCTTTCTGAACAAATTCTGGTCGCAATCCGTCCAGGAGCGACTCAGGAGACAAATTTTAGAACCTGAAACTTTTAACAGTAAAAATGGTAACTTACGCAGATATTTTGAAAAATACTTGAACATGGGACATTTTTTAGACGAACCAGTCGCAACACGTGATATACTCCGTGCGTTGAAGGCCAAATTGCCTTTCAACATTAAAGAAAAACTCTTACATATTCCGGATGACGATCCAGATTATTTTTTAACAGCTTTAGATTCGGTCGACATGTTACTGGAAGATCAGCGCTTCGCGCGGCAAAACAGCAGTCACAATGTTTATACTAGTGGTATGCAAAACATGCAGGCTTGCCAACTCAATTCTGGCGCGCCCACAGTTGGATACGCGGTACAGCAAAAACAGCAAACTCACATGCCGTCTCAATACGGAAATCAAAATCAACACGCGTATTCCAATACGAACAACAGTTACAACAGTAATAACACTCCATGCGGCAATCCATACAAAAGGCACCGCGGTAATAACAACAACGGTAACAACGGATACAAATGTAACAACAAAAACACAAACAGAAATAGAAATAATAATAACTGCGAGCCAAGACAGCATCAAGGCTGGACTCGTAGCGATCAATACTTTCATTCAAACACTGCTTTACCACAGCAGCCACCAGGACAAAATTGGAGCATACCTTAACGACCGACAGGTAAGTTATAATGCGCAACAGCAACAACAACCGCAAAAGTTTGGAGATCACAACAGGCAATATCCGAATGTGAATATAATAGAAATGACACCTGATACACAACCTCAATCTGTGTCAGTACCTAATACAAATGCTAATCCAACAAACTAGAAACAGTCACTTCTATGCCCCGGGTCGTGGCTGAAGAATTTTTGGGGGGCGACTTCAATGTTAATCAGTTATTTGACACCACAATTGAACAACAAAATATTGATATGCCTAATAATTCTAAACAAAAACTACCTGTTTTATTTATAAGATACAACCACAATGACAATATATCAGATGAACTTTTGCAAGACAGTACACAATGTCGTTCAAACACAAATGAAATTGTCTTAGCATCTACTACTGGTGTAGTAGGTGGGATTCCAACTACTATTATCTTAGATACAGGTGCAGCTGTGAGCGTTTTGTCTTTTAATTTCTATAAAAAGATGTGTGAATTGGAGCCTGTGCCTGAGTTTCCTGCCCAAAACTGTAAAATAACTACTGCTCTAGGTAATAAGTCATGTAGGGTTACGAAGCAAGTTTTTGTAAACATTAAAATAGGGAATGGAACCGTACAATGGCCATTCCTGGTTGTACAAAACCTTGTGACAAATTGCATATTAGGAATAGATATTATGAGCGAGAAGGACTGCATTATAGACTTCTCCAAAGGTAAATGCATTTTAAATGATATAGGCAGTGTAATTATTATTGATTTGGACAGGAGAACTCTAAAGCATGACAAACACTGTACAGGGTACAAGGTTCAGTTAGTACTTGACAATGACATTCAAGACACGCACACACACTCATCTGACACAGAGCTAATGGACTTGAAAACATTGCTTGATTATAAGATAAATGAAGCTACAGCTCTCAGTGTACATGAACGTATAAAACTACAGGAAGTGTTATCCAAATATTTACAAGTTTTTACCAAACGATTAGGTGTTATCAACACGTATGTGTACAAGATTGAAGTTAAGCCTCACAAGATCTTCTACCACAAGACATATAACGTACCGTTATCTCAACGACCTGCTGTGTGGCAAGAATTAAAACAAATGTTAGACTGGAAGGTCATTGAACCATCCACCTCACGTTACTGTAGTCCTCTACTTGTTGTCAAAAAATCAAATGGTAGCATTAGGCTAGTGTTAGACGCACGAGCAATTAATGAAATAATTTTACCGGTTCACACAAAACCCGAAAATTTAGAAGAGCAATTACAGAAATTTCTAGATGCAAAATATTTTTCCACAATAGATCTCGCTAATTCATTTTGGCAAGTAGGTATCACTCCTGATTCTCGGATATATACTGCATTTATGTTCGGGGGGCGAACCTATCAGTTTTGTGTTCTACCCTTCGGATTGAATGTCAGTTCTGGGGTATTCATTACAGCCCTGGATACCGTGCTTGGCGATGATTTAGTTGAGACAGTCACACACTATGTAGATGACATACTGATAGCTACACAGTCTTGGAATGAACACGTTGACACACTTCAAAGAATTTTAGAAAAATTTGCACAAGCTGGAGTCACAGCCAATCTTAGAAAATCAAAATTTGGTTGCAGTGAGATAAAATATTTAGGACATATCATTAATTCACAGGGCATACGCCCTGATCCCAGTAAATTAGATGCTATCAGAAACTTTCCTAGCCCTCGAACTAAAAAGCTGTTAAAATCATTCCTTGGGCTATGTTCATTTTTCAGACGTTTTTTACCACAACCACTTTTGAACAGTAAACATCTGCTAAATCTACTCAGAAAGAATCAAGTTTGGATCTGGTCGGAACAGTGCCAGAATGACTTTAATACAATTAAACATGCTTTAGTGAATGCAAACATATTGAGCCATCCAGATTTCAATTTAGATTTTTGTATGACTTGTGACGCTTCACGTACTGGCTTGGGCTGTTGCTTATTTCAAGTTGTAAAGAATAAAGAAAAGGAACAGATAAGAATTATTGTGTTTGCAAGTCGTACTCTAACTGAATGTGAGCGTACATACTCCACTACTGAGTTAGAAACACTTTCCATAGTCTGGGCATTCAAGAAATTCAATTATTATTTATTTGGAAAACATACAGTAATTTATACCGATCACCAGGCCCTGACATTTTTGTTAACTTGTAAACTTGTACATCCTAGACTATCACGATGGGCGGTTACCCTTCAGAACTACTCTTTTGAAATTAAGTACATAAAAGGTAAGGACAACACCATTGCCGACGCTTTGTCTAGACTTCCACAAGGTATGAATGAAACCAACAGTGACTTAGAAAATATAAATGACTACAGGATTCTCTTAATGCAAGACAAGCAGTATCACCAAAATTATATTGATATGTGCAGAAACATGGCTAAATTACAAAAATCTGATCCTCACTGGTATAAGATAATAACATTACTGGTAGAAAAACACAATCATCCTTTGACTAGGTATTACAAGTTACACAATGATGTGTTATTTTATCGCCGACTTCCAAATGCTACTAACTGGTGTGTATGCATTCCCAAAGAGTCTGAACGTAATCTGATTTGGCACACACACTTAGTTTGGGGTCATTATGGGACGAAAAAGTGTTTGGCAAAGCTCAGCACATACTGTTATTTTAGCAATATGAGAAGAAAAATTTACAGGGAACCGAAAACATGTGTCATATGTCAAAAATCAAAACCTCAGAATTTATCCACAAAAACAGATTTACATTCTATTTTACCGAGTAAACCCCTGGAAATTCTATGTACTGACATCAGTGGACCGCATCCAGCAAGCTCTGGAGGTGTCAAATATATCTTAGCTTTTTACGATATATTTTCTAAACATGTAAAACTTTATGCTTTAAAATCCGCCACTGCAAATGCTATAATACGAAGATTCTCAAGTGATTACCTGACGCACGTGGGAAAACCTAAAGCAATTCTGTCAGATAATGCAGCATACTACTCTGGGTACAAATGGAGAAATTTCTTGAAGGACAATAACATTAAAAGTATATTTATTTCAAAGTTTAGTCCACAATGTAACGCGACTGAAAGACTTTTCCGAGAACTAAACCGATTCATGAGGACCTATATTTCATCAAAACATACTAATTGGGTGTCCTACCTAAGTCTTTTCGAAGACGTACACAATAACTTAAATATTTACAATACAAATTACACACCTAACGAGATCATGTTCAGTTGCAAACAGAACGATCAATGGATAGAACCATTACCTAAGTTGTCAGACAAGGAAATCACACCTGAACAGAAAATAAAAGAAGTATTGACTACACTGGCACATCACGCTCAGATACGAAACAAACATCACACAAACATAATAAAAAGAAAACAAAAATTCAAGGTAGGAATGCTTGTACTACTTCGTACTCATCATAAATCTGTAGCACTCAAACGACGCAATGCTAAGTGGCGTCTGCTATATGAAGGACCTTATATAATTGTTAACATACCGCATCCTGGTGCGTATCTGTTACAACATCCTAAATAATGTCAAAGTCATACCCATGAAAACATTGCTAAGCAACTCGCAAAACTCTGTTTGCTACAACACAGATAATAAGTAGTATAGAAATTTTCATTTCAGCGGTTCCAGTGACGCAGTTGAAGGCAGAAGAACTTTTCTTTCAACGCCGCGGCATCACCGAGAAGACTGAATATTAAAGTAAAATTTATGATTACGTAGCAGTGAATGATATATTAATTTTTCACGGAACATTTGTGACTGTAGGTACCACTGACTTGGTATGACACCTGACGAACCGACAGACGTCATCTGTGAAGCGATCTTTTACTTCGAGAAATAGATTAGACGCACATCTCTCAGAAAGAAAAGCATCTACCAGTAGCCAAGGCCACACAGACACTATACACACACGCACAAAACGCGAGGAATCGAACAGTTTTCCGTCTCTTATTATTTTGAATATTTATTGAGTAGTGAAAACGCCTGGTCTTGCCTACTGATGTAGTGAATGTTGTGTCTAACCTATCTTAATTTCAGATGACATCACAAAAAAAAAACATCGATAAAATCCCAGCAAAACCGTTAAAGAGGACGTAAATATCTGCAATTCATGTAATCAAATGTGACACAATGTGATAATTTGTAGCTATGTAATGATGATGTAAACATGTTTATGTGTAACTGTATTATGTTTATGCTAAGAAAATATGTGACGTGTATATGTATGATTACTTATGTTTTTTTTAACTGATGTATAATGTAACTGTTACTATGTGAAAATTTGAACAATAACGAGTGCCAAAATGTAAAAAAAAAAAACTTAAAAAAAACCTTAAAAAAAATGTGTAGTGAACCACTGTTCACGGACATTAACGTACATTACTAAGTCTGCAACTACGCAGAAACCTATGTGAAGGAAACTGTTAATGACATTCATGATGCATCGTACCTTTGTAAACGCGATGAACGATTTCTTCGATAAGTAACTACGAACATTTAGGTGAGCTATATTTAAAAAAAAAAAAACTGAAAATGTGAAGTGCGTAATTGGTGCATCGTCTAGTGACATTACTACAGTATCTAACTTCAAGATGTTAACTGGATTAAATGGTCACAACGTGCCTGTCCAGAAAACAACACAACGAGTGGAAGAATTTTGGTTGGAACTTCAGGGAATGGAATGTTCTCGAAATGTGACGGACACACTTACCTGGACTGTCCAAGGATCGACGCCAGTATGTGCCGTCCGAGGTTCTGCAACCAAGCTTCCACGAAATATCGAAAACAAACTGCATATGGACCAATTACTCGACGGGTCACGTCTGATCTGTAATAAACAATGCTTTTTGTCACAACGAACTGCATCACAACGACTATAATGGAAATAGGAAATGGACTTGCTTATGTATCAATTACGTTGTTATACAGCGATGTTACTGTGATCAAAAAACTTTACCACGACGACACTAATCTGTGAAACATTACTGTGCAGCAGATGAATATAAACTGTAATAACGACACGATGTGTATAGGTCAACGCACCTGAAACAAAAAGACATTTTTCTTTGAAGCGTTTCAATGCAATACTATGTAACTAAGAATATTCAACAATCTACAGTTGTATTGATTATAACAAATATCGTAATTTTAAAATTAAGTTACCTGTCATAGAGTGTGCTCTTCATATGTAATCTTGGTGGAATATTTTCTTTGTGCAATGACTAGGAAATGCGCGCGCACAAGAACAATATGAACTGCAATACTGTGCCGCGTGATCTAAATTTACGATATAACGGCAGTGCCGGAGTCACACTGACGCTTCTGCGCATGCGCGCCCTCTATTTTGCCAACATAAGAACTTTTACGGCGCACGCGCGTCATTCAAATTTTGTATATAATATACAGTATAATGTAAGTCATGTAAATAGTTGTAGATAACTTAGATTTTCTTGTGCCTTTAGGTGAATTGCTCGCCTGCAGGTGTGTCCTTTCGCCTCGCAATTCAGGGGGCAATATAAAGGCACATTTGCATGCCGTGCGTGAGTTTCCTCGGAAACGCGAAATCTTAATTAAATAATTAATCTCTGACAAATAAATAAAGCCTATGGCACAGAACTGCAGCGCTATGTCGCTGATAAAACAAAAAACACAATTACGATACTCTTATGTTCTCATTAAGAAGGGAGAGGTCTTGGATAAGTGGTGCGGGAAGCACGTATATTTCATTAACTGGCACACCGCCATATTTGATGTTATATAAGAACACTGCGAGTTGCAATCTTAATAGGCACTCGATTCTGTAAAGAATTTATATTTATGAAAGTAAGTAGAATTATTTAACTGTAGGCTTATTGGTTGAATATATCTGATTTAACTAACTGTGTAAACTTTTTATGTTTAGTAGACAGTCACCTCTGTACGACGTATTGACATGGCTGGCAAAATTACTCTAATATTGAGATTTAGATTTGAGTCCGCACCTACCGCAGCAGTCTTTGGAAACGATTGAAATACGAAGTCCGATTATTTGAGTCTTATTTCACGGTCAACTACGAATAACATTGCATTTACGAAAAAGCCATTGTCAAGCGTCTGATACCAAATAATTAAACGTCCACGTTCCAGATAAGCAAATATTAATTACAACCAATCACTATCATACAGATAGAAAAATTAATATTTTATTTTATTTATTTTATAATTATCGCAGGCATACGTTCAATCAGATTCTGGAAGGTTTCCTAGGGAATGGCAGCCCATTCTTCACGGAGTGCTGCACTGAGGAGAGGTATTGATGTCAGTCGGTGAGGCCTGGCACGAAGTCGGCGTTCCAAAACATCCCAAAGGTGTTCTACAGGGTTCAGCTCAGGACTCTGTGCAGGCCTGTCCATTACAGGGATGTTTTTGTCCTGTAAGCACTCCGCCACGGGCTGTGCATTATGAACAAGTGCTCGTTCGTGTTGATAGATGCAATCGCCATCCCCGAATTACCCTTCAACAGTTGAAAGTATGAAGGTGCTTAAAAAATCAGTGTAGGCCTGTGCTGAGATAGTGCCACGCAAAACAACGAGGGTTGTATGCGCCTTCCATGAAAAACACCACCGCCTCCGAATGTTACTGTTTTCACTAAACACGCTGGCAGATGACGTTCACCGTGCATTCGCCATACCCACACCCCGCCATCAGATCGCCACATTGTGTACCGTGATTCGTCACTCGACACAACGTTTTTCCACTGTTCAATCGTTCAAAGTTTATGCTTTTTACACCAAGCGAGGCGTCGTTTGGCATTTACCGGCGTGATATGTGACTTTTTGAGCAGCCGCTCGACCATAAATCCAAAGTTTCTCATCTCCCGCCTAACTGGCATAGTACTTGCAATGGATCGTGATGCCGTTTGGAATTCCTGTGTGATACTCTGGATAGATGTCTGCCTATTACACATTACGACCCTCTTCAACTGTCGGCGGTCTCTGTCAGTCAACAGATGAGGTCGGCCTGTACCCTTTTGTGCTGTACGTGTCCCTTCCCGTTTCCACTTCACTATTACATCGGAAACAGTGAACCTAGGGATGTTTATGAGTGTGGAAATCTCGCATTCAGACGTGTGACACAAGTGACACCCAATCACCTGACCACGTTGGAAATTCGTGAGTTCCGCGGAGCGCCCCATTCTGCTCTCTCACGATGTCTAATGACTACTGAGGTCGCTAATATGGCAGCACAATGCACCTAAAACGAAAAACGTATGTTTTTGTGGGGTGTCACAGTGATCACACAATGTATTTCATTCTATTTCCGTACTACTATTTAATCTTTTAGGTAAACTTTGTATCGGCCTGGAATCACGTAGGCCTGAATATTCCTGACATTGGCCATTACACTATATCACAAAGATATTATTATCAATGTCGTCATTGCTATTGCCTCTGAGATCTAGTGGTTAGTTCTTCCAGTGTTTCCCGCTTCAGCGTCTCGAGTTCGATTTCCGGTAACTAACTCGGAGTTTTTTTATGAGGCATGAGGTAAGGAAGCAGTTTCTTTTAGTCTCTTGAAGCCAAACGAGAGACTACTAAATAAATAAGCAGTGAAATTAATATGAAAGTTGCTGCAGTAACGTTAAATCCATACTAACCCACTGGGTTGGAAGAGACTGTACGTTAATCAATTAGATTATTCATGTGTTTTGTTATTATATTGTTAGTGTCAGTCATTTGATTGAATCAGTCATAATAAAAAGGGATTTCTGGAAGGTCTGCTGGACATAAAAAAAGAGAAGGAAACGCAGTGTGGAACTGCCTCCCTTGTGCAGCTCCGGGAATGCGGAAGAAGTCAGCCATAACATGCAGTAGGTCTACACGTCTATAACTAATAAAAAACATATCAGTCGAAAAAAGAAAATACTGTTTTCTGCGCTAAAAGAGAAGGAAAAAGTGTGAAATTTCAAGGACGAAAAAATGTGATCTCCAGGATGGAGAATTTCTCACAGCCCATGGATACAACACAGCGCCACATGCCATCACAAAGATACAAATTCTGCAATCAAATCGGCTACTGCACAATGATGTCACAAACAGGAGAGACGCAGTCCTAGGCCGCTGAAAGGTGATTCTACCGCCAAATTGAGAACAATTTTTTGAGGCTTCCTGCATTCATGTAATCGTATATTGGCTCTGGGCTACACTTTACCTAACCAACCCAAATAAATGTAGCTTTCAAAAAAAGTTTTTCTCAACTTCTGCCATGCTAGTCTACATAAAAATGTAAGTAAAAGAAGGTAATGCAATAAAAACGTTAAAGTGAACTGAAGTGAAGTTCTATAAGCAAAATGCTGCAGATGACATCAAAGTTGAATAAGCCTTTTTAAAAGTTTATTCTCTGCTTCTCCACTTCGAAGGGTATAAATGTGGCAGTTTTGTTGATATACAGCAATATTTTCTCAGTCATTATCACTTTTTCCAGATTTTTAATTCTCAGTTTCAGCCTAACATTATGTAGGAGCAACTTCTAAATTATTTATGTGAATGTTTTCTAGCTCTATTTTATAACTCGTTGGATACCTTGGTTTTAATCATATGATGATGTAATTTAGATCGTTGAATCAAAAGCTTACATCCACATTCACATCAATAACATAAAAAGATGCACTTTGCACATGCTATTGAAAACTGCTTAGTACATATTAAATTATGAATGAAGATACTGTCAGTCTTTCGAGATACAATAAGTTTTGTGTACTTGTCAAACTTAGTTCTTTGGGCATGATACGTTTTCAGACTGACATAATCAATTATATCTAAACTATCAACTTTTTAATGTTGCCCCCTCATGGAAAATTTTCTGCAGACTGTCAATGCTTGTCATTAATGACTTCTGTGCCAGTAGCGCCACCATGAAAATAGAGTTTATCTTCGCTAAATGGATCGTTGTTATCTGATTCGAAACGAATGTCCCTTGCTACAGCTGATAAGAAATCCTGACGTGTGTATCGTTGCAACAGGAAACATAGTGATACTTTGAGTCTCGAATATGTTGCTGATTTCCTATAGAAGATATCAGTTGCCTGAGCAGCGCTGGTCATACGAGTATAGTGCGTCGGCAAGAATTCAGCAGGAATTTGCTTATCGCGTATTTACAGACGTGAATCCTGAATTTTCGATGGTAGGATACGTATATGCTGCTCGATCTGCTAACGTCTTTAATCCGGTCTTACTTCGACAGAAAGCAATACGGTGAGCAGCCATAACGTTTTGCATGATACTTGCTCTCCGCAAACCCCGAGCAGGCATCCTCAACTTGAAAATGGCACCTCTATCTTTTGTGAAAGACGCCTACGACCGTTTGCATGAGAAAATATCACTACAAAATTTCTGAGACAAAGAATTTTAGATAACAACAACATATTATTTAATAAAATAACGAAAATAACTGCTTGATCATTCCCTTTACTTAATGGTACGGTTATATGGAATGCTGACCCGTCATCAGTGATACCAAAAGAAAAATAGCAATTTTATGCAACCTGACTATCTGTCATAACTAAGATGACTATAGGAGCCATCACGCAGAGCGTCTATACTCATAAGTCTCATCAGGGAATGCCTAACCGTCTCCCCTCGTCCGGGGTCCACACACGGTGGCCGGAAGGGCTCAGAGAGTCTGAACACCGGCTATTGGTTCAAATGGTTCAAATGGCTCTGAGCACTATGGGACTCAACTTCTGTGGTCATTAGTCCCCTAGAACTTAGAACTAGTTAAACCTAACTAACCTAAGGACATCACACACATCCATGCCCGAGGCAGGATTCGAACCCGCGACCGTAGCGGTCACGCGGTTCCAGACTGCAGCGCCTAGAACCGCACCACCGGCTATTAGCCAACCTGCTAAAGCGCGGGAAACTTATGTCTTTACAAAATAATTGAAAAGCCACGTTTCAGATCTGATGATGGCACCTTCAGAGTGCTGAAACCGGTCATCTAATAAACGATTGAAGCGATCGTGGCTTTGCAGTCTGGAACCGCACGACCGCTACGGTCGCAGGTTCGAATCCTGCCTCGGGCATGGATGTTTGTGATGTCCTTAGGTTAGTTAGGTTTAACTAGCTCTAAGTTCTAGGGGACTAATGACCTCAGCAGTTGAGTCCCATAGTGCTCAGAGCCATTTGAACCATTTTGATCGTGGCTTTTCAATTATTTTAAAAACACAGTGATCCCCCCACGACACACCATGTGTTCACTGCAAACTTATGTCTCTCTAGTCCAGTGCAGTCGCACTCTACTTCATACAATGGTTGGCTAAACTGCATATCCACATTCAAAGAACCCAAAGCAGACAGCCCACGCGTACGTCAGTAGACGACCGGCATTCACATTTGGAGACTATACTAATAGTGATAATATAACATAATTCCGGATTAAAATTCCCTGAGTGTCGGAAGGGCATCCAAGTTTGTTTTGAGCAAGTGACTCTTGTAACAAGCCAGGTAGCGGCTCACAGGGAGCCGTTACAGTTTGAACGATCATCCCGAAAAATAAAGTTACGAAATAAATTTTTTTTACATGAAATGTATTCGCAATTGCGAATAGGAACAACCACCGCTGTTTAAGGCAATGACGACAATGAAAATCTGTACCGCACTGGGCCTCAAACCCGGATTTCCCGCTTTATTTGAACGATCACCTTAACTGCTTTGGCTATCCGTCACGACCTACGGCCGGAGTCTAACTTCGAATGTCGTAGTTCCGGCGTCACAACATGCACTCGTACATATACTTGTATAATTTCTGTACAACGGAGACATTTTAACGCGCTGCTTCCTAGACTCGGGTAGGCGCCCCGGCCCTGGAGCGAATCAGCCCGGCGGATTAACGACGAGGGCCGATGTGCCGGCCAGCCTGGATGTGGTTTTTAGGAGGTTTTCCGCATCCCACTAGGTGAACGCGGTGCTGGTCCCCATGTTCCGCCTCAGTTACATGGCTCGCAGACATCTGAACACATTCGCACTATTCCATGGATTACACTCGACGCAGACAGTTGGGGTACACTAATTCTGTCCCGAGGGGTACGAGGTGGCGGCAGGAAGGGCATCCGGCCACCCCTTAAATATTAACATGCCAAATCCGATAAACGATGGCTGACCCTGCGTTACTTCGGGACAAGGCTCAAGTGATAGGTATAGGAGACATTTTAATTCAAAGTCGCTGTGTGGTATTCGAAGATCAATATGATATTGCAATGTGCAGTGGCTGTGTAGTAACGAAGAACGATGCAACAGTCCTTCGCACATGCACACATGTCTGAAGGAACAGGCACTGCGGCGACTACAGTCGTTATGAAACACATGCAATGTATTCGCAGTTGCGAATACGAACAACCATCAGCTGTATAAGGGACTGACGACACTGAAAATTTGTGCCATACCGGGACTCGAACCCGGATTTCCCGCTTTACGCGCGCGACTTCCTTAACCATTTTGTCTATCCGCGCACGATTCTCGGTCAGACCCAAACTTCCATATGTCATCGTTGCTGCGCCACTCGTACACACGTTACGCAATTCCCGTACAGGGACGAACACTTTAATTAAAAGTCGCTGCGTGGTATCGGCGGATAAATACGATGTTGCAGTGTTTCATAAGAAGAATTATGCAGTCTTCCTTCGGACATGGATGCATGCATTGCATCTTTTTCGGTTGTCTGTCGTTATACACCACTGGCCATTAAAATTGCTACACCAAGAAGAAATGCAGATGATAAACGGGTATATTATACCAGAACTGACATGTGATTACATTTTCACACAATTTGGGTGCATAGATCCTGAGAAATCAGTACCCAGAACAACCACCTCTGGCCGTAATAACGGCCTTGATACGCCTGGGCATTGAGTCAAACAGAGCTTGGATGGCGTGTACAGGTACAGCTGCCTATGCAGCTTCAACACGATACCACAGTTCATCGAGAGTAGTGACTGGCGTATTGTGACGAGCCAGTTGCTCGGCCACCTTTGACCAGACGTTTTCAGTTGGTGGGAGATCTGGACAATGTGCTGGCCAGGACAGCAGTCGAACATTTTCTGTATTGAGAAAGGCCCGTACAGGACCTGCAAAATGCGGTCGTGCATTATCCTGCAGAAATATAGGGTTTCGCAGGGATCGAATGAAGGGTAGGGCCACGGGTCGTAACACATCTGAAATGTAACGTCCACTGTTCAAAGTGCCGTCAATGCGAACAAGAGGTGACCGAGACGTGTAACCAATGGCACCCCGTCGGGTGTGTAACCTCCCCACCGTAATTTAAAAGAAAAAGAAAAGATAATACTTAATAGAAATGGGAGCCGAGTGTAACCTCCCCACAAAATTTTTAAAGAAAAAGACGATACTAATTAGAAATGCTGATGGACATGGCTCTATGCGTAACCTGCCCACAATCAAATGTACTGACAATGGCAACAAAAATGTGAAATACGCAATCTGACTCAAATCTAAATTCTTCACAAAATTTAAAGTCCGTTCAGTGACAAGAAAATACAATTAAACCGAAATATCGGTCTTTGGCCCTGTGTAAAACAATCAGAATTAAAGTCTTACCTCAGAATAAATGGATGTCACATATCTGCTCTTGTTGTTGCGCACCGCTTGGAGGAACTGCATTGCAAATAATAATATTCTCTTTTTTTGTGATTTTAATGGAATTTTTCTTCAAAAGAAGTGGAATGAAATGGGAAGTGCAACGAAATCTTGAGTTCAATAAAAAATTAAATTTTTGAGAAAATGCTTTTGAAATAAAAAAATTATTATTGGGAGACTTGTTGGAGAATAATTACAATAAATAAAATTTTTCATTATCTAATGATTATATTAATTAACAGTATACCTTATTCCTCATCTTGACCAGTGTTGCCGACCGCCTACATCACAACCGCACTGGGCTGCTACTGCTGACCGACCGCTCTGCATGACGACTACAGACTGAGTACTGCTCTCAACTAGACAGAGCTACAGACTCGCAACGACTAAACTGACAGACTCGCAACGACAGACTGACTGCTACTGACTGACTGGCAGACTGAGACTGCTCGCAACACTCGCGCGGTCAAGCGCATACTCTCTGGTCACAGATGCTACAATGCCTCGCCATCGCTGCTGCGTTACATACGTGTTTCATAACCCTCCACTGGGGGGGCAAAAATTTGGCAGCGATGGTGAGTCATTTGGACTTGCCAATCGCGGCAAAATTTTTCTTTAATTAACAAAATCCTACAACTTACAGAATATTTAAATGTTGTGCACACGCACTAAGTACAAAATATATCAGACAAAGACAAAATGTGAATACTAAACATAGTAGCAAATCAGAAAAAAGTATATACAAATTTTTGACAGATAATAAAGTGCACAGGCACTGAAAAAATTCTTTAGCATATGCAGAACAAATAAACAGACTGGCAAGAATAATTAGATGTAGTACATAAAGTAAATGCTGTGCACACGCACTAAGTACAAAATATATCAGACAAAGACAAAATGTGAGTACAAAACATAGTAGCAAATCAGAAAAGTATATACAAATTATTTGACAGATAACAAAGTGCACAGGCACTGAAAATTCTTTAGCATATTCAGAACAAATGAACAGACTGGCAAAAAATATTATGTTGACAAGTGACATAATTGTACTCGCATTGGAGTTTAGCGAATCGAAAAATGTATAACCTATGAACATAAATGATGTTACCAAAAAATTTTTTCTTTATGTGACAAGAATCAGGATAGGAAAGGGAAGGATTGCATCATGGTTGTAGCACTTTAGATTGCACACAGCTGCTCTGAAAGTCCATATCTTTCCACAGAAGTACAACACCAAGTGACACAACTTTAAGATCTTTTCCCATCAGAATTTATCAGTGTAGCAAAGACACTGAACTGTCGTAGTAATGTTCCATGTTTTCATTTCGGCAGTACATTAGGTACACCAAACAGTGGGACCATAATAACGTCTTCATTGCTCACGGTGGTGGACAGCATGTCGTGTCAACACCACACTCTTACAAGGCACACCAACGTAGAATTAGTGCAAAACCAAATATAGTGCTCCATGATCACTGGGATAGACAGGACAAATGGACATTGCAATAATTCAGGGTAGTCAGCTTATGAGGTGAAGGACATCAAGTCACATAATATTGACAATTACAGACTTAATTAGTAGTTTGTGGCATTCATAGCCCAGTTATTGAACATTTCTGTACCAAGTATGTAGTATTACAGAAAAATGTTCATTGATTGTTTTACATAGAATCAGTAGCCTTCTTTTCCTGGTTACAAAGCATTATGAAATAATCGCATTCTTTTCAGTTACAGAGTATAATTAAGAATCATTAACCTTCTCCTAATTACAGTTAATTAATCATTTGTCATTCCAATAATCATTAGCCTTTTCCTAATTACAGTTAATTAATCATTTGTCATTAATTAATCATTTGTCTAATTACAGTTAATTAATCATTTGTATAATTCCAGTTAATTAGTCATATGTCGTTAATTAATCATTTGTCATGCTAATATAGTAAGAATCATTAGTATTCTCCTAATTACAAAGCATTATGAAACAGTCACATTCATTTCCAACAACAAAGTATGGCATCGTTAATTAATCATTTGAAATTCCAATATATTAAGAATTATTAGCCTTCTCCTAATTACAAAGCATTATTAAACAGTCACATTCTTTTCTGGTTACAAAGTATCAACATTGGAAACAAGAGCTAATCAATGGCATAATTAATAACAATTCGTGGAGTGACATTAATTATTGGCACTCAGTGGCCAGCAAGTATTGAATAAAATCATCATTCAGTATTATTCAGATTATTACGAAGTCATTATTAAAAATCAGTTAATTACAGTCATAGCATTAATAATCATGGGCATTACAAGTACTCATTACAATAAACAGTGTTCCTCATTCAGTAGTATTCAGATCATTACAAAGGCATTATTAAAATCAGTTAATTACAGTCAAATCATTAATAATCACAAGCATTATAAGTGGTAACATTACAATAAACAGTGTTCCTCCTTCAGTAGTATTCAGACCATTACAAAGTCATTATTAAAATCAGTTAATTACAGGCAAATCATTAATAATCACAGGCATTATACGTAGTATCATTATAATAGACAGTGGCAGTTATTAGCTAGTGACAAAGCATTATTTTGAATATAGTCTCATTAAGAGGTCATTACTCAAGTGACATGCTATTCATAGTTGATCAGTATTATTCAGAATTATCATAAACTAGTGACATTATGTGGGACTGGTAATACATTTTTTTGGTAGCAATGCATTGCGTTGGGATCGATAATTAATTGCTGAAACATAACACTATTTGCTTTTGACCTATTGCAGCAAATGAGGATAGGTAACGTCATTCGTCATGAGTCAGCTGTAGCAAGATTATCTAACAAGGCAGTACATGTGATCACATTTATAAATGATAGACACAAATGGGTAAAAAATATAAATGCAAGTACTAGAACAGGTATAATAACTAACAGGTTTAGTAAGTGTCATGAAAAACTTCTCCTGGAAAAAATACAAAAACGGATTATTGACCTGAAAGAAGAAACGCACACTATGCTGAAAAGTAGTGAACTTCGAATTAACAGGCAGTGAAATGTGTATAAAAATGTGTTCCATAGCTGTCCTTTCCAAAACTTTCCGTCATCCTACTATGCAATGTAACACCTGCTGTCAAAGCAAACTGCAACAAATACTTAAATAACTACGTAGCATAAATACATAACTTCAACACTATCCTCATCTGTAAAGAAAAAAAAACTTCATTATCCATATCATCATAACTTCACCATTATCATCACCTGTAAAGAAAAACTTCATTATTCATAATACCATATCCTTCATCATTATTCATCAGTATTCATTATCATCTGCAAAAAATCACTTCATTACTCATTACATAACTATTCCTTATCTCTAGCATATTTCATCACTAAAACTAAGATGTGTAGTTCAGTCTGACAGCCTGCATCAATCAACTTGTATTCTGAAAGAAAAAATTAGTTAAGACTGCTATTCTGTGATGAGTATAGTATAGTCTTGTTAATGTTTGTTAATCCTGATCCATTTACTCTTCCTCATAAAGTTATTGCATCTCCTTTCGTTTATTCCGTAGGTGAAATTCCCATTTATGTTAAATTTATTTCTTAGAATCATCATTCCTTTCTGAAATTGATGAACAAAGATTAATGTCCTGCATTTAAATCATATACCCATTAGATAATGACTGGTTTATGGTGACATAATTAACCATACAGCATAACATGACAGAAAACGTAATATGTTAAAGACGTTGACAGTGTTCAGATGCAAAAATGTACACAGAATAATACAATGCAGCAGCAAAAAAAATGTGAAACAGTCACGATGTTGAGATGTCATAAGGCAAAAAAAATGTCAAAGTCGACTGGTGTGTGTTATATCTTAACTATTTCATAGTGCATACAAACAAAACTGGAGTACAGTCATATACACAAAAAAGTGGAAAATGTGCACGGTCTGATATGTAACGACAAGAAGAGCGACCTGCTAACCTTACCTTGCCGGGCACTTGCCAAGAAAAAATACGATAATCATCAATAAGTAGTCACATAAATATAATTGCAAAAATAGTCATAAATGTGTAAATTCATCTGGAAAAATATGCACAGTCTGATGTGTAACGACAAGAAGAGCGACCTGCTAACCTTACCTTGCCGGGCACTTGCCAAGAAAAAAATACGATAATCATCAATAATTAGTCACGTGAAATAATTGCATTAGTAAATGGCATCATAGTGTGTTGAATCATACAGTGGTTTCACTCAATAAACGGTTTAATGTTTGATATATGGTGATTGCCTTTCGATTTTCTGGTTCTCAAAGTTTCGACGTGTACAACATTGGGGTGAGGAATGCTGCGAATCCGATATGGACCTGCGTATAGAAGTTCAAATTTACTGCACTTACCTTTTAATTTGCTGGATAAATAGTGTGTACGTACTAGTATCTTCTGTCCAACGTGAAAGACGCGGCGTGTACAAACCTGTTTTTGCTGTCTTCTCCGGCGCTCTGCGGCACGTTTGATGTTGTTCAGCGCAATGTCAATTATTTCGTGGTGTCGTAGGCGACGACTTTTGGGAAATTCTATTAATTCTTTAATTTTGTTCGGTGGTTCAACGTTTTTCAGTATAACAGTCGGAGATAGCATAGTGGATTCATTTGGAATGGAATTAATTACATCTTGGAATGAGAGTATGTGTGTATCCCAATCAATATGTCTTTTGTGGCAGTATATTCGGCACAGCTTACCAATTTCCGTCATTAATCTTTCACAAGGGTTCGAAGAAGCGTGGTACTTGGATATATAAATCGGAGAAATGTTTCTGGCTCGTAACATGCGTGTCCATACACTACTACGAAATTGAGATCCATTATCAGAAATTACTTTCATTACATGCCCTACATGAGATAGAAAATGTTTTACAAATGCATTTGAAACAGTTTTAGCAGTAGCTTTGCGTAACGGAGTGAAAGTAACAAATTTTGAAGTAAGCTCAACAGCGACAAATATGTAGCAAAAACCTCTGTTAGTTCTCGGAATCGGACCAAAAATGTCTACTGCGGCCATGTGTCTTAATTTAACAGGTATAATGGGATATAATGGAGGAATATGTGAAGTGGTGTCTGATTTAGCTTTCTGGCAAATTTTACAAGACGCTAAAACTCGTCGTATACGTTTTTCCATGTTAGTAAAATAACAGTTCTGTCTCAGTATAAGAAAACATTTTCGTGCTCCGTAATGTGCGTAACTTAAATGAGTGTACCAAATTAATTTGTTAACCAGTTCGTCAGGAATGCATAATAACCAATTGTTGCTGTCAGGATGAGAGCGGCGAAACAGAATGTCATTGCGTACAGTGTAGTGGTTCCTAATCGTAACATTATTCTTATCTTGCCAAAGCTGTTTAATTTCTTTCCACACATTATCTTTATTTTGCTCCTTTGCTATGTCCTGTAGTGACGATGAAATAAAGTTTTCAAATGCAACTTGCTGAATGTACATGACACTGAAATTTGTTTTGCAGAAGTTGGTTGCTACGTCTTGCTGATTGTTGCCGAGAGAACGCGATAGTGCGTCTGCTATAACATTTTGCGTACCGGGAATGTGAACTATTGTAAAATTAAATTCCTGTAAATATAGTTTCCATCTGCTTAATCTATCGTGAGTAAATTTAGCTGAAAGCAAAAATTGTATCGCTCTGTGGTCTGTGTAGACGGTGGTGTGTCTGCCATAAAGAAAGTGCCTAAATCTCGTGAAAGCCCATACAACACATAATGTTTCTAATTCTGTAACAGAATAATTTCGCTCAGCAGGTGACAAAATGCGGCTTGCAAATGCGATGTTTTTAATTACTATAGAGCCATCTTCTTCTATTTCCTGGAAAATGTGTACGCCTAAAGCAGTGTTGGAACTGTCGGTAGCAATGGAAAAATTTCTAGTAAGATCTGGGTGCGATAAAAGTGGTGCATTCAACAGAGCATGTTTCAAATAACATTCTCGTGAGCAAAATTCTGCGTGTCAAAAGTAATGTTTGCGTTACTGTAATATGCAATCTGTGCTGTATCTGGTTAAAATTTATCGTACGTGTTATTATTTACGGGAGGATGCTGTGGCATATCCACTATACGAACTGTTCTGTTATTTCTTACTGACGTGTTACGCTATAGATGACACCTATTGTCTGTTTCATTCGTCATAATATGTTGTTGCTGGTGTTGTTGCTGCTCATAAGATCGACTGTTATTAAATGTACGCTGAAAATTGTACTCGTTATTTTTACGTCTGTCATGATAGTAATTTCTATACGGCGCATTGCGATGCGAGTTGAAATAGTGTGTTGTTTGTACGTAGTTATTTCTTTGCTGCCATGCGTAACTATTTGTTGGGGCTGGGACTATACGTGCACGCGGCGAAACATTAAAGTTTGGTTGACCTTGTAGACTTCATTGTTGGTTAGGTATGCTAAGCGGCTGACTGTCATGCTATTGTGGTGAAAAACATCTATTGTTACAAAAATGTGGTTCCTGTTACTAATAATTTTACACATACTGATGATTACGATTTTATCCGTTATTAAAATTATGCTGGTTCTGGAGTGCCTACTGAAAATTGTCACATTCGGTAAAAGATTTGTCATATCCGGTTTTCATTACAATGTTTCTTAATTCTAGATAGAGCAATAGTTAAAGAGCAGTTTGGATAGATATAAAGGATAGTAGAAGAAAAGGCAGCAGTGCAGAAAACTAAAGATGAAACAGCACTACTACAGCTCGGGGCCCTATGCTCGCTACGGCACATATTCATTAAAGCGTAATGAATCCCCTGAGGTCATTTACGCACTGCAAATAAATTTTAGCTTTTGCGTTGCAAGCAATAGCGGTAAAATTCCAAAAGTAAATCGCTGTATTCTTGCTAATTCCAGTTTCTGCATAAAACGTAATGCTGATGAAAATACAATAGCAAATTGTCGCCTCAGGTTCAAAGCTAGCTTCTGCATTACAGGCAATAGCGGTGAAAGTACAAAAACAAATTGTCGTATATAGCTCAAAGCGTGTACCTGTGTTCTGTCATTATTAAATTCTTTACATTTTCTTACAAATGCAAATTGCTCGAAATCTACGTTCTCGTCACTCGGTTTGATAACACGTTCAGGTTTGGGTGTGAATCTGTACGCCTGTGTCATTTCGGATTTCAAGTTGCGTAGCTTTTCAGATTTTAATTCGCGTAGTCTCTGTAAATTGTTCACATTATACACACTGCGTAAGTCTGACACATGTTCATAAAGTGGCGTCTGTTGCGGTATGTTATTAACTGAAATGTTTTTCATCTCTGTTACTTCTTGTTGTAAATTTGATAACTTCCTACGTAACGTGTTGTTAGATGAATCGATTTCATTAATTGTCTGCTGTAAATTTTGAAATTCAGGTGTTTGGATAAAAGAAACCGGTGCAGTATCGTCTGATTTATTGTCATTAGCATTTTCGATAACATCAATACGACTGGCCAATTCATCACATTTTTCAGTCAATATCTTAACCTGATCATCGGTTTTAGAATCAGACGCATTAATCTGTTTTTGCAACTTGCGCGTAGTTTCGCTCAGTTTTTTAACATCAGCTTTGATAACATCACAATCCTGTGTTAGATCTAACTGTTCGAATCTATCTGTCACTGTTTGAATATTTACTGTGTGTGTATCTGTTTTTGATTTAAGGTCAGAAATTTCATCCCGTAATTCCGCGTTCAATTGTTCTATGGTATTAATTTTGTCGGACACTGTGGTAATATTATTGTCTACATACGTCTTCGCTTTCGCGAATATTTTACGTTTGTCCTCTTGTCTTTGTGCAGTGATTGTTTCCATGACTTGTCGTTTTACTTTGTTTTGATCCTGAATAAATCTGCGGAAACGCGTATCACTGTTCTGTATGTGCTGATTAAAGCGCTCGTTAATCTGAGTGTTCTGCTGTTCGAATTTCGCGTCTATCTTTGCGTCCATAGTGCGCGAAAGTTCTACCGTCATTGCTCTAAACTCGTCCCGTAATTGTATAGCTTTTTCAGAGCACTGTTTGGCGACTCCGCTAATTTCGTCTCTGAGTGTATCTGTCGCGGCTGTTTGCATTTCCCTTAATTCTTGCGCAACCGACTTTATTTCTTCGCGATTTTTTTGTGAACAAGCCTCAATTTCCACGCGCAACTGTTCCTTAGTGTCATGGCACTGCGCGGCAACGGCTGTAATTTGTTCACTAAGTTGTTTGAAATTTTCGTCATTATTGTCAAGTTTTTCATTTAAGTGTTTGTTATCTTCCCTAAGTTGTTTGACCTGTTCATTGAGTTGTTGTTTGAGATTTTCGTTATCTTGTTTGTTCTGTTCCCTAAGTTGTTTAAAATTTTCGTCATTATTGTCAAGTTTTTCATTAATTTTATTAAATTTTTTATCCTGTTCACAAAATTGTTGTTTGAGCAATCTTGCCATAATTTGTTCAAAACCAAAGTTAGCGTTTATACTCTCTGTGCTGTTTAGTGGTGGATCTGGAACTCTCTCTCTTACTGTAACCATTTGGTTATTCTGTATTTTAGAAAAAGGTTTGCCAGTTAGACATACACTGTCAGACATTATTTCGGAATTAAATAAATCCGACGTACTTTCAGTATCCTGTTCATTTTCATTAGACAAATTTGTCTGTACATTACTTGGATTTTCTAAATCGGGTGTGTTAAGCTCGGCAGCGCTCATTACTATAGACCGCTCCGCGTCATCAATTGTCGTCAAGTTAACAGACGAGACAATTGAGTTCTTTTGTTCATCATTAAGGTGAAAGTCATCATTAGTGGTTGGAATGCACTGATTGTTAGTGAACGCAGGATTGTCATCATTACACTGCGTGTCATATGTCCTATCGGCAAAGTTGTTTGGGTCGGTAATTTCATTCATAATACCTCGCGATACACTATTCACAGTCTTTCGCGGCATTTTACAATAGTCACAATTTTTCACAAAACAAATAAGCACAATGCAAAAGCAACACACAAATACAACAAAGCAACAAATTGCCGTTGACCTGTAGAGAGAAAGTCACAAGATTAATAAAAGCGTAGCGCCAAATCCTAATTATACTTAAGCAAATAAGAGCAGATATCTGACTGTTGCTCAAAAGACTCTCAACGAAATACGATCCTGGAATGGGTGTCGCCAAGTGTAACCTCCCCACAATCTTTTTGAAAACAAATTAAAGAACAATACTCAATACAAATGGGAGCCAAGTGTAATGTCCCCACAATAATTTTTTGAAAACGTATGGGCAATATTATTTAAGAATGCTAATGGACACTGCTGTAAGCGTAACCTGCCCACAATCAAATGTACTGACAATGGCAACAAAATGTGAAATACGCAATCTGACTCAAATCTAAATTCTTCACAAAATTTAAAGTCCGTTCAGTGACAAGAAAATACAATTAAACCGAAATATCGGTCTTTGGCCCTGTGTAAAACAATCAGAATTAAAGTCTTACCTCAGAATAAATGGATGTCACATATCTGCTCTTGTTGTTGCGCACCGCTTGGAGGAACTGCATTGCAAATAATAATATTCTCTTTTTTTGTGATTTTAATGGAATTTTTCTTCAAAAGAAGTGGAATGAAATGGGAAGTGCAACGAAATCTTGAGTTCAATAAAAAATTAAATTTTTGAGAAAATGCTTTTGAAATAAAAAAATTATTATTGGGAGACTTGTTGGAGAATAATTACAATAAATAAAATTTTTCATTATCTAATGATTATATTAATTAACAGTATACCTTATTCCTCATCTTGACCAGTGTTGCCGACCGCCTACATCACAACCGCACTGGGCTGCTACTGCTGACCGACCGCTCTGCATGACGACTACAGACTGAGTACTGCTCTCAACTAGACAGAGCTACAGACTCGCAACGACTAAACTGACAGACTCGCAACGACAGACTGACTGCTACTGACTGACTGGCAGACTGAGACTGCTCGCAACACTCGCGCGGTCAAGCGCATACTCTCTGGTCACAGATGCTACAATGCCTCGCCATCGCTGCTGCGTTACATACGTGTTTCATAACCCTCCACTGGGGGGGCAAAAATTTGGCAGCGATGGTGAGTCATTTGGACTTGCCAATCGCGGCAAAATTTTTCTTTAATTAACAAAATCCTACAACTTACAGAATATTTAAATGTTGTGCACACGCACTAAGTACAAAATATATCAGACAAAGACAAAATGTGAATACTAAACATAGTAGCAAATCAGAAAAAAGTATATACAAATTTTTGACAGATAATAAAGTGCACAGGCACTGAAAAAATTCTTTAGCATATGCAGAACAAATAAACAGACTGGCAAGAATAATTAGATGTAGTACATAAAGTAAATGTTGTGCACACGCACTAAGTACAAAATATATCAGACAAAGACAAAATGTGAGTACAAAACATAGTAGCAAATCGGAAAAGTATATACAAATTATTTGACAGATAACAAAGTGCACAGGCACTGAAAATTCTTTAGCATATTCAGAACAAATGAACAGACTGGCAAAAAATATTATGTTGACAAGTGACATAATTGTACTCGCATTGGAGTTTAGCGAATCGAAAAATGTATAACCTATGAACATAAATGATGTTACCAAAAAATTTTTTCTTTATGTGACAAGAATCAGGATAGGAAAGGGAAGGATTGCATCATGGTTGTAGCACTTTAGATTGCACACAGCTGCTCTGAAAGTCCATATCTTTCCACAGAAGTACAACACCAAGTGACACAACTTTAAGATCTTTTCCCATCAGAATTTATCAGTGTAGCAAAGACACTGAACTGTCGTAGTAATGTTCCATGTTTTCATTTCGGCAGTACATTAGGTACACCAAACAGTGGGACCATAATAACGTCTTCATTGCTCACGGTGGTGGACAGCATGTCGTGTCAACACCACACTCTTACAAGGCACACCAACGTAGAATTAGTGCAAAACCAAATATAGTGCTCCATGATCACTGGGATAGACAGGACAAATGGACATTGCAATAATTCAGGGTAGTCAGCTTATGAGGTGAAGGACATCAAGTCACATAATATTGACAATTACAGACTTAATTAGTAGTTTGTGGCATTCATAGCCCAGTTATTGAACATTTCTGTACCAAGTATGTAGTATTACAGAAAAATGTTCATTGATTGTTTTACATAGAATCAGTAGCCTTCTTTTCCTGGTTACAAAGCATTATGAAATAATCGCATTCTTTTCAGTTACAGAGTATAATTAAGAATCATTAACCTTCTCCTAATTACAGTTAATTAATCATTTGTCATTCCAATAATCATTAGCCTTTTCCTAATTACAGTTAATTAATCATTTGTCATTAATTAATCATTTGTCTAATTACAGTTAATTAATCATTTGTATAATTCCAGTTAATTAGTCATATGTCGTTAATTAATCATTTGTCATGCTAATATAGTAAGAATCATTAGTATTCTCCTAATTACAAAGCATTATGAAACAGTCACATTCATTTCCAACAACAAAGTATGGCATCGTTAATTAATCATTTGAAATTCCAATATATTAAGAATTATTAGCCTTCTCCTAATTACAAAGCATTATTAAACAGTCACATTCTTTTCTGGTTACAAAGTATCAACATTGGAAACAAGAGCTAATCAATGGCATAATTAATAACAATTCGTGGAGTGACATTAATTATTGGCACTCAGTGGCCAGCAAGTATTGAATAAAATCATCATTCAGTATTATTCAGATTATTACGAAGTCATTATTAAAAATCAGTTAATTACAGTCATAGCATTAATAATCATGGGCATTACAAGTACTCATTACAATAAACAGTGTTCCTCATTCAGTAGTATTCAGATCATTACAAAGGCATTATTAAAATCAGTTAATTACAGTCAAATCATTAATAATCACAAGCATTATAAGTGGTAACATTACAATAAACAGTGTTCCTCCTTCAGTAGTATTCAGACCATTACAAAGTCATTATTAAAATCAGTTAATTACAGGCAAATCATTAATAATCACAGGCATTATACGTAGTATCATTATAATAGACAGTGGCAGTTCTTAGCTAGTGACAAAGCATTATTTTGAATATAGTCTCATTAAGAGGTCATTACTCAAGTGACATGCTATTCATAGTTGATCAGTATTATTCAGAATTATCATAAACTAGTGACATTATGTGGGACTGGTAATACATTTTTTTGGTAGCAATGCATTGCGTTGGGATCGATAATTAATTGCTGAAACATAACACTATTTGCTTTTGACCTATTGCAGCAAATGAGGATAGGTAACGTCATTCGTCATGAGTCAGCTGTAGCAAGATTATCTAACAAGGCAGTACATGTGATCACATTTATAAATGATAGACACAAATGGGTAAAAAATATAAATGCAAGTACTAGAACAGGTATAATAACTAACAGGTTTAGTAAGTGTCATGAAAAACTTCTCCTGGAAAAAATACAAAAACGGATTATTGACCTGAAAGAAGAAACGCACACTATGCTGAAAAGTAGTGAACTTCGAATTAACAGGCAGTGAAATGTGTATAAAAATGTGTTCCATAGCTGTCCTTTCCAAAACTTTCCGTCATCCTACTATGCAATGTAACACCTGCTGTCAAAGCAAACTGCAACAAATACTTAAATAACTACGTAGCATAAATACATAACTTCAACACTATCCTCATCTGTAAAGAAAAAAAAACTTCATTATCCATATCATCATAACTTCACCATTATCATCACCTGTAAAGAAAAACTTCATTATTCATAATACCATATCCTTCATCATTATTCATCAGTATTCATTATCATCTGCAAAAAATCACTTCATTACTCATTACATAACTATTCCTTATCTCTAGCATATTTCATCACTAAAACTAAGATGTGTAGTTCAGTCTGACAGCCTGCATCAATCAACTTGTATTCTGAAAGAAAAAATTAGTTAAGACTGCTATTCTGTGATGAGTATAGTATAGTCTTGTTAATGTTTGTTAATCCTGATCCATTTACTCTTCCTCATAAAGTTATTGCATCTCCTTTCGTTTATTCCGTAGGTGAAATTCCCATTTATGTTAAATTTATTTCTTAGAATCATCATTCCTTTCTGAAATTGATGAACAAAGATTAATGTCCTGCATTTAAATCATATACCCATTAGATAATGACTGGTTTATGGTGACATAATTAACCATACAGCATAACATGACAGAAAACGTAATATGTTAAAGACGTTGACAGTGTTCAGATGCAAAAATGTACACAGAATAATACAATGCAGCAGCAAAAAAAATGTGAAACAGTCACGATGTTGAGATGTCATAAGGCAAAAAAAATGTCAAAGTCGACTGGTGTGTGTTATATCTTAACTATTTCATAGTGCATACAAACAAAACTGGAGTACAGTCATATACACAAAAAAGTGGAAAATGTGCACGGTCTGATATGTAACGACAAGAAGAGCGACCTGCTAACCTTACCTTGCCGGGCACTTGCCAAGAAAAAATACGATAATCATCAATAAGTAGTCACATAAATATAATTGCAAAAATAGTCATAAATGTGTAAATTCATCTGGAAAAATATGCACGGTCTGATGTGTAACGACAAGAAGAGCGACCTGCTAACCTTACCTTGCCGGGCACTTGCCAAGAAAAAAATACGATAATCATCAATAATTAGTCACGTGAAATAATTGCATTAGTAAATGGCATCATAGTGTGTTGAATCATACAGTGGTTTCACTCAATAAACGGTTTAATGTTTGATATATGGTGATTGCCTTTCGATTTTCTGGTTCTCAAAGTTTCGACGTGTACAACATTGGGGTGAGGAATGCTGCGAATCCGATATGGACCTGCGTATAGAAGTTCAAATTTACTGCACTTACCTTTTAATTTGCTGGATAAATAGTGTGTACGTACTAGTATCTTCTGTCCAACGTGAAAGACGCGGCGTGTACAAACCTGTTTTTGCTGTCTTCTCCGGCGCTCTGCGGCACGTTTGATGTTGTTCAGCGCAATGTCAATTATTTCGTGGTGTCGTAGGCGACGACTTTTGGGAAATTCTATTAATTCTTTAATTTTGTTCGGTGGTTCAACGTTTTTCAGTATAACAGTCGGAGATAGCATAGTGGATTCATTTGGAATGGAATTAATTACATCTTGGAATGAGAGTATGTGTGTATCCCAATCAATATGTCTTTTGTGGCAGTATATTCGGCACAGCTTACCAATTTCCTTCATTAATCTTTCACAAGGGTTCGAAGAAGCGTGGTACTTGGATATATAAATCGGAGAAATGTTTCTGGCTCGTAACATGCGTGTCCATACACTACTACGAAATTGAGATCCATTATCAGAAATTACTTTCATTACATGCCCTACATGAGATAGAAAATGTTTTACAAATGCATTTGAAACAGTTTTAGCAGTAGCTTTGCGTAACGGAGTGAAAGTAACAAATTTTGAAGTAAGCTCAACAGCGACAAATATGTAGCAAAAACCTCTGTTAGTTCTCGGAATCGGACCAAAAATGTCTACTGCGGCCATGTGTCTTAATTTAACAGGTATAATGGGATATAATGGAGGAATATGTGAAGTGGTGTCTGATTTAGCTTTCTGGCAAATTTTACAAGACGCTAAAACTCGTCGTATACGTTTTTCCATGTTAGTAAAATAACAGTTCTGTCTCAGTATAAGAAAACATTTTCGTGCTCCGTAATGTGCGTAACTTAAATGAGTGTACCAAATTAATTTGTTAACCAGTTCGTCAGGAATGCATAATAACCAATTGTTGCTGTCAGGATGAGAGCGGCGAAACAGAATGTCATTGCGTACAGTGTAGTGGTTCCTAATCGTAACATTATTCTTATCTTGCCAAAGCTGTTTAATTTCTTTCCACACATTATCTTTATTTTGCTCCTTTGCTATGTCCTGTAGTGACGATGAAATATAGTTTTCAAATGCAACTTGCTGAATGTACATGACACTGAAATTTGTTTTGCAGAAGTTGGTTGCTACGTCTTGCTGATTGTTGCCGAGAGAACGCGATAGTGCGTCTGCTATAACATTTTGCGTACCGGGAATGTGAACTATTGTAAAATTAAATTCCTGTAAATATAGTTTCCATCTGCTTAATCTATCGTGAGTAAATTTAGCTGAAAGCAAAAATTGTATCGCTCTGTGGTCTGTGTAGACGGTGGTGTGTCTGCCATAAAGAAAGTGCCTAAATCTCGTGAAAGCCCATACAACACATAATGTTTCTAATTCTGTAACAGAATAATTTCGCTCAGCAGGTGACAAAATGCGGCTTGCAAATGCGATGTTTTTAATTACTATAGAGCCATCTTCTTCTATTTCCTGGAAAATGTGTACGCCTAAAGCAGTGTTGGAACTGTCGGTAGCAATGGAAAAATTTCTAGTAAGATCTGGGTGCGATAAAAGTGGTGCATTCAACAGAGCATGTTTCAAATAACATTCTCGTGAGCAAAATTCTGCGTGTCAAAAGTAATGTTTGCGTTACTGTAATATGCAATCTGTGCTGTATCTGGTTAAAATTTATCGTACGTGTTATTATTTACGGGAGGATGCTGTGGCATATCCACTATACGAACTGTTCTGTTATTTCTTACTGACGTGTTACGCTATAGATGACACCTATTGTCTGTTTCATTCGTCATAATATGTTGTTGCTGGTGTTGTTGCTGCTCATAAGATCGACTGTTATTAAATGTACGCTGAAAATTGTACTCGTTATTTTTACGTCTGTCATGATAGTAATTTCTATACGGCGCATTGCGATGCGAGTTGAAATAGTGTGTTGTTTGTACGTAGTTATTTCTTTGCTGCCATGCGTAACTATTTGTTGGGGCTGGGACTATACGTGCACGCGGCGAAACATTAAAGTTTGGTTGACCTTGTAGACTTCATTGTTGGTTAGGTATGCTAAGCGGCTGACTGTCATGCTATTGTGGTGAAAAACATCTATTGTTACAAAAATGTGGTTCCTGTTACTAATAATTTTACACATACTGATGATTACGATTTTATCCGTTATTAAAATTATGCTGGTTCTGGAGTGCCTACTGAAAATTGTCACATTCGGTAAAAGATTTGTCATATCCGGTTTTCATTACAATGTTTCTTAATTCTAGATAGAGCAATAGTTAAAGAGCAGTTTGGATAGATATAAAGGATAGTAGAAGAAAAGGCAGCAGTGCAGAAAACTAAAGATGAAACAGCACTACTACAGCTCGGGGCCCTATGCTCGCTACGGCACATATTCATTAAAGCGTAATGAATCCCCTGAGGTCATTTACGCACTGCAAATAAATTTTAGCTTTTGCGTTGCAAGCAATAGCGGTAAAATTCCAAAAGTAAATCGCTGTATTCTTGCTAATTCCAGTTTCTGCATAAAACGTAATGCTGATGAAAATACAATAGCAAATTGTCGCCTCAGGTTCAAAGCTAGCTTCTGCATTACAGGCAATAGCGGTGAAAGTACAAAAACAAATTGTCGTATATAGCTCAAAGCGTGTACCTGTGTTCTGTCATTATTAAATTCTTTACATTTTCTTACAAATGCAAATTGCTCGAAATCTACGTTCTCGTCACTCGGTTTGATAACACGTTCAGGTTTGGGTGTGAATCTGTACGCCTGTGTCATTTCGGATTTCAAGTTGCGTAGCTTTTCAGATTTTAATTCGCGTAGTCTCTGTAAATTGTTCACATTATACACACTGCGTAAGTCTGACACATGTTCATAAAGTGGCGTCTGTTGCGGTATGTTATTAACTGAAATGTTTTTCATCTCTGTTACTTCTTGTTGTAAATTTGATAACTTCCTACGTAACGTGTTGTTAGATGAATCGATTTCATTAATTGTCTGCTGTAAATTTTGAAATTCAGGTGTTTGGATAAAAGAAACCGGTGCAGTATCGTCTGATTTATTGTCATTAGCATTTTCGATAACATCAATACGACTGGCCAATTCATCACATTTTTCAGTCAATATCTTAACCTGATCATCGGTTTTAGAATCAGACGCATTAATCTGTTTTTGCAACTTGCGCGTAGTTTCGCTCAGTTTTTTAACATCAGCTTTGATAACATCACAATCCTGTGTTAGATCTAACTGTTCGAATCTATCTGTCACTGTTTGAATATTTACTGTGTGTGTATCTGTTTTTGATTTAAGGTCAGAAATTTCATCCCGTAATTCCGCGTTCAATTGTTCTATGGTATTAATTTTGTCGGACACTGTGGTAATATTATTGTCTACATACGTCTTCGCTTTCGCGAATATTTTACGTTTGTCCTCTTGTCTTTGTGCAGTGATTGTTTCCATGACTTGTCGTTTTACTTTGTTTTGATCCTGAATAAATCTGCGGAAACGCGTATCACTGTTCTGTATGTGCTGATTAAAGCGCTCGTTAATCTGAGTGTTCTGCTGTTCGAATTTCGCGTCTATCTTTGCGTCCATAGTGCGCGAAAGTTCTACCGTCATTGCTCTAAACTCGTCCCGTAATTGTATAGCTTTTTCAGAGCACTGTTTGGCGACTCCGCTAATTTCGTCTCTGAGTGTATCTGTCGCGGCTGTTTGCATTTCCCTTAATTCTTGCGCAACCGACTTTATTTCTTCGCGATTTTTTTGTGAACAAGCCTCAATTTCCACGCGCAACTGTTCCTTAGTGTCATGGCACTGCGCGGCAACGGCTGTAATTTGTTCACTAAGTTGTTTGAAATTTTCGTCATTATTGTCAAGTTTTTCATTTAAGTGTTTGTTATCTTCCCTAAGTTGTTTGACCTGTTCATTGAGTTGTTGTTTGAGATTTTCGTTATCTTGTTTGTTCTGTTCCCTAAGTTGTTTAAAATTTTCGTCATTATTGTCAAGTTTTTCATTAATTTTATTAAATTTTTTATCCTGTTCACAAAATTGTTGTTTGAGCAATCTTGCCATAATTTGTTCAAAACCAAAGTTAGCGTTTATATTCTCTGTGCTGTTTAGTGGTGGATCTGGAACTCTCTCTCTTACTGTAACCATTTGGTTATTCTGTATTTTAGAAAAAGGTTTGCCAGTTAGACATACACTGTCAGACATTATTTCGGAATTAAATAAATCCGACGTACTTTCAGTATCCTGTTCATTTTCATTAGACAAATTTGTCTGTACATTACTTGGATTTTCTAAATCGGGTGTGTTAAGCTCGGCAGCGCTCATTACTATAGACCGCTCCGCGTCATCAATTGTCGTCAAGTTAACAGACGAGACAATTGAGTTCTTTTGTTCATCATTAAGGTGAAAGTCATCATTAGTGGTTGGAATGCACTGATTGTTAGTGAACGCAGGATTGTCATCATTACACTGCGTGTCATATGTCCTATCGGCAAAGTTGTTTGGGTCGGTAATTTCATTCATAATACCTCGCGATACACTATTCACAGTCTTTCGCGGCATTTTACAATAGTCACAATTTTTCACAAAACAAATAAGCACAATGCAAAAGCAACACACAAATACAACAAAGCAACAAATTGCCGTTGACCTGTAGAGAGAAAGTCACAAGATTAATAAAAGCGTAGCGCCAAATCCTAATTATACTTAAGCAAATAAGAGCAGATATCTGACTGTTGCTCAAAAGACTCTCAACGAAATACGATCCTGGAATGGGTGTCGCCAAGTGTAACCTCCCCACAATCTTTTTGAAAACAAATTAAAGAACAATACTCAATACAAATGGGAGCCAAGTGTAATGTCCCCACAATAATTTTTTGAAAACGTATGGGCAATATTATTTAAGAATGCTAATGGACACTGCTGTAAGCGTAACCTGCCCACAATCAAATGTACTGACAATGGCAACAAAATGTGAAATACGCAATCTGACTCAAATCTAAATTCTTCACAAAATTTAAAGTCCGTTCAGTGACAAGAAAATACAATTAAACCGAAATATCGGTCTTTGGCCCTGTGTAAAACAATCAGAATTAAAGTCTTACCTCAGAATAAATGGATGTCACATATCTGCTCTTGTTGTTGCGCACCGCTTGGAGGAACTGCATTGCAAATAATAATATTCTCTTTTTTTGTGATTTTAATGGAATTTTTCTTCAAAAGAAGTGGAATGAAATGGGAAGTGCAACGAAATCTTGAGTTCAATAAAAAATTAAATTTTTGAGAAAATGCTTTTGAAATAAAAAAATTATTATTGGGAGACTTGTTGGAGAATAATTACAATAAATAAAATTTTTCATTATCTAATGATTATATTAATTAACAGTATACCTTATTCCTCATCTTGACCAGTGTTGCCGACCGCCTACATCACAACCGCACTGGGCTGCTACTGCTGACCGACCGCTCTGCATGACGACTACAGACTGAGTACTGCTCTCAACTAGACAGAGCTACAGACTCGCAACGACTAAACTGACAGACTCGCAACGACAGACTGACTGCTACTGACTGACTGGCGGACTGAGACTGCTCGCAACACTCGCGCGGTCAAGCGCATACTCTCTGGTCACAGATGCTACAATGCCTCGCCATCGCTGCTGCGTTACATACGTGTTTCAGGTGATACGCCAGTATGGCGATGACGTATACACACTTCCAATGTGCGTTCACCGTGATGTCGCCAAACACGGATGCGACCATCATGATGCTGTAAATAGAACCTGGATTCATCCGAAAAAATGACGTATCCCATTCGTGAACCCAGGTTCGTCCTTGAGTACACCATCGCAGGCGCTCCTGTCTGTGATGCAGCGTCAAGGGTAACCGCAGCCATGGTCTCCGAGCTGATAGTCCATGCTGCTGCAAACGTCGTCGGACTGTTCGTGCAGATGGTTGTTGTCTTGCAAACGTCCCTATCTCTTGACTCAGGGATCGAGACGTGACCGCACAATCCGTTACAGCCATGCAGATAAGATGCCTGTCATCTCAACTGCTAGTGATACGAGGCCGTTGGGATCCAGCACGGCTTTCCGTATTTTACCCTCCTGAACCCACCGATTCCATATTCTGCTAACAGAGCAGCAATGTCGCGATACGATAAACCGCAATCGCGATAGGCTACAATCTGACCTTTATCAAAGTCGGAAACGTGATGGTACGCATTTCTCCTCCTTACACGAGGCATCACAACAACGTTTCACTAGACAACGCCGGCCAACTGCTGTTTTTGTATGAGAAATCAGTTGGAAACTTTCCTCACGTCCGCACGTTGTAGGTGTCGCCACCGGCGCCAACCTTGTGTGAATGCTCTGAAAAGCTAATCATTTGCATATGACAGCATCTTCTTCCTGTCGGTTAAATTTCTGGTCTGCAGCACGTCATCTTCGTGGTGTAGCAATTTTAATGGCCAGTAGTGTATAAAGCACTGGCGCGCCGAAACACTTTAGTTGCAACCGTAGCGGAAGCGCACACAGAAAGAGTAAGGCGGCTATGACGCTTGAGCTTTCATCCATTAGCACGCTCTCCAGCATTACAAGTTGGCACCGCCCTGTTACGACGTCCACAGTCTTTCTGAAGAAGGAGACCCACTTGCACCGTCACTTCCAACTAAAAGAATTTCTTTATGGCGCGTATTTCACAAAATAGTGCTGCGACAGGAAGATGGGAGGCCTTGGAGGTGTACTTTTTCATATTATCGCGACACTTTCATCTCTCCAAAAAAAAGAATAATTATTCACATGGCGTAAGTCCTCGAAATGTTCCCTACAGCGGAAGCGCATACGCAGCGCTCCGGCGCTTGTTTAAGTACCGCCAGCGCACGACAGACTTAATTAACCAGCAATTAGCGGAGTTATAAAAGTGTGGCGTGAATTTTAATGTCGCTTAAAGTAGGGCGTAAGCGAGGAGTGGCGAATGCTCGTAACTCGTGCTCGCATGCCCCGGCGCGGTGTGCTGCGGCAACGGTCCCCTAACCATAATTCGTGCTGCAATGAATAGGTCCGCAACACGTCACAGGCCCAGGAGCGGCTCTGACGAGCGCCAACAAGTGTGCCTTCATTAACAAGTAAGCACCGATGACTCAAAGCGCTGATGAAATCATTCAGCACAGGGATTTGCATCTATACAAAGCTTCATTGACACCTCGTAATGTACATTCTTGCCTTCTTCTCTCGCGAAGTCGCATCGTCCAACTGGATCAAGTTACAAGCAATCACTGTGTATTTTTAGAAACTCAATTCATTTGTCAAATGCAGCTTCAGAAGGTGAACATTTATTTAGTGCCACGATGTACTTTCTTTTCCCTAGCGTTTATCCTATCTAGACCCCAAATAACGAAAAGTGTGAGTTCATCCACATGAGTGCTAAAAGGAACTAGTTAAACTTCGGTTACACGATAAATCAGTCTAATCTAAAAGCCGCAAATTCAACTAAATACCTATGTATTACAATTATGAACAACTTAAATTGGAAAGAACACATAGAAAATGTTGTGGGGAAGGCTAACCAAAGGCTGCGTTTTATTGGCAGAACACTTAGAAAATGTAACAGACCTACTAAGGAGACTGACTACACTAAGTTTTCCGTCCTCTTTTAGAATACTGCTGCGCGGTATGGGATCCTTACCAGGTAGGACTGGCGGAGTACATCGAAAAACTTCAAAGAAAGGCAGCACATTTGGATTATCGCGAAATATGGGAGAGATTGTCACAGAAATGATACAGAATTTGGGCTGGAAATCATTAAAAGAAAGGCGTTTCCCGTTACGACGGAATCTTCCAATCACCAACTTTCTCCTCCAAATGCGAAAATATTTTGTTGACACAGATCTACGTAGGGCGGAACGATCACCACGACAAAATAAGGGAAATCAGATCTCGTACGGAAAGATATAGGTGTTCATTCTTTCCGCGCGCTATACGAGATTGGAATAATAGAGAATTGTGAAGGTGGATCGATGAACCCTCTGCCAGTCAGTTAAATGTGATGTGCAGAGTATCCATGCAGATGTAGATGTAAATGTAGTACCGCATCCGCTTTTTCAGGATTTGGGCAAGTTTATTTTATCGTTTCACTTTGTGGCTGGGTGCCCTTAGCGACGCCACAGCCGTCAAAGTAACCTAAGTGAGGGAAGTTGTGTGCGCCATCTGTCTGTGAATCGTGTAAACTTTGTTCTGTGTGCTGCCGTATTTTAACAGTTTGTGTATCGTATTCCCTGAGACGGAGTGTGGGAACCAGCCGAGCGCGGAAAACCGCCTAAAAACCACACTCGGGCTGTTTGGTGCACAGACCACGGTCGTTAATCCGCCGGCGAATTCGATGTGGGTCTGGCTCACCTCCCAGTTTCCCAAGCTGGAGCGCTACGCTGAAAGGTCTAATTTAGATTTCATTGTATGTTAACGTATAGTTATATTTACAGGTATTTTGTATGTGTGGTAATGTGAAGTTGAACTCGTGATTACAGAAACAGCTAAGCTCGTATTTAAGTTCTAAAATAATCTCGTAATTCTAGAAACGTGATCAGCAATGCGAAAGTTAATCAAAAGTGCAACATTACACTATGTACTGTCACGCTCGTGGCGAGAGTACAGTCTGTTCTGTTAAATTCAAGAAAACTTTCCCGTTAGCAATAATACAACCAATCTGACTGTGAGAAAAATATTAAATATAAATAACCACCAAAAAATTCTGTCTGAAAATTATGTCACTGTTGAAAGGTTAAATGTATCCCACGTAAATTACAAATTGCTCACCTGCTTCCGCAATGAATACATGCTGTGCTGCTGCTATCTCCGAACTACTGCAGCTGCTGCTATACTAGTTAAAAAATAAAAAATTCAAACAGCCTGCACCGCGATGTGCAATACGTGCTTTAAACTATAGAGACATCCACAAAACTTCTGCGCTAATACATCTCATTACTGCATTGATCATTGTCAATTAAAGATCTGTTACTGAGAAACTTGGGAAAGCAAAATTTTACATGTGAAACTTGACACGAAGAGACGAATGCTGATTGCTCAAAAACAACAGGGTAATTGTATTAATAAAACTTGAAATATTAAAAATTCACTTTACATTAATAGTGGAAAAATCTGAAGAAATTCTCTTTACTTCCATACAAACACATACACTACACATCGTTGAACAAAAATCAATAAATCATACATTGTTACGTTAGCATAAAAATCTCCAATTCTAAATCCCTGACTAAATTAATTACGATGCTTGAATGCCTCGGCAAATGTGCTATTACAGTACATTCTGATGTCTTCTGAATGAATTTATGAAATATCTCCCCATAAATGAAAAATAATATAAGAAAATTACTGCTGGCACACAGCATGGCCTAAACATATCTTATTCCACCACAAGATACAACACCCTCCTTCTCCCTCTCTCCAAGACCGCACTCCTCACAAGCAAAGGTTCTACTAACAGCTTCTCGCAGCTCAACCTCTTTGGCAGAGTTGTTGCCTACTGTTACTCATATGCTAATGAAATTTTACTTTTCCACGTAAGATCCAAAATATTATCAAAATTACGATATTCTATATAAAATGAAACCCTTACGTTACACTTTACTAGCAAATAATGTAACATTGTTCAACGTAAATAAATAATAATACTGTTGTCCTTTACTCTTGGTCCCCAGCAACTTCTTCATTACCTTTTTCATTTTGACAATAGAACTCAGGCTACATCGCACACAGTTTTCATCTATTTTATAATCTACACTACTGGCCATTAAAATTGCTACACCACGAAGATTAGGTGCTACAGACGCGAAATTTAACCGACAGGAAGAAGATGCTGTCATATGCTAATAATTAGCTTTTCACAGCATTCACATAAGATTGGCGCCGGTGGCGACACTTACAACGTGCTGACATGAGGAAAGTTTCCAACCGATTTATGACACACAAACAGCAGTCGACCGGCGTTGCCTTGTGAAACGTTGTTGTGATGCCTCGTGTAAGGAGGAGAAATGCGTACCACCACGTTTCCGACTTTGATAAAGGTCGGATTGTAGCCTATCGCGATGACTGTTAGCAGAATATGGAATCGGTGGGTTCAGGAGGGTAATACGGAACGTCGTGTTGGATCCCAACGGCCTCGTGACACTAGCAGTCGAGATGACAGGCATCTGGCTGTAACGGATCGTGCAGCCACGTCTCGATCCCAGAGTCAACATATGGGGACGTTTGCAAGACAACAACGATCTGCACCAACAGTTCGACGACGTTTGCAGCAGCATGGACTATCAGCTCGGAGACCATGGCTGCGGTTACCCTTGACGCTGCATCACAGACAGGAGCGCCTGCGATGGTGTACTCAACGACGAACCTGGGTGCACGAATGGCAAAATGTAGTTTTTTCGGATGTATCCAGATTCTGTTTACTGCATCATGATGGTCGCATCCGTGTTTGGCGACATCGCGGTGAACGCACATTGGAAGCGTGTATTTGTCATCGCAATACTGTCGTATCACCCGACGTGATGGTATGGGGTGCCATTGGTTACACGTCTCGGTAACCTCTTCTTCGCATTGAAAGCACTCTGAACAGTGGACGTTACATTTCAGATGTGTTACGACCCCTGGCTCTACCCTTCATTCGATCCCTGCGAAACCCTACTTTTGAGCAGGATAATGCACGACCGCATGTTGGGCCTTTCTGGATACAGAAAATGTTCGACTGCTGCCGTGGCCAGCTCATTCTCCAGATCTCTCACCAATTGAAAACGTCTAGTCAATGGTGGCCGAGCAACTGGCTCGTCACAATACGCCAGTCACTACTCTTGATGAACTGTGGTATCATGTTGAAGCTGCATGGGCAGCTGTACCTGTGCACGCCATCCAAGCTCTGTTTGACTCAATGCCCAGGCGTATCAAGGCCGTTATTACGGCCAGAGGTGGTTGTTCTGGGTACTGATTTCTCAGGATCTATGCACCCAAACTGCGTGAAAATGTAATCACATGTCAGTTCTAGAATAATATATTTGTCTAATGAATACCCGTTTATGATCTGCATTTCTTGTTGGTGTAGCAATTTTAATAGCCAGTAGTGTATGAAATATAAATAACCACCAAAAAAACTCTGTCTGAAAAGTATGTCACTGTTGAAAGGTTAATTGTATCACACGTAAATTACAAATTGCTCACCTGCTTCCGCAATGAATAAATGCTGTGTTGCTGCTATCTCTAAATTACTACGGCTCCTGCTGCTATGCTAGTTAAAAAAATAAAAACTCAAACAACTAGCAACGCTAAGTGCAACACGTCCTTTAAACTATAGAGACATCTACAAAACATCTGTGATCTCATTACTGCAATGATCATTGTCAATTAAAGTTCTGCTACTGAGAAACTCGGGAAAGCAAAATTTTACCGGCGAAACTTGAAATAAAGATACGAATGCTGATTGATCAAAAAACAACAAAGTAACTGTATTAATAAAACTTTAAATCAATGAGAGAAAATATTTTAACACTTGAAATATTAAAAATTCACTTTACATTAGTAGTGGAAAAATCTGAAGAAATTCTCTTTACGTCCATACAAACACATCCACTATGCATCGTTGGACAAAAATCAATAAATCACACATTGTTACGTTATCATAAAAATCTCCAGTTGTAAATCCCTGACTAAATTAATTACTATGCTTGAATGTCTCGGCAAATGTGCTATTACAGTACATTCTGAAGTCTTCTGAATGAATGTATAAAATATCTCTCCATAAATGAAAAATAATATAAGAAAATTACTGCTGGCACACAGCATGGCCTAAACATATCTTATTCCACCACAAGATACAACTCCGCTCCTTCTCCCTCTCTCCAAGACCGCACTCCTCACAAGCAAAGGTTCTACTAACAGCTTCTCGCAGCTCAACCTCTTTGGCAGAGTTGTTGCCCACTGTTACTCACATGCTACTGAAATTTTACTTTTCCACATAAGATCCAAAAGATTATCAAAATTACGATATTCTGTATAAAATAAAACCCTTACGTTGCACGTTACTAGCAGATAATGCAACATTGTACAACGTGAATAAATAATAATAATTTTGTCCTTCACTCTTGTTCCCCAGCAACTTCTTCATTATCTTTTTCATTTTGACTCAGGCTACGTCGCACACCGATTTTATCTATTTTATACTCTCACAATCTGTATTACCAAATGGCTAAATCGATCAGCTGGTCACATATACCCACTTGCAGGTTACATATCTAATAGGTTTCAGGATAACAAAAGTTTGATTTTCAGTAATTCATATAATTATTGACCGAATTTAAAATTTTAAAATGCTATCAAAATCTACTCATTGAGAGATAGAATCTTACGTTTAACATTTAACGCAATAAAGGAAGTACTAAATTTAGAAACTCTATATATCTCGAGGCAGCGTAACTCTTTTCGTGCAAATGATCCATGCCATATTAACTCAGCATTTGAGAATGTGAGCACTTAATGACTTCCAAAAAGTTTTACACACAATTTCAAACCTTTTGAAGTCCTTTTTTCGTTGATATCCCCCACCTCTCCAAAAAACAGTGAAAGGAAAGAATGTTTATCGTTTACTGTATTTTCGTCTTCGAGCAGTAAAACTTCAGTATCAGGAATTAGGTTTTAATTTATTTCTTCTTTACTGCTAACTCTATTCACAACATATTTTTCAGACGGTGTCTTCTTACACCATTGAATGTACCTGCAAAATTATATAACTGTACGACACATACGAGGGAAGCTGTTTTTCAATCTCCCATCGGCCGCAAAATTAATACCACAGTGAAACTCCGGTGGATCTTTGTGCAGACGTATTGTGTAGTGTCTCTAATATGTTCATCTTTCACGTCACGTCGCACTTTTCAGTTGTGAGAGCACAGCGAGCACATAAAGATGCCTAGAAAACAGTGAATCCAGCCAAGTGTGAAATCCTGTTGAAACGTTTCGTCTGATTTCATGCAGTTCCCATAACAGAACTGTCATGCATTTCCTTCTTCATGACAATTCTCGGCCACATACTGCAGGTGCAACGGAGATGCTCCTGCAGCGTTTCCGATAGGAAGTGTTTGACCACCCACCACACAGCCCGGACATGGCTCCCTCTGATTTTCATCTCTTCGCTTACAGAAACCGCTGGCTATGAGGACAGCATTTTGGCACAGACAACGAGCAGCAAGCGTAGGGAATTGTCGGAAATCGCAGGCGTAAGACTTTTATGACGAGGGTATTTGAAAGTTGGTGCCACGTTGCGACAAAATTCTAGGTCGGAGCGGCGACTACATAGAGAAGTCTAAAATAGGAGGAAGGGCATCATCGGTCGTAAATTTTTAATCTGTTTGTTGTAAATCAATTTCAGCTACTGTTTACCTGTTTTCAGTGCAGTTGTATTCGAGTCATGATGATAATCACTTGGATACAATTGCACTGAAGATAGCTGCACAGTAGCTTAAATCGACGTGCATTAAACAGTTTAAAAATTTACGACCGATGCTGCCCTCCTTACTTTCTTGGATCTCATTACTACGGTCGTGGAGCGCGTAGTTCCTGATGGAAACAAACCTGAGGTAGAGAAGTAGCTGGCAGGTTTAGTTAAACATTGCAGTTGAAAAAATTTTAATTTTCATTGTGGTTTTCATTTCGCGAACGATACGGCGGTAGAAAAACAAATAGCCCCCCGTAGTTAACAGTGGACATATAAACATTTAGATGCGCGAAACACTAGCTTTTCTTAAAACGGATCGCAAAATTACCAAGGTCACTCCTCCTGGATTTGATAATGAAAGCTGTATTACACATGCAAGTTCGACTTTTCAGACTTGGGGGTGGAGGCGTTACTGTTGTAGAGCGAAATGAACTGCATGCGGTAGCGATCGGTATGCGAAAGCTGTTATTGATTATTGCATTATCGAAATGTTCATTCTATGCTTGACATACATACATGGTTGAACTTCGCCACTACATCGTTCAGGAACGGTTTTGTATATATCAGTTATTTATTTTAAGTTTATCTTATGTTAAATAAAATGTATGTAGCACAGCTATGGGAGTGTTCTGAATAGTAATGCCTCCGACTATTTTATGTGAAAACTCTTAAAAAATTTTAAATGAAATAAACTTTATTAACATTCTGCATCTTTATTCTTCAAGTCTACATATTTCTCTCACGACACAGTCGACCTGGCGGGCCGGCCAGGGTGGCCGAGCGGTTCGAGGCGCTACAGTCTGGAACCGCGCGACCGCTACGGTCGCAGGTTCGAATCCTGCCTCGGACATGGATGTCTGTGATGTCCTTAGGTTAGTTAGGTTTAAGTAGTTCTAAGTTCTAGGGGACTGATGACCTTAGAAGTTAAGTCCCATAGTGCTCAGAGCCATTTTTTCGACCTGGCGGCAAACAAATTTCTCCCAATGAGACATCAGTTTGTTGACACCGTCACTATATAATGTTTAACATTGATTCAGAGTGCGAGCTAACTTCTCAAAGATGTTCGGGCTCACATGCGGTTCCTCTTCGTCGAAATGTCTTGGCTCAAACTCGTCCAGGGGTTGAACCATACGTGTCGCATTACACTTGTGATCCTTTGGTTAAATTGTCTGGTTGATGGCAAGTTTGCGAAATAAAAAGTTAACATAACATATAATAACAGTAATAATAATATCGGGAACCAAAATTATCGGCCGGCTGGGGTGGCCGTGCGGTTCGAGGCGCTACAGTCTGGAACCGCGTGACCGCTACGGTCGCAGGTTCGAATCCTGCCTCGGGCATGGATGTGTGTGATGTCCTTAGGTTAGTTAGGTTTAAGTAGTTCTAAGTTATAGGGGAGTGATGACCTCATCCCATAGCGCTCAGAGCCATTTGAACCATTTGAACCAAAATTATCGATCCATAAATGATGCAAGCCACACAGTTGCCATTTGGTTAGAATAACGTTTATTCTGAAAGCAAACTAATAGTGAAATTGGTCGTATTTAGAGTTATTGTTACATTCGAGCGCATATCCATTTGACACAGTTCGATCATTCACAGTCTCATCGCGAAGTACAAGTCTAATATTCCACCTCGTTATCTTCGCAAAAAGTTAGAGTTCACACCAAGCGCGCGGATGCTCACCGCTCAGAGCCTAAGTCCCGCGATACCACACAACGTGAGATTTTCTAAGTCGTGTCACTTCCTAGCTACCTAAAGATCGACTGTCCGCTTTCGCGTGTCAATCCGAACTGTACCATTTGGTGTCTCCAGCCGAACTGTCCGCTTTCGCGTCTGCACCAGAACTGTCACTCTGACCGTCCCCAGCCGTGTTTCTCGCACTCCGACTATCCTCGCTCAACTGACTAGAGCAGTTCCCTTTCCTGAAACCGTCCCTCTGATTGGCTACAGCTTATTGTACATTATTTTACATTTTAACATATTTAAATAATCAAAGCTTGAACACTTTCACGTTCTAAATAAAGTAACAATAATATCCATTACATAATAAACGTTAAATTCTTTTACATAAAACCAATACAATTTCCTTCTTAACTTTGAATGTCACGGCCAATAGCCTTGCACCAATGTGCTTTCCGATAAATAAATAAAGACCAAAAGTAAAAATTATGCACTAAACTTTACAACAAATATTATATATTACCTAATAATTCGATAAGGTGTCATGCTGTCATCGTGCAATGTGTTTTGTGTGGAGGAAATGATGATCTGATGCTTAACTGAAAAAACCGATAGTTTAAATTTACTACATATTTTAAACAAATAAAGTTACAGAGTTGATATCTACAACTTTTCTCATTTTAATGATGCGCTTCTCTGTGAAATGTCGATCGTTGAGATCGACCAAAGCGTTCAGATTTTAGCATTCAGATCATTGTTACAAAACTTGTTAATTTCATTTTAACAGCAAATCCTAAACTATGATATGATCAATATTCAATTCTTATTGGGATTACCATGAACATTTATGAAGGATGGTAGATTGAATAACTGTGCCCTAATTCCCTGCATTGCTACAGAATTAAATAGTTTCCATAAATGTTTCCCTTTATAGCCAATCTTAGGTCCGCCATATTTAACACTGCTACCTCTCCTCGGCCACAAAGGGCCTCTACTCGGTTTCCCTGTGACGTAGGTTCTCGTCTGTCTCACTCGCACACCACAGCGCTTAGGCCTCAATCAGTATAATAGGCGGTTTCTCCATCTCGTGGCGAAGATGTTCGTTTCACAATTCCTGAGGGCTGACGCTTTCAACCATATACTTAAATGAGGGCGAGATGCTCGTTATCTCACAACAGCCACAGTCCCACCTCTGCGTGCACCACTTCATAACGATCATATTGAAGTCCACGAAGCTGTTCTTCAAATTTTGAAAACAAATGAAAATCGGGTGGGGCCAAGTGGGATTGTATGAAGGTTAACCGGTGAGAGTTAATTCAAGGTGTCGGACTGTAGCGGATCTCGTTGCGCTAGTGTGCGGTCTGCCATTATCATGCATTTTCGTTGTGGTTTTCATTTCGCGACCGACCAGCGATTGAAAACAATGCTTAACAGCAAACATATCACACCCATTTAGGTTCGTGAAAAACTACGAGAGGATGCTCCTCGTGTAAACCGTTAGAAACTCTATTACAGTTCGCTGTTTACCACGCTTCGACATAGTTACATTACAAGCCGTTACGTTGTATGCTACCGTTCGGAGCCCTGGAGCGACAGAGGATTGCAACATGAGTAAGAGAAGCGGGAAAATCGATCGAGTAATATACATGACGTGTAATACCTCAACTGATATTGAGAACAGAATAAAAATTCGGAGGCATTACATTTCAGCACGCCTCGTATTTCGTTCTAAAATCGCTCGTACCGATTGGCCAACGGGATATACCGCGAACATGAACTCTAGTCCGTCAGCCACTAAAGATTCATCAAGACTTACATACAGCTTGAGTTCTCCGGCTTTCGCGGCCGGAATAATTTTGAGTGAAATACACTGCCTGACAAAAATGTTAAACATCCAGAAGCGGAAGAGGAAACGAAATGAAATTTCACGAATTGAGAGGGTATGTAATGTTATTTCAGGCCGGCCGAAGTGGCCGTGCGGTTAAAGGCGCTGCAGTCTAGAACCGCAAGACCGCTACGGTCGCAGGTTCGAATCCTGCCTCGGTCATGGATGTTTGTGATGTCCTTAGGTTAGTTAGGTTTAACTAGTTCTAAGTTCTAGGGGCCTAATGACCTCAGCAGTTGAGTCCCATAGTGCTCAGAGCCATTTGGACCATTTTTTTTGTTATTTCAGTTAAAAGTCGAGTCAAATTTACAAACAATTTGGTAGTAGGAACCCACTTACCAGCAAGACGTTGCACTCTTTCTGACCTGGGTGCTGGCACTAATTCAGTTGGAAAGAGTTGTTTCCTCTCCTGAAGCAAGCTGGGCCACATTTGTTGTAACTGTTTCTTGATATCCTGAATACTGGCACTGAGATGGAGTTGACGTCTGAGCTGTCCCTCACATGTTCTATCATGTATATCTGTGGGCATTATGCTCACCATTGGAATACATCAGCACCATGTAGACAGTTCGAAGAGACGTATGCCATGTGTGGTCGCGGATTGTCCTGTTGAAAAATGACACCACAATACAGTCCCAAAAGAGGTAACACATGAGCACGAAGGATTTCCGTGACAAACCGTTGTGCCACGAAAGTTTCCTCAGTCACTACTATCTGCTATGACCTGAAGTCATGGTTCACTACACCATCGCGCCAGGAGTAATACCACTGTTCCCCTTGAAAACATTATTGCTCACGATGGCCATCCGAGACAGTGCAGAAACGTGAGTAATCGCTGAACAGCTTGCGACACCATTCCCCATCAGCAGTCCGTGTCTCCCAGTTACATCATCAGTCCAAACCCAGCCGTCTATGTTGTAGTGTTATCGGCAGCATACGCAAGGGACAGTGATTCCAATAGTGTAGGATGGCACAGATTGTAGCAGAGAGTCCTTACTCGTTCTCGGGGGCAGCTACAGATGTGAAGAGCTTGAAATATGCTTGGTGCACAATACGATGATCGTCCCTTGTGGTGCCAGACGTGTTCCAGTGGAATCCTGATGAAGAGTATGACTGCTCTCACGTTCCCATGCCGTCCAGCACTGGGTCACTGTCAAATCCAAATGATCCATCAATCTGGACATTGCCCGAAAGAGCAGCTTACGGGCTTTGTTGTAATATTCGCTATTGTAGTGTTGGGCAGTTGGCTGTTATCAGCGCGTAGCGTTGCGCAGTTGGAGGAGAGCCGCCAGCAGTGGTGGATGTGGGGAGAGAGATGGCGGAGTTTTGAGAGCGGATCTGGACGTGCGTCCATCAGAGACAGAAAATTTGTAATACTGGATATCATGAACTGAGATATATATATATATATATATATATATATATATATATATATATATAAAATGACTTTTGAACACTATTAAGGTAAATACATTGTTTGTTCTCTATCAAAACCTTTCATTTGCTAACTATGCTTATCAGTAGTTAGTGCCCTCAGTAGTTAGAATCTTTTATTTAGCTGGCAGTAGTGGCGCTCGCTGTATTGCAGTAGTTCGAGTAACGAAGATTTTTGTGAGGTAAGTGATTTGTGAAAGGTATAGGTTAATGTTAGTCAGGGCCATTCTTTTGTAGGGATTATTGAAAGTCAGATTGCGTTACGCTAAAAATATTGTGTGTCAATTTAGTGATGATCAGAATAAGTAAAGTGAGAAATGTCTGAGTACGTTCAGTTCTGCTCAGCTGCTTGAAAATCATATAACGTAAGGGATTTACCAGCACATTAATTCACTAATTTTTCTAAGGGGATGTTTCCAAGTGAGCAGCATTATGACGTGCAATTATGCATCCTAAAGAAGGCCACTTGTGGCGAAACGTCTGTACATTATTTTACAACGTGGTGCGGATTACATCCCAGAATAATTTCATGAAAATTACTTGTAGTCATCTAATGAATAGCAGAGCTCTTGAACCAAATCCTGCCTCGGGTATGGATGTGTGTGATGTCCTTAGGTTAGTTAGGTTTAAGTAGTTCTAAGCTCTAGCGGACTGATGACTTTAGAAGTTAAGTCCCATAGTGCTCAGAGCCATTTGAACCTTTTTTTTTAATCAAATCGTATATAAAGTAGAAAGGTGTTCACTGGTAAGTACACTGACAGAAATGAAAAATGTTACATCACGGACGCCTAGATCCAACTCTGCCAAGCTCACATCCTACATTTCTAAGCCTTGTGTGACACTGATTTAAATTTTATCCTTATGCGGTTTCAGTACAGAAAAATACCATTCCTACAGGCGAAGAACGGTTCGAGTACATTAGTAATTTGGTAGATCTCTGTAACATTTACAGCTAATTGGCCTGGTGCTAACCAGACTCTTCAGCAGTATAGCTTAAATCCTACTGTTCCATAGCATATTGCTTCGTGGTCGTGACCTAAGTTGTGGCTGTTCACGTGGACATAGAGTTGCCACATCTCATTGGCTGATCATAGCACAGTGTTATATGGTAGCATTGCTTTTCCCGGCCTCTGATTGGCCACAATTAAGAGGCAGAGACTCTACTGCAGTTTTACAACGAATTTGGTGGTGGCTGTAGCCGAGAGCAGTGGTGAATCAGACATCACTGTTTATGGCTTGAGCAGAACTTTGTTTTCTGTTCAGGATACTTATTTTGTTGCTTTGTGATTCAACGTTAAATTCAACTTATAAGTTTGTGGGCTATGTTCAAACGATAAGGTCAAACAAAGCAGCCATTTACATGAAGATGTAACATCATGCAACCATTTGGAACTGTGTAAAAGGAAGTAATGGTGACTGAAATAGTAATTTTGAAGAGTGTCGCGTTAAGCACTGGAACAATGGAATAAATTCCTGACATCCCTCACAAATTTAAATACTCGTTACTGTAAAATAGACCTGCTCACTCCTGTAGCAGTTTCACAGAACCAACCCACCTATGAAAAGATGACACTGTGTGTTATTCTACTTCAGGGGGGACTCAACTTCAGAAGACGCAAGGTGAATGATCAGAACTTTGGTGACGTGGCCTTGACGTTGTACATACCCACCTGCAACTCTCACGTGAATTGCTAGGCTGTTCCAACGAGCCACAATTTCATGTCCACTTTTAAGCAGAGGTGTTGCGTTTCCGCATTATTTCTCATTTTCCAGCCTTATTTAGTCTGTTATAATATATATTTCAGGTATCTCTATTCTCTCTATCTATTATTAGTATCGTTATCATATGCAATCATTTTATATATTTTATTGTTATGTAAGATGGCTATAATTTCCCACCTTACAAGCACTCATCTACATACTTTGCTGTGGTTTACAACCAGAATTAGGTATCATGTCATAGGTTGTACATCGTAAATATGAATATTTAAAGAAGACTAACATTGTCACATACACCTTGTAAATAGTTGTTAACGCTTATTGCATGAAAGGTGGCGGACTATCTTTATTATCAAAATGGCGTAATGAAAGATTGCCTATACTAGCAGAGGTTGGAACGCCAGTGGGAATGAAACGACAGGCATAACTCAGGCCCTGGGGAGAAAAGCCCGCACAGGTTCGCAGGAGAGCTTCTGTAAAGTTTGGAAAGTAGGAGACGAGGTACTGGCAGATGTAAAGCTGTGAGGACGGGGCGTGAGTCGTGCTTGGGTAGCTCAGTTGGTAGAGCACTTGCCCGCGAAAGGCAAAGGTCCCGAGTTCGAGTCTCGGTCCGGCACACAGTTTTAATCTGCCAGGAAGTTTCATCTAAAATATGGTTGGTCGGTGTTTTGAAGAATCTGTAGAGAGGGAGAATATTCCGTGGTTTCGAGAATATGATTCGCCTTCTGCAGTTACGAGGGAGGGGAGCCGAGCTTTGCTGGGAAGTCAGCTGTGAAGAGAAAGAGGTCTTCCGATTTGAGCGCCCATGTCTGATGGTCGCTCAATATCAGCTTTGTTGCTACGGACGGACTTGCTGTCTTTGGTCTCAGGAGATTTTACAGTTACAACGGTTAGGCACTGTACTGTTGCGAATTTATGCGATTCTGGACTTCGGCTCTGGGTAGGGAGTCGTCGTTGAATACGCAGCATTCAGTGATTGAGAGCTCTTCTGCCTATACTCACATTGGGACTTTATCTGAACTCCATCCTTGTGGCTGGGAGTTCGCGTTTCTCGTCTGTAGAACACAGAGAGGAGAAGACAGTATTAGATTATACTAGTCAGAGGACCGTCTTCTGCCGTCCTAGTGTTTGAATGAGGTTTTTTTTATATTTTGTGGCTGGAGTTCTTTTGACGTCGCAGATGTGTACTAGAACCATCACTCCGACGCACCGGACACAGTACACACAGTGATATTGCTAATTGGTTCGTCTTATTAGGGCTATAAAGCTAAACATTTGTGATCACGTAAATTTTATTTCCGCTGAGGTTGCACACCACTGTAGATGATCTTTGAAAATAGTGTCTTCTAGTGTTTGGTACATACATGATGTCAGTCATATCGCGTTATTAATATCAGATCATGAGCCCATAAAAAGGAGCAGATTTGGGCAATTGATCAATCATATTAGTTAGGAAATTCGTTTGTATCTCTTTATGTCCATTGGACACTTATATATAAACTTTTGTAATATATAAAGGGGTTTTAATCTACACTAAATGTATAAGCAGAAACAGCATTTATCATTTTGTAGTTCTAGTTCCCTTAATCATTCATTTATGTTTATGTCGTAATTTATATAGTAAAGACCAAGAAGGAGGAGATAATATCACTATTAAGAGATCCTAAGATCTACTTCAGGGGGTAGTCATACAGGACCAAATCTTCATTTTCGCGTTCAGTATTTTCCGTTGCGCACATTTCAGTTTACACCCCCCCTGGAGTAGCATCTTGGAATTATTGTTATTAAAATCGTAAACACCTGTGGCACGTTAGAAGTAGGGGTGGGGTGCCAATAAATTAACACTGCCGGACAGGCGACGTCCATTTCGATGTGATGACAGCATAAGCTACTTGGGGGAAAGTAGATGTACTGATAATGGTTTCAACTTTGTCTGCAAACTGATAGCGTAGTGGTACCGCTACCAGAGCGCCTTCTGTGTCTACCATGTAATAGACAATGTTCACAAGCAGAAGGCTCAATATGGTGCAAACGTGTGAAGCAAGAAGGCAACCATGCTACAGAGACGCACTTGTGCTTCCTGCAGCCAACTGAGTGAGTTTTAAAGGAATCAAAGTGTGGCTTTCAGATTGGCGGAATGGTCCTTTCGGAGAACTGCCACACAAGCTGGATATGCTGAGTCAATTGCGCAACGATACTGCTATCAGTGGTCACGTGAACATTCTAACACACGTACATGAGGTTCTGGACGCCCACACAGCACAGACGCCCGCCAGGATCGTCATACTGCAAGGGCAGCAATGGTCGATCGTACAGTTACTACCGCACAAACAAAAGGGCTTGTGAGACCAAACATGTCAACACAAAGTGTTGCGAACTGGTTATTAGCAGTGGAGCTACGGGCACGCACTCCTCCACCCTGTCTTCCACAAACATCACAGCATTGATGTGCGTACTCGACTGGTGCCATCAGAGGATCACTTGGAAGACAGAATGGCACACTGCGTCTTCGGCGATGAAGGTCGGCTCTGCCTGTATGCAAGTGATGGTTGTTTGTGCGTGTAATGTAGTATCTGGAAGCAGAGTCTCATAGAGTGCATTTGTCTAAGACATACTGGACCCTCTAAAGACCTTATGGTCGGCGGTGCGAAAAGCTACAACTCTCGTTCATCTTTGGTGTTTATGGAGGGCATGTTAACCAGTGCTCGGTACGTGAAGAATATTTTTAGACCCATTCTTTTCCGTTATTGCAACAGGAAGGTGATGTGTTTTTTCCAACAGGTTATTCCTCACCTACACATTGCACATGAAACTCAACATGCTCTGAAAGACACGCAGCAACTTCCCTGTCCAACACGATCTCCAGACTTGTCTCTCATCTACATCTACGTGATTAGTCTGCTATTCACAATAAAGTGCCTGGCAGAGGGTTCAATGAACTACCTTCAAGCTGTCTCTCTACCGTTCCACTCTCGAACGGCACGCGGGAAAAACGAGCACTTAAATTTTTCTGTGCGAGCCCTGATTTCTCTTATTTTATCGTGATGATTATTTATCCCCATTGTGGATGGGTGCCAACAGAATGTTTTCGCAATCAGAGGAGAAAACTGGTGATTGAAATTTCATGAGAAGATCCCATCGCAACGAAAAAGGCCTTTGTTTTAATGATTGCCACTCCAAATCACGTATCATGTCCGTGACACTATATGCCCTATTTGGCGATAATACAAAACGAGCTGCCCTTCTTTGTACTTTTTCGATGTCATCCGTCCGTCCCACCTGATGCGAATCCGACACCGCACAGCAATACTCCAGAATAGGGCGGACAAGCGTGGTGTAAGCAGGCTCTTTAATAGACCTGCTGCACCTTCTAAGTGTTCTGCCAATGAATCACAGTCTTTGGTTTGCTCTACCTACAACATTATCTATGTGATCGTTCCAGTTTAGGTTATTTATAATTGTAATCCCTAAATATTTAGTTGAATTTACAGCCTTCAGATTTGTGTAACTTATCGCGTAATCCAAATTTAGCTGATTTCTTTTAGTTCAAACGGTTCAAATGGCTCTGAGCACTATGGGACTTAACTTCTGAGTCCCCTAGAACTTAGAACTACTTAAACCTAACTAACCTAACGACATCACACACATCCATACCCGAGGCAGGCTTCGAACCTGCGACCGTAGCGGTCGCGCGGTTCCAGACTCTAGCGCCTAGAACCGCTCGGCCAATACGGCCGGCTTTCTTTTAGTACTCATGTCAATAACTTCACACTTTTCTTTATTCAAGGTCAATTGCCACTTTGGGCACCATACAGATATCTTATCTAAATCATTTTGCAAGTCGTTTTGATCGTCTGATGACTTTACAAGACAGTAAATGACAGCATCATCTGCAAACAATCTTAAGACGGCTACTCAGATTGTCTCCTATGTCGTTCATATAGATCAGGAACAATAGAGGGCCTATAACACTTCCTTGGGGAACGCCGGATATTACTTCTGTTTTACTCGATGACTTTCCGTCTATTACTACGAACTGTTACCTTTCTGACAGGAAATCACGAATCTAGTGGCACAACTAGGCGATACTCAGTTGTGGATTGGCCGGAGACCAACCTACTAAATTTAGAGGAAGCCGAAAGGCACGCGTTTTAGCTCACGCAGGCTGGCGCGAGGTCTGGAACAGGACAAGGAAATTAGAACTTAGAAAAACGGACGCAGATGTTGGAATACTTAACTTTAATCCATTAATGTTGAACGTAGCGCTTGTCTGTACATTATTTACAATATCAATAGTAACTGAACATGGCGCCTTGCTAGGTCGTAGCAAATGACGTAACTGAAGGCTATGCTAACTATCGTCTCGGCAAATGAGAACGTATTTTGTCAGTGAACCATCGCTAGCAAAGTCGATTGTACAACTGGGGCGAGTGCTAGGAAGTCTCTCTAGACCTGCCGTGTGGCGGCGCTCGGTCTGCAATCACTGATAGTGGCGACACGCGGGTCCGACGTATACTAACGGACCGCGGCCGATTTCAAGGCTACCACCTAGCAAGTGTGGTGTCTGGCGGTGACACCACATTCCTCCCCCGCAAATCGGCGTACGGTTGTGTTATAAGGCTTCCGCCCGCCGTGGGGAGGACCCCATGTTGACGTATGCGACGAGGTGGGGAGCCGAACAACAGGCCAGGCTGTGCCACCCACACCCTGCCATTCGGACCGCGGGGAGCTAGGTAACGCCTGAAAACCTGCTCCAGGGTGCACGCCAACATGCGGTGTATGCGCCCGCAGAGAGACAGGAGGGGCCGAAGGGTCGACCTCCATCGGGCCGGGGCACCCGACGGGCGAAGACGACATATGGTCCGGAGCGGGCAAGAGTTCCATGTCGGAGGACATCCGGTCACGGGAAGTGTTCGGCGGCGCGTGACCCAGGGAGGCGCCCGGTGGTTGCAGCGACGCGTCCACTGCGGGCGTCGCCGGCGGGAGAACAGGCGGCGGCGGCGGCGCGTCGCCATGGGGCAAAATGGAAGGCAGCGTCGGCAACACCTGGGGCTGAGGCAAGCCAGTAGATGGGTCCCCAGGGCGCTGACCGGACGGCACCGTCGCTGAAAGCAGACGGCGAGCGGCAGATCCCATGCGACGACAGAGGCGCAGCTGGTTCAGATGCCGGCGCACCTCACCAGAGGCCTCCAAAAGCAGATAGATAGCGCGGCCGAGGCAGCGAAGAATGCGCCCTTCGAGCCAACGCCGTGAACCTCGATAGTGGCGATAGTAGACAACGTCGCCTGGAGCAAAAGCAGGTGTCTGTCGCTGCACAGGAACCTGAGGCGACGGATGTAGCAAAGACATCAAGGTTCGATGATGACGACCGTGGAGCAACTCAGCCGGCGAGCGACCATCTCGGGGCTGAGAGCGATACGAGGACAAAAAGAGCAACAACACGTCCTCCCGAGAATGCGACTCTTTTAACTTCAACATCTGTGACTTGAAAGTCCTGACCAATCGTTCAGCGGCACCGTTTGACTGTGGCGAAAACGGCACGGACGTCAGATGTTGAATACCATTGGCCTTGCAGAATGACAAATTCTGCGGACATGAATTGTGGGTTATTGTCGGAAACAATAGTCTGTGGCAGACCTTCAATGCAAAAGATAGCAGATAACGCTTGGATGGTGGCAGATGACGTCGTGGAAGATATCCGGACAACAAAAGGAAAATTACTGACTGAGTCAACCAGAACCAACCATCGAGCATTCCAGAATGGACCAGCAAAATCGATGTGTAAGCGTTGCCAAGGGGAAGTGGCTTTTGGCCATGCAAAGAATTTCCGCGGTGGTGCGGATTGTTGTTCGACACACGCCATGCAAGAAGAGCACATATTCGTAATCGCAGCATCGATTCCGAACCAAGTACAGTGCTGACGAGCAAGTTGTTTCGTTCTCACTATACCCCAATGTCCTTGGTGGAGAAGCCGTAAGACAGAGGACTGTAACGAACGTGGGACCACGACCCTGGACTGATCATTATCAGAACGCAACAGCAAAACACCACGTCGTACAAAAAGTCTCTCCTTGTGAGCAAAAAATCGGCGAACCAACGGATCCTCGATCCGTGACTTTGACAAGGGCCATTGCGTAGCAACAAAACGCAAAACGGTAGCAAGGACAGGGTCAGCAGCTGTGGCTGTAGCTACACGACGAAAATCAATTGGGAACGATTCGACCACGTCATCGGTTTCGGCATCAATTAACATGCAAGCCAGTTCGGAGGAATTGAATGCTCTATCCTCAGCAACAGGCAAACGGGACAATGCATTGGTGTTTTCGTGGTTAGCAGTGGACCGATACAAGATATCGTAGTGGTACTGCGAGAGGAAAATAGACCAGCGAATGAATTTCTGCGCTGTACGTGGAGGTACAGGCTTGTTCGGATGAAAAAGCCATGTCAAAGGTTTTTGGTCTGTGATTATGGTAAAGTGATGACCATACAAGAAATCATGAAACTTGGTAACACCAAATACGAGAGCCAATGCTTCTTTCTCGATCTGTGAATAATTTCGTTGCCCAGACGAGAGCAATTTGGACGCAAAGGCAATAGGGCGGTCATGCGATCCATCTTTGTGCGCAAGCACAGCACCGATCCCGAAATCCGATGCATCCATCATCAACAAAAGGGGTTTCTGGGGATCGAATGGCGTAAGGCAAGTATTGGAAAGCAACGCCGATTTCAACTGGCGAAAGGCGCGTTCGCATTCCGTCGTCCAGACGAACGGAACACCTTTACGGCGTAAGCGATGAAGCGGAGCTGAAATGGAAGTGGCATGGGGAACATAGCGATGATAATAATTAATTTTTCCCAGCACACTGTAGCTGCTTCAAATTCTGCGGCGAAGGCAAGTCTTGTATGGCACGGAGGTGCTCGGGACTGGGATGTATGCCTTGGGCATTGAGTACATGTCCCAGGTAGGGTAAGTCACGAGCAAGAAACACACATTTGTCCTTCCGCAAGCGAAGACCATTTTGTCGCAAGACCTGAAATAATGTTCTGAGATTGGCTAAATGTCCTTCTTCTGTCTGTCCAGAGATCACAATATCGTCCAGATAGTTTGCTGCAGTAGGGACCAACGCATAAACAGTTTGTAGATATTGCTGAAACAATGCAGGGGCGGATGCACACCCGAATGCCAGTCGTTTGAATCGATACAAACCAAGATGCGTGTTAACCACCAAAACGCGCTGGGATTCTTCGTCCACCGGTATTTGCAAGTACGCATCTGCTAGGTCCAACTTCGAAAAATATTTACCCTGGCGCAGTTTGTCAAAAAGATCTTTCGGGTGGGGTAAAGGAAAAGTCGCAATCACTAGTTGTGGATTCACTGTTGCCTTGAAGTCCACACAAAGTCTCAATTTTCCAGAAGGTTTTGGCAAAATTACTAAGGGTGTAATGTTTTTGCTACCTCATCACGCAATGCGTGGGGAACATTGTGCGCTCTGAAAAATTTCGGTTGCGCATTTACTTTCAGTTCCAAATGTGCTCCATAGTTCTTAGAGCAACCGAGGCCCGGTTCAAAAATGTCTGCAAATTCTTCACATAGACGAGAAACACTGTCTGAAGGCACAGTCTGGTTCACTGATAGGACCTGATTCACTATAGACAAGTTAAACAACTGAAATAAATCGAAACCAAACAAGTTCACTGCAGAAGAAGAACGAAGGACGTACAATGACACAAGTTTTGTTTGTCCCTTGTATATTGCAAGAAGGCTGCACTGTCCTAACACAGGGATATGCTGACCGGAATAGCTACAGAGCTTAACATTTGCGGCACGCAACGAAGGTGTGCCCAGCTGTTTGTACATGTCTTGATTGATCAGTGAAACTGCAGCTCCGGTATCGAGCTGGAATGGTATCACTTTGCCGTTAATGTCCAAGTACGCAAAAAGTTTATTGTCCTGCTGACGACAAGAGCGACTGTCTCGTGCAACGTGAACTGACACTGGTACAAAATCACTTGCGACTTGACAGCATTTCTGGCGATGTCGACGCACACTATTTGTGGGACGAACACAGTCACTGGTAGAAAGAGTGGCACTGAGCGGAGTGGAATGAACTACATGAATTTCCATGGTGAAGTGTCACGAGCCGGAGTATCCTTGATTCTAATTTGGCGTGAAGCAAAGGGCCTGGAATGGTTGTGAGTGTCCGATGTGAGCTTTTTCTGGCAAACACTCTGAACATGGCCTTTTTTATTACAGAAAAAGCAAATAGCTTGGCGTGACGGGCAAGTCTCACGCGAATGTCTAGTAGCACACTGCGGGCATGATTTTAGCACTGCATTTGCATGCCTGTGCGGCACAGGTGGCTGTGAGCCTGGTGGCAGCTGCGCGGCTAGGCGCGAGGGCTGTTTACTGCTCCGTGCAGCTCGCCCGGTGGGCCGGTTAACGTGACACACGGCTGATGAAGTTTCAAACGATTCCTGAGCAAAGTCAAGTGTGTCCTGCCGATCCAATATGTCCATCACTTGTTGAAGGGAGGGATTGACTAGTTTCAAAATCTGTTCTCTTATATGAACATCAGAAACGTTCTGTGCAATTGCATCACGTACCATAGTATCTCAATAAGGGAGTCCACATTGACACTCAAAAGCACAATCCCTAGTAAGGCCTTGCAAGGTTGCAACCCACTCCCGATTAGTCTGACCTGCCGTACTTTTTGTACGAAAGAAGGTATACCATTTCGCAAATACATTGACTGATTCTTTGAAATATGCATCTAATGCAGACAAAATTTCGTCGTAGGACAGAGTTGCTACATTGCGTCGGGGAAATAATTTGACTATCACACGGTACGTGTGTACCCCAACGGAGGACAACAAAAATGGCTGCCGCTCGTTACCTTGAATTCTGTAGGCGGCGAGATGGAATCCAAATTGGCGTGACCACTCCGTCCAGCTTTCCAGTGCAGCGTCAAAAGGTCGAAAAGTCGGTGCAACTGCATGTTGTGGTTGCATTAGCGGTGGAGCGGCGGCTGCCGCATCGTTTTGCATTGCACGTTGACCCTGGAGGAGCTGTCCAAGGGCATCCAGTAAGGCCTGCGTCTGCTGATTCTGTAAGCGATAAAATTCGGACAGTACATCTGGAGATTGTGGCGAAGCCATTACACAAGTAAATCAGGGCAATATCGATAAGAACGCGGAAAACCTCGTCGCCAAAATGTTGTGGATTGGCCGGAGAGCAACCCACAAAATTTAGAGGACGCCGAAAGGCACGCGTTTTAGCTCACGCAGGCTGGCGTGAGGTCTGGAACAGGGCAAGGAAATTAGAACTTAGAAAAACGGGCGCAGATGGTGGAATAGTTAACTTTAATCCATTAATGTTGAACGTAGCGCTTGTCTGTACATTATTTACAATATCAATAGTAACTGAACATGGCGCCTTGCTAGGTCGTAGCAAATGACGTAACCGAAGGCTATGCTAACTATCGTCTCGGCAATGAGAACGTATTTTTTCAGTGAACCATCGCTAGCAAAGTCGGTTGTACAACTGTGGCGAGTGCTAGGAAGTCTCTCTAGACCTGCCGTGTGGCGGCGCTCGGTCTGCAATCACTGATAGTGGCGACCAGCGGGTCCGACGTATACTAACGGACCGCGGCCGATTTCAAGGCTACCACCTAGCAAGTGTGGTGTCTGGCAGTGACACCACATACTCTGTAGACACGCAGTTTGGTTAGAAGACGCTTGTGAGGAACGGTGTCGAAAGCTTTCTGGAAATCTAAAAATGTGGAATCAATTTGATATCCCCTGTCAATAGCACTTATTACTTCATGTGTATAAAGAGCTAGTTGTGTTTCACAAGAACGATATTTTATGAATCCGTGCTGACTGTGTATCAATAAAACGTTTTCTTCGGGGTACTTAATAATGTTCGAATACAGGATATGTTCCAAAACTCTACGGCAAATCGTCGTTAGTGATATAGGCCTGTAATTCAGCGGATTACTCCTACTTCCCTTTTTGGGTATTTGTGTGACTTGACCAATTTTCCAGTCTGTAGGTACGGATCTTTCTGTGAGTGAGTGGTTGTATATAACTGCTAAATTTGGAGCTATTTTATCAGCATACTGTGAGAGGAACCTAACTGGTATACAATCTGGAACGGAGGCCTTGCCTTTATTAAGTGATTTAAGCTGCTTTGTTACGCCTAGGATATCTACTTCTATGTTTCTCATCTTGGCAGTTGTTCTCGATTGGAACTCAGGAATTCACTCGAGCATGAGTGGGATATGATGGGATGAGAAGTGACTCGTCAACCAACAACTCTTACAAGCCTACATGAATAGGTGGAGCAGGTGTGGAATAATGTATCCCAAGACAGCATTCGCCATTCCATACGATCGACTCGATCCCAGAGCCAGTGCCTGCATTGCCGCCAGTGGAGCCTACACTACGTACTAGTAAGGGTCTTTCAGTATGGGTCGACACTTGATACCTCAGAGCCGCTCGTGCCACTGATCTGTAAATGTAATCATTTCATGTACTACGTATGCATTGTTGCAACAGTAAATCATGAGTGAACTGCAAATCTTTAAATGGGTGTACTAATTTTTTCTGCTAGTATATTTGTGGGGAAGGGAGACAGTAACAAATGTACCCCTCCTCCAGAACCGAGCCCTGGATCGGATCCAGGCCTGATGCCTAATAATTTTGTCGTTGATGGGGTGCTAAATGGAAATTATAACAGTTAATGGCTACCGTTTTAGGTGCTTCATGCACTAAAATGAGGAAGTGCTGCAGTTTACACGTGATGCATTTCGCCGACTTAGCTGTCCTTCACTTTCCATTACAGTAAGTAGTCGCGTTGTCAAGGCTGTAGGTGGGGACAGTTCCCCACCATCCCTACTCCATTGTCGGCGGCGATTTGCGCGTAAACAGTCGGGGGGAGCGCATTAGCGGGCCTTCCTGCGTCACGCGCGTTTGACAGCCGCTTAACCCCATTTGGCGATCGGGCGCCACTAACTGCTATCTGGTTAGCGGTATCTCTAAACGCACTCCGCTGGCGCGCGACGCGCTAATTACTCTGCAGCCCTGCCAGGCTGGCGGCAAAATGCACTACAGAAACACCTCCACCCGCTTTACAGGCTTTAATGTTGCCGACCAGCGACATCTCAGCTGCTTGGTTCACTTTATGTGACAGCGCCCCAAGTTTACCATTGAAACCACAACACTGCAGTGTACACTGAAGTAGTGAAAGTCGAGAGATGCACATACAGGGTGGTCCATTGATCGTGACCGGGCCAAATAACTCACGAAATAAGAGTCAAACGAAAAAACTACAAAGAACGAAACTTGTCTGGCTTGAAGGGGGAAACCAGATGGCGCTATGGTTGGCCCTCTAGATGGCGCTGCCATAGGTCAAACGGATGTCAACTTCGTTTTTTTTAATAGCAACCCCCATTTTTTATTACATATTCGTGTAGTACGTAAAGACATATGAATGTTTTAGTTGGACCACTTTTTTCGCTTTGTGATAGATGGCGCTGTAATACTCACAAACATATGGCTCACAATTTTAGACGAACAGTTGGTAACAGGTAGGTTTTTTAAATTAAAATACAGAACGTAGGTACGTTTGAACAATTTATTTCGGTTGTTCCAATGTGATGCATGTAACTTTGTGAACTTATCATTTCTGAGAACGCATGCTGTTACAGCCTGATTACTTGTAAACACCACATTAATGCAATAAATGCTCAAAATGATGTCCGTCAACCTCAATGCATTTGGCAATATGTGTAACGACATTCCTCTCAACAGCAAGTAGTTCGCCTTCCGTAATGTTCTCACATGCATTGACAATGCGCTGACGCATGTTGTCTGGCGTTGTCGGTGGATCACGATAGCAACTATCCTTCAACTTTCCCCACAGAAAGAAATCTGTGGACGTCAGAGTCGGTGAACGTACGGACCATGGTATGGTGCTTCGACAACCAATCCACCTGTCATGAAATATTCTATTCAATAAGGCTTCAACCGCACGCGAGCTATGTGCCGGACACCCATCACGTTGGAAGTACATCGCCGTTCTGTCATGCAGTGAAACATCTTGTAGTAACATCGGTAGAACATTACGTAGGAAATCAGCATACATTGCACCATCGATAAAATGGGGGCCAATTATCCTTCCTCCCATACTGTCGCACCATACATTAACCCGCCAAGGCCGCTGATGTTCCACTTATCACAGCCAACGTGGATTTGCCGTTGCCCAATAGTGCGTATTATGCCGGTTTACGTTACCGCTGTTGGTGAATAACGCTTGGTCGCTAAATAGAACGCGTGCAAAAAATCTGTCATCGTCCCGTAATTTCTCTTGTGTCCAGTGGCAGAACTGTACACGACGTTCAAAGTCGTCGCCATGCAATTCCTCGTGCGTAAAAATACGGTAAAGGTGCAATCGATGTAGATGTAGCATTCTCAACACCGACCTTTTTGAGATTCCCGATTCTCGCGCAATTTGTCTGCTGCTGATGTGCAGGTTAGCCGTGACAGCAGGTAAAACACCTACGTGGGCATCATCATTTGTTTCAGGTTGCAGTTGACGTTTCACATGTGGCTGAACACTTCCTGTTTCCTTGAATAACGTAACTATCCGGCGAACGATCCGGACACTTGGATGATGTCGTCCAGGATACCGAGCAGCATACATAACAGACGCCCGTTGGGCATTTTGATCACAATAGCCATACTTCAACACGATATCGACCTTTTCCGCAATTGGTAAACGGTCCATTGTAACACGGGTAATGTATCACGAAGCAAATACCGTCCGCACTGGCAGAATGTTACGTGATACCACATACTTATACTTTTGTGACTATTACAGCGCCATCTATCACAAAGCGAAAAAAGTGGTCCAACTAAAACATTCATATTTCTTTACGTACTACACGAATATGTAATAAAAATGAGGGTTACTATTTTAAAAAACGCAGTTGATATCCGTTTGACCTATGGCAGCGCCATCTAGTGCGCCAACCATAGCACCATCTGGTTTCCCCCTTCACGCTAGACGAGTTGCGTTCTTTGTAGTTTTTTCGTTTGATGCTTATTTCGTGAGATATTTGGCCCGGTCACTATCAATGGACCACCCTGTGTACAGAAGACGGTAGAATCGCGCACACAAGACACAAAAGCGTGGTGCATTGACGGCGCTGCAGTTTGTACTGAGGTGGTTCATGTGAAAACGTTTCCGACATGATTGTGGCTCCACGACAGGAATTAATAGAGCTTGAACGCCGAATGGTAGTTGGAGGTAGACGCTTGGACATTTCTTTTCGTAAATTGTTAGGGAGTTCAATATTTGTAGATCTAAAGTGTCAAGAGTGTGCCGAAAATACCACGTTTCAGGCATTAGCTCTCACCACTGACAATGCAATGGTCTACAAACTTCATTTAACGATCGAGAGCAGTAGCTTTTGTATAGAGTCGTCAGCGCTAAAAGCCAAGGACGCTGCGTGAAATAATCACACAAATCAACATGGGACATACGGCGAACATATCTGTTAGGACAGTGTGGTGAAGTTTGGTGTTAATGGGCTATGGACGACCGATGCGAGTGCGTTACCTAACAATACATCACCTGCAACGCCCTCGGCCTCTGACTGTATCGACTGGACCCTAGACGACTGTAAAACCATGGCCTGGTCAGAGGAGTCCTAATTTCAGTTGGTAAGACCTGATGGTACGGGGTCGAGTGTGGTGCAGACCCCATGGAACCATGGAACCAACATGCTAACAAGGAACTGTGCAAGCTGGTGGTGGCATCATAATGGTGTGGGCTGTATTTACATGGAATGGTCTGGGTCCTACGGTTCAACTGAATCGACCATTGATTGGCACTGGTTATGTTCAAGTACTTGGAGTCCATTTACAGCCAATCACGGACTTGTTCCCAAACAACGATGGAACTTTTTTAAGATAATGTGCCATGTCACTGGGTCACAGCTCTTTTTGATTAGTTTGAAGAACATTCTGGACAATTAGAGTGAGTGATTTGGCCACCCAGATCGCCCTGCATGAATCCCATCGAACGTTTATGGGAGATAATCGGGAGGTCAGTTCATATTCAAAATCCTGCTCCTGGCTAGAGAGGCAGCATGGCTCAATATTTCTGCACCGGACTTCCAACGAATTGTTGAGTCCTTGCCATTTCGAGTTGCTTCACTACGTTGGACAAATGGAGGTCCGACAGCTGGCCGGAGTGGCCGAGCGGTTCTAGGCGCTACAGTCTGGAACCGCGCGACCGCTACGGTCGCAGGTTCGAATCCTGCCTCGGGCATGGATGTGTGTGATGTCCTTAGGTTAGTTAGGTTTAACTAGTTCTAAGTTCTAGAGGACTGATGACCTCAGTTGTTACGTCCCATAGTGCTCAGAGCCATTTGAAACATTTTTGAGGTCCGACACGATATTAGCTGCTAGCGCATTACTTTTGACACCTCAGTGGAAGACCTGACTGGTGTTAAGGTATTTAAAACATTACGTTAACGGTTAAGATTCCTACACAAAATGTTAGTCACCCACTTGAGAGGGCGCTCGTAAGATGTGACAGTGTGCTGTGATGACACTTAGCGCACTCAATTTAACGATTAAACCACTTAAATAGTTAAGCATAATTATTAAGAAAAGTAATTAGCTAGAGAATATGTTAACTGGAGCAGCGTTTTATTGCACTAAGAATGGCGAAAACAGCATAACAATTGGAAGACATATTGGGGAGATATTTGCGTTTTAATGCAGCGAGCCTATCAGAATGGAGCATTCGTGGGCATGCACGGCCGACCGTCTGGTGAAGTTGGCACTCGACTTTCGAGAAATATGCATTTTTTGAGAGTTCTTGATAGATATGTCATGGTTCTACAGTTTTTTGTAAAAAATTTGAATAGATCTGCAGAATTTCGTGGGGAAAACACTAGTAACGAGAAAAATTTTAATCTGGTACGAGAAAATGAATTGCCAAATTCGTGAAAAAAATAATAATCACAGTTTTGAATATCCCCGCAAGAGCTCTACAGAAAACCCTAATGACATTTTTTGTCCAGATAATAGTTTATGAGATAACTGCGATGATGAGGGACCCATTTTCACAGTTGTATGAAGCTAGCAAAAAAATTTCGAAAAGTATACATTTTTTCAGAGATCTTGGTAAATATGTTATAGTTCTAGAGTTCTCTGTAAAAAAAATTTAATAGTTCTGTACAATTTTGCGAAAAAAATTATGATCCGAATTTTGAACACATGAATAGCTGCGAAGTTGTCAACCGATTTTGGATTTTTTTTAGAGTTCTTGGTGGATATGCTATAGCCCTAGACTTCTCTGTACCGGTTTTAAATAGTTCTGCAGAGTTTCGTGAAGAAAACACTCGTAAACGGGAAAAGTTTAATGTTGTAAAATATTATTTGCCAATTTGCGAAAATAAAACTGTTATCACAATTCTGGATAGCTCCCTAAGAGTTCGACAGAGAACCTTCGCGACATTTTTTGTGCAGGTAACTGCAACAATAAGAGACCCATTTTCAGTACAGAAAAGATATGAAATCGCACTAGAGTTCTGATGAAAGTTCCGATCACAGTTAGTTCTGTGTAGTACCCCCAAGAGTTTTATCGAAAACCTTAATATAATTTCTTGTGAAGATAATCGTTTATAATGCAGTAATGTGGGATCCACTTGACGAATACATAGCTTTTCGATCGGAAGCTTAGCTGAGCTGCCCTAGTTGTGATCGGTGCGTGTAGTACAAGTCGGCATACAGCGTCTCGATTGTCGTTAGGTATCAGACTGCTGACAACCTTAGCTATCTAGGTAGCTGCCATTCCTTCGTATACTTATTGCTTGTATTACAGCTTTAATTTAATTTGATATTCTTTGCTACAATTATGTTTTCAGTTTGAAGATAGCTGTCTCTATAACGTTCCGTCACGAATTCCTCTTACTTCAGTGTTTGATATGTACGGGGATTTTCCAACATTAACAGATGAATACAAGGCTTTTCATCCATAAAGTATATTAAAGGCAAAACAACGCCACGGATAAAAGGATCCTGTCCTGTAACAGGTGTTGTTTAAATACATTAATGAAATCATTTAAAAACGTTAATTAAATCTACAAACATACATATAGTTCAGGTTATGAAGCGTATGCTGGGACTCCTAGTGAGCAGAGAGAACAGACAACTCCCGAGTTCCAAGCTCTCGGTGCTCCATCTCGTCCCGAGCTACCTCTGGTGAAATGGCGAGGAGGGGGTGGGGGAAGGGTGGGGGCAAAGGCGCTCTCTCTCTCTCTCTCTCTCTATCTATCTATCTATCTATCTATATATGTATCTATTTCTGTCGCTGTCTCTTTCTCTCACTCTTCGCATCCAAAAATCTGGCCCAGAATTATCTTCACCAAACGATACCCTCTGGCACCTGTAGCAGCGTAAATGGTGTCCACGACAGCACTCGAGCCTCTCATGGAAGAGCTGATTTCCGACTAATGTTGAATGGTGCTCCAATAACGATATGTATTTTGAACTGAGTAAATTAATTGATTAAAATGCATGAGTCTAAGCGAACAAAATCGTACCCCTATCCTGTTTTCCAACCCTGACACTGAACGTATGAAGACACAAAAGGTGATTCAGTTGCATAACGCATTGGAACTCCCGTGTGAAAAAAATAACACGTGTCTTGATAATGTTGGAAAATCCCAGCAAGTATCGAACACTGAAGTAACAGAAATTCGTGAAAGCACATTACAGAGCCAGCTATCTTCAAATCCGATACGCAATTTTAGCAAAGAATATCAAGTTAAATTTAAGTTGTTGTGATACAACACAATAAGTGAACGAAGAAATGGCAACAACTTAGACTGCTCAGCTTGTCGGCAGTCAGATACATAACGACAGTCGCACAATGTGTGCTGACTTGTGCCTACATGCACCGATGACAAATAGGACAGCTCAGCTCAGTTTCCGATCGAAAAGCTGAATGCTCGTAAACTGGGCCCCACATTATTGCAATTACAAACGAATATCTTCACAAGAAATTACGTTAAGCTTTTCGATAAAACTCTTGGAGTGTTATCCAGAATTGTGATCGGAACTGTCATCAGAATTCTAGTGCGATTTCGTATATTTTCTGTAGTGAAAATGAGTCGCTCATTATTGCAATTATCTCATAAACTATTACCTGCACAAAAAATGTCGTGAAGGTTTTCTGTAGAGCTCTTGGGGAGCTATTTAGAATTGTGATCACTATGTTATTTTTGCAAACTGTCAAATAATATTTTACAACATTAAATGTTTCCCGATTGAGAGCGTTTTTTCGCGAAATTCGGCATGACTATTCAAATTCAGTACAGAGAACTCTAGAACTATAGCATATCCACCAAGAACTCTGAAAAAATGATGTATTTCTCGAAAGTCGGATGCCAACTTCACAGCTAGTCAGCTATTCAGAAATGTGATGATAATTTTTTTTGTGAAGTTCTACAGAATTATTAAATTTTTTTTACAGGGAACTCTAGAACTATAGCATATCTATAAAAAAAACCTCTGAAAAAATATATATTTCTCGACAATTGTCGGCTTCACAGCTATTCTGTTAGTCAGAATTGTGATCATGAATTTTTTTCGAGAAACTCTACACAATTGTTGAAAATTTTGACAGAGAAATCTAGAACTACAGCATATCTACCTAGAAGTCTGAGAAAAATGTATATTTCTCGAAAATCGGATGCCAGCTGAGAAAATGGGACCCTCACTATCGCAATTATCTCATAATGTATTATTTGCATAAAAGAATGTGAAACCTACCCTTAGAATAATTTACGAATGATTGTGCTGATAAACCCCTTACGTTATTTGATTTTCAAGCAGCTGAGCAAAACTGAACGTACTCAGACATTTCTCACTTTACTTATTCTGATCATCACTAAACTGACACACAATATATTTAGCGCAACGCAATCTGACTTTCAATAATCCTTACAAAAGAATGGCCCCGACTAACAATAACCTATACCTTTCATGAATCAATTACCTCACAAAAATCTTCTTTACTCGAACTACTGCACTACAGCGAGCGCCACTACTGCCAGCTAAATAAAAGATTCTAACTTCTGGAGGCACTAACTACTGATACACATAGTTAGCAAATGAAAGATTTTGATAGAGAACAAACAATGTATTTACCTTAATAGATTTCAAAAGTCATAATATACGTATCAGTTCATGATTCCAGTATTACAAATTTACTGTCTCTGTTGGACACACGTCCAGATCATCCGCTCTCAAAACTCTGCCATCTCTCTCCCCATATCCACCACTGCTGGCGGCTCACCTCCAACTTCGCAACGCTACACGCTGTTCACATCCAACTGCCCAACACTACAATAGCGAATATTCCAACAATGCAAACCAGCCACAGACTGCACACAGCACAGCCAGTGATTTTCATATAGAGCGCTACGTGACGTTATATAAAAACCTAAACAGTCTACTTACAAATGCAATTAGTGATCTCTGTAGAACTCTTGGGGAACTATTTGGAAATGTGATTTTTTTTCAAATTTGGCAATTACTTTTTTGTACAAGATCAAAATTTTCCCGATTACTAGTATAATTTTCAGCAGAACTATTCAAATGTTGTACAGAGAACTGTAGAACTATGGAAAACCTAATAAGAACTCTGAAAAAAACTTATGTTTCTCTATCTATGTATGTACTGGTATGCATCAAACTGAGGACCTAGAAAAGCCCTAGCTCTCAGTGGTTCACAACCCCACAACAGGCCACAGCAGTAAACCCACACCACCGGCGTCCCACACGGAACGCAGGGTTATTGTGCGGTTTGGCCCCCAGTGGACTCCCCCCTCCCTCCCACCGTGAACGTCTCATACCAGACGAGTGTAACCCCAAATGCGTGGTAGAATAATTACGATGTGCACGTACGTGGAAACGGTGTTTGCGCAGCAATCGCCGACACAGTGTTACTGAGGCGGAATAAGGGGAACCAGCCCGCATTCGCCGAGGTACATGGAAAACCACCTTAAAAACTTTCCACAGACTGGCCGGTACGCCGGACCTCGACACAAATCCGCCGGTACCCGGCACGTATTCCCGCTCGGAAAGCAGCGCGTGTTTTTTTTTAGGCTTACCACTTTTTTATTTTATTTTTTTTGCGACTATACGTGTTTTTTTAATTTATAAATAAAGAAAGAAAATTACCTCTTCCACTTCAGGCGTTGGCCCCTAGCACCCATACTACCCCCAAAAACCTATCTAGCCTAAAAACAAAAACAAAGCTAGTGCCACCGCCACTTTCATCCTAAAGCTCACTAGGACGGCCGTTGGCCACCACTTCAGGTTCCGCCCACGAACAAAAATTAAATATGCCTCTGAACATTTTATTAAAAAATAAAAGGAGAAAGGAAAGGGTATAATACTTTATTATATTTTATTTGTTGCTCATTTTGTTCTTATTTTGTTCTTGTGTATTTATTTGGATTCGAAAGCAGGTCTCCCGCTCACCAATGTGCTAACAGTCATAGTTAATCAAGCCTGGAAAACTAAAACAGAATGGAGACACCATCGAAGAGAGTAAACATAAATAACATGAGAATAAAGCTACAATTTCGTAGTTAGGCTTCCCAGCGACTGCGCCCACTGATAAAGATTGTTCAATATACAGGGTGTTTCAAAAATGACCGGTATATTTGAAACGGCAATAAAAACTAAACGAGCAGCGATAGAAATACACCGTTTGTTGCAATATGCTTGGGACAACAGTACATTTTCAGGCGGACAAACTTTCGAAATTACAGTAGTTACAATTGTCAACAACAGATGGCGCTGCAAGTGATGTGAAAGATATAGAAGACAACGCTGTCTGTGGGTGCGCCATTCTGTACGTCGTCTTTTTGCTGTAAGCGTGTGCTGTTCACAACGTGCAAGTGTGCTGTAGACAACATGGTTTATTCCTTAGAACAGAGGATTTTTCTAGTGTTGGAATTCCACCGCCTAGAACACAGTGTTGTTGCAACAAGACGAAGTTTTCAACGGAGGTTTAATGTAACCAAAGGACCGAAAAGCGATACAATAAAGGATCTGTTGGAAAAATTCAACGGACTGGGAACGTGACGGATGAACGTGCTGGAAAGGTAGGGCGACCGCGTACGGCAACCACAGAGGGCAACGCGCAGCTAGAGCAGCAGGTGATCCAACAGCGGCCTCGGGTTTCCGTTCGCCGTGTTCCAGCTGCGGTCCAAATGACGCCAACGTCCACGTATCGTCTCATGCGCCAGAGTTTACACCTCTATCCATACAAAATTCAAACGCGGCAACCCCTCAGCACCGCTACCATTGCTGCACGAGAGACATTCGCTAACGATATAGTGCACAGGATTGATGACGGCGATATGCATGTGGGCAGCATTTGGTTTACTGACGAAGCTTATTTTTACCTGGACGGCTTCGTCAATAAACAGAACTGGCGCATATGGGGAACCGAAAAGCCCCATGTTGCAGTCCCATCGTCCCTGCATCCTCAAAAAGTACTGGTCTGGGCCGCCATTTCTTCCAAAGGAATCATTGGCCCATTTTTCAGATCCGAAACGATTACTACATCACGCTATCTGGACATTCTTTGTGAATTTGTGGCGGTACAAACTGCCTTAGACGACACTGCGAACACCTCGTGGTTTATGCAAGACGGTGCCCGGCCACATCGCACGGCCGACGTCTTTAATTTCCTGAATGAATATTTCGATGATCGTGTGATTGCTTTGGGCTATCCGAAACATACAGGAGGCGGCGTGGATTGGCCTCCCTATTCGCCAGACATGAACCCCTGTGACTTCTTTCTGTGGGGACACTTGAAAGACCAGGTGTACCGCCAGAATCCAGAAACAATTGAACAGCTGAAGCAGTACATCTCATCTGCATGTGAAGCCATTCCGCCAGACACGTTGTCAAAGGTTTCGGGTAATTTCATTCAGAGACTACGCCATATTATTGCTACGCATGGTGGATATGTGGAAAATATCGTACTATAGAGTTTCCCAGACCGCAGCGCCATCTGTTGTTGAAAATTGTAACTACTGTAATTTCGAAAGTTTGTCTGCTTGAAAATGTACTGTTGTCCCAAGCATATTGCCACAAACGGTATATTTCTATCGCTGCTCGTTTAGTTTTTATTGCCGTTTCAAATATACCGGTCATTTTTGAAACACCCTGTATGATCGTTTGCAGTTCGTTCTGACCTCATCTGCCACTGCCTGGAACATTCCAGCTACACGGCGGTCTGTGAAAAGCACTCCATCGGTAGTTTGCGAAGCATTGTCGATATCTGGTATGCCCGGAAATAGCATGATGTCTTTCTTGTAAATAGAGCCAGAAGTCAAGGAAATTCTTGTGTCCGTCACGACAGAGGTAATGGACCGCATGTCCACGTATCCAGGTGACGGAGCTGGTTCGAGTTTTGGGGTAAAATATCTCATCTGGAAACAATAACGTGCGTGCAGATATATGCTCTGTCCTAACTCGCAAAAGATAAGCCAGCATCTGCAGCACTAGGTGCCAAACCGGTCCCGCCTCTCCACAGCTGAGGCGGTGCTCGTCAGAATCTACTGTATTACAACCCACACAATTGGGAGATTCTGCCATGTGGATATTGTAGAGACGTTCTTGCGTCACCAGCTTCCCATTAACGACTACATACCATTGGGAAACAACATCGGAATCAAGCATGGCATCGTGTACAGTCTTCCACACCACGCGCCACCGTACGTCAGGATATTTTAGTTCGACCACATTTAGGGGGCGGCGTTGCAGCATGTCATGATATAGGCGTCGAGTTGTGGCCATTTGTGGTGTCGTGAGCGCTACACTGCAATAACTTTGTTCTAAATAGAAACGTCCTATATAAAAGAGGGGCGCTGGGATGTCCTGTAGTGGCACCGGCGCTCTTAGTGAAGCAGGTCGCAGCGCCGTCAGAAGCAGACTCATGAGGCTCGTAGGACAACGGCGCAGCAGACATAAATGTGAGCTAACATAGAGGGCAATGGCCCTATCATGGACGTTAACTAGACCGAGACCACCTTTTTCCTTGGGGAGGATAAGAGATACGTATCTGATCTTCAGTAACATACCAGCGGTGACGAAGTATCCCAGCGCTGCCATAATGCTACGAGCCAAGGGTTTCGGAATGGGTAGCGTTTGGGCGACATGCGGTATGCGGGACGCAAGGTATACATTGGCATAATACGCCCGCTGAACGATGTTGAGTGATCGCAAGCGCTGATTTGCAATTCCGGCCCTAATTTGGTTACGAAGGCATCGATAATTGAGCGTCGTCGCGCGTCGCATGTCGTTCATGAAACCTAAGCCCAAGCAGCGGACAGTATCACTGAAGCGTAAGGGGGCAACGTGTTCCTGCGGTAGCCCAATCCCGATGCTCAAGGCGACAGACTTCTCAACGTTGATTTGGCTACCAGAAGCTGTACCGTAGGTTACAATCCAGTCCAAAGCCGCGGCCATGTCGTCAGCTCCACGTATGACGATCATCAAAACATCCGCATATGCGGTGCAGCGATAGATGGAGCCGCCGAACTGTATCCCAGTGAGCCTGTCTCGGAGACCACACAACAAAGGTTCTAAGGCCAATGCAAAAAAAAAATGTTGATAATGGACATCCCTGTCGTACTGATCGGCTGATCGGCATGGGTGCCGTCAGTCTTCCATTAACAAGAACTCGAGAAGTAGCCCCATGCAGAAGGCGTGTCAACACTGTGATAAAGGGGTCGGGGTATTCCATGCGCCGTAGAACGGCCGTGAGGAAAGTGTGGCCCACACGGTCAAGAGCCTGGCTAAAGTCAATAGACGGCAGGGCTGCCGGCAAACGTCTCACCCGTGCAAGGGAGATGAGATCTCTGTAACAACATATCGCAGTTCTGATGTTGTTGGGTCCCCCCAAGGACGTCTGATCGCTGGATAGGACGTGCAATAGTGTGCCGCGAGTACATTCTGATAGCAGCCTCGAAAAGATCTTGAAGTCGCTGTTCAATAACGTTAAGGGGCGATAATCGCGGACATGATTCCATCCCTTCGGCTTATGGATAGGGACAATCAGTCCTTCCAAGAACGGTGCAGGCAACGGTATACCCGGGGACATCAATTCCTGACAAATTTCAACCCAACACGGTACCAACAGTTGTTTAAATGCTCGATAGAACTCTAATGGTAATCCATCGATTCCTGGTGATTTATGGGGAGCACCTTTACCAATGGCGTCGAGCACTTCCTCTTCTGTCACTTCTCCCACTAAAGTCGGTACCATGTCTGGTGGAACTGTACCGTGGACATGTGCCGAAACGGTGTCTACCGTCGCCATATCAGGGAGCACTGCTGAATAAAGCTGAGCGTAATGCCCATAAAAGGCTTCTGCTATATCTGCTTGTTCTGCCACGTGTCGTCCGTCGTCCGTTATCATGTCGGTTACCAGCGCCCTACGGCGCCTCCTGCTCTCTAGGAGCACGTGGTGCATAGATGGCCTTTCTGATTGTATCATGTCTGGAGCACGCGACCGTATAACAGCGCCCTGTAAATGATGGCGTGCTAAGGAGACGAGCTGCGCTTTCGCTCGATTGACTATGATCTGCCTGTCAGGTGAGGGCTCCATAGCAAGACATTCCCGTGGGACGGTGTAATAAAAGTTTTCTGTGCTCCTCCTCCATGCCGCCGCTTCCCGGCCGTAAGCCATGAAGGTGCGCCTAAGAGCAGGCTTCGCACATTCAATCCACCAACTGAGGGTCGATCGGTAACGACCACGGCGCTGTAAGGACGCGTTCCACGACTCTTCGATAGCACCTTTACATGCCGGCTCGTCCAGATGGGCGACGTTCAGTTTCCAGGGGGACCTACTGCGCCACACACGAGCAGGTTGGAGGGCAATGGTGCAAATATAGGCTGTGTGGTCGGTGAATGCAGTGGGCCAGAGCTCTGCTCCTCTCGTCGCCGTCGAAAGGGCGCTTGTGACGTAAATCCTGTCTAACCGACTTGATGAATGACTTGTATAATTGGTGTAACCAGGAGCTGGGCCATGGATGTGGCGCCACGTGTCGATCAGGTGGAGGTCACGCATTAGCATTTCCAATTCCGCACACTGGACGTGATGTGTCTGCTGATCAGACGGAGATAATGTACAGTTAAAATCTCCTCCGATCACCATATCGTCTATGCGGCCCATAAATAGACGCGTAATATCTTCCGAAAAAAAGCGGGCCCGATCTCTCCGTCTCCCTGATCCTGAAGGGGCATGTACATTGATGAGTCGCACACTGTTGACAGTTACTGCCATGGCTCTTGCACTCGGTAAGAACAGCACATCCATAGCCGCCAAGCCGTCCCGTAGCAGGACAGCCACACCACAATCGGTAGAAGAGGCGTGGGAGATGTGGGCGGTATATCCGTAGAAGTCAGGGGAACTAGCGACACATACTTCCTGTAAGAGGGCCACGTCGATGTCCGCCGCATCAAGCATGCATTGTAGCATTGTTAGTTTGTGTGGTGCCCTTATCGCGTTGATATTGATTGTGGCAAGGCGAAAGGTGTGCTGCCTAGCCTCTTCACCTAGGGTAGACGCCATGGCAACCAAAGCTAACCGCAAGAGATGCCGGTCCCACCAAACCCGTCACAAATTATGAGTCTTTCAAGCTAGGAGTGGCATCCCCAATGTCACTTCCTCCCCTGTCACCCGTGCCCTCTCTAGGAAGTTCCTCAACATTGTCCGACCACAGTGGGCGCAACACGATGCTGTGTAGCTGATCGGCACCTAAGTCTCTCTCACGTACGTCGTCTTTGGTAGAGGTAGATGGAGCGTCATCCATCGACGCATCTGTGGTGCAAGAAGTAACTGGACACTCGTAGTATGGGCAAGTGAACCCTCTACACCACTTAGATCCTCAGTAGGCGCAGCATCCATGCCGTCTGATGAGATGTCACCTTCTTGACCGGCCGTGTGTAGGAGGCAATCGTCAGAAGGGGTCCGCTGACGTCTCTTGCGTCGTCGAGGCGAACGTTGCTTTCGAACGTGGACATCCGTATCCGAATGTGGGAGGCAATCCAGCGTCGTTTCACCCTCCGCTAGGAAAGCCGCGGTCGGGACAATGTTCGCGTCCACGTCCATCGCGTTCTGAATGTTATGTTGCGTCTGGATTCCGTGGGACTGTTGCTGCTGTTGTTGCTGTGGAGGGGGCGACATATAGGTTGGCATCGGGGGCCCTTCCTCTTCCTCCCTTGGTACTTCTGACGTCGATGGATGTGTCTGATCGACCGTTTCGTTCTCATCTATGCTGCGCATCGTCGTCTGAGCGTACGTGAGGGGCAGGATTGTCGTCCCCGTCGGGGAAACGGAGTCTCCCACTGGTATCTGCGTAATTCTACGTTGTAAGCAGCTCGATCGAACATGGTCTTCCTGCCTACATCCGGAACAGGTACGCGGTTGACCGTCGTACATGATGATTCCACGCCAGCCACCGATGTTCAAATAGGACGGCACATGTTTCTTGAGCTCAAGTTTAATTTGGCGAACACCATTGTAGACCTTATAAGTCGAGAAAGTTTGCCACTTTTCTGCAACGTGGCTGATAACATTGCCATATGGTCGGAAGGCGTCCTTGACAACTTCCTCTGGGACCTCGAAGGGGAGCTCAAAAACCCTTACAGTCCTCAGGCCCATGCCTGCATGATCCACCGTCACTGCACCGATATGCCCGTCAGAATGTTTGAATCTGAGTGAGTTCGAGTATTTAGACACCACTGTCGCGCAGACCTCTGCACTGGTCATTTTAACATAAACCACGCTCGCCGTTATAGAAAAATGTATTCCGACGACAGTCGCCGGATCTAAACGTAGATCGTCGCGTATGAACTGTTCTATTTCATAGGCTCGAGGACGCGCGTGATCTGGTTGGAAAGTAATTTTGATCGTATCGTGGCGCCATGTGTGTGCCATAGTCGCACTGAACTTGGAACAAAAACAACTCGCGCCACGAGAAGGCAAACACAAGCAAGCGCTCACGGTCGCGCACAGCGGGGCGCAGAGGATGTCCTCGCTCCACCGCAGCCGAAAGCAGACTGGCTAGCTGGGCGGGCTATGTTTCTCTCAGTCGGGTGCCAGCTTCACATGACTGCGGCTGATAGACCTCAAATATTGTCAGTCAGCATGGCGAGCTAAGCCAGCGGGGTCTGGAAAGCGGAACAGCAGTTGCAGGGATTCTGAAAAAGAACCCGAAGTAAAAGTTAAGACGCAGTAAGCAGGGGCGCGCGCACACCCTTGGTTCCGCAGACCCAGCTCAAGGGAATCATAATCCACCCCTATAATTGCGGTGGGCAATAGAGAATTCACAGTACTTATAACAGGAATGTTTCGAGTTTGTCTACAGGTCAGTATAATTACAAGCAGAGTTCATATTTGGTAACTTGTGGTGTCTGACGTCACTGTCGCCAAGAATCAGGAGCAGTGTGATGAGGCGCCATTGTTAAAAGAGACGCAGCTCAGACCTGGCAGATGTGTGCCATCACTCCTGATATGAAGGCAGATGTGTGCCATCACTCCTGATATGAAGGCAGGTTGCGTGCGGCGTACTGGCAAGCTGTTAACTTCTCAAGTATTGAGATATTGTCGCCCCTGATGACTTCTCCGTTGCGACTTGTAGTTTAGTGGAATTTATCAGCTTCGAGAATATCTAATTAATTATTTCCGGCTTTCCGAGCTATCCTCGAGCGCTGTGATAAACCATGTGTGGCAAAGAGCATTAACTGCATGTCTGCAACATGGATTAACTATGTTTTGGCACTTATAAACCCAAAATCTTACATGACTGAAGTTTCATGTGTGGCATCGGCACACTGGTGACTGAGCAAACTCTGTGAATACTGACAAGCGTTATGGCTGATTTTGTTTCGATGTAATTACGAATGTACAACCACTTCTTGTGACGTCATTGGACTTCCACAGTATTGGTAACTTTTACCGCCGGCCGGTCTGACCGAGCGGTTCTAGGCGCTTCAGTCCGGAACCGCGCTGCCGCTACGGTCGCAGGTTCGAAACCTGCCTCTGGCATGGTTGTGTGTGATGTCCTTAGGTTAGTTAGGTTTAAGTAGCTCTAAGTTCTAGGGGACTGATGACCTCAGATGTTAAGTCGCATAGTACTCAGAGCCATTTGAACCATTTAACTTTTACCATAATTAGTTGGTTGGTTCAAATGGCTCTGAGCACTATGGGACTTAACTTCCGAGGTCATCAGTCCCCTAGAACTTAGAACTATTTAAACCTAACTAACCTAAGGACATCACACACATCCATGCCCGAGGCAGGGTTCGAACCTGCGACCGTGGCGCGGTTCCAGACTGCAGCGCCTAGAACCGCTCGGCCACTACGGCCGGCCCAGAATTAGTTCCTCTTTAATTTTAGATGTAGTAAAATTACCAAGTATGGTTGTGTTGAAAACTTAATGAGACAGGATTCACATATTGGAGCACAGTGTACTGATAACTAAGCTGGAGCTAAGTTTGGCAGGGCGAAGAAGTGTGGCTGGCCCTCAGCGGCGCAATATTGGCAGGTGGGTCAGCATCAATAGAGGGACAACGCACCTCTGTAAACTGCTGCTTACTGTTACAGTGCGCTACGTCCAACAGTAACTTTGCAATTAGGGTTTGACGCTCAAAGTTCTCTCAGAGTCAGCCGATGTAAAATTTGTGTTTGTTATCAACAGAGTTGTTAAATGCAGTTTCAGAATTACACTGACCACGAGAGGATATTAGACATGTTTCAACGTGGTCACTTTTGTGAACTGTAGTTGGAGTACAACTGCTACTAGGAGACCATGTGACTCACCAGCACTGATGTAGAGCCGTGATAGAATGAAAGAAATGAGCTATCGTGTTGGGATGTGCCCATGACCGCACCGTGAATGGAGTTGCCTGATCTGTTGGTGTAGCAATGTGGTCTGTACAGCCTACACGAAACAGTGTGCTATTCACAGCTATATAAAACTGCGGAGGAGCAATGGCTGTAAAAAGAACCTAAACGACGAGATGAATGGACCATTACATTATGTTTCAAACGCTAACAGGTCCATCTCGACCCATTTCTGAGAGGACATTGCAAAAGGAACTGCATGCAGCGGCCATTTGGAAACGTGTACCTCAGAAAAGGCCACAGCTGACATGTGCACGTGCAGCTGAACGACATCAGTGGACGAAACAACACAGAAACTTGACAGCAGCTGACTGCAGGCGTGTAGTGTGATCCAGCGAGTCACCGAATGTTTAAGGCCGGTAACGCACTAGGCAGCCAGGCTGCGGGAGCCAATAAAACAATGACAGTTAATTGCAGGCCGCGCACTAGGTGTGCAGACATTTGCCACCCCGGACATTTGCCACGTTTTTACCTGCTCCGAAGGGTTGGGTCCCTTGTCTCCCCCTCCTCCTCCTCCTCCTCCTCCTCCTCATCGCTTACTGAGCCTTTCCGCTGGTTTACTCAACATAGAACCAGAATCTGTTTGGATTTTCCGCCACATTTCTAGAGAGAGTTTAGTTGTGGAAACTATTAAATGCATCTCGCATTGAAATCCGCACTAAATTTCGAGCCTCAGTAAAACTTCGCCGATCTTGGAGATTTTCCGTTCGTCTAAATTATACTTGCCTTCTTCGGTGCTCCTGCAGCAACTTTCTGTCTTGTTTTGTGTACCGTGGGGGATCAGTTCCGTCTCTTATTAATAATTTATTTCGTATGAATCTCTCGAGTGTTGCTTATACTATTTCTTTGAACTTAAGCCACATATGGTCATCACTTAGAATTGGAGGATTGGAGACTGTCTATTAGAAAGACGTCATCCGAATTTTTAGTTGCTCTTATAAATAGATATATTTCTCGTTTAGTTTTGGTGAATTTCTTTGTTACGGAATTGAGCCTCGCTACGACTGTGTGTTCACTAATCCCTGTATCCGTCGTGATGCTGAGGATTATTTGTGGCTAAGAGATCAAGTGTGTTTTCGTAACCATTTGCAATTTGAATGGCCTCGTGAACTAATTGTTCAAAAATTTTTTAACAAAGCATTTAGAACAATTACGGAAGTTGTTTTCTATCTACAATAGGGTCTGAAAATGTATTTTTGTCAACAAATGGTTCAAATGGGTCTGAGCACTATGGGACTCAACGTCTTAGGTTATAAGTCCCCTAGAACTTAGAACTACTTAAACCTAACTAACCTAAGGACATCACACACACTCATGCCCGAGACAGGATTCGAACCTGCGACCGTAGCAGCCTCGCGGTTCCGGACTGCAGCGCCAGAACCGCACGGCCACCGCGGCCGGCTTTTGTCAACATACGGGAGGTAGATTGAAGTTACTGCCAACTATAATTGTATGAGTAGGGTACATATTTGTGATGAGACTCAAGTTTTCTTTGAACTGTTCAGTAACTGTTTCATCTGAGACCAGGGGTTGGTAAAAGGAGCCAGTTAATAATTTATTCCGGTTATCGAATATAACCTCTTCCCATACTAAATGACAGGAACAATCTGCTTCAATGTAGCTTGTGTGCTGGAGCAAACATTACATTATTTTTTCCTTAAGTTGTGCTTCTTGTTTCTGTTGTAGTGCACATCATTACAATTACGGCTTTTCCTCCAAAACCTAGGATGCTTTCTCTGTGACCCTGTCAATACCAGAGCTAAACAATGTAGAACAACAACGTACATTACAAGCATAGCATTCTATATTACTTCATTTCCTTATTTCTAACATTTTAAAATTGTACATCGACTTTAGATGACATGTCAGTCATAGAAGCTCTTATCTCTATTTAATGAACGTATTTTCAGTCATGTTTTGAACATTGTCCCGCTACACTTTACTAACTAATGTTTTGCCGCAAGGGATATCGCAGTTTAGAGAGTAAATTAATATGGAATATGCCGTTCTTCTTTTCAAACATTCACATCCCCGTTTCTTCTTTCGTTATTGTCTTTTGGGCATGCAGTTGTAATTAAAGTAGGCACAAATGCAGTTATCAAAAAGAAATGATTAGCGTACATTAGCATTCTCTTTACATCGTTCCTTTCTTGTTGCTCCCATGGCGATGAACTGTATCTTTCGCAATGAGTAAGCGTGAAAGGAAGCTACCGTACAGACAGGGGGATCTATATTTATTCTTGGCAGAGCTAATTACATACTGACATAATCGTCGGTATTGCTTTCGTTTCCCAAAAGTTATAAATATTTCGATGTCGGAAAAGAAGCTCTGTATTTGGCCAAGATGTCGAAGAAGAAGGCCCTTTACCTACTGGTTGTATGGAGTAAGATGTGGAGACGGCGGTTTGAAAGCGGACTGAAGAAGTACGAGGAAGGGCGTCCCTTACCTGAGGGATCGCTACTCAAGCTATCTGGCGATGGGGCAAGTGTGGCAAATGTCCGACATTCGCGCACTAGGCAGCCAGGATTTTATGGTCGCGGCAGCCAGCAGAACAGCTAGGCGGCTGCGTGCAAGCCAGTGGCGAGCTGCGGGTCCCGCAAAGAGCGTGTGTCCCTGCCTCAGTCTCCGCACACTTGTCCGAGCAGCCACACCTTGTCTGCACCTCGAGCCAAAAGTCACGATGGCTTTCGACACCGAGAAATTTATTCGAGAAACTGAAAGACGAAGAGCAATCTGGGACTATCTTGTGAGGAGTACAGTGACCGTGAAGTGAAGAGAAGAAGATGGGAGGAAATCACAAATATAATGTGTGAGGAGAATATGACGAAAAATAGAAATAAATGATTTCGGTAAGTCATTTATTATTTGTTACATAATAAAAATGGTTATAGGTACAATAATCAAGACGAGGGCATCATTGTACTCTTGACAATAATACACAGTAATTCACATAAAATCAGTAATAGTCACATCCACAATTCAATTAACACATATAATTATTACCCCAATGCAATTCTGTTTTGCCATTCCAGCGGATTTCCATTTGTAAAATAATCCGCAAATAAATTTCTGTATGCTGATGCTGATGAACGGCACCCTGCTGTTGTAGGAACTGTGGAAATTTCCAGTTCTGGAGGGACGTACAGTTTGTCTTCAAATTTGTAGCCATCTCTTTCTTGCACATAATTATGTAAAACACAGCATGGTTTTATTATGGCAATTGCAAATTCTTCCCGAACATCCATAGGGCGCTACAGTCTGGAACCGCGTGACCGTAACGGTCGCAGGTTCGAATCCTGCCTCGGGCTCGGTGTGTGTGATGTCATTAGGTTAGTTAGGTTTAAGTAGTTCTAATTTCTAGGGGACTGATGACCTCAGAAGTTAAGTCCCATATTCTCAGAGCCATTTGAACCATCTGAACCATCCATAGGGGGATGAAAAATTCTCCATTTATTTGCTAGAATGCCAAACGTGCATTCGATAAATCGCCTAGCCCGAGACAGTCGGTAGTTAAAGATTCTTTTTTTGTCCTTCCTCCATAAGGACGCATTAAATTTTCAGACATACCAAACGCCTCATCTCCGCCAATGACGTACGGCATCGGTATTCCATTGTTTGATATTGAGCTTTTCTCTGGTATTTGTAAATATTCATTTAGGAATGTTTCATACAGAACTGATTTCTTAAAAATAGATGAGTCTCTACATTTTCCATATGCTCCAACATTAATGTAAGTGAATTTATAATCATCATCACATAAAGCAAGTAAAACGATCGAAAAATTTTTTGTAATTATAGTAAAGTGAACCTAAATGACGGGGTTTTATTACTCTGCTATGTTTCCTGTCGATGGCACCGATGCAGTTGGGAAAGTTTGCATGTCTGTTAAATCCATTTGCTATTTCAATCCATATTTCCCCATTTAATTCTGGAAACGCCGTCTGTCTCATTTTGTCCCAAATCACCAAGCAAGTTTCATATATGACTTCTCAGATCCGATCCGAAAATGTGACTCAGTGTTGTCATAGTACACCCTGTAGCCAGATATCTGAAACGAAATATATATTCATATGAAAAAATGAAACCCACGTACTTCTGCCAGGAATTTTATTACATTATTATAATAGATTAGTCATATCAACAGCCCTAATTTCATTCCATCGGTGCCGCTAATAGAGACTTTTTTTTGCAGGCTAATCTCTACAGAAGAAGTGGAAGAATATTAGGACAAGTTTCAGCAGGGAATTAAAACGCAGAGCAGTTGCCAAAAGTGGATCGGCAGCTTTGCGTAAAAGCCCTTACGTGTATTTCGAGCAATTACAGTTTCTTAAGGAAACTGTTGTAGACAATACAACTCAAGGTAGCCTGGATGAAACTGACGTTGCTGAAAGTAACTATGGGGGATGTGGCGTACAAAGTCCTTCACTTCTTCCCAGAAAGAAGCAGAAAAGTAACGACGACAGATTGATAGATGTACTACAACATACTATCGCACTGGGGGAGGAGCGTGAAAGGAACCAAGAATCTGATTCTGATATACTATTTCTGCTTTCATTACTAGAAGATATGAAAAAGATTCCGGAACAAATCAAGCTTATTACCAAAATGGAGGTCATAAAAAGAGCACAAATGCTTCCACTGCGAACTCTTCACCAAGGCTATTCTGATTATGACGCTATGGTCGCAGGTTCGAATCCTGCCTCGGGCATGGATGTTTGTGATGTCATTAGGTTAGTTAGGTTTAAGTAGTTCTAAGTTCTAGGGGACTGATGACCTCAGAAGTTAAGTCCCATAGTGCTCAGAGCCATTTGAACCATTTTTTCTGATTATGAGTCAGAAACAACAGCGGCTGGAGCATACAGCCATAGGTATGAACCAGAAGCCTCGAGTAGACAGCAGTTTCAGCATGGATGCGTACTACAGCCAAATGATGGTCGAGCAGACTTCGCCGTGATTATTCTACGCCTATTACATACAGACAGGACACTGCCGCCGAATACGATGAGCTGTCATCGCCCTCTGACTCAACTGTGTCAACTCAGAATTCTGAAATACTTGATCTGTTCCAGTCATCACTACTATAACAACTTTAATATTAATGTTCTTTCCAAATGTTGTTATAATGTAGCATATAAAATTAAAATAATAATGTGAAATCATCATACGTGTTATATTATTTTCAAACTATCACTTCTGTTTTCTGACTTCTTCCGTTTCCAGTTCCTTCAAATTCGTAAAATTAGAACCGAAGGGCCAGGGGAGAAACCTATGATAATTCAATAATTTTTCAAACAAATTTGGCGTTTTACTGCTTTGAAGTTTTTTAATTGTACATTTTCTAATACGAGCCACCATTACTAGTCAGCGGCATAAATCTTTGGTGCTGACAGTTTCTGCAGAATTTGGAAATGACAAGCACTTTTTTTACCTAAAAATAAATAACTAAATTGTGACTTATCATTTTAACCCCTGGCCAATTATATTCAAATATTATTAAAAATGAATTATCATATTTGTTTTTGAACTCACCTCAAAGTAATCAACAATTTCTCTTCCGGAGTTACACAGGCTCGCATACGAGTATCAGTACCCGTTATGGAATTTCTTATATTTTCCAGAAGGCCATCAAAAGATTCCACTGACACTCTTGTATAGTTAAAAAACGATCTGGACAGTTTCGAAGATCCTTGAAGTAATTTCTAAATAAATCCTTTGTGTGTCGCTCCAGCAGTAGAGGATGCATCCAGTATCCCAGTTTGGCTCTGCGTTTCTTCTGAGACACAAGGTGGACAATTATCGCGTCTTCCACGTCCATCTCGCTCGGCCAATTCGTCACGACTGGCCGTCCGCTGGCTGTTGATGCTGGCTGTTACCGCAGCCTGGCTGCCTGGTGCGTTACCGGCCTAAGACGTAGCTAGAAACACATGTAGACTCTGATTACTTTTTAGTAATTTTGAAGAGTAGACTGAAGTTTATGACAACCGTCCGAAAGAATCAGTGCAGAAGAAAGTGAGATACTGAAGTGCTGAGGAATGATGAGATGTGTATGAGTTCGCTAAAGATGTGGATACTGCAACACAGAATACCAGAAATGTAGCTCAGTTAAGGAGGAGCGGACATCTCTCAAATGGGCAATCACAAATTTTGAACAGACAAACATAAATACAAGGAACGTAACTGCTAAGACACCTTTGGGAACAGACGAAATGCTTCAACTGATCGACGAAAGAAGAATGCACTGAAATGTCGACGAAAATAGAGGAATATAGAAATACTAATCATTTAGCAATAAAATTAATGGGAAGTGCAGGGAAGCCAAGGCAAAATGGCTGCAGGAGAAAAGCCAAGAAATGTAAAAGGAATTAACCGTCTGAACGATTGACTTAGGAAATAGAAAATTCAAAACAACCTTCGGTAATACGAAGGCTAGAGTATCAATGGAAATTCAACTGTCAAACGCAGACGAAAGAGCTCATAGGTCCACAGAGTACACTGAAGACCTATATCAACAATACGACATAACTGAAGACGTGATAGAAGAAGAAATTAGAGTCGATATGGAAGAGATAGGAGAGCTAGCATTACAGTCAGAATTTAAAACAGCTCTGAAAGACTTGTGATCAATGCAGAAGGGATAGATAACATTTCATCGAAATTTCTAAAACTACTTGCGGAGGTAGCAACCAAACGACTATTCAAGTTGGTGTTTAGAATATGTGAGACAGGGTACATACCATCATCAGACTATCGGAGAAACATATTCCACGCAGTTACGAAAATACCAAGAGGGATAAGTGCTAGAATAACGCATAATCAGCTTAACAGCTTATGCACCCAAACTGCTGAGAGGAACAATATTCATAAGAATGTACGAATAACAGAAAAATGAGAATGTGTTGGATGAGTAAACCAGAAGCCATAGAGCTTTAGGAAATGTGAAGGCACCAGAGGGGTAGTTCCGACGTTGCGCTTGATAATGGAAGTAGTAATGAATCAAAATAAAGAGACTTTCATAAGATTTGTCAACCTGGAAGAAGTTGTCAAATATGTAAAATGATGCAAGATGTTCGAAATTCCTTAAATAGAAGTAAGCTATGGGGAAAGAATGATAATATATAACACGTAGACCCTATGGGAATTCGTAGACATAAGAAAAAAAAAGAAGCTACGGAAACAAAAAGGGAACATTAAGACTAGAAGACAAAGGAAGTACTGTAGTTGAAAAGAGTGTAGGACAGGTATGCAGCCTTTCACCCCTTCCGTTCAGTCTACAGGTAGAAGACGCAATAACGGCCATAAAAGAAAGGTTCAAGACTGGAATTAAAATTCAGTATGAAAGGATAACAATATAAGATACGCTGATGACATTTTGTATCCTCAGCGAAAGTGAAGAAGAGCCACAGGAACAGCTGAATGGGATGAAGTCTTATGAGTACAGAATATGGATTGAGGGTAAACTAGGAAAGAAAAGAAGTAGCAGAAAGTAGAATGGCGAGAAACTTAACTGTCGAAGTTATGGAATTCTGCTGCCTTGGAAGCAAACTAACCCATGACCAACGAAGCAAGGAGGACATAAAAAGTAGATTAGCGCAGGCAGGGAAGGCTTTCTGCCCAAGCGAACACTGCTGTTGTCAAACATGGACCTCAATCTGAGGAAGAAATCCCTGAAAATGTACGTTTGGGGCACAGCATTGTATGGTAGTCAAACATGGACAGCGGAGAAATACGAACAGAAGGGAACCGAAGCGTTCGAGATGTGGTGCTGCAGAAGAACTTTGCAAATTAGGTGGACTGATAACACAACAAATAAGGATTTTCTCTGCAAATAAAGGATAATACGGAATAAGGGACGGGATGATAGAACATGTGCTAAGCCACATAATGAGACGCGTCCGTCTTCACTCGTGAGTGAGTGGTGAACGGCTGTGGGTTCGTGTGTCACTGGGCGGAAGGCGAAAAAGGTAACAGGCTACACAGCTAGCTCCTTGCGCCTTAGCAACAGGTCGGAAGTGGTACTCATTTTTTACAATACTTCTGAGCCAGTATGTGATGTCTCTCCTATTGGTCCAGCGGCTGTTTTTCCTGCCCACAATGGACCAGTCCGCAGGACGGGTATGCTAGTCATTGGGAACTCCAAAATTAGGACCGAGGTAGGTGGCACAGCCGTTAGCACACTGGACTCGCGTTCAGGAGGACGACGGATCAAGCCTGCGTGTGGCCAGCCAGACTTAGGTTTTCCGTGATTTCCCTAACTCGCTCCAGGCAAATACTAGGACGGTTCCTTTGAAAGGGCACGGTCGATTCCTTTCCCAGTACTTGGTACATACGAAATTTGTGCTCCGTATCTAATGATCTCGATGTCAGTGGGACGTTAAACTCAATCTTCCTTCCTTTTCTTTTTCCAAAGTTGGGAAGGTAATGGGGCCTCTCAGGGAAACAGTAGGCAGGGCGGGAAAGAATGTCAGTGTGCACTCGGTATGTTTGCGGGGGTGGGGTGAAGGGAAGGGGTCTCGTCCAAGAGTTGAGGAGTCTCTGCGGCGGCTATCGTGCGCGCTGTGTGCAGCTGGTCCAAATAGGGGCACATTTTGACGCACGCAGTGGATGCCACTTTGGTTCCGAAGCCATCCTCAGTTCCTCTCGGCGGATGGGTGATTTGGGGAAGGCGACTAGCACTGAACGTTGTAGCATCTTACCCAGAATGAAGTATTCGTGCGGCCCTCGGTTTTCAGCCACAGGTTATAATAATATTGCATCTCGCAACTAACAACCGAAACAAAATCGTCAACTACCGTTAAGAACTCCTTGATAGTGTAGTGTTCATGCTTACTTACAGAGACAGTAACATTTCAAGAAGTGCTTAATTTTGATTGACATTGGATCATTGGACAGTGGCGGGAGTGAAGTTAGTCGTTTAGCTCCGGGTAGAGCGGTAAAAAGCACAGCTCCTGTAAGATTAGAGGATGTGAGAGAGGGAAAGTTTTGTAATTTCTCACGGGCGTGTGCGAACGTGCCAAGCGACTGCTATGACATAAATTTTGACATGGAAGTAACACGGATTCGTGAATGAGCATTATTGAGAGGATATTATTGAGAAGATAATCTTCAAATGGGCTTCATATTTGTAGCAAAGAATATGAAATTAAATTAAGGCTGTTATAATACAACGCAGTGAGCATAAGGAAAATGACATTGACAACCTTTAGTAAACATATGCGGTCGTGTCGCATTTTGCGTAAGGCATTGAAGTATAGTAAATTTGCTGTTCTTAAGCAATTAATCTGTCACTCACACAGAGAGCACAGCATTTTGTCAGTGTCACGACTTTTGGGTCGCCGAGGGTGGCAGCAATAAGAATCAGAGAACAGTCGACACGAAGTAATCCGAATAGTGCTAACATTTAACGATCACTAGTAAGGGTCCAACTAATCTATTTGGGGCTCATAAGTCACCATGGTCACAAAGTAGATGAAGCTAAGGAATTCTGCTACCTAGGCAGCAAAATAACAAATGACGGACTACACTGCAAGAAGGACATACCAGGCCAAGAGAAGTCTACTAGTAGCAAACATAGGCCATAATTTGAGGGAAAAATTTCTGAGAATGTACATTTCGAGACTGGAATACGTCCAGCAAACAAATGAGGACGTAGGCTGCAAGTGCTACTCTGAGATGGAGAGGTTGTTGGCACAGGAGAGGAATTCGTGGTGGGCCGTATCAAGCCAGTCAGAAGACTGACAAAAAAATGACTACAGACACTCAGACTCCTCATGTAATCGAATGTCATCTGATATTGCGATTTTGGATTGATAACTTGACACTTACCTACGTACCATCAAGGTACTAGGCACACAGAGTGAATAACAAGTATCGTACTCCCTCTGTAGCCGAGGCTGCTAATGTACGAGGGTAAGTCAATTATTATCCGCAAAGTATTTACAAAATTTTATTGTAATCAAATAGGAAACTTACAACAACATAATTTTTCGACATAGTCTCCTTGCGTTTCAACGCACTTGGTCCATAGTTGTACAAGCTTCATGATGCCCTCATAAAAGAAGGTTCTCGGTTGAGCTGCGAGACAGGAATGCACCGCTTCTTTTACTACTTCGTCCGAGGCAAATCGACGGCCCCTTAGCGTCTGTCTGAGTGGACCAAACAAGTGATAGTCAGAAGGGGCAAGATCGGAACTATATGGAGGATGATCCAGTACTTCAGATTTGAGTTTCTGGGGCGTTTCAGTAGTGTAGGCGGCAGTATGCGGACGGGCATTGTCGTGCAACAACACAACACCTTTCGACAGAATCCTCAGCGTTTGCTTCGAAATGCAGGCTTTAGCCTGCCAGTAAGCATCTCACTGTAACGTACATTGTTTATTGTTGTGCCCCTTTCCCTATAACGTTCCAGTACTGGACTTTGTGCGTCCCAAACAACCGTAAGCATCAGTTTTCCTGCGAACGGTTGGGTCTTGAACTTTTTCTTGCACGACGATTTTGGATGTTTCCATTCCATATTCTGCCGTTTACTCTCTGCCTCGTAAAGATGGATCCATGTTTCGTCACCAGTAATGATCCTGTCTAAGAATTTGTCCCCTTCGTTACCATAGCGATGCAAGTGTGCACAAACTTTATGAAACCCAAGTCTGTTGTGGATGATTTCGTAGGCAGAACCGTGACTAATTTTCAGACGATGTGCCACTTCGTCAATAGGCAATCGTTGTCTAAGAGAATCATTTCACGTGAACGCTTAATGCTTTCTTCTTTTGCGGCAGTGAACGGTCGTCAGGCTCCTTCATCGTGCGTAACACTTGTGCGACCATTTCGTAATTTTTCAATCCATTCGTGGGCACTCCGTTGTGGCAAAACACTGTTCCCATACTGTACCGAAGGTCTTCGATGAATTTCGGCCCCTGATACGCCTTCTGACCACAAAAAAACGGATCACTAAACGTTGCTCTTCTTTGGCAAATAGTCAGCGGAGCAGCCATGATTAGCAGCACGGCAGCGATAACGAAACTAACCTAGCAGCTTGAAAATTGCAAAGATATAACAACAAATAAACAAAGCATGCGTCATTAACTTAAAACGACAGTACTACCGAAATAAACAAAAATATAAATTGCGGATAATAATTGACTTACCCTCTCACTGTCTTCGCTCGACTGGTGGGTAGACGTTTCACATCGTGGTAGTGAAAGAAATTTACACTAGCAGTATTTCACATGTATTTTCGTGTAGTTACCCATCACTAGGCTTTGTATCAGCGCCCTGGTTAAGTCACAGACATCTCCACAGTGTCTCACTCAAACGGAGATTTCAAGCTCGACTTTTCCTTTATAGTTATTACGAACGCAAGCCTCAAAGTTAATGAAGAGTTCAGTATAAAATAAATCCTGAAGGGACAAGGAAATCAATCAGATTCACTGCCTGATAATGAAACTGAAACACCTGGAAGAAATAGTCGGATGTTAATGTCACTTCGTACACGTGCACACCACCAGCGGGTACGTCAATGATCATCTGTGACTGGGAGGACGGCCACCAGAGCGCATTAGTGTTTCTTATGTTCACTGTTGTTGCCAGACCCGATAGGTTACGTTAGGGGCGTGGAAGTGTAATATGTTGCGTAAGCACTGTGAAGGGCAAGCAGGTGCCGCATACATGTGTGAGACAGCGTTATCAGAATTTGACAGAGTTTGAAACGGGTCTCGTTGTGGTCTCCAACTGGCCAGCTGGTCGAATCGTGCTATATCCAAGTTTAGGGGGCATCCGGATGTGACAGTGACCCGTTATTAGCCTTCATGGGAACGTGAGATCAGGCATACTCGTTGTCAACATTCAGATCGACCACGTCTGACTACCGCAAGGATGGATCGGCTTATTGTACCTCAAGCACATCACAACACCTTCACGTCTGTCTCTGCCATTCAGAAACAAGGAATGAGCTCCCTCCAACATTCTGTGTCATCCCGCATCGTTCGTAGAAGACTAGCTGCAGCCGTGAAACGGTACAGTAGTTTCCGCTCTATAAGCCGCAGGTTTCGCTGCTCGCTCGCATCCAGAAATACAAACAGAGGCGGCTCTGCCGCCAATTTTATTGCACGACGCGGCCGGCCACGGGTGCAACAGAACCCATGTGGACGGGTGGAAAGAAATGTGTCAGGCTTCATAATACGTATTTATATGTGACGTGTATTATGCATTTCTTGTACGTGAATGTGAATCTGCGCATGAACTGTCCTTATCCTCCTCACACCTTTCCGTAAAGCGTGGCCAAATCTTAGTTGAGAAGTAGTTCTGTAGTATAGTAGTGCCAACCTCATTCCTGGGTAGAGGATTAGAGAGACATCACAGGCAGGTAAAGTCAAAGACGTTCCAGTGTCACAAGATTTGGGGTGGAGAGGTTGGTCACGGCCAAGTGGTTCGACCATCCCCTCCACCGGGGCCCAGAAAGACCTCCGGGTGCCCGCCATATTCGTTGAGTGTTGCAGAAGACGGGTAAGTGAGCAGACGTGCCCTCAGTGCGTCTGTCTCAACGTTCACGCATGGAAGAGAGGTATTTGAATATTTGTATGGAAATGAATGTTCTCGTTTAATTTCGGAAATTTGACGCCCTGTGTTAACGTATCTGCTCCCCAGTTTTCCCGTTATCCTCCTCACATAGTGGATGTCCTATGTAAAATATTGGGAGAGTTTGGTGTTATACATTTGGCCAACGCAATTCCGTCTTGCCCGTAGAAATGTGCGTGCAGATTAGTATACAATATACCCGAGCTCTAAGTTGTAAAATTGTAATATCTGTAAACTGGAACAATTGCTGCAATCGCTGTAAAATCGAGTGATAATGTTTAAAATAAATACGTAATCAATTATCATCACTCTTTAACATGCCTTAAAAATCACAAAGAAGTCAAGTTAAAGGAATTCATTTAAGATAAAAGGTACAGAATGAAGGAAACCACACATCAGCGTGTGAGCTCTCCAGCCCCTTGGCTAGTATCATACAGAAAGGGCACGCTCTCTAGGTAGCGCCCTCAAGCTCCCCTCCCCAGTTATCCGTTGCGCAATTTTCATTCAGGGCTTGACGACATCAACTTTCATCTGGCGTCCCTAGGCAAGGAGGTTAGACGGGAATCTTTGAGCCGTACTAGGGAATTACGGTCCCACATCTACGCTGCCGTTACCACCACAACAATAACAACTGGTTTTGGACTGGTGACGTGACCGGGAAGCACGGACTGCCGATGAATGGCGCCGCGTTGCATTCACCGCTGACTCGCGGTTATGCACTACCCCGGATAGCCATCGTCGCAGATTATGACGGCGACCTCGGGAGAGGCTCCACTCTTCCAGTGTTTTAGACTGCCATGTTACTCCTGACGTCGTGGTGTGGGGAAGCATCATGTATGACTTCGGGTCATTGCTGGTAGTGGCTGAGCGAAGTCTGGCGGCACAACTGTGTGTCATAGCACCTTGTGTCCTAATGTGTTATCCGTCATGCGACAGTATCATAGGCCACGTTTCGTGCAACGTGTCTCTATGAACGATCTGCGGGACGTTGATGTATTCCCGTGGTCAGAAAGATCCCCTGACCTGCCCCTCATAAAACTTGGATGATACCAGCTTCAACATCAACCCAGTCTCAGTGCAGTACAGAGATATTAAGCACCAATTACAGAAAACTAAAAGTTAATTACAAGGGCACTGAGTTGGAGCACTGCCTTCCATCTAAATACTTTGGAGTCACTTTACACAGATCTGTAACACACCGCAAACACTGTTGAGTGGTAGTAACTGGGAAACGCAAACTCAATTAATTAGAACATCCGCCTCGGCACTCCGTTTCTCTGTAGGGGCGTACGCATGTCGTGCATGGCACAGCCCTGCCAACACAAAGCAACTGTTCGTCTCACTGAATGAAACTGCACCAGTGTCAGCTGCATGCCTCAAACCGACAACTACAGACTCTGTTTAGTGTTTGGCAGGTACCGCACTTTTTAGTGTACTTCGTAAAGTAGTGAAGAAGTTGCAAGGAAAATGGCTGAACTAAATCATTTACACTCTCTCCATTGCCATCAACCTCCAAGATGGCTCAAATGGCTCTGAGCGCTATGGGACTTAACAGCTATGGTCATCAGTCCCCTAGAACTTAGAACTACTTAAACCTAACTAACCTAAGGACAGCACACAACACCCAGCCATCACGAGGCAGAGAAAATCCCTGACCCCGCCGGGAATCGAACCCGGGATAACCTCCAAGATCTAGGTTGAAATCCGTAAGTAGTTTCCTTAGTAAAGCGTCAGCATTAACTATGTCTCAAAGTGATGCCAGAGACAAATTGTGGACAGCTAGCTGTGACCAACTTCAAAAGCGGATGAAACTTGCTGAGTGCCTACCGCGTGGATGTACTTTTGGTTGGTCCACCTGGAGATCATTGAACAGGCTAAGACCAGGTGATAGTAAATCCAGGGACAACACTGTCAAATCTGGACTTTCCGAAGCAGCGGCACAATGTCAATGCGTGGAGAGGCCGCTGTCCGTGCAGCCTTGAGCCGTGCAGTGATGAAGAGGGGATGAACGCTGAAGGCAGTGAAGCCGCTGTTGCTCGGTTCTGGGCGAAGATAATTTTTTTCATTATGTTAACCAACTAAATTGTAAATTATAAAAGTTGTTGTATCAGTACTATCCCTTAATATTGAACATTCGTGTGATTTAGAGTTCTGTACGGCTTCTGACTCCAGTAAAGGAATGCAACAGTAATGGACCATCTCGCCTCACAAGAGGATACAACGGCTTCATGAGACCCTTCCCCCCAAGCGAATCAGTGCGTGCATCCAGGCCAGAAGGGGTGCATCTTCATACTGATAAAACTTTCCTCTTCCTCTCGTTGGTGCTTCACTTTCTTTTTTCAGTCAATGTGTAATTTGCTTAAATTTGTAAGTAGGCTGTTTAGGTTGATAACGTCACGTAGAGTTCTGTATGAAAATCACTGACTGTGCTGTGTGCAGTCTGTGCCTGGTTTGCATTGTTGGAATATTCGCTATTGTAGTGTTGGGCAGTTGGATGTGAACAGCGCATAGCCTTGCGCAGTTGGAGGTGAGCCGCCAGCGCTGGTGGATGTGGGAAGAGAGATGGCAGAGTTCTGAGAGCGGACTATCTGGATTGTGTCCGTCAGAAAAACGAAATTTGTAAAGATGGATGACATAAACTGATATATATATATATATATATATATATATATATATATATATATATATATATATATATATAATGACTTTTGAATACTATTAAGGTAAATGCCTTCAGTAGTTAGAATCTTTTATTCAGCTGGCAGTATTGGCGCTCGCTGTATTGCAGTAGTTCGAGTATCGGAGATTTTTGTGAGGAAAGTGATTCATGAAAGGTATAGGTTATTGTAAGTCAGGGCCATTCTTTTGTAGGGATTATTGAAAGTCAGATTGCGTTGCCCTAAAAGTATTGTGTGTCATTTTATTGATTATCAGAATAAGTAAAGAGAGAAATGTCTGAGTACGTTCAGTTTTGATCATCTGTTTGAAAATCAAATAACGTAAGAGGTATATCAGCACAGTAATTTATTAATTTTTCTAAGGGGATGTTACAAATTGAATGACTGAATGATCTCAGTAGAGTTATCATAATAAAGTCATCGTGTTGGGTAAAAGCCACTCACTGCCTCTATAGTTTACATAGAATTATGGTCTTTTGCTGTACGCATCCATGTTCCGTCTGCTTGTTGTCTAAGGGAATCGACCTGCCTTTCATTGCGTTATCGTCTCGGTGTTCTTGTTGACTGTAATTCAATAAAAGAACTTCCTACCTCCTTCTGTCATCCATTCGTCTGACTGCATGTCTTCTCCACCTACACTTCAGTTACATTACGGTCATAGTTACGCCTACCAATGTAGGCTGCTAGCTGATCCATGTGTTCGATTCCCCCCCCCCCCCTCTCTCTCTCTCTCTCTCTCTCTCTCTCCAGATATCTTTAACAGCGCTTTGCTGCAGAATTCTTGAGCCCAGTTCCGCGAGATAGAACGGATTCTGTTCTCAAATCAGCGCAGGTTTAGAAATCATCGCTCGTGCGAAACTGTTTTCCTCTTGCCACAAAATGGGTCTTGCGAACCTTGGGTGAAAGTCAACAGGCAGATTCAACATTCATATGCTTCCGAAATGCGTTTAACGTGGTGCCATATTGCACACTGTTAACGAAATTCTGCTGAGGTCCTCAGAATGTCATTGTCTGGAAGACTTCTTAAGTAATTCATCAGAGACAAGGGTATCGTCAGGACTATCTCATGAAAATCACGGACCGCTCTTGCTCTTTATATACGTGAACTATCTGACGGATAAGGTGAGCAGCTGTCTACCAATGTTTGCTGATCACACTTTACTGTATGGGAAAGTGTCGTCGTTGAGTGGCTGTATAATGTTACAGGATGACTTACGCAGAATTTCTGTTTGGTTTGATGAAAGGCAGCTTACTCTAAACGTATAAAAAGTCAATTAGAGCAGATGAGAAGGAAAAGCAATCGTGTAATATTAGAATATGGTGTTAGTGGAGTGCTGCTGGAAACAGTTACGTCGATTTAACTATGTAGGCGTAACGTCGAAAACCATATGAAGTGGAATGAGCGAGTAAGTACGGTGACAGGAAAGGCGAATGGTCGACTGGGCTTTACTGAGAGAGTTTTAGAAAAGAGTATTTACGAAAGAGTAGGCCATGTCCAAGAGAGACCACGTGTATATTACTTGTGGGCTTGTGGAACCAATTCTTGAGTACTGCTCGAGTGTTCGGGTTCTCCACCACGTCGGATTAAAGGAAGAGATCAAAGAAATTTAGAGGCGAGCTGCCAGATTTGTTACCGATAGCAAAAGGAAACTGAGGATGTGTTAGATGACGATCAGTTCGCCTTTAGGAAAGTTAAACGCACCAGAGAGGCAATTTTGACGTTGTGGCTGATAACTGAAGCAAGACTATGGAAAAATGAAGTTCTTTCATAGTATTTTTCGACCTGGAAGAAGCGTTCGACAATGTAAAATGGTGCAAGATGTTCGAAATTTTGAGAAAAATAGTGGTAAGCTATTGGGAAATGCGGATACTATACAGTATGTAGAAGAACCAAAAGGGAACAATAAGAGTGAAAGACCAGAAACCAAGTGCTCGGATTTAAAAAGGGTTTAATATGGGGATGTACTCTTTCGTCCCAACTATTCAATTTTTACATCCAAGGAGTAATGACGCAAATAAAAGAAAGGTTCGAGAGTGGAATTAAAATTCAGGGTGAAAGGATTCAGTGATAAGATTCGCTGGTGGCATTGCTATTCTCAGGGAAAGTGAGGAAGAATTACAGGAACTGCTGAATGAAATGAGTCTCATGAGTACGGAACATGGACTGAGAGCGAAACGAAGAAAGACAAAAGTAATGGGAAGTAGCAGAAATGAGAACAGAGAGAAACTTTATATCAGGATTGGCGATCGCCAAGTAGTTGAAGTTAAAGAATCCTGCTACGTAGGCAGCAAAATAACCCATGACAGACGGAGCAAGGAGGATATAAAAAGCAGTCTAGCACTGGAAAAACAGGCATTTCTAACCAAGAAAGGCCTGCTAGTATCAAACATAGGCCTTAATTTGAGGAAGAAAATTCCGAGTCTGTACGTCTGGAGCGCTGTATTATATGGTAGTGAAACATGGGCTGAGCATGTGAGATATAGTGCTACAGAAAAATGTTGAAAATTAGGAGGACTGCTAGCGTAAAGAATGAGTAGGTTCTCCAAAGTATAGGTGGGGAAAGGAATATATAGAAAACACTGACAAAAAGGAGAGACAGGCTGGTAAGACATGTGTTAAAACATCGGAAAATAGCTGCCACGCTACTAGAGAGAGGTGTAGAGGGTAGAAGGTATAGAGGGAAACAGAGATTGGAACATATCCAGAAAATAATTGAGGACGTAGGTTGCGGATGCTACTCTGAGATGAAGAAGTTGGCACAGGAGAAGAATTCGTGACGGGTCGCATCAAACTGATGGCTCAAATGAAAACGCGAGTGTTACGTTGATACTTCGTGAACTGATATGGAAGACCATGGAAGGAAAGAAATGTTCCTTTCAAGATACAGTATTGAGGAAATTTAGAGAATAGGCAGTGGCAGGAGAGTACAGAATGATTCTACTGCCGCCACAGCATATTCCGCCACCCAGGACCGCCAGCAGAAGACAAGAGAAATTGGGGGTACCGAGGCATAAAGCTAGTCGTTTGGCTCTGTTTGCGAGTGGAAGAGGAAAGGAAACAACTAATAGTGGTAGAAGGTACCCTCTACTACACACCATACTGTGGCTTGCGAAGTATGCACGTACGTGTAAAGTAACACCACTGTGCTTCTCCAAAGCATTGGAAGAATGAGATCTCTCCCATCATCACCGCCATACTTGTCGGCGATATTCATCAGGGGCAGTGGAGAAAGCTGATTCATCGTTGAATGCAGTGCGGTGCCTTTCATCAGCAGTTCATCCTTTCCGCTCACAGCACCACTCCAAAAGCATGTGTTTCTGTTGTGATGTTCACGGTAGCCTACGGGTAATTCTCTAGTTTGGCTACTGTTAAATCTCCGGCAAATGATGTGGGATGTCGCAGAATGTTGGTGGGAGCCCATTGCTCGTACTCGGATAACTAGCACAAATGTGAAGATGTTATGTTGTGGTTGGTGCAAAATAAGGCGAGCTTCCCGTGTGGTGGTTAAACATGGTCGCCCAGAACGTTGACAAAAAGTAAGCCCGCTCCCACTTTCCCATGCAGTCCAACATCTGGCCACTGTCACATACGAATATCCCCCAAATCAAGACACGGCACAGTTCGACCTGTGCGGCAAATGGACCACAATGAGGTCACTTTCAAACTCTTGCTAATAATACTGTTTTACACGTGTACACGGAATCTCCGTCCGCTTCATATTAATTACTGAGCATCTGTGGCTGTTAACACCACTTATATACCCTACCATTCCTGGTTAAATCACTAAACACCGAGAATACTAACGCACATTGGTGCCGCTTCTACCCGCCATAGAGAATTACAACTCTAATCCATTACGTACCCTACGAAGGTGTGTACGCGTACGAAGTTGCCTTGGCGTTCGACCGTGTCTTGCAGGTGCTGTACGTCTCTTGGCGAACAGTGCATTTCGTACAGCTTCTCGATAAAGGTGTTAAGAAGGCCATTCACCAATTTCTTCTCCCTCACATTGACACGCGAGCGCAAAGGATGTAGGCGTACAAACCGATACAGCCACTGACATCTTCATAAAATGAAGTCTATAGCTGTATCGTACGATTGGACACTAGTACAGCGATCGACCGCAGTCAGTCTGTGCTTAAGCAGTCTCTGGTATGATTACCGCAGGGACGTCACGGAGCTCCACAGCTGTCTTCCAGTCTGCGTTAACAGTTTTCCAGTAACTAGGATCGAACCAGCGTTGTGCTTTAAGCAGTCTCATACGTTGCCTACTACGTAAATGATGCAAATTACCGTATCTGGGGGAATGGGCCATCAGTTTTTTGAGTCGTTTTATATGAACGGCCACCTGCAAAACGGCATTTTTCTTGCGGATACACATTATGCGTTTTTAATGCCATGGTCTCCATTGCCGTCTGCATCGTTATAGCGGTGATTTCCGCTAGTTATTCTCCCTTTTAGGGATGGTTTTCCACCCCAAAGTTTGCTGAAACTCTTTCACTTCCTCAGCCCTTTTTGACGAGGCTTTTCGCAGAATTATGATGTCTTTTTGTACCGAGGTCTAGTTTCGTAACGTATGGGCAAAATTAAGAGGCGCAAAGCTTATAATTTTAGGTTTCTCTCCCAACAAAGTCACAAGAGGCAAATGCTAAGCCGAGAAAGGGTCGAGGGTCATTCGGCTCTGTTAAGCTGTGTTAAGAAACCATGAAATGAAAATATGCAAATGACTATCCGGAGAATTGGGACTAGTATCATTCGAATACCACTCTGACACCCCAAGAAATGTTTTAGCTCTATCAGTAAAATTAAAAGTGCATAATATGTTGCTTGTAGGAATCCTTGTTAAAGGCGAGGAACACACTGGCACAGTTCTATATATCATAAGGGGATTAAAAGCGAAGTGTACATGATAGTGTCTGCAAGTCAAGTAAAAAATATCTGGGGCTTAAAATCACCAAGATTTCAGTCTAGGTAAGCAACATAAAAGCAGTGGGCCAGCCAGTGTAAATTTTCTCGCTTCATCCTTCCCGTTTGGTTCTGTAGTATCGATACAGGCATGTGGTATTGTAACGGACAATGGTTGAAGAAATGACGTCAGAGCACATTTCCACGGAAACCACGCTTAGCATTGTCATACTTCTATATAAGGGCAGGCGCAGGGAAGTTTAGGTAGAGCTTCGGAGACGGGTCACTGTGAGAACGCAGGATGAAGCAGAAGCGAACATACGTGGACGACGCCGTCGCCGTGTACAAGGCGCAGAAAGTGCAAGAGCTCAGGGGGTGGTAGCGTCGATGCTGTTTGCGAACGACGCGAAGGTATGTAGCGGCGTTTGTGCACATATGGGCTCCCGCGACTCGCAGTAAGCTCTTGCTCATGTGCACTTTTCTTTTTTCAGAGCTTCGGATTTGAGTATAACGAGATGCCGCCGCCGTGTACAAGCCGCTGGAAGCGCAAATGCTGTGGAGGCGGCGGCGTCGAATCTATCTGCGAACGACACGAATATATGTCGTGATGTCTGAGCACATTCGAGCTCCCACGACTCGCAGTAAACTCTTGCTCATGTTCTCTCGTTTACCATTCAGAGCCTTGCCTTGCACTGGTTTGTGTACAACGACGACGACGACGACGTCGTCGTCGTGTACAATTCGATGGAAGCGGAAAAGTTGAGAGGAGGTGGCGGCGTCGAAGCTGTCGGCGAAAAATACGAAGGTATGTCGTGGTATCTGAGCACATACGAACTCCTACGATTTGTGCTAAATTTTTGCTAATGTTCCTCTTTTTTTTTTTCAGAGTTTTGGATTTGAGTACGACAACATGCCACCGTCATGTGCAAACTGCTGAAACCGCAAATGCTGGGAAGGTGGCGCCGTCGAAGCTATTTGCGAACGATACGAAGATACCCCGTGGTGCCTGAGCACGTTACGAGTTCCCGCGACTCGCAGTAAACTCTTGCTAATGTACTCTTTTTTTTTCAGATCCTTGCATTTATTTGTGTGCGACGAAGACGCCGCCGCCATCACCACCGCCGCCGCCGTGTGCAGGTCGCTGGAAGCGCAAAGCTGAGGAGAAGGTGGCGACATCGAAGCTGTTTGCAAACGACGCGAAAGTACGCTGTGGTGCCAGACAGCTTAGAGCATTACAAGACTAGTCGCGCTGGGATGGTGGAAGAACAATCTAACAGAGCTGTAACTGACGAGTGTAGAAGGTGGTGCGTGCGTGTGCACTTGTAAATGAAGCAAAATAAAATGAAACTGAAATAAGTAACCGATTTTGTTGTAATTGCTGTACTGGTAGACATACATAAACATACTAGTTTAAGGCTCAGTTTTCACCAGAGCTGCAAAAATACATTAGACTTGAGCCTGTACAAAATATTATAAGATGAAATTTTATGGAAAATGCACTAGTTTGAGGCTCAATTTCTACTAGAATAACAAAAGTAAACGCCCCCCCCCCCCCCCAAAAAAAAAAAAAATAATAAATATTTCCAGCCCATGTTCGGAGTATACAAAACTACGTATTGCTCCGATGTATTCCCAGTCTTGCTTATATCTGCCTCACGTGCAGAGCCTGTTCCTCCAGCAACTCATGTACACGTTGGCGTCACATTAACCTGTTGTCCAACATAGCACCGAGTTCTGCTTCATCGCAACGAACGATCGCTGACACTATAATTCTAGCTTAAAACCAGTAGTGAACTGCTGTGTGGATAGAAGCTGAGGCGACGTGTCGCCTCTATCCATGTCAGATGGGTCACATAAATGGGTCACTTAATGGCACTGACAGCGCATGCGACGACGGAAGGAACACACTACGGTGGGTAGGAGCTCAGTCTGATTCGCGGCCAGTAACACAGAATTCTGCAGTCAGTAGCACCAGCCAGAAGAACATACTGCAGAACTGCACCGCCAAGAGAAAAGATGGGACACTGCGGTGTCAGAGGAATTCAAGAAGTCGACTTTCACTAAGAGGCGTACACACCAAGGGACGCAAACCTATGTTCATGTTCCGTAAACTACTATACCAACGTAGAAGAAACGACAGTGCAGACGTAATGCAGAACAGTCCTGCACAGCAATGGTATACCTCTGGAATATCTTTGTCATAGTCATTTACATCTTCTCATTAATCACGGGAGATTTATGCAGCAACTCTGTCGTGTGTGTGTGCGTGCGTATGTAGCTTGAGAGTAACCCAGAAATCTCCACTCAGCTCAGAAGAATGCGTTGCCTATTTACAGGCACTCTCGACTCTGAGAAGAATCCGTCGCCTATTTACAGGTAGTCGCGACTTTTAATTACATCTAGCTGACGTATTAGCCTCAGAGTAACAGCGTACTCTTCTCTCAAAATGACCAAAGTTACTTCCACCGTGTCTGTAAACTACAAGAGCTTGCGTCATATGATGACATCTGCTATTCGCATTAAACCAAGAGTAATCACATAACTGGATCCCATCATTATCAGTAGTTAATATCGTTACATAACAAAGTATTTTCCAAATACAGCTACTTTTGAATTACTTCACCGTCTACCACTATTTGAATCCGATAGTTACTGGAAACTTTCTCCTAGGGATCACGCAAATCTGTGAAATACACAGCTGATTTGAGTTGCCTAAACGCAGACCCCAGTTGTTTTTTGCGTCCTAACGCAAAACAATACCTTATGTCCTTTCCTTTCCGACCCTTCGTGCGAAGAACGTGGGCAACATACGCACACTTCCTTCCTCTTTCCCATCACCCACCCCGCCACCCTCCGTACCCTCTCTGGGTTATGGCATTACGAAGCGACATGAGAAAGGAAGAAAGCTTCTGTTAAAGAGCGCTAAGTTAAATCAGCGATTTGTCGAAAAACCTTTAAAAGCGCCGTAATGTTATTAGATTTCTTTATCACATCATCATTACAATTAACCACGATAGGCAGTGGTTCTACAGCACACAGACTGAAATTCTATTTCAATATATGTGTATCTTTTTCGAAATCTATATTGACTGTAGAACACCTGTATTTGAGAAATCATTTGACAAAAATTTCCAAATGTAAGCTTGCATAATCTTCGTCTCTAAGATGCCTGTAACCCTACTCTGTATCGGTGCAAAATCTTGGTGAGCTGCGGCGTCACCATGGAGCTCGACAACGTTTCAGACAGCGAGGTGTCAACATTTGCGATAAAAAGGCCACAGAGATCACAAGCTTATCTGCCGAGTAAGGTTGGGTAATGATGTCACAGTGGCACGATGAAAAGGGCGTCACATCCCCTCTTATCTACATTTCACACCTCTCTTGACGCCTCTCCGATGGAGATCAAAATGGTCACACCTGGCGTTGAAATAACGCGATTTTCCTAAAGGTGGACAGGGAAAAGATCTCAGACACACTGCCGCTCAGGACAGACACGAAAAGGCGTCAGTGAATACACCCCTTTCTTTTGAGGCGTTCATTCCCGCACATTTCGCGGTCGAAAACGACAGTTCCCAGTGTGATGAGCACCAGGTCGGAGTCCTTGACAACCTCTGACGTTTCAGCCTCTCTCTCCCTTACGACACTGTTGGCTGCATCCCCACTGAATGTGATAGCACCAATTTGGAATGCAGATTGATCACAATTTTTGCCCTCCTATACAGGTTGGAATCCCTAGCTACCACCGAAAACTATTCGACGACATTTGAACTTTATCCGAAATAGTAAAGGGTGCTCATGCATTTTCATCGCTCCGGTTTCGCATCCTCCTGTGGCGTGATCACGGAGGATTGCGACATTGACGCAATGCATGAATACAATGGCAGAGAACCCCTCTAAGACTTTCCGGTTTGGCAATGCTCTTGGTCGCACCCGACCACATTTATTGACAAAACCTAGAAAACCTGTATCTTTACAGAGAAAATCTGTGAAGTAACCCTAAATGTCTGCAGGCTGGCAACTGGCATCGGACGGTTTGTCAAGTGATTCCTTGCCTGCTGGTGCCTAGGGCTGCTTCACAGGTTTTGTTTGCAAAGGCACATTTTTAAAATTCTGAATACATTTCAGTGGGTGCACTGTCGAGCCAGAGGATGACGCCGCAGGTTACCGCGCTTTTACACCATTACAGAGGAAGTTTTTAGGCAACTTTGAGCCAAATTTTAAACAACGGGAGTCAGTTATGGGGTTTCGAATAAGTGTTCCTTTAATTGTGTTGCGCTGTGTATTCAACAGCTTAGATGACAGACTGCTATGACCGTGTCTGCAACGAAACAGTCGAAACACAGAATCAGCAAATAAGTTCTTTTAGTGAAAGGTTTTGTATGCGCCATGTATTTATTATGTACTTCATATACAGGTTATCGTCAGTGTGATTATTTATATGTTCCTTAACGCTGCAGAAACGACTGCTAGGCGTCAGGATTAATTTCCATTCTTTCTTAAATGACTCTAACGGTTTTATTTTCTTCATTTGGGTAGACTGTTATTTTGATAAAGCATAATTGTATGATAAAAGACCTTAGTATGTACGTTATCTGATTAAACGTATCCGAGTATGTCTAGCTGTCGCCGATATGATGGCTCGAATTCTCTTTCGGACACTTTCAATGAGGTGTCTGAATATCTGTGGAGAAACGCCGGCGCGGACCGTGGTAGGAGCGGTTCTCGGGGGGCAGGGAAGGTTATTTGGCCGTGCACCCTCGGGAGCTCAGTTCGTCAGCGCACCTGACGATGGCGACATGTTTGATCGCCGAAACATTGTGCCCGCTGGATACTATGAACCGGCAGTACATGTTTATTCGCCGAAATGTTGTGCCAGTTGGCGCTATGGACCGGCAGTACAACCGTGGAACATTCGACCAACAAATACACCAGGAGAAACAAAAATCACAATGTTTCTGCTTCTTCTGTTGGCAAAGAGACCATCTGCAGTAAGTCCGTTTCATTGTGCCCTTTAATGACTGTGTTTCTATATCTAACTCTGGATCTACGTCTACCACCGTGAAATCACAGTTTTTGTGCGTAATGATTTATTTATTTCATATGTATATACTTGAAAACTTAATAAACCACGAAATAATGTAGATAGGTAAAAATTGACACACATGCTTGGAATGACATGGGGTTTTATTAGAACAAAAAAAAAAAACAAAGTTCACAAAATGTTCGACAGGTGGCGCTGGACAGCAAAACGTCAGTGACTGAGCATGACAATCGTGTATAAATCACGATGCGCCAGCAGTCGCAGCACGTTGACGTTACCTGAAAAGGCGCTATTAGTGAAGCTGTATTATCAGAATGGGGAATGTGCTAGTTCAGCGTTACGATCCTATCGCTATAGGAAGGGGATTCGAACGGGTAAAGGTCCATTGACAAATGCAGCTGTGGCGAGAATGATTTCGAAGTCGAAGCCACGGGTTGTTTAGACGATAGACCCCGTAGTGGCCGACCGAGCACAAGGCGTAATGCTGCTGAGACAGTTCAGGAAGAAATGGAGACTGTAGCGGGTTCGTCTATGCACGGGGAAGTCAGGCCTCGTGCAGTCGCACGTCGCACCGGCATTCCATACACTGCTGATTGGTTGGTACTGAGGCATACCCTCCGATGGTATCCGTACAAAATCCATCGCCATCATGAACTGTTACCTGGCGATTTAGTGAAGCGGAAGGCATTTGAGTTTCAAAAGATGGCGGAAGATGACGATTGGTTGAGTAACGTATTGTGGACCGACGAAGCCCATTTCACGCTCCGAGGGTCTGTCAACGCCCACAACTGCAGAATTTGGGCTACCGAAAATCCTAGAACTGTCGTGGAAACTCCATTGCACGACGAGAAAGTCACGGTATGGGTTGGATTTACCACATCTACGGTTATCTGGCCTTTTTTCTTCGAGGAAATGCGTCATTCTGGCTTTGTAACTGCTACCGTGACAGGTGAGGAGAGGTACGCCGATATGTTACAGAATCGCATCATCCCCAGCCTGGCTGATAAACACCTGCTGGAACGTACGTTGTTTATGCAGGATGTCGCTCCACCTCATATTGCTAGACGCGTGAAAGATCTCTTGCGCGCGTCGTTTGGTGATGATCGTGTGCCCAGTCGCCACTTTCGTCATGTTTGGTCTCCCAGGTCCCCAGACCTCAGTCCGTGCCATTATTGGCTTTGGGGTTACCTGAAGTCGCAAGTGTATCGCGATCGACCGATATCTCTAGGGATGCTGAAAGACAACATCCAACGCCAATGCCTCACCATAACTCCGGACATGCTTTACAGTGCAGTTCACAACATTATTCGTCGACTACAGCTGTTGTTGAGGGATGATGGTGGACATATTGAGCATTTCCTGTAAAGAACATCATCTTTGCTTTGTCTTACTTTGTTATGCTAATTATTGCTATTCTGATTAGATGAAGCGCCATCTGTCGGACATTTTTTGAACTTTTATGTTTTTTTGGTTCTAATAAAACCCCATGTCATTCCAAGCATGTGTGTCAATTTGTACCTCTCTATCTGCATTATGCGGTGATTTATTCAGTTTTCAAAGTTATACTGACTTTTTGATCATCTGGTATATATATATATGGCCATATTAATATTCAATTAAAGAGTAAAGAGTCAATTAAAGTACTCCACCATCATCTCACAACAACCACCGACAACTTAAAAGGTACTGAGTGAACCGACGGCTCAAAGAGGCGTTTAACCCACAGTGTGTGGAGGGTGTGGTTCAAGCCGGATATGGTTCTGTGGTGGGGGTAGTGTTTCTCGTACCACGACGTGAGTCCACTCGTTCATGTTACTAGTTTGTTTATTTCAACACTCGCGGTGACCAAGTGTTGCCCTTCTTCTGCATTTTCGTGGTCTGTATGCTGTGGACACTCCCGTCATCCAAGATCATGCAAGCCGGGTTCACATGACTGGACGGATATGTCTCGTTTGTCGAAAACTCAGACATCCTATCGCGCCTACACTGTCCCGCCAAATCATCCTAACTGAGTCCACGACAAGTTTAGAAAAGTTAACTTTGTTTCTCTTTTTATTATATGGTTCAACACAAAATATTTTTATTGCAGAACACTGTATGTATTTTAGACTTTGTCTTTGCCTCATGTTGGCAAAAATTTTATTTATAACATAACAAAAAATCTGTATACATTTTATGTCAAATGCTGTGATATGTTTAGAAATTACCATTTGTAATAACGTGCAGGTCATACACGATAGTGTCATGCACGATAGCGTTATAGCACGCAAGCCAACCAGTGTCAATAAGGTCTCTTATTTGTCTATGCCTGTTGTTGTGATCTTCAGTCCAAAAACTGGTGTGATGCAGCTCTCATACTGCTCTATCCAGCACAAGCCTCTTCATCTCCAAGTCACTATTGCAACTTACATCCTCCTGAATGTGCTTGCTGTATTCATCTCTTGGTCTCCCTCTACGATTTTTAGCCCCCACGTGTCCTCCAGTTCTAAATTGGCGATCCCCTGATGCTTCAGAACGTGTCCTACCAATCGATTACTTCTTCTGAGGCGCCTTTTCGCGGTCCTTCAGAGTTCCCCCGTCGGAGGTTTGAGTCCTCCCTCAGACATGGGTGTGTATGTTATACATAGCGTAATTTAGTTTAAGTTAGATTAAGTAGTGTGTATGCTTAGGGACCAATGACCTCAGCAGTTTGGTCCCATAAGACCTTACCACAAATTTCCTTCTTCTAGTGAGGTTGTACCATAAGTTTCTCGTATCCCCAATTATATTCAGTACCTCCTCATTAGTTATATGATCTACCCATCTAATCTTCAGAATTCTTCTGTAGCACTACATTTCAAATGCTTCTCTTCTCTTCTTATCTAGACTGTTTATCGCCCACGTTTTACTTCCATACATGACTACACTCCATACAAGTACTTTCAGAAAGGACTTCCTAACACTTATCTATACTCGATGTTAACAAGTTTCTCTTCTTCAGAAACACTTTCCTTGCCATTGTCAGTCTGCATTTTATATCCTCCCTACTTCGACCATCATAAAAAAAAATGGTTCAAATGGCTCTGAGCACTATGGGACTCAACTGCTGAGGTCATTAGTCCCCTAGAACTTAGAACTAGTTAAACCTAACTAACCTAAGGACATCACAAACATCCATGCCCGAGGCAGGATTCGAACCTGCGACCGTAGCGGTCTTGCGGTTCCAGACTGCAGCGCCTTTAACCGCACGGCCACTTCGGCCGGCCCGACCATCGTCAGTTATTTTGCTTACCAAACAGCAAAACTCATCTACCGCTTTAAATGCCTCGTTTCCTAATCTAATTCTTCCGCACCGCCTGATTCAATTAGACTACATTCCATTATCCTTGTTTTACTTTTCTTCATGTTCATCTTATATCTTCGTTTCAAGGTACTGTTCATTCCGTTCAGCTACTCTTCCAAATCCTTTGCTGTCTCTGACAGCCGGCCAGAGTGGCCGAGCGGTTCTAGTCGCTACAGTCTGGAACCGAGCGACCGCCACGGTCGCAGGTTCGAATCCTGCTTCGGGCATGGATGTGTGTGATGTCCTTAGGTTAGTTAGGTTTAAGTAGTTCTAAGTTCTAGGGGACTGATGACCCCAGAAGTTAAGTCCCATAGTGCTCAGAGCCATTTGAACCATTTTTTGTCTCTGACAGAGGAATTTCTCTTTTGTTTCCTTTACTGCTTGTTCAATATACAGATTGAATAACGTCAGCGATAGCTAAAACCCTCTCTCACTCCCGTCTCAACCGCTGCTTCCCTTTCGTGCTCCTCGACTCTTATAACTGCCATATTGTTTCTGTACAAATTGTAAATAGCCTTTCGTTCTCTATATTTTATCCCTGCCACCTTTATAATTTGAAAGAGGGTATTCTAGTCAATATTGTTGAAAGCTATCTCTAAGTCTACGAATGCTATAAACGTAGGTTTGCCTTCCCTTAAACTATCTCCTAAAATAAGTCGTAGGGCCAGTATTGCCTCCCCTGTTCCAACATTTCTACGGAACCCAAGAGGTTTCTGGGGACCATTTTTGCACAAATCTTTATCATACCAGATCTTCAGTTATTATTAGGCGAACCATTTCTCAGTTGATGTTCCGTTCTTCTGCAATCATTATCACGGATCGTACTCTTTATGAACAATTCCCTTGGAATCAAAGAAGCACACAAGCATACTTTTTACTTTTTACTTTGACATGCGAGCTTTTTATGGTCTGGGTGATCCCTTTGAGCACCATTGCGAACTTTGGCGTTTTGTCTCTGGATCGTACTGAAAAAACCAACTTTCATCACCAGTAATAACACGGCTCAACAATTCTGGATTCATTTCCGTTTGCTCTAACAGATCGGCTGACACATTTTTCCGTGTTTCTCGCTGTTGTGGTGTGAGATTTTTGGGGACCATTTTTGCACAAATCTTTCTCATACCAGATCTTCAGTTATTATTAGACGAACCATTTCTTAGTTGATGTTCAGTTCTTCTGCAATCATTATCACGGATCGTACTCTCTATGAACAATTCCCTTGGAATCAAAGAAGCACACAAGCATACATTTTACTTTTTACTTTGACATGCGAGTTTTTTATGGTCTGGGTGATCCCTTTGAGCACCATTGCGAACTTTGGCGTTTTGTCTCTGGATCGTACTGAAAAAACCAACTTTCATCACCAGTGATAACACGGCTCAGCAATTCTGGATTGATTTCCGTTTGCTCTAACAGATCGGCTGACACATTTTTCCGTGTTTCTCGCTGTTGTGGTGTGAGATTTTTGGGGACCATTTTTGCACAAATCTTTCTCGTACCAGATCTTCAGTTATTATTAGACGAACCATTTCTCAATTGATGTTCAGTTCTTCTGCAATCATTTTCACGGATCGTACGAGTTCACGCAACCTGGCCAAGTTGACATCCGTCCGTGAGGTTGATGGTCGTCCACTGCGGTCTTCACCTTCAACATTCGTTCTGCCTTCACTAAACATTTTATGGCAACGAAAATCTTGAGCTCTTGACATAACTTCCTCTCCAAAAGCCTTCTGAAACTTACCATAAGTTGTCGTTGCGTTTTCACCCAGTTTAATACAAAAAGAAAAGGCATACCGTTGCGCAATATTATGCAGTTCCATTTGCGTGACGAGAGACGGAACTTATTACAGCACAACTCACGACTGAGCAGTTGCATCGATGTGCTGCTTGGACTAGAAGCAACTTATAGACCAAGGTCAAAGATATTGTGCCTACGCAAGCCTGCAGGGTTGCCACATCTTGCAAAGAAAATCATTCTCATTACTTTATTGTCGCTCCTTGTAGTTATTGTCTTTGAATAAAAGTTTCGTTTCTGTTCGTCTCATTGCGTGTTTCTATCAGTTACCTTCTGTACTATACTGTAGCAGTTCTTCCTATGTGTGGTCCAAGTTTCATTGAGCTATGTTACGTGGCAGTCACACATGATGGAAAGTTACTTTCCTCCTTAAGTCTTGCACAACAGAGTCGTTATGTTGCCATTAGACAAACGCATGTTTCTGTGACTAATGTTTCGTCTGCTAATGCTGGAGATATCCTTAGAGGCTACAAAGACTTGCTTAGTTGCTGACCAACTAACGAGACGAAATGTTAGGCGCAGAGGCAGGCATTCGATCGCGACCTAATTGCGTGACTAAAATAACGAAGGATTGAAACGCGTATGTATTCAGTACCAGCGATGGCGAGGCATGACAGAATCTCTGACCAGAGAGTTATTTATCGTGTCTAGTCTGCGCTTGACTGCGCGAGAGTTCAGTTGTGAGTTGTACTCTGTCGGAGTAGTGTGTGTGGAGTCGGCAGAGCGAGTCGGAAGTTGCGAGTTGCACTCAGTTGCGAGTAGGATGTTGTGTGTAGCGAGTCGCGGGAGGAAGTAGTCAGCCGACTGTAGTAGCGAGTGGACGGTAGTACTGAGCGGGCGTCGGCATGGATCGGCGGCGTGCGCCCTTTACATCTCTGGTCAAGGTTCGGGACGAGGTATATTGTTAAATAAGGTAATGAAGCAGCATTGCGCACATCTGATAAAGTAATGTATGTTAATTGTAATTAATTTGTTCAAGAAATGCCCCAATAATAATTTTGTTTTCAAAGCAATCGTTTTTAAGAAAAGAATCATTCGAATTGAAACAATATTTCCTATGCTTTTCCTCCCAGAATCAATTTATCAGATTAATTACTGCACAGGGCCTAAGGTCAGCGCTGCTGCCCTATTATTGTGGGTTTAATGATTAATGTTCATTTTTCAATTTTTGTGTCGAGTTTACATTGTGCCATTATTTTTCAATATTTTTGTAGCGAAGGTACAGTCGCTTTTATTTCAATTTAACGATGTTTTGTGGGAGCTCAACAACATTTGGGTCATTATTATTCAGTAATTTTGTGGGGAACTAACTTTTGGCACGTTTTCATTATCATTGAGTTTTCTTTTATTTTTTGCTGGGAAGTCACACTTGGGCTCTATTTACATTAACATTTAATTATTGTCTTTCAAAAAAATTTACGGGAAGGTTACACTTGGCGACATCCGACCAGGATCGTATTTCTTTGAGAATCTTCTGAAAAGTAGTCAGATATTTGCTCTTATTTACTTAATATAATTAGCATTTGGCGCAAAGCTTTTACTAATTTTGTGACTTTCTTTCCTCAGATCATCGGCAATTCGTTGTTCTTTGTTGTATTTGTATTTGTTGGATTTTGCATTGTCTTTGTCTTATTTGTGAATAATTGTGACTAGTGTAAAAATGCCGCGAAAGACTATTAATAGTGCATCGCGAGGTATAATGAGTGAAATAGCCGAATTAAACAATTTGACCGATAGTAATTGTGACACGCAATGTAATGAGGACAATCCTCCGTTTACTGACAGTCAGTGCGTTCCAACCACTAATGATGATTTTTGTCTTAATGATGAACAAACGAACTCGGTTATGTCCTCTGTTGATTTGACGACAATTGATGACGCGGGGCGTTCTGTTGTAATGAGCGCAGCCCAGCTTGAAACACCTGGTTTGCAAAATTCAAGTAACGTACAGACAATTTTTTCTAATGAAAATGAACAGGATACTCGTAGGACAGATCTATTTAATTCCGGTGTAGTGACTACATCCGACTGGCAAAACTACTACCAAATGGTCGCACAGGGCGCGACAATTGCAGGTGCGCCGTAGATCAGCACAGAGAATAAAGTAGGTAAAGTTACTTGGGATCAAGTTATGGCATTTTTGCTACAAATGAATAAACAACTTAATGAAAAACTTGATGAACAGAACAAACAATTTAGAGAACAGAATAAACAACTTAGCGAAACAATTAAAAAAAGTTTCAGACTGACGAACGAAAAGCACGACAACCTTAACGACCAGAACAAACAAGTTAGTGAACAGATTACAGATGTTACCGTGCAACGTCACGATACGAAAGAACAATTACGTGAGGATACTAAGGCTTGTGCTAGTAACAGTAATGAAGAAGTTGGAACTGTTGCACAAGAATTAGATAATAGACATGTAACCACAACAGAATCACATATAGACGAAATTAGTGCGGTCGCTGAACAATGTCCTAAAAACGCAACACAGTTACGCGACGAGTTTAATTTAAAGTCACCAGAAGTTTCACACACTCTGAGTAAGGAAGTCGATAATAAATGTGAACAGCAGAACAACCAAATTGACGAAAGTATTAAAGTAACAGAATTGAAAGCTATTTCAGTCACCAATACGTCACAGAATCCGCCACGTTGGGAGCATTTGTCACATTCACATAGCCAGTGTAACTTAAGCAATCTACAGAGACTACGGGACTTAAAATCCGAAATGCACGCAACTTGAAATCCGAAATGACACAGACAAACAGATTCTCACACAAACCTGAACATGCTCACACATTCAGTGATAAGAACGTTGATTATAAGCAATTTGTATGTGTTAAAAAATCTAAGGAACTTAATAATGACAGAGCACAGATACACGATTTGCACCGTATACGACAATTTATTTTTGTACTTTCACCGCTATTACCTGTAATGCAGAAACTAGCTTTGAACTGGATACTACAATTTTCTTTTGGATTTTTACCGCCATTGCCTGTAACGCAAAAGCTAAAATTTATTTGCAGTACATAATCGACCTCAGGGGATTCATTACACTTTAATGAATATGTGCCGTAGCGTACATAGGGCCCCGAGCTGTAGTAGTGCTGTTTCATCTTTAGTTTTCTGCACTGCTGCCTTCTCTTCTACTATCCTTTATATCTATCAAAACAGCTCATTAACTATTGCTCTACCTAGAATTAAGAAACGTGACTAAAGAAAACCCGATAAGACAAGTTTTTACCGAAAGTGGCAATTTTTCATTAGACGCTCCAGGAACGACAATCACCAGAACTTTAATAACAGATAAAATCATAATCATCAGTATGTACAAAATTTCAGCAGTCGCAACCACATTTTTGGTACATTTTTGGTAACAATAGACGTTTTCCACCACAACAGCAATGAAAGTCAGCCGGTTAGCATACCTAACCAACAATGCAGTACACAAGGTCAACCAAGCTTTAATGTTTCGCCGCGTGCACGTATAGTCTCAGCTCCAACAAATAGTAACGCACAGCAGCAAGGAAATAACTACGTACAGAAAAGACAGTATTTCTATTCCTATCGTAATGCACCGTGTAGAAATGACTATCACGACAGACGTAAAAACAATGAGCACAAATATCAGCGTACGTTTAATAACAGTCGGTCTTACCAGCAACAAAATGATCAGCAACAACATATTATCATGAATGATCCAGACAATATGTGTCATCCATAGCGTAATACGTCAGGAAGAAATAACAGAACAGTTCAAATAGTGAATATGCCACAGCATCCTCCCGTAAATAACAGCACGTACGATAGAATTTGACCAGATACAGTACAGGTTGCATATTCCAGTAACGTAAGCAATAATTTTGACACGCAGAATCTTGTTCACGAGAATGTTATTTGAAACATGCTTTGTTGAATGCACCACTTTTATCGCACACAGATCTTAGCAGAAATTTTTCCATTGCCACCGACAGTTCTAACATCGCTTTAGGCGTACATATTTTTCAGGAAATTGAAGAAGATGGATGGCTCAACAGTAATTAAAAACATCGCATTTGCAAGTCGCATTCTGTCACCTGCTGAACGAAATTATTCTGTTACAGAACTGGAAACGTTATGTGTTGTATGGGCTTTTACGAGATTTAGGCATTTTCTTTATGGAAGACACACCACCGTTTACACAGATCACAGAGAGATACAATTCTTACTTTCAGCTAAATTCACTCACGACAGATGAAGCAGATGGAAACTTTACTTGCAGGAATTTAATTTTACAATAGTTCACATTCCCGGCACACAAAATGTTGTAGCAGACGCACTATCTCGTTCTCTTAGCAACAATCAGCAAGACATCGCAACCAACTTCTGCAAAGCAAAATTCAGTGTCATGTACATTCAACAAGTTACATTTGAAAATTTTATTTCGTCGTCATTACAGGACATAGCAAAAGAGCAAAATAAAGACAACGTGTGGAAAGAAATTAAACACCTCTGGCAAGATAGGAATAATGTTACGATTAGAAACCATTACACTGTACGCAATGACATTCTGTTTCGCCGCTCTCATCCTGACAGCAACAATTGGTTATAATGCATTCCTGATGAACTGGTTAACAAATTAATCTGGTATACTCATTTAAGTTACGCGCATTACAAAGCCAGAAAATGTTTTCTTATACTGAGACAGAACTGTTATTTTACCAACATGGAGAAACGTATACGACGAGTTTTAGCGTCATGCAAAATCTGCCAGAAAGCCAAGTCAGACACAACTTCACATATTCCTCCATTATATCCCATTGTACCTGTTAAATTAAGACATATGGCCGCTGTAGACATTTTTGGTCCAATTCTGAGAACTAATAGAAGTTTTTGCTACATCTTTGTCGCTGTTAAACTCACTTCAAAATTTGTTACTATCACTCCGTTACGCAAAGCTACTGCTAAAACTGTTTCGAAAGCATTTTCTATTTCATGTAGGGCATGAGTTGAAAGTAATTTCCGATAATGGATCACAATTTCGATCTGCTATATGCACACGTATGTTACGAGCTAGAAACATTTCTCCGATCTATATATCCAAGTACCATGCTTCTTCGAACCCTTGTGAACGATTAATGAAAGAAATTGGTAAACTGTGTAGATATACTTCCACAAAAGACATATTGATTGGGACACACATATATTCTCATTCCAAGATGTAATTAATTCCATGCCAAATGAATCCACTATGCTATCTCTGTCTGTTATACTGAAAAATGTTGAACCACCTAACAAAATTACAGAATTGGTAAACTTTCCTACATATCGTCGACTACGGCACCATGAAATAATTGACATTGCGCTGAACAACATCAAACGTGCCGCAGAGCGCCGGAGAAGACAGCAAAAAAAGGTTTGCACACGCCGTGACTTTCACATTGGACAGAAGATATTAGTACGTACACACTATTTATCCAGCAGAATAAAAGTAAGTGCAGTAAATTTGAACTTCTATACGCAGGTCCATATCGGATTCGCAGCATTCCTCATCCCAATGTTATACACGTCGAAACTCTGAGAACCAGAAAAAGTAAAGGCAACCACCGTGTTTCCAATATCAAACCTTTTATTGAATGAAGACACTTTATGATTCAACATGCTAAAATGCCATTTGCTAATTTTATGATCACTTATGCAATTATATTCACATGACTACTTACTGATGACTATCGTATTTTTTCTTGGCAAGTGCCCGGCAAGGTAAGGTTAGTAGGTCGCTCTTCTTGTCGTTACATATCAGACTATGCACATTTTTTCCAGAGAAACTTACGTATCTTATGAATAATTATGCAACGTTATCTAGTGACATATTAATTTTATTAAATTTTCTCTCCATTAAAGTCTTTAATTCTCGTCTCTATTAACTACACAACATACAAGCTGAACACAACGAACGTCACATTTTTTGTCTTTCTTATACATATACGATTGTTTCATGTTTTGTTTGTATGCACTATGAAATAGTTAAGATGTAGCAAACACCAGTTCACTTTGACATTTTGCCTTATGATATCTCAACATCGTGACTACTTTACTGTTACATTGTGATACACTGAGTACATTTTTGCCTCTGAACACTATATAAGTTTTTCACATATTACGTTTTCTGTCATGTTATGCTGTATGCTTAGTTATGTTACCATAAACCAGTCATTATTTAATGAGTATATGATTTAAATGCAAGACATTAATCTCTGTTCATCAATTTCAGAAAGAAATTATGCGTGAATGAAATAAATTAAACAGAAATGGGAATTTCACCTTCAGAATGATCGAAAGAAGATGCAAACCTCGTGAGGAAGAGTAAATGGATCAGGATTAACAAGTATTAACAAGAATATGCTATACACATCGTAGACTAGCAGTCTTAACTAATTTTTTCTTTCAGAATACAAGGCGATTGATGCAAGCTGTCAGACAGAACTACACATCTTAGTTTTAGTGATGAAATATGCTAGAGATAAGGAATAGTTGTGTAATGAGTAATGAAGTGATATTTTTTTTTTGTAGATGATAATGAATGCTGATGAATAATGATGAAGAATATGCTACTATGGATAATGAAGTTTTTCTTTACAGGTGATGATAATAATGGAGTTATGATAATATAGATAATGAAGTGATGGATAATGAAGTTTTTTCTTTACAGATGAGGATAATGTGGAAGTTATGTATTCATGCTATGTAGTTATTTAAGTATTTGTTGCAGTTCGCTTTGACAGCAGGTGTTATATTGCAGAGTATAATGACTGAAGGTTTTGGAAAGGACTACTATAGAACATATCTTTATACACATTTCACTACCTGTTAATTCGAAGTTCACTACTTTTCAGCATAAAATGCGTTTCTTCTTTCAGCTTAATAATCCATTTTTTTAATATATTTTTGCAGGAGAAATTATTTATGAAATTAATGTGCTATAAGCAGTTGTTCATTAAAGCTATGTCATTGATGAATGTGATTACATATACTCTACTTGTTTCATAACCTTGCTACAGCTGGCTCATGACGAATGACGTTACACATTTTCGTTTACAGGAACAACCCAGAAGCAATTTTTTTTTCTTCTTGCTTTTCCCTATAATTACCCAACGCAATGAACTGCTAACAAAAAAATGTATTACCAGTCCCAAATAATGACACCAGTTTAAGAGAGTTCTGAGTAATGCTGATCAGCTATGAATAATATGTCACTTGCATAATGAATGCTACTGATTACTGTATTGAGATGACCAATGATTAATTAATAATGCTTTGTAACTGGGAAATGAATGCTACTGTTTACTGTATTGAGATGACCAATGATTAATTAATAATGCTTTGTAACTGGGAAATGAATGCTACTGATTACTGTATTGAGATGACCAATGATTAATTAATAATGCTTTGTAACTGGGAAATGAATGCTACTGATTTCTGTATTGAGATGACCAATGATTAATTAATAATGCTTTGTAACTGGGAAATGAATGCTACTGATTACTGTATTGGGATGACCAATGATTAATTAATAATGCTTTGTAACTAGGAAATGAATGCTACTGATTACTGTATTGGGATGACCAATGATTAATTATCAACATTATTCTGTAATACTATGTTATTGACTACCTCCTGTTTTAAGTAATGACTTCTGATGATTTGTAATTAGAGAATGAGTGCCAATGTTCTCTGTAAAACAATTAATGAACATTTTTCTGTAATACTACATACATGGTACAGAAATGTTCAATAACTGGGCTATGAATGCCGCAAACTACTAATGTAATTCCCAATGAAGACTAGTATGTGACTTAATGTCCTTCACCTTCTGACCTAACTACCCTGAATTACTGCAATATCCATTTGTCCTGTATATCCTCTTGATCATGGAGCACTATATTTGGTTTTTGCACTAATTCTACGTTGGTGTGCCTTGTAAGAGCGTGGTGTTGACACGACATGCTGTCCACCACCGTGAGCGATGGAGACGTTATTATGGTCCCACTGTTTGGTGTACCTGATGTACTGCCAAAATGATAACATGGAATATTACTACGACATTTCAGTGTCTTGGCTACGCTGATAAACACTTCTGGGAAAAGAACTTCAGATTGTCTCACTTGGTGTTGTACTTCTGTGGAAAGATATGGGCTTTCAGTGCAGCTGCGTGCAACCTAAAGTGCTACAACCATGATGCAATCCTTCCCTTTCCTATCCTAATTCTTGTAACATAGTGAAAATCATTTTTTTTGCTAACATCATTTGTATTCATGGCCTATACATTTTTTTCGATTTGCTGATATATTCTGAACTACAGTGCGTGTGCACTTTTGTCATTTTTCTAACATGATTTCTACTTATTGTATATACATTTTGTGATTTGCTGATATATTCTGAATTACAGTGCGTGTGCACTTTTATCATTTTTCGAACATGATTTCTACTTATTGTATATACATTTTGTGATTTGCTGATATATTCTGAACTACAGTGCATGTGCACTTATGTCACTTGTCAACATGATTTTTTGCCATTATGTTTATTTGTTGTGAAAATGCTAAGCAGTTTTTCAGTGCGTATGCACTTATGTCATTTGTTAATATGTTTTGTACTCATTGTATATACATTTTGTTATTGCCTAATATGTTTTGTACTCGGTGCATGTGCACCACATTTACTTCATGTTATTCTGTGATTGTAAAGTTAATTAGTTAAGAAAAAATTTGTTGCTCATGGCAAGTCCAAATGACTCACCATCGCTGCCAAATTGTTGCCCCCCCCCCCCCCCCCCAGTGGAGGGTTATGAAACGCGTATGTATTCAGTACCAGCGATGGCGAGGCATGACAGAATCTCTGACCAGAGAGTTATTTATCGTGTCTAGTCTGCGCTTGACTGCGCGAGAGTTCAGTTGCGAGTTGTACTCTGTCGGAGCAGTGTGTGTGGAATCGGCAGAGCGAATAGGAAGTTGCGAGTTGTACTCAGTTGCGAGTAGGATGTTGTGTGTAGCGAGTCGCGAGAGGAAGTAGTCAGCCGACTGCAGTAGCGAGTGGACGGTAGTACTGAGCGGGCGTCGGCATGGATCGGCGGCGTGCGCCCTTTACATCTCTGGTCAAGGTTCGGGACGAGGTATATTGTTAAATAAGGTAATGAAGCAGCATTGCGCACATCTGATAAAGTAATGTGTGTTGATTGTAATTAATTTGTTCAAGAAATGCCCCAATAATAATTTTGTTTTCAAAGCAATCGTTTATAAGAAAAGAATCATTCGAATTGAAACAATATTTCCTATGCTTTTCCTCCCAGAATCAATTTATCAGATTAATTATTGCACAGGGCCTAATGTCAGCGCTGCTGCCCTATTATTGTGGGTTTAATGATTAATGTTCATTTTTCAATTTTTGTGTCGAGTTTACATTGTGCCATTATTTTTCAATATTTTTGTAGCGAAGGTACAGTCGCTTTTATTTCAATTTAACGATGTTTTGTGGGAGCTCAACAACATTTGGGTCATTATTATTCAGTAATTTTGTGGGGAACTAACTTTTGGCACGTTTTCATTATCATTGAGTTTTCTTTTATTTTTTGCTGGGAAGTCACACTTGGGCTCTATTTACATTAACATTTAATTATTGTCTTTTAAAAATTCTTGCTGGGAGGTAACGATATCACTAATAAGTCATTTAATAATTTCACGGGGAGGTTACAGGATGTAAATATAGGTCATGTAAGCCTGCTTTGTGTGATTCATGAACAGAATTGGTACCCCGAATTTGTTGCGATATTTTTCATACCAGGAATGGGGCTATGTATTCTCAATGCTGAATGGCGAAAACGTGTGTTATTACTACCAGCTTTCTACAACGATTGTCCATCAACAACTTAATTCCACATGATGTCACAAAACTTACGAAACTCACTCAAAAAATCGCTTATTAATTAGTCAATTTACGTCCACTTATTCAATTTACACATGTCCAGCTCTAACGTCCACTTATTGTTTATGATAAACAATTTTTTTCATTATACCTCCCACTAACGTCACGTAAGATTTACATTAAAAAATGCAACGCTTACAAGCGCTCATAAACAGAAAATTAGTTGTACCATGATGTCAAGAATGTGGAACGGCAATACGTATTTTGAGTTCTGTTTAGTTGACCTGTATCCATATTTCTCACCTGTAACTCGCTTCATTCTATTCTCAAGAGATCAATCCATTAATCTTGGTGTCTTCTTTCACAGGGAATTTGCGAAGTCAATACTGGCTATGAAAGAACGCCCCCAAACCTATTTTATGCAACTGTGCCACTGCCACATGTACTGAGGAGATGAAGTTTGGGAGAACAGGAAGTCAATTATGATTAAGATGCCAAAAAGCAAACGTGCCACGAGAATTTTCCGTGAGTGGTGTGCAGCTGTCTCCAACTTTCTTTCCCTTGGTTCGCAATTTCAGATTAGCCTGGGCAGCAAAGGGGGTCGGGCGAAAGTGATAGAGTTTCTCCTTCCTTCTTCCAATGCGGCACGGAACGCGCTGGCTGCGTGCCACGAAATATCGAAATAAGTTGCGGGAAATATTATCCGATTTTAATGGAGCTCTCTCTTCACTGTCACTGGTTATAAAAGAAAGAGCGTAGGTTTTTTCCTCATGAAAGGCAAAGTCTTTTCCGTTCCAAATGAATTATTTCTATCTACACACGGCTATCAATACAATGAAATATTTTTATGTGAAACACAGTATTTTTGTAAGGTGATAACAATGCTCAGTTTTGTGCTGCGCTTGTCACTACAGTGGAGGGAGTTAGAATTCAGTGCGACCTACTTACTCCCTAATGGCCTGAGAGGTCTGAGGATAACTGGGGGCCATTGAATTGAACCAAGCCATTCATCAAATGAACGCTCCATACCACATATACGACTCAATTGTCCTTCGTGGGACCACCAAGCTACTCCGATTTTTTAAGTTCTCTTTCCATGTCTATATTTTACGTTTGCTGGCTTCGCGCCACTTATGTATTGACAGTTTGGAATAAAGAATACAACCTTACACGTCGAGGTCATCGTTAATAGTTCCAAATTAACAAAATGTCCGAATTCCTTGGTTAAGAGAAGGAGAGGAGACATGAAGACTTAACTCACCTATATTGCAGGAATCGTGCGAATTGGATTCGACAATAGTCACGCGTTTTTGAGAGTTGGAAGTAGGTGTAGGCGACTCCTCTGGATGTGATACACGTCTCGGCAGTTTTGCAAATGAATCTACGAGAAGTCGAATTAACATCGAAGTAATAACTTAAAAGCTGCTTGCTGTGAATACAGCATATGACGCCTCGACTAAAAACCTATTTAAGTTTCCTATTGTAATACTCTGTATACAATTACTCTGTGAGTACAAGCAGTTTCATTTATAAACGAGAAATATTAAACGTTCGTGACTCAAAGTAGCCATCTGCACATCATTGGCCAATGTTGTCTTATGGCGAATATACTGAATAGTGTCTCATGTTCCTTTTCGCGAGGAAGTTTTGTGCAGGAGGTGCACTGAATAACAGATGTCTCACTCTGCCGAGGAAATTTTGCGTTTCTTTACTTTTATAATCATAATCACGTTCACTGTTTAATTCATGCATTCAGATTCTAATAGGGAGCGCTGCCTAGCGCTTTATCTCATCGTTTCCGTTCTTTACATTCTTTGGTAATTTTGTAACAGTAAACTCCTTCAAAGACAGACTGATCTGTCAGTGCACTTCGCTTATCAACCTAATAGCGTGCTGGTTCTCTTTTGGCGCATAGAACAGTTTATGATGATCATAGCAGAAATCCTACAAATATGACAAATATGCAAACCGACACCTGAGGTTAACGTCACGAAGCATCCATGCACACATCAAGAAATGACTGTGGATTTGTAACAGTGCAGTGTACATGTGCTAACTTAGTTATAATTCCTGGTACTACAAAAGTAACTATTGCACTCTGATTACGTCTAGGTCTACATCTACGTCTACATCCATACTCCACAAGCCACCTGACGGTGTGTGACGGAGGGTACCCTGAGTACCTCTGTCGGTTCTCCCTTCTATTCCAGTCTCGTATTGTTCGTGGAAAGAAAGATTGTCGGTATGCCTCTGTGTGGGCTCTAATCTCTCTGATTTTACTTCGTGGTCTCTTCGCGAGATATACGTAGAAGGGAGCAATATACAGCTTGACTCCTCATTGAAAGTATGTTCTCGAAAATTCAAGAAAAGCCCGTACCGAGCTACTGAGCGTCTCTCTTGCAGAGTCTTCCACTGGAGTTTATCTGTCATCTCCGTAACGCTTTCGCGATTACTAAATGATCCTGTAATGAAGCGCGCTGTTCCTCGTTGCATCTTCTCTATCTCTTCTATCAACCCTATCTGGTAAGGATCCCACACCGGTGAGCAGTATTCAAGCAATGGGCGAACAAGTGTACTGTAACCTATTTCCTTTGTTTTCGGACTGCATTTCCTTAGGGTTCTTCCAATGAATCTCATTCTGGCATCTGCTTTCCCGACGATTAATTTTATATGGTCATTCCATTTTAAATCACTCCTACTGCCTACTCCCTGATAATTTATGGAATTAACTGCTTCCAGTTGCTGACCTGCTATATTATAGCTAAATGATAAAGGATTTTTCTTTCTATGTATTTGCAGCACATTACACTTGTCTACATTGAGATTCAATTGCCATTCCCTGTACCATGCATCAGTTCGTTGCAGATCCTCCTGCATTTCAGTACAATTTTCCATTTTTACAACCTCTCGATATACTACAGCATCATCTGTAAAAAGCCTCAGTGAACTTCCGATGTTATCTACAAGGTCATTTATATATATTGTGAATAGCAACGGTCCTACGACACTCCCCTGCGGCACACCTGAAATCACCCTTACTTCGGAAGACTTCTCTCCATTGAGAATGACATGCTGCGTTCTGTTATCTAGGAACTCTTCAATCCAATCACACGAGTGGTTCAAAATGGTTCAAATGGCTCTGAGCACTATGCGACTTAACTTCTGAGGTCATCAGTCCCATAGAACTTAGAACTAATTAAACCTAACCAACCGAAGGACATCACACACATCCATGCCCGAGGCAGGATTCGAATCTGCGACCGGAGCGGTCGCTCGGCTTGAAACTGTAGCGCCTAGAACCGCACGGCCACTCCGGCCGGCACACAATTGGTCTGATAGTCCATATGCTCATACTTTGTTCATTAAACGACTGTGGCGAACTGTATCAAACGCCTTGCGGAAGTCAAGAAACACGACATCCACGTGGGAACCCGTGTCTATGGCCCTCTGAGTCTCGTGAACGAATAGCGCGAGCTGGATTTCACACGATCATCTTTTTCGAAGCCCATGCTGATTCCTACAGAGTAGCTTTCTAGTCTCCAGAAAAGTCATTATACTCCGACATAATACGTGTTCCAAAAATGTACAACTTATCGACGTTAGAGATATAGGCCTATCGTTCTGCACATCTGTTCGACGTCCCTTCTCGAAAACGGGGATGACCGGTGCCCTTTTCCAATCGTTTGGAACGCTACGCTCTTCTAGAGACCTACGGTACACCGCTGCAAGAAGTGCGGCAAGTTCCTTCGCGTACTCTGTGTAAAATCGAACTGGTATCCCATCAGGTCCATCGGCCTTTCCTCTTTTGAGCGATTTTAATTTTTTTTCTATCCCTCTGTCATCTATTTCGATATCTACCATTCTGTCATCTGTGCGACAATCTAGAGAAGGAACTACAGTGCAGTCATCCTCTGTGAAACAGCTTTGGAAAAAGACATTTAGTATTTCGGCCTTTAATCTGTCAACCTCTGTTTCAGTACCATTTTGGTCACAGAATTTCTGGACATTTTGTTTTACTCCACCTACCGCTTCGAAATAAGACCAAAATTTCTTAGGATTTTCTGCCAAGTCAGTACATAGAACTTTAGAGATTAAAATCATTCCACCTAAAATAGCCACTAAATGCACATTATCTTTGTCAATAGCTGAAACCCCTGGTAAGTCAAATTAAATCTGACTCGAAAGCATCAAAGATTAAGCAAAGTTGAACATCACTGCTCGTCGATTGCCTAGAAATTCCTGCTGTATTAATAAAACTTGCCTTAGAAGTTGAAATTTAAAGACATAAGACACAAGAGTCTAGCTAATATGCTGCAAGGATGTAACTGCGACCTTAGAAACGGGACAGGGAAAGTGCACAATATCGTGCTCGGGTATAACACATTGCCACTGACAGGTTTGGTTAATTCAGCGAAGATAACGGGGTCATCTTTTCTTAACGCATGTGCTCAGTGGCTGAAGACTCACGGTAAATTCGTATTCACGTGCTTCTTAAAGAAATTCTGTTTAACGCACTGAGCTGACCATTTGCTCAAAAAACTGAGAGTCCACGAGAAACTGCACAGAAATAAATTTCAATCAGTATGAAATAGATGGAAGAAGGTAGAAAGTACGCAAAGGCCTTTATGCAGTTTCAGCTCTCGACGAAACCGCCAGGTAAATGTCATTACAAGCGAATGGTACGTGTTCTTTATCTAACAGTAAATATCGCACTGCATTTTGGGCTATTATTAATATAACTTATTATTAATATAACTCCCAGCAATAGATAAGAAAGGAAACCGGTATACATACGGAAGTGGTATAACATTCCAAGACATCCCACGTGTTCAGCGAGAAGCGACGTGAACTAAGAATCACTACTTGCAATACAAGTAATTGCGGTATTTGTATTCCCCTCCGCACAAACAAGAAATTTTCAAGTAGGCTTTCAAGCCACTCAAGGTGAGCATAGCGATGCAGAAGTTTTTGCCATCCTTCTACATCAAGGCAAATATTACAGAGATGAAATATTTGTCAACACAGGGCCATCTTTTCAAAACTATCAGCTATAGTATTGCTGTACTCCACAGCAGTCATGATCTCATTTTTGTTTGTTTATGCTTTCATTGAACGAATCAAACCTCTTCTCTTCGGCAGAATAGACAGTAAACATTAATGGATTTAATATTAACATGACAATCACAAAGACAACAACTATTTCACACAGCATAACATTCCCAAGTCATCGTAGTACAATGGATTTAACATCGGTCGCTTCGCCATGCCAAATCAAGTACGTATCCCAGTAGTATTCAGGACCCACCGGCTAGAGCTGACGCGAAGCTCATTCAAGAATTCGGACTTGCGTCGGATCTTTGAGGGATCATCCGATTCAGCTTTGATTGTTGCATGTTAGTGGCTCCACATCACCCACCCCTACGACTACGGGGTCTGTTACGAGCGCCACCGTTGACTGGGCTGCGAATACGACTGCTGGCCATCCACGTCGTTACCTGAGACAACAGTGAGCATCTTCACGACGTTTTCTGAAGGACAGCATCTTTACGCCAGTAACTGTTATAAGTTTTTATTACACACTATTGCAATCTCGGCCTTAGGCCATTATCAAGTGATATAACGGCTTCAAGCCACGTCAACGTAATGTAAGCTGACACATTTGTATGTTGTTGTCATTTAACAGGAACAATAATGGAAAGCTATTATCATATATTTTATTTTTAACGTTTCTTGGTGGTATATTAGTTCTATTTATTTATATTACGAGAATTGCATCAAATGAAATATTTCAACCTAAATCAATTACGATAATTATTACCTTAACAATATGAATATTTATCATATCAACATTAATTATTTGTGTCAAAAAATGGTTCAAATGGCTCTGAGCACTATGGGACTTAACATCTGTGGTCATCAGTCCCCTAGAACTTAGAACTACTTAAACCTAACTAACCTAAGGACATCACACACATCCATGCCCGAGGCAGGATTCGAACCTGCGACCGTAGCAGCCTCGCGGTTGTCAATGTGTCAGCTTACGTTACATTGACGTGGCTTGAAGCCGTAATATCACTTGATAATGGCCTAAGGCTGAAATTGCAATAGTGTGTAATAAAAACTTATAACAGTCACTGAGGTAAAGATGATGTCCTTCAAAAAGTTTTTGTGTCTGTGAATCCCAGCTACAACAAGTGTATTCGTATTCACGACGTATCACTCTTTATATCCGTATCAGTATCCACTCTTTATGGAACGATCCTCTGCGTACATGATTAACAGAATGCTGATAAATGAAAAAGCACAATCACGAGATATTCACAATAGTGTCAATAGATACCAAATACAGCGAACGATCTAAACCAATCCAAACAGAATGTACCATAAGGAAACTTCTTAATTTAGATTTCAAAGCATAGGTATCCTTAATTATCTTTTTTTTACTTCCATTGGAACCATATTGATAAAGGAACCTACAGAATAGCACTCATCTTTCTGTACCTACTTTAAATAATGGAACGTTATCCAACAGCAAATCGTTTGACTTCGTCTACTGCAGTTTATATCAAACGAGTCCCCATTACAAATACCGTTAGGGAATACGTGTACACTGAGGTGACAAAAGTCATGGGATACCGCCTAACATCGTGCCGGACCCCCTTTTGCCCGGCGTAGATCAGCAATTCGACATGGCATGCATTCAACAAGTCGCTGGAAGTCCGTTCAAAAAATACTGAGCTTTTCTGCGTTTATATTCGTCCATAACTGCCATATTGTTGCCGGTGCAGGATTTTGTGCACGACCTGACCTCTCAATTACGTCCCATAAATGTTCTATGGGATTTATGTTGGGCGACGTGGGTGACCAAATTATTCACTCGAATTGTCCAGAATGTTCTTCAAACCAATCGCGAACAACTGTGTAGCAGTGACATGGCGCATCGTCATCCAGAAAAATTCCGTCATTGTTTGGGAATATGAAGTTCATGAGTCGCTGCAAATGGTCTCCAAGTAGCCGAACATAACCATTTTCAGTCAGTGATCTGTTCAGTTCCACGTAAACACAGCCGACACCATTATGGAGCCAGTTTACACAGTGCCCTATTGACTACTTAGGTCCATGGCCTCGTGCGGCTTGGGCCGCAGTCGAATCCTACCATCACCTCCTACCAACCTAAATCGGGACATCTGACCAGGCCACGGTTTTCCAGTCTTGTAGGATCCGACCGATATGGTCAGAAGCCCCGCTGACGCTGCACGCAATGCAAAGGCACTCGCGTCGGCCATCTGCTACCATTGCCCCTTAACGACAAATTTCGCCGCACAGTGCTAATGCACACGTTTCTCATACGTCCCACATTGACTTCTGCGGTTATTTCACGCAATCTTGCTTGTTTGTTAGCACTGAAAACTCTACGCAAACGCGCTTCTCTCTGTCGTTAAGTGAAGACCATTGGCCAATGCATTGCCTGTAGTGAGAGTTAATGCCTGAAACTTGCTGTTCTCGACACAATCTTAACACTGTGGGTCTCGAAATACTGAATTCCCTAAGCATTTTCGAAATGGAATGTACCATGCTTTTAGTTCCCACAACCATTCCGCGTTAAGAATCTGTTAGTTGCTGTTGTGCGGTCGAAATAACGTCGGAAATCTCTTCGCATGAGTCACCTGAGGGCAAATTACAAAGCCGCCAATTCCTTGCCCTTTTATACCTTGTGTACGCGATACTACCCCCATTTGTATGTATGCATATCACTGTCCCATGACTTTGTCACCTCCGTGTACGAGAACGACAGAATTATAATTTCGAAAAAAGGCATTTTGCCTTAGACTTTTTCTGCTATCACACTCAAAATCCCCTTTGGCTCAAAATTTTTATACCGTAAAGTGGTATCGGCCACCACTGGCCATAAGCAGGACCAGAAAAGGGAAAAGACAAGAAAATTTTATTTTGTCAACGTTACTCTCAACATAATAGAATAGAAGGAAAACGGGAATAGAAGGAAAATTGCGTTTCAAAAAATGGTTCAAATGGCTCTGAGCACTATGGCACGTAACTTCTGAGGTCATCAGTCCCATAGAACTTAGAACTACTTAAACCTAACTAACCTAAGGACATCACACACATCCATGCCCGAGGCAGGATTCGAACCTGCGACCATAGCGGTCGCGCGATTCCAGACTGTAGCACCTAGTACCGCTCGGCCACCCTGGCCAGCAAACTCCGTTTCATATCGATTGATAGCAGCATCACATGATCACCAAGTAATCTCAACTTTTTGATGTTGTTGTGGTCTTCAGTCCTGATACTGATTTGATGGAGCTCTCCATGCTACTCTATCCTGTGCAAGCTTCTTGATCTCCCAGTACTTACTGCAACCTACATCCTTCTGAATCTGCTTAGTGTATTCATCTCTTGGTCTTCCTCTATGATTTTTACCCTCCACGCTGCCCTCCAATGCTAAATTTTTGATCTCTTGATGCCTCAGAACATGACCTACCAACCGGTCCCTTCTTCTTGTCAAGTTGTGCCACAAACTCCTCTTCTCCCCAATTCTATTCAATACCTCCTCGTTATTTATGTGATCTACCCATCTAATCTTCAGCATTCTTCTGTAGCACCACATTTCGAAAGCTTCTACTCTCTTGTCCAAACTATTTATCGTCCATGTCTCACTTCCATACATGGCTACACTCCATATAAGTACTTTCAGAAACGACTTCCTGACACTTAAATCTACACTCGATGTTAACAAATTTCTCTTCTTCAGAAACGCTTTCCTTGCCATTTCCAGTCTACATTTTATATCCTCTCTACTTCGACCATAATCAGTTATTTTGCTCCCCAAATAGCAAAACTCCTGTACTACTTTACGTGCCTCATTTCCTAATCTAATTCCCTCAGCATCACCCGACTTAATTCGACTACATTCAGTTATCCTCGTTTTGCTTTTGTTGATGTTCGTCTTATATCCTCCTTTCAAGACACTGTCCATTCCGTTCAACTGCTCTTCCAAGTCGTTTGCTGTCTCTGACAGAATTACAATGTCGTCGGCGAACCTCAAAGTTTTTATTTCTTCTCCATGGATTTTAATACCTACTCCGAATTTTTCTTTTGTTTCCTTTACTGCTTGCCCAATATACAGATTGAATAACATCGTGGAGAGGCTACAACCCTGTCTCACTCCCTTCCCAACCGCTGCTTCCTTTTCATGCCCCTCGAGTCTTATAACTGCAACTCATATTTGTATACCATTTGTTTTAAGTTTCTTTTAAAAATATTTTATGAAAACTTTTCACTGATTACAAACTTTTCGACAATGATATTTCAATTAATAGAAAATTTGTAACTAAATCACAACTGTAGACTTTACTAACTCTGTCCTCAGAAATCGCATTCCTGCCTTTAATGAATAGGTTAACATTCCACATACAGAAAGTACATTCTGCATTTTATCCAGTGTGCCAGTGTTTGGTGGCAATCTAATGCTAATATCAATCGGAGCATGAAGAACATTTTTCGTTTTACGTATTTATGTTGTCCTGTATGCGCAAAGGTAGTAGTGATGGTCTAGTGGGTAGAGCCCTGGACCCCCGGCCCTCGACATCTCAGGTTGGATCCCAGACAGAGGCAGGGATTTTTCGAACTTACAATGTCTACAGAACGGTCCCAGGTCCACTCAGCCTGCTACCAAATGAGCACCAGGCTTCTTTCCTGAGGATAAACAGAGCTACAGCAAAGAAACATTGCAGTCAGCCTGCAGAGACATCAAGAGCCCTGTCATGGCCATGGTTTTGTGCCGCAGAATTTACGTTATTTGTATGTCTTTTCCAGGGTTTATTGTTGTGTGGCTGTTTATCTCTAAACTGCCACGCAACATTTTTGATTTTGCCATATTCACACCCCATGGTCAATGTAGTCCCGCCCTTAACGCTTCAAATAACTGCAGACAATATTCAGTACTACCTGTGATTGCCCAGCTAGTTTACCTCTTCTCTTGCCTTCCTTTTATTACAGTGAAGACATATCGTTTTCCGCTGTCATGGAGAGTTATTCTTGGCGCGTAAGAAGGGAGTTTTATTAAAGGAAGCGGCAAAGTTGTAAATTCGATCACAGCTGAAAACTGTCCTTGAGAGCAGGTAGCTGAAAGCAGAATTCGCTTTGTCCACTTCAACCACTCCAGGAGGCCCCGAGTGTGGCTGTCTTCTGTAGAAACAGTATTTTTCAAGACAGTGGGGGGAATTCTTTCAGGAAAGATGAAAAACTAAGCCAGGAACAGCTTTCAGAAACGGTAGGGAGTGAGAATGGCCGTTTTTTTTCAGCAGCCACGTCATGGAAGATGGTTGTTTCTTTTAAAATCCTTGCAATGGGCTCTCTGACTGGCTCATAGTATTTATTTCTGTAGAGTGCTCACTGCTTCAAGTGTGCCTGTGTGTAAGATTTTTGAATCGTCAGCTTCAGAATCCTGTCATGGAATATTCTACCTTTCTCTCCATCCCAGGGCAGCATTGGTTAATAATAACAAAATTTGCAGGCGTAGGAATTTGTTTAACTTATTTACAAAATAATTACTGCATGAGAGTCGCAAGGTCTGCTGCAGTTGACCAGAGAGATTCCTACATTGGCAGTAACAGTCAAGTTACAGAGAGTTAAGGTAGCGAACACTTACTGCTGGGAGACGAAAGACAACAGACTTGCTGTCAGACGGCCACTAAGATGAACCCTGATATCCATACAGAAGGATGTCTCCACCTTAATATTGAGTGCAGATGGCGAACTCGACTCAGAATCTCCAGCCATTACTGCTGCTGCCTTCCGCATTCACAGTGTATGAGAGTGGCGAGGATGAGACAGTAGTGCAAACACCGAGGCGAGGAGGACGCGATCCTAGTTAACTTTCATAAGAGGCTAACTACACAGTTTTAACGTTTGCAGCCAGCTAGTTGCTTCCATCATGCACGTTGGAGATTCTACTGGTGTTCGTGGTTATTTTACCGGGTTCTTTCCCTTAAACACTAACAATTCTTGCAGTCATTGGCCATATCCGCTATTTATTCTCATGGTTATGCTTTATTGCGTTCACCTACCTGTACCGCGGTTAGATTTCATCATTATATCCCTTTACTATTTATAATTTACTTATCTGATAAAGTAATTCAAACGTTGATGCTTTCCGATAACGAACCAGACTGTTACAGTGACTGTTATAGATAGATAATCCGTCCTCTCGTTAATATATCTATGTGTCGTGTGGTACCTGCATTTTCATGCTTCATTGGGCCAGCCCTGCTAATCATCATTCAATAAGACACTTCTGTTGTGTGACATTGTCATTTCATTAAAATTTGCGTAGTGATATGGGGAGCTGCTCTCCTCTGTAGGTCACCAGGGATCAGTCTTACAGCATCTTAGAGGTATGCCAAACAGCTCAACCAGCATCCCACAGTGGTGGCCGACATCGGTTAATGACGTAAAACATTTAAGTAGTTGCATCAAAGGAGTTATTAAGTTAGAAAACCTAGACACTTGAGCACTGGCCTACACAGAGTTCACCAACTCATGCCACAGATCTAGCTTAACTCTCTTTTCTGACCTGAGACAATTCTTCGTTAAAGCATAGAGCTGCCTCAAAATAGGCTCACAATTTCTGCTGCCGACAAGATGAGGGATTGAGTGACCGAGTGTTGCTACTCTGAAGCAAGCACCTGCTAACTATGCTGCGACGCCGCGCTCACCAACCATGGCAGGCTATTATCGCCGCATCACAATTAGGGTAATTAAAGATTAGCAAGCCCTAGGCTAGCAATAACATTAGTTCATTTTGACTGTAATTTAATTAATGATAATATGTGTGTCGCGAGGGTGCACGAGAGATGCTGATTTGACAGTAAGTGTGTGTGTGTATAGGGAGACGGTCCATAATTCTTTGTTGATCGTAATTTAACTAATTCAGAAGTTGTTCACTGTTGCCAGGATGGCTTTTTCCTTTCTAATTGAGCCCTTTATGCCTCTTGAGAGATCATTCCCGCTGAAATACGCCAGAGAGGCATCAATAAGAGGAAGCGCCTAGCAGAAACTGCCCAAAAGTTGTGCAGGCGGGCACATTTAGTTTGGCTACTCAGTGTAGAGGCCTCTGTGTAGTCGGCCTTTTTCTCTAACATCCGAGGTGTTAAATAACCACGACAGCAAGAGCCGTCTCTAACTAGAGCCGGTTTCCCCTGCCGTCTACGTTTTCATGGCTGCTATAGTCAGTCTCCAGACAACATGGTCTTATCGTTTAGGTACCATGTTGAGATAGTGTAACACAGGCGCCAGAATGGCCGAAAATAGATCGCCAGTTAGTTGGAAAAATAGTCGGTGATCTTGTTGCACGCTAGCAGCGACAATCCGATCGTGCAGAATTACGACGGCAGGTAATACTTATAATTGCATCCCGACCAACGAGGCTTCCGTAACTCTGAGGTAATTCTCCATGTTCTACTGTCACATGTCACCATTAGTTGAAAGCTTTCATGTTATCTTTTCGCATGACTCAAAGTCTCACTAGTCAGTGAGCTGATATTTGTTTTATGAACATTAAAACTCCGTATAAGGCCTAAACATTTCGTTTTCCAATGCTGGAGACATAATCAGAGGCTGCAAAGAATCGGATAGCAGTCTCATCAAACGTAATTGTTTATACGCATCCAGAGAACGGTCGCTTCGTGTTATTTAGCTCCTGTGAAGTTTGGTACATAGGAAGGAGGCAACGGCGGAAGAAAGCTGTGGGGGCGGGTCGTGAGTCGGTCTTAGAATACGACATGTTTACGTTCTAGTAGTACACTTGAAATTCTTATGTTAGGATAATACTGATAGTGTGTGTTAATAGTTGCAATTTCGTGGTATAATTTCTTTAATTTACACTCCTGGAAATGGAAAAAAGAACACATTGACACCGGTGTGTCAGACCGACCATACTTGCTCCGGACACTGCGAGAGGGCTGTACAAGCAATGATCACACGCACGGCACAGCGGACACACCAGGAACCGCGGTGTTGGCCGTCGAATGGCGCTAGCTGCGCAGTATTTGTGCACCGCCGCCGTCAGTGTCAGCCAGTTTGCCGTGGCATACGGAGCTCCATCGCAGTCTTTAACACTGGTAGCATGCCGCGACAGCGTGGACGTGAACCGTACGTGCAGTTCACGGACTTTGAGCGAGGGCGTATAGTGGGCATGCGGGAGGCCGGGTGGACGTACCGCCGAATTGCTCAACACGTGGGGCGTGAGGTCTCCACAGTGCATCGATGTTGTCGCCAGTGGTCGGCGGAAGGTGCACGTGCCCGTCGACCTGGGACCGGACCGCAGCGATGCACGGATGTACGCCAAGACCGTAGGATCCTACGCAGTGCCGTAGGGGACCGCACCGCCACTTCCCAGCAAATTAGGGACACTGTTGCTCCTGGGGTATCGGCGAGGACCATTCGCAACCGTCTCCATGAAGCTGGGCTACGGTCCCGCACACCGTTAGGCCGTCTTCCGCTCACGCCCCAACATCGTGCAGCCCGCCTCCAGTGGTGTCGCGACAGGCGTGAATGGAGGGACGAATGGAGACGTGTCGTCTTCAGCGATGAGAGTCGCTTCTGCCTTGGTGCCAATGATGGTCGTATGCGTGTTTGGCGCCGTGCAGGTGAGCGCCACAATCAGGACTGCATACGACCGAGGCACACAGGGCCAACACCCGGCATCATGGTGTGGGGAGCGATCTCCTACACTGGTCGTACACCACTGGTGATCGTCGAGGGGACACTGAATAGTGCACGGTACATCCAAACCGTCATCGAACCCATCGTTCTACCATTCCTAGACCGGCAAGGGAACTTGCTGTTCCAACAGGACAATGCACGTCCGCATGTATCCAGTGCCACCCAACGTGCTCTAGAAGGTGTAAGTCAACTACCCTGGCCAGCAGGATCTCCGGATCTGTCCCCCATTGAGCATGTTTGGGACTGGATGAAGCGTCGTCTCACGCGGTCTGCACGTCCAGCACGAACGCTGGTCCAATTGAGGCGCCAGGTGGAAATGGCATGGCAAGCCGTTCCACAGGACTACATCCAGCATCTCTACGATCGTCTCAATAGGAGAATAGCAGCCTGCATTGCTGCGAAAGGTGGATATACACTGTACTAGAGCCGACATTGTGCATGCTCTGTTGCCTGTGTCTATGTGCCTGTGGTTCTGTCAGTGTGATCATGTGATGTATCTGACCCCAGGAATGTGTCAATAAAGTTTCCCCTTCCTGGGACAATGAATTCACGGTGTTCTTATTTCAATTTCCAGGAGTGTACATCTAGAAGCAGATCAAACAAAGTAGAGTAAAGAAAATGTTCTAGAAGAAGCACTTAAACTCAGTTTGCATTTTTTTTATTGAAACGTCCCCTTTTGTACTATTTATGCATGACTGTGCTTAAACTGACACACAATATTTTGTTAGCGCAACGCAATCTGACTTTCAAAATTCCCTACAAAAGAATGGCCCTGACTAACATTAAACTATACCTTTCACAAATCACTTACCTCACAAAAATCTTCGCTACTCAAGCTGCTGCAATACAGCGAGCGCCACTACTGCCAGCTAAATAAAAGATTCAAACTATGGGAGGCACTAACTACTGATAGGGATAGTTAGCAAATGAAAGATATTAATAGAGAACGAACAATGTATTTACCTTGATATCATCATATATAAATATAGCAGTTCATGACAAATTACAAAACTCCGCCATCTCTCTCCCCACATCCACCACGGCTGGCGGCTCACCTCCAACTGCGCAACGCTACGCGCTGTTCACAGCCAGCTGCCTAACACTACAATGGCAGACAACAATGCAAACTAGCCACAGACTGCACACAGCACAGCCAGTGATTTTCATATTGAGCGCTACGTAACGTTGCCAATAAGAAAACATAAACAGCCTACTTACATAGCCCCCATGCTCCCCACAAAAAATTTTACAAATTGGTTTGGGCAGTGCCCAATACAGATTTGAAAAAATTTTTCATAATTACAATAACAAAGATATCAAATGCACACACTTATTGATACAATGTTGGTCAAAAGCTAAAAATTTCTCACAGTCCATAAAGACAGTCCACATTGTTCATCACAGTAAAAATGCAGAGTTTTTCTCAAAGTCTGAGCAGTTAAAGAAAATGCACATAGAAGTAGTGGATTTCCATGCAGTCTTGAAGAAGTAGTGTTGTCCTTCCAACGGAAAGACAGTGCTGACTCTTGACATGCATACAGGTAATGGGCCACAACAGAGCAAACCCACAGCAGAGTCAGTCATAGTTTGGAAGAATGTTGGTAGGTAGGTCATCACAGAACAGACCCACTGTAGTCCTGGTAGAGATTACGGTATTGGTGGGCCACCAGAGGTGCAGACCCACTGCAGTCCTTGTAGAAATAATGGTATTGGTAGGTCATCATAGATGCAGACCCACTGTAGTCCTTGTAGAGATAATGGTATTGGTGGGCCACCAGAGGTGCAGACCCACTGTAGTCCTGGTATAGACGGCCAGCAGCCATCCGTTGCGACTGTGCAGGTGCACAATCACCATCGAAGATTCTTGCAGAGAATATAGCAAGTCCATAAACCACCACTTGTGCACTCAGAAAGTTTTTCTTTTAATTGTCCTTAGGACCAGCAATGCTGTTATCCAGTCCCTTGCTGAATTATTAACACACGTGCAAACACTATCAGTCCCTACTTCTCACATATTGTCCATGTACTATGACCAACAGAAACGTGTGCAGTGAAATGTTACTTAATTTGAAGAACTGGTAACAATTACAATTTGGTAACATAAAAATACAATAACAAAGGTACAAAATACATCATTAAAGAACATAATAATACAGATAACATTTGTATAAAAAAGAATCGAAATAACATATACATCAATGTTACCGGAATTATGACATGAGTACATACATAAAAGATCAGAATAACTTTCGAAACATCAACTTCACACATGAGCATTAACACAAAACAGAATTAATAATGTCTAACATCTTTACAAAGTAAATAACATATTATTAACGCAAATTATATTTGAGGATAACAGTATTCCTCATCATAGTGAATGTAGCTTAATATTAAAAGAAGAAAAAAATTCTATGAAACTACACAGAGACAGGAAGAAAACAAATACACAAGGGTACACAAACACGTACTGGGATAACACAAAAGGAAAGGACAGGGTTCGTTTTCAGTGTAACATTTGGTACTGCAGTCCAACCTAAAACTTCATATATCTTTCCTTTTATTTCATCCGTTGTTTCCACCAAAAAAATTCTATCTAAGCATGCTTTCTGTATTTAAATGTTCACACATTTCGTACCTCAACATTTATTTCCAAGAAAATCCTACTTAAAACTGTTTTCTCAATGCATTTCTTCCAATTCATCGCAACTCATTCTCTTAGAGGCTACCCCCTCTTAAGCTAACTTAAATCTACTGAGCTCAGATGCTAAACTAAGGGACGAGGCAATGCAGCATCACATAACAAATCAACACAAACAGCAATGCAAAAAAATGCAAATTGGCAAAGCTAGCAGCATAAATGAGCAAAAGTCAAATTCAATAACACTATGCCTGGCAAACAGCAGCAACTTATACCTAAACATGACATAGCGCAAGCAGAAAAAATATTACACTAAAATGGCCATGTCTAATACCTATGTCACATCTTAACATTAGAGTGATGCATCACAAAAACTTACGCTAGTAGATAAGTTACCAAATCGTAAAAAAATTATTTATGCAATTCCTGTGAAGGGAAATTTCTTTTTGTGCTCCCTCATTTGTTTTGGATGGATCATAAAATTTTTTACTGGATCTGTAGGCATAAAATATTTATATTAGTACATATATTAAATTTTATTTTAACCATTGCTGCAGTGCAGCTAGAAACTTGATATTAAACAAAATGTGTAAATAAATACATAAAGCAAGCCATATGGCATTTTTCTTAACTAGCAAGACAATAGCTGTGAAATGTTTCTCATCGTTTCATTAAGCATTTCAGTAAATATCATAAATTACGAGCTCCACAGTATGCTTTCAACAAGGAGATGTCAGTAGCGCGTACAATGGCCTTCCCTTTCTTTTTTTTTCTACCTATGCCGCTGAAAAGGGCTCGCAATAATGGCTTTTTCTCCAGGCGTCTGACACAACTGGGTGCCCGCGACGCATTACGTGCAGGTGGTCACTTAACTTTCTTACGCAAATATTTACCGCTAAAGTGACAGTCTGATATAAAAATATTTCACAGGTCAAGAATTTGCGTTACAAATCTGTAGAAACAAAATGCTATTGATATAACAGTGTCCAAAAAAATTTTCGTCTGCATTGTAATACATTCACGCATATACACACACATTTCATAACTCTTAAAGTACGTTTCTTGGTTTCCTACATCCTTTTCATAAATCAGAGTCCCTAACCACTATTCATTATTCCTTACCTTATTATGCATATACATATTCGTCGACACTTCTTCAATATTTCATCCTGAGAAACATGTAGCATAATCAAATTCCTCATATACGGTATCATCATCTTATTGATCATAAACATACCTCAACAGCATAATACACATCGTCGTCGTAATAATAACATCATAACACCTCAGTCAAATCTCAAAAACGTCGTAGCTTTCTGCAATAATATCAAAACCTAAAAAAATTCTCTGCTCATGTCAAAAGTGTAAGCTGCCTCAAACGTACTTTAAAAATCATGATCTCATACCAAATACATCATTCAAAGCTCTCATAGTATCACAATGGTTCCGAAAAAATATGAAGAGTTCACACAGTACAGACAAAATACAATTTCGTAAGTGTGAAGTTATCCAACGGTGTAATTACGTAAACATCTGTCACTGATATAGTAAAATAAATGTTTGTCTCTCTCAGTTACATGATCAGATAGCTGTATAATTTGTGTGTTAGAGAAATATGGTACCGATGTGTAAGGTTGTATAAGCAAATACCATATTAGCTAGGGTTCCTTGTGGTTGCCACACACATGGTACACAAAGTAGACGTGTACCCCCCTGAGGATTAATGTAATTATACCCTCAGGTGTTACAGATTACAGCAATGAAATGAAATGTATCACTGAAAACCTTTGTATCATTGTACTTCAAATATCTTTAAAAATAAATGTTTTAAGTACAAAATTAATCACTCAAATACGTGTCCTGTAGCGCTAAATGTGCGTCTTGTTGCAACATAATCTCTGTGGAAGTGTCGTAGTTATCGTCCTCCGAAAGCTAAGTGCTGCAGAAGTCAATGTACTTACCTCATAATACACAAAAGTGAAATGCTTTGCGTATAAATGTCTTAGTTATTACGTTTATTGCCGTGATGAAGAAAGTACTGTACAGTAACGTAATGTTGTGCCACGAAAAAGGCTGTCTCATTGTTGCTATACCACAAAAGTTACTACTAAAACCTGTTTTGATTTCCAGAATAATTCAGAAAAACTGTGCAGATATAAAACAGATACACTGCAAAAGCAACATTGTAAATTGTCACTCATTAGTAGCGTCGTGATAAAACCGTGTAGCTGTCACATAAACTAACCTCTGTGTCATCTGGTATCTCTCAGAAAGCACATTAATTCAGAATGTATTTTCAAATAAACCAAAATGTTGCATTAAAATCTCATTAGCAGTACTGGTAAATGTTCTAAGTATGTGAGCCTTATAGTCGTTACGTAATTGTGCAACAAACAAGCAAGAATGTACACACACAATAACACTGTGACGTCTGTTCGCAATAACAATGCATTCGCAATTACTTGTCTAAGTTACCTATGTTCTTGACTGGATAGTTAGTTAGCTTTAAAACATAGTTGCATGTTAACAGTTTCTCAGTGTGGCAAATTGTACAAGTAGCGTGAAGTGAAAATTGCAAAGACTAAGTTAAAAAGCAGATTATCTGTCAATAAATGGTTTTACATGAGAAATGTGGTGTAATCCTATACTCTTCCTAGTACGCAGACTTTCAACTTCAACGGAATTATCATGTGGTATACGTCGGTGAGGAGTGCTAAAAATTTTCTCAAGGTTAACGTCTTATGTTATTTTTCTCGGAGCTAGCGGGCGCACGCGGCTGCCTGCTGCATGCGGTGTGAGTCATTGTCTGTCCCTTTGTTGGCGCGCGTCGTTATTGGGATTAGGAGACCTAACTTCTACAAATTCACCTCCTCGAGAGGGCCCTGCTCTGTTTGAAGCTCGCCAGTTCTGATACAATTCAGGTCTGTCGTTACGATCATATCGTCTGTCGTCATGTCGGTGGGTTCCGTAGTTTCTTCCTTGTCCGTCACGTGGTGGAGAATTTCTCCCTGAATCGAAACTGCGCGCTGGACCGTTGCGTCTAAAGTTATTCTGTCTCCCCTGATAATATTTATTTTGGTTCCCATATTGTCTGTTTCTCTGATTGTCTCTGTGATAGTCATTACCACGGAGAGGTGATCTTTCCCTGTAGTTATTACTACTCTGCCAACGGTTGTCATACGGGTGGTGTCTATTTTGGTCACGATTTGTGTTGTGAGAATAGCCTTGTCGTGTCCAGTTATTACTTCTTTCATCGCGGATTTGCGACGGATGTGACCTGTAATTGTTGTGTTCCTGGTTTCGCGTTCCGCGATTGTCAGTGTCAATTTCTAATTCTTGTAAGAGTGCCTGAAATGCTTCAATGTCGTCTTTGCAACGTCCTGCCAAAATAATATGTCGTAAATGTTTAGGCATTTTGATTAAGCAAATGCGGATGAGTTCTGAGGGGCTGTATGGGTTTGACAGGTATTGATTCTTGTGCAACATGTCTTCAAAATATTTCACAAGACTGGAAAATTCAGATTGTTCGAAGTGTTTCATCATTATGATGTTATGTTTTACACGGTCTTGTGTAGCTTGAGACCAATATGCTGAGAGGAAGGCATGGTAAAATTCTCCTTCACTGTGGCAATCGTGAATGACCGATCGCATTCTTACAGCTGGTTCATTCTCTAAATAGCCACACATGAATTCTAATCTGTGTTCTAACGACCAGTTGGGAGGAAAACAATGAGAGAATTGATGGAGCCATGCTTGTGGATGAATGTCGTTGCCAGAATTCTTAAATGTTTTGAATTTACGTGTAGTAATGAACAGCTTATAGTCAAAATCATCATGTCGGCAAGTCGCATGTCGGTCATTGTTACGTCGTTTCGGCGGTTCCATCTCAAAATTCGGCGTACCTTGCCAACTTCTTTCACAATTTCCGAAGTGCCCTGTGTTGTTATTTTGTGTCTGTTCCGTATTTGTATGTCCCTCTTCCCGTATTGGGGCGCGAGTGTCCTCTGAAATACGTAATTCTTGTACTACTTGTGCCAACTGATCTTGCACTTCGCGGATTTCTCTTTTGTACTGTGTATTGATTTGATTTTGATTTTGTTTGAATTTTCTAATTTGTTCATACTCTTCAGTGTCCATGAAGGCTACAGGTGTTGTGTCATTCAGATCATCATCTACCTTTGTAGATAAGTTAGTGAATTGATCCGAAAGTTCGGCTACTTTATCCGATAGTGAAATCATTTCCTCTCTATGTTTTTCTGAACCAAGTTTCAGAGTGTCCATTTGTGTTGCAATCGTGTCTACTGTGACCTTTAAGTTTTCCTGAGTTTTTGCAAGTTGCATAACCGTATCGGTAGATGCAACTGAGTCAAATTTTGCTTGCAAGGTCTCATGATTTTCATGAACAATAGTTTGCAGTTCTTTTATAGCTGCTTCGTGATTCTGTAGTGCAGTTTCATGACGCGAAAAAATAGGTTGGAAATGCTCACAAATTTGTGTTTTTACGTCATTACAGACTTTTTGACATTTCGATTCAATGTGATGTAACTCAGCAGTTAAATCCTCACGTGTTCGTTCAAGAGTTTGCTCCAATGAGTCTAACTTTTTAAGATTTTGTTCCATTGTGTCTAACTTTTCAAGCTTTTGTCCCATTTGTTGCATTAATTGTAATAACAATGCACTGGTGTCTGAAACATGTTCCTCAGTGCTTTTCGGCAGTGAATTTACACCGGAAACATTCACATTTTGACAAGCAGAAAATGTGTCTTGACTTATTTGAGAAAACGGTGAGGATCCAAAACCTGAATCTACAGTATTTGCGAGATCGTGTCGTGTCATTTCGGCTTCCTGAGGCGAGCTATTGCCGACCGATCGATCGATAATGCTTCCCTCTTCACTAATTGTTTCACTGTCCACGCCATTGTTTGACGCCCGCTCCATTTCCCTGTGCACAGTTACCAAATTACTACTTTGAACATTAGTAAATTCATTACTCGGTGGCGCTAACACACTACTTTCATTTTCACTGTCATTTCTCAGTTTACTTTGGAGCCTAGTATTACGTTTTTCACACGCCATTATTGTCACAGTATTTCACACGACAACACAGAAAAACACAATTTGAAGAGCAAAAATAAGAGAACACATTAACATAACACTGAAAATAATATCTAGTTAATTACAGCTGCGAAATACTTGGTGCAAATCTATATGCATGCCACAACTGTTTTACTGTACAACAATGAAAGACTGCAACTACAAAGGAGATTCTCTCTACAATTACACGCTAGCAATAAACAAAAGCTACACTAAATACACAAACTACAAGAAAAATCAGAAGATTCCAGTGAGGTATCCTGGCAGGGTCGCCATATGAAACGTCCCCTTTTGTACTATTTATGCATGACTGTGCTTAAACTGACACACAATATTTTGTTAGCGCAACGCAATCTGACTTTCAAAATTCCCTACAAAAGAATGGCCCTGACTAACATTAAACTATACCTTTCACAAATCACTTACCTCACAAAAATCTTCGCTACTCAAGCTGCTGCAATACAGCGAGCGCCACTACTGCCAGCTAAATAAAAGATTCAAACTATGGGAGGCACTAACTACTGATAGGGATAGTTAGCAAATGAAAGATATTAATAGAGAACGAACAATGTATTTACCTTGATATCATCATATATAAATATAGCAGTTCATGACAAATTACAAAACTCCGCCATCTCTCTCCCCACATCCACCACTGCTGGCGGCTCACCTCCAACTGCGCAACGCTACGCGCTGTTCACAGCCAGCTGCCTAACACTACAATGGCAGACAACAATGCAAACTAGCCACAGACTGCACACAGCACAGCCAGTGATTTTCATATTGAGCGCTACGTAACGTTGCCAATAAGAAAACATAAACAGCCTACTTACATTATATATTACATTATTGTGGATACAAGACGCAAAGATAAAATTTAGAAAGGAGGAAAGCTCAATCTCTAGGAACGTAAAGGTCACAGATTAGAGTTCCGCTCAGGCACACCGCGCTATGTGCACGAAGTTTCAGATCAGTGGACACACTGCTGCAGAGTGAATATTCATTCTGGGAGTAATCTTTTTGTTCTTTAGGTTTGCGGTACAGCAGTTGAGCAAAGATGTATCCTTCGGAGATGTGATGTCTATCCCATCGTAGACAGCATGATCTTATCCTTCATGAGCAATATATTTAGTACACTGTTGCCGTTTTGTACATAACTAAATCCTCTCAGTTTAATAAATTGTGGAAATGGATTTATGGTAAACTTTTAATCTTTCGTTTTATTACGGAAGGGAACTGAGTTCTTTAAATGGCAAGGAACCCTATACAGTGTATACCTGCTGTCGTAGATCTGCTCTTCTAGGTGTTTCTTTCCTTAATTCAGCATTCTGTGCTTCACATAAGTAGCGATTTCTCTCGTGACCGAGTAATCTTGCCTCAGATGGTGCCGTTCTACAGGGAAAAATGTACACAAAAAGCCAATAAACAAGGGGCTAAACAAAGCAAACTGGATCAAACGAATTAATGGAAAGGTGCCTGGGAAGGTACGGAGGAAATTCTTACGACTATTCAGTCAAGTAAGGCAATAGGGTCGAAGGAAGAAAGACAAACTATAAGAAAAAGTAAATTTGGTAATTAGGAAAGAAATTGTCATATGAGATCGTAAAGCAAAGTAGGCAGATACTGTTTTGGGCCGTCTGACACACAGGGTAATGCCCACATTGTGCTTGCGACAAAACGACAAAGAGCGCTCGAGACGAGTGAGCGCAGCACGATAAAGTCTTCAAGAACAAAACTGCGAAATAAATGGTAATGTCGGAAGAAACTTTACATGTCGATTCCGCATTGCTTCCCACAGCGGAATTTTGTGATACGGTGTAGAATCCTTTCGGCCGAGCCTGTTAAGTGAGCGACGTCAAGGTCTTTTGTTCGACAAGCACTCTCCACATACTGAGTGTGGACGTGAACCGTTTGTTTGGCTTCACGTGGCTTCTCAACCACTCTCGACTGCTCCGCACTTGGTGCAGTTCATCGTTGATTGTAGAGCGCGGAGCTTTTACAAGCGATGCAGCAGCGCTGCACAAATAGCAGCCGAGAGCCCTCAAAGCCTTTCGCCGCCCCGTCTCGAAAGCGGCCAGTGACTGCAACTCATTACCCTCTGTTAGTACAACAGTTCACAATTTTGCCTACACAGTAGTTTAACAAGAGATTTAACGAAAGCCTAAGCGGTAACTGCTTGCCTCCTTCCCTCGCATAAACTGAATGTAATCGGCTCTTCCAGTAGAAGCCGTGCTCATCAAAGTAGCTCTGGCAGTAACCGGAATGAGTCACTGCAGTCTCTGAATGGGAAAGACCCAGTAATCCAGGGTACCTTCAAGAGTGGCTCCTTGAAATGCCAACGTCGTATTACACGCTTTCTCACAGTCATTCATACCAACAATAAATTTCTTTCTTTATTCGTGTCAGAAGAGCCAGACACAACAGGTATTGCATACAAAGATTATGAAATATACATGGACATGTTAATCAGTTGACGATTTATAAATAAAGAAATTAAACGCAAGAATATTAAGTACTATAAAGAACTTAAACGGACATAGTCAGATATTTACGCTACATGTAATATTTGTACAAGCTGTGACCAGCATTTGGCTGCATTGACGGCATTGTTTTTAGCCATTCCCAATTTCAACCCTGTGCACGAACGCGGACAAAGCCAGTGCTTCATGATCTGAGTAGAGGTTTGTTGTTTCTACATTCCTTCTGTGAGTCTCCATCTTGCGTGGTGCACCATTTCTCGAGGTTGTCCTTGGATCTTGCAACTCCTATGCACGGCCTGTTTAGGGACTTCTACGAACACCTTTGATCTTCATGACCAGTTGGCAATTCCCCTTCAATTTTGTTAAGTTCCGAATAATCAGTGTATATCTGTTTCCACAGTTCATTCTGGGATTTTCTTAGGTCTGACTGAAGAAGAGCACAAGACTGTAAGAAACTCTTCCTGGACTTCAAAAGAGCTGATGGTGGCTGACGTTCATGAATGGGGTGGACTGAGATGCTACAAAACTTTCGCCTGCCTACATTAGTGGCCAATGTCCGCCCCCGGTAGCTGAATGGTCAGTGTGACGGATTGTCAATCCTCTGGGCCCGGGTTCTATTCCCGGCTGGGTCGGGGATTTGTCTCCACCCAGGGACTGGGTGTTGTGCTGTCCTCGTCATCATCCTGTCATCCTCATCGACTGCAGGTCGTCAAAGTGCCATCAAATTGAAAGACCGGCACCCGGCGAACAGCCTGCCCGACGGGGGGCCCTAGCCATACGATTAAATTTAAAAAAAAAGTGGCCAATTCGACTCTTAATATCCAGCGGGACCATGCATGAAAATGAATGAAACTTGTGTGTGGGTGTTGGTTTCAGACTGCCTTTGATTACCCTGGACGTTTCATGCATATCGATTTATTTTGCGTGAGAGGATTTGTTCCACGCAGGAATGGCATATTCAGCAGCAAAAAATGAAAAATCTGGCACACTGTGCTTACTTCCACTCCATAATGTCTTATGGGATTATTTTTTGGAGTAATTCATCAAGCCAAGCTAAAGTTTTCCGGGCACAAAAACGTGCAATAAGAGTTATATGTGGTGTGAACTCAAGAACATCCCTCAGATGCCTGTTTAGGGCACTAGGGATACTAATTACTGCTTCCCAATATGTTTTTGTTGTGGTCTTCAATCCAGAGACTGGTTTGAAAATGTTCAAATGTAGGTGAAATCTTAGGGGACTTAACTGCTAAGGTCATCAGTCCCTAAGCTTACACACTACTTAACCTAAATTATCCTAAGGGCAAACACACACACCCATGCCCGAGGGAGGACGAACCTCCACCGGGACCAGCCGCACAGTCCATGACAGCAGCGCCTGAGACCGCTCGGCTAATCCCGCGCGGCGACTGGTTTGATGCAGCTCTCCATACTACTCTATCCAGTGCAAGCTTCCTCATTTCCCAGTACCTACTGCAACCTACATCTTTCAGAAATGACTTCCTAACACTGAAATCCACACTCGATGTTCACAAATTTCTCTTCTTCAGAAACGCTTTCCTTGCCATAGCCAGTCTACATTTTATATCCTCCCTACTTCGACCATCATTAGTTATTTTTCTCCCCAAATAGCAAAACACTTTTACTACTTTAAGTGTCTCATTTCCTAATCTAATTTCCTCAGCATCACCCTAGTTACATTTGTCCTCTAGCCATCCCTGCTTAGCCATTTTGCACTTCCTGTCGATCTCATTTTTGAGACGTTTGTATTACTTTTTGCCTGCTCCATTTACTGCATTTTTATATTTTCTCCTTTCATCAATTAAATTCAATATATCTTCTGTTACCCAAGGATTTCTACTAGCTCTCGTCTTTCTACCTACTTGATTTCTGCTGCCTTCACTATTTCATCTCTCAAAGCTACCTATTCTTCTTCTACTGTATTTCATGCCCCCGTTACTGTCAGTCGTTCCCTAATACTCTCTCTGAAACTCTCTACAGCCTCTGGTTCTGTCAGTTTATCCAGGTTCAAAAATGGTTCAAATGGCTCTGAGCACTATGGGAGCTAACTTCTAAGGTCATCAGTCCCCTAGAACTTGGAACTACTTAAACCTAACTAACCTAAGGACATCACACACACCCATGCCCGAGGCAGGATTCGAACCTGCGACCGTAGCGGTTGCGCGGTTCCAGACTGTAGCGCCTAGAACCGCTCGGCCACCCCGGCCGGCTTTATCCAGGTCCCATCTCCTGAAATTCCCACCTTTTTGCAGTTTCTTTAGTTTTAACCTGCAGTTCATGACCAATAGATTGTTGGTCAGAGTCCACATCTGCCCCTGGAAATGTCTTACAATTTAAAACTTGGTTCCTAAATCTCTGTCTTACCATTATATAATCTGAAACCTTCTAGTATCTCCAGGCCTCTTCCATGTATACAACCTTCTTTCATGATTCTTGAACCAAGTGTTAGCTACGATTAAGTTATGCTCTGTGCAGAATTCTACCACGCAGCTTCCTCTTTCATTCCTTACCCCCATTCCATATTCACCTACTACGTTTCCTTCTCTTCCTTTTCCTACTACCGAATTCCAGTCACCCCTGACTATTAAATTTTCGTCTCCCTTCACTATTTGAATAATTTCTTTTATCTCATCATACATTTCATCAATCTCTTCTGCATCTGCGGAGCTACTTGGCATATAAACTTGTACTACTGTAGTAGGCGTGGGCTTCGTACTTCGTATCTGTCTTGGCTACAATAATGCCTTCACTATGCTGTTTGTAGTAGCTTACCCTCATTCCTATTTTTTATTTATTATTAAGCCTACTCCTGCATTACCCCTATTTCATTTTGTATTTATAACCCTGTATTCACCTGACCAGAAGTCTTGTTCCTCCTGCCACATAACTTCAGTAATTCCCACTATATCTAACTTTAACCTATCGATTTCCCATTTTAAATTTTCTAATCTACTTGCACGATTAAGGGATCTGACATTCCATGCTCCGATCCGTGGAACGCCGGTTTTCTTTCTCCTGATAACGACGTCCTCCTGAGTAGTCCCCGCCCGGAGATCCGAATGGGGGACTATTTTACCTCCGAAATATTTTACCCAAGAGGACGCCATCGTCATTTAACCATACAGTTAAGCTGCATGCCCTCGGGAAAAATTACGGCTGTAGTTTCCCCTTGCTTTCAGCCGTTCGCAGTACCAGCACAGCAACGCCGTTTTGGTTACTGTTACGAGGACAGATCAGTCATCATACAGACTGTTGCCCGTGCAACTACTGAAAAGTCTGTTGCCCCTCTTCAGGAACCACACGTTTATCTGGCCTCTCAATAGATACTCCTTCGTTGTGGTTGCACCTACGGTACGGCTATCTGTATCGCTGAGGCACGCAAGCCTCCCCACCAACGGCAAGGCTCATGGTTCATGGGGCTGGGGCTTCCCAATATATTGATTCCGTAATGAAATTTGTCATTAGAAATATATCACTTTTTCAAACCAACAGCTCAGTTTATTGAATCAATATTAGAAATACGAATAATCTTCACAAGAATTTAAATTCACTTACCCTTATGCAAAAAGGTGTGCATTATTAAGGAACATACATTTTCGATAGCTTGCCAGCAGCCATAAGAAGCTTAACAACCAATGAAATCCAGTTCAAGAGAAGCATAAAGGGTTAATTGATGGCCAACTCCTTCTACTCCACTGATGAATTTCTCAGAAGAACCAACTGACTTCTCACCATTTAAGTCAGTAACGTGTTCATTGTAAATAAGTATTGTAGTAGTTCTATTATATGTTTATTACCTTATAAATAAAAAAAATTAATTTTAAATTCAGTGCATTAATGCGATCTTAGTAAATGAGTGTTGTAAAATGATCGTTTCATATAGTGTTCATTAAAAAAAATGACGATCATTCCACTTGGTATCTGTGGAAGGTACATTAGGTTATTTGTTTTAGTTGTAAATATTTGTCACGTATTATTGTTTTTCTGACATCTTCTACATTCTGGAGGTCCTCCTCACTGTGGATCAATTGGAATGAAAGTAAATCTAATCTAATCTAATCAAAGTAACAGAGTCATAGGACAGTTGTTTTTACTGTCTGTGGATGGGCACCCCATTCACAGTCAATTACTTTTTGCAGCAGATTGTTAAGTGATGAAACCTTTGCATTGATGCTGATGCAGTGTGTCTAAAAGGTTCGAGAGCGGTTTAAGTTAACATAGAGGTAAATTGAAGCATCACTGTGTTTCAATTCTACTCCTTTCCAATTTCTGTCATAGAGACACAGCCGTTAGAGTGTAATCCAAAGAGGGATCTTGGAGGCCAGGAAACGTGACCCTTTCTGCGCGGTCATCTTCCGAGAACTGCTATGTTTAGATTATGTGTCATCTGACGACTAGAATGGACTGGTTCCCGTCATGTTGGAAGAACATACCCATCTTTGTATCCAAACGAACCTCTTAAAGTAGTGGTGGAAGCTCGTTTTCAAGGAAGTCTAGACTACAGGGCGATCTAAGACGATGAGGTCACACAACAGGAGAAATGAACTGATTGTTTCTCATTCACCACCACATATTTACAGAGAAGCATTCTTGAAAATGTCTCTACAGAGGCACGCGAATTTTATTGAAGCACCAGTGTTAGTATTATTGATAGTGTCACGAGTGAAAGCGGCTTCATCAGTAAACAGTATTAATGGTACTACTCGGCGATTTGTAATTAGCTAATGACAAAATTCCAATCTTCTACTTTCGTCTCATATTCAAAAGTGTTTAATCCGCTGCAAATTATAAACACGGAAACCGTGCATACGAAATGCCCGCCATATTCTTGTATGAAGAACACAGATACGTGTAGTAATTCTGTTCGTGCATGTTGAAGGAGGACTTTCTAGCAACTGAATAATGTCTTCTGCTTCGCCGACGCTCTGTTCATTTGCAGATGAAACATGACTGCTAGTCACCCCACGCGTCTCACACATTGTAGTGAAAACGCACGTAAACACTATTGAATATGATGCTCCGCTGCGCTAAAGAAATCGCTACCGTATGCTCTATAAGCAGTGTTTTCATTGAAGAACGTGTACACAAATATCATACCGACATATTCAGCACGCTTGAATGATACAGGAGAATTTCCAAACAAATCGTAATCACATTGACAAATTCAACTATGTTAACTCAAGTACAGTCTCACACGAACTGAACTTTAAAACGAAACTTCTAGGCGATAAATAAATCCACAGCAACTAGAGTACCAACAACGAAATGAAACCTTATCTTTGTAACTAGGTGGATCTCGGTAAGGAATAGAAATCGAAAACATGTTATATAGAATATTTTATACGAAACAGTCTAAAATGTAAACCTTCTATAATATTTACTACTATCTGTGGTGCAACACCTCTTTTTCTTTGCAAGTAGCTACATACGTACAAAGCAGACACATATGGCACATATTTCACACACACACACACAAACACAAACCCACGGTTTTCAGAAATACTTTTACAAACGCTGGGGACAGGTTTCTTACACCAGAACAAGAAAGAAATGTCTAGTAAACATGGACTCTAAAATTCATACGTTAAGACCTTTGAGCACCAGTTCATCTGCGCTACTGTGAAACACGTCTCTTCTATTGCGCAACTGTTCACAGCTCTTTAAGTATCAATTTTAGAACCTATGTTTACCAAACATTTTTTCTTGCTTTGGTCCATAAGCATCCTCCCAAAATATGGAAAGCAAAGAGCTTGCAGTAGGGGAGATGTGTTTCACAGTATCGAAGACGTACAAGTGCTCATAGTTCTTGGTATTCATTTTGGAGCGCATGTTTGCTAAATTTTTTTCTTGTTTTGGGGTAAGGAACCTGTCCCCAAAGTTTGTAAGGTATTTTTGAAACACATATACTTCAACATTTGTGTACATATTTTAAACGTATTTCTGGCGAATTTCGCCCCTCAGTTTAGTCTGAATTCTAAGTAAACTTGTATTTGTGTCAGTAACTGATCGTGGTTTCTAGAGAAAGGGCTGTCTCTTTCGTCACTGTTTTACACCACGTGACTCAAAGAGTTTAAATTTCATAGAGTGGCTATACGTCCGTCATGTTTGAGGCAAATTGAACTGTCATCTTTCTGGGGTAGAAAGTATCAGCTAGAATGCCACACCCTCTATAAACTTGGTCCCGAAACACATTATGGCCACTGCATAGCAGGACACTAATGAGTCATAGATTCCGCTTAATGCTTTTATAGTATCGCACGTAAACTAAACAGGGGAAAGAAATACCAGCATGTCATTTTAGGACGTTTGATCCCCTCTCCTCGGCACCCCACCCTTAGCACTAGTAGAAGTACCAGTTTCCACATTTTTATGCAAGTAATGACTCACGTTTATACCAAATTTTGTTGAAAAGCCTCGAGGCGTTCCTGGGTTATGCTTTTATGTCACGCCTTTACACCATAAATCCTCGGACATAGGCTTGCTGGGGATGTCTGACTGTAACATCAAATTTTTCAAGGCTGCAAGTGAAACGTGTACCAATTTTGGTAGCAATTCCTTTAGGCGTTACGGAGTTATGCTGATACGACACTGTCTTTGCATCCATCCTCCCTCCCCTCCCGCTACCGCCCTCTATTGAGGTGAAACGTCGTCGTGACTGTCACAATAAAGTCTACCATCCTCGAAAGACACAGATTTAACGCTGATATCGATCGCTATCGAATATTTTTACGTGCCATGTCTTATGAACCCCACCATCACACTAGGGTGATTTGGTTGTCTTACCCCCACAATATTACTGTGCAAATAACTATACGAATAATGAGTCATACACTTACAAAATTTGGATGAAATAGCTTCAGACGTTCCTGATTTAAGCTTCTATGTCACCCTATTTTCACTTCCACCCGTACGTGTGGTAGGAGATTGTTACTCCTCAGAATCCTTCGTGGGCGTGAGCACAACTCATCAAAGTTGTAAGTACCCTGTTTGTATGTTGGCAGCGCTATAGACTGTGTTAATATCGCTGACAGCGCTCTGCACCCTCGGCAAGAGATTCTGTGGTTGGACGGACTATCAGGTAGCCAGTGGATAGGGAAATGTATGGACATGATTTTCTTAGTGGACTTATTGACAACTATATACTTTTTGGAACTGGACGTCACATGAATAAGGTAAAATTTTCCAAATACATTGTTTGCTCTTCAACAAAATCTTTCTTTTTGCTAACCATATGCCTCCTAGTAGTTAAAGTCTATAGTAGTTAGAATCTTTTATTTAGCTGCCGTTGTTGCTACTTGCTGCGATTGCTGTAATTCGTGTTATGAAGATTTTCTGTGAGGTAAGTGACTTATGAAAAAGAATGCGGTTTGCACTATCGGGATTCGTGACTGAAATGTTTTTAGGCAATTAACAGAGTTGGAGATAGTTTCATATTCCTTTAATTTTATATTTTTTGTATTTGTATTTTGGTTAGGATTTCTTGCAATTCAGGGCCATTCTTTTACGTTAATTATTGGAAGTCATGTTGTCAATGTGTAGCAGTCAGATTGAGTTGGGGTTGTATATTGTAGGTAATAAAGGAATAGATTAAGTTTTAGTTCTCTTTGAATGGAAAAATTCCCTAGGTCAGTGTTTAAATGATAAAAATAAGTAAACACTAAGAAGTTTCACCTGTCGACCCATAGCCGAGGATACTTCACTGTAATCTTCTGATTTTCTTGTAGTTTGAATAATTAGTACACGATTGGAAATTAGTTATTGTTTACTGCTAGCACATAAATGTATATATGGAATTCCCTTTGTAGTTTTAGTTTCTTGTTGTTGTATTGTATTGCCACAAGGCTCATGTAAGCAAAGTTGTTGTGGCATGCATGTGGGTTTGCACTAAGTATCTCGCAGTCGCTTCTGCAACTAATTAGATATTGATCATTTTCAGTGCTATTTTAGTGTTCCTTCCTTTTTTATTTTTCAAAGTGTTTTTGTGTTATTTAGTAAAAAAAGTGTGATAATCATGGCGAGTGAAAAGTGTAAAACCAGGCTGCAAAGCAAATTGATAAATGACAGTGAGGACGAGCCTAGCTTATTAGCACCACCTAGTAACGAACTGACAAATGTTCAAGACAATAATTTGGTAATAGTGCATAGACAGTAAATAACGGCGAAGAAATTGAAACAATCAGTGAACAGGGACTTATTGTCGATCGATCGGTCGGTAACAGTTCGCCTTAGGAATGCGAAATAACAGAACAAAATATTGCAAATACCGCAGATTCAGGTTTTGCGTCATTACACTTTTCTCAGTTAAGTCAAGACACACTATCTGCTTTTCAAAATACGAATATTGCCGGTGCAAACGCACTGCCGAAAACACAAAGGAACATGTTTCAGTCACTAATGCATTGCTATTGCAATTAATTTAAAAATTTGACCAAACAGACCAAAAGCTTCAAAAGTTAGACACAATGGAACAAAATCAGAAACAAACACAGCAACAACTTCAAAAGTTAAACACAATGGAACAAAATCAGAAACAAACACAGCAACAACTTCAAAATTTAGACACAACTGACGAAATTAAAGAAACGCTTGATCAAACACGTGAAGATTTAACCGATGAGATACACAAAATCGAATCAAAGTTTCAAAACATTTCTGAATATGTAAAAACTCAAATTTGTGAACATTTTCAGCCTATTTTTTCGCGACATGAAGACACATTACAGAACAATGAAGCAGCAATAAAGAAATGCAGATCATTGTACAAGAAAATCATGACATCTTGCAGTCTAAAAGTGACCCTGTTGCATTTACTGATACGATTGTGCAACTTGGAAAAAATCAGGAAAACATTGTTGCGGACGCACTGTCACGTGCACCGGATGGCCTTGAGAAAAACAACACAGAAGCTAACCTCGAGAAAAATTTCAGTATTCTTTACATTCAAAAAGTAGCTTTTGAAAACTTCGTTACTGCATCTTTAAAGGACATTTCTCATGAGCAAGACAAGGATCCAATTTGGAAAGATATTAAAAATAAATGGAATGAAATGACACCCAGATTCATCATTATTATCTGGTTAGAAATATCATACTCTTCAAACATTGCACTGTTGATGAAAAGCTATGGGTACTTCGTATTCCTGACGATTTTGTTAATAAGCTCATCTGGCACATTCATTTCAGCTACTCACATTTTGGTCCACCTAAATGTTATCATATTCTTCGGACGACAAGTTATTTTAACAACATGGAAACGAGAATTAGGAGTCTGCGAAGGATGTTAAAAATTCCATGGACGGCCAGGATGACAAATGAAGAAGTCCTGCAGAGAGCGGAGGAAGTTCCAGTTCTTTGGAAGACGGTCAAGAAGAGGAGAGATATATGGATGGGACACATTCTGAGACATGAAAGTCTTCTCCACACTATAACGGAAGGCCTTGTGGAGGGCAAAAGGGCAAGAGGCAGACCTAGAAGAAAGTACATAAGCCAGATAATGCAGGACCTAGGATGCGGAAGTTTCACGGAATTGAAGAGGCTGGCCGACAATCGCACTGAATGGAGAGCTGCTGCAAATCAATCTTAGGATTGGCAACTTAAGAAGAGAAATGTTATCATATTCTTCGGACGACAAGTTATTTTAACAACATGGAAACGAGAATTAGGAGAGTCTTGTCTATGTGTAAACTTTGTCAAATAGCTAAACCGTCTACCATCTCATATCATGCTCCATTGTTTCCTGTTATTCCTACGACCCCTTGATAGAACATAGAATGGATTTTCGCACGTTCTAGTCGCTGTTGAACTTTTGTTAAAAATTTCTTACGTAAAGTTCGACACGTTGCCAAGGTCATTTCAGATAACGGACCACAATTAAGATCTGCTATTTGGTCATGCATGCTTCGGAATCGTAAAATCAAACCTGTTTTTATTTAACCTTCCGTCGGGCGGGGCTGTGCAAATTGATACACCTCGAAGTTTACTGTAAATTATTTGTCAACGAGTGGCAGCACTGACGCCTACTCGCTAGTAGCTAGCCTTTTTCGAACGCTTGTCATTGTTGTGCGCTTCAGTGTCGATACGACTGCTCTGTTGTCGATATATGTGCTAATTGATCAGTTTGATACACTGCACCCGTTCGTGTTGAATTTCAACAATTCATTTCTTTGGTTATCAACATAACTTAGTAAGTAGTACAATGTTAATATACAAAGTGTAATGCACTTATTTTCTTTTTGGACCGTTTAATCGTCAGTTAAGAATGTTTGAGTATCAGGTATCAAATTGATACACTGCGCCTGACTGCGTTATTTTATAGGAATTTTATCATTTTAGGTGTGAAACACTTGTTCATGGCAGGCTACAGTAAGACGTACAACCTCCTTGACCCAAATCATGTTGCAGAAATACAAAAAATGTTGTTCGAAGAGGATAATGAAGTTCAAGAGGATTTTGAAGATGAAGTAGACACAGATTGTGATGACGCAGTTGAAGTTCGGCAGGAAGATTCAGAAACAGAGGAAAACGACAGTGAAAACGTCGAGGAAGTACTTGAAGACAGCCAGCATTATTATACTGGAAGGGACAAAGAGACAAAATGGAATAAAGTGCTACCATCGCAGAGAGTACGTTTCAGGTCCCACAATATTATTCGAAAGTTACTTGGTCCTATAGATGCGGCGAAAGCAGTGAGAACGCCTTTGGAATGTTGGAATTGCCTCATAGATGACGAAATTTCGTCGATTATAGTTCTATATACCAATCAGCATATTGAGAGCATCAAAGCTTCTTTTCAGCGAGAGAGAGACGTAAAACCTATAGATACTATTGAATTAAAAGCTTTCATTGGTCTTCTGTTTTTGGCTGGTGTTAACAAAAGTAACAGACAAAGCTTAGAAGATCTGTGGGGAAGTGATGGGGATGGAATTGAAAATTTTCGTCTCGTTATGAACATAAAACGTTTCAAATTCATCATGTGGTGGCTTAGATTTGGCAATCGTGTGACTCGCGATGAAAGGAGAAAATTAGACAAGATAACAGCGATTCGGGAAATATTTTCTCTGTTTGTACAGAATTGTAGGCACCCTCGGAGAAAACGTTACAGTAGATGAGAAACTTGAAGGATTCCGTGGAAGGTGCAGTTTTCGCCAATACATACCTAGCAAACCAAACAAATATGGAATGAAGATATATGATCTTGTGTATTCCCAAGTATTTTATCTCTATAATCTGGAAATACACGCTGGTCTGCAGCCAGAAGGATTGTACCACGTTAGCAGTAAACCTTCAGATGTTGTTCTGCGACTATGTGAATCAATTTATCAGTCAGGTCGGAATGTGACAGCAGAAAATTGATTTACTAATATTGGTTTGATAGAGGAGCTAAGAAGAAAAAATCTTTCTTTTGCTGGGACTATGGAGAAAAACAAGGGTGAGATTCCTCTGGAGTTTGCTACCAGTAAAGGCAAGGCTCTCCATAGTTCACTTTTTGGCTTCAAGAAAGGCTGTACTCTAGTTTCCTACGTTTCTAAAAAGGGGAAGTGTGTTATCTTGGCATCAAGTTGCATGAAGATATTTCGGTAGATGCTGACACTGGAGATAAACAGAACCACCCATTGTAACATTTTACAATAGCACCAAAGGTGGAGTCGCCACTACGGATAAGTTGCCCGCTTCATACAATGTAGCAAGAAATGTGTGCCGTTGGCCCATGGTCATATTTTTTGCAATGATCAATATGAGTGGAATCAATTCATAAGTAATTTACTATGGCAACAACGAGAATTTTATCCGAAGAAAAGAATTCCTGAAGCAACTCTCACATGCGTTAGTTCTACCTCACTTGGTTCGTAGATGCTTGGACACCTCAGGAATTCACAGAGATCTTCAACTGCGGCTACAACAATATAGGTCAACGTGTGAAGAAGAAGCAGAAGACACAATCAGAAACGAAGAACAAGGGACTGGGATCAAGAGGAAAAGGTGTTATACCTGCACAGAAAAAAAAGACTGACAAAATATTGTTGCAAAATGTGTCAGAAGCCTATCTGTTTGATACACATTGAACCTTTTTGCTCTGAATGCGGAAAAATTCCGCATTTGTTACCACAGTCAAAAAGTGACGATGAAACAAATGAATGAGTTGTAATATCATTGTTGTTCTGCTCCAGTGTCACAATAGCCTTTCTGTAAAGATAATTGTCATTTGTAATGTGTTTTATTAGTGAAATATAATAAAGAAGCAAATGAAAAAGCGACGTTTTTGTCATTTGTTACTAAAGCCCAACATTGACGATAAGAAATCTGAATGATGAATATTTCTACTGCAGTTGTGCTCGTATGTCATCTTTGTCTTTCTTTAAATATATTTGGCACTTATATTATGTTTTGTGAACAGAATTTAATAAATGATCACGTGAATAAATGGTGTGATCAATTTGATACACCGCGCCCGATATTGCTGCGACAAACACCGCGCCCGACAGAAGGTTAATTATACTCTCCACATTGTAATCCGAGTGAACGCATTGTGAAAGAAATTAATTAACTTTGCAGACTTTATTGTCACAGGAAGCGTCGGTATTGGGACAGTTACTTATTTCAAAATGTACTGAATTAAATGCCTCATGACTCCGCTGCTTTACCACTTACTCTTGTACTGAAGAATGAGGAACCACCGAACAGAATCAGAGAGCTTGTATCTTTTCCGAGCACAAGTGAACTTCTACATAAAGACATAATTGATCTGGCTATTAAAAATATAAATTCTGCTGCAGACAAAAGGAGGAAACTAAACGGTAAGGCAAATACAAAGAAACTACACATTGGTCAAAAAGTTCGCATAGAGCCCATTCATTTTCACACAAGAAGAAACATTTGAGTCATAAAATCTTAATGATTTGCAATGGATCTTACGGGGTCCGACGTATACCGCATAATAATTGCGTTGAAGTTGAAACTCTGCGTACTAAGTAAAGGATTACACCACATTTCTCACGTAAAACCGTTTATTGAGAAATAATTTGCTTTCTGCCTCAGAAATTGTTAACTTGCAGCGATGTTTTGAAGTTAACTATCCAGTCAAGATTTGCTTCTACGAGTTCACTTTTATATGGAACAGACGACGCAGTATTATTGTGAGTACATTTCCGCTTGTCAGTTGCACGATTACGTCACGACTATAAATGCTCACATTCTTGGTGCATGACTGCTAATGAAATTTTACTGCACCGTTTTGGTTACTCGAAAAGACATTTTTTAATTAAAGTACTTTCTGAGAGGTCGCAGATTACACAGTATTTGCTTTGTTTGACAGCTACACGAGTATATTACGGCGCTACTAATGAGTGACACAATTTTCATTGTCGCTTTTACGCTGTATCTGTTTTATGTCCGCACAGTTTTTCTACATTCTTCTGGAAAGTAAAACACGTTTTGATAATGACTTTTGTAGCATTGCTACAGGGAGGCAGTTATTTTTGTAACATGACAATACGTTACAGAACATTTCTTTCAAGGTCACGGCAATGAACGTAATAACTACGGCATTTATACGCAAAGCACCTTACTTTTCTATATTACAAGGTAAGTACATTGATTTTTGGAGAACAAGATACTTGGCACATTTTTACCGTTTAGCGATGACAGAAATTTTCTTATAACAAGAAATACAGTTTAACGCTACCTGACAGGCATTTGAGTGATTACTTTTTGTAATTGAAAGATTATTAGAAATATTTTTGAATTACAATGATAAAGAGAAGGTTTTCGGTGATACATTTCATTCTGTAGTTTTAATCTGTAAGATGTGAGGTATAATTACATTACCCTTCAAGGGGCTACGCCTACTTTTTGTACCATGCATGTGGCAAGCGCAAGAAGCCCCAGCTAATATGTGAAGGAAGCTACAGGGATTTTTAGATTTGATTGATGTGTTATGATGATACTACTACGATGATGATGTGTATTATGATGTTAAGATGTGGTTATGATCAGTAAGGTGATGCTACATGGAGAATATGATAATGTTATGAGTTTATTATGATGAAACTATGAAGAAGTATCGACGAATATGTATATATGTAATGTGGCAACGAATAATGATTAGGGGTTATGGACTCTGGTTTGTGGAAAAGAATGTTGGAAGCCAAAAACTGTACTGTAAAATTATTAAAGTGAGTATATATGTTAATGTAGGTACCAGAATGCCAACAGAAATTTTTGGACACTGTTATTGATGAGATTTCGTTTCTACACACTTCTCCTGTATTTTTTCAGCCTGTGATTTTTTTTATTTGCATGATACTGTCACTGTAGCTGAAACTGCTGTCATAAATATTTTGCTAAGGAGTATATGTGACCTTGTCATAATGCTTTGTTGTGGTGGGCTGCGCACTAGTCACCTTGAAATATATCCATTGTTGTGTTGGCTTTCAACTTTGCTGGTGCCGTTTCAGCTGGTTTGAAGCTCGCTGAACTCCAGCAAGCAATCGCATAGCTGTAGAAAAGAGAGGCCGTTGACCTCGCTATTGACATTTCTTTGCAGAACACACCACAAACACAACATGCAGAACTACTTGTAAACAAATGATTACACTTTGCAGTTTGAATTTTGTGCTACTTACTGAAATGCTGATGAATTGATGACCAATATTCTTATGTTTACACACCTACTGATGACAAGTGTCTCTCTACGAAATTTGAGAGAATTTCTACTGACTTATGAAATGCCACATGGCTATTGAATGACGTTTTTATGCTTTGCTTTGTACGTATTTTCTTATTTTATTTGATATCTGGTTTCTAGCTGCACTGCAGCATTGGTTTTATAAAATAAAATTTAATAGATATGCTAATGTGAACACTTCCTGTCAACAGATCTATTAAATAATAATTTTATGATCCATATTCTTAAAAAGGAGTACTTGGAAGGGAAAGAACAATAAGAAGGAGAAGGAACTACTAATGGGAACTGCATACATAGTTTTCTTTTCAAGAAGTTGATTTTTTTTTTTTAGATTAAGTTGTTTTCGTGCACCACTTTAGTGTTAAGATGTGACGTACAACCACTACATTTCACCTGGGAGATAATATAAATATTGTTACTTGTGCTGGCATTCTGCACAGTTTTGACGATCATAGATGCGCACATGCTAGTGTAAGCTTACACATATATTTCCCTCACCTGCATTGCTGTCTTTACTGTAATATTTTCCTGCTTCTGCTTTGTCATGTTTAGGCATAAGTTATTGCATTTGCTGCTGCTATTTGTCAGGCAGTGTCCTACTGAATTTTACTTTGTATTACTGTGTTAAGCCAGTTTTACCACTGATTTATTTTTCTTGTTTGTTGTATATTGCCTTATATTAGTTGTAATGTTGCATTTGCTTTATTCATTTACATATGCTGCTGCTTGCTTTGGCAATTTGCATTTGTGTCATTCTTGTTTGTGTCAATTTTTTGTGCTGCTACATTGTCTCTTTCTCTAGTTTATGTATCTGAGCTCAGTAGAATTAAATTAGCTTAAGAGGGGGTATGCTATACAAGAAAATGATGTAATGAGTTGGGAAGAAATGCATTGAGAAGCCATAAGGATAAGGTCTGGCCAAAGAGTATTGTATAATGAGGAATAATTATTTTGAAAGAGGAAATGAACATATATAATAGGTTTAGGTTTGATTTTACTGGGAACAAATGATGAGGTAAGAAAAATATGGAAATATAAGCAATAGTTGAAAGTATGAATAGAGATAGTATGTGCAAATAGGATTATTTGTGGAAGCAAATGTTGAAGTAAGAGAGGTCTACCAGAATTAAATGAAGTTTTGGTTGGAAATGAAGTAGTTTTGGTTGAAAGTAAAGGAGGTATGAGCATGAAGCATATTATTGAAAAGTTGAAAATGTAACAGAGATCTAAAATGCACACCACAAGTACCGCAGTGTCAAATGTTAAACTTACACTTACACATTGGCACATTTACGCTTGAAAACAGATCCTGTCCTTTCCTTTTGTGTTATTCTGTGTAAGTAGGCTGTTTAGGTTTTTTTATTGGTAACGCCACCTCTGTATGAAAATCACTGGCTGTGCTGTGTGCAGTCTGTGGCTGCTTTGCATTGTTGTAATACTCGCCATTGTAGTGTTGGGCAGCGGCAGCTGGATGTGAACAGCGCTTAGCGTTGCGCAGTTGGAGGTGAGCCGCCAGCAGTGGTGGATGTGGGGAGAGAGATGCGGAGTTTTGAAATTTGTCATGAACTGCTGTATTTATATATAATGATATCAAGGTAAATACATTGTTTGTTCTCTATTAATATCTTTCATTTGCTAACTATCCCTATCAGTAGTTAGTGCCTTCCATAGTTTGAATCTTTTATTTAGCTGGCAGTAGTGGCACTCGCTGTATTGCAGTAGCTTGAGCAGCGAAGATTTTTGTGAAAGGTATACTTTAATGTTAGTCAGGGCCATTCTTTTGTAGGGAATTTTGAAAGTCAGATTGCGTTGCGCTAACAAAATATTGTGTGTCAGTTAAGCACAGTCATGTATAATTGTTCAAAGGGGACGTTTCATATGTCGACCCTTAGCCGAGGATACCTCACTGGAATCTTCTGATTTTTTGTTGTAGTTTGTGTAATTAGTGTAGATTTTGTTTATTGCTAGCGCGTAATTGTAGAGAAAATCTCCTTTGTAGTTGCAGTCTTTCATTGTTGTACAGTAAAACAGTTGTGGCATGCATGTAGATTTGCACCAAGTATTTCTCAGCTGCGCTGGCAATTAAGTAGACATTATTTCCATTGCTATGTTATTTTATTTTGCTCTTCAAATTGTGCTTTTCTGTGTTATCGTGTGAAATATTGTGACAATAATGGCGTGTGAAAAACGTAACACTAGGCTCCAAAGTAAACTGAGAATAATAGTGACGACGAGCATAGCTTATCAGCACCACTGTGTAATGAAGTAACAGACATTCAAAGTAGTAATTTGGTAATAGTGCATAGGGAAATGGAGCGGGTGGCAAACAATGGCGCAGACAGTGAAACAAATAGTGAACAGGGAAGCATTATCGATCGATCGGTCGGCAACAGCTCGCCTCAGGAATCGGGAATGACAGGACACAATCTTGCAAATACTGCAGATTCAGGTTTTGGGTCCTCACCGTTTTCTCAAATAAGTCAAGACACATTTTCTGCTTGTCAAAATGTCAATGTTGCCGGTGCAAATTCACTGCCGAAAAGCACTGAGGAACCTTGTTTCAGACACCAGTGCATTGTTATTACAGTTAATGCAACAAATGGGACAAAAGCTACAAAAGTTAGACACAACACTTGAACAAAATCAGAAACAAATGGGACAAAATCTTAAAAAGTTAGACACAGTGGAACAAAATCTTAAAATGTTAGACACAATGGAACAACACCAGAGACAAACACAGCAACAGTTAGACACAATGGAACAAAATCTTCAAAAGTTAGACACCACACTTGAACAAACACGTGAAGATTTAACTACTGAGTTACATAACATTGAATCGAAATGTCAAAAAGTCTGTAATGACGTAAAAACACAAATTTGTGAGCATTTTCAACCTATTTTTTCGCGGCATGAAAATGCATTACAGAATCACAAAGCAGCCATAAAAGAAGTGCAAACCATTGTTCATGAAAATCATGAGACCTTGTGGGCTAAAATTGACTCAGTTGCATCTACCGATTCGGTTACGCAACTTGCAAAAACTCAGGAAAACTTTAAGGACACAGTAGATACTCTGAAACTTGGTTCAGAAAAACACACTGAAGAAATAAGTACACTATCGGAGAAAGTAGCCGAACTTTCGGATCAGGTCACTAATTTATCTACAAAGGTAGATGATGATCTGAATGACACAAGACCTGTAGCCTTCACTGACACAGAAGAGTATGAACAAATTAGAAAATTCAAACAGAATCAAAATCAAATCAATACACAACACCAAAGAGAAATCCGGGAAGTACAAGATCAGCTGACACAATTAATACAAGAATTACGTATTTCAGAGGATACTCGCGCCCCAGTACGGGAAGAGGGACACAGAAATACGGAACAGCCACAAAATAATAACACAGGGCATTTCGGAAGTTATGAAAGAAATTGGCAATGTGCACCGAATTTTGAGATGGAACGGCCGACACGACCTAACTATGACCGATATGCGACTCGCCGACATGATGATTTTGACTATAAGCTGTTCATTACTACACGTAAATTCAAAACATTTAAGAATTCTGGCAACGACATTCATCCACAAGCATGGCTCCATCAATTCTCGCATTGTTTTCCTCTCAACTGGTCGTTACAACACAGATTAGAATTTATGTATGGCTACTTGGAGAATGAACCAGCTGTAAGAATGCGATCGGTAATTCACGATTGCCACAGTGAAGGAGAGTTTTACCATGCCTTCCTCTCAGCATATTGGTCTCAAGCCACACAAGACCGAGTAAAACATAGCATCATAATGATGAAACGTTTCGAACAATCTGAATTTTCCAGTCTTATGAAATATTTTGAAGACATGTTGCATAAGAATCAGTATCTTTCAAACCCATACAGCCCCTCAGAACTCATCCGCATTTGCTTAATCAAACTGCCTGAACATTTACGACATATTATTTTGGCAGGACGTTGCATAGACGACATTGAAGCATTTCAGGGACTCTTACAAGAATTAGAAATTGACACTGACAATCGCGGAACGCGAAACCAGGAACACAACAATTACAGGTCACATCCGTCACAATACCGCGATGAAGGAAGTAATAACTTGACACGACAAGGCTATTCTCACAACACAAATCGTGACCAAAACAAACACCACCCGTATGACAACCGTTGGCAGAGTAGTAATAACTGCAGGGAAAGATCACCTCTCCGTGGTAATGACTATCACAGAGACAATAAGAGAAATGGACAATATGTGAGAAGTAGGGACTGATAGTGTTTGCACGTGTGTTAATAATTCAGCGAGGGACTGGATAACAGCATTGCTGGTTCTAAGGACAATTCCAAAAACCTTGTGAGTGCACAAGTGGTGGTTATGGACTTGCTATATTATCCGCAAGACTCTTCAATGGTGATTGTGCACCTGCACAGTCACAACAGATGGCTGTTGGCTATCTCTACAAGGACTACAGTGGGTCTACATCAACCATCAATACCATCATCTCTACAAGGACTGCAGTGGGTCTGCACCTCTGGTGGCCCACCAATACTGTAATCTCTAAGAGGACTACAGTGGGTCTGCTCTGTGATGACCTACCAATACTCTTCAAAACGTCGAATGACTCTGCTGTGGGTTTGCTATGTTGTGGCTCATTACCTGTCAGCATGTCAAGAGTGAGCACTGTCTTTCTGATGGAAGGACACTACTTCTTCAAGACTGCATGGAAATCCACTACTTCTGTGTGCATTCTCTTTTACTGTTCAGACTTTGAAAAAAAAGAAAAACACTGTAATTTTACTGTGATGAATCAGGACTGTCTTTATGGACTGTGAGAAAATTTTAGCTTTTGACCAACATTGTATCAATAAGTGTGTGCCTTTGATTTCTTTGTTATTGTAATTGTGAAAAAAATTTTAACAAATATGTATTGGCCAGTGCCCAAAAAAATTTGTAAAATTTTTTGTAGGGAGCATGGGGGCTATGTAAGTAGGCTGTTTAGGTTTTTTTATTGGTAACGCCACCTCTGTATGAAAATCACTGGCTGTGCTGTGTGCAGTCTGTGGCTGCTTTGCATTGTTGTAATACTCGCCATTGTAGTGTTGGGCAGCGGCAGCTGGATGTGAACAGCGCTTAGCGTTGCGCAGTTGGAGGTGAGCCGCCAGCAGTGGTGGATGTGGGGAGAGAGATGGCGGAGTTTTGAAATTTGTCATGAACTGCTGTATTTATATATGATGATATCAAGGTAAATACATTGTTTGTTCTCTATTAATATCTTTCATTTGCTAACTATCCCTATCAGTAGTTAGTGCCTTCCATAGTTTGAATCTTTTATTTAGCTGGCAGTAGTGGCGCTCGCTGTATTGCAGTAGCTTGAGCAGCGAAGATTTTTGTGAGGTAAGTGATTTGTGAAAGGTATACTTTAATGTTAGTCAGGGCCATTCTTTTGTAGGGAATTTTGAAAGTCAGATTGCGTTGCGCTAACAAAATATTGTGTGTCAGTTTAAGCACAGTCATGTTTAATTGTTCAAAGGGGACGTTTCATATCTGATATGTTTACATGTACCCTTGTGTCTCCGTGTTCTTCCTATCTCTTTGTGTTTACCTGATAAGATAAATTTGGTAGACCTTTTTCCTTCTAATATTAAGCTACATAGACTATGATGAATAATACTGTTATCCTCAAACCTGTACTATGTTCTTTACTTAGGAGGATGTTCAGACATTATTTATTCTGTCACTTTTCTTTTGCTTTTCTTGTGTCAAGTTAATGTTTCTACTGATATTCTCATTTTTCATTTATTTACTTATATCATAATTGCTGTAATACTCATATATATGCCTATTTATATTCTTTTGTAAAGCTAGTATTACTACAAATATTATTTGTATTATCATGTTCTTAACTGTAATGATGTTTTCTTTACATTTGTAATTGTATTTATATGCTGTAAAATTGTATTTGTGTAGACATTGGTTCTCTAAGTTAGGTAAAAAGTAGGGATTCCTTTTACTGCACACATTTGTCTGTTGGTCATCCTATGTGTATCAAAGCTCAAGATAATGTGACTGTGCTAGTGCTTGCACGTTTGTTGATAATTCAGCAAGAGACTGGTTAACAGCATTGCTGGTTATAAGGATACTATAAAAAAATAGTGAGTGCACAAGTGATGGTTCAGGGACGTGTAATAAGCATCAATAACAAACTACACGGTAATGGGTCATGCACTTGCTACATTATCCTCAAGACTCTTCAGTTATGAATGTGCGCCCATACAGTCGCAACGGATGGCTGCTGCCCATCTCTACAAGGGCTGCAGTGGGTCTGCACCTCTGGTAGCCCACTACTATCTTAATCTCTACTAAGAGTATAGTGGGTCTGCTCTGTGGTGGTCCACCAATTCTACCAATATCCAATATTCTTCAAGACTTAGACTGATAATGCTGTGGATCTGCTCTGTTGTGGCCCCCTACCAATCTTATGATACCATTTCGAAACCTCATGTTAAGAGTTCCGTGGGGAGGACAACACACTACTTCAAGACTGCATGGTTGTGCGCTGCTTACTTGTGCATTTTCATATACTGCTCACCCTTTGTGCGTAAAACTGGCGTAGACTTCTCTTCTGATGAATTATTGGGATTGTTTTGGGGACTGTGATGAGAACTTCTACTTTATTGACCATCAGCATTTTACTTAACCTTGCGTGAATCTTCTCTATTTGATATTGTTAATATAAAAATTTTAACAACTTAGCCTTCTCCACTTCCCAAAACACTGTGGAAAATTTTTTGAAGGGAGCAGTGGGGATATGTAAGTAGCCTGTCTGTATGTTGGCAGTGCTATAGACAGTGTTAATATCGCTAACAGCGCTCTGTGCCCTCGGCAACAGACTCTGTGGTTGGACGGACTAGCAGCTAGCGAGTGGATAGGGAAGTGTATGGACATGATTTTCTAAGTGGAGACTCTGTGTTGCAAGGACATGCATTGTAAAGTGAGATCAAATGATGTGTGTTAAAGAAAATGCACAAGGAAATGTATGAGGATGGATGTATGATTGATAATATTTGGGCTGTGAAATTATTGACAACTATATAATTTTTAGGGCTGGATGTCACATGAATAATGTAAAATTTTCTAAATACATTGTTTGCTCTTCAACAAAATCTTTCTTTTTGCTAACCATATACCTCCTAGTAGTTAAAATCTATAGTAGCTAGAACCCTTTTATTTATCTGGGCATTGTTGCTACTTGCTATAATTGCTGTACTTCATGTTATGAAGATTTTCTGTGAGGTAAGTGACTTCTGAAGAAGAATGGGGTTTGCACTATCAGGATTCGTGATTGAAATGAGTTTAGGCAATTAACAGAGTTGGAGGTAGCTTCATATTTCTTTAATTTTATATTTTTTGGATTTGTATTATTTTAGGATTTATTGCAATTCAGGGCCATTCTTTTGTGTTAATTATTGGAAGTCATGTTGTCCATCTATAGCAGTCAGATTGCGTTGGGCTTGTATATTGTGGGTAATAAATGAATAGGTTAAGTCTGAGTTGTCTTTGTCAGGGAAAATTCTGTAGGTCACTGTTTCATAAAAAAAAAAAAATAATTAAAGAGGCAGTTTCAAAGTTTCATCGCAATCGAATGAACGGCATAGGAATGCATAGAAGACGAACAAACCAATATTCATACACTCCTGGAAATTGAAATAAGAACACCGTGAATTCATTGTCCCAGGAAGGGGAAACTTTATTGAGACATTCCTAGGGTCAGATACATCAAATGATCACACTGACAGAACCACAGGCACATAGACACAGGCAACAGAGCATGCACAATGTCGGCACTAGTACAGTGTATATCCACCTTTCGCAGCAATGCAGGCTGCTATTCTCCCATGGAGACGATCGTAGAGATGCTGGATGTAGTCCTGTGGAACGGCTTGCCATGCCATTTCCACCTGGCGCCTCAGTTGGACCAGCGTTCGTGCTGGATGTGCAGACCGCGTGAGACGACGCTTCATCCAGTCCCAAACATGCTCAGTGGGGGACAGATCCGGAGATCTTGCTGGCCAGGGTAGTTGACTTACACCTTCCAGAGCACGTTGGGTGGCACGGGATACATGCGGACGTGCATTGTCCTGTTGGAACAGCAAGTTCCCTTGCCGGTCTAGGAATGGTAGAACGATGGGTTCGATGACGGTTTGGATGTACCGTGCACTATTCAGTGTCCCCTCGACGATCACCAGTAGTGTACGGCCAGTGTAGGAGATCGCTCCCCACACCATGATGCCGGGTGCTGGCCCTGTGTGCCTCGGTCGTATGCAGTCCTGATTGTGGCGCTCACCTGCACGGCGCCAAACACGCATGCGACCATCATTGGCACCAAGGCAGAAGCGACTCTCATCGCTGAAGACGACACGTCTCCATTCGTCCCTCCATTCACGCCTGTCGCGACACCACTGGAGGCGGGCTGCACGATGTTGGGGCGTGAGCGGAAGACGGCCTAACGGTGTGCGGGACCGTAGCCCAGCTTCATGGAGACGGTTGCGAATGGTCCTCGCCGATACCCCAGGAGCAACAGTGTCCCTAATTTGCTGGGAAGTGGCGGTGCGGTCCCCTACGGCACTGCGTAGGATCCTACGGTCTTGGCGTGCATCCGTGCGTCGCTGCGGTCCGGTCCCAGGTCGACGGGCACGTGCACCTTCCGCCGACCACTGGCGACAACATCGATGTACTGTGGAGACCTCACGCCCCACGTGTTGAGCAATTCGGCGGTACGTCCACCCGGCCTCCCGCATGCCCACTATACGCCCTCGCTCAAAGTCCGTCAACTGCACATACGGTTCACGTCCACGCTGTCGCGGCATGCTACCAGTGTTAAAGACTGCGATGGAGCTACGTATGCCACGGCAAACTGTCTCACACTGACGGCGGCGGTGCACAAATGCTGCGCAGCTAGCGCCATTCGACGGCCAACACCGCGGTTCCTGGTGTGTCCGCTGTGCCGTGCGTGTGATCGTTGCTTGTACAGCCCTCTCGCAGTGTCCGGAGCAAGTACGGTGGGTCTGACACACCGGTGTCAATGTGTTCTTTTTTCCATTTCCAGGAGTGTATTTATGTACACGCATCAACAAATGTCTACGTCACCTATTTATTTCAAAATACATGTGAAAGAGAACAAAAATTTGTCACGAAGCAGGTGTGCATATATTTTTAAGAAATTCTGTAACGATAATATCGTGTGTTTCCTAAGGGGTGTTTTTCATTGTACTCCTGAGCAATGTCAACATGTGGTGGAATGTCTCTTGCTCAGATGCAGGTTTACCACAGATGAGATAATCAAGCCAGCCCTCACCCAAATCGTCCCACTCTTCAATGGTGACTATGTCTAAGTCCTGCAGAGTACGTGATAGTTTGTTGGCATCCATTTCATGCAAATTCCATTGGGTTCATGTCCGACAGGCCACACCATCCCTGTGATCCTAACATGCTGAAGGATCGTGTTCCACAAGAACAGCACAATGAGCGTGCAAGCTATCATCCGTCAAGATGAAATTGCCACCAAAAAGCTGGATGTACAGTTGCACTAATGGCTGCACATTCTCGTCCCTGCATCGTAGAGTAGGGAGACTGCCATCAACAATCACGAGAAGTTTACGGTGGCCCGATGTAATGCCACTGCAGAACATCTCTCCATCACCACATTGTTGCATATACAGGATGTAATGTTGGAGTCATTAGCTATTACCGGGTGGTCTACAAACACATTGTCAGCGATTATCAGAGTACAAAAAATAAATCGAGTTTCGTCTTAAAACAAAACCTGACGCCAATCCTGCTGTGTCCATTTTGCATGATTTCTTGCCCATCTGTTATGGAGTCCATGGTGTTGAGGTGTACAACGTGGTGCTCGCCCTGGTCGTCGGGAACGGAGATTCGCGCCATGCAATCGTGTCCTAACAGTTTCATGCGACGCACGCCGTTCTGTAGACTCTTCGAACGCCAAATTCAGTTTTGTAGCATTCATCCCACGGTTTCTTCAACTCAAAAGTCACAGATACCGATCAGCTTGTGCTCCTGTCGAACGTGGATGGCCTGTGCGGTATAAGTCCTCAACACTACCTGTCAGCTGGAACCGATTCCGTGTCCGCACCACATCACTTTGACTTCGGTGCACACGTTGAGTGACTTCCCTGGTTGACAACCCCTCTGCGTGTAACAATACAATATGATGCAGACCCGACGATGGGTCACACTTGTCTTTTGTGGAATGATGGATGTTGACTCTACTGTTCCACAGACAACTCTGATGCATCGGTACTGGTGCTTTACTTTCAGTTGAAATGCTGCAATCTATTCGAGTGCGACAGTGAGTCAGGCAAAACATGTTTATAAGAATGCATGGTTCCATGGCGATATGTACTGATAAAATTCTCTCGAGCTTCCAGAAGTGTCAAGTGATTTAAAATCTACGAGCTTTCGGCCCAGTACAATTCGGCCATTGTCAAGTGGTGACTGTCTTTCGGTTGCTGCTGCTGCAGCCCGAGGCTGTATAAGGACTGTAGCAGCAACCAAACGACAAGTCACCCCTTGACAATGGCCAAGGAGTACTCAGAGGAAAGCTCGTGCATCTTAAACCAATAGACACAGGTGGCAACTTGAGAGAATTTTATCAAACAAAATATTACTCGCCGTTGAACACTATGGAATGAAGTTGATGGTCGTCGCCTTGCACATGTACTCCACAGTAGTAAAGCCTCAGATTCGATTTACAGTATTTATGAAGCACAATAATAATCAATAAAATAATCAATAAAAATATTTGCAAACCACCTTGTTTTCCATTTATATTGCCAGTAATTATATATCTTACTCATCTTTCAATATGTTGTCATTTCCTCTCGTGTTGGAAATTGTTGTTGTTGTTGTTTTGGTCTTCAGTCCAGAGACTGGTTTGATCCAGCTCTCCATGTTACCCTATCCTGTGCAAGCTTCTTCATCTCCCAGTACCTACTGCAACCTACATCCTTCTTAATCTGTTTAGTGTATTCATCTCTTGCTCTCACTCTACGATTTTTACCCTCCACGCTCCCATCCAATAATAAATTGGTGATCGCTCGATGCCTCAGAACATGTCCTACCAACCGATCCCTTCTTCTAGTCAGGTTATACCACAAATTTCTCTTCCCCCAGTTCTATTCAATACCTCCTCATTAGTTATATGATCTACCCACCTAATTTTCAGCATTCTTCTGTAGCACCACATTTCGAAAGCTTCTATTCTCTTCTTGTCCAAACTATTTATTGTCCATGTTGCACTTCCATGCATGGCTACAGTCCATACAAATACTCTCAGAAACGACTTCCTGACACTTAAATCTATACTCGATGTTAACAAATTTCTTCTCCATGGATTTTAATTCCTACTCCGAATTTTTCTTTTGTTTCCTCTACTGCTTGCTCAATATACAGATTGAATAACATCGTGGAGAGGCTACAACCCTGTCTCACTCCGTTCCCAGCCACTGCTTCCCTTTCATGCCGCTCGACTCTTATAACTGCCATCTGGTTTCTGTACAAATTGCAAATAGACTTTCGCTCCCTGTAGTTTACCCCAGTCACCTTCAGAATTTGAAAGAGAGTATTCCAGTAAACATTGTCAAAAGCTTCCTCTAAGTCTACAAATGCTAGAAACGTAGATTTACCTTTCCTTAATCTATCTTCTAAGATACGTCGTTGGGTCAGTACTGCCTCACGTGTTCCAACGTTTCTACGGAATCCAAACTGATCTTCTCCGAGGTCGGCTTCTACCAGTTCTTCCATTCGTCTGGAATGAATTCCCGTTAGTATTTTGCAACCGTGACTTACTAAACTGATATTTCGGTAATTTTCACATCTGTCACCACCTGCTATCTTTGGGATTGGAATTATTATGTTCTTCTTGCCGTCTGAGGGTATTTCGCTTATCTCATGTATCTTGCTCACCAGATGGTAGAGTTTTGTCAGGACTCGCTCTCCCAAGGCTGTCAGTAGTTCCCAGGGCCTTGTTTCGACCAAGTTCTTTCAGTGCTCTGTCAAACTATTGTCGAAAATTATTAAGTCTGAATTGGCATCTGAGTAATTATTTTCCACCTCGGTTTCACCACTGCTCTCCTGGAACCACTCTGAAAGTTTCTTCTAAAAACTGGCATCACTGTACCGTATTCTCTCATTCCTTCGGGCACTTGTAAATTTGCGAGCGCACTCTGAAGCATTATCTGTCATGGTGCCTTCTAAAACATGCAAAAAATTATGTCACAAAATAAAAGAAGTAATAGAAAAAATGAAACACATGTCATACAGAACATCCCGCCTAACAGGCTGAGCCATTTAAAACTCAATACGAAACCCCCGGGTGGCTGAACCTGTACGTTTTATGAAATGAATACGTATCTGGCAACGAGAAGCCACAAACTGAACTGAAATGCTTACAACTTTAAACATAGCTGTGTGCAGAAACCGTGAAAATATTTTTATAGTAAAGACAGCCCACTGGTTGCAATGGATTTTATAGTCGAATTGACCATGGTTCAAAAATGGGTCTGAGCACTATGGGACTTAACTTCTGAGGTCATCAGTCCCCTAGAACTTAGAACTACTTAAACCTAACTAACCTAAGGACATCACAAACATCCACGCCCGGGGCAGGATTCGAACCTGCGACCGTAGCGGTCGCGCGGTTCCAGACTGTAGCGATTAGAACCGCTCGGCCACTCCGGCCGGCGAATTGACCATGGTTTCGACTCCTAAACTAAGGGAGTCTTCATCAGAATTTATATTACATACATAAGAAGTTGAGCATAACAGCTCTCGTCGAACAATTTTAACAACAAAAAGGCCACGTCACATATAAAACATCCTACGTAAAAGTTTTAGTGACATTTCTAGATAAAAATTAGAAGATTGCAGCTAAGGGCTGCTTGTGTTTACTGAAACAGGTGGCATGAGACTGGGTCTCTGAAATGCTTCTGTGTTAATGGTATACCCATGAGAAGGTACTGTGGATCTGAAAGAGGCAAACAGAACAATGTTGCCGCACGACACATTTAAAAAACCATCAAGGTCTCTCAGACAGATTTTTCTGTTTAAAGGTTAATTGTACGTTACTGCCAATCAGCGTTTTACAAATTGCAGTGTTCAGGTGTTTCACTTAGCCTGCGACTGTGTAGAAAGTGGTTAATCCTGTAAGACTTTATTTGACAATTCCAGGTATGGGTTCTTCATGTCAAAAAATTCAAAATTTCGTCATCTATACTCTCCCAAATTTTTAGAACGTCGTTTTGTTACGCCCTTTGTGCAACAGCCGCTCCTGGGAGCCTCCAAGAAGGGGGGGGGGGGGGGGGGGGGGTTGTGGAGAATGGGAAGGGAGTAGCTGGAACAGGGGTGTCCACTAACGTGCGCGTCATTTACGACGGCGGCTGAGTTTAGGTTCGTTCTGCGCATCTGACGTCATAAAACACAGTCAGCCAATGAACAGAGAACGACGTTGCCAGAGCTCGACTGCAGTGCAGGGCATGGACGAGTGTCTTCAGTTTTAGAAATGTTCAGTCATATATAAAGTAATTGAACAAAAGCAATGTCTTGATAGCAGACTTTCTATAAAAGAAAGTTTGGAAAAATCATTCTTTATACCAATTGCTTCATGTTCTATTAATTAATTAAACCTAACAAGCAATAAGCCTCCTAATTCAGACGATAGCAAGGAAATTCATTCTCACTAACCTCTTTTTCGGAATAAAGAACAGCGGTAATTGTTTATTTCCTATTGTACTTCGACGAAACGTGAGTAATTCATAGTCATACCAACAGTGTTTGTCGGTATTTTGCGTGATACTTTTAACTCCTCCTGGAATTACAATGAACGATGACCTGTGTTAGCGTAATGGCTAAAGTGTTTGGCTGCTGACCAAAAGGTTCTGAGTTCAAAACCCTGATAAGTGCTTAATATCTTCTTAATTTAAAAACAATATCGAAGTGTCTGACTTCATGAATTTTATTCGTTTGAATGCAATTTTTTGAAATTTCTAGTGGCAACTAAAATCAACCATACGGAAAGTATACGCTGTGGCCTTTTACCTCTGCAAACTCTTCAAAATTTCGTGCAATGGTTTACTACATTTAATGCTGCACAATAACTGTGTGACACATCGAAACAAAATTAAGTCATTTATGGGGGGAAGGTGTCAGTCAAGAAGATGTGTAAAAAGCAAATTTTTGGGCGAAATAGTTTTTGTGAAATGATAAGTGTGTCAAAGCAGTCGGAACACCATGTGTCTGCACAGGCGAGCAGTGCAGTGATGACAAAATTGCGGAATGCGGGGAGCACGTCTCTGTAGCAGCGAAAGGGTTAATGCGGCCGTGGTGGCTTTACTTCATAAACTGCGCGCTCCCCCCCTAAACGTAAGTTTGCGTACTATACTATAATATACTATGGCGCTGCTTCTCTTGGCGCGTGCAACTGGCAACGCAGCAATCTCCCGCGTCTGGGCGGGCATGCGCGAGCCGCCAAGATAAAAGAATTGAACTATAGTACAGGATGATGACCTTCAATTTGGACGTTAATCTAAATAGAGGCTCTATTACTGTCACAGCTTTCATAATTCGAGCCTTTAGAGCTCGCTTAGCGGTTGGCGAGAAACATTTCTGAGGGTGAGGTTACACCTGGTACAGAGTACACGTGCGGGGCGCATCGTGGCGGTACTGCACGGCACGACACGACGTGGAGTGAGCCGACCTGGGAGCGGCCGTAAGCCGTGTGCCATGTCCAGAAGGCCGACACAGCCGCTCGTCGCCAATCTAATTACGCGCCGCAGCCGCTGGTAACGCAATTGGCAGTCAAATTGATATGAGGCGGCCGTTGCGTGCCGCCCGCCTACATCGTACCTCGGCCGCTCCTCCTAGCCGCTAACAGCACACCCGCGCCGAGGTTATGTGTGCCCTCAAATGCAGAATGGTACGGTGTCCTCATGGAATTCATTGGCACGTCATCATATGTCAAAGCGTCACGCTGTTGTGCACTAACGCACGTGAAAACTGCAGATGGCAACAAGAATTGATCAGAACTATTCCAGACCCGTGCGAATGTTAAAAAGTCTCCTCCTTCAATATGTTTGTTGTAGTGGTCTTCGGTCCGAAGACTGGTTTCATGCAGCTCTTCATGCTACTCTGTCCTGTGCAAGTTACGGCAAGAAAAAGGAATAAAAGTGAGATAGTGTTAATACTTTCATCCTTCTTTACCTCCTCTGCATTACTGCAGGTGACGTGTCACTGAGCACATTTGTACTGAGCATGCAGTACACGTGAGGTGCCTAGTTGTTTCCATTGCCCTGTGTGGAACACATAAATTCTTGTACACTTCATAAACCTGCTGTCTTCATGATGATGATGTCCCCAGCGCAGAAAACAGCACGTAGGTCGTGGATTCTTTTTCTTGAGGCTGAAATTAACTTCGCAAGGAACTGCTCCTACGAATAAACTATAACTAATTTGGGATGGCCGGCCGCAGTGGCCGTGCGGTTCTAGGCGCTACAGTCTGGAGCCGCGTGACCACTACGGTCGCAGGTTCGAATCCTGCCTCGGGCATGGATGTGTGTGATGTCCTTAGGTTAGTTGGGTTTAAGTAGTCCTAAGTTCTAGGGGACTGATGACCACAGCAGTTAAGTCCCATAGTGCTCAGAGCCATTTTTTAATTTGGGATGCCACTCGCGTTTTTATTGATATAGACACGAGAAACTATTCTTGATCACAACGTATTGAACATATCTTTCCACAGTCATTATATCTGGCTAAAATAACATGAAATACATCCTGCCGCAGACAACATGTCTGTCTACTGGAACCGTCAGAAGTGTAGTAAATAAAATTGCATGAAACAAATACTGCTATAACAGACAACATGTCTGTCTACTGGAACGGTCAGAACTGGAGAGCCGGACTGCCCGAGACACTTCGCGCGCCAAGCCAGCAAGGCGTGACCCGAACGCCACCGAAGTGCATCGGCAGTAATATTATCAGTCTTTTGTTTTAGCAATTGATTTTAATAATTTTAAAATGACTGATTGATAGCTGCCTGTTGAGAGATGTTTATTTAAAAAAATGAAGTAATTTGGATGACAGGTTTAATTAATAATAGCAACTAAAGTTTAACGTTTTGGCGCCCTACCGCCGAACACAGCAGCCAATCACAGAGCAGCGGCATCATGCAGGCGGTCTTTCTCACGGAAATGGTACCGAATCTAACATCTGTCACCGGTACCTCATCCCACATTGCGTCATCTCTATGCTTCTTGCATCTCCACTGCCCTGGGAATAGCTTCCTGGAGCCTAATATGATGGCTGAATAAGCCAGAAATATTACAGAGTCCCGTCTCCCAATACTACTGCAACCTACACCGAGGCCGGCCGAAGTGGCTGTGCGGTTCTAGGCGCTGCAGTCTGGAACCTCGAGACCGCTACGGTCGAGGTTCGAATCCTGCCTCGGGCATGGATGTGTGTGATCTCCTTAGGTTAGTTAGGTTTAACTAGTTCCAAGTTCTAGGGGACTAATGACCTCAGCAGTTGAGTCCCATACTGCTCAGAGCCATTTGAACCATTTTTGAACCTACACTGAGGTGACAAAAGACGTGGAATAGTGATATGCACATACTGTACACAAATGGCGGTAGTACCGCTTACACAAGGTATAAAAGTGCAACCCATTGGCGGAGCTGTTATTTATCGGGTGATCAAAGAGTCAGTATAAATTTGAAAACTTAATAAACCACGGAATAATGTAGATAGAGAGGTAAAACTTGAAACACATGCTTGGAATGACATGGGGTTTTATTAGAACGAAGAAAAAAAACGAAGTTCACCAAATGCCCGACAGATGGTGCTCGACAGCAAAACGTCAGTGACTGCGCATGACAATCGTGCACAAAAGGAGCTGTAATGAGAGAGAGAGTCAGTTGCGCCAGCAGTCGCAGCATGTCGACGTTACCTGAAAAGGCGCTTCTAGTGAAGCTGTATTATCAGAATGGGGAATGTACTAGTTCAGCGTTACGATCCTATCGCCATAGGAAGGGGATTCGAACGGGTAAAGGTCCGTTGACAAATGCAGCTGTGGCGAGAATGATTTCGAAGTTCGAAGCCACGGGTTGTTTAGACGATAGACCCCTTAGTGGCCGACCGAGCACAAGGCATAATGCTGCTGAGACAGTTCAGGAAGAAATGGAGACTGTATGGTTCAAATGGCTCTGAGCACTATGGGACTTAACAGCTGTGGTCATCAGTCCCCTAGAACTTAGAACTACTTAAACCTAACTAACCTAAGGACATCACACACATCCATGCCCGAGACAGGATTCGAACCTGCGACCGTAGCAGTCGCGCGGTTCCGGACTGCGCGCCTACAACCGTGAGACCACCGCGGCCGGCCAATGGAGACTGTAGCGGGTTCGTCTATGCACGGGGAAGTCAGCGCCCGTGCAGTCGCACGTCGCACCGGCCTTCCATACACTACTGTTTGGTTGGCACTGAGGCGTCCCCTCCGATGCTAACCGTACAAAATCCATCGGCATCATGAACTGTTACCTGGTGATTTAGTGAAGCGGAAGGCATTTGAGGTGTGGGCGTTTCAAAAGATGGTGGAAGATGACGATTGGTTGAGTAACGAGTTGTGGACCGACGAAGCCCATTTCACGCTCCGAGGGTCTGTCAACGCCCACAACTGCAGAATTTGGGCTACCGAAAATCCTAGAACTGTCGTGGAAACTCCATTGCATGACGAGAAAGTCACGGTATGGGTTGGATTTACCAAATCTACCGTTATCGGGCTTTTTTTCTTCGAGGAAATGCGTGATTCTGGTTTTGTAACTGCTACCATGACGGGTGAGAGGTACGCCGATATGTTACAGAATCGCATCATCCCCAGCCTGGCTGATAAACACCTGCTGGAACGTACGATGATTATGCAGGATGGCGCTCCACACCATATTGCTAGACGCGTGAAAGATCTCTTGCGCGCGTCGTTTGGTGATGATCGTGTGCTCAGCCGCCACTTTCGTCATGCTTGGCCTCCCAGATCCCCAGTCCTCAGTCCGTGCGATTATTGGCTTTAGGGTTACCTGGAGTCGCAAGTGTGTCGTGATCGACCGACATCTCTAGGGATGCTGAGAGACAACATCCGACGCCAGTGCCTCACCATAACTCCGAACATGCTTTACAGTGCTGTTTACAACCTTATTCCTCACTCTGCTATTGTTGAAGAATGATGGTGGACATATTGAGCATTTCCTGTAAAGAACATCATCTTTGCTTTGTCTTACTTTGTTATGCTAATTATTGCTTTTCTGATCAGATGACACGCCATCTGTCGGACATTTTTTGAACTTTTGCATTTTTTTGTTCTAATAAAACCCTATGTCATTCCAAGCATGTGTGTCAATTTGTACCTCTCTATCTACATTATTTCGTGATTTACTCAGTTTTCAAATTTATACTGACTTTTTGATCACCCGGTATACTCAGATGATACATGTGGAAAGATTTCCGACATTGTTATGGCCACACGACGGGAATTAAAGGGGAACGTCGACGAAAGTGACCAAAAATGTCAACTTTCGATTTATTTTTCATTTGTTAGTACAACTCATGGACAAAAAGTTCTCAAAGTTTGAAAGTTGAAATCGCATCCGAAGAGGCTCAAAATTAATTAAAGTGTGACGCGGCCTCCCTGCCACGCCACACCCAGAGGGATAACAACCCCTACATTCACAAGGAGAGGCTTCCAAATTGTATCCAGGATCTTGTCAAGCCCACTTACAGGTTTCTGGCCGATCCTGCACTTCTCAAAAAGTGCGTTTATGGCAAAACCTGAAATCCAAATGAGTCTCTAAATTCACTCATGTGGAAACGATGCCCTAAAAACACATCTGCATCTGGTACAGCTGTCAGAATTACAACTTATGATGTAGTTATTGTATTTAATGATGGGACCGTCGGGAGGATGAAGGTATTAGAAAGAATGGGCTTCAAGATAGGAAATTTTACTCAAGACATCATGAGAAAAATAGATTCACAGCGCGTCTCTGCAGCTGAAAAGTCAGTTGAAGACCTGGTAAAGGAAAGAAGACAGGCAACAAGAAATCAGAAGAGAAGCCTTGAAGAGAAAGACGACCCAAAGTACAAATATGATGCCTTCTGAAGAAGTGACCTAAGGAGAAAAATTAGGTTCAACTTTAAATTGCGTTTCCTGAAAAGTTTGTTTTTTAAAGTTTATGTACCTTTTCCTCAGATTCTATGAATGCTAGGATTATGAAACTTTGTACACATATTTCTGTAAACCTAACAAACGTTGTCTCAAGAGCAAATTTTGAAATTCTGATTGCAAGCTGAGATATGGGGCAAAGTGCTTTGAATTTTACATGAATTTAAAATTGTACTTGTTGAATTACAATTAAAAAATTATGAAAATTTTCCTATTCGACGTATTCCAAAACCTCATGCGAGAAGCTTACAACGTATAAAGAGATGAAATAGAGAAATTTTTGTAGAAATCTCTTGAATACTTTCTGAGAAAAAGGAACATACATTATTTTTTAAAATAAAACTTCAAATTTCATTCAGACAAAAGTAGAATGTATATAATAAAAGGATTTTATATGTAAATGTGTTACTTTCATGTAAATCGTGGTACAAAATTTCATTGCCATAACTCCAAAACTGTGGATTTGGTGCATTTTTTGAAATAGTGTGTGTTTTTCATCAACGTCCCCACTTAATAGACTTTGAACGTGGAGCGCTAATTGGAGCTAGAGGCAGGGGGCATTACATTTCGGAAATATTTTGGGAAATCAATACTCCGGCATTCACAAGAGTGTACCGACAATACCAAATTTCAGGACGCAGTGGACGATGGCCTTCACTTAGCGACCGAGAGCAGCGGCGTTTTCGTGAAGTAACCGTAGAAATCAATGTGGGACGTACGACGAACGTAACCGTTAGGACAGCGCGGCGAAGTTTAGCGTTAATGGGCTATAGCAGCAGAGGACTGACCTGTATGCCTTTGCTAACCACACATCTCTTGCAGCGCGTCTCCTGGGTTCGTGACCATATCGGTAGGACCTTAGACGGCTGGAAAACCTTGCTCGGGTAAGATGAGTCCCGATTTCAGCTTGTAAGAGCTGATGGTAGGGTTCGTGTGTGGCGCAAACTCCACGAAGCCGCGGACCTAAATTGCAACAAGGCACTGTGCAAGCTGGTGATGGCTCCATAATGATGTGGGCTGTGTTTACATGGAATGCATGGAAATGGACGGGACGGCGCCATCTGGTCCAACTGGAGCGAGCAGCGACTGAAAATGATTATGTTCGGCTACTTGGAGACCTTTTGCAGCTATTCATAGACTCCATGTTCCCGAAGAACGATGGTATTTTTGTGGATGACAATGCGCCATGTTCGCCGGCCACAATTGTTTGCGATTGGATTGAAGGATACTCTGGACAATTCGAGAGAATGCTGTTGCCACCCAGATCGCTCCAAATAAATTCCATCGAATTTGTATGGGACATAATCGAAAGGTCAGGTCGTTCACGAAATCCTGCACCGGTAACACTTCCGCAATTTATAGACGGCTATAGAGGCAACTTGGCTCATATTTCAGCAGGGGACTTAACAATGACTTAAGTCCATGCCACATCGAGTTACTGCTGACACGGTATTAGGAGGTATAGCATGACTTTTGTCAGCTCAATCTACATCTCTGAATACGCTTATTACACTACTTGCCATTAAAATTGCTACATCACGAAGATGACGTGCTACAGACGCGAAATTTAACCTACAGGGAAAAGATGCTGCGATATGCAAATGATTAGCTTTTCAGAGCATTCACACAAGGTTGGTGCCGGTGGCGACACCTACAACGTGCTGACATGAGGAAAGTTTCCAACCGATTTCTCATACACAAACAGCAGTTGAAGGCGTTGCCTGGTGAAACGTTGTTGTGATGCCTCGTGTAAGGATGAAAAATGCGTACCATCACGTTTCCGACTTTGATGAAGGTCGGATTGTGCCCTATCGGTATTGCGGTTTATCGTATCGCGACATTGCTGCTCGCGTTGGTCGAGATCCAACGACTGTTAGCAGAATATGGAATCGGTGGGTTCAGGAGGGTAATACTGAACGCCGTGCTGGATCCCAAAGGCCTCGTATCACTAGCAGTCGAGATGACAGGCATCTTATCCGCATGGCTGTAACGGATCGTGCACCCACGTCTCGATCCTTGTGTCGACAGATGGGGACGTTTGCGAGACAACAACCATCTGCACGAACAGTTCGACGACGTTTGCAGCAGCATGGACTATCAGCTCGAAGACCACGCCTGCGGTTACCCTTGACGCTGCATCACACACAGGAGCGCCTGCGATGGTGCACTCAACGACGCACCTGGGTACGCGAATGGCAAAACGTCATTTTTTCGGATGAATCCAGGTTCTGTTTACAGCATCATGATGGTCGCATCCGTGCTTGGTGACATCGCGGTGAACGCATAATGGCGATGACGATTTCAGCAGGATAATGCACGACCGGATGTTGGAGGTCCTTTGCAAGCCTTTCTGGATACAGGAAAACGTTTGACTGCTGCCCTGGCCAGCACGTTCTCCAGATCTCTCACCAATTGAGAACGTCTGGTCAATGGTGGCCAAGCAACTGGCTCGTCACAATACGCCAGTCACTACTCTTGGTGAACTGTGGTATCGTGTTGAAGCTGTACCTGTACACTACATCCAAGCTCTGTTTGACTCAATGCCCAGGCGTATCAAGGCCGTTATTACGGCCAGAGGTGGTTGTTCTGGGTGCTGATTTCTCAGGATCTATGCACCCAAACTGCATGAAAATGTAATCACATGTCAGTTGTAGTATAATATATTTGTCCAATGAATACCCGTTAATCATCTGCATTTCTTCTTAGTGTAGCAATTTTAATGGCCAGTAGTGTATATTTATTTCTTTCTCTCCCGCTACGGTTTTTACCCCCCCCCCCCCCCTCGCCTTCCACACTTCCCTCCAATACTAAATTGGAGACCCCTTGACGTCTCAGAATGTTTATATGAATGCGTGGTGTCTGTTCTTTCGGACTTGTTCTAAAGAACAGACATTATAAGGAATCCGCAGCTGTTGACACATTACGTGTAAATTGAAGGTGGAGGGCGAAGAAAGGTAGGGAAAGGGAAGGGATTACTGATGTCACGCGGAATCAGCGGCGAAGAGTGAAAATTTGTGCCGGATCGCGATTCGAACCCAGGTCTCTTGCTGACTAGGCACATGCGTTAACCACTGCACCATCCAGGACACAGCATATCGCGAATGCGCGGACTACCTGGCCACGCCCTACAGCCGACCTACATTCCCACCGAGCGCCACCTACCCGCCGTCCCTGTCCGTTTCCTCCAATCTCGCTTCTCTGATATTCGCGCAGGAGGTCGTACGTACCTGTGCATCCTCACTGCAAAAAGTGGAGGCATTGCAAATATAGGCGAATCAATTATATGAATGCGTGATGTCTTGCTTCTGTCTAATCTTCAGCATTCTTCTGTAGGACCACATTTCAAAAGCTATTATTCTTTTCCTCTCTAAACTGTTAGGCTACACTCCATGCAAATACTTTTCAGAAAAGACTTCCAAACACTTCAGTCTACATTCGATATTAACAAATTTTGGCTTGCAGTAGCTTTGATTATTAGTCTGCAGATGATGTTAATACTGATGTGATGTTGTTCAGTACCCCTTCCTCAGTCAGCAATAGAAATATCTACAACTATACTCAGGACACCCTATAAATATATATGGGGCAGTCAAATGAAAATGAGACACACAGAAAAGAAGTAAGTAAATTGTTTATTGCTTCAAAACTAATGGCCATAAATCTTAGTACATTTATCCCAATGTGAGACAAGACAGTCAATGCCTTCATGAGAAAATGTTTGCAGTTGCCTAGTTAACCACGATTGTACCCAGGCATACATCTCTTTCTCTGAAGGTGTTGACGACCACGAATGTCTTGTTTCAGGGCTCCAGTGGAGGATATGTAAGTGGTTCCCAGAGAAACCTCTGTAGCGTACTCATAATAGCCTTGGCCACATGTGGGCAGACACGAAAGAAAGAAATTCCTGGCAGTCGTTTTCCTTCGGATGGGAAAGGTGCACACCTAAGTACAATCATATTTCCATAGGCAAACGCAAACATTTTGCTGTGAAGGCATTGATCGTCCTGTCTCAGAGTGAGATAAATGCGTTAAGAGTTGTGGTGATTGATTTTGAATGAACAGTTTACTTACTTTTTTCCACTTGTGTCGTTTTCGTTTGACTGCCTCTTACATACTGTGCAAGACCAAAAAATGAGAAGAATAAATGAAGGTGTATTTACCCGTTTATTATTATTTCTTATCAGATACTACTGCCATAATGATGTAATTGTGTTCTCATATCCAGAGCCCTATCGGCGTCAAATTATTTTTATTAGACCTTCTTGCTAATTAAAGATTTATCCATTCAGTGGTACATGGGTCATAACTAAACAGTATTAGAGGAGGAGCTCTTGCTCTTGTTAGTCATACAGAAAATCAGTCATAAACAAAGAAGGGAAAGCTGAAATATGGAAGGAGTATGTAGAGGGAGACGAACTTGAAGGCAATATAATAGAACTGGAAGAGGACGTAATTGAAGATGAGATGGGAGACATGATATTGCGAGAAGAATTTGACAGAGCAGCGAAAGACCTAAATCGAAACAAGGCCCTGAGAATAGATGACATTTTCATAGAACTACTGATAGTCTTGGGAGAGCTAGCCATGATAAAACTCTTCCACCTGCGTGCCAGATGTGTGACGCAAAATTCTTCCATACTTCAGTAAGAATATAGAGTAATAATTCAGATGATACAGTTGCTGGAATGTTCAAAGAAAACTTGAGTTTGATTTCAAACATGTACCGACTCATACGATTATATTTGGCGAAGACTTTAATTTATCCTCGATATGTTGACGAAATTACATGTTTAGTTCCGGAGGTACGCATAAAACATTATCCGTAATTGTGCTAAACGCATTCTCTGAAACTTATTTCGAGCAGTTTGTTCATGAGCCCACTCGAATAGTAAACGGTTGTGAAAACACACTTGACCTCTTAGCAGCAAATAATCCTGAGTTAATAACGGGATTAGTGATCACAGGGGTGTCGTAGCGACACTGAATATTGTAACCCCCAAATCCTCCAAACATAAAACAGCAGATAAAAATTCACTAGACACCTTCCTGAGACACAATCTTCCCTCCTTCCAAATTAACAATATAAGTGTAGACCTGATGTAACTTGAATTCAAAGAAACAGTATCGACAGCAACTGAGTGATTTACACCAAATAAATTAACAAACGACGGAGCTGATCCTCCATGGTACACAAAACGCATCGGAGCACTGTTGCAGAAACAACGAGACAGACATGCCAAATTTAAACAGACGCAAAATCCACAAGATTGGCGATCTTTTACAGAAGCTCGAAATTTAGCACGGACTTCAATGCGAGATGCTTATAACAGTTTCCACAACGAAACTTTGTCTCGAAACCTCGCAGAAAATCCAAAGAGATTCTCTTCGTATGTGAAGTATGTTAGCTGCAAGAAACAATCAGTGCCTTCTATGCGCGATAGCAATGGAGATACTATCGAAGACAGTGCTGCCAAAGTAGAGATACTAAAAAAAAACAGCCTTCCGAAATGCCCTCAAAAAAGAAGACGAAGTAAATATTCCAGAATTAGAATCGAGAACAGCTGCCAACATGAGCAACGTAGAAGAAAATATATTCGGTGTAGTGAAGCAACTTAAATCACTTAATAAAAGCAAGTCTTCTCGTCCAGACTGTATACCAATTAGGTTCCTTTCAGAGCATGCTGATGTATTAGCTCTAGACTTTACAATCATATACAACCGTTCATTCGACGAAAGATCCGTACCCAAAGACTGGAAATTCGCACAGGTCACACTAATATTCAAGAAAGGTAGTAGGAGTAATCCACTTAATTGTAGGCCCATATCATTAACGTCGATATGCATCCGGATTTTGGAACATATATTGTGTCCGAACATTATGAATTACACTACTGGCCATTAAAATTGCTACACCAAGTAGAAATGCAGGTGATAAACGGGTATTCATTGGACAAATATATTATACTATAACTGACATGTGATTACATTTACATGCAATTTGGATGTATAGATCCTGAGAAATCAGTACCCAGAACAACCACCTATGGCCATAATAACGGCCTTGATACGCCTGAGCATTGAGTCAAACAGAGCTTGGATGGCGTGTACAGGTACAGCGGCCCATGCAGGTTCTACACGATACCACAATTCATCAAGAGTAGTGACTGGTGTATTGTGACGAGCCAGTTGCTCGGCCACCATTGACCAGAAGTTTTCAATTGGTGAGATATCTGGAGAATGTGCTGGCCAGGGCAGCAGTCGAACATTTTCTGTATCCAGAAAGGCCTGTACAGGACCTGCAACATGCGGTCGTGCATTATCCTGCTGAAATGTAGGCTTTCGCAGGGATCGAATGAAGGGTAGAGCTACGGGTCGTAACACATCTGAAATGTAACGTCCACCGTTCAAAGTGCCGTCAATGCGAACAAGAGATGATCGAGACGTGTAACCAATGGCATCCCATACCATCACGCTGGGTGATACGCCAGTATGACGATGGCGAATACACGCTTCCAATGTGCGTTCACCGCGATGTCACCAAACACGGATGCGATCATCATGATGCTGTAAACAGAACCTGGATTCATCCGAAAATATGACGTTTTGCCATTCGTGCGCCCAGGTTCGTTGTTGAGTACACCATCGCAGGCGCTCCTGTCTGTGATGCAGCTTCAAGGGTAACCGCAGCCACGGTCTTCGAGCTGATAGTCCATGCTGCTGCAAACGTCGTCGAACTGTTCGTGCAGATGGTTGTTGTCTTGCAACCGTCCCCATGTGCTGACTCAGGGATCGAGACGTGGCTGCACGATGCGGATAAGATGCCTGTCATCTCGACTGCTAGTGATACGATGCCGTTGGGTTCCAGCACGGCGTTCCGTGTTACCCTCCTAAACCCACTGATTCCATATTCTGCTGACAGTCATCGGATCTCGACCAACGCGAGCAGCAATGTCGCGATACGATAAACCGCAATTATAATGGGGTACAATCCGACCTTTATAAAAGTCGGAAACGTGATGGTACGCATTTCTCCTCTTTACACGAGGCATCACAACAACGTTTCACCACTCAACGTCGGCCAGCTGCTGTTTGTATATGAGAAATCGGTTGGAAACCTTCCTCTTGTCAGCACGTTGTAGGTGTCGCCACCGGCGGCAACCTTGTGAGAATGCTCTGAAAAGTTAATCGTTTGCATATCACAGCCTCTTCTTCCTGTCGGTTAAATTTCGCGTCTGTAGCATGTCGTCTTCGTGGTGTAGGAATTTTAATGGCCAGTAGTGTACCGTGAAGAAAACTGTCTATTAACGCACAGTCAACATTGGTTTAGAAAACATCGTCCATGTGAAACACAACTAGCCCTTTATTCGCATGAAGTTTTGAATGCTATTGACAAGGGATTTCAGATCGATTCCGCGTTTCTGGATTTCCGGAAGGCTTTTGACATTGTACCACACAAGCTGCTTGTAGCGAAATTGCGTGCTTATGGAATTTCGGCTCAGTTATGTGACTGGATTTGTGATTTCCTGTCAGAGAGGTCACAGTTCGTAGTAATTGACGGAAAGTCATGGAGTAAAACAGAAGTGATTTCTGGCGTTCCCCAAGGTTATGTTATAGGCCCTTTGCTGTTACCTTTCTATACAAACGATTTTGGAGACCATCTGAGGAGCCGTCTTGCGTTGTTTGCAGATGACGCTGTCGCTTATCGACTAATAAAGTAATCAGAAGATCAAAACAAATTGCAAAACGATTTAGAAAAGATATTCGAATGGTGCTAAAATTGGCAGTTGACCCTAAATAACGATAAGTGTGAGGTCATCCACATGGGTGCTAAAAGGAATTCGTTAAACTTTGGTTACAGGATAAGTCAATCAAATCTAAAGGCCGTAAATTCAACTAAATACCTGGGAATTACAATTACGAACAACTTGAATTGGAAGGTTCAAACGGTTCAAATGGCTCTGAGCACTATGGGACTTAACATCTGAGGTCATCAGTCTCCTAGAACTTAGAACTATTTAAACCTAACTAACCTAAGGACATCACACACATCCACGCCCGAGGCAGGATTCGAACCTGCGACCGTAGCGGTCGCACGGTTCCAGACTGAAGCGCATAGAACCGCTCGACCACTCCGGCTGGCGAATTGGAAGGAACACATAGAAAATGTTGTGCGAAAGGCTAACCAAAGACTGAGTTTTATTGGCATGACACTTAGAAAATGTAACAGATCTACTAAGGAGACTACCTACACTAAGCTTGTCCGTCCTCTTTTAGAATACTGCATTGCGGTGTGGTATCCTTACCAGATAGGACTGACGGAGAAAATCGAAAAAGTTCAAAGAAAGGCTGGACGTTTTCTACTATCGCGAAATATGGGAGAGAGTGCCACAGAAAAGAGGCAGGGTTTTGGCTGGACATCATTAAAAGAAAGCCGTTTTTCGTTGCGACGGAATCTTCTCAAGAAATTCCAGTCACCAACATTCTCCTTCGAATGCGAGAATAATTTGTTGACACCGACCTACACAGGGAGAAACGATCACCACGATAAAATAAGAGAAATTAGAGCTCGTACGGAAAGATATAGGTGTTCGTTCTTTTCGCGAACTATCGAGATTGGAATAACAGAGAAATGTGATGGTGGTTCGATGAAGCCTCTGCCAGGCACTTAAATGTGAGTTGCAGAGTATCCATGTAGATGTAGATGCAGAATACTAATGCGAGTTCTTTACAGAAGAATGAGAAAACTGGAAGAGATCACTTTGGATTCTGGAGAAATGTAGGAATACACTAGACAGTGATGTCACTACGACTTGCGTTAGAAGATAGGTTAAGGCAAGACAGATCTACTTTTATAGCAGTTGTAGACTTAGAGAAATGCTTTGACAGCGTTGAGTGGGATACTCTCTTGGTTACACGAGTCGAGGGCACGAAAGGGAAGAAATGGAGTGAGACAATGTTTAGCCTATCCCCGATGTTATTCAATCTGCACGTTACGCAAGCAGTAAAGGAAACCAATGAAAAATTTTGTGTAGGAATTACAGATCAGAGAGTAAAAATAAGAATTTTAGGTTTACAGATGATATTGCAAATCTGTCAGAAACAGCAAAGTATTTGGAAGAGCCGCTGAACGGAATCAACAGTTTCTTGAAAGGAGGATATAAGATGAACATACAAAAAAAAAGAAAAAAAAGTATGACTGTAGTCAAATCAGGTGATTTTGATGCAATTGGTTTAGGAAATGAGGCACTTAAAGTAGTTTATGAATTTTGTTACTAGAGCAACCGAAGTAGAGAGGATATAAAATCTAGACTGGCAAGAAAAGCGTTTCTGTAGAAGAGAAATTTGTTAATATCGAATGTAGACTGAAGTGTTTGGAAGTCTTTTCTGAAAAGTATTTGTATGGAGTGTAGGCTAACAGTTTAGAGAGGAAAAGAATAATAGCTTTTGAAATGTGGTCCTACAGAAGAATGCTGAAGATTAGACAGAAGCAAGACATCACGCATTCATATAATTGATTCGCCTATATTTGCAATGCCTCCACTTTTTGCAGTGAGGATGCACAGGTACGTACGACCTCCTGCGCGAATATCAGAGAAGCGAGATTGGAGGAAACGGACAGGGACGGCGGGTAGGTGGCGCTCGGTGGGAATGTAGGTCGGCTGTAGGGCGTGGCCAGGTAGTCCGCGCATTCGCGATATGCTGTGTCCTGGATGGTGCAGTGGATAACGCATGTGCCTAGTCAGCAAGAGACCTGGGTTCGAATCGCGATCCGGCACAAATTTTCACTCTTCGCCGCTGATTCCGCGTGACATCAGTAATCCCTTCCCTTTCCCTACCTTTCTTCGCCCTCCACCTTCAATTTACACGTAATGTGTCAACAGCTGCGGATTCCTTATAATGTCTGTTCTTTAGAACAAGTCCGAAAGAACAGACACCACGCATTCATATAAACATTCTGAGACGTCAAGGGGTCTCCAATTTAGTATTGGAGGGAAGTGTGGAAGGCGAGGGGGGGGGGGGGGGGTAAAAACCGTAGCGGGAGAGAAAGAAATAAATATACACTACTGGCCATTAAAATTGCTACACTAAGAAGAAATGCAGATGATTAACGGGTATTCATTGGACAAATATATTATACTACAACTGACATGTGATTACATTTTCATGCAGTTTGGGTGCATAGATCCTGAGAAATCAGCACCCAGAACAACCACCTCTGGCCGTAATAACGGCCTTGATACGCCTGGGCATTGAGTCAAACAGAGCTTGGATGTAGTGTACAGGTACAGCTTCAACACGATACCACAGTTCACCAAGAGTAGTGACTGGCGTATTGTGACGAGCCAGTTGCTTGGCCACCATTGACCAGACGTTCTCAATTGGTGAGAGATCTGGAGAACGTGCTGGCCAGGGCAGCAGTCAAACGTTTTCCTGTATCCAGAAAGGCTTGCAAAGGACCTCCAACATCCGGTCGTGCATTATCCTGCTGAAATCGTCATCGCCATTATGCGTTCACCGCGATGTCACCAAGCACGGATGCGACCATCATGATGCTGTAAACAGAACCTGGATTCATCCGAAAAAATGACGTTTTGCCATTCGCGTACCCAGGTGCGTCGTTGAGTGCACCATCGCAGGCGCTCCTGTGTGTGATGCAGCGTCAAGGGTAACCGCAGGCGTGGTCTTCGAGCTGATAGTCCATGCTGCTGCAAACGTCGTCGAACTGTTCGTGCAGATGGTTGTTGTCTCGCAAACGTCCCCATCTGTCGACACAAGGATCGAGACGTGGGTGCACGATCCGTTACAGCCATGCGGATAAGATGCCTGTCATCTCGACTGCTAGTGATACGAGGCCTTTGGGATCCAGCACGGCGTTCAGTATTACCCTCCTGAACCCACCGATTCCATATTCTGCTAACAGTCGTTGGATCTCGACCAACGCGAGCAGCAATGTCGCGATACGATAAACCGCAATACCGATAGGGCACAATCCGACCTTCATCAAAGTCGGAAACGTGATGGTACGCATTTTTCATCCTTACACGAGGCATCACAACAACGTTTCACCAGGCAACGCCTTCAACTGCTGTTTGTGTATGAGAAATCGGTTGGAAACTTTCCTCATGTCAGCACGTTGTAGGTGTCGCCACCGGCACCAACCTTGTGTGAATGCTCTGAAAAGCTAATCATTTGCATATCGCAGCATCTTTTCCCTGTAGGTTAAATTTCGCGTCTGTAGCACGTCATCTTCGTGATGTAGCAATTTTAATGGCAAGTAGTGTAATAAGCGTATTCAGAGATGTAGATTGAGCTGACAAAAGTCATGCTATACCTCCTAATACCGTGTCAGCAGTAACTCGATGTGGCATGGACTTAAGTCATTGTTAAGTCCCCTGCTGAAATATGAGCCAAGTTGCCTCTATAGCCGTCTATAAATTGCGGAAGTGTTACCGGTGCAGGATTTCGTGAACGACCTGACCTTTCGATTATGTCCCATACATCAGTGGTATTTGTTGACCTGACGGCGGCGTTCGACACTGTCTGGAGACAGGGCCTGATTTATAAGCTCCTCCGCATCGTGCCATGTCTAAAAACGGCTAACCTTATCAACGAAATGCTCTGCAATAGACCATTCCAGGTTGTCATCGGTAACAACAGAAGTAAATTCATGAAACTTAATAATGGCCTGCCCCAAGGCTCAGTACTGGCTCCACTGCTTTTCAGCATGTATATAGCCGATATGCCTAGGACGAGATCCAAAATGTTCGGATATGCGGTCGACTGGGCCTTGGCCACACAACACCGGGTGATGGAGGAAACTGAGATCACACTATCCAGCGATTTGACCACTCTAGGAAAATACTTCCGTGACTGGAGGCTCCAACCCAGCCCATCCAAAACAGAGGCCACTTGTTTCCACCTGAATAACAAATTAGCAAACAAAGAGCTCAAGATCCGCTTTGATAGCGGCATTCTTCCATATAATAGAACACCAAAGTATCTGGGCGTGACACTCGATAGAACATTGAGCTATAAACAACACCTTGTAAACACTGCTGAAAAAGTCAGAACTAGAAACAACATTGTCCAAAAGCTTTGTGGCACTAGTTGGGGGTCCACTGCCTCCGTTCTACGTAGCTCTGCACTAGGACTTGTCTGTTCTGCAGCAGAGTACTGTTCCCCAATATGGTTAAATAGTGCTCACATCAAGAAGGTGGATGCAGTCTTGAACCAAACGATGAGGATTATCTCTGGAACGATCAGGTCAACTCCTGTCCAATGGCTGTCTGTATCGAGCCATATCCCGCCGCCACATTTGCGCAGAGAACACGCACTTGTCAGGGAGTGTCGAAAAATCCAAAATAGCCCAGATCTTCCTATCCACACCATGAGTAATGGAATTGAGCAAAATAGACTGAAATCCAGACACCCCCCTCTCGCAAGTGCCAAAGATCTGGTAAAGAACGCTTTTATTCTTGAGGACCGCTGGAGAGAAGAATGGGAGGAAAAGACACCGCCTCAGGTGAACACCTTATTGGGAACATCTAACAGACCTCGGGACTTTGACTTGCCCCGCAAAATCTGGTCTACCCTTAACAGGATCAGGACGAGCCACGGCCGTTGTGCGGACTCCTTGTACAAATGGAGCATAGTGCCATCACCACAGTGCGACTGCGGCGCTGACAGGCAGACAATTCACCATATCGTGGTAGAATGCCCTCTGAGGGCCTATCCTGGGCCAACAAGGGGCTTCATGGATGCGACTAACAGTGCAATCGATTATATTTCTAACCTAGATGTTTGTTTGTGATAATGTAACTGTTTTGTGTGTTATGTACTTTTAGATTTTTCATACGTGATTTGTACTTGCCATACGATAAATAAATAAATACTGTAAATTTGTTGTTAACATATCAACATTTGCGTCGTTTACAACATTATGTACAAGTTGCATTTATAACTTAATTGGCGAAAAGTAACATACCTTACATTATATTATTGTCCTCTTGTTTTGGTAGCTGTTATGCTACACAATATACAATACGTCATCTGCAAACAGCAAAACGTAATTTATTTTCTATTTGTTATGTATTTACGAACGGAAATAAGACTGTATCACGTTTTCTTTCTGTAACTTACAGTTTTGAAGTTGTGGTACGTTTTCCTGTTTTGTTGGCGAAGTAACATTGAAACTGACCTTCACATCCTAAAAACTAGCAGCAGCCTATACCAAAAATTAACTATAGAAGAGAACTACCACATCCAAAAATCAATAGCCCAGGGAAAGAAAGTACTCAATGAATACATATCACTGTGCAACAAAACTTTCTTCGCCACAATAGAAGAACTATACAAGTAAAACAAACACACACACACACACAAATCCTCTCTCTTTTTTCTTTCTTTCTTTCTTTCTTTCTCTCTCTCTCTCTCTCTCTCTCTCTCTCTCTCTCTCTCTCTCTATCTCTCTCAACACACATACTCTCTCTCTGCCCCAGTACTCATCACACACACGCAAACCCACATAAACCACACACCACTAACACCAAATACAATTCAAACTCACGCGCCTCACCCAGCAGAACACGCTACGAAACAAATGAACGCCACACAGCCACAACAACACGTAATGGCAGCGAAAACTCCGCCAATGTTTTGAGTAATCGAAAAACTGCATTGCCACGCGAACACAGGCAAAGAAGTAAGCCTATTTACTTCGCCAACAAAACAGGAAAATGTACCACAACTTCAAAACTGTAAGTTACAGAAAGAAAACGTGATACAGTCTTATTTCCGTTCGTAAATACATAAAATTCCTGTTGTTTTGTAGATATATGACGTTTTCCTGCAAAAGGTCAGGTTTTCTGCCGTTTACTAATATTTTAAAAAAAACGACATTTGTAGATAAATAAACTGTCCTCTAATGTGCCGTTTCACATCTTTCAGGGTCCTTAGGAAACTAATAAACATAAACGCGGTGTCATTGTTTGTTATTGTAGTTATTTATTTCACGAGCTGAGCTCTCGTTTGCAAACACTATGTTAAAATCAATGTAAACCTCACTCATCCCGTACAGTATTCAAAATTGTCCCTTGGGGCGTTACTGTCGCTCTGTATAACAAAAATGAGCAGGAATGTACTAAAATACTGTCTCAAGCCGAGGTTAACCGCTGATTATTATTTGAGATTTTATTAAAAACTTGTCAAATATAATTTCTACCCACGATGAAAGGCGGAAAGCATATAAAATGTTACGACGTGTACAGCGGTGTACCAGTAAAAAACAGTTCAGATTTCAGGGATTAGATTAGATGTACTTTTCGTTCAAATATATCCGTCGTACAAGGCTCTTCTAGGATGCAGAACATGTCAGGAACACAAGAACACACAAAAAATATTTACAAAGGAAAACAGATATACTAATGTACCTTCCACACGTCCCAGTGAAACAGTCCTCATGGATGTGGAGCAAATAAAAGAAAACATCTTAAACATATATTTATTTAAAAGGTAAATAACTTGTCACAAAAGACGTGAACATTCAATGTACTGAGGAGCATATGATAAGTCTTAGGCTATTGTAGCCAGGTACCAGCAGACATAAAATCATTTTACATTACTTATTTACAATGCTCACATTACTGCACTGAATTTGTACAGCAATTACGCTGCATTAAATATTTGCATTATTTGGAATTATTCGTAACATGTACAAGCTAAATTGGTTCTGCTAAGATAGTCACCGGTGGAGTAGAAGGAATTGGCTACCAATAAACCCCTTAGGCCTCTCTTAAGCCGAACTTTATTCTTAGTTGAACTTTTGTGCTTGCTGACAAATTATTGAAAATGTATTTTCTCGAATAATGAACACTTTTCTGGACGAAAGTAAGTGACTAAATCTATGTGAAGGTTGTTCTTACTTCTAGTATTGATTCCTTGAAATGATCAGTTGATTTTAAAAAGAGGTTTATCTTTAATGACAAATTTCATTAAAGTATAAATTTATTGGGCAGCATTAGTTCGTAATCGTAGATCCCTAAATGGGCCCCTGCAGGATGTTCTACGGTTTGCGCCACAAACAGTTCTTATTGCACGTTATTTCAGCCGATAAACCTTGGCTTAGCTTGAAGAGTTACCCAAAAGAATAATTCCATATGACATATGGAATGACAATAAGCACAGCTTGTTTTTTATTTTTATGTCAGTAACGTCTGGCAACATTCACATTGCAAACGGAGTTTCTTTTCGGCACTTCAGCAATTCTGTGGTATGCTCACCCCACCTGAATTTATTATCAAGGTAAAAATCCATGAGTTTAACACTATCAACATCTTCTATCTGTTTCTCGTCATATTTTAGGTATATACTGGTGGCAAACATCTTACAATTTCCAAACTGCATATAGTGTTTTTTTTAATACAAGGTTTAGTAACAAAGAACTGGCTAGGAACCATCTATCTATTAATGTCCATAAAAATTTCATTAACAATTATTTCTAGGATTATACTTGATTTGCTATTTATGGCAATGTTTGTATCTCCTGCAAACAAAACTAACTTGGCATCTGGTAATGGTACAGATGAAAGGTCATTGATAGACAACAGAAAGAAGACGGAATCTTGTGAGATATCACGTGCAATTAGTTCCCAGTTGGATGATGCCTGATAGCTTCCTCTTTCTTGATGTCTCTTTCCTAATGGCACCCTTTGTTTCTTGTCAGAGATATGGGATTAGAACAATTTTGCAGAATTTACTGTTACATCTTAATATTCGAACTGCGTAGGGTCCATATTTATGAAGAGTAGTCAGAAAGTTGTAATAATCATCTTCAAAAAATCAAGCCCCTGCCATATAACTTGCGATGCTTCCTTTATTTTTAGGAAGTACTCAATCTATTTGAAAATACTTCAGCCTTCATTTCCTGAGCTTTTAGTAAAGATTAAAACTATATTGGGGTGAACCAGCACTGTTAGGGTCTAAAATAAAAATTCCCTCTTAATATCAGCTTTCCATTCAAAAGAAAAGTGAGTGTAATTCTAGAATATGCATCTAACTGTGTAAATCATCTTCAGCTCTCTACTGATGTTCAAATAATACTCTGTCATGAAACAAGGAGCAAGCAACTCTCGCAGTTTCACTCACTGCGGTGCAAAACTGAATACTCCTGTACTGTTTGAATTTAGAGTAAACACATTTTCATGCATGACCCTTACGTAAAAAAACGAGCGACTGCTGCAAACAAATTATATTCTCATAAACGTGGTACAGGCACCATGCATTAAACTGTTAGGTTGCTGCATAAATTTTCTTACCGTGTTTTCATAAATAACACAACAGATACACATAACAGAGACTTCAGGCATCAATAACATACTCTCCTTCACTATCTACAGTAGTCTGCTGACGTTGGGGTAACTTTCCGATTCCGCTACTGTTGAAACAACGTGGTTTTGAGGCGAAGAACTCGTTAAGCCATCGACCATACGGAGCGTATTTTCATCCCGAAAAGAAGTTTCTTGAAGGTTGCTCGAGAGAGAGCAAGCTCAGGTGGAAAAGATGGGTGCATAATCACTTCCCAACCCAACTCCTGTATAGCGTTTTTTGTCAGTCTAGCAGTCTGCGGACGGGCGTCATCGCGCAGTAGCATCACTTCACGCAGTCTTCCTGGTCAACGTTCCTGGAATGCGTCTGCAAGACATCGCAGTCGTTGATAATAAATGTCAGCAGTGACGGTTACAGCTCAGGGAAGCAATTCCTAGTACGAGGTGCATTCAAGTTCTAAGGCCTCCGATTTTTTTTCTCCGGACTGGAAAGAGATAGAAACATGCGCATTGTTTTAAAATGAGGCCGCATTCATTGTCAATACGTCCCAGAGATGGCAGCACCGTACGGCAGATGGAATTTTACCGCCAGCGGCGAGAATGAGAACTGTTTTAAATACTTAAAATGGCGATGTTTTTCTTACTTGAACAGCATGCAATCATTCGTTTTCTGAATTTGCGTGGTGTGAAACCAATTGAAATTCATCGACAGTTGAAGGAGACATGTGGTGATGGAGTTATGGATGTGTCAAAAGTGTGTTCGTGGGTGCGACAGTTTAATGAAGGCAGAACATCGTGTGACAACAAACCGAAACATCCTCGGGCTCACACAAGCCGGTCTCACGACATGATCGAGAAAGTGGAGAGAATTGTTTTGGGGGATTGCCGAATGACTGTTTAACAGATCGCCTCCAGAGTTGGCATTTCTGTGGGTTCTGTGCACACAATCCTGCATGACGACCTGAAAATGCGAAAAGTGTCATCCAGGTGGGTGCCACGAATACTGACAGACGACCACATGGCTTCCCGTGTGGCATGTTGCCAAGCAATGTTGACGCGCAACGACAGCATGAATGGGACTTTCTTTTCGTCGGTTGTGACAATGGATGAGACGTGGATGCCATGTTTCAATCCAGAAACAAAGTGCCAATCAGCTCAATGGAAGCACATGGATTCACCGCCACCAAAAAAATTTCGTGTAACTGCCAGTGCTGAAAAAATGATGGTGTCCATGTTCTGGGACAGCGAGGGCGTAATCCTTACCCATTGCGTTCCAAAGGGCACTACAGTAACAGCTGCATCCTACGAAAATGTTTTGAAGAACAAATTCCTTCCTGCACTGCAACAAAAACGTCCGGGAACGGGTGCGCGTGTGCTGTTTCACCAAGACAACGCACCCGCACATCGAGCTAACGTTACGCAACAGTTTCTTCGTGATAACAACTTTGAAGTGATTCCTCATGCTCCCTACTCACCTGACCTGGCTCCTAGTGACTTTTGGCTTTTTCCAACAATGAAAGACACTCTCCGTGGCCGCACATTCACCAGCCGTGCTGCTATGCCTCAGCGATTTTCCAGTGGTCAAAACAGACTCCTAAAGAAGCCTTCGCCGCTGCCATGGAATCATGGCGTCAGCGTTGTGAAAAATGTGTACGTCTGCAGGGCGATTACGTCGAGAAGTAACGCCAGTTTCATCGATTTCGGGTGAGTAGTTAATTAGAAAAAAAATCGGAGGCCTTAGAACTTGAATGCACCTCATACACCACACCGTAGCTGATCCACCAGATGCAAAACATTATCTTTTGTGAATGCGCGCAATTCTTTCTACGGGGAGTTGCTGCTTTGTTTGGGCTGAGCCATTCCTTTCTATTTCTTACGTTCACACAAAGATTTTGTGTCTCGTCACCAGTAACGATGCAGGATAGGAACGGCAGGTGTTGCTCACCAGCCAGTTGCTGACGAGCAAGCAGCGATGTACATATGGCCGCCCGCTGATTTCTGTGATTTTGCCTTAGAGCATACAACCTATTTTTGAACCTTTCCCATTGCATACATTTGTCGCACGGTGGTGGAATGATCACAGTTTATCGTATTTACCAGTTCTCTAGTACGCTGACGTGGATCATCGTGGATTAATGCCTTTAAACAAAGTTCATCAAACCCTGAAGGTCTTCGTGAACATGGAGAATCACTAATGTCAAAAGGATCCTCATTTAAACGAGAAAACCATTTTCTTGCCACTGTCCAGTGGTATTATACCCATACATGGTGCAAATGTTTTGGCTGTCTCCACTGCTGCCACCCGTCTACAGAACTCAAACAGAAGAATATATCTTAAATGTTTTATTTCTCCACTTGGCACTCCATTTTCCACCGTCCACAGCTCAACTCACTATCTCCCAATGACAAAACGTGAAAACGTAAACTCAAATGGCAACAGTGAACTACAAATAAAAAATTAAAATCGATACATTAACCCATAGTGACCGGAATACCCACACGCACAATAAAAATACACTAGTGGCCACTAAAATTGCTGCACCATGAGGAAATGCAGATGATAAACGGATATTCATTGGACAAATATATTATACTAGAACTGACATGTAATTAATTTCACGCAATTTGGGTGTATAGATCCAGAGAAATCAGTACACAGAACAATCACCTACGGTCGTAATAACGGCGTTGATACGCCTGGGCATTGAGTCAAACAGAGCTTGGATGGTGTGTACAGGTACAGCTGCCCATGAAGCTTCAACACAATACCACAGTTCATCAAGAGTAGTGACTGGTGTATTGTGACGAGCCAGTTGCTCGGCCACCATTGACCAGACGTTTTCAATTGGTGAGAGATCTGTAGAATGTGCTGGCCAGGGCAGCAGTCGAACATTTTCTGTGTCCAGAAAGGCCCGTACAGGACCTGCAACATGCGATCGTGCATTATCCTGCTGAATTGTAGGGTTCCGCAGGGATCGAATGAAGGGTAGAGCCACGGGTCGTAACAGATCTGAAATATAACGTCCACTGTTCAAAGTGCCATTAATGCGAACAAGAGGTGACCGAGACGTGTAACCAATGGCACCCTATACCATCACGCTGGGTGATACCCCAGTATGGCGATGGCGAATACACGCTTCCAATGTGCGTTCAACGCGATGTCGCCAAACATGGATGCGACCATCATGATGCTGTAAACAGAACCTGTATTCATCCGAAAAAATGACGTTTTGCCATTCGTGCACCCAGGTTCGTCGTTGAGTACACCATCGCAGGCGCTCCTGACTGTGATGCAGCGTCAGGAGTAACCGCAGCCATGGTCTCCGAGCTGATAGTCCATGCTGCTGCAAACGTCATCGAACTGTTCGTGCAGATGGTTGTTGTCTTGCAAACGTCCCTATCTGTCGACTCACGGATCGAGACGTGGCTGCACGATCCATTACAGCCATGCAGATAAGATGCCTGTCATCTCGACTGCTATTGATACGAGGCCGTTGGGTTCCAGCACGGCGTTCCGTGTTACCCTCCTGAACCCACCGATTCCATATTCTGCTAACAGTCATTGGATATCGACCAACGCGAGCAGCAGTGTCGCGATACGATAAACCGCAATCACGATAGGCTACAATCCGACCTTTATCAAAGTCGGAAACGTGATGGTATGCATTTCTCCTCCTTACAGTAGGCATCACAACAACGTTTCACCAGGCAACGCCAGTCAACTGCTGTATGTGTATGAGGAATCGGTTGGAAACTTTCTTCATGTCAGCACGTTGTAGATGTCGCCACCGGCGCCAACCTTGTGTGAATGGTCTGAGAAGCAAATAATTTGCATATCACAGCATCTTCTTCCTGTCGGTTAAATTTCGCGTCTGTAGCACGTCATATTCGTGGTGTAGCAATTTTAATGGCCAGTAGTGTAGTTTGAACTTACGCACCAGTCCAATATATTGATAAACGTTCGTGGTTCATCGTGTGCAGTCCAAGATGTAGGTCGCCTGTCTAACGACTTGTAGGGGCAACAAAAATTTGATTTACAGTACTTCATATAAATATTGAGCAAATTTAAAAATTTAATTTAACGCATCAAGGCAAGTATTGAAGTTAGAAGTGTGTTGGCGCTATATGTTTTGAGGCAACGTTAATTCATTGCGTGCAAATTGCCCACAATATATTAATCCAGTATTTGAGAATGAGAGCACTTAGTAACTTCCAACGAAGTTTGAACATAAATTCAAATCTTTTCTATACTTTTGCTCGCTAAAATGCTTAACGTCCATATTTACCATATTAATTCATATTTAAAGTAATAGGAAGTTTGAAGATGTTTAACACATTTTTACAGAATGTGGGTTTATGTGTAAACTTCTAACTGACTTTAAATTGTTTAATGTATTTGTAGGAACTTGGCGCAATGATAACTAGTCAGTCTAGAATTGATATAAAACAACGACTGTCGCTGTACAAGCAGATTTTTAGTCATCAGTGTGCAGGAAACAACGGCTGATTCTGGGTATCATGCCTCTTGTTCTACACCCATGCTCATAAATTAAGGATAATGCTGATACAACGGTGAAACAACGATCTGGTGGGCGGTTTGCAGGTTTAAATCACCTCTGGCTATGACCATACGGTGCATTTGACCTGCGGTGGTCGCATGGTGGTGCTGGCAGCAGTCCACATACGCAGAGGTGTGTTGGTGCATGTCAGAGTGCCGTGCAGCGAGTAAGTGTGCAGACGTTTCCAGACGTTCTAATGGTGACTGTGTGTTGAAAATGGCTCAAAGAACACATATTGATGACGCTATGAGGGGTAGAATACTAGGGCGGCTGGAGGCTGGCCAAACACAGCTGTTCGTAGCACGGGCCCTACGTGTGCCACAAAGTGCGATCTCAAGATTATGGCAACGATTCCAGCAGACAGGAAACGTATCCAGGTGCTACAGTATGGGACGTTCACAGTGTACAACACCACAAGAAGACCGATATCTCACCATCAGTGCCCCCAGTCGGCCACGGAGTACTGCAGGTAGCCTTGCTCGGGACCTTACCGCAGCCAATGGAACAGTTGTCTCCAGACACGCAGTCTACAGACAACTGAACAGACATGGTTTGTTCGCCCGGAGACCTGCAAGGTGCGTTCCACTGACCCCTGGTCACAGAAGAGCCCGTAAAGCCTGGTGTCAAAAACACAGTACATGGTCATTGGAACAGTGGTCCCAGGTTATGTTCACGGACGAGCCCAGGTATAGTCTGAACAGTGATTCTAGCCGGGTTTTCATCTGACGTGAACCAGGAACCAGATACCAACCCCTTAATGTCCTTGAAAGGGACCTGTGTGGAGGTCGTGGTTTGATGGTGTGGTGTGGGATCATGATTGGTGCACATACACCCCTGCATGTCTTTGATATAGGAACTGTAACAGGTAAGGTGTATCGGGACGCCATTTTGCACCAGTATGCCTTTTCAGTGGTGTAGTGGCTCCCACCTTCCTCCTGATGAATGATAACGCACGGCCCCACTGAGCTGCCATCGTGGAGTACCTCGAAACAGAAGATATCAGGCGAATGGAGTGGCCTGCCTGTTCTCCAGATCTAAAACTCATTGAGGACGTCTGGGATGCTCTCGGTCGACGTATCGCTGCACGTCTTCAAACCCCTACAACACTTCAGGAGCTCCGAGAGGCACTGGTGCAAGAATGGGAGGCTATACCCCAGCACCTGCGCGACCACCTGATCCAGAGTATGCCAACCCGTTGTGCGACCTGTGTACGTGTGCATGGTGGTCATATCCCATATTGATGTTGGGGTACATGCGCAGGAAGCAGTGGCGCTTTGTAGCACATGTGTTTCGGGACAGTTTTCTCAACTTATCACCAATCCCGTGGACTTACAGATCTGTGTCCTTTGTGTTCCCTATGTGCCTATGGTATTAGTGCCAGTTTTGTGTAGTGTCACGTTGTGTGGCACCACATTCTACAATTACCCTTAATTTATGAGCATGAGTGTACTACAATTGTTCCCAGTGTGCAGCGCAACTACGAGTACTTTGGTCTTCTGAGTACTCCATTACCCGGAAAGTGATGTGCGCGTTGGTTCGGACGTTCTTTACTTGAAACAGATTTTCATTAATTGATTAATAAAAAGTTTTTCTTCCCTTTTGCCGCCCTTCTCCTACCATTCATTGACCTAGCTATAAGTTTGTAACAGGCTCGATATGTTCGTTACATACAGTTCTCTTCACAATGTTCCCTCAGAAACTGTTTGAGATTAGCCTGGATTCACCGACAGGTGGCAAATCGTTACAACAACGGCGAGACCTTTTCACGAAATTTCAGTCATCAACTTCCTCCTCCGAATGAGAAAATATTTTATTGGCGCCCACCTACATAAGGAAATATGACCATCGTAATACAGTAAGTGAAATCAGAACTCGCACGGAAAGAGTTAAGTGTTCGTTTTTCCCACGCGCTGTTCGAGGGTGGAACGGTAGGCAAATAGTCTGAAGGTGGTTCACTGAACCCTCTGCCAGGCACTTAAGGGTCAACAGAGTAGTCATGTGGGTGTAGATGTAGTTAAATAAGAAAATGGGTGTAACTGAGACGTTACAAACTTGGTGACGATGTTAGTTGCAACGGTTCTGCAGTATTTTGACATTTTTTCATTTCAAAAGTTATCAACAATTACACGGTACTGTTGACGGATACAAAGATGGTCGCCTCAGAGGCTTCTACGCAGTTAACTATGAAATAATCGGGCGAGCGTCACTACGATCAGACACGTGTGACTTTGATGAAGAATCCAGAGAGAAATTCAAACGGAGACCTGTTTTTGAACTATGTAAAACATTATGGTATTAGACGTATCACTAAACAACACAGTGACAATTTACTTTAGCCAAAGAGAATGATTACTAAATTTTGTACTCACCACAGAAGACTTTAAAATATTAATGTAACCTTGCAGAGTGAAGTACGACCAATGAGAAAGCGTTTCTAGGTTACGACAGCGAGAGTGGCGAAAGAGACACGAGAGTGGTTCGTTTGTTCCAGTTCACCCTACCATTGCAGATGTTGCATCCAACGGCCGTCGTAGAGAATCACACAGTAATTCAGCTGCAAGCATTTGGAGGGTAACAGCATGGGGAATATACACTCCTGGAAATTGAAATAAGAACACCGTGAATTCATTGTCCCAGGAAGGGGAAACTTTATTGACACATTCCTGGGGTCAGATACATCACATGATCACACTGACAGAACCACAGGCACATAGACACAGGCAACAGAGCATGCACAATGTCGGCACTAGTACAGTGTATATCCACCTTTCGCAGCAATGCAGGCTGCTATTCTCCCATGGAGACGATCGTAGAGATGCTGGATGTAGTCCTGTGGAACGGCTTGCCATGCCATTTCCACCTGGCGCCTCAGTTGGACCAGCGTTCGTGCTGGACGTGCAGACCGCGTGAGACGACGCTTCATCCAGTCCCAAACATGCTCAATGGGGGACAGATCCGGAGATCTTGCTGGCCAGGGTAGTTGACTTACACCTTCTAGAGCACGTTGGGTGGCACGGGATACATGCGGACGTGCATTGTCCTGTTGGAACAGCAAGTTCCCTTGCCGGTCTAGGAATGGTAGAACGATGGGTTCGATGACGGTTTGGATGTACCGTGCACTATTCAGTGTCCCCTCGACGATCACCAGTGGTGTACGGCCAGTGTAGGAGATCGCTCCCCACACCATGATGCCGGGTGTTGGCCCTGTGTGCCTCGGTCGTATGCAGTCCTGATTGTGGCGCTCACCTGCACGGCGCCAAACACGCATGCGACCATCATTGGCACCAAGGCAGAAGCGACTCTCATCGCTGAAGACGACACGTCTCCATTCGTCCCTCCATTCACGCCTGTCGCGACACCACTGGAGGCGGGCTGCACGATGTTGGGGCGTGAGCGGAAGACGGCCTAACGGTGTGCGGGACCGTAGCCCAGCTTCATGGAGACGGTTGCGAATGGTCCTCGCCGATACCCCAGGAGCAACAGTGTCCCTAATTTGCTGGGAAGTGGCGGTGCGGTCCCCTACGGCACTGCGTAGGATCCTACGGTCTTGGCGTGCATCCGTGCGTCGCTGCGGTCCGGTCCCAGGTCGACGGGCACGTGCACCTTCCGCCGACCACTGGCGACAACATCGATGTACTGTGGAGACCTCACGCCCCACGTGTTGAGCAATTCGGCGGTACGTCCACCCGGCCTCCCGCATGCCCACTATACGCCCTCGCTCAAAGTCCGTCAACTGCACATACGGTTCACGTCCACGCTGTCGCGGCATGCTACCAGTGTTAAAGACTGCCATGGAGCTCCGTATGCCACGGCAAACTGGCTGACACTGACGGCGGCGGTGCACAAATGCTGCGCAGCTAGCGCCATTCGACGGCCAACACCGCGGTTCCTGGTGTGTCCGCTGTGCCGTGCGTGTGATCATTGCTTGTACAGCCCTCTCGCAGTGTCCGGAGCAAGTATGGTGGGTCTGACACACCGGTGTCAATGTGTTCTTTTTTCCATTTCCAGGAGTGTAGATGGCGACTGCTGCGCTTTGCAAGGGAAGGAAGGGAGACACTAGATTCACCTCGGTAACACTTATCGGTGACATCACACTGTCGTGTGCATGTGCAATTTCGACCGTCGGATTCGTCTCTAGATTTTCGTGGTCGTATCCAGTCTGAGCGCGCTGAGCCACCGTGTAATGGTCATCCACCTTGAGTTCGCAGAGAGGTATCACCGCGGTGAGCCTACAGTCTCACGACTGGCTTGAGAGTTGACACCATCATCTTGTTGATAAATGCCATCACCTATAGAACGTTTTTGTAACAGCAGTTTATCTATCTGAAATAATGTGACTGGTTGTTGTTTTCAATACCTAACTATTTCCAAACATGAAAGCAATGTGTGGCATAACAAAATTAGGTTATCTTGAGAAATGGTCTGCAAATACCCAATTTCTGTGAATGCCTCATTAGTATTAAAAACAAAATATTTGATCAGGTGAACATACGTATAGAATGAAAATCCACGCCGGCCGGTGTGGCCGAGCGGTTCTAGGCGCTACAGTCTGGAGCCGCGCGACCGCTACGGTCGCAGGTTCGAATCCTGCGTCGGGCATGGATGTGTGTGATGTCCTTAGGTTAGTTAGGTTTAAGTAGTTCTAAGTTCTAGGGGACTGATGACCTCAAAAGTTAAGTCCCATAGTGCTCAGAGCCGTTTTTTAAAAAAATCCACTTCAGTTGCTAGTAATTTTCTTAATTTACTCCACGACCGGTTTCGAACCTTAAAGCCTCATCTTCAGGAACCATCAAATAATTGTGACAGCATAAACGTGTGGCGGTCGGGCCAGTCAGTCACTGGGAATCACACCCATGTCAAACAAACGCATGGGAGGGTAGGACCAGCAACCGCAACGCCCGCATGGACAGCACGGCATTCTATAAACAAAGTATTAAAAAACTGAAATGGATTTGTTGTCTGTGCACTATAGGATGAGTCACATCTTCCCTCATATGTTTTTAACCGATTTTTTTATTCACATGAGGACTGTGCACGTAACATAATTTTGTCTAGTTACATATACAAAATTATATGTGCTTTGCACACGACAATAATAAATGTAGTGTTACCATAACATCCTTCTGAAACCGCAGAAATATTATAAATACGGAGTATCGTTATGACTGTTATAGCCATTCCAGCTCAAAAAATAAAACAGCAATTCATATTTTCAACTGGTACATTCATGTTACTTATAATCTGTCTTGATTGCATAAAATGTTTATTCACATGATCGGTTTCGGTTCCTCTAGAACCATCTTCAGATCTGTAACGAAGCAGACCATGGGGGAAAACAAGTCTACATCAGCGCCATGGATATAAAAATCGCCCTTTGTGTTTAGATCGTATAAAAATGATAATTTTACTGTGTATTTTAATTTTGACAGGTATAGATTTTAACATTGACATCTACAGATTTTAATTAAGCATTTTGAAAGATAAAAGTAAATTACAAAAATCTACTTAATACAGTATGTGCTTATGTAATGTAACAAATGTACCAGACGCCACCTGTCGGTAATAGTGTTATAATTAATATAAATGACGTGCATTCTGCCAACCAATTTTATGTGATGCAGCATGCGAAGGTTGCTGTGTGTGGACGGGTTACTCCTGTAACCAAAATTGCAGGTACGTTCTGGTACATTTGATGGTGATTGGACGGGATGAAAAGGGTTTGCATTCCTGAAATAGTAAATTAGAATCATTATAGTTACAGATCTGAAGATAGTTCTAGAGGAGCCGAAACTGGTCATGTGAATAAACATTTAATGCAATCGAGACGGATTATAAATAACATCGTAAAACCACTGATTGCGGTTATCCCATCAGACATTATGTCTGTTTTTCAATGGTACATTCATTGCAATTTTAGAAACCACTCTTGCCCTTTCTTTGTTTGAAAGTGAGAACCCATCAACTTCATGCTCGTTATTTACGCACCGCAATTATGTATTATGAAAAATACTTATCTATAACATGCATTAATGATAAAAGTGTGGTGATCGTGTGCAATGGAGTATGTTCTAATTTATGCGAAAAATTACAGTTCACTGCGAGAAATATGAAGTTCTTCATTTCCAATTTTGAAAGTAACTGAAACGATGAGGAATACAGCTGCAGGTACATTCTTGTTCCAGTACCAGAATATATTACATCCGGTAACGTATAGAATGTTCTTGTTTGGAAAAGAAGTCTACTAAAATAACTAACTTGTGAATTTTTTTATAATTTATAGGCAGCTGAGAATAAGTTACAATTTAATTCCTCTTCAAAAGTATCAGTTTCTTCTGTGCTTTTTACTTTGAGTGAACATACTTTGCTTAAGTTAATGAGGTCCCAGAATCTTTTAAAAAATGAGAAAACTTTAGATGATGCAGGACGCAAACCGATGCACCAGCTAGATTTCTTTCTATTACCCGGCACTGTAACCACTACGCCACTGTAGAGCCTTGCAACTTGCAATTTGGACTCAAATTTTAAAACCGTGAAGACTTCAGCTGCCATTACGTTTTTACCTAATTTTTAATTATAACAGATCGTACCAACAGAGACATGTTTTCGAAAGTTCTTCTATATGTGAAACAGCCTATATACATAGAAAACAGGTAGTAGTTTAAAACCTAGCAAATATGGCTTCTTCCATTTCTCACAACTGGAATTTAACTACCTCATTCTACTTTTTGCTTCATTAGCTCTGACACTATTGCAATTTGTTTCTGGAACACAAATTTAATTACTATTTTGTTTATTAATATGTTAGTAGTAAAATCCGTATAAAACATCCATTTTCAGTTACTTAGTTAGTGATTGGTTAGTTATACGTTCCATAGATCACTTCAACGATTCTTTTATCGAAATTATGTGGAACGTGTCAGTTTACAGGATATGTAAACGTGATTAGTGTTTACTTTTAGTCCTACTCATGCAACTGCATTTAATTCTTTTTATTTTTTCCATTGTTTACTGGCTACTAGTTTTTAAGTAGAAATTGGTCATTGGAATAGAAGGAGTTGTCCAGTAGAAATGATTTAAATTATCTTTCAAACGTGCTTCACTAATTGTCAAGCATTTTATGTTATTGGACATATGATTAAAAATTTTTGTTGCTGCATATTGAACTCCTTTCCAAGCCACTGACAGCTTGAGCAATGGATAATAAAGGCAATTTTCCCTCTGGTGTTATAGGTACGGACTTCACTGTTTGTCTCAAATTATGGTGGATTATTTACGAGGAATTTCTTTAGTGAATGTATGTATTGTGATGGCGCTGTGAAAAAGCGCAACTCCTTGAAGAGGTACGTACACGAAGTCCATGAGTGAACATCACATATTATTCTTACTGCTCGCTTTTGTGCATCAATATTTTCTTTCTAAATTTACCCCAGAAAATTATTCCGTAAGACACTGTTGTATGGATGCATGTCAGGAAGTTGATACGTTTGTTTCCAAGATTATCAGTTATTCGAAGAGCAGAAGTAGTTGAATTTACCTGTTTGAGAAACTCAGTCATAAGTTTCTTCCAGTTCAGGTTTTCGTCAATATAAACACCAAAAAATTTGTTCTCCCTACTTACTGACTATTTACTACCCTACCCTATTTACTACCAAAGAAAGCAGGTGTTGACAGATGTGAAAATTAGGAAACTATCAGTGTAATACGCCACGGGTGCAAAATACTAACACGAATTCTTTACAAATGAATGGAGAAACTGGTAGAAGCCGAACTCAGGGAAGATCAATTTGGATTCCGTAGAAATGTTGGAACACGTGAGGCAATACTGACCCTACGACTTAGCTTACAAAATAGATTAAGGAAAGGCAAACCTACTGTAACATCCACGAGATAAATTTTTGGCTACCGTGCGACGAGAGGAAATTATGCTTCTAACAGTTATAAACAGTATGTATTCGACGTACAGTGAACACTTATAAATATTAATTATTTATATAATATTCTATGATATAATTGGACATATTGATGTGTATTATACAAAGACAATGACAATTGTAAATTGCTTTTATGATCTGCGTTTGTCTTCCTTTGTTTTTAACTTTTGTTGGATGGCTTTTGTAGGTTCAGCACGCAAGACGCATATCAAATTGAGGTCTGTTAAGAAATTGTAATTATTTGTTAATTATTACTTGAAAATAGAGTTCATTATTATTATAAACATGAGTGAATAATTATTTGTAACTGTAATTCCTCTCTCAGTAAGCATTATCTGTGTTAATTGATTCTTCCCGCTGCAAGGAGCGCAGCCATTGATGATAGCGATTTGTATCGCGTTTTTGTCTGTGTTTTCCTTAGAAACAAATCAAATGTTTGCTTGATGAAGTCTAAATAGTGCACAATACGAAAGTAAAGTTTCTGTAAAGTTTAATAAGCAGTTAAAATATTTATTTGGTCTAACAATAGAAAGTCTCTATCAATTGTCTGCCGCCATCTTAACAATTGTCTCAGCGAAAAATTCAAATTACGCAACTCTGCAGACATAAATGCTGAACGTAATATAAATGTGTAAAAATAAATGTGCACCGGTGGTCCCGAACTCATTTTAATGAAAATGATTCGAATCAGACTGGTTCTTTAAAAACAGTGCTCATAGCACGATCCTTATAAGAAACTTTTCTAGCTGATGTATGGAGCCGAAATTAATTACGCACGAGTTGCGAAGAATATTGTTTCAGGTAACATACGTCAGTGTTGTGCGCGGCTGATATTCGATGGTTTTAATGATCATTTTGCTGAAGATAACTGCTTCCATCTTAATCAATAGTAGTATAGAATCCGTTGTATAAACTGTGATTTAGTGACACTTACACAACTTACAGACAACACTTTTACACGACGTTAACTTGGAGTTCTTTAGCAACTTGATCAAATCTTAAGCCAGGAGAAAAATTATTTAGTAATTACTCAATGTAATAAAATATGATTATCATTTCCATTTACAAATTAGTTAAAATACCAAACCACTGAATAAACCAGCGAACGCCACACTGGCGCCCAACGTGGGGCCACCAGTGCACATTTATTCATTTTAATAATTGAAATTGTGATCTATTACAGGTACGGGGTACCAAAACAAACTATTAATCATTGTTTATTTATTTGCTTCATGAGCATTGACATCTTCCTACCGAACTGCTGTATGAATCTGTATCTGCGCTGGTGCGACGGTAACTCCATATAAGCAGTGCAGTCTGCAGCTCTCGATCCACTCTGGTAGGGGCAGATTTGCATGTTCTGTAGTTGCATAGCAGAACACGATCAACGCTCGCTGCGTGTGCAATTCTAAATTAAAATCAGTACCTGCAGCTATAAGTGGTAATATTTGAATATTCTGGCTGCGACAATAATATTTTTGAGTGTTATTTGTGTATATGTGTTAGTTATAAGGTCATTTTGTGTCAACTTGCCAGTGATTTATATATTTGTTGTACTATATTGGTGATAGAATGGTTAAACAAAAGAAAAATAAACCGAATGAGCATACTGATGCAGAGATGACATCAGAGTCTCAGGTAGTACTATCTACCCATATTTCTGTCGAATTATTAGAAAATTTAATTGTGAATGATAATTTAGAAACTGATGTCCCGAGGGTTAGTAAAACTGAGGAATTGGCAAAACAAACTGACACTCCTGCATTCAACCAGTTAGGAATTAATGACAATATTTGTTCTGGGCAAGGGGCAGAAGTTAGCAATGCTCAAGCTATGTCCATACAGGATATGCTAACAACATTTTTTGAAAAGTTTACTATTAAAGAGCAAGAGCGTGAAAGACAACGTCAGCAGGAAAAGGAAAAACGTAGACAGGAAAAGCTTATAGAAAAACAGCAACAGGAGCTCAGGGACCAAGAAAAGGAAAAGAAATTTATGGAAAATATAAACAATATTTTTCTGGAAAGAGATAAAGAAATTATCTGTACGATAAATCAAGTGTTGGTCGATCGTGATAATGCTATTACTACCCATTTTAAGCAGTAAGAACCGTTAAAAAACATTCCAGTTCAGGTCAATAGTCTTCAAACAGAAGTAGATAGACTAGAGAACCAATTCAAAGCCTTGGCTACCGCTGTGGAAACAATGCAGGAGGACATTCCCTCGGAGATCCGAAAGCAAGTGCGAACAGAAGTAGCCAGAGTGCTGAGCTCTGAAAATCAAAACTTTCAAAATCTGACAGTATGCAGTAATAACAACACTGGTACTGACAGGCAAAAGATCGCAGATAATCTGACGGCGAATATTAATGCACCACAAGGAAGACCAAATTTTGGTAATCAACCGATATTACCAGAGCAATATGTGACACCAAGGATCAATAATAGTGGAATAGAATATACTTGTAATAAAGTAACCTCACCACCTGCGAATGATAGCAGTTCCATGCACTTAACTACTTTGATGCATGAAGAAAGCCTGATTAAGCATAGACAGTTTCAAATATTTAACGAAGAAAGCAAGAAAAACATACACCCAGTAGTTTTCATTCGAAACTTCAGAAGTGTTCTTCCAAAATCATGGTCGGAAGAACAGAAAATACAGTTTGTGGTTTCACATATTTCTGGTGATGCGTCGCTCTGGGCATTAAATGCAGCAGAAACTTGCAAGACTTTCCACGACTTTGAGAAGGCGTTCCTTCATCAATTCTGGTCAGCGTCTACTCAAGAGCGACTCCGTAAAATTGTTTACAATGCAGAAATGTACAATCCGAAGTCAGGTTCCTTAAGAAAGTACTTTGAAAAATATATTAACATGACCCGGTACTGGGATGAGCCAGTAACCACCAGAGACTTATTGCGAGTGTTAAAAGCTAGATTACCCATGCATATTAGAGAAAAACTATTTAATGTTACAGACACCGATCTGAAAGAATTTCTGTCTGTAATTGATTCTCTGGATCTAGTGCAAGAAGACGCCAGAAAAAATTCTGACGTGATCAGCAATAATAATAGTCCTAACAGAAAAAATTCATGGAATGGAAAAAATAGAAATAGGGGCGAAGCTAGTCCAAAGAAAAATAAAAGTAAAGCTTATAGTAACGGAAAATACAATAATAATAATAGTAGTAGGAATCCCTACAACCAAAATTTTGGTTATCCTAATAATAATAACTGTAATTATCTAAAGGCCGAAGAACACCAACAACCGAATGGTAATCAGAGGCCGTACCACAATGAAAACCCAAACAATAACAATAGCAACCGAAAGAGACGAAATGACAACAGGTCAGACAGTCCATATAAAGACAAGCCTAAAAATATGCGGGGTGACAGTGAATATCGGCGACAGCCAGGGCCAAGTCATTGGCAGCCGCAGCAAAGTTCTATCAATTCAGGTCAGCCAATAAATTGTGTACATGCTATACCTATACCAAGCAATCAATATCCACCGTGGTGGGATCCAAGCAGGCCTCCTCCGACTGAAAACTCACAAAATGTTAGAATAGTGGAGGTACCTTCGGAAACAAAACAAAACACTCAGAACCCAACAAACTAATTTCGGTCCCTGTAGGCCTTCGCCAGGTGACCGAGGCCAACAATGAAGGCAATAGGTCGACAGAACAAAAAATAAACATGATACGGTATCAGGAAGGCAACAGGATCGAAGATGAGCTATATCAGGAACCTGCTGTCTCTGATAAGCCACAAAGGGAAAATATCCAAGCAAGTGTCACCGGAGCTGTAAATGGTGTACCAACTACTATTCTGCTTGACACAGGTGCATATGTACCAGTTATGAACACGCAGTTTTTCAAGAAGGTATCGGAGATAAGGAGATTGCCGATTTTGCCGGTTGCAAATTGTAAGGTTATAGGGGCATTGGGAAAAAAGGCACACAGTATAAAATACCAGACACAGGTGGAAGTTTCCTTGGGAAATGATCGCTTATTATGCACGTTCCTACTAATGGATAACTTGTCAGTACCGGTGATTCTGGGTCTTGACTTCCTTCGGGAAAGAGAAGCTGTAATTGATCTCGCCTGTGGGACATGTGCACTTAAGTACCAACAGCGACCCATAACATAATGCTGAATCGGGAGTTCGGTGCGAACCTTCCGCTGATGAGAAAAATGAATCTTTCTGTCAGCAAACAGAAGTTGTTAGTGTTGGATCATAAGCACCCAGAGATGTGCCACAAAGATCGAAATAACGATGCACCCAGCAACGTGAGTGACATCGACACAACTATAGAAGAGAAAGTACAGGAGGCAACTTGCATTAATGCTTCAGAGACTAGACAATTAACAGAATTATTATCCGGATACCTCGAAGTATTCACTGAACGCCCTGGAAGCATAAAAAATTACCAGTATAATACGAAAGTATATCCGCACAAGACCTATTGCAGAGCATCTTACTCGGTCCCCTGGACTAAGATAAACGAAGTGATACAGAGGACCAATCAGAAGTGCAAGTGCACTATCCCATAACTGTAAATATAATGTTTATGGTAAAATAATTAGCAGTAATAATGTGATAATCTTGTGTATGTATTAGTTTATAAGCTTTTATGTCAAGTATTACACTTTAGTGTTCTCGAATTACTTGAACAAGGAGTACAGAGTCCCTATAATAAATGTATTTTTACTCTAAGAGGGATAAATAACTTGACAAACACTTGAGTGTTATTGCATTAAATGTGAGGAATTTTACCTTTCTATTCGTAGGATAGAAACGATTAAAATGCTTAAATAATATATTTGTTCGTCTGTAAGAATGGATATAACAAAAATATTTTCATAAGATCGAGTCATGTAGTCCCACACACGTGGTGAGGGTGGTGTGTGAGCTGTGTGACTGAGAAATAAATAAATAAATAAAATAAACTGCTTTCACCACTAGTGAAGCGAAATCTGAATGGTACTGATTTACGTACACGGTTTCATTACAAAGTCATTTAAAAAGCTCTTATGAGCAACATTCCGGTTAGATAAACCGAAAATGGACATCTGTCCCAAAAACACGGTAAATAACAATCCCAATAAAAAAAATAAAAAAGATAAATATATGTATCTGTAATAAAAATGGAAATGTACTGTTACCTGGATAGTTCAGTAATGATCTCATGGTCAAGATAATGTAGCAGATTCTGAAAGTTTTATATTGTCTCATGTTTATGTGACAGTGTAAAATTTTAAATTTTGTTATTCAGTCATGGTAATATGAACTTATGTGCAAGTGTACCAGACCTCATTATTTGAAAAGTGTCATTTGCATATAGAATGTCTGTTAAGTACTGTGGAAAACTACTGACAGCAATCAGAACTGTGAAACGTGTTTCGCAGGAACTAGTGGACGCGTGAAGAACTGTGATTTACATTGTGAATAATGATGAACAGTGATAAAAACTGTGATCACGTAACCTTATGAGCGCTCTTGGAGTGTCAAAGTTAGCAGCAACGCTATGAACATTGAGTACTGTTGACTGTATTAGTAATTAATTTGAACTGATGACCTTTAGTAGTTTGATATGAAGCGTCTCCGCGTGCCAAATATAATGTGACAGACTGTACAGCCAGCCGCGCGGCAAAACAATAATGCAACGTTGGCTATGCAGCGCGTCGCGAAAATATTTACATTCCGCTTAAGTAAACAAATGGTTCAAATGGTTCTGAGCACTATGGGACTTAACATCGGAGGTCATCAGTCCCCTCGAACTTAGAACTACTTAAACCTAACTAACCTAAGGACATCACACACATCCATGCCCGAGGCAGGATTCGAACCTGCGACCGTAGCAGTCGCGCGGTTCCGGACTAGAGCCTTAAGTAAACGAAGCACACCTCGGACACTTGTATGATTAACGGTGCAGTGTTCAAATGTGCATATTGTGATAAACTTACATGTGAATCACTACATTGTGTTGAACAGTGTCAAAATACAGAACATACTCCAAAAGCAGTCTAATTCCATCCGTGTGAATGCAAGTGAAATGGACGCTAATAAACTTTTCCACAGGATGAGAATAGTAATTATCTTGTCACTGATGCTTATATTTTGACATCTCATGTACCCGTCTTAAACTGAGGGACGTGGGAAAGGAGAAACAAGACCTGCTGCAGCGCGACTTCTAGCCAGCAGCAGATCAAAACCACGATGCAGCCGACGGCAGCCGACGCCCCACCGACTCGGCCGGGGGCGGTCCAGCAGCAGCCACTACCTGTCTGCGGTCCAACGGCGCGACACGGAGGCGGTCTTACGACGTCAGCAGCAAATTCTTACGACATTCGATAAATGAGTGATATACCACCATGAAAAAACATTTATTATCTCAGATGCTTACAACAGAGTCAGAAATTTGCATTTTCCAGCATATTTTATTACAATCATGTCAAGCCTGACTGTTAAAAGTAGGTGTCTGTATTTTCTTGAAGCCCCTTGGACGGTTTTATTCCCGGTTTCCCGAGTCCGGTGAACCCAAATGGTAGGGGGATAAGTTAATCCGGGAAGTATCCGCAGCAATTTCCGAGATAATACAGTTACTGAAGTCATTTACAGTACTCGATTCAACAATAATTTAATCATGTCTAAAACAACATTGAAATTAACACTTGCATCTTGAGAGTAGCTAATCTACGTGTATTACGTGGACTGATAAAAAAAAATACAATAGATAAACTAATTTTTTTTCTCAGCCCAAGGGGCATTGTAACATCCACGAGATAAATTTTGGGCTACAGCGCGACGAGAGGAAATTATGCCTCTTAACAGTTATAAACATTATGTATTCGACGTACAGTGAAAACTTATAAATATTAATTATTTATATAATATTCTATGATATAATTGGACATATCGATGTGTATTATACAAAGACAATGACAATTGTAAATTGCTTTTATGATCTGCGTTTGTCTTCCTTTGTTTTTAACTTTTGTTGGATGGCTTTTGTAGATTCAGCACGCAAGACGCATATCAAACTGAGGCCTGTTAAGAAATTGTAATTATTTGTTAATTATTACTTGAAAATAGAGTTCATTATTATTACAAACATGAGTGAATAATTATTTGTAACTGTAATTCCTCTCTCAGTAAGCATTATCTGTGTTAATTGATTCTTCCCGCTGCAAGGAGCGCAGCCATTGATGATAGCGATTTGTATCGCGTTTTTGTCTGTGTTTTCCTTAGAAACAAATCAAATGTTTGCTTGATGAAGTCTAAATAGTGCACAATACGAAAGTAAAGTTTCTGTGAAGTTTAATAAGCAGTTAAAATATTTATTTGGTCTAACAATAGAAAGTCTCTATCAATTTTCTGCCGCCATCTTAACAATTGCCTCAGCGAAAAATTCAAATTACGCAACTCTGCAGGCATAAATGCTGAACGTAATACAAATGTGTAAAAATAAATGTGCACCGGTGGTCCCGAACTCGTTTTAATGAAAATGATTAGAATCAGATTGGTTCTTTAAAAACAGTGCTCATCGCACGATCCTTATAAGAAACTTTTCCAGCTAATGTATGGAGCCGAAATTAATTACGCACGAGTTGCGAAGAATATTGTTTCAGGTAACATACGTCAGTGTTGTGGGCGGCTGATATTCGGTGGTTTTAATGATCATCATCTTAATCAATAGCTGTATAGAATCCGTTGTATAAACTGTGATTTAGTGACACTTACACAACTTCCAGACAACACTTTAACACGACGTTAACTTGGAGTTCTTTAGCAACTTGATCAAGTCTTTAGCCGGGAGAAAAATTATTTAATAATTACTCAATGTAATAAAATAAGATTATCATTTCCATTTACAAATTAGTTAAATACCAAACCACTGAATAAACCAGCGAACGCCACACTACGTTTCTAGCATTTGTAGACTTAGAGAAAGCTTTTGACAATGTTGAGTGGAATACTCTCTTTCAAATTCTGGAGGTGGCAGGGGTAAAATACAGGGAGCGAAAATCTATTTACAATTTGTACAGAAACCAGATGGCAGTTGTAAGAGTTGAGGGGCATGAAAGGGAAGCAGTGGTTGGGAAGGGAGTGACACAGGGTTGTAGCATAACCCCGATGTTATTCAATCTGTATATTGAGCAAGCAGTAAAGGAAACAAAAGAAAAATTTGGAGTAGAAATCGAGGGAAAAGAAATAAAAACTTTGAGGCTTGACAACGACATTGTAATCCTATTGGAAACAGCAAAGGTCATGGAAGAGCAGTTGAACGGAATGGACAGTGTCTTGAAACGAGGATATAAGATGAACATCAACAGAAGCAAAACGAGGATAATGGAATGTAGTTGAATTAAATCGGGTGATGCTGCGGCAATTAGATTGGGAAATGAGAGGCTTAAAGTAGTAAGTGAGCTTTGCTATTTGGGAAGCAAAATAACTGATGATGGACAAAGTAGAGAGGATATAAAATGTAGACTGGCAATGGCAAGGAAAGCGTTTCTGAAGAAGAGAAATTTGTTAACGTCGAGTATAGACTTAAGTGTCAGGAAGTCGTTTCTGAAAGTATTTGTATGGAGTGTAGCCATTTATAAAAGTGAAACGTGGACGATAAGTAGTTTAGACAAGAAGAGAATAGAAGCTTTCGAAATGTGGTGCTACAGAGGAATGCTGAAGATTAGATGGGTAGATCTCATAACTAATGAGGCGGTATTGAATATAACTGGAGAGAAGAGAAATTTGTGGCCCAACTTTACTAGAAGAAGGGATCGGTTGGTAGGGCATATTCTGAGGCATAAAGGGATCACCAGTTTAGTATTGGAGGGCAGCATGAAGGGTAATAATCGTAGAGGGAGACCAAGAGATGAATACACTAAACAGATTCAGAAGGATGTAGGTTGCAGTAGGTACTGGGAGATGAAGAAGCTTGCACAGGATAGAGTAGCATGGAGAACTGCATCAAACCAGTCTCTGGACTGAAGACCACAACAACAACAACAACAACAACAACATTTACTGACTCAAGCTCATGTGCTACATCAACAGTTTGTATGACTTTATTTGTTGTACAGAGCTGAACGTAGTTTTTTTTTTTTTCAGAAATTCAGGGAGAGTACATTTTCAGAGAACCACTTAATAATTCTTTGTAAAATATCATTTGTGGCTCTTTTGTTGCTTTCTCTCTAAACACATTTATTATGAAACTAGTATTGTCTGCAAAAAGTACCAGTTTGCTTCTTGAATGGTTAGAGGAAGGTCATTCATATATGTGAGGGATAGGAGTGGAACCAAAATTGAACCCTGTTGGACTCCCTTCATAAATTTGTTCAGAACTCAGTTTAATGTGGAGTAGTGGAAGCAATAATCGAAGGGCTCAGAAAAAAATATGGTACAAGTGATATTAGCATAATTCATGGTAAAACATCATTCATGGTAAAATGCATATCTACTTTGACATGCAATAAAAAATTCACACTCCAGTCTTGGAGAATATACATTCATTATCAATGTCAACGATGCCTTGTTTGGTTTGGTGTCAAAATATTACGAAACAAAATGACATAATGCAGGAATAATATAAGAAAATTTAGTAATTTAAGTATAAGCGCATGAGATTACTGAGGAAAAAAGTGGTATAGGTCAATCACATATTGTTTTATGGATTCAGTAGGCTATTACTTTGTCCAAAAATCAAATGACAAACTCTTAGGATAACAGTTTACATTATGAAGCAATTTTTAATACTTTAATCATTATATGTGTCCATTGCACTACAGTAAGAACCTCACCTGGAGATCTGTGACAACTGTGTTGCAGTTGCATGTCGCCCACGTCTAGGTCCTTGCCCTATACCTCAGCCAACTCCTCTCACATTTGTTGATCTGCCATCATATTTAAGTGACTCATATAATTTGTGAAAAATGTTTAGACTATCTAGTTGAAAGGTTGGTTGCCTTCGTTTCGTTTTTCTTTGGAAGTTTATCTTCAGGAAATCAAGATCAGGATTAAAAGTAATCTTCACCAGCATTACAAATGGCCAATTTTTCTCATAGCGTATCCAGCGAATTGATGGCCAATATTTCCCGATTCATCCTTGCAGATAGAAGAAGGCTTGATATCAACAACGCAGTCCATTGCTTCAAATGAAACAAAGTCAGTTTGTTGCATTTTTATAACCTCCAAGCTATTCAATCATCCTGAACTTGCAGTAAAATCGTCCTCGGCTTCCTTTAACACATTTCTAAAAATATACAGCTTTTTCTTGCAGAATAGACCCTGAAGTTGGATTTCCTTTTTGTTTTTGTTGAGAAAACCAAACAAACAAAGCTTTACTCATTTTTTCACACTCAGATTTCCTCATTGACTTCCTTTCAAATGACGAAATAGAACACTTGTTTGAAGAAAACTTCTCAATTTTGTCTCTGTTTCTACGCCAATCTACAACTGTCACTTCGGCGGCCAGAGTGGCCGTGCGGTTCTAGGCGCTACAGTCTGCAGCCGCGAGACCGCTACGGTCGCAGGTTCGAATCCTGCCTTTGGCATGGATGTGTGTAATGTCCCTAGGTTAGTTAGGTTTAAGTAATTCTAAGTTCTAGGGGACTGATGACCTCAGAAGTTGAGTCCCATAGTGCTCAGAGCCATACAACTGTCACTTCACCAACTCAGTACTCAGCAGCAAGTTTTTATAAATGTTTCTTCTTTGTCTAGTCTTTTCAAAGCCTCCAGTTTCACATTCAACGGCACAATTTTCTCCTACCCCCACCACTCATTGTAATATATGAATTAAAGCAATAAGTAAGTAACACATAGTTACATGCGTACGATACACAGTACATACTGCTCAACAGTGTGGGATCCGTACCAGATAGGGTTGATAAAAGAGATAGAGAAGATCCAACGGAGAGCAGCGTGCTTCGTTACAGGATCATTTAGTAATCGCGAAAGCGTTACGGAGATGATAGATAAACTCCAGTGGAAGACTCTGCGGGAGAAACGCTCAGTAACTTGGTACGGGCTTTTGTTAAAGTTTCGAGAAAATACCTTCACCGAAGAGTCAAGCAGTATATTGCTCCCTCCTACGTATATCTCGCGAAGAGACCATGAGGATAAAATCAGAGAGATTAGAGCCCACACAGAAGCATACCGACAATCCTTCTTTCCACGAACAATACGAGACTAGAAAAGAAGGGAGAACCGATAGAGGTACTCGGGGTACCCTCCGCCACACATCGTCAGGTGGCTTGCGGAGTATGGATGTAGATGTAGATACATACAACACTTTAAAATTAATGTGATACAGGTGGGCTTACTACAGTGCAGATGTTACTACACCATCAACTACAGTACATGCAACAGTGGTCAGTGGTAAAACGTGGGCTTACTGCAAAAGCCCACTAACTCCGTTTTAGCTAGTTCCAAGAAAAATGGATTTTTATATTCCTTAGTGAGCCATAAATAATTAACTCAAAAATGAATTGTTGCAATGCAATAACTAACTAATGGTGATATCTAGTAAAGGTTAATGCATAAATAGCTTGTTAATACTTTATAACTTTTTATTAATTACCATGAAATACAAATATTGCATCACATAATTGGTTTTGTAGTCAACATAGTAATTATTTATCAACTTGAGCAAAGTTACACAAAAAAACACATTACTGAATAATTTGAATCACAATAATGAGTCATTTTATAATATCACTTAACAATTGAAAAACGCTGTGGAAGGTTCTTTTCTTCTCCAGTCTATACATCTGCTTCGCTGCTGTCGCTGTCTTCTACACCTGGCTCAGGAACTGTGTCAATGGCTGCAGCTGATGTAGGAAGAGATTTATACCAAGAGTGAAATTCTTCAGGAATGACACCATATTTGCGTAACTATATCAGGCAGTTCTTTTTCTTTTTGCTTATTGGCAGAATGTTGGGATAAAGATCTTCTAAGTGAATATTTGCCATATTTAAAGAACGTCCTTTTCCAAACATATGTATTTCTTTATAATCCGATGTGTGGTCGTATCTGTATTCGATCACTCCTGGATTGGTTTTCTGCTAGCGAAAACATTTCACTTTTAGCCAGTTAACTTTATTTCGATGAATGTCAGTACTTCTGTTTTTAATGATAGATGCTGAAAGTTTAAATAAATCCTTGAATTCTACGTTTTTCATTTCATGTACTGCATAAGGAGAACTTTTCTTGTTTCGAACTCTTTTGGATCCTGCAAGTCCGAATATATTAAGCCAATCCTGAATAGTATAAACAGGTACATATTTTTTCGCACATTCAGTTGCGCTGTGCATGCTATCTACTTCCATCAAGGTGTGGCCAGATTCGAGAAATTTGTGCTCAATAATGCCTAAATTTACTATCTGAACCAAGTACAGAAACAATGCAGCTGCGTTTTGATTCCTATTTTGACGGCCGCAGGTGCCAGAGAAAAACGAAATGTGCTTTATACCTGGTCGAAGCTGTTTAATATACTTCGTGATGCAGGAACCAGTTTCGGAGCTACCTCTCTTTCTGTTTATCTCAGTCCAATCGTAGCAGAATGCATCATTTGGCTCAGATAGTTCGTAGACAGTTAAATTGTATGTACAGATTTTCAGGCTGTAGTACATCGGGCTGACGTCACTTGCAGGTATATGCAAGACAGATTGCAAATCAAACGTGGAACACATAAATGTCTTTTCTACCTTACATCTTTCTTTATTGGCGGCTTTTGGTTAGTTGCATTCATTTTTCCTTGCAATATGCTCATTACACTCTGCTTGTAAAGCTTTCTTATTTTCATTACTTTTTGATTTCTGATAACTCACATATTTTTGACACTGATTTTTTTTGGCTTATAGAAGGCCAGATTATAGTCCTGACAAAATATTCTTCTATAAATTATTTCACTGACTGGTTCGGAATCCTTACATTCTTCTTTGTATAGACTATACATTTTGGATATACTTAGTTTGGAGTCTAAATACAGTCGTTTTGTGGATTTCCTTGAGTAGTGAGATTCCGTTGTAGGAAACTTTACTACGTGGTCTTTAACTTTCTGCACTTCAGTAGGTTTAGTTTTATTATGAGGAATTCCTTCGCCTCTCTTATCACTTCCTAGGAACAGTCCACTCTCGCCTTTTCCCTTATATGCAGTGCCTATTACATCAGCCGAAATACAATGAGTTTTAATAAAGAACTTCTTTACATACTTTTTTATTGTCTTTGTTCAGGTAGTATACCTTAGAATCTTTACGTATTTTCAGTGGCTGAGCAATACTTCGTCTCTGAGCTGGAGTTAAACTCAGTGTGTTACAATGAATAAAATCCTTTTGCCTTGTATAATCAGAGTCCCAGAAGCTTCTACAAATAGAGTACCTAATTACATCAGAGAAATTTTTGTTGCACTTATATCTACATCTTTCACAGTTAACTGGCTTTGACTTTTTGTTTTCAATTTTACACTTCTTAATTACATTCTTCTTCCAATTTTTGGGATCATTTTTCTTCCATCTTGATCGTTTACCACTAGTAATTTTCTTTACAGCATTGATTTCTTTGCTCAGGAGATCCGTACTATCTGTATCACTCGAATCTGGTTCGTAGTTAGGATCCTTGATGGAGCAATCTGAGTCAAAATCAACCGCCTCTACGCTTTTATTGACACTTTCACTTGAGTCATTCCCCTGTGAACTCACCTGATACAGTTCCTGCTTCGGTTTATCTTCCCCAATTGACTCTATGAGGACTTCATTGAATACTCTGTGTGCATCATGAACTCTGCTTCCAGTTGACACACTTGGAGATACACATTCATTACCTTAAAGTAAAAATATGAAATAAAATTAATTTATTAATTTTAAAATGTCAGTATACTATAACAGTTCAGTTCATGTTTACAGTATTGTATTATTCTGTTGCTTACCTCCAATGCCATCTGCTGTGAGTAACGTTTTCTTGGTCAATGATACAGTCGGGGCACTTCCTGAATACATTTTAGAACTAAACACACTCTAGGCAAACAGCAAAATGCTACCGCACTCACTGAACTAACAGCAGCTACTGCGACAATAGGCTCTTATTCAAGCAAACTGAAATAATCGACAATAAGGCTGTTCTTGCATTGTTCACGTATTGTAGTATAATGATATTATTACAGCCTATGTGGAATCACGTGCATTGTTGTTGGCTGTTGGAAATACGATACACAGATTTACCACAGTCTGATAAACGAAGCTGATGTAAAAAATACAAGCTAGCATCAGTCGACTTATAAAATTTAAATCCAGTAAGTTGTGGTTTCTTTTTCTGCTGAAATCAATTAAGTGAACTTGAAGGACTCTCGTTGTTCAAGTTATTTCATCAAGCATATTGAAATGTACTGGAAAAATCATTCAAGTGCACCTGAATGACTTTTGCTGTACAAAACAATCACTTATGTACTTATTGCAATCTTGGCATATCTCTCTAACACTTTAGAGTGATATATGCTCTTAACTGGTTTCTCCAGACGAAAGATATTCGTTTTCTGATACCGTCTGTGTACATAACTCGAAAATGTCAAAAATTGGAGTTAACAGGTTTTTGCAGTAAGCCCACGGAAATATGTACTGTATTGTTACTTAGGTGTATTGTATTTTAATGACTACTATTGCTGAGCAGACACAACAATAGGGGTAACAACAAGGATGGTATACACTGTACAACTGACGGTAAGTGAAGGGTCGACAAAGAAAGAGCAAGAGCACTCGTCAAAACCTAATGGTATCTGTCCATCTGTAACAGAAATGCATTAACAGTGTGAGGCGAAGGTTATTTCTGTGCATTATGAACGAAAACGCAAAGTCGGACAGTTTCATCTGTGCTGTGCAAAGAAATTAAAAAAAAAGTTCAAAATAAAACACATTCGAAAGTGCTTAAACATGCATGCAGACAACGTATGAGGACGGGTTTTTACTCTAGTTTTACGTAAAATTTTAATTTTTCTTAATAAAAGTTCGAATTACACGGAATCTCGAAATACCGGGGCTTGAATTATCGAGGCTGGGCTTTAGTGTAATTTTTTGTGACAGACGGAACTGTCACTGAGTGTGTTAGTGTTATTCGTCTTTAGTGTTGTTACCAGGCCTGGTGGTGTATATAAGGGACGTGAACAATGTCAGACGTTGAGTTGTCATTATGAAAGATATAGAGACGTCACAGGCTCACGTGAGACAGCGTTAATAGCGACTGACAAGAGTTTGGAAGGTGTCTCATTCTGGATCTCCATTTAGCCGTCCGGGCGAACGTGCAATATCCAGATTAGAGGGGCATTCGGATGTAGCAATGGCCAAATGTTGGACAGCTTGGGAATGTGACGGCAGACATACTCGTCTTCAGGGTTCCAGTCGACCACATTTTGCCAACCACAAGGGAACCAAGCACAAAAATGTTCAAATGTGTGTGAATTCCTAAGGGACCAAACTGCTTAGGTCATCGGTCCCTAGCCTCACACACAACTTAAACTAACTTATGCTAAGAACAGCACACACACCCATGCCCGAGGGAGGACCCGAACCTCCGGCGGGAGGGGCCGCGCAGTCCGTGACATAACGCCACAAACCGCGCGGCCATTCCATTCGACTGAACCAAGTACATCCCAACCCTTTCACAATTGCACATACCATACGGGTAAAAGTAACAGACTCCCTCTGTCACCCGTACCATTGCTCAATGCCTAGCAGCAGCCCCACGAGGGAATTGTCGTCTCACATATAGGCTCCACCAAAACACAAACCTCTGCCTTTGGAATGGTGCCGTGACTGAGAAGCATGAACTGCTGATGAACAGCGTCGCGTGTTTCTGCACTACCCCAGACGTCCGTCGTCGGCACGTATATCGGCGATTCTGGAAGGTTTCCCATTCTTCTAATGTTTTGGAGAGACACAGCGTTGTTTCTCCTGGCATCTTGATATGGGGACCCATTAGGTATGACTTTGGGTCACAGCTGGTAGTGATTCAGGGAACTATGTGGTACGTCACGGACATCGTGCGTTCCTATATGTTACGTCTTGTGCGACAGTATCATGGTGCCATTTTTCAACAGGACAATGCTGACCACATACTCTATGGGATCAAAAGCATCCGGACACCTGCTGAAAATGACTTACAAGTTCGTGGCGCCATCCATCGGTAACGCTGGAATTCAATTTGGTGTTGGCCTACCTATAGCCTTGATGACAGCTTCCACTCTCGCAGGCATACGTTCAATCAGGGGCTGAAAGGTTTCTTGGGGAATTGCAGCCCATTCTTCTAGGAGTGCTGCATTGAGGAGATATATCGATGTCGGTCGGTGAGGCCTGGCACGAAGTCGGCGTTCCAAAACATCCCAAAGCTGTTTCATAGGATTCAGGTCAGCATGCTGTGCAGGCTAGTCCATTACAGAGATGTTATTGTTGTGTAACCAGTCCGCCACAGGCCGTGCATTATGAACAGCTGCTCGATCGTGTTGAAAGATGCAATCGCCATGCCCGAATTGCTCTTCAACAGTGGGAAGCAGATACGTGCTTAAAACATCAATGTAGGCCTGTGCCGTGATAGTGCCACACAAAACAACAAGGGGTGCAAACCCCCTCCATGAAAAACACAACCACGTCATAACACCACCGCCTCCGAATTTCACTGTTGGCACTACACACGCTGGAAGATGACTTCACCGGACATTCACCATACTCACACCCTCCCATCAGATCGTCACATTGTGTAACGTGATTCGTCACTCCACACAACGTTTTTCCACTGTTCAATCGTCCAATGTTTACGCTACTTACACCCAACGAGGCGTTGTTTGGCATTTACCGGCGTGATGTGTGGCTTATGAGCAGCCGCTCGACCATGAAATCCAAGTTTTCTCAGCTCCCGCCCAACTGTCATAGTACTTGCAGCGGATCCTGATGCAGTGTGGAATTGCTGGGTGATGATCTGGATAGATGTCTGCCTGTTAGACATTATAAACTTCTTCAACTGTCGGCGGTCTCTGTCAGTCAACAGACGAGGTCGGCCTGTACGCTTTTGTGCTGTACGTGTCCCTTCACGTTTCCACTTCACTACCACATCGGAAACACTGGACCTATGGATGTTTACGAGTGTGGGAATCTCGCGTACAAATGTATGACACAGGTGACACCCAATCACCTGATCACATTTCAAGTCCGTGAGTTCCACGGAGCGCCCCATTCTGCACTCTCACGATGTCTAATGACTACCGAGGTCGCTGATATGGAGTACCCGGCAGTAGGTAGCAGCACAATGCACCTAATACGAAAAGCGTATGTTTCTGGGAGTGTCCGGATACTTTTGCCCACATAGTGTATGTCTATGAACTGACTGTGTGACATTTGAGATATTACCGTGACCAGCAGGATCACCAGACCTTCCCGGATAAAACATTCGTGGAACCGGATTGGACTCAACTCTGTCCCACTGTCAGTATCCAGGATATCAACGATCAGTTACGACAGTTGGGGCCACCTAGCTTCAGATGAGGATACAACGACCTTATGACACTCTTCCCAAACGAATCCAGGTTAATACTGCCAAGTTCTTTGTAAGCTTGGCTCCATTTCGTAATCTGTGCAGTAACATCACATACCCTCTCAACCCGTGAAGTTCATTCCGTATCCTCCTCCCCTCTGGGTACTCCACTTTTTTTGTCAGGCAGTGTACATAGCTCCCAATGGGAATCTAACGTGTTAGGGTAGCTTTTTTTTTTATTCCCTTGTCCAGATTTCAAAGTGATTTTCAAAGAGATTTCGGCCGTTACTTCGCAGATAAAAATGAAAAATAGGCCTATTTCGAATTGCTTGTCATGCTAACGTTGTCAAACACCACTGCCGCTTTTAGAACGTTCCAAGTGTCACATGTCTCTAACTACAGTCACAAGTGACTTTGATGGTATATTTCAGCAATATTATGCTCACCTTTTCCGATCCATTTTCGTTGTGCAATTAATTTGCATTACACTCAAGGTAGCTTCGACTCATTTCCAAAATTCACTTGTCTCTGTTGGCTAGACGGCTGACTAAAAATCAGACCTGTTTCAGTCGGCGACCGTTCAAGTGGAACGATAGGTAATGGGAGAAACAGTTAATATCATAAATAAAAACTTGAAAAGGCGATTTCTAAATCAGGCTGTTGTCGTTGAAATTAAATTCAGTTTGAAGCACCTTGGGTAGCCACCTATGTAGTCCAGCGTCCGTCTAGAACATCATGCAAGGCATTCGTAGCAAGGAATTAGGCTTGGAATTCAACATCATGTCAACATCGATGTCATTAAAATACTAGGTCTTTGCTCAGATTAGACAAGGATGGGGGAAGTTACATAACCTCGACATTTTGAAAAAAAAAATTAGTTTAGGAAAATCACACAAGAACTAAATTTGGATTGTTGGAATACGAGTCCAATCATCGCTTGGATGCTAGGCGTTCGCCTCGTAAGATGCTGGGAAGCTGGCTTCCAATACGTACTATAGTCAAAATTTAAGCGGGGCTCGACAGAAAATGTTTGTTGCCAATCGTCACACAACTGTCTGCTTGAAAGAGTCGTTGTAGTTGCAGAGTATTTGCTCAAAGGGATACGCGCACGCATAGCGGAGCGGTAAACAATAATGAATTAATGAGGAACCGTTTTCCGGAAGCTTAGCAGCTCCAGCGATTGACATTGAAGACAATATAGCAAAATGAAAACGCGACAAAGCTAAGTTGTCTGTGACAGCAGTCTTTTTCTCTCTTAGCATATAAAAGAGGCTTTTAAATCGATCCGTTCATCACATAGGACTGAAACGAGATATATTCATTACTAAACAATTTTTTGATTGTATTATGTGTTCACTATCGAATAATAGCTTATTATTCCCCGTAAATCTACAGGAAGTTGTTTTGTCCACTTTGAGACAGCTGAAAATCCAAAAACAAGGGCAACATTCTGTAACATCGGATCTGTTAACATTCGTTGAATCTTTGACTAACAAATGCCAACCGATACGGCTGAATAATGACTACACTGACTTCAAGTACGTATGAGAATTCAGTGTACCGATGAAACTTCTATTTCAGGTCAGTTAAATGCATGTTAATTGTCATTGTGTCTAGCCAGGATTGAAAGGTACGTCTGGTGATGGTTTCGACTAACAATATGTTAATTCATAAAATTATTGTTAGAGGTAGTACAAATACATCACTACAAAAGCTACATGTTTTGTATCAAGCTATGGATATTCTAACACAAAAATTCTGCAGCTTTCCGTGATAGCTCTGGTAAAAGAGTGTCGCATCTCAACTACATCAAACAGTGCAAAAAGATAACGAGACAAATAGTGAAAGACATTTATTAATTGATTTCCCATTTAAGGAACTATTTCTATGGATCACTTTCATTATCTGACTGATTTGTAGGTCGTTTGTCACTTGTGAAGCTCCATGCCTTCCCATTTTGAATTATTTTCTTCGTAGCTTCATCTTGCTATAACTTGTTTCATACTTCGACTCATCCTCGTTTCTTGTTCTTTGTAACCATCTGATGCCAGGCGCTTTATGGGGTGGCTATTCGACCAGTAACCTTATGATTTTTCGTCGTAATAGTTCCTGCTTCGGGAAAATACACAATGCGTAGTGCTCCTACTTCGTAGTCGGTCATCACGTGTCCGCGTGAAGTATTTAATAGTAGGTCCAGTCAGGTGCCCACTTTCCGTAATTTTGTAAAGGGCTATTTTTGGGTTCTACGTAAATAATTCGCATTCGAGTGTGGCTTCCGATACTTGACCCTCCCTTCTCCTAAATTCTTGCTGTGGTGGCAGAATGATGTGTACCGTCGACTGAGATATATTGTAGGTGGTAATAGGTCAATTTGGTTCTGACTTGGCTAAACCAACGAATTTAAATACGAAATGAAGATTGTGCTACCAGACGGGTCAGCAGCGTAGCATAGTGAGCCACAGTCGTAATGTATATGTTGCCGATTATTTGTTACGCTCAATTATTGTATTATCCATGTTCAGTGAACTACTGTGTCATGTGGTAATAACATGTTGAGGTATGAGTAGATTTCCAGCTCAGTAAAAGACATAATAAACATTAATTGCCAACGAACACGTACGTGAATACATTTCGAGTATTTATCTGTTGTTCACAGAGGGTGTGACTAGTTTAATCCCCGAATCTGTGTCTACTACTGAAGGAGATTCCAGAAAGAAAGGTTATAACAGTTTTATAAGTGGGTAAAATTTTAGTTTCCTAAAATAACCATCCAACGAATAGCTTCTTTTGCCGCGACATTCTTCTCTATAATAGAAGTATCTCAGATAAGCTTTTTCTTCCTGCGGAAAAAATCGCTGGTGGCGTAATGCAGCGATGCCTTCCGCCTCAACATATTATGGAACACATACGAAAATAAGCGTCACGTTTTGTAAACAGCGATCTAACGCTGTCAGCGAAAAACTGCTCGGGGTTACGTACAGCACTGATGTGAGACCATTAGAAAACGATGGCGAAACTGCTTCTGGGTTTTGAAATATAATGCTACACAATAAAATTCAGTGTCTGATCTCCTTTTTTTCCGAACTGCTTTGTATAACGGAAACTGTTTACGTGTGGAAGGGACGGCACATAATCTATAAACTTTTCAGTATCTACAAAGACTTCTTTATCTTGGGGTTAACATCCTGTCGCATATGTGTGTATGACTAACCTTAATAAAGATTCTTCTTCCTCCTTGTATTTATTCCATGAACTGAGCTGTTGGTTTGCAAGAAAGACTTATTACTTATGACAAATTACATTAAGGAATAAGTGTACTGTGGAACAGCAGTCAACCTACAGGCACACAGTTCTTTGAGCAGGCTTCTGCAACACATTCTTGAATTCAAACCGAAAATAATTCGCAGCACACACTTTGCGACCCGGAAAACGTAAATTGGTTCGATGATTCGGTAAGTCATCCCAAAACATGACCTTGTACGATGTTGTTGTTGTTGTGGTCTTTAGTCCTGAGACTGGTTTGATGCAGCTCTCCATGCTACTCTATCCAGTGCAAGCTTCTCCATCTCCCAGTACCTACTGCAACCTACATCCTTCTGAATCTGCTTAGTGTATTCATCTCTTGGTCTCCCTCTACGATGTTTACCCTCCACGCTGCCCTCCAATACTAAATTGGTGATCCCTTTATGCCTCAGAATATGTCCTACCAACCGATCCCTTCTTCTAGTCAAGTTGTGTCACAAACTCATCTTCTCCCCAATTATATTCAATACCTCCTCATTAGTTATGTGATATACCCATTTAATATTCAGCATTCTTCTGTAGCACCACATTTCGAAAGCTTCTATTCTCTTTTTGTCCAAACTATTTATCGTCCATGTTTCACTTCCATACATGGCTACACTCCATACTAATACTTTTAGAAACGACTTCCTGACACTTAAATCTATACTCGATGTTAACAAATTTCGCTTCTTCAAAAACGCTTTCCTTGCCATTGCCAGTCTACATTTTATATCCTCTCTGCTTCGACCACCATCAGTTATTTTGCTCCCCAAATAGCAAAACTCCTTTGCTACTTTAAGTGTCTCATTTCCTAATCTAATTCCCTCAGCATCACCCGACTTAATTCGACTACATTCCATTATCCTCGTTTTGCTTTTGTTGATGTTCATCTTATAACCTCCTTTCAAGACACTGTTCATTCCGTTCAACTGCTCTCCCAAGTCCTTTGCTGTCTCTGACAGAATTACAATGTCATCGGAGAACCTCAAAGTTTTTATTTCTTCTCCATGGATTTTAATACCTACTCAAATATTCCTTTTGTTTCCTTTACTGCTTGCTCAATATACAGATTGAGTAACATAGGGGAGAGGCTACAACCCTGTCTCACTCCCTTCCCAACCACGGCTTCCCTTTCACTCTTATAACTGCCATCTGGTTTCTGTACAAATTGTAAATAGCCTTTCGCTCCCTGTATTTTACCCCTGCCACCTTTAGAATTTGAAAGAGAGTATTCCAGTTAACATTGTCAAAAGCTCTCTCTGAGTCTACAAATGCTAGAAACGTAGGTTATGATAATCAAAGTGAGGAAAGTGCGACAGTTTTTTTAGGCCACATATGTCCGACAACGTATACACTGCATACAAAGATTGGTTTAGACGTTTCAGTATTTCTACTGTATCTTCTTTCCAAATTAATTTATTACTAAATGTCAATACCAATAATTTAACACTGTCAGGCTCTTCGATATTTGTTTCCTAAAACTCTGTGCATGTATTAGATGGAGGGACAACGCATATACAAGTTTTGTTAGACACGGGAAAAAAATGAAAGGCGGTGGCCCATGTGCTTTTAGTACAAGTGAAAGAACAGAATATGTGACAAGGAAAAGCATTTCCAAGTAGTTCAGACACTTTGAGGAAACACTTGATGATGCCTCGTGTCTGAGACGACGTCGAAATGCACAAAGAATGAGAACATGGGCGAAGAGCGACAGATGCTGCCTCAACATTAGTTACTGTGATAGTGATATAAGAGAAACTGGGTACCAGAACAAACTGCAAAGATTTGCGTATGTGGAAGATTTTTTTACTATTTCTTTTTCATACATTGACTGGCGATCAGGAGGTAACACGTGAAAAAGCTACTGGAGACTTCATTGAGACGTATATGCGAGCAAGATCCACGTTTCCTGCAAATTAATATCACAGAGAATAAGACGCTACCAGTAGAACAGGTAACCATCATAATCGCAGTGCGCGGCTGTCCTCGTGTGATATCTATTCCAAAAGAAATCTTGACTGATGTTTTTTGCCGCTTTATGTACTCAGACAGATGAGTATGGTCACAAATGAAATGATGTAAAGCGAAGAAAGATATTTTGTTGTACGGATACCTCATCTTTTAATTGTATTATGATATCATTCTACAATTCCATTCATTATTGATCATGTTGTAGACTGCGACTGTTAATTAAAATGAAAAAAGACGTATAGTTTTGAGTCAGTCAAAGTTTTTACTTCATCCGTCAGGTGTTTCAACTGTTACACCATCGGCTTAGGGATGTGACAAACCGACCGGTTAAAAACGATACCGGTATTTTAGATCTGACTAAGCTCTAGTTTTTGGTATTTGCCTGGTCTCAGTTATAACAGGTGTTTTTTTTAATGTTTTACTGACAACCGCAGTGCTAAAATTTTTCCTTTTTAAATAAACTTTTTTTTAAAAAAAAGGAGAAATTTTAATGATCATTGCTGCTTTAATAATAATTCCGACGGAAACAGCAAGAAACTCGTGGCATAAGAAATGGTACAGCATTGCTGAGACAATAATGTCGCTATTAGCGTGTGCCATGGCTTATGATACGCGTCTACGTGCGGTATGCAAGACTTGTCCCCACCTGTCTTCGGGGTGCACTCAGCCTCGTGATGCCAATTGAGGAGCTACTCGACCGAATAGCGGCGGCTCCGGTCAAAGAAAACCATCATAACGACCGGGAGAGCGGTGTGCTGAGCACACGACCCTCCTATCCGCATCCTCAGCGGAGAATGACACGGCGGTCGGATGGTCCCGATGGGCCACTTGTGGTCTGAAGACGGAGTGGTTTTTTGTTTTTTGTTTTTTTCGTTCATGTCTTGCTGTCGTCGTCGGACATCCGTTGTGCTGCAGAATGGCACCATCCCTAGACTGGAAATATTTTTACGAAGTGAGGTGGCAATGAAGTACAGTACCTTATTTGCTTTAAAAGCTTAAAGGTTTATCTCTCACTTCCATGAAATTTTAAAAGAGGAAGAAAATTATGTTATCAGTTAAAATTAAAGACTTAACAACAGTTAACTCGTAGCACACAATAAAAATAGAAAGTAAGAGTAGCTGATATGCCGTTCTTTGCACATAGTCCTTGAAAACGGACAAATTAACGCGGAAAGAAAGGAGTTTTTCAACCTCAGTTTTCACCTTTTATCACTAACTGTTTGTAATGCCCAAATAGTAGTATAATCCCGGTTACAACTCGATTTTTGAGCAGAGTTTCAAAAAATTAGATCACCAGGAGAATACTGGTGATTTATTTGTCGTATTCAAGGCTTATGACTGTCCGCCCCCGATAGCTGAATGGTGCCGGCACGGTAGCTCAGCGTGTTCGGTCAGAGGGTTTAGCTACCCTCTGTAATAAAGAAAACTGAGTGAACGGATCAACGAACAACCTGAACGAGTGTCATCGTACGTCCGCCACGAACAAATTCACCGATCAATATAGAAAAAAATTAGATTAAAAAAAAAGTGGTCAGCGCCACAGAATATCAATCCTAACAGCCCGGGTTCGATTCCCGGCTGGGTCGGAGATTTTCTCCTCTCAGGGACTGTGGGTTGTGTTGTCCTAATCATCATCTTTTCATCCCCATCGACGCGCAAGTCGCCGAAGTGGCGTCAAATCGAAAGACTTGCACCCGGCGAACGGTCTACCCGATGGGAGCCCGAATCACACGACGACGGAGCGCTTATCACTTTTCGAGAAAAGCAGCGAACGGTGGACGGTCTAAGTCTTCTTTTATTTGCCTATTTACAATTTAATGTTTTGATTCTATGTACGAGGTTTGGAACTTAAATAGTGGCAACTATTTCTTCACAACCGATACAAAAGAGTTACATGTTTGCACATGTTACTGTCCTTCAAAGTAGTCACCAGCGTTGTGTAGAACCCGTTGCCAGCGATGTGGAAGGCACAGTATACCTTTAGCAGAACCTGTTTTGTTGATGATGTGAATGGTGCTGTCTAAAGTTATGATGATTCTCGTGTACGACTGTGATGGTGTTATCCTAACGCATTACGTTCCTCCACGGCAGATCCTCAGTGCACAGCATTACTGTTGGTTTTTGGAGCATCACCTGCGACCAGCTTTGCAGAAGATGGGGCGACACTTTCTGCGCAGCCTACCCATCATTTTGCACGATAAAGAGCGCGTGCATACAGCGCAAGCTGTGGCTGCTCTGTTCGGTCGACGGGACTGGGAAATACTCTACCATACAACATACTCCCCGGACTTAAGTCCCTGTGACTTTGATTTGATTTCAAAGATGAAGGACTACTTCGTGGCATTCGCTTCAGAACTGTTCCAGAGATTCAACAGGCAGTAGACCGCTCCATTCGCACCATCAACAGAACAAGCTCTGCTAACGGTATATTACGCCTTCCACGTCACTGGCAACGGGTTCTACACAAGGACAGTAACAGGTGCAAATATGTAACTCTTTTTATCGGTTGTGAATAAATAGTTGCCACTATTCAAGTTCCAACCCTCGTATCTTGAAATCGAGAGAGTCAAAATTTTTCAATCTTTGTTCGATTTCCACGTGAATTACAAGAATAAAAAAAGAAAATTGGTTATTTCAGAAACTGATTACTTTGCGCGGTGTTGACAGTCAAGTTAATCTGGCGTGGGAATAAACCGATATAATCGAACACCGGTTGTTTCAGCGATAACCGCGATCCCTAAATCATCATCATCAGGTGGAAGGTAAGTACATTTTATACACAGCTGTTTTTAATAGTAAGTATCGGCGATTAATTTCAGTAGAATATGGACTCGCCATTTGCTTCGTCCATTTATATGTCAGTAATTTATTAAAAATGCTAACTGCAGTTTAACCTAGTGGTACCGGTACTTTAAATGCTGCATAGCCGATGTTTGTCGCTAAAAACAGCTCTGAATGATGTCTTTCACCTGGTAATGACAATGTAATCGTCGAGACGCGATATGGAGAAGTAAAACCTTTGTGACTAACTCACATTTGTAAATTTTTTCATGGTATAAGTAACCGAACTTTTCAGACATATCTTGTACATGTCTAGAGCAATCATCCAGTTATCATTTGAACTACACTGCTAGGGGCACAAAGAAGCTGTACGCAATGTTACTCAAATACATGCTTGTATCGGCTTTACTACCCACTTTATAAATTTTGCGTAAAAATGTTTATCCTTCGTGATATCTCCAGATGTTTACAGATTAGTGTTTTCAACTCTACAGGCAAGTGTTTAACAGAAAGATGGATGAAAGAGAGGAAGAAATTATAGGAAATTTTTGTGACTTGTTGCCTAACCTCAGCAGTGAAATTGTACCCAAAGAGGTAGAAACGAAAGGTTCAGCCAAACCGCCGTGCAGAATAGAAATTGAACTAGAAGATGAGCAACCATGCCTAGAGAGGACGCTGGCACTGGTAAAGCCAGAGGCAGTGAAGCACATACAGACGATTAAGAAGCTGATTTTGGAAGCTGGATTCCACATAATGCAGGTAAGATGTGGATAGTAGTGAATAAGTTCTAAAAATCTAAAGATGTTAGAGAAAAAAATATATTTTTAAAATGTGAATAAAGATGTACAAGATATCAAAATAATCAAGAGAGCACCGACAAAAATTCCAGCAATTCTAAGTCTGCATCTCTACTTTGCAAACTACTGTGAAGTGCATTTCAGAAGCTAAGCTCACCAGACAATATCTTAGTCACCCTTAGAGAAATCACTACAAACATCATTTACAGCGTGACATTTATTGAACTATAAGAAAAGAAAACGTAAATTAATTACAAACTACGGCGTGAACACATTTTATTCAACATGTCAACATCACTATACATATTCGGATTTAGGTTATGACATGTTCGATATGCCTCTCATCATTGGCGACGATGTGGCGCAGACGAATAGCGAAATTCTGCGTGACCCGTTCAAGAATAGGAACGTCGATGCTGTCGATGACCTGCAATACTTTTGGAGTTACTGCTATACACCTTGTCTTTAATATAGCCCCAGAAAAGAGGAGCCACATGCGTTCAGATACGGAGAATATGGCGGCCAATCGAGGCCCATGCCAGTGGCCTCTGGGTACCCCAGAGCGCCGGCCGGAGTGACCGAGCGGTTCTAGGCGCTACAGTCTGAAACCGCGCGACCGCTACGGTCGCAGGTTCGAATCCTGCCTCGGACATGAATGTGTGTGATGTCCTTAGGTTAGTTAGGTTTAAGTAGTTCTAAGTTCTAGGGGACTGATGACCTCAGATGTTAAGTCTCATAGTGCTCAGAGCCATTTGAACCATTTTTTTTTATCCCAGTGCCAGAATGAAGTCCGTAAAGTGTTCCTCCAGGACATCAAACACTCTCCTGCTTCGATGGGGTCGAGCTCCGTCTAGCAAGAACCACATCTTGTCGAAATCAGGGTCGCTTTGGATAATGGGGATGAAATCATCTTCTAAGACCTTCACGTACCGTTTGGTAGTCACTGTGCCGTCAAGGAATATCGCACCGATTATTCCATGACCAGACATTGCACACCACACAGCACCCATTGAGGGTGAAGAGACTTCTGAATCACGAAATGCGGATTCTCAGTCCCCCAAATGTGCCAGTTTTCTTACTGATGAACCCATCCAAATGAAAGCAGGTTTCGTCACTAAACCAAACCAAACTAATTTCCATCATGCCCCACGGCCAGTTTGAACGTGGTGGCGGTGGTGGTAAGTTCTATGGGACCGACCAAACTGCTGAGGTCATCGGTCCCTAGGCTTACACACTACTTAGTCTAACTTAAACTAACATACGCTAAGGACAACTCCCACACCCACGCCCGAGGGAGGACTCGAATCTCCGACGGGGGGAGCCACACGCGGCTAGTTTGAAGGTCCTAACGCAAACTGTTCAGACGTTATGACGATTTTATTTCATATAGTTCAATAATTGTCACCCTGTAATACAGTGCAATTCTGCCCCTGGATTTGATGTTGTTGTTGTTGTGGTCTTCAGTACAGGGACTGGTTTGATGCAGCTCTCCATGCTACTCTATCCTGAGCAAGGTTCTTCACCTCCCAGTACCTACTGCAACCTACATCCTTCTGAATCTGTCTAACGTATTCATCTCTTGGTCTCCCTGTATTATTTTTACCCTCCATGCTGCCCTCCAATACTAAATTGGTGATCCCTTGATGCCTCAGAATATGCCCTATCAACCGATCCCTTCTTCTAGTCAAGATGTGCCACAAATTTCTCTTCTCTCCAATTCCACTCAATACCTCCTCATTAGTTATGTGATCTACCCATCTAATCTTCAGCATTCTTCTGTAGCACCACATTTCGATAGCTTCTATTCTCTTCTTGTCTAAACTATTTATCGTCTACGTTTCACTTCCATACATGGCTACACTCCATACAAATACTTTCAGAAACGACTTCCTGACACTTAAATTTATACTCGATGTTAACAAATTTCTTTTCTTCAAAAATGCTTTCCTTGCCACAGCCAGTTTAAATTTTATATCCTCTCTCCTTCGACCATCGTCAGTTATTTTGCTCCCCAAATAGCAACACTCATTTACTACTTTAAGCGTCTCATTTCCTGATCTAATTCCCGCAGCATCACCCGATTTAATTCGACTACATTCCATTATTCTCGTTTTGCTTTTGTTGATGTTCATCTTATATCCTCCTTTCAAGACCATGTCCACTCCGTCCAGCTGCTCTTCCAGGTCCTTTGCTGTCTCTGACAGAATTACAATGTCATCGGCGATCCTCAAAGTTTTTATTTCTTCTCCGTGGATTTTAATTCCTACTCCAAATTTTTCTTTTGTTTCCTTTACTGCTTGCTCGATAAACAGATTGAATAACATCAGGGAGAGGCTACAACCCTGTCTCACTCCTTCCCAACCATTGCTTCCCTTTCATGCCCCTCGACTCTTATAACTGCCATCTGGTTTCTGTACAAATTGTAAATAGCCTTTCGCTCCCTGTGTTTTACCCCTGCCACCTTCAGAATTTGAAAGAGCCTGGATTTGGTTATGAAGTGCACGAGGTTGTGCAGGCACGTTGCATCCAGATTAATCCATTCGCTGAGGATTTGATCGTACAATCATCACATTACAGGGATGGTGATGTCGGTGTTTTACCTGCTATTCCAAGTCCGTCAGATTTTCTGTTGGGTTCAAGTCAGGTGATTTTGCAGGCCAGTCGAGATTTGAAGGAGTAGTGTGCTGTTCAAAAAACAGGTGACATATTCTTCCAACCCGATGACGTTTGCTGTTGTCTTTATGTGCCTGTGTTAGCAATGGCCTCTTGCGAGGTGGCCGACTCAAAATGTTCATTGCATGCAGTTCCTGTCGCAATGTTCTCCCACTAACAGGATGGGATGGACCCTTATTCACTATCTGCAGTAATTTCTGCTGGGTTTGAAAGCGATTTTGACTCACAAGCCGTGATGATGATGTTTGTTTATGGGGCGCTCAACTGCGCGGTCATCAGCGCCCGATTCACAAGCCGAAAAACATGTCTCCAGTTCCTCTCAATCAGAACCTTTTCTGACCAGAATTCTGACGTGTTTTGAGGCCACGTGTGTTACCCCACCGCTTGTAGACACGTTGAACAATTCACCGCAAAACACCAGCAATTGCTGCAGATTGACACACCATATGGCCACGGGCACGGTCAAACGAGATAGCCCCTTTTTGCACTCCGTCACGTCCTCACATTTACTGCTTGCTCTCGTAGATGCAGTGCGTGCACGGTTGAACACGTGACTCGCCCGTTGCGCCATCTACAGTAGAGTCTCGATTATCCGATCTTCGGTTATCCGATCTGTGTTATCCGTCCCTTTCACCGCGCCGGCTAACCGTTAGCCGGGGACAGGTCAGTGACTAACGTGTTGTTTGTTGATACTCAGTTCATTGTCGCCGTCTGCTACTCCTCACTCCTCAGTGCTAACGCAGATCTGTAGTGGAGTGGACGTGTTGCACTTCGTTTATTGTAAAAATTTGTGGTGATGGCTTCAAAACGGAAAAAGGTGGTCGTTTCAAAAGAAATGGTTCAAATGGCTCTGAGCACTATGGGACTAAACTTCTGAGGTTATCAGTCCCCTAGAACTTATAACTACTTAAACCTAACTAACCTAAGGACACCCCACACACCAATGCCCGAGGCAGGATTCGAACCTGCGACCGTAGCGCTCGCGCGGTTCCAGACTGTAGCGCCTAGAACCGGAGGTCGTTTCAATGGAAGAAAAACATAAAGCTTTAAAAAGAATAGACAATGGTGAAACTTTATTAAAAGTGGCGCAAGATTATATCGTCGGGAAAACAACAGTTGGAGACTGGAAAAGGAACCGCAACGAAATTGAGAAGTGGTGTTCTCAGCGAGCAACCTCAGCTGTTTTGGAAGATCGGAAAACCATGAAAATATGTGATTATGAAAAAGTAAGTGAAGCTTTGTTCCTATGGTTTACTCAACACAGAGATAAAGGTGTACCGATGTCGGGACCTATTTTGGAGGAAAAAGTCTTAAAGTTTCATAACGAACTAAACGATGGTGAACCTGATTTCACAGCTAATGTAGGCTGGCTCGATAGACGAAAGAAAAGATACGGAATTCGGCAACTTAATGTCTGTGGTGAAAAGCTTTCAACAAATTTTGAAGCAATTCAATTGTTTAGTAATAAACTTCACAAGGTATTGGACAAGGAAAACTTAACAGGCGATCAAATTTTTAACTGCGACGAGACTGGTCTCAATTACAATATGTTACCGGAAAAAACATTAGCGTCAAAGGCCGAAAAGGCAGCGCCAGGCTACAAACGTAGCAAAGAAAGAGTGACAATTCTTGCATGCAGTAACGCCACAGCAAATTTGAAAATGAAACTGTCTATGATAGGTAATCCAAAAAAACCGAGAGCATTTAAAAATGTATCTAAAAAGGCGTTACAGGTGAAATATTACAACCAAAAAAATGCTTGGATAAGCTCAGACATTTTAAAAGAATGGTTTTTTAACGAGTTCGTGCCACAAACTGAAAAGTTTTTGAAAGCCAACAACTTGCCCCGCAAAGCACTGTTGCTTCTAGATAATGCCACTTGTCATCCTAATGAAGATGAATTTCAAGATCAAGATATAAAGGCCACGTTTTTGCCTCCAAATGTCACATCTTTGTGTCAGCCTGTGGATCAAGGGACCTTAGAGATGCTGCAGAGAAACTACCACAGAAACTTGCTTTCCTCTTTAATTAATGCTATGGACAAGGGAGACGACATGCTAGAGCAGTTGTGCCATATTAATTTGAAAGGCGTAGCTTATGACGTGGCCCAATCTTGGGAGAATGTTGGAGCAAATGCAATTGCAAAACCCTGGCAAATTTTGCTACAGGAAAATCAAGGAAATTCTCCAGATGATTAAAATCTACAGCAGCAGACCGAACCAGAAAATACTACCCTGCTTTCATTGTTACGAGAAGTTCCGGGATGTGCTGACGCCACAGAAGATGACATAAATGAATGGATTGTCCAAGATGAATCTGAAGTGGCAGATGAAGAAATAGTCAACATGGTAAACGAAAAAGAAGAAGACGAAGAAGCGGATGTAGTGGACGACAGTGCGCCCAAGATTTCTCACATCGAAGGACACAAGGCCTTAAAAACTGCTTTAAAATATGTAGAGCGACTGGAGGAAACATCGTCTACCGAGGTTTTACTTCTTAAGAGACTACGTGATTTAGCGGCAAAAAAACGGCAAACAAAAGACAATTACTAGCTTCTTCACACAGTAAATATCTATTCAGTCTAATTTGATTTGTATTGTATTAAATGTTTAACTCTTTTGGCCTACTTTAGTTTAATTTTTATTATCTTCCGTGTTATCCGACCTTCCCGCTTATCCGACCTAGCCGCTGTCGGTTTAGGTCGGATAATCGAGACTCTACTGTATTATTCATCTGTGAGTGCGCACTGGGATGACTAGTTTTTTGTCTGATGAGCTTACATCCTATTGTCTCACTTATTAGGACTTCTCCCCACTCCAGTCATATGTGACGCCCGCGCTGAACGTTGCTTAAATGACTCTGAGCGAGTTGCTATAAGTCTAATCTTGTCTTCGCGATCCCTATGAAAGAGATACGCGGAGCGCTGCGGTATATTCTAGCTTCCTCACACAGAGTTCGTTCTTGAAACTTTTTAAGTAGGCTTTCATGGGATAGAATGCGTATGCCACTTAAGGTTTTTAAGCGTTTCCTAAATTCTCCCCTCGGCGAATCAAACCAGTGGCTGTTCACTCTGGCCTTCTTTGTATAAATCGATTACTTTGGCGCCCTTGATGCTCTTCTCAGCTTGGTGCCATAAGCAACCGTTACTGTGTGATAGGTCAGGTACAGAAACATAATGTGGAGCCATTGACGCCTCAAGCAGCAGCTGTATCGCTTGGGCCTTAAACCAGTGCTGGATGTATATGAGATTTGTTTTCCGTTTCACTTCGTTAGTATTCCATCAAAGGTTTTGAAGCACTGTATCTCAAACAGTGTGCTATAGCCCTCAGTCAGCAAAAATCGACTAAAGGCCTTCTGTCATATGCAGCGGTCAAAATAGATGCTGCGTATTGCCGAAACACTAGTATTGAATGTTGTAATCCAGAAACACGTTATGATGTCAGTACATTGGTCGGTTTGTAATGTAATTCTAGAGCAAACAGTCCATGTTTCTACCGTGAGGGGGCAGTATCTTCAGTCTGTGGCAGCCGTCACCAGTAAACATTGAAGTGCTTGGGCTGTATGCCATTATCAGAGCTGTGTTGCTCCAGGGTGGTTCGGGCAAAAATAAATTACTCCGTAGAGTCACTCCAATGCGGCAGCGAATGAGACAGGCGGACGTCGCAGTGAATGTGTCTAGAAACTTGAACAAGTTTCTAGCGGCAAGATCAGTAGATCACAGTAGTGGGCGCGGAAGAAAAGAGAATAGTTGTGTAGGACTAATATCTGTGTATAACAGCGAGTACACACTCTTAGCACAATGTGACACGTCTGCGGCGGCAATTCCAAATAGCTACAAGACTGCAGGTGTCAATACAAACGATACGAATAGTCTTTATGAGCAATGATTGCAAGTCAGAAAACTACTCAAAGCTTCTCCTTTCAATCGGGTCCGGAGTCTCGAGTCGCGCGGGTGCAAGCCACCCTTTGTGGAATAGTCAACAATGGGACACGACGCTCTTGTAACCTGTATCAGTCTACTTCCTGGCAACACTGATATTCGTGTGTGGAAGCAACGAGGTCAACGTTTATACCCTAACTGTACCGTAGACCGCCACTTCTAACAATGGCCCTGAGCACTATGGGACTTAACAGCTATGGTCATCAGTCCCCTAGAACTTAGAACCACTTAAACTTAACTAACCTAAGGACAGCGCACAACACCCAGTCATCACGAGGCAGAGAAAATCCCTGACCCCGCCGGGAATCGAACCCGGGAACCCGGGCGCAGGAAGCGAGAACGCTAACGCACGACCACGAGCTGCGGACGCCACTCCTAACAAGGCGATTCAATCATGTTTTGGGGTGGAATCATATATGACCACAGGACACCCCTTGTGCCAATACACAGGAAGATGTGTGTGTAGTGTGTATTGTGTGTGTGAAGTATGAGGAAATCTTTACACACACGGTGGTTTTATTTGGTGTGCATATTGGAGCGGGATTCACGCTGATGGACGAGAATGCACGCCCACATCGTTACTATCTTGTGAACATCTTCCTAGTGGACCGTAGAATCAGTCAAACGGAATGACCTCCATGTTATCCAGATTCCAAAAGCTCTGAAAACGCACAGACCATGCTAAAACTAGCGGTCTGCAATCTTCCTGTCCCACCAAGAGACTTTACAGGGCATCATTCAGGCCGTTGTAGAGGAATGGGAAAATATCCAGATGTAGTTGAAAGTAGGTTGAAGCAGAATATTAGCTTATAGAAAAAAGACAGGTCGGATCAACCAGAATAGGAAAAGAAGAATTCTGTTTATAGGCAGCAGTCATGGGAGGGGTGTGGGCCAGCAGCTTCAGGAGAAATTAGGAGCAGGGTACCAGGTCACAAGATTTGTGCAACCAAGTGCTAGCCTTAGCCATATGACAGAAAACTTAGGTCAGCTATGCAGGGACTTTGAGAGGGAAGATGAGGTAATTATAGTTGGGGGAGGAGAAAACAGCCTGGCTAGGAATCCAAGATACAATATTAGGAGTGACCTGGATAAAATAGGAGCAGAAACTGGGCACACAAATATGGGGTTTGTGGAGGTCTTTCAGCCCCATGATCAGCCCTGGGTAAACACTGCTGTAAGGCGTGTTAACACTGAGCTGAACAGGATGCTCCAGACACCGGCAAAATCTCACGTAAGTGTTGTTTCAGTTAATGCTATTGGTAGGTGGGGATACACTACACATGGCCTGCACCGGAATAGGAAGGGGAAAAATAAGTTGGCTTCTCTATTAGCAGAAACTGCAAGGGGGGCCACAGTCACACAAGGAGTGATCTCTGTGGTTAATGGGTCCAGAAATACAGGTTTTTTAGGTTAAAGCCAAAGTCCAGACAAACAACAATAAAGATAAATGGAATAAAAGAAACTTCGTGTACAGTAAATAGGGGCAAAGCTAAGGTCAGTATCAGTTTACTTCATCAGAATATCAGGGGAATAAAAATTAAAGTAGATGAGGAGCTATTAGTGTGTTTAGATGATCTCAAATGGTCCAAATGGCTCTAATCACTATGGGACTTAACATCTGAGGTCATCAGTTCCCTAGACGTAGAACAACTTAAACCTAACTAACCTAAGGACATCACACACATCCATGCCCAAGGCAGGATTCGAACCTGCGACCGTAGCACAGTTCCAGACTGAAGTGCCTAGAACCGCTCGGCCACAACGGCCAGCAGGTGATCGCAAAAGTAAGAATAAGATTGATATACTCTGTCTGTCCGAACACCTCGTAACTGTGAGGATGGATAGTGTCAGTATAAATGGGTATAATTTAGCATCTTACACCTGTAGATCTAGGATGGATAAAGGAGGAGTTGTCATTTTTGTAAAACAAGGGTATAAATACAAAACTGTAGAAGTAAGCAAATTTTGTGTTATCAGCCCTTTGAGGTTCGTGCATGTGAACTCCAGCTAGATAATGTAGTATTGATATTAGCAACAGTGTACAAGTCCACATTAGGAGACTGGAAGCTGTTCATAAAGAAGTTTGACCCCCTATTATGCTGTCTGTCAGACACAAAGAAGAAGTTATTGATCTTTGGTGATTTCAATGTAAACTTTCTAAGTAATTCTAATAGGAAAAGTGAACTAGAAGTGTTATTAACAACATATAACTTAGAATCAGTGGTCCATTTCCCTACATGTATAGGTCAAGACAGCAGCACTCTGATAGATAATGTATTTGCACAGAAAGAGGATGTAAAACAAACACATGATTTCCCTGTGGTAAATGGATTGTCAGACCATGATGCACAACTGATTAACTTACAAAACATAACAGGGTGTACAGTTCAGAAACCATTAAGTAATAGTGTGAGGTTGCTCAACTCGATATCTACAAAGCACTTCAGAGAAAGTTAAAGAAATTTTAATTGGGGAGATTATATAATGAGCCAAATGCTAATGATAAATGCAACATATTTCTTGAGATATTTATATCCCTTTTTGAACATTGTTTCCCGAAGAAAATTACTAAATGTAACACCACATACTTTTCAAAGAAACCTTGGATCACTAAAGGTATTAAAGTGTCTTCAGAAAGAAAAAGAAAACTGTATGAGACAGCAAGAACTAGTAAAGATCCAGACGTACTTTTATACTAAGAAAAATAATTGTAACACATTGAGAAAAGTTGTAAAGAAATCAAGAAATATGTATGTTAGAGAAGAAATTAACAACTCCGGCAATAAAATCAGATCAGTATGGAATGTTGTTAGAAGGGAGACAGGAAAAGTAACCACTGGGGTAGGTAGTATTGCTATTAAAGAGAATGAGACCATCCTAACCAACAGTAAACAAGTAGTTAATGTACTTAACAGATATTTCTTAAGTGTAGGAGAAAATATTGGTGAGAATAGTTAAAAAGAAAAAACCAAGCAGTACATGGAAGAGCCAGTTTTGAAAAATTTTAGTCAGATTAAGTTTCACCTAACAACCTCTTGTGAAATAAGTAAAATTATTAAATCTTCGAAAAATAAATGTTCTGTTGGAGTAGATGACATCTCTAATGAGATATTAAAACAATGTGGAGCAATTACAGCTGATGTTCTGAGTCACATATACATATAATGCATCACTAACTCAAGGTATTTTCCCAGGCAGGTTAAAATATGCCATTTTCAGGCCTCTCTACAAAAAGGGGGACCGTCAAAGGAAGCCACAGTGGTGAGGGAGGCTCTGGTCGAAAATTCCACAGTGCGAAAGTGGCTGGTATTAGCCTGTCTTTTTCGACCGTTTTGTAATAAGAACATCCCTTCACATTTTATCTAGGCTTTGCACTTAGTACATGGGTATGTTTAAATTTCCTTTTTCTTATCTTTTGTCTGATAGAAACACGAAAGATTAAAACGCTCCAAGTTAAACGACGACCAGTAATGACAATTCTTGCTGCTCACAAATATTTAGCTGTTCATTTCCCGATATGTTGCGATTTCGGAGGGTGTTGTTAGGCAGGAATCCAAGGGCACAGCATTTATATTTTCGCCTTATATGAATATTTGACTGTTCATTTCCAAATATGTCGCAATCGATTTCTGCGGATGTGGTCAGGCTGGAAACCAGAGCTTCTCTGTGCAACAACGACCAAGTTCCATGCGGTGTCGATACATCAAAAGAAATAGTTCATTCGTTGCACCGCTCAGTTTGAACAACATATCTCCTTTTCCATTTCACTGACGCGCATGTACGCACTGGAACATTACTGCGCGCTTAGGAACACTCTGCTCCATGGTGCGCTATTCTGCGCTGCTCAGCGACGTAATTCAACACCACCTAGACGACAGGCCTGCGTGCACACTTGTGACGTCACATACTGATGGCCAGGTCTGCATCGGAACACTGCTGTTAAGCACTCTGCAGCTATACGAGCTTTACGAGTTTTAGAGCTGAGACCGCATAGGGATTCTCATGCTTTCCTCTTCTACATGTCCTTGTAATGAAAGTATATGAAAGTATTTATATAATTGCGTAAAGTCACTGAAGAAAACTTCCCTATGTTATTTCAAGATGCAAAATTATTTGCACGATTTGCCTTAAATACTCGTTTCTAGTCTTGAATACAAACTATAGTTTTAAATTCTATCTTTTACCTCAGGAGCTACACTTTCTTGCAGTAAAAAATCGGCAATATGCAACAACAAGTAGACGTTTCCGGTTTTAAATAAAGCAGCTGGAGCTCCTACAGCTTAGGTTCGTTAGGTTTAAGTAGTTCTAAGTTCTAGGGGACTGATGACCTCAGACGTTAAGTCCCACAGTGCTCAGAGCCAGAGCCATATCGGCTGTACCCTAGACGACTGGAAAACTGTGACCTAGTCAGATGTGTCACAATTTCAGTTGGTAATAGCTGGCGGTATGATTCGAGTGTGGCGCAGAGCCACGAACCCATGGATCGAAATTGACAACAAGGCACTGTATAAAGTGGTGGGGGCTCCATAATGATGTGGACTGTGTTTACATGGAATGGACTGAGTCCTCTGATCCACTGGAACATATTGTTAGCTGGAAATGGTTACCTGCTTGGAGACGATTTGCAGCCCGGCTTAGTGTAGCAACTCGACGTGGCATGGAGTCAACAAGTCAGTGGAAGTCCAGAGCCATGCTGTCTCTATAGCCGTCCATAACTGTGTAAGTGTTGCCGGTACAGGATGTTGATTATAGCTACCTCCTTTTTTAATTTTGCACCTAGGTTCTTTACCTCCTTTTTCATTTCACCCATCTTTTCTCCCTCGCCTTTTCGACGTTGGATATTTTTTACTGAGATCGGCGTGAAGCGCGGTGTTGTCCTTTTTATTTCTGTCTGCATTCCTTTCAAAATTTCTATAATGTTCTCTAGGCCTGGTCCATTCTGAATTTCTGTCTCCTGTGTCCTACACTGAACACCGTTTCCCATGTTCCTCTTAACTTTTCTGTGTCTAGAAACGTAATGTTTCCGTGCACTAGTAGGGTCGCTCCGGACTGAACCTCTCGACTGGGGTCGGAAATGATACGTTTCAGCGGCACCATGACTCCGTGGGCTGTATCCTCCTTAATTATGGATTACAACATCAGCCTCCACGTACCTCGGTTCCTCAGCGTCGCTGTCGTCTCGTAAATCTTACTACCCACTGGGCTGAACCTATTCTTATCATCACCATCCGGCATCTGCAATTCACGCTCGTCACTTTCGCTTGCAGTACCCTCGCGACTGTCATCCATTTTATCACTATTACAGACGAGAATCTGCTCTGCTGTGGCCCTGCCTTTCGCTCTCGTCAACATGTTGTAACGTACCCTCTCTCTCTGTTATTGTTTTTGTTTTTGCTATCGTTTTTTTGTTATTGTAGTTGTAGAGATATGAAATTATTGTAGCGGTTTGCTTAGTCAGCCGTACTTCGGAATTTTCTGACATTAAATGGAGCCTGAAACTTGCGTAATAAATACTTCGCGTGAAGTGCGATTTGCGGCATAAACAAAAATTAATTGCGGAGATGCAGTCCACAGAATATTAACAGAAAAGCTTTAGAACAATGCGCACGACTGACTAGACACATTCAGTGGGTACGTACATTCGCGTACGAGTGGTTGCGATCTGATGAGAAATATCTATCTTAAATTTTTTGTGTAAAATAATTACGTCGTAACATACTCGGAGATTGCGAACGTACAATCAGGGTAGAGGCACGTACTTTCTGTCATTCCCCGTGGTCTGGGTAAAAGAATTGCAATTATTTAAATTTAGGAATATTTCTTTTTCAATCGGACTCCTATTTTTATACGAAAAGGAAGATTGCAGGTTCTGAATGTCTCGGCAAAAACACGTCGAAATTAATCTTAGCGGCCACCCAAGGAAAGTAGTGAGCACAATCACGTGCCTCTATTGTCGAGCAGCGCCGTCGTAAAGATCGTCGCCTCCATCTGAAATTCACCTTCTCGAATTAACAGAATAATTTGTACTCCATTGGTATGGGATTTAGGCTTGATCTTGACAGAAATTATAAAACACATTTTTCATCATTTAACCCCTTCATTTAACACACACATAGACATGAAACTATACAGTACGTCTTTACGCCAGCACATCGGAACAAAAAGGTAGTTAATACTAGAAGTAATAAAAGAATCTCGAAATTAGTCCTTTGTCTCTCAATGATAAAAAAGTTTTTTAGAGTATTCCTCTGGTATGACAGTCGAACAAATTTTCTTCTTGTATCTTTGAGATTAAATTACAACATTTTTAGTTCCTTTTCAATGTGCAATTTAATGTTAGTCGTACACTCAACAACAACGTATATTTTTTTGCCTCAACAATAAGAAGGAACAAAATACCAATCACAAAACAAAATGCGAAACTGGGTGTGAGCAGTGAACAGAAATGTCACCAACTTATACTTGCTAATAGGATTGACACACAAACGGTTGTGCACTTACTGTTCAGCATTTGCTGAGTACAAGTAACATTATCACACACAACGAAACAACAAAAGAATAACGCACTTGCTTCATAGAAGCAAAAACACAACAACAACAAAAAACACACAACTTACGCTACTTACTTTTATCCGTGATTCTACTATCAAAATGATCAGACAAGTTGGATCACAATGAAAAACAAAACTGAGGTTTCTCCTAACTGCATCCCAGGCAGATCCCAAAATTACTAATCCTAGGCATGAGTCAGCCATATGTAACACCCCACCCGTTGCTTGTCCTATTTTTGCGTGTGTTCGCCCCTGACAAACAACTTACAGAGAAATTGCGAGTGAAACTGTACGTAAAAATGGATAACGCTAGATTTAAATGTGCCCCTGTCACCCCTAATTAATCTGCGGTTGTAGTGTTGACGATAAATCACACCTATTTTTACTTCCAGACATGAACGATCACGAACACTTAGGGTGTTCAATGACATCAAACACATACACAAAAATAAAATAAAGCAAAAGGGTGAATTCAGGATCAACAAGTAAAGGTTCTACTGAATCACAATAATTTTATTATAACCTTCATATCAATGCTGAATAAAACACAATGAACAATTTACAAATAATCCATCTATCTGGCATTGGCAGTAACTGTGTTAAAATCAACCCAAAGGCGATCTCTTATAACATATATACGAAGAACCATTACACTCCAAAGTACCGTCAAACAGCAATTGCACGTGATCCAGCTATTTAACGTTACTCCTAACACAGACCGAAGCGGGAGCGGTCTCACCGTAATATTCCTGTTGTAGCGGCGGTCTCCGACGGCGACGGCGCGGCCCGGCGGTCGGCGTGTGGCAACTCGGAAAGTACAATCCTAAAGTATTTGAACAACAGACTGCTGTCCGTAAACATCTCTAATTGCGACAATGTTTCTGTCAGCAATGAGCTGGCGCGGCTAACGTCCTCTCAGAACGAAAGACCAAGAGGGCAGACGACTTGGCTAACGTCCTCTCAGTACGAGAGCCCAGAACAGAAGACCTCTACTGAGAGTCCAGCAAGATCGCTCTTCACCTTTGTTTTCTCACCTCAACTTTTACCGAGCGAATCACATCAATAGAAGCTCTCAAAATACCCAGTTTGCCAGTGCCGACCAATGTACGGCCTGGGAATAGAACTCTTTTCCACAATTCTTTTATTTCTACAAAATTTCACAAGTAAACTCCGCCCTCACCGGCTGGGAAGAACCACAGCTGTGGGCAATAACACGTTTACTGGAAGTTTTCTCCCAAGAGACCACTCGAGATTTTCCCGGAAAGATTCCCCGTCATAGCGAACACAGATTCTTGCATTGAAAGTTTGTTATTAGGAACTCCAGGCCTGCCCCACTTGAGTTACTCGAAGGCATAAAATTAGTGGGACATAGGCGAGAGCACACACAGGAAAGCCCGTCCAGCTGTCTACTGCTCTGTTTTGGTAAACACTTGAACACCTGCAACCGCGCGTACCTCAGAGGTTGGCGGCCGCTGGGGCCTCTCTAAATGGATTACAGAAATCCCCCAGTTCACCATTCATACCGTCAGGCTGTAGCCTTCGGTGGCTAGGCGGGGATGTAGCCGAGCTCTGTCTCGCGTACTGCCTTTCCGCAAAATCTTATAATTACAAAATCGCGGAATTCTCGCGTGCCGATGCGTTTCCACATAGATTTCCTAAACCGTAATTTAGAGTATTACTCCAGCAAAACCTAAAGTGTCACGTTAAACGGACTCATGTAAGGTGCAAGGCTGTTGCCACCTTACAGAGGTGTATGGATGAGGTGAGATGTCAAGGCAAATGGTGTGGAGATGGTGCCAGCAACTCAGTGATGGACGTCAGCAAGTGCAGGACATATCGAGACCTGGACGGACGCGCACGGCCACTACAAATGCAAATGTCAGAAAGATGGATGACATGATTAAAGCGAACCGGCGTATCACCATCGATGGAGTAGCGGCAGAACTTGGAATCGGACTTGAGCGGGCTCACTAGGTCATCCACGAGATTCTTCGATACGGGATGGTGTCAGCACGATGGGTACCACGCCATCTGACCCCGCCACACATGGAACAACGCATGGCATTCAGCCCGGAACAGCTCGTGCGTTACCATGAATCTGGCAATGACCTTCTGTTTCAGATTGTGATGGAGGATGAAACGTGGGTCCACCATTACAGGCCTGAATCGAAGGTTGTATCTATGGAGTGGAAACATCCTTCATCACTAGTCCAAAAGAAGTTCAAAAGCATTCCGTGTGCAGGTAAAGTGCTACTCACCGTTTTCTGGGACGCCAAAGGAGTTTTACTGCTGGACTTCCTGGAGGATGCAACCATCAATGCTTCACGGTACTGTGCCACTCTGTCGAAAGTGAAAGAGGTAATTCCGAAAAAGCGGCCTGGCCTCAGATCTGCCGTTCTGCTGTTGGATGACAATGCGAGACCACACATGGCGACGGCAGCGCAAAACCATATTGCAACTCTTGGTTGGGAGCGCCTACACCACCTGCCTTACAGACCGGATCTCGCACCAAGTGACTTCCATCTGTTTCCTGCTTTGAAGAAGACTCTCGGCGGAAGGTGCTTTGGCAGCAATGCTGACGTCAAACAAGCCATTCAATGCTTCTTCCGTATGCAACGCCCTGATTTTTTCCTGTAAGGCTTTTTGAAGCTTATAAAGCGGCATGACATGTCTCAATGTATTTGGAAATTATGTAGAAAAATAAAGATATGTCTTATCTTTAACTGCTTTTTTAAAATTTGTAAAATTTTAAATATTTTAATGGCTTTCTATATGTTTATGTGGTTTTTGTAAACTATGGAACCCAGTGTAAGTAATCTGTTGCATATCAGTTTGTGGTAACTGTACCAAATATGCATTCATCTTTTACATAGGTACGTCATGTAAATAACGCAGTAAGAATAGTTTCTTAGAGCCTACCTTAATTAATTATTGCCAATAATTTTGTAAACATGCGTTTAGATATATTTTCGTCCACGTTTTGCCTAGAAAATTGTAATGTAGTCAAACAAATTATTTCAAGAAAGAATATATGTGTTACACTAGCGATACCTGTCAATCCATTTATCAACGTCTATCCTTTTCTGGATCACGCCTGTCAGTCTAGCAGCGACTTGGCCGCATTAATGTGCTCTGTTGTGAGTGGCATAAGTCAGATGTATGTGTTAAATAACTGTATATCTAGTTGTTTTAGTTTTGACTTGCCGACGCATCAGTGTGATGTACCTGGCAATTCGTGAGAAAGAGTACTCTTACTGCTATTTTAAGAAATAGGCAATAACCTGTCTGTCGTGGTCTGTAGTATTTCTGATTTATTGTACCTGATAGTGAATATTACACTTCCTTGTACATAGTTACACTGTATAAATGTTTTCCAGACGTGAAGATGGTAACAGTGGCTACTGAAACCGATTGTTGAGAATAAAGATTATTTATTAGCGATTTTGTTAAAGAAGTTTATTTTCTCTTATCTAAAAACTGAAAATGAGGAACACCATCTCAACGTAGCGCGCACAAACAAACCATTTTGTTTGATGTAGCTACACTGCGCTGAGATTGTTCGCCGGCCGCGGTGGTCTCGTGGTTAAGGCGCTCAGTCCGAAACCGCGCGACTGCTACGGTCGCAGGTTCGAATCCTGCCTCGGGCATGGATGTGTGTGATGTCCTTAGGTTAGTTAGGTTTAAGTAGTTCTAAGTTCTAGGGGACTGATGACCACAGAAGTTAGGTCCCATAGTGCTCAGAGCCATTTTTTTTGAGATTGTTCGAGTTTTCTATTCCAGAAGATAAAGAAAGGGAACAGGTGAAATAGGAAGGTTGTTCCGTTTGAATTTTCTTCTCATTTGCAGTTAGGCCCTCCGCATGTCGTTGCCGATGTAGTTGGTAACAGGTCGGCGGCGAATCACTTCCTGTGTAGTTAGATACGGTTCCGCAGAAGGCGCGACTGCAGAGTAAATTGCTTGCAGTCGTAGCTAACCAGTTGCCGACGACTCAGAGGTGCTAAGTGGTCTGAGTTGCGTCGTCCAGTACGTCATCGGAAGCAAATGTACGAAAAATTGTAACTCATACTGACATTATTCTTCACGTGACTAGCAGCCTTCGTCATTCTGTAAAATTACATTGTCAGAGTGGGAACGAACAGTGAAAACCCACAATCCGTTGCATATAGGTTCAGTGGCATTCACATACGAGTGATTTAACGAGCTTTTCCGCGTATATAAAGTTCAAGATATTTCGGTTTTCAAAATAAAAGTAACGATGTATTATTTTGGAAGAAATCCTCTTCACCAAATCAGCGTACCACCGTTTAGTCGTTCTGTAAAAAAAAAATGAATTTCGAATTTGTCTATTAAAGCTCCTTGGCTGCTACGTACTGCCTGCAGTTTGTACTTCTTTGGATGTACGGATGAATCCAGAATTTTCTTTGTTTTCTTATTCGTGTGTAATAATAACACAGAACCACATGTTCCTCTGATCTTGATTCTGTGCTCGACATGCCGGGTGTAACCGAAAGATGTCCAGATTTGACAAACAATACTTCCTCTTCTCCACACTCGCACAAGGCAACTGCAGTTTCTGAGTTGCCCCGTGTGCGAGCTGCGTTGCCAGCTGGTCGACAACCAGTTGTCCAATGTAGAGCGCCTGCCCATTACATCCTTTTCAGTTTCTCCGCGTGCGGACGGCTTCAAAGAAACAATAGTTCCTAATTTAGGGTGTTTCGAAATGAATGTACAGGTTTTAAGGCTTTGTAGCATTTATTACATTCAACTTACAAATATAAATTACACGTCAAATGAAAGAGCAACTCCAACAGTTTTTATTACAAGTGTTCAATGTGAGCACTATTCGTCATACATCAGGTCGATAGCGAGATCTTCCCAAATGTCGGTCAGTTTGTCTGGAGTAATTGTTGCTACAATGCTGTTTCTAAAGTCGGGTAGGTCAGCTGGTAATGGAGACGCATTTATGAACCCTCAAAGATCAAAATTGGATGGCATCAGAGCGTTTGTGAATTTGGAGGCCATACAAAACAAATGCGGCCCCTTCCGGCCAATCCAGTGGTCGGACACGACGTTATTTAACAAATCGCATGCTGTGTTATGCCAGTGGGGCGTGCGTGCACCACCTCACTGCCAAAGAAAGTTACGTGGATCAGCTTCTTCCAATTGAAGAAAGAGCCATATTTATAGCGCATGAAGATAGGAACACCGGTTACAAAGCACTTGCCCGGGGAAGGCAAAGGTCTCGAGTTCGAGTCTCGGTCCGGCACACAGTTTTAACTTGCCAGGAAGTTTCATTTCAGCGCACACTCCCCTGCAGAGTGAAAATCTCATTCTGGAAACACCAGTCACAATTGCTTCACCGAAAAAGAAGGACCCACATAATTTCCACCGGGATATGGCACAAATACACATTCAGTTTAGAAGAAAATCGTTGCAGCTGCTGACCTAAGGATATGTACAAGGGTCATTCCAAAAGAAATGCACACTATTTTTGTAAATATACAGTTCTCATTCTGCATGTCTGAAAGCTTTACAGTGTGTAGAGACATCCTTCCCGCTTGTTTTCAAACTTAGTTCAACCTGTTCCCGTGTGTGGCGCCGTCACAGCATGTCTTCAAGATGGCTGCTACACTTGACGTTCATCAGAAGCAACGTGCTGTCATAGAATTCCTGTGCTGTGAAAACGAGACAGTGGGAAACATTCACAAGAGGTTGAAAAAGGTGTATGGAGATGCTGCTGTCGATCACAGTACAGTTAGCCGGTGGACAAGCAGGTTACGTGATAAAAGCGGGCATGGCAATATTGAGGATTGTCCTCGCAGCAGCAGGCCTCGTACTGCACACACTCCAGACAATGTGCAGAGAGAATTGGTGACTGCTGACAGACGCATCACAGTGAACGAATTGTCACGCTACGTTGTGATAGGGGAAAGAAGTGTTTGCAGAATACTGAAAGCGTTGGCGTCAAAAAAGGTTTGTGCCAGGTAGGTTCCCAGGATGTTGACAGTGGCTCACAAAGAAACAAGAAAAACAGTATGCAGCGAACTTTTGGAACACTACGAGAATGGTAGAGATGAATTTCTTGGAAAAATTGTGACAGGTGATGAAACATGGCTCCATCATTTTTCACCAGAGACGAAGAGGCAATCAATGGAGTGGCATCATGCAAATTCACCCAAGTAAAAAAAATCAAAACCACACCTTCTGCTGGAAAAGTTATAGCTATGATGTTTTTCGATTCCAAAGGACTCTTGCTTGTAGACATCATGCCAAGTGGAACCACCATATATTCTGATGCATATGTGACAACACTGAAGAAACTTCAAGCTCGACTGAGCCGTGTTCGACCACATCGGCAAAAGCAGGATGTTTTGCTGTTGCACAACAATGCACGGCCACATGTCAGTCAAAAAACCATGGACACGATCACAAAACTCGGATGGACAACACTGAAACACCCGCCTTACAGTCCTGACCTACCTCCATGTGACTATCATCTCTTTGGGAAACTGAAAGACTCTCTTCGTGGAACAAGGTTTGAAGGTGATGACTCCCTTGTGCATGCTGCCAAACAGTGGCTCCAACAGGTTGGTCCAGAATTTTACTGTGTGAGTATACAGGTGTTGGTTCCAAGATGGCGTAAGGTAGTTGAGAGGGATGGAAATTATGTGGAGTGTAACAGTTCTGACACTCTAAATGTAACACTTCTGTCACTAAATGTAACTGGGTTTTCTCTTTTGTTACTAGTCAATTGTCAGGATGAGCATTACTGCAATGGGCATTTAATCCTAAAGCATTATGTCACGGCGAAAATACTAAATAAATTAATTTTTCTCTCTTAACAACATGTGGGCAAGGTGGGTTCTTCCTTGGCTCGGGTATGAGGTAGAATGAAACAGCATTTTTCCATAAGATAACTTTTATTGAAGATTTGTACAACTGTTTCCTTACTCAATGTTCTGGCTCGGAGAGCGGCAGCTGTGTCATTTGCGAAGCCTTCTGCTGCGGCAGCGGCGGCGTCTGATTACGCGCGGCAGAGTGTATCTTGTGTCACCGTCTTGCCTCGCCCAGTTGACTGGAGACGCGCAGCGCGAGGTGGCCCGTTTAATTATTGCGAGCGAAGTCGTGCATCAGATGGTGATACCTTGGATGTGGCGTCCCAGTGATTCTCTTCTCTAAGCGGCTCTATGTGTTAGTGTTGCGCATCGGTCAGCGGAGCGGCGCGGCGGGGGTGTCCCGGACTCGAACAACAGACTCCCGCTTGCCAGTCTTCGGCTGTCAGATCTTCATGTCAGCTCACAGGTGACTGCTGATGTGACGCCGTCTCCTTCCCGTCCTCACGAGTCACCCGGGTACGTAACAATCAGACTTCAAATACCTTTTAACTTCTGTCTTTTGGCACTGAGGCTGCTGCTTGCTATTCCATTACAGCAGCGGACTTGGTGTGTCTGTGTATGATGTAGTCTCTTCTTGCATGACGGTCTTCAGGACTGAAACTGACTGAAAACTACTGCTACTCATCTCTTCTTTCTTCGTCTTCTCGGGCCCACTGCGTCTCGCGTATTTATTCACTTCAGTTTACTGGAGGTGAACGACTTCACGGTCATTGCCTCTTCTGTCACGTTGAAAAGCTTCTCGAAGAATCTTCTTAACGTCAGTCATTGGCTCTTGGAATGTAGGCGAGGGCCTTTGCTCACATGTGAAAACTGAGAAACACGTGAACCGGTCGGGCGATGCCCTGACGGCTGAATCGACAGCGTCCGCTTATGTGGGGAGGACGACGGCTTCTTCTGAACTTGCTGAATTCACGGTCATTGTTTCTGCTGCTCTGCCCGCTGTTTCCCAGTGTGTAATTCTTCTAAACTAAACTAAGTTTTTCATTTATTTTCTAATTTCTACTTCACTTTGATTTCACTAATTTATTTACTTACCTTAAGTACCAATCAACTGGAGAAATGAAAATACTGTTCCTAAAGCATGTATCTAAACACTTAAAACTTTCAAACATGTAGAATAAAAGATGGATTTAAAAAAAAAGTACCTTCTTTGAGCACATGAGAAGTAGGGCCTTTTCATGATTTTTTCAAGTAAAATAAAAATTAATGCTAAATCTGATAACATAGATTAATTCTTTACATTTTTGCCATTAAGAAATCATTTTTGTGTCCATATTGGACAGTTCCTGTAATCACTACATCAGGTGGAAGGACTTCTTGCACCCAGAACATTGATCATTGGCAGGAACTCCTGAAACCCTCCTCTTGGACCTGCAACAAAATTATTTCCTATAAGTCATTTTCAATACATTTCCTATCACCATATCTAGGATAATTGAAAAATATTAAGTTCTAACAAAATGGTGACATGTTCAAATATCATTTTATTTGCCCAAAACACTGAGACAAAAGTGTTCACCAAAAATAGACTATACGAGGTATCACAGAATGGCTCCTTACACTGATATAGAATTCAATTTGGAATGCTAGCATCAAATTCTGATCAAAATTGTATGTACCATTCTCGAGTTATATTTCCTGCCAATTTGAAAAATACTGTTTTGAGAAAACACATTTAAAGTTTTGGGTTACATTTTTTTGTAGTTAAGTTAAACATATTTCCAGTAAGTGATCCCTGGTCCATAAGGCAATCCTTCCAGAACCAAAAGGAGGTCCTCCTTCATCTTCTAGTAGTTGTGCCGTTCTCTTTGTTAGTCTCTTGTCATCTGCTGTTCTGCTTGCTTGATATGCTTTTCATCCACTTTTGTGCAAAAACTGTATCAGGCTGCTCTGATCTCAGGCTCAAGCGTGTTCAAAATTTTCATAATGCCTGTTGGGTCATCGTTGAAATTATGTGCTTCCACATTTTCTGCAATGTTGACTGTTTTCTATTTTTTTCCCCCACTGTTGATGGTTTTTGAAGACACTTTTTCACAAATTGCCATGTAACTTGATAACAGAGCTTCTGATGAACTTAGGAAGGACACTACAATAAAGCAGACATGCCAGAGAACATAAATAATTTTTTTTTATTTTCAAAGAGGAATATCCTCTTGAATAACAGGAAGATTTGTGCAAGATTGAATAGTTAGAGAAATAAATTAATATTAAGAGTTTAACTGGTGTATAAGGTAGTATGATTGTGGAAGTTAAGGAAAGTGATGTGGGATTAGCAGCTCGAATATCTTGCGGAAATTCAGAGTCTGAATCAGCTGTAGTGCCAGATGAAGTATATGTGTGCTGTATTGAAATGAATGAGTATGTGAGTAGCAAGATGGATGATACTGATTTAGGTTCAGTGGTATCTACTCATTAAGGGTTAATGGGTGTTGCGTACTTGCTGGAGAGCTGGGGTCAGGTGTAATTCGAGATGCACCAATTATTTCTGTGTTGTGCAGAGTGCAGTAGGAGATGGTAATTTTTGTAGCTGCTGTGAAGGATGCACAGGAAGCTATTGATGATATTAGTTACATTACTGTGTTGTGGATAATAGGGTGGATTAGGCACATTTAGTCATAAATAGTGCATCAGATTCTTGCCACCTGTTGTGGTGGCACTTCCTGCAAATGGGGGAGGGGGCAAGAGAAGGAAGAGGAAAAATGCTTTTAATACAAGTCTTCAGGCCAACAAGGCTAAATCCTTTCAGTAGCATGCTCCTGAGGATTGGAATGTCCATAAAGCTGATTATACTTGCAATGTAATGTTTACTGGGGTTAAGAGGAAGTGTCATGTGGAAACTGATCTTTGTCAGTGCTTGTTGGAGCTCAATTGAGGCACTGTTCCAGATGAGGGAAGCTGTTGCCAATGACATACTACTGCAAAGGTCTCCCCTGTGAAAGATGAACCAATTAAACTGCAAACCAACCCATGAAGACTTAGTTCACGTGATGTAGAATGGCGAGTCACAAAGAAACATAGCATTGTAAGTAGGAGTTAGCCTGTAGTTAGCAATAAAGTAAGGGAAGTAAGTGGGACTGTCTTAGTGGCTACTTGTAGTATCGTAAGTGATTTATGTGTCAGCATAGTTTTAGGGATGAAATTCCTGGGAAAAGTTATGGTGAACTTTTATAGCAGAGACAAGGTTCCGAGAGATGTACTAAAACAGAGAGTTAAGAAGCCACTGGATAGACAAAAAGAAATGCCAAGCATGAGAAATCAGTTAAGTAGGACCTTTTTTCTGTTGGTAGATGATTTGTTAAGGGAATTTGTTAACAAGAAGGAGGAGATCTGGAGTATTATTATAGCTGTTGATTGTATTAGTTAGAATATGATTCAGTATACTAATGGATATGTGTGAAAAATGAGGGAAGTTCAGTGGGGCTGTATCGATGCAAAAAGGATATTTTTCCGTGGAACAGATGCTCCAGCACATACAGCAGTATCGTGACGATTGATGCCACTAAGTCATTATGATGAGTGTCTCAATTACTGGTACCATTATGGCTCCAACTCTATGCTATTTCAGACAGAAAACTGACCATCCACTTGAGCACCCAGGGCATCAGTTCCCTACATCCTGGGTTACTATTAGAAAATAGTAAATAATTCACTAAGCAGCCAATGAATATTGTGGTTCAGGCTGGACTAGGATTAAGAGAATAAAAATGTATTGTACACATATCTCAAACCTCGAGATATGACGTCAAGATTTCCCAGAGATACAGAGATCTATGGTGCACTGGACTGGACATCCCAAAAAGGGGAGGTGTGTTGTGCCACAATCCTGTATGACATAATGGCTAGCTCCTGTGACTGTCTCAATAACCATACGTCATACAAAGGATGGCACAAGAAATTTTGGCAGTAGGTGTTCTTGTGCAAGAAGATGTATTCAGTAAAATGACATTGCAAAAGTCACCATCCAGGGCTTCTGAAAAGAGAGGCTGTCACACCACTACTGCACCAACATGACTGTGAAATTGTTGAGAAGACAGGAAAACTGGAGCGATGATATCACAGTTGCTCAATGGGCATGCCAGTATCTCACATTAGAGACCAGAAACATTACCATTTCAAAAATTGGTGCAGATCACACTTCCATACATTCGTCCAAATTAAGATAGGCATTATCAGTTATTGCCAGCTGCTAGCTACGAGGAGAGGTCCACAATGGTCTAAGAGTTGAGATCAGTCTACAAGCTGCCACAACTAGACTATATCTTCACTGACTGTAGGCTTGCTGCCTGTGCTATAAATCTGGATGCTGCTGACTTGGCACCTTCTAAATGGCTGGCCACCTGCTGGCCAGCTTCTGACAATTGGTGGTCGACTGTGTTGGTGGCTCAAGCCTGGACCATCTAGCTGCACAGTCATCTCAGTTTGAGTGAGCAAACACGGTCATTGTTTGCCATCACCTGTGCAGATACAAGTCACCGCTGTAAGCTGCCACTGTACATGCTGGTAGCTGAAGTTTTATTCCTTCTTCCCACCTGGCCCTGTGCACTGTGCAGTGTGAATGAGCCCACAGGTGCTGCCCAGTCCAGCCTGAGAGCGCTACAGCTGCCGTCCTGATGTGTCTCGTTTCTGTGTCCACTGTCTTTGCTTGAGTGAGACACCACACACTGTCTGTAACAATAGGCCACTGCTGAAATTTTTGCAGGTTGAAACCAGAATGCACCTTGGAGAGCCATGGCAGCCTCCCAGAACAATCATCCTTGTTGTACTTTGTTATGGAGCGAAGAGATTGCTTGAAAACACTGTTTTCATGATAGAACATCAGACTACCACCTGACATCTGTTACCACACCACTGCAACCATGCCTGGGGTGATGAACTACAGGCTATCCTGACTGTTCACAGCCCAGCTCCAGCATCCACTGTAGATACCACTCACCCCTGTCCTCTACAATTCCTTTCCCGTACTCCATGTTATCTGATTATTTTCCCTTATCTTCCTTTTCTGAGTGTGGTAAATGTTGGCTCTTTATCTGTCTTTGCTATGATTATGCATTCTCTATACTGAGCATAGTAGCACACCTGTATTCCCTTATTTTGAGAACTCTGTAATTACTAGACCTGAATTCCTGTTCTTTTTGCCACTGCACTTCACTAATTCCCATTACAGTGTACCTAACATCAACCGTGTAGTTCAGTTTCTCTTTTTAAATTCTCTAACCCACTTGTCAAGCCATGTACACATTTAGGAGTAACAGTGTGTAGAGATATGATGTGGAAGGATCACATAGGCTCAGTTGTAGGTAAAGCAAATGGTTGGCTACAATTCACTGGTAGTATACTGGAAACATATGAGATGTGGTTTATCCATGTAACATTGTCAGGGGCTTTATTTTACAGGTCTGTCTTGATCACTAAAACTTTTACACTTCAGTATTACTGGTTTTGGCTACTGCCATCTTCAGATCATAAAATATTCTGATATAGTGTCAATGTCAAATTCAACATGTAGGTACATAGTAAGTGAACTTACTGTTTACCTACATGTTTAGTTTGACATTCATACTACATCAGAATATTTTATGATCTGAAGATGGCAGTAACCAAAACCAGTAATAGTGAAGTGTAGAAGTTTGTGTGATAAAGATGGATCTGTAAAATAAAGTGCCGATAATATGATCTCGGACTCATTTTCAGACTTTATGTCTTCAGTTGATAAAATTGTTAGGGGCCACACAGTTTCTAGGACCCAGTAGCAGTGCTACCCAGTTTTAGCAGTAAAATTAAGAGGTTTGGATCCAAGAAAGAGGGTCATGACCTTTGGACCTGCTCCTGTTAACTTTCCTCGTGTTGAAGTTGCGCTGCTGACACAATTTAGTGACTATTTCTTGAAAAATAAGTTCCTAACAGAGACACAACACGGATTCCAAAAAGATCATAGTACTATCACAGCAATTACAGAATTTCTTCACAAAACATATGGTGCCCTTGATCAAGGAATGCAAACAGCTGGCATATTTCTAGACCTTACTAAAGCCTTTGACTCGGTAAACCATGAGTTACTTTTAAGTAAACTTGAGTCATACAATGTAAATGCTGCATCCATGCAATTGCTGGCTACATATTTATTTAACCGCATGCAGTGTACAAAGCTGACATACAAAATCAATAATCAGATCATTAATTTCCAGTCCAAATATGAGACAGTCACACAAGGTGTACCCCAGGGCTCAATTTTGGGCCCTTTCCTTTTCCTAGTGTACATAAATGATATAGAGCAACCTTTCAACTCCCAGTTGGTAACCTAAGTAGACGATACCTCACTGTTATTTCTTGGTAAACAAAATGATGAGTTAACGTTGGTAGCAACTGAGGGACTACAGCAAATAACTACTTATTTCCAAGATCAAGGTTTGAAAGTTAATATCAGTAAATCTCAGTTATTGCCATTTAAACTTACAAACTCACACCAAACCTCTATCAGTAACATAGGTGGAATTGAAGTAGTGGACTCAGAAGGCTGCAGATTTCTAGGTATTCACCTAGATGAAAATCTAAGATGGGTAAACCATATCAAATTTTTATGCAATAAAATCAGCAGTTCATTACATCTTATCAGCCAGTTATCAAAAGAAGTTCCACATCAGAGATTAAAAACAATTTATTATGGAATCATTTTTGCACAGATTAATTATGGGATAGAGATATGGGGTTGTGCTGCCGACATACATATGAACAGAATATTAACCCTACAGAAAAGAGCAATCAGAATTATCCATGGATTAGGGTATAGAGATTCATGCAGGAAAATCTTTGTTCATCATAAATACCTCACAGTCTACTCACTGTATCTTTACAAATTAATTATATTTTTTGTGACACATCAAAACAAAGAAACAAAGTGCTCTTATATGCATGCCTATAATACAAGAAATAAAGACTGCTATTACAGACAAAGAACAAAATTAAAATCAACAGACCATAGTCCATGCATTAGTGGTCAAATATGGTACAACAGATTACCGAGCTCTATAAGGTGCCACAAAGGGAACTTATTCAAAGTGAAACTGAAACATTTCTTGATTGACAAGTGTTTATACTCTTTAAGTGAATGTTAATATTAAACTAAAATAAATTATTGTACTAAACTTGTAAAAAAATGCTATGACGTTTGCAAAAGACACCCGTTGGTGTCTCCATGCAAAAAAAAAATACAATAAATAAAAATAAATAAATAAATGCCAACAGAATTCTTGTTCTTCATTGTGGAGGGAGAAGCTTTGACAATCCTAACAACTCATAGTGGTGAAATATTAGAAAAATCATTATATAAACATCAGCCAAAGTTAAGAGACAAAAGCCAACAGCCAATAAACCAGTTTAATCACCATTCACCACTTACGGCAGAATAGGTTTGAACATTAAATATACAATTAAGAATAATTTTTACAGTGAAGTTTTTACAATTTTTGATCCATATCTTTTACTCTTGTTGAATGGGTGTTAGAATAACCAATTTTACACCTTAACTTTGAAAATATTATAGAGCAATGTCCAAGCAGGTAGTGGAAGTTCATTAAAAAGTATTAAGTTTGTTGTTTTGTGTGAGTCTGTAGTCTTTGTGAGTCTGTGTCTCAGTATATCAAGATTCAGTTTGCCTCTGGAACTGTGAGGCTGTATCATCTCTCTGGCAATGGACTCATTTATGTTGCTTTTGACATGAAGCAATGTTGTGTATATGCATAAATTAACAAGTTAATATTTGGAGCATGATAAAGAGAGGATGACAGTGTTTCTTAGGTGTAGCTCTGCTTATTATTCTGGTGACTTTTTTTTTTTAATTTTCAGAATTTCACTAACATAGCTGGAATGTCCCAATAGCACTCTGCCGTAGGATATGTGTGATTGAAATAGGCCAAAATATGCAACCCTCAGAGACTCACCAGTGACTACATCCATCAGTTTCCACATGAGATAGCTTACTCTTGCAATTCTCTTGCAGACATAGCTAATACATTGTTCCCAGTTTAATTTCCAGTCAATGTGAAAGCCTAACAGCTTTACTGATTTACTTTCCACAGACTCATAATTAGTTGTTGTGTTTCATCAGAACTGTATAGGACTTCATTGGAAGAAAACCAATTCATTGCTAGTTCTAATTTTTCCTGTGTTGCCATATCCAGTTTTGTCATGTCATGGTGGGTACTGAGCAGTGTTGTGTCATCTGCATAACACATTATGGAATCTGCTTCTACATGCTGCATAGTTAGGCAGAGAGTTAAGTGCAGTGATGAACAGTGGCACTCCAATTCAAACTTCCTTGAAAGAAGAGCATCTGTTTTTGACTGATACAGACTGCTTTCTGTTGCTTAGATATAAATCGATTAGATCTAAAGACGGGCTGTGTATGCCGTAATATGTCAATTTTGCAAGTATGGTGTTAAACAGTATACAGCCAAAGGCTTTGCAGAGATCACAAAGTATAATGATACTAGATCTTCATGTTCAAATGCAATTAACACCTGGTTAACAACTTCAGTGACTGTAGCAGTAGTATTTTTGTCATGTTGGAATCCAAACCGTATGTTGGAGAGAAGATAATGCCTCCCAAATAGCTATTTAGCTAGTTGTACATTAGATCCCAAAAACTTTGGAGAAAATTGGGAAAACAGAAATTGGTCAGTAGTTTTGGGGCGATGCTTATCTGTCTTTTTAAAGATTTCTATCAGTTTAGCAAGTTCGAGTGCATCAGGAAAAACTCTAGATTCTAAACAAATATTGAAGATGATATAGAGAGGTTGACAAATGAGATGTATTATTTTTTTAGTCACATAGTTGGACAACCAATAACAGTCCATTCTTCTGGGGTTTGAGGATCTTCACACAGCTTTTATAATAGTCTTGAGGGTGAGAACACTCTATTGGAAGTCATATCCCTTAGGTGGCTCAGCACCAAGAAGATCTAAAGCACAAATGTCGTTTTGTTTAATTTTGTCTTTCAGCTTCTTCACAGAGATTATAAAGTAATTGTTTACTTCTTCAGAGTCCAGTGCTACTACATCTTGTGCATAGTTTTGAGACTTTTCTTCATTAATTATCTCCCATTCTGCTTTACATTCATTGGGAGCATGTCCATATGCAAGTTTTTTGGCCGGGGTCAGTTTGTCTTTGTAGTTCTTTTTACATCATAGAAAAAGCTCTATATCAGGTGTCATCCAGCTCAGGCTCTTGTACAGTCTGAGCATATATGAGCCAGCTCATCTGTATACCATTTGAGCTGTTTCTTTTTCTGTTTATGCTTAGGATTAATTTTGGTTAATGGTTAACAATAGTACCATATTTCAGTGAGTTTTTTGATGAAAATAATCAGACGCTTCTTCCCCAGTGCTCTTCCCAGGTTGTGTGTTGTACATAAGTCCCTGATAACATCAGCTGATCTGTCAACAAATAGATTAATATATTCGTCTTTCTGGCCTCTTATCTATGTAGCATTAGACTTGATGCTGGCTGATGAGTCTGACTTAGACAACTGATCACAGCAGAATGTTAAAATTAAGGGATCATAGTCTACTAGTGCTCCACTAACAAGTCTGGCATCATACATATCTCTAGAAAAATTAACCATAATGTATGCAAGCAGGCATTATTCTGTATGGGCCTGTAGTTTGTATAATGTAAATTTAGAGGTCTTAGTATGTTAAAAAAATGTCCTTGTAACATGATCATCCTAGTTGATCATTTCAGTGTTGAAATCACCACAGGTAATGACTTTTGTCTTAGTTTTCAAAATTTTCCTCATAAGCAGTTCAAATCTTTCATCAGCAGAAGTTTGAAAGAGTGGATGGTGCAAACATGCATTCAGTTCTCTATTGAGAAGTCAGTCAGCATTCATTGCCACCATTCAAGGAGCATTTACCATACATCTTTTTTGGGAATGGGTGACACCAATCAGAGAATTAAAGATTGGTAAGGCTACTAGATTTCATTTCCCTTTTTGTAGCCATTAATGTAGAGCTATGAATAAAAAGTAGTGTGTGCAATACTAAATACTCTTTGTGGTGAATGTGGTGAGTTTGATGTAGCCATCTGATTATTGCCAAGAGCTCAAACACTACTGATTGCTGAGCTTGCTTCATTGAATACTTTTTGTTGCAGTTATACTTCAGCAGCTCTAAATTACTAATGATAGTTCCAACTTATTGATTACAGAGTTTATTTCACTGATGCTATTTGCTGTGCTATAGATGATTAAAATCATTTCAAAGATTCATTTTAAAAAATTCTTGATTCTTGAGTATAAACCATGTCAGTATGCTGTCAAACATGATATTCACATTTGTGGCTGTACCTCATCTCTTCAGTCTCCATGATATAGACTTTCCTTTTGCTAAATCAATGAAAATATTAAGCATTTCAGAATGCAATGTACTAAAGAGAAGTGATACCTACAAGCTCAAGATTTTTGATTGTTGTAGTTTCTCAAAGCCCAAAAAAATGTGGCAAACAGCTGTGGCTAAATTAATTACTAGCCATAATTATATTCTCCAGAAACTAATTTTATTCATTTGAGAAATAAGTATTGAAATCTGAAATCCTTCAATTGCCATCACATTCACTGAAATGTACTCATCTTGCTTCATCTCCTTGATTAAGTAGTAATATAATAATTATAAGATACAACATCTAATAAAACCATATTTGTTTTCTGTAGGAAAGGAAAGTGCATCTCACTCCAGAGCAGGTGAGTGAACTGTATTTTCAACATTATGGGAATCTGTACTTCCCACTACTAGTAGCACACATGTCCAGTGGCCCAGTCATTGCTCTTTGCTTAACAAAAACAAATGCTATAGAAGACTGGAAGCTTCTTATGGGTCCAAAGTGTGTTAAAGTTGCCAGAGTGGAGTACCCTAAAACACTTCGAGCAAAATTTGGAGATCCAGATGATGAAATAAGAAATGCACTTCATGGAAGTGACTCTGAAGAAATGGCTGAGAAAGAGCTACACTTCTTTTTTCCTGAATGTAAGTCCATGTGATACAAGTTTATTTAATGTCAAATGTTTCTAGTTATCGGTATAAATTCTCATTACTAAGCAGAAAGTCATGTACAGAGCTGCACAGAGAATTAGTTTATTAAAGTGAAATAATCTTAAATCCTAACACTGACATGTTTTTCTACTTTTTCTGAGAGAAATGTCAAAGAGTACATTTGCTTTGTAATTAATTTTCTATTTGTGGAAAACACCCACTGATCGAGCCATCAATGGGAAAAACTTGCATGAATAACAGCTTTCCTATTTATTTGTTGTATGACACTTGAAGACAGGTGGGAAACATCCCATGAAAGCCTACTTTCAAAGTTTCAATAACCAGAACTAAGTAAGAAATCTAGGAACATACTACCATTTTCAATGTATTGCTCTCATAAGGACTGCAAACACAAGAGTAGACCAACTAAAGCATTCACAGAGGCATTTAAATACTCATTCTTTCCACACCGTGTACACAACAGGAACTGGAAGAAGCTCTGAGTGGTACAGTGGTACAGATGCAGAGTATAGATGCAGATGTAGGACTTTCATTGATAATAAATGAATGAGCAATATATGTGTTCTGTTTGCAAGTGAAAGCAACCAAGTTCTGACAAACTGATAAATTGATAAATTATGGGTCCTAGCCATGTTATTTTACATCCAGGCACATTTCAGATAATGTGCCAGTGTTGGGTAATGTGAGTTTAATTATTAATTGCTCAAATGCTAATCTTCAGTGATTTGTTGAACATTATGACTTCACTGTGTACTTTATTTTTGGCAAAGAAAGTGTATTCTCCACTTCTTGTTAAATTTAACATGTTAGTAAAGAGAATTTTTCAGCCATAGGTGCTAGTGTAATAAGTGGGGCATCATTTTTATCACTTATAAGGGCAAACAGATATGTTTGCTGGAAGCAATATACTCAGACTATAAGTTCCAAGACAGAGACCACAAATCATTATCCAATATGATCATGACTGCTTGATGGGCAATAGCAGTACACTTGTCTAACAAGTCAGAATCTTACACTTAGTATGACATTTTTAAACCTAGTAAAATATTCTGTACAAAAATTATGGATCCCTTCTGATGGCATCTGCAACAGATACTCTGGATTAAGTCTGAGCTTATTTCAACAATTAAGTTGTCAAATGTTACCATTACTGGTTCCAACTTGCTACAAAGTCATCGTCAGATTATTTGAATATGTTACATAGGAACTCATTTCATTACACAGTAACCCATATTGTTTACCTAATAACAATATAGTTATGAAACTAATGCAATATAGTTTTGAAACTAATGACACCTATTCCACAAAGAATTAGAGCACAACAAATGGCTGTAGCCAATAAATGTTATGTGAGGCCATGATCAATCTTAAAATTACTTTGAACTTTAGAGTGTTTAACTTAGCATATTCTGATTGAATGGTAACAGATGAGTTGAGATTATACACGTTTCTTTTACCTTAGACCTGCAGTGAAGAGATCTTTGTGGATGTCCATTACATCAGAAAACCAAAGCATAAATTATCTATCCTTACGCATAAAAGGAAATGTACTGACTTATTGACTCATCATCACCCAGCCCAAACTGCAAAGGATGGAAACTTGAAATTTGGAGAGGGTGTTGATCTTATACTGAAGTACTGAAGCACAGTTTAATCCCCTAAGGGTTGAAATAGGAGATGACAGGTTTTTTGAAGTAAGGTAATTTTGAATCTAGCAATGGGGAAATTGGTATTTGGTTTCTTGATAAAAAAAAAAAAAAAAAAAAAAAATGCATTTCAGCATTTTTGGAAATTTAGCCCCCCAAGGGAGTGAAACAGCAGAGCAAAAGTTTTATGAAAATATTTCATTATGAAAGCAGAATCACTTTTTGGTCAGAAGTAGACCTACATTCAGAAACGACCATGCTTCTGTGGCCTTAATTAGCACGAAAGTTTCAGAAGGTTTTGCAATTTGTGAACTAAATCAATGAAAGATATTTAACAGTCACCACAACAAACTGGCTTTGTCAGAATTGCATATAAAAAGAAATGGATCTTTAACACATTTCATTTTTCACTGTGCTCAATATATGTTTATAAATTTATTTTGTTGTAATTATTGTGCAAACTAATAATTACTGATGACAAAATAGATATGAGACCATTTTTAAGTATGATTCTGTGACCAAAATGGTACTGAAACAGAGGATGACAGACTAAGGCTGAAATACTAATTGTTTTTTTCCAAAGCTGTTTCACAGAGGAAGACTGCACTGTAGTTCCTTCTCTAGATTGTCGCACAGATGACAGAATGGTAGATATTGAAATAGATGACAGAGGGTTAGAAAAACAATTAAAATCGCTCAAAAGAGGAAAGGCCGCTGGACCTGATGGGATACCACTTCAATTTTACACAGAGTACGCGAAGGAACTTGCCCCCCTTCTTGCAGCGGTGTACCGAAGGTCTCCAGAAGAGTGTAGCATTCCAAAAGATTGGAAAAGGGCACAGGTCATCCCCTTTTTCAAGAAGGAAAGTCGAACAGATGTGCAGAATTATAGACCTATATCTCTAATGTCAATCAGTTGTAGAATTTTGGAACACATCTTATGTTCGAGTATAATGACTTTTCTGGAGACTAGAAATCTACTCTGCAGGAATCAGCATGGGTTTGGAAAAAGACCATTGTGTGAAACCCAGCTCACACTATTCATCCATGAGACTCAGAGGGCTATAGACATGGGTTCCCAGGTAGATGCCATGTTTCTTGACTTGCGCAAGGCGTTTGATACAGTTCCCCACAGTCGTTTAATGAACAAAGTAAGAGCATATGGACTATCGGACCAATTGTGTGATTGGATTGAAGAGTTCCTAGATAACAGAATGTAGCATGTTATTCTCAATGGAGAGAAGTCTTCTGAAGCAAGAGTGATGTCAGGTGTGCTGCAGGTGAATGTCATAGGACCTTTGCTATTCACAATATATACAGGGTGTTACAAAAAAGTACGGCCAAACTTTCAGGAAACATTCCTCACACACAAATAAAGAAAAGATGTTATGTGGACATGTGTCTGGAAACGCTTAATTTCCATGTTAGAGCTCATTTTAGTTTCGTCAGTATGTACTGTACTTCCTCGATTCTCCGCCAGTTGGCCCAATTGAAGGAAGGTAATGTTGACTTTGGTGTTGTGTTGACATGCGACTCATTGCTCTACAGTACTAGCATCAAGCACATCAGTACGTAGCATCAACAGGTTAGTTTTCATCACGAACGTGGTTTTGCAGTCAGTGCAATGTTTACAAATGCGGAGTTGGCAGATGCCCATTTGATGTATGGATTAGCACGGGGCAATAGCTGTGGCACGGTAGGTTTGTATCAAGACAGATTTCCAGAACGAAGGTGTCCCGACAGGAAGACATTCGAAGCAATTGATCGGCGTCTTAGGGAGCACAGAACTTTCCAGCCTATGACTCGCGACTGGGGAAGACCTAGAAAGACGAGGACACCTGCAATGCACGAGGCAATTCTTCGTGCAGTTGACAATAACCCTAATGTCAGCATCAGAGAAGTTGCTGCTGTACAAGGTAACATTGACCACATCACTGTATGCAGAGTGCTACAGGAGAACCAGTTGTTTCCGTACCATGTACAGCATGTGCAGGCACTATCAGCAGCTGATGGGCCTCCACGGGTACACTCCTGCGAATGGTTCATCCAACAATGTGTCAATCCTCATTTCAGTGCAAATGTTCTCTTTAAGGATGAGGCTTCATTCCAATGCAATCAAACTGAAAATTTTCACAATCAACGTGTGTGGGCTGACGAGAATCTGCACGCAATTGTGCAATCACGTCATCAACACAGATTTTCTGTGAACGTTTGGGCAGGCATTGTTGGTGATGTCTTGATTGGGCCCCATGTTCTTCCACTTATGCTCAATGGAGCACGTTATCATGATTTCATATGGGATACTCTACCTGTACTGCTAGAACATGTGCCTTTACAAGTACGACACAACATGTGGTTCATGCACGATGGAGCTCCTGCACATTTCAGTCGAAGTGTTCGTACGCTTCTCAACAACAGATTCGGTGACCGATGGATTGGTAGAGGCAGACCAATTCCATGGCCTCCACGCTCTCCTGACCACAACCTTCTTGACTTTCATTTATGGGGGCATTTGAAAGCTCTTGTCTGCGCAACCCTGGTACCAAATGTAGAGACTCTTCGTGCTCGTATTGTGAATGGCTGTGATACAATATGCCATTCTCCAGGGCTGCATCAGCGCATCAGGAATTCCATGCGACGGAGGGTGGATGCATGTATCCTCACTAACGGAGGACATTTTAGATATTTTCTGTAACAAAGTGTTTGAAGTCACGCTGGTACATTCTGTTGCTATGCGTTTCCATTCCATGATTTAATGTGATTTGCAGAGAAGTAATAAAATGAGCTCTAACATGGAAAGTAAGCACTTCCAGACACATGTCCACATAACATACTTTCTTTCTTTGTGTGTGAGGAATGTTTCCTGAAAGTTTGGCCGTACCTTTTTGTAACACCCTGCATAAATGACCTTGTGGATAACATCGGAAGTTCACTGAGGCTTTTTGTGGATGGTGCTGTAGTATATCAAGAGGTTGTAACAATGGAAAATTGTACTGAAATGCAGGAGGATCTGCAACGAACTGACGCACAGTGCAGGGAATGGCAATTGAATCTCAATGTAGACAAGTTTAATGTGCTGCAAATACATAGAAAGAAAGATCTTTTATCATTTGGCTACAATATAGCAGGTCATCAACTGGAAGCAGTTAATTCCACAAATTATATGGGAGTAGGTATTAGGAGTTATTTAAAATGGAATGGCCATATAAAATTAATTGTCGGTAATGCAGATAGATGCCAGACTGAGATGCATTGGAAGAATCCTAAGGAAATGCAGTCCAAAAACAAAGGACATAGGTTACAGTACACTTGTTCGCCCACTGCTTGAATATTGCTCTCTAGTGTGGGATCTGTACCAGATAGGGTTGATAGAAGAGATAGAGAAGATCCAACGGAGAACAGTGCTCTTTGTTACAGGATCATTTAGTAATCATGAAAGCCTTACGGAGATGATAGATAAACTCCAGTGAAAGGCTCTGCAAGAGAGACGCTCAGTAGCTTGGTACGGGCTTTTGTTGGAGTTTTGAGAACATATCTTCACCAAGGAGTCAAGCAGTATATTGCTCTCTCCTACGTATATCTCGCGAAGAGACCATGAGGATAAAATCAGAGAGATTAGAGCCCACACAGAGGCATACCAACAATCTTTCTTTCCATGATCAATATGAGACTGGAGTAGAAGGGAGAACCGATAGAGGTACTCAAGGTACCCTCCGCCACACACCGTTCGGTGGATTGTGGAGTATGGATGTAGATGTAGATGTAGATTGTATGGATGTATATTCAGTAGTGAACAGGCTCTCTGACAACGAGGCATAACCAGCTATATTAAACAGTTTATCTGATTGCAATGAAGTGATGTTAAAGAAACAGTTAAGAGTAATTAATGAATTTGATGTATTTATAAATGGGTTTCTATCAATCTTTAGCAGCTGCTCTCCCAAGAAAACAGTGTGGAACTAATAACTCATTAAAGAATCCTTTGATTACAAGAAATCAAAGTACCATGTGCAACAAAAATGAAATTGTTATTATTTCACATTACAAAAAATATGGTACTGTAGTTAGTCAGTTTCGTGTTCCACAGAACTTATGCATGATGATTCGTAATGATGTGGAATGAATCTTTTAAGTGCAATTCATACATAAAGATCACAGTCTCTGGTAGTGGCTGAAAGCTCATTTCATAATAATGTAACTACATGCTGATCATTTACAAGTGTTTATTTTTTATTCCTTAAACAAAAGACAGACAAAGTTATTAATTCCTGCCCACTAACTTTTACACATTACATTGAAACAAACTCTTCTATGGAAGAGAGGGAATTATCAAAGAGAAACTTTCTCAGTTTGTTTTCAAATTTTACGTTGCTATCAGACATTTTATATTACTGGATAAGTGATCAAAAATCTTGGTTGCAGTGTGAAGGAAAGTGATCGTAGGAAAAAAATAAATAAAAAACAGAGAAGTAGTTAAGAAATGTGCTGACTTTTGTAATGAAGGAAAACAGCCAAATAATAAATGACAGAAGTCGGGTATGTAATAATCACTTCCTTGAATCAGCTCAGAAAACTGGCATGGACAGTTCAAGGAATAGAACAATAAAACATATGCAGAAAATAGTGCCTCATACATAAGGACAATTACAATTGCCTCATGTTCTGAGAAAGAAATTAAGAATGCAATTAACTCCCTCAGAACCAAAACGAGTCATGGAGTTGAAAATGTCTCAGGCAAAGTGCTAAAATCCCTTCTTCATATATATGCAATGTATTTTTTACATCCTGCGATTAGTGCATCTGATTATGAGTGCACTGAGTGTGGTTTTGTCGTGCATGTGTGTTTGAATTGGCCACCAACTGTATCAGCTTGCGCAGGCCACTGGAGGCCACCTGCGGGAGGCATGCACAGAGCAAGGTCTTCACCATGCCATCTGCCAGTGCCTCATACATGTAAGTGCAAGAGCAGTGCTGACTGACTTCTCTTGTATGTCCTTTCAGGGTGACGTTCACATTAGTGTACTGTATCTTGCTACTTGAGGATCCACAGAAGTTTGTTTTCCATTATTGTTGAGTGCTTCATGAATAAAGCCATATTTGCATTACTTGGACTGGTCTCGTGTATTATAGGTTTACTACAGTATCCACTCACATACGCAACATATAACCCCTTTACAGAAAAGATAGTAAGACAGATATTAATGATTACCAACCAGTCTCACTACTTAACTCCTCCTTGGAGGTACTGGAAAAATTTATGCATGCGAGAATCATAATACACCACTTATATTTTAAAGTATCATTCTATCATGTAGACAAGAAGCAGAAATACTTCTCTATGCTGATGATGCAAGTACTACAATCAAGCCTAGTTATCTTCACTAAGACTAATGCTGAAACAAATTATGCCATAGAGGAGTTACACAAGATACCATCAAAGACAGGCCTTCAAATATCACATAAGAAGACTCATTTAATGGACAAATTACATTAAAACATCAGAAAATCCCCAATTTAGAAAGAGCCATTAAATTCTAGAAAGCATACAGCATAATATGGAATTACTGTGATAAATAAGTAATGTCTCATAATGTGAAACTTCAGCATTAGGACACAGTTGTTTTGCATGAAGCATTATATGTTTCAGAAACTACATCTCTAGGAGGCCACTCAAAATTTTATGAAGTTGAAAAGGAAGAGTGCAAAATTCTCAGAAAAAATATGGCCTCTATTAATATAAATGGCATGTGGGTTAAAAGAAAAACTACAGACATATAGACAACAGTAGATAAGTTCACTGATGCAATATATAAAAGATTTGTGGAGTTCTATGGTTGCAGCTGCCGAATGGACAACACTAGATTAACTAAAAACCTATGTAATATAATAAATTTTATAATAGGTGAAAATTACTTGATTAGAAGCAATTATGTAGGACTTGGGAGAAATGAATGCCACACGAGATACCATTAGATTGTGTAAAGCCTTTGGAATCCTAGTTGCAAATCACACATTCACAGAGAAGGATCATGGAAAACAGTGGAAATCGAGAAACAACAAAGAGATATCATGAAGAGATTTTGGGATGACAAGAATAAAAGGAAACTGTCAGACCAAGGTAACAAGTTCACATGTGCTCTTTAATTGGGCATAATGAAGAAAGGAGAAGGAGAAGGAAAAGGAGAAGAAGAAGGAGAAATTATTTACACTGTACACCACTGAGCCATAGTTGGCACAGAAAGAAGTAAAACATTCAGCTATAAAAAATCTTTGACCACCTACTGAGAGATGTATAGTATTTAAGAATTTAGTGGATAATAAAATCAACTTCAAACAAAAACTTAAATCACATCTATGCATGTAAAAAAAAAAAAAAAAAAAAAAAAAAAAACACATTTAAATGCTAATGCAAATGGTCAGCAGTCTGTAATATTTTTCACTGAGAGGCTGTACTTCAATTGTAAAAGGGACTCATTCCATATAATGGTGAGGGGTTGCAATTACAAGTCCTGGAACATGCAAATAACTAACTAATAGACTTAAAGATAAGGCCATTCTGAACATGAAGCTTGGTCCACGACATAAGAAGCTAACTGTTATTCTTCAGCTTCTCCTGAATAATTCATAATGAAATAAATCTCAAGTGAATGGGTGGATGTCAGTGTCCAACAGGTACAATATTTCAGCAAATGACCACATTGCCATCATCAGGTGCTCTGACCAACTGGATGCCTAAGAGCTGATGCTGGGTTTATATCTCCTCCTTCCTACCTGGCATTCAGCATGAGGTCTGCACCCAGGTACGAGCATATGTCCAATGTCTCCTCCCTTCTTCCTGCCACCAAATCATTTCATCTGGGGTTCATGCCTAGGGATACATGCTGGTAGCATCTTGCTGTGGCTCTGCCTATCCCTGAGGTCAGTTCATTGTAGGATATCTCTTTCTTGTTCTTGTCCTTCTTCTTCTTCTTCTTCTTCTTACCCAGACTTATTTTGGATTTCAAGACCTTACTAAGTATGTAGCAATCAGTGGCTCCCTTGCTTAAATCTCAATAAATTTTTTAGTTACATGGTCACAGAAGTTAGACATCTGTGTCAGAACCTTCGTATGGTCATAATCTCTCCAGTGTGATTCTGGAAGGCAATGTTCTGCAGCTGCTAACCTGTTAGGCTGATGCGGCCTGATGTGCCATTGGTGTTCTCAGCAATGATCTTTGACAGTACGCTCAGTTTGGCCAGTGCAAGTCAGGCCTCACTGGCAGGCGATCTAATAGACCCTGAATTTCTATCAAATAGTGCCCGTGTTTTATATGGTGTAGAGAAGACAGTTTCCACTTTCCAAAGAATGCATCCAGTCTCCCTGGATAGTGCACCATAAAATGGAATAAATGGCAGCACTTTTCTCGGAACATTTTCCTCGTATGTTCCAGTTCTGGGTTGGGGCTCTCATTGTCAGCGAGGGTGCAAGCTCTGTGTACCAGTGTTTTGAGAATGCTGCTTCTCTGTGCCTGGTGGTGGCAGCTCTTACAATACATGCTGTGGCCCAACATGCTGTCAGCTCTTCTTTTCTTTTTACCAGGACATCCAGAAAAAGAAACACTTCAACATCTCCAGCTTCTGTTATAAGTTGATGTTCTGTTGTATGAAACTAAGATGCTTAAGAAAATCATTCCGCTGATCTCTTCCATTTGGTTTCTTAGGGCTTCCTCCTTGAAGTGTTCCACATACATGTTGGTGACAAAAGGTGAAGGTGGACTCCCCACGGCTACGCCTTCTGTCCGCTAGTAGTAACCACCATTGAAAAGAAAGTATGTCAATGTCAAGACCTGTCTGAAAAGTATGTCTCTGTCAAATTTGCAAAGGCATTCTGATGAAAAGAGACAACATTGACACACATAAGGATGTCAGAATCACCAACCCTACAGTTGTTAAGACAGCAATATCCATGAAGCTGGGAATATGACGTGGACATTTTTCAACATCAGGTACTTAGCGTGGGAATATGTTGGTATACCAGTGTTGCCAACAGGGGGGTGTAAAGGCCTTTGAAAGTCCATAAAATCTCAATGGCACAGGGGCCCACTTTCATAGATTCTTGAAAACTTCATCAGGAAAGGCAGATTCTTTGAGAAATGCCATGATCTTCCTCTCAGCTCTCTAGATAGCATTAGTGTTCATAGAAATGTTTGGTTTCATAAGTTTAGTTCACAGAAGAGCATGACAGTCACGTGAAGTAGTTCTTCAGCTTCTTCATGTGATACTCATGCTGCTGCCTGTTCCACTGTGCTGATAATGTCAGTGATAGGTGCGAATTTAGTAGTTGATACAAAATTGAGTCCTTTCTTAGGGAATGAAACCATGACCCCTATCTAGTAGCTTGGCCATGAAACTTATGATGGCCTTTCAGGCAGCATCAAGAGGTATTCTTTCTGATACACACTCAGGTTTTGATGTTTGATGTCTAGTTACCTTCCTTCATATGGATTCTTCTGTGTCCCAGGTGACACCATCACTCTATTCCCATGTCCAGGAACTGAACTGGTCGGCCAGCTGTAGATGTTATTTCAGTGGCCCTGTAATGGTCAAATCCAGGCACCAGAGAGTAAGGCATGTTGTTGTTGTTGTTGTGGTCTTCAGTCCTGAGACTGGTTTGATGCAGCTCTCCATGCTACTCTATCCTGTGCAAGCTTCTTCATCTCTCAGTACCTACTGCAACCTACATCCTTCTGAATCTGCTTAGTGTATTCATCTCTTGGTCTCCCTCTATGATTTTTACCTTCCACGCTGCCCTCCAATACTAAATTGGTGATCCCTTGATGCCTCAGAACATGTCCTACCAACCGATCCCTTCTTCTAGTCAAGTTGTGCCACAAACCTCTCTTCTCTCCAATCCTATTCAATACCTCCTCATTAGTTATGTGACCTACCCATCTAATCTTCAGCATTCTTCTGTAGCACCACATTTCAAAAGCTTCTATTCTCTTCTTGTCCAAACTATTTATCGTCCATGTTTCACTTCCATACATGGCTACACTCCATACAAATACTCTCAGAAACGACTTTCTGACACTTAAATCTATACTCGATGTTAATAAATTTCTCTTCTTCAGAAACGCTTTCCTTGCCATTGCCAGTCTACATTTTATATCCTCTCTACTTCGACCATCATCAGTTATTTTGCTCCCCAAATAGCAAAACTCCTTTACTACTTGAAGTTTCTCATTTGCTAATCTAATTCCCTCAGCATCACCCAATTTAATTCGACTACATTCCATTATCCTCATTTTGCTTTTGTTGATGTTCATCTTATATCCTTCTTTCAAAACACTATCCATTCCGTTCAACTGCTCTTTCAAGTACCTTTGCTGTCTCTGACAGAATTACAATGTCATCGGCAAACCTCAAAGTTTTTACTTCTTCTCCATGAATTTTAATACCTACTCCGAATTTTTCTTTTGTTTCCTTCACTGCTTGCTCAATATAAAGATTGAATAACATCGGGGATAGGCTACAACCCTGTCTCACTCCCTTCCCAACCACTGCTTCACTTTCATGTCCCTCGACTCTTATAACTGCCATCTAGTTTCTCTACAAATTGTAAATAGCCTTTCACTCCCTGTATTTTACCCCTGCCATCTTCAGAATTTGAAAGAGAGTATTACAGTCAACATTGTCAAACACTTTCTCTAAGTCTGCAAATGCTAGAAATGTAGATTTGCCTTTCCTTAATCTAGCTTCTAAGATAAGTCGTAGGGTCAATATTGCCTCACGTGTTCCAATATTTCTACAGAATCCAAACTGATCTTCCCCAAGGTTGGCTTCTACTAGTTTTTCCATTCGTCTGTAAAGAATTCGCATTAGTATTTTGCAGCTGTGGCTTATTAAACTGATTGTTCGGTAATTTTCACATCTGTCAACACCTGCTTTCTTTGGGATTGGAATTATTATATTCTTCTTGAAGTCTGAGGGTATTTCGCCCATCTCATACGTCTTGCTCACCAGATGCTAGAGTTTTGTCAGGACTGGCTCTCCCAAGACCGTCAATAGTTCTAATGCAAAGTTGTCTACTCCCGGGGCCTTGTTTCGACTCAGAACTTTCAGTGCTCTGTCAAACTCTTCATGCAGTATCATATTTCCCATTTCATCTTCATCTACATCCTCTTCCATTTCCATGATATTGTCCTCAAGTTCATCGCCCTTGTATAGACCCTCTATATACTCCTTCCACCTTTCTGCTTTCCCTTCTTTGCTTAGAACTGGGTTGCCATCTGAGCTCTTGATATTCATACAAGTGGTTCTCTTCTCTCCAAAGGTCTCTTTAATTTTCCTGTGGGCAGTATCTATCTTACCCCTAGTGAGATAAGGCTCTACATCCTTACATTTGTCCTCTAGCCATCCCTGCTTAGCCATTTTGCACTTCCTGTCGATCTCATTTTTGAGACGTTTGTATTCCTTTTTGCCTGCTTCATTTACTGCATTTTTGTATTTTCTCCTTTCATCAATTAAATTCTATATTTCTTCTGTTACCCAAGGATTTCTATTAGCCCTCGCCTTTTTACCTACTTGATCGTCTGCTGCCTTCACTACTTCATCTCTCAGAGCTACCCATTCTTCTTCTACTGTATTTCTTTCCCCCATTCCTGTCAATTGTTCCCTTATGCTCTCCCTGAAACTCTCTACAACCTCTGGTTCTTTCAGTTTATCCAGGTCCCATCTCCTTAGATTCCCACCTTTTTGCAGTTTCTTCAGTTTCAGTCTGCAGTTCATAACCAATAGATTGTGGTCAGAATCCACATCTGCCCCTGGAAATGTCTTACAATTTAATACCTGGTTCCTAAATCTCTGTCTTACCATTATATAATCTATCTGAAACCTGTCAGTATCTCCAGGGTTCTTCCATGTATACAACCTTCTTTCATGATTCTTGAACCAAGTGTTAGCTATGCATAAAACAGCTAAGACTGTGGATCATAAAGTCCTCAGATCAATGTATTATGGACTTGTCTTCCCACATTTGTCTTATTCAGTTCATATATTGGGAAATGCACAAGCTGGCTACCTAAAAAGAATATTCACAATTCAGAAAAGGGCAGTGAGATGCACTGCAAAAATACCACCAAGACAGACCTGTAGGCAAGCTTTTGTACACTATAATATTATGACAGTATATTCACTGTATATATACCAAAGCATAATGGTGGTAAGGTCAAGTGATAAACACCTCCTAAATAAAGATGTACACAAACACGGTACAAGAGGAAATGAAAATTACTACATGATAAAGAGAAATCTAAAACTGTCTATGACTGCCCCAGAAGAAGCAGGCAAGAGGTTTTTTAATAAACTCCCCAAAATCGTTAAAAAAGAAACAGATCTAAAATGTTTTAAAAATCATTTGAAACTATATCTCACAGAGAAATGTATATACAATTTGAGTGAATACTAAGATGGTGTTTAAATACATCATTACTGAAATGTACTTGTAAAAATTATTATTTCTGTATGTTTTTTTTTTATTTGTGTGTACATATAATGTGAAACATTGTATGATTATGGACTATTTCTGTTTAATCATTTGTTTCATTTATATATATATTGAAATCAAGTTTGATGTTAATAGGATATTGTATGACACACCCAATACTCTCAGCTGGATTTTCAGCTGGAGTCCATGGGCAAAGAATAAATAAATAAATAAATGATTAAGTTGTGCTCTGTGCAAAATTCTACCAAGCGGCTTCCTCTCTCATTTATTAGCCCCAAGCCATATTCACCTACTACATTTCCTTCTCTCCCTTTTCCTACTACCGAATTCCAGTCACCCATCACTATTAAATTTTCGTCTCCCTTCACTATCTGAATAATTTCTTTGATTTCATCATACATTTCTTCAATTTCTTTGTCATCTGCAGAGCTAGTTGGCATATAAACTTGTACTACTGTAGTAGGTGTGGGCTTCGTGTCTATCTTGGCCACAATAATGCGTTCACTATGCTGTTTGTAGTAGCTTACCCTCACTCCTATTTTCCTATTCATTATTAAAGCTACTCCTGCATTACCACTATTTGATTTTGTATTTACGATCCTGTATTCGCCTGACCAAAAGTCTTGTTCCTCCTGCCACCGAACTTCACTAATTCCCACTATATCTAACTTTAACCTATTCATTTCCCTTTTTAAATTTTCTAACCTACTTGCCCGATTAAGGGATCTGACATTCCATGCTCCGATCCGTAGAACACCAGTTTTCTTTCTCCTGAGAACGACATCCTCCTGAGTAGTCCCTGCCCAGAGATCCGAATGGGGGGCTATTTTACCTCCGGAATATTTTACCCAAGAGGACGCCATCATCATTTAACCATACAGTAAAGCTGCATGCCCTCAGGAAAAATGACGGCTGTAGTTTCCCCTTGCTTTCAGCCGTTCGGAGTACCAGCATAGCAAGGCCGTTTTGGTTAGTTACAAGGCCAGATCAGTCAATCATCCAGACTGTTGCCCCTGCAACTACTGAAAAGGCTGCTGCCCCTCTTCCTGAAGAGTGAGGCATACTCAAGGCATACTCTCTCCTGTAACATGGCTACGCTAGCACATTTCTGCATTCTTCTAGCTGCCACCAAGTTGATGTGATGCATTACCTTGTCAAATTTCATAGCATCTTATAATGAGTCCAAAAGAAGTCAGCAGATGGCTTTTCCAGTGGTGCAGCTCATCAAATCTTTTCATGCTGTGATACATCTTCTCCCTGTAGGGGTACGTGATGTGTTTCTTCAGTTTCTCCTGGCATAATTAGTTAAGAAATAGTTCATGGTTGATTGGCTGGAAGTCCGTGTCCATTGGGAACAATATTTTGGCAAATGACCACATTACCATCATAAAGTGCACCGATGAACTGAATTCCTAGGAATTGGCACCAGAATTATATCTCCTCTCTCCTACCTGGCATTCTGTATGAGGCCCATGCCTGGTGCCAGTTCCTAGTCATTTAATTTTTTGGCATATTTGATGACGGCAATGTGGTCATTTGTCAAAATACTGTGTCCATTGACACAGAGATCCAGCCATTCACCCATGATCTATTTTGTCAAGAAGCTTGCTAATATTCTAGAAACAGAAGTGTTATTACTTGTTGGAACAGATCATGAATGACAAACAAAACTTAAGCAGGATGTCACTGATCAACCTATTATGAAAATATAAATGTTTGTTATGAGGATATAAATTATCAACTGTAGAATAATGCTTCATCTCATTAACTACAAACAAACAACACTGCTAATTTTTTGTAGTGTCTCCTGTACCCATATAAGATGATTAATAAGTGTATAAATCACTATTTACTATTCACAGTACTCCAGAGAAGAATTTCTCATTGTTTAATATCAGAAAGAGAGAGAGAGAGAGAGAGAGATAAGAGAGAGAGAGAGAGAGAGAGAGACTGAAAAATTGTTAAGTATAAATCACTGCAAGCAATAAAATAAAGTAAAATAAAAATAAAGGTAGCTTATTGTTTAAAATAAAATAATATAACTGGCCAGCACATTGCCATACTTTTCAATCAGAAAATATATTACATAAAACAATGCAAATTAAGCTATAAGCTGATTTCCTCTAAACATATTCTGTAACTTATTAGTGAATGGAAATATGCAACTTAGATTCTGTGTTTTTAATACCTATAGAAGTAATATACATACTGAAATTCTTAATAAGTTTCTGCAACTATTGATGCTTTAGTACTGACTCTACTTTCCATTGACTGCAAAGACAATATGGGTTTTCTGCCTACTGAGTGTAGGGTGTGGTTGTAATATAAGTTACTTTAGGTACTTCTGGGTTAGTATTATATATATTACATAACAATCAGTATACAGTTAATACTGATAATTTTGGTCTAAGATATTGTGCTGATAGAAAGTTAAATAATACAGAGTATTACCAAAAGTAAATTGCATTTATATTCAAACAACTTTTACAAGATTATGGTATATAGACTACTGTCTGCATATAGATGATTGATATGTATGACTGTGCATTTAAGTGATCATCAAAAACATAGACTTTATCAACCTTAGAAAACTCAGATGTAAATTTAATAGTGTTGTTAATATTTGACATGTGCCACATCATTACAAAGTGTTGTATTCATGATCTATGGAAAAAGTATTAATCTAATCTAATCTCTAATCTAATGCACATGTTTACATACTTACCATATACTTATTCCAGTTGCTTCCTCTTTACAGTGATGTTGGAATCTACACTGAAAGGACACCATCCAACATTCTACTTGGCAGAAAAAGTAAACCCTACTTTGGTTGAAGGATTGACTGCTGTTTGCAAAGTGAAACCTGTAGATCCTGTGATATGGCTTGCAGATTGGCTGCTCACACATAATCCCAACAGACCCAAAACAAATGAAATCTTGTCTAACTTACCAACATAAACCACAATGTAATTTAATAAATATCTTCTTGCAATCTAAAACAAGACGTAAGAAAATTTTTTTTCTGCGAATGTGATGTGAAGGATAACAATATAGCAAATGCATCAGCTCTGTTCTGTAATCAATAAAATAATAATTACACAAGATAGTTCACAATACATAGTGTTAGGTGCTGTTTTACTTACAAGTCAAAACTTATAGCAGCAAAGCATGCTGACCACTGAGCTATGGAGACAATCTGCTGTTTTACTTGAGTACAATCCAAATCTGGATGAAAAGTCTTCATAGACAATAATGGAGGCTTTAGAAGCAATTAACAGAAACTGATATGGCTTTTTATGGTAATGGAATGTTCTGGGTGGGAGCCAAGTAACCTAATGGGTACAGAGGACCAGTCAACATGTAGTGGCAAAGTGTTAGATGTCAGCAGTGTATTTTTCAACATTCAGATTCACTGAGGAGATATTCAACATATGAAAACCATACAGTGCCAAGTTTATACATGATTAGATCAACAGCACAGCTTTAAACAAGCATGGACCATCTTATTAGTAAACACAGGATAGCATGATAATCATTGAAACAGGGATACATGTGACTAACATTACAAAAATGGCAGTAATCCATTCATGGTTAGCCATTCATCTCAACCTTTGGTCACAAAGACATAGTTTGTGCTGTGGACATCCATTCCATGGTGCACGCTGTGACAAATGTGGAGGAATGATCACATAAGACTGGACAACCACCACTGTAATTTCTGTACTAACTGGCACATTTTTTGAGAGACAGCAGTGTACCTACATTTCTCCCCTCTTTTAAGAACTCACCGCCACTGATGTAATGGTCATAACTGCGGTGATAACTTCAGCCATCTTCAGAGAATTTGTGACTGTTAATGACACCTGAAAGCCCACAGAACTCAGTTTCCACAATTAGTGTGATAGTGACACTTCCTGTATACAGTGACCACCCATGGTTTCAGATGGGTCATTAACCCTCTCTGCCCCCTCCCCTACTCTCTCCTTCCCACTACCCCATCCTATAGGATATGCCAATTTTGTGACAGCTAAATGGAATAGAAGGCTTTGTGAGCTATAGCAATAGCATATTCCCAGAATACTGAAGTGAGCAACACGGGGTTCTTTGCTGCTTTCAGAACTGTTGTACTGTCGGCCAGCCTACTGCCGAGCCCCTGCACTAGGTCCAACCTGTAGGCAATGGTGACAGTAACTGAACACACATGGCTATGCAAAACACATTTATTCACACCAATATAATACCCAAAAAGTTATTATAAATAAACTGGAAATGCCTGTATCAGCAATCACATGAGCATGGCAAACGGCTTGATCACTGATCATAGAGGGAATACATTCCTCAGGGATTGAGTATGCAGACCAGACTCATGGAGATGGGAGACAATGGATGCTTGTCTAGATGAGCATGCAAATGTTCTCTTGTCTTGTGGATGCCACTTAACTTGTGGCCATGAGAAACATGGCAAACGAGTGGCAGCTGTCCGATTTGTATCTGCAACAGTGGGGAACGCATAATGCTCAACCCACGTGAACTGTGGCTGGTGAGATCGCAGAATGATGCAGATGTCCACTGAGTAACAGTGGATAGCTCACACTGGTCTGTCTCTTTGTGTTCTGCATGCCTCTCAGCATAGCATTGTTGCTGGGCTTTGGCCTAATGGTACTTTTGTGCGGGGTCATGCATGGATGAATGTCAGCCTGTTGACTGTGTTATCTGAATTTGCTGTACAGCTGTCAGAGGCTGCCAAACAGATCATCCCTTGGGGATGTTTGTGATTCAAGCGTTTGTGATGACAGCGGAAGTGTGGTTGCGGCGATGCATGACATCAATGTGAGCATGAAGACAGTGGTGTGTGTCATCATGAGCAGCTTGTGGGGCACATGTGGGTGCATTCCCACATGGCCTGCTAGAACAGCAGTGCCCGGCAGCACTGTGCAGGAACTGTCTGTAGTAATGAGTGGCTTCAGACCAAGTGTACAGATGTTGGCCCGGGAACACTGACACACAATCAAACTCTGATTAACTGCTACAAAGGATAAGAAATGAAGTGTTGGTGAAGATATATTGTTCATAACACTGAGTTCATATGCAAATAAATGAGGCTCATTAACTGTGGGAAAAACTAAACAAAATGTTCGTGGAGACTCACTGTAAACACTTCGTGGAAACATGACGTGGAACTCAATCCAGTCCTGGCACTCACAGCAGCAAAGACTATGGAGAGTTTAACACTTGTGAATACAGTGTTTCTGGGGCTAGAGCACAGCTTCCAGAGCTGCGGCAGACATACCTGGTGGTGAGTGAGGTGCTGTCTGGAGCTCGACGGGTCATGACGCAGGAACGAGCTTGAAAGTCAATTCAGCCTCAGCGCCAGATGTGATGGAGGTGCAGAGATGCAACAGCAATTCCAGGAGTTGCAGTGGGCAAACAGCCGGTGAGATGGGTAGCAGTGTTCGGAGCTTGATTGCAGATTTTTTGTCAGCTGGTGAGGTGACCAGCCAAGGACAGGGTCTCAATGGCTGGCGGCATGCAGTGTGCGTGTGGGTTGCTGTGTGCAACATGACATCATTATGACATGGCACTGGTATTTGAAGTGAACAACACAGCTCGCATGCATTACATAATCCACTGGCCACTGTGGTGGGGCTGGCCAGTGCACTTGTGTGGGTTGCAGTCTGGGCAGCTGTCTGGGTGGGGGTGGGGTGGGGGGGGTGGGGGGGAGGGGTGGGGGGGGGGGGTGCAGAGCAAGCTGGGGTGTATGTGGCTGCTTGGTGACAGCTGGTGGTGCACAAGAGTCAGCAGAAAGTGCTGGAGTGGGCTCTGCTTGCCGGTTGCTTGCGGAGTATCGTCCGTTACCAAGCCCTCCACAGGGTCAAAGAAGTGCACGGTGGTGGGCTCTGTCAAGACATATGCCAGTCTGATCCTGTTGATCAGACCTACCATTACACTCAGTCCCCAACATCTTCCCACCGCGGGTTATCATGTGTGCAGTCCCGAGTAGGGCAGCCGAAATGGCTGTAGGTCTACATGGACAAAGGCTTTGCTGGTACCATGCCATGTCGGTGCATGTGGTCAGAGGCCAGTCATGTGACTGCGTGGGTGTTCTGCTAGTAGCAGGGCTGAGGCATTGTGTGGCAGCAGTACTTCCTCCATGAATTCTCCACAAATGGAGAGTGACTGATCCTAGACGAGGTCTGCAGGTGAGATACTGATCTCTTCCTTCAGTGTCACTCATTGGTCAAGTAGTATGAGCGGTAGTGCTTCCATCCAAGTGGGGAGGCTTTGAGCATCCGATGAAACCACTTGTCCATGTCATTAGATGTCAGGTGGTAGCATGTTGTGCAGTGTAGCCACACTCCACACAGTTGGGTGATGTATTTTAAGAGCACACAGACAAACTGACAGCTGTGGTCCTTAGTTATATTGCTCAAGCAGCCAAAGTGCGCAACCCAGGTGTCAACAAAGGCAGTAGCAACCATCTTGTTGGTGGCATCCACTACAGGAAGTGCCTCCAGCCAGCAGGTGAAACAGTCCACCATTGTAAGGAGGTAGCGCTTACCTTGGGATGGAGGAAAAATGGAAATGAGCATATGGCATCGTTGGCCGGGAGGCCCCATTGGGGGAAGTTCAGCTGACAAGTGCAAGTCTCATTTCGTTCGATGCCACATTGGGCGACTTGTGCACCAATGATGAGGATGAAATGATGATGAGGACAACACAACACCCAGTTCACAAGCAGAGAAAATCTCCAACCCAGCCGGTAATCAAACCCTGGCCCACTTGCATGGAAGGCAAGCATGTTACCACCCAGCTAAGCATGTGGACGGGATGGGGAAAGCAGGTCTAAAATGTCCGTGTGGATGTGTGTGAAGCAATTTGTCATGTCGGGGAAGGTGCCAATGGGTGTGCGGGTATGTCTCCTGACTTTGGCACACCGGCATGCCATGCATGCGTGTGCCCATTGATGACAGTCCTTCCGGTGTCCGGAGCAGACAAAACATGCTGCCACAAGTGACAGTATGGTGTTTGCAACAGTATGTGATAACCCGTGGACAGAGTCAAAAGTGCTGTGCTGGAATTTTTTCGGAATAAATGGGTGATGCATGTCTGTCTTAAAATCACACAAATCTTCTGGGAGGAGCCAGGTATGGGCATCAGTTCTAGATGTAGACTGCTGGAAGAATTGTGTTGGAAGCTGTCCAGTCCTCCATCGCCCGCCTACTCTTCTGCGATGACTCTGAAGTTTACCAGGGAGGAGATGACTGCATAATCATGAGACAAGCAGTCAGCGTTGATGTTGTCCAGCCAGAAAATGTGTCAAATGTCCATTGTGAACTGGGACACGTACTCCAACTGCTATAATTGCCATAGTGAACAGTTGGTGTTGTTGGCCCGGAAAGGATATGTTTGAGGTTTATGGTCATTGAAGATAAAGAAAAGGAGGGCTTCTACCAACAAACGGTAGTATTTCACTGGCTGATACACAGCAAGCAGTTCATGTTTGTATGCACTCTAAGAGCTCTGCACTGCCAACAACTGCCGTGAGAAGAAACTGAATGACTGCTAGCTGACTTCAGTGTCCTGTTGAAGCACTGCACCAATAGTGGTCTGGCTGGTGTCCACAATGACGGCTAACTCCACATCATATATTGGATGAGAGAGCAGCACTGCTTCAGCGAGGCTCCATTTAGACACAGTAAAACTTCACTCCATATTGTGAATCCAGGTGACGAGAGCCCTTCCTTTCACCATGGGGCCACATTGCACTGCAGTCAGGGGTTTCAGCACTGCAGAAGCATTTCACAGATGGAGCCGGTAGAAGCTGACCATCTCAAGACAATGCTGTAGGCCTTTGTGAGTGGCATGTTCAGAATCACCAGTGTTTTGTCCAGCAGAGGTGTGGATCAAGTAGGGATGATTAGGTGACCAAGAAACTCAATCTAACTGACCCTGAATACACATCAGTGGATTGATCACTATGCTAGCCTCCTTGAGGCACCAAAAAACGATTGTTATGTGGCTGCAGTGGAGTGTGGGCATCTTCAAGAACACGAGGACATTGTACAGGTATGTGAAGCAGCACAGTAACCCTTGCAAGATGCCATCCAGGAAACACAGCCAAGTCTGAGCAGCATTCCTAAGGCCAAATGTCATGAACGCGCTCTCAGTCTGAAGTGAATGGTAATCTTGATTTTTTCTATGTTCTCAGGTCCCATCAGGATCTGCATGTACACCTTCACGCATTTTTACTAAACACAGCCGCATCTGAAACTTCCTGGCAGATTAAAACTGTGTGCTGGACCGAGACTCGAACTCAAGACCAATGCATTGGTCCTGAGTTTGAGTCTCGGTCCGGCACACAAACTTATAATTTGCCAGGAAGTTTCATATCAGCGCACAATCCACTGCAGAGAGAAAATCTCATTCTGGAGACTGTTGCATCTGCCAAGGAATGCTGAAGTCCAGCAGATGTGGTGCCAGATATCTATCTGGTACTATTCTTGATAGTGCTTGGTTGTCCCCCTGTTGACTCCATGAATTGTCTTTTCTGGGCACCAAATGTCAGGCAGAAGACCACGAACTGCTGGATGGTTGGATAAAGTCTTGTCACAACATTACCTTGAACTCGGTCTGCACCGACACCCCCGGGATAACAAGGCCGCCCAGCAGTGTTAGTGACATCACACTAAGCAGCCCATAGCCAATGCAGCAGTCCATGCACACCTCCGTATAGACGCGCCTGATGCTAACGATCTTCTGTCCATCATACAGAAAGGAGCGAACTAATCGATAATTCGAACCAAAGACCAAATTATATATATTCTTGTAAACAGCATAATGATTCATAACAAAATACCGATTACATATACGGTCAGGAATAAGTTTAATCGGTTGAGGAACTTTGCCACTATTTTATAATTGTCAGAACATTATTTAGCTTTAAAACTCACATACAGCTGGTGACAAATGCTAACTGAGAGCAGGACTTAACATTTTCAAGCCATTACACTGCAAGTAAATTACCTTAAATACTGTCATACGTAGCAAAACCCTCACAACTTTCGTTTACAATAAGGTAAAAAGAGTTTGCTTTATCTCAAAAAACACCTGACTATTGTGAATTTACTCATATGTTCATGGTGACAGCCCTTTTCAAGAATTTTTACAAGTGTATCCCCAGTAATAAAGAATGGAAACAAAGGATAGACATCAAATATCCTCCTTTTAACATAGACATCACTGAACACAAATTCTGTCTTGCACTATGGTACTAGGGGACTGCTCTTTCCTTTAAGAAAAGCCTGACAATTTGAAGTTCACTCTGCTATTGAAGATACACTTCTAGAAACAATATTAAAAAATGTTATGAAAGGTAAGATTAGTAGGAAATGAAAAACAACCAAGTGCATTACATGTAAGAATGCGAGCAAATCTCTCTATAGGTTACTTCCTTTGTCACATAGAAATCACCAACTACAAGTCTAATTATTGCTGTCTGGTACCAACAAAGTGATTTTCTATTTATAAAACCTGACAATTTGATGTTCATTCTGGTACTGAAGATAAACACTTTTCAAAGGAGTTCTATAAGTAGGCATATATCACATCTAGTTAGAAATGTTGAACAACCAAGGCCACCTGATATGTTACTAAACTATTAAGCCTTTCTTTGTCTGACATAGCAATGTACTGAAGTAGCAAAACATTGGATGTCAGAATATGACATCTGTGCACTCTAAACAATTGAATTTTCTTAGTAATCAGTGACAACAGAAACCAGCAATATATGTTAAAACTGGTACGTCTGTTTCAATATTTTTTAAATCATCATCACTGACACATATCACAAAATGAAGCATCACCGACATACACATTGCTGGATTCTCATCATCACCATTCATCTGTACAATTTTCAGTTTCCTATGTGGGTGCACGTTTAGTTCTAAGATACTCTTAAGTCTTAAATTCTTTTCTGATTCTAACAACTACCTACATGATACATGATACTGACTTCCACATAATCTCCAGTAAAGTTCAAATCAAGCTACCAGTATCTAGTGAGTCAGTTTGAAATTTACCTTGCAGTATATATGACATATTTAGTTCTCCACAGCAGTAATTATTTATCTTCACTAAGCCATATGTGGTAACCCTAAGTGCTGTATATTTCTCTAGGGGCAATTTACCATTCTGCAATTTTAAACTTCTACATTTGTCCAACCAAGTAATGAACTTATCCAGAAAATTATACCACATATCCCTTACTTTGTTAGTCAGAAGTTTCTGAATTTTTTACTATGAGTTCAGATGCAGGCTAATGACAGGTAGCAATCAATTCATGCTAAGCAATAAAATATGTTAAGACTGTGCCAAAAAGACTCAGTTTTGTTTCTTACAATTTTCAGGAGACTGTAGAGCACTTACATTTGGTTTAACACTTGACAGAGCATAACATCATTCATTTAAAGGGTAAAAGCAGGTTACTTATCTGGAGGTTAGTGACAAGGAGCGAGCAATGTATTTTAAGCAATATTACAAAAATGTTGTGGAATTGAGGCCATTAAGAAGTAGATTTTTGATTCTTTGTGCTTTGAAGGCACTGTACAGCACTTGCATTTGATTTTACACAAAACACATTTCATCAGTGAGTAAAACATTTTGTGTTGGCGACTTCAGGAGTTCAGTAGGAGGTAGCAATAAAATACAGATTAAAGATATTAAATTAAAAAAAAAGTTTATTTCAAAGTGTCGCATAGTGTTAGAAGTTTCCTTTTGTTAGAACTCTGGAGAGACTGCACAGAAGTTTCATAATTTTTCTTTTTACAAAAGTTATTTAGTACTATATTTACAGTGGTCCATATAATTTTCTTACACATTTCTGATACAGTGTGCTGAGGACAAGAACTTTCACACAACAGATCAGTAGCCATAATTATTTTCCAGATTAGTTCAGCTGCTTCTGCTCTTTGATTCAGCAGCTTCAGGAATGATGATGTTGCCAACAACTTTTGCAGGGTCAAGTAACTGTACATAACTACTGTCACAGGAAATTCACATGGGAATTTCAAACTTCCTCTGTCTAGTTGTCTAATTAAATTAAACTGTTTCTCAGTTGTCATTGACCTATCCAGTATCAAAAAATCTGTGCAGTCACTGCACTGAAGTTTCCTAATCAATGAGTACCAACAGAAACCAGCAATTTAAGTTAAAACTTGGAGTTCAGATTCAACATTTTTTTTAAAATCATCTTCACTGATATTGACATTAAAGGTATATTCACTATCATTCACACTGCTCTCAGTATTTTCATCACAACTATGCATCTCTACAATTCTCAGCTTCTCTTGTGGGTGAACATTGAGTTCTAAAACAGTCATGAGTCTTAACTTCTTTTCAGTTTTTAACAACTGCCTAAGTGAGATATGATACTGACATCCTGATAACTGTCTATGTAGACCAAACCTTGCTTCCAGAGAATCAGTCTGGAACTTATCTGGCAGAATATATGACATGTTTAGTTCCTTGCAACAATATTCAGTTACTTGCATTCAGCCATATGTTGTGAGTCGAAGTGCTGTGTGTGTTTCCACAGACAATTTACCATTCCCTGACTCTAAACTTCTCCATTTATCTAACCAAGTAAGAAATTTATCAAGAAAACTGTAACATATGTCTCCTGCTTTATTGGTCAGAGGCTTCTGCATTTCTTCCTTATGGTGAAGTCCCTTCAGAGGTGCTTTAACATTGACAATCCCCCACCAAGTCCTAATAAGATTTATAAATTTAGCAGTATCTTCCCTGTTTTCTACATTATGAACTAGACCCAACTCAACCATGCTACTTTCTACACAATCACTGAATATTTGAGTCACCAGCTTAACGTTTGGCCTTTCTAAAGATGAAGGCCACAGGGCTTTCACAGACAACCCATAACCATATTTTAACAGTTTTTGGCTTTTAAGTCATGTACTTCTCTAACTGCAGCAAAAGATGCATACCTAACAATATCAGAATTATCAAAATCTGGATAACAAAATGTTTGCCTGTGGTTCTTCAGATTTATCCAGTTGTTCCTTATGCACTTAAAAATATGGACAGTGTCATGCAGAAAAAACATTGGTCTTTTACCACATGTAGAAGATGGGTATGCAAAACTGGCTTGTCATGGATTTGCAAAGTACATAACACATTTTCTGTTAATGGCATTATTATCTGTAACAAGTGAAACAACCTGAAAGCCAGGTGCTTCTATACCTACTACTAAAGTTCTTACTACATTAAACAAGCTCTCTGTATTCAGTTTTTTCACAGGCAATACATGTACAACAGTTCTGAAAGGAGGAAAAATACTCTGAATCATGAATACATGTGCACTGGTTGCTATTTCAGCAGTATCCAAAGTCATTCCAGTAATATTCCCCCCTTTATAATTTACATATGGTTGTATGTGGATCTCATCCAGCATAAAGGTAACAAACAGTTCATGTGGTTCCAAACATGAAACTTCATCTTTCAAATGACAAAAAATTTGGATTACTTGGGTTCAGATTTATATTACAACAAAGCTTCCTTAATGTGCTTGGATTTGGTAGTATGACAAAAGCAGATGATCGCAAAAACTTGTAAGCATGTGGAGAAATTGTAAACAACACAGAACAAAGAATCAAAACCTCTGGATCAAATTTATGGTGTGCCTTGGATTGAAGACATAATGCACATTGTGACCTCAAGAATGAAACAACCTTCCTCTTACCTTCTTTCACTGGTAATGCTTCAAGAAGGGAGCGAATAACTGACATGTGTAAATCACTTTCCCTGCCACTAATATAGTCTGTACACAGCTTAATCACATTTTCTACTTCAGTTACACTGCAAACTTTCTGTGGAAGTGTGCTGGCAATAATCTCAACACCATTTACATACAATTTAACAATGAGGGTTCTACAAACTGTTAAATACACAATATCATGTGCAGTTTTCTCAAAGTTAAGGTAGAGGAACAATATACAGTCTTCTTTCACAACTTTACTCCATTGTTGATTTAATGTAACATTCTCACTTTTTTAAAAAAAATTCACTATAATCTTGAAAACTGTCATTTTCCCTTTGTGCAGAAGCTGTTTCTATACTTTCGGATATAGCTTTACTTAAGGCATCTACTTCTAGCCATTGTCGTCTTTGACTTGGGGGCTCTTCTAGAACTTCTTGTCTTGAGCTTACATAATGGGGTCAGTTTGGCAGGAAACATGGCACTGCATTTTCTTTCAGTCTTGGTTTTTCTAGAGGCAATGTCAAAGTTCTCCCTGTATTCCAGTCAACTGCTGTGCTTTGAAGAATCAGGTCACTCTGACTGAAGTGTTCTTGACAAACCTGGAAAGGAAATGAAAAGAAAATTGTTCCATAATAACTTTGAAATTAATTAATTGTACTTAAGGTATAAAGATTTCACATTAGTTAAAGTATGCTGCACATCTTTGACACAATGTGAGATAAGTACTTAACACTACCTTAAAATGTTTTGTTGTTAGTAATGCAAAAATGCTACTCATCAAACGAAAAAACTTTATGGCCAGGGCATTTGGTAGCCTGACTTGCATTTGTAACTGCTAGCCTAAATCAAATATACTGCTTACATTGTTATCTATAGTTTTATGTTAACTTACACACTTTACAATTAATACATACTGAAACATTCTAAACCGGAACAATAAAAATCGTTTAAACAATACTTTCAATGAAAGTAAACAGTGGAGTCTTTGTAGTTGTAATTTATTCTTATGAAATTAGCTTCAGTTGTTTTGTTAATAATGTAACTTGTTACTACTTACCACTGAATGTTCAGAGGGAGTGAAGTTCTGCCGTCGAATAGCATGTGTCCACTTCTTCCTCAGTTCAGTGTCCTTTGGAAATCTGAACACAGATATCTTTTTCCCAGTCTGGTATTTGCCAGTACAGCCTGATACACAGCACTTACTCACCATAGTGTAACAGACAAGTACTTTGAGGTGGTGAAAGAGATGTATCAAAATAACAACAGTTCCAGCAATTCACAGCTCGACACTCGAAAGCAATCCACTCACAGCGATATACTATCACCATATTGAGCTACTTGTCATGGCATCATGGTGACGTAGCAACCCCTGTTGGTTGGCCTTGTTTTCTCGGAGGTGTCGCCTGTACAACCACGAGCCTTTCAGGTGCAGGACAATGTCAGCAACACAAGATGAGGAGCTGGGAATGTGGTGATATAGTGGAGCATTGAATGCTTGACGTCCTGCTGTGCCCCAGATGGGCAAGTTAACTCTGTAAAATTATTTAGAACATTTGTGAAGGTCCAAAGCAGACCACAGGTTTAACAGTGAAGAAGTTAGCCTGTTATTGCTATCCCACTATCTTTGTAGTGTCTGTCAACTGGGTGTTTGTGATATCCACAAGCAATTGATACTGTTCAAGGAAATCTGCACCCAGAATCAGCTTGCTGACATCAACCATGGTGAACCTCTATGCAAATGTGTGATGCAGTGCAAGATCTACATTCCAATGATGAGTGCCATATGTTTTTATGGCAGAATTGTTTGCTGTGGTGAGGTGCAGCGTTTTGGCCTTCCTAAGATCCTTTAACATGGCCTGGAAAAATCAATAAATTCAACCCAGTGTCTACCAGGTACCTCACACCACCACTCCATTCTGTCGCAGTTGCCTCAATATAGTACTGCAGCTGTGTGTGTCTAGGTCCAGTCACAGCTGGCATTTGGGTATGAGCAAGAGATGCAGCACTTGGTCGCTTTGCTGCTGAAATGGGCATGATACCAGCAGTTACCACTTTGAGTCTGCTCTGATGTCAGTGGGGTACTGTTAGAATGGCTTTTGCTGTGGTGTCAGCCACATGAGCTGCACTGCCCGTAGCCTGGTCTGCTGCCACTGCAATACCTGCGGTCCTCGTGCCGTGTTCGCATCAACCAGTCAACCTGTGTGATGAATCCTGTCACCTAGGTGGCCAACTTCTGCATGAGGTGCTGAAGGTCGGTGTCTGTTGCTGGGGCTGGTAGAGGCATGTATTGCCACAGAGTGAAGGTGGATGGTGGGAGTAATGGCTCATAGGTGGCTACATGTGCCGTGCTTGGTGCCATTGCCAGCAAGTCATGCACCCTGTCTGCTAGGTCAGATATGGTGTCTAGCTGCATGTTGGTCTCTGTGGCTTTGTGGCTGTGCAGTGCTCTGAAGGTGACACAAGAACTGCAAAGGCCTCTGGTTACTGCATTCCTGTTGGCACAGTAGTTGCTTTACTTGCTGCTCCTCGAATAATGAAATCCAGCATATCAACTCATCCTTAAGGTGCTTGCAGGATGACTGTATTGGCAGAGTGGTTATAATGTCCCATACTTTGACTGCGTAATTCTGGTCCAGTTGGCTCACCACATGTCCAGATTTTGCAAGGTCGCATGTGATATTGTTACTTAGAAAAATTGCTTCCACTTGGCTAAACCACATGAATGGGTCATGGGGCGAAAAGGCGGGTAGCCTAACCAACACACATCTGATGCTGGTCATCTCTCCAGCAGTGGCAGAGGGTGGTGGTGTGGTGCTGTTTTGCTGATGCAAATTTTCATGAGCTCCCTCTGGGTTGTCAGAGTCTGTGCACATGGGCCATGCCTGTAGTTCACTTTCCAGCGACCAATTATGTGCCAACAGCTCTTCTAGTTGCCTTTGGAGAGCCTCCATTGTCACCATTATACTACTGCACTAAGTTCTCACGCAAAAGGAACACTCTAAAAGTACCGAAACACATGCAAAGAAAACACACACAAAAAGAATAAATGTTCATGGTCCAAATATTGTCTGCTCGAGATTATGGGTGAGTACAAAATGTTCAGAAGTGTGTCTGCTCATGATTCCTGGTCACTCCTGCCAATAGAGTCCATCACCAGGTGTTCTTGCCTACAAACAATCGTGTCAGGGATGCCACTTAAGTGAGCAATGCGTGGTTCTTTGTCACTTTCAAACCTGTCACATTGTGGGTCAGCTTCCTGCTGCACTCATGCATTATGTCCAAGGTGTAGGCATGGGTGACAGCAATTAAATACAAGTGGCTATGCACAACACATTTATGCATAGCAGTATACATACCCCAAAAGTTATAATAATTACACTGGAAATGTCCATAGGGGCAATCACATGACCGCGGTTAACGCCTCGACCACTGATCCCAGAGGACATACACTCCTCAGTGATTGAGAGTGCAGTACAGACTTGGGGCCATGGAAGACAATGGACACATGTCCAGCTGAGGGTGTGAATGTTCTCTCATCTTGTGGATACCATTTAATTCATGGGTGTGAAAAATGCAGCGAACGAGTGGCAGCTGTCTGATTTGTGTATGCGACAGTGGGCCTAGCAGTACTTTTGCACAGAAATACACATGAATGAATGCTGGCCCATTGACTGTGTCGTCTGCAGTTGCTGTACTGCTGTCCGAGGCTGCCACAACATTAACTATAGGTGTACCTGGGGTGCCCAGCAGTGTATGCACATTTGGAAGACCTATGAATTTCTGACATTCTACACCTTACCCTCTGAGGTTATAAATGGGAGGAGAGGATAGTGGTCATCATGAAACTAGATGGCCCAACATCATCTCACCATCTTACAACACTATGTTAGTGGCAGTTTCAAATGTTAGTAAAAATTTTGAGAAAAATTGGACATCTCTATATTCAGTGTAGTATATGATGCTGTATACTTTCCAATAGAAAATTTTCGTCAGTTAGTGTGAAAAAAATAAAAACTAATGTTAGCTACAAGAAATTTTCTATGAAAAATATATACTTCAACCATGGAAACAGTCAGAAGCACCAGCACATCAGGACTAATGTACGATCATTTTCAAAGTTTGAAGATGCATGTGATCCATATTTTATCACATAAAAGTATTCTCAGATAGAAAACAAATAAATGTCAGATGTGAATCGTTAAACCTGGGGCAAGAAAGAAGGTGATGTTGGGTGGAGGGGGGGGAGGGGGAGAGGGAGAGGGGGAGGGAGGGAGAGGGAGAGAGAGAGAGAAAGAGAGAGAGACAGAGAGAGAGAGAGGAGTTTCTGCTGATGAACTTGTATTCTCTTGGACCTTGTAGAAACTTCAGCAAGAAGGTTGTTAAGAAAATTATAAAATTAATTTTGGTGGCATCTCAGACATCATTACTATATTGTACCTATGAACGCTTTTTACAAGAGGTTCCAGATGTAGCTGTGCACAAGGACTTGCATGCTGCTGCCAGGATTCTAGTTCCAATGTCTTGCATTAATGGGACCAGAATATTTCCTACCTCCCAGAAAGATTACATTTACAGATGTTTCAGATGCTCCATCACTGTATGCATCATCCAAAATGCAGATATACACTATATAAATCTACCTGTAGGTACTTTGGGACATTATTTCCCTGCAACTGTGCTAAATATGTTATTGTTCATATTGTTTTGTGAAACTGAAGTTTCATCCATATAAACCACAGGCATTTTCTGCAAAAATGTAGCTCTCAAGGTGGCAATGTCCTTCATTTCATACCAAATTCATATCCATTATCGCATTTTTTAGAATTAAAACTAATGCCTTGCAGGCAAAGCACATATGTCTTCAGGCTTTCATACTGAATTTTGTGTTGCAGCTGGGCATGACTTTTGTCCTCTATTGTAGTCTTCTGCAACAGTTCTGTGGGCTACTTCTTTTTTAAATATGTCCATTTGAGTAAACCTACTTTCCCGTTTATCTCTCTTTCATGTTGAAACAAAGCCACCCATATAGTTTGTAAAGGGGGGTGGGGGGTCTAGAACTGGAACTATGGAATATTTTTAATATTTTGGAAGACAAATGATGAGTTGTAAGGAGCCACACAAAATTCCAGTTATGATCCAGTTAAAAATCTACATAATACAACTTTTAAATTGTTTTCTTGAAAGAAAACACCTGACTACACTAAATTCTTTTGTTTGTCTAAGAGTTAGGAGGGGGGTGTAGCCCCCCCCTCCCCCCCCCCCCCCCCCCCCCCCACCCCATCTTGACCAGGGCATGGGTACCCTTGTGATGAATGGAAGACAGCACTCACACTCACAGCCTGTGAAGAAGCTACAATGTTGCTGCGATGTTTTACTGTTGTTTCAGAGACTCATAATATCCTGACATAAATTTTTGTCCTTGGAAAAATTTACTGTTTGATCTAGCTTCTTCTTCATGAGAAAATTCGTTGAACAACTTTAACACATTATACATTATGTACGCTATATAGTTTGTTTTGTAAGAAAAACTGTATATAATGCATATTTTGTTTCAGTCATTAGGTATAGTATAATTTTCTGGGGGTCTGAAAAAACAAATTTACTTAGAGCTTTTAGACTACAAAAAAGAATCATCCGAGCAATGGTGGGAGCAAAACCAAAGCAACACTGCAAACCTTTATTTGTAAAACTGGATCTAATGAACATTCCAAGCATATACATCTATGAAACTCTCACTTTCACGAAAAGAAACCCACAACTTTTTGAGGGCAACTTCTTCTTGCATCAATATGATACAAGACATAGAACGAGCTACATGTTGCCTACCCACCGTTTAAAATCATATGAAAAAACCCCATACTATATGGGCATGAAATTTGTAAATAAAATATGGAAAGATATGGATGACCCAAATGTAAAAGGCACCAAAAGAGACCTGGAAAAATATCTGAAAGATAAATGTTACTATAGTGTAGAAGATTTCATGAATGGTAACAATGCATTGTAATTGTAATTAAAATACCTCTTTGAAGATGTTACACCATGTATATTATTAGTTTATTGTCTATTTTTAGTATTGTTATATATAGTGTAAAAACTGACAAGTCACCTATGTCACAATCTTTGATTGTATAAGGCATGTTATGTGATAATAAAAATTGAATTGAATTGAATTGAATATAAGGCTCCTTGGCTGGGCTGCCTGGTCTCCTGATTTTCCACCCACAGAGTAAATCTGGGATGCAATGAAAAGACATGTACTTTTATGCCAGCTTCCAGGTGGCAGTATCTGAGAAGTGACACAGCATAAGCTTCAGGCATAGCAATAAATTCCTTGAGTTGACATTCAGAGGCTGTTTGCTTCCACATCAAAGAGCATGCAAAAGTGTACTCAGGCCCATGGGGGTTAAAACTTATACTGATGATGGTGCTGTGCACCAGTTGCAAATGGATTGAAAGTTTAATAATTTAATACTTATTATATGATGAACATCTCATGCCAAAATGGTGTCATGACCTCGTATGTCATCAAAGGAAGATAAAGCAATGTCTCCTGCAAGATATAATTCATAGTGAAAATGAGAGTCTCCTCCAATTGAACTCCGGATCTGGTCCTGTTGACAAACATGATAGCGCATCCGCATTAGCATGATGAGTGGTGAACTGATAACAAATGTTGTACCACTAATTACTGACAAGAGCATCTGCCTGAGCAACAAGTGTGCAGTAGCTTGGAATGAGGGCTAAATAAGGAAACCAGTGACTTGTGGTCACTGATGAAAAAGAACTTCACTCCATGCAAGAAGATATGAATTATTTGATGCCAAAAATGATAGACAGAGTCTCCTTTTCCACCTGTGAATAATTGCATTGCATTGCAGAAAGCTAGTTCGATACATAAGCAGTGGGCTGCTTGGTGCCATCTGCATTCTGACATGTCAGAATCACCATATTGAGATGAACTGGTGTCCTGAGTTGACTGTTTACTTTGTGTAAAAGAAGCCAAACATGGATTGGAGCACAACCACAGTCCCCAGACCAAAAGGATTTGATGAACTAGTGAAGCCAGTTAAGAGGGTGGCAGATCTGTGTGGCCTCAAGGATCAATTTAACATAATAAGAAATCTTGCAGTAGTAGAAACAATGCTGAGATCATACCAATGCTACAACTCAGCCATGACTGTGTCACACATGGTGAAGGTGAAGAGTGTGGGGTAGGGCAACAAAGTTTACGTATTGCTGATGGATTAAGCAAGATTTTTGCCTTGAAATTTTCTACCCAATGCAAGGTATTCTCAAACAGCTGGTCATAAACAGCAGTAAAGAGTCCGAATCTTGAAAGGGACTTTGACACTATCTGGGAAGCCAAAAACAGAAAAGGCATCTAACCCAAAAATATTTTGTGCCAGTGGTGAATTAACCAGTAACAACATAAAATGCCATTTCACATTCTTATAACGTACTGAGATGGTGAATTTCCCCCTCAAAGAAATACATTGTTTACTATAAGACACAACTGGATGCAATGTCCATGGAAATGCAGGGCAGCCCAAGAGAACATCATATACGATACCAAATTGCTGCCGGCATGCTACACACATGGCATTTGCCACAGGCAATCCCATATAATATGCACCACAGGGCAATAAAGGAAGCATCACTGACTTGCCCACTGAGCAGAAACAGAAACAGATGCAGCTGGAGAGCAACACTAAGAGGCTGAGAAACATCATGAGCTAATATCATGATTCTTTGACTTAGTTGTACCCTCTGGGCTCATTGCAGGCAAAGGTAGAGAGCACCATGATGTTACTGCACCCGAATACTCAATGGTATATGATGATGCCATGCTAAACAGAAGGTAAAGCAATCTGCCCAAGCCCACAGGGCACTAGGTGCTGTTTACCATGCATATCTAATTTTGCCACCTGCCTGCTACGAAAGTTAGTATGTCCCTTGACACCCTATAAGTTCATGTGATTCAGCAATCTGGGTATAGGCCAGTGCCATAGTTTGGGTCTTGGGGCCCTGGTAAGTGAATCCGCATATGAGGTAGCACATTGGAGACACTCAAACCAACACTTGCACAAGAAACCTTGCAGATCAGTGATACAGGCTGCATATGATTGCCCAGGGCACTGTTGGTGCTGACTAAACTGCAACTGTGCTGCCCTTATGTACAAACTACTGTGTATGCAACTGACAAAGATTCTCAAAGGTGAGGTTCTTGGGTTCGATGGAGAGCTTCAAATTTTGCACAGTTTCAAAAAACTCTGCACTGCTGGGCAAAAACAAGATAGCCTTATCAGCTGGATCAATGATACACCTAACCTGGCAGTGCAGTCAAGAACTGGCACAGCTCCCACCTTTCTGTAGACTTGTCAAAACCAGTGATGGAAGCTTGGGATGGTGGGGGAGAAAGCTTCTCTGTAGGTGTCTGGCCCGCCACCAGCACTCCGTGAGAGTGGAACAAAACTACTTTATGTTTCAGCTGTACCTGCATCAGTTCCTGCTGCATCTTTGTTGCTGCTTCAGGAGGTGCAACTGGTCGCCAGCACCGCAAAACTGCCTGGTCCACCATGGGCACACATTAACACTGTGAAACACACACACACACACACACACACAAAATAATATATATATATATATATATATATATATATATATATATATATATATATATATATATATATATATATATATGTGTGTGTGTGTGTGTGTGTGTGTATATATATATGTATATATATATAAGAAAGTCCTATGTCACCACCAATTTTGTATCTGGACAGGGTGTGACAACTCAATGTAACTGTCACTTTCAGCACAAATGTAACTATACTAACTGACAGTGGCTAAAAAAAAAAAATAAAATAAATAATAGAAGCTGGAAAGCTAAAGCCCATGTGACAAAGTATGCTGGGATAATTTTAATTCCCCTCTTGTTTTGCCATTTGCCTCCTTAAATTTCTATTGTTACTTTTAACTATTTACCATTAGCATACATGAATATAATCTATATTTTCATAAAAGAGAAAGATCGGTCCTAAGTTTTAAAGAATATAACACCAGATCTAATATTGTGTTTAGTTTTATGTATGTAATTTATTTTCTAATTTATTTTGACTATTCCTATTTAGTATTTTTTGTTATATGGCAAAATCAGTGATTCTTTCGTAACTTAAATTCTATTGTTGACATATAAACAAGCATAAATTCTGTAATAATTGCAAACATTTGGTAGACAAAGTACTAGTAATCTTAAAGTATCTATTTAGCTCTATTCAAAAACGTATTAGCAAAACCAGCCCTTCATTAATTCCAAAGTAATTAACAGTTTTGTCAAAAGTATTGTTTGCATAACTATATTTGTTAATTTCATGATTTAAACAAATAATTGGTTGTAATTTCCATAAATTTAACTTTAAACAGTTTGTAGTTTCAGTACCGATTATTGTGATGATATATAAGGACCTGATTTTTTATCACAAGACAGTCAGTCCATGGCCAAGTTTCAGACAAATAACCTGTGCTGGTTAGAACAACAACAATGCTTCAAATTAACTGTGGAATAAGTGTTAAACAATTAGGCCACTTGTAAAAACAGTGACAGTGTCTGCTCCACACGTACCTCATTATTCTTCAAGAACTGTGGACTTTATGGTTAGGTTTTACTGCTCGTAGCTGTTCAACAGTAAACTATTGTAGCAGTATGTGGAGTTTTGCCTGCAAACTATTAATGAGGCTTATCGCAAGTTAAACAATAGCGCGCTGGCCATATAACTGTGTATTATTAGGGGGTTGTGAACAGTGAAATTAAAGTACTGTAAAATGTAACTGTGCATCTATCAGCTACATCATTTAAAGAAGTCAGTGTTGGAATCCACAAATTCCATTTTTCAGCCAGTGTAGCAATGCAGTATGTCGCACTGACGACAGTCAACAAACAAAGAATTAAAAGCAAGTGAAACTGCCACACCCAGAAGGGGGGAACAAACCTTGATGTGTGAGTCAGACTTCAGGGGAGCGGAGAGTATGAACACCATGCAGAGATGAGCATGGAGAGAAACACAAAACATGACCAGCACAAATGACTAAACACTAGCACGTGGAAACAGAGCACAGCACAAGGCAAAGGCCAGCTCCAAGGCAGTTGAAATCAGTGAAAGAACTGATGGGCCTGGTCTGTTGCTGCCAACCAGTATAAACTTGGTCAATGGTCCTGCCTATACAATGTTTCAACTTCTGCTCATTACAGCTTACCACACTACTCTGCTGCAAGACCCACACCAGCTCATCTGCTTCCATAATGATGTTCATTGGTAAAGATACTAACCTGAACCTTTTCCCACATCATTCTTATGCCACTCCAAACACCAGCTCTTTGTCACATGGGTTGTATCTGTGTGAAAGACCCAGGTGAAAAACTGTCCCATGCACACAAGCAGCATATACTGCTCCAGTTTTGTTACTCATGCATGTTATCCCACTAGAAGCAGAGCTATTCGTGCAAGCAACTGCATCACCTACCATCTCTATCAAAAATACTGCCTAGTTTTTCAAAAGGACATAATAACATATCAGCTGACAATCCATGTGAATGGCCACTTGCATACTGTGACCAGAGGCATGTTTGAGCACCAGAAAATCGCTATGAGCAGTAAATAATTGATTTCAGACAATCTGGCCACAATCTCCCTGCCCTCCTTTCACCCCCACTGGTATTCCTACTGCAGCATGGCACTATGGTACCACTGCATGTGCTCAGCTTAACACATTAGGAATGGCTGGACCATGAGGGGAATTGAGCATTGTTCGCTTAAAACATTTTGAAATTTATTGGGCCACAAAATTATTATAATGGCAAATGCAAGTTGAGCACCAGATAATTATTGTGAATTAAAGTGATTTTATCATTGGAATCACTATTTCATTAGAAAGAAGATAAAAAAAAGAACTGTAAAAACTTACAAGATAGGTAACAAAATCTGGCTGCACTTTCAAGGCTCACTGAAGTTTTATCCAAATGTCCTAATGAACAGATTTCATATTCTTTAGTGAAAAAAATGCACACACAATAGTAACTTTACCAATGGTAAAAGATAAACATATCAAACATAATGGGCAGAATACAGTCAGAGATGGTGTTTGTAAGGCATGGTCACCATAAGCCTGTCCTAAGATGTGTCAGGGTTCCCAGCCAACGCATCAATCAAAACAGGCAAGAACAAGGTCTGCCCAGTCTGTGCAGGCACATGCCAAGGCTGACTTGAGAGATCAGATTATAATTGACTTCCATAACATACCAAAACTCTTTAAGACAAATGAGAAAACACATATTACAACTGCCTTTTTTAATGTAATTAAGGAATGGGGTGCCTCAAGAGGCTGCAACTTTTACAAATTCAAACATGAAATACCATAAGGTGGCTCAAGTAGCCAAACATGCTTTAAAAATTTTACAGTGGGTACACTAGCCAAGATGAGATGACATCAACAGGTGAACACAACAAAACAAATGTTTGGTAATAGAAGGCAAAAGGAAAAACAAATTACATCCAAGAGGGAGGCTAAGCATTGCATTGCTAGATTGACATGAATACACCAAAGGTGCACTAAATGAGCAATATCAGCATGAGTCAAAGAAAAAAGTGATGCACCACAACAGGGCAAATGGGCAATCTGCCAAATAATATTCCCGGAACTGTGGTAAACGTTCTACTGCCCAGATCTGAAGAAAACTGCCAATGCATTAGAGTAATTATAGCGTTCACCCAGTCTTAATAAGTCCAGGAACAGCAAGGCTTCATCCTCCAATAAACCAGCACCAACAACAAGATCTGGAAAACAATAGTTGTCACAGACCGCATGTTTTCTGGTCACAAAGTGTCCTTGGTGCAGGAATGTTCTCCTTGTCATGTTTACACTGTTTATCCTTACTTAAACAGTGATCTACTGAGTCCTTCTGTATCAAAAACCTCGTAGGCAGATCAGAATTCCTGCAATCTCTTTCAATGGCAACCACCAGAAATCTGTTTCCCCACGCACTGCCCCAGCCTGCTCTGTCCAAGCAAATCTAAGAGAGCCTCACATCACAGCACTGCAGACATACTTGTGAGTATGAGGCATTGACCTTGCAGCATGGCTCACCTGCCTTATTTCCACAACCCCATCCCTCACTGGTCCCTCCCTTTTCCCTCTTCCCCAAATCAGCTTCTTAATTTTTACTACTTCTGTCTGCCTCATAGTGCCCTCCACCATAAATCATCATCATCTGTCTGCCTCTCTCATTTTAGTTTGGTTTATATATTTATGAACCCCTCCAGCCCCATTCACAATGTTATCTAAGTGCTGTCTGTCTGTGCATATCCTTTCCTGCCAAATTTCTACTCTTTTCTTTCAAATCACCATGTGCATCATGGTGCTTCCCCTAGCTTGCACCAGGGAGAGCTCTATCTAGTGCCATATTTCTGTTCCCTTCACCTGCTGTCCCTTCCTCTTCATGAAAATTGTAAAACTGATGCAAACTCTTGCAACATGATAACATGAAATAACATGAAACTCAGAGGTTCATTAGGTTCTTACAGTCTTAGAAATACAGTTTACTTGGACACCAGGGTCTTGGTTTCTAGTTCTACCATGATATATTATGCAATAATTAGCAAAACTGTTGGAGACATGGTTAAGTATGGTAACACAGATTTTCATTACTCAGACTACCTTGCACAACAGGTGACCCAAATTATTGGGCCACGTGGACTGAAGAACCACAGAACAGCATATAACCAAACAGTACTGTTAATGAACACACAAACAGGATATGGAGCAAAATGTGAAGAACTGTGCCCTGTTTGCACAGAGGGCTGTATTACATTGCTTAGAGGCTAGTAACCTACGTGAAATGATTGGTATGGATATCCTAGTCCTTTTCACAAACTTCGTTAGGGAATCCCGATGTGCTTATAATAACAGATCATTTTCCATGCATTCTGGGAATGATAGCTGCCCCAAGCAAGCACGCAGACACAGTGACACTGGCAATGGTAAACAATTGGTTATTAAAGTTCAGTGCTTTGAAAACATGAATTGTGGATCAGGGCACCAATTATATCAAAACTGATGAACAGGTGAATGGAAGACCAGAGTAAGTGCATTGTATGATAAAAAAGTTAAGCCACTGTGAGTAGCCATCATAATGATTAGGATACACTATCACTATATGTTGATGCAGAATGGAGAATCAGTGCTAAATTTCCCACAAATGTTATGAAGGTATGGAAGCAGTACAGGAAGCCAATATAAATACCCTCAAACATCAGGAATGGACAGACCAGTGGAATTCAAAGTTACCTCAGTACCAGGTAGGACAGCCTGTAAACTCTGAAAGGAAAGATAAAGAAATTTGTCACGCATTTTCAGATCCCATACTAATTAATTGGAATGACCTCATTGGTGAACATCAGCCTACAGATTCGTATCCATACTACAGTCATCCACATTCGATGTATCCATCTCGTTCATGACAGACCAGGTTCTTTACTGCCAGTACTGGTTTCAGTCCCAAAACAGGGGGAAGAGGTGGTAAGGAAAAGGCAAGATGGTAGGTAGAGCAGCAGGCAGCACCTAAGCCATTTAGGCACCATTACCATATGTGCAAAGACTGAGAGTTAGGCTGATGTAAAAGGAATAATGTTGAAATGGTAGGGAGCTGACTGGAGATTGGGAAGGCACTGGGACCACAAAGTACAGTATTCTTCACCCACAATTTATTATTAAAAAGAACTACACACACACAGCTAGAGCCAATACTTAAAATGGACACAAGTAAAGTGATAATTAAGAAAAAACTTTGGTTGCCCCACACAGGAGGGCCAAATGAAATAATCAACAAAATTGTTAATCAGCCTGTGACACAACTTGTTAACAGAAAAATTCAGGAAACAAATTGACTGGACTTAACAACTGCAAAATAGGCTTAAGGCCCAATGAAAGATGTGTTTCAGGGATAAGCTGAAACGATTTAAAGTTACAAGTAGGTACAGTACAAGTGGTTAACAAAATTACAGGTCAAGACTAATCAAAAAATTATTCTCAGCAACTTCACAAATTGTTTAAGTCCCAATAATGTCGGCCTACCACAATGGGGAAAAAATAATCTACAAGTACCAAGCAGTTGCAGTGAAAGTATAAACAGACAATTACAGGTCAAGAACATCAGTTGATGAAACCAGCAATTACAGTTAGCAATTACACAAATGCCTTAAAGCCCAATGAAAAAACGCTAACAAAATTTAAGGTACCAAAATTTCACATACAAAAAACTTTAACAGTATTTCAAAAAGATTCAGCATTTGCTTGAAATTTGGTGAATACAAAAGAATCCATAAGTAACAATACAGTGACCTTTACAGCACAATGTCCAAGCAAAACAGTAGACTGAACTTATACTAAAGGTCACCTCTGGGCAGTGTTTCTTACATTTACTTCAAGATCTCCAGCTGCCCACTGCTTCCTGCAAATCAGCTCCCCATTACTAGCGACGCAAGGCCATACATCCACATCTGCCTTCTTCTGCCGAAGCATCATCTGGTCTCTCTGGAACTGGCCAGAGACAAACTCAGCACAGATATAATTGGTACTAGAATCACAAAGATATTGTGCATGCATGGCACATCCTCCCACCCTCCCCCTCTCTTAAGCTGGAACCCATGGGGCAGGGAGCAGCAAGGTATGAGAAGATTCCCCAGCATCCTGGTTCCTAGTGACAACCTTCAGCTGTCTGATGTGATCCCTTGTTAATTTTGTGGTGTGGAGGTCCTGGATCAGGAAGCTGACTGGGCATGTGATTTGGACCACATTGTAAGGTCCCAAAAACCATGGCAATATCTTGTAAGTGATCATCCGCCCCTTGCTTTGACCCAAAAGTTCTTAATGTAGACTCTGGCTGTAGTGAAGTCAGACACCTGCCCTTATTATACTGGACAGCATCCCTTGAATATGCAAACCTGATGTTATTTCTTGCAGATTCTAAATTTTTTTAATGACCTGATCATTAGCATTTTTAGGAAGGAGGCCACTAACTGAGCACAGGGTGGAAAGTGGTGAATTAACATGAAAATCAAACACAAGTTGGGGCAGTGATCCTATGTGTCTCCTGCACAGCAATGTTAAAGTGAAAGTTAAGCCACTTAATTGACTCATCCTACTTCACATATGACTTTCCCTGATAAACTATCAAGACTGACTTAAGATTGCAGTTTACGCATTCTGCGATGAGAGCTGTGGGTAGAAGGGGTTGGTGTTTACATGAGAAATAGAAATGGTGAAACAGAACTTTTTAAATGTGTGTTATGCAAAAGCTGTTGCATTGTCTCTATCCAACAGAAGCTGTTGCATTGTTTCTAACCAAAACCTTTGGTGTCCCAAAGATAGAGAAAACATGATGACAATGCTAAGTGGTAACACCTGTATTACGTGCCCTACCCAGCAGTACACAGATTACCTTGTTTGGTGCATTGTAGGAGACCATGTCCATGGGATGCTGTGTCCTAACAGAGCTAAGCTTCTCCATCCAGGTGTTGAGGTTGGGTTTTGCCCTCAAGTTTGTCTCACACTGGTCCACCAATTTATGAACATCACCATTTAAAGTAGGCCAAGTGAGTTGCTCCTTAGTCCTCATGATGGTCTTATATACCCCCAAATGTTTTCCACACAAGAAATGATGAAATTACTTAAATACTGGCGGGATTAGCTCCTGGGACAGGCAGGGCTTGTCCCTCCCATTACAGTGGGTGTGGGAGCAAAGCAATCCCTTGTAAATCGAACGCCCTGGCACCTCTTCTCCTTCATTACATTGTTGTTTTATTTTACATAACTGAGGCTCAGCACCTGTTTCTCAGCTAATGCTGTGAACTGCCCTAAAATATCCCCAGTGACTGTCCCCAGACAAGCCACTTCTTCCTTGCCTTGCAGGAGATCGGCTGACTTAGATTTGTGTTGGAACATTTGGCTAAGGACATCAGCCATGCAGTTGTCACTACCCCTTACGTGACGTACTTTAAAATGGAAGGTGGATATCCACCCAGCCCACCTGGCTATCCTCCTTCTCTTCCATGGCCCACCTAACACCCATGTTAAGGCCTGATTGTTAGTCTCTGAGCGAAGTGACTTATGTTCACCGTAGAACTTTAATCATTCTAATCCAAACAATATAGCTAGAATTTCTATTTCATATACTGATTATTTGCCTTCTGCTATGGATAAAGGCCTGGAGATATCACTGATAGGCTTCCTCTCTCCCCCCTTGTCTTGGAGCAGCATGGCCACAACGCCACAATTGTAGATGTCTGCAAGCTAAACTCCCTATGGAAATGTCGTACAATTAGGACGGGCGCACTAACCAATGCCACCTTCAGTCTGTCAAAAGATACCTGTTGAGTACCACTGCATTGAAAGTGCTCACCCTTTCTCTTCACCCTTTCCCCAAATTTGGTTATGGGGGGGAGGGGGGGGGGGGCAGCAGCCAGCTGAACAGAGTTGGGAACGAATTGGTGGAAAAATTTACCATCCCTGTGTACCTGGCTATATCCTTTCTATCTTTGGGCCTCGGCAACAGATGGATAGCTTTCTACATCTACATCTGTAATCTGCAGACCACACTGAGTTGGATGGCAGAGAGTATGTCCCATTGTACCAGTTATATAAAGCAATACTTTTTTTGCCAGTAGACTTCCTTTCATAGTAACTGTCTGTGAAAGCATTTTTTCTATTGATTACTTCTTATTCTAGAAATGGAGTGGAGCAAAGAGGCATTAAGTGCCTTAATCCAGGCATACAGTGAGGAAAGGTGCATGTTTGACCCACACGACATGCTGTATCATAATAAGGTACATCGGCAGTCGTTTATTTTTTAGTAATATGCATATTGTGCTACATAGTGATTTTTGATTCGTATTGTAATACCTTAGCTTATGAAAGTTCATGTTTGATTTGATTCCATCTATTGCTTTATTTCAGCTTGCCAGGAAAGAGAGACGGGCAGTGGTAGGTGAAAAAGTCCATGCAGTTTTGCCTAGTGCAACAAATGAGGGCTGTAAAACTCTTAGTGGCACATCAGCCCTGGATAAACAATATTTCCAAACCAGGGCAAAAACTTGATAGAGGCAATCCCTCCCACCCCTCGAGCATTTGAGATACGACGTCAAAAATTTAAAAAAATAAAATGATTTTTCAAAAATATGTTCATTCTGTTGTGCACTTCTTGCAGAGCTTGATACATAAAACATTTATGTCCAAGGAAATATAAGGCATTTCATTTAGTTTTAAGTGTGCCAAAGTGCAGGTCACGCTGCTTCACACAGCATTCTTCTATTGCACATACTGTCTTTCACTCTGTGGAATTCAAACATATATATTTTGTAATGGAAGCCATCAAACCTATATTCAGGACAGTGGAAACTGAAATGTCCTGTGGCACCTCTCTTGTTCTTAGTTGGTCGGTTTGACATCCTACTCCACCTTTTTGCTTTTAGTAATGATAAAAAAACTCCCAATTAATACTAGGCAGGATTATTTGTGACCGAGAGAATAAGAACTCTTCAGAAAATTTACATTCCTTATTGCCTATTAGCTAATAACTTTCTCTTTTGTGTGACATAAAACTAAATATAGGAAACAAAAAACCAGTAAAGACAACAGACATGCAAGATAGTACATATTTCTTCAGTCCTTGGGTCCATCATTTTTTCCTCTCTAGTCTTGCATAGCTTTACATGGTATGCTTTCCTTTCTGTGAAAGAATCTATTACCTCATCAAAGTTCATCGAAAGTTTTGGTACATGAAAAATCGAAATGTCTTTGTCTAATACTGAAAAAGCTGTTAATGTGAATAGTACCCAAGACTGCTGTGGTTTCTTGATTTGATTCTGTCTATTTTGTCACTGTCTGCTAGATAAAATTAAATAAGCCTTTCTAATATGGCAGCAGTTGTAACATGCACCAAATAAGTGAGGCTGTTTTGGCATAAATGGTCATTTTATGTAGCTCATTTACATAAATTACATGTCAGAATATAGTTCACATAATACTAATATCATGAGATCAAAAAGTATTAGAAGTAGTAGGAAATGTTTATATAAATTTGGAATTGTCATTATTCTTCCACATTATTTGTGTGATGTCCCCATTTCTTCTCCTTCCTCATTTTAACAAACAATCTTCTCATCACTAATTCTGTAACTATTCCTGCCATTGTCAAAACTTATTCTCTGATTAACTTCATTAACCTTGTCAGAATCACAGGTTCAGTTATTCCGCTTTTATTCACCAGGTATGTGTTATTACGTGTTTGTATAAGGCATTTTCCATGCTATTCTGAGAATAGCACTGAAGCAGTTTGTAACTGGGGATTGTACAACTAGCCCTTAGTAGTGTAGCAATCTCGCAAAAATTTTCTGTCAAAATTTCATTTTCTTGGATACACTGATAAGTTCTCTTTCTTCCCCATTATTCCTTCTGAAATGGTGTGCTATGCTATTCTGTTGCTAAAAGCCAGACTTGTAAAAAATTCCCCACACCAGGAAACATAACATTACAACCAGCCTCCAACATAACAGGGCATGTACCATTATTTTATCAGTGACCTAGGCTGGTATAATCACAAAATGTATAAACATATAATTTAATTCTTACTTTTGAGAAGGTGAGATAGCCTCCATTATAACTGTGTCACACATGCTAATTACATCTTCTGTCATAGATGATATTTAAGGAAGTGAGATCTGAGTAAACTGAAGGAACCTGATGTTTTAGAGTGTTTCAGAAAGAGCATTAGGGAACATCTGACAAGAACAGGGGAAAGAAATACAGTAGAAGAAGAATGGGTAGCTTTGAGAGATGAAATAGTGAAGGCAGCAAAGGATAAAGTAGGTAAAAAGATGAGGGCTAAGAGAAATCCTTGGGTAATGGAAGAGATACTGAATTTAACCGATGAAAGGAGAAAATATAAAAATGCAGTAAGTGAAGCAGTCAAAAAGGAATACAAACATCTCAAGAATGAAATTGACAGGAAGTGCAAAATGGTTGAGCAGGAATGGCTAAAGGACAAATGTAAGGATGCAGAAGAACATATCACTAGGGGTTAGATAGATACTGCCTACAGGAAAATGAAAGAAATCTTTGGAGAAAAGAGAACCACCTGCATGAATATCAAGAACCAGTCCTAAGCAAAGAAGGGAAATCAGAAAGGCGGAAGGAGTATATAGAGGGTCTATACAAGGACATTGTATTCGAAGGCAATATTAGGGAAATTGAAGAGGACATAGATGAAAATGAAATGGGAGATATGATACTGCATGAAGAATCTAACAGAGCACTGAAAGACCTAAGTCGAAAAAAGGCCCCAGGAATAGACAACAATCCATTAGAACTATGAATGGCCGTGGGAGAGCCAACCATGACAAAACTCTTCCATCTGGTGAGCAAAATATATCAGAATGGCAAAATACCTTCAGACTTCAAGAAGAATATAATAATTCGAGTCCCAAAGAAATCAGGTGTTGAGAGGTCTGAAAATTACCGAACTATCAGTTTAATAAGTTATGACTGCAAAATATTAACAAAAATTATATACATACAAATGGAAAAACTGGTAGAAGCTGACCTTGGGGAAGATCAATTTGAATTCTGTAGAAAGGTTGGAATGTGCGAGGCAATACTGACCCTATGACTTATCTTAGAAGATAGCTTAAGCAAAGGCAAAAATACATTTCTAGCATTTGTAAACTTAGAAAAAGTGTTGACTGGAATGCTCTCTTTCAAATTCTGAAGGTGGCCGGCATAAAATACAGGGAGCAAAACGCTATTTACAATTTGTACAGAAACCAGATGGCAGTTATAAGAGTCGAGGGGCAAGAAAGGGAATCAATGGTTGAGAAGGGAGTGAGACAGGGTTGTAGTCTATCGCTGACATTATTCAATCTGTATGTTGAGCAAGTAGTAAAGGAAACAAAAGAAAAATTTGGAGTAGGAATTAAAATCCATGGAGAAGAAATAAATACTTTGAGGTTTGCTGACGACATTGTAATTCTGTCAGAGACAGCAAAGGACCTGGATGAGAAGTTGAATGGAATGGACAGTATGTTGAAATGAGGATATAAAATGAACATCAACAAAAGCAAAACGAGAATAATGGAATGTAGTCAAATTAAATTAGGTGATGCTGGGGAAATTAGAGTAAGAAATGAGACAGTTAAAGTAGTAAACGAGTTTTGCTATTTGAGGAGCAAAACAACTGATGATGGTCAAAGTAGAGAGGATATAAAATTTAAACTGGCTATGGCAAGGGAAGCATTTCTAAAGAAGAGAAATTTGTTGACATTAAGTATAGATTTAAATGTTAGGAAGTCGTTTCTGAAAGTATTTGTATGGAGTGTAGCCATGTATGGAAGTGAAACATGGATGATAAATTGGTTAGACAAGAAGAGAATAGAACCTTTCAAAATGTGGTGCTACAGAAGAATGCTGAAGATTAGGTGGGTAGATTAAGTAACTAACAAGGAGGTACTGAATAGAACTGGGGAGAAGAGGAATTTGTGGTACAACTTGACTAGAAGAAGGGATCAGTTGCTAGACATCAGAGGATCACCAATTTAGTATTGGAGGGAAGTGTGGAGGATAAAAATTGTAGACGGAGATCAAGAGATGAATACACTAAGCAGATTCAGAAGGATGTAGGTTCCAGTAGTAATTCAGAGATGAAGAGGCTTGCACAGGATACAGTAGCATGGAGAGCTGCATCAAACCAGTCTCTGGACTGAATACCACAACAACAACATCATAGAGAGCAGCGTCTTGAAACAGGTCCTGTCCATCCTCACAAAGTTCCAAAATTCTTGCAGATCTTCGGGCCTCTGTTCTTTCATTAGCAGTGATTATATTCCCCTACCTACATCCCTTCTTTTCAGTTAGCGTCAAACCCAATAATGTCTGGCTTTTCGTTTTTGTCATCATTCTGCCCTAATCCAAGGGTTTACTGTCACTGTCAAGGCAACAGCTCCAAAAACAATTGAGTCTCCCATGTGCAAAATGCTGTATAAATGTAAATTTAGATATACAGATGCCTGTGTAACTAAGTGTCATGATATAAAACTAAATGTTGAGTCTATCTAAAAACAAAGATGATGTGACTTACCAAATGAAAGTGCTGGCAGGTCGACAGACACACAAACAAACACAAACATACGCACAAAATTCAAGCTTTCGCAACAAACTGTTGCCTCATCAGGAAAGAGGGAAGGAGAGGGAAAGACGAAAGGATGTGGGTTTTAAGGGAGAGGGTAAGGAGTCATTCCAATCCCGGGAGCGGAAAGACTTACCTTAGGGGGAAAAAAGGACAGGTATACACTCGTACACACACACATATCCATCCACACATATACAGACACAAGCAGACATATTTAAAGACAAAGAGTTTGGGCAGAGATGTCAGTCGAGGCAGAAGTGCAGAGGCAAAGATGTTGTTGAATGACAGGTGAGGAATGAGTGGCGGCAACTTGAAATTAGCGGAGATTGAGGCCTGGTGAATTATATCCTCTCTTCCCGTTATCCACCAGGCCTCAATCACCGCTAATTTCAAGTTGCCACCACTCATACCTCACCTGTCATTCAACAACATCTTTGCCTCTGCACTTCTGCCTCGACTGACATCTCTGCCCAAACTCTTTGTCTTTAAATATGTCTGCTTGTGTCTGTATAGTTCAAGAATCATAAAAGAAGGTTGTATACATGGAAGAATCCTGGAGATACTAGTAGGTATCAGATGGATTATATAATGGTAAGACAGAGATTTAGGAACCAGGTTTTAAATTGTAAGACATTTCCAGGGGCAGATGTGGATTCTGACCACAATCTATTGGTTATGAACTGCAGATTGAAACTGAAGAAACTGCAAAAAGGTGGGAATCTAAGGAGATGGGACCTGGATAAACTGAAAGAACCAGAGGTTGTAGAGAGTTTCAGGGAGAGCATAAGGGAACAATTGACAGGAATGGGGGAAAGAAATACAGTAGAAGAAGAATGGGTAGCTCTGAGAGATGAAGTAGTGAAGGCAGCAGACGATCAAGTAGGTAAAAAGGCGAGGGCTAATAGAAATCCTTGGGTAACAGAAGAAATATAGAATTTAATTGATGAAAGGAGAAAATACAAAAATGCAGTAAATGAAGCAGGCAAAAAGGAATACAAACGTCTCAAAAATGAGATCGACAGGAAGTGCAAAATGGCTAAGCAGGGATGGCTAGAGGACAAATGTAAGGATGTAGAGGCTTATCTCACTAGGGGTAAGATAGATACTGCCCACAGGAAAATTAAAGAGACCTTCGGAGAGAAGAGAACCACTTGTATGAATATCAAGAGCTCAGATGGCAACCCAGTTCTAAGCAAAGAAGGGAAGGCAGAAAGGTGGAAGGAGTATATAGAAGGTTTATACAAGGGCGATGTACTTGAGGACAATATTATGGAAATGGAAGAGGATGTAGATGAAGACGAAATGGGAGATAAGATACTGAGTGAAGAGTTTGACAGAGCACTGAAAGACCTGAGTCGAAACAAGGCCCCGGGAGTAGACAACATTCCATTAGAACTACTGATGGCCTTGGGAGAGCCAGTCATGACAAAACTCTACCATCTGGTGAGCAAGACATATGAGACAGGCGAAATACCCTCAGACTTCAAGAAGAATATAATAATTCCAATCCCAAAGAAAGCAGGTGTTGACAGATGTGAAAATTACCGAACAATCAGTTTAATAAGCCACAGCTGCAAAATACTAACGCGAATTCTTTACAGACGAATGGAAAAACTGGTAGAAACGGACCTCGGGGAAGATCAGTTTGGATTCCGTAGAAATGTTGGAACACGTGAGGCAATACTAACCTTACGACTTATCTTAGAAGAAAGATTAAGAAAAGGCAAACCTACATTTCTAGCATTTGTAGACTTAGAGAAAGCTTTTGACAATGTTAACTGGAATACTCTCTTTCAAATTCTGAAGGTGGCAGGTATAAAATACAGGGAGCAAAAGGCTATTTACAATTTGTACAGAAATCAGATGGCAGTTATAAGAGTCGAGGGGCATGAAAGGGAAGCAGTGGTTGGGAAAGGAGTGAGACAGGGTTGTAGCCTCTCCCCAATGTTATTCAATCTGTATATTGAGCAAGCAGTAAAAGAAACAAAAGAAAAATTTGGAGTAGGTATTAAAATTCATGGAGAAGAAGTAAAAACTTTGAGGTTCGCCAATGACATTGTAATTCTGTCAGAGACAGCAAAGGACTTGGAAGAGCAGTTGAACGGAATGGACAGTGTCTTGAAAGGAGGATATAAGATGAACATCAACAAAAGCAAAACGAGGATAATGGGATGTAGTCAAATTAAATCGGGTGATGCTGAGGGAATTAGATTAGGAAATGAGACACTTAAAGTAGTAAAAGAGTTTTGCTATTTAGGGAGTAAAATAACTGATGATGGTCGAAGTAGAGAGGATATAAAATGTAGACTGGCAATGGCAAGGAAATCGTTTCTGAAGAAGAGAAATTGGTTAACATTGAATATAGATTTAAGTATCAGGAAGTCGTTTCTGAAAGTATTTGTATGGAGTGTAGCCATGTATGGAAGTGAAACATGGACGATAACTAGTTTGGACAAGAAGAGAATAGAAGCTTTCGAAATGTGGTGCTACAGAAGAATGCTGAAGATAAGGTGGGTAGATCACGTAACTAATGAGGAGGTATTGAATAGGATTGGGGAGAAGAGAAGTTTGTGGCACAGCTTGACTAGAAGAAGGGATCGGTTGGTAGGACATGTTTTGAGGCATCAAGGGATCACAAATTTAGCATTGGAGGGCAGCGTGGAGGGTAAAAATCGTAGAGGGAGACCAAGAGATGAATACACTAAGTAGATTCAGAAGGATGTAGGTTGCAGTAGGTACTGGGAGATGAAGAAGCTTGCACAGGATAGAGTAGCATGGAGAGTTGCATCAAACCAGTCTCAGGAATGAAGACCACAACAACAACAACGTGTCTGTATATGTGTGGATGGATATGTGTGTGTGTGTGCAAGTGTATACCCATCCTTTTTTCCCCCTAAGGTAAGTCTTTCCGCTCCCAGGATTGGAATGACTTCTTACCCTCTCCCTTAAAACCGACATCCTTTCGTCTTTTCCTCTCCTTCCCTCTTTCCTGATGAGGCAACAGTTTGTTGCGAAAGTTTGAATTTTGTGTGTATGTTTGTGTTTGTTTGTGTGTCTGTCAACCTGCCAGCACTTTCATTTGGTAAGTCACATCATCTTTGTTTTTAGATATATTTTTCCTACGCGGAATGTTTCCCTCTATTATAACCATATCATCTAAATGTTGAGTCTGTAATTTGGAACAGGAGTAAGCATCATAAAATAATAACAATTACTAAATAAACAATGACAAAAAACAATTTCTTATTAAATAGGAACCTTGAGCTCAAGAGGACAATTTGAACGAACCAAGTTCCAGTATATCCCATGACCCTCCACGAGTTCCATGTGGTAGAACAAACAACTTTCCAAGAGGTCAGACAGTTCTATTTGCATTTCGCACATTATTACCATATACTGCACATGTGCAGCAGGTGATCCCGCATTGATAGTATGATACAGAGGAGCACATATAAGGTCCTGGTGCATATGAGTACGGTTTAGGCTTAAGGACAGAAATGAGAGAATGACAACAAAATAAAACTTTAATTACAAAGAAAATGCGCCTTTTACAGCAGCAAAATGCAGTGCGGCATGCGCACCTTTTACAAGGTCTTTGGTGGGCACAAAAGCATCTGCTGACAGCAAAATATGTCAAATGGTTTAGGACGAAGACTTACGGGAAACTTCGTGACAACAAACTGCTTTCGATGATTGTGACATCACAGCTGTTTACATTGTGAACAAGTCTTGGGAAAATACTGCAAATGGCAGTTTGAGAAGCATTCCTTTCAAAGTAAACTTCCTTTTAAGCAAGATGAATTTTGTGACATGTGTGATGAATTTCTTAAATCACGGAGCATTTGACTCTCATTCAAAACTTAACACTTTGAGCACTAGCCACATATACACTACTGGCCATTAAAATTGCTACACCATGAGGATGACATGCTACAGACATGAAATTTAACCGACAGGAAGAAGATGCTGTGATATGCAAATGATTAGCTTTTCAGAGCATTCACACAAGATTGGCGCCAGTGGTGACACCTACAACGTGCTGACAAGAGGAAAGTTTCCAACCGATTTCTCACACACAAACAGCAGTTGACCAGCATTGCCTGGTGAAATGTTGTTGTGATGCCTCATGTAAGGAGGAGAAATGCGTACCATCATGTTTCTGACTTTGATAAAGGTTGGACTGTAGCCTATCGCGATTGCGGTTTAACGTATCGCGACATTGCTGCTCGCGTTGGTCAAGATCCAATGACTGTTAGCAGAATATGGAATCGGTGAGTTCAGGAGGGTAATATGGAACGCCATGCTGGATCCCAACAGCCTCAATCACTAGCAGTCGAGATGACAGGCATCTTATCTGCATGGCTCTAACAGATCGTGCAGCCATGTCTCGATCTCTGAGTCAACAGATGGGGATGTTTGCAAGAAACAACCATCTGCACAAACAGTTCGACAATGTTTTCAGCAGCATGGACTATCAGCTCGGAGACCATGGCTGGGGTTACCATTGACACTGCATCACAGACAGGAGTGCCTGTGATGGTGTACTCAACGATGAACCTGGGTGCACGAATAGCAAAACGTCATTTTTTTGGATGAATCCAGTTGTATTTACAGCATCATAATGGTCGCATCCATGTTTGGCAACATTGTGGTGAACGCAGATTGGAAGCATGTATTTGTAATCGCCATACTGGCATATCACCCAGCGTGATGGTATGGGGTGACATTGGTTACACGTCTCGGTCACCTCTTGTTCGCACTGATGGCACTTTGAACAGTGGACATTACATTTCAGATGTGTTACAACCCCTGGCTCTACCCTTCATTCGATCCCTGTGAAACTCTACATTTCAGCAGGATAATGCACGACAGCATGTTGCAGGTCCTGTATGGGCCTTTCTGGATACAGAAAATGTTTGACTGCTGCCCTGGCCAGCACATTCTCCAGATCTCTCACCAATTAAAATCGTCTGGTCAATGGTGGCCGAGCAACTGGCTCGTCACAATACGCCAGTCACTACTCTTGATGAACTGTGGTATCATGTTGAAGCTGCATGGGCAGCTGTACCTGTACACACCATCCAAGCTCTGTTTGACTCAATGCCCAAGCATATCAAGGCCATTATTAAGGCCAGATGTGGTTGTTCTGGGCACTGATTTCTCAGTATCTTTGCACCCAAAGTCCGTGAAAATGTAATCACATGTCAGTTCTAGTATAATATATTTGTCCAATGAATACCCGTTTATCACCTGAATTTCTTCTTGGTGTAGCAATTTTAATGGCCAGTAGTGTAAAAATTTTGGACACAGAATACCAGCCATTTACGCCATAATTTAAAATTTTGCTGGTAGATTTGTGTTTGATATCTCTTGAAGGGAACACACACTAAAAAAAGAGCACACTTCAGGGTTAGTTTTTCATATTTATTTTAGTTCCTTAATATATTACAAATTATACAATAATGATGTCAAAAAGTAAAATTACCCTGTGAGGTGAGTTCATGACAATTTCACACATAACTGGCTTTTTTATGGAAAAGGGCTCGAGGGTCCATGTATTAAGCCAAGTAACCCATGAAATGTTCGATGCACAGCAATGAAATTTATAATTGTGCTTGTAGTTTAAAGTGTGTTCTTGGCATCCTGCCTGGCCACACCACTGGTAAAAAGAGCAAAACATTTTTGACGACCAATGTTACACATAAAAGCTTAGCTTTTCTTATAGCTATAATGTATGTATATTAATTTAAACCATTAACATTTCGTATTTGTGTGTTTGCACTACTTAAAGGGCCACCGCACAAGTGATTGATCACTGTGATCCATCCCATGAGCTTCATAGATCATGCGTGTGAATAGGCAACTAGCAGTGATCACTCCATAATCGCACAAAAGTCCCAGGAAATCTGATGGGTCGCATGCAGTTCGTGCTCGTAATATCACTGCCGGGCTGGCTAGCAGCTATCTATTTATTTATAAACAACAACTTTATCATCAGCCCTATCACAAATAGACTTGAAAAGAAAAAAAAAATTGCAATTAACTGACAATCTTGCACACCTCACACACACGACTGCCAATTCCAGCAGCTCAGGCGTAATGTGTGTGTGTGTGTGTGTGTGTGTGTGTGGGGGGGGGGGGGGGGGGTTGAGTGTGTGTGTAAAGCTTTATGTAAGCAGCAATCTATGTTTTCCTACATTGCTGAAAGCCATCATCCCATGGATAATTTTAAGAATTATTTCCAGGGCTCCCGGTTGTCCAGCCGATGTGATCGTTGAAGTCCCACAATATTTCAGCGAATAACCTTTCTGCCATTCATCAGGTCATTCTGATGGAATGGTCTGTCTGCTCATTGACAGAATTATTTATGTCCATCAGTTGGGCTTCGATTCCCTGCGCCGGCAGTCCAATTGTGGCCGCCGACATTCCAATTGCGAGTGCCGATGCTTCGACTGCAGCCACTGACAATCCATTTGCAGGCTCTGACGCAGTTCTACACCATCCCCAGTGTCGTACTGAGTGGTGGAAGATGCAGAATCCCATAGAGTGTCCCCAGCAGCCGTCGTGGAAGGATCTTGTGTCCCCTTGAGGTGTGACTCCTTAATGGACCTAAGTAATGGTTTCCATGCCTTGCTGAGTTGAAAACCTGTGTCTCAGTTTATGAGATTGTTTGTTCTGTGAATTTCAGTGGCCTTCCTTGATTCTGTCCCAGTAGAAGCTGGTAGGGGCAGAATCTTGGTCTCTTTGTATTTTGCATTGTGCCCAGTTTCCAAGCAGTGTTCTGCCAGTGCCAATTTGTTGGGTTAGCGTAGGTGCATGTGGCATTGGTTTTCTTTGCAGCGTTCTTCAACTGTTCAGATTGTTTGACCAATATAGGATTTGCCGCAACCACGTGGAATATTATACATGCCCGCTTTCTTGAAGTCAAACCTGTCTTTCACTGTTCCCAGTGAGGCATGTATCTTGGACGGAGGTCAGAAGACTGTGTCAATTTTGTGTTGTTTTAGCAGCTTCCCAATTCTTGAAATCATGCTGCCTGCATACAGTAGAAAGGCAAGGACTGGTTCCTCATCTTTGGACTGTTCTTCATCTTGGTTTCTGCTGTGTTTCCATTGTCTGAATGTGTTCTGCAAGAACGGGTACAGCAATCGACAGATCCAGACAGCATTTTACACTTCAGTTTACTGCATTATTCTATGAACAGGAATCACTGTGGAAAATGAAAGCTAAAAATTACCATGATAAATTAAAAATAGAGAAAGGAGTTGTTGCTCATAAATGTTTAGGAAGTGGACACAGCAGCAATAAAGGACAAGGTTACAAAAAATTCACAACTTGAGAACTGCTTTTAAGATAGAGTACTGGAAAGAGGAGATGTCTTTAGTATCAGGAGTGCAACAGAACACATACTGTAAATACACCATAGCTGTGGTATTTCAATAACCTTTCATTTCTAAAGGATAGCACACCTTATTCTCCTAACAGTCAGTTCATTAAATGAGGTGAGGAAATTATGAATTAATTAACATAGGGGTAATAAAATAGGTCAAATATAGGCATGAGGTAGCAGTGATTTAAAATCAGAATTTCATATTTTTATCTTTAATGACAGCTGTTACAAGTATTGCAGTACAAAATAACAACAAGTGGAAAAACTGAACATGTATATTGTTGTCATTATACATATGGCTGTGAATATTAGACAAAGTTGTCTTGCCAAGACATGCTGTCAGCATTATTGAAGTATGGCACATAAGCTTCTTGAACTTGCTTAACAGATGCATGGGACATAATTCCAATTCCTTGCAGTTCCAATAAGTCACAATGACGTTCTGTTTCAGTCACTACCGTGTCATAATTTTCTCTGTCAAAGCAGTCTGATGTCGAATATGTGTCTGACTATTTCTGCGTAAGACATTGTGAAGCCTATGACAAGCCACTCACTACAAGTAAAGAGATGTTGTCCATATTTAAATTGATTCAAGTCTTCACTCTTAATATTGCAGTCATTTCTCCAAATTCATTTTCCACAATCCGTCTGGCATGTGACTCTCAATGATTATAAATCACTTGTTCTCTGTTGAGTTTATTTTTGTTGAATGGCTGCATGAAGTTTTACCCAATGGAAAGGCCTCATATTCAACACAAATGTATGGTAGAGTGTACCCATTCACCTCAGATGGTGAAGGTAATTTCGAAGTCCCATTCAAAAGTTTCTTGTAGGGATCTGTATTCTTCTGTACACCACCATCAGATGCATGCTCATCTGTGCCATAATCGAAGTAAATTGATTCATAATTTGCATCAACAATGGCAAAAAACATCTGACTATGGAACTGCTTATAGTTGGAGAAATAAGATCCCTCATCAGGTGGTGTAATAACTGAGATCTGTTTACTGTCAACTGCTCCCAGATAGTTAGGAATAGTCCATCTGATTTCAATTGTCTTGCAATTTTTTTTCCAGTCGTGTTCTGTTGATGGAAACTGCAATAAATAGAATACTTTTCCATTAATATCTGTTTCAGGAAATGCAACAAAATTGTACTTGTGCAAAACAGCTGATGTCTCATGTGTTGGAGGAGGAGGGGGAGGAAGAGGAAGTGGGTTGGTGGGTGGGTGGGTGGGTGGGTGGGGGTAGGGGGTAGGGGGTAGGGGGAGGGGGACAGGAGAATGAGAGCAAGAAGAAACAATCCTCAGGCTACTTCAAGTCAGGGAGCAGCCATCACTCAAACAGGAAGAGGGTGGCTCCAGATTGAACTCTTGAGGCTGTAACAAAGACACCCAAAAAAATACACAAAGAAGATGCAGCAGATATTTTCGAAAAAATGTTGCATGTAAACTAAGGGTCACATCAAGAATGAAAAGACTGCATGCTGAAAAAATTATAAACAATATTTTATTAATATGGCAAATAGGAAACTTGAGTTTCCAGTCCACATGTGTGACACAAAATACTGCAGCAATAAATAACAGCACAGCTGGCAAGATTGCTCCAAATTTAGAGATACAAAATACTGTGTACAATTTTGGCCCTACATTATAATGTTTGACCTTCCAGCAAGCATGCTATTGTAAAATGTGCAACAGCAGCAGTTTTTATGCTTTATCAGTGCCTTAACCTTGAGCTATTGTGGCACCATAGCAATGTACTCCATTGTTGATACTTACTGACCGTGTTAAAATGGGTCCAGTTTCTTTGTTTTCAGAATTGTATGTAACAAAGTGTTGAGTGTTGTAAAAATTACAATGTATGCCTACTGGTGTGACAGTTGCAAGCTTTGTTCTGTGTGTCAGTATGCAGGGCTAACTGTAATAAAAAGTTAACTGTAGTTATTCATTGTTTTTTTATTCAATATATTTAATAGTTTATTCAGCACAGGCTTGTTTATACTTAAAAATGTATATGTTGCAAATTGTACAATATGTGCATGTTCATGTGACAGCTTTAGGAATGCCTAACAGATGGTTAATTTTTTGAATTGTGTATTTTAAAAATTAAAGTGAGTAAACTGAAATTTTCATATGCATATTGCCTTATATATTCCTTTAGAGTTGTTTGAATGGCTGCATATGTTTATGGAATGATCTTCCCCAACGACTGTGATGACATCATTGCCAAGAATTTAAGGTCTTCATAATATCTCCCAGTTGCAAGGAACCTTACCATTCATGTGAGGGTCTCATGAGCTGATATTTGCATCTCTTTTTTGTGTTTCTGGAGAAACACTTTTTAGTAACTCCAGATAAGTGCTTTCCATCATAAGCACATAATTATGCCAGTCTTTCAGGTCCAATCATAATTCCTTAAGCAAATTTGTATGATATAATTTTTCTCTCTTTAGAAGCCATTTTTAGGTCCAGGTTTTCCTTTTCAAAGTATTAGTAGACTCACGCAGCACAACTACAGCCACCACTAAACACAGCTGTACAGTTTCCATTGCAGAACTTCACCACTGCAGCACTAGTATCACTGATTGAAACCAATTGGCTTATTGCTTGTGTGTGGTGGCGTTGAGGCAAGTGACTCACTGCAACGATATCACATGCAATCGGTTGCTGTGATCCGTCGCTCATGTGTGGGGTTCTCATCAGTAATGTTGTCATAGGCTGACAACATCATGCTCAGAATATCTACTGTCACTGGTTGGTGAAATTATGTAACATGAGCTATGATAGGCTGACAAAAGCATATCATCTTGAATTCAATGGTTCAGAAGCTATCGTGTTGTATTTGATGGAATTTGTGTGTATACTTTCTTAATATGAAAATACGTAGTGTACATATATATCAGTCAGTACCAGTACAGTTTAAGTAGTTGAAAAATGAAAAAGGGGATGAGGTACATCCTCAACCTCAGGGGTAATAGATAGGAAGACAAAAGCAGTGACTGATCAAATACACAGACAAAATGGGCGAAGTTCAGAGGGCAGCATTGTAAATAAATGAGCGACCAGTAATTATCACAAGAGCAGCTAGTTAAAAAAGTAGCAGATGACAAGTAACACAGACTTGATGTAATCAGATGGCCAGCTGCCTTACCAGATGAATATCTTTCCTAATAAAAATATTACAGAATCTGTTTAGTGAATGCCACCAGGTCAATTAAGGCATACAATGATGTCTCCAGTAAATAACACATTAAGTAATGGATGATCAGTGGCCAGAGACTGGGGTCATGTGTGTGTGAGTTGCATTGGACAGTCCATGGTGTGGGGAATTCTGTATGGAGATGGAGTAATCTGTAGGTGACTTATATGTGGGGAGCAGTAAAACATCACCACCTGCTGCAATGCAGGAATACTTATTCAGTGCTGGTTCCACACCAGAGATGGGCTCAGCCTATGGAAGAGTGCTGTAGATAACTAGCTTTTTCTTTGTGCAGAGATATCAGATGGTGTTGATTTTGGACTTTGGGTTTTGGACCTTGGGTGACAATCTGTCACATAGAGGACATTGTCTGCTCCGGCAACTGTAATATTAATCTAGTGTTCTGCAAGATGTTAATTAAATGTTGTTTATGATGTTAGAGAACTGTAAGTTAAACTAACATCTGAGTGCTTGTTGATTTGGTGACATCAGATGGAGAACAGCCTGTCTTACAGCTCCATGCATAAACTGCCTGCTGAAGAAAACTGATTAGCAAAGCAGACCAGACCACAGTAGCGGGTCCAGTTCAGTACTGCAAACAGCGACTGAATTATTTAAGGAAATCATGAGTATTCAGAACACCAGACGGGATTGAGTACACACTTGCACATACTACATATGTAAGCACAAGCATCAATCAAATCACTGTGATACCACATTTGGCACCTTCTGATGCTCGTGAATAATAGTGGAACAGTGGAAAGAGAGTGATTATTACAAAATAAGAAAATTTATGAATATTTTGCTAAGAAGTTAGGCTGCTTGCCCTTGACAGTAGACATCATCAATACTGCTAGAAAAAGAAAAAAAGGAAAGAGATCTACCATGATAGAGTGAAGTGAAGAAGAAGTTTTATTAGTAGCTGGAAAAAAGCAAAAGTCTCTGACTAAGGTAAATTATCAATAAAATACAAACAAGAGCGAGGACAACGATTTATGAAACATGAATCCCTGATGATGGCAAATTGGGAGCAGCTGACTGAGCTGCCAATCCAGCTTTGATTACTCATTGGGAAATCTATGCCGTGACACTTCACTCTGTGACACCAATGTTAGGCAACCCACTGATGTCGCAGTACTACCCCTACATGTGGTGAGCTTTTTAAGTGCCAAACAAATTTTATTAGTAGTTTGAGTGTTGTGTAGTGATAGTAGTATAACATACAATTCATTTACAAAGTAAATGAAATTGTAGATAATAGTGACACTGTGTGTGAGAGAGTCTGTGGTTGAATAAAAACATAATTCTTAAGAGAACATTGTGTATACATACTTATATGTCAATAACAAGACATAGAATGGCATCAGATATACCAGTACAGCTCCATAGTTTCCTAATTAATTAAAAACTGAGTTAAGAGATGATTTAAGCAAAAAAATAGATGATGTTACAAGCTAGTCGACTAAAAAAAAAAAAAAAAAAAAAAACAAATGATTCCAAAACAGAGTTGTCTGCTACCACAGCAGAAAAAGGGTGACTTTAGATTAGCTGGAAAAAGATTTAGATGCTCATATTAGATAATCAAGACAAGAGAAAGTAGAAACTTTTGTATCCTGCTTGGAAGGCGGTGCATGGGTAGGAACAGGAGCAGGAAAAAAACGTCAGTACTGCCGTAAGTAAAGATGGTTTACTGGTGCAAAAAACAAGTTTGTACACAGTCTCAAGCTGAAGCTAAGTGTCCCAGCCGTCAGCTCTTGATCAAATGGGGAGAATCTCGCGCGGAGCTCGTAGAGCTCTCCCGCTCTGGCTAGAGTGCGCTGTCATCGGTGTCTCATAGTGCCAACTTCTGAAACTATGCCATGGCATTGATGCTATTGGTACCACATCCCTCCCCCTGAAATGACACACCATCGTTGAGTATGGTTTCTGACGGCGGGTGGAGGGACACAGGGGCGGCGCAGCTGAGGGGGTGGACAGTGGAACTGCTGGGCCGCGCTGTCCACCCGCAACCCCAAATTGCTCACGAGGGGGCGAGGATAACGCCCCGTGGAAAACTTGCCCAGCCCGTGCACCGCTCTGGGTATGCTCGGATGAGGAGGTGGAGCAACGACCTCCATGGGCGACGGTGGTGGCAGCAGCGGCGGCGTGACATCAGCCTCAGTGTCCATCGGTTCTGGAGGAACATGGCAGTGGTGGTGATGGTGGCCAGAGGTGGGGCCATGGTAGCGGCGAGAGGTGCCCCTCCGGTGCAGGGTGCTCAGACCGGTAGCAGCAACGACAGCAGGCATGCCTGTGGAGGCACGAGCAGTGGAGGGGCTGTCGGTGGAGACGTGGGCTGAGGCAGCAGAAGCCGCAAAGCCTCCAATTCTGCCGGAAAACAACCAGTGGCAGAAAACCAAGGATGGCACAAATGAATCTGGTTCCAGTGTCGCTTGACAGTGCCAGAGGGACCAGAAATGACAAATAAGGCACGGCCAAGCCAGCAAAGAATGCAGAAAAAACGTGATAGAACACCAAATCATGTGACCCCAAGACATAATGAGGCGAAGCAGTGGGAGCATGCGGTGGAGTGTGCAATAGCTGCAGGAGCAACCACTGAGCACGCCCATGTAGCAATTCTCTGGGGAATGGGTGCCGCGCGACTGAGAGCAATAGGAAGCAAGGAAAGTCCAGAGCGTATGCCTGCCAGAGTGTGTGATGCGCAACTTGCTCATCTGTGACTTAAATGTATGCACAAAGCGTTCAGCCTCGCCATTCAACTGGGGGTGGAACGGGGCTGAGGTCAGATGGTGAATGCCATTAGCAGCACAGAACGCTTCAAACTCTGAGGACACAAACTGTGGGCCATTGTCGGAGACAATAACTTCAGGAAGGCCCTCAATTCAGAAAATAGACGTCAAAGCCCGAATAGTACTCGCAGATGTATTAGAAGACAGAGGCACAACAAAAGGAAAGTTGCTGTATGCATCAATAACTATCAACCAGCAGGTGTCCCAGAAAGTACCCACAAAATCAACATGAACGTGCTGCCAAGGTGCAGTAGGAGTTGGCCAAGCAAAGAAGCACTGGCAGGGAGCAGAATGATGCTCCATGCAAGATCGACAGTGAGCAAGCAAATTCTCAATTTGTTTACCAATGCTGACCCAAATGCAGTGACGACACACTAATTGCTTCATCTGCACTATACCCCAATAACAGGCGTGCAGTAATCGGAGGATTTCAAACTGCAACGAACGAGGTACAACCACATTAGACTGATCATTGTCAGTGTGTAACAAGACAACACCACGGTGTACAGACAAGTTGTGATGTTGCGCAAAGTAATGTTGAACAAGTGGATCACGAATCTGCATAGCAGATGGAGGCCACCTGCAAGTCAATTGTGGAAAAGAATTTTCCCGCACCAGGTTTATCAAAAATGTCTTCAGGATGCACTAAGGGAAATGTAGCTACCACTGTCTAGGGATTTACTGTAGACTCAAAGTCAGCACAAATACGGAGATGACAGTTTGGTTTCTTCACATACACTATAGGCGAAGCAGAAACAGGTTCAATGACACCAATGTCTTGCATATGCTTAAGTTCAGCAGCTATGGAGTCGTGCAGTGTGTGCGGTACTGGGCATGCGTGCCAGAAAATAGGCATGGCAATGTCTTTAAGTACAATATGCACCACAGAGTCTGTGGTGCAACCAAGGCCATCAGAAAAGAGTTCAGCAAAATCATCGTAGAGTGCAGCAACACTGTCTACATGGTCACTAGCATTGATGCAAAGTACATTGTCCTGAATTAAGAGGCCAAAAAGTTCAAATGTGTCCATGCCAAAAATGTTCATAGCATTACTAGAGTGGAGCATATGGAAAGACACTGTACATGTCCTTGCACCATACATGGCTTGCAAACTACACACGCCGAGCACTGAGATTTCCTGTCCAGTAAATGCAGTCAGTGTGGAATGTGAATGATGAAGTGGGGGCAAACCAAGCTAGTCATAGGTTGATTTGTTCAGTAAGGAAACTGACACACCAGTGTCCAGCTGCAAGCAAACAGAATGTCCACAAATGTTCAAAGTCACAAAAAGTTTCCTCGCATCGTGCTGACTGTGAGAGGAAGTGTCTGGCAAAACTTGATTCACACAATGAGCTGTCAAAGCACGTGAAGCAGAAGCCTTTGAATTATTGATGTGAATCATGATCATGGCGGTTGCTGTTGCGGTGACACTCACACGACACGTGAAAAGGAGACAAGTTGTGAATTAGAGTTTTTCTTACTATGCACAGCTTGCACATGTCCTTCCTTATTACAAAAATATCACTGTGCTTGATGGGATGGCAACTGTCCCGTGGGTGGGCATGAAAGCAGTTCAGACATGATTTCAGTTTCTGAGTAGGTGCCAGGTTTGAACCATGTTTACGTGCGTGCGAGCAGTGCGGTGCAGCTGGCCGTGCTGGGGTTGGGTGTTCGAGCACATGTTGTGCTGCGCTAACAGTACACACACCCGTGATCATGTCGAACGTGGAAGTAGCCATGTCTAATGTGTCCTGCCTGGGTTTTTAAATTTGAGGATTTGTTCGCGGATGCGGTGATCCGCCACATTCTGTGCAATAGTGTCTCTAATCATTATATCCGCATATGAGCATCCACACGAGCAATTAAAGTCACAATCAGAAGTCAGTCCCTGAAGGTCCGCTAACCAAGATCTATTGGACTGAGTAGGGCCACGCTGGAGACGAAAGAATTTGTAGCGTGCAGCTACCACATTTACACTATCACGGAAGTGGAAGTTCAAAGCATCAATCACTTTGTCGTATGTTTTACTTTCTGGGCGTGTGGTGGGAAACAATTTCATGAGCACACGGTACAACACAACACTCACATTGGCAATGAAAAAAGCAAGCCGCTCTGTACTTGTTATGTTGTATGCTGCGAAGTGTGCCTCGAGCTGGGCAATGTATTCTGGCCAGTGTTCAACATCAGGATTGAAGGCACGAAATGGCGGCGCCGTCAGCAATGGCATCAGTGCAGGTGGTGGCATAGGAGATGCCAAAGTAGCTGAAGTTTGTAGTGTGACCAGTCCATTAATGGCAGCAAGCAGCTGCGTCATTTGCTGAGCCTGAAAACATACAAGATTGGACAGCGAAGCCTGTTCCTGTGGCGAAGCCATGGTTTACACAAATGAAAGTCTATATAGTGAAAGGTGGGAGCACGCAGATACAATCACTCAATCACATGGGGCTATCACAAAAAAGCTAAAGCAGTACCGAACAAAAAAGGAGATGATAGGAAGGGAAAGGGGAGTCCTCATCGCCAACTTTTGTATCCCGCCTGGAAGGCGGAACGTGGGTAGGAGCAGAAGCAGGAAAAATTTGTCGGTACTGCACGTAAGTAAAAGTGGTTTACTGGTGCAAAAAGCAAGTTTATACATGGTTACATAACTTGCACAGATGAGCACAGTCTCAAGCTAAAGTTAAGTGTCCCGGCTGTCTGCTCTTGATCAAATGGGGAGAATCTCGTGCGGAGATCTTGGAGCTCTCCCGTTCCGGCTAGAGTGTACTGTCGTCGGTGTCTCATAGTGCCAACTTCTGAAACTATGCCACGGCATCACTGCTATCGATACCATAGAAACAAGCAAAAGAATTTCAATACAACAGTCCAAGGTTGTACTGCCAGTTAATAGTGTCCAATGAGCACAATATTTCAGTGATCAGACATGTTACCATCTTCTGGTCGCTGAGGAACTGAACTCTTGGCTGAATAATATCCTCTGCACCCACAAGCTGCTTGTCCATGACCATGCATCAGCAGTTGCAGGGAGACTAGTGTCAGCATCTGTGATAGCGATGATCTACCTGGATGCCAGATCCTTTTGTTTGCTGAGAGTATCCTTAATTAAACTCTGTGCTGGTTCCCATGCCTTGCTAAGATTGTAGCCACAATCTCAGCTAACGAGATCATCCCTGATGCCAATTTCTAGCCTCATTAATGACACTGTCCCAGTATCTGGAAGTCTGTGCCAAGATCCTGGTACGTTGGTACTCCATGATTCTCGGAGAAACAGAGCTCTGCAACCACTGACTTATTGGGAACAACAGTGCCTCTGACATTCTTGGCAACAATCTTTGATGGTGTGCACTGTCTGTCCAATACATGTCTTTCCATATTGACTTGGAAGGTGGTATATGCCGGCCTTCCACAAACTGAAATCATCTTTGACACTTCCCACTACCCTGTTGTATAACAAAGTGATGTCAAAACACACCAGGATATCTGAGCCTTTCAACCTGAAGCTGTCAAGATGTTTTACAAAATCCAGAGAATTGTAGATATTATGAGCGCATTTACCCACTTGATGGAGTACGAACATACCTGGATCTTGATACAGACTTCCAAATACTGGTACAGCATCATTAGAGATGCAATAGAAATTCGCACCATTGATGATCTCATCAAGTGAGATGGTGGCTATAATCTTAGCAAAGCTTGGGAACAAGCACTGAGTTTCTTAAGAAGACTCTCAGCAACCAAAAAGGTCTGGCAGCCAGCCTGGATAGAGAACTTACTGGTATGTCAATGCTGATGCAGCGTCTCTATGACTGCTGATGTGTGGCTGTAAGTGCAGACCATGGAGGGAGCAGCTTGTGGGAGCAGGGGATATTAGGCAGCTGTGCACCGATGAGGAGATGTATTGCAGCATGAAGAAATTCGACAACCTGTGCAACAGAAGGTGCCTTTGCTGAGTGCTCTTTCAGTTTCTGAAGAGATTTCATGCCCAGCATGTTATATTGAGCTGAACTTTGGTAAGGTCATGCATCACATCAATCCTGCAGTAGCCAGGATTATTAAGAAACAGGCCAGCCTTGCTTTGGTATGTGAGAGAGTGTACTTTACCTGCCGGGGCCTTCATTACAACTCCCAGGAACTATTTAGACTACATTTGCAATTGGCCAATCTTTCTAGTTCATGGACCTGGGATTGTGTTTATCGTGTTCCACCCATAGGAAGGCCGCAGGATGCCAAATATAAAAATATATATACTAAGATGGTATCTGTCCTTTCGGACAAGTCTGAAAGAACAGATACCATCGGTGACCATGCAGCTGTGCATTTCACTGTAATTTCATTCTAACGAGCTGCATGGTCACCGATGGTATCTGTTCTTTCGGACATGTCCGAAAGGAGATGTATTCTTCTGTGTGAATGCACAAATAGTGCCCGAACTCTTACGGGAATTGACAATGCCCCGTGAGTAATGAGTATAATGGGCAGGGGCACTATGAATGTAGTGCGGGACAAAACGTTGAGAATGTAGGTTTCGCGGGAGGCATGCCAGAGATAAATCCCTGCAGTTGCGCTATCCTCTGTGTCCTCGGTGGCTCAGATGGATAGAGCGTCTGCCATGTAAGCAGGAGATCCCGGGTTCGAGTCCCGGTCGAGGCACACATTTTTATCTGTCCCCGTTGACGTATGTCAACGCCTGTAAGCAGCTAAGGGTGTTCATTTCATTGCAAATATCAAAATTATCTCATCTCTCTGGCAAACCATCACTGGAGGCCCCATGCAAAATGGTCATCAGTATGACCAATAGAGTTGAGTGACGACACGGTTTCAGTTCTGAGGGACCTAATTTTTCTCCTGCCCCTCTGTTCACACCGGTCACGGATATTGCCAGTGCAGTTGAACAAGTTGCAGCATGACTGTTGCCTGAAGCAGCTGAAGAAGCACATTGTGACACCTGCTGTGTTCTGATGAGAACTAAGCCTCTGAAGTTGAGCATTACCAGCAGAGAAAGTGCCACTACTCGGGATCTGTGAGAGTGCCCTGAGATTGTCATTCCCCACTGACAAAGGCCATGCTGCTGTTGTTCTTTCACACAAGAACTACACTGAAAAGATGCAGAGCCTGCTAGGTGACAACCCCTACGGGAAAATCAACTCTGACCCTACAAAGAAGGTAGAGAACAAGACTAGGGCTCTTCTCAAGGATATGGATTCACCAGAATGAGTCACCAAAAAACTATTACCTCAAGAACCTGTACTGTGAAGACTTTTTGGAAGCCCTAAAGTTTGCAAAGATGGGGTGCCCCCCTTGCCAGCAACATTAGGCTTCTATATATTGCTAGCAAAATACCTGGTGGAAATACAAACCTCATATGTGATTAAAGGCACATATCATATCTGCAGTTCTATGAAGTTTGTAAAACATCTCATCAACTTTAGGGTGAAATACTCTGATTTCCCAGAGAGTATTCACCAGGATACCTCTACGAGAGTCACTAGAGCTTGCTTATTGGTTAGAAATTTGGTGAGAATATCACCGACCTTTTCAAGCATGTCCTGACCTCTATGTGTTTTCTGCTTAATAGAGAATACTATGTGTAAACAGAAGGAGTCGTGATGGGCAGCCTGTGGTCATGAATTTGTATATGGAGAACTTTGAGGAGGAAGTCTCAGAATCATCCAAATGGAAACCCACGTGTTTTTTCTGTTATGTGGACGACACATTCATCATCAGGACCTATGGAAAGGACCAAATACTTGACATCCTTCCATGTTTGAGATCCATGCATCCCAACATCTAATTCACTATGGAGACCAAAGCAGGAGGAAGATTACCATTCCTGGACGTAATGGTCAAGAGAAGAGCTGATGGCAACCTGGGCCATGGTGTGTATTGGAAGAAAATGCGTGATGACCCGTATTTGCCCACACTTCACAGAGGGATGGGGTACTAAAAACACTTGTACTCAGGGTGTGCACCATTTCAGAAGCAGATTGTCTGCTTCAAGAGCTGGAACACCTCAGAACTGTATTTAAAAAGAACAGGTACCCGGAATGTATGGTACGAAAGTAACTCAGCCTCTTAGAAGGAAGTGAAAGACGTGCTAACATCTTAAATACACAAATAACAATAAATTGGGCAACAGGAGAAGAGGGGTAGGAAATTACTACAAAGCAACTCCATTGTTAAGAAGGTAATATGTAACGCCTGAAAGGATAGAAATAATGTAAGGCTATTGGGAGGAAGAATATGAAATATTAAAGGGAAAATAATTTGAGGAAAGTGTTATGCAGGAGGATGTGAGCTGAAATCAAACAGTATTGGCAAGTAGGTCAGATGCTCCATGGTCCAGGGTTAGGCAAGATGAACCTAGAGAAGGGATGGCCTTGACCCTTTAAAAAAATAGATAGGTGCACTCATAGATGAAATGACCTATGCCTAGGTAAGGTGATCTCATGAACAAGATGACATTTACTGTAGTAGGGAGTAGATTAGACTTAGTACAGAACACTGACCCCTCAGATATTAGCAATAATGAAGGAGTATTTCCCTCTCTGAATGAAAGTAATGTATCAGTTCTTGTAAGAAATTAAGAGATGATATTCTAAAAGCATTCTCCAAATGGGAAAGCAGCATTAATCACACTGATACTTTTTTGCAGGTGAATAACAAAAAAGTTATAGATTGTGATGTATAGGATTGTAAGTGAAAAAGTCATACAGATTCTGAAATTTTTTGGAATATCATTGCTCAGACAGGCAAATGAAAAATAAATTTTAAAGAAAAACGTTCTGAAAGATGTGCAGATGTGTACAGAGGTAGTAAAAATGTACTAAAATGGAATAATAAAGTTTCTATTTTCTCTTGTCCTTGAAAGAATATAACAGAAGATTTATTAAAAGAAATGTATGAAGTGTCACACTAAGTCTCAGTAATAAAATATTAAAAAGGCATAAATTTAAAATGGAGCAATACAAGCTCAATGTAAATGAATGATTCCAAAATCTTTTGCCTCTGTGTCATGATATGTAGTGTCACAGGCTAATATGCAGGAAAAAGTATGTCACATTCAAAGTGTAACTTAGCCAGCAGAATATGTTGGAAAATTTCTTAATGTATGAGTTAGGAAAAAAGGCCAGACAGTCATTGTACCAGAAATGTGGGAAATTCTGTGCAGAGACAGGGTAATTCACAGATGCTGTATGTCTGGGGAGTGATAAGGGTGTTAAAACATCACCACCAGCTGTGATATGGGGCTGCTTACTCTGTGTCAGTGGCACACCAGAGATGAGTTCGACGCATGGAATAGTGCTGGAGGTGAAAATGCATGAACAGCTTCTTCTCTGTGCAAAGATATAAAATGATGTTGATTTGGACCTTGGGTGACAATCTGTCACATAGAGAACATTATCTGCTCTGGCAATTGTAACATTAATCTGGTGTTCTGCAAGATGTTAATGTGAAATTTTGTTTATGATGTTGAAGAATACTTAATTTAAACTGATATCCATGTATTTGCTGAGATAGTGGCATTAGTTGGAGAACAGCTTCCTTACAACTCCATGCATAAACTGCCAGATCAAAAAGATTGATTAGCATGGCAGAGCGGAACTAAGTAGCAGGTCCAGTTCACTACTGTAAATGGCAACTATTTAAAGAAATTATCAGTATTCAGAGCACCAGATGAGGTGGTTTATGCACCTACATATACTACCTAATAAGAACAAGCATCAATCAAACCATTGTGACATTGCAGAATTGAAAATCCTGGCTTAACACGGTGTCCACCCCCACACCGTTACAGTTTTTTAAAAAGGTTACACAATGCTTTTGGGTCTTTTATGATATTACCATCTTATATAGTGCATAATGGTTTGCCATCCCTAGTTTTGGAGGTTTTTCAATGTCTACTGACCAGTTTCCATGAGTTTTTGTACGTCCATCCTTCTGACTGAAGGTTTGTGGTACTCCGGCCATTCACTTATGTAATAAAGTGAAACATCGGTAGCTATCCTTTTGAAATTATTTATTATACAGCAACCAGATTTGGTGATTCAGTACGCAATCTTCAGGCCTTAACAGACACTGAGGGGTTGAACAGCAATTGTATACACAATCCCATGAGTGGCCAACATCTATGAACTGGCTTCCGTAGACTACTGTAACAGCAATGTTGTATACAATGGATGCAGGTACAACATCACTGTAACTACAACATATGGTCTGAGTTTTATCTTCTTGAACCCCACCATCATGCACAACAAACTGTAGCTGCATTGAAAATAATCTGAAATCCTTGTCAGCAGCTTGCACTGCTTGTCACTCAACAATGGAGTGAGTAATGTTCATAATACACCAATCTCATTACAAGAAGTGCAATATTTAGGGCATGTGACCAGTTTTTATGGAGTATGGACAGACCATAGTTTAGTGAAGGCCTTACAAGATTGTTCAATATCTTATGTGGAGAAGGAGTTGCAACCATTTTTTGGATTAGCAAATTGCTATAGAATGTTTATCCCAAAATTTGCAGAAATTGTGCAACCTCTCATTCACTTGTTGAAAAAAGTTGTAAAAGACCAGTGTGCATCAGAGTGTGAAAATGTGTTCGAAAAACTGAAAGGATTGTTGACAACTAACACCGTGTTTTTCCAAATTATGAAAAAGTGTTCATATTGTCTTATGATGTTTATAAGTCATGGAATATATAGGGTAGAAAATTTAGTTCCTTATGCCTCACACCAGTTGAATAAAGCAGACAGAAATCATCCCGCCATGGAGAAGGAAATGCTGAGCCTCATTTATGGTGTGATATACATCTGATGTCATACATCTGATGCGTGGTGTAAAATTTGAAGTGATAATGGATCTTGTGGCTTTAAAGTGGTTATTTGGTTCAAAGGATCCATCTAGTAGACTAAAGCAATGGGCACTTGGAATTGGATACACATCAATAATTGTACGGCTACTATGATATCCATAGTCACAGCAAAAATGATAAGCCCTCATTCTATCCACACTTTTTTTTGGCACACTCTTCACTGGTGCTCCCCAAGGAGAGGTACTTTTTTCAATAATGGGTGCCATAGATGTTAGTTAATGATCTCCTCCATCACAGGTGGTAGATGATGAGGCACATGTTATGGTTTATGGTACATGGTGACCCATTCCCAGTTGGAATTCTGTGTTACATCACCAGGGTTACTGGCAAAGACCCGCAAGGATTAAACAGGTCCTCGAACTCTACTAATGATCTCTACATTGTTAGTTTTGCTATTTCACTTTCTGCCATAATGCAGTTATGCGTAGGGTCCAAACTCATCCTATCAATATTACCTTCTTTTCAGATCTCTAAATTGCTAATCAACAAACCCTTAGACAAGCTCATGCCTTCAATGCCAAAATTAATACTGATGGGCACCACCTTCTCATTATCTGTCTGCCATTGTTGTTATTGTTGTGGTCTTCAGTCCAGAGACTGGTTTGATGCAGCTCTCTATGCTACTCTATCCTGTGCAAGCCTCATCATCTCTGAGTAACTACTGAATCTACTTAGTGTATTCATTTCTTGGTCCCCCTCTACGATTTGTACCCTCCATACTTCCCTCCAGCACTAAGTTGGTGATCTCCTAATGCCTCAGAATGTGTCCTTCTTATAGTCATGTTGTTCCACAAATTCCTCTACTCCCTAATTCTATTCATTAGTTACATGATCCACCCATCTAAACATCAGCAGTCTTCTGTAGCACCACATTTCAAAAGCGTCTATTCTCTTCTTGTCTAAACTATTTATCATCCATGTTTCACTTCCATACATGGCTACACTCCATACAAATACTTTCAGAAAGACTTCCTGACACTTAAATCTATACTCGATGTTAGCAAATTTCTCTTCATCAGAAACGCTTTCCTTACTGTAGCCAGTCTACATTTTATGTCTCTCTACTTCAACCATCATCAGTTATTTTGCTTCCCAAATAGCAAAACTCCTCTACTACTTTAAGTGTCTCATTTCCTAATCTGAATCCCTCAGGACCACCTGATTTAATTCAACTGCATTCCATTATCCTCATTTTGATTTTGTTGATGTTCATCTTATATCCTCCTTTCAAGACATTGTCCATTCTGTTCAACTGCTCTTCCATGACCTTTGCTGTTTCCAATAGGATTACAATGTCATTGTCAAGCCTCAATGTTTTTATTTATTTTCCCTGGATTTTAATTTCTACTCCAAATTTTTCTTTTGTTTCCTTTACTGCTTGCTCAATATACAGATTGAATAACATTGGGGATAAGCTACGGCCCTGTCTCACTCTCTTCTCAACCACTGCTTCCCTTTCATGCCCCTTAGCTCTTACAATTGCTTCTGTACAAATTGGAAATAGCCTTTTGCTCCCTGTATTTTAACCCTACCACCTTCAGACTTTGAAAGAGAGTATTCCAGTAAACTTTGTCAAAAACTTTCTCTACGTCTACAAATGCTAGAAATGTAGCTTTGCCTTTCCTTAAGCTATCTTCTAAGATAAGTTGTAGGGTCAGTATCTGCCATATGCATACAAAACTCCTGCATACATAACAACATGCTTTATCTAATTAATCATTCTCTCACACTGGCTCAACCACACAAATACGTTTATTGCTAATTCAGTCCCTACGCTCACCCACAACAGTTTTCCTGTATCCTGCAGTACTTTATCACGCAAACTAATCATTAGTGATCTTGCACATAGCTTAATTGCTTGATATTTCCAGAGAGAAAACCTTGTTGCAGAATGGCTCTGACAACAGTTTTCCCAGATGAAATGATGTCCCACTGAGTTCTGCTATACATTGTCCAAGGGCAGTTTTAGCATAGTGATTATATTGGAAATTTAATCCTAAGATCATTCAGTAGCCATCACTGATATGAGGCAAAACTTCCATTCATAATGAGAAATATTTTGCCCTGACCTGAAAACTCAATATCAATGATCCCAGTGAATGTGTGTCATTACCATGCCTTCCACATAACTCATATGATGATGGGTTAAACTGCTTTTTTCCCATAAGATCAAAACTTGCCATAGACATGTATGTATCTGCATCCAACAAAAACTTGTGTTCCTTTCTATCCACTACTGCAGTTAAGCAAAATTCCACGTCCGCATAAATTTCAGTTGTGTTAAAATTTACTGAGAGTGCCTCTAAGTGACCTTGGGACCCCAATAGCTATTTAAGAGTTGGCTATTCTCATTCCATACCTTCCTAACTGCCCCCTTTTCTGCCCAAAATCCTGCTCTCAATGTCCAAGTTTGTCTACAAGACCTACACTGTGGCTTTTGGCAGTCTCACTGTATGTGGCCTGATAGATCACAATTGTAACATTTGTTGCCAGAGGATAAAAACTCCCTTTTTATCACAGATTCAGGCCACTGTTTCTATCTCTTCTAAGGCTAGTGCCATTCCTATTACCACAGCCAAACTGTTAGGAAATTCTGCCCACACCTTCCTTGACACATTGGATGGTGACCCCCACAAAAATGCAACTAACATCCTTTGCTCCACTTTCAGCAGAAGAACCTTATTCATGTGATCACTCTCTGTGAACTCATACATACTGACAGTGAATTTTCTTATCTATCCACAAAACTTTCAATGGATTCACCCTATCTTTGTGACACGCTATTAAACTGCTCCCAATAATGCTGGCAACTCTTTTGCTTCCTATAATGCTGCAATAAGCCTCTCTTAAGCACTTTGAATGTTTGAGCATTTCTTAACCCCTCTTGATCATTGTATAATTTTTTGCATCTCCTACTGAAGATAATTTAGTTGTATTGTCCCTCTGACCAACAGCTGTCCTTCACAACTGTCAACAGGTTGCCCACAAATGCTAACACATCCTACCCTGCTTTACCCAAAAATGGAGAAACTGGGGTAACAGTACCACTATCTAGGATGCATACCAATAAACTGGACAAGGCTCTGTCTGCTTTTAATCTGCCCTCACTTAAGCCACTTGTTCTAACAAAGACTGGACCACATCTGCAGTGATAACCACTTGTTCACCTGGTTCACTAATTGTAAAGTCTGTGTCTATAACAATACAAAAAATATACTAGGAAAAATACCACAGGAAAGGACTTTCTATTAACCTTCCACAAATATTTTCTAATCCTTATGTCTGAGTACCACCATGCACAATCTCTAAATTCACTACCAAACTAAAATCATCACCTAAGTCCACTTTCATGAATCACACACGGAAACCAACTTTCCAGTCTAACTGATATGATGCAGAGTGTGCACTATCAATGCCTTGACAGTCATGAAATCAGTAGTGCTTCCTCAGCAATTGAAATCTTTATTCATTGAGACTCTTGGCTGAGGGCAGTGACTCAAAGCTATGGACAGGCATTGACCCTGTGGCCCTCAGTGATGGAGAGCACTGTTGTGATGACAGCAATTGATGCTCCAATCAGCAAAGCACTCTGGTGTGGTGGCCTTGCATGATAACAATTGCCAAGTGGTGCTGTGTCGAATGCTGACAAACCATGGCTGCCAGTGAATGGGATGTGCTAACAAGGGTGGCAGATGCTGTCAGCAGCATAGAGATGAGGCAGAATGGTGCCCCAATCATAGGACCTTGGTGTAGGATGCACTGTCAGTGGCCTGTGGATATAAGTCTGTGTTAGCAGAATGGATGTACAAGGTCCGTTCAAACAATTCTGGAACTCTGTCCACAAAATTTTTCTATGCTTACCTTTTACTTATTGGGCATGGTCGAAATACTCTCCTCCACAATTGATACACCACTCCCAATGCTGTTTCCACTTCCAGAAGCAGTCTTGGTATGCCTCTTGCTGGATCGCATGAAACGCCATCTATGAGTTCTCTTTTATCTAATCTGTCATTGCAAATCTTCACCATTTCAATGGGGTTTTCAAATTTTAAAATAAAAAAGAGTCTGCAGGAACCAGTTCCAAAGAGTAAGAGGATGAGGGCAGAAAAGTGATTTATTTTTTTGTGTAATAGTCACATACCAACAGGGATGAATGTGCAGGTGTGTTGTCATGATGCAAGAGCTATGAATTGTCTCGCCACATTTCAGGCCATTTCCCTCTCAGATTTTCTTGCAGGCATCACACAACACGTCCTGATAGTACCATTTTTGGCCATAGGGGTAGGTCCTGGGCCATCTGACTAGTTAGCGATAAATAATACATAACGATATCTCCAATGCTGAGATGACAAGATCTTTATTTGTTCATTTGACAATTAATACAGAACGTCTTTTAGATGCAGTGTACATCAAGGCAAGACTCACGCAAAAACAAATAAGTGACTTGTTGACTGGTTACTAAAGAATTAACATCTAGAAAAGAAGGTACTTAAGAATTAACATGGAGAAAATAAGAACATGTAATGAACTGTATACTAAGAATAAACAGTGCTCCTGGTGGCCAGTGTGGAACTAATTTATCTGCACAAAATAAAATACTTGCGGTGTGACATACGGGTGATTCACTTGTGAACCAAACTTCACTGCAGTGCACTGCTAATTGTGGTTCCCTCAACAGCCCCCTCAACAGGAGTGGAGCGCCATCCAGTAAGCGCACTGGGAAGTGGACGCGCCAACCAGACCTCATGGTGCGCTGGTCCTGTGGAGCTGTGTGTGCTGGTCAGCTGGAGCTGACCTCCTGGTTGGTGGTGGTGCCAGAGCTGCTGTTCTAGACCAAGTTCTGGGCGAAGCTGTGTTCGCCGAGTCTCAGTTGGGGGTGGCTCATTGAAGATGTAAACTGGTTTGACCCTGTCAGTTGCAACAGTGGCTCGTTTTCCACTCAAGACTATCCAGGGTGCGACCTCCCCTACTGATGATTTGATGTGGCCTGGTGTAAGCTGCCTAGAGGGCCAGTTTGATGCCATCAGTTCGTAACATAATGTGAGCATGCATCCTGATGTCTTTGAGGCAATAGTTTCATCCCTGGACAGTTGCAGAGGTCAGATTTTCCAGACAAGATCACGAAGGTGACTGACGGAGGTAGATGGGTCTATGTCAGGCTGTGGAGTCATGTCTGCAAATTCACCAGGCAGTCATAATGACTCTCTGTACTCTAGTTCTGCAGAGAAACTGTCTATATCTGGCTTGTATACATTTTGTAAGCCAAGCAGGGCCATCAGGAGAGTTTCTGTCCACCCAGCACCATGGCACATCAAGGCTGCTTTTGAAGTGTAGTGCCAAAGCTCTATCATGCCATTACTGGCCGGGTGGTAGCTGGTTGTGTTGTAGTGGCTCATCCCACAGAATACTGTTAGCTTTGTGAACAAATCAGATTCAAATTGTTTACCATGATCTGTGGTGATGTGAAAAGGACAGCCAAATTGTGACACCGAGTTTAATATGAAGGCATACGCCAACGTTTCTGCCGAGACATTGTCCACTGGGGATGCTTCTGGTCAATGCCTGAATTGGTCGATTGTCATCAACAAATATCAATGGTCGTTTGAAGGTGGTAATGGTCCCATGATGTTGATGTGTACGTGCGTAAAACAGGTGGTGGTTTTCAGGAACAGAATAGGTGCGTGCACGTGCCGGCCGACCTTACAGTGCTGTCACTGTATACAACATCGGGTCCACTCACAGCAGTGTTTCTTCATCCCTGGCCACACAAAGCTATCTGAGATTAGGTACATTGTAGTTTGTGCTCCAGGATGGCACAGGATATGCAAAGATGTAAACTCATTTTTCCTGAATCTTGTGGTTAAAGACAGTCGTGGTTTGGTTGCAGAAATGTCACAGTACAACTTGATGCCTGTGCCACGAATGTTGACTAACTGCAGATCCAGTGTAGATTTGTTTTCCTGCAACAGCTCTTGTAGTTCTGTGTCTTGAAGTTGTGCTTCTGTGAGTTCCATGTAGTCTATGGAGGAGATGCTGCTGACATGGGAGAAAAATTCTGTTACTAAATTCTCAATCCTGGATATATGATGAATGTTCATGCTGAACTGTGTCATATACAGTAATTGGTTGTGCTGCCTTGGTGAACAGTTAATATTGTTCTGTTGAAAGGCACAAGTCATGTCAGTGGCTTATGATCTGTGAATATGGTGAACTCATGGGCCTCCAGCTGAGGCCAGAAGTATTTGATGGCCTCAAATTTTGCTAAGAGTTCTCAATTGTAGGCATTCCACTTACATTGAGATGGCGACAATTTCTTAGAAAAGAAGGCTAGAGGTTGCCATGCATAAACGCTGCACCCACAGCTGTCTGGCTTGCAGCTACAACCAACGCTAACAGTGCACTTGGCGCAGGATCTGCCAACAGTGCAGTGTCCACTATTGCTTGTTTAGCCCATTCAAACACAGCTGTCATGTGGTCAGTCCACTGTATTGTTGCATTCCCATTGCAATTTGGATCTGCCAGTGCAGCCATTAATGATTCCTGAATATCCACTGCATGAGGTAAATGTCTGCGGTAAAAATTCCACATCCCCAGAAATCATCACAGTGCCTTAACTATGTATGGTCGCGAGATCTATGGGACAGCTTCCGCTTTGTCAGGTAATGATAGTGAGCCAGACAGAGAGATTCGGTGGCCAAGAAATCTACTTGTGGTTGACCAAAAATACATTATGCTGCATTGAGAATGACGCTGTATTTGTCTAGATGTTTAAAAACTTGAATGAGATGTTGGTGATGTTCTGGCAAGATTGAAAATACCAATATGTTGTCATGGTATGCAAAACATGATTGCAGACCTTGCAACATTGAGTCAATAAATCTTTGCCATTTCTGCACAGTGTTTCTGAGGCTGAAATTACTTTCAAACAGGTAGAATGGCATAATTATGACCATCTTTGGGATGTCTTCCTTGGCAACAGATATCTGCGTATATGCCTTGGCACAGTTCAACACGCTGTGCAGGTGGACATCGCTCAATGTGTAGCTATAATCGTGGAGCAATGGAACTGGGTAAGGATCAGGCACTGTACGGGCGTTAAGCGCTCTACAGTCTCCACACAAACGCCACACACCGCAATTCTTAGGCACGAGATGTAATGGCAATGACCAAGAGCTACTGGACAGTTGCATGATACACTCTCGAATCATACAATCAAACTTGGCCTTGGTGACAGCTAATCAATCCGGTGCTAACCATTGAGGTCTACTGGATAATGGCAACCTCTCAGTGGTTTTTATATAGTGCACTGTGCTATGCTTCACTTCCTTAGGCATACTTTGAGGTTTTATCAGTGCCAGAAAATCCTGAAGTAAGGCGGCATACTCACTGTCTGCTGCTTAAATTAGCTTGGTGGATTTGATGGTTGCATGGCGCCAGAATCCTGCAGCTGTCAGTCAAGTGGTTTGGTCGACCAGGCATGTGTTGGCAATGTCAGGCAGGATGTTGTAATGTGCCAGGAAGTCCGCTCCTATTATCACTTCTGGCGATGTCCACGATCATGAAATCCCATGCAGACACTAGGTGTAGGCCTAAATCTAGTTCAAAATGATGTGTATCATACATCACAGTAGAAGAATTGTTTTTGGCAGCTAGACAGAAAGACATATGCAGACTGGTGCAACATTGTTCATGGAAAAATACACAGATCAGAGCCAGTGTTAATCAAATATTTCTTGCCTGTGGGCCGGTTACTCACAAAGAGATGCTGTGACACAGACTGGCAATCAAATGAAGTGTCTACACCTGATCGCCACTGGCATTTGGGTATGTGCAGGTTTTGGTACAGTGATGAGCTTGATCACCACGTCTTCTGTGATACCAGCATATCCTCTGCTGTGTTTCAGTCACAGGCGCAGATGAGGCAACTGATAATCTGCTGCGTGAGCACTTCTGGTGTCTCGGTCAGCCACAATCATTGTTGGTGTTACAGCAACACATCAATTGCCTAATCTGTTGCGTCAACACATCGACTTTTGCCATCAGAACATCACAGTCAGCATGCAAAACTGTGGATGATGTACTCGCACATTGCACAGTTACTACGTTAATAGGTGCTGGTGATATGGCATCCGGTACCTTGTCTGCTAGCTCTGCCACCATGTCTAAAGGCATTTCTGACTGTGACATTATTATTGTGCTTTGATGGCAGGTGGCAACCAACTGCTCCACTTGGTTCTCAGCACACTGTCAGGCACAGCACCAGCGTCAATCTTACTTTGTAGGTGCTGATGCAGATTACGATCTCTGATGTCCTCCCGCATCAGAACTTGGCAGGGATATTCTTCTTGAGAAGCTGATACTCTGGGGATATGTTCTGCCTTGAGCCGGTCGTAGGCATTACTCTCTAACGGTGCAGTAATCACGTCTTGCACTTTGGCCACATGCTGATGATCGAACTGGCTCAAAATCAGTGCAGACTTGGTAGCGTCGGCAGTTATTCCAGAGTAAAAGAAACTAGCTTCAACTTGCACAAACCATAGCGCTGGAGTGTGAGGCCTAAAGGGTGGTAGTCCAATGGTGTGTCTGTACACATCAGGGTTGGTTGCAGTCAGATTTTCCATCATCTTACTGTATCACTTTTTTTGTGCATCAGGCAGGCGATAAATAATGTCGGGGTCACCAGGTTGGCCATACAGTTAGGTTCTGGCCCATCTGACCAGTTAGCCTGCTAGTGTGCAATAAGTAACACACAATGACATCTTCAATGCTGAGATGACAAGATCTTTATTTGTTCATTCGGCAATTAATACAGGATGTCTTTTAGACACAGTGCACATCAAGGCAAGACTTGCGTGAATATGAATATGTGACTTGTTGACTGGTTACTAAAGAACTAACATGGAGAAAAAAGGTACTTAAGAATTAACATGGAGAAAACAAGAACATGTAAAAAACTGTATACTAAGAATAAACGGCTCCAACACAGTGCTCCTGGTGGCTGGCGCAGAACTAATTTATCTGCACAAAATAAAATACTTGTGGTGTGACACACAGGTGATGCACTTGTGAACCGAACTGCACTGCACTACACAGCTTATTGTAGTCACTACACATTAATTAACAGTTTGTCCCTATGGCACAAATCATGATGAACAAATCCTTCAAAGTTAAAGAAAACTATCAGCATGGCTTTGACATTTGACCTTACCATATGAGCTTTTTTTGGTCTTGGAGAACCTTTCCCAACCCATTGTGAAGATTGAACCTTGGACCCAACATCATAACCATAGACCCACGTTTCATCATCAGTTATGATTTTCTTAAGGAACATCTCATTCACATTTGTGGGATCCAAAAGCTCTTCACAGAGTGCAAGGTGAAGGTCTTCCTGGTCTTGTCTCATGAGCCTTGGGACAAACTTGGCAGCAACATGATGCATTCCAAGATGCTGTGCCAGGATTTAATGACATGATCTAACTGAAATGTTACATTCTTCTGCAATCTCTCTGTCAGTCAGTCTCCAATTGGCATGCACAATTTTCTTTACATTCATGGTGTGAAAGTCCTCGATAGACATCAAAGGCTGTCCTGAATAAGGGCCATCTTTAACTTCCATCCAGTCATTTTTAAGCCATGTGAAACATTTGCAGCACTGAGTATGGCTCGAGCACTCATCATCATAGACTTCCTGCATCATTTGCTTTATTTTTGTAATGGTTTTTTTTTAGTTTAACACAAAATTTAATGCACGTGCATTGCTCCTCTAACTGTGCCATCTCAAAATTCACGAACTGTGTGACAAAACATTCTGCTCAATACAGCACTGAAAATAACTAACAGACATACAATAATGAAACTTCTGGCAGTTACACACTAAACACAAGCGTGTGCAGGGATGCCACCTGCATTTCACTCCAACACACCATTGGTGTGAAATTACAAATGTTTCAGAATGTTTTGAACAGACGTCATATGCCAGATATGCGGCACATCAGCAGTGAGTCAGAAGTGAGGTGTGCTGCTATGTGGGTTCCGAAACTGAGTACCCCTAGAAACGGCCAGTTGGTGTCACCCTTGAGGTAGCCCCAGCCCCTGTTTATACCCCAACAACGTCAAAGGTCTAGGAGTGTTCTGCAGACAGCAGCTAGCAGTGGCAATGGCTAGATGTAGATGGGGCTGGGTGATCCACATTGAGCCATTGGCTGGTGTGAAGGAAATCTTGACGCTGGTAGTTACTGAAGGCAACATACTGCCAGGTATGAGCTGCAAGTATTTGTGGTAGATTTGCCCAGGTTTGTTATGAGTGAGCCTTGCCTCTGGTCACATAATGACCAAGGTAGTGGAGCATAGGTTCAAGGCATGAAGTAATTCAGCTTGCTACTGTAGTGAGCATTGACTGAAGCCTTGCACCATACTGTGTCAGAAATAATCTAGCCCTGGCTGCAGAAAATTTTACACACAGCTAGCTGACCTACCTGACTTCATATTGCGAAGTTTTTTGGGGGGGTATGGGCACAACAAAACAGGAAATCCAACACTGACTATAGACATGCACGGACAGGCACCAAATCACATCACTCAATAAGTGGATTTTGAATTTGAAGAGGTTAATGAAAATGAAATAAGCAAGATGACCCTCACATTAAAGAACAAACATTCAGCTGGATGGGAGGTATGTCAAGTGCTGTAGTTACACAAATGCATTAAAGAAATATTTAACCACTAATTTACCTCATAAAATGCAGTATTAGAGAAAACTCTTACCTAAGGTTTAAGGCATTATATAAAGCTCCTCACTTCACTCTTAATTAACATCTTTACTAGTTTATTTTTGTGGCTGTCAGACTATAGGACACAAGTATGGTAGATTTACATAGAGATCATGCTTTGTTGTGAAAATAACCTGACCACATGCCAATACAAGTACCTGTAAGTCACAAATATTGACGTTATGAGGGAGAATCAGAAAGAAATGCACAATAATGTTTTTTCTCCCCTGGTGTTGCAGCGATAATGTTGAAATTTCATGATAATTTAGTTTGAAGTCTGCGCTGCAGAGGGTATTTTGTTTTCAAGTGCAGCTATGGTGAAAGAGATATGAGCTACAAAATAAACATGGTGCGCATGTTACTGTTGTCAACTTGTGCAGAGCACCAAAATGTAGTTGAATATTTGTGTGCCAAAGAGCATAAACTGAATGAAATTCACAGGGACATTGACGGCATGTATGGGGATGACTGTATACACCATAGCATCTACATCTACATCTACATTTATACTCCGCAAGCCACCCAACGGTGTGTGGCAGAGGGCACTTTACGTGCCACTGTCATTACCTCCCTTTCCTGTTCCAGTCGCGTATGGTTCGCGGAAAGAACGACTGTCTGAAAGCCTCCGTGCGCGCTCTAATCTCTCTAATTTTACATTCGTGATCTCCTCGGGAGGTATAAGTAGGGGGAAGCAATATATTCAATACCTCATCCAGAAACGCACCCTCTCGAAACCTGGCGAGCAAGCTACACCGCGATGCAGAGCGCCTCTCCTGCAGAGCCTGCCACTTGAGTTTGTTAAACATCTCCGTAACGCTATCACGGTTACCAAATAACCCTGTGACGAAACACGCTGCTCTTCTTTGGATCTTCTCTATCTCCTCCGTCAACCCGATCTGGTACGGATCCCACACTGATGAGCAATACTCAAGTATAGGTCAAACGAGTGTTTTGTAAGCCACCTCCTTTGTTGATGGACTACATTTTCTAAGGACTCTTCCAATGAATCTCAACCTGGTACCCGCCTTACCAACAATTAATTTTATATGATCGTTCCATTTCAAATCGTTCCGCACACATACTCCCAGATATTTTCCAGAAGTAACTGCTACCAGTGTTTGTTCCGCTATCATATAATCATACAATAAAGGATCCTTCTTTCTATGTATTTGCAATACATTACATTTGTTTATGTTAAGGGTCAGTTGCCACTCCCTGCACCAAGTGCCTATCTGCTGCAGATCTTTCTGCATTTCGCTACAATTTTCTAATGCTGCATCTCTGTATACTACAGCATCATCCGCGAAAAGCTGCATGGAACTTCCGACACTATCTACTAGGTCATTTATATATATTGTGAAAAGCAAAGGTCCCATAACACTCCCCTGTGGCATGACAGAGGTTACTTTAACGTCTGTAGACGTCTCTCCATTGATAACAACATGCTGTGTTCTGTTTGCTAAAAACTCTTCAATCCAGCCACACAGCTGGTCTGATATTCCATAGGCTCTTACTTTGTTCATCAGGTGACAGTGCGTAACTGTATCAAACGCCTTCCAGAAGTCGAGAAAAATAGCATCTACCTGGGAGCCTGTATCTAATATTTTCTGGGTCTCATGAACAAATAAAGCGAGTTGGGTCTCACACGATCGCTGTTTCCGGAATCCATGTTGATTCCTACATAGTAGATTCTGGGTTTCCAAAAACGACATGATACTCGAGCAAAAAACATGTTCTAAAATTCTACAACAGATCAACGTCAGAGATATAGGTCTATAGTTTTGCGCATCTGCTCGATGACCCTTCCATGTGGTGTGAATTGTTCCAAGAGGACCACTTAGTGTTTTGTCATGCACCAGGTGGCTGGTAACAGCGTCAACCCTGGAGAATGTCAGAGGCATTGAGGCAGTAATTTAATTTTGAATGACTGGCACGTGCAACAGTAAATCTTATTGCTGTAACTCAACATTTCCTATGGTGCAGTGTACGATATTGTACATGACAAGTTGAAATTTCTCAAAGTTAGTGTTTGCTGGGTGCCTAAGAACCTGACAGATAACCATAAGGGCCAGTGAATGATTACAAGCTTGGATCACTTTATGCATTATGCTGCAGAATGGCATGACTTTCTGAAAGAAATCATCACTGGTAATGAGCCATTGGCATACCACTATAGATGTTAAACCAAGCAAGCCTGTACAGAGTGGAAACAGGCTGGTTCCCCCAGCACGAAAAAAATTCAAAGTGAGTCAGTCTGCTCCCGTGTGGAGTTGCTAGTCTCCCATCGGGCGCCTCCCCAGGTGGCGGATTGGGTAACTTTCACCAAATATGGCGGACACCGGGGAAATAAAATACCCAGGGCAGACCAAAACCAGCAAAACAAGAACTGCTGCCTTGCAGTTGGGAGTTGGGTCTCCAAAGGCTAAGGTGAGAAAACCCTGATTAAAAATCACCCATCCTCCAGTAGGGGTTGGACGCTGGGCTGACAGCCCACTCTGTAAAAAATAGTTGTTGCGAAACTTCTTCAAAGTAATGAAAAATTCTATAAAGAGCTTCTGATAGCATAAATAGAGAGCAGTTATATCAAGCTCTAGATGAACTGGGAATCTCGAGAAAGTTGGTAAGGCTGGTGAGAATGACAATGAGCAGAACACAAGGTAGTGTAAGAATAGGAGGAATGATGTCCAATACATTGAGTATTAAAAACAGAGCGCGACAAGGGGATGCATTGGCATGTCTTCTCTTTAATGCCGCCCTGGAGAAGGTGATGATAAACACAAACCTTCTGAATAGGGGAATGATCTTCTATAAATAAGTGCAGAAACTGGCCTACAAGGATGATGTGGATATAATAGCAATAATCCAAAAAGCAATGGAAGAAGCATTACAGCTCTCAACCAGGCTAGTGGGAATATGGGGTGTATATATAGTAATGAGGATCACCCTGTGGCTAAACACATCTTGGTGCATGGCCAGCACATCTTGGCACAGCGTTACTCCGTCAGGGTTATCTGGATACTTCCCACTGACACCAACCTATCAGAACTTTGGAGACGGGAACTTGCCCTTCAATATATCCTCTCTTCCCGTTACCCATCTGGCCTCAACCTCCGCTAATTTCAAGTTGCCGCCCCTCGTACATCACTTGTCACTCAACATCATCTTTGCCTCTGTACTTCTGCCTAAACTGACATCTCTGGCCAACCTCTTTGCCTTTACATATGTCTGCTTGTGTCTGTAAATGTGTGGATGGATATGTGTGTGTGTGCGAGTGTATACCTGTCCCTTTTTCCCCCCAAAGGTAAGTCTTTCCACTCCCGGGACTGGAATGACCCCTTACCCTCTCCCTTAAAAGCCACATCCTTTCGTCTTTCCCTCTCCTTCCCTCTTTCCTGATGAAGCAACCATGGGGTGCGAAAGCTTGATATTTGTATGTGTGTTTTTTATTGTGTCTATCTACCAGCACTTTCCTGTTTGGTAAGTCACAGCATCTTTTTTAATATATTTTTCCCATGTGGAATGTTTCTATATATATATATATATAAAAAAAACAAAGATGATGTGACTTACCAAATGAAAGTGCTGGCAGGTCGACAAACACACAAACAAACACAAACATACACACAAAATTCAAGCTTTCGCAACAAACTGTTGCCTCATCAGGAAAGAGGGAAGGAGAGGGAAAGACGAAAGGATGTGGGTTTTAAGGGAGAGGGTAAGGAGTCATTCCAATCCCGGGAGCGGAAAGACTTACCTTAGGGGGAAAAAGGGACGGGTATACACTCGCACACACACACATATCCATCCACACATATACAGACACAAGCAGACATATTTAAAGACAAAGAGTTTAGGCAGAGATGTCAGTCGAGGCAGAAGTGCAGAGGCAAAGATGTTGTTGAATGACAGGTGAGGTATGAGTGGCGGCAACTTGAAATTAGCGGAGATTGAGGCCTGGTGGATAATGGGAAGAGAGGATATATTGAAGAGCAAGTTCCCATCTCTGGAGTTCGGATAGGTTGGTGTTAGTGGGAAGTATCCAGATAACCCAGACGGTGTAACACTGTGCCAAGATGTGCTGGCCGTGCACCAAGGCATGTTTAGCCACAGGATGATCCTCATTACCAACAAACACTGTCTGCCTGTGTCCATTCATGCGAATGGACAGTTTGTTGCTGGTCATTCCCACATAGAATGCATCACAGTGTAGGCAGGTCAGTTGGTAGATCTCGTGGGTGCTTTCACACGTGGCTCTGCCTTTGATCGTGTACACCTTCCGGGTTACGGGACTGGAGTAGGTGGTGGTGGGAGGGTGCATGGGACAGGTTTTACATCGGGGGCGGTTACAAGGGTAGGAGCCAGAGGGTAGGGAAGGTGGTTTGGGGATTTCATAGGGATGAACTAAGAGGTTACAAGGGTTAGGTGGACGGCGGAAAGACACTCTTGGTGGAGTGAGGAGTCTGCTTGTGTCTGTATATGTGTGGATGGATATGTGTGTGTGTGTGCGAGTGTATACCTGTCCCTTTTTTCCCCCTAAGGTAAGTCTTTCCGCTCCCAGGACTGGAATGACTCCTTACCCTCTCCCTTAAAACCCACATCCTTTCGTCTTTCCCTCTCCTTCCCTCTTTCCTGATGAGGCAACAGTTTGTTGCGAAAGCTTGAATTTTGTGTGTATGTTTGTGTTTGTTTGTGTGTCTGTCGACCTGCCAGCACTTTCATTTGGTAAGTCACATCATCTTTGTTTTTAGATATATTTTTCCTACGTGGAATGTTTCCCTCTATTATAACCATATATATATATATATATATATATATATATATATATATATATATATATATGGCAGCTGGAAAAGCACATAGAGAAAATATGCCAAATGCAATAAGAATGGGCAATTATACGTTTGAGAGAGTTGAACATTTCAAATACCTGGGCTCGACAATTACTCATCTAAATGATACCTCCTATGAAATTAAGCAGAGATTAATACTAGCCAATAGAACCTATTTTGCCCTAACAAGACTCCTATCCTCAAGGCCCCTGACTCATACCACTAAATTAACTATCTATAAATCACTTATACGACCAGTGCTTACATATGCCTCTGAAGCCTGGACATTAACAACTAAAGATATTGAAACACTGGATGCATTTGAAAGAAAGGTACTTAGATGAATTATCAGCCCAATCTATAAGAGGAAGATGGAGGAGGAGATACAACCATGAGTTGTATATCATATACAAAGACCAACCCATCAGAAGGATAGTGAAATCATCCAAATGGAGGTGGGTGGGACATGTGGCTCGCATGAATGATACAGAAGTACCAAAAAGAATATTACAAGGAAAACCAGGAGGGCAGAGAGGATGTGGCTGACCAAGAGCCAGATGGGGAGATGGAGTAATCGAAGATCTTAGGAAGATGGGCCTTAGAAACTGGAGAGTATTGGCAAAGGACCGAGAGAAATCGAAGGAAATTGTAGAAGACGTCAAGGCTCACCATGAGCTGGAGAAAGAAGAAAGAAAGACTCAATCTGCTAGGAAAGTGCTTGAAACAGTGTTCTGAGATATGTGTCATATATCATTGGTGGAATTTGCTGAACATGGGACCACTGTGAATGCTGCAGCCTATGTTAAAACTTTGGTTAAGTTGCATCGGGCCCTTCATAATAAATCCTGTAACATTAATTCTGATGGTGTCAATGCTCGCACCCACATTGCTGCACCAAATTTGTGTGGGAGGTGCTCCACTGTCCACCATACAGGCTGGACCCCACAACAATGGACTTTCATCTATTTGGTCCCATGAAGAAATTGTTGGCTGGCCAACACTTTGCAACAGAGGCAGAAGTGAAATCAGCAATCCACAGATGCCTATATTCCAACCAAACAGACTTCTGCGAACAGGGAATGTTGAAACTGATGCTACAATGGGATAAATATGTTGAGAAAGTTAGTGACTATGTAGAAAAGTAGGTAAAAGACGTGAATTCAATCATGATTTTTTTTGTAACTATTAGACTTTTTGGTAATAAAATTATTGGGCATTACTTTATGATCCTCCTCATATTTTATCACAGAATGAATAATACCTCTTTGAAATAATAACAGTAAAAGTTAAATTACTTCAGTTTATTCTTCTTTTTTCTAGTAACATCCTTCACTAACAATGCCTATGCTCATCCAGACTCATTTAATAGTTATGTTTGTTTCACTTTCACACTGAAGCAACCATTGCTATGTTGCATTCCCACATTGACTAACAAGTAATCACTGACCATGGAAGTCCTTTCATTTACATTCTACTATCAATATTTTTCTCCACAACAGTGACTGATTCTCAAACATGACACCGTATGAAACACAAATCTCTTAATTAATTCTGCATGCCTTTCTGTAAAATGACTGAAATACTTTTCATCTACAAACTGGTGTAACACTTTTAACTATAAATTCGTTTTCTTCTACAAACCAACATAATACTTTTAACTATTAATTCCATTTTCCACCAAATTCTGCACATTACTTATTTGCAGTGTGGCGGCTTGCGACATCTTTGTACAGAAGCTCAACACCAACTCCTTTCTCCCTATATCGAGATGGTGCATGAGCACTAGCTCTGGGTTATTGTTCGTCGTTATATGGCAAGACACTGCTCCCTCATAGAAAAGGCAGGCTCGGCTCAGCTTAGCTCTGAAAGTTCTAGAAGCCAGCAATAAGTAAGGAGTTCAATATAGACACATTATGACATCAAAGATAGCAGTGCTCTTTACATTGCACCAGTAGAATTTGTTTAAAAAAGTGAGAAAGGAGTTTTTTGGAAACTGAAAGAAAAAGAAAATAGAAACCTCACAAAAATTTTAATTCAGCAACAAGATCCTCACAAAAATAAGTAAATGAAGAACAACCCAGCAATGGTTCCCTCCTGTGTTGTTATATTGTAATCCAACAAAAATACTGAGCACATATCACACTCTCCCACCCTTACAACAAAAATTTTGTTTATGTATGTGATAACTAGGCAATGAACATATGTAGAAATGAAATCAGCCATACAATTATGTTAAATAGCAAGAAAATTACTGCAATGCTTTTGAACAGACATCCATGAAAATGGTACCAAATAAGTACATAATACAGTCCATTTAAATATCTATAGCATACAACACATCCTAAATCATACTAATGTAATGCATATTCACGTAAATTCAGAGAAGTTACCAGGTTTTAAAGACTCCCTTACGGGCCAGTTTTTTCTGCACCAGTGTTGTTACCTACTTTTATATCGCTACATATCATCCAACCTTGAGCAGAATAGCCTATTTTATTTAGCACTATTTCTAGGTTTTCATAGCTTTCTTTCATATATACAGAATGTCCAACAGGTATAGATACATACATGTTACCATTGTGTAATAAAACAGCCTCTGAACTAGTTTTAGATGAATCAATAAACAGCCTCCAGTCTTCCTTTTTGTATTCAATACCAAACTCATTCTTCAGACAGGGAATGTCTGAGCACTACACTAGGTCACCTTCTTGTTGAAAAAACTTGGAAAATTGCTGTTCTATCTTTCTATATGTGTATATGCTTGTTCCAACTGCCAATAAGTTCTTTTCTTTTAATCTGGAGCCAAGCCATTCAGCTTTTTCTTTTGTTAAGCCCAGATCCCTAACCAAATTGTTAAGTTTGGTCTGAGTAAACAATTTGGGCTCTAGACTTTCTGTATTACAGTGGAATTCATCATCATTTGGTTCATCTTCTGTTGGAAAAAATTTAAATCATCTGGTGGTTCAGGAAGAGGTTAGGTTCACAGTAAACAAAACACCATCTGTTAACACCAAAATAGTATTAGGATTGACCTTTTTTGCCAACAATTGTTTTTCAGTGGTGCTACCAGCATCATCTACATTCATTACACCTCCTTTTTAAATTATTTTAACTACATAAAGCTGCTAAAATCTTTAAAAAAATCGCTTAATTTAATAAATTTAACTGTAAAATGTGAAGAAATGGTGGGTGATACAGTTTTTTAAGTATCATATTTGGATTTCCCACCCTACAAAACAAAAGAATAAGGTATTTTCAGCAAAAAAGTTTTTCCATCCTTAGCCTGTGACATTTGCACTATGTTGCTCTATACATATCGATGGCATGTTGCTTACTTTTTAGCAATAAACATTTTTGATTTTTGCCTCAGTGCCTATAGATATATAGTTGTTTGAACACAAAGGACCATTGCAGTCATAATTTCTAATCTCGTGGAAATATATTATTACAATATATGATATGCTAACAAAAATGTTCAGTAACATTAAGAGCATTTTGTGCATGTAAGCACGGCCGACTTCCTTCCCCATCCATCCCTAATACTATGAGACCGATAACCTCGCAGTTTGGTCTATTCGCCCAAACAACCAACCAACCAATACAACTGAAGTAAATAAATTATTTATTGAACAAAAGTGATCAATAAGAATAGTGAGCTAGTAAATAATGGCATATCAAGTAAATGTCTCTTCACGGATCTTGCAAATCTTACACTCATTTCCCAGTATCATTACTTCTAAAGATATTGTTGCGGATAATAAAAATCACTTTCAGATGAACCATGATTAAACAACCCAAAAAACAAAACATAATAATAATTTCTATATACACTGAGGTGGCAAAAATCATGAGCTACCTCCCAATATTGTGTCAGACCTCCTTTTGACTGGCATAGTGCAACAACTCGACATGGCATGGACTCAACAAGTCATTGGAAAACCCCTAAAGAAATATTGAGCCATGCTGCCTCTACCCCGTCCATATTTTCAGAGTTGTTGCCAGTGCAGGGTTTTGCACATGGACTGATTTCTTGATTATGTCCCATAAATGTTCAATGGGATTCATGTCAGGTGGTCTGGCTGGCCAAATCATTTGCTTAAAGTGTCCAGAATATTCTTCAAACCAGTCACAAACAATTGTGGCCCAGTGACATGGTGCATTGTCATCGAAAAATTCCAGAGTTGTTCCATGAATGGGTGCAAATAGTTTCCAAGTAGCCTAACATATTCAGAACCCAGTCCATTCCACGTAAAGACAGCCCACATCACTATGGAGCCACCACTGGTTTGCACATTGTGTTGTTGACAATTTGGGTTCATAGCTTCATGGGTTTATGCCACACTTGAATCCTACAATCAGCTCTTACTAGCTAAAATTGCGACTCATCTGATCAGGCCATAGTTTTCCAGGTATGGTCTTGAACCCAGGAGAGGCACTGCAGACGAAGTCAGGCTGTTAGCAAAGGCTCTCATGTTGGTCGTCTGCTGCCATAGCCCATTAACATCAACTTTTGCCACATTGTCCTAACGAATATGTTTGTCTTATATCCCACATTGATTTCTGTGGTTGTTTCAAGCAGTGTTGCTTGTCTGTTAGCTATGACAACTCTATGAAAATTCTGCTGTTCTTGGTTGTTAAGTGAAGAAGGCTCAGCCACTTTTTTGTCCATGGTGAGAGGTAATACCCGAAACTTAGTATTCTTGGCACACTCTTGACACTGTAGATTCCTTAATGATTTCCAAAATGGAATGTCCCATGAGGACATCTCCAACTTCCATTCTGTGTTCAAAATCTGTTAATTCCAGTCATGTGGCCATAATCACCTCAGAAACCTTTTCACATGAACCATCTTGGTACAAATGACTGTTCTGCCAACACACGGCCCTTTTATACATTGGCTACATGATACTACTGCCAATGGTGAATGGTTGCTTTTCAGTTATTTTACATATTGTTCCAGCCAGGAATTTTCATTATTATTATACATTCATACATCCATTAATCATGTTCTGTAGATCCATCAAGACGTTCATAGATGTGGAATGATTCCAGGAAAGACAAGGACATTATATAAACTCTAACTGTAAACCTTTGCTTTTCAGGATTTTGGAAAAAAACAACATTCTGTTTATGGAGACAGTGACTGACTTACTGTAAGGTTAGTTTTTTTTTTTTTTTTTTTTTTTGACCAATCACTTTTTATGATACAATCATAACCAGTTTTGGCCTTCAAGGGCCATCTTCCTTCAAATGCTATCAGTGGCATTTGATGAACAAGCATTCAAGTGTTGCCAACACATGAACACTTGTTTATTAAATGCCACCCATAGCATCTGAAGGTAGCCTCTGAAGGCCAAAACAAGTTATGATTGTTATCATAAAAAGTGGCCAAGTCAAAAATGAAACCTTATAATGTTTTTCACACCTATGCCATCTAAATTTAATTGAGTAAATTGGTAAGAAAGCTGCTTCTGTGTCAGTGTTACTACATGATGATGTTTATTTGCAAATATTTACTTGGTTACAATGGTATTTTTCAAAGAAAATATTTTTCACATCTATAAATACTGAGTCCTGATTTATAGTTAATTATTACTTATCATGAAGAATTATAACAAACACTGTTAGTTCCATGTAGCTATCAGAAATTTTCATTCCTGAATTTAGATATTCAGACAATTTATATAAAGAGCACATAATGTTTTTAATTTTGTTTTGAATTGCTATAGATTCCCAATTTTTGTTTTATTTTAGATGGAAGCTTGTTGAGCATGCTACCACCATCTTACCACTCCATTCTGAACCATGGACAAGAAGGCAATGTCTACACAAGTTTAGGTACTGAAGATGGTAATAATTGGGCTTTTGCAAAAATTGACTCAAAGTTAATAGCACGTGTTATGTTACATTACATCAGTCATATTCAAAGGATGCAACAGAGAATGGTCTCTGGAATACAGAAAGACATCAAACTGAAGAGTATCATGAAAATACACTTCAATGGAGTAGGAGAAGTCACCCAATAGAAGGTTCTTTAATTGAGTCTTAAACTTCACTACATTATCTCTATGATATTTAATTTGCTCTGGTAGGTTCTTAACACACATGTATCTGACTGCTTTCTGTACTAATGTTAACCATTTGAGATCTCTGCAGAGGTTGTTTTTGGTTATAGTGTTATATTCAGGCCTTTCTCTACTTTTCATAAAAAGAGAAATATTTGTGATGATAAAGAACAATAATGAATATAGGTATTGTGAAGTATTTCTCTAAGTCTCTGCAGGAAGTTCTTGAATTAATACCAGATATAATCCTTATACATTGCTTCTGTATGCTGAAAAACTAATCCCGTAACTTCAATTTCCTCATAAAATAATTCCATAACTCATTAATGAATGGAAATATGGAAAATACAATAGTTTCTTCATTTTTAAATCACATTTATCGGTAATTATACATACTACAAACATAGCTGAACCAAGGAACTTCATTAATTCTAGGCACTGGGTTTTCCAGTTGAGGTTGTAATCTATCTGTAGCTCCAGAAACTTAAGTGTTTCTATTTCCTGTATCTCATTCTTTGAGAAACTTATTTTTATAGCTTATGGAATTCTGCGAGAAGTACTGAACTGTATGTACAGAGTCCTGTCACAATTCAATGCTAATCCATTAACTGTCTGTTAATGTTATCAAATATTTCACCAGCCGCTTCTTTAGTAAGGAGACTGATACTATTTTTTATTCCAATACTTGTACCATCTGCAAAAACTACAAAATTCGCGTTTCTCAAACTACACATGGAAGATTATTTGCGTATATCAAAAATAGCTGAGTACCCAAAATTGAACCTTGTGGTACACTATGTCTGTGCCTACTGCCATGCGACTGGCATGGAACTGATACATATTGCTTTCTATGATTCAGAAAACATAAAAACCATGAACTTGCTATTCCACAATATTTTCAATTTTGCATTACTATGGAATGGTTTAAACCAGTGGCCACCAACCTTGTGAACTTCTGAGCTGCTGCATCTCTTTTAGATCCTATTGCGAGCTACCAAAAGAAACTATGACAGAAATAAGAACATTCTTTTAAAAAAACTATTACATTTGTTTACTGCCTACAAAGTTACATTTCTAGTAAATATGAAATGAATTTTAATTAAACTGCATATAAATAAAAGAAACTGAAACAGAATTGTAAATAGGAAAGAAATAGAAGTATAGTTAGCAGTACATTACAAATGTAAGAGCAGATTTTTTTATCAGATTTATTAACTTTAATGAGAAGGCACTTTTCTGTCATCAAGTAGCTAACATAGGAAAAACTCTCTGGTCAGTGACACAGCGGTGCTGCATGGCTACCTTTGAATTTAGTTGGTTCTGAGCTTCTGTAGTAAGCACTCAAGTTGCATGTATTGCTGACAACCAATAACATTTACTATTAAGCACTTCCAGTCTACTCACTTTATCTGGAGCTTTCTCACCTGGGTCCTCTTCACAATCAGTGAAGAACATTGGCACCTACAATGGATTATCCTGTGTTCTTCGTCTCATATTAAATGCGACAACAACAGAACCATCTCACAACTTTAGTGGGGGAGAAGTAGGAATACAATACAGTAACTTATACAGTATTCAGATTAGTGCTTTGTATCAACAGGAACAATGTTTGCCTCTTGTAAAATGTGAAAATGATATTTTCTTATGCAGTGGCAGAGGTGTAGACAATGTCCCTGCATAACTGAGCAGTGTGCACTGATTACCAACATTTTAGTTCACTTTGATAACAAAGGCAGTTTGTTCGCATACCAATGAGATACTCTTCAACAAACTGCCACAGACAGACACAGCAGAATTTTGCATTTACTGCACTGCATACAATTCTGCCAAACTTGTTAGCACAACCATGTGGAACCTGTCCATTTGGGCCATGCACGAATACTTTCAATGTATTTACTTCCACATCATGGCTGTCTCACGATAGCTTGTGCATCGTTGCTCTCTGACCAGCTGTGATTCCACATGCATACCAGAATTTTGACAACAGTACTGTTTGCCTCAATCCACAACCATAACTGCCACCCTTCCTCCATGAGCAACTAACAGTGGGGTTTGCTATCACTGAGTGCATTCTCTACAACCATGGAATTTCCAATGACAGCTCCAAGTTTATCACATTCTTCAAACCATTTATGTGAGCACACTGCCATTATTAGTGTCATGGGTTTGTTGACCCCAGTTAACAACAAATACAGCACAGTGAAGAAAGCACTCCTCCAATGCCTCGGTAGAATGTCTAAACAGTAGTTACACCAAGTTATTTATGATTAACATTAGGCAGCAAAATGCTCTCTCAACTCTCATGTCCCTTTGAATCTTAATCAGTGTCACAATCAATCCAGATCACACCCTGTAGGCACTGGATAGTGAAGTTACCTCTTCAGTTTCAACTAGTAATGATCTCACATGAACATCAGAAAGGAAAATAATTTTGGAAGTCAGACTTCTAGCTGTGTTACAACATTGAAAATGCAGAACTTCAACAGACAACACTGAGCACCACTGCCTCAGTCAGGCTCCATGCCATGATGGGTGGCAACACGGAACTGAGCGTGCACGAATGCCACTGAGGATGACATCAATCACAGCCACCCTGGCCACGACCTCCAGGCAGGTGTCAACAACAACCCGCACAGGACAACACGCCATGTGCTTGTTAGTTTTACCCATATTTCGGCGATAGAGCACACAACTGCATGCCACCGTGTGATAACCACATGGGAAGAATGATCTACAACAGTCCCATAGTACAAGTGCCTACCTACTCAACACATTAACCAATCAAGTTGTACACCATCCCCCATCCAGGATCATACTCACAGCCATTTTCCTGTCTATACCAGGTCTGAAGTGAGTGACATGCCATGTGGGCAAGCACAGCTAGAATGATTAATGTATAGCAGTATATGGAACCACATCTCGAACCTTGGGCTTGTGTGTAGAAGACATATTTCCATGGCAGTTTTTCATCGTCAATGTCAGGGAAACTGCACTGGTGGCTGACTTTCTAAGACACTTTCAGCTCTCCCCCGATTTGACACTTGGAACTCTTCTTCATCACAGCAGTAGATGTTCCGTAACTGGGATCATTGGTGCTCCACAGCCATCCGCACCATTGCCTTCCACAAATCCCATTCTTTACCAGCATATCCATTGGTCTTTTTCTCTCATGAATGCAAGATGGCCGCCGAGTAAGTGACGCCAGAAACCATTTCCAGATAGTTAAGTGATTTAGACAGGAATATAATTTAGTTTAACGCTGACAACAAATTAAATACGTACATTACTGTATCGTTTAGTCTTGCCGTTAAAGGTTTGACTTTTCTTTGCGTATTTTTTCAGAAAACACGAAAAGATCGTAACTTCGTGAAGTCGCGCTTTGGCTTAAATTTTGTAAACGTGTTTATTTCTTGTTTCACGGTAATTTAACTAGTTTCTCGGTAACAAATAAGTAAACTACCGTAAATAGCGAATAACTTCATTGTTTTAATACAGATTTCAGAAAAACAGCGTAACTTTATATCAGAAACTTGCTTATATACATTTGTTTATAGGCATAATTCTTGTAACGTTTTTGGAGAATCAAAGTTAAAGTATCTCGTTTAATTGTCCTTTTTTTTCATTCCATCGAGTGAAATATATAATAAATAGCGTATACCTTCATTGTTTTAATACAGATCTCAGAAAAACAGCAGAATTTTAAATCAGAAACTTGCTTATATACATTTGTGAATAGGCTTAATTCTTGTAACGTCTTTTTTGATTTTCGGTAATTTAATTGATTTATTCTAGCTAAAGTATTATTTTTGCCATGAGTGAGAAGTGCCTGACTTGCCATAGAATTGTTAGTTCCGGGGTTTGGTGTGATGGATGCAGTAGTTTTTTTCACTGGGGGGATTGCAGTGGCGTGGGTGTTGGGAAAGTGGATCAGGCTCATCAGTGGTTATGTAGGATTTGCAGCAGAGATAGGAATATAGTGGAACAGGAGGGGAAATTTGCTGCCCTTCAGGCTGAGCTAGATCAGGCTAGGGAAGATCTGGACAGGTTAAGGAGGGAGAAGGGCAAAGAGAGGTGGGAAGTGGCAACAGGTAGCAGAAGGAACAGGCCTAGAACTAAGTCTGACAGTTTTGTGGTGAATGTCAAAAATAAGTTTGACCTGTTGCTTCAGTTAGAAACTGATGAGCCTCAAGCAGAGGTAGGTGTAGACAGGACACAACAAACTTTCAATAGGAAATTGAAAAAGAATGTAGAAAAGTCATCGAAAAGGAAGAAAGTTTTGTTGTTAGGCAGTTCTCATGCCAGAGGTGTAGGCCAACTTCTGCAGGAGGAATTAGGACCAGAATACCAGGTCACAAATTTTTTCAAACCAAGTGCTAGTCTAGATCAGGTTACAGAGGATTTAGGTTCACTCTGTAGAGGATTTACCAGGGAAGACACCGTGGTTATTGTGGGAGGGCCAGGGAACAGCATCGACAGAGATCCTGGGTACAGTATAGAGTGTGACCTGGTAAAGATTGCGTCGGCATCGAGACACACCAATGTTGAATTTGTATCTGTCCTGAGATGCCATGACCGGCCTCATTTGAACTCTTCTGTTGGGAGAGTTAATTTGGAGTTGGAACGGCTGCTTGGGTCGGGTGCGGGGGCTCATATTGGTGTGGTTCCTGTTGATTATCTCAGTAGGTGGGACTATACCAAGCACGGCCTACATCTCAACAGGAAAGGGAAGGGGAAACTGGCTGGGGTAATAGCAGGAAATTTAAGGGGGGGGGGGGGGGGAGGCACTGCCATGAATGGTAAAATACCAGTGGTTACAGGTGTTGGAGCAGCACCTTTTTTAGGATAGGTAAGACAGAAAGCTGTCAAGTTCTACAAGAGGTTAGGATTGAAACAAATCTTCAGTTTAGGAAAGAAATTAAACAGCACAATTCTAGCACATTGGATCACCAATCACAGCTGTCAATTATAAATTTTCACCAATCACCAGAAATTTTATCTCCACCAAGTTGTATCTCAGTCCTAGGTAATTGCATTGATGAATTAAAGTCACCCAACCCAGTTGACATAATCTGCCTCTCTGAACACCATGTGACCACTGGTATAGGAACTAGGCCTAAGCACAATGAGAAACTCAGACAGGAGAGTACTGCAAATGTTAGAATAAGGAAAGGTTCTCATAAAAGTATAATTAAAAATAATGTAAGTATATTTCATCAAAATATTGGGAGTTTAAAGAATAAAGTAGATGAGCTCCTGGTTTGTTTAGAAGATTTAGAAGCTGAGAATGAAATAGATATACTATGCCTGTCTGAGCATCACATTGTTACTGATATGGATAAGGTAAATGTAAGTGGTTATAAGCTCTCTGCACATGTAATGAGAGAAAATATGGAGAAAGGAGGAGTTGCCATATATGTCAAAAGTTATCATTGTGCAAAATGTATAGAAACAAAAAAGTTTTGTGTAGAGAAACATATAGAAGCATGTGCCTGTGAGCTTAAATTAAATAAAGGCACATTTATAATTGTAACTGTTTATAGGTCCCCATCAGGAAATTTTCATCTATTTCTGAAAAATTTGGACTCCTTGTTGTGCTATCTGTCAGACAGAGGGAAGCAAATTATTATTTGTGGGGACTTCAATGTAGATTCTCTTAAAGAGGGTAATAGGAAAAATGACCTTGAAGTATTACTTTGTTCTTTCAATTTGACACCCGTTATTGATTTTCCTACTCGGGTGGTAAAGGATAGCAGCTCAGTGATAGATAACTTCTTTATAGACCAAGATAAGTTTAACCAGATAAATGCTCAGCCTGTTGAGAATGGTCTTTCTGATCATGGTGCACAGCTAGTTACAATATATGACATAGCTCCATTCAGCAACACTAAACAGTCCTCCAAAGTAGTACGTTCAGTCAACGATTTAACAATTGCAAATTTCAGGGAAAGCCTACAGCAGTTAGACTGGGATGAGGTGTACCGTGAACCTGATGCCAATTTAAAATATAATTTATTTCATGACATTTTTGTAAATGCATTTGAAAACTGCTTCCCCAAGAAAATAGTTAAATATACTCGTAAGAAACCTTGTAACAAACCATGGCTTACTAAGGGTATAAAAATATCTTGTAACCGGAAAAGGGAAATGTATCTGACAGCAAGAAAGAGTAGTGACCCAGAAACTATCAAACATTATAAAAACTACTGTGTTATATTAAGAAAAGTTATTAAAAAATCCAGGAGTATGTGTATCATGTCTGAAATCAGCAACTCTGATAATAAAATTAAAACAATTTGGAATATTATTAAACGAGAAACAGGTCAACCAAGAGCAGAGGAAGACAGTATTACCATCAAATTGAATGAAAACTTTACGAACAAAAAGTCAGAAGTTGAAAATATTTTTAATAATCATTTTCTAAATGTTGTGGAAATAGTAGGATCCAGGTGTTCATTAGAAGATGCTAGGCTGTTAATGGAAGAGGCCATACCTATGCAATTTGATACAATTGAAATCTCACCCACTTCTCCCTCTGAAATTAGGAAAATAATAAACTTGCTTAAAAGCAAAAACTCACATGGAATGGATGGCATTTCCAGCAAAATACTAAAAGCTTGTTCTCAACAGATAAGTAAGATTCTCAGCCACCTGTGTAATAGCTCTCTGGAACAGGGTATTTTCCCTGATAGACTGAAATATGCTATTGTTATACCTTTGCATAAAAAGGGGGATAGATCTGATGTCAACAATTACCGTCCAATCTCCCTTCTAACAGCTTTATCCAAAATTTTTGAGAAAGTGATGTATTCAAGAGTAGCTTCACATATCTGTAAAAATGAAGTACTAACAAAATGTCAGTTTGGTTTCCAGAAAGGTTTTTCAACAGAAAATGCCATATATGCTTTCACCAGTCAAATTTTGAATGATATGAATAACCGAACACCACCCATTGGGATTTTTTGTGATCTCTCAAAGGCTTTTGATTGTGTAAATCATGAAATTCTGCTAGACAAGCTCAAGTATTGTGGCATGAGTGGGACAGTGCACAAATGGTTTAATTCGTACCTAACTGGAAGAGTGCAGAAAGTTGAAATAAGTAGGTCTCATAACATGCAAAGATCAGCACATTCCTCAAACTGGGGAACTATCAAGAATGGGGTTCCACAAGGGTCAGTCTTGGGTCCTTTGTTGTTCTTATTATATATTAATGACTTGCCATTCTATATTCATGAAGAGGCAAAGTTAGTTCTCTTTGCTGATGATACAAGTATAGTAATCACACCTGACAAACAAGAATTAACTGATGAAATTGTCAATACTGTCTTTCAGAAAATTACTAAGTGGTTCCTTGTAAACGGATTCTCACTGAATTTTGATAAGACACAGTACATACAGTTCCGTACAGTGAATGGTATGACGCCATTAATAAATATAGACCTTAATCAGAAGCATATAGCTAAGGTAGAATATTCCAAATTTTTAGGTGTGTCCATTGATTAGAGATTAAATTGGAAGAAACACATTGATGATCTGCTGAAACGTTTGAGTTCAGCTACTTATGCAATAAGGGTCATTGCAAATTTTGGTGATAAACATCTTAGTAAATTAGCTTACTACGCCTATTTTCACTCATTGCTTTCATATGGCATCATATTTTGGGGTAATTCATCACTGAGGAATAAAGTATTTATTGCACAAAAGTGTGTAATCAGAATAATAGCTGGAGTCCACCCAAGATCATCCTGCAGACATTTATTTAAGGATCTAGGGATATTCATAGTAGCTTCTCAGTATATATACTCTCTTATGAAATTTGTTATTAACAACCAAACCCAATTCAAAAGTAATAGCAGTGTGCATAACTACAATACTAGGAGAAAGGATGATCTTCACTATTCAAGATTAAATCCGACTTTGGCACAGAAAGGGGTGAATTATACTGGCACTAAAGTCTTTGGTCACTTACCAAATAGTATCAAAAGTCTGACAGATAACCAACAAGTATTTAAGAAGAAATTAAAAGAATTTCTGAATGACAACTCCTTCTACTCCATAGAGGAATTTTTAGATATAAATTAAGGGAAAAAAATATTTTAAAAAATAAAAAAATAAAAATAAAAAATAAAGAAAAACAAAAAAAACACAAAAAATAAAGTTGTTATATTAACTTAAGTATGTTGTTAAATTAACCTAATTATGTCATGTATTGGAAAATTCGACTAGTTCCACATCATTACGAAATATCGTATTCATGATCCATGGAACTTGTATTAATCTAATCTAACCTAATCTAATCTTTCTTTCCTTTTCCGTTACCCATTACCCTCCCCCTCCCTCCCCCACAGCCTCCCGATGCTGTGCCTGGCAACCTCGTCATGCTACCATCTATACCCCACACGCTCCGCCAGATGGTGCTGGCCCCTCTACCCCCCCAACTGTATCCTGCATTCCTTCCCATTCACCGCCCCACTCAAGATTACTGCTTCCGTTTGATGCAAAAACATTACTTTCTGGTCAGAGACAATGATCATTGTGCATGAGGTGTGCTTGCTTGTGAGACTGTGTGTGTTCTCTTTTCTGAAAAAGGCTTTGGTCGAAAGCTCAATGTGCGAAAGTTTTGCTTTGCTTGTCTGTAACTCAAAAAGTCGTTATGGTGAGTAGCAACCTGTCCTTTTCACAACATTGTTCATATAGAGGATACAGTCACAGAACACAATGATAACTGTTTTTTACTTTGAATAATACTGTAACGTCAGAACTGTAGTTATTCTGGTACTGAATGAGAGTCAAATATCACATTGCATTTCACTATGAACTTTGGTACAAAGTTCTGACTGATCCTGCTATTAGAGTGGGGTGAGTGGTGCTGCTCTTCAACTTAAGTAAACTTCTAGCAGCGTATGGAACCTCTTGAGGACGTGCCACTGTCGATGTATCTCATTTGTGGCTGCGTCTTGCAGCGACACTCTTTAGTTTCTGGGTATGTCATAACGTACCAACTTTACTATGGGGCTTCCCTGCGTCTTGCAGCGACACTCTTTAGCTTCTGGGTATGTCATAACGTACCAACTTTACTATGGGGCTTCCCTCTTTGGACAACACCACATGTAATATTAATTTTCTGGTTATTTCTGTAATGACCTATAAAAATATTGACCCTACATGATCTACATAAATCTTAGCCAACAGACTAGATAGACAGCTGCCTATTGCTAAGCCACCTTCCTGCACATTAAATTCAACAATGAAGTTTAAATAGTTATATGGTAGCAGACAGGTCACTAGTTTTATAAATTCATAAATTTCTGGCCTACTGAACTTTTTTATTTAAGCACAGAATTTTTAATTAATGAAATTGTCCAATTAACTGATATATTTGTATGTACTGCTTTACTATACCAAAAGATTTGAATCTAGCTGTGATTTGAATGAGAATGTCTATTATGCTTTCTGTTGTGTCCTGCCCCCTCATCTAATACAGGGTGCCTAGGAAATGTGCTTCTCGGATCACTGGACAACAATTCAAGAAAATTGCATTAATGAATTTTTATTACAGTAAGATAAATGAAAATACTTAACTTTGGGAATTTACAATGGTGTGCCACAGTCAATTGGCGACAGTCAAATAAGAAGTCTCTTCAAGGTATACAACTCCTAATACAAGTGAAACAATATGGTTCATAAGCTGCTGCTGCAGCATTCGTAAAATGGCTAATCTTCAACTAGCTGTGACCAAGCGGTGTGGTGCTTATATTCTCCTCTCCTGGATGCCGAAGGCCGCTGCTGTGTTGGTGTCATCCTAGAGAGGGGTCAGTCACACAGCCCTCTCTGCTCTTCCATTTTTGACCGATGTGCCGGCGCTTGACATTATGCTGTATCATCTCCCCTCCCCCCCTTCTGGTCATACCCCGCCATCCAGCCTTCGCTCTGGCGGAAACGTTCCCCAGAAAACGACCAAAGGGTACGCGTCCACCTCCTGAGGCAAGATATTGAAGGTGTCTGTGCTGTGTTATGGATGGGTCCAGCTCCATTGGGTAGGACGAGAGGAGGTGGAGGAGGCAAAGGCTCCGTCTCCATGAGGTCATCCCGCAGTGTCGTGATGACACCCTCTGGCGGCTGCTGTGGCCGCGCTGTCCTCAGGATCTGTGAATCTGGGAGAAGAGACACAGAAGGATCATCATGCACATGACAGTGGCGAATTTGATTGTGATGTCGGTGCAGCAATTCATCAGGGCCTGAAATGAGGTACGTGCATGTGCCAAGTCGACGAATGATCTCGCCTCGCACACACTGTCTGCTGCCACTAAAAATCCTGTAAAACACAATATCATGTGGCATGAAGCAACTTTTGCGCACCCTTCAGTGCTGGTTGTGGAAGAGTGTGGAGAATTGTTCAGACAGCATGGCACGCGCAAGCTTCCTTAATGGGCCAGTCATGAACAAGAGGCAACTTTACCCGACAAATTGCTGGCTGCTCAAATTTATCAGCCGACATGACACTGGAATCGTAATAACATAGTATTTGCATATGGGCTGAAATGATGGATCGAACTGTTTCAAAATCTGTTCTCTAAGTTTGACATCAGTTACATTGTACATGACTGCACCACGCAACATAAGCACATCTGAATTTGCATTTCCTTGTCATACCCTGCAAATCTGTTACACACTTGCGAGAAGTTTATTCAGTCCATTTCTTGCAATTAAAGGACTGATACCTAGCTGCTACAACATTAACTTGTTGGTCGCAATAGTTAGTTAGCGAATCTACAACCTGATCATATGAAAGTTTACTCGGCGTGGGCTTAGGGAAAAGTTTTTGAATGAGTCTAAACACTGCCCTTCCTACCATGGACAATAGATAGGGAAGTTTCACAGTGCCTGGTACACTGTGAGCAATTACATGGGCTTCAAACTGTTGCAACCACTCGAGTCAGTCCTCCTCTTGTTCATGAAACTGGTGAAAAGATGGTATAGCACTTGGAGATACTGTAGGCACCTGCTGCACTGTATTCATTTCATTCACCAGCAGCTGATGTACTGTATTTAGTAGAGATGTGATTTGTTGACTCTGAAACTGAAAACATCTGCATTAGCTGCATTGCATCTAACGCTTGCTGCTGTGGTGGTTGAGGAGGGGGTGGGATAGGTCAGGTGGGCATATTGGAAGAGACAAATGCAAGAAACAGACAAGATAAGCAATAAAAATAAGTTCAAAAGCAAAGAAAATTTCTGTAACACCCACCTGAAAAACACTGATTAGCAAAAAAACAGTATAAGAGATGGTTAAAGCAAGTAAATGCACCCCTGCAAAGAGAAGCAAATGTAGAATTAAGATGCCAGTGAAACACAAAAGAAAATTTCTGGCAGCTAGGCTCTGGGTTGTTGCTATGGAATCTGTTGACCACCTCGTCGCCAATGTTGAGCCCTGCCCACTTGTCTAATATAGGGTGCCTAGAAAACCTGCTTCTCGGATTGCTAGACAACAATTCAAGCAAATCATATTAATGAATTTTTAATGCAGTAGGATATATGACAATACTTAACTTTGGGAATTTACAATTGTGTGTCATAAGCAATTGGTGACAGTCAAATTAGATGTCTGTTCAGTGTATGTAACTCCTAATACAAGTGAAACAATACAGTTCATAAGTTGCTGCAGCAGCATTCATAGAACAGCTAATCTTCAACTGGCCACAGTCACGTGGTGCGTTGCTTGTATTCTCTTTGCCTAGATGTCGCTGTTGTCTCGGTGTCATCCTAGGGAGGAGTCAGTCAGCGTACTACTGACTGTTGTCGTCTCACAGCCCTGTCTGCTCTTCTGTTCTTGATCGATGTGCCAGCACTTGATGTTATGCAGGAACACTTCTGCAAACTTAGAGCTATCATTTAAATCAAAATTCTTATGAAATGTACAAGCCTTATTCAACAAGTCATTAAATTTTTTACTAATTCGGTAGAATGGGCTTATCTCCGAATTAGTGACTGGATCCCTTGGCCATCGAATTTTAGGTTATAATAACAGCTTTGGAGCTGCGTGGTTCATTACTGTAGATTTAAAATTTTCACTAAAGGATGACAGAAAGTTACAGCCTTTGAATTTTTTTAAAATTGTACATGATCTGATTTTTGAATCTGGTTAAAGTTCTTTTACGCTGTTATTTTTGAAGAAATCTAGTGTTGTACTTAGGTAATGCCCATCGTACATCATTTGCAAAGCCTCCCGATCAGCTTTTACAATGAGAGCTTTACATTGTCTTCTAAGTTTCTTATTTATTTTAGTGTGAACATTTGAATCAGATGAAGTTTACCCTGTATCCTTTTCTTCGTGGTGAATAGCGTGCATGCTATCTGGCAGGCCTGCAATGATTATCTCTTCCGCCCACCCCCATGAGTTGTCATGCCGCATGACGGGAGGGTAACCATTGGTCATTCTCTTCCATGTTCCAGCTTCTGTACAAGCCCTGATTTTTCTCATCTTCATGATCCTTACGTGAAATGAAATTTGGTGGCAGTAGCATCAATCTGCAGTCTGGCACAAATGCCAGCTCTCCAACTTTCCTCAATACCGTTTCCCAAAAATAATGTCTTCTTCTGTCCAGGTATTCTCATCGAGTACACAGACTACTTCCGTGATACTTGTGAGTTGATCAAACCTATTAGTAACAAATTGAGTAGCACATCTCTGAATGATTTATGTCTTACTTTAATCTGACCTGTTGAGAATTCCAAATGCTCTAGCAGTATTCAAAAATTGGCCACAAAATTGTTCTGTGTGTTATCTCCTCTTCCTAAAGTTCTCCCAGTAAATCAATATCAACAATTCGGTTTCCTTATCATCAACCTTATGTGTTTGTTCCATTCCGTGGTGCTTTGCAACTTCACACTTACATTTAACTGACGTGACTGTTGTAAACAGTGCATCAGTCAAGTTGTATGCCAATGTTACAGGATTGTTTATCCTACCCATCTGTACTAGGTTGCACTTAATATTCAGAGCAAGCTGCCATTCGTCACACCAAACAGAAATTTTGTCTAAGTTGTTCTGTATTGTGCTACAGTCACTCAATGATTACACTTTCCTGTACAATGCAGCATTGTCAGCAAACAGCTGCAAATTCCTGCTCATCCTATCCATCAGAGCATTTATGTACAGGAGTTGTCCTGTTATACTTTCCTGGGGCGATACTGACAATACCCTTCTGTCGATAAACACTCATGATCCAGAACAATGTACTAGGTACATTTACTTAAAAAGTCCTCAAGCCCTTCACATACCTAGTATATTCTGTTCTGTATACTTGGACTTCTGTTAACAGTCTACAGTGTGGCACTATATAAAAAGCTTTTCTGAAAATCTAGAAATATGGAATCCACCTGTTGCTCTTCATCTATTGTTCGGAGATATCATTTGAGAAAGAGGCAAGTTTAGTTTCGCACAAGGTGTTTGTTGGTTTGTGGATATAAGCTTTTCTCCCTCAAAGAAATTTATTATATTTGAACTTAGTTTATGCCCAAGAATTCTGAAGTGAAACAATGTTAAGTATGAAACTTCCTGGCAGAGTAAAACTGTGTGCTGGGGAGAGATTGGAACTTGGCATGTTTGCCTTTCACAAACAACTGCTCTACTGACTGAGCTGTCCAAGCACGACTCATGACCTGCTCTCAGTTTTACTTTCACTAGTATCTCATCTCCTACCTTCCAGACTTAGTAGAAGTTCTACTGCAAATCTTTCAGGACTAGCATTCCTGGAAGAAAGGTTATTGCAGACAGGTTGTGAGTCACGCTTGGATAACTCAGTTGGCAGAGCACTTACCCGCAAAAGGCAAAGGTCCTGAGTTCAAGTCTTGACGTCGTGTACAGTTTTAATCTGCCAGGAAGTTTCACATCAGCGCAAACTCCAATGCAAAGTGAAAAATTCATTCTGGGTTTTAAGGTTATTGGTCTTTAATTTTGTGGGTCCAGTCTTTTACCCTTTTATTTGTTTTCAACTCTTTCAGTTGCTTCTCAACATTGAGGATGCCTATTACTATGTCCTCCGAATTGGAGACAATGTGTTGGTCAAATTACGTTATGTCTGTACAACCATTCTGCATGAATAATTTTTTTTTTTAAATGTGAGATTTAAAACATCAGCTTTCCAATTTCTGCCTTCTACTGCCACACCAGAATGTATATGAGTGACTGAATAGAAGCTCACGAGTTATGATGTAGTTGAGCAAAACTCCACAATGATCCAAAAAGGTACAGTTACAGAGCACAAAATGTTTTATACCAGATTATTAATATCTGGTCAGTAATGACTATCTTCAGGCCAGAGTACATTCAGTTTGCTTATCACATTTAGTCTGAGCCGTTTAACATATGCTGATTTGGTGTGATTAGAATTGTGTGTACTCAATTCTGAGCACTGTCTTCGTTGACCACAACTAATATCTTGTATGAAACATGTTGTGATCCTTAACAGGAATAAATATGTATGAACAGAAGCTCTCAATCCTCTTAGTGATTTTATGTGGGGGCCAGAATTTTCTAGGATTCTTGGCAAGATCTTCTGCTAACGCATGATGGTGTATGATGAGGTTGTTGGATGCTTTGCACATCGAACTTCTTATACATGCACAAATTTTTACAAAGTTCATTCAGATGAAACCTGGTCAGTGCATCTACCTTTGCCTTACACGTAAGGTGGCACCACATAACTGCAGATAAGGTGGCACCATCTATTTTGTAGAGTGACTGACGCATGCGCACCGTTTGATGTTGCATAGTGCCAGTATGGTTTCATGCCGAAGAAAAGGTGGTCACACAAGTTACCGTCCACTACCGAACATGCAGGCAAGTAAGTAAGAATGAGGAGTGATTCAATTTTTGGCGGTGGGAGCTGGGAGCCATGAAATGTATCGACAGACGAAGGCTGTGTATGGTGAGCACAGTCTGGATCGTTCAAGTGTTGAGGGATGGTGCAAACAATTCCTTGAGGGGCGCAAGCCACTGGAAGTTGATCCTCATCCTGGACAAGCTCATCATGTCATCACATTGGAAATGGTTGCAGAAGTGAATGCTTTAGTCTTGGACAACTGCAGAATCACTGTGGACGAGATCCATCGGTTACTGGGTATTAGCGTGGGCACTGCCCACATCACAATGCATCAACACTTGAACTTTCGAAAAATCTGTGCGCAGTGGGTTCCCCACCAATAGACCCCCAAACAGCACAGTACTCGAATGGCACTGTCTTTGAGTCATCTGTTACATTATCATGAGGAGGAATATGGCTTTCTGTCGCATAATGTCACAGGTGACGAAACAGGGTGTCAACATTTTGAACTGGAAAGCAAGCATCAGAGCAAGCAATGGAAACATGCGACTTCACCATCTCCAAAGATATCCAAGGCCGTGCACACCAGTTCCGTCTGGTAAGGTCATGATGTCCTCCTTTTTTTGACCACAAGGGCTTGCTGCTCGTCGAGAGCCTGGAACGGGAACCACCATCAGTGCCCAACATTATCAAGCCACTTTACAGAACCTTACACAAGCCATTCACTCGAAACACTGAGACATGTTGTCCACCGGCTTTATCCCCCTGCATGATAATACCCGCCCACACAGGGCCAATGCGGCGAAGATGACACTGCAGCAGTTTTGGTGGGAAACTGCTGGAACACCCACCGTACAGTCCCAACCTTTCACCGTGTGACTTTCGTGTGTTTTTAACTCTAAAACAAGCTATTCACAGACATTGATTCACAATGGAAGACGAAGTATGTGACTGGGTTCAGGCCTGGATCCGACAGCAGCCTACTAGCTTCTTCAAGGATGTAATCAACCGGTTTGTGTTACAATGGAATAAATGTGTCAACAGTTTTGGCGACTATTTTCAAGTATGTGTACTGTGTATAGCTACGTTTCTCTGAGTTACTAAAATTGTTGCCATTACCTTACACTAGTGACCCGGTTTCATTTGAATGCCCCTTATACTAGCTTTGTGCTGTTGACATTTTCTGAATTTTTGTTATTAAACCATGGTGGAGTCTTTTCTGTCTTTAATCCTCTTGTTCATCATATTGGAACTATGCAAACAACTGTTTATCTGCTCTTTGCAGCATAAAAACTCTCCTAGACTTCTTGATATAGTTATTAACTTCAGTAACCATTATGGCTATGGTAACATTGTAACACTAATCCCCGTTTCTATACTGAGTATCGATAAAGTCAGGTGTCAGGCCTATTTGTAGCTACAAGGTCTAAAATATTTTCAATACACATATGTTGCCTCACTAGTTGCTCAAGGCAGCTTTCAGAGAAAGTGTTCAGAACTTCTTCACAAGACTGTGTGTCTGTACCACCTGCAACAATCCAGAAACATCCCATCCATACTCGGTAAGTTAAAGTTGCCTCTACAGCACGTTCAACGTACTTTCAAGCTTCTGCGCAGAGACTTTTTTTGAATGCTTCTGCAATTGTTACATTACAATCATTGTTGTTGTTGTGGTCTTCAGTCCTGAGACTGGTTTGATGCAGCTCTAGGTGGACGGAAAAAGATCCAATGATTAATTTGACTTCAACTAGAGCAGTTACTCATGTCCAGATAACTTCGCAGTCAGATTCAGTTTCAACCTCACTAGTCATAACATTTTTGTCGGTGCAGTGTACGCCCCCAGCTTTCCCCTCCTCTGAACTCCAACCTGTCTTTCTGATTACATTTCACTCCTAATTGAATATTCTGGAACTTTTTACTGTGGTTCTCATCCAGTTTCTGGTTCCCAGCATAACTTGAACACGACAGCTGTCCTAGCGAATGATAAACACAGGAACTTTATTAAAAATACTCCAGCAATTTACTGTTAAAATTTTGACATTCGAAGTGTGTGTACCTTGTATCTGATCACATTTTACTCTCTGCCAATTGACTGGCAAGCGTTGATCAGAGATCTTCAAACTACTGTCCATCTCCTAACAAAAGGCCATGTGCACTCCACATGTGTTCTGCAACCCAAACAGCCGCTTTCTCGTTTCAAGGCCGAATTCACACTGCTCGCAACACGATGCTGAACCAAGCTGAGCAATGACACACAGAAATCTTGTGGCAATGGACGGGCTTGGTTTAACAATGGAACAGCCTGGTACACCTTTAGATTGCGAACGGAGCCAAGCGATGTGAAGCGATGTAGTGACAAGCAGGTTTGTGTTTTGTGCGATTGTATGGAGTGGTTTCTTGCAGTGGACATTGAAAGGTTCATTAATAATGTGCATTACCACCCAGAAAAACAAACACAACAAAAGGTATCTGGTATACCAAGCTTGGAATGAAGTAGCTCAAGATTGTGGAGCAGACTGTAAGTACACAATTTAAAATAAATAACTACAAAAGCATGAGAAGTAAGTAACACAAAAAAGTGTTGTGTATTATCACATCTAACTTATTTATAGATTTTATCGTTACGACAAAGAAATTGATTCCTACAATAGTTACAGTATTCAATAAACTGTCATGAAATATGTTTGCATTAATGATTGTTGACATAGAGACTTGACTCCAAGGCAGATGAACAACAATGCTTTACACAGGGAAAGAACCAGATTTCAAAACAAAGACATACAATTGCCAGCGGCTGTTACCGACACACAGACTGTTTCAGATGATGAGAGCATCTCATCGTCTTTTCAAGTATCTCAGAAAGTTCCAAGACCTGCATTTCAGTACCTTCACCATACTCTCCCCATACAAAGACAACCAAAGTAAGAGGCCAAGGAAATCTGCAAACAAATTGAGAGTTGCTAAATATAGAAAAATGAAAGCTAAGGATTATTGAGCAATGAATGTCAAAATAGGAATTTCAAGATGATAGTTATCATGCAGTTTTTTTTCCATTATGTGAAAATTATGACCTGAAACTCAGTTGAGAGCTAGAATTAACATGCAGTAGATTTTAGGAAGTGTTATAACATTCAACCCCTTCCACTGCACATTCTTTCATGTCACGTTATGGACCTGAAAATCCTCAAACTGAAAGTGTTATTTCAAACCCCAAGCATATCGAAACTTTGATGCTTTACATGAACTCTTGAGAACATGTTTCATCTCCGTTTCAGCTATGTTATAATTTATAAAATGTGGTGGCTATATCACAAATTGAAAATTTATGATAGTGAAAAGTGTTTTGTTGACTTAATGATGTGTACTTACCTGAGGGTGACCATAAGTTTCTCTTCAGTGGTAATAGCCTTCCCGTAATTTTTGTTTTGCTTCTGTGATCTAAATGAAACAGATGACACTGTACTCACTCTGAAATAATTCTAAAATTTATCTTCAATTTTTCTCAAGTCAGCATACAAATGATGAAATTCTGCAACAGTCCTCTTCTTCTACTTTATTTTATGCATCCATTCATGACTGTCTGAATTCTAAGAGCACTGTGTTTTATCAAAAATGTATCTGTTGGGTTGACGACAAATAACATCATGCCAAGACTGTTCAGCAACTATTACTCCTCACTTGCCAGATCACGCCATCACTTTACTTTGTGGATACTGCTTCACTTCGCATTGCATCACCTGCAGTATGAATGCTCCATTGCACCACATCGTTTTGGGGAATCTGCTTCGCATCACGTTGTATTGCATGCTGTGTAAATTCTGGCCCTGACCTGTCTAGGAAAACCTACAATTTGTCACTTAATAATGCAGGCTCAGAAAGACAAGGAAACATGAAAATGGGTGCTGACATTACTGATTCAAAATTATATGACTGTTGCTTTGCAGCTGGCACTAAAGTACACTATATAAGTCGGTTGACATTGGATAGAGGAAAGATGTACTAAACTCAGTATTTACACTGTGAAGAGGAAATCAGTTGCTAACTTGAGAATACTTCACGGCTGTCCAAAAATAAAAATCAACATCACATTTGCTCCAGGAATATTAGTTTTGAAAGCTGAAATGCAAGAAGCATGTTTTGCCATTTGGAGAATGCTGAAACATTTTGAGACAGTTAGACACCAATAGCACTCTTCTTTTCTCGTGCACAATGGCTAAGAACAGCATTTTACTCATTTCTAGAGGGGAAAGTTATTTTTCTTTCTTTTTATATATACATTAGCGATAAAAATTTTTGATTGTCACCACAAGTATGGTACCTATGCTTTATGTTTTATTTGTAGTAGCCTTGTATAATTACTTACTTACCTCTGCATGTAAGAAATGTGGGCGCGTTTGTTTCTTTATCTGATGAAGGACTTTGTCCAACAGCTGAATAATATCGTAAACTCTGTTTTTAAATATGCCTGTCTGTTGCTCAGTGCCTCATCTGTGTGTTGAATAGGAATATATCCTAATTCATACAGTTACTGCTATTACATCTCAGATTTTCCATTGTTCAATTGGTCCAAAAGTCTAGAAACACCCTCATAAAATCCAGATGGAGTAGCAAACAGTAAACCAAAGTTCCTATAAATGAGGAAGGTGGGGGGGGGGGGGGGGGGGGGGGGGGGACACTTACAAGCTATGTCAACAACACAGTGGCCATCTTGAAAAATGAAATGAAATGTCGAGTGGCTAGGGCCTCCCGTCGGGTAGACTGTTCGCCTGGTGCAGGCCTTTCGATTTGACGTCACTTCGGCGACCTGCGCGTCGATGGGGATGAAATGATGATGATTAGGACAACACAACACCCAGTCCCTGAGCGGAGAAAATCCCCGACCCAGTCAGGAATCGAACCCGGGACCTTAGGATTGACATTCCGTCACGCAGACCACTCAGCTACCGGGGCCAGACGGCCATCTTGAAAGCTGCTATCTTGGACTCAACTTGAAAATTTCCAACGGGAAGGTGATCATATGACATATCAGACACAGCAAGAATTTCACCAGAAAAACAATGTTTTGTTTTGAACATAGCTTTATTCTTCACGAGTTGCAACCAATTGTGTATGGCAGCAGTGACACATTCGGCTGTGTGAGCATTACGTACCAGAAAGGCATTAAGCCAAAGTTACACACTCCCGAGAAAAAACCAACAGTCACAGGAATGATTCGATATGCTATCCATTACCTCAGAGTGTTAACGGTATCATCTGAACAAAGTCTTGGTGAACTTTGACCAACACATCTGGCTGAATTTGACTGCATGCATCAACTAGATACAGTACTTCACCATAAATCACTGCTTTGACATGACACTACAGGTAAAAAACCAAAGGAGTTAAATTTAGTGAACATAGTGGCCACTCCACTGCACCCCTACAATCAATCCACTACTGGGGGAACTGCACATTCAGGTATGCCAGCACACTGTGTCAACAATGCGGCAGGACTCCACTGTGTTGGAAGAATCCCAGAAATTTGCCCTCCTCCATTAACAGTTAAGCAAACACCTCTTCATCCAACAACCTCAGATAACTACTGGCTGTTAATGAACCTTTTAAAAAAGGTTACACCAAACAACACACCAGACCATCACTTTTTGGCAACCAACCATTTTAGAAGCATCAATCCAGTGTAGATTTGTGTCTGACCAATACCTTTGATTCTGCTAGTTCACCTCACCATTGATAAAGGAACTAGCTTCATCACTGAACATACCTGATAGGGAAAACACGAGTTTATCCACAGTAGTTGTGTCACCCATCCTGCAATAAAATTCACAGAATTGAGGTACGGTTAACACCACATTCTTGCGACAGGCGACGAGTGCTCCATTGCGGACTCTTGCTAAATGGTGCCAACACACTCACTGTTGTTGCTTCATTGGTGGCAGATTTTGGGCTTCCAGCTTTCAGTTTATTAGCAATGGAACCTGTTGTCCAGAATTTAGCCAAACGTTTGGCAACTGCACTGTGAGCAAAAGGTTGTATGGTTGGGTGGTGACTGTTGAAATCTTCAGCAATGACCCATGTAATGTTACGCATGTTTAGGCGAGCTAATCAGCCACCCAGTATTGATACAAGGTAAGATGTATTTGTGGTATGGCTGAACACTGCCGGGCCCAAGTCCCATGGCATGCCATAGCAGTTCCAACTTCTGGCTAGCTGATGGGTACGGACGAGTCCAGGTACAAAGACTAGCAGCATCACCTGAAATGGGGAAAATCTCTTATCTGGGAATTTGGATGGCTGTTAATTGCACAGCCTTTGTGCAGCATATGCTTCCAAAAATGGCAGCGTGTCAAAAACTCTTAAAGATGACCAAGTTACAGTTCTTTGAGATTAGACAATAACTAACAGTCAAATAGTAGTGCAAATCTGAATACACCTGCTATCTCAGAAAAATGAGGCACATCCAATGACAACAATATTTCAATATCTTCAAAACTACAGAAGTTAATATTTCACAGTGAATAGACATTTTCACAATGAACCTCTGAATTAACAACTTTTAAATACTTTGTGCAGTTTCAACATGCAATATCTCAGATGACACTTATAGTAAAACTATCTCTCTGTAAGCTATGTACCTTTATTTCTTGAGTTATTATGTCTTTCATATCTTTATTGCACAAATGTTTGTCAGAACATCGTCTTCTTCACACTTACACATAAAATGAATGCTTCTCATTTTGTTATATGTGTGTACTTATTTCATGAACAGTTTACTATTTATCAGAAAATTTATGTAATTGTTGATTGCAAATGCTATTAAAAATTATACTAATTTAAAAGTGGTCAATCACGTGTCCTTGGACATGACAGTTGAAAAAAGAATCAAAAGATGCTTCTGTTGAGAAGGCATAAATAATTGTTTAAATAATTTTTAATGACAGTTCATTGCCATTTAACGTGAGCACACTTTCACAAGAACACTAGCTTATTTAATTATGAACACACTTTTTTATTTGTAATTATTGTGAATGGCCCGAGTGTGATCAAACATTTATATTATTTCTTTATTTAAATTTTGTTGTAATGTATTAGTTTAGTCTGGGAAATGGTCAAAGTTGAGTCAATTGATGTCTACAGCATGTAAGAATGATGTATTTTTGGTGGGGATGGTCTTCAGCCTCTGGGAAAGCTGACGGTAGCGGAACATTACGGGAGTCAAATGAAGACTGGGACTTTTGCAGTGAAAGCTCAGGGGAGCGATTCTGGTCACTTTAAGTTGAGTGCTGGAAGTAAGCAGACCTGCCTATGGTAACTTGCATGATTCAGTTGTATAGGTGACTGATACTGGGTGGTGAACGGCCGCTGCAATACTCTTAACTTTTGAAGGGACTTCATATTTCGAGAGGTCTGAATGTGCTACAGAGTAGCACTCTGACTTTTTCAATTGTGCTACACAGCTGACAACAGGCAGCGTATGGATGACTATTCTTCATACTGTGTGTGTTGATGTGTGAATAATTATACTGAACTCTTAACTGTATTGAGCTGATGCATATTTCGTGTATTGCGATCACAAAATGGACTTAGTTTTCATGTATATGTTTGATTAGAATTTAGTCTGGAGATTTTGCTATCATTCTCATAACACTTTCAGTGATAACATTACTGCATTTGGTAAGGGTATTTTTTGTCTGTATTTTAAATGAATATCATAAGACCACTTCCTGTTTATTCATGATGTCCTTTCTTGAATAAACATTATTCAATATAATTCTTTGTTGTCTACATCAATTACAGACATTAGAATAGAACTTTTATTTTGTATTTCTGTATTTTTATTACCTTGTAGTTCTAGCCAATGCATCGACTATGACTGCAGGATCACAGCTAAATGTTGTTATTTGCATTGAACTGGATGCAGGGTATGAAAGCAGACATGCTCAGCTCAACCCTATGACTACATCGAGCTATTATTTTTAAACAGTACCGTGCACAGCCTAACTACCTAAGGTACAAGCATTACCAGGCAAAGTCGCAACTGGTTTGCTTGTATGGGATGCTGTCCGGAAGAGTGACTACTCAGCAGCAACTGTTAGGAATCATTGCTCCCATGTGCTTCACTCTCCTGACATCAAGATGATGATGATTTGTTCATGTGTTGATGACATTTTTGCAACCTGTAAATGAGGAAGCAACAGTTAAAATGTGAGCATGAATAAATGCTACCTAACATGTTAATGTTACCACATGTAACATGTCAGGCATGGGAATTGCACTTTGCACCATTTAGAACTCCAGTTGATGCTTATTTGGTAGGTAACACTCATTATGCTGAACTCTACCACTGCTGCAACACATAACTGGTTATAACTCAAGAATGAATAAAACTATGTTCAAACAAACAATTTCATCATTTTTCTGGTGAAATTCTGTGTCCGATATGTCACATGACCACCTTCCCATTGGAAATTTACATATTGGATGCAAGATGGCAGCTTTCAAGATGGTCGCCATGTTGGTGACATAGTGTGTAAGTTTTTCTCACTCCTCTTTCTCATGTGCAGGGACATTGTTTTAATGTTTGCTAATCCATTTGGATTTTATGAGGGTGTTTGCTGAACTTTAACTTTAGACCACCCTCTACATTTTTAGACATGCACAAGGACATAAAAAAAAGACAGAACTTTGTTAGGACAAATCCTTTTCTAAGCTACAATATACACCTGCTCCCCCCCTCCCACACACACACACACACACACACACACACACACACACACACACACACACACAGGTGGCTACATTGTATGTCCAATATGCATTTCATTCAGGATTTATTTCTGGTTTCAGTCAACTTACAACTTAAACAATGTTAATACGTGAGACTCAGTTCTGGGACTTTGCCCCTTTAAGATCTCTGCAGGCCCACTCATATTTCTCTAGTCTAAAAACCCACAGTGTTCACCAGAACTTTCTCTTCTATTCATATAGCCAATTCCTGTGTACAGTGCATGCCTGACCCTTATATGGGGTCCCTTTAAATCTCTTCTCAATTAACTGAAGCCAAGCTGAAAGGAAGGAGCGCCACACAAAAATGGCGTCAATAACCAATCAAGTGCCCACAATGTACCACAGTTAAGGTACAAATTTGTGAAAATCAGTAGATTTTCCCGGTTACATAAATATCATAATGTTACACAGAAAATACATTTGCTGTATGATGTAAAATGAACCTTTAGCTCTCATATTTAAAAAGCAGCTCATTTCACATTTAACAATGTCTGTAATTGTTACTGTGTGCACTAAAGTTTTCTCCTTTTTGGACACTAGTAAACCAACAATAAGCACAAACAAATGTGAAACAAAATCATTAAAATGGTTCTCACTCATGTTCATCTACATACATTCTTTAATCTTAAGGAAACCACAAACTTCCAAACATCAAATTTTATTTCTTAAAACATACAAGACTGTCTGGCAAATATAAATACACATAAACATGTACTCCAAATACATAGGACATATTTTATCACAAAATAACATTATGACTATATACACATGTTCAACTGACAACAATGTAGTACACAAAAGCAATATTAAACATGTCACAGCATGTTTCTGAAGACAGTTCACTACCATAAAAAGGAACTCCACAATACCACCTCTACAAGCCCAGTAAAAATTACTGTCTTTCTGGCATCTTCAACTTGATCACTCTATGAAACAATCAACAGGTACAGAAATATATTAATTTTGTGTGTCAGCAGAACAGTATTCATTGTTCCGTGACGAAATGTTGCAGTTCATTCTTTTTAAAGAATCCTTGGGTTGATTTTTAGGTAATCTTCAAACATAGATGGTAATGTTGAGGACAGATACTCTTCATCTAGGTCCACCTGCAAATTAACACAAACACAGAAGTCTTTACAACAAGTGGAAACAACATACAATTAAAATTCCCCTCTCAATTATGACTGTATGTACCTGCCACCCCCACCCCGCACCAACACACACACACACACACACACACACACACACACACACACACACACACACTCTCTCTCTCTCTCTCTCTCTCTCTCTCTCTCTCTCTCTCTCTCTCCACATTTTATGTGGGTGATTACCACTGTAATATATTAAATAACTTACTCTGACAAATGTGTGATAAAGGAGCTCTTTGGCTGTTGCACGCCTCCGTGGATCATGTTGTAAACAATGGTCCACAAATTTGTGACCCTCTTCAGACAGAGTGGGAGGAGCACTTGGAGTTTCACCCATGCCAACTTTGTACATGATTTGGTAGTTGGAGTCGTACTCTGGCCAAGGTCTCTGCAGGGGAAAAAAAAAAAAAAAAAAAAAAAAAAAAAAAAAAAAAAACTCAAATGCTTTTATCAAGTAATGACTGTAAAAATAATAACTTTTTATGTATATAAAGTTTACTGTTCACTTACCAAGATGCTAACATTACTCAAAAACTTACAAAAATGACACTTTATGCACAATAATCAATATCTTTTTAAGTAAAGCGTCCACAAACTGAAATAATAGCTGTACTTACTTTTCCAGAAGCCATTTCAACAACAACACATCCAAGAGACCATATATCAGCTGCCCTGCCATGGCCTCCTGTATCAGTCTTCGTGAAAACTTCAGGGGCCATGTACGCTGGAAGCAGACAAATACCCATACAGTGTTTACAAACAGTGAAATCTCTTGCAAGCAAAAAATAACTTCTTAAGACAAACAGTCCCAGTATTCCAGTTAAACGTTATTCAAATACTCTTCTTGATATTGGAATTAAATATACCAACCCTGAGTCCCCACAAATCCTTGAAGTTCTCCTGGCATTGTTGTATGGGCTTTAATCTTGACTGCTGAACCAAAGTCACCCAACTTGAGATGGTTGCCACCACCAGTCAGGAATATGTTTGCACCTAATGACCAAAGATACTAATTTAATTCTTCTGCACAGCATTTTTATACACTAAATAAGTTTAGTACCCTCCTTCTGCCCAACATGTGAGAAGACCACTTTACCTTGCTTCCTGAACTGAGTTGTAATATTGTGTGTTAAATGTTATGTAACTGTTTTGCTTATCAGATCATCTGTCCACAATTTCTGAATACATTAGACCAAGCAATATTTCCATACTAGTAAATATACATTGCAATTTCATTAAAAATGACAAAATAAAAGAAAATGTCCAGCTGCTGCTAAGGAAGTGACTGTGATTCTGGGAAATATTAAAAGCAATATTTGAATCCTGGATTGTGCTTCTGCTAAGTGTTGAGGTAGCCGTCTGAAAATGTCTGTCTATATGTACAGAACATTAATTTCAAAACGAAAAAAAAAAATCTCGACATAGTAAATCAGTGACTTGTTTGGATTTTACATGCAACAGAAAGCATAGTCATTCACAGAGTCACTCATGTTCTACAGTACATCAACAATCAGTGCTTTTGTTTTTACAAATGTAACCAATTGTAACACAAAATGTGGCATCATTTTTTTACAACCAAATTATCACATACACTTCACATGCTCTGCTTCTACTCAACTAAACTTATTAGAGGGTCTTGTAAAGGACTTTTATTGGTTATACTATTTCACAGAATCAAGTCTTTCACTTTCATGACATTTTATGGTCTGATGGCAGGCAATGGCTACCTTGAACTGATATGACCATAACAACAACAACAACAACAACAACAACCACCACCACCACCATCTGATCTTTGGCTATTTTGAAACACTGTGCCTATCATACATTTGTTTCTGGCCTCAATCATACCAAAAGCAGGCACTTCAGTAGCAGTTTTTCATTAAAGCTTTATAGATACATGCTGTTTTCTGAGGCAGCCATTTCAGAGTCACAAAAACATTGAAGCACGACAGAGTAAATACGTTCTGTAAAGACAAAGGCAGAGTGTGTGGATGGCACTTAGTGATGTTTCAGTGTTCAGATAACTATTTGCTTACAACATTCAAATTTTAGCATCTTTCTGATAGCATCATGTATTCAGCTGTTCACATAGTTTCCTTCACAGAATTTGTCTACAATTTCATGAAATTATGACAATTCTTATACTTGACAAATTGTTTGCTCTTATTTAAAAATACACAATGCTGTTGAGAGTTAGGTCTGTTATTATGCTGAATGATCTGTCACTACAAATAAATATTTTTGCAGTCAGTATCCTAAGAGCACAGAAAGAAAATAAGTTGTCAAACACAAACAGCACTCTTCTACATTTGGCAACTGTTGCTCCTCCTCCTGTAGTTTAGTAAGCCCATCTGATTCTGTTTGAGATTCACATACAGCTTTCCTTACTGAGGTTGGAATGCTAGGGATCTCAAATTGGGTGGATAATGAAAATCATTAAGTTCAGGCACAAAAAGTTCTTTAATGAAATTTAGCAATTTTGCTTTGTAATCATTATGTTAACTGTGGTAAATAGCCAGAGTTGCCTAATCTCTCTTGCTCTTTCTCTGATCAAGTTTCTTTAACCATGAATCTCTAGCAAATATTACAAAGAACTCCTTCCACTAGCTGCAATAAATTCTACTCTCATTCAGTTGGGCAATGATCTATTGCTGCATTCTCTTCAGATATGTGGCCATGTATGAGTGTCTGTGTTCTTAATTCCTTACTGTCTTTCCTTCTTAAATCCTCGTGCAGTATTTATTTGTCTTCTCTTTATTTATATCATGTTCCTTGGACCATAATTGTTGTAGAATGTCCAGAAGGGCTGATACTGAAGTTCTAAAAACACCATGCTGTCGAACGTGTTTGGAAAGTAATCCTCCATTTATGAGAATTATTCTAGAGGACTGCTGTAATGATAATGTTGCACAAAAAAAATAAATAAATAAAAACATACACAACAAAATTTACTGTATTTTGAAAATAAATCACTTGGCTATTTAATATTACTTCTTATTTAAACTCAAAGAATAATTAAAATGCTCTGTAAAATGAAGTGAATTTAACTGGTAAACTCATTAGCCCAATGGTTCTTAATCTGTACACACATTTCTTTTGTTTTTAAAAAATATTATGTCAAGTATTTATATTCCAATAAAAAAAAGCCTCTTTAGGATCCCTTTCATATCATACTGCACTTTCTGTATGATAACATTTAGCAAATAATATAATATATATTTCTTAATCACCTGTCACCATCCTCACTGCTGATCACCTTTTTGTTGCTATGAAACTCAATAATTAGGTGCATGTCAAAACACTAGTAGTTGTATTCTGATAGAATCACAAATACATTGCCTTCAACATTACTACACTTGCCTTCAACATAATTACTGCACACACATGGGCCACACACAAAATTACAAATATAAATCAATAGCAACAGCAGAGTGTACCATCACTTGATACCTAGAGTGTACCAATGAAATTCCTTTTGCAACCTCCTCTACATCATTCTCATCAATAGTGAGACACCCAGTTGCTGCTCAAGCTTTTTGTCAGCATGATGGTCACTAAATATTCAGTAATGATGAATGGATACAGGAGATGTGCCTACATTTGTAAAACTAGATCCTTTCACATATGACAACAAAACAACACAATGGTAATGACCTAGTATCTGCTTTGGCATTCTGGTGATTTTGAAAGAAAAGGAAAATAGATTACTGTCAAACAGTCCAACAATGAACTCATTATGGTCTCACACAAAGTACATTTATTCAAATATGAATCTATGGGTGTGCTGAACAAGTGCAGAATCATTTCTAGGACAATATAATACTGCAATAATGCACACAGCTTGGAGTTGTTGGATGTCATTTTAAGAGACAGTATCTGCACTAATTTTACCTATGGTTGCAACTGGTCAAGGGATGTTATTAGTAATACATACCAAACCAAATGTTACTATCTCATTTCACAGACATACTCATTTGGGGATAGGTCTGATGACTGTGTTGATCAGGAAAGCTGACAAATGTCTTGGCGAGTGTGTGCAAGGACATTGTTTTATTGGAAGAAAACAGCTCCCTGACAAGTTGTGAATGGCTACAGAATGGGCTTCCCCGCTTGTTCTATCTGTGAAGTTCATGCAAAGAATGATTGTTCATTGTCACTGAGCTTGAATTTCTCTGATTGTTGCCATCATAGACACTGTATGGGATATAACTCAGAGAAAGTAACATGCTAGCTGACTCTCTTCTTGAGACATGTATTCGCAGATAGACTTCATGATATACATTGCATCTTGCCGTATCTGCTACTGAAGTTGGAAGAGAAATTTCCAAACAAACCTGGGACAAAACACATTGCCATTCATTGTATCGTTTCAACATCCTATGTTAAACCAATCTGGTAAAATCAGACTAATCAGCAAATGAGAGTTTCATAAACTACCTCTTAATGGATGAAATAATTTTCCTTAGGATTCTTGCAATGACTCTCACTCTGGCATTTCACTTTCCCATAACTAGTTTTCTGTAGCATTCCACTTGAAACTGCTGTGGATACATACAGCGTAAAATACAGCACCCACTCACATATAGCAGATAAATGTGTGGAGCACAGAAATAATTAACAGTAAACAGCATTCACACCAGCTTTCGGAGATTAGCTCCAATTCTAGTGCTAGTAAATACACACATATACCCCCCCCCCCTCTCGCTCTCTCTCTCTCTCTCTCTCTCTCTCTCTCTCTCTCTCTCTCTCTCTCTCACAACCACACACACACACACACACACACACTCGCGCTTGCGTGCACACATTATCATGGTCATGCCAAGATTACTGTCTCACTGTGGCTACTGGAATGTACGTTTGGATGTCTGCATGGTTGTGTGTGTGAATGTGTGTAATGCCACCAGAAGAAAAGCTAATGCTCGAAAACTAATGTGAAAACTATTTTCTGTTGAAGAGTTTCTGTACTTCACACACTGATCCACTATAGGTGAGTAATTGCCTTTGCCTTATTTTATGTATTGCTCCATTCAAGAATTTCCATTATTCTTACTCATCCTGATAACATACTAAGATATCTTACAGCTGAAACTGTTTCCAGCAACTGACAATGAGCTGTTCAATAGGGCCCTGCACCAACCGAGTATTGATTCACTGAAAGTCTTCCTGCACCTCAAAAAATTTTCTGGTGGCGTAACTTTTCTATAAGCAACAGTATCATCCACAGACAGTCCAGAATTATCCACCATGTCATTTTATGTACTTTGAATGGGTGCTTCAGTGTTCCCTAGACAAACAGAAAAATTGTAGTGTCATCTAGAATAGTACTCTCTACAGACTAATCCCCGAGTTGGGCCCATGTACTGCAACATGATACACTCGAGTAATTGTTATTCAGTTGATGGTACACCTACAAATGACCATCGCCGATGACAAGACAAAATCTAATCACTAAATACAACCGTTTGTTTTCATCCATCTGGATGAGTCTTTTGCAACATCACTGGAGGTTTGATGATGAAATGAAACAGAAGACCTGATGATCTTGAAAGGCACAATTGAGGCCATATTCACCCTAATTTGTGCCATAGCTGCTGTTCAATCAGCAATTATGAAATGTCCAATGTGGCTATCCTAGCATGAATACGACTACAACAGTTGCTCAGAACCACGACAACAGGCGCATACACTTCCTTTGACTAACAGCAGCCAAAATGCCATATAGTGGACATTTATTGATCAACATGTTGGTCCACAGGACCATGAAATTATTTCACTGAAAAAATATTTACTGATGTTTTCTGTGATGTTTACTGTTCACCTATGATGCTGGAAATGACTCAACTCTTCTGGCAACTCTAATGCAGTTCTATGGTTTAATGTTATCAAGAGCCATAAATAATTCCTACAATGCCTAAAGCATAGTGCAGTGAATCACTGCTTCAAATGCCTACTATCAATGCTCCATGTACATTGGGCTTTTCTACCTCACATCTTTGGAGATGTTCATTTGCGTATTCCTCTAGTATATTTATGCACTACGTAAGTTTTCCCCAAGTTATTTCTTTGGCAGTAGGTAAGTGATTCTCAGTGGATCAAGACACTATTCCCTTTAATAATTATCAAACAATAAAAATGTGACACATTATATAGCCTCAATGGTAACTTGTACAGACTGCAACAAAATGTTTCGATAAAAAAAGGAAATATATGAGAGAGATACTTACTTTTGATATCTCTATGTACAATGCCATGATCATGTAAAGTTTTTACAGCTTGTAACAGCTGATAAGTGTAACGACGGATTAAGCCTTCAGGTAAACCATTTTCAGTAGCAGCTACTAGGCTCTCCAGAGTCCCCTCAGCACAAAACTCCATGAAAATCAGCATCTCATCCTTGAAAGAAAGTAAGTTAGTTATTTTTTATATATGAACAATACTGACAACTGTAAAATTAATAGCAACAGACACTAAATTTCAATTCTGTCCCCTTTTGATGATCGCCCCCTAAATGATGTCAAATTCAGGTAGCAGTACAACACAAAATTAAACAAAGAACACTGAAAAAATGAATGCATGTACAAAATGGAGTCTATATGTTTATTCTTTTTTTACATACCTGGAAATGCTTAATTAGCAAGAGGTTCGTTCACTAAGCCAATCATTAAACTGAACTACTTGCAGAATGCACATACATAATTTCCGGAAAAAAACCAAATCAATAAATGCAATGTGCCTTAGAATCTGGGGAATAATGAATAAAAAACAAGTCTCACTTACTACCACAGAGCAGCAACAATATTTACAAGCAATGGCAGAAAGTTTAATATATTCCTGCGAAACAGGGCACATAAATTTGTTTAGTGATGTTAATTATTGAAAACAATAATAATAAGCATTCACTCTATTTTGTCTTACCTCCAGATATTGTGGTCAGTTAAAAGTGCTATAGGACATATAGCTCAATTCCAAAACTTAAATACATCATAGGACAGGAGCAGAAAATGTCAAACCACAACCAGATGGAACACAAAAAGCCAAATAATATTTAAGTGTATTACACTTACAATATGAATTTCCACACCATAATATCGCACAAGTCCTGGGTGTTGTATTCCTTCAAATATACGTAATTCTTCAGCAACCCGGCGAATCGTACGATGATCATTTGGTTGCAGCTGAATTTCTTTCATAGCCATTAATTCACCAGTCTGGTTGTTAACAGCTGTATAAACCTTTCCAAATCTGCCCTGACCTAAAAAACAAGAAATGAGCATACTTGAGAATATATGTTTCTCACTCACAGAGATCTTGAGGAGTGTAAAATACAAACTGTGCTTCAGTTACCAGTAATACTGGTACACTAGAGGACTTACAAAAAAGAAGAAAATTGTAACAGATAAATATGAAACTACATTGCAAGAGTACTACCACAATACAAAAACTTGAGCAGGCAGATGTTGTGTGACAAAAACAGGGAACATGAGAGCACGGCAAGTCCCATGGAAAAATAAAGAATGACCTGACAGCAAAAAATGTGTCTGCCATATGTTTCTGTAACGCATGCCGCTATATAACAGGCAATGTCACAGTACTTTCTCAGTCGTTTGATAACAGCAAAACACAAGAGCACAAATCTGCCGATGGAGATGAATGTAATCTTTTCCCTCTTGTGGTTTAGCTGCTTTATTTCTTATACATGTTCTGCTAATCATGAGACTACAACAGAAGGAAACTTGGAAACAACGGTTAAAGTGCGCAATAGACGAAAACTGCCAAGGGCACGGGACACTTTAGGAAGATTTACAAATGCGACTGAGGTGGGTTTTCATGTCAATACGTTAAATAAATCATGTAAGTACATTATTGCTTAAAGTATGAGGTCAATTATCTATCATTAGAGCAGGTCACCAGATTGAGGGCTAGTACCAGCAGACAACAACAAAAGTATGACCTTTCATTCAAGTCTTTATAGTCCATTGTTTGATTCAAGAAACGAATTCTGTCACTTCTCACTGATGCTAGAAACATATAAATCACCTACAGTAGTTATTCTTTCACTCAAATTGTATTTTGATTTGCATAAGAAATGCTTCACACTACTGATGTAATAAATTAAGGTTAACAATAACTGACTCTCCTTGTAGAAAATGTAAATAAAAGAACTTTGAGATTAGTTTGGTTACTGCCATTCCAACATTTCAAATATTATGTTTTGTTGCTATTACCACCTTTTTTTTCAAGACCAAACAATGTTTTAGATGTACAATGAAAATGATGCCAGTGAAAATAGTGAGAAAGAAAACAATGCGATGCAAAATACATTACTACTTCAGAGACTACAAGATCGTCTTACAGCTGTTTTGACCATGGAGGAACAGATTCTAAGGAAAACAGAAACAATTGAATACCGGTAATTCATTACATTTAATATTATTTATTAATTACAGTTAAGTAAATTACATTTGGACATAGCATTAAGCAAAATGAATAGTTGGAGCACAGAAGTTCACTTCAAAATAGAAGCTAATATTGTTGTAAGCTAAAAAGCTCATCTCATATCTTGTAAGTGCAAATTTTGGATCTGAAACTTGCTTTGTGAGTATGGGATGAAGTTAACCCAATACTACTTTCATGTCCCACTGGAAGAACTTATTACCAGTTTGGGGACTGAATAGGAAGAGGGCAAAGTGATATAATGACAAGAGTCAGTTATTCATTTATTCAGTCACATCCTATGTTCTGTAAGTAGAATGTGAAGCCCGAGTCTTCTGAGATACTAAATGAGTGAAACTGTATATTAACAGGCATTGCAGGTCTCTCCAGTATACTAACAACCAATTACAATTAGTGCTAATCTACTCAAAAGAACTACTTCTTGATTACTATTTCCTAACACATAATAAATCAGGATATTATGTACATTACTTGCAAAGGATATACTGTGAACAATGCCACTCTTCTTGTTACAATATTCAGATGTCGTTTTCATCTACTGCATAAATACTGATTTTACAGAACCTGTGTAATATGATGAACATTACAGCTAACTGAAACTTATATCTCCAAGCCAAATAGTCTGATAATCTTAATAAAAATGGTTGAGTATTCTCTCGCTTTATTTTTAATGATAATAAAGCAACAACAGAAACCTTCAACCAGGAAGGTCAGATGGGAATTTCAATTCCATTTTAATATGAAAATGAGTCCAGTGCTTTGGCCCTTTTATTGCCAAACTTGATCACAAATGTTCTCTTTATCTGGTTAGGGCAATAATTCTTCCCAAAATCTGACTTTATGTCTTGTATAGATAGGAAAAATTATTCACAATGTTTTTGTCAAAATTTCCAAAAAAAAAGATACACAAACAACCCAGAGTACAACACAAGCTGAATAAGTTGTCTTGACTAGCACAGGCATTTTTCAGAAATATTGTGCAAGAGTTCAAAATTTGTGGGATCTGTTCATCATCCTCAGTGCTTTTCTTTCTATAATGGACAAAGTTTAAAACAAATAATATATTTCAACATATTGGGAAACAAAGAAAGTCTTACTAGAGCTCCACTGCTGAACTTCCACGTATGCTCCAAGCAATATATTTAGCATTAAGTTAGGTAGGCAAATCTTGACAGGAATTCACTCACAATTCTTATATTTCCCTTCTACCACTTCCTGATGATTCCAAGTTTCAGTACTTCCAATTAATAACAATTCCACATTTTTGTGTCACTCAAGATATTTCTTTTTCTATCTTCTTAGCTTCCTGGGCATAAAACACGGTATCATTTGAAGGCTAATACATAAACAGCAATAAAACTACTATAGATTTTGATCTGATATGAAAGGTAGAAGTTGATGAGCAGCTTCACAAATTCCAGTGTCACATGTTTATCACACAATCAGTATGAAATGAACTGCCACTGATATAGCTAGTTAATATATTAACACAAAATGTGATACAAAGCCTATTCCATTAGCATACATCCTTCTCTGTATTGACCAATCAGAAGACCATTTATTTCAGGCTAACAAAGCTAGAGGTGCAGATGCAGGAAAAGAGTGAAAGTGTGAAGTCAGAACTCCGGGAAGTAAGTCGAAGAGTACAACAACTTGATTGGCAGAGCAGTAAAATTGATTCAGTTCTTGAATCTATAAAAATGGATACAAGTGCCCTGAACCAAGGACAAGAACATCTGCGAGGGATGTTCTCAGAAACAAGTAAGAATCAGCATGAACATGTGTGTCAAATATATATTCTGGGGATTGGTAATCCACATAGCATGCAGCAATTGGTAAACCAGGAGTAAAATAAAATATTCTTTGATTTGGTTGCTTACTATAGAGTATAGTGCTTCAACCACATGTAAGAACATGCAAAGTAAACCAGAAATACCAATGTTTTATTTACAAATCTAATGAAAATGTTATGATAGTGTCAGAGTGAATGGGATATGTGATTTACATATTAGATCACTAGCCTATTTGGTACTTTCTCATATTTCTTTCAGTAAAATTTTTCTGTACATGAAAAGTAAATTACTTGCTTTTACTGGAAGCACAAGTTAAAATTCTCATCTATATGAACTTGAATTTTAACTTCTCAGATTAATCTCATGTTGACAGACCATGATCTGGAGTCATCAAAATGAATGGTACACTCATCTTAAAATACCACTTCTTTGGGAGGTACCATCAAAACTTCACAGTAATAGACCCAGTTTTTTCCACCTAACAATGTTTTTCACATTCAATGATACTTAGTTTCAAATTATTTCTTTGTATCAGTAGACAAGGAGTGTCAACAACTCTGTAGAATGTAGTCAACAAAGAATAATAATTTCTCAGTTTATGGTGACCTTCCAGAACTATGTGAAACAAAGATGTTGATATGTTGTATTAACTGAGGATCACAACACGTCTCCTTGGCTGCTAGCATCTGCCCTTTTGTTCCCCACATTATCCATGAGCCCTGCCACCCAGCAGAAAGACACCTCCTTCCCCTGCCTTTTTAATCAGAGTAGGGTGTCCATGGATATTCTGGGATACTTTATCTGCTAGGTACACAAGTTGTATAGAGTGAGGGGCACTCAGGGAATCTGAACAAACACAAAATTTAGTGCTCTTGACATGCCTCACCTGCTCCATGCCCTAAAGATCACCTATAATTCCACTTCGAAGACAGTAAAATCTTGAGGCAGTCTGATCTTGATGATACGATGGGGAAAAAAACAACAGAGCAACCAAACGGAGTCCCCCTGTTTAGACCCACCTGTAAATACAGCTACAGTGTTGTGGTGCTCAATTAAAATGTCACAAAAAAATGAATTAAAAACGTAAGTAGTAGTGCAACCTCTCCTGTACACCTCAGGTCACAGGTTTTACTGAATAGAGTATCTACCAAAATTCAGTTCAAATTAGAGCAAGCCTTCTTGGAAACAGAGCACTCATAACCTGGTTGTTTTTTCTTTTCTTGTTTTAGCACACCACTATCTTTTACAAATTTTATCTTGTGCTGTTTAGATTGTTTCACAGCTTTAACAAGTTACTGGTTTTCTTTGATATCATGACCCTTTTGATCAGAACACTTATCTTTTAACAATATTGAGTCAAGCACATAAATTCAGTTATTATTTTAGGATGTAATAAATTGTACTTTATTTAATACACAGGTTAATTTCAATGAATTACAAAACCTGATAATTTTCTCAAATATCTCACTGTCTTCAACTATATTCATTGCAGCAGGTCTAATAAATGTATAAAAACTCCAAGACTTAGTATAAAAAATCTAAGCAAGTGCATTTTAATTCATTCCTTAGCAGTGAATGTTATTGATACAGGTTTTTTTAATGACCAGAATGAGCAACAATCAGAGCATGCCAGATTTGATGAAAGGATGAGATAGCCAATTTAAAACAAGTTACAATAAAATACTCAGCATGGTTAAAATCACACAGATGAAATTAATTTCACCCCAATTTTACTTTTCTTGACACTGTGTACATTGCACTATCGTATAATTGAACATCGTACAGCATTATGGACTAGGAGGGATGGCTAAAGGACAAATGTAAGGATGTAGAGGCATATATCACTAGGGGTAAGATAGATACCGCCTACAGGAAAATTAAAGAGACCTTTGGAGAAAAGAGAACCACTTGTATGAATATCAAGAGCTCAGATGGAAATCCAGTTCCAAGCAAAGAAGGGAAAGCAGAAAGGTGGAAGGAGTATATAGAGGGTCTGTACCCGAGTGAGGGTCTTGGTCCGGCACACAGTTTTCATCAGCCAGGAAGTTTCGTATCAGCGCACACTCCACTGCACAGTGAAAATCTCATTCTTCTTCCTCGTCCTCGCTCTTGTAGTTCTTTTCCCACTCTCTCATGACCTCAGAACATAAGGCAAAGGTATATATTATATTTTTCTTCTTATCTTTCCAGAACTACTTCATGCATTGGTTGATGGCCTGCCTCTGTTTATTTGACGTCATCTTGCTAGATTGTGATTTTTGTTGTTGGATGGGAAATTTCACAGTACTGATCAGTTCCCTTGTCCTGTATAGTGCCTTCTGTGATGTTAAGTTTTCTCAAGTCCCTTTTTGTCTCTTCCAGCCATCCTGTGATATTTTTTAATTTGGAAATTAAATTAATTTTTTTTTGTTAGCTTATTGTCATTCATTCTGTAAATATGGCCATTAATCAATCTCTTGTGATTGTTTCTATGCTTCCGTATTGATCTTCATTTCTCTTCTTCATCCAGTTGTTATCTTTGTTCTTTTGTGATCCTAAAATTTATCTGAGTCCTTTCCTTTCTTTCTTTTCCAATTCTTCTTATTCACCCCTTTTATTCTGATCACCCCTGCTATTCATTGTTAGGCATTCAGATCCGCAAAGTGTTTCTGGTTTCATTGTAGTTGTGTAGTGTTTAATTTTTTGCCTGGAATGATACTGACCTTTTATTAAATTGGTTTCAGGTGAGTTTGTATGCTACTTCCATTTTCTTCAATCTATCTTTACTTGTGGTGTTATCTAACTCATTCGATTGTGTCCATTCTCCCAAATACTTAAACTTAATCACTCTTTTGATGTCTCTGTGTTGTATTTGTCTATATTTATACTTATATCTGTTGTTTTTATGTTCAATGGGTGAATTGTTTTTATCATTATCTTTGCATCTGTTTTGTCCTTAGAAATTACTGCAATATCGTAAGCAAAAGTGAGACATTTCACCTCAAATCTTCTTCTTCCTTGAAACTTCCTGGCAGATGAAAACTGTGTGCCGGACCGAGACTCGAACTCTGGACCTTGCCTTTCGCGGGCAAGTGCTCTACCCACTGAGCTACCCAAGCTTGGGTAGCTCAGTTGGTAGAGCACTTGCCCGCGAAAGGCAAGGTCCCGAGTTCGAGTCTTGGTCCGGCACACAGTTTTCATCTGCCAGGAAGTTTCATACCAGTGCACACTCCACTGCAGAGTGAAAATCTCATACTTCTTCCTCGTCCTCGCTCTTGTAGTTCTTTATCCCACTCTCTCATGACCTTGTCTAAGACCAGACTGAAGAGAACTGGTGAGAGTCTGGTGTCAAACACCTGTGTTAATTCTGAAGGGTTCGGAAGCTTCCTGTACAAATTCATTCTGTTCAATTAATTGTCTAGCGATATTATCGATACATGCTTCTTCCAGTGCTAGGAAATACTACTAATGTAGACTGTGGCCACTGAACACTTAAACAGAGTATTTCAGAGCCAAACACTGATTATGATGAGATCAAGAAAAACAAAGGGTATACAAAAGACTCATGAGAATAATAACAAACTGAGAACAAGAAATATGCATATTTTCATATTATGCGTAGACTGAATTTCTCTCTTTCTCAACAGCATTCATCATATAAATTAATGGCACAGACTACATGACTGAGTGCTTACTGTTTGATTGTAATCTGCGTTTTGTTTTTTCCCCCTTCTTTTCTTTCTTTTTTTTATTTGCATTTCATCATACATAATTTTTAGTATTACTTCCTCAATTTCTTTATGAGAAAATCTGAATATCATACTAAAAATTCATATTTTATGTCAACATCAGGAAGCAGAGCAATAAATGCAGCAGAAACAAGATCAGACAATCAGCTAAGCATTGTTCGAACTTCCATTCTCAGTATCCTGGGAATAGTGAAAAACTTACAGAATGTTGCGGTTAACACACAGAGAAACTTCACAACATTAATCAATGCAACAAAGTAAGTATTTTCTTTGTAATAATTACTATAGTGTGCTATAACCATCAGTTTATGGCAGATCTCCAAAATGGTACACTGTTGTAACCAATTTGGAAACTTGTACCGAAAATATTCAGGAAACCATACAAAAACGGCTGCCTTCTACTCATTTTATTCCATGTATTAATCCTCTTCCTAAATGTTTCTTCATTGCAGACCCATTCTCAATAAAAATTGCCTGACACATTTCATTGAACATCTAACAAAGTGTGGTCACCAGGCGTGGGATCGACTTTTGAAGCCACCTTTACCACGGTGTTCAGTTATGTTCCTAGGTTTCACACCCTAAAGCTATTCACTAATGTGAGCCCTTTGATGAAAATGACTTTTGAGTGTTGCACTAGTACACGGTAATTAACAAGTTTATTCCGCATGGCAGCATAGATAATGGTTAATGCTTATGACTGATATGCTGAAGGTGGTGGGTTCTAATCCTGTTTGATGCTTTTAAATTTTTATGTTAAATCTTTACTGAACAACAATAATTAATTTTAATTCAATTAAGTAGTTCAAATGTAATTTTATATTTCTAATCAGTTACTCTATCGTTTCAATCATTATATTAACATTTTTACTTGCTCTCCTTTTTTCTTTCTATCATTCTTTTTCATTTGGAATAATTGTCCATGTAATTTTAATTATTTTTATTTACCTACTGTAATGTTTAATAGTTTGAAAATGTCGATCCACCTACCAAACAACAAAAGGTGAAATAATATATTAGTATTTATATTTGTTGCGCAATAGTAAAGAAAATTAATTTTTTGTTGTGCAATTTACTTTTCTTTCTGAGTGATAACAATCATTATGTAAACATTTAAAACATAAATTCTATTTACACTATGGACAAAATAATGCAGATGAAGATTTAAATGAAAGAAAGGATTGCATAAATAAAATGAGGAATAGAAATAGTGACGAAAGTAACATGGACAAAAATATAAAATGACAAAAACTAAAGAAATTAAAGAAAAGTTGATACAAAAAGGTAATTAACACGGACAAAGATTATAAACAAAAATGGGTTATTGGTAGAAAAAATGAAGCAAATAAAGTTAAAATGGGGATTAAAATGATGCAGCAAAGGATTAAAAATTAAAAAAATAAATAAAAATAAAAAACAACATTTGAACAAATTACATGAACAAAATATAATGATGAAAGCCATTTCAATAAACATTTATGATTAAGAATTTAAAATGCATGTCACAGGACTCGACCCATCGCTTTCAGTACGTCAGTAACATATCTTAACCACTGCACTAAGTTGTCACTCAGAACAAACCTCTTAATTACACTGAGGTGACAAAAGTCATGGGATAATGATAAGCGCATATACAGATGGTGGTAGTATCACGTATACGAGATATAAAAAGGCAGTGTATTGGAGGACCTGTCAGTTGTAATTAGTGATTCACACGAAAATGTTTCCGACATGATTATGGCTGCACAACAGGAATTAACAGACCTTGAACATGGAATAGTAGTTGGAACTAGATGCATGGGACATTCCATTTTGGAAGTCATTACGGAATTCAACATATTGAGATGCACAATGTCTAGGTTGTGCCGAAAATACCAGATTTTGGGCATTACTTCTCACCACGAACAATGCAGTGCCTGGTAGCCTTCACTTAGCAACTGAGAGCAGCGACGTTTGCATAGAGTTGTCAGTGCTAACTAACAGACAAGCAACACTGTGTGAAAAAAACACAGAAATCAATGCAGGTCATATGATGAACTTATCCATTATGAGAGTGTAGCAAAATTTAGCATTAATGGGCTATAGCAGCAGACAACTAATGCGAGTGCCTTTGCTAAAAGCACAACATTGCCTGCAGCACCTCTCCTGGGCTTGTGACTACACTGATTGGACCCTAGATGACTGGAAAATCATGGCCAGGTCAGATGAGCCCCAATTTCAGTTGGTAAGAGACGATGGCAGGGTTTGAATGTGACACAGGCCCTATGAAGTCATGGATCCAAGTTCTCAACAACACACTGTGCAAACTGGTAGTGGCTCCATTAACCTGTGAGCTGTGTTTGCATGGATGGACTGGGTCCAACTGAACCAATCACTGACTGGAAACGGTTATATTCAGCTAGTTGGAGACATTTGCAGCCATTCATGGACTTCATGTTCCCAAACAACGATGGAATTTTTATGGATGACAATACATCATGTCACTGGGCCACAATTGTTCGTGATTGGTTTGAAGAACATTCTGTATAATTTAAGCAAATTGTCTGGCCACCCAGATCCCTGACATGAATCCCACGAACACTTATGGGACATATTGGTTGGTTAGTTCTTGCACAAAACCCTGATCTGGCAACACTTTTGCAATTATGGACAGCTACTGAGGTAGCATGGCTCATTATTTCTGCTGGGGGCTTCCAATGACTTATTGCGTCCTACCCAAGTTGAGTTGCTGCATTACGCTGGGTAAAAGGAGGTTCGGCACAATATAAGGAGGTATCCCACAACTTGTCACCTCAGTGTATAATGCTGTAACATACCATGCAAATCCCCCCCCCCCCTCCCCCCCCCAATCAATTACTTGCACAAACAATGGTCCACTTCAGTGAATGGCTTCAGGAGGTGATACCTGGGAAACTAAAGTACAACACAATACAGAGGGTTTCACCCCCGGGAACCACTCCTCCTAAAAGATGATAGATGATAAGCAGTCTCCCCCCTCCCCCCTTCTTTGCAACGAAATGAAAGTAACAAACGAGCACTAGCAACATAGGGGATGGAAGATCAGCTAATACTTATTTGCCAATAGCTAGTTACACTTGGCTGTTCTATATCAAATATTGTAAATCTTAAAAACTGTACACTTTGAGTACCTGCTAGAAGAAGTAATGGAAACAGATATTCCAATCTGGAAGTATGTCCCAGAAACAGACCAGTATTTTATAATTACGAAGAGACATGATGTTCAGGCAGTGCTTACCTTCCGGATGCACAATTACTGTACTTCCAAAAAAACAATTGAAGTAGAAAATAATAATCATAGTTTCCAGAGATACAGAGTGCTTCTTCAGTGAGAAAAGACAGATTTGTTGAGGAAGGATCACAAGGGGTGGAGGGGACACAGGACTCTAAAATCCTACATTGAGAGGAACCCACCTGTCAACAACAGCAATTGGTGAAGTATTTTATTATGCTAATTCTTTAAGTGCAGGCTCTTGATTTTCTGACTCACTGTTACATTAGTACACCATTACACTAATTCGCACTGTTTCTCTCTGCTTAGGCTAATTGTTATCCTCTTTGTTAATGTCACTATTCCAAATTTTCCATTGTAGTTTCTACCTCATTCCTGTTTCCACTGTATAAGGTTTAATTTTCATCTCAACTGCTTCTTACTGTACTGTGGCACGACTCTTAAGGCAGTTGCAGTTTCCTCATTTTACAACTTTAATCCCTCTTTCAGGTGTTCTATTTCTCCAAGCAATAACCTAGAATGCAGCTTTGTACACTGTCTTTCTTTAGATGGTCATTTGTACAGTGAGCATCTCTATCAACACATATACCTAGATTTTTTTTAAAATTTTGATGTTGTTGAATGAACTTTTCAAATCTCTTCCTATAAGCGTCTTAGCTTCATTTCATTATTTTCTTCTTCTTCTTCTTCTGCTAGTAAATGTGCACTTAGCTAAAAATCACTTGTCTAACAGCTTTGAAAACTAAACACCCTTTATCATCCTCAACTACTTGCTTTCCCTATACAATAGCAAAAAAACAATAGAATGTATCTAACAGTAAGATTATAATTTCAGATCATTATCTTCAATAAGCACCAAATTGGCTACAAAGCAAGATATTCATTCTGCTACCATGGAAATAAGACAGGATTCTTTTATCTCTCCTTTGATGAGAGAACAATTTACTCCACACATGAAACTGCAAGCTGAAGAAGATGAACAACTCCCTGAAGATTGCAAAGCATTGCAGCAATATGGTAACAATATTTCTGGGGTGTATAAAATAAAGCCAAAATTATCCACAAAAGGATTCTTTGTCTACTGTGATCAAGAAACCCACAATGGAGGTTGGACAGTATGTAGCATTACCTGCACATGTTTGTAATGAACTACTGCTATGCAATGTTTATGAATTAAAAGCTAACACACTGATTCCATTCAGGTTATCCAAAATCGGTATGAAGGTTCTGTAGAGTTCTTTCGGAACTGGCATGACTATAAATATGGATTTGGGAACTTAGCTGGAGAATTCTGGCTGGGACTGGAAAAAATACATATATTATCCAATGATGTGGTAAATTAAAAATTTAGAAGTACTTAATGACGTGATCAATCATGTTTTTATGGCCAGTATTAATTTGTTTGCATTTTCCAGATACATGAACTATTAATTGAAATGCACGATTTCACACTCACTAAGACGTACGCCCTCTACTCTGCATTTTCTGTTGGAACAGAACTTGAAGGCTATCCAATCTCTATACTTGGAGACTATGATGGAGATGCAGGTATCAAGACTAAGTAAGATATTGTACCTATAATCCAATATACGACAGAACTTATGGATATGAACTTTTCCAGGTGATTCACTAATTTATCACGCTGGAATGAAGTTCTCTACTTATGACATGGATCACGACAACTGGTCTGATGGAAATTGTGCTGAGTCTCACACTGGAGCTTGGTGGTATAATGGATGCGATACAAGGTGGAAATAACAGTAGCTACATTATTCCTACTACTATTATTATTGCTGTTTTTTTACATACAGTATCTGCCCAGCTTTTACAGTTCTTGAATTGGCTTGTTCTCAGTTGTTAGAAATTGGAATATATCCGTAAGATAAGGTATATGTGTGACCAGAAATCACCCTTTGTCGTCAAATAATACTTCAGCACAGAGTCATTGTGGAATCTCTATCTTAAATTTCTAATTTTGAGAGAATCAACATTCATATTATAGCAAGACACACCATTATAAATAATTCTTGATTTAAATTACAGGTGACTATTCAACTGAAACTTCCTGGTATATTAAAGCTGTGTGCTAGACCAGGACTTCAATCCAGGCCTTTGTCCTTTGCAGTCAACAGCTCTACTAAATGAGTTATCTGAGGACGACTCACGACCCATCATGCTCAGGTAGCTCAGTTGGTGGAGCACTCACCTGCAAAAGGCAAAGGTCCTGGTTTCAAGTCACAGGCTGGAACACAGTTTTTATCTGCCGGGAAGTTTTGTATCAGCATACACTACGCTGCAGAATGAAAATTTCATTCTCACTATTCATCTGTCCACTCTGTATGGTTAGTCTTATCCTTCATAAGTACTCTGCACAAAGAAAAATTTGCTGTATCCCAATCTTTCTGAAACTATCTGAAAAACGTGCATGCATGGTACTCGTTTATTTCTGTTAATAGTTCACAGTAAACTTTTACTGAAAATTTTTATTTCTGACTTTCCATCACAATTATAAAATCCTTCTGTTGCTTAGCAGTTCCATTCCCAAACCTCACTGCAAGACCGAGTCTCGATTTATATTTTTTAATTGTTTCATAGAATATGTACCTTCTGCATTTATGTCAGTTTTCACCCTCATTACTGTGACACTGAATTATCTCACTGGCTCTTTCTCATTTTCCATCACAATAAGTCAACCAACCAGCAACTGCTCTTCATTTTGCTTCTGAGGAACTTTACATTTATATTTACCATTACAAGGGAATAACAGATGTTGCTCAGCTATATCATCAATATGAAAGTGAAAGATGATAAAGAGTTCCACGTAAACTGTTCATACAAAGGCAAAGTACTGCAACAAATGTCCCATAATTTGTCCCCCCCCCCCCCCCCCCCTCCTCCTCACAATTCACAATTCTCTGGTGTGCACTTTTCTGTGAAATGTGTTTGCTTATTATATATCTGTGATATTAAATCAAAGATGTTCCCAGTCACAATAAATTCATCAATACAGAAAATTGCCAGTTGCAAATAAATAATCTTTCCTGGATAACTTCACTTCAATTTGAACTTCTGTGACAATAGCCTGCCAGTCATCATACAAAGTGTTCTGAAATTTCTGTTGCAAACTTCTAGGGCTTGTAGAGGAGAGTGAGTACATAATATTTTGAATAGGAACCCTTGTCTGGAAACATCATCCAATAACACTACAGAGCATCAAGGTTATAGATTCTACCACCTGTAAGTGTGTGTAAGTGCAGGGCGATTCCATGACGAAGTTACAAACTTTCTAGGATGATGGTGAAGGATGAACGTAGCAATTTGAGATAAGGGTCCCTGTACCGGGAACAAATGAAAGTCATACGTGAAAACGATTCTGATACCTCTGACAGTTAAATATATGTACTGATATTGTTGGTGCTAAAATTGTAAGGTAGGCAACTTTCAAAGGTCATAGTATGGACCAAAATAAAGAAAAAATGGCCAGTAAACATGGGCTCAGAAATAAATACAATAAGAGCTATGGGCAGCTGTTCATCTTCGCTACTGTGACACACACCTTGCTATTTAACAAGTGCTCATAGCTCTTAAGGTATGTGTGTCAGAGCCCATGTTTACTAGACATCTTTTCATTGTTTTGGTCCATACTACCACCCATGAAAGTTGCCGACCCTACAATCCTAGCAACACCAGTACCAGTAAATGTATTCCACTGTCACAGGTATCAGAATGGCTTTGGCCTATAACTTTCAACTCATTCGTTTTCGGTCCGGGAAGCCTTACCTCAAATTGCGCACATTTACAGACATCAGTGCCTATAACTTTGATGCTCTGTATCATTGTTAGATGATGCTTCCAGAAAAGGGTTCCTATTTTCACTCCACTTTACAAGTCCTAGAGTTTAACGACATTGTTAAAGTTTGTTTTTGTGCATCATATGCAAAATAAGCAAAACATTAATAAAAAAAAGATGCACACGATGGTTTCAGTGAGCATCAGAGGTGATCTTAGATGCTCCAAATCTTGGGTACTTTCAGCAGCAATAATTACATTCGGAAAACCGAAGATTAATATTTTCAACATTTTGCAGCCCTCTCAGTAACTGCATAAACGTTAATTATAAATGAACAACAGCCTCAGTTGCAATGTTTACCTAGATTTACCTAGGTTTCAAGTAGGATAACCCAACCTTCTTCAGAATAAAATGAACTACAATTTGTCCATAATGGACAATGTCAAAAACTAAAAACTATAATGTAGCAATACATCCTCATATTGCAAAAACTTGTCTAGGAAACAGCCTCGGCCCCACTTCGTGACCGCAATACGGCAGCAACGGATGTTATACTGGAACTGGCTATATCTTCAAGAGTGCATGCGCGATAGTGTGTCATGCGTACTTGTTAACACTGGTACCAACATGTACTCCCAAACTCAATTTTTTTTTTGAATAACCGGGTGCTGCTAACGAAGCTGGAGATGGCATGTGTGGTTCGACATTTGCTGAACACTTAGTGCAAGCTCACGCATCCAACTCTCCAGATAATACTCGGCTCTTACATTGCAAAGTGAAGGGTGCGAGGTTGAATATTTTGGAAGAAATACAAATTTTTAAACACTGACTATATGACAAAAATAACCTTCTTAACGACCAGCTGCAGCTGCGGAACCAAAAAAGCTTTTTTTTTAAGGTTTTCAACTGTTATTCCATCTGCCATAATTTTTGGGAGTAATCATTATACCCTTGCCAACATGTTTTTAGCACTCCCATTTGCTGAATAGCTGGGATTAGCTGGTATTTCAAATCAGTAGTTACCCTCATGCAGTCAAATTCGATGATTAGCCCGAATATGCTAGGTTGGTTTAAAATAATAAATGAATTGCTACCTTCACTTTTGACATCCAGCAAATTATTACAAATGTTAAGACAGTTGATATATCTTTGTTCCTTACAGGAAACGTATATGTCAATTTCGTTAGCCGCACCTGGTTATTCAAAAAATTTTAAGTTTAGGAGTACATGTTGGTACCAGTGTTAACAAGTATGCATGACACTATCACACATGCGCTCTCGAGGGTGTAGCCAGTTCCAGTACAACATCCGTTGCTGCTGTACTGTGGTCACGAAGTGGGGCCAAGGCTCTTTCCCACATAAGTTTTTGCAATATGACGATGTATTACTATAATATATAGTTTTTAGTTTTTGACGTCCAACATGGAGAAATCGTAGCTCCTTTTATTCTGAAGAAGGTTGAGTTATCCCAACTGAAACGCAGGTAAATCTAGGTAAACATTGCAACTGAGGCTGTTGTTAATTTATAAGAAACTGAAATGCTGCAGTATTCTGCATGTGACATTTATGGACCATTACTCCAATAGGACATACTCATATGATGCAAGTGATGTTCAAGACATATAATCACTTATTCCTGTCATGTACCCCCCCCCCCCTCCCCCAAACACCTCTGGGATCTTCTCAATAGCAATTCTACCATGGTACTCATCTCAAAACCAATACAACTCTGTACTCTGAAAAAATTACCTGAAATGATACATTTTCAAAGCTTGTTCAATATAATGCATTTGACACACCATATGAAAGCTTCATGAGAAACTGGAAGTGTAACATTCTTTTACTGCTTTGTATGTTTTATTATTTTTTCACAGGTCACACAAAAACTAAAATTTCAATCATTTATTTATGAGGGTTGCAATTTCACAGATAGCAGTGTATGACTGAAGCTGAAAAATGCAGCACTGAAATTCCTTTCAAGCAGAAAAATGAAAGTGTTCTCGCATGATATCACACTAAACTATAACTTATTAATTAGTAGCTATGTGAAGATTATGATTTTGACATGTCCATAGATATGAATGATACATAACCCATCAATCATTTTCATTAGTCACTGAACACTTGAAGTCACAAGTTTCAAAGGCAGCCTTACCATACCACCCATCATAGTTCTTGCTCTTGTAGACAGCACTGATGTAAAATATGACCTATGCATCCTGTCAGTACCACAACAAAGTATAGTTGCAGCACTGTTAAATCATACGTATAATGGGAAGTGTTAACTGTGAGGGCACAAACATGTCCTCTATTTTTTCATGCAGATATTGCCCCGAATGTTAGATTCATACAATAAATATCAATGAGAATGAACTGTGACAGACAAGTGCCAGTTTCTGAGCATATTACGGAACACAGTAGCTGGTAAACATCAATCTAAGACCATCCAGCCAAAGGCAGAAGATAGACCCAAAGCATTTCTGCCATTCTGCAGAGCGATCTCAAGTGAGACTGGGCACATACAATGTAAATGTAGAATTAGAATAGTATTCTGAACTTTGTGGAAAACTACGGATTTGCTGCATCCATTCCATCCTTTAAACCCTCCAAATATATGAACACCAAAGAAAACAACACGAGTCCATCTTAAAGGATAAAAATGACAACATTTACAATATCATCATCTGTGTCTTAATCCTGCCCCCCCCCCCCCCCCCCCTCCGCACTCACAAAACCTGCACTCTACTCTTCATATTTACCATAAATAATTAGTTACACTACCCTGACATTCCCCAAATGAACAATGGATTGACGTCATTTACAAATATACCGACACACCAATAGCTTTTACACCCTGTCAGCTCAAAACTATGTATATATCAATTAATGGCACAAAAAATGAAAACAATCAATTTTTGACAAAATAATATAATTAGATAGATAAAAAAATCTACTTACCAAGTGGCGGCACAATACACACATAAAAGGAGGTTATAATTAGGCAAGCTTTCAGAGCCAGTGGCTCCTCCTTCAGACAGAAGGGGAAAGAAGACTGATGAAGGAAAAGGAATGGAGAGGTCTACAAAAAGGGGTAGATTTTGGGAAAGTCACCCAGAACTGCAGGACAGGAGAGACTTACCAGAGGCGATGAAGAAAAGTCTGTCTGTCTCATTGTCTCTCGTAAGTCTCCCCTGACCTGCCGTTCTGGATGACCTTCCTGAAACCTTACACGTTTCCTAGACCTCTCCATTCCTTTTCCTTCACCTCTCTTCCTTCCCCTTCAACCCTTCTGCCTGAAGAAAGAGCCACTGCCACCGAAAACTTGCCTAATTAGAACCTTTTATGTGTGTGTTCTGCCGCCACTTGTTGAGTAGATTTTTTAATGTATCTAATTACATTTTTTAGTCAATTAAAGGTATAAGTATTATATCTATCTCCATATTTTAAAGCATAAGCAATGTACAACTCCAACCTTTGCTTAATTATAACATGTAACAGATATAATCTTAATAACCTCCAGATCTGAAAAACTTTACTCTCCTTCAATCTTTCCTTCCTTCCAATGTTCGTATTTGAAAATTCTCTCTCTCTCTCTCCTCCTCCCCCCCCCCCCCCCCTCCCCCCATTTTATAATTTCCGTGAATTAATTTAGTTATTTGCATGTTTCTGTGGATATTTTCCCAATGAGTAATAACTTGCCTAAATCACAAAACTCATAGATCTTGCCTAAATAAAACAAGCTGTTTGTGCCCTATGCCATCCTGATACTACATCTATCTCTTTGTATTGTTAAGAGTGTAAGTATATCTTAATGCATATCTTTAACTCAGTGCCAATGTATAACTTCAGCATTTACTTACTTATAACAAATAACAGATGCAAGTTTAACAAACTCACAACTCTAGCACATACGAAATTTAGCTCTCTTCCTTCCAATCCGTTTATCTTCTATCTCTGAGCCCCAGCCAAAATTGTTATTTATGTATAATTTTACCACAGTTGGGAACATAATTGATCCACTTAAGTTTCATGACATGTCACGCAATTACATACACGAGAACAAAAGTTAAGCTATAGAAACTGGACAGGAAAGGACTCCTATTACTTGAAATATTTACTCCAAGATATGTAATCGATAACTCGTCCACAGATCTCCACAATGCTTTGCATCTTACTGTAAAATAATAAAGTTGTTTACTATAAGTTATTTGTACTTTGAAAGATTGCTTCTGTTTTTGATGTATGTTCTTTTGACCTAGTAGTTTCCAGACACCATCTTTGTTTACAAAACTTAACAGTTTATATGTGATGTAGTAGAACAGAGAAAGGAGCTTGTGACAACTTGAAGTATTCCACTTACATTTACGTTTTAGTCAAAAACCTCCCCAAAAATCGTGTTTTGTTTCTCCACTAGACAGTGCCAGTGTCAGAGGTTATACCAAAGACAGAACACAACATAGATGTCATATTAACACATACAAATCCACCTGATGGTGGACGTTTAAATCCTTTAAATGTGTTGTGGATATAAACAAACAGTGACTGGAAAGTAAACTACTACTTTCATTCAATATCAATAACACTCAAATTAAAATGTGAACATTTTAAGTTAAACTTACTTATCTCCCCTTCAGTGTTTGTAAAACTTAGAATTTTTTTACTGTTTCCCTTTTGTTATATGCTGGAAAATCATTTTTAAAAATTTCAAAGCCAGAGATTCATCTGCCCCCTCCCTTTCTTTAATGTCAATTTCAGTCCAGTTGCTGGTAACTAACAACTCCCATCTTAACTATTTTTAGAGTAATATACATACAATTTATTATATTTTATTGATATTTTATACCAACGAAAACAACAACAACAATAATAATAGTAATAATAATAATAGTATTATAGTAATAATAATGCTTTTCTTTCATTAGCAATCTGAATGGGCGTTATCTTGGTGGTGAAGTGCAAAGCACTCATGAATACCAAGGAATGTACTGGTATGACTGGCATGGCCCAAGCTACTCACTGATGAAGACGCGAATCTCAATTAGACCAAATCCAAAAGCATACATTTATGTGAAAAATAATGGAACACAATCACAGCTCAAAAAACTTAAAAATAGAAAGCATGGATCACAAGGAGAAAAGCTGAAGATAACAGAATCTAATGCAGCTAATGAAACTGAATCTCTGGATGAAAACAGTCATCATTCAACTAGCAAAATATCTGACCAAGAATCAAAATGAATAAAATAAAACTTAATCTACTCTGAACAAGTGTAACATTCCAGTTCAATAACTGGATCGTTAATGGGATAATGAAATGTATTGTAGCTTGCAAAACTGAAATAAAGAAACCATAAACACGCAAAAGCCTACCAAAACAGAAACCAATTGCTAACTTTGTGATTCTTTGACTTTGCTAGTTCTTTAGCTGTTTTATAGTTTTCACTAGGCAGAAGTACTGCACCTCGTTCTTTTTTACTTGTAGTACATGTTTTGTTATGATTACTTAAATTTCAAGGAAATATTTTTTTCATTCTTTACATAACTATTAAACAATGGAAAATCCAAGACGGAATGTAACAATATTATGAGAAGGAAAGTTGCTACTCACCATATAGCGGAGATGCTGAGTCACAGCAGGCACAACAAAAAGATTTTCACACTTAAAGCTTTCAGCCCAAGGCCTTTGTCAACAATAGGCAAATGTATGTGTGCACATGAGCACGCGCAGGCACACACAAGCAAACGCAACTCACACACACGACTGCAGTCCCAGGCAACTGAAACCACACTGCGAGCAGCACCACCAGTGCATGATGGGAGTGGCGACTGGGTGGGGGAAAGGAGAGGCTGGGGCGGGGAAGGGGAGGGATAGTATGGTGGGGCTGGCGGACAGTGAAGTGCTGCAAGTTGGGTGACGGGCAGGGGAGAGATGGACAGAGGGGGGATTATTTATTTTTTCTATTTCTCTCTTCATCTCTCCTTTTCTGCTACTCTTTCCCCCCCCCCCCCCCCACCCCACCTCTCCCCTGCCTGCTGCCCAACCTGCAGCACTTCATTGTCTGCCATCCCCAGCATACTATCCCTCCCCTCCCCTCCCCACCCCAGCCTAGACCTTTCCCCATCCAGTCGCCACTCCCGTCATGCACTTGTGCTGCTGCTCACAGTGTGGTTTTAGTTGCCTAGGACTGCAGTCGTGTGTGAGAGTTGTGCGTGTGTGCGTGTGTGTGTGTGTGTGTGTGTGTGTGTGTGTGTGTCTATATTTGGCAAAGGCCATTGCCGAAAGCTTTAAGTGTGAAAATTTTTTTGTTGTGCCTATCTGCAACTCAGCATCTCTGCTATATGGTGAGTAGCAGCCTTCCTTATCACAATATTGTTTAAGTAACTATTGTTATACATTCTTTAACCCTTCGGTGGGCATGCCTTTCATAGTTCCATGAGTTGGCGCATTGTGGCTTTTACACCACAATTAGTGTTACATTTTTAACCTAAGGAAAAATAATCTTTATATAATCGCCAGTTACATTTAATTGGAGAAAACACAACATAACATTACATGGCTCTATAAAAATAATCTTTTATTTATTTGTTGCCTTCACAATTGTCTATTATTGTCATTGCAATTTATAACAAGCTGATATTCTTTACTGCCTTCATTGTTCTTTTAATTATATCACTTAATTGCAGTGATTCATGTGAAAAGAAAGTAACAAGGGAACATGTTATGAAATAATGGAGCATTCATAAACTCCCACTCGTGTTAATGCTTGTGAATAAATTAGTCAACTTCCATCTGCAGCTCACTTTCACATTTCACACATTTTGTATCTGTGACACTATGTTTCTTGCATTTCATACATACTGTTTTGGTTCTGTTGTTTCTATGTCTGCCACATATGTAACAAATTTCAGGTTTTGTTGGCTCCTTGGTCTTCTCTTCTTTGTGCCTATACTCGGTCAAGAAGGTGTGAATATCCTTGGGAAGTGTCTCAAGTAACGTTTGTTGATTCAAATGTTCTTCCATTAGGTCCAGAGCAAGATGTTTCAAAAACATTTGTCTTATTTCTTTATTACTGGGATTGTTGAATTTGAAAATAATGTTTGCATTTATCCCAGCAATTTCTAGATGTCTGTAGAAAAGTTCAAGTAGCCATCGTCGCGTTATTCTGGAAGTACTGTAGGATGAGCACATCTGATCTACAGTGTCAACTCCTCCTTTGGTAGTATTGTAGTCCAAATTCACTCTAGATTTCTTAGTCTCTTGATTCATTTCATTTGTGCCGTGCATTGTCGATAAAAAAAAAAAAAAAAAAAAAAAAAAATCACAACTTCATTCTTTTTAGGAACAGTCGAGACCATAAAACACCATCTTGAAAACCGAAGAGGCATGACTGAACTTCTCGGGTTTTATTTGCATAGAATTCTTGAGGTATTCCCCCCCCCCCCCCCCCTGGCCTCCCCCCGCCCCCCCCATGGTTTCCGAGGAAGTCAAATCTTTGCCGAGGGGATTTTCAGCCACAGGGTAGCTACTGTAGTCACTGTCAGTCATAAGATTTCTGTCTTCTCAATTGGTGTCACTAATCTTTGCACAATGTCATCAGGCTTGTTAGATTTCAGGTAGGGTCCTGGCATCTGCTTGCTACAGTAAGTTTCAAAATTCATGGTGTAAAATGTTTTGGCATCACACAAGGCATAAATCTTGATCCCATATTTTTCAGGCTTATTAAGGATATACTATACAAATCTGCAGCGTCCTCTGAAAGGATGCAACATCTCATCAATAATGACAAACTCGCTGACATTATAGTGAGCAAGGCAATTATTGACAAACTCTTGATGGAAGTCCCAAATAAGTGCTAGTTTGTCACTTTATTTTCTTTCATTCCAGGTACCCACGTTGTCGGACCTAAGAGTTCGAAGCAAAGCGCTTATAGCTGAAGAGAGCTCGTAAACTGACTTTTGGCTCTCCTGTACAACCTCACAGTGAAAGTACCTGGGGTATTGTAACTTGTCCACTTGCTGGAGTTGACAGAGGGTGGGGGGGTGGGGGGTGGGGGGGGGGTGTAGGGGGGTGGGGGGGGGAAGGGGGGAAGGGGGGGGGGGGAACCTACACACACTAGGAAAATGCATGCCAGTCATTCAGACAATCATCTTCAATTGACGATTTATATGAGTATGATGTACAGCAATAATGAGAAGGCAGAAATGTTACTTGTCTAAGGAGAGCATAAGTTAGCAGAACAGTAATTGCAATAATGTGAGAAAGTAGGTTTCTGTAGGCTATCAATCTCTCTAGAGTTTCTCCGCCTGAGTGGCGTTATGCCTGATTTCAAACATAATAAAAAAAAAAAAAATTAATGATTATGAAGATTTTAATCAAGGACTGCACTTACTGTGCACAGCATAATGTTTAAAAGTTCTGCAGTACTGTACTCCTCATACCTTTACCCTGAACAAGAAAGCATTATTGCAATTTCTGTTCTGATAACTTACATTCTTCATGGATGGGCAGCATTTCTATCTTCTGTTCATTGTTACACGGTCTACTCTTCCCCATCGATGCACAAGCCGCTTAAGTGGCATCACATCGGGAGGCCCTAGTCACACGAAATTTCCATTTTTTACTCTTCAACTGAAGATGGTTAACTGAATGACTACTGTGCATATTCCTTGTGTTTCCATTTGTTTATTGTCAGCTTCAGCAACTGGATGAATTATGTTGTTCTGGCTACCTGCACCTTGTGCTAGTACAGAGGAGTCAAAGTCGGTTTTGTGTCGGTTTTTTTAACAACGTCATGTTTACATGAATGTTGCCTTGTGGTACATTTCTGAGCAGGTTGATGAAGGAAGCTGATAAAAAAACATAGGATGCTATTTTTTTAAAAAAGAGACACCCTGCTGTCCATATTTTGTAATGAATCAGGTTACAAGAGAGGAAATTACGATGATAGCTAAACAATTGCTTGACACATTTTTTATTTGCTCCTGGACAAAAAGTTATTTGGGGTGGTCAAGATAAATGAGACAATCTGTGTATTGTGAAAACTGCCACTCTGAGTCTACATTCGAACATGGAAGCCAAATTGCCTTCAGTACAACAGCAGACTTTTGACAATGTCCATATTTTCCACTGGCATGAAAAGCTGCTATTTAACTAAAATCTGAAGGGATTTGTATTGTTACCGAACGTCTACACTACAGGGATCTGTCATTCCACGTATACATAACAAGCTCTTTGCCAGGCCATCATCATGATCATCATCATCCTAAAGTTGAAACTAGAACCTACTGCTGTAAACACAGACCTTCATGTATCTGTGACCATAAGAGTTGACAGCCTAGTTCAAAGATGCCACCCAACACTTTTCACAAGCACAATGCGTTTTGCTGTTTCCTTCACCTCTACCTAAGAACTTCTCTTCATGCTTTTCATCAGTCTGCCAGTTTCATCACTAACAATTCCTTTGCCCATAATAATGTATCTGCCTTCAAACTATTTTAAACAGGAAAAAGAGTTAACAGTTTTACCCGAAGATGTCTTATTTCCCAAAACTTTTTTTACAGTAAACTGTATCAAACACAATTTATTTTGGAGAGGGCTTTTATTTTCCACATCAATTAAACTGCATATTTTCCTAACACATAAACATAAACATGACAACTGCTGAAAACAGCATTTCAGTTTCAAAAACACACAAAGTGACATGGCACCTGGTTAGTTTGCTTCTATCAACCTATCACCACAGAACAAGTGACATCATGCAAATGTGTTTCTGGGGGTACAAGAGAACACTCCGAATGTTTACCACAATATTTACTCAATATTTTTCTATTATTTTGTGATATGAAATCTATGGTGGCAGCGTAATCCGTAGCATGGCCTGAGTAACTGAATGAAGCAAAACAATGATTTATGTGATTGAGAAAGCTAAAGTGTTGTATTTGGTGGCTTTTGTATTTGTACTTGCATACTATGAAAATATGCAGTTTAATTAATGTACCACATTAAAGACATTAAAGATTTTTCTAAAACAGGATGTTGTTTCTATGATGGCGGCAAGTATAGATGTACATGATGTTACTGCTAAACTAAATTACAGTGATATAGTTAAAAAGATCACTTGTCTGAAGTGCAAAGATGAACTTAAAATGTATAGTGAACGTATTTCAAGTTTACAATCAGTAACCTTAGGATTAAGAAGAGAAAATGACAGCCTAAGGCATGAAAATATGGAGCTTAGGTCGAAACAAAGAATTAGTGTACTGCCGAAAGTTAGTAATTATTAGTCGATGGAATGGAAGACAGTGAACGGCAAATGTAAAGCACAAGGCAAAAAAATGTCACCTACAGTGAGTAAACCAAGTTTCGAGAGTGAAAACAATTTTAATATCCTTTATTCCGAAAACTGTAGTAAAGTGACTGGATCGAAATATGAGGTAAATTCGAGTGTCTCTATGGAAAGCGTTACAAAAAGTAATCTTCACAGCAAAAAAAGTGAAAACTCACGCAAAACAGTTAGATTTGCCCTACCTGTGCCTCACCTCTTACCACAAACCAATAGTGATAAATGTGAAAGTGTGAAATGTGGTGAAAACGAATTTTGTAAACTATGCACTGGAGAAACAAACAAAAAAATGGTATAAAATACAATCGTCAAACTGTTGAAAAAAAGGTGCAATGTTATCTTATTAACAGACAGCCACAGCAGAAATTTGGCGAGTGTTTTACAGGACAATTATAAAGATATCCAAGCAATACGAAGAGTGAAACCATGTGCACGTACGAAATCTGTTACTGATGTCGACCTGCAGGGAAACAAGAAAGAGGAGAATGAATATGTAGTGTGTATACTGGTGCCAATGACATCGCAAGAAATGAAGAACGAAACTGCCTAGAAAGCCTGGAAAACTTCGGAGAAGCAAATGAATCACGAAACACCATTATTACAACGCTGCCTCACAGGTACAATTCGTGTGTAAATAAGTTGATTCGGAAAACAAACATTAAAATGAAACAAATGTGTGCTCATTTTGGCAAATCTAAAATATTAGATATAGGCAAACTGAAAAGAAGCCTACATACCAGACATGGTATGCACCTAAATTCTGAAGGCAAAAAACTCTTGTGGGACAAAGTATGGGAAATTACCAAAGAAAAAGACGATTTAAACAGAATTCTCAGTCACAAAGTAGACAATGATGGTTTTTTAGAGGAAAGCATAATAAATTAACCCTTGCATATCAGAATGTCCAGTATGTAACTAATAAAACAGAGCAGCTGACTATTTACCTAAATGAAACTAAGCCACACCTCTTCCTAGCGAGTGAATTGGGGTGCAAGGAAGAGGAATCATATGGTTACAGGCTAAAAAGTTACGAACTTATAAACTTGTGCTGCAGAAAGACACACAAAAGTGGTGGGGTAGGCATTTATACTAGAAATGGTGTAAAATGTGAAAAAGTTAAATGGATAGATGATCTGAGTACTGAAATGGTATTTGAGGTTGCAGCAGTAAACCTGAAGTATGGAAACAACAGCCTTATTACAGCAGCACTGTATAGGTCACCTGGAAGTAACACAGAAGAGTTTCTGAATTGCCTAGAGGACTTGCTGGAGGGGACAGCAATGTATAAAAAACACTTGTTGCTTGTTGGAGACATCAACATAGACTCATTAAATAATAGTGTTAACTATTTGCGCTATATGGATGTATTACAGTGTTATAACTTTAAACAAATGAACTCAGAACCCACACGAGTCACTGCAAATATGAAGACATGTATTGACCATGTTCTCACAAATGTAGGAAAAGAGAAAGTAAATGTTAAGACCTTAGAAAACTACATTTGTGATCACAGAGCCCTTACTATGGAAATTGATGTTGGGAACATAGATGTAACTGAAAGTGATACATTTATATATAAAAGAAAATTTAATTATTCTAAACTTAAGATGGCATTAGGGAATGAAAAATGGGAACCAGTGTACAATGCAACTGAAATGAATGAAAAATGGGAATATTTCTATAAGTTATTCAGTAACACTTTAAATGAAACCTGTGCTTTAGTTAAAAAAGTAAATAAAGGTGTAAACCATAAAGCCGAGAATCTCCTTTCTGAAATTATTGAACTGAGGGAGAAAATGAAAGATTGCTATATACTTTTTAGAGATACTAAACTACAATATTTCTCAACAAAATATAAACTGCCCAGAAAAATATACAGAGAGTCCTTGACTAACCTAAAAGCACAGAAATATACCTCTGAAATAAGGAACTCTAGCTGTATCAGTAAAACTGCCTGGAAAATAATGCATAAAGAAAGTCAGAAACAGAATTCTTATGAACACAGCAACATAACACATTAAAAGAAAATGGTGAAGAAATAAATGACCCAAAAGAAGTGTGTGAGAAATTTATACAAAAGTTCAGTACAGTTGGTACAAATGAAGTTCATGTCAAGCCACAAAATTTTAGTCTTGGAAAATCTAGCCAGCCCTTTTATATCCACGGCATTACTGAGAGGGTCGTCCTAGCAATCACATCAGTACTTCGACCAAAAATGTCTTGTGGCTGGGATGACATTTAGCTAAAGGAATGCAGGGATGAATTAGTGAAACCCCTGACTCACTTGATAAATACCTCCCTCAGAAATGGAGTATTCCCTGACCTTTTGAAAATTACTGAAATTATACCAGTGCATAAAAAGGGATTAAAAACAGACACTAAAAACTACAGGCCAATATCATTAACGTCAGAACTAGGCAAATTGTTAGAGAGAGAGTAATACTAAATCAAGTTGAATCATATTTCACCAAACACAATCTGTTAAACAACCTACAACATGGATACAGAAATGGGAGATCTACTACAACAGCAGTAGCATCTTTTATACATGAAATATTAAATAAGCTGGACAAAAGTGACAAGGTAATAGGCACTGTCCTACGTATGAGTAAAGCCTTTGATACTGTGAATCATACCATTCTTCTGTGTAAGCTAGAAGAGTACGGGTTGAAGTGTGTAAAGCTAACTTATCAAAATAATGAGCAGCTCCTAACAACCAAATCAAAACTTCAGGACACTTCAACATGACGTGCCTCAAGGAAGCATACTAGGGCCTTTTCTGTTCCTTATATATGTAAATAACTTATTTGAACCTCAAAATTGCATGGTTGTAAGCTATGCCGATGACATATCCTTCATTAGCTGTGGCAGTGATATCCAGTCTGCAGCTAACAGTACCGAGATCAGTTTCAATACTCTGTCCGCATACCTTATAGCAAACAAGCTTCTTGTAAATAAAGACAAAACGGCAATAATGAAGTTCATCCACAGTTATAATGCTGCCATACCTGATACTGTATTTACATCTCCATTGGGTCTTGCATATGCAAATTCACTTAAATTTTTGGGTATCGTTGTTGATGAACACTTATCATGGAAAGACCATGCAGATAATATTTGCAAGAAAATCAGTAGAAATGTGTATCTACTGAAACGAGTCTCAGCCTTCTTGGACCATGATACTTTAAGGCAAATATATTTTGGGTTAATTCATCTGCACATTCAGTATGGTATTGAGATATGGGGTGGGGAATCAGCAGTTCATATAGATAGACTTTTTAGATTACAAAAAAAGGCAGTAAGAACGGTAGCCAAGGTAAAGAAGAGAGAGCCTTGTAGAGACATCTTTAGAAAATATATAAATATAAAATTCTTACGGTGTACTCCATGTATATACTGCAGACAGTCATGTTCGTGAAACAAAATCCTGAATTTAATATGAGAAACAGTAATGTACACAACTATGATACACGGGGAAGGGAAAAATTTTCATAGAATTGTGACCAATAAAAAGGCAACAGACCACAGCCCACACAGAATGGGAGCAATTTTCTACAATGTGCTACCCTGTGAACTCAAGAAAGTAAATCTAAATATGCTAAACAGAAGACTGAAGCAATTATTAATAGAGAAGTGTTGTTACTCTATAGAGGACTTTAAGTTGCAGTGCCATCTTGGAAAACAGCGTATATACACAATGTCTCTGATCTATCAGTGGTATGAAAGAATGTAATTATACACTGTATTATGTGTAGTGTACTATTATAAATATAAGCTAAATTGTGTTACACTATAGAGGAATCTACTTGTAGTGCCCTTTTGAAAAATAATGTGTACAGACATGTGTCTGATCCATATGTTGTTATGAAAGAATGTAAATATTTTACTGTATATGTGTAATGTAATCTAAATTTTACTGACAATGTCCGAAAACTTTTTGTTATATGTACAGAAAATAAATAAATAAAAAATAAATAAATGTGTTACACAAAAGAATCAGGAAATTTTACTTCAGCAGAAAGAGCTGTTACCAGCTGACCCACATCTAGGCATTAGTTTTTAATCACAAAATGAATGGCCAGTTTAAGGTTATATAGGTATCTAAGTGCTGAGGACAAATATCAAGATCCAATTTCAACATTAACAGTTATCAATATCAGTAAAATCCTTCACATTTATTAAATTTTTCCATTAGAATGTGAAAAAATGTCAATTTTAACTGTAATTTGTAGAAACTGTTGATTTGTGTTACATCAGTATGAACTGTCGATTTTGAATTATTTTTTGTGCTATCTTTTATGTAAAATTCTCCAGTCCCTACACACAAGGTTTTGCAGGGCTTCCAAGATCAAAACAGACTGCTTGATCACCATTTCCATTTGAACCAGATCCCAGCTCCATTACTGACAATATGCAAACATGATATTCCAGCTTTTCAATACACAACCTCTGGACCTGTTGAAATAAAAAAGCCATAGGAATTGCTAGAGGAACATTCAGTCTCCACCTTTTCTCTCAGCCTTTTCAACCCAATTCTCAGAATTTTTGATTGGCTATTGTTTGACTCCTTATTGCCTTATCATTGAGTGTGTTCTCTGGCCAGTTTCGTTCACTGATTTTCATTTGATAGTGTTCTGTATGGTGACACTGTAAATATCTTTGAAATGCTTCTCCTGTTCTATTTTGCAGATACTCAAAACATAAAAATCCCCACATTTCACATACTTCTAGGTATGAACAATACCTGTGATAATAATAACTGTGTTGTATAGCCCATCAGTGAGCCTCCGATTTCCCCAATTGTGCCCATTTCCTTCAAATGCATGAAATAATCAGAATACTTCATCTGCTTCCTCAAATTACAAATGCTCATGAACTATGGATAGCAGCATAAACCATTTTTTTAATGGGGTGTTCTCCTAAGCATCTGCTCCACATGTCCCACCATAGTTGAACAGAAAAAAGCTTAAGGTCACCTGGACGTCATAAGGGCCCAACAAATGGTTTCTTTTCTTTTTATAAATGTCTATGATTCTTCCCAATTCTAAAAATATATACATTATGGATAGTGCTTCATCATTTTTGTGTTTAAGTGCCTTTCTACAGCAGATGCCGTGCACAAATGCCTAGCTGCCACACTACTGTCGAACACAAAACATTGCCTACAATGTCTCATTATTTTATTTTTTCATTGCTATTCCCAAAGCAACTCATTTGTGTAATATTCTTGAAGAACATATCAACTGTCCTATGAGCAAGGATTTATTGCAATCGATCTTTCTGTCGATAAAAGTAGATTACTTGAGTTCACCTATGTTTTTCGCATGCATTCATGTTGTAGACTTGTCATCGTAACTGCGTGTTTCAACCATTTTACATTGTGAAATGCAAAAAACGAAGATGTTTTATTGCACTCTTAAATTTAATGGTAATTAACATAAGCACATTGTTGGAAATCATAAAAATGAAGAAATTGTTATGCCGCAGAGAAGCAAAAGTTCACCAGCGAGAGCTTCAGGCAAGCTTTAAGAATTGCTTTTTTCAATTGCTGCATGTAAACATTGTAACAGTGAAAAATCCCTTACATCTAGTGAGAACATACATAAGAGAAAAGGCCTAACCAGCAAAATTGGAGCAGAGTATCAAGTGTGCTAAGTAATGAAATGTGCAATGACATCTTCTGTAACATGCACAAAATATAGTGAAGTGAATTTTTGCCTTGCTTATGCCATGGCATCTATTGCGAAGGGAACAAAAGCAGCCCAGGTATTTTGTGGTATCCTGGATCTCCTGCTGCCACCATTCACATTTCAGAGCTATTATAAACATTAGCAGAACACCCTAATTGAAGTCATTGAAACATCTAGGCAGAATATCGCAAGAGAAACTGTTATTTGACAATCTACAGATACTGAGGCTACATTGGATGGCATCTGGTGCTAGAGATTCCACATATCACTGAATGGAGTTGTCACAGTTTTGTCTGTAGATACAAGCAACGTGCTGGACTATGAATGTCTTACAAAACACTGACAAGGTTATGCCAATAAAAATCAAAGTTACACCAATAAAATAAATGAACACAAATATGACAAAAACTTTGAAGGTTACAGTGGCAGTATGGAAAGCTAGGGAGAAGTCTGTTTTTAGTAGGTCAATTGTTATACATGGTGTGCAATATATTCCTTATCTTGGTAATGGTGACTCTAAAGGATTTAACTGTTGTGGCTGCTATTGTGGCTGCTACACCATATGGTGTAACTGAAATTTAAGGACCGGGATGTATATGACAGGTGCAGAAGAGAATGGAGGACATAGGAAACTCTGCAAGGACATGATAGGGGAAAAAACTCTCTGTTGGTAAAGCAAATACCACCAAGGGAGACTCACTGAATCATGACCAGAAAACCTCACAGAATACTATGGTCTAGCTATCAGTAGAAACAGCCGAAATGTCAGTGAGATGAGAAAAGCAATTTGGGCAAGAGCCATCTGATTACATTACATTATCTTGTTCCACCTTATTCAATTTAACTATGTGGCTCATTGAACAACAGAGAAATTTCTTCACTCACTTTGGGCTTTAAGTTAAAAATCACCCAGTCGCAGTTGTATAATCCAGGGTAGACAGCTTCCACAGTACATTTTTAACAGGCATCCAGACTTGATCCTATTCAACATTATTAAATGTGGTCCTTAGTCCTGGTGGGTGGAAAAATGTAACATGCACATCTTGGTTTTGTCAATCAATATTATCAACTCTGGCAATCCACCGCTGTTCGCCATAAACACAAGTCACTGAGTTCTAATTTTGAAGTGTCAGTGGTACAATTTTTCCACATTGATGATGCTCACTATCAGGGGAGGTATAAAACAATGAAAAGATCAAGTGCCTTTTGTCTTCCGATGAGTGTTGAACCTTTCCTCCAAGTATCTGCTGTAGAGTTCTTGTATTTCCTCACAATTTAAAATCTGGTTCTCATAGGTCCGCTGCAGAATAACTTTTTATCATAGAAGTAGATCAGTTCATTTATGGAAGGGTGGTGCTGTATTATGTAGTTTGTTAACTGTTGTTGAATAGCAAGCACTGCTGTAGCATTGTGTTCAAGAGGTCACTTGTGACACAAAAACTGTGACCCTTTACTAATCTTGATCCTTATAATAGAGCACAAATTGATGAACAGTGGCCTGTTTCTTTACCCAGTGGTACCATTGTACAACACAGGAATAGGTTTTACAAAAGTCGGAAAGAACTAAGCATTCATCAACTGCGAACGTTTGCTTCTTGTCCTTCAGAAATTTACCCTGAGCTTTGGGAATAAAATGATGCATTTTCAGGTTTTCAAGGTTAGCTACTAACACTTCAGAAAACTCGTTTGCATTCTATATTGTCAGTCACCAAATCATCTTCTTCTGATTCCTCAAACATGTCATGTAAAAGTTTGTTTGCCTGGACAGTCTTGACACTTTCCCATGATCATAAATTGTAACTGTCAATATTGCAAACTACAACTTCCAATAGGCCTTTATTGTCAATTCTAAGATTGACCACATCTGTCATCAACTTTACATTCTGGTGATACAAACAAAAGCAAACATTATGGGTGCCACAGGCCCCTACGACAACACCCCATTTCGGTCTCAGCTCACAAAAGTTTGGCCTTCCAATTTTAATGTCAGGATTTTCTTGTCAGGATTCTATGACTAGTTCATTTAAATTAAACAGTATTAACCTTTTTTGTCTCTTAACCTTACTACCATTTTCTTTCATAAAAAAAAACAATCTTTTTTGAAAGGTATGTAACAGCTGCTATTTCATCCTCATAAAACCTAATAACCTTTTTGATCGTGTTTTTATCTATGAAATTAGATGCAATTTTCTTTTGTAATGCAAGTAAAATTCCGTGCTCATTTACAAACTGCCTTGTTAATTTAAGCAAACGTTCTGACGCACTAAATTCGTAACTAAGTTTTGCTTTGGTAGTAGCCTGATAATTTTAACTCTATTCTCTCTGTTTGAAATACAACATTTCATGTATAGTTTTTCTATCAAATCATCATATTCAGTCATAGAATTGTTAGAACTTCCATTTGGTTTAGCGCAACTTTTCTTTTGAAATGAAACTCCCAAATTCTTTTTGCCACTTTCCCAATTTTTGCATTCAATGCAAAACATCTTTTTTCTTCACTCAGTTTTACCATTTCACTAACAGGTGATACATACAGGGTTTTACAAGCTAAATCTACTTTCTTTTATAGTTTCTGACGAGTCACAGAATTCTTTACCTGAACTATCACAATCCCCTTCTTTGTTGATGACAAATATCTTTGAGTAACATATTGGACACAATGACTTTCCTGGTATTATACTGATAAAAGGGCTTTTATTTTTAGAATAATGATCAAATGTTATTTCTCTTTGACCTTCAGTTAAAGGGTTCTTTTTTTCTTAAAGGGTCCAAGCAAGACGCCAAAAACGTGATGACATTTCTTTAAGTATTTAATTTCCTCATACTTGCAAGTTGAATTAACCTCTGAGCCATCTCTTAAGTAAAACAGCACTTTTTCTTCTTCAGTTAAAATACTTTCTTTAGCAAACACTCCATACAAACTTTTACAGCAAACACTCCATACAAACTTTTACAGCAAGCTTCATTAATAAGAACACCAATAGAGAACACCGTGACTCCACTGTTAAGCTGCACACTTCAAGAGCTCACTGGCAACCGAGTGTGAGTGAACAGATGTTGGTGGAGGGGGATATACAACACACAGACTTGTACAGGCTTGTCTGTGAGCCTGTAAGGACTTGCAGGTGCTGTCTGCTAGCCTGCTGAAACTTTCTGCAGATGACTGTTCCAACAAATAATCATTTGCTGCTTTAATTTCATGTGTTTTTTCATGTGTTTAAATTATAAATTGATACACTTTACTCCATTAGTTCAGATACTCTAGATACTATGAAATATATTTCTTACTCATATTTGCGATTTTTTTTTCATAACTTCCCACTGAATTTCAAAGTTTAAATTTTTACTGGAGTTTGATATCATAAAGGTCTATTAGTGCGTAATTTTTATATTTTTATCTCATCCCTTAATGAAGCTTTTCAGTATGGATACACCATAAAAAGTAACTATACTATGTATGCAATAGCTCAAAAAATATAAGTGTGAGAAATTACACCTACTCTGAAAAAGTACTGTTAAAAAACTGAATATTTTAAAAATTTATGAGCAATAACTTTGAGGAATACATTCAGCTAGGTAATCAAGGTTTTAATTTCCAGTCTAGTTTGTGCTGAACTAAGTGGTTCTGTTTGAAAGGTCTGGGGGCAACATGTTACTTAATAATTTAAAAAAAAAACACAGAGATGAAAAAAATGAATGAAAAAAAAACCTTGCAGCCTGCAATAATAAACAACATAAAATTTTAAAAGGGGTTTTGAGCCCACTAAACATTAGGAAATTCACCCTGCAAATATCAAATTTTTCTGAGTATTTTGAGCAACCAATTATATTGTTTTCCTGGGCCACTTGGTATGGAATCATCAAATACACAACACAACAAATTGGTAAATAATCTTGATTTACTGTTTCAACAAATTAATAATTAAAAGAATAAAATTTGTTTTGATCTTTTACTTTAAATAGTGTCGAAGTATAGCGTACCTAAAAGAAAAATTACACGTAATTCAGTCCTTAGGATAAAAATCAATATTCTCTCCACGCTGTATTCCACAGTTTTGAAATTTTTTTCACAAAGAGGTTGCAACATACTAATTATTTGGTTAAAGTTTCATTCCAATATGCACTAAAGTTTTTGAGTTATTTAATTTCAAAATATTAAAAACTATTGGCCACGATATCCAGGTCCCCATAAGTTACCCCACTCCTCCAATTACCTTATTATCATAATAAATGAAAAGCACCAGTTTGCTTTTGTTCTACAATATTACTTTTATTGTTAACCGGTTTTCGGCTTACCTTATTATCCCTCACATTTTCACATAGTATCAGTAGCACAACAATTTTGCATGTAAACAAAGTGTTAATACAACAAAAAAATGATAAGTCACTGAACAACTTCACTATTTTTAAAAAAAAAAAAATCACTTGTTGCATGAATTCCATCACAGTTTACAATGAAATATGAAACAAAAAATAAATAGTTCCTTACCAATTTTAATCCCTCTCTGCCAACTAAACGTAACACTGCGTGCTTTAATATGAATTTTATCTTCATACTCAACATCACTCACAGAACCTATGAGCTCCTTATTTCTTAACTTTTCATCCATATCTCTTTCAAGTTTCCTCACAGCATCATAAACTCTTCGGATTCGTGGCACTGTAAGAGAAAACTTAGTAATGAAGAAGTGGTACTTGTTTACACAAAGGCATAAGAATTTTTTACCTCAACAGTGATGAGGAAAATGGCACAATTAATGCTCATATTAAAATTTTGAACACGAAAAACAAATTCATTTAAAAACTTTTAAACCATTTTTTTTTAGCATACTGTTATTAAAGTGATATTTTTCCACACAGTTATTCTGTCTTACTTTTTCATACTCCTCAACAGACAAAAAGTTATATTAATAAAGTTATATGACTCTTCAAACAATTTACTCTCCTAAATTAGCACTATTAAGTGACAATTTCTTCGTTCAAACGAGCCGTTTTAGGAGCAGAGTTAGGTCAATAAGGAATGTCAAAAAAAAGTAAAGAAGGCAAAAGTCAAAGAGTACGTCAATTGGAATTATAATTAAGCAGCTCACTATAATACAGGAATTACCTTGAAATTAAGCATTCCAAAAAGCAGAGCTTTAGTATCACACATAAAGTGTAATAACTAACACTTAGGAGACAAAAGTTACAAGTGTAAGTAACTGGGCTGCTTCATAAATGTTATAAAAAGAGAAACGAGGGTGGATAAAAAAAGTGAAGATCTAGAAAGACGAAGAATTAAACCAAAATAATTTTCTTTGCTCTATACATTGACACACTGTCCGCGTGGATACTTGTCTTGCTGTAAATAAGCCCGACTTAAGGTATGCGATGTGACTGTTCAATCCTATACAGCCAAGAGAACAACATGTCTGTCTTCTCGAGTGCTAGTCATTTGCAACCATTGAGATTCTGCACTGGGATTGAGAATGGCCCTCCTGAACCAAACTATTCAATATTTTCACGGAAGTAGCGTGATCCCAACCATTACATCCAGCAAAATTGCAGAAGGTGTAGCCTCTATAGGCCACAATCCTGTCACTTTTGAATTTAGATGAGGAATAACACTACCTCACACACAATCAACATTCCAATGCAATGTCTGAATGAGACACCCGTAGTGTAACCTTTTCTTATATACAGTGTTCAAAATGGTTCAAATGGCTATGAGCACTATTGGACTTAACTTCTGAGGTCATCACTCCTCTAGAACTTAGAACTACTTAAACCTAACTAACCTAAGGACATCACACACATCCATGCCCGAGGCAGGATTCGAACCTGCAACCGTAGCGGTTGCGTGGTTCCAGACTGTAGCGCCTAGAACCGCTCGGCCACCTCGGCCGGCTATATAAAGTGTGTACATGGTGTCACTCCTACTTTGTTCATCAGGTTATGCTAAAATGCTACCGGTAATCATTTGCATGTAGAAAAGTATGTAGTACATTCATGCCAATTTAACTTTTGTTGCATGCTGTCTTCATAGTACTGCAATTATAATGTGCAGCAGCATACAAAAACTTTTGTTACCCTTGCTGTATTTGCTTTTTAATTGGTCTAAATAATGTGGGCTTTATTCCCCCAATACACAAGAAATTTAGGCCATTCGCTCTATCAGATGGACATGTGCAAGGATTTTAAGGAAATATATTTCTTCTTGGACACAACAGTGGAGAATGAAGTAGGAATGTAGCGACCATCTGCCCTTATGTAGTGTTGTGTTGCATGCACTTTGGACATGTGTTTACAAACACTGCACTGTCAAATATTTTGTGGCACACACTAGTGGCAGTGTGCTTTATAAATGCATTTTAGTTTTGTTTATTCTTTGATTTGTGCTTTCTATGTTCTTGTAGCTTATGTGCCTAGTTATCAGTGTATGTGGTTGTTTGTGGGAAGAGACCAAACAGCGAGGCCATCGGTCTCATCAGATTTGGGAAGGATGGGGAAGGAAGTAGGCCGTGTCCTTTCAAAGGAACCATCGCAGCATTTGCCTGGAGCGATTTAGGGAAATCACGGAAAACCTAAATCAGGATGGCCGGACGTGGGATTGAACCGTCGTCCTCCCAAACGCGAGTCCAGTGTGCTACCACTGCGCCACCTCGCTCGGTGGTATTAGTGCATACTGACAGGGTAACTTTGATGTATTGTTCCTGGCAGATTAACTTTAAGTTGTGAGTTGTATTCTCACAAGCTGTAATATTTATTCATTGATTCTCCTGTGACCACACTGAATAAAGCCTGTAGCCCAGTTTTCCTGTGCTGAGATATATGCAGGCTTACAGATTCTTGCAATTTCAATGATTTTCAAGCACCATGAAAACAAATTTTTCCTGAGGTTTCTGCAGCTCCGACACTTCTGTGTACTATTCTCTACACAGTTCTCTTCCCTACACGTGCTTCTGTAGTTCATTCCCGGGTCTCCAAAATGTTAAAAATGGAAGTATCGCTTTCAGACTCACATTTGAAGAAGACATAAAACTCCTCGACTGCTTATGAAGCATCTGCATCTACATCTACTCTGCAATTCACAATTACCGGTAAATGCCTGGCAGAGCACTCGTAGAACCATCTTCAAGCTATTTCTCTACCATTCCCCTCTTGAACAGCATCAAGGAAACATGAACGCTTTAATCTTTGCATGCAAGCTCGAATTTCTCTTATTTCATTATGATGATCATTCCTCCCTATGTAGGCGGGCACCAACAAGGTATTTTCACATTCTTGAGGAGAAAGTTGGTGACTGGAATTTCATGAGAGAATCCTACCACAAGGAAAAACTCCTTTGTTTTGATGATTGCCACCCCAACTCGTGTATCACATATGTGGCAGTCTCTCTCCTATTTCGCAAAAATACAAAATAAGCTGCCCGTCTTCGGCCTTTTTTGATTAATCCTATCTGCTGTGGATCCCTTACTTGATAGCAATACTCTAGAAGGGGGCAGAAAAGCGTAGTGTAAATGGACTCTTTGGTAGATCTGTTGAATTTTCTGTGTGTTCTACCAATAAACCACAGTCTTTGGTTTGCTTTCCACACAAAATTATCCATGTGATAGATGCATTCTAAGTTATTCATACCTGTAATCCCTAAGTATTTAGTTGAATTTATAGCCAAAGAATCATGTACTTTATCCTGTAAACCAAATTTAGTGGATTCCTTTTAGCACTCATGTGGATGACTTCAGAATTTTTATTACTTAGAGCCAGTTGCCACTTTTCTCACCATGCAGATATCTTGTCTAAGCCATTTTGTAATTTGTTTTAATCTCTGATGACTTTATAAGACAGTAAATCACAGCATCATCTGCAAACAGTCAAAGAGGGCAGCTCAGGTTGTCTTCTAAATTGTTTACTAAATCAGGAACAAAGGAGCACCTACACCACTTCTTTCAAAACGCCAGATAACACTTCTGTTTTACTCGATTTTCCATCGATTATTAAATACAGTGATTTTTATGACAGGAAATCATGAATCCAGTCACACAACTAAGATGATACTGTGTAGGCACACAATTTAATTTAAATTTTCTTGGAGGAACTTCACTTTATTGCTATCACATGATATTTTCATTTGGAAATCACACCAAACCGTTTACAGATACACATTCACAGCTATACTGCTAGAAGAAAGTAACATCGACATCTGAACGAATAATTCGGTAGCTCTGTGAATGAAACTGCATTGTCGCAAATTACGGAAACAGTGCAGCATGTGGAAGAGAGATTCTCACAGTCTAGTTTGTAACTTGCGGTTAGCTGCTCGGAAAGAGAACGAATTTTACTGGCTGCTAGCAGTTAATGGTAGGGGAAGCGCAAAATGGCTGAAAATAGGGCTGCCTTACTACATGACACGAACTATAGTGTTTAGTTGTGCAGATGCTTCCAGTGTCGTCAAGAAAGTCTGACTAATAAAGAATGAAGTGACAGACCTTATCTCTATGAAGAACTGTGAGTCGCAAGTAAAGGGAAGGTACTGATGCTCATAGACTTACTTTAAAACTTGTCCTATTAATTCATACCATTCATTGATGTTTATATGCACTAAATGCAAACAGCAAAATGTTATCAGCCAATTGGATATGGTTGATGCATCTTTCATTACTACATATACCTTGCTGGTTTTTGCAGTTCCAAAAATCTGAAAGATTCATTTTGTACTCATGGTGTCCTGTAGCCTTTATGACTTTAATGAATGACATTGTATGTATATAATAAAGGAAATTCTTGTATGTATATACTTAGACAAGGCTGCTTGCTTTAGTTTTTATTTATATAGGTCAGGCTACATGCCCTACTGAAGTGGTCCCACAGGAGATACACAATACATAATACTATGTTTATCTCGAATATGTAGTTTAATCTTGGAAACACTCATAATTTCAGGTTAGGCTACCAAGTACTTAACTATAATTTATACTCGCACCCTCACAGAATTTCCATAAATTCTTTGGCAATTTTAATTTTTAGCTGGTTTTTAGCATGCTCTCATTTAGTTACAATATCTACTTCAGTCGGAAGTTGTTGAGTTACAGATGAGGCAGCAAGCTGTACATTAACAGCAATATGTTTTGTTGTCAAAATGTTCATACTCTGCACAATGTGGGTACTTTTTTCTATGACTTAGATGATGTGTATATTTACTTTATTTTATTATCTGATTGTTTCAACTATTGAACATAAAATACATAAAATACAATCACTATAACTTAAAATGATTACCTGCAAATACCACATTTATGCAATAAATGCTCAAAATGATGTCCGTCAACCTGAATGCATTTGGCAATATGTGTAATGACATTCCTCACAACAGCAAGTAGTTTGCACATGCATGGACAATGCACTGACACCTGTTGTCAGGCGTTGTTGGTGGATCACGATAGCAAATATCCTTCAACTTTCCCCACAGAAAGAAATCCGGGGACGTCAGATCTGGTGAACGTGCGGGCCATGGTGTGGTACTTCGACGACCAATCCACCTGTCATGAAATATGCTATTCAATACCGCTTCAAACGCACGCGAGCTGTGTGCCGGACATCTTTCATGTTGGAAGCACATCGCCATTCTGTCATGCAGTGAAACATCTTGTAGTAACATCGGTAGAACATTATGTAGGAAATCAGCATACATTGCACCATTTAGATTGCCATCGATAAAATGGGGGCCAATTATCCTTCCTCCCGTAATGCTGCACCATACATCAACCCGCCAAGGTCGCTGATGTTCCACTTGTCGCAGCCATTGCGGATTTTCCATTGCCCAACAGTGCATATTATGCCAGTTTACATTACCGCTGTCAGTGAATGACGCTTTATCGCTAAATAGAACGCGTGCAAAAAAATCTGTCATCGTCCTGTGATTTCTCTTGTGCCCAGTGGCAGAACTGTACACAACGTTCAAAGTCGTCGCCACGCAATTCCTGGTGCATAGAAATATGGTACGGGTGCAATTGATGTTGATGCAGCATTCTCAACACCGACGCTTTTGAGATTCCCAATTCTCGCACAACTTGCCTGCTACTGATGTGCGGATTAGCCGCGACAGCAGCTAAAAACACCTACTTGGGCATCATCATTTGTTGCAGGTTGTGGTTGACGTTTCACATTCAGCTGAACACGTCCCGTTTCCTTAAATAACATAACTATCCGGCAAACGGTCCGGACACTTGGATGATGTCGTCCAGGATACCGAGCAGCATACATAGCACACGCCCGTTGGGCTTTTTGATCACAATAGCCATACATCCACATGATATCCACTTTTTCCGCAATTGGTAAACGGTCCATTTTAACACGGGTAATGTATCACGAAGCAGGATACCATCAGCACTTGCGGAATGTTACGTAATACCATGTACTTATACGTTTGTGACTATTACAGTGCCATCTATCACAAAGCAAAAAAAGTGTCCTTACCTGACACTGTCATCCATCTGGTGAAATCTGAAGCAAATGATGTTTATGGCAAATCTCCACATCACTGAGAAGTAAATATTAGGTCAAAATGCATACTGAAAGATCCTTAGTCGACTACGATTCAATCCCTCATAGATCCAGGCACACTATTTTACCTCTAGACCACTAGGTCCGACAATATATTCTTGTCTGTTATAGGCATCATTTAAAAGATGAAGCTGCCTGTATTTTACAGTGCCTCCTCACTTGAATATGCATACTTCACCTTTTAACTTACATTCATTCACTCTTGCTAATATTTATTCCTCAATAGTAATAGTATTATTACCTCCAGATGGAATATTTACTGTCACTGCCGATTTGCTATTCACAGCATCAGTCTCATCCACTGGAGCACTGACACAGGCTGAGATTGACCTCTGTGCATGAGGAAATGGTGGTGTTACACTTGTGTCTTGTAAGGAACGAGATGATCGATAAGATGGTGACTTAGTTCGTGCTGGGGAACTTCCACGAGAACGAGGAAACTGTCCATCAAAAGAGGCACGTGGCAAATGTCCATACAATGGATTATGTTGCTGATTCAATGAACATTTCTCATTGTTTGTCACTGCCGTGCCTATTACATGTGATATGCACCCATCAATGCTTCTCTTCAGATCCTGAAATACAAAGAATTGACTCAGGAAATATGTAAATGCAATGGAAATAATGTTGAACTCGCAAAGTGATACACAATTTATCTTAAACAAATTTCAGGCACCATTATACAATGTTACTTAACTTCAGTTATAATACCGGAAAGTTGTGTTGATGCAAAATATCCAATGAAACTACAGTTTAAAAAGGAGGAGGAGGAGGAGGAGGAGGAGGAGGAGATGTAGTAGTGTTGGCTTCTGAAGATAATGTAATTTTTATCTGTTACCTTAAAAAAAAAATCAACAAAATGAAAAAATTTAGATCAATTTGTATGCAATTAATGCAAGACAGATACAGTACAATTAAGGCATTAAAATAAAATGTAATTTGCAACGTTAGTCGAAACAATGGCCCTACACATAACAACCTACATTGCATGTCCTCATTTCCTGCTTATAGCCATTAACTTCCTGTTATTTCAAGAGATCTATGCACACTGTTACTTCATAGCAGAATCGGTTAAATATCACACTAGGAATCCAATGGTGTAATCCACTGATTCATACCAAAAATTCCCCTTGTGGTTCCCTGCAGTTCACTCATAGTGAAAGTTGAGAATACTTTACAAATTCCCAAATTTTCTAAAGCTCATTGGTAGCAATGTCGCTACAGACTGATCAAAAGTTCAAATAAAAACTCTGTATGGTTGAATGGAGATTAAAAAGAAACTTCTCAAATGATTGTCCAGTGATTTAAACAATGCTCAACCTCTCTCAGTAATTTCACAAAACAATTAATACAGAAATCATTTGCAACACAATTATAGTTTTAGGAATAATATAAGAAGTGCTGCAAATGTATGGAAAATACTCTATGTTAACTGAGTAACAAGAAGGACCGATACTTTAAGAAAGAATGTGACGACAATGCTCCATGGGTTCACTGCAAAACTACTTCAGTTATTTTAAGTATCAGCTTACTGAAACTTACCAATACCCCAGGGCAATATTAAGCTACAATTATGTGTAATATCATGCACTTACTTTGAAACAATCTATATGTAATTATTATTAACACATTATTATGTCAATGATATTTCCAGTACATACAATTCATTTTCTTAAACAATCTTTAACAGCAACTCTGTACGGCTGATTAATTCATCAATTATCTTCTACTGCAATATAATCCTACAAAGATCGTTTTTACCACCATAGTGCTTTGCTAGGCATGGTCTTGTAGGAGATGGTGAGTTGTTGCCTTCACCCAACCTTTGAAGTGACTTACACAGCCAGTTGTAGGGGACCTACAGCTTAACATGGATTCCAAACCACAGTGCAACTTGGCATTTCTCAAAAGATGGTAGCCCTTTGATTTCTTTTTTATTCATAGTCTTGACTACATAACTAAAATCATCCTTAAAAAAATCAAAATAAAATGTTTGATGGTGTGCGTATTTTATTTTCAAGCAGGGCAGAAAGGGAAGGGGGAGAGGGAGAAAAGGCAGAGAGGGTGAAGAGAGAGAGGGGGCAAGAGAGAGAGGGGGCAAGAGAGAGAGGGGGCAAGAGAGAGAGGGGGCAAGAGAGAGAGGGGGCAAGAGAGAGAGGGGGCAAGAGAGAGAGGGGGCAAGAGAGAGAGGGGGCAAGAGAGAGAGGGGGCAAGAGAGAGAGGGGGCAAGAGAGAGAGGGGGCAAGAGAGAGAGGGGGCAAGAGAGAGAGGGGGCAAGAGAGAGAGGGGGCAAGAGAGAGAGGGGGCAAGAGAGAGAGGGGGCAAGAGAGAGAGGGGGCAAGAGAGAGAGGGGGCAAGAGTGAGAGGGGGCAAGAGTGAGAGGGGGCAAGAGTGAGAGGGGGCAAGAGTGAGAGGGGGCAAGAGTGAGAGGGGGCAAGAGTGAGAGGGGGCAAGAGTGAGAGGGGGCAAGAGTGAGAGGGGGCAAGAGTGAGAGGGGGCAAGAGTGAGAGGGGGCAAGAGTGAGAGGGGGCAAGAGTGAGAGGGGGCAAGAGTGAGAGGGGGCAAGAGTGAGAGGGGGCAAGAGTGAGAGGGGGCAAGAGTGAGAGGGGGCAAGAGTGAGAGGGGGCAAGAGTGAGAGGGGGCAAGAGTGAGAGGGGGCAAGAGTGAGAGGGGGCAAGAGTGAGAGGGGGCAAGAGTGAGAGGGGGCAAGAGTGAGAGGGGGCAAGAGTGAGAGGGGGCAAGAGTGAGAGGGGGCAAGAGTGAGAGGGGGCAAGAGTGAGAGGGGGCAAGAGTGAGAGGGGGCAAGAGTGAGAGGGGGCAAGAGTGAGAGGGGGCAAGAGTGAGAGGGGGCAAGAGTGAGAGGGGGCAAGAGTGAGAGGGGGCAAGAGTGAGAGGGGGCAAGAGTGAGAGGGGGCAAGAGTGAGAGGGGGCAAGAGTGAGAGGGGGCAAGAGTGAGAGGGGGCAAGAGTGAGAGGGGGCAAGAGTGAGAGGGGGCAAGAGTGAGAGGGGGCAAGAGTGAGAGGGGGCAAGAGTGAGAGGGGGCAAGAGTGAGAGGGGGCAAGAGTGAGAGGGGGCAAGAGTGAGAGGGGGCAAGAGTGAGAGGGGGCAAGAGTGAGAGGGGGCAAGAGTGAGAGGGGGCAAGAGTGAGAGGGGGCAAGAGTGAGAGGGGGCAAGAGAGAGAGGGGGCCAGAGTGAGAGGGGGCAAGAGAGAGAGGGGGCAAGAGTGAGAGGGGGCAAGAGTGAGAGGGGGCAAGAGTGAGAGGGAGAGAGGGAGAGAGGGGGGAGAGAGGGAGAGAGGGAGAGAGGGGTGAGAGAGGGAGAGAGGGGGGAGAGAGGGGGGGAGAGGGAGAGAGGGGGCAGAGAGGGAGAGGGGGGAGGGGGAGAGAGGGAGGGGGAGAACAAGGGGAGAGAGGGAGAGAGGGGGAGGGGAGAGGGGGAGGGGGAGGGGGGAGAGGGGGAGGGGGATGGGGATGGGGGAGGGGGAGAGGGGGGAGGAGGGGGAAGGAGGGGGAAGGAGGGGGGAGAGGGGGGAGGAGTGGGGAGAGGGGGGGAGAGAGAGAGAGGCAGAGAGGGGGGAGAGGGGATATAAACCTAATCGAGAATCTGTGGGACCTCCTCGATCAGGCTGTTCACATCATGGATGCTCAACCAAGAAACCTACTGGAGGTGACCATGGCACCAGAGTTGGCACGGTTCCATATCTCTGTCAGTACTTTCCTGAACCTCACTGACACATTTACTGTACGTCTCACAGTGAACAGTGCTGCAAAAAATAATTATTCAGGCTTCTGATAGGTGGTGCCATTAATGTGACTGGACAGTTGGTCACCTAAACATCACAGTTAATCTAAAATATATCTCTTTTGGTGAGTTTAGATGAGAACTGCTATTTTATCATTTCAGAAAGAATGAAACACATTTCTTGTACAATAATGTTTAGTCGAAACACTTCTGCCAAGGAAAGACAAAAAGAAAATTTACAAAGTTATGTGCAATTTAGACAGTATATCATATCCTGTTGCATCTTTCTCGGCTTAAGAGCTTGGATGAATGTGACAATGGCATAATAAAATCTCTTCTTCTATATACATACTAAATCATTTCAAGAATTAAAGTGTTGAGAATGCTTACTAATAATTTCCATTTATGTAACATTACATTACAGTAATGAACCATGAACCTTGCAATTAGTGGGAAGGCTTTCTTGCCTAGCGACACACACAGCCTTACTGTAGGTGCAACCAAATGTAGGGGTATCTGTTGAGAGGTCAGGAAAACATGTGGTTCCTGAAGAGGGGCAGCAGCCTTTTCAATAGTTGTAGGGGCAAGAGCCTCGATGATTGACTGATCTGGCCTTGTAACATCAGCCTAAACAGCCTTGTTGTGCTGGTACTGTGAACGGCTGAAAGCAAGGGAAAACTACAACTGTAACTTTTCGTAAGGACATGCAGCTTTACTGTATGGTTAAATGACGATGGTTTCCTCTTGGGTAAAATATTCTGGAGGTAAAATAGTCCCTCATTCAGCTCTCCTGGCAGGCACTAATCAAGAGGCGGTCGTTATCAGGAGAAAGAAAACTGGCATTCTACGGATCAGAGCATGGAATGTCAGATCCCTTAATCGGGCAGGTAGGTTAGAAAATTTAAAAAAGGAAATGGATAGGTTACAATTAGATATAGTAGGAATTGGTGAAGTTCGGTGGCAGGAAGAACAAGACTGCCGATCAGGTGAATACAGGGTTATAAACAGAAAATCAAATAGGGGTAATGCAGGAGTTGGTTTAATAATGAATAAAAAATAGGAATGTGGATAAGCTACTAAGAACACTGTAGTGAATGCATTATCGTAGCCAATATACACACGAAGCCCACGCCTACCACAGTAGTACAGGTTTATATGCCAAATAGCTTCGCAGATGATCACGAGATTGAAGAAATGTATGATGTGTTAAAAGAAATTATTCAGATAGTTAAGGGAGACAAAAATTTAGTAGTAATGGGGACTGGCATTCGATAGTAAGAAAAGGAAGAGAAGGAAAAGTAGTAGGTGAATACGGACTGGGGGTAAGGAATGAAAGAGGAAGCCACCTGGTAGAATTTTGCACAGGGCATAACCCAATCATTGCTAACACTTCGTATATGTGGAAGAGGCCTGGAGACACTGGAAGGTTTCAGATAGATTATATAATGGTAAGCCAGAGATTTAGGAACCAGGTTTTAAATTTTAAGACATTTCCAGGGGCAGATGTGGGCACTGACCAAAATTTATTGGTTATTGTAGATTAAAACTGAAGAAACTGCAAAAAAAAGTGGGAATTTAAGGAGGTGGGACCTGGATAAGCTGAAAGAACCAGAGGTTGTAGAGAGTTTCAGAGAGAGCATTAAGGAACGATTGACAAGAACAGGGGGAATAAATAAAGTAGAAAAAGAATGGGTAGCTTTGAGAGATGAAACAGTGGAGGCAGCAGAGGGTCAAGCAGGTAAAAAGGAGAGGGCTACAAATCCTTGGGTGACAGAAGGGATACTGAATTTAATCAATGAAAGGAGAAAATATAAAAGATGGAGTAATATAATAATTCCAAGCCCAAAGCAGGTGTTGACAAGTGTGAAACTACACAACAGAAAATATAAAAATGCAGTAAATGAAGCAAGCCCAAAGGAAGCAGGTGTTGACAAGTTTGAAACTACCCAACTATCAGTTTAATAAGTCATGATTGCAAAATAATAACACAAATTCTTTACAAACAAATGGAAAAACTTGTAGAAGCCGACTTCGGGAAAGAGCAGTTTGGATTCCATACAAATGTCGGAACACGTGAGGCAATGCTGACCCTACGACTTATCTCAGATGATAGATTGAGGAAAGGCAAACCTACATTTATCGCATTTGTAGACTTAGAGAAGGCTTTTAAAATGTTGACTGGAATACTCTCCTTCAAATTCTGAAGGTGGCAGGGGTCAAACACAGGGAGCGAATGGCTATTTAAAATTTGTACAGAATGCAGGTAGCAGTTATACGAGTTGAGGGGCATGAAAGAGAAGCAATGGTTGAGAAGGGAGTGAGACAGGGTTGTAGCCTATCCTCAATGTTATTCAATCAGTATACTGAGCAAGCAGTAAATGAAACAAAAGAAAAATTTGGATTAGGAATTAAAATCCACAGAGAAGAAATACAAACTTTGAGGTTTGCTGACGACATTGTAATTCTGTCAGAGACAGTAAGGGACCTGGAAGAGCAGTTGAATGGAATGGACAATGTGTTGAAAGGAGCAGATGAACATCAACAAGAGTAAAACGAGGATAATGGAATGTGGTCGAATTAAATCAGGTGATGCTGAGAGAATTAGATTAGGAAATGACACACTCAGAGTAGTAGATGAGTTTTGCTATTTGGGGAGCAAAATAACGGATAATAGTCAAACCAGAGAGGATATAAAATGTAGACTGGCTATGGCAAGGATAGCATTTCTCAAGAAGAGACATTAACACTGAGTATAGATTTAAGTGTCAGGAAGTCTTTTCTGTAAGTATTTGTGTGGAGTGTAGCTATGTATGGAAGTGGAACATGGACGATAAATACTGTAGACAAGAAGAGAATAGAAGCTTGCAAAATGTGGTGCTACAGAAGACTGCTGAAGATTAGACGGGTAGATCTTGTAACTAATGAGGAGGTACTGAGTAGAACTGGGGAGAAGAGGAATTTGTGGCACAATTTGACTAGAAGAAGGTACCAGTTGATAAGACACATTCTGAGGCATCAAGGGACCACCAATTTAGTACTGGAGGGAAGCGTGGAGGGTAAAAATCATAGGAGATCAAGAGATGAATACGCTAAGCAGATTCAGAAGGATGTAGGTTGCAGTAGTTACTTGGAGACGAAGACGCTTGCACAGGATAGAGTAGCAGGGAGAGCTGCATCAAACCAGTCTCTGGAATGAAGATCACAACAACAAAGACATTAATAATACTCACATCAAAATACTCACATCAAAATCATTGTCAGAAAGATATTGTGTGTTTTCAGGTTCACATACAGTCATCAAAAAATCAAGACCCTGGTTTGCCCACCGTGGTCGAAGGCCTCTTCCTCTTTCACACCGTTCTCTGACAAACTTCATCCACTGCTGGGCAAAACAGATCAGGCCATGTGATAGTTCTGTTCTCACTTCACCTGTTACTAAACGACAGACTTCTTTGTGATACTGAAAGACAAATAGTAAAACAGTTACAATTAATTTTTGAAGTGATTAGAGGAAAAGGGCAAATATCAGGTACTGGAACTTAAGCTCCTCACAGCAAACAAGCAACTGTGTTGATGTTCTTCATGATAAGCAGCCAGATTTCATTTTCCTGACGAGACAATACTTCAATGTCCCAACTGGCCACCATCTTTCAGTGAGATTGCAGGTTCACAATCATGCCAGCATGATTGAGCACCTGCAATCCCACATGAAGTGGCGGCATGGTGTCGTCAGGGTAATGAAGTATGGTGGCGTACCCGTGAAAAGCAGCAACATTTATTATGCCAGAAAAATCTGTGTATTCACAAGCAACTATGTTAATTGAATTATGTTTTATTTTTTTCCTTTTGGTTAATATGTGCAAACATCATTTTAAAATAAACAAAAAATACAAAATTTGAAACCAATTACATAATGAGGTCATTTAAAGGGATCTGTCTGGTGTAATAATGTTCATCTAGCTCTACACATTTATAGTGTTCTAATCATGTGTATCGGATCACTGAATACATGCTAACCACAACAGTGGAAGAATCACTGAATTTTGGTAAACAGTAAAATGGTCTTAAAGTTTTAGTAATCTACATGCAGTAATAAAATTTAGCTGTTTAAAGTAACATATGTAATAGGTTTCACATGAGTCTCAAGAGTAGGACATCCTTTATTTTATTGTATTGTATTAAGAAATATACCAATACTAGGCTTCAGAAGTTTTTATATTTGTAATATATTAATGGTTACATTTACTTACAACCAGTAATATATTTTAAATATAAAAACTCACCACATATAGGAGCTAAAGAAAACTGTTAGTTTGCACAGGCCAACTGCAGCATTCAAGCTGCGTCGATGTTTTAATGACTTATTACTGAAGACTAAACATGTATTATGGCAACTGAAGGTAGGTGAAATCTCAAAAGGCATATTGGTATAATAAAAAAAATACATAAAAAAGTGGTTGGTTGCTGTATTTCTTAAATTAATATAATCGACAGCTATGGAACTCAACAATCAATAAAACTGATAAATTATCCTTTCATTTTTTAAATGTACACTGTGGTGTAACATTTTAGTAACAAAAAGAGTAAAAATCCTAACAAATTTATAGATTCACTTCCATAATTCTGCAAAGGTAGTACATTAAATTTAAAGGACAAGCATCTTTCTGCTACAGGTGTGTGTTACTTCAAAGTGGAACTTTGTACTCTTATAATAACCAGAGAATTATTTTAAAAAAAGTTATGACTATCATTTTGTATTTTTCCCTTAAGTAAAAAGATTATGGTACAGAATCAAACAATATCTTGTATGTGCAATAGTGATGATATTACAAAACAACTCTCCTCCTCGTATCTACTTCTGAAATATCAGTGTTTCCTAAATAACCTGTTTGACGGAAGGAAGTGTTAGAGTGAGCTTAGTGCCCCTTATCAGTTATTATAAAGAGAACACCAGCTCAGATTTGGGAGACCGGTAGGAGGAATCAACAAGGACCGTTCTGAAAGAACCATAATGGCATTCACCCGCAATAATGTAGGGACATCAACGAAAACCTACCATGTTTACCCAAGTAAAAGACAACCCTGAATATAAGAAACCTACTCCCCCCCACTCTCTCTCTCTCATTTTTTTAAGAGGCTCCTTGAGAAATTTTTTTTTTTTTTACCGACAAATTATCTGCCTAAAAAGATAACATTATACCTATTCTAAATTTATGTCATTTGTTGATTCTCTACATTTTGGTAATACAAGGACAAATACAATAAACAAACAGAAATGGTTTGCATTAATCTGTGGACCGTTTTCTTTTCTAACTTTTTTGGTTGCTAAGCCCTTTGTTTGTACTATCACTATCCTAACACTGCTGTGAAATTTATATCTTCATTGTCACAAATAATTAGCTCTTTTTCCAAATATATTGCAATGTTTGAGGTTGTGATTACTGTGGGATGCAAGAACACAGCTGTTTTTATCTGAATACATATGGTGAAACCCCACTTTTACACTTTTCCAGGGACTCCAAAAAAAAAAAAATGATGTAACACGTGGGAAAATGTAAAATGTGGGAAATAACATTTTAAGATGTAAAAGTTAGGTATAGGATGCCTCCTTGCATTTTTGCACTTCATGTACATAAAAGGCATCGAAATACTTGTCAAGGACTTTATTATTACTGGACAAAGGTTTATTATCAAATAATAACCGCTGATGTAATGGAAACTGATAACTGTCTGTTTGACTCAATTTCATACGTCATATTCGATGTTTTTGGCAAGCTTGCAGCTGCCATTTAATATCTAAATAATGAAACACTGCACAATTATGTATTTTTTTCATGCTTAGCTCAATGTGTTTTGAGAATTTCTCATTGTAAAATACAAATATTTATGTAAATATTTTGTGTGGCAGTTGCATATATGTTGTTCTGCGTCTCTTGCATTATTTGGTTGAGTAACGTCACAAAAAATACATAACATAAATACTGTATCTGACAAGGAGAATAATTTCTTGAAACACTTTTTCGAAACACGTTTTGTCCAGCATGAAAAAGTCGTAATTGGTGCTCTGTTTAAAGCAGAAACATTTTAGCGATGCGAAGTGAGTGAAGGTGTAAACTAGTGCTACAAGTGGCTAAGGCCGATATTACACTATCAAATTTCTTTGTCCAATATCTTTGTCCAATATCTTTGTCAAAGATATTTGATAGTGTAATAGGGATCTTTGACAAATGTCGTCCAATATTTGATCAAATCTAGGCCGAGGCCGTATATTTGATCAAAGAAATCGCTTGTCTTCTGTTCACTGCAATGCGAAATGTTACCACGCGGAGCGCTAGCATCGCTGCAGCGTTCTGTCGTCTGTAGTGTTTTTATAACCATTGCCGGTAAATACAATTGGTGTGTGCCGACAACTACAGAATTAATAGAGATGTCTGAAGCTTATGAGGCGCTTTACAACGTGAGGCACCCTGAATACAAAAATACATTAAGAAGATTGGAGACCTAACCTGACCTAACCTAACATAACCCTCTCCTGTAGCAAGGAATCGGAGTGTTATAGTGAGCCTGTCTTCTGAAGATATAGCAGTTCTTAAGTGAAAATTGTGCTTTGTGATATGAGGATACACTTCATTGAGCACATACAGAAATGTATGCTCATCCATTCTTAAGTAATTGATGTACGACTTGACGTCTTCCACTGTAAGCTCACGTAACAAGTTTTGTTGAATGCTTTTATCGTGTCGTCGTAAAACCCACGGCTTCACCCAGATTAGATTAGTTTTTCGTTCCATAGATCCGTGCTGAGGAGATCCTCGTGGATGTGGAACATGTCGATTTTTTTTAAGCTGAAATAAAAATACTAATAGTATGAATAAATACAATACATCATTTGTTTCTATTAAAAATTTCGCCAATGGAGTAGAAGGAGTTGGCCAGTAGTAAGTCTTTCAGGCTCCTTTTAAACTGATCTTTATTTCTAACTAAATTTTTTATGTTTCCTGGCAAATTATTGAAGATGAGTGTTCCTGAGTAGTGGACCCCTTTTTGAACTAAAGTAAGTGTTTTTAAGTCCTTGTGCAGATCATTTTTCTTCCTGGTATTGTATGTATGAACTGAGTTGTTTGTTGGAAAAAGAGATATATTATTTACGACAAATTTTATTAAGAAGTAAATATACTGAGAGGCAGTAGTTAACCTGCGAGCCGGAAGTATAGTGAGACTCAGTCATTTGGGCCTACGAGAGTTATAGTTTTTTTTGTTTGTTTCTCATGCCTAGATAACTGTACAAACATATCGTTGCATGTATTGTAATAATCATTACATATAATGATCCACATGCAACAATATCTCTACGGAAGTATCTAGGCATGAAATACAAAACAAAAAAAGCTAACCTGCAAATCTCGTACGTCCAAACGACAGTCTCACTGTACTTCTGGCCCGCCAACAATTTCATTTTCTTTCTTATTTTCCCCCAGTACCAATGCAAGAATCTGAAGTACCCAGTACTTTGAAGAGGTTTCTGCAGGAGGTCCGTGAATTTACTCCACAAATAATACGTATTACACGCTTTTGGACCTTGAAAACTTTTGTTTGACTTCAAGATTTACCCCAAAATATTATCCCATATGACATGGAATGAAAGTATGCAAGCTTTTTCATTTTTATGTTGCCTATGTCTGCTAACACTCGAATTGCAAGTACAGACTTGTTAAGGCGTTTCTGCAGTTCTGTGGTGTGCTCCTCCCAACTGAATTTATTATCAAGTTGTAATCCCAGGACTTTTAAGACTGTCAACCTCGTGTGTATGGTTCCATTTTTTCCCCCCACTTCTTTTCCGCATGTGCACACAATGCAGTTGGAGTACGTAGAACTACTGCGGTTAATAACAAGTTGTTGTCAGCCATCTTGAACTTTGACGAAAAATTTGATGACAGTGTAATACCCCTTCTAGCGCTACGTCAAAGATCTTTGTCCACTATATTGGACGGAATATTGGATCACATCTTTGATCAAATATTGGACAAAGAAATTTGATAGTGTAATACCGGCCTAAACAATGAAACACGCTAAATACGATTCAACAAAGGTGTGGCAACGATCACAACAATCACGAAACTGTACAACAATCATCAAATTGCACATGTGCAATAGAGATTCTTTGGAAATGGTTGTGATTGGTCATGATATCTTTATTCGAATGAATCTTGACCTCCCAGAAGCAGTATTGGGAAATTGGTTTACAAAATTTGATTTTGGGAGCACCATGTAAGTGGGGTTCTAGCTACTCCCATCAGCCACGACACCAAGTAGAGCTTGGCAGTGGCAGGAGATACTGCATGAATTGCTCCAACCTTTACACATTCTCCACTCCAAATCCAATGAGCAGGGCATCCTGGTGTCAAGAAACTTAACTATGTAATGTTTCTAAACACTACTTAATGGCTGATGTCATGCCAGCATCACTTTATGTCAGTTTTTCTCCAAGAACATTTTTTCACAAAGCGTAAATCGCAGGAAAATTATAAATATGTTGACACAAATTCGAGTACAAATTAAGATTGTGGATATAGGATATTTGACGGGAGCCATGAGAAATGTCGTTAACGCTGGAAAAATGTTAATTCCCGGAATGTAAAAGCAGGGTTATATGGTATCACATTTCACTTCAATACTGATGTGAGAATGTTACAATGTCTCTTACTTCCCAACATATTGTATGCCAGCTGTTCTCTCTCATTAGCTGCATGGGAATGAAATGAGCGTGTGGCATTGTTGGCCGGGAGGTCCCATCCGGTGAAGTTCAGCTGCTGAGTGCAAGTCTTATTAAAGTTGACGCCACACTGGGCAACTTGCATGCTGGTGATGAGGATGAAATGATGATGAGTGGAGGGTCTGAATCAGAGGCTGAGACGGTTCTGCGACCGTGTGGGCTGCAGATTCCTCGACTTGCGCCATAGGGTGGTGGGGTTTCGGGTTTCGCTGGATAGGTCAGGAGTCCACTACACGCAACAAGCGGCTACACGGGTAGCAGGGGTTGTGTGGCGTGGGCTGGGCGGTTTTTTAGGTTAGATGGCCTTGGGCAAGTACAGAAAGGGCAACAGCCTCAACGGGTGCGGGGCAAAGTCAGGACATGCGGGGAACAAGCAGCAATCGGTATTCTAATTGTCAACTGTCGAAGCTGCGTTGGTAAAGTACCGGAACTTCAAGCGCTGATAGAAAGCACCGAAGCTGAAATCGTTATAGGTACAGAAAGCTGGCTTAAGCCAGAGATAAATTCTGCCGAAATTTTTACAAAGGTACAGACGGTGTTTAGAAAGGATAGATTGCATGCAACCGGTGGTGGAGTGTTCATCGCTGTTAGTAGTAGTTTATCCTGTAGTGAAGTAGAAGTGGATAGTTCCTGTGAATTATTATGGGTGGAGGTTACACTAAACAACCGAACTAGGTTTATAATTGGCTCCTTTTACCGACCTCCCGACTCAGCAGCATTAGTGGCAGAACAACTGAGAGAAAATTTGGAATACATTTCACATAAATTTTCTCAGCATGTCTTAGGTGGAGATTTCAATTTACCAGATATAGACTGGGACACTCAGATGTTTAGGACGGGTGGTAGGGACAGAGCATCGAGTGACATTATACTGAGTGCACTATCCGAAAATTACCTCGAGCAATTAAACAGAGAACCGACTCGTGGAGATAACATATTGGACCTACTGATAACAAACAGACCCGACCTTTTCGAATCTGTATGTACAGAGCAGGGAATCAGTGATCATAAGGCCGTTGCAGCATCCCTGAATATGGAAGTTAATAGGAATATAAAAAAAGGGAGGAAGGTTTATCTGTTTAGCAAGAGTAATAGAAGGCAGATTTCAGACTACCTAACAGATCAAAACGAAAATTTCTGTTCCGACACTGACAATGTTGAGTGTTTATGGAAAAAGTTCAAGGCAATCGTAAAATGCGTTTTAGACAGGTACGTGCCGAGTAAAACTGTGAGGGACGGGAAAAACCCACCGTGGTACAACAACAAAGTTAGGAAACTACTGCGAAAGCAAAGAGAGCTTCACTCCAAGTTTAAACGCAGCCAAAACCTCTCAGACAAACAGAAGCTAAACGATGTCAAAGTTAGTATAAGGAGGGCTATGCGTGAAGCGTTCATTGAATTCGAAAGTAAAATTCTATGTACCGACTTGACAGAAAATCCTAGGAAGTTCTGGTCTTACGTTAAATCAGTAAGTGGCTCGAAACAGCATATCCAGACACTACGGGATGATGATGGCATTGAAACAGAGGATGACTCGCGTAAAGCTGAAATACTAAACACCTTTTTCCAAAGCTGTTTCACAGAGGAAGACCGCACTGCAGTTCCTTCTCTAAATCCTCGCACAAACGAAAAAATGGCTGACATCGAAATAAGTGTCCAAGGAATAGAAAAGCAACTGGAATCACTCAATAGAGGAAAGTCCACTGGACCTGACGGGATACCAATTCGATTCTACACAGAGTACGCGAAAGAACTAGCCCCCCTTCTAACAGCCGTGTACCGCAAGTCTCTAGAGGAACGGAGGGTTCCAAATGATTGGAAAAGAGCACAGATAGTCCCAGTCTTCAAGAAGGGTCGTCGAGCAGATGCGCAAAACTATAGACCTATATCTCTTACGTCGATCTCTTGTAGAATTTTAGAACATGTTTTTTGCTCGCGTATCATGTCATTTCTGGAAACCCAGAATCTACTATGTAGGAATCAACATGGATTCCGGAAACAGCGATCGTGTGAGACCCAACTCGCCTTATTTGTTCATGAGACCCAGAAAATATTAGATACAGGCTCCCAGGTAGATGCTATTTTTCTTGACTTCCGGAAGGCGTTCGATACAGTTCCGCACTGTCGCCTGATAAACAAAGTAAGAGCCTACGGAATATCAGACCAGCTGTGTGGCTGGATTGAAGAGTTTTTAGCAAACAGAACACAGCATGTTGTTATCAATGGAGAGACGTCTACAGACGTTAAAGTAACCTCTGGCGTGCCACAGGGGAGTGTTATGGGACCATTGCTTTTCACAATATATATAAATGACTTAGTAGATAGTGTCGGAAGTTCCATGCGGCTTTTCGCGGATGATGCTGTAGTATACAGAGAAGTTGCTGCATTAGAAAATTGTAGCGAAATACAGGAAGATCTGCAGCGGATAGGCACTTGGTGCAGGGAGTGGCAACTGACCCTTAACATAGACAAATGTAATGTATTGCGAATACATAGAAAGAAGGATCCTTTATTGTATGATTATGTGATAGCGGAACAAACACTGGTAGCAGTTACTTCTGTAAAATATCTGGGAGTATGCGTACGGAACGATTTGAAGTGGAATGATCATATAAAACTAATTGTTGGTAAGGCGGGTACCAGGTTGAGATTCATTGGGAGAGTGCTTAGAAAATGTAGTCCATCAACAAAGGAGGTGGCTTACAAAACACTCGTTCGACCTATACTTGAGTATTGCTCATCAGTGTGGGATCCGTACCAGGTCGGGTTGACGGAGGAGATAGAGAAGATCCAAAGAAGAGCGGCGCGTTTCGTCACTGGGTTATTTGGTAACCGTGATAGCGTTACGGAGATGTTTAATAAACTCAAGTGGCAGACTCTGCAAGAGAGGCGCTCTGCATCGCGGTGTAGCTTGCTCGCCAGGTTTCGAGAGGGTGCGTTTCTGGATGAGGTATCGAATATATTGCTTCCCCCTACTTACACTTCCCGAGGAGATCACGAATGTAAAATTAGAGAGATTAGAGCGCGCACGGAGGCTTTCAGACAGTCGTTCTTCCCGCGAACCATACGCGACTGGAACAGGAAAGGGAGGTAATGACAGTGGCACGTAAAGTGCCCTCCGCCACACACCGTTGGGTGGCTTGCGGAGTATCAATGTAGATGTAGATGTAGATGTAGGACAACACAACACCCAGCTCACGAGCGGAGAAAATCTCCAACCTGGCCGGGAATCAAACCCGGGCCCACTGCATGAGAGACAAACATGTTACCACTCAGCTAAGCAGGTGGACAGCTGCATGGAACTAGCAGCTAACACACACCCTTTTTTTCCTGTCATGTGTCACGGTGAGCACTGACACCACTGCAGCACGAAACAGTTTAGTACACCACCACTATCTAGGCTTTTACTGTCTCCTGCAGAAATAAATACTATTGTTGAGCATTTGTCCAATTTTAAAGTCACTGCAGTTCTGACTACAAATGGAGTCAGGTAAACTGCAGTTTAAACATGATAGATGTTCCTACAATGCCAAAGCACACAGTATAGTTTCCTATATTTGACAGCGTAATTTAATTTGTTGCCCACTCACTACTCCCCATCCTGCACTTACCCTAGTTCTCAGCCACAGTGGTATCACTATTAACCCTCTGTAGTGCTGTGCTCGACCTACTGTGAAACACAGGTTGCAGTATCTTTTAGGGTGCAAGTGATACGTAACAGCAGCAGCTATTGCATAAAAAAAAAAAAAGACTGCAATCATGATTCGGCCCAATTTTCAAACTTTTGCTCGTCCTGTGATCTACTGATGGCTGTTGGTACTATCTCCATGATGGGTCTTGCCGCTGTAATTTTTTCTTGCAACAACAATTATAGTCATTATAATAGAAGGAAACATTCCACGTGGGAAAAATTATATATAAAAACAAAGATGAGGTGACTTACCGAACGAAAGCGCTGGCAGGTCGATAGACACACAAACAAACACAAACATACACACAAAATTCAAGCTTTCGCAACAAACTGTTGCCTCATCAGGAAAGAGGGAAGGAGAGGGGAAGACGAAAGGAAGTGGGTTTTAAGGGAGAGGGTAAGGAGTCATTCCAATCCCGGGAGCGGAAAGACTTACCTTAGGGGGAAAAAAGGACAGGTATACACTCGCACACACGCACATATCCATCCACACATACAGACACAAGCAGACATATTTAAAGACAAAGAGTTTGGGCAGAGATTTCAGTCGAGGCAGAAGTGTAGAGGCAAAGAAGTTGTTGAAAGACAGGTGAGGTATGAGTGGCGGCAACTTGAAATTAGCGGAGATTGAGGCCTGGCGGATGACGAGAAGAGAGGATATACTGAAGGGCAAGTTCCCATCTCCGGAGTTCGGATAGGCTGGTGTTGGTGGGAAGTATCCAGATAACCCGGACGGTGTAACACTGTGCCAAGATGTGCTGGCTGTGCACCAAGGCATGTTTAGCCACAGGGTGATCCTCATTACCAACAAACACTGTCTGCCTGTGTCCATTCATGCGAATGGACAGTTTGTTGCTGGTCATTCCCACATAGAATGCATCACAGTGTAGGCAGGTCAGTTGGTAAATCACGTGGGTGCTTTCACACGTGGCTCTGCCTTTGATCATGTACACCTTCCGGGTTACAGGACTGGAGTAGGTGGTGGTGGGAGGGTGCATGGGACAGGTTTTGCATCGGGCGCGGTTACAAGGAAAGGAGCCAGAGGGTAGGGAAGGTGGTTTGGGGATTTCATAGGGATGAACTAACAGGTTACGAAGGTTGGTGGACGGCGGAAAGACACTCTTGGTGGAGTGGGGAGGATTTCATGAAGGATGGATCTCATTTCAGGGCAGGATTTGAAGAAGTCGTATCCCTGCTGGAGAGCCACATTCAGAGTCTGGTCCAGTCCCGGAAAGTATCCTGTCACAAGTGGGGCACTTTTGTGGTTCTTCTGTGGGGGATTCTGGGTTTGAGGGGACGAGGAAGTGGCTCTGGTTATTTGCTTCTGTACCAGGTCAGGAGGGTAGTTGCGGGATGCGAAAGCTGTTTTCAGGTTGTTGGTGTAATGATTCAGGGATTCCGGACTGGAGCAGATTCGTTTGCCACGAAGACCTAGGCTGTAGGGAAGGGACTGTTTGATGTGGAATGGGTGGCAGCTGTCATAATGGAGGTACTGTTGCTTGTTGGTGGGTTTGATGTGGACGGACGTGTGAAGTTGGCCATTGGACAGGTGGAGGTCAACGTCAAGGAAAGTGGCATGGGATTTGGAGTAGGACCAGGTGAATCTGATGGAACCAAAGGAGTTGAGGTTGGAGAGGAAATTCTGGAGTTCTTCTTCACTGTGAGTCCAGATCATGAAGATGTCATCAATAAATCTGTACCAAACTTTGGGTTGGCAGACTTGGGTAACCAAGAAGGCTTCCTCTAAGCGACCCATGAATAGGTTGGCGTACGAGGGGGCCATCCTGGTACCCATGGCTGTTCCCTTTAATTGTTGGTATGTCTGGCCTTCAAAAGTGAAGAAGTTGTGGGTCAGGATGAAGCTGGCTAAGGTAATGAGGAAAGAGGTTTTAGGTAGGGTGGCAGGTGATCGGCGTGAAAGGAAATGCTCCATCGCAGCGAGGCCCTGGACGTGCGGAATATTTGTGTATAAGGACGTGGCATCAATGGTTACAAGGATGGTTTCCGGGGGTAACAGATTGGGTAAGGATTCCAGGCGTTCAAGGAAGTGGTTGGTGTCTTTGATGAAGGATGGGAGACTGCATGTAATGGGTTGAAGGTGTTGATCTACGTAGGCAGAGATACGTTCTGTGGGGGCTTGGTAACCAGCTACAATGGGGCGACCAGGATGATTGGGTTTGTGGATTTTAGGAAGAAGGTAGAAGGTAGGGGTGCGGGGTGTCGGTGGGGTCAGGAGGTTGATGGAGTCAGGTGAAAGGTTTTGCAGGGGGCCTAAGGTTCTGAGGATTCCTTGAAGCTCCGCCTGGACATCGGGAATGGGGTTACCTTCGCAAACTTTGTATGTGGTGTTGTCTGAAAGCTGACGCAGTCCCTCAGCCACATACTCCCGACGATCAAGTACCACGGTCGTGGAACCCTTGTCCGCCGGAAGAATGACGATGGATCGGTCAGCCTTCAGATCACGGATAGCCTGGGCTTCAGCAGTGGTGATGTTGGGTGTAGGATTAAGGTTTTTTAAGAAGGATTGAGATGCAAGGCTGGAAGTCAGAAATTCCTGGAAGGTTTGGAGAGGGTGATTTTGAGGAAGAGGAGGTGGGTCCCGCTGTGATGGAGGACGGAACTGTTCCAGGCAGGGTTCAATTTGGATGGTGTCTTGAGGAGTCGGATCATTAGGAGTAGGATTAGGATCATTTTTCTTCGTGGCAAAGTGATACTTCCAGCAGAGAGTACGAGTGTAGGACAGTAAATCTTTGACGAGGGCTGTTTGGTTGAATCTGTTAGGTTGAATCTGTAACCTGTTAGTTCATCCCTATGAAATCCCCAAACCACCTTCCCTACCCTCTGGCTCCTTTCCTTGTAACCGCGCCCGATGCAAAACCTGTCCCATGCACCCTCCCACCACCACCTACTCCAGTCCTGTAACCCGGAAGGTGTACACGATCAAAGGCAGAGCCATGTGTGAAAGCACCCACGTGATTTACCAACTGACCTGCCTACACTGTGATGCATTCTATGTGGGAATGACCAGCAACAAACTGTCCATTCGCATGAATGGACACAGGCAGACAGTGTTTGTTGGTAATGAGGATCACCCTGTGGCTAAACATGCCTTGGTGCACAGCCAGCACATCTTGGCACAGTGTTACACCGTCCGGGTTATCTGGATACTTCCCACCAACACCAACCTATCCGAACTCCGGAGATGGGAACTTGCCCTTCAGTATATCCTCTCTTCTCGTCATCCGCCAGGCCTCAATCTCCGCTAATTTCAAGTTGCCGCCACTCATACCTCACCTGTCTTTCAACAACTTCTTTGCCTCTACACTTCTGCCTCGACTGAAATCTCTGCCCAAACTCTTTGTCTTTAAATATGTCTGCTTGTGTCTGTATGTGTGGATGGATATGTGCGTGTGTGCGAGTGTATACCTGTCCTTTTTTCCCCCTAAGGTAAGTCTTTCCGCTCCCGGGATTGGAATGACTCCTTACCCTCTCCCTTAAAACCCACTTCCTTTCGTCTTCCCCTCTCCTTCCCTCTTTCCTGATGAGGCAACAGTTTGTTGCGAAAGCTTGAATTTTGTGTGTATGTTTGTGTTTGTTTGTGTGTCTATCGACCTGCCAGCGCTTTCGTTCGGTAAGTCACCTCATCTTTGTTTTTATATATAACAATTATAGTCAGTTTAACATGATTTATTTCTTCTGTTAGATACTTCATTCAGGATTAATTTTACCTCTTGCTTCACCTTAATGTCACCAACATGTTCTGATTACAGGCTGGTAACATTTTAATCCAGTATTCTAATACTGTGAACAGCGACTGAATTTCTCATTCGCAGTCCACTTCGTAACTCATTGCAGTCTCTCATAATAAAATAAAATATTGATACAGAATCAAGTAATGGTTTTTGAAGGGCAACATCTTTACTTTTGAATCTTATCTTTACTTAAAGCATTGAACAGATGCCCAGTATGGTATCCACACATGTAAGAGAACTCTTATTGCAAACCTGTTTGAAAACATTGCAGCACAAAACAATCTTGGTACACCACCGGCCCCTGTCTTAAGAGCTTGTAAGATAATAGAATTTAATACTATTTCCTTCTGTGTTTCACAAAACTGTCATATTTTTTTAGCAGGAGAGAAAGCTGTAGTGGCTAGTTCATAGTTCCTCACATATCCTTTGCACCAACACCACCTAGAAGTGTCATGTGATTGATTGAGCAACGTCGATATTGGTTTGAGCGCAACAGTATATTGGGAAATCATGAGCCTGTTCAAACTTGACTATCATTTGTCCATCCCTGCCCTTCCAAATTCCTCAAAATTATTCTGCTTGTGACCTCAATAGTCAAAGCTTCAACTGTAAATGTAAAACAATTCCTATACACCCTATTAACCAATGTAAAAATATTGATATATACAGCAATAGTTCAATCTGAGAATATTAGATGACATTGTATTTTTCAAATGACAAATTTGGGAAAATACTTCCTCTTATAATCAAAAACAATTAATTATTGACAATATAATGTAATTGAAAGGATAAAATAAATCTACTCACTACGCAGCGGCTGGGGACACATACATAAAACAAGAATTTCTCACCAGAGAAGTGGCCTACATGATGCGAAAAAATGATTGGAAAAAAAAATCATTAGAGAGAGTCGTGAAAAAAGACAAAATCTTACAAAACCTGGAAAACATACAAGAAAATGCAAACTACTTTTCTCGGCAAAGAAAGTAATGTAGGAAATGGCAGAAAAAATTTATCATACTGGTTTGGTGGAAAACAAATACATAAAAATGTGAAAACATGTATAAACAAGGTAAGTGGAGGGTGGGAAAGAAAATAGCTGTCAAATATACAAATTAATTGACAAGAAGCAATTGGGAGAACATCCTGCAGTGTAGTGAAACATAAACAAATCGTTATAGGCAAATTTGTAAATGTAAATAACAATGGACCCATCTATGCGCAATGAAATCAGTACTAGAAAAGATGCGGGGCTGAAGTGTTGATTAATCTGGATGGTAGAGAGAAATAAATGAACGGACTAGCACAATGGAGTAGAAAACAGATGACAGTTTGACAAAGACAGATGATGACGAAGACTCACAAAAGGGTTACATAAGGAAAAACACTAATGACAAAACTTAGAGAAGCAGCAATTGAAGCTGACTGCTGAATGATTCTACTGCCGTCTACATACATTGTGCCTATGGGCCACGAAGATAAAGATACTAGAAATTAGGCCTCATATGGAGGTTTACAGACAGTCATTTTTTCCTCACTATATTTGAGAGTGGTACAGGAAAGGAAATGACAAGTAGTGGTACAGGGTGCCCTCCGCCACGCACCATATGGTGACTTGCAGAGTATCGATGTAGATGTAGGTGACCATATGGGCTAACATAACAATGAAAATAATCAATTTTTGGCAATACAATGTAATTGGAGAGAGGAAAAAATCTATGTTATCTTTCTATTTGTCCACTTTTTATAAGATTTTGTCTCTTTCCATGACTTTACCTACCAATTTTTCTTTCTTTTACAATCATTTTTTTTTTTTTTTTTTTTTTTTTTTTGTATCAGATAGGCTTCTATTCTGGTGAGAAATTCTCGCCCATTCATTAAAACCTTCTAAAAAAAAAAATTTATGTGTGTGTTCTTCTGCTGCCTCTTGTTGAGTAGACACTTTACTTGTCCAGTCACATTATATCCTCTAGTAATTGCGTAAATACAGTAATTCAAAATGAAGTAACTCGGATATGAATCTTGCACCTCCTAAAAACGAATCCAGAGCTCTAATTACTACAGTATCTCAATCATAAAGTTTAATGGTAAATGGGCACACCAAAAAGTTTTCTACTGGAATTGCAGGCCTCCAGCACATTACACTTACATCCTTAGCCACATATCAACAGACATCACCAGGTGTGTAGTGGAGGAAAATTATTCACGCATTTGCAGATGCTGAGGAGTAAGAGCAATGGTCCGAGCACTTCTGTGTACACCTTCATCTCTCTTATTATAATCTCTGCATAATACATAATAGAACGCTGGTTTTGTCTGTGACATCTCAATTCTCTTAGAGATGGCAAAAAAACTTTGAAGAGCAGTTGAACATAATGGATAGTGTCTTGAATAGAGGTCAAAAGATGAACATCCACAAATTTAAACTAAGGGTAATGGAATATAGTCAAATTAAACTGGGTGAAGCTGATGGAATTTGATTGTGAAATGAGACACTAAAAGTAGTATATGAGTTTTGTCATTTGGGCAGAAAAATAAATGATGATGGCTGAACAAGGAAGGATATTAAGTGTACACAGAATTTGGCAAGAAAAGCATTTCTGGAAAAGAGGAATTTGTTAACACTGAATATAAATCTAAGTACCTCAAAGTTCCTCCTGGCAATAGTAGGGTGTAGCCTTGTATGGTAGTGAAACATAAGCAACAAACAGTTGAGACGAGAAGAGGACAGAAACTTTTAAATGTAGTGCTACAAACTATGCTGGAAAGTATATGGGTAGCTCCAATAACTAACGAGAGGTACTGCATTAAACAGAGGAGTAAAGAAATTTAAGGCACAAACTGACTCAAAGAGGAGATCGGAGGATAGGACACATTCCAAGGAATAATAAAATTGTCAATTTGGTAATGAAGGGACATATGAGGGGGAAAAATTGTAGAGGGAGACCAAGGCATGACTAAAGCAAGCAGGTTCAAAAGGATGTTGGTTGTAGTAGTTATGCAAAGATAAAAGGCTTGCACAGGATAAACTAGCACAGAGAGCTGTATCAAACCAATATTTAGAATGAAAATCTCAACAACAGAAGTGCACTGATCAAAAGGGGTCTAGCCTAAACCATACGAACATTTTTACCTAAACAACAGCTTTGCACCAACTGAACAGTAAATGCTCTCATAAATACAAAACCTTCATTGTACTGTCCAATGCTTATTCTGTAAGTTATGCCTCCAAAGTTTAATGACCATTTCTGCAGTACTCTCTTACTGGCCAAAGTAATATTCGCGCAAACAAAGTTGCGTTTGGCACGGTGGATGATGAGAGCGACTGTAAATGGGAAATGCCTTCATGGTCACTCCCATAAGACACCACACCAAGTATCAGCTTTGTTTGCACATATAATATCCCATTAGGAACAGCAGGCCCCAACTTTGATCATTTTCATTTTTCAGTATGTATGTACGTATGTATGTTTAAATAGATGAAAAATATTTTAGGGTAGATGACAAAAGCACCTCTACGTTACTTCCTCATTATCGTAGTTGGTCCATTTTACATCATTGAATGGACATGGCAATGTAATTAAATGACTTCACTAACTCTCTGTGATTTACTGCTGATGTTATACTGAAGCAATTTACCCATACTACTTAACATCTGTATTCATTTACAGCGAGATGGTGCACAAACTAACTGAAGAGCTTCTGCTAATTGTCAATGACTAGGACAATAAATCTCAACAATCAATATTATTTTCACAGATGAAATTGTTATAGTCCATTCATTAACATTACACCACACAAAACTGTTTAAATGAGATATCTAAAGACTTCATAGAAGTGACTGCATACCTATAGTAAAAACTACACATTGCACAGATATCAGTACACAAAATTCTATACAAATGTTTCCACTTCACAAGCATGTCAACAATCAAGCTAAATGCTACAATTATGATATGAAACAGAGAATGGGCCACTTGTGTCCGTTTGGCACAAATTTATAACTTTCACCATTGCATTACCACAATGCCTTGTGCAGCTGGAAGTCACAAATTCCCACCCATCCCCTACCTTTCTCTCACTATTCTCTATTTCATATAAATGTATGCCTAGCCGCATCATCACGAGTGGTGTCTGTTCTGTTGAATATGTCCGACAGGACAGATGCCACTCAAATATACGCATTGCTATTGTTTTGTCCCAGTCACGCATAGTAAAACAATTATGATCAATTCTTACAAGAAAAACCAATATGATAATGCTACTTAATATGATCATTTTGTTTTCCAGTGTATGGCCTACCAAACAATATTTGTATTAAGGGCTTACAGGCTGACTGCTACTTGAGAGGAGCTTTCCTTCATTCATTCATTCATTCATTCATTCATTCCTTTCATCTCCTATCCCTCAGTTTATTTTGTTTTGGCAAGACTGGAGACTGGTGGAACACAACCACAAATAAAATTTTAATTAATAATTACCTTCCACTTTCATTTGTACAGGATTAGACTAAGAGAGTAAAATTATGTTTGTTAACTTGACTTGTATATTTTGTCAGAAACCAACTTGTGCAAATATGGGTAAATCATTTGTTTTTTGTGTATTATTTTATTTTAAAATAACTGGTTTTCTTGAAAACATAATGAATCTTAATTACTTTCATGCAAATACAATTTTTGTTGCAAATGAAAATAATGCTTACTGTTATCAAATAAACTTCAAAATCACACTTGATTTCAGCACAAACTAGCAGGCACATAAGCTCCAAAATAATTTAAAAGTTGTTGTTACTCAAATTACCCGGTCCATACTGTTTTACATTCCTCCAGCTTTCTTATGATCATGTTGTGGAAATTATTAACAATAGTTTATGTCTAATTACAAATTAAACTATTGGCTGAATGCTGCACAAGAATGGTATCGTGCCTCAAGATGTCTGTTCAGTTCTTTATCAGGGTGTATACGTGGACAAGGGAAAAAAATTCCTGGATTTCCCGGTTAAAAATACACTTTCTCCCGGGTGACAGTATATTTCCCCTTATCAATCCTTTGAATGGTTATGGTGTTATATTGTTTTATTTAATAAGAAGTGCTGTATGTTGTCTCGAGTCCTTGTTTCCTGAGACTAGTATGACCCCCCCCCCCCCCCCTTTTCAAATCCTGGGTACGCCCTTGCAGGCAAAGACACGTTTTGGAAATATCTTTGATGTGCAGCAGCATGTACGCTGCGTATTTTCGTATTACGACAACACACATTCGAATTCCACCAAACACTGCATGTTACTTTCCGAATAATTGAAATCGAGATTTCGATGTGCTTTTGTAAGCCATTCGTAGCTCATGTCACGTGATCTCGCCAGCCAGTGACAGTGGTTATTCAGAGAATAGGACACGTGATGTAGCCAGCCAACAGCAACATCACTATTAAGTAGCACGAACACACAAACAGGGAAAGTTAATAGTTTAAATTAATATACATAGTGTTGCTACAAGAAAAGAAAAGCTTTCACTTATAATAGTGGTCTCAAGCTGCAAGAGAAGCTAAGCTTTCGCATATACTGTTGACCTTTTTTGCGCATGTTACACTTTAAGATACACATCACACAAATGTGCCAGTAAAATTTTTAATAATGACATAAATGTCCAATCTTCAGGGTTCGAAATTCTTCTAAATGGCTCGTCATTAAAGAGTTGATTTTTAAATGAGAGTCAAACACTCTGTGATTTAATAAATCCATGGTATATTCTTGCACATAGCTCAACTTATGTAAAAGTATATTTACTTTGAAAGTAACACTTTTCAAACCACCATTCGCAATATTTTCCCGCAACCTGTTAAAAACAGGTTCGTTTCAGCAGTTGCCAGAGAGCGCAGGTAACAGGCAACACCGCGCTTGAGTAGCTATCATGACGTAGGAAGCCCATATGTAACTACGCGTAAAACATTGAAAGATCACACATTATGTCATAATGTCATAAAAGAAACAAGACATCAGAGGATACTGCAAGATCATTGACATTTCGTGAACAATATTAAAATGTGCACATTTAAAGTGCATACTTAAAGGGCACATTCGCATGTCCAGATTCCCAATGAAATAGACCTCGACCTGATATTAAGCTTCTTTTCAGTGTGGTTTTCGGGATGTAAATTTTCTTGGAGCACCAGTACTGTATTATATCACGTTTGGGTCTTTATGATGGCATAATGCCACACGTGCTAGAAAATGAAAACGTGCACTTGAAATGCAGCAAACAGTTGAAACTAGCCAGTACTGTGGAATTAAACATTTCATTTCAAATACATTGACCGCCTCTGCGGAAAAGGTTAACAAAAGCCCAATTTCTTTAGCAAACAGACAAAAATAACTTCATTGTTATGCAAGGCGGTTAATTTTTGACTGTCAGAAAGGTGGAAATAAAATAAAATCTGAAACTAATGACATATTTCAACCTTCCGTAATTATGTGAATGTGTTTTAATTCACTTGATAGCTCCCAGCCACAGATATCCGTTTTGTTTTCATTTGACATGAGAGTAAACGAAGGGGAAACAGCAAAATCACTAAATGTATACACGGGTCACATGGAGACTACACACTATAGCTCAGACTGCTCTGCGCATCAGCCCCGGATCTACGACATTTGCGAACCGGGTCAATATTTAAAAAAAAAATCGAATTTTCAAAATATGTTCATCTTGTAGCACACATCTTGCTGAAAAGTCTGAAACATAAAACATATGTATTCGAGGAAATGTAAGACATATAATTTGGTCTTAAGTATGCCAAAGTGCAGTGCCACGCCTCTTCATAAAACATTTTTCTACCGCACATCCAAACTATAGTCAGGAGAGTAGAAATTGAAATGTCCTGTGGCGCCTCTCCTGCTCCCAGTCGGCCGGTTTGACAGCCTGCCCCTCTTTTAAAAAATCTCACAATTAATAGTGGATGGGATTATTTGTAATCGAGAGAACAAGAACTCTTCAGAAAATCTGAAATCTTTATTGCCTAATAGCTAATAATTTGCTGTTTTGTATGACATAATACCAATACTGACAAGAGATAAGCAAGAAATTACATATTTCTTCCGACCTTGGCTCCTAGCATTTTTTACTCTCTAATCTTGCTACAGCTTTACATTACCTCATCAAAGTTTGTCAAACGTTTTGCTACATGAAAAATCTAAATGTCGTTATCTAATACTGAAAAAGCTGTTAATACAAATAATACCCAAGACTGGTGTGGTTTCTCGATCTGATTACGTCTATTTTGTCACTGATTGCTAGATAAAACAAAATACGCCTTTCTAATATGGCAGCAATTTTGTAACACACCAAATAAACGAGACTGTTTTGGCACAAATGGCCATTTTTATAACATGACGGAATATAATCCAATATGTACCAATGTCAAATGCCTATTAGGCCTACTACAAGCACAAAGCTTTATGTTATGAATTATTTTCACATTTCATTCATACGCACCAGCTTCTCAAGCATAAGATCGGAAAGCAGTATTACGAAATTTTTATATAAATTTGGAATCGTCCTATTCTTCCATAATTTGTGTGATGTCCCCGTTTCTTCTCCTTCCTCGTTCTAACAAACAATCTTGTCATCACCAATTCTGTAGCTATTGCTGCCACTGTCAAAATTTGTTTGCCGATTAACTTCACTAATCCTGCCAGAACCACAGGTTTGGTTATCCCACGATTATTTTCCGGTTAGGTGTTATTACGTGTTCAAATAACAAGTTTTCCGCGTTACTTCCAGAATAGAACTTACGCGGCTGCTAGGCGGGGACTGTACAACTGGTCCTTACTAGTGTAGCGATCTGGCCAAAAATTTTCTGTCAAAATTTCGTTTTCTTGGATACACCGAGAAGATAATATGTAATCTTTCTGACCTGTTATTCCTGTCAGTCGTTTATTTCCACTCTGGTAGTCTGAATCTATGGATTTCGCTAGTAATTATAACATCGCTGATCATTCGCAAACCCAATCAACCACGTAATCAGACAGCGATTGGCATTCATCCATTTGGCTTTACTCCCTCAGCTCGTATAGCCCCGTCCCCTTTTGCCTGCTGAAAGTTTATTTCTGGATGCGACGAGGATTCTCCTGACAGAGACATCACATACACTATGCATACATTCAAAAGTCAACTTAGGATTCATTCAGAAATAAACTTAAAATGTGTTCGAAAACCAACAAGGAACGTTTCAAAATGATATGAATAATCAATAGGCAAACGTGCGCTGGATGCTAGGTGCTTTGTGAAACAAGTTGTTTTCCTCAAGAATATGAATTTGGCGCCCCCTTTTCCCGGTAGCATCTAGCTGCTTGTTGCGACTGCTTGCACAACCAACAGCCACATTCCTGTTGCCAGAAGCGGGAGAATCTACTACTCAAGCATGACTCAAATGCGCATGCGCCCGCGCGTAACTGCTAAAACAAATCGAATGTAAACAGTTGCGACTTCACGCTCAATGGAGGCAATTTGTTGTTATGAAGCACTGCATAGTCTTCCTAAAGCCTTTGACACATTTTCAATTGGCAGACACTTGCATGAGCACTGTGTGTCATTGTTGTATATGACGCATTCCCTTTGCAGTTTAAGTTATTTTCGTTTTTTTTTTTTCTCTCATTTTTGTTTTATTGTTGAAGTATTATTCTGCAGTAGCGGCATACAGTAACATCCTTTGTTAGAGTATCAGTTCTTACCAGTAAAAAATACAAAAATTTAACTGAAAACTAAAACAATGAAAAATTCCCGGAATTCTAAAAATATCCCGGTTTTCTCCCTGATAAAAAAATTACCAGGTTTTTCCCAGATCTCCCGGTTGTCCCGGGTTGTATACACCCTGTTTATGAACTGTTTGTGTTAATCTATTAATGTCACACTGATGACGTGCTGACATAGTTATGTTGTTACAGATCTTTGTTATATATTCCTTGCTACGGGCTTTGCTACCCTTGGAACAGAATATTCTGAGCTCAATATAGTCATTAAGCAAATAACTGTTTCACTTTTCAGCGACTAACTACTGGGACATTCTTGCTTGCACAACACATAAATCAAGTTTTCCTTCGCATTTAACAATGTTAAAGGTTGCAAACAGAATTCTAACCCCAGGCTTGACAGTCTGTTCTTTTGCAGATATCATTACATAAAGTTCCTGAAATGTTTTAAATTAAAAATGAAACATGTATCAAGAGCACACTTCTCAGCCACAAAACATTATTAATCATAAATTTTCAAGTCATTACTACATTATCCTTTAAACACCTGTTCACTGGTATCATTCAGCAAGGTGTATGCAATTGCATTTACTGAAGTAATAATATGTAGTGAAAAGTAACCAACAGAAGGCGTACTGAAGTGCAATAAACATTATTGAAGTTTGTGATTCTGACTACTTCAAAGAAAATAAAAATTGTTTATGATATGCATTCAACCAAATGAAGATTGCTTACCTCAAATCCAAATTTGTACCCAAAATGTAAGACTTCCCTTGAGCGATTCAGAACTTGTAATCGGTCACATTCCTCAAGGTCAGTCATGTCATGAGCATCACAAGTATCTTCCACAAGTCGTATAGTAGTAGTAATGTCAGAACAGAGGGAAACAGCACGTGCCTACAAAATCCGCAGTTTTGTTTATATTTCAGCTGTAAAATAACATTACAACATCTATCTCCACATAATTACACAGTACAAATCAATATACAGACTACATTATGGAACAAGTTGCCTCTCTGTTTAATTCAAGCTGAGAAAACATATAATTGTAACCAATAGACAAAAAAATGTGTGTTTTGGATCATCTGAATAATAATCGTGACTATAGTAATAGTTCTATGATTTATTCAACATTATTGCATGTGAAACAACTTCTGATCACTTTAACAAGTACAGGACACGAGTGTCAACTGTTTCAATACCTTCATCACTAACCTGTACAATTTTCTTACTGGCACACTGATTTTATTGTCCATTTTTTGGTCTTACTGTGCTTAATACTGCCATACAAGCGCTTTTCAATATTTCAACCTAGGCTAATGACGACCTGGAAATTTAACGTGTTTCAGATAAGATTCATTTATGCATAATTGTAGTTTAATGATATGAAGGCTTCTTCCAAAGCTGCAGGTAATCGTTCTAGTGAACTCAACTCATCGTTCCTAGCTCCTTTCTCAACTCTGAATTTTTCATTTGCTTGATGCAATCGCAAAACACATTACTGTGTGTGGCGGAGGGCACTTTGTCTACCACTGTCACTTCCCTTTTTCCTGTTCCAGTCATGTATGGTTTGCGGGAAGAACAAATGCTGGCAAGCAACCATGTGGGATTGAATCTCTTTAATTTAATCTTCATGGTCTTTATACAATACATACACAGGAGGAAGCAAATTACTGGCTGACTCTTCTAGGAACACGCACACTCAGAATTTTAACACAGATCATACCATGCTGCAGAACATCTCTCTTGCCGTATCTGCCACTGGAGTTGACAGAGCATTTCCGCGACGCTTTTGCACTTACTAAATGAACCTGTAAGAAAATGTGTTGCTCTTCTTTGAATCGTCTCTAATGCCTCTGTCAATCCTATCTAGTACAAATCCCAGATTGATGAGCAGTATTCACGTATTGGTCAAACGAGTGTTTTGTGAGCTACTTCCTTTGCTGATGGGCTGTTTTTCCTGATGATTCTTCCAATGAACCCCCATCTAGCATCTGTCTTACCAGTGATCAATTTATGAGGTTGCTCCACTTCAAACTGCTCCATACGCATACTCCTACATGTTTTACGGAAGTAGCTGCTTTCAGTGATTGTTCTGGATGCACGTGACCATATAATATTGGGTCTCTTTTTCTCTATGTATCTGCAATATGTTACATATTCTGACTAATCAAAATTACAAATGTTCTCTGCCTAAATTGTTAACATACATCTATTTGAAACTTATACCATTTACTGACTGTCTACCTTTTTAATACAAGGTGAAGTAAAATAAACAAAATGAAACTTTTCACATTAATTTTTAACTTCACTGCCTTCTTTGTTTACTTAGACTGTCATCTGTGGTATCACTATTTTTCATCCTCAACATCGTTATTATCCTAACAAGACAGCTATGAATCTTATGTCTTCATTGTCACAAATATTTGGCTGTTTCTCCCGAATATGTTGCGATTTATGAGGTTGCGATTCTGGTGGGGCTCGAGAACACAGCTGCTGCAGAACAACTGAGAGAAAATTTGGAATACATTTCACAGAAATTTTCTCAGCATGTTATAGTCTTAGGTGGAGATTTCAATTTACCAGATATAGACTGGGACACTCAGATGTTCAGGACGGGTGGTAGGGACAGAGCATCGAGTGACATTATACTGAGTGCACTATCCGAAAATTACCTCGAGCAATTAAACAGAGAACCGACTCGTGGAGATAACATCTTGGACCTACTGGTAACAAACAGACCCGAACATTTCAACTCTGTAAGTGCAGAACAGGGAATCAGTGATTATAAGGCCATTGCAGCATCCCTGAATAGGGAAGTTAATAGGAATGTAAAAAAAGGGAGGAAGGTTTATCTGTTTAGCAAGAGTAATAGAAGGCAGATTTCAGAATACCTAACAGATCAAAACGAAAATTTCTGTTCCGACACTGACAATGTTGAGTGTTTATGAAAAAAGTTCAAGGCAATCGTAAAATACGTTTTAGACAGGTACATGCTGAGTAAAACTGTGAGGAACGGGAAAAACCCACCGTGGTTCAACAACAAAGTTAGGAAACTACTGCGAAAACAAAGAGAGCTTCACTGCAAGTTTAAACGCAGCCAAAAACTCCCAGACAAATAGAAGCTAAACGATGTCAAAGTTAGCGTAAGGAAGGCTATGCGTGAAGCGTTCAGTGAATTCGAAAGTAAAATTCTAAGTACTGACTTGACAGAAAATCCTAGGAAGTTCTGGTCTTACGTTAAATCAGTAAGTGGCTCGAAACAGCATATCCAGACACTCTGGGATGATGATGGCATTGAAACAGACAATGACACGCGTAAAGCTGAAATACTAAACACCTTTTTCCAAAGCTGTTTCACAGAGGAAGACTGCACTGCAGTTCCTTCTCTAAATCCTCACACAAACGAAAAAATGGCTGACATCGAAATAAGTGTCCAAGGAATAGAAAAGCAACTGGAATCACTCAACAGAGGAAAGTCCACTGGACCTGACGGGATACCAATTCGAGTCTACACAGAGTACGCGAAAGAACTTGCCCCCCTTCTAACAGCCATGTACCGCAATTCTCTAGAGGAACGGAAGGTTCCAAATGATTGGAAAAGAGCACAGGTAGTCCCAGTCTTCAAGAAGGGTCGTCGAGCAGATGCGCAAAACTATAGACCTATATCTCTGATGTCGATCTGTTGTAGAATTTTAGAACATATTTTTTGCTCGAGTATCATGTCGTTTTTGGAAACCCAGAATCTACTCTGTAGGAATCAACATGGATTCCGGAAACAGCGATCGAATGTGACCCAACTCACTTTATTTGTTCATGAAACCCAGAAAATATTAGATACAGGCTCCCAGGTAGATGCTATTTTCCTTGACTTCCGGAAGGCGTTTGATACAGTTCCGCACTGTCGCCTGATAAACAAAGTAAGAGCCTACGGAATATCAGACCAGCTGTGTGGCTGGATTGAGGAGTTTTTAGCAAACAGAACACAGCATGTTGTTCTCAATGGAGAGATGTCTACAGACGTTAAAGTAACCTCTGGCATGCCACAGGGGAGTGTTATGGGACCACTGCTTTTCACAATATATATAAATGACCTAGTAGATAGTGTCGGAAGTCCCATGCGGCTTTTCGCGGATGATGCTGTAGTATACAGAGAAGTTGCAGCATTAGAAAATTGTAGCGAAATGCAGGAAGATCTGCAGCAGATAGGCACTTGGTGCAGGGAGGGGTAACTGACCCTTAACATAGACAAATGTAATGTATTGCGAATACATAGAATAAAGGATCCTTTATTGTATGATTACATGACAGCGGAACAAACACTGGTAGCAGTTACTTCTGTAAAATATCTGGGAGTATGCTTGCGGAACAATTTGAAGTGGAATGACCATATGAAATTAATTGTTGGTAAGACAGGTACCAGGTTGAGATTCATTGGGAAGTCCTTAGAAAATGTAGTCCATCAACAAAGGAGGTGGCTTACAAAACACTCGTTCAACCTATACTTGAGTATTGCTCATCAGTGTGGGATCCGTACCAGATCAGGTTGACGGAGGAGATAGAGAAGATCCAAAGAAGAGCAGCGCGTTTTGTCACAGGGTTATTTGGTAACTGTGATAGCATTATGGAGATGTTTAGCAAACTCAAGTGGCAGACTCTGCAAGAGAGGCGCTCTGCATCGCGGTGTAGCTTTTTCTCGCCAGGTTTCAAGAGGGTGCGTTTCTGGATGAGGTATCGAATATATTGCTTCCCCCTACTTATACCTCCCGACGAGATCATCAATGTAAAATTAGAGAGATTCGAGCGCGCACGGAGGCTTTCCGACAGTCATTCTTCCCGCGAACCATACGCAACTGGAACAGAAAAGGGAGGTAATGACAGTGGCACGTAAAGTGCCCTCCGCCACACACCGTTGGGTGGCTTGCGGAGTATAAATGTAGATGCAGATGTGCAATATCTTCTGTTTCCAAGAAAACATCAACAGCTCTTGCTCTATGAGGTCAATCGTTATCATCCATCAACACAAAGTCTGGGCCCGCACCAGCTCACAACAACGACAAGTAAGGTCGCAAGATCTCATCACGATACCGGACAGCAATCAAATCTCTGATTCATCCATACAATTTCATGAAGAGGTGTTAATGTGGTCAACATAATCTCTGCACACAACATTAGAGATTCTCCTCTATATCAGTCCCTTTCCATAATGTTTGGGGCCCAAAATCATATTCCAATTTCCCTCCAGATGCAAAAGTGTCAAGAATCACTCTCCAGACCCAATCAGGACTCGTCTGTGAGTAGAACTTTGGCCCACTGTTCGACTGCCCAGGTGGCACATTGACGACTGCACTCTACACATTCCCTTCTGTGAAGATGCATCAGAGGTACACATACGACAGGCCTCGAACAATAAAGGCCACTCTGCTGAAGCCTTCTGGCTTTGTCTTGATACAAAACATCCAGTGGGTGCTTCGAGATCAGATGCCAATCGCCTTGCAGTGCTAAGGCAGTACCATTGTGCCCTTACATCCAAATAACGGTCCTTTCTTTCTGACCTCATACATCATCAGCCCTACCCTGGTATTTGGGGTACTGTTTCGGTCTCTATAAATTGTTGCCACATCCGAGAAACAATAGCATGGTTCACATTAAACTATCGGGCCTCATCAGTTTGTGACTGTTCTGCCTCCATTCTTCTTATTGCCCTCCACTGCAGGGAGTATGGTAGGTGCCTTCTTTGTGACATACTGCACTGTCAGTGACTGTATACACAGTGATTGTGGATGTGGTACCACCTGATAAACATCACCCCATTTGACAGGTGCCCTGATGTCATCATTGATATGATTGTCCATTGATCGGAGTGCCATTTTCCGTGCAGAAGACGATTGTACAGACATCTGCTGATAGTTTGTATGATTATAAGGTGAATTAGACATAGGACAAGGAAATAGTGTTTTGTTGCTTTAATTTTGGACATCAGTGTAGTTGCTGAATTCTGTATTGGATGGTCGTGAGCTGGATGGTCGTGAGCTGTATGGTACTGAGCTGTGTTCCTGTAATAAAGCTCACAGAGTGTTTCTTAGGACACTGATATTTCTGCTTGCTCTTTTTTTTTCCAGAATCCATGTTGCACTCATGTCATTAACTAGCAGTTACTAGGCTGTGTACTGATATTTACACCGGTCAGCAGTTGTAGTAAAAGGAAGAAGTGTTGAAATGACTTCGTGTTAAGAACAGTGATCGCTGGCTATTAATTACAGTCTGTTGCAGATTCAATTCCGTTTCCATGTATTACTTGAAAGAATCAGCGCACTAAATGGCTGCCACTTGTGGGAAGGAGAGTGGCGCTGCAGCACACAGCGAACAAAGGAAGCTAACACTGATTATGCATTATACTAGTGTAAATGTAAGGTATCTATTATAACAACAGTTTCTAAACGATTGCTGGAAAAGTCTTTAAGCAGCTTCATTCCCTACATCTGCATAATAATCTGCCGAAGACAGCCACAGGATGAAAGTTCATATTATATGAATGCATGGTGCTGTCTGTTCTTTTGCACATGTATGAAAGAAAAACACTATGTGGAATCTGCAGCTATGATACAGTATATGTAAATTGACGGTGGAGGGGGAAGAAAGGAAAGGGACTATTGATGTCAGCTGCATCGGGACTATACGTGGAATCAGCAGCATTGAGTGAAAATTTGTGCTGGACTGGGAATCGAACACATGGTCTCCTGCTTACTAGAGATCTGCATTAACTACTGTGCCACTCAGACATGGAGTTTATCGCAATTGTGTAGACTATCTCGGTATGCTTCTCAGCCGACCAACGTTCCCAGTGCCTTGTGCCACCTACCCATGGCCCCTGTCCACGTCATCCACGATTGCTCCGAGAGATTCTCGCAGGGGTCACATATAAATGTGCATCCACACTGAAGAAGATAGACTAGTTGCCCATCCAGGCAAATCAATTATATGAAAGTGTGGAGTCTGTTCCTTCAGATATGTTAATTGAAAAACTGTTTCATTAAGTGATTCTCAAGCATGAAGACTTAAGTTTTTTAAATAACGCTGGCTTTGTCTTAAATTCATATTTCTTGAACTGTGAGCCCATATAAATTGGTTTTGGCAAGCTGTGGTGGATTATTGTTAAATTTAATAACAGTTTTATTATATGTTTTACGTAAAATGTCTGACCCAAGCACAATCAATCTCTCTGTCCTTTTAATCCTGACAGCCCACTAATCTGCAACAGTACACATCACATCATCATCATCATCATCATCATCATCATCCACAAGAAGCCTCATAGAACTTCCAAGGTTAATTACTAGGTCATTTATACAAACTGTGAAAATTAATTGTCCTATAACTTTTATGTCTGAAGACTTCCTTCTTGCTAGAAGCTATTCAATCCAATCACAGTTTTTGTTGTGCCAAGTGCTTTCTCGTAGCTGATAAAAACTCCACAGGAAGCAAAACCGATTTTTGGTGCTTCTTTTAATTCCTTCGTTGACAAACTGTAAATAGTAAATTGTGTTGCACCACCTTCAGAGGCCAGCTAGGTATTTTCCAGTTTAAAGTGCTTTTCGATACAATCAGTAAAGATTTTTGTAAAAATCCTATGTATCACAAAGGATTAATGAGCTGGCAGTTCATATCTTCCCCATTCTTTTTCCTGTGGATTACAACAAATACTGCATTGTTCCAAATATCTGATATTGCCTTCTTTGTAAAAACTCTTGAGAAAAATTTTACACATTTTGCTTTCACCACCTCTCCCCCTACTCTTATCACTTCTACTGATTTTCTTTCTCTTTCCACCTGCCAAATGGATTTTCTTACTTCTTCTGGTAGTATCTTTTACAGTCTTGTCCACCTCCTAGGGTAATGAACATGAAAATTTGATGCATGGGACAGGCACATAAAATTATCATAAACTGAATACATGCACTTTATGTACATTAAGAATAAATAAATGGATTTCAGAACTGTTAGTGGCTGCATTCAACAACTTTTCAAAGAAAGAAAGAAAGAGAGAGGGAGAGAGAGAGGGGGGGGGGGGGGGGGGGGGAGGGGAGGGGAGGGGAGGGGAGATAGAACATTCATTCCGTTAGTGTAAAAATTGCTATGGCATTTTGAAAGGCAAGAGAAAGAATGCAGATGTGAGCTTTATGTTATGTCAAAGAGCAAGTTGCTTGGACAACTCAGTTGGTATGGCACTAAATTGGAGAGGACATCTGGTCACATACACAGGCTTTATCTCCCATTTCTGATCACATTTGACTACAGGAAGTGAATAATTGTGTTAAGGAGATGACACATATGACGAAGTGCCACTTTTCTACATGCTGTGTTTACTTACAGTTACTTGGTTAAAACATGAGGCTCTAGATGATTCCTACACTCGGGTGTGGCACTAGATACGGTAATGAACGTTAATGAAGAAGTAGGATTTGATAAATCATAAGACACAAAAAAATAATTAAAAACTTATCAACAAAAATAAAATGATCCACATTACATTTCATTTAACAGCAGCCAAGGCTACAAGTTATAGTGCTGGGGAGTGTCTAATACAAACCTTAAGTTCCTGCAGCGAACCAGCAATAATAACACTGCATGAAGGGTGGATGCTGCTCAGGAACTCAGGGTTTTCTAAGTCTTTCCTCAGCGTTTTTGCAAATGCCAGTGCCTTTAATGCCCTATCACGTGCTTCAGTGTACAGGAACTGGATTTCCCTGCAGACGGACAGTGCTGTTTGCCTGTGCAAATGTGCATAAATAAATTTTAATTATTTCTATTTTGAATATATGAAAAATAAAACAATCAGTGCATCAACACATACCACCACACAAGAAGAAATAAATAGGTAAGGAACAATTACATAAAATTTCTTCAAGATGAAAATACTTTATTGCTTAAAATACTACTGTGAACATACAGTGTGTTTTTTTCCTTAAGTATTCCTTTAGAAATATGAGCGCTTGTTCATTTTCGACACTAGGACACACATCTCTTCTACCACAAACTCTTTGCTTTTCATATTTTGGGAGGAGGTTGTATGGACCAAAAAAGAAATAAACTTTTAACGAACATGGGCTCCAGAATATGTACCTTAAGAGCTAAGAGCATTGGTTCACTAGAAGAGATGTGCTCCACGTTAGTGAAAATGAACAAGTGCTCATAGCTCTTCAAGTATATATTTTAGACCCCATGTTTACCAGACTTTTTTCCTTTCTTCTCCCAAAACATGGAAAGCAATGACCTTGCAGCAGAAGAGATCTGTTTCATAGTACTGAATATGAACTATTGCTCATACCTCTTAAAGTACACATTTTAGAGCCCACGTTTACTGGACATTTTTTCTTTTTTGTACAAGGAACCTGTCACAAAAGTTTGTTGGTGCTTTTTTTTTTTTTTCATTTTGAGACACCCTCTGTTAATATTATCACTTACAGTACTTGTGTAAGTAATTAATAAATGACATATTTCACCTAAAGTTATACCTCTTTTTGGTTTGCAGAACAAGATAAGTAACTACTATTGCATATTATAGTCCCACTGTTAATTTCTCATAACGCGTATCCAGCAACTGCACACGCTATGATGCTTGTGCTGTGGCAGGTAGGGATGATGATGGCTGCATGGTTATCAGCACCCATCTGTTTCACTGTCCGGTCTCACAACTGTCCCGAATGATGATGAAATGATGAGGACAACACACACACCCAGCAGTCTCTGGGTGGAGAAAATCCACAACCTAGATGGGAATCTAATCTGGCAACCTGTGATCCAGAGGCAGCAACATTAGCCACTAGACCCTGAACTGCAAATGTGGCACTAGAGGTGTACAAATTCCCCTTGCAGCCTGCTTGCCCCTAGCTCCTTTGCAACCATTCATGCAGGTCAGCCTGCCGCGACGTAAACACAAGAGTGCGCGTGTACTGAGGCATAGCGGGTAATGCGGCCGATACGGGCTCCCACAAGCCCGGGCTACCTGGGTTCCCGCAAGCCTGCCAAGCTTCACGGGACCCGCTCAGCTTGCTGCGCCTGACAACAGGTTGCGCTGCCAAGCTACCGTGACTAGAGTAGCTAGGTAGTTAGCCCGCAGTTCATTTATCGCAACGGTGGAGGCAGCACAATGAATAGGTCGAACTTTAGTGAGATTGAAAAAAAATTGACAACTGGCGAATACATGCTGGTAATGAAACAGAGCACAAGTGCCGCATGGGAAATGTTTTCGTGTGTTTATAAGGCCGCTTCAAATAAATCGGTAGGTGTGTCTCAATGCAAACTATGTAAAAAGCTCTTAAGTAATTATTCGGGAACCTCAAGTATGTTACGACATGTGTGCGAATTTGACAAGCAGTTCCCTCACTCCATAAATATCTTGAAAGAGGACAAAGATTTAGTGGCCGAAAAGTGCGTCAAAATGTGTGGTAAGGACCTGAGACCATTTAGCAGTATAGAGGGAGAAGGATTTCTTAATTTAGGGCAGACACTGATCGACATAGGTAAAAAATATGGCTCAGTTGATATTAAAAATGTTATGCCTTCCCGAGTGACAGTAGCTAGGAAAGTTCAAACCTTAGCTGATAAAGTGCACAGCAAAATGCTCCCAGATATAGTGCATGCGATTCGTTTTGGTATATGTGCCAGTACAACTGATCTATGGACAGACAATTACAAAGCGGTGCATTACATGTCCGTGACAATGCATTACATAAATTCAGACTGGCGTTTGAATAAATATGTACTGAGGTGCTCTGCATTTCCTGACTGCCCAAAAACTGGCTCGAATATTCGAAACGAGTTGGAAGATGGCTTAGAAACTATGGGTGTTTCTCGTGAAGACATTGCTAAAATTACGTTTGTCACAGACCAGGGCAGTAACATTGTCAACGCTCTCGAAATACACTCCTGGAAATTGAAATAAGAACACCGTGAATTCATTGTCCCAGGAAGGGGAAACCTTATTGACACATTCCTGGGGTCAGATACATCACATGATCACACTGACAGAACCACAGGCACATAGACACAGGCAACAGAGCATGCACAATATCGGCACTAGTACAGTGTATATCCACCTTTCGCAGCAATGCAGGCTGCTATTCTCCCATGGAGACGATCGTAGAGATGCTGGATGTAGTCCTGTGGAACGGCTTGCCATGCCATTTCCACCTGGCGCCTCAGTTGGACCAGCGTTCGTGCTGGACGTGCAGACCGCGTGAGACGACACTTCATCCACTCCCAAACATGCTCAATGGGGGACAGATCCGGAGATCTTGCTGGCCAGGATAGTTGACTTACACCTTCTAGAGCACGTTGGGTGGCACGGGATACATGCAGACGTGCATTGTCCTGTTGGAACAGCAAGTTCCCTTGCCGGTCTAGGAATGGTAGAACGACGGGTTCGATGACGGTTTGGATGTACCGTGCACTATTCAGTGTCCCCTCGACGATCACTAGTGGTGTACGGCCAGTGTAGGAGATCGCTCCCCACACCATGATGCCGGGTGTTGGCCCTGTGTGCCTCGGTCGTATGCAGTCCTGATTGTGGCGCTCACCTGCACGGCGCCAAACACGCATACGACCATCATTGGCACCAAGGCAGAAGCGACTCTCATCGCTGAAGACGACACGTCTCCATTCGTCCCTCCATTCACGCCTGTCGCGACACCACTGGAGGCGGGCTGCACTATGTTGGGGCGTGAGCGGAAGACGGCCTAACGGTGTGCGGGACCGTAGCCCAGCTTCATGGAGACGGTTGCGAATGGTCCTCGCCGATACCCCAGGAGCAACAGTGTCCCTAATTTGCTGGGAAATGGCGGTGCGGTCCCCTACGGCACTGCGTAGGATCCTATGGTCTTGGCGTGCATCCGTGTGTCGCTGCGGTCCGGTCCCAGGTCGACGGGCACGTGCACCTTCCGCCGACCACTGGCGACAACATCGATGTACTGTGGAGACCTCACGCCCCACGTGTTGAGCAATTCGGCGGTACGTCCACCCGGCCTCCCGCATGCCCACTATACGCCCTCGCTCAAAGTCCGTCAACTGCACATACGGTTCACGTCCACGCTGTCGCGGCATGCTACCAGTGTTAAAGACTGCGATGGAGCTCCGTATTCCACGGCAAACTGACTGACACTGACGGCGGCGGTGCACAAATGCTGCGCAGCTAGCGCCATTCGACGGCCAACACCGCGGTTCCTGGTGTGTCCGCTGTGCCGTGCGTGTGATCATTGCTTGTACAGCCCTCTCGCAGTGTCCGGAGCAAGTATGGTGGGTCTGACACACCGGTGTCAATGTGTTCTTTTTTCCATTTCCAGGAGTGTATATCAGCGTCTTCCATGCAAGGCTCATAGTATAAACACAGTCTTGAAACATGTTCTGAGTGAACAGTTTTTGAAAGAAAATGTTCCAAATATATTAGCCATTGTTAATACAGTGCGGGCTACGGTTTCGTACTTCAAGAGAAGAGGTCTCTGTGTGAGACTGAACTCATCTTTAAAGCAGTGGGTTTCAACTCGTTGGAATAGTTATTTTGACATGCTTGTATCAGTCCATTCTCAGATTGATTCAGCGAAGGCTGTTTTACATAATGAAGGTGCCTCTGATAAGATGCTGGATTGTGACCACCATATAACTGGCCAGCTTATAGAATTTCTTAAGCCGTTTAAAGAAGCCACAGTTGATCTAGAGGGTGACAAGGAGCCAACCCTACATTTAGTTCTACTGTGGTTTTATGCCTTAAAAACTCACTGTACCGTACGGGATAACGATTAAGAGGTTTGTAATTTTATTCCATCTGAATATTATAGAACCACTTGTGAAATATGTATGTTGAGAAAATGTATTTTCAGGACATGAAACCTTTTAAACAAGCCGCCGATGCCTTCCTAGAACAGAAAATGTGCATTAGTATGTTGCATAAAATTGCAATGTTTATGGTGGCTAACTACCGCACATTAAGAAAGTTAACCGAGGATGAAAAAATTGAAGTTTACCAAGCAGCACGACAGATGTGTGCTGAAGATAAGCTCCTAAGATAATGCATATATTCTTCATCTACATGTACATGGTTACTCTGCAAGTCACACGCAAGTGCTTGGTTGAGGGTTCATCGAACCACTTTCAACTTATTTGTCTCCTATTCCCGAATTTCGCGCGGGATAGAACACCTGCATCTCTCCGTCTGAGCGCTGTTTTTTTGTATTTTATTCTGATGATCATTTCTTCCAATGTAGATGGGACTCAACAATATATCTTCGAATGCGGAGGTGTAAGATGGTGATCGAAATTTCATATATAGATCGAGCCACGTCGTCAGAAAATGCCATTGTTGTAATGATTCCCACCCCAAACTTGTGTAATTTCCGCGACACTCTTTCCCCTGTGTCACGATAATACGAAACCAGCTGCCCTTATTTAGACTCTTTCGACCTCTACCGTAGCAATGCTCCAAAAGAGTGTTTTGTCATTAAAATGCCTACAGCATTTTCTGTGTGTCCATTCCTATTTAAGTAGGTCGTAATTGTAATCAGAGGTATTAAGTAGAATCTACAGCCTTTAGATCTGACTGGTTGATCTTGTAAACAAAGTTTAATGGACTTAGTTTAGTACACACAGGGATAACCTCGCTCTTGTCATTATTTATTGCCAACTGCTAATTTTTAAACCAAAAATATATACCTTATTTAAATCGTCCTGCAGTTAGTTTTGATCTTCTGGTGACTTTACTGGACGATAAATGATAGCATCATCTAAAAACTATTGTAATTTCAACTATGTGTAGTACGATCTTCACATTATTCTGCAAATATTAATTGGAACCTGTACAGTTTCAGTACAAGTGCCCAATCACAGCACCCAAGAAACAAATCCAGGGCCGTACAAAATGGCGAAATTTGAGGACTGGGCAGAAGAGCCTCCTTTCCTACATGATGAAGTCAGCAGATACTTGCAAGAACACTGTGTGAACGAGGGAGATATTCTACAGTGGTGGAAAAATAACTCCCAACGACTTCCTCGACTTGCGTGTGTGGCAAGAAAAATATTAAATATACCAGCCACTAGTGCCACTAGTGAGAGAATTTTTAGTTGTGCTGGAAACCTAATTAGCGAAAAACGATCACCTCTTAATGCAGACAGACTTAGCAATTTTGTCATAACTAATCAGCATACACATTAAGAATACAGTAGAACATTAGACAGGAAACTATAGTTTGAGCACAATTTTACTAATTAAGAGTGCAGATTTCTTTCTTGTGCTTTCTGGGCGTCAATTTCTGAGATAGAAATTTTGTAATGCATACAGTTCATTTTTATTTTAGACTAAACTTTTTGATTTCAATCCTGCCAAGTGACATTTATTATTGTTTGTAAACCATTTTCTGTTACTTGTGTTTGCAAAAGTAGCCAAATATTTTTAGGAGTATCTGGTTTGGCCTAAATAATACTTTCAGGGGAACTGAAGGAAAATTTGTAAATATTTTACGTTGAAAAGTGTTCTGCAAAATAAAATATTCATTTGTGGATTAAGGCAATATGCATTATGAGTTTAAATTACAATTTATTTTGTTGAGTTCCACACATATTGCAAAATGTAATTTTATTCTTGTATTTCTATATTAAGGGGAATCCCACATGCAGAGTCAAGATGCTGAAGACCTAGACACTACAAATGCTCCTAAAACGAAGAGCGTCTCTTTCCATGAATGTATTGTAGTAGGAATATAGTGGAAACTCTGAGCCACTCTCCACAGCGTCTACATCTGCGTCATGAGGATTCAGACTCATCGTTTAGGTCTGTGTTATGAGGATCTACAGTCGTCATTTAGGTTTGCATCTTGCAAGTAAACACTCGTCGTCTTAGTCTGCATCATGATGGTCCGAAATATGGTCCCTCATTACGCAGACCTAGACTACAAGTGTGGACTCTCATGAAGAAAACGTAGGCGCCGAGAAAAATGGCTCAGGGTCGCCATTGTATTCCCAGTATTATAGTTTTTAGACGATCTGGATACAAAACAAGTCCTTCGATTTTGTTAAAATGCATTTTGGCAATTTAGAATGATTTTGCCAACTTCGAATGAATTCACAGAACCAGTAAAATACATCCTGGAAACGTAGTTAAATATTTATATAATTGGTGTCATACTTGGCTGAAACATACTAAAGATAAAGAATCTAGACTTCCAAAATCTTAATTTGGTTCTCATTGCAGTACAGTGGTTAATAGGGGCGTAGATAATTTATTCTTCTGGGGAGGTGACCAATCTTCTTTTTGGGGGGTAGAGGTTCACTTCTTTAGTATAAATATCCATCTGTTTCGGTGTTGAAAAGTGCAGCACAGACTGCATTGTGTTGCCTGGGCATTTATTTATTTCATACTCTCGTAGTCCATCTTCCCTCCCCTATTTTCTCTCTATCCATTTAGTCCTCTCCCACTATCTCTCTGATCACCCCCCCCCCCCCCCCCATCCCTTGGCCGGCCGGAGTGGCCAAGCAGTTCTAGGCGCTACAGTCTGGAACCACGTGACCGCTACGGTTGCAGGTTCGAATCCTGCCTCGGGCATGGATATGTGTAATGTCCTTAGGTTAGTTAGGTTTAAGTGGTTCTAAGTTCTATGGGACTGATGACCTCAGAAGTTAAGTCCCATATTGCTCAGGGCCATTTGAACCATTTTTGAACCCATCCCTTGACCCCTCTCCCCCCACGCTCTATCCTTCTCCTCGTCCTCTTCTCTGTTGGATTCCGCCACCTCAGTTCATCTCCTCTTCACCTATCTATGAAAACTCATATATATCTGTCAACTTTTGTGGTGATCAGTAAATCAGTGTCAAAGTTTATTGCTACGTAGCATTTATTGTAATACTTTTTGATACGCAGCATTGATAGTTTTGTTTTCTGGTGCGTAAACAAATGAAGTTGAAGGTGTCCCGACAGGGGAATATGCGACATACAAATGGCCATGTGAAAAACATGATTTTCAAGATTGATGCCACAAACATATAACAACTGCCCTTGCGATTTATCTATCGACATGGAAAATGTAAGCTGCACTGGAAATTATAACGGTTTAAAGTCGAATGGCATGCCGGTCGGAATCTTAGTGATACTGGAATCAAACTGTCTTCACCTTTGTACTTTCCTTTTAAAATTGTGGTTTCGATTACGTTGTTCTTTAATTTCTTCCTCGCAAGCTGGGTGCCATTACAAAGACGTGGCTGGTTTACCTTTCGCAACATAATGATTGCCGATCCGACTTAATTACAGATTGGGAGGCGGTAATCCAGGGAAATCCAGCGAATTTAAAAATTCCGTAGGATAGTTGACTACATCATCTTGGTTAGTAACGGAATAAACAGACTTGTATGTCAGCAATTCGCCAGGTGTCATATTTTGAATCTGAAAATTCATTTCGTTAACATCAAGGTTTTTTGCAGCCAATATAACACGTTTATTCAACCAAAAATGGTTTGCAACTGTTAAACGACATTTGCTGTGCGCGAATTGTCAAACATGATGACTATGAATGTGTCAGACAGCTCTCAAATTTCAAAACGATAATAGACATTACGTTTATAAAAAACAAAGATGATGTGACTTACCAAACAAAAGCGCTGGCAGGTCGATAGACACACACAAACACAAACATACACATAAAATTCAAGCTTTCGCAACAAACTGTTGCCTCATTCTGTCGTCTTATTTTCTCTTTGTGTTTTTGCATTCCCTCTTTCCTGATGAGGCAACAGTTTGTTGCGAAAGCTTGAATTTTGTGTGTATGTTTGTGTTTGTGTGTGTCTATCAACCTGCCAGCGCTTTCGTTTGGTAAGTCACATCATCTTTGTTTTTAGATATATTTTTCCCATGTGGAATGTTTCCCTCTATCATATTAATATCATTAATTTGAATCCAACAATTACGTTTGTTATTGTCACTGTTGCATTTCGAAATCTTTCCTGTCGTCTTATTTTCTCTTTGTGTTTTTGCAATCCCTCTTTCCTGATGAGGCAAAAGTTTGTTGCGAAAGCTTGTATTTTGTGTGGTAACCCGCAAACGATGTCAAAATCTTTTGTATGGTACTCTATTCAATGTACTGTCCGAAATATTATGTAGACAGTGATGTTCCTCTTGATGGTCAAGTGTGCAAAATTTCTTCAAGATCAGAATAAAATTGTAGGTTGGTGTAGAAGTGTGTAAGTAAAGTACCCTCCGCCATGCACCATTCAGAATTTTAAGCAGACAGCGCCCTCGATCCTGCTTTGAATATCAAGTGTGCCAAATTTCATCAAGATCGGAATAAATACGTACAATTTGTCGAATTCCGTTACATAAAGGAACCTCTGCCATGCACCATACGAAACTTTATGTAGACTGTGACCTTCCTCTTGCTTTCAAGGTATAGTGTGCAAAATTTCATCAAGATTGTATGCAATACAAACTCACGGACACAATGAAAACGTACTTTCAATTTTTGTCAAATTTTCCAATTTTTCGGTCGATTTTCGAAAAATTTTATTTCATAAAAACCTTGTCCTGAGAATTACGAACACAGCAAAAAAAATTTAGCCGAATTGGTCCAGCAGTTCTCGAGTTTTACGCTTATCAACACATTTGGCAATTAATTTTTATTTATATAGATAAGAAGCCCGAAATATACGCGTAAAGGATATAATGTTGGGGTTTGTCTTTTGGTGCTCAGGTAAAATAAAAACTTTTGATTAACGTTCATAATACGACAATGACACGCGCAGACTAAACGGCTGCGTAGCGCAGCTCAGCAGTAATACGGGCAGGCAAGCAAGTTTCCTGCAGCCTGCCCGGGTTGGGTTCTGCTTGGCTTCGCTGGGAGTGAAGCAGCCTGCCCGTTCTGCTGACAATGCGCGGCGGCCTGCCCGCCTGGCCACTGGGCAAGCATGGGCGGATTAAAAGCAGAACATGTACACCACTATGTGGCACGTGGGGCTCTACTGCCACTGAAGAGAGTGGTCTTTGGCATTGGGTGCAATTCTGCATTACTCGTTATATAAAACTGGAAAGCATATTCTGATACTAGGTTCCACTGAAAATGTTTGTCATCACAAATCCATCAACATCAATGATGTGAATTTCAAAATTAACTGGCATGACACTGAGTTTTCAAAGGAGTGAAATGATTACTTTATGGGGTTTATCAACACATAATAAATTTACCATGCACGACACCTGCTCTTCAGCAAAGAGTTTAAGAGACCTCAAATATGCATTGATGATACATCAACCCACACAGCATTACTCAGTCACAAAGAATGAAGTATTACACTATAAGTAACCAAGCCATGTTTAACAAATTACAGATGAGACATTACATCCAATAAAGCAATGTGCTGTTGACTGTAGATAAGTTGATCAGTTTATAATGAAAACTGTGTCAACTTCAGTCATCATCATAATTCTGCTAATTAAATGAATGCTAATTTCTGCAGCAATTTATTTTCTTCTGCAGAGTGGAAAACCTTACTGAAGGAAGCATCTTTCTGTGGAACACAGTGTTTACATCTACTGTACAAGGAGAAAAGTGAAAAAAAGTACAGCACTCTACACCGAAGTACCAATTATGAGGATACTCCAAGAAATAGCAAGATACTGGCCATCTCCACTATGGAGACTGATTTCAAGCTACTTAATAATACCGTATCATTTTATTCAGTATCATGTATCGGTGTTCTAACAGTGCAAGTCAAAAGGAAGCTGCTACTGAACAATCTGTGACTGCTTAAAATGAACTATGTGATACAAAGTCCTGTCACCTGTGAGGTCAGAGATGTTATTCAAATTTCAAGGATGGAAGTTGAAACAGACACAAATTTGCCATCTGCTTAAAGAAGTGTATGGTGAAACAGTAATGTTTTGTAGAAATGAGAGAAAATAGTGTGAAATGCACAACAAAGAACAAATATGGATCATAAAACTCAATCTAGAAGTCCATTGCTCATCACAGATGATCTGAAGAATCATCAAGAAGTTCATAGACTTCCGGGGATATAGTTTTGGAATTTGTGAAATGAATGAAATGAGGAATTACGGTACAGTCTCCTTCAGTGAAACATCTATGTAAGAAGCAATTCAGTATTTCAGCTTTTGTCCTCTGCTTCAGAGTCTAAGTATGACCTTTAAGTGTAAATGATATTTCTGTTAAGTGTTCACTCAGTGAATGAGTCTATAGAACTAAATACACACCTCATGATGGTGTATATGTATGTTAACAGAAGGCAGTTCTGATTTTTAATGTAGTCTACAAATAATAATTACACTTTTATCTTTTCACATTTTGTGTGCAATTCTACACAGAAACACTTGGGAAATCATTCTCTACGGCTGATAGAATCCTTTCAGATTGTGATAAATTTTTCTTTAGATGATGGCTAAGTATAATTACCTAAAAAGATACCAAATTTGCAAGTGACATTGACAGTTTAATTTCAGGTAAACTGTCTTTTAACCTCTCAGCCTTCTACTGATAATGCTCAGATTCTCCCTCTTAAGCTCTGAGGTACACATCATGAATTGTAAAACAAACACATTTATGTAAATAAATTCATAATGTGCACTTGAGTATTTACTTGAGTAATAATAAAGTAAATACTAATTAAGCCATGTGTCATGAACATCTTTAAATGTTTGACAACTGCAAACAGTCAGCTAGTAAAAATATCAAACTGACTTACTTCACTGAAATGTCCTCATCTGATTCATCCCCATTGTGAATTATTTTTGTCAGTTCTTTTACTCTCGTAGTGAGATATTCTCCGACAGCTTCCAACATCCCCCTTGCAATGCGACTGAAAATTAAATTGCAATATTTGCTTTAAAGTCTGTATAACTGCAGAGTAAACAGGAGAATAAGTATCAATTAATAAATATCTGAAACTGAGTGTCACACCATACTAACATTGCACATAAATCTTATTTACAAACTGAAGATAAATATGACCAACAGATCATATCAAATCAACATAAAATGTGCATACCACATATAAACAAAAAATTTATTTTATTTCTTATCTGTAAATCCATTTTCCTGAAGTAACTGAAATCAAAAACATATGGCAGCACATTAGTAAAGTTCACAACTAAATTTTGGCACAATACTCCAATAAAACAGTATAAGACACAACAAATGTACATGGAGGTAAAATGAAAATATTGTGTGACATTGTTGGTTGTGGAGTTCTACTGCTCTAATCAGCATCTTTTCACTGTTGTGTGTGTGTGTGTGTGTGTGTGTGTGTGTGTGTGTATGTGTGTGTGTGTGTGTGCCTGAAGTGTAACTTTTTTATGGTTAAATGTCAGAAGTACATGACAATTGTAGCATCACTTTTGAGCTGTTGATCAGGAAGAGCGAGGAAAAACTCATGCTGCCTAGTAAGTTGGTGTTCTTGAGTAGCAATGGGAAAAAAGGGAGGGAGCTTTGTCACCTGTAAGGTCTCCATCTGACTAATGCATCACACTCAACAGTGACACATGCTGACACTTCAAGAGACACCGCAAAGAGATTCGTGATTCAAAACTGGACCTTGGTGCACTGGTGGCAATCATGGTACAGCATTCTCTCTCTCTCTCTCTCTCTCTCTCTCTCTCTCTCTCTCTCTTACTGACAAATATGTCTGATGAAATCATCTTAATCACCAGGATTCAAAAAGGCTCCTGGTAAAATTGGCTCCAGGTCAACTGCCACAGTATTAGTTAGTTAAAGAGTCAGCTACCTTGGCAACACGAACACGTACATTTTGGTCATCAACCATAAAACACTCTGATGTCCCTCATTTAATCATCCCCAGTATCACTGAATTTTATCCCCAGTATCACTGAATTTTATGGAAGTATTTTTTCAATGTCTTTGGTTTGCATCATAAGGTACAATCGTACCAGTACAATTTTCTCCTTTTCCTACTCCAGTCATGGTTGATATGCGGGATGAACCACTACTGGTACGACATGAAACGACATGGTATCTTTCTCGACTTTTTCTGGAATGTGGATTCTCAGAATTTTGTGAGTAAGGTTGTTTTGCAAAATGTCTTCCTTTAATGTCTTCAATTGCTATTTGTTTGGCATTGCTGTGATACTTTCACATTAAATAAAAAAGTATGTAAATACATCAAACAGCTTTTCTTTGAACCTTTTCTATTGCTTTCATTAAGAGCCTAGACTGATGAACTTTACTCAGGAATTGATTGAATGAGAGTTTCGTAAGCAACCTCATTCATGCATGTTTTGTGTTGCCTTAGTACTTCCTTAGAAGTATTATAATAGATCTAAGCCTAGCACCTAACTTCCCTACAGCATGGTGTTCCACCTTAAAGTCACTGCAGATGGATACTATCAGGTACTTGAAAGTTCTCACTGGTTCCAGTGACTGCGTATCACTCAGTCAAACAATATCAGATCTTTTCACTCATTTTAAGTGGATTGCATTACATTTATTCACGATTTGAGTTAGTTTGATATCTCTGTCCTACGTGCTGATTAAATTGAAGTCTCATTACATCTTGTACCAAATTTCTAGCTATGTCTCCTCTCAGTATATTACTGTATGATCACCAAATCAACTGACAGAGCTACAAATGTTATCCATTACATCATTTATAAATCGTGAACAGCAATGGCTGCATCACACTACCTTCAAGTACACTTGACATTCTGAGCCTCAGACTATGTCTCCCCATTTACAACAACATAATACCTAATGAAACTTCCTGCTGAATTAGTATTCAAACTGGGGACACCTTTTCTTTTAACAGGCACATGTGACTATACTATTCAAATACTGTTCACCACCTGCCCTCACAGACTTATTTCTGCCAGCACCTTCTTTCCACGTTTTCCTGTATATCACTTGAGATTAGCACTCCTGGAAGAAACGATGGTCTGAAGAATTGGTTCAGCAACAGCCCATGAGACTGTTTAAAGAATAAATTTTCATTTTGCAGCAGGCTGTGCACTGATTTGAAACTTTCTTACAGATTAAACCAGTGTGCTGGACCAAGATTCAAACTTGGATGGGTTGGGGGCTGTACTTGAATGGCTCAGGCAGTAGATCACTTGCCCACGTGATGCAGAGATCACTGGATCAAGTCCCTGTCTGGCTCAAAGTTTTAATCTACCAGGAAGTTTCAAATTGCTTCAATCCTTAACAGGTATGCTCATCAGTGAAAATCAGTTTCTGACATTCAATTTTCATCTTCTGGAAGTTACATTGCTTGTAAATGTACAATGGATGAATTGAGAGGATATCTTTAACTAGGGCAGTGTGGATAAATTTGGATTTGGGTCTGGAAAGTAAGCCTTTTGACAGAAAGGACATATTTGGAACAGAGGGGCACTTGGGGGAGATATGTACAATAGCATGTGAGTCAAGATTGTGATCTATGGGTATGAGTATTGTTCTGAGTGGGCCTTCCTGATCTTATAATGTTCCTTAAAATCCGTCTTGATTGCAAATTTTTTTATTATTCATATGACCGGTTTCGGTTCATTCAGAACCATCTTCAGATCTGATATTTCAGTTACAGGAGTAACCCGTCCAAATCCAGCAACTTTCACATGCTACGTCACATCAGCATGACGTAGCATGTGAAAGTTGTTGGATTTGGACGGGTTACTCCTGTAACTGAAATATCAGATCTGAAGATGGTGCTGAATGAACCGAAACCGGTCATATGAATAATAAAAAATTTGCAATCAAGACGAATTTTAAGTAACATTATAAAATCACTGATTTCCGTTATCCCATAAGACATTATGTCTGTTTATGCAAACCTTCCTGATCTGCTGAAACATGACTATGTCTAATGTAGCACAATGCACAATGGAAGTATCCCCAGGTAATATGCTTCAAAATAAGTAAATCTATTACACATGGCAAAGAAAGAGATTTTCTGCCGCGCTGTTGTAAGTAGTGGGGCTAAAACTGTCATCCATCTACACTACGTTCAAAATTTTGACCTTTGCAATTAATTTTGATTTCACAAATACGAAGAAATGGCTCAAGAAGAGGACATTCACACTAAGAAGATCACAATTTAAGTAAGTACGTCTTCTGCAGACTTCAAGAAATTTTCATTGTTTCTAAACTTAAATACACCATAAAAAGCCAAATAAAGTATACTGAGGTAAAAGGAAACTATTTTATGAAACAAAGAGGCTTCTGACAATAATTTTTTGATCCTGTAGTCATTTATTTTTCAGTCTTATTTCATAAAGGATTTTCAGTTTTGTTGTGGTCTTCAGTCTAAAGACTATTTTGTTGCAGCTCCCCAGCTACTCTACCCTGCACATGCCTCTTCACCTTCAAATAAGTACATGAATCTACATCCATTACTAAATTCATCTCTTGGTCTCCCTCTACAATTTTTACCCTCTGAACATCCCTCCAATACTAAATTTATGATACCTTGATGTCTCAGAATGTGTCCTATCAACCAATCCCCTCTTCTAGCGTAGTAAGGTCACAACTTTCCTTTTTCCTCAATATTATTCAGTACCTTCTCATTACTGATCTACCCATCTCATCTTCAGCATTTTTCTGTTACACTAAATTTCAAAAGCTTATGTTATCTTCTTCTCTAAACTGCTTATTGACCACATTTTACTTCCACCCACTCCCAGACAATTACCTCCAGCAAAAAGCTTTCTAACAATTAAATCTATATTAAATGTTAATAAATTTTTCTTCTTCCAAAATCATTGTCTTGCCATTGCCACTCTACATTTTATATCCTCTCTACTACTACCATCATCAATTATTTTGCTGTCCAAGTACCGAAACTTGTCTACTACATCCAGTGTCTCTTTTCCTAATCTAATTTCCTCAGCATTGCCTAATTTAATTCTACCACATTCTGTTATCTTGGTTTGCTTTTGTTGATGTGAATCTTATGTCCTCCTTTCAAGAGACTGTGCATTCCATTCAAATGCTCTTCCAAGACCTTTGCTGTAACCGATAGGATTACATGTAACTGACAAACCTCGAAGTTTTTATTTCTTATCCTTGAACTTTGAATTCCTACTCCAAAATTTTCTTTGGTTACCCTTAATTTTGCAGTTATGAACTTAAGTTACAATTGTAGTGTCAACTGTGTTTCAGTGGACTATTATTTAATATATTTAATTTTTCTTTCATAATGATTTGGTTTTGGTTGTTTTTATTTTATTTCATATGAGATGAGTGAGCATTGTTAAAGAAGGTACGATCATACGGAATAGATTCCCATCTATATGAGAGGCTTGACGAGTTCTTAAGTAACAGAACCCGGTGTGTTGTCCTCTACAGCAAGCGTTCATCAGAGACAAAGGTATCGTCAGGAGTCCCCCAGGAAAGTGTAATAGAACCACTCTTGTTCTCTAAATAAAAAAAAAATGATCTGATGGCAGGGTGATCAGCAATTTGAGGCTGTTTGCTGATGATCCTGTGGTGTATGGGAGGTGTCACAGATGAGTGACTGTAGAAGGATACAAGATGACTTCGACAAAGTTTCTAGATGATGTGATGAATGGCAGCTTGCTTTCAACCTACATCTACACCTACATGGATACTCTGCAAATCGCATTTAAGTACCTGGCAGAGGGTTTATCGAACCACCTTCACAATTGTCTATTATTCCTATCTCGTATAGCATGTGGGTAGAATGAACACCTATGCTTTCCACATGAATTCTTATTTCCCTTATTTTATCATGGTGATAAGGTCGGCATGGAGGTCGGCATCAACAAAATATTTTTGCATTCAGAGGAGAAAGTTAGTGATCCGAATTTTGTGAGAAGATTCCTCCGCAGCAAAAATAGCCTTTGTTTTAATGATGTCCATCCCAAATCCTGTATCATGTCAGTAACACTATCTCCCCTATTTCACAATAACACAAAACGTGCTGCCCTTCTTTGAACATTTTTGATGTACAATGTCAATCCTAGCTGGTAAGGATCCCACACCACACAGCAGCATTCTAAAAGAGGATGGACAAGAATGGTGTAGGCATTCTCCTTAGTAGATCTGTTACATTTTCTAAGTGTCCTGCCAATAAAATGCAGTCTGGTTAGCCTTCCCCACAACATAAGGAACAGCATAGGGCCTATAACACTACCTTGGGGAATGCCAGAAATCACTTCTGTTCCACTCTATGACTTTCCGTCAATTACTACGAACTGTAACCTCTCTGACAAGAAATCATGAATCCAGTCACATAACTGAGACAATATTCCATAAGTACGTAATTTCACTAGAATCTGCTTGTGTGGTACAGTGTCAAAAGCGTTCCGAAACTCCAGAAATACAGAATCAATTTGAAATCCCTTGTCAATAGCACTCAACACTTCATGTGAATAAAGAGCTAGTTGTGTTTCACGAGAACGATGTTTCCGAAATCCGTGTTGACCGTGTGTCAGTAGATCGTTTTCTTCGAGATAATTCATAATGTTTGAACACAATATATGTTCCAAAATCCTGCTGCATATCACCATTAATGATCTGGGCTTGTAATTTAGTGGATTACTCCAACTACCTTTCTTGAATATTGATGTGACCTATGCAACTTTCCAGTCTTCGGGTACAGATCTTTCGTCAAGTCAACGGTTGTATACGATTGTTAAGTATGGAGTTACTGCATCAGCATACTCTGAAAGGAACCTAATTGCTTTAAGTTGCTTCCCTACTCCACGGATACCTAGTTCCTTGTCACTCATGTTGGCAGCTGTTCTTGATTCGAATTCTGGAATAATTACTTCGTCTTCTTTTGTGAAGGCATTTGGGAAGGCTGTGTTTAGTAACTCTGCTTTGGCAGCACTGTCTTTGATAGTATCTCCATTGCTATCGTGCAGGGAAGGCATTGATTGTGTGTTGCTGCTAGCATACTTCATATATGACCAGAAACTCTTTGGATTTTCTGCCAGGTCTCGAGACAAAGTTTTGTTGTGGAAATTATTATAAGTATATCACATTGATGACCGTGCTAGATTTCGAGCTTCTGTAAATGATAGCCAGTCTTGGAGATTTTGCATCTGTCTAAATTTGGCATGCTTTTTTCGTTTTTTCTGCAACAGTGTTCTGACATGTTTTGTGTACCAAGGAGGATCAGCAGAAAAATGTAAATTAATGCAGGTGAGCAACAAAACAATTCTGTATTTTTCGAATAAAGCATTAGTAGAGTGTTGCTCAACGCAGTCCCATCGATTAAATATCTAGGTGTAATTATGCAAAGCTTTACAAAATGAAATTAGCATGTCAGAACTGTAACACGGAAGGCAAATGGTTGACTTCAGTTCACTGGGAGAATTTTAGAAAAAAGGATTCATTTGTAAGGGGTATGGTACATAAAACATTACTGTGACCTGTTCTTGAGTACTACTCAAAAGACATAAAGAAAGACATTGACACGATTCACAGGCTGGCTGCCAGATTTGTTACTGGTAGGTTCAATGAACAGGTTAGTATTATGGAGGTGCTTAATGAATTCAAATGTGAATCCCTAAAGGACGTTATTTTCCCAAGACAATGCTGAGAAAATTTATAGAAACTTTATTTGAAGCTGAGTGTAGAACGATTCTAGTGCTGCCGACTTACAAACTGCACGAGAACCATGAAGATAAAAAAAACTGTGGCTTGTATGGGTACATACAGACAGTCATTTTTCCCTCGCTTTATTTGTGAATGTCACAGGAAAGGAAATTACTATAAGTGGTATGCAACACCATGCACCATGCAGTGGCTTGTGGGGTATATATGTAGATGGCCAGTAATGACTTAGATGATATTTAAAAATTGATAGTAGGTTTTAATGAGGAATTACACATACAGATATCAAATCAAACCAAGAATTAAAACTCAGAATGGACAATTTAAATAAAGAACTAAACCATCAAAACAGAAAGTTAGATAATTTCATCAGCTGCCTCTGTAGCTTCTACCAACATAATACAGAACACACAGAACTGCTGAATTAAATCTTAATATGACAAATGACTGTAAGATTATATTGCCAGGTTGAAAATAAAAAAATTCAATTAAAATGAGATATTAATATGATTAATGATCCATTAAATAATTTAAAATTAACATTAGAATAAGAACTGATTAAAAATTACAGATGTTTTAATGAGGAGTTTAACAATGAAGTATCATGAAATGAAGTCATGGAAATTGTTCATTATGTGTCTCCTGATGTAAATGCCCAAAGAAAATTACAGGGAGATAGTTACCTGGATATAGCAACTGAGTTAAGGGAAAACTGACAGGAATTCAAAAGTCTAAAGAAACAGGCAAACTGTAATAGTCACTTGGTTACTGAACTAAAAGAAACATTCCCAACAAAATACCACTGGGGCAATGGGTGCAGTACATTCAATACTTACAGAGTATTGAACATACTGAGAGTAGCTTAAAGGAAATTATTATGCAGATGGCACAGATGGTTAACCATACAAGTTTTAAATATACTTAAAGGACTGCTAGTAAAGACAATGGGAATAGAGACTGTAAAGCAGTGAGGGTACAGAATTTTTGCATAGTTAAATATATTTCCCCCATAAGCCACAGTTGAACAGTCTGCTGTACCATTGTTTTAATGCTCCTATGAGTAATTGTGTCATTTATAAATGTTATGTTACAGTGTTGGTTTCAAATAGTGCACAGGTCCACAATTTTGCATAGGATTTGCTCAGTTAATGCAGATATTTGTTGGTGTTGTGTTGCTATATGTTTGGGGCACTCATTGGGCAGTACACCTCACGCACACACGACTGCCAACTCCAGCATTTCTGGCCAGAGAAAACAGGGGAATAGTAAGCAAAAGTAGTTGCTATGTACAGTAAAGAAACAAAAAACTGACAAGCTATACAAGGAGTTCAAATATAAAAGGAGAAGAGAAACTGGGGAGAGATTTAATGAAGGGGAGGGATGTACAAACAGAATTGTTGAAGTTATGGACAGGAAAACTCTTTGAGCTTCAACAATGGGCTTGGTCCACGGTACTGCATAATGCAGAGCATATCAAGAGGTATATTGGAGAAATGCAAACAACACCAAGTGTCACTGAACAGCCACCAGTTGTAGATCCTAACGATTATAGCTACAGCTATATTTTTTTAAGCTGTTGACAGTGAGCTCTTGTAGTAAAACTAGTGCAAGATATAATAACTTCAGGTCTCTCCATTCTTTGTCACCAGAGACCATTACCTGCTAACTGTTCCAAGAGAGAAGGGTAAATGCTTTGTAGGACAAACAGTAATGAAACCATGGCAGCAGCTAATCTCTCACGGCCAGCAACTGATAATACTTAACTCTCATAAAATTCCATCGTATGAAAAATTTGTACCCATGTGGTAAGCCCAGTCTTATCTGAAATAAGTAACCCATCACTAACTCAAGGCATTTTTCCACAGAGACTGAAATATGCCGTTGTTAAACCCCAATTAAAGAAAGATGATAAAAGTAAATAGCTACCAACCTGTTTCACTACTGGCATCACCGTCCAAAATTTTTGAGCAGATGATGTATTCCAGAATAGTGTCTCACCTTAACAACAACAGTATCCTTAGCAAATCAGTTTAGGTTTCAGAAAGGTTGCTCTACTGAGAATGCCATTTACATGTTCACTCACCTGATTTTACAAGCGCTAAATAATAAAATACTGCCAGTTGGTATTTTCTGTAACCCCTCTCAGACATTTGAATGTGTGAATCATAGTATTCTCCTAGGTAAATTGACATTTTATGGGATTGGTGGTACAACCAACCAACGGATAATGTCATATCGAACCAAAAAAATGCAGAAAGTTGCACTCAGTAATTCAAGCAATGTAGTCCAGGGACATAATTCTGACTGGGGAGAAATCACGTGAGCAGATTCCCAAGGTTCAATCTTACGTCCACTATTGTTCCTTCTTTATCCAATTTTCTCATATACATAAATGATCTTCTGTCTAGTACACAACATGCAGAATTATTTCTTTTTACAAATGACACTAGTATCATAATCAGTCCAAGCACGCACATACAGAAACAGAAGAAATGGTAGATGATGTTCTTAAAAGTACATAGACTGGTTTTCTGCAAATGGTCTCACCCTCAATTTTAAAAAGATACAACATATTCAGTTCCGCACATCTAGAGGTACTACACTGATAGTAAGTGTAACACATGGTAAGGAAAAAACAAATGTGGTGGAAACTTCAAAGTTTTTAGGGGGGCATGCTGATGAGAATTTAATTTGGAAGAAACATATTTTGGAACTCCTGAAAAAACTTCGTTCAGCCACATTTGCACTTAAAATCATTGCAAATCTCATATTAGTAAGTCGACATATTTTGCATATTTTCATTCAATAATGTCATATTCTGGGGTAACTCATCTTTAAGAAAGAAAATCTTCATTGCACAAAAACATGCTGTGGGAATAATATGTGGTGCTCACCCGTGATCATCTTGTAGACATCTGTTTAAGAAGTTGGGCATTCTGACTACTACTTCCCTGCATATTTATTCCCCTCATGAAGTTTGTTGCAAATAATACACTACAGTTCGAAAGGAACAATGAGTACATAATTACAATACCAGAAGGAAAAACGACATTCATTTCTCCATATTAGGGTTGTCTTTAGCGCAAAAGGGAGTACACAATGCTGCAACAAAAATTTTTGATCACTTACCCAGTGACAAAAAATTTCTGACAGATAGAAAAAGTAGTGGGTAGTAATCATTAACTTACATCTGTATATCTCTTTTTCTTTTTGTAAAACATCACAATTTAGGAATGTTCAGAAGGTAGCCATATGTACAAATTAATTTGTGATGTGAATGTAAAAGGACTCATTCGACACCACTACAATCTATGTGCAAAATAATCCATGGAACATGTAATTAACTAATCAACCTGATGGTCCATTAAGTTTTTACAGATAGTAACATTTTGTGTAATTTTTATGCTGGGAACTTTTATAGTGACAGGTTTTGTAATGGCTTGGAATTATATTTGTTGTTTGTGTATAGGCTAATCCAATTTGCCTCTATTCTAGTAAGCTTTCTACGTAGACTCCACTTGTAAGGATCTGGGACAATCTACGTACTTGACTAAAAACTGTCAATGCGGAGTATCATCTTGAAGTAAGGTGTCTAACAGTTCTGCAGTACTTTTGTATTCAGGACACTTTTTTTCCCATATGATCTGTTCCTGAAAGGGCATAAATATTTTACTGGGCATAGAAGCATCTGGAAATGCTCAGTAAAGAGACCTCCCAAGTTCCTGAACAGATACACAATGCATTTTCCAAAGTAATTAACACAAAATATATTTAACAACAGAAACACTTTCCATTACTGTCCCAGTCCAGTATTTTTCAACCTACAACTGGCATTGTCATCGAAATATAACAAACTTTATGTGGCTGGAAAGTGATATCTTAGTCAGTGACAAAATATTTTAGCACATTTTCCAAGAAGATACAATACACTCTGTCAGAATGTTATTAAGTTTCTGGCAGGATGTACTTCTGATTCAAGCTAACATACTAGCTTAAAAACAGCTTTGTAGATGCTGTCTACACAGACATGACACAGTGTTTGTAATACTGGGTGAAAATTCAGCTTAATATAAAATTTTATAATTGAAGAGGAATCGTCTAGAGATTTTTATGTTCCAGGTGCTAACAAAATTGCTTCACTAAAACATTATCTTCTTATGGAAGGCATTTTCGGGTTTGATTTGTAGGAGCTGCAGGGTTTCTTTAGTATTTATAGACAAGGGCATTGTGGTTTTGGGGACTGCATCAAACACATAGAAGATTGTCATAGCCAATCTGTTCCTGTCCATTCGTTTGAGGTGTCCATAAAGTCTCGCACATCTTTTGCAGATTGAGTCTAATTTTTTTTCTATTTTGCCACAGACTTCCTTGTTGGATATTTTTGGCAGATGCCATTCTTATAATTGGATACCATGATTGCTCTAATCACTCTCCACTCTTTTTTCTCCAGTTCTTCGAGAAGATCTCTATTTGCATTTAGGTACAGGGTTTCAGCTGCATACATAGCTAGAACCTCAAAACATTTCCAAGTGATGTATCTTAGCATTTTGTGAAAGACATTTTTTGTTGTAGATTGTGTGCAGCATTTGGTAGGCTATTTCAAGCTTATTTATTCGTTCTGTAACTGTTTCCACGTCTGGTCCATTTTTCATAAAATTTCATGCAGTAACTTAAAATTTTTCCATTCTGCTGATGTCTTTATATTCCATCTGAAGTTTAGCTGGGATATCTTTGATGTTAGTCATTGCTCCTATTTTTTCAAATGATGCCTGCAGGCAATTCATTAAGAATCTTTAACAGGACTTCACTGTCTAAAGAATCACAGGCTTTCTTGAAGTTCACAAAACTTGCTAAGTACTGCTTTGACCTTAATGCAAAATATCTCGTGTCTGATGATGCTTTTGAGGTTAAGGATCTATTCAGCTGTTGAACAACCTTCCCTGAAGCTGTTTGGTATTCTGCTATTTGATGGTCGAGTTGGGCTTCTAAATGCTCCAGGATGACGAAAAGCGAGAGAATTTTGTAGATTATAGATAGAAGGGATATTACCCTATAGTAGTAACTGGTGTTTTTCATGTTGCCTTTCTGATGCACTGGATGGATTAGGACTATTTTACAATCTTTGGGTGGGATTTCTTCAAAACAATATTTTTCATTTGCTGTTGTAAGATTTCAACTTGTTCCTCAGGGGCACAGTTCTGAATTACTGAGTCGTCTCCAGGCACTTTGTTGTTTCCGAGACGGACAACATGGTGCTTTACTTCATCTTTGTCAAGTAGTTTCTTCAAGTAATCTGCTATGTTACAATTTTCTTCATTTGAAAGTGTCAATGTACCACCATTTTGCTGAAAGCATAGAGATGGTGGCTTATAGCCCACAATTTCTTCTTAAAGGTTCTATAATACACATATGTTTCATTTCTCATAAAGTTTTTGTCTATCTTATCAAGAAGTGTTTTTCCGTATTTACATTTCTCAGTTCTGAACACTCTAGCAGGCTGGGGCCATTAGATTTTGTAAGCTTCCTACTCAGATTTGGTTCTTTTTTAACTTCATGTGAATCAAGCAAGTGCTGTCGGCTACTGGGGTTGATCCACTCCATATCACAGACTGGCCATTGCTGCACCAAAAGACGTTTAGAGATGAGCTCCACAACAACGCATAGACACAGTTCCTTGTTTTCATTAATAATTACAGGTAATAATTTTTTACTAATAAAGATTGTTATTTGTGGCGGTGTGTGTGTGTGTGTGTGTGTGTGTGTGTGTGTGTGTGTGTGTGTAAGGGAGGGGGAGGTTTTATTAGAAAATGTAAATTAGCTCCATTGAGTAGTGTGTAGCTCAGATGAAGAAATTAATTTATTATTAGTATATGCAAATAAGCCTATTAGGGCTATGCGAAGTAATTACAGAAGTGGACAGCCGCCTTCCTTTGTACGCATATTTCTTTCATTCTCTTCCTGTGGGTTTCCTTTCTCTCTCTCTCTCTCTCTCTCTCTCTCTCTCTCTCTCTCTGTCATGTTGTTCCAGTATTCTACTTAGGTTTTTCCTCTTGTCTGACTTGCCATTTACAAATTTTGGAGAAAAAGATTTCGCGGTTTTGAACAACTTGTGGTGTAATTCAAGTCAATTTCAGATCAGTTTTGATCTCACCAATCCATTTCATAGTGCTCATTTTGGTTTTACTCCCATTGTCAAAGAATTCTAATATTTATTTTGTGTGGATTCATTCATTTAATGTTATTCTGGATATCTATGTAATGTCTGACTTCCCTGAGTGCCTGTGAAACGATATTGTTCTACATGTATTGAACTTAGAATTGTTTACTTTTTATCACTGTTCTCAACAGCTGTTTTCCTGTTCAAGATTAGTGTTTTTGATTCTGGCATAACTAGTGTATTATAATGTCTTAGTTTTGTGTGCTTGCAGATACACTTCCTGTTGCAAGTATTTTGTGCGAAATGGCTTGCAGCTGCCACTTTTCGCACTTAATGTAGTTTGCTTTTTTATTCCATTTTCCTGATATATTTAAGTTGTGAAATATGTTTAATTTTGCCATATTTCATTTCCATTAATTTTCTCTTTTTTTCCAGGTCACATATTCTATCCTTTCAAAAGTTATTTGGAGACCAACTTTTACTGCAGTTCCTTTCAGGAGTTCAATCTGATTTTCGGCTGAATATCACATGTTAAGACTAGGCAGTCTATAGACAACTTGCCTCACCCTGAAGTGACTTGACTCCTGGTTAATTCTGAGGATTGATTTCTGTTATACATCTTTCTGGCATCACTTTCTCAAGGATACAGTTGAAGTATGTATTGTATTAGCAAAAAGTGGAGTTATTTTTACATAACAGTGGTGAAAAGGAGATCATAAGATTTTTTATGTATCATCAGTATTCTGACTGATTTGATGAGGCCTGCCAGAAACAATTTACCAAGTGGTTCATGCATGCACAGGTGTGTAATAGTGCTGTCTACAGGGAAGCCTATAGTAGCTGTGCTGCACATCAGTAAGCAGAGCAGTACCTGGCAGTGCATTTGCCCTATGGTGCAGTATTGGAACAGCCTACTCTGTGGTTTCTGCTATCACGATCGAAGTCATTCCCTGATGTCTTAACACATGTACTGTCATCCTGTCCCATCTTCTTGTTGTTATTCTCCACATCTTCCTTTTGTCTCCAATTCAGCAGAGAACCTTGTCATTTGTTACCTTATTGGTCCACTTAATTTAGACATGCTTCTATAGCACCCCATCTCAAACTCTTTGATTCTCTTCTTTTCCAGTTTTCCTACCATCCATGACTCACTTCCATACAATTCTAGGTTCCAAATGTACATTTTAAAAATTCCTTCCAAATTAAGGCTGATATAAAATACTTGTAGAGATTTTTTGCCAGGAACGCTCTCTTCACATGCGCCAATCAGCTTTTCATGTCCTTGTTTCGTCTGTCGTGTTTTATTTTGCTTCCAAGATAGTAGAATCCCTTCACTTCATCTACTTCTCGCTCACCAATTTTGATATTAGGTTTTGCACTCGTGCCATTTCTGCTAACCCTCATTACTTTCACCTCTTTTTGGTTTACCCACACACTATATTTTTTACTCATTAGATGGTTCATTCCATTTAACAGGTCGTGCAATTCTTCTTCACTTGTCACCAGCAAATCTTATCAATGATATCCTTTCACTCCGAATTTTAATATGACTCCTGAATCTTTCTCTTGAGTCCATCATTGCTTTTTCAATGTTCAGGTTGAACTGTAGTGGTAAAAGACTGTTTCCCTGTTTTATACCCTTTTTCATCCAAACACTTCTTTCTTGGTCCTCCATTCTTATGGTTCCCTCTTGGTTTCTATACCTACTGTACATTACCCATCTTTACCTATAATGTACATCTATTTTCCTGATCGAACATCTTACACAATTGTACATGGTTGAATGAGGTTGACAAATCCTATGAAAGTGTCTTGACTGTTCTTAAGCCTTGCTCTCATTATCAATCACAGCATCAGAATTCTCTCACTAGTGTCATTACCTTTCCTAAAGCCGAACTGCTTATCATCTAACAGGGCCTTAATTTTCTTCCCCATTTTTCTGTATATGATTCTCGTCAGCAACTTGGCTGCATGAACTGTTAAGCACACTGAACAATAGTTTTCACACGTATCTGCACTTTCTGTCTTAGAAAATGTGTGGATGACACTTTAGGTAAGTCTGAGGGTTTAGTTTCTAAAAAACCAGGCTGAATAGTTGTTTGGTTGTCATTTCCCCCAATGGTTTTAGAAATTCCAAAGGACTGTTATCTATGCCTTCCACCTTATTTGATCTCAAGTCTTCCAAAGCATTGTTATCAAGGTGTATATGTAGACAAGGAAAAAATGTTCCCGGATTTTTCTTAGGTAAAAATACACTTTTTCCCAGTGAAAATAAGCTTTTTCAATGGTAAATGTAAAACAAAAATGGAAAGATCTTTGATGTGCAGCAACATATACGCTGCATTTTCTTTTTTTTATTACAGTAAGCTGTGTATTTTCGCATTACAAAAGTATAAATTTAAATTCCACCAAACAACACACTGGTTTCTGAAGCACTGAAATCAAGATTGCGTTTAGCTTTTGTAAGCCAATCGTGGCTCATGTCACATGACCTCGTCAGCCAATGATAGCAGATATTCAGAGCATAGCACACGTCATGTAGTCAGCCAGTATCAACGTCACTGTTTCTGTAGTGTGAACTCACAAATTGGAAAAGTTAATGGTTTAAATTAATACACATAGTGTAGCTTGAAGAAAAGCTAAGCTTTCACATATTATACTGGTCTCAAAGATTAATATCGACAAGAAAATCTGTAATATTGGTCTTTTTGGAGATGTTACATTTCAAGATACATGACACAAATGTGAAAATATAATTTTAAATAATGACGTAAATGTCTGGTCTTCTGGGCTCAAAATTTTTCTATGTCCCTGGTTGGTTGATTAAGAAGAGGGGGAAAGGGTCCAAACTACGAGGTCATCAGTCACTCGTTCCTTATAAAACAATGCCACAAGTGTGAAAATAAAACAGACAAGACATACAACACAAAACAGAAATAAAGGAAAACCACAAGAACAAAGGAAAGGCAACGAACACTAAAAGGAACAAAAGAGGACAAGAAAACAACAGAGAGATGCAATAAACAGTTAGAAGAGAGTAAAACAAGGAAGCAGATTACAGTGGCTGGCCGACCACAAAAATAAAAAGGAAAAGCCAACCACCCTGCAACACATAAAACCTCCACCCCAAAAGCACTAGGGTGGAGGACAGAGAGGGACAAAGGACATGCACTAAAACTCAGATCGAATGATAAAACCCACCCTCAGAGATGAAATGTGAAACCAAATCAGCCAATGAGGCGTTGTCTGCTAAAATCAATGATAATGAGTCCGGTAGCTGAAGATGAAGTCACAGGGCAGCCAAAGGACAGAGCAGAAAAATGTAGGTCACTGTCAACCAGGTGCCACACTGACACTGAGGTGGGTCTTCACAGCGCAGGAGATAGCCGTGGGTCGCCCAGGCATGGCCAATGCGGAGCCAGCAGAGAACCGCAGAGTCCCGGTGACAGGCCCTCATCGAGGACTTCCACACATTTGTGGTCCCCTTAATGGCTCTTAGTTTTTTGTGCGTACTGATATTCTGCCATTCCGTCTCCCAAAGCTGAAAAACCGTGCAGCGTAATAACGAACGCAGGTCAGTTGCAAGGATGCCCATCTCCAGAATTACAGATATTCGGATTTAGATTATGACATGTTTGATATACCTGCCACCATTGGCGATAATGTGGCGCAGATGAATAGCAAAATTCTGCATGACCCACTGAAGTGTCGGAACATTGATGCTGTCGATGACCTCCTGAATGGCTGCTTTCAGCTCAGCAAAGGTTTTGGGGTTATTGCTATACACCTAGTCTTTAACATAGCTCCACAAAAAGGAGTCGCATGTATTCAGATCCAGGCAGCAGCTGGGGCATACAGACTTAAAACTGGCCAAAACTGGGTCTCATTCGGATATCCAGAATCACACACTAATGTAGTGAGTAAGGTAAATATAGGTATGGCTGGGGAAATGCCTGCCGACTATATAACTCCAAACTGCTTCAACAAGCCTTACAACATAATAATTGGAAGTAGGGAGCAGTGGGAGAGAACAGTTCGACACCGTACAACCTTAGAGAACTTCAAATGCACCTCATCATTCCTCATTATTTCCATATACGTGTGTGTGTGTGTGTGTGTGTGTGTGTGTGTGAGAGAGAGAGAGAGAGAGAGAGAGAGAGAGAGAGAGAGAGAATAATTAAAACTTTGAGGCTGTTTTTATATGTAGATGTTAGTCGTGGTGACGCAATGAATGTATTACATAGCACAGCATAGCATGAATGTAATTCAAGTGGAAGTACATAAGGGGAGAGACATGGTATCATGAACTTCAGCAATAGAAATAATTAGCTTCCCTAGGTTTCATCAAGCAAACAACACTGCCACCTTACCATCAGAACACCTGTTAACATTTAGACTGAGCCCTACTTCATTTATCAACTAAGCAATGATATTGGCTATGACTGATAGATGACTGAACCAATCAGTGACTGTTAGCTATTACAAATTAAAATTATTTTTTTCTACTGTGAAATATGTTGTTTGAGAACAATGCCCCTCCCATATAAATAAATATGTACGTACATGAGTGCAACTGTTTAATACTGAAGTTATTTAAACCACTCCATACAGTTTATGTCCACCATTAACCTTAATGGCACTGTAGTAAACAGAATTGAATTGGTGAGTTGGAAAAGGAGTTGCATCCCACAAAGTAAATTTTTCAGGATACACAAAAATCTGCTTTACTACACAATGGATTCAAGTAAGGTGTGTGGAGTTGCTGTGTAGCAGTTGGCCACAGGGTGAAACAATATACACAATCATAACATACATTAGCCATCAATTGAGGTCAGTAATCCAGTTGGAGTGTACTGGAGGTGACGCTTTTCCAACCCTGATGATGCTGATTAGGCAACTAGCATTCAGTTCGTTGTGAAGCATTATGTTCTGCAAGTTTAAATTATTTATCTTCATTATAACAACGAAAGAGTATGTTGTGATCATAAAAGTTTATTCCTAATGTATCAGGTTTATTCATAACATACCCAATGAATACAACCACAAACAACACACAGCAAAGCAACACTGGTGCATATACTTCCTCTTTATCTTCTCCATCCTTCACTGGCTACTGGCAGATACTATTGCGAAATGATTTCTTCGTGGCAAGTATTTACAGTAGAATTTTCATTACAGTGTCTAGTTTCTCCTTTTTTATTGGAACAGGTCTACCACATGCTTGTTTACTAAATATAGCCCCATCTCTAACTGAGTGCACATATAACGAGCACGTCTGCTTGTGGGATATGAGTCCTTGCTATACCACCTGATGTGTGCAGATAAATAGATGATTTGTCACTCATAATTTTAAAAAAGAAGAAACAAGTGGACATGACCCCCGTGACATCGCGAGTTAATGCACGATAACAATTGTTGCAATAAGATACATTGCAGTACAGCCCGCTGTATTGGAGCCGGAGGCTGTGAACGAGACCGCAAGTTGTGTCCCACCTATGAGTCATATACACCTGCTGCTACTGCAGCGTGAGAACGGCTCCTGTGTCACTTCGAGCAACTGTATATTCATGCCACCTATGAACCCAAATAAATGATATTAAATATTATTCAATTATTTTCAAAATCAGCACACCACCTTTTGTTATTCAGGAGAAGATTGTATAAAAATTTCAACATTGTAACTATCATAGTTTCGGAGATAAAAGAAATTGCTAAAAAAGTAAAAAACCGACACTTAGGGAACTAAATTCAGTTATTAGTGTAGTTGGAAAACATAAACAGAACTCTCAGTATGAAGAATTTTCATATTATAACTTTAATTATTTTTCATTTTCGTAATATAAAAATCAGACAAAATTATTATTCGTGTCTATTATTGTTGTGGGAATAAATGTGAGTAAATGAGAGTATGTACATGGGACATTCGTCAGATTTAAATGTTGCATGATACATTAGCCATCAATTGTGGTCAGTAACCCAGTTGGAGTGTACTGGAGGTGACCCTTTTCCAACCCTGATGATGCTGATTAGGCAACTAGCATTCAGTTCGTTGTGAAGCAACCTGCAAGAGTGACATAAGCCTGTCATGGGACGTATGTCTAGGTGTGATTGCTATGGTAACACAGCAGCCAGAAAGTCAGCTGGGGTAAAATCGGTAACTACAGAATATTTCCAGAATTATTGCCTTTTCGTTTTCATTTATTAAACATTACTTTAATATTTGTATGTCAGAATGACGTAAATGCATCTGTGTATAAGGATTGGTGCAGGCCAGTTTTGGCGCGAGTATGATCATGAGCAAGCATTCTGATGGTAGCGAGTACGAGCAACCGATCAGAACTGGGGCTGTTCCCGCTCGTTACCTGATAGTTATACTGGGAGTGAGGCTGGAAGAAGGGAGTCGCTCATTAGCTCTGAACGCGGACGGTCATGTTACTAGTGCGAGTCAAAATAACGTGTAAAATGAAGAAATATTTGGCTTCTTGCGTCCAGATTGTGTGGCCGTAATAGCAGTTGCATTTACGAACACTTTTGTGAAGTTTGGAAGTTTTGGAATTGTTTTCTTGGAAAGATATTCGTGTGTGAAAATTTGGCCTTCATAGTATCCGCGTGGCATGTTTCAGTATTCAATCACTGAGCATTTTTGGTGAGCAATTTCTTTTTTAGAAATCCACAAGAAGGACCGAATGTAATAACTCAAATTAGTGGTGAAATTAATGACTGTGAAAACATTGTTTAATTTGGGTCAGGTCTGGACAGATTTCTGGCTGCTGTGCGCATGAAATGTGTGTATGAACTGTGAACTGAATAGTACAATCTCTTTGGCTCTAAGTACAAAATAAAAATTTTTGTGTGGAAATTTTGGAAATTATTTTCCAGAAGCTAACCATTTTCTTACTGCCCAATAAAATTGAATGACAGTTTATCTTTCTTTCATTACTAGAGTTGTGCGGCCTCAGTAATTGTAAATATTAGATGGTGTTTTTTATCAATGCTGCTTTTACATCATCTTGTAAGTATCTACATTGCTGAGTGAAGGGACATTGATCAGACGCCGTTCTGAGGTAGGTGAATTTTAATTTGCAGCCTGCACAGACAAAGCCAGCCCTGTTGCACCCCTTTTCCAACTCACCAACCGAGTATTTTGTATTAATTTTTTTTTTTACAACTACTCAGCTTCTTAAACAATATTAGAACACCAAGTTAATAGAATTATGCATCTCACCAGAAGCTAGTACTTGCTGCACCCTCTCCACATGGAATATAAGGACACATTTTTTTAATAAAAAGCCACTCTTCTTCAAGAAGATTCTTTTGGAACTGCTCATGCTGGACCATAGGAACCCATTTTTGCAGATATTCCAAATACAGCTACAAAATAATGAAACAGGAACATTAATACCACTGTAACATTGTGTTTGAGACTTATGCTTTTCAGAACGTCAAGTGAACAATAATGATAAAATAATTTTTCTCTGTTCAGAGGAATATTTGATGGAATTGTCGAGGTATTGTGTGGTTACATGGCTTTAATGTGCCATTCTATTTATGTATAGTGTACTACACACAACTGACAAGATTACAAGACATAATTGCTGACCAGTACTTACCTCTAGGAAGTGAAACCTCAGTATTGTCAGTAGGAACATGGGTATAAAAATACACAGCACCACAATACTATCCTAGCTTTCAGAACTAGTAGGAAGGGGAGTGATATTTGTCTTTCCTTACCAGATCACTCATCCTGGAATCTGTATAACCCGCCATTCTTTTTTCACCTTCCCCATCTTATCCGAAAGCTAGGATGTTGTCATGTATTTTTGTATGTGTCTATTGGTAGTACTGATATTTTTCTTCTTGAAGGTAAGCACTTACCAGCAATCCAGTCTCATAATTTTATAGTTTTCTAGAGTGAATTTTCCTTTTGACACTACATACAACGTTAGGGAAAAGAATAAAGGTAGTTACCGTATTGCACAAAGGATGAACATGATACATCAACAAACATACATAACTGTCATGATATTCTTGCAATAAATGTATCACAATTTTTGTATCAGACTACAGATCTAATTTCCTTATGAGACATCAAACTGGGATACTAGCTTTTCCACCAAGTGTTTCAGTGGGCTGGAAGCATCTAGTCATAGGATGTACTTGGGCAGGTCAGAGGCTACATAGCAGTGTCCGGACTGTGAAAGAAGTTGTAATTTGCTGTGTTCACTTCAGCTAACAAATGCTATTGCAGAGAGAGAGAGAGAGAGAGAGAGAGAGAGAGAGAGAGAGAGAGAGAGGAGAGAGAGAGAGAGAGAGAGAGAGAGAGAGAGAGAGAGAGATTCCATTCTGGAAGCTATGTTATGCCATGATAAAGACATTAGCCATGGCTCAGTCTTAATCACAGAGATGCCTGTTCAGATTTAACAATAGGAGAAATCTGTAGTTCAAAACACTCAATTACATGTTCATGACAAATTGTCTCATACCATTTAACAGTCAAATCCTGTGTATTCATGAACGCTTAGACTTACAGAAACTACTAATTGGAGTTACTCTACACCAAAATAGAAGGGCACAGAAAAGTGAGCAACATTAATATTGCCATTACTATATTTTTCTCTCCTAATGTCTATCCAGTGGTAAGGGATATTCGTTTTCATTATTCGGCAAATTTATTTTATTTAACTTAATGTCCAGATGCTCTTCCTGCCATAAAAGTCCTGAAAGGACTTAAAGAAGGGAAGGCTTTTGCGTCACCCGTCTCTGAATCATACTGTATCAGCTTTGTTCTGTGTATTAATGTACATTAACTGTTTGTGTACTGTATTTTCTGAAGTGGGGATTTAGGACCAGCCCAACATTTGTCCAAACAAGAGTTTGTCCAAACAAGAGTAAAACAACCTAAAATCCACACTCAGGCTTGCCAGTGCTATGGACCAATGGTAGGACATTAATCTGCTGCACAGATTCAATCCGAGTCTGGATCACTCCCGTCTAGCAAGTTAGCATGCCGCATGTTAGGTTATACAAGCAGCTTTTGTTTTTTGGGTTGTATTAAGGATCTAAATAACATGGAAACAACTTTGTTCTTCAGGAGCTATACTTATTGCATTTTAAAGAAACATATGATTTCCATTTGCTTTGTAGTAATAAAACTATTATCAACAAAAAAATACATAAATTAACTTCATTTTAATCGTAAGTGATAAGCTAAACATATATCAAAAGTATGAAACTATTTAGATACAATTTCTTCCAGCACAATAGAAAGGGACATTCACAGACTGGCCTGTGCTGATCTTTGGACCAACACGACCATAAAAATCCAGAGCTGTTCTGCTTCTATAACCTCTTCAAGTACTCTGCTTGAAACCTACACCAAGCACCTACCAACAGTACTAGGGTAGTTTGTAATGTATTCTCAGGGACAGATGAACAAACATCTTTTCTAAATTATTATTTGCTGTCAATACACAACTTATGAATTAAATAAACTAACAAACAATGAAATGGTTGATCTTTCTGATGTGGTGGCAAATCCCCTTCAAAATCTCACAACAACAAGTTCTAGTGTTCAAATGTTCAAATTTCCCTTTGTGAAAGGTAGCAGTGAGATGTTATTGTAGCATTCAGTGAGATGAAAGCATACAGAGAGTATCAGAAGTTCAATAAAGACTGAATAACAGGGTATTTTCTGCAGGTTTTGGCAATAAATCTAGGTGAGTAATTTGCCAAGAAAGCTTCACAATTTTCAAAGAGCACACTCACAATGAAAGTTCAATACAAAACATTTCAGGCTTAACAGTTAATTTTCCAAAGACACAAGGATGCAAATTCATTCCAAATAATGGTGAAGCTGAAGAAGTAACTTAACATTTTTTAACACATACAGCCAAAACAATCATATGACGAAAAAGCTAGTTTGTTGTTGCATACAATAATGCAAAAGAGAACAGGCATCTCCAGGCAGCGAGTTCAATAAATGCCTGCTGGATTTGTCTGTCTAGAGAGCCTAAATAAGTTTGAAAGTATTTGTTTATCAAGTGGGTAAAAGTGATAAACTGATGACACAGAACGCACTGTATGTCCCAAAGGTTTATGCACACATGTGAAAAATTTGGCTGGTTTCTCTTGCAGTGGATAAAGTACCATAACTGACATTGTGTAGCTGCTCTACTTTTAAGCTAGTTAGTGCTTTTAGACACCACTAAAGCAAATGATTTAGTTTTGAAAGTTAAAGGATGTGTCAAGAAACTCAGCTCTCTGTTGGGAAAGTTGAGCAGCATTACTACAGATGGATCTCCAAATTCAGCTGGCAAGAACGTAGGGTTTGGACCAGAATTCATGCAACTGCCCTAAAATATCTCTAGACCAGAAAATCACATTGATTCCTTGTATTCCAGGAGGCACAGTATAAGTAGGTACTGAATTGTCTTGTAGAATCAGTCACCCCAGGAGAAATCATGCAAACACCAAGTAATCACTTCTAGACTCGATAAGGACCTCAATTTGGCAGGGAAGGGTATCTACACATTTCTTCTGAATATTTCATATCTAACTGAAACCACTCATTGATGATCATATCCCATAGGGCCACCATGTAGGGTGGATTGAGTGGATGTTGATTGGTACTTTTCACCCACTTTGCAAAATAACTCCAGACATTTTCTATTGAATGATGATTGAGTAATTCAGTTAGCCAATTAAGGAGTGATACGGTGTCTGAGTGTCTGTCGACTTGGAAAAATATGCATGCAGACCAGTGAACACACCTTTTATCATCTGTGAAGATGGGTGTTTCACAATGAACTTATTATGAAGCTGTAGAAATGACTCAGACTCTGAGAAAGTTTAAGTAAACGTAATGGTACATATTCACACTGACTTGAGTGAGTGCGCCCCCTGATACATCGCAGAACCCTCCAGACTGAACTACACCCTTCACACAAAGCAGGTTAAACACCTCATTCATTTGTTGATGCATTCGAAGCTTTGATCATTTGAAAAGAGGCAAAAACATGACTCATCGGACCACACTACAAGCATCTAGTGGAGAAAGCTGCTATGTATTTTCTGTGTTGTTTGGGCCATTGAAGATGTACAGCTCCATGTGCCATGTGATCAACAGTCTTTTGCAAATATCTGAATCCAAACAAACTTTGCATGCAGTTCTTTATGAAGTGTTCGCACAGAAACTGATTGAATGGACCTTCATTCATTGAAAGCAGCAGTTCCTGTTAGGTTTAAAAACAACTGTCACTGACAAGGTGTGACATTTGTCTCCAGTACCTGTCTGTTAGGACCTTTTCACAACCACCCTTCTTATACTGCAAGTAGCACATGATTTCTTGTAGACATATTGGACAGACCAGATTGATACAACAAATCAGGTGACTTTATTCATGGTATGGTCATGACCATGTCCAAACACAATAGCTCATTTCTGCCATTCTGTAACATCTCCATGTTGACCCACACTACTGTGCTGATTCCATACAACTGACTGGTATATTCACACTTCACTGCCCCAACTCACAGCAGCAGTGGAGTCACATGACTGCCCAGTACCACTTTTACACCATCTACAGTGCTCATGACATTTGTGCTCTTTTAAGGTAATGACTGGTGAGCATATTATTCATAAGCATTTATAGAATTTTTAAGAACACTGATATAAAATAGTCTGTAGTTATTAGTATCATCCTAGTTATTAGCGTCATCCTTATTCCCTTACCTGTACATTGAAAGCATCATACATATTTTGACTTCCCCTGGAAACATTAGCTCTCTGAAAGGACAGTTCTGTCATATACACCAATGATGTGACCATTTGTTAACTTACAAGCTATTTTATGCAATATAATGTAATTGGATTGATAAAAAAATCTACTCGCTAAGTGGCAGCAGGATAACACACATATATAAGAAAAGGTTTTACTTATCAAGCTCCCGAAGCCAATGGCGCCTTCTTCTGGCAGAAGGGTTGAGGGGGAAGGAAGAGGGGTGAAGGGAAAAGTAACTGGAGAGATTTAGGAAAAGGAGTCCAAAACTTTGAGTCAGGGGAGACTTACCAGACAGGATGAGAAGGAAAGACTAATTCTGTCTTTCCTTCTCATTCTGTCCAGTAAGTCTTCCCTGACCCAGGGTTCTGGGTTAATTTTCTGAACCCTACCTCTTTTCCTAAACCTCTCCAATTCCTTTCCCTTCAACCATCTTCCTTCCCCTTCTGGTCTTCTGCTGGAAGAAAGAGCCACTAGCTCCAATAGCCTGCATAAGTAAAATCTTTTTTATGTATGTGCGTTCACCTGCTGCAACTTGTTGATTAGATTTTTTTCTAAGCTATATTATGCGATATCCCAGCTAATTTCTACATCTTTAGTTTCTGTATAGCTTTTTGTAATTCCTCTTCTGGCACAGGTTTCACAAACATGAACTTGTGCTTCTGTTGATACCTTAGTGCCTTTCTTTTTTTGTCTTAAGTCTGTGCCACATGTATATAATTACCAGTGAGTACTTCTGCTAGTTTTTTACCAACTGCAACCACTGACTTGATCTGGTTTTTTTGTTTAATCCACATTTTTCTTTCAGCAATGATTATTTTTTTAGCTACTTGTATCTACTTTTTTTGGCTTTGTTATAGTGCTGTTAACTGCTCATGCTTTTGTCTCTCGTTTTATTAGTGTCCTGTAGTTCTTTTGTTCACAGTTTTCATATTGGAGAAGACAAGAGTCAAACCAGTGTCAGAAAAAAGCTTGGTAAGGTTTCAACTATGAAAATGTAATAAAAATAATGACTAAACTCATGATACATGTTAATACAACAATTCACAGAGCAAAGTCTGAAACCAACGAACAGAACATTATAGAGTACTGAAGATGCAGACCACTTCACTATATGAAAGAAGCATTCAGTGAAATAAGAACATAAGTATGTTAAAAGCTTACCTCTAACACCATCTTCACACTTCGGTCAAATTCTTTGACACCTTCTTCAAAGCCTTCAATAATGTCCTTTTCACAATCCCAAAGAACAGCATGAACAAGTGACAAATACCTCTGCCTATGGAGAACAGCTATTCGGATACCCTCCTTCATTTCACGCATTAACTGTAAATCGTAATATGTATAGACATATATATTTAACACGCAAGTACATGCGAGCATACAGTGCAGTTTTCTATAAAGTAGAAAAATGGCACGCAAGAAGTCGCAAATGAAATGTAGAAAGTAAAAAACCATGAACACATACACGACTAACACAAACCAGGTATAATATTGCATTAGGAGAACACAGTGCATATCTTGTAAATGAATTTTTGTGCTACATATTTCAAATTCAGGTCACACAAATGGTATCATTGGCACTTTCAACTTCTCAGCAAGGGATGATGATGATCTGTTTAAAAAGAAAGAAAAGTGGGTAGTAAAATACTAGGAAACTAAATTACAAAACCAAACTAACTCCTACATAGGATTACACACTCTTGAATACGTTACATAGTAACTCACCTAAGAACAACTGAACAGGCCGCAAGAGATGCAAACAATGTAAACATACAGGGTGATTCAATGATGATGTTGCAAAATGTCTGGAATGATTGACATGAGTAAATGTATCAATTTGAGGTAAGGCGCCCTAGTTTAGGAACAACCAAGTCAAAAGTTATATGCAAAAATTATTCTAGTATCTCTGACAGTGAAATACACATACTGGTACTGTTGTTGCTAAGATTGTAGGGTAGGCAACATTTGGATGTGGTAGAATGGTCCAAAGCAAGAACAAAATGCCTAGTATACATCGGCTTGAGCACTTTTTCATTAGAAGATACATGCTTCACGATACCAAAGATGAAGAAGTGTTCATAGCTCTTCAGGTATGTATTTTAGAGCCTATACTTAATGGAATTCTTTTCTTGTCTTGGGCCATACTAACTCCTGTAAAAATATGGAAACCAAAAAGCTCGCAATAGAAGAGATGGTTTCATGGAGTCAAAGATGAACAAGTATTCATTGCTCTTCAGGTATGCATTTAGAGTCTTATGTTTACTAGACCTTTTTCCTTGTTTTGGTCCAGACTGCCACCACTGAAGGTTGTCTACACTTCAACAATAGCAACAACAGTACCACTGCATGTATATACTGCCAAAACGATTTTCGCTTATAACGTTCGACACTGTTGTTTGTGGATCAGGCTCTCCACCTCAAATTGATACATTTACCCTTCTCCATCATCCCTGAAAGTTTATAACATCACCACAGAATCAGCCTGTATCTGTGTTCTGATTGTTGGGACTGAAGTCTACAGTTATCTAAGTAACTGTATACAGTTGGTAACTTTGAAACCAAAGGTATAAGGTAAGTATTGAATCTATTTCACTCTAAAATAATATATCTAAAAACAAAGATGCTGTAACTTACCAAACGAAAGCGTCGGTATGTTGATAGACACACAAACACACACACAAAATTCAAGCTTTCGCAACCCACGGTTGCTTCATCAGGAAAGAGGGAAGGAGAGGGAAAGACGAAAGGATGTGGGTTCTAAGGGAGAGGGTAAGGAGTCATTCCAATCCCGGGAGCGGAAAGACTTACCTTAGGGGGAAAAAAGGACAGGTATAAGCTCGCACACACACACACACATATCCATCCGCACATATACAGACACAAGCCGACATTTGTAAAGGCAAAGAGTTTGGGCAGAGATGTCAGTCGAGGCGGAAGTACAGAGGCAAAGATGTTGTTGAATGACAAGGGAGGTATGAGCGGCAGCAACTTGATATTAGCGGAGGTTGAGGCCTGGTGTGTAACGGGAAGAGAGGATATACTGAAGGGCAAGTTCCCATCTCCAGAGTTCTGACAGGTTGGTGTTAGTGGGAAGTATCCAGATAACCCGGATGGTGTAACACTGTGCCAAGATGTGCTGGCCGTGCACCAAGGCATGTTTAGCCACAGGGTGATCCTCATTACCAACAAACACTGTCTGCCTGTGTCCATTCATGCGAATGGACAGTTTGTTGCTGGTCATTCCCACATAGGAAGCTTCACAGTGTAGGCAGGTCAGTTGGTAGATCACGTGGGTGCTTTCACACGTGGCTCAGCCTTTGATCGTGTACACCTTCCGGGTTACAGGATGGAGTAGGTGGTGGTGGGAGGGTGCACTCTAAAATAAAATTGACGTAAGAAATAGAAAAAAAAGATCATCCATTCTTTAGAGCTTACTACACGGAAACAGAGAATCAGACAAAATTTTGATGTCTAACGTACGTTAATCTGTTCAGATGCCATCATTGATCAGAAGCCATTGCAACCACCTGGCTAACATCTTGATCCAGACCAGCATCAGTCATGGCAGTGTTTCTCTACAACTCACAAGTTGGCAAAGCATCAATTTTGCGACCCAATGAGATGATACTTTCATGTGACCAATGAGAGGTGAGAAAAGAGGCAATGAATTTTTAGCCTCAAAGTTGAAACCATTTTCTTCACTGTCACAATTAATTAATTTTTTTTTTTTTATATGTCATGAACTCATGAATTACAAGGTTGTGGTAGGATGGAATGTGACAGTGGAGATGCCAATGAAGGTGAAAGCTGAATTACTTGTTTGTGGTAGTAGACTGATCTGCTGCTTAGACTTATGCCTAGTTTAGGTTGGAATACAGTTTTGTTTGCAAAAAATTAATTAATAATCTTTGTTGTCACATATATTTGTTTCTTCCAAATATGTTACCAACTACAAGGATGTGATGAGGTTGAACCTAATAGCACAACTTAAATTAAAGTAGGCTAATAATCTTGGTTGTCAAACTATTTGCTTGTTTTTTTCTGAATATGTTACTATTACAGACATACTGACATGGGAATGTCACACTATTGCTTAGAAATGCATTGTGCGTCTGCTGCTCTCTCATTGGTTGCATAGACCAAGCAGCCGTCTTACAATCTTTCCTTTCCATCATACTTCACAGTGAAAGCTAAATAACTTTGCTACACCAAACAGGTATAGCAACCACTGGCCCTGATCTAGACTTTTACCAGGAACTGTTGACCCTGCAGTTTAGTCCCTTTACTCTCCGAACCAACCAACCTCGACTTTTACCCACCCCGCTTAACATAAGTGGACATATTTAGTTCATGATACACAAATTACAAAGTCTAACCCTAAATTAAGAACTTGATATATTAAAACAGGTAAGTGGGTCTACCAATTATGAAGGAACGAGTGTCATTAAAATGCATGGGAAATTAAGAAGTGGATGAGTAGTGTAGACGACAAATGCCAAGCACAAAAAAGTGTTGCACTACTTGCAGAGGAAAATCATTTGAAGAGATTGTTCATTCTTTCACTAAGAATAAAACGAGAGTAATCTTCTGTAAAGACCATCACCTTCAGCATAAAATATGCCATAAGAAAAGAGTAGATCATAATGAACACTCAAATTCAAACTCAGGTGTATAAGATAACATGTGTTGCCTGTCCAACATTTTACACAAAATAAACACACAGATCTTTTAGTACACACTTTTGACAACGTTGTAATATAGGATGTAAAAATATAGCGATCAGTATTCATTTAAAAAAGAAGAAAAAAATAGCAGATTAAAGTAGGAAGCAAAGATAACCATCTAGATATCTGTCATTACATTCCTAAAGGACACCACCTGCGTACACTTTAAAAAAAATAAAATAAAAATTTCAATTTCTTAAACTGTCACATCACTTCTAAACAAACAAAATAATTCACATAACAAAGCCTTTTTAGAAGTATTTTCTGATCTGTTAAGATGCTGGGTGACCAACGAAAACTGGGCATCTTTGAAATGGTTAGTATGACACCCCCGCATGGAGATGGAGTGTGGGAACCTTCAGCAGTGTTCTTGCTATCAGACGCCTTTTCAGTAGTGATGCTGAAGTGGACAGTACAGCACTGCCTGTCTGAGTATGACATACATGTACAATATGCTGGGTATGTCTTATCAGTGTAGAGCCGTTTCAACCGTGGATGCTGTGATACCATTTCAAACCGCAATATGATTCTCAAGTGGATTATTGGTCTTAGGCCACCCCAGGAAGTATTATACAGAACCCATGTGGTTCTAAGAAGCCTGCAATGACACCAGAAAACATCAAGATAGTGAGAGAGGTGTTGATTCGAACCCCAGAGTAACCTGCACAACAATATGCGCAAGGTAAGTTTAAGTCGTGAATTGCTGCACACTATTTTGAAGAATAATGTAACATCTCATCCAGATAAGATGAGTACTGACCAGCAGCTGAAGGGTACATATTATGAGCAATGAGAGGACTTTGTCATTCGAATGCAACTGCTGCTTGAAGACAGTGAAATTTCAATAATTATCAGGAGTGATGAGGCTCATTTTCATTTGATTGGGAGGTTAATAAGCAATATTTCCATTACTGGGCTTCTGAGAATCCATGCATCATTCACAAGACACCACTCTCTTCAGAGCATGTAATGATACGGTGTGTGATTAGCGATTTTGACATCACTGGTCCACCATTTTTTTTTTTTTTTAAATAAAAATGGTACCACTGGACAGACAACACTGCACATTACATTTACTTGCTTAACACTTTCTTGCATCCACAGCTGTGACAGCAACATCTACAAAACAAGAACAATGTTTATTCTCATCAAGATGGCACAGCAATGCATTTTACAAATGTGGTTCTACGGACATGATTTATCGCATCTTTCCAGGGAGAGTAGTTCCCCATTTCAGAGACATCATGTGACCTCCAAGATCCCCCGATACAGCACTTGTAGGTTCTTTTTGTGGGGATACCTCGATTCTCTTGTGTATTCCCACAAACTCTGCCCCTTGACTGGTTTGAAGAACACAATCATGCAGGAAGTAGAGGTAACTGATCATGAAATGTTGGCCCGTGCTTACACGGATTTACAACACAGGCTTGAAACCTGCAATCAAGAAAGTGGACACCGCCTGCCAGACATTATCTTCCATTCATAATATGCATTTCAAATGACATGTAATTACAAAGATACTATAGTAGTAAATTCACTTTTGCGCTACAAATTAAGCGTGTATTGTTCATTTCAAAAATGTCTAATTCCTGTGACTCACCCTGTCCCTGGTTTTTGCCTTTCTCCTTTTTTGGGCATCCTTTACTGCTGGTTCCCAACTGTCTAATAGTAGCTGGATTTATCAGTTCTTTTACACTGGTTGGTTAGTGTACTCTTGCAACCATCAGTGATCAATTTGCCACTTGCGAATCACATCATTAGGTAGGCGTCATTACACTTCTGGTGTACGTCTTGCTTACATACACCAGTAGTTAGATGATTTTTTTAAATAGTTTTCACTTTGATAAGGCTCTACTTCACAATCAGTGATTTAAAAGTTATCATCTTTACACTGTTATGTACTAATTCACATATGAAAGAATCAGAATGCAAATGTGTTTACATTGTTAGCGCCTCTCTGGAAGTTGTACTTTGACAAGTTACTATGTAACTTATTCAATTGCATGTGGTTGTCTATATAAGTTAGTTTAATTTCATAATTTAGTTTCCTAAACATATTTTGCTACCCCCTTTCCTGTGCTGTTTAAAAAGATCATCTGATGATGACTTGCTAAGAAGTATGGTACTCATATCATTTGTGTGGCCTGAGGCTGAAATATACAATTAAAGAAAAAAAATAGGAATTATCTGAACAAAGGTTCGAGTATTTCATAGACAAATGTAGAATTTCCTCACTATTGTCCCTACAGCAAATATTTAAATTTACATTTATTTAGATTTTTTACATAAACTGTTTATTTTTGTTTTAGCCATGTCCTGTAAACACAATTACTTGTTTATCTATGTTTCCTTGGTCAAAGGCAGGCAGATCACAACTATAGTTGTTAACCATAGCGGTTAATCAATATAATTTATGTAGAATGCATACAATTCGAAAACCACTTACCTGTCGAATACACAAAGCAGAAGGGTTTTCTGGTTTCTGTTCGAGTCGCATACGTAAAAATTCATGAATGATTTCCAAAGGAATTCGAGACAAGAAAAGAAATGCAGAACGGTATGAAGGTAAATGCAAACTGCGTGCTTCTGCGCTCCAGTACCCATAGCGAGACAGTTCTTCTTGTTCATGTTCTGGTAACTCGAAAGATGTGCCTTTGAAAGGACACGAATTTGGAGGATTAATAAGTGTGCTACTGGATTCTGCACCCTGTATAAACATAAAAAGAAAATGTATTAATTATAACATCAAATTTGACTTACATAACAAATTGTAAAAACCAAGTGTATCATCACACTTAAATAAATAATTGGTAAAGGTGTTTTTATAACATGCAACAGCAGTCCGCTATTAATGTGTTATGTGCATGACACATTATAGATAATATCAACAGTTCTTTCAAATGGTGCTGAAAACCATAATACAAACTGAAAAACAACAACATAAACAGGTCTTTTTTGTCATGGGGACAAACGATCCTCCTTACTTACACAGGGTGAATTAGATGCCCTTACCAAATCGTTTTACGCAACCCACGCTATGTCTGTAACAGGAACACTATCCAGACAGGCGACAGCGGTGTAATCAATATTAGTTCCCTTTCAGAGCTATGGGCGACTGTTAGTAAATAGAACCACACCATAAAAAATACAACTGAGGACTGGTCATGAATTCTGGTGCTGTAGTCATAAAGGTTTCAGAAGTCTCTAACTTTATTCTGAAATGTTCCTTATAAAGCGACAATGAAATTAATAGGAGACATCAAAATGGGAAGCATGAAAGTAACAACTTTCTGGTATATAACCTCGAAACCATTTACGTATGATTAAGTACAATAAATGTAATATACTTACAGAGACATCCAAAACCTGACTGATTATAGTGTCAATTACACAAAGAAAGATTGGAGGGATTTGTATATTTAGGGCAGAAATAAGATAATTGGTCCAAAAATACTGAGTAACTCATGGCCAATTCTCACCTGTCTTTTAACAGTACGATCCTGTTTCTGACAGTTGCTCAAAACTCTGAGAGGGCACTTATATTGACTACATAGCCGACATCATTTGGATACCGTTCCTGATACAGACATAGAGCGGGTTGCATAATATGAATCGGTAGAGGCAGCTGAGTCATCCTGTATAAAAGCTTACGTACGTTTAAAACATCGCCTGAAAATATGAATAAACTCCAAAAACAGTGCGAATTGTGATCAATGCAATAATAATAGTAAAAATGTTGACTAAATGAGAACTATGGCAATGGAAGGAGAATATTCCTGCTCACTGATTTTCAGAACCTTTATAAATATACCATTTTTCAATGGACTCAAGCACACTTTGTGAACATGAAGCAAGATTTGTGTTCAGACGTTTGTGTTCACACACAAGTAGTCTTTAGACTCAAATAATGTGTAGTGACAGTGGATGAAATATTAAAAATTGTTATAGCTATTAACTGATTGTGAATATGTGGCAATGCTACAAAACAAACCACAGCCTGGTTGTCTCTGCTGAAGGCAATCCCTTGAAAGGAACAGTGTTAGCCAATTGACGGTATCTATAGATAAGGATGGGAAAATTTTGTGTGGATGATAAAGTGGAAAATAACATTCAATCTGCAGCTTATAGCAACATAACACAGAACTGGTAGTTTTTGTGAAACATCATGGAATGACATATTTTTTCCCCTTTCCATGTAAAATGGTAAATCTGAGGTCAGCAGTTTATTAATTTTGATAACTAACAGTTACTGAATGTTAAAATTATAATGTACCTGGATGGATTAAAAAATCTACTCACACACATATAAGAATAATTAAAAGTTCGCAAGCTTCCAGAGCCACTGGCTCCAAAAGCTTGCACACTTTTCATAACTTGTATACATGTATTTTCCTGCCACCACTTGGTGAGTAGACTTTTTTGTCTATTCAATTACACTGCATTTTCAAAAGGATTATTTTCTTTGAATGCTGAAATTGTATTTTGACTTTTTCTCAATTCTGAGAAGTTTATATATTCTTAAAATTACAGTGGATTTTCCACATGAACATCTACGGTTCTAGATGTGACGACAAAGAACTACATTCCAGCAGCAATTTTAGTCATCACATAAATGTTTCTGACTATTTTGCACAGCATATTGTACAAAAAAATGGTGCAATGCATTAATTGAATTAGATATTTTCATTATATGCCAAATAAATAACACCACATATGGCACCTTAGTTTTGCAAAAACTTAAATTAACATGGCATCTGATACCTTTCAATCTAGCCTAGGCCCTGGTCCACACAACAGGTCACACTGTCACCCCATACTTCATTCACAAAATTTAAAAAAGTTGAATAAAAAGTGGAGGAAGTATTATCAGTGGTTTGTTTTACCACCCAGAACACGTTTGCATGACATCAAATTTCCTATGGTGTAATTGGGTGACAGAAGCAAACTGAACAGGCGTGGTGATGATTTGCGTGGTTGTGAAGCTGAAGTTCCACATTTGGTGATTTTCGAATATGCAGTTTAACTGATGCACCATGTTAAAGATATCTCCAATCCACATCATTTTTGGTATGATTTGTTGTGCAAAAATATTGAGAAATCTGATGTTGCTGGATAAAATATTACATTTATTCGAAGTTAAGTTTCCTTCATTACAGGGAAACATGAATTTTTGGTTATAAAACTGGAAACTTTCTGAGAAATATGAAGGGATAAATACTTCAGGCAGAGGTGGAGGGTCGCTGAAATGCACTGGGTTGTTCTTTCAAATTAGGCTAACAAGTATTACAGCCACAGATCCATTTATTAAGTCAGTCAGTAAGTAATGTGTTGTATAGATCATTTTGCATGATAGATTGTAATGATGTCGAACAAGCCCTTATACATTCAAATCGCAAACTAATTTGTACATACAAAAAGAAGAAACAATATGTAGATGTGAGTTAGTAATTTCAACACACCACCTTTTGCACATTGCAATAATAGAAAATCTTCTATGGAATAGGAGGAGTTGTCACGGAGAAACTTTCTCAATTCATTATAAAATTTTACTTTGCTATTTGTTAGCCATTTCGTATCGCTGGAGATATATATATCCAGCGATACGAAATGGCTAATGAATTGAGAAAGTTTCTCCGTGACAACTCCTCCTATTCCATAGAAGATTTTCTATTATTGCAATGTGCAAAAGGTGGTGTGTTGAAATTACTAATTCACATCTACATATTGTTTCTTCTTTTTGTATGTACAAATTAGTTTGCGATTTGAATATATAAGGGCTTGTTCGACATCATTACAATCTATCATGCAAAATGATCTATACAACACGTTACTTAGTGACTGACTTAATAAATGGATCTGTGGCAGTAATACTTGTTAGCCTAATTGCTACATTGCTTGAGTTATATATATATATATAACTCAAGCAATGTAGCAATTAGGCTAACAAGTATTACTGCCACAGATCCATTTATTAAGTCAGTCACTAAGTAACTCTTTGCCTTTACAAATGTCTGCTTGTGTCTGTGTATGTGTGGATGGATATGTGTGTGTGTGTGCGAGTGTATACCTGTCCTTTTTTCCCCCTAAGGTAAGTCTTTCCGCTCCCGGGATTGGAATGACTCCTTACCCTCTCCCTTAAAACCCATATCCTTTTGTCTTTCCTTCTCCTTCCCTCTTTCCTGACGAGGCAACCATTGCTTGCGAAAGCTAGAATTTTGTGTGTATGTTTGTGTTTGTTTGTGTGTCTATCGACCTGCCAGCGCTTTTGTTTGGTAAGTTTCATCATCTTTCTTTCTAGATATATTTTTCCCACGTGGAATGTTTCCCTCTATTATATATATATATATATCGTTCTTCCATTCCGCATACAACACACAGAATTAGTTCTTTTGTAGATGACACTAGCAGATATCCAAACATACATACAGAAACAGAAAAAATGATAAATAAACTTCTTAGAAGTATCACTGACTGGTTTTCTGCAAATGGTCTCACCCTCAAAAGACACAACATATTCGATTCTGCACATCTGGAAGTACCACACCAATGATAAGTGTAACACATAGTGAAGAAATAATAAATAGGGTGAAAACCTGAAAATTATTAGGTGCCCCTATTGACAAGTCTTTAAATTGGAAAAAGAAGGAACAGTAGTGGAAATAAGATTGAACCTTGGGGGACCCCAAACATGATTTCTCTCCAGTCAGAATAATGTCCCTGGACTACATTGCTTGAGTTATTAAGTAGATTTGCTCGTAATCTTTTGGTTAGCTATAACATTATCCATTGGTTGGCTATACCATTAATTCCATAAAACATCAATTTATTTACTAGAAGAATACTGTGATTCAAACAGTCAAATGCCTTAGAGAGAGATTGCAGAAAATACCAACTGGAACTATTTTATTATTTAGTGCTTGTAAAATCTGGTGAGTGAATGTGTAAATGGCATTCTCAGTAGAGCAACCCTCCTGAAAACGCAAACTGTGAATCGCTAAGAATACTATTGTTGCTAAAGTGAGATACTATTCTAGAATACATCATCATCTCAAAAATTTTGGAGAATGATGTCAGCAGTGAAATAGATCAGTAGTTATTTACGTCTCTCTTATCACCTTTCTTAAATAGGGGTTTAACAATGGCATTTATCAGTCTCCCTGGAAAAATACCCTTAGTTAGTCATGCATCCCATATTTCAAGACTGGGCTTATTACATGGGAACAAATTTTTAGTATTCTATTGGAAACACCATCAAAACCAGATGAGGTTTTATCTTTTGAGAGAAAGTATAATTTTCTTAGTTTCAGAAGGAAAGTTGGTGAAGTTCCATTTTCAACACACTACTGTGATTTTGCTCAACGTGTTTGTCCCTATGACTGCTCCTGTGTTGTTCTGTGGCTCGTTGTCCTGTATCTCGCTTCACTACATTCCATGTTGCCGTAAGTTTGTTATTGGATGTACTGATTTCTGATATTATGGGCATGTTCTTTGATTTTTTAATAACCTTTCTTGATAGTTTTGAGTATTTTTATAGTGTTCAACTACTGCAGAGGCCCTACATGTTCTTGCCAAAAGATATATTTTCCTTTTCCTTTCACAAGATACTGTAATCTCTCCAGTGATCCATGGGTTTTTACTTGGCTGTTTAGTGTCCTTTCTGACTAGCTTATGCTGAAAGCTATTTTCAAATAATGATATGAATTTATCATGGAATAGATTAAATTTTAAGTCAGCATTTGGTTCATTGTAAATTACCTTCCATGTCATGTTCTGTAAACTATTCTTAAAAACATTTGCCCTCAAGTCATCAATTATTCTAAATGATTTCCACTGAGGAGTATCCATACTTAGGCACTATGTTATGTATTCTAACTAACTGTGCATCATCGGCAGAGAGACCATTTGTTACTAGACGAACAGTTATTTTCTTACTTTGAGTTTCATCAAAGAAAACTTTATCAATTAGAGTCCTACTGTCTCTATCCACCAATGTTGAAAAGTTAATTACCGAGACCAAATTGTAGGATCCAAATACAGCTTCCATATCATTTTTCCTATCAGTGTCCCTCAGAAAATCTACACTGAACTCACCAGAGACTTGCTGCATCTGACAGATAGCACAGTAAGGAAGACAGATTATCTAAACAGTTCAAAATTTCCCAGTGGAGAACTACATACAGCTACAAATAAAAGTGAACTTTCTTAGTATTAATTCACAAGCACACACTTCTATGTGCTTAGCACTACAAAATCTATTTGTCTTAACGTTTCTGAGCTTGTTGTCTGTCTATATATGTGTAACAACTTCTTTCCTATGTTATTTCAGCAAGAGTACGCTGCAATGTGTAATCTTAAGTAACTTATCTAACCCTGTTATTACGTAGTGCTCAGTCAGGCACAGGATGTCTATCTTTTTAGAGCTCTCTAAATTTTCGAAACAGACAAGAAGCTCTTGTATCTTACTACTCATTCATCTAATATTTTGATAAAATAAGCTAACCTTACTTTTCTGTGCGTTATTAAGCATTTTGTGAGGCTCTTCTGATATTTTCACTTCTTTCAAATCAGGGTGCCTGAATCACACGGCTCACAGCAATATTTGCCCAGGGCTAGTCAAGGTACTGCAGGAACTCCACAAAACTCACATTTGTGTTTATAGTTGCTACTCCTATTTCATCCAGGTCACACCTAAAGCGGTAATTACTGTTCTTAGCCAGGCTATTCCATGCTCCACCAATTATAAGGACCTGATTTCCTTGCCAAAGCCTTTGCATGAATTACCCACACCCTCTGTTACCTGGCTAATGCTAGCTCTTGGCTTCACAATGCTTGTGACATGGTACTCTGTGTCTAATTTGTCCTCTATCATCTGGCCTACACCCCTCCCATGACTACTACCAAGCAGCAAGATTTTTTTTCCTACTCTCTTTCAGAACCAATCTACATTGAGTTTCTTTGCTAGAAGTCTGTTGCAGCCTACTGTGATGTACACCTGGAAGAGGCTCTGTTAATGGCTCTAGATTATTGTTTCATCTATAGGTTGATAATGGACTCTATTAACCCCTTCAAATTACGTTTCAAAAAAATAATATTTTTTATTAATGGAAAACATCCTATAAAGAATGAAGTTACATGTAGACACATGAAGATAGCTTTTAAAGCTCAAAACGATGAGTTACAAAATTTTGAAGAGCAGCAATGATAAAATCCAAAGTATACTCATGCATTGTACTTTGACTAAAATATCCTCAAATTTGATGTCATTTTTAGTTTCTGTGTAGCTATGAAGTCCAACCATGTATTTCACAATGGTTTCCTGAGAACATTAATCTTGGAGGAGCTGGCTAGAGCACAGTGAATGTATTTATCCCATACCATTGGCAAGCACTTGTCACTCAACTGATTAACAGTCTCATCACTTTCAGTCTCTAATCAAGTAATATTAGATTCTTCTTCACTTTATGAGGTGCTAAATTTAACGTCAAACCCAGGACCACTATAGCAATTCTTTTCAGAAAGCACTGCCTAGTCAAAAATACAGGAGAATGGCTAAAAACACGTTATTTTGTTGTCAAATACCCAAAGTTGCACACAGTATAGACAATATCTAATAATGATCACCTCAACTAAAACATGACAGCCATGTTACAAATGAAGGGCCAGATGTGCTCAAGCAGATGAACACTTATCAGCACTGAAACGGATATAAATGGTGTTTTATTTTTTTGAAGGTCTGTTCTTAAGTTGTCCAAGTATAATTGGGATTTTAAATTTCTGTCAAAATAATAAAAACAAAATAACTTGGGGTTTTGTGTTATGTGTTTAAGGCCTACAAGGTAAAGCAGGGATAGCCAAGATTTCAGCTCATGGGCCATGCCTGGGCCCGAGCGCCAAGTGCTCAGCGCCGCTGCACATTTTTCCCACTGCCACGCCACACTGAGCGCAAGGAGGGGGAATAGGGGAAAACTGCAAACATGCCATATTTAAATGGCAGTGTGTTCGCACTACATACGACTTGGTTTTACATATCGCATTTCTCAAAATCATAGATCACAAACAAAACAAATTTTCAGTGTTATTTACACTCCTGGAAATGGAAAAAAGAACACATTGACACCGGTGTGTCAGACCCACCATACTTGCTCCGGACACTGCGAGAGGACTGTACAAGCAATGATCACACGCACGGCACGGTGCACACACCAGGAACCGCGGTGTTGGCCGTCGAATGGCGCTAGCTGCGCAGCATTTGTGCACCGCCGCCGTCAGTGTCAGCCAGTTTGCCGTGGCATACGGAGCTCCATCGCAGTCTTTAACACTGGTAGCATGCCGCGACAGCGTGGACGTGAACCGTATGTGCAGTTGACGGACTTTGAGCGAGGGCGTATAGTGGGCATGCGGGAGGCCGGGTGGACGTACCGCCGAATTGCTCAACACGTGGGGCGTGAGATCTCCACAGTACATCGATGTTGTCGCCAGTGGTCGGCGGAAGGTGCACGTGCCCGTCGACCTGGGACCGGACCGCAGCGACGCACGGATGCACGCCAAGACCGTAGGATCCTACGCAGTGCCGTAGGGGACCGCACCGCCACTTCCCAGCAAATTAGGGACACTGTTGCTCCTGGGGTATCGGCGAGGACCATTCGCAACCATCTCCATGAAGCTGGGCTACGGTCCCGCACACCGTTAGGCCGTCTTCCGCTCACGCCCCAACATCGTGCAGCCCGCCTCCAGTGGTGTCGCGACAGGCGTGAATGGAGGGACGAATGGAGACGTGTCGTCTTCAGCGTTGAGAGTCGCTTCTGCCTTGGTGCCAATGATGGTCGTATGCGTGTTTGGCGCCGTGCAGGTGAGCGCCACAATCAGGACTGCATACGACCGAGGCACACAGGGCCAACACCCGGCATCATGGTGTGGGGAGCGATCTCCTACACTGGCCGTACACCACTGGTGATCGTCGAGGGGACACTGAATAGTGCACGGTACATCCAAACCGTCATCGAACCCATCGTTCTACCATTCCTAGACCGGCAAGGGAACTTGCTGTTCCAACAGGACAATGCACGTCCGCATGTATCCCGTGCCACCCAACGTGCTCTAGAAGGTGTAAGTCAACTACCCTGACCAGCAAGATCTCCGGATCTGTCCCCCATTGAGCATGTTTGGGACTGGATGAAGCGTCGTCTCACGCAGTCTGCACGTCCAGCACGAACGCTGGTCCAACTGAGGCGCCAGGTGGAAATGGCATGGCAAGCCGTTCCACAGGACTACATCCAGCATCTCTACGATCGTCTCCATGGGTGAATAGCAGCCTGCATTGCTGCGAAAGGTGGATATACACTGTACTAGTGCCGACATTGTGCATGCTCTGTTGCCTGTGTCTATGTGCCTGTGGTTCTGTCAGTGTGATCATGTGATGTATCTGACCCCAGGAATGTGTCAATAAAGTTTCCCCTTCCTGGGACAATGAATTTACGGTGTTCTTATTTCAATTTCCAGGAGTGTAATTATTCTTGGTGCCCTGAAGACCCAATATAATTTTTACATGGTACAAACAGTTGGTATAGGGACAGACACAAACAATTTCACAGAGTTTTGTACTCAAGTTGCCAAGTAATCTTGATTTATTTAGTTTCATAATTGAAAAATTTGTTTCACACAAATATGTCGATCGAAATAGTAGCACTTTTGCACCCTTATCGAGACTTGGAAACTCTACTTGAGGATGCAATCTAGACATCCTGGACAGTTTTAACATAAAAAGATTTGCCACTAAAACCAAAATTACCCAACAGGTCAATCAAATACATGCACATATGCATAGGGGTACTTTCAACTGAAATGGCAAACAGTCTCAAAACCAGCTTTAAAGCAGGCATATGGTTGATAGTGTTCTCAAAAACTTATGAAACTATTGTAATTCTTTCAGAGTCACAATGAATTCTTCAAACCTCTAATTTCCTATAATGCCAGTGAGCTTAGGGAACTGGACTGTGTTTGTCAAAATGTGTCCCTTCTACAACACAATTTTCTTTTTAAATGCATCCCCATCAAATCATACAGGAGTTACCAAGCAATGTCTTACTGTGCTCAGTGGGCAGTCAAGTCCACTTAAAATGTGAATTCTGCAAACCATTATGGATGTTCTAATTTTCATTCCTGTACTTCTTTTTCCTTCATAACTTCAACAATAGCAAGTTTTAAATAGAAAATTTTTTCCAGGCATGCCCCTTGACTTAACCAACCTACTTTGCAGTAATATATGATGCCTCCATACACTTACTTCATTTCCACTGCAAACTGTTGCAACTGACAATGGAATAATGCATGTGACTTCAGAAATTTTACTATTTGTAGCATCAAGCTCTTCATAATTTTTTGCTCTTTCATTGTCAACTACATCTTTAAATTCTTTCTGCATGTTATTGTAATGTTGTTTCATAGTAAATATGCAGTACACGTTGCTTATGCGAATTTAGAATTCTCATCCATCTCTTCTATCATTCCCATTCATTTTAAAGGATTGTGATGGCAGATTGCTACATCGTGTCTTTTGTGCAGACACCGAAGCTGTGAATGTCCTTCATACAACAAGCGAACAGCAAAGGGTAAACAACGCTGATACCACAATTCTGCTAAACTCAGAGAGCTGCACTGCCAAACTCAAGAGAGTTGCACCGGCCGAAAAATGCCACACCGCAATGCTAAATGAAATGTCGTGCTTTCCCGGGTACTTCTGAGAAGGACCAAGCAAAGCCAAGTAATAGGCACGGCCTTGGCCCGCACAAGGCCTGCACACAGTGCACGTGTGAAGTTTGGCACGTCATTGCCAGCCTTGTGGTAAAGTGTACTGTGCGTACCTAAAATGGCAGGTCTGAGTCATGAAAGATATTCTTTAGGGACGCAATTCCTTTCATAATTTAGTGGTGAAGCAACTTCAGATACCACTAGGATAGAGGACTTTGTCAAATGTCTGATTTTGTGTTGAAGGCAATTTGTCTTCTGTTTTCAAATTTAGACCCCATTATACTGAAGTACAGATGGGTCTGTGGCATAAAGTCTCAGAAGAGAACTTTGAATTTATGACAATGCTCACTTTTTAAAAACTTTCAATAGTGTCCAGTTGTCAAGTTGCTATTTTTTTTAATTGATTAGACTTAATATGTACAATAAAAATGAATTTTTAAATGAAGTAAATAAATATGATGTGAATAATTATAACACAATTCAGAGGAATATTTTCATTTTCAACATAACACTGAAAAACAACGAAGAAAGACAAAATAGGAATATACAGTGCTTCAAAAATAGGTCAAAAGAATACGAAAATTGATAAAAAGTAACACCATAACTGTAATAAAATAACACCATAACTGTAATAAAATAACACCAAAATTGTTCATACAATAAAACAATTTTTTCCTGTCCCTGTCTACAGACAATTTCCCAGTTAACTTATGAAATTATTTGTGTCAATTCTTGATACAGATGTGAAAGCCCTTAAGTGACACCCCCCTCCCCCCAAAAAAAACACACACGAACACGAACACAAACACAAACACACACACACACATATTTCGCCTACATTTCCTTTACCAGGTTTTACTTCGTCCACTTTACGTTCATTAGCAATTCCAACTTCTCACAACTTTGACTATCATTTTATACTGATATTTAGTTCTTGATTCCCCCGTCTTATCCTAATATGTGACTCTAGACACAGAACTCTACATAAATTTTACACCCAATCCTAGAAAGCTCCTCTCCCTTCCTCCTCCCAATGGTTAGTCTATTGCATGTAAGATAAGGAAACTTTATTAGCATTGAGCAAAAAATGTTACTATATTTAGTGGCTCAGCTCTCCTTAAATTTTAACGTTCCTTTTGCTTTTAAATAAACTAAAATCAATGTAATATTACTGGTGAATTGCTGTTACTGTTAAAGCATGAACTTTTTGCAATTTCCTTCACAAATTGTATATCCAGATAAAAAGTGACTAATGGAGTCCTGCAACTCAAGGGAAAAAATAGCCAAACAGTGGAGGGATAAAAAAAAGTTTTGTTGTGATTTTAAACTGCAAGTTGGTGTGTACATTAGTTTCACTTCATTCTCGGGCATAAAGAATCAGTTGTACATTTGGAGAAATGAGGCATAGAAATAAAGTTGGTTTGTAACATGAGAAAACAGATAGTACTTGATGAAAAACAAGGGCATACACTTTTACTGAAAGCTGGTTGGTTTTATTCAGGATTCTATATACCATATTATTCCCCACTCTTTTAGCTACAAAACACTATTTTTCACCATAATCTATGGTGGAGGTCCTTTATGCCTGCATGATACCACTCTACTGGTCAACATCAGAGTCAACGTCTTCCTGCACCCATAGCTTCCCCATCATCCATGTACTGCTTTCCCAAAGAGCGCATCCTCCATTGGGCCACACAGATGGAAGTCAGAAGGCGAGAGATCCGGGCTGTAGGGTAGATGAGGAATGGTCCAATGAAGTTTTGTGAGCTTCTCTTGGGTGCACAGACTTGTGCTAGACCTTGCATTGTCACGGGAGAGGAGGAGGATGAGGAGGAAGGAGGAGGGAGGAGGGAGGGGGAGGAGGAGGAGGGAGAGGAAAGAGAGGAGGGAGGGGGAGGAAAGGGAGGAGGGGCAGAAGGGGGAGGAGGGGCAGGAGTTCATTTGCATTTTTGTGCAAAAAATGTGCTGACATTGTTTCTTCAGATCCCTGAGAGTAACACAGTAACCCTTGAAGATTATTGCACATGAGGGAGACCATAAAACAGAATAACCCCTTCAGTGTCCCAGAAGACTACCGTCATGACTTTACCAGCTGAGGATGTGGCTTTGAAAATTTTCTTCAGAAGACAGATGGTGTGGTGCCACTCCATGAATAGCCATTTTGTTTCTGATTAGATGTTTCATCACCTGAGACCGACATTCAACAATAAATTGTCACGCTCAATCCTGTAATGTGGAAGCAACTCTGAACAGACGGTCCTTCATTGCTCTTTGTGGACTTTTGTTAGGCAGTGAGGGACCAATGGGTACACACATTTGAATATCCACACTGGTGGATGAGTGTTTCAACACTACCAATGGAGACGTCCAGCTGAGCAGAGAGGTGTTTGATTGTGATCCACTAATCACATCAAATGAAGTGTTTGCACATTCCAGCACTGCAGGAGTCAGAGCTGTGTACAGCTGGCTGGAAACCAGGAGATCATACAGGTTTCGGCAACCTTGTTGCGATGATGACACTTCACACAATGATTCACCATGATTGTGTTCACTGCCAGGCTTCCATAGAAATTCTGCAAATGCTTATGAATATCTGCGATGCTCTTGTTTCTTGTCAAATGAAACCCAATGACAGCTCTCTGCTTGAAATGCACCACCATTAAAGAGGCCACTCGGAAGGCTTCCTATAGTGCTGCCACCTATCAGAAGTTCATGAAACTACAGGGACTGAAGTGGGAATATTTCCTGGTGTCTTACAGAAAGTTCCACATTTTTTCAACCAAAACTGGCTGGGGAAAAAAAGTGTTGCATTACTTATAGAACAACCCTCGTATACTTCCTCATGATTAAAGATAGGATATTTTCTATTTATTGGCCTATTTTGGTGTTATTTTTTGCCAATTACAATGTTATTTTCTGAAAGCTTGTTTTTCAAGTGCATTTTTAATTGATTTCAGAATTATATCTCCAATAAAAATATATATCCATGAAATACATTATTTTATTGTCATTGCATATTTAATTAATTTCCATTATTGGAGAAAAACAAACTACATATTAAATCTATTAAATCTAATGAAACGGAAAGCTGCTACTCACCATATAGCAGAGATGCTGAGTTGCAGATAGGCACAACAAAACGACTGTCACAAATTAGCTTTCGGCCAGTACGGCCTTCATCAAAAATAAGACAGACACACACACACACACACACACACACACACACACACACACACACAGCTGCAATCTCTGGCAACTGAAGCCGCACTGTGAGCAACAACACAGTGCATGACTGGAGTGCCAACTGGGTGGGGGTAAGGAGGAGGCTGGGGCAGGGGGGGGGGGGTTAAGGGATAGTGTGGGGAGGGGGGGGGGGGGAGTGGACAGTGAATTGCTGCTGGGGAGCATGCAGGGATGAGGTGCAGAGAGGGTAGGGCAGCTATGTGCAGTCGGGAGGTTAGATGGGGCAAGGGACTGGTGATGGGGTGGCGGAAAAGGAGAGAAATAAAAAACTTGGCGGTATTGTGGAATGAGGTCTGTGTAGTGCTGGAATGGGAACTGGGAAGGTGCTGAATGATGATTGAGGAAAATGGCTAACAAAGGTTGAGGCCAGGAGGGTTATGGGAATGTAGGATACAATGCAATGGAAGTTCCCATCTGTGCCATTCAGAAAAGCTGGTGTTGGTGGGAAGGATCCATATGACACAGGCTGTGAAGCTGTCATTGAAATGAAGGATGTTATGTTGAGCAGCATGCTCTGCAACAGGGTTGTCCACTTGTTTATTGGCCACAGTTTGTAGGTGGCCATTCATGTGGACAGACAGCTTGTTGGTTGTCATGCCCACATAAAATGCAGCACAGTGGTTGCAGCTGAGCTACTACATCACATGACTCGTTTCACAGCTAGCCCTGCCTTTGATGGGATAGGTGATGTTTGTGACTGGACTGGAGTAGGTGGTGGTGGGAGAATGTATGGGACAGGTCTTGTATCTAGGTCTGTTACAGGGATATGAGCCATGAGGTAAGAGGTTGGGAGCAAGGGTTGTGTAGGAATGGATGAGTATATTGTGCAGGTTCAGTGGACTGCAGAATACCATTGTGGGATGGGTGGAAAGGATAGTGGACAAGACATTTCTCATTTCAGGGCATGACGAGAGGTAGTCAAAACCCTAGTGGAGCATGCAATTCAGTCGCTCCAGTCCTGGGTGGTACTGAATTACGAGGGGAATGCTGCTCTGTGGCCAGACGATGAGACTTTGGGAGGTGGTGAAAGACTGGGAAGATATGGCACGAGAGATTTGTTTTTGTACAAGGTTGGGAGAATAATTACAATCTGTAAAGGCTCCAATGGGACCTTCGGTATATTTCGAGAGGGACCTCTCATCACTGCAGATGCAACATCCACAGTTGGCTAGGATGCATGGAAGGGATTTCTTGGTATGGAACAGGTGTTACCCAGCAGCACTTCACTGTCCCGCACCCCCAACCTTCTACCCCTCATCCTCCCCACCCCAGCCTCTTCCTTACCCCCACCCAGTCACAACTCCCATCATGCACTGGTGCTGCTGCTTGCAGTGTGGCTTCAGTTGCCAGAGACTGCACTCTGTGTGTGTCTGCCGTTCATGTTTGCTGAAGGTCATACTGGCCGAAAGCTAATTTGTGACGGCTTTTTTTTTTTTTTTTTTTTTTTTTTTGTGCCTCTCTGCGACTCAGGATCTCCACTATATGGTGAGTAGCAACTTTTTTTTTAATAACCTTGTTACATTCCAAACAGGATTTTCCATTGTTTGAGCTATTAAATCTATTCATTTAAAAAACAATTAACTTTGGAACAAAACAATTATGAAAATTTTCAAAAGAAGCAACTGTTATAACTTCACAGTTCTCTTTCAATGTATTATGGTGCTGAACTTTCAACATTTCACTTAAGGGTTATGCAACACTTCAGAATATCTATATCGCAGATGCTTGCTATCCCAGGTATACATACCAGGCTCTTTGCTATGTGATCATTAATACATCTACATCCATACCCTGGAAACAACTGTTAAATCATGGAGGAGGAGAAAGAGTACGATGAGGAGATTAGTATTTAATGTCCGTCAACAACGAGGTCATTGGATATGGAGCACAAACTCAGATTCATCATCTTGGACAGTTTCCAGCCACTGGCTGGGTCTGTCAGGAACACAAGCCTCTCCATCGTGTTCTGTCTTTCCACCATTCCCCATCTTCCACCTTCGTCCAGCTCTCTCCTCTTCTCGTCACACATTCCTTCACTCCCTTCACCCATCTATCTCTTGGTCTTCCTCTGGGCCTCTTCCCCTCCAGTTGCAGATCAAACATCCTCTTTGGAATTCTTCCCTCATCCATTCTCTTCATGTGTCCATACCACTGCAGTCTTGATTTTTCTATCCTGTCCTGTACTGGTTCCTCGTTTAGGCTTTCCCTCACATACACATTTTGCAATCTGTCTCGTCTTGTTGCACTCAACCTGCTCCTCTGGAACTTCATTTCACTAGCCCGTATTCTACTTTTGTCGCTTTTGTGCATTACCCATGTCTCACTTCCGTATGCCAATATGGGGACAAAGTAGGTTCGGTATATAATTCCCTTGGATTTCTGTGGCACCTCCTTGCTCCAAATAAGCCCCCTAATGCATTTGTAGAACTGCCCTGCTTTTCTGCACCTTTCATTTATTTCCATTGTGTTTCCCCCCTTACTTTCAATCGTGCTTCCCAGGTACTTGAAGTTCTCTACCACTTGTAGTTTTTCCCCTCCACAAGTTATATCCACATTTGGCCTATTCTTCTTCCTTGTTGTGAAAATTATTTCACTTTTCTTTGCAGAGAAATGCATTCCATATTGTGCTGCCGTTGCCTCCCATACATCTAACTGCTCTTGCACCTCCTTCTCGCAATTTCCCCATAACATCAGGTCATCGGCAAAAAGCACTGCTTTCATTTTATGATCTCCAATTGCATCTGATACTTGCTGTAGGATTTCATCCATAACAATAATAAACAATAAAGGCGAAAGTGCACTTCCCTGTCGCAGCCCATTTTCCAGCTTGAACCATGCAGTACGTTCCCTCCCCACTTTCACACAACTCTCACTTCCCTCGTACATTTTTCTGACTTTTCGTGTTATCTCTTCATCTATCCCTTTTGCGTTCAGCACATCCCAGAGCTTGTCCCTACAGATACTGTCATACGCCTTCTCAATATCTAAAAAGGCCATGATTAAGTCCTTCCCGTACTCATAGTGCCTTTCCTGCAGTTGCCTTACCGCAAATATGAGGTCCGTTGTTGATCTTCCCGGTCTGAAACTGTACTGCTCCTCTTGCAGTCTACTTTCAATACTGCTTCTTATTCTCTTCTCCAGGATCTTTTCATAGATTTTTCCACAGTGGCATAGCAGGGTGATTCCTCTGTAGTTCTCACATCTCCTTTTATCCCCTTTCTTGAAGATCGGGACTATAATTCCTTTCTTCCAATCCTCAGGAATTCTGTTCTCCTTCCACACCACCCTCAGTACTCTGTATAACCACTGGGTTCCTACTTCTCCTGCTGCTCGTATCATATCCACTGTTACTTCGTCCCAACCTGGTGCCTTGCCCCCTTTCATCCTCTTTATGGCTTCTTCCACTTCATTCCAAGTTAGATCATCAATTTCCCCACTATTATAATTGTCTGCTGCCTTAGGCTCTCCATCGCTGTTAGTTACCCGCTTGGCGGCATTCAACAGATCTTCAAAGCACAAACTCAGATTAGGGAAGGGAATTGACAATGCCCTTCCAAAGGAACCATCACAGCATTTGCCTGAATTTATCTTAGGAAAACATGGAAAACCTAAATCGGGATGACCGGATACAGATTTGAACCATTGTTGTCCCGAATGCAACTCCAGTGTGCTAACCAAGGCACCACCTCGTTTGCATTTAAATCATGGAAGGGTACTTTGTACGATACCACTTATTAGAGCCCATTCCCTTTCCATTCACATAAGGACAGCGGAAAGAACGATAAAACTCCATTGGGTGCACCGTGATAAATCATCTAATCTCACCTTTGCAATCCCTATGACGGTGATACGTAGGGGGCCATATTATATTCCTAGATTCCTCATTTAATACTGGCTCTTGAAACTTTGTAAGTAGGCTTTCATGAAACAATTTGCATCTATCTGGAAGAGTCTGCCTGTTCGGGTTTCCCAACATCTCTGTGATACTCTTAGGTGTGTCAAATAAAACACATGACTATTCTTACTGAACTTCTTTGTGTACATTCAATATCCATGCTAGTCCAATTAGATACAGGTCCCACACCTGTGAGCAAAATTGTAGGATGAATCACATGAATATTTTGAAACCAATTTCCTTCAGAGACTGACTGTATTTCCTAGTTTTCTGCCTACAAATCTAACTCTGACATACTAACAAGCCTATGCGATTGTTCCATTTCCTATTCCTACAAACTGATACAAGGTACTGATCGATTCCACTAATGACTCTTGCAGATTTTATAGGAATAGGATACTATGCTTTTCATTTTGAAAAGTACAAAGTTTTACATTTATGAACATTTAAAGCAGGCTGCCAATCTTTACGCCACATTGAAATCTTGTCCAAGATGTGACTCAACATACGTAGTTTTCTTTGAACAGTATTTCATTATAGAAAACTGCAACATCTGAGGTTACTATCACTGTTTTCTGAAAGGTCATTAATATACAATATGTACAGAAACAGTCCCAGCACACTTCCATTCGGCTTGTCTTAACTTATCTCTTCACCTGTCAATAACCATCCACCCAAGGTAACATGCTGCGTTCCTTCCATCAACAAATCGTCAAAAGTAGCCACAAATTTCACTTGATACCTCATATGATCATACATCTGGTAATAAACGTAGGTGTGGTAATGAGTCGGAGGCTTTTTGGAAGTCAAGAAATATCACATCTATGAGACTACCTTAATCCATGGTTTTCAGGTGACTCATTACATCTAAGCTCACAATATATTACAAGATTCTGCAACAAACAGATATCAAGAATATTGGATGATAGTATTGTGAATTACTTCTGCTACCTTTCTTGTGCAGTAATATGTGACCTATGCTTTCTTCCAATCACAAGGCACTGTCTTTTGTTCTAGGGACTTACAGTATATTGTGGTTAAAAGAGTACCTAATTCATCTGAAAATTTGGTGTAGAAACTTGTTTCCATCGAACCCCGGAGCTTTATTTAATTTAAATGATTTCAAGCTGTTCTCAGCCCCACTGACACTAACATCTATTTCGCTCAACTAGGGCAAGAATTAAATGGGAACAATACTCCTGGATTTTCCTTCGTAAACGAACATATGGAAACATATTTCAGTGTTTTTGCTTTTGCTTTGCCACTCTCAATTTCAGTTGACTGTCTTGTCCACAAATGTATGAACAATAACTTTGGTGTCACTACCTGCCCTAACATATGAATGTAATTTCTTTGGGTGCTGTGAGAGATCTTTATAAAATATTTTGCTACAGTAGTCATTGCATTCTTCTCCACTGCCCTTTTGACAGCAAAACACATTTCCTTCAGATCTCCCTACCTATAACTTTATGCTTTGTATTATACTTATCATGCAGTAGTCTCTGTTTCTTTAGAAGTTTCTTTACAGTGACTGAGAACCCTGGGCAGTACCACCAGTAATGAACTGTTCTATTTGGTATACATCTATATACTGCATATTCAACTATTCTTTTAAATTGATCCACAGTTCCTCTATATGTCCCTCTGTTGAACTAAATGAAATTCCTCATCAACATATGACATTACTGCATCTTTATCTAGTCTGCTGAACACATAAATGTTTCTGTTTTAGCTGCTCTTTGTACTTTGGTAGTCACTGTTGCTAAAATGCATCACGGTTACTGATAACAGTTTCAATGTGGGCATCCTCAAAGAAGTCAGGTCTACCTCTTTGTATCCTATTTATTTCTATCATGAGCAGGTTTCTGAACTATCCATCTTAAGTAGTTTTCAGAGAACACATTTATCAATATTTTGCAGAATGTATTGTCACATACACCACCTACAAAACCGTAGCCATAACAAATGATTACTGGATGATTACAGTCACCTCCAATGCTGGAAGTACAACTGGGGGACTTGTACACTGGCTAATAATTGTGCTTGGGTCTGGTGGCTGATAGAAAGATCCACTTATAATTGTATGTCCATTATACGGAGCCTTGCCCAAGCAATCTTGCATACAGCTTCAACTTCTATCTCAGTGAATTTGAGTTTCTTGTCTACTGTGACAAACAGACCACGTCCACTATAGCTCACGCACGATACGGTGGCTAACGTGCAGAGACCAATTTTCATCCAAAGTGCTGGGTGAGTTTATTCGTTTGTTCGGAAGGGGAGGCTGACAGTGTCTGAACCCTTTTGGCCGTTCAGCGATGATAGACTCTAGATGCAGCCCTGCAATCTTTCTCAAATGATTTTACAGAAACTATTCGGTAAAGAAAATTCATTTTGCTTTACTTATAGCTTTATATGTCAGGTTGATGATGACATGCCCATCATTTCGTTAATGGTCATAGTTATTGTGATATTTAAGTGAAAGTAAGACACTGCATGTATATGAAAAAGTTTGCAATGAAACGCAGATGTCGCTATGATTTTGCGTTTGGTGCATACTACATAATATGTTGCAACATATGGAATTTAGCTAATGTATTGAATTTTTCATTAGACTTGGGTGGAGGTCTCCCTCCCACCAATCTTGAGAAATTTGGTCTGATGTAGCACACTCATTTGTGATTGTGGCGCACCAGTTATAAAGCCAGAGCAAAATATCCAAAGCATTCCTCATATTTCATAAATAGTTTTCAGATATCGAAATGAGATTTGGGCAAATGATAGGATGCAAAGAGGACAGTATTTTGCTGTAATGGTATGTATTAAGCAAAATTTCATTATCTACCATGTTATTCCACTAACTACAGACTTTTTCGATGAAAGAATGCAATTTTTAAGGGCCACCAATAGCTGGTGAAACAAGAAATACTAAGGGTTTTGGAAAAACTTAACTGAAGACATTACACATTTATTTTGTACCACAAAAGTGCTTTTTCGTAAGCCACATTAGTACTCTACCATAACTATGTTCCTACAAACCCCAAAGCCAAAATCTCCATTCATCAATGTCTACCTCCTCCGCTCCCTATATAATTTGGTAGCCCCAGATCACTAAAGTTTGAGAAATGATTTCTTCCTTTTATCTAGTAGTAGTAGTAGTAGTAGTAGTAGAAGAAGAAGAAGAAGAAGACACAGTCGAACTCAGTTAATCATCTTAAACGAAAGCTTTAAAATAAAAGCACATTAATTTGGCAAAAGAATGGGATGAGTTTGTAAAAATATGAAGCATCAGTAAGTAAATGAAGTAGTCGCCAAGAATATTGAGCCAAGGGATACATACACAGCATGACAGACTGAAAGAAAATCAGTGTGAAAACAGGGAATCTACACTGCTGCTTATTAAAATTCCAACACCAGATAAGATGGAAAATAACAAAATTTTACATACTGTGTGAATACAGTACGACATGAAGAATACACGATTACATTTATAGGTGATTTGCGGATATATAGGTGTAAAATGTAGGATACAGAGCTGCCTCTTGTGGCAGCAAAAATAGCTTGTAAAAGGCGTGAGTTTATCTGAGCTTGGAAGAAAGATACAGACATATATGACACTCCATACTGCTCAACATTCCACCAGAGTTCATCAATCACAGAGGCCGGCAAGTGGTGACATGTCAGTCTCTCAGCAATGCATGACCATACGTTTTTAATAGGAGAGAGATCTGGAGAATGTGCTGGCAAGGTAGGTCCAGACAGCACAGGCATCATTCAGTCTTGCTTTTGCTTGTTGAAAGATATGCCACAAAGCCCTCTACAAGGGGAGACAGCCACAGGCCTTAAGACATCAGAAATTTAACATCTGCTGTTCAAATTAGCAGCTACGCAAACCTGAGTTGTGTATCTAGTGCCGCCTGATACAATTGCAAAGTATTAGGCACATATCACTAAGTTCAATCCGGCAACATTTGTTCTCCTCGGATGCTCCACAAAAAGATACAGACACTGTGATGCTTTATGCAGAACTGGGACTCACTCCTTTCTCTGCTGCCATGTCCAGGGAAGCTGCAAGAATGGTTGCCATGTTAACAGGCTGGTTGAACTCCCCATAATCCTGCCCATATCAAAACGGTACATGTTGACAGACGTTTCTCCTTCTTACATAGAGCATAACACAACTTTCTCACCAACAACCAATACTCAAACGTGATTTCTGAACGAGAAATCCCAATGTACAGATAACATTATTAAAACTTCATGTGGCTTGTGCTTAAATGTTAATCATTTGCATATCCTGACACATCATGCCACTGTGTCATTTGTTAGATGTTGCCTTCATACTGTTACAATTTTATTGGCTGACGGTGTAAAGGAAGAAACACTGTATATAACAAAATGAACAATATTTGCAATTTATTTGGTGTATTATTGAAAGGGTGCAGATTAACTGTAAGTCACTCCATCTCACTGTCACACATCTCTCACTTATTGCTTTCCTTATTACATACCAAATAAAAAATGTTTTCCCCTGAATATCAAGATTTAGTTGGTCTTTTTCTATTTTATTATTAACCACATTTTGTATAATTAATATGTCATGGATACGTTGCACTTAAGTCTGTTTCAAATTTTCATACCCTCCTTATTTCTGACTACTGCATAAATTATTCATTTCCTTTGTTCAAGAGCACTTACACAGTTGCATTATATCCTATTCACAATATAAATATTCCAAAAATAGAAAGCTCTTGCATATGATTGTATGCTTATGTGTAACACAAATGCAGAAAGATGCATATGATTATACACTATCGTGTAGCACAAATGCAAAAAGAAAAAGATAAGAACATATTAAACTACCTTATCTTGTGACTCTACTTCATGTTCCTTATCTCTTTCAACTGGTTTGCAAAGCGTTGCTTTTGATTTGATGAGGATATGCCGATGTAATTTTTCCACAAAATTTAAGGATTTTCTCAGACCTTTTGTCTTCAACATGTCTTCAATGTATTTACGGTATGGATTTATTGGCGACGGTTTTTTGCTGTGTGTCGCAGGATACGATTTGTTAATTGAACTAGAATAATATTCCATTACATTTTCCTCCTCATCACATGAGTTTGTTGAACCATGAGATGATATATTTGAATTATTTGAATCTGATGGACTGCTAGTTTCGACATCAAATTGAATCCTGTTTTTGTTCTTGGGGATCACCTTCCTCGGAGGTGATGTGGACCTGCAAAACACAGCCCAGACTAACAATTGTATTTAATAAAATGAGCACTATATCTACTGGTTACTACAGATTACCGTAGTAAAAAGTTCTGTAGTTCTGTGAATATTAAAACCTTCTAGCCTAAAAATTTGAAGTCAAAATAATAAAAACAACACTAAATAACAACAAAAAATGATAATAATAATCAAAATTACCTAGTATTTTGCTCTTGGGAGGTGCTGGGCTCTTCACTTGCAGATGTGTCAGTAGCTATGCCTGATGTATTATCATCTTCACCAACATGAGGCCAGTTTATGCCTTTGGACTCTAATCGTAACAACAGTTTGCCCAAAATTATTAATACTAGACGCTGATGTTTAGTCATGTTGTACCAAAGACACATGGCCTGCAAAAAGAAAAAAAAGTAATATAAATGCATGGGGAAAATATCATCAACTATCAGGCTACATTCTATCTAGCGAAATCATTAACCAGTAGCAGTAGTTGCAGTAGTAGTAGTAGTAGTAGTTGTTGTTGTTGTTGTTGTTGTAATGTGCTTCCTGTTTGCTTTAGAAAACTCAGTGGTGTTATTAATGCCAACCCAATAAGAACTGCTTAAAAATAATAATAATAATAATAACCATATAATAATAATAAACCCATGGAGGCCTGGGAAAAGAATAAGCCTCCTTTATGTTCTGCCAGTCGTAAAAGGCGACGAAAAGAACAAACCACTAATAGGGCTAACCCCCCTTTTAGTGTGATTAGTTGGTTCAGGACAGAACTAATGAAGCCTCGGACAAGCGCTGTCATGGTCGGGGACGATGCTTGAACCCTATGCCTGTCCACAATGGTAACGACACTGCTAGCCACATGGAAAATGATTTAAATATGCAGGATATGCTTCCTCCAACCACTCTAGAAGGAAAACAAAGACAGAGGATGAGATGGTCAGATGAAGTTAACTGACACCTCATGTTCTGTTATTACCAAGCAACAAACTTAGGAACCAACACAACTGGATACAGATCACAAGTATACACAACATTTATTACCAGATACCCAGAATTAAAATTTTTAACAGAACAATGACTAGCTGATCAGATCCGTGTAATAATCAAAAATAACAGGATACCCCAGCCAGAATTAGAAAACATCAAACAACAAGTACAACAAATACTAGAACAAAATAATGTGCAATCAGAAGAAGAAGAAAATACAGTAATGGACTCAAATATCCCAGAGCAAACAAACAAAGAACAACACGCATCAATTAAACAATCAGAGGAAAACAAAATCTTAAGACAGCCACCAGAACAAGCACAAATAGAACACGAAGTGACACACATGTTAGATATAGAAGAAAAATTTCAGCTGACATATATAGAATACAAAGACACAAATACAGACATTAGACCATTCTTGCATAGACCACCAAATAACCCACAAGTCGAAACAACAATAACAACTATCAACACAATCATACACAACAAAATAAATGAAAATACAACTATGGAAGAGTTACAACTACTGGTTTATATAGGCACACTCACTACACTAAATATACACACTAGGCAGAGATCAGAACCAACCAACACACAGAAGAAATCCACAAAACCAGCATGGCAACACAGATCAGAATAGAAAAACTGAGAAAAGACATTGGACAGCTAACACAATTTATAAGAAATGAAATGTCAGACAAAAAATGAAAAAGGTTAGGTAAAATCTCAGAACAAGAAGCGATAGAGCAATTAGATGAAAAGAAGCAGAAATTACAAGCATTGGCCAAACGACTTAGAAGATACAAAAAAAGTGAAAACAGAAGGAAACAAAACCAAACATTCAACACAAACCAAAAGAAATTTTACCAGACAATAGATAACACACGCATTAAAATAGACAATCCACCAAACATAACAGACATGGAACACTTCTGGAGCAACATATGGTCAAACCCAGTACAACATAACAGGCATGCACGGTGGATACAAGCAGAAACAGACACGTACCAGATGATACCACAAATGCCTGAAGTGATAATTTTGCAACATGAAGTCACCCAAGCAATTAATTCTACTCACAATTGGAAAGCCCCTGGAAAAGATAAAATAGGAAATTTCTGGCTAAAGAAGTTCACCTCAACACATTCACATCTAACTAAATTATTTAACAGTTACATTGCAGACCCATACACATTCCCTGATGCACTTACACATGGAATAACTTATCTGAAACCTAAAGATCAAGCAGACACAGCAAACCCAGCTAAATATCGCTCCATAGAAGAATGGGTAGCTTTGAGGGATGAAGTAGTGAAGGCAGCAGAGGATCAAGTAGGTAAAAAGACGAGGGCTAGTAGAAATCCTTGGGTAACAGAAGAAATACTGAATTTAATTGATGAAAGGAGAAAATATAAAAATGCAGTAAGTGAAACAGGCAAAAAGGAATACAAACGTCTCAAAAATGAGATTGACAGGAAGTGCAAAATGGCTAAGCAGGGATGGCTAGAGGACAAATGTAAGGATGTAGAGGCCTATCTCGCTAGGGGTAAGATAGATACTGCCTACAGGAAAATTAAAGAGACCTTTGGAGATAAGAAAACGACTTGTATGAATATCAAGAGCTCAGATGGAAACCCAGTTCTAAGCAAAGAAGGGAAAGCAGAAAGGTGGAAGGAGTATATAGAGGGTCTATACAAGGGTGATGTACTTGAGGACAATATTATGGAAATGGAAGAGGATGTAGATGAAGATGAAATGGGAGATAAGATACTGCGTGAAGAGTTTGACAGAGCACTGAAAGACCTGAGTCGAAACAAGGCCCCCGGAGTAGACAATATTCCATTGGAACTACTGACGGCCATGGGAGAGCCAGTCCTGACAAAACTCTACCATCTGGTGAGCAAGATGTATGAAACAGGCGAAATACCCTCAGACTTCAAGAAGAATATAATAATTCCAATCCCAAAGAAAGCAGGTGTTGACAGATGTGAAAATTACCGAACTATCAGCTTAATAAGTCACAGCTGCAAAATACTAACACGAATTATTTACAGACGAATGGAAAAACTAGTAGAAGCCGACCTCGGGGAAGATCAGTTTGGATTCCGTAGAAACACTGGAACACGTGAGGCAATACTGACCTTACGACTTATCTTAGAAGAAAGATTAAGGAAAGGCAAACCTACGTTTCTAGCATTTGTAGACTTAGAGAAAGCTTTTGACAATGTTGACTGGAATACTCTCTTTCAAATTCTAAAGGTGGCAGGGGTAAAATACAGGGAGCGAAAGGCTATTTACAATTTCTACAGAAACCAGATGGCAGTTATAAGAGTCGAGGGACATGAAAGGGAAGCAGTGGTTGGGAAGGGAGTAAGACAGGGTTGTAGCCTCTCCCCGATGTTGTTCAATCTGTATATTGAGCAAGCAGTAAAGGAAACAAAAGAAAAATTAGGAGTAGGTATTAAAATTCATGGAGAGGAAATAAAAACTTTGAGGTTCGCCGATGACATTGTAATTCTGTCAGAGACAGCAAAGGACTTGGAAGAGCAATTGAATGGAATGGACTGTGTCTTGAAAGGAGGATATAAGATGAACATCAACAAAAGCAAAACAAGGATAATGGAATGTAGTCTAATTAAGTCGGGTGATGCTGAGGGAATTAGATTAGGAAATGAGGCACTTAAAGTAGTAAAGGAGTTTTGCTATTTGGGGAGCAAAATAACTGATGATGGTCGAAGTAGAGAGGATATAAAATGTAGGCTGGCAATGGCAAGGAAAGCGTTTCTAAAGAAGATAAATTTGTTAACATCCAGTATTGATTTAAGTGTCAGGAAGTCATTTCTGAAAGTATTCGTATGGAGTGTAGCCATGTATGGAAGTGAAACATGGACGATAAATAGTTTGGACAAGAAGAGAATAGAAGCTCTCGAAATGTGGTGCTACAGAAGAATGCTGAAGATTAGATGGGTAGATCACATAACTAATGAGGAAGTATTGAATAGGATTGGGGAGAAGAGAAGTTTGTGGCACAACTTGACCAGAAGAAGGGATCGGTTGGTAGGACATGTTCTGAGGCATCAAGGGATCACCAATTTAGTATTGGAGGGCAGCGTGGAGGGTAAAAATCGTAGAGGGAGACCAAGAGATGAATACACTAAGCAGATTCAGAAGGATGTAGGTTGCAGTAGGTACTGGGAGATGAAAAAGCTTGCACAGGATAGAGTAGCATGGAGAGCTGCATCAAACCAGTCTCAGGACTGAAGACCACAACAACAACAAACAACAACATGCCTACCAACAATATACAAAATATTAACTTCAGTCATTACACAGAAATTAATGACACATACAACACAGAACAAAATTATAAATGAAGAACAAAATGGCTGTTGCAAAGGAGCACGAGGATGTAAAGAGCAACTGATAATAGATGCAGAGGTGACATATCAAGCTAAAACTGAACAAAGGTCGCTACACTACACATACATTGATTACCAAAAAGCTTTTGATAGTGTACCCCACTCATGGTTACTACAAATACTGGAAATATACAAAGTAGATCCTAAATTGATACAGTTCCTAAGCATAGTAATGAAAAATTGGAAAACCACACTTAATATCCAAACAAATTCAAATAATATCACATCACAGCCAATACAGATTAAGCGTGGAATATACCAAGGAAACTCATTAAGTCCTTTCTGGTTCTGCCTTGCTCTGAACCCACTATCCAACATGCTAAATAATACAAATTATGGATACAATATTACTGGAATATACCACCACAAAATCACACATTTGCTATACATGGACGATCTAAAACTACTGGCAGCAACAAATCAACAACTCAACCAATTACTAAAGATAACAGAAGTATTCAGCAATGATATAAATATGGCTTTTGAAACAGACAAATGTAAGAAAAATAGCATAGTCAAGGGAAAACGCACTAAACAAGAAGATTACATGTTGGATAACCACAGCGACGGCATAGAAGCGATGGAAAAAACAGATGCCTATAAATATCTAGGATACAGACAAAAAATAGGAATAGAAAATACAAATATTAAAGAAGAACTAAAAGAAAAATATAGTCAAAGACTAACAAAAATACTGAAAACAGAATTGACAGCAAGAAACAAGACAAAAGCTATAAATACTTATGCTATATCAATATTGACCTGCTCATTTGGAGTAGTGAAATGGAGTAACACGGACCTAGAAGCACTCAATACACTTACACGATCACAATGTCACAAATATAGAATACATCACATACATTCAGCAACAGAATGGTTCACATTAAGCAGAGAGGAAGGAGGAAGGGGATTTATCGACAAAAAAAACCTACATTATGGACAGGTAGACAATTTAAGAAAATTCTTTATAGAACAAGCAGAAACTAGCAAAATACACAAAGCAATCACTCATATAAATACATCGGCTACACCACTGCAATTTCATAACCACTTCTACAACCCTTTAGATCACATAACATCAACAGATACGAAGAAAGTAAATTGGAAAAAGAAAACACCACATGGCAAGCACCTGTATCATCTACCACAGCCACACATCGATCAAGACGCATCCAACACATGGCTAAGAAAAGGTAATATATACAGTAAGACGGAAGAATTCATGATTGCAATACAGGATCAAACAATAAACACCAGATATTACAGCAAGCATATTATTAAAGGTCCCAATATCACAATAGATAAATGCAGACTTTGCAAACAACAAATAGAAACAGTATATCACATCACAAGCGGATGTACAATACTAGCAAATACAGAGTACCCCAGAAGACATGACAATGTAGCAAAAATAATACATCAACAGCTTGCCTTACAACATAAACTTATAAAACAACACATTCCCACATACAAGTATGCACCACAAAATGTACTGGAGAATGATGAATACAAATTATACTGGAACAGAACCATTATAACAGATAAAACAACACCACATAACAAACCTGACATCATACTAACCAAAAAAAAGAAGAAATTAACACAACTAATCGAAATATCCATACCCTATACAACAAATATACAAAAGAAAACAGGAGAAAAAATTGAAAAATACATCCAACTGGCTGAGGAAGTCAAGGACATGTGGCATCAGGATAAAGTTGACATTATACCAATTATACTATCAACTACAGGAGTCATACCACACAATATCCACCAGTACATCAACGCAATACAGCTACATCCAAACTTATATATACAACTACAGAAATCTGTAATTATTGATACATGTTCAATTACCCGAAAGTTCCTAAATGCAATGTAACATATACCGTACAGTTAAAAGGAAGTCACGCTTGATCAAGGTCCGCATCACTTTCCATTTTTGACCAGACATAACGTCTGAGACAGGAAAGAGAAATAATAATAATAATAATAATAATAATAATAATAATAATTAGAAAAGTAAAAATGATGAAGTGAAAGACTGATGAAACATGAAACTGATATATAAAAAGTAAAAGTTACATATATGTCAAAGTCCTACTGATCAGATGGTTATGATGCAATGCATTTGTTGTCAACAGCATAATTAGTAATTCTTTCTTTAATAAAGTGATCAAATTTCCAGTCAAACCATTTAATGGCTTCTGATCAGCATACAGACCACACTTATTAAAATGTGATGCACTGTTACAGTTGACAAACCTTCATCACACTCTGATGATTCTTTCTGATAAAGAGTGAAGCACTAGCTGTAAAAGCAGTACCCTATGTACAAGCAAGTTAATACTGTATTATTTTGACTAATTAGCTGAAAATGTGTATACAGTGGTTGGTTGTCAGTTCAAATAAAGCAAAGATGGTTCTCATTATTTTTCAAGAGGAATTGAAGGCTGGTGCTGATATCTTGTCCTTAAAATACGAGGTCAAGTTGCAGAAGTTTCCTTGTTTGTCCACTAGTTTACAAAACTTCATTCTCCTCAAAAAAGTGGTTTGACAAACCATCGCCAATATCATAGCAGAAGTACCAATTCCAAAGTACGAATAGGCAGACATCACCATACGCCCCTTTCATGAAATAGATGAAGTATGTTGTACTTCCACCGAGTGTCATATGCTTTCTCCAAGTCATAAAACAAACAGAAATCTTATACCTCACATGGTACTGATCCTCCCAATGGGAAATCCGTTGATGAATGGTGTAAATGTTTTGTCAACAGCAGCTGTTCAGTTCGTTTGTGCCTCAATCAGTAGTTAACTTAATGTTCACTTCTTTCCTCAAGGTAAGTCAACAATTTAGTTTGTCTTGATAAGCTGGAAAACATTTTAATTCACAGACTGATGGGAATGATCAAGAATGCTATATACACACACATCCAACAAGACAGCATACTGCAGCAGTACCCTTAAAAGGTCTGGTATTTCCTTTCTGAGCAATTCCCCAGTCAGTGGAAATGTCACACTGAGCCCACTGAATGGTTATCTCATTCACCAGCTGACACCTTTTTATTTTACTTCAAGAAATTCATTAAATAAAAAGATTTCACACCTCCCTTACTGCCTAGAATCACTGTATCCAAAACAAGAACAAGAATTACAGTTCAGGGCATTAAGCCCAATGTCCAACAACCAGTTCAATAAGAAATCAAATTTAGATGGACTATATCAAACAATGGAAAATCCAGGATGGAATGTAACAATACGAGAGGAGGAACGTTGCTACTCACCATAGAGCGGAGATGCTGAGCCGTGATAGGCACAATAAAAAAATTCACACAATCAAGGCTTTCGGCCATTAAGGCTTTTGTCAGCAGTAGACACACATACACACACGCACACACAAACTCACACAAGTGCAACTTGCACACACATCTGCAGTCTCAGAGAACTGAAACTGCACTGCGAGCAGCAGCACCAGCGCATGATGGGAGTAGCGACTGGGTGGGGGTATGGAGGAGGCTGGGGCGGGGAGGGGTGGGATAGTATGGTGGGAGTGGCGGACAGTGAAGTGTTGCAGTTTAGACAGAGGGTAGGAGGGTAGGAGTGAAGGTGTGGAGGGGGGAGGGGGTAAGTAGTGGGAAGGAGAGAAATAAAAATAAAAATAAAAGAAATTAAAAGACTGTGTGTGGCGGTGAAATGAAGGCTGTGTAGTGCTGGAATGGGAACAGGAAGGGGGCTGGATGGGTGAGGACAGTGACTAACAAAGGTTGAGGCCAGGAGGGTTACAGGACCATAGGATGTATTGCAGGGAAAGTTCTCACCTGCGCAATTCAGAAAAGCTGGTGTTGGTGGGAAGGATCCATATGGCACAGGCTGTGAAGCAGTCACTGAGATGAGGGGATCATGTTTGGCAGCATGTTCAGCTACAGGGTGGTCACCTTGTTTTTTGGCCACAGTTTGTCGCTGGCCGTTCATGCGGACAGACAGCTTTTTGGCTGTCATGCCTACATAGAATGCAGCACAGTGGTTGCAGCTTAGCTTGTAGATCACATGACTGGTTTGACAGGTAGCACTGCCTTTGATGTGATAGGTAATGTTAGGTGACCGGACTGGAGTAGGTGGTGGTAGGAGGATGTATGGGACAGGTCTCGCATCTAGGTCTATTACAGGGGTATGAGCCATGAGGTAAGGGATTGGGAGCAAGGGTTGTGTAAGGATGGACGAGTATATTGTGTAGGTTTGGTGGACGGTGGAATACCGCAGTAGGAGGGGCGGGAAGGATAGTGGGTAGGACATTTCTCATTTCAGGGCACGATGAGAGGTAATTGAAACCCTGGCGGAGAATGTAATTCAGTTGCTCCAGTCCCAGGTGGTACTGAGTTACGAGGGGAATGCTCCTCTGTGGCCAGACTGGGACTTAAGGAGGTGGTGGGAGACCGGGAAGATAAGGCATGGGAGATTTGTTTTTGTACAAGGATGGGAGGATAATTACAGTCAGTGAAGGCTTCAGTGAGACCCTCGGTATATTTAGAGAGGGACTGCTCGTCACTGCAGATGTGACGACCACGGGTGGCTAGGCTGTACGGAAGGAATTTCTTGGTATGAAATGGGTGGCAACTGTCGAAGTGGAGGTATTGCTAGTGGTTAGTAGGTTTGATATGGATGGAGGTACTAATGTAGCTATTTCTGAGGCGGAGGTCAACATCCAGGAAGGTGGCTTGTTGGGTTGAGTAGGATCAGGTGAAGCAAATGGGGGAGAAGTTGTTGAGGTTCTGGAGGAATGTGAATAAGGTGTCCTCACCTTCAATCCAGAAAGCAAAGATGACATCAATGAATCTGAACCAGGTGAGGGGTTTATGATTCTGGGTTTTTAGGAAGGATTCCTCTAGATGGCCCATGAATAGGTTAGCACAGGATGGTGCCATGCAGGTGCCCATAGCAGTACTGCGGATTTGTTTGTAGGTAATGCCTCCAAAGGAGAAGTAATTGTGGGTGAGGATATAGTTGGTTATGGAGACTAGGAAGAAGGTTGTTGGTTTGGAATCCATAGGGCATCTAGAAAGGTAGTGTTCGATAGCAGCAAGGCCATGGGCATTAGGAATGTTAATGTACAGGGAGGTGGCATCAATAGTGATAAGCAGGGCACTGTGTGGTAAAGGGAGAGGAACTGTGGAGAGTCGGTTGAGGAAATCGTTGGTATCTTTTATACAGGAGGATAGTTTCCGGATAATAGGTTGAAGGTGTTGGTCTATGAGAGCAGACATTCTCTCAGTCAGGGCACAGTAACCGGACACAATGGGGCATCCTGGGTGGTTGGGTTTATGGACTTTACGAAGCATGTAGAAGGTGCGAGTGCGGGGAGTGGTAGGGGTAAGTAGAGAGATTGACTCTGGGGAGAGGTTCTGGGACGGGCCTGAGGATTTGAGTAGTAACTGGAGATCCTGCTAGATTGCCGAAATGAGATCACTGTGGCATGCTTTGTAGGTGGAAGTGTCTGACAGCCGATGGAGTTCTTCTGCCACGTAATCCTTGCGGTTCAAAACTACTGTGGTGGAGCCTTTGTCTGCAGGTAAGATTATAAGATCGGGATCAGTTTTTTGATGGTGGACTGCGGTTCTTTCTGCGGATGTAAGGTTAGTATGCATGTTTAGGGATTTGGGGAATGATGGTGCGGCAAGGTTCGAGGATAAGAAATTCTGGAAAGTTAACAGGAGGTGGTTTGGAGGCAGTGGGGGTGGATCACAGTTGCATGGAGGAGTGAACTGAGTTAGGCAAGGTTCAATGTTGGTCTTTGCTAGAGTCTGATTGGACGGGTTGGTGGCGAAAAAGTGTTTCCACTGTAGGGACCGGGAGAAGGAGAGAAGGTCTTTAACTAGACCTGCATGGTTGAATTTTAGAGTGGGGCAAAAGGTGAGGCCTTTGGAAAGGACTGATATTTCTGTGGGACTAAGGCTTCTGGAGGAAAGGTTCACGACTGTGTTGTGGGTCTGTTTAAGATTTGAGTTCTGTGTAGTGGTGGGAGTGAGTTTCGGAGGGTGGGGTAAGTGTAGTAGGTCTGCGAGACAAGGTTTGTCAGCTATGAGGGGGTGTGGGGGAGGTTTAGAGGTTGTTGTGGAAGTGGTGGACAGTGGTACTCCGAGGCGGGAGTAGGACGTGAGCAGGATGGAGAGTTTTTCGAGGTGGCGTTGTGCATGTTGCTCAAGTTCCTGCGAGACAGCAACAATGCAGGAACAAATGGTTCAAATGGCTCTGAGCACTATGGGACTTAACATCTGTGGTCATCAGTCCCCTAGAACTTAGAACTACTTAAACCTAACTAACCTAAGGACATCACACAACACCCAGCCATCACGAGGCAGAGAAAATCCCTGACCCCGCCGGGAATCGAACCCGGAAACCCAGGCGTGGGAAGCGAGAACGCTACCGCACGACCACGAGATGCGGGTGATGCAGGAACAGTATGTGGGACTGGGACCTGGCTAGAGATAAGGAAACTTTTCTGTATTGACACAGATGGAAGGAGCAAGGACCCACGGTGGTGCAAAAATGCGAAAAAATACGTAAGAAAGTAGAATTACGTCCAAAAAATTATGCAAAAATACACCCCAATACATGTGAAAAGTACGAAATAGATGCACAGGGGGGAAAAAAGAGATGAAATCTGAGGAAGACGACGATAGTGGAAGGCGAAAACACACTAAAATTGGCGAGAAGTCACAAAGGTCAAAGTAGAGAATAACTAATCATTAATAAATATAAGTATATTACTGTGGGTAGCAGTAATATACTTACTTTGTTAGCCACTGTCCTCACCCATCCAGCCCCCTCCCTGTTTCCATTCCAGCACTACACAGCCATCATTTTGCCGCCACACCCAGTCTTTTAGATGGACTATATGTGGATATGAATGGAAGTCAAAGAAAATTTTAACACTTGTAAGATAAGAACTTGATGAAATTTGCTAAAGAATAGTATCAAAATCAGCTTTGTGACTCTTAATAAGAAACTTTTTTTTATATACATATATTTATTAAAGTATAATGTTTAATGGAATATTTCATGAAAGACAAAAATTTTACTACTCGCCCTGATGAACACAACTATCTACAGTCCCACAAACAACCTGGACGATTGCTTTTTTTTAGTGTTGCACGGGTGCTCCTGTATTCAATATATTGCATTCCATCCTATTCCACCAACGCACCCAGTCCTTTTACTTCTCTCCTTTTTCCACTACTTCTCCTCTCCCCCTCCATCTCCACCTCATCCCTGCAAAATCCCCAGCAGCACTTCACTGTCCACCACCCCTACCCTGCTATTCCTCCGTCTCCCTGCCCCAGCCTCCACATTACCCCCACCATGTTGCCTCTTGTAAAAGAATTATATAAAAAAATTTTTATGAATATATAAACACTAGTTCAACTACCAGAGTTTAATGTGTAAAGCATTTGCTGAACAAGAGAAGCTTTACGCTCTTTGTTTATTAGTTTTAGAATAAGTTACATTTCGCTGTTATCCTGTCCTAGTGTTAAGAAGTGTTGTGCCATTTCTTACTGATAACATTGGGTTTTGTATGGAGTGTAGCCATGTATGGAAGTGAAACATAGACGATAACCAGTTTGGACAAGAAGAGAATAGAAGCTTTCGAAATGTGGTGCTACAGAAGAATGCTGAAGATAAGGTGGGTAGATCACGTAACTAATGAGGAGGTATTGAATAGGATTGGGGAGAAGAGAAGTTTGTGGCACAACTTGACTAGAAGAAGGGATCGGTTGGTAGGACATGTTTTGAGGCATCAAGGGATCACAAATTTAGCATTGGAGGGCAGCGTGGAGGGTAAAAATCGTAGAGGGAGACCAAGAGATCAATACACTAAGCAGATTCAGAACGATGTAGGTTGCAGTAGGTACTGGGAGATGAAGAAGCTTGCACAGGATAGAGTAGCATGGAGAGCTGCATCAAACCAGTCTCAGGACTGAAGACCACAACAACAACAACAACAACAAACATTGGGTTAAATAATGAAAGTGATTCTGAAGCAGACTGATTTCGTATTTTGTGATACCATGAGCCCCAGCTCCTGAAATTCTGGAAAATTATTACTGTTATTTTAATTTTATGCAGAGAATTTAGATGGAGGCGACGATCTTCACGGCGACGCTGCTCAACAATAGAGGTACGTGAATGTGTTCATCTTTTTCCTTTCATGGCCGCTACCGTCAATTTCAATATATTTGCTGCGACATTCAGAACCTGCAGTCTTTCTTTTCATTTAATTTCGAAGTCCACGCATTTACGTTCTAAGATGAACAAATGCATTTAACTGTAATTCTTTTTATCCAGGCCACGGGGGATGATTACACTCAAAATCTACCTGCATCTATCCCATTTGTTATGTTTGCACACATTTGAGTGTGCACAAGCGTAACTATATTTCCTACGCAGTATACGCTTTTTATTTATTTATTTATTTTTTATTTTTTCACCACTTATTCGCGAATGTACGTGCCCTCTTATTTGATGTAGTCAGTCAGTTGTATTCTTTAATAGCATTATTTGTAATATTCAGTGGCTCAGTTTCCACAATTGATCTTTGCCTGTGTCGCAAAAGCCCTTCACGCGAAATATTTTTACGTGACATCCACAATAACTTTTATTTCAAAATTTCAACAACCGACTGAATAAAGATTTTTCTAACAACAACAATAGCAAAACATAATAATATAAGAGGACATGTTACACTCTCCATCATGCACTGCTGCTGCTGCTGCTTGTAGTCTGGTTTCAGCTGCCAGAGACTGAGGTCATATATGTGTTTCTTTTTTTTGTTTTTTTTTTTTTTTTAATGTATTGGACATCCCATCATTCCCAGTTACGTTATAACAGATTTTCTGAAATAGTGTCTGAAATCAAATTTTAAAAAGAGGTGGAATGAAGACGACGATCATAAAAGAAGGCCAGTCTTGAAAGAAGAATAATATGATCTAAAAATATGGAAGTTGACTGTGTTTAAATTTGCTTTTGTCACTTAGGTATTTTGTATGTCATCACATCATACTATCTTCTCTCTAGCTTCCTGCCGTTGGTTGCCTCATGTGCTACTCCTCTTTATTTAGATGTACCTGATAATGCTATTCTAACTTTGTGAAACTGGTAGTATTATTAAAGGATCATACAACTGTTGTTGGTATTTTCAAGAATGACCAGTTCAGTCCATAGACCCTTCCAGCATTGCACAACAAATCATTCATTACATTTAATGCACTTCCTTTAATGATCCTTGGCTGCAGTAGCCAGTAGAGCCTCACATCCTTAAAACTAAATGAAAATAAGAAATTGTTGAACATTAGGGTTTATTGTCCTGTTGACATCGATGTCATAATAGATGGTGAAATTTATACATGGAAATATTAAAGCACCTTTATCTCCCAAGCTCAGAGGTCACAATTCCGATTGGTGTGTCATCATTACAAGGCTAAAGGAATAATGGCAAATCATCGAGTTCTTTGTTGTGGTGGCTACTCTATTTATAATAATGGCAAATAGAATGATGCTTAGCACACCATCGTATCTTAAATAAATGTGAGATATTTTCCCAACTCAATAACTGAAAGATTGTAATGCAAGAAAAGTTTGCAGTAAGAGCAGCATATAGCCACTGCTACAAAGCTTGTCTTGTATATTTACACTCAAACACTATCCGACATCATTTCAATTAGTTTTTCTATGTGAAGTCATTCTCAGATCACTCATATTTGATGTGTAGCTTCCTATACATGTTACAAGTAATTCCAAAAATTCTTACCTCTCAGTATTCAAACTCTACCTTTATGAGCCCAGTAAGTCAAGGCCACAGAAATTTTATGACAAAAATGCAAAGGTTTTCATCATTTTTGAGGTGATGGCTTTTACTGAATAATCAAGCTACATCCCTGAGAGTTAGTACACCAGTTTAAATCAGGCAGTTGTAGATCAAGAGCCCACTCCTAGACAACTAGTCACTGGAGCGCAGCTGAACAAATGCTGGCAAACACACAGCCGGGTCATAGTCTACGTTATAGTACTACCATGGTCAAATGTCCACATGCAGAGATGGCCAAGTGGTTCATGCACATGCATAACACATGCACTAGCAGAACTTGGTGGGTACCCTATACCGCCTGTGACTGCCTGCAGGTGAGCTGAGGGCACTTGCAGGTGTCCGTACCCTGTGGGGCAACATGTCATATTACAACTAATGAAGCTGAGATCATTTACATATATCTGCCTGCGTCTGTATATGTGCAGACGGATGTGTGTGTGTGTGTGTGTGTGTGTGTGTGTGTGTGTGTGTGTGTGTGTGTGTGTGTGTGCGCGCGACTGTATACCTGTCCTTTTTTCTCCCTAAGGTAAGTCTTTCCGCTCCCGGGATTGGAATGACTCCTTACCCTCTCCCTTAAAACCCACATCCTTTCGTCTTTCCCTCTCCTTCCCTCTTTCCTGATGAAGCAACCTTGGGTTGCGAAAGCTTGAAATTTGTGTGTGTGTTTGTGTGTTTTTATTGTGTCCATCTACCAGCGCTTTCCCATTTGCTAAGTCACAGCATCTTTATATATATTGGATTCAGTTGATGGTTTTCATCACTGATATCCAGAACACAGCATGAGTATAGGAATTTTGTATATTACACGCCACCATTTCTTTTACACTTATGTTTTCAAAAGGCTTCAGAAATTTCACTTCAGTTATGTTGTGTAAACTGAACAGTAACATCACAAATTACAGTACACCTCACTTATAATTTACAGGGTGATTCAAAAAGAATACCACAACTTTAAAAATGTGTATTTAATGAAAGAAACATAATATAACCCTCTGTTATACATCATTACAAAGAGTATTTAAAAAGGTTTTTTTTTTCACTCAAAAACAAGTTCAGAGATGTTCAATATGGCCCCCTCCAGACACTCGAGCAATATCAACCCGATACTCCAACTCGTTCCACACTCTCTGTAGCATATCAGGCGTAACAGTTTGGATAGCTGCTGTTATTTCTCATTTCAAATCATCAATGGTGGCTGGGAGAGGTGGCTGAAACACCATATCCTTAATATACCCCCATAAGAAAAAATCGCAGGGGGTAAGATCAGGGCTTCTTGGAGGCCAGTGATGAAGTGCTCTGTCACGGGCTGCCTGGCGGCCGATCCATCGCCTCGGGATAAGGTTTCATAACTAACCTTTTTCGTAGGACTCTCCATACAGTTGATTGTGGAATTTGTAGCTCTCTGCTAGCTCTGCGAGTCGATTTTCCTGGGCTGCGAACAAATGCTTGCTGGATGCGTGCTACATTTTCATTACTCGTTCTCGGCCGTCCAGAACTTTTCCCTTTGCCACAAACACCCATTCTCTGTAAACTGTTTATACCAATGTTTAATACACCACCTATCAGAAGGTTTAACACCATACTTCGTTCGAAATGCACGCTGAACAACTGTCGTCGATTCACTTCTGCCGTACTCAATAACACAAAAAGCTTTCTGTTGAGCGGTCGCCATCTTAGCATCAACTGACACTGACGCCTAGTCAACAGTGCCTCAAGCGAACAAATGTAAAACTCAATGAAACTTTATAGCTCCCTTAATTCGCCGACAGATAGTGCTTAGCTCTGCCTTTTGTCGTTGCAGAGTTCTAAATTCCTAAAGTTGTGGTATTCTTTTTGAATCACCCTGTATAATGGCAGTTCAAATATATCCATACACTTTAATATTACTGCACTTACATGATTCAGCTTCATAATGTAAATGAGTGGCAGAGAGATTATACAATAAGAAACAAACAAAAACCATCCCCTCTCTATGGGATATCGTTATAGTGACTAAAAAAATCAAGGAAAGAAAAACAATACCTTGACTCTTCCTACAAATTCTGAGCTCTTGTACAGTGGGTACTGCGCTCCTACAGCCTTGCAGGATGGGTACAGTGACTCAGCAACTTCTAACCTATTCAGAAGTTCTTCGACTTCCTTCAGAGCTGCATTTTGGTTCTCTGTGCAGACTTTACAAAATACTGACAAACATCCAGTGCAGACTTGTACATCTGATTTGGGTTGTGATGTATTATCTGTCCCATCTGAGCTGACACCACTGTCACTAGCTTGTGTTGACATTTTATTGGGTAGCTTAGAAGCTTTTTTTTGAAACCTGTAAAATTAGAAAATAATATTTTGTTACTACTACTATATCTACATCTATTAATGGGAGAAAAATTATTAATGGAGGATCCTGGAAAAAGACACAAATTATGGAAGGAATAAAAGTCACCACTAAACTTATGGTTGTGGAAATGAAGTTGAAGGACACGTATGAGTGAGAATAGGAGGGAGGGGGGGAGGAGGGGGGAGGAGGGGGGAGGGGGGGGGAGAGAGGGGGGAGAGAGAGGGGGGGGGGGAGAGGGTGGGAGAGGGGGGAGAGAGAGGGGGAGAGAGAGAGAGAGAGAGAGAGAGAGAGAGAGAGAGAGAGAGAGAGAGAGTGTATAAAGCTCAGCAATGTTTCCAGTCTCGTTTATGTCCCTATCAGCCACTCAACTTGTTCCTTCATTTACAACAGAAACTAGAAATGATGTTTTGACTGAATAATGAGAAAGACTTATTATCTGATTTTAAAATAAAAGTGTTTTCCTAACTGCATAAAAAAGTGGATAAAGTTTTATGAATCTGGCGTTCTTTAATACAGAGGAAAGAAAAGTGAGAAGAGTTTATGAAGAACCCCTCACAGTAGGATGTAATGAAAACACATAATAGACAAAAACTGGAAACAGAGTGCAACAGATATCATATTTTCCGTTCTGTAATCTCTTCTCAGAATTACTGTTGAATTTCAAGTTGGTACACAGTTCTTTCACGTATCTTTATTTGACATTAAGTAATTAAAATTCACTTTCTAATATTCACGTCTGCCTTTAAAACTCCACCACAGAAATCACATGAGACTTTGTGGGAGCAAATAATATTAGGGACCTGTTCATACACTGATGGAGAAAAATGGTAACATTCAACAAAAACTATTCCATGTTGTTGTTGCGGTCTTTAGTCCAGAGACTGGTTTGATGTAGCTCTCCATGCTACTCTATCCTGTGAAAGCTTCTTCATCTCCCAGTACCTACTGCAACCTTCATCCTTCCGAATCTGTTTAGTGTATTCATCTCTTGGTCTCCCTCTACAATTTTTACCCTCCGTACTCTAGTAATGAAATTTTGGGAATACATTTGTATAGGTAAAAAATTTAAGTGATTAACATTGTAAGATCACAGGTTAATGTGACTGCGAGATAAGTCATTGAAAATGTGAAATGCTGGTACATTAATAACCAGCGTAACTTCCAGAATGTCGAATGCAAGCATGCTAATGTGTATGCATTCTGTTGTACATGTGCCAGATGTTGTATTATGGGACAGAGTTCCATGGCTATTACAATGGTCAGTCAACACAGAGATGGTTAATGCTGGTTGTGGAAGGTGCTAGAGTTGCCTTCCAATGAAGTTTCATATGTGCTCGACTGGAGACGGATCTGGTGATCGAGCAGGCCAAGGCAATATTTGACACTCTGCAGAGAACATTGTCTTATGACAGCAGTATGTGGGAAAGCATTATCCTGATGAAAAACACTCCCGGGAATGCTGTTCATGTATGGCAGCACAACAGGTGGAATCACCCAGAATGATGTACAAATTTGCAGTCAGGGTGTGTGGGATGAACACAAGAGTGCTCCCGTTGTCATATGAAATTATACCCCAGACCATAACTCCAAGTGTAGGTCCAGTGTGTCGATCATGCAGACAGGTTGACTGCAGGACCTAAAGGCCTCTTCCTAATCAACACACGACCATCACATGCACTGAGGCAGAATCAACTTTCATCAGAAAATGCAACAGACATCCACTCTCACTTGACGGCATTGAAGTCACAAATGGCTATGGTTTGGGTCAACTGGTTTATAACATTTCATTGCGTTACTGTGGAGTAAACTGTAGCTCAAACTGCTGCCACAGATACAGTAAAATGCACCAGAGTTATATGTCCAACACGATGATCTTTCCTTTCCGTATTGTCATCCGGAGCCTGGTTGTCTCGCAACCATACATTCACATGACCACTGCAGCCAGAAATCACATACAGTGGCTACATTCCTGCAAAGTCTTTCTGTATAATTGCAAAAGGAACATCCAGCTTCTCTGCCTCTGTTTATGTCTGCTTGTGTCTGTATATGTGTGGATGGATATGTGTGTGTGTGCGAGTGTATACCCGTCCTTTTTTCCCCCAAAGGTAAGTCTTTCCGCTCCCGGGATTGGAATGACTCCTTACCCTCTCCCTTAAAACCCACATCCTTTCGTCTTTCCCTCTCCTTCCCTCTTTCCTGATGAGGCAACAGTTTGTTGCGAAAGGTTGAATTTTGTGTGTATGTTTGTGTGTATGTCGACCTGCCAGCACTTTCATTTGGTAAGTCACATCATCTTTGTTTTTTATATATATATATATATATATATATATATATATATATATATATATATATATATATATATATATATGCGAGTGTATTTGCTCAATTCAAAAAAGCCTACAGGAAGGGGGAGGTGGGACATAGTAAAAGCCAGATTGTAAGCATTGTGCAATAACTACTGAGTTTGACAGCAGTTGTTCCACAACTGAATTGACAAGTTCACAAATTTTCATGGTATGATGACTGTTATTTATCTGGTTGGACAGTTAGTTGCAGGTCATGACTGTCTAGACTGCTGTGTGAGGCGTACAACAAAGTTGAAATATGCTACGGATGTTTTCAATAGTGGCTCTTCCTACATTTAGTCAGTCAAATACCATTATGGTAAGAAGGAGTTTGGGGAAGGACATTTCTCAATTCAGCGAATGATGGAATGTACTAAATAATTTGTTGAGCATTTTTATACTTTACCAAAATGTGCACAGTTTCTACTTTTCACACTGAAAAATGTACTGTACTTATATTTAAATATTTTATGATTTCACAGAATAACATTTGTTACATAAAAATAAACAAAATTACCGGTAATTCATAATATCATCTAGCAACTGCTGAACACCTTCTCTTGCATGACAAAGATATTTATCTTGCTCTGTGGGTGTCCTGTCTGCATGCCAGGCCTGCAGTTCAAGCCATATAAGATCTTTCAACTCATTCTGCCATAAATGTTCTTCCTTGCTGAGCTGAAAAAGAGTTTATTAAAATGTACACTTTAAATGAATTAGATCGCAAATAAATCAGAATAATTATGTAACTTGTGTAGCATAAGTGCTAGTTCAAAGTTCCGTAACAACTTAATATTGGTAATCCAAGATTAAAAGGTTTTAGCTAAAACAATGGCAAGCAGGCACATGAAGTTGTTCCTTGTTTAGAATCTACTTGAGCAGCTGCCCTGCTCACTTTTATGGATTTTTCCAACAAAACTAAATCATTCATTTCCCTCTCATGATTGATTTTACATATCTATTCCAGGCTAGATCACTACCCACCAAATACGAAGTGGCAATCAGCAAGTCTGGAATGTAAAAAAAGGACAAGTGAACCAAGAAACATGTCCCTCTCCAGAGAGGGAGAGAGGGAGAGAGGGGAGAGAGAGAGAGAGAGAGAGAGAGAGAGAGAGAGAGAGAGAGAGAGAGAGAGAGACTCACACCCCTGCAGCATGACAGGGCATTAAGGATAAACCAGAGTGAGTGACAACTGGTAATTGTCCCTTTGTACATGATTGTTTGCTACTCAATGCCTCTTCTATTTTGAGAGTACTAGTCCTTCCTGATACTAGTATTTATGTTCCACCTGGCTTTTCCACCAATATACAACTGCTTTGTAATGTTGCCTTAGATTTTTTAAATTAATGTGACTCTGGTGTGAGCTGCACCATCACTGTTCTAATTAAATCCTATTGGATACGTTCTTCCCTGCTCATGTACATTAACCTCAGTTAATTCCCTTTTAAAACAATACTCCAAGTGGATTTTCCATCTGAGCCATTCAGCATTTCCTTAAGCTATTCAACAGTTGAACTATCCCATACACAATTGCACTTTCAGGAAAAACTTGTATGTGCTGTTCAAAATATATGCAATGTTGTTGACATACAAAGTGAACCAGAACACAATCAACAAAACCCCTCAGAGGTTGTTCACAGATACCTTCTCAATATTTTTGTATAAGAAACCCACAGTTTCTTGAAGTTCATTACAGAGGAATAATGTCATTACGATTAATTCAGTTTGTTAACACAATCACCCTCACTTCTGTAAAAATACCCCAAAATGTACAACACACAATACAGGGTAATCAAGAACCAGCAGACGAAACACATACACTTTTATCACAGTGTGATGAAACAGTTATATCAATGTACTATACAGCACATAACAAACACAGAACTGTTCCCTTACAGATAATGTTGAAAATTTCGACCATCATGATCGTGACAGTGTACAGTGATGTTACACACTCAAGAACTGCAGGGATTTGGTGTACAGCTGCGATACTCCTAGCAACTATGTCTGTGTGAGTACTGATCTGGGCCTAGTAAACTAGGCTCTCCACATGCCGCAGGAGGAGGAGATCTATAGTGTCTGGTTTGGTGACTGAACTTGGCCGTGGAACAGGACCACCATGACCAATCCATTGTTGAACAAACTGCGAACGAATGGAAATAAGACACACAGTGCATATTGTTGACATTTGCACTGTAGTGCACTATTTCCAGTACAATACAGATACAAATCTAACTGGAACAAGAAACCAAACGAAGTGCATAATTCTGTGATGAGCCACTGGGTCATTAAAGCAAAATACTCAGAATGTACCATGGACCCTGCCATTGGCAGGGAGGCTTGTGTGCCTCAGCGATACAGATAGCAGTACCATAAGTGCAACCACAACGGAGGGGTATCTGTTGAGAGGCCAGACAAACGTATGGTTCCTGAAGAGGGGCAGCAGCCTTTTCAGTAGTTGCAAGGGGGAAACTACAGCCGTAATTTTTCCCGAGGGCATGCAGCTTTACTGTATGGTTAAATGATGGTGGCGTCCTCTTGGGTAAAATATTCCGTTCGGATCTCCGGGTGGGGACTACTCAGGAGGACATCGCTATCAGGAGAAAGAAAACTGGCGTTCTATGGATCGGAGCATGGAATGTCAGATCCCTAAATTGGGCTGGTAGGTTAGAAAATTTTAAAAGGGAAATGGATAGATAAAAGTTAGATACAGTGTGAATTAGTGAAGTTCGGTGGCAAGAGGAATAAGACTTCTGGTCAGGTGAATACAGGGTTATAAATACAAAATCAAATAGGGGTAATGCAGGAATGAATAAAAAAATAGGGATGTGGATAAGCTACTACAAACAGTATAGTGAACGCATTATTGTGGCCAAGCCTACCACCATAGTACAAGTTTATATTCCAACTATATCTGCAGATGATGAAGGGATTGATGAAATGTATGATGAGATAAAAGAAATTATTCAGATAGTGAAGGGAGACAAAAAATTAATAGTCATGGGTGACTGGAATTCGGTAGTAGGAAGAGGAAGAGATGGAAACGTAGTAGGTGAATACAGAATGGGGGTAAGAAATGAAAGAGGAAGCCGCCTGGTAGAATTTTTGCACAGAGCGTAACTTAATCATAGCTAACACTTGGTTCAAGAATCATAAAAGAAGGTTGTATACATGGAAGAGGCCTGGAGATACTCGAAGGTTTCAGATAAACTATATAATGGTAAGACAGAGATTAAGGAACAAGGTTTTAAATTGTAAGACATTTCCAGGGGCAGATGCGGACTGTGGCCACAATCTATTGGTTATGAATTGTAGATTAAAACTGAAGAAACTGCAAAAAGGTTGGAATTTAAGGAGATGGGACCTGGATAAACTGACTAAACCAGAGGTTGTACGGAGTTTCAGGGAGAGCATAAGGGAGCAATTGACAAGAATGGGGGGAAAGAAATACAGTAGAAGAAGAATGAGTAGCTTTGAGGGATGAAGTAGAGAAGGCAGCAGAGGATCAAGTAGGTAAAAAGACGAGGGCTAGAAGAAATCCTTGGGTGACAGAAGAAATACTGAATTTAATTGATGAAAGGAGAAAATATAAAAATGCAGTAAATGAAGCAGGCAAAAAGGAATACAAACGTCTCAAAAATGAGATCGACAGGAAGTGCAAAATGGCTAAGCAGGCATGGCTAGAGGACAAATGTAAGGATGTAGAGGCTTATCTCACTAGGGGTAAGATAGATACTGCCTACAGGAAAATTAAAGAGACCTTTGGAGAAAAGCGAACCACTTGCATGAATATCAAGAGCTCAGATGGAAACCCAGTTCTAAGCAAAGAAGGGAAAGCAGAAAGGTGGAAGGAGTATATAGAGGGTCTATACAAGGGTGATGTACTTGAGGACAATATTATGGAAATGGAAGGGGATGTAGATGAAGATGAAATGGGAGATATGATACTGCGTGAAGAGTTTGATAGAGCATTGAAAGACCTAAGTCGAAACAAGGCCCCGGGAGTAGACAACATTCCATTAGAACTACTGACAGCCTTGGGAGAGCCAGTCCTGACAAAACTCTACCATCTGGTGAGCAAAATGTATGAGACAGGCGGAATACCCTCAGACTTCAAGAAGAATATAACAACACCAATCCCAAAGAAAGCAGGTGTTGACAGATGTGAAAATTACCGAACTATCAGTCTAATAAGTCACGGCTGCAAAATACTAATGCAAATTCTTTTCAGACAAATGGGAAAACTGGTAGAAGCCGACCTCAGGGAAGATCAGTTTGGATTCCGTAGAAAAATGGGAACATGTGAGGCAATACCGACCCTACAACTTATTTTAGAAGCTAGATTAAGAAAAGGCAAACCTACGTTTCTAGCATTTGTAGACTTAGAGAAGGCTTTTGACAATGTTGACTGGAATACTCTCTTTCAAATTCTGAAGGTGGCAGGCGTAAAATACAGGAAGCGAAAGGCTATTTACAATTTGTACAGAAACCAGATGGCAGTTATAAGAGTCGAGGTACATGAAAGGGAAGCAATGGTTGGGAAGGGAATGAGACATGGTTGTAGCCTCTCCCTGATGTTGTTTAATCTGTATATTGAGCAAGCAGTAAAGGAAAAAAAGAAAAATTCGGAGTACGTATTAAAATCCATGGAGAAGAAATAAAAACTTTGAGGTTCACCAATGACATTGTAATTCTGTCAGAGACAGCAAAGGACTTGGAAGAGCAGTTGGACGGAATGGACAGTGTCTTGAAAGGAAGATATAAGATGAACATCAACAAAAGCAAAACGAGGATAATGGAATGTAGTTGAATTAAGTCGGGTGATGCTGAGGGAATTAGATTAGGAAATGAGACACTTAAAGTAGTAAAGGAGTTTAGCTATTTGGGGAGCAAAATAACTGATGAAGGTCGAAGTAGAGAGGATATAAAATGTAGAATGGCAATGGCAAGGAAAGCATTTCTGAAGAAGAGAAATTTGTTAACATCGAGTATAGATTTAAATGTCACGAAGTCGTTTCTCAAAGTATTTGTATGGAGTGTAGTCATGTATGGAAGTGAAACGTGGACGATAAATAGTTCAGACAAGAAGAGAATAGAAGCTTTCAAAGTGTGGTGCTACAGAAGAATGCTGAAGATTAGATGGGTAGATCACGTAACTAATGAGGAGGTACCATATAGGATTGGGGAGAAGAGGAGTTTGTGGCACAACTTGACAAGAAGAAGGGACCGGTTGGTAGGACATGTTCTGAGGCATCAAGGGATCACCACTTTAGTATAGGAGGGCAGTGTGGAGGGTAAAAATCGTAGAGGGAGACCAAGAGATGAATATACTAAGCAGATTCAGAAGGTTGTAGGCTGCAGTAGATACTGGGAGATGAAGAAGCTTGCACAGGGTAGAGTAGCATGGAGAGCTGCATCAAACCAGTCTCAGGACTGAAGAGCACATCCGCCATACAGCGCGAACCTTGCGCCCACCGACTTCCATGACTTCCATTACGTGAAGTCACATCTTGGTGGAAAATCATTCCACGATGATGAAGAGATCAAAAATGAAGTTGAAATGTGGTTCCGACAACAGGCGGCAACCTTCTATGACTGTAGGATACAAAAGCTTGTGCACCAACTTAACAAATGTTTGGATTACAGTGGTGGTTATGTCGAAAAATAACAAATAATCCAGTTAATAAGATGTAACTGACATTTTCTAAATAAATGTTCTATTTAAGGACTGCGAGCCATTGTATCTTTACTTTTCAAAATGCCCTCGTATATGACCGCAGGAACTCACATCAACTTGAAGAAATTAAAACATCAAAAATTCCAGCTTTCATGGTCATTCCACAAAGAGTACAATAAATAATTTGATATTTCAGCCTGCATGGAATGGAGAAGTGCTATAAGGTGTGAGAATCAGAAGGAAAGCCACAAGATGACAGTAACATGACATTATGAATACAGCATATATCACAGTGTACAAAGTTGTTTTGTGATTGCTCTGATCTATATACATTTTACAATTTGTGCCAAAAATATAACACATGAAAAAATCTGTAATCAAGGCCTGAAGACTGCATCAGCTGTCCAGTCATCCTCTGCCAACAGCATCATCTAGTTATGATAAGGAGGGGTATGGGGTCAGGACACTGCTCTCCCAGCTGTCCTCAGCTTTCCAAACCTTGGAACAACTACTTCCCGTTCAAGTAGCTCCACAGCTGTCCTCATGAGGGTGCAAACATCATGCTCCAGTCCTCTTACCAAGTAAAAATCCTTCGCACTACAAAGAGTAAAACCTAAATCTTCCATACGGCAGTCAGATCATTTGACTACTCAGTTACAAAAGTAGACATTTTGTGCTGAATTTTCGTAATTGCAGTGTGCCATAGCTTCTGATAACCATGAATGCATTGAAACATCTAGCATCATGAAAAACGATTGTGCAAAAAAGGCTTGCCAGTAAATAGCTAAGTGATGAGACAGTTTATTATTATTATTAATTTTATGGCCTTCATTGGACCACTGTAGTCAAAAATACAAAGTTCTAGACAAGTTGTTACACATGGATACAATTTGGTTCGACAATAACTTAATATATTTAGGTAATATAATTATTAGAGGCGATTCTTATATGAAAGGTGTTTTGCTCTTCTGTCTGCCCAATATTTCTTCATTCTTTCAGATATTTTCTTTCTTTCTTCATCTGAGACAACTCTTCCTGTACTCCTTTTATTGATTTTCATTTGTAGTCTGGTTTGCAGGTCTTGCAGTATTCTGGTTCTCTCTGTCTTGTTTTTTAGGTCATCTACTGTAATTTGAAGTTCTTTTATATCTTCCTTAATTTCTGTGATCCATTTAATGTCGCTCTTGCTATTCCACAATTTTTGTATTATTTTTTTACTAATTCTGTTTTCTGGAGTTCTCATCAGATGTCCAAAGAATGAGATGCGTTTCTTCCTGATTGTGCTCATGACTGGTTCTATTTTCTTATATACTGTTTCATTTGATGCTATTCTCCAATGTCCATTTATTTCATACTGTTTATTTATACATGTCCTAATTATTCTTCTTTCTATTTTTAGTATTCTGTCAATTTCTGCTGTATTAGTTGTTTTGAAGATAGTTTCAGCTGCATACGTTATTTCTGGTTGTGTAACTGTTTTATAGTGTTTTAAATTTGCATCTATAGATAGGCTTTTTTTGTATGTAGTTTTGGTAATGTAATTTGCATAGTTCAGTTTTTTTATTCTATTCTGCCATGATGACTTCTCATTTAGATTGTATGTTATTATTTCACCTAAATATTTAAATTTATCAACAATTTTGATTTCCTGTTCTCCTATTGTAATTTCGTTTGCAAGTGGTGGATCAGTTAGCATAATCTCCGTTTTTTCAAATGATATTCTAAGGCCTACTTTCTCTGCTATTTCTTGTAGTGATTTCACTTGTTGCCTGGCTTCTTGAACGGTGTTGGCTAGGAGAGCAAGATCATCAGCGAATCCCAAGCAGTTTAAGCTAATATCATCTTTTGCACTTCCAATTCTTATCCTCTTTGGATTGTCCTTGTACCATTCTCTCATTATGTGTTCCAGTGCACAGTTGAAAAGTAATGGTGATAGGCAGTCACCTTGTCTTAAGCCTGTTTTTATGAGGAATGGTTCCGAAATTTCTCCTCTAAACTTCACTTTTGATTTGGTGTTGGTTAGAGTGAGTTGTATTATTTTAATTAGTTTTGGATGGAGTCCTAGATTTCTTAAAATTTTTAATACTGAAGGTCTGTGGAGACAGTCATATGCCTTCTTAAAATCTACAAATGTTATTGCCAGAGGTTTGTTCCGTTTCTTGTAGTATGCCATAATCAATTTTAAACTAATTATCTGCTCTGCACAGCTTCTCCATGGTCTGAAACCTCCCTGATATTCCGCTAACTCCTGTTCTAATTGCTCCTTGATTCTTTCATATAGGATCTTAGATAGAATTTTATATGTGCAATCTAGGAGAGAGATTCCTCTGTAGTTGTCTGGGTTGCTCTTATCTCCCTTTTTGTGTAGTGGGTGGATGATAGCTGTGGTCCAATATTCGGGAAATTGTTCTGTTACCCAAATTTTTGTTAGAGCCATGTGTAAGGAGGTCTTGACTGTGTCACTTGCATATTTCCACATTTCAACAAAAACCTGATCTTCTCCACATGCCTTATAATTTTTTTGTCTTTAAGAATTTCTTCTACTTCTTGGAAAGTTGGAGGGTCTAGTTTGTTAGGTTTTTTTGGGGGGGGTATTTATGTTGATTTGTGTTCTTTGGGTTCCTCGCAATTCAGAAGTTTGTAAAATGCTTTTGCCATGATTTTTGCATTTTCCTTGTTACTGTGTGTCATTCTTCCATCTTAATCTTTCAGTATTAGTGTAGGGGCCTCATATTGTTGTAGTTGTTTCCCAAAGATTTTGTAGTAGTTCCTGGAGTTGGTTTTATGATAATTACCTTCTATAGACTTTATAATATCTTTATGAAATCCTCTCTTGATTCTACTAATATTTTGAGTGAATTTTTTTCTTTCATTTTTTAGATTGATGGCATTTTCTTCAGTTTTATGTGTTTGAAACTTTAACCATGCTTGGTGTCTATCTTCATGGAATTTGTCACATTCTGATGTCCACCATGCATGTTTCCTTCGTGGATTCAAGGGAGCTAGATTCTCTGCTTCTTTTTTAAGATTAGGCACTAGTTGTTCTAGATCATCTGTTAATTTGATGGTTTGTGTTATTTGTTGGTACTTATTATTTTTAATTAGTTGATGTGGGTCAAACCTCCTTTTTATTTTATTAGTTTTTCCAGTCCTCTTCTTTAACGGTGTGAATTTGATTTTAATTTTAACCATATAATGGTCTGAGCCTGTGTCTACTCCTCTCAGTACTTTAACATTGTGGATCTCCTTATGAAAATTTTTGTCCATACAGACATGGTCTTGCTGCCACTCGCCCTTCCTCCAGTCTGGATGTTTCCATGTTTTAAGTTTACTTGGCTTATACAACACAAGGAAAAGGAAGAGAAGTGGAGCAGGAAGCTAAAAAGAAAGAGCAAATGCCTGAGCTAGTTTCCACTACAGATAGGGAAAAACTTCATAAAACTGGGCAACATGCTTCAAAGATAAGACAAACAGGAATTAGGAAGATAAAATAATAATCAAGGGTAAATAAATTACAAATTTTATGAAAGCATACAAAAATGTGAAGTCAACAAATCAAGGAATGGTATAAGAACAAGATAGTACGAAACGGATTGACAAGAAGCAGTGTAGAGGAACTACCTTAAGTTCAGATTTTAGACTGTACTTGAGGAACAGTGCCCTCTTGACAGTTCAGTGGAGATAGCTTTTTTCCTGAGGGATAGGAGATAATGGGGGATGGGGGTTATTCCACAAGTGTATGGGATGTTATCCAACACACCTCATTAATGACCAAGTTGAAGAATATTTCTTACCTGGGAGGCACTTTGCTATTACTTCAGCCTACTTACATATGAATCAAATATCACAGAGTGTCTAGCATTCATAGGTAAAAAAATAGTACAGGAAGGACTTTTTGCTGTGGAATGTGTGGCACCTGTCTAAGATATAATGTTACTGACTGACAGTGGGCAAATTTTCTTATGAATACTCAGATGGAGAAAGACTTATATCAAGTTAACTGGCTTTAAATGAGAGACTCATGCAAAATGGATTTAGTGGACCATGTTACGACTCTAGACAAGTGATGAGAGTTTACCTTTGCAGTGGGTACAGACAGATAACATCTCAGCTAGCCGATTTCAATCCAAAACCAACTTCACTGTAAATCTTGGATATCCAGCTGCAAAACTTTTCATTTGCCACAAACTAAGTTTTCAACAGTCTCCTCTAATGCTGCCTGGATGTATCCTGTCTTCCAACAGTACATTATTTTAGTAAAATAACTAACCTGTCTTCGTGGATTTTTATCCGTCTGTTTTTCAGAGTTTCCCATTCGAATAAGAAGAGAGAATGTATTATAGAATTCAACTCTATTCTGAGGATAATCTGCCCTTGGTTTGTCATCTTTTTGCATGAACTTCGAACATGCAACCAACTTTGAAGTCAAGCTGAGGAAACGGTTGCATGATTCAACCTGTAATACAAAGACAACAAAAATTCAGTAAAAAGCAGTAATGCATAAATGTATCAGTGTGGTGACACATTCCAAATGATGAATAAAATTATCTTAAACTTACTTTTATAGCAGGCTGTGGTAGTGCAACAGGCATACTTTCTGCTCTGTCTTCAGACATTTCTCCTGCAGGTGCTGCAGCAAGACCAATTTCAGTGTGATCAAGCTTCATATCTCTCTCAGAACCTCTCAGCAATTTCATAGAACGTTTACTCCGTTTGCCTCCTTCATACTTCTGAGACACATCTAGAAAAGGAAGTCATTAACTGAAGAGAACGTATAACAGAAAAAATCTCGTTAATGAAGCTGTGACTATAACCCATTTCCAATACACTAGAGGGAACTCTTCTATTTAAGAGTTCTGCTATTGACTCAAATGAATGTAAATGTCCATAGAGAGTCTGGTATCTGGTAAGCCATCTTGAAGCTTAGGAGACATATCCTCAAAGCTCAGTTCAAATTGCACTTTTGAAAAAAAAAAAGAGTACCATAAAACTGCTCAGTGTTATTCTTCTTCCACTGCCATCCCTTGCTGAAACAAGCTGTTCAACAGCTGCAGCAAGACTGAAGAGTGGCTGAGAATGAAAACATAACATGTTCATCTCCCAGTCCACAGTAGACCCAGTTAATGTAGTACAATGGTTAAAGCACTGGATTCACATTAAGGATAACTCTAAATTTAAGTTCTCTGTGGTTTTCCTAAATCAGTCAACAACTGCTTTTTTGGAAAGACTAAGGTCCATCCTTGTCCAAGTCAAGTTTGCCCTTCATGTCTAACAAGCTCAACATTTCTCACGGCTGTCAAAATCCTAAACTTCAATTCTACCATACTCATCTTTATCTTAAGCAAGAACTAGGAAGTTAGGCATACAACAGCACAACTGTTAAAAATGTTTTCATTTTGCTTTTACATAGCTATTAGTTTACATGCAACAATAAGAGATGCTATACCACAACTGCATCACAAATTAAACTAAATCAAGTATAGGTGAGCTGATTACCTGAAGTGCTATAACACAAGGTGAAGATTCTCTGCACAGTGACTGTAAATAAGGGACAATGGCAAGGCTCATTGGGAACCTGTTTGGCAAAGTTACATAGAATAACAAACCTAGCTTAATATGAAAAAGTGAAGGAAGAAAGATTAGGATTAACAGGTCACTGCTGACTTGGCCATCATAGACGGAGCACACAGATGGGACAAGGGCAGGGAATGAAACCGACCATGTGCTTTTGAACAGAGCCCTACTGCCATTTGTCATTACTGATTTAGAGGAACCAAAAAAGGGATTGCCAAACAAAGCCTATAAAACAGGGTTAATTGCATGTAACTTTGTTTGATAAAGTTAGTTACACACTACAGAGATCATTTGAACAATTCTTTTATTGAAATGACGTGGAGAAAGTCAGTTTACAGGATATGTATACACAAGATTAGCGTTAACGTTAATGAACACATTGTTATTTTTAGTCCTACTCATGCAACTACATTCAATTTTTTTTACTAGCCACCAGTTTTTAAGTAGAAATTCATCAACAGACTAGTAGGCATTGTCCAGGAGACACAATTTTAAATTAGATTTAAAATTTGCTTTGCACCCGGTCAGACATTTTATTTTTTTGGACAACTGATAAAAAATTTTTGTTAATGCATATTAAACTCCATTCTGAACCACTAACAGTTTTAACAATGGGTAATAAAGGTCACTTTTCCCTCTAGTGTTGTAGATATGAATATCATTGTTGTTCTCAGCTTGTGATGGATTACTCATGATGAATTTCATTAGCAAACCTATGTATTGTGATGGCGGTTAAAATGCCTAGGCCATTGAAGAGGTACCTATGTGACATCCATGGGTGAACACCACAAATTACATTAAATCAACTATAAGTGAGCTGATTACCTGCAGTGCTATAACACAAGGTGAAGATTCTCGGCACAGTGACTGTAAAGAAGGAACAATTTCTTTTTACGTGACGATTTACCCCAGAAAATTACTCCGTGGAACATTATTGATGGGAAATATGCAAAATATGTCAGGAGGTTGATACATTTGTTCCCAAAATTAGAAATTACATGTAGAGTGAAAGTACCTGAACCTAATTATTTGATAAGTTCACTAATATGCATCTTCCAGTTCAAATTTTCACCAATATATACGAGGTGCTATTCAAAGTTTTTGGGACTGGTGCTGCCATCTGTTGAAAACCTTACCTTTGGACTAATGGTCGCTATCACCCTCGAAGTAGTTCCCATCCGCATGTACACACCAGTCCCAGCGCTTCTGCCACTGGTGAAACATTTTCTGGAAGTCCTGTTCTTTGAGGGTGTTTATCACTGCCAGCGATGCTTCAGGAATCCTCTCTAGAATTTCAAACCGACAGCCTTTCAACTTCAGTTTCAGTTTTGGGAATAGGGCAAAGTCGCAAGGTGCCAAATCTGGCAAGTACGGTGGATGGGGTACAAACACCATGTTGTTTTTTGCCAAAAAGGTCCTGGTGAGCAAGGACATGTGACAGGGTGTGTTGTTGTGATGCAGCAGCCAGTTCCTTTGACGCCAAAGTTCAGGCCTTCGTCGCCACACGTTTTCACGGAGCCGTCGCAAAACGTCACAGTAGTACTCTGAATTCACTGTTTGGTTGGGTGGGACGAATTTTTTGTGCACAATTCCCTTGGTATCAAAGAAAATGATGATCATGCTCTTCACCTGTCTCGCTTTTTTGGGTCTTGGAAAGTCCAGGCTCTTCCACTGGGACGATTGTAGCTTTGTCTCTGGGTCATAACCGTAAATCCAGTTGAATCACTGCAAGGGTCTCCGTAGCACTTTCACGAGATTAGCACAGAATTTGATACACACACACTGTTCTATTCGTGGACCCATCGTAAAATCACCACACACTAAACACAGAGTATTACGGAAATCACTGTGGACACGTAACATGTCCTCCCAGCTGAATGCCACTCTGCACACTGACTCATCAGATATGCAGCTCTCACCACCTAGCAGTGCAAAGCTCTACTACTCCTACTTTCCAGATGGCAGCACCAGTCCCAAAAATTTTGGATTCGACCTCATACTCCCAAATATTGGGAGCATTCCACCCTATTTACAGACTCTTTCTCATGTGCTACATCAACTGTTGGTTCAACTATTTCTTGTACAGAACTGAATGCAGTTTTTTTCCCTTTTTTCAAAATTTAGGAAGTGTCCATTTTCTGAGAACCACTTAATAATTATTCAGAAAATATCATTTACTGACTCTTCTGCTACTTTCACTCCAATGGGATTTACTATAACACTAGTATTGTCTGCAAAAAGTAGCAATTCTGTTTGTTGACTGCTAAGCGGAAGGTCATTCACATATTTAAGCAATACAAATGGAGCCAGAATTGAATCCCATGGGACTCGCTTACTGATATTTTTTCCCCCGATCACAAAAATTTTCTACCTTTCTAACATTGTCTGAAGCAGCACAATCTTTTGCATTCTGTTTGTTCAGTATGATTCACACCAGCTGTGTGAAAAGTCATCAATTCCATAAAACTTGAGTTTTTCTGAAGAAAGTGACAAGATCTACAAAATCAAACACCTTGGAAAGATCACAAATAATACCAGCCAGCAATATATTATTATTTAAGGCTTGTTCCATTTAATGAGTGAATGTATAAGTAACATTCTCAGTCAAGCAACACTTCTGGCATCCAAAGTGTGATATGCTAAGTAAATTGTTTCCACTTAAGTGTGCGACTACTCTCAAGTAAATTACTTTTTTGAATATTTTGGAAAAACATGTCAGTAAGGAAAGTGGCAATTGTTTACATCTGTCTAGTCACCTTTCTTATGAAATGGTTTAATAATTGCACATTTTAACCTGTCTGCAAAAATCGCCTGTACCTGTGATGCATTGCACATATCACTAAGCACATTATTTATTAAGATGGAAAAACTCTTCAGAATTCTGTTTGAAATTCCATTTTCAAGACCGCTTGAGCTTTCATTTTTTAGAATTTTTATAACTGTATCAATTTTAGTGAGGGCTGCTGGTGCTATTGCTAGTTGCTTAAATGTTTGTGGAATGACCTTTTTAATATGTTCTCCTGCTTCTTCAAGTTAACCATTTAATTCTACACTTGCTGTTATGTTTAGAAAGTGACTGTTAAAGGTATTGCAGCTTGTGAATTATCAGTCACAACTGGTCATTTAGTTTAATTGTAAAAAATCTTGCAGATGGACTGGATGTCCTATCTCCCACTTGACAATGTTCCATATAAACTCCTGGAAATTGAAATAAGAACACCGTGAATTCCCCAGGAAGGGGAAACTTTATTGACACATTCCTGGGGTCAGATACATCACATGATCACACTGACAGAACCACAGGCACATTGACACAGGCAACAGAGCATGCACAATGTCGGCACTAGTACAGTGTATATCCACCTTTCGCAGCAATGCAGGCTGCTATTCTCCCATGGAGACGATCGTAGAGATGCTGGATGTAGTCCTGTGGAACGGCTTGCCATGCCATTTCCACCTGGCGCCTCAGTTGGACCAGCGTTCGTGCTGGACGTGCAGACCGCATGAGACGACGCTTCATCCAGTCCCAAACATGCTCAATGGGGGACAGATCCGGAGATCATGCTGGCCAGGGTAGTTGACTTACACCTTCTAGAGCACGTTGGGTGGCACGGAATACATGCAGACGTGCATTGTCCTGTTGGAACAGTAAGTTCCCTTGCCGGTCTAGGAATGGTAGAACGATGGGTTCGATGACGGTTTGGATGTACCGTGCACTATTCAGTGTCCCCTCGACGATCACCAGTGGTGTACGGCCAGTGTAGGAGATCGCTCCCCACACCATGATGCCGGGTGTTGGCCCTGTGTTCGGTCGTATGCAGTCCTGATTGTGGCGCTCACCTGCACGGCGCCAAACACGCATACGACCATCATTGGCACCAAGGCAGAAGCGACTCTCATCGCTGAAGACGACACGTCTCCATTCGTCCCTCCATTCACGCCTGTCGCGACACCACTGGAGGCGGGCTGCACGATGTTGGGGCGTGAGCGGAAGACGGCCTAACGGTGTGCGGGACCGTAGCCCAGCTTCATGGAGACGGTTGCGAATGGTCCTCGCCGATACCCCAGGAGCAACAGTGTCCCGAATTTGCTGGGAAGTGGCGGTGCGGTCCCCTACGGCACTGCGTAGGATCCTACGGTCTTGGCGTGCATCCGTGCGTCGCTGCGGTCCGGTCCCAGGTCGACGGGCACGTGCACCTTCCGCCGGCCACTGGCGACAACATCGATGTACTGTGGAGACCTCACGCCCCACGTGTTGAGCAATTCGGCGGTACGTCCACCCGGCCTCCCGCATGCCCACTATACGCCCTCGCTCAAAGTCCGTCAACTGCACATACGGTTCACGTCCACGCTGTCGCAGCATGCTACCAGTGTTAAAGACTGCGATGGAGCTCCGTATGCCACGGCAAACTGGCTGACACTGACGGCGGCGGTGCACAAATGCTGCGCAGCTAGCGCCATTCGAGGGCCAACACCGCGGTTCCTGGTGTTTCCGCTGTGCTGTGCGTGTGATCATTGCTTGTACAGCCCTCTCGCAGTGTCCGGAGCAAGTATGGTGGGTCTGACACACCGGTGTCAATGTGTTCTTTTTTCCATTTCCAGGAGTGTAGTTTTCATCATATTACCTGCATTATTTATTTCTGCAGGACATTATATAATTTCTCTCTTTCTTTTACATGAGGTTTTAATTCACTTAGCTAATCATGCCTTTACACACACACACACACACACACACACACACACACAAAATATTAAAACGAAAAATTACAAACTAAGTGTAATTAAAGTGGAATCTTATGTGTTAATCAGATACAGTGGTCCCACATTGGTCTAATGCGATATTAGATTTAACATTGTATCCTCAAACACTTATTAAAGCTGGATACATTTGTAATCCTCATCATCTTTGCCCAAATCACTCTACTTTGGGTGTGAGCCTGCAGCAGGTTCCCTGTCTGCTACAACCATGCAGCTGTGCAAGTAAGTCACTGCTCGATTACTAGTTATTCTTTATAGTTCTTTTATTTCTATTAATACCGGCAACTAAACCAAGTACCACAGAATACAAATATGACTTTTGTACAGAATGTAAACATAAAATTCCACTTTAAATCGAACTTTGTTTGTAATAAAAAAGTAAACAGCTATTTTCTGTGAAAATTGGGCATTGCATGAAAACAGAATCTCATCTGTACATTACAAAAATGAAACTGCTAATATACACCAAGACACCAGAGAGAATGCACATGACCCCACTTGGTGTATGTAAAAATCCTTTCTTCTTGAGCGTGTCCTGGTAATATCTGCTCCGCCTACATATCCACTGAGAAGGCATATCTCAAAACACATCCATAACACACACGGCCTCTCATGAAGGAGCAAGAGCCAAAAACTAAATATCTTAATCAACAGTATATCCTAAACTGAGCACATTTACAAAAAGAGTTACAAGAAAACACTTAAGGGGACATTGTACGCGAAATTTGTTGAAATTTGACATTTTCTGTTTTCTATTCCATAGTGTACTTTGGACTTTCCTGAGCATTTTAATATTAATACATTAAAATCAGACAATTGTGAGACCTTAAAATAATATTTTGAATGTTGACGTGTCACTGTCAAATTTTGCGCCTAAGCATATACTGCTACATTTGAGCAGTCATATCTTGGGAACTACACGGTCTAAAAGACTGTGAATTGCTTTGTTTTTTTGCCTACTGCTACATCTCAGATGTTGGCATTACGAATAAACCTAAAAACCAAGCTGAGTAACACAAAACTGTCTGATGGAAAGACAATTAAATGTGCTGGAAGAATAACAGACAAAGTAATTGATAAATTACAGGAATATTATGGGAAGGCCATTAGAGATATCTGTGACAATTTAAAGAAGACGAAAAGAGCTGTGTGGAGCACTTTCTCTCATCGAATATCAACCAATGAAAAGCCGTGTCATGCTTTCTTTCCACCTCCCCCTGCATGAATTTACACATAAACATTCTCTTCTTTTGGCAGTAATGGAGGCAATTAAACCTATTTACAGAGATTTGGCACATCCTGAGCTACTAATAGAAGTGTTTACATGGGACGACCCAGAATATGAATGAGTCCTTCAATAATGTTGTGTGGTGCCATGTGCCTAAAAATGCATTTGTTGGCCTTATGACTCCAAAGTTAGCAATGACTGATGTTGTAATAGCTTTTAATGGTGGGAACTATGAAAGACTTAAGGTTCTGGAGAAGTTAGGGGTAAGATTTGGACAGAACACAGCTAAAGGACTGCCAGAAATGGATGAGCTTCGTGTACTTGAAGCAGAGTTATCTGCTCAGCAAATGACAAAAGACGCAAGAAAGAAAAGGAGGAGGCAAGCACTGGACTGTTGTGACACTGAAGAAGACACAGACGATGGGCCAGGGCAATTGTAGTGCATAAAAGACGCAGAAATGTAAGTTTTTATGCGAGGGGGAGGGAGGGGGGAAGAGGGGGAGAGGGGGGAGAAGGGGGGAGAAGGGTGGAGAAGGAGGGAGAGGGGGGAGAGGGGGGAGAGGGGGGAGAGAGAGAGAGAGTGAATGTGTGTGTGTGTGTGTGTGTGTGTGTGTGTGTGTGTGTGTGTGTGTGTGTGTGAGGAAGTACTTTGTCCAATAAACTTAGTCTACTAGTCTACCTGAAATGTGCCCTTCTGCCATTGCCACTCTGCACCACCTCCATGTGGTTAGTAGCAATCTATTCCACTTCACTGTTGTTAACATTTGTGAACATAAAGACACTGAAATAAGAATTCAAACTACATGCTGCTGAAATTATTTTCAAGCCACAGATGTAAAATAACCCACAAAAGTTCATTGAAGTTTCAGTATTTAAATAGCACTAAGCTCCATCCAAAAGTGAAGATTTTAATCGGTCAGTGAGTTCATAATGAAAATATTTAACAATGAACTGCTTATCTTCATGGTACTCTGTAATAATCTTTCTTGGCACACTTACTTCGTTTGCAAGCATTACTTTTACAGTCATAAATGATGATGATTATCTTGACAATAATTCTGGTATCATCACAAAAATAAATCACATAGTTCAGTGCTACGTTCTTCAAGCCAAATTCAAACTCACAAATAAATTCATGCCTCCCAAATGTCACATTGTGGCACTGTTAGCCATCACACTTAGAAGACATGTTCCCTCGCGCTCCACAATTTACATTGTTTTAGTAAGGTATTATGATGCTACAATGTTCATCTTCGGCATGCTAGTGCAGAAGGTGTCACAAAACCAGTTAATTTCTAAATCTATGCATTCTGCATGTTTGTTTACTATACGCATGTATAAAAGCTAACTACTGGTATTTCCTTTGTATCAGAGTAAAATCATGTGTCAGATAAATCTGCTTAAAAAATCTGGGTCCTATAACTACACGTAAAATTTATACACGGTTGTCACGTTAACTGCATTAAAACTCATGCACGTGTTGTGATATATTGTGTATTTTCAAACAATATGCATATCTGGGCGACTCATTTACCATGGTGGAAAGCCTATTCAGACAGCCATTGAGGGAATGGGGTGCAATCAACTGCATATTGAGGAGTGTGTTAGAACAAACAATGCCTGTTGTTTGGGCTCCAAGGACACGCTTAAATCATTCCAGTGTCTGACAGAGAAGGTTGACAATACTAGTCTTGCTCACACAGTTTCAAAGTAGTTCACAATCTGCATCATTATCTACAGAATTGATGGTAGGCCCCATGGTTCTTAGTTCAGTGGAACGCTTAAACCGGAGACTTCGAAGGTTCTGTGAGAAGATAGGCTGCGACTTCCTACATTTGTGTCAAAGGGTTGAGAACTGTAGAGCCATCCTAAATGGGAATAGTGTCCATTAAATATCATACGTGTATATGAAGAATTCACAGCGAAGTCTCAGAGTTTAAAGCAATCATAAAAAGCAATGGAGTTCACATAACACTAGGTACAGAAAGCTGGTTAAATCTGAAATTGATAACAGTGAGTTTTCTAGAGAGAATTTAAGTTTGTATCAAAAGGAGAGGCCAATGGAAAATAGATGTCAATTTTTTAAAATACGCAAGAAACTAAAAATTCATCACAACAGAAACTGATAATACACGCCAGATTGAGCAAGTCTCCATGTTAAGGATGAACATAAACTTATAACTGGATCTTTCTATCAGCCATCAGATACACACACAGATTTAACTGAAAACTTAAGTGAAAATTTCACTTGGCTAGTTATTTCCACATTCCATGGATCATTTGCACAATAAATCACAACAATGTGGAAAGAACCACCTTACATTCACATTGCAAATTAATTTGTAAATATGGTTACAGGCTGAACATTTATAATTTTCTTTTTTAAATTAAGTATACAGATGTGAGTTAGTAATTCCTATCACCTTGTACACATCACAATAACAGAAATTTTCTATGGAATAGAAGGAGCTGTCAAGGAGAAGCTTTATCAGATTGTTTTGAAATTTTACTTTGCTTTCAGTCAGACATTTTATATAACTGGGTAAGTTACCACAAATTTTAGTCATGGCATTGTGCACCTTAATCTAGAGTAATAAATGTCATTTTTCTCTCTGGTATTGTAATTATGTACATTAATTATGTACATCACTGTTCCTTCTGAGCTGCAGGGGATTATTTACAACAAACTTCACGAGGGAATAAATATACTGTGAGGCAGTAGTCATTGCCCAACTTCTTAAACAAATGTCTACAAGATGATCGTGGGTGAGCACCACATATTAATCTCTCAGCAGGTTTTTGTGCAGTGAAGACTTTCTTAAAGATGAGTTACCCCAGAATATGATGTTATTGAATGAAAATATGCAAAATACGTCAACTCATTAATTTGTCTCACCCCTACATTTGCAATGATTCTAAGTGCAAATGTTGCTTAACTATGTTGTTTTAGGAGTTCCAGAATGTGCTTTCTGCAGTTTAAATTCTTGTCAATATGGACACCAACGAATTTTGAAGTTTCCACCCTATATATCATTTCCTCACCATGTGTTACATTTATCACTGGTGTAGTACCTTCAGGTATGTAGAACTGAATACTTAAAACTTTAAAATTGAGGGTCAGACCATTCACAGAAAACCAGTCAATAATACTTTTAAAAATATTGTTTACCATTTCCTCTGTTGCTGCATGTATTCTTGGACTGATTACAATACTAATGTCATCAACAAAAGTAACTAATTCATATGCTTTTTTTGACAGATCATTTGTATACAGAGTGTTTCAAAATGAACATACTGGTTTCAAGACATTGTAGCCTTTATTACGTTCAACTTACATAGTAAATGTTACATCAAATGAAAGAGAAACTCAAACAGTTTTGTTTGTATACCTGCACACAATGGGAAGAACATGGAATAACATAGAGTGACTGAAAAATGTGTTGAACGAGTGCGAGTCTTTCACACTTAGCCTCAAGAAATATCCCCGCAGAAAGTTTATGTGCCTTTCTTTTTTGGTGAATCAACTGTAACTGATGTTTCTTATCTTGATGTGCTACAGCTATGGCCCGTGCCTCAATGGGAAAAAAGCTGAACAACACATCTTTATTTGGGAGCAAGACGGTGTGTTGCCTCACTGGCATAACTCAGTAAGTCATTGGTTAAACGACGTTGCATCCGACTGGTGGATTGGACGCAAGGGGCCGGTTGACACAGCGTTTTATGCACGACTTCCACGTTCACACACGATCATGTGTACTAGCTGATCTGTCCGACTTTAGAAACAGTGTTATTGCAACAGTTAATCCTGACACATTGATAAAGGTTTTGGCACAACTCGCCTATCGACTTGATGTGTGATCGGTGTTCACACTGAATAATTGTAAGAAAAACTGTTTGTGTTTCTCTTTCATTTGGTGTATTATTTATAATTGTAAGATGAATGTAATATGTGCCACAAAGCCTTAAAACCTGTATATTAATTTTGAAGCACCCTGTACACAGTATTTTAGGGACTATAAGAAGCACTTTTTTCTTCGAAAAATTGCCTTCATAATTCTGGTGATTGTTATACTACAAATTAATATAAAAATGTCCAGTGTTTGATTTAAAAGCCTGCCAGTCTTAAAAATGGCCATATATTCGATGCAGCAGGAAACCTATCTCTCTCTGGTAACATGCGATTCAACTGGCAGCAGCACTGCACCGATGCGATGAACACGAGTTGTCAGGATCCACAAGCTTACCAACACTGTCTCCATCCCACCCTGCCATCAAAAACCCAGGACACTATCTGGCCAACAATGCGTCACTGCAGTCCACGGTGCCCGTGAACTTGAACTGAAAGTAAGAAGGCTGTGTCTACTGTATCTCCCAACTGCAGCAACAGGCTCCACACTCATACGAGATTCTATTTCAGTCAGCAGCAGTCTGCTCAACTCAAGTGTTCATACGCTCACAATAGTGTTAACCCAGGACTGACCACAGTGCTTTAGGACCTCTACAAAACTCACATTTCTGTGTGTAGTTGCTATACCTATTTTATCCAGTTTACTCCTAATGCTGTAATTGCCATCTTTAGCCAGGCTGTTTCCTGCTCCCCTTCCTACAATAGCCTTGGTTCTCCTTGCTAAAATCTTCACACTAATTCCCTACTTCTTCTGTCACCAAGTTGAAGCATGCACTTGGTTTCACAATTCTTGTGGCTTGGTACCCTGTTCCAAATTTGTGCTGTACCTTTGGCCAAGACCCCTCCAATGGGTACTACCTAGCAGGTAGGCCTTTTCCTTCCTACTATATTTTCGTACCAACCTACACCTAGTTTCTTTGCTAGTAGTCTGCTGTACCCAACTGGACCTCCAGCTGGATGAGGCTCTTCCCATCCTATATCAAGTAACAAGTCAAATTTACTTCATACTGTAAGCCCAGGTATAGATGGAGGAGTTAAAGAGCTGTTCCCTGAGCCCACAGTTCCATGGGAGAACCTTGTTGAACTCCCCATTCAGTTCACTACTACAGTCACCAAAATGCCATTCCAACTCACAGTCCACACATACCACTCCATCTGACTAGCCTGTGACAACACCCACACTTACTACACACCACAACACAGATCAAATGCTTAAAAATAGAATTAAACCACTTAACACACTTTACAATACACAAATATTTGCTATTTATGAGCACCAAAAATTAGATCTACAGGTTATCACTTCAAGTCTATGATATAATGTAAAAAATTAATTATTTCTGCTTACAAGAACAACTCAGCACTCACTCAACTGCAATGTCTATTTATTAACTTATTCACAACAGAATGCAACTTTAATGTAAGCACAGCGTATGTAAACACGCTACTAGTGCAAAAATTTCTAAATAAAACAATTTAAAATTCACGCTACTTTCCAGAAATATGAACTTAATAATGAATAGGCACGCTCTACTTAAATTGCCGGAAAGAAAAACAGGACTATTAAACAGGATTCTCTAAGTTAACTACGCCAAAATGTAAAAAAATATAATTACACCCCTACCTTACCACCTTTCTGTGTTGTTTTGGCATAATGCATAAAAGTGATACCTTCAATAGTAAGCTTAAAAAACAAGCTAATACACATACTAATTGAGTAATTTGCACTAAATTCACCATTACTACAATCTAAATAACATATCTTTACAAGGGTGCAAAAACTTGGCATGTCACATCAGGCATATGGCTGCCAACTGCTGTAGTACGAAGCTCCCTGTCGTACTGTTATTCCTGTAGAAAACATTAATCATCCAACAATCAGTTGGGATAATTGCAGTTTTGTAAGGGATGGGTGTGATATGACATCATGCCAAACAGTAACAAATGCCTTCTCTGAAAACTACCTACAATAGATACTTCAGAAGCCCACTCATGGTAAAAATATATTGGATCTAATGGAAACAAATAGCCATATATTTGTTAAAAGACATATTAAATGTTTCCACATCAGCTGTTGTTGACAAGTATTCACTTTGTTACATCTCTGATGGTTGGCCAATTTGCAACTGCACCCTACAAAGGAACAGTGCCAAGATACAGCAGGTATATGTCTGGCTTACTGGTGTGCAAAGAATAATGTTGTACAACATGTCACTTTTTTGCTATTGGAAAGAACTCATCACTTTTTCTAAATATATATTTATTTTTGTTATTTATCATGTAAATTTTTATGCTTATGTGCCATCTGGCGGAGCCATTTGTTACAATAACAATTCAGACTCTAAATGTGAGCTCCCTTTAGTTGTAAAATGTCGCTTTCCAACTAATGTAAGCCCATTTGTCATATATACATAGTTATGTAGTCACTGGTTTACTTATGCAGTTATGTACAACCTGGCAAAGTAATATTTCTAATTATTTTACGCCCAAACAGCAATGAAGAGTTTCTCCTTTCCTTGGATTTTGCTCCACTCTGCAAATGCATTTGATGATTTGCCACTCTGTTTGTTCTGGACTTGCATTTTACAATTCTAGCCTTCAAATATATACTTATAACAACATACAGTACATTAAGTCTGACACATGCATGGATGCATTGATTCAAACTGCTGTAACTGTTTCTCGTGTGGACAGAAGTGACAATTGGTATTTAACAACAAAAGTGAGCACATACAGTGATGTATAATGTGGCATTAGTTTTGAAGATTACTATACTGCACTCAGTAAGAATTCTGGTTTCAATTTTACTACTTGCAAGTTAAGAGCTCGCTCTCAGATTGGCTGTGCTTGCCATTTTATAATCGGATAATTTTACTATATATTGATATTCGTAAGTTCAATTTTAGGCTGTCCATTGTAAAATATTATTTTTTCTATGTCAGTAAACCAAATATGTACTTGCTGTATTTTTTTTCTTCGTGTCTTTGCAGGCTGTACTTGAAAATGACCTGTAAGGTCAAAATTGGACAATTGTGCAAGATATAATAAAGTTAATATTTGTCAAGAAACCTTTAAAATGTCTGTTTTTGAAGAGCTCCACACTGAAACTTTTATCAATGAGCATAGTGCTGTTTTAGCAATGATTAACAAAGTACAAAGGGCAACTAAAACAATTGTAAAGATTTAGGTATTCAGTGAACAAGTTAAAAGATCTGTGGTGTAATATCTCAATGATGGATTTCAAACATTTACCTCAGGACAGGAGTTTGTAGAAGAAATGTGGCACAAGTTTAGAAGAACAGTTGACCTTACACTGGACAGATAAATACCTATCAGAACAGTTCATGATGGAAGAGACTCTCCATAGTATACAGTCACTGCAAAGAAATTCCTACTGAAACAAAGACTACTGCAAAATTGGTGTACAACAACAACAACAATGATAATGATGATGATGATGATGTCCCATACTCCTTGACAGAGCATAGGGGAATGATGCGGGAGACCCACAGTGACAGACTAGGCAAGGTCCTAGAGGAGGTGGTTTGTTGCCTTCCTCTGACCGTAATGGGGATGAATGATGATGAAGACAACACCATAACACCAAGTCATCTCAAGGCAGGTGAAAATCCCTGAGCCCACTGGGAATCAAACCCAGGACCCCGTTCTTGGGAAGCGAGAACGCTACCGCGAGACCACGGGCTGCGGACAGTGTACAACAAAGGATAGTGTTATACATGGAGAAAGGCTTCTGACAAGACAGACTGGAAAGATATCCAATGTTGCTCATCTTGGTTTGCGTGCAGATGGGAGGCTGCTCTGATGCTTGACGGGAGCCTGACACGCATGTTGCCAGAGCATATCAGTGGCGGCACGATCCAAGTGCTCCTGCCAAGATCTGCCAGCGTCTGGACATGTCAGAAGTGTCGTTAGCAGATTGCATAAAACAGTCATCATGACGCATCTTGCATGTGTGGAGTATAAAGAACTAAATGTACAGCAACTCATGATAAACCAAATTAAAGAGCTCCATGGGATGATTATTTTGATAGATGCACTGGTGTGGACGTGCAGTATTTAATTAGTTAATGAATGGAGAAGGAATCTGGAACAACTCTTTGAACTAACATTTATACTAGTTAAGCCACACAGAAGATTGACTTACCGGAAGAAATCATTTGGCAAAGCAAACCAAAGGTGGATAGGAGAGAAGTAGAGAGGAGAGAAGACTAGTAGGTGTGTTGATGGGATAGAAAGCACGTATAGTGCTGGAGTGTGAGCAGATAAGGGCATAAGTAGGTGGAGAACAGTCACTAGTGAAGGCTGAGGACAAGGGGGTTAAAAAAACAAAGGATATGTTGCAGGGTAAGTTCCCACCTGCAAAATTCAAAAAAGCTGATGTTTGTAGAAGAATGCAAATGGCGCAGGTTGTGAAGCAGTCACTAAAATGAAGTAGCTTGTGTTCGGGGCATGTTCAGCAATTGGGTGGGCCAGCTGTTTCTTGGTCACAGTGTGGCAGTGGCCATTCATTTGGACAGGCGGTTAGTTTGTAGTCACACTCACATACAAAGCAACACAGTGGTTGCAGCTTACTTGGTAGATTATATGGCTGCTTTCACAGGCAGTCCTGCCTTCTGATGGTGTAGGAGATGGTTGTGACAGGACTGGAGTAGGTAGTTGTGGGAGGATGCATAGGACAGGTCATGCCTCTTAGTCTATTGCAGGGATATGAGCCACGAAGCAAGGGGTTGGGGGCATGGTGTAGGGATGGACAAGGAAACTGTAAAGTTTCCGTGAGTAGCAGAATTCTGTTGTGGGAGGGATGAGAATGGTATCAAGCATTTCAGTGACTAGAGGTAGTTTAAATCCTGGTGGAGAATCTACATCTACATGGATACTCCGCAAATCACACTTAAGTCTCTGTCAGAGGGTTCATCAATCCACCTTCACAATAATTCCACTCTTAAACAGCATTAGGGAAAAACAAATACCTACATTTTTATGGGTGAGCTCCGATTTCCCTTACTTTATTATGATGATCGTTTCTCCCTGTGTAGGTTGGCATCAACAAAATATTTTTGCATTCAGAGGAGAAAGTTGGTGATTGAAATTTCAAGAGAAGATTCCGCCACAATTAGAAACGACTGTTTTAACGATGCCCATTCCAAATCCTGCATCATGTCTGTGACACTCTCCCCTATTTCTCATAATACAAAACATGCTGCTCTTTTTCGAACTTTCTCAGTGCACTCCGTTAACCCCACCTGGTAAGGATCCCACATCATGCAGCAGCACTCCAAAAGAGGACAGACAAGCAAAGTGTAGGCAGTCTAGTAGACCTCTTGCATCTTCTAAGTGTTCAGCGAATAAAACTAAGTCTTTGGTTCACTTTACCCATAACATTTTCTGTGTGTTCTTTTTAATTGAAGTTATTCATAATTGTGATTCGTAAGTACTTAGTTTTCAAATCTCTTTCCTTCTCATCCCATACAGTAAGTCTCCCCTGGCCTGCAGTTCTGGGTGTTTTCCTGAAATCTACCCCTTTTCCTATACCTCTCCAGTCCTTTTCCTTCACCCTTCAACCCTTCTGCCCGAAGAAGGAGCCACTGGCTCCGAAAGCTTTCCAATCACAACTGTCTTTTATGTGTGTGTTCTGCTGCTGCTTGGTGAGTAGATTTTTTTATCTATCCAATTAAATAAGTATTTAGTTGAATTTACAGCCTTTAGATTTGATTGATTTATTGTGTACCCAAAGTTTAAGGGATCAAACAATGGAAAATCCAGGATGGAATATAACAATATTATACCTTTTTGTTGTGCCTACCTGCAACTCAGCATCTCTGCAATATTGTTACGAAGTTTAAGGGATTCCTACTAGCACTCACATGGATGACCTCATGCTTTTCATTATTTAGGGTCAATTGCCAAGTTTCCCACCACCCAGATACCTTTTCTAAATCATTTTGCAACTTCTTTTGATTTTCTGATTACTTTACTAGGAGGATAGCAACAGCGTCACCTGCAAACAACCTAAGACTGCTGCTCAGATTGTCTCCTAAATTGTTTATATAGATCAGGAACAGCAGAGAGCTTATAACACAAGCTTGTGAAATGCCAGAAATCGTTTCTGTTTTACTTGATGACTTTCCGTCAATTACTTCCAACTGTGGCCTCTCTGACAGGAATCACGAAACCAGTCGCATAACAGATGATATTCCATAAGCACACAATTTAATTACATGCCGCTTGTGAGGCATGGTGTCTAAAGACTTTTGGAAATCTAGAAATACCGAATCACTGTGAAATCTCTTGTCAATAGCACTCAACACTTTGCGTGAGTAAAGAACTGATTGTGTTTCACAAGAGCAATGTTTCCTACATTCGTATTGACTATAGGTGTCAGTACACCATTCTCTTCAAGTAATTCATAACATTCAAAGACAATGTACAATGTGATAGAAAGTCCTGCTGCACATCGATGTTAATGACATGGGCATGTAATTTAGTGGATTACTCTGATTACCTTTCTTGAATATTGGTGTGACCTGTGCAGCTTTCCAGTCTTTAGGCAAGAATATTTCGTTGAGCGAGTAGTTGTACATGGTAGTTAAATATGGAGCTACTGCATGAACATACTCTAATAGGAATGTAACTGGTATAGAGTCTGGACCAGAAGTCTTGTTTTCATAATGTGATTTAAGTTGCTTCCCTACTCTGAAGAAAGTAATTCTACACTGAAGCGCCAAAGAAATTGGTATAGGCATACGTATTCAAATACAGAGATACTTAAACAAGCAGAATACAGTGCTGCGGTCGGCAAAGCCTATATAAGGCAACAAGTGTCTGGCATAGTCGTTAGATTCGTTATTTCTGCAAGATTTAAGTGAGTTTGAACATGGTGTTATAGTCGGCACACAGGCAATGGGGCACAGCATCTCCGAGGTAGCAATGAAATGAGGATTTTCTCGCACGACCATTTCACGAGTGAACTGTGTATATCAGGAGTCCAGTAAAACATCAAATCTCCGAGACCACTGCAGCTGGAAAAAGATCTTGCAAGAACAGGGCCAACAACGACTAAAGAGAATCATTCAACATGACAGTAGTGCAACCCTTTCGCAAATTGCTGCAGATTTCAATACTGGGCCATCAACAAGTGTCAGCATGTCACCAATTAAACGAAAGATCATCAATACAGGCTTTCAGAGCCAAGGCCCACTCGTGTACCCTTGATGACTGCATGACACAAAGCTTTACGCCTCACCTGGGCCTGTCAACACTGACATTGGACTGTTGATGACTGAAAAATATGTTGCCTGGTCAGACAAGTTTCATTTCAAATTGCATCAAGTGGATGGATGTGTACAGGTATGGAGATAACCTCATGAATCCATGGACCCTACATGTCAGCAGGGGACTGTTCAAGCTGTTGGAGGCTCTGCAATGATGTGGAGTGTGTGCAGTTGGAGTGATATGGGATCCCTAATATGTCTGGACATGATTCTGACAGGTGACATTTACATAAGCAGCTTGTCTGATACCTGCATCCATTCAGGTTCATTCTGCATTCAGACCGACTTGGGCAATTCCAGCACGCCTATGCCACACCCCACAAACCCAGAGTTGCTACTGTGTCAAGCAAATTTTTATCTGCTTTTCTGAATGGATATATTTTTCATTTAGTTTTGTACGATTTGGGAGTTATGGCATTCAGTCTCTCTACGACAACCCTGTGTTCACTAATCCCTGTATCCGTTTTGATGCTCATTATTTGCTCTGGATACTTTGTTGCTAAGACGTAAAGCGTGTTTTCACAACCGTTCACTATTCGAGTGGGCTCATGAGCTAACATCTCAAAATAAATTTTCAGAGAACGCGTCTACCACAATTCCAGATGATGTTTTATGCCTATCTCTATATTTAAATATGTACTTTGGCCAACATTTCAAGGGTAAATTGAAGTCACCACCAACTATAATTGTATGAGTCAGGTATGTGTTAGAAATAAGACAAGTTTTTGTTGAACCTTTCAGCAGTTGTATCATCTAAGTTGGGAGGTCAATAAAAGTATCCCATTATTATTTTATTCTGGTTGCCAAGAATAACCTCTACCCATACTAACTCACAGAGACTTTCTACTGCAATATCGCTACATGATAAACTAATTCTGACAGCAACAATATGCCACTGTCAACTGTATTTAATCTATCCTTTCTGAACACCGTTGAAGGTCCTTCACAAAAATTTCTGCTTAACTTATCTCCGGCGTTAGCCAGCTTTCAGTACTTATAATGATTTGGACATCAGTGCTTTCTATCACCACCTGGAGTTATGGTACTTCCCCAGCACAACAATTTACAACTGTTATACCGATGGTTCTTCAATCTGCACTTGTTGAAACTGAAGCACTTTTTTGTTTTTCCTTGAGACCCTCTAACCTAAAAAGATGCAGCCCTCACTATCTGTGTAGCTGCCTCTTTCACACAATGGACTTCTGACCTATTTAGCACAATTTGAAACCCCACCACCCTACGGCGCAAGTTGTGGAATCTGCAGCCTACGTGGTTGCAAAACTGTCTGAGGCCCTAATTCAGACCCTACACTTGGCTCTGTACCAGAGGTCTGCAATCGGTTCTGGCAACTATGCTGCAAAGGGTGAACTCTACTTTCATCTCATATTCAAGACTGGCAGCCTTCACCACTTCTGATAGCCATCCGAAACCAAAGAGAATCTCTTCCAATCCAAAGTGAAACACATCACTGGTGCTGACGTGAGCCACCAACTGCAGTTGGCTGCACCCTGTGCTCTTCATGGCATGCCGAAGGACCCCCTTCTACACCTAGAATGACTCTACCCTGTATGGACACTGAGTGCACATTGGCTTTTTTCCCCTTCATTAGCAGCCACGTCCCTAAGGGGCTCCAAAATGCACCTAACATTGGAGCTCCCAGATCCTGCAGGCTGACTGGTGTCCTCTAAAACAGGAAAAGAGACTGCATTAGCTGAGGGACAGTGTCAGCCACAGACAGCACCTGGAACCTGTTTGTCAGACTAACCTGGGAGGCTTTATATTTGACCACCTGGGGAGTCTTTCACAAACTGCCATGCCCGAGGTGAACTCCCACTCAACCACGGGTGATAGATCAATCTTAATGTGAGCAGTAACTGAGCTGGCCAATGGTGCGGACCAACTGGCACACTCATGGGTCATGCTGGATGTCCATCGGATCCCCAAAGCCGGTCTATGACAGTGATGCCCATCTACTGCAGCCTCAAACTGCATTACCGAAGCCAACACAGCCTGGAGCTGACAGCGAAATGTCACCAACTCGGCTTACATCTGCAGACAGCAATCACAGTCCCTAACCACACGAAAGACAATGGAAAAAAACACTATGCAGACAAACAAACGACTATCAACATGTGCTTCAAAACTCTTCTGTAGTCACTGATGAAAATGCAAGTACTGTGTCTAATAAGTAAGATTTACATGGAGAGATTCCAAAAAGAACTACCGAATCATACAGGTGAGACTCAATAATTCGCTCCTGATCAGGAACTTTTAACATGTCAACAAGTTAGTTTACTTTCTGACACAAACTAAAATGCAAGAAGTGTAAATATTAAATTAACATGCATAAATTCAAAAACTATACCACCAAAGCACACAGATGAAACTAGATAATTTGCTCCTGGCTAGGAACTTGTAAAACATCACAAAATTGGTTACTTCTCTGTTGCTGCTCTATTTTTCCCAGCAGCTGCTATCTGACTCCGTTGCTCCAGTCTGAGGTGGTACTGAGTCATAAGGGGAGTGCTCCTTTGTGGCCTGACAGTGTGCATGTGGGAGATTGTAGGTGACTGGAGAGACAAGGCATAGGAGATATGTTTCTGCAAAAAATTGGAAGATCATTTCAGTCTATGAAAGCCTCGGCATATGTGGATGGAGCTACTGATGTAGCCATCATTAAGGTGGAGGCAACATTGAGGAAGGTGGTTTGCTGGGTTGAGGAGGACCATATGATGCACATGGAGAAAGTGTTGAGGTTCTGGAGAAATGTGGATAGGGTGTCCTCACCCTCAATCCAGATCACAAAGCTGTCATCAATGAATCTGAACCAGGTGAGGGGTTTGCAATTCTGGGTGGTTAGAAAGGTGTCTTCTAGATGGACCATTAATAGGTTGGCATAGGATGGTACCATGCAGTTGCTTATCGGTGTAGCACAGATTTCTTTGTAGGTGGTGCCTTCAATGTGGAATTAACTGTTTTCTGAGGACATAGTTGGTCATGATGGCCAGGAGGGAGCTTGTAGGTCTGGAATCCACTAGCCACTGAGAAAGACAGCGTTCAACAGCAGTAAGGCCATGGGCATTGGGGATGTTACTGTAGAGGGAGGTAGCATCGACATTGACAAGCAAGGTGCAGGAAGGTAAAGGGGAAAGCATTGTGGAGTCAGTGGAGGTAGGTGTCTTTTATATAGGAAAGTAGGTTAGAAGTAACAGGTGTGTTGGTCCACAAGACCACAAAGTGTCTAGTGTCCTGGGGGGGGGGGGGGGGGGGGGGCACAATAATCAGACACAATGGGCCATCTTGGGTGGTTGGATTTATGGAGTTTAGAAAGCCTGTAGAAGCTAGGGATATGGAGAAGGGTGGGTACGAGAAAGGGAAAAGCGTCAGGGAAGAGGTTCTGGGATGAAACTAAGAATTTGAGGGACTGGATATCCTGCTCGAATTCTGGAGAGGGGCCACTGTGACATGAATTTGTAGGTGGGCGTATCTGACAGTTGGTGGAATCCCCCTTCCTTGCAGTTCATAATCACAGTGGTGCAGTCTTTGTAGTCAGATAGGACTGTTAGGTCAGGGTAAGTTTTTAGGTGATAGACTGTGGTTTCCAGGGTGAGGGATTTTGGGAAATCACACTTTCACCTTCAGAAAGAACTGCAATTCTACCTGATGGCAATGACTCCACCACTATGGTACAAAATGCAGGGATAATCTTGCAGAGGGACTCCCCAGCTGTCAGATATATACATTTACAAACCCTCTACAGTGACCCCATTGCAGAGTTCCAGCAGGATCTCCATTCCCTCCTCAAATTCTTAGTCTGTACCTGGAGCTCTCCCCTGAGACTCACTTTCTTCTCATTCCCACCATTCCCCACAGTCCTATCTTCAACATGCTTTTTGAAGACCATAAGCTCATCTACTCACAACACCCCATTGTTGCTGTTAACTGTACCCACAGAGAGATTTTCAGACCCCTCATCTGGCTCAGATTCATTGACGACAACTTCGTGGTCTGGACCAAGGGTGAGGACACCCTACTCACGCTTCTTTAGAACCTCAACACTATCTCCCTCATTCATTTCACCAGGTCACCCAACAAGCAGTTTCCTCTATGATGACCTTCACCTCTGTAACTCCATCCAGGGTCAGTGTGTTGGACATGTTTGAAGAGGCAGGATCTGTGTCACTCTGGGCAGTGTTACAGCAGCTTAATTTCGGTCTTAGAAATTTCTGTGTCTGCTGACACTCGAATTATGAATTATTTCGCTGTGAGTTGGAAATTTAAATCTGGCAGGACACTGTGGAGTTACAATTTTATGCACCTGTGAACACTTACACTTTGAATTACTTTGTTGTGAATCAAGACCTTAACTCTGGCACACCTACAAAGAGATACAAATTCTATTTACTTACATTTATAATGATTTGCAAACCACTTTATGGGGTCTCGAGTCATATTAGGTTGAAGTAAAGACAGCAATTAGCTGTCCATTATTGAATGTGTGGAATTCATTAGTAAAGTGTGGTACATTCTGATAGTTAATATCATTGTTGAATGACATTATTGATGTGTCATACCTATAAACCAAAACTGAGTCACAAATCAATGAGCCACAAACCAAATCAATCAACTCCAACAAATACTTCGCTGTAACAATTTGTAGGGATATGAAATGAAACAATCACATAGGCCTGGTAGTATGGCAGGCTGGTTCATTGGTAGAATACTAGGAAATACAATCAGTGTCAGAAGGAGACTGGTAACAAAATGTTTGTGTGACCCATCCTAAAACCTAGCTCACATGTGTAGCACCTGTACCAAACAGGACTAATAGGGAATACTGAATGTACACAAAGAAGGGCAGTAAGAATACTCAGGTCTGTTTGACCAACGAGAGAGCATCGTGGATAGGCTAAGAAAATTGAACAGGCCAACATCTGACATATGCAAATTATCTCATGAAAGTCTAATAGTAAGTGAGGAATCTATGAATATATAACTCCCTAAATCATGTCATAGGGATCACAATGACAAGATTAAACTAATAACAGCACAACAGGGCATTTAGCAATAATTCTCCTTGTGCTCCATTCGTAGTGGAATGGAAGGAACCTTTAATGATTGGGGCAATGGTAAGTGCCCTCTGTCATGCACTTCAAAGTGGTTAGCAAAGTAAATGTAGATGTAAAATTATATTTCAATTTGTTACAGTGACAATTTACATCAATTGCTGATACATACGGATAGGAAAAAAATCATTTTATGGCCAATTTCAGGGTTATTTTATTGCCAGATCTGATGTTATTGTTTTCCAGATTCTGTATTACCTTTTTTGCCAGCTTCATCATTACCTTTTTTTATCAAATTCGGTGTCACATTTGGGGTCCGCATTTTTGCCATTTTTCTTGCTAAATTTTGTGCGTTCTACTGATTTTGGGATTTGTCAATTCTGCTGCTTTTGTCAATTTTGTATTTTTCTCTTTTTAGTTTTATTTTTTTCCAAATTCACAGTAATTTTTGCCGAATTTGGAGTTACCTTTCTTGCCAAGTTCAGTCTTACCCTTTTCGCCAAACTATGTTTTTTTTTTTTTTTTTTTTTTTTTTTTTTGCCAAATTCAGTATTACTTTTACGTCATATTCATTGTTTGTCACTGAACTCTATGAAATTATTTTGCTAAATTTGTTCTTTCTTGACAGTTTTATTTCTCCAATTTGGTGCTGTTTTTTGCCAACTGTGCTGCTAAGGTGTGACATCACATCATAGTAACAAGGGAAATGAACACACATTTTAAGATTATACATGACATGCAGCCTTGAGAAAATAAGAAAGGCAAAAAGCAATTTCAACATTCAATAACTAGCAATTTCGAAAACTGGTGGACTGCCACACTCATATTTAGAACCTTTTTTTATACATGAAATTGACAAATCTTGTAATATTGCATAAAAATCACTGATTTCACAATATTTTGCAAGACCCACTGATTTTGTGATATTTCATTAAAAATAGCCTATTTTATGTTATTTTCTGCATTATCATGAAATTTTCTTGTACCTACTACATAAATTATTTAATGCCATAAAAGATTGTTGCATCAGTTAAACTTTGATAACGGCAAATATCACAATTCATGACTTACCATACTCTTGATTTGGAGACTGTCCATCCTCGCATTTCTCCAACAGCTGACAAAAGAGTACTGCATCTAAAGTATTCCGTCTTCTAAGTTTTGAATTGAAAGAGGAACTGTTGTTTTTTGTATCACTATAAGAAGATAGATTTAATGAACTTCACACATCAAAATACAATTTTATTAGTCTTATAGATCTTTGATGTTCTTATTAGTGTTATTAAGTTAAATGAACATTCAGTACAGAGCTATGAAAGATAAAAGCTATCCAATTCTATCTAAATAACAGTTCAGAAACTCTTTCTCAGCGTTCTTAGCAGTTAGGACGATACAGAGGAATGTTTGATATGAGTGACCAGTGAGATAAGAAACATATGACAAACACTGTAAACAATACGGTGACTACAACATTTTGTTATTGACAATTTTTTTTCAAACACGTTGAGATATAGGTACAGCTCAGTCTCTTACCATAACTGTTTTTTTAAAGTATTCATTTATTAACTTCGCCAACTCACAACCTAACTGTTACCTTCCAATCTAACCTACACATTGATCTACGCTACTGATCAGTGTGTCACCACAACTAGTTTTTCTTGATCTTTTTTTGTTTCCAAACTCATTGGCTTTGCCAATTAACAATAAGACTGTGAAAACATGCACAAAAAGGTGACCGTAGCTATTAACATAACATCACTGGCCAAAGCCAACGACTCCCATCAAACACTTCTCTTGCCCCAGTTAGGATATCAATTTTTTTTTTTTTTTTTTTTTTTTTTTTAATGTAGGCCTACTGTTAGATATGAACTCAATAAGAAAAAACAAAAAGGAATTAAATCATTCAATGCTAACAAACAAATAAATGCACTTAGGGTTGATATAAATTACTTTTCTATACAACTGTCACAGAATTCCACAAACATGTTCAATAACAACAGCTGTCAGTCTATTGTACAAACTGTGAACTTTTTCCCATTTTCTTCTTTTCTGTAATGTTATGAAAAGCAATATCTTCAGTAACTTGAGTAAATGTCTATCATTTTGGTGTGAAATAGGGGTAGTTGGGTGCAAATTTACCATTTGCCAAACTGTCAGAGTTGTTATACTCAGGCTGAACACTTGCAGAGAAACTCACCACTCCCTGTAAAACTCATTTAATTTCAGCACATACTGTAGTGCCAACTCATGTGATTCTGCTTTGCTCTAATATCTAATAACCAATACTTCAACTATCAAAGCATAGCAAGAATTTTGCTATCTTTCTTTCAGTAGTACTTGCTTGTAATCTGTTGCTGTTGTTGGTAGTTAACAATGAAAAATAGCCTCCAAAATGACACTATAAAAAAAAGCAAAGTTTCCAGAAAAACCACACAAGTGTGAAGCAAACAATCAGAGGAAAAAGAAAGGTTTGGATCTGAGGTAGATAAGAATTCTGCAAAAACACCACCCCTGTCTACAAGTCAAGAGACAAAGATCTGAAGAAGACATGGAAAGGCAAACAACTGTATGCAAGCAATTGATAACAACATACACTTCTGAAATAGCTTTCGGGAAGTTGAAAAATCTGTAATGAAAAATAGAGAAACTATAGTAGGAAATGGATAATCTTGACAGTGACAGGAAAACTGATATGAGCAGATGGAAATTGCTGAAGACATGAAAAATGAAATTATACGAAAAAAAAAGGAAATGATAGAATCTACGGTAATTTCCAAGAATGATTGCCTATCGAATTCGCTGGGTCCAAACGATAAATATTGAACGTTCGATCGGAAATCGATCATGCGACTGAGGTGGCAGGTGTTATGAGTATGTTTACGTTGGTCACTACAGCAACAACAAAAGAAGAGCATTACAAAAATACTTGTAATTGTAAAGGACACGACTTACCTTACTTGTCGTCGGTGTTGTCGTCATGTGAAAGTCCATTACGGTGGTTTGGATGGACAATTTGGAAGAGTTGAACCATGTACTCTTCCTGATACTAGTTCATTTTCCACACAGTCCACAATGAAATTGTAACGGTATTTCAGCATCAAAACTGTTCATATGAAGTTTTACACACTTCACACCACCACAGTCTACACAGTCCCTTCTTTCCTCGTCCGGTAGTACTCCATATTTGCGACAAAAAGTCTTACAATTTTCTACACTGGATCAACATGGAATTAGATTTTTCCATGTGAGAGAATCCGTCGAAGAAACGTCACGAACACCAGACATTCCACTCACTAACGACATAAATAGTCTAGGTTTCCTAAGCAATTCATAAATAATTTGCGGAGGTATGTAAATTTAGAGCAACTAAGGGAACGACGGAAAACAAATAAAAATGACGATCACAAATAATTGATCACTACACCCACCACCGGAGTTGGATGATCGATTTATGATCGCATCTTCAATACGTATCCCTTGGACCCCGCGACTTCGATAGGCAATCATTCCTGGAAATTACCGAATCTACACTGGCTTTGATGCGTTACGCAACTATGTTGCTCCACGTAGTGTCATTCATACTCAAATGAACACAAAACAGAATTATGACAACATTTATTTTGCTTCTATATACATTTTGGGATGTGGATTCTGGTGACAGACTGATCTGTAGCACAGCTTGAAGTCTACACTTAGTTGGAAGATGACAGTTTTGTTTTAAGTTGGGACACCAATGAATGTGAACACGAAATCCCAAATCGTAAAAAATGTGAGCTGGGACAAAATCCCCTGTTATGACATAACTATATGTTGCATACCCAAAGGTCATGAGAGTAACATTGATTCTTGTCATGATGAGTATTTTACACATATTGTATTTTTACAAGTGGTTTATGTCCACCATTTCAAGATGCCACAGGTCAAAAAAGATAGGGGTAACTGTAGATTTAGTATCTAAGAAAAGACGAAAACATAACAGATCATTTAACAGTTAGTTGCGATGGTAGCCAGGGGAGGGAAGAGAATTAAATGAAGGGGCAAAAACAAAAAAAGCAAATCAGTTTCAGTGCTTGAGAGACTGGCAGGAACCTTGCACATCAGAACATTTCTGAATTGGTGGTAGTGGGAGAAATCACCACGTTACCCACAATGTAAACAGAATCAACATAACAGCTACTGTATCACAGAGCACACAATGCAAAATGGTAAAGCATTACTAACATTCATTAATTCAGAATTAAATTTACATGATTTTTTCCCCACAGAAATGATGTAACTTAGTAGCAGCCAGTAAAAACATATATTCTGTACCTCTGATCTACTTACAATATTCATAAATCACACCCTATCCATTTTCCTTTCTGAAAAAGACTTTGATCACGTGCTAAAAGTAAGCGGGTAACACATTCGAGAAAATACTACAGGCTAACAGGATCTTTAATTATAAATATTACTTATTTAAAGAACAATAATGCAGTAAAAACATGGGATTTGTCACATTATGTAAATATTAGGAGGCGGCCACATTACTGAGACAATATTTAAGACTAATGAAAATCAAAAGGGGGTAGGTAGGACATGTAACCCAGGTGAAGGGGTAGCTCATGAACCTACAATGTTCTTTCTTGGATATCAAAGGACAAGAAAACACTGAGAAGTTGTCCTCTGGAACAACATTAGAAAACGACGACTGTGATACAGCAAACAGTCCTAACCAGTAATAGTAAACATATGAACATGGATAACCCTTAAACTTCCCGGCAGATTAAAACTGTGTGCCAAGAGCAGGACTTTAACTTGGGGGCTTCACCTTTTGCGAGCAACTGTTCTACAAACTGAGCTACCTGAGTGCAACTCATGACCCATCCTCACATCTTTACTTCTGCCAGTAACTAGTTGCCAACCTTCCAAACTTCACAGTTTCTACTGTGAAACTTCCAGGAGATGATGTACTGGAGGAAGTAAAGCTGTGAAAAAAGGTCATTAGTAATCGGGCAGCTCAGCTGGTAGAGCACTTGCCTTTGAAAGGCAAAGGTCCAGGATCTTAACCATGGTCTGCACACAATTTCAATCTGCCAGGATGTTTGATGTAAATGCTCACTCCACTGCTGAGTGGCAATTGTGCTATGGATAAGGCTAGATATAACATGCAAGTTGTGCTCTGATAAACAGTACATCAAGACCAATGTGTTAGGCCGATAACAAATTCAGTAAATTTGTGAGTGAAACTGATATTTTGTGTGCTAAAAATGCATTGTCATCATGACAAATAATCTATTGTAACAAATGATAGGAGCAAAAGTATTAATGTGTATACATTTGTGAAGCACTAATGTAAGACTTCCAAATAAGACTTCTTAAGGCACCATATACTTTGTTAATCTTTTACCCGAAATACATTACAAGTTGTAGCACATATGACACAAGAATGTTTGATAACTGATAATTTTGTTGCAAACACGTAGACAGGCAATCAATTATTTGTCTAAAACGTTACAGAAGTGTAACAGTCATGTAGAAGTAGACCCGACTGGCGAAAACTAACCAAAATACGTTCCAGCAACGTACTTTGTAATGATCAAAATGTCGCCACATATAAGAGCAAGGGCTGTTATTCTATTTTACATTCTTTTTGTTCACCAACACGAAACCATCTCGTGTATGTTCAGAAAGCTTGTTGGGTGACTATATACAAATACATTTCAGAAATACCAAACATGACTTCAAGGCACAAGTTTCTAAATGTATTGGCAATTGATATTTATTAAATTTAGAAAGTAATTGTACAAACCATGCTTCTTCTCTCACTCGTTGTTTTCTTTCTTTCAGTCTTCTTGATATCCGTGTCCGAGGCGGTGTGGTTGAATATTGATCGTAATCATTTAATATGTCGTCCTCTTGATTACCGAAAGCGTCAAAGCTCCCTTCGTAACTTTCTATATTGACAGATGGGGATTGTTCGGGATACTGATCGTCTTTTTCTCCTTCAGTAAACGTCCTGCTAAAAGTGTTAACTTTGAGTAAACAACGATGACACACACATTTATTTAATGTATGATTGCCGGTAAATTTTACATACTGCACATGTCCCTATGCAACAGATGCCCTAACAAACCCTTATCATATTAGTCCTTTCATTTGTCTTAACGGCATCACTATAAACACATTGCATAACGATGACAACATCTAATGTCAACAAATTTAAAGAAACAAAACCAACATACCCTTCATCTTCTGAGCTGTCTGGACTAAAATTAATATTTATCCCGACTCTTTTCTTCCAGTCATCGTCTGCCATAGATAAACTAGTACTGCAAACGATTCACGAGCAATACACACTTTCAACTCACTGTTATTGCAAAAAAAAAAAAAAAAAATCACATCAATACCATTCACACACACTTCCACCGAAAGCCCACCACAACTCAATGCTAATTACTTGCAAAGATGAAAACACTGAGATAGCATAGCAAGTGGACACACACACACACACACACACACACAAAAACATAAGTTGGTCGGCTGAGCTTCATATGCTATACTATCTATAAATGTAATTCTTCACGGTGAATTTTTTGCAGACATAAATATTCTGTCGGCAAGAGTAGAAATTAACACCGATAGAAATAGTCACCAGTACATGTCTCAATATGGTAATTATTAGTTATTTATGAAATAGCCTGATGCATCATCAGAATTTTGTACTCCCAGACAAAATGAGATAATGATTAACTGGAAATTTTATTTTACAACTTTTTAAGCGTACCTATCCTAGGACAACTTTTGGGTCATATACCATGACATATAATCTAACCTCATCCAAAAAATTTCCGTCACAATTGTGGGAATCACATACCATGCTTTAGATAGCAGTTTTAAACATGCATCGAGACAGAAAACTAATAAATGATAAAAAAACTGAAGAATTCAAGAGTTTTTTGCGAAATACAGAACGGTAAAGGCGTACACAACACACATGGCATTAATTAAAAACAGTGGGTATTCAGTGCAGGGCTGTAACGATGGGGTGATGAGATAGACCCCTGCCAAAGATGTGCGCACAGAGGGAGCACAAAAATTGACCGAGAAAACAAGGAGGAAGGTCGAACACTCGTGTTCCCTTGTCTTCCGTCGGTACACGGCTGTTGTGTCGATTCGTACAAGTAGCATATTATAGAAAAGACTCCTACCAAACATAGTCTTTCGCTGACATGGTTTATGTCTCATCGGTGCGCTTGTTCACATTTACACACAGTTGTCACTTACATTGTCTATCACGTTCAACAATGAAGGTCTTATCGTTAAGCCTGGTCTACAGGTAACGTATTGATCATGCCAGACTTTTCAAATGAAACGTTATGTGTGGACAGAAGTTCTGCAGTCTTGCATGAACTGAATGAAGTTTGACAAAGTCGTAAGAAAATTATGGGTTGGAGTTTTGTGTGCACGCAAGAATACCAACACGTTTGTGACTTTAGATGCAAGTCATTCGCTTAAACTTAACTCCATTGCCGGTCTGCTCTTGGTGAGGCTAGAGTTCCAACTTTTTTGTTAGTGTAAAATTGTTAAGCTCTCGTAGCTACTTGATGACAAATTGCCTGTTGGCTTCTGTCTCTGGTTCTTCAGAATACATTTCTTTGATCATTGAGTTTTTTCAGTGTGTGTAATGGTGAAAGAAAAAGAGAGACTTATGATATTGTAGTCCGAATTTTTCATAGAGTTCATACAGCTGTTCACACTTTTAAATCACTGTTATTTGTCCTTATTGGCATTAACACTGGCATGGCCTAACATGTGACATTCATGATTGTTACTTGCTAAATACATGTCGCAGCAAGTTGCTTAAGTTGAAATACTAATAGCCTCAAGACTGAGAGCCGCATGCCACATGTCCAGAAGTTGTCTGAGTGGAAACACACCTTTTAATTACAGCAACACAGACAAGAAAAACCGGAAATATCTCAATTTAATTATTAAATACAAGAAAGTGGATCCTGAAGAAACAAAAAAGCTGGTCACCAAAAAGATTAACTTGTTTCGAACGATTTGCCACAAAGAAAGCGAGAAAATAAAGCGTCCATGAAATATGCAGTGGGAATGCAAGAAAGTTAAAAACCTTCTTTGTGGTACTCTGATTTACTTGCCTTCTTGAATGTCAAGGACCAACACCCAAGAAGATCGTAGTGAAACATAAAAGATTCGGAAAAGTGTAAGTAATAAGAATCACTTTTAATTTTCGTGGCCAACAACCATAATTTATTGCATCCCTCATACAAACTTAAACAAACTGAGTTATTATACGCACTTTTTTTGGAACATTATAAAGTAGTGAGGTTCTATGGTATTTTCAGCAAAAGAAAATAATGTACTGTGTAGTTACAAGACACTGGAGACAAAAGTAATTTCAGCAGTGATTTTTTTCTAATTAGTGTCAAGATGGTTAAAACGCAATACTTATACTTTTATAATATGACATGTAAATATCTTCATGAACTGAACTGTTTTAAGCACATTTCAATCTACACAATGACTTTGCCTTGTCAGGGTACTGATCATTTATTGGTGAAGTCTATTTTTAAAATGTCCTTCACTTATCTTGTACTTTCTAGAACTAGACCACATCTACCAAGTTTAAGATTATGCGTAATTTTAGGGTTACATCTCTCTCCTAATAACTCAGAACTATCGACTATATTTTTTGCATCGAGTATAACAGATGATAAACAGATTTGAGAACATGGTGCTCTTAACATTGCGAATACACACCAAGCTATCACTATGACTTCAATATATTTTGCAGCTAAAATAATAGCAGATTGCAAAATTCGAAAACGAGAGGCCATCATTCCAAATGATTACACATAGAGCTCTGGAGAAACTATTTAAAAATTGGAATGTGCCAGTTTAAGTTATTTCTATGATACGGTTAATCAAATCACATACTAAATTTTTTATCACTGACAAACTCTGTGGAAGTACTTGATTACTACTTCTAACTTCCTCTGCTTTAGGAATCTTGAGGAGACAGTGTGTCAATTTATAATGAAACTTTGTGTTTGTATTGACCTCTCCATCTGAAATTGAGCCAATTGTTTCAACATCACAGTACATATATTCAATATTAGTGTCATTAATATTGTCATGAGTACAATGCTGTGGATGTTTTTTTGTAATTGAAATAGTACAATCCTCTATACCCTGGTGGTATGAGTGTCGCATGCTTCTGGTCGACTGCACCAACACGATGAGGAAAAGTACCATTTCATGTTCAATACTTCAGTTATGTCTGCCTATCTTTAGAAAGAACAGTACAAAGATGGATGAGTCAAACAATAGTGAACGTTAAACACGTTTTATGTCGTACATAAAAATAAATTGATTTATTTTACTTTATTTAGGAGAAAGGTGAACAAGTACTGGTAAACGAAGAGTAATTGTAAACAGAGGTTGTATTCCAAATTTATCTAACAACACAAGAAAGAAGTGTGGAAACTACAAGAAAAACTGTATCAAGTTGTGATACACCACCATCAAGTGACCAGTCTTCCATCAAGAGGAAGAGAAATCGGTTTAAATGCAATGATCCAGCTACAGACGTACTGAGACTAGCTGAAGAGAAATCGAAATCCATTCGTCCTGATGACGAATTTTATGCTTTTGGGGAAAATATAGCGCATAAATTATGTGATCTTAAAGGGTATCAATAAATATCTGGATGAAATTTCATAAATGATATTATATTTTAAGCTGCACTGAAAGTGTTAACAAAGGATTTTACAGTTGTTAATTGTGCTGATTCTTGTGGGGCACAGAGGTTAATGTAATAGAATTTTCTCTGTAATCGTCAGGCAAGTCTTCCAAATAGCACACTGGGTAATCCACATTGCAATCATCCAGTTCAACCTATTACTAGTTCAAATAGTAATACAATAGATATAGATAATTCCTCAAGGTTATCTAAGTACCTATGTAATTTTGAGGCTCATGCCTAAAATTGTGCAAATCCTGATCTAGCTATAAAATATTTTCTGCATTTTTTTTTACTCTGTTTAGTTTAATTTCGCTAACAGCTGATTGTTATTTAAAAATTTTACTGAACATTGTGAGGTGTTGATACAATAATATTTTTGTCTATCTCCATATATTTTAATTTAACTATATTCTTTCAAAGGTTGAAACATTCATATATTTTACTTACTTACTTTTAAATACTCCTTTTTCAGAATGTCGTATATAATTTCACAGGGTTCTGAGGTACGATGGGGTCATGCATTACTACCCAGTAAACAGATTTTAAAACTGAAATCCCTGAGATTTGACACAATGGAAAATAATTTGTAATCAGGTTCACATCACCAGTTGGTGGTTGCATGGTTATTGGTGTCCACAATACATGTAACTCAGCAGAAAAAAAGAAAATCCGTCAACACTACATGCCGAGTTCAGTGGGAAGTGTAATGTATAATATATTAAAACCACCATCAAATTCAATTAATTGTAGGGGGCTGTGTCTGACTGGTGTAGGCATTATGACAACATCATTGCTAGAGTACCAAATATTTAATCATCCACTGTATGGATTGCAAGAAAAATTCCACAAGATACAAAGAATGATCGGTACAGATATCTGGGGGATGTACTGCATTATACAGAACCAAAGCAATGACAGAACATGATGAGTGTTTGGTCATTAATGTCCACTAACAATGTCCTGTCGACTCCTGTGTTCCAAATGTCTCACATGAATTAAAATCACGGAGAAATGAAGAAGCTTTAAAATCACAGAGAAATGAAGAAGCTTAAAATATGATTGAAAGCCAGAACAATTTTTGACATTGAACTATATTAAGCAAACTTATATAAGATCTTCATAGGAATCTTTACTAGAGCACAGCAGAATGGCTGCAGTATCTTACCAAGTTCAAACATGAAGGATGACTCTAACAACATCATTCAAAACATCAGCAGAACAAAAATAGTGGATGAACTAAATTAGTCCAGCATTTACATATATCTTGTAGACATGATGTTTTACAATCGATACAGCAAAATAAGGGAGTAAATTCAAATTAACGGCACAGATGCATCGTTTACATAGTTATTGTATGAGCATTCTGTGTGTCCAAATTCTGATAGATAAAATGTAGTAGTACAGCTGCTCATAGTTTATTTCGAAATTACAGTTGCAAATTCAAGATTCTTATAGCTCCTGCCACTCGCTAAAATCCCTAATGTTGTGTCAAGTCTCTTGTGTGAACTGACAACTGCCCTCATGCAACTCTATTCGTTTTCTGTTTCTGGGGTGACAGGTGTTAACAATTTAACTTACCTTTCTGTTTCCATAGCTGAGTAATTGTGCGAATCCTCTGGTTCCCACTGTAGATCCTGGAGAATATTCACACGTAGGAGAATGTCCCTCTCTTTGGTAACCATTCCCGCGACCTTCATGAATGATATGTAGACTTTGTTTTCTTCATCAGTCTGAGAGCACATAGTGCAGCAATGGTCAACAGGGATGTACTGAAGCCATGGCGAGACAGACTCCTGACAAGGGCGCAGGCACAGAGGGGGCGTAAAATCTCGCTAGTTAAAGAAATGCTCTTTAAAAATCAACCAACATAGGTATGGAATTTCTCCTGTCCCATTGTGTTCCTATCTTTTGCCTAAAAGAAGGTCTACTTCCCTCAGCCGGGGCCTGTCATCACAGTGTCATTTCTACAATGTCAATTCATCCAGAACAAATGACTTCTACTGAACAGACATGTACTGGTGGCATGGATTATGTGACAACACAACACTTATTTCCCACAGCTGTCGCCACCACAACCCGCTCATTTTCAATAGTGGAGCTCTTGGTGTGTCTTCGCTACAGAATTGTAGCATATGAAACACTGGAAAGCTGAAGCAAATATGCTACATTGCTTGACTGAAGGCATCTGATTTTCGCCAACTGAGAACTGGAGCAAAACTTTTCGCACCAGAGCAATGCAATGTATTTAACAGAATAATATGTGCAATGGAAAACAGAACTCACATATATAAAACATATCACTTGAGTTTAATTTCCCGTGAGGAAACTCCTTAAATGAAAGCTCTGGGTCTTATCTTGAAAAATGCGAAGCTTGTATGGTTGCCAAATGTTGCAGAGATATTGATACAGCATAATTAATTAAAGTAACAGCTGCTTTCAATTTCTAGGTGAAAGAGTAGCTTCAGAACATTGAAATAGATTTCCATTTGGCTATTATGAAGATTCTTCAAAGTATGTGCTAAGAGGTGTTATCTAAACACTTAGAAGTCAGGAAGAGGGGACAAGAGGTGACATTTGCCCACTGGAATCTAGAGTACAGAGCTTGTATTGATATATGGAATGGATAACCATCAGTTCTGTTGGATATAACAATTTTTTGTCAACTAGAAATTTAGTTCTTATGGCATGGCGTGTCTCGAAACTCACCATCTCATCAATATATACGATACTGTAGTGCCTGGATTGTTAAGAAGAGCGATGCAATGTTTCTTTGAATGTGCATGCAGGGTGTGATGCAGGAACGTTGACATGTGGAAGTTTGGGTCTGGTGGTGGGTCCTTAAATGTACGGGAATTACATAATCTGTGTACAAGTACAGGTTGTATTAGGGAATGACAATACATGGAATTTTGGATCTGGGCATATGTCGTCTACTCGTAGCTAAAGTGGTTATGATGACCACTTGTGTAAAGTAGGAAATTCGGATTGGTGTCCCGACACAGATTTTCATTGTCGGCATCCCCTTTTATAGCTGACGGTTGTTTGTATTCGCAACTATAAATACACATCAGACATTTCATCCATATGTACAATAAATGTAAGTGTGGTGTTCTGTGCATGCCACCAAAACTTTGCAGACGAATTTTTCAGCTCCATGGGGTTATATGGCATGGTAGTCCTCCACCCATGAAAAAGGTTTTGTTTGAAACTGTAGAGTTTGTGTATGAAGATGTGGGTGTGAAAAGAGGGCATCACACCAACAGACTGCTTATGAAACATGCAACTGCTTGAAATCGAGTGCTGAAGTGGCAGAGACTGGCCAGAATGTTTCTTAGAATCTACCAGAAGATTCATGAATCAGGTTGCCCTCCATGGGATAGGTGCACGCAACGAATGTGGTTATATTGTGTTAGATAGAGCAGCAATCAGTCGTGGAATTAATTCTACGAGTGATTGCTGCTCTATCTAACCCAAGATTTATGAATGTTCTAAATCTCTGAGGTAATATGGAATTAATGAGCGGTGCCTTGGTTAGACATTCACCAAATGCTTCCATTTATTTCAAAATCAACTTCAGCAGATGAATCAATGCAAGTCTGAAGAAACCATTTCTGTGGTCTTATGTGAAGAAAATAAATCAAGAACCAATATGAGAGCTCAACTTTCCAATGATGAAGAAGTGAATCATTTTGTTGAAAAACTCTTGCAAATTAATGAAGGCAGTTACCCAATTTATTGTATAATGGTCAAATTGAACTTCCAAATGATTAATGTTAGACTGTGAACAGCCCAAATAAATTAACATATAAATTTTTTTAACATTATTCAAAACTACTCAAGTTGGTTATTTGAAAAAGCCATTTTATTAGTAAGAAATAAAGTAGTTGACAATATTAATTAAAAATTCTAATAATATAATTGAAACAAAAGCAATATCAATAAAAGGTAAAGGAAAAATAGAATTTACTGTGGGGATTTCGCTCATATATAGCGAACCATCATTTCAATTCAAAAGACTGCTATTACCAGTAAGGTTAGCATTTAGTGTCGCTATAAATAAGGCACAAAGACAAAACTTAATATTTTGTGGCATTAATTTGATAAAATCATGATTTTTATCACAGTCAGCTATATGTAGTTTGCTCTATCTTTTCACCCAATAACAACATAACAAATGTTGTTCATAAGTGAGTATTTCAAGAGAATAAGTTAATTAAGTATGAAGTATAGTTAATATAAAGCAAAGTTTTCTTCCACCATATTAAATACACTTGTATTGAGAATATGACGATTGGTATAGCTTTATAATAACTGTATTTAAATCTTGATTTTTTTGGATATATACATTGAAGAGGCAAAGAAACTGGCACACTGCTTAATATCGTCTAGGGCTCCTACAAGCACGCAGAAGTGCTGCAATATGACGTGGAATGGACTCAACTAATGTCTGAAGTAGTGCTTGGAGGAACTGACAATATGAATCTTGTAGGCCTGTCTATAAATCTGTAAGAGTATGAGCAGATGGAGATATCTTCTGAACAGCACATTGCAAAGCATCCCAGACAGGCTCAATAATATTCAAGTCTGGGGAGATCGGTGGCCACCGGAAGTGTTTAAACTCAGAAGAATGTTCCTGGAACCACTCTGTAGAAATTCTGGACGTGTGGGATGTCGCATTGGCCTGCTGGAAGTTGCCATGTCCCTCTGAATGCACAGTGGATACGAATGGATGCAGGTGATCAGAAAGGATGCTTACATACATGTCACCTGTCAGACTCGTATCTAGACATATCAGAGGTCCCATATCACTCCAGCTACACACACCCCAGACCATTACAGAGACTCCACCAGCTTGAACAGTCCCCTATTGACATGCAGGGTCCATGGAGTCATGAGGTTGTTTCCATACCTGTACACATCCATCTACTTGATGCGATTTGAAACGAGACTCGTCCGACTAGGCAACATTTTCAGTCATCAACAGTCCAATGTCAGTGTTGACAGGCCCAGGTGAGGCGTAAAACTTTGTATCATGCAGTCATCATGGACACACGAGTGCGTCATTGGCCCCAAAAGCCCATACGATGATGTTTCGTTGAATGGTTCATATGCTGACACTTGTTGATGACCCATTATTGAAATGTCCATCAATTTGCGGAAGGGCTGTACTTCTCTCACTTTGAACGATTCTCTTCTGTCGTTGTTGGCCCCTTTCTTGCAGGATCTTTTTCCGGCCGCAGCGATGTCAGAGATTTGATGTTTTACTGAATTCCCCATATTCATAGTACACTTGTGAAATGGTCGTACAGAAAGGTCTCCACTTCAACACTGCATCGGAGATGTTGTGTCTCGTACCTCATGCGCTGACTATATCACCACGTTCAAACCCACTTATATCTTGAGTAACTGCCATCGTAGCAGCAGTATCTGATCTAACAATTGCGTTACACACTTGTTGTGTTATATGGGCGTTGCCGACCACAGCGCCGTTTTCTGTCTGTTTATATATCTCTGTATTTGAATACGCCTGCCTATACCAGTTTCTTTGGCACTTCAGTGTGTGTATATACATACATACATACATATACATATATATATATATATATACATATATATATATATATATATATATATATATATGTGTGTGTGTGTGTGTGTGTGTGTGTGTGTGTGTGTGTGTGTGTGCTACCTTTGCTTTTCTCTGTTGAGTACAACAGAGGTTATGTAGCAGCTGTTGTGTTTCTCGAAATTACACTAGCACCAGAAAATCTTGCATCTCTTCCACAGCAATGTATATTTCAAGAGAAAAAGGCCAAGGCGTATCTATGTTCTCAAGCTCTTACCGATATTTTTGAATGTTAACGAATGTTGTCAGATATGCTGAAATACACTCGAATTTTCTAGATTTTAGAATGTTCTAGAAAGTCTCAGATTTCTTTTTAATAATCTCGAATGTCCTGGAAAGTTCTCAGTGTCCTATAAAGAAGTGATTGGCAGAGTACTTTGTTTCAAATTAGGGTACTGTTTGAATACTTCAGTGGATTTAAGAGTCATGGACAGTATTTCTGAGTATTCAAGAGTACTTTTTAGTGACCCATTCTACATTTTTACGATTATTTGAACATTCATTTTTATTATGTTCTTTTGTAATCTAGAATCATCTTAATAGCTTTGCCAGGGACTATAGTATCTTGGGTGAAAGAGGACTGTTACTTTAACATCTTATCAATAGGATAGTGCACAGCTGTTAAACTTGACCTCAAGAAATTAATCAATGAGTTTTCTGTACTAAAAACGAAGAAATGCAAAGTGGTATTATACTATATAGATAGTTCTTTAAAGGGATAGTATCTCAACTTTTAATGAGGCCTTGTTTCTTCTATTTACATTGTATAATGTACCAGTACATTGTTTTATTCATATCATATCATCAACAACACTATGGTATTAAATAATCACTGTGTTTGAATAATCATCTCATCATTCATAAATTCCTCAAATGAACAGTAGCATTTTTCGACTACGATGGCATATAACTTTCTCTTCATCAACCTGTCTCCATGCTCAGTATATCTCTATCCTTGAGTTTATTGTAAACTTTCATTCCCGTGTGCTGGGGTATCTGTTGGTAGAGTTTTAAGTAATATTCTGGAAGCATGAAATTTTAATTGTGTCTAGTGTTGGCATATATTTGAAATGGGTTTCTTTAGTTAGCTCATTTTTACTGAGTAAAATGAAGGTATGACAAACATGTTCAATGTGTTGATCGGAATTGTTTTTATATTATTGTATAATGCGCAACAGGATGTTCTTGGAGGGGCAGGATTTGTGGTATGTAGCTTGAATTCCTTCCAAGTATTAAAGCATGTCTAATTATGGGTTCAAAGTAACTGTAGTACAGTATTCCCCAGCTGTTTATATCTGTTACACCAGATAATACATGCACTGCAAAAGTAAGGCTGTTTAGTTTAGTAGCTAAATACTTGCGTGACAGCTTAAATTTTTGCCCAAGATTAGTCCCAAGAATTTGATGGGCTGTGCTATATTCATAACTTGATTTTTATACATAATATTGGTGTTAATTATTTTTGATTATTTGGTTTATAATTCGTGTAAACATGGTCTTTGAAATGTTAAATTTAAGGCTATTTTGTTGAAACCACGTACCTAGGTTGTTTAGTGTGTTTATTACTCCATCCAAAATATCTCTCATGTTTTCTTTTTCAATAAGTACTGAAGTAGCATCAGAAAACATGACTGCTTGGGCATTGCTATTGACAGGTAAATCATTTGTGCAAAAGAGAAACAAGATTGCCCCTAATATTGAGCCTTGAGGACTCCTTGTGAAATTATACCCTGTTGAGAAGCATAATTTATGGTAGTATATCTTTTGTTTCCTGTTTGTCAGAGAAGATCTGAGTCAATGCAGAGCCTTTTGTCTGATGCCGTATCTGTCTAGTTTACAAAGCAGCATCGAGTGACTCACCAAATCAAATGCCTTTGTAACTTCACAGAAGAGACCTGCCAGTTTGTTACTTTTGTCCAATGATGAGCTGTGTTTTACGATGAATTCATTAATTGTGTTCATGGTACTTTTTCCCGTTCATAAAAACCATACCGTTTTTGAGACTAACATCATCTTTCATAATAAAATTTGTTATCTGGTCTGCAGCTATTTTTTCAAATACTTTGGACAACACTAGGAGGGTTAGAGATAAGATGATAATTTCCCATTTGATCCATTTTGTGTAGTGGTTTTATCACTACATACTTAAGTACACCAGGGAAGCTGGCCAGCTCAAATAACTGATTATTAAAGATGAGGGTATGCTTCTTTATCATACACAAATTTAATTACATTGATGGATGACTGATCCCACTGTGCAGCATTTTTAAAGGGCAAAATAGCATTTTTTACATCACTGGTTGAGACTTTAGTAAATGTTACAAGGGGCTCTTAATGGTGGTCAAGACAAAACAAATTTACACTGATCTCATAAAAAAATCACTTGTACATAGGATTTAACAACATTTGTGACAAGTTTATTAAAGCATTGAGATATCTGAACAGGATTCAAAATAGTATTGATGTTTTGTTTAATTTTTTAAGTTCCCTGGTGGCTAACTGTTTTACCTAATTTGGTTTTAATAACAGACCATACTACTTTAGACTTATCGTGATATCGTAAAATGAATTTATCTTTTGATATTCTTGTGGCAGTGTTAACAACATTTTTAAATACAACTTTGCACTGTCTCACATAGTTAATAAAGTCAGAGTTTTTTATTGTATTTCAGCTCTCATGCAGCTCTCGTTTTGTAGCACTAGATATTTTTAAGCCTCAAACAATCCAGTTTAGTTTACTTTTGACTTTTCGGTGCCAGGCCCTAGGTGTGAATGATTCACAGAACAACTATAGAAAACTTTTTACAAATTTGACACACTCTGATCTATGGACCATTTTACTTCATCTATTTCATCACAGAACATGTTTAAGTAAGTTTTACAAAAGTGTCGTTTCATATAATATTTCTTAATATTTGGTTTATTTATTCCAGGCAGTTGAATAAGCAAAGCAGAATGGCCAGAAATTCCACAGCCAAACAGCTCTTGTTTTCATTAACAAGTATGTAACTTGTTAAAATATTGTCTATAAAATTAGCTAAATGGGCATTTTCTCACGTGAATACACAAAAGTTAAGTTTACAATTAGAGTTATGAATTAAGTCAGTAAACTGTTTAGAGCTATTGTCATGGCTTATCACATTTACATTAAAGTCAGCTGCTAAGATAATATTTTTCTTCCTTTCTTCTTACGTTTATCGAGAAGACGGTGGAGTTTGGAGAAGAAAGTATTAGTTATTATAATTCCTGGAATTCTGTAAATTGTCATTTCTTTTAGTTAAACTCAACAGCTTTCAAAAGAGCACTCCTCATTTAAGTAATCAAAATATGTCTTTATCTCATATGTTAAGCAGGTATCAAGAAGTATGCACAAGCCTCCATCGATCTCTCTCTTTTGCAAAAGCTGCTTGCTACACTGAAATGTTCCATTTTATTAACAGTTTTTGTAGAGTAACTAGTTATCCAATGTCCATTTAAAAATATAACTTAATATAACTTTGGTATTGTTGCTTTCATTGAGAATGATTTTCACTTTTTTTGTTTGGCGCTATCTGCCTTGAAACCACTTACATTCCAATGCATTAAGTAAATCTTTCCATTTTTGCTTATCTGTCTATGCTCAACTTTTCGTAGATTTCGTACTTCTGTGTTTTCTTCATACCAGTTTCTACTAAAATCGCTCACATGGAATGGTGGTGAAATTCTTCTCTTGTTAAAGGGGTGAGTGGCTACTGTTGTTTCTACTATTGGTGATGTAGTGTTTTCTGTTGTTGTTCTTCTTCTTCTGTTGTTGCTGTTGCTTCTTCCCTTGCTGCCTGTGTTTCTTGTAGTAATGATTCAGGGGATGCTGCTGCCACTGGTGACACTGGCTCTGCTGCTGCCACTGATGGTGGTTTTGATTCTGCTTTTGGTTAGAATGATGATGTTGCTTCTTGGGCCATTGCCACTGCTTCTGATAGTAATGATTTTGCTTCACTTGATGCTGGTTTCATTGTCACTGGCCATGGCTCTTCTAGCATTGTTCGTGTTGGTGGTTCTGCTGTTAATAGTTGTGCTGCCTCAGGTCGTGATGGTTGCTGTGCTATTGTTTGTAGCTGTCATGCTACAGTTGGTTCTGGTATTTTAGGTACATTATTTCTTCTTCTGCAGGTTGCAGTCATCATTTCCAGAGTTGTATAACTGAGAAGTCTCTTGACCTTTCATTTTAGGTGCAAATCATGCTTTGTCAAACTGTCTCTCTGCAGTTAGTCAATAGCTAATAACTGAGTGTTTGGATCAATTTTTGAGATCTTTTCTAACTCTTTGTTGACCTTAATAATTGCTTTATTTATACACAAGTCATTTATAAGTTCATGTCTATGTGGTCTTCCAATGAGAACCATTATTTTGCTCTTGTTAGAGCCCAATACTACATTCAAGTTTTGGACAGCACTAGATAAATCATTCCAGTAAACATCCTTGACACCCCCCCACACTATTACTCTATATTCATTTGCATTTGATGGAGTCCCACCTTTTATGTTTTTTGAGATTTCGAACATAGGTGCCCATGGCTTCATGTAAGTACAAGCTTGTACATCAAGTGCTTCATGCAAAATTTTCATGTATCTACATCTGTGACTATCAGAGTATATGTTTATATCAAAAGATTTCTTTCCTATCTTTCTCATCATACTTGTAGATGCACTGTTGTTTGTGATTTCGTTTTCACATGTTTGTCTGAACTTTTGTATGTCTCTAGGACACTATGACGATTTTTTATGATACTGGGAACACATTCTCGCTGCGTTGGACTTTTTAGGCCTAATATAACGTCACACTTTTGTTTGGTAAAATTTGCGATGCATTTGAAATCGTATAGGACTGTAAATATTTCAAATCCATTTGTAGCTTGATTATATGGCCTCACAGGGTGTTAATAAGTTTTTCTTTTGTAGCTTTTTCACAAAGTATTTTCTCTTTATTTTGGTGCAAACACCAATGTTATTCCAGTTGATCACTGTCATTTGTACTTATACACGAATTTACTTACACTTTTCAGCCAATGTTTTTTATTAAAGTACGACACGGCCGACATATATCATCAATCACTGCATGGTACTCCTCGCACAAAGAACTCTTCTATACACGCTTTTGCCATTATATCTGGAAGTCACGATTTTTACATCTTCAACGGCCGCCCTCTTGATCCACATGTCTGTTCTGTCACGTGTAAGCGCCTACCAAACGACAGTGTAGAAATGGGGCAACAGTTTGCGAATCGAACGCAGCCATTTGCAAGGACGAATATGAATACATGTGCCTTTATTTGCATATACATTATGAGAGGAACTGTAGCTGTTCTCCATCCAAATATATATTTTGGCTGAAGCACCTTGCTGAGGCCATATTGGATTTAACAAGCTCGTATTTGATGTGTTTTATATTGCAACTGCATTATAGCTAACATCATAATAATACTTTATTAGATATGAAGGCCAATTCACACTAGCTGTTATGGAAACATCACATTGTGAGTTAACAGGCGAATTGTGGCGCCCTGAAAATACTCTACGTTTGAAGTTGGCATGGTTGCACGGGTCACTCGGTGGGCGAAGGCCACTCGGCAGGCCGACCACGTGGTGCCTGACGTTGGCCGAAGCAAGAGGGGTCCAGCCCAATCGCGTGGCTGGGAATTCCATGTTGATGCTGTCATGAGGACGATGCTTTGGGTCGATGAAGGAGATGTCCTTGCCAGGAGTACGAAAGATGGCGGACTTGGTGAAACCATAATAGCAGACATTTCACAGTTCGTATAGAAATTAATAGTAGCCCAATGTATGATGATACAACAAAATAACATGTACATTACCATTATTTGCACGACGATTCTGATGGTGTAATCAGATTTTCAGTATCTTTATTAGTTTAAAGTTTGGTATCTGAGAGTATACAAGTAACACCCACCAACGAATTTCCAAAATCCCAACGCTTCATCCGATTTCGTCGATCCACGTGTCTTTAGAAAGCTATTAGTGTAAACCTAAATTGGTATGAATTACAGGCATGTAACTTGAATAGTACATGAGTTATTGAAGATCAAAGTGGCCGATTACTATCGATCATGTCAGGCCGTAAGTACTCCACAGTTACACGAAAAAACGGTAGCAGCATGCTTATAAATAATTTATTCATCTATGTCTTTGTTTATATCTGATATATATTATTAATAGAGAAATTGATTAAATATTTCTTGTGTTTTGGAAAGCACATAGCCATTAGGCTACTGGCCTACCTTTTGTTGCTATTGCTTGATATATGTCTATTTAATTTGTTTACGTATTTAATCATGCACGTTAGAGCATGTTTATGGTCCAGCCAAAGGAATATTTATTTAATTTCAAGTTATTTAAATGTAAATCCAGTATTTCGAACCTGTTTCATTATGTTTGTGAATGTGCATTGGCTTGAAGACATGGCAGGAGCGCTCTAGCCAATCACAGCGCTCGTGAATGGGGAGACTGGATGAAAGTGAGAGAGGAGCATAGTTTCAGGAGAGGACACGAGGAGTTTGGGGGAGTACGGAACAGGACACTGGAAGTGCTGGACGCGACGGCGCAACGGACACAGAGTCGACAGAAAGACTTGGACTGTGTGGAGCGGTTTGCACGTGGTCGCGGAAGATAGAAATATTTCATAGTGCTGACTTGTGCACTTACGAGATTTCCATGGCTTCTACAGTGAAGAGTTAGTATGCATTTAGAAGTGAATATCTCATGAGCTATGTTGTTGTTCGTAACTAATTATGTGCAGCAGGAATCTATTGTTTCCCTGTTATTCAATTTATATTTTATTTGCATTGACACCAATAAGTGTTTTGCAGAAATATATCACATTCTCAAAAGTACTTCTACTATCGTACTCATCATTTAAAGTCGTTAAGATAATACCTTTAGATTTCATTTAATTGCAATCTTTCATTTATAGGTATCTACTTTACATTCGCAATTGCCGAACGATAGGAACCTTTGACCATTCGATCCATATGTATATTAATATTGTATACTGTAGACTCAACAACATTTGGCTTGTAATTCGACAACTACGTATCCCAGCCCCTAGAAACGAAACCAGGCAAAACTTTTAATGTTTCAACTCTGAGTTGGAGGGTATGTAGTGGAGGGCCACACCACAGCACCATTTCATCATTATATTTTTAGAAGCCAGCAACATCACGGCACCATCACATCATGGTGTATTCACACTGTCCTTCATGTCATGGCACATCAAGTCAATGATCTTTGCAGGTTGATTTTCAGTAATTTTCACTCACAAAGTGCACATACGCACGTGTGGTAGCATATATACATAGATATTTGAGTCCACGTTTGTTTGAGAATGACGTTTATTGGACTCAGATGGTTTGCAGCTTCCAGGGAGAGCTTGTATGTTAGAGAATGAAGACAGGAGTGCAAAACAATACAAAAAATGTAGGTCCGAAAAATATCATTATGTAGCATAGAAAGGGACTTTCACACATTATACAAGGAGCTCAAGGAAGAGGAATCTTCATCTTATATTTCAGGAAGTCGAAGCACCATAATTTTTATTTGTTATGTCAAACTGCACCCAGAATGACTAACAGAAAGGCAATGTAACAGGTTGTCATTACATACTATGAAAAATTGGTTGTTTAAGGTTAGGTTTCATTGTTAGTCCAGTGCCAATTCTTGTGCTACAGTAATGTTGCTATTGTTGTGGTCTTCAGTCCAAATACTGCTTTGAAGCAGCTCTCCATGCTACTCTATCCTGTGCAAGCTTCTTCATCTCCAAGTAACTACCGCAACCTACATCTATCTAAATTTGGTAATTGTATCCATGTCTTGGTCTACTTTACGATTTTTACCTTCCACACTTACCTTCAATACTAAATTTGTTATCCCTTGATGCCTCAAAACGTGTTCTACCAACTGATCCCTTCTTCTAGTCAAGCTGTGCCACAAATTCCTCTTCTCCCCAATTCTATTCAGCACCTCCTCTATAGTCACGTGATCTACCCATCTAATCTTCGGCATTCTTCTGTAGTACCACATTTCGAAAGCTTCTATTCTCTTCTTATCTAAACTATTAATTGTCCATGTTTCACTTTCATGCATGGCTACACACTCTACAAATACTTTCAGAAATGACTTCCTGACACTTAAATCTATACTCGATGTTAAGAAATTTCTCTTCTTTAGAAACGCTATTCTTTCCATTGCCAGTCTGCATTTTATATCCTCTCTACTTCAACCATCATAAGTTATTTTGCTCCCCAAATTGCAAAACTACCCAAGCACGACTCACGCCCCGTCCTCACAGCTCTACTTCTGCCAGTACCTCGTCTCCTACCTTCCAAACTTTACAGAGCTCAGTTGGTATAGCAGTTACCCGCGAAAGGCAAAGGTTCCGAGTTCGAGTCTCGGTCTGGCACACAGGTTTAATCTGCCAGGAAGTTTCATATCAGAGCACACTCCGCTGCAGAGTGAAAATCTCGTTCTGAAAACATGCCTCAGGCTGTGGCTAAGCCGTGTCTCCGCAATATCCTTTCTTTCAGGAATGCTAGTTCCGCAAGATTCGCAGAAGGGCTTCTATAAAGTTTGGAAGGTAGGAGACGAGGTACTGGCAGGAGTAGAGCTGTGAGGATGGGGCGTGAGTCGTGCTTGGGTTGCTCAGTTGGTAGAGCAGTTGCCTGCGAAAGGCAAAGGTTCCGAGTTCGAGTCTCGGTCTGGCACACAGGTTTAATCTGCCAGGAAGTTTCATATCAGCACACACACCGCTGCTGAGTGAAAATCTCGTTCTGGAAACATCCCCCAGGCTGTGGCTAAGCCGTGTCTCCGCAATATCCTTTCTTTCAGGAGTGCTAGCTCTGCAAGGTTTGCAGAAGAGCGTCTTTAAAGTTTGGAAGGTAGGAGGCGAGTTACTGGCAGAAGTAGAGCTGTGAGGACGGGGCGTGAGTCGTGCTTGGGTTGCTCAGTTGGTAGAGCAGTTGCCCGCGAAAGGCTATGGTCCCGAGTTCAAGTCTTGGTCCGGCACACAGTCTTAATCTGCCAGGAAGTTTCAATTAAAAGGTGACTTAGTCTATCAGCTGCCTATATAAAAGAAAATTTACAAGCTAGTTATTTTAGGAGGTTTCTTTTCCAAACAAGAACATCTTCAGATAAAACAAATATGCAGATGAAATATATTCTGGTATAGGTACAGGCATATCCCCACTGCTATTTTTTCTGGTTGTTACAGATATTTTCAAGAGAAAAGGAAGAATTGAGTTTCTTGGCAGTGAATTGTAATTTTTCGCACTAATTAGAAATATTTCACACAACCAGCAAATTTATTTAGCAGTGGGGGAGCTCCTTATTAAGAACTTATTGTGATACATACCACCATGTATAGAAACAAAACACAAGAAGATGTAATTCTTAGCACAAATTAGAATACTCTTCACACTACCAGTATACTTATTTAGTATTGGTGGAGCTTACTAAGTTCTTCTTGTACTATGTACTGCCATGTAAATAACGAGTATTTAGTGGACAGCTCCTCACTTACAAAGAAAGAAAAGATAGCAATAGTTTCCAAATGCAGTGAATGAAGCAGCTGAATACATAAAGAGCTTCTGCTTTGATTCGTCTGCTGGAATGGCTTCCACAATACAACTATACCTTGACAACAGAGACAACTATTGATGCCTTCAAGAAAACCAAAGTATATCTTTGAAAGGAGTGCAGCCACAGTACCTCTTGTGATGTATATACAATCAAAGTCATGTATATCAATGCAGGCCTATGTTTTGAAGGATATGACAGACAACATTGATGACAAAAGAACAAATTAAATAGATGTTTACTTCACAATTACTACTCAGTTTTCAAGTCTATCTTAAATGAATGCAGCTTCCTACTTTCCTGTATTAGATCTCCACCAAAAGACGTGAAATAATAAATATCTATTCTACAATGTAGGGCTCTTTTCTTACAAGCAGAACCGAAAATGCAGTAAATTTTTCAATTTCGGTTCCTATTTAATATTTCGTGGTGCATACTCTGCACCTGTCTTTTGCGATTACTTTTTAGTCTTTCAGCTATTTTTATGTGGCATAATTTTCCTTTGCACAATTTTATCATATTTTTCCTTCAGCTAACTTGGACTTGAATAATTGTAATCTAGAATATAATTTGGATCTAGCCATTTATTTTCCCACTTCTTTTATCAACAGGTTTCTGGAGTCCTTATCGAAGTCTTTTTGCAAGTTTTCTATAAGAAATTGTAAGTGAGAAGACTGACTATATTGCTTTCAAAAACTTTCTCCTCACGCAACACATACTTTCAGTATCGTATTCAATTGCTGAGCAAAACTGACTGTTGGTTAGCCCTGATTGCACATGTGAACAGTGTTGCTAAATAAAAATTTTAAAATTCATGAAATGCAAAATTTTAAATAAAGAGAATGAATCTGATTAAATGCCAAAAGAAATTAATTGTATACTCAATGAAACCTGTATAACTAGACCTCAGTACCGAAATACATTATGAATATTGCAGGATGTTAAGTGCAATGTTTGACTTGGAATAACCACAATAATAAGATACTGTTCTACTCACAAGAAATTAGCTATTTGAAATTACCACTACTGTTCACTGAAAATAAATTTTCTTGTTAACACAACATCTCACAATCCCGACAACCAATGTTTGCTCAAGAATGCAAGGTGATATCTGTCCTGAAATAAAAGTGACTTGCATCTTGCTCAGCATGCTATTTTTGTGTCGGAAATACTTATGTTCTTGAAAGCAAACACAAATCAGCAGATGTAGCAGGAAAAGGAAACTAATCTGCTCTATTTTTCCCTTGCTTGTCAGAAATAAAGTGTTGCTGTGTGTACTGTAAGGAGCAATGCACACATGACAAAATTTTAAAGCTTTACTATGCATCACAGAGGTGGTTTTTTTGAAAAAAATACAGCTAACAAAAGAAGAGTCAAACAACTACAATATTCTCTCATTATAAAAATTACAAACATACCTTTGAAATTCCTCTAAAATCTTCTCCATCAATGTAAGAAAATATTGCAAATGAGTTTTCATCTCCATAATAAAGTATTACAGATATTTTATCCCAGATTTATGAACAAATCTCTTTCCCCTGAAAAACTCAACTGCTCGCTACTCTGCCACAAATAGGAATGCCCCAGGACTGCACAACTGACTGACAAGCAAGCCAAAACAGGTAAAACTAAACATAGAGTCAGTGATCTTATTCACAACTCATGCAAAGCGCTCATAGACCTTTGCCCCAGTAGAGTTAAGGTGGATTATTTACAACAGCAGAAAACATATGAGAACCTTAAATTTTGCATCCGTTAAGTTATTTTATCTGCAACATTTTATCAGATATAGGACACCAGTTTCCTAATGCAAACACAGCATTGCCCTGTAAATGGCGCCTTCAATATGGGAGAGCTACACAAGCATCAATGAGCAGTCTAGTTATTTTTAGTAAGTATTTGGTCACACCGCATCGAGACATCCATCTAGGTGGCGTTGGTTCTACGCATGAGCATAAACTATAAACATCTATGGAGTGAGCGTGTGGATGTGCAGAACGAGAATTCTGTCTACAATATCTCCTGCTGCTCGAGCTAGACGATTTTGGCACAGCTCATCTTAGCTGGTATAGAGCTAGGTATTTCGAGTGTTATTACTTCGCACCTACACATAGACCACATTCAGAAGTACACTGAAGCTTTGTATACGAGTCTTACGAACATCTTGACAATCTGTTATCAGGAATAGAAAAGCAACTCGAATCACTCAACAGAGGAAAGTCCACTGGACCTGACGGGATACCAATTCGATTCTACACAGAGTACGCGAAAGAACTTGCCCCCCTTCTAACAGCCGTGTACTGCAAGTCTCTAGAGGAACGGAAGGTTCCAAATGATTGGAAAAGAGCACAGGTAATCCCAGTCTTCAAGAAGGGTCGTCGAGCAGATGCGCAAAACTATAGACCTATATCTCTGATGTCGATCTGTTGTAGAATTTTAGAACATGTTTTTTGCTCGAGTATCATGTCGTTTTTGGAAACCCAGAATCTACTATGTAGGAATCAACATGGACTCCGGAAACAGCGATCGTGTGAGACCCAACTCGTTTTATTTGTTCATGAGACCCAGAAAATATTAGATACAGGCTCCCAGGTAGATGCTATTTTTCTTGACTTCCGGAAGGCGTTCGATACAGTTCCGCACTGTCGCCTGATAAACAAAGTAAGAGCCTACGGAATATCAGACCAGGTGTGTGGCTGGATTGAAGAGTTTTTAGCAAACAGAACACAACATGTTGTTATCAATGGAGAGACGTCTACAGACGTTAACGTAACCTCTGGCGTGCCACAGGGGAGTGCTATGGGACCATTGCTTTTCACAATATATATAAATGACCTAGTAGATAGTGTCGGAAGTCCCATGCGGCTTTTCGCGGATGATGCTGTAGTATACAGAGAAGTTGCAGCATTAGAAAATCGTAGCGAAATGCGGGAAGATCTGCAGCGGATAGGCACTTGGTACAGGGAGTGGCAACTGACCCTTATCATAGACAAATGTAATGTGTTGCGAATACATAGAAAGAAGGATCCTTTATTGTATGATTATATGATAGCGGAACAAACACTGGTAGCAGTTACTTCTGTAAAATGTCTGGGAGTATGCTTGCGGAACGATTTGAAGTGGAATGATCACGTAAAATTAATTGTTGGTAAGGCGGGTACCAGGTTGAGATTCATTGGGAGAGTCCTTATAAAATGTAGTCCATCAACAAAGGAGGTGGCTTACAAAACACTCGTTCGACCTATACTTGAGTATTGCTCATCAGTGTGGGATCCGTACCAGATCGGGTTGACGGAGGAGATAGAGAAGATCCAAAGAAGAGCGGCGCGTTTCGTCACAGGGTTGTTTGGTAACCGTGATAGCGTTACGGAGATGTTTAATGAACTCAAGTGGCAGACTCTGCAAGAGAGGCGCTCTGCATCGCGGTGTAGTTTGCTCGCCAGGTTTCGAGAGGGTGCGTTTCTGGATGAGGTATCGAATATATTGCTTCCCCCTACTTATACCTCCCGAGGAGATCACGAATGTAAAATTAGAGAGATTAGAGCGCGCACAGAGGCTTTCAGACAGTCGTTCTTCCCGTGAACCATACGCGACTGGAACAGGAAAGGGAGGTAATGACAGTGGCACGTAAAGTGCCCTCCGCCACACACCGTTGGGTGGCTTGCGGAGTATAAATGTAGATGTAGATGTAGATGTAGATGTAGAAATGAAGTTCCCTTAAAGATGTGAAGAGCAACAGTATCGTGTTTCTTCGCCATGTTATTGCAGCTCAGATTCCACTTCATTTACGTTCATTCAATAACAGGATCAGAAGTGACATCAAACAATATTTTTTTAGGCTTTCTATTGCACTTATTCGTAGTGTCAAATCTCTGCTCTAATTAATTACGTTACAATGACACCATAAATAGCGCCTAAATGTCATGAAAACAATGCATTTGGGACTATGAATCTGTTACACTATACATGATTAGCGATTTGCACCAACTATTTGTCCATAATTATTATCAATTTTTCAATATTTATTCTCCTGATTTTTATAAACAAGTAAATTATCTTTAACACTTTTTCGCCGTGTATCAGAAAAGTAAAATCATACACTATACATAAAAAAACTACAAAATTCAAGTTTCGCAAGCTGCGACATTGTCGCGAAAGAACAGCGACCCATATATGTAATAAGTTTCCTTTAATTTATGTCTATGTTCACAAACTTTTAGTTAACAGATTACCAGTTTTGGTCTTCAATGACCATCATCAGATCTGCAGCAAAAATGGGAAAAACATAAATACACTTGCAAACTGTATACAGCTTAAGAACAATACATAGCCCATAATGAAAGGTAGTACTGACAAAATTTACATTTGCGCGCTTTAAATATGAAGAGGCATACCTGTTCCATAAAAACAAAGTCCTAATGTACCGCAGCCACAAGTGAAAGAAAACATAGTGCTGAACATAATCAGCGCCCTCTATTAGTGCTAACGCCAGAATTCCGCACAGGCGGGAAGTAGTTGGAGGAACGAGACCGGCAGAGGGCCCCTCGTACCCTGCAGTACTTCGTTGCAAGAAAAGAATAACAAAATTCCGTAACAGTGGATGATCCACATTACCTGCTTAATGTAGTCTATGAAATGAATGAGAAGGAACAAGAACATACTAGAGTCATGTGTAAAATGTATGAAAACGAAGTAAATATGTGATGCACTCGATACTAGGTGAACTTATCAACATACTATATATAACAGAGGCGTGCAGTGATTGGAGTAAAACATTGTCAAATAAAGCAAATTAGGCATTGGACACAAAGTCATTTTGCCAGTTAAGTAGTTTAGTTGGTTCTCTATTTTTTGCTTTATAAATTTCAAGCTCCTCTAACAAATTAAGAGCCCGATCTTTTTCCACTCTGTGTAGAATACGCATACAACTCTCAATGCTCCCTATGGGATGACCAGTTTCAGATAAATGCTGTCCCAAAGCCGTTTTGTTTCGTGGCTGTGAGTGTTCTTTAAACCTTAATTTAAAAAAGCAGCCTGTTTGAGCGATGTAATATTTGTCACAGTTACTGCAGTCAATCCTGTATACTCCAGAGCCATCAAATTTATCGTAGTTCCCTTTCAGTTTATGTTTTATTCGTAGTTTTAGGGTGTTATTAACCTGAAAGCCACATCTGACTTCAGACTTTTTAAAACATTTTTCTATTTGCAGGGACATTTTTCCATTAAATTGCATAGGAATGGTTTTCATTATATCTTTGCTGGTTGTCTTTTGTGTGTGGGTGCGTGTGTGCCTGCTGTTTGTTAAACATTTATTTAGCCTACTGTAGGGCCGCGTGACGTCATTTATAGAAAAGCCGTTAGTTACCACGATTTGCTTTAAAATGCTAAGTTCTTTACGTATTTAGTTTTCGTCCAATGGTAGATGGAGGAGCCGGTGAACCATGGAAGTGAAGAAAGCTTTTTTGTATCAGGGAGGATGGCATGAACTGGCATTGATGATACTGTCTGTACAAGTTGGTTTCCTAAAAATCGAAAACTTATGTTTGTTATTAACTTCTTAATAGTGAGATCAAGGTAGTTAATGGCGCCATCTTCTTCTATTTCAGTGGTAAAAGTTATTTTGGGGTGCATGCTACCTATTGCTTGAGCAAATGTGTTGGCTCACTGATGTCATCTTCTATCAGTAATAAAATGTCATCGACATACCGTTGTAATAAATCGTTTTATCTTTTAGTTGTGGATGCTTGGCAAAAAATTTACATTCAAAATCATTGATAAAAATGTCTGCTAAAGTGCCAGCTAGGCTATTACCCACCCCAAGCCCGTCCTTTTGATAATAAATTTTGTCATTACAGGTAAAAAAATTGTAAACTAAGATAAAATCTAGGAGTTCAATTAGGTTTGTACACTCTGCAGTACTAATCTTGTTGTGGGAGAGGAGATAGCGTCTCATAATGTCAATGGTTTCTTTGAACTAGGACATTACTGTAAAGATTTTTAACATCCAAGGATGCTATTGTCGCATTATTTGGTATATGTATATCCTTAATTACATTTGCTAGCTCAACACTACTCTCGACCCCAAAATAACTATTGAACGTCTAAACTGATTTAAGTTTATTATTAAGGAACTTATTTAATTTATAGCATGGTGATGACATATTGTTAACAATCGGACGAACTGGATTTCCATCTTTGTGAATCTTAAGTTGTGATCTGAGCTGGGGAAGTTTGACATTCATCATTTTGAGTGATTTCTTTTCATACTCGCTAAGAAGAAACTGGGAGCTGTCAATCTTTCGCCGCAAATGATTCTGAAACTTATCAGTTGGGTCTTTGTGAATTAAAGAAACTATTGACATTATTAGACGCAACATCCTCTCCCACAACAAGAGTAGTACTGCAGAGTGTACAGAACTAATTGAACTCCGAGATGTTGTCTTAGTTTACAATTTTTTTACCTTTAGTGACAAAATTTATCATCAAAAGTACGGGCTTGGGATGGGTAATAGCCTAGCTGGCACTTTAGCAGACATATTTATCAGTGATTTAGAATGTAAATTTTTTGCCAAGCATCCACAACTAAAAGATTAAACGATTTATTACAAACGGTATGTCGATGACATTTTATTACTGATAGAAGATGACACCAGTGAGCCAACACATTTGCTCAAGCAATAGGTAGCATGCACCCCAAAATAACTTTTACCTCTGAAATAGAAGAAGATGGCGCCATTAACTACCTTGATCTCACTATTAAGAAAGTTAATAACAAAAATAAGTTTTCGATTTTTAGGAAACCAACTTGTACAGACAGTATCATCAATGCCAGTTCATGCCATCCTCCCCAATACAAAAAAGCTTTCTTCACTTCCATGGTTCACCAGCTCCTCCATCTACCATTGGACGAAAACTAAATATGTAAAGAACTTAGCATTTTAAAGCAAATCATGGTAACTAACGGCTTTTCTATAAATGATGTCACGCGGCCCTACAGTAGGCTAAATAAATGTTTAACAAACAGCAGGCACACACACACCCACACACAAAAGACAACCGGCAAAGATAGAATGAAAACCATTCCTATGCAATTTAATGGAAAAATGTTTTAAAAAGTCTGAAGTCAGATGTGGCTTTCAGGTTAATAACACCCTAAAACTACGAATAAAACATAAACTGAAAGGGAACTATGATAAATTTGATGGGTCTGGAGTATACAGGATTGACTGCAGTAACTGTGACAAATATTAAATCAGTCAAACAGGCCGCTCTTTTAAATTAAGGTTTAAAGAACACTCACAGCCACGAAACAAAACGGCTTTGGGACAGAATTTATCTGAAACTGGTCATTCCATAGGGAGGATTGAGAGTTGTATGCGTATTCTTCACAGAGTGTAAAAAGGCCGTGCTCTTAATTTGTTAGAGGAGCTTGAAATTTCTAAAGCAAAAAATAGAGAACCAATCAAACTGCTTAACTGGCAAAATGACTTTGTGCCCAATGCCTAATTTGCTTTATTTGACAGTGTTATACTCTAATCACATTTTTTTTTTCATTATTGAGTTTCTATTCCCCCTGAAGGGGGCGGGCTGGCAGCAGCTTAGTATGCCGCTCTTCGGCCTACAGACTTTGTTATAAAAAGATGAAGATAATAAAGAATAAAAACAGGCGATAAAATTGGAGACTTAAATGGTAACATGGCGAAAAAAATCGTGGGACTTAAAACATAGAACAAAGGGATGATGATGCTAATAAAATAAATATGAAGCAGACAGGTAAAATAATAGGCAGACTATTAAAAAAACACGGCGACAGTGTGGTTTCTGTTCGCAAAAGACATAAAATTCACACCCAGCGACAGCATGGTTTCTCTTGACAAGACTGTGAAAAGGCGAACAACAAGGAACATTCATTTGAGACACTGCACTAAAAATTGGCAAATATGACAGACCACAGCTGAGAGCAGTTGGGAGGAAACAGGACAGATGATGGGAAAATAAAAACGGGGGAAGGAGAGAAAAAACGAAGGGGGGAAGGGGGAAAGGAGCCGATGTAGTATGAGGCCCAATAATAGGTGTGGGGGGTGCAGGGCAGACGCGACAGGGAGTGGGGAAGGAGAAGGAGGGGAATACAAAAGGACTCGGGGGTGAGAAGGGAGGTAGGAAGAGGTTAGGCGGGGAGAAAACAGGATGGAAGGGGGGGAAGAGGGAGCCCAGGGAAAGGACAGAGGAAAGGAGGGGAGGAGAATCAGAGTTGATAGGAGAGATAAATGGAGAGAGGGCATCATCCGAGATGGGGAGCTGATGAAAGCCTCCTTGGGAAAGGAGATGAAGGGTGTAGAGATGGAGGGTAGGGGGGACACAACAGTGAAGGCATGGCAGAGGGTGGGACGGGAGAGGAGCAACCAGGGGGTGAGGGGATCAAGGTGGCGGGAGGTGTAGAGTATGGTGATATGTTCAAGGAATAGGAGTAGATGGGGGAAAGGAATGAGGTCATAGAGTATCCGCATGGGGGACGGGAGGCGTATATGGAAGGTGAGGCAGAGTGCATGACGCTCAAGGATCTGGAGGGACTTATAGAATTTGGAGGGGCAGATATCCAGGCAGGACTGGCATAACAGAGAATGGGATGGATTACGGATTTGTAGGTGTGGAGGATGGTAGATGGGTGTAAACCCCAAGTCCTGCCAGAGAGGAGTTTGAGGAGTCGGAGGCGATTGTGGGCTTTGAATTGGATGGAGTGGAGATGAGGGATCCAGATGAGGTGATGGTCAATGGTGAGGTCTAGGTAGGTGAGGGTGGGGGAAAGGCGGACAGGACGGGCGCAGACAGTAAGGGAGAAATCCAGGAGCTGGAAGGAGCGAGTGGTACGACCTATGATGATTGCCTGGGTATTGGAAGGATTGATTTTCAGGAGCCACTGGGTACACGATGCGGCAAAAAGGTCAAGGTGACTCTGGAGAAGGCGTAGGGACCATTGGAGGGTAGGAGCGAGGGCAAGGAAAACAGTGTCATCAGCATACTGCAAGAGGTGTACTGGAGGGGAGGGGGCTGAGGATATCTGCCATGTACAGGTGGTAGAGGAGAGGGGAGAGGACAGAGCCCTGGGGCACACCTGCAGAGGGGTAGAAGGTGTGGGAATTGGCATGATGGATGGTAAAATAGGAGGGGCGGCAGGAGAGGAAGGAGGCCGTCAGACAGATGTAGCTGACAGGAAGGGCGTAGTTTTGGAGTTTAAATAGGAGACTGGGATGGAAGACACGGTCGTAGGCCTTTTCGAGGTCAAGGGAGACAAAAATTGCGGAGTGACAGGAGTTAAGCTTGAGGAAGAGGAGATGAGTGAGGCGTAGGAGTTGGTCATTGGCAGAGAATGAAGGTCGAAAGCCACATTGGGTGTTGGGGAGGAGGTGGTTTCAGTGGAGGTGGTGATGGATGCGCCAGATAAGGGGTCTAATCGCTGCACACCTCTGTTATATAGAGTGTGTTGATAAGTTCACCTGGTATTGAGTGCATCACATATTTACTTCGTTTTCATACATTTTACGCATGAATCTAGTATGTTCTTGTTCCTCCTCTATTCATTTAATAGACTACATTAATCAGACAATGTGGATCACCCACTGTTACGGAATTTTATCATTCTTTTATTGCAACGAAGTACCGCAGGGTACGAGGGGCCCTCTGTTGGTCACGTTCCTCCAACCACTTCACGCCTAACACAGGGTGCTGATTATGTGCAGCACTATCTTTTCTTTCATTTGTGGCTCCTTTAGCGATTTGTTTTATGGTTGTTTAATATTACCCAGTACACTATCAACGGTGTTTAATATTTCTGTTGTTATCTAGAATACTGGCACTAGAGCACATGTCAACCACTGTTTTTTATATCTTCCTCTTTTTAACAATATTACTTTTGTCATGTTCTTCTTTGTATTGCTTTTTATTACTGTAATGCCTTTTATACGTTATAAGCTTATTACAGACTTCAACTATTGTATCCCCCCTTTATTTCCTCTATTTCAATTAATTATTGAAAACTAGTGTACGCCGACATTGGCGACATCTGGTGAACTTACAACACAAACATCTTGTGGCTACTGTACGGCAGCTTGTTTTAAACAGTAGTACTACTGACAACATGACTCGTGCGTGTGACGTTATTTGTATGTATTTGACGATGCTGGTGCTGATTCCGCATTTAACATTTGATGATGCCACTATGGCTGCAGTACATTAGGACTTTGTTTTTATGGAACAGGTATGTCTCTTCATATTTAAAGCACACAAATGTAAATTTTGTCAGTATTACCTTTCATTGTTGTTGTTGTGGTCTTCAGTCCTGTGACTGGTTTGATGCAGCTCTCCATGCTACTCTATCCTGTGCAAGCTTCTTCATTTCCCAGTACTCACTGCAACCTACATTCATCTCTTGGTCTCCCCCTACGATTTTTACCCTCCACACTGCCCTCCAATGCTAAATTTAGGATCCCTTCATGCCTCAGAACGTGTCCTACCAACCAGTCCCTTCCTCTTGTCAAGTTGTGCCACAAAGTCCTCTTCTCCCCAGTTCTGTTCAATACCTCCTCATTAGTTATGTGATCTACCCATCCAATCTTCAGCATTCTTCTGTAGCACCACATTTCGAGAGCTTCTATTCTCTTCTTGTCCAAACTACTTATCTTCCACGTTTTACTTCCATACATGGCTACACTCCATACAAATACTTTCAGAAACGACTTCCTGACACTTAAATCTATACTCATTGTTAACAAATTTCTCTTCTTCAGAAATCCTTTCCTTGCCCATGCCAGTCTACATTTTATATCCTTTCTACTTCGACCATCGTCAGTTATATTGCTCCTCAAAGAGTAAAACTCCTTTACTACTTTAAGTGTCTCATTTCCTAATCTAATTCCCTCAGCATCACCCGACTTAATTCGACTACATTCCATTATCCTTGTTTTTCTCTTGTTGATGTTCATCTTGTATCCTCCTTTCAAGACACTGTCCATTCCGTTCAACTGCTCTTCCAAGTCCTTTGCTGTCTCTAACAGAATTACAATCTCATTGGCGAACCTCAAAGTTTTTATTTCTTCTCCATGGATTTCAATACCTACTCCGAATTATTCTTTTGTTTTCATTATGGGCTATGTATTTTTCTTAAGCTGTATACAGTTTGTGAGTGTATTTATGTTTTTCCTATTTTTGCTGCAGATCTGATGATGGTCATTAAAGACCGAAACTGGTAATCTGTTAACTAAAAGTTTGTGACCATAGACATAAATTAAAGGAAACTTAAAAAATACAAGAGCAATGCTCGAATTTTGGAGTAATAAAAGAAATGACAGCCAACAATATTTTTGTAGGTTTTCCATTGCACTTATTCACATTGTCGAATTTGTTCTAATTAATTACACTATAATGACACTGTGTAGGAAACTGTCTCACGCAGAAGTACTTAGATACACACAAAGATTTGAAAATCCGCGTAAACTGGAGGAAATTAATCAGACTGTCATGTATAAATGTTATCTGCATATTAACGTAGGTCAAATATGTGCACACAGACTGGCAGTTTACTCAAACACACTTGCAATTGATCTAGCTCTTGAGTCCTAAACACACGTCCATAAAATCTCAGAAATTATCTCTACAATACAAGACTTATAATATCATACCACGACATTTTTCAACATGATAAAAAGCGCCTCAGGTCAGACGGATATCAACTGCATTCTTTAAAAATAAGAGCCCCATTTTTTATTACATATTCATGAAGTACGTAAAGAAATATGAATGTTTTAGTTGGACTGGCAGGTGTTGCGGAAGTATGGTATACCACAGAAGATCTTAAACATTATAAAAGATCTATATGATGGCTACAAATGTTGTGTACTCCACAAGGGAAATATGACAGAGCCCATAAAAGTGACAACTGGAGTTCGGCAGGGTTGCATTTTGTCACCAACACTTTTTCTACTTGTTCTAGACTCTGTTATGAGGAGGGTCACAGCAGGCAGGAGACGAGGAATCCAGTGGGGGATCCATGAACGTCTGGATGATTTGGATTTTGCAGACGTCATAGTTTTCTTAGCTCAAAGGCTGACTGACATGCAAACTAAATTAAACTTGCTGATGAAGAAGCAGAGACTGTTGGCCTCCAAATAAATACAGGCAAAACAAAGGGAAATGAAAATAAATTCAGGTAACATGGAGGTGCCACTGTTAATAGGTGAGCAGCGGGTGGAGACTGTCAACTCATTCCTGTATCTGGGTAGTATAGTGACGGAAGATGGTGGAGACAGAGATGACGTGAAAAACCGCATTAAAAAGGCAAACACTGTATTTGTATCCAATATGGAAAAATACAAATATCACATATAAAACAAAAATCCGCATTTTTAACACAAATGTGAAGGCTGTCCTCCAGTACGCCAGTGAAAGCTGGAAAATGGATAAAAAGATAAAATCCCAGTTACAAAGCTTCATAAATAGATGTCTTCGACACATCATGAATATCTGGTGGCCAGAAAAAATATGTAATGAGGGGCTCTGGCGAATAACAAACCAGATACCTATAGACAACCAGATACGAGAGAGAAAGTAGGGTTGGTTGGGCACACCTTGCGAAAACCAGATGGAGCCATCGAGAAAAAGGCATTGGAAGGGAATCCCCAGGGAACAAGGAAGATACGAAGACCAGGGGGCACCTGGAAGAGGACAGTGAAAGGGGAAGCAAAAAGAGTTGGCAAGACCTGGGCAGAATTGAGACAAATGGCCAAAGATAGAGACGGATGGCGAGTTCTGGATGCCCTAAGCCCCCCTAGGGGCCAAAGGAATTAAGTCAAGTTTCATGCTACTACAAGGAGAACGTGTGACTAAAAATCAGAAGTACGTTTGGAATTCGGCTAAAATCGGAAAGCAATTACGTCTGTTGGTCGTCTTAGCTGAAAAATTTACGAAAGTAGTGTTAAGTATTCATTGCAGCTAAATGTATAAAGTAGTGCTCTTAGGTTCTGCCTAACTACACCATCGCAAATTGCGACATATGGGAAATTGAAGTAGATACTTACTGTGAGTTAGTATGGGCAGAGGTCAGAATAATATAATAATTGGATCCTTTTACCGACCTCCCAATTCAGATGATACAGTTGCTGAAAGGTTCAAAGAAAACTTGAGTTTGATTTCAAACACGTACCCGACTCATACGATAATAGTTGGTGGTGACTTTAATTTACCCTCGATATGTTGGCGGAAATACATGTTTAATTCCGGAGGTACGCGTAAAATATCATCCGAAATTGTGCTAGACGCATTCTCTGAAAATTATTTCGAGCAGTTTGTTCATGGCCGGCCGTTGTGGCCGTGTGGTTCTACGCTCTTCAGTTTGGAACCGCGTGACCGCTACGGTCGCAGGTTCGAATCCTGCCTCGGGCATGGATGTGTGTGCTGTCCTTAGGTTAGTTAGGTTTAAGTAGTTCTAAGTTCTAGGGGACTGATGACCACAGATGTTAAGTCCCATAGTGCTCAGAGCCATTTTTTAGCCAGTTAGCTCATGAGCCCACGCGAATAGTAAACGGTTGTGAAAACACACTTGATCTCTTAGCAACAAATAATCCTGAGTTAATTACGAGCACCAAAACCGATTCAGGGATAATGAACACAAGGTTGTCGTAGCGAGATTGAATATTGTAACCCCCAAGTCCCCGAAAAATGTACCTATTCAAAAAAGCGTATAAAAATTCACATGGCGCCTTCCTGAGAAACGATCTCCCCTCATTGCAAATTAATAATATAAGTGTAGACCAGATGTGGCTTAAATTCAAAGAAATAGTATCGGCAGCAATTGAGAGATTTGTACCAAACAAATTAACAAACGACGGAGCTGATCCTCCTTGGTACACAAAACAGGTTAGAACACTGTTGCAGAAACAATGAAACAAGGATTCCAAATTTAAACAGACGCAAAATGCCCAAGGTTGGCGATCTTTTACAGAAGCTCGAAATTTAGCGCGGACTTCAGTACGAGATGCCTATAACAGTTTCCACAACGAAACGTTGTCTCGAAAACTGGCAGAAAAACCAAAGAGATTCTAGTCGTATGTGAAGTATGTTAGCGGCAAGAAACAATCAATGCCTTCTCTGCGCGATAGCAATGGAGATACTATCGAAGACAGTGCTGCCAAAGCAGAGTTACTAAACACATCTTCCGAAATACCTTCACAAAAGAAGACGAAGTAAATATTCCACAATTCGAATCAAGAACAGCTGCCAACATGAGTAACATAAAAGTAAATATCCTCGTAGTAGTGGAGCAATTTAAATCACTTAATAAAAGCAAGTCTTCTGGTCCAGACTGTATACCAATTACGTTCCTTTCGAAGTATGCTGATGCATTAGCTCCATACTTAACAATCATGCACAACCGTTCGCTCGACGGAAGGTCCGTACCAAAGACTGGAAAGTGGCACAGGTCACACCAATATTCAAGAAAGGTAGTATGAGTAATTCACTAAATTACAGGCCCATATCGTTAACGTCGATATGTAGCAGGATTTTAGAACATATATTGTGATCGAACATTATGAATTACCTCGAAAAAAACTGTCTATTGACACAAAGTCAACATGGGTTTAGAAAAGATCGCTCCTGAGAAACACAACTAGCTCTTTATTCACATGAAGTGTTGAGTGCTATTGACAAGGGATTTCAGATAGACTCAGTATTTCAGGATTTCCAGAAGGTTTTTGACACTGTACCACACAAGCGGCTCATATTGAAATTGTGTGATTATAGGATATCATCTCAGTTATGTGACTGGATTTGTGACTTCCTGTCAGAGAGTTCACAGTTTGTAGTAACTGATGGAAAGTCATTGAGTAAAACAGAAGTGATTTCTGGCGTTCCCCCAGGTAGTGTTATAGACCCTTTGCTGTTTCTTATCTATATAAACGATTTGGGAGACAATCTGAGCAGCTGTCTTCGGTTGTTTGCAGATGACGCTGTCGTTCATCGACTAATAAAGTCATCAGAAGATCAAAACAAACTGCAAAACGATTTAGAAAAAATATCTGAATGGTGCGAAAAGTGCCAGTTGACCCTGAATAACGAGAAGTGTGAGGTCATCCATATGTGTGCTAAAAGGAACTCGTTAAACTTCGGTTACACGATAAATCAGTCTAATCTGAAAGCCGTAAATTCAACAAAATACCTAGGTATTACAATTACAAACAACTTAAATTGGAAGGAACACATAGAAAATGTGGAGAAAGCTAACCAAAGACTGCGTTTTATTGGCAGGACTATTAGAAAATGTAACAGACCTACTAAGGAGACTGCCTACACTACGCTTGTCCGTCCTCCTTTAGAATACTGCTGCATGGTGTGGGATCCTTACCAGATAGGACTGACGGAGTACATCAAAAAAGTTCAAAGAAAGGTAGCATGTTTTGTATTATCGCGAAATATGGGAGAGAGTGTCACAGAAATGATACAGGATTTGGACTGGAAATCGTTAAAAGAAAGGCGTTTTTCGTTGCGACGGAATCTTCTCACGAAAGTCCAATCACCAACTTTCTCCTCCGAATACGAAAATATTTTGTTGACACCGACCTACATAGGGAGCAACGATCACCACGATAAAATAAGGGAAATCAGAGCTCTTATGGAAAGATATAGGTGTTCATTCTTTCCACACGCTGTAAGAGATTGGAATAATAGAGATTTGTGAACGTGGTTCGATGAACCCTCTGTCAGGCACTTAAATGTGATTTGCAGATTATTCATGTAGATGTAGATGTAAAATAAAAAGCCGAATATTTGGGACAGGCAAGAGTGCTTATATCATTGCTGTTTGTTGTACTAACAACAATTTAAATTGTGCTCTTAGGCTCCTGCCTAACCGCACTCTTAGGAATCGTGGTGTATTCAGTAAAGAAGTCCAATATTCGAAAAGGAATATATCATTGCTGGTTGTTTCACTAACAGCAATTTCATCTTTCGTTTTTCAGTCAGACTAAAGCAACAAAATGGAAGGAACTCACTACTGAGAGATGACATTTTTATATGTAAATAACATCGCATATTGCAGAATATACTTACGTTACATGAATAAGAAACTCTCAGAACTTGTCACAAATGAGGGGAGGAAAAGAAAAGGATTTGCGTATACACAGTTTCGAATCTGTTGCCTTTTGCATTGCAACAGTATGTATCTAATCTCTAACTACATCATCACAACTACAATTTACTGCAAGAATGTTTTAAAATTGTTGGTAGAAGGCATAGTAAACTACTACAGACAATGCGTTATTTCCCTAATTAACTATAACTAATCACACACAGAGAGAAAACCTTCATTGCACCTTTGTCTTAAAATGCATATGGTCATAATACGAAAGTTATAGCACTAAAACAACCGAAATATGATGAACCCGATATGGTGTCTGAAACGTAGCTAGTGAGGGCAGACACATGACCACTTTCGGATGTTAGCCAACTGTCAGACATATGTAGTGGTTAATAAAAAAGAGAAGAAAAATAAGAGAGAAGAAAAGAGGTTGAAAATGTGGAAGAAATTGTGAATAAAAAGGGGGTTTTAAAATCGTAAATGACCGTGAAAAAAAGGGAAAGAATGAAAAGCAAATCGGACTTCGTATTACAGAAAAGCTATTGTTGGGGTGGTCCTTGTGGCGTTTTTGAGCAAAAGTTAAACCAATTTCCACTACAAAAAGTATTGAAAAGGAACAGAGAATAACAAATGTAACTGACAGGAGGAAATGACGTAGATAAGAGTTCATCCTTTACCAGGTAAACTTGTCTTCTTTCGTGCGGCGTCCAGGTCTTCAAAAATCTCTTTCATTTCTGTGTGAAAAGTCTGCTCCGAAATCTTGCAATCGTCCAGGAATCACTAATTTATACCAATTAAAATCATCTTGATACTGTATGCAATTTAATTTACTTTACTACTTCCATCCTCCGAATTTCTTAACAACTTCCACAATATGTCTACACATTAAAATCAGATCAAGACTAGCTAATAGGTTTTTTTACATCTTCATCAGATCACGTCTGCCTTCAGCTTCGGCTTTCAAGAGACAATTAAGAAACGAATAGAAAACGAAAAAAGAGTTACAATTTTAGTAGTTTCTCTGCCGTCGAGCGCTCATACCGCTGCGACGGGATGTTTTTTATCTGAGGGAACGCGTGTAGCGCGACGAAATTCAAAGTCCCGCTACATCGCCCCCTCGACTGTCACCCTAAAACATTTAGCGTGGCAGGCTAGCAAACCTAAAAGTCAATATATGCATATTTTCATTGGAAAGGCCACGTGCATCCATACGGGATAATCTTTCCCAACACTTACTTTCTAAACCTATATACTAAATACAATTATTACAGTTTTGATCCTTTTTACACAATTAATATATATTTACATACAGTTTGTTTGGACAGGCTGCTCGCCAGCGCAGTTGATGTGCGCTTCCAGCGTTGGTTTCCCATTGCATCTCTGGCAGTACGTAGTCTTTGCGCATGCGCAATAGCATCACTGAATTTCGCGTGCGGCAGTTTCAAAATCGCTGTGTTATGACAATCTTGCACAGTATTCACTTTCACATAGTGTTCATTACAAGTTGTTATTCCAGCATAAATGGCTTGTTAAGTTCGGTGACACCATAAGATTGAGCGTGTGCGTGATCTGAAGCAACGTCCATGACTTCTGTTACGACACAACACTCCAGGTCCTTGTGCGTTTACATGACTATTGTTCCCGGTGCATATATGGTCGATGTAGTTTTTAGCCTCCACATCGCCTACGACAGGTGCAGAGTTTATTGTCTCCAAAGCATCTGAAGGCCGGCCAGGAACAACGGCGTCGATGTTCGCAAAGGTAGGTGTATCATCACGTTGTTTACACTCGCCAACAAACGTTCAATTGCAGTGTGAAAATCCTCATTATCATCGAAGTAAATTGCAGTTTATATCGATTTACAAACAATTATTTGGTTTATGCACCATAAGTTTCACAAATAACACAAAATTCGTCGTTTATAACGTTCACAGTTTAACACAGTTTGCAACACTCTTTTGCCATATTTACGTTTTAACAAAGTTCACTTTGTCCAAGCATGTTTACTGTTATATCCTAGCCAGTAATGCCACCCGAGCCCGCTGCCAAAAGGTTGGCAGCATCAAAGTTCGGACGCCGTCCGCATAAGCAGCGCCAGCGAGACAGCAAATCGCCGCAAGTCTGCGCGCGCCACCGCTGGCTTCTGGGTTCTTAAGCGCTGGAGTCGCGAGCGCTAGGACAATTCTGTATTCGCCGCTCAGTTGTATACTCGCCACCGAATTGTGTACTTGCTAGTCAGTTGTGTGTTCATCGCAGCAGAGTTGTTGTTTGTCATCAGCCGACGCTGACCTAGCCGCTCCGACTCGAACTAGACAGATTTCTGTAGACACGGAGTTCACTATTGTGTTTCTGTATCTTCATCAATAAAGATAAGTACCGACTTTTATTTAATCAGAGTGTTTGGGTTTTCATCTTTCTGTTCACTGTTCCAGCGGACCGGTCGGCCCGCTATTAAAAGTGTGGCGGTGACTTCGTAAGCCGTTTCTACCGCGAATTGTTTGTCGCTACGAACACCGCCACAAAATTTACATCGTTAATTCTGAAAGCATACATTTCGTGGTTACATTTCAAAATATGTTGACAATATGCAAAGTTTTAATACATATACAAATATATATAAATCTGCATGTGAAATATTTACACTAAAAAATTATACTAAGTCCCATTGGCTTTCTTTTATTGGGGTATTAATTTTTTTTATTCAGGTTTGGGCATGCCAAGGGATATCAGACTTAACATTTAAAGCACGGGCTTTCCTTCATTTATTATTTATCTCTTTCTTTTGATTCCATATCTTGGCTAGTGGTTGACCAGGCTTGTAGTGCCATACTCAGTTTTCTTCATGTCTTTTTATTTTTTTTATTCATACCTGAAAGTTTACTGTCATACAATATATTCTTACATTCCATAAACAAACAATACCCAGCTGCAGGAGGTGGTAGGATAATGGAGAAAGAAAGAAAGATAGACTGGAAGAAACTATTCACTACTTAAAAACTACCAAATCCTACAGCTAATACATAAAAAAAGAGAACATAATACATTATAACGTTTGCATCACCTTCAAGGGGTGTGTGAAAGGAAGTGCTTACAATTTACCAAATCATGGGTAAATATAAGTGTCCTTACGTCAAGTCTGTGTAGTGTAACATCATGACAGATTCTCTGTTTGTGTTGTGATTGTTCATATGACTTAGTGTATTATACCTTAACAAATCCTTGCATGAGTGAATCGCATATCTGCTCAGTACTCCCTCAATATCTCCACTTCTTGTGGATACCGTCTATACAAATGGAAAATGTATCTCAGAGATTGTCTCTCTCATAATGTGTATTATATAATGACATATCAAATTTCCTCTCAAGAGTTCAACCATGAACTTTCTCCTACTTTAATGAAGGTTAACATAAATAAAGAACGTAGTCTTATAATTGACAGTAAAATGTCTCTTTCTTAGTGTCCGTTGCTCGACGTCGGCTGCACGGGTGGTCACTTCTCCTTTGCACTTACCTTGCCTGAAAAGTCAAATGTTGTCTTCAACATAGATGTAATTTTGTCATCTGTTCGCTTAAGTGGAGGTGCTGTACGAGTCGCAAAAACAGCCTTAATAACTCTCCTATCTTTTGCTTCCTCAGGGTTTTCTGTCATATGCAAGTATAAGTATAATAAAGGCTAACATGGCACTAAATTTCACTTTCGTAAAAAAAAAAATTATACAAATGTATTCACATGAGGGCTGTGTAAAAACTATATTTCTTCCTTAAAATATTATTCTCCTGTCTGAACACGAACTATAAATGTTTTCTTCCGTACAATGACTTAACAAAACTTAACGAAAGGTTACTAAGTTACACTTCTGAAATAAACTAAAGCTTATTTGTTTACGAGTCACATTCTTACTACACTTCTTTCAACAGCTGTAATCATCATTATGTTCACTCTGCTTTTCTTGCATTCGTTCATTTTCGAGGGCACTGTAAATAGATTCACCTTTAACGCCTTGTACTCACGTGTTCTAACTCATCACAAATGTTTTCTTTCAAACTGAAATTCTTATGTAATCTTAAAGATGTAGACTGTTTACTCACTTCTCTATGTAGCACAATATTACCAAAACATTCTCACTCATTCCGTACTCACATATTCATCATAATATATATATGCTTATACATTAAACATATTCCTCATCAAACATTAATATATCACATACGTGGGGCCATTTGGCACTTCCATTCTCATAAAACTCTAATAATATTTTCCTCAAATAATCTCTTGTCTCCATCAACTACTTCACAGTAACTTACCTTCTTATATTAACTTAAATATTAACTCATTCATACTGATCATTCATTCTGACATCCTCATTCATTCTGCTACATACCTATGTCATTACTGATCTCGATAGCTATTATCTCCTGTCATTAGAGTGTCTTGAAATAACTAACTAATTGTTGATTCACCTTATAGTTTACAATTAACAACAAATGTAACCTGTGTAGATCTCATTCCTATATGAATATCTTTTCTCATTCAGTAAGTGTACTCACCTGGGTTTACATTCTCTTCATAATTATGTATACAAGTGTAACTGCAGTATATAATTTCCATAAATGAATGTTTGTGTTCTTAGGCTGTATAACTTAATGTTCGTGTATTCAGTACAAATATTTATGATCTCTTTTTCACAGCAACTTGCTCATGTTCAAATTAGTTGTCATTATATTATGTTGTTTTAGTGCACAAAGGGTTTCAAATGTCTGTGGGGATGCAGCCCCCTCGGCTTGTGAGATAACGGGTATTCTAGGGAGTAACAACCTGGTGAGATATGCTTGCTATTCCGAAAGGACCTGAATATAATAGCTACCATTTTCTGTTCAGTTGTTTTAGCTTTGTAGACTTGGGATGTGAACGCAAAAGAACAAGGTCATCAGCCTGATAGGTTTGTGTATTTGTAACATGTTTGTCATACTTCTCTTTCCTGATCTTGGCTTTATTACACAACATAGTGTATGCCTGTCTTACTTTCTCTTCCAAAGGTGTATGTGTTGTGGGTGCGGTTAGCTTTGGAATGGGCGTAGCCCACTTGTTCTGTTCAGGTTTGTTTAATAATAATTCCTGTGGTGGGTATCCTGTTGAGGCATGAGGCAAATTGTTTACTATCTGCTCAAAGAGTGCTAAAAATTCGATCCACTTTGTGTGTTTGCGAGGTGAATGTATTCTCATGAATTGACCAAACTCTCTAAAAATCCTTTCTACGGGGTTCCCTTCCGGGTGAAATGCTGATGTAAGAATATGTTTGATGTTATGTGTGGCAACAAAAGATTTCCATTTTCTTCCCGTAAAATAGGGTGCATTATCCGTGATAATGCTGTGGGGTTTGCCAAACCTTGTAAAGTAACTGTTAGTCAAACGTCTAGTAATAGCAGATGCGTTGGCAGTGCGGATAGCATACAATTTTAAGTATTTTGAGAAGACATCAAATACAGCAACGATGTATTTCACACCTCCACGAGCTCTGGGATAAGGTCCGGCGATATCCAACGATACTAACTCCAAAGGTCGGTTTGGTACAATAGGATGTAATTCATTCAAAGATGATCGGTTGGAAAATTTTGCTTTTTGGCAGATGATACATTTACGAACAATTTGCAACACTCTCCGACGCAGATTGGGAAAATAACAGTACTGTACTATTTTATCAGTGCATTTGGTGACTCTGTAGTGTCTCCAAGTTTTGTGTGTGAACAGAATAAAATCGCCAACATACGCGTTGGGTAGACAAACACACCAATGGTGCGAGTCTGGGGTACGCCTATGAAAAAGTACATTTTTGTGTATTGTGTAATATTTTTGTAAATGTGAAGAAGGATCTGTACGTAATTTTTTTTTATATTTGACCACCTGGGGTCGCTGTCCTGAAGTGAAGCAAAGTTCTTGCACATACTGCGGTAGTATGGGGCGTATGTACCATCATACATAAGTAAGATGTTGAAGTCTGATGTTTGCTCGGAAAGTTCCGAAAAATCCTGTATGCCTTGGGGAAAACGGGACAGGGCATCGGCTACTACGTTTGATTTACCTTTACTGTAAATAATTTCGAAGCTGTATTCTTGGAGTGAAAGGCACCACCGGGTGAGCCGTGAATGAAGCAATTTGCGTGATAGCAAGAAAGAAAGGGCTTGGTGGTCAGTGTATATGCGAGTATGTTTACCCCAAAGAAAGTAGCGAAACTTACGGAATGCCCAAATAATGGCAAGAGCCTCCCGCTCCGCCACCGAGTACGACCTCTCGCACTCAGTGAGCGTGCGGCTCGCAAAACTTATCGGTTTGATGACAGATTGTCTTGATTCGGATTGAATTTGAAATAGAAAAGCTCCAAGGCCGTATGATGACGAATCCGTGGCTAGGCAAAAATCTGACGTCATGCCAGGGTGGCAGAGGAGGGGTGCGTTCACCAATGCATCCTTAATAGCCTGAAAATCAGCTTGGCAAAACTCTGTCCATCTCCAAATTGCGTTCTTTTTCAGTAAAGTTAGCAGGCGAGAGCTGTTCAGAAGCTGTTTTGAAACAAACTTCCGAAAGAAAGAAGATAAACCTAAGAATGCTTTCAACTGTTTGCGGTTTTGTGGAGGAGGGAAATTACGAATAGCATCAATCTTCTTAGAATCGGGACGAATGCCTTCCGGCGAGACAATATGGCCTAAAAACTTTATTTCACGCCTTCCTACTTTGGACTTCGAAAGATTTACTGTGACTCCAGCTTGTAAAAATTTAAATAAAATTTGCTGTAACAGATCAATATGTTCCTCCCACGTATTTGTTGCCACGACAATGTCATCGACGTACGCCATGACGCGTGACAACAAACACGGGCAGAGAACGGCGTCAAGCGCCTCGATGAACACGCCCGCGCTTACGCGCAAACCAAAAGGCAACACACAAAACTGATAACTGCGTCCTTCACAAAGGAAAGCAGTGTATTTACGACTGTCATTGTGAAGGGACACCTGCCAGTACGATAAGCGGAGGTCAATATTAGTTAGGTATTGTACATTATAAAATTTTAGCAACTGTTCATCCAAGTTGACGGGTCTTGTGTTAACTGGTATAATAATTTTGTTGATTTCACGTGCGTCTAGCACCAATCTGACATTGCCATCTTGCTTGCCTACCGCCAGGATAGGACTGCAATAAGGGGAATGTGATTTTTCAATGACACCCCAGGTCAACATACTCTCGATTTCACGTAAAACTGCAGGTTTCTTCGCCCATGGAATATTATAATGTGTCCTACAATAAGTCTTATGTGGCTTAACATCCATTTTGTAGCTATAACCTCTGATTACACCAGGCCTGTCACTGAAAACTTGTGTATAATCACATAATAATTTGTACAATTCTTCTTGCTGTTGTTTCGTTAAATAGTCAGATTCGACACATTTCTGATACAATAAATCCTGCTCAGTCTCCTGATAGTCTGAATCTTCAGGTGTTAAATTACATACACTAACAATGGTGGGATATACCAATTGAAATTGACTTACTTCGTAATGTTTTTGTCGTGGTTCAATCGTCTTGTTAAGTTCAACATTAATTAGTTGTTCTCCTACGGATAATTGACATATGCCATTACTTAAATCTATGATTGCTTTGTGTTCATTCAAAAAATCCATCCCTAGGATGCAGTGTACGATAAGCTTGTCTACAATCAGAAAATTACACTTGAACTGTGTATTGGAAAATGTGAAGTTAACAAGGGCTTGCATGCGTATGTTCTTAGATTTAGTACCTGTGGCACTAACCACATGGCAATTCTGTACAGGTAATGTAGGTATGTTTATAATTTGTTTCAATTCATTACAGAATGCGATTGAGCCCGCAGCTCGTGGTCGTGCGGTAGCGTTCTCGCTTCCCACGCCCGGGTTGCCGGGTTCGATTCCCGGCGGGGTCAGGGATTTTCTCTGCCTCGTGATGGCTGGGTGTTGTGTGATGTCCTTAGGTTAGTTAGGTTTAAGTAGTTCTAAGTTCTAGGGGACTGATGACCATAGATGTTAAGTCCCATAGTGCTCAGAGCCAATTTTGAATGCGGTTGACATCACACTTGCAGCAGTACCAGTATCGAATAAAATTTGTACATCATAATCGTTAAACTTAACCAATGCCGTAGCTTGTATGAATTCTTTAACACAACTGTCTGATTTAATGTTTATCTCGTCGGTTAATTCCTGTTCTGCTGTCATTTTGTCGTCGTACCTGAGGAAACAAACCGTCTCAGCCGTTGCGCTCTTACAACACCTCACGACCGAAGCACGAGCGCTTAGCTCCGTCGTCGACTGTTTTTCGTCGTCTGCTGTGTTTGGCCGGGTTTATTGACCAGCTCCACTATGTTTACATTCCGGCCGGTTGGCGCCCACGCGTCAGCTGATGGCGCACCGCAATTGTTATTGCTACTTCGTGGCGGGGAGTGCATAACTGTACTGGGGAACGGCGGTGGATTCCGTGGAGGGTTATGATTTGTCATGCGTGAATTTTGTGTGTTCCACATATTCTGTCGGTGATTGTTGGGACTGTTATTGTTTTGGTGGTAATTATGTCTGTTATATGTCATGTTCTATAAAGGCACATTTGCATGCCGTGCGTGAGTTTCCTCGGAAACGCGAAATCTTAATTAAATAATTAATCTGTGAGAAATAAATAAAGCCTATGGCACAGAACTGCAGCGCTGTGTCGCTGATAAAACAAAAGCACAATTACGTTACTCGTATGTTTGATTAAGAAAAGAGAGGTCCTGGTTGAAGTGGTGCGAGAAGCACGTATTTTAGTTTATTGTCTGGCACACCGCCATATTTCATGTTATAGAAAATTACTGCGAGTTGCAACCATACTAGGCACTCGATTCTGAAAAGAATTTATATTTATAAAAGTAAGTAGGATTATGAACTGTAGGCTTATTCATTGAATATATCTGATTTAACTAACTGTGTAATTTTTTTGTTTAGTAGACAATCACCTCTGTACGACGTTTTGGCATGGCTGGCAAATTATTCTAATATTGAGATTTAGATTTGAGTCCGCACCTACCGCAGCAGTCTTTGGAAACGATTTAAATACGGAGTCCGATTATTTGAGTCTTATTTCACGGTCAACTACGAATAACATTACATTTACGAAAAAGCCATTGTCAAGCGTCTGATACCGAATAATTAAACGTCACGCAAATATTAATTACAACCAATCACTATCATACAATAATACATAATTAATATTTTATTTTATTTTATTTATTTTATATTGGCGACCGTGACAGGACTTGTTATTTTGTCATTTGTTACATTGTTCTCTTTGTTTCATGTGAAAAATCAACTTTCTGGTTCTGGACGTGAATGTATGAGAAATAACAAAGATCTGAAGATATTTTCCAATTCTAAAATTTTGCGGGAAGACGCAATGAAGCTTCCAGCAAAATAAGGTAAGACGCAGCATCTTTGCATTGGCAGGCTTGACCAGACGCATAATTCAGTGTATTAGCTCTTCAGTAGATTCTGTAGTATTTCTTTCGCGCGTAGCAGTTTTCAGTGATAAATTTCATTCTCAGTACTTTTCCTTAAACAATAACTTCTGCAACAATACCAATACACGAGTGTACAATATGGCCGACTTCTGTACGATACGTTGTAACATGGACAGCAGCCATTAACAATAATCCCATATTCAGTTTACATTTTTAAATTAACAAACAGCCATTGTTGCTACGAGCGATTCATGCTCAACTGCATTTTATTTTAAAACGAGTGTCAAACATTAATTTCTTGAAATATATATCACGTGTGGCATGGTCATAACTAGAAAACAATACGCAAAGATGGAACAGCAAAGACATACTATTCAGACGCAATCCGACTCGGACGAGAGACAAGTGTTAGAAAATGACTTTACGACAGCAACCGGTAGTGACGATTCATCAAATATTGACGCAAGTGTTAACGGAAGTTTTGACAATAGGCCGTCCACCACAAAAATTTCAAAGTCTCAGTCAGAGCCCATGTTAATACATGACGTCACGTCTAATGACGCGGCGGGGGCAGAGACCTTGCAAACAGTAAACATTGCCAACATGTTACAAGTGCTAATGAAACAGAACGCGGAAAACATGGCAATCTTAAAGACACAAAATGACGAAATTAAATCTGACCTCATAGCAATCAAGGCATGTAATGACACTTTGTGTAAACGTGTGGAACTTATAGACGCCACACTGACCAAACAGATGACTGAACTCAGTACGAAATTTTCCAAGCTTAATACGAGACAAGAAAAGACTACAAATGACGTAGCACTTTTACAGACACAATTAAAAAACCTTAATGTCACGTGTGAAGCTCTTACTGAACAAATTCAAACATATCCTTCAGTACACGACAACCTTGAAAAACGAATTACTAACGTGCAGAATAAATTTGACGATGTTGAACAACACCTGACTGACATCTTACAATCTGATGCCACAGCTCATTTTCAAAATATTAATAAAGAATTTCATGATTGGGTAGAGAACAAAGACAAACATTTTGATAGATGCATACGTGAAAATTTACCAACAATTGTGCACGACTCCGTAGCGGAATACATCACTAATAACAAACAGCTGATTAGTGATGCAGTACAACCGTCACTGCACCCATGAGACAATTCACCGATCAACCACAGTCTGAATGTAACGAAAATATCAGTCAAAATGTACAGTTCAGAAACCAATATGCATACGAGTGTGACGCACACATACCGCACACAACATACACACAAGAACAAAACACACCACGACAACAACACATACCACAACGTGCAAACACAAACACAAGCTATTATCATGGTAAACTACAGCAACATTATCGTAATTACTCGCCAGCTGAGCATTGCAGTAATTACAGTGGAACAAATCCATATCATAATGCAAAGGAAGAAGAAAGCTTAATAAAATACAGGCAATTTCAGGCTTTTATCCCAGAAAAACGAACCATTCATCCGGTGATTTTTCTTAAATCTTTTAGTAACGCATTTCCACGCACTTGGAGTGACCGGAAAAAGATTTCATATATTGTCGGTTACATCCAAGGCGATGCAGCTGTCTGGGCATACAGTCAAGCTGACGTATGTACCACGTACAGTGAGTTTGAGCGTGCTTTTCTGAACAAATTCTGGTCGCAATCCGTCCAGGAGCGACTCAGAAGACAAATTTTAGAACCTGAAACTTTTAACAGTAAAAATGGTAACTTACGCAGATATTTTGAAAAATACTTGAACATGGGACATTTTTTTAGACGAACCAGTCGCAACGCGTGATATACTCCGAGCGTTGAAGGCCAAATTGCCTTTCAACATTAAGGAAAAACTTCTACATATCCCGGATGACGATTCAGATTATTTTTTAACAGCTTTAGATTCGGTTGACATGTTACTTGAAGATCAGCGCTTCGCGCGGCAAAACAGCAGCCACAATGTTTACACTAGTGGTATGCAAAACATGCAGGCTTGCCAACACAATTCTGGCGCGCCCACAGTTGGATACGCGGTACAGCAAAAACAGCAAACTCACATGCCGTCTCAATACGGAAATCAAAATCAACACGCGTATTCCAATACAAACAACAATTACAACAGTAATAACACTTCATGCGGCAATCCATACAAAAGGCACCGCGGTAATAACAACAACGGTAACAACGGATACAAATGTAACAACAAAAACACAAACAGAAATAGAAATAATAATAACTACGAGCCAAGACAGCATCAAGGCTGGACTCGTAGCGATCAATACTATCATTCAAATACTGCTTTACCACAGCAGCCACCAGGACATAATTGGAGCATACCTTACGACCGACAGGTAAGTTATAATGCGCAACAGCAACAACAACCGCAAAAGTTTGGAGATCATAATAGGCAATATCCGAATGTGAATATAATAGAAATGACACCTGATGCACAACCCCAATCTGTGTCAGTACCTAGTACAAATGATAATCCAACAAACTAGAAACAGTCACTACTTTGCCCCAGGTCGTGGCTGAAGAATTCTTGGGGGGCGACTTCAATGTTAATCAGTTATTTGACACCACAATTGAACAACAAAATATTGATGTGCCTAATAATTCTAAACAAAAGCTACCTGTTTTATTTATAAGATACAACCACAATGACAATATATCAGATGAACTTTTACAAGACAGTACACAATGTCGTTTAAACACAAATGAAATTGTTTTAGCATCTACTACTGGTGTAGTAGGTGGGATTCCAACTACTATTATCTTAGATACAGGTGCAGCTGTGAGCGTTTTGTCTTTTAATTTCTATAAAAAGATGTGTGAATTGGAGCCTGTGCCTGAGTTTCCTGCCCAAAACTGTAAAATAACTACCGCTCTAGGTAATAAGTCTTGTAGGGTTACAAAGCAAGTTTTTGTAAACGTTAAAATAGGTAATGGAACCGTACAATGGCCATTCCTGGTTGTACAAAACCTTGTGACAAATTGCATATTAGCAATAGATATTATGAGCGAGAAGGACTGCATTATAGACTTCTCCAAAGGTAAATGTATTTTAAATGATAAAGGCAGTGTAATTATTATTGATTTGGACAGGAGAACTCTAAAGCATGACAAACACTGTACAGGGTACAAGGTTCAGTTAGTACTTGACAAAGACATTCAAGACATGCAAACACACTCATCTGACACAGAGCTAATGGACTTGAAAACATTGCTTGATCATAAGATAAGTGAAGCTACAGCTCTCAGTGTACATGAACGTATAAAACTACAGGAAGTGTTATCCAAATATTTACAAGTTTTTACCAAACGATTAGGTGTTATCAACACGTATGTGTACAAGATTGAAGTTAAGCCTCACATGATCTTCTACCACAAGACATATAACGTACCGTTATCTCAACGACCTGCTGTGTGGCAAGAACTAAAACAAATTACAACATAGATTATAAGTAGTATAGAAATTTTCATTTCAGCGGTTCCAGTGACGCAGTTGAAGACAGAAGAACTTTTCTTTCAACGCCGCGGCACCACCGAGAAGACTGAATATTAAAGTAAAATTTATGATTACGTAGCAGTGAATGATATATAAATTTTTCACGGAACATTTGTGACTGTAGGTACCACTGACTTGGTATGACACCTGACGAACCGACAGACGTCATCTGTGAAGCGATCTTTTACTTCGAGAAATAGATTAGACGCACATCTCTCAGCAAGAAAAGCATCTACCAGTAGCCAAGACCACACAGACACTATACACACACGCACAAAACGCGAGGAATCTAACAGCTTTCCGTCTCTTATTATTTTGAATATTTATTGAGTAGTGAAAACGCCTGGTCTTGCCTACTGATGTAATGAATGTTGTGTCTAACCTATCTTAATTTCAGATGACATCACAAAAAACATCGATAAAATCCCAGCAAAACCGTTAAAGAGGATGTAAATATCTGCAATCCATGTAATCAAATGTGACACAATGTAATAATTTATAGCTATGTAATAATGATGAAAACATGTTTATGTGTAACTGTATTATGTTTATGCTAAGAAAATATGTGACGTGTATATGTATGATTACTTATGTTTTTTTTTTTAACTGATGTATAATGTAACTGTTACTGTGTGAAAATTTGAACGATAACGAGTGCCAAAATGTGAAAAACTTTTTAAAAAAAAAATGCGTAGTGAACCACTGTTCACGGACATTAACGTACATTACTAAGTCTGCAACTACGCAGAAACCTATGTGAAAGAAACTGTTAATGACATTCATGATGCATCGTACCTTTGTAAACGCGATGAACGATTTCTTCGATGAGTAACTACAAACATTTAGGTGAGCTATATTCAGCAAAAAAACTGAAAATGTGAAGTGAATAATTCGTGCATCGTCTAGTGACATTACTACAGTACCCAACTTCAAGATGTTAACTGGATTAAATGGACACAAAGTGCCTGTCCAGAAAACAACACGACGGGTGGAAGAATTTTGGTTGGAACTTCAGGGAATGAAATGTTCTCGAAATGTGATGGACACTCTTACCTGGACTGTACAAGGATCGACGCCAGCTATGTGCCGTCCGAGGTTCTGCAACCAAGCTTCCACGGAATGTAAAAAACGAACTGCACGTGGACCAATTACTCGACGGGTCACGTCTGATCTGTAATAAGCAATGCTTTTACTCACAACGAACTGCATCACAACGACTATAATGGAAATGGGAAATGGACACGCTTATGTATTAATCACGTTGTTATACAACGATGTTACTCTGATCAAAAAACTTTACCACGACGATACTAACCTGTAAAAAAAATTATTGTGCAGCAGATGAATATGAACTGTGATAACGACACGATGTGTATAGGTCAACGCACCTGAAACATACGGACATTTTTCTTTGAAGTATTTCAAAACAATACTATGTAACTAAGAACATTCAACAATCTAAGTTGTATTGTGTTATAACAAATATTGTAATTTTAAAACTAAGTTACCTGTCATAGAATGTAGTCTTCATATGTAATCTTGGTGGAATATTTTCTTTGTGCAACGACTAAGAAAAGCGCGCGCACACGAACAATATGAACTGCAATACTGTGCCGCGTGATCTAAATTTACGAAATAACGGCAGTGCCGTAGTTACACAGACGCTTCTGCGCATGCGCGCACTCTGTTTTGCCAACATAAGAACTTTTTCGGCGCACGCGCGTCATTCAAATTTTGTATATAATATACAGTATAATGTAAGTCATGTAAATAGTTGTAGATAACTTAGATTTTCTTGTGCCTTTAGGTGAATTGCTCGCCTGCAGGTGTGTCCTTTCGCCTCGCAATTCAGGGGGCAATATAAAGGCACATTTGCATGCCGTGCGTGAGTTTCCTCGGAAACGCGAAATCTTAATTAAATAATTAATCTGTGAGAAATAAATAAAGCCTATGGCACAGAACTGCAGCGCTGTGTCGCTGATAAAACAAAAGCACAATTACGTTACTCGTATGTTTGATTAAGAAAAGAGAGGTCCTGGTTGAAGTGGTGCGAGAAGCACGTATTTTAGTTTATTGTCTGGCACACCGCCATATTTCATGTTATAGAAAATTACTGCGAGTTGCAACCATACTAGGCACTCGATTCTGAAAAGAATTTATATTTATAAAAGTAAGTAGGATTATGAACTGTAGGCTTATTCATTGAATATATCTGATTTAACTAACTGTGTAATTTTTTTGTTTAGTAGACAATCACCTCTGTACGACGTTTTGGCATGGCTGGCAAATTATTCTAATATTGAGATTTAGATTTGAGTCCGCACCTACCGCAGCAGTCTTTGGAAACGATTTAAATACGAAGTCCGATTATTTGAGTCTTATTTCACGGTCAACTACGAATAACATTACATTTACGAAAAAGCCATTGTCAAGCGTCTGATACCGAATAATTAAACGTCACGCAAATATTAATTACAACCAATCACTATCATACAATAATACATAATTAATATTTTATTTTATTTTATTTATTTTATAGTTCCTGTCAAAGTAGCCCGGGTTGTACTGGTTATTCTCACGTCTCCTATTGTTGTTGTTGTTGTACTGTCTGTAATTTTCATTTTGCTTGTAGTTAGCATTTTGATATGGGTGATAATTATTGTTGTTATTATTATTCCACGAATTTCTGCGGTTGTTCCTACTGTCATACACGTTTCCATTTGAATATGTTTCGCGTGCAGGCATCGTATTGTGTCGCGGCGCGGGCGGATGGTTCCACCAACCACCGTCACTACGGTTCCTTTGGGGTGGGTGCTGATTTTGGTTAGTAACATGAGTAAAATTTGAATGGCATGAATCGCCTCTGTAAACTACGTCCATTTGATCTAAGAAGTTTAAAAAACTCTTAATGTCATTCTCCGGTACTCCTATTAATCTGTCTCGGTATGGAAAGGGTAAGTGGCCCTTTAAAGTGTCAATTATCGCTGGCAAGTCGGCTGGTTTGGACCAATACAGTGTCTTGTCTAGGTACCTCTCAAAGTATTTTCTTAATGTCTCTTTTTTAGGGTCATAGGTCTCGGGGTTGCACACCTCTCTCCTTAGACTCTGTTGCTCATTCTCGGACCAGAATTCGTCCAAGAAGGCTTGTTCGAACTGTTCAAACGTAAGGCACCGCCGTTTCATAGCGGCACCCCACTTAGCTGCTCGTCCTCTCATGAGATTGGTGACGTATCTGATTTTATCGACTTCTGACCAACTACGTGGAAAAACACCGTCAAATGATCTAATAAACACAATAGGGTGGACTTTGTGCTTGTCCTCACTGGAAAATGTCTGGAAATGCCTATGTCTTACAAACGTGTCATCAGCCATGCCGGTTGGCATAACTGTATTGACGTAGTTTGTGTCACTTGCTACTCTAGGTGTCGTATCGTAATATTGCTCGTTTGGTGGAAAAGAAAGCGGCACATTGTAATTTTGATTGGAAATAGGTGATTCCACAATAGGTGTTCTGTCTGTGTCATTAGCCATGGTTTTAGCTGTTTTGTCGTTCCCTGACGATGCGTTTACACCAATCACCAAATACGGCACAACATTGTCTCGTAATTTTGTCACTTCGTCTTCTATGTGTTTTGTCTCGTCTTTAACATGTGTCTTTGCTTTTGAAAGTATATCCTGTGTAATTGTTTCAAGTTTTTTGTCCAGATAGTCGTCACACAATTTACATTCGTGTACAATTCTTTCGGCCATGTTGGTGTGTTGTTTAGTGACGCGAGGTCCGCTCGATCTTCTAATTTTTCTATCTTTTCTTTGAGGTGGGTTTGTTCAAGAACTACCATTGTGAGCTGTTGGGTAATATTTCCCACTTCTTCAGTCAGCTTTTCTTGAGTGGAGCTAGCTGAAGTGTGGGCCTGAGCTAACTCTTCCACACGAGTGTTCACTTCCTGCTGCACATTAACTATTTGAGTTAACTGAGTCTCACATCGGGTGATATTGTTTTTTGTTTCATGTGTGAATGTAACCAAAGTTTCTTCCTGTTTAGTGACTCGATCGGACATTGTCTCAAATCGCTGGCTGAGCTGTTGAGTGGTGTTTTTTAATTCTGTCATCTGTTTTGTCATCCGTTCAAAATTTTCGGTCATAGTATGGTTTACTATGTCAATTTCCTGACTAACGTCTCATTTCATGTCTGCAAATAACTCTAATAGTCGGTCCAGTTTGTCAGTTTCCTGTGTCCGATTTGTGTCTCATATTCGGTTCTGACATTGATGTTAACAATGGCACTGACGGTCTAGTCTCGCGTCCATTCCACATTTCGTCATTTAAAGTCGCCATCTGTGTATTATCACAAATGTTGTGAGTTTGAGGCAAAATCATTGCATTGATCTGTGAACTCGTCCATGGAGGGAAACGCGGACTTTCTTGTTGGTTGCATGATGAATCTAGTTCACTTAACTCATCTGCCAAAACTACCTCTACCTTACCTTCTTCCATTGTAATAGGATGTATAATCGTAAGTCAAAAAGGGAATAATATAAGTCTGATTAATAAAGATTTGACTCAAATTTAGGATGAAATATTTTCTCGTCAATGTAAATGATTGCTCTATTGCAAACAATGGTTGAGAAAGATGCAGCAGGGCGGACAAAATTTTTCGTAACAAATGACTGTTTGGCGGTCAAATTTACGATCTTCATATGCAGCTACAACAATACTATAATTACCACAAACTACAATAGAGATAGATAATTTTGGAAAAATCTAGAAGAAAACTACAGGATGTGTGGAAAGGGAAAAATGGATTCTGCAGTTGGCTATTGAATGTTTGAATGAAACATAATTGTGTGACTCACCATTAAATTTTCTGTCCTGCAGCGGCTGGTCAAACACTTCTGCGTAAATCGTATTCGTCAAAATATGGATTTTCTTAATACATCTCCATCGGATAATCACCAAAAGGTCTCAAAATAACAGTTTTGCATCAATATATTCCATGAAAAGAAAACAGATTGAATTAGTTACATACATCTGATCTGTCTGTGGAGTGGATTGATGAGTGCTGTAATAAAACTGATTATGATGAGATAAATGTACTAACCTATCCTGGATCATATGAAGTTAACGATACCACACCGAAGAGATGAAAACCAAAAATCCACTGTTACATATCTATGCAAAAATGTTTAAATGTCAATGTTTATGAATACTTAACGTAATTACAATGAAGATTATGGACTTCTCATAAAAGATAGACAATTAATTATATTTTATTTATGAAATGTATGTTCCTAAGATTGTTTTGCATAAATAGATCGATATCTGGTAGTAATATCTTTGCTACATCTCGTTAAGGCCCGTCCACACGCAACGATCTGTCTGCGCAAATGTCTGCGCCAATTACATCTGCGCAGACAGATTGTTACGTGTGGACAGAAGATTTGCACCAACCTGAGGTGTGTGCAAACCTGGAAGTTTGAGTTGGAGGTTTGAGCGAAACCTCTCAAATCTGTGGGTTCAAACCACATCTGCGCAGACAAGTTGGAGCGTGTGGACAGGAGATCGCCGCAAATCTGGCGCGAAACAGCTGTTTGCTCAGTCTAGTGTTTGTATTTGTGCGCACAGGGCATTAAAATGGCTGATGCTCGTCAGTGTTCTCGAGACTTTGTAAGTGAATTCATTGAAATATATAGAAACCACCCATGTTTTTGGAAGATTAAAGTAAAGAATATAGTGACCGAGGCAAAAAGACAGCAGCATACAATGCACTAATTGAAAAATTGCAGGTATTATTTCACTCAACTCTTGTTTCGATACTGCAGTTGAAAATTCCAAATCCTTGTAGCTCCTTTCTGTTGCTAGGAATCTTTATGTTACCGTCAGCCGTTCATGAGGAGAAATTGCCCTTCTCTATACAAGTATTTTTTTCTCATAATATGAGGGGTTACAAGCTTTAAGAGATAATTATAAGTTTCGACATCCATCTGCAAATAATTTCGCCAGTCGTTAGGTTCGCCCTGCAACTCTCGCAATAAATTTACGTGAGAAAACTGCTTTCGCTTTAGCAGCCACTGTCTACACCAATTTGACCGCTTTCTCTGTTTCCTGTGGTTGGTCTGAATGTTTCTTGCAACACAAGTTCCGAACACAGACCACAACAGAACTTCCTCCATTTCTGTATTTCAAAATAACTGAATTAAATTTTTGACGTTTACGGGGAGAGTAGTCGCTTGCCACTGATATTTCTTTTCTACACCGACAGATGGCGGGCGAGTAGTAGATTGGGGTTTGTGTCGTGTGAACACACCACATTTGCAGCGATCTTTTGCATGTACAGACATCTGCGCCGATGTCTGCGCAGACAGATCGTTGCGTGTGGACAGGGCTTTAGAGATAAACAGGGTGAGCACAAAGTCTTGCCCTAATTATAAAAATTTATAACAGAATAACCGTTTGACATAAAAAGTTACATTTGATTCCGTTACATAGGTTAGTGTTACTAGTTGTGACCAATAGATGTCAGTAGTGCTCTACAACACCGACGCGGTCTGTTAGGTCACGCTAGTCGCTGGCGAAATGGTGTTGAAGCAGGAGAAAGGGCAATGTGTGCTTTGGTTTCACGAAACGAAATCGCCCATCAGTGTTAAGCGTAAATTTCGGGCTTCTTACGGACGCACTCCTGATGTTAAATAAATAAAGCGATGGTATGCAAAGTTTAACGAAAAAGGCAGCATTGAAGATCGTCCTCGAAGTGGCAGGCCTCATGTGTGTGATGCAACTGTTGATCGTGTTTGGCAATCGTTTTAACGGAGTCCATCTAAATCAACTCGTCAAGCAGCACGTGAACTTCAAATACCGCAAGCAAATGTGGAGAAGATTCTTCATGAAAGGCTTAGGTTGCATGCTTACAAAGTGCAAATCGTGCTGGCCTTGCAACCGAATGAGTTGCTGACATGTGCTGAATTTGCAACTGAGATTCTCAACATGATTGATGGCGCTAACGATTACTTAAATCGTATATGCTTTACCGATGAGTACACCTTTCATGCCAGTGGAATGTTAAATAGGCATAATATGCGTACATGGGGTTCAGAGTCTTCACATGCTACTGTACAGTTACAGCGAGACAGCGGAAAAGTGAATGTTTGGTGCGGCCTCATGCATAACAGGGTTTTTGGGCCGTTTTTCTTTGTGGAAAAATCCATTACCGCTAACATTTACTTAGACGTTTTGCAACAGTTCATTGCTCCACAGTCAGAAGAATATCAACCATGGATAATTTTCCAGCAAGATGGAGCACTGGGCTTTGATAGTGCATGATTTCCTGGATGAAACATTTCCGGATCGTTGGACTTGAAGGAATGGTCCAACATCCTGGTCACCCCACTCTCCAGATATTACGCCCATTAACTTTTTTTCTGGGTCTATATCAAAGACAGACTCTTCATCACACCAGTTGCTGACGTCGACGAACTGAAGGTTAGGATACAAGCAACTGTGACAGAACATATGTTACGAAACACCTAGCGGGAACTGGAATACCATCTCTACATTCTCTGAGCTACGAAGGGATCACACGCTGAGGTTTACTAACGTAAGTGGTCTTAAAAATACTAGTAATACTAACCTGTGTAACGGCATTAAATGTAAATTGTTATGTCAAGCGGTTATTCTGTAATAAATTGTTATAATCAGGGCAAGACTTTGTGCTCACCTTCTATATTTGTTCTTTTGGGCTATTGGTTGTATAAGTATGATATACGAGGATGGAGAACGTGTTTTACTGATTTGTATTTGTGAAGTGAAAGGACTGTAAATGTATGTGTAGTTCTGCAGAAAGTCCACAGAATTCATATTATTATTGGAGCATCAACCCAATCATTGTCTAGACGATTGTAAAAAGATAAACCACAAAAAGGAAATGCACAATGCAAACAAAGAAGAACAACAAAAAGTATGAGTATTTTTATTATTAACAGAGCTGGTGATTTAAATTCGTCTGCACCTGTCACTAGCTACTGTGAGTCACTATCTCAGCATGGCAAGTGCTGTGAAAATGTGATTGGACACAAGTTACTAACTTACTCCAAACATTAATAAACCAACTTTGGGCAACAAGAGGATGGAGGTGGCCAGAGTGTGTATTTCCAGTTGTCTGCTGATTTTTCTGTGTATTATATATAAATTCTTCAAGTGTGTTTGTGCCTATGAGCTTCAATACTCTGCAATGAAGGCAACTTCCCCAAATATCTTGTTGCTTCTGAGTGTAACGATATGTTGTAGATTTTATCTTTGGAGGACGGTTGTGATTCTGGTTGTGTGTATGCCTCCCTGGGAGATTATGAAAGTGGTCCCAGACAGTTGTATACATCAGGGAAGTATCAAAATTGCCCCCAACAATTGTTGTGATTTGTCAGATCGAGTTTGCCTTCCTACTTCCTGAAACATAGATTCTGTGGTGTGTATCCCTGGATCTTCAGACTGAATGCTCTGTAAAAGCCGTGTTGTCGTGTCCCATAAAGTTATTTTCAATAATTTAATATTGTTCTCTCACGAGTATCCTCCTTGTTTGTCTCTTATTGTTGCCACCTGCTTTCTGATCTCGAAAATGTGTTGTGGGGTAATATTTTACTGTTACATTTCTGGAAAACTTTCTTTTGTCCTTCCAAATTGCCTTCATGTGCTTAGTCCCACCCAGGTAGTTTGAAATTCTTCTGTGTGCTATCTTTTTTGGCTTTCTGTTTAATCTAGGTTTGGAACTGCTCCCAGGTGAATGCCTCTTCTTTCTCCTATTCCTATTCTCTATTAGTTTCTTGGATCATCATCGTGTAAATTTTCTGAATGTGCTTTTTTGGGGGAATTTTAACTCTTATGTAGATAAGATAGTGATCCACATGTTTACGCATCTGTGGATTTGTACATTGTGAAATTCTTCCTGAGAAAAGTATATGAGAGCAATATGATGAATTTGATACTCATCAAGTAGTTACATGGGTTATGTCCAGGTCTTTTGCTTTCCAAAATTTTTGTTCAGGGAGGTCGACATGATTTTCAAATATTTTTGTTGACACAATGTAATCGATCTGGCACCATTCCTGTGGGTGAATTTATCTCCGGGGAAATTACTAATAGTTTTTTGATATACTTTATCTCTGCTAAGTTGCTCAATGACACATGTAATAGGATTCTTATATTGGTTCTTTATTATGCAGCATACTAAAACTAATGGACAGTCTCTCCATAAACAATACAATATAGTTTTACTTCCTGTTAGAAATTTTGTAATACTTTTAATTTATTTAATACAATGATACATTTAATTTATCGTGTGTTTAAATATAATTGTGTGTTTAAATATAATTAAATTAAATTAGATTATTCAATTATAAAACTATCCAGATCAATGTAGAAAAATGAAAAAAATGTATTTTTATAGGAGGGGTGTGTAGATGCCAATGGTGTAGAATCACCTAAATACTGCTCCCATCATCAGTAAAAGTTCTTCCTCCAAGACGATTTTGGAATGACTGAGCAAAAGTTTGAATAGTATTATTTGTGCCAGTCTTGTAGTCAGTCTTCTATCACCTTGGAAGACAGATGTTCGAATAGTTCAAATGTGTGTGAATTCCTAAGGGACCAAACTTCTAAGGTCATTGGTCCATAGACTTACACACTACTTAAACTAACTTATGCTAAGAACAGCACACACACCCACGCCTGAGGGAGGACTCGAACCTCCAGCATGAGGGACTGCGCAGTCCGTGACATGGCGCCTCAAACTGCACGGCCATTCCACTAGGTGCAAGACTGAAGTCAAAAGTTACATATAGTTACATATAGACCAGCTTTAGCCTATTATGCTGTTGTTTGTTATGTTTGACAGAAGGCTTCCAATTTCTGCCGATTGTGTACTGGACAATAGTGTTTGAGGTAGAGTGCTTCAATTTATTTGCTAGATTAGTAAGTGAAATGGAAAACAGGTTCACATATATCTCACAATTAAACCTGATTTTCATTGCTTATCAGGAAACACCTTAAATGAAGCCTGTATGTCTTATCTTGAAAAACATGCAGCTGATTTGGTGTCAAATATAGCAGACATATTGATATAAAGAAACTTGTTAACCAAATAGTTGCTTCCCAACTGCAGATGAAAGAGCTGATGATGAGCAATGTGTAGCTTCCCATTTGGATATCGAATTTTGAATGTTTTTCAAAGTATAGGCTAAGGTATGCATACGCAGACAGTGAAATAGCTTTGAGGATATTTATGACAATTTCAATGACTTTGAAAACAATTTTACAAATTAAAAATCTTTAAAAACTACTTAAGTCCAAGAGTGCTTGAAGACACCATAAAATTTAGCTATCTTGTCGACTGAATATAACACATCTGTTAAACATGAAATCAGTTACATAATCAATGCATTTGCTTCATTCACAGCAAGGAAATTCAGTACAAAATTGCTATAAAAGCACAATAGCTGGAAAGGGATATCTCTTCAACTAATCATTGAAGCTCTTCATTTTATTTCACATAGCAATTCATACAGTATTGATAATCTGAGGAGTAAATAAAATTTGTTCTTTATTATTCTTCACACTAAAGTAAATGTTTGGTATCTGACACAACAAGTGACCAACGCATTATTGCCAGCATTATAAAAAATTTTGGAGATAGTTATTTACAATTGACTTTATGAACACATAGCGTACAGCACACACTCAGTAGGAAACAGTTTGGATTTCAATAAGAGATGTTAACTGAACAGGCTGTTTTTAACTGGATGCTTTATATACTAGAATCAATAAATAAAAAATTACAGGCATATGAAATATTTTTTGAGTTCATTAAAATTTTTGATTGTGTGAACCATGATATCCTTAAGTAAAAGTTAAAATAATGTTAAACATTAGGCAGAAAAATTTGTGATTTTTATCTTATCTACATGGTTCATGGTGTGGGTTCCTGTAGTCATGTCCTAGTTCATGAACCATGGGCAACGTATGAGTGGCCAAGTAAGTGGTCCCGACAGTCGGGATACCAGTTACTTTGGAATAAGGTTGGGCATCTCAGACATATTCTGAGTCGTGGTCACCTTAATGCTCATACGGCAAAGACTACCAGATCCACCGGTTAGTCCCTCAGCCGTCAGGGGTAAAACCCAATGGGACTCAGGGCAAGTAAGGCTAGCAACCTGCTTCCCTGGTACTTTAAATATGATGCTGGCAACAATCAGAGCAAAATGCCTTGGACCTTGGGAGGTGACGGAGTCCCACCTCTAACTGACAAACCAGGGACTCCTAAGATATGACTTGGCAAACAAATGGTAATGAGATGGGGAGCTATTAATATCAATGGGGGCTACTCTGGGAAGAAAGTAGTGCTGGCAGAGGCTGTAAGTAAGATGGGGCTGGACGTTTTAGCTGTTAGTGACATTCGGGTAAGGGGTGAGAAAGAAGAGGTAGTGGGAGAATACAAGGTCTACCTGTCAGGAGTCAAAGCAGGAATAGCACAATGGGGTGTAGGGCTTTACATCAGGAAAGAAATGGAACCCAGCGTAGTTGCAATAAGGTATGTAAACGAACGACTGATGTGGATAGATTTGACAGTGTCCAGCAAGAAAATTAGGATTGTGTCAGTATATTCGCATTGTGAAGGGACAGATCAAGATAACATGGACAGTTTTTATGAGGCACTCGGTGATGTAGTTGTTAGAGTAAAGGACAAGGACAGTGTTCTGCTCATGGGTGATTTTAACGCCAGGATTGGAAATCGAACAGAAGGGTATGAAAAGGTTATGGGTAAATTTGGAGAGGATATGGAGGCCAACAGGAACGGGAAACAACTCTTGGATTTCTGTGCCAGTATGGGCTTAGTAATCACAAACTCCTTTTTTAAACATAAGAACATTCACCGGTATACTTGGGAAGGCAGGGGAACCAGATCTGTCATTGACTATATAATAACAGATCAGGAATTCAGGAAGGCTGTGAGGGACACACGTGTATTCAGGGGATTCTTTGATGACACTGATCATTATTTAATCTGCAGTGAAATTGGGATTGTGAGGCCAAAAGTGCAGGAGGTCAGGTCCATATGTAGGAGGATAAGAGTGGAGAAACTTCAGGATAAGGAAATCAGGCACAAGTACATAACAGCGATCTCAGAAAGGTACCAGTTAGTTGAATGTAGTCAATTACAGTCATTGGAAAAGGAATGGAGAAGGTACAGGGACACAGTACTAGAAGTGGCTAAAGAATGTCTTGGAACAGTAGTGTGTAAAAGTAAGATGAAGCAAACAGCTTGGTGGAATGATACAGTCAAGGCAGCCTGTAAAAGGAAGAAGAGGGCGTATCAAAAATGGCTACATACCAGAACCCAGGTAGACAGAGAAAGTTATGTTGAAGAAAGAAACAAAGCCAAACAGATAATTGCAGCATCCAAGAAGAAATCGTGGGAAGACTTTGGAAACAGGTTGGAGACTATGGGTCAAGCTGCTGGAAAACCATTCTGGAGTGTAATTAGCAGTCTTCGAAAGGGAGGTAAGAAGGAAATGACAAGTATTTTGGACAGGTCAGGAAAACTGCTGGTGAATCCTGTGGATGCCTTGGGCAGATGGAGGGAATATTTTGAAGAGTTGCTTAATGTAGGTGAAAATGCGATCAGTAATGTTTCAGATTTTGAGGTAGAATGGGATAGGAATGATGATGGAAATAGGATCACATTTAAGGAAGTGGAAAAAATGGTCAACAGATTGCAGTGCAATAAAGCGGCTGGGGTGGATGAAATTAAGTCGGAACTCATCAAATACAGTGGAATGTCAGGTCTTAAATGGCTACACAGGATAATTGAAATGGCCTGGGAGTCAGGACAGGTTCCATCAGACTGGACAAAAGCAGTAATCACACCAATCTTTAAACATGGAAACAGGAAAGATTGTAACTACAGAGGTATCTCTTTAATCAGCGTTGTGGGTAAAATCTTCTCAGGTATTGTTGAAAGGAAAGTGCGAGTATTAGTTGAGGACCAATTGGATGAAAATCAGTGTGGGTTTAGGCCTCTTAGAGGTTGTCAGGACCAGATCTTTAGCTTACGGCAAATAATGGAGAAGTGTTATGAGTGGAACAGGGAATTGTATCTATGCTTTATAGATCTAGAAAAGGCATATGACTGGGTTCCTAGGAGGAAGTTATTGTCTGTTCTACAAGATTATGGAGTAGGAGGCAAACTTTTGCAAGCAATTAAAGGTCTTTACATGGATAGTCAGGCAGCAGTTAGAGTTGATGGTAAATTGAGTTCATGGTTCAGAGTAGTTTCAGGGGTAAGACAAGGCTGCAACCTGTCTCCACTGTTGTTCATATTATTTATGGATCATATGTTGAAAACAATAGACTGGTTGGGTGAGATTAAGATATGTGAACACAAAATAAGCAGTCTTGCATATGCGGATGACTTAGTTGTGATGACAGATTCGATTGAAAGTTTGCAAAGTAGTATTTCAGAGCTAGATCAGAAATGTAAGGACTATGGTATGAAGATTAGCATCTCCAAAACGAAAGTAATGTCAGTGGGAAAGAAATATAAACGGATTGAGTGCCAAATAGGAGGAACAAAGTTAGAACAGGTGGACGGTTTCAAGTACTTAGGATGCATATTCTCACAGGATGGCAACATAGTGAAAGAACTGGAAGCGAGGTGTAGCAAAGCTAATGCAGTGAGCGCTCAGCCACGATCTACTCTCTTCTGCAAGAAGGAAGTCAGTACCAAGACTAAGTTATCTGTGCACCGTTCAATCTTTCGACCAACTTTGTTGTATGGGAGCGAAAGCTAGGTGGATTCAGGTTACCTTATCAACAAGGTTGAGGTTACGGATATGAAAGTAGCTAGGGTGATTGCAGGTACTAGTAGATGGGAACAGTGGCAGGAGGGTGTCCACAATGAGGAAATCAAAGAAAAACTGGGAATGAACTCTATAGATGTAGCAGTCAGGGCGAACAGGCTTAGATGGTGGGGTCATGTTACACGCATGGGAGAAGCAAGGTTACCCAAGAGACTCATGGACTCAGCAGTAGAGGGTAGGAGGAGTCGGGGCAGACCGAGGAGAAGATACTTGGATTCGGTTAAGAATGATTTTGAAGTAATAGGTTTAACATCAGAAGAGGCACCAATGTTAGCACTGAATAGGGGATCATGGAGGAATTGTATAAGGGGGGCTATGCTCCAGACTGAACGCTGAAAGGCATAATCAGTCTTAAATGATGATGATGATGATGATGATGATGATGATGACATAATAAAGACTGTTTGTATTAGTTTTGTATGAATCACACAACAATAGACACTCAGTATTTGAAGTAATCAGTAATGTTGTTATGGTTTTATTTTAGATTCTGTTTCATTTGTGATATATAAAAATAACCTTCTGCTTGTGTTATCAAAAGATGCGAATTTCGTCCTTTTGCAGATGATACACATGTTGGAATAAGATGAAGTGCCAGTCCCATCGATGAAAAGGCAGACAAAATATTTGAAAGCATATGGATAATGTCAAATGCATTATTGCTATATTTTAACAAGAAACACTACATACAATGTAGTACTTCTCATAGATTTCCAGAATCTTGTGGCACTGTGTATGAATTTTATTTAATGTGTCATACCCTGAATGACAAAAGAGGTCTTAATTAAATTCATTAACTGAGAATTTCATTGTAGGATGCCCATTCCCATGAAGTGACATCAATAAATTGAGCACCTTACGAAATACTGTTGCATGCATGCAAAACAATGGGGTGTCGAGGCTTACTTTCAATCACTGTAGTAGTTGATTTTTTTATGTTTATTCTTCTAATGTTGTCGGTTTAGCCATCAGTCTGAAGCCTGGTTGAATGCAGCTCTCTACAGCAACCTAAATGTACATATTTGGATCTGCAACTGTATTCAAGCCTTGATCTTTCTCAACAATTTTTACCACTATAACTTCCTTCCATCGCCAAATTGATGAATACTTGCTGCCTGAAAATGTTTCCTATGAATTAACCCCTTCTTTTAGTCAAGTTTGCCACAAAATTCTCATAATAAGCAAACCAAGTAAAAACAAAAATATTCGTATTTCAAAAACCTGATGAAATTCCCTCTTAAAGGCTGTCTGACTGGCAATTACGCTCGAGTGCATTTAACAAGAGTGGTGTATTGTAATGAGCTTATGACCTTGCTTTAGTAATAAGTGCCTCTGGCCCAAGGGACGAATTGTGTCATGTTTTTACACACATTTTACTCGTACTGATGGCTTAATGTTTGCTTGGTGTCCCACGATTACTTGCTGACCTCTCACCAATCTCTGACCTCTCATCAATCCCTGGCATGCTGTGTGTGCTGTGTTGTTGTGGTCTTCATTCCAAAGACTGATTTGATTCAACTCTCCATTCTTTTCTATCCTGTGCTAGCCTCTTCATCTATGTGTAACTACTGCAAGTCACGTCTATCCGAATCTGCTTACTGCATTCATTTCTTGGTCTCCCTTTACGATTTTTACTCCCCCCTCCCCATGCACACTTGCCCCAATACTAAATTGGTGGTCTCTTGATGTCTCAGAATGTGTCCTATCCACTGATCCCTTCTTCTAGTCAGGTTGTGCTACAATTTCTTTTCTCGCCAATTCTATTCAGTACCTCTTCATTAGTTAAGTGATATACCCATCTAATCTTCAGCATTGTTCTGTAGCATCACATTTTGAAAGCTTCTATTCTCTTTTTGTATAAACTGTTTATCGTCCATGTTTCTCTTCAATATTTGGCTACACTACATACAAATACTTTCAGAAGTCTTTACTCGATGTTAGCAAAATTATCTTCTTCAGAAACCCATTGCTAGTCACATTTTATATCCTCTCTACTCTGATTGTCATCAGTTATTTTGCTGCTCAAATAGCAATACTCATCTACTACTTTAAGTGTCTCATTTCCTAATCTAATTCCCTCAGCATCACTTGATTTAATTCGACAGCTTTCCATTATTCTCGTTTAGTTTTTGTTGATGTAATATTATATCCTTCTTTCAAGATGAGACTCTGACCATTCCAGTCAACTGCTCTTCCAAGTCCTTTGCTGTCTCTAATAGAATTATAATATCACTGGCAAACCTCAAAGTTTTTGTTTCTTCTTCATGGATTTTAATTCCTACTCCAAATTTTTCTTTGGTTTCCTTTACTGCTCTGTTCAATGTACAGATTGAATAACATGGGAGATAGACTACAATTCCATCTCACTCCCTTCTCAGTCAGTGCTTCTGTTTCATGTCCATCAAAACTTATGACTGCTGTCTGGTTTTTGTACAAGTTGAAATAGCCTGTTGCTCCCTAAAAAACTTTCTCTAAATCTAGAAATGCTAAACACGTAAGTTTGTCTTTTCTTAACCTATATTCTAAAATAAGTCAAAGGCTCAGTACTGTATTGTGTGTTCCTAGATTTGTCTGGAATCTAGACTGATCTTCCCCGAGGTCAGCTTCTACCAATTTTTTATCCATTCTTCTGTAAAGGATTCATGTTAGTATTTTGCAACCATGACTTATAAAAGTGATAGTTCGGTAACTTTCACACCTGTCAGCAACTGCTGTCATTGGAATTGGAATTACTACGTACTTTCCAGAATGAAATTTGTACTCTGCAGCAGAGTGTGCGCTGATATGAAGCTTCATGACAGATTAAAACTGTGTGCCGGACCGAGACTCGAACTCGGGACCTTTGCCTTTCGCGGGCAAATGCTCTACCAACTGAGCTAGCCAAGCACGACTCACGCTCCGTCCTCACAGCTTTACTTCTGCCCGTACCTCGCCTCCTACCTTCCAAACTTCACAGAAGCTATCCTGCGAACCTTGCTGAACTAGCACTCCTGAAAGAAAGGATATTGAGGAAACATGGCTTAGCCACAGCCTAGGGGATGTTTCCAGGATGAAATTTTCACCCTGCAGCAGAGTATGCGCTGATATGACACTTCCTGGCAGATTAACACTGTGCCGGACCAGGACTCGAATTCAGGACCTTTGCCTTTCGCGGGCAAGTGCTCTACATTCTTCTTGAACTGTGAGGGTATTTCGCCTATATCGTACATCTTGACACTAGATGGGCTTTGTCATAGCTGGCTCTCCCAAGGCTATTAGCAGTTCTAACAGAGGGTGGTCTACTCTTGGGTCTTGTTTCGATTTAGGCCTTTCAGTGCTCTGTCAAATTCTTCACACAATATCTTACACTACTGGCCATTAAAATTGCTACACAACGAAGCTGACGCGCTACAGACGCGAAATTTAACCGACAGGAAGAAATTGCTGTGATATGCAAATGATTAGCTTTTCAGAGCATTCACACAAGGTTGGCGGCGGTGGGGACACCCACAACGTGCTGACGAGAGGAAAGTTTCCAACCGATTTCTCATACACAAACAGCAGTTGACCGGCGTTGCCTGGTGAAACGTTGTTGTGATGCCTCGTGTAAGGAGGAGAAATGAATACCATCACGTTTACGACTTTGATAAAGGTCGGATTGTAGCCTATCGCGATTGCGGTTTATCGTATCGCGATATTGCAGCTCGCGTTGGTCGAGATCCAATGACTGTTAGCAGAATATGGAATCCATGGGTTCAGGAGGGTAATACGGAACGCCGTCCTGGATCCCAACAGCCTCGTATCACTAGCAGTCAAGATGACAGGCATCTTATCTGCATGGCTGTAACGGATCGTGCAGCCACGTCTCGATCCTTGAGTTAACAGATGGGGACATTTGCAAGACAACAACCATCTTCACGAACAGTTCGATGACGTTTGCAGCAGCATGGACTATCAGCTCGGAGACCATGGTGGCGGTTACCCTTGAAGCTGCATCACAGAAAGGAGCGTCTGCGATGGTGCATTCAACGACGAACCTGAGTTCACGAATGCCAGGTTCTGTTTACAGCATGATGATGGACGCATCCGTGTTTGGCGACATCGCGGTGAACGCACATTGGAAGCGTGTATTTGTCATCGCCATACTGGCGTATCACCCGGCGTGATAGTATGGGGTGCCACTGGTTACACATCTCTTGTCCGCATTGACCGCACTTTGAACAGTGGACGTTACATTTCAGATGTGTTACGACCTGTGGCTCTACCCTTCATTCGATCCCTGCGAAACACTACATTTCAGCAGGATAATGCACGACCGCATGTTGCAGGTCCTGTACGGGCCTTTGTGGATACAGAAAATGTTCGACTGCTGCCCTGGCCAGCACATTCTCCAGGTCTCTCACCAATTGAAAACGTCTGGTCAATGTTGGCCGAGCAACTGGCTCGTCACAATACACAAGTCACTACTCTTGATGAACTGTGGTATCGTGTTGAAGCTGCATGGGCAGCTGTACCTGTACACGCCATCCAAGCTCTGTCTGACTCAATGTCTAGGCGTATCAAGGCCGATATTACGGCCAGAGGTGGTTGTTCTGGGTACTGATTTCTCAGGATCTATGCACCCAAACTGCGTGAAAATGTAATCACGTGTCAGTTCTAGTATAATATATTGATCCAATGAATACCCGTTTATCATCTGCACTTCTTCTTGGTGTAGCAATTTTAATGGCCAGTAGTGTATTTCCCATCTTATCTCCATCTATGTCCTCTTCTGTTTCTATGAATTATAATATTGCCCTTGTATATACCATTTATGTACTTCTTTCATCTTTCATATTTCCCTTCTTGGCTTAGGATTGGTTTTCGAAATGAGCTCCTGATATTCATACAAGTGGTTCTCTTTTCTCCAAAGGTAGCTTTAATTTTCCTGTAGGCATTATCTGACTTTCCCTAGTGATATGTTTCTAAATCCTTATATATGGCATCTAGCCATTCCTGTTTAGCCATTTTGCTCTTTTGCCAAATTTCATTTTTTAGACGTTTGTATCCCCTTTCGCCTGATTCATTTACTGTATTTTTATAATTTCTCCCTCCATCAGTTAAGTTCAATATCTCTTGTGCTATCGAAGGATTTCTACTAGGCCTTGTATTTTTACCTATTTGATCCTCTGCTACCTTCACTATTTCATCTCTTAAAGCTACTCATTCGTCTCCTACCGTATTCCATTCCCCTGTTCTAGTCACTTGCTGCCTAATGCTTCCTCTGAAACACTCAACAACTTCTGTTTCTTTCAACTTATCCAGATCCTGTCTCCTTAAATCCCTACCATTTTGCAATTTCTTCATAACCAACAAATTGTGGTCAGAGTCCACATCTGCCCTTAGAAAGGTTTTGCTATTTAAAATCCGGTTCCGAATTTCCATCTTACCATTGTATAATCAATACGTAATATTCTGCCGTTTCTAGGTTTCTGCTAAGTATATAAATTTCTTTCTTGATTCTTAAATTAAGTATTAGCTATGATTAAATTATGCTCTGGGCAAATTTGTATGAGGCGCCTTCCTCTTTCGTTCTATTCCCCCAATCCATAGTCACGTAATTTTCGTTCTCTTCCTTTGCCTACTATCTAATTCCAGTGCCCCCCCCCCCCATACTATTAAATTTTCGTCTCCCTTAACTATCTGAATAATTTCTTTTATCTTATCATACCTTTCTTTAATCTCTTCATTACCTGCGGAGCTAGTTGGCATATAAACTTGTATTAATGTGATGGGTGTGAACTTCGTATTTATCTTGTCTTCAATAATGCATTCAAAGTGCTGTTCACAGTAGCTTGCCCATATTCCTATTTTCTTATTCATTATTAAACCTATTCCTGCATTACTCCTATTTGATTTTATATTTATATTCCTGTATTCACCTGACCAAAGTGTTGTTCCTCCTGCCACCGATCTTCACTAACTCCCACTGAATCTAGCTTTAACCTATCCATTTCCCTTTATAAATTTTCTAACCTACCTGTCTGATAAGGTATCTGACGTTCCATATTCCGATCCATAGAACACCAGAATAACGACATCCTCTTGAGTAGGAGGATAGTACCCAGCTGGATGCTTGGTGTGTTATAATATGCATTAAGTGTTGATGAAGCCGGAAACTTGCGTCCTGCCATCTCTCAAATGTTCAAATGTGTGTGAAATCTTATCAGACTTAACTGCTAAGGTCATCAGTCCGTAAGCGTACACACTACTTAACCTAAATTATCCTAACGACAAACACACACACCCATGCCCGAGGGAGGACTCGAACCGCCGCCGGGGCTAGTCACCTGCCATGTCTCATTCAAGCGACAGTTTCATTTTCAACATTGTGTACCAGAATTTCAATTCTACATCTACATCTACATAGGTACTCTGCAAGTCACATATAAGTGCCTGGCAGAGGGTTCATCGAACCACCTTCACTATTCTCTATTATTCCAATCTTGTATAGTGTGCGGAAAGAAAATTCTCCTGCTTCTCTGTATCAAACGTTTCTTTCTCCATGTCTTTAAACTGAATATCCCTCATCCCTCCCATCTTCCACTCCATACTGCACAACTCCCATCATCCTATGTTTGTGCACTATTTTAACAACATTTCTTCTGGCTGGATGGAATTTCTTCTGCTTCATTTTGTTGTGTTTCGTAGTGCAAACTTCTGCAAAGGTGCAGCCAAAATCCATGACTTTTTCAGTGTTTTCTCCATTGCTTTTGTTCGTAATTTAGACAGTATACAGCAGTCAATTTGTGGGCCCTAGGAAATTCAATTGTACATGCAAACTTCTTTCGATAGGTAGAGTCTGTCAATTGCAAAATCCTAGCATTCTGAGGCATATACATTTCAAGATTATATTGTTCCAGCCGCAGTGAAATGAGTGATCTGATTGACACTTTCTTGAGCAACCTTTCTGTCTGCCAGTTCGCAACTTTTTGTGCACCAGCCTTCAACCGCCATCCCAATGCGCACAGGTGAGGCGGAAACGGTAATATCACAGTCCAAAGTCTCTAAAATCCCAGCTTGCTAAGTCCATCCACATTATGTGGTCACTCGAGCGTATGAAAATACTGTCCTAAATCAGTGAAATACTAGAGGCAAAAAAGGTTAAATCTTTAGGACTGAAGGCAGATCAAAAACGTAATTGGTAAACATACATCCATTAATTTATGAAATACCTCACCCCAGCTTCATTTGCAGTATAGAAGCTTTGCTGCTATAGGCAATATAAAAATGAAGAAAACAGTTAGTTCTGCATAAATCGCTAATTATTTGCAGAAATAATTTTATGGGAAATTCAACTCGCAGGGATAGCATTTCCAGAACAAAGGGGCTTCTTATAAGAAATATATATAGATTATGCATATAGATAATAAAGAAATTTTAACAACCGAATGGAAGACATGCACAGTGACCGGCATCTACAAGCCACCTGGGGCAGATTTCAGGTTCAGTGAACCAAGTCATTTTTAAAGCCAATCAGTCAAGTTCATAGTCGGAGATTTGGATAGTCACAGCACAACATGGGATACCAAAACAGATTCCAATGGTGAAGGAATCGAAAGGTGGACAGAGAGATCTGGACGCAAGCATATACACAATCCCAAATTACCAGCCTCTTTCAACAGTAAATGATAGGGACGTGGATACAAATCGGACAACATATTTGCAGCAGATTGGATAGCTCAGCTATCAGTTAAGTTGCTAGAAGACATGCTACCAAGGGCTCAACATAGACCAATCACACTGACTGAAAAAGGTACAGTGTGCCCAGATATCATCTCATTTAAAAGGCAGTTCATCTGTAAAAAAGGCATTTTTCACAGGAGAGCTGGATGCCGAAATTGAAGAGATACCTGCTGTCACTAGCTCCCTTGACACATTTATAGAGTTCACTAGACGAATATCTCGGAAACACACACAATAGGAACAACTAGCTGGGACTAACGCTGTGTATATATAAAAGGCAATGTCCTGACTGACTGACTGATTGGCTGACTTATCATCGCCAAATCCAAATTGCTAAGGAAAGAGACTTGAAATTTTGGGAATGTGTGGATCTTACACTGTAGGCATCGATAAAGAAGGGATTTTTCGAAATTCCAACCATAAGGTGGTGAAACAGAGCACAAAGTGATTTTTGGAACGTGTCGTTATTAAGGCAATTTTGAAGCTAGACCTACGAACAGTGTTGTTTAGTTTCTCAGTCAAATATAAAGGAACAGGTGATTCAGCACTTTTGTAAATTTAACCCTGTGGGGGTGAAAAGTGGGCGAAAACTTCTTTTGAAAAGTATCATTATTAAAGAACTACTGAAATATTTTTAAGGCTACGTCTATGAACTTCTCGATTACAAATAAAAAAATACTTGTCTCAGTATTTTTGGAAACTGGACCCCTAGAGGGGTGAAATAGGCTCAGACTGATTCACTGACTCATCATTTCCCAGCCCAAACTGCTAAGAATAGAAACTTGAGCTTTGGGAAGGGTGTGCATCTTATACTGTAGGCATCGTTTAAGAAGGGATTGTCTGAAATTCCTCTCCCAAGGTGGTGGCATATGGGATGAAATGCTTTTTGAAAGTATGTAGCTATCACACCAATTATGAAGCTAGAACTATGAACAATGGTATTTGGTTTATCAGTGAGAAAATAAAAAAAACATATATTTCAGCATTTTTAGAAATTCAATTACTAATGGCGTAAAACAGTGGCTGAAAGGCTTTTTGAAAATAAATAATTGTTAAGGAACTACTAAAGGTTTTTTAAGGCTGCATGTATGACAATTGGTATTTGGCCTCTCGTTTAGGAATTTAAAAAAGTATTTGTTTCAGTGTTGCTGGAAATTCAACCCCTAAGGCAGTGCCATAGGGGATGATAATTTTTAAGAAAATACTTCGTTATATTAAAAGATTTGAAGCAAAGTTTATGAAAATAGTCATTTCACTTGTCAGTTACATATAAAGAAATGTTTGTTAGGGGATGAAAGTTGCTATGGAAATATCTCCATGAGAACGCAAAAGGCATGATCAATAAAAACTTTGGACTCCAGCTACCAGAACCCCTTTTTGGTATGAAGTAAATTCGGAAAAGACCATGCTTATAAGGCCTTACTTAGTGTGAAAAACTTAAAAGGTGTTGGAATTTGTCATAAACATAAAAATTCAATCAAATACAAACAAAAAGTCTCTGCAGGCCATACAGTCTACACAAGTGAAGCAGCAGGCACTAAGCTAGTGACAACGTAAAAATAACCCTGGAAAAGTGTAAGCAGCTCTGCAACACTGATCCATTTTCTGAAGACACCTTGGAGACGGAAAGGAACTGCTCCATGCCTTAATCACCAATAGAAGGGAGAATTGTTGTGACTTACTCATATCACTGGAAGTGAAAGAGAACAGCAGGCAACTCTGGAGTCTGCCCAGGAGTCTCCACAATGACCCAACAAGCTCCAAAACAATTCAAACTGTTGTTTCACCAAACCAAATCGCCCATCAGCTTCTTCTCAATGGAAAAACCAACCACAGATTTTCTTGGCTTTCTATCATAAGAGATCTGGAAAATGAACACCATTTACTTGAGGGACTTTTACCAGTTGAGGAGCTGCAGATGGTAGCAGACGAAATGAAAAATATTGAGGCACCCGGCCAAAAAGATTTAAGGAGCGAACAAATTTAACACTTTGGGCTAAAAACTCTTATGTGGCTAATGGTGCTAATGAACACCTGCATGAACACCATGCAGATCCCCATGTCCTGGAGACAAGTAAGAATGGGAGCCCTATTAAAACCGGAAAGGGTTCAACAGATGTTAAGAACTTCCATCCAGTATCTCTACTGTGCCACATGTTTAAGGCCCTCGAGAGAATGGCACTGAACAGAATATCCAAACCCTTAAATGAGGTCCTAAGACCTGAACCAGCCATCTTTAGACCAGGACGATCATGAATTGAACAAATTTTTAATTAAATCCAGCACACTGGAGATGGTTATGAAAGAAAATAGGTGAATGATGTTGCTTTCATTGATCTGAGCACGGCCTATAATACTATTAACCACAGTATAAGGTTTACCAGATGACAAAGGATTATGGATTTTCCAGATTTGTGCAGTGCGTATCAAAGAATAGGCGCTTCTATGTTACCATGCAGGGAAAAAATTGTAGGTGGAAGAATTAAAAAAAAGGGTCTCACTCTGGGCAGTCTATTAGTTCTGCTGCTGTTCAATATACCTGGATACACAAACGCCCAGCCATCACATCACGATGGCAGGCAGTTTGTATATACTGATGACACACCTGTGGCTGCCCAAGAGAGCGCCTTCAAGGAAGTGGACGAAAATTTAATTGGCAGCCTTGAAACACCGGGGGACCATTATCACCAAAACCACCTGAAAGCAAACCAAGCAAAAACGCAAATTTGCAGTTTCCACCTGAGGAAGAAAACTCCATGTGAGTTGGGTAGGGCAAGAGCCAGACCACTGTTACACTCCCAAACACTTTGGCGTGAAGTTGGACACAACTCTGTCATTTAAACAGCACTGTCTGGACATTAAGAAAAAGGTAAATGTTAGGAATTATTCGCTGGTAAACTGACCAAAGCAAATTGGATGGTGACCCACAAGTGCTACGAAGAATTGCCATTACACTCACTTTGTTGGCAGCTGAATATGCTGCACCCTCGCGGAAGGTTCAAATGGCTCTGAGCACTATGGGACTTAACATCTGAGGTCATCAGTCCCCTAGAACTTAGAACTACTTAAACCCAACTAACCTAATGACATCACACACATCCATGCCCGAGGCAGGATTCGAACCTGCAACTGTAGCAGTCGCGCAGTTCTGGACTGAAGCGCCTAGAACCGCTCGGCCACCCAGGCCAGCCCTCGTGGAAGGATTTGGCCCACATGAGAGACATTGATGTGGCTGTGAATGAGTCGTACTGCACATATTAGAATGTCTGAGGCCCACGCTGACAAAGATCTAACCAGTCCTAGGGATAGCTCCCCCAGTATACAGTGACAAGTAGTTCCTGAGGTTAACAGGAAGAAACAGATGACAGATAACTGTCATCCTCTACATGGGCACTAATAACAACAAAGGCAGCTTCCCTCAAGAAAGAGCTTCAGTTGGCTGTCAGAGTCAATCAACATTGCTGTCTAAGAGAGGAGACCGCATCCTATCCTGAAGCTATAGGAAGACCTTGCAGCTGGAACTGACAAAAGGATCACAATCTGGAAAGCTCTCGCAGGCTGAGCACCAGGGTCTAAAATTTCGAGTATAACCTATTCCGATGGAGCTTCATCAATGGGAAACCACAATGTGACTGTGGAAACGTCCAAATTGACGACCATCTACTGATATGGCCAAACCTCAGCATAAGCTGTACCCCACTACATTTACACCTAATGATAAGACCAGCTGTGTAGATGATTATTGAGAGAAAAGTATTTATATTTATACTAGCTTTTCATGTATGGTGTTTAGGACACGGAAAATAAACAAATAAATCTAGTTTTCCTCTAAGACAACCAGTAGAATGTCTTCAAAAAAGCACACAGTTTAACAACTGCTTCTCTTTATATCGCGATATATATATATATATATATATATATATATATATATATATATATATATATAAGTTGTTCAAAAATTTGTCGAATTAAGTCCAATGAACATGGGTCTGGAAAAGCATACTTTCCGAGATAAACACATTTTTATAGGAAGGGCTGCACGAGGCTTGGTTTGGGATATTAGCACAGTCGTTGCTTTGGCGCTCCTTAAAATGTGTCAGTAGTGGTCTGCAGTCAGTTGTGTGGTTTCAAGTCGTGTTGTAAGCTACTTTAGTTTTCGTCGTGTTTGTGTGCCTTATTGTAAAGTACTGTCAACCCTTGGTATGTGGCATGGCGTTTTACATTCTTAAAACGCGGATTCACTTTTGTGTGTACTGTTACTGCGCTATTTGTACATACAAATGGTGTAGTACATTTACATAATTTATCTTCCACTACTTGTAAGCAATGGGAGCCCACTATTTGAGAAGTGAAATGGTGAATTTAAAATTCTGCTATGGTTTAGCAAATGGACATAGCCTGAAAGTCTGTGCCCCCTACACTGAAAAATATCCACAGCACAGAGTGCCCTTTAACAATCTGCTCAGCGGTAATTTCCAACATCTGAGGGGCACAAGTATACTTGCACCTCAGAACACTGACAGTGGAAGGCCCCACACAATCTGCATACCTGTCATGGAGCAGCAGATGCTACATTGGTAGTAGAGAGCAGCTGGTTCTGATGCACTTTTAATATCAAATTGAAATTCAAATTAATTAAAGTGTGACAGGTGATTGATTTATAAACTTAACCTATTGTTCTGCTACATGGTTTTATATGTAAACCCTCCTCCTCCCTCTTCCCTTAGCATATTGTTCTGTTAATTGATTTATGACCCCTGGGAGTTAATTTATGACCCCCTGGGGATAATCCATACTCACGAGAAACCCTCGACCCCTCCCCCTCCTGCTGCACCTCCTCCATCCTTCTGGGAACTCCATCCATCGATACAAGCACACCACTGATACAAAATTAATTGACTAATTAATTAAATTGATCAATTAAGTAACTACTCTGCAATAGGAAATCACCCAGCCTGTCCCCTCCCCCTGCTCCCTCCCCTCCTCCCTCGCCTCCTCACTCCCTGCCTTCCTCTGCACTCCCCAACCTGGAAACTAGTGGATAAAAGACTCAGTTGATTGACCATTTGGTAGTGTATAGATTATTGTTTAAACAATTTCTGATAAACTAGCAATACATACGTTATTCTATATTGAGCAATTGTGCAATACAATGCAATGCATGGAATATACACTCCTGGAAATTGAAATAAGAACACCGTGAATTCATTGTCCCAGGAAGGGGAAACTTTATTGACACATTCCTGGGGTCAGATACATCACATGATCACACTGACAGAACCACAGGCACATAGACACAGGCAACAGAGCATGCACAATGTCGGCACTAGTACAGTGTATATCCATCTTTCGCAGCAATGTAGGCTGCTATTCTCCCATGGAGACGATCGTAGAGATTCTGGATGTAGTCCTGTGGAACGGCTTGCCATGCCATTTCCACCTGGCGCCTCAGTTGGACCAGCATTCGTGCTGGACGTGCAGACTGCGTGAGACGACGCTTCATCCAGTCCCAAACATGCTCAATGGGGGACAGATCCGGAGATCTTGCTGGCCAGGGTAGTTGACCTACACCTTCTAGAGCACGTTGGGTGGCACGGGATACATGCGGACGTGCATTGTCCTGTTGGAACAGCAAGTTCCCTTGCCGGTCTAGGAATGGTAGAACGATGGGTTCGATTACGGTTTGGATGTACCGTGCACTATTCAGTGTCCCCTCGACGATCACCAGTGGTGTACGGCCAGTGTAGGAGATCGCTCCCCACACCATGATGCCGGGTGTTGGCCCTGTGTGCCTCGGTCGTATGCAGTCCTGATTGTGGCGCTCACCTGCACGGCGCCAAACACGCATACGACCATCATTGGCACCAAGGCAGAAGCGACTCTCATCGCTGAAGACGACACGTCTCCATTCGTCCCTCCATTCACGCCTGTCGCGACACCACTGGAGGCGGGCTGCACGATGTTGGGGCGTGAGCGGAAGACGGCCTAACAGTGTGCGGGACCGTAGCCCAGCTTCATGGAGACGGTTGCGAATGGTCCTCGCCGATACCCCAGGAGCAACAGTGTCCCTAATTTGCTGGGAAGTGGCGGTGCGGTCCCCTACGGCACTGCGTAGGATCCTACGGTCTTGGCGTGCATCCGTGCGTCGCTGCGGTCCGGTCCCAGGTCGACGGGCACGTGCACCTTCCGCCGACCACTGGCGACAACATCGATGTACTGTGGAGACCTCACGCCCCACGTGTTGAGCAATTCGGCGGTACGTCCACCCGGCCTCCCGCATGCCCACTATACGCCCTCGCTCAAAGTCCGTCAACTGCACATACGGTTCACGTCCACGCTGTCGCGGCATGCTACCAGTGTTAAAGACTGCGATGGAGCTCCGTATGCCACGGCAAACTGGCTGACACTGACGGCGGCGGTGCACAAATGCTGCGCAGCTAGCGCCATTCGACGGCCAACACCGCGGTTCCTGGTGTGTCCGCTGTGCCGTGCGTGTGATCATTGCTTGTACAGCCCTCTCGCAGTGCCCGGAGCAAGTATGGTGGGTCTGACACACCGGTGTCAATGTGTTCTTTTTTCCATTTCCAGGAGTGTAGTTTATTTATTTAAAGAATTTGTAGGGGAAACTTCTGGTATGATTTTTAGTAATTTAATTGAAAGCTTTGTTGCTTTGGTAAAAATAAAATTGGTTCTTTTTGTCGTGACAGAATAAATTACTATTAATCACACCAGATTTGTCGGAGAACAGCAGCAACATGTGTAATTGATCCAGCTTTAAGAAATTCTATTACCTTTTACCGGAAAATTCGTGCGGTACTCTCCGACGTTAGAAAAGTCGTGGTGTTCCGTTCGGAGCAGGAGGCGGCTGTCTTTTCTCATTCGCGATGTCGAAAATTACTAAAAAATGAACAGAAATTTTTTTTTCGGAGGAAGATCGCGCGGAGGAAACAGACAGAAGTTACATGAAAGAAACCTAAGGGACCAACTAATTGGATTTGTACGAACATATAAACGGAACTGAAAGAACTTGGAATAAATACTATAACGATGTCGTCACGACAGCCTCCTGTTCCGACAGAACACACGCTGGATCATAAGCTGCATAAATCTTTTAAACAGAAAAGATTATCACAAGTATAATTAATGAAAATAAGGTTGAGAGATTTTCTTTGAAATTAAATAAACTTCAAGGCTTCAAGTATTATATTATGAAACGGAAACTTACATTAACATGGCCACCCATTGTGGCGGTGGAGCGAATTTTCATGATACACATTCTCGCTTGTTTGTGGCTACATATATTTTTAATCACTTAAACTCTTAAATTTACAATAAAATGATTATATCAGTATGGAGCACAATACTTTTGCGTCCGACTCGCAACACATTCACAGAACAGCTAGAGAGCGGCGCGGCTCCCTGCAGAAGTAAAAATTGGCAATTGTTATTTTGAAACATAGGTGCATCGTTTTTTTTACTGATCGATAGCAGCGTATAACAGTTTATAGCTATCGTGATATTCTGCGCTTTTCAGGAGCGCGGCAAAGATATCTGGTTACAACATTCATCGGTATATGTTAAAAGTTCGCACATACTGACGCGAATACAGAAAAAAAAACTTTTACATGTTAAAAATCGCAGTGATAAAGGCTGTAATGTCACAAACTGACTGCAGTGTATGGAATACTATTTATTTAAACAATTTCTGGGTGACAAGAAAATATAGGACATTCAAATAATTGTGGCGCTTTCTTATTCCAATCAAGCAAAGAATACTATCATGAAACACTCAACACATGTACTTACATTTGCAAAAAAAAATGGTTCAAATTGTTCTGAGCACTATGGGACTTAACTTCTGAGGTCATCAGTCCCCTAGAACTTAGAACTACTTAAACCTAACTAACCTAAGGACATCACACACATCCATGCCCGAAGCAGGATTCGAACCTGCGACCATTGCGGTCGCGCAGTTCCAGACTGTAGCGCCTAGAACCGCTCGGCCACTTCGGCCGGCCCTTACATTTCCGTATATCGTGCTAAACACATCTGGCGAAATAAAAACTCATGATCACATCGCTCACTGGTGGACCAATCGCAACATGCAGCGCACGCCACCAGTCAGGGACACTGCAGCACTGGAACTGCACTAATACTTTGCGAACAAAGAATCAGATAGCGGCATCCCACTGAAATTTGATACTAAACATGCTTCCTGCCTCTCCTTCTCCCCTCCCCCCCTCTCTCTCTCTCTCTGTCTCAAGTGATTACATCCTGTTTGTGTGAACCAACAAATGCAAAAACACACAGACCAAGATGTCCTCCCCAGTCCTCCTCCCTTCCACCTCCCCCCTCCCCTATCCCCCTCGCCACATGAATCACTTTGTTCTCATTCTTCCACTGCTGTGGAAACCTGTAACAGACGAAACAAAGACATTCAAGAAGAAGTAGGTAGCATCTGTCATGTTCCACCACATTAATCCCGACTTTGTCCTGAACAAAGAAGTGGATACGTAGTAAATCACCAGCTGTGGATGTCTTGGAAATATTCCCTCAATCTATCACACTGATTGACTAATTATTAAATCGACACCCTTTGTGTGCAACCAGTTTTTCTTGCATCCTTTTGGTATATACAAGGACTGGTATATTTGGAAGGATTCGATCCCACCAAGTGCCCGGTTTTCAAACCCTTCTAGAATTTTTCCCGTTGTCTCCTACTGGTGGATACTGGCACAGGTAGGTTATTTGGTAGGAAGTACACTCCGTCGGAGGAGCTGAATATTTCAAATTTCAGCTCCGTTACGTGCTGTGTCATTAAATGATCTGCAGAGGGCTGGGATTCATGTGTGTGCTCACAATATCACAATTGGAAACAATAAATTCATCAATCGGCAATTTGACACTGCGATTTGGTTTTTTAAAGCACTATATATCGCCAAAGTTGGTTTCCTCAGCTACACCAGGACGAAGAAAGTAGGGGATGGGTCTAGCACATGACAGAATAGTAACCACAATGAATACCACTCCCACCTTTCCGCTGCAAGACAAAGTCAACTGGACTGTATTGAGAAGCAGTAAACACCACACACTTAAAGCGCCTTCCATTCCACAGTAGTTTTCTCGGTTACACGTCAGAGATCGCTGAAACACTCGTACATCCCTCACACTCATGTCTCGATGCCCTCACACAGTGCCCTTGGCCAAAGAACAGTGCAGTGTTAGCTGCCACCGTGTAGGCATATCTCAACAATAGCACCAGGGCAGAAGCTGGACTACACGACCATGGAGGGCCTCCAGTGATGACTGCAGTGGTAGGAATTCAGAGGTTATCAATACCTCCAGCATCAACACTTGTCAGTGATTGATAGTGAATCATCTCAAATGTCCACATAAAAATTGGAGAATACTCGCAACACACGCGATCACAAAGGCTGACCAACACATACTGAGTATTAGTTCGCTAGTCACCTGGTGAGAGGGCTACACAGTGTGCCCCACCTGACCAGTTTGTGAGGCTTAGCGATGGCTTGCACCTTAAGCCAGAAATGTCAATTCACTATGGTCACCGGCTACTTCTGCTACACAGCTGTATGGCTGACAGAGTCCTAGGAAATCACCAACATACTTATCACTGTAGTTACGATTAAATATTGCGATTGCAGCACCAATCTGGTGACGTTCGATAGTGAGCAAAGTATCAGAAGCTGGCTGTGACTCTGGAAACGTCAATATCTTTATCCTCCTTATGACTGGACATAATTTATCTTTTGTCCCCCTTATGGCTACCAATGCGCTGAAATCTCAGTTTTCCAAGTCAAATCCATACCTCCTTTACGATCAGACACGTTGGAGCACTGACAACAGTAACTTACATTCGAACACATACAATATATTGCAGCCAATCAGAATAGACTGCAGGTATTTTCTGTCAGTGCTTCCAGAACGTGCTGCGTTCTGCCAAGACTCTCAAACAAGTGGTGTAAAGCACAGGCGCCCAGCACTATGTGATAATCAGCAGCACTCCCATGGATAAAGGGGTTGGAAAGACATCAATGATATGGGTTGGTGTATTGTAATAAACAACACAGTCGATAGTGCTACAAAGAACACGTAAAGATCTGCTTACAGGAGCTGATGAGAGGACGTTCTATGTATCCATTTTGTTACCGCCGTATTGCCCACCCTGTTTGTACACTATAGCATATCCAGTTGAAACCATGCATTGCAATATTGTGCAGCTGTTTACAAAATGAAACTATCACCCCCTTACGATCGGGAACATTGACATTGAAATCGCAATTAACCTTGTCAAATCTATCCTCCCCTTACTAACAGACATACATAATTTTTTTTACATGAATAGTAGTTCGATCACTTCCCACATACGTGTGGTGATTTGTTGGAACCTAAGCCACAGTAACTTTACGTTCAAGCAGCTTTACATTTTTTACTATCATTTATAGGTGTATATCATCCAAAAAATTCTGCTGTGTCCACACCCATACCAGCTGGGTGTTGGTTCACACTGCCCAGTAGCCTCTCCCCCCCTCCCCACCAACATCGTCACTATCACATACATGGTGAGGAATAAAGGGTGTAATTACAGTTTAAAAAATTCTTCACGTCTCTTTTATTTTACCGATTCCACCACTTCCATTAAATCCTTTCTTACTTTTTATGCTTCTAAATGCCGCCAGCACAGTGGCATTTTATATGTTCGAAACACCAACTTGGAGTTGGGCTCCATAAGGTTCCCTTTCTGTGCAGCGACCGTGGAATATAAAATTATAAAGTGTTGCACATATGAAGAACCACATACGTGGATAGCGACTTAGATCTACTATGTGAACTATAGGCTCATGAAGAAATGTACAGTGTGCCTTTATATTTCTCATGAGTATGGTGGTAACCGATACAAGGATTATACAAGGCTTGCCATTTCACTGCCAACCACTGGCGATAAAATTGGTGCTCAAAAGTCAATCACAAAACAACAAGAGCAGCACACTCAAAATATATGAAACCCACTCTAAACACTGAAAACCATTTACCATCTAATAACCACTTTTTTGAATAAGAACAGCTCAGTTTAGGTGCGAAAATTGTCGGTTGCATCGGATTTCACAAAATACATGTTTTCTTTAAAAGTTAATACATATAAAGAGATAAAAAACCAAAAATAAAGTTGTAGATTAAGTAGACATCACTCAATGTAAGGTGACATTAACAATCATCAGGAAGAGAACAACACAACATACTGTATTACATCGTTCTAATGTGAACAAATATGAACTATCTTGTGATCACAGATCATCTGCTCAATGCAGAAAACTTACATTCTAATGGCCTAAAATATTCGTTCAAACAACGATTAGCTACTTAAGGTTGCCCGAAAAATATAAAGGCCCCATATATTGGGTAAGGTGATACTGATAACGACATGTCAACCATTAGAAAATGGAAAATCAGTAATGACATAATGCAAGATTTTAAACATGGCTGAAACAGCAACTGTTGAAATTCATCACGGTAAATGATGACAGCCAAAACAGTTGCAGGATAAAGATTTATTAAAATTCTTGACCATGGTTTCGGTATATCTAAATGTACCTGCATCAGAAGTAAAATACACTAGAAACAATTGTTTACGAATCTCCATTGCAAGATGTGATTTTAGTGTAATTTACTTCTGATGAAGGTATATTTAGATTTTAATAAATCTTTATCCTGCAACTCTTTTGGCTGTCAACATATACGGTGAATGACATAATCTGTTAATCTACTCCTTCAGTGAACTAGATAGAACCACTGAGGCCATCTACAGGGAAAAAGCATAGTTACTGATGAGCATACATCGTTTCCATAATGGTAAATGGTATTGCAAGGGAATAGAGCTATCAAGTATGGTGTGCAGGTTATACCTAGTTGAATGAATAAAACGCTATTATTTTTCGTTGCTGGTAGAATGGGTAAAATCATGCTCAATTACATACGCTCGATAAGGGGGAAAACGCCACTATTTATGAAGAAACAGCAAAAAGGAGCCCAGGATGTATGGAGTAAATGTCAAAGTTAGATGGTAGGAGGATGTCATAAATGTTATTCATATTGCAAACCCGCAGCATCCCCCCTCCCTCAAGCAAATGTTCATGAAACGATTGTTTATCTCATACTGTAATTTTTACCTGAACTCTGTCAACTTTCGATTTGTGCATTCAGTAACATAGCATCATCTATTGGAGGTAACATAAAATGTGCCCGTTGATGCACTTGTAATTGTAGAGCGGCAGATGGCCATTGATACTACTATTTAGTTTCATCATTATGACAAATAAGTTTGATTTCCTATATTTGTGTGAATGGAATCATATTTTTAGCGAGTTTATCTCTTCTTACAATTTTGATGATCATAGTTTTGACGTATATATTTAATTTGTTATTATCATCTGACAAACAATGTTCAGACATTTTCACTTGTTGTAATTATTTAAATTGGTATTAGCAGTTACCATCACTTTATAATTATTTCTAATGTGATATATTCCTTATTGCTTGCATTTTATATTACTTTAGTATCTTACATCCTGCAATGTGGCAGCACCTGATGTTATCTTGTTGCAGTGTTGACCTATGATATGTCACTTCATGATAGAAATCTCCCAAGGACAGCACTTCTACTTATGGTGTGTATCGGTTAGGAAAATGGTATGACTTTGAATTTTAATTTCAGACATCTGTATATGTTGTAATTGATGTAACTATGTTGTATTGTCAATTTTTTCATTTGTTAAAGCAGTTGTTTTTTATGTTGAGTCTCTTGTACTTGTTTTATCACTGATAATTAAGATCAGTCAGAATCGATTTGCAACAAGATAAATAAATTATGTTTCCATGACTGATTGCTATATTCTTTATAGTTTTAATAACCAACTTGGAGTTTGTGTTAGTGCATTTGAGTCCCATGCTAAGTTTAAACACATAAATATCATAGACATGATACCCACATCAAACAAATTTGTCAACTATGACAGCGTTGCGAGTGCAATATACTAGAGTACATCCATTCGGAGTTAATTTTGAAGGGCCAAGCAAATGGGCAGGACAATTTCTCATATCATTATATTGTTGCAAAACTGTACTATGTCAGGTCTAAGTGCATCATACCTATTTAACGCTTTGGAGAAGGAACAACCTGTGATGGGACTGCCGGCTGCGGTGGTCTAGCGGTTCTAGGCGCACAGTCCGGAACCGTGCGACTGCTATGGTCGCAGGTTCGAATCCTGCCTCGGGCATGGATGTGTGTGATGTCCTTAGCATAGTTAGGTTTGAGTAGTTCTAAGTTCTAGGGGACTGATGACCACAGTAGTTAAGTCCTATAGTGCTCAGAGCCATTTGAACCATTTGTGATGGGACTGATGCAGCAGGCAAAAATGAGTTTGTTATGGAAAAAAGAACACGTTAGGGTGTCATACAAAGATTTCGTTTGTTACATGTGAGAGAATATGGTGATTTCGATCAATATGGAAATTACATGGTGCGTACTGGACGCCCAGTGAGTTCCATGTGGTGCTACAGCTGATGCAAGCTACATTTAGTGACCATGTAGCAGCCAGGTCACCCCACAGCTGCAGACTCTTTCTTCAGGGCAATGTCCTTTTCCACATCAAGTGACTATTTCCTGTATATATGTGCGTGAATCTACCTGTGCAAACCTGTCGAGCAACGTATCACTGAATACTGAAATCCTACAGGCTAACTGTTCCAGAATATTGTGTTCCTATTGGCTGATACTGAATCAATGAAGGTAAGTAAACCCTACCCCCTCCACTCCCAGTCTCATTCTACCTTCACCTGCCACTGCTGTGTAAGGTCAATTGTTTTGTACATCTGAAATGTAAACATTTTAATTTTGAAAACCTAAAGTTTATTTCGACATACATAAAAGTAAAACAAAAATGTACACCAATGCTGAGCAATTTCAGAATTTAGATGATTATAATAAAGGACAATATCGATTAAGTTACAATAATTTAAAAAATTATTGTATATAAACTGGTTATTCAAATGTAAGTAGACATGACCTGCTGGAATTAATTGATTATTTTAATAACCGAGAAAGAATATTTCAAAACTTAGAAATTTATAGTAACAGAAAATATGGATTAAATTATAAAGATTTAGAAAGTTATTATAAAGAAAACGATTAGTTAAAATGTAACTAGACAAGAGCTGTTGGAACTTTATAATTAAATAAGAAATTAATGAAGAAAGAAATTAGGAAGAGAGAACTAAGATATAACCATATCAACATCCATCTATTTGTAAAAAAAAATTAAAGAATTATTGTAAACTTGATAAAAAATAAATAATCAGTATTATTGTAAATCCTTCAACAATATTAATAACAAATACAACGAAAATTAATTCAATAAAAAATCTTTAAAAAATCGTCATAAAAATGTAAAAGATAGAAGAATTGGAATTAATCTAAACTTCATAAAAGGAAATTAATCTCCATTATTAAAAGATCTGATGATAAAAATAGCAATAGCGATAAGGACTTGATTAAAAAATCTTTAAAAAATCTTTGTAAAATCTGTAAAATGATAACTTTAAAAAATCATACCCATCTCAATAACCAACAATTAATCGATCTTATGAATAGATCTGAGAACAATATTAACAACAATGATAATGAAAATTATTTTCAAAAGCTTCTAGTAGATAAATATCAGGAAATTAAAAAACTTTTCAGAAAAATTTACAAGATCTCAATTTTCTATATGATGACGATTTCTTTAAATCACTTAAAAAGATAAGCTTTTGCTTTTAAACCAAGTATAATAACTTATTTAGAAGATTACTATCAGAATTTAAGAAATAAATTATTAACTGACTTGGAAGAAATGCAAAGAAAAATACTGGTTGGTCTTTATTTTATACAGATAGTTTAGAAGTAAGTGTTAATAGGCACAAATCTTATATCGATTTACCAAAATCAATTATAGATAGAAAAGCTGTAATTAATGCAAAAAACATAGATCAAAAAACGTTTTATGTGGGCTACAAAATCTGCAATACATCCTGTAGATAAAAATTCATGGAAATTAATAATTATAAAAATATTGGATTAAAATTGCATGAAAGTTTTGAAAAACGAAAAATTAATTTTGCTGTTCAGTTAACAGAGATTCCAAAATATGATAAGAAATTAAATCTTTCAAGTAATGTTTAGACATATGAAAGCATTGAAGAAGAAGAAAGAGTTACTGTGTGTCTTCTTTACCATCCAGAAATATTCAAGAAAAACATTTTAATGTTCTTTTAATTTGGGAAGAAAATAATTCATATTATTGTTGGATAGATCATCTATCTAGATTAATTAGTTCACAGACTCAATGGAAAAATTTATTTTTGTGATAGATTTTTAAGAAATTTTCATTCTCTAGAATAATTAACAATCATGTGAACGATTGCAAAGAACATAAAGAAGTAGAAATAGTATGCCCTTTGAAGGTCAAAAAATTGAATTTGGATTTATAATCACTCATTAAGGGTACCTTTTGTAATTTAAGCTGATCTCGAAAGTTTATTGAAAGATAATCACATGTTCAGCCAATTCCTGACAAAACTCCTAGTAATAAATACCAAAAACATTATCAATTTCGTTCAGTTATTATGTTAAATATTCTAATGCTGATTATAAGAAACATGGTAACAATACAGCAAAAAACTTGATGAAATGTTAAAAAAGAATTGAGAGAAATTGCTAAACTGTATAGATGGGATATTCAAATGATGACAAATGAAGATGAAATTAAATTTAAAAATTAAAAACATCTTATATTTATGAAAAGCAATTTACTAAAGGAGAAAAGAAAGCAAGAGATCATTGCCATGTAAAAGGAAAATATAGAGCAACTGCACATGTGGAGTGCATTCTTAATTATCAAAATCTTAAATTTATTACAATTTATATTCATAATTTCACTGATGATGGTCAAAGTAGAGAGGATATAAAATGTAGACTGGCAATGGCAAGGAAATCGTTTCTGAAGAAGAGAAATTTGTTAACATTGAGTATAGATTTAAGTGTCAGGAAGTCGTTTCTGAAAGTATTTGTATGGAGTGTAGCCATGTATGGAAGTGAAACATGGACGATAACCAGTTTGGACAAGAAGAGAATAGAAGCTTTCGAACTGTGGTGCTACAGAAGAATGCTGAAGATAAGGTGGGTAGATCACGTAACTAATGAGGAGGTACTGAATAGGATTGGGGAGAAGAGAAGTTAGTGGCACAACTTGACCAGAAGATGGGATCGGTTGGTAGGACATGTTTTGAGGCATCAAGGGATCAGAAATTTAGCATTGGAAGGCAGCGTGGAGGGTAAAAATCGTAGAGGGAGACCAAGAGATGAATACACTAAGCAGATTCAGAAGGATGTAGGTTGCAGTAGGTACTGGGAGATGAAGAAGCTTGCACAGGACAGACTAGCTTGGAGAGCTGTAGCAAACCAGTCTCAGCACTGAAAACCACAACAACAACAACAATTTCACAAATTACGAAGTTCATTTGCTTGTCAAAGAATTAGCAATAAATAATAAAGATACAGATGCTATTTCCAAACTGAACAAAAATATACTTCTTTTGGTAAATATGTTGGGGCTGGATTAAAATTATGTTTTTGTATGCATATAAATTTATGGCTGTAAGTATTGGTAAATTTTCTTCTAATCTTACAAAAGAACAGTTTAGAAAAATAGCAAAATATTTTGAAGATGAAAAATTAGATTGAATAGTTAAAAAAGGAGTTTGTCCTAATGTAATGAATATACGAATCATGAAGTGTAAATTACAAGAAACTAATTTACCTACAAAAGAGTGTTTTCATTCGTGGATTAATAAAAACAATATTTCAAATGACGAATATAATCATGTAATAACGGTTTGGAAAAAGTCAATATTACAAATTTAGATGAATATACAAAATTATATAATAAATCTGATGTTTTGATAGCAGTAGATATTTTCGATGATTTTAGAGATATATGTATTAAATCTTATAACCTTGATCAATTGTGGTATTTTACAGCTATAGGATAATCTTGGGATTCTATGTTAAAATGACAAATATTGAATTAGATTTGTTAAACGATTATGATATGGTTTTATATATAGAGACAGGAAATGAGGTGGAATTTTTAAAACTGTTAAAAGATATACTAACTGATATAATAAATATACGAAAAATTTGGAGCCAAAAACGATCAAATTATATTGTATATTTATAAAGCAAATAATTTATACTCTTCGGCTATATCTCAGTGATTACCATTGAAAGATTTCAGTTGGTTAGAGCCAAAATGTTTTATTTCTGAAAAAAAAAGTTTAAATTGTCAGATGACAATAAATATGGCTATATTTTAGAAGATGATTTAGATTATTCAAAAAACTTACAAAATTATATGAAGATTTGCCATTACCACTAGAAAGAGGAAATAAATTATTATCAACATAACAAATATTAAAGAAAAATGTGTTTCACGTTATAGAAATATTAGACAATATGTAAATCTTGGAACAAAATTACAAGAAATTCAAAGAATCTTATCATTTGAACAATCATATAGGCTGAAAAAAAAATACTGATTTTAATACAGATGCGAAAAAATTTAGCTAAAATTTTTGAAAAAGATTTCTTCATGTTAATGAATAATTCAGTTATTTGGAAAAACAAGGGGAAATATTAGACATAGACAAAATATTAAAATAATAACAGATCCAGGAAAATATACGATGTATAAATCAAAACCAAATTATGAACATGGTGCTGTATTTTCCGAATGTCTAGTAAACGTTCATATGAAAAAAATAAAAATAATATTCACTAAATCATTTTAATCTGGATTCAGTATTCTAGATATTTCTAAAATAAAAATGTATCACTTTCATTAAATGTCATAACCCCAAAATATTGCGAAAATATTGATTTATGTTATGTGGATACTTATTCTTTTATTTATGATAGAAGAACTAAAGATTTTAATAATGATATGGTTCCAATGCTAAACGAATTTGAAACAATCAATTCTTCAAAAGATAATATTTTTGGAATTCTGCAAGTAAATAAGGAAGTTCAAGGACAAATGGAAATGAAAATTGTCCAAAAACTGTGTTAGAGCACAGTACTTTAACAGCGGAAATGTATGCTTGTAGAAATGGTGATAAACAAGAGAAAAAAATTCCAAAGGAGTTACAAAATCTGTTGTAAAAATGAAATTAGTTTTGCTGATTATAAAAACTGTTTAACTGACAAAACGAAACCATATAGGAAAATTACTTTGACTAGACCATTTAAACACGAATTGTGACAGTTGAACATTATAAAATTGTTTTAAGTACTGTTGATGACAAACGTGTTATATTACAAGACGGAATTGATATGTTACCATATGATCATTATACATTAGACCCAAATGAATAAAAACTTGTTGAAATTGACTTCGCATGAGAATTAAACAGCTGCACAGAAGATTAACTAAAATAAAAAAATTTACTAGTTCGTAACATTTTTCCATAATATGGTATCTTTTGATTTTTTTCCGAACACAATTATAAACAAATTTTCCACAACAATACTCGACTTTTTGATGATATGATTCCTTTTCGATTTATCATAGTCACAATTACGAATTTATTTAGAAGAATTACTAATTTCTTTTTCACAAATTCCACAAAAAAGAATTTTATACCAGTTATTAACAAGTTCTTTTATCTGATCATAATAGTTTTCCATATATTATGTTTGGTGTTTTCTTTGCACAGTCAGTTCAACCTGTTTGAAGGTACTTTGTTTTGTTATTTATATTTCTTTATTTGTTTCTTTTCCTTGATTGCACAATGGACAAATGATTTTTTTGTCGCTTTCCATTTCTAAAGAAAAATTTATACAAAATAAAAAATTAAAAATAGTAAAAATTTTGTTATATATTAATGGTTTCATTTGTTGATCTAAAAATACTAAATTTATATAAAACAAATAGAAGTTTTATTAATTATTGATGAGAATAGTAATTCACAGTTCTAAGAAAAGGTTATGGCTAAATTTTTAGAATATAACAGAGTAAACAAAGCCTTAAAATATTTTGATGATACTGATACTATTATAAAAATTAACCCCCTCGTATTTGGAAGTATTGAACGAAAATGAAAAATCAAGTATTTGCATCAATGAAAGAGGTTATCTAAAAAGGAAGAAATAAAACAATTCAAAAAAGGTTTAGTCATGAAGTTTTACCTTCATTAAGAAAAAAGGGGGAATATAAAATAAAGATTAATGTAAAACATCTCTATAAAAGTCAAATAAATCATTAATAGATCAGAATAAAATTAAAGATGATTATATAAAAATATCAGATGAAATGTATGATAGAACTTTAAAAACTTTACATGTAAGAAATTAACGAATAAATCGTTTATTATCACATGTTGTTCTTCAAACAACTGTTCGAAAATTAAGACTGAATTTTGTTATTTTTTTGATTAGATTGTCCTCATTATGGATAATTATATTATTCTGACATAATTTAAAAATGAATAAAATCAAACAGATATTAACAGAAATAGACATCTAAATTGCGAAGAATTTTAAGAATTACTTATCTACTGAATTCAGTAAATTAATATCAACGAATAAAAGAAAGCTTAAAGACATATTTTTCATTGAAATTTTTTAATACTTTTAGTAATTATTCAACACAACATTTGCGTGATGATACAGCTAATCTAGCAATGGTTTCTAATAATTTGAAAATAAATTTCCAATGTGGTGTTGTTGTTGTTGTTTCGGTCTTCAGTCCTGAGACTGGTTTGATGCAGTATTTCCACGTACTTTCCTCATAATAAAATTTTAAATAACGTTCATAAAAATGTTTATATGCACCTACTACAGAAAATTAATCAAATGTATCTCACTCCAGTAATTCAAATTTATTATTTATAATATAGTTCTGAAAGTACGTCTTTTTGTAAAATTTTAATTTTAATATCAAAATATGCTCTGTTTTCTTTAATGAAATAATAAGAATAATGAAAATTATATTCAGTATCAAACATTTATTCCTTAAATTACTTTTACCATTTATATATAAAATTTTTAACATTTTTAAAAATTATTGTTAGTTTTCCTTACCCAATTACTCGGCAAATTATCAAATCCAAAACAATTAACATTTACATTTGTACCTTTCTAATTTAAAACATTTTTAAAAAGATAATCATCTGAAAAATTCGTTTTCAGTAGTTCTTTCCTTTCATTTGTTCACCATTTACATATTTCAATTTATATGTGATTGGAGAAGAATAATAACATCTTCATTTTCAAACTACTCTGTTGACCAGTTGGTAGTACATCTTTTTTGAAAAATGCCTTTCAATTTAGTTATTCTAACTCTATCTCCTATTTTATATTTAGCATTGGTTTCATCGATTATCATTCTATATCTATATACTACAAAAATAGTTAAATAGTTTCACCAAATATAATTAGTTTTACAACAACTGGAATAGTTTTAAGAGGATTCTTTAATATTACAGTTAGAAAATTTGATTGTGCACTATTTTGATTTACTGGATGTCAGTAGTGATTTTGTAAAGTTAATCAAAAATACTCAGTGAAAGATCAGAATCATTAATTGTTAAACGTCTCATTATATTTTCACCACCACCAACATGTTTTTTTAAGAATAAAATCATGTCCATTGAATCTGTGCTCTCCTCCAGTTATAAAATTAAATACATTTTTTTATTATATACTTTTTCTTTATGATCACTTAAATCCGTTTTACTGGCATAATTATTCAGCTACATTATAATACTTGTATATTCAAGTTTTGTAACTAGATTTGATAACTTATGCTGTATTTAATCTTTTTTACTACATCTTTTACAGCTACTGGATTATTTACATTCACCATTCTTCTACCTTTAATAATCAACATAACCTCTAGTTACTTTAAAAATGGTATTAAATTCTTTCTGAAATTGCTAAATTACATTAAATATTTTTAAGTCTACTGATGATTGAATATGTTTGGTTTCAAACCTTCACATTTTGAAATTAATTCATTATTAATTTTGGTTCTAATGATTGAAAACCTTTTTGCTTTTTTGTAAATCGTCATTGAATTTAGCATACAACTTATTTCCAAATATGTCCATTTATTAAATTTAAAATATCATTAAACTTATAATTCATATGTAATAATTTTAAAACAAATGTATACAAATGTTCACTAATTAATTCACTGATGTTTTAATTTCTGAAAACTTGAATTTTTTCTCTATATATAAAACCAAAACAAAAGAAACAAAATTTATACTGTTGAAAATATAGTAACTGAACTTAACAGTTATAGTAATGGTTCTGCAGAAGTGTTCACTAAATTATCAAAACTGAAAAGCATAAATATTACAATGTTTCAAAATCTGAAATTTTGCAAATAAATATGGCGAAAAAGTTTTTTACTTTTAGATGATAAATTCAAAATTACTCGTCCACTTATTACACTAAAATCTTTTCTGATGACGATGAAAAATCATAAAAAAGTTGTTGGACTATTGGCCGAGTGCACCAACCCCAGTCAGAAAGCATGATAACTAAGGTCCCGCCATCTTGGTTAAAAGTAAATCGTATTTAAAATGTTTCTTCAGTGCACCAACGTTAATTGCTGGTCAGCAAAACGTCATCAGGCAACCGTGTATTTGACCACAGTAAACTCTCTACATTGTAATGGAACGTACCCTGGCGATGCAAAGATGTTAGTAAACATGAAATTGCACGGATAATTGCTGATGCTACATTCTGTCTTTGCTGTTTTTTCCGTCGACAAGCAGACTTGTGTATACGTACCTCGGTACCTATTTCTGATCTGTTCGTTTTTTTTGGAGAATAATGGATATTAAAAGAAGAACACTGAATTTCTCGAAGTATGAGATAGATGTACTTCTTGAACTGGTGGGTGCAAATGCATCCATTCTTGGAAATATTAAAACCAACGGCTGTAGCTTAAAAGAAAAACAGGCAATGTGGTCCGATGTTGAGGCGCTATTTAATTCTACTCCTGGTAAGTTTACTCATAACTTTTCTAGGTTCATCGAAAGCGTAGGATACGGCACACTCTGGCTTTTAGTTTGAAATTTGAAAGTGTTATTGGCGTACCACTGAAATAAGTGGTAGTGCAACTGAAACTCGGACTCGTTTACTACCTATTTTTCACGTGGCTCATCTGCAAAGGGGGTTGGTAGTAAAGGGTTGCATTTGCGCCCCTATTATTGTGTCAGATATTGGCTGGCTTTTTGAACAGCAGTGAACTGAACTATACACGTTCGGATTGAAACATTTATTCAAAAGAAACACTTTAACGTTGTGGCCATGCATTTTTAAGTTCACAAATAATAATTGGTGCAATTTGTACACTAATTGTCTCACACCCACACACTTTCACTTTGTTCCTTCGCCTACACTAGCGTCCATGCTTGCACTCGCGGCACTTTGCCGCTCCCAACTCGCCACCACCACGGCTAACGACCAAAAACCCCGATTTTCCCACTCGAATCCACAGTCCTGAGTCGGGTCACATGACACCACAGTAGTCAAAATAATCGCTAAACATGGCCACAATCGTTTACAATATTTTATAATATTTAAATACTTAAATCTAAATACATTATATAATTTTACAAATTATCACCACACTTATATAATTTGTTGCAATTAAAAGAAAACTAAAACACTTTGCAATGGAACTACAATGCCCATCAAAACACAAAACAAGTATTATCCGGTCTATTTTGCCCAGCATATTATCTCTGCTGCTGTGCTTTAAATTTTAAATTACTTGAAAGAGTTCCATATTACACCCTGTTACCTTACAATAGAACTATGTACATTTATGGTTGGAATTGTTTTGTTAGTTTTAAATTTAAAATCCAATGCAGTGCTACTGTTAACTAAATATTATGTGACTAACGGAAGCTTTGTTGTTGAAAATTGTGGACATACGTTTCTCACTTAGCCCTGTGCTGTATTCTTCATATATGCCTATACCACTTTCTACTTAATGAACTGATATGTAAACAACAGCCAGATATAGATCTTAGATTTTTATTGCAGTTATATGTTAAGAGCCTCAGAATGCAAAATGGACTTATGAATGTAAATAATATAAGAATTAATTTATGGTACTACAAACTACAACATTTATTTAATTTCAGGTGTGACAAAAAGATCCTGTGACAGGCTGAAAACCTGTTATGAAAACATGCAAAGAAGACTTCGAAAAGACCTTGCAGAAGAAAAGGTGGAAGTGTATAAAACAGGTGGGGGGAAGCCTACCCCAAAAACCAAGATCCATGATTGGGCTAAACTGTTAGAAATTTTTGGTTCCTCAGTGAAATCCTTAACAAATGCATACAATTCCGATGCACAGTTTAGCAAGATTGTGGATGTTGTCAACACGGAGTGCAGTGCAGTGCAGTGAGAACACGCCACCTACTTCAGTTGTCGAGTTAGCAGAGTGCACAGAAACTAGCACTTCCCACACACCTGACGTAATACAAAGTAAAGAGACACCAAAGAATGTTCTGGTGGATGTCACTCAGGTGCAGTCTGTTTTGCAGTCTCCTGATCCACCCAATGAAAACATTTGCACGCTGAAAAATACATGGCATCGTCGCAGGATGCCTGCAAAACCAGGGGCATCAGGTTCAGGAACAGTAATCGAAAATGTGTGCAAGAAGAGAGTGGAACTATTGGAGGCCCAATTACACATGATGAAGGCAGAACACAAGAAGGAGCTGAGGATTAAAAATTTAAAGATTCTGGCCTCTGGAAGAAAAACTAAAATACTGGAAGAAGAAAAATGCCAGTAACATGTGATTTTTTTTCTGGTGACAGTGGATTTTTGTAATTTTTTGTGCTGTGTGTTCTATTCTATCTAATGTATTAAAGTTGCCTTACAGTTCAAATTGTTTATCTGTGTTTGCCCTCTTAATGATGACTGCTACTATTCTAGTTGTCGTCTGTCTAATATCTGCTTTCTGTCTAATATCTGCTTACAGCTTATTTGCCCTGGACTAAGTTTCATCCAATCACTTAAAATTAGAACTACTTCACATATAAAAATAGATTAGTAACACTGCAGTTTACACAAGTAAGATACATGTCAGTTGCAGGCCTGCAGCCATAATATCAGGTGCAAATTTCTACTTACATGACTTAACAATGCAGTAGACTGTTAATGAAACAAAATAATAGCAATAAAGCATCCTTGTTACTCTAACTTTGAAATGAACGTATGTGCTGTAACAGTTATATACATGAGGCCCAATGTAATCATGTTTTGCATTATTTATACCAGAAATATCCTACATATTAAATTATGAGGGGAAGTGCTCCAAATCATAACTTTGTGCATGCCATTTTCCTAGTAATACTCTGCACCTGGTAATGTTTATAATGGGAACCTATAACTTTTATTACAATACAATTTCAAGTGAGGCATTTTGAGAAATACATCTCTGTGATGGGCTCTCTTTTCTGCAAAAGTAAGCATAGCATATGTGGCTTTCCTAGCCACACCACTTGGTAATGTGTGTGGTGGAAACCTGTAACATTTATCACGACAGTTTGTGCAGAGAGGCACTATTGAGTAATACATTGCTAATATGGGCACTACGTGGCTTTTCTAGCAATACTTTGCACCTGTTAATGTTTATAATGTCAGCCTATAACTTTTATCACAACAGAATGTGTAGCAAGATATTTTCAGTAATGCATTCCTATGATGGGGCATTGTTTTCTGCTATAGTAATCATAGCATGTGTGGCTTTCTTAGCAATACTCTGCACCTGCTAATTTTTATGATGGCAACCCATAACATCTGCCAAAACTGTATTTGTAGTGACGCATTTTTCAGTGGCACTCTGCAATGACAAGAAATTCCCTTCTGTAAAGGTGAGCATTAAATATGTGAAAAAACTGCATCAATATCAGTGACAGAGTGAGGAAGGGAGTTTTCCTCAGTAATAACATGACGTATGACACTTATTACCGACAACCCACAGCATTACGGTTCCGCTTTCATATCTTCTGAAGTAGCACACTCCTTAACTACCTATTGCTCTTGCACTGATCCCCAAAGTATTAGACATTGCTGAGAAAATTCCATTGCGTTTTATAGCAATGATAACTTGGTTTTGGTGGCAATTTCTAAACACAAATTTGTCTTCAATTTCATGTATTTTTTGATACCGTACAGTTGTACATAATATTGTGTAAAGTGCTGCTACAGGCATGACTGGTTAGAGTTAACAATGTAATTCAATTCTTTGCACAACCTTATAGCCACACACACTTATGTTTGAAGCAAATCATATTGTAAACAAAGAGTAGTGATTAATATGGAACCAATTTAACAAATAAACTATCCCAAACTGACATTTTATGTTATTACTCAAATGATTATTTATTTTGTGCCTATGTGTTTACTGTATATTCACAACTTTAAGCTAATCTAGGTGATAAGACTGCATTAATAGTGATCAGAAGTGCATTAAAATAATCTCTAATCTGGAAGGTTCTAATAATAAAGAATGTGCTCTTTTAACATTGCAAAACTGTTGGACCTTCACATATTTGTTGTTACAGTAGAAAATTTAAGAGATGTTTAGGATCTATAGTGAACATAATACAGAACTATCCATTATATTTTATTCCACTCACTTTTACTCTCAAACTCTCTAAATGTAATGGAGTCATTTGTTCTCAAATCTAAGTACATACCCAGAAACTGAACATGTATATAAATAACAGTAGTGCATTGCTTTCACAACAAATGTGATATGAGAGAAAATTCCATCTTTAATAATGAATTATTAACAGCTCCACACGAAAAAAACCTCAGAAAAGCAGTAGCTGGTTAATTGTCTGTAGGCAGTGCAGCCTGTCCCTGGCATGCCACATCCTCAAATTTCTCATTACACATCCAGTTCAGTGAGTAGCTTTATGTTCCCTAGATAGCAGAAAAAAATAGATTACATGCTGAAATAAAAGGAAAAATTGAAAATACGGCGAAGTCCCGTAACTATAATCATAATTTTTCATTCTGAACAATGTCTGAATTTATGTTAGCTTATCGGAAATGTTATTTAATTATAGCACGGCAAATTGCTCTTCCAGGTAATGTATCATCACGATACATCTGCAGTCCAGGTAGCATGGGTTGGTTATCTTCCATGTTGGGGTCTCTCTCATCACGTACCTGATTTAAAAGTCGAGAACTTTCTGGATCTTCTGGTGGTTCTTCACTGCTCGTACTCCTCGCAATATTATGCAATTATTGACATTGCTTTCTGTGGATTACATCCTATTCCTAGAGATAATATGGGAAATCTTCTCTTCCACATACCATATTTTCTCTCAACAGTGTTTCTAGTTTTAATATGAGACCGGTTATATCGATGTTCTGCTTCATTTTGCGGATTTAATAGTGGAGTTAACAAGTAGCATCTAATGCATAGCCACTATCTCCCAATAAGTGACCTTGTGGTATTTCTTCGTTTTCAAATTGAGTTCTGCGAGCACAGTTGAGAAATATGGTACTGTTGTGCACAGAGCCCGGCCATCAAACGACAATATCTCTTATTAACAAATTGTGATCACTAATGGTTTGACAGGTAAAGGAAAAATATGATTTCCTATTGCAGAAAAGTTCTGCATTATGTCCTCCAGGAGACAAGGTACCAAGAACGCCAGGAAATCGGTCCAATTGACTAAAACCATACATCACAGAGCACACTTCTTCTCTTCTAGGAAATTTTATAAAGTGTGGAGAGATTGATGCTATGATGTCTGATACGTCACTGATGATTCGTTGTGCTGTTGTTCGATCTACATTACTGTTTTCCCCAATAAGAATGTGAAAGCACCTGTTGCATATGCCCTCATAGTAATCAAAAGTAAGTTTATCGGCGAAATAGGGTTATTCCGATCAGTAGCAAATTCTAACCTATCATTAATTTGGTTTAATAACCACCGCACGGTTTCTTTCGACAGACGAAATCTCTCTTCAAACTTCTTGTCACCATAATCTTCAAAAGGGTTTCCCCTTTCCACAAGCACTCCAACACGGTTTCGGTCACGATTTAAATGGTCGATGCCGTCCATAACATCGAAACGCGCCGCCATCTTAATAGCGTATGCTTCTAAAATCGCTGTTATGTCGAGAAAACCGGGAAAGAGCCCCAGTTAAATATAACCACAGTCGATTCCCTCGTTTAACTTAGATCGACGTTGGTGCACCAGAATTTTGCGCAGAACAGGATTATATATCGACTTAACCGCAGTTGATCGTGATTGGTGCACTCGGCCATATGTTTTATTTATCGAGGTAAAAAACAAAATAAACATCATTCAGTTCATATTATTGAATTAGAATAAATTTTATAATTTTAATTAAATTTTTTAAGTTAGTTTTTGGAATGTTAAAGTTTAATTGAATAATTTATTTTTTAATTAAAATGAAGATGTCGTTTTATGGGTATAGATACATTTTTGGTTGAGGGATATGGCAAAACTAGAATCTTGGTTTATATCCTGAAATTTTGAATCAATGTGCTCTTTGAGCCAGAAATATCTTTTATATACTACTGTTGGTTCTGGAGGTGTTGATAACATCTGAATTCCTAAAACTCCACTCATCCCTGGACGCCCTCCACAGTTGGGGGATCCTCACCGGCAGGTCGAATCAGGCTGCTGAACTGATGCGACTGCTGGAATACATGGCGACAGCTAGCAATGCATAACTCTCTGGCCTAGGGCGCTGTGTGTGGTTATCAGGAAATAAGTGTGTGGGATGTATGAGTATTTCAGCGATCTCCAACATCTAACCATGACAACTACTATAAAATGGAAAGTGAGGGAGTATTTCCAAGACATCTACAGCTGCTGGTTTACCAGGTATCCACTACTTTGTTCAGGACAAAGGAGGGATTAGTGTAGCGTATGATGGACGCTACCTACTTCTTCTCAAGTGTCTTTTGTGTGTGAGTGTGTTCGCATAAGTTTCTTCACACAAACAGGAAGTAATCACTGTGTGGTGCTATTGGTCCAGCTGTTAGCGATGTGATAATGAGCTTTTTCACAAGATATGTTTAGCGCGATCTGTGATGGTGTAATTACATTTTATGAAGGTATTTCTTGTTGATCAGAATAGAAAAAGCGCAGCAATTGTTCAAAAATTCCCATAATTGCTTAAATAAACAGTATTACACATATTTCTTTATCTACCAGAAGTTGTCTATACAAATTTCCATACACTGCAACCCATTTCCCACCTAACAGCCAATCAACTGAGTCTTTTAACCACCAATTTCCAGTTGGACGAGGGGAGTGGAGGAGAGCACAGTGGCCAAGGGGATTTCCCATAGAGGAGGGGTTAATTATTTGATAAATTTAATTAATTAGTCAATTCATTTGTTATCAAAAGTGTTCTTGTATTGGTGAGAGGATTTCTGAGAGGGGTGGGAGAGGAAGAATGGAAGTGGGAGAGGTAGGGGGTTTCTCAGAAGGACAGATTATCGTCATTGGGTCGTAAATCAAACCCCAGGGGCTATAAATCAGTTAACAGAACAGCAGGTTAAGGGGAGGGGTTACATGGAAAACCGCTTAGCAGAACAACAGATTAAGGTCATAAATCAATCAGCTGTCACAGTTTCATTAATTTTCATATAAATTTGATATCAAAAGTACACCAGAACTGGCTGCAGTCTACAACCCCAGCTAACTGGTGACTCCTATGCTTAAAATTGCCCACAGTGCAGAGTGCCCACCGATGAACTGTTTGGCTGACTTTTCGAGCGTCTTTAGGGACAGAAGTACCCTTGCAGCTGACAGTGGAAGGCCCTGCACAATCTGCATGCTTGACATGGAGGAGTGTGTGCTACATTTGGTGGAAGTAACCCGCTGGGATGATTAGCAGCATCAGCAGGAGTACCTCACTTTCTTATCTGGTGGGGTGCTTCATGAACACTTGCTGTATGTGTATCATCTACAGTATATTCAGGCCTTAAGGACACTGAATCATGTCAGACTGGGATTCTGTCAATGGCTGTTGCTGAAGTGTGTTGCAAAGCCACTGTTCACATCCAAGATTGTATTTACCAATGACACAGCGTTCACGAGAGATGGTGTTGTCAGTTTCCATAACCAGCATGTGTGGGCAGATGTAAATCCCCAAGCAATTCAGCTAAGAGGGCATCGACACTGGTTCTCAATCAATATATGGGCAGGCATACTTACTGATAGATTAATAGTCCCATATATGCCACCACAAATGTTAACTGGGGCACATGATTTGGACATTCTCATTAATGTGTTGCCTGCTTTACTGGAGGCTGTGCCATTGCAGCAACAAAGACAAATTGGTTCATGCAGATGGTACACCAGCGCACTTTCGTCACAATGTGCATGAACATCTGATGCACACTTTTCAGGACTGCTGGATTGGTTGGATGAGTCCACACCTTTGCCTGCTCATTCCCCAGGCTTCAATCCCCTATAGTTTTGGTTATGAGGACACTTGAATCTTGAAGGAACTGGTCTACAACACTCCAATCAACACCACACTAGTGTCTCACGACTTCAATGCATACCAGCAGGTAAACAACAGATGGATATAGTTCAAAGGGTGCATCATTCCCTACGGTGGAGGGCAGGCAGGGGGACAATTTCATGAATGGATGCCACATTGAACTCCTCCTGTAAACACTTGTTGATCGCAGAAAGTGTGCATTTCTAGACCCATGTTTATTGGATTTATTTTGCTTGTTTCGATGAGTACTACTGCCTCTCAAAGTATTTGACACATTCTTTATTTCTATGTGTGTGTGTGTGTGTGTGTGTGTGAGTGTGTGTGTGTGTGTGTGTGTGTGTGTGTGTGTGTGTGTCTGTGTGTGTGAGATGAATCACATATAAGCAAGATTTTAGACGTTTTGTAGTATTTTGAGGGTCATTTAATTTTGTTACATGCTTTATCCAATTAACTCTTGTATCAACCAAAATAATGAAGGAAATACCAGTCCGTGCACCCGCGGTGGCCGCAGGTTCGAATTCTGCCTCAGGCATGGATGTGTGTGATGTCCTTAGGTTAGTTAGGTTTGAATAGTTCTAAGTTCTAAGGGACTGATGACCTCAGATGTTAAGTCCCATAGTGCTCAGAGCCATTTGAAATACCAGTATGGTTTCTTAAAATGGAATGATAAAGTTTTTACTGGCATTCGAAAGCTCTTGAAAAGATGATTGCTATAAGATAATCGTTGTTTGTTATTTAATCATAATGTTATTTATTTATTTGTCCATGAGTTCTTGTGTGGGTTGACATAATGCACAGTAAGATGTTGGACATCATTTAACACAGTATTGTTTCAGTCATTATAAAATATCGTTAGTTACATGTGGTTGCTATACATGTTACTGGTACATTATTAGTTTTTGCTCCTATGCTTTCGATGGATTATGATTGATATTGGGACATTAATCTTTATCGAAGAACTCTTTTAGGCTATAGCAGCAACAGTCAATTAGATATGCCTTCACAGCAGCTGTGAATCCTACAACACTGTTTACCAACTATATGTTATTTGATAATTTTCTAAACATCTTTCTTCCAAGATGGATAACGCCATTTTGGCATAGTTTAACTTTCACTCAGCACATATGGAGAACCATATTTTGCCTTTTGTTTTGATTGTATATATCTTCATTTTTGAGGAAGAGTGCAGGATTTGCAGTTGCATTGCGTTTTGTGAATAGTATGGTTTCATATATTTGCAGGCAAGGAAATGGGAGGATCTTTAGTATTTTGAAGAGAGGCTTGTAAGGTTTTCTGTGTGTGTACCTTCTTTCATTCCTTTTAGGATTCTGAACAGCTAAATGCTACTGGGGAAGCTCCACAGAAAATGACTTCGTACTTCTAAAGTGACTGATCATTTGCATAGTACACAATTTTGAGGCAGCCCTTACTGCAACAGTTTTCAAGGATCCTCATCACAAAGCAGGATGTGCTCAATTTTTTTATGTGGTTGTCATTATGAGTCACACATCTGACATGTTACTGGATCCAGATCCCAAGAAATTTCGTCTGGTTAACTCTATTCACTGTTTTGTGTGACCATAGGCTACATATAGTTTGTCAGACCTGTTCCTTAACACTATGAAAGTTGAGTGCCATAGTGTTTCTTCATTTATGATTTGTGTATTGTGTGTAAATCAGTCTGCTATGCTATCCATTGTCTTTGTTTTGTTTTCTCATAGTAAGTTTTCAGTTTTTGCAGTAATGAGCAAGCTTGTGTCATCAGCAAACTCATAAGAATTTTGATAATTATATTGTTTGTAGGTCATTTACCATCGTGGCCTGAGCTCCCAGTTGCTGCACATCGACAGCGCAGAAAGATACGTATATAGCTTCTTTTCGGTGTTTACTGCATAGAATCTTACTCAAATTGCGTGTGTGTTTCGTATAGGAGGTGTAATTTCGAGTTTTAGTTACTTTAATCGTAAATCCAGGCAGATTGTAGCGCAGTCGTTAGGCATTTATACAGGTTAGTTAATACATTCTTTGCGTGTTTCCCTTGTGTTATCTAGGCACGGACTCATGTTTCAGTAACTGTTGTTCAACATCGATTAGAATGGGCAGGGATTGTGATTGCTGTGTTCAGATGAGGGCTGAGTTGGCATCCCTTCGCTCACAGCTTCAGGTGGCGCTGACTTCAGTCGCGTAGCTTGAGGCTGTTGCCAATGGGCACCACTGTGGGGAGCTGGACTTGGGTATCACGGGAATGTCAACCTCGTCCCGTCTGTCCCCAGATCGGTCTGCCATTGTGGTTGCCCCGGTTGCTGCCCGCAGTGGGGCTGAGCCCTTGTCTGTGGTTGATTGGGAGGTCGTTCCAAGGCGTGGCAGGCAGCGAAAGACGTCCCCAGAGGCTGATCAGAAAGCCTCCCCGGTGCGTCTGACAAACAGGTTTCAGGTTCTGTCTCTGGCTGAGCCAGATGCAGCTGCCTGCCCTGTTTCAGAGGATGATTCTCAGCCTTCAAGGTCTGGGCAATCGCAGAGGGTGGGCTTATTGGTAGTTGGGAGCTCCAATGTTAGGCCCGTAATGGGGCCCCTTAGGGATATGGCGGCTAAGGAGGGGAAGAAATCCAGTGTGCACTCTGTGTGCATTCCGGGTGGAGTCATTTCTGTTGTGGAAAGGATCCTTCCGGATGCCATGAAGAGCACAGGGTGCAGCCAGCTGCAGGTGGTGGCACATGTCGGCACTAATGACGTGTGTCGCTTTGGATCTGAGGAAACTCTCTGGATTCCAGCGGCTATCTGATTTGGTGAAGGCTGCCGGTCTTGCTTACGAGATGAAGGCAGAGGTCACCATCTGCAGCATCGTTGACAGAACAGACTGCGGGCCTTTGGTGCAGAGTCGGGTGGAGGGTCTGAATCAGAGGCTCAGACGGTTTTGCGACCGTGTTGGCTGCAGATTCCTTGACTTGCGCCATAGGGTGGTGGTGTTTCGGGTTCCGCTGAATAGGTCAGGAGTTCACTACACTCAGCTGGCGGCTACACGGGTAGCGGAGGCTGTGTGGCGTAGACTGGGCAGTTTTTTAGGTTAGAAGGCCTTGGGAAAGTACGGGGTAGGATGCAATCTCAAAGGGTGCGTGGCAAATACAGGACGTGCTTGGATCAAGGAACAGTCGGAATTGTAGTTGTAAATTGTTGTAGTTGTGCTATGAAAGTCCCTGAGCTTCAAGCGCTAATCGAAAGCACAGAAGCTGAAATCGTTATAGGTACAGAAAGCTGGTTAAAGCCTGAAATAAGTTCTGCAGAAATTTTTACGAAGTCTCAGGCGGTGTTCAGGAAAGATAGATTAGGCAGAATTGGTGGTGGAGTGTCTGTGTCTGTCAGTAGTGGTTTATCTTGTAGTGAAGTCGAAGTAGATACTCCGTGCGAATTGATATGGGTGGAGGTTATACTTAACAGCCGAACTAAGTTAATAATTGGCTCCTTCTACCGACCCCCAGACTCCGATGATATAGTTGCTGAACAGTTCAGAGAAAATTTGAGTCTCGTAACAAATAAATACCCCACTCATACGGTTATGGTTGGTGGGGATTTCAACCTCCCATCGATATGTTGGCAAAAATACTTGTTCAAAACCGATGGTAGGCAGAAAACATCTTCCGAGATTGTCCTAAATGCTTTCTCCGAAAATTATTTCGAGCAGTTAGTCCACGAACCCACGCGAATTGTAAATGGTTGCGAAAACACACTTGACCTCTTAGCCACAAACAATCCAGAGCTAATAGAGAGCATCATGACTGATACAGGGATTAGTGATCACACATCTCCGGTCATAACGCATGGTGGAACCATCTTTGAACCCTATACCAGATGTAGCGTATTGTGGATCCACATACAAACATCACTCCAGATATAACATATGTGTGCTCTGTTCCTTCACAAGATGGCCAATCATAATCGTAAATTAAGCACTACGGTCTAAGTGTCAGAAATATATAAATATCCTAACTGCATCGGCATAGGACCCTGGCTGGTATAGTTTGGTATATATGCTCGAGAACTAACCATGAGTGGGCGCACTGCACAGTCATATATCTACGTTTGCAATCTAGTACATGGTATGTGCAAAGTAGTGGAGGGGTGGTTTAGCGATGATACAGAAATTGGAAAGCATGCTCCCATCTCACTGGTCGGCATTGAAATTAGGAAAAACCGGTCAAATTGCTAAAATTGATTGCACTATCAACTGTGGTGCTTATCACAGTACATTGTCCCATATCAAAGGTGTCTTTCCCATTCCGACCATTCACTGGCACACTGTTGATTGACACGTAATGATTGACTGACACTATTTGCTTCAGGTGCGAGCAGTATCGTCCGGCAGTGGGTAGCAGTGAAACAGTGATCACATAAGTGGCCGCAATATGGGGAATCAATGCTCTTGGTCACTTTGAAATGGAACACCAAGACACCTGCTACCAAGTCAGTGTGAAAGATGAGATTAAATGTAGAGGTCATCACCTACATGCAGTTGTTTGGAAACGCTACATAGTGGGGCAAACTCTTCCAGTTTCACCACTTTGCGACGTCTTCCACATTTTTGTCAATAAGAAATAGCACCTCTGTCTTTTATTTCAACCATCTACGTTGTGGGAGCAGCATAGTTTACACCTTTTGATGCCCAGCTTTCTGTGAGAACCAATGGATCGAAACATGTTAATATCGGTTTAGCGCCTGGCAAAGATTTCGAGGTAGTGGTGATAAAACCTAAAGTTTGGCGGTGTAAAAAGCTGTGGTCATACACTGCTTTGGTGTGTTACAGCAAAATAAAATCCATCAAACAGCTTATAACGTTGTCGCTTTAATTTGTGGTGTAAGCGGAACTGATAGACAATAAAAGCGGGTTAAAAGCTGTGGGCTGTCTGGGGAAGTTAACCTTGTATTACTGAGCAACTGTTTCACCAGGTATCCAGTCTAGCTTACCAAATTCCCAACCAGACTAACATTAATTATAATCTTTTAATAGTCATACGACAACTGGTGATATATATATATATATATATATATATATATATATATATATATATATAAAAGATAATTTAAATAAAAAGAAATAAATCAATTTGTATTTGGAAATTTATTTTAACATTGATCATTGAAATTTCAGCATATTAAACTTGATTCCTGACTAAACTGGTGCCTTATTTAGGATTGTGAAAATGTGAGATTGCAATCTTACGGAACACATCAAATATGGAGCCAAGATTGGGAGACTGCATACAACACTGCATTCATAAAACAACACACAAAGAACGTTGAAACATATGCAAGAGAAAGTTAACCACTACCAACCGATTCAATTTTCACCCAAAGAAGTTACGTTCGTAGCACAATCCTGTCCGTCATGTAATTACCACACACTGGTATACTAAATTCATATTAACTCTTTGTGAAATCTTCGCGAAAAGAATAGCTGAGGGCTACGTTGATGATTACACCACATGCTTCACGTGGTCAACTTGGTTTACACAAAGAGTGTAACTCCACAATAATTTTGATAATTAAAATAAATTAGATCGAAAAGCAATTTACAAAAGAAAAACGTCGAACTGGTTACTATCATCTTACTCTTAACCTGATGGGTCAAAGAATTATATAAGCACGTGATAGTGGTCTCACAAAGTACACCCCACCTGGGTTGAACATTAAGAAAAGTTGCTATATTGAAAAATACTGTCAAGACGAGACGTTATAATGTCACGCACATCCGCATTTAAGATTGATGAACTTAGTTAGAGTTACTGATCAACACGTGGTTCCACTTTACTCACAAAGTAGTGACAAAGCAACTACTGGAATATATTCTGAATTTCACACGAGAATTACACTGTGCTGCAATTTAAGATAACATTAGATATTTTAGAGCTAAACCTGAAATAAAGGTGATTAAATTTTCAGTTAGGCTGAACTTAAGAAATCCATTGTCCTACAGACTTAGCAGACACGCGCTTAGCCAGAGATCTTACCACTTCAGACGCTCGCCACGGACAGACTGACTGGTCCCTTCCTGAGGGGTGGCTCACAAATACAAACGGAAGTGGCCAGAGGGGCAGCTTCCTATACCAACATGACAACGGACGGACAGGACCATACTAAGGATAGAAACCTCTCTGCTTTTAGAAAGTGTAGCTACCTGTTCCGATGTTGGTCCTACTGTTCTCTAGCAGACCGGCTTGTCTGCTACCCTCAAGCATGCAACTAGAAATACATTTGCTCATTCATCCTCTCACACAGAAGGGAAGGGGGATGACAGTATCTTATCATATACAGTATATAAAAGAAAGCTGATGTAGGTTCCGTATGAGACTGTGTGACATGAATTACATATAAACTGTGTTTTAAAGTGTAGTAGTGTGACAGATCGTTCTCGTTTATGTGTAAAAGTAACACGTTCCACTACTCAGCCTCCTTCCAGAAAGTCAGAAACGCCACAGTAAATTTAGAAGAGGAATTTATGCCGTAAATGACAACAGATTTAAGATATCAAACATGAAAGGAATCCAACAGAGACCTTTCATAACCCCAACGCTCTGGGAAAAGACTGTGCAGGGAATTTTCTGGCCATGCTAGGACATTCCCAAGCAGGCTTCTCACACCCTACTTAAACCAAAAGTGTAAAGAAAAGGCAAAAGGTCACCAGCTACTTGCTAAAACACAATAATTTCAACAAATCTTTAAAATCTACTAATTTCAAACAGAAAAAAAAAGAACACAATCTGTGACACCTATTTAAAAGATAGTGTAGACCTAATTTGGTCAGCAAGTAAAAACAATGGTTCCTGTGTCATTAATATGAAAACAATTTTTGGTTGTTACCCTTATGGAGTTCACCAGTATTTGCTCATTACAAGAGCCAACTGATCACAGGAAAATTTATGACTGTTTATTAACAAGCAAAATTTATGAAAATAGCAAAGGTGCCACAGCAATTAAAAAAGAACATGAAATAACATCAGTATTATAAAGCAGAACATTACAATGCACAATCCGCAAAAGCAAAAAAATGATAAGAGAAAAAACATGTTTTACAAAGTGGTTATCGCAAAAAATACTATATCTTATAAAACTAATAATTTGTAGAATTAAAATAACTTTGTGACACTAATTTAATCACTCTACTATATTTCAGTTAGTTAGCAAACAATGACCACTGTGTCATTATACTGAAACTACAATTAATTAAGTGATTGTTACCCTTATGGGGTTCCTCACAATAAATATGCCCCATGCAAAGGCTAATCGATCATAGTCCAATGAGAATGAAAAGCTATCTGACTGATAAACGAAGCAATGCCACAGCAATGAATTTACGAAACAAAATATCACAAATCTAATACATCACACATAAACAAACATTGATAAATAAAACAGCTCTGAAAGTACAATAGTCAACTTCTAAAAAAAAACAATAAATAAAACACCTGCAAAATACAAGAGTCAAAGTCTAATAGACGCCAATAAATCGAACCCCTGCAAAACACACGAGTCAAAATTTCTGTTACAGAAACACACGTATATGCATTGAACTAAGAACCGTATAATCACTGTTCACTGACACACTCAGTAGTTCCACTGTTCTGAGGCACGATATAAGGGGTGGGGGGAGGGGGGTTCGTCGCCGCAGCTGTCAGTAGGGATTTTTGTCCATCTGTTGCATGCGATCCCGCCGTCTCTGCCCTCTCATGAAGTTTCTCTTTTGGCCCGTGTCACGTACATCTCGATTTGGTTCCATGTTTGTGTTGTCAAATTCGTGCGGTATCCTCATTTGACACGCCAGGTTGATATTCCTGGGCAAGGATGACACTTAATGGCTCTTCTTTGTGCCACCCTTAGCAACCAGAGAACATCGAACTATGATTTACTGTCGCTTGACAGTGGGCATCTGTCAGGAAATGTTGATAGGCGTCGTTGAAGTCTGCCAGTTTCTCTGGACAGTATGTGTCAAAAGGCTCCACGCCCTTTGTGTTGTTACATTCTTGAGTTATCCTCAATTGGCTCGCCGGTTTGATATTCCTGGGCAAGGATGACACTTAATGGCTCTTCTTTTGTGCCACCCTTAGCGACCAGAGAACATCGAACCATGATTTACTGTCACTTGACAGTAGGCATCCGTCAGGAAATGTCGATAGGCGTCGTTGACGTCTGCAAGTTTCTCTGGACAGTACCTGTCAAAAGCCTCCATGCCCCTTGTGTTGTTTCACCACGGCCGTCTTGTCATGGTCGCGTGCGTGTGTTGCATTGCCAGCAGATGGATTTCTGCGCGGTGGACCACTCGCCCATCTCAGGTCATCGCCTCCACGAAAGGTCGCACGGGGCGGCCGCCCATTAGCTCCAGGTGCAAGGGAAAGTGTTTGTCGCGTGCCCTTCTTTTGTTGTCGACCGCACTCCCGAAGTGGCCCGGTTGACAGCGTGTCCTGCTGGGAAACCCGCTAGTTTACAACTAGCCCTCCTCCTCGCTGCTCCCGCTGTCTCGTAAGAGTTTAGCCGGTTCACTTTCACGTTCTCAACTGCATTCACAGAAATTGTTCATCATACTTACGTCATTACCAAATGTCATACATAATACCGCTTAGTATTGTCTTTCACAATTTTTTAAGTACAAAAGTGAGACTTATTCTTTTTTTTTTTTTAAATAAAAAAATTACATGAATCGACAATATAAAAAATAAAAGTTAAATGACTTGACAATATTAAAAAATAAAAGTGAAATGACTTGACAGTATAAAAATTAAATTTAAATGAACTGACAATATAATATTTAAATCCACATCACTAATGTGGTTCACTTACGTTTTAATAAATCAAATGCTACTTATTAATTCACTAAAATGAATAGGATTATGCCTTGTGCAAGTATAGGTCAGGACAGCAAAGGGTTCACATGTTATTTACACACACACACATGCACACCTGTTGTCTATTCTACAAACTAACTACCCATAAACATGCATTACTCAAAATTTTACTTCAATCCACTACTAGTTAAGCCAACAAGCTACTTCAATGCTATTTCAACACCGTGTATATACCACTACAACATTGTTCTAATTCGTCCTCTTCTTGACGCTCGCGGCATACGTCTTGTCACATGATAAACATGGAGAAACGTTCCTTAAATATACAAAGTAGAAAGAACAATGGTTATTTGCAAATCAAAACATTTATACCAGTTCACACACCTGATAAGAGACTCGCAATTACACATTTATCATACTTATATATTCACACATAAAACAGTAAGAAAATTTCATCTAAAATTACGTTATCACAAGAATTAATCACGCAGATGACTCTGAGAAGGGTAAATTTTTTTTTATTTTTTTTTATCCTACAGGTTATATTACATTTTCTTACCCATTTTGCTCCAATTTCGTTCCTTCTTTAAGTTACCTTTCGCTTCTAAATCAGTTATTTCGCCTGTGGTGGTTATTCTGGATTCATTTTTCATCAATGGCAAAATTGTGGCTCCTCTATTCTGTAAAACAGTTTCATCTTAACATATTGAACTTACAACAGACACAAAAGATCCGAATCCTCCTGTAGTTTAAATGACAAATGTTTTGCTTCATCCTTATTACCTTAAACCAAGCTTTCCTTCGATCCTATAATCAAAATTATTTAATCTTCCTCTACCTTCAAGAGGGAAGTTTCTTCAGTACAAATCATATAGGCTGCAGTGCATCCCGCACCAGCGAAAACAGTAAGCTGTAATGCTCACAGCATCAGCAAAACACATAAACGTCGCTTTTCTGGGACAAGTATTAACGCAGAATAAGTTTTCCAGGCTTTGGCTCAACATCGATCAAGACTACAGAAAGGATCCATATTTCTGTATTATTCTCCATTTGCTGAAAAACTGCTCATATTTGACTACCATAATACTATATCAGGCCACGCAAATTACACAAACCACAACTCTTCTTTCACCTTGAGGGAAATCAATCTACTTACGAAATCCACAGACAGCACTTTACGTACTCAGCTATAAAGAACAAAAAAGACATATATCATCAATATTAACATATCATTGCATATTGGGAAGCCAATGGTTAAACAATCGTATTATCGCATCCTGTTTTCAAGATTGTAAACTTCCTCATTCCTTTCTCAGAGTTCTCCTATCTTAAAATATTAATACAACACGCATACTATAGTAAGAAATCCTCATTTATACTGACAGATATAGAATAGTAATAGATAGACAGTAGCACTGAAAGCAGAAAATCGGAAACAAGGCTACTAATAGCTGGGGACCTGGGTTTGCCAGACCCATAATACCCACAGATCGGATATTCCCCTGAGTTTTGCATTCATTCAACACAGATCTTGCTTCCCTCAAGACCGACTCGTTTCATTTTACACAAAAAAAAACATAAACAGCATTTCACTCGTTCACAAAGAAACCTTTTATGTTCACATTTGAACCAACCTAAATCCTAATTGCACAAGGAAAGAAAAAAAATTTAAAAACATCACTTCAATCAATCACATAGAAACATCTTTATCATTATTTTTTACCAGCATATCATTCAAAATGCATACGTCACAAATTTAAACTAATCAATTCTTTCACCTCACCGTCCTCTCTACTTCTCACTGTCCGTTCTACTCATTTGCCATGTCGCTCATTTGTTCCGATTGGGCGCCTTCTGCGCTCATCGTTTGTCATTGCCGGTTTTCTTCATTTCCATTTGCTGGATTATGTCTAGGGTTAGCTGGCCGAATTTCAACATCATGAGGTGCTCCGCCTACAGTCCTATGCCCACCGTATTCATCGTAGTATCGATTCTGGTTGCCGTACCTGTAGCGATCACGATCTTGTCCATGTCCTCGATCATTTCCGTTGTTCCACCTGTGTTCGCGACTGTTACCCCAGTTTCTATACGGCCGGTCCCGATTATTGTTCCGTTCGGGTCGCGACGACCAGTCACGCCGTTGATTAGTACTGCGGCCACAATTGCGATCGCGATGCTGTGCCCCGTAATAACATTGTGCCTGATTAGGCGGACATTCTCCTGTATTGTATTCCAACTCTTGGAGAAGTGTCTTAAACGTTTCCACGTCCTCTTTGCATCGTCCCGAAAGAATGACGTGGCGCAAGTGCATCGGCAATTTGGTGATGCATATCCTAATTAGTTCCGCAGGCCGTATGGGTCATATAAAAATTGATTTGCCTGCAGCGTGTGGTTGAATAGGCGTGCAGGGCTGCCGAAACCAGACTGGTTCAAATTTGGCAGCATAATTATGCCATGTTTGACCCTATCTTGTGCCGCTTCCGACCAATAGGCGGACAGAAAGGCTTGTCGAAACTCCCGAGTGGAGTTGCAGTGACGCGCTGCCGACCTCATGCAAATCGCCGGTTCGCCTTCCAAATAGCCACACATATATTCTATCTTATGTGAACTTGCCCAGTCGAGGGGAAGACAAAACTCAAATTGCTCGAGCCATGCTCGTGGATGTATTCCTTTTTGCGAATTTCGGAATATCTCAAACTTTCTGACCGTAAGGAAATGTTTGAAATCAAATCCCCACATTTCCTCCCGGCGAGGCCCTTGAATGTTTCTATTTTTCTCATGTCTGCCCCTCAAAATACATTCTTCCCTGTTGTCAAAATCTCCCTCGTGGCCGGAGTCCCTCTCTGCACTGTCCGTACGGCTATTTTTTGTGCTATTGGCGAGTTCGGAATCACACGCCATGCGGTTTTCCAGATGCGCCACGCGTTCTTGTAATTCGCCTGTTACAGCTTTGTTCCGCCTGTTCACTTCGAACTGTCCCTTCTGAAATCTAAGAAGCGAACGCACTTCTTCGGTCTCTGCGACCGCTACCGGTGTAGTATTGTTCTCGCTTTCCGTCACCTTCATCGTGCCTACGATGTCCGCTAATGCCGCAATCTTATCATGTATTTGTCTGTTGTCCTCCGCCCCAGTCTGCTTCAATTGTTCTACTTGCTGTTCGAGAGCGTGAATCGCTTGACTGTTGTCCGCTACTGTGTTGCTAATGGACGCTGGACAATGCGTTTCCGCCTCCTGGACCCTCGAGAGTACCTGCTGGTGTTCTCTTTGGCATTCTTCTCTCAGCGCTTGGAAATTCCTAAGTAGCTGTTCTTCGCTCTCTTTCGATTCCGCATCGCAACTCCACTTGCCCTGTTCTAAGGCTTGCAGACGATCATCGATTTGTTCAAATGTATGGCCTAATTCTTTCATAATACCGCTTTTTATTTCACTTGCCAGATTGTTTATTCTTTGTGAGATATCATCGGACACTCTCTGCCTCGACTTGTCAACTTTATTTGTCTGCTGGATTAGTTTTTCGTCTATTTGTTTGCCTAGCTCACGGATCGATTTTTCGGATGATTCTTTTTGTTCTCAGAACGATTTTTCTGATTTCTGCGTCATTTGTTCGCCTAGCTCGCGGATCGATTTTTCGGATGATTCTTTTTGTTCTCGGAACGATTTTTCTGATTTCTGCGTCATTTGTTCGCCTAGCTCGCGGATCGATTTTTCAGATTTCTGCGCCATTTGTTCGCCTAGCTCTCGGATCGATTTTTCAGATTTCTCTGCGTTTTCTTCATTTTGCTGCAATAAGGCTTTCATGAGTTCTGCCAAATCAATTTGGTTAGTTGGAGGCAAACTAATTTCTGGCTCTGATGTGAGCCCGTTCATCCCATTTTGCATTTCCTCTGAAGTATTCCCCATTGCATTTTCGCAACCGTCCGGCGTGTTAATATTCGAAATCAAATTATCCCCATGGTCCATGTTGCTTAAGTTGTTGGACTGCCTACTTTTAGCTTGGTTACGAGTCTGCATTAGTTCAATTTATGCCCGGTACGTAACACACTAATCACAATAAATGTATCCCCCAAAAATTTCGACAGTTACACGAAAGGTACCCAACCTAGTATGCACCTTTTCACACGCAAAACAAATTTTTATCTTTGATTGAAACAGTGCAATGTACAAGCGAGAAAAAAACACACACACACACACATAAAACACACAAATATAGAAAACAAAATAACAAGACAAACAACACAACGCCGCTCAACAACGCAGTGAATCTTTTGAAAGTCTCCTCAGAAACAACGCAGAAGTTGTTTGAGCGCTGTAGGAAAAAAAATTAAGATTATACAACGCTTGCAATCTAACGTTTCAGAGATTTCAGAGTCTAGTGGGATCACAGAACAGGGTCGCCATGTGTAATGTTGTTACTTTAATTTGCTATGTAAGCGGTGCTGCTAGACAATAAAAGCGAGTTAAAAGCTGTGAGCTGTCTGGGTAAGTTAACCTTGCATTACTGAGCAACTGTTTCACCAGGTATCCAGTCTAGCTTACCAAATTCCCAACCAGACTAACATTAATTATAATCTTTTAATAGTCATATGACAACCGGTGATATATATATAAAAGATAATTTAAATAAAAAGAAATAAATCAATTTGTATTTGGAAATTTATTTTAACTTTGATCATTGAAATTTCAGCATATTAAACTTGATTCCTAACTAAACTGGTGCCTTATTTAGGATTGTGAAAATGTGAGATTGCAACCTTACGGAACACATCAAATATGGAGCCAAGATTGGGAGACTGCATACAACACTGCATTCATAAAACAACACACAAAGAACGTTGAAACATATGCAAGAGAAAGTTAACCACTACCAATCGATTCAATTTTCACCCAAAGAAGTTACGTTCGTAGCACAATCCTGTCCGTCATGTAATTACCACACACTGGTATACTAAATTCATATTAACTCTTTGTGAAATCTTCGCGAAAAGAATAGCTGAAGGCTACTTTGATGATTACACCATATGCTTCACGTGGTCAACTTGGTTTACACAAAGAGTGTAACTCCACAATAATTTTGATAATTAAAATGAATTAGATCGAAAAGCAATTTACAAAATAAAAACCTCGAACTGGTTACTATCGTCTTACTCTTAACCTGATGGGTCAAAGAATTATATAAGCACGTGATAGTGGTCTCACAAAGTACACCCCACATGGGTTGAACATTAAGAAAAGTTACTATATTGAAAAATACTGTCAAGACGAGACGTTATAATCTCACGCACATTCGCATGTAAGATTGTTGAACTTAGTTAGAGTTACTGATCAACACGTGGTTCCACTTTACTCACAAAGTAGTGACAAAGCAACTACTGGAATATATTCTGAACTTCACACGAGAATTACACTGCGCTGCAATTTAAGATAATATTAGATATTTTAGAGCTAAACCTGAAATAAAGGTGATTAAATTTTCAGTTAGGCTGAACTTAAGAAATCCATTGTCCTACGGTCTTAGCAGACACGCGCTTAGCCGGAGATCTTACCACTTCAGACGCTCGCCACGGACAGACTGACTGGTCCCTTCCTGAGGGGTGGCTCACAAATACAAATGGAAGTGGCCAGAGGGGCAGCTTCCTATACCAACATGACAACGGACGGACAGGACCATACTAACAAGGGAACCTCCCCATCGCACCCCCCTCAGATTTAGTTATAAGTTGCCACAGTGGATAGACCTCGTAAAACTGAACACAGATCAATCGAGAAAACAGGAAGAAGTTGTGTGGAACTATTAAAAAAATAAGCAAAATGTACAAACTGAGTAGTCCATGTGCAAGATAGGCAACATCAAGGATACTCCGAACTCGGGAACGCCGTGGTCCCGTGGTTAGCGTGAGCGGCTGCAGGGCGAGAGGTCCTTGGTTCAAGTCTTCCTTCGAGCAAAAAGTTTATTTTTTTTATTTTCAGACAATTATCAAAGTTCAGGCACTCACACATAATCAACTTCGCTCTCCAAAATTCCAGGACATGTTCAGATTTGCTTTGACATATGCAGGATTTGACGGTCTACACACGGAAAAATTTGAAAACGTTAAAAACAAATGTTTGACAGAGCACAGGGAAAAGTGTGCGACTGTGAGATTTTTGGATTCATGTGTTGCAGTTTATGTGACAAACTCTTATGTTTTCATTATTTTTTGGGAGTAATTATCACATCCACAAGAAAACCTAAATCGGGCAACGTAGAAGAATCTTTTTACCCATTCGCCAAGTGTACAAGTTATGTGGGTCGACAACATGTTCCTGTCATGTGACGCACATGCCGTCACCAGTGTCGTATAGAATATATCAGACGCGTTTTCCTGTGGAGGAATCGGTTGACCTATGACCTTGCTGTCAAATGTTTTCGGCACGTCCTTTCGTCTACTAATCGCACGGTTTTGCGGTGCGGTCGCAAAACACAGACACTTAACTTATTACAGTGAACAGAGACGTCAATGAACGAATGGACAGATCATAACTTTGCGAAAACAAAGAGAAATTTTTCGCTCGAGGGGAGATTTGAACCAGGGACCGCTCGTTCCGCAGCTGCTCACGCTAACCGCGGGACCACGGCGACCTGAGTTCAGGCTGTCCTTGATGTTGCATATCTTCGCGTGGACTACTCAGTTTGTATATTTTGCTTATTTTTTTATAGTTCCACACAACTTCTTCCTGTTTTCTCGATTGATCTGTGTTCAGTTTTTCAAGGCCTATCCACTGTGCCGACTTATAACCAAATCTGAGGGGGATGTGATGGGGAGGTTCCCTTGTAAGGATAGAAACCTCTCTGCTTTTAGAAAGCGTAGCTACCTGTTCCGATGTTGGTCCTACTGTTCTCTAGCAGACAGGCTTGTCTGCTACCCTCAAGCATGCAACTAGAAATACATTTGCTCATTCATCCTCTCACACAGAAGGGAAGGGGGATGACAGTATCTTATCATATACAGTATATAAAAGAAAGCTGATGTAGGTTCCGTATGAGACTGTGTGACATGAATTACATATAAACTGTGTTTTAAAGTGTAGTAGTGTGACAGATCGTTCTCGTTTATGTGTAAAAGTAACACGTTCCACTACTCAGTCTCCTCCCAGATAGTCAGAAACGCCACAGTAAATTTAGAAGAGGAATTTATGCCGTAAATGACAACAGATTTAAGAAATCAAACATGAAAGGAATCCAACAGAGACCTTTCAAGTTTATCAAAGAACAACATAGGGACCCTCTCTTGCAATTGACAGTTTCTGGGATATGGCCCTCCTACAGTATAGGCGACAAAACTTTACACAGGTCTGTGCAAGTGACTTCGATCACTGGCCACCTGCTCCAATGGACCGATATGTGATGTGTATATTTAATGGGATCGTCACATATGCTCGATGTCAGCATACAGACGTTATATGTTTTCAGTGTATCGGAAGAGAGGGATATGGCAGTATCTTATGGAGTTCTCTACCAGGTGATGTTAGCAAAGTTTTTATAGTTCATAGTTTTTTCTGTTGGATGGTACAAAATAACGAGGATAAAGAGAATTTTTGGGTGACAGACATGGATGCATCCCGAGGGATGCAGATCTCTTTCGGACAGCAGTACCTGTATCTGAAACACTCCATAATGTCGTATCAAGATCCTTGTCCTTCATCCAGTTCCTGTATGATGTGAAGTCTTCCTAATTTTCCCAATAGGAAACATCACCCTAACTTCTCGTACTGTCTTTTCTACTACCTCATGTTGCACGAGAAATTTTCTTTTGGTGCTGGTCTTACACATTGTACAGAATTACGACAACATTTTCCCATTTACACCGAGTGATCAAAACACAGTCCTGTTGCATTAACTCAGCTCACTCTACTTCTCCATTGTATGCAGAATGTGGTAGATATTGCGCTCTCTGACTTCCGCAAAGATCCGACTTAAACTGGAATGATCACATGAAGAAGGCTGCAAAATGCTGACAGTGTATGATGGAATGGGTGCACTTTGTGTGGAACCGGGACATGAGTGTGCAGCATGTGCAAGATTTTCTGCGATCTCTGACATCCAGTCATGACAACTACTGCTACAGATTGGATCGTTGTTTAAGTGTGTTGTGTTTAGTGTTTCTCAATAAATACCTCGCAGTGGTCCCCATCTTGCAATAGTACGAGGGCCGTTCAGAAAGTAACCTCCGGTTGATTTAAAAAAATACACCAAGTTAAATAAAAATATTTTAATATATACATCTTACAACTACATCTTTGCACTAATTTTCTACATAGTCTCCATAGCGATTGAGGCACTTATCGTATCTCTTCACAAGCTTTGAAATTCCTTCTGCATAAAAATCACCCGCTTGTGCCTGGAGCCAGCCTGTGACCGCATCTTTGAGCTCTTCGTCGTCATCAAACTGCTGTGACCCGAGCCATTTCTTCAAATGCATGAAGAGGTGATAATCACTTGGCGCCAGGTCTGGGCTGTAAGGTGGATGGTTGATAACGTCCCACTTGAAGGACTCAAGAAGGGCCGTTGTTCTGCGAGCAGAGTGAGGACAGGCGTTATCGTGCAAAAAAACGATCCTGGAAGTCAGCATACCACGGCGTTTGTTCTGTATAGCCCGTCGTAACTTTTTTATTGTTTCACAGTACATGTCTTGATTAATGGTCGTACCACGTTCCATGAATTCAACCAACAACACCCCTTTGGCATCCCAAAACACCGTTGCCATCAGTTTTCTGGCAGAAAAATCTTGCGAGGCTTTTCTTGGTTTGGTAGGCGAATTTGAATGTGCCCACATCTTTGATTGTTCTTTTGTCTCAGGGTTCACGTACTTAATCCAGGTTTCGTCACCGGTCACGATTCTGTTTAACAATGGTTCTCCTCCGTCCTCATAACGTGACAGAAAGTCTAATGAAGAGGCCATTCTTTGAGTTTTGTGGTGGTCGGTAAGAATTTTGGGCACCCATCGTGCACAGAACTTACGGTAACCCAATCTTGCTGTCACTATCTCGTACAAGAGAGTCTTAGAAATCTGTGGAAAACCAGTAGACAACTCCGACATTGAGAAACGTCGATTTTCACGAACTTTTGCATCAACTGTCTGACCGAGTTCGTCAGTCACCAATGATGGTCTACCACTCCTCTCTTCATCATGAACGTTTTCTCGTCCACTTTTAAATAAACGTACCCATTCACGGACAACTCCTTCACTCATAACTCTTGGTCCGTACACGGCACAAAGCTCACGATGAATAGCTGCTGCAGAATATCCTTTGGCTGTAAAAAACCTTGTGACAGCACGCACTTCACATTTGGCGGGGTTTTCTATTGCAGCACACATTCCAAACTGCCACAAAAACTAAACTAGCGCAGGTACGACGTTCACTCGACCACGGCTTGATGCCGACTGACCTGTTGAGTGCGTGAACGCACAGATGGCGTCGCTACTCCCCCCACAACCCGCACTGTGACCAATCGGAGGTTACTTTCTGAACCACCCTCGTATTTACTATTGTCTCTGTCCTATCACACAGTAGGCCCTTCCTTCTCCTTTCAGATGTGGTGGAGAGAACCAATATAGGAATTCCATAGTTCTTTAAAAACCCAAATACAGTGTCAAATACCCTATTGATCAAATTTTTTTCTAGTGGCGGTACTGGGAGCACACACATCAATCCAACCCCTATGCAGATTCTTTAAGGACATAGCATGAAACTGAGTTGAAATCTGAAATTCTCATCTATCTCCAAAGTAATGGACTTCCTACCAAATGATCTTATTGTGGCAGTACCCACCTATAGGATGCAAGGGGACAAAGATCAAGAAGGGGGAAGAGTAGGTTTGGGAAACCAGGCAGTTGTGGGGTCCAATCCCACCAAATATACCGGCACTAGTATCCACCAATAGGATGCAAGAAAAAAAACTGGTTGCACACAAAGAGTATCGACTTAATTGATTGGTCGATCAATCTGATAGAGTGAGGGGTTATTTCAAGGACATCCACAGCCAGGGGTTTATAAGTATCCACTACTTTGTTCAGGTCAAAGGTGGTGTTAGTGTGGCAAATGACGGACGCAACCCACTTCTTATTGAATGCCTTTGTTGCATCCACTACAGGTTTCCATAGCAGTGGAAGTGTGAAAATGAAAGGATGTTCCGACTACCAACACCAGGTCTGCATGAAGGGGAATGGAAGGGAGGACAGGTGGAGGTACACATCTTGGTCCGTGTGTGTTTTTCATATGAGGGAAGGAAAGTGAGGCAGGAAGTGAGTCTGGTATCAAATTTCAAAGGGATGCCGCTACATGATGCTTGTTTGTGGGAGCATGTATTTCGATAGGAATTTCTCAGGATCAGTATCAAAGGGTTGCTGCAACCTGATGCTTTGTTCGGGGATTAGTGCGACTTCTGGTCGGCATGCCACATGAACCAGCACTGTGCGCATGGTAATATGTGAGGTGGCTGGCAGTGTGGCAGCCAACATTGGTTACCGTAATATAGGAAGCTGCTGGTACATCTGCTCTCCCGTCAGTATGAAGACAGGATCAAGAGTGTTTTGGTGGTGTAATTATGGGTGGTGAGAGTTTCATGACGGTATTCCTGGTAAGATTTGAAAAAAAGCGATCTATTTCATTACTTGTTTCGATATATTTTACAAGACCTGTATCTTCCGAAACAGCAGAGAATGATGAGCTAGAGAGATTCAAATGCTGTAAATTGAATTTTATAAATAAACAATATATCCTTTGCTATGTAATTGCATTTCCTTTTGTGAGATGGTAGAGAAGAAGGAGAGTTGGAGATTTACTGTAGAGGGAGGGGTTAATTAATTTATTGATTTAATTAATTAGTCAATCAAATTGATGGAGTGGGAGAGGGCAGGTCGAATAACTCAGGTCTGAATGTGCACTTGTATCAGTGTGGGGGAGGGTAGAGGGTTTGAGGTTTCCAGAGGGGTGGGGGAGGTAGGTGGAGATAGGGAGGGGTGGGAGTTTTTCCCAGAAGGATGGATTATCCCTAGGGTGTCATCAACCACATAGCAGAATAATAGGGCAAGGTCTTAAATCAATCAACTGTCACAATTTAATTAATTTGTGCATCAATTTGATATCAAATGCGGCTAGGACGAGCTTTGCCCCACTACTACAGAACTGTTGACCTTAATTGATGCTGCTGTAACATTTTGGTTACTTGGGTTTAATCCTATTGATTAGATAACCACTTATATTTGTAAAATAGTTGTTGAAGATATTTGATGCTTTCCTTAGGCCTCTTATTTCCACATCATTTTGAGTCTTTGACATAGCTTGATATTCGAATTTTTGGTACTGACATTGCTTGTCTGTCTTTTTATGTCTTTCTCCATAGCTTTTGTCCTTCTCCCACCAGATTGCACGTAACAATCATTTGCCTTCATTTTTGGTTTATAGTTTTCAGTTTGAGATCTCAGTTCTAGCCGTTCTCTAAGACCTGTTCTTGTTATTAGACCTTAGCCTGTCTGTATTTATATGGAATGTAGTTCCATAGTAGTTAGTAAATATTTCGCCAAATCTTTTGGAATTATGACATATACTGCCATGCACATATACTGTATTCCATGTTCACTTAGCTAACAATTATCTGAAGGATTTGTTCACTTAGGTTTAGTTCTTATTTGACTAATTGTGGTTTTGTGTATTGTATAAAAGCAATATACTGTCTATTATGATAGCTACAATCTATATTTATGGTTCCAGCCTGAAAGTCATTATTTTCTGCAATTATAATTATCTGGTTAAAAGAGGTACATGTAGTTTTTGCAATAGTGGGAGGGTCAGTTGTGGTCTGTAAACTATAGATTGTAAGGATGATCATGAGATTTTGCTTTTTGTTGGAGTATGCCTGGAAATTAATGTTAAAATCATCATGTACTATTCAATTTTTCTTGTTTGACTAAGTTGATTTGCATTACAATTTTAAGTATTGTATGAAAGGGATATACTGTCCATTATGATCACTAAATCCTACATTTATAGTTCCAGCCTGACAGTCATTATTTTCTACATTTATAAATATTTGGTCAAAAGCAGTACATTTGAATTTTACCATAGTGTGAGAATTTATTGAAGTCTGTAAACTATACAGCGAAAGGATGATCATTAGATTTTGCTTTTCGTTGGAGTATTCCTGGAGATTAATGTTAAAATCATCACATACATGTATTATTAGATTTTTCTTGTTAGCTTTAAGTTTACTGAAAGTACTGTCTAGTTTCTGTAGTAAGTTACCACCTGGGCTTCTGTACAGATAAGTTATTATTATTTTTAGTGACATTACTTCTGTAGATGAAATTTCCAAGTCGTTTTCTTTTCCCACCACCTCTAAGAGGTTTAAATAGCAATGTTTCATGTTTCTTCTAACAAAAGTGCATATCACACTGTGGGAAGAAGATAGCTTTCAGAATGATGAAGACAGTGTAAATCCCAGTAGTATTGTATTCACCAACATATCACTGTTCACTTAAGGATATATGGTTACAGAAGATTTCTTCAGATTATCTGACAAGAGTATTTCGAGTTCGCTGATTTTATTTGTAATTGATTGCGCATTCTGATGAAAGATGAATTCTGTATTTTTGTCAAGTTCAGGCATATGTAATCGGAAACTTATCTTCTATACCACCTGTACATTTTCACCACTGATATCTGTTTGGTTTTCTTTTTCTGGAGAGGCCATAAAAAATCCCCATTCCTTGTTGGCAGACATCTTTTTCAGTTAATTTGCTTTCTGGCTATGGATGTCTATTTTTCTGTAGCTGTGGTTCTGCTATTGTTCACTTCCATTTCATTACCTGAAAGTTTCTCTTTCGTTATATTTTTGAGTTTTTGAGTAGTTGCGTAAGTTGCAATGCTAACATTTCCTAATATCAATGCTTCAGGTTTGCTCAAATCGTTACTCAATGTGGCTTTTGTCGAAAATAGTTCTACAGCGGCTGGTTTTCTTGCAACTATTTCAACAAAAAAATGGTTCAAATGGCTCTGAGCACTATGGGACTTAACATCTGTGGTCAACAGTCCCCTAGAACTTAGAACTACTTAAACCTAACTAACCTAAGGACATCACACACATCCATGCCCGAGGCAGGATTCGAACCTGCAACTGTAGCAGTCGCGCGGTTCCGGACTGCGCGCCTAGAACCGCTAGACCACCGCGGCCGGCCAACTATTTCAACATTTTGAAGTAATTTTATTACCGTTTTGTCAATGTATGACTTCCCAACGTTGTTATAATGTTTTGACAATGTTACAAATATGGTTTTGTTTCTGACTCTGACAATTCTATCCATTTCAGTAAAGGAATGCAAAGTTTGTATATGTTTCACTAGTGTGCACTAGACTATAGTAGGCACCATGCGAGAGTTTCACTTGTCTTTACTTTCAGTCACTAAAAAGTTCCTTACTTGTTACCAGTATTTACTTCTTAAAGTTTTGGTGGAGAAACAAAATGTATAGTGGTGTGCAGAGCCTGTAGTCGTACACTGCTTGGATGTGTTATAGCAAAACAACAATGTATCAAACTGCTTATGAAAGAACAACGTAGGGACCTTGAGAGATTGCAGGGCACTCTAACTTCTGATTCGGTGTAATGCCGCTTCATGTTCTTAGGGAATATGATCTTTGTTGGGATTTGACTCCATACATCATCATGGAATGGTGGGCAGTAGTTAATGCTCTTGCTTGCGTGCTCTAGGGAAGGAATAATGGTAAGCTTTACCTACGTTCAAAGGAATAGTGTACCGATTTAAACGAATGCAGTTAAAGAGCATGGCGACGGTGGACCCAGGGAAGTGCGTTTTTCTGCGGAACCTGAGTGGAAACATCAGGACAACCAAGTTCCGTGGTCTCAATGTGCAGGACATAGGTTGGCGCCAGCCGGGAGAGAGCCGGGTCCAGGCAGACTGCCTAGCGCCGAGAAGACGCCGCTGCAATGGCCTGCGTATCGTAGACTGGCATTAAAGCAGAGGATGGGCCTTTGTCAGGCAGGAAGCCGACAAAACAACTGTGAGAGTTCTGCGAATTTTCGTGGTAGAGGTGTACTGGTGCCCAGACGTCCAGACTTTGTTACAAAACAAATTTGTGAAAGCATGAGGCTTTTAGCGAGTTTATGGCCATTCTTTGGAAACTTTGAAATGGACGCAACAGGGGAGATAACAAGCTTTTTATGGAGGGGTGTGATTCCATCCTGGTCATGTTGTTAGCAAAAGACAGGGCGTAAACACGTGAGAAAGAGGCTGCGAAGCTGAATTCTTTTTTCCTTTTCTCCCAATTAACTTTAAAGTCTCTGACTGGTCAAATTGGTGTATGTAGAGCAAGGGACGCTCTCCCAGCTTCGAATGCCGTGCTCTGGCTCGTGATTGTCTTGAGCTAACGTGGGGGAAGTCTAAAATGTAAACGTACTTTGCTACCGAGCTGAGGAGCAAAGTGGACATAAAGAGAAGCTCACTCTTGTACTGATGCTTCACTAGTAAAGAACAGCAGGTCTCTACCTAAACGGTGAGACTTGTGTCCTTTGCTAGTGTGCCATCTAGAGCCTGTGCCAGTCACCTTCTGAACCATCAGAGGTGCTGCTTCTAGCATCACGCCCACAACGAGTGATGTGTGGGTGTACTTATTTGTCTTGAGTTGGCCGTCTAAACATTTGTCATATTCCGTCATGCATAGTCATGGCACGGAGTCAAATTGGTTTGGCAGACCAGCAAACGGGTCCACCTGTGCACAGTGGAATCCACCGGGGTTTCAGAGGCTCATAGGAAAGTACCAGCATTCAGAATTAACCGAACACGAGACCGCGTACTTGCATTTTTCGGGCGCGCGCCATTAATAACAGATTGTGGCCGTCCATGACTTCAGTCGCCGAACGCATCATGGTGTGCCACCCCGACCAGCAGGAGGAGTTGTGTAAGGTATTCGCTGCTACAGCGTAGGACTCCAATATACGTTTCGCAACACCCTGTTCTTTTGAACCATATTTTTCTTTTTGGAATGGTTGAATATAGATTCTTGATGGTGGCATAGTTTTTGTGCCATAAGCAGGATTCACGTGTATGAGGTCAGATAAAGCGATTAGTGTTTCGGTTAGTGTGTGTCGATCCCCAGCTGATCACTTTGTCCACTATAGGCCCCATGTTAATGAAAGCGTTTGTCAAATAAAAATGTTTGTGTGGCGTTTCTTTAGTCATTTTTGTTGTCTTGTGATGTTAATGATGAATAAATCTATTGTCATTTAGATCACAACTTCTCCCTGAGATCTGATTAACAGTACCTTCCCATCTTATTATTAAAGTCTAGATTTGAAACGTAAGTAGAAGGCTTTCAACTGGTGAACCGCTGCCAGGCTCTTGGTCCTTGGCACTTCTGTGATGCTGTCAGTTTGCGTGCTTGCCAAACAGGTCCACAATATTAAGAAATATATGGTTCATTAATATGCCGAAAATATTTAATGCTCTGACTGTGTTGTTTATGTGTTTATTTGTTTTATTTATTGTGCATTTGAGTCAGCGACTTCTGTGTCATTTGACGGCCGATTTTCCGTCGTTGCTAACGGCGTTGTCGTACTATTTTTGTGGTGTTTACTACTGTATTCTCTTTGTATTTGATTGTTTTTGATTCTGAATCTCGTGTACTACTGTCATTGTATTATACTGCGTATATCTTGTGAGTTAGATAATAGGTTGTACACGTGTTGCACGGATAATTAAAGTTGTTGTTGGTAGAGAATTTGAATGATAACGAGAAGTAGGGCTAGACAAGTAGACTGGGAACGGGAAAACAAAGCATATGTCATGGAGGAAGAGCGCAATGAAACGGTTGAGGCACAGTTTGAACGTAGGGAGGCATTGGCGTTGAACCGTGTTAGCAACAACGAGGTCGTACAACAAGGAGACGAAAGCGATATGCCTTTTCTTGAGGGGACAGGCAATGTCAGATCGCGTGTGATAGAAGATGTGAGCGTACCACAACATATCGAGGCAGATGTGCTTATCAGAAATCAGGACAGAGAAGACAGGGCAGTATCAGAACGCAGTGATGCGGACACAACACCCCAGAAATCATGTATCAGTTCGGACGATCACGATACTGAGGAAAATGAAGAGGACTTCAATCTAGTGGCATTTTCAATGGGAATTGAGAAGAAACTTGATAGACTAAAGAGAATGGAGGCTGGACCAAACGGAATGGAGGAGAAAATTAATGAGACGAAGACAGACATAAAAAATATCGGTGCTCAGGTAAATCAGATGTGTGAAGAACACAAGTAATGGTCAAATAAACTCCAGGAAAACCTACGGAAAGTAAACACCAAAGCAATGAAAGGTTTAAAGATTGCACATGATGCTAAGAAGACGGCAAAGAGTGCCAAGACAGCTGCAAGTTTCGCAAGGCGAGTAGCAGCTGAAGCATCGGAATTGAGTAAACGCATAGGATTGCAAGATCGAGAGGCGGTGATCAATTTGAACAAGAAGGTCGAAAGCGTGGAAAAGCGGCAAAATGACGCGAAGCAGCGCATTGACCCAAAAATACGTGAAGCCACGGATTTTCATTCGACAGCGGCCATGGACAAATTAGAATCTGAGCTGCGCAAATTAGCGACTGGTTCCGAGGTAACAACTGCAACTCCAGTGAGCGAGACTGAAGTCCGTACTCTCCTTTCGTCCAAATCGCAACAGGAAGCGAACACGTGTGTGGAGAAGAAATTAGAGGAGGCGCTAAGGAAGAAAATTCAAATGCGGCCAAGCGCGAACGCAACAGAACTAGAAACAAATTCAGATGGGACGGAAACAAATTCAGACGGGACGGATAACTGCATACCGTTAGCAGCGAGCAGAGGACATGGTGAGATGAACGTCGCATTTTCTCGAAGTAGTGGAGGGAGCACAAATGTGAGGATGTCGAACGAGGACATCCAAAGGTCTGATGTTTTCCGTAGGACGGAAGCTGTCGATGAAACACCTTTTCCAAGATCAGGGTAATTTTAGCCACGCACTTGGATATCACAATTTGACCCCTCTTTACCCCCAAATTGGCCGTTAAAATACAAGATGGACTTATTTGTGGACACTAGCAAGGGTCAGTTGCGGAGAAAATGCGCGGAACATCAGCAACGTATACAAGTTATCAGGAGTTCAAGAACAGTTTCCTAAATATCTACTGGTCCAAGGAGACGTAAGAGCGCATAAAATACGAGATGATTGTTGGGAAAGATTTCGAGAGTTCAGGCTATAAAGGCCCAGTTAAGGTCCTTGATGCAATGATTGACAAGAACCAGTATCTTGACGTACCATGCTCTACCGGTGAAATCATGCGTCATTGTTATACCAAACTTCAGTCAGCATATCAACAAGTATTAGCTGGCAGATGTAATGTCGAGCTCAGTACTTTCCGTAACACTCTTTACGAATTAGAGTACGCATTCCGAGCAGAGAATATCAGAGAACACAGAGGAAGGTCTGACAGATACGTCGCAGGCCATATGTCGCATTCACATTATAACCATTACAATAACAGGAACGGAAATGCGCGGAGTGGAGAGCCTTACGGAAACCATTCACGGTCGGGAAATTTTGGGAGTAATGAAGTTGAACAACGAAGATACTGGAATGGGAACCGCAATAATTATGTACTACGCAACAGAGGCTGGAATGGAAGGAGGAATGAAGGCTACGGACCACAAAACAACGGATGGCGAAACCATGGCTCCGGTTTCAATGACATTAGAATATGGGTGCAATTGAACAACGGAGGAAACGGAAATGGACCTCAGGTCGAGAAAACTAAGAATCGGGGACCGAACCCAGCTCGAAGGTCGCGAGGAAATGCTAACCAACGCCACTGACCTTCTGAATAAGCCACAGATAGTTTAAGGCCCGGGACAGACGAACATAAGCATTGTAGCATAAATTTGTTTAGTTATAATAATTTTAAAGATAACAATTATTTCTTTAGATCTTTTTATGACTCACCATGGTAATTAGCATAGCAGCTTCTCCCCTTACTACTAGTCATAAGAGTTGGCATTGTTAGAGTTTCACTGTACAAATATTTCTTCGCAACATGTATCAAGTTTATAGATGTACAGTTAGTCATCCCAAAGCTGAATAAATTGCAATTGTTGAGAGAAGAAATGTGCCAATTTCACGACAGAAACTTCGTTGTTTATTCGAGTCCTATTTCGCTTGACTTAATATGTTCTCATAACAGTTTTGGACGGAAGGACAGAATTTGGTGTCACAACAACGATAGTATTTTACATCTTCGAGTAAGAAACAAGTGCATGATTACTGGGGACGGAATTCTTCTCGTAACAGAGATCAGCTACAATCGTATTTCTTCAGTTTATTGTGTGTGCATCGCAGTACACGCCCTTGTACGATCCGGTATATAATTCGTAGTATAGTGTGTGAGAGGGGCGTCGTTGAGATTAGGCTGCGAGATTCTTGGAGGTATTTTGCAGGATGTTCGTGTATTGTCCACGCGAAAGGCGTGTTGACTTTCTTGTGTGTTTGCTGTGGTTTGTGACCAGTGCCCAGTTCAATGTGTCTTCGGTGTGGGCTAATTATTGTTACAGCCAGTGGCGCGATGTATTTGTGGTGTGTTTTTTGTCTGTAGATATCGCTGTTGGTGCGATGTTTCTCGCGAATGGGATATTTTATTCGAGTTTGGTTGTACAGATGATCGTGTCTAAAACAGTTGTTGTTCACTGTGGTTATTCGCTTGTGGTTTTCTCATGTGGTTTTCAGCACTCTGTGCGATGATATTCGTGTGGGCTTTCGCGAGTAATTCGCGAGCGATCCCACTCAGAACAGCGAGCAGATTGGTGACGTCGGTACTCATCGAGATGCAGGCCATACACCAGCGATAATGCCACCTTAAAGACAACAAAATGGGAGAATAGTAGTTTGCATATCTTTTATAGTAGTTGGGTTGCATAAATAGTAGTAGACTTAGATGGAATGAGAATGACTGAAGTGAATGTGTAGTCTAAGCCGGCTTAGTACTTTGATTGTGTATGAAAGTTCGTGGGAAATTAACACTACACCATCATACAGTACAAACCTCATCACTACTTAAGATTATAAAGATTTAGACACAGAAAATGAATCATTTAAAATTATTGCTGTAATAATATCAAATTATTTATGTAATAGAATAGGATTATATTTTTGTCAAAGAACTGTAAACCCTTTTATTCTTGGAGTAATCATTTATTATAATTCACTGTATCTATGCAGTAAACGTATTTGTAAAAACAAGACACTGAGTTTTCTTGTAAGAATTGTGCAGGCTATTAGCGGCTGAGTTGATGACGACGTACTAGGCATTTGGAGAGGTTGCTGACGCTGGAGGATCTGTAGCAGCTGGGCAGACGGGCCGCTACTCAGACAAGACGCAAGACCTGTCCTGTCAGCAGGGAGTGATGTAGCAGGCGATGGCCAACTTAGCGACTGCAGGGCAGCTGGTCGGCATGACGTCATCAGCTGCGTGAATGGGGGTCAGGAGCGGACAAGCCCCATCGCGCCTACAACTGTCAATTGGGGGCTGGTGCGGCAGACAGGGGGCTGGTGCGGCAGATACCAGAGCACTTCTGCTGCCACTACTACAAGGTCCCGAGGGACCTACCGATGAACGGGAGTCTGAAGCCAGCGGGGCGCACTTGTGGACCTATGACTGGCGGTATTGCATGTCTGGAGACATGGTCGACGGTAATGGCGGGAGGTGTTTCACCTCAAACCTGTGTCCATATGCTGCACGGGTCTTCCCATGAACGTCTTCGACAGTGGCTACGCACTGCTGACCACCACCTCATCCAGGATGGTCAGTAATCGAGACGCCACTGATCGCTGCCACAGACAAGGTCCTGCCCCACTGAGGGTGCTGCCTGTACTGTACATGCCGAGAAAAAGGGGTAATCCATCTTGACAAACTCATCCCACATACCTGCCACATCTAACCTGTTACATGACATGTGTAGTGCAGTATTTTCATGTGACAATGAATCTCTTTTCCTTTTCTTCGAATTAACTTTAAAGCCTCTGATTGGTCAAATCGGTGTATGCAGAGCAAAGGACGCTCTCCCAGCTTCGAATACCGCGCTCCAGATCGTGATTCGCTTGTGCTCTAGTGGGGGAAGATTAAGATGTAAACGTACTTTACTACCGAGCTGAGGAGCAAAGTGGACAGAAAGACAAGTTCACTCTTGTACCGGCACTTCGCTAGTAAAGAATTGCATGTCTCTACCTAAATGGTGAGACTTCTGTCCTTGTTAGTATGCTATTTAGAGCCTGTGCCAGTCACTTTCTGAACCATAGAGGTACTGCTTCTAGCATCATGCACACAACGAGTGATGAGTGGGTGTACTTATTTGTCTTGAGTTGGCCGTCTAAACATTTGACATATTCCGTCATGCATAGTCATGGCACGGAGTCAAATTGGTTTGGCAGACCAGCAAACGGGTCCACCTGCACAGTGGAATCCACCGGGGTTTCAGAGGCTCATAGGGAAGTACAGCGTTCCGAGTTAACCGAACACGAGACCGCGTGCTTGCATTTTTCCGGCGCGCGCCACTAACAGACTGCGGCCGTCCGTGAATTCAGTCACCGAACGCATCGTGGTGTGACGCCGTGACCAGCAGGAGTAGATTGTTGTTGTTGTTGTGGTCTTCAGCCCTGAGACTGGTTTGACGCAGCTCTCCATGCTACCCTATTCTGTGCAAGCTTCTTCATCTCCCAGTACTTACTGCATCCTACATCCTTCTGAATCTGCTTAGTTTATTCATCTCTCAGTCTCCCTCCACGTTGCCCTCCAATACTAAATTGGTGATCCCTTGATGCCTCAGAACATGTCCTACCAACCGGTCCCTTCTTCTTGTCAAGTTGTGCCACAAACTCCTCTTTTCCCCAATTCTATTCAATACCTCCTCATTAGTTATGTGATCTACCCATCTAATTTTCAGCATTCTTCTGTAACACCACATTTCGAAAGCTTCTATTCTCTTCTTATCCAAGCTATTTATCGTCCATGTTTCTCTTCCATACATGGCTACACTTTCAGAAATGACTTCCTGACACGTAAATCTAAACTCGATGTTAAAAAAATTTCTCTTCTTCAGAAACGCTTTCCTTGCCATTGCCGGTCTACATTTTATATCTTCTCTACTTCGACCATCATCAGTTATTTTGCTCCCCAAATAGCAAAACTCCTTTACTTCTTTAAGTGTCTCATTTCCTAATCTAATTCCCTCAGCATCACCCGACTTAATTCGACTACATTCCATTATCCCCGTTTTGCTTTTGTTGATGTTCATCTTATATCCTCCTTTTAAGACACTGTCTATTCCGTTCAACTGCTCTTCCAGGTCCTTTTCTGTCTCTGACAGAATTACAATGTCATCGGCGAAACTCCAAATTTTATTTCTTCTCCATGAATTTTATTACCTACTTCGAATTTTTCTTTTGTTTCCTTTACTGCTTGCTCAATATACAGATTGAATAACATCGGGGAGAGGCTACAACGCTGTCTTACTCCCTTCCCAACCACTGCTTCCCTTTCATGTCCCTCGACTCTTATAACTGCCATCTGGTTTCTGTACAAATTGTAAATAGCCTTTCGCTACCTGTATTTTATCCCTGCCACCTTTAGAATTTGAAAGAGAGTATTCCAGTCAACATTGTCAAAAGCTTTCAAAAATGCTAGAAACGTAGGTTTGTCTTTCCTTAATCTTTCTTCTAAGATAAGTCGTAAGGTCAGTATTGCCTCACGTGTTCCAATATTTCTACGGAATCCAAACTGATCATCCCCGAGGTCGGCTTCTACCAGTTTTTCCATTCGTCTGTAAGGAATTCGTGTTAGTATTTTGCAGCTGTGACTTATTAAACTGATAGTTCGGTAATTTTCACATCTGTCAACACCTGCTTTCTTTGGGATTGGAATTGTTATATTCTTCTTCAAGTCTGAGGGTATTTCGCTTGTCTCATACATCTTGCTCACCAGTTGGTAGAGTTTTGTCAGGACTGGCTCTCCAAAGGCCGTCAGTAATTCTAATGGAATTTTGTCTACTCCCAGGGCCTTGTTTTGACTCAGGTCTTTCAGTGCTCTGTGAAACTCTTCACGCAATATCGTATCTCCCATTTCATCTTCATCTACATCCTCTTCCATTTCCATAATATTGTCCACAAGTACATCACCCTTGTATAGACCCTCTATATACTCCTTCCACCTTTCTGCTTTCCCTCCTTTGCTTAGAACTGGGTTTCCATCTGAGCTCTTGATATTCATACAAGTGGTTCTCTTTTCTCCAAAGGTCTCTTTAATTTTCCTGTAGGCAGTATCTATCTTACCCCTAGTGACATAAGCCTCTACGTCCTTTCATTTGTCCTCTAGCCATCCCTGCTTAGCCATTTTGCACTTCCTGCCGATCTCATTTTTGAGACGTTTGTATTCCGTTTTGCCTGCTTTATTTACTGCATTTTTATATTTTCTACTTTCATCGATTAATTCAATTTTTCTTCTGTTATCCAAGGATTTCTACTAGCACTTATCTTTTTACCTACTTAATCCTCTGCCGCCTTCACTACTTCATCCCTCAGAGTTACCCATTCTTCTTCTGCTGTACTTCTTTCCCCCATTTCTGTCAATTGTTCTCTTACGCTCTCCCTGAAACTCTGTACAACCTCCGATTAAGTCAGTTTATCCAGGTCCCATCTCCTTAAATTTCCACCTTTTTGCAGTTTCTTCAGTTTTAATCTACAGTTCGTACTATGTTTCCATCTCTCCCTTTTCCTACTCTCGAATTCCAGTCACCCATGACTATTAAATTTTCGTCTCCCTTCACTACCTGAATAATTTCTTGTATCTCATCATACATTTCATCAATTTCTTCATCATCTGCAGAACTAGTTGGCATATAAACTTGTACTACAGTAGTAGGTGTGGGCTTCGTGCCTATATTGGCCACAATTATGCGTTCACTACGCTGTTTGTAGTCGCTTACCCGCACTCCTATTTTTTTACTCATTATTAAACCTACTACTGCATTACCCCTATTTGATTTTGTATTTATAATCCTGTATTCACCTGACCAAAAGTCTTGTTCCTCCTGCCACCGAACGTCACTAACTCCCACTATATCTAACTTTAACCTATCGATTTCCCTTTTTAAATTTTCTAACCTACCTACCCGATTAAGGGATCTGACATTCCACGCTCCTATCCGTAGAACACTAGTTTTCTTTCTCCTGATAACGACGTCCTCCTGAGTAGTCCCCGCCCGCAGATCTGAATGGGGGACTATTTTACCTCTGGAATATTTTACCCAAGAGGACGCCATAATCATTTAACCATGCAGTAAAGCTGCATGCCCTTGGGAAAAATTACGGCTGTAGTTTCCCCTTGCTTTCAGCCGTTCGCAGTACCAGCACAGCAAGGCCATTTTGGTTAGTGTTACAAGGCCACATCAGTCAATCATTCAGACTGTTTCCCCTGCAACTACTGAAAAGGCTGCTGCCCTCTTCAGGAACCACACGTTTGTCTGGTCTCTCAACATCTCAACAGATATCCCTCCGTTGCGGTTGCACCTACGGTACGGTCATGTGTATCACTGAGGCACGCAAACCTCCCCACCAACGGCATGGTCCATGGTTCATGGGGGGGGAGCAGGAGGAGGAGGGTAAGATATTCGCTGCTACGGCGTAGGACTCCAATATAAGTTTCTCAGCACCCTGTTCTTTTGAACCGTATTTTTCTTTTTGGAATGGTAGAATATAGAAGCTTGATGGTGGCGTAGTTTCTGTGCCATAACCCTGATTCACGTGTATGAAGTCAGGTAAATCGAACAGTGTTCCTGTTAGTGTCGTGTGTCGATCCCCAGCTGATCACTTTGTCCACCATAGACCCCATGTTAATGAAAGCGTTTGTCAAATAAAAATGTTTGTGTGGGGGTTTCTTTAGTCATTTTTGTTGTCTTGTGATGTTAAGGATGATAAATCTATTCTCATTTAGATCACAACTTCTCCCTGAGTTCTGATTAACAGTACCTTCCCATTTTATTATTAAAATATAGATTTGAAACGTAAGTAGAAGGCTTTCAACCTTCTCTTGTGATTGATAGTCTGTGGGATATGGTCCTCCTACAGTACAGGCGACGAAACTTTACACAGGTCTGTGCAAGCGACTTCGATCACTGGCACTTCCAGTGGAACAATACATGTATATTTAACAGCATCACCACATTTGGTCGATGTCAACAGGCGGATGGTGTTTGTTTTCGATACATCGGAACAGAGAGGAGCGCTAATAACGAGTTCTCTACCGAGTGATATTAGCGAAGTTTTTGTAGTTCGTGGTTTTGCTCCATTAGATGTTATAAAAACAACGAGGGAGAGCGAGCGAGAGAGAGAGAAACTGTGCTGTCAGAGAAGTCTACGACACCATTACACTGTCGTATTTCTAATGCCGTAATCACAGGAGATCAGGACATGGAAATGGTAATAGTTATAGACTGTGATTCGATATCGGTGAATTGCAGGTGTTATGCTTCTGAACTTCTTCGTACAGTCCGTGTATACTCTACATGGTTGTGAATTTCCTCCTGCGCGTTAGTGTACTATTTTTCTCATTGTGATAGGTCTCTACCTAGTCTGTGACAGGTTGAGGACTAGACAGCCTTCTAACTAATGGAGCAGTCCTGTCGGAATGTGATGCGATTTCGAGAGAATTAGCAGTAGTCTGTGTCTTGGCTGGGGACATGTCTTACTCGTGTAAATCATATGGATCCAAATGCAATGTATCGAAGACTGGAAGGTTCGCGAGAATACAGCACGTAAGAGATACTCTGTGAGGTTTGTATGCCTATAAATGGATGGACTGACATCGTAATAAGTAGACTAAATTTACATTTCTATCTATGTACTTACTTTGCAATCCATCGTGCAGCATGGCGGAGGGTAACCTGTAACACTACTGGCTATTGCATTTCCTATTCCACTCGCAAAGGGGGAAAAGACTGCCCATGTGCCTCCTTATGAGCGCTAATTTCTCGTATCTTATCTTCATAGTCATGCAAAATGTATGGCGGCGGTAGAATCCTTATGCAGTCAGCTTCCAATGCCAGTTCTCACTGTTGTTGTCGTTGTGGTCTTCAGTCCTGAGACTGGTTTGATGCAGCTCTCCATGCTACTCTATCCTGTGCAAGCTTCTTCATCTCCCAGTACCTACTGCAACCTACATCCTTCTGAATCTGTTTAGTGTATTCATCTCTTGGTCTCCTTCTACGATTTTACCCTCCACGCTGCCCTCCAATACTAAATTGGTGATCCCTTGATGCCTCAGAACATGTCCTACCAACCGATCCCTTCTTCTAGTCAAGTTGTGCCACAAACTTCTCTTCTCCCCAATCCTATTCAATACCTCCTCATTAGTTATATGATCTACCCATCTTATCTTGAGTATTCTTCTGTAGCACCACATTTCGAAAACTTCTATCCTCTTCTTGTCCAAACTATTTATCGTCCATGTTTCACTTCCATACATTGCTACGCTCCATACAAATACTTTCAGAAACGACTTCCTGACACTTAAATCTATACTCGATGTTAACAAATTTCTGTTCTTCAGAAACGCTTTCCATGCCATTGTCAGTCTACATTTTATATCCACTCTACTTCGACCATCATCAGTTACTTTGCTCCCCAAATAGCAAAACTCCTTTACTACTTTAAGTGTCTCATTTCCTAATCTAATTCCCTCAGCATCACCGGACTTAATTCGACTACATTCCATTATCCTCGTTTTGCTTTTTAGTCCTCAAAAAGAACACTGACTTCCTTCCAGGGATTTTGATTTGAGCTACCTGGAGAGTGTAATCGGACAGCGGGAAAAAAATTACTCACTGTGCAAAGTGTCTACTATGATCATTTTAATCAATTAGCCTATCAGTTTGGTATCAATGAAGTGCCACCATGCGGATGGAAGCGAGGGCTAGAGAACCACGAATGTGATTCTGGAAATGGAGCTGTAATCAGGTGTTTTTTCGTTGCGGCGAGATCTTTTAACGAAATTTCCATCTCCCACCTACATAGAGAAAGACGACCACTCGTAATAAAAATCAGCTATATTACCCAATTTAGAATGTGATAGGTAGTATTGAACTGATATTAACAACTTCGATGTGCTGCTACGTTAAGGGACTTCATGTGTGATGAAGTATTGAGTTCGAAAGTGAGAAAGCAACCTATGCCAGAGACAGAGCATGCTCTTAGCACTCTGTTCCGAGCCAACAGTGAGTTTAATATTCTAGTCCTGCGATGCAGAATTAGCAGATACGAAGCTGATAAGAAAAGATATTTTTTTACCTGACGAGAAAATACATAGTATTGTACAGCATTATCACAACAAGTGAAAACGCGAGGCTGGTCCGATTTCTTCTGTTTTCAAAAATAACTCGTATAAAAGGGGGAAGTCTACATTTCGCATGAGAAATTCGAGGTATATTGACAAAACAACACCCCTTTTTCAAATTGGCTAAAGTGGATTTATTAAACTGAGGAGTCTATGTCAGGTGAGGCATTGCGGTTACTGCAAGTCACGCCTGCCTGTTTTTCATTATTCCACGGCCAGCGGCAGGAGTTGTCATGAGGGGTCAGCGAGCAGATGTCGAGTCTTAATTAAGGCTGTCGCAATAGGCAGGTACAAAGAAAAAATTCGGGATATGGCTCTTGCCTGCAGTCGTGGGGACGCATTCACAGCTGTTTCTCTGCAGTGCAGTTGCGTGAGTAGCGGCGGTCGGCGCGTTTTTTTAGGTTAGTCTAGATTCAGTTTTCGTTCCATAGACCCAAAAAATGACATGATTCTCGTGGGTGTTTTAAAGGCACATTTTTAGCCATAGCATGTAAATCTGTTTTTTCTTAATCAGAGAACCGTGTCCAATAAAGCATGGAAGCCAATGCAAGTTATCTTGTGCGCGGTCGCATGTGATCGCTGGTGAGACACAGAAAGGATGTGTAGTCTTTTGTTAATTACTTCTTTTGTTATCTGTTCTGGAATGGAGTCGAGGGAGAGCCTCGCGCGTTAGACTGGCCGCTCTAATTTAAACTCTTTAATTTTATAAAAAGTCACTGCGTACTGCAGGGCGCGTACTCGCGCATACTAGTAATTATACAGGGTGTTACAAAAAGGTACGGCCAAACTTTCAGGAAACATTCCTCACACACAAATAAAGAAAAGATGTTATGTGGACATGTGTCCGGAAACGCTTAATTTCCACGTTAGAGCTCATTTTAGTTTCGTCAGTATGTACTGTACTTCCTCGATTCACCGCCAGTTGGCCCAATTGAAGGAAGGTAATGTTGACTTCGGTGCTTGTGTTGACATGCGACTCGTGGCTCTACAGCACATCATGGCTCTACAGCACATCAGTACGTAACATCAACAGGTTAGTGTTCATCACGAACGTGGTTATGCAGTCAGTGCAGTGTTTACAAATGCGGAGCTGGCAGATGCCCATTTGATGTATGGATTAGCACGGCACGGTACGTTTGTATCGAGACAGATTTCCAGGACGAAGGTGTAGATTAGATTAGATTAGATTAGATTAATTCTAGTTCCATGGATCATGAATACGATATTTCGTAATGATGTGGAACGAGTCGAATTTTCCAATACATGACATAATTAGGTTAATTTAACAACATACTTAAGTTAATATAACAACTTTATTTTTTGTGTTTTTTTGTTTTTCTTTATTTTTTATTTTTATTTTTTTTAAATATTTTTGTTTTTTTTTTCTTTTTTTTCTTAATTTATATCTAAAAATTCCTCTATGGAGTAGAAGGAGTTGTCATTCAGAAATTCTTTTAATTTCTTCTTAAATACTTGCTGGTTATCTGTCAGACTTTTGATACTATTTGGTAAGTGACCAAATACTTTAGTGCCAGTATAATTCACCCCTTTCTGTGCCAAAGTTAGATTTAATCTTGAATAGTGAAGGTCGTCCTTTCTCCTAGTATTGTAGTTATGCACACTGCTATTACTTTTGAATTGGGTTTGGTTGTTAATAACAAATTTCATAAGAGAGTATATATACTGAGAAGCTACTGTGAATATCCCTAGATCCTTAAATAAATGTCTGCAGGATGATCTTGGGTGGACTCCAGCTATTATTCTGATTACACGCTTTTGTGCAATAAATACTTTATTCCTCAGTGATGAATTACCCCAAAATATGATGCCATATGAAAGCAATGAGTGAAAATAGGCGTAGTAAGCTAATTTACTAAGATGTTTATCACCAAAATTTGCAATGACCCTTATAGCATAAGTAGCTGAACTCAAACGTTTCAGCAGATCATCAATGTGTTTCTTCCAATTTAATCTCTCATCAATGGACATACCTAAAAATTTGGAATATTCTACCTTAGCTATATGCTTCTGATTAAGGTCTATATTTATTAATGGCGTCATACCATTCACTGTATGGAACTGTATGTACTGTGTCTTATCAAAATTCAGTGAGAGTCCGTTTACAAGGAACCACTTAGTAATTTTCTGAAAGACAGTATTGACAATTTCATCAGTTAATTCTTGTTTCTCAGGTGTGATTACTATACTTGTATCATCAGCGAAGAGAACTAACTTTGCCTCTTCATGAATATAGAATGGCAAGTCATTAATATATAATAAGAACAACAAAGGACCCAAGACTGACCCTTGTGGAACCCCATTCTTGATAGTTCCCCAGTTTGAGGAATGTGCTGATCTTTGCATGTTACGAGAACTACTTATTTCAACTTTCTGCACTCTTCCAGTTAGGTACGAATTAAACCATTTGTGCACTGTCCCACTCATGCCACAATACTTGAGCTTGTCTAGCAGAATTTCATGATTTATACAATCAAAAGCCTTTGAGAGATCACAAAAAATCCCAATGGGTGGTGTTCGGTTATTCAGATCATTCAAAATTTGACTGGTGAAAGCATATATGGCATTTTCTGTTGAAAAACCCTTCTGGAAACCAAACTGACATTTTGTTAGTACTTCATTTTTACAGATATGTGAAGCTACTCTTGAATACATTACTTTCTCAAAAATTTTGGATAAAGCTGTTAGAAGGGAGATTGGACGGTAATTGTTGACATCAGATCTATCCCCCTTTTTATGCAAAGGTATAACAATAGCATATTTCAGTCTATCAGGGAAAATGCCCTGTTCCAGAGAGCAATTACACAGGTGGCTGAGAATCTTACTTATCTGTTGAGAACAAGCTTTTAGTATTTTGCTGGAAATGCCATCAATTCCATGTGAGTTTTTGCTTTTAAGCAAGTTTATTATTTTCCTAATTTCAGAGGGAGAAGTGGGTGAGATTTCAATTGTATCAAATTGCATAGGTATGGCCTCTTCCATTAACAGCCTAGCATCTTCTAATGAACACCTGGATCCTACTATATCCACAATATTTAGAAAATGATTATTAAAAATATTTCCAACTTCTGACTTTTTGTTCGTAAAGTTTTCATTCAATTTGATGGTAATACTGTCTTCCTCTGCTCTTGGTTGACCTGTTTCTCGTTTAATAATATTCCAAATTGTTTTAATTTTATTATCAGAGTTGCTGATTTCAGACATGATACACATACTCCTGGATTTTTAATAACTTTTCTTAATATAACACAGTAGTTTTTATAATGTTTGATAGTTTCTGGGTCACTACTCTTTCTTGCTGTCAGATACATTTCCCTTTTCCGGTTACAAGATATTTTTATACCCTTAGTAAGCCATGGTTTGTTACAAGGTTTCTTACGAGTATATTTAACTATTTTCTTGGGGAAGCAGTTTTCAAATGCATTTACAAAAATGTCATGAAATAAATTACATTTTAAATTGGCATCAGGTTCACGGTACACCTCATCCCAGTCTAACTGCTGTAGGCTTTCCCTGAAATTTGCAATTGTTAAATTGTTGACTGAACGTACTACTTTGAAGGACTGTTTAGTATTGCTGAATGGAGCTATGTCATATATTGTAACTAGCTGTGCACCATGATCAGAAAGACCATTCTCAACAGGCTGAGCATTTATCTGGTTAAACTTATCTTGGTCTATAAAGAAGTTATCTATCAGTGAGCTGCTATCCTTTACCACCCGAGTAGGAAAATCAATAACGGGTGTCAAATTGAAAGAACCGAGTAATACTTCAAGGTCATTTTTCCTATTACCCTCTTTCAGAGAATCTACATTGAAGTCCCCACAAATAATAATTTGCTTCACCCTGTCTAACAGATAGCACAACAAGGAGTCCAAATTTTTCAGAAATAGATGAAAATTTCCTGATGGGGACCTATATACAGTTACAATTATAAATGTGCCTTTATTTAATTTAAGCTCACAGGCACATGCTTCTATATGTTTCTCTACACAAAACTTTTTTGTTTCTATACTTTTTGCACAATGATAACTTTTGACATATATGGCAACTCCTCCTTTCTCCATATTTTCTCTCATTACATATGCAGAGAGCTTATAACCACTTACATTTGCCTTATCCATATCAGTAACAATGTGATGCTCAGACAGGCATAGTATATCTATTTCATTCTCAGCTTCTAAATCTTCCAAACAAACCAGAAGCTCATCTACTTTATTCTTTAAACTCCCAATATTTTGATGAAATATACTTACATTATTTTTAATTATACTTTTATGAGAACCTTTCCTTATTCTAACATTTGCAGTACTCTCCTGTCTGAGTTTCTCATTGTGCTTAGGCCTAGTTCCTATACCAGTGGTCACATGGTGTTCAGAGAGGCAGATTATGTCAATTGGGTTGGGTGACTTTAGTTCATCAATGCAATTACCTAGGACTGAGATACAACTTGGTGGAGATAAAATTTCTGGTGATTGGTGAAAATTTATAATTGATAGCTGTGATTGGTGATACAATGTGCTAGAATTGTGCTGTTGAATTTCTTTCCTAAACTGAAGATTTGTTTCAATCCTGACCTCTTGTAGAACTTGACATCTTTCTATCTTACCTATCCTAAAAAAGGTGCTGCTCCAACACCTGTAACCACTGGTATTTTACCATTCATGGCAGTGTCTCCCCCCCTTAAATTTCCTGCTATTACCCCAGCCAGTTTCCCCTTCCCTTTCCTGTTGAGATGTAGGCCGTGCCTGGTATAGTCCCACCTACTGAGATAATCAACAGGAACCACACCAATATGAGCCCCCGCACCCGACACAAGCAGCCGTTCCAACTCCAAATTAACTCTCCCAACAGAAGAGTTCAGATGAGGCCGGTCATGGCGTCTCAGGACAGATACAAATTCAACATTGGTGTGCCTCGATGCCGACGCAATCTTTACCAGGTCACACTCTATACTGTACCCAGGATCTCTGTCGATGCTGTTCCCTGGCCCTCCCACAATAACCACGGTGTCTTCCCTGGTAAATCCTTTACAGAGTGAACCTAAATCCTCTGTCACCTGATCCAGACTAGCACTTGGTTTGAAAAAATTTGTGACCTGGTATTCTGGTCCTAATTCCTCCTGCAGAAGTTGGCCTACACCTCTGGCATGAGAACTGCCTAACAACAAAACTTTCTTCCTTTTCGATGACTTTCCTACATTCTTTTTCAATTTCCTATTGAAAGTTTGTTGTGTCCTGTCTACACCTACCTCTGCTTGAGGCTCATCAGTTTCTAACTGAAGCAACAGGTCAAACTTATTTTTGACATTCACCACAAAACTGTCAGACTTAGTTCTAGGCCTGTTCCTTCTGCTACCTGTTGCCACTTCCCACCTCTCTTTGCCCTTCTCCCTCCTTAACCTGTCCAGATCTTCCCTAGCCTGATCTAGCTCAGCCTGAAGGGCAGCAATTTTCCCCTCCTGTTCCACTATCTTCCTATCTCTGCTGCAAATCCTACATAACCACTGATGAGCCTGATCCACTTTCCCAACACCCACGCCACTGCAGTCCCCCCAGTGAAAAAAACTACTGCATCCATCACACCAAACCCCGGAACTAACAATTCTACGGCAAGTCAGGCACTTCTCACTCATGGCAAAAATAATACTTTAGCTAGAATAAATCAATTAAATTACCGAAAATCAAAAAAGACGTTACAAGAATTAAGCCTATTCACAAATGTATATAAGCAAGTTTCTGATTTAAAATTCCGCTGGTTTCTGAGATTTGTATTAAAACAACGAAGGTATACGCTATTTATTATATATTTCACTCGATGGAATGAAAAAATGGCAATTAAACGAGATACTTTAACTTTGATTCTCCAAAAACGTTACGAGAATAGGCCTATAAACAAACGTATATAGGCAAGTTTCTGATATAAAGTTACGCTGTTTTTCTGAAATCTGTATTAAAACAATGAAGTTATACGCTATTTACGGTAGTTTACTTATTTGTTACCGAGAAACTAGTTAAATTACCTTGAAACAAGAAACAAACACGTTTACAAAATTTAAGCCTAAGCACGACTTCGCGAAGTTACGATCTTTTCGTGTTTTCTGAAAAAATACGCAAATAAAAGTCAAACCTTTAACGGCAAGACTAAACGATACACTAATGCACGTATTTAATTTGTTGTCAGCGTTAAACTAAATTATATTCCTGTCTAAATCACTTAACTTTCTGGAAATGGTTTCTGGCGTCACTTACTCGGCAGCCATCTTGGCTGTTGCTAGACAGGAAGACGTTCGAAGCAATTGATGGGCGTCTTAGGGAGCACGGAACATTCCAGCCTGACTCGCGACTGGGGAAGACCTAGAACGACGAGGACACCTGCAATGGACGAGGCAATTCTTCGTGCAGTTGACGATAACCCTAATGTCAACGTCAGAGAAATTGCTGCTGTACAAGGTAACGTTGACCACGTCACTGTATGGAGAGTGCTACGGGAGAACCAATTGTTTCCGTACCATGTACAGCGTGTGCAGGCACTATCAGCAGCTGATTGGCCTCCACAGGTACACTTCTGCGAATGGTTCATCCAACAATGTGTCAATCCTTATTTCAGTGCAAATGTTCTCTTTACGGATGAGGCTTCATTCCAACGTGATCAAATTGTAAATTTTCACAATCAACATGTGTGGGCTGACGAGAATCCGCACGCAATTGTGCAATCACGTCATCAACACAGATTTTCTGTGAACGTTTGGGCAGGCATTGTTGGTGATGTCTTGATTGGGCCCCATGTTCTTCCACCTACGCTCAATGGAGCACGTTATCATGATTTCATACGGGATACTCTACCTGTGCTGCTAGAACATGTGCCTTTATAAGTACAACACAACATGTGGTTCATGCACGATGGAGCTCCTGCACATTTCAGTCGAAGTGTTCGTATGCTTCTCAACAACAGATTCATTGACCGATGGATTGGTAGAGGCGGACCAATTCCATGACCTCCACGCTCTCCTGAACTCAACCCTCTTGACTTTCATTTATGGGAGCATTTGAAAGCTCTTGTCTATGCAACCCCGGTACCAAATGTAGAGACTCTTCATGCTCGTATTGTGGACGGCTGTGATACAATACCCCATTCTCCAGGGCTGCATCAGCGCATCAGGGATTCCATGCGAAGGAGGGTGGATGCATGTATCCTTGCTAACGGAGGACATTTTGAACATTTCCTGTAACAAAGTGTTTGAAGTCACGCTGGTACGTTCTGTTGCTGTGTGTTTCCATTCCATGATTAATGTGATTTGAAGAGAAGTAATAAAATGAGCTCTAAGATGGAAAGTAAGCATTTCCGGACACATGTCCACATAACATATTTTCTTTCTTTGTGTGTGAGGAATGTTTCCTGAAAGTTTGGCCGTGCCTTTTGTAACACCCTGTATAAGGAAATTTCCACTGCGCACGGACGAGATACTGATGTGCGGATAATCAATATATCACTAGTGATTAATATTGTATTCCCAATGTAAGTAGCATAGTGCACTTCAGTAATTATAGTTATGATTAACGCTATTGTGATTTCATTATTTGTTTAATCCATGATCCTAAAATTTCAACATTATATGTAAACTGTATTTTCAGTATTTATCTCATTTTAGCTCAGAAATAACGTGGCCCACAAACCTCCTTCTTACGGCGACGAAATTCTCAAAGCATATGTCCGATGCCACCTTATCATGGTTTAAATATATTCACTGATTTTTAAATATTTCCATCCATCTCAGTTCATTTCAACAAAAATTATAAAAAACCAAAATAATATAAATAATCATATTTACATATATACATATATTTTATTTAATTATTTACAGTGTCAAACAAGTCAGAAAGTATAACATCAAAAACGTAAAACATCTGAATATAATTCTCAATATCCTGATCATTCGTCAGGAGAGTGTCAGAATAGGTGTATACAACATAGTAAACTGGAACTGCCTATATTTACAGAATTAATACTCTGTCAGAAAAAAATATAGTTATGCACTTTTAATAAATTTATCACAAACAAAATACCTAATCTTGTGACCAAATGCTGTCAAAACTGAAATCTAACAGACTTTTTACTTAAGCTGGTCTAACGTTCCCTGTTAAGATTTCAGTTATAGAGTATAAGGAGCCACCTATCAAAAAATCTTCAAACTCTGTTCAAAGTGTGCTGCATCTGAAATGAGGTTTTTTATGGTTGTTGGCAATTTACTCAAAATGTGTGTTCCTGAATATTGGACCCCTTTCTGCACTAAAGTAAGGGATTTTAGGTCTCTATGTAGATTGTTCTTATTCCTAGAATTGATACTATATATTGAGCTATTGGTTGCAAATAGAGATATATTACTTGCAAGAAACTTCATTAAGGAATAAGTATACTGAGAAGTAGTAGTTGGAATTAAAAGTTCCTCGAACAGTTTTCTACACGATGTTCTTGAATTTACACCACGAATGAGTCTTATTACACGTTTTTGTGTGCTAAAAAGTTTTGTTCAGCTTCACGAGCTACCCCAGAATATGATTCTGTATAACATAATAGAATGAAAGTAAGCAAAGTATGCAAGTTTTTTATGTTTATATCTCCTACATATGACATCACTTTCACTGCAAATACAGACTTCTTTAGGTGCTTTAGCAATTCTGTGGTATATCCTAGACCCCTGAATTTTAGAGTTGTAATCCCAGAAATTTAACACTGTCAACCTCTTTCATCTGAGTGTCTTCATATGTCATACACATGCTGGAAGGAAATCGTCTTTTCAAAGTTTAACGACAGTTAATTGGCTTTAAACTATTTATTAATATCAGTGAAAATTTGATCTGTACGTGAGTTGCTACTTATTTTAATGTTTCTATCATCTGCAAACAAAACAATCTTAGAATCTGGCAATGTAATGCACGAGAGGTCATTAATGTACAAAATAAAAAGAAATGGTCTCAAGATGGAGCCTTGAGGAACACCACATGTAATTAATACCCAATCAGATAAATATTGACTGCCTACTGCACAGTTATTTTGCAATAAGACCCTTTGTTTCCTGTTAGTTGGATAAGACTCAAACCATTTCGCAGCACTCACTTTGGTACCATAATATTCTAATTTACTTAAGAGAATTTTGTGATTCACACAGTCAAAGGCTTTTGACAGGTCACAGAAAATTCTAGTAGCCTCTAATTTGTTATCTAATTAAATAAGTACATTCTCATTGTATGTATAAATAGCATTCTCTATATCAGAACCCATAAGAAACCCAAACTGTGAGTTGTACAATATATTGTTTGCTGTCACATGTATAAGGGATGCTTGAACACAACCTTTTCAAATACTTTTAAAAAAGCTGACAAAATTGACATTGGTCAGTAGTTTGATGGTGTCTCTTTTCCCCCTTGTTGTAAAGAGGCTTAAATTCAGCATATTTTAGCCGGTCTGGAAATGTTCTATTGATAAGAGATTGATTACACAAATAGCTTAAAACAGTACTTAACCTGCATGGCACTCTTTGATTTACTTTGTTCATATGTTATCAAACCACTAGAACACTTTGATTTTAAGGATTTATTGATGGATGCTACTTCTTTGGGAGATACGTGCAACATTTCTGTTTCACTGAAGCTGTTTGTAAACACTGGTCTCAGGTACTCTGCTGCACTGTTTACTGAACCTAATAACCCCAATCTGCCAGTAACAGAAACAAAGTCTGTCTCCGTCTTCAATATATCCCATATAGTTTTTATTTTGTTGCCTGATGTAATTATCTTTTCCTCATAATAAAGCTGCTTAGATTTCTCGATTACTTGCTTCAATATTTTTTCAGTATTCTTTGCAATGCATTACGATACTAACATTACAGCAGTCTTGTTTCTGTCCCACATGATCTCTTCATTCCTTGTGTAATCCTTGGTTTATTTTGAGATTTCTGTTTCATTTGAGTTATCTTTAGGGGAAAAAAATTTCAAAAGAAGAAGTAACTTTACTAATGAATGCTTTGTATTTTCCATTTGAGTCAGAACTACTGTAAACATCTATCCAGTTCATGTCTTTGAACAATCTCCAAAACTTCTCAATTTTTGATTGATTTATTAGACTCCTGTACTCAGATTTAATAGATTTTTTATCCTGACATGTTTCAACATTTAACATAAGATGCTGCATGTCATGATCAGATAGTTCATTTACTATTCGTTTCGTAATATGACTTGTTTTCCTAGATTTGTGTACAAAGATTTTATCAATAGCAGTCTCAGAGCATTTATGTACCATAGCTACAAATTTCACAGTAGGAATTAAATTGAATGATAGTGTGTGACATCACGAGTTAATGCATGATAACAATTAATGCAGTAAGCTACACTGCAGTACAGCCCACAGTATTGGAGCTGGAGGCTGTGAAGGAGACCACAAGTTGTGTCCGGCCTATGAGTCATATACACCTGCTGGTACTGCAGCATCAGAACGGCTCCATTGTCACTTCGAGCTACAGTACATTCATGCCACCTAAGAACCTAAATAAATGATATTAAATATTATTCAATTATTTTCAAAATCGGTACACTACCTTTTGTTATTCAGAAGAAGATTGTATAAAAATTTCAACATTGTAACTATCATAGTTTCAGAGATAAAAAATTGCTAAAAAAGTAAAAAACCGACACTTAGGGAACTAAATTCATTTAGGAAATATAATAGTTTATCTTTTGGTATAATTGAAAAACATAAACAGAACTCTCAGTGTTCAGAGTTAATTAATTGAGATTTTCATATTAAAACTTCAATTATTTTTCATTTTCGCAATATAAAAATCAGACAAAATTATTATTTGTGTGTAATATTGTTGTGGGAATAAATGTGAATAAATGAGAGTGTGTAAGTGGGACATTCTTCAGATTTAGATGTTACATTATATACCATATAAGTAACCTGCAAGAGTTACACAGGCCTGTTGTGGGAAAATGATCCTGTGGAATTTACCCACTTTGCTGATGACGTATATCTAGGTGTGATTGCTATTCTAATAGAGCAGCCAGAAAGGCAGCTGGAGAAAAATCTGTATCTAACGAATATTTTCAGAATTATCGCCTTTTCGTTTTCGTTATTAAACATTACTTTAATATTTGCATGTCAGATTGGCGCAAAAGCGTCTGTGTCTAAGGATTGGAGTAGGCAAATTTTGTCGTGAGTATGATCATGAGCGAGCATTCTGATTGGTAGCGAGTACGATCAGCTAATCAGAATTGAAACTATGTCTTGGACGCTGATATGGAGTACCTGGCAGTAGGTGGCAGCACAATGCGCCTAATATGAAAAACATATTTTTTGGAGATGTCCGGATACTTTTGATCACATAGTGCATACAGGCTTCCTTGTAAACATTAGAAGGAACATGATGCACACATGCCTACCTGCATAATTAGGTATTAGAGTCATGGTAGCGATGAAAATTGTACAACATACGTTCTCTGTCGTTGAAGTATAGTTGTAAATTTTATAGTTGCGACTGGTCTCCAAATGAGTCTAAATAGTAGACGTTGCTTGTATTTTTCTTAATATACACCACCCAATGAGTTCCTGGCCCCCAGAAACTTCTAAAGTCATAATTCCACATTCTCCAGATTTCCACATAGTCTTCGGTAATGTATTCGGCATAAACACGCCATGGAATCATAGAATGCTGAATTTTTTCCTAACAAACTCGAGCAGATCTGTATTGGTAAGCGGTCTTGTCCGGTAGGATAGCTAATGGGCTTTTTTTTATTTATGAAGAGATCTAGTTCTTTCTTGTATGGTTTCAAGTATAGTCCTTTTCCGATGGCTGTTGCTTCTATCATGTAGTTATGTCTTCTCGCTTTCTCTAGTTGCTCCCAGGAGTTCCGTACATTCTTGACTGTTCTGGCAATAGCTGCAGCACCACCAGCCAGAGAGCCCATCGCTGAGAGATCTGCGAAGGCTGGAATTTGGGAAGGGGAAAAGTCCATTTGATATCTTGAATATCGGCGGAAGTCGGGGTACTTTAATCGGTCCTTTATGCTTCAGGCCACTTCTAGCAGCATACATCGCCGTCAGGATACAGTTTTTCAAACAATCCTGCCCTGGCTTCTTGTTTCATCGTCTTCTTCTTCTTCTTCTTCTTCTTCTTCTTCTTCAGTGCACGACTAGCTGCGTTCATAACTTGCTTGAAATTCACACCCAAGCGCATGTTAATTTTACCACATATGGTTTCATCAACTGCAAAGGCTGCAGTGAGCTGCCTTAAGCCTTTCTTTCACATATTGCCATGGATTTATCAGCTGAAATTCGATCTGCAGCGTGACGTCCTCGGAGATCTTTATATTTTGCGTAGGTAATGGCTTGTTCCAAACACTCCTCGTCAAGCTGTTCAATCTCCTTATCAGCATGACCAAACGTTTTTAAAGCTTGAGATCAGATCAGCAGTAATTATACGTTGGAATGTGGAGTTCGACTGGAAGTTTGTCGAGAATATCACCACCTCCTATAATGCTTCTCGCAATAAAACTGGTTATGGTGAGACAAATGGACTATCTGGTCATGAATCATATGAAATGACCGATTCCCAATTTAAAGACTCAAAACCCGGAAATCCACTACCAAATAGCTGTATAAAAATCTATAAATGTTAACAGATATAAACACTTTACATAATTACTGTAATTATTATGGAATTCTTAAAAAGATATACAATGATACGCAGTTATTTGTACTTTGTTTTTGTAATGTATGCTCCAAGATACTTTTGCATGAATAGATATATAAACGATAGTGTTTTCTTTGGTACATGTTGTTAAAGGTAAATCTTTATCCTTGTTCTGTTCAAGTTTGGAGTATGAGTTATGTATGTGTTGAGTTAGTATGGTGATTGATGTTAATTGTATTGTGAAGTGAAATGACTAAAAATACAGCTACAGAACAACAGAAACTCCATCAGTGTTCATATTACTTAAGAAAATAAGCCGAGCATCCTCTAGACTAGTATATGAAGTTGCATATCAGAATCTAAGATTGTCATGGATTAAGGGCCTGCAACTACAGCAACAACAAATGCGCTGTGCAGCAGATGCGTACTATGAAAACTGTTTATTTTAAACACTACCGTTTGTACCTCTCTCTGTTGTGAGTCACTATCTCAGCTTTCCAAATGCTGTTAAACTGTGACCAGCCATTCAAAAATAATGAATTGACATTGGGTTACAAGAAGGTGGCGACTCTTAGAGTCTGCTATCACTCATGTAATTCTACTTTGCTGGTTGTGTTCTGTGGATTCCATTATATAGCAAATCGTCAATGTCAATCAAATGTTGAAATGTGTGTGAATTACATGTTCAAATGTGTGTGAATTACTAAAGGACCAAACTGCTGAGGTCTTCGGTCCCTAGACTTACACACTACTTAAACTAACTTATGCTAAGAACAACACACGCACCCACGCCTGAGGGAGGACTCGAACTTCCGGCGGGAGGGGCTGTGCAATCCGTGACATGGCGCCTCAAACCACGCGACCACTCCGCGCTGCCAGCGTCAATGCAGCTGTTTTGTCTTGCAGGACAACCAACCTGTTTAACTAGTGCTCTATTCCTTCGACATCTTATGACAAGCTCTACGAGAAACACATGCGGTTCTGAGCTCTTCTGGATTTCCTTGGCGTAAAAGCATCCTGAAATTTCAGTGCCATGACTATACTTTAAGATGTAAGTTCTGGAATTTTTCTCTTCATTTTAGAAACTGAATATGTCACTTGACCAGTTTGGGAGTTATGACTTCTCAAATGCTGTCTCATACCAAATCACCCACATTAAATTTCTGTTTACATGGATTGAACATTTTAATACGCTAGTACACTTTATCCATTATGACAAACATCGATTGGTCTCATTTTTATTGTGCTATCTTTGGTGCAATTATACTGTGTAATTATTTCTGGGAGGATATCTGTCCATTTGCATGAACTGTGAAGATTAAAATGCACCCCTGTTCGACCTTTTATTGTTCTGTTCAGAAGTTCCATGATACTCATCTTGAAGGGGGTGAATGTTGAGTAGTGATGTATTCCATACTGCCGCAACATGGTCTTGAAATACCTATTGTAATACTCTCCACCATGATCAGTTTGCAAGTTGTCAGGGCATCGCATCGTCCCTGTCAGCAACAAATGCTCAAACAGCTCCATGATGCATCTCCCTGTTTTTGTTTTAACACGTAATGCCCAGCAAAATTTGGAGTGTGTATCAATTACTATTAAAATATATTTGAATCCATTATTCTCATGTGAATATTCCCTCATATCTACAAGATCAGTCTGCATTCAATTATCCAAACCTTTAATCATGACATGCCAATGAGGTCAGGTTTTGCGTGCTGGTCTGTTTAGTTCTCAAGCTATTCGATTATACCTCTCTCTCTAAGCCCTGAAATTACTGAGACAACCTCATTCGAATGAGCGGTATTGCCTGCAATAGCTGATTCCATGAGCCATTGAAGTCGATCTGTTACCTCATTAGGATGCCGAATGTCAATACCATCACAATTGCTATACCGACTGTGTAATAGAAACGGTTTTATAATGCCTCTGTATTTCGCACTGCATTGGTTTGCTGCTTTCCTGAGTACACTGGTCAATGGTATTATTTCACCATACGTCTCCAGACCTTCAGGTGAAAATGTTACTGTTGTTGAGGGTTTTAGGAAAATGGGGTTCAGCAGATCTGGTGTTCTTTGAAATTCCCTATCGACTGTCTATATTGGTTTTTCTTTTAAACTTACAGGCTGCATGCCCAACATGTATTTCTTTCATCACTGGCACCAAATGTTTTGTCTATCCTAGCGGCACTGTAATTGTTGATGAACCCGGAAATAGCACTACCGTCCTCGTTTGCGCAAGTTCGCTGAGAGTTCATCGAGAGATTCTGTAGCTAGTCTAACGATTTATTTCAGTGTCTTCCCTTGAGCCACATGTCCTCACCTCAGCAGTCATAACTTCTGTCAAACAGCCTTCCATGCAGTGATGACCTTATGCTTAGCCGACATCGTGTTATATACTATGCGGAGTCCTTCACGGGCTGCACTTTATACACATTTCACTCAACCTTTAAGGATAAGTCGTGTACTTTCTTTTCAATTCATCAACCTTTACAGCAAAGTTGTGTACTTTCTTTCTGAGAATGCTCCAGATGTACATCTCTAGTTCCTTAACCCTAGCATTTAATTCGCTGATCAGGCTCAAAAGGGTCTGGGCATCTGTCTCTAGCTCCTTAACTTTACTTCTGAGAGACTGAAATATTCTATCTATGAACACCTGTCTCTCGGGCTGAATGCCTGACATACATGCGACCTTGTCCACAGTGCAATGAATAATAACATACTCATCACTTTTTTCGTAAATATACGTAAAGAAACTCTTGGAAGTTTCATCTGTACCTCTCGTCATTCAGTTTTCTTGATTTATTAATAACGAGAACCCCATACTGTTTGTGATTACAGCAATCGGTGCATATCTTTACAAAATCATTTCATCACTTTTTTCGTAAATATACGTAAAGAAACTCTTGGAAGTTTCATCTGTACCTCTCGTCATTCAGTTTTCTTGATTTATTAATAACGAGAACCCCATACTGTTTGTGATTACAGCAATCGGTGCATATCTTTACAAAATCATTGAATAACATTCAGATCCTACATGCACCTGGCAAATGTGTTTAAAATTCAAATTGTCTTATTTGAAAGTTACAAAGAGATTTGCATTATCCCTCAACTGTTTTGAGATTCTGGAATACGTCTGACTCAAATAAAATACAAAACCCATATCTTGACCAAAACAGAAATATAGTAGAATTTGATTCTGGTTATCCACAGCAACATTGTAAAATATGAACACTATGTTTGGGTTTACTTTTTAATGAGGATTTGACTGTTTTGACTGACTGTAGCATATGTTACACCATCTACAGCTTGCAGTTTCTTTTGCATTAGCTGGTACTTGGGTTGAAAAAGCGTTTTTGAAAAAAACATGTACATGCTCAAAGCGGACTCCATCTAGGTGTGTTAGTAGTGACATGAGGACATTTGTCTTGCCACAGTTGGATGGACCTACAATGATCGCACATATATTGTGGGTAGGAGTATCCCATTCTTCTTCTTCTTCCGGTCATCTTCTGCATCATCACAGGACCAAACTCGTACAACAAAGTTCGGATACTTCACCCACCCTGCAATGAAACCGATTACATCAGGTTTTGGGGTGCAATGGACTTTAATAGAGAAATGAACACTTGTAATAAAAATAATAATATATGTAGCCACTATAGGGCAATAATCTTACTGACTGAGCTACCATGGCTATGTTATAATGAGAGGGTCATGAAGTCAAAAATAACACACAGAATTTACAATGATGTATGTATTTTACCTACATTTCGACAATGATACATAGGCTGTATTACACGAACTACAGAAATCACTGGTTCATTTTTTACAGTATTTCCCGAATAACTGTTTCTTGTACATACTGAACTATGTGTGTATCTCTCTCAAACTGCGGTTTTCCTTTAGTTTCTTCTTTTGACATCGTATTGATTCACTGTCCTAAATCGTCTGTATGCACACTATACGTAAAGAGATAGTTCACAATATCTTTACACGTAGTTTGAACACATGGCAGCCCAATGTTCAGTCTTTCCAAGACACTGGATTGCACCATCCATAGGCCGAACAAGTTTGTCATGGTGGACTGCTGCAGCTAAATGGATCGACTCAAACAATGAGTGTCACACCGTCATACAGTGATTTATAGTTAGTGTCTGGCCAAATGTCAGGAGATGGAGGATACTCGGTGGTCATCTGTTGCTTGATGTTGGATTCTGCATGACACAGTTCGTCCCATTCCATCTCTGTAAATTGAACTTTAATATTCCATTATGCATCTTCAATCTCTAACACAACACGCCAGTCAGTGTCCACTGATGCTTCTGTGCCAATATTTAAGTGCTTTGACCGCTAGCTGTTAAATTAAAAGCTGAAGTGAAAAGCAGCAGAGCACTGGGTGATATCATGAGCGCCTCATCCACCATATCAACACTCCACCCTTTCAGCAACACTGGAATGGTCTGGGATGGTGCATATTTCGGAGACGAGTACTGACCTGTACCATGTGGTATAGGGCCTCCAGCACAGTTCTTCCGAGAGTCAGGGATTCGCTATATGTCTTCATTACACAAATCAATGAGTGAGATGGATAACAGCAGCTCGTTGTCCTGCTCCAACATGCTGGTTAGGTGCACTACAGGATCCCATGGCGCTGGTGCCACTGCTGGCCCCCACACGCCAGAGGTTGCTGCGGGTCTTGACGAGCCGATGGTGGCTGCTGCTGGTCCAGACACACTGGAGGTTTCTACCAGTCCAGACACGCAGAAAGCCGCTGAACAAAGGATAAGAAACAAGAAGCATCCACAGACAAAGACATGGAGCTGAACAAAGAAATGGAACTTGTCAGAGAACGACATACATTAATGAGTACCTATTTTTATGATTCTGCAACACACAGGCAGATGAGGATCATGGCTGCTGTTATGCTTCATGGTTATTTCACTGACTGACTGCGACTGAGAGCACATGACTGGATGTAGTGTTCCTACATTCCTGTTGGCTCCCACCAATTTTCATGTGAGTATTGTGGTTCTATTTGTTCCTGAGGGAAGTGATGAGGGAGGAAAAACCTCGTTTCAAATGCCCTCTGGGGCAGATTTATGAATGAGCTCAGTCGAGGCCCATACATCGAGGTGCGCATCTGTGGTTATTCTATATGGGGTAGTGTAATAGGACGAAGCTGTCTCCTGCACTGTGGATCAGCTCTGTACACGGGCCTCTCTCCTGACCTGCACGTGTAAGAATACGTGAAGTAGCTGGCGCAGCTGTAGCTCCCAGGATCTGTGCCCTGTGGTCGGTGTGAAGACGTGACTGGGAAGTTTTTAACAGTGTAATTATGTGTGGTGAGTTATTTTGACGTCGATTTATGACAGTATTCCTTATTCGATTGGAAAAATGCGATCTATTTATGCATTTAATTACTTCTTTTCGTTGCATTATACAACGTCTGTATCTTCCAAACCAGCAACGAGTGGTGAGCTTTTCCCACCAAATAAAGAGATCCAAGCCCTGCAAAATGAATTTTAAAAATCAGCACTATATTCTTATGCCCTCCGTATTGTAGTTAAATTTCCCGTTATGGAATCCTTCCAGTCTACCAGCTCAACGATTTTTTCCGCCAATTTTTCTCTGGGAAGGGGGGTGGTGGCATTGTGTACTAGCTCTGTCGATCCCTGTATGTCAAGGAGAGCACACACACGAAAATTTTTCAACAAGACAACACCTCCAATCTGCACCAGTGTAATTATGTAATTAGCGTATGTAGTTGCTGGGCAATGTAGTACTTGCACCTTCCAATCCAATAGTCCAGCAAAGACTGAACATTTCCTGCAAATTTCCAGGTGAGGGACGGGAGGGGGTGGGGGAAGGGAGGGGCTGGGATTTTCCCTCTTCCAATGGCGTAGCACCCAAAATAAAGAAAGTAAACTACCCTATGTCCTTCTTTTCCAGCAGCTCAGCACAGACCGAGTCCTTTTGCCACCAGTTTCCAAATGTGGAGGGGAGGGGTGTGGTGGAAAGGAGGTGTGAGGGGGAGTGTAGAGGTGAGATTTCCCAGAGGGGAGGGAGTAATTAATTGAACAATTAAATTAATTAGTCAATTAATTTGGAATCAAAAGTGTGCTTATATTGGTGAGGGGGAGGGTTGGGGATTTCCTAGAGGGGTAGGGGGAGAAGGGGAAGGGGGAGGGGAGAATCATCACTCAGAAGGATGGATTACCCCCGAGGGGCTCATAAATCCACTCCCAGGGGTCATAAATCTATTAGCATAACAATCGGTTTGCCCCTGCATGTATACTTGCCCCTGAATGTATGCAACTTGTACTAACGAAACGCCTTAGAACGAAATTTTTACCATTAGTTTTGTCCAGCTTCATTTCTTTGTAATGGTTCTTCTTCTACTTTGTTTAACAGCTGAGGTGACCTCCAGCTTGTCAGAACCTGTAGCAATCTCCAGCTTGTTGGGAACTATAGCAGCAGCTGGCACATGGGATCCTGTAGCACACCTGGTCGGTATGCTGGAGCAGAACAATGAGGCGCTGTTGTCTGTGCTACTCATCGTTGAAGACACCCAGCCTGTCCTCAACTTGCTCCTGCAGCATGGCGCAGGTCAGTACTGGACTCTCTGACGTGTGCACCATCCACCGAATCATGGAACATTCCAGTTATACTCAAAGGACAGAGTGTGGATGTGGTGGATGAGAAATACCAGTTCCTCCCTGTGCACTACTGCTATTCACCTCCACATATAATTTTACTGATAAAGGATCAACGCATTTCAATATAGGCATAGAAGCAACAGACAGTAAATGGTGTGTGTGGTCATGGAGATCGAAAATGAAACGAACAGTGTTAAAGTGCAGTTCACTGAGATCGAATGAGAAGAACTATGTCATATAATACCCTATATCAATGCTCGGATGACTATGGGGTACTACTCATCTCTGTCTATCCCAGACATTTGCTGTGCTGGTCTAACGCTCTCTGTTACATCAATGCATGACGACGAAGCCCTCAGTGTGAAATCTGGAGTCTGATCAATTTATTTACAGTATTCCACTGTGGGAACTAAGGACTGTGATATCTCTTGTGTTAGAGAGTTTGGAGCCGTGGCTACCGTGTATTTGAGTGTATATAATGATATTGTGTACATGTAGATGATCTAGAACAGTGCCTTAGTTCATATATCAATAAAGAGCCAAAGTCAACTCCAATAGTTATGGAGTCCATCCATGCTAAATTTACAGACGTGATACCAAAGTTTTGTGATGTTCCTATCGTTTCAGGGGAAATACATGCAGAATTCAGTGCATACAAGAAACAGTAAACCGGGAAATACTTTGAAAAATGAATCAATGTATTTTTTCCTTGATGTAATGTGTCCTAAGTACCACTCCTGAAGTGCAAATTTTATATACATAAAAGAATTACAAATAATCTCAAGCTTTGAGCTCAGCTGATAAGGTGATCTCACTATAATGGCTACATATATTATTCTTATCACAAATGTTTTTTCTATAAAAACCCCACACATGCCAATTCCTGATATAATCGCTTTCATAGCAGGACAGGTGGTGCATCCTTATCATCACAGGGATTTTTTGCAGGTGACTGGTTTCGTGACAGTGTAAAAGAAGACGAAGAAGAATGGGATACTGCATGGGGGCTTAATTAATGTGCAATAATTTTAGTAGCTGTGTGTCTGGTTACCAAGTCTTGTAACCGGTTGGCCCTGACTAGTATTAGTACGCAATCTGACTGCATAAAATAACAAAAAAGAATGAAAGGAAATTTCCGTTAACACAATTGATTAATTAAGTCCCCTGCAACTATAAAAGCTACGAAACAACAAAGAACAGTTACACTTGTGTAACTGTTCTGTGTGTGGAAGTGTGATTCAACGTACATGTATCTGGCACGGTTCTTCCTCAATACTACAAGATATTTTAAACACCATTTACAATGAACTAATTGAAAAACCAGAAATACTATAATTGCACATAGAAACAAGAATTACAAGTCTAATACATGAACACGAGCCAGATGCTTTGTTGACTGAACCTGTGACCAAGAGGCATTGTCATTAACGAAATGTGAAATAATTTTTTTTTGTTACCTCCATATATATTGACGAAAAATACAATGTGATCATTGCAACATCTTCCATCTATACATTACACCAACCGAACAGCATCTATTCTCTCGCAGAACAGAACAACAACTGCACACGACATCCTCTGAACTAGTACAGCTCTCGACATCCTCTCAACAAGCAATGCCCATGGCAACCTCTGAACTAATACTGCACCAGTGGAGGCGGCGGTATAATAATCTTTGGCGCAATCTCTGGCTCTGTGACTCAGTGTAGCCACCTTTCAATACTTCGTCCCGATAATACACGAGCAGGTATGTGTGTTCTTAAAGACACCATTTCAACCCAAGTGCCAACTATTACAGGAGACATTGCTAGGTGTCGATGGTGTGATGTACATAACATTCACTGAAAGCAGTGATATCCCCCCACCAGAAAAGCCAAACATCATGTTCATATTTGATGACGTTGCTGTAAAAAATTACGATCAAATTCGAAAATACGTATTTCTGTTTCGGTCGTCATAGGGGGTGATGTATTTTATCTGAGTCAAATATATGCTAGAATCTCAAAACAGTTGGTGAGGGATAATAGAAACCTCATTACAGCCTTCAAATAAGACAATTTGAATTTACAACATATTTACCAAACATATGTAGAAACTGATATGTCATGCACTGAATTTGTAAAGATATGTGAAGATTGCTGGAATCACAGAAACAGCGCAGGATTCTTGCTAACGATAAAACAAGAAAACTGAGTGATGGTAGGTACAGACAAAAATTTCAAGAGGTTCTATATATTTCCCTATAAAAAGATGTGAATACATCAGTATACATCACACCATGGGCAAGTGCACAATCATTTCGACCACTCGACTTGAGAGGATGGGTATAGATGCACAGAACAATCACTTGTACATGGATGGAAAAATTCATGCTCTCGATAATTAAGGTGGGAATGTATGCAAGGAGCTACTGATGTATTGTCAGACCCCATATGAGATCGAACATACATTAAATGATAAGGATAATGTAATTGAAAAGAAAGTAAAAGACTAAACCATAAAGGTCGATGCAATAGAAAAGGATGTATATAAGGTGTAATCTGCACGGAACTCTGCATAGTATACAATAACATGTTGATTAAGCATAAAGTCATTGAGGCATGGAAGGCTGTTCAAGAGATGTTACAGCTGCTGATGTTAGGAAATTTGGAGTGGGATCAAACACTAAGAGAAACCTTTAAGTCAATTAACTGAATCTCTTGGGCATCTCTCTGCAAAATTACTTGATGATGACTTCTATGCTATTACCAATTTCATTAACCATCACAACGATGCTGAGATAGGCAGAATATTCGTCATTATCAGCGTAAAACCATACTTGGTGTTCACATAAGTTTAACTGATAACACAATATGGAACAATGTTAGGAAATTTCAAAGAAGAACAGTTCTGCTTGACATTATTATATCAAATATCTTAAATTATTCACTGAAAGATCTGGAAATGTATGCTGACATCTTGCATTGGACTGGTCTATATAAGAAAGGAAATTGAGTACTAAAAAGCCAAAACTGTGAGAAATACAAAACCATTATAAAACGTATATTAGATGGAGAAAACAGCTGCAGTGTTGGTATTGACATTCAGCATAAAAGAGTGAACAATCGATTCCCACAATTTATATATTATGACGAACCTAATGAGCTAATAGATCAGCTGTGGTTGTCCATGTCATTTGCTGCCACTGGTAATACAGCTCATTCGAATGAGGCTGTTTCAGTCATTTCAAAGCTTAAAGAGAGAGGTGTCATTGAATAAATATGGAGACAGTAGTTTGAGAGCTACACAAGCCAGAACACAAAACTAACTCTCATAGACAAGTTATGATTAAAGGTTTGGATGACCGATGGTAGGCTTATTTTGTAGATATGAGGCATAATTCACATGTGAATAATGGTTTCAAGTATATTTCAATGGTAATTAATACACACTCTAAATTGGCCTGGGCATTACCAACAACAACAAAAATGGGGAGAGATGTTGCAGATGGTTTTGGGACACCCTGAAAACAGATGGCAGTGGAGAGCTACACAGTAGGTATTTCAAGAGGATGGTGGGGCGGTAGGGAACACATCACTGCACAACATTCACCCACCTGATGGCGAATATTGTGGAATGTCTGAACTGAACAATAAAACGTCAAACGGGGATGCATTTTAATCTTTGTGGTTCATACAGATGGATAGATATCCTCCCATAAATAACTTCACAGTATAATTGAACCAAACATTGCCCAATAAAAATGAGGCCAATTGATGTCCATGGCAGTGGTATAGTACAGTATACAACTGCATTAAATTGGACAACTGAGATATTTACAGTTTTCAAGGGGCAAAGAACGAATCCTAGAACTTATATCTTAAATAACAGCAGCTGTATTGAAATTTCTGGATGCCTATACACAGAGGAAATTCAGAAAAGCTCACAACCGGATGTATTTCTTGCGGAATGTGTCATTAGATGTTGAGGGAATAGAGCCTTAGTTAAATGGCTTGATTTTCCTGCAGCGCAAAACAGTTGGATTGACGATGATGGTTTGTAATAGGGTGGCATATGACGGTATGTAACAGAGAGCACAGCCGGCCGGTGTGGCCGTGTGGTTCTAGGCGCTTCAGTCTGGAACCGCGTTACCGCTTCAGTCGCGGGTTCGAATCCTGCCTCGGGCATGGATGTGTGTGATGTCCTTAGGTTAGTTAGGTTTAAGTAGTTCTAAGTTCTAGGGAACTGATGACCACAGATGTTAAGTCCCATAGTGCTCAGAGCCATTTGAACAGAGAGCACAGACTACAACCACAAAATCAGTATAACATGCGTGATAGGAGATGCATTTGAGGAGGTGGTGATATTCTCAAAAACTGCTGGTCGAATTACACATTTTCTGATATAACTCCTGCAGAACTGGAACAAGGCATAAAAAACAGTTAGCATGCAGTCTAACGAGATTAATATGCTTAACTAGGCGTGTTTGGAACATGACATTGCGTAAGTAACAAAGAAAGATCTCCTAGAATGTCATGCTGCAGATCGAATTTTAGCTGATAAAACCAAAGCAAGAAAAGCAAGAAGGGATATTGGTATAGGTCAACGCATTGCGGTATTGCAGTTGAAAAAACCATGTGTGATGAAATTAAGTTGTGTTTGGGGTTGAATTCTAAGAAAGTTATGAATGCAGCATGTCGCGCACTAAGGAAGAACAACAAAATGACGAAGAAGAAGAAGATATCAGCACAGTGTTTAAAAAACTGTATCCTGACAGCGATGTAAGCAGCTAAAAGTGCTCTGTAGCATAAAGGAGGGGCTAAAGACCCATTCTGCCAATACCCAAGACGTCAGGTGGAATTATCCCCTTCCTCATTCTAGCCCTCGCAGGTCTCTCAGTAGTGGGTTCTCTGGCTGGTGATGCTGCAGCTATTGCCAGGACAGTCAAGAACGCACAGAACTCCCAGGGGCAACTAGAGGAAGCAAGAAGACGTAAGTGCATAATTGAAGCAGCAGCCCTCGGGAAAGGACAATACCTTAAACCCTACAAGAAAGGGATACGTCTCTTCATAAATAACAAAGCCCCTTAGCCATCCTACCGAATAAAGCGCTTGCAAATACAGTTCCGCTCAAGTTCGTTAGGAAAAAAATTCAATATTCCAAGATTTCGTGGTACGTGTATGTGGGGTACATTGCAAAGACTATGTGGAAATCCAGAGAATGTGGAACTGCGAATTTAGATGTTGCTGGAGGACCTGAAAAAAAATTACAAGTAACAGCTACTATTTCGAATCATTTAGCGACCTGAAACCTCTGGAAGAATCACTGCGATATTTCAACAGCAGAAGACAAGTGTTCAACAATTTTCAACGCAACCAAGACTTAATACTTACCTGTGTGGTTATCTATATATCACATTCCTCTTGACTGTTACGAAGAAGAATATATAAAGAGATTCATTGAGCATCCACACGTCATTTGAGGTACAAATGCAATGTTATATACTCCGACTTTAGAAGAATGGGCGTCAGTGTCATGTACGAATTAGTTCCCACCGATTGATTTAAGCATGGGAGAGTGGAGTATTGCCCCAATTGATCTGGAGACATACAACAACTTCCCGAATATCACAGAGGCTAACAATAAATTGCATCTGAAAATTAATGGTAGAAAAGAAATTGTGAAAATAAAATCCAGTGCATACAATATTGATGATTTAACCCAAGTTTTAAAACAGTCTCGAAAAGGGATCTAACTACATGCAAACTTAAATCTGGGATAAGGATGGTGACTGCAAAGATTGATTTTAACTAGAAAGGTTCAGTAGGACGACTACAAGGACAGGTTTTGTAGAAGAATTCTAATATATTTTACAGATCTGATCATACAGTGGATATACTCTTCGTCAGTACGTTCCATGTCGATTGTAACATTGCAACGAACTCCTAATCTCACTGACAGTCTGATTCATATCGTTTATGGATACTTCCAGTCAGCTGGATTGGAAGATAAGATTGTTGAGACTCCTACCAACGCTATATGAGTATACCTTCCGGCGACGGTTCAGACATTTGACTATATAGAGTTGCGCTTAGTGGACCAGAATAATCAACTTATCGACTTTCGTGATGAAGAAATCATTGTGTGACTACATCTAAGACAGGAAGGGCATAAAGGATAAAACTAGCACACTCAACACAAGGCACAGCACTTCACAGCAGAATCGAAAGGTGTGCGAACTATAGTTTCTTAACTCAGTGGGTCTGTAACCCTGCTACAACGCCGCTCAGTATAGCGATTCCAGTAGAATATGATGAGCAAATTATATGTCAGGAATACTTCTCGCGTAAACCTTATACTTCAACCACATTTAACAAAAACAACGAAATTAGGATTGTCATCCAGCACCAAGACGCTTTAACCCTCTCACACAAGAGTTTCATGTATTTGTATGTGGTATTTAGGAAAAAGGATGGTTCTCTCACAGTGGGGCCATAGCTTAAGCAGAGTGCTTTAACATTCCTATTTAAAGAAGTATGATATGAAATTAAGGGGGTTGAGACTGATTGCATGCATAATGAAGACATAGCATCAACCCTTAAAACATATGTCTCTAACATCCTTAGCTTTTGGGGGTACAGAAAATGCAGGATGGTTCTCAATGAGCCAGTGGGTAGAGTAGTGGAAGTATACAAGAGATTTACTGCCTGCATACCCCTAAAACTGCTTATGGGGTACATTGAGGACATGTGGCGAATTGTTAGGAACGCTAAACAGGAGCTTATTATGATGTAGAGTGCGACAAATAACAACTCATACATTCAAGAATCCCAAGAGGAGAACGAGATCATCATCGACAAGATAATACGGAAAATGACTCACATGACTGTACTGGACAAAAAGCGTTTGAAGCTTTTAGAAGTTCTCAATGCTGGTGCATATCCGCCATTAACCTTCTGTTCGTTAAAACTTTTTGAATACCCATGTTACTGATGGCAACCAGACAAACATGGGCTATTAAAACTTCTGTTTAATCGTAGACAACCAGACTCATCATACTTGCATTTCAGACTGACAGAAGGGAAAATATAGCAAATGATTCCACTGTATTTGGAAATTACAAGTTAACTAATGTCAGAGTCTACTTGAATTTGGAATTCTGTCTGTATGACAATTTACTGCTGTAGTCAGATGAAAATGTATATAGTCTAGAATTTGACATACATGCACAATTCTGTGCTTCTTACTATGAAGGTGTTGAAGAGGAAGGATATCCACTCACCCCACGGAAATCCGAGGAGCTGCCACCAATAGTTGGAATAGACTGCTCAAAATAGAACGAGATAATTAAAATAGGACTGATAGAGGTACGAATTTGAATCTTCATCAAATTTCTCAGAACACACTGCACCATATGCTCTAGTTCTACATGACTATGTACATTCTGAGTACTTTTTGTACTGATTCCACCCTGGTCACACTTTGATAGTTACATAATATGCAACTTTGTCTACATAATACATCTGTTGTTTCCCTCAAACACAGGTGATATAATTTTAGACCTGTCTGCTATATGTCTCTGGAAGTGGACACAGTCACGTGCCACCTGCTCCCATAACCCAACACATGCAGCACAAAAGGCGAAATCCCAGGCCACCAATACATATATTCCGTTATTCCCCATCTTAATCTTCATCTCCTTAATAGTACTCATGTTGAGACCTAATGTCACATGTGTGTCTTTCACGCCCTTTATGCAGTGGGGGATAAGTTTTCCAGAAATAACAACAACAAAGAGATGTGGTTCAAATGGCTCTGTGCACTATGCGAGTTAACTTCTGAGGTCATCAGTCGCCTAGAACTTAGAACTAATTAAACCTAACTAACCTAAGGACATCACACACATCCATGCCCAAGGCAGGATTCGAACCTACGACCGTAGCGGTCATGCAGTTCTAGACTGAAGTGCCTAGAACCACATGGCCACACTGACCGGCTAAAGAGATGTGGTGACGAGATTCATTTTTTCAATTCTCACAGATATACAGATACAATTGAGTTCTTGAGATACAGTTTAATTCTTTGTTTCACAACAGTGATACTGTTTGGTTCTTGAGATACAATTTGATTGTTCAGATACAATTTGGTTCTTTTTCATGACACTAATACTATTTGATTCTTTAGATACAATTTGGTTCTTTTTCACAGTTTTTTTCTTCAATGCAGAGATACTTTTTATGTACACGCTATTACTAGTGCTAATAACTATGATTCTAAAAAACCCTCCCAGTCCACACAAGAGTAGCGCTAGTTGACCATTTATAATTTTTGGGGCACACAAGCATTAGCCAATCAGACTTGGATCACTAGTGGCAGGTGAAACTTAAAAACTACTCCATTTACATGACATGCAGGTGCTGTTTACAAGTGTACACATTTTAAAGAGCTATTTTCAAGAATGCATTCTGTTGACACACATCATGTGCATATATTTTACATAATTTTTGATGTATTTACATTTTCACTGCACATATGGTGTGCAGTGCCCACATGTGGGTGGCAACTCCCAATGTGCAATACGCATACATTTTGGATCTAAGACCCACAAACTCCACAACTGGCAACCCATTTCCCTTGTCTTTCATAAGGCCGATAAACTTCTTGTTCTGTAGAACAATACTGTAAGGATTATTGGACACATAGGAAGATATGTAGAATCATTGGCATGGCACCTGATTACTACATATGATCACAGCCCTTCATCCAACAGATGAAACTGTCCGCATCTTTATGAAGTAGCTTTGGATCAGTGAAATAAATTTTCACAATGGAATCGGTGTCTGTGGAGTTTCGACGCCGCTTAGCATTTTGATCCAGACACAAAGTTCACTTTTAAGTAAACGTCTGCTGACCTAACTAAAAACTAGTTATTGGCGTTCAATAAGAAACGAACATTGGAGTGACAATAACAGTGATGACAGCTGATAAGAGTGCAGCCAACAATAGTGATTTAACAATGCCCAAACCTTTGAAAGTTCCTGCTGAAAACTCAATACTCAAGGGATCAGGTAACTCCAGTTATCGCTCCCAGTGGGCCATGAGCATTGCGAATATCGTTTCAGATTGTTTTCAGTGATGGCTACAGATAAGCTTAACTGTGAAACTGGTGTACCAATGTATGGGTGTGAATAGTACCCCTTCATGTCCATGAAATACTATACTTGCTACTTTTCTAAGGCTGTAAAATGTAAACAGGCTTGTTTGCTTGTTTGTATGTAACATAATTTTCTGCACAGCCCATTTACCTTACACATAACTAATTGGCTGAATAAGTGCATAAGAGCTAGATTCAAATGGTTTTTAATTAACCTACATCATCATTCCTTGAAGGGTGCCTGTTAGTTGGCTCATTCACTTCCTCAGAATATATTTTACTTTCTTCGTGTTTTGAAATATTTATTTTAGTTCTACCTTTGGGACCTTGCACTGATCAGTTGTCATTTATATCGATTCGGGTACTTCAGCAAACTCTTTGATAAACCACTGCGTTGGTGGTGTCTTTGATAAGACGGATGGTCATCACCCATGGTGCTGGAAGGTTTCTTGGGGAATGTCAGTCCATTCTTCACAGAGTCCTGCACTGAGGAGAGTATCGATGTCAGTTGGTGAGGCCTGGCACAAAGACATCATTCCAAAACATCCCAAAGGTATTCTATAGGATTCAGGTCAGGACTCTGTGCAGGCCATTCCATTACAGGGACGTTATTGTCGTGTAACTACTCCGCCACAGGCTGTGCATTATGATCAGGTGCTCGATCGTGTTGAAAGATGCAATCGCCATCCCGGAATTGCTCTTCAACAGTGGGACGCAAGAAGGTGCTTAAAACATCAATATAGACCTGTACTGTGATAGTGCCAAGCAAAATAACAAGGGATGCAAGCCACCTCCATGCAAAACACAACCACTACTGCCTCCGAATTTTACTGTTGGTACTACACACACTGGCAGATTATGTTCACCGGGCATTCGCCATGCCCACACCCTGCCATCGGATCGCCACATTGTGTACCATGATTCGTCACTCCACACAACGTTTTTCCACTGTTGAATCGTCAAATGTTTATGCTTTTTACACCAAGCGAGGCATCGTTTGGCATTTACCAGTGTGATGTGTGGCATATGAGCAACCGCTCAACTGTGAAATCCAAGTACTCTCACCTCCCACCTAACGGCCATAGTACTTGCAGTGAATCCTGATTCAGTTTGGAATTCCTGTATGATGGTCTGGATAGATGTCTGCCTATTACACATTATGACCCTCTTCAACTGTCAGCAGTCTCTGTCAGTCAACAGACGAGGTCGGCCTGTACGTTTTGTGCTGTACGTATCCCTTCACGTTTTCACTTCACGTACGACCCAAGTGACACCCAATCACCTGACCACATTCGAAGTCCATGAGTTCCACAGAGCGCCCCATACTGTTCTCTCATGATGTCTAATGACTACTGAGGTCACTGATATGGATTACCTGGCTGTAGGTGGCAACACAATGCACCTAATATGAAAAACGTATGTTTTTGATCACATAGTGTATCTAACCCCGATAAAACGTTCTGGCGTCACCCCAACCTACTACAAAAGAAAAAAAATTAAATATAGACGAAATAACTTGTTAATGATTCGTGAGGAGGCGCAACACATCTCTATGTAACGTCTCAGAAGATAAAAGGTTCTTGAAAACACTGTATGAACAATTCAGAAAACAATCAGCACTCGCGTACCTGATCGAAATGGCAAGTAAACTTTCCAACAATATAATATTATAACAATCCCACAGATCTTTTTGAGTTAAGCTCATAAATAATTACAGAGATCAACAACATAGCACAAACATGAGTGCCATACAAATTACTACTAATGAAAATTATACAGGTCAGTCGTACTCTACCACGTAATATTGACACCACATAACTTGTTACCCAGATAATAACATCGTTGTAATTGATTTTAAATTATTTAGTTAATTAATCCTTCTTCACAATTACAGCAATTACGTATTCCAAAATGTGTAAAACGTTCTGCAGTTAATTAGTTTTGTAAAGCAGTTGTCGACTATGGCCAAAGATGTATTGATTACTAAGGAAACAAACAACAGTTATGTTCATCTTCTTACTAGTGATACCTCTACTAACAAAGTTTAAATATAGTATCTTGCACTAGATCAGAGTTCTTTCATAAGTAAATCTTTGGTTTGTAATTGTCAGTATTTTTTAACTCTAACTCCAGTGTTACCTTTCGACACATTACATAAATAGTAAACTTTGATGAAATACTTCTCTGCTTTCTGTTTAAAGACTTGTCATTCATTTATTTATATTATATCGCTGACTTGAGTGTGCTTGTACTTGTTATACATCAGATCATTAAAATTTCAACCTTTATTTATTTTTTTCTTTTCAAAGTTCGAAATTGGATTTCACTTTAGAGTAGTGGGTAAAATGATAATATGAGGACTTGGTCCTAATTTTAGCGAATCAGAGTTTATTTAAAATGAATCAGATCCTTATATCGGCAAATGTTGATGTGAATAAGTGACCACAAATCTAATTATTTAATCCCCACACTGAACAAGACAGATTTTTTTTAACAAAAGCACACTGTAAAACCTACATGCCACCATCACTTCTTAAGCTCATTTTAAAATCAGATTTTCAGAAGTCAACCACTTCAGTTGTTGGCTTCTCACATACCCACTACAAATCTAATTGAATGTCACTCGTTACTTATTACTAGCATATGGTAGCAGTTGGATTTTCTGTCTTCAAATGGGTTAGCCCATACAATGAGTATGGGCTAAATAGTCTGGTAATCACAATTCACTTTCGATCCATTTGTCCTTGTATGTGATCCTACAATCAAGAAAAACTCGAGAACAATGCTCCATTATTAAATAATTCCGCAGTATACAACTAGTTACTACCTTGTAGTAACACCGTCCTCCACAAATCTGCACAAATAGATGACACTCAACTTAGAACATGCTTATCCCAAAATCTTCAAACTATATGCAACATCCAAATCCTTTGGCATGTGCAACCAACTCTTACAGGCAACAAAACTGGACCTCATAATACACAATGGCGGACATTAAAACTTTCATTTACAGTCGTATTTACGGCACACAAGTAGCAGTCTTCAACCTAACACAGCATCAGCGTACCAGCGACGCTACACTAAGCCCCTCACTCAAAGATCACTTGACCACAGGTCAAGTACAAAACAAAAATACGAGGAGTTACATTCCAATAAAATTCATCAAACAGTTCCGCTGACTGTGTCCTAGTATCATTACTGCATCACCTAACCTTGTATTTAAAAATCTAAATCCACTCATTACAAGCTTACGAAATCTTTCCAACATAATTAAGGGAAAATCTCCAACTGTCTTGATGGTCTATTCGGAATTCTCATAGCAAAGTATCAATAGCGATATACCGGATGATGGAAAAGTCAATATAAATTTGAAAACTGAATAAATCACAGAATAATGTAGATAGAGAGGTACAAATTGACACACATGCTTGGAATGCCATGGGGTTTTATTAGAACCAAAAAATACAAACGTTCAAAAAATGCTCGACAGATGGCGCTTCATCTGATCAGAATAGCAATAATTAGCATAACAAAGTAAGACAAAGCAAACATGATGTTCTTTACAGGAAATGCTGAACATGTCCATCATCGTTTTTCAACAATAGCTGTAGTCGAGGAATAACGGTGTGAACAGCACTGTAAAGCATGTCGAGAGTTATGGTGAGGCATTGGCGTCGGATGTTGTCTTTCAGCATCCCTAGAGATGTCGGTCGATCATTATACACTTGCGACTTCAGGTAACCTCAAAGCCAATAATCGCAAAGACTGAGGTCTGGGGACCTTGGAGGCCAAGCATGACGAAAGTGGCGGCTGAGTACATGATCATCACCAAATGACGCGCTCAAGAGATCTTTCACGCGTCTAATAAAACCCCATGTCATTCCAAGCATGTGTGTCAATTTTTACCTCTCTATCTACATTATTCCGTGGTTTATTGAGTTTTCAAATTTATACTGACTTTTTGATCACCTGACACATAATTGTCTCTTGACCCACATGCAGTAACAGAACAGTAGTCTATTTATTTTTTTATTTATTTATTATCAGTCCTATAGATCATACAATTTGTACAGCAAAGCACATCATGATACAGGAAAAGTCATTTTGAAAATACTGTTAAGATGGTGTATGATGAGACATGACAGTAGTGGTGCATAGCTCACATAGCAGGATATATATAGGATATATCGATAAAATATAAAAAATGTGGTGACAGATGACAGTGGCGGTACATACTGCACATAGCAGAATACATACAAAAGATACAGACAGAATATGAATAACATACAATAATTAAATTATTTTACTAAGTAGAAATACCTACAAGTGAATAGACAGCTTCTTACAAGTAATTAAAATTTTATGGTACATACTTCACATAGCAGAATACATATATGTGATACAGACAGAATATAAATAAGTCACAATAATTAAACTATCTTACTAAGTAGAAATATCTACAAATGAATAAACAGCTAATTATAAGTAATTAAAATTTTGTTTCAAGAAATTCCTTTAACTTAATTCTCATTATTTTTGGGTTTTTGCTTGTTTTTATGTCTGTTGGGAGGTGGTTGTATATTTTAACACCCATGCACTTAACCCCATTCACAAATAATTTTGTGTTGTGAGCAATAATTTGTAATTGGGTTTTGTTTCTGGTGTCATGTGTGTGGCAGTCTGCATTTCTGTGTAGGGATTCCAAGTGCTGTACTGTAAAACAAGCTAGTTCCATTACATAAAGGCATAGCAGTGACAGGATTTTTAACTGTTTAAACAGTGGTTTACAGTGTGCAGTTTTCTTTTCACATTTCATTATTCTTACCACTTGCTTTTGTAACTTGAAAATTATGAGAGAATCAGAGCTATTTCCCCATAAGATTAGGCAGCAGCTCAAGACAGACTCAAACAGGGCATGGTACGCTAACTTCAAGGTATCTACACTGGCTGTGTCTTCTAATGATCTTAATAGATAACAGGTTTTATTAAGCTTTTGTGGCAGTGCCTCAATATGTGGTTTCCAATTTAGAGTGTTACTGATGGCAAGTCCAAGAAATATGGTGTCCTGCCTATTTGTAATGTCATCTTTGCCAATAACTACGACTAAATTGAAGGGGGTAAGATTTTGTCTAGTGTGGAAGTTTATACTTACAGTTTTTGAGTATTTATGAGTAGTTTATTTGCTTCAAACCAAGATTGTAATTCACAAGTAGTTTCAATTGACTGCATCGTGCAACCTCTACTGGTTATCGAGATATCTGAGTCGCTGGTATACAGAAAGGAGTTAGCATTTGGTATGTGTTCTGGGAGATCATTTATGAAAAATATGAAAATAACAGGGTCTAGAACAGATCCCCGAGGGACGCCATTTGTTGTATGTATTGTATCTGACCTGCAGTGCTTGGATGTCTTTGATTTTCTTATTTCTACACATTGCTTTCTTTCACTAAGGTAGCTACAGAACCAATTGTGGGCTACACTTCTAATCCTATACTTCTGGGGTTTCATAAGCAGCAGCTTGTGGTAAAACATGTCAGATGTCTTGGAGTAATCAAGAAATATACCAACAGCTAGTTTTTATGGTCAACGAAACTTGAGCTTTTTTCTAGAAATGCATACAAAGCGTGTGTGGTGGACCTATTTTTCCGAAATGTATATTGGGAAGATGTGATTATGTTGTTATAATTTAAAAATATTTCTAACCTAATTGACATAAAGTATTCAAATATTTTTGAGAAGGCAGATAGTATAGCAATCGAACTATAGTTTGCTATGTCCATTTTCTTTCCCTTCTTGTAGATTTTCTCTGCCTCGTGATAACTGGGTGTTGTGTGATATCCTTAGGTTAGTTCGGTTTAAGTAGTTCTAAGTTCTAGGGGACTAATGACCATAGATGTTAAGTCCCATAGTGCTCAGAGCCATTTGAACCTTCTTGTAAAGGTATAATTTCAGCAAGTTTTAGCTGGTTTAGATATGTTCCCTCTAGAAATGAGGTATTTGTGATATTTGACAGGGGTCCACTGATGTAATTTGAACACTTATAAAGTAAGAAGCAGGGTATCATATCATGCCCTGCAGAATATTTTAACTCTTTCTTAACAATATCTTCAATTTCATACGGTGTTGTAGGAGACAGGAAAAAGGAGTTCTGATGAGTATTGTTTTTGAGACGAGTGTGTACAGTGTTTGGAGAATTAGTCATGAGATTTGTGGGAAGAGTGTACAGTATTTGAAGAGTTGGTTAGGAGATTTGTGGAAATTTCTGAAAAATAGCTATAGAATTTATTGGAAATTTTATGTGCATTTTCAGTATATTATCCTTCTATATTTAGTGCGATTTTATCCTCTATCCTTAACTTTCTCCCAGTCTGTTCATTTACATTTGTTGGAAGAGCACCTAATTGTTTTATCATTATGGCCTTTTTTAGCCCATTTGATAAGTCTCCTGTATGTGGTTTTGTAATATTTAGTGTATGCCTTGAACTCTTTGGATTTGCCACTGTCCAATTCGCTAAGTCTGTGCAGCAGCCTCATCTTTTCTGATAAAGTTTTAATACCTTTTGTGTCCCAAGCATTCGGTTTTTGGTTAGTGATAGGCTTTGTTTTCTCTGGGAAATGGCTATTAAAGTAATATTCAAATATCTACAGAAAATTCTCATATTTTTTATTTGTAGTTGAACAAGTAAATATACTTTGCCAGTCTTCTTTCTTTAAGCTAAGTACAAAGTTATTTATATTACTGTCACTATAACTTCTACGCTTAATAGCTGTTTTTCCTGTTGTGAGTACATTGAGTGGTGGATTAAAATGTATTGTTAATGCACTGTGATCTGAAAAACAAACATCTATAATTTTTACAGTGCAATCAGTGTTAGTAGCAACTTGATCAAGACAGCTGGTTTATCTCTTTGGACATATAACTTTCACATTTAAGTTAAATGAAACCATTAAATTTACTAATTGCGACTTTCGAGCTGATTCTTCAAGGAAATCAATGTTGAGATCACCATATATTATTATATATTTTGAGTTATAGTGCAAAGTTTCTGAGGAAGACAGAAACGTTACCACTAGATGATCTATATACACACATTAAATACATATTTAGGTTGTGAAGTACTACCCCAGATATTTCAATGTCTTTGTCTAAGCAATACACTTCACAGGGATGGAAAGGTTCACAGCTAATGCTATTTGTTATGTAGCTACAAGTTCCACCACCTTTGTAATTTTTCCTAGAATAGTGGTGAACTAATCTGAAGTTTTGAATATATTGGTAAGGTAATTCTGACTCTTTCAGCCAGTGTTCACTAATACACAGTAAGTGCATGTCTGACAAAACATTAGTATCACTCGTAAGAACTTCAAGTTCAATTACCTTTATTCCTCAATCCTTGTACATTGTGACAGTATATGTTAAGGTTGTCACATTCTTCTATGTGAGGAAAATTTATGTCTGCTGTGTCCTCTTGCGAAAGAGGTGACTTTACCATAAAAAATCTTCGTTATTAGCTGACACTTTTTTTATTTTTCTTGACGATCTTTTCAGAGATATTGAGATCTCGCTGCTTGAAACTGTACTCCCAACTGTACTCTACAAAGATGAATTTGATGCAGTAGAAATATGTTATGATCACGTACACTTTTCTTGTTGAGCTGTTGTTTGAATAGCGGTATCCAAATATTGCATGTGTAATAATTCCCCGCAATTTTCTTGTGTTTTTGTAGGAGAAGTTTTCCTATCTGCTTCTTCACTAATTGCAAGTGCTTTTTTTTACGCAGCTTTTTCTTTTTCTTCTAATACCGGTAGTACAGTTTCATTAGGCACAGGTGCTTATAGTGCGATTGATGACATGGTGTTTATGAATAGTTTGTACATTTCTGTTAATAATGCGTTAGCAAGTATATGTTTTCTTCGGCGGTTTCTGTGCATTTCATGGCGAGTAAAGTAGCTTCTTTCTTCGGAGCTAACGTCTAAGAACTCGATATGTTTGAATGCTTTACAGATTTTTTCCAAACCTCCCTGTGTGTGCAACTTATTCCGGTATTTACACATGAACTTTTTATTAAGTCTTGTCTGTATGGAATGCTAATCACGATCGTTTTTTGTTGCGAAATTCTTTCCAACGTTTGTTGCAATGACCTGACTGAATTTTTGACTCATTTTTATATACATCATTAGCTGCAGAAATAACTACACAGATATCATTTGGGTGTGGGTTGCAGTCTTCAACGATTTCATGGAGGGGAGTCCCGGGTCTTACAGTTCCTGTAACCAAAAATTCCGATTGCTTATTCATATAAGAATAGTGGCCAAATCTCGACCATGGCTATCGGAGAAAATGCAAATTTTTGGTTTAGTTGCCGCTTCTCTCAGTAACTTGTTTTATCTTTCTCGCCGTAAATCGAGTTTTAAGCCATTTATTTCTAACTCCTTTAGAGTTGCTCTGTATACTACACTCCTGGAAATGGAAAAAAGAACACATTGACACCGGTGTGTCAGACCCACCATACTTGCTCCGGACACTGCGAGAGGGCTGTACAAGCAATGATCACACGCACGGCACAGCGGACACACCAGGAACCGCGGTGTTGGTCGTCGAATGGCGCTAGCTGCGCAGCATTTGTGCACTGCCGCCGTCAGTGTCAGCCAGTTTGCCGTGGCATACGGAGCTCCATCGCAGTCTTTAACACTGGTAGCATGCCGCGACAGCGTGGACGTGAACCGTATGTGCAGTTGACGGACTTTGAGCGAGGGCGTATAGTGGGCATGCGGGAGGCCGGGTGGACGTACCGCCGAATTGCTCAACACGTGGGGCGTGAGGTCTCCACAGTACATCGATGTTTTCGCCAGTGGTCGGCGGAAGGTGCACGTGCCCGTCGACCTGGGACCGGACCGCAGCGACGCACGGATGCACGCCAAGACCGTAGGATCCTACGCAGTGCCGTAGGGGACCGCACCGCCACTTCCCAGAAAATTAGGGACGCTGTTGCTCCTGGGGTATCGGCGAGGACCATTCGCAACCGTCTCCATGAAGCTGGGCTACAGTCCCACACACCGTTGGGCCGTCTTCCGCTCACGCCCCAACATCGTGCAGCCCGCCTCCAGTGGTGTCGCGACAGGCGTGAATGGAGGGACGAATGGAGACGTGTCGTCTTCAGCGATGAGAGTCGCTTCTGCCTTGGTGCCAATGATGGTCGCATGCGTGTTTGGTGCCGTGCAGGTGAGCGCCACAATCAGGACTGCATACGACCGAGGCACACAGGGCCAACACCCGGCATCATGGTGTGGGGAGCGATCTCCTACACTGGCCGTACACCACTGGTGATCGTCGAGGGGACACTGAATAGTGCACGGTACATCCAAACCGTCATCGAACCCATCGTTCTACCATTCCTAGACCGGCAAGGGAACTTGCTGTTCCAACAGGACAATGCACGTCCGCATGTATCCCGTGCCACCCAACGTGCTCTAGAAGGTGTAAGTCAACTACCCTGGCCAGCAAGATCTCCGGATCTGTCCCCCATTGAGCATGTTTGGAACTGGATGAAGCGTCGTCTCACGCGGTCTGCACGTCCAGCACGAACGCTGGTCCAACTGAGGCGCCAGGTGGAAATGGCATGGCAAGCCGTTCCACAGGACTACATCCAGCATCTCTACGATCGTCTCCATGGGAGAATAGCAGCCTGCATTGCTGCGAAAGGTGGATACACACTGTACTAGTGCCGACATTGTGCATGCTCTGTTGCCTGTGTCTATGTGCCTGTGGTTCTGTCAGTGTGATCATGTGATGTATCTGACCCCAGGAATGTGTCAATAAAGTTTCCCCTTCCTGGGACAATGAATTCAAGGTGTTCTTATTTCAATTCCCAGGAGTGTATTTGTTTGCTTATGTTTTGAATCTTTCGGTGGACGCCAACATCACTAAAAATACTTGACTTGTTTGCGATTTGTCTTCTTTTGTGCATGTTTCTCGTGCGCAAGGAGTTGAAATGTGTTTCTCGTATTTGTAGCATATATTGATGAAGCACTTTGTCTAGCTGAAACCGTTTCCGTACAGGTTGTAAATAGCACTTCGTTCGTTTCTCATACACAAGGAACTTATGTCGACACTCAGTGTATTCATTAGTGATTCAATACCTTTAATATAGCTTTTACCCATTAAGAGTTCTTCTTGCAGTGCATCTGAGACGAATTGTTCAGTACTGGCGCTATACTGCTTGATTGCACTATCTCGTCCATTGCACTGAACAAAGTCACATTCAAAATGCAGGTTTATCACTTGTATATTCTTCATGCATAATTTATGGATTCATAGATGTGTGAAAGAGCACAAACGAATACCACTGTAAACACGATTTTGACAGTTTATGCACGTTAAATTGTATACAACTGGCTTTTCTACAGAACACTTTAGTGTTATTTGCGTACCCGACACCATCTTGTCCCATGTCCTACGACTCAAGCTCATGTATTGCTTCTTTTCACAGACATAAATCTAGACAAACATAGGGCGCTACCATTATTCTTTAACAATCAATCTATAATTTCTTGTGGTTATCGTTTTGTTGTATAGCTGATAGCTCGCCCAGGATCTTCGCTGCTTCTGAGTGAATTCTTGTATAGATAGTTACACTACTTGCTTTTCTAGAACATTTAGAAATACACACTGACTTTAGTCACATGAAATAAAACATTTTTGCTTTACGACATTTTGCTGCCGTCAAAATAGACTGAAACGACCACGTTATTTCCGTAACGACACGAAACTGTTCAAAATTAAATTTTGAGACGTTACAGGGGAAGTGCCAATTAGTTCAGAACCACATTCTTCCTCGACACTGTCATTATGAGCTCTGGTCCGTGGACGAGTCACTTGAATTACCCAAGGATATAATTGTACTTTCAATATTACTCACTACGTTCACCTACCTTTTCCATGCTTGTTTAACTTCGTGATGTACAACATTACTGCACTTCCGTGGCGTTATTTGTGCCACTGCTTACTCTAACCGATTTTGAATTTCTGGCACAGTGCAGCTTTTGTTATTTGTTGCCGCTTAATGTTTAATATGCACCCAAATCATTTCGATGGCTCTTAAAGTTTTAGAGGTATGGTGGAAGCCTAAGGATCCTATGCCCACATTCTTTAGTTACCTCGTCCACACATGCTCTTGAAACTGCGATTTATTGTTTTCACTATTTCTATGAGTTCCGCCTTAAATAATGCGTCCAGAATTTTCACATTATAGCGTTTCAACCATTCAACAATGTCGGGTGTTTTCGTTGCCACCGTTGGAGCTTTAACATTAATAACTGAAGCGTACAGAGCATTATCCATTACAGTGACATACGGCCGATATAAGTTTTCCAATAGTAGCCCCTTGAACCACTTTAGAAAACTATCGCGGTCCATCTCCTTGTGGTAGTCACTTGTTTCCCTCGATTTGTAAACGAGAAGACAATTATGTACGAAACCAGATGCAATTCCAGCATACAAGGCAATTATTCTTGCGCCCTTTCTCACGGGAACAGCAGAACTTCCACGTATGGTATCATCTGTTCAGTCTTTTCTGACGGAATGACCGATATTTATACAGGTTTCGACGAGCCGCATAATGTCTTCAAACGGGGCTTTAACGATATTTCTTAGGAATCGGCTACGCTACCCTGCTATATCACCTCTCTTACAATATAATTTTCTGTCCCTTAATTTTTTTGTACCAAAAACCGAGGACTCTGACATCAATTGGCTGCCACTGAATAACTCTGCTTCGAGAAGAGTAACACACAGCTTTTTTATCGCTGGATGTCCTTTTCTCTCGTAACATCCATGTATGTGGCGATAAATAGCATCTTGTTGAAAAAGAGTCCAAGTTTGTTACGCCTGGTGCTGTCCCTCTTTTTCTACAGGGTGTCCGCAATTTGGATTAACCTGGCTCTTCCCCTTCAGCACAGTATTTCTTATTACAGATTTTGACGACAATACTTTCTTGTATCTTCGAAGCTGCAGTTTTTTCGACTATCTTCGTTAGAGGCGACAGAGCTGTACCATTCTCAAAATATTCCCGCACTTAGCACAAAAACTCACGTGTCTAACCAGGCGAAACATGGACAGATCGCCGAATTTTCTGTTTAGCAGCCACGCTTTTATGCACACTTTCAGTACAGCTTCAGACATTCTGTAGCGCAAAATAAAATCGCCACACAAAGAAACAAAACACAACAACGAAACGGACCACAACGAGAACTGCTTACGTTATCGGCCATGAGCGTCGTCTGCAACTGGCTACAGTAGCCGCCACCTGCAGTGGCAAAAAGATGTGACAACTGTAAACGGAAGAGGAAGCTCGGCCAAGCACGTTCTCTGATTGGCTGTTGCTATGGTAGCAGCCTTAAACAGCTAGACAATCACTTTGTTATTTAGATGTGGGTATGGGATTTGCTGGTAGTCAGCAAGCCATGTGGGTTCTTTGTTTGAAGATGGTCAGCCATTACATTTCTTGATCAGTTACATTCCTGTGCAGTATTTTGGAGTATTAAGAAGTGTTTGATTTGGGGGCTATATTTGAGGATGCATGCTGTTTTAAGGAAATCATTTTTGTCTGATGTAGAGCCATCTTGCTGAACAGTCTGGAAAATGTCTCGTAAGAATATTCTACTTCATACTCTGTCTTGAAGTAGAATTTACCATGTGGGGTTAGCAGATTTTTTATTAGTACTGCTCTGCACACTGGTATCCTTCCACATGCTTAAGTGCAGTGGAAGAGGTTTGGAGAAATTGGGGTTTATCAAGTCCTTAGACGCTGGTTACTGCATTATTTATAACTTTATTTCACTCCAGGGTGAAAGATTTCTTTAGCTTGGATATTTCTGGATTGTCTTGGTGATGTTAGTATCTTGATTGTGTTAGGAGAAGAGTGTGCTGGATTATCACCATAAAGTTGTGAACTGTGTGATTTGTTCTTAATGGATAACGCATTAGTATTGAAATAAAGCGTTGCAAATTGATTTGCCAGAAACACATTTTTGTGCACATACTGTATTTAAATGTGCTACAGTGGCAAGCCATTTCCTTTGTTACAGTGATATTCAATTATGTCATTCTTATTCAGCTTCAACAACCAATATTCAAGTGCACAGTGGGTGCTGATTGCATTGGTCCTGAGGTTTGCCAATTAAGTGATGTTCTTTATTAATTTATCACCCCTGAACATGAAAATACCAATTTTCCCATCACCCTCGGTTTTTTCTACAGTTACCACTCCTCCCAATCTATGGCAGTCTATTTACTACTGGCTGCAAAATCTATGATATGTAGTGTAATTTACAAAAATGTGCAAAACTTCTTGTTTGCAGGATGTTGAAGTACAGGGGAATAATGATGATGATGATGATGATGATGATGACGATGACGATGATTGGTTTGTGGGGCGTTCAATTACGAGGTTATCAGCGCCCGTACTAAGACCCAATTTTTACACAGTCCAATTTTGTCCACAGTCCAATCTAGACACTGTCACGAATGATGATGATGATGATGATGATGACGATGACGATGATTGGTTTGTGGGGCGTTCAATTACGAGGTTATCAGCGCCCGTACTAAGACCCAATTTTTACACAGTCCAATTTTGTCCACAGTCCAATCTAGACACTGTCACGAATGATGATGATGATGATGATGATGATGATGTTGAAATGATAGGGACAACACAAACATCCAGTCCCTGGGCAAAGGAAATCCCCAACCCGACCGGGAATCAAACACGGACTTGATAATCCAGAGGCAGCAACACTAGCCTGTAAGACCACGAGCTGTGGACAAGTACAGGGGGAGAATGAACTTCAAAGTTGATGTTCCATTATCGCCACAGAAATTAACAGTTCAGTGAGTGCAAGAGCTAGAAGGAGGTACTTAAATATGCCGTTGTGAGTGGTGTTACTTCATTGAAGCTGTGTTCAAAATGCCACAAAGGCTGTGTGTGAATAGTGCAGAGACACTTTGTGACGTATGCGGAATGTATGTGATAATTAAGAGAGATCAATATATAACAAAATTTGTGCAGAAAACATATTTTGCTTATTTTGGCATGAAGCTTGGAGGTCATAGCAAGTCATTTGCTCCATACACTGCATATTATACATGCGTGGACCAATTAAGAAAGTGGTGTGAAAATAAAATGAAATTTTTGAACTTGGCTGTTCCCACGGATGGCGGAAACAGTAAGATCATGTCAATGATTGTTACTTCTGTATGATTAAAGTAGCAGGATACAACAAAAGAAACATGAAAAAAGGTCTATCTGTTCTTAGATTTGGTGATTAGACCTGTCCGTCATGGTCTAGGGCTGCTGATCCCCTTTCCACCAATATCAATGAATGCATTTGACTTTTCTGAACTGGATGTAAGTCATGAAGGTAGTGATATCATTAGTCCAAGTGTAGTGCTGACAGTAACCCAAATCCTCTTACTCAAACACAACTTCCCAACTTGATGAAAGATTTGGGGCTCTCAAAAGATACGGCACAACTTCGGGAATTATGTCTCAGTGAAAACAGTTTACTTGCATATGGTACAACATATTCAATGTAAAGAAATCGTCTTATGGCTTTAGGAATTCTTTGTTGAACACTGGTTAATGATATTCTGCAAAAAAAATCATCAGATTAGTGATTGAAGTTGAAAAGTATGACAGAGAGCAATTGGAGCTATTTATCGATTCCTCAAAGCAAAGTTTAAAAGCAGTATTGCTACATACTGGAAATGAACAAGCACCAATTCCAGTGTACTTAAAAGAGACATATAGAACCATGAAAGTACGTCTTTAAAAATGTGAAATATGAAGAACACCAATGGCTCGTATATGGTGACTTCAAAGTGATTGACATTCTTTTCGGCCAGCAAGGAGGATACACCAAGATGCCTTGCTATGTGTGTGAATGAGACAGCAGAACATAGCCCTTCATGAGCACTGTGGCATATAAGGAAAAACCTGTGATTGAAGAACTTCATGGATGAGCATTTGGTTAATCCAAGGCACATTTTGTCTCCACTGTACATCATATTGGTGTTGAGGTTGAGAGAGAATTAAGATAGGCTGTTTTGGCCATGAGTCCAGATCATGAAAATATCGTCAATGAACCTTAACCAGACTATAAGGGTTTGGCATTTTGGGAGGCTAGGAAGGTCTCCTCTAAATGGCTCATAAACAGGTTGATGTAGGAGGGGTGCCATGTGGGTGCCCATAGCTGTGCTGCAGATTTGTTTGTATACCTTCCCTTCAAAGGAGAAGTAGTTGTGGCTTAGGATAACATTAGTAATGCCTCTGAGGAATGTATTAGTGGGTTAGGAGGGTGAAGAATGTTGGGAAGGTTAGTGTTCAGTAGCGGTAAGACCATGGTCATTAGGGGTGTTCGTGCATAGGTAGATGGTGTCAACAGTGATAAGTAATCCAGGAGGTGAAGGAGTCCCTACTCATCACTGTTGATGCCAGCTACCTATACACCAATATCCATAATGCCCATGCTCTTACCACTATTGAACACTACCTTACCCATTCAGACTCCAAACCCATTACTTCATTCCTTATATGCCTTACTAACCTTATACTAACCTACAACTACTTCTCCTTTGAAGATAAGATATACAAACAAATCTGCGGCACAGCCATGGGCACCGACATGGCATGCTGCTATGCCAACCAGTTTATAGGACATCTACGGGAGACCTTCCTAGCCTCCCAAAATGCCAAACCCTTAGTCTGGTTAAGGTCCATTGATGATATCTTTATGATCTGGACTCAGGGCCAAAGCAGCATATCTTCATTCCTTAACAATCTCAACATTTTCTGTCCCATCCCCTTCATGCCTCCTTCCTAGAAGTTGACCTCCTCCTCTCTGATGGCTCCATCCACACCTCTGACCACTATAAACCCACCAAACACTTATCTACATTTCGAGAGCTGTCATCCCTTCACACCCAAAAAATCCCTCCCCAGACAGCCTGGCCACAAAGGGATGTGTATCTGCAGTGACAAGATCTCTCTTGCTCAGTGTGCTTAGGGTCTCACCACAGCCTTCACAGACAGGCACTATCCTCCATACCTAGCCTGCAAACAGATCTCCCATGCCATTTCCCCTCACACCCCGAATCCCCCCACCAGCCACATGGGAGTGTCCCCTTCGTCACCCAGAACCAGCGCTGACTAGAACAACTGAATCACATCCTTTGCCAGGTCTTTGATTATCTATCATCATGCCCTCAAATGAGGGCCATTATACCGAAGATACTTCCCACCCCTCTCAAAAGCGGTGTTCTGTCGCCCACCCAACCTCCACAACATCCTAGTCCATTCCTATGCCAATCCCAAACCCAACCCCTTGCCACAAGGATCATATCCCTTTGGAAGACCCAGGTGCAAGAACTACCCAATCCACTCATCCAGCACTTCCTGTTCCATTCCTGTCACAGGTTTATCCTACCTCATCAGGGGTCAGGCCAACTGTGAAAGCAACCATGTCATTTACCAACTCTGCTGCAATCATTGCACAGCTTTTCATATTGGTATGACTACCAACCAACTGTTCACCAAGATGAATGGCCACTGCCAAACTGTGGCCAAGAGCAAAGTAGACCACCCAGTGACACAACATGCAGCTGAGCACAATGTGCTTGATTTCAATGGCTGCTTTAGTACCCAAGTCATCTGGGCCTTTCCAGACGGGAGTTGCCCTTACAATACATTTTCTGCTCCCATAATTATTCTGGCCTCCATCTATTACACACTGTCACCACCCCCTTCGCCCAACAGTTTCCACACCCTCTGTCCTATCATCTCTTAATCATGTGTTCCAGACTATTCTTTCGCTGGCCTCTGCCAATGCAACAGCCCATTTTTCCCTGCTTCTCTCTTTTCTGCTCCTATTTTTCCCACCTCCCTGCCACATAACCTTCTGAGACTGTGCCTGTCGGCAATGTAGTCCCTGCACACTCCACCAGACAGCATTTCTCTGCCCCTCACCCATAAACTACTATCCTTTCCCCGTCCCCCAAACTCCCCTCTCCTCCCTCCCAGTTTGCTGCTACCATTGCATGTGATGGTTTAGTTGCATTCCAGCCTTTGCTTCTGGAGTTGTTGATCATGTGTGCGTGAGGTGTGCTTGCTTGCCTGCATGCACGCATGCCTGTGTGTGTGTGTGTGTGTGTTTCTCTTTTGCAGTGAGGGCTATGGCCGAAAGCTTTGTGTAACTGTCTTAATTGTGCCTGGCTGCAACTTAACGTGTCTTCTTTATGGTAAGTATCAGCCCATCTTTTCCTACATTGTTAAAAACTAAAACCTCTATCTCTAAATTTGAGCGAGTTATGACATGTTGAATATTTGAGATGGGAAAGAGGTGTTTTTCTCAAAACTTCTTTCATGATTCTTAAACCAATTGCTAGTGCCGATTGTCGTTATGCTACCCATAGCAGCTCACCCACTGTGCTTTTTTCTTATTTATTATTATACCTACTCCTGCTTTACCTCAATCTGATTTTGTATTTTTAACCCTTTACTCACCTGACCAGAAGCCTTGTTCCTCCATGCTCCTACCACTATGATATGTAGTGTAATATACAAACTACCAACTGCCAGCAATACCTCCACTTCGATAGCTGCTACCAATTCCATACCAAAAAGTCCTTTCCATACACACAGACCCGTGATCATCGCATCTGAAGTGATGAGCAGTTCCTCTCGAAATATACCGAGGATCTCACTGAGGCCTTCACAGAGTGTAATTACACTCCTAGTCTTGTACAAAAACAGATCTTTCATGCCTTATCTTTCCAGTCACCCACCATCTCCCAGAGTCCCACCATCCGGCCACAGAGGAGCACCCCTCATGACTCAGTGCCACTCAGAACTAGAACAACTGAATCACATTCTCCGCCAGAGTTTCAGCTATCTCTCGTCATGCCCTGAAACGAGGAATGTCTTACCCACTATCCTTCCTACCCCTCCCACAGTGGTATTCTGCTGCCCACCAAACCTACTTAATTTCTTTGCCCATTTCGACACAAACATTGCTCCCAACCCCTTTCCTCATGGCTCATACCCCTGTAATAGATGTATGTGCAAGACCTATTCCATACACCCTCCCATCAGCACCACCTACTCCAGTCCGGTCATAAGTATCACCTATCCTATCAAAGGCAGGGCTACATGTGAAACCAGTCATGTGACCTACAAGCTAAACTGCAACCACTGCACTGCTTTCAATGTGGGCATGACAATCAACAAACTGTCTGCCCACATGAATGGACAAGAAAACTATGATCACAAAACACCTGGACCACCCTGTTACTCACCATGCTGCCCAACACAACATTCTTCATTTCAATGACTGTGTCACAGCCTGTGCCACTAGGATCCTTCCCACCAATAGGCGTCCATTTTTGATGAAGGCCTTGTTGGACTAAAGCTCACTTTCTGAGTAACAACTATTCTTTTCAAAATATTGTTGCATTCTATCCTAGATTTACCATAGAGGGATGAAGATTAGTAATGCTTCATTTAAACCATTAACTTATGAGTACAAGTGTGTGGAACAATGAATTAATGGTTAGATGTCTTGTTGAAAGGACAGAGACTGAGTCACATACAGGAACAATGAAAAAGAACATTAGAAATATTCCAGCTTTCGGACAACTCCTTCACAAGTACAGAACACAGACATTCACCCAAGCACAGCTCACAAAAACATGGACACTGTCTCTGGGTGCTAAGGCCCTATGTAGTGGTAGCAATCTATCCCTGCCATATTACTGTTAGTCCATGCTGGGCTTACCCCCATTGAATGCGTTGCTATCTACCGAGTACCATCTAAATGTAAGGTAGAAATAACTTCTGATACAGACACATTACAGTTAATAAAGAATTTAAGAAAGAGACTGGAGATTAGTATGACGAATGATACAGAAAATCTGGTGTGGAATAATTTAGATGAAGTAGCCTAATTGTACAATTTTTTACTAATCAAATTTCTTTTAACAGACTGATGTTGGAGCACAGAAACATACAACAGGAAAACAACATTCACACTAGCTTTCAAGTCCTAGTTTTTTTTTTTTTTTGGGTTCCAAAAGTATACATTCACTTACAAAACCACACAGACACCACAATTTACACTCCTGTGGCCATGTCAATACGGGTTATTAGTTATTAGTTATTAAAAGCAGTTGCCTGAGCTCATGGAGTTGGGGAAGGGGGGGGGGGGGGGACACACAGATGGGGTAGAAGGAAAGAGGCAGGGCTTTAGACAGGCAACTCCACAACCACGCAAGCTTCTCCTGCCCTTCATTTACACTTTCTTCCATTTCCCTCTTCCTGCATCTCTTTCTGACCTACACTCTAATCCATCTTGTGAGGGGTATAGTCATCTGTTCAAAGACCTGTGTCCTTCCCTGCCCCCCTTCCCACCTCCATCAATTCAGGCAATTGTTTTCAATTATCAATCTTCCCATGGTGACAGGAGTGTTCGTTTGGATGTCCATGTATTTTTGCTAGAGAAAGCAAGAGCCTAAAAGCTAGTGTGAATGCTGCTTCCTGTTGTGCATTTCTGTGCTCTGTGCATCAGTCTAACAAAGGTGAGTGGTTGCCTTTCCCTTATTTTACACATTGCTCCATCCAGGAATATCCATTATTGTTATTCAACATTATTTTAACACATTCATGCTGACACTGAGAATTCTCTCTCAAATTGTGGGAAGGTACAGGAATTCATGATTCCCTTCATCTGGCAGTGATGTTTTTCCTGTTTCGCACAGTGGTCATATTCAAAGGCTCTAGGCTGCTATTTCAATACAATGATCTTTTGTTTTGAAAATGGTGTAAGTCCATTCTTTTAAAACAATAACGGATAACAAAAATAATTTTTCTACTAAATGAACTACAAATTGTGTGATTTTTTTCCTCAGAAAACTGTCTTGTTGAAAGGTCACACAATTGTATCCATAACTGTTCATTGCACCTGGTTGTTAGGTAATACCTCATACGTTAGTGTTATGCTGGTAGCATAATTGGTACATTCAAGTGAGAGGCACACTGCACCTGATGGAAGGGTCTAGCATCAGCCACTGGTGGTACACACTAGTGTGAATCAGTTAACACATGTATTTTGAGGCCTTGTTTCAGAGTTTGTTGCCTTTTGATTTCATCTTCTGAAGATTTTTTTGTTGGACACCCTCAAAAACTAGGACCAATCTGGGGAAATCCAGACATATTCCAGCCCTAGTTGTGGGTGCAAAGGTGAGCGCAAGGATATATGAATAAGAAAGGAACCTTGCCTCATTTTAGCGACAGTTTGTATCCCGTCATACAGGCAATGTGCGATGATGTTCACAAATGAAAAATCATTAGAATATTCAGCCATTTATTTGTGTGGAAAGTAAGTATTTTGTACAGAAAACTACATCACCAGTTACATTCATACATAGTGTCATAGCTACTAAAAATTCACAAGCACAAATTTCCAGGACTATCAGTATGGCATCAGAAATCTGTTTGTTGCAACAAGGTATTAATTTTTATCAGTTTGTTTTAAAACCGTGTAAATTTTTTCTGTTTAAATTGTTATTTTCTGTGTTAGTATTGTGTGTGTGAATTTTTTCAGTTGATTTCAAACATTTTTATGATGTTACAGCAGGATATGTAGTGAACTTCAGGCTTATTTCAATTTCTCTTCAGATGAGTCAACCAATATATTGCTTCCTCATAGGCATATCTTGCAAGAAGACCGTGAATGTAGAAATTAGAGAGAATATATCTGACAGGGGAGCTTAGCAGCAATTGTTCTTAAGTGCACAACATTCATGACTGCAACAAGGAAACAGGGTCACACACCAGACAAGAAAGCGAGTTGATATTGCATTGCCATCCAGTTCTGGGTTAAGTTTAAAGTTTCAAGTCTCCAGTTTATCAGGAAATTAGTTACAAATCAGTTTCAAAATTTGTACAAAAAACCAACCGAATAAAAATGCATTAAAAACTGATTGTTCATTTACATATACACACATTTACAGTGTGGCACAAGCTATTAAAATTTAAAACCAATCAAAAATTGATATTTACTGCCACAAGTATGAAAATTCATCGCAGTAAGTATATACATTTTGAATGTGCATTATTTTTAAAAATATACTTTATACATGTCTGTTTGAAATAAGATACCGTACTTTGTCTCCAAGAAAGTTGTCAACCCTAGCCATGTTTCATGTATAACCGAAAAGGCTGAGTATGTAAATAAAATCACGCAAACCCACTGAGAAAGTGAAAACATTCATAAATGGTGAGAGAGTGAAAACATTCATATAGTGACATGGCTGCTGATACTAGTTTCATTTGAACGAAGTAATAGTCAACTGACCCATCACTAGGCATGAGTACCCCCAGTGAACTGTGATAGGACCACTATTATTTTGTGTATACATCAGTGATCTAGTGGACTGGATGGGCAGTAAACCACAGTTGTTTCCTAAAGTTGAGTGACTGTGGGACGACACAAGGTGACTTGGACAACATTTCTCGGTCTGATGTATGGCAGCGACTCTAGATAATGAAAAATTTAAGTTAATGCAGATGAGAAGGGTAAATAAAAAAATCACATGATGTACGAACAGAGCATTAGTAATTTACTGACAGTCACATCAATTAAACATGTAGGCACAACACTGCAAAGTTATATGAAATGGAACAAGCATGTAAGGACAGTAGTACGGAAGGCGAATGCTCTACATCGATTTATTGGGAGAACTTTAGGAAAGTATGGTTCATCTGTAAAGGAGACCATTTACGGAATGCCAGTGCAATCCATTCTTGAGTATGGCTAGTGTTTGGGATCCTCACCACAATGGATTAAAGGAATACAACAAAATGGGCTGCTAGATATGTTACCAGTAGGTTCCATTGACAAGTGAGTATTACCGAGATGGTTCGTGAACTCAAGTAAGAATCCTGTTGGGTAGATGTTCTTTTCATGGAAAACTGCTGAGAAAACATAGAAACAGCATTTCAATCTGACTGCAGAATGACTGTCAATGCCAATGTACGTATCACTTAAGGACCACAAAGATCAGAGAAACTAGGCTCGTAAAGATGCATATACACAGTTTCTTTTCCCCCACTCTGTCTGCAGGTGGGACAGGAAAGAAAATGACAGTAGTACAATGTACCCTCCACCACACACACCATATGGTGCGTTGCAGAGAATATAGGTGGATATAAATGTCAATACCGAGGGTGCAACCACAATGTAGAGGTATTGTGGAGAGGACAGACAAGCAACAGTCTTGTCTGGACGATTGATCTGGCCTTGCAACATCTGCCAACAAGGACTTGCTGTGCTCGTACTGTGAACAGGTAAAAGCAAGGGGGGGAAACTACAACAGATAATTTTTTTCTCCGAGGGTATGCAGCCCAGCTCTGATTTAATGATGGGGCATCCTCGTGAGCAAAATATTCTGGAGATAAAATAGTCCCATTCATCTCTCTACACAGGGACTATTTAGTAGGTCATCAGGAAAAACAAAATGCGTTATGCATCTACACTCTGCAAACCATTGAAATGCATGGCAGACTGTATGTGCCACTGTACCAGTTATGTCTTTCCCTGTATCAGTTGTCTTTTTCCCCGTTTCATTGAAGTTTGGAGCATGGCACAAATGATTGCTTAAATGTGTGTGTGCACCGTAATTAATCTTGTCATTATCCCTGCGGAAATGATATCTAGGGGGTTGTAATAAAGGCCTAGATTCAACACGAAGATGGTAGTACCAGAGTTCACAGTAGGTTTGAGGGGTAGTTTGGGTTTATCTGCAAGTGTGCCAGTTCAGTTCTTTCAGCACCTTCACGAGACTCTCCCTTGGGTCAAACCTGTTGTCGATTTCTGCTGCCCTCTGTATCCATTCAATATCCCAGTAGTACTATTCAGTACAGGTTCTGCTCACTTGAGCAATATTATAGCATGGAAAACAGTTTTGTATGCAGTCTTTTAGACTGCTCGCATTTCCCTAGTGTTCTACTGATGAACCCCTGTCCAAAACCTGCTTTACCTATGCCAGCCTACAAACTTATGAGAAAAAAGGTTGCTACTCACCATGTAGTGGAGATGCTGGGTTGCAGATAGACACAACAAAAAGACTCACTCACGCGGACGCACACAGCAAGCGTATTACTGAAGGCCTTAATGGCCGAAACCTTTAACTGTGAGAGTCTTCTGTTGTGCCTATCTGCAACTCAGCATCTCCGCCATACGGTGAGTAGCAACTGTATCATAATACTGTTACATTCCATCCCGGATTTTCCATTGACTCCAGCCTACAAACTGTCACACAAAGGTACTGTATTTGTACAGATCAGTGTGGAATGTGTTATCCCTTAATAGGGTAAATAAGTGAGTTTCAGCAACAAAATAATATACTTTCCTTTTACTTTGGCCATCAGCAGAGTTTTAACATCCTATTGGCAATGCAGTCATTAGCACAAGCTCTTATTACAAAAGGATGGGGAAGGAAATCAGTTGTGCCCTTTTCAAAAGGAGCTTCCTGGCATTTGCCTGGAGTGAATCAGGGCAATCAAACCAAAATAGAATCTTAGTCATGCTGGACATGGGTCCAGTGTACCAGTGCCGAAGTAGAGGCGATATAAAATGCAAACCAGCAATAGCATGAACAGCATTTCTAAAAGAGGAATTTGTTAACATCTAATATCAATTTAAGTGTAAAGAGGTCTGCTGAAGAGTGTAGGCTTGTATTTACATGACTCTTCGACAATAAGCAGTTTGGACAGAAAACAGAGGCTACACTGATGAAACAGCCATAATAAGTCATACACAACATTCATAAAATACATGTATCACTCATCAGATGCAAGCCTCTTCAGAAATTTAGTCGCCAAAGGCCAAACTTTAAATATATCTGGCTGTGGATAGCACAACTGTCAGATGTATTTGAGGCGCCAGGAACAAATATTTCCCCTTTGTTTTGAGGAACAAAAAAGAAATTTTCAGACCCATGATTTCTTCATCATTGATAACAATACTAACAAGTATTATTTAATTGGACAGATAAAAATCTATTCACCAAGTAGTGGAAGAAAACACACATGAAAGACTGTTGTGACTGGCAAGCTTTTGGAGCGAGTGGCTCCTCCTTCAGGCAGAGGGGTTGAAGGGGAAGGAAGAAGGGTGAAGGAAAAGAACTGGAGAGGCCTAGGAAAAGGGGTAGATTTTGGGGAAAGTCACCCAACTGCGGGGTACACGATGAGAAGGAAAGATAGATTGTTGGGGACCCCTTCGGACAAGATCTGAAAACCTGAGAGCTTAAAGGTTGAAGACAAGGTAATATGCAAGACAGATTACTACGTAAACATCGTGCACAACTTAGTAAGAGTGAAGTTGAGTGTGTTGTACATAACAGAGGTGGGAGGGAGTGGTGAAAAATAGAAGCAAAAGGCCATGAAAGATGTAGAAAACTAAAATGGAGTGAAGCAAAGAGTAGTTACAGTGAAGAAAAGCTGAGACTGAAGATATTGATGTAAATTAAGGCCAGATGGATGGCGAGAACCTAGGGCATGTTTTTAGTGCTGGTTCCCACCTGTGGAGTTCTGAGGAACATGTCTGGGGGAAGAATCCAGATGGTGCGTGTGATGGAACAGGCACTGAAGTGACAAATGTCATGTTGTAGAGCATGTTCTGTAACAGGATATTGCGAGTTGCCAGTATATACCCTCTGCCTATGCCCATTCACCCTAATTGATAATTTGATGGTAGTCATGCCGATGTAGAAGGCTAAACAGTGTTTATATAAGTTCTGCAGAGGACAGGTTAGGGTCATGTTACAGGGACCTGAGGAAGGGTTGTGACAAAATGCTGGACGTGAGGAATTATGTGAAGGCTTGTAAGGCACGATTTTCAGGTAGTGGTGGTTTACCAAGTTCCAGTTGTGGTCTGAACTGTTCAAGGCGGGGTTCAATGTCAGGTTTGTTGTTGGAAAGGTTTTGGGGTTGGGTTACAAAGTGATACTTCTGACGGATATTACACGTGAAGGAAATGAGGTCCTTCATCAAAGCACCATGATCAAACACAGGTTTAGAGCTGAAAGCGAGGTCCTCAGATAATACAGGAGAACAGAGTGCTTTAGATGAGATGTTAAGGACACTACAGTTGTGACTGGTTCTTGCGATTATCAGTCATTCTTGGTCTGGGAGGCAGTGGTGAAGGCAGTGGAATGTTGAGGTTGTCCAAGCTCTGTTTGTAGGACAGGAGTGGTGGTTGATGGTGTCGCTGTTTTGGGAGCTGCAGGGGGACAGGAAGGGAAATACCAGGTAGTTTAGGGGAAGGTGGGATAGCTTTTTGAGGTGAAGTCTGGCACGTTGTTGCAGTTTGAAGTCACTTTGGCAGGGGGAGATAAGTCTGGTGGAGTGGAAATTTGCTGATGAGGCATATAAGTCACAGATTATCCAGGTAGAAGCAAGAGATTGCTGTATTTGCAACTGTAAAAGAGCCTCATGTAGGGTAGAATTGCATCCAGAAACAGGGACTTTCAATGTTAGGCCTTTTGGAGTAACTCCAAGACACAAGCAGGTTTCAAGAAACAAGAAATTGGACTTTAGTTTTGATAGTGCAAAGGCATGTTTTCAAAAGGAAAGGATGTAATATGAGATGGGATTCATCATGGCAACAGGGGCCAATTTGCAGAGTTAAAAACTGTGCGAGTGGGGGGGAGGGGGGGGGGGGGGGGGGAGCAGAGCATGGGGAAGAGAGAAATGGAAGAAAAGCAAGAAAAGAGTTGTAAAAATTAGATAAATTCATACCAAAATCTTTAATAATCTATATTGATATGAAAAATGGTGAAAGGAAAAATCAATCTGGAAAGTCGTCAAAAAAGACAATTTTAGAACTGGGTAAACAGAAAGTGAAAGTTATGGGAGAAAATGTAAACTACTTAGCTTGGCAATTAAAAGTGATGTAAGAGACAGCAATTGATCCGAATGATTTGCCAAAAAATAAACGCACAAAAACATGAAAGAATTATGTATAAACAAGAGAAGTGGATGGTGGGGAAAAAAACAGCTGTCCAATTTGTGAAAAAAATTGGCAATAGACAATCAGAAGAATGCAATGCAGTGTAATGAATTATTGATGCAAATTGGTAAACAATGGAATTATTATAATCTAATAAAAATGAAAGTGGAACTGTCTACGAGCAGAGAAATCAGTACACAAAGTGTTGATTGACATAAATAAACGAATGGATTAGCACGTAAGGTAAGAAACCTATGACAGTTTGAACAAGACAGATAACAAAGAATGACGAGAGGGTTAAATAAGAAGGAATGATGGCCACATGGGCTAATAAAACAACGAAACCATCAACAACTGATAAAATTATTTAGTTTGATCTATTCGCTAAGCGGCAGCAGAACACACACACACAACAGACTGTTATGATTGGCAAGCTTACAGAGCTAGTGGTTCCTCCTTTAGGCACAAGGGTTGAAGGGGAAGGAAGAAGGGTGAAGGAAAAAGACTTTCGAGGTCTAGGAAAAGGGGTAGATTTTGGAACAATCACACAGAACTGTGGGTCAGGGGAGACTTACCGTACAGATTGAGAAGGCAAGTTCTTGTTGGGGAAAGCATTGGATGAGACTTAAAAACTTGAGAGCTTAAAGGTGTTGTATAGCATAACCTCTAACATGGCATTTGTTACCTCGGCACCTGTTTCACCACACATGCCATCTGGATTCTTCCCCAGACACCAGTTTCTCAGAACTCCGCAGGTGGGAACTAGCACTGCAACACGTGCTTGGTTCTCGCCACCCACCTGGCCTTAATATACATTAATATCTCCTTTCTCAGCTTTTCTTCACTGTAACTACTCTTTGCTTCGTTTCAGTTTTCTGCATCTTTCATGCCCCTCCACCTCTGTTACATACAATGCACTTAATATGAGTGGGAAGCTAAGTCATGCACGATGTTTTAGTAGTAATCTCTGTCTTGCATATTACCCTGTCTTCCACCTTTAAGACCTTAGGTTTTCAAATCTCTTCCGATGCAGCCTCCAACAATCAGCCTTTCCTTCTCATCCCGTACGGTAAGCCTCCCCTGACCCGCAGTTCTGGGTGACTTTCCCAAAATCTAGGAAAAGGTGTTTTTCTAGACCTCTAGTCCTTTTCCTTCCGCTTCAACTCTTTTGCCTGAAGGAGCCACTGGCTCCAAAAGCTTGCCAATCACAACAGTCTTATGTGTGTGTTCTGCTGCTGCTGCTGCTTGGTGAGGAGACTATCTATACAGTTAAATAATTGTCAATAACTGATTGTTTTCATTGTCATAAATACAAGTATTGTATGTTTGTCATCCAACCCTACTTCTGGCTACAAATATCAAAGGGGGCAATCAAATGAAAATGAGACATGGGGGAAAAGAGTAAAGTGTCTTATTTCAAAATTGCATTAAATGCACTAATTTGAAAAAAAAAAATACATCTTACATCATTGATTTTGAAATTTGTTTTGGCCTTGAGAAATTTAACAGCATTGTTTATTAATTTACTGATTAGGAGAGTCAAGGAGATGTATCACATAGTGCCCACTTTGGTTACACTTGTTAGACCATGTCTTCATAACTGTTGCCCGAGGGTGTCTTAACAATATTGCACTACCTCAGAAATCATGGTACGTTTGTTTTAACATTTGCTGTCTCTTAAGGAACTATATTCATGGCAATAGAACATGCTGTTACAGACAAAGGATTTGTTTTTAGTATTTGGGGTGGTAACATCTTGCCAGAAACTGATTATAGATCTGGGGAAGATACGGTCATGGAAATCAAAATGCATCCTTGTGACCACTGTACCAAAGGTTAGAGATACTTTTATCACCAGGTAGGGTAACACACACACACACACACACACACACACACACACACACACACACACACAGAGAGAGAGAGTCAAAATATTAATTACCACCTCAGAAAGATTAATTAGTTTCTGTTTCTGTCTGCAGCTACTTATCTGCAGTCTTGGTACAGCCAAATTCCCATGCCACAGTAACAGCATGTCGCTTGAATAGCCAAAACAAAATGACAGCTCATCTGGCTCCTATCAGTGACATGGGGAATTCTATGTGTACCAGAACACACATTAATCTACAAACAAACTTTGAGGCAATAATTTTATAAATCTGTAATGACCTCTCATACGACTGCCGAGCATTCACTCCACAATTAAGCCACACATAATTAGTGTGATTATTTTATTCTAATTTGACAAGTCATTTTCAGTAGGGCTTCCTTTAGATCCAAATTTTACACACCCGACCTTTTATTCAGTGTTACAGTTTTGAGCTGTCAACAGGCTTATTAGATATATAGTATATATAGTTATTTATTGTATTCTTTGATTTATTTTTGGATTTTATATTTCTCAGGAAGTTTAATGAAGAAAATGAACATCGGCTACAAGAACTATTACAAGTAGTTTTAGATAACTGTTCAAATGCTAGTTCCTGTGACTCCAAGAGCGAAGAAGAGAAAGTTTCTCAAGGAAGTGAAGAAAGTGATTCGGTGCAAGAGTATTTTTTAGGATTCAGAAGAGCCAAAATCTGCTGTAGCAGCTCCTACACAGTCATCTGAGGTACGTGCAATTTTTTGTGTGTCCAAAGATGGTACAAAATGAGTGAAAGATTGTCCTAGGCAAAGTGTTCGTATTCGTTCAGAAATTATTATTACCAATTCTCCAGGTGTAAAAGGTATTACAAGATAATATCATTATGTTAATTAAAAGAAAGTGTAATTTTGTTCGAATTTTGTATGAAAAACTGCTAAACTTCTGAAACTTCTACTTTTTCTGAGAAAATATAAACACTGCATTATTTCATTCAATAGAAAGTTTTATATCTCAAACATAGTATTTTACTTACTCTACTTGTTTAATAGACACCACTGTTAAGATCCCAAGTAAAAAATTACTTCATACACGATTATAGTATCAAAATTCATTATCAGAGTTTCAGGTAGATCATACCCACCAACACAGCTGGTATAACAATTTCTCACCTCATTCACGACAGGTTAATGTTCATAATATTTTCAACAATACAACTTAACATTTCAGAAGAGAATCAACTCACTTATTCAGAACCTAAGAGCTTCTTTCAGTTCTGAAACAACACACCAAATATTTCTTGTTTTCCATTTAACTGCTCCCTAAAAAGACAACTTTCCGCTTCATCAAAAGTGTTAGTTCAACAAACAATCATCATTGCCCATTTGACATTTCTTCTATGCTCAACTAAATAAATACAATGATGCAATGGAGAAAGAATATTACGAAGGTAAAATAAAATGATTCACATCAAGATACAATATTTAAGGTGCACATAGTACCAGCTATACTGCTGTAAATTTAGCAAATTTCTGTGCAAGTAACTCATTCTCTCCTCTCTCCCCCCCCCCCCCCCCCAAGACACATTGTACTTCACCCAAAAGAAGCAACTCAATGTGTTGCCGGCATGGATAACAATCAATATGCCTTACCAACTTGCCTTAAGAAAGTATACCGTATTTATTCATGATAGTCACCACCAGAACGAAAGGTTACCCACATTACAGTCATTGCCGGTACACTTCTTGTTACTCGCCATGTCACTGTTAAATGAGACTTCAAGAGTAATCCTTTATGTAAGGGTCATGAGGCAGAACCGATGCAACTTCAAATGCAGATATAACCTTAGTTGTCATTTGCTGTCTTTCTGAGCAGAATTCAGTGTCCTCCCCAAATTTCACCACCACATACTGATTAGTTTGCCTCAGTGGAAGAGATATTAATGTAACAATTGGCCAACTATTTGCACAAAACAGTGATTAAATAAGAGATGTATTATTTTTCTAAGAATTGAACAAAATACAGAAGCTTCACCAACTATACTTACTACTTAGATGATAAACTGCCACTCACCACACACCTTTTTTCAATGAAGAACACTGCTATATGTGTAAGCTTTCAGCCAGAAGGCCTTCCAAAACAGAAAAAAACACATGCTCATGCACGAACGACCACAATCCCTTTGGCTTAAAGCCTTTTCTTTGTGCTGAACTGCCACTCAGCATCTCCCCTAAATGGTGAGTAGGAATCTTTTCTTTTCATAATACTGTTATTGCATCCATGACTTCCCATTTGATGAACAGTACTTACTATCACATCAGATATTATTTGATTTTTCACCAAGACTGGAATCCGTTTCTTCTTTTTTGTGGATAACAGTATGCGAAAATAAATCCAACAGATAATTATGCTGAACAATGTTTTTCTCAAACTGAAAAATTGCTATTTCAATCAAGCACAGGATCTCCAAACATTCAGGAAACAACTGGGTACTAAAGAAAGAACCAAATGTGCTTTACATTTTCTTTATTCGAGATTCCGTAGTTATCAGAAAATTGAGTTACGAATGAAATGGCAGGACTTTTATTAACACTGATAAAATAACTATTTCTGACAGCTAAAATGCTTAGAAAAAATATATAAGTACTTTAATTTCAAGAATTTTAATAATTTACATTCCCGCAATGCTTCTTTAAAATAAAGTGTTCAAAAAAAATAGTGCTCTATGTAAATATCAAATTACCTCTGGCTACTTCCCTTTCTTTACACATTACTGTAAATGCTCACAAAAAATATTCAATGTGCAACACCAAATTCTATGTTAGTACAAACCACATGTTAAATCAATAACTTATTCTTGAAATCTAAAATTTGAATGCATTATATAATAAGCAGATTACAGCTTGGACCTTCTGGTACATGCAAAATAACTAAAATATGCACAATGAGTAACAACCGATGTTTAAATTCATACATTTTAAAAAACTTCTCCATTTATTCTCTTTTCAACAGGAACAAGGCAAATAGTTTATAGATAATTTTGTTTCCAGCTATCAGGACAAGACACTCATCCTACAGGCTCTAGATACTTTTTAACTTCCAAGCCTGTTTCAGAGTAAATAGAAAGGAAGCATTGTATGGGTAACAGTGGAAATTATCTGGATGCACCAGTCAGGATACTTCCTATATTTACAAGATTATTTCAGTTTTAAGCACCAATAATCATCACTATTGGTTACAAAAGAGGTAACATGAGTTATGGATGAAGACAGAAATATCGCTACATTGCAGCTAAGTTTTCACTGCAATGAATGCAGTTATTTTGATAATGAAAAGGGGTATTCATTATGTAACTGGAGTCCACAAATGCACCCTATAAATACTCGAAGAAGATGGGACTTTTTAAATGGAATGCTCACTTAAGTCCTCTGAATATATTTACTGAGTATATATATTACAAAAACCCTCAACTATATACTACTGTTCAATTTTGATCTCTCCAGTTCCTTCTTACAAAGAATTAATATTCCGAACAATTCACATTTTTTATTGCTTGCTTTATTTTCCACTTTTGTACACAAATGTAGTCAAGGGTTATTTACTGGAATGATTCTTTATATAAAATATCTTGTAATATCAAGAACAGTAATTGCTGAACTGCTTTTAACCTCTCAAAATAGTCTTCATTTGCAGAGGAAGCAAATATTGCATTTTACTTCATATATAAATATAAAAAATTATGAAAAATATAGGGCAATTGTCTTATGTTCTGGTATTCACAATACGGCCACTTTAACAATACTGTACAATTATTTGAAGTGAAATTGAAACCTTGAAATGGAAAGTGAAATTAGAAAATATTTTACGACAACTTTTTCTTACTCTAGCAAATGAAGTGTTATTTTATGCCCTATACTCTTCTTAACAATTTTTATCACTAATATACCTTTCACACAGTCTTAACATCTTCACTAGAGAAAGAACTATAACATTTAAAACTTACAAAAGGCCACAATTTAATTGTTATCATATATGTATGTCCTGTTCCTCTGAAACAATAATGCACCGAACCATGCCGCATTTCTCAAGCCATATGAAAACGTACTGTTTGCTAGGGTGAAACAGTCTATAGCACAACAGACCAAGTCCAAATCCCAAAATATTTGCGCCTGTACGAATTACTGTACCAAGAAACAGCACATTAATATTTATCAGCCCTCAACAACCCTCTCAGAGCAATGCAGTTGTTACACAAGGCTTAATCAATGGACATACAAAACCTTACATTTACATATTTTCAAACTGATCAACACGGCGCTTTGTATTGCCCTTACGGAATTTCACGAAGAGTCTTGTATTTGTCACGCCTTTGGCGGACATTTTCTCTGTGTATCTTATCCAAAGCAGTTTCCTTAGTCTCATCACGTGACTGTGCAAGATCCTGTTTCAAAGCCTGTAACAAGAGCAAATGATACATTTACTTTTCATCAGAGACAACTTCTTTTATCATCTAATGCCCAGAGCTACTCACATATGCACACAATCCCTCATGTAAACATTAGACACACCCCATCACTATTCCAAGACCCAGTCATTTTATTGACTTCACAGAAGAAGCAACCTGTGTGAGGGAGTAATTCAAGCATACCTTCAACTGATCGTGGAGGCGTTCATTTCGTTCTGCCAATGTCCGTCGCTCCTCAACAGGGTCAACAATATTGTCATCCGTTGCAAGATCTCTGCTAACATCCCCATTTTCTGTTTCATCATCTTCATCATTTTCATTTTCTACAACATGATGGTGTTGAGGTGTAGTTGTAGCTGCCATCAAGGCCTGTTTAACATCCTCTTGTTTTCTGCGTGCCTCTTCTACCTCTTCCTGCGAAACAAAAATTTTACAGAACACATACTAGTGAAAGGCAATTAAAAAATAAATAAAAAGGTACTTTGCGTAACAGTTTAACCCAATGACTGCTCACACTTCCACATAACACAGAACTTTTAATATATTAAATTGTTTAGAAATTTTTTTAGAATTTCCATGACCTTCACATTAAACAAAAATGATCTACATAAACATAGAATTTATGGGCAAAAATAAAATTAGTGGTGAAAAATGTGAAAAACACTAGAACCTACAGGTACACTATTCATCACCTAGATGTTACACACTGCAAGTTTTAGAGCTCCTAAGTCAGTCATGTGCCAGTTAGGCATGCAAAAAAAACATATTTTGCAAAGTAGCACAGTTTGTGTAAGCACAAAAACATGCAATTCAGTTCCATACATGCTGCTTAAATTCACAACCAGAGCCCTTATCTCCAACTGCCTGGAGATATCCATTCTGTGAGTCTTCATGTAAGAACTATTACTCAAATTGTTTTACTGAATGAACCAAATAACTTAATGGCAAGAAACACTGGAAACTAGGATTCTCAAACAAACTGAAGTATTCCAGCACAATGATTCTCATTATCGAAGTACTCTGATGTTGTATAGCAAGGAACTGTAGCAGCACTTGTGCGAGTAATTGTGTGTTTTAGTGATTCTAATTATGCACAGCTGCTTTTGCCAGAAAGAAAGGTGTGTAATTGTTAAGACAGCACAATTAATAATGAACATCCGAATGCAGAGAACACTCTGGAGTTTAATTAAAGATGGAGCAAATGGAAATTAAACTGTATAAGCTCATGCTGGTTTTCTTTAATAAGCAAATTAATTAGTAAATAATTATCACTGATCATCCATCAGCATCCTGAAGCAACTATTCATTAAAAACCTGGTATTCCATGTTTGTGATTCTGTAATACAGAACACTGCGTAATATCTGCATGTCTGAAATTTTGCACTTTCCATAAATGTTGACATATCATATCATATCAAATCAAATGATTAATAGAAAAAGAGTGAACAACTGCTGGACTTACAACAAGATGTGAATGCTGCAGTCTATGGACAATGGGAATTACATGCAATGCAAGGTAATTTACTTTCACTGGAACCATCTTAAACCACTATATTATTTGATTATGATATCCATATACTGTACAACCCAGCACTCACATTCCTAGAATTAATGCTTATCCATCCTTCATTCCTATAACCCTTGAACTCAACCTCTCATAGTTCCTGTGTCTTACCTACCTATCCTTATCTGCTCCCACTCCAGCACTGCAAATACCTTCTGCCTGTCCAACCAACAGATCATCTAGTCTTTCCTACCCCCCCCCCCCCCCCCCTCCCCAAGGCAGAACTTGCTTACACTGCAAACAGCAACCCTATCAAGTTTCCAATTTCAGAAGGACTTTGTCCGAAAGCTTAATTTTAGCAGTCTCATCATGCCTGTCTGACAGAATGCCCCCTGTATGTGGTGAGTGGCAATCTATCCCTTCCATATTATTGTCAGTCCACACTAGACTCTCAACTGTGACACTTCCCAGCAATGCCTCTACAATGTGCTGAATCAACAAACTACAAATGCCTTTCTCTACATAAGGAAAGGCAAGAGGTACTTTATCAGCAGTTAATGAATGAAGTATAGCAAAACTCTTCGAAGTTTAATAGTATTATCAGTAATGTTACAAAAAATAAAACAATGGGAAAAGAGGGTACCCTACATAAATATGGATAGATAATACTGATTTTTTTTAACATCTCAATTTAAAAAATCACTGCCTGAAACATCTGCTAAGTACTTCAATGTCACACTGTTCCATTAACATTTCCTCTTTCAACAGGATTGTCATCCACTGCTAGATAAAGGCCTCTTCCATACTTCTACAGGCGCGACAGTCTTCAGCCACACATATCCATGCTGCTCTTCACATTTTCTGACCTTCACCTAACTTAGATTATCAGGATTTTTCTTAGCTCTTTAAATGCACACTATGCATTAGCCTACCACACTGTGTCATAATTATGTTAAATAGAGCACTAATTACAATTGCCACCGCAATCAATTCCCAAGTTCTATCTCAACTCTTATCGTGAATTACCAACATTTCCTTTGAAGCAATTTAGAACTACTCCAATGGTTTCGTCATTTGAAGGCCACATCTCACTGCCATTAGCAGAAACAGCTAATGCACAATGACTGAAGTTTACCTGACACGGTTTACAAAAACCACTCTAGGGCAATAACTGACCGAGATACCAATCCTGTTAACTGGTTTTAGGACTTAGTTTGGTCTTAATGTTTGGGCCTACTTTCAAACTTGCTCAATTCACTGCTAGTCTGCACTAGAGGCAAACAATAAATGCCATCAGTAAAATAAAGATGGCTCAGAGGTAATCTATAAACACACTTCTATTGTCACTCCCTCACATTAAATAAGGAAACTCTTAGGACTGCTGAGAACTGAATTTCTCAATTGGTAATTAGAATTGAGATCAGAATTTAAAAGAGCTTTGGAAGACTTAAGATCAGTAAGGCAGAGGGGTAGACATAATTTCACAGAACTTTCTGAAATCACTGGGGTAAGTGGCAACAGAGTGACTTCACGTAGATGCACAAAATTTATGACACTAGCGATATACCACCAGACTTTCGGTCAAGCATCACCCACACAATTCCAAATATTGCAAGAGTCAACAAGTGTAAGACCTATCAAACAATCTGCTTAACAGCTCATCCATAGAAGCTGCTAACAAGAATAATGTATTGAAGAAGGTAAAATAAAATTGAGGAACTGTTAAATTAAGTTTTAGGAAAGTTAAGGGCACCTGAGAGGCAGTTCTGATGTTGCAGACTATAACAGAAGCAAAACTGAAGTAAAATCTAAACACTTTCGTAAGATTTGTTGATCTGGAAAAAGCATTCGATATTGTCAAATGGTGCAACATGTTTGAAATTCTGCAGAAATAGGGGAAGAAAGGTCATATGTAATATATACATGAACAGAGAGGGAACAATGAGAATGGGAGACCAAGAACAACATGCTTGGATTATAAAGTGTGTAAGACAGGGAACAGGGATTTAGTCTTTCACTCTGTTATACATAAGGGGCATTCAAAAAGAAACGAGCCGGAGTTTGGAATGCACAAACCGGTGGCACGAGGGTAATATCGTGGCATGTGTAACGAGGCGTTGTTTTGACCAGAGTGTTGAAGTTCACAGCCTGTTGCTAGAGGCCACACATGCACGTTACGGAGCTAGCAGCAGTACGCATCAATCATCCAATGCTACCAGTTGCATTGCAAACAGTGACATGGAGTAGTTAACAGAAGAGCAAAGAGGCGTTGTTCGTTTCCTAAAAATGGAAGGAGCAGGAGGAACAGACATTCATTGACGAATGTCACAAATGTACGGCCAACACTGCCTGTCCCTTGCAAGGGTCAAGGCATGGCACAAGGGCTTAGCATCGTTAGCCAATAAGGCACAGTCTGGAGCACCACACTGCATTACCAATGACATCGTCTGGAGCACAGCACTATGTGGTAGTGAAACAAGGGCAGTAGGGAAAATTGGAACAGAAGAGAATCTAAGCATCTGAAATATGGTACTACAAAAGAATGTTGAGAATCAGGTAGACTTATGGTACGAAATGAGGATATTCTCCTCAGAATCAGAGGAAAGGACTATCTGGACAACACTGACAAGAAAAAAATAATAAAAAAATGCGACAGGATGATACGACATCTGTTGAGACATCAAGGAATAACTTCCTTCGTACTACAGGTAATGGTAGACTGCAAAAATTCTTTACTAGATTGATATGGGCTAAATCAGGGCCGATTTATGAACTGTTAGTAAGATTTCATTGAAATTTAATCAGAAGTGTCTCAGAATCTATGGAGCCCTGTGTAAATTCATTATGTGTGAATTATGCCCTAAATCCATTCATAGCTTTCAAATGGTTAAATGAACTACATTCAATTCTAAGCCAGGCTTTTTTTTTGCGAATTAAAATCCAACTCTGTCAATTTCATTAATTTTCAGTGAATAAATAGACAGCATCGTACCACAATTAGATTGATGAAATTTTACTGCTAAGATGTATGTGGTGTTTATGACAAAAGAATTTAGCAGTGCTATTACTGTCCAAGCATCTTTATCTTGGTTCATCCGTTTTGCAGTCAACACACTGATTTACCCAAGTAAAAAAGTTATAGTTATTAATTAAACCAGTTTTAAGGGAAACCAATTGCAGATTTGCTTTTTATAGGTATGGCACACATTTTAACACCAAAGACAAACTTTTCTGCTAGATTAAGTTCACAATTATTAAGTCAGTCATATAGTATTTTTAGAACTGATTTGCTTGATTCATCATAGGGGGCAGAGTACAACCATGCATTAACTTGTGATTGCAGCCAAAAACTGAGGAGAAGGCAAACTGTAAATGCTATCTGTCAGCATTAGATAAAGGATTGCTGAACACTAGTGAAGGAGATGCTCTAGGAACCTCATTACATACTGCATGGCATTATGGGCCCACTTCACTTCATAAACTGCAGATTACAGAGACTGCAATCGGAGAAAGAATTCTCAGCAGTTCGGCCATCCACTGTACTCACCACAGACTGTGTCTTATTTCCTTCTGTATCCTGAAAGTAAGAAACATTTCCAAAGCACTATGTAATAAGATTACGAGGAAGTGACCATGTTAAAAAGTGTGTGAACAATTTCCTTTATATAGATAACCATGAACAACAGTTGATAACTTCAAGATGCTTTTTGTCACACTGTGTTCTGGAAAGTTTTAGTTATCTAAGTTGATAACACCTAAATACTATGAGGTGCACTGAAGTTCTAAGGTTTCCCATTGTCTTCTTCAAAAATAGGAGCAAAGAAAAACTTATGCAGTATGTTCACATGGCACACCCAAAAATGTATTCTGTAAACCAATTTCTGAATACTACTTCTGGTTGGTCCTGTAAACACACTGACATCTGTTTTGGAAATAAGGTTCCAGCTGCCAGATTTCCACTTCCACCACCAATTTTTGCTCCCATATAAACAATGATTTTTAAAAATCATGTCTGGGTTGTCATGTTACGTCCACTTAAAATTTTTTGGCTAATTTGGATGAAATTACTTTATGCAGTGAAGAAGCACTAACAGTAGACTGAGCATGAACACACTACCTCTAACATTCAACTGAAAAAAAAAAACAGCCATTGTGCTGTCTCTGTCTAACTCAGGAACCGTAGCTGCCAATTTTCAGACTGCTGTATTTAAAATGGTCTAGCAAAACATTTTCAGAGCTTAACAAGTGAACACAACAGCAAACAACAGTTCACAAAATTCAGTTTTTGTCTTCTGGAAGTTCTGTCGCATGTAAACTTAGTCATGGTTTGACTCAAAATATGTGAGCAGACTGTGTACATGCAACAGATTAGAGCACTGTATGGCTTAGATGTGAGCAACTACAGCAAGATTGGAGAGTCATTTTGAAACTACAAATGGCAAACATTTTACTACATAAAAAACATCAAGTGAATATTAGGTTTTTGTATTTGTCTGAGGTGACACGAGTGCAATAGTTCAAAGGACAACAAGCATTGTGCTAACTGATCTGGCAACATTGTCCTACTAGAAGAGAGAGTTGTTTTGGGAGATCACTGATTGAATATGGAAGGTACTGCTACTTTGAGATTTGTGCACAGAATCATGCAGGACAACCTGAAAACTTAGAAAGTGTCCTCCATTTGGGTGCAACGGATGATTCTCTCTGCTATCACTATGGCAGTCTGCTAGGAAATGTTTACACAGGGTGATGGCATGAATGGGACTCTCTTTGACAACTATTAGAATGGGTGAGACTGAGGCACCTCTCAATCCCAAATCAATGCACCAGTCTGCTCAGTGGAATGGCATACTAAAATGTAAGAACAATAACAACATAATTATTAAGGATCAGTGTTGAGTTGTGTATGATGACCATGTTTTGGGACAGCAATGCTGTCATCTTTACTTATGTTCCAAGGGGCATTATGGTGACCAGAGTTAGCTATCAGAACATGTGAAGACCAGTTTCGCCGGCCAGGGTGGCAGAGCGGTTCTAGGCGCTTGTCTGGAACTGGGCGACCACTACGGTTGCATGTTCGAATCCTGCCTCACGCATGGATGTGTGCGATGTCCTTAGGATAGTTAGGTTTAAGTAGTTTTAAGTTCTAGGGGACTGATAACCACAGATGTTAAGTCCCATAGTGCTCAGAGCCATTTGAACCAAGACCAAGTTCCTCTATGCATCGTTAGAAAAACTCATGAAAACGCTGTTCAAGTCATGTTCCACCGATCTTTGTGGTTTCTCACGTGTGTTAATCAACCTTAATCCTGGTGATTTTTCGCTATTTCAAATGATGAAACACAGATTCAGAATTATTTGCATTGGCCATGAAATCGTGGTGTCTACAGTGTGAGAGCTGTGTAGAGCTGCATGGAGATTACGTTAAGAAATGACACATTCCAAATGTTTTGTGGGACTATTTCATGAAAAAGAAAATCTGAGACTTTAGAACTGTAACACCTCATACGTTTCATTTTCATTGTATGCTGAAAATAGGGTCTACAGATATGTGATCCGATTTCAACAGCATATGAGGAAGTTTCACTAACAACCACACTGGCACAATTTCACTAATGCACTCTCTCTCTCTCATCCAATGATTCTACTGATAACTTCTTAATTACAAACAGTCACTGCAAGAGGATGAATGTAGACTTACATTCTACTGCAGTTGAATTTGAGTAATACACAAAGAGAAAAAACTTGAAGTGACGAATCATCATTTTACGAACTAACATCTATTCCCTATTATTAGCCATGTTGTCAAACTCAACATGCTGTATGTATCTTCATGGTTTGATGTTACCAACTAGTATTTAACAATTAGTAAAAGTAACTAGGATGCCTCAGTACATACAGGGTGTTACAAAAAGGTACGGCCAAACTTTCAGGAAACATTCCTCACACACAAAGAAAAGATGTTATGTGGACATGTGTCCGGAAACAATTTCCATGTTAGAGCTCATTTTAGTTTCATCAGTATGTACTGTACTTCCTCGATTCACCGCCAGTTGGCCCAATTGAAGGAAGGTAATGTTGACTTCGGTGCTTGTGTTGACATGCGACTCATTGCTTTGGCATTGTTTGTGATGTCTTGATTGGGCCCCATGTTCGTCCACCTATGCTCAATGGAGCAGGTTTATGATTTCATACGGGATACTCTACCTGTGCTGCTAGAACATGTGCGTTTATAAGTACGACAACATGGTGGTTCATGCACGATGGAGCTCCTGCACATTTCAGTCTAAGAGTTCCTACGCTTCTCAACAACAGATTTGGTGACTGATGGCTTTGTAGAGGCGGACCAATTCCACGGCCTCCAAGCTCTCCTGACCTCAATCCTCTTGACTTTCATTTATGGGGGCATTTGAAAGCTGTTGTCTACGCAAACCCGGTACCAAATGTAGAGACTCTTCGTGCTCGTATTGTGGACGGCTGGGATACGATACACCACTCTCCAGGGCTGCATCAGCACATCAGGGATTCAGGGATTCCATGTGACAGAGGGTGGATGCATGTATCCTTGCTAACGGAGGACATTTTGAACATTTCCTGTAACAAAGTGTTTTAAGTCACGCTGGTATGTTCTGTTGCTGTGTGTTTCCATTTCATGATTAATGTGATTTGAAGAGAAGTAATAAAATGAGCCCTAACATGGAAAGTAAGCGTTTCCGGACACATGTCCACATAACATAGTTTCTTTGTGTGTGAGGAATGTTTCCTGAAAGTTTGGCCGTACCTTTTTGTAACACCCTGTATAAACCACAGTAACTTGCTTCCAAATGCACTGTCATCAAATATGTTAAGGTGGTTCAAAATTTTAACACAAAATTTCACTTCCAAGGCAAACCTCACCTTATTAGATGCAGATGATGTAGGTACTGTACATATACAGACATGACAATCACAGCTGCATGAATATCTGCCTCCTTTCGTATTATTCTCTGGACTGTGACATTACAAAGTTAGTACCAGCAATAACACAAGTAAAATTAGGGTGAACATTAAAGGAATAGCTTTAGCAAGGATCAGTAAAGGAATAAGGTGTGTGTGCACTTTCGTGCTGGACAACAAAGAATGGCCAAATCTGAGATATGCCGAGACAAAATTACATCCAGTATGAAACTAACAAGAGAAAACCTCCATCGCACCCCTCATATTTAGTGGTAAGATGCGCCCCCCCCCCCCCCCCCCCAAAAAAAACCTATCCTTTCGGTCTGTGACTTATATTCTCTGTATTCAATTTTTTGTCTGTGTCATGGTGTAATGTCTGTCTGCAACAGTGAAGTTTCAGGAAGGAATCTCCTGACATACTTACCTCCTATTTGTTTCACACAAGTACTGCATGTTATGATTCTTGCCTTCCATTTTGGAAGTTTTGACTCTTCAATCCCTTTTTGTAACAGTTGACATCCTTTTTCCTGCTTTCATTTCTGTGAAAGTTCTATATAGTATCTGACCTGCTCTCACTATTCACCAGATTTACTTCCAATGGTAATATATTTTTATCATAAGACTCCTATAGCCAATGTATAGTATGTGTGTGTGTGTGTGTGTGTGTGTGTGTGTGTGTGTGTGTGTGTGTGTGTGTGTGTGGGGGGGGGGGGGGGGGGGGGGAGGGAGGACAAAAGAGCAGAAAGGGGATTTTAACATAAATCTCTTACTTTGCAGCCCAACAACATGACTATACACCACGACACTGTAGTTCTTGCAATTCCCTCTATGTTGCAGAGCTTGAGCTTTGACCATTCACAGTGACTATTATCCTTCTTTTATCGCAGTTCAGTACACCTTCCCATTTTCATGCTTTGTGTGTGTTCAGTTTTTACAGGCTATCCACTGGGCCATCTTACCACTAAATCTGAGGGGGTACAATGGGGAGGTTCCCTCATAAGAATGGTTAGCTAAGGCAGTAGGAAGTTAAAAGAGTGAATATGTGAAGGCAGAGAAGAATATGGCCTTGTGTTTGAACTGTGTTATAATCAAATGTCTTTAATAGAGCTCCTTTTTAAAAAACGAAGCTCAACTTCTATTTCATAAATTTAATCACAACAGCATCCAAGTGCACTGCCAGAGATTTAATAAATCTTATGAAAGGCACTTCACAGTGTAAAAATGGAGGTCAAATACTAGTATATACACTGGAAAACAACAAATCATCAACTGCCATAGCAGCAGCTGAACATGAACTATTAAGTTGTTTATCATCCAAAATCTGTATTTTTTGTGTAAATTCTATTCCAAGCCCAATAATAGTTCAGATACTAATGGCTGATTTTGTGGAAAACCAAATTCAAGAATAGATCACTACGCAAAACGGTATACCTTTTCTTTATTCAGGGGCCCTGGCAACCTGACTTTTCTTTTTAACCTTCACCCTATCGATATGAGGAAAGAATTAAGTTTCAAAACTTAAGATAGTGTGTTGTACTACGTAACAGTATATCAGTAGTACTTAATATTTTGCCCCATGAAGCTACATTACAGGCCACCAATTCTGTCTCCTTTAACATACTTCCATTGTATTTCACATTTATCAAATACATTTACCCAATAACTATCTTCTGCATCTGGAACTAGCATCTGCAATTTTTGAATCTTTAGTTGAAATAAACCTACATCATTATTATGGGATTGAACATTAACAAAGTTTAAATTACTATCACTAGGGATACCAATGCTTTCGTTAACTTATGGAAGAAATCTTGCACTAGGAATGCAGTTACCTGGAGGCGCCTTGTTTCTTCATCCTTAGCCTCAACTTCATTTTGAATCCTCCTGACTTCTTCCTGTTTCGATGCAATTTCTTCTTCAAGTTTGGCTCTTTCTGCAGCTTCCATATTTTTGCTTTCTTCTAGTCTTTCCATCATTAACTGAAAATGACAATTTAATAGAGTGCCTGGAGAAGAGCTGACAATTATTGATCTCACAGTAAGTACCAATTACTGCCCACAATTGTCAAACATTTTTTAAGACCTGAGGCTTACTTAATGACAAATTAACTTCCATATTAAGACATTTTAATTAATACACATTAAAGTATTATTTCAATTAATCTTTACACACAGCAATCTTTTGACATTCTAATAGACAGCAGCAGCAGTATTCAGAATGCTGGATACCTGTGCTGCCTGGAAGGTTTTGATGAACCACCTATTACTACGATACTTCTTAATGGACATATCGAGGCATTAAGAAATCAAAATTTTCAATATCTTGCAGAAGTGTTTGGAAATTTAATATTTAATGGTTTGTAAACCTTTCAATAACTTTGAAATAGTGAGGAACGGAAATTACACAGTTCATGAAATAGTAAATTGGGAGTTCTGAAGTGCTGTGCGTTGTTGCAATGCAATGGCAAATGTTAGAGCAATGAGTAAATAGAATTTTATTTAGTTTATACAAATGTGTTCCATCAATATACTTCAAATTTGATGACTACTGCCAACGAAAGACATTTCCTACAAAAATATATTTCTATCTCACCAAGGAATAGATACTGACAAATCCCCTCTGAAGTACTTTGCAGGTAGTGTAAATAAAAATGTTTTTATTACCACCCACTTCAGCATAGTACAACATAATGTATATATGTGAATGAACGCAATATAATTTATCTTGGAAATGAAGAAAGCAAGTATAACTTAAAAATTGAACATACTTGTAATTCATTCTGTCTCATTTCTAGATCTTCCTTAGCTTTCTGTAGCTGCTTCAATTGCTCCTCCAGACGCCGAATCATATCTTGTGCGGCTTCCAAATCTTGCTGCCTTTTTGCCATTTCTTCTTGCATTGTACGCAAACGTTCCTCATACTCTTGCTGTTTTTTCTCAGCCCTCTCTCTTGCTGCTATTTCCATCTGGAGCTTTTCCCTGGAGGATAAACAATCAGATATATGAAAGGGAGAAAAATTCAATTATCATTAACTGAGTCTGGTAATGGTAATAACCTTTGTTGCTGTTTGGCCAATTTTTCTTCACGAGCCTGAGACTTCATCTGCTGAACATCTATGGTATCTGGTTTTCTCCTCCTCATATACAATTCATGATTACCCATGCATAATGCTAAGATACGTTTGTTAATACGCACACGTGGAGCAAAGAAGACAAAATCGGGTGCTTTTTTGTCTATTGGTTTTATTATAAATTTCCTGTCATTGAAAGAAATGTTGCGTATTTCTGACCATGGAAAACCTATTTTTGGAGTCAACCTGCAAAAATGAGGAAAGTACAGTAATGTTTTAATTTGTATTGTGATAGTGGCACTGTAAATTATATTTGTTTTATTGTTGATCACATTTATTTTTAAAAAAATTTCTAACATGTCACCTTAAAAGAAGGCAGATTGAGGCTACTATTTTTACAGCACTGGAGGAAATGGTAATTTACAACTAACAGCAACAGACAAAATGGTTGGCAAAATGAAGATCTCATTTCAACAACCATTTTTACTATTTTATCAAGAAGTATTCCCCAAAATTTGTAAGTGTTGTAAAACTTCAAACTTTATAATGTACATGCACACAGTTTGTAAGCTAAAAATACTGTATGCAACAAACACAACCTGATATGAAAGAATAAAAATTATACCAGATGTGTGTCATACTTGCAACACCAACAACACAAAACTTATTTTTCCTCTTTTCATCACAAATCAGCAAAAGCCAAAGGAACAAATTCACATAGTGAAAGCACCACAGAAACACATACTTATCATCCTGTTCATAAATATTCAGTCCAAGTGCGTCAACTCCCAGCCAAAGGTCAGTACCCTTTTTGTTTCGAATCTCAAAGTAATTGACACCATACATTTCTAGATCCTGAGCAATCTTCAGATACTCCATCATGGCATCTTCCCTATAGAAAAGAAATTTTTATCACACTTCGTTTTAACATCTGCATTATATTGCACTGAATTAAGATTTGTGTTACAACATGTACAGAAAGTTAATTCTTAAAGAATTGACATTTTGATATTTTCAGTATCAAAAAGGTGAAATAATTGTAATATCAATCTCAACAAAATTCAATGTATTGATTAATGAATTCAGTGAAGTGTTATGCTGAGTTTCAAATTAAACAGAAAATCTTTAACTATGGGATAAAAACAACAACACAAGTAATTATTTTTACAAAATTATTACAGTATTTCCTACTTCAGTGAAGTCCTGTACTCACGTAAGCATTCCTTTATGTTCATTCCACCAAGTTGTGACACTCTGCTCCCATTCCTCTTTAGTCATCTTGTGTTGATCCATCACACTAAATTAAAAATAATCACTCATGAACTCTTGCAGTGGAACTCAACACGTTCACTATTAAGTTTATGTATAACAAGCAAAGCACTTACCGTTGTGGCAACAGTCGGTCATTTGCCAGAAATCCTGGTGTATGAATTGCTTTATTGTAGTCACCATGCCTTGCCTGAACTGCATAAGAAGCCAGTAACACTGAAGTTTCTGGAGGACAATATATCTCATCTGATAATATAGCATTTTTCACCTGCCAAAGAAAAATTTACCCTTTTGAACATGTGGATTTTACAGGAGGCATAACAGTTTTACAGGATTGTTAACAAATATCTTTAACAGCTACGGTTTGAAGATTTCTGTAAATGTTGGAAATATGGACAAGAATAATATGCAGTATAAGCAATAAAACAGAAGACAAGCTATGTTAATCGTATGACATGTTATGTAAAACATGCTACACAAAACTAATTAACTGCATGGTTTATCAATAGCAGCAGATGCACTAGCAGGTCCAGAGAATGACCACACTGTCTCCGACAGCATTAACAACTTTTAGACGATGACATTATGAAGAGAGATGTTCTCAAATTTGGTAATACTGGCAGTATTGCCTTTAACCACATGAAGCACAGCGATAGTAACCCAATTTTGACTGTCATAAATAATGTTTGTCAATTCACAACCAAATGTTTGACAGACAGAAGGACCATGAAACAATTGCTGTGATGTAGCAGGAGGGGTACCAGTGTTATACTTCTACATCACTTTTACATAGTAGGGGACACAAGCGCACACGACTGTACACAATAGTGGTGAAGGAGTAGGTTGGAAGTTTAACTTGTCTCTGTAGTTCAACATATACTGGGTGTAACAGAAATGTTGCAACAAACTCTTTGGGGAGTTGGAGTACGTCATACGGATCGATAATTGAGAAGCAACCCATGGTCATAAACATCAGAGGTAAGTGGTAGCAGAGGTCAAATATGAGAAAGAAAACAAGCATGCTTCATCTGAAACATTTAGTGGACATAATGAGTACATATTGTGTACAAACTTAATACAATTTTTTTTCTTACAACAGATGCTTTACATTTGCAAGATCAGATGCCACATGTACGACTCCACAGGTTTGACTGCCGGCTTGAACATACCACAGTTTCTTTGATTGTTGCAGCCATGCAGGGATGTTTGGCATCTGACTGTGCAACTTCATGCATCTGCTGCCACATCAGAGCTGTCCTGATGCCCTACACCATGTGTACTAGTTATGTCCAATAAATGTTTCAATTATGTGCTCTATCTCAAGAAACCTAAACTTAGAAACCAGGAAGATTTATTAAAGAATTTTGTCTTAAGTGTGGCCTTGCACTGCTCAGAAACATGGATTACAGGTGCATGTGACACGAGATGTTTGAGGCACTTAAAATGTGGTGCTTGGGGAAGATAGGCAGCAAACCTGAAATAATGAAATTCGTAGAACATTAGAGGAAAGAATTTTTATGAACACTATGGAAAAGAAGAAAAATTTATTGGCTACATCCATCAACAATAGTTTTCTACTTAATTTATTAAGGCGTTATTCATAGGAGGAGGAGACCTAAGCTGAAATACTCCAGACTTATCAGATACGGTTTGTAATCATGTAAGGAAATTAAGGTACTAAGAGGTAAGAGAGGAGTGGAAAAATATCTTTACCAAATGCACAAAGCAGTTCCGAATTATGTTTCATAGACTGTCCAAGACAGATCTAACATTAAAACAGTAAAATAAAGGAAAGAAGGGAACATAAAGGGAGGATAATATAGTTCAAATTAATGCTTATGGACAGCAATCTTTGGCATAATTTGTCTAATTTTTTGCTGATAATGGGACATTCAACAGAATGTCATTAGAAACCACGCAATGATACATCAAATAGAACATGTTTATGAAAATTCCACAAACCACAATAATAATGCTTAGGAAGTCAAATTATAAAGAAGCAACATAACAAGCAACTTCAAGGAGCAACAGGAAAGTACATTTTACTACACTTTGAAATGATCATAAATGCGATTTCACTTGTGTAGAAGCTGACAAGGTGTACTTTCTGGGTGGCTAATGCAACAAACGGCACAAAACTAATTCGAAGGCCATGGGTTCCAGTGCCTGTGTGTCAATTATTTTTATTTTCAATTTTTACATTACACTGAAAATAAATTGAAACAATGCTCAGTATACTGCTTTTATTAATATTTTTATAAAAACCATGAAAAGAAAAGGCAAGACAAAATTTGGGACTGTTTTAAGGCATACTCTAACTCTGTATATAAAATTAGAGGCTTTTATTATTTTATGGTTTATTTAAATGGATAATACCGTAAGAAAGGGGAAGCAACAATTTTCTGAACATCTTGCACATGTTATAAATGTCGCATTATTACAACTACATGGTTGTTTTGAAGTTTCTATACAAAACAAACTTAATTTACATTTATAAATGATTATTATCCCACAGTTCAGCAGTAAACCATGCACGAACATTATTTCACCAAATATTGGTGAAGGGTAACTTGTTATTTACTATGGGTTTATTTTGATGTAGTCTTAAGTGCATATTTAAGCTTTTTTATCAAATTCTTTAGCTAACAATACAAAAAGGAAGCACAAGAGGATTCACATTAATACTGCACGAGAGCAATCTTCATCTTCGAAAATGTCATTGTGTAATTGTGGATTTGCTTTCCTCCTCCTCAAGAGTCAATAAACAGAAGACATTTCTTCTGCTGCACACAGGATTTCATCACATCAAATGCAATATATTGAGCATTGTCTCTATTTGTAATGTACGTAACTTAAAAATTGAAAAATAATATTTTCCAAACAGAGATTCAATCCCATCATCCACATATTACCATTCTGGACTATTCCCACCATGCCAACCACTGCCTGGAAATTGTGCTAACTAATGTCTCATGCCTCGCCTGACCCACATCAGAACTTATCTTTTCGAAACACTGACATCTGGAGCTCCCCTTCTGTCACTCACTCCTCACCATTCATTCATGCATACACCAAACATTTGGAGGAAACCTGTGATGACAAACAGGTGTGGTCCCCGTGTGACAAGAAAAACAGCAAGTTAAGTGTAATGAAATTCATATCCCAAGATCACAGCCAAATTATAGACTCCATTCTGATCAGAAATCAGTATTTTTTTCTTTAGAACGTAGCATACAGAAAGTCTTATGCCACAAATACTGCACACTGGCAGGTTCTATACAATGTCCAGGCAGTGGTTTCACTGATCTCCGATTCTAGTTCCTTGCATCCTGCCACCAATCCTCACAATGTGTAAACTTCACCCTCTTTATACACATAAATGAGATGTGATCAAAAAGTAGCTTGAATTTTTTTTTCTTGAAGTGTCTTTAGTCAACAACATCAAATTTGTCCCAGTCAAAGTAGACCCCATAGGCTGTAGTAACTTGTCACAGTGCTTTTTTCAATCTTGGAAGCACTTCTAGAACTCACTTTTCTTTAAGATGTTCAGCTCTTTCAGCAATTCTGTTTTGATGTCCTCAATTGTGGCAAAACAGAGTCCACACATGGTTCTCTTCAGTCTCGGGAACAAAAAGAAGTCTCAGGGTGCCATGGCCAGCACATACAGTGAGTGAAGCAACATAATGGTTTTGTCTTTCGCTGAAAAATAGCTAACTAGCATTGAGGCGTGAGTGGGACCATCATCATGACAATTTCCAAGAGTGGTTTTGCCACAATTCTGATTGTTTTCTTTTGAGTGCTTTATGCAAACAGTGCATAACTTAGTCCATTTTTCAAGCCAAATTTAATGCGAATTCTTTGATCCATCTTTTTAGTAAGTGAAAATTCACTGAGCACTCAAAAACACATCACCTTTTCGACTGTCAACAATAAACTATAATATTCGAAACAGCTGAAAATGCAAACATATCAGGAACAAGTGTAACATAAAAAGTTTTGAAAATCTGATGCACAACACCCAGGAAGGGCAACTTCGTTCTCGGTCACCGTTTGGGAGTGGCCATTCATTCTGGTGGCCAGCAAATTGTCACACTAACATCACAAATTGGGAAATGAGTGTCAGCTTTCACAGGTGGCCCTGCCTCTGATGGCGTTGGATAAACCTTTTACAGGACTGGAGTAGGAAGCGCTGGGTGGGTGGATTTGGCAAGTCTTGCAGATGTTCAAATATGTGTGAATTCCTATGGGACCAAACTGCTGAGGTCATCGGTCCCTAGACTTACACACTACTTAAACTAACTTACGCTAAGAACAACACACACACCCATGCCCAAGGGAGGACTAACCTCCAGCAGGAGGGGCCGCACAATCCGTGACATGGTGCCTCAAACCAAGCAGCCACTCCATGCAGCCGCAAGTCTTGCATCTGGGTCATCCACAGGGGTATGATCCCTTTGAATAAGATTGGTAGTAGCATTAGAATGGACCAGAATGTTGTGTAGATTAGGTGGGCAAAGGAATACCCCTTTAGAAGGGGTGGGAAGGATCTTGTGTTCCCAATTTCTGAGCATTGTGATAGATGCTAAGTTCTGGTGAAGGATGCAGTTCAATCAGTCCAGAGTGATACCGGTTGAAGATAAGGGGGGTGGAGTGCTCCTCTGTAGCTGGTTCTTGGTGATGGTGATGCTGAGAGGATTAGGAGCATGTAAGGATATGGCTTCAGAAATTAGTCTGGACTAGGTTTGGGGAGTTTTGCCTGTCTGAAGGACCTCCTGAGAGCTTCAGCATACTGGGCAAGGGCATTCTCACAACTTCAGGTACACTGCGTGTGGCCATGGTGTAATGGAGGTAACTTTTTTGTGTGTGGAATGGATGACGGCTGCCAGCATGCAGGTACTGTTGGTGTTTATGGGGTTTAATACAAACAGAGGTGTGGATGGAGGCATCACAGGTGGAAGTCAACATCTAGGAAGGGGCACATTGGGTTGATGAGGACCAGATGAAGTAGATAGGTGAGAAGGTGTTGGAGTTGTGAAGGAATGGGGATTGAGTACCTTTGCCGTAAGTACAGGTCATAAAGATATCATCAATGAACCTAAACCAGGCAAGGGATTTAGGGTTTTGGCAGGCCAGAAAGTTTTCCTCTAGATGGTCCATAAAATGATTGGCACAGGATGTCATGTGGGTATCCACAGCTGTACTGCAAATCTGTTTATATACTTTCCTTTCAAAGGAAAAGTTGTGTGTCAATATAGTTAGTAAGGTGCATGAAGTGCAAGACCTATTTCCACTCACCCAGCACTTCCTACTTCAGTCCAGTCCTATCAAAGGCAATGTCATCTATTAAAGCAGCCACGTCATGTACCAATTCTACTGCAATCACTGCACGCTTTCTATATCAGTATGAATTACTGACCAGCTGTTCATAAGGGAGTGGTAAAAGTTGGTACCCCAGTGGCACAACACAAGCTGAGCACAACATGCTCAATTTCAATGGCTACTTAATCTGGATCCTCTGCACCACCAGATTTCCTAAACTACACAGATGGAAATGATCTTGCAATACATCCTTCATTCCCATAATCCTCCTGGGCTCAATCTTTGTTAAACCACTGTCCACACACACACACACACACACCCAACAGTTACTCCTTTCTGTCATCACTCCCAACATCTCATCACCATCACACGCAGCATCCCACAGGCTCTGGTATCTGCTGCCTCCAAGCCACTAACTACCTGCCCCCAACATCTCAACCTGCCTCCTGACAAACAACTTCATCCCAGTCCACCTTCCACAATGCAATTGCAGCACTGAGTCCAGCCACCTCTGCGCCCACAGAAATGGGTGCACACACTCATTCCTCACTAAACTTCCTACATATGAATATTTGAAATATACATGTAAGACATACTTAAGAAAACCTTTTATTTTTGTTGTTATCACACCTAAAAAGTTTATTATCCATGTTACAATGCATCCATAATCCAGTGAGGAAGCAGTTATATATATATCAGTACTATGTCAAAAAAGCATTGGAATTCATGTTATGCTCTCTCTCATTGTCGTAAAAAAAACAATATCATTAAAAAAATTAAAGCAATGTGATTTTTGTAAGCTTCCTCTCAATGGCAGCAACACAACTGACAATTCTTCGCCGAGATGTGTAAACACATTTAGACATCTCAACGATAACCTATTTGATGAAGATTATTTCAATACATTTAATTAAGAATGTAAAATGCCAATGTTTCTCTTACCTGCAGGTAAAACAACCTCAATGTAATATCCTGTATCAACTCTTCAGCAACATCTTCTGGATAGAATTTGGCTCGGAATTTGAACTGCAGAGGATTTTCCTTCTTCACATCTTGGCTCATCACCTGAATGAAAACGAATATTTAGGGTCAGCTCTAAATAGGCAATTTTGAACTTCAGAAAAACCATTTTTTTAAATCATCACATAACTTACCCATGACTTCATCAGGTTTTGCTGTTCTCCAAAATAAATGCATGCATTTAAATAAGAAAGCAAAATTTGTTAAAGCAAAAATCTCAATATTGAAAGAGGCAGTAAATAAAGCTTTTATTCTAATATAGCACATGAACAATACAAAAATTATGTAACAGTTCAAGGCAAGACATAATACATGAAGCTCTGTGAATGAACAGTAGTAACAGTAATATAAAAATTACACAAAAAATTAGATAAACCAGATATCTCAGCAGTGAAGTCAGTAAATATGAATTTCCAGTACTCTGGGATGAAGAGCATTGCCACATACATGAAAACCGGTTTAGGGAAGAAGAGAAAGATGTTCATTTTAACAGTATTTTTCAAACAAGTAGTAAAAAGTAGTTTAATAGTTGCTCATATAGGACACGTATAGAACAAATGAAATAGAGCAAAAAAGTTGAGATTACGATAAACTTAAACGGAAGCAAACTGACCACCTACACAGGCACCTGAGAACAGCTCAACCAGTACTGTGAGCATTCTGTTTGCATCCAGGCAAAATCACATGCCCCAGCTTGAGAGCCTACTGGAAGGACACACCAAGTGCAAGCTATCTTTGTTGTCTACCCCTATCATTCTTTTTCTGTTCCAGCAATCAATTATTCACAGGGAAATGAATTGGTAAGTTCCATATTTTCCTACCATAGCCATTTCCCAACATTTGTGGGAGAAAATAATATGCTGCTTCACTCTTTCTAGAACATACATTATAGTAATTTTAACAGTAAACCTCTCCATGATGCACAACACTTCTAATCCTGTCATTACTAAATGAACGCACTACAAAATGTGCCACTCTTCTTTGTATCTTCTCCATCCCCCGCAGGTTTCTTATCTTTTTTAGATATGATCAATACTCAAGAATTGATTGAACAAGATTTTTTTAAGCAGCCCTTTCATGGGCAATTGACATTTTTTTAGGGTTTGTTCAGTGAGTCACAGTGTGGTGTCTGCTTTCTCTAAAACTACTTTCATGCTCTTGGCTAATGAGCTCCACATTCACATTTGCAGGTATTTTATGGTTGCTATAATTCACAATATGAGTGCCAATTTAATAGCAATGGTCTTGTCTGCCTATTTATGCTCAATGCGACTTCTCTCTATGGTGAATTTAGTGCTAGTTCATGCACCACGTCTTCCTGTACTTCAAGACAATTTTCTGGCATTTCAGCTTATCCACATACAACAGCGTTATCCACGACAGACTCATTGATATTAGCTCATCCATTAGGTCAGTTATATGTAGTACTCTTTCAGGGTAGACCCGAGTTACTTTGAATATTTTGCTCCATTTAAGAATGGCATGTTGGGTTCTATACTGAAGTCAGTCATGAATTCAATAGCAAAACTGATCTGACATCTGTACATACATTCTGTTCACTAGGCAAAAACTAAACTGTCAAATGCATTCTTGAGAGCCAGAACAGGGCGCCTAACTGGGAACCATTACCATGTAGTTATGGAACTCTCGAGCGAAGTGAGCTACGCAAGTTTAATAATATCACTACTTGCAAAACCCATATTCATTACAAGAGGATTTAGTTTTCATCTAAAGCCATAGTACACAAGCATAAAACATTTCATAATCCTACAGCAGACTCACGTCAGCAATACAAGTACAGGGTGAATCAGAAAGGACTTTACAACTTTGGAACGGTACAGAAATTTATTCAGGTAACTTAAAGAATCTGTAGATGAATTTTTAGCATATTGCAGCCCCATCAGCAACTGTGATAAGGCTAATATTTTGATGAATGAGCCTCAGTTGCACAAATTTTCTGGTCTTTACTAGATATCGGCTAAATTAATCTAGCCTGATTCTGAAGAAGGCTAGATTAATTTAACTGAAACCTAGTGAAGACCAGAAAATTTGTGCAACTGAGACTGATTCTTCAAAATACTAATCTGTAGATGTGTTATTTTGTATCAAATAACCTCAAGTTTGATTCAAGTAGTCCATCAGTACCCCATTCCTCCACCAGGAGCACCACCATACTGCACAGTTACAATGGCTACTCTCACTGGTGCACAGTGTGCTTTGGTTTCATAAAACAAACAAGCTGTTTGGTATACATTTCACATTGAATACACTAAAGAACCTCCAAGCAGGCCTACAATTTACTCCTGGCACAAGAACTTTGTTGAGACAGGTTGTTCACTACGACACGATAAATCATCAGGTCCCCATGAGCTTTGTCTAACAGTTTAGGGAGAGCTTTTGTCCACAGTCCACAAAAATCGAAGCAATTTGCATCTCTAATGATGGCTTCCACATGAGACTGTTTGGCAAGTACTGTGTAGATATTTACACTTTAAATATAGATTCACAATGGCACAGTACGTTACTGATGCACGTAAGGTTGCTTGCAGGGAATTCTGTGCAGAAATGTTACTTCAAATAGACAATGTTGGGACATTCCTAAACACAGTAATTTTCAATGATGAGTCAACACACAATATAAGTGGTGTGAACATCCACAAGTGCAGAATATGGGGTGACGAGAATCCACATGCAATCCTGGAGCACATTTGTGAAAGCCCCGAAGTTAATATGTTTTACACCCTTAGCAAATTTAAAGTGTATGGCCCTTTCTCCCTTTGTTCTTCATGTAGAAAAATGTCACTGGTATTGTGAAGCTGGATATGCTTGAAAACTAATTCCACAGATCGATGTAGATGACAGATGGGATGGTTTGCTTCAGTAAGACTGTGCCACCTTATTTCCTCCCAGAAGTTTGAGGTTTCCTCAATAATCTCTTGCCAGGTCAGTGGAGTGACTGCCACCTCACTCCCCAGACATGACAACATTGGATTTTTTCCTCTGGTGTTTCATTAAAGACCATGTTCATGTTCCTCTCCTACCAAACAATTCAGCCGATCTGAAAAACCTGCCATTGCTCAAGTTATGCCCAATTTTCTGCAACAAGTGCGGCAGGAAATTGATTATTGGTGTGATGTTTGCCACATCACAAACGGTGTAGGCACAGCGAACTAAAATGACACTTTTGTGTGTTTGCCACGAAGTGACATACCGATTCTGTAAATTACCTGAATAAATTTCTGTATCATTCCAAAGTTGTGAAGTCCTCTTTGACTCAACCTGTATAGTTATATGCATCTGTCCAAAAACCCTTCTTTAAAACCCTTTTCCAACTGGTTGAAATGCTTTATTATTGTTGCAACCAACAGACTTCTACGAGGGGAGTAAGCTCATACACATGATCTACATACAATCTTACAGGCATCTCATCAAATCAAGTTGCCTTTCCTCTGATGAGCAATGTTACTTTCTTTTGAATTTCACAGTCACTTCTCAATATTTGTCAGTCCGGTGTCTGTGCAATGACAAAGGACGGAATTCATTGCAAAATTCCCCAATGAAACAAATTCTGTAATTTACCTCATCTTGGTTTTGTGTTTATGTTCAAAATTCTCAGAAAAATTTATATAAGCAGTAGGGAAAGAGGGGTAACATACAATAGGTATAAGAACGAAGCAGGAACAGAACAATTTAGGACCAAGGATGAAACACTAAGATTAAAAAAGGATGTAAAACTGGCATGCAGTCTTTCTCCCCAGCCGTTCAATCTATACTTCAAAGCAGTAAAGACAGAAATAAAAGGTTAACAATTGGGCAAACTCGGGGTGAAACGATAGCAACAATAAGTATCACTTATGACATCACTGTCCTCAGTGAAAGTGCAGAACAATTACAGGACATACTGAATGGAATTAACAGTATAGTTAGCACAGAAAATGGACTGGGACTAAGCCAAAGAAAAACTGCAATAACAAGGAGTAGTAGAATGAAATTAGGAATAAACTTACCAAAAATGGTGACCAAGAAGTAGATCAGATGTAAAATAACCGATGAAGCAAGGACAACACAAAAACCAGATTAGTGACAGCAAAGAAGACATTCTCTGACAACAGAAGTTTACTATTATTATCTGTCATCAGCCTTCAATTTGAAGAAAAAAATTGAGGAGATATATTCCAAATACAGCATTGTACTGTTTGGCAATGATAAATTTTTTATTTGCGTAGTGGCTGTTGGGAATGCCAGGAAGTGTGCCATGCTCCCACCCCATTAGCACTGTCAAGGGGAGAGCAGTGAGGGGCGGCCAGCGTCAGCTGCGTGCCTCAGTCCTGGCACCATTATTCTTTATGTGTACAGTAACACTATAGCCAGAGGCAGCTCAACACTGGCAGCACTGAGACAAATGAATCAACTAGAGCTAATTTTCTCTTTGTTTGATGAACATATGGGAAAAACAGACAAGAAGTGCCAGGATGATAGGAAATGTGTTAAGATACCACAGAATAACCTTAAGGAGCAGTAGAGGATAAAACTGTACGGGAAGAATGAGTTTGGAATACGTCCAACAGTAACTGAGGATGTCTGACAAGCACCACCAAGATTAAGAGATTGGTAGAGGATAGGAATCTATGACAGGCCACATCAAACCTGCTAGAAAATGGAGCACTTTTGACCAGTACGACTACCAACATACCCTTCATCCTTTACTGTGTTTTCACAATCCTGTGCCTTCATATCATGTAATGCATTTAGTTTTTGGCCCTGATACGAGGTGGAATCCAAAATTTTCAGGACTGGTGCTGCCATCTGGAAAGTAGGAGTAGTAGATCTTTGCACCGCTAGCTGGCGAGAGCTATGTATCTGATGAGTCAGTGTGCAAAATGGCATTCAGTTAGGAGGACGTGTTGCATATCCACAGTGATTTCCGTAATACTCGGAGTTTGGAGTGTGGCGATATTATAATAGATCCGCGAACAGAAAAGCACATGCGTATCAAATTCTGTATGAATCTCTGAAAAAGTGTTATGAAGACCCTTTCAATCATTCAACAAGTGTGAGTGGCATGCTCAGTTCAAGGCCGCCGTACAGACATCTAAGATGATGTTCACACTGGAAGGCCCGTTAGCTGCACTACATCAGACATTGTTGCTAAACTTTAACAATTGGTTCGTGCGGATTGATATCTAACCATTCAAGACCTTGCAGATGAAGTGGGTATTGGTTATGGGACATGTCAACGAATGACTGATGAATTGGGCATGCATCGTGTCGCCGCAAAATTTGAGCCAGGAATCTTGACTGCCTATCAGAAGGCACAGCGTATTGAAGCGTGCACAGACCTTCGTCAGAACGCATCTGATGATGCGACCATCTTGCCATGGGTCATCACCAACGACGAGAGCTGGATTTACAGTTATGACCCAGAGATAAAGCAACAATTGTCCCAGTGGAAGAGCATGATCATTTTTTTTTCTTTGATACCAAGGGAATTGCGCACAAAGAATTCGTCCCACCCAACCAAACAGTGAATTCCACATACTACTGTGATGTTTTGCGACAGCTCTGTGAAAACATGCAGTGATGACAGCCCGAACTTTGGCGTCAAGGGAACTGGCTGCTGCATCACGACAATGCACCCTGTCACATGACCTTGCTCACCAGAACCCTTTGGCAAAAAATATGGCAGTTGTAGCCCAACCACCGTACTCGTCAGATTTGGCACCTTGCGACTTCGCACTATTCCCAAAACTGAAATAAGTTGAAAGGCCGTTGGTTCGACACTAGAGAGGAGTCAAGATTTCCAGAAAACATTTGACCAGTGGCAGATGCTCTGGGGCCGGTGTGTACTTTGAGGGTGATGGTGACCATTAGTCCAAAGGTAAGGTTTTTCAACAGATGGCAGCACCAGTTCTGAAAACTTGATAGCACCTCGTGTATGACAATGCCAAGGCATTAATAAACTGAGTACACGATCTGAAGTTTTGATAAAATTGGAACCCACATCCCTGTTTCACATATTTTGTGCCACCCACATTTTGATCGACTCCATTCTGCTCCACTAGCTTTTAGCCTGTGCCAAAATATAGGTCTAGTCTTACTCTACCTCATGATTGTGTCTCCAATAGTTTACAGCAACTCCTGGTTTTGCTGTTTCAGTTTAGTGTGTTGCTGATGTTCCTTGTCTCTCTTCTCCACTGTTTTTATCTGCCCATCCACATCTGCATTGCTAAATTTGTATAGAATGTCATACACCATGTTTCTCGAGGGCTCTGCCTGTAATACGACAAACCAACTATCTTACATTTGTTAGTGGGAATGAAGTATTTCCACGAGACTTTACCGATATTTGGCCAATGTTTCTCAGCATGAGAAATCTTACATTTTCATTGTTACTTTCTACATGTCCACTAGCACCAATTTTGGGCAATACTGTTAGCATCATCTGCGTATCCACTCCTTTGAAATACTATTCAGAAGTGTGTGATCTTTGGTGAGACCTTCCTTGTTTGACAGTGTAAGTTCCATGGACCAGAGAAAGACAGCTCTGTTAATGGATTTTCTGCATTCACTGGTCAAGAAATCTTTAAATTCCTGGCTCATTTTGAACTGAAGAAAGGCAGGTGTCCGACTATGACTTATACACTACAATGTAAGGATTAACATAGTAACTAGAAATCTACTTTTTCAGGTTCATTTAACCACATCTTACTGTCAGAGTATGAGCATGAATATGATGGGCTATGGCGAGTAGTCAATGGCCTCTTGTGGTGAACCTCTACATCGACGAACAGAGGAAAATACTCTGCAATCTGCTTATTTCCAACCAACTGAACTAGTAAGGTATCACCCTGTTAGGCACACGTTCGTTTGTAACAGTCATATAATGTGTGTAGGCTGAGAGTGGACGGGGATGAATATATATCCATCCTGGATATTACCCTCAAAAGTTTCAACAATTTTCCTCACAAGGTTCACAAAACAAATGAAAACAAACAAGAAACTTCAAGAGAAAACAGAACCGTAAGTTTCATTCAGTAGCATGGATGATATCAGTGCTACCTATGATTTACACTATGGAGCTGCTGTCTATGTGGATATGATTATCCTCAATGACCTTAATTTCAAATAATTTATTCTCCTTCTGTTGGGAAGCATGGTTCCCTTCCAGTGTACAGATTCACCTTACATACAAGCAGCATTGCCAGTAAGTGTAACTGTTTACACATTTTGCAGAATAATATCTTTAAGCTTTACTTTAAGTGTGTGTAAATTTTAGACTATCAGTAAATTGTGAAGTAGATGCAACTATTAATCTCGACATACTGGGGAGTCTCTGCTTACAAATACTGTAATTTATTGAAACTGCCCATTACTAATAAATACATCCACACACTTACAGTAAATAGAGGGGCACTCCAAGGCAGTGGACATTTAAGACCAGGTTGTTTGCATCATAAGATCTTATATATATATATATATATATATATATATATATATATATATATATATATATATATATATATATATATATATATATATATATATATATATATATATATAGAGAGAGAGAGAGAGAGAGAGTAATGAACTGAGAAACAACACATTACCAACTAAGAAAGGTAATGTTTACTGACCAACAGTGTCTAGGCTGTCTGAAAATTAATTTTAATCTGGAAAGGAACACAAAACCTCAAGTTTAGCTGTTGTTCAGTGAGATCTTTTTCTGGAGGTAGATGTAAACTTTCTCTATACCTCTGTCTCAAATATATGAAAACCAAGTACATAAAATTAATTGCAAATCAACAAAATTTTTATTACAGAGACTAGAAATGCATTCTGTAAGAATTCTCAATACTATCACCAGAAAACACACGAACACCTCATCACCAGAACTGAAAAAACTTTTACCAGTGCACTGTTGCGGGACAGAAACCCAGGCAGTGTACACAACAGCAAGATGTCAATAGGATGTTAACACTGTAGATGACAAAAGTAACATTGTAACAATTTTTCCTCATTGTTGTATTAATACATCAAGTATCTGAGTGTCATTTTTCAAGTTTATACCAGTTTACAATGCCAAATTAACTTTTTACAATTTCAGAGATCCCTATTTAGATGAGCCACCCAATATTAAATCTTAGGACTTTCAGAAATTCCCTTTAAGGGCTCTACAGTTCTGAGTGTGTCTGAACTTCTTTCAACCATTTGAATGGGCTCAACCACCAGATCTAAAAAAAAAAAGTGAGCCCTCAAACTTACAGACCAATGATAACCGATCAGATCAACACATCTCCATATATTTCGAAGAGCCTGACAAGAAAACTCAAGTTTGATATTTGTGCAGGCATGTCCATAACTTATTGTTTACAATATAGATTAGTAAACACTTATTTCTAAAAATATAATCAGATCTGGAAACAATTATTAAAACTGTGCATGATAGATCTTTGTTGCAATTTAATATCTTGACAGGTAAGTTAGGGCAGGGAAAACAAACGAAAAACTTTCAAGCATCAACTAGTTATCTCAGATAAAACCAGTAATTAGGTAACATTTAAACGAGAATAGTGAATTTTAAATTTGGTGTGCCAAATAACTAGCGCGACTACAGTTGCGCTTATTTACTCGTGCTGCTAAAATTAAATTGTAACTGCCAACAACTGCTAAACTCTCTCCATGTACACTTGTTCTCGCTACTTAAATTTTCAATTCGAAATAAATTTATTTCGAAATCAGTAAGTTAAGAAAGATTAAATGTACGATGATGTCCGATTTCAGCGAACTTCTTGATCTGCCATCAAAATTATCTGGTTGCCCTTACGTTTTAATGTCTTATTTTATTTAGACGATTACCGTACCGCGTTTACTTCTGATAAACCACCTAGCGATATTTTTAATGTACGAGAATCGAAACGAGGGGCTCGCTGTTCACATGATGTAAATACTAGAGGGGCGGTTATAAGGATTCCAGGAGGCGTCCCCTTCTCTCTACTAATTCCTAACATTTGGCTCAGTCTTTATTTCAGCGTTTCTAAAGGCAGTTATGCCGTTCCTAGTATTTAGTGTTTCCTTAATAAAAGCAAAGACGTGCTTAACTACTACGAATACTGTGCCGTGCTTCTCTAAACAGTACAGTAACTTTCACTTATCTCAAGTTTAATATCTATTACATGCTTCAAGGAAAAAGATTGTTGGCCTACGCGTAGTATTAGTTCTACCAACAATGAATATCTCTTCATTCGTAAGAGGCTAATGAGTTTTACACTCATATCACAAAAACATGACGATAAAATTATACGGTAAAGTGTAAAAGTCCCAAGTAGTGTAATGAATAGAAAAGCCATTATGATAAAAAGCGCGTTGACTGGAAATTAGAGCTACAATCAGCGTCCAACAATGGCCTGCCACAAATGCCGTAAAATGCTGATTAATTGATTAATGGAAAACATCACACCAGATTCATATATTTTTAAAAATCCGACTTTTATACTGACAATCCAAATCCAGTTTCATTCTGTCTAAACAACAATGCAACAGCATTTTGCATGTGCACTCAAAATTAAAGTTGCTTATATACAAATTAATTAGAAACAGTCAACTGCATCTAAGATTCATGGTGCAACCCAGTTTGGATTGCTCTGAACATAAGGTTTAGCCAATTAATGGTGAAAGACTATGTGCCAAAAATTTCACTAGAAGTTTTATATGAATTTGCCAATGTAAATTTTTTATCAAGAAACTGGTCTCACACTACATTGTCTGAACAAGGATACACAATACAGTAGTGAAACTAGCCGAAGTTTTCAAGTGCAAGCAAATGTTTCCTCAGCAACAGTTTACACGGGCGACGAAACAGTTTTCGGGTGACCACAGTTCCGTATCACTGCTGCAGCTTTTTTGTCCGATTTGGCAGATGTTTCGTTCAGAAATGGCGACAATGTGTGTGGACCCAATTGAGGCCCGTGGTAAATGCAAATCTCACGGCAGTACATTTTCCATCCGCAGAACTACTCACGAGGAAAGCACACATTACGTCTGCATGCAGTCCCCACATCCGGTTTTCGCAAACAATTCTCATTTCTGTTTCTGGTCGGTCAGGTAAGCACCTCAAAATATATTTTGGTAATGTGATTGCAACTGCCAGATTTTCCATGACAATCGAAATTCGTTCCCTTATTAGGATCATTATCATGTTCCTTCTTAATTTTAAGGAGTTCGGTTAATCCAGAATAGGTGTCAGCTGTGCAGCGCCTGAGAATAAAATTTTTTTAAACTGCGTAAGAAGTTATCCACCTACCAACTGAAGAGAAACAGCGGTCTTGCTGACTAACCCGGAAAACGAACATCCGATTTTCCGATGCCATTCGAGTAAAATAAAGATCGGTACACTAGTACTAAACCACGCTAGCAAAGTCCATTCATTCATGTAATTCCGCCAGCAAAAATCAGTTTCCGACATTAGATTTTCGTCTTCCGCAACGTAACTACCATAGTGACTTGATATACTAATCTTTCGCATAGGGATAGAAGAAACTTACCCGAAACTTAAAAGTAGTAATTCTTCAACTACTACTAGTTTAACGATTGCGTATCTCTTACACTATTTCCAACCGAATTCATGATACCTCATCTAGCCCAATTAACGCAGTTAGCGATCACAGCAGTAGCTTTACCTCCTTAAATAGAAATGTCAAGGTATGACAATTTTTTCCGTCAGTACCGTAATGTATCAGTACACCCAAAGGCATTGCATTTTCCGAAGTCGCTACAGTGCTGCGATGTGTTAACTATTTCCTATTACCGCTGGGTTCAGAAGAAGCGCGTTAACGGGATGTGTAAAAATTTGTATACACACACGAATTTGAAATTTTAGCAGGAGACATACTGTACTAGTTAAACAACTTTACATTTGCCGGAAATATATGGATAACAACTTTTCACAGTTAGTGGCTTGGATCGCGAACCTTGAGAAAGCCACTACCAGTCTGGCACTTGGTAAGCAAATTAAGATACTTTAATGGCACTACCTTGAAAACTTCAGTATGTATGGAAGAAAAAACTGATGAGAAAACAGACAGAAAATAAGACGCAGACATTTTTATGGAATAATACCGTGGGTTGTTCACCAATTCCAAGTTCACAGGAGGTCAAGGGCATAACTGCCTCCAACAGGGCCAGGACTAGTATCTCAATGCGAGGTTTATGTCAAGCACGAGATAAGTCACTATTGTGGGAGTAATTCTTTCGTCCACAACGCCAAGCAGTTCAGAATGGCATGGACGAGATGTTCTTCCTGTACGAAGCCATGAGAAATCAAGACCCAAGTACACGGTAGACATACTGTTGTGCTAGATGACTATATAAGCCCACAACTGCCTATAGTACAGGGTGTCCATAAAATCCGAGAACACTTATTTATTGCACAAGAACCAAACATTGCACAGATACATATGTCATTTTGAAGAGAAACCCTGGAAGGGTTTTTTCCCATGTATACCGATACAGCGTAGTTCGGTAATTTGCCGATAGTAAGCGCAAGTCGCAAATGTAGCGAGTTCAGGTATGGACTGATTTTATGTGTGTTGGAGTTCGACAAAAACGAGTGTGGTAAAGCTGTTCAACGGATGTTCAAAACTAAGTAAGGTAAGGAGCCACCAACAAGGAAGGCCATTTACCACTGGACAACAAATTCGTTACAACGGGTTGCTTGTGCCCAGCAAAGAGAAGCAGACGACGACAATGCCATGATGGGACGGGTATGGCAAGATTCGATTACCGTATTGACGTCTGCCAGGTCACTCTTGGTTTGCATATCGAATGTTTGTAAAAACTTTCAGGGTTTCTCTTCAAAATGCAATACGTATGACATCTGTACAATGTTTAGTTCTTGTGCAATAAATAATTGAAAGTATTCCCGGACTTTATGTACACCCTATATTATTGTACTATGTCAATAGAGCTAAGAACTTCTAAAGCTTTGAAGTCTTCTCCGTGGATCATTCTGAGCATTGTGAAAACGGGCATGCGCCAAATCATCAGTGGATAAAAGGAAACCCGGAGTACTCAGAGCCGTTATGTCGGCAGCAGTTCAAGGAATGTGTGCCGGGCACGCTGCAGTGTCGCCTACTGCTAGCTTTCACGTCTTCTCTCCCATTTGAGCCAGTGCTGCGCTACATATGCAACTCCAATCTCCAGTCTTAAAGTGAAATATTAATTACCGGTAGCAGTATCACATGAAGACGTGAAACACACAGACGAGATGAAACACCTAACCTTCACATGTTGTACAGGAAAGAACTACAGTAGGCTGCAATGAAGGTTTTCGCCTCTAGCGACGAAAGAATCACTAGAAGGAATCTCAGTTCACACAGAAACTTATTCTATCCGAACTTCCGAACCCAGGGAAGGCCTCTGTTATTTCAGTATCTAAGAATCTGTCCCGTTTTCCCAAAATTCTGCCTTACGATTACCGCGTTTTATCTCGAGTACCATTAAGTCAGGACAACTCACTTGCCTAATCGGGTGCATCTTTGGAATACCCCCGAGCGACATTAGCGGTCGCTCCTGCATCTAAGGAAGCAACCCTACTGCGGGTTAAAACTTGCTAACACCCACTCCCGAAGACTCGTGCTCACAAAGATGAGCAAGAAGGAAAATCAGCCGGAACACGTCACCAACGCCGACGACTGTGTGACTGAACCGCGCTCAAAGGATGGCATATTTACGAGACTTTCATTACGACACTGCCAGCACAACCACCGACTGCAAGAGGATTCTGTCCGCATGCGTGCAAACTCTAAAATAGAGGTGACGATACGCACAGCATTGCGTCACGGAGGTTCCTCACACGTTACCAACGGATTAACGTAGCATTAGCACACTTTTGCACGGTCAGTGGAAGGCGAAAAAATTCACAACTTCGACAAAATCTCTAACTTGTCACCAGCCAATATGATGGCATTTCCATGTTTCTAAATTTTCTGTTTCTTGAAATACTCTAGTTTCGCACGCATAATATACTGGAAAATATCTGTCACTGACAGACTTTAATGTTCGGGATATTTATTATACTACTATGGGTACAAAGTCATTGCTGAAATAAACCACACGTCTACAAACAGCACCGCTTACGTCTGGAAGGCTTTGCTTCTATATGCAGAATTACAGCTACAGCTACGGAAACAGGGTTTATTACGTGCACTGAAATACAGCAGCATCTGTATCTTTGGGTTAACACACATTAGGACAGCTATACCTAAACAGTTACAGCTCTAAGGAGCGGCAACCTAGCAACTTACGCATTATCACAGTCTAAAATGCGCTCGGAAAAACTATTACATGACTCCTGGAGATTAGTAACGTGTACGATCATTTTATATGTTCAACTACCCGCAGAAATTACTTTAGAAGTGCGTGTCCTGTGAGTTTACAGAAGTATTTGCTAAATATATTTCGTTCTCATCGCCGAGCACCAGCGCAACTGCAACCACAAGTTTCCCGGTATTACGACATTTCCTTCATTCGATGTTTCCCGCCAGAATGTCTATCCGTTTGTAACATTCCCTATCGCAATGCGGCCAAAAAATTTGTATGAAACTATTCGCATATATAGTGCGTTAACCAAGTAATTCAATTTGGAAAATATTTGTGTATTGCAATAAGACAGCCAAAAATACGTATGTAAGAGCTCCACATCGTGCCACCAAAGTCAGTAATAATGCAAAATAAAGTACAACTACGTCATTTATTTACCCTGACCCACAAATGTATGAATGTGTTTGGAACACTGCCAGTGGAACCGCTAGAGGAGTGGTTACTAGCTGACCTTGCTTCCAACAGATAAGTGGGTTTACAGTAAGTTCTCTCAACATAAGCAAAGATTTGAGGAAGAGGACACTACTGATCTAATAATCTTACTACAATTTGCAATTTCTTACCAAATCGGGATCATCGTCATAAGAATCTCTCCTCGTCAGCTTACGAAACATCCTGGAGAGCATGTTCTCAGGCTAGCATGCGTCAAATTTAAAGAGTGACCATTATTAACAGCTCCATTAAATTCTAAATTACATTAATTACTTCTAAGCTACATCTCTTAAAAGGCCACTCTCACATTTAACTCCTACACTAGAACGGTCGCAGACGACTAATCAGCAGATGCTCCGGTGCGAACGCGTGAGAGCAATTACTGTAATGCTTTAAGGGAGAACTAGCACTTTAGCTGTGTGCTGCCGGCGCCAGGAGCGAATAAGCGTGGATAACTTAGGCCCAAGGCAAACAAATAATACGGATCATAGTGTTTCCCCAATTGTGAATAGCAAATTTTCTCCGGGTTTGTAACCTAAAGATTACGCGCTATCGAGTAATACCTTGTAAATATTTCTCGCAAATTTCTTGGTACGGTTAGAGTAGGCACTTTGACGAATCAAAGTTATGGAATGCTAACGGTAATATAGCGCCACGATAAACCGAAATAAAGCGCCTTAAGAATGTTTCTCTACGTCAGTTATTCGCTTAGAGATGGAAGACTAGGACAGGCAAGTTTTCGTCTCAAACCAATCATCAGAATTTCGTCATCGCACATGCACACTGTGAACAGGGTTCGAAAGCCTACGTAACAAAGTGAACATCGCACTGTTCCAGCATCATGACCAATCCACACTAATACATACCATACTGACCACAATCGTGATTTAGTTCCAAATACACTCTGCAGTACTTTCCGCCCGGTACCGCCGAATAAGAAATGGAAAGTAAACGTCAGACGGTATGCTGGCTGATTTAAAAGTAGTCTTGAAACTTGTTCAACTTAGAACAGACTTGTCACTTGTGCGAGGCTTTAGCTGCAATGAAAAAGCCTTGCCTTATCAATTTATGCGGCAGGGCGTGTTTTTGTAGAGGTTACCTAACTTAGTTAATTCAAAATTTTGCTTTCAATCTGAGTATAGCGTTAATAGATTCAGGTATTTTGCGCCACTTAGTTTTGAAAGTTGCGCTGAAAGTCTACGCACACAATCGAAATGAAGTGCCGGCTTAATTCAAAGAGGTGCTAAACAAGGCGGCGGAGCGTCGTGGCGGCTGGCGCCAGCCTAGGCGGCGTTGCCGGCGGCAGGTGTTTGCTCGCCGAGGAGACACGCCAGCCCGTGCGCCACGGGGCCAAGGACTGCTCGCACGTTCGAGCCGCAGATAAGGAGACGTGGCGGTTTATCTTGGCGCCGCATCGGCCTCCCTAGCGTCCCCGGCAAGGCATTTGGAAGATACTTCACGTTTTACGCCAACTTAACAACGGCTCAAATGGTGCCTAATGCCCGATGTTCCTTTTGTGAAATTTGTTATCTGGAATTCCGGCAGATGGTCGACTGGCTGCGATTGAAATGAAAATTTCACTATCCGAGCGAAGAATGCGTTACTATCCATCAGATACCGCCTTATCCTCGAGGCAGATAGCCGGCGACTATTACAGATCGCCGTCAGTCAGCTTCACGAGCGTATGACGGTACTGGGTACAATCAGGAAGGTCATGTATCAACACGTTTGATGGCTCCTGTAAAAACGAGAATGCATCTGAACATGCACCTCTAAGACACAGAAACAATCGGAGTTAACTAAAAGTGCTTTTTCCAACCTAATCAGCCAGCCGTCGTTATAGCAAGTTAAGAAGGATGCGGAAAAATCTTAGTTCTGATTTAACACCTATCAACAGCAACAGAGCCGCAGCCCTACGTCTGATCAATTTCCAGAGACAGCTGACAAACACTTATTTCCTGAATACATTATCACTATGCAGAAGAGTGCGCGCTGATTTGCAACTTCCTGGCAGATTAAAGCTGTGTCAGACCAGGACTCTGACTTCTGCCTTCCTCCGGTAAATGCTCTACTGACTGAGCTATCCGAGTTTAACTCACGGCCTGCCTTCAAAACTATCCTACCTCCGTCAGTACCTCCCAAGCTGCAAAAAAGTTCCCCCATATAGTGTGTCATTTCTCTACAATATACTTACTTTATGGAGTACTAATCCCGCAAGTTGTGTGTGTGAACTCGTATGAAATTTTAAACGTAAGGCATATGTACAGGCCAAAGTAGAGCTGAGAGGGAGAGAGTGGAGCTGAGAGGGAGAGAGTGGAGCAGTTTCCCGTCAAAGGCAAAGGCAATGGACCCAGGTTGGAATCCCTGTCCGGCACAGTTTTAATCCGCCAGGAAGTTTCAGACTAGAGATACTCGTATTTCACGTGGCAATCCCAGAAGCATTTACAATGTCTTGGTATATTTAAGTTGTTGTTGTTGTGGTCTTCAGTCCTGAGACTGGTTTGATGCAGCTTTCCATGCTACTCTATCCTATGCAAGCTTCTTCATCTCCCAGTACCTACTGCAACCTACATCCTTCTGAATCTACTTAGTGTATTCATCTCTTGGTCTCCCCCTACGATTTTTACCCTCCACGCTGCCCTCCAATACTAAATTGGTGATCCCTTGATGCCTCAGAACATGTCCTACCAACCGATCCCTTCTTCTGGTCAAGTTGTGCCACAAACTCCTCTTCTCCCCAATCCTATTCAGTACCTCCTCATTAGTTACGTGATCTACCCATCTAATCTTCAGCATTCTTCTGTAGCACCACATTTCGAAAGCTTCTATTCTCTTCTCGTCCAAAATATTTATCGTCCATGTTTCACTTCCATACATGGCTACACTCCATACGAATACTTTCAGAAATGACTTCCTGACACTTAAATCAATACTGGATGTTAAGAAATTTCTCTTCTTCAGAAACGCTTTCCTTGCCATTGCCAGCCTACATTTTAAATTATTGCTACGTAATAAGTTGTGTGTCACCAATATGCCTATGAATGACTCCCTAACCCACCCATTTGCTATAAATGCTTGTTTAAAGAGCTTTTAAATTTCTTTAAAAGTTTCGGTAAATCACACCACATTCAAGATTGTAATTACAAAATCTTCAGAAGTAGATATTTTTTGGCGAATATAGACGTACTATTGCCTTCAATATTGTTGACAACGCAATTTAAACCGCCTGCAGCATGTGCTTCTGCGTATGATTCTTTGTATAGATAATTACTTCACATAATATACTGATGTATTTTTTATTTCTTCTTTGTATCTACTGACGGACGGTCTGAAGATGACCAGACTGGTCGAAACCGATTTAAAAAACGGTATATTGAAATGCTCAAGTGACTACCTCAAAAATATTAAAAACAATCGGTCCCACACTTTTTCTCCAAAAGTGTCAGCTTTTACCCAGAGACAGGAGCATATCAGCTGCCAGAGTGCGAGCACTACTTTAACGTCTAGGGGCGCCAAAGTTAGGCTGACTAGCTAATACAGCTCTAGTATTCGTAAATTTATAGAACTAATTTTGATTTAGGATTGCCGGAAACAAAAGTAGCGGCAGCATTGTTACCCGTCCTATGTTTCGGCTGTCTCGCCCCTAAACGGCGTTTCCTGCCCTCCCTGGACAAAACTGCATGTGGTGTCCAGTACAGATGGGTATTTCCAGCATTATTACTTAGAGAAGCCAGTTAATGTGAGTCGAGTCTTTAGAAGATTGTCACTTATGTTTATGCGTAAAATAAAGTTATGCAGTAGTTTTCAGCAGAAATTAAGTGGCTTACTCATCGATTGTGCACTCAGGCTTCGGCCAGTGCACTCCTTGCATTCCCGGACAGGGACATCTCTTGACACACACTGCAACCTTCCGCTGCTGGGTTACATCTTTTCTGTCTCCTATAAGGCTTTGACCTGATCTTCCGAGCGCCGACTTGGCACTCCCTGGGGTGAATTCTTGAGTTTTCACTCCCAGGCGATTTTGACCGCCTTTGTGCTTCCTGACAATATATGCACTATAGGTGCCAACAACGATCTTTCTTGACACACTGGCACGTGGTTATGCTTCCTATCTCTCTGCAATGATGCGTCGCTCCAGTTTACACTAGCCCGAAAATTCAGTGAAAGTTTTACTTAATTTTTGTCAAGCTTTCTAAGGAGCCAGTACACTTTGGTAGCAGCAAAATAAATTCGAAATTCTTCAGTTATTTTCCACACATCACAATGTGGTACAAAAGATTCGTTAAGTATGTTGCTTGTTCTGATAAACAACCGATACACAAAATTATTCGTACCCAACTGCACGGTTCCATGCTTACCAGCAGCGGCAGTGCACATAAAACAATCTTCCTTGGTTGTCTGTGGAAACACTGACAGGATACAGACTCAACTTTTATGACAAAACCATTTCGCTAATTTATTCTGTAAAGCCTGACATTCAAAACACTAAAATTTCACAGTAATAACTGACAAGACGCATATTTGATTCATACTGCACTCTTCAACCTATAGAGGACGTTCAGGGCATTTGTAACTGGAAATTTGGCGCACTGGTTTCTGATGAAGTAATTTCGACCGACATATAAATTGCCTCTTTTTGTTACTATCTGTTTGAAGCACAGACAAAGCAACATATGTTAAGTACTCAATCTTATGAAAAATACCACCCTTTCATACGACTTTAAAATAATATTGTTAATTTAAATTACTCCAAGTCAGTGTCAAGATTCGATCTCTTGAAAAATAGTGGGATAAAACAACTGTCCCAATTTACATATTGAGTGATTGGATCTATTTCCTGTTTTCTATATTTTCACGTAACTAGGCTATAATAGTTCCAAATTTGAACTATATAACTTATGCAAACCCACAAAATTCCGATTCATCCTTATTTATTTTAATGGTAAAAAGATTAAAAAGCGGTCTAACATTCATTTTCCAGGCAATCACAATATTCAGAATTCTGATTATGTGACTACTGTGTGAAATATACAGGACGAAACCGCGTCGTCCTATACTCTATTAGAATTAAACCACGGGCGTCTTGCATGGACAGCGAATGCCACTGCCAACAATGCATTTAATCTCAAAAATGTATCCAGTCAACGAAATTTACGTGTTTTAAGACTAACGACACAACATATTGGTTTGTTCTTTTTGTCTTTCTAACCGAATCGTTAGTTATCTATGTCTTTCTTTGCGCAGCCTTGAGCTCTTATCTATCCTCAATGTGATGAAGAACCTCTACTTCTGGCATGGCGCGTCATGGAGAAATGTTTGGACTTGAGCAAGTTCCGGCGTGAGACTGACGTCACAGCCACACGCCCAGTGTATTTCTGTAACATCCCGTTGCCCGATTTATAATTTTATATCCACGGCGGTGTTACGTCCTGACAGCTAAACACTGCCAGTTTACTGTAGAATTTCGCTGCACAAGCCAACGGACAAGCTAAGTCTCAACCAACGGAAGCACACATTGAATTTTCCGTCACAGTGGCTTTAATAGCGTTTATCATTTATTAACATTACTACTGTGTGCAAGATGTGTATTTTATTAAAGCGGCATTCATTTACTTTGCGCTCCAGATCTACTATATTTGACTTCCACCACTAAAACGCTCAAAACCTTTTCTCAATAAGCCTTCGCAGTTGGTGAAGGGAACCACACTAATGCAGTTTAGCAGAGTCAACAGCATAGTTCACAGCTTTTGGAAACGTATGCTCTATCACTGTAATATGGACTAAGCGCTTCAAAACCGGTATACTAAGCTACTACCGTATTAACAAATTTTACTGAAACATGCTAAGTTTAAACTGAAAAATGGGTCTGTATTTTAACGTGGCGGAAATATCTGAATTCATTACATGTATCAAGGTAATTAAGTGTACTAACTATACTACAACTTGAAACATCCACACCGATATCTTAAGCATAAATTCACCGTCCCCAAAGGCTAATTTGGCATGGAAACTTAGGCCGGTTGTTCACATGGTCGTGCACTGAAAGAAGTACTAAAAACATCTGATCTTTATATGGAAAATCTCAACCAGATAAATTTGAATAATTTTCAATCTCGAGAAGCAGTTGAAACATTCAAGATGAAAAGTGGTTGTGAATTTAATCTATAACACCTTTGGCCGAGGAGTTCCTTCTATCTCCAGCCTCAGTATGATAGCAACACCAATCCAGGTGGAGAAGTAAGTTTAAGATCCTACGACGAGTTCATTACCCAAACCGAAGGATTAAATTAGCATCTTAACACATTTTCGAAGGAAATTATTAAAACGGCGGTTTAGACAGAATTATCATTAGTATTAACTCAAATTTACCTACTGGACCTAGTTGGAACCTTACTCCATCACACGGAAGTTTGTAGAGTTCCTGATGTTGACTGGCGTAACCATGAGTGGAGGACATTATCTCAATAGCAAGTCAGACGGACATCATGTCGATTGACAGTGTGTAACATGAAGCTACAAAAATAAAAGTGTGGCTGAAATTTACGGCATGTACTCATTCTTCAACAGCTGAGCAAAGATGGAAAGGAACAAAATAAAGTACCGGAAAGTATTTTATAGTCACGAACGATGGCGGTCAATTTAGGCTTGTTATGTTCATCAACGTCACGCATTCTCAGACAGCCAATGGGCGATCAGTAGTTTCTTGGGCGCTCTGCTGCGAATGTCGTTGGCAATGTGAGCATTAAACGAGATCGTAGCGAGTAATTCAAGGAATTTTCATTCCATCTGTTGCGAGTTATCGTTAATGGTGGCGGTAAGCGACAAATTATATATGAGGCATGGGCAACCCTGGTGATCCGGGGGCCTGATTATATACTTCCTTCAGCTCGTGAGCCACATCGTCATGACGTGACAGCAACACTCCTGGTGCGTTAGTCAACACTTTAGCATCCGTAGCTTTAATGTTTATGTGGAAATGTAAGCTTTTGAATAGCACCCCTTTCCAGAGACCCCACCCCAACAAATGCGTCAGAAATCTTGTTTTTGAGAAAAATGTTCATTTTTAGTACGGACGGAGGCAAGGCACGAATCGTGGGCGGGGGCACCAGTGACGGTCTATGGACTCGAGAAATGCTAACCCAACCTGTCGACCTTGCAGGTGCGGAGTCACCCGGTGACCGCATATGAGTCACGAATGACTACACGCACAGTATTGAGAAATCTTGGAGTGGCGATCACTGAAGCTTTTACGTTCTCTCTACGCAAAGGTGACAAAGTTGATCACGAAAAGGTTATCGAACGGCTGTATTTATCTAAGTATATTGTGTGAAGACTAAACTTGCACTCTACTTCTGCAACACTCTTACGCTCCTAAGATAGGCACAGTAACATAGGTTCCGCACAAGCTGCAAATAAGTGTTGAATTTCCTTTGATCCAGCTTGAGGCCGAAAATGCCCTCATCGGGAAGTAATTTTGTACGTCCTACATCTTCACAATGAATATGACTAGGCGTGTCAATGAATGTGAGTACAAAACCCGAAGGCCGACTGATTCATTACAGTGCTTCATTTATACAAAAATACCGAGTTTACAGTATGACTTACTCCACGCTAATGTTAACTTTATTAATAAACAACTGTTAGTCGATGCTTAGATTCGAGGAAGATCGTACCGTCTACAGAAAGATCTAGCCTAGTAAAGCACTACTGTTCTCGAATCAGCCTTTACTTTTAATTCGTCTGACATTCAGACTAAAATTAGAGATTTTAGGATATGAGTTAAAAACTTCCAGGAATAACTTCCATGGTACTAGGGGAGCCGTGGACGGCAAAAGCTGTAGGGCACAACAGTGTTTGGAATATTATGTTTTTGCTAGTGGTGGTGGTCATTCCGAAGACAGGTTACATGCAGCTCACCATGCACGTATCTTGGGCAAGCCTCTTCACTTCCAAATAACTGCTGCAAACTACAGCCTTCTGAATCTGCTTCTGTATTCATCTTCTGATATCGCCCTACGAATTTTACCTCCTATACGTCCCTGCAATACAAAACTGGTGATCCCTTGATCTCAAATGTATCCTATCAACCGATACCTTCTTTTAGTCAAGTTGTGCCACAAACTTATTTTCTTATGAATTACATTCAGTACAACCTCCTTAATTACGCGATCTGTCAGTCTTCACTATTCGTCCGTAGCACATTTCAAGGCTTATATTCTCTTCTTGTCTGGACTACTTATCGTCCACTTTTCACTTTCATACAAGGCTACACTCTAGACAAATGCCTTCCGAAAAAGACTTCATAACAAATTTACATTCGTTGTTATCAAATCTTTTTAAGAAACGCTTTTCTTGCCATTGCTAATCTGTATTTTATATCCTCTACTGTGGCTACCAGTTATGCTACTAACCAAATAGCAAAACTCACCATTGCTTTTAGTGTCATTTCCTAGTGTAATTCTCTCAGCATCACGTGATTGAATTCAGCAAAATTATATTGTACTTTCTGCTTTTTTTATTGTTTGGGCTCTTAAGGATTACATGAAATAATTTGTCTTCTTTCTCTCTTTCCAGTAGTTTTGCATTCTCCCATTCTGTCCATACTGCACCTGTCATCCTTTGTTTTCTCCAGGAAGCCCTTTGAACCTTTCACCTGAACTTTTGCTTTGAACTTTCAAATATTTCTTCCTCTATTATTTCCATTTGTTCAGGTCTGCTTTAACTTCTATTCCACACCAGTAATGATTTTGGGTTACTGTCAAAAAGTTGACAATTTGTTATTCTTTTTCATCTGCTCTTTTTATTCGTCCATGGAGTACATTTCTCTTCTTCATTGAGTCTAATATTGGTCCTATTTTTTTATAAACTACTTTATTTCCATTTTCAGTTATTTTTGGTATCAAGATTTTTCCTTTTTTTACTATTTACTTAATTGTTTAGCTATAAGTCTTAATGAATGGAATTCTGAAGCTGTAGGGCATCCTGGTCTAACAGTGTGTCTACATATATCTCCACGTAAACAACCTTTCGTGATTCTTAAACCACAAGTTAGTGATTAAAATCGTGTTCTGTGCAAAATTCTACCAGGCAGTTTCCTCTTTCATTCCTTCCCCAGTCCATATTCATCTATTTTTCCTACTCTTCCTTTTCCACTCTCTCCCCCCCCCCCCCCCCCCCGCCCAAAAAAAAAATCTGATTTTCTTCTGTTAACTATCTGAACAATTTCTCTCATCTTAATTTCTTGAATCTGTTAATCTTCTGCAGAGCTAGTTGACATACAAACTTATTGTTGCGGATGTCAAAATAACTTACCTGCCTTCCAATGTTCTTATTGATTATTTGACATTCTTGCATTACTATTATTATTTTGCGTTTAGAATCCTTTACTCACCTGACGAAGTACTGTTGTTCCTGCTAACAATCTTCACCAATTCCCACAATATCTGGTCTCAGCCTAATCATTTCACTTTGAAAATTTAAAAACTACTTATTCAACTGAGGGATGTAACATCCCGTCTGTAATACACCAGTCTTTCTGATGAATATACCCAATTAATCACAATAGCCAACAAAATTTCTTTTTCTGTTACTGGTGTAGGAACAGCTGTTTTTCAGGTGTGCTGATAAAAGTACTAATAAAAAATGCAAGATTAGCTCATGAATTTTTGATAACCTGACATTATTGCCTATATAAGCTTATACATGTATGTAGCTTTGTGTCATCCTCAGAGGAAGATCACTGAAGGTGCAACCACTTCACCTGGGATTTGTAGTTTTCTGCTGGTGACTCCCTGACTAGTGTCCAGCATTAATCAGCTGGTATCTCATTTCAATGTCCGAAATTTTCTGGTGGAAGCATTCTCCAGTTGTCAGGAAACAAATCTAAGTGGGAATTTAGGAAATTTAAGGACATCTTGCATCTTAGTCTACTGTAGCACTGCAGAAGAGTTGCCACAAGATCCTTTGTTTTCTACCCTCATCTTTCCTAGAAAATGTGTTGACAATTTAACAAAGGCATCCCAAGCTAACTTTTCATCAACGTCAAGATGGTGTTGAAATGCTCATTTTTGTACAGCTTGCATATTTGGGGACCCAAAGAAGACTATTTCCACCTCACTACTTAATGGAAATTTCTTGTGCACATAGAGAAATGCTTCTCCACTTTTGTCAATGGAGTTTAAGTTTTTTATTAGGACAAACTTTATATTAAGAGCAGGGAGAATTATTTTCTTAGATTTGACAAGTGCTTTGAGCGTCCTGATTCCAGTGATTTGAAACTTTGGCCACTTTTTACAATGAAGTGCTTTGGGCAGCTATACCAGAGGCTCACAAAGCCACAGCATTTTGTGTAGCTGTGTAGTGGCTCAGGTAATGTGTCATACTATCAGATGCCTGGAAATTAACCATTTACACTTTGAACAGTTCAACTGCAACAGCAACTGTTTCATGTTATTACATTTCTTTCATGAAAGGACCCAATCAGACTCAAAGGTAACACACTGTCATTACACAGTAGCACACGTCTGAGACACACGTTGGACGTGTCTATGAATATCTTACACTATTCACTTTTACACTGTCAATGCCCACCACTGACAGACCCTAGACATCACCAGAAAATAGAGTTCTTTCTGCTTTTTAAAAAATGGAGTAATCTCATAAGGCAGTCACATTTACCATTTTACCAAGACAATTCCACTGTTGTACTCTTTTTGCCAACAAATCAGCTTTACCTTTTGGCAATTCCAGATCTCTCACTAGGTTATTAAGTTCACACATTTCTGAATCTCTGCACATTCATCATTACACAAAATCAGGATTTTTCAAAAATCTGGGTTTTGAAGGTGATGCTGCAGCACTAGTTTCACTACCACCCTCATCACTATCACAATCAGGTGGGACAGGAGCAGGCAGTCTGTACCCATTAAGCACTGGTATCATGGTACATTAGGATATGTAAAGGAAAACTACTTTTAAATGCCATGTGTTAATGGTGTTATACAAAAGTTACAATCATTCACACAGTTTGATTGTTCTTGCCAGATTATGAGTATAGCAAAAACTATGGAAAATCTTTCATGATTCAGCCACAAATAAGACCTCAAGATATGCAACATATGTGAGGAGCCCAGGGCTTGTCCTGGGCCCCAGTTTCACAGCCCAAGTCCTCCTGTCCTCTTCCCCTTGTTGCTACAAGCCAGGCTAAAAATGATAAAATACACACAGCTATTATTGACAAACCTCATTCTGTTTGTCAGTAGTATTTCGAAACCCATAAGAGAATGGGCTGACAATGCATGTTAATAAAATATAATTAAATGTAACCCCCTTTAAATTAGGAACGAGAGCCAATTCAAGAATTTCATTGCTTTCGTTATCAGCATGGCTGACAAACACTTATTTCAGCCCTGTTACATTTTCACTGTTGACTCGTAATCAAGGGCACAGATTAAGAGGTTAGTACAGGTGCGGAAATTGGCGGGTCGCATCAAAGACGCCAGCACACTATAAAAATGATTATAAAGAAGATATTCGAAACTCCGGTGTTCGAATCGGGTCATTCTAACAATGGGCTATGAACCCAAGGGTATTGTTCATGTGAGTAAAGTTGCTATGGAAGCCTACGTTGCATTACACGCAACTACAACCTGGATCCAGAGCAAACGTTATTACACTAGCTACCTATTGCCCTAAGTGATGATAGTGCGACGAGCGACCTCGCTCATGCCTCTCATCAGTCTAAGTCCAAGCATTGTTATTTCAACTTGGGCGCAACGCTCGCAATGTAGCAACAATCCAGTACAAGGCAAGGTGGTGAGACCCGCCCCAGCCACAAAAAAAGGAGAAACAGATGTGCGGCTGAGCGCCTAGCGCGTAACGGGCGCGCTTACTTTCCTCCGCAGCTTTACTGCGGTGACGTCATGCTAACTACTCCCACGCTCACGTGACTCAACGGCTCCGGCTGCCGATACAGGGCGCTGCCAAGTGCTTCTCTTCAGACGACGCTGACATCACCGACGGACCGGCGGAGCTCTTTCGCGCCGAAACGTCAGCCCCACAGGAAGCCAGGGTGTGCTCTGCTGCTACCGTCTGCCGGACGCCATTTGACAAGCGAGTCATTTGGCGTATTTCTACCAGGCGATATAACCAGCTGCAACTAAGCACTGTTATTCTTATGAATCAAGCACGGCAACTGCTTGTTCAAGCTAACACCTCCCGATGGAGACAGTATTTTAGTACTCTCATTCAAATTAATTTCCAGCAGTAGTAACATCGTTGTATCATCTCGGTAAAGATAACCAAATGGTATTTTACTGCAGACTAACACTATCGAAAGGTTATCTTGTTGGTCGGTACGAAGGCCTCTTTCGATGAAACAGTGATAAGTTACTATCAAACGAAGCATCGACTGGTTGCTGGCACTTCTAAAGACGATGACACGCACTTTAATTGTTAAAAGACAACTGTATTTTCCATAATTTTCTGTGATTACAATCAGATCCAATGTTGTGAGATTAATAAGAAGCGGGTTCCTACGTTCTGTACAACAATATGTGAGTCACTTGTTCGTGATGCCGTTGTAAGTATCACTGCACCAGTGGGAATATTGATTACGCACATGCTACATGACATTCAATGTGTTATTCTACTCTGAACACAGACTAGGTGACTTTAAGAGACACTTTTCGATTCGTTAATACCCACCTTAAATGAAGGCATCTATGGAAGAACGTGGTAACAGAAGGCAGACGAGTGACATTCATTGCAAGTTATATGTTGGTAGAATTCAAATACATGAACAGGAAGCATTTAAAACAAAATTTATACAGCAGACAGTTTTTTTAGAGGTACAAATGGAACCACTTGTAATCAGCATCTGCTGCACTCGAAAGGAGAACGTGATCATTAACTTTTCCGCAACTGAGGGTTAGCACATTTCCTTCCGACGACTCTTTCAAACAGATGCTGCCACTTTCATTCTCTCCAAAACTTAAACCACGCTGCCATTAGGTCAGCGATGAATACGGATCGGTCTCATTCATCAGTGTGGTGCGCCGAGCATAGTTGGATACAATGCAATTACCCCACGCGCTTGTCAATTTGGCAAGATTTCAGATTAACTCATTCAGCTTCAACCGTTCTGCGGACTATGTTTGCTCCAACGTGGGCGCTGTAAAACGAGCGTGAGTCACTGCTCACACAAGCAAGCGCAAACGAATGAAGTTACTTCACACTGCCATCGGCTTCTCCCTGCAGCTCAAAGGAAACGACGTTATTAGACAGCTAAGACGTTACTCTCAAACTTTCAGTGTACCACGTATGGTGAGTCGCTGCGTCAGGTCGAAAAGAACTACAGAACGATAGCCTTCTGAGGAACCACCGGGCTTCTGCTCTGACGACGCTGGGCAATGACACACGTGTATGTGGAAACAGTTTTCTTATGCAATCAGTTCGAAAGTACCAGTACACAATATCGATTTATGGATCAAAGTCCAACAGATGGCTACCATGACAGTAGACGGGGCTGAGTATTCCACGTTCACCGATATTTACAAAATCGATGTTTCAAGAGCGATAGTCTGGCCATTGAATCGTTAGTGGAAACAAAATATCGAGCTCCGATATCGGAAGAACTCAGGTTTGGCTACTTGTAAGAATATCAATAATTCTTTCGTCAATCTTTCACTGAATACTTTTCATAACGACACCAGCACGTCTTGTCAAACACTGACATGGCGAGATGGGGTGGGGGTAGGGATTGGGATGGAGGGGAGGGGGGAGAGTATTTTTGAACGAACTGGCTACTGTAGCAAAGCTTGGACTAACGCCTTTCATATATCATTTATTTCATGCTTTCTAAGTATGAAGTAACGAGCGTAATTCGTTGGTAGTCGAAAGAAAAACTAAATTTGATTCAAGAAGAAAATATGCGAACTAACAAAGATCTATTACTGCTCAGTTGTGTGAAAGATCGCCTTCTAAGTCCGTTAAAAGTATGGAACATCGGTAAAGAAAGAAGTCGGAGTTGCTACATCGTCAGATTCTGGAAGAAATAAACGGGATTTGGTGTTAGCAACAAAACAGACTAAAGAGAAAACCTCTCAAAAATATTTTACAGCCCGTAGAGAAAGCTGTGCGACATGTAATGTTTATTGCTGTTATAGGTTTAACAAATGTGATACTGATGCATTTTTATGTTCCTTTTCACGCTATTTTACAAATTCGTTATTTAACATGGAAGTTTTGTGGTAGACATCATCTAACATCAGTATAGGGCTTTGATTATGAAACCTACATCGGCATCCCTGGTTTGTCAAAATCTTTACAAGCAGCGACCTTGAAGACATGAGTCTTAAGAGACTTTCAGTCACTACTACTGATGGTCCATAGTTATCGCGCCCTCGAAGCAGTGAACTTTAAACAGCGCAATTAAATTATCGGATGAGATAAGACTTACAGAAGGAATCGATGGAATTCTTAGAGAACTCATTCCCAGCATCACTAAAACTGTAGAAGCGTACTTAGCAATGCAATCAAACTATTATCTCAGCGTAGCAATTCCCAAATTAAGTAGCATACTATAATTTGCGATAATATTAAAAAGAATATGCAACAAACGAAATTTCCATTTCTTACCTGAGTTTTACTGAAACTTTGAACAAATTGTTGAATAAGGTAAACAAGTCAGCTTATTAGATAGTAAAAGGTACTTCAACTTTATTGAGGGGTCACAGCTGTAGCAAATTTTCGCAGACACCATGTTTTACATGTACCACAATCTGGTAATTCTGCAGATTTTTCCAAATTTCTACAGCTGCTGTATCAAGTTCGCTCCTGATATGAGCGTCCTCTTATGAGTCAACTGAGTTACGGAGACGAAATATTTGGTTGCACTTTCAGAGAAAACTAGATATTTCCCAAACCAGAGTTTAACAAAATGGACAGATACCGCATGCCTGTCAGAATGAAGTGGTTACATGACTAAAAAATTCCCGAGTTAACAGTGACAAAGCAGTAATTACCCTCTAATAACGCTATATCGGGCGTACTGTATTTACAAGGTATACCCAGCTGCCTTAAAATATTTGTGGAAATTGTCTCCGAAGTATTACGCCGCTGTTGTCTATCTTTCAAATTATCCGTGACAAGTTTTGAAAAATCTTTAGATTAGTACGTTTATGACAGTTTTACATTAGTAACCTAGAGACGAATACGGAACGTTTCCAGTTAGATAAGATTCATCATGCAGTATATGAAACATGCATGGCAATTCCCATTTTATGACTACATACAACGCCAAAACTTATTTCACTGTTCCAATAGGAACAGGCTACGTACGAAGGACACATGCGAAATTTATTTTTGAGAACACCTTACCTTCTTGTACAATTTTATCCACGTCAGGTCCCCCTTGCTGTCAGTGTACTGTAGTCCGAAGAACCAGACTTCACGCAGACCAATCGTTTTAACAACTTGGTCAAACAGCTGTTTCCCAGTCGTCGTGTGCTGGATGGAGAACTCCAGCTCCGCGTCCATCGTCGTCACGCGGACGTTCATCTGAAATACAGCAACGGATCAGCTCAAAACATGTTTCAAGTACTTTTACCTCCAATAGTAGTTCCAAATTTACTTAGGCTATTATATGTAGTCCTCACTCTCACCTTACGACATTAGTCTGCTTCAGCACTTAGTCTACAACTGAAGTGAATGGCAGAGGGTAGTTCCCACTGTACCAGTTATTTGGGGCTCATTCCACTCCCTTCAGGAAGGGGGGGGGGGGCGATAAGAATAATTACACCACGCACAGTTTTCGAGTGCGCTTACCTTGTTCCCAATATTTCTTGGAATTATGAAAGCAGGTTTGTTGAGATCGTTTGCTCCTATCAACAAGCGACCGGTTGGTTTTTCAGGATCTCCGTAAAAGTTTCCCAGGGTCGAGCAAATCTATATGCAGCCTTCTCATTTCTAGATTGATTACATTTTCCTAGTATCCTATCAATTAACCGACGTCTGCCACCTGTTTTACCTACGACTGAGCCTATCTGATCGTTCCATTATACAGGGTGTACATGAAGTCAAGGAACACTTTCAATTATTTATTGCACAAGAACTAAACATTGTACAGATGTCGTACATGTTTAATTTTGAAGAGAAACTCAAAGTTTTTTTTTATAAACATTCGATATGCGAACCATGAGTGAACAGGCAGACGTCAATACGGTAATCGAATTCTTGCCATATCCGTCCCAGCATGGCATCGTCGACTGTAGCAGTCGCCTCCCATATTCTCTCCCGGAGATTTGCTACATTACGTGGAAGAGGCGGTACACACACCAGATCTTTAATGTGTCCCCACAGAAAAGAGTCACACGGAGGGAGATCTGGTGATCGGGGAGGCCATTTCATGAAACAGCTGTCCCCCTCTGTAGCACGACCAATCCATCAATGCAGCAAATCCGTGTTCAGGTACCCACGAACTTCACGATGAAAATGGGGTGGAGCCCCAACCTGCTGAAAGATGAACGGAGAGTCGGACTGCATTTGAGGCATCAGCCACTGCTGCAACATGTCCAAGTAGGAATATCCAGTGACAGTGTTCGCTCCATACCTGAACTCGCCATGTTTGCGACTAGCGCTGACTATCGGCAAATTACCAAACTACGCTGTGGCTATATATATATATATAAACTTTCAGGGCTTCTCTTCAAAGTGACATGTATGGTATCTGTACAATGTATGGTTCTTGTGCAGTATATAACTGAATGTGTCCCCGGACTTCACGTAAACCTTGTATGTCCCTACAAATTCCGACATTCAGGTAGAAACCAATTGATAAGAGTCTAATGCCCTTAAGCTGCAAAGTTTGTGTCGAAACCTATTTTAAACGATCTGGCAACTGCCTTTAATATTTCGTTGCAAGATACACTTCAGGATTTTTAGGGACGAGTTGCTAAGAGTTTCTGTAGCTTGGCATGTTCCAAACCAGCCGCCCTGATAAAAGTATCGACGCAACAAGACAGAACCGCCCTAAGTACACTGTTAAGCCTTTCTTGAAAAAGTGTGTGTGTGTGTGTGTGTGTGTGTGTGTGTGTGTGTGTGTGTCGGTGGCACACGCCCACTAGCACCTATCACCATCAGTGACCGAGATAATTACGCCCATGCTTGCTCTATCAATTGGGTCACCCGGGAACGCCTGACGAACGATTCAACGCGCTGCCTATGAATGGAATGTTACTCATTTGAGTTCGTGTCGTCGTCCAGTTTAATTTTTCCTAGTGTACCTAATCATCTACACCGCTAGGAAGTTCTCAAAAACACTCATCACTTAACCAACAGTTATTTCTGGCGCAATTTTGATTAACATTGAGAAATTCCTCCCCTCTTAACGTTTATTGGTTTCGAAGCACATATGTTTGTTGAAATTACTGTGCTCTTTAGAAATCTAACCCATGTAACGTAAAACAACAAAAAATATTAAGCTGCAGTCAGGATGGAACAGTCTTACTGAGCGTTTGTACTTTAAGTAGTGCGCATCTGCTTTCTTTACATCTTAGAACTATTTACTAATTGACGTCTAATTCATGTTCCTGTGTAACGACAATATGCATCTCTTATTCCCATCCACATTACGTTAATCATAATAAAATCTGAAAAACGAGTTTCGGATTGTAAAGGTTTCTGTTTATCTTAGCACTGGCTTTTTGGTCCCGTAACGATAGCTAGGAGATTTCAATAAAAATTAGTCTTTTGCACCAAGTTAATTTGAAAGAAAGGAAGATTTTATGACGTCCACAAGAGACACTCGAACCCACACTGAAAATATGCCTTAGGATGCTGTGCAAATGACGTTTTAGAGGCCAGTTAAAACCTGGGCCTTAGGTGTAGGATCCAACTACAAACTGCTGGTACCAGCATTAGGGCGCAATACATAGTCTGACATCAGTCGGCATACTAGCATCGCTATCAGACCACGAGGTAATGAATTCAGTTCAATGCGTTCTTTTGGAATTTGAATAATTTTACAACTGGAATTCACAACAGATATCAAACATATCTCCTGATTACCGCGGCCATATAAACAGTTGCATGCTGCATCACCCGAAGAAAGAAGGGGTCAACCATTGCTAAAACTACGCAACATACGAGCACCCTTAGCACGTGTCTTAACTAATTTACAAGCCAGGTGAACTGCCCAGCTGAGCTAAAGTCGATCGCTCACTTAACACGTGAAACAGCTGCTTACATGGAAGCAGCAACAAAGTAAATTTAGAGAAACCTTTCCAAATTTCTTCTACGGTAGGTATTTCTTTATTCGTCGTATCAGTTCATCGGCTTTAGTCTGCGGTTTACTACCAAGGTACTGTATATTTAGGATTACATGTTTACTTACAGCAGCATAAGCAATATTAGCTCCTCAGGGTAACTTCAATAGGTCTCAACTTTAGGTTTTTGCTAAACGCTGCCAGAGTGTATTGACCGTTCCCTGGAACGCACCACCGTCGCCTATGAACCCCGTTTTGTGTCATGGGGATAGAAATCAGTACCACGAAGGGCAACCCTTGTCAAGAAGAACCTAATGAGTTCTTCGACAGTTGGTGACACGGAATATTTTTTGGAAACTATGGTCCATCCATGGCCTTCACGATGCTAGGACAGGACCAACAAATTGTGAGCCTTCTGAGGTCACACAAATGACAGACCAGGGTACAAAGATTTCTTAAACAAGATCAGACTATATCAGCTTGTAGACCACAGTTCAGAAACACAAATTTGGCAGCATGTTCTTTCACATCCATTACACATCGAAGTATGGATACTTCTATCTCCTAGTTACACTTACAAATAAAACTATAGGGTATCTTCCTTAACAACAGTCACAGCGCAATTAAGAACCATTCATTCTATTTGGGATGAATAAATCCATCAATGGTTCATCTTGACGGTTAAAGAAAATCTAAAATTTTCTGGAGACCAGGTTGTCATTCCGACCAATGAGCCCCACTGCGAATGCTGTTCTCTAATACAGGATGAGTTGGCTGGCGTTCGTAAGCCACTGCAAGTCGCCCTGACTACTAACTATTGGTAGCTGCTGCGAATCGGCGTGTTGGAAGAACTCTAGTGCCGCGTACCCGTTTTACTGATAGAGGTACCTCCAGTACCACCTGCTCCTGTGGATCCTGTCTCCTCCGCAGACAGTACACGCTCTGTCATTACCTGTCCACTTGACTGCGAGTGTCATGTAAATGGTAGATCTAGGCGTCCTGTACAGGGTGGGCGTGGACCAGGGAGGGCTCAGGGTGTTTTACTGATCACCCTATCCAACAAATCTGAGGTGCTGCCTTTTACTGAAACAACCTGAGCCAGTGGGACTCACCTCACCTTTTCTGGGGAAACCTGTTTTGTCCGGTGTCGAGACGGCAGTTCGAAAGTATGGCGCATGATGGTACCCCTTAGAGCAATAGCAGCAAGGCACAGCAAAGGGCACCAGATGTCTTCAGTGTGTATGCCTGTGAGCCTCATTCAGCATGTTTAAAGAGGCTATTCCAGCACCCAGTGAGAGACCAGGGAATAACAGTATTGTGCCGCACGTTTGAACAAATGCTACCTGTCGTCTGGGCTCCGAGGTCCTAACTGGGCCATTCCAGTGACTGGCAGAAAATACTGAGAATTGGCATGGGGTTTCGAAGAAGCTCAGAAGTTGCATCTCTGTCCACAGAACTGACCGTAGCCCTTTGGTTCTGAGTCGAGTGGATGGACTGAACCAGAAACTTCAAAGGTTCTGTGACAAGCTAGGCTGCGACTTCCTGAACTTGCGCATTAGGGTTACGAATGTAGCGCTCGATACACAAGGTTTTTTATCGATTAGGTGATTCTCCATCCAATACAGATAATGACAGCTGTAGAAAACGCAGAACTATCAGTGTAAGAAAAAAAAGAAATGCCTCACAGAAGTGACTTAACATCCTCACTGCTGACTGCCGAAGCATTACCAACGAAGTGCCTGAGTTTGAAGCACTTTGGAAAAGCAGTGGAGCTCATAATACTAGGTACAGACAACTGGTTAAAACCTTAAGTTGATAGCAATGACAGAGTGTGTGTGTCAAATGGACAGGCCACAGGTATATAGAGGATGTATTTGTTGCAGTAGACAAGACACTCAAGTCTTGAGACAGAGAAATCGAACCCGCTCGCGAGATTTTTTGGGTAAGACTCATTTTAAGTAGTGAGCATAAAATGACAACTGGGTCCTTCTATCGCCCGCCATACTCTTCTCCAAGTGTAACCGGAAACTTGCCAGAAAACCTCAGTTCACCTGTACGTAAGTTCGCCAATCACACTGTAATCATCGATCGAGGCTTTAATCGTCCAATCAATTGCGGAAATTAATTTCCTTAATGCTGGGCGTAACAAGACATCCTGTGAAACATTATTAAATGTCTTCTTTGAACCATATTTAGGAAGTCCACTCATGATGGAAATATATCGGATCTAATGGCAACAAACAGACCTGACCACCTTGAGGATGTACAAACCGGAACTGGTGTCAGTGACCATGACGTGGATATGGCAACCATGGTTACCAAAGCACAAATGAGAACTACAAGAAGCAGAAAGACGTGTTACATGTTCAGTAAAGTAGATAAAAATTAGTGGCGTCATGTCTCAATGAGGAACTTTTAAACTCTGAGCACAGGGCAGGAGCATGTAGGGGACCTAAGACTCAAGATTACAAGAAAAATTGCCCGTACACTGGGTAGATTTGTATCCAGAAGAACGTTCATAATGGGAGGGAACCTCAATAGTAAACAGTCATTGTCAAGAAACGTCTAAGAAACAGATTACTGCATAAAAGTGTAAATGCGTGAAGCCTCCAATGACTACCGTAGCAGAATAGTGTCAAAAGATCTTTCACAAAACTCAAATAAATTCTGGTCGTATGTAAAGACTGGAAGTGCCATCAAAGTCAATGTCCAGTCCCTCACGAATGGGACAGGAACAAATTGAAGGTAGCAAAGCAAAAGCTGAAATGCTTAACCCTGTTTTCAAATGGTCCTTTACAAACGAAACCCCCAAGAGAATTGGCCATAGTTTAATCCTCGTACCTCCGAAAATAGGAAGTAAGTGTTAGTGTCAGTGGTGTTGAGAAACAGCTGAAATCGTGCAAACTGAACAAAGCTCCAAGGCAAGATTGAATACCGGTCAGTTTCCATACTGAATTTGCAGCTGAGTTAGTTCCTCTTCTACCAATAATCTTAGATCCTCTAAAAAAACAAAAAACGTGCCCAGTTCTTGGAAAACGCGTAGGTCACAACCGTCTACAAAAAATGGTAGTAAAAGTGATCCACGAAACTACCGGCCGGTAACCTTGACATCGATTTGTTGAATCTCTAACCATATCCTGCGCTCAAACATAATGAGGTATCGAACAGAAGACCACCTCAATGCCGACCAGCATGGACCACCTCAATGCCGACCAGCATGGATTCCAAAAACATCGACTCTGTGAAACAACTCACTTCTCACAGAACGTACTGAAAGCTTTGGATCAAGGTAGTCATGTAGATGCAGTATCTTTAAATGCAGAAAAGCATTTGACTCGGTACCACACCTACGCTTATTTTCGGAAGTCCTATCATATGAGCATCATGTGAAGTTTGTGACTGAGGATTGAGGACTTTTTGGTATGGAGGACGCACCATGTTATCTTGGATGGAGAGTAGTCGTCAGCTGTAGAAGTAACTACGGGTGTGCTCCAGGGAAGCGTGTCTAGACACTGTTCATGTTCTATAGTAATGACCATGCAGACAATAGTAACCTCAGACATTTTGCAAATGATATAGGTATGTAATGAAATACTATCCGAAAGAAGCTGCAAAAAATACTGTCAGATCTTGAAGTGGTGCAACGATTGGTAACTAGCTTTAGATGTTCAGAAATGTAAAATTGTGCACTTCACAAAACGAAAAAAAGGTGTCCTATGACTAATATCAATGAGTCACTGTTGGAATCGACAAAAGGGCAGCACGAATGGTCAGAGGATTGTTTAATCTATGGGAGTGTCAGATACTGAAGGAACTGAGCAGGAAGACTAAGATATATGTAAACTATACCGAGAAAGTCAAAGTTCCAAGAACCAGCTTTAAATGAGGACTGTAGGAATGTAACAACCCCTACTATCGCTAACATAGGGAACGTGAGGATAAGATCAGAATAATTACAGCACGCACAGAGGCATTCAAATAATTATTTCTTCCGCGCACCATACGTGAATGCAACGGGAAGAAATCCTAATAACTGGCACAACAGAACATACACTCTGCCATGAGTTTAACGATGTCTTGCAGAATGTAGATGTAGACTAAAGGCATTTGGAGACGCCAATATTTCTAATGCCTGAATTACAGCCACAAAAATCTTACTCCTGTTCTGTATGCAAAATTAGATACAGAAACTTATCATTCAGTTCTTACTCCGGTGTTAAAACAGCCTTACAAAAAGTTAGAAATACACTGAAGCGCCAAGAAACTGGTACAGCCATGCGTATTTAAATAAGAGATATGTAAGTAAACAGGCAGAATACAGCGCTGCGGTCGGAAACTGCCTATATACGACAAGTGTCTGGCGCAGCTGTTACATCGGTTACTGCTGCTACAATGGCAGTTTATCAACATTTAAGTGAATTGGGACGTGGTCTTATAGACAGCGCACGAGCTATGGGACACACGATCTCCGCGGTACCGACGATGTGGGGATTTGGGGATTTTTCCGTACGGCCATTTCACGAGTTTACCGTGAATATCAGGAATCTGGTAAAACATCAAATCTACGACATCGCTGCGGCCGGAAAAAGATCCTGCAAGAACGGGACGAACGACGACTGAAGAGAATCGTTCAACGTGACAGAAGTGCAACCCTTCTGCAAATTGCTGCAGATTTCAATGTTGCGTCATCAACAAATGTCAGCCTGCGAACCATCCGACGAAACATCATCGATAAGGGCTTTCGGAGCCGAAGGCCCACTCGTGTACCCTTGATGACTGCACGACACAAAGCTTTACGCCTCGACTGGGCCGTCAACACCGACATTGGGCTGTTTGTGACTGGAAACATGTCTGGTCGTATGAGTCTCGTTTCAAATTGTATGGAGCGGATGGACGTGTACGGGTATTGAGATAACCTCATGAATCCATTGACTCTGCATGTCAGCAGGGGACTGTTCAATCTGGTGGAGGCTCTAATGGTGTGGGGCGTGTGCAGTTGGAGTGATATGAGACCCCCGTTTCGTCCAGATACTACTATGACAAGTGACACGTACGTAAGCATCCTGTGATCACCTACATCCATTCAAGTCCATTGTGCATTCCGACGGACTTGGACAATTCCAGCAGAACAATGCGACAACCTACACGTCCAGAATTGCTACAGAGCGGCTCCAGGAACACTCTTCAGAGTTTAAACACTTCCGCTGGCCACCAAACTCCCCAGAATTGAACATTGAGCATATATGGGATGCCTTGCAACATGCTGTTCAGAAGAGATAGGAGATCTCCGCCCCCGCGTACTTTTATGGATTTTTGGACAGCCTTGCAGAATTCATTTGTCAGTTCCCTCTAGCACTACTTCAGACATTAGTCCAGTTCATGGCATGTTGTGTTGCGGCACTTTCTCGTGCTCGCGGGGGCCCTACACGGCATTAGGCAGCTGTAACAGTCTCTTTGGCTCTTCACTGTAATACCGGAACTAACGCCCTTAAAATAGTAACAATATCTACACTGTACTAGGGACAAAGCTGGTTGAAACCAGTAGTAAATAGTAACAAAATTTGAATTCATATTGGAACGTATATCGCAAATAGCTTGAGAACTGGTGGTAGAGGCAAGTTTATAGCCACCAAAAACATTAACTCTGCTAGTGAAATCGGTACAGATTATGAATTCGAAATAATTTTGGTTAAGACAGGTGTTAAAGGTGCACCAAACATTCATATCGGAAGCTTTTATAGACCCCTGCCTCAGAAGCAATAGTGGCGTAAATTTCCTTGTCTAGTCATACTTCTAGGTGGAGATTTCTACTACCAGCTATAGAAGTGGCAGACTCAAATGATTAGTAGTAGGGGGCACGGAACCTTGTGAAATTGTTTAAAGTATATTACCTGAAAATTACCTTCAGCAGATAATCAGAGAAGCGACTCGTGAAGATGACATCTTACACTTGCTAGTGATAAAAGACCCAAACTTTTCGCCTCAGTTGACATAGAATACAGAATAACTGATTACAAGGCCGTTACAGCAACAATAAATACGGCTGAAAATAAGGATACCAACGAAGCCAGAAACCTCTTTCTGCTTAGCATGAGCGGTAAGAAAGGTTTCAGATTGCATGAACGGTCGGCACGAAAATTTCATCGATCATTAACAATGCTGAATATCAATTTAAGTTCAAAATTATTGTACAATGTTCTTTCGACAGATTGGTGTCAAACTTGTAAGGGATAGGAAACACCCGCCATGGTTCGAGAGGCACCTAAGGAAACTGCTACAAAAGCAAATAAATAGCTTCACTGCTAATTTAAACGTAGTCAAAAGTCACACAGGCAGAGGTTATACGAAACCAAAATTAGCGTTGGGAGAGCCACGTGCTAAGTGTTCAGAGATTTCGAAAGCCAAATTCTGTCCACGTACTTCACAGAAAATCCTACGAAGTTGTGTTAAATCAGTGAACGGATCGAAGCCATCTATCCAGACCTGATTAAAATGGCAGTGAAATGGACGGTGACAAAGATGAGGCTGAAATTACTAAGCGTCCTTTTTTCACAGAGGAATATCGCCCTGTAGAGCCTCTTAAATCGTTGCACAAATGACAAAAGGGCTGACATCGGAAAGTGATCAAAAGGTGGAAAAGCAACTGAAATCGCTCCACGGAGGGGAGACCAATGGGACCTCACGGGATATCAATATGATTCTACATAGACTATGCTGAAGAACTTGTCCCTTTTCTAGCCGCAGTGTATCTTATGTCTTTGGAGGAGCGACGTGTACCTGACGATTCGAAAAAAAATAAAATAAAAAGCATAGGTATTTCTCGTTTTCAAGAAGGGTCGTCTAACAGACCACATAACTATAGGCCTATATCCCTGACGTAGGTCAGTTTTAAAATTCTGGGAGATGTTGACCGAAAATTTCTGTAGGAACCAACATAGGTTCCGAAAACAACGATCTTGTTAAACCTAACTCATTCTGTTCGCGCACGAGACCCAGAAAGCAGTAAATATAAGTGCCCAGGTAGACCCAGAGTTCCTTCACTTCCAGGACGTATTAGATGCAGTTCCGCACTGCCGCCTAATTAACAAAATACAGGCGTACGAAATGTCTGACAAATTGTCAGACTGGATTGAACAGTTTCTAGCAAACAGAACAAAGCGTGTCATTCTAAACAAAAAGAAGTCTTCAGGTGTAAAAGTAACTTCTGTGTTACAGGACCATCACTTTTCAAAAAATGTATAACCTAGTAGATAACCTCTGAAGTTCCATGAGGCTTTTGCGGGCGGTGGTGTTATACACACTGAAGTCCCCACGCTAGGCAATTGTAGCGAACTGCAATAAGTACTGCAGAAGATCGACGCTTAGTGCAAGGAGCGCCGGTTGACCCTCAACAAAAGTGTAACGTACTGCTAATACATAGAAAGACCCGTGGTTGTGCGAGTGTGTGTACACGGGTCAACTTCAAATGGAACGACCACATAAAATTAATCGCAAGTAAGGCATATGCCAGAGATTCATTCGAAGAATCCTCAGGAAATGTAATCCAACAACTAAGGGGACAGCCTACAGAATACTCGTTCGTCCAATGCTTTAATATTGCTTCTCAGTCTGGGATCCAAACCAGCCAAGACTGATAGAGAAAATGGAGAAGGTTCAACGACGGGCGGCGCGTTTCGTTGCAGGTTAATATTAAGCACCAAAGCGTCACAGATCCAGAAACACCAGTGGAAGGAGCTGGAAGAGAGGCCTTCTGCATCACGGTTGTGTTTATTGTTGAACTTCAGTGAGCGTACGTTCCTTGAAGAGTCAACAAATGTATTACTTCCTCCAAAGTATATCTCGCGAAAAGATCAAGATAAAATCAAGAGATTCTAACCAGACTAACGTTCCACCTATTGTGGAAGAATAAATGAAACTAGGAAGTAATGAAGACATTTCGAGAATATCTCAATTCCCAGTCTCTGTAACCGTCTTTATTACCATGTGCCAATAACTTGTTGGGGTGGGGGGGGTGGCGAGATAGTAACTTGCAGAACTAAATTTTACTACTGTGCGACGACATTTGGTGATCTGTCTCCATGATCCTGGGATACTTAGGTGCACCATGATTTGCACTGTTCGAATAGCAATTGGTTCAGCAATGGACATCGCATTAATATCAGCTCTTCACGTTTCGGAGTGGAAATCAAGAACATTATACAAACTGATCATGTTTGTAGTTAACATCCATGTTTTTAGTCTTCAGACTTTTACGTTGTTTACATTTACGGACTTACAATTCTCTATGACATCCTTTAAGAGTTCAGTGTCTTCAGTCCAAAAACTGGTTTGATGCAGCTCTCAATGCTACACCATCCTGTGCAAGCTTCATCGCCGAGTACAATCTACATCCTTCTGAATCTGCTTACTGTATTCATTTGTCTCATTCTCCAAATTTCACACTCCACGCTTCACTCCATTAGTACATTGGTGATCCCTTGATGTCTTAGAATGTGTCCTACCAACCGATCCCTCCTAGTTAAGTTGTGCCACAAATTCCTCTTCTCCCCAATTCTATTCAGTACCACCTTAGTTACGTGATCTACCCATCTAATCACCGAGTGATGTGGAGCAGTGGTTAGCGCACTGGACTCGCATTCGGGAGGACGACAGTTCAAACCGGCATCCGGTCATCCTGATTTAGATTTTCCGTGATTTCCTTAAGTCGCTTCAGGCAAGTGTCGCGATGGTTCCTTTGAAATGGCAGGGCCGATTTCCTTCACTCATCTGATGGGACCAATGACCTCGCTGTTTGGTCGATCTATACTCTATATTAAATTTCTCTTCTTCAGAAATGCTTTTCTTGCCATCGACAGTCTACATTTTATATTCTTTCCACTTCGACCATTATCAGTTATTTTGCTGCCCAAATAGCGAAACTCACCTACTACTTTTAGTGTCCTTTCCTAATCTAATTCCCTCGGCATCACCTGATTTAATTCGACCACATTCCAATATCCTCGTTTCGCTTTTCTTGATGTTATCTTATAGCCCCCTTTCAAGACACTGTCCAGTCCGTTCAAATTCTCTTGACGGAATTACAGTTGCATCGGAAAACCTTAAAGTTTTTATTTCTTCTCCCTGGACTAATTCCTACTCCAAATTTCTCTATTTTTTTTAATGCTTGCTCAATATACAGACTGAATAACTTCGAGGATAGGCTACAACCCTATCTCACTCCCTTCTCAACAACTGCTTCCCTTTCGTGCCCCTCAGTTCTTGTAACTGCCATCTGGTTTATCTACAAATTGTAAGTAGCCTTTCGCTCCCTGTATTTTACCCCTGCCGCAACTAGAATTTGAAAGTATTCCAGTCAACACTGTCAAAAGCTTTCTGTAAGTCTATAAATATAGGTTTACCTTTCCATAACCTACCTTGTATGAGAAGTCTTAGGATCAGTATTGCCTCGAGTGTTCCTACATTTCTCCAGAATCCAAACTGATCTTTTCCAGGATCGGCTTCTACCAGTTTTTCCATTCTTCTGTAAAGAATTCGTATTAGTATTTTGCAAGCGTGATATATTAAACTGATACTTCAGTAATTTTCACATCTGTCAGCACATGCTTTCTTTGAAACTGGCATTACTATCTTATTCTTGAAGCCTTAGGGTATTTCACTTCACATCTTGCTCAGCAGATAGAGGAGTTTTGTCACTGCTGGCTCTCCCAAGGCTGTCAGTTCTAACAGAATGTTGTATATTCTTGGAGCCTTGTTTCGACTTAGATCCTTCAGTGCTGTCAAATTCTTCACGCATTATCACATCTCCCACTTCATCTGCATCTACGTCCTCTTCCATGTTCATAATACTGCCCTCGAGTACATCTCCCTTGTATAGACCCTCTATGTACTCCTTACACCTTTCTGCCATCCCTTCTTTGCTTAGGACTGGTTTTCCATCTGCGCTCTTGACATTCATAAGGCTGGTTTCTTCAAAGATCTCTAATTTTCTTGTAGGTGGCATCTACCTTACCCCCTAGTGTTATATGCTTCTAAATCCTTACATTTGTCCTCTAGCCATTCCTGCTTAGCCATTTTGCACTTACTGTCTCATTTGAGACGTTTGTATTCCCTTTTGCATGATTCATTTACTGCATTTTTATATTCAATGTATCTTGTGTCTACAAAAGAGGTCTATTGGACCCAGTCTTTTTACCTACTTTACCATCTGCTGCCTTCACTATGACATCAAAGCTACTCATTCTTCTTCTACTGTGTTCGTTTCCCCTGTTGTCACTCATTCCCTAATGCTCCTTCTGAAACTCTACAACCTCTGGTTCTTTTGCTTTATCCAAATACCATCTCCTTAAATTCTTTGATTTTTGCAGTTTTGTCAGTTTCAATCTACAATTCATAAACCAATAAATTGTGGTCAGAGTCCACATTTGCCCCTGGTTATGTCTTACAATTAAAAACCCGGTTTTTAAATCTGTGTTACCATTATATAATCAACCTGAATCCTTCCGGTGACCAGGTCTCTTCCACGTACACAACCTTCCTTTCATAATTCTTGAATGAAGTGTTAGCTATAATTAAATTATGCTCTGTGCAAAATTCTAGCAGGCAGCTCCCTCCTTCATTCTTTTGCTTCACAGTCCATCCCCCATTTCCTACTATGGAGTTCCAATCCCCATGAAAAACTTTCGTCTCCCTTAACTATCTGAATAATTTCTTTTGTAGCATCATACATTTCTTCAATCTTTTCTTTTGCAGAGCTAGTTGGCATATAAACTTTTACCACTGTGGTAGGTGTGGCCTTTGCGTCTATCTTGGCTACAATAATTCTTTCACTATGCTGTTCGTAGTAGATTATCTGCGTTCCTATTTTTTATGCATGATTAATCCTACTCCTGCATTACCCCTATCTGATTTTGCATTTATAATCTTGTATTCACCTGACCAGAGGTCCTGTTCCTTCTGCCACCCAACTTCAGTAATTCCCACTGTAACTTTCCCTTCTTAAATTTTCTGGCCTACATGTCTGATTAAGGGATCTGATATTCCACGCTCGATCCGTAGAACGCCAGTTTTGTTTCTCCTGATTACAGCGTCGTTCTTAGCAACACCGCCCGGAGATCCGAATGGAGAACTTTTTTACCTCCGGAATATTTTACCCATCATTAAACCACACAGTAGAGCTGCATGCCCTCGGGAAAAATTACGGCTGTAGTTTCCCGTTGTTTTCATCCGTTCGCAATACCAGCACAGCTAGGCCGTTTTGGCTGATGTTACAAGGCCAGATCATCAATTACCCAGACTGTTGCCCCTGCAACTACTGAAAAGGCTGCTGCTCTTCTTCAGGAACCATGCGTATGTCTGGCCTCTCAACAGATACCCCTCCGTCGTGATTGCACCTACGGTACGGCTATCTGTATCGCTGACGCACGCAAGCCTTCCCACCAACAGCCAGGTCCATGGGGGGGGGGGGGGCATGTATTGTAATATTTTGCAGCATTTTGTTATAAATTAGCTGCGATGTTCCCATTTAATGTAGTGTTTCATGATTTTGCCAACAGATGGGATGATAATGTATTCTCGACTAACACTACAGCTGCGCTCCCCCGAAGTCGCAAGTACGCGCCGACGAAACGTGTTTCTAACTGTCGTGTGGCACATTTCACGGTGGATGTTTCCTTTATAGTTGTGAATCCATTTTAGGTGTGGAATAAGCAAGCAATGTACATTTTACTTGTACACAATAGGTACTGTGAGATATCTATACTCATACATAATTTTTTTGTGAAATGTGACGACAGGGATCTTAGGAAGTCAACGCATAGCGTCATGACACTGACTTACCTCATTTTACTCATTTGGACTACTGTCAACGTTGCTCTTACGTCAGTTCCACACCTTTCTGCAAGATATTTATAGCAAATATCATTGGAACACAGTACTTCACACAGAACTGATGAGAGGGGAAAAAAGCAGGTTCACTAAGGACAATGTTGTTCTTGCTTTATTCCTTACCACAACAGCTGCCAAAAACAACCTAAGGAAGCTGTTTACGTTGTTGACTTGTTAACGTTCTTAAGATGACTGATGCAGTGCGGTGAATGAACTGACCACTACTGCAAAATAGCCTTACCTGTTTCAAAATTACCTTCCGATTTATGCTTAAAAAATGGCTCTGAGCACTATGGGACTTAACAGCTGTGGTCATCAGTCCCCTAGAACTTAGAACTACTTAAACCTAACTAACCTAAGGACATCACACACATCCATGCCCGAGGCAGGATTCGAACCTACGATCGTAGCAGTCGCACGGTTCCGGACTGCGCGCCTAGAACCGCGAGACCACCGAGGCCGGCATTTATGCTTCAAGGTTATGTACAACTATGAACAGTAGCAATAAGAAGAGTTATATTTACACAATGTGACTCGTATGTAGTTAATAAAAATGGCTGCAACATTGTTATTTTGCTTTAATAAAACCATGTTTGCTTGAAAATGCTTCCAAATTATCTTAACATACCCTACCCTACATGATTCAGGACCAAAGGCCTTGCGATCTGTTCTTACCTCGCTCTAATTTAATAGCTTTCGCGTCTTATTTCCAGCATATCGGCTGTGTTCCCGGGCTATACTACAGCCATCCGTGATACTGCAAAGCTATGGTAGATAGTTAATCTGAACTTTCAGGGGATAATAGGTATACTGTTTAAACTGTGTACGTTCATAAACTTCGTCGCAGTAGCAAGGTTTCAAGGCACTGAAAGTGCGACATCTTTTGAAGATGCAACTAGGTAGAATGGAATTTTGAAATTCGATTCTGCAATACACTTTCAGCATTCCTATAACAGTGTTCACAGGTTCGTCGGCATTCCTCATCTCTTAGATATAGCGTGTTGAGGACTAATCTGTGACGTAACTGAACACTGCCAGGAGATAAAGGCTTCAAAGATTTATGACTAATAAATTCCTGAAGGCCTACGCTTCAGTACACCACTTGCGTGATACGAGTAACTCACACCACAGTCCAAACCTTAAGCTGCTAACGCTTGATACATCGTGGACAGACTCGTACGTTACATGTTGCCGCAACTGCCAGATGGTCGCTTCGCTCATCAACCTCAAGTTTGGTCTAATGTCGTTTTCTATTCATATCGCTCGATGTCTCATTTTCAACGTAACAGTTTTACTCCAAATCATCGAATATCTGCGTCATACATTTATCTAGCCCTGCTGCTGCAATTCTTTTCTTCCCCCAACCCTTCAACTACTTTTCAGCAACGACTCCAAACTATTTTCCCTATTTCATGAAGTTCTTTGTTAGTAATTGTTTCTCGAAGGAAGCCCCCATTTCTTACTTCATCAAAGACTTTTACCTAGTCTTTTAACATCACTTTTTAAAGATTTGAAATATCTCCTGTTCTGGACGTTAGCAAATGTATCTTTAAAAACCACCTGCTTCTCACAATTATTGCGATTACGTCATTATTACATTTTCCTTCCTCATTATACTTCCTAGGTAGGAACATTTATCCACTTTCTCAACAGTCTTGTTCACATTTAGCCTTCAGTCATCCATGATGTCAATCTGTTGCGCACATATCTTGCATGTATATCGTTAACTTTCAGCAGACAGTTACTCGTTCTCAAACACCCGACTCGATGTCGGCTCACTTCCGGGTGACTGCGTATTGCATGTCACCAGCGAATCGTGACAATCTATTCCCACTTGCCTCACTCAGTGCCTCTATTCCGTGCCAATGTGGCATGCCTAGCTTGAGGGATACTTACGACCAAGATAACTAGCTGTCGCCAAATATTGCCTTGACTATACTCATCGAATGAAATACCGGGATAGTTTCGAAGTTAAAACGCCAAAATTCTGCGGCAGTGAAGGGTACATCGAAATTATGACATCGCAAACCCAAATAAAGGTAGGACGTTTCAATCTGACCAAAGCTCGGGATCCGGCACTAAGTTTATTAAGATCTCGTCAGCCATCTCATTCACCAGAACTGGAAAACGCTGAGAGAACGCGTTTCACCGAATAACACCTGCTATGGCGGTGCGACACCAACAGTACTTCAGCCTTATATAGGCCTAGTATTAACTTCCGCATTTTGTTGGGGCGATCTGTATTTTGCGAAAGCCAAAACCGCTTGATTTTAAGACTTATTCCAATTACTAGTTTCGACAAAATCGTGCTGTTATCTTCAGCTTGGCGTAACGCTTTGCGTTAATGTTCACATACCTGTGTCGACATTGAGAATGAAGTATGGAGTGTAATGTACGAAGGTTGAAACTTTAATAGTGGCAACTATTTATTTACAGCTCGTGCAAAATAGATACACGTTTCAAAATTCTACTGACCTTCAACGTAGTCACCAGAATTGTGTATAGCCCGTTGCCAACGATGTAGAAGTCTTAGGATACTCTTAGCAGTGCCAGTTGCGTAGACAGTTCGAGCGGCGCGGTCTATTGCCCGACGAATTTATAGTGGTTCTGAAGCGAATACGGTGAAGTATTTACTTCAGTTTAGAAATCGAGTTGAAGTCACGAGGGTTTACGTCAGGGGAGTGCAGTAGGTGGTTCAGCACTTAGCAGCCCCATCAGTCCAACACATCAGTAACAGCTTGCACAATACGTGCTTTAGCATGACGGTCAGGTCCTGCAGAAAATACCTTCACTTCTGTCTCTAAGCTGGTCATAGGTTGTGTTCCAAAAATGAACAGCGTAGAAACAGAAGTGATGACACTTTGTGCAGGACCTGACCATTTTTCAGGACAATGATCAAGCACGTACAGTGCAAGCTGTTACTGGTTTGTTGGACTGACGGGGCTGCTAAGTGCTATACCACCTACTGCAATCCCCTGACGTAAGCCCTCATGTGTTCAACTATTTCTAAACGGAAGGAAACACTTCACGGCATTCGCTTCAGACCTGCTGCAAATTCGTCGGGCAATAGACCGCGCCGCTCGAACTGTCTACGCAACTGGCACTACTAAGAGTATCCTACGACTTCCACATCGCAGGCAACGGGATATACACAATTCTGTTGACTACTCGGAATATCAGTAAAATTTAGAAACACGTATCTATTTCGTGTGTTGTGGTCTTCAGTCCTGAGACTGGTTTGATGCAGCTCTCCATGCTAATCTATCCTGTGCAAGCTCCATCTCCCAGTACCTACTGCAACCTACATCCCTCTGAATCTGTTTAGTGTATTCATCTCTTGGTCTCCCTCTACGATTTTTACCCTCCACAATGCCCTCCAGTACTAAATTGGTGATTCCTTGATGCCTCAGAACATGTACTACCAACCGATCCCTTCTTCTGGTCAAGTTGTGCCACTAACTTCTCTTCTCCCCAATCCTATTCAATACCTCATTAGTTACGTGATCTACCCACCTTATCTTCAACATTCTTCTGTAGCGCCACATTCCGAAAGCTTCTGCTCTCTTCTTGTCCAAACTATTTATAGTCCACGTTACACTTACATACATGGCTACACTCCATACAAATACTTTCAGAAATGACTTCCTGACACGTAAATCTATACTCTATGTTAAATTTCTCTTCTTCACAAACGCTTTCCCTGCCATTGCCAGCCTACATTTTATATCCTCTCTACTTCGACCGTAATCAGTTATTTTGCTCCCCAAATAGCAAAACTCCTTTACTACTTTAAGTGCCATTTGCTAATCTAATTCCCTCAGCATCACCCGACTTAATTCGACTACATTACATTATCCTCGTTTTGCTTTTGTTGATGTTCATCTTATATCCTCCTTTCAAGACACTGTCCATTCCGTTCAACTTCTCTTCCAAGTCCTTTGCTGTTTCTGACAGAATTACAATATCATCGGCGAACCTCAAAGTTTTTATTTCTTCTCCATGGATTTTAATACCTACTCCAAATTTTTCTTTTGTTTCCTTTACTGCTTGCTCAATATACAGATTGAATAACATCGGGGAGACGCTACAACGCTGTTTCACTCCCTTCCCAACCACTGCTTCCCTTTCATGCCCCTCGACTCATAACTGCCATCTGGTTTCTGTACAAGTTGTAAATAGCCTTTCGCTCCCTGTATTTTACCCCTGCCACCTTTAGAATTTGAAAGAGTATTCCAGTCAACATTGTAAAAAGCATCATCTAAGTCTACAAATGCTAGAAACGTAGGTTTACCTTTCCTTAATCTTTCTTCTAAGATAAGTCGTAATGTCAGTATTGCCTCACGTGTTCCAATATTTCTACGGAATCCAAACTGATCTTCCCCATGGTCGGCTTCTACTAGTTTTTCCATTCGTCTGTAAATAATTCGCGTTAGTATTTTGCAGCTGTGACTTATTAAACTGATAGTTCGGCAATATTCACATCTGTCAACACCTGCTTTCTTTGGGATTGGAATTTTTATATTCTTCTTGAAGTCTGAGGGTATTTCGCCTGTCTCGTACATCTTGCTCACCAGATGGTAGAGTTTTATCAGTACTGGCTCTCCCAAGGCCGTCAATAGTTCTAATGGAATGTTGTCTACTCCCAGGGCCTTGTTTCGACTCAGGTTTTTCAGTGCTCTGTCAAACTCTTCACGCAGTATCGTATCTCCCATTTCATCTTCATCTACATCCTCTTCCATTGCCATAATATTGTCCTCAAGTACATCACCCTTGTGTAGACCCTCTATATACTCCCACCTTTCTGCTTTCCCCTCTTTGCTTACAACTGGGTTTCCATCTGAGCTCTTGATATTCATACAAGTGGCTCTCTTTTCTCCAAAAATCTTTTTAATTTTCCTGTAGGCTTTATCTATCTTACCCCTAGTGAGATAAGCCTCTACATCCTTACATTTGTCCTCCAGCCACGCCTGCTTAGCCATTTTGCACTTCCTGTCGATCATATTTTGAGACGTTTGTGTTCCTTTTTGCCTGCTTCATTTACTGCATTTTTATATTTTCTCCTTTCATCAATTAAATTCAATATTTCTTCTGTTACCCAATGGTTTCTACTAACCTTCGTCTTTTTACCTACTTGATCCTCTGCTGCCTTCACTACTTCATCCCTCAAAGCTACCCATTCTTCTTCGACTGTATTTATTTCCCCCATTCCTGTCAATTGCTCCCTTATGCTCTCCCTGAATCTCTGTACAACCTCTGGTTCTTTTAGTTTATCCAGGTCCCATCTCCTTAAACTCCCACCTTTTTGCAGTCTCTTCAGTTTTAATCTACAGGTCATAACCAATAGATTGTGGTCAGAGTCCACATCTGCCCCTGGAAATGTCTTACAATTTAAAACCTGGTTCCTAAATCTGTCTTACCATTATATAATCTATCTGATACCTTTTAGTATCTCCAGGGTTCTTCCATGTATACAACCTTCTTTCATGATTCTTAAACCAAGTGTTAGTTATGATTATGTTGTGCTCTGTGCAAAATTCTACAAGGCGGTTTCCTCTTTCATTTCTGTCCCCCAATCCATATTCACCTACTATGTTTCCTTCTCTCCCTTTTCCTACACTCGAATTCCAGTCACCCATGACTATTAAATTTTCGTCTCCCTTCACAATCTGAATAATTTCTTTTATTTCATCATACATTTCTTCAATTTCTTCGTCATCTGCAGAGCTAGTTGGCATATAAACTTGTACTACTGTAGTAGGCATGGGCTTCGTGTTTTGGCCACTATAATACGTTCACTATGCTGTTGGTAGTAGTTTACCCTCACTCCTATTTTTTTATTCATTATTAAACCTACTCCTGCATTACCCCTATTTGATTTTGTATTTATAAACCTGTATTCACCTGACCAGAAGTCTTGTTCCTCCTGCCACTGAACTTCACTAATTCCCACTATATCTAACTTTAAACTATCCATTTCCCTTTTTAAATTTTCTGATCTACCTGCCCGATTAAAGGATCTGACATTCCACGCTCCGATCCGTAGAATGCCAGTTTTATTTCTCCTGATAACGACGTCCTCTTGAGTAGTCCCCGCCCGGAGATCCGAATGGGGGACTATTTTACCTCCGGAATATTTTACCCAAGGGGATGCCATCATCATTTAACCATACAGTAAAGCTGCATGCCCTCGGGAAAAATTACGGCTGTAGTTTCCCCTTTGCTTTCAGCCGTTCGCAGTACCACAACAGCAAGGCTGTTTTGGTTAATGTTACAAGGCCAGATCAGTCAATCATCCAGACTGTTGCCCCTGCAACTACTGAAAAGGCTGCTGCCCCTCTTCAGGAACCACACGTTTGTCTGGCCTCTCAACAGATACCCCTCCGTTGTGGTTGCACCTACGGTACGGCTATCTGTATCGTTGAGGCACGCAAGCCTCCCCACCAACGGCAAGGTCCATGGTTCATGGGGGGAGGATCTATTTCGTACGAGATGTAAATAGTTGCCACTATTGACGTTCCAACCCTCGTATTTACACTGGTCTCAAATTGTCAACGTAACTAGTAATTGCAATAAAGGTCTTAAAATCAAGCGGTTTTGGCTTTCACAAAAAGTATAAATACCTTATTCTTGCTGGAGTCCTTGAACCCAGTACAGAACAGAATCATATGAAGACACCCGGAGGCGCACAATTAATCGCTGAAGTTTTTTCTAGCACTGCCTTTTCTCAGTGATCCCTGAGCACCATCTTCATACCTTTTTTATTAGAATTAGCTCAGTGGCATTATTATTAGTTAGGAAGACGGTGGTTAAAACGACCGCTTTCGAAAACTGCTTTCGCCGCACGGCAAAACTAGAGAGTTTACTCGGTTCAGAGTCAAAGCAGCCTGACTAAGGACGTTGAGGATCTCTTTCGACACTGGGGAATTATCCACACCGTCGAAGCTATGTTCTTACGCAAGCTGCTTAAGGACGTCAGGCGGAAGCAGTCATACGACGCACGGACAAACAGTAAGGCGGCTCCAGCTTTGGTCCATGAATTAACTCCAGCTCAAAGGCATTTTATGACGTGACTGGTAGCTTCGTTTGCCCTTTTGCTGACAACAACATCCGAATTTATGACAGACGGCTAGTCCGAACTGCTGCAGATAAGAGACATCTGTATATCGTACGGAACTGATTTGGCAGCTGTTTCAATGCACGACAATCGGCACTAACATTTTCACCTGTGACGAGAAGTACAAACGTTTTGTTAAGACTAGCATATTAAGTGGCTGTTTAACTCATCCGAATGCGGCACAGATGGATGCCTTCTAGCCGTCGGCCTTCACTTGACAACGTGGAGAAGAACATGCGAAATGCCCTTCCAAGAATTCTCATCTTCGCAGGATACCTTCATTTTTTCCTTTGTGTTTCGCTCAGCCAAGGCTGTGGGGGACAAACTAGCACCGCAGAAGACAGAATGTTAGTAACAATACAGTTCCTGAAGAAACAGTTAACGAAACGACTTTCTCCCTTTGCAGTCGTTTATGTTAATATTAACTGGTCGCAGCTTTTCGGCGCAGTCCAATACTTGGAAGCAATAAGGAAACTTGCTTTAAATACAGCTGGATATTACACATACTAAACCAACTGTACCCTTCTAGAGACTGCAAAGAGTTCTTAATCATGTAAATTTGATGGAATATTCCATACTATTACTACTACTACTCCCCCTACTACAGTCTTACTAAGGAGAGGTCTGCGGTGGTAGGGTCGACTTGAAACCGTCTATGATTATGTAGGTTAGGGTACCACGTATCGCACACTGCACCCGTTCACCCTGGTGGCCCTCGTTTCCGAGTAATTGACGAAAAAATTCGGAATTTTGCGTGATTCTCAACAACATTAAAAAGTTGGGCTATACAGTCTGGTTCCGTGGTGTAATGGATAGGATAATTGCTTCACATGTAGGTCATGCGTTCGAGTGATCAGGTGCAGTAAACTATTTTATTTTTAAGTCTGATCATTTTATTCAAAAAATTGATTGAAATGAAATAATTTATTTCCATTCCTATGTCACAACTTTAATAGTAATACCAACTTCATTCGCTTTCTTTTTTTGCTATGTTTCTACTTGAAATCTTTGTTCATACGTTTTTAATTAATTTTGCATATTAATTACGAAGTAATTTTGTTTTATCACTGTTCTTTCGTCCACGTTATTGCGTTCATTATACGTATTTCTCATTTTGCTCGAATTTCGTTTTACTTATAAACCATTCTTTAATTTGTATCTTCATCCGAGTTATTTTGCCCATTGTACAATAGGTTTTTCGGTTGTCTTAAATATTTGTACAACAATTACCATGTAAAAATTGAACATCTGGTAATGAAAGGTCTACAGATTATTTTGTCTTGCAATTGATAGATCGGAATTTTCAAATAATGTAATATTACAATAGATAAATATAGCTACATTCATAGTCACAAAAATTCTGACTGGAAAAAGAGCGGTAAAAAAATTTAAATGAAGTTCATAGGGCGATTAAAATAATGTGACAAAGGAATAGAAATTACATTTAAACCAATTAACTCAATAAAAATAATGGTGAAAGTAATTTTGATAAAGATTTAAAATGAAAAATCTTGCTGGCCCTGACGAGATTCGAAACGACAAGTCCTGCATGTGACGCTATTATCATATACACTATAGGAACCAGACTTGTTTAACGTCACCATGCAGCACGCAAAATTCCTAAACTGTTGTTCAATTACTCGTAAACGAGGGCCCACCAGTGTGACCGGCTGCGATACCTGAGATCTTAACCTACATGACCATATATTTTGTTTCAGAAAGTCTAGACCATCGCTGTGAATCTCTCCTTTACATTCTGGCTGCATGTGGAACCGTCTGAATCTACTTACTGCAGTCAAGCCTTTGCTCCTTTACAGTGTCTACAATTTTGTTGTCTTGGTTTTCAGTCCACAGTGTTTTACTGAACTCTCCAAGATGGTATATTCTGTGTAAAGCATCTTCATCTTTGAATAATTACGCTCTCTTCATCCATCTGAACTCGTTGAGTATTCATGTCTAGGTGCATCTTTATAATTTTTACGTTCCACACTTTCGTTACCAAACAGACTATTCCGTGTTGCCTCAGCATGTGATCTTTTAACCAATCCTTCATTTAGTGAAGTTGTTCCATAAATTTCGTGTCGTCTTGGTTTGATTCAGTCCTACCTCATCTGTTATCCAATCTACTCGTCTGATCTTTCAGCATACACTGTATTTCGAAAATCAGATTACTGTTATAATACTACGTACACTTCTGTTATACTCCGAAATCCCAGTCTTCTCGGAACAGTCACGTTGCAATTAAAGAGAAACTAGTGAATAAGTTGGCACACTTCTGATCCGTGAGGGTCTTGTTTTTATGACTGGCATTAAATTTGCCGTTTCCCTTCCAGTGTAGAGGATTGTACTTCATTCTGTCCACGTCAGTTAATGGGTCTCACGTCACTGGAAACACTGCGCACTGCAACCACCAGGTTCAAATTCCCACCAATATCCAGAACAGTGCTCCACTCCAAGGCTATTTGCCCCTATTTAAAAGAGTGCCACCAAGCCGAAAACGATAGCGCTGAAGTAGTGCACTTAAGTTAAGTAACGTGTAAGTTTAATTATGCAGTAACACCACAAAAATTAAGTCTCACAGAACCACTTGCAAAGTGAAGCCCACCAATCGAGATTGTGATCATGACCTACATCAGGATTAGGTTCAAACAAGAAACAACTGCGACAGTAATATTTTGACACGAATTGAATAACGTCCCTTAAAATTTTATTTTCTGGTAACGCAACAAGCGGCTCCAGCCATCACCTGGCAACAGCTGGAATTCTTCGGATCACGTCGAGTTTCTTTGTACTCCTCTCGTAGCTCGCCGTTCCTAATGACGTCATGTGTCGCGTCTGAACCTAGACCTCGTTACCTCATACGACGACCTCGACCACGTTTTACGTAAGATGAATAATGCTTTGAATCCTGAAGTATTACTCAACCACATGACTTTACCAATGAATGACGGTTAACGTTAGTTTTATGACTATAATGGCACACCCCACACGCGATCTGCCCCTATTTTTAACACATATCAACCTCGTTCGTCTGGGAAAGTATGTTTTCGAAAAAGTATACAGCAAGGAAACTAGCGGGAAGTTTCTGTTCTTTTCCTATGACGTTACGAGATTTAAAGTGCCATGCATTCCCTGAAATGAGCTCCCAAGAAACTTTGAAAATAACGCTGCAAAGGTTTATCGGAATAACTTACTTCTCAGCAAGCAGAACTGTATGTTTAAACAGAATTAATGCTCTAGGCAGTAAGACTTCCACAACCCCAGTAAACAGTAACCTTTCAAGAACTATGTCCTAATCAGAACACAGTAACTGATGTGTTTCCTACCGTTAATCAAAATTTTAAAGCTCTGTTTTCGATGTCTGGTATTGAAGAGCGACACATGACAAGTTCTGAAAAGAAAATTACAGCATTTGACACCAACGTATCCCCAAGTCTGACCAATTACATAATTGGTGCACGATGATGTGGGCAACATCTCCATTTCGTATTTAACAATGGAAGCTTATAACAAAACTTTAGTCTACATTCTTCGTCCAGGTAACGGACCTGGAAAATTAAAAGGCTGTCAGTAAATTTTTACTGCGGAAATAGGATGCGAGCCCAGAAAATTGATTACTGTGGAACTCCCACGTACTGTGTGCAACATGGTTACGCACAGCTAAAGAGCGTTCATAACGCATACAGTAGTCTGGAGAAGGCTTCGCGCTATCTGGTAGTAGATGCCTAATGACAATGAAAGTAGGAGACAAATTATTTTGTACTATTTAAGGTATTCTTCGCAACTCAAGTCTTAACTAGGAAAACCAACGACGTTGTTAATTGTTCGGCAAAAACTTGAGATGCCCCGCCCCCTTTTCCCCTACACACACACACACACACACACACACACACACACACACACACACAAACGAGAGAGAGAGAGAGAGAGAGAGAGAGAGAGAGAGAGAGAGAGAGAATGAACTTTCTGCAAACATGGCTTACCACTTTACCGCCGGCAACCATGTTTTTTCTAGAACTCAGACGTGCACACAGAAGACAAGCTCGGCCAGAACTGAGCAAGAGCTCCACCCGAACATCAACCGGGTGCACAGGCGCGGGAAGAGACTGACCTTGCTTCGTCCGCTCCACCAATAGAAAACTGCCCCAGCGACGTTGGCCAATAGCGACACAGCTGTGGCGTGACTTCATCGTTTTTGAAGCGCGACAACCACCTGTTACGCCTGCCTCGAAGCCCTCGCTCCAAAAAATGCGAGAGGGGGAGTTCTATGCTGTACACTTGGCAGCAACGAGACAATTTTTTACCCTATAACTGAAATGGATTCTTGATCCGATACCAGAAATAACTTAAAGGCACTTCAAATGTACGTACAATTGAAACTGCAAAATGTTCGTAGTTACAGGAAACGAGACCGCAACAGGAATGGTAAATGAAGGTAACATACCGAGATTCATACATAGTAAGAACGAGTGAAGTATTCTGCCTCTTTCACGTACTAAGTCCCGGACGTCTTTCCATAATTGTTTACTTATGTTTCAGGCACGTATATGTCACTGACAAGAGATCTGTTTTTCTTTAACTCTACAATTCACCGACTAAAAATCAAAAACCGTCTGCTTCACTTGGTATTCACAGATGTTCAACCACACTGAAGTGTTAATGAACGTTTCTTACAGAAAAATCTTTAGCAGCAGTGCCCTTGTTACGAAGTTTAAATTCAAAATTCGACAACTTTGAACACTGCATTCAACATTTTGCTGCTGCAGAATTTCAGTATTTACCTGCTGGAAAAACTTTCAGCACAAGCTCTCACAAACTAGTTTGATTTCCGTATTCTGTTTCCAACTTCTACTTGTCCTATAATCCGAAGATTTCCTTAGACAACTTTTGAAAATACATTTACATTGTACTATTAGAAATAATGAGGGTAACTCCAAAATAGGACAATATTACGTAGTGTTGTCATCTTGGTCTTTAGTTCAAGAACTTTTATTCAACTCTCCAAGTTGGTCTATCCTGATTAATTACTGCAACCTGCATCCATTTGAATCTGATTACACTGATGTCAAGGTCTATCTTTACCTCCCACTCTTCCATTATCATATGGACTATTCCTTGATGCCTCTGCATGTTTTCTAAGTGATCCTCTGTTTTATTCAAGTTGTACCATAAATCTGTTTTTCCCTGAGATTAAATGCAGCACCAAGTCAATTATTAGCTCTATCCATCTAATCTTTTGCATTCTTCTATAACATTTCAAAAAAGTATTCTATTCTTGTCTGAACTGTATATCTTCCACAATTCTCTTCCCCAGAAGACTACTCCAGACAAATATCTTCAGAGAAGACTTCCTAGCACTTAAATTTATATTAGGCAAGCTGTGTTGCCCAGGTATTTATTCCAATTTTATTATCTCATTTGCCCCTCACCTTCTCTCCATCTCCTCCTTCCTGTTCTCTACCCTAATTATCCCACCCCCTCAGAAAGACTGTTGGTTCTTAGCTCCATAGTATTTACTTCCAGACTTAAGTAATTACTACCGAGTTTGGCTGAGAGCTATCCAGGGGTTTAGGAGAAGTTTATCTGTGCAGTTTTCCCGCCTGTATCTCTAGCAAATTTTGCCCTGCAGTTTCATCTTTATGCAGCTCAATGTTTATAATGTTGCACTGCCATAACTGTGTTTCATAAAATGATACTTAGCAGGTACATCCAGTAATATATGTGAATACTGTCTGCAAAGTGTGGCATGAATACAGTAGTACGTAAGTAACCAAAACCTATTTATGCAGCAGTTTTACTGCATGAATAGCGAAAATGTAGGTGATGAACTTCAATTCTTCCATCAATTTGTGGGAGTTGTCAGCAAGACCAGTGTTGTGAATGTTTGAAATTGTGTGTAACATTACTTGCAAGTCCCTACGTACACTCATTCTCATACACTGGATAAATAAAGTTCGGGTATTTGCACACTGTGGACACTCCTTTTCACCACACCCCTTTTACAGGTAGATACTTCTACTCCCACTGCATTTCTTTACAGACAAAGTGGTATGTGTACCAGGTTTACTTGAAATTTGTCCGACACACACACACACACACACACACACACACACACACACACACACACACACACACACAGACAGACAGACAGACAGACAGACAGACAGAGAGGTGTAAAGATGTAAAATTTCTTTCACCAATGCCATAGCCAGTATGCATTCTACACTAAGGTGGCAAAAGTCATGGGATAGCAATATGCACATATACAGATGCAGCAGTATCTAGTCAACAAGGTATGGAAGGGCAGTGCATTGATGAAGCTGTCATTTGTACTCAAGTGATTCATGTGAAAACATTTCTGACTATCAAGGCTGCACAACGGGAAGTAACAGACTTTGAACACTGAATGGTAGTTGGAATTAGACACTGGGGACATTCCATTTCAGAATTTGTTACACAATTCAACATTCCGTGACCAGTGTCATGAGTGTGTCAAGAATTCCAAATTTCAGGCATTACCTCTCATTATGGACACTTCACTGAATGACCAAGAGTAGCAGCATTTGCTTAGATTAGTCAACGCTAACACTGCACTGCACAAAATAACCACATAAATCAATATGGGACATATGCCAAACATATCCATTAGGACAGTGTAGCGAAATTTGGCACTAATGGGCAATGGCAGCAGACAGCTGCTAACAGCTTGACATCACCTGCTGTGCCCTCTTAAGCTTGTGACCTTTATCAGTTGCACACTAAAAGACCAGAAAACTGTGGCCTGGTCAGGCAAGTCCTGTTTTCAGTCAGTGATAGCTGATGGTAGGGTTTGGGTTTGAGTGTGGTGCAGATCCCACAAAGCCATGGACCCATGTTGTCAATAAGGCACTATGCAAGGTGGTGGTTGCTCCATAATGGTGTGGGGCTTTGTTTACATGGAATGGACTGGGTCCTCTGCTTATGTTCAGCTACATTGAGACCATTTACAGCCATTCATGGACTTCATGTTCCCAAACAATGTAATTTTTATGGATGACAAACCACCATACAACAAGCTAAAATTGCTCGTGACTGGTTTGAAGAACATCCTGCACAATTCGAGCAAATGTTTTAGCCACTCACATTGCCAGACATGAATCCAATTAACTAATTATGGGACATAATCAAAAGGTCAGTTCATGGAAAAAAACCTGCACCGCCAACACTAGATGTAGCATGGCTTGACTTGAGCCCATACCATGTCGAGCCGGTTTCTTACAACTGGCAAAAGGAGATCCAACAGGATATCCTGTGATTTGTCACGTTAGTGTATATCCTCCATCAGTTACTGTGCTGCCCAAATAGCTGCACTCAGTGTCTTGTTTCCTAATTCAATTCCCTGAACATCACCTGATACACATGTCAAAAGCCTGAATAAGCACAGCCCTCTGCAAGATGGGCAGGAAGAGCGTTAATAGTGTTCTGGAAGGTATCAACAGAGTTTTGGAACCATGCTGAGCAATGGCCGACTGTACCATGTTTCTGAGTTGAGGATTTATGGCACAAATAACCCAACTGATATGGCATTCAGAATTCTGACTGGATTTAAACCCAGTCAGCCAGGGAGTACAGTAAACTACTCATAGTGCTTTTTAACTACAAGCAGACACTGAGCAGTGTGGCATACTGCACTATCCCACTGGTAGATGCCATCATACTACGGAAAAATAAACTGCATATAGGAGCGAACAAGGCCCATAAGGATAGATGCCTACTTGTGTTGATCTGTCACACCTTCCACAATGAATGTCACGCAGAGACGGCCATGAAAATGTTTCCCAGGTCATAATGCTCCGTCTTCCAGCCTGGACCATTCTGACGATCGTTGCAGGGTGTTTGCTTTCAAACTTTTCACACCATACATACCCATGGCCATCTGTCCATTGGAGCATAAAACACGATTCATCTGAAAAGGCCACCTGTTGCCACTCAGTGGATATCCAGTTGCAGTATTAGTGTGCGAATTCCAGCCTTCGTCACCAATGAACAATAGTAAGTATGTGTGCATGAACCAGGCAACTGCTGTTAAGGCCCATATGCAGCAATGTTTGCTGAGTAGTCATTGAGGAGAGCCATTACTAGTAGCCCCGTGGATTCACCTGCACCATCGGGTTACGTCTATTTGCTCATACACCTCTGAAACTGTCTTTCACACCTTTTGTCTATGGCCTGTGATGCATCACAGTTGCCTCAGCACTTGTTTTGCACAGCACCATTTTGTCATGCACAGTATACTTTAATCTTTTACGCATGTGAATAGTTTACTAAGCCATTATAGAAATGCTTCTGTCTCCATCTGAAAACCAATGTTTCAGACACGAGATAAATTTATGTTTCCACATTATGACAATGCCTTCACTGTGCCCCCCCCCCCCCTTACATGCTTTATATATTCTCCACTGATAGTGCTGTCACCTGTTGTCTGAGTGGACATTGCATGTTGATGTCCAACACTGGCAGGTACATTTATGTGACTGGACCATGTAATTCCACTACACTTCATTGCCTTTGGTTGCTTTTGTCTTTGAAGACTTTCCATTCCATTCAACTACACTTACAAATCCTTTGCAGCCTGACAATTTCAATGCCATTCGTAAACCACAAATTTTTATCTCTTTTTCCCTCAAGTTTAACTCCCAGTTCAAATTTCTAGATGGTTTCCTTTAGTGTTGGCTGAATGTACAGACTGAATAAAATTGGCGATAGGCAAAACCCTGCCCCATTCACTTCAACCACTGCTGCTGTTTCAAGTTCAACTGTTGAGCAGTAGTCAGATTTATGTACAGGTTATAAAAAACCTTTCAATCCCTATATTAAAACCCTGTCTTCAAAATTTCAATAAGTGTAGTCCCGTCAACAGTGTCAAAAGTTTTCTTTATCTACAAATTATGTTCATATCTGCCGTTTTCCACCGAGATTTCAAGGTAAGACATGTGGTCAAGTACTGCCTTAAGTGTTCCTACATTTCTCTAGGACCCAAAGCGGTCATCTCTCAGTAAATACTTTGAGTCAGTATTCTAAATTATCGGATGTATGTACTGAGAACGAACTGAATGACTTTTGCAGATGTGAAATTTCTAAGCTCTAACTTTTGTGTTGTGGGTAATATTGACATTTTCCTCTCCAAAATCTGAGAAGTTCCCATTCAGTAATGGATCTTGGTATCACAGTCTGAAAAAATGAGTGGTGCGCAGAAGGGTGTAATAAGTTTTGTGTGTGTGTGTGTGTGTGTGTGTGTGTGTGTGTGTGTGTGTGTGTGTGTGTGTGTGTGTGTGTAAGAGCCAAAGTACAACAGTCTTTTCAATCTGTAACTCAATGGGTCATCTTTAACAATGTGTAGCAATCTATCCTTCACCTATACTGTTGTCTACAGAGTTTGAAAATAGTAACATCCCTAAGTACAATACAAGAAGGGATAATTACTTACCACTGACAAGCTGTACTGTAAATGTAAAACTGTCTCTCTCCATCTCCTAACAAGGAAGCCACAATTACAATCCACAGAACATGCTAATAACCAACCTACTTCAGCAATTAAAGATCCACATATCTGGACTGGTTGGCAACAATGTAACAGCATTCACCACCATAAATGAATGTGTCATTTAAAATACAGGCAGACCCTAGGGAAGTACTTCCATATACTTCAAATTCATTTGCTGTCTCTAAGCCAACACACTTCATTGCAAAATATTTACATTTTTCAGACTGATCTATGTGCAACATGACAGGCCTGACAGAACCTGTATTTTGTATGACAATATTAGAGAAATGATGTTATAACAATACAGACCTCAGCGCCCTTATTCCCACAGAAAGACTAGTATTTTTCTGTAAGAAACTCAGCATCAATTGTGGCTTAGCAACTGCTAAAAGAATAAGTGACAGCTGTTAAGGACATTCAAAATGTTATTTCATCTTGTTTTACCACTGAACTTCACTACTCTGGCTGGCCTGTAACAGTTTTAATAAGCGATGCCACCATGCACATAAGGCTAAATGCTATAAAACTGCACTCTTACAAAAAGCCTCACTTTTTAAAAATCAAACTCACCCTCCTCTGTGCAGCTGGATCACACAATGAAAAACTGAAGTTTAAATATCATAAAGGAAAGTCTTTCAGTATACACAATTGGAAACTTTCCCTGTTCAAACTTTTGCATGATGCATTTAATGTCAATCATTCAGGTGTAACAAGAATCTCCAACCCATTACTTTAATCAAAGATCTCAAGGATAATCTTGTTTTATCCCACCCAGAAAAAAATCTTGGGAGGTACAACAAAGGATGGAGCACAGTGTACTGAAGTTATGCCAGAAACAGGTGACCGATCTTTTACAAACGAACTTATTAATTACAGCCTGAACTAGCCACAAAATGCTGGATCAAGCAATAAAAATAATATTTTGTCAAAAGCAATACCTCCACCAGCTACTCTGCTAGATTACAAATGTTTAGTTTCAAGGCTTAAAATGAATCTTACACTATTCAGTAATCTCCCACATTATCTCAAGGCACCTTTCTTACCATTGTAACTGTTTGAATTGCCATGCAGTGCTTTGCACAGTAATTATGTAGATACCACCGTCATTTTCATGGTATCATAGTGATTAGGGTCTACACTCAATTTTTTTCTCCCCACATCTTTGCCTAGGTCTAACATTATTAGAAATGTTAAGAGTTTTTCATAACTCCCATACTTACCAAGTAATGTCAAAGCTGACAATCTTTGTCCTAGCAACAGTACTTGCTTACCTTCGCCCACTGCTGCCTACTAAAGTAGTAACCTTACCAATTATAGTAAGGATATAAATGTACAAAAGCAAATTATGCTCACACCCATACTTTAATGTTGCCTTTACTGTTTTAGCATATTTTTATTTTCCTACATAATCAGAAATGTTGTGCATAGGCTTCACACCAGGAGTATGAACTTTTTACCACCAATGTTTCTGGGTGTTTTGTGTATCCATTCAGATATGATTCAACGTTCTGTGACCGATTTGGCCACACCTGAAAGGCCAACATAATCATGTCCACATTTGGAGAAGTCCCAAAAAGTTTGATCAACACTGACAATGGCTGTAAAAGGCCTCCAGTCTTAATTTAGATTTTTATTTGAACATACAAGTTCTGCCTTCACATGATGTGGCATCAAATGCTATGAACAGAGCAGAATTCCAAACCAGCAAACTATGTTCTACCAATGCGAATTTATAACCAAGCAAAAATTCAATAAGGGTTCACAGTTGCCATGTTATTCAATAGAGGCCCATGCTTTATTGTTTGAGCTTGAGTGTGTGGTGAAAAAATTTCTTAACAGCCACAACAGTTCACCCATGTACTACAGGAGCCCAGAGAATTTCTAAATATTCTGAGCTTGTTTTGAGCACAACTGTGCTACAAATAAGGTCTAAATTTTAGCAGGCATTCACACAAAAAGAACTGCACCACCTTCTGCAAGCAGCTATTTTCAGTCTTCTTTGAAAGTCTATCACTGTCATATAATGTTCATTGTAATTATCTTCTTGGTTACTTTTCCCTTCTAATTCATCAGGTTTTTAAACCTTCCCACACATTGTTTATTTCCTTGTCCCACCACATCTTTGCAGACCCAGGGGTTACTCCAATCCTGAAATAAATACCTGTAGTCACCAATCAGATAACTGAACTAAGGATTCAAGGCTGGCATCAATTTTTCATTCAAATTGCCTGCTATGCAAAACCATTCTTTCTCGCTTTCACAATGGCTTTACATTTTTCACTAATTTAAGACATTCTATTCATATAACTTCTGCAGAAACCACACCAATCCACACAGCCTACCAACTGCAAAAGCAATAATGGTGAAGTCCATAAAAGTATGGTAGTGAAATCTCTGAACTGTCTACCGAGAAGGAAAGAGCAATGAAACATTTTGCCCTGAATGGAATTAGGAAAACTTGGATGCCCAAATCATAAGCTAGAAGATGCAAATAATGAAATAAAGTACTGATTTAAATATCTCTGCACAATCCACTTTCACACCTTACTGACTAAATTTCTCCTTATAGATGAGCTGAGAGTTTCAAATATTGTGTATGTCTTATTCACTGTTTAGCCATCAGTATTTGCCTACTTTGGTTCAAAGGCTTGTGTAGGCACTTCCCATCCCATATATTACTAATTTATTGAGTACTCCAAGTCTGTAAGGCTGACTGCCACACATGGGGCCCGGGATCAATTCCTAGCTGAGTCATTTTATGCATTCGGACTAGGTGTGTCGTCACTGATGCACAAGTCACCGAAGTGGTGTCAAAATGACTTTCACATGACATTCAACCTGTGACATGGTCTCCTGGCCAATAATGCCCTACACTGTTTCATTTTAGTCTGTCTAAATGTGTGACTATTCTTTTCATAATTAGGGACACCAAAGCAAAAACTTTCCTTGTAACCACATTTCACTGATTACTGTATGTGTCATTTCACCAGTTAGACAACAGGCAAAAGTCAGGGGCAAACAAATCACTGAAGCGCCTTCTAACTGAAGGAATTTCACAAGGCCATTGAGCCTCATAAAATTATTACCACTTTCTCTTAAATTCCAACTTGCTTTAAATGTATAGTGTACCATCTAATGGAGATTATACCCATATTTCGGGAGCATGCTGAACCACATTAACAACAATGTTTATACTTTTCATTTTAAATATCACAGGAAAATGCCAAGCCTCACAACTACATTAACATTAATTGCATGAAGCATCCGTACTACTAAAAACTATAAAACTTCTTTGAGACTGGATGACTTTACAACTGGAAGTTATTACCTAGGTATTTATGTAACTGGATTTTTCTTGTTTCATACCCCGTTCACGAAATAAGCCCAGGATATCTCATCAGCATTTGCTGTTGCACAGTTTGCAGCACATTATAGCTTTCCATTTCAAATAATGCTGAATATTTAACAACTAAATAGGTACAAGAACTATAACTGAATTTAGAATTAATTTTCATTCTGCAGTGGCATGTGCACTGATCCACGTGGGACCATGTCTCAAACCTGGGATCTTTGCCTTTCACGGGCTATTCACACACAACCCACCTTCAGAGCTTCAAGTCTGCCAGTACCTCATCTCCTACCTTCCAAAATCCACAGAAGGGTCAACAGAAACCTCCGATCTTACTCGTCGGCTTTGACCTGTGACTTAAGCGTGTTGTGGTGTGTGACGTCATTACGGCGCGGAGTTTGGTTTGTGATTGTGGCGTGTTTGTAGATGTCGTGGGGGTGTTTGTCATGCCTCTGGTGGTGTGTTCATGGTTTACGTTTGTTTGGTTTGTTGGGGTCAGTTTGCTGTTGCTCAGTGGTGAGTGCTGTGTTCGTGGTTTTGAAGCGGAATTAGTATTAGCGAGTTAACGGTTTTGTGTGATGGTTAATGTAATGGTAACTGCTGTACGTCGGGTGAGTTTGTTATTGAGTGTATTCGGTTGTGGTTTTTTGTTCAGGAATGGATATGAAAGACCGCATGAATAGTGTTCGGTTGAGGGCGATGATGGGCGAGACACCGTTAGACCTGATCAAGTTTCTACAGCTATTCGGATTAATTGCCGAAGTTGTAAAGTGCTCTCTTTGCCGTGAGCTATATAGGTCAAGGGAAGTGTTCGATACCAATTTATGGGATCGTGAGCTGCTGTAGATGTATGTAGGCTTAAGGGAAATGTTTGTTTGCTATGGTTTGTGGTTTTTTTTTTATTTTTGTATTGGTGGATGGGATCGGGAGATTCTGTTGAGCTATATAGGTCAAGCGAAGTGTTCGATCCTAATTTATGGGATCGGGAGCTGTTGTAGATGTATGTAGGTTTAAGGGAAGTGTTTTTTGAGTTTTGTATCGGGGGATGTGATCGGGAGGTTCTGTTGAGCTATATAGGTCAAGGGAAGTGTTCGATCCTAATTTATGGGATCGGGAGTTACTGTAGATCTATGTAGGTCAAGGGAAGTGTCTGATTCTGGATAAGAATGTGTTTTTTGGTTTTTGGTCAGTTTCGTGATGTTGATTTTTTTTCGTCGTTTTGCGTGGTTTTGTATGGCGGTCGGTGGCTACATTTGTGTATATTTAGTTTCTCCCCACCCAAAAACCCCCAATTTCCCACGCTTGTCCCGTTAGAGTCATTAGGCTTTTTGTGAAACCTGTGTATTTCAGTGTTTATGATACGTATGCGATGTTTTTATATCCGCCATATTGGAATTGTCGTTTATGGTCGTTTCCGCCATATTTGTGACGTCATGGGTCAAAGCCGACGGGTAAGATCGGACGCTTCTTTATTTCCCCACAGAATTTATCTTACACAACATGCCACACTAGTACGCTTAGAAGAAAGGACCACACAGTTTTAAGCTGTCAGGAAGTTTCAATCTAACAGTTTTGTACGAGGCTGCACCATCACATGGAGCAACTTACTTTCCAGCAACGACAAAAAGAATTGTGAAAGTGACAACAGATTAGCATTTACCTAACAATCCTAATATTTATGCAACTGGGAAATACATTATCATATACATTTGTGCCCAACTTTCACAATTTTCACCTAATCACCAATAAAGTGCTGGAAAATATCTACCAACTACAATACAATTAGAAAAGATATAACTTACTGAATACTTTTGAGAACAAAGAGCAATATTAACAAGTTATGGATATCACAAATAACTATGTATGCTTTAGTCTTCAGCTCATTTACCTAAATCTGGTACAAACTACCCAATAACCCATACATTTACTGTCAAATTGATGTCCAGATTTTTATTGGCAGTATTCTTCTAATTATCTTTGTTTTCATATTTTTGTCGGACATGTTACCTGCCCACGAAACAGAGCAACTTTAGATTTACAGGACATGTCATAATTTGACTTAATTCAAATATTACCTGACAAAAATCTGATCAACTACAATTTCCACCCTTAGCAAAACTCTACAGAGAGTGGTATTACATTGAAATTGCACTGAATTTAAACCTTCTGGCACAGTAAGTGTGCGAGCAATTATGTGACGTGTTGACAGGTGATAAACTTGCTTGAGAGTTGGAAAATCCAAGAAATATACGAGAGCTTACAATACTTTGCCACATGCAAGACACTTTCTCCATCATAAACTGCAATGTAAAGACAGAAAACTTTATTGATATTGCATACATCAACTATTTTGGCAGACATTAAGAATGTAGGCCTATATCACAAACTACAAAAAATGGAAGACATGCAACCAGCAAAGCTATAATACACAAACCGTGATAAGCTGAAACCAGCTTTGTGAAATAAAAGTGGTAAAAAAGTCTTCAAAAAACCCTTTAAAGTTCCACATCCTCTAGGCAGGATTATGGTATATTAGTTGGTAGATATTTTCCAGCACTTTGGTGGTGACTAGGTGAAAATTGTGAAAGTTGGGCACAAATGTATCTGATAATGTATTTCCCAGTTGCATAAATATTAGGATTGTTAGCTAAATGCTAATCTGTTGTGTACCACTCTCAAAATTCTTTATTATGTTATTGCTTTCTAGAAGACTGCCAGAACAGTACTCCTCCCCACACAGCAATCAACATGCTACATAAGACTGACTGTGAGCCCCATGGTCTAACAACTTACTTGGGCAGGAAGCTCTTCTTTGCAATGGTTAGCCTAAGAAAGTTCAGCAACTGTGATGACTTGCTAGTCACCTTGCCAGAGATTGTGGAAGAATCAGTCCTTTTCATATCAATGCTACTCTCTTGGCATCCACTGCCATAAATGGTGAGAATTGTGTACTGGCCCAAACCCTTACAGTGTTCATACTTTATTCACAGTACAATATGCAGTCAGTTATATGTACAAGACTAGTTGACTGATTTGTCTTTTGTACGACGTTTCAAAAATTAGCTAACAGTTAAAAAAGTTAGGTAAATATTCAGGAGATCTCTGGCTTCTGATTTGTCTTTTGTACGACGTTTCAAAAATTAGCTAACAGTTAAAAAAGTTAGGTAAATATTCAGGAGATCTCTGGCTACACGAAACGCCCACAGAAGAATTTACATCTACATCCATACTCCGCAAGCCACCTGACTGTGTGCTGTACCTGAGTTTTATAAGTAACAGTGGATGTAGTTCTGTCATGTCAACTTCCAATGGTGCACAGCATTATACAAAACTGGCCAATCCCAGTTCTGCCAACATGACTTAAAGAGGTAACAATATTTTTGTTCACAATTTAGAAATCATTTATCCCTAAGCCTTATCTTTCCCATTTCACTCCCCAAATGCTTTTAGTGCAGTAAACCATGCTGTTGGTGCTGGCATCTGATAAAATCAATAAGCATTACTCTAATGTGTCATTACCTAACTTACAACTAGACCAAAAGGATACATTTCCTTTATTAATTTTAAACACCCAGAGCATGTTTTATGCAACTAGTGTGGCTACCTGCCTGCATCACTACTTATTGCTATGAAAATTTAACAGTCATGATGCCAAAATTATAGCTTTTAAAATGATGTCTCATGGGTTTTGGTTCTCTTGCTTCATGAGGCCACATTTTAAGTAGCATTATTGTAACCAACACTGGAATCTGATTAAAACATTTGGGAGTTGAATGCCGAGTCAATGGCTTCTTTCCTCAAGACCTTTCATTCTGGAAGTGTAATACTTACTACCTATACTAAAATAACTTCGCATCCATATAATCCTTTAATATTTTTATTAAACATTACATCATGAAATAGTGCTACAATTCTTGTATCACATTACATTTCAAAAACGGTACTCACTGATTTCGGCATTTTTACTGGCTCGATGTGTCTGCAGGTGAAAGATCCTGTGGAAAAATGTTAATTCTCATTATACTTGACATACATTACATACTTCCCTATATCGTTAACAAAAATAAATGTCAAGGCACTGAAAAAGTGTCTCTTGATGAATGCTTAAATAACTACAATTACGGAAACACACAAACAAGAATTGCTGGTACTCTGCAACAACAACGTTAACGATTTATTCAACATCTCACAAAGTAAAATTCAGAGAGGAAAGGAAAAAAAGTGGCGATGGAGCCTCTAATATTACAGCGAAAGCACTATTCCAGGACAAATATTCGTGATGTTTGAAACATTTGGTGGTAAACAACATATAAACTAAATAGCACCACCACTACATTTACATGCACATTTCTTTAGCGCTTTAAAAACTTGTCTGCAGACCTGTCATGTGACAGGGCTACTCTTAAAAGTTGCACGCTGTGATATTCTTGTCAAGGTTTTAGAAATTCATATCACCACCGTAACAAATCGCGATACCTGATGCCCTGCCTTCAATGCATGGCCTACCTTTCGCAAACTATTTATCACGTTAAAATTCCTTTCTGTGAATTCCTTGGTGCACAAAATTGACGGATATAACCTGCTAGTATAGTACAACAAATAGACCTTCACCTTCGAAACAGTTTAACTATTTAAGAATGCAAACACACAACACTCACCACTAATCAACTGTCTTCCAACAGCGGTATCTTCACTCTACACCACTCCCTTTCACAACTTCAACTATCCGTATCACGTCACGTTGACTGACACCTCACACGTATAAAGATGGCGGTTCAAGGGTGTGGCGATCTTTGGTACGTCTCCGCTGCTTACTACCAAAGATTAGTATGGATGTGGTGTACAAAAGTATAGATATTCGGTGTAATCAAACACAGCAAAATATCATAAATTAATTACGCTCGCTACATTGTCTTAATACGTTTTCATACATTAGGGAAGTAGTGGAAGGTCTGTTCAGTTACAACAATTTGAAGTGATGTAGACGTACTATTTGGCATCTCATGAAGTTCACTGACTTATATAGCATATTGTAGACGTATCATAAAATAAATACTCTTCTACGTAACCAAAAAATAGAGTTTTGCTCTTCGTTTACATCCAGTTCCTCATAGATGGAGCATTAGCTAAGCTGGACAAAGACACTTTAGGAAAACAGGTTTGACTTGTTGACACCAAATTGGCATGGGGCTGATGTGATTCAAAGGAACTATGGAACGTCTAAACCAGAATACACGAATGGGGATTTACAACCTGCTTCTTCTGAACACAATACCAGTCCTTTAAAAATTGTACAATTTCACTCGGTTTCTATGAAAGTTAAAATGAAGCACAAATTTCAGAATGTTGTTGCCCATATGCAACGATCTGTCTGCGCAAATGTCTAAATCGCTTCAAATATGGTGTCTTAACACGACACAAGTTTCAATCTATTGCTCGCCCGCCATCTGTCAGCCTAGAAAAGAAACTTCAGCGGCAAACGACTAGGTTGTCAGAACATCAAATTTCATTTCATTTGTTCAGAAACTCTGGTCATGGGGAAACACCATTACGTCTGTGTTCGCTGCCTGTGTTGAAAAAAAGTGCAGAAAACAGAAAGCTAGATCAAAATGGTGTGAGGCAGCATAAGTGTAGACAGTTTTCGCATATAAATTTACTTCGCGAGTTTGAGGGCAAAACCAACGACTCAGATGGTTCAAATGGCTCTAAGCACTATGTGACTTAACATCTGAGGTCATCAGTCCCCTAGACTTAGAACTACTCAAACCTAACTGACCTAAAGACATCACACACACCCATGGCCGAGGCAGGATTCGAACCTGCGACCGTAGCAGAAGGGCGGTTCTGGACTGAAGCGCCTAGAACCGCTCGATCACAGCGGCCGGCAAACCAAGGACTGGCATAGTTGTTTGCGGATGGATTTGGAAACATACGAAGAACATTTCATAAATAATGCACAGCTTGTGTTACTGTGAACTGTCTGAAGTAACTACAATGAAAATTTCGTCGGACAGGCACTATGTGATCAGAAGTACCTGGACATCCCCAAAAACATACGTTTTTCATATTGGGTGCATTTTACTGCCACCTACTGCTTAGGTACTCCATATCAGCGACCTCAGTAGTCATTCGACATCGTGAGTGAGCAGAATGGGGTGCTCCGCGGAACTCACGGAATTCGTACGTGGTCAGGTGATTGAGTGTCATTTGTATCATACGTATGTCTGCGAGATTTCCACACTCCTAAACATCCCTAGGTCAACTGTTTCCTATGTGGTAGTGAAGTGGAAACGTGAAGGGACACTAACAGCACAAAAGCGTACAGGCCGACCTTGTCTGTTGACTGGCAGAGTCTGCCGACAGTTGAAGAGGGTCGTAATGTGTGACAGGCAGGCATCTATCCAGACCATCGCACAGGAATCCCAAACTGCATCGGGATCCACTGCAAGTACTGTAACAGTTAGGTGGGAGGTGAGGAAATTTGGATTTCATGGTAGAGAGGCTGCTCATAAGCCACACATCACGCCAGTAAATGCCGAACGACGCTTCGCTTGGTGTAAGGAGCGTAAACATTGGTCGATTGAACAGTGGGAAAGCGTTGTATGGAGTGACGAATCACGGTACACAATGTGGCGATGCGATGCCAGGATGTGGGTATGACGAATGATTGGAGAACATCATCTGCCAGTGTGCATAGCGCCAACAGTAAAAATAAAATTCCGAGGTGGTGGTGTTATGGTGTGGTCGTGTTTTACATGGAGGGGGCTTGCAACCCTTGTTGTTTTGTGTGACACTATCACAGCACAGGCCTACATTGATGTTTAAAGCACCCTCTTGCTTCCCACTGTTGAAGAGCAATTAGGGGATGACGATTGCATCTTTCAGCATGATCGAGCACCTGTTCATAATGCACGGCCGGTGACAGAGTGGTTACACGACAATAACATCCCTGTAATGGACTGAGCAGCACAGAGTCCTGACCTGAATCCTGTAGAACACGTTTGGGATGTTTTGGAACGCCAACTTCGTGCCTTGACTCACTGACTGACATCGATATCTCTCCTCAGTGCAGGACTCCGTGATACCAGATATAGACTGGGACACTCAGATGTTTAGGAAGGGTGGTAGGGACAGAGCATCGAGTGACATTATACTGAGTCCAGTATCCGAAAATTACCTCGAGCAATTAAACAGAGAACCGACTCGTGGAGATAAAATCTTGGACCTACTGATAACAAACAGACCCGAACTTTTCGACTCTGTAAGTGCAGAACAGGGAATCAGTGATCATAAGGCCGTTGCAGCATCCTTGAATATGGAAGTAAATTGTAATATAAAAAAGGGGGCAAGGTTTATCTGTTTAGCAAAAGTAATAGGAGGAAGATTTCAGACTACCTAACAGATCAGAACGAAAATTTCTGTTCCAACACTGGAAATGTTGAGTGTTTATTCAAAAAGTTCAAGGCAATCATAAAATGCGTTTTAGACAGGTACGTGCCGAGTAAAACTGTGAGGGACGGGAAAAACCCACCGTGGTTCAACAACAAAGTTAGGAAACTACTGCGAAAGCAAAGAGAGCTTCACTGCAAATTTGAACGCAGCCAAAACCTCTCAGACAAAAAGAAGCTAAACGATGTCAAGGGCTATGCGTGAAGCATTCAGTGAATTCGAAAGTAAAATCCTAGGAAGTTCTGGTCTCATGTTAAATCAGTAAGTGGATCGAAACAGCATATCCAGACACTCTGGGATTATAATGGCATTGAAACAGAGGATGACACGCGTAAAGCTGAAATACTAAACACCTTTTTCCAAAGCTGTTTCACAGAGGAAGACCGCACTGCAGTTCCTTCTCTAAATCTTCGCACGAACGAAATAATGGCTGACATCGAAATAAGTGTCCAAGGAATAGAAAAGCAACTGAAATCACTCAACATAGGAAAGTCCACTGGACCTGACCGGATACCATATCGATCCTACACAGAGTACGCGAAAGAACTTGCCCCCCTTCTAACAGCCGTGTAACACAAGTCTCTAGAGGAACGGAAGGTTCCAAATGATTGGAAAAGAGCACAGGTAGTTCCAGTTTTCAAGAAGGGTCGTCGAACAGATGCGCAAAAGTATAGGCCTATATCTCTGACATCGATCTGTTGTAGAATTTTAGAACATGTTTTTAGCTCGCGTATCATGTCATTTCTGGAAACCCAGAATCTACTCTGTAGGAATCAACATGAATTCCGGAAACAGCGATCGTGTGAGACCCAACTCGCTTTATTTGTTCATGAGACCCAGAAAATATTAGATACAGGCTCCCAGGTAGATGCCATTTTCCTTGACTTCTGGAAGGCGTTCGATACAATTCCGCACTGTCGCCTGATAAACAAAGTAACAGCCTACGGAATACCAGAACAGCTGGGTGGCTGGACTGAAGAGTTTTTAGCAAACAGAACAGCATGTTGTTCTCAATGGAGAGACGTCTACAGACGTTAAAGTAACCTCTGGTGTACCACAGGGGAGTGTTATAGGACCATTGCTTTTCACAATATATATAAATGACCTAGTAGATAGTGTCGGAAGTTCCATGCGGCTTTTTGCGGATGATGCAGTAGTTTGCAGAGAAGTTGCAGCATTAGAAAATTGCAGCGAAATGCAGTAAGATCTGCAGTGGATAGGCACTTGGTGCAGGGAGTGGTAACTGACCCTTAACATAGACAAATGTAATGTATTGCGAATATATAGAAAGAAGGATCCTTTATTGTATGATTATATGATAGCAGAATGAACACTGGTACCAGTTACTTCTGTAAAATATCTGGGAGTATGCATACGGAAGGATTTGAAGTGGAATGATCATATAAAATTAATTGTTGGTAAGGCGGGTGCCAGGTTGAGATTCATTGGAAGAGTCCCTAGAAAATGTATTCCATCAACAAAGGAGGTGGCTTACAAAACACTCGCTCGACCTATACTTGAGTATTGCTCATCAGTGTGGGATCCGTACCAGGTCGGGTTGTCAGAGGAGATAGAGAAGATCGAAAGAAGAGCGGCGCGTTTCGTCACAGGGTTATTTGGTAAGCGTGATAGCGTTACGGAGATGTTTAGCAAACTCAAGTGACAGACTCTGCAAGAGAGGCACTCTGCATTGCGGTGTAGCTCGAATATATTGCTTCCCCCTACTTATACCTCCTAAGGAGATCACGAATGTAAAATTAGAGAGATTCGAGCGCGCACGGAGGCTTTCTGGCGGTAGTTCTTCCCACGAACCATACATGACTGGAACAGGAAAGGGAGGTAATGACAGTGGCACGTAAAGTGCCCTCCGCCAAACACCGCTGGGTGGCTTGTGGAGTACAAATATAGATGTAGATGTAGAAGAATGGGCTACCATTCCCAAAGAAACCTTCCAGCACCTAATTGAAGGTATGCCTGCGAGAGTGGAAGCTGTCATCAAGGCTAAGGGTGGGCCAGTTCCATATTGAATTCCAGCATTACCGATGGAGGGCGCCACGAAGTTTTACGTCATTTTCAGCCAGGTGTCCGTATACTTTTGATCACATAGTGTAGTTGGGAGCTTGAGGAAGAGGCAAATGTTTTTGTTTTTCGCTGTGTATTATAACATAAAACTGGTGAAGGATAGAAATGGACCCTGCAGGGACGTCAGGAATTGTGACAGTTGGAGACCAGAGGATGTACATGAAGATCGAAACTTTACATGGGAAAAACTCGATAGAAATCCACAGTGCGTTAAGTGAAGTTTGTGGTCCGTTTACAGTGGTCCATAGTATAGTTTCACGTTGGGCTAATCGTTTTCAGGATCATCAAGACCTTTAAAGCCGAAAACGTCAACAGATGAACGACGTGTGAAACATATGGCAGTTGCTCTTGAATAAGATCGCAGTGTGACTTATGAGGAACTCTCTGAAGACATGAGGATTCCCCAACATCAGTACTCCTCGTTCTGACAAATGATTTGAATAAGAGAAACATTTCTGCAACATGGGTCCCATACTGTTTGACTGCTGAAGAGAAGCAGAAACACCTGGACATTGCAATATTGCTCGAACAACGATTCGGCTATGAAGTTCAAGGATTCTTGTGTCGAATTGTCACTGTTGGTGAAACATGGATTAGAGACTCTGAAGTAGAATTGAAATCACAGTCCAGTGAGTGGAGAGTTTCAGACTGTCTGTGTCCAAAAAGATTTCTATTTGCTCAATCAAAGCTCAAGCAAATGATGGTTTTTGCTCGCTCGTATACCGGCAATGTTGTAGGCTAAAAACTGCGCGAATACATACAGGAAATGTTGCCACATCCTTCCTACAGCCCACACATCAGTCCACCAGACTTCGACTTGTTCTTGAAGTTGAAAATGATAAACGTTGACGTCGTTATCCTTCTCTGGAAGAACTGTCTACCACTATTACCCATTACCCTAGACAATCGACAGATCAACAGAGTGGTGTCCGGGATGGAATAATAGAGTTTCCAAGACAATGAGATTCAGTCATAGAGAAGCGGGAAGATTATACTGAAAGACTGTAAAGTGATGTTGAAAAAATAAACATCTTAGTAAAAAAAATATTTAGCATTATTTATTAAATGTCCCTAACATAATTACAGTATCTTTTGATGCTCATAACACCTCGTATAACACGGAAAAATAGTTTTATCGGGAGGGCAATTTTTTCTTCTTGAGCATTCTTCTCAACAGGAAGAGGTAACAAGGAGCTAGAATTTTCTACCATAATTTCGAAACAACCATTGAGTGAGGTCTTACCCAACAAATGTGATGCTATTTATGTTGTCCTGAAGGAGATTTCATGAAGATAAATAAAGCATCTCAATTCTGTAATATAGCAATTCTGACAAGTTATGGATAATAATTTACAGTTTTAGACATGTGTTAGAAATAATAGGTGTGGCCACTGAGCTGTAGTTTAGTTTGCTTCTTAGCCGCGATTTTTAGTTCGCTGCTTGAATCAACCAACAACCTTTTACAGACTTTTGCGCCATTCTAAACTCTAGAATGGGATTTACTGTCTATCTCGAACATTTTACTTCAAGTACTGTGCTGATAGCGGCACTACTGTTTGGGTTAGGAAATGTCAATTTTAGTTCAATGTTTCTGAGCGCTGAAGTTACAGCCAGGAACAGGCCTGTTTACAGTGAGTTATGCTCACCAGCAGTTGCGAAGTAAAATAGAGGCCACAGGGGAGTAGAACCGCCGGAAAAAGTACACGCAGTGGTTTGCAGGGCGCAAGTCACATGCAAAACGGGACTACTGGCCAGCCTAAGTGTTATGAGTACATGGCGCAGAGTGGCGCGTTTAGCAAAACAGAGTCGCACAGTGGCATATAAATAGATGCCGGTTCACTGACAAAGCATTCAAGTGTGGCAGCTCTCCTGGACGGCGGGGCATGTCACACCACCGGCTACACACAGCGACAGATAGAGTGCCAGCGTTCTAGTCCATGGCTCGCTACCACGGCAGACTTATTGGCTTCCAACACACGCCAGAGCATCCAGAAGCGAGGGCCGCAGATTCGGACGTCGGATCACAGGCGCTTGTATTCGCCCATGATCTGAACCACGACAGCAAAGAAGCTTGCAGTGGGCTGCCTGTGGCTCCCAGAGAGTGGTGCTGGCGTGGCAGGGGCAGAGACCACTGAATTGGCTGCCGGCAACTGCTGACGTCGACGCAACTCTGCTCCCATACAAGGCCGACACACAGCGGGTCGCTGCACGCGTCGCTGAGGCAGCCATTCCACGCTAAGCTATTTTGCAGACAGCAAAGTGGTGTCCTCAGCATTGCAGGATCCGATGATGCAGACCGAGGGGAATGTGGCACTGTAGTTGGAAACAATAAATCGCTTGGGAAGCTTAGATGCATCTTAAAATGGCGCCTTCTACCTCTTCCCACTACATGGCAGTGAATTCAACAATTCACACATAATTCACGTGTGTTACCAACTGTTATTTTAACAAGTAAAAGAATTGCAAGAACCCCTATGTCCCTGTAGATACTGCAGCAATATCCTCCATTATCAGCTTATTACAATTTTTGGCTCCATTTGTCTTTGTTGGGTTGGTGCATAAGTTCGGAGTATTTTTGTTTTGCATGTTGTTACTCTGGTTGAGGGGCTTCATTTATCGATTGTCATTTTTTATTTATAGTTTACTGTTGCTATTTGAGTTTACATATTGTCATTTTGTAAGCTGGAGATAGTGAGCGGAGCTATGGACGTTAGAAAATGGACTGCCAAGTGGAGAAATCAGAACATTTCCGTTATATTCTTTGCTCGAGTTTAGTAGAGGGATGACAGCATCAGAGGTAATCAAAACATTAGCGCCGTATATGGGGATAATGTCACTGGACAAATTATAGCAAGAAAATGGTTTCCTCGTTTTAAGGAGGACTGTTTCGAAAATACTGACTCTCCATGTTCAGGACGACCTTCAGGGTTTGATGAAGGTCGTTTAAAAACATTAGTCCACAATCATCCACGTCATTGAGAACTGGCAAATGTGATGAACTGTCATCACACCACCATCGTACAGCATTTGCATGCAGTGAGGTAAGTTCAAAAATCGGTTATGTGAGTACCACATGCACTAAGCCAAAAATCACGAAATCAGCATCTCTGATTGCTTGTCATTAATTATCTCATGAACAACACTGACCATTCCTATCCTGTATCGTTACTGGTGACGAGTAGTGGTGTCTTCATCCTAACATAAGAAAAAGAAAGGAATGGCTGAGCGCAAACAAATCAGCAACTCCCGAAGCAAAGACATCCATGCTTTCATAAAAGATGCATCTGGTAGAACAACGATGGTGTGATGTACTATCAATTGCTTCCCCGTAGTATAGCCATCACTGCTGACATTAATTGTCAATGACTGAGATGTCTTGCAGATGCAGTCAAAGATCAATGAGCAGGAAGACTGCGTGAAGTGATGTTACTCCGTGAACACACACACCCGTATTCTGCTCGACAGATAAAAGACACTGTGGTATACAGGAGTTGGGTTGGGAAGTCATTCCATAACGCCTTATTCACCTCATCTTGCGCCCTCAGTTTTTCACTTTTCTCTCTCTCTATCGAACAAATTTCAAGCAACTTCCTCTCCGGATCAAAATGAGTTCCGAACATGGCTCGAAGAGTTCTTCACCCTTCTGTCACACAAGATTGTAGAGTATCACTGAACAATGTAAAAGTATGCTAGCAATCCCTTTTGCAGGTCAGGATAATAATTGAGATTTCTAAGTGCAAAGCAAGGAGAACTGAGAATTTTGATTAAGTTATCTGCATGGTAGTGCCACCTCAGTTCGATCAAATGATTTCTCTGTCAGCAGCAAATTTTGTTCAAACCTCCAACTACAACTTCCAGGTTTGCACATCTCATATCGGCGCAAATCTCCAGTTAACATTCTGTCTGCACACATATTTGCGCAGACAGATCATTACATGTGGATGGGTCTTTAGATATGTATCTAAATTAACCACAAAGAGTTTATAGTGTGTCGCTCCTATGTATTCTCTACGAAATTACGTAGACCACAGGACGTCAAGATGTTACACAAAAAACCTCATTTCTTTTTTAATGCAATGTCATGAATTGTCAAAGAAATTATTTACAAACAGTAGTAATCATTCAAGGAGTAAACACTTGTATAGTGTTTATCACTTATTCTGCTCGAAAGGAGACACAAAAATATTCTGTGTGCAACTTATCCTGTTGGTGGCGACTCTCACTCACCCTCCCTCTCGCCCCCCTCTCCTCACGGTAGAGAGGAGCTCTTGGAACGTATGAATACTTGTAGCATATTGTATGTTCCGGCCTGCTTTGGTGTGGGTTATTGTCCTTTCCAAACTCTCCTACAGGGTTGATTGAGATGTTTATTGCAGTACATATGCTGCTTGGTTCTTTCCAGCATAAAGGACTTTGCTCTGCTGCTAGTGCCCTAATTCATCATCTGCCACCAGCATATGCACAGACATTACCTGTCCCAGGCAGATAGTCTGCCGCTTGCCGTTCCAATCTCTTTGTATTGTATGATCCACTATTTTCTAAACTCTGTACAGCCCAGTGTATGGCAGTTCAAAGGTGGACATACTGCAACAGTCTGCAGCATTACAGGGGAACAGGTGATCACAATGAGCCCATTGTGCACAAACAGACTGTGTTCCCTATGTTTTGAGACAGTGAGGGGCGTAGTTTGGTTGTGAGTCCCACACTAGCTTTATTTTGTGAGCCATCACAACTGATATTAATCTTTGACCCTTCCAGCCATACATGTTTAAGCTGCTGCCCTGTAGCGCTGCTCTGTAGATACTCTGTTAGTTAGGGATCTGTAGCTTGCTTGGCAGCCAACTGCTCATTATCAAGAAGAAATCGGATATGACATTTTCAGCTCCCTTAATGTGTCATGGAATGTAGTCGAATTAAGTCGAGTGATGCTGAGGGAATTAATTAGGAAATGAGAAACTTAAAGTAGTAAAGGAGTTTTGCTATTTGGGGGGCAAAATAACTGATGATGGTCGAAGGAGAGAGGATATAAAATGTAGACTGGCAATGGCAAGGAACGCGTTTCTGAAGAAGAGAAATTTGTTAACATCGAGTATAGATTTAAGTGTCAGGAAGCCGTTTGTGAAAGTATTTGTATGGAGTGTAGCCATGTATGGAAGTGAAACGTAGACGATAAATAGTTTGGACAAGAAGAGAATAGAAGCTTTCGAAATGTGGTGCTACAGAAGAATGCTGAAAATTAGATGGGTAGATCACATAACTAATGAGGAAGTATTGAATAGGATTGGGGAGAAGAGATGTTTGTGGCACAACTTGACCAGAAGAAGGGATCGGTTGGTAGGACATGTTCTGAGGCATCAAGGGATCACCAATTTAGTATTGGAGGGCAGCGTGGAGGGTAAAAATCGTAGAGGGAGATCAAGAGATGAATACACTAAGCAGATTCAGAAGGATGTAGGTTGCAGTAGGTACTGGGAGATGAAGAAGCTTGCACAGGATAGAGTAGCATGGAGAGCTGCAACAAACCAGTCTCAGGACTGAAGACCACAACAACAACAACAATGTGTCATACATCTGTAGTGAACTGGCCAATAAATTCTAACTGCTGGGATTGTCTGATGGAATAGTTGTCCTTATCCTTCTTGAAAGTGAAGGTTATAGGCTTGTGGTCACTGTAAATTGTGAATGCCTTAACCTCCACATATGAGCTGAGATATGTTACTATCTCATGAATCGCCAGCAGCTCACTGTCATGCATACTCCACTTGACTTTTGACACTGTGAGCTTGCCTGAAAAAATGCCTAAAAGCTGCCAGTGAATGTCTACATAACGGTGGAAGGCTGCATTCACTGCTTGATGGCTGGTTTCAACTACTAGGAGCATGTGTTGTGCTAATAGAACAACTTTTTTCAGACTAGCTTCTACTTGGTCGATAATCCTCTGCATTTTTGGGGTCCATTGCAGTGACTGTTGGCCAGTCGCATTCTTACCTATTAGTGGTGCAGTCAAGGGCACCTGTATCTTGCCGTCCTTTGTAGATGTCTACAATAGAAGTTTATGATCCATGGCCTTGAGTAGTTCTTTGCACAATGCCAGAGACTTTGAAAAGACCAGAATGTCCACACCAGTACTTCGTCAATGAAATACTGCTACACCTGCGCAGTATTTTTCAGCGTGGATAGCACCTATAAGTACTTGAACAATTCAAATGGTGGTCTTGGGTATGTCATTTTCCGAAAGCAGGTGCACCTGCCAGCACATTAGTAAAGACGTTGATATTTGGTACTAGATAGCAATCTGGGATAATACAGGCATTTAATGTGTGGTAATCACCACAGGGCCTTCATGTGCCACCTTTCTTTCCGACAACACCCATGGGCTATCAGACCTTCGTTTCATGCTCATTCACAATGTGTCATCAAACTCTGCTTTTGCCACCACAAAATGGCCTGGGCTAACCTTCTCAGCCACCATGAGACTGGTTTCCCCAGTACGGTGCTAATATAATCCACCACGTTGCTTGATGTCCCATACATGTGAGCTGTGGTACTACCACTACTCTTCTACACCACCCAACTGTGTGTGAAGCCTGTGGCATTTATAGCAGTTCGGCATAGGAAACCTGTGACAACTTCTCTTTCCTTCTTCGGTGTGAGCAGTGCTGAGAGCGATCTCGGTCTTTTTATGGCTAAGAAAGTCTGCTCCCAGTATGGGCTCTGCCATCTCCAAAAAATGGTTCAAATGGCTCTGAGCACTATGGGACTCAACTGCTGAGGTTATAAGTCCCCTAGAACTTAGAACTGCATAAACCTAACTAACCTAAAGACAACACACACATCCATGCCCGAGGCAGGATTCGAACCTGCGACCGTAGCGGTCGCGCGGTTACAGACTGTAGCGCCAGAACCGCTCGGCCACCAGCGGCCGGCTGCCATCTCCCCCAACACAAATCACCACATAAGGCTCTTTCGAAACCATAGGTCTACCTCCACTTCATGACTTCTGTATATCAATATTGGTAAACTATTTGCTGCTATAGGGTATATTCATGAAGCTACAACCACATCTCTGTCTTCATCAACTGACATCATGCTGATATCCCAGATAAAGTATATGAGGTAGTAACGATTTGGCTTAGCGTCTTTTATGTATAGCTTCTGTGATGGTGTTGGTGAGCTTGTTAAATTACTCATCCTGTCGGGTCCCTCGCCATGCTCACCACACCGTATCAGGCACCCTTGCTGGTTCTCACAGCCTGCAGGGTCTACTGCCAGCTGTTGATACTATTTGGTTATGAGCACAGTGTTGTACAACTCATAGCTCTCTCGCCAAAATATTGAGTGGTGTTGCACAGTGGTTAACTCACTGGACTCAGATTCAGGAGGATGGACTGTTCAAACTCACATCCGGCCACCCTGATTCAGGGTTTCCGCGGTTTCCCTCAATCACTTAAGGCAAAGGCTGGGATGGTTCCTTCGACAGGGTATGGGCGCCGTGCTTCTCCATCCTTCCTTAATCTGAGCTTATGCTCCATCTCCAATGACCTCACAGTCAACGGGGCATTAAACACCACTCACCACCTCCCCTCCTTGCGGAAACACTGGTGGTACTAACATAAGTAGTAGGACAAAGCCAATGTGGCCCGACTCTCCATTGTTGCCAAATTTACTCAAGATGGCGGATCCAAGAAGGCGTCGAGAGATGTGGCAACATCACAATGATGTCATGGGGGGAAGTTCAAATTTTGGCGGGAAAAGAAGTTAATTGGGCTACCTCCACTAACCTAACCCCCTCCCCTTCCCTCCAACTCCCACCCCCAGAAAATGGTGGGAAGTACAAATTTTGGCAGAAAAAGGTCATTTGGGCTACATCCACTAACGTAAGTCATCTGACTGCCACCTCTTCCTTGGAATTGGCAGGAAAAGGACTCAGCCTGTGCTGGGCTGCTGTGTAGGATGGACAAAAATCTTTATTTTGCATGCAGTCTTTATTTAAACAATCTGAGACAGTAGCTCCATCCAGTTGTTCACCATGAAGTCTGGAGTCCAAATGACCTAGTACACAGTACTACCACCAGAGGGGCTGTTGTTCCATGGCGGTCTAGGGGAAAAATGGAGGGAAAAGGACTCAATCACTTCTGAGCTGCTGGATGGAAAGGATTGTGCTTTATTTATTTTGGAAAAAATTATTTAGTGATGGATTTCACGTAGTTCGTTTATTACACTGAACAAGACAATCCCTCTGACTAGCATGGGGACACAATATATAGCCTACAGACCTATAAACTACTCGTAAACCACCGAAATAATGCAGTACACAGATGTGCAGACACGAAAACAATTCGTAAATTGTTAAAATAGTGCCTGTAAAAGCTATGCAGACACGCTGAATAATTAGAAACTGTCGAAATAATGCAGTACACTGATGTACAGACATGGAAACAGCTCGTAAATTACTGAAATAAAGCTTGCCTACAGACCTGCTCGCAAAATAATGCGAAAGACACACAAAAAACTCGTAAATTGTCAAAATAAGGCACGTAAAACGCCCTGCAGACAGGCTCACTAATTATAAACTGTCCAAATAATGCAGTACACAGCATACAGACCTGCTAACAACTCGTAAACTACCAACATAATGCAGTATAACACGCTGCCAACACATCCACAACGCTTAAAGAGCCGAAAATAATGCAGTGAATAAACACTCACTGAACGTAAAAACCGCTTTTGAAGTATCATCAACCAGGACATATCTGCAAACAGTCCCCAATAAAGGTTCCAACATGCACACGCGCCAACGTCGCCAACGCCGCCGACGCGAGTCACCGCCAGAGAGACTAACGCAGAGGCTATCAGGCCACTGCCACCTACAGGCAGGAGGTGAAAGTCGCATATATTTTCGGGTATACAGTTAGAATTCTTCGAGTCTTATACTGACGCCACATGTCTATGGAAATAAGAGCCATGTCACCTTCTGGACGTGCACATGTTCACCTAACCACCATGGCTGAGGCGTACCTGCCAGTCCAGAGCAGAGAGAGATGTTTGCATAGTGGCTCACCCTCACAGACACAGCTAAAAAGGTTCTCAATGTTATACTGATGTCACAGGTCGAGCTATAGAAATCTGTTCTAATGCTTCCCAGAATAGAACCCAGCGTGGCTGACACATCGCCACGAAATGTACACGTAGCGACTCACCATGGCAGGTGCATCTAAAAGGTTCTCAATGTTATACTGATGTTAAATTGCTATGTAAATGAGGGCCAAGTCTACCTCTCAGAAATCGTAAAGTGCCATAGAAATAGTTAACGGTAGCTTTTGTAGGAACTTTCATGATGTCTCAGCTTGTCCGCATGGAAATTCTTGTCCTAACAGAACATGTTTACCAAAATGGCCCATTATAACGCCGAACGCATTTCTCCTGATGTTCCTAATGTGGCACCTCGTCCATCACGTGTTACCCCTTCCTGGGAATCGTTAAGTCCTGCATTCAACAAAGAACTCTGAAATGCAAACGTTCTCACTGCTATGTAGGTGCTCCTATGTCCCAGCACAAAGGGTATCTTGTGACTGATGGAGCATTCTTGTCCGCTCTTACTGAATTTGCCCACCAAATTACTGATGCTACCTGTGTGGAAGCATTGTCCACCTTTTTCTTTCTGCAGATGAAACATTCAGAGGCAAAACTATTTTGTACAGAACGCCATATTGCACTGAGAGTTAAACTCTGCAAAAGTGGCCTACAAATCGTCAAATAAGGAAAGACACTGGCTCAATTACACTGCTCTGCCACTGAGAACGGAAGCTTGAATATTAGGGCGTGGCAACGATGTCCAACGTGGCAATATATCACAGCATCAGGCATGTGTGTGTTCTGACATTTGCAAAGGAAATTACTATGTTCAATCGTAAGGAAGGTATGGATTTAATGTGGAATACTGAGATAGGAAAAGTAAAAGTATTCAAGATATAAGAATGGTACAGATATTCTATTTCCAGAACCACAGCCGTCAGCAGGGTGTATTTCCGATACTTTGTTCATCATCGAATGTCGTCCTATTGAGACTGGGTTCATAATATTTAATTGTAAGTACAGTGATAAAATATATATGTGGCCAGTTTTCTAGGACGATTCTGACTACACATGCTTGGCGGGAATAATTCACGTTTGAGACTAACGGTGGGAACTGTCTGAATGGAGAGGCCTGTGGGGATGCAGGAATGGAGTTGACTTAACTATGTTGTCCTCTAGACAGCCGAATAGAAAACTAATATCTAGTATGTGTTGGATAGCTTTCATAGTAAAGGGAAAATTTGAGAAGATTCAATATGAGCGTGTGTTTGTGCTGGACCATTATTCCCTTCCAAATAAATTGTCAAGTTGACTGATTCTGCAAATTTCGTGCCTTTATTTAGTTGAGGGAACAGTGATTGTGTGTGTGCAACTAGCAGGTGAAAGAAACATGAAAGACACGTTTGCTGGTTCTCTAGACATGAGAAACGTCGTAGTTGACTTTGTAAAATATAAGAATGAATTGGAATCTGTTACATCACTGACATCGGTATTTGCAAGTGGAAGTATCAATTTCCTCTATTTTTTTCGAGGTCTCACATAAAGGTCTTCACAGATGGGATAAGGTTCTAGTTATTCATTGTTTTACAGGATGCTCTACCTTGGTAAAATTTCAGGGTTCTAGAGAGATAATTTCCATTCTGTATCTTCGGAATTATACTGTGCGAGCGATAATGCTATGCAAGCGATATTGCTGTGTGCTTGATATCGAGAAGTACCACATAAATGATATGATATTCTGGCAAACCATATGAAATTACATATATTTGAGCAATCCCAGAGTATGGAGATCGGTGCAGAAAGCAAGCAACCAAGCAGGTTGGGGCCAGAAACAGTAACAGCTTTGTGTGATGGAAAGCGAGCATGTCTTTATACAGCAGTTCAGAGAGTGACTTCGGTCTGCTGAGGGCGCTCTGGTCATGCATCAGGAGCAGATGTCTTGTGACCATTGGCTGCGGTGGATGACTGTCCAATCTTGTGGGAAAATACCCAGCGCTGCGAGGAGTATACTTATGGTGCTGTCTGTCTTTGCGGTATATGTACGAATGTCTGGTGGTCGATAGCTATATGCATGATGCAAATGGGGCGATTTTGTATTGTGTAGAATACAAGTTGTATGTTTACTACATCGACTCGGTACGCAGTGATACATTACCACATTGGAGATTGATGTCATGCTCTAATATTCAATCTTCCGTTATCAGTGGCAGAGCAGTGTAATTGAGCCAGTGTCTTTCCTTATTTGACGATTTGTAGGCCACTTTTGCACAGTTTAACTCTCAGTGCAATATGGCGTTCTGTACAAAATAGTTTTGCCTCTGAAAGTCTCATCTGCAGAAAGAAAAAGGTGGACAATGCTTCCAGACAGGCAGTGGGTAAATTCAGTAAGAGCCGACAAGAATGCTCCATTCAGTCACAGGACATCCTTTGTGCTGGGACATAGGAGCATCTACATAGCAGTGAGAACGTTTGCATTTCAGAGTTCTTTGTTGAATGCAGGACTTAACGATTCCCAGGAAGGGGTAACACATGATGGACGAGGTGCCACATTAACAACATCAGGAGAAATGCGTTCGGTGTTATTGTGGGTCATTTTGGTAAACAGGTTCTGTTAGGACAAGAATTTCCATGCGGACAAGCTGAGACATCATAAAAAGCTCCTACAAAAGCTACAGTCAACTATTTCTATGGCATTTTACAATTTCTGAGAGGTAGACGTGGCTCTTATTTACATAACCATGTGACGACAGTATAACAGTGAGAACCTTTTAGATGCATCTGCGATGGTGAGTCGCTACGTGAACATTTCGTGGTGATGTCTCAGCCACACTGGGCAGGTATACGCGTGCACAGCTACATGGAGATCGCTTGTCCCATTAGGACACCTAGTAACAATGCATGCTGTTCTTTTCTGGGAAGCATTGGAACAGATTTCTATAGATCGACCTGTGACGTCAGTATAACATTGAGAAACGTTTTAGCTGTATCTACGAGGGTGAGCCGCGATGCAAACATCTCTCTCCGCTCTGGACCAGCAGGTACACTTCAGCCGTGGTGGTTAGGTGACTTGGTTCTTATTTATTATTTACATAGGTATGTGACGTCAGTATAAGAGTCGAAGAATCTAACTGTATACCCGAAAATAGACACGACATTCACCTCCTGGCTGTAGGCGGCGACGGTCTGAGAGCAATGGCTTGCGCCTCTGCGATAGTCTCTATGGTGGTGGCTCGCGTCGGCAGCATTGTGGCGTGTGCGCGTTGGAACCTTTGTTGGGGTCTGTTCATTGATACATCATGATTGACGATAGTTCGAAAGCGGTTTTTACGTGCAATGAGTGTTTGTACACTGCAATTAAGCGTTGTGAGCGTGTTGGCAGAGCGTTGTACACCGTTATTTCGGTAATTTACTTGTGTTTGCAGATCTGTATGCTGTGTACTGCATTATTTTGACAGTTTAGAATTAGTGAGCGTTTCTGCAGAGCATTATTTTGACAATTTATATGTTGTTTACATGTCTGTTGCTTTATTTTGCGAACAGGTCTGTATGCTGTGCTATGCATTATTTCAATAATTTACGAGTTGTTTTCGTGTCTGCACATCAGTGTACTGCATTATTTCGCTGGTTTATGAGTAGTTTGCAGATCTGTAGGCTGTGTGTTGTGACACCAAGTGCATCAGACCAAGTGTAATAAATAAATAAACTATTTGAAATCCGTTGCTAAATAAATGGTTCCAAAATAAGTAAAGTACAGTCCTTCCTATCCACCAGTCCCGAATTGGCTGAGTTTTTTTCCCGCCGTTTTTCCCCAGACCACCATGGGATGACAGCGCCCTCTGGTGGCAGTACTGTGTATTAGGTCAATTGGACTGCAGATTTCATGGTGAACACACTGTGTGGAGCTACTGCCTCAGATTGTTTAAATAAAGACTGCATGCAAAGTAAAGACTTATGTCCATTCTGCCAAGCAGCCCAGTACAGGCTTAGTCCTTTTCCCATCAATTCCAATGAATAGGTGGTGGTCGGGTGACAGGTTAGTGGAGGTAGCCCAAGTGATCTATTTTCCCGCCATTTTCGTAGATTAGTGGAGTAACCCATTTTCTGCCAAAATTTGAACTTCCCGCCATTTAATGGGGGAGGGGAGGGGTTAGGTTAGTGAAGGTAGCCCAATTGACCTACTTTCCCGCCAAAATTTGAACTTCCCGCCATGAAGTCATTGTGATGTTGCCGCATCTCCCACCGCCATCTTGGCTTCGCCATCTTGAATAAATTTGGCAACAGTGGAGAGTGGGGCCACATTGGCTTTGTCCTACTACTAATATATTGGCTCATTTTGTTTTGGTCCATCATTGTCTCTCATGTCTGCCTGAGCATAGTTTTCTTGTTTCTTAATAGTTTTGGCATCAGCTTTTACAACTGTCTGTCCATTCATTAAGGCAAGCTATCTGCTTATCAACATCAGATTGTTGCTCTTTTTGTGTAGCTGCGATCTCTTGTGTCAGGAATTTTCCAGCAACCATTGTTACACTTGTTGTCTGAGTACTATCCAATCTTGCATTAACTTTCCCCATTACTGTGATGGCCATAGACATTGTCTTTTTCGCACATTACCACTGTGACTTTACCGCCCCCGTGATTGCGCCATCCAGATGTGTTGCAGCTTCGCAACTGGCAATTCTGCCTCTCCTGCGATGCCTCGTAAGTGCTCCCAATATTCTCCTATTTGTTCGTTCTGCGTCACATACTGGTTTGCATATTCTACTGATCAAATGCTTATTTAGACTCATATATTGATGACGTTGTGGCAGTTTTAGTATTAAGGTAATTATACACATGAAAGTTTTTCGCTCCCAGAGAGCTAATGCTTGTAAAATATGTCAATTCTATACATTTTTAAGAGTGCCGATTGTCAGCTCGCCAGCAGTGTCTGAGAGTGGGGCATACTCTTAGACAGTCGCTTCTGTGAGTTTAGACATCTCGTGTAAAGGGTGACACAGAAAAACGAGAACATTTCCACTGTAGGAGGATACAAGATGACTTGGACAGGATTTGTGATTGGTGTAAAGAATGGCAGCTAAATCTAAATATAGATAAATGTAAACTAATGCAGATGAATAGGAAAAAGAATCCCATAATGTTTGAATACTCCATTAGTAGTGTAGCGCTTGACACAGTCATGTCGATTAAATATTTCGGTGTAACATTGCAGAGCGATATGAAGTGGGACAAGTATGTAATGGCAGTTGTGGGGAAGGCAGATAGTCGTCTTCGGTTCATTGGTAGAATTTTGGGAAGATGTGGTTCATCTGTAAAGGAGACCGCTTATAAAACACTAATAAGACCTATTCTTGAGTACTGCTCGAGCGTTTGGGATCCCTATCAGGTTGGATTGAGGGAGGACATAGAAGCAATTCAAAGGCTGGCTGCTAGATTTGTTACCGGTAGGTTTGATCATCACGCGAGTGTTACGGAAATGCTTCAGGAACTCATGTGGGAGTCTCTAGAGGAAAGGAGGCGTTCTTTTCGTGAATCGCTGCTGAGGAAATTTAGAGAACCAGCATTTGAGGCTGACTGCAGTACAATTTTACTGCCGCCAACTTATATATCCCGGAAAGACCACAAAGATAACATAAAAGAGATAAGGGTTCGTACAGAGGCATATAGGCAGTCATTTCTCCCTCTTTCTGTTTGGGAGTGGAACAGGGAGAGAAGATGCTAGTTGTGGTACGAGGTACACTCCGCAACGCACCCTATGGTGGATTGCGGAGTATGCATGTAGATGTAGATGTAGAATCTAATAACACTAGAGGTAATGAAGGAAAAAAATTGCATTCATAGTACAATTTTGTGATTTACGAAACATTGATGGCATTTATTAGTTTTTAAATATCACATCCTTTAGATGGCGTCCTCCTGTACGAATACAATTGTGAAGTCTGCTGTTGAGATTCCTCATTGACCGCTGCAACTGATCAGCTGGGATACTGTGAATTGCTACCCGAATTGTCTGTTTTAGCTCATCCAGGGTTCTTGGTCGAGTCGTGTAAACTTTACTCTTGAGTTAGCCCCACAAGAAAAAAACACAAACGGATAAATCTAGCGATCTAGGGAGCCAGCGAATGTTGCCGAATCGTGAGCTCACACGGTTGCCAAACAATTCTCGCTCATATGTTATTGATTGCCGTGCAGTGTGTGATGTCGCTCCACCCTGTTGAAACCAGACTTCTTGAACGTTTGGAAAAGTTGTTCAATGCAGGTGTAACGGAAGTTCGTAACATCTCAACGTAACGATCGGCATTGACAGTTATTGTGTTTTCCTCTTCATTTGCGAAAAAATCGGTCCGATAACCGCATGTGATGAAACACCACACCATACTGTCACTTTACTAGCGTGTAAAGGGCGCTCATGAACGTCATTAATATTTGTGTTTGCCCAGTAACGGTAGTTGTGTTTATTCGCATAACCTGTGAGATGAAAATGTGCCTCATCTGACATCCAGAACTCGTTTAGAAATTCATCGTTATTGTTTATTTTTATCATTTGTTGACAGAATCCTAATCGTAATCGGTAATCGTTATCCTTCAATTGTTGCATCGTCTGTAGTTTGTACGGATGAAATTTCATATCAAGATGAAGAATTCTGCGAAAACTCTCCCAGGACATTCCAACCACTGCTGCTTGCTTACGAATTGAACGCCATGGGCTCCGTAAGACAGACTCGCGTACAACTTCAATGTTCGCTGGAGAACTCACACTTGTCGGTTGTCCTGTTGGCTTCTTCTTGAGGGCAGGTCCAGTCTCTTCAAAGTTATTACTCCAACATTTTATCGCGTGTTTCGACGGAATGGCATCATGGCATCTTAAATTATAAAAACGTCGAAACTCCCTCTGCACCAAACTGTCATTGTTTTTATAAAACATTTTTATCGCTAGAGCACGCTGGTGTCTGTTCCACTGACCCACGATTACTGAAATGGCGGGCTGTTTACTCGCTGTCAGGAGTCCGCAGTGCTGCAACCTGCCCATGGCTGCCGCTACTTATTTCAAACTTTCCCATTATTGTGTGTCGCCCTGTAACGGCAACCTCCATCTCTCGAGAGCTGCTCGCTGTTGCTTTCAGACACAAAGAAGTATACCGGCATTGTCGGAAAAGCTGAGAGTGCTCAGAGAGCGATGAGCGGCCATATTGCGTCCCAGCTTTGCGCCGTATTTCATAGTTTGTACTCTACTACAGCTTGATAATACTACCACAGCTTGGTAATATTTCTCGTGCTCATGCACACGTTACATAAAAGTACCTGCTAAAATGCGTGTTTGAGCCATAACATGTGGCTATGGTATGTTTCTGATAGACAAAATCACCCGCTTTACCTTCTAATCGAATCTTAGCCTATTTCGAAATTTCAGCCTTAAACAATGCTACGCAGCAAATGATATACAAAAAATATTATAGACGTAGTATATAGAATTAACAAACTGTCCCTGAAGAGACTCGACCCCACGTTGAAATGAGAATACGAATGCCCAACCAGAGCTCTACCCACTGCACCACACCAACGCTGTGAAAATTCCGACGTGCATAACTAATGCTCTGATTCGCGTATCACCTCTAGCTGTCATACAGGAATTTCCACAACAAACTTTGACTGAACGTGTGCCCCGATCGACAGTCTACATGATATATTCCGTGGTAGGAAATTATTTAACATTACAGTCTCACGCCGATGGACAGAAGTAAATATCAGTTTGCCTGACTGGTTTTTGCTGCCATAACAGTGCAAACTGGGGAATCGAGTGCAGGGATGGATGATCGAAAACATTCTGATATCGCTCGTGACAGAGGCGGCAGTCCGCGTCTCGTGGACTAGTCGCGCCGGCACGGTAGCTCAGCATGTTCGGTCACAGAGCTGATTGGCCTCTGTAACAAAGAACTGAGTGGAAGGATCAACAAACGAACTTGACTGGATGTCATGTGACGTCCGCAACGACCAAACACAACGATCAACAACGAACAAAATGCAAGAAAAAGAAAAGAAAGTGGCTAGCATTGCTCCCTCTGGATCATGGGGTCACGGGTTCGGTGCCCGGGCGGGTTGTGAATTTGCTTTGCCCAGGGACGGTGTGTTTGTGTTGTCTTTATCATCATCGTTTTTGACAGTGGCAAGATTGAAATGTGAAAAAAATCGACTGTGTAACAATTGGGACTGTACGGGTGCTGATGACCATGCAGTTGAGCGCCCCACAAACCAAATATCATCATCATCATCACAGAGGCTGCTTCACATGCTCGATCGCTGAGGGAGTGATCATTCTGGTATTCTTGCACTGGACCATTGTGCTGACGACTTAGTGTGATTCGCAGATTATGGGCTGGTGTAGATCTCACGCTGACCCGCATCTTCGTGTCATTGAGGCAGCAAGAGATTGGTGAGCACAATTCTTCGTGTCCATCGAGGCAGCAAGAGATTGGTGAGCATATTGTGCAGCACTGGCTCATTAGGTGGGAGATTACTGTTTTGTAAGGGTACAACAACGCCACAGTGCCATAAGATCCCAGTCATGAAGATGGATTTTTTCCATTTTAGTCTCGGCAACCAATCACTGCATAGTAAATTTCAGATTCGTGCTGTTTATTCACATAACTTCGGGAAAGTTCAGCTTGGACCCATTGTCCTTCCTCGGACATCATAGCTATGATAATTGTCTATCATATTAGATTCGTACTGTGAACTTTTGGTTTTCTTGTGTACAAGGACAAACATTTGTAACTATTAGTGGTTTTAAAATACAGTTATTAATTGATTTTATACCAATTCTTCGCCTTAGGAATTTACATTAGGGCCAGATTTCAGACAGATTGTTTCCATAGTGTAATGTGTATCAACATTGGGCCTTAAGTGGTGTGAGAGTCTAGATAGTCCCTGACTTTGGTAACGATTACGAATTGCACATACACGGGGTATTGCATAAAGCTGGCGCACACTGCTCAAGATACAGCCTCTGGGAGATGCGGTGCGCAGTCAGGAGTGAATATAACAAATTTTATGCAGTTACATTTGTTCTCTTTTTTTTAAAATTGTTTATTCCCACTCAGATGGTAGACTTTTATTGTACGTTTCCATGTTTCCAAAACTATTTTGCAAAAAAACAATGGCAATTTTTATTAAGTATGTACTAGTTATAGATTGCTGGCCCCAATTATTAATTTAACTTGTACATTTATTTGTGCTCATATTTTCGTCCTGTGGTTCCAATCCCACGTCTGTTTGTTGTTTCTGCTGTGCCAACAACAGCATTGAAGCTTCGGAACTTTTCTTTTCTTATACATGGTTAATATGAATTGTGATTAGGAATTTATAGATGTGTTAATCTTTGACAAATCATTACTCTTCATTCGCAAAGTTTGAAGTTCTGCGTAAATTGATATTGTGTTTCACATGATCTTGCGAAGTAAGGCTCATGTAGAGAAAGATTTTGCCGAAGTTGACAGGATAGAGACAATGGACCACAATCAGGCTGAAAGTTTCAGAAATAAGGGAGAGGGACGGAAGATCATTCCAGCAGAACAGGTAAACTCGGATGAGAGGGACGACCATACCATATATTGACATCAAATCCAGTTTGAGGCAGTTGTACACCACTGTACTGACAGCACGAATGAAGATGACCACTTTTGGTGGTCATTCACGTTAAACACCCTATTCCAGCCGTTTTGTTCCTGTCGACGAAAAATGATTGTTTCCCTCGTTCCTGATACTTCCATGTCAACTTTTTATCGTATTCCCTTCGCTGTCACATACTCCTGCACCAAGCAGAAGAGATGCAAATATTCCCTCATTTCCCCTCAGTGTCCCCCATTTTGGTGTATTTTCCTTTAATTTAGACGTATTTTATGTCAATTTTCGTAATTTTACCAATTTTATCTCACTTCTGCCCATGCTATGATCACATTGCTTCACCCCTGCCACTGGTGGATCCACCCTTGGACATAGAACACATCTCTGGACGTAATGCTCAGTGGATCCACCTTTGAACCCTATCCCAGACGAAATGTACTGAGGATTTTCCTCTGAACATTTTGCTGGGTATAACACGTGGTGGGTCCACCTTCAAGCCTTATCCTGGAGGGTCATATTGTGGGTCTGTGTCCAAACATTGCTCCGGATATAACGTGTGGGAAATCCACAGTCGAATACTAACTCGGGTTCACTCTGGGTCATGGGAGCAATCCGTGACACATACACAGACAGAGACATACAGAAAACCGAGCAAATGTATTGCAACTGTAGAATGTGTGGTTGGAAATGACTGCATGCATTCGAGATCAGTACTATACTATAGCATCCAACCAGAAATAGATTTAATATGTGCTAGGTGTTGACAACTGTACCAATTCACAAGCTATTTTAGAATACGTGGCGAAAAGTGATGTCATGATAGCTTGGGCAAAAGTGACATAAAACCGGTAAAATTTACGGAAAATATGTATAAATTAAGGGAAAATGGGCCAAAATACAGGGAAACTGAGGGGCAATGAGGGAATACTTGCATCTCTTCTGTTTGGTGCAGGAAAATTCTTGTATATGAGGACAAGTACGTGATAGCAAGAGGAATATGACATCGAAGCTACGGGAACCAGGGAAACAGTCATTTTTCGTGGACAGTCATAAGACAGTTGTAATAGAATGTTTAACGTGAATGACCACCAAACGTAGAGTAATAAATTTATATGTGTCGGATCACAAGCCCAAGTGTGACCCCAAAGTTATCGGCAACCACCTTATAGATTTCTATAAAGCGTTCTTAGCTAAAGAGTGTTGTATTACCAGCTGGAGGACTGAACGACAGAATAGATCGTGTGTTTGACCCTGTGTAGAACTGTTTAGGTGTTTTAAACCCTAACAAACAGTATTTACAATGTGCTTCTCTGTACTCTCCACCAATTACAACCATGCAGTGTCAGCTAATAAATACCTTACAGAACAATTACTGTATGGTTTTTTAAAAACATACTACTGTATGTCTATTGAGGTAATAGTGATACATGCAAGTTGACTCCTGCATTTGATGCATTCCTTGAAAAGAGAACCATCTGTCTCAAAACTGACATGGATGTACGTTAAAAGGTGAGAGAGAGTGGATGGAGTGATCGTTTGAGAGGGGTTGTAATAAGGTATGATTTAATGACAGACTGATGATGCATTCTAAAGAGAGGCAGATGTTGCTGCAGGTCATTTATCGCGCATTTAACCTTTTTTCTTGTTCTCTTCTGGTGCATCAGTTGTGTGGTACAACCTGCAATCGACTTGTATACAATTGTATGTTCTGTGTGTGACTTAGAGTGCTATTTACCTGCAATCGTTAACAGCAAATGTCTTCATACCATAATCAGCAGAGGGCTTTCAATACATGTGTGATGAATCATGACCATCTACGGAAAACCTGCTTGAACACCCTTCTCTAGATGAATTAAGATGTATGTGAAATACTCCATTTCTTTGCCAAACATTGGACATAGATGGAGTCTTCAGTTTCATAAGTGCAGAATTCTAAGTTAGTGACAGGTGCCTGTGAAGTACTGTAAACCCTATGTAAACATTTGCTTGACTGTTGTCCTGTTTACAGAGTTATGCAGCATGGTGTATAATTTCACATGTCAATCACCGCTGTTACGCATTTGTCTGTTGCCTTTGTAAGAGGGATACTCCGTTGCTGGCCTTCCACATATGGAAAGTTGGGCAACCGTAATTGTAAACTATGCATTATGATCAAAGTGCTTCGGCTGTGTAGATAATCTAACTGCATCGGTATAGCATGCTGTCTCACATGCTTTGGTGTATATGTTCGAGAATTAACCATGAATGGACAAACTGCATTGTTATGTATCTACATTTGCAATATAGTATATGGTATATGCAGAGTATTGGAGGGATGTTTTAGCAATGATACAGAAATTTGGAAGCATGCTGCCATGTCAATGGTCGGAATTGAAATCACAGAAAAACTGGTAAAATTGATAAAATTGATCACACTGTCAACTGTGGTGCTTATTGCAGTACATAGTCCCATATCAATAGTGTCTTTTTCACCCCATCTGTCCACTGGTACACTCTTGATTACCACATAATGATTGACTGATACCACTTTTTTGAGATGGGGAGAGTCTTGGTGGGACCAAAACCTTCCGGGGATGGCCAGCACCAAAAGAGTGAAAATGTACATGACTGCAATATAAGGAATCACTGTTCTTGGTCTCTTTGAAATTGAACACCTAGATATGTGCTACTCCATCATTGTGAAAGCCTTTGGGCAGCTGTTAGGAAACGCTCTGCAATGCTGCATACTCTTCCAGTTTCCATATGTTGTGATGTCTTCCACATTTTTGCCAATAAGAAACACTACCTCTCTAGTACCTCACGCCGCGGAAGTCGAACATGCGCCAGAACATATGGACGTGGTCAGCCCATAGAGGGCTCCGCGTCCACGGCGGCTATTCCACGCAGCGGCTCTCGCGCCGCGAGGGCGCCACCGCTACGCCACGTGCAGACAGTGGCCAATAGCTGCTCCCTACGGTTTTGTATATAGGGTCCCGCTCTGCCCTAGTCCAGTCAGTCTGGTACTCGCTCTGGATTGAGTTTCTATCTCGGCGGTACTGCGTTCTGGTCGTTCCTCATTGTTGACTTTTGCCTGGCTCTGGTTCCGAGTGGATTTACTGTTGGTGTTTGGTGTTGTGGTTTCTACAAGCCTCCGTTTTTATCTCTTCCTTGTTGTGTCGGTCATAGTCGGTCATGGTCGGTTATTGTCGGTTGTTGTTGGTCTGTCGTCCGACTCGTCCTTCTGTTTACCCGGTGGCGCGTGCTCCACCGCCAGCGGCTTCCCCGCCTGGCGGCTCCGATCCGCAGCCCAAGTTGTTCTCGCAGTTGGTTGTGGTTACTACATTGGCGATGAGGTAAACGGAACGTAGGAGTATGGAAGAGAAATTACTCACTCTCTTAGAGCAACAGCAGCAGCTCATGCGACAGCAACAGCAGCAGTTGGAGGCTGCTCTCGGACAGGGTTAACAAGCGGGATTCCCTCCCACCTCATCTCCAGGGTGCCCCGCTTTCAGACACGTTCCCACGTCCGCCGTCATTCCCACCGTTCAACGACGCAAAGGAGGATTGGGAAACGTACCTGCATCGTCTGAAGCAACATTTCACGGCCTTTCAGGTGTAGGATGACTCTCTGCAGCGGTCTTTATTCTTGTCTTGGGCCTCACCGGACACGTTTTTTTTTTTTTTTTTTTTTTTTTTTTTTTTTCTCCGCAAGTTGGCACCGTTGGCCGACCCCGTGGCTCTCTCCTTTCGCGAGAACTGTGTGTTGCTAACTAACTATTATTCCCAGCGATACCACCTGGTTTGCGTCTCGCTTGGAATTCCATCAATACCACAAGCAGCGGGTCAGTCCTACCGTTCCCGGGTGCGGATTTGCAAGGCCTCAGCCGCAAATGCAACTTCACGTGCACCAATCAGCAGTGCAAGGCGTCATATGCAGATTCGTTAATTCGGGATGTAGTTGTTCAACTGGCACCCAATCCAGAGGTCCGCACTGCGGCGTTAAAGTTGGACAACCCCTCATTGGAAGACATTCTGCGTGTTGCCCATTCGTTCGAAATTGCTCAAGCGGCGAACGAACGTCTCATGGCGCGGCCCCAGGTGGCAGCGATCGAGTCCACTTCCCGTTCCACTCCTTCCCGCCGTCGACGGGGCGCAGTCTTCAGAGGGCACCGCCGTCGAGATTCCTCGCTGTCTGACGTCTCTATGGCGTCCGAACCGCCGGTCGCCCCTCGACGTCGGCCGCGTGGCCCCCTCCCGATGTGCCCCCAGTGCTTCTCGGCCCACACTCGAGATGACTGTCCCCATCGCTGGAAGACCTGTTCGCTCTTTGAGAAAGGAGGCCACCTTCGATCTGTCTGTCGTAGCCCCTCGACCCGCCCCCGTCCCACCCCTGCAGGCCAACAGGAGGCCGTCCATGCTTTACACGCGGTCGCCCCTCAGACCGACACATTGGCTCAAAAGTTATTCCTCACCCTACGCATCTTTAACGAGGCCGTCCGTTTCCAGGTCGATACGGGGGCCACCGTTTCTTTGGTCAATCTGACCACATATGAATGTCTCGGGTCTCCAGAATTGTCCCCACCCTCTCGGAGGTTGGTCGCCTACGGCGACGGTTCCATCCCTCTCCATGGGCAGTTTTCTGTTATGGCTATCTACAAAAACGTTCCCCGGCCCCTTACCCTCTTTGTGGTGGACCACCTGTCGGCTTCGGACATTTTTGGACTAGATGTGTTTACACAGTTTGTCTTTTCCATTCAAGACGACGTGCAGTTTGTTTCAACTACAGTTCCATTTCAGGACCTAGACGATCTGTGTGCGTCCTTTTCCTCCCTGTTTTCGGCAGACCTGGGCTGCGCTTCCGGTTTCCAGGCAAACATCACTTTACGGCCGAACGCACGGCCTCGCTTTTGTCAGGCTCGGCCTATTCCGGTAGCCTTGCGTGCGGCCGTCAAGCGGGAACTCGATCGGCTCCAGGCTGCGGGGGTTATCGAGCCAGTACAATCGAGTGCCTGGGCAACACCCTTAGTGGTCATCAAGAAACCCAATGGATCGCTTCGGCTTTGTGGGGATTTTGGGGCTACGGTCAACGCTCAGTCTTTGGTCGACACTTGTCCCATTCCTCGCCAGGAAGACCTCGCTAAACTGGCAGGTGGCGAGTACTTTTCTAAGATTGATCTGGCAGAAGCCTATTACCAATTGCCGTTGAATGAGGAATCGCAGGCCATCGTCGTCATCAACACGCCTTTCGGTCTCTATAAATACAAGCGTCTTCCGTTTGGCATTTCCTCTGCCCCTGCGATTTTCCAGCGGTATCTCGAGCAATTCACATAACCCATATTGGCTTGTGTCAATTACCTCGATGATATCTTAGTCACGGGGCGCACAGTCCAGGAACATTTGTGCAACGTCAGTACCTTATTTCACGCCCTGCAGGCTGCGGGTTTACGTTGTCAGCTGGAGAAGTGCAGTTTTTTTCAGCCGGAAGTGGAGTACTTACGACATTTACTCAGTAAAGATGGCATTCGCCCATCGGACCGCAATGTCGCAGCCATTGATGCCCTTCCCCGTCCACAAAACTTATCCGAACTCCAGGTATTTTTGGGGAAAGTCAATTATTACTTTAAGTTCTTACCCCAAGCCGCCCACGTCACGCATCCCCTAAATCGCCTGCATTGCAAAGGGGTACCTTACACATGGACTTCTGCCTGCGATCAGGCTTTCACCCGCCTGAAGACGATGCTGAAAACTGCCCCTTGCCTTACGCCTTTCTCCCCGGATCGTCCCTTGATGGTGGTGGCGGCCAATGCCTCAGTGTATGAAAATGGGGCGGTCCTAGCACACAGGAATGAGGATGGGTTGGAACAACCTGTGGCATATGCATCCAAGACGTTAACCCCTACACAAAGGAATTACTCTCAGATCGAAAAGGAGGCTCTTGCCATTATTTTTGCAGTTCAGAAATTTCACATTTACCTGTTTGGGGCGCAGTTCACCCTACTCACGGATCACAAACCCATAGTGTCGCTTTTCAGGCCCCATTTGCACCTCCCAGAACGGACAGCTCAGCGTCTTCAGCGCTGGGCGTTGTTCTTGCGAAATTACACTTACACCATCCACTATAAGCCCACCAGTCAACACTCTAATGCAGATGCTTTGTCTCGTCTCCCAGCAGGACCTGATCCGGCGTTCGACCAGCAGGAAGTCCTGTGCTTCCACATCGACTCTGCCCGCCGGGAGACTCTCGATGGATTTCCTCTGACGGCTACGCAAATCGCCGCTTCCACGCGCAGGGACCCCATTCTGTGGCGAGTCCTCCGCTATGTGACCCATGGTTGGCCTTCCTACCTTACCCAACGTTTGAAAACTGACTTCAGCCCATGGCGTCACGTCTCACACAGACTTTCGATAATGGAGGACGTCCTCCTGTTGTCCACGGACTCAGACACCCATCGGGTGGTCATCCCAACGGACTTATGCCACCGAGTCCTGCACTTATTACAGCGCGGTCACTGGGGGATGTCTCACATGAAGGTGTTGGCTCGACGACATGTCTATTGGCCAGGGATTGATGGAGACATTGAGCACCTGGTCCGTGGTTGCAGTGTGCGCTTCATCAGGCTAGTCCTCCACAATCTTTCGCGCCATGGCCAACAGCCAGCCAACCCTGGGACAGGATCAATCTAGATTTTGCAGGCCCCTTCTTAGGCTCCATGTGGCTCCTCATCATTGATGTATATTCCAAATACCCATATGTGGTCCGCATGGCGTCCACCACCACCACCACCACCACCACTGAGGCCACCCTCACCGCCTTGGCCCAGGTGTTGGCCATTGAAGGCCTTCCTCACACATTGGTCACAGATAACGGGCCCCAATTCGTGGCGTCCTCGTTCCAGAACTTCTGTTCTGCTAATGGTCAAACACATTCGCTCTCCCCCCTTCCATCCTTCATCCAATGGCGCGGTGGAATGCCTGGTCCGCACTTTCAAACAGCAGCTGATGAAATCAGTGGAGCCGTCGGCCACCACCTCGGCCCTCACCTTGTTTCTAAGCGCCTACAGCACTACCCCAGTGGCCGGTCATAGTCCTGCCGAACTCCTTCACGGGCGACAACCTCGGACCCTCCTCCAGCTTCTGACACCATCCCCTTCTGGGCCCCACTCTCGCCCCTCCCAGCGCTACGCCCCAGGCATGGCCGTGTGGGCCCACTCCTATGGCAGCACACCTGCATGGACGCCTGCTATGGTGACTGCGGCTCATGGGCGGCGTGTGACGACCGTACAGACACACAGGGGGCTCGAGCGTCACCACCATAACCAACTCTGCCCTCGGGCCCCTGCCTTGATGCGTCCTCCACCGCCTTCCCTGCTTCCTGGTGCGGAGATGTCCCTCGAGGTGGAGCTCTGCCCTTCTACCTCCATCTCCTCCCCCACTCTGCAGACACCCCTTCCGCCTCGCCAGGGTATAGAGACGCCCTCTGACCCCCTGCCCTCTGGTGACACCTTGGTGGATGCCGCAGACAGTCTGCCCTCCCCTCCCCCAGTGGTCCCTCCAGACGTCTCACAACCCGTGCCCTCGTTCCGCCCGCTTCGGCATCGTACGGGGCATTTCCGCCCCTATGCACCAATTTCGGGGGGGGGGGGGGAGGGGAGGGATCTGTACCTCACACCGCGGAAGTCGAACACGCGCCAGAACAAATGGACATGGTCAGCCCATAGAGGGCTCCACGTCCGCAGCAGCTATTCCGTGCAGCGGCTCTCGCGTAGCGAGGGCGCCACCGCTAAGCCACGTGCAGACAGCGGCCAATAGCCACTCCCTCCGGTTTCGTATATAGGGACCCACTCTGCCCTAGTCCAGTGAGTCTGGTACTCGCTCTGGATTGAGATTCTATCACGGCGGTACTGCGTTCTTGTCGTTGCTCGTTGTTGACTTTTGCGTAGCTCTGTCTCCGAGTGGATTTACTGTTGGTGTTTGGTGTTGTGGTTTCTACAAGCCTCTATTGTTTATCTCTTCCTTGTTGTGTTGGTCATGGTCAGTTGTTGTCGGTTGTCGTTGGTCTGTCGTCCGACTCGTCCTTGTGTTTACCCGGTGGTGCGTGCTCCACCGCTGGCGGCTTCCCCGCCTGGCGGCTCCGATCCGCAGCCCAAGTCGTTCTCACAGTTGGTTGTGGTTATTACAACCTCTGTCTTTTATTTCAACCAACCTGTGTGTTGTGAGAGCAGCATAGTTTTACAATTGCGATGTCCAGCTTTCTGCGAGAGCCAGTGAAGTGAAAACATGCTAATGTTGGTTTATCACCTGACACAGACCTCAAAGTTGTGTTGGAAAAACAAATGTACAGTGGCATACACAGTTGTAGTCATACACTGCTTGTATGCATTACAGCAGAAAAATAGTGTATCAAACTGCTTACGAAAGAACAACACATAATCTGTGGAGTATGGTCCTCCTACACTACAGGCAATGAAACTTTACACTGGTCTGTGCAAGCAACATCGATCACTGACCATCTGCTCCAGTGGGCCAATACTTGTATATTTAATAGGTCCGCCATATATTCTCGATGTCTTCATACAGACTGTATTTGCTTTCTATAGATTGGAAGATAGTGATGCAGTAATATCTTGTCAAATTCTCCACCAGGTGTCATTAGTGGAGTTTTTATAGTTTGTAGTATTTCTCCGTTGGATGGTACAAAATAACAAGGATAGAGAGAATGTTTGGCTGACAGACATGAATGCATCCTGAGGGACGCAGATCTTCAGCCTACAGTACCTGTATGTAGTTTGGAAACACACCACAATACAGTAGCATATTCCTCGTTCTTCTTCCAGTTCCCATATGATGTGGAGTCTTCTAATTTTCCGATAAGAAACAACACCTTAACTGCTTGTATTGTCATTTCTACTAGGAGAAAGCTTGGTTTGGCGCTAGCATTATACATTGTACACAGTTGGCAGAGCTACGACAACATGTTCCCAACATCAGGACATGAGCATGCAGGATGTATGAAGGTTTCACCAGTCTATGGCATCTAGCCATGACAATTACTACTATAAAATGGAACAAGGCTTAGGTGTGTGGGTTTACTGCTCCTCAGTACAGTCCTAGTGGCCTCCATCTTGCAGTGGAAAGGTGGCAGTAGTCTTCGTTGTTGTTACTATCTCATCATGGGGTATACCCTTCAGCCTCCTCCTCCTCCTCCTCCTCCTCATTCGTCCTGATTTAGCTGAGAGAACCAACTTAGGGATAAAACAGCGCTTTAAAAACCCAATCACAACATCAAATTCCCAATTTATTGTTTTCGATAATGGTATTGTGAGCACACTCACCAGTCCAGCCCCTTCACAGATTGTTTAAGGACGTAGCATGCAACTGGGCTGAAATTTGAAGTTTTCAGTTACCTGCAACCTAATGGACTTCCTATCAAATGACCTTAACTGTGCCAGTATCCACCAATAGGAGGCAAGGGGGGAAAATTCCAGTAGGGTTTGGAAACTGGGTGGTTGCAGGATCGACTCCCACCAAATACTCTGCACAATGCATGAGTCGGCTGGATATGTGGCAGTCGACAGTGGCCAAGGGGTCTATGTGCGCATGAATAAGTGAAGCAGCTGGTGCGTTGTGCAGCCCAGAGGGTGGCAGATAATGCATGCTTTGTGATGGAAATATTTTTAACAGTGTCATTAAGTGCAGTGAGCTATGTTGATGATATTCCTTGTATGATCGGAATAAAAAGCGCCACACTCGATTAAATATTCCATAATGGCTTGTCACTGTCAAAATGTTGAAATAAACGGAATTCTATACACTGTGGTCAGTTTCTCAACAAAATCTGTAAATAAATATATGGTTCAAATGGCTCTGAGCACTATGCAACTTAACTTCTGAGGTCATCAGTCGCCTAGAACTTAGAACTAATTAAACCTAACTAACCTAAGGATATCACACACATCCATGCCCGAGGCAGGATTTGTACCTGCGACCGTAGCGGTCGTTCGGCTCCAGACTGTAGTACCTATAACCGCACGGCCAATCTGGCCAGCAAATAAATATATAAACTATATTCCAAACACTGCCTTGTATCCCATAAATTGTTAAAATAAACAATGTTTCACACATTTCCTTGTCTACCGGAAATTGTTTGAACAGTATTCCATACACTGCAATCGATTTCCCGCCAAATTCTTTAAATAGATGAGCTGTATTCTGTACATCGCCTTGTATCCAATAAATTGTTTAAATAAACAATATTGTACACCTTGCTTTGTCTACTAGAAATCGTTTAAACAATATTCCATACACTAAAACAGATTCCCTGCCAAATAGCAAACCAACTGAGTCTTTTTCTCGTCAATTTCCGGGTGGTGGATGAGAGGGGAAGGGCTGGGGGTTTCCCTGAGAGGAGGGGTTAATTAATTTATCTATTTCATTAGCTAGTCAATCAAATTGATAGAGTAGGAGGGGGCTATTCGAGTAAATCAGGCCTGAAAGTGTGCTTGTATTGGTGACGGAAGTTCCCACAGTCAGAGGGGAGGAGGAGGAGGAGGGGGAGAAATGTGGAGGCTTTCTTGTAGGGATGTATTTCTCCCAGGGGCTTGCAAACCACTTAGCAGAATAATAGGTTAAAGAGAGAGGGTCATAAATCAATCAGCTGCCACAATTTAATTATTTTTTATCAATTTGATATCAAAGGTGATGTAGATGAATAGTTCAGGACCTGTCACTCAAAAGAGAACAGTAGGTTAAGGGCTGACATAGAGCATAACAATAGGTTTGCCCCTTGAACGTATGCTTGCCCCTGATGTAGGCAACCTGCACTAAGGAATGTGCTCATGCTGGCTTTATCCCACTACTCACGTTTTTCAGCATATTGGGGGCGGTCTTCCGCAAGTCATATAATCCAGTGACCATTTGTGCCACCTTTCTCTTCACATGTTCAGTATCGCCCATTAATAGTACTTGGTTTGATTCCAACACATTTGAGAATTTTTGTAACTCTGGATGTGCAAGTGTTTTGTATGTAATCTTTCTTGTAGTCATGATCTTGAATAGTTCTTTGAGAGTGCTGCTTTCAACATGGAACATCTCCTTTTCGATTTGATTTTTCTATTTTTGGAAAATTGTGCTGCCTAATCTCAAATTCCATATCAATCAAGCGTTACAGGAAATATCATGGAGCGTTGTTCGCCCCAGTAGCTGAGTGGTCAGCGTGACGGCTTGCCGTCCTCTGGGCCCGGGTTCGATTCCCGGCTGGGTCGGAGATTTTCTCCGCTCAGGGACTGGGTGTTGTGTTGTGTTCATCATCATTTCATCCCCATCCGGCGTGCAGGTCGCCCAATGTGGCGCCGAATGTAATAAGACCTGCGATATGGCGGCCGGACCTGCACCGCGAGGGGCCTCCCGGCCAATGACGCCAAACGCTCATTTCCATTTCCATGGAGCGTTATTGCTGTTGGATCTGTACCTGCAAACTGGGCACAATTTAATTCATTCACAGGCATTGGCTATCTAAGGTCACAATAAAATTATCTTGAGCTTCCAATTGCATAAAGTGGTTTAAAACCCATGAGCTTTTGGCCGAGTACTCCTTGGCCTTTGTCAAGTGGTGACTGTCTTTTGGTCTCTTTACCATCCTTATATAGCCACGGTGCTTCTGTTACGTCACTGGCGCTCGCTCCAGGGCCATATAAGGTAATGTTTTTGTTGCAGCCCCGCCGCACCCGCTTCAACCTTCCGATGGCCAAGTCTCAAACTGTGCTTAGCTGCTGGCCGCGGTCTTCATTGTCAGTGTTGTCACAAATTTTTATCTCGATCGCTTCTTTTATTACACTATCCCAGAAACTATTAGTCCTTGTAATTACAGCCGTCTCTTAGAATGCAATCTGATGACAGTTTTCTAGGTTATGCTCCGCTACCAGTGATTTATCAGGGTACCAAAGGTGACAGCATCTCTTGAGTTCTATACAGCGCTGTTCAATAGTACTCAAAGTCTGTCCGACACAAAATTATACACACCAACAGTATTTTACATCCTCCTATCTTTCTGAGACCTTCATAGTCTTTCACTAGCTTCAGTTTTTGTTGGAGCTCAGAAGACGGAATTGATTTTATGCCTCTTTAGGAGCTGGCTAATCTTTCCTGTAACTGAGCCATAAAACGACAAAAACGCAAACTTCATCGAGTCCTCCTCAGGGTCCTTCTGCTTCATTGTTTTAGGAAAGATGGCTTGCGAAATCTAGCGATTGTTGTAGCCGCTTTCTTGAATACTTTCCGTAAGTGGCTCTGGCTCCGTTCTTTCGGCAGGTTTTCACCGATTGAGACAGCTTCTGCTCAATTCATCAAGGTCCTCAGAATAGAACGTTTCTGTCAGCCATGGTGATAGCTGTTAGCGTGCATATATCGCTCTGTGTGGGTGGGTTTCCGGTAGACACTGTCACTGAGACATCTACTTGTTTTACGACGGACGAGGACGTCAAGGAACAGCAAGGTGTTACCTGTCTGTATCTCCAACGTAAGCTTTATGTTGTCCTGGATATTGTTCGTTGCTTGTCTCTAGATGCAAGGTAGCAGATGATACGAAAACAATGCAAGTATCGTCGCAGACGATGCGAATACACTATGAGAAATGTTTGCCGCCAGTACGGACAGAGACAGAGACAAGAAACGAAGCCCGAAAAATGTTGCGGAACACCGCAGTGAACATGTTTCCAACAGAACCATGTTTCCACTGACAATGTGTACATAGTTCGAAAAAATATGATGTTTCATTGTGCATATGCTTGAAAGCCTACGAAAATCTTTCAACACTTCTCACATTTACCTAAGAAATCGAGTCTTGAACATTCCTTCTGCGAAAGAATACAGCACCATGCCATCTTCTTCTGATTTTGTAACTAACTTACAGACTTCAAGGTGGACTCCGTACATATACATGATTACTCCGCAATTCACATTTAAGTGCTTGGCAGAGGGTTCATCGAACCACAATCATACTATCTCTCTACCATTCCACTCCCGAACAGCGCGCGGGAAAAACGAACACCTAAACCTTTCTGTTCGAGCTCTGATTTCTCTTATTTTATTTTGATGAATATTCCTACCTATGTAGGTTGGGCTCAACAAAATATTTTCGCATTCGGAAGAGAAAGTTGGTGACTGAAATTTCGTAAATAGATCTCGCCGCGACGAAAAGCATCTTTGCTTTAATGACTTCCATCCCAAATCGCGTATCATATCTGCCACACTCTCTCCCCTATTATGTGATAATACAAAACGAGCTGCCCTTTTTTGCACCCTTTCGATGGCCTCCGTCAATCCCACCTGGTAAGGACCCACACCGCGCAGCAATATTCTAACAGAGAACGAACGAGTGTAGTGTAAGCTGTCTTTTTAGTGGACTTGTTGCATCTTCTAAGTGTCCTGCCAATGAAACGCAACCTTTGGCTCGCCTTCCCCACAATATTATCTATGTGGTTTTTCCAATTGAAGTTGTTCGTAATTTTAACACCCAGGTACTTAGTTGAATTGACAGCCTTGAGAATTGTATTATTTATCGAATAATCGAATTCCAACGGATTTCTTTTGGAACTCATGTGGATCACCTCACACTTTTCGTTATTTAGCATCAACTGCCACCTGCCACACCATACAGCAATCTTTTCTAAATCGCTTTGCAGCTGATACTGCTCTTCGGATGACCTTACTAGATGGTAAACTACAGAATCATCTGCGAACAACCTAAGAGAACTGCTCAGATTGTCACCCAGGTCATTTACATAGATCAGGAACAGCAGAGGTCCCAGGACGCTTCCCTGGGGAACACCTGATATCACTTCAGTTTTACTCGATGATTTGCCGTCTATTACTACGAACTGCGACCTTCCTGACAGGAAATCACGAATCCAGTCGCACAACTGAGACGATACCCCATAGGCCCGCAGCTTGATTAGAAGTCGCTTGTGAGGAACGGTGTCAAAAGCTTTCCGGAAATCTAGAAATACGGAATCAACTTGAGATCCCCTGTCGATAGCGGCCATTACTTCGTGCGAATAAAGAGCTAGCTGCATTGCACAAGAACGATGTTTTCTGAAACCATGCTGATTACGTATCAATAGATCGTTTCCTTCGAGGTGATTCATAATGTTTGAATACAGTATATGCTCCAGAACCCTACTGCAAACCGACGTCAATGATATAGGTCTGTAGTTAGATGGATTACTCCTACTACCCTTCTTAAACACTGGTGCGAATTGCGCAATTTTCTAATCTGTAGGTACAGATCTATCGGTTAGCGAGCGGTTGTATATGATTGCTAAGTAGGGAGCTATTGTATCAGCGTAATCTGAAAAGAACCTAATCGGTATACAATCTGGACCTGAAGACTTGCCCGTATCAAGCGATTTGAGTTGCTTCGCAACCCCTAAGGTATCTACTTCTAAGAAACTCATGCTAGCAGCTGTTCGTGTTTCAAATTCTGGAATATTCCATTCGTCTTCCCTGGTGAAGGAATTGCGGAAAACTGCGTTCAATAACTCCGCTTTAGCGGCACAGTCGTCGGTAACAGTACCATCGGCACTGCGCAGCGAGGGTATTGACTGCGTCTTGCCGCTTGTGTATTGTCATGCACCTTTGTATTTTTCACGTAATGAAATCATAGATACTTAGGTGACGATTCAATAGTTTAACTTCTGAAAATGAGGTCGAACGGTTACTATAACACATACAAAGAATATTACATTCGTTTGGTAAAACTCTAAAATATATCGATAATTAACTTGGGTCAGATCCATGTCAACAAGAATGACAATATACAAGGTCCGTTCAAAAAATTCGGGAACATTTCTATTTCCAGCCAATGGTGTGTCGGTTGACATCTCTGCACACGCATATGTTTCATTGGTGTATGTCTGTTAGTTATTGTTCAGTGCTGTACTGAGTAGAACGTTATGTCGCACAGTTTGTGAATGTCGACATGGCAGAGTTAGAGGAGCAATGCGTCTGCATTAAATTTTGCGTGAAACTCAAGAAAATCTTTACAGAAACACACCAAATGACGCAGGAAGACTATGGTGATGAGTGCCTCAGCCTTACTTGGTGTTACGAATTGTTCACAGGGTTTAAAAATGGCCGGACGGAAGTTAAAGATGACCCTCTTTCAGGACGCCCTTCGACGTCTCCCGACGATGCTCACGTTAGGAACGTCAAAAAATTGTGCATGCCAGTCGGAGACTGACTGTCCGAGATATTGCAGAAGATTATAATATTTCAGCTGACACAGCATCTTGGAATGCATCGTATTGCCGCCAAGTTCGCCCCACGGTTCATGAGTCAAGACCGGAAAGATCTTCGCCTCGCGCAAATGAGAATGACCTCCTTAAGAGAATCATAATCATAACTGGTAATGAGAAATGGGTCTACGGTTATGATGTTGAGACCAAGATTCGATCTTCACAATGGGTCGGAAAAGGTGCTCCAAGGCTAAAAAAAAGCTCGTCAGGTCAGGTCAAATATCAAAGACATGCTGATAGTTTTCTTTGACCTTGAAGGATTAGTTCGTCATGAGTTCGTGCCACAGGGGCAAAGTGTTAATCGATGTTATCGTTGGGACGTGTTGCGACGCCTGTGAGAAAATGTGTGAAGGAAACGACCTGAAATGAGAAATGTGGCGAGACAGTTCATGGCTCTTGCACCAGGTAATGCACCCGCATATTCATCCCTGTTGGTGCACGACTATAGGGGAAAAAGAAAATATCACTGTGCTTCCTCATTCTCCATTGATTCCAGACCTGGCCCCTGGGACTTTTTTTTGTTTTCAAAGTTGAAAACGCCATTGAAGGGACGAGGATTTGCAACGATAGACGAAACAAAAACAAATTCGCAGACGGCGCCTGCCGCGATCCAGCAAGAGGCGTACCAAGACTGCTTCCGGGTGTGGGAATGGCTTTAGGAGTGGTGTATCAGTTGTGGAGGAGAGTATTTCGAAGGAGACCATGTACAATAAGTAACAGGCCAGCGCAGAAAAATTTTGTGGACATAGTTCATGAATTTTTTTGAACAGATCTCGTCTGTTTACTACTGTCGTTGAACACAGTGAGAAATGTTTATTACTTTGAATAGTAATGGATCTGGACTACGGTGATGCTGCTATCATAGTCACCTATCTAAGAGTGGGGCGAGCAGCACTGCACTCTGATGTAGTAGACTTACAGCTACAGCAGCGTACTGAGTCACTTGACAGTGTGTCTTTGCCGATGTGACTCATTTGTTGCTGCGACTGATTGTGTTGTGAGGTGCCAACTTTGATGTGGGAACTAACTCTTTGGACGACACCACATTCCTGCGCCCCAAACCTTCGCACTGTCATTATGTAGTGTGGTGTCACGTGATGTTGAAGGGGAGGGAGGGGGGGCTGAATGCGGAGGATACAGGAACTGTAGCTCCAGCCAATGGCAGCTCCCTTTTTGCACCCAGGTATCCACCTCACCAGTGACCAGGAACACCGGCCGAAAACCGGCCACAGCATGCACGCCTCCAACCAGGGATGCAGGCCGTTGGTCGGTAGAACAGAGATAGAGCTACAGGGGCATCGTGACAGCTGTCTGAGGGCGGCGCCTTCAAGGACATTGACTCTGGTTGTACAGCCGGCAGTGACGACGCCGGCGGCGGCAGTGTGACATCAATCTCCATCGGCACCACTCTGTATGATGCCCACCGCGATGGTCAGAGAGGCAGAGGTGACCGCTGTTGCGGACTCTAGCAGTGTGCTTTGGAATCACTGATATAAAGAGTGCTGCAACTTATTCCAGTGACGCCGGTGCACCCGAGAGGAATCTTGAACAACTTAAGACGAACGACCCAATACTTGCGTGATGACACATTGCTCCCAAATCTGTCTTTTGTCAGAAAGTTTAAACAAAGCTTTGTCCTGCAGCAAGAACTTTGTCTGACCATGCAGAACAGGCTGTTGATCATAGAAGATACAACAGGGTACAGCGACGACTACCATGTGCTAATTTTGCCAGCGACTTCCTGGCACGTGACAAGGAATGGTACGAAGAAATAAAAGTCTTTAAGGTTTGCTCCAGTCTGTGAGATGAAGCTGATACAGTACTAGCAGTAGTGGTGGATGTCATGGGGACTGTAAATGGAGATTTGCTGAATGCATCTTCCAACAACAACCATCACATATTCCAGAATGGACCCACGAAACAAGTGTGTAAGGGTAGCCATGATCCGGATGGACACGGCCACTGAAAGAAGCATTGTGGCAGAGTGGACTGATGATCTGCAAAGGTTATGATGCAATGAGAGTTCGTTTGCTGAATTTGGGTGTCTGTGTCCTGCCAAGTAAAATTACGTCAGGCAAGTTGCTTGGTGTGAACCGCGCCCCAATGGCCTTGGTGCAATCATGACAAAACTTCACACTGGAGGGAGTGAGGAATCACAATCCATTTATTGTCATTCTTTCTATGCAACAGACGGACACCTGACCATGCAGCTGGCAAGTGACGATGTGAAAAAGTAACGATGCGCGACTGGAAGAGGAGTTTCGTTCAAACTACGTGGCCTCCTATGGCATATGTGTTGTAAACAACCTGAAGAGCTGGCTCAGAAGCAGTTGCTCCAACAACAAGTTGAAAGTCAAGAGGAAAATTTTGAATATTATGATTCCTCAGACGAATCAAAAACTGCATCGGTACCAACAGGTAACTAAGATAAGTCAGGATTCGAATGTTGTGCAATGGGCCTGTACAACAACTCTTGTTTATAATTAGAAAATAACAGAGCCAAACGTTGCAATTTTGCATTGTACATGGCGCGACAGGCTTAGAAGGATTGAATGAAGTTGTTAAAGATCAATGATCTGTATTAAAATAGAACTGTTGACTATACAAAAGTGGATGGAACTTAGTAACACCACTGATCGTGATGAGTGTCTCTTCTTCCAGCTCACTATAATTGCTACGTGCTTTGTTGAGAGTTTTCGAGTCAAATGCAACGGGTCTATTAGCTGCACCAAATCTATGGGAGAGCACAGCTCCAATCGCATAATAAGATGTATCCACAGCTAACCACAACTAACTTAGCTGGATAAAAATAAATCAGACAATGACAACTTAACATTGTGTCTTTAAAAGCTGAAATGCATCTTACATCCATAGTATCACACAAAGGGAACACCTTTCTGACACAGCAGGTTCAGTGGAGCAGCAATTTGTGCAGTGTTTGCGATAAAATTAATGTAACATGTTAATTTCCCATGACTGCCTATAACTCCTTGGTGTTATGGGGTGCTGGAAAATCTTTAATCGCAGACAAGTGTGAATGAGCAGTATGAGTACTCGTGCATTTATGACATTTGCTAAATATTCGAGTTCTTTGTAGAAGAAGGAGTACATATCATTCTTACACTTTAACACAGCCTCAGTGAGCACTGCCAGATGTTTGGCAAGTGTACAACCCTCAATGACTATATCATCCAGATAGTTCATAGATGAATCGACTTGGGCTGTTAGTTGTTCCAGGAAATGCTGAAAAAAAGCAGGAACTGAAGCACCTCTGAATGATAGTTTTTGAAACCGGAACAATCCCAGGTGAGTATTGATCACAGAATATTGCCTGGACTGCTTGCCCAATGGTAACTATAACATGAATCAAGTAAATCAATCTTCGAAAAGAATCCGTCCTGTCCCAATCTACCCATTAATTCCTCCAGTTGTGGGAGAAGAAAAGAATCGATGACAGTTTGTAGCACACAGATGTAAACCTCCTGATGGCTTTTTAAGAATTACCAGAGGGGGGGTACGCACTAGCTTGCTGAAATGGGTTGTATCACCACATTGTCTTTCCATCATTGCAGTTTCTGAGCAACCTGCTCACATATAGCTCAGGCCTCAGGCCTCAGGCCTAAAGCAATAAACTCAGAGTTGTACATTGTCTTTAACAGTAATATGAGCCTCGAAATCATAAATCATTATCCCTTTTTAATCTTTGTTCAAAAAGTTCACTGTACTTGTTGCACAAGTCAGAAACATTGGTATGAGACACTGGGAGACTGATTTGTAACACATTATCTTCTATACACATATTGAAAAAATCAAACAAGTCTAAGCCAAACTGTCCACACTGTTTCTAGAAAATAGTATATGAAAGGCAAATGCACTTTATAACATCATGAAACGTTATTAGCAAACTGCACATGCCAAATACTGGTATTTTATGTCCATCATATGCAGACAAAATAGAAGTAGGCATCTGTAGTTGTGGGCTACCGATCATGTCAGTGGCGTCATTATTGGTCAGGGAAACAGACACACCTGTGTATAACTGAAATTTTATTACCTTATTGGCCACTTTTAACTGGACAAAAAGCTTGTTCTTTTGTGTGTGGACTACCACAGGAAAACTTTGCAAAGGGGAAAAGCGAGACGTTGTTTGTACAGTCTCTACTGGCTTATCTGTCAAAACATACACTACTGGCCATTAAAATTGCTACACCAAGAAGAAATGCAGATGATAAACGGGAATTCATTGAACAAATATATTATACTAGAACTGACATGTGATGGCATTTTCACGCAATTTGGGTGCATAGATTCTGAGAAATCAGTACCCAGAACAACCACCTCTGGCCGTAATAACGGCCTTGATACGCCTGGGCATTGAGTCAAACAGAGCTTGAATGGCGCGCACAGGTACAGCTGCCCATGCAGCTTCAACATGATACCACAGAGCATCAAGAGTAGTGACTCGCGTATTGTGAAGAGCCAATTGCTGGGTAACCATTGACCAGATGTATTCAGTTGGTGAGAGATCTGAAGAATGTGCTGGCCAGGGCAGTAGTGGAACATTTGCTGTATCCAGAAAGGCCCATACAGGACCTACAACATGCTGTTGTGCATTATCCTTCTGAAATGTAGGGTTTCACTGGGATCGAATGAAGGGTAGAAGCACAGGTCGTAACACGTCTGAAATGTAACGTCCACTGTTCAAAGTGCCGTCAGTGCGAACAAGAGGTGACAGAGACGTGTAACCAATGGCACCCCATACCACCACGCCGGATGATACGCCAGTATGGCGATGACGAATACACGCTCCCAATGTGCGTTCACTGTGATGTCGCCAAACACGGATGCGACCATCATGATGCTGTAAACAGAACCTGGATTAATCCGAAAAAATGACGTTTTGCCATTCGTGCTCCCAGGTACGTCGTTGAGTACACCATCGCAGGCGCTCCTGTCTGTGATGCAGCGTCAAGGGTAACCGCACCCATGGTCTCCGAGCTGATAGTCCATGCCGCTGCAAACGTCGTCGAACTATTCGTGCAGATGGTTGTTGTCTTGCAAACGTACCCATCTGTTGACTCAGGGATCGAGACGTGGCTGCACGATCCGTTACAGCCATACGGCTAAGATGCTTGTCATCTCCACTGTTAGTGACACGAGGCCGTTGGGATCCAGCACGGCGTTCCGTATACCCTCCTGAAGCCACCGATTCCATATTTTGCTAACAGTCATTGGATCCCGACCAACGCGAGCAGTAATGACGCGATACGATAAACCGTAATCGCGACAGGCTACAATCCGATCTTTATCAAAGTCGGAGACGTGATGGTACGCATTTCTCCTAATTACACGAGCCATCACAATAACGTTTCACCAGATAACGTCGGCCAACTGCTGTTTGTGTATGAGAAATCGGTTGGAAACTTTTCTCATGTCAGCACGTTGTAGGTGTCGCCACCGGCGCAGGCCTTGTGTGAATGGTTTGAAAAGCTAATCATTTGCATATCACAGCATCTTCTTCCTGTCGGTTAAATTTCGCGCCTGTAGCACGTCATCTTCGTGGTGTAGCGATTTTAATGACCAGTAGTGTACATTGGCTGGGAGCTATGCTGTAGCCATACGGTAGACTGATACTGTGACTGGCATTGTTGTAAATATATTGTCTGGATATGACCTTCCTTACCACACTTGAAACACTTTACTTCACAACAGGAACTTGCTTTTCTAACATTAGCAGGAAAACATCGAGGACAAGACTTCCTCACCTTATTCTGAAGTTCACCTCATGTACAACGTGACTGTAAGATTTTACCTTCACATTTACTGTTAATCTGGACCATGTTTTTATTTATTTTAACATTAAAGTTAGACTGAGTGACTAGTGTACTACGAACTAGATGGAGCCTCAAAATCAACTTCAGTTGTGTCCACAACACTTGGAGACTCTTCAACCGACGGAGATGTTTTCAGCTCTGGGTCTGGCAATGTCACGGTTGCAGTTTGTATGCGTGTGTCTCGCACGTTTTGCGTCATTGCGTTACCATCACTGTAACTCAGTCCACAAGAAGACTTGAGCCTGCAATGTCTTGTTAGCCATCTAAGTTCAGCAGTCCACTGTTTTGATAACTGTTCAGGGTGCTACCTAAGAAGAAAAAATTTGAACTTCGCTGCACCGACGTGAATCCGCGCCTCATAATGCTCATCGATTTACCGAACAAGTTCCTCATAATCAACCTCTTCCAGATGAGAGCCGTGAAACAACTTCAGACACAGGTGATATATGATGGCTCTGACAGTTGACAGAAAGAATGTAATGCACACCACCCCATTAATGCTGTATGCCGTGAAGTGAGTTTATAGCTGAGTGCGACATTCTGACCAATTCTCTTCCTTGCTGTTAAACTGGCGAAACTTGTGTGCAGCACCCAGTGGTGGCGGTGCTTGTTGCAACTGTAAGTTCGTCATCTGTTGAACACTGACTGCAGTCATTCCATCTGCTCCACCTGAAACTGGGCATCTTCGTCTAGTGATAGCTCACTTGGGACCTCATACTTGGTTTAACACTTTATTGTCGACACAAAGACTAGAAATATTATCGCCACTGTGAGAAGTGGAACACCAAGAACATACGCATTGGCAGGTGAGGGCGGAAGTGTATTCACACTTGAAACACTTAAGAACATCATCGTCGCCCTTTTCGTATATGTCATAGCAACCTAGATGATAGTACAGTAGTTTTACTTCTCGAGGGGGCCGAGTAGTTACTACATCACATACAAAGAATATTAGTTCATTTTAGTAAAACTATTTAAAATACGAATAATTAACTTGGATAAAATCCATGTTCACATATTTTTCTGTCGTTGAACACAGTGATAACTGTGTTTCCTCGCCGGCCAGTGTGGCCGAGCGGCTCTAGGCGCTACAGTCTGGAACCGCGCGACCACTACGGTCGCAGGTTCGAATCCTGCCTCGAGCATGGATGTGTGTGTTGTCCTTAGGTTAGTTAGGTTTAAGTAGTTCTAAGTTCTAGGGGACTGATGGCCTCAGAAGTTAAGTCCCATAGTGCTCAGAGCCATTTGTGTTTCCTCAGTTTCTCCAGGCGTATTTTTTGCTCGAACAGTCCACGGGTATACTGCCGGTTCATAGTGTCCAACGGGCACAATATTTCGGCGATCAGACATGTCGCCATCGTCAGGTGCGCTGACGAACTGAGCTCCTGATTTCATTAAGGATGGGGCCCCTCCACGCCCGCACCAACGTGGTGACCAACACAAAAGTTCTACTGTCACCTCCGTAAACATGTTAGTTTTTGAATCAGGCGTCACAGGATGCAGGCTGTGATGTTGTTCATGCATCTGGGTAGGATTACTCATTAACATGGTCCATCAGGAGATAGAAGTGGTCGAAAACGATTGAAGGGTAGCGGTTGTAGGGGCAGAGGAAAAAAAGTGCCAAGGCCAGCGCCAAGGGAAAAAAACCTCTGCGACAGTAGGACGGGTAGTAAGGGCAGTATCGTGCGACGTTACCTATGTACTGCGTGGTCGTTAGCTGGGTGAGTCCGGTGCTGCGGCTGGGCTCGCTTGTAGTCTCCTGGGCCAGCCGCAGTGCCTTCCTCCCTGTAACATAAAAGTTCGGCGCGGCAACGCATGCGCTGCTGTTAGCCCCTCTGCTGCTCCTTGTCGTCAGTGACTTGGTGCAGCTTCATCAGGCTGGCGCAGAACGACGGCGATCGGCCACCGTACAGCGTCCTCCTCTACTGCACGGCGCAGGCCTTCTGCATTGCAGCTGTGAGCTGCTCCGCTTGTCCAGTGATCCGCGCCGTTTCAGCGTCAGAGAGATGTACGCCGTTCGCTCGCGCTTGCGCGATGACGGCTGCCTTTCTGTCTTCTCGGTCCCTTGGGGGCGGCGTCGCCACCGGCTCCTTTGGGGCGGCGGTTGTCCTCTTTGCGCCTCTCACGTGCGGTGCTGCTGGAACAAAAGCTGGGATAGGCGCGCGAACGTCCTTCTGCGAGGTCGCAGGAGTGTTCGCAGGTACGAGTGCACTGAGGCCTTGGGCGAAGACTGCTCGCAGTTGCCTCAAGGCCTCTTCCTTCTCTGCAGCCACGGCAGCTGCGAAGGCAGCCCTCTCCGCCGCCATGACGGCTTTGAGGGCTGCTGTGGCCTCCTTCACGGCGGTGCCGAATTCGAGGTCACATCTCTTCACGGGAGGGCGAGCAGCGTCCTGGCTGCCCGTTTCCGAGCGGCCGTCCCCGCCCCTGGCAGGTGGATCTGCTGCTGCGCCGTCCCTCAGCTGCACCGGGCTGTTCTGCGCCCTACGCCGTTTCCGACGTCGTCTTCTCTTCTGCTGCTGCGTCGGTGCGGCCGCGGCCGCTTCGCCGCCCCCGGCACGGTTGCGGCTAGAGAAAGCCGCACAACCGCGCCAACTGGCGACGTGCGGGCCGCCACACCGGACACAAGTCGGCAGAGCGTTGCTGCCGCGGTCGCAGGCGCGGCTGTCGTGCTCGCCTGAGCACTTGACGCACCGCGCCGCGTTGCGGCAATACTTCGCAACATGGCCCTTCGTTTGCACGGTCACGGCATAGAGCGGCGCCCTCTTCCTGTTGGTCCGGTTGTGCAACCTTGCGGCTGCATTACCAAACCCGGCTCGCAGCAGCCCTTCCCGGACCGCTGCCTCATCACAGCACCAAGGCAACCCCCTGAGGAGTGCCTTAGTCGTCTTCATCCTTCCTACGGAAGGTGCCTTCTCACGCGCCGGCGGCGCGTCGACGATGTGGTCGGCCACTGCGACCTTGATCGCCCTGTGGTCGGCCACGTTTGCGGCTCGAACGCAGATCAGCGAGTCTGTATCGACAGACTCGTAGACCACCTCGTTCCGAGCGCAATTCGTCATGGTGTCGAACAGCGCTGTCCAGCCGCCTTTGCACTTGACGTACAAAGGGGGGACAGGCCGCGACTCGTCTTCTCGGGAGTTCCTTGCACGGTCGGCAGACTCAGTGAGTTGCACAACCGAAGGACCCTTCGTAGCGGCAGGTTTCCTCTGCCCACCCTTCTTTCCCATGCTGCGAGGCGCGGAACACAACAATTTGCACGCGTTGTAAGAACAACGCACGACAATCTGCTCTCCGCGGCGCCCACAGCACAGAAAACCTCTTCACGAGCTCTCAACGGCCGAGGGCGGGCAGCCGATTTAAATCCCCTCCCCCCGCGTGCCGCTCTCTTCGCCGTCCGCGCCCGCGCGCCGGCGGTCGCGAAGACGTGGGCGTCAGAACCTGACGTAGCGTCGATGTGCTTGCTACGTCCGCCTTGGTCGCCAGTTCGTACTCCTTGCTGGGAGTCTTATTAATTACATTCAGTGCCGGGTCCCAAGCCTTGCTGAGACTGTAGCCACAATCTCGGTTGATAAGATCTTCCCTGGTGCGAATTTCGATAGCCTCCCTTATAACGCTGTCCCAATATTTAGAGGTCTGAGCCAGGATCTTGGTACGCTCACAATCCATCTCGTGTTTCTCGGACAAACAGTGCCCTGCTACCGCCGACTTATTTGGATATTTCAGTCGAGTGTGCCTTTGATGTTCTCGGCAACGATCTTCGATGGTGCGTACTGTTTGTCCGATGTAAGTCTTGCCACACTCACAGGGAATTTGGTATATGCCGGCCTTCCTCAAAGCGAGGTCATCTTTCACACTTCCCAGTAATGCCCGTGTTTTATTGGGCGGGCAAAAGACGGTTTTAACTCGGTGTTTCTTTATTACACGGCCGATTTTCCCCGATAGTGCGCCATTGTACGGTATAAAGGCAGTGGCTACCTCTTCTTCCGTGACCTCATCCGTCTCTACAGGTTGTGCTGTGGTGGTGGGACGGAGACCGCGTCTAATCTGCCATTCCGAGTACCCGTTTTTTCGGAACATGGGTTTGAGGTGTTCCAGTTCCTGGGGCAGATTCTCTGCGTCTGAGATGCTGCCTGCCCTGTGTACTAGTGTTTTTAGTACTCCATTCCTCTGAGAAGGGTGGTGGCAGCTGTCTGCATGCAGGTACAGGTCAGTGTGCGTTTTCTTCCTGTACACACCGTGGCTCAGGGTACCATCAGCTCTTCTCTTGACCATAACGTCCAGGAATGGTAATCTTCTTTCTGCTTCGGTCTCCATAGTGAAGGAAGGATGGCCGGCATATACCAAATTCCCTGTAAGTGTGGGAAGACTTTACATCGGACAAACAGTACGCACCATCGAAGATCGTTGCCGAGAACATCAAAGGCACACTCGACTGAAATATCCAAGTAAGTCGGCGGTAGCAGAGCACTGTTTGTCCGAGAAACACGAGATGGATTATGAGCGTACCAAGATCCTGGCTCAGACCTCTAAATATTGGGACAGCGTTATAAGGGAGGCTATCGAAATTCGCACCAGGGAAGATCTTATCAACCGAGATTGTGGCTACAATCTCAGCAAGGCTTGGGACCCGGCACTGAATGTAATTAATAAGACTCTCAGCAAGAAGTACGAACTGGCGACCAGGGCGGACGTAGCAAGCACATCGACGCTACGTCAGGCTCCGACGCCCACGTCTTCGCGACCGCCGGCGCGTGGGCGCGGACGGCGAAGAGAGCGGACTGCGGGGGGAGGGGATTTAAATCGGCCGCCCGCCCACAGGAGCTCAGTTCGTCAGCGCACCTGACGATGGCGACATGTCTGATAGCCGAAATATTGTGCTCGTTGGATACTATGAACCGGCAGTATACCTGTGGACTGTTCGAACAGTGATAACTGTTTATTACTTTGAATAGTGCTTTATGATAGTCTTACACTGAGATGACAAAAGTCATGGGATGCCAATGTGCACATATACAGGTGGCAGTAGTATCGTCTACACAAGGTTTAAAAGCGCAGTGCATTGGAGAAGCTGTCATTTGTACTCAGGTGATTCATGTGAAAAGGTGTCCGACGCTATTATGGCCGCACGACAGAAATTAGCACACTTTGAACGTGGAATGGTAGTTGAAGCTAGAAGCATAGAACGTTCTGTTTCGGAAATATTTAGGGAATTCAGTATTACGAGACCCACAGTGTCAAGAACGTGCCGAGAATACCAAATTTCAAGCATTATCTCTCACAGCATTACCTCTCACCGCAGATGACACAGTGGCCGACGGCTTTTACTTAACGGCTGAGAGCAGTGGGGTTAGTGTAGAGTTTTCAGTCCTAACAGACAAGCAACACAGCTTGAACTAACCACAGAAATCAATGTGCGAAGTACGACGACCGTATCCGTTAGGACAGTGCGGCGAAATACGGCGCTAATGGGCTATATGGCAGCTGATGACCAAAGCAAGAGCCTTTACTAAGAGCACATCACCTGCAGCACCTCTCCTGGTCTCACTAAAAAGTTTTCCATAAAAAGCTCTTTAACTGAGATGAAATACATAACCTATGTTACCTGCATGAAGAGTTGATCCTGATACAGTTGCTGAAACAAACACGAATAAACAGAAGTCTGGTGCCTCAAATACTGACCAAATGGGTAGTAATACATTAATTCGTGCCACACGTCGTTTTGTTTCTATGTTGTTTGCTTCAAGGTACAACTGTAGAAAGTTGGCTTAGTGTACTTAATTAAGTAATGTGAGTGAGTAACTGCTGCTGACAACCTTTTTAAAGAAGTGGTACGGTCCTATCTGTTACTTTCAACCCCCCCCCATCCCCACCCCGCCTCCCAAACTTTTGAAGCCTGTTCAAGTAACATTGGGTAGGTGCAGTTTTACATCTCTTTTTTATACACTCCTGGAAATGGAAAAAAGAACACATTGACACCGGTGTGTTAGACCCACCATACTTGCTCCGGACACTGCGAGAGGGCTGTACAAGCAATGATCACACGCACGGCACAGCGGACACACCAGGAACCGCGGTGTTGGCCGTCGAATGGCGCTAGCTGCGCAGCATTTGTGCACCGCCGCCGTCAGTGTCAGCCAGTTTGCCGTGGCATACGGAGCTCCATCGCAGTCTTTAACACTGGTAGCATGCCACGACAGCGTGGACGTGAACCGTATGTGCAGTTGACGGACTTTGAGCGAGGGCGTATAGTGGGCATGCGGGAGGCCGGGTGGACGTACCGCCGAATTGCTCAACACGTGGGGCGTGAGGTCTCCACAGTACATCGATGTTGTCGCCAGTGGTCGGCGGAAGGTGCATGTGCCCGTCGACCTGGGACCGGACCGCAGCGACGCACGGATGCACGCCAAGACCGTAGGATCCTACGCAGTGCCGTAGGGGACGGCACCGCCACTTCCCAGCAAATTAGGGACACTGTTGCTCCAGGGGTATCGGAGAGGACCATTCGCAACCGTCTCCATGAAGCTGGGCTACGGTCCCGCACACCGTTAGGCCGTCGTCCGCTCACGCCCCAACATCGTGCAGCCCGCCTGCAGTGGTGTCGCGACAGGCGTGAATGGAGGGACGAATGGAGACGTGTCGTCTTCAGCGATGAGAGTCGCTTCTGCCTTGGTGCCAATGATGGTCGTATGCGTGTTTGGCGCCGTGCAGGTGAGCGCCACAATCAGGACTGCATACGACCGAGGCACACAGGGCCAACACCCGGCATCATGGTGTGGGGAGCGATCTCCTACACTGGCCGTACACCACTGGTGATCGTCGAGGGGACACTGAATAGTGCACGGTACATCCAAACCGTCATCGAACCCATCGTTCTACCATTCCTAGACCGGCAAGGGAACTTGCTGTTCCAACAGGACAATGCACGTCCGCATGTATCCCGTGCCACCCAACGTGCTCTAGAAGGTGTAAGTCAACTACCCTGGCCAGCAAGATCTCCGGATCTGTCCCCCATTGAGCATGTTTGGGACTGGATGAAGCGTCGTCTCACGCGGTCTGCACGCCCAGCACGAACGCTGGTCCAACTGAGGCGCCAGGTGGAAATGGCATGGCAAGCCGTTCCACAGGACTACATCCAGCATCTCTACGATCGTCTCCATGGGAGAATAGCAGCCTGCATTGCTGCGAAAGGTGGATATACACTGTACTAATGCCGACATTGTGCATGCTCTGTTGTCTGTGTCTATGTGCCTGTGGTTCTGTCAGTGTGATCATGTGATGTATCTGACCCCAGGAATGTGTCAATAAAGTTTCCCCTTCCTGGGACAATGAATTCACGGTGTTCTTATTTCAATTTCCAGGAGTGTAATTTACAAGTTATAAAGACAATACAAATTTTACATAATCAGAATATTACTGTATCCGCAACCTTACTGTCTGGAAAAAAAGTGTTATATGCTTATAACTTGACAAAAAATTGCCACTCACATAGGTGTCCAAAACATTAAGCATTACATCAGTTGCATTACTCTGTGAGACAAAGCAAATACTAAAATATGATTTCTGGTACCATTTCGTGTATTCAAATTTATAGTTGGTAATGTAACACATTTATAAGTAACAAGCAATAAGTTTTACAAAACGAATGTTACATACACCGTGCTAGATACAGGACACTGTAGTTTGGGAGCCAAGACATCTCACTGAGGTAATAAGAATATATGTGTGGATGTAAGGGTCTATGGGTTGCACATAGACGTATGGTATGTAACACGCACTCGCCTGCTGACCTATCTGGAATGCTGAAAATTTACGCCGGCCGTTGTGGCCGAGTGGTTCTAGGCGCTTCAGTCCGGAAACGCGCTGCTGCTACGGTCGTAGGTTCGAATCCTGCTTTGGGCATTGATGTGTGTGCTGTCCTTAGGTTAGCTAGGTTTAAGTAGTTCTAAGTCTAGGGGACTGATGACCTCAGATGTTAAGTTCCATAGTGCTCAGAGCCATTTGAGCCATTTTTTGAAAATTTGCTGCATCAGTACACATGCGTCCGGCCGCAGTGTGATGCAGGGAGAAAGCCACTGGATGCCGTCCACAGCGCGCCGTATTAACTAGCTTGGCCTCGGACGTGAATATGTCTACTTTCTTAGTTCACCATGGAGCCTTTCGATACGACCGTAATTAGGAAGTCAGACACAATGATGATAGGTGCACGTAGCCTGCATGTTTTCTAATCACTCCTTGTTAATAAAACTGTTTAAACTTACTTCTCGGTGTTCACGTATTGCCGTGCCTCAACGACCCACCGCTTACAAATCCTGACAAATATTTCCTCTAATTATCATTCGGGGTAACAAGACAAACAACCCCCTTATATACTACTGGTCATTAAAACTGCTACACCAAGAAGAAATGCAGATGATAAACGGGTATTCATTGGACAAATATATTATACTAGAACTGACATGTCATTACATTTTCACGCAATTTGAGTGCATAGATCCTGAGAAATCAGTACCCAGAACAACCACCTCTGGATGTATTAACGACCTTGATACGCCTGGGCATTGAGTCAAACAGAGCTTGTATGGCGTGCACAGGTACAGCTGCCCATGCAGCTTCAACACGATACCACAGTTCCTCAAGAGTAGTGACTGGCGTATTGTGACGAGCCAGTTGCTCGGCCATCATTGACCAGTCGTTTTCAGTTGGTGAGAGATCTTGAGAATGTGCTGGCCAGAGCAGCAGTCGAACATTTTCTGTATCCAGAAATGCCCACACAGGACTTGCAACATGCGGTCGCACATTATCCTGCTGAAATTTAGGGTTTCACAGGGATCGAATGAAGGGTAGAGCCACTGGTCGTAACACATCTGAAATGTAACGTCCACTGTTCAAAGTGCCGTCTATGCGAACAAGAGGTGACAGAGACGTGTAACCAATGGCACCCCATACCATCACGCCAGGTTATACGCCAGTATGGCGATGACGAATACACGCTTCCAATGTACGTTCACCGCGATGTCGCCAAACACGGATGCGACCATCATGATGTTGTAAACAGAACCTAGATTCATCCGAGAAAATGATGTTTTGCCATTCGTGCACCCAGGTTCGTCGTTGAGTACACCATCGCAGGCGCTCCTGTCTGTGATGCAGCGTCAAGGATAACCACAGCCATGGTCTCCGAGCTGATAGTCCATGCTGCTGCAAACATCGTCGAACTGTTCGTGCAGATGATTGTTGTCTTGCAAATGTCCCCATCTGTTGACTCAGGGATCGAGACGTGACTGCACGATCCGTTACAGCCATGTGGATAAGATGCCTGTCAACTCGACTGCTAGTGATGCGAGGCAGTTGGGATTCAGCACGGAGTTCCGTATTACCCTCCTGAAGCCACCGATTCCATATTCTGCTAACAGTCATTGGATCCCGACCAACGCGAGTAGTAATGACGCGATACGATAAGCCGTAATCGCGACAGGCTACAATCCGACCTTTATCAAAGTCGGAGACGTGATGGTACGCATTTCTCGTAATTACACGAGCCATCACAATAACGTTTCACCAGGCAACGTCGGCCAACTGCTGTTTGTGTATGAGAAATCGGTTGGAAACTTTTCTCATGTCAGCACGTTGTAGGTGTCGCCACCGGAGCACGCCTTGTGCGAATGCTCTGAAAAGCTAATCATTTGCATATCACAGCATCTTCTTTCTGTCGGTTAAATTTCGCTTCTGTAGCATCTCATCTTCGTGGTGTAGCAATTTTAATGACCAGTAGTGTAGAAGTGGTGTCAGCATGGGATAATTATGGAAGATCTACAGTCCTCAAGAGGTGTAGCACAATTTGAACTTCGAGCAGCAGCAACAGCATGAACATCTTCTGACTACACGGGGACATGCAGCGCTGGAATTCTGTTTGGTCTACTCGAGTTTGGCTAGAACACGAAAGGCAGTGATGGATTTTTATTTTACATTTGAGTGACTCACTGGCATTAAATTAGGCGAAATGTCGCAATCCAGTCAGAGTAACGTTGTCGATCTGCAAACTGTTATTAATGAACTGCATGAAGAGATTCGGCAGTTAAAAGCAGAAAAAAGCGAGCGTAAGATTCCTAAAGACTTGTCAAATGATAGTTCATGCAGTAAAGAAGTTTTCATTATTGACAACAGTACCAGGGTTCGCGGGAAACCCGAAGATGATGTGAAAGTGTTTTCTCGTAAACTTGAAGGTGCCACTCTGTTATGATCATGGCCAGATTCCCATAAGCTAGTGGTTGCCAAATTAAGAATTCAGGGAGCGGCACAAAATTTCATTAACGCGGAGCCTACATGTGTGAAAACAGAAGATTACAATGAGTTTAGAGCGATTGTTGTTTAGAGATTTAAACGTAAAAACGCGATCAGATTTTACAGAGAGCAGCTTTACAATTTGCGAATGCGGCGAGACGAATCTATGGAGCAGTTTGCCGACGGAATTCGAAAAGTCAACGCTCAAACATACGAGTTAGTAGAAGATGAAAATGAAAATCGCATTCAATTGTTCGAAGCCGACCAGAGAGCCTTGGACTCTTTCATTCATGGGTTGCACGGAGAGGATGTAAGTAAAGCTGTTCGATTGGCACGATGTAAAAAGTTTCAGGAAGCAGTAGAATCAGCTGTTGGTTTCGCTGAAGCACTTTTTTAAGACGACCGACTGAGATGCAGAAACAAGAACGCAGAGTTTTCAACACAACAGCACAATGCTATAGGTGCAATAAGCTGGGTCACAAGCGTAAGGATTCCAAAGAGAATCGAATCTGCTATCATTGCGGGATGCAGGGTCATGTTTCGAGAGATTGTCGTAACAAGAAGAAAGGTAATGCGAACAACAGACAATCTGCCAGATCTTTAAACAAGTACAGGGACGTACGGGCCACCACTCCGTCCGCCCCTTGCCAGACAGTGATTCCTGTTAGTTACAGTGAAAATGAGACCGAAGATGACTTCGTCATAGGTGCTGTATATCTTGGGAGAAACATCAAACTACTTATTGATACAGGATCACATACCTCAACGATAGTGTACTTGTATTTGATTTCTTGTCCACTAACGAGGAAGAGATATTTGTCGCAGAAAGAAAGAAAGGAACTATAATCCTTCTTCAGATCGTACTCAAAGGAGCAGCAATACTGATGTCGTGGGAATGGACCACCGAAACGATGCATCAGTTCAAACTGTCCGAGTCGATGTTCAAATTGATCAGCCTGAGCAAATTCCCAAGGCAGCAGGAAAGACAATCTACCTTTAAGTTAAGTCACCCCGATTCAAGAAAGGAACTTTGTTATTAATTGAGAGACCGGAGAAAAGTGAGTTACTATATACAATGCATTGTTATGTTGCTAGAAGTGTAGGTGTCGCTACAATGGTGAGACAGAACGTCGCAAAAGTCACGATTACAATAACGAATATGAGCAATGATGATGTTGTTTTGCCACGAGGAACGAAAGTCGCTGAAGTGTCGAGCATAAGCAAAAGTAACGTAATACAGATCCCAGATGAGGTAACAAATGCTGCAGTTGTGAACACAGATTTTTGTAACAGTACCGCAAAATTGCAATGAGGAGACGAAGTTAATAATGAAATGAAGTGCAAGATTTGGAAGAAGATAGAACATTTGACAGCTGATGAGCAGAAGGTTTTAGCGCCTATTTTGTTGGAGTATGCAGATTTATTCTGAGAATGTGCAAATTTACCTGTCACTCATTTAGTTCAGCATCGTATTCATACAGGAAATGCAGCCCCAGTCACACAGAACCTTACTGAATACCATTCAGTCAAAGAGAGTTGGTAGAAGACATGGTTAAAGAACAACTAGAAGCCGGAATTATAAAACCAAGAGATCCTTGAGACCCACTATGGTGTTCACCTGATGTAATTGTAAAGAAGAAATCAATTTCTGGAGAACCACAGTTCCGTTTTTGTGTTGAGTACCGATCTTTGAATGCTGTGACCACACCCAACATTTACCCCTTACCAAATTTAGTGTAAACCTTGGATTACTTGGGCAGATGTCGAATTTTTTCAGTATGTGTTTTAACAAGTGGTTATCACCAGTTAACAGTGCATCCAGATGATCAAGCAAAAACTTCATTTGTAACAGCAACAGAAGTATACAAGTATCTTCGTATGCTGTTTGGACTTCGTAATGCTCCAGCTACATTTCAATGCCTGATGGATTCAGTTTTACGAGGACTCGGTCCAACACAAGCACTTGTTTACCTTGATGATGTAACGATTTTTGCTGAAAACATGAAGCAGCATTCTGAGAGACTACAAACTGTTTTTGAGCGTATAACAAGCGCAGCCCTGACTTTATCAATAGATAAATGTCATTTTGCACAAAATAAAGTTAACTATCTTGGTCATGTTAGAACCAGTGAATGTGTTCGACCTGATCCAAAGTTAATTGAAGAAGTAAAGAATTTTCCTAAACCACAGAATTTGAAAGAACTACAATCATTCTTGGGATTGTCAAATTTCTACAGAAGATTTGCAGCCAGTTATGCAAATATAGCACGTCCAATGATACAGCTACTGAAGAAAGGAGCCACATTTAATTGGTGAACAGAGTGCAAAAAGGCAATCGAAGAACTTAAAACTGCTCTAACCACGGCCCCAGTGTTAGCCTATCTGGATTTCAGTAAACCTTTTATTCTATCAACAGATGCATCCAATTTTGCCATAGGTGCAATCTTGTCTCAAGAATTTGATGGTCATGAACATCCAACCTCATTTGCTTCCAGAAAATTAAACAAACCAGAATGTAATCATACTACTACTGAGAAAGAACTTTGTGCATTGGTTTTTCGTACAACACATAACAGATGTTTCTTAACAGGAAGATAATTTACAGTTATTACAGATCATGTTGCACTTAAATGGTTATTGAGTTTAAAGGATCCAAGTTCCAGATTAATAAGATGGGCATTAAGATTGAGTGAGTACCAATTTAAGGTTATTCACCGGCCTGGTGAACAATATGTGAATGCTGATGTAATGAGTCGAAAAGTCAATGTTTGTGTTTCAATAAGTCGAGAAGAAGAGTTAAAGACAGCTCAAGAAGAAGATAAACAATGCAAATTATGGAAAAATGATCAACGTTTTGTCGAAATGGATTATTGTAAAAGATCACTAGTGAAGGAAACCGTCTAGTTATTCCAGAAAGCACGAAAGAGCAAATCTTGAGAGAACAACACAATTCTTTATCATCAGGACATTGTGGTAAAAAAAAAACAACAAACATTAAAATAGCTCAAATGTTTTGGTGTGCGAGCCTCAAAGCTGACGTTTTAGAGTTTGTTTCACAATGTGATTCCTGTAACAGATGGAATAATGTAGGAAAAAGTAGAGCACCTTTGCGAGAACTGCCAGAGACAAGTGAACCATTTGAAAGAGTAGGACTAGATGTCATAGGACCGTTGTCCACAGCTCGTGGTCGTGCGGTAGCGTTCTCGCTTCCCACGCCCGGGTTTCCGGGTTCGATTCCCAGTGGGGTCAGGGATTTTCTCTGCCTCGTGACGACTGGGTGTTGTGTGATGTCCTTAGGTTAGTTAGTTCTAGGGGACTGATGACCATAGATGTTAAGTCCCATAGTGCTCAGAGCCATTTGAACCATTTGAACCATAGGACCGTTGCCTAAGACAAAAGATGGAAACAAATACATATTGACAATGTTAGATCATTTATCTAGATACCTTCTCATGATACCAATACTTGATCAGAGCGCTGAGACTATAGCTAAGGTTTTTGTAAAAGAATGGATTCTTAGGTTTGGATCATCATTAAGTATAATTAGTGATCAAGGAACGAATTTTATAAGTGAATTACTTAAACAGATTTGTAAGCTCATGCAAATAACTGATTTAAGGACTACAACAGCACACCCTGAAGGAAATGGAAGACTCGAGCGAGTCCACAGAACAATTATTAAAATGGTTATCCATTATGTGAGCGCAAACACAACTGGGATGTCTCTTTATCGTACTTGGTAAGTTGTTACAATGCCAAAATGCACAGCTCAACTGGCCTAAGTCCATATGAGATCGTCTACGAAAGAAGAATGCATTGACCCTTGGATTTTGCACAATCGACTGCCGGAATCAGCAATAAAGAAGTAAGGGATCTAGGGATGTAGCACCCAAGCTAAAGGAAGCATGGAGGGGAGTGAAACAGCGAAATCATCAATCCTTTCTTCAGCAAGCAAGACAACACGACCGCCAAGCGGCAGTGTCACAGTATCGAGTTGCAGATCTTGTGTATCTGTACAATGTGGTGTTAGAGAAGAGTCAGGTCAAAAAGATTAAGAAATTTTGGAAAGGGCCATATCCAATCTTGGAGGTGTTGTCGCCAGTCACTCTTAAGCTCCAGCTGCCATTCGTTCGATTGTCGTTCATGTCAATCGTGTAAAGCCATTGCTGGGTAGATTTCCTGTAGTATTGCAAGACGACGAGGACCGACCGAAAGACAGACCTGCTGTTCTCAAACCCAGGAAGCGAGAATAGCGAAGTCGCAGTCTAGACTTTGAGGCCGAGGCGTCACGACATTCCGAGCGATCCTGTTCCAGACACCCCTTCAATCTGCATAAATGTATGTAGTGTGTCAGAATGCAATGCGCGTATTTATTTCAACCATGTGCTTATGTGAATGTGTTGTGAAAATTAAATATTGAAGTTATTGCACGAGTCCACAAGTGAAACTAAACCTTTTATTCCACAGGTTACCACAAGAAACTCATTTATTTTATGTTCGTTGTTAACTCTAGTACTTAGAATTAATTAACCATGTTCATTTTTATTCTAATGTTTGCTATGATAGCGTATTCTACTAATGCTGTAGTAATAGTACCAAGAAGTACAGGTGTTTCATTTGGACCATGATCAAACATGCTAGTTTCAACAAGTAATGCATAACTTGTCCTCAAGTACAATCTGAGTGAAATACAGGAGCAGTTCAATTCTGCAAAGAAGCAAATTGATCTAATTCGTTCTGTCAAAGGTAATGATACAATTTTGGAAATTGATATATCTTGGTATTGTTGCCGAACCACCGTTTAGGATAGGGAAAGTTAGTTTTGTGCAATATTCTGAGCACAAGTTACAGCCAGGTGAGGGCTGGATTGCAGTAAGTTATGCATACCAACAGTTGTGAAGTAGAATGGAGGCCACAGGGCTGACGAACAACTGAAAGACGTGAACACAGTGGTTTGCATGGGGCAAGTACAGGCAGAATGGGCCCACTGGCGCAACCTAGCTTGCTGTGAGTACGTGACCCGGAGTAGTATGTTAGCAAAACAGAGGCACACAGCCAAGTATAAATAGGTGCGGGCTTCTAACGAGATTCATTCAAGTGTGGCAGCTCTCCTGGATGGCAGGGCATGTCACACCACCAGCTACACGCAGCAGCAGATGGGGCGCCAGCGTTCCAGTCCACAGCAGGTCACTCGTTCGACCCTCTGAGACTGACATGGGGTCTGTAGATAGCCAACGAGCAGTGGACCACTCTTCGGCTTGCTACTGGAGGCAGTCATCCTGGCTTCCAACACATGCCGGAGGTATTCTGAGGCGAGGGCAGTAGATCCAGATGCAGGATCACGGGCACTTGTAGTCGTAGAGATTTCACATATGCCAGTAAGGAAGGATGCAGCGGACCACTCGGTGGCTCCCAGCAGAGCGGCACTGAGTCAACGGGAAATAAGACCGCTGAGTTGGCTGCGGGCAGAGCCCTGACGGCGCGGCCCTACAAGGCCGACACACAGCAGCCCATTGCACTGTGTTGTTGGGGCGGTGGCCTCAGCATTGCGGGACCCTGCGATGCTGACCGAGGTGAATGGGGTACTGTAGTGGAAACAAATAAATCATTTGGAAAGCTCAGACGAGTCTTAATATGGTGCCTTCTACCTCTTCCCACTACACATGGTCATCCTGATACATTCAGTGGCAGAAGTTGCGCTACAGTTTAATAACTGGATCACAGTCAAAATGCAGGTAGGGTCTACATCTGCTAATTATGAAAAGAGATTTAGTGTTTTTTAAAGCTTTTGCCACACAAAACTTTAATTAGGCATAAACGTGCCTGGTTTCATTCTGGAGGGAGTATCCTTCATACTGTATTTGGTACTTTAACTAGTCAAGATCTACTGGAAGTTAAAAGCAAAATATTAGCTCTTGAACAACAGTCCAATACAGATTTAACTTACTTCTCTAATGAAATTATCGTATTAAAGAATATGCAAAGAACCATTACTAACCACACAGTTCCCACTGAACAGATTGTAAAGCAATTTATCTCACATTTCCACGTAATTTGTAATGAAAGGAACGCAAATATCCAAGAACTATTCTATGGACTAAATGCTGTGAGTGCACACTTAGATTTAAATACTCTTTTGTTAAGGATTACTAATAGTTTATTAAATGTTAGAATTGATGCCCTTAACTTAAGAACAGCCGAACAGCCTTAGAAAGTAGTTCAAATGATTGTTTGAGTAGTATACTACTACATCCAGAATAATTTTTACAGACCCTACCATCAATTGAGCGAAAGCTAGATGCAGCCTATACTGTGATTTACAGTGTTAACTCTTACAATTTATATGATCACTACAAGTTAATAACCACAAACTCTTTAATGATTGAATATGAATTAACTGTTATTGTTTCTTTGCCCATTCCTAGATCAAAGCATAATTTTGAAATTTATAAGATTTATACTTGCCCTGCGAAATGGAGACAGGCAGGTATTCATGTAAAGTACGTACTGAATGATTATCTACTGATCAAGAACCGGAGATATTTTGTGTCCCTAAATGAAAATGATTTGCATATGTGTAAATGTAGTCATAAGTTAATTTGTCCTGAATTGGCAGTACTCTTAGACTGTACAGTGTACAGCTGTGAGAAGGAATTGTTTATGAATCATCTCCCAAGAAATGATTGCCCTAGAATTTTAATGCATCTTTATCATCTATTTCTTAAACGGTGTTCAGAAGGTATAATTTTCTCATTTAACTCCACCCTTGATTTCACATTTACATGTAAAAATTATGATACAGCTGAGCTACCTTTTACACTCAAATTGTGTAATAGTGGATTAATCTTGAATGACTCACATTGTGATTTATCATGTGAACTATTTGATATGCCTAGTGTATTGCAGTGTGATGAAGGGAGTAACCACACAATCATTTCTTTCAAATGGCTCTGAGCACTATGGGACGTCTGAGGTCATTAGTCCCCTAGAACTTAGAACTACTTAAACCTAACTAACCTAATGAAAACACACACATCCATGCCCAAGGCAGGATTCGAACCTGCGACTGTAGCGGTCGCGCGGTTTCAGACTGTAGCGCCTAGAACCGCTCAGCCACTTCAGCCGGCAATCATTTCTTTTCATTTTTTGTAGTACAGGAGGAAAAGTTCCACCATATATTCATGTAGGTGATGGTATTCCATATAAGTGCAAATTTATATAATTCAAGTAAATATCCAAGTATCTTGACAGATGTAGGTTTATGTAATTAAATGTGTAATTAACAGAGTGACATTATATAAAGACACATGTAAAGATTCATGTATGGTGTTCCAAGTGACAAAAGTATGTCTAACCAAGCTAGTTCTCAAAAGGGAGTGGATAATAACAAAATTGCTTGTGACTTAATATAACCATGTATGTAATGAACTGAGTGACGATCAGGATAACTACAAGTGTTCTTTTATACAGGCAAATGTGAGCAATAAGCAACGTAGAAGGAATCCATAAAATCATGTATGAATATGTTGAGAAGCAAGGGGACAAGTGTTCGTTTATAGAGACAAATGTGAGTAATAAGCAATGTAGAAAGAATACATACTATCGTGTGTATAATATATTGATAAGGAAGGCTACAAGATTTCGTTTATAGAGGCAAGTGTGAGCAGTAGCCAGTGTAGAAAGAATCCATACAATCACATGTGTAATATATTGATAGGCAATGCGACAAATGTTGGTATATAGGGGCAAATGTAACAATGTGAACAATAGATGCTGCAAATAGTTTACTAGACATTCAGACGATTTATAATCTGTTTTCTCATGTTTAAAGGAATGTACTACAGGAATAAATTTTACCCATGACACAAGCAGCATGTAGGCAGTTCACATCCAACAGTAATAGAAATTTTGTTATAATAAGCAGGTTGATAGCATATAAGCAAAATGAATGTTTGGAGTTTCAAATACATATTTTTATGAAGAAGTTGTGTGTGTATTCGACTGTATATTGCAAATTTTGTGTGACTACATGTTCCATTGTGTGTGTATAGAAAGAATATAACTGGAATTGCCATATGAATAATTCATATAGAGCATCCATCCTCCTCAGGGTAGTAATGATCTAATGCGACAAAAGACAATTCCAAATTCCTGTAAAAATTACAAATAAATAAATTTCAAACAATGGAAAATCCAGGATGGAATGTAACAATGTGAGAGAAGGAAAGTTGCCACTCACCATATAGCGGAGATTCATACAATCATAGCTTTCGGCCATTAAGGCCTTTGTCAGCAGTAGACACACATACACACACTCACACAAGCGCAATTTGCACACACACCTGCAGTCTCAGAGCTGAAACTACACTGCGAGCAGCAGCACCAGTACATGATGGAAGTACTGATGGGTGGGGGTAAGGAGGAGGGTAGGGTGGGGAGGGGGAGGGATAGTATGGTGGGAGTGGTGGACGGTGAAGTGTTGGAGTTTAGACAGATGGTAAGAGAGAAGGTGCGAAGGGGGGAGGGGGTAAGTAGCGGAAAGAAGAGAAATAAAAATAAAAATAAAAGAAATTAAAAGACTGAGTGTGGTGGTGAAATGACGGCTGTGTTGTGCTGGAATGGGAACAGGGAGGGGGCTGGATGGGTGAGGACAGTGACTAACGAAGGTTGAGGCCATGAGGGTTACGGGAACGTAGGATGTATTGCAGGGAAAGTTCTCACCTACGCAATTCACAAAAGCTGGTGGTGGTGGTGGGAAGGATCCATATGGCTCAGGCTGTGAAACAGTCATTGAGATGAGGGGTATCATGTTTGGCAGTGTGTTCAGCTACAATGTGGTCCACTTGTATTTTGGCCAAAGTTTGTCGGTGACCGATCATGCGGACAGACAGCTTGTTGGTTGTCATGCCTACATAGAATGCAGCACAGTGGTTGCAGCTTAGCTTGAAGGTCACATGACTGGTTCCACAGGTAGCCCTGCCTTTGATGTGATAGGTAATGTTAGTGACCGGACTGGAGTAGGTGGTGGTAGGAGGATGTATGGGACAGGTCTTGCATCTAGGTCTATAACAGGGGTATGAGCCATGAGGTAATGGGTTGGGAGCAGGGGTTGTGTAAGGATGGGCGAGTATATTGTGTAGGTTCGGTGGATGGTGGAATACCACAGTAGGAGGGGTGGGAATGATAGTGGGTAAGACGTTTCAAATTTGAGGACACGACGAGAGGTAATCGAAACCCTGGCGGAGAATGTAATTCAGTTGCTCCAGTCCCAGATGGTACTGAGTTATGAGGGGAATGTTCCTCTGTGGCTGGACTGTGGGACTTTGGGAGGTGGTGTGAGACTGGAAAGATAAGGCATGGGAGATATGTTTTTATACCAGGATGGAAGGATAATTATGGTCAGTGAAGCTTCAGTGAGACCCTCGGTATATTTAGAGAGGGACTGCTCATCACTGCAGATGCGACGACCACGGGTGGCTAGGCTGTATTGAAGGGACGTCTTGGTATGAAACAGGTGGCAGCTGTCGAAGTGGAGGTATTGCTGGTGGTTAGTAGGTTTGATATGAATGGAGGTATTGATGTAGCCATCTCTGAGGTGGAGATTAACATCTAGGAAGGTGGCTTGTTGGGTTGAGTAGGAGCAGGTGAAGCAAATGGGGGAGATGTTGTTGAGGTTCTGGAGGAATGTGAATAAGATGTCCTCTCCTTCAATGCAGATAGCAAAGATGTCATCAATAAATCTGAATGAGGTGAGGCGTTTAGGATTCTTAGTTTTTTGGAAGGATTCCTCTAGATGGCCCATGGATAGGTTAGCACAGGATGGTGCCATGTGGGTGCCCATAGCCATACTGTGGATTTGTTTGTAGGTAAAGCCTGCAAAGGAGAAGTAATTGTGGGTGAGGATATAGTTGGTCATGGAGACTAGGAAGGAGGTTGTTGATTTGGAATTCATAGGGCGTCTGGGAAGGTAGTATTCAATAGCAGTAAGGCCAAGGGAATTTGGAATGTTAGTGTACAGGGAGGTGGCATCAATAGTGACGAACAGGGCACTGTGTGGTAAAAGGAGGGGAACTGTGGAGAGTCGGTCGAGGAAATGGTTGTTATCTTTTATATATGAGGATAGGTTCCGGGTAATAGGTTAAAGGTGGTTTTCTACGAGAGCAGAGATTCTCTCAGTGGGGGGCACAGTAACCAGCCACAATGGGGCGTCCTGGTTGGTTGGGTTTATGGACCTGGGAAGCATGTAGAAGGTGGGAGTGCAGGGAGTGGTAGGGGTAAGTAGAGAGATGGACTCTGGGGAGAGGTTCTGGAATGAGCCTAAAGATTTGAGTAGTGACTAGAGATCCTGCTGGATTGCTGGAATGGGATCACTGTGGCATGGTTTGAAGGTGGAAGTATCTGACAGGTAATTCTTGCAGTTCAAAACTACGATGGTGGAGCCTTTGTCTGCAGGTAGGATTATAAGATCGGGATCAGTTTTTAGGTGGTGGATGGCGGTTCTTTCTGCGGATGTAAGGTTAGTATGCATGTTGAGGGATTTGGGGAATGATGGTGAGGCAAGGTTCAAGGATAAGAAATTCTGAAAAGTTAACAGGGGGTGGCTTGGAGGCATTGGGGGTGGATCACGGTTGGATGGAGGAGTGAACTGAGTTAGGCAAGGTTCAATGTTGGTCTTTGGTTGAGTCTGCTTGCTCGAGTTGGTGGCGAAAAAGTGTTTCCACTGGAGGGACCGGGAGAAGGAGAGAAGGTCTTTAAATAGTCCTGCGTGGTTGAATTTGGGAGTGGGGTAAAAGGTTAGGCCTTTGGAAAGGACTAATATTTCTGTGGGACTAAGCCTTCTGGAGGAAAGGTTCATGACTGTGTTGCGAGTCTGTTTAGGATTTGAGTTCTGTGTAGTGGTGGGAGGGAGTTTCGGAGGGTGGGGTAAGTGTGATAGGTCTGGAAGACAAGGTTTGTCGGCTATGAGGGGGTATGGGGGAGGTTTGGAGGTTGTTGTAGAAGTGGTGGACAGTGGTACTCTGAGGCAGTAGTATGAAGTGAGCAGGATGGAGAGCTTTTTGAGGTGGCATTGCGCACGTTGCTCAAGTTCCTGCAGGGCAAGAGTTTCGATGTGTGTTATGGGTTCCAGGAATTTGCGATTACATAGCAGGAGAATTTTGCCGATGGAGAGAAGGTACTACAAGGAGGATTGGGCTTGGCTGATATGGTTTTGCAGGACTATGTTGCTGAAGGCTAAGGATTGGCGGAATCTGAACAGGTGGAAGTCATTGTGGAAGGAGGGGTGGCAAGCAGAGATGGGTCATTTGATGGTAAGGCCATTAGGGGGGATTTCATGAGCCAAGCAACAACGCAGGAACAGCATGTGGGCCTGGGATCTGGCTAGGGATAAGGAAACTTTTCTGTATTGATGCAGATGGAAGGAGCAAGGATCCCTGGTGGTGCAAAAATGTGAAAAAATACGTAAGAAAGCAGAATTACGTCTGAAAAATTACGCAAAAGTACACCCAAATACGTGTGAAAAGTACGAAATGGATGCACAGGGGGGACAAATGGGATGAAATCTGAGTAAGGCGACGATAGTGGAAGGCGAAAACGCACTAAAATTGGCGAGAAGTCACAAAGATCAAAGTAGAGAGTAACTAATCAGTAATAAATAGGGTAGCAGGTTTGAGGACAGATAATCGTAGAGAAGGAGACGGCAGATGTGTCTAGATAAGGTGGATTTAGTGGGTGCAAACAGGGATAGAACGGAGAAAGTGTGGGGGGTACGGGAGGAGTTCGTAGTTAGAGATGGAAGATCGTGTGGCACCGGAAAAGTGCGGGAGATAACACTCACAAATACGGGAACTGACATGAAGAGCGTGATCAGTTTGAAGGTGTAGGCTTAATTACACTCCTGGAAATGGAAAAAAGAACACATTGACACCGGTGTGTCAGACCCACCATACTTGCTCCGGACACTGCGAGAGGGCTGTACAAGCAATGATCACACGCACGGCACAGCGGACACACTAGGAACCGCGGTGTTGGCCGTCGAATGGCGCTAGCTGCGCAGCATTTGTGCACCGCCGCCGTCAGTGTCAGCCAGTTTGCCGTGGCATACGGAGCTCCATCGCAGTCTTTAACACTGGTAGCATGCCGCGACAGCGTGGACGTGAACCGTATGTGCAGTTGACGGACTTTGAGCGAGGGCGTATAGTAGGCATGCGGGAGGCCGGGTGGACGTACCGCCGAATTGCTCAACACGTGGGGCGTGAGGTCTCCACAGTACATCGATGTTGTCGCCAGTGGTCGGCGGAAGGTGCACGTGCCCGTCGACCTGGGACCGGACCGCAACGACGCACGGATGCACGGCAAGACCGTAGGATCCTACGCAGTGCCGTAGGGGACCGCACCGCCACTTCCCAGCAAATTAGGGACACTGTTGCTCCTGGGGTATCGGCGAGGACCATTCGCAACCGTCTCCATGAAGCTGGGCTACGGTCCCGCACACCGTTAGGCCGTCTTCCGCTCACGCCCCAACATCGTGCAGCCCGCCTCCAGTGGTGTCGCGACAGGCGTGAATGGAGGGACGAATGGAGACGTGTCGTCTTCAGCGATGAGAGTCGCTTCTGCCTTGGTGCCAATGATGGTCGTATGCGTGTTTGGCGCCGTGCAGGTGAGCGCCACAATCAGGACTGCATACGACCGAGGCACACAGGGCCAACACCCGGCATCATGGTGTGGGGAGCGATCTCCTACACTGGCCGTACACCACTGGTGATCGTCGAGGGGACACTGAATAGTGCACGGTACATCCAAACCGTCATCGAACCCATTGTTCTACCATTCCTAGACCGGCAAGGGAACTTGCTGTTCCAACAGGACAATGCACGTCCGCATGTATCCCGTGCCACCCAACGTGCTCTAGAAGGTGTAAGTCAACTTCCCTGGCCAGCAAGATCTCCGGATCTGTCCCCCATTGAGCATGTTTGGGACTGGATGAAGCGTCGTCTCACGCGGTCTGCACGTCCAGCACAAACGCTGGTCCAACTGAGGCGCCAGGTGGAAATGGCATGGCAAGCCGTTCCACAGGACTACATCCAGCATCTCTACGATCGTCTCCATAGGAGAATAGCAGCCTGCATTGCTGCGAAAGGTGGATATACACTGTACTAGTGCCGACATTGTGCACGCTCTGTTGCCTGTGTCTATGTGCCTGTGGTTCTGTCAGTGTGATCATGTGATGTATCTGACCCCAGGAATGTGTCAATAAAGTTTCCCCTTCCTGGGACAATGAATTCACGGTGTTCTTATTTCAATTTCCGGGAGTGTATATCGGCGGAAGTAATGTGGGACATAAGATGCTGCACCAACAATCAGCGTGATCTTGACGCCGTCTGTGGTGCGCGGCCGAGTCCTTTGACACAGTGTGGCTTGTAAGTAGTGCGTGCAGTGCAGTTTGTAAGGCAACAAGAGAAACACAGGAAAGATAAGAAAGAAGGATGGACATTGAGTTGTAACACCTCACCCGTCACTTATCTGGTTTTGGTGTGTGTTCACCCCAGGTAACTAACAGATCAACAGAGAGTGCAAAACTGCCGCAATGTCAGATAACGCAAAGAAAGTAATAAGGCCCTGTGACTCGTGATTGAACTGCGGTGGCAGTGTTGGCATTAATTGGTTCAGAATTGATCCCTTTTAATTAAAAAGGGGTGCACATTGATGTTATACTCAGCTATCGAACACCAGATGCAAATGTTGAACATAAAATTAATTAAGAAAGTCACTTGGGATTTCAACTACTTGATTGAAAACAGATGCAGTCGATTAGCACAGATTTATTTTAACTCATGACCTTCAATCATCACATTAAATGATTCTCCTAACAGGCAATGGTAATAAATTGCGTTTGCGTGGAGTAAAGCGCAATAAATCAAAAGTAATTCCTATCGACTGACCCAGGCATAATGCGAAGTGCGAGAAGAATTCTACAATACACGGCCCATGAAACCCTCATGGAAACTTTGCCGACGTGATTCAACAAATTAATCAGTGGCCAGAGCGGACGCAATATCACTGAATTCAGCGTGGCGGAGCGGTGTGTTGTGCGGACGTCAGCCGACCTCATGGTGCTGCAAGGCTGTGCTCGTTTATTCACTCCTAGCTATCTTGCTCAGTACATAGCTGAACCAAAACTTCCTGTCTCCAAGCTCAATCGTTCCATTTGCTAAGTCCTAAACTGCAGAGATGCTCACTCTTTTTCAGGCAAGCTGAGTAAAGAACGCCACATCCACACTCTAGGCAAGCTGGGAACGGAAGACCACCACGGAGAATTCTCACAGTCCGCTCATTGCCTCGGTTTCACCTCCAGCAAAATCACTTACGCCAATTGCAGCCGGAGTCGCGTTAATTATGCATCGCTTCCCAGCGCTGACCAATGCCTGCTCTGGGAAGTGAACAAATTCCCACAAAATTTCCCTTCCTCTCAACTTCTGCTATTTAGCTCCTCCCAGGTCACCCATCAAGGTTAGCGTCTGCACAAACACCAAGTTTTCCGGAATTATGACTCCCAGGAGAGTACTTCAAATTCCTTGGTCCTACATTCCCATCGGAGGCCAGCGTATTTCATTCTGTCACTCTTCACCTGCTTTACTTCAGACTCTGCAGACCGTGAATTCAGCGTGAAGTTGCTATAGTCACGAACACGCATATTTTGAACTCTGTTGACCGCTCCACCATAGCTTTGCGCGGCTTTCTCGCATGTTTCACTGAAAACGGGACGACGGACTTTATCAACAGGCATACAAGTTCTCCGTCTGCTTCCCGGTACACCAGTATGGGGTCAACCACCCCCTCACTGTCATTCATCTTAAGGCAGCTGGAGCCCGCGCCCCATTACCGCTTTCTCAAGAGTTTGAGCTGCCCTAAGCTGCCTATTGTCGCTTCCCTTCACCGCTCCCCAGCCGCGCGCAGTGGTCAACTCGAATACTTCCCCGGGGGAAAATAGCCTCCAATAAATCGACGCGTTTCCACAAAATTTTCATGTCGTGTGAATTACTTTAAAACCATCACCCGACATTAATTATTCCAATATGTCCATACTATACCCTCTACAAGATGCATTGTGCCTTGTCAGTCATTTTTGTTCAGCCCTACTGTTCGCTCAACGTGAGTTAGGTGATCTTTAATGACTTCATGTAAGGGGCATAGTTCTTGCCTTCTTACAGAGTATAGCGACGCAAAAGAAGGTAGTTTCAAAGGAAAACAGCACCAAGTTAGGATCGAAGAAAAGCCGCAGGGCAAAAATCAAACAATGGAAAATCCAGGATGGAATGTAACAATACGAGAGAAGGAAAGTTGCGACTCACCATATAGCAGAGATGCTGAGCCACGATAGGCACAGTAAAAAGTTTCACACAATCATAGCTTTTGGCCATTAAGGCCTTTGTCAGCAGTAGACACACATACACATGTGTGCACACACACTCGCACAAGCGCAACTTGCACACACAACTGCAGTCTCAGAGAGCTGAAACTACACTGTGAGCAGCAGCACCAGTGCATGATGGGAGTGGCGACTGGGTGGGGGTGAGGAGGAGGCTGGGGTGGGGAGGGGGAGGGATAATATGGTGGGTGATGTGTCGACAGAAGTGCCGACACAGTGTTATTTTGAGGGGGCCGATAGGCACGCTATCTAACGCAGACGGGCGTGAATTCTGGAACAGGATAACTATTGAATGGTAGCAAGAAAAGTACGTAGCTGCTTTATACTTAACTTTTAATAATGGTTGTATACATCGTTCTTCTTGAGACATTTATACGATAACTCTCAAACTATGTAAGGCTAATGGCGCCTTGCTAGGTCGTAGCCATGGACTTAACAGAAGGCTATTCTAACTGTCCCTCGGCAAATGAGAGGAAGGCTTCGTCCGTATTGTCGCTAGCAATGTCGTCGTACAACTGGGGCGAGTGCTCGTCCGTATCTCGAGACCTGCCTTGTGGTGGCGCTAGGTCTGCGATCACACAGTGGCGACACGCGGGTCCGACATGTACTAAATGGACCGCGGCCGATTTCAGCTACCACCTAGCAAGTGTGGTGTCTGGCGGTGACACCACATTCCTCCCCCGCAAATCGGCGAACGGTCGTGAGATAGGGCTTCCGCCCGCCGTGGGGAGGACCCCATGTTGACGTATGCGATGAGGTGGGGAGCCTAACAACAGGCGAGGCTGTGCCACCCGCACCCGGCCATTCGGTCCGAGGGGAGCTAGGAAACGCCTGAAAACCTAGTCCAAGGTGCACGTCAACATGCGGTGTATGCGCCCGTAAAGAGACAGGAGGGGCTGAAGGGTCGACCTCCATTGCGTCGGGGTAGCCGACGCGTGATGACGTCATGTGGTCCGGAGCGGGCGGGAGTTCCATGGCGGAGGACAGCTGGTCACGGGAGCGATCGGCGGCGCGTGACCCTGGGGGGCGCTTGGCGGCTGCAGCGAAGCGGCCACTGCGGGCGGCGCCGGCTGGAGAACAGGCGGCGGCGGCGGCGGCGGCGGCGCGTCGCCATGAGGCAAAATGGAAGGCATCGTCGGTAACACCTGGGGATGAGGCGAGCCAGTAGATGGGTCCCCAGGGCGCTGACCGGACGGCACCGTCGCTGAAAGCAGACGGGGAGCGGCAGAACCCGTGCGACGACAGAGGCGCAGCTGATTGAGATGCCGACGCACCTCACCAGAGGCCCCCAAAACCAAATACATCGCGCGGCCGAGGCAGCGAAGAATGCGCCCTGAGAGCCAACGCCGTGAACCTCGATAGGTGCGATAAAATACAACGTCGCCTGGAGCAAAAGCAGGAGTCTGCCGCTGCACAGGAACCTGATGCGGCGGATGCAGCAAAGACATCAAGGTGCGATGAGGACGACCATGGAGCAACTCAGCCGGCGAGCGACCATCTCGGGGCTGAGAGCGATACGAAGACAAAAAGAGCAACAATGCGTCCTCCCGAGAATGCGACTCTTTCAATTTCAACATCTGTGACTTGAAAGTCCGGACCAATCGTTCAGCGGCACCGTTTGACTGAGGCGAAAACGGCGCGGATGTCAGATGTTGAATACCATTGGCCTGGCAGAATGACTGAAATTCTGCGGACATGAATTGTGGGCCATTGTCGGAAACAATAGTCTGCGGAAGACCTTCAAGGCAAAAGATAGCAGACAACGCTTGGATGGTGGCGGAGGACGTCGTGGAAGACATCCGGACAACAAAAGGAAAATTACTGAAGGCGTCGACCAGAACCAACCATCGAGCATTCCAGAATGGACCAGCAAAATCAATGTGCAAGCGTTACCAAGGGGAAGTGGCTTTTGGCCATGCAAAGACTTTCCGCGGCGGTGCGGATTGTTGTTCGGCACACGCCATGCAAGAAGAACACATATTCGTAATCGCAGCATCGATTCCGAAACAAGTACAGTGCTGACGAGCAAGTTGTTTCGTTCGCACTATACCCCAATGTCCTTGGTGAAGAAGCCGTAAAACAGAGGACTGTAACGAACGTGGGACCACTACTCTGGACTGATCATTATCAGAACGCAACAACAAAACACCACGTCGAACAAAAAGTCTCTCCTTGTGAGCAAAAAATCGGCGAACCAACGGATCCTCGATCCGAGACTTTGACAAGGCCATTGCGTAGCAACAAAACGCAAAACAGTAGCAAGGACAGGGTCAGCAGCTGTGGCTGTAGCTACACGACGAAAATCAATCGGAAACGATTCGACCACTTCATCGGTTTCCGAATCAAGGAACATGCAAGCAAGTTCGGAAGAATCGAATGCTTTATCCTCAGCAACAGGCAAACGGGACAACGCATCAGCGTTGCCGTGCGTAGCAGTGGACCGATACAAGATATCGTAGCGGTACTGCGAGAGGAAAATAGACCAGCGAATGAATTTCTGCGCTGTACGCGGAGGTACAGGCTTGTTCGGATGAAAAAGCGATGTCAAAGGTTTGTGGTCTGTGATGATGGTAAAGTGACGACCATGTCGCAACTGCCCAACGTACAGGATGCTGGAGCAGAGGCTAATATCAAGAACCGACTATGGCTGAGTTAACTACGGCACCCAGGATGCCTAAAAGAAAATCCCCATGCAAGAGGAGAAGGGACGCGGCAAGAGCAGCCCAGTTCAAACAGTTCCTTGCAACACTTGCAGAAGGAAGAGATGGTAGGAAGAGAATGAAGGATGCGTGTGTCCAAACGGATCCACAAGAACAAGCGGCAGCTCCCTCTCCCTACTGCTGGGGATCACGAACGCCAGGAAATCGGGCAACTCAAGACAGGCGTCCTGTAGCGGTGGGCCGACCAGCATTCGTTCAAGGGAGTCCTGTACTGGAACTGCCGGTGCAGGTCAACACAATTACAAGCTCAAATACACAAATAACCAATAACACCAACGCTAGTACTGACTCGAGACAACCAACAGCTGTGAGAACAGTGGTTGATCCGATCAGAATATACCCTAATCTTGAACACTCTTTACAATTATCCCGCCTGGAGGAGCCGGCTGTCCTGACCACTGCACTGCGACATCTAGTGCGGGTAGGACATAGGTACGGGCGTAAAGTCACCTTCTCGGTCATGGAGGCTGTTGACAGGGTACAACTAAAGACTATGAATCTCCCCACCGACTTTGGCGCCCTGCGTGACCTAGTAAAGAAGGTGTTTGAGAGAAGGAACGAGACCTTCAACTTAGATGAAATATACAGTCAGTCTGTCCTATCCAATGGGAGAATTGCCTACGACTGGACGAAAACCTTCCCAGCATCATATGTACACACATATTTCCCATAATTACAGAAATACAGATAGGGCAGCTAAATGCACATAATAGTAGGCTGGTCATGCAGGAGCTTCGAAGAGTGGTGGAGGAGAGGAGCCTTGATGTGCTCTGTTTGCAGGAGCCATACTCTCTTGCGGGGAATGTAGCCTTTGCTGCCATGAGCTGGCAAGTGGTTAGTTTCGGAGATGACCCGAAAGCCACCATCATAATAACCAACAAGGCACTGCGAGTAACGGTGCTCTCACATCTCTCGGACGATCACTGCAATGTCATCGAACTTCAGTCACCAACAACATGTACTTTCAATACGGTACAGACATTGACCAACTCACGCAGGTGGCAACGGTGCTGAGGGGCAGAAAGGCAGTTGTGGTGGCGGACGCGAACGCCAAATCCCCCCTGTGGCACAGTGGCACCCGAGATGAGAGAGGAGGCAAGCTGGAAGAGACTATCATGTCCCTACAACTCCTCATTGCCAATAGACCAGGAAACCCCCCCACCTACACAGGAGGGGGAGGAGATGGAACTAATATCGACATCACGTTGATGACCACCAACATCGCTGCCAGTATACAAAACTGGATTGTCACTGATGGAGAAACAACCAGCGATCACAACTTGATCACATTTACAATTTCAGATCGGGAATGCCACTGGGACATAGGGTGGGAAGTACAACTAAACTATAATAAGACCAATTGGGAGCGCCTTGCAAGAGAGTTTGACACTCCGACATGGCCAGATGATGACGAAGATATCGACAAACACGCCGAAGATCTGGTGGGTGCTCTTACCAGGGCAGTCAAGGCTGCCGTACCAACCAGGAGGAGAGCCGTTGCGGCTTCTCCATCACCATGGTCAGCGGAACTGGGGCAGATGCGTCAGTCTGTCAGGAGGGCGAGGAGGTATTACCAGCGAAGTGTCATCTGGGAAGAAAAACAAACATGGCTACGAACATACAGGGAAGCTAAAGAGCAGTTCCAGAAGGAACTGCGAACTGTCAGGCTGGAAAGCTGGAAGAAATATGTGCACAGCCAATTGGCTATGGACCCCTGGGGCACTCCTTACAAAATAGTAAGAGAGAAAATCAGGTCGCCAATGGTGCTCTCCACTATCAGGGACGGGAACCGGATGACTGGATCTTGGCAGGAAACTGCTGAGGTCCTCCTCCACTCCCTCCTCCCTGATGATAAAGAGGAAGAGGACACAGAAGAACAATGCCTAATTAGGCAGGCTATGCAGGCTGACTACGAGAATAACACCATGGTGTACCCTTTTTCAGAAGAGGAAGTGGCAGCCCACATAAAATTACTAAAGAAAGGAAAGGCCCCAGGACCAGATGGCATCATCGCGGAGGTGGTGCAATACCTCGCTCCTCAACTGGTGACACCTTTAGCAAGAATTTACAACGAGGCCCTGCGCCTCAGAACATTCCCCAAAATCTGGAAACAGGCCAATGTTGTAATCATCAAAAAAGGGCGGGACAAAGACCCTAAAGAAGCAAAATCTTACAGACCTATCTGTCTGTTGGACCTGTTAGGCAAATTGCTGGAGAGGTTGCTAGCTGATAGACTGACAGCACACCGGATGTTGTGCGGGATGAGCGACAGACAATTCGGTTTTCGGCAGGGGCGATCTGCGTGTGACGCAATTGCCCTCGCATCCGAGGTCTGTGGGTCGTCTCCGCACAAGTACATAGTTGGCATCATGGTGGACATCAGTGGCGCCTTTGATAGCCTGTGGTGGCCTTCGCTCTTCTCCTGCTTGCGGGAGAAGGAGTGTCCAGGGCCGCTATACGGCTGTCTTAGGAGCTATTGTATGGAAAGAGAGGTCTGGCTATCGTCCCCTAGCGAGCGAATTGGTAAGAAAATCACGAAGGGGTGTCCACAGGGCTCTGTCCTGGGGCCACTCTTTTGGGATATCAATATGGAGCCTCTCCTGGAGAGCTTGGAAAATAGTGTGGATGTGCTAGAGGCGATAGCTTACGCTGACGACCTCCTTCTGCTGGTTGGCGGCCGAAGTCGCGAGGACCTCGAACCTAAAATTAATAGAACACTAGCAATTCTTACACAGTGGTGCCAAAACACAAAAATGACTATTGCGCCTAGTAAGTCAACATACTTGTTATTGAAAGGCCAATTGGCCAGGAATCCAATGGTAAGAATTGAGGGCTCACTGGTGATTCGGCGTCGAGAGGCCCGGTACCTTGGAGTAACAATTGATGAAAGGTGGAACTTTGCCAAACATATCGAAACAGTTACACAAAGATCACTTGAAGCTCTAAATAATCTTATCATGATAGGACACAGTAGGTTTCACCTTCCACCAGAACTCATAAAATTGTACCACAACACCATTCTCGTTTCCATCGTGGGTTACGGATCCGGAGTGTGGGCGCACAGGCTCACGAGGGTCGTGCCCGCTATGTCTGTGAGGAGGGTGCAACGTAACATGCTTCTGCACTCCATCGGAGCGTACAGAACATCTCCAGGAGGGGCACTACTAACACTCATGGGGGTATGCCCCCTGGACATCAAAATCCGGGAACAGGCAGCTTGGTACTGGGTGAAAAGGGGAGATATAGAAAAGACCGAGAGCATCATGGGAGTGCGGGTGGGGGACAAGTTTGCAATTAAGAGGAGAGGAGAAGAGCTATGGCAAGAACTTTGGGACGCAGAAACAACAGGCCGAAGGACTTACCAGCTGCTCCCAAACATCAAAGAACGCCTCCAACTCACGCATTTTCAACCAAGCAAGGGACTGGTGCACTTCCTCACAGGGCATGGACCGTATCCGGCATATCTTTGCCGATTCGGGAAAAGGGCTACCCCGTCGTGTGATTGTGGAGCTGAGTGGGGCACTCCGGATCACGTGATCTATGAGTGCCCGGTCTTTGATGATGTAGCCGGGGAATTAAGAAACCAGCTGCCTCACAATAACACGTACTAGTTAATTAGAGACCCTACTACATTCACCATATTAAACCGCCTTGCCAGCGAGGTGTCAGCAAAAGTCCTGCAAGAATACCTCAGGGAAAACATATGAGCCACCAGACATGACATAACTGAAGGCGACCCATCCCATTCCGCCAGGGCGTGGACTGGCCAATCGCCGTGACGGTAGGAATCCGCCATGCCCTGGAACAAGGGGGAGGGAGCGCCAACACCCGAAATTGACAACTGCGCACCGATTGTGACTTAGAACCAATTAACCACTTAGTAGATAGGAGATAGAAGACCCCTAAAAGAACCTGCAGCGACTTTCTTAAGGCCAGCCCAGTGCCAGGGGCATGCTCACTGGGGTTAGCTCAGTGGGCACGGCCACACAGTAGGTTTATATTAAATAACTGGCACGCCTGTAACGCTGCAGGAAGTAGCCCTTAGATTAGTTAGCTAAGAGTAGAACTAGATCTTACCCAATAAGAAACTAACTCCTCATTTCCTGTAGCAAGTAAGTTCACTAATACTAGTAATAGAAGTAAACAATGCTGCTAACATCAATTAAATGTAATGTAGATCTAAGACCCACTAATGTATTAGGTGGTGGGTTACAATGTATGAAATAATTTGAATTTGAATAAAGAATTTTTTTTTTTTTTAAAAAAAAAAAAAAAAAAAAGTGACGACCATACAAGAAATCATGGAACTTAGTAACACCAAACACGAGAGCCAAAGCTTCTTTCTCTATCTGTGAGTAATTTCTTTGCGCAGATGGGAGCAATTTGGACGCAAAGGCAATAGGGCGATCATGCGAGCCAACTTTGTGCGCAAGCACAGCACCGATCCCGAAATCCGATGCATCTACCATCAACAAAAGGGGTTTCTGGGGATCGAAAGGCGTGAGGCAAGTATTAGAAAGCAACGCCGATTTCAACTGGCGAAAGGCGCGTTCGCATTTCGTCGTCCAGACGAACGGAACACCCTTACGGCGTAAGCGATGAAGCGGAGCTGAAATGGAAGAGGCATTGTGAAGAAAGCGATGATAGTAGCTAATTTTACCCAACACACTCTGCACCTGTTTCACATTGCGAGGGGAAGGCAAATCTTGTATGGCACGGAGGTGCTCTGGACTCGGATGTATGCCTTGGGCATTGATGACATGGCCCAGGTATGGTAAGTCACGAGCAAAAAACACACATTTGTCCTTCCTCAAGCGAAGACCATTTTGTCGCAAGACCTGAAATAACGTTCGTAGGTTCGCAAAATGATCTTCTTCTGTCTGTCCGGAGATCACTATATCGTCCAGATAGTTTGCTGCAGTAGGGACCGACGCACAAATAGTTTGTAAATATTGCTGAAACAATGCAGGGGCGGATGCACACCTGAACGGCAGTCTTTTGAACCTGTACAATCCAAGATGCGTGTTAACCACCAATACGCGCTGGGATTCGTCGTCCACAGGTATTTGCAAGTACGCATCGGCTAGATCCAACTTCGAAAAATATTTTCCCGGGCACAGTTTAGCAAAAAGATCTTCTGGGCGGGGCAAAGGAAACGTAGCAGTCACTAGTTGTGGATTCACTGTGGCCTTGAAGTCCACGCAAAGTCTCAATTTTCCGGAAGGTTTTGGCAAAATTACTAAGGGTGAGGCCCAGAGAGAAGCTTGCACACGTTCAATTACACCCTGTGATTCTAGATCGTTTAATGTTCTTGCGACCTCATCACGCAATGCGTGGGGAACATTGCGCGCTCTGAAAAATTTCGGTTGCGCGTTTACTTTCAGTTCCAAATGTGCTTCATAGTTTTTAGCGCAACCTAAGCCCGGTGCAAAAATGTCTGCAAATTCGTCACACAGACGAGAAACACTGTCTGAAGGCACAGCTTGATTCACTGATAGGACCTTATTTACTATAGACATGTTAAACAACTGAAATAAATCTAAGCCAAACAAGTTCACTGCAGAAGAAGAACGAAGAACGTAAAATGACACAAGTTTTGTTTGTCCTTTAAATGTTGCAAGAAGAGTGCACTGTCCTAACACAGGAATTGTCTGTCCGGAATATGTAGTTAGCTTAACATTTGCGGCACGCAACGGAGGTGCGTCCAGTTGTTTGTACGTGTCGTGATTGAGCAATGAAACTGCAGCTCCGGTATCGAGCTGGAACGGTATGACCTTGCCATTAAAGTCCAAATCTACAAAAAGTTTATTGTCCTGCTGACGACAAGAGCGACTGTTTTGTGCAATTTGAACAGACACTTGTACAGAATCACTTGCTAATTGACGTGATTTCCGGCGACGTCGACGCACAGTTTTTGTGGGACGAACACAGTCACTGTTAGAGAAAGTGGCACTGGACGAATCGGAATTAACTACATGAATGTCCATGGGCGAAGGTCCACGATCCTGTGTGTCCTTGGTTCGATTCTGGCGCGAAGCAAAGGGCCTGGAATGATTGTGATTGTCTGATCGGAGCTTTTTCTGGCAAACACTTTGAACATGTCCTTTCCTATTACAGAAAACGCAAATAGCTTGGCGTGACGGGCAATGTTCACGCGAATGTCTAGTAGCACACCGCGGGCATGATTTCACTGCATTTGTGTGCTGGCGCGGCACACCTGGCGTAGCGCGCGGCGGCAATTGCGTTTGTTTGCGCGAGGGCAGTTGACCGGGCCGCGCAGCTCGCCCGGCGGGCCGGTTAATGTTACACACTGCTGGCGAAGTTTCAAAAGATTCCTGAGCACAGTCAAGTGTGTCTTGTCTATCCAATATGTCTATCACTTGTTGAAGGGAGGGATTAACTAGTTTCAAAATTTGCTCCCGTATGCGAACATCAGAAACGTTCTGTGCAATTGCATCACGCACCATTGTATCTGAATAAGAAAGGCCACAGTCACAGTCAAAGGCACAGTCCCTAGTAAGTCCTTGCAATGTTGCTACCCACTCCCTATTAGTTTTACCGGCCGTACGTTGTGTACGAAAAAACGTATACCGTTTTGCAACCACATTAACTGTTTCTTTGAAATAGGCATCTAAAGCAGACAAAATTTCCTCGTAGGACAGAGTCGGGGAAACAATTTCACCATCACACGGTATGTGGACACACCGACACAAGAAAGCAAAAACGGCTGCCGCTCATTACCTTGAATTCTGTAGGCGGCGAGATGGAAGGCGAACTGTCGGGACCATTCTGGCCACGACTCGTGCGCCGCATTAAAACTGCGAAACGGTGGTGCAACGGCATGTTGTGGCTGCGGTAGCGGTGAAGCGGTGGCTGCCGCATCGGTGTGAATGGCACGTTGACCCTGGACGAGCTGTCCAAGGGCATCCAATAACGCCTGCGTCTGCTGATTCTGCAAGCGATAAAATTCGGACAGTACATCTGGAGAATGTGGCGAAGCCATGACACAAATAAATCAGAGCAAAGCAAGGAGAAGAATACGATCCTGTAAGCCGCGTCGCCAAATGATGTGTCAACAGAAGTGCCGACACAGTGTTATTTTGAGGGGGCCGATAGGCACGCTATCTAACGCAGACGGGCGTGAATTCTGGAACAGGATAACTATTGAATGGTAGCAAGAAAAGTACGTAGCTGCTTTATACTTAACTTTTAATAATGGTTGTATACATCGTTCTTCTTGAGACATTTATACGATAACTCTCAAACTATGTAAGGCTAATGGCGCCTTGCTAGGTCGTAGCCATGGACTTAACAGAAGGCTATTCTAACTGTCTCTCGGCAAATGAGAGGCAGGCTTCGTCCGTATTGTCGCTAGCAATGTCGTCGTACAACCGGGGCGAGTGCTCGTCCGTATCTCGAGACCTGCCTTGTGGTGGCGCTAGGTCTGCGATCACACAGTGGCGACACGCGGGTCCGACATGTACTAAATGGACCGCGGCTGATTTAAGCTACCACCTAGCAAGTGTGGTGTATGGCGGTGACACCACAGTGGGAGTGGTGGACGGTGAAGTGTTGGAGTTTAGATGGAGGGTAGGAGAGAAGTTGTGGAGGGGGGAGAGGGTAAGTAGCAGAAAGAAGAGAAATAAAAATAAAAATAAAAGAAATTAAAAGACTGGGTGTGGTGATGAAATGACGGCTGTGTTGTGCTGGAATGGGAACAGGGAGGGGGCTGGATGGGTGAGGACAGTGACTAACGAAGGTTGAGGCCAGGAGGGTTACGGGAACATAGGATGTATTGCAGGGAAAGTTCCCACCTGCGCAATTCAGAAAAGCTGGTGTTGGTGGGAAGGATCCATATGGCACAGGCTGTGAAGCAGTCACTGAGATGAGGGGTATCATGTTTGGCAACGTGTTCAGCTACAGGGTGGTCCACTTGTTTTTTGGCCACAGTTTGTCGGTGGCCGTTCATGCGGACAGGCAACTTGTTGGCTGTCATGCCTACATAGAATGCAGCACAGTGGTTGCAGCTTAGCTTGAAGGTCACATGACTGGTTCCACAGGTAGCCCTGCCTTAGATGTGAGAGGTAATGTTAGTGACCGGACTGGAATAGGTGGTGGTAGGAGGATGTATGGGACAGGTCTTGCATCTAGGTCTATAACAGGGGTATGAGCCATGAGGTAAGGGATTGGGAGCAGGCGTTGTGTAAGGATGGACGAGTATACTGTGTAGGTTCGGTGGACGGCGGAATACCACAGTAGGAGGGGTGGGAAGGATAGTGGGTAATCGATACCCTGGCGGTGAATGTAATTCAGTTGCTCCAGTCCCATATGGTACTGAGTTATGAGGGGAATGCTCCTCTGTGGCCGAGCTGTGGGACTTTGGGAGGTGGTGGGAGACTGGAAAGATAAGGCACGGGAGATTTGTTTTTGTACAAGGATGGGAGGATAATTACGGTCAGTGAAGGCTTCAGTGAGACCCTAGGTATATTTAGAGAGGGACTGCTCATCACTGCAGATGCGACGACCATGGGTGGCTAGGCTGTATGGAAGGGACGTCTTGGTGTGAAATGGGTGGCAGCTGTTGAAGTAGAGATATTGCTGGTGGTTAGTAGGTTTGATATGAACGGAGGTACTGATTTAGCCATCTCTGAGGTGAAGGTCAACATCTAGGAAGGTGGCTTGCTGTGTTGAGTAGGACCAGGTGAAGCAAATGGGGAAGACGTTGTTAAGGTTCTGGAGGAATGTGAATAAGATGTCCTCACCTACAATTCAGACAGCAAAGATGTCATCAATGAATCTGAACGAGGTGAGGGGTTTAGGATTGTGGGTTTTTAATGGACCCTCAAACCTGCTACCTACAGTAATATATTTATTGATGATTAGTTATTCTCTACTTTGACTTTTGTGACTTCTCGCCAATTTTTGTGCTTTTTCGCCTTCCACTATCGTCGTCTTCCAGCGATTTCATCCCTTTTTTCCCTCTGTGCATCCATTTCGTACTTTTCACACGTATTTGGGTGTATTTTTGCTTAATTTTTCGGACATATTTCTACTTTCTTACGTATTTTTTCGCATTTTTGTTCCACCATGGGTCCTTGATCCTTTCATCTTCGTTAATACAGGTAATTTTCCTTATACCTTGTCCCACATACTGTTCCTGCGTTGTTGCTTGGCTCATGAAATCCCCCCTGATGGCCTTACCATCAAATTACCCATCTCTGGTTGCCACACCTTATTCCTATTCCTCCAGAACCTCAACAACTTCTCCCCCATTTGCTTCACCTGCTCCTACTCAATCCAACAAGCCAACTTCCTAGATGTTGACCCTCACCTCAGAGATGGCTACATCAGTACCTCCGTTCATATCAAACCTACTAACCACCAGCAATACCTCCACTTCGACAGCTGCCACCCGTTTCATACCAAGAAGTCCCTTCCGTACAGCCTAGCCACCCGTGGTCGTCGCATCTGCAGTGACGAGCAGTCCCTCTCTAAATATACCGAGGGTCTCACTGAAGCTTCACTGACCGTAATTATCCTCTCATCCTTGTACAAAAACAAATCTGCCGTGCCTTATCTTTCCAATCTCCCACCACCTCTCAAAGTCCCACAGTCCAGCCACAGAGGAGCATTCTCCTCATAACTCAGTACCATCCAGGACTGGAGCAACTGAATTACATTCTCCGCCAGGGTTGCGATTACTTCTCGTCATGCCCACAAATGAGAAATGTCCTACCCACTATCCTTCCCACCCCTCCTACTGTGGTATTCCACCGTCCACCGAACCTACACAATATACTCGTCCATCCTTACACAACCCCTGCTCCCAATCCCTTACCTCATGGCTCATACCCCTGTAATAGACCTAGATGCAAGACTTGTCCCATACATCCTCCTGCCACCACCTACTCCAGTCCGGTCACTAACATTACCTATCACATCAAAGGCAGGGCTACCTGTGAAACCACTCATGTGATCTACAAGCTAAGTTGCAACCACTGTGCTGTATTCTATGTAGGCACGACAACCACAAGCTGTCTGTCCGCATGAACGGCCACCAACAAACTGTGGCCAAAAAACAAGTGGACCACCCTGTAGCTGAACACGTTGCGAAACATGATACCCCTCATCTCAATGACTGCTTCACAGCCTGTACCACCAACACCAGCTTTTCATGAATTTCGCAGGTGGGAACTTTCCCTGCAATACATCATATGTTCCTGTAACCCTCCTGGCCTCAACTTTCATTAGTCACTGTCCTCACCCATCCAACCCCCTCCCTGTTCCTTTTCTAGCACTACACAGCCATCATTTCACCGCCACACCCAGTCTTTTAATTTCTTTGATTTTTATTTTAATTAATTTATTTTTTATTTTTATTTCTCTCCTTACCTCTACTTACCCCCTCCCCCTTCGCACCTTCTCTCCTACCATCTGTCTAAACTCCAACACTTCACTATCCGCCTCTCCCACCATACTATCCCTCCCCCTCCCCACCGCAGCCTCCTCCTTACCCCCACCCAGTCGCCACTCCCATCATCCACTGGTGCTGCTGCTCGCAGTGTAGTTTCAGCTCTGAGACTGCAGATGTGTGTGCAAGTTGCGCTTTTTGAGTGTGTGTATGTGTGTCTACTGCTGACAAAGGCCTTAATGGCCGAAAGCTATAGTTGTGTGAATCTTTTTATTGTGCCTATCGTGGCTCAGCATCTCTGCTATATAGTGAGTAACAACTTTACTTCTCTCTCATTGAAACAAACAAATTTGTGTGTAAAAGTCGTCAACTTAGTCACAATGCCTATAGGATTTTAACTGTGTTTCTTAGATTTTGGGTAAGTGAACCTGTAAGAATTGGGGTGTGAGTTTTCATTAATTTTAAAGGTTCCTACGTAAAGATTAAAAAATTTCTTAACTTCTCTAGTTACTGCTTTGGACTTATTACAACTTTTTGCTAGAACTAAGTCTCCAATTTCAAATCATGTGGGCTTATTTTCCTGACACTTCTCTGCTTTCTCTTGTGGTAATGTTGGTACATAGTTTCTCTTACAATAATCCTCTCTCCCAGTGACAGATATAGATTTGCATGCTGGGCATTCAGTTAGTTGAATAATGGGATAAGCGGGTTTCTTGTTATACAAAATTTTATATGGGCAAAATCCAGATGTGGTATTTTGTAAGCTATTCAATACATGTTCAAAATTACTGATTTATTCTAACCAATTTGAATGATCCTTACTACAATAGATTCTACATAAGCAGTTTTTCTCTCTCATGTATCGTTCAGTTGTATTACAACTTGGTGATTAAGAGGAAATAAGTATATGTTTTATGTTGTAGTCTTTGATAAATTATTTCCAAACTCTGGTGGTAATTGATTTCGATCATTGGATAAAATTGCTTTATGTATTCCTACTGTGTGAAAATAAGCCTTTGTGATTTTAGAAATGATTTTCTTCCTGGTTGCTTTTTTCTAAAGGTAAAGTTTTACGTGTTTGGAGAATAAATCTACCATGACAAACATATGTTGAATACCACATTTAGTTCTTGGTTATTTGCCAAATGAGTCAATGTCTATTGGGTATTGTAGTTTGCATATATCCTCTATTCATTTTGTTGATAATCTTTATCCTTTGAGATCCATCATAATTAAAAAAAACTTTCTGACTCTTCTGGCAATGTTGTGAAAATATATGTTTTCCTGAATTTTATTGAATACATTTCAATGAACCACAAAGTCCAAAACTCTTATGAGTATATCCTATACGTGTGTCCATATAGTGATTCTTCTGTCCAAAGAACTTCCCATCCATCACTGTCAAGACTGTCTAACAAACAAAATAAATTTGAAAGTAAAGCATCATATCTCTTCTTTCCTAAGTAGCTTTTCATAAGTTTCCAATGATCATTGTGGTTTTAATTCGTTCTGAACTGATTACAAGTTCTCCTAGTTCCTTTTTCAAACTTTACTTCTTTCGGATACATAATTTTGAATTTTCTTTCCACATTTTTATTCTCATGTCTAACTTCACCCCTCCATAGGTAATGTAGATAAAGCATCTGCAGTTCTAATTTCTTTTCCTTTAATATACTAAACTGTATAGTGAAGTTGTTCTGAGTGAATTGCCTATCTGGTAATTCTTCAATGCTACAGTTTACACTCTTGAATATTTGATAAGGCTTTGTGATGTGAGTCAATTTAAATTATGTGACCAAGTAGGTAATTACTAAAGTTTCTTAAAGCCCTCAATTATAGCTACAGGTATCTTTTCCGTGATCATATAATGCTTTTGATGCTTTTGTGATGTTCTTCCAGCGAATGCAGTTGAATAGTGTTGTATTACCCCATTATCCTCTTCTTCTTGAAATAGATGCACACCTAATCCTGAATCACTACAGCCCGTCATTAAGCAAAAAGGTAAAGATAAATTTGGTCTGTGGAGGATCTTACTGTCATATAACTGTTTCTTAATTTGATCAAGAGATAATTGGCATTGTTTGTTTCACTACTACACAGTACCTTTCTTTAAAAGGTTGCTCAAACAGGATGCAGTTAATGCTTGGGTTCTGATGTACTGTCTAAGGAATCTTACTAATCCACAAGATGACTTTAATTCCTTCTTGTTCCTAAATTTTGGGAATCTTAGAATGACTTCGATTTTTTCTTGATCAGGGATAATTCCCTTTTCAGTAAGGTTATGGTCAAGGAATTTTAGTTGCCTCACAGCAAATCTACATTTCTCAGGTTTTAATGTCATTCCTTCTAGCTAACTTTTCCTTGTAATTTTCATTCCTTTTAGCGCAATTTACCTGAAGGTGTCTGTATGTTCTTCCTAAGTTCTATTCAACAATAAAACATCATCTTCATGTATAGTCAATTTTTCCAATGGTTTCCTTCCTGAAACAAAATGTAATCCTCTGATTAGCACAGATACATTTAAACCGAATGGTACAACACAATATTGAAGGCATTTCCCAGCATATAAAAATACTGTGATTTTCTGGAATCATATTCTACTTCAGTTTTGTGGAAACTTGATGTTAAGTCTAGACTAGTAATAAACTTTATATTTTCAAACATGTTTAGCAATTCCTCAATATTTTCTGGATCGCCTGTTTCTCTTTCAAGGTACTTCTGACATGTCTACAGTCTGAAACAACATTTAGATACCAGCTCTCAAGGATTGTTGTACTGACTCCTACTCAATGGCGGCCGCTGTTTAAGAGCACAAGACCATGTGAATAACCTAACTTTTGACACCTTGCGGATTTATTGCTTATTTTTCTTTGAAAGATTTTAAACGTAATGTAGATGCAGTAATCTGAAATACACGGCACTAAATCTACTGCACTGTGCTACATATTGTTCTTCTAGACTCAGTGGGACTTGGAATCAGGCTCGAGAGCACACCTTCACTTTTGCACGTTTTAAGGAGCTTCTGCGCATGTGCAACTGGAGTGACGTAGTTGCCTTATGGCATAAATACATTCGGATTTGATAAACAAAGTGCACAGATCACGGCGAGCACTGCTAGCCCTTACTAGTCAACTACAAGTTTACCTCAAGGCCACCAGGTGGTAGGACGTTACAACAGACTTTTATCTACATTCGCCATAAATCCCTCCAGGCTGTAGCACACTCCACAGATATGCGAATTCACTCATCATACAGTGCAATTAAATCGGACATCAGTATATGTTATACTGACAGAAAAATCTATTTTGTGGGTTTCTGAATGAGATACAGTACATAAAATTTTGGATTTTATTGTATAGTAACCCACTTGAGGCGCCAAGAACAATGAAGCACATCATCGTAGATTGTGAAACTGTAGCATTTACTCATGCTTCTGACATCTGTTGATCTTATGGTGGATCATGTTTATCTGTACGGTAGGCCCAAATTGTATGTATATCTGTACATTAACGAAAAGCTATCTCGCTGGTTTCTCTCGTGTTAACTTAAATATGGGTGAGGGGGGGGGGGGACAAATACGGTGTGCTTTTAGGCCTTATGGCTCTCAGCGCCTCATTTGTAGTCTGGTCAAGTAACCTTGTTGGTAGATAGCACTACTTGAATTTAATCATTTCCGCAAACGGCAGTTTGTGTTTGGAGTTTGTTGTCTAATGTGCAGGAAGCGGCTTTTCTGTGCAATGTGAACATGAACTCTGTTGAACCTGTATTAAGCGCTAACAGGAAAGAAAAATATCAGGAGAAGTTGGCTGCAAAGAAACTAGGGAATTCCAGACCAGATCCGTTGTCTGAGAAAGTAACGAAAACAAATAAGTGTGAACCGAACATGTAACAAATAAGTGTATAATAAGTGCAAGTTTTTGTATGGGTACAGTGTAAGAATGCCTGGTTTTCAGCGCAGAAGTTAATTCGTTAGCTATTACATGAATTAGGGATCTTGTACATTTGTCCAAAAAAAAAATAATACTCCCACTTACACAAAAATGCGAAACGCAGAGTAGCGAAAGCTTGAACATTATTATTTCGTTGTTGCCATAAACTGTACTTAGGCCTCATTATGTACAAAACAACAAAATTCAACAAAACAATTCCTTCTTTTCCCAGACAAGTTATGCATATTATTATTATTATTATTATTTCTGTTATTGTTATTATTACTGCTATTATTGTCATTATTATTATTGACAGTGGCTGAAGTTGTATAAATATATTGATAAGCATAACTGTTATACAGCAGATGCTATTAATTTCGCACTCTCAAAATTAGCTGGATTTAAAAAATTGTGAATACCCAGAATTTCTACCTATGAGCTGCCACTGCTCCTACTTCTTGCAACTATTCTCCACTTTTGTATTTTTTGCAACTCTTTTTCCACTTCCTTTCTTTTACATATTGGTATGTTATAGGACTTATCAAAAATGTATCCTGAGCTTTTAATTTAAGTCTACACATATAACCTTTTTTCTCTTCCTGACTATAACATCGAATCTATCCCTGTATTCCCTTAGAAAATTTCCTAGTTCCCCTCTCTTTTGTGTACTTAAAGGTTCTGCTTCTGATAAGTTTTTAGCTCTTAATTCACTATACGAATTATTTTTTATTTCGCCATTACAAAGTTCTTCATCACAATTAATAAAGTATTCTGGTTGTTATGCCGTGGTCTAAGGGATTTCACTTCAAAACCTGACATTTCGTCCCCATGTGCGGAGGACATTTTCAGGGGGGGGGGGGGGAATCGTAGCTTTTTTGAACGTCCGATTCACACACCTTGGCTCGCTACTGACTACAGCAAAATTTCGCTTCCGCGAGCTTCCTGGCAGTGGCGTGACGTCAAATGTTTTGAATATATGAGCGCAACGGACCATTGTCGACTACCATAGTCCACTGTTACTATGATCCCATGGTGGAAGACTCGTACACATCTTCTTCAGCACCGGAATCCAAATTTCATTCAGCTTCATGTCCTCCTCCTTCCTATTAAAATTCCTGGGGTGTTCCAGAATCTCTATGGCCTCTCTGCACAGCCTTTCGTGGTATCCGTTTGTGGCTGTCAGTACTTGAATGAATGTGATGGTCTCATGGCTGCAAAGCATGTTTCGCAACAGTTGATCTGTCTGTGTCCCTCTTCTGCAATTGCCCTTGTGCTCTTCGTGTTTTTTGACTCAAGTACTGGCAGCCACAAACAAAAGACTATACAGAGGGGCCATAGAGATTGTGAAACACCCCAGGAATTTTAATAGGAAGGAGGAAGGCGTGAAATTGAATGAAATTTGGATTCCGGTGCTGAAGAAGATGTGTATGAGTCTTGCACCATGGGATGACAGTAACAGCGGACGACGGCAGTCGACAACGGCCAGTTGCGCTCGCGTTTTTAAAACATGTGACGTCACGCCACTGTGCGAAAGCTCGCGGAAGCGAAATTTTGCTGTATTCGGTAGCGAGCCAAGGTGTGTGAATCGGACGTTCAAAAAAGCTGCGATCCACCTTGCCCTCCGCAGTTGGAGACGAAATGTCGGATTCTGAAGTGAAATCCCTTAGATCAAGGCACAATACCCTGGAATACTTTAATTGTAACAGTTCCGGCCGTGAAAGTTCACATTTTACAAAGTTCTTCATCTTCATCAAAATGATCCCTACCTCCAAACTCTTCCATCCCTCTAATCTGACTACTTTTGCTATTGTTTAAGATTCCTATACGTGTTTCACCTGAAATACCACTTCTTGGTTCAGTAAAAGCTATTTTCATACCTCTCTAATTAAAATTTACTTTTGCTTTAATTATCCAATCCATACCAAGCATCAGACTTCCATTCAATTCCTCAGTTACTAAGCATCATTGATTTTAAATTATACCAGAACTTGTCTAGTGATTAACTTGATAGTCTTTCCAGTGGTACCTTTCATTCTAACACCAGTTACAGGAAATTCAGTAAAATTTTTAGTGTTCTTCATCCTATCTTTTTTTTACATTCCACTAATGGGAGTACCACTGTCCAGAAGACACTTACCTCTCCAATTATTAACATGATCAGAAACATATGGGCTTCCAAGTTCATTCCTTTTTAGTTATATTCATGTTCAAATAATAAATCTTCCTCAGTTTATCTAAAGCTTATTCCTTTCTTTTCCTCTGAAACTTCATTATTATATACAGCCTGCGGACTTTCCAAAACTACATCATGATTGGATGGCTCCTCATTTCAATAAAATTTTATTTCATTACCAGAGTGCATATTTTGACAAATTTTCCTTAGAGTTTCGTGCATTTTATTACTATTTCCAAAATTATGATAATAATTACAAGCTACTTTCAATATTTCATCAGTAATTAAATCATTCCTCCTACTTTTATCAGCATAAGTGGGCACAATCTGACTGACATCAACTGGCAAAAGCAAACCATCATTTACATCCTTATTTATCGCAAAATCATCATCTAAACCTGCAATAACACTACTAACTTATATTCTGCATTGACCTGTCATCTTTAATCTCCACATAAATTATTCCATCTAATTCATCACATAGCACAAACTCTTCCTTCATCCCGGTGCCTATCATTTCAGTGATATCCTTCCTGTTAGTATCTTGATAATTGTGTTATCCCTTCTCCTATCTCTGTCTCCATGATGATAGTTAGAGGAACCTCCACTCCTATGAAATTCATTTTCTCTCTGTCTATCATTTTTCTCACAAGCCATATCCAATTTATCTATGTATCTCAAAAATTCTTCAACTGAATCAACTGGTCTGTAGACCAATTCCCCATGAGCTTTATGTGGTAATCGCCTTTTAAGGGTGTAAATGTGAGTCATTTTGCCTAATGGTTGTTCAAGGTATACTAATGTTTTAATCTGTTCTTCATAAAATGGTTCATGCTTCCACTATTATCTTTAAAACAAGGTACATTTAAAAACTCTGACTTTATTATAGGTTGCTTAGTTACTGACCAAAATTTGTTCATGAATCATCTTACAAAGTCTACAAAACTCATATCTGGATTAATAATCTGGTTTGCGCATGATAGGATCCCACTGTCCGAAAATTTTTTTACAAATTTGATTTTCAGGTTACCTGACATGTTGGTGGAAAAATTGTCTTTGCATTGACAAGTGAAATATAGCAGATGGAATTTATTATCACCTGTAAAATTCTTGATTTAATATTACTCCAAATGTTATTGTCAATAATGTTATTACTAGGTGCAATCCTCAGGTTCTCCTACTTTTGATTCTACGTTTGAAATATTGGTAACACATGCATCAACATCATTTTTAATTTCAGAAGGGTCGTTATTAAAACTTTTAGTTGTTTCATCTACTTTCTTATTTACATTTTGTTTCATTTTTTGCTACTGAATCTAATGTCTTGAAATTTTTATTATTACTTTCAATTCATGAAGTAGCATTGTTTCGATCCATTTTGTTCTAACATCCATTCCCTCAATTCTGTTAGTGATTTTGTGATTTTCATTTCTGAAACCTTCTTTTACACTAATCATATTATTCTCAAGCCTTCCTGTTTTTACTACTGTTCACCTTACTTAGATTTTAGTTTTCGTTACAGCTTTTTTTCACAACCTTCAAAGCTTCTCATTGCTTCTTATAATAATTTTGTAGTTCATCAAACCTCTCATTGACTTCTTTACTCTTTTTTTCTTTTATTACATTCGCTAATCTGTCAAACAAACAACTGCTGCTACTATTGTTCATGCTGTCTCTCTCATCAGAGCAAAGTAAAGGTGTAGAGACACTACCCAGTTCGTGATCTATTGCCTCTTCCTCAGACTCTACATTACCACGAATATCCTCATCATTATTCTGTGCTACTTCTTTCTCCTCCTCCCTTATTTCATTAATATTTTCTGCATTTAAATTACCTTAACTAATCAGAAATATCACTGAAAAGAAAGTAAAAAAAACATCAATCATAATCAAAATGTTCTTCACAAGACCTACACTCACTATCACTTTGAAAAAAAGTAGAAATAAATGTTGAAAATATCTTGTTGTTGCTGGTGGATCAGTTGTACGATATAGTATTTCCCTGTACTCACAGTTGAATTTCGTGTCATATCATGTCCAAACAGTTGGTACTATTTGTTTATTTGTTTATTCTCTCCTCGGTCCAAATTTTGTTTCAAATCTTAATCGTCCAAAATACATCGTCGAAATACACCTGGAATTTCAAAACCATGTTAGCGCTCCGATCTGAAATTTACAGTGATCCCAGCTCCTCTAGCAGATGAGAAGTTTCACATAAAAATTTCCTTGGCTAGGATCGAATACTTAACCTGTATTGTTTGCTTTGAAGAGTTGATCTTCCTGCAGTTGCAGTAGGAAGCAAGAGTAAATAGAATTAATGGTGTTTAGAAACTCTGAGAGAGTGGGTAAGAACGCTTACATTAATTCATACCACACATAGTTTCGAATTTCTGTCTTGTTTATTTCAAGGTGCAGGTGTAGAAAGTTGGCACATTTTGGGGCTTTTAGAACTGATTAGTTGTTTACTAAACTGATCCTCACTGGTGCTGCTTCGATACTTCAAGGAAGACTGGGCATACAACACTGGTTCCACATGGGCCTTATATACATTATGCTACAATGATGGGATTGTTAAAAACAGAAAATTAAGGAATTACAATGGATTATGACAGATAATAGTACATTAAATAACATTGAATAAATCATAAAACAAAATAACATTAGATTGTATATGAATTTAGTTACAGAGAAATCTCATTCCGAGTGAAAATAGTCAGATATGTAAATATAACAATACATATTGCATTTTAGTGGACTATTCGTAAAGTATAGAATATGAATTATTCCTAGCATGTTTCCTAGATCTAAAAAAAATATACTTCATTTCAGTAAAACAATCGTCTCAAAATTGAGACTGGCAGACAGGATAATGCTTTGTAATTACTTAGTTACACTCGTATTTTAATTGGATTCTGTTCTTTGTTTTTCATTTGTATTAAACTGCGTATCATTGATAAGGATTATAAGTGAATTTTACTGATTTTAATTACTTTCAAATCACCTGTGTTTTAAATATGTTGTCGACAATGCTGGTAGCACAATTTTACCAACATTAATAGAATAGAATGGTTTTAAACATTCCTACCAATTACAGTGTCTACATAAGGCATAATGGGTACATTGTGTAGGTCTCTTTCATGAACACAGTTCCCAAAATACAGTATAACTGATATTCCCCATATTTGGCTATGCTTGTTGACACGCTGTTAGCTTTTAAGTAAATTAATGTGATTGAGAAACTGCTGGTAATAAACTTTTTTAAAGAAATGTTACAGACCTAGCTGTTAAATTTCATGATGACCCTATATGACTGGAAAACTGTGGTCTGGTCAGTGAGTCCCGATTTCACTTGGTAAGGGCTGATTGTATGGTTCGAGTGTGACACAGACCCCACAAACCATGGGCCCAGATTGTCAACAAGGCACTGTACAAGCTGGTAGCGGCTCCATAATAGTGCACAATCTGCTTACATGGAACTGACTGGATCCTCTGGACCAACTGAATAGATCACTGACTGGAAATGGTTATGTTTGGTTAATTGGAGACAATTCACAGCCATTCATGGACTTCATGTTGCCAAACATGTCATCAGGCCACAACTATTTGCGATTGGTTTGAAGAACATTTTGGACAGTTCGAGCGAATGATTTGGTCATCCAGATTCCCTGTCATGACGCCCGTCGAATATTTATGAGTGATAATGAAAGGGACAGTTCGTGAACAAAATCACGCACCAACAACACTTCCGCAGTTATGGAGGGCTATAGATGCAGCATGCCTCAGTATTTCTGCAGGGGTTTTTCAAAGACTTGTTGAGCTCATTCCACGTGGAGTTGCTGTACTACGCCGGGAAAAGGAGGTCCGACAAGATATTGCGCTGCATCTGATGACTTTTGTCATCTCATTATACATCACTGTGATGCAACTATAAACTTTGGTACGCAGTTACGAACTACGATGATACTGCTATCAAAGTCGCCTATCAAAGAATGGGGCAAACGGCGCAGCGCTCTGACGTAAGCAGACTTCCTGCAGTGGTGGCATACCGAACCTGTTGGTGTAGAAGTGCTTCTTATACACCTCTAATTAAAATATGAGCATCAAAATGAGTAAATATTTGCAAGGAAATTGACATCATTTCACAAAAAGTGTCTAACATAAAGGCCTCTTGTTCTCTGGAAATCACCTGCTTGGAAGGTAACTAAAGCATGCTTCCTCATAAGTTACAAATATAAGTTACAAATGTATAATTTTCAAAGCTATACGTACGCATTTGTTTCCATCATTGTCCTCGTCACAGTTACAGTGTTTTTTTCTAAAAATATTTAAAAGAAATATAAGGTAATTGAATAAAACTCGAGAGCACTTCGAAAAGTGCTGCTGGATTAAAATGACTCATATTATTTTACTTCGTGGTTTTACTCAAGAAACTGGCAAAATTTTTCTTATAGTTTGTTCTCTGTAATAACATGTGGTGCCGTATTGTCAGGTAAATCTCAAAATCCTCCTTTGTCTGTTTTTCTGTACTGATGATGCTGTGTACAGTGTGTCCTTTTAACTAGTTAACAGTATTTCGTTTTTTGTTTTTATTTTCTTTGTTGCAAATTGGGTTTCATCGGGGTTGAGAAGATCCAGTAGAGTTACTGAACGTGTGGAATTCATTCTGATGCTTGACAATTTCTGTCTTATGTAATCACCTACATCTTCTGCGATATTACAGACTAATTTTTGTTCGTCCCTGTCAATTAGGTTACGCCTCATGCAAATAGGCACAGCTGTGGAATGATCTGCATGGAGAGTGAACTTCGTCGAAATATTTTCGGCAGTATGTAAACTGCGTTCACGTGTGAAAGTAAATACAGATTATGAACACTTTTCCTCCTTGCGTGCAAGGTTTTGTTTGGAAATTTTTGTTCTAATACCTTTTTCGATTTATTTTCGATCGTCTTTCTCATTTTAGTTTCGGAGGCTCTCGATTCCATATATCTGGGCTCTGGGGGAAAATATCTTAAGTAATGGAGTGCGTTCGGTATGTACGTACAGTCTTGGACATAAAACCTGTCTGCCGGCTAGCCACAACAGAGACTGTCACTCACGTACGGCGCCGATAAAACAGGTCGCCTCTCAGAATTCTAAGTCCGGCCGTTTGCACTATCTACAGTATTGTAGAATCCAGAAGTGTGTGAGTCAATTGTTGTCTTCTGTTCGAGCTGTTACAGTGCAGTTGCTCGTGGTCTGTTGGTAAATGTCCTTCCTTTTTTTTCTTAAACAGCATTCGGTTGTCTGATGGGATCTCAAAGATGATTTGCTTCACTTTTTAACCCAGCAGTAATGGCAAGTAACTTGACGGTCACAGAATCGACAAACTTATTCTGCGTTGTTTCAAAGTTTCAGTCACACTATTTGCAGGAAGAAATTGTTCATCTGTCGATGTTTTCCTTCAACACACTTGGAAATGACTCCAGCTTGGGTCACAAAGACATCAAGGGGCAGAATACCAAAAGTATATGTCCACGAATTTTATTCACATTTCGGTTACTTGCTTTATGGACTAGTGCGTGCTCACTAACGACACTCAGGTACACTGACTGCGAACTAAACATCGTAAAGAATAACTATCACAGTTACTTTTGTTCTTCTGTCTTAGGCGTACTGAAAACTGAAAAGGTCATTCATCACACGCGATTCAATCAGTTACACCGTAACCATTAATGGTAGGAAACATGACTTTTGATCAGACCACTACACAGCACTGATTGCAAAATGTGAACGAATAAAGCTCCAAATCAAGAAAGTCTACTGTGCAAGTAAACCATACACAATGACGGAAGAAGCAGGCTTAAAAAGCCACAGAGAAAATGAACGCAGCGAGTGTGTGCAGTGCTATTTCGATTCTGGCTCTGCTAACATGAAAGGAGTAACAGTTGTCATCATAATGTGGAATATAGAACACAAAATTCTGACAGTAACGTCTAGAATAAGTAATCCTTAAGCATAACTGTCATTCAATCTATAAATACTGAACAAACGACAACTACCTAGTGATAACGATTACAATATAACCGCTCCCATTGCTTTGTCAGTAAAACCGAAAGGGACTATGTCGAAGAGCTTTTCGATTTGCCGTATGCGTAAGACAAGGAGGACCTGAAATATTAACGGGTTCACCAAGCTGAGTGTGGTGATAATTTTCTAAGCAGCGTCTCATAGCTGGCGCAGAGTGTTAAGTAACTCAGTTGGTTTCAAGCGACGTCTCTAGGCTATGCAAAACTAGACTGAAGTCGTATGAAATGTGCAACATCCTATGACAAATACTCTGGCTTTTCAGATCTATAGTATTATGCTTTCTGGTAGAAATGCTGTCTGCGATTTGAATCAAGTCTCTCCATTCAACCACATACTTGTGTTGGATTGTATGGAGATATCTCTCAATGATTACAGCCACTGGTGAATCATATTCATGGCAATCTCATATCACAAAACGAGTCACCTTTTTTGAACCTATCTGCTAAGGACCACATACAGCAAAACTCCAGTATGGTTTTAGACAGTACCTCTGCATCTCTGTCCCATCTTCCCTGCAGCTTTGTCCATGTGATCGCTCGAACTGAAGTCAGAACTGAGCGGATGTCAGACAGCACTGTATCTAAGACCTTCTGCATACCCTGGAGAAACATAGTGAGCTGATTTTATGCGACAGGACCATGTCTTGACCACTCGGTGGAAATGAAAACATGTTGTCATAGATTCGTCGACCGTGTACATTGTGTAAGGCCAGTGCCAAACGAAGTTTTCTCCTGTATCGCGAGGTAGTAGAAAAGACAATAAGAGCAATTACAGTGATGTTTCTTGTTGGGAAAATTAGAGATACTCTACTCATATGAGAACTGGAAGAAAGACGAGGATTTTGCTAGTGCATTGCAGTGCATCTCCAAACTACATACAGGTACTGCTGTCCAAAGGAGATCTTCATCCCTCAGACTACTTTTATGTTTGTAACTCAAACATTCTCTCTATACTCGTAATTTTTTACCATCCAACAGAGAAAAACAGGAACTATAAAACCCCCACTAACGTCACCCCATAGACAACTCGATAAGATATTATCGCATCTGTCTCTTCCAATGTACTAAAAACGAATACCCTCTTCTTTCTGACATGGAGCATATGTGGCGATCCTATTAAATACTGGCATTGGTCCATTGGATCAAACAGCTAGTGACTGAAGTCGCTTGCACAGAACAGTGTAAAGTTTCATCTCCAATACTGTAGGACTACCACATCCCACAGATTATCAATCACAATAGAGGGTCCCTCTGTTGTTCTTTCGTAAGCATTTTGATATATTGTTTTTACTGTTGTAACACATTCAAGCAGTGTATGACTACAGCGTTGTACACTGTCATACATTTTGTTTTTCCATCTCGACTTTGGTGTCTGTGGCAGGTGCCAACATTAACATGTGCATTTGCAATGTTTTGTGGCATAATGAATAGTCTGTTAAATTTCAGGCATGCAACCCCACAAATAAAATTTTGTCCACTGATAGCTGGGCTGCGTATTGTCTGAACATCCTCAGAGCATGTTGCAAAACTGATGACAAGGTGCCATGCACTGCCTTATTTGCTCCACTACAGCTGTACACACCTGGGAGTTATAGACGCTGTTTGGCAGCAAAGAGATACGCTTACCCACGCGCAGTCTGTGGCAAAGGCATACAGACGTTTGTTTCCCTTATCGATATATGTTTGGCGACGATGACACCATGACGACTTCTCTGCAGTTTAATTATCCAAAGAGCCAGATTCCATGCTTTGTCCAAATTAAAACCATTATCTCTATTTATTAAATTATTTGCTAATCTAATCTCTATGGCTTCCTTGAAGAAAGAATCCCAAAAAGAAGAGGTGGATGTTAGAATCTTCACATCACTGTAGTCCATCGAATGGCCTATATCAACAGAATGTTTGGCCACAGCTGATTTTTCTGCCTGTGATAAGCGTGTGTATCTTCGATGTTCTGCACATCTCTCATGGACGGTGTGTGTTGTTTGACCTATGTATGACTTATCTCAATTTCCGCATACACACCCGCCTTACGAAGCAATAAATTGTCCTCAGAGCTGAGTAAAACTGCAATCACTGTGGGAGGTCGGAAGATCACCTTAACACAGTGTCGCTTGAGAATACGGCCTGTCTTCAAGGAAAGAATACCCACATAGGGCAAAAACGCACTTCATCTTAAGGAATTACTATCTTCTTCCCTATCACGTACCTGCATTCTAGGTTTTACATCGAATGCTCTACGAATTTGTTGTGGAGAAAATTCATTTACTTTAAAAATGCTCTTTAGGTACGTGAGCTCTTCTTGCAAATTATCTTTGTCGGATATACAGTGCACCCTATGCACTATGGTCTTAACGACACCAGTGGTCTGTGAATGGTGATGGCAGCTACTTGCATGTAGATAGAATTGTATGTATAGGTTTACGATATACACAATGTCCTAATGTGCCATCAAATTTACGGCGAACGACAACATCGAAAAAGGGGAGAAAGCTGTCTTTTTCTATTTCCATAGTAAATTTGATACTAGCATGAGTAGAATTCAAGTGTGTAAACTATGCTGCTTCCCCAATGCACAGGGTGGTTGAAATAAAAGGAAGAGGGGATGTTTGGCCACAGCTCGTGGTCTAGTAGCTAGCATTGCTGTCTCTGGTTCATGGGGTCCCAGGTGGGGAGGATTTGCACTGTCAAGCGACTGGGTGTTTGTACAGGTACTGATATCCACTCAGTTGAGTACCTTACAAACCAAATATCATCATCATCAGAGGTGGCGTTTCTTATTGACAAAAATGTGGAAGACATTGCAACATATGGAAACTGCAAGAGTTTATGGCATTGTGGAGCGTTTCCAAACAGCTGCCTAACAGTGGTGACCTCCACATTTAATCTCACCTTTCGGAGTGGCAGGGTAGCAGATGCCTAAGTTTCCCATTTCGAAGATATCAAGAGCATTGATTCCTTATATTACAGCCAAGTACACAGGTACTGTTTCAGTGCTGCCCATTCCTGGAAGGTGATGCTCCCACCGAGACTCTCTCCATCTGAAAGAAGTGGTGTCAGTCAATCATTATCAGGCAACCAACAGGGTACCAGTGGACGTTTGGGATGGAAAAGACACCATCGATATGGGACAATGTACTGTAATAAGCACCACAGTTGATAGTGCAATCAATTTTAGCAATTTCAACGCTGATCGGGGACACAGCAGCATGCTTCCGAATTTCTGTATCATCGCTAAACCACGCCTCTACTACTTTGCATGTACCATCCATTAGATTGCGAATGTAGATAGATGACTGTGCAGTATGTCCATTCATAGTTAATTCTTGAACATATACCCCAAAGCATACCACACAGCGTCCTATACCGATGCAATTTGGTTATCTACATATTTGTAGCACTTCGATCATAGTGCGTAATTTACGATTGCAACTGCCCATCCTTCCTAGATAGATGGGAGTCACAGAGTCTTCTCGCATTATTGGGATAAAGGTAGAAATTGAAAGATCACCCCGCATTGTCACTGACCAACCCTCCCTACAACACTGACGCTGATTTATTTCGCAGCTGACCAGATGTAGGAGGGTACTACATCCACTACATTCCATGTCTCATGGAGAAATAGAGTGAGGAGAGTCCATAACTGCTGTTCAGCGAAAATTTTTCTGCACCAATCCTACTCATGGCAATCATCCACGCGCACAAGATCTCTCCAGATGTGCGCTTGTCGAGGAGGTTAGCACTCCTTATCTGTGTATAGTAGATATGAGAGCGTTGTGATCCTATAACAGATGGTTAACAAGAAACGTGCGGTTTATGCACAGTGCTCTAGATAGACAGCGTTTGAAGCATTTTACTTAAATGAATGACTCCCAATGGTCTGTCCATCTTCGGACATAGAACACATCTCCAGGCGTAATGTGTGGTGGATGCACCTTCGAACCCTATCCTGGACTTAACATATTGTGGATCTGCCACTGAACGTCGCTCCGGATATAACGTGTGGCAGATCACCTTAAAACCTTGTCAGAGTCATGGCGTATTTTGGATCCACATCCAAACATCGCTCCAGATATAATGCATGACGAATGCACACACCAGCACTAACTCAGGGCTATTCTGGGCCATGGGAGCCATCATCGATACATGCACAGACACAGACATACAGAAAACCGAGCAAATGTAGTGGAACTGTAAAATATGTAGTTGGAGGTGACTGGATGCATTCGAGTACAATGCCATATTATAGCATCTGACGAGAACAATAGTGCATTTGCGCAAGGTGCTGACAACTATACTACTTTTACTACTTTTTGAATTTTAGAACAGAAGGGATGTCGTGATTGTATGGGCAGAAATGACATAAAATTGATAAAATTACGAAAATTGACGGAAAATATACATAAATTGAGAGAAAATACGCCAAAATGCGGGGATATTGAAGATGAATGACCGAGTACTTGAATGTACTCTGCTTGGTGCAGAATAAAGTGTCATACGGCGCACATGCTCTAGAACAATTCGTGAAATACATGAGCAGCATACATCTGAACATCCGGTTAACTGTCGAGATGGGGAAGGAAGGAAGGTTACCATTCTTAGACGATCTAACACAACGACAGGCAGACGGGCGTCTCGGCCACTCTGTGTACTATAAGCTGAAGTATACCGATTTATAACTTAATGCACAGAGTTTCCATCAACCTGTTCAGAAGAGAGCCATCTTGAACACATTGGTATATAGAACAAAAACTGTTTCTGACGATGACCGCTTGAAGTCCGAAATCAACCGTCTGAAGTACGGGTTCCGAAAGAATGGTTACGGTGCACGCAATATAAAGGCAGCGTTCTCCAAGAAAAGGAAACGTGAAAATGCTGCACACTCACAGGAAAAGACACCGATTGTGGTTCTTTCTATTTGTGGCGCTGTATCCACCAAATTGGAAGAGTCCTGCCTAGACGGGGTATAAGACCGAATTTTCGTCCTCCTAAGAAAATTAAGGAGATGATGCGCCCTCTTAAGAACAATCTCGGCCTCAGGGTCCCTGGAGTTTATAATATCCCCTGTGAGTGTGGAAGCAATGATATAGGTCAGACCATTCGTACCGTTTCCGTTCGCTGTGCAGAACACCAACGCCATATTAAAAATAGAGAACTGGAGAAATCGGCAATTGCGGAGCATAGCCTCACGAACAAACATAAAATTCTGTCCCACGTCTCCACGTACTGGGATTCTGTTATTAAGGAGGCTGTTGAAATAAGAATGAGCCAAAAGAACTTTAACCGCGATAGCGAACACCATCTGAACTGTGCATGGAAACGAGTGCTTGATGCAGAGAAGCAGCAGAGACGTTCCTTCCAAGGTTTACGTTCCAACGAAAGCGGTGGCGCCACCGGCGCACACATTGACACCGTTTACGACAGCAGTACGTAATCGCCGACCAATCACAAGCCGACCAATCAGAAGCCGTCCAAAGGCTATAAAAAGGCTACCACAGAAGCAATGAAGACAGTCAGTTGCTCCTGACAATGACGATGGAGGTAATCGTCCAAAACTTGAGATTTTATACCGAATTGACGCGGCAAGAAAACCGAGAATGTTTTACATACAAGTGCCGTCGCGAAAAACTTCGTTCCCATATCACAGATTATCTGCATGAAAATACAAATTATTAGAGTTATAGAACCATACATGCAATTTGACTGCCATAATTCAGTATGGTGTGAAAGTGCCACATGGTACCTGTAGATGTCGCGGTATAAAATCAAAGATGGCCTGGTTATATTATTGGGAACACACTGTCACTGACAAAACCTAAGCTAATTTTTGGAGTTATGGTGCACCAGATCCTATGCAAGGGTCATGCAATTAGTGTAAATTATGGGCGCGGAACAGGTGGCCAAAAACCTCCAAATATGTGCTATTGGAGTCACATCAGGCGGATTTGGTGGCCAAGACATCAATTTGACTTCACTAGTATGCTCCGCAAATCGCAGTAGCACGATTCTGGACTGTGACATGGACAGAAGGTGCCGCTGCCGTCAGGGAAGATATCAAGCATTAACGGATGCAGTTGTTGTTGTTGTAGTCTTCAGTCCAGAGACTGGTTTGATGCAGCTCTCCATGCTATTCTATTCTGTGCAAGCTTCTTCATCTCCGAGTAACTACTGCAGCCTACATCCTTCTGAATCTGCTTACTGTATTCATCTCTTGGCCTCCCTCTACGATTTTTACACTCCACGCTTCCCTCCAATACTAAATTGGTGAGCCCTTGATGCCTCAGAACGTGCCCTACCAACTGATCCCTTCTTTTACTCAGGTTGTGCCACAAACTCCTCTTCTCCCCAATTCTATGCAGTACCTCCTCATTAGTTAAGCAATCTATCCATCTAATCTTCAGCGTTCTTCTGTAACACTACATTTCAAAAGCTTCCATTCTCTTCTTGTCTAAACTATTTATCGTCCATGTTCCACTTCCATACATGGCTACTACAGTCCATACAAATACTTTCAGGAAAGTCTTCCTGACACTTAAATCTATACTCCATGTTAACATATTACTGCTCTTCAGAAACACTTTCCCTGCCATAGGCAGTCTAAATTTTATATCCTCTCTACTTCGACCATCATCAGTTATTTTGCTCCCCAAATAGCAAAACTCATGTACTACTTTAAGTGTCTCATTTCCTAATCTAATTCCCTCAGCATCACCTAATTCAATTCGACTACATTTCATTATCCTCGTTTTGCTTTTGTTGATGTTCGTCTTACATCCTCCTTTCAAGACATTGTCCATTCCGTTCAACTGCTCTTCCACATCTTTTGCTGTTTCTGACAGAATTACAATGTCACCTGCAAACCTCAAAATTTTTATTTCTTCTCCATGGATTTTAATTCCTACTATAAAATTTTCTTTTGTTTCCTTTACTGTTTGCTCAATATGCAGATTGAATAACATCGAAGATAGTTTACAGCCCTGTTATACCCCTTTCTCAACGACTGCTTCCCTTTCATGCCCCTTGACTTTTATAACTGCCATCTGGTTTCTGTACAAATTGTAAATAGCTTTTCGTTCACTGTATTTTACCCTTGCCACCTTCAGAATTTTAAAAAAACGTATTCCAGTTAACATCGTCAAAAACTTTCTCTAGGTCTACAAATGCTAGAAACGTAGATTGCCTTTCCTTAATCTATCTTCTAAAGTAAGTCGTAGGGTCATTATTGCCTCGCGTGTTACAATATTTCTACGGAATCGAAACTGCTCTTCCCCAAAGTCGGCTTCTACTAGTTCTTCCATTCATCTATAAGGAATTTGTGTTAATATTTTGCAGCCATGATTTATTAAACTGATAGTTCGGTAATTTTCACATTTGACAACACCTGCTTTCTTCAGGATTGGAATCATATTCTTCTTTAAGTCTCAGGGTATTTCGCCTGTCTCATACATCTTGCTCACCAGATGGTGGAGTATTGTCATGGTTGGCTCTCCCAAGGCTATCAGTAATTCTAATGGAATGTTGTCTACTCCCGGGGCCTTTTCTTGACTTATGTCTTTCAGTGCTCTGTCAAATTCTTCACACAGTATCATATCTCCCATTTCATCTTCATCTGCGTCCTCTTCCATTTCCAAAATATTGTCCTCAAGTATATCGCCCTTGTATAGACCCTCTATATACTCCTTCCACCTTTCTGCTTTCCCTTCTTTGCTTAGGACTGGTTTTCCATCTGAGCTTTTGATATTCATACAGGTGATTTTCTTTTCTCCAAAGATCTCTTTAATCTTCCTGTAGCCAGTACCCCTAGTGGTATATGCCTCCACATCCTTACGTCTGTCCTCTAGCCATACTTACTCAGCCATTTTGAACTTATTGTCGATCTTATTTTTGAGACGTTTATTTTCCTTTTCACCTGCTTCATTTACTTACTGCATTTCTATATTTTCTCCTTTCATGAATTAAATTCAATATCTCTTCTGTTACCCAAGGATTTCTACTAGCCCTCGTCTTTTTACCTACTTGATCCTCTGCTGCCCTCACTATTTCATGTCTAAAAGCTACCCATACTTCTTCTACAGTATTTATTTCCCCTGTATTTGTCAATCGTTCCCTAATGCTCACTCTGAAACTCCCTAGAACCTCTGGTCTTTCTGTTTAACCAGGTCCAATTTCCTTAAATTCTTAAGTTTTTGCAGTTTCTTCAGTTTTCATCTACAGTTCATAACCAACAAATCGTGGTCAGAGTCCACATCTGCCCTTGGAAATGGCTTACAGTTTAAAACCTGGTTCCTAAATCTCCGTCTTACCATTATGTAATCTATCTGAAATCTTCCAGTGTGTCCAGGCATGTTCCACGTATACAACCTTCTTTCATGGTTCTTAAACGAAGTGTTAGCTATGATTAAGTAATGCTCTGCACAGAATTCTAGCAAGCGGCTTTCTCTTTCATTCCTTAACACCATTCCATATTCACCTACTACTTTTAACTATCAAATTCTAGTCCCCCATGACTATTAAATTTTCGTACCGGTAACTATCTGAATAGTTTCTTTTATCGCATCATACATTTCTTCAATCTCTTCATCATCTGCGGAGCTAGTTCGCATATAAACTTGTACTACTATGGTAGGCGTGGGATTCGTGTCTATATTGGCTACAGTAATGCGTTCACTATGCTTTTCGTGGTAGCTTATCCGCGATCTTATGTTTTTATTCACTATTAAACGTACTCCTGCATTACCCCAAATTGATTTTGTAATTATAACGCTGTATTCACCTGATCAGAAGCCTTGTTCCTCGTGCCACGAACTCCACTAATTCCCACTACATCTAACTTCGACCTATCCATTTCCCTTTTTAAATTGTCTAAACTACCTGCTCGAGTAAGGGATCTGATATTCCATGCTCCGATCCGTAGAACGCCATTTTTCTTTCTGCTGATAAAGACGTCCTCCTGAGTAGTCCCCGCCCGAAGATCCGAATGGAGAATATTTTACCTCCGAAATACACTACTGGCCATTAAAATTGCTACACCAAGAAGATGACGTGCTACAGACGCGAAATTTACCCGACACGAAGAAGATGCTGTGATATGCAAATGATTAGCTTTTCAGAGCATTCACACAAGGTTGGCGGCGGTGGCGGCACCTACAATGTGCTGACATAAGGAAAGTTTCCAATCGATTTCTCATACACAAACAGCAGTTGACCGGCGTTGCATGGTGAAACGTTGTTGTGATGCCTCGTGTAAGTAGGAGAAATGCGTACCATCACGTTTCCGACTTTGATAAAGGTCGGATTGTAGCCAATCGCGATTGCGGTTTATCGTATCGCGACATTGTTGCTCGCGTTGGTCGAGATCCAATGACTGTTAGCAGAACATGGAATCGGTTGTTTCAGGAGGGTAATACGGAACGCCGTGCTGGATCCCAACGGCCTCGTATCACTAGCAGTCGACATGACAGGCATCTTATCCGCATTGCTGTAACGGATCGTGCAGCCACGTCTCGACTACTGAGTCAACAGATGGGGACGTTTGCAAGACAACAACCATCTGCACGAACAGTTTGACGATGTTTGCAGCAGCATGGACTATCAGCTCGGAGACCATGGCTGCGGTTACCCTTGACGCTGCATCACAGGCAGGAGAGCCTGCGATGGTGTACTCAACGACGATCCTGGGTGCACGAATGGCAAAACGTCATTTTTTCGGATGAATCCAGGTTCTGTTTACAGCATCATGATGGTCGCATCCGTGTTTGGCGACATCGCCGTGAACGCACATTGGAAGGGTGTATTCGTCATCGCCATACTGGCGTATCACCCGACGTGATGGTATGGGGTGCTATTGGTTATATGTCTCGGTCACCTCTTGTTCGCACTGACGGCACTTTGAACAGTGGACGTTACATTTCAGATGTGTTACGACCCGTGGCCCTACCCTTCATTCGATCCCTGCGAAACCATACATTTCAGCAGGATAATGCACGACCGCATGTTGCAGATTCTGTACGGGCCTTTCTGGATACAGAAAATGTTCGACTGCTGCTCTGACCAGCACATTCTCCAGATCCCTCACCAACTGAAAACGTCTGGTCAATGGTGACCGAGCAACTGGCTCGTCACAATAGGCGTCACTACTCATGATGAACTGTGGTATCATGTTGAAGCTGCATGGGCAGCTGTACCTGCACACGCCATCCAAGCTCTCTTTGACTCAAAGCCCAGGCATATCAAGGCCGTTATTACAGCCAGAGGTGGTTGTTCTGGGTACTGATTTCTCAGGATCTATGCACAAAGATTGCGTGAAAACGTAATCACATGTTAGTTCTAGTATAATATATTTGTCCAATGAATACCCGTTTTTCATCTGCATTTTTTCTTGGTGTAGCAATTTTAATGGCCAGTAAACTATTATACCCAAGAGGACGCCATCATCATTTAGCCATACAGTAAAGCTGCATGCCTCGGGAAGAATTACAGCTGTAGTTTCCCCTTGCTTTCAGCCGTTCACAGTACCTACACAGCAAGGCCGTTTCGGTTAATGTTACAAAGCCAGATGAGTCAATCATCCGAACTGTTGCCCCTGCAGCTACTGAAAAGGAACCACACGTTTGTCCGGCCTCTCAACAGATACCCCTCCATTGTGGTTGCACCTACGGTACGGCTATCTGTATCGCTGAGGCACGCAAGCCTCCCCACCATCAGCATGGTCCATCGTCCATGGAGGGGGAACGGATGCAGTGGATCTGCAATAATGTTCACATAGTCTATAGCTGTCATGGTACCTTAGATTACTACTACACGTATCATGACAGCTCACGTGAATGTCCCCCATAGCGTAGTATGGCCTCCACTGTCCTACGTAGTGCTGTCCATGTTATGATGGCATATCAAGACACGACCATCGACCTAACGTAGGGAGAAACGTGATTCATCAGACCAGCTGACACGTTTCCCCTGACCCACCCGACCCAATCTCAATGATCCTGTGCCCAATGCAGTCGTGATCGATGATTTCGTTGGATCAACATTCAGACATGTAGGTTTGTGTCCAGTGAAACGCCATGTTCAACAACGTATGCTGAAATGTGTGTTCCAGAACACTTCTGCCTGTACCAGCAATCTACTATGTCAGATCTGCCACAAATCGCTGTGTATCCCTTACAGAGTGGGCAACCTCCCATTTCCACGTTCTATGATGAGTTGTGGTGGTCCTACCGTTGTCATCTACCCCTGGTTTCACCGTACTTCAGACGCTCACATCAGCAGCACGTGAAAGGTCGACCAGCTTCGCCGTTTCTGAGATGCTCGTTTCAAGGTGTCTCGCCACAACTATGGATTTCCCCGTTTACGCTGAGTATCGTCACTAGCACAGTCCTCTATCCGTCTTTGTTGCTCTTATGTAATTCCATGTCGCGTCACGTGCCCCTAACGCCACTGCGAAACTATCATTTATTTATCCTGTACATTATAACCCAACTACAAATGCGACGTCATGTCCTTCATGCAGTATCGGTGCGGTACAAAACGCGCAAAGCCGACTCAACTTGTTAGTGCTCCTTGAGAAACCGGCTTCATCAGTACTTGCTGATCATGGTCAATGCGTCTTCACAGTGTCCGCCTTCCAACGTATGATCCAGAGTGCCCACACTACCACAAATGGAAGTTTCATTTATATCTTCTCTGACTTTTGATTTTCTACAGATAAACTGCAATCCGACTGTGATCCACCGAGCAACGGATCAGATCGACCACTGGACTGAGGAAGTCCAGTCTGAAGCTGTTCCTGACCTTGTGGAGAAATTCGTACGTTTATTTTTTTGTATTAAAGGCAATACACTCATTTCTCTACAGACGCTCACATCAGCAGCACGTGAACGGTCGACCAGCTTCGCCGTTTCTGAGATGCTCGTTTCAAGATGTCTCGCCACAACTATGGATTTCCCCGTTTACGCTGAGTACACTCCAAAAAGTTTCGAAACTTATTTTACTCCTGTTGTACAAGCGACGTTAGTGCAGTAACTAGCATGGTAGGTGCTGTTTACATCATGTGTGCTTTTGACAACTTATTTGTAAGTAGACAGTGTTCATCAGTGGACATGCGGCCGTAGTTTTTCAACGTTATTGTGTCGCAAATTGCAATGGGGCAACATCTCTAAATGTGTTGAAGGAAAGTAAAGCGTGTGCAAAGTTTGTCCTGCACAACTCCTGAACAAAAACAGTGACGAGCGGCCACCTGCCGTTATTTGATTAAAACGCGAACTGCTCTTCTCTGGAAAAAATCATTACGGATATCGAGATCTGATGTTATCAATAAGAACCTACCACTAAGTGAATAAGTGTAAAAAATTCACATGAAAAGTCAACGGTATGGTGACTTAACCGACATTCAAGCCAATGTACCGCGCCAGTTAACGCCATACCAAAGAAGGACTTTTTTCGCAGTTTCACTCGGTTCTATGAAAGTTGTGTGTATTGTACTTAAGTGGTGGTACCTTCTGCTATGCACTTCACAGTGGTTCGCAGAGTATAAATATGGACGTATTTGTTGATGTGACAATGTAGAACACCTGAAGCGTTAAAATCACCCCGTAACAATTCTCTATATTTTATTCATCCAGTCTCGAAACTTTTCAGAATGACGGGGTATTGTATTCCCTAGTTTTGCCTCATTTCAAAGCAGGGGAGAGCTGCTTTTCAGACTTTCACCTGTAGCCAGCTCTTTAATAAATGTTTAATATTTTTCTTAGTCCATTTTTAAATGATGGCATTTACTTTTCATGTGCTGCAATCTTTTTCTGAATTTACAATAATTACTCCGGAAAATTACGGTTTTTTCAAATGTAAAACCATGTTCCAAGGTATAACATAGTCTTTTACATACGAACGAATATTATACTTAAATTTAAAAGCATTGTTATCGAGAAAATCTTTTCAGTACTGTATTTAGTCATCTACCAGATACTCTGCTACACACCCATAACCAGTAAGTGAAATCAAATGAAGCAGAAGTATTATCAGAAAATAGTTACAAGTTAAACACAATTTGAAATTGAAGCTGTTGGAAACTAACACTAATACCCATTTTCAAGAAAGATAAAAGTTGATAAGGCATTAATGAAACTCGGTTAATTTGCAAATATCCCGTTTTCCATGGTGAAAGACCTGCCTTTATTTCGTAGTACAATAAGGTGCACGAGCGACGAAGTACGGCGTCACCTTTTACACGTTACATAATTAGTTTTAAAAATATATAGAATTTTATTTGCCATAAAATTCTGCAACTGAAGATTTCACAAATTTTTCCAAATAAGTTTAGTGTATTACTTCAATGTATAGAACTACACAAAACACAAGCTCACGCCTAGCAATAACAAAAACTGTAGAAAATGGCGGAAACTGCTTATGGCGGTCTCTCGTGCGCACTACTTCAAGTGATTCTAGTACCAGTCACTAGATTCAAGCACCGACAAGGAAACATGTGTTCCTCTAGGTTAGGGTTTCCCAAACTGTGTTCTGCATGTAGTGAATAAGAGCTCCACAAAAAACTGTTAACAACATGCCGCTTTTTGACAATACTAATGTTTTTAAACTGTATTATGTTCTCTGTCATACTACTTATGATTTAGAATCGAAATAATCACTGAATAAAACAAGCTTTTCTCATTTTTTAAATTTGATTCAATCTTCAAAATAAATAAGGTGTTAAATCAAAATACAAGGATTCTCAAAGTGTTTCATCAAAGGAAAAGTTCGGGAACCCTTTTATATAAACTACTCTTTTCCCAAATTCATGTTTTTGCATTAAATCACCTTCCTTTAGCCAATACGGAGTACTATTTTTTTATGTCTACGTTTAATAGGCATAGTCCCATAACGACCATCAACACACTGATCGTCATCATAAAGAAGACAGTCGTTAACATCAGAAGCACATCTCATTGCTGTCTTCTGAGTACTGTATCTCTATTCACAAGGTGATTACTATGGGCTCATATGCTCATATTGTATTTCACAACAGACACCAAAATATATTGGCTACACAATTTGATTATTTTTAAATGAAGTCGAAACTATTAGATCTATAACAAAGTATAGGGCCATAGATACAGAAATGTGTGAAACGCGTTTGGCTGTCAAGAAGGGCAATGCGCTATGGATGCAACCACTGCCGTAGGATAATATGGTAGAAAGATCTCTCAGAAAACCCAGGGAAATTTAGGTCATATATAAAAGCAGTTAGTGACTCCAAAGTTAGTGTCGAGATGCTCGTAGACGAGACAGGAACTGAAATTCAGAGCAGCGAAACAAAAGCAGAACTACGAAATTCATTTTCAAGTGCTCCTTAACAAAGAAAATGCCAGATTATTGCTCCGATATAATTCTCTCACCATACGCGTGAAATAGCTCTTAGTGTCAGTGGTGTTGAGAAACAGCTAGAATCATTAAAACTGAACGAAGATCCTGAGCCTGATGGAATTTCTATCGGATTGTATACCGAATTTGCAGCTGAGTTGGCCCCTTTTTTAACCACAATACGCCGATGAGCCCTCAAACAGTAAATGGTACACATTGGTTGGAGACCAGCACAGGTTACACTCGTCTCAAGGAGGGCAGCAGAAGTGAGGTACCAGACTATCGTCCAGTTTCCTTGACTGCATTTGTTGTATCTCGAACAGAGTGATCTACATTACAAACAGCATAGATTCCGAAAGCATCTATCAAGTGCAACCCATCTCGAGCTTTCCTCACATGACATCCTGAAAGCCATGGTTGAAGGTAGTCAGGCAGATGCAGTATTTCTTGATTTCCGAGAAACATTTGACTTAGCCACCTGTACACATTTATTCATTTGAGATAGGAGTCAGGATTTCTTGGTAGGGAGGAAGCACCACGTTATCTTGGATGGAGAGTCACCATACGACGTCGAATTAAAAAACGTGTGCCCCAGTAAAGTGCACTGCGATCTTTGCTGGCGTTCAGTCGTGGAATGCAGACTTTCACAGCCGGTATTTGCGTTGTTACTGATTTTTTGTTTACGGGCGCGGGGCCATGGTCCAAGGGATAATTCTCTGCCTCCCAAACAAATTACCGTTGTAGGGAGGACGTGTCAAGAAAGGTGAAACTTTTTGAAGAAACACGGAAGAAGAGCTTTCGTTTAAGTAATTCTCTCACCATTTGCCGCGGTACAGACACACCTCTACAACAGCGAATTTTCTGAGGGTGAAGAGAAACTTCATTTCTGCAGCTGCACAGTGGATCGACGATTGCGCAGAGTCAGTACTGCTCTGAGAGCGCATCCATCACACGTGACCCGACCTGACCGCCGGCCGTTGTGGCCGAGCGCTTCTAGGCGCTTCAGTCCGGAACCGCGCTGCTGCTACGGTCGCAGGTTCGAATCCTGCCTCGGGCATGGATGTGTGTCATGTCCTTAGGTTTAAGTAGTTCTAAGTCTATGGGACTGATGACCTCAGATGTTAAGTCCCATAGTGCTCAGAGCCATTTGAATTTTTGACCTGACCGCTGTAAACTCTAAGCTAATGGAGCTACACGTTATTCTCAATAATAAGTTGTGTCGCGATGTTTGGGAGGCAGAGAATTACGCCTTCAGCCATAGCCTTATGACCATAAATTAAATATCAGCAATAACGCAAATACCGGCTGTGAAAGCCTGCATTCAGTGACTATTCTGTGAAAGCGTATTAAGTAAGTTCCAAGAACCAAGTTTAAGTAATGAATCTAGGAATATACCACAAACCCCCATGTATAGCTTCCATAGGGAGTCAAACGATTAAATTAATTACAGCGCGCACAGAGCTGTTTATAATTCGGCCCGTACTCTATACATGAATGGAATTGGAAGACGACCTAATAATTGGTACAAAGGGAATTACCCTCTGACTTGCACTTTACAGTGGTTTGCAGGTTATGAATGTAGATGTAGACCTTTAGCACAATTCCTGTGGAATACGGACCCGTGATTTGTTGAAGCGGAACTGGTGCATCCTGGATGTATTCAGGAGAATCTGACGGCCACGACATCAATACGAGTTCAGTAGCATGGTCATCAAACTCTGTAGTACGTTTCTGGTCTTGTGATACTGACACTTACCCTGCTGAAAGATGTCATAGCTGTCGAGAAAGACATCAACATGAATGGATGCAGGTGGTTCGCAACAGTGCTCACATAGTCCACAGTTGGCATGCTTCCTTCGATTACTACGACAGAGTCCATGGAAGTCCAGCTGAATGTTCCCTCTAGCATAATACTGCCCCTACCAGCCTGCCTGTGTGGTACGGTGCGTGTATCGAGTAGCCTTTCTTCTGGATAACGGTGTATCCAAACACGACTATCGATATGATGTAGCAAGAAACGTAATTCATCTAACCAGCCGATACGTTTCCATTGGTCTTGGTTTCCATTGGTCCAATCTCGATGATCCCGTAGCACTTCAGCTGTAACTGACGATGTCGTTGGCTTAAGAACGGAACACGTGGGGGTTGCAAACAGCAGAACGTTCAACAATGTGCGCTGAGGGTGCACTCCGAAACACTTGTGAGTGAACCATCATTTTACTCTGTCGTCAGACCCGCCACAGACCGCCGGCTGTTCCGCTTTACAGAGCTGGCAAGCCCCCGTTCCTCTCATTCTGTTATGATGTTTGGCATCCAATACTTAGTCATCAACTTGTGGTTTCACCGGGCTTCAACCATTTTCCATAGATGCTCATCGACAGTACTATGTGAACAGCCGACCAGCTTCGACCTTTTCCAGAAGCTCGTTGCCAAGCACCAGGTCAAGGCAATTTTCTTTGGTTGGATTCACGTAAGTCAGTGTTTTTCTCCATTTGCAGGACACGTCAAGACTCGAATGATTCCCCATTAGCCTCTCTGCTCTTATACACTTTCCTTACGGTGTCATGTGCTCGCAGCGCTGCCAGGTGGCATTCAATCTCGCAGTTGGCAGTGGCCATATACTGTGGTCACAAGAGTCATAGGGTGCCTCCTAATATCGCTTCGGACCCTCTTTTGCCCAGCCTAATGCAGTGTCTCGACGTGGCATGGACTCAACAAGTCACTCCAGAAATGCTAAACCATGCTGCCTATATAGCCGTCCATAATGAGGAGTTTGTGCATGGACTGACCTCTCGATTATATCCCACAAATGATAGCTGGTATTCATATCGGGCGATCTGGGTGGCCGATTATTAGCTCGAAGTGTTCAGAATGTTCTGACATGGTGCATAGTCATCCATAAAAAATTCCATCGTTGTTTGGAAACATGAAGTCCATGATAGACTTCAAAGAGTCTCCAAGTAACCGAACATAACAGTCAATGATCCGTTCAGTTGGAACGGAGGATCCAGTGCATTCCATGTAAACACAGCTCACACCATTATGGAGCCACCAACAGCTTGCACAGCGCCTTGTTGACAACTTGGGTCCATGGTTTCGTGCAGTCTGTGCCACACTCGGACTTTACCAACTGAAACCTGGTCTCATGTCACTAGGTCACGGCTTTCCAGTCGTCTAGGGTCCAAACGATATGGTCATGAGCCCACGGATAGACAGTGCAGGCGATGTCGTGCTGATAGCAAAGGTACTCGCGTCGGTCGCCTACTGCCATAACCCATTAACGCCAAATTTCCCCACACTGTCCCAAATGATGCGTTCGTAGCACGTCCCACATCGATTTCTGCGGTTATTTCACGCAGTGTTCCTTGCCTTTTAGCACTGTCCATTCTACGCAAACAGTGCTGCTCTCGATCGTTAAGGGAGGGCCATTGGCCACTGCGTTGTCCGTGGTGCCCGCTAATGCCTGATTTTTGGCATTCTCGGCACACTCTTGACACTGTAAATCTCGGAATACTCCCAAACGATTTCCGAAGTGGTATGTCTTATGACTCTAGCTCCAACTACTATTCCACCCTCAAACTCCGAGGTTGTTGAAACTGTCATAAGATCTAACATCAATGCTAATACGTACATAGATCGAATACCTCTCACAAACAAGACCAAGTGTATTGTTTCTTCCACCGATTCCCCCTTAATACATCTGTCCTTGGCTGCAGTAATTACTACTGCTGTACAGTAGCATACTACGCCCGTAGGAGGCCCGGGCAGCGAAGCTAAATAACACCCTCGGTAAGTTTGGAAATGATTTATTTGTAGTGTTCATTTTATAAAAAGTAAGTAATAATGGCCTAATGACTGACAAAAAGAAATAAAATATTTGTAATGTATATACTCAGCTCTAGTAACTGTAATACACGTACTTATAGATATAGGTGAGAAACAATACGAATCAGCATTTAGCACAGCAACCATCTGGTAGAGTGCAAAAAATATTAAAGAATACAGTAAGAAAACTACCTTTTATTTTATACGTCTGGAAACAAAACTTGTACAGTTGTAATATCAATTAGTTTCATAAACTTGATACGACATGGTAGTTATTATTAATATTGTTAAAGAACATGTTTTCTTGCCTTTATTTTACAGAATTCACGATAAAGCCTTTGAAATCTGTTTCATTTGAAACTTTACTTTTAATTGATAAAATCGACAGAATGGCTAGCCGTTCTTGATTTATTTTAGAGCGAAGATAATTTTTATCGCTTGCAGTTTGAAAAACTGACACACCAATGGCCAAGGAGCATTGGATTATGAGTGATGTGCACGGTAATTATTCACTAAAGTCCCGTTTGATTACAAATTGAAGGATTTCTTGGGTCCTGGATCCAGCAGCATTGTACACACTCGTATCGGTTGCATGTAGATGCCCACGATACCAATTTATTTCTCGGAGCACCTACGCCTTACCAAGCTCATCATAAATTTCTATCGAATCCTTCAATGCCACAGCCGGAGCGTCGTAGGGAGCTTCAACGACAAATTTTGTTTCCAAGATTGGGAAAATTTTGGTGATTTACTTCAGGTGCGTGTATCGCTGTGGCAATTCTTGTTTAAATCGAGCTATGCAATCAAACATTGATCTACGAGCATTCTGAATCGATAACGCAGCGTCATGAGCTGGTTCGCCCAGCGATGTTTTTATTTATTCTTCCTCTTCCCCGTCGGTCTGTGTTAAAGTAGTAGCAGTAATAGTAGTAGTAGTAGCTTTATTCATCCCTAGAACTCTTTTTACAAGGATATAGGACATGTCAAAGTATTTACAAGTTTAGACCAATTTAAAATAGCTAACTCATATACACATACATTTACAGACTTCTAGCTAGAGACAATCATTAGATTTACTCCTGGCATACAATACTTTTTTTACAAATGACTTATTAAATGATATAATGCCATACTGTTCACTCATATCTCACTATCAGTCACTGCACACACTACACACACATTGTTTCATAACAGTTCACTCACTACACACACAAACACACACACACACCGGTGATCTCTGGACCATTTTCTCTACCGCAACTTCCCATTTGCTATCCTGAAAACCTGAGTCAGCATCCCTCTATAATGAGTGAGATGTTGAACTGAGAAAGAGGAAGAGGTATCAGTACTGTGTTATGCATAACTTGGGGGTTAAGTATTTCTAGCAAGGGAAAAAATAAGGAAAAAAATAGTGTGAAGGTGTTATGTGGAATGTTGGATGTTTTATAATCATTATTATTATTATTTATTTGTATAACTTTTTGTTACCATACCCCTACTCTGTTTTACCTAAGTAATCCTTCAATGTATAAAATGTATTCCTTTACTGGTACTTTTTAGCTGTCTTTTTAAATAAGTGTATTTTTGAATTTCTTTAATGTCTTTTGGTAATTTATTGTACAGTTTTATTCCTTGGTACGAAATGCTGTTTTGAGTTTTGCAGTAGTCATCATTTTGTTGACTCTATGCAAAAAAATTAAATAAATAAATAAATGTTTATTTTTTCTAGGTAAATGTGAGTTGAGTCTAGCTCTTGTTCCATGGTCGTGGACAGGGCTGTTTGTGCAGTAATTGCCAATGTTATTTTTGATGTGTACAACTGACTGGTAAATGTATTCACATGGCCCAGTTAAAATCCCCAGTGTCTTGAACAGATCTTTTTGTTACTATTCTTATGGCTCTTTTCTGGAGTCTGAAAATTCACTGGATTTGTTAGTGCCAAAAGTAACAGCATTGTGTATTATTGCAGAGTGGGGAGTTATTAATTTGGAGAGTCCTTTATCCGCTGTAAGTTTTGGAGACGGTAGATACTGTTGGACTAACTTTACTTCCTTCAGTGTCATGAGCGAAAAGTTGATGTAGGTCAAAAAGGTAAAATCACATGTAGCTGGAAGGAGAACCGTTGCTGCAGACCTAGTACCAGGGTTCATCTTGGATATCTTCCCTTGTGATCAAATTGTTTCCATGTTTTCCTTTATGACTTAAACCAAATTGTAATGATCACTCCAGCTAGTATCAGACAATCGTTTCAAACTCTTTCCTGTTGTCTCCACAAGTAATTCCTATCCATATGTAGAAGACGAGAAGAATAATATAACTTCTGTACCGTTGTAAATTCTCTATACCGTTGTAAAACACGTGAGAATTCATGAACTCCACAAAGATTTAAGGAATGTTTAGAACAGGGACTGAACAGAGCTTTTGGATTCACTTCTCGGATTTTTCCTTCTACTCTTCCACGTACACCTGACACTGGCGCGGCGTTGTCATAACATTGAGCCCTGCACAAAGCAGTATCCGACTCTTCTTTTCGTTGCTGTTCAGTACTTTTTGATATATCCCCTAGGTGGATTTTCATATTCCAAAAACAAAATTAGGAATTACGTGCAACCTTAAAAAAAGTAATTTTTAGAGTGTAATATTTTAGTTAAAAAATTGATAAGTCACTGTTAAGCTCTCCACTCCACTTATGCACGTACTTTTAAACTGCATTAATTGAGGCGTTCAGATCAAAACTGGGATTTGTCATCACTTTTGGAATATGTGAGTTATTGCTGTAGTTGTTATTCTGACATGATTCCGCATCTGTTGGTTCTAAAATGAGACTTATTCTGTGATTTTTTTTTCTCTGTCGAAACCGGTATTGAAATTTCGTTTCGTGCAGAAAGAGGACCTGTACAGAGATATGTCCCATTATTACGTGAAAGAACTTGAGGTGTGATGACAGCACTGTAGTGGGATGCAGTGAACAAAGTATTTGAGTATACAGTTCAGTCAAAATGCGTCGCTGTTTCACCAAATAGTAGTGGAATGGTGAAATATGAATTTCCTCTTGTTAAGACTGAGATAGTCCCTCACGTTCATAACGTGCCGAGAGCATACGTGGACCTCATCCTCTGAGACCTGAGAAACTACAGGATGTTTCACGCATGATTGATGTTATGCCTTAGAAGTTTCGTGACTGTTTTGTTGATATTCTATAGAAGTAAGCCATTAATAAAGTGATTGGTCAAGCGGAAGACAATGAATCTGGAAGTGAAGTTTGGAACAGCTTATGAAGATACGAAGGTTGTTGTTGTTGTGGTCTTCAGTCCTGAGACTGGTTTGATGCAGCTCTCGATGCTACTCTACCCTGTGCAAGCTTTTTCATCTCCCAGTACCTACTGCAACCTACATCCTTCTGAATCTGCTTAGTGTATTCATCTCTTGGTCTCCCTCTACGATTTTTACCCTCCACGCTGCCCTCCAATACTAAATTGGTGATCCCTTGATGCCTCAGAACATGTCCTACCAACCGATCCCTTCTTCTGGTCAAGTTGTGCCACAAACTTCTCTTCTCCCCAATCCTATTCAATACTTCCTCATTAGTTATGTGATCTACCCATCTAATCTTCAGCATTCTTCTGTAGCACCACATTTCGAAAGCTTCTATTCTCTTCTTGTCCAAACTATTTATAGTCCATGTTTCACTTCCATACATGGCTACACTCCATACGAATACTTTCAGAAATGACTTCCTGACACTTGAATCAATACTGGATGTTAACAAATTTCTCTTCTTCAGAAACGCTTTCCTTGCCATTGCCAGCCTACATTTTATATCCTCTCTACTTCGACCATCATCAGTTATTTTGCTCCCCAAATAGCAAAACTCCTTTACTACTTTAAGTGCCTCATTTCCTAATCTAATTCCCTCAGCATCACCCGACTTAATTAGACTACATTCCATTATCCTTGTTTTGCTTTTGTTGATGTTCATCTTATATCCTCCTTTCAAGACACTGTCCATTCCATTCAACTGCTCTTCCAAGTCCTTTGCTGTCTCTGACAGAATTACAATGTCATCAGCGAACCTCAAAGTTTTTATTTCTTCTCCATGAATTTTAATACCTACTCCGAATTTTTCTTTTGTTTCCTTTACTGCTTGCTCAATATACTGATTGAACAACATCGGGGAGAGGTTACAACCCTGTCTTACTCCCTTCTCAACCACTGCTTCCCTTTCATGTCCCTCGACTCTTATAACTGCCATCTGGTTTCTGTACAAATTGTAAATAGCCTTTCGCTCCCTGTATTTTACCCCTGCCACCTTTAGAATTTGAAAGAGAGTATTCCAGTCAACATTGTCAAAAGCTTTCTCTAAGTCTACAAATGCTAGAAACGTAGGTTTGCCTTTCCTTAATATTTCTTCTAAGATAAGTCGTAAGGTCAGTATTGCCTCACGTGTTCCAGTGTTTCTACGGAATCCAAACTGATCTTCCCCGAGGTTGGCTTCTACTGGTTTTTCCATTCGTCTGTAAAGAATTCGTGTTAGTATTTTGCAGCTGTGACTTATTAAGCTGATAGTTCGGTAATTTTCACATCTGTCAACACCTGCTTTCTTTGGGATTGGAATTATTATATTCTTCTTGAAGTCTGAGGGTATTTCGCCTGTTTCATACATCTTGCTCACCAGATGGTAGAGTTTTGTCAGGACTGGCTCTCCCACGGCCGTCCGTAGTTCCAATGGAATATTGTCTACTCCGGGGGCCTTGTTTCGACTCAGGTCTTTCAGTGCTCTGTCAAACTCTTCACGCAGTATCGTATCTCCCATTTCATCTTCATCTACATCCTCTTCCATTTCCATAATATTGTCCTCAAGTACATCGCCCTTGTATAGACCCTCTATATACTCCTTCCACCTTTCTGCTTTCCCTTCTTTGCTTAGAACTGGGTTTCCATCTGAGATCTTGATATTCATACAAGTCGTTCTCTTATCTCCAAAGGTCTCTTTAATTTTCCTGTAGGCGGTATCTATCTTACCCCTGGGTGAGATAGGCCTCTACATCCTTACATTTGTCCTCTAGCCATCCCTGCTTAGTCATTTTGCACTTCCTGTCGATCTCATTTTTGAGACGTTTGTATTCCTTTTTGCCTGTTTCACTTACTGCATTTTTATATTTCCTCCTTTCATCAATTAAATTCAATATTTCTTCTGTTACCCAAGGATTTCTACTAGCCCTCGTCTTTTTACCTACTTGATCCTCTGCTGCCTTCACTACTTCATCCCTCAAAGCTACCCATTCTTCTTCTACTGTATTTATTTCCCCCATTCCTGTCAATTGCTCCCTTATGCTCTCCCTGAATCTCTGTACAACCTTTGGTTCTTTTAGTTTATCCAGGTCCCATGTCCTTAAATTCCCACCTTTTTGCAGTTTCTTCAGTTTTAATCTACAGGTCATAACCAATAGATTGTGGTCAGAGTCCACATCTGCCCCTGGAAATGTCTTACAATTTAAAACCTGGTTCCTAAATCTCTGTCTTACCATTATATAATCTAACTGATACCTTTTAGTATCTCCAGGGTTCTTCCATGTATACAACCTTCTTTCATGATTCTTAAACCAAGTGTTAGTTATGATTATGTTGTGCTCTGTGCAAAATTCTACCAGGCGGCTTCCTCTTTCATTTCTGTCCCCCAATCCATATTCACCTACTATGTTTTCTTCTCTCCCTTTTCCTACACTCGAATTCCAGTCACCCATGACTATTAAATTTTCGTCTCCCTTCACAATCTGAATAATTTCTTTTATTCCATCATACATTTCTTCAATTTCTTCGTCATCTGCAGAGCTAGTTGGCATATAAACTTGTACTACTGTAGTAGGTGTGGGCTTCGTATCTATCTTGGCCACAATAATGCGTTCACTATGCTGTTTGTAGTAGCTTACCCGCATTCCTATTTTCCTATTCATTATTAAACCTACTCCTGCATTACCCCTATTTGATTTTGTGTTTATAACCCTGTAGTCACCTGACCAGAAGTCTTGTTCCTCCTGCCACCGAACTTCACTAATTCCCACTATATCTAACTTCAACCTATCCATTTCCCTTTTTAAATTTTCTAACCTACCTGCCCGATTAAGGGATCTGACATTCGACGCTATGATCCGTAGAACGCCAGTTTTCTTTCTCCTGATAACGACATCCTCTTGAGTAGTCCCCGCCCGGAGATCCGAATGCGGGACTATTTTACCTCCGGAATATTTTACCCAAGAGGACGCCATCATCATGTAATCATACAGTAAAGCTGCATGCCCTCGGGAAAAATTACGGCTGTAGTTTCCCCTTGCTTTTAGCCGTTCGCAGTACCAGCACAGCAAGGCCGTTTTGGTTATTGTTACAAGGCCAGATCAGTCAATCATCCAGACTGTTGCCCTTGCAACTACTGAAAAGGCTGCTGCCCCTCTTCAGGAACCACACGTTTGTCTGGCCTCTCAACAGATACCCCTCCGTTGGGGTTGCACCTACGGTACGGCTATCTGTATCGCTGAGGCACGCAAGCCTCCCCACCAACGGCAAGGTCCATGGTTCATGGGGGGTATGTCAATTATTATCCGCAATTAAGTTATATTTTTGTTTATTTTGGTAGTACTGTCGTTTTACGTTGATGACGCATGCTTTGTTTATTTGTTGTTATACAGTTGCAATTTTCAAGCTGTTAGGTTAGTTTCGTTATCGCTGCCGTGCTGTTAATCATGGCTGCTCTGCTGTCTATTTGCACCAAAGAAGGGCAACGTTCAATGATTTGTTTTTTTGTGGTCGGAAGGTGTATCAGGGGCCGAAATTCATCGAAGACTTTCGGTACAGTACGGGAACAGTGTTTTACCACAACAATGTGTCTACGAATGGATTGGACAATTCCGAAATGGTCGCACAAGTGTTATGCACGATGAAGGAGCCGAACAACCGTTTACCGCCACAATTGAAGAAACCATTGAGCGGTCACGTGAAATGATTCTCTTAGACAGACGATTAACTATTGACGAAGTGACACATCGTCTGCAAATTAGTTATGGTTCTGCCTACGATATCATCAACAGCAGACTTGGGTTTCATAAAGCTTGTGCAAGATGGGTCCCAAAACAACTCCCACAGTTCCATAAACAAACGCGCTTGGACATGTGCAAAAAACATTTGGATCGCTATGAAACGAAGGTGACAACTTCTTAGACAGGATCATTAATCGTGACGAAACATGGATCCATCATTACGAGCCGGAGAGTGAACGGCAGAGTATGGAATGGAAACATCCAAATTCGCCATGCCAGAAAAAGTTCAAGACCCAACCGTCTGGAGGAAAACTGATGCTTACGGTTTTTTGGGACGCACAAGGTCCAGTACTGGAACATTGTGGGGAAAAAGCCTGCATTTCGAAGCAAACACCGTGGATTGCTGTCAAAAGGTGTTGTGTTGTTGCACGACATTGCCCGTCCGCATACTGTGCCCACACTGCTGAAACGCTCCAGAAACTCAGATTTGAAGTACTGGATCATCCTACATATAGTCCCGATCTTGGTCCTTCTGACTGTCACTTGTTTGGTCCACTCAAACAGGCGTTAAGGGGTCGTCGATTTGCCTCGGACGAAGCATTGAAAGAAGCGGTGCATTCCTGGGTCACAGCTCAACCGAAAACTTTTTATGAGAGAATCAGGAAGCTTGTACAACGATGGAGCAAGTGCGCTGAAACGCAAGGAGACTATGTCGAAAAATGATGGTCTTATAAGTTTCCTTTTTGGTTAAAATAAAATTTTGTAACTACTTTGCGGATAATAATTGACTTACCCTCGTACGTGTCTGTCAATATAAACAGAGTTACTTCATAACTAACTTCTATATCACAACCCGAGGCACCAAAAAGGGTATTACCTTCCACTATACTGTATATTTTGATATGTGTTGTTTGATTATGAATGTCTTTATAAATAATGGAAACGTATATGAACATACTGAAATGATTAAAAATAATAACTTGCTTGAAAATATACTATTATTTTTAATTACACGTATTTATGATAAGATGGCTGCCGTTTTATTAAGAAAGGTGATACGTCAGCCATTTTCTATTACCATTTTGTATTATTGGCCATTATTCTATGGTCGCAGGTTTTGCTGAAAGATTGTACTCTTCCTGACGAGCATGTGGGAGTAACTATGAGGTTTGGGGATAATACTACTCTATATCTCAGAACTATCTCGAGTGACAAGTCCCTTTTTTGCTCTCAACACCTCAGTTATAGCAAACCTGATTAGATAGCAAATGTGTCGAAAAACGTTTCATGTAGAACAACTGTGTCTCGCAGACAACGATAATTCTACAGTTTTTAATTTTCATTCAACGTTTTTCCAAAATTTTAAAATTTCGGAAGCTACTCATTGACAATTGCTATGGCCGGATAATAGGTAAGTAGCTACATATTTTTATATTTTGCATACATTTTGCGTACATTTGGGGCCTCGAACTCAAACCTGTTTCTTACTTATTGAACATATTTTAGCCTTCTTTAGCATTTGCTTAAAAATCGTCTGGTCCAGGAAGGGGGGGAGGAGGCTCAAAGTCTCAAGTCCCTCGGGATTTGGAGCCCCCTCCCCCCCCCCCCCCCCGCCAGGGACCAGAAGACCAGGAAGGCGTCCCCCCTCCGCCCCCCTCCTAGTCCGCCACCGCTGCTGTTAACCAGTGACTCATAAAGCGAGACTGTTTACTAACTCCCGTAACTGGTGGCGTCACATACGCGCAAAAGGCAGTGAGCACACACCAGCGAAGAGGAGACACGCCCTCCTCCAACATGTCACGTCACGTAGCGTGATCCAGTGGTCTCAGGAGCTGGATAAGGCTGCCCGTACAGTGGCAAAAACCTAGTATCGTACTCAGTCTACGTACATACAACACAATGACCTTTTGCTAACGACCTATGCTGCGAGCTTGACCTTTGTTTGACGTGGACTCTGTCTGGATGTTTTATAACAGTACGACGGACTTGGTCTTTATTCACAGATCTGTATCTCGTCACAGTGTTCATTTTTCGAGAGACCGCAGTCAGCCAGAAGTTTGTGTCTGCTCCAGACTTGTAACTAGCATTTTTGTTGAAATAAAGCGAACGGAAGCACTGTTCCAACACGTACCATGTAGTGCTCCACGTCCTTGCAACTTTTGCATAATAACTTCTTGAATGTCTCCCCCGGAATGTCCATGAGACAAAGGGACCTGTCGGAGTAGGGACCCGTTGAATCCTTCTCTAGCTTTCTAAAGATAATCATAAACTCACCACTCTTGCAAGGTGCAGACCCCTTCCCTGCAGGAGTCACTCTTATTGGTCACACAACCAGATGTCTGTTTCGTCATTTTAGGCTTAAATTTCTTCGGAAGGAACCCAATCTCATCCTGGAGTTTTAAGATTTTTTAGCTGTAAAATTATTTATCGAATTTATCCCGCGTGAAAGAATGAAAACAAGATTATCGTTCAAAAAGATTTCGGGCTTGAGGCCTCTTCCTCGCTAGCTCCAGAGACCATCAAGCGGTAATGACCACATGGCAGCGTACCACCGAGATTGTATGGTCTTCCTAAAGTGCACAAAGAAGGTCTGCCTTTACGGACTATAGTGAGTAATATTGACGCACCCACATATGATTTAGCCAAACATCTAACTTCATTGCTGAGACCATTTTTTGTACATGTACACATCATATACGGAACTTTGCTGATTTTATCAACAGACTGGCGGCTCTCCACTTAAGTAGTTCGGATCTTCTAGTGAGTTTTGATGTAGTTTCCCCTTTCACAAAAGTACCTCTTACGGATTCCTTGATTCTAATAGGTCAACAGTTTGAATCGGACATTACTGCTTTGTTTCGACATGCTCTTTCCTCAACTTATTTTATGTTTAACCAGGAATATTTTGAACAGTCTGACGGTGTCGCCATGGGCAGCCCTCTGTCTCCTCTGGTGGCTAACCTTTTAATGGAGGATTTTGAGGAGAGAGCACTTGAATCAGCGGTTTGTAAACCATCTGCTTTTTGGAGATACGTCGACGACACTTTCATAGTGTGGCCTCACGGAGAAGAACAGTTAATGGAGTTTTTTCATCATCTTAACTCCATCCATGAGAATATTCGATTTACTATGGAACTAGAGAAAGATGGCTGCCTTCCATTCCCGGATGTTTTAGTTAAACGGAAGAGTGGGACATACTGTCTATCGTAAGCCCACTCACACTGATTTGTATTTGCATTCTTCAAGTTGCCATCACCCATCCCAGACCACGAGTGCACTTAAAATCCTTGTGCACAGGGCACATACGGTGTCGGATGCAGTGAATTTCCCTAAGGAACTTGCACATTTGAGGACGGTGTTCAGAGACAATGGGCACTCGACCCGGCAAATTAACAGGGCCTTCTCAACTAGAGCCAGGAACCGGGAAATGGATAAAGAGGAGAACGCGCCCGCCAGGTCCCTAGCTTTTCTTCCCATCGTTGGAAATACCTCCTTCAAGATAGCGAGGATTCTTAATAATTTTCATGTGAAAGTGGTTTTTCGTCCGCCTTCTAAAATTTCTGATTTGCTGGGATCGGTGAAGGATGATTTGTTACTGCGAAAGGCGGGAATTTACAAAATACCGTGTCAGTGTGGTATGGCCTATATAGGACAGACAACGTGTACAGTGGAAGAGCGTTGTTCAGCACATTAACGTTGCACTCGCCTACTGCAACCCAGTAAGTCTGCAGCTGCGGAACATTGTATTTCTAACGGACATTCAATGGAGTACGACACAACTTCGATTTTGGCCACAGCAACAACTTTTTGGGACTCCATTATCAAAGAATCCGTTGAAATACGCATTGCGGGAAATCTAATGAACCGTGACAGTGGTTACCAATTGAATAACGCATGGAATCCCGCCATGTCCGAAATTTGCTCGAGACGAAGACGCCAGAAGACTTCGATAGCTGCGGCCAGCGACAATACCGACGGCAGCTGAGTATTGCAGTTCCACTAGCGAGGGCGCTGTCACTGGGCGGTGTGGTCCTTCTGTCTTCGCGACTGCAACGCATGCGCGGCAGTACTATATAAGCACTATATAAGCTGGAGCGGAGAACGTCTTCGTCAGTCCTCGTTCAGTTCACCTGAATGTCTGGCAGTTGTCCAGCCGAAATATCGTGCAATGAAGTTTACGACGACCGGCTGCAAGCCCGAGATCTTTTTGAACAGTTGATTCGCCGGGAAAATTTCAAATTTTACAAGATTATCGTTTTTATATTCCCCCATAACCTCGTTCGTGATTTACTCTGAACCCGTGCGCCACCTTCTTCTGCATCTAAAAGCACCAGTGCTTCCATCAAGGCAGATGACTGTTCCCAATTTCTTTTAAATGTCTCATCATTACATAAGGAGCGATCAAAAAGGTTCCGTTCGAAGCCCATACAGTCCAGAATCGGTATGCCAATCAGGCAAAATCGTCGTGGGCATGGGCCATTCATCCCACCTATGCACCAGATACCCGTTTCTTAAAACACTGTCACTCGCTGCGCGAAAAAGTCCGTAACTGCCTGCAGCAAATCCTTATCCCACAGGAATCGTCAACCCGTTCGAGACCTTTCCTAGGGGACCGAAGGCGCAATAATTGCACGGGGTGAGATCAGGATTATAGGCGAGTGCTCGAGCGTCTCATACTTGATTTAGAGCAACTTCTGCGTCACGATATTTGCGATATAGGTACGTGGATTATCATGAAGCACCAGTACCCCTTGTTGCGCACCATTCCACAACAGTGATTTTCGACAGACGTTTTACCATACACACATTCTTCAGTGTCCGATGGTTGTTTCCAGTGAGTGCCTTCCAGTACCCAAGAAAAGAATGCCACATTTGTCCTGTTTGAACGCATTTTGTAATAATGTCGCCTTATCTCAGGATTCCATGTTTACAGCACGCACGTCGGAAAGATACGAATGCCACAGTGAACTGTTGCCTACAAATGGTTCAAATGGCTCTGAGCACTATGGGACTCAACTGCTGTGGTCATAAGTCCCCTAGAACTTAGAACTACTTAAACCTAACTAACCCAAGGACATCACACACACCCATGCCCGAGGCAGGATTCGAACCTGCGACCGTAGCGGTCGTGCGGTTCCAGACTGTAGCGCCTTTAACCGCTCGGCCACTCCGGCCGGCTGTTGCCTACATGTTGGTGCTTATACACCCGCACCGGAGTCGCACTTAGTTGCGTATAATCTGCAACAACGCGCCCAAATGGGAACTCTTTGACTGCCCCTTATACATGTATGTATAGAGAACTGTTACTAAATGTATCTTCTCACTAACTATTTTTATGGTGTTCATCACACAATCTTCTTTAGGTTAATCTCCACGAATTTCCTTCATCTCTCTAATAATGTTTCACACATTACATCTTTAAAGTGTTGTTTCACATATCTGTGCCTGTGTAGCCCTCGATTTCCTTCTTCTTGGGTTAGGTCTATGATAAAAAGGGAAAGCTGTTTTGCTCTCCTTGTTTCATATCGTATTTTTTGCAGCGTATTGATGGAAGTGCAAGATACTCTGCTTGAAGGGCATGATGATACTCCCACTGTTTGTTGTCCGACCTGACACTAAAGAACACAGTTGGTTCCTAGGGCACAAACGCCATCACAAAGTGACTGACAGAATGTACGGCTGACGTGAGTTTCTCATAAGCAAGTACCTAAGTTGTGAAACTGGTGGGTCACATTAAAAGAAAAGTAAGTGACTTTTTGATACACAATGTGATCAAAAGTAGCCGGACACCTGGCTGAAAACGACTTATAAGTTCGTGGTGCCCTCCATCCGTAATGATGGAATTCAATGACGATGACCTTGATGACAGCTTCCACTCTCGCAGGCATACGTTCAATCAGGTGCTGAATGGTTTCTTGGGGAACAGAGCCCATTCTTCACGGAGTGCTGCACACAGGAGAGGTATCGATGTCGGTCGGTCAGGTCTGGCACGAAGTCGGCTTTCCAAAACATCCCTAAGGTGTTCTATAGCATTCAGGTCGGGACTCTGTGCAGGCCAGTCCATTACAGGGATGTTTTTGTCATGTAACCACTCCGCCACAGGCCGAGCATTATGAACAGATGCTCGATCGTGTTGAAAGATGCAGTCGTCATTCCCGATTGCTCTTCAACAGTGGGAAGTAAGAAGATGCTTAAAACATCAATGTAGGCCTATGCTGTGATAGTGCCATGCAAAACAACAAGGGTTGCATGAAAAACACGACCACACCATAACATCACCTCCGAATTTTACTGTTGGTACTACACACACTGGCAGATGGCGTTCACCGGGCATTCGCCTTACCCTCACCCTGCCATCGGATCGCCACAACGTTTTTCCACTGTTCAATCGTCCAATGTTTACGCTCCTTAGACCAAGCGAGGCGTCGTTTGGATTTTACCGGAGTGATGTGTGGCTTATGAGCAGCCGCTCGACTATGAAGTCCAAGTTTTCTCACCTCCCGCCTAACTGTCATAGTACTTGCAGTGAATCCTGATGCATTTTGGAATTCCTGTGTGATGGTCTGGATATATGTCTGAGTGTTACGCATTACAACCATCTTCAAATGTCGGCGGTCTCTGTCAGTCAACAGACGAGGTCGGCCTGTACGCTTTTGTGCTGTACGTGTCCCTTCACGTTTCTACTTCAATGTCACACCGGAAAAAGAGGACCTAGGGATGTTTAGGAATGTGTAAATCTCGTGTACAGACGTATGACACAACTGACACGCAATCACCTGACCATGTTCGAAGTCCGTGAGTTCCGCGGAGCGCCCCATACTGCTCTCTTACAATGTCTAATGACTACTGAGATCGCTGATATGGAGTACCTGGCAGCGGGTGGCAGCGCACATAATATGGAAAACGTATGTTTTTGGTGGTGTCCGGATACTTTTGATCACATAGTGTAACTTGATATCTAGATATCTAGAAGATATAATTCACATGTTCTACAAATTATGCATATGTTTTTGGTGGTGTCCGGATACTTTTGATCACATAGTGTAACTTGATATCTAGATATCTAGAAGATATAATTCACATGTTCTACAAATTATGCACATGAATAAAAGCAGTAATCTCACAAGAATGCTCCTAGGGCTCTATTAAAAAATGAGAATGATTAAATAATTTTTTTATCTTATATGGAGGATTACTGTAAATTTGTATAGCATTATTTGCAGTGAATGTTGCAAGAAATGATGTCTTTACTGACTGAATATAGAACTTTTCTTTGCTTTGTACGACGTTCATCAGTTTTAAAGTTACTGTTTATGTCTTCTAATTTCTCACATCTCTACAAGTTTCTAGTGTATAGGTAGTAGTAGGATCAAGGACTTGTGAAAGACTGTCTGACAAGGATCAGTTTCTCGAGTATGGTGTATTGCTCTTATAATTCCTTCCTGAGTCGAGGAGACGTCTGAGCTGTGTGGCGAAATATTTCTTAACATAATTCTGTATTGATGAATGCTGCAGAACTGTTAAAAGTAGGAATTTTGATCAGTGCGAAAACTGTAGAAACGTTATCTAGACCGTATTGTTCATTAAAAAGATTGGTCTATCACAGATCAACTGTATGCTGAAGCATGTTTTATTTAGTGTTGCATGTACACTCCTGGAAATGGAAAAAAGAACACATTGACACCGGTGTGTCAGACCCACCATACTTGCTCCGGACACTGCGAGAGAGCTGTACAAGCAATGATCGATCACACGCACGGCACAGCGGACACACCAGGAACCGCGGTGTTGGCCGTCGAATGGCGCTAGCTGCGCAGCATTTGTGCACCGCCGCCGTCAGTGTCAGCCAGTTCGCCGTGGCATACGGAGCTCCATCGCAGTCTTTAACACTGGTAGCATGCCGCGACAGCGTGGACGTGAACCGTATGTGCAGTTGACGGACTTTGAGCGAGGGCGTATAGTGGGCATGCGGGAGGCCGGGTGGACGTACCGCCGAATTGCTCAACACGTGGGGCGTGAGGTCTCCACAGTACATCGATGTTGTCGCCAGTGGTCGGCGGAAGGTGCACGTGCCCGTCGACCTGGGACCGGACCGCAGCGACGCACGGATGCACGCCAAGACCGTAGGATCCTACGCAGTGCCGTAGGGGACCGCACCGCCACTTCCCAGCAAATTAGGGCCACTGTTGCTCCTGGGGTATCGGCGAGGACCATTCGCAACCGTCTCCATGAAGCTGGGCTACGGTCCCGCACACCGTTAGGCCGTCTTCCGCTCACGCCCCAACATCGTGCAGCCCGCCTCCAGTGGTGTCGCGACAGGCGTGAATGGAGGGACGAATGGAGACGTGTCGTCTTCAGCGATGAGAGTCGCTTCTGCCTTGGTACCAATGATGGTCGTATGCGTGTTTGGCGCCGTGCAGGTGAGCGCCACAATCAGGACTGCATACGACCGAGGCACACAGGGCCAACACCCGGCATCATGGTGTGGGGAGCGATCTCCTACACTGGCCGTACACCACTGGTGATCGTCGAGGGGACACTGAATAGTGCACGGTACATCCAAACCGTCATCGAACCCATCGTTCTACCATTCCTAGACCGGCAAGGGAACTTGCTGTTCCAACAGGACAATGCACGTCCGCATGTATCCCGTGCCACCCAACGTGCTCTAGAAGGTGTAAGTCAACTACCCTGGCCAGCAAGATCTCCGGATCTGTCCCCCATTGAGCATGTTTGGGACTGGATGAAGCGTCGTCTCACGCGGTCTGCACGTCCAGCACGAACGCTGGTCCAACTGAGGCGCCAGGTGGAAATGGCATGGCAAGCCGTTCCACAGGACTACATCCAGCATCTCTACGATCGTCTCCATTTGAGAATAGCAGCCTGCATTGCTGCGAAAGGTGGATATACACTGTACTAGTGCCGACATTGTGCATGCTCTGTTGCCTGTGTCTATGTGCCTGTGGTTCTGTCAGTGTGATCATGTGATGTATCTGACCCCAGGAATGTGTCAATAAAGTTTCCCCTTCCTGGGACAATGAATTCACGGTGTTCTTATTTCAATTTCCAGGAGTGTATTTTGTTTATATATGAGTGCCATTTAAAATAATTTTGAAGCAAAGTATTCGAATGTTCGTTTCCACTGGGGGGGGGGGGGGGGGGGGGTGCAGTTCTACTGGTGTTTATTATCAGATTAATGTTGCGTGCATCATCCAAGCAGAATTTCAGGAATACTGTTTTCTTTAATTATTTATCAATCGCTTATACCCCTCAGAATAAGCACTTATGGCCTAGGGCAATTGACGGCCCCCCCACCCCTCCGCAGCACTCTGGTGGTGAGTACCCGACATTCGACATGCCTGTCATTTCCCAACACCCTGACTGGGAGCGGTACACTGAAACAGCCTAGACCCGGCCAGTGAACGGGAGACACCCTCGAAGAAGTGCGTGTCACGTCTCCCAAATGATTCTTTCTATTGTTTCCTCTTTATTTCTCCGTTTTTTGTTTCTAGCTCTTGTCATGTCCCAGTTGTTTGTGGACCGTAAGCCGTTAAGAAAGTGTATTCTTACTGAGCACAGCCAGGATACAGGGTGTTTAAAAAAGAACTCCCTAGTTTTAATGTGTCCTAGGATCTGTACAAAGTGACATACACTATTCTAGTTTGTGGTGTTTGATTCATCAACTCTCCAAGTATGGATCCCCTGCAGTTGACAGGTCTGCTTGACCTTGAGACAGCACCAGCACTGTTTTTTTCCTCTGTTCCCTCAGTTCAGTCCAGGCGCGCATGCTGTGCAGTGCAGATCAACTCAGCAACAATGTGTACTCCGCAACAGAAAGCGAAGTGTGTTATTTGGCTTGTGAAAACTGAGTCCGTTATAACTGTGCAACGTAAGTTTAGACAATAGTATTGCGGTGAACAACCTACAGCAAAAACTACCCATCACTAGCTAAAGTCTTTCAAGGAAACCGGTGGTGTTTTAAAAGCAAAATCAACAGGTAGACCAAGAACTTTTGAAGACGTTGTTGAACAGATCCGTGTTTCGTGTGTTCGGAGCCCAAAGAAGTCATTTACCAGACATAGTCTACAATTAGGAATGCCTAAAGGTACTGTGTATGATGTGCGAAAAGACTTTAGCTGTGTGCCTACGAATTGCAACTGTTACTTAGGAAGGGCTGGCCCAATACATTGGCCACCACGAAGTCCAGACTTAACTCCAGTGGACTTCTTCTTTTGGGGCCACACAAAAAATATTGAGCACAGTGAAAAGATCAGTGACATCAATCATTTACGGGAAAGAATTGTTGCAGTGGTAGGGACAGTTACACCTGAAATGTTGGTGAATACGTGGTGAGAAGTGGAGTATTGTCTCGACGTGTGCAGGGCAACAAATGGATTGCACGTTGACGTCTTCTAACATTAAACAAAACTTCAAGGAATTGTCGTTCATAATATGTACTCATTGATGTAATGTTTCATTAATTTCCTATTTTAAATTTATACTTAAAACGAAGGAGTTCTTTTTCAGACACACTGTATACATATACTGTATACATATAAAGAAAACACAATAAACTGTTCTCTAATTTAAAACAGCATTGACCATGGGTCCAACAAAAGAATAACAGTATGAAGGCTTTCACGACCGGATGACATATCTTCTGGTAAACCTTGCGGGATGTAAGGTCGTGGTCCATGAAACTCTTCAGCTCCTAACGTTTCGTCCAGTGCTTCGCTGGACATCTTCAGAGGGGTGTTTCTCCTCCGGTGAGTCTTGCCGACTCACCGGAGGAGAAACACCCCTCTGAAGATGTCCAGCGAAGCACTGGACGAAACGTTAGGAGCTGATGAGTTTCATGGACCACGACCTTACATCCCGCAAGGTTTACCAGAAGAAAAGAATAACACTCTACGAGTCAGGCTGTGGAATGTCAGAAATATGTGCGTGGTAGGTAAGCTGGAAAATATACAAAGGGAAATGTTAAGACTCACTCTAGATATAGTGGGCATCAGTCAGATGAAATGGAAAGAAGACAAGGATTTTTGGTAAGATAAGTATAGGGTAATATCAATAGCAGCAGAAAATGTTATAATGGGAGTAGGATTCATTTTGAATAGGTGAGAAAGTGAGTTACTGCGAACAGGTCTCATCATCTACATCTACATCTACATGGATACTCTGCAAATCACATTTAAGTGCCTGGCAGAGAGTTCATCGAACCACTTTCACAATTCTCTATTATTCCAATCTCGTATAGCACGCAAAAAGAACGAACACCTATACCTTTCAATATCGACAGCAAAGCAACACCTACACCAGTAGTTCAGGTATACATGCCGACGTCGCAAGCAGAAAATTAAAAGAAAGAGAAAGTATATGAAGATATTGAACGATTAATTCAGTACATAAAGGGAGATGAAAATCTAATACCCACGGCGGATTGGAATATGGTTGTAGGAGAAGGAATAAATGGAAGGGCTATTGAAGAATATGGGCTTGATAGAAGGAATGAGAGAGGAGAAATACTAAGTAAGTTTGCAATAAATTTCAGATGATAACAGCGAAAACTGTGTTCAGGTATCACAAGAGGAGGGGGTGAACTTGGAAAAGGGTGACAGATACAGGAATATTTCAGTTACATGACATTATGGTGTGACAGAGATTCCAAAATCAGTTACTGGATTGTAGGGCATACCCAGGGCAGATACAGACTCAGGTCACAATTTGGTAATGATGAAAAGTAGATTCAAGTTTAAGAGACTACCTAGGAAGAATCACTGCGAAAATAAATCGGATACGGATCTACTGAGGAATTAAGAGATATGCTTGAAGTTCTCAGAGGCTATAAACAGTGCAATAATGAATAGCTCAATAGAAAGTTCAGTTGAAGAGGCACGGATATCTAAAAAGAGCAGTCACAGAAGTTGGAAAGAAAACCTCAAGTACAAGGATGGTAACTGCAAAGAAACCATGGATAACAGAAGGGATACTTCAGTTGATCGACGAAAGTACAAAAATGTTCGGGGAAATTCGGGCATACAGAAATACAAGTCACTTAGGAATGGAATAAATAGAAAATGCGGGGTAACTAAGGCTAAATGGCTACATGAAAAAAGTGAAGAAATCGAAAAAGGAATTATTGTCGAAAGGACTGAGTCAGTATACAGAAACACCAAAACAACCTTCGATGAAATTAAAACAAAAAGCGGTAATATTAAGAGTGCAATGAAAATTCCACTGTTAAATGCAGAGGAGAGAGCAGGTATGTGGAAAGAGTACACTGAGGGCATCTACGAGGGGGAGGACTTACATGATGACATGACAGAAGAAGAAACAGGATTCGATAGGAAAGAGATAGAGGATCCATTATTAGACACAAAATATGGAAGCGATCTAGAAGACTTAAAATCAAATAAGGCAGAAGGGACAGCTAAAATTATATAGGAATTTCTAAAATCATTGGGGGAAGTGGCAACAAACGATTATTCACGTAGAATGTGTAAAACTGATGATATACCATCAGACTTTCGGAAAAACATCATCCACACAATTCCTAATATTGCAGGAGCCGACAAGTGCGAGAACTGTCGCGCAATCAGCTTAACAGCTCATGCATCTAAGGTGCTACAAGAATAATACATAGAAGAATAGAAAAGAATATTGAGGATCTGTTACAGACGATCAGTTCAGCTTTAGGAAAGGTAAAGGTACCAGAGAGGCAGTTATGGGATTGTGGTTGACAATGGAAACAAGACTGAAGAAAATCAAGACACGTTCACAGGATTTGACGATCTGGAAAAAGCGTTCGACAATATGCAAGATGTTCGAAAACTTGATAAAAGTAGGAGTAAGCCTTATGAAAAAACGGGTAAAAAACAATATGAAAAAGAACCAAGAGGAACAATAAGAGTAGAAGACCAAAAATGAAGTGCTCAGCTTAAAAAGGGCGTGAGACAGGGATGTAATCTCTCAGCTCTGTTGTTCTGTCTATACGTCGAAGAAGCAATGACGGAAATAAAAGGAAGGTTCAAGGGTGAGATCAAAATTCAAGGTGAAAGGATATCAATGTTACGATTGCTACCCTCAGTGAACGTGAAGAGGAACTACAGGACACCTTGAATGTGGAATGAACTAATGAGCATACAGTATCAATTGAGAGTAAATCGAAGAGGGCGCAAGTAATGAGAAGTAGCAGCAACGAGAATAGCGATAAACTTAACATAGTATTTGGTGATCAAGAAGTAGATGAAATTAGGAATTTGCTACCTTGGTAGCAAAATAACGCATGACGGACGGCACAAGGTGGACATAAAAAGAATTCTAGCCAAAAGAAGTCTACTGGTTTCAAACATATATCTTAATTCGAGATGGCATTGTACGGCATTAAGACGAAAAACCGGAAAAGAAGAAAATAAAAGTATTTGAGATGTGGTGTGAGATACCCCACCCCGTTAATGTTGGATTACGACGATAAGAAGCTGTCTTCTTTCGTAATATACTCCTCTGGATACAGTCTTGACCGTGTATATCGACGACGGCTCACTCGATGTGTTTATCTTTGCTTGGGGATAAATGTAATTGGTAATTTTACTCCGGAGTGAGTTGATTTAACTTCACATGATCGTTTTTCTTACCCAGAGAGAAGGGAGGTTCAGATTTTGGCTTGTATTATGTCGCCGTAAATCTCTAGCTGCGTAATGTTACGTGAAACAATGCAGCTTCGAGTTCTAATAATTTCCGGGTATGCAGCCGGATCCCGTCGACATTCTGCCACGATATTCCGGCCATCATCAGGTGAGTACACAACTACTGAAGAGCCCAGGTGCAGTCGCGGTATTTATGCCGAATCTCGCGCATGTGAAGTCACAGCTTCGAGTTAGCAAAATTCTGGCTATCAGCGATATTGTTTAACTGCACTGTAGCGTAACTATCAACTCCCAATGTTCAAACACCGTTTATCGCAAATATTTAGTCCCTGTAAACAGCGATTTATGTCTTTAATTAGTTTTGAAAGTCCCTTCTGATTTGCTGCAATAGTTAAAATCTTGAGAAACGAATGTAGCTTACAGGAGATCGATAATTAACCACTAAGTAGATCAAAATTGACTCAAGCACATTTTGATAATTAAGCTCTTCAATTATTTGCCACGAAGCGCTTTACAAAAATTATCACTTATCTCTCTTTGCCTCTCTGAAATTATTGAAATCGCTGTTATTAAGGCACTTTCCCTCAAAACCGTCCAAAAATCAAATTCATGAAAAAAATTGAATCTGCTTCAGCTTCGTGAATTGCGTGATTTGAAACTTTTCAGAAAACAGCGTTTAATTATGAGAAATGTCTTAAGCAGTTTTATTAGGCCCTTTTTTCACTATACATCTCAATGTTGCCTTTCAACTTGAAGTTATTGTAGACACTACGGCGAAGTCAATGTTCATGGAAACCTATCTTCATTGCCTTAGTCACATAAAGACTTAGACAACAACAGAATTTTAATGAAGAATTGAGTGTTTTATTTTTCACAATACAACATACACTCATAAATGTAAACATCTGTATAGGTCGGATGTCCGACTAGAAGTCTATACATTTTACAAGATTTATTGTGATACAGTTCTTTAACAAATAAAATCAAAGAATTTTAATAATGGTAGAGCGACAGACATTCTCGCTGGTAACAGCCACCGGCTGTATCAGATGAAGTGCCCCGCACCGCTAGGCACTGATTCCGGGAAGGGGTGGGGAGGGGAGTGGGGGGTGGGAGGGACATCACTGGAACATCTTGCCAGAAACTTCCTCGAATACATGTAACAAACAATAAAGAAACACATTTTAGTATACATTTTTAACATAGACCGATAATAAAAATTATTCACATGAACAGGGATTATCTGAGTTCACTTGAGCATAGAAATAAGGACAGAGCACATCCAAACTGGTGCACTATAGGTGCTACAGAAGAATGTTGAAATTTAGGTACATTGTTAAGGAAAGGAATGAGGAGGTTCTCCACAGAATCAGCGAGGAAAGCAATATATGGAAAACACTGACACGATGGAAGAACAGGATGATAGGACATTTGTTAAGATGTCAGGAAATAACTTCCATGGTGCCAGAGGAAGCTGGGTCGTGATACATCCAGCAAATAATTGAGGATATAGGTTTCAAGTGCTATTCCAAGATAGAAAGGTTGGCACAGGAGAAGAGCTCTGGCAAGACTCATCAAACAAGTCAGAAGACTGATGACTCATAAAAAAATCCTCAAACCAGGCATATAGTTACACTACCGCTCTATCTAAAGCAGTGTACAGTCAGTTTGGTGTATTTCCTCTAAGAAAGAAGCCTGTGTCAGCTGTAAACAAATTATTTGTTTGTGACATTGTGTTCTGTTCCATGTCATTTACACATTGGAGGAAATAACTGGTTCAGGATTGAATCCTTGTGGAAGTCATTTCGTTTGTATTTTATTCATCTAAAAATATATCCTAGTATTTTTTGCTCATGTTTTATTTCTGTTTTTGGTTTCCTATTTGTCTAGCAATGGATGAACCATTTTCAAGAGTGCCTGTAATGGCATACACATGGAGCTTCTACAACTCTGTTTTTTGGTCCAAAATGTCAATATGTTTGCTTAAATCTTAAAAAAGTACAGTAGCAGTTTCATTCTTATTCACTACTCCAAGAGCAGTTTCTTTTTAAAATGATGAGTTTGCTATACCTGCAAAGGGTACTGAATGTTTGTAATGCATTGCTTTATCATGAACTCTGGAACTCAAATCAATTCCTGAAGACATTTTTTTGAAACTTATTACAGGATGAATGATTTCATCTGAAGTTGTTCCATATTTATAGATAGAGGAGGGGAAAATGTATTTGCTATACTGTTTCTTGGGGTTGCCTCTTTTATAACTGACTGGTAAACTGTTTATGACATGTGCATAGAACTGATTGCAAAGATTTGCTTTATGTTGAGGATCAGTAATTATCATGTTATCACATTTCACTGAGATATCTTTGACGGGAACTTTCTTTGCTACCGTCTGAAATACACTGCAGAATGATAGGCTTTTATTTGCTGATTGTTGATGTAAACATTACCATTTATATTTGCTTGATATATAACTCTTCTGTGCATCTGAATGCATCACTGAGTAACTGAGTTTTTGATACAAGTACCTGTTGTTAAACGTGTCTTTGCTTCTCGACTTGTTATTGCATGTATTTTTAGAGGGAAGGTAATTTAAAAGCAACTTTTAAAAATGCTGGAAGAGTTTACTCTTATCGTTGGTGTCATCTATCTGACAGAGGTATTCCAAACTTCACACAGATAATAAGGAAATGAATGTCCCTATGTAATGTGTATAAACCTTCTTTCTGTTACAATTTTCTTGTAGTTCTTGATAGGCAATAAGTGGCCTGATGAAGTAAAAACCTGGCTTCATGATAACTGAAACCCTTACTTACTTATTTTGCAGTTCAGCTTTTATTTAGACATATCTCGTCCAGGACAGAAATAGTTTGCTCATTATTGTTATCGGACCTGTATCAGCTTTTTCAGGTTTTTATAAAATTCCTGAGAAACTGTTTCTTAGAAGACTGCCATCCTTTTAAGTAAAGAAACAGCAATTTGGATTCACAGTTGGTAAGTCAACCCAATAAACCATTTTCGCCTTCGCAAATGAAGTATTGATTGCTATAAATAATAAACAAAATGTTTCTGGTGTATTCCTTGACCTTAACAAAGCTTTTGATGTAGTTGATCATGATATTCTGTTGCAAAAACTAAACAGTTGTGGAATTCGAGGCCTGTCTAGTAGGTGAATTTGTTCTTACTTTCGAGATCGTCAGCAAATCATTTAAATGAAACACAAAGATGTAGACATACACAAAATTTCTCGTTTTCAGAGTAATGTACAAGAAATTAGCTATGGGGTCCATCGGGGGTTAGTTCTTTGGCACATTCTCTTCATTCTTGATGTTAATGACCCTTAAGAAAAATAACTAATGGCATCATAGTGCTTTCACAGACAATACAAATACCCTAATTAGATCATGTGATGCACACAGCCTACAGGAAACAGCCAGAGTTGTAACACAAAACTGAATACAATGGTTCAGCACTAATAAGCTAACGACAAATTCTGAAGAAAGCCAGTGACAGTCAGTTTCCACACTGCACAGAAACTCCATCTAGCAACCCCATTTTTGAGCATTGATGGAGAAACTGCCTCAGTGGTCAGATAAAAATTTTTGTTATACATATCCAACGAAATCTGGAATGGAAGATGCTCCTGAATAATATAAATAAAAAGAAGCTAAGCATGCATACGTTGTAAGATTCCTCATACAAAATGCTAGCCATGTGTTGTAATTCTGCACACAAATAAGAACTCTTACAACGCTCTAAACGTTTTAAAGTGAACACATTTCGATAGTCCGCACAAATGCAGAGTACAAGCCAAGACAAGACACAGATCACAATTTGTCCCAAGAATGGAGTCAAGTTACTACGAGCAAATACAGTAGCGAAATGAGAGAGGTCGCACACCTCCAGGGTTATATGAAGTAAGTTTGTCGATCGGTGTTTCGAGGTGGTGCTGGCTGTCAGTGTCGGACGTGGGACCCAAGGCGATGTGTGGCCTTCTGATGTTTGCCTGGCGCCCGCGCAGGCAAGCTGAATAACAACTGCTTATGCAGGCACCTCACGAAATATTGTGGCAGCCACGGCGGTGGGGCCGGTACGAGACTAGTGGTAAAACGGTGGGTTGCCGCAGTCCTCTGTCTTTAGGGCGGAACGGCGGGGAGCCTGTACTGGGGGCTGCCTTGTGGTATGCAAGAAGGTGACGTCCATGGTCTCCTGGACATTGGAGAGGGCCGCCCTCAGCCCAGACAGAAGTTCTCTGTTTACGGTAATTGAACTGTATGGCTGAAAATGGCCCCTGTGATGATGTCTCTGCTGTGAATAGACACCCTGCAGTGAGACGCCAACTGCTGGCGGTGCTGGCACCAGTACAGAAAGCATATGGATATCTGGGTTCTCAGGGGTGGGAGTGGGGAAGTGTTGAGGCAGTTCCCATGTCTACCTGGCAGGTCTGCCCACTGAAGGACCTCATCTACCACCAGCCCCTGATAATCCAGCAGGTCGCTGGAACAGACAGCATATGAGGGAGCTGAGGACAAGGCGAAGCACAGCGGAGGAGGCTGGACCAAGGAAAGAGGAAGTGCCTCAATAGTCAGTGGAGAGGCTGGAAAATAAAATTCTGACAGGTGGGTTGGCTCAGAAGATGTGTATGCAGGTAGTGGACAGTGGTCCCTCATCTGCAAGCATAATTTGTTGTAATGATGGGCTAACAACTTGTCACTTGTCTGCAACATGAAGATGTACCAACCTCGCTCACCATAGACAGTTGCCAGAACCCACGGCTCACAGCAGCCAAAAGCGAGAACTCAGACATGAAACACTGTTGTTAGAGTGGCAATTGAGGTGCACGTAGTAGGTGACGGGCCAGCAGCACAAGGTGCACCACTGTGCACAGCTGGTTTTCATGCAACAGCTCCACTATGATCTTCTCATAAATAGGAGTTGACCTCTAAGAACTTGTGAGCATCTCTTCTGCCAGAGCACCCCAATGCACTTTTTCGTCTGCATCTAGAAGATCTGAAAGAGGTATTCGGCCTCCCAGTTGGACTGCAGGTATTATGGGGCCCCCAAATGTGGTGGATGCTGTGCTATGAAAAAAGTCTGAAATGAGGACAGAAATAAGGTCAGCCTCAGTCGTAATTCATCTGCCTTTTTGATTGAACTACAGATCTAGATTTCAACTCACAATGCAACTATCATCAATACTTTAATTACAAATAATACACGAAGCAGAGATAGAAACAGGATAGTGATCAAACGCCATGTCACAGAGATCACAAATATAATTCTACAATTACATACCATTGTAAGTAGTCATGTACACTGAACGTAATTATAACGACACACTTTCCACTCTAACTCAGGCATGTACAAGCATTAGTCCAACTGAGACAAATCCATTCAGCTAATGTCGGTTTACATCATACTAGATAGCCAATGCCCGATATTTACTGCTCATATGTAAAAGAAAAGGTTAAGCTAAAAAAATTACACTTAAAAATAAAGGGAATTCAAATAGCAATTATAATAAAACACAATTTTGTCTGGAGGCACACAATCGAAAAAATCATTGTTCTAAGTGTTACATTACGTCATACTGAATAGCCAATGTCCGTTACTGTTATTGCCCATATGTAAGAGAATGGGTTAAGTTAAAGAAATTTTATACGCATAAAAATAAAAAATACAAGGCATTCAATTAGTGATTATTATAACATACAGTTTCGTCCGGAGGCATACAAAGCTAAAAAAAAGTCATTATGACAAGAGTTATATTTCATCATAATGGACAGCCAGTGCCTTCTATTTTTATGGCCAATGTGTAAAAGAATGAGTTAACCTAAATTTTTTATGTATGCGTAAAAGTACAGCGAACTCAAATAGCAATAATAATGAAACACAGTTTTTCTGGAGGTTATTAATTCAAAATCATTAATTATCATGAAGCACATCGGAATATTAAACTTCGTTTCCATAAAGCATGGAACTAGGATTAACAAGTTGGTGTAAAAATTATAATTTACCATTATTAACTTAATTGTGTAGTCTAAATGTAGCCACAATCGCTACCGTAAATATATGGAGTCACTATGTGATGAAATTTTGATACAGGTTGCGGCGGCGCGGTTCCTTTCGTCCTGTTATCTGCACCTACCTGTGAACTCGTTACAGGAGATCGCCGGTAGGAAAGCCGAGCAGAAACCTACCGTGCTACAACTCACACCATGCTGCATACAACGTAACTATTGTACAAATCGGGAGAAGGTCTTAATTTTGAATGAAAGGTGTAAATACTGGCAAAATTTCGGTATATTCTAAAGGCGAGAATTAACACGTTCACTGCTAAGCCCGTGCTAACCCTAACACAGTCATGCACAAACCCTTTCATTCACGTTAGCAGTAACATATTTCCCGAAATATGAACAGATACTAAGGACGGATTGTTCTTAAATGAAAATGCTCGTCATAGTATTAAGTTTATCGGTGTCTAATGCACTCAAGTTCTTAGCCACCGATCTGCTCAATATGCCACGCGGAATTACTGTCTTTTCTCACACACAAAATTACTTAAAAAATCCCTACTTTCTAAGAAACACACCGGAATGAATATGGCTTCACTTTAAAACACTTTTGAAACATATAGCACAACGAAAACGCAGATTATAACTTCCTTCGGAGCACGTACTACACACGACTGTTACCAATGAAAGGCTGGGCTCCGATCCCTTACACAGCTGTAAGCATTCTATATCTCCAAGAGAAGAGACGTGCGAAGAATACTCCGTTCTGATTGGTCAGTTTTCTTTAAGGCCAATAGAAAAACTTTATCCTCCCGCGTTGGTCCGCGTTTTTCATGACTAACCACTCAGCAAATAACACACTTTTGAACTGTACTTTTTCTCGAAATAAATATTTAACATTCTGATATTTTGTTTATACTTTACGTTAAAAACTACTTTCATTTGGACTCCAATTAGCTTTCCTTTTACCATGAACTTACTTAACATATTATGATACAAAATTCGCCGTTGTCTGCATTCACACTGCCTTAAAAAATTTTCACGCTAGTTCGTACAGCGTTCAGTAGAACAATGATCTACATTCTTACTTTAGACCACATTCGTACATCATTCACACTACTAAAAACATGTACAAACTGTACAAACACAAATAAACAAAAAATCCTTCAAGAAATAAACAAAACAATTCACAAAAATATTCTCCTGGCCTGTTTCTTGAATGTCTCTGTGCACTACTGTCCTCTAGCAAATGAAAATTAGAACTACATACTCGACTGAAGCCGCTTCAGGCCCTCTGTCACTGTGCACACATGAGTCATTCTCCCGATACACAGGCTCTAGACAGGAGCAATATAAGGCGCCACGCCTTGAGGTGTCTTAGCAGCACAATGAATGTGGTATAGAGAAAAGTGTTTATAAGACATTTAAAAACTAATTTCAAGCGACATAAATGGCATACATTAATGTTAGAAAAATAGTGCAAGATTACATTCTATAAATGTTGTAAAAGTGGCTTAGAGTTTTGGTTAAACCGTTCGTAAATGTTTGGTATACTGTCAGAACGTTACTAAATAGGATGGAACCGCTAGGTTGAATGTTTCTCTCCTGGGTTTTCACTATGTCTGCTGCTCAGGAGGCGGTTTTCAAAAAGCTCATACAATTGGCGGTCTCTCTTTGCCACTTGTTGATTGAGCAAGAAGTCGCGAAAAATTTTCTGGTGACAAAAATCATCATCTTGCCCAATAAATCCTAATGGCTATTCTTTTCACCCTTTCAGTTAATTTTAATTGTGAGGGCAGATCCGAACGCCGGTCCCCACTGTCAGTCAGGGGGGCAACAAAATTAGAGTATCAGCCATGTCTCTTATTTCCAGTGCCACATGCTCACGGAATCTGGCATCGAATCGTCTGCCCACTTTGGCCCAAGTAACAGGTGTAACAGTGAGAAGAGCTTCCACAGACCAAGCACGATACAACTGATGAGATTGTGTCCTGCACATATAAAACTCCACTCTAGAGAAAATAATGTAGATATGCCGGCGATGATAAGACAACAGGTGACAAATTTCATCAAACGAAAAGGAAGAGGGTTCCTGAAGCAGTGTCAACTTTCCTAACAAGTGATACATGGAGAGCGAAGTCCACGAGAGAAAAAGAGCTTTAATGGTATCAGCGTCCTTTACCTTGGACGTGGTGAAATGGTATCACAAGCGCTCCTCGAACGCCTCCCAGTCCTCTACAGACTCACCATAGATAGGGAAGGGTGGCAGATGGGCTGGCAGTTGCTGTGGCTGTGCCAGTATTCCGGGCAACAACCTGTCCATCATGGCTGCGTGTTTCTGCTGTTGCAATACCAATCCAGCTGCTGCTGCAGCCAACTTTGAAACGCTATCTCCAAAGATGGACTGGTCATCATCGTCAAATCAGCTAGAAAAACACGTGAAATTGTCTTCATCGCTACTCCTGTTGTAATTCCACAGACAAATAAGAACAAGCACGAAATTCTAAATATTTTCTTGTGAACACAGTTCCAGTAGTCCATACAAGTTCAGAGCACTGGCAGGCCAAGTCCTAGATACAAATCACAATTCGCCTGAGAGCAGAATCAAGTTACACTATGTGATCAAAAGTATCCAGACATCCCCAAAAACACACTTTTTCATATTGGGTTCATTGTGCTGCCACCTTATGCCAGGTACTCCATATCAGCGACCTCAGTAGTCATTAGATATCGTGAGAGAGCAGAATGGGGCGCTCCGCAGAACTCGGACTTCGAACGTGGTCAGGTGATTGGGTGTGACGCCTGTACCCGAGATTTCCACTCTCCTAAACATTCCATATCTGCGAGCTAGTGCGCCACTGTTTGACGACCACCCATTTCAGGTGGAAAGGGGATTTTTATGAGCAGACGGGAGGTGTAGCTATGGGTTCCCCTCTTTCGCCGGCCGCAGCAGACATTTTTATGCAAGCATTCGAAGAAACAGCACTCCAGTCCGCACCATTACGCCCAGAATGCTGGCTACGATATGTTGATGGCACCTTTGTCGTCTGCCCACACGGAGAAGAAGAGCTTCAGAACTTTCACGAACATCTCAACCAGCAGCAGAGCAAAATTCACTTTACGATGGAGATAGAAAAGAACGGGGTATTGCATTTTCTTGTCGTGGAAGTTTATCGTAAGCCTAAGGGGAAACTTGGACACAAAGTTTATGGGAAACCCACCAACACGGACAGGTACCTACATGCATACTCCCACCACCATCCTACGCAAAAGACTTCGGCCCTGCAAACTTTAACCAAGAGAGCCTCAGGATCAGTGATGAACACAACCTGCAAGTAGAACTACAGAACCTCAGGTCGATTTTTGGAGCTAATGGCTACGACATGAGGATGATATACAAAAACTATGGCGCCGAAGGAGGGCAACAGGGAAATGCAGAACGAAGCACAGAACACTGTCGTGCTACTATATGTACAAGGGGTTACTGAACGTCTGGGCAAAATTCTCCGTCGGGCAGACATTAAGCCGATTTTTCGTAGCAACACCAAAATAAAGTACTTTCTGGGCTCGACGAAAGATACAATTGAGAGGTTTCATGCCGCCAGAGTTTACGAAATTGGGTGCGAATGTGGACTGGTGTATGTAGGTGAGACTGGGCGTCCAATGAGCACAAGGTTAACTGAACACGAGAGATATATCCGCCTCAAACAATACAACAAATCAGCGATGGCAGAACATCAGGAACAGTGCAGGATGAAGATCGAATTTCGAGAGGCCCGCATATTGGCGAAACAGCCGTTTAGTTTGAAGAGGAAGATCAGAGAGGCTATTGAAATAGCCAAGCCACCCGACAATATGAATAGAGAAGACGGGTACCGACTCCCAGCGTCTTGGCTGCCAGCTGTGACAGCTTTGCGGAAGGACAGCCCTTGCAGAGCAACAGGCGCGCTGTAGGTCACAGCGGCGGAGGGTACACAGAGCGCTGACGCACCGCAGTCGATACTGGGCAGTTAGTAAACAACGCTACGCTGCAGTCGCCGCTCGGTATCCTATTCGCCGATTTCCACCAATGGAAAGCAGTCCAATGGAAAACGCCCATTTCCGCCAATAACAACACGCAATACAAAGACCAATAAACTGAACTCCTAATACCCTTCCTCCTGACCCTCACATCCAATGACAGCACTCCTCCATAGTATATAAGTATCCAAAGTAATGCTCATTCAGCAGTTAGCAATACACCATGAGGAAAGCGCCTTGCAACAGCCGCCGAAACGTCGGAATTTTACAGATGACAATGCGTCCTCAAACCCAGAGCAATTTTATTGACTGGCACAATCTGAATAAGCTATGATGTGCTTCACGTCACAATCCAAAGCTTTTACAAATTTCAACAAACAAGAACCGATTTCCTGTGAACCTCTACGAGCAGTGCTTTCATCCCACATATACATATTGGCCTCGTCAGACGCTATGTTGTGAATGCCAAGATTAGAAGTCCACAATTGACAAAGATAGTACACTTCGTTGGTAAAAAGGCGTGGTCATGGCAAAGTTTTCTGAAAATCAAAACACATCGCCACAACATTATTCTGGTTTAATACTCTTTCCTTGTCAGATTTCCTTTCTTGACGTGGACGTTCGGCGTTGCGGTGATGGAGCATCTGTTCTTGCTGCACTTCTTTTGATTCATCTCTATCAGCGTCATAGCTGCGTAACAAATTCATATACTTGTCACATTTATTCCATGTATCAGTACTAGGACGGTAAAAACCCAAATCAAAACGGGTGTTGATTGGTTCAAATGGCTCTGAGCACTATGGGACTTAACATCTGAGGTCATCAGTCCCCTAGAACTTAGAACTACTTAAACCTAACTAACCTAAGGACATCACACACATCAATGCCCGAGGCAGGATTCGAACCTGCGACCGTAGCAGTCGCGCGGTTCCGGACTGAACCGCCTAGAACTGCTCGACCACCGCGGCCGGCAAGGGTGTTGAAAACATGTTGGTACGTCCAATCCTTCACAGGGTCTTCACTTCTTTCCACACACATATCTCCGTAAAGCTGGTCCATTATAGAAATATTGAGGCTTTCAGGGAGGTATTTTTTGATAGGGTTCTGAATCCTGCTGTAATGTGAGATGTAATTGGGAATGACTGAATATGTTCTTCAACAACCTGTCGTTTAGCAGCAGGTATTTTGTTTGATGGTGCACTTTGCACACTCTGGTCCTTCGGTAAAAAAAAAAAAAAAAAAAAGAAAAAGAAATGTCGTGTGACGAGGGCCTTCCTTCGGGTAGACCGCTCGCCTGGTGCAAGTCTTTCGATTTGACGTCACTTCGGCGACTTGCGCGTCGATGGGGATGATATGATGATGATTAGGATAACACAACACCCAGTCCCTGAGCGGAGAACATCTCCGACCCAGCCGGGAGTCGAACCCGGGCCCTTAGGACTGACAGTCTGTCGCGCTGACCACATTTTTTTTTTTTTTTTTTTGTCCGTTGTGTGCTGGTTTTATACCTCACACCTATAGTGCTGTTCCAAATGAAAATGTACCACGATTTCCTATTCCCAAAAGTCAACTAGATAGATTCAGACGTTCGGTACCTCACGAGTCTGTATCCTTGTCCCACTGCAGGGAAATATCCGTAAATAGTATATATTAATCTTTCCTTGAGGTTTGATTTTGTTGTGATACTACACTTAACACAGCTTGTGCTAACAGACAGAATATCCACTAGTTTATTGGACTTGTAAATTTTCTCAGCACTACTTATCATACCGTGGCTCGTCGAGAAACCATGTATTGAACCTAATGAGCCTTTCTGGTTAAAGTCTATTGTATGTTTTGTCGTTTTTATTTCTGTTTTAAATGTTTTAACGTTTGTATAATTGCATTTAAATCATCAATATCATGAGAGCCAGTAGGAATCTCCACAACTTTACCATTTCCTATATGAAGTTTATTGTTCGCCTCAGTGATATTTGGAAAGCTGTTATACATATCCAAACCAATGACAAGTCAATGCAATACTACATTCCTCCTTACTTAGTTCTACTGGAGGGAAATAATTTGTGCTTTACACAGATGAACAATCTTTTAAAGTCAGGAGTGTATGACATCATATCTAATGTTCAATTGAGATTGTGATGTGCATGCTGCTTGTTTTTGTGTGTTTGTCGTGAAAAACATTAGAACAAAGATTACTACAAACGTATGAATCGAGATCTTGGTAGTGACGAAAATTGTAGAACACATGGGTGATAGTGAAGTAGCAGCGAAATTCTTCCAGTGGGCGTAAAATCCAATATTTTTTTAAACACAGGTGACCCAGTGCATTGCAGAAACCTTCTGCAACGCGTAGACTTACAATCCCATATTCCTTGCACTTTCAAACTATCTTCGGCAAAGTGTTCTGCATAAACACACCAAGAAATCTTTTGTTTTTGAGTTTCTTGACGAATTTAAGCAGGTCAGTATTGGTGAATGGTCTATCCAGTAGTATAGTTAGGGGACCTTTCTTAAATGAGCTTTTCTTTTCATGTATGGCTTTAAATTACTTTAAATTAGTTTACTGATAACGGCAGTCTGCATCATCCTATATGCTCTTTACATTTCTGTAATTGCTTCTAAGCGACTGAAGTACGCTTTACTGTTTGCTCTATGATAGCAGCTCCTCCAACTGATGATCCAATTGCCAATAGCCGTACTAAAACTGGAATATTACAAACAGGATAATTCCACGTGCCTTAAGTATTGGCAGAACCCTGGGCGTTTTAATACTGCTTCTTCTTACTCCTTTCTTCTTTTTCTTCAAGACACTTTTTGTTGCTACTACAGCTTGTAAGTTTTTTAATTTTTTTTAATGTAAGGTGAGCTGCATTCGTAATTTGTTTGAAATTTATTCTAGCACCCAATTTTAAGTTTGGTATGTGTTGCTCTATCGACTGTGAATACTGCAATACATTTTCCTATGCCTATGTCCCCTCTGGCCCTCTTAGACTTATTTGATTGGCTTTATCGGATAAAATTAGAAATGCAGTATGATGTTCGGACAAACTTTTATTTGTAGCAGGTTTCATCAAGTAGATTAATCTTTTATCACCATGAGCCAGACGCTATTTAGTTTCGTTCTAGATCCACAGAAGCTGTATCTAGGAATATGCAGTTCAAGTTGTAACATAGTAAGTTATTTCGTGTTATCATAGCTGCATTAAAGAATGGAGCCATGAGCGCCTCCGGTCCAGTAGTTGCAGGAGATTCATACGTTTTTATCTTTAGTTGCAACGCAGCTGCAGCTGACGCATCCGTATGTCAGATGCCGCCTGTGGCAGTGACTCAACCCGCCTGTGGGACGCTATGAATAAATATACTCCCTATGAACCTAAATAAACTGCATCTGTTATTCTCCGATTTTGACCATACTTTACACATTGCGTTGTGTTATTGCTGAAATTATACCATCCAAATTTCATTTCGTTATTTATCATAGTTTCGAAAATAGAATATTTTACCTAAAAATCACAAAAAACCATGCTGGTATTTCGAAACTGATCTAGTAACGGCAAAATATTAACCTTCAACATCATTTGGGTCTATTATGAAAAGTTCAGCTTCTAAAAACCAATTAACCAAAATCTTTCATTCCATAACATTTGTAATTTTTGTTTGACGTAATATTGGAAACTTTTAAAATTAAAATTTAGTTATGCGAGTGCGTGGGAGTGATTGAGAGAATGAATGAGGGACATATGAACATTCGAACTGTTTTATTTTGTGAAGATCTTTGTGAAATACAAACCGTGAGAAAAATTCCTCGGAAGAACCACAAATTATGTGACATATGTCTAAGTGAGAATTCTTTTGTAAAAGGCAGCCAGAAAAAGTTGGGAATGGAATAAGTTTGTTATTTAATTTAGGAATTATTTCATACTTAATTCCGTTTATAATTAAATCTAATGTAGCACATTGAAGTTTCGCTTATGTAAAATCACCTTCTAAACTGTGACTTTGCCTCGAGAATCATCTAGAAAGCATATTCTGGTTGGTCATTCAGATCAACAGCCAATCAGAATTGAGAGCTTCCCACGTGGAGAGAGGGGTGCTGTCTACAAGAGGCCACTGCCTAGGAGAGTCACATCCGAACCATTGTACCGAACACATCATGTCGGATCACTCTTCGCAAATAGTATGTAAAATTGAGAATTAGAGACATAAATTCGATTCGATTATCGCTAACAGAAAGCGACTTGAGTGTGAAGCATTTTAGTGAACGTAATTTTATGTGCTTCCATGTGAATGATAACCGCTTGTGAAATATTCTGGTTGAACTTAATCTGCATGTCATGTTTTCCCTTCGTGACGGAGTAGTATAGTGAATACTTCTGTAAAGGAAGACCACTGAATCGACCGAATGTTTAATTCACTTGAAGTTGCAGAACAGTGCCTGTTTGGATCGTGAAGAATATTCGAATATAGCTTGCAAAATTCTGGCTGGTTTCGAGGGAATATGTGTAACATACCTTTATAACTGTAAACTTGCAGACACAATATTAGTATAGACGTAAATACGGACTTGATAGCCATTTCACGGGTCTTAGTGGCAATAAACAGTCAACAGAACTTTAAACATCTTGCTACAAGAAGGTAGAACCCGGACGTCCGATATTTATCACTAACTTTCAGGAACTGATTTTGAATTAGAGTTTTGCGGCCTTTGTCTGGTAGGTATTAGGTAGAGATTTCTTTAACACTGCTTTGCAGCACTTAGATATTACCTGCTAAGACAGAGTGAAGGGACAACGCACAGACAAGAAGCCTGTCGAGGTAGGTAGAGTGAACTGTGTGAATGTGATAACAATATGAATAAAACCGAACCCTGCCCTGTCGAAAAGTGACAGTTTCTCAGGAATATTACTGCCGCCTCTGATGTGCTCTCTAGCACTCATTGTACGCTACTGAACTGCCTGAGGTTTGCCCAACCAGTTATATACCAAATCGCGACTGCTCACTCAACAGTTTTGCAATGATGAAAAGCTGAGCCATTTCACTAAAGCCTTGTATCCGCAACGGCTTACCACGTGCTTTACAAGGAACAGGTCTGAACTTTTCTGTAATTCCTCTGTGGAAAAACTCCCTACAACTGCTTTGCCTTCACTGACCTTTAAGATGTAAGTTCTCGAGTTTGTCTGCTGCTCTTTGGACACTAAACATCTCCTTTGATCAGGTTGGGAGGTAAAATTCCTCAAACGCAGTTTTTTATTTTGATATAAGCACCAAGTCACCTAAATTCAATTCTGCTTGCATGAATTCACCATCTTAACACAACTGTATGCTGTATTTAGAAGCACATTGCCATGTATATCAATGGGGCTATATTAATCATTTGATGTTCATATCGATTACACTCCCAAATAATTTGTGGGAGAATGTCTAGCCACGTGTATTAACCACAGTGATTAAATTTCATCCACATATGGGTTTTTATGATTGTGTTCAGATGGTCCATAATACTCGCTTTCATTTGGGAGAATGTTGAAACTGTCTCCATTGGAACAGGCTTTGTAAGGCCCAACGGTACTGATTGACTGATGCGCCATCCTTCGCCGACAGGTGTCTTTGGATGTGGATATGGAGTGGCATATGGTCAGCACATTGCTCTGGGAGAACGTTATTCCATATTGCTCCCCTATCGACATGAAATACTTAGTGTAAAATTCAGCTCTCTGGTCAGTTCGTAGGTTCTGAAGACGCCGATTCGTTACAGTCTGCAGCAGTTGTTCAAACACCTTTGCAGCTTTACTCCCAGTCTTTCTCTTCATGGAAAGGGCCATGGCAAATTTGGAACGCATATCGATGATTATTAAAATACACTCCTGGAAATTGAAATAAGAACACCGTGAATTCATTGTCCCAGGAAGGGGAAACTTTATTGACACATTCCTGGGGTCAGATACATCACATGATCACACTGACAGAACCACAGGCACATAGACACAGGCAACAGAGCATGCACAATGTCGGCACTAGTACAGTGTATATCCACCTTTCGCAGCAATGCAGGCTGCTATTCTCCCATGGAGACGATCGTAGAGAAGCTGGATGTAGTCCTGTGGAACGGCTTGCCATGCCATTTCCACCTGGCGCCTCAGTTGGACCAGCGTTCGTACTGGACGTGCAGACCGCGTGAGACGACGCTTCATCCAGTCCCAAACATGCTCAATGGGAGACAGATCCGGAGATCTTGCTGGCCAGGGTAGTTGACCTACACCTTCTAGAGCACGTTGGGTGGCACGGGATACATGCGGACGTGCATTGTCCTGTTGGAACAGCAAGTTCCCTTGCCGGTCTAGGAATGGTAGAACGATGGGTTCGATTACGGTTTGGATGTACCGTGCACTATTCAGTGTCCCCTCGACGATCACCAGTGGTGTACGGCCAGTGTAGGAGATCGCTCCCCACACCATGATGCCGGGTGTTGGCCCTGTGTCCCTCGGTCGTATGCAGTCCTGATTGTGGCGCTCACCTGCACGGCGCCAAACATGCATACGACCATCATTGGCACCAAGGCAGAAGCAACTCTCATCGCTGAAGACGACACGTCTCCATTCGTCCCTCCATTCACGCCTGTCGCGACACCACTGGAGGCGGGCTGCACGATGTTGGGGCGTGAGCGGAAGACGGCCTAACGGTGTGCGGGACCGTAGCCCAGCTTCATGGAGACGGTTGCGAATGGTCCTCGCCGATACCCCAGGAGCAACAGTGTCCCTAATTTGCTGGGAAGTGGCGGTGCGGTCCCCTACGGCACTGCGTAGGATCCTACGGTCTTGGCGTGCATCCGTGCGTCGCTGCGGTCCGGTCCCAGGTCGACGGGCACGTGCACCTTCCGCCGACCACTGGCGACAACATCGATGTACTGTGGAGACCTCACGCCCCACGTGTCGAGCAATTCGGCGGTACGTCCACCCGGCCTCCCGCATGCCCACTATACGCCCTCGCTCAAAGTCCGTCAACTGCACATACGGTTCACGTCCACGCTGTCGCGGCATGCTACCAGTGTTAAAGACTGCGATGGAGCTCCGTATGCCACGGCAAACTGGCTGACACTGACGGCGGCGGTGCACAAATGCTGCGCAGCTAGCGCCATTCGACGGCCAACACCGCGGTTCCTGGTGTGTCCGCTGTGCCGTGCGTGTGATCATTGCTTGTACAGCCCTCTCGCAGTGTCCGGAGTAAGTATGGTGGGTCTGACACACCGGTGTCAATGTGTTCTTTTTTCCATTTCCAGGAGTGTATATTCGGAACCTTTATTTGATCATGAATATTCTCTGATATTCAAGACACTGGTCTGTGATAAACCATCCAAACTGCATATTACGACTCGTCCTCATGGCAATGTTTTGCGAGCAGGCCTGTGGCGTTCGCAGACCATTACTCCAGAGGTAATGTGTTCAGCTTTTTATACTGAATGTCAATGGCTTCGCCTTTGCTGTTTATACTGTTTAACGCTGGCCTAATAATGTTAATGTATTTCCTACTGTTTGTGCTTTTTAATCGTCCTCTTAGAGCATTATCTCGTCTATGTGTGTTAGCCGTACGTAATATTTCTGCATATGATCTCTTTTGGCAAGTAATTTTTGGGGTTCGAAGTTTTCAAAAATGTTAGCTCCACTGAACCAGGTGTCTGCTCAAATTCACAGTCTCCAACGTCTATGGTGTCCTTCATTAAATGTACAGGTAGCTTTCCCAGTATACACAGTTGATCTTCACTGATCCCATTTGTTATATCTAATTCGCTAGCACTGTGGCGTGTGATGAAATTAGTGAAAGCATACCTTTCTTCTTTCTCTTCTTCTCCCAGCACCATTTGTTGCCATGTGTGAGAGCTGTTTGATACATACTGTTAAGGTTTAAAACATTTCAGTGAGAGACCATTCATGCTCCAGCTGCACTAGTTTTGTAAGTTGTAGTTTGTAGCAAATAGCTTTCCATGCCTCTATGACTTAGCGTTTTGTCAGTATGCAGTCGCATACTGATCACCCTTTGAGGTAGAACATAAATTACACATTTTTCTCAAGCTCGTCAGCCTTTCCACTTATTACACTGACTAACTTCACAAGGCTTCATTGCCTTCTTCCGAACTATTCTTTCCACAATATTTACAGGAGTAGATTTTTTCCTCATCCAACTTTTTTGGATGTCTACAGGTACCATAAGAGCCTCACTGATCATTGAATTTGTCTCCTCAGTGTCTGAGTTCATTCTGTCGTTCAACTGCCGCACGTGAGATTCACCTTTCATAGCTGCTGCCTTGACAATGTTATCCAATTCAGTGACCCTCTGTTGATTGTATGCTCACTTCGCTGGATTTTATTACTCAGCTTAGATTCAACTTTTGCAGCTACTGCTTTGACACCACTATCCAATTACGTTAATCTTACATTGATTGTCTCAATTTTTCTGTCAATGTATGAATATATGTCTGGCATTAGAATGAGAACATTGCGTACACGTGAATTTCTCCACAGTTACGTGTTAGTACATTGCTTTTTATGCAGAATCTGCTTGAGGTTTTGTCTATATCAGCCTTCATTCAATTTCCTCGTTTTATCAATACCCATAAAGCTATACTGCATCGCAATTTGAAGGCTGTAAGCTATTATTTTTTCTACACGGCTTATAACTTTGCAGTACAATACTTCACACAGATTTAACTTACTCCCTCAAGTGTTGAAAAATGACGCACTTCTTTCGGAGTATGAGCCCTGCTATAAACATAATGACATGAATGCAGAATGCTAGACTGATAGACGTCCTCCTATTAAACTACGAAGTGTTGCTCGTAAAAAGAAAAATAAATAATATTTTCCTACTCAATGTCTTTTTTTTAATAATATAGGTAGAAACTGCGGCTTGGGAAGTACGTGTTAATGTCAAAGACACTACCCAGAAAACCACAATGTCTACATTTTTTCACAAACTCTTATTACACATTTTAATGACGAGGAAGCAGCTTGTATTGGTCCACTATGTAACTGTGTGCCCCTGGGTCGTGGTTGCTTGTTGGGCTCTCCAATAAGCTGTGAGCCTGAGGCTCTCTCTCTCGATGTACATCCGTATCAGACACTCATCCACATGTGTTCTATGATATCAGACACAGCAGCAGCAGGAAGGGCAGCGTCGGAGTCGGCAGAGGTGACAGCAGTGGTGGTGGCAGCTGGAGCAGAAGTGGCACATGACTCTGACTATCAGTAAGAAGCTACATACATCTTTTGTAAGCAGTCGGGTATGACATGGAGTGTGAAATAACAAGAAATCATATACATTGCGTTTTATTGATTTTTATGCACACACAAATTTCATTGCATAATTATAACACCGAATTTTGAAAAAGTTGCTTTCCTTAAACCTTAAAATTGGCTTGTGCTTCATTCAGTCCAATAGCTGGCACTACGTACATAGAAATTCCTTCAGTAAACTCAGCCCCTACAGACTTGACAGGTGTTACTCTTGTACACTTTGGGACAGAGGGGAATACAAGCATAAACAAACTGTTCTAATTGTCACATAATTACACTGTTTTTGCTCAGGTAGTCAACAAACTCATATTATGTCTCTTTTACATTCAGGCACTAGTGGTATAATCTTTCTGTGGCCATCCATAATGTACAATACACATCTAAATTCATACCTGACTCCAGTATTGCCTCGCCAAACATATAAAATATGGAGACTTTGAGGCACCTCCTCTCCGCTAATACACATCTACAGAGCGGCAAGTTAAATGTTTATCTTCTCCTGTGTTTTCCTTGTAGCATAGTTCTTAATTTTTTGCTTGTTTTTCTGTTTAAGATGTTTAATCCCACATTTTGTAAGTGTAAATTCATTCAGTCTCCAGCGCAGTTTTCATTTCCTCTGAAAAGCCAGCTTCATAGCTCACTAACGCATCAGTGTTTATTGGTGACACATCAGTTAGGTAGCAAGTTGCATATCTATGATTCCGTCTGCTTTTGCAGTTAACTTCTTCAGTTAGAATTGCTAGGATTGATAGGATCCGTGCATGCTGCGTGCAGACGCGGGAGAAGCTGGCCGCAATTCGTGAACAGTTGAATGCGGTTTTGGCTACATCAGTCGTCCTCAGGCTGCTGTCTCAGGATGTACCAGTGGCGGAGAATCTGGTGCATTGCATGGGACACCTCAGGTGTCGCTTGTTTCGCCCAATGGCTCTGCTGCTGAGGTACCTTCCAGTGTATCCAACATGGTGGATCTGCTCTCACAGCAGGGTGAGTGGCAAGTGGCAACTTTCACATCACTTGAGTGTGGAGACTGGCTGTCTGGCCTCACTCAATCGTGCTGTGATTGGGCATATGGCCACTGCTTCAACAGGTGGCATGTTATGCAGCTCCTTACAAATAGGGTTCAGGGTTGGAAAGAAAGCCAATGTGCAGTTGGTATGTCTGCCTGGGGGCCTTATCCGACATGTGGAGGTAGTCCTGTTTGCGGCAATCAAGCGTGAAGGGCGCTGTCGTCTGCAATTTGTGGCTGACGTTGGCACCAACAAGTTCTGAGACTGGTTTTGGTTTGCAGCCAAGTGGACGGTCTTAACCAAAGGCTTCGTTGACTGAGAGGCGGTCTTGGCTGCAGATTTCTAGGCCTGCGTTGTCGGGAGGGGATTTGTAGGTCAGAGGTGCACTACACAATGGAAGCAGCTACCTGGGTAGCAGAGTACTAATGGATAGCACATGAGGATTTTTTAGGCTAGGCGATAATTTGAGGTATTCTGATGAAGAGTCGCTAGTCGATATGCAGCAACGGAAGTCAGACTGCTTCCAGAGTAAAGGCACTTTGACTGTCAAAATTTTGTCAGTAAATTGTCAGAGTATTCGTAACAAAGTTCTCGAATTTAATGCCCTCCAGGAAAGTTCTCAAGCTCAAATTATTCTTGGGACCAAGAGCTGGATGGAACACAAAGTGGAAAGCTCTGGAATATTTAGCGAGTCGTGGAATGTAAATCGGAAAGACAGATTAGAGGCCACAGGAGAGGGAGTTTTCATTGTAGCTGACAAAAATATTGTCTCTATTGCGATCGAAGTTGGGTATGACAGCGAAAGTATCTGGTCACGTACAACAGATATAGCTGAAACCAAGTTAATTGTTTGACGTATTTACCAGCCACCCGATTCCACTGAGACTTCGACAGTCATTCAAAGACAATCTGTGGTCAGTAGCGAATAAATACCCAGATCATGCAATATTAGTTGGAGACGACTTGAACGTTCTGAGTATACAGTGGGATGTCTACGGATTCAATGCGGGGGTTACAGACAGACAGTCGTGCGAAATATTTTTGAATGCGTTTTCTGAAAACTGTCTTGAGCAGCTAGTTCGGTAGCCCAAACGCAATGGAAATATCTTATCCTTGTACCTACAAACAGGCCTTACCGACAACGTCAGTGTAGAAACGGGGATTAGCGATCATGTCATTATAGCAACTATGGTTACGAAAGTTAACAACTTAGTCAAGAAGGCTAGAAGAGTTTTTCTGCTAAAAAGAGCAGATAAACAGTTGTTAGCATTTCATTTAGACAATGAATTGACGCTACATAGCTCCAGTAACATGGGAGTAGAGGAATTATGGGCAAAGTTTAAGAGATTCTAGAACGTGGTCTAGAGAGTTACGTGCCTAGTAAGTGGGTTAAAGGTGGAAAAGACCCACCATGGTTTAATAACGAAATTCGGAAAATGCTGAGGAAGCAGAAGTAGTTACACTATCGGTTCAAAAGAGGATGCACAAATGACGAAAAACAAAGATTATTAGAGATTAGTGTTCTGCGAAAACATCTATGAACGAAGAATACATCCACTACCACCGTCATATCTAAGGAAAAGATCTGACAGCCTATGCAAAATCGAGGAGAGGGTCTAAGGATTCCACCCGTTCCTTGTTAATTAGTCAGGTGTGGCAGTTGAAGATAGGAGAACGAAAGCCAAAGTTTTAAATTTCGCGTTCAAGAAATCGGTTACGCTGGAGAATCGTACAGACATAGCGTCATTTGACCATCGTACAGACTACTGCAAGGACGACATAGTAATAAGCATCCCTGGCGTAGAGAAACAACTGAAAGCAATTAAGTCACCGTATTCAGATGGAATCCCAGTTCGGTTTTACAAATAGTACTCTACGGCACTGGCTCCTTGCCTTACCTTATCGCGAATATCTCGCCCAGCGTTAAGTCCTAAGCGACTGGAAAAAAGCGCACGTGACTCCTGTATATAATAAGGGTAAAAGAACAGCCCACAAAATTACGGAGCAATATCCCAAATATCAGTTTGCTGCAGAACCCTTGAACGTATTCTCAGTTCGAATACAATAAATTTTCTTGAGTCCGAGAAGCTTATGTCCACGAATCAGCATGGTTTTAGAAAGCATTGCTTGTGCGAAACAGCTTGCCCTTTTCTCACGTGATACACTGCGAACTATGGTTGAAGGATAACAGTCAGATTCCATATTTCTAGATTTCTGGAAATCATTTGACACGGTGCAGGCTGTTACAGAAGGTTTTCGGATATACACTACTGGCCATTAAAATTGCTACACCAAGAAGAAATGCTAATGATAAACGGGTATTCATTGGACAAATATATTATACTGGGACTGACATGTGATTACATTTTCACGCAATTTGGGTGCATAGATCCTGAGAAATCAGTAACCAGAACATCCACCTCTGGCGGTAATAGCGGCCTTAATACGCCTGGCCATTGAATCAAACAGAGCTTGGATAGTGTGTACAGGTACAGCTGTCCATGCAGCTTCAACACGATACCACAGTTCATAAAGAGTAGTGACTGTCGTATTGTGACGAGCCAGTTGCTCGGCCACCATTGACCACACGTTTTCAATTGGTGAGAGATCTGGAGAATGTGCTGGCTAGGGCAGCAGTCGAACATTTTCTGTATCCAGAAAGGCCGGAACAGGACCTGCAACATGCGGTCGTGCATTATCCTGCTGAAATGTAGGGTTTCGCAGGGATCGAATGAAGGGTAGAGCCACGGGTCGTAACACATCTGAAATGTATCGTCCACTGTTCAAAGTGCCGTCAATGCTAACAAGAGGTGACCGAGACGTGTAACCAATGGCATCCCATACCATCACGCCGGGTTATACGCCAGTATGGCGATGACGAATACACGCTACCAATGTGCGTTCACAGCGATGTCGCCAAACACGGATGCGACCATCATGATGCTGTAAACAGAACCTCGATTCATCCGAAAAAATGACGTTTTGCCATTCGTGCACCCAGGTTCGTCGTTGAGTACACCATCGCAGGCGCACCTGTCTGTGATGCAGCGTCAAGGGTAACCGCAGCCATGGTCTCCGAGTTGATAGTCCATTCTGCTGCAAATGTCATGGAACTGTTCATGCAGATGGTTGTTGTCTTGCAAACGTCCCCATCTGTTGACTCAGGGATCGAGACGTGACGGCACGATCCATTACAGCCATGCGGATAAGATGCCTGTCATCTCGACTGCTAGTGATACGATGCCATTGGGATCCAGCACGGCGTTCCGTATTACCCTCCTGAATCCACCGACTCCATATTCTGCAAACAGTCATTGGATCTCGACCAACGCGAGCAGCAACGTCGCGATACGACAAACCGCAATCGCGATAGGCTACAATCCGACCTTTATCAAAATCGGAAACGTGATGGTACGCGTTTCTCCTCCTTACATGAGGCATCACAACAACATTTCACCAGGCAATGCTGGTCAACTGCTGTTTGTGTATGAGAAATCGGTTGGAAACTTTCCTCATGTCAGCACGTTATAGGTGTCGCCACCGACGCCAACCTTGTGTGAATGCTCTGAAAAGCTAATCATTTGCATATCACAGCATCTTCTTCCTGTCGGTTAAATTTCGCGTCTGTAGCACGTCACCTTCGTGGTGTAGCAGTTTTATTGGTCAGTAGTGTAGAATAGGTTCACTGATATGCGAGTATCTCGGAGACTGTTTAAGTTATAGAATCCAGTATACTGTCTTCGACGGCCAGTGACAGCGGGTGCTCATCAGAGACAAGGGTATCCCCAGGAGTGCCCGAGGAAGTGTGATAGGACTGCTGTTATTCTCTATACAGGGTGTTACAAAAAGGTATGGGCAAACTTTCAGGAAACATTCCTCACACACGTAGAAAGAAAATATGTTATGTGGATATGTGTCCGGAAACGCTTAATTTCCATGTTAGAGCTCACATTAGTTTCGCTCAGTGGAGCACGTTATCATGATTTCATACGGGATACTCTACCTGTGCTGCTAGAACATGTGATTTTACAAGTACGGCACAACATGTGGTTCATGCACGATGGAGCTTCTGCACATTTCAGTCGAAGTGTTTGTACGCTTCTCAACAACAGGTTCGGTGACCGATGGATTGGTAGAGGCGGACCAATTCCATGGCCTCCACGCTCTCCTGACCTCAACCCTCTTGACTTTCATTTATGGGGGCATTTGCAAGCTCTTGTCTACGCAACCCCGCTACCAAATGTAGAGACTCTTCGTGCTCGTATTGTGGACGGCTGTGATACAATACGCCATTCTCCAGGGCTGCATCAGGGATTCCATGCGACGGAGGGTGGATGCATGTATCCTCGCTAACGGAGGACATTTTGAACATTTCCTGTAACAAAGTGTTTGAAGTCACGCTGGTACGTTCTGTTGCTGTGTGTTTCCATTCCATGATTGATGTGATTTGAAGAGAAGTAATAAAATGAGCTCTAACATGGAAAGTAAGCGTTTCCGGACACATGTCCACATAACATATTTTCTTTCTTTGTGTGTGAGGAATGTTTTCTGAAAGTTTGGCCGTACCTTTTTGTAACACCCTGCATACATATATGATTCGGCAGACAGGGTGGGCGGCACTCTGAAGGTTTTTGCTGAAACTGCTGTGCTGTACAGTAACGTGTCGAAGTTAAGTGATTGCAGGAAGATACAATATGACTTAGACAAAATTTATAGTAGGTGTGATGAATAGCACATATCTCTAAATGTGGAAAAATGGTAGTTAATGCGAATCATGGAAGCAAAAACAAACCCTTGAAGTCCAGATACAGCATTAGTAGTGTCCTGCTTCACATAGTGAAGTCGTTTAAATATCTGTGGGTAACATTTTAAAGCGATATGAAATGCAACGAACATGTGAATACTGTGGTAGAGAAGACTGTTCTGAAATTGTTCTTCATGAAGATCCCTTAAAAATAGGTAATGGCAGTAGTTTTATTCTACAAAACGATTGATTAGAGCAGAGGATAATCATTTTAATGGAAGCAAAGGAGAAGACAGCTTAAAAAGTTTTCCCATTTTTTAAAAATTTTTTTAAATTTAATTTAATTTTATTTTTTTGTGGATGTAACATTTAAGTTTGAACAAATCTATACCATACGATCAGACTTAGGAGACCCGAGTGACGAAACGAACATTCTTCCTCTTGTGTTTGAACTGCTCCGTAATAAGAAGGAAGACATTTATGTTCGCCAGTTTCATCTGATTAAACAAGCAGTTCCTCAATGGTGTCCAAGAAAAGTGAATGTTGATTGGGAGGCAGCTGCGATATCTTCCCTTTGTCAAGTTTTACACTCAAGTGAAATCTGTGGATGTAATTTGCATACGAAGAAGAGTTACGGAGAAAAGTTTAAGATCTGGGTCTAATGACGAGTACCTCCGCAGTGAAGATTTGAGACTTCATGTTAGCATGTGTGCAGCGCCGGCATTTGTAAAACCCTAGAATGTAAGTAATGAAGCCCGCAGCTCATGGTCGTGCGGTAGCGTTCTCGCTTCCCGCGCCCGAGTTCCCGGGTTCGATTCCCGGCAGGGTCAGGGATTTTCTCTGCCTCGTGATGACTGGGTGTTGTGTGATGTCCTTAGGTTAGTTAGGTTTAAGTAGTTCAAAGTTCTAGGGGACTGATGTCCATAGCTATTAAGTCCCATAGTGCTCAGAGCCATTTGAACCATTTTTAAGTAATGAATGGGTTGAGACTCTTGCGCAAGCTCCTAGTAATTACAGACTCTATCAGTTTTTTGACTCCTTCGTGGATATCTGGTTACAGAATGATGATATCCTCATTGCAATGTGGAACTGCTATGGAAAGAGACACTTGTTAAGGGCTGCACAACAAAATGAATAATATTATTGGAAACCCTGGTCCTAGAATCTGCTGTTTGGTGAAATGCTTGAAGAAGGAAGTGGAGCTGACAAACTGCATGTACATGAAGCTGGAGGTGAATCTTGAAGGTAAGAAGAAGAAGAAGAAGAAGAAATACCTGAAACTGTACGACAGGGTAGAGAGAACTGTAAAAACATTGTGAAGAGACTGGCAGAATTAGCTCCTACAGCTTCATTTGCATCCATATACATGCTCTGCAGGCCAATGTATGGTGCGTGGCGGAGTGTACCTTGTACCACTACTAGTTATTTTCTCGCTACTAGTCATCTCGCAATAAGTGGGAAATCCGGGTTCGATTCCCGGTCTGGCATAAATTTTTACTGTCGTGATTCCATTATACTGCTGATGACTGTCCATATTTGCAAATGCAAATACGTTTCATGTATTTCATAATGGCTGTAGTTGCCGCAATGCCTAACCCTTTGGATATACTAGTATATCCCAAGGAAATCTGCATCGTACTTCTGAACAACACAGGCGCTGCAGTATCATATTTTCTCTCCTGTTCAATCCGCAAATAAAGCGAGGGGAAAACGGCTGTCTGTATGCCTCTGAACAAGCCCTAATTTCTCTTATTTTATCTTCGTAGTCCTTACACGAAAAGTATGTTCGCGGAAGCAGAATCACTCTGCAGTCATCTTCTAATGGCGGTTCTTAAATTTTCTCAATAGTGATCTGCAATAAGAACGTCGTCTTCCCACCATGGATTCCCACTTAAGTCCACAAAGCATATGCGTAATACTCGTGTGTTGATCGAACCTATCAGTGACAAATCTAACAGCCCGCCCCTGATTTGCTTCGATGTCTTCGCTTAGGCCGACCTGGTGCGGGTACCAAACACTCGTGCAATACTCCAGAATTATCAGATCACACTTGTGTTCTATTGGCGGACTCCTTTACAGATGAAGCACACCCTACAAAAATTCTCTCAATAAACTGAAATCAATCATTCACCTTCCGTCACGCCGTCCTTACGTGCTCTTTCCACTCTATATCGTTTTACAAATTTACATGTAGATACTTAGTCGACTTGACTGTGTCGAGCAGTGTATTACAAATGCTGTATTCGAATGTTATGCAATTGGTTTTCCTACTCATCTGCACTCACTCACATTTTTCTGCTTGAAGAGCAAGCTGCCATTCATCACATCAACTAGGAATATTGTCTAAGTCATTTTGTATCCTCCTACAGTCACTCAACGACACCTTCCCCGTACATCACAGCATCATCGTCATATAGTTGCAGATTTCTGGTCACCCTGTTTGTCGGATCATATATGAACTGGGTCCTGCTTTAAAGCCATTGCCTCCATCTATAAACTGAACTAAGATCCGTTCACAAGCAACACATTAAAAAGCTATGAAAGTCACTGAGTCCTCACGCATTACTTGGTTAAAATTGTTGATTTTATTCACGAAGCGTTCTTCTTTTTCTTATGCCGTTTTCCTGCTTCGGCGCAGAGTCGGCGTGGTTATTAACGGATGTGACATGGTTTGTTTAAGGGGTGGCATGGTACCCTTCCTGTCGCCACCCCGTTACCTCCAGACTCAAAATATCTATACCGTAAGGTGGGGTAATATTGGATGGAATTTTCATATTCTTTAAGGTAACTTCGTAAAGAACATTAAATTCTCGCGACAAAAAGCGCGAGATATTTTGAATGATATTGGAGAATAATATGACCAAAGAACTTTAGTAAAAAAAAAATTTAATTACTGAGAATCTAACAAATAAAACTGTCCGATGTTACCCCTTTGATGGGGTAGTTTGGGGAATTCATTGAATTTCCACGTAGAGGTCTGTATTACCTTCTAATGGTCTAATTTCGACCAGTGACTATCTTTTTAAAAAATTCACATATTTAGAAACATGTTTTGAAAACATTTTTTATATATGGTTACGAAACATTCTACACATCTTCAGTAAACATTTGACACATATTTAGGAAACTTTCACACACATATTTATAAAATATTTCATTAATAAAGACAATCTACTCATACAACAAATCAATAATAATCTACAATATGTTCTCAGTGAAAGAAAACTTCCACTTTTCTTCTCTTGGAGTCGGCAACATTCTTATAATTTGGCCTTGTCTACAGTGTCATCGTCTGGAATGGCAGGGAAAATAAACACAGATTTACTGCCTTATTATGGACGCAGAAATCTTACTTCCACTTCTTTTGCACCCACCTCTGTTGCCATTCCGACAAACCGCCTATTTCGCTGTTTCCCCCTAATCATGTAAGGATAATCCTCAAGAACAAAAGCCTCCACTTCCAGAACTGCTTCCTCTGCTCTGCTGCTTTCGTCACCAGTGGGTATCGCATGTTTATTCACAAGCAATTCAGACATTGAGTCAGCATTATCTCTCTTTCTCATATCGATTCCTAAAACGGATTTTCCTGAGGCAACACCTAATTTTCGCTTTCGTTGGACACTTACGTTATTTTTCACTCCATAGCAAACATTCTGAAGCATATCTTCAAAGCTCGAAGACCAGGCTTCTAAAGAATTGTTTTGAGAATTATCTCCATCAGGAAATTTTTTGAGGACTCTTTCAGGGTCAAATGGAATTAAGCCCACTGAACGGAATGCACTTTTTATATTGTCTTCTTCAGTTGCTAACACTTTTCTAAGCGTTTCCTTCACGACCGAGGGGAAAACGTCTTTCGATATTGGCGCACGGGAGCTTTCCTTCCATTGTGTAAGCACCGCCCGCCAAGCAGCTTTTAAAGGTCTGAAGAAACCTACGTCTAAAGGCTGTAAAATATGAGTACTGTTTGGTGGCAACAAAATAAAAGAGATTTTATTCTTCTCACGTTCATCAATTAGTCGGAGCGAAATGTGACTTGAAAGGTTTTCTCCTTTCATAACTTTCTCCCCCTCCTTTGCCATCAGGAAGGCAGCGCAATAGTAATACACCAATCTTCAAATGAAGATCGATCAAACCATCCACTTTTATTGCGGTTATAGCGGGTTCCTTTGGGAACTCCCTTTTGCCAGATGTCCCATAAATGCTCCGATTTGTAAATAACAGGAAGTAATACTTTTCCGTCCGCAGTGGAAGCCATCATTACTGAAATACCACTCTTAGAAGAATCTAAGATTCTTTCAGGATGGTTTGTTCCCTTTCTGACAATCACATGCTTCCTCCCAGAGTCTTCACACAGATTGGTCTCGTCATAACTGATTGCATTTTTGGGATCGATAATTTCAATTTTTTCACTAACGTTCTGGAACAATATTTCACTGTCTCATAACTCACTTCAGCACGTTGCCTTTTATTGTTCCCTGATAGCCGGACGCATAATACGGCAGTGTGATGATGAAAGAATGAACGCGACCACTCAATCCCTGACATGTTACAAGGAAAACGTTTTCACATCGTCCACATTCATCAATATAGCCTTTCACTATGTACCTAACTTCATCAGAGGTAAAAGGAAAACTCTAATGTGCAGCCCTTAAAATACCACGGACAAGTATGTTCCCTTCAATGGTACTTAAGACAAAAGTCTTCCAATCACCAGAGGGTTTGTATTATTAACTTTATTCTCTAATGTTGAACGTGGTACATTAAAATTGCTTGACGCCTTTTTGTACAATATTTTTCCCACTCTTACAGAAGCAAGGCCTTTTCAGGATTTCCAGGATTCCAATTGCGCCTCATCAGAGCACCAAGCCTCCTTTTGTAAGTATGCGGCATTGTCCGATACTACCCCAACGTGTGTAGTTATCAGTAAATAGTTCACTAGACATTAGCGAAAGTGAGATGTGGAGACAGACTGTATTCACATTTCCTTCTTAACATTTGTTCTCTGCTTGTACAATGACGAAAGAATTCGTATAAAGATAACTAGCAACAATTGTACACTGAACTGTAACCCGCTACACACCGTTTCAACTTCCAACTGCAACAATGTGTGCTCGTATATGCTTGACAATACGTAGGGTGTAAACAGCAAAACGCGTGCTTGAAATGAAAGCTTGCATTCAGTGATACAAACGTAAGAACAGAAATACGCTGTTCCCGTCCGAAATTACTCTGTGTCCGAAATTTCCCCTTCTTACGGTACCCCAAAGGTTTGTATGTGAAAGTGAGTTAATGTTTCCTAAATGTCTGTGAATAGTGTAACCGAGAAGAGGGAGTTTGGAGTCAGCCCAGTATTCATCTAGTGGAATGTGGAAAACCATCTAAAACCCATTTCCAGGCTGGGGGGCATACCGATCTCCGTTATTAATCTGCGGGAGGATACAATCCAGAAGCGGCACTTTAATGTGCAGGGCTATCTGTGCGAGTATATCAAGTAAACATTATCAACTTTAATATGCATTTATATAAACAAATAAAGCGTAAAGCAGTTCTAGCATAAAAATGATGAAAAACTAAAAAGTATGTGAATGAAATTGCTATGAAAAATTACATCGTTGTGTTTGACACGAAAAAGGCAAATAGTTTTATAAACAAACGGAAAGCTTGAAATAGCAGTAAATGCGTCCATACAGTCTATTCGTACAACACATTTAAAACAAAACAAAAATCTAGTTGCTGGTAAACCTTTCGGGATGTGAGTCTTGCCGACTCAGCAGAGGAGCGCCTCTGAAAATGTCCAGCGCAGTCCTGGGCGAAACGTCGGGAACAGAATAGTTTCTTGGACCACGACCTCACATCCCGAAAGGTTTACTAGCAGCTATGTGATCCGGTCGTGAAAGCCCTCATTCTACGAAAAACCTAGTTTCTCAGTTTGAATTTTTTGAGTAGTATTTTAATACAAATTTTTGGATAGCACAAGTCTATTTGACAATAATTATATTTAACTCTTTAATTCTATTTAACAATCTGGAATGTGATTAATAAATTAATGATTCTCTGGGACACCACGCTGTTTTAGATTGTCGAATTAAAGAAGAGCAATATTTCACACTGCAGGTGTGGAAAACTGCTTCCACCTCGAGGTTATCATAAATTATGTGCTGTTCAAACTCTAAATCTGTATGTATTTTAACGTGACCAGACGTCCCAATACGCCCGGGACAGCTCCGATTGTTGGAGTCCAGTCCCATAGTCCTCATCCAGTTCTGCCGGGATGCCTAAATGTTCTGGTTTTTAGAAATCAGATCAAATTCTCGGCCATGTGAGGTTTCAACATGTAACTTTTTATATTTCTAGCAACATACAAATCCAGCAGTCATGCATGTCTTTGATGAATAAGAATGGTCTTCTGAGAAAACCCAAGTGAAAGTAGACACTTTCGAAGCAATATTGATGGTGAAAGTTAATTTGAAATTATGACTTCCTAAACTTAAAGGGAAGCAAACATCTGCTGAATCATTTTCATTCATCACAAAAAGTATGTGGGCATGAACAAATGAGTGTTAAAAGCTGTGTATAGTGCAAGTGTCCATACCTTTTCAATAGCTTTAGAGATAAATGTAGATGTCGTGTGACTAGGGCCTCCCGTCGGGTAGACCGTTCGCCAGGTGCAAGTCTTTCGATTTGACGCCACTTCGGCGACTTGGCGTCGATGGTGATGAAATGGCGATGATTAGGACAACACAACACCCAGTCCCTGAGCGGAGAAAATCTCCGACCCAGCCGGGAATCGAACCTGGATTGACATTCTGCCTCGCTGACCATTCAGCTACCGGCGGTGGGCACTTCTAAGATTTAAGCGCGTTATTATTATACAGTAACTAGGAATATACCTATGTTTTGGATTATGTTTGATATATTATCATTTGGTGCATACTATTATTTCGTTGTAAGCTTTAATAATGTATAACAATTAGAGAGGATTGTTACATCCAGAGCCGTGAGCAATTATAAAATTGTTCCCAGTTGCAACACCTAGAAATATTGTGACCTAATATATTTACGAATTTCGTTCTACTTTTTCATACAGGGTGTGGCAGAAACAATGATTTCTTTTAAAAATGCACGCCAATGTTGAGTATAACCACCACCTGACAAAAGTGTTGTCCGCGAATCTCCAGCAAATCCGGCTGTCCGCATATCTCCGTGTCCCCATTTCTCCGGCATTCCAATACACTAGTGATTCATTCCCGTAAAGGCTGAGAAGAAAAGATTTACTAATTACAGCGCCCGCAGGGGCATTTACTTGCGCGTTCTATATGCCGTAGGAATGGGAAGAAACCTTAAGAACGTGGTGCAGAGGGAAGACCTTGTGAGAAGTAATGCACTGCACAGTTGTTTGCACAATATGCATGTAAATGTAGAAAACTGAAATAGCGTCCACCCCCGGTAGCTGAGTGACCGCCGGCACAGTAGCTCAGCGTGTTCGGTCAGAGGGTTAGCTGCCCTCTGTAATAAAAAAAACTGAGTCAAGGATTCAACTTGAACGGATGTCTTATGACGTCCGCCCAGACCAAACGCAACGGACTATGTTGTTGTTGTTGTGGTCTTCAGTCCTGAGACTGGTTTGATGCAGCTCTCCATGCTACTCTATTCTGTGCAAGCTTCTTCATCTCCCAGTACCTACTGCAACCTACATCCTTCTGAATCTGCTTAGTGTATTCATCTCTTGGTCTCCCCCTACGATTTTTACCCTCCACGCCCTCCAATACTAAATTGGTGATCCCTTGATGCCTCAGAACATGTCCTACCAACCGATCCCTTCTTCTGGTCAAGTTGTGCCACAAACTCCTCTTCTCCCCAATCCTATTCAGTACCTCCTCATTAGTTATGTGATCTACCCATCTAATCTTCAGCATTCTTCTGTAGCACCACATTTTGAAAGCTTCTATTCTCTTCTTGTCCAAACTATTTACCGTCCATGTTTCACTTCCATACATGGCTACACTCCATACAAATACTTTCAGAAATGACTTTCTGACACTTAAATCTATACTCGATGTTAACAAATTTCTCTTCTTCAGAAACGCTTTCCTTGCCATTGCCAGTCTACATTTTATATCCTCTCTACTTCGACCATCATCAGTTATTTTGCTCCCCAAATAGCAAAACTCCTTTACTACTTTAAGTGTCTCATTTCCTAATCTAATACCCTCAGCATCACCCGACTTCATTGTACTATATTCCATTATCCTCGTTTTGCTTTTGTTTATGTTCATCTTATATCCTCCCTTCAAGACACCATCCATTCCGTTCAACTGCTCTTCCAAGTCCTTTGCTGTCTCTGACAGAATTACAATGTCATTGGCGAACCTCAAAGTTTTTATTTCTTCTCCATGGATTTTAATACCTACTCCGAATTTCTCTTTTGTTTCCTTTACTGCTTGCTCAATATACAGATTGAATAACATCGGGGAGAGACTACAACTCTATCTTACTCCCTTACCAACCACTGCTTCCCTTTCATGTCCCTCGACTCTTATAACCGCCATCTGGTTTCTGTACAAATTGTAAATAGCCTTCCGCTCCCTGTATTTTGCCCCTGCCACCTTTAGAGTTTGAAAGAGAGTATTCCAGTCAACATTGTCAAAAGCTTTCTCTAAGTCTACAAATGCTAGAAACGTAGTTTTGCCTTTCCTTAATCTTTCTTCTAAGATAAGTCGTAAGGTCAGTATTGCCTCACGTGTTCCAGTATTTCTACGGAATCCAAACTGATCTTCCCCGAGATCGGCTTCTACTAGTTTTTCCATTCGTCTGTAAAGAATTCGTGTTAGTATTTTGCAGCTGTGGCTTATTAAACTGATAGTTCGGTAATTCTCACATCTGTCAACACCTGCTTTCTTTGGGATTGGAATTATTATATTCTTCTTGAAGTCTGAGGGTATTTCGCCTGTTTCCTACATCTTGCTCACCAGATGGTAGAGTTTTGTCAGGACTGGCTCTCCCAAGGCCGTCAGTAGTTCCAATGGAATGTTGTCTACTCCGGGGGCCTTGTTTCGACTCAGGTCTTTCAGTGCTCTGTCAAACTCTTCACGCAGTATCGTATCTTCCATTTCATCTTCATCTACATCCTCTTCCATTTCCATAATATTGTCCTCAAGTACATCGCCCTTGTATAGACCCTCTATATACTCCTTCCACCTTTCTGCTTTCCATTCTTTGCTTAGAACTGGGTTTCCATCTGAGCTCTTGATGTTCATACAAGTGGTCTCTTATCTCCAAAGGTCTCTTTATTTTTCCTGTAGGCAGTATCTGTCTTACCCCTAGTGAGATAAGCCTCTACATCCTTACATTTGTCCTCTAGCCATCTCTGATTAGCCGTTTTGCACTTCCTGTCGATCTCATTTTTGAGACGTTTGTATTCCTTTTAGCCTGCTTCATTTACTGCAGTTTTATGTTTTCTCCTTTCATCAGTTAAATTCAATATTTCTTCTGTTACCCAAGGATTTCTACTAGCCCTCGTCTTTTTACCTACTTGATCCTCTGCTGCCTTCACTACTTCATCCCTCAAAGCTACTGTATTTCTTTCCCCCATTCCTGTCAATTGTTCCCTTATGCTCTCCCTGAAACTCTGTACAACCTCTGGTTCTTTCAGTTTATTCAGGTCCCATCTCCTTAACTTCCCACCTTTTTGCAGTTTCTTCAGTTTTAATCTACAGGTCATAACCAATAGATTGTGGTCAGAGTCCGCATCTGCCCCTGGAAATGTCTTACAATTTAAAACCTGGTTCCTAAATCTCTGTCTTACCATTATATAATCTATCTGATACCTTTTAGTATCTCCAGGGTTCTTCCATGTATACAACCTTCTATCATGATTCTTAAACCAAGTGTGCTCTGTGCAAAATTCTACCAGGCGGCTTCCTCTTCATTTCTTAGCCCCAATCCATATTCACCTACTACGTTTCCTTCTCTCCCTTTTCCTACACTCGAATTCCAGTCACCCATGACTATTAAATTTTCGTCTCCCTTCACTATTTGAATAATTTCTTTTATTTCATCATACATTTCTTCAATTTCTTCGTCATCTGCAGAGCTAGTTGGCATATAAACTTGCACTACTGAAGTAGGTGTGGGCTTCGTATCTATCTTGGCCACAATAATGCGTTCACTAAGCTGTTTGTAGTAGCTTACCCGCGTTCCTATTTTCCTATTCATTATTAAACCTACTCCTGCATTACCCCTATTTGACTTTGTGTTTATAACCTTGTAGTCACCTGATCAGAAGTCTTGCTCCTGCCACCGAACTTCACTAATTCCCACTATATCTAACTTTAACCTATCCATTTCCGTTTTCAAATTTTCTGACCTACCTGCCCGATTAAGGGACCTGACATTCCACGCTCCGATCCGTAGAACGCCAGTTTTCTTTCTCCTGATAACGACATCCTCTTGAGTAGTCCCCGCCCGGAGATCCGAATGGGGGACTATTTTACCTCCGGAATATTTTACCCAAGAGGACGCCATCATCATTTAATCATACAGTAAAGCTGCATGCCCTCGGGAAAAATTACGGCCCCTTGCTTTCAGCCGTTCGCAGTACCAGCACAGCAAGGCCGTTTTGATTATTGTTACAAGGCCAGATCGGTCAATCATCCAGACTGTCGCCCTTGCAACTACTGAAAAGGCTGCTGCCCCTCTTCAGGAACCACACGTTTGTCTGGCCTCTCAACAGATACCGCTCCGTTGTGGTTGTACCTACGGTACGGCTATCTGTATCGCTGAGGCACGCAAGCCTTCCCACCAACGGCAAGGTCCATGGTTCATGAGGGGGGGGGGGGGGGGGGGGGGGTGGGTGGGCAACGGACTATATCGGAAAAAAAGTGAGCAGCGCGACAGAATGTCAATCCTAAGGGCCTGGGTTCGATTCCCGGATGGGGCAGAGATTTTCTCCGCTCAGGGACTGGGTGTTGTGTTGTCCTAATCATCATTATTTAATCCTCATCGAGGCTCAAGTCGTCGAAGTGGTGTCAAATCGAAAGACTTGCACCCGGCGAACGGTCTACCCGACGGGAGGCCCTAGTCACAAGACATTTATTTTACTAGAATAGCACATAGTATTACAAGGAACGCACAAAGGCTCAACGGACTGAGGTTCTTACCATCCATTTTACTGATTGTTGGGCTGAGGTATGCTATCAGAGGCACGCCTCGCATAAATTAATATTACCAAGGAATGTAAAAAAGCCAGTTTAAAGATTACGATATTAAAATTTCGGACGCAATTTGCGTTAACAATATTTATCTCATATAGCTTTCAGGACAGCCACACCGCAGCAAGGAAAGATCAGTTTCAAAATGTTGCAAAAACGGAACTTCGCAAATTCAGATAAAAGAAAATTCTGTATAATCTATTGCAACTTTAATTCTGACAACGGTCTGTTACCTAAACAGTTACTGACACAGATAAAACAATAATATTTCTTTACAGGGGGGTAGGGGTGGGGTGGGGGGCAAGCAAATCCATTTACTGATTTCGGCATTCAGCAAAACCGTTAACAATACATGCATTCCGATAGTGTGGGAAAGTGTGTTTGTTAATCGGCGCTATATTGTTCTACAAAGAGAAACAACTCATTAATACTGATATGGACCCAATTTTATAGGTCGTGCTCTTGAAAACAATTTTTAAAAAGACATCATTTATCAGGGAAGACACTGGTCCTACTTTGTTTTAGACAATTTACGAAAATGTGAGAGAAACCTTTTGCTATTATTACTATTTTACAAACACTGTGCATCACGTCTTAATGAAAAAAAGAAAAACATAACTTGTTTGAAAAAGAAGAAGGCATTTATCTTGTTTTTATTTAGACTAAAAAGTTTTAGGAACTATTTCCAAATATAGTTTTCCTTTCGATAGTTTATGAAACAAATTCTTTCGTGACATCCATACAATTAATTTTTCCAGCCCTGTCTTAATGGGTGAGTCTCGACTGAGTCACTGTTGATCTGGGGCAAGTTTTAAGCCGTCTCAAGGCGAATGACCTCTCAGAGGATACTGACGATACTGGAACTGTCAGAATCCGAATAATGAGGCGAGTAACTTCCCGAACGAGCTCATTAACCCTACCAAGTTCAGCAATAAGTTTTCTTCCAATAGAGGATGCTTTATATGGTTGTATACCAGACATAATGGTTCCCAGCAGTTCGAGTTGTGCATGAAGCTTGTGCACGATAGTCTATTGTATGTACTCCAAGCAATTCTTCCAAACATCGTGTAGCGGGAGGATGTGTTTGGGAGGACGTAATAAGTATCTATTCGAGATGGGTTAGTCGCTTTAGATCCTCTTGATTGAACCTTCGATCAGTCTCATTCAGAATGAGATCAAGAATTTCATCAAACTTTTCCTAAATGTTCGTTCTTCAGACAATTTTTTGGGAATAGACGGTGTTTCTGCGTGTTGCAATTCCGCTTGTAACTTCTTGGCCGTGATATATTTGGGTCTTTCATACACTACTGGCCATTAAAATTGCTACACCAAGATGAAATGCAGATGATAACGGGTATTCATTGGGCTAATATATTATACTATAACTGACATGTGATTACATTTTCACGCAATTTGGGTGCTTAGATCCTGAGAGAACAACCACCTCTGGCCGTAATAACGGCCTTGATACGCCTGGGCATTGAATCAAACAGAGCTTGGATGGTGTGTACAGGTACAGCTGCCCATGCAGCTTCAACACGATACCACAATTCATCAAGAGTAGTGACTGGCGTATTGTGACGAGCCAGTTGCTCGGCCACCATTGACCAGACGATTTCAATTGGTGAGAGATCTGGAGAATGTGCTGGCCAGGGCAGCAGTCGAAGATTTTCTGTATCCAGAAAGGCCCGTACAAAATCTGCAACATGCGGTCGTGCATTATCCTGCTGAAATGTAGGGTTTCGCAGGGATCGAATGAAGGGTAGAGCCATGGGTCGTAACACATCTGAAATGTAACGTCCACTGTTCAAATGCCATCAATGCGAACAAGAGGTGACCGAGACGTTTAACCAATGTCACCCCATACCATCACGCCGGGTTATACGCCAGTATGGCGATGACGAATACACGCTACCAATGTGCGTTCACAGCGATGTCGCCAAACACAGATGCGACCATCATGATGCTGTAAACAGAACCTCGATTCATCCGAAAAAATGACGTTTTGCCATTCGTGCACCCAGGTTCGTCGTTGAGTACACCATCGCAGGCGCTCCTGTCTGTGATGCAGCGTCAAGGGTAACCGCAGCCATGGTCTCCGAGCTGATAGTCCGTGCTGCTGCAAGCGTCGTCGAACTGTTCGTGCAGATGGTTGTCGTCTTGCAAACGTCCCCATCTGTTGACTCAGGGATCGAGACGTGACTGCACGATCCGTTACAGCCATGCGGATTAGATGCCTGTCATGTCGACTGCTATTGATACGAGGCCATTGGGATCCAGCACGGCGTTCCGTATTACCCTCTCGAACCCACCGACTCCATATTCTGCTAACAGTCATTGGATCTCGACCAACGCGAGCAGCAATGTCGCGATACGATAAACCGCAATCGCGATAGGCTACAATCCGACCTTTATCAAAGTCGGAAACGTTATGATACGCATTTCTCCTCCTTACACGAGGAATTACAACAACGTGTCACCAGGCGACGCCGGTCAACTGCTGTTTGTGTATGAGAAATCGGTTGGAAACTTTCCTCATGTTAGCACGTTGCAGGTGTCGCCACCGGCGCCAAACTTGTGTGAATGCTGTGAAAAGCTAATTATTTAATTATTTGCATATCACAGCATCTTCATCCTGTCGGTTAAATTTCGCGTCTGTAGCACGTCATCTTCGTGGTGTAGCAATTTTAATGGCCAGTAGTGAATTTAGGATTTTAGAATAATCTTTGGATTTCTCTAACAGCAAATCAAATGCTTCCATAATCGTATGATTTACAAGAGTTACTTTTAGAAGCTCTACAGAATTACATTTATGTTCTTCAGTGAACGCCTGAAAACAATCAGTATTGAGCTATGAGATTTATGACAAATAAATGACATAAAGTAATTACATGCCTTTCACTCAAATCAGCTCGAAATGGCAAAGCAAATGTGTGTATCTTTATCTCTGCATAGAAAACTTAAAAAAAAATCACTAGTTATACTGCACACGTTTCACGTTTGTTAACAGAGCAACAATGCATAACGATGTAGCTGCGACATGAAGCCGTGGTGTGGTGGTAGTGAAGAGAGAGAAAAGAGAGTAGTATTACAATACTGCCTGTCCTCTCAGTTAGGTTATTACGGTGTTTTTATTTTCTTAAATGTTGGATTGTTCGTAGAGTGCGGCGGACATTGTAGCGGTGAACCAGGTCATTGTTGGCCAGTGACTGTCATTTTCGATAGGACAGCACGTAGCATGTGGCTGCGTGACTAAACTGATCAAAGAAAGTGTTGCCCCACCTGCAGATCTACGAACGTGTATGGACTTGGAAGATTCAAGGGGAACTGAACAGTAAGTAATGATGGTGGTGGCAATATTTGTTTTGAGCAGTAGAACGGTATATTATTCGGCAGGTGCAGAGGATAACTGTTCACGACGTAAAGGAACAGCAAAACCAGATTTTTACATTCAAGATTTCTGCCTAAGTCTGGCGCTCCTCCTCCAAATTCGGCGCACTGGAAACTGTAGATCGGCAATACGACGTATCGCCTTGAGGGCACGATCAGTCTCAAGTACTGTTCGATAATGCTATGCAGAATTTCTTACATTTACATGCAGAGGCTGTCCCCCGTTAGGAAACACGGACTGAAAAATGGGACGGAGGGAGAGGACAGAATGTGGTGTTACGAGATGCTTCAGTCACAAGCAAAAATCGCTGCCAACAAAATACCGGCCCCTTATATCTTGACGGCATCATAGTTCATTCACTGGCTCTGCCTATAGATCAAATAAAACTCCAAGTGAATTTGGGGGGGGGGGGGGCAGAAATCGTATATCGCCCTTCCAGAGTTTGAAATGGAGGGGGGGGGGGGGGGGACAACAACGACGTCGACTACCACGCGCCCCGCCGGTTGACACACCGTTGGCAATATGAATACTGTATGTGAAAAGATGGAATACTAATTTAAACAGATATGTTTTAACGTCTCTGTGCAGGAAGAAAGTCATTTTCCTTTTTTCCATCATACCCAGAAGTATGACTTTTGTATTTAACAAACTGAAGGCGTACGACTTCCGAAGTAATAATCAAGCTGCAGTACCACAGTTCGAGGCAAAAAATAACTCACGCTAGGAATTTCTTGTTTCATAGTTTATAAGTAAAGAATCTGTGAACAACAAAAGAAGAGCGATGTAAACACACGACGGATATTTGTTGTTTATAACCTATTTATTTTGGTTTGGTATTTCAAAATTTACTGTGGTAGATCAGCAATCCTTAAAAGAATCAGCACAACACACGAAGTGGGCGTACACTTTACAAGAGGATACGTTGGTGGGAGATCTGACTGGCAAATGGGCAAGTTATTATGTTTAAAACAGCTTTGTATTATGCACTAGCGCGTAAATCCGTCAAAATAACTGTATTAGTATGGTGCAACATGTAACATTTTTTAATCTTAACTATCGAAGTTTTCTCTGTTTGTATTCCTTGTTAATGTGACACACCTAAGATGAATCTACGCACGATCAATGCACAATGGAACACCGACTTATCTACTATAGGTACAGGGCGTGTTATCCTCATCTCCTCGAAAGGAAAAAAAAGTCAGCACAGGATTACTGAGCTCAAGCACTGTAGTTCATTAAAACAACTTAATCCTTACCGAAAACCTCTTTTTATTAGTTGTGGTATATCAAGACAGTAAGCGAAAAAGTATTTTTATGCAAGTCATTTATGAAGAGCGATCATTATAATAAACATTACCTACAGGATTTTAATTCAAAATAGCTCTGAGCACTATGGGACTCAACTGCTGTGGTCATAAGTCCCCTAGAACTCAGAACAACTTAAACCTAACTAACCTAAGGACATCACACACATCCATGCCCGAGGCAGGATTCGAACCTGCGACCGTAGCGGTCGTGCGGTTCCAGACTGTAGCGCCTTTAACCGCTCGGCCACTCCGGCCGGCAGGATTTTAATTGATTCAACTGTGGTTTCTTAGTGGAACACTAGTATTAATGTCGTAGTTACCAACAGAATGTTTCGCATTTTTCGCTCACGGATTTTGTGGTACCGTACACTTTTCCTAGGCCCAAGAAGTCGGTATAGTGCGAAATAATGTTTCCTAATTTGAAATGCGAAAAAAAGGGTAGTATGGAAAAGAGATATCGTCTTTCATCGAAATGTTTGCATCGTCTGGTTAATCCTTGTTCAGGTTATTAACGACATATACATGATACTTCGTTTTTTAGGTATTGTATAAAAATGAGTAGCCTCTGCACTTAGATAAAATTCATTAGCGTAGCATTGAAAACGGAACATTTGACAAATGTTCTAGCGCGTTCACTGCGAAAGCCACAGTGTATACTATGATCAGCAAGGTCAATATTTTCACGCAGTAAGTGATGTATAAAAGTTGCTAATCCTGTGAATGAGGTATTCAGAACAGAAAGATTGCCACATATAATCAGATTTTCTGTTGTAAGAGAACAGCAAATCTTCTTCCACCTGTGTGAAAAGCTGGTACATACCCCATCCCATATAGCATGTGAAACTGGAAGTACGGTTAGGCGGAAAGTTGACAGAGGCGCAGTCGAAGCATTTTCTCTGAAACGAGAACAGCTATATGGCAAAACAAGTCACAACGCAGATCCTGTTACAATGACAAAAGCGACAGGGCGTGACAGTAGCGCAATCTACGTTGACGTCACGCCTTTTTACAGACGATCCGATTTGGTCGGCCTGGCGAATGACACGATATCCGAACTGCCACACGTAGCTTCTGATTCTTTCAGTCGGGTTTTGGGTTCTGTGAGGAATGCGCGCAAGGGCCATGCCTCTGGGTTACATCAAAACAGAAGACAATCGGCTTTGCGCTGATAACTCCGCTACATGTATCTAATACAAGGAAAAGAAAAATCTGGGCTGCAAAATGGGTATTGAAACAAAACTAGTTTAAACTTGTAACGTTCGGAATCGGAAAGTCACAGCACGTCTGACAAGCTGTCCGATTGTACAGAATGGTCCACGGACAAATAAAAATTGTGAAGGACGACAAGCCTATTCATGACTTGTCACCATATCTAAGCCTATAAGATCCGTTCGACTTCCCGACCAAAGGTAGATCGTCTGTAGTACCCTGAATTACTCATAAACCCTGTGGCCGTCATTTTATCTGGTCCTCTCATTATTTTTTCTGTACGCATAACTCATAACCGGAACAGAAGCCTACATCAGTCTGCAGTTATTTTACATACACATAGGAATATAAACTATAATATACTGTCTACACTTGCTTTGTTTAACACGAAGATGGAGTATATACTGTCTAAATTTGCTTTGTTTAACACGAAGATGGGGTTTATTTCGCAGACCTATTGCCACTCTCGAAAAATGGTTGCATAGATGTATCCAATTACTGAACTGTATCACAATTAAGTTCCTTTTCAAAAAGTACAGAATTTTTTTTTAATGACATTGAAGGAACGTTGTCTGTTAGGTGACGGGGAATGCTCTAATAACGTAGTTGGAACGGTCAGTCGAACAAAAGATTTATTTGTGAAACACTATACAGTGACACATCCACATTCAATCATGACACAGAACACACAGTGATAAACATCCCTTCACTCGCCAGCGATGTATGTTGCTATCGGTATCCCCACAAAGCCTCCCATTCGTAGTGCAGAGTGTTGAAGGGGAGTCATGTGCTACATCGTCGTGAGACTGGACTAGCATGCACAGGTGTGCGTGACCATCTGTGACGTGGCTGGCTGCACTACAAGGCACAGCTGGACTGTTTGTCGGGGTCTTGTGAGTGATGTAGGTACCATAGAGGTGATAGGGAGCAAGTGGCGCGGGAGGCACCTAATAATACTCCCACACCTGGATGCCGATAGTGCGTCGGGTGGGGAGGGGGGGGGGGTCGGAGGGGGAGACGACGGACGGATCGTCTCTGCGGTAGGATCCCCCTCATTTTGAGACTGGAGTATGTGGTGGTCACGAGAGGATTCTTGGGCAGGTGTCGGTGAGGACACCATATGCAGAAAAGTGAGATGATATGGAAGAGTAGTCAGTGTCACTGGGAAGGGTGTACGTGTTATCGAGGCAGTGAATGCATGCAACATAGCATGAAAGCATATCATCGTTGCAAGCTATTATGCAGAGATTGTTATGGGCAAGCTTGACTGTGATGCCCTTTGGACTGAAACTGCTGAGATCTAGCCGAATGGTGACAGGATGTGGCGTATTGAGAGTTACCATATGTGTATCAAGCATTCATTGATAGTTGTTGTCATTACATGTGCTATCACAGAGAACCCAGGCTGGATTCAAACAGTTAATCGAGACAGTTGTTGGCTTGTCATTAAACAGAATGTCGATCACATGCATGGGTCTTTGGTCTTTTAAGGACTTTGAATGGACCTGTACATGGGGACTGTAGCACCAGCCGCACCGTGTCATCCTGTAGCATGACATGGTCACAATCTACAACTGCTTCATGTATGAAGACTCTAGGTGCCAATTGGGGGGGGGGGGTGGTACATGGATATGTCAAACGTGCTCTTTCACTCGTTGAACTAAAGAAGGCAGATCTGTCTATTCATGGTCTTGTGCCAGTAGAACAAAATGAGCTTGGAGGAAAAGTGATTCACCATATAGTATCTCAGGAAGAGACGCCTGAAGGTCTTCTTTGAAGGCTTTCATGATGCCAATCCAAGGTAGTGCTTCTGTCCATGATCTGCCTTGACACATAATGGCTGCCTTGAGGATCCTGTGGCACCACCTGAACAACCTGCTGCTATGAGGGTGACATTCTGTGGTACAGTTATGGTCGATACTGCAGAGGTTACACAGAGAGGTGAAGAGTGTTGATTTAGTCTGGCAGCTTTGGTTTGTGGTAATCATATCTGGTGTACTTAATCACCAAATCGTGCAATCCAAGTGTCTATGAAGACACGTGCAGTGGACTCCACTGTGATTTCTTTGAGTGGTACTGCTTCTACACACCGTGAGAGACTGTCGTTGAGAGGAGGTATTTGAGCCCCTCTGACACTGGGAGAGGGCCGCCAAGGTTGTCATAAACATGGCAGAAACGAGCTTTGATGATTTCAGATTGGCCTAACTGATGTTGTGCATGTCTGCTGACCTTACTGCGTCGACACAGTGTACAGGCCTGTGGCTAGGTACTACAGTCACGCTTGATGTTGGACCACACAAAACATTCTGTTGTGTGAGAGACTGTGGGTCTGACACTTGGGTGGGTGAGACTGTGGAGTTGTTCGAAAATTCCTTGTCACATTGTTAGCAGCACCAGCAGCCAAATTCTCTTAAGAGAGACTTTGCAGAGGATTTTTGTATCAGTCCCTGAGATGGTGGAGCATTCAATATGTAGGCCGGTAGTGTCATCATGCATCATTTCTGCAGTGCTTGTGTCATTGCATTGGTCAGAAGCTAGCTTCTTGTAGTAGAAGCAGAAGGAGATGGCACTGACTCACTGTAAGTAGTCTGTGACGAGATTGTCTACTCATTATAGATGACGCATGTCCATTGTGTATTGGGTGATAAGGTCCATGTGATGGTAACAACAGGGGTTGACATCTTTTGTTGGATGTCATATGACATCGATGAGTGTTTTGTGGTCTTTAAGTGGTCTCTGATATCTTCATGGAAGTATTTCGTGGCTTCATAAACCATGAGGAGTTCTTGGTCCAAAGCTGACCTTTTTGATTTGGGGGAGGGGGGGGGGGTAAGTTTCTCATGAGAAGAAATGGAGAGGTTGTGCCTCTCTGGCGAGCAGTAGTACAGCACCAATGGTGGTGTCACTGGCACCCATAGTGACAATTAGTTGAGTGTCTGGAATGGGATGGGCTAGTATATGGTATATGCAAGGCAATCTTTTGCAAGTTCAAATGCATCCTTCATATCAGTAGTCCAGTCAATCTTTTGTTTGTCCATGTTTATTAGAATGAGCTGGCACATCAGTTAGATGCGCTTGTAATGCTGCTGCCTGCAGCAGATGTCACTGATAAAAGTTCAGAACTCTGAGGAAGCGACGGAATTTGTGGTAATTTTGGCGAAGGGGGTGCTGTTTTACAGTGTTGACTCTGTCTGGCATCAGTTTGATGCTAGCATCACTAACTATAAGGTCAAGAGAGGTAACCTCTGATATCCGTAACTGGGAACACTAAAAAGAGCGTGAAATTGTTTGAAGTGCTGGTCGTGGTCTTTGGTTGTAGTCAAAAAAATGGATAGGCCTATATTGTCTAGATAAGTGTAGTGGTAATTGAAATGGAAAATAATGCCATCAGTGAAGTACTGCCATATCTGGACAAAGTTCTTTAATCCATGCTGCATGAAAAAGTGTCGAAAGAGCCCAAATGTGATAATCGTGTGGCGTGCAGGGTTGAGTCTGTGTCTGAGGCACCATGTGGTTAGGCAAAGTGTGCACTACTAATCTTAATGTTGTTGTATGTATTTGGTGTCACTGGTCATACTGCAGTCAAGGGCACAGACAGTGGGTGTACTTAATTGAAAATGGTGAGGTCTCTTGTGGTTCCTTATGTTCACTGGGGTGAAAAGTGCATGAAATGGACACTGTGACATTTCATGGATGGAAGATGCTGCAAGGACAAACAGTCCTGAGATATGATGTCTCATATCTCGGTAGAGGAGCAATACACAATACATGTTGAATGTCCAGAGACATGTGGAAGTGGCAGAGGAAGTCAATTCCAATTACCGGTTGTATGAGTTCAGTTATCCATGTGACTTCATGCTGAGTGTAGTAACACGGTTCACGTTTTCCGTCGCACTTCAGAGTAGACCGGGAACTGTCTCATAGGCATGCCCGATGTGAACTGACTGGGCACGGCCCGTGCTGCCTGAGTTGTTATTGTTGTTCCGCTAGCAGGGGTCACAGTCGAATTCTCACATGCCCTCTGGTGGACGGGACTCTATTTGCGGTAACTACCGTCCGTGACGCACCGTGCCAATGTGCGCCTCCCGCGATCTTTGTGGTGGCTACTGCACTCCTCCTCCTTCGGGGGGTGAAACCAATGTTATCCACTGCGTCGGAAGGTGGAGCGTCGTGCCGGAGTGATGACCTCCACTTCCATCGGAAGGCTAGAGTCAAGGGGATCTGCCAACCCTCGAGCCGGAACCTTCGAATACGGCTGGAAGTGACCCACACAAAGAGGCCCCCGTCGTCCCACCACCGGGACCCGGGACAGAACGGGAGACAGGCCATCGAACTCTGGATCCTGGTCCACCCCGGGAGGGGCAAGACCCAGTGAAGGGGGCGATGGGGAAGGGACGACCACAGGTGAACCAGCCTCCTGAGAAACCGGGCCTGCGAGGGGGGCCGGCTCTCGCTGGGGCATCGTTACCGATGGCGATGCCGGTGCTGGAGCTACTGGAGGCTTCCAAGGCTGAGAGCCATCACAGTGCAGCGGAATCACAGGGGGGAGGGGTGGTAGCGTCCCCTGAGAAACCAACACAGGTGCCGGCAATGGGGAAGCCGGTGCCCAAGGGGTCAGAGGGTGGGTGCCCAAACGTGGACATAGCTGATTTTGGCGACGACGTACCACCCGGTCCCCAGTCTGCAAGGTATAGAGCTGGCGGCCATTTCGGCGCAGGACCACCGCCGGTATCCAACGTGGATTGCGACCAAACCCACGTGCCCAGACTGACATACCCGGTGGAAAGCCGGGTACTTCGTTTTGCGAAGACTGGCGAGGACCGGGCCGAAGGAGGTGCAGCAGAGTCCTAGGTTGGCCCCATGGAGGAGCTCTGCGGGGCTGCGTTCTCCCATAGGTGTGGTCTGGTATGCCGTCAGGAAAAAGTCAACACCTCCTCCGCAGGAAATTCGTGCACATACTTTTTCATCTGTGTCTTAAATGTGTGCACCATGTGCTCGGCTTCCCATTTGATTGTGGATGAAAGGGGGGAGAGCAAACGTGCCGAATACCGAAGCGCCTACAAAAAGCCTGGAAGGTCTACGACATAAACTGAGGTCCATTGTCCGAGACCAGGGTGACTGGCAGACCTTCCACAGAAAATATTTTTGCTAGTGCCTGGATTACAACCTCTGAAGTGGTTGAGGAGCAGCAAACCATATATGGAAATCGGGAATAAGCATCAATGACAATGAGCCAAAAGCCATTCAGAAACGGGCCTGCAAAATCGATGTGAACACGTTCCCATGCCTGGGTTGCAGGTGGCCATGAAGAGAACGCTGACCTGGGAGATGCCTGTTGGCTCGCACACTGGGAACAGGCGGCCACCAAGTGCTCAATTTCTCTGTCAATACTGGGCCAGTACACATGTCTGCGAGCCAAGGTTTTAGTACAGGAAACACCCCAGTGCCCCTCATGTAATAACGTGAGGACTTCCCTTCGCAGACTTGCAGGAACAACCACGCGAGGAGCTGTATCATCGGTAGCCATAAGGAGAACTCTTTCCAAGACGGAGAGGCAGTCTCGTAGAACAAAATAATTACGAAGAGGGTCCAAGGCCCGGCCTGGAGGTCGGGATGACCACCCCTGCTGAATGAGGTGAACTACTTGCCGGAGAACCGGGTCAGCTGCCGTTTCCCTGGCGACTCTAGAACTAGTGATCGGGAAACCATCAACCGCTTAGCAGGACGCCACATCCAAATGAAAACACATAATCTCCTCTCGATCGAACTTAGGATCTGGGCCCACCAGAAGACGGGAAAGAGCGTCTGCGTTGGCATGCTGTCCGGTAGGGCGAAAATGAATGTCATAATGCTACTTAGAGAGGAACAAGGCCCAGCGCTGTAGTCTGTGGGCCGCCCTATCCGGAATCTGAGAGGCAGGGCCAAATAACGATATTAACGGCTTATGGTCAGTGATTAACTGAAACTTCGTGCATACAAGAAAGGGTGAAACTTGGTAACAGCGTAGACAATGGCCAAAGCCTCTTTTTCCACCTGGGAGTAATGGGCCTGTGCGGGATAAGAGTTTTAGACGCAAACGCCAGTGGCTGCTCGGAACCATCTGCGTTGCGATGGGCCAGGACCGCCCCCACCCCATACTGCGAAGCATCTGTAGCCAGGACCAACGGCTTATGGGGGTCAAAAGTAGTCAAACACGGCGCTGACGTGAGGAGGCCTTTCAACGAGGTGAACACTCGCTCGCATGCAGGCGACCAATCAAAAGGAACACCCTTGCGCAGAAGGCAGTACAGGGGGCGGGCGATGGTGGAAGCCCTGGGAATGAACTGGTGGTAATAGGCAATGTTGCCTAAAAAAGCTTGTAACTCCTTCAGCGAAGCGGACCGTGAAAGGTCGACGATACCTTGGACCAAACTTCCTAGCAGCTGGACGCCGTGCCGAGAGATTGTGTAGCCCACATACTCAATGGACGGTTGGAAGAAGTTTGACTCACGCAGGTTGCAACGCAAGCCCACGGACCTGACTTTGAGAAAGAGGGTGCGAAGGTTGTGCAAGTGTTCCTTCGTGCTGCGGCCCGTGACAATTATGTCGTCCAGGTAATTAATACAATGAGGGATTGTCGACGTGACCTGCTCAAGATAACGCTGGAATATCGCCGGGGCACTGGAGATTCCAAAGGCCAACCGCTGGTATTGGTAAAGGCCAAACGGGGTGTTGACAACCGCCAGCCGTTTGGAGTCCTCATCAAGAGGTATCTGATGATAAGCCTCCGAAAGATCGATTTTCGAAAAATATTGGCCTCCCGCCACGGCGGAGAACAATTCATCAGCACGAGGCAAAGGATAGGTGTCCACCACCAATTGGGAATTAATGGTGGCCTTGAAATCGCCACAAAGACGTAATTTTCCCGAGGGTTTCCTGACAATAACGAGGGGCGAAGCCCACTCACTAGAAGAAATGGGAAGAACGACCCCTAGGGCTGTCAGCCAGTCTAGCTCTTCTTTTACCTGAGGGCGGAGAGCCAAGGGGATCTGCCTCACGCGTAGAAAACGCGGGCGAGCCGACGCTTTCAACGTTAAGTGAGCTTCAAAGTCTGAAATATGCCCCAGGCCCTCCTCAAAGATATCCGGAAAGACGGAGATCAAAGACTCTAATGATTGATAGGGAACGTCTTCGGAGACCAACTGTATGGTGTCAGTGATAGAAAACCCGAAAGCTTGAAAGGCATCCAAGCCAAAAAGGTTAGCGGAGCTCACATCACTGACAACAATAAAAGTAATAGGCCGAGTGACTGATTTGTAAGTCACGTCGGTAGTGAATTGACCCAGTAGGGGAATGAACTGTTTACCATAACCGCGTAGACGCCGGTAAACTGGTGCCAACGGGGGCGACCCAAGGTCGGAATAAGTTTGTGCATTCTACAAAGAAACTGCCGCGCCCGTATCTACTTGCAGTTGTAATCGGCGCGACCGAACCGACACCTCGATAAAGAGTTTGTGGGCCGATGCGTCGGAAGCCTGGCCCGATGAAACTCCCTGAATGTCAACGTCCATGTCCTCTGTAACTGCTTCCTGCGATTCTTTCAAGGCTGAGCGGCAAACTTTAGCAATGTGTCCTTTTTTATTACATTTGTGACAAACGGCCCAACGCTGGGGGCATGCCGACCGATCGTGATGTATATAGCACGAGGCACAGGACGGTAACAGGGGCCGGCGGCCGGAACTCTGTTTACGCGCCGTGCGGGAGCGGCCGTAACGGCCGGATTGTACCGCTCGCACGTCGTCCACCCCGGACGCAGTGGACGCGGCCGCACCGCCCTGAACCGCCGCGACGTCGCACCACGCTTCCAACTGTTGACCGGCGGCGTGAGAGACTTCATACGATTGAGCAATGGACAGGACTTCCTCCAGGGAAGGGTCTTCTAACTGCAGGGCCCGTTGCCGGACCTCCCTGTCAGGGGCCGAACGAACAATGGCGTCGCGCACCATAACGTGGGCATACGACTCTCGCGACTGCTCCGTGACAAAATGACACTTGCGACGAAGACCGTGCAGGGTAGCGGCCCACGCCCGGTAAGACCGATGGGGCTGCTTCTTGCATTGATAGAACTCGACCCTAGCTGCCACAACATGCGTGCGCCGGCGATAATATGAAGACAGTAACGAACACAATGCGTCAAAAGACAAGGACGAGGGTTCCCGCAACGGCGCTAGCTGCCGCAAAACTTGATACAGCGAGGGAGATATCCAAGACAAGAAAAGAGCACGACATACCTCCGCATCGGCAACATGAAACGCCTGGAAATGCCGAAGACGATGTTCATACGCGTCCCAATCCTCCGCCGTCTCGTCATACGGGGGAAAGGGAGGAGGGAACGGCGCTGGAGCAGACGGCGTGGAGAGCAACGCCGGAAGCAGTTGTTTCATGGTGGCCATGAGCTCCGTCTGCAGCTCAGCCAAAACCCGCACTAAATCCTCCATGCCGCGGATAAGCTGCGAAACCGGAACAACGACGCAACACGCGAAAGAACGACCCTACTCGTCGCCAATTGTGTAGTAACACGGTTCACGTTTTCCGTCGCACTTCAGAGTAGACCGGGAACTGTCTCATAGGCATGCCCGATGTGAACTGACTGGGCACGGCCCGTGCTGCCTGAGTTGTTGTTGTTGTTCCGCTGGCAGAGGTCGCGGCCGAATTCTCGCGTGCCCTCTGGTGGACGGGACTCTATTTGCGGCAACTACCGTACGTGATGCGCCGTGCCGATGTGCGCCTCCCGCGATCTTTGTGGTGGCTACTGCACTGAGCTATCTCTAAGTTGTAAGGTGCATGTGGCAGATCCATGAACAGTGAACTGGGTATTATTGTCTGCGTGGAGTTGTAGCACTCATATTTTGTTAATTGTTGATGTGCCCTCCAGCAATATGGAACTAATGTCAGATCCAGTGTCCACTAAAAAGTACTTTCTCGAATTGAGGTCAAGGATATAGAGCTGGCCTCCAAATGTGTGGATGAGGAGGCTGGTGTTTGTGTTACGAGTAGTGGCCGTCAGCAGCTTAGCAGCTCTGTGCTGGCCACTGCACCTCTGACAACCCACATTTGAAGTTTGGGAACCTGCAGGAGGGTTGACAATTACGTGCAGTGTCACTGAATTGGTTGTGGTACAAGTGGTGATGTGACCTTGAGGTAGCCACAGCATTCACTGTAGCATTGGCCACTCAGGGAGTGGTGCCATGCTCAGCCTGCTGGGCGTGGGATAGTATAATGCAATGGTGTCACTGTTGGCTGTCCTCAGCTCCACTCGCGATGGGCCAGAGTGGGAAGGATGTGGCCTGGTGACAGTGTGCAACACTGGTGTTGTGCCTTTAGAATTAATACAGAGCCTATGCTGTAGTAACATAAACATCCTGTCTACTAGAACCAAACATCTCTTTAAAGGTTCAGCTTCATGTGATATCATTATCAAGTATAGTTGTCACAGGAGTTTAACAATCCAGAGTGTCTGTAGGATGGTATCAGGCTTAAGAGTGGTATCCAGTCTACATCATAGTTGTTGCCAAAACTGTGATGACATTTTGTTATCCAGTTGTTGTAAATAGCCTGTTGTAGCTGCTGCTCAGGTGTCCTAGAGAGCTGTTGTTGCAACACCATTATGGCAGTGACATATTTCCTGTGGGAAGTGGGTGTCAAGGTGACATCATTCATTAGTTCTGCATAGTCTGGTAGATGAGAAATGAGGATGATGAATCGGGTGTCATAAATGAGGTAAATACCCACACTGCAGTGGTGAACCATAGGGCAGGCTGTTCAGGTCTGAGCGGTGGTAGTTTTGATTGTGAGTTGAGATTGTGAGACAAACAATGGTTCAAATGGCTCTGAGCACTATGGGACTTAACATCTGAGGTCATCAGTCCCCTAGAACTTAGAACTACTTAAACCTAACTAACCTAAGGACATCACACACATCCATGCCCAAGGCAGGATTCGAACCTGCGACCGTAGCAGTTGCGCGTTTCCGAACTGAAGCGCCTAGAACCGCTTGGCCACCGGCCAGCGTGAGACAAACAGGGGCTGTAATGGGTTGGATCTGTAGGCATATAACTTGGGATTGGTGAAGAAAGAACTCGTTGAGATCATGGCATGGAAGGAAATGGAACACTCGGCACATCGTAATATTCAAGTGTTTGAGTGGTAATATGCAGTGTGAGTGATGTTCATTCCCAACACGTTTTGCAGAAGACTCATGAGACATTTCACCTAGTGAACTGAGTTCTGCTTGTTGATTTTGTGTGCACTGTTAGTATATATACTTATAAAGGCACATTTGCATGCCGAGCGTGAGTTTCCGCGGAAACGCGAAATACTAATTAAATAAATGATCAGTGACAAATAAATAAAGCCTATGGCACACAACTGCAGCGCTGTGTCGCTGATAAAACAAAAGCACAATTACGTTACTCTTATGTTTGATTAAAAAAAGGAGAGCTCTGGTAGAAGTGGTGCGAGAAGCACGTATTTTATTTTATTGTCTGGCACACCGCCATATTTCATGTTATAGAAGAATACTGCGAGTTGCAACCACACTAGGCACTCGATTCTGTAAAGAATTTATATTTATAAAAGTAAGTAGGATTATGAACTGTAGGCTTATTCATTGAATATATCTGATTTAACTAACTGTGTAACTTTTTTATGTTTAGTAGACAATCACCTCTGTACGACGTATTGGCATGGCTGGCAAATTATTGTAATATTGAGATTTAGATTATGAGTCCGCACCTACCGCAGCAGTCTTTGGAAACGATTTAATTACGAAGTCCGATTATTCAGTTTTATTTCACGGTCAACTACGAGTAACATTGCCTTTACGAAAAAGCCATTGTCAAGCGTCTGATAACGAATAATTAAACGTCCACGTTCCAGATAAGCAAAATATTAATTACAATTGCAATCACAATCACCATCATACAGATAGAACAATTAATATTTAAATAACAATATATTTTTTTAATTTATTTTATTTATTTTATATACTGTAGAATCGTGTTTGAAGTGCAGTAGTAAGTTGTTTGTTGGCTGTCATTGTCAAGGTGTAATATGCACTGTTTTCATACATAACTGAGGTATACTCAAATTTTACCCTAGGGTGGTGTTCAACGCAATTATTACACTGGCAGTACACTTCAGACATGTTGATTCCGGATACGTTATTCCTTGGAGCTGGTAAAACCGTGTTGGCGGGAAAAGACTGCTGCATTGTTTTTACACTCTAAGACAATTATTTTGAAAACTCCCAAGACGCATTTCACAGTTGATTCAGGGTCACCACTGAAGAAATGTTCCCTATTATGTGAAGGAGAATGCACTAATAACAAAGTCATAATGATCAATTGTACAAAAGATTTGTTTGTAAAGCACAATACAATGACACATCTACATTTAATCATGATACAGAATGCACTGAATCACCAGCAATGTATATTGCTATTGATATCCTCACAACATACTTCACTTGTCACTGGTTCACTCAATGACTTCTAAAATGCCTGTGTACCCAAACAGCAATTTTTGAATTCCCATATCATAATTTCATACCAACCAGCATCAAATAGCTGCAGTAATGTTCCTAAACATTGTGAGGGCCTCTGATGTCCTCTATCATAAACTTAGAAAAAAAAGCCAGCTGTAAGAGGTTCAGCATACAGTTTGTTGTGTTATTATGTAGCAAACTTCAGAGAAGAGTTATCTCTTCAGTAATAGTACACTTTAAAAAAATCAGAAGCAAGAGTTTCCGTTCAGGCAAAGCACCGATAAAATATGGTGTTGCTCAGAGCTCAGTGCTAGACCCATTACTGTTTCTGATTTATAAAGATAATTTCAAGGAACATATGGGCGTCCAAAAATCTGTCATATTTAGCAACTACAGAAGTGTATTTTTTATGCCTGTAGACTAGAATTGCAGTAAATAATAAAAAATTATAGCAAGAGCTGTTTAGAGAATTTCAGTAAAATGGATTAATTATAAATGATAAAAAATGACATATCTTGTACTGCTCTTAGGTATTCAGCTAGGTGGCATCATCCTAATGGTGCAATATTTTTGGGAAACTGTGTTGTTGCCACCCACCGACAGTGCTGATCAGAGAAAGTCATGGGGTTGTCTTTGAGACTTTCCTGCCCTCTGGGTTTAAGTTCTAACATGCAATATATTTTGGTTCCATTTCTTCACTGTTTGCATGTTTGGTCTCTGTTCTGCTTTGCTTTCATAAGTCTCTCTTATTTTTCTTCCCTACTTGTCCTTTCATCTGACTTGTGTGGCAAGCCATGCTGGACTGCCATTAGAGCATTGATCTTATCACAGCCACAGTGGCTTGGCACATGTTCACAGTTTCAGTTTCCACACTTTGGAGAGTGCGTCTTTGGCAGGGGGCACTGCTGGCTTGGCAGACTGTGAGGAGTATGATGGCTAGTGAGCTGCCCAATAGGACAGTTTGTGGGGAGGTTACTCAGGCCACAGGCTCCTAGGCATCTGGCAACTTAGTTGTGTCTATAGTCATCCTCAAGACCTTTTAAATCATATGAGACTGTCTTTCATTCTGGTTTATCAACTGATGAAGCATTTAAGATAGGGAGGTGACCAAGGCAACATTTTCACCAACAGACTTAGCAGCAGTCATGCCATGGCAGGGTGTTGCATCTTTGTAGTCAGTGACTGCAATATGAAAGCCATCATCATCTTCTGCACTGTTGGAATATCTTCTTAGCTGCAACTGTGCAGTAGTGAGCTTCTGACCACCCACTCTCTGCAAGTGGAGGACAGTGAGTTTCTCCCAGACATTATCTTCACACTGCATATCTGGTGAACCTGATATTGCTCACTTTCTGTTGCAAACATGCACCATTTTCTGTAGGTGCCTGAAGTAGAGGCAACAGATGGAGCTGCTACTGTTGATGGCTGTGTCCTTTGCAGGGGCAGCAGCATCTGAAGTGTCTGTGTGTAGACGTGCTATGAAGTGAGCAGCTTGCAGTTGTATGGTAAACTGTGGACTGCTATTGGAACTTTGAACATTTTGTAGCCACTGTAGATCACAATGACGGTTTTAGCACTTTGATGGGAATGTCTTTGGGAGGGGGGGGGGGGGGGGAGGGGGCTGGGAGAGGGTTGGCAATGCTGGTGTGGATAGTTGCCAGCGACTTGACACAGGCGTGAGGGTGTGAATAGTGGCATAGCATGTGATCTGACCCTTGACAATGGAGGCAGTGATTTGTAGCCCACTTTACCTTTGGTGCATCCTTCTGCACTCCAGTATTAGTGAGCTGGCTGTTCTGTGATACCTTCTGACTCTCAGTGTCTACAGTGATGGCAGCTGAGAAAATCTTTCCGATGGAAACTGCTGTGTGTATGTGAGATCTGAGGTCTTTCAGATATTTATTTATGTAGTATGATTGCATGCTCCAGTTGAAGCCCCAAACGACCTCCTTCATTTTTCTATTCAACTTGGGAGCATGTAGGTAAAATGGTAGCTGATGTACTGCTGTCTCACTTATCATTTTCCAGTAGTCTTCCATGATGCTGAATGAGATCTGCACCATTCCTACTGCCCTCATTGTGACAGCCTCAACCATCAACTGCTTGGGTAGCCACAAGGAAATGGAACATACAAATGACACACAAAGTGATATAAAGTTGCACAATAAATAGTAATACAAATTTATATACATTTATGCCTCTGGTATTATAAATTCATAGTCTGTTTTCCATAGGCCTTTATTTTAGTTCTCTCCGGCCAGCAAATCCTTTTATGCACAACAATGATTCATTAAAGGTTTCACATCATCAGACAACAGCCATCCATTGCATATATAAATATAATGAAAAAGTTAAATGTTTTGTTGTAACATTATTAAAAAAAATATTGACGAATGTTGTTATTTACTGAGTAAAAACATTAGTCAAGCAGAAATGTTTTTAAAATTGTGCTTTAAATTTATTTTTGTCTTCTAACTTTCTGTAGTAGATTGACTGTCTGTTGTAAAGTTTAATACAAAAATTGCTCACATGCCTTTGTGTGTGTGTGTTCTCTTTATTTGTTGAGTGTGGAATGCTCTGCTATTTTGAATACCATAACTATTAAAGTCTGCATGTGTCTGAAAATCTGCAAGCCAGGCCCTGTTACATGAAACATATTGCTATATGTGTATGTAGTGAAGGTATTGCAGTACTTTAAGCTTTCTGAATATTGGTTTGCACTCTGTCTATGGACGATTGTATGTTATTAGTGAATAGGCCTCTTCTGTAGTGAAAACAATTTGTTTTGGACAGCAAGTTATGGAACCCCAAAATATTATTCCATATTGAATGAAATTTTCACTCTGCAGGGGAATGGGCACTGATTTGAAACTTCCTGGCAGATTAAAACTGTACGCCGGACCGAGACTCAAACTTGGGACTTTTGCCTTTCGTGGGTAAGTGCTCTACCAACTGAGCTACACAAAGGATGGGGTGTGAGTCATGCTTGGGTAGCTCAGTCAGTAGAGCAGTAGAGCAGTTGCGTGCTAAAGAGTTTGTTGCTGTCCAGCTGCGCTTCACTTCACTTCAAGTACTTTTTGAATCACATTTACATTTACAGTATTTACACACATTACTGAGCTTCCCAGAATAAAATCAGGCACAAATTAGTTAAAAAAGAAAAGCAGTGAGGCACACATAAAATTACAATTTCCTTTATCAACTCTCCACAGTTGCTGTTGCTTTACCACATGGCATCCTGTTCATCACTAATGATGCACCTGCCTCTGCACTTTCACCCCTAATGCCTTGCCACTACTGAACACTACCTTTTCGAACCTGACCCCAAATCTACAACCCCCTTCCTGGTCATCATGACCAATTATATCCTCAACTACAATTACTTCACCTTTGAACACATTACTTACAAATAAATCTATGGTGCAACAATGGGCACCCAAATAGCACCATCCTGTGCCATCCTATTCAGGGGCCACCTCGAGGAATCCTTCCTAGCCACCCAGAATCCCAACCCCTCACCTAGTTCAGATTTACTGATGACATCTTTGTGATCTGGAGTGAGGCTGAGGACATTCTGTCCACGTTCCTCCAGAACCTCAGCACCTGCTCCCCCATTTGCTTCACTTGTTTGTTCTCAACCCAGCAAGCCATCTTCCTTGATGTTGTTCCCTACCTCAAAGATGGCTACATTTCTGCATAGTTATACTTTAATGAGACAGTCTAATGAGCAAGTAAACAACTGTATAGTGAATTGTGAATACTGAAACCGGAAAGAGAGGTTAAGAACATTATAATTCTCAGCAATCCAGAAAACATCAATATTAAAAAGTAAGATTTGCCAAATTATATAAACAATTACTTCTTACATGCATGAATTTCATTAAGATCAAAATTCAAAAATCAAGAAAAACCACAATGTTCAGGAGCTGTATGAGGCAGATCCAGTATTGTTATTGTTGTGGTCTTCAGTCCTGAGACTGGTTTGATGCAGCTCTCCATGCTACCCTATCCTGTGCAAGCTTCTTCATCTCCCAGTACTTACTGCAACCCAGATCCTTCTGAATCTGCTTAGTGTATTCATCTCTTGGTCTCCCTCTACGATTTTTACCCTCCACACTGCCCTCCAATGCTAAATTTGTGATCCCTTGATGCCTCAGAACATGTCCTACCAACCGGTCCCTTCTTTTTGTCAAGTTGTGCCACATACTCCTCTTCTCCCCAATTCTATTCAATACTTCATCATTAGTTATGTGATCTACCCATCTAATCTTCAGCATGCTTCTGTAGCACCACATTTGAAAGCTTCTATTCTCTTCTTGTCCAAACTATTTATCGTCCATGTTTCACTTCCATACATGGCTACACTCCATACAAATACTTTCAGAAACGACTTCCTGACACTTAAATCTATACTCGATGTTAACAAATTTCTCTTCTTCAGAAACGCTTTCCTTGCCGTTGCCAGTCTACATTTTATATCTTCTCTACTTCAACCATCATCAGTTATTTTGCTCACCAAATAGCAAAACTCCTTTACTACTTTAAGTGTCTCATTTCCTAATCTAATTCCCTCAGCATCACCTGACTTAATTCGACTACATTCCATTATCCTCATTTTGTTTTTGTTGGTGTTCATCTTATATTCTCCTTTCAACACACTGTCCATTCCGTTCAACTGCTCTTCCAAGTCCTTTGCTGTCTCTGATAGAATTACAATGTTATCGGCGAACCTCAAAGTTTTTATTTCTTCTCCATGGATTTTAATACCTACTCTGAATTTTTCTTTTGTTTCCTTTACTGCTTGCTCAATAAATGAACACAAAATGTTAAAATGTTAAAAAGTTTGAGAAGTGCCGCCATCTGCCATAAACAAGACTGCTCCACAGATTGCAAGGCTCTTGGCATATATTTCCCACTTATCATTTAGGGAAGTAGTGTTTCATGAAAGACTGAAAATCTCAAAATTGAAGCTGTAACAGCAACAAGTAGAGGGTAGAAAATTATCGGATAATATTACGCCCTTTGGTATTCTTCAAAATATTGGAAAACTGATGAAGCACAAAATCAGAAAATATCTAAATGACAATAAGTTACTGAATAGTTATCAGCATGCCTCCCAGGCAGGTAAAAACAAAGAAACAGTAGTAACATGTTGCACAGAACAAACAATGAGGAATCTAGAAAAAACAACAGCCTTGTAGGTGTTAATTTAGATCTCTCCAAAACATTTGATACTGTCAATTATGGCAGCTTTTTAGAAAAACAGGAACCATTAGCTATTCAAGAGTTGGGCAAACAGTGGTTTTAATCATACCTACAAATCTGAACACCACAAACTAAATTTTGTATCACATAAAAAAAGTGTAAATAGGAGTACCACAAGATAGTATTCCACATCCTATATTATTATTTGTTTGCATAAATGACACTCACATATCAGCTAGTGCAGCAAATGTCATGCTATTTGCAGATGATACTTCTGTGATAATAAGTGTGCAAAAGCAATAATTACTGCATACAAGTAATGATAAAGTCCTCAAGAATGTCTACTCTTGGTTCAATTAAAACAAGTTGACATTAAAGTTAAATAAAACAAATTACATGCAACTTGAGGAAATAATTCACAATGTAAATCTAGATTTGGTGTTGGGTAACAAAGCCACAGATTCCTAGTGATTCAGTCTGTCTTGTTCTTAGAGTTATTGGAAATGTTTGTACCTCAGAAGATGCCAGGATGATACACTTTGATTATTTTCAGTCTCTTGCAATAGATGGAGTAATGAAACTTCCTGGCAGATTAAAGCTATGTGCTGGACCGAGACTTGAACTCAGGACCTTTGCCTTTTGCAGGCAAATGCTCTACTGACTGAGCTACCCAAGCATGACTCACGCCCTGTCCTCACAGCTTTAATTCTGCCAGTACCTCACCTCTCCTGCAAAACTTGCAAAACTAGCACTCCTGGAAGAAAAGGATATTGCGGAGACATGGCTTTGGTACAGCCTGAGGGACGTTTCCAGAATGAAATTTTCACTCTACAGAGGAGTGTGTGCTGATATGAAACTTCCTGGCAGATTTAAACTGTGTGCCGGACTGAGATTCGAACTCGGGACCTTTGCCTTTCGCAGGCAACTGCTCTACTGACTGAGCTACCCAAGCATGACTCACACCCCATCCTTTGTGTAGCTCAGTTGGTAGAGCACTTACCACTGACCACTAGTGGATTACATAAGTGATCTGTTGAAAGACTACTCTGCACATCATTTCTGCCACCTCAGTTATGTCACACAATTTAGAACTGATGTTCAGCACCTCAAGAATGCAGACTGTGTCATGAGGAATTACGTACCTCAAGTTAATGTACTGTCAGTTCACTTCAACTGCAATGACCTCACCAAGGCTCAACAACCAGATCCACAAGTCTACAGTCTTCAAGAAGATAGTATGTCCAGTTTGAAATTAGAAAGGCACACATCCCTGGTTCCTCTATACAAGCCTGGTGTGACGTATCACAACTCCGCCCTCACCCACTGGCGATAGATTGCACTGGCTGTCATACCCAGAGGGGTGCATCCTACTACAAAGCTTGTTATGGATTGATTTATCTGGCCTGATGTGAAGTGAGACTGCAAAGTATGGACTCAAACCTACACGGCCTACTAACTCTGCAAGACTGGTCAACCTGCACATCCAAAGCACAGGTGCTACAAAATACTTAAAGGCCAGTTCAAGTCAGTCTGATCAGCCCCCTTCCAGAGTTGGAAGGTTAATGGTATAGGTGTATTCTTCCGATGATGAATTGTGTCGCTTGCTGGGTTGAGGCGACATCCTTGCTAGACATAACGGCAGAAATTATGGTGGGACTATTTCTACAGTTGTGAATATCACATTTCGGTTGCCCAGCATTCATCATTACCAACCAGAGCTGTCAGCTTGAGTCTGTACTGTTCTTCAAGCTATGCAACCTTTGCAGCAGTCAGCCCCACTGTACCACAGCGTACTACCTACAGAGCAATGGACTGGTGGAATAATGGCATCGAATCCTCAAAGTAGTACCTATGTGTCATGGGGTCAGTGGGCAGAGTCCTTACCCTTTTCAAAGAAGACCTCTGAGCCTCTTTGGCAGAGATTTTGTACTGTGTGCCACTTAACCTGTTGACTAATTTCATCTCACTAGTACAACGAGCGCAACTAAGGAGCTACCAGCCCTAGCTCAAAGAGTGAAACAACATACCATGTGAATAAGAATATCACTGCCCCAGTACCATGGGTCAACAAAAAAATTTATGCACAAGAGTATGTCATGTTACAGAATGATACATACAGACCAGCACTGCAGCCACCATATTCTAAACTGTATCAGGTACTGAAACAGTGAGACAATATGTCTGACATGCTACTACATAGAAAGGTGGTCACCATCTCCACGCATCACCTTAAACCCACCTGAATTTTGTGAGATACAGCCTGCACAGATGACGCAATGGCTACTCAGACAGAAGAGAGCATTCATGTTGCCACAGGGCATGATGGAAGATCAAACATTCAGAATACTAACAACAATTTCATGGTGAACCTTGATGTGCAACAGTTTCACCCAAATGAAATAAGTGTAAAACTTATGGACAATTTTGTCATTGTTGAAGGTTGAGAAGACAGTTGACTCGCACAACAGGCTACCCAATGGCACTGAACCAGAGGCAATAAGGTCACAGCTATCAGTCGACATTTGCTAACCATCACATCTCCTATGAAACAACTGCCTCCAGCAAGCACACATGATTAGAAGGACAACACCACACCTTTTCTCTCATCGCCACCACAACCAACCATTCCTCCATCACAACCCAAAAACTTCGACACCGTCCAGCCACCCCACTGTGGTTGTACATGACAACCTTCCCCATGCCTTGGCCATTATCACCTGTACAAAAGAAATTGGGTAAGGGGGGCAGATGATCATGGTCCAGTCATGTCCTGCCTTGCAGCCTGTCATGTCATGCTAGTTATATGCAACTGTGTGAAGAACATGTCAGCAGCTGTGATCTCCATCAACCTCCTGCAGAGGGCTCACCATCAATGAAGTAAAATGTTACATAAATAAGGCTCTTTGAGCAATTTGAGTTTAACACTCTGACAGGAAGGAACATCTTTGGCCCTTTAACCAGCTCAGTTCACTATGAACAAGTGTACTGTAGGCATGCATTTCTGTTGTACATCCATTTTCACCAATAAAATATGGATTAACTATTACAAGTGTTCTGTTTCATTCTGTGAGCATTTCCTACTGGAGTCTCTATAGGTTAAAGTTATGTAAAAGACTTGAGAATTGATCTTCCAGCCTGCTTTTATTCGTGTAATTTTTACTGAAGTCCTCACACTTTTTTCAGTGGTACTTCCAGTAAATAAATTCTTGAGCAATGTTTCTAATTGATTAATGAATATTTCTGTGCCCCAGTAGGTAGTCTGTATATTGCTATGCCTATTACTTTTCCTTGTATTTCATACAACTGTACAGTTACTACTTCAAAATGTTTTTCCTCATTCAGTGATATGGCTTCACACCTCCCTTTATATTTGATTTGCTGAAGATACGTACCACCCACTTTTTGACATTTTTTTCTACAATATTTACTTGCCAATTTATATGGATAAATGTTAATGCTACTTAGTGTCAGTATTGCTACTTAGTGGTCAATATTTGACCAATCATTGCTACCTCAAGGTCTAATGATTTATTCCTAAGACATATTTACAATAATATGGAAGGTATAGATAACCTCCCACCACATAGAGGAGACACTGAGCTGCAGACAGGCACAATGAAAAAGACTGCTTGAACATTTAAGCTTTGGGACAAAATCCTTCTTCTGAAGTGGAAAACACACACATTCACACCAGTACAATTCACACATGCCTGGCTACTATCTCCAGACCCCATGGTCCAACTGCTCATGTTTAATGTTCAGGCTTAAAATCTTCGGGTGACTAGGATGAGAACTGATTAAAGTTGTATTTGTGTTATATGATGTGGCGTTTTATCCTGTGCCTTGGCAAAGTACCAAAACTCACTGAGAAGATTAGGTTTTCTGTGCCTCACTGTGCTGCAGTAAGTTGTCTGTTGCTGTTGCTTTATTGGTGCTACTAATGTTACTGATCCTGACATTTCTGTTGTTGTTCATGATTGTGCTGCTGTTTCAGATACGAGGCGTTTTTTTTAAGTAAGTACCATTTTGAAATTAAAAAAATACATGCTAAGATATTTCAATAATTTTATTTTTACGTGAAACCCGGTACCTTAATCTATGCACTGATGCCATTACAGTCTGATTCTTCCTTGTTTCCATGTTGTACTGAGTGTTTAAGATGCCTCCGATAATCATGAGTCCTGCCGACTGTGAAGTACGGGCTGTTATAAGATTTCTTAGTGCTAAAGGCCTAAAAGCGATCGATATTCATCGTGAGATCTGTGCAGTTTACGGAGAAAACATTATGAGTGATGGAATGGTAAGAAAGTGGGTGAGAGCATTTAAAGGTGGCCACACAAATGTGCATGATGAACAACGGAGTGGGCGTCCTTCGGTCGTTAATGAAAGTTTGGTGCAGGAAGTGGACAATAAGGTGAGAGAAAACAGATGCTTTATGGTTTCCTCCTTGTGGGATGACTTTCCTAATGTTTCTCGTAGTGTATTGTATGGCATTGTGACCGAGCACTCAAATTACTGAAAATTGTGCGCACTTTGGGTACCGAAAATGTTGATGGATGTGCACAAAACCAAACGTTTAGACAGTGCCTTGACTTTCTTTGAGCAGTACCACAAGGACGGTGATGATTTCTTAAGCCAAATTGTTACGGGTGATGAAACATGGGTGGCCTACGTCACACCAGAATCAAAGCAACAGTCCATGGAAGTTGAGCAAGGGCATCATTTTGCTGCAAGACAATGTCCATCTGCATGTGGCGAATCAGACCAAAGATCTCATCACATCTTTTCAATGGGAAATTCTAGATCATCCAGCGTACAGCCTCGATCTTGCACCCAGTGACTACCATCTGTTCCTACACTTGAAGAAACACCTGGGTGGTCAGCTTCTTCAAAACGATGACAAAGAAGTCAAAACAGTGGTGATGCAGTGGTTAACAAATCAGGCGGCAGACTTCTATGAGGAGGGTATTCAAAAACTGGTACAACATTATGACAAGTGCCTCTATATTGATGGAATTTATGTAGAAAAGCAGATTAAGGTACAGGCTTTCATGTAAAAATAAAACTTGACATATCTTCGAGTGTCTTTTTTTTAATTTCAAAATGGTACTTACTTAAAAAACACGCATCGTACTTCATTGTTGGATCTGCCTCTACTACTCTGCTCCTCTGTGAACTGCTGGCATTGGGGGTGTTTCCTTGTGTTGACACAGTTTTGTCTTTGTCCAATAACAGCTTTTTGTGTTTAACCAATTTACCATCTTGGAATTTGTATCAGAGATCAAGTTATTAATTAGCACATGATTTGAATGCAGTATATTGGCATCAACAGCAAAAATGCAAGTAGATCTTTCTGAATGCTCTGGGAAGGTCATGATAAATATAATAAACATGCATGAATCTTGAGGAATGCCTTGTCTTACAACTTGCTCTTTTGACTTCACATTTCCTTTATTTTTCAAGGTGATTACAACTCTTTGTTCATTATCTGAGAGACTTATGATATAAACCAATTCTATATGTTTATGCAAATCAGTAGAAAAACAGCTACTTTGAAAGCAGCCACTGCTCCTCATTTTGTTCTACTTTTGCCTAATAAAGCAAATAAAACATTAATGTAATTTACTATAGATCACTAGCAGCTCTGTCTATAATACCAAAATCAAGATCTCCTTAATAGCATACTATTTTACTTTGTTTTGAATTTCTGGGGATTTTTAATTTCCTGCCCGATGTCTGTCAGCAACCTGTTATAAGACTTTTGCACCAGAATATATATTGAATTCTAGATGTTTGTCCCATAGCTGAGTGGTCAGAGGAAATGGCTGCCAAGTGGAGGACCCAGGACTACTAAGGATTTTTCATTGGTGGGAGGACCGGTTTGGGGTGCACTCACCTTGACATGTCAACTGAGGATCTGCTTGATAGAGTAATTGCAGCTCCACAGTCTGGAAAGTCTGCAAAATGGGTGGGGGAGCGGTGTGCTGACTAGATACCACTCCATACTGCATCTGCATGAATCCGCAAGGGAGTGGATGACACATAGGCTTGCAGATATCTGCTGGGGCTTCACAGCCTGGATGAGGACTTCATTTTGTCAGTCCTAGGTATGGGTGCACAATCAACTTGGAAATTATTTTTGCTTATTTATTTGTTTAATCATCCAGCAGTCATCTTGCAATGATATAGGATTTGTCATTATAATACATTGACAATAAATAGCTCAAAAGTATACATACTCACAGTACATGTAGTAATGCTTTTATGAGAATGGGATAGGTGGTCAGCCCTGCCCTTAATGAAGGAACTGTCAGAGCATTTGCCTGAAATGATTTAGGAAAATCATGGGAAACTTAAATCAGGATGCCCAGACAGAGCAACATCTATCCTGCTGGATAGGAGGTCAGTGTTTTAACAACTGCACTGCCTCATTTGATTGGTCCCTGTTGTAGAGTGTTATTTGATACACATACAATTTACACCACATATCATATAATATAAATGTAGTTCTGCTCTTCATCACTGCACACATCAAGGACACCAGCTAGTGACACTTGAACCATTATCTTGGTGCTATGTCCCTTGCACTAACTCCAGTTTGTTTGTAAAACTGACTCCAAGATCATAAACATGCCAGTATATATCATCCATGTCTTCATGTCCTACCCTCAATCCACCTGAAAAATTTAGTCAGTATCCCCTCATGATGTGTGAGATGTTCAACTCAGGAGAATGACAATTTTCATCAGCAGATGAGTAAACATCCCTACATTTGCATCTTGTTTTCCAACTAAGATTGAAACCACTCATTTGCTACCCCTCTTACTTATATATCTTGTTTAGTAGTATTTTATGGTAAACAGTGCCATAAGCCTAACACAGTCATTCTCTTCAAAAGCTTTAAGTACCAGTTTTGTGTACCCTGAATGACTGATATTGTACTTTTCCCACTTCAGAAACCAAACTGTGCTTTGTTGAAAAGGTTTTATTTATTCATGTAACTCATTAGTCTATCTTTCATGATTGATTCAATTATTTTCAAGAATTCAGACAATGGTGACACTGGCCTTTTGTTTTCAGAACTGTCCACATTACCCTTCTTTTTTTTTTCTTTTTTTTTTTAAGCAGGGGCACGACTATTATGTATGTTAGGTACCTTGGAGAAATGCCTGAACTGAAGGAGTCATTTATTATAATAGAGCTTGTATGCCCTCAGAACAGAAACTGAAACCTTATCTATCCCTTCCTTTTTTTTCCAAGCCTTGTTGTGGGAAACAGCATTGTACACAGAAATATTTGTTTATAATATTCTCAAATTTCTGCAAGTTCTCTATTATTCTATCCCCACCTTTGATCTGCATGTTATTATACTCATATCTATCTTTTCCAGTTTCTTGTTATACCTGTACCCTCCTGTATACTTTTTTTGTACCTGAGACAGTAATCTAGCAACTGTAGATTAGTGTAGTGTGCTTATAAAGGACTAGAAATTTAAGTACTTGGGGGAACTTTCTAATACCTGCAGTTACCCAACTATTTTTCTTAACTGCTGCTCTTGAAGTGGTTACTTTTGGAAATGTCTCCTCAAAAATTAATTTAAACAATGTGCAAAATTTAGAGAAGTTAGTAGCTACATTATTTTCTAGTACTATGATTGTATATTGTACAATTCATTCTAAATTCAGTCTTATTATTAATCACAAATACTATTACAGCTACATTTATAGGTACATAAGTGTAAGAAGTCCAATTACTAGATGAAATGCAATCCTTGTTAAGGTCTCTTAGTAGCCACAATGCAGTCCAAGAGCCTGTATTTCTTTTCTATTATCTCTGTATCTCAGTTCACACAGACTGACAAATCTCTTCATTTTATCTTTCATATTGCAACACATCACACATGCACACATTCATTGTGTGATGTAAAGAGAATCTTCAAATATGTGGAAAAAAACTAAACTAAACTCCACCCAAACAGGCCTCAGAAGGCCCAACAGTACTGACTGGCTGCCGTGTCATCCTCAGCCCACAGGCATCACTGGATGCGGATATGGAGGGGCATGTGATCAGCATATCGCTCTCCCAGCCATATGTCAGTGTACAAGACTGGAGCCACTACTTCTCAGTCAAGGAGCTCCTCAGTTTGCCTCGTGAGGACTGAGTGCACCCCGCTTGCCAACAGCGCCCAAGAAGACTGGATGGTCACCCATCCAAGTTACAAACACATAGAACACGACAGTGGAATCAAAAACTCGAAGGGCTGGACACCGCACGACCTGGCGTGTGGCAGTTAGCCCGACACTTCACCAGGGAGAAAATATACACCCCAACGCTTCAAGGGCCTGATGGACCTGCATACTCAGCGGAAGAGAAAGCAGAACTAATGGCTTGAACACTCGCAGCGTCATTCACACCGAACCTGGTACCATCAGATCCAGTGTTCACACTTGCTACTGACCAAGAAGTTACACGCATTCTAGCCCAACCATCGCGCGACGACATTCGACATGCTAGCACAGCCGAAGTCTCCTGGGGTATAATGCATTCCGCCGCTAGGAAAGCCCCTGGTCATGATGGCATTCAAAACCGTGTCCTCCAGGAGTTCACGGATAAAGCAACTGAGTACCTAACACACATAACGAATGCCATACTAAAACACCAACACTTCCCCGCCTTTTGGAAGACGGCCAAGGTCCTGATGTTCAGGAAGCCGGGGAAAGACCACAGCCTCCCACAAAATTACCGACCCATCAGCCTTCTGAGCTCGCTCAGTAAGATTGTTGAGAAGGTGATTCTCAAACGCATCACTAGGCACTGCATAACAAATGACATCCTGAGACCGGAGCAATTCGGCTTCAGGAATCACCACTCCACAACACAACAACTCCTACGGGTCGTTGAACATATAACACATGGCTTCAACATAAACAAAGCTACAGGGGCAGTGTTCCTGGACATCAAAAAGGCTTTTGACCGTCTATGGCACAACGGCCTCATCCGCAAACTCAGCAACGCGGGATTCCCTGATGGGCTGCTGCGTCTAATACACTCATACCTCACAGACAGGAGTTTCAACACTGACGTGCAGGGAAAACAATCAACACAACACGGTATACACGCGGGAGTACCCCAGGGAAGCATCCTAGGGCCCCTACTGTTTAACCTCTACATAAACGATCTCCCAACCACACACAACACAATGATGGCAATCTACGCGGATGACACAGCCATCCTTGCGCAAGATTGGAAACCATCAAACATTACGTCACGCCTACAGACTGCACTCAGAGTGGCCGAGCCTTGGTTGGAGAAATGGCATGTTAGAGTAAACGTCGACAAGTGCGAAGCCGTTCTGTTCACTAGAAGACCGAAGCAACTGCGCAAACACCACTACTGCAGACCAATAACTCTACATGCACGCCCAATACGTTTCCGTGAGAAAGTCAAATACCTCGGTGTCTGGCTGGACCGTAAATTACTCTGGGGGGACCACATACAACACATGACCAACCGAGCTAGCGCGAGGCTCAAACAGCTCTATCCTATGCTCAACAGGCATAGCACACTGAACAGAAGGGTGTCGAGGTCCATGTACATGACACTTATCCGACCCCTGATGACGTACGCAGCTCCTGTCTGGGGATCCGCTGCGCCCACACGTCTGCGCCGTCTGCAGCTCATACAAAACAAAGTACTCAAAATCATAAGCAATGCTCCACGATACACACGCATCGCGGACCTTCACCGGGAATTCCGACTTGAGACTCTCCGGAGGTAATCCACAAACTCACCACAAGACTATACAGAAACTCCAGACATTCGCAGAACCCGTTTATTCTGAATCTGGGGAACTACGACCACAACCATAGATGGAAACATAAAAGACCAAAAGACATACTTGTAAGGACATAACATCTATGGCCAAGCATACGCAAACATAACGGCACAGGCGAGCCCCTGTTAATCAGACCCATTACTGGATATCCAGCTGGAATACACTGCCGAATAACTGGCACCACACAGGGAAGCCGTACCGTACACTGCATGCAAACAAGCTCCACACATCCCCCACACAGTGAGATGATCTATGGCCGATCTCCCACTACTGTATAATGATCTTGATTGTTCCAGGAATGCAGCAGCAGCAGCAACAACTGGGACACATCGCCATCGCTTGTCATGGTAATGATGCATGATACCTATACTAACAAATCCAACCTTGCATGAACTATTGCAGCTAGTAAGCCACTACTGCCCTTACTACCCATCCCACTGTCGCAGAGGTTTTTTTCCCACGGCACGAGCCATGGCACTTTTTTTCCTCTGCTCTTCAAATCGCTACCCTCACTCGCGTTTCGTCCACTATCTATCACTCACGGACAACATCACAGCCCAGCATCCTGTGATCCACTTACTAGACAACTAACATGTTTACGGAGGTGACAATAGAACTTTTGGTTTGGTCACCACGTTGGTGCGGGCATGGAGGGGCCCCATCTCTTTTAAAAAAAAAAAACCATCCAAGTGCTAGCCCAGCTTGACAGCACTTAACTTTGGTGATCTGACGGGTACCAGTGTTACCAGTGCGGCAAGGCCATTGGCATATGTGGAAAAAGTTGTTGGTTAAATTGATCAATAAGAAGTGGTTGTCAGAAACTAATTTTGTGTAGTTAACTATACTTAAAATGCTCTTTATCATTTATGATGTCTCAAGTTAAAATGAATACAGTGAACTCAGCACAGAAGGCACCGTTCATTCATACTAAATATGTCATGTTAATCTACTACTGTTAACTTAATGTTTACATAACTACATTAATAAGCATTAAATAATAACAGGTTATGACATAACAATAGTAAAGTAAAGTTGTCCCCAACCAAATGGTTGGTTTCAATACTGCAGTGCTTCACTAGACGTGGTCCTATTGAAGGTGGATGCCATTGCCTTTCTTGGACCTTTGAAATGATTTACCCAGACAGTTACAGAGAACCCACAGTTTAATGTTGACTACAGATCATAGTGCACCTTAGCGTTTTTCACATTTACAAATCACTGCCGGAGAGATGAGAGACAGAAAAAATGCTATGACCAATTGGGAATTTAACCAAGGATCTTTGGATTGGTAGTCTGACACTTACCTACTGAACCACTGAGCCTAAAGATCAGTTTACAATGAACGTTTTCAATTATCATTCCATCACCGGACATCTTCAACCTTTGAATATAGATGTCAGATAAGATGCAGATTCATTGTGTAATAAGCAAGGTTTTTAATTTTTGTTTGAATTACGAGAGATTTTCACTTTTTGTTGAACATCTGCTTGGAAGCTTGTCGAAGTGAAATAATCCAGAATCCCTGTCTGAAGTCTTGACAATAATGCAAATTCTATATGGACATATTGGTTGTGCAAACTACAGTTCACCTGGTACTAATTTTTACTATTAACTTTAAACACAGCTTTTAATATCATACACTATACTAATTTCTTAAAATCACAAGTCTCATGTAATGTGAACACAAAAATTGAGTCTATGAGGAATACATCCATTTCATGCAGCTAAACACCAAGTATGTCTCATCCATGGTTGTTGATTCACTGAGCAGTTTCTGAGATAAAGAAGAGCCATGTTCCAGAGAATAATTATTCAAATAGAAATTACATAAATTACATAACTACCAATACTGCAAGTTTTTTAGTTGATGGCTTCATATAATAAAGAAACTGCCTGCTGTTCATAAAGCCACCAAAGCTATTTGACTGGACAGATCACAGGCTCTGCCCAGCTTCTGGACTTATTGTGGTCTCTCAAGTTTGACTGGGCCACTCCCTTGCATATCTGTGTGCCAATGGCATCTATGCCATACATTTTAGTAACACAGTTTGTTAGAAATACAAAGTTCCTCCCATCTGTAACTTGCAAATCATGACAGCAATACACAGGACGTAGTTTTGACCGCCTCCCATCCCCAACAAGGACTTTAGCACTAAGAATGCTAGTTCTGGAAGGGTGATGTCAGGAGCAGCTTGGGAGGCACAGTGACCAGTAGGTCTATTATGTATCCCTCTACAGTTGTGCCTGCCTCCAAAGATATGAGTCTTTCATGTTTTGCAAGCGGAATGAGGTCTACCAGAGTTGATGCCCTCAAAGAATCTTTGTCATCAGTACTTACTGACATTGAAGGGGATTTTTCACAATCTTCTCTGTTACATGATATTGCCTTACTGATGAACTATTGTCATCAGATGAGTGCTGAGCATAAAGTTAATTGTCAGGTGCTGAAATTCTTTTAAATTACCTCCTTGAGGTCAGTGACACAAGCCATATGGGACTGACTTTCTTTCTTTTGATATTGATTAAATTTCAACTGATGGCTCTCATATGTGTTTGGTGCCCAAAGTGTTCAGTCACTGAATTGGAAATAAAATATCATCAAACAATAAGTTACTTGGTTTTGAGGGTGGTCTCAGTTTTTCAGCCACTTCATACAAATAGCAATTTATAGAAGGCAACATCGTCCTTTTAAAAATAACGTCTACATGCTTACTTGCCTGGAAAAAAAAAAAAAAAAAAAAAAAAAACAGCAGAAGATGACAGATGTAAATTTCCCAACTCTCCTAAGGATAACCAAAACCAGTAGGAGGAGGTGGCAGCACTAAGTGTTACATTCTGCTCTCTCAGGTATTACAGCAACTAGCAACTCCCTGAGCTGCTGTTGTTGAAGTGCTAATTACTATTCTAACCATTAATCATAGTGTTACTGCTGCTGAATTTGTTGCTGATGACTTTGGTGCCTCTGCAGCAGTAGTTATTGTTGACATTACGTTTTCCATTCTGGATCTTTTTTAATTTCATAGCTCCACTTAGTTTCACCATTCCAGAACTACTAGCACACAACTTCAAGGGAGCATCTTTATCACCATTTTACTATCACACACTATAAAAATACATTAAAGTCTCAAGATCTATATCTTGTGGACAAAAACACTGAGTTCTTGCTGAATGAATCCATTAGGCATAACGATGATGCAGTCAGCATTAAGGATTATTTGTCCTGATTTGTTTTTGAGCTAGCCAATTCACTGCACAGTTTACAAGTCATATCACAACCAACGACAGAAATCAAAGCTAAATGCTAGAGAGCAACTATCCCAATAGAAACCATGTAAATACCAAGACCAGAAGCAGAATCATTACAATTAGACTGTCTGTGGCATGAGATGAAGACTTCATACAAACAGTACGCCTTGTGGTGGCCTCTACGAGCGTGTTGAGCCAACGCTGCCTGCACAAGCGTGCTAGCAACATCTACATCTTTCAGTTCAACATCTGTGTTTGATGGGAATAAAAAGACTTTAAGAGGCAAATTTATATGGAACTGTGTGTAAGAATTTCTAGGTCTTTGAAGAGTCCACTGTTAAATATATGATTATTTCCTTTATAGAGTATTCTTTTTGCTTATTATTATTTTATGTATTGTAGCTGCACAGCCTCAGAGTGTAATTTTGGATGCCAACAGAGAATGAAAGTATGTGGTTTTCTTGAAATCATAGATGCCACGCAGCTCTTGTTGATTAGTGTATCTATCTATTGACTTCATTTTAGCTTATTATCCACCTGAAGTCCAAGGATTTTTGCATACAGTATTTATTTTGTTTATGCCCGCTAATGTCTATTTTTGATGTAGCAGGTCATTTTTATTACTTTGCAATTGCAAAACATGATTCTTTGTGAGATTCAAGGTAAAGCCAGTAGTGTTCAGCTATCATCTGGGCAGTGTATGGTGTGGTCCATTTAGTGCCATTGCTTGTTAGTATTCTTCTGTCAACAGTAAACATGACAGTATTTGAACAGTCCTTTAAAATAATTGGAAGAACATTTACAAAAATGAATCACTGAAGTGGATCAAATACCAAGCCTCCTAGGATTCTTAATATTACCCCACTCATAGACTGGTTCCATTCCAGTGGAACAGTTTGTCAATTTGACTGTCAGCTTTCTGCTTTGAAGTGAAGATTACATCCAAACAAGAAGTAGGCCTGTGTCATTAATACCACAAGATTTTAGATTCCCAGATAGAATCTTAAGGTCAACACAATCAAATCTATAAAAATATCACTGTTGTTAATACTTCATTTGTGACATCATATATGGACACTTCTCTGGAGAATCCTTTGCAAAAGCCAATCTGAGTGGTATTTAACTAGTTGAGATGTAAAAATGAGTCATTCTTCTTTTGTGAGTCACTATCTAATTTTTTTAAAAAATCTTAAAGGAGTGAAATGAGTCTCCAGTATTGTAAAGATAGCTAGATTAAGATTCTACAGAAGGTTGTGAATGAGCACTTTCCATAAAAACTTCCCATCTGCTCTCAGCACTAGAAATCTAGTGTCTCTCTGATTCACCAATTGTATTACTGTTGAAAGTGAATGAAATGTTAGCAGTAACAAAACTGTGTGTAAGAAACTAGACATACTGCATTTTTTTCAATTGAGTGTCGCTTTATTAACTGTAGAATCAAGAATTTCTTGTGTTGTCCAGAAGATCTTTTGTTTTATTATTCAGTTCATGACCTGATTCTTAACAATGGTTTATTAGGTAAGAAGAGAAGAAGTGGCAGGGTGGGTGGGGAATTGTAAAGGAAGACCACGACTTGACTAGAGCAAGCAGGTTCAACTGGATGTAGATGGCAATAGTTATGGAGAGATGAAGAAATATGCTCAGAATTGAGACTGACTAGCATGAACAGCTCCATCAAATCTGTCTTTGATCTTAAGACCACAGAAACACAGCATGAAAATCCTATTACACTGTACCACTAGGATGGTTACCATTTACTGTCATACAACAGTGTGACACAGTTTTCTGTTCGATAATGCTGATACTGACTGACGGTCTTATACACACACTGTCTGACAATCAAAGTGATGAATCAAGAAGACATGGTCAGACATGAAAGTGACTTTACACATTCTCACCATCGGCAGGTTAGGCAGATGGCCACCAGACTGCATTAGTGGTGTACATGTTTAGTGGTGTTACCCTGGTAGGGCGTATAAGTAGTGGGAACAGCATCAGATGTTGAGTGATCACTGTAAAGGATATGGAGATGCTGTGTAGTCATGTGAGATAGTGTTGTCATCACCTGACAGGGTTTGAAAGGAGCTTCGTTGTAGGTCTCCATTTGGCTGGCAGTCGACCTGTGCAATATCCATATTTGTGAGGCATTTGGATGTGACAATAGCCCAAAGTTGGACTGCATGGGAATGTTTGGGCAGGCATTCTCATCATCGAGGTTATAATTTATCTAGTCCTACCGGAACTTCTATTCAGTTAATGAATTATATGATACCACCTCAACTCTGGCCAAATGTGAACTATGTTTCCTACGTATATTATATACTTCATGTTTGTGGATGTTTGTAGAATTTTGCTGTCATCAGGTGCAATTTTTCCACAAATATAATCTTTCTGTCATCAACTGATATGTTTTCAAACTTCAATCTTACACGACGAAAATAAGTTAGCAAATACTCTGAAAACAATTTTACATTAATTTTTCCATTTTTATCATTCAGTTTTACATGTTCATAAAACATATGTTCCTATTTATGTTTTTGTTTATTTTACTACCAATATGCAATCAATATTGCAACATAACAGGAATTTTCTAAATTTTATATTTACAAATTTTGCAGCCTTTGTCATTTAATATTACTACTAAAAGTCTTTAAATAAGTATAAATTTTCAGAAAGCATTATGTAACTTAAATTTGTTAGATAATCTAAAAACAGAAGTCATCTGAACTATATTTTGATCTACAATTTGATCTGGATTGTTCTAGTACCAGGTTGGTGCCAATTGCACCATTATGTTTTTGACTTAATTTGAGGTAACATCTAGGAAGGCGCTTTGGAAGATACTGCAGACATAGACAAAGACAAGAGTTTGGAATTTTATGGGTGATTTTTACTTGTGACATTTCAAAACTATGTGTGAAATATTATGTGAAAGGATAAATAAATGATGTTTTATTGCTCCCAAACTATTAACTACAGCCTCAATCATTGAAGAACCTGGATCTGGATATTGTGCAACAATGTTTCTCCATACTAAATACTGAGGCCACATCAAAGTTAAGTAAACTGCTTCACATATTTTTTAATGTGACATTTTATCTCTTGGACATGGGAATGAAGAAATGCTCATCAAACTTAAGTTTTAATTAATATACAGAGAGATAAATGTCTCATAATGTGAGTGTCATCTGGGATGAACAGTGTTGTAGCTGGAAGCCATATTTTTTTACTTTTCAACATCTAAGTACTTACTGCTATACCAATAAGTTATTTGTTACTAACTCTGGAGAATAAACCAATAGAGGTGTGTCATGAGGTTCTGATTGACTACATCTGACCACCACAAGGGAGAAATGCCATACTGTGCACCAAGAACATCATAATCCCTCCACATCTGCACGTGCCATCTGAAAAACAGTAAGAGCTCCTGCAACATCCTGTGTCATCCCCCACCATTGGTTGGAGACTGGCAGCAGCTGGACTAGGGCACTATAGTCCCATGCATAAACCGCTGTTAAATTCACCATGAAGGTAGCTGTATTTGGTGTGGTGCCATGACCAGTAAGAGTGAACTGCTGGTGAATGGTGACGAATTGCAGTTCTGTACTATCCTGGATGATCATTGTTGGTGAATATGGTGATGACCTGGGGAGAGGTTCCATTCTTACAATGTCTTGGAGAGGCACAGTGGTGTTATTCTGGGCATCACGGTGTGGGGAAGCATTGGGTACAACTTCAGGTCATGGCTAATAGTGACTGAGCAAACTCTGAATGCATTATGATACATTGCAGATGTCCTGATCCTCATGTGCTACTTCTCATGCAACAGTGTCGTGGTGCCATTTTTCAACAGGACAACCCTTGTCCACACATGGAAAATGACTCTATGAACTGCCCGTGTGATGTTGAAGTGCTGTTGTGCCAACAAGATCTCCAGGCCTGTCACCAATAGAACATGTGTGGGACCAGCCCGGACATCAACTATGTCATGGTTCCAGTAGCTATGGTATCAAGGATCAGTTACTACAGCTGTGATTCTGCTTGCCTCAGGAAATGATACAATGGCCTTGTAACACTTTCCCAGCCAAAGCAGTGCAGTCATCCAAGCCAAAGGGGGTGAGTGTCATAATGATACATGGACCCATACAGGCAAAGTCTCATTTCCTCCTCCCTTTCTGGATGTTTCAGTTTTTTGTCAAGCTATGTAAATCCACAGTTTTCTGATTAGCTGTAGATTGTGTTCCATGGAGGCAAAAACATTTGTTAAGTCATGACTGCTACTCAGGGGATCCAGTTCTTTCATTAACTCAATTAAAAAGGAAATTATTTCCATGTCAATTGATGATACAATCCTGAAAACAACCTGCGAATTCTTTAATAATAGAACTAATAAAATAGGGAACTATTCTGTTGTACATTCCATTTTTGAAAATTTCTGAGAACACAGTTCATTCATTGATTCATTCATTCATCTACATATAATAATGGATATGGAGATCTAGCTATACATTAACAGGCAGAAGCAGCAACTGCTGGCTACAAATTTTTGACACTGTGTGTAAGCAACTGCACTTAAACGCGTTTTATTCAGTTGTGTAGCAATTTATTAACTGTGAATCAAGAGTTTATTGTATGCAGAAGATGTTTTTCCTGTGAGATTCAGTTTGGGCTCTGATTCTTAAGAACAGTTAATTTGAACAATGGAAACTCCAGGTAGGAAGTGGCATTCTGGCCTCAGATGCTGGAGTTGGTGGTCATGTGTGTGTGTGTGGGGGGGGGGGGGGGGTTGTGTGTGTCTCTCTCTCTCTTTGCTGATGAAGGCTGTCACTGAAAGCTATATGTGAGTGTCTTTTAACCGTGCCTGTCTGCAACTTGATGTATATTCCAACAGTTAATTTGGTAAAAAAGGAAGTGCAGGAGGTAAAAATTGTAAAGGAAGACCAAGGCTTGACTAGAGTGAGCAGATTCATGTGGATGTAGGTTGCAGTAGCTATGCTGAAGTGAATAAATTTACTCTAGATAGACTAGCATGATGAGCAGCATCAAACCAGCGTTTGGACACAAGCACAGTAAGAAACTGAAGGAATCTCCTATTAAGATATATTGGCTCAGTGCATACTGTTTCTTGTTGTACAACAGTTTGAAGCAGCTTTCAATTCAGATTATACTGATGTGGACTGACTGTATTATTTCTAATTGAAGCAATATGAAAACGATACACTGCTACTCACCACATAGAGGAAGTGTTAAGTTGCAGACAGGAACAATGGAAAGTCAGTCTTTACTTTTGTTATTCTGTTCTGGACTTTCCATTGTTTTATTTCAAATTCCATATTTTTTTGACAATATTATGAAAAGGATCGATTTATACTCACTATATAGAGATTTTGAGTTGCAGAGAGGCACAACAAAAAGACAGTTAAACATGTGAGCTATTGACCAAAAAGCCTTCTTCTAGGTATTACACACACCTCTCCAGTCATCCACCACCTCCTAGAATCAGACGATCTGGCCACAAAGGAGCATTCCCCTCATGACTCAGTACCACCCAGGACTGGAGCAACTGAATCACATTCTGTGCCAGGATTTCGACTACCTGACATGAGGAATACCGTACCCACTGTCCTTCTCACCCCTCCCACTGTGGTATTAGGATGCCCACCAAACCTACACAATATCCTCATCCATCCCTACTTCACCCCTGCACCCAACCCATTGCCTCGTGGCTCATATTGCCGTAATAGACCTAGATGCAAGACCTTTCACATTCATCCTCCCACCACAACATACTCCAGTCCAGTCACAAGCATCACCTATCCCATCAAAGGCAGGGCTGCATATGAAAGCAGTCAAGTGATCTACAAGCTAAGCAGCATCCACTGTGCTGCTGTCTGTTTGCATGAGTGGTCACCAACAAACTTTGGCCAAAAGACAGCTGGGCCACCCTGTTGCAGCGTATGCTACCCAACACAACATTTCTCACTCCAATGACTGCTTCACAACCTGCACCATCTGGATACTTCTTACCAACACCATCTTTTCTGAATTGTGCAGGTAGGAACTCTCCCTGCAATATATCCTATGTTCCCACAACCCCCTAGCCTCAACCTTTGTTAGTCCCTGCCCTTCACCCATCTGTCCCCTTTCCTGGTCCCACTCCAGCACTACACAGCCTTCTATTCCATGAATGCCTCTACAGTCTTTTTTTCTTGTCCTCTATTTCTCTTTTTCTGCTCCCCCCCCCCCCTTCCTCCCCTTCCCTCCATCTAACCTCCAGACTGCACCTAGCTGTCCCACCCCGTCCCCACCATTTCCCTGCATGCTCCTACATGCAGCACTTTACTGTCCCCCACCCACACCCTGCTATCCTTCGCCCTTCCCACATTAGCCTCCATCTTACCCCAACCTTGCAGATTGCTTCTCCTAACATGCACAGTTGCTCACAGTCTGGCCTCAGAGACCAGAAATAGTGGTCATGTGTGTGTGATTTGTGCTTGCATAAATTTGTGTGTGTTGTCTGCTTAGATGAAGATCTTTTGGCTGAAAGCTCATATGTTCAGCAGTCTATTTTGTTGTTACTGTCTGTGACTCAACATCTCCTCTATATTGTGAGTAGCATCTATCCTTTTCATAACACAGACATCATCACGTCCAGGATTTTCCAAATTTTTATTTTTTTAATTTATTTAGCTGTCCACCATGTTCTGCAGAGGTACAAACATTTGTCACGCTATGACTGCAACTCAGTGGTTGCATCTTTATCAATAGCTTTCGCTATCTCATGTGAAAAGGAAATTATTTCCTTTCCTGATAAACAATTCCTGAAAACTGACTGTAAATATGTCAATAATAGAAATGATGAAATAGACATCTATTCTACTGCGCATTCCCTTTTTAAAAAAGAATGAGAAAACAGTTCATCAATTGATTGATTCATTCATTTACACATAATACAAGTCAGAGAATTGGAGCAGATCTTATTATACATTAATTGGCAGAAGCAGCCACTGCTCACCACAAATTTTTTAGATTATGTCATTGTAAGTCGAACAGAGGTGGAATCTACTGTTTCTGTTCACTAGATTTTCATGCTCTCTTATTTCTATTGCTTTCTTTTGTATTTGTGAGAATTAGTGTTCTATTTGGTCAATGTATTGGCAACCACATTATCACATAATGTCATACATGCTAGGTCCTTTTAATCCTAAGGGATCTTTTATCACACTCAGCATGTCCCTAATTTTGCATGCAGGGTAGAAAACCACTTTCAGGTTAAGTTTGTTCAGGATTTTGACAATACTGGTGGTGAGTGATCCGATGTGTGATAGAACACCAGGCCTTGGTGTCGTCTTCAATCTTTTCCTTTTTCTTGTGGTCATCTCTCTGTTTAATGCAAACATTAGAGTTAAGAGGAATTTACATCCTTGAGTCCAAATATTCTGATAAATCGTAGATGGAATGGCTAATGAGTTATTCCTTTAATCCGTTTTTTAGTGTCTGGGGTTTTTCAATTCCTGCCTGTTATCTACAGGCAGCCTATTATAGAGCATCTTCATATTTTTGCGGGGCAAATACTGATCCATAAAATTTCGGGCATGCAGCCACATAAATTTGACTTCTTCTTCTGATATTTCAGCTGAATACCGTCCAGCCATCTTCAGAGTGAGCCGAGTTGACAGTCACCTTGGCTCACTCTGAAGATGGCTGGACGGCATTTAGCCGTAATATTAGAAGAAGAAGTCAAATTTATGCGGCTGCATGCCCAAAATTTTATGGATCAACCTATTATAGATTTTTGCACCAAAATATAAAACTTTATCCTGAATTCTAGACATTTAATAAAAGTAATACTGGCTTATGGTGATCAACATAAGTATTTCTTATTTCCTTTTTGCCAGGTAGTTATTTGCACATTCCATGGGTCATAGTTGTGACTTCTTGGTGTGATGTGGAATGTATCAAACAGTTTACAATTGTAATACACTTTTTTGTGTGTATAAGTGGAGGCATTGATTGCCAAAATTGACATCGACTGCCAAATTGATTTTAGAAACAATGAACGATGAGTGTCTGGAGAGAAATTACTGTCTATTTCTTCTGTTTCTGCTTGTGTCTTGTGTCATGTGGTCTGGTCTCAAGTGTCCTCTTATTACTGTTTGTGTATTCATATCAACAGAGTGTATTCATGACAATAGTAAATGAATATTATTCCACATACTCAATGGAACAGAATTCCTGTGTTAGTGACCCACATATGCTGTAGGTTTCCCTTGATTTGGTGAACACACAGTGAGACAATCTGGCTATCACCAGACATTATTAGTCCCTTTTGTCAGTTTTGACTATGTTTCCCTTGGGTTGCATAGTGCAATGAACAATATGAAACCACTCCAGTCTGAAAATGCTAGTGAAAGTGACTATCACCCTCCGCCCATGTGTACATATTGGTGTGCTGATTTTGTGTGACAATATTCAATGCGGCTTTCCTCAGACTGATTTATACCTGACAGAGCAACAACTGGGCCTGCATTAGATCCTAGTGTACAAGTGCAACACTACTTCCTCACTCCTTCAAACCTGAAGGTGCTTCCGTATTGAGGTGGTGAATCCATTCTTACACATTGGTGGTGCTTGGCTGGCTGAGACACACCAGAAAATTTCCGCATTTCCAACCCCTAGACTGATTTCATTAGTGCCATATGGACACTTTTGCAGCAATGTTTCCATTGTAAAGTCTGTCTACCAAATCTGCTTCAGTTCCTATCAGATCAGCCACACTTGGTTTCTATCACTGAATCAGTGTTCAGTGTTCTCAACATTACTGTGTCATGTAGATGAGTGTGCCACCACCATCAATAATATATTCCTATCATCACCACCTTTTAATAATTTTTAGGTAGTCAAGGCAGGACTACTTCAAAGACTCTGCAGATCACCCAAGCAGTAAATTCAACTGGCTATTTTCTCAGAACAATTAAACAGACAGATGCTATTGCAGTTATGGCATCACCAACGAACTTTAGTGGGCCCTATATTAATGCCTGATAATATGCTGTGGGCCATATGGACAAGCAAATTAGCTCATACTATTACATTAATATGTAGTGGAGGATTCATACAAGAGGTTAAGTTGTGGTTAGCAGGTCGCATTCTCACATTACAGGGTGAATGCCCTCACTACCCAGTAGCCATCAGCAGTACATGTTCTCAGTAGTCATGTTGGATGGTTCAAAACCATCGTACAATATGCGTTAGATGAGTATGTGCCAAGCAAGATCATAAGAGATGGAAAAGAACCACCATGGTATAACAACCGAGTTAGAAAACTGCTGCGGAGGCAAAGGGAACTTCACAGCAAACATAAACATAGCCAAAGCCTTGCGGACAAACAAAAATTACGTGAAGTGAAATGTAGTGTGAGGAGGGCTATGTGAGAGGCATTCAATGAACTCGAAAGTAAAGTTCTATGTACTGACTTGGCAGAAAATCCTAAGAAATTTTGGTCTTAAGTCAAAGCGGTAGGTGGATCAAAACAAAATGTCCAAACACTCTGTGACCAAAATGGTACTGAAACAGAGGACGACAGACTAAAGGCCGAAATACTAAATGTCTTTTTCCAAAGCTGTTTCACAGAGGAAGACTGCACTGTAGTTCCTTCTCTAGATTGTCGCGCAGATGACAAAATGGTAGATATCGAAATAGACAACAGTGGGATAGAGAAACAATTAAAATAGCTCAAAAGTGGAAAGGCCGCTGGACCTGATGGGATACCAGTTTGATTTTACACAGAGTACGCGAAGGAACTTGTCCCCCTTCTTGCAGCTGTGTACCGTAGGTCTCTAGAAGATCGTAGCATTCCAAAGGATTGGAAAAGGGCACAGGTCATCCCCATTTTCAAGAAGGGACGTCAAGCAGATGTGCAGAACTATAGACCTATATCTCTAACATCGATCAGTTGTAGAATTTTGGAACACATATTATGTTCGAGTATAATGACTTTTCTGGAGACTAGAAATCTACTCTGTAGGAATCAGCAGGGGTTTTGAAAAAGACGATAGTGTGAAACCCAGCTCGCGCTATTCGTCCACGAGACTCCGAGGGCCATAGACACGGGTTCCCAGGTAGATGCCATGTTTCTTGACTTCCACAAGGTGTTCTATACAGTTCCCCACAGTCGTTTAATGAACAAAGTAAGAGCATATGGACTATCAGACCAATTGTGTGATTGGATTGAAGAGTTCCTAGATAACAGAACGCAGCATGTCATTCTCAATGGAGAGAAGTCTTCTGAAGTAAGAGTGATTTCAGGTGTGCCGCAGGGGAGTGTCGTAGGACCGTTGCTATTCACGATATATATAAGTGACCTTGTGGATGACATCGGAAGTTCACTGAGGTTTTTTGTGGATGATGCTATGGTATATCGAGAGGTTGTAACAAGGGAAAATTGTACTGAAATGCAGGAGGATCTGCAGTGAATTGACGCATGGTGCAGGGAATGGCAATTGAATCTCAACGTAGACAAGTGTAATGTGCTGCGAATACATAGAAAGAAAGATCCCTTATCATTTGGCTACAATATAGCAGGTCAGCAACTGGAAGCAGTTAATTCCATAAATTATCTGGGAGTACGCATTAGGAGTGATTTAAAGTGGAATGATCATATAAAGTTGATCGTCGGTAAAGCAGATGCCAGACTGAGATTCATTGGAAGAATCCTAGGGAAATGCAATCCAAAAACAAAGGAAGTAGGTTACAGTACACTTGTTCACCCACTGCTTGAATACTGCTCAGCAGTGTGGGATCCATACCAGATAGGGTTGATAGAAGAGATAGAGAAGATCCAACAGAGAGCAGCGCACTTCGTTACAGGATCATTTAGTAATTGCGAAAGCGTTACGGATAAGATAGATAAACTCCAGTGGAAAACTCTGGAGGAGAGACGCTCAGTAGCTCAGTACGGGCTTTTGTTGAAGTTTCGAGATCATACCTTCACTGAGGAGTCAAGCAGTATATTGCTCCCTCCTACGTATATCTCGCGAAGAGACCATGAGGATAAAATCAGAGAGATTAGAACCCACACAGAGGCATACCCACAATCTTTCTTTCCACGAACAATACGGGACTGGAATAGAAGGGAAGACTGATAGAAGTACTCAAGGTACCCTCCGCCACACACCGTTAGGTGGCTTGTGGAGTATGGTGGCTTGTGGAGTATGGATGTAGATGTAGATGTAGATCTGGTAGGCAGCTAATGAGCAGAGCCAACCAAGCCTGATGCTTCGCTACATGACACACACAGCACTTCAGAAGGCCATGACAGAATGATACTGAGCATGCCTGCAGACATCTGACTCTGCCACCATGGGTCAACGACTTCCAGTGCCCAAGATGAACCGTGCTCAGCTGACAACAACAATCTGCTTGGTGCTCATCACTTCTCAGGGTATGGACAGTGGCTGAGAGATTGTGCATTGATGCTGGTTCCATACATGCTTCGGTTTTGCCGTGCACAAGTGCTCTTCTTGCAAACATGCGAATTCCACTTGTGATCTTCACTAGGCATTAGAGGTTACGACATTATCAAAATCAAAGTATGCCAAAAATCGAACCAGCCTGAATCAGACTATTTTCTTTCCACCATCTTCCATTTGCCACAGCCACCTCTATGTACATGATTGTAATGCTAAACTAGCATGTTTTGATCAGCTCAGGTTCAGAGATAAGCATAATCCCAAACACCAGTGCTCTTCCATACACTGTAAGTATTTCATCTCAACTCGAGGATGGATGTACTTTACACAACACTGACTTTGGCAATGGCCAGGCTTTCATTTGGACTTAAATGCAAGCAGATGTGAATGAATCCTTGTTAGGAGTAGATTTTCTTCAACATTTTTATTTATGTCCAGATTTGTGAGATGCAATGATCTTCTATAGAACATCGGGTGTTAGTATTTAAGGTACTATCAGGAGACCTTCATTGCAGGCTGCTCCACAACACGCAGTCACAAGGTAAACCCCGGCGAGCAGACTTCAGCAGTTGTACTCCTCACTAGATGATCAACTGGCAGCAACCAATAAATTGTACAGCAACACCAGAAAGGGAACTCTCACATTGCAAGAAGAAAATTCCTCATTACAGGAGACACTGTGTGAGCGATGCTACAAGCTGACAGAGGCTAAATGTTAGCTTCCATCATTACATCTTTCAAGTGTCACCGTTGTTGGGCACCTACCATCACAGGACTTCAAGCTCACAGACGGTTGGCTTAACATGAAGGACCTACAAATCAGAGGATGGAACTTCATCAACAATTCTGGGGATGACAAAAAGTATGGTTATATCAATAAGATACTGACTTTGGACTCAGGGGATGCTAAAGCTGACATGAGCACATGCTGCTCGCAGAGAGCAGCTGTGGAAACTATTCAGCACTGTACCAATCAGCTGGAATCATCACAGACACAGCTTACCCAATACAACTATCTTTCTACTGCATCTGCAACACACATACAGGTTAGTGACAGAGCAACCAGTGACAGTGACACCCACAAATGCGCTCTTAGTGTTTCTTAATCTCTAGCCCACCATGGCATTAAGGGAGATACTGCACATACAAGGTATGTTATTTAAGTAAGGTCCGTTTTGTTGTAGACACTAGTAGTTCGTGAGCATACTGCAACAAGCACATGTGTCGCGTACTGGCATGCCCTGGGAACAACTGTGCTCAGTTTCAGCTGTGTAGCTAACCTGCACGGTTCTGTTCTGTGCTTTCAAAATGTTTAAGACTATCAACTCGCCTGCCGCATGTGAGGTTCACTCAGTGATATAGTTTTTGTCAGCAAAGAACCTGTCTGCTGCAGAAATTCATCGGCAGATTTGTGAAGTGTACGGTGATACTGTTATGAGTGAAATCAAAGTGCGTAAGTGGATACCAGAATTCAAAGATGGCCATGACAACATCCATGATGAGGACTGCTCTGGTTGCTCTTCTTTGATTACAGACGATTTGGTGGCTTCAGTTGAAGTGAGGATTCGTGAGAACAGGCGCTTTACAATAACATGTCTCTCAAATGAATTTCCTGACATGTCGAGATCAGTGCTTTACAACATTGTTTCTGAACACCTAAAGTTTAGGAAACTGTGCTCCTGTTGGGTCCCGAAATTCCTAACAGAGGACCGCAAAAACCAAAGATTTGAGTGTGCGATGAAGATCTTGACTCGTTATCACAAGAAGGTGACGGCTTCTTGAGTCAGATCATAACTGGAGACAAAACATGGGTTTCGCATATCACGCCTGAATTGAAGCAACAGAGCATGGAATGGAGACACACACACTCGCCTGTAAAGGTGATGGCCAAACAGACTCTGTCTCAGTGCAAAATCATGGTGTCAGTGTTTTGGGATAGGCATGGTGTTTTGTTGGTTGACTTCATGCAATGAGGAACCACTATCAATATAGAAGCATTCTGCCAAACCCTGAGAAAGCTAAGCAGAGCGACTCAAAACAAAAGTCGCAGCATGCTGCTGACAAAGGAATTGTCCTTCTCCATGACAATGCAAGACCTCACACTGCAGGTCAGACCCGCAATTTATTGGACAGATTTGGCTGGAAGTTTTAGACCACCCACCCTACAGTCCTGATCTTGCGCCGAACGATTACCATCTGTTCCTCCAGCTCAAACAACACCTCAGTAGCAACTGTTACAATGATGACGATAACGTGAAAACGGCAGTGAACTCTTGGTTATCAGAGCAGGCCGCAAGTTTTTATGAAGAGGGTATTTTAAAATTAGTTGAGAGGTATGTTATGTGTTTCAACAAACTTGGCAATTATGTCGAAAAATAGAGTGAAGTATGTACTTTCAGAAAGTTAATTTACATTTTTGAAATAATCTTTCATTGTGTACTTATGTTCAAACAGACCTTACTTAAAAAACTAAACTAAATTAAACTAAACTAAACTAAACTAAAACTACGGGGGGCTACATGTCTTTTACAATACACAACGCCTTTCCACTGACAAGTTACAGATCATGAAAGCCAATGTAAATGAATTGTTAACTAAGAGCATTCTACACTCTTCAAACAGCTTTCATCATTCACTGATTCATTTGGTTCTGAAAAAAACAGAATGTTTTAAATGTGTGCAGGCCCTCAATGCTTGGACCATTCGCAATCAGTATCCAGTGCCAGATATCCAAGACTTTTCACATTCATTATCAGGTGCTTCAGTCTTCAGCATTATAGACTTGCAGATACTGATGGCAATGGAGGAAGTTCCTAAAACTGCTGTTATTACCCCCTTCAGTTATTTTTATACATGCCTTTCTAGTCGAAAAATGCAGTGCAAATGTAGCAGAGATTGATCAGTTCCACTCTGTGCAAACTCCCATTTTGTTTCCTATACCTGAATGACTTACTCATTTTTTTCTTCTTTGCCAGAAGACACAAAGACTATCTCCAACAGATTTTCCATACCCTGGATTGATTAGGCATGGCAGCGAATAGCAAGACATTTCATTTATGACAACAAATGTAACATTTTTGGGTCATTCCATATCACCAGAGGGGATCATATTGACAGAAGAAAGGACAGAATCAATTCAGCTAATGCCAAGGCCCACAACTTACAAGGAACTAAGGAGATTTTTAGGCATGAGTAACTGCTATTGGCAACATATTACGCAGTTCATGGAAATCCGGGTACATCTAACCAGCACCTTAACCAGAAAGAATACTATGTGCAAATGACCTGTACCATGGTCAGAGGAAATGTTATGAGCTTTTGAACTGTTAGAATGCTACCCATGGAATGCCATGAACATGGCTCACACCTTACCTATGGCCCATCTGTCTATCACTGCTGATTCTAGCAATACTGCCATCAGCACATTTTACAATGAACAGTGGATGGTATCCAACAGCCCCTATATTTTTTCCCCATTTACATCTACATCTACATGACTACTGTGCAATTCACTGCTGTGCATTCATTGAACCACCTTCAAGCTATTTCTGTATTTTTCCACTGTCAAACTACATGGGAAAAACAAACACTTAAATCTTTCTGTGCGCACTCTGATTTCTCTTATTTTATTATGGTGACCATTCCTCCCTATCTAGGTGGGCGCTAATATTTTGACACTTTCAGGACAAGGTTGGCGATTGAAATTTCTTTAGAAGATCCTGCCACAACAAAAGTCACCTTTGCTTTAATGATTGCCAACCATATTCATGTAATATATCCATGACACCCTCTCCCCTATTTCATGATATTATGAAACAAGCTGCCTTTCTTGGAACTTTTTTGATATCCTCCACCAGTCCTATCTGATTTGGGTCTCACACCACACAACAGGACTCCAGAAGAGAGTAGACAAGCGTTCTGTAAGCAGTTTCTTTAGTAGATCTGTTGCATTTTCTAAGTCTTCTGCCAGAAAATAGCAGTTTGTGGTTTGCTTTCTGCACAGCAATATCTGTCTGATCATTCCAATTCACGTTATTCATAATTGTATCTATTTAATTCTACATCTACATGATTACTCTGCAATTCACATTTAAGTGCTTGGCGGAGGGTTCATCAAACCACAATCATACTATCTCCCTACCAACTCACTCCCGAACAGCGCGTGGGAAAAACGAACACCTAAACCTTTCTGTTTGAGCTTTGATTTCTCTTATTTTATTTTGATGATCATTCCTACCTATGTAGGTTGGGCTCAACAAAATATTTCGTAAATAGATCTCGCCGCGACGAAAAACGTCTTTGCTTTAATAACTTCCATCCCAACTCGCGTATCATATCTGCCCCACTCTCTCCCCTATTACGTGATAATACAAAACGAGCTGCCCTTTTTTGCACCCTTTCGATGTCCTCCGTCAATCCCACCTGGTAAGGATCCCACACCACACAGCAATATTCTAACAGAGGACGAACAAGTGTAGTGTAAGCTGTCTCTTTAGTGGACTTGTTGCATCTTCTAAGTGTCCTGCTAATGAAACGCAACCTTTGGCTCGCCTTCCCCACAATATTATCTACGTGGTCTTTCCAACTGAAGTTGTTCGTAATTTTAACACCCAGGTACTTAGTTGAATTGACAGCCTTGAGACTTGTACAATTTATTGAATAATCGAATTCCAATGGATTTCTTTTGGAACTCATGTGGATCACCTCACACTTTTCGTTATTTAGCGTCAACTGCCACCTGCCACACCATACAGCAATTTTTTCTAAATCGCTTTGCAACTGATACTGCTCTTCAGATGACCTTACTAGATGGTAAACTACATCATCATCTGCGAACAACCTAAGAGAACTGCTCAGATTGTCACCCAGGTCATTTATATAGATCAGGAACAGCAGAGGTCCCAGGACGCTTCCCTGGGGAACACCTGATATCACTTCAGTTTTACTCGATGATTTGCCGTCTATTACTACGAACTGCGACCTTCCTGACAGGAAATCACGAATCCAGTCGCACAACTGAGACAATACCCCTTAGGCCCGCAGCTTGATTAGAAGTCGCTTGTGAGGAACGGTGTCAAAAGCTTTCGGGAAATCTAGATATACAGAATCAACTTGAGACCCCCTGTCGATAGCGGCCATTACTTTGTGCGAATAAAGAGCTAGCTGTGTTGCAGAAGAATGATGTTTTCTGAAACCATGATGATTACGTATCAATAGATCGTTCCCTTTGAGGTGATTCATAATGTTTGAATACAGTATATGCCCCAAAACCCTACTGCAAACCGACGTCAATGATATAGGTCTGTAGTTCGATGGATTACTCCTACTACTCTTCTTAAACACTGGTGCGACCTGCGCAATTTTCCAATCTGTAGGTACAGATCTATCGGTGAGCGAGTGGTTGTATATGATCGTTAAGTAGGGAGCTATTGTATCAGCGTAATCTGAAAGGAACCTGATCGGTATACAGTCTGTACCTGAAGACTTGCGCGTATCAAGCGATTTGAGTTGCTTCGCAACCACTAAGGTATCTACTTTTAAGAAACTCATGCTAGCAGCTGTTCGTGTTTCATATTCTGGAATATTCCATTCATCTTCCCTGGTGAAGGACTTTCAGAAAACTGCATTCAATAACTCTGCTTTAGCGGCACAGTCGTCGGTAACAGTACCATCGGCACTGCGCAGCAAAGGTATTGACTGCATCTTGCCGCTTGTGTACTTTACATACGACCAGAATTTCTTCGGATTTTCTACCAAATTTTGAGACAATGTTTCGTTGTGGAACCTATTAAAGGCACCTCACATTGAAGTCCGTGCCAAATTTTGCGCGTCTGTAAATTTTAGCCAGTCTTCGGGATTTCACATTCTTCTGAACTTCGCATGCTTTTTCCGTTGCCTCTGCAACAGTGTTCGGACCTGTTTTGTGTACTATGGGGGATCAGTTCCATCTCTTACCAATTTATGAGGTATGAATCTCTCAATTGCTGTTGCTACTATATCTTTGAATTTGAGCCACATCTCGTCTACATTTGCATAGTCAGTTCAGAAGGAATGGAGATTGTCTCTTAGGAAGGCTTCTAGTGAAACTTTATCCACTTTTTAAATAAAATTATTTTGCATTTGTTTCTGGTGGATTTGGAAGAAACGGTATTGAGCCTAGCTATAACAACCTTGTGATCACTAATCCTTGTATCAGTCATGATGCTCTCTATTAGCTCTGAATTGTTTGTGGCTAAGAGATCAAGTGTGTTTACGCAACCATTTACAATTTGCATGGGTTCGTGGACTAACTGCTCGAAATAATTTTCGGAGAAAGCATTTAGGACAATCTTGGAAGATGTTTTCTGCCTACCACCGGTTTTGAACAAGTACACTCCTGGAAATTGAAATAAGAACACCGTGAATTCATTGTCCCAGGAAGGGGAAACTTTATTGACACATTCCTGGGGTCAGATACATCACATGATCACACTGACAGAACCACAGGCACATAGACACAGGCAACAGAGCATGCACAATGTCGGCACTAGTACAGTGTATATCCACCTTTCGCAGCAATGCAGGCTGCTATTCTCCCATGGAGACGATCGTAGAGATGCTGGATGTAGTCCTGTGGAACGGCTTGCCATGCCATTTCCACCTGGCGCCTCAGTTGGACCAGCGTTTGTGCTGGATGTGCAGACCGCGTGAGACGACGCTTCATCCAGTCCCAAACATGCTCAATGGGGGACAGATCCGGAGATCTTGCTGGCCAGGGTAGTTGACTTACACCTTCTAGAGCACGTTGGTTGGCACGGGATACATGCGGACGTGCATTGTCCTGTTGGAACAGCAAGTTCCCTTGCCGGTCTAGGAATGGTAGAACGATGGGTTTGATAACGGTTTGGATGTACCGTGCACTATTCAGTGTCCCCTCGACGATCACCAGTGGTGTACGGCCAGTGTAGGAGATCGCTCCCCACACCATGATGCCGGGTGTTGGCCCTGTGTGCCTCGGTCGTATGCAGTCCTGATTGTGGCGCTCACCTGCACGGCGCCAAACATGCATACGACCATCATTGGCACCAAGGCAGAAGCGACTCTCATCGCTGAAGACGACACGTCTCCATTCGTCCCTCCATTCACGCCTGTCGCGACACCATTGGAGGCAGGCTGCACGATGTTGGGGCATGAGCGGAAGACGGCCTAACGGTGTGCGGGACCGTAGCCCAGCTTCATGGAGACGGTTGCGAATGGTCCTCGCCGATACCCCAGGAGCAACAGTGTCCCTAATTTGCTGGGAAGTGGCAGTGCGGTCCCCTACGGCAGTGCGTAGGATCCTACGGTCTTGGCGTGCATCCGTGCGTCGCTGCGGTCCGGTCCCAGGTCGACGGGCACGTGCACCTTCCGCCGACCACTGGCGACAACATCGATGTACTGTGGAGACCTCACGCCCCACGTGTTGAGCAATTTGGCGGTACGTCCACCCGGCCTCCCGCTTGCCCAGTATACGCCCTCGCTCAAAGTCCGTCAACTGCACATACGGTTCACGTCCACGCTGTCGCGGCATGCTACCAGTGTTAAAGACTGCGATGGAGCTCCGTATGCCACGGCAAACTGGCTGACACTGACGGCGGCGGTGCACAAATGCTGCGCAGCTAGTGCCATTCGACGGCCAACACCGTGGTTCCTGGTGTGTCCGCTGTGCCGTGCGTGTGATCATTGCTTGTACAGCCCTCTCGCAGTGTCCGGAGCAAGTATGGTGGGTCTGACACACCGGTGTCAATGTGTTCTTTTTTCCATTTCCAAGAGTGTATTTTTGCCAACATATCGAGGGAAGGTTGAAGTCCCCACCAACTATAACCGTATGAGTGGGGTATTTATTTGTTATGAGACTCAAATTTTCTCTGAACTGTTCAGCAACTATATCATCGGAGTCTGGGGGTCAGTAGAAGGAGCCAATTATTAACTTAGTTAAATTAGTTTGGCTGTTAAGTATAACCTCCACCAATACCAATTCGCATGGAGTATCTACTTTGACTTCACTACAAGATAAACCACTACTGACAGACACAAACACTCCACCACCAATTCTGCCTAAACTATCTTTCCTGAACACCGTCTGAGACTTCGTAAAAATTTCTGCAGAACTTATTTCAGGCTTTAGCCAGCTTTCTGTACCTATAACAATTTCAGCTTCTGTGCTTTCTATTCACCAGCAATGCCCAGAGAATGATTGTTTAATACTTTACATATATCTGATTTATCAGTAACAGAAATATTTTTACTGCGAACTGACTTTATATTGTCAACCTTGTGCTGCTGGCCAGACACTTCCTTCACAGCTGACCACATGGTTTTAATTTTATCCTGTGAATTAGCTATTCTATTTGCATATCACATATTTTTGCCTTACTAATAACATTTTAAGCACCTTACAATACTGTTTGTAGTGGGCTACTGTAGCTTGATTGTGACTACTTCTAACATTTTGATATGATTCCCACTTTGTTCTACAAGATATCCTTATCCTACTAGTCACCCACCTGCGCTGCCTATTTCTGCTAGTACCCCATATAGAATGTTCTAATGGAAAGCAACTCTCAAAGAGCATGAGAAATGTGTTAAGGAAAGCATAGTATTTATCATCTACGTTATCGGCACTGTAAACATTCTGCCACTCTTGTTCCTTGACAAGGTTTAAAAAACTCTCTATTGCTGTTGGATTAACTTTCATACATAGTTTGTAATTAAATAATAAATTTGTTTGAGTACAAAAGCCTTTTAGTGTTAAAATTTTGTGCATCATGGTCTGAAAGGCCATTCACACTTTTACTAACAGAATGCCCATCTAGTAATGAAGAATGAATAAAAATATTGTCTGTAGCTGTGCTACTGTTCCCCTGCACCCTGGTTGGAAAAAAAAAACAGTCTGCATCAGATCATATGAATTTAGGAGAGCTACCAACATCCTTTTTCTTGCACCATCATATTCAATTAATATTGAAATCGCCACATATAACTAATTTCTGGCATTTCCTACAAAGTGAATCAAGAACCCTCTCTAGCTTAAGCAGAAATGCTCTGAAGTCAGAGTTAAAAGACTTATAAAAAACAACAATTAGAAGTTTAGTTTTGCTAAATTCACAGCCCCTGCACAGCATTCGAATATCTGTTCAGTGCAGTGTCATGATATGTCAATGGACTCAAATGGAATACTGTTTTTTATGTACAGAGCCACTCCCCCAGCCCACAAGGAACTCTTTGAAAAACAGCCAGCTAATGTGCAGTCTGGTAAAGGAAGCCTCTGAATTGTCAAATTATTTAAGTGGTGCTCTGATATGCCAGTAACTTCAGAGTCAACATCTACAGGGTGTTTCAAAAATGACCGGTATATTTGAAACGGCAATAAAAACTAAACGAGCAGCAATAGAAATACACCGTTTGTTGCAGTATGCTTGGGACAACAGTACATTTTCAGGCGGACAAACTTTCGAAATTACAGTAGTTATAATTTTCAACAACAGATGGCGCTGCAAGTGATGTGAAAGATATAGAAGACAACGCAGTCTGTGGGTGCGCCATTCTGTACGTCGTCTTTCTGCTGTAAGCGTGTGCTGTTCACAACGTGCAAGTGTGCTGTAGACAACATGGTTTATTCCTTAGAACAGAGGATTTTTCTGGTGTTGGAATTCCACCGCCTAGAACACAGTGTTGTTGCAACAAGACGAAGTTTTCAACGGAGGTTTAATGTAACCAAAGGACCGAAAAGCGATACAATAAAGGATCTGTTTGAAAAATTTCAATGGACTGGGAACGTGACGGATGAACGTGCTGGAAAGGTAGGGCGACCGCGTACGGCAACCACAGAGGGCAATGCGCAGCTAGTGCAGCAGGTGATCCAACAGCGGCCTCGGGTTTCCGTTCGCCGTGTTGCAGCTGCGGTCCAAATGATGCCAATGTCCACGTATCGTCTCATGCGCCAGAGTTTACACCTCTATCCATACAAAATTCAAACGCGGCAACCCCTCAGCGCCGCTACCATTGCTGCACGAGAGACATTCGCTAACGATATAGTGCACAGGATTGATGACGGCGATATGCATGTGGGCAGCATTTGGTTTACTGACGAAGCTTATTTTTACCTGGACGGCTTCGTCAATAAACAGAACTGGCACATATGGGGAACCGAAAAGCCCCATGTTGCAGTCCCATCGTCCCTGCATCCTCAAAAAGTACTGGTCTGGGCCGCCATTTCTTCCAAAGGAATAATTGGCCCATTTTTCAGATCCGAAACGATTACTGCATCACACTATCTGGACATTCTTCGTGAATTTGTGGCGGTACAAACTGCCTTAGACGACACTGCGAACACCTCGTGGTTTATGCAAGATGGTGCCCAGCCACATCGCACGGCTGACGTCTTTAATTTCCTGAATGAATATTTCGATGATCGTGCGATTGCTTTGGGCTATCCGAAACATACAGGAGGCGGCGTGGATTGGCCTCTCTTTCGCCAGACATGAACCCCTGTGACTTCTTTCTGTGGGGACACTTGAAAGACCAGGTGTACCGCCAGAATCCAGAAACAATTGAACAGCTGAAGCAGTACATCTCATCTGCATGTGAAGCCATTCCGCCAGACACGTTGTCAAAGGTTTCGGGTAATTTCATTCAGAGACTACGCCATAGTATTGCTGCGCGTGGTGGATATGTGGAAAATATTGTACTATAGAGTTTCCCAGACCGCAGCGCCATCTGTTGTTGAAAATTGTAACTACTGTAATTTCGAAAGTTTGTTTGCCTGAAAATGTACTGTTGTCCCAAGCATATTGCAACAAACGGTGTATTTCTATCGCTGCTCATGTAGTTTTTATTGCCGTTTCAAATATACCGGTCATTTTTGAAACACCCTGTATAAGCAGTTCACTAACTTTATCTCTAATACCTCTTATATTTTGATGAAATATGCTAATTCCTTCTCTACTTGGAAACATTACATCCTCAGAAGGTTAGCCCTTAGTTAGAAAGGACTTCCTTTAAGCAGGTATACCTACAGGAATTTTTCCATGAGTGACCCCACCACCACCACCACCACCACCACCACCACCACCACCACCACCACCCACTACACTGTCATGTATGAGCTTAGCTAGCCTCCCCTTTCCATACCTATTTAGGTACAGGCCATGCCTAGTGAAATCCGATCTACTGATAGACCCAACTGGCACCACTGAGATGTGACTCATGCCCTCTGTGATTAGCGCCCTCCCCGGACCCATGTTAACGCACCTAACAGCCGCATTAAGGTGAGACCAATCATGACGCTGAAACAGTTGCATGAAATACACATTAGTGCCACCAGTTTGAGTAGCTATCTTTACCAGGTCACCACCTACATCAAATTCTCCGTCCCTATCAAGACTGTTCCCTGCTCCACCCACTATCACTACCTGGTTCTCCTTTGTAAAATTCCTGCCTAACTCCCCTAGGCTGTCAGTCACTTGAGCCAACCATGCACTAGGCTTCACAATGCTGGTGACTTGGTAATCACTCCCCAACACTTTCTGCAACTGCTGACCCACCCCTCTACCGTGAGAACTATCTAGCAGCCGAACTGCCTTTCTGTTAGACTTTGCAACTAACCTGGGCTAACTAATTAGTGAGGGCTGCTGCATGTTCCCTACATCTACAGCTACATGAGGCTCCTCTCCGCTCAACTCTGACGGTTAGTCAAATCTATTGCATATACGCAAAGTAAAACTGTCTGAATATCTCCTCTTCCTAACTGCCTTCTTGCCAGCTGCCAGTTCCCATTCCCCACTACCCTTCATCCTCCTCAACCTATCTAGTTCCTCCTTTGCGCATTGTAACTGCACCTGAAGGGCACAGATCTTACGCTCCTGCTCCTCTATCAACTTATTTCTGCTACAGATTCTGCATTCCCAGGAGAGGATCTCACTAGAATGTCCACTGGCTTCCCCACTGCTTTCCCCCCCCAATGAAAATACTTTGAACAAATCCCACACCGTAACCCACTACTCACAAACCTATGACAGAGTCCACACTTCTCACTCATGGTAAAATTTTACGGTCACTGAAAAAAACTATACATCTACATTACCAAAGTTCAGTGACACCAGTAGAACTATTTATAATACTAACAATAGCGGTCTCTAAATTCTCCATCTACTAAGAAAGCAACTACTTATATTAATACTACTACACCGCAGCTAATACCAATACCAACAAAACTTCACAAAATTATTAGCTAAAACCAAAAAATTCAAATGGCCACTTGAGCACTAAACAAAGTTAAAACTCTGGATGAAAATTTTTCTGAAATATTTCACTAGAAAGAATAAGAAACATCAGTTGAAAACTAAAGCACGAAATTTATTAAACAATCTCAACACACAGAAAACTCTAAAAAACACAGCGAGTGAACGTTTCCAAAAGTTCATTAAATCGTTATTTTGCCACAATTGGCATGAAACACCGCTGAAAACTATTAAATTTAATAATTTTATAACAGTGCACAAATACGTTTGTCAGTACTTAGCTTTATTACCACTATAGCTGCAGTGCATGCTTCAAAATGTCTGTAATAGTTAGGACATAGTCCCCCACAGCTTGACATCTGTACTTTATTGCGCAATTTTCAACTGACATCTGGCTTGTAAATTGGTGGGGGGGGGGGGGGGGGAGGAGGGAGAGGGTGGTAACATGGTGGCAGATTACATGTCCCACACTCATGCCCGTAGCGCATATTGAATTGGCTTGGCTGCAGCACAAACAAAGATGAACAGCTATAGGCCCTCTTTTATGACCCCACAACTGCCTGAAATTACAACACAGTAGGATACCCAGCGTTTTACTTTTGGTGCCATACATCACAGTGCAAGCCATGCCCCTTGATCCTGATGTCATTCAGGAACACAGTCTTTGACAGTGCAGCAATTTGCCCTTCCATGAAGCTTGTTAAGGAGTAGCTTATCTGGTCGAGGGTTAAGGGAGGTTGTAGGAAGTGATCCTGTTCCACCACCATTGCATCCAAGAGAATGCAATATGTAGTTTGCTCCAACTTAGCCCAGGAATTCTCAGAAACCACAAGCATCTCATCGTCGGCATAAGCCACAACACCATCTAGATTCTCCTCTTCCTACAATAATTGTAACATTGGCTCTATCATGAGATCCCAAAATGTAGGGCCACAAACTGATCACTCAGGACAACCTTTAGTTATTTTCTTTAACATCTTCTTTTCTTGAGACTACCTTTCCACTGCACAATTTTTACAGTAATCTAATTGGCTGTCATATAGGCATTTAGGTGTCTGTAGTGATCTTAAATGCTCAAACATCAGGCTGCCATAAAAGGTCAAAAGTGGTCAATTAAAAAGATTATACAGTACTTGTATTTACTTAAGTCCACAGTCTTGAGAGCTTTATTTATGACTTCTTCCAATGACTTTGTAACACAACAACATAGGTCCCATACATAAATTTTTTCCTACTTTATTAACTATGTACATTTAAAAGAAGTGTACAAATATGTTGTGTGTATTAATGTGATGTATATATGTTTTAATAATTTCCTGTGTGCAAAATAACCAATGAAATAGAATGTAAAGAACTGTAACAGACACACTGACCAAGTCAAGGAATATTGTTATGTAAGCCAAAGAGGTTATTGTTAATGTCGTACTGTCGCTGGGTGCAGGAGGACAGTGCAGTAGGACATTGTGTGTCAGATGGTGAGAGTGGGTCAGATGCAAAGGATGAATTATGATGCGAGATATTGTGTGTCAGATGGTGAGAGTGGGTCAGATGCAAAGGATGAATTATGATGCGAGAGGATGCAAGACTTGTTTCACTACAAGATGGCCAGGCATAATGTGGTATGGCCAGACAGAATGAGGAGAAGTAATTGGGCATGGAGCAGAGCATCAGGGTTAACCAGTTCTGGGGCTCCAAAGATAATTGTCGTGAAGAGCGTGTGGCCATACACTGTCGTGGTATAATGGACCTTGCCATACTAGCCAGACCGCTATGAAGTACGACCTGACCAGTTTATCATTTGGAATTGTAAAAGGCTTGCAAATGTTACTTGTGAATCGTTCCATAACAAATACTGTAGAAACTTATTTTTGTTAAGGTGTGTAATCCTCAGTAACAACTACCTAATAGGATCCTCTCTGTATCCATAACTAACCGGGTGTGTCATTAATGAACGGAAAGTAAATGTTAAAAAGAGTGAAGTTTATGAAACTGATTAACAGTTTAAATGAAAGTGAACAAAAAAGTTAGTTTTTTGGACTTTCTAATTAAGTGCTGATTATTGACAAATAATTTGATAAAACAGTATAGCGTCCTCTTGGGTAAAATATTCCGGAGGTAAAATAGTCCCCCATTCAGATCTCCAGGCGGGGACCACTCAAGAGGATGTCGTTATCAGGAGAAAGAAAACTGGCGTTCTATGGATCGGAGCATGGAATGTCAGGTCCCTTAATCGGGCAGGTAGGTTAGAAAATTTGAAAAGGGAAATGGATAGGTTAAAGTTAGATATAGTGGGAATTAGTGAAGTTTGGTGGCAGGAGGAACAAGACTTCTGGTCAGGTGACTACAGGGTTATAAACACAAAGTCAAATAGGGGTAATACAGGAGTAGGTTTAATAATGAATAGGAAAATAGGAACGCAGGTAAGCTACTACAAACAGCTTAGTGAATGCATTATTGTGGCCAAGATAGACACGAAGCCCACACCTACTACAGTAGTACAAGTTTATATGCCAACTAGCTCTGCAGATGGCGAAGAAATTGAAGAAATGTATGATGAAATAAAAGAAATTATTCAGATAGTGAAGGGAGACGAAAATTTAATAGTCATGGGTGACTGGAATTCGAGTGTAGGAAAAGGGAGAGAAGGAAACGTAGTAGGTGAATATGGATTGGGGCTAAGAAATGAAAGAGGAAGCCGCCTGGTAGAGTTTTGCACAGAGCACAACTTAATCATACCTAACACTTGGTTTAAGAATCATGATAGAAGGTTGTATACATGGAAGAACCCTGGAGATACTAAAAGGTATCAGATAGATTATATAATGGTAAGACAGAGATTTAGGAACCAGGTTTTAAATTGTAAGACATTTCCAGGGGCAGATGCAGACTCTGACCACAATCTATTGGTTATGACCTGTAGATTAAAACTGAAGAAACTGCAAAAAGGTGGGAATTTAAGGAGATGGGACCTGGATAAACTGAAAGAACCAGAGGTTGTACAGAGTTTCAGGGAGAGCATAAGGGAACAATTGACAGGAATGGGGGAAAGAAATACAGTAGCTTTGAGGGATGAAGTAGTGAAGGCAGCAGAGGATCAAGTAGGTAAAAAGACGAGGGCTAGTAGAAATCCTTGGGTAACAGAAGAAATATTGAATTTAATTGATGAAAGGAGAAAATATAAAAATGCAGTAAATGAAGCAGGCAAAAAGGAATACAAACGTCTCAAAAATGAGATCGACAGGAAGTGCAAAATGGCTAAGCAGGGATGGCTAGAGGACAAATGTAAGGATGTAGAGGCTTATCTCATTAGGGGTAAGATAGATACTGCCTACAGGAAAATTAAAGAGACCTTTGGAGATAAGAGAACCACTTGTATGAACATCAAGAGCTCAGATGGAAACCCAGTTCTAAGCAAAGAAGGGAAACCAGAAAGGTGGAAGGAGTATATAGAGGGTCTATACAAGGGCGATGTACTTGAGGACAATATTATGGAAATGGAAGAGGATGTAGATGAAGATGAAATGGGAGATACGATACTGCGTGAAGAGTTTGACAGAGCACTGAAAGACCTGAGTCGAAACAAGGCACCCGGAGTAGACAACATTCCATTGTAACTACTGACGGCCTTGGGAGAGCCAGTCCTGACAAAACTCTACCATCTGGTGAGCAAGATGTATGAAACAGGCGAAATACCCTCAGACTTCAAGAAGAATATAATAATACCAATCCCAAAGAAAGCAGTTGTTGACAGATGTGAGAATTACCGAACAATCAGTTTAATAAGCCACAGCTGCAAAATACTAACACGAATTCTTTACAGACGAATGGAAAAACTAGTAGAAGCCGACCTCAGGAAAGATCAGTTTGGATTCCATAGAAATGTTGGAACACGTGAGGCAATACTGACCTTACGACTTATCTTAAAAGAAAGATTAAGGAAAGGCAAACCTACGCTTCTAGCATTTGTAGACTTAGAGAAAGCTTTTGACAATGTTGACAGGAATACTCTCTATCAAATTCTAAAGGTGGCAGGGGTAAAATACAGGGAGCGAAAGGCTATTTACAATTTGTACAGCAACCAGATGGCAGTTATAAGAGTCGAGGGACATGAAAGGGAAGCAGTGGTTGGTAAGGGAGTAAGACAAGGTTGTAGCCTCTCCCCGATGTTATTCAATCTGTATATTGAGCAAGCAGTAAAGGAAACAAAAGAAAAATTCGGAGTAGGTATTAAAATCCATGGAGAAGAGATAAAAACTTTGAGGTTCGCCGATGACATTGTAATTCTGTCAGAGACAGCAGTTGAACGGAATGAATGGTGTCTTGAAGGGAGGATATAAGATGAACATCAACAAAAGCAAAACGAAGATAATGGAATGTAGTCGAATTAAGTCGGGTGATGTTGAGGGTATTAGATTAGGAAATGAGACACTTAAAGTAGTAAAGGAGTTTTGCTATTTGGGGAGCAAAATAACTGACGATGGTCGAAGTAGAGAGGATATAAAATGTAGACTGGCAATGGCAAGGAAAGCGTTTCTGAAGAAGAGAAATTTGTTAACATCGAGTATAGATTTAAGTGTCAGGAAGTCCTTTCTGAAAGTATTTGTATGGAGTGTAGCCATGTATGGAAGTGAAACATTGACGGTAAATAGTTTGGACAAGAAGAGAATAGAAGCTTTCAAAATGTGGTGCTACAGAAGAATGCTGAAGATTAGATGGGTAGATCACATAACTAATGAGGAGGTACTGAATAGGATTGGGGAGAAGAGGAGTTTGTGGCACAACTTGACCAGAAGAAGGGATCGGTTGGTAGGAAATGTTCTGAGGCATCAAGGGATCACCAATTTAGTATTGGAGGGCAGCGTGGAGGGTAAAAATCGTAGGGGGAGACCAAGAGATGAATACACTAAGCAGATTCAGAAGGATGTAGGTTGCAGTAGGTACTGGGAGATGAAGAAGCTTGCACAGGATAGAGTAGCATGGACAGCTGCATCAAACCAGTCTCAGGACTGAAGACCACAGCAACAACAATATAGTTAACAATATTTCCTGTTTAGACAATTTTGTGTGAGAAGTAATTTACATAACAACAAGTAAAAGTAGCGATCTCCATAATCATTTTAAAAACCAGTTATTATTGTAGAACAGTCAACTTAAATATTTAAAATTATTATTTTCACAAAATTTGCCTTTTGCAAGACAGCTTAATAGCAGTTAGTATTAAAGTGAGAAATGCAGTTCAGTTGTGATGTAACTGGTAGTGTAAAGACTAGTAATTAATTTCATAAAGTAGTTGTAAGTTTGCTTCTGTCCATGACTGAAATTTTTCTGGATGATCATTGTGTTTTAATAATGAGTGTGAGTCAGCGCCTTGTGACTGTCTACGCCTACCAACATGCTACAATAGTAACATAATTTAATTTCAAAGCCAGTAATTTTACTCGATTTCACTCACACTAAGTGAGCTGGCAACTGTGCAATTGCAGTAATTTCCAAACAGAGTCAAAATTAATTCATTTTGGACCAAAATTACACTAGCTAGTTTCCGTGTTATTTTGTACATTTTTTATTTCTGCCAATCCTTATTGCATGAAGTAAATTGCACAATAATGATCAAGTTATGACAGCACCTGACTTCTTCTGGGTAATACTTTCACTTTGAATTTGATGCCTTATCCCAAATTAATATCAAACTATTAGCAACATGGTAATTCTTTAATTCGTCTACTACCTGGAGAGGAATGGCAGGGGGAGGGGGGGGGGGGTGTTATATGTGGTGCCGCGTGACAGGACAATTTCAGTCTTGTGATTGTCCAGCACCCTGGACCTTGCAAATTTTATTTTAAAATTAACATTGGCTAATGGATTTTTTGGTCAGACAATAGACAAGCAAAAATGCTGAGCTTGACCCACAGCCACAAAGATGTGGGCCAATCTTGGAATTGTTGAATGGTGAGCTGAGTAATGAGAGTGGGTTGGGTATCTCAATAAATATGGAAGACTTTAACGGTGTGGCTATGAGGCAAGAGATCAATAATTCCTATCAGGAGAATTTGGAAGAGATGTTCACGGAGGGTGAAAATTATGCACGGGAGACAGAGACAGAAACAAAAGTGGAAACAGTTTTAAATCAGGTATGTTGTTTGAATTCAGACAATTGGATCAAGTAATTTCAAATGACTGGTTCGATGAAAACTGATATGGATTCAATGAACGATAGGATGAGTTCGATGAGAGTGGATTAAGAAATGAATGGATTTGTTAAAAGATGAAAATCTTCTTCAATACACAAAGATTTGGACGATAAAATAACAGAGAAATTAGATGAGTTAGGTGACAAGCTTTATGATAAAATGGAGGCTTTAAAGAAATCTGTAAGCAGTGAAATAAAAAAGCAAAAGGATGATTTGTATAATGCATTGAGTAGCAAATTAACCAAAGATGTCGATTCGATTCATAGGGATTTAGAGAGTAAAGTAAACAAGGAAATTAAAACAGTGAGTGATGAGCAGATGAAAATCTGTAATTAACTGGATTGATCTGTAAACACTTTGGAGGAACGGATGGGGAAAGTTCAAAGCAAAATAAGGAAATAAATTAAAAGAAACGGCAGGCACGATTACTACTGACGTTCAGGACAAAACTCATTCGTTAGAAGCTGACATAAATGAAAAACTTGTGGAATTCAAAAACAGGGAAGTACCGAGTTTGAGATCCAAAACTAATAACATCAAAGAGCAGGTAAAGCACCTAGAATGTGTAAAGAATTTGGCTCCTATGTTCATATTATGAGGGGCATATCCCAGTCATCCTAGCTTCGAAATTGAAAAGTTCGATCCAAATGGAGGGATCCATCCATTTATTTTCATGGACACATGCAAAAAGATAATCCCTTCAGCATTGCCTGAGGAGGATTGAATCAGAATAGTAAGGACGAAGTTAGTAGGAGATGTAAGTAGCTGGACAGTGCATGCCAGTGACGACTGACAAACTTTGGAGGAATTTTTGAGCAGATTTGAAGAAATACTGGTCTGTAGATAAACAGGATGAATTTTTGCAGCAATTTATGCAGGCTTCTTGATACTGACCTAGTAAAGAGACAAATATGAATTTGTATTGTGAGGCACTATTTAAAAAAGTGAAAAAAGTGAAGGGTCAGATGTCTGAATAGATTATGTTAATGGTACTTCGTGGAAGCTAGCTTATGGGTGAAAATGATAAAACATCTTTTCTGAAGAAAGTAGGGGACACTGATGTGTGGAACCGCGTCAGTGACAAACAGCAGAAACAATAATAACCAGAACAGAAACAATTTCAATAACAGCCAAAACAGTAACCATCGCACTGATTACAATGTGAGATGTGCTCATGTAGGTAGAGGTAGGAGAGGAGGAAGAGGTGGTTGTTGCAGAAGAAGTAATCTTATCGGCCAAGTTTGTGAAAATTACTGCTCTGAAAATGTGAGTCCGCAACAGTAAAGGGGCAAACTGGTGCAGATGGTGGCATGCAGTCTTATCAAAGGAAACAATATAACAGTGGTGGTGGCAACAAAGCAAGTGAACACAGGTGGGCTCACATAAGAAGTCTCGTGTTTAGGAAACAATGCAAGGGCAATGAACTTTGTGTACAGGACAAATCAGAAGCGATAGCAAATGAAATTGTTTGTGATGTCAAAGCAACAGCAAGTGTGGTGTGCACAAGTGGTACAGCAGTCCCGATAAAAGAGCAGTATCCAGTCATGGAGATGTGTGTTATTATAGTTAATGAAGCTGGAACAGTAGGTGACGATAGGGATAGAGGAGTGGAAAAGAACTAGGAAAGTAAGATTTTGTGGGAAATGGAGTCAGAGTCTGGAGGATCAGAGGATCATAAGTGAAGTGTGTGTAATGGCAGGAGTGAGTGATCTGAGGGAGACACTATACAAAGTAAGTAAAGTTAATAAGAATGTAATGAGTAATGTTGATGAGACTAATGAATGTGGTGGAGATGGAGGGTGCATGTGAGGTGCAGATGAGTAGATGTTTGGTAGATGCCATTCCCAATTCAGTCAAGTTCTTCATTGATCAACTGGAGTCTGTGGTGTGTAGCCTGATTACGTAGCTTAAAACAGCTGAATAAAACTAATGAGCAAAACAGATGGTTGTAATGTATACAAAGTGAAAGAAGATGTGATTCATGAAAGCAAAGATAAGAATGAAAATTAACCTATCTATCAGTTGAGTAAGGATGAATTAAGTTTTGTTTTGTGACAGAAGGAAGAAACCCCCAGAAAGTTACGTAGACAGAATAATGCCTTGTGGAGTGATTTGGAAGTGGAAGAAGACCTGTTATGGGAAAGAACTGTAATGAATAGAGGTTATGTGATATTATATTAGTGTGTATGGAATGGAAATTCAGGCATTAATTGATAATGGAAGTCAGATTACTGTTGTGTCAGTCATTTCACAAGTGAATTAAAACCATAAAGGACATAGCTGAAATGCCTGTTAAGGGAGGGAAAGTAGTAGGTGCTACTGGCACCTGTAGTAAACCAATTAAGACTCAAATTTTGATGCAGTTTTACATTAGGGATGTTGTGTTTGAGCACGATTTTCTAGTGGTGTCTTAGTTGAGCACAGAAATAATTATAGGCATGGATTGGATGATAAAGAATAAAGTAATAATTGATTATGACAGAAGAATGATGGTGCATGCTGTAGGAGAAAATAAATTAGAGGCAGTTTTAGATAATGTCAGTCAGGGAGTCAATGGTCATAATGCCAGACTGAATATAATTACGTTATCTATGAATGAAGGGTTGAGCAAAGGGTTAGAGTATCACCATGTTAGGGACATAAATATATCACCTTCCGATGTTAAGTTTGCAACAATAGTGGAGAATGTATCGGGCATAACTCCCAAACAAAAGGAGGAGCTGTATGTTATTTTGATTCATAACAAGGTGGTATCTTCAGATAAACCTGGTCATGTATGTGATTTTGAGTATAAAACTGAGACGATACTCAATGAACCATTTTTTTGACCACTTTATCAAGTACGAGGAGCTAGGAGGGAAGTGGTACAAACAGAAATAAACTGCATGAAGGAGTGGGGCATCACAGAATGTTCTAAGAGCCAATATAACAACCTGCTTGGTTTGGTGAATAAAATAGATGTCAGTGTCATGATCATGATAGATGTGCGCAATCTTAACAAAGTTGTGAAGAACGAGCTGGATTGTCCTGAGTGTTTAGACAATGTTTTGCAAAAGTTTCACAATGTGCAGTACATGACAAGCCTTGATCTGACCACTGGCTATTGGCAGATAGCCCTCAAAGAAAAATCGTGAAAACTGACAGCATTCCTGTTTGCTAGGAAATGCTATCAGTATAAAGTTATCCCTTTTGATTGAGCACATCAGTGTTGGTGTTCATCTGAGTGCTTCATAGTGTATGGGGAAATTACAATCTATGCTGATGATTTGTTAATAGTGTCATCATGGGAAGAGCATTGTGAACTACTGACAGAAGTTTTTCAAGCACTGGAACACTGAGATGGGAGGGAGGAAAAGGAAGTAGAATTACTAGGACATATCATAACAATTTCAGGAATAACTAAGGACCAGCGAAAATTAAAGGCAATAAGAAACTGTCCACTGCCAAGAACCACAAAACCAGTTGCTGGCTTTCCTTGCTTGGTCTTTGTAATTTTTACCATAAATATGCAAAAGGACTTGTTTTCAATGACCCAGACGTGTGGTTTGTTAAAGAAAAACAGTGCGTTTAGTTGGACAGAGAAATGTCCAATAGTGATCGAAAAACTAAAGGATGAACTTATAAAAGATGTTGTGTTACACCACCCAGATTTGACAGTACATTTCACATGGGAACTCACTCAAGTGATTATGGTATAGTGGTGCACATATTTCAAGAAACAGAACAAGGGGAAAACGAAGAGTGTTGGTCCATTGCTTTTGCTAGAAGAACTCTAACAAAATACAAGAGAAATTATACAGTCTCAGATAAAGAAGTTAAAGCTGTAGTATGAGGATTTGAAAAATTTAAGGTTTTTTTTATTGGGACACAAAGTCATAGTGCATACTGACCACAGGGCCTTGACATTTTTGAAGGATTGTCAGTTACTGCATGATAGGTTGAAAAGACGGGCATTATATATACAACAATTTGGTTTCGAGGTATGTCATGTGAGGGGTGTAAACAACTGCGTAGCTGACTCGTAGTGTAGACTGCCTTATGATCCTGGTGGAGTAATTAACAAGGAGGGTGCAGAGGGTACATTTAAAATAATGTACTTCAAGGATGTTGACAAAAAAGTAAAATAGAAAATGTGTCTAGAATTGTGCATAATTACCAGAATGAGGATGAATGCTTGAGGTTGGTTACAACTGAGTTTTATGCAAAGAATGAGAGGGGTGAGAAACTGCGGAAGTATTATAAAACCTATGGTGGTATCCTATACTCACAGAAGAATACAGATAAAGAAGAGTGGTGTGTGAAGTGTCCAGAAGAATATGTCCGAATTGATCGATTATTTATTTATTTATTTATTTATTCATTTAGCTTTTGGTCACTGTGGAGCGAAAAAATGTGTAGAAAAGATAGCTGAATCTGTGAGTTTTATCAATATGAATAGGAAGGCGACTGAAAGAATTGGAACATGTGATAGTTGTCAAAATGTTGAGGTGACAAATGTGACCAGTCTTGGTCCTATGCAAAGTATACAAACTGAGGATAATTTAGAAATTCTGGCAATCGATCTTTATGGTCCACTACCTAAAACAGCTGGTAATTTTGCATTCATTCTGGTTGTATTGGATATGTTTTCAAAATTTGTAAAGCTGTATACTTGCATAAGGCCACAGCTAAAGTGGTATGTAGCAAATTTGTGGACCATTATTTCTTGAAAGTAGGAAGATCAAAGGCAGTTATTATCCAACAACGGGGTTGCAATTTATATCCAAGGTATGGAATGAAGGCTTCAAAGAAAGTGAGATAGAGGTCATTCACATCTCAGCTTACTATAATTAGAGAAACCCTTCAGAACACTACATGCATGAATTGGGTAATATTTCAGAATGTATGGCCATAACAACCACGGGGTATGGGGCAAGTATGTAGCTGATATAGAAAAGATCATGGACTCATTGTCTCATGAGAGCATAGGCTTCACACTGGAAGAACTCATGTTGGGTGTTAATGCAAAAAGTATAATAGAGAAGATAATTGATTTCCCACAATGACAAGATTTAGACATTAGCCAAAAGAAAGAGATCTTAAGGGACAAGATGATAAAATGTGCTGAAGCATGAATTAAAAGGCAGGAAGCCAAATTAAAACCAGTATAGTTCATGATAAGGGACAGTGTCCTCATCAAAAATATACAAGAAATCTAGTGAAACAAATGATGAAATTTACAGGTTCAATTTATTTATAATGGACCATTCAAAATTGAAAGCATTCCTCACCCTAATGCCCACTGTCTAATAGACCCTCAATCAGGTAAAATATTGGTTGTAAGCAATGTAGTAGACTTAAAGCTCTATCAGAGCAGAGACAAATAATGTTATTCTACCTGTAAATAATTATAACAAATTGAGGACAAAAAATTACATATTTTTTTATTAATGATCATGCAGTCTGGACGTCATGTTGAAATAATGAAGATAACATTTTTGTTTAATTAAACAAATGTTTAACTTTTTGTATAACTTGTAATCAGAATATTAACTGTGTTGTAATTAGTTTTAGGAGATGTATAGTGTATGTAACTGGTGGCTTCAGAAGAACTCAGACCTGTCATTTAAGTTGCAGGTACAAATGTTGTGAAATGGATGCTAATTAATGTACAGAAAACTAAATTACTACCTGACCAAAGTAAAAAAAAAAAATATGAAAGAGGTGCCTATGGATGATAATAATAATAATAATAATAAAGATTTTATTGTCTTTAGGCCATTACAGCAATTGACAACGTCAAATGAAGTTACAATTTATAATACAGTGTGATAAGGTATTGACTACTGAAATATTTTAGCTTATATTACAATAAATGTACAGTGGGCCATCTGTTGGATTACTGCATTTTACAGTTGAAGAATTCATTGATATCATAGAACGGGTGGGCAATAAACCATTCATGCAGTCTTTCTTTGAATGTATGTTCAGGAAGATCGTGTATGGCATGTGGCAGCTTATTAAATAGCTTGTGCCCTGTGACTTCATAGCTATTTATTGATTTTGATAGTCTGTGGTAAGGCGTGTATATGTGTTTGATGCTTCTTGTGTTATAACAATGTACATTTTCTCTACGTTTCACATCTTGTAGGTTCTTCTTCGTAAAGATTAATACATTGTATATATAGAGGTTTATTACAGTCATAATTTTTTGTTTAGTAAATAAGGGTTTGCAGTGAGCCTTATGTGAAGAATTTGTAATTATCCTAATGGCTTTCTTCTGCAATAATAGGATGTCATGTATATGACTACAGTTACCCCACAAGATAATGCCATAGGATATTATACTCTGGAAAAATGCAAAATAAAATGATCTGATGTATGTTTCAGGTACACAATTTCTGAGTTGTCTTAATAAATAAATTACTCTAGATAGTTTACTACTAATATAGTTTACATGTTGGCCCCAGGATAACTTTTCGTCTAAATAAACTCCCAGGAATTTAACAGAACTAGGGTCATCAGATAGTGGCTTGTCTCTTAGAGTGAAGATTATCTGCTGAGTTTTATTTTCATTTAGCAGGAAACTATTTGCTCTGAACCAATATGCTGCATGAGTGAGTGTATTTTCAGCACAGGTTTTAAGATCATTAAGACTGTTACTGCTATGGAGAAAAGTCGTATCACCTGCATACAATACAGTGGTGGATCTAATAAACGAGGGGAGGTCATTGATCATTATCAGAAACAGGAAGGGCCCCAGTACAGATCCCTGAGGCACACCTACTTTAACATTTTCTATGTTTGACATTTCCTTACCAACACAAACTACCTGTTTACGGTTGTTGAGATAAGCTTTTAATAGTCTGAGACTGTTTTCTTTGATGCCGTAGAACTCTAGTTTCTCTAGTAGTGGCATGTGCTCAACACAGTCGAAGGCCTTGCTTAGGTCACAGAATGAGACCTGAGCAAAGCCTGATGTGGAACACCTGCAGGCACACACACAAAAATGAAGACTGATAAGGATGTGCATGAGGCATTGCACCAGTAATCTGTTTATGCTTTCCAGGAAAAGGAGGTTTATACGAGAAATGCTTATGAGTAGGCACATGTGGACAGTGTTGCGCAAAAAATGTAAATAGTAATTCAAATGTTTCATATGTGGACACAGATAATGTAAATGCTGAAACTTCTTGGCAGATTAAAACTGTGTGCCAGACCAAGACTCGAACTCGGGACCTTTGCCTTTCGCGGGCAAGTGCTCTACCAACTGAGCTACCCAAGCATGACTCACGCTCTGTCCTCACAGCTTTACTTCTGCCAGTTGTAGTGTCCCCAGAATTTTACGAAAGTCTGGAGACACTTGTGTTCCAGCCATTTCAAACATGCGTTATTTTAAAGCAGGGCGTAAGGATGAGCATGGGATACTGTACCCATTTATTGTTTGTGCAGGCGAAACTGGAAGGGAGATAATTCATTGTCACTGGCAAGTGTTCAGCACGACCTGCCAAGAATAATCAGATACGGCCAGGAAGCTCCTTGACCAGCTGCAAAGAGTAATGTAGCTTTGTACTGTTGAAAAAACAAATGGAGTGACTCGAGATAGTGACTGTTTAGTAGATGTTGAACTGCTGTTGAGAGTACTTGGACTGGATGTAGATAGTCAGCCACGATAAAAGCTTATGTATTAATTGTGTTCAAAAATGTGTAATTAGCTCATTCTGGGTGCCCAGTAATGTGTGAGCTTACGTCATAAATTTTAGTTGTTTTTTTGTACAAAGCGGAAATAAATATGTTCTGGTGCATTGAAGGATATTCCAAGAGTAGCGTATTTTTTAAATAAGAAGAGAGAGAGAGAGAGAATGAGAGAGCGAAAATTTCCCCTTCCTAGCAGTGAAATCTTCGGAGAAGCGTCCGGTGCTAGAAGAAGACATTGGTGCTGCAAGAAAACAGAACCAGCATTCTTCAACAAGTAAGTCCACGAAAACTCTTAAGCTGTATAGAGAGAGCTTAACATTACACCGGGCCACCACAAGAACGTGGCGACCGTAAAGAAAGGACCTGAGAAAGAAGGGGAAATATTGAAGATGTTAAAAAAAACCAATTGGGAGTTGCCATAGCAACCAATAACAGCGAGGCTGAAGAGCGATTCCACGATACTTATCCAGAAATATCGTGTTGATAAATGGTGAAAGGATTAAGGGAATCAAGAAAATCGCACAACGCTGCAGTTAGCCTCAAATCGCCGATGCCACCATCTACCTACGTCGATGCTGCCACCTACCAATAGTGACGCCGCTGTACACTGGTGCCGGCGCTGCCTTCCACCGACGCTGGGTGAGCTACTACTGACCTTTGATTGTTTGTGAAGTGTGGGCGTTGTGGAAATAAGCAAGCGTACTTTTAATGATAACTAGATTAAAGGCAGAACAAAACACAATGGAAAAGGAACATCAATCTGTAGAGTCTGTTGGGGCTATGGGAATTGAAAAACAGGGGCCAGATTTAGGCGAATTAATGAGGTTTATGAAAGCACAGTTTGAATCACAAAACACAAAATGGGGTGAACTGAAGGCAGAATTAAACTCTATGTTAGATTTGCAAAACACAAAACTAGAGGCTCAAGTTAATATCCTAAGTAATCAGATGCGAGAGTGGAAAAAAGAATTGAAAAAAGAATTGTCCGATTCCCTGAGTGAACAAATATTTTATTTAAGGATTTAGAACAAAGAAACGAAGCTAATCTAAAAGGTTTAGTTCAAAAATTAGAATATGATGTAGACTGAAAATGTAGTAATTTGGAAACACAATTTAATGAAAAATACGACTCTTTGAAAAATGTATGTAATGTTACACTTGATGTGGTCGAATGAGAATTAACTACGCTAAAAAACAATGTCCAGAAACAAGATAGGTTGCTTCCCCTAGTACAGGCGCAAATTTCAGGGGTCAAATCACGGGTGGAAACAGTAGAACAGAACTTCAAAGAAAAGTTAATGACTGCAGAGCTTATAAATTTGAATGGCTTAGAAGAACAAGTAGAAGAATTAATAGGACGAAAGGTTGAAGAGAAACTAAGTGTTAATATCTCTTTGCCTATAGTAACTTCCGATTTAGATAACACCAAGAAAGACTTAGAAACATTGAGGAAAGAATTCAAGCTTATGCAGGAGAAACTAGAGAAAGGCACGATTTCCCAAAATATTATATTAAATAAGGACATGATAACTGATTTGCAATGGGAATCAAATTCAGGCTTGTCGAGACAGTTTCCTAAATTCAAACCAGATGGGAGGTACACCCCACCCATTTCTTAAAACGGTTTAATCAAGCCATACCTAAAAGATGGGAGGATGCTAAGAAAATAGAGTTTGCAGTAGGTTATTTGGAGGGTGAAGCTTCAAAATAGGGCACAGTAAATATTGAAAACTTCACATCCTGGGAAGATTTTCGGAGAAAGTTTAAGGAAAAGTATTGGTCTTCAAGTGTACAAGAGAAGTTAATCTCAGATTTGTGGGATCCTAAATACTATAGTAATGCCCCTGGGGTACAATGCGCAAGTATTTTGACTGGCATTTGACAAGGGCGATATATTTAGATCGTCCAATGGTAGAAAAGGGAATGTATAATGTTAAGGATATAAAACGATATGTACAAAACCCCCAGGGACGTTGACATTCTGTGTCAACGGCGGAGTGACGTCTGCCGGTTCCTGAGTTGGTTCAGTGTTACTTCCACATTAATTTTCCTACACCAAACTCCCTTCAAATCTTCGACTATCCTGTAATCTATTTATAGCCCTTAAGCTATCCTATCATATCAGTATTAAAAGAGACCAATTATGACTACACGATTATGACTCATTTAAGGCGTCACAATAAACAGTACCTCTAAGCATGAGATAAAACTAACAGGGTAACATTCTAACAGGAGATATAATTTGATGGTACTGTTTAGGAAGAATGATACCTAGATGACATAAACTGAACATGTGTATGAAATATAAAGTGACGTGACTAACTGAATAACTATTTGATTGTAGTGTATATAATTTCTATTTTTATAGAATGTTTTATATTTTTTGTAAAGTGTGATGTGATTGGGGAGGGTTTATATCTAATTTTGAAACGGGTGGGTAGCATAGGCACAAACACGACCTACACACCATGCCCTGCATACAACCCTTGCAAACAAGTGTGACTGGTTCTTCATCATTTGCCGTTCCATAGGAGTTGCTAAGATCTTTCCTTCGGGGACTTCAAAGGTGACGGTGAGATGTCCGTTCTGCAGGAGACGCCGAACATCGTACCTCCTCCGGCTTCTCACTTAAGTACCGGCGAAGTGGGGATACTGGGGAAGGGGGGTGGGAAGGGTTTCCTGTCTTTGGGGCTGTCTTCTTTCTTTCTTCGATCTTAGCAACCAATTCTTTTATTTCCTACCTTACTTCTCTTAAGAGTACCAATCTATCTTTCCCTCTGTCCACATTCACATACTTCTATCACTGAAGTCCTTGTCTTTTCCATGGTTTCTAAAAATCTTCAACTAAGAACCTTAGTGGGCCGAAGAATCAGGACGCACGATCACACTTCCACACTCAAACAATTAAATACAAAGACATAGACAAGTAATACACAGGGAGATGTAACAACCATCACAGATAAGGGGGGACGTAGTGCTCAGGAAGGGCTCGAGCACGTGTGCTAAGTAATGACGGTCGCACATCTCAAGTGAAATAGTATAGTAAGCTTAAACTAAAGGAACGAGGGGGGACAAAGTGTATATCCACCTGTGTTCATAGCAATAGTAGTACAAAGTAATATGAATGGAGATAAAAAGAAATAGATATTAAGCCAGAGGTATCGAGTCAAATAAGTTTCTGATGAATAATAGGATTGTGCACATCGAATAGCCTGATGAAAAGAAATAAAGTTACAATCATGGAGGAAACATATTTAGTTATTAAGGCTATATAAGTGAGCTGTAAGCAATGAACAAGTGAAGAATTTAAGCAGGTAGGCTGAAGTACTCAGGAGGAGGAAAGGAGAGGTAAATAGAAATTTTACCATGAAATTTTAAATAAAATAGTGTGCAGAGGAGTACGAAAGAGGCAAGACTATGAGTCATTGTTAGAGAAGATAGGGAAGGCACATCCGATATAGATGAAATGAGAGAAAGAGAGGCAGGTAGGCAGACCCAGAGGAGGCTGACCTACACTGTGCGGGCAGGGGCAACAAAAAGGGGATTGACCTGTACCATAGTTTAGTATAAATGGAAGGGGCGTACCTACCCAAGGATGAGGAAGAAGATGTTTTCATAGTATCAACCCTTATGTAGATTGGAACCTAAAGGGAAAGGGTGGTATAGTGACCTGAAATTGTAGTGGAAAGTTTCTCCTGGTAAATTTGAATTCTAAAATTTTTTAAATAGAAAATATGAGTCCTGTGCAAGGAGACAGAAAAAAGAGAAAATCCCCAGTACAACTAATTTTTTTTCTGATCCGGAAAACTGCTGGTTATCATTGCAACAGCTTATTTTTTTAAAAAAAAAGTAAAGACTCTACTCAGGGTAACGCCTGAACTTTGAAACTGGCTAAGGGGAGGGATTTATTTTGGCTCAATCCTGGAAGCAAGAGTAGATAAATCTATTGGAAATAGCTACTACTTGTTGTACTATTAGTCTATCATACTACTATGTCTATGAAAGATATTACCAACAGCTTAATGAAAGACTGGAGATGGAAGAGAGTTTTTGTACCTAATGTTTTTATGTAGGACAAAGTACCAAGATAAGTGTTAAGAAAAAAATTATTAAAATATATGTTGTGTGCAAAAGAAGGAGTGTTCAAGCTAAGGGGAGGGATATGTAGTGCCCCCAGAGTTTTATGAAAGTCTGGAGACACTTGTGTTCCAGCCGTTTCGAACAAGCATTATTTTAAAGCAGGGCGTAAGGATGGGCACGGGATACTGCACCCATTTATTGTTTGTGCAGGCGAAACTGGATGGGAGATAATTCGTCGGCACTGGCAAGTGTTCAACGCGACCTGCCAAGAATAATCAAATATGGCCCGGAAGCTCCTTGGCCAGCTGCAAAGAGTAATGTAGCTTTGTATTGTTGAAAAAACAAGTGGAGTGACTTGAGATAGTGACTGTTTGGTAGACGTTGAACTGCTGTTGAGAGTACGTGGACTGGACATGGGTAGTCAGCCACGATAAAAGCTTATGTATTAATTGTGTTCAAAAATGTGTAATTAACTGACTCTGGGTGCCCGGGAATGTGTGGGCTTACATCATAAAGTTTAGTTGTTTTTTGTACAAAGTGGAAATAAATATGTTCTGGTGCGTTGAAGGATATTCCAAGAGTAGCATATTTTTTAAATAAGAAGAGAGAGAGAGAACGAGAGAGTGAAAATTTCCCCCTCCTAGCAGTGAAATCTTCGAAGAAGCGTCCGGTGCTAGCAAAGACATCGGTGCTGCAAGAAAGCAGAACCAGCATTCTTCAGCAAGTAAGTCCACGAAAATGCTTAAGCTGTATAGAGAGAGCTTAACATTACACCGGGCCACCACACAGTATCTTGTCTCCTACCTCCAAACTTTGCGAACCTTCTTTCAGGAGTGCTAGTTCTGCAAGGTTCGCAGGAGAGCTTCTGTAAAGTTTGGAAGGTAGGAGATGAGATACTGGCAGAAGTAAAGCTGTGAGGATGGGGTGTGAGTCGTGCTTGGGTAGCTCAGTTGGTAGAACACTCGCCGGTGAAAGGCAAAGGTCCCAAGTTCGAGTCTTGGTCCGGCACCCAGTTTTAATCTGCCAGGAAGTTTCATATCAGCACACAGCCCACTGCAGAGTGAAAATCTCATTCTGGAATGTAAATGCTGTGTGAAAAATAATTTTTGGCTCACTTTTGAGTAATGAATACTTGTGATGTTTAGTTTATGAGAGTTATAAATCTTCTGTGTACACATACGTTATAAATGGTGTGTGAAATTTTTTTATCAATTTTAATTACTGTGTGTTCATTTTGTTTAATTGATGTCAATTGTTGATAGATTAGTGAACAAATGTCTTCATTTTTTATTGCGTGCTTTGAAGCAGTTTGTTGGACAAAAAAATTTCCTATATGATTGAATGTTTTTGTGTACATAATTGTTTTTGTAAAAAAATTATTTTTTAATGAGCTATATAGTATTAGCGAACAGATTTCAAATGAGTAATTAGTAGCATATTTTGAATGGTGGCAAATCATTAATTAAATTTTAATTCCATGGTACTAGAAGTTGGTTGGTTTAGGTATGGTGATGCATCAGTGATGCATCAATGAAACTTCTAGCCACCTATCTGGTGAATCGGAAACAGTGTACCAAACTTACACATCAGATTGACAATGAGATCTTAACCTTTAAATCCACAACCAAAACAGTGACACAGGGAGTCCCTCAAGGCTCAATTCTTGGACCTTTCCTATTTTTAGCAAATATTAATGGTGTTGTACACCCCATTAACTTGCACATTGTAAATTATGCTGATGACACCTCAGTTTTATTTCATGGTAAGAATTGTGAGGAACTGAATTTCTCAGCAAGTAATGTGATATTATTGTGATGTATATATGTTTTAATAATTTCCTGTGTGCAAATTAACCAACAAAAGAGAATGTAAAGAACTGCAGTAGACACACTGGCCAACTCAGGGAATATTGTTATGTAAACCAAAGAGGTTACTGTTAATGTCATACTGTCACTGGGTGCAAGAGCGTGTGCAGTCAGGCAGTGTTTGTCTGGTGGTAATAAGACTCGGTTAGTAGAAAGTGAGTGGGTCGGATGCAGAGGATGAATTACACTGCGAGAGGATGCAAGACTTGTTTCACTGCAAGATCTCATGTATGGTATGGCCAGGCATATTGTGGAGAAATAATTGTTCACAGCACAAAGCATCAAGGTTAACCAGTGTCTAAGAAGAGCATTTGGGGTCCAAAGTTAATTGTGGTGAACAGCTTGTGGCCATACATTGTTGTGGTGTAATGGACCTCGCCACACCAACCGCACTGCTCTGAAGTAAGACCTAACCAATTTATCATGTAGAATTGTAAAAGGCTTGCCAGTGTTAGTTGCAAATCATTCAATAACAAATACTTTAGGAGCTTATATGTTTTAAGTTATGTAAACCTGAGTAACAAGTACCTGATAGGATCCTCTCCGTATCCATAATTAACTGAGTGTGTCATTAATGAACTGAAAGTAAATGAAAGCAGAGTGAAGTTTATCCAACTGATTAACAGTTTAAGTGAAAGTGAACAAAAAAATTAGTTTTTGGACTTGCTAGTTAAATGCTGATTATTGACAAATAATTTGATAAAACAGTATAGTTAACAATATTTCCTGTTCAGGCAATTTTGTGTGAGAATTAATTTACATAACAACAGGTCAAAGTAGGATTTCCACAACCATTTTAAAAACCAATTATTATTGTAGAACAGTCAATTTAAATAATAAAATTATTCTTTTCGAAACGTTTACCTGAGCAAGGCAGTTTAATAGCAGTTAGCATTACAGTGAGAAACCCAGTCCAGTTGTTATGTAACTGGTAGTATAAAGAACTAGTAGTTAATTTCATGAAGTAGTTGTAAGTTTACTTCTGTCCATGACTGAAATTTTTCTGGGTGTTCATTTTGTTCTGATAATGAGTACGAGTCAGTGCCTGCCAACATGCTACAATAGTAACATAATTTAAATTAAAAATCAAGAATTTTAATGATTTGGCTTGCACTGAGTGAGGTAGCAACCGTTCAATTAAAGTAATTTCAAAACAGAGTCAAAACTGATTCATGATTTTGGACCAAAATTTCACTAGCTAGTTTCCATATTTTCTGCATTTTTTATTTTGGCCAATTATGATCGCCCGAAGAAAATCGCACAATAACAATCAAGTTATGAGAGCACCTGACTTCTTCTGTGTAATACTTTCACTTCACATTCAATGCCTTATCCCAAATTAATATCAAACCATTTGCAACATGGTAATTCTTTAATTAGTGTACCACCCCGAAAGGAAAAGGATGGTGTTATAACTTCCACTTACAGAAGCTGGACTAGCACTGGATGAGGCTAGTGAGCTCCCTGTGAGACAGATGCCACCGTGTTGATCAAAAAGGTAGGTCTGTAGCTCATTGTTCTATAGGATTCTTATCTTCCCTTTGATCAATAATTACAGCACTGGCTATTTTCCATTGTTGTAGGATTCTACCCTAAGAAGGAAATTGTTCAACAATGACTTAAGAAAGGTCTTATGTAGGCAATGTCATGTGTAAAACTTTAGGACGCACTGCATTGGAACTGTGTGCCTCGTCCTTCTTTAGTCTGTGTATAGTGCTTGCTACCTCCTCTTGAGTGAAAGGGAGAAAGGTTCAGAGCATTCCTCAGTTGTGCGTGGGATTCACTGTCCCTGTCAGGTTTTCCATACAATAAAAGGTCTTCAACAGATACTCTGCTGAGTCTCTGCATCCTTTAGCCATTCTTCCATCCTCCATCGTATTGTTGACAGTGAAAAAGTTGACTTCACTTTCTCAGTTAATGATTTATACAGTTGCCCCCGTGTGTTCAATTCAATGTAGACCCATAAGCGGTTTTCCCAGTTATGATGCTTAATCTCACTTGACCTATCCTATGTCTATGTAGGAGCAGTCTGCATTCTCTTTCTTCTGCACCAGAAGATCTCTGGTAGGGCCATGTCAGATTAGGTTAATTATTCATTCCACAGACCCGTAAAAGAGGGAATCCTCCTGGGTGTGGAACATGTCAGATAAACACATTACAAAAAAGTAATTAGAAAACCTTGAGTTCCATTAATTTTAATGATCCTCAGTCAATAAACAGTAAATGTATGTGCATGAATTAAATTTAAACTTCTGATATTTACAGGTTTAATACTTACATCTGCTTTCATTAAATCCATCATTCAGACATTTGCTGGTTTCTTGGCTATTACATCCAAGTATTGTCAAAAATTAAAGTAAATTATTCATTTCAGTGACCCTTAGTTAAGAACAGTCAGATTATGTACAAGATTTAAAATTTAAAAAAAAGTATAATAAATTTTCATTTTAAATGGTCTACTGCACTTTTTGAGAAACTCATGGATGGAATAGGAGTTGGCCACCAAAAATTCTTTTAAATTATGTTTAATTTGTGCCTTGTCTGAAACTAAACTCTTAACGGTTGCTGGTAACTTATTGAAAATATGTGTTGCTGAATACTGGACTCCCTTCTGGGCAAAGTAAATGATTTTAAATCTTTATGTATATTGTTCTTATTCCTAGTACTGATACTGTGTACTAAGCAGTTAGCTGGAAAAAGAGATGTACTATTTACAACAAACTTCATTAAGGAATAATTATACTGAGAAGCTGTGGTTAATATGCCTAATTCTTTGAATAGGTTTCGACATGATGTTCTTGGATTTACACTACTCATTACTTTTATTATACCCTCCTGTACTCTAAAAATTTTTTCTCTGTTTGTGGAGTTACCTCAAAATATTATACCATATGACATAATGGAGTGAAAATAAGCAAAATATGCCAGTTTTTTTATATTTATATCTCCTATATCTGACATCATTCACATTGCAAACACAGACTTGTTTAGGCACTTTAGCAGTTCGTTAGTATGTTGCTCCCAACTGAATTTATTATCAAGTTGTAATCCCAAGAATTTTACACTCTCAACTTCTCCTATTTCCATGTCATCATATTTTATACGCACACCAGAAGGAAATCTCTTGGAAGTTCTGAACTGCATATACTGGGTATTTTCAAAGTTTAATGACAGTGAATTGGCTATGAACCACTTATTAATATCAGTAAAAATTTGATTAGCTGCCCTTTATAAATTTATATTTGATTTACTATTTATTGCAATGTTTGTATCATCTGCAAATAAGACAGACTTGGCATCTGGTAATGTAACAGATGACAGGTCATTAATATACACAAGAAACGGTAGTGGACCTAGTATGGAACCTTGGGGAACACCACATGTAATTTCTTCCCAGTCAGATGATGTCTGATTGCCTACTGCTGAAGTGTTATGTAATGACACCCTTTGTTTTCTATTAGTAAGATATGACTGAAACCACTTTGCAGCACTACCAGTGACACCATAATATTTTAATTTACTTAAAAGAATGCTGTGATTCACACAGTCAAATGCCTTTGACAGGTCACAGAATATGCCAGTTGCCTCTAATTTATTGTCCAATGAATTAAGGACTTTTTGCTGTAAGTGTAAATAGCTTTCTCAATATCAGAACCCTTAAGAAACCCAAACTGTGACATTGACAGTATGTTATTTTCACTAAGGTGCTTAAGTAGAGGTTTGAACATAACCTTTTCAAAAAATTTTAAAAAAGCTGGCAAAAGTGAGAAAGGTCGGTAATTGGACGGCATTTCTTTGTCCCCTTTCTTGTGGAGAAGTATAACTTCAGCATATTTAAGCCAGTCCGGGAATGTTCCTGTGACAAGTGATTGATTACACAAATAACTTAAGATATGACTAATCTCACATGAACACACTTTTGTTAACTTTGTTGATATGTTATCATAACCACTAGAATGCTTTGATTTCAAGGACTTTATGATGGATTCTATTTCTTTGGGTGAAGTACGTGTCAATTCCATTTTACTGAGATTGCTTGTGTGCACTGGTCTCAGATATTCCATTTCATTATTTGCTGAACCTGACAACCCCATGCTATCAGTAACAGAGACAAAATACTTGTTTAAATGGTTTGCATTAAAACATGCGTTTGTTACCAGGGTTTCATTTATTTTTAGAGCTATTTGTTCCTCCTCATTTCTGGTCCTACATGTCTCTGACTTAACTATATCTCATATTGTTTTTATTTTATTGCTGGATGTATTTATCTTCTTCTCATAATGCAGGTGTTTAGATTTCTGGATAACCTCCTTCAATATTTTGCAGTAATTTTTGTTATGAGCTATAATGGTAGTATCAAAGGTGTCCCTACGTATCAGATAGAGTTTCATTTTTGTCTCACATGATATTTTTATCCCTTGTGTGATCCATAGTTTCTTATTAGACTTCTGCTTAATTTGAGTTACCTTCAGGGGAAAATAATTTTCAAATAAGGTGCTAACTTTATTAATGAATATTTTGTATTTCCCATTTGTGTCTTGGATGCTGTAAACATCCATCCAATTAATTTCTTTGAGCAATCGCCTAAATCTCTCTGTTTTTGACTGCTTTATTGGCATTCTGTACTCAATTCTGATAGATGTTTTATCCTGACAATTTTCAAAATTTAATGTTAGGTGTTGTGATGTGGCTTTGTTCCCTAGAGCCTCCGGTTCTAGATGTACCCTTGTCCGGTTAGTGGCTGACGTTACAGATCTTTACAGTACAACCACCAACAAATTTAACATATTCACACACACCTATACCTTTTATCCAAATAAATACAGATTCATTAGGATTGAGCTTTCTTTTGCTACATGTATACAATACAAGTGGAGACGTAGTGTCATAAGCAGATTTACCAAAGTCTTTATTAGGAATTTCAAACTTATGATAAGTGCTACCGCAGGGACGTGCACATCTAAAACACCTAGTGCGCGCGTCCGGGATAACGTTCCGCTAGCCACTGCGAAAACTCTAAGTCCCTTATCTAAGGTCAAAGTCTTCGCATGGTATATAAGCGAGCGCGCTCTCGCGCTACGCTCAGTCTTGTGTCTTGCTGCTGCTCAGGCAACTGCAATGAACGCCGCCAACATGCAGTACAGGAGATATCGACCTCATCGTCCCACAACAATTTACAAAAATATAGAAAACATCGAACTAACAACAACAACAGGTGACAAGAAGAATTGCATCCCAGTGACGAGTGTCGCCGCCAACGCGCTCGTTGATGGACCATGTGTGTTTCTTGGATGTACTCTTAATTTTAATTTGGACATAAACAATACCTCCTCTCATGGTAATGGATGGTTGACAGTTGCCATAGTAAGAGGAGGTTGCTGTTGTGTTTTCTTTTGCTACGTGTATACATTACAAGTGGAGATGTAGAGTCATAAGCAGATTTACCAAAGTCTTTATTAGCAATTTCAAACATATGATAAGTGCGAAACGAAATTACATCTCTATCATTAAAACTTTCGAGTCCGGGTACACTTGGAACTCCGCTACCTCCTCTTACTATGGCAACTGTCAACCATCCATTACCATGAGAGAAGGTATCATTTATGTCCAAACTAAAATAAGAGTACATCCAAGAAACACACATGGTCCATCAACGAGCATGTTGGCGGCGACACTCTTCACTGGGATGGAATTCTTCTTGTCGCCTTTGTTGTTGTTAGCTCGATGTTTTCTATATTTTTGTAAACTGTTGTGCGACGACAGGGTCGATATCTCCTGTACGGCATGTTGGCGGCATTCAATGCAGTTGCCTGTGCAGCAGCAAGACACAGACTGAGCGTAGCGTGAGAGCGCGCTCGCTTATATACCATGCGAAGACTTTGACCTTAGATAAGGGACTTAGAGTTTTCGCAGTGGCCAGCGGAACGTTATTCCGGATGCGCACACTAGGTGTTTTAGATGTGCGCGGCCCCACTGGCGCGCTGCCAAGGCCAAGGGATAAGAGTGTTTACATAACAAAACTGTTGCATCCTTGAGCCTACGGTTCTAGATGTGCCCTTGTACGGTAAGTGGCTGACGTTACAGATCTTTATTTATGGAAATATACAGTACAATCACCAACAAATTTTACATATTCACATACACCTTTACCTTTTGTCCAAATAAATACAGATTCAGTAGGATTGAGTTTTCTTTTGCTACGTGTATACAATACAAGTGGAGACGTAGTGTCGTAAGCAGATTTACCAAAGTCTTTATTAGGAATTTCAAACTTATGATAAGTGTGAAATGAAATTACATCTCTATCATTAAAACTTTTGAGTCCAGGTACACTTGGTACTCCGCTACCTCCTCTTACTATGGCAACTGTCAACCATCCATTACCTCTTACTGCAGAACTACTTCAAGGGGTGGAGGATCATGCATTTGTATCAGAAAAGGAACACAGTTCAAATCAAGACATGACCTCAGTACTGTAAGTGAAGACAAACACTTTGGAATATCAGCTATTGAATTAACAGCGCTTGATATCACCAAGAAATTAATCATTTTGTGTGTGTATGGATCTCCCAGTGGTAGTGTGGACACCTTTTTTCAATAAGTTAACAGATATTCTAGATAAAGTCTCAAGTAAAAAGGTCAACGTAATTCTGTGTGGGGACATTAACATCAACACTGACATCATAAATGAATCCAGCATCACCTTCATAAACATCCTTCAAAGTTTTGGCATGTCCCCATTGGTCAACAGTACAACAAGGGTTACCACAACGACTTCATCAGCAATTGACCATGTGGCTACAAATATGGACAGGGAAAAATGTAATGTAGCTGTAAAAGATCTCAGACTATCAGACGATCTCTGTCAAATAACAACAGTAAAGTCAGGCATCGAATCATTCCTTAAACTACAAGCCTACAAACGACATCTATCAGAAATCAAAATAAAAGATTTTTCAAAGGAACTAGAAAAACAAAGCTGGGATGAAGTGTATAAGGAAACCAATGTGAATATGAAATTCCCTAAATTCTCCACATTGTTTAAATTGAACTTTGAAAAGGCATTTCCAAAAGTATACATCTCTGTATCAACATCCGACAAAAACAGATTGATAACGGCAGTTATTAAGAATTCCTCCCAAACACTTAAACACCCCAGTTCCATGAAAAAGATTCGCAATGATCCATAATTCTTAAATTTCTATCACAAATGCAGAAAGATCTATAGGAAGGTGCTGATTGCTGCAAAAAAGTCATTTAATGACTAAATAATATATAATGCAGAGAATAAAAGCAAAGCGCCCTGGGAGGTTATAAAAAAAGGAAACGGGGAGAGGCAAACAAATGCAGAATAACATACTGCTAAGGGAAGGGGATAAAGTAATAAATGATCCACAGCACTTAGCTAACTATGCAAACAAGCATTTTTCAAGTATTGCAGAGAAGTTACAGCAAAAGTTCCCCCAAACAAATATAACACCTGTAAATAATGTTGCACTAAATACAATGATGTTACTTCTAACCACAGAGAATGAAGTCAGTAAAACAATTCAAAAACTAAAAAATAAAAAGTCAGTAGGCTTAGATGAAGTACCAATGTGTGTACTGAAACAATGCATAGGGGTTATACAAGGCCCCTTAACAAATATAATATATGAATCCTCCACATCAGGGACATTTACAGAGCAGTTAAAACAGGCAAGAGTTGTACCTTCGCTTAAGAAAGGTAATACAGAAGACATAGAAAATTACCACCCCATTTCCCTGCTGCCAGCATTCTCAAAAATAATAGAAGCAATTATGAAAGACAGAGGCACATTTTTGGATCTTTCTAAGGCATTTGGTACGGTCGACCACAAGATTCTATTAAATAAATTACAAGCATTAGGAATAAGAGCGGTAGCCAATGACTGGTTTCGATCATACCTAACAGATACGGTACAAAGAGTAGAGATAACACATACTTCAAATAGATCTAAACATCTAGTAAAACACTTATCAGAACCAAAATACATTAATATAAGGGTTCCGCAAGGTAGCATATTAGGACCAATACTGTTCCTGATATACATCAATGACTTTTCCAGTAGTGTTACTCATGGTGAAAAAATCCTCTTCGCTGATGACAGCAATATTATAGTCAGTGAGGAAACAAGAGAACTGCTTGCCGAGTAAGCAAATGAAACTCTCAAGGAAGTTTACGACTGGTCAATAAGCAATAAAGTGACATTGAACATAAAGAAAACTAATACCATGAATTTCAGTTTGAAGAGGAAAAATGACATTGTTAAATTAAATGTAGATGGCACCTCTATAGACTGTGTAACAAATGCAAAATTTCTAGGAATGAATATCGATTCTCAGTTGAATTGGTGTGAACACGCAAAGGTACTTGCAAACAGAATGTCATCAGCATGTTATGCCCTTAGAATCCTATCATCAGTGTGTAACATCTTTTAGTTACATATTATTCATATGTACACTCAATTCTTAGCTATGGAATTCTTTTTTGGGGAACAAATGCACAAAATATGAACACAATTTTCAAACTCCAGAAAGGAGCCATAAGAGTAATAACCAAAAATACTAGTCGAGCTCATTGTAAAGATCTCTTCAGAACACTGGGGATTTTAACTGCTCCATGTGAATATATTTACTAGTCAGTTGTACACATCAAAAATAACATTGGTAATTACTAGAGATGGGGGATCCGCTCCTGAACTAATTCATAGAGTTGAATCTTTCAAAGGAGTGAACAATCAGTGATTCAGAAAAAAAGAATGGTAGCTCCAAACGTTTCCCACAGCAGAGAGAGAGAGAGAGAGAGAGAGAGAGAGAGTCGGAGCAGACCAGTGGGGCCTCTGGCCTCTGCTGGTCAGAGCACACTGCACGCCACACAACACAGCCAGCGCCAGCCTCTACCCTGCTTCTGCCTTGGCTGCCTGCATTGTGCAGTGCCCCATTGGATTTTATGTTTCACATATGCCGTGCCCTCTCTGTGCTTCCTCTGCCGCGTGCAGTGTCTGGCGCACCTTAGCATAGCACTCCGTCGGCGATCGTTTCAGTCACACGTCCTGCCCTCTGGGCAGTTGATGCGAGCAACAGGACAGAGAGCCTCCTAGCGGAGAACATAAGAACTACTTGCAACAACCTGCTCGCAAGAGAACGGACGATTTGTCTCCGAGCGGGTGAGTGGTGGCAGTTCACCGCTCCCCCCACCCTCGAAACTCGCCCGCTCAACGCTCACCCCACCGTTCTCGACTCTAGCCAGAGCGTTGAGCAAAGCAACTCAGGTGTGACTCTGGTCTCTGCGGTCTTAGCTCACGCAGTAATACAGCTCGCGTCTCGACCTGCTTGACTCAGCGCCTCTGCATCGGAGTTCGTCTCTACTGGATATTGTTCTTCGTAGTAATACCATTATGTATATTACATAATTATGTTATGTATACATCATTTGTTTTTATTTTATTTTTATTTGTTTAAACTGATCAGATTAGGTTCCTGACGGCTCCTCTTACTATAGGATTTTTTATTATGGTCACTCGAATTTACACTTTAATTACGAGCGAACTGATAAACGTATAGCAAAAGTGATACACCAATATTTTCCTTGTTTTATTCTGTGGAAGGCTATATGCAGCACTTTGGTCTTACAGTCAAATTTATATATTTTTTTCTTATTTTAGTACGGATTTTGTGATTTTAGGTGTCTTCGGAAGGAAATGTTCACTTTAAAAATATATGGCTTGCGATGTATTTGTACGAGGTTAATGAAATTTTAATACATTATAGCCAAATATATTGTTAATGTAAATCTCAATTTACAACATTTTCCGATCACCCAAAAAACCACGATAGTGCAAAATAAATCAATAATCAAAAACTTTGTCATATCGTGGGAAATCTGCTTAGTGTATTCATCTCTTGGTCTCCCTCTAGGATTTTTACCCTCTACGCTGCCCTCCAATACTAAATTGGTGACCCCTTGATGCCTCAGAATATGTCCTACTAACTGATCCCTTCTTCTAGTAAATTTGTGCCACAAAGTCCTCTTCTCCCCAGTTCTATTCAGTACCTCCTCATTAGTTACATGAACTACCAATCTAATCTTCAGCATTCTTCTGTAGCACCACATTGCAAATGCTTCTATTCTCTAAACTGTTTATCATCCATGTTTCACTTCCATACATGGCTACACTCCATACAAATACTTTCAGAAAAGACTTCCTGACACTTAAATCTATACCCGATGTTAACAAACTTCTCATATTCAGAAACACTTTCCTTGTCATTGCCAGTCTACATTTTACATCCTCCGTACTTAGACAGTCATCAGTTATTTTGCTTCCCAAATAGCAACACTCATTTACTACTCTAAGTGTCTCAGCATCACCCTATTTAATTTGACTACATTCCATTATTCTCATTTTGATTTTGTTGATGTTAATCTTATATTGTCCTTTCAGGACATGGTGCATTCTGTTCAACTGCTCTTCCAGGTCCTTTGCTGCCTCCGACAGAATTACAATGTCATTGGCAAACCTCAAAGTTTTTCTTTCTTCTCTAAGGATTTTAATTTCTACTCCAAATTTGTCTTTTGTTTCATTTACTGCTTGCTCAATATATAGATTGAATAACATCAGGGATAGGCTACAACCTTGCCTCCCTCTGTTCCCAACCACTGCTTCCGTTTCATGCCCCTTGACTCTTATAACTGCCATGCAGTCATATCTGCATGAACTTGAGAACCTGTCTATGCCAACCACTGATGCTTCCTTCGGGTAACACTCAGGAGAAGGTCTCCATAGAGCTGCAGACATTCCACAAGATGCATATCCTAACAAATACTGCAGCAAAGCCACTTCATAATTCTGAAATGCATGATAGGTTACTTAATATATGTTCTTACTGTGAACTCTGTAATCATTGTATTCTGTCAATGCAAAAATATGAAAGTATCATGCTTAATTATATTTTTTGTGTGTAGCTAGTATCAGAAAGTGACATTTTAATAGTAGTATATTGTAAGTAGTATAGTACTAGACCCAACGGACTCTACAAGATTTAAGTATTACCAAGTCACATTTAGTAATGGCGTCTGATGTACTAGTTTAGGAATAATATGTAGTTTAGCTTTAGGAATGGTGAGGCTTGATGCTTTCTGGGGCCACCACTGGTTTGTAGGAGTAATATATTAGTAGTAGATGGAAATTAGATTTTATTTTTCTTTGAATTTTATGTCGAAATGTTGATGTAAGTTAAATGGTAATTAATTTGTTTGGCATTTGGTTTAGTTGGTGGTGGGCAACATTACGTATTTGCACAATAATCTCCATGGTCTGCTAATATAAACTAGACAGCCATCATTGTAATGCAGAAAATAAATAAATAAAAAGTATGCAGAAAGTGGTCATGTGCCTGCCTTCCTTGCCAGACAGTGAAACTGAATGCCAAAATTTTTTTCCAAAAGGCATCTTTGCAGTACCTAAAGGCTGTGCACCTGGAGTTGGTTGGACCTTTGCCAGAATCCATCAGCTTCATATACATTCTTTTAGCCACTGACCATATGACACTGTGTTGAGGCCATTCCCTTACAGGATATAATGGCACAGTCTATGGCATGAGCGTTCAAAAACATATGTGTATCTTATTTTGGGTGCCTGTTATTTATCATGGCTGATCAGGGGTGGCATTTCAAAATGCTTCTCATTGCAGAGATGTGCACATTGTGCAGAGTGCAATGTTTCCATACAACCACTAGTCACTCTCAAAGCAATGTCAGTTGTTGGTAAGGTACTGTACCCCGAAAACCACTTTGATGTGGCACAATGCCCAATGGACTTGATGCAATGTTCCTTGACAGCAAGAAGGTATTTGCCATTGTCCAACACTGCCGGTTATGAAAAAAAAGCGAGCTTACCGAGTATCAGACCAGATTTGTGACTGGATTCAAGACTGCCTTGCAGACAGAACTCAACATGTCACTCTTAAAGCAACAAAATTGACAGATGTAAAGATAATTTCTGGAATACCCCAAGGAAATGCTCTGTTACTGTTTACAGTGCATATAAATGGTCTAGTGAAAAGCATCAGAAACTCTTTAAGATTGTTTGCAGATAATGTTGTTGTCTATAAGGAAGAAACAACATCAAAAGGCAGTATCAATTTGCAGAATGGCCTACAGAGGATTTATGAATGGTGTGGGCTCTGGCGGCTGACCCTGAATGTAAATAAATGCAACATTTTGTGCATACATCAAAAAAGGAATCCACTACTGTACAACAACACTACTGATGACAAATGATGGAAACAGTATCTACCATAAAATAGCTAGGAGTAACTACCTGGAGCAATGTTTACAAATCATTTGTTTGACTGACACTTGAGTATTATTCATCATTCTTGAATCCCCACAATTTTGGAATGACTTAAGAGATAGAGAAACCCAATAGAGAGTAGTACATTTTGTCAGGGGATCGTTTAGTAAGTGCGATAGAATTACAGAGATGCTCAAGAAACTCCAGTGGCACACAATACAAGAGAAGCATTGTGTCGCAGAGAGGTTTACAATAGAATTTCAAGAGAGTATTTTTGGGGAAAAGTTGAACAACATATTATGTCCTCCCATACACTTCTTGCGAAATGACCACAAGGAGAAAATTCGAGAAATTAGGACTAACACAGAGGTGTACCGTCAATCATTCTTCCCTCACACCATTCACAACTGGAACAGGAAGGGGGATCAGTTAGTGGCTCCAGAAGTCCCCTCCACCACACACTATCAGGTGGTTTGCAGAGTATTGATGTTTATGTAGCTCTAGATGGACTCACACATTGCCATGGGTACTGGGTATCTTGTGCTATGAGCTCTCATCTCAATTGTTCTCTTATTACAGTGAGTGTATTCATATCAATAAACTGTATAATGCATGGCAATAGTATCCAAATATCATTCCATGTTCTCACCACTACAGAATTCCCATAGATAATGAGACATGGGCCATATACATGACTGGCTTATACATTAATCTTAACCTGCTTTTATTATTTTTTACATTTAGTGATTAATACTTGGCTCTTTGGACAGAGAAATTGATAATTAGAAGCGAGTCAGATGTTATTACTGTATATTTAACTCCAACATGCCTTGACTAACTGCAAAGATAGCTAAAGAGCCCAATCAAGCGAGCACAAAATATTACAATTTGCTAGAAACATTACAAGAGCCGGGTATGTAAGTTCTCTCTGGCAACAATTGCTTTCATGAACTCGTTAGGGGTCGTATTTATGAAACTGATGACTGTCATTCATTCATCATTCATTCATTCATTCACTGCATTGCCTATATCTCACAAAGAAGTGTGAATAGAGTAAACTATACATTAACAAACGACAAGTGACTCATAAGACTTTAATTTTTACATTGCCTTATAAAAAACTGTTGTGTCCATCAGCAAAATGAAGTGGATGAGCACTCTAGAACATATCAAACACTATAGAATCATTAAAACATAAATTTGTTTATGTACAAACAGTGGAAACTCCAGGTAGGAATATCAACAATGTAGGAAAAGATAGATTGCCACTTACCATTAAGAAGATATGTTAAGCAGCAGACAGCACAGTTAAAAGACATTTACACAGAGCCTTTTGGCCACAGCCTTCATCAGCAAAAGAACAACATCAGTCATACACACAAGCACATACACCCATGCACATATGACTACCACTGTGCAGGGACTAGAATGGCAACAGGCACAGCGTCATGAGGTTTTAGGGCAGGGTTGTGGGGGGAAAAGAAGAGGAATGAGGAAAGATGGGTGGGTGTTGGCAAGGGGCAACAAACAAAAAGACTGGGAGATGAGAATGGGGAGCAGATGATGGGATGGAGGGGGTGGAAGCTGCTGGGTGGGTGGTGTGGGGACAGTATGTTACTGCAGGTTGAGGCCAGGATAATTATGAGAGCATAGTATGTGTTGTAAGGATAACTCCCATCTGCACAGTTCAGAAAAGCTGGTTGTGGAGGGGAGGATCCAGAATGGCTCGGGTAATGAAGCAGCCATTGAAATCCAGCTTGTTATGTTCAGGTGCATGTTGTGCCACAGGGTGGTCAACTTTGCTCTTGGTCAGTGTTTGGTGGTGGCTGTTCATCCTGGTGGTGTTTGGTGGTGGCTGTTCATCCTGGTGGACAGGTGGTTGGTAGCCATAACAATATAAAAAGCTGGGCAATGATTGCAGCAGAGCTGGTAAATGACATGGCTACTTTGAAAGGTGGCCCTGCCTCTGATGGGATAGGATAAGCCTGTGACGACTGGAATAGGAAGTGCTAGGTGGATGGATTGGGCAGGTCATGCACCTGGATCTTCCACAGAGATATGATCCTTGTGGCAATGAGTGGGGATTGGGGGTGGCATAGGGATGGACAAGGATGTCATGGAGGTTGGATGGGCAATGGAGCACCACTTTAGGTGGGATGCAAAGGATCGTGGGTAGGATGTCCCTCATTTCAGGGCACAATGATAGGTAATCAAAGCCCTGGGGAAGGATGTGTTTTAGTTGCTCCAGTCCGTGATGGTACTGGGTGTTTTAAGGGGCACTCCCTTGTGGCAGGTTCTTGGGAGTGGTGGGAGGATTGGAGATGTGAAGGGTAAAGGCATGGGAGATCTGTTTGTGGACTAGGTCTGGGGGATAGTGCCTGCCTGTTAAGGCCTTTGTAAGATCCTCAGCATACTGGGCAAGGGAATTCTTGTCACTACAGATACACCATCCCTGGGCAACCAGGCTGTATGGGAGGGATTTTTTTTAGTGTGGAAGGGCTGACAGCTGTTGAAATGCAGGTACTGTTGGTGACTGGTGACTTCAGTGTGGACAGAGGTGCAGATGGAGCTATCAGAGAGGAGGAGGTCAATGTCTAGGAAGGTAGCATGTTGGGTTTAGGAGGACCACGTGAAGCAGATGTGAGACAAAATGTTCAGGTTGTGTAGGACTGAAGATAGGGTGTGTAATTTACCAGTATGTCACCATACATATACACCTCACTTGATTATGAACCAAGTGAGCTTCCTACGAAAGTTGTCCATTTTATTTAGCTTTATTTATTACCAGTGACAGTGGATTTGTTTGAGATACAGGACTGGATATGCTAATAAAATTAAACTAAACTCCTTCTGAACAGGTCGTGAAGGCCCAACTGTACTGACTGGCCACTGTGTCATCCTCAGCCCACAGGTGTCACTGGATGCGTATATGGAAGGGCACATGGCCAGCACACCGCTCTCCCAGTCGTATGTCTGTTTACAAGACTAGAGGCACTACTTCTTGATCAAGTAGCCCCTCAGTTTGCCTCACAAGGGATGAGTGCACCCTGCTGCCAAAATCACTTGGCGGACCGGATGGTCACCCATCCAGATGCTAGCTCAGCCTAACAGTGGTTAACTTTGGTAATCTGACAGAAACCAGCATTACCACTGCAGCAAGGCTGTTGGCAGATATGTTAATATTCAATATAAATATTTTTTTCAGACACAAAATATTCAAAACACATTACAAATTTTGGGCATAACATACCTGTCTCCAAGAGAATAATTTCTATAGTACAGAGTGGGTGATATGTGAAACTGAATACCAGAAGGTGGACATTTTTGGCCTAAAATGTGCTGTATGGTTTTCAGAACATTTTTTTTTTATTGAGGTGGTCATCTATATTGGAACTAAATTATTTTCCACTTGGTTTTCAGAACATTTTTTTTTTATTGAGGTGGTCATCTATATTGGAACTAAATTATTTTCCATTTACATATTGAGCATGCGAAGAGTGCTTCTCTGAATGCCTCTGTGCTTGTAGTAATTATTCAAATCTTATCCTCACGATCCCTCTGTGAGTGATACATAGGAGGTCGTAGTATATCCCTAGAGTAATCGTATAAAGCCAGTTCTTGAACCTTTGTTAATAGACTTTCTCGGCATAGTTGATGTCTGTCTTCAAGAGTCTTATCAGTTCAGTTCCTTCAGTATCACTGTGCCATTTTCCACTTGATTAAGCAAACCTATGACCATTCATGCTGCTCTTCTCTGTATGTTCAATATCCGCTGTTAGTTCCATCTTGTGTGCATCCCACACATTTGAGCAATATTCTAGGATGGGTAGCACAAGTGTTTTTTATGCAGTCTCTTTTGTACACTGATTGCACTTCCTCAGTATTCTACCAATAAATTGAAGTCTACCACCTGCTTTACCCACGACTGAACCTATGTGATCATTCCATTTCATATCTCTACAAAGTGTTACACCCAGCTAGCCGTATGAGTTGGCAGATTCCAACAGTGACTCACTGATATAATCATAGGACACTATGTTTTTTTCATTTTGTGAAGTGCAAAATTTTACATTTCTGAATGTTAGAGCAAGTTGCCAATCTCTGCACCATGTTGAAATCTTATCAAGATCTGACTGAATATATATGCACTTTCTCTAAGATAGTGCTTCATTGTAGATAACTACATCATCTGCAAAAAGACTGATTTTACTATTAATATTGCCTGCAAGTTGGTAGAGCACTTGCCCTTGAAAGGCAAAGGTCCTGAGTTCGAGTCTCGGTCCAGCACACAGTTTTAATCTGCCAGGAAGTTTCATACCAGCACACACTTTACTGCAGAGTGAAAATCTCGTTCTGGAAACATCCCCTAGGCTGTGGCTAAGCCACGTCTCTGCAATATCCTTTCTTTCAGGTGTGCTAGTTCTGCAACGTTCGCAGGAGAGCTTCTGTAAAGTTTGGAAGGTAAGAGACAAGGTACTGGCAGAAGTAAAGCTGTCAGGATGGGGTGTGAGTCGTGCTTGGGTAGCTCAGTTGGTAGAGCACTTGCCTGTGAAAGGCAAAGGTCCCCAGTTCGAGTCTTGGTCCAGCACACAGTTTTAATCTGCCAGGATGTTTCATATCAGTGTACACTCTGCTGCAGGGTAAAAATCTCATTCTGGATGCTGTATCCTCCCTACCAAAAAGTCCTCAGTCCAGTCACAAATTTCACTTGATACCCCACATGATCATACTTTAGACAATAAGCGCAGGTTCAGTACTGAGTCAAATGCTTTTCGGAAATCAAGGAGCACTGCATCTCCCTTGCTGCCTTGATCAAAAGCTTTCAGAACGTCTTGTGAGAAAAGTGTGAATTGGTTTTCACATAAACAATTTTTTCAAAAACACATGCTGGTTGGCATTGAAGATACCTCATTATGTTTGAGCTCAGAATATGTTCTAAGAATCTACAACATATCAGTGTCATGGATATTGGATGGTAGTTTTGTGGCTCATTTCTACTACCCTTCTTGTAGACAGGTGTGACCTGTTCCTTTTTTCAAGAACTGGGCATGGTCTTTTTATTCAAGGGATCTATGATAGATGTTAGTGAGGAGAGGGGCTAACTCAGATGCAAATTCACTACAGAATTTGACTGGGATTCCATCGTGCCCTGGAGCTTTGTTCAATTTTAACAATTTCAACTGTTTCTCAACACCACTGACCCTAATACTGATTTCATTCATCTTAGCAGTGGTAAGAGGATTAAATTGGGGTGATTCTCCTGGGTTTTCCTTTGTAGAGGAACATTTGAAAATGGAGTTAAGCATTTCAGCTTTTGCTTTGCTACCCTCAATTTCAGTCCCTGTCTCATTCGCAAGGGAGTGGACTAGGTGCCACTAACAGCCTTTATATATGACCAGAATTTATTTGGATTTCTTTGGAATGTCATTTGGCAATATTCTGCTGTGGTAGTCATTGAAGGCTTCACACATTGCTCTCTGGACAGCCAAACGTATTTCATTCAGCATTTCTCTATCTATAGCCCTATGCTTTATTTTACACCTATTATGCAGTAATATCTGTTTCTTTACAGTGATTGGATACCACGGAGGGTCCCTCCCATTGTGAACTAATCTACTGTGTACGTATCTGTCCAGTATGTGGTCAACTATTCTTTCACACTTGGGGCAGATTCCCTATACATGCTCCTGACCTGTGCTGAAAGTTCCACGTTCCTCATTTAAAGATGACATTACTGATTTTTTATCTAGTTTACTGAACATATATACCATTTTGCTTGTTTTAGTTGTCCTTTGTACTTTGGTACTCATTGTTGCCACAACCACATGGTCACTGACACCAGTTTCAATGTGGATATCCTCAAAGAGGACAGGTCTATTTGTTGCATTATATTTCCTTCATGAATAGGGTTCCTTACTATTTGTTCTAGGTAGTTTTCAGAGAAGACATTTAAAATATTTCACAGGATGTTTTTATCACGCCCACCACTACCAAAACTATAATTTTCCCAATTAATTGGGATATCTTGCTGTGTACACTGTACTAAAACAAACTGCATTGTTCCTACACTCTCAATACACCATGAGCATTTTGGCTTCTTCTGCACTGGTAAATCCCATTATCCATTCATCACCTACTGCTTGGACTGTTCCACACTAACTGATCAGCATGTCGCAACACACTCAAGGATCACACAAGCATACTGTAAGCAAATGTAACAACATGTTACCAAGCATCATGCAGGTTGAAAGGCACAAACAAGTGTAGGTATGGAAACGTTTTAAAATATGATATCTCGTAAATGGCTTGCACGAGAATCCTGCAACAAACACCACTGACATTCTAATTTACCCTACTTTTAGTGTGTTAATATCAATTGACATTTTTCCATTGAAAAACTGTATGTTTGCACAAAAAATACACTTTCTAAGAATTATTACAATTTGTTTATTGGCTGACAATATGAGTCCCTGCCTACCAAGCAGTTCAGTGAAAAGTGCGCATCAGTAGCACTTTTCATTTTTGCAATATTTGTGCTGCAAATTTTAGGTGATTCACTCTGTATAAATTTAAACACCAGGCAACACAATCAGTCTCTTGAACTCTTAATGTTAGTTCTTAGTCATCTGTTTGTTATCAAATCCATCCAGCACTTCTTCAGTCATGGCTCACACTCACATGCACAGCGTGTACTGAAAATCTGGTGTTAGTGAACAGATTTTAATTACTAGTACAGTTCCATCAAATAAAAAGTCCTATATGCAAATGAGTTTGCGTTACTTTGTCTTTCATTTAGATCAAAGTTGTACAATAGATTTGGCATCTATCCGATTTTGAATATAAAATAAGAAATGTTGAAGGATACTACAATCAGGCAAAAATGTTTTCAGGAGGCATTTGTTTCATTTCCATAAGTAGTTTTGGACATTTGTGTCTATCTTTGGATGTCTAAATTTCCATTTATTATGTAGAAATGTTTTCAGCAAAACATCACCTATTGCTCTGCCGTGTGTGCGAAATATTGAGGCACCAAGCACAAAATTTGATGGCGTACAATAACTCAGAACAATAAAAATCTTAACTTATGCTATATATGTGGCTTGACAATAAAGAAAGTAATGGAGCTAAGTCAGTTTTCAGGTGCTCTGGTTATTGAATCTTTTATACTCACTTCAAAATATGAATTTTTGTAAATCCATGTAATAGACCTAAAGCCCCAATAAGATCTTTATGCTAGTGATGCTAACAACCAGTGCTGATGTAATACTGTATGCTGGTATCTATTCATGAAAACCATTATTACAAATTTTCCTTCATCACTTACTTGAAAAAATGCTGATTATATATAATTTATTTAGACATAGCATCAAACGGAGTGATTTCGGACACCGGGGTGAATTCGGACAGTATGGCTTATTTGCTCTTTGCCACTGCATAGAAACCAAGAGTTACTTATTTTAATGTCCATGCATCAGTTATTTTAAGCACAAGATTGCATTTATTGCTTTCCACAACTTTTATTTTGCGTCAATTGTTTCTCTAGGTGAATAACTGATGAACAGTCTCAGTGTTAAAAATCCATGCATTATCGTAAAGTGGAAACTTTATATTGTTGTGCTGAGTGGGAAGTTATTGTAACTGTAATTGTTGATGTGCTCAGTAGCTAACAGCATTGAGACAATTTCTGCACAAGTTTGTCAAGTTTCTCGTGCAAGGTTATAAAATAATGACGGTTTTTGTAAAACTGTGTACTGTGGGGGGTGATTTCGGACAATGCCATATAAGAGCTGGAGAGGTGCTACAGTACGGTGTAATTATGACCCGGAACTTTTAGATAAGGCTGTTCGTGATATTCAGAATGGTACATTATCATACAGAAAAGCATGTGACTTGTATGGTATACCTAGATCAACCCTACAAAATAAAGTGCAGGAAGCACATCTGAAAAAAATGGGAGGACAGCCAGTGCTAAATAAAGAAGAAAAAGAAGAAGAAGAAGAAGAAGAAGAAGAAATGTTGAAGCAAGGTATCTAGAGGGCTGCACATTGGGGATTTCCCTTCAGTAAATTGGATATTAGATATTTAGTTAAAGGCTATCCTGATAAATCTGGCCGAAAAGAGAAGAATTTTTGTAATAATTTGCCAGGAGAAGAATGGCTGCATTTATTCTTCAAATGACAATCAGAAGATCTTTCCATTCGCTTATGCGAAAATATTAAACGAGCTCATGCAGAAGTGAACAAAGAGACTGTTGAGATGTTTTTCTCCAATATCAAGGCAAAGCTGGAAAATCTCCCACCTAGCAAAATGACAAACTATGATGAAACCAACATGTCAGATGATCCAGGCAAGCAGCAGATAATTACGAAATGAGGGAGTAAGCATGCTGAAAAAGTGATGGACTAATCAAAATCTAGTGTCTCAATAATGATGGCAGCTAGTGCTGATGGTAAACTGCTTCCTCCGTAAGTCCTTTACAAATCAGAGCATTTGTGGGACACGTGGCAAGAAGATGGACCACAAAGAACCCATTTCAATAGGAACAAAAGTGAATGGTTTGACCTGCCATTTTTTGAAGACTGGTTCTTTACAACTGCTTTGCCCTAATTGAAGAGGCAAAATGGGCCAACAGTCATGATTGGAGACAACTTATCCAGTCATGTCTCTTTACGTGTTATTGAAGAGTGTGAGCAGAACAATATTTCATTCATTCTCCTTCCTCCCAATAGCACGCACCTTCTCCAACCGCTCAATGTAAGCTTCTTCAGGCCAATGAAAGCAGTGTGGCGAGTTGTCTCACACTCATGGGACCATTTCCAAGGATGCCTTCCCATCTCTTCTGAAGCAGACACTGATTAAGATTTCAGCAAACTCCAAGGAAAACATAGAGGGTGGATTTCACGTCACGGGCCTAATTCCTTTTGATCCAGATCATGTCTTATGAAAATTGCCTGATAATGAGGAGAGCCAGCAAAGCAATGCAGACGCATGGTCTTCCACTTTTGAAGAAATGCTCAAAGAAATTCATTATCCTCCAAATAAGCTTGGTAGCTTCTGTCGCCACTGCAAACTAGATGTTCAACCTGGAAAATCAATCACTGGCCAAGATTGTCAAGGAAACGAAAACAGTGCTGAAATAAGTGACAGTGCTTCTAGCAGTAGTGAAAGTGAAAATGGCACATCATCCAATGAAGTTTTACTGCTGAAAGAAAAGGCTTTTCTTGTTGCACAGTACAAATATAAACGTGGAAACAAGGAACAAACAAGGCAGTATCTTGGAGTGGCCACAAATGTTGGAGCTATGGAAGTAAGTGTGAAATTCTTGCGCCCACACGAGAACAGTAAAAACATATTTGTGTTTCCTAATGTCCCTAATGAAGACACAATACAAAAATTGCAAATTTTGAGAATACTTCCCACACCAGTTGAGAAGAGGGGAATGTTCATTTTCTGAGAAGATGTGCTTTAGACTCGAAGACAATCATTTATTTAAAGTGTTTACAACTTAATTTAGAATGATGAGTAAGAAAAAAATATTTTGACCTTTTAGTTAAATTACTTTGTTTGTTTCTGTCTGTTTCTAATATTTCAGTTAAGAACTGTAAAATTTTTTTATTAAAATTCTTGCAAAATAAAAACTTATCTGTAATATATAACATTCATTATATCATTCCATATCACTTATTTGTAACAAAGGGCTACCTTAAAATGTATAAAATGTCACCAAAATCAAATAAAAAGCACATAGAACTTTAAAAAAAAGGCAGTAACTGTCCGAATTCGCCCTCTATATACTGTAACTTCAGACAGAGATTTAAAAAACACATGTGTCCGAAGTCACCCCAATCCATGGGGTGACTTCAGACACTTTATTTAACTGCCTCAGATAAATATACCTACACATACACTTTCTGGTTCTGGGATATTTTATTCGTTACACTTGCACCCTACCCCTTCCATAACAATAAATTTAATCTAACAATATATACGAAAGTTACAATCAAAATAACGACAAAACCATCCGAAATCACCCCTTTTGATGATACATAAATAATAACAAACAGCCCTAATATTTTATAGAAAACAATGTGAAGGTAATAGTATTTTTTTTTTTTTTTTTTTGCAGAAACATGTCTGAAGAGCAGCCAGAAACACAAGACCCTCCAGGAGAAGGTGAAGCAGGAGAAGGTGAAGCAGGAGAAGGTGAAGCAGGAGAAGGTGAAGCAGGAGAAAGTGAAGCAGGAGAAGGTGAAGCAGGAGAAAGTGAAGCAGCAGAAGTTCAAGAAGCAGAAGGTGAAGTAGGAGCAGATGAAGGTGAAAATGAAACTGAGACAACTACTGGGGATGAGACATTAGATGCTAATACGCTGGAAGTCCCAGAACAAGAGCCTGCAGGAGGTGCTGAGTCATCTCCTGTAGAATACACTGAAAATGAAGCACAGACTGACTTTACATTTAGTCCTACCGCATCAAATACAGATATAGCTCGTCAACTCTTAGAAACATTGGAGGCAGAAGGTGCTGCAGAAGAACCGACTGAGACACAAGATTTGGACCAGGAAAAAGAAGTAGAAGAGGATGCTGACAAAGAAGCAACAGAAGGAGAAGAACAAGAAGGGGGAGCTGACACAGAAGTCACTGAAGAAGATGCTGCTACAGAAGCAGAGCAAGCAGGTTCTGAACAGCAGGAAGAGACAGAAATTGATGATTGGATAAAGGAGAGAAAAGGGAAAAAACCGAAAGAAAGTAGGGCAATGTGGGATTATTCCTTATATGCTCCAATTTCAATGGTACAAGACCAGATTGTGGAAACTTATGAGGACCTTGTACTGCCCATCTTCACAAAATTGTGTGAACCAATGTGGGACTATGATCTCCTTGCTTCACCATCTATGCTTGAATCCCAGGTTGATGAAACATATGAATTAAAATTACAATTATCTTCACTGAAATGTGAACCCATGTGGGATTATCAGTTATCTGTGCCACCTGAAATGGCAGAAGCTCAGGTATATTTTGAAGAGAAGGAATTACGGTTTGAGGTTTCATCCTTAAAGTGTCATCCAATGTGGGATTATGATCTTTCTGCACCTATCCAAAAAGCTCCTGAAGAGATTTATTGGGTGCCATCTTATTTGAACTTTGTGGGTGTAACTCGTGAGAAATTCTTTCACATTGAAGAAACCCCTAACACAAAATTTATACAGACAGACTTGCATTTTGATCCCGATATTATAATTCAGCCAGAAGATTTGTTGAGAGAGCCAGATGAAGAATATGAAGAGAAGAGAAGATGCTACACTGATGCAAAGCATGTTTCAGAAGAGATTGCTGATATTGGGGATGAAAGTGATGAGACTTGGTATCCAGATTATTTGAATACAGGTGAAATGAAAAAACCATATAAGCTTGTAGGTGATAGGTGTGTGATAGAAGAAGCAGATTTAGAAATTGCAACAGATGAGGCACTGGAAGCCAGAGGGAGTGAGAATGAGGAACTTGCTGATGATGAGGTGACATCAACTGAAGTTCAGACTGATGTTGGCCTGGGAGAATTACTTCAGTCAGAGTCAATATCATCAGTGCCTGATGCTGCAGATCTACAAGGTGAGTTAACAAGTATACCAGATGTATTAAACGAATCTGAAGACCAACCATTGGTTGTTGATTCAGGGGCATTAGATATACCAGAGGAAAGTGCACCAATAGAAAGTGAAATAGAAGTCTCTGGAGGTGATGAAACAGTGCAAAAAGGTGAACCTGATGTACCATGGGCACTCCTAAGTGATACAGCAGTAGCACCTCAACCATTTCTTATTCCTCAGGAAGATGATATATTATCAACAGTGTCCCTAGCACCTACAGCAGAGAGACAAGAGAACAAATTTAATTTTGCAATTACTCTTGGAGAATCTGTGTGGGGTTTCCCTGAATACAGTACAGAAGAGGAGATTGCGTCCAGCACAGTTCTGCCACAGAATGGTGAAGAATTCACATGGGTACCAGACAGCACTACTCCATTTGAATCATCTGTGTTTGCACCTATATCTGAGGAGGATGCTCTGCTTTTGGAATCTGTACATGTTGATGAACCATTGCAACGCACTGATTCTGGCTCCTTCAAAGTCATTGATGTGTTAGAGACTGAAGATTTAAGCAAAGAAATGAGCAAGGAAAATGAAACTGAAAATGAAACTGAAGCTGAAAATGAAATTGAAAATGAAACTGAATTCACACAAGAACAAAGAGAGCATTCTCCATCTCGTGGACCTGTCATAGAGGTGGAAATAACTATGATACCTTCAGCCAGTGGTCAACATTCCTCTGAGACTGCTCCACAGATAGAGGTGGGAGTGGCTTGGGAAGCCCTTCCTGAAAGTCTTGCTGATGGCCGTACTCCTGACATTATTGTCACTACTGTACTGGAAGACTCTAAAAAATAGATATGGGGCAGCACTAGAAAGAAATGATTGGGTTTCAAAGTCTCTTGTTCCAGTCAGTGGTTTTGAAATAATGCCCTAGTAGTAAATGAATGCTGTGGTAAATAAAAGAATGGATAAATTTTATCATATAGTGAAAATATAGAACATTATTTCAGTGACACCAGTATAAAATAATAAGTGTAAACCATTGGACAATGAGATGGTTGGCAGTGATGTAAAATCAAATACTTTTTCAACGAAGTGTTGTGCTGTAATATTGAAACTGTACATGATTTTTTTGGTTCTCAAATGTCTTCTAATTTTTTGATTTACTTGTAACTGCTTTTTGTATGGAAATAATTATCTTGTTTCTCATGTATAAAATAGGCTGTTAATTTTATTCATTTTTATCATGGAAAAATGTAGTCTTTTGCATAAATTACAGGCTGGAAGTGAAAGCACATATGAAATGTATATCTTTATTCCATTAATGGAACTTGCAGGTGGCCGGAACTCATAAGTACAACCTATGCTTCCTAGTGGGAAAAAGATGAAGATGATAAGCTACATATATCAGTACCATATACTACCTCATTGCTATGACTGTAATCCCCTCTCTCCACTCCACAATCCCTTTTTCACCATCACCCACACCACCAGCACATCTCTTAAGAGGGAAATACATTGATTCTATACATAAATCCAGCGTGTCATGAGGCTACATATTATATCCACATGTTGGTTGAAATAAATGTACAGTCATTAAAGAGAAGAGTTATTAACGGTATCTGTTGACTTGCATTACAGCTCAGATACCACTTTTAGCAGTTACTGAATAATGTTAAAACAGAAAGCAAAGAAGTTACCATATTTACCCAACTATAAGATGACCATGAATGTGAGATGACCTCCTTTCTTTTAAGAGGCTCCTTGATAAAGTATTTTCTTTAACATACACTGACGAATAAAAATGACATGCTGTTTCATTGGTATAAAATACCTGTCTAGAAAGTTAACATTATACCTATTCTAAATTTATGACATTTCTTCTTTCTTCTGAATTTGGCCAACTATGGACCACTAAAGATGTGTTGGCAGTTTGTTTCCTTTCTGCCCAGAGCACTTCATCCTTTCACTTCTTTTCTTTCTCTCCTCTGGAAATTTAAAGTATGGCTCTCCTTTATAGTGTACACTTCAAATGATTTTATGCTGTTGACTTTGCTTCTGAATTCTTCTCTGTTTTGGAGCCTCTTGAGTGTTACACCTGTTTCTTATGCATCTCTTTTGACCTCTTCTACCCACTGAAAGATGAACTTTTATGATACAGTGTAATTGAAGAACGTTTTGCTCAGTCAGTTTTTGTCCATTTGTGCTAGTTCTCAGACTGCTCTGGAGCTTGAATTTCTTTTCATACATGACCTGACTTTTAGAAACCAGTTTGATATTCTCCAATGAGGTGGTCAGACTGTTCTTCAACTCTTCTCAGCAGGACTTTGGAGAGTACCTTATAAACAACTCAAAGTAAGTAGATATCTCCATAGTTGTTCAGATCTATTTAGTTGCCTTTCTTATGAAGTGGGTACATGAGTGCACGTTTCCAGTCTTTCAGTATGTTTTCAGTTTCCCATGTTTCTCCTACAAGGTGATGTGTTCCCTCTGCAGTGATCTGCTCTCCATTCTTCCACGTTTCTGCCTCAGTACCATCTTTATCTGGTGCTTTATTGTCCTCGAGCTTCTTAGTTACATGCATGATTTCAACAAGGCTTAGTGGTTTGGAATCTAACATACTGTGGATTTGTTTCTCAAAATCCAGTCTTTCCCAAGGCTTTTAACAGTTTAGCGGTACTCTGAAATATGCAAAACATTCTCGGTTTTCTTGTCGCGTCAATTTGGGATAAAATCTCAAGCTTTCAGCGACAGCCTCCATCGTCATAGTCACAAGCAACTGACTGTCTTCGCTGCTGCTGTGGTGGCCTTATAAAGCCCATGGACGGCTTCTGATTGGTTGGCTTGTGACTGGTCAGCGATTACATACTGCTGTCGCAGACAGTGTCAGTGTGTGCGCTGGTGGCGCCACCACTTCCATTGGAATGTAAACCTTGGAAGGAAAGTCTCTGCTGCTTCTCTGTATCGAGCACTCATTTTCTTGCACCGCTCAGATAGTATTTGCTATCATGGTTAAAGTTCTTCTCACTCATTCTTATTTCAACAGCCTCCTTAATAACAGAATCCCAGTATGTGGAGGCATGGGACAAAATTTTTGTTTCATCAAACAGTATTTTATATTTGTTCATGAGGCTGTCTCCGCAAACGCCTATTTCTCCAGTTCTCTATTTTTAATAGGCCATTAGTGTTCTGCACAGTGGTCGGAAATGGTAAGAATGGTCTGACCTATATAACTGCTTCCACACTCACAGGGGATATTATAAATTGGAGGGACCCTGAGGCCGGGACTGTCCTTAACAGGGCGCATCATCTCCTTAATTTTCTTAGGATGATGAGAAATTGGTCTTATACCCCATCTACCCACGACTCTTCCTATTTTGCTGGATACAGAGCTACAAAAAGAAAGAATGACAATCGGTGTTTTATCCTGTGAGTGGGCAGCATATTCACATTTCCTTTTCTTGGAGAACGCTGACTTTATATCACGTGCACCATAGCCATCCTTTTGGAACACGTACTTCAGATGGTTAATTTTGGACTTCAAGTGGTCCTCGTCAGAAACAGTTTTTGCTCTATATACCAACATGTTCAAAATGGCTCTCTTTTGAACAGGGTGATTGAAACTCTGTGCATTGAGGTATAAATCGGTATACGTCAGCTTATGGTACACAGAGCGGCCGAGACGCCCATCTGCCTGTCATTGGCTAAAACGTCTAAGAAAGGCAACCTTCCTTCCTTCTCCATCTTGCATCTCAACTGTGAACCGGGTGTTCAGATGTATGCTATTCGTGTGTTCCATGAATTGTTCTAGAGCATCTGCACCATGTGGCCTGACCATAAATGCATTGCCAACATCTGAGCAGCCAAAATGTTGTTGATCAGCTGTTGCTTGGCGTTTTTGCAAGACGGGAACAGTGATGATGTCTCACAGTAAATCATTTTTTGTTTGCAACTGTTCGGCACAAATTTCTTAAGTTGAACCACAATACTGAAGTGCATCACTTGTACAGGTGATCACTACTGGCAGTTAAAAAGCCAGTTGATCAGTACAGCACTGTCAAGAATGGAAAGCATTGACTCGGCATGGCATGCTCATGTCAGCACATGACAGTTACATGCGGATCGCATTGTCATAGTTTAGTAACAGTATCAGTGCAAAATTACCTCGTATGTGGCTGTCATGAATTGTTGGGTCCATCACTGTGGAAGATGTACGGTGTGGGTATGATATAACTGATGTACGACATGGTACAAAATGATAATGATGCTTTATCATACAATTACATACACAGTAAAATATGCATGTCTGTTCTGCTTGGAAGCTATACTGAAGTGCCAAAGAAACTAGTATAGGCACGCATAAAATACAGAGATATGCAAACAGGCAGAATACGATGCTACAGTCAGCAACGCCTATATAAGTTCAGTTACTGCTGCTACAGTGGTAGGTTATCAAGATTTAAGTGAGTTTGAATGTGGTGTTATAGTTGGCACACGAGCAATGGGACACAGCATCTCCGACCTAGCGATGAAATGGGGATTTTCCCGTATGACCATTTCATGAGTGTACTGTCAATATCAGGAATCTGGTAAAACATCAAATTTCCGACATCGCTGTGGCCAGAAAAAGAATCCTGCAGGAATGAGACTAACAATGACTGAGGAGAAGCATTCAACATGATAGAAGTGCAATGCTTCCACAAATTGCTGCAGATTTCATTGCTGGGCCATCAACAAGTGTCAACGTGTGAACCGTTCAACGAAACATCATCGATGTGGGCTTTTGGAGCCGAAGGCCACTCATGTACCCTTGATGGCTGCATGACACGAAGATTTATGCCTCACCTGGGCCCGTCAACACCAACATTGGACTGCTGATGACTGGAAAGATGTTGACTGGTCGGACGAGTCTTGTTTCAAATTGTATCGAACAGGTGGTCATGTACAGGTATGGAGACAAACTCATGGATACATGGACTCTGCATGTCAACAGGGGACTGTTCAAGCTGGTGGAAGCTCTGTAATGGTGTGGGGCATGTGCAGTTGAAGTGATATGGGACCCCTGATATGTCTAGATATGACTCTGACAGGTGACACGTACATAAGCATACTGTCTGATAGTCTGCATCCACTCATGTCCATTGTGCATTCCGACGGACTTGGGCAATTACAGCAGGACAATGTGGCACCCCAACATCCAGAACTGCTACAGATTGGCTCCAGGAACACTCTTCTGAGTTTAAACACTTCTGCTGCCCACCAAACTCCCCAGACATGAACATTACTGAGCATGTCTGGGATGCCTTGCAATGTGCTGTTCAGAAGAGATGTTCACCCCCTTGTACTCTTAAGGATTTATGTACAGCCCTGCAGGATTCATGGTGTCAGTTCCCTCCAGCACTGCTTCAGACATCAATTGAGTCCATGCCACATCATGTTGCAGCACTTATGCTTGCTCGTGGGGGCTCTACACAATATTGGGCAGGTGCACCAGTTTCTTTGGCTCTTGAGGATAAGAATACAGTATCATCTTTGATCATGTCACAGATATTCGTATTATCATACACCAAAGATGTATATCACATTGAATACTCCCAGACACACATGTATGTGAGCAAAGAGTAATTGTTGGGTGACTTCTGCAGTGGCTGGTGCAGCTGCATCACACCTAAGTTGTCTGAAGATTTGCTAAAGATCTTGCCACAGCAAAAAATGCCTTTGCTTTAATTATTACCACTCCAACTCACTTTTCACATCTGTGGCACTCTCTTGCCTATTTCATAATAATACAAAAACTGTTGCTCTTCTGTGGACTTTTTTGGTGTCCTCCATCAGTCTTATCTGATAAGGATCCCTTACTGCAAAGAAATACTCAGAGGACTTACAGTTGTAGAGTAGATGGTCTCTTCAATAGATCTATTGCATCTTCTCAATGTTCTGGCAATAATGTGATTGTTCCAATTAAATTGTTCATAATTGTAATTCCTAGGTGTTTAACTGAACTGACATCTTCAAATTTGTGTGATTTATTTTGTAACTGAAAGTTAATAGATTTCTTTTCATACTCCCGTGGATGATCTCATACGTCTCTTATTCAGAGACAATTTCCACTTTTCACACCATTTAGATATCGTTTCTAAGTTATTTTGCAAATGATTTTGACTTTCTGATGACTACTAGAGGCTAAGTGACAGCTCATATGGAAACAATCTAAGAGGGCTGATCAGATTGTCTCCTTTGGAAATGTGGGATATCACTTCTGTTTCACTCAACGATTTTCCATTGATTACTATATACTGTGACCCTTCTTATAGTAAATCACAAATCAAGTCACGCAACTGAAGCAATACTCCATAGGCATGCAATTTGATTAGAATTATCTTGTGAGGTGTGGTGTCAAAAGACTTCTGGAAAATAGATCATTTTATTTCCCAACTATCTATAAAACTGCCTTTCATTTCCCTTATATAACTCTGTATATTTCTTCCAGCTTTCAGCCTGGCCTTCTTTCCTTAATGTGAGCTTGCCATCTGCACTCTTAATATTCATAAAAGTGTATCTTTTTCTAAAAATGTCTCTCTGATTTGTCTATAGGTAGCATCTACCTTTCCCCTAATTATGCACACATCTACAGCCTTGGATTTGTCCTCTAGCAATTTCTGCTTAGGCATTTTACACTTCCTGTCAATCTCAATTTTTAGAAGTCTGTAAGCTCTCCTGCCTGCGTCATTTGCTGCATTTTTATATTTTCTCATTATATCAATCAAATTCATTACCTTCTGCATCATCTAATGACTTCCAATACATCCTGTCATTTTATTTATTTGATCCTCTGCTGCCTTCACTATTTCACCTCTTCATCTTCTATAGTATTTCTTTCCCCAGTTTCAGTCAATCATTGTCTGATACTCCCTCAACTCTAAACAACCATGGCTCTTTCAATTTACTCAGGTTTCATGATCTTAATTTCTTACTCTCATAAAAAATAAATTTTATTGTGAAATTAAATTGAAATTTATTTTTCCTTCCTTGAGCACTCAACATGCTATTGATGTTGTCATAGCACAATGTAAATAACACAGTGTGATACATGTTATAATAATGTAATACAGTAATACAGATAACAGTATCAGTAAAATTAAATATCTTCTCTTGGATAATCAGTGTATTCCTCTATGGTACACAAAGCCTTTTTTTAAATACAGTTTTGCTTAACATTCCTTAAGGTTTGTAATAAGGTAGTGTGTGCTTCTGATGGCAGTTTACTGAATCGTTTAACTCACAGCTATTTAGAGCTATTGTGAGTCTTACTGTGTCTGGTATATGGCTTTCCAATAATTTCTTAGTGACATGCAATATGGTAATGAAATGACAGCCTTACTTTGTAGCTATTGTGTTTTCTTTTGTCTACAGTACCAACTGCATATATATAATGATGGATCTATCATTACATTTAGTTTCTTGAGAAGTTTCCTACAAGGTACATTGTTTTGTAAAACACCTCCTGCACCAGCTGCCTTCTGCCACAATAACTACTTTTGCACCAGAGAAGCTACCCCACCAAATAATGCAAGAATTAACAATAAAATATCACCAGTTGGTATTTTTTGTGATCTTTCCAAGATCTAGATCATGTTACACCCCAAGAAAAACTTCAGTTTTCTGGAATTGATGGATTTACACAAAACTTGTTTGAATCACACTTCACAAACAGAATGAAGCAAAAGGTTGTGCTGAATAATTCAAACAATTACAAGGAGGTCACATTTTCCACTTAAGCTGTATTAATTTTATTTGTTTAAACTAGTTTCAGCCACCTAGGCCACTGTTAGCTGACTCTGTGGTTCTGTAGAAAATATGTTACATCCATGAACAGAAATGTAACAATGAGAATAGAAACATATTTTAAATACATTTACCTTAAATAGAAAACTATGCCTTACATACTGAAATATCAGTGTCTTTAAATTTGTGTTTTCTATTCATTCTGGTTCACAAATGCTCTCCTGTTGGTTTGACAGCTCAACATTATATTGATCAAAGAGTAAAGCTAAGCATGGGGTAAATGGAACAATAATTTCAAGTACTGTGACTGTATATTTATGTGTGTATGTGTAGTTGAGGAAAGTTGAAAAATAATATGAAATAAAATGGAATGGAAAATAAAATAAAATAAAAATAAATATTAAAATTTGTGGTGAGGCAACATTAAATTTAAATTTTATATTATTGTATGGATGTTTCTGATAGGTCATTGGCAGAATGTGACTTAAATTATCGATGAAGGGTTTGTTCTAATCTGTCTGCTCATTAAGAAGTGTAACAGGTTGATTTTTGATATTTTAAATGACTGATGCTTAGATGTTGTTTAGGAGATGTAGTGCAAAGGCACTTGTACTGTCATCATTATTAGATTTTATGTGCTCTTTAATATGTATATGAAAGTTTCTACCAGTTTGCCCAATGAGTACACTGTCACATACAATTTTTTAGATTCCTCATTTATTAAAAGGGTCTGTTGTACTGGGGATGTGTCTTATAATAAGTGTATTCCTGATAACAGTAAACTGGTTTCCTTTGACATCACTATCTTTACACAAATATTCCCATATAAAACTCCATAAATATAATTGAATATAATTTAATTGAATACAAGAAACTAATTCCATCTGAAATCCATGAGTTCATTCGACTGTTACAACTCACTCTATCATGTAACTACTTCTTTCAAAATGATATGTACTCCCAACCAAATGACTGAGCCAGGGTAATTGCTTGGCAGGATCCTTAGCCGAAACGAAAGTAAAATTTTTTGAGAAATTCAAACAGACAGAAGCCAAAGTCATTTATTACAAATATTACATTGATGACAGGATTTATGAATCCTGTTAAATGGCACAGAATTCAGAGCTATCACGCATCGTCAACTGAACAGTATGCATTTTAAAATCAAATTCATCCATGGAGCGGAAAAAAATAACTGTATTAATTTCTTAGCTTTCACCATAAAGAAAAAAAATCAGTGCACAAATTTGTAATTTTTCATAAACCTACCACTACAGACACATTACTCAATAACAAAACACGCGACTCAAAAATCCTAGAAATGCTTATGTATACCAGATTAGTTAACTATTTAGACAAACATAACATTCTCATACCCTCACAACATGGTTTCAGAAAGGGTAAAACTACAGAATCAGCAATTGCCAGTCTAACAGAATACATTTTACAGTCCTTAGATGAGAAAAAGGTTGTCTCTGCAATGTTTCTGGATCTTTCAAAGGCATTTGACACCATTGACCATGAAATGCTGATACAAAAATTAAGCAACTATGGCATTCGGGGGCAACCAGGTGAATGGATAAAATTATACTTGTGCAACCGCAAGCAGTATATATCATTAGCAAACTCGTACCAATCAGAAACCAAATCCATCAAATATGGAGTGCTGCAGGGTTTGGTAATGGGACCATTGTTATTTAATGTGTTTGTTAATGATATAGGTGTTGAGGAGGAAGAAAAGAAAATATTGTGTGCTGATGACATGACAATACTAAATAGTGACCAAAATATGGAATAGCTTGAGAGAAGAGCACACATATCTGCAAATGTCACAGCTCAATGGCTGTTGGAAAATGAACTGGTTATAAATCTAAAAAAGACTATGTATCCAGTGTTTAAAAACAAGGAAAAGGCTGTAGACATGGATTTAGAGGCTGATGGAACAAGGCTGGAAGAAGTAGAATCTGCTAGATTCTTAGGTATTCTTGTGGATAATGAACTGAAATGGAAAAAAACATATTAATAATGTCTGTAAGAAACTGAGCTCTGTCATATTCTTAATGATGCAGCTATCACAGTATTCAGACAAGAACCTTCTGTGTACAGTGTATCATGGACTTTTCGAACCATACTTACAGTATGGAGTGACTGTGTGGGGAAACTCAAACAAACAAGAGACAAAACGAGTGTTCACATTACAAAAAAAGCAATTAGGACCATTTTAAGAAGAAAGACCTCTGAAATGTGTAGAAACTGTTTCAAGAATTTAGGTATCTTAACTTTTTCATCGTTGTATGTGTACAAAACAATAACGTACATCACAAAAGGTAGTGAGGACTGGATTACAAATGCTAGTGTACACACCCACAATACAAGAAGGAAGAATGAAGTATGGAGCATACCCCACCGACTGGCAATGCTAGAAAAAGGACCCCAGTACTCTGGTATCAGACTGCTAAGAAGTCTGCCCAAAAACTTGCAAGATAGTGTACTTCACAATGACTTTCCAAAGAAACTTAAAGACTATCTCATTGAAAAAGAGTTTTACAGTGTTGTAGAATACTTATGCCATTAAATTGGTATATATTGTTACTCATTATCAGTGATGTAAAAATGTAAGCTAAAGGTGTAGAAAAATAAGTGATAAAGAATGTTAATACTTTGACATGTCCTATATTACACGTACATTTACTGTACACAATGTAATCTTACAAGATCAAATAAAATTCAATTCAATTCAATTCAACCTATAAAAAGACGCATTTTCACTCTATGATATGGAGATCAATACATTTTCAACCTGAAGAAAATGTGATCAACAAAGAATTGGCAATACTAGAAAATTTAGCCAAAGTAAATAATTTCAAACCAAAATAACTGAAGAACTGTATAAACAGAGACCAAAAGTTACACAAAAATGAAATGCAAATGAAATTATTCGAGGAAGAGCAGAAGCTATACAAAAGGGGGCAGGTAAAACACAGTACGGTAGTTGTAGAAACGATCGGTACTGTAGTTGTAAATTGTCGTAGCTGTGTTGGGAAAGAACCAGAACTCCAAGCCCTAATAGAAAGCACTGAAGCTCAAATAGTTATAGGTACAGAAAGCTGGCTAAAGCCGCAATAAGTTCAGCCAAAATTTTTCCAAGCGATGTAACAGTGTACAGAAAGGAAAGATTAAAGACATTTGGTGGTGGAGTATTTATTGCTGCCAGAAGTAGTTTGCCTTGTAGTGAAACTGAAGTACAAAGTAGATAGTTCCTGCAAAATAGTATAGGTAGAGGTTATACCTGACAATCAGACAAAAAACTATTAATTGGATTGTTTTACTGACCGCCCAACTCAGATGATGGAGGTGCTGAACAGTTCAAACGAAACTTGAGTCTCATTTCAAATAGGTACCCCACTCATACAATTATAGTCGGTGGTGACTTCAACCTACCCTCGATATGCTGGGTAAATTACACACTTAAAGCCGGTGGCAGGCATAAAACGTCATCCAAAATTACACTGAATACTTTCTCAGAAAATTATTTTGAACAATTAGTTCACAAGCCCACTAGAAGCTTGAATGGTAGCGAAAGCATACTTGACCTCTTAGCAAGAAATAATCCTGGACAAATAGTGAGTATCATGACGAATACAGGGATTAGCAACCACAAGGCAGTTGCTGCTAGGCTGAATACTGTAACACCTACAACCATAAAAAAGAAATGCAAAGTATATATATTTTAAAAGAAGCTGATAAAAATGATTTTAACGCCTTTTTAAGAGACAGTCTTCAGTCCTTCCGATCTAATCATGTAAGGGTAGAAAAGTTGTGGAATGATTTCAAAGAGATAGTATCGACAGTAATTGAGAGATATATACCACATAAATTAATAAGTTATGGTACTATCCACCAAGGTACACAAAACGTGTCAGATCGCTATTGCAGAAGCAGTGAAAAAAGCATGCCAAATTTAAAAGAAAGAAAAATCCCCAAGACTGGCAGAGTTATGCAGAAGTTTGAAAGATAGTGCGTACTTCATTGTGAGATGCTTTTAATAATTTCCACAACCAAATTCTGTCTCGAAATCCGGCAGAAAACCCAAAGAGATTCTGGTCATACATAATGTACACCAGTGGCAAGATGCAATCAGTACCTTCACTGCACAATAACAACGGTGAAGTCAGGTCACTGAGACAGTGCCACTAAAGCAGAGTTATTGAACACTGTTTTCCGAAACTCCTTCACCAAAGAAGCCGAAGTAAATATTCCTGAATTCCAATCAAGAACAACTGCCAAGATGAGAAACAGAGAAGTAGATATCCTCGATGTAACAAAGTAGCTTAAATCACTTCATAAAGCCAAGGCTTCCAGTCCAGATTGTATACCAGTCAGGTTCCTCTCAAGAGTATGCTGATACAATAGCTCCATATTTAGCAATTATATACAACACTTGCTCTCAGAAAGATCTGTACCTGAAGGCTGGAAAACTGCTCAAGACACGCCAATACCCAAAAATGGAAATAGGAGTAATCCGCTGAATTACAGGCCCATATCACTAACGTCAATTTGCAGTAGGGTTTTGGAACATTTACTGTTTTCGAACATTATGAAGTACCTCAAAGAAAACAATTTATTGACACATACATCAGCACGGATTCAGAAAATATCGTTCCTGTGAAACACAACTAGCTCTCTATACACATAAAGTAATGAGTGCTATTGACAGGGGATGTCAAATTGATTCCATATTTTTAGATTTCCAGAAGGCTTTCGACACCATTCCTCACAAGCGTCTTCTAACCAAACTGCATGCCTATGGAATATCGTCTCAGTCATGCGACTGGATTCATGATTTCCTGTCAGAAAGGACATAGTTCATAGTAATAGTCATTGAGTAAAACAGAAGTAATATCCGGCATTCCCCAAGGAAGAGTTATAGGCCCTCTATTGTTCCTCCTCTATATTAATGACATAGGAGACAATCTGAATAGCTGTCCTAGATTGTTTGCAGATGATGCTGTCATTTATCATCTTGTAAAGTCATCAGATGACCAAAACGAATTGCAAAATGATTTAGATAAGATATCTGGATGGCGCGAAAAGTGGCAATTGACTCTGAATAAAGAAACGTGTGAAGTTATTCACATGTGTACTAAAAGAAATCTGCTAAATTTCGATTATACGATAAGTTGCACAAATCTGAAGGCTGTAAATTTCAACTAAATACTTAGGGATTACATTTACAAATAACCTAAATTGGAATGATCACATAGATAATGTTGTGGGTAGAGCAAACCAAAGACTATGATTCATTGGCAGAACAATTAGGAGGTACAACAGGTCTACTAAAGAGACTGCTTAACCACACTTGTCCACCCTATTCTGGAATATTGCTGTGCGGTGTGGGATCCGCATCAGGTGGGACTGACAGATGATATTGAGAAAGTACAAAGAAGGGCAGCTCATTTTGTATTATCATGAAATAGGGGAGATAGTGCTACAGACATGATATGTGAATTGGAGTGGCAATCATTACAACAGAGGTGTTTTTAATTGCGATGGGATCATCTCATGAAATTTCAATCATCAGCTTTCTCCTCCGATTGTGAAAACATTCTGTTGGCACACACCTACATAGGGAGAAATGATCATCATGATAACATAAGAGAAATCAGAACACTCACAGAAAAATGTAAGTGCATGTTTTTCCTGCATGCAATTCGAGAGTCAAACGGTAGAGAGACAGCTTGAAGGTGGTTCATTGAACCCTCTGCCAGACACTTTATTGTGAGTTACAGAGTAATCACGTAGATGTAGATAGAACTAAATTTATGGCTCTGAACATTATGAAATCATTTCTAATAAAAGGGCGAAAACCTTAAAAAATAAAAATACCAAAACTGGATTCCATATTGAAAACAATATTAGTAATATTATAAGACATACCACCAGTACAACAGACCACTTAATAAGTCAGGGATCTACGTAATTGGATGTGATGATCATGATAAAGTATACATTGGGCAAACTGGCAGGAACATCATGACATGTTTTAAAGGTCACATAAAATTTAACAATAACAGTACAAGTGCCCTTGTACTACCACTCCTAAACAACAAACATACATCCAAAAACATTGTGGTATCTGCAACAGCAGTACCATTTAATTTTGGAAATAACAAAGTTGAGCAGGATCGATTTTTGGACATGCAAGACTTCCCCACATAAATGGACTGATGTGTGGAACTTGTGTTAATGTGCTTATTTGGATTTATGAATAATAAAGTAGTTATTGTGTGTTTAAATGGTGTTCATTGCACTTAGTTCCAACCACCTATGCCAGTTAACTTCAGTGGTGACCTCAACTTTGCGGATTCTTCATAACTTCGAGCTGTAACTTTTGGTCCAACTTGAAACATTTGCTCATAATGGCACATTTACATAATCAGTAGAAGGGTGGGTTCTTTCTTCAGAAGGAAGAATCAAACAGTGAACTTCACATCATTACTATTTCATTAACACAAGAAGACAAAATCATAGAGGAAATGAGGCAGTGACTATAAATTTCATGAGACATAGCGCTAATGGTGGACCAATATGTGAACAAAACAATGGACAGTAACTGTGTTATAGTACTGATACAACTGTGTACCAGGGTGCCATGTACAGTAAACCCTATGGCTACACACAGGTGGGACAATTTTTACAATCAGCCACTGATATTGCAAGAGATAACTATGCCACATTCTACCATGCCAGATTTCCCATGCTAGTTCATAGCGTGATGTTTCCACATTTGCATTATACTCTGCAACTAATTGAGTGGTGTGATTTATGCTCCAATAACTCAACCGTAGCTGTATTAACAGCAAATTCATGGAAATGTTCAACAGATGTTCAGCTGCACCTTGAGCATGCCAGAAACTTTCAGCATATGGACCTGGCAATGCAGTGCTTCTCCAGTGAATGGTTAGTGCTGAACAACGGTGAGTGGGAATCATTCCTAAGTCAACCAGCATTCCAACCCAGCCACCCAAAGACTTGTTTCAAATAACTGAATTCATTTTACAATGTTATGGAGTGGTGGATGATACACATAAATTTCTACAGTGCTGAACAATTTAGCTGAACATTCTCATATCATTAGTGACATTATTGCTGCTCCATCTACTTCAAACAAGTTTGATACGATAAAAAAAGGCAGTATGCCATGTCTGTTGCAGACACCTGAAAAACGAATACATAAGGCCTGGTATGAAGAGGACATCAGAAGCAGAACACCCTTGCAATTATGGTAGCACATAAGGCACATGTGGGACCCAATATAGTATCAGATGCCACCTGAGTATATGGCTGCTCAGGCTTCCACCATCACTGCGAGCTATGCTTATTTCAAGAGACCATGAGTATCAAATTGCACTTGGCTGATAGATGCCACGCAGTACTGGAACTAAGCAGATATGCAAGGATGCAGATTTGCACCTAAGAAATATTCCTAGTACTATGGAGGAAACCATGTTGCCACAGCAAGAGAGGAGTGGTTCTGGAGAAGTACAAACACTTATGAACTTGCACGAGGCTGGTGGTGTGTGATGTGAAGGATCATGGGAGACACGGAAGAATGTAGAATACTGATTAACTAAACCCTAGCAATAAGCAGCTGACGCCTCCGAATGGAAGACGGTTGACCTGAGATTATCGGCCTCACAAGGAGAGCATATCTACATGTTATGAAATGGTGGCTCATTGCTGAAGGTCTTATGTTAGTTTCATGAGGAATTCGGCCGAGGTTGTTGGCCTTTTACAGAGAGCATATCAAGAAATTGCATAATGGCAGCTCACTGCTGAAGGACATATTTTGGTTTCATGAGAAGTTTGGAGCAACAGAATGCAAATGTATTTTCCATTGCAATATCACATATCAGCAACAAAATATTACTACCAGCGTGATGGACAACAAGATTCAAGAGGAGTGCAGTCTACAATGTATAAAGGATCAGGATAATTTTTTTTTCAGCATAAGGATACAAGGATTTAAGTGCGGGATAGTGTGTGTGGTCACTGCTTCATGATACACTCCGGTTCTGCTGTAAGCACTGTGCCTTGCCTGTGTGCTGTTAATGGTACACCAGTGCGTCACTGTGAAACACGTCACCTAACAGTAGATTTTGGTTTGCAGTGTACTTTCAACTGGAACACTGTGTACCTGTGCCAATCACAAACTTTCACTAGACTTAGGAACAGTTATGATTAGTTGTTCTATTACTGGACATTCAGTGCAAAGGCATATTGGTAATTTACATGCAATAGCACGGTTGACAGAAATTATAGTCTATACAGAACAGAAAATCACCAGGGCTTGCATCAAATTCCAGGAGGTGGTACAGCAGACAGTGTTACTACGTCAAGAAAATTCAGAGTTATGGGAAGCAATAAGGAAACATCAAGAACACTTGGACATTACATAGAAAGGAGTAGCAGCCTTGCAGCATCAGGAGCAGCAGCCTCAACCTCAAGTGGAGCAACATATCGACACACTAAGTTTGAAGAGACAAAATACACTGGCCAGTACAGCGCAAGCCACCAAGAGTTTACCTGGTTACATCAGCAAAAGGAAAAATGCAGTACATACAAAAAATGAACCAAAAGTATTTGGAGGTGTTTACAAGGGAGAAAGCATTACATTTATACATTACGAGGTCTCCAGTCTACACCAAGGCATGAAGGCTTACACCAGATTGATGTTAGGCAGCTAAACAAATTGTAAACTAACATTTGCACTTAGGCATAATTTGGCCTACTGCTAGTAATTGGGCATCGTTGATCCATTTAGTACCTAAGAAGAACAATTATTGTGTATTGTGTGGAGATTATGGATCATTTAACTCCTGTACTGTACCAAATAGGTATCCCATCTTACAGAATTTTTCACATGCTCTGGCTGGTGCAAATATGTTTAATGTGATGGACTGTGAAAAGGCCAATCTTCAAATTCCAGTGGTGCCAAAAGCCATTCCAAAACTGGAAATTATCATGCCCTTTGGCCTTTTCCAGTTTATGCGAAGGGCCTTACAAGTTAAAAAATGCAACCCAGACATGGCAGCATTGTATTGACTCAACATTAAGTGAGTTTTTGTTCTGTTTTTGTTGCTTGGATGAAATATTGGTTTTCTCCAAATTGGCATAAGAGCATGAAACACATTTAAAATCATTTATGATATTATGAAGATACATGGTGTCATGTTTAATGAAGAGAAGCATCGACTTCTGAAAAATGAGGTAGCCTTTATGGGTCATTCTGTACCAATATCTGGTTTTAGACCCACAGCTGATAGGATTGAAAGTGTCTTCTCCATGCCTAGACCTACAACATTCGAAGAGTTTCAGCAAATTCTTGGAACAGTTAACTTTTACAGGAGACATTTGCCTCAAGCAGTGCAGTTGGTGGCACCTTTGACTGACACCTTGATGAAGTGTGTGCTGAAGTGGACAGATGACATGACAGCCTTTCAAGAAGATCAAACACAGCTTAGATTAAAGTAGATTATATTTACTTTCATTCCAATTGATGCGTAGTGAGGAGGACCTCCAGGATGTAGAACACGTCAGAAAAACAATATTACTTTACAAATATTTACAACTCAAACAAATAAGCTGATGTACCATTCCACAGGTCCCAAGTGGAATGATCGTCATTTTTTTAAATAAACACTATATGAAAGAATCATTTTAAAAACACTAATGCACTGAATTTAAAATAAAAATGTTTTATTTATTTATAAGGTAATAAACGTATAATAGAACTACTGTAATACTTATTTACAATGAACACATTATTGAACTGACTTAGTGCAGAAGTTAGATTGTACTTACACACACACACACACACACACACACACACACACACACACACAAACAAACAAACACACACACACACACACACACACACACACAAAAAAAAAATCATCAGTTGATTCTACTGAGAAATTCATCAATGGAGTAGAAGGAGTTGGCCACCAATAAATCCTTTAAGCTTCTCTTAAACTGAATTTCATGATTGTTGAGCTTTTTATGGCTGCTGGCAAGTTATTGAAAATGTGTGTTCCTGAATAATGCACCCTTTTTTTACAAGAGTAAGTGACTTTAAATCCTTGTGAATATTACTCTTATTTCTAGTATTGATTCCATGAATTGAGATGTTGGTTTGAAAAAGTGATATATTTTAATGACAAATTTCATTAAGGAATAAATATATTGGGAAGCAGTAGTAGTTCCCTAAACAGGCTTCTGCAGGATGTTCTTGAGCTCACACCACATATAACTCTTAATGCATGTTTTTGTGCCTGGAAAACTTTAGCTTGGCTTGCTGAATTATCCCAAAAAATAATCCCATATGACATCATGGAATGAAAGTAAGCATAGTATGCCAGCTTTTTCATTTTTATATCGCCTATGTCTGACACAATTCGCATTGCAAATAGAGATTTGTTAAGACGCTTCAGCAGTTCTGTGGTGTACTCCTCCCAGTTGAATTTATTATCGAGCTGTAATCCCAAGAATTTAACACTGTCAATTTCTTCTATCTGCTTGTCATTGCATGTTAGGCATGTACTTGTGGGACACCCCTTACAAGTTCTGAACTGGATGTAGTGCGTTTTTTCAAAGTTTAGTGACAAAGAATTGGCTGGGAACCAGTGCTTAATGTCCACAAATATTTTACTAGCCGATCTTTCTAACACTACACTTGATTTGCTATTTATTGCAATGTTTGTTTCATCAGCAAACAAAATGAACTTGGCATCTGGTAGTGTTACTGATGAAAGGTCATTGATATACACAAGAAAAAGTAAGGGCCCTAAAATGGAACCTTGTGGCCCCCCCCCCCCCCCCCACATGTAATTAGTTCCCAGTTGGATGATGTCAGATAGATTAATACATGTCTCTTTCCTAATAACACCCTTTGTTTCCTGCCAGAGATATAAGATTTGAATCATTTTGCAGCATTTCCTGTTACACCATAATATTCTAATTTACTTAAAAGGATATTGTGATTTACACAGTCAAATGCCTTTGACAGATCACAAAATATACCAGTTGCTTGCAATTTTTTGTCTAATGAATTAAGCACATTTTCACTGTAAGTGTAGATAGCCTCAATATCAGAACCCTTTAGAAATCCGAACTGCTACTTTGACAGTATGTTATTTGAGATAAGAAGGTTATAAAGCTGATTGTACATTACTTTTTCTAAAATTTTTGAGAATGCTGGCAAAAGTGAAATTGGACAGAAATTTGATGCTATTTCTTTATCTCCCTTCTTAAACTGTGGCTTAACTTCAGCATATTTCAACCATTCAGGAAATATTCCACTGATAAACGGCTGGTTACACAGATAGCTTAATATGTTAGTTAACTCAGAATCACATTCTTCAATTAATTTTGTTGATATTTCATCATACCCACGAGACGTTTTTTGATTATAAAGATTTTATGATGGACACTATTTCTGCTGGGGTAGTGAGGGTCAAATTCATATTATGGAAGTTATTTGAAATATCTGGTCTGAGGTATTCCATAGCAGCATCTACAGAACCTGACAACCCCATCTTTTCAGTACCAGTTATAAAATGTTTTTAACAAAAGTTCTGCAACACTGTACACATCTGTCATCAATGTATCATTTACTCTTAATGCTATTTGTCCCTCTTCATGTCTGGTTCTACCGGTCTCCTCCTCCACTATATCCCATATTGTCTTTATTTTGTTATCTGATATGACTATCTTCTCCTTGTAATATATTTGCTTTGATGTCCGTATTACAGTCTTTAATATTTTGCAGTATTTCTTGTAATGTGCTACAGCATCAACATCAGAATTGTTTCAGATTGACAGATACAGTTCTCTTTTTGTTTTACAAGATACCCCTATTCCATGAGTAATACACGGCTTCTTTGTAGACTTTGCTCAAACCTTGGTTAGTTTTGGGGGAAAATCTTGTTCAAATAAGGTAAGCACTTTATTAGCAAAACTGTTATATTTTTCATTCAATTTTTGGCTTATTGATTACCCTCTTGAGCTCAGATTTAACAGGACAGACAGTTACATTAGCACATCACGTACAGGGTACCTCTTTAACTATTACTGTGGATATGAGTGATGTCACTGGCTGAGCAGTTTTGCTTCCGATAATCAGTGAAAAACATTACCCAATGAGGTTCCTTTCGAAACAGGTAATTGCAGCTCAACATAAGTGGTAGATGTTTGATTTTTGTAGTTTATGAGGCAGTCAGGTACTTTAAGGCATGCATCGAAGGACAACAACTCACAATATTGAAGACCACCGCCCCGCAGTGGATCTGATAAGGAATTCTGGTAAAGTTTGTCCATCCCTATTTTCATAATTTGGATTTGATCAGGCAATTATCGACATATGTGGTACACATTAGAGGGACGGCTAATATTGTGGTGGGATGCACTTACAGAATAAATTCAGTATCAATATGCCTAAAAAGAGTAGGCAAACCATCTTTCAGAAATTGCACAGATTATCCCTTCCGGGAATATGCCTGTCTATCAGACTAGTAACAGAATATTTTGTTTGGCTGAACATTAAAAACTTTGGACTCAAGCTTGTGCAGAATGTCAAAACAGATAAAACTTGAGCACTACTTTATGCACATTCATTGTTTCAGTTGACCATTTACTGCATGTTCACCTGGATTTGACTGGCCCCCTTCCCATGTCTGTAGGATTTAATTACACCTTAGCTGCCACTGAGAGCAACAAGATGGGTGGAAGCCACTCAGTAACCTGACATCACTGCTCAGTCCACAGTGAAAGCATTCACTGAAATGTGAATTGCTTTGGGTGCCCAATGACCATCACAAATCATAAAGGCTGACAATTTCGGTCAGCACTGTTCACGAATTTTTGTAAAATGTGTGGAGTGAAATGCTTTAGAACCACTGTTTCCCACCCTTAACACAATGGGCTGGTAGAGTGGTGGCACCATGTGTTAAAGATGGCATTAATGTGTCACGTGGATGAATGGCATGGATCTCTCCCATGAGTCTTATTAGAGTCAGATCAGTATTCAAAGAAGACTTACAAGCATTATTAGCAGAAATCCGGTGTGGTCAAGCTCTAAACCTATGGCAGTGTTCATCAAACCAGCAGCCTTAACAGATTCTGGGGAGTTGCTAGAATTAGTATAATGAGTGAAACTTCACATTTCCAATGTCCACACTCCTTCCCCAAGATCACACAGGGTTCCATAAGTTTTTATGGGAAAAGAACTGCAGAACACTGATTTTGTGATACTAAGTGATGATACAGCGAAGCCAGTGCTCCAACTGCATTATTTGGGCTTGCTCAAAGTGATGCGCAGAGGTGACAACAATTTCAACATTATACTCAATGGAAAGCCATCTACAGTCTCAGTTCGTAGGCTGAAACCACCGTGGATACTGCAAGACAGGGACACAATATTAGATTCAGGCTACTTCTGACATGCATGATGACTCCAGCGATTCACACAACGCACAGTAACAACTGTGGAGACTGTTGATGTGACCCATTCACGTTATGGACACTGGCGCAGACGACCAGCCCATTTGGTGAACTACATGATGGAATAGCTCTAAGTACTATATTACACCATACAGCAAATCGTACATGTGTTCACAAATAATTTTTGTTCTTTCTTTTTCTTTTTATTACATTATTGTGACAATATGGTGTGGATGTCAAACTTGTATAACTCATGAAGTGGTATCACAAGTGTGTCATTACATAATCTACAGCCTTTTGAGAGATAATTGCACTATGATGCTGTTGAATGGATATTTAGATAATGAAATTTTATTTTCTTATGCCTTGTTATTGATACTGTCTCTTTGTGCACTAGGTGTTTTTTGGCTTTATACTTCCATGCTATGAAGCAACTACAATGGCAATAACACTGAATTTTGGAAATAACAAAGTCGAATGGGACAGGCAAGACCTTACCATGTAAATGGACTAAGGTGTAGAACTCCTTTATGAGTTTTGGCTCTGACGCACTTGGGGCTTCAAGGTTGATGTTATTAATACTAATATGCTTGTTCATATTTATGGATAATAAGGTAGTTACTGTGCAGTTAAATGGTATCGAGCATACTTAGTTATAACAACCTATGCCAATTGACAACAACATTAACGAAAAGCTTCAAATTTTGCGTTATGCTAAGAAAGGGAAGCAAATGAATACCTTGCAAGAAACCAAAATTTTCAGTCATTTAAAAAGTCAGCCTAATATACTTCTTAATGAGCAAACAGATATCCAGAAAAAAAAAATTCATTGATAACTTCAGTCACTTTCTGTCAATGACAAATCTGAAATCACCTATAAGATAAAATGAAATTTAGAAGTTAAGCTCACCTCACCACATATTTTAATATTTATTATTTTATTTTCCATACCATTTCATTTCATACTATTTTTTTAACTTTTCTCAATTACACATACACACATAAATAGAGAGTCATAGTATTTGAAATTATTATTCCATTTAGTCTATGCTTGGCTTTGCTCCTTGATCAATATAATACATTTGTAAATGCAAGCTGTCAGACCAATAAGACAACAGTTATGAATGCATGTGTGGCTCAGATGAATAGAAAACACGTATTTAAAGACACTGACATTTCAGTGTGTAAGACATACTTTTCTGTTGAAGGAAAATGTATTTAAAATATGTTTACATTGACATCATTACATTTCTATTTGTGGAGGTAAAATATTCTATTTTCTACAGAAGCACAGATCACTTGTGAATGGCTTGGAAGGCTGTAACTTATAGTGAACAAATAAAATTAATACAGCTAATACTTTTAATTATTTCAGTGCTGTAGTAACCGCTATGAAGAAAATTCAGACAGTGTTGAAAGGTTAGAACATTTTAGTGACTGGGGAGATATCACAAAGGGAGTCCTACAGTGTTCAGTTTTGGGTCCACTTGTATTCCTTATATATGTGAATGACCTTCCAAATAAAAATCAACATGCACGATTGATACTTTTTGCAGATGATACTAGTCTTCTAATATATCCCATTAAAGAGAAAGCAACAGAAGAGATTGTTGATGATGTTTTATGAAGAATTATTAAGTGGTTCCCTGATAATAAATTATCCCAAAATTTTGAGGAGACATACTATATTCAGTTCTGTACAACAAATAGAGTCACACCAACAATCAGTGTAGCACTTGAACAGGAGTCAGTAAATGCTGTAAAATGCTGGCCAGTAAATACAGTAGAATGCTCCAAATTTTTGGATGTACATATTGACAAAAACTTGAACTGGAAGAAGCATATTACTGTGCTTCTCAGCTACTTTTGTTCTTCCTATGATAGTTAGTCTTTATACAAACAAATCAACCTCCTGACAGATTTTGCATATTTCCATTCAGAAATGCCTTATGGAATTACTTTATGGGCTAACTTATCATATAGAAAGGGACGTGCTGGTTGCACAAGAGCAAACAGTAAGAATATTATGTGGTGCTCATATACAAACATCATGTAGGTACCTCTAAAGGCCGTTGCGCATTTTACCTGCACCATCACAATACATATATTCACTAATGAAATTTGTCACAAACAAAAGTCCATTACAATTTGAGAAGAATAGTTATATCCATACCAACAACATGTGGTGTAACATGCAATTCTTTGGAAGAACATATTCCACCTTTATCCTCTTAGGCCAATCAGGGATGTTTGTGGTGACTGGAAATGTTTTAAGTGTGAAACATCCTACTGTGCACACTTTGATTTAACATTTGTAAAGACTGAGTACAAAAACCAGCAGTTCTAGACATCAGCCAGCCGTCAAAGTGCTTGAATGTCTCCACATGTTGTGGAAGTTTGCTTATGCTTGGCATTGTGGCTTGGCTGTGCCTTGGAAGTCTCAGAGAAGAAGAGGCTGGAAAGAATGAAAAAGGTAGAACAACTGACGAGCAGATTTGAGAACTGTAGCTTCAGATTTAGTGGTCTTTGTACAAGCATTACACACATGTTGTGACTTAAGGAGAACTATTCAATACGAAAGATCTGTTTAGCACAAATTGTAATCAGTGCTAAGCTTCTGTTGTAAATACATGAGAGTTGATGCACAAGTGTATTCATCATTCAGTAGCTTGCACAGATCGAATCTCTTTCTTAGAACCCACATGTCGCACCAAGGTAAAGAAGTCTAATGACAAGGCTTCACGGCACTGCACTGCAGGACCACGAAAAGAATCACTACAACAATTATTTAAGAGGTAAAGCAAGCACACGTACATCGGGGTGACAGATTGTGCATTCAGTGTAACCACACAACCGACCACATGGTTACATAATATTTGCTTTCTAATGTAGGACACAAATTAGTGGTGTAAGAAGGAGAGAACATTTTTAGTTTTTCAAAAATTATGAAGAACATAATAGAATTGCCCAGAGCAACCCAAGTCAAAAACTGAAAAGATACAAGCAGGCAATTGCAGTAGTACTGCCTGAATTGATTTGACATCAGAAAGAAATAAGTTTATTTTGTTTTAAAACTGATGAAGTGCTAAAGATATCAAAGCTGAGAAAAGAATAACAGTTGATGACAGCCATGGTGCCAAAGCAATAGATATTCTTGTGGTTATGCAACATTTGGCCCATGTATGAAGAAGAATCTCAAAGGTGACACAGGAGAATTCTGTGCTGCGACTTCGAGACTACAGTTGAAGCAATGGTCTGCGAGGGTACCCCTGCGGTAGCTGACCAGCACAGCAGTGCATTCCCACTTCACAGTGCAGCAGCCAGTCAGATGGTTCCACGACATGTACATAGAGAAACATCGCTACCGCACCTAGCCTACTCAGAATGCATCAGCAGTGCAGTACAGCTTGAGGTGCAGCTGATTAGGTGAGCTGTAAACATCCTCAATCTAACTCATACTGTGAAAAATTATAGAAACATATTTCACAGGTGATGAGCTGAGGTGCCAAAACAGAGTACTAGCTTTTAAGGGTCTTAAGTGTATGTATTGTTGTCCAGACTATTTACCACACACAAAATGGAAGAATTAAAAGTGCTTGTTAAAGTTCAAGTGGGAAATTAAATAAATCAGATAAATTAGTCAAACTATGTAATAGTAAGTACAGTAAAGCAGCATGCCCTCGGGTAAAATTACGACTGTAGTTTCCCCTTGCTTTCAGCCATTCGCAGTACCAGCACAGCAAGGCTGTTTTGGTTAGTGTTACAAGGCCAGATCAGTCAATCATCCAGACTGTTGCCCCTGCAACTACTGAAAAGGCTGTTGTCCCTCTTCAGGTGCCTCTCAACAGATTCCCTTCCGTTGTGGTTGCACCTACGGCACGGCTATCTGTATCGCTGAGGCACGCAAGCCTCCCCACCAATGGCAAGGTCCATAGTTCATGGGGGGATATAAAATGTAGACTGGCAATGGCAAGGAAAGCATTTCTGAAGAAGAGAAATTTGTTAACATTGAGTACAGATTTAAGTGTCAGGAAGTCGTTTTTGAAAGTATTTGTATGGAGTGTAGCCATGTATGGAGGTGAAACGCAGACGATAAATAGTTTGGACAAGAAGAGAATAGAAGCTTTCGAAATGTGGTGCTACAGAAGAATGCTGAAGATTAGATGGCTAGATCACATAACTAATGAGGAGGTAGTGAATAGAACTGGGGAGAAGAGAAATTTGTGGCACAACTTGACTAGAAGAAGGGATCGGTTGGTAGGGCATTTTCTGAGGCATTAAGGGATCACCAATTTAGTACTGGAGGGCAGCGTGGAGGGTAAAAATCATAGAGGGAGACCAAGAGATGAATACACTAAGCAGATTCAGAAGGATGTAGGTTGCAGAAGAAGCTTGCACAGAATAGAGTAGCATGGAGAGCTGCATCAAACCAGTTTCAGGACTGAAGACCACAACAACAACAACATGTAATAGTATGAAAGTCACCAGAGAAGAGTTATTTAACAGTCTTAAAGTATTGTAAAATAATGTATAAACCCAAGGGGAAGAATTAAAGAACTTAATTTCTTAGATTTAAAAGGACAAATGGAGCAGATAGTTTAAAAAATAGATAAAATTGCTAATGTAGCTTATATTTGCTTACAAAATTACAGACTGAACTAAATAAACAGCGTGGCCCAGAATGAAATGAAGCAAATGAACAGTTTAGAGAAGTACACAATGAAATTAAGAACTCAATTAATCAAATCTCAGACATGTAACACAGAGTCAAGGCGAGTGAACACTGTAAAGAATTTGGTGAAGTAATTTGTGACCCAAACACTAACTAGTTTGGAGGAAAGTATAAGAGAAAATAGATTCAATAAGCTCTACACCTAGCTTTACGAGGAATACAGGAGAACACCAACATAAATTTCTATATCCTAATGATCTTATTGAAGTCTATGATGATTGTAAAAATAACTATGAAAAATATTTGATCCATAATTATTATTCAAAGTAGATTTAAGCATTGACTGCAGTGTGCGTCAAGGACATTTGACAACTAGGGGAGATGCTAAAATACATACTGCTTTTACGTTTGATTGTAGCAAGCAGATGAATCTGAATGCATATAGGAATGTAGTATTAAGATGTATTTACATGTTACAGAAGTTGTCATGTCATTTACTGTCAGCTGAAACAGCAGAGCTTGTTATGAATGCAATCTATGTTGTTTTGTTATATTACATTATGTAGAAGCACAGTATTTACTAAAAATGTGTGTCTTGTTTGATGCAATAGGGGAGGTAGAGACATATGATGTATCTATTCTCCCAACCCAGCAGGTTGTAGTAATTAATGTAAGGCACATCACTGATCATTAGTGATGTGATGTGTCACACATGGTTTGCTGCAAGGCAGAACAAATTTTATTTATTTGACAACAATGTACAATTAAATTTAGTTATGTTTGTTCCTTTATTAGCATGTTGATTAATTTTACTACTTACCTGAGGCACTATAGCCTTATTACTTATTTATTTAATGTTTGGCCAAATCTAAAGGACAGCTTTTTAACCATGAGATCAATAAAGTAAGCAGCAGCTTCAGTTGTTAAAAGTCAGCTGTTGGGTTAAATGAATTAAAGACAATCACTGGAGCTGTAAGGATAATGCACGAACAATGTGTAATCTCTGGAATATACTGATTACCTCACCTTTTCATAATATAAAGAAAGAGAACAGCATTTTTTTTTTTAAAAAAAAAAAAAAGCTTTATTTCTCGCAGATCTCAGAATGCATCAAGAAAAACATTTACACAATACGGATAAGTTAAAGAAATTAAAACGCTTAGAAGAATCTACCACCTTTGGAGATAAGGCAGACTGACACCCACCAGGTTTTGAGTTAGCTGCTTCAAACTTTCGTATTGCATTTTCCCTGGGGCAGTTTATTTTACTCCTACTATCCTGCGATCTTTTACTTGAATATATCTTTCACTGTCCTACCTTAATTTTATTCATAGAATGACATGTCCTATTACAAAGAGACTTATTGCAGTTATCTGTTAGAGGAAATGAATATGACAATACAAACAAAATCCATTACAGCTATAGTATATGACTTTGCATTATCAGGAGTACATGACATATTAATTATGCTATGTGTAACAAGAATTTAATACTTTTTTTATACTGAAAGGCATTACGGTATGACTTTTATAGAGGAGGTTATTACAGAGGAGGTTACATACCAGAAGCTGGTGGCAGCTTATGGAGATAGTAAAAATAGTTTGACTTACTTGTAATGTTGATTGCTTGACAATAATTTTGATGATAATCCACATTTTAGTCACACCACAAAAATGGTAAAATGGATGGGAATGAAAACCATTCCTTAAGTGAAATCAATTATGCATGTAAGCATTTTCAAGATTTCAAGCCATTAAGTTGATGTGTCATATCTTAAAATCATGGACAAGAATAAATACAGCTTAATAGCAAATACAGAATTATTCTCAACAGAGCTTTAGAAGTGGATTTTAATACGAGGTCTGTTCAAAAAGTTCTAGAACATTCATGCTTTTGCACCAATGGCGTGTCGAAGCGAAATGCGGCTGGCAGTCCTGCACATGCCTGTGTTTAATGTGTAACTGCCACAAGTATCAATGTTGTATGTCTGTTAGTTATTTTTCAGTGCTGCATTGTGTAGAACATTGTGTCGCACAGTTTGTGAATTTTGAGGTGGCAGAGTTAGGAGCAACGCATCTGCATTACGTTTTGTGTGAAAACTCAGAAAACCTTTACAGAGACACTCCAAATGATGCAGTTAGCCTGCGGTAATGAGTGCTTAATCCGCACTTGGTGTTATGAATTGATTCACACAGTTTAAAAATGGCCAGATGGAAGTTAAAGATAACCCTTGTTCAGGATGCCCTTCGACATCTACCAACAACGCTCATTTCAGGAACTTCAACAAAATTGTGCATGCCAATCGAAGATGACCTGTCACAGAGATTGCTGAAGAATGTAACATTTCAGCTGGATCATGTCATGAAATCCTCACACATCATCTTGGAATGCATCATGTTGCCACCAAGTTAGTCTCATGGATCATGAGCCAAGACCAGAAAGACCTACACCTTGCAATCTGTGAGGAGCTTTTGGATTGTGCAAATGAGAACAAGATGTTCCTTAAGAGAATCATAACTTGTGATGAGACGATGGTCTCTGGTTGTGACGTTAAGACTAAGGTTCAGTCTTCACAATAGGTCAGGAAAGGTTTTCCAAGACCAAATAAAGGTCATCAAGACAGGTCAAATATCAAAGCAAGGATGATCTTTTTCTTTGGGTTCGAAGGATTAGTTCATCATGAATTTGTACCACTGAGACAAAATGTTAATTGATGGTACTATTGGGACACATTGCGACACCTGCAAGAAAATGAGAGAAGGAAATGGCCTGAAATGTGGCAAGACAATTCATTGCTCTTGCATCACGATAACGCACCTGCACATTCATCCCTGTTGGTGCATGACTACTGTACAAAAAATGAAATCACTTTGCTGCCTCCTTCTGCATACTCTCCAGACCTGGCCTCTGTGGATCTGAATTGCTTTCCAGCCAAACGTTCTTTTAACCTAGGGAACAGGTGATAGTCACTGGGCACCAAGTCAGGACTATAGGGTGGGTGGGTGATTATGTTCCACTGAAACTATTGCAGAAGAGCAACGATTTGCCATGTGATGTGTGGGCGAGCGTTGTCATGGAGAATGTGTACACCCTTGCTCAACATTCCTCATCTCCGGTTCAGAATTTCCCATTTGCGTTTTTTCAGAGTCTCACACTACCTGTCAGTGTTAATTGTGGTCCCAGTGATTCAGCTCCGATGACGAGGTGAAAGAAGAGGTTCATAACTTTCTGAACACAATGACGGCGAGATGGTATGACATGGGCATACAAAAACTGCCACAGCATCTACAAAAATGCATCGACAGAAATGGTGATTACGTCGAAAAATAGCTAAATGTTCAAGCTGTAAACTGATGTAAGCCATTGTAGAAATAAACAGGTCTATGTACATATAAAAAAATAGGAGACCTTACTTTTGGGATTACCCTCGTAGTTTCCATGATGAAACTTTTGTCTGTAAATCTGGCATAAAATCCAGAGAGATTCTGATTGTACTTAAAGTATGTTAGTGGCATGACAGAATCAATGCCTTTTCTGCACAATGGCAATGGAAATACTATTGATGACAGTGCCACTACAGCACAGTTACTAAACAAAGCCTTCCAAAATTCCTTCACAAAAGAAGATGAAGTAAATACCCCAGAATTAAAAATCAAGAAAACCTACCAATGTGACTATCTTAGAAGTAGATATCTTCAGAGTAGTGAAGCAACTTAAATCATTTAATAAAAGAAAGTCTTCTGGTCCAGACTGTATACCAACTAGGTCCCTTCCAGAGTATGCTGATGCAATAGCTCTGTACTTAACAATCACGTACAGCTGCTCGCTCAATGAAAGATCCATACCCAAAGATTGGACAAACGCACGGGTCACACCAATGTCCAAGAAAGGCAATAGGAGTAATCCATTAAATTACAGGCCCATATCATTAACGTTGATAAGCAGTAGGATTTTGGAGCATATATTGTGTTTGAACATTATGAATTACTATAAGAGGATGGTCTATTGACATATAGCTAGAAAACATAATTCTTGTTAAACACAACTAGCTCTATACTTACGTGAAGTGTTGAGTGTTATCAATAAGGGATTTCAAATTGATTCCATACTTCTAGATTTCCAGAATGCTTTTGACACCATAACTCCCAAATATATTGTAATCAAACTGCATGCTTATAGAATACCATCTTATTTATGTGACTGGATTCATGATTCCCTGTCAGAGAGGCCACATTTAATGGAGAGTCAGTGAGTAAAATGGCATGATTTCTGGTATTCCCCAAGAGATAGGATTAATGGAGTATATCAAGCAAGTTCAAAGACGGTCAGTACATTTTGTATTATCAAGTAGTAGGGGGGAGAGAGTCATGGACATCATACAGGATTTTGGGGTGGACATCATTAAAACAAAGGTGTTTCTCGTTGAGGCGGCCTCTTCTCATGAAATTTCAATCAATAACTATCTCCTCTGAATGTAAAAATACTTTGTTGAGACCAATCTACATAGGGAGAAACGATCATCGTAAGAAAATAAGGGAAATTAGAGCTCGCACAGAAAGATACAAGAGTTCGTTTTTTCATGCGCTGTTCGAGAGTGGAATAATAGAGAATTATTGTGAAGGCGGTTTGATGAACCCTGTTCCAGGCACTTAAGTGTGATTTGCAGAGTAGCCATGCAGAGGTAGCTGTAGATGTGTAAGATGAGATGTACCCAATTTTAGGTATATGTTGCAGAGTAAAGGGTAGGCGGACCCATGGAAGGGATGGCCTACGCCTAGGTCAAGTGAATCTACAGAAGGAATGACCTGAACAGTTTCTTTTATGGAAAGGGGGTGAGCAGAGGACACTCAATCGAAGAGATAAAAAGGTATCTCCACAGTATCTGCCCACAGAATAAGGTGCAAGTGCAGCTCTTACAGAGGTAGGAAGTTGTACAGTGACGGTTAATCACACTGTTGAAGTGTTCTCAAAAAGAGTCAGAAGGTAATAGACTTACCTGGCACTGATGGTTCTTTGCATACACATTTCTGCATGTTTGATTTGCTACAAATCTGAAATTTGAGACTGTAGAGAGCATTATAAATTAAAATGTCAGCATGCAACTCCTTACGGTGAAGATGAACTCCATTATTCTTCTATCTCAATACATTTGAAAAACTTCTGCTTATGGGATCGTTGTTGTTGTGGTCTTCAGTCCTGAGTCTGGTTTGATGCAGCTCTCCATGCTACTCTATCCTGTGCAAGCTTCTTCATCTCCCAGTACTTACTGCAACCTACATCCTTCTGAATCTGCTTAGTGTATTCATCTCTTAGTCTCCCTCTACGATTTTTACCCTCCATGCTGCCCTCCAATGCTAAATTTGTGATCCCTTGATGCCTCAGACATGCCCTACCAACTGGTCCCTTCTTCTTGTCAATTTGTGCCACAAACTCCTCTTCTCCCCTATTCTATTCAATACCTCCTCATTAGTTACGTGATCTACCCATCTTATGGGATCAGTAAGCTCAAAATAAAGAAAACCCAGTTACATTGGAGTAAACATAACATAGCCTGACTGCTGATACTCTTCTTGACAGAAAAGAATGACCAGTTGGATCTTCACAAATAATGGACCAAAGTATGTTCATTGTTATTCTATTCCTTGTCTGACCAAGCTGAATTATCTGATAGAGTTTCATTTTGAAAGATAACATTGGACTCTATCTTAAGGGAATTTAACCACTGGAAATAACAAAAATGGGTGTGAAAAGAAATATATTATTATTTAAAGAATTATTTTTGTTATGCGATGTTATAAGTAATTAAATAAGTTCTGTTACCTAACATCCTTCTACAAAGTGTGGGGGGGGGGGGGGGGGGATCCATGTCGTAAGAATGTTCCACCTTTATCCTCTTAGGCCCATGAAAGGCTTCGTGGCGACTGCATCTCTCTACCTGCTGTGGAGGGTCACCTGTGCTTCAGAATTGTACAGTGCCTTGGAAGTCTCAGAGAAAAGGAGGCTGGCAAGAGATTCGGTGGGAACTATTCATTACGGAAGGCCTGTTTACAGCAAATTGTAATCAAGGTTTAAGATTTGACACATTTGGCACTTAGTAAGTTGCATAGATCAAAGCTATACCATAAAATGTCTGACAGGTAGCAAAGCAAGTTTTAAATCTAACTGAAAATGATTTCTCCTGGACAACTCCTCCTGTTCCATGGACAAATTTCTATTTAAAAACCAGTAGCCTGTAAAAACAAGTTTCTAAGAGTGATGGCATGAAGGACTAAAAAATGTGTTCATTTATGTTAACACTAATCATGTACGCAAATTCTGGAATCTGACTCATCCCACATCATTTCGATAAAAGAATTGTTAAAAAGAACTATGGAACATGTAACTAGCTGACCAACTAAAAAAGAATGCAGCACATTTTGTGCTGTGAAAGAGTTCATAAGAGGAACTAAGCATTGCATTTTCAATCACAAATTAGCCTCTAGAAAAATTTAATACATGTAGATTCTGTCTGGTGGTTCTATGTTAATTTGGAATCTACATATACACCATGCAACTTAAGAGACATACAATCAGTGTTAGAATTACATAAACTAAAGAAACTGTTTTCAGTTTTATTCTGATTTACCGCTAATTCACTATCTTTAAACAAGATACTGGAAATTCTGAGACTTGTTTTGCTTGTTCCTTTAGGTCCTCTATACAATTTCCAGTTGCAAGGTATGCGACATTGTCAGTGTGAGAACAGATTTGCGTGGCATACTAGGCAGGTCACTCTCATAAATTATAAACAATAGGGGTACAAGCACAGAACCTTGAAACAAACCCCTTGAAATATTTGATAATCCAGAGCTCTTATTATTAAAATGTGCCTTCTGCTTTTTATTGACAGAGTTCTAAATCTCGAATGCCCTAGCTTCATAATTTATCTACTATAATTTGATGGTTCACAAAGTCAAATTACTTGCTCAGATTAATCAACAGGATATTACTAAGCACTAAATTTGCTACTGAAATAACAGTCTTTAAGCTTCATCAAGATTTTATTTCAAAATGTCGTTTAAGGTGTCTTTTCAAAGATGATTGGTCTGTAAATGTTTTTGGACAAAGGTTACAACTAAATGTTTTTCCTGTGTGAGACATCAAATGTCTTGAAAGGCCAGACTGGTGGCGGAAAGATTTTTCACAAAATGGACATTTGTACTGAAAGGTCGTGATATCATTACCAGACAAATGTTGCCTTGAATGTACTTTAAGACTTTCTTTTTGAGTAAATTTCTTTCCACATGCGTTGCACTGGAATGGTTTTTCACCAGTATGAATCATCATATGCCGGTTAAGGATAGCAGTCTGTGAAAAACTCTTTGAACAGTATTTACAGGAAAATGGCCGTTCACCAGTATGTGTTCTCTCGTGTCGCTTGAAATTTGTTTGATTAGGGCACCATTTTTCACATATTCCACAGACAAATCCTCTTTGCTGATTGTGAACAGAAGTGTGTCGCTTCAGGTCTAGTCTCTTGCTGAACCTCTTGGGACATTTATCACATTTGAAAATCAGTTTGTAATCAGAAACAGTCTTGCACTGAACCACTCCAGATGAACCACAGTTCACATTGCCCAACTCCTTCATGTCAACATGTGCTTTGCTGCCGTCCAAACATTCTGCTGTAATTTCTTCATTTTTCAGTGTTGGAGAAAATATGAATGGCTGATTTCCTGTATCTGAAGGATTTGAATTCTGGCAATTTTCAGGTAGTTGTAATGAATTTTGAGTATTTTTTTCACTCTTTACCTGAGAATGGATATCACCTGTGCTTGCCACAACAGGATGAACTTCGCTACAAGACAAATTTTCCATTTCCTTCAAACTGTCATCCGATTGTTGTTTTTCACCAGCTTCTAATTCGCATTCTGATGTAGTAGTATCTACCTGTGATGAATTACACAATGATTTATGTACATTTGGAATAAGCAAATCACTCAAATCACAGACTGGGTTAGAACTTGATTTACAATCTATTGTTGTGGGATCTGACAATGTTGGACAGAGGCTTTTATTAACAGGAAATATATCCGAAGAAATCAACTCAGAATTACTGTGATTTGGAGAGCTGCAGACAAATAATGTGGTCGATTTTTCTGTTGTTTCTGTTGCCATAATTTGAAGGTTAAAAAGGTTGTTCTTGACACTGACGAAGTCAGTTTCATGAAATTCTCGTTGATTTGTTTCCTGGAAAGACAAAAAGTATTATCTGTAACAAAATTTACTTTAGATGCTTATTAAGTAAAAATTACATGAAAAAAATTCCTTTTTGGAGCACATAAATACACATGAGGTGTTACTACAGTTCATCTTGTAAAATAAAGATTGTTCACCCCCAGTGCAGGTAATTTACAGTAAACATATTCAGAGAATACTCACAGCATTATTATTTGATGTGATATTGCACATAATGTTGCTAATAATTAAAAATTCTGGTGAAGTGCACATAAAGATACTTTACAATAAAATTTCTCATCATTGCCCACACAAATTTATGAAGAATAGCTTCCTAGAAATGGACTGCATCATAGTGTGCAAAGGTTGAAAGAACTGTTAAAATTATACTACAAACATGTGTCTGAACATGCGACGTTGCCATGGTAAATGTTGCTGACAAATGGAAGTTTCTCTGACCACATGTCGTGTGTTCCTTGTGTGTCGCAGACAGTGTAATTGATGCAGTGTACTGTAAGCAGCAGAATGGCCCAGTATTCTTGTCAGGATCAGGCCAAGATGGTGTTTATGTACAGCCAAGCACCTCAAAACAGTTGAGAGGCAGCACACCAACTACATCACACAACATTTCTGGGTGTTTGTGTGAGCATGGGTACTTTCAAGCAGATGAACATGCAGGGAGGTGGCAGATTGTGCATACACGAGATTAGGAGGATCGGACTCCACAGGATTTTGAAATGAACACTCATACAAGCTCCATGCAAGTGGTGCACCCACACGATGTAAGCCAAAGTACAATTATGTGCATGACAACCACTACTATCCATATCATCTTCAATGAGTGCAAGGATTACCAGCAGAGGATTCCCCTCTATTGAAAAAATTTTGTTGGTTTTTTCACCAGACCATCACAATTATGGGATTTCTGTCATCTGTGCTCTTTATCGATGGACCAACATTTATCAGAACTGGTATTACCAATCAGCATAATCGTCATCTGTGGGCTACAGACACAGCACATGTCAGAGGAACTTTCATTCGTCAGTGCACTACCGGGGCAATGATGTATTTCTGTACATGTTCATAGGACCTTTTTTCCTCCATTTTCCGTCAGGAATCTTTCCCTGCTGTTTGTTGGTTTGGTTGGTTGGTTTGATTTTTAAAGGGACCAAACTGCGTGGTCATCGGTCCCTTGTTCCATTGAAACAAGTCCATGGGGTAAAATGGAAAACCAACAGTACACACCACAGGAATTCTAGAAACATGAAGCTGAACACACTGGGGACAACAGAAGACAAAAAATGCACAGAGACACAAGAAACAGGCAGAAGAGCTTAAAACAGGAGAGCAGATTCCTAGGCTGGCCGATCACGAGGATAAAAAAGGTTGAGCCAGCCACTCTGCAACATATTAAAATCTCTAACCTAAAAGTACTAGAGTATAAAGCACAGGGAGACAAGGGACAGGAACTAAAACTTAAACCAAAGAATAAAAACCAGAGTCATGCAGAAAATGTAAAACCAAGTTAGCTGTGGAGGCATCATCTCCTAAAATCGAAGGAAGTGTGTCAGGACGATTAAAATTCTGTCGCAGAACGGTGAGATGTGGACAGGCCAACAAAATGTGGACCACTATCAGACTGGAACCGCAGCGACAACGTGGTGGGGCCTCACACTGGAGAAGATAGCCATGCGTCAGCCAAGTGTGGCCAATGCAAAGGCGGCAGAGGGCCACAGAGTCCCTGTGAGAAGCCCGCAGAGAGGACTTCCCCTTGCCCGGAGTTTATTGGGTGTAACTAAGTTGTGCCATTCAGCATCCCAAATCCTAAAACTTTGTGGCATAACACCAATCAGAGGTCAGGTTTGGGTATACCAATCTCCACTGACGGCTTACAAGTGGCCTGTTTGGCCACCCTGTCAACGAGCTCATTTCCTGGAATTCCGACATGCCTTAGGGTCCATACAAAGACCACTGAATGACCAGACCATTCGAGGGCATAAAACGACTCCTGGATAGTTGCTACCAGAGGATGGCATGGGTAGTACTGATTAATGGCCTGTAAACCACTTAACAAATCACTGCAAACCAGGTAGGACACACCAGGGCAGGAACAAATATGCTCAAGGGCATGAGAAATGGCCACCAGCTCAGCAGTGAAGACACTGCACCCATCCGCTGTTTGACAGGTGCCGAGTGAGCATAGGCAAAGCCTATGCGACCATCAACCAGCGAGACGTCGGTATAGATGACTTCAGAACCCTGGGACGCGTCAAGTATCGATAGGAAGTGACTGCGGAGTGCCTCAGGAGGAACAGAGTCCTTATGGAAATGAGATACGTCCAGCCATAGTTTCGGCCGAGCATACACCATGGAGGCGAATGATTATGGACTCGTATGAGACGCTGAAAGGAAAGGACTCAAGCTCAGACAATAGGGAGCGGACACATACAGCGAACATTATCCCTGACTGAGGTTGCCGTTCTGGGACAGGAACCACCATGTTTGTGAATAAAAGATGCTGAGGAGAACTATGGACGTGCACTGCACAGTTGGCAGCTCCTGATGTGCAATGGAGGGACTCTAGCCTCCACTAGTTGACTGGCCACTGGACTCGTTCGAAAAGCGCCCGTCACTAGATGAACCCTGCAGTGGTGCACAGGATCATGCAACTTCAATGCTGAGGGCACTGATGAACCATACACTACGCTCTCATAGTCAAGTCGTGACTGAACTAGGGCTTTGTACAGCCACAGCAACGTAGAGCGTTAAGATGCCGCCAGCACTCCAGCTTAAGCTGATGAATGTGGGGGAGCCATGTTAGCAGGGCGTTGAAAACCAGTCCTAAAAAGCAATACATTTCGACTAACCCTAGTGGATGGCCATCAAGAAAAAGTGCAGGGTCAGGATGGACTGTCCATCGCTGACAGAAGAGCAGAAAAGTAGGTCTTGTTGGCTGAGAAGTGAAATCGATGGGAGAGAGCCCATGACTGCGCAGTCCAAATGGCTCCCTGCAGTTGGTGTTCAGCAACACCAATGGTTGATGAACTGAACTAAAGGCAGAAATCATCAGCATATAAGGAGGGCAACACTGACACCCCTACAGCTGCTGCTAGGCCATTTATAGCGACTAAGAACAGTGGAACACTCAATACAGAGCCCTGAGGACCCCATTGTCTTGGATATGGGAGGAGCTAAAGGAGCCTCCGACTTGAACATGGAAGGTATGGAGGGAGAGAAAGTTCCGTATAAAAATTGGTAATGAGCCACGGAGGCTCCACTCATGCAGCGTGGCAAGGATGTGGTTGCGCCAGGTCATGTTGTAGGCCCTCTGTAAATCAAAAAAAGCTACCAGATGTTGGCGTCTGGAAAAAGCTGTTCAGATGGCAGACTCAAGGCACACCAAATTATCCGTCGTTGAGCGCCCTTGACAGAAACCACCCTGGGACGGACCCAGAAGGCCCCGAGACTCCAGGAGCCAACACAACCTCCAGCTCACCATTCGTTTGAGTAATTTGCAGAGAACGTTGGTGAGGCTAATGGAGTGGTAGCTGTCCACCGCTGCAGGGTCCTTCCCAGGTTTCAACACTGGGACAACAACGCTGTCTTGCCACTGGGATGGGAACACTCCCTTGCCCCACATGCGAGTCAAGATAGACAGAATCTGATGCAGTGAGGCCGCAGACAGATGTTTGAGAAATTGGGAGTGAACTCAGTCAGGGCTTGGAGCTGTGTCAGGGCAATGGGCAAGGGCATTGAGGAATTCCCACTCAGTAAAAGGAGCATTGTACGGCTCAAGCAGGTGCGATGTAAAAGACAAACGCTGTCGTTCTGCTCGCAAGGAATGAAAAGCCGGTTGATAGTTTACAGATGCAGAACTCCGAGCAAAATACTCAGCAAAATCCTCAGTGATGTCACCTGAGTTGATGCACACTGCCCCATTTACTGAAATCCCAGCACCCCCAGCAGGATTGGGTAACCATAAAGGCGGTGAATCCGAGTCCACACCTGGGAGGCAGGGGTATGAGAACCAATGGAGACAACGTATCTTTCCTAGCACTCTTGCTTCCGTCTTTGTGTCAGGTGGCGGGCATGGGCACGGAGCCACTTAAAAAGAATTAGAGTCTCCAACGATGGATGCCGCTTACGTAAATGGAGGGCCCGCCTACACTCTTTGATGGCCTCAGATATTTCTGGTGACCACCATGGCACAGTTTTATGCCGAGGCCTCCCGGAAGAAAGAGGAATCGCACGTTCTGCATCCGCTACGATCAACGCAGTGACCTGCCCGACCACCACATTAATAGCGCCATGTGCAGGAGTGTCAACAGTGACAGCAGATGTGAAAGCCAGCTAATCTGTCCTATTAAGGGCCCATAGCGGCAGACGTCCAAAAGTGTGACGCCTGGGTACTGACAGGAAGATCGGAAAGTGGTCACTTTCACACAAGTCGTCATGAACCCTCCAGTGGACAGATGGTGATAGTCCCGGGCTGCAAAGCAATAGGTCAATGGCCAAATAAGTGCCTGGACCTCACTGAGACGGGGTCTCCTGTAATTTAAGAGGCAGAGGTCGAGCTGAGAGAGGAGATTCTCGACATCTCTACCCCGGCCAGTAATCATGGTGCCACCCCACAAGGGGTTATGGGCGTTGAATTCCCCCAAAAGTAGGAATGGTGTGGGGAGTTGGGAGATCACAGCAGCCAATTCATTAGGAGGTACTTCACCATCTGGAGGAAGGTAGACATTGCAGATGGTAAAATCCAAGGTTGTCCTTATCCTCACAGCAACAGACTCTAAAGCTATATGAACAGAAAGTGATTCAGATTATACAGAGGTAAGGACATACAGACATACGCCACCTGATGCCCTGGTACAGTCAGTCTGGTTTTTATAAAACCCCAATAGCAACGAAGGGCAGGGGTCCACATTGCTGGGAACCATGTTTCTTGGAGGACAATACAGAGAGCAGGTGTTGAGCTTAAAATCTGTCTTAGTTCAGGCAAGTGGTGAAAAAAAACTGCCGAAATTCCAATGTAAGATGATGCCGAAATTCCAATGTCAGATGATGTCATCATTAGGCTGGAAAGGCATGAAGCGCTCAAGGAGGCAGGTTACGCCTCAGGGTCACCTGCTGCCACCGATTGAGTACATGTGAGAGCGCCATCCTTAGACTTTCGTTCCTCCCATGGTGTGGTCAGGGAGGGGAATGATTGTGGTCATACGTGTTTGCATTAAATTGAGCCCTATAAACGCTTAGAGACTGCTGGCAGCTGGCCACCAGCATATGATGTACCACGCTTCATTGTGGGTCGTTCGCCCTGATGCCACCCACTCCGAACAAGGGCCCTCCCCACGGGCACCACCCAGCCTCAGGATGGGCCACCTGGCAGGATGGCCATTGCCTGGAGTCCCGATGCCCCAGGGAGATAGGCATCTACTCCTTGGCAGAAGTGGGGAGTTAATGGCGCAGGCATCAGCAGAGTGATCCCTGTGTTGTCAGGGGGCTACAACCAACAGGGTATATGGTGGCCCCACCACAAGGGACTGGCTACTGTGCTGGATATTAGGTGCAAGGAAGTCCATAGTCATCATCTCGGCAGAAAGTGACACTGCATAGTGCATGGTGGAAATCGCACCCAGGAATGTATCCTTGACCAAGAGATGGAGAACGAGCGGGACTGCAATGCGACACCGAGAAAGCAAGGTAAAGATCTCAATGCATGATGGACACAATGCACCATGCAAGGCACACTTCCCCAATTGGCTCGCTCTTCGGAAAAATTTTGCAATATGGAGGTCAAACCCGAGAGGGGACCATCGCATAAAAGCCGAAAACTGAGAGACTCCTTTTAGTCGCCTCTTACGACAGGCAGGAATACCGCAGGCCTATTTTAACCCCCGAACCCACAGGGGTATGCAGTTTGTCTGTTGTATTAATGTTCACACTGTGTAGTAGCAGATAGATATCCATACATGACTGCACGTCTAGTATTTGCTAATTTTTTGAACAGATTACACACTGGAAAAATGCAACATATACTTCTCACCACCAAACAATAAGACTTCATAGGGAAGGTCTTGACATATTCATGAAGACTATTCCTTGAAATCATTGGATGAATTAGATTTTTACTGATTTTGAACACACATTTTAATTTTAATACATGTAAGTAATACAGTGCAGTATTTATTCAGTTACAGCTGGTTGTTTACATCTTACAGAAAATAAACTTGGTGAGGAGAGTAATTTTTTTCTTCTTAGATTTCAACCCCATAATCTTCAAGTGTACCTTGAACCATGTGGTAGAAGCAAACACAGCATTTGCTGGGCCTGGAAAGCTCTTTAAGAGGTTTTTAAAGATGTTTATGCATGCAAATGATTATTTAGTTTATTTTCCTGTAACATTAGTTACACAACTTTCAAATATAGAGAAAACATTAAAATTACAAGGAGACAGTATGGCTGACCAGAACTCATCTCGAGAAGGTGTAATTCTAGTACTGTCAATAGACACAAAAAAGTACATGGCTAGCCATTCAATTTGAAGCACCATGAAGGCGTCATGCTACAAAATCAAATTGGTGTTTCAGTATACGAACTATTAACATTTCAGTACAATTGCACAAAGTAAGTGCAAGTGAATACTGTCCATGTTCAGTATACAAGGAATGATCATGCAACGAGTTTCTGTTCGGAAATGAAAGAGAACCGTCTTCCAGCATATGGAATTTGACAGTGACAGTATCATGGTCTATAGATAGGTTCAGGAGGACTGTATTCAACAACAAGCAGAATATCAATGGCCCAGGCACTAGCACTTAAAAGGACAGACATACTGTCTAGTAATGCAGGATTGTACAACCGTGTCATGTGACACAAATCAGGAAATGGGCTTGTTTACAGGAAGACAAAGGTTCACATAGGTAGAGCTACTACATTTGGAGGTTCACAGACTATCAGCACAGTGACTGTTGTCGAGGCAGCAAAGAGACGCACACTGATAGTGGCGGGTCAATGACACTAGACACAGGACTGGCACTGCGTCAACTTTTTAGATTTCTCAGTTCTGTGTACATCATCAAACTGGACATATTCATATATGCTTGCTCTGAGGAAAACAATGCCAGGATGCATTCGCATTATCATACAGGTTGAGGACCTGGTGTGATGATATGAGGTGCCTTTGCGCACAAAATATGTTCACCTCTGGAGGGACGCTGGTGCAGTACTACGGCACCAAGAGGGTGTTCAGGCACAGCACATTATTTGCACAACTTGGGACAAGACCATTGATCTGTCAATTGTTAATTAACGAATTTAAGTTTGTGAGTAATGGATTAACTTTTACGTTAATTTTAAAAAATACTGACAGGCTATGTCGCTTTTATTAAAATTCTCTGAGTACATTAATTGTTAATTATGTACTGCCATTTATGACACAAGTGGCACCGCACTATCCGCAGACATCATATTCCGAAAAATCTGTGGTCACTTAGGTGTGTGGCTGCACTGGGATGTGTGCGATTGATGTAAACAATAGAGTGTGAGCAAGAATAGGTAGGTGTTTGCTGTTTATTGTTGTTTGTTTACTGAATTCATGTTAAGCATGATTTTTCATTAGTTGATTGACGGTGGAAATTAAATCATGGAATCAGATTCTAGCTCTACAACTGAAGACAATCCGTGGGACAACAGTCAAATAGAAGTAGTAAGACAAGAATGGAAGAAGCTTCGAGGCACAGAGCTGGGGAGGAAGAGTTACTTTGAGTGGGGCGTTGGCAGAAGCAGCAACAATGAATACAGAGAGGAAGATTTTTAAGCCTGTCACTCAGCGTAAAGAATAGAGTATTAGTAACACATCAGTAACAAATGATGCCCAGAGTATCGTCAAAATGTGCCTGGACATGAAATCAAAAGGCTTATTCAGTGATCTAATATTTCTTGGGGAACGGGTTTTAGTAAATGTATTTGTTAAATTCAACACCCTATACCTTCGAATGCTGCAGGCGAATAACTGTTTACTATGGGCAAAGACGTTTTGTCTCCTAAATGAGCCTCACTCTCAGAGGAAAACTTAAACATGTTGATGCTCATGACGGGAAATACGCAAGTTATGTCAGATGACATCTGATTCTCCTGTTATTTAAAATTAGATAAGTAAATAATTATAAAACTAAATAATTAAACTTTTTTATTTACCATGGATGACCTACCTAAACTTACTCAAACAAAGCATTTTTATTTAAGCAACCATGTTTGATTCACTTGCTAATAAAGTTTACTATAATGAGTTAATAACTTACAATTAATTTCCAATAAATCTCCTGTAAAGCAACTCTTTAACATTTTCAAAATTAACTTTTTTAGTAATGGATTAACAATTAACAAAGTTTCTTTTTGATTAATGTTAGCCGGCTATTGTTATTTTGACAGCAGGCATTACATTCTACATCTACATTTACATCCATATTCCGCAAGCCACCTGACGGCGTGTGGTGGAGGGTACCTTGAGCACCTATATCGGTCTTCCCTTCCATTCCAGTCTTGTATTGTTCATGGAAAGAAGGATTGTCGGTATGCCTCTGTGTGGGTTCTAATCTCTCTGATTTTTTCCTCATGGTCTCTTCGTGAGATATACGTAGGAGGGAGCAATATACTGCTTGACTCCTCAGTGAAGGTACGTTCTCGAAACTTCAACAAAAGCCCGTACCGAGCTACTGAGCGTCTCTCTTGCAGAGTCTTCCACTGGAGTTTATCTACCACCTCCATAACACTTTCATGATTACTAAATGATCCTGTAACAAAGCGCGCTGCTCTCCGTTGGATTTTCTCTATCTCTTCTATCAACCCTATCTGGTACGGATCCCACACTGGTGAGCAATATTCAAGCAGTGGGCGAACAAGTGAACTGTAACCTATTTCCTTTGTTTTCGGATTGCATTTCCTTAGGATTCTTCCAATGAATCTCAGTCTGGCATCTGCTTTACCAACGATCAAGTTTATATGATCATTCCATTTTAAATCACTCCTCATGCGTACTCCCAGATAATTTATGGAATTAACTGCTTCCAGTTGCTGACCTGCTATATTGTAGCTAAATGATAAGGGATCTTTCTTTCTATGTATTCGCAGCACATTACACTTGTCTACATTGGGATTCAATTGCCATTCCCTGCACCATGCGTCAATTCGCTGCAGATCCTCCTGCATTTCAGTACAATTTTCCATTGTTACAACCTATCGATATACCACAGCATCATCCACAAAAAGCCTCAGTGAACTTCCGATGTTATCCACAGGGTCATTTATGTATATTGTGAATAGCAACAGTCCTATGACACTCCCCTGTGGCACACCTGAAATCACTCTTACTTTGGAAGACTTCTCTCCATTGAGAATGACATGCTGCATTCTGTTATCTAGGAACTCTTCAATCCAATCACACAATTGGTCTGATAGTCCATATGCTCTTACTTCGTTCATTAAATGACTGTGGGGAACTGTATCAAACGCCTTGCAGAAGTCAAGAAACACGACATCTACCTGCGAACCGGTGTCTATGGCCCTCTGAGTCTCGGGGACGAATAGCGCGAGCTGGGTTTCACACGATCGTCTTTTTCGAAACACATGCTGATTCCTACAGAGTAGATTTATAGTCTCCAGAAATGTCATTATACTCGAAAATAATACATGTTCCAAAATTCTACAACTGATCGACGTTAGAGATATAGGTCTATAGTTCTGCACATCTGTTCGATGTCCCTTCCTGAAAACGGGGATGACCTGTGCCCTTTTCCAATCCTTTGGAATGCTACGCTCTTCTAGAGACCTATGGTACAGCACTGCAAGAAGGGGGGCAAGTTCCTTCGCGTGCTGTGTGTAAAATCGAACTGGTATCCCATTAGGTTCAGCAGCCTTTCCTCTTTTGAGCTATTTTAATTGTTTCTCTATCCCTCTGTTATCTATTTCGATGTCTACTATTTTGTCATCTGTGCGATAATGTAGAGATGGAACTACAGTGCAGTCTTCCTCTGTGAAACAGCTTTGGAAAAAGACATTTAGTATTTCGGCCTTTAGTCTGTCGTCCTCTGTTTCAATACCATTTTGGTCACAGAGTGTTTGGACATTTTGTTTTGATCCACCTACCGCTAAAGTCAGTAAATAGAACTTTACTTTCGAATTCATTGAACGTCTCTCGCATAGCCCTCCTCACACTACATTTCGCTTTGTGTAATTTTTGTTTGTCTGCAAGGCTTTGGCTATATTTATGTTTGCTGTGAAGTTCCCTTTGCTTCTGCAGTAGTTTTCTAACTTGGTTGTTGTACCACGGTGGCTCTTTTCCATCTCTTACGATCTTGCTTCGCACATACTCATCTAATGCATATTTTACGATGGTTTTGAACTTTGTCCACTGATCCTCAACACTATCTGTACTTGAGACAAAAATTTTGTGTTGAGCCGCCAAGTAGTATGAAATCTGCTTTTTGTCACTTTCGCTAAACAGAAAAATCTTCCTACCTTTTTTAATATTTCTATTGACGGCTGAAATCATCGATGCAGTAACCGCTTTATGATCGCTGATTCCCTGTTCTGCATTAACTGTTTCAAATAGTTCGGATCTGTTTGTCACCAGAAGGTCTAATATGTTATCGCCACGAGTCGGTTCTCTGTTTAACTGCTCAAGGTAGTTTTCAGATAAAGCACTTAAAAAAATTTCACTGAATTCTTTGTCCCTGCCACCCGTTATAAACGTTTGAGTCTCCCAGTCTATATCCGGCAAATTAAAATCTCCACCCAGAACTATAACATGGTGGGGAAATCTACTCAAAATATTTTCCAAATTTTCCTTCAGGTGCTCTGCCACAACAGCTGCTGAGCCAGGGGGCCTATAGAGACATCCAATTACCATGTTTGAGCCTGCTTTAACCGTGACCTTCACCCAAATTATTTCACATTTCGGATTTCTGTCAATTTCCTTCGATACTACTGAACTTTTTATCGCTATAAACACACCTCCCTCTTCACTATCCAGCCTGTCTTCCTACAAATTCACTGGGGAGGCTGTGCTTTATCTTCATGGTCCCCCAGACATTATCTTTCAATGACATAATGCAAGACAGTCTGTTGCTGGTACTGTCCTGACCTAGCTTGATACAACTGCTACCCTGCCAGCATGTTCTGCAAATTGCTCAACAACTGAAATCATCTGGTCTTCGATTGCTGAGAGACTAGCTTGCCACTACAACTGATGAATTTTGTATAGAGTTGGAAGCATTGCCATCCAATCTCAGTTCAACTTGATGCCTCATCAGATTAGAAGCACCCCTGCTGCAAGAGGCTGCAACTGAGTCTAACAAATTTTGCTTCTCTTCTACCTCCAAAACAGCTGCAAATTTAATCATGTATTCTTCTTACTATACTATGTACACACAATAAGTAAAATTTTGATATTTTCTAACATTCCTGGAGTTGCAATTTTAATGGCTAGCTATGTAGTAAAAAAATCTATTCCATGCTTTTGGAAGTGTTCCTTCATCAACAAGGAAAGACAGATAGGTTAAAGTTCATTGTGGTTACAATCATGGAGTTATGTAAATAGTACCAACCAAACTCATATTAAAGTGCATACTCATGTTACAGTGTCTACAACTATATTCTATAACAGAAATATAAGTGTTACAGAAAATAATAAGACAAGGAAATTAATCTGCTACAGAAAAATAAGCATGTTTACAATAATAAATAAAATGTACACAATTAAGACTTTGGGAATGTATCTGAGTGTGGATTCAGGAATTATTCTGTGGTGTAAAGTGGCCCTTGCTATAGGAACTGACTTACTTAAGGTTGAAAAAAAAAATCATGGCTGTGATATACACTATTACATTTAAAAATGGGCTTTTTTTCTTTAAAAAAAATACATTGTAGAGAATATCTATGGTGTAATGCATGCGAGTATTTCAAGTTCCTTGAAAGGATTTCTGTATGTGGCTCTCGGGTGGACACCACTGATGATTCTTATGGCTCTTATCTGTGCATATACTGTAGAACTTTTCTAGGCAGTGGCTGATTTCTCCAAAATATGTTTCCATATGCCATAACAGCATGAAAATAACCATAATAAGCTAGCATAATAGATTCCACACTTCTGTAAGAGAAAACATTAGAAAAGACAGTATTTTGCACAGATCATCCACAATGTCATTTAGTTGGCTATCAATATGCATACCCAGATATTTTGAAATATCCACCGTAGCTATTTGCTGGTCACCTAGTTTTTCTCCTATTTCTCCATATTTAGAGACTATATGAAACTGAATAAAATTTGTTTTGCTGTAATTAACGGGAAGCCCATTTCTGTTAAACCAGTTTACAGCATCCCTAAAAATGCTGTTAACAGACCACTCTTTCCTCCAAAATTCAGAACAGAATGTGTATCTATTGGCAGTACTTGGAATTTTGTCTCCTGAAAATAAGTTCTTGTAAGTAATTCTGTCTACTTGTAATTTTCCATATTTCTTACGTGACTTTTTCCTTTTAATATAATTAAATAAAGGTTATAAACTTCTATTTTTCTGAAACTCAGAAGAGAAGAATTGGATTGTGAAGGATGGACAGGAGAGTAGGTCACTCATAATATGGGCTAACAGTGTGTAATTGTTTGAACTGAATGTTTCATGTTACACTAGTACAAAGACTTTACTATTTTATTAACTGGTCAAAAGACTTAGCTCAGAATATTTTGCCTTATGCATAACTAACGTACAAATGTCTCCCAAAAAGTACCAATACTCACCACATATATCTTCCATCTTGTACGCTTCATGAATAAAAACTGTTTAATGATCTCTCATATGATGCCAAAAGTCTTACTAGTACAACACCACAGTTTAACAGACAATAGTAGAAATGCCTTCTCAAAAAATATCTTTCTCCAGCAGATGAATTTTTTATATAAGTGAGGAAGGGAAGGTTTATCTTGCGTTACAACAGTGGAATACTGCTACAAATATTATATCAAAGCTTCAATTTCTTGCAAAATAATACATACCAAATAATTTACAAGACCTGGGTGTGGGCTTGGCACCTTAAGGCAAATCCAAAGGTCATAGGTCAGATTACCTGTCAGACCTAGGATTTTTTCTGTTGACTATCACTTTTTAATCTCTAGCAGTGGTACATTAATGTGAAAAAATGACATTTTATAATGGTTAAGGATGCAAATTACACTGAATTGCCCCAATAATTGACTAAAAAAGTCAAATCAAAGGTCAGAGGAAGGCAACAGCATATCACTTTCAACACAAACGTATTTAATAAAAATTCTGGGTTGAGGGCAGATTTATTTTATGTTTAGTTGTGAGATCTACAGTAATTATTGCAATGACTTAATTTGTAGTAATTAACTGACTGCAATTACATCATTTCAGATATATAAATGTACATTTAATATATAAATATACAAACCATGTAGTTACTTAAAGGTTTCTGTTGCACGTCATTGTAATTACACCACAAAAACATGACTAATTCCATATTCTAGTAATTCATTTGCTGGCTGGATCAGGTGAATGCATATCAAAATTGAAATAAATACATAATTAAAAAAAATATGGAAATGTTACTGGATTAAAAGCCAAGACAAGTTTCAGTTTTACAAATGACAAATTCTTGATATTTAGATATGAAAGGTAAACTTGAAGAAAATCACACGAGGTACGTGAAAGGCAAAACAAGGACAGATACAAAATGAAATAAACCAACAGAAAAAAATGTTCCATAGGAAGGCAGATGCTGGAGAAATAATGGTAATTTATAATGTAAAAAGAACAGGGATGGAAGAAAGGCTATTGAAGATTATGATGGAGAAAACAAGGAGAAAGAGACTGTTACAAATTAATATCATGTTGATGAGGAGACACAAGTAAATTTTGGTAGAAAAGTTTCCATTTCAAGAGTTATCTCAATATCTTATTTTCAGTCTTTCTTCCAACTTTGGTCAGACTAGGCTTGCAAAGAATTTATTGTATTTCACACAGATAAATACTTGTATTTACAATTTCAGCACAGTCAGAGAATACACCTCTAATCTGACCAGGGCAGCTGAAATAGTTCATAAAGCGGTGTCTTACTGAGAAGCAAAACAAAAGTTTAGAATCCGTAAATCACTGACTTGGAGGAAAGTTGAGAAAATTCAGCTGAACAACTATGGTAGGCCTCCAGAAAGCAAGAAAAAGAAAACTCTGAGTGCATAGGCATAGCAAGAGTGGGGTTTTTCACTCACATCTTTTGAAGTAAGTTGCATTGCCAAAAGATTTTTGGAGAAAAGTAATGTGAATTCATCTCACTTCAAAAATAATATTCCAGGCAAGAAAAGTATAAAATACTTCAAGGAGAAGTAAAGTCCAATGTTAAAAAGCTGTATGTCTACAACATAAAACAAGCAAGGTCTTTGGAGTCTACCAACATGACAGGAAAGTATTTTCGAGAAGTGTCACAGATCCAGAAAGATGAAACCATGATGCTGTAACTGAAAGCCATAGAGAAGAGTTTGGAAAACAAAGAAGAAAGAAAGTAAAATTGAAGACATAGTCTTGCACAGATGTAGAGGGACCTTACAAAGTGTCACTATAAGGCAGTTCATTGGATGGTAAAGGTGATGCTTCGTGATAGAAAACAACACCTCGATGGACCCATGGCTGTGAATGAAAATCAACCACCACATTCAATCTAACTTACTGATTTCATACTTGGTGGATTTCTTTATTTACCATAGGTGGCACTGCCTTATTGCGGCACTGTCTGTACAGGCGGGAGAGTTTGTGAGTTCTGATGAAGCAGTGAGCTATACCAGCGGCATCATAGCTACTGGTTGGTCTAACCTATTCAGGCACGTGGACAACCCAGTGGCACAACATGCAGCAGAGCACAACATGCGAGATTTCAATGGCTGCTTCACAACCCGTGCCATCTGCATCCTCTCCACCACCACCAGTTTTTATGAGCTGTGCAGATAGGAGCTATACTTACGGCACATACTTCACTGCCATAACTTTCCTGCCCTAAACCTAAGGTAACTCACTGCTACCCCTCCCCCCTCCCCCTGCCTCCTCCGCTAATAATAGTGTGTGTGTGTGTGTGTGTGTGTGTGTGTGTGTGTGTGTGTGCATGTTTTTCCTGCAAACTTCAAAAAGGAAGTGCATACCAAGCGCTAGGCAATCTCTGCACCTTTCGTTTGTGTACCTATCGATGACGCAGAACTTCCATCACACTTTCCACTAACATGTGTTTTGTTATTTTTTGTATTAACCAATTCACTATCTTTTTCGTACTTATGCTTGAACAGATAAAAAATCTACTCGCCAAGTGGCAGCAGGAGAGCACACACATAAATGTGTTAAAGTTTGTAAGCTTTTGAAGCCAGCTGCGCCTTCTTCAAGTAGAAGAGTTGAAGGGAAAGTAGGAGGGGTGAAAAGGGCTAGTGAGGTCTAGAAAAAGGGGTAGAGTTCAGAAAAGATGCCTGGAACTACAGGTCAGGGGAGACTTACTGGACAGGATGAGAAGAAAAGAAACATCATTGGTAAGATTAAATTACAAATCAAATAAATTTATTTCATAATAAACCTTCACTTGCTTAGGTTGTTTCATTTGGAGTTATGTACTCGTATTATTTCCTTTTCTTTGAATAGAATAAAGTGTTCTTGAACAAGATTTTGAAACACTTTGGGCAGATATGACCCATACCTCCTCCTCTACGCTCACCTTCAATATTCCACAAATAGGAGAGTTCTGGTTATCATTAATGACAAACAACTGAAGCTGTATATTCAGAAGGTCATAATTGCGTACAGTTAGAATCGTGGCCGAAATTTCTGCAAGGGATCGGTTACTGGGAATGGTATCTTGCAAGTGAGCTTCTTGTTCATAAAATATCAGTTCAGATTGGTGATGTTTCGTTGTCAGCGCTGTACCAAATTTTGACACTGACAGAGCTTAAGAATAATTTTATACTGCTGTCACTGAACATTACAACTTACCGCATCTTTGGCAGCTCTCAGTAGTTTCCTAAGCTTAGTATCTGCTTCTTCACACTTCTGTCTGAATCTGTATGAGCTTTCCAGTTGGTGCATGCAATTGTAACATACTTCTGATGGCATTCCATCTCCTTCAGATACCTTAAAAAATACAGTGCAATGATAATTTAATAAATGGACGTAAGTCATACACTTCTTTCAGTACTAAATGACAGCCAAACTTCTGCTTCACACACATTTTATTTAAAATGTACTGGCAAACAGATAATAAAGTCTTAAACTTTATCTAGCCTTAAACTCTCCATTTTGAGTATATGTCCTATTACCCCTATAGAGGAGACGTTGCGTCACAATCAAATGGATTTCTTCTAACATGCTTCACAAGAAATGACTGTACGAAAGAAGTCAGGGGGACAGGAAACCAACTGGAATAGGCGAAGAATATCCATATGTAGCAGAGCAGGATATGTCCAGCTACAGGGATATCATGGAATGCCATAGGTAGATTCATACCCGAATCAAAATTAAGATATTGGGAGCAGAGAGAGCTACTAGAAGCAGAGAATGAAGAGGTACTGGAAAGAAAGAACATGTAATTAACAAGTCTCTCATGATACTACGGGGTCAAAATAGACCCAGTGAATAAATAAATAATATAATGTTTTAATAACAAGTGGCACATTTTTTAGCTGAGTAGAAATAAAAGAGGAACACAATGAAGTAACAAAATTATGATGAAAAGCTCTTAGGTTACCAACTGGATGTAGTGTTTAAATATGTTGACATTTCAAATGAATGTCATACTTGTCAACTTTTGACGAAAAAGATCACGAGATGAAGAGGATTATAGCAATTTTTAAAATACCATGGCATTTCAATAGTGCCACATGGATGGAAAACAGAAGTAATTGTGAGGAAAACCCACATCCACATGTGACAAAATGATTCTCCTCATATTGTGAAGAATGTCACGGTATACCAAACTTTGTTTTGCTACACTGTAATACAAGAAATCAACATTGTATTGCGATCTCCGAACATAACACGTAATGTGAATACGTGTTACCACTGTGCCTTTCAAATACTCTTTTGTGAACTTCTTCCTAATGATTTCAAAAGATGTAGAGACGGTATCATTTGTTTGTTATGGTCCATGATCTTACAGTAGCCACACAGAAAAGGCCAAGAAGTACCATCAGTTTACCAGCACAACAAACAACAGAATGTTGTTTCTTGTCAGTGTTAAGGTGGAGATACATGAGCTGCAGTTTTTTACAGTTAATAGATTCAGAAAAAAACATTATTAGTCAAGATTGCAATTTATAATTTTTATTGATATAAGCCTATTACAGATTGCAATCTTGACAAATAAAAGATTTATGTTAACCCAATAACTGAATAAAATACACTATTTAGTCTCTGGAGCCTAGTGACTAGTTGAATGATAGATGAGGAACTATGGAGTCATGTTTCTGGGTTAGATATTTTCATTTCAATTTCGTGCAGACACTGAAACTGTTCAATAGCATGGATATGCTATTGGAAAGACACCAAATTCATATTTGCGCGCGCGTGCACCTACCCACACAGATGCACGCACCCACCAACACAGATGCACGCACGCACGCACGCACGCACGCACACGCACACGCACACGCCTACACCGCACACGCGCACGCGCACGCCCACGCCCACGCCCACGCCCACGCGCACGCGCACGCGCACACGCACACGCACACGCACACACACACACACACACACACACACACACCTGTTCAGTTCCTTTGGGCTGACTTGAGGGTTATGTTAGCTGGAATGGGGGAGGGGAGAAAGAATGTGGAGTGCAGGAGGGAGGCAGAAGGTGTATGGAATAGGAATGTGGGAGGGAAATGCAGATGGTGCTTGGCACAGGAAGGCAACACACAGTGAATTCGTGCAGCACATCATGATGTGAAGGAATATACTGAGACGAGGTGGCAGAACAAAGGAGGAGGAGACTGAGAGGGGGAGGGGGGAGGGGAGAAGAAGGTATTGGTTGGTGAAGGCTGAAGGAAGTTAGTATCCTGGGGCACGGTAGTGGTTAACTGTGGGGCAGGATCTAGCAGAGACTGAGACCACAAAGACTGTAGGAAAGTAGGGCGTGTTGGGTTGGGAGGACAGCTTCCATGTACATATTTCAGAAAATCTGGTGTTGAGGGGAGGAAGGACACAGAGGGCACAGGTTGACTAGCAGCAAGGAAATATAGCATGTTGTACTCCGCAGTGTGTTTCACCACTGGTGGTCAACTCTGCTCTTGAACACAGTTCGGCAGTGGCCTTTCTAGTGGGCAGCTGGTTAGTGATTTTGCCCACATAGAATGCTGTGCAGAAATTGCAGCATAGCTGGTAAATGACATAGCTGCTCTCACAGATGGCCTTGTCTCTGATAGGGTAGAATTAGCCTGTGATGAAACTGGAGCAGGGTGCGCTGATGGCTGAATTGTAGAGGTCTTGAACCATGGTACAACCCGAGTGACAAAGAGTCTGGAGTGTGTGGCACAGGTTGGTTGGTTTGTGAGTTTAAAGGGACCAGACTGCTACGGTCATCGGTCTGTGTGGCACAGGGATGGACCACAATGATGTGTGGATTGAGCAGGCAGCAGAACACCATTTTAGGAGGGTTGGGGAGGATTGTGAGTAGGATATTCCTCATCTTCAGGCACATGTGTACAGAGGGGTCCAGAAAAATTGAAGCACTCTGATAGTTAACATCTGTGGAACAAAATGTTGCAATTCCGCATGGCAGCTTAGTTGATTGTTTTCTCAACAGATCTTGGCACACGTTTTCCAGCAGATGACAGTTCAGCAATGAATGAAGTAAGATTGTCCTTTAAGCAATGCAAGGCCATATTGAAGTGGTACTGGAAGTACAAAAACATGATGGAGATACAACAGCAATGGTGTAATGTGTACAGAACTCAGCAACGGTGCAATGTGTACAGAACTCAGCCACCAACACATACAATAATTTATCATACTCGGTATAAATTTGAATCTGATGGTACTGTTCAGGATGTGCACAATGAAATGTGTGGTTGACCAAAAACAGCAAATTCAGCTTACAGTGATGCTGTGTTGCAACATTTTACTATGTCACATCAAAAATCTGTGAAGCAGGGTGCACGTGAAAGTGGTGTAAGCCTATCAAGCATATGACAAATTCTGAAGGCTGCAAAGTGGAAAGTATACTTTCCAAGATTGCTGCACACTATGAATGAAGATGACCCGGGTCAAAAATTGGAGTACCGCTAGTGGTACGACGGCATACTTCGTGAAGACGAACGGTTTGCAGGGATGGTTATCTGTTATGAAGAGGTGCAACTCAAACTGAACTCCACTGTAAGCCATCACAACTGCATGTACTGGTCTCCTGAAAATGCTCACGTTCATGTGGACTGACATGTTACTCCACCAGATGTTAATGTGTGGTGCGGTTCGATCTGTCATTGTGCAGATTGATTGGCCCATTATTCCTTGAAGGTATTGTAACTGGTGATGTGTATCTTTGTATGCTGCAAACATCAATTTTACCTGCCATCTGAGAGGTATTTGGGAATAAAATTTTTTACCTACAACAACATGGCGCTCTGCCTCACTACCACAGAGATGTCAGAGCCTACTTGGATGAAAATCTACTTGGACAATGGGTAGGCCAAAGAGTAGCTGTTGAGTGTCCACTACAGTCTCCAGACCTTTCATCTCTTGACTTCTACCTATGGGGGACTTGGAAAAATGAAGTTTATCAACAGAAGCCAGCCACACTGAATAAAATATGAGAAACCACCGAGGCGTCCTGTAGGGCTATCATACTGGCAACAGTGACAGCTGTAGTTTGGTCAACAGTTCAGCATTGTTTGACTGCTGATGTGGGTCACTTTGAACACACAAAATAACCTTCCCCCTCTGCAAGGATTGTTCTTCCTCTTGTGCAAGAATTATTAACAGTATGTTCCATTAATATTGACTATTTTTCTGGGTCCCTCTGTAGATAATCCAAGGTCTGGCAAAAACTATGGTTCAGTTATTCAAATTTGGGATGATACTGCATGATGAGAAGGAGGGGAGGTGTGCTGCTGCTTTGCATCTGGTTCTTGGGGTTGGTGGTGGTAGTAGGGAAGACCAAGGGGCGGGAGGGAGGGAGGGGGGGGAGGGAGGGGAAGGATATGGTTCGAAAAATGTTTATGGACCAGGCCTGGAGGGAGGGATAGTGCCGCCTGTCTGTAAAGGCCTTATTGAGACCTTCAGCATACTCTGCATGATGTCCATGGGTGGCCAGATTACGGTATATGGGAGTGATTTTTTGACATGGAAGGAATGACAGCCATCAAAAGACAGGCTCTGTTGATGGTTAGTGGACTTGGTATATACAGAAATATAGATGCAGGGGGAGGTCAACATCCAGTAATGTGGCACATTTGGGCTGAAGAGGACTGCGTGAAGTGAATAAGAGAGTAGATGTTAAGATTGTAGAGGAGTAGATGTTAAGATTGTAGAGGAGTAACAATAGGGTGTCTTGAACTGGGTCCAGTTAGAGTTGCTGGTCGACAAGAACAGAAATTTTTTCAGCAGGATCACAGTAACCTATGTGACAATGGGGTGTCCAAGAGAGTTGGGTTTATGGTTGTTGGGAAGAATGTCGAAGTTGTGTGTGCAAAGGGTTAGGAGGAAGATAGATCTAGGGGAGAGATTCTGTGATGGGTCCAAAGATTTGAGTAGGAATTGGAGGTTATGATAGACTTCTGGCACGGGATCACTATGATCAGCCTCCATTGCCTACAAACACTGATTGTGCTATACTGTAAAGCTGTTGTCAGTATGCCCAGTATCTACTAGAGGTTTTTGAGTGAACACTATGTATTATCCTTGTTAAAAGATCTGTACAACAAGCACTTTTTTCCTCAGTGACATGATAGGATGCAATACGACATTAGTGAATGAAAATAGAAAAAGTATGTCACTTTTTTTACATTTTCATCTCCAAAATCTAAGAATATAGGATATTGTGTTTCACTTATTAATTTATACTCATATTATTTCTAATGGTGTGGTCAGGGCTTGTGCCACACTGAATTCCATGTATTGTTTTTTATTTAAATTCAGTGACTATTTATTTCCAGAGATCCAGTTACTAATTTTCAAGAATTATTATTCAAATTTTCTAGCGTTGACAGTTCTCCATTAGGTTTGATGATAATACTTGCACTGTCAGCAAAGAACAACACCGATTTCTGTGGCAGAAGTGTAGTGTTTATCCTCCACTCTGAAAATGCTATTTCATTGTGTACACTCACTGGGTTTCTTGACGTAACATTTGGCATCCTAGAATTATATACTTGGAGGGGGGGATATCAGCAAGATATCTGACATAGTACACTCATGTGAAAAACTGAAGGATGAAGGTAAGTTTTGGTTGATTGCTTGGTTTAAAATGGGGGAAAGGGACCAAACTGCTTGGTCATTGGTTCTTTGTTCCTGTGAAAACAATCATACAAGGGAAAGAATAAAACAAATGAGACGTAGAGAACAATACCGAAACAAAGGAAAAACGACAAAAATACAGAAAGGCAACAAACACTACAAGGAACAAAAGAGGACAAGAAAACCACAGAGAGATGTAAGAAATAGGTAGAAAGGATTAAAACAAGAAAGCAGATTACCATGGCTGGGTGTCAATGAGAATAAAAAGGAGAAATCAGCCACTCTGCAACACATTAAAACCACCACCCTGAAAGCACTAGAGTGGAGGACACAGAGGGACATGTGCTAAAACTGAAGATCAAATGATAAAACCCACCCACACGAAGAAAATGTAAAACTGTATCAGCTGATGAGATGATGTCAGATAAAATTAGCAGCAACGAGTCCGGTAAACAAAGATTTCGTTGCAGGGCAGCCAAAGTAGGACAGTGCACCAGAATATGGTCCACTGACAACTGGGCGCTGCACCAACAATGAGGCAGGTTTTTACGGCTCAGGAGATAGCTATAGGTTGCCCAAGTGGGGCCAATGCGAAGCCAGCAGACAACCACAGAGTCCCTGAGAGAGGCCCTCACCGAGGACTTCCACATGTTCGTAGTCCCCTTAATGACATGCAGTTTGTTGTGCGTACTGAGATTATGCCATTCTGTCTGCCAAAGCTGAAAAACCTTGCACTGTAATAATGAATGCAGGTCAGTTATGGGGATGCCAACCACCAGTAGCAGTTGCCGTGTAGCCAGCCTGTCGGCATGATCATTTCCTTGAATTCCGATGTGACCTGGGGTCCAGACAATCGCCACTGAACAACTAAGCCGTTCGAAGGCATAGACGGACTTCTGGATGGTTGCTACCAAAGGATAACGCAACGTGACCGTCAGCCATTGAGCCATCAGTGTAAACCACTTCAGAGCCCTGGAACACGTCAAGAATCGAGAGGAAGTGACAGCGGAAAGCCATGGGGTTAACTGAGTCCTGAGGGCCATGCGAAAGATCCAGATGAAGCTTCGGCCTAGGTTTATGTGCTGGAGGTGTATGTGTACCTCAAGTAGAGGTGGTTTAGGGAAAGACTCCAGTTCAGACAGAAACGATTGTATGCAAACCACAATCATAAGCCCTAACCTGGACCGGGGATGCAGGAGATGAACTGCTGTGGTTGGGAAAACAAGACGGTAATTCGGATGCTCAGGAGAACTATGAATGTGTGAAACGTAACTGGCGAGCAGTTGTGCACACCTAACCTTCAATGGAGGGACTCTGGCCTCCACCAGGATGCTGGTCACCGGACTCGTCCTAAAAGCTCCTGTCGCTAGGCAAATGCCACAATGGTGAACTGGGTTGAGTAAACGCAACACTGAGGGTGCCGCCGAACCATAAACCATACTCCCATAGTCAAGGCAGGATTGAACAAGGGCTCTGTAGAGCTGCAGCAGTGTACAGCGATCTGCATCCCAGTTGGTGTTGCTCAGCCAGTGGAGAGTGTTAAGGTGCTGCCAGCACTTCCACTTAAGCTGACAAGGGTGAGGTAGCCAAGTCAATTGGGTATCAAAAACCAGTCCTAAGAATTGATACGTCTCCACTACAGAGAATGGATTGTCATTAAGGTAAAGTTCTGGTTCCGGATGAACGGTAGGATGCTGACAGAAGTGCATGACACATGACATTGCGGCTGAAAACTGGAAGACGTGGGCTACACCCCATGACTGCGCCTTATGGATGGCTCCCTGTAGGTGTTACTCAGCAACATCAGTACTGGAGGAGCAGTATGAAATGCAGAAGTCGTCTGCATACAGAGAAGGTGAGACCAACGGCCCTACAGCTTCTGCTACACTGTTTATGGCCACTAAAAATAGAGAGACACTCAATACAGAGCTCTGCAGGACCCCATTCTCCTGGACATGGAGGGAACTATGGGAGGCACCAACTTGGACGTGGAAAGTATGGGGCAACAAGAAATTTTGGATAAAAATCAGGAGTGGGCCCCTGAGACCGCACTCATATAAAGTGGCAAGGGTATGATGTTACCAGGTTGTGTCATACACTTTCTGTAAATCAAAAAAGACGGAAACCAGGTGTTCACAACTGGAAAAGGCTTTTTGAATGGCAGACTCGAGGGACACAAATTATCTGTGGTAGGGCGACCCTGGCAGAAATCGCACTGGCATGGAGCCAGTAGGCCATGTGACTCCAGGACCCAAACCAACTGCCGACACACCATATGTTCTAGCAGCTTACAACGAACGCTGGTGAGGCTGATGAGTTGACAGCTCTCCACATCAAGTGGGTTTTTACTGCGTTTGAGCACTGGAATGATTGTGCTCTCCCACCATTGTGATGGAAAGACACCATTGCACCAGATCTGGTTGAAGATGATGAGGAGATGTCGCTTATAGTCGGACGAGAGATGTTTAATCATCTGACTGTGGATCCAATCCGGCCCAGGAGCTGTGTCGGGGCGATGTGCGATGGGCACTGAGGAGCTCCCACTCTGTAAATGGAGCATTATAGGGTTCACTGTGGTGTGTAGTGAAGGAGAGGAGTTTCCCTTCCATCCGCCGTTTGAGGGTTCGAAAGGCTGGGGGTAGTACTCTGATGCAGAGGCTTGAGCATAATGCTCAGAAAAGTGCTCAGAAATCACAATGGCATTGGTAGATTGCATGCCTTGTATATTAATGCCAGGGACATCTGTAGGGGTCTGGTACCCAAAAACACGTCTAACGATCATTCTAGTGGCCCTCTCAACCATCACATTGATGGTACCATATGGGGGAGATTCAACGGTGACAGCAGAGGTGAAAGCATCCCAGTCTGTCTTGTTTAAAGCCCATCTGGGTAGGCATCCATGGGCATGACGCCGGGGGAGTGTCAGGAAGATGGGCAAGTGGTCACTGCCAGAAAAGTCATTGTGGACTCTCCAGTGGACAGATGGGAGAAGTCCTGGGCTGCAGAGTGATAAATCAATGGCCGAATAAGTACCATGAGCCATGAGCTCCTCCATGATACTGACAAGAGGGAGACTGAGTTAATAATTAAATCACTAAAGACCAAGAACTCTCATGGATATGACGGGGTATCTAGCAGAATACTGAAGTATTGTTCTATGTATGTTAACCCAGTACTTAGCCATATCTGTAACTTTTCCTATAGGAGTGGTCGGTTTCCTGACCGATTAAAGTAGTAAGTAGTGAAGCCACTTTATAAGAAGGGAGACACGGATAATGTTGACAATTATAGACCTATTTCTATGCCATCGGTGTTTGCTAAAGTTATCGAGAAGGTTGTCTATACAAGGTTACTGGATCATTTAAATTCACATAATTTGCTGTCAAATGTACAGTTTGGTTTTAGAAATGGTTTATCAACTGAAAATGCTATATTCTCTTTTCTCTGTGAGGATTTGGATGGATTAAATAAAAGGTTGCGAACGCTAGGTGTTTTCTTTGATTTAACGAAGGCTTTTGACTGTGTCGACCACAAAATATTACTGCAGAAGTTGGACCATTATGGAGTAAGGGAAGTAGCTTACAATTGGTTCGCCTCTTACTTTAAAAACAGAAAGCAGAAGGTAATTCTCCGCAATATTGAGAGTGGTAGTGATGTTCAGTCCCAATGGGGCACTGTTAAGTGGGGCGTTCCCCAAGGGTCGGCGCTGGGGCCACTGCTGTTTCTTATTTATATAAATGATATGCCTTCTAGTATTACAGGTGATTCAAAAATATTTCTGTTTGCTGATGACACCAGCTGGGTAGTGAAGGCTCTTGTGTGTAATATTGAAACAGTATCAAATAATGTAGTTCACGAAATAAGTTCGTGGCTTGTGGAAAATAATTTGATGCTAAATCACAGTAAGACTCAGTTTTTACAGTATCTAACTCACAATTCAACAAGAACCGATATTAAGGTCAGACAGAATGGGCATATTATAAGCGAGATGGAACAGTTCAAGTTCCTAGGCGTTCGAATAGATGGTAAGCTGCTGCGGAAAGCCCATGTCCAGGATCTTGTTCAGAAACTAAATGCTGCTTTATTTACCATTAGAACAGTATCTGAAATAAGTGACAGTTCAACACAAAAAGTAGTCTACTTCGCATATTTTCATACGCTTATGTCATATGGTATTATTTTTTGGGGTAATTCTTCTGATTCAAAAAGGGTATTTTTGGCTTAAAAACGGGCTGTTCGAGCTATGTGTGGTGTAAGTTCGAGAACCTCTTGTCGACCCCTATTCAATAGTCTGGGAATTCTGACATTGCCCTCACAGTATATATTTTCTTTAATGTCGTTTGTTGTTAGCAATATTAGCTTATTCCCAAGAGTTAGCAGCTTTCACTCAGTCAGTACTAGGCAGAAATCAAATCTGCACGTGGAATGCACTTCCTTGACTCTTGTGCAGAAAGGAGTGCAGTTTTCTGCTGCATCCATTTTCAATAAGCTACCACAAGAACTCAAAAATCTTAGCAGTAGCCCAAACACTTTTAAGTCTAAACTGAAGAGTTTCCTGATGGCTCACTCCTTCTATTCTGTCGAGGAGCTCCTGAAAGAGCTGAAAAATTAAGCAAATTCCAGTGTTACATGGTTGATTTTCTTTATTTAAACTTACGAATTGTCGCCTGAATATGTTACTTATATTTCATTTTATCTGTTTCTACTATCATGTTATAATTTCATGTATTGACTCGTTCCATGAGCATGGAGACTTCTCCTTAATTTGGTCCCACGGAACAATAAATAAATAAATAAAAAATAAATAAATAAAACTGCAATGAGTGGCGGCCACAGTATTTAAGAGGCAGAGGTCAAGCTAAGACAGTAAATTTTCGACATCTCTACCTCGGCCAGTAAGCATGGTACCACCCCACATGCTGTTATGGGAGTTAAAATCTCCCAAAAGTAGGTAAGGCTTAGGGAGTTGTTGAATCAGGGCAGTCAATACGTCCAGAGGTACTGCAACATCTGGAGGAAGATATATGTTGCAGACAGTTATTTCCTATGTCATCCTTATCCTGACAACCACAGCTTCAAGAGAAGTTTGAAGCGGCACAGGTTCACAACATACTGAGTTCAGGACATAGACACAAACTCCATCTGACACTCTATTATATTTGCTACGGTTCTTGTAACATCCCCTATAGCCGTGGAGGGCAGGGTTCTGCATTGTCGGGAACCAGATTTCCTTGGGGGCAATGCAGAAAGCAGGTGTAAAGCTTAACAGTTGCCGTAGCTCAGCCAGGTGGTGGAAAAAACTGCAGCAATTCCACTAGAGGATGCCCTTATCATGGAGCCTGGGATGGCATGAAGTGCTCAAGGAGGCAGTTTACGCTGCAGGGTCACCTGTTGCCAGTGATTGAGTACCTGTTCTACCAACATCCATTGTGTTTAAGGGTCTAGCGAGATCTAGGTCCTCAAGGGATGCCAGAATCTCCACCTCATCCTCAGACATCGAGCTTGTAGGTAGTGGTGGTACTGGTGCCACCGCAATGTCTGGGTTCTTGGGGATCTTCTTCTTTTTGGGTTTCTCTCGCTGCTCCTTTGGTTTTTCTGGCTGGGAGGGCTTCAATGAGTCAGTCTCTGGGACTGAGGAGGACCGTGAAGCCCAATGACCAGTGACCTGTGGCTTAAGCAGCCACAGGCGGGAGTCTGCTTTGCCACTGGTAGGAACCTGGGAAGGGGTTGACCCAAGGGGCCCCTTCCTAGTGAAAGGAGCCAAAGAAGATTTATGCTTCTCCAGCTGAGAAGTGGGGAATGATATCCTCGATGGTTGGGGGGGGTACTGCTCCCGAAGTAGGTGGTGCGGGAGCAACAGAGAGGGATGTCCCCCCCCCACACACACACACACACAATCAAGGTGGCCGGTGTATAGTCTTATGGCTCTGAGAGTCAACTGGAATTGGTGCAATGGATGGGGCTGGAACAGAAGTTATAGCGGCAGCATAAGATGATGTCATGTGTACGGGATGGAGTCTTTTAAATTTCCTCTTAGCCTCAGTGTAGGGCACTCGGTCCAGGGTCTTGTATTCCATGATTTTCCTCTCTAACTGTAAAATCCTGCTGTCTGGCGAGCAAGGTGAATGATAATCTCCGCAGCTGACGCAGATGGCAGATGGGGTACATGGAGTATTGGGATGTGAAGGACATCCACAATCTCGACAGGTGATGCTGGAAGTACAGGGGGAAGACATATGGCCGAACTTACAGCACTTAACATTACAGTGGTAAGGCATCACCTTTACCTTCTCAGTAATATTTCACCCTCAAAGGCCAAGATGAAGGCACCAGTAGCAACCTGATTGTCCCTTGGACCCCAATGGACGTGCCAGACGAAATGAACACCTCGCAGCTCTAAACTGGCGCACAGCTTGTCCTTCAGGCTGCAAAAGAAGGTCCCTGTGGAATATAACATCCTGGACCATATTTAAGCTCTTATGGGGTGTGATAGTAACATAAACATTCCCCAGCTTGTCACAAGTGAGTAATGCCCATTACTGGGCAGAGGATGCTGCTTTTATCAAGACTGACCCTGACTGCATTCTGGGCAATCCCTCCACTTTCCTAAACTTGTCCTCTAAATGTTCTACAAAAAACTGAGGCTTCATTGACACAAAGGATTCCCCATCAGCTGTCGTAAATACCAGGTACTGGAGCAAATAAGATTCACTGGCATTCCTCCCTGGTGTGGTCAGGGAGGGGAATGATTTGGGGTTGTAATTCCATGCATTAAATTGAGCCCTTAAATGTTTAGAGACTGCTGGTGGTTGACCACCAGCAAGAGATGATGTACTAAGCTTCATGGCATATCATCCACCCTGATGCCACCCACTCTGACCTGGGGCACTCCCCATGGGCGCCACCCAGCCGCAGCAAAGGCCACCTGGCAGGATGGCCATTGCCGGGAGTCCCGATGCCCCAGGGTGATGGACATCTACTCCTTGGCATATGGGGGGAGTTAACGGCGCAGGCATCAACAGAGCAATCCCTGAGTGGTTAGGGGGCTACAGCTAACAGGGTACATGGCAGCCCCACCACAACAGACTGGCTACTGTTCTAGATATCTGGTGCAAACAAGCGAGCAAGGCCATTATCATCGTCAGTGCTGAAAACAATACTGCACAGTGGATGGAGGAAAATGCACCCAGGAGGATGATCTCACCCAAGAGCTGGAGAACGAGTGGAAGTGCAGATCCATGTCGACAAAGGATGCGAAAGGTCTCGGCACGTGATGGACACAATGCACCATGTAAGGTGCCCTTCCCCAGTTGGCTCGCTCTTTGGAAAAATTTGGAAGAATGGAGGTCAAACCCTACAGGGGACCATCACATAAAGGCTGAAACGTGCGACTCCTTTTAGTTGCCTTTTATGACAGGCAGGAACACCTCCGGCCTATTCTAACTTCCAGACCCGCAGGGGGAAAGTAAGTTAATTGCTTGATACGGTGCTGCCAAGAAACATAATTCAATGAAACTCGAGCCATACATAGAAAGGTCTGCTACAGTGTAGTACAGAAGGTAACCAAAAGAAATAGAAATGAGATGAACAGATAGAACATTTTTATTCAAAGACAATAATTACAGTGAGGTCATCTCAATTTATGATGGCCCCCTTGACATTACAAAAGGCAGGACATGGTTTTTAATATGGTGTGTGATACCACAGACACGAATGCATGCTCTGCAAACTCCTATGCTGGCCACAAGTTTGGCAGGAGTTCTAGTAGTAGTGCATTCCATTCCTTCACCAGTGCTGTTGACAACAGCTGGATGGTCATTGGTGCATGCAGACATGCTGTAATATATCTCCCCAATGCATTCCACATGGGCTCAATGGGATTTACATTGGTGTTGGTGGGGGGGGGGGGGGGAGAGGGGGAGGGGGAAAGCCCCCTTCATTCAACAAATATTCTCCTCCGATTCAGATGATACAGTTGATAAAAGATTTAAAGAAAACTTGAGAATCATCTCAAATAGGTACCCAACTCATTCAGTTATGGCAGCAGGTGGTGACTTCAGTGTGCCCTCAATTATGTTCGCATGCATGTTCTGAGCTGGAGGTAGGCATAAAACTTAACTTCATCCAAAATTGTACTAAATCCTTTCTCCAAAAATTTGACCTCGTAACGACAAGTAATCCTGACCAAATAGGAAGTACAAGTATCATCATCCACAGGAATTAGTAACCACAACGTTATTGCAATGACATTGAGTATTGTAACATGCAAACCCATCAAAAATGAATGTAAAATGTGTGTATTTGAAAAAGGAGATAAAAATATTCACTTGATGCCTTCCTGAGAGACAGTCTCAATTTCTACTGAACTAATTATGTAAGTGTAGACCAGATAGGGCTCAAATTCAAGAAGACAGTATTGACACCAACTGAGAGATTTATAACAAATAAATTAATAAGAGAAAGAACTGATTCCCCATGGTACACAAAACACATCAGAACACTGTTGCAGATGCAATGGCAGGGGCAAAAAAACTGCCACATTCAAAAGAATACAAAATTTCCTAGAGTGGTGAAGTTTTATATAAGCTTGAAATTTAAAGTGAACTTCAATGCGAGATGCTTTTAATAATTTTAACTATGAAACTTTGTCTCAAAATCTTGTAGAAAGTCCAAAGAAATTCTGGTTATATGAAAAGTACACCAGTGGGAAGACACAATCAGTATCTTAAATGCCTGATAGCCATGGTAACATTACAAACAATTTTGCCACAAGAGCAGAGTTGTTAACTATGGCTTTTCAAAATTCCTTCCCCAAAAAACATGAAGTAAATATTCCACAATTTGAATCAAGAACAACTCCAAACGTGAGTAAATTAGAAGTAGACATCCTTGGTCTAATGAAACAACTCAAAACAATTAATAAACAAAAAGACTTCCAGTTCAGGTTGTACACCAATTAAGTTCCTTTCAGAGTCTGCTGATATAACAACTCCATATTTAGCAACCATATACAATGCTTGCTTGATGAAAGATCCGTACCTAAAGACTGAAAATAGGAGTAATCCATTGAAATTACAGATCCATATCACTTTTGTCAATTTGTAGCAGAATTCTGGAACACAAACTGTGTTCAAGCATTACAAATTACTTCAAAGAAAATCACCTACTGACACAACCCACACTTTATTCTCATGATGTAATGAGTGTTATCGGCGGAGTATCTCAGATTGATTCAATATTTCTACATTTCCAGAAGGCTTTTAATACAGTTCCTCACAAGCAGCTTCTAACCAGATTTGCATGTCTAAGGAGTATCGTGCAACTGAATTCACGAGTTCCTGTAAGAAAGGTCATAGTCCGTAGTAACTGATGGAAAGGCATAAAGCAAAATGGAAGTGATATCTAGCATCTCCAAGGAAGTGTTACAGGCCCTCTGATGTTCCTAAACCACATAAATGATTTAGGAGAAATGTGAGCAGCTTTCTCAGATCATTTGCACATGATGTTATCACTTACTATATAGTAAAGTCATCGAAAGATCAAAACCAATTACAAAATGATTTAGACAAGATATCTCTATGGTGCAAAAAGTGGCAGCTGACCTTAAATAATAAAAAGTATGAGGTCATCCACATGAGTACTAAAAGGAATCTGTTAAATTTTGGTTACACAACAATTGCAAAAATTTAAAAGCTGTCAGTTCAACTAAACAGCTAGGGATTTCAATTATGAACAGCTTAAACTGACAGAACACCTAGAATGTGCAACAAATCCACTAAGGAGACTACCTACACTACACTTGTCTGTCCTCTGCTAGGGTATTGCTGTGTGTTACGGAATTCTTACCATATAGGTCTGACAGAGGACATTGAAAAAGTTCAAAGAAGGGCAGCTCATTTTGTACTATCATTAAACTGGGGACAGAGTGTCACGGATGTGGTAAGCGAGTTGCAGTGGCAATCATTAAAACAAAGGCACATTTCATTTTGGTGAGATCTTTTCACAAAATTGCCATCACTAACTTTCTCCTCTAAATGTGAAAATATTCTATTGACGCCCACCTACATAGGGAGAAATAATCATTGAAATGAAATAATAGAAATCAGAGCTCACACAGAAAGATTTAAATGTTCATTTTTCCTGCACACTATTAGAGTGTGGAACAGAGTGTGAAAGTGGTTCAATGAACCCTCTGATTGGCACTTAATGCTGGATTGCAGGATGTTCTAAAACTTCCTCCACCTGTGTTGTTTGACATGGTGATACAATGTCATCTGTAAAAGTGAAATTGGGGCTGAATGCACCGTGAAAAGACCCACGTGAGGCAGGAGTACAGTGTCACAACAAAATTGCTCGGTAAGTGTACCATGTCCGAGATTTGGATATCAGTATGCTTATAAAACATTATGCCTTCCTACACCATAACATCTGAACCACCAAAATGATCACATTTGACATTGTTCCTGGGTGCATTGCATTTTCCCACCTCTCACCATGTGATAGTACACAATGCACCTAGGAACACTGTCAAACTGATTGTTTTGAGAGTCCTCATGTTAAGATGTTGGGAGGCATAATGTTGCCTGGGTGTAGGGACCTCCAAATCTTTGAGCACAGTACACTCAGCAGACAACGTTATTGTGACACTGTATTCCTTTCCCAGGTGTGTTTTTCAGGGGTGTGTTCAGCCCTGACTTCACTTTTATGGTTAAAATGGATGGATGGGCTCACCAAACCGTGCAGCTGTAGCAGCTCCTTGAAAAAGAGAGTATTTGGTGAATGGACTGGCCTGCCCATTCCTCCAATGGGTTATGGATGCCTTGGAGAGACATACTGCAGTCATCCACATGCACCAATCACCATCCAGCAGTTGTCTACCGCACTGGTGGAGGAATGAAATGCTCTACCACAAGAACACCTTACCAACTTTGTGGACAGCATAGGAGCACACTGCTGAGCAAGACCTGTTGTCTGTGGTTGGTTGGTTAGTTTGTTTCATATTCCATGGATCATTTTGCATGATAGATTGAAATGATGTGGAGCGAGTCATTTTATATTCACATCACAAATTAATCTGTACATATGGTTACGTCACACACACACACACACACACACACACACACACACACACAGGGGTCATTCCGAAAGTAATGCCTCCTATTTTTTTTGGTGAATTTGGATGTCCACGCCAGATGTGATAGGTGTATTGGTAATGCTTGAACCTTCCTTTTCATTTGCAGTTGGTTCTGTCATTCTGCGGTAGTTGGCGCCAGCAGAGGAATGTTCCAAAATGGGGTCTGATATGGACAGCTGTATAAAACAGTGATGTGTGATTGAATCTCTCATTGCTGAAGAAATTGCACCCACTGGAATCCATCAACAGTTGCTAAAGGTGTATTGAGATGATAAAATAGACGTAGGTTAAGGGAGGAAAAAGAGACTGGGAACTGGAAAAAGGTAGCAAGCAAAGGGCGAAAAAGGGAAACACTTGAAAAAACTCCATGGACTGTCTTTTGGATTCCAGCTCGTAGTGGTGACACCATGTCTCGCCTCTGATGATAATGCTAGTCAGAAATTTGTCACCTTCAGCTTCATATTGGTCCAGCAGCTCCCAACAGATTTCCATTCGATGAGTTTTTTGTTCTTCTATAAACATCCAGGGGACCCATCTTGTACAGACTTCGTGATAACCAAGATGTTCCAACATAGTTTCTAAGGCATTACAGCTGACATTCAGCATTGCACAAAATTCTCTGGTTGTTATCCGCCAATCAGCATGGATGAGTTGATCAAGATGCTCTTCATTGTGAGGGATGACAGCTGTGCAGGATCGACCAGGCTGTGGCTTGTAATGCACACCCTTTTCACCACCTTGAAAATGACGTACCCATTGCCTCACATTGCTCAGTTAGTTAGTTAGTTGGTTGGTTGCATGTTCCATTGAGCAATCGCACGGAATGATAGGCGTTATAATGTGTAACATGTCAAGTGCACAAGAAATGCACATATGAAACAAGATCTACATCTACATTTATACTCCGCAAGCCACCCAACGGTGTGTGGCGGAGGGCACTTTACGTGCCACTGTCATTACCTCCCTTTCCTGTTCCAGTCGCGTATGGTTCGCGGGAAGAACGACTGTCTGAAAGCCTCCGTGCGCGCTCTAATTTGATTAATATTTCTATTATTTACCCCATTCCCTTAAATGGCACAAAATGCATATACTATACTTATAGATTTATTTATTCCTATTCAAGAATTCATCTATGGTACAGAAGGAGTTGTCAAGAAGATATGATTTCAGTTTATTTTTGAAGCTATTACTGGTGTCTGTCAGACATTTTATTTCATCTGGTAATATGTCGAAAATTTTTATAGCAGCATATTTTACCCCTTCATGTGCCAAAGATAGGTTGAATCAAGGATAGTGTAAGTCTTTCTTTTTTCTGGTATTATAATCATGAATGTCACTGTAGTTTTTAAACTGGTCCATGTTATTGAGAACACATTTCATTAGTGAGTAAATGTGCTGTGAGGCTGTTGTAAGAATTCTAAGTCTTTTAAAAAGATGCCTAGAAGATGTGTGACTATGAACCCAACACATTATTCTAACCACTTTCTTTTGAGCAGTGAATACTTTTTGTCTAAATGTTGAGTTACTCCAAAATATTATTCCGTGTGACATCAGAGAGTGAAAGTATGCAAAGTATATTAGCTTACTAATTTCTATATCTCAAAATTGGCAATTATTCTGATTGCAAAAGTTGCTGAACCTAGTCACTTTAGAAGATCCAAAATATGAATTTTCCAATTAAGATTCTCATCTATATCTGCACCCAAAAACTTAGTATGCTCTACCCTGTCTACTGGCTTCTGTTAATGTGTTATATTTATTGAAGGAACTGTACTTTTTGGAGCAGAAAATTGGATGTACTGTGTTTTTTCCAAGTTTAGAGCAAACCCATTTGCAGAAAACCATTTAATGACTTTTCCAAAGACCTTATTTGTATCATTTTCAATTGGAGTATCTTTTACTGGATTAATAATGATGCTTGTATCATCAGCAAACAGTGTCAATTCAGCTTCCTGTTTCAGATAGGAAGGGAGGTCATTCACATATATCAAGAACAGAAGGGGACCCATGATTGAACCTTGTGGAACACCTAATGTAATTTCACCCCAGTTAGATGAAGTGGCAAACTTATTTTAATCACTTGACCCATATAAGGAAACTTTTTGCTTCCTGTTCTGTAGGTATGACTCAAACTACTCATATGCTATTCCATTTATACCATAGAATTGTAATTTATGTTACATAATGTCATGGTTCACACAATCAAATGTTTTTCACAAGTCGCAGAAAATTCCTGTTCATGACATTTTACTATTTAAAGACTCTATTATGTGGACAGTGACATTGTATACTGCTGTCTCAGTGGAACAGCATTTTTGAAACCCGAACTGTGATTTACTAAGTATCCTATTGCTGCTGAGATGGCTAACCACTCTTAAGTACATTACTTTCTCAAAGATTTTTGAAAATGCTGTGTGCAAGGATACTGGCCTATAATTATTGACATCTGTGGCGTCCCCCTTTTTGTAGAGAGGTCTGACAATGGCATATTTTAATCTGTTTGGGAAAATGCTTTGATTTAGTGATGCATCACATATGTGACTCAGAACATCAGCTGTAATTGTTCCACATTGTTTTAATACCTTATTAGAGATGTCATCTACTCCAACAGAACATTAATTTTTAAAGATTTAATAATTTTACTTATTTCACAAGAGGTTGTTAGGTGAAACTTAATCTGACTAAATTTTTCCAAAACAGACTCTTCCATGTACTGCCCGGCTTTTTCTTCTGAACTGTTCTCACAAATTTTTTATCCTACACTTAAGAAATGGTTGTTAAATATATTAGCTACTTGTGTACTGTTGGTTAGGATGGTCTCGTTCACTTTAATAGTAATACTACCTACCCCAATGGTTACTTTTCCTGTCTCCCTTCTAACAACATTCCATACTGATTTTATTTTATTGTCGGGGTTGTTAATTTCTTCTCTAACATGCATATTTCTTGATTTCCTTACAACCAGCCTCAGTTATGTTACAATAATTTTTATAGTTTAAAACTACTTCAGTTCTCATTTTGTTTCTGAAGACACTTTAATACCTGTAGTAAGGAAAGACACTAAGAGACCAAACAGCGAGGTCATTGGTCTCATTGGATTAGGGAAAGATGGGGAAGGAAGTCGGCCGTGCCCTTTCACACGCATTTGCCTGGAGCGATTTAGGCAAATCACGGAAAACCTAAATCAGGATGCCAGACGTGGAATTGAACCATCGTCCTCCCGAATGCGAGTCCAGTATCAGTCTCTCTGGAAAAATGTCTTGAGTTAGTGATGCATTACACATTTCAGATAAGACTCTGCACATTATATGGGGAGGAATATACACTCCTGGAAATTGAAATAAGAACACCGTGAATTCATTGTCCCAGGAAGGGGAAACTTTATTGACACATTCCTGGGGTCAGATACATCACATGATCACACTGACAGAACCACAGGCACATAGACACAGGCAACAGAGCATGCACAATGTCGGCACTAGTACAGTGTATATCCACCTTTCGCAGCAATGCAGGCTGCTATTCTCCCATGGAGACGATCGTAGAGATACTGGATGTAGTCCTGTGGAACGGCTTGCCATGCCATTTCCACCTGGCGCCTCAGTTGGACCAGCCTTCGTGCTGGACGTGCAGACCGCGTGAGACGACGCTTCATCCAGTCCCAAACATGCTCAATGGGGGACAGATCCGGAGATCTTGCTGGCCAGGGTAGTTGACTTACACCTTCTAGAGCACGGGTGGCACGGGATACATGCGGACGTGCATTGTCCTGTTGGAACAGCAAGTTCCCTTGCCGGTCTAGGAATGGTAGAACGATGGGTTCGATGACGGTTTGGATGTACCGTGCACTATTCAGTGTCCCCTCGACGATCACCAGTAGTGTACGGCCAGTGTAGGAGATCGCTCCCCACACCATGATGCCGGGTGTTGACCCTGTGTGCCTCGGTCGTATGCAGTCCTGATTGTGGCGCTCACCTGCACGGCGCCAAACACGCATACGACCATCATTGGCACCAAGGCAGAAGCGACTCTCATCGCTGAAGACGACACGTCTCCATTCGTCCCTCCATTCACGTCTGTCGCGACACCACTGGAGGCGGGCTGCACGATGTTGGGGCGTGAGCGGAAGATGGCCTAACGGTGTGCGGGACCGTAGCCCAGCTTCATGGAGACGGTTGCGAATGGTCCTCGCCGATACCCCAGGAGCAACAGTGTCCCTAATTTGCTGGGAAGTGGCGGTACGGTCCCCTACGGCACTGCGTAGGATCCTACGGTCTTGGCGTGCATCCGTGCGTCGCTGCGGTCCGGTCCCAGGTCGACGGGCACGTGCACCTTCCGCCGACCACTGGCGACAACATCGATGTACTGTGGAGACCTCGCGCCCCACGTGTTGAGCAATTCGGCGGTACGTCCACCCGGCCTCCCGCATGCCCACTATACGCCCTCGCTCAAAGTCCGTCAACTGCACATACGGTTCACGTCCACGCTGTCGCGGCATTCTAACAGTGTTAAAGACTGCGATGGAGCTGCGTATGCCACGGCAAACTGGCTGACACTGACGGCGGCGGTGCACAAATGCTGCGCAGCTAGCGCCATTCGACGGCCAACACCGCGGTTCCTGGTGTGTCCGCTGTGCCGTGCGTGTGATCATTGCTTGTACAGCCCTCTCGCAGTGTCCGGAGCAAGTATGGTGGGTCTGACACACCGGTGTCAATGTGTTCTTTTTTCCATTTCCAGGAGTGTAATACTCTAGGAAGCACTACCAGAACCAGACGAGCTCTTATTTTTGAGAGAATGTATGATTCCCTTAATTTCAGAAGAACTTGGTGGTACATTCACGTAACTGATTTTTATGGGATTTATTTTTTCAACCATACTGCTGTGATTTTTCTCTTGAACTGTTTGTCCTTACACTTTCTAATATCTTTACAAAATGATTATTATATACATTTGTTACCTGTGACTCATCATTTATAACCCTTCCATTCAGTTCAATAGTGATGTTCTCCTGTACTGCTATGCCTCTGATTTCACTACATTAAAATCTATTGTCAAAATTACTGATTTCTGACGTTATATTCCTTGATTTTTTAATAATCTTTATTAGTAATTTTGAGTAGTTTCTGTAGTGTGCAACTACTGTAGGATCCCTACCTGTTCTTGCTAGAAGATACATTTTCTTTTCCTTTCAAAGGATATTTTAATCCCTCTAGTGATCCATGTTTTTTTACATGGTTGTTTAGTGTCCTTTTTTATTAGCTTATGTGGAAATCTATTTTCAAATAATGATACGAATATATCATGGAAAAGATTAAATTTTATTTTATCATTTTGTTCATTATAAACTTCATCCTAAGTTATCTCTTGTAAGCTATTCTTAAAAACATTTGTTCTGGAATCATCAAATATTCTAACTGATTTGAGTAGTACCCGTAGTGTAAGGCACTACATTATTTATCCTAATTAACAGTGCATCATGATAAGAGAGATAATTTGCTCCTGGGTGAACAGTTATTTTCTTACTTTGAGCTTCACCAAAGAAAGTGTTATCAATTAGTGTCCTACTGTCTTTATCCACCCTTATTGGAAAGTTAATTACTGAGATCAAATTGCAGGATATGAATAAAGTTTTCACATAATTTTTCCTATTAGAATCCTTCAGAAAATCTACACTGATATCACTGCAGACTGTTAACTGCTTGCTGCTGTCTGACAGACAGCACAGTAAGGGCTCCAGATTATTTGTAAACAGTTGCAAATTTCCCAGTGGGGAAACTATGTACAGTTACAAATAAAAGTGACCTATTTTCAGTATTGCTTCACTCAAGCATTCCCTTCTATGTGATTATCACTACAAAATCTATTTCTCTCAATGTTTTTGAACTTGTGTTCTATCTTAATATATGTTATAACTCCTCCTTTTCCCATACCAGTGTAGAATGAGTAAACTGCTACACTGTAATCTTTTCTGTGTAACTTATATAACCCTGTGGTTATGTAGATCTGAGAGAGGCATATGATTCTCTCTAAATTTTCCAAGTACACAGGAAGCTCTTCTACTTTATTACTCATTCCTCTAATATTTTGCTGAAATAAGCTAACCTTACTTTTCTGTACATTTTAAGCATTTTATTGGGCTCTTTTGTTATTTTCACTTGTTTCTGAACAGTATGCCTGAAATCTGATTCTACCTTAAAAAAGTTGCATCTCTGACACCAGTAACCACAGGGATCATGCTAAGTGTGATGGTGCCCCGCACATATTATCTACAACAAGCTCAGCTTCAGCCACAACCTATTTGCCTCCCCCCCCCCCCTCCCCTATTCAGGTGAAGGCCATGTCAGGTACATCCCCATCTCCCAATTGCAGCAACAGCCACTGCACTTCTATGAGATTTCATTCCATGTGATCACACATTCTATTAAGAACCATGTCCTGCTTTTTGTAATGTCCAGGGCACCATCTAACATGATGGTGTCTTCAGTGTAATTATTGCCTTTGAATAAAAGCGTCATTTCTGTTTGTCTCACTGTGTTTTTCTTTCAGTTACCTTCTGTACTACACTGTGGAAGTTATATCTGTGCATGGTCCAAGTTTCATTGAGCCATATTACTTGGGAGCGACACATCTTGAGAAAATTACTTTCAGCCTTAAGTTTTTACACCACTGTATCTGAGCTTCTTAAAGAGAATACTGTCAATTGCCCAATCATTTGTTTTTGATAAGTCACAGAAAATGCCAGGTGGCAATATTTTGTCATTTAAATTTTGCATAATATGATTTGTCAAATGAAAAATAGCATGATATGTGGAAACACCCCCCCCATGAACCATGGACCTTGCCGTTGGTGGGGAGGCTTGCGTGCCTCAGCGATACAGATAGCCGTACCGTAGGTGCAACCACAACGGAGGGGTATCTGTTGAGAGGCCAGACAAACGTGTGGTTCCTGAAGAGGGGCAGCAGCCTTTTCAGTAGTTGCAAGGGCAATAGTCTGGATGATTGATGATCTGACCTTGTAACAATAACCAAAACGGCCTTGCTGTGCTGGTACTGCGAACGGCTGAAAGCAAGGGGAAACTACAGCTGTAATTTTTCCCGAGGGCATGCAGCTTTACTGTATGATTAAATGATGATGGCGTCCTCTTGGGTAAAATATTCCGGAGGTAAAATAGTCCCCCATTCGGATCTCCGGGCGGGGACTACTCAAGAGGATGTCGTTATCAGGACAAAGAAAACTGGCGTTCTATGGATCGGAGCATGGAATGTCAGATCCCTTAATCGGGCAGGTAGGTTAGAAAATTTAAAAAGGGAAATGGATAGGTTAAAGTTAGATATAGTGGGAATTAGTGAAGTTCAGTGGCAGGAGGAACAAGACTTCTGGTCAGGTGACTACAGGGTTATAAACACAAAATCAAATAGGGGTAAAGCAGGAGTAGGTTTAATAATGAATAGGAAAATAGGAATGCGGGTAAGCTACTACAAACAGCAGAGTGAACGAATTACTGTGGCCAACAGAGATACGAAGCCCACACCTACTACAGTAATACAAGTTTATATGCCAACTAGCTCTGCAAATGACGAAGAAATTGAAGAAATGTATGATGAAATAAAAGAAATTATTCAGATAGTGAAGGGAGACGAAAATTTAATAGTCATGGGTGACGAATTCGAGTGTAGGAAAAGGGAGAGAAGGAAACGTAGTAGGTGAATATGGATTGGGGCTAAGAAATGAAAGAGGAAGCCGCCTGGTAGAATTTTGCACAGAGCACAACATAATCATAGCTAACACTTGGTTCAAGAATAATAAAAGAAGGTTGTATACATGGAAGAACCCCGGAGATACTAAAAGGTATCAGATAGATTATATAATGGTAAGACAGAGATTTAGGAACCAAGTTTTAAATTGTAAGACATTTCCAGGGTCAGATGTGGACTCTGACCACAATCTATTGGTTATGACCTGTAGATTAAAACTGAAGAAACTGCAAAAAGGTGGGAATTTAAGGAGATGGGACCTGGATAAACTGAAAGAACCAGAGGTTGTACAGAGTTTCAGGGAGAGCATAAGGGAACAATTGACAGGAATGGGGGAAAGAAATACAGTAGAAGAAGAATGGGTAGCTTTGAGGGATGAAGTAGTGAAGGCAGCAGAGGATCAAGTAGGTAAAAAGACGAGGGCTAGTAGAAATCCTTGGGTAACAGAAGAAATATTGAATTTAATTGATGAAAGGAGAAAATATAAAAATGCAGTAAATGAAGGAGGCAAAAAGGAATACAAACGTCTCAAAAATGAGATCAACAGGAAGTGCAAAATGGCTAAGCAGGGATGGCTAGAGGACAAATGTAAGGATGTAGAGGCTTATCTCACTAGGGGTAAGATAGATACTGCCTACAGGAAAATTAAAGAGACCTTTGGAGATAAGAGAACGACTTGTATGAATGTCAAGAGGTCAGATGGAAACCGAGTTCTAAGCAAAGAAGGGAAACCAGAAAGGTGGAAGGAGTACATAGAGGGTCTATACAAGGGCGATGTACTTGAGGACAATATTATGGAAATGGAAGAGGATGTAGATGAAGATGAAATGGGAGATACGATACTGTGTGAAGAGTTTGACAGAGCACTGAAAGTCCTGAGTCGAAACAAGGCCCCCGGAGTAGACAACATTCCATTGGAACTACTGATGGCCCTGGGAGAGCCAGTCCTGACAAAACTCTACCATCTGGTGAGCAAGATGTATGAAACAGGCGAAATACCCTCAGACTTCAAGAAGAATATAATAATTCCAATCCCAAAGAAAGCAGGTGTTGACAGATGTCAAAATTACTGAACTATCAGTTTAATAAGTCACAGCTGCAAAATACTAACACGAATTCTTTACAGACGAATGGAAAAACTAGTAGAAGCCAACCTCGGGGAAGATCAGTTTGGATTCCGTAGAAACACTGGAACACGTGAGGCAATACTGACCTTACGACTTATCTTAGAAGAAAGATTAAGGAAAGGCAAACCTACGTTTCTAGCATTTGTAGACTTAGAGAAAGCTTTTGACAGTGTTGTCTGGAATACTCTCTTTCAAATTCTAAAGGTGGCAGGGGTAAAATACAGGGAGCGAAAGGCTATTTACAATTTGTACAGAAACCAGATGGCAGTTATAAGAGTCGAGAAGCATGAAAGGGAAGCAGTGGTTGGGAAGGGAGTAAGACAGGGTTGTAGCCTCTCCCCGATGTTGTTCAATCTGTATATTGAGCAAGCAGTAAAGGAAACAAAAGAAAAATTTGGAGTAGGTATTAAAATCCATGGAGAAGAAATAAAAACTTCGAGGTTCGCCGATGACATTGTAATTCTGTCAGAGACAGCAAAGGACTTGGAAGAGCAGTTGAATGGAATGGACAGTGTCTTGAAAGGAGGATATAAGATGAACATCAACAAAAGCAAAACGAGGATAATGGAATGTAGTCTAATTAAGTCAGGTGATGCTGAGGGAATTAGATTAGGAAATGAGACACTTAAAGTAGTAAAGAAGTTTTGCTATTTGGGGAGCAAAATAACTGATGATGGTCGAAGTAGAGAGGATATAAAATGTAGACTGGCAATGGCAAGGAAAGCGTTTCTGAAGAAGAGAAATTTGTTAACATCGAGTATTGATTTAAGTGTCAGGAAGTCATTTCTGAAAGTATTTGTATGGAGTGTAGCCATGTATGGAAGTGAAACATGGACGATAAATAGTTTGGACAAGAAGAGAATAGAAGCTTTCGAAATGTGGTGCTACAGAAGAATGCTGAAGATTAGATGGGTAGATCACATAACTAATGAGGAAGTATTGAATAGGATTGGGGAGAAGAGAAGTTTGTGGCACAACTTGACCAGAAGAAGGGATCGGTTGGTAGGACATGTTCTGAGGCATCAAGGGATCACCAATTTAGTATTGGAGGGCAGCGTGTAGGGTAAAAATCGTAGAGGGAGACCAAGAGATGAATACACTAAGCAGATTCAGAAGGATGTAGGTTGCAGTAGGTACTGGGAGATGAAGAAGCTTGCACAGGATAGAGTAGCATGGAGAGCTGCATCAAACCAGTCTCAGGACTGAAGACCACAACAACAACATGTGGAAACACCATTTCAAAATCCACATTGAAACTGACTACATGTCTCATTTTGAGAAAGATGTGTTACAGTTTTTGTGTACATAATCTTTTCCAGTCTCTTTGAGATGGAGGTAAGTAGAGACTATTCTTGTAAAGGGATCCAACAATAGCATATCTCAGATAGTCTGGAAACATCCTCTGTAATAGTGATGTGTGACATTGTTTATACATGAAGAATAGGATTTTAGTATTTTAACTGAGATACTACAAATTCTCTAGAGTGTTTCTGATTTTGAGGGAGGTCATTATGATTGTGAGTTTTTTTAAAATTATTTAACAGAATTGCTGGCCAGTACTTACTTGCAGAAGAAATGTCAGTTCTGCCAACAGATATCTACAAACGTACACACAATGTCATAGCTTTCAGAACTAATAGTTCATTCCTTGGGAGGAGAGAGGGATGAACAGGGGAAGCTCTTAAGAGAAGATGACTCATACCCCATGACAGGAGGGACCCACCTCACAAGAGGATGGAACTATTAATTCTGAAAGCTAGGATATTGTATGTACTTTTATATGTGTCTACTGGCAGAAATGACATTTCTCCTGAAGGTAAGTATTGGCTTTAATTTTACAGTCATCTCAAGAGACTTTTCGTTTCTTTGGCAAAGCATGGAGTAGTCGGGATTTTCCTGCAATTATGTGGCAATGATTCTTGTATGTGTTCTGTTGCTTTATCCCTTGAACTGTACATGCCAATCTTCTAAGCTATTTCAAGGAAGTGATTTTTAAACTGTTGCCTACCTGACTACCATAATTTATTATTTGGTTGTTTCCTTTAGTAACAAAGTCATCATAGTCCTTGACTGATTTCCTGGTTCCTCTGTTAATTATTGCCTATATAAAGTTAATTTTATTATCTGAGTTATTATTTTAGACATTATATAGAAAGTATTTTTATCACTTTTCTCAAGACAGCACATTATTTCTTCTAATATGTAATCAGCCCTATGTCTCTGTCTCAGCCATTTCAAACAATTTCCTTTCTGTTATACATAATTTGTTTCTTTTTGAAATCCTTAGCCTTCTTGATGTACTATTAGCACTGTACTTTACTGTTTTCTTAGGAAAGCAGCTGTTAAAGATTAACAGAAATCCTTCTATAAATACATTAAATTTGAAATTTATATCTGGTACATTCCACACATCCCTCCTGTTAGCATAATAATGATTGAAATTTTCCTAAGAAGTTCCCACTGGAGATCAGTTTACTATAGTAATTATAAATTACTTATTGGTAGCAACAATTCATAAGTACATTTTCCAGTTATTGATCCGAGCAGAAACTACTGGCTTCAGTACATCAGAACTTTATTTTATTTTTTCCTACATGACAATTCCCCCTTTCTAAATAATTTCCCTACAAAAATGGGCTGTTAATTTATGGTCTTCTATGTTTAATACATAAATTCCTGTCATTATATGGTACTCACTATGAACATAATACAATGTACATCACATAAATAAGCACATAGTTTTTGAACTTTGCTAAAAACTCTCTCTTGCATCATGGTAAGCTTATTTAAATAAATTCCTTTTGTGTGTAACACATCATTTATCTTGATTTCTTTTGAAGCAGTTTGTGTGAATCAGGAATATAGCCTAGAACATGCTTACCTCTCATGCCTGTTATCACAGGAATTATACCACTGGTGAGGGTGCCCCCTCTGTTCAGCTAATCTACACTTCTCCTCCCATTAAGATGTAGGCTACCCCTTGAGTATCCCCAATATCAGCTATCAGTGCAGAACCAATGTGAGCCACTCCCCAGTTCAGTTCCTAGTTCACTTGCCTGATAGTTTCATTCAGACAGGGTTCATTGTGCCACTGCAGAACCTCAACAAAGCCCAGACTTGTGTGTGAGATTGCTGCATTTTGCTTCTTCAGTTCATCCCTGATACTACTTATATTCTCTGTTCTTGGCCACGTTATCTATTTCTCTTCACTCAAATCCCCACTCAGTGCCTCAATAAACTCTTATTATCTGGCCAAGGTTAGCATGAGGATTTATAATATTTGTGATGTGGTACTCATACATTAGTTTCTCCTTCAGCTGTTGGTCTAAATCTGTCCCATGTCTGCTAGCTAGTAGCAAGACCTTTCTTTTTCTACTTTACTTAGTTTCCAACATGTCACAAAAATTCTTATGATTGGTCTGCTGCACCTCTCCTTCTTGTAGAGCTGAAAAAGACTCCTCCCTTCTCTACAGGTAAAAGGTTATGCTTGTTCTTCAGCTCTTTGATAACAGAAATATCAAAATCACTTACTTTTTGCTCTTTTTCTGTTACCTTCTCCCACATCCCACTGCCCCCATCCCATCAACACCTCCCCGCCCCCCTCTCAAGAGCTAATTCAATTTTGTGGCCTCTGTTTTTGCCTAAAGGGTACAACAGTTCACCTCTTGTTCTGCAATCTTCCTGTCCTTTTACACACAACCCACATATTCATGGGCGACCTTCATGAGGAATCCCTTCTACTGTCCAACTTAATTGGCCCCAGTGAAATTGTGTTTCACAATCCCCAAATACCAATCCCAAATTATTAACCAACCTATGGTAGGATGTGCATTTGTCACCCGTGGTCTTACTATTATCAACATTTACATAGATACATGTGTGTTGTGTGCATTAGTGACTTCTTGTAGTTGTGTTTATACACAATAGGTGGAAATAAATGAGACCTATGGTCATTACTTCTAACACTGCAACATGGAAGTGCCTTTGTTATTCAGAAGTATGACGCAAAGTTCCTTTGGACATACACACACATCTGAATGAACACGCATTTCAGCAGCTACAGCTGTTACGAAATACATGAAGTGTATTCACAGTTGCAAGAATGGACAACCATCAGCTGTATAATGGAATGACAACGAAAATTTGTGCTGGTCCAGGACTGGAACCTGGACTTCCAGCTTATCTCAAGCGGTCACCTTACCAAGCACAACTCATGGCCAGACCCAAACTTCCATACATCACCATATTTCATACAGGGGAGACATTTTAATTGACAGTCACATGTCCGGTGTCAGCAGATAAATATGATATTGCAGTAACTGCACTGTTCAGGAGTGCAGTGCAAAGTGTCTTCAGACAAGTATGCATGTCTGAAGGAACAGGCACTGCGGTGACTACAGCCGCTATGAAATGCATGTCCAAAGGAACTTTGCATAATTCTTCTGACAACACAGGCACTGCAATACTGTATTTATTCACTGATACTGGGCAAGCAACTTTCAATTAAAATGTCTACTTTGTACTAGAATATACATGGTGAATATAACAGTACAGGACACTGACATATGATTGACGACTTATGGAAGTCTGGGTCAGGTCGTGAGTTGCATTTGGACAGCCCAATTGTACGGCAGTTGCTCACAATAAGTGGAAACCTGGGTTTGAGTCCTCGTCTGCCACAAATTTTCAGTTGTCATTTCATTCTACAGCTGATGGTCTTCCATATTCGCAACTGTGAATACATTTCTTGTATTCTAACAATGAATAACCTTAATTCCTATAAATAAAGATCAAGTACTCCAATACTTATCTTTGTACATGAAATAGAAATGAAAAAAAGTTTTTGGAAGATATTGTATCAATTGGAAAAAAGGGGCTAAGCTGTCATAGGAAGTGGAGTACTGTTCATATTACAAAGACAACATTAATGAATTAGTACTAAGTCACAGGGCACAGCACCTGTAAGTTGAAGAGTGCCTGACTGTGTGTGTGTGTGTGTGTGTGTGTGTGTGTGTGTTGGGGGGGGGCGGGTGTTGACATAGATGTAAGTTGTCACACAAGTGATGAAAAGGAAAGTTTCAGAAAGAGAAGGGCTGTGATACGAGGGGACTTCAAAAGTAAAATACACATTAATATGGCAGGCCAAATAACTTTTATTGAATACTTCAATCTGACAAAGATACATCACACTGTTTTTCAACACATTCATCAACAGTCTACAAACAACAATCAGAACGCTCTATCAATCATTCAGTTCCTTGACAATGAAAATCTTTTCCTCGGACATGGAGACATTTGAGAACCATTACATGACATCATAACCGGAAAAATCCCTCTCTCTCTCCAGATGTTCTTTTCAGCCTGCCGTAAAAATGGAGGCCATATGGTGCAAGATTTGGACTTCCAATCAGCATCACCCATGTCTCTATGGCTTTGGTCAAATCACTGGCATCATTTTACAACAGCTGGATGCAGTATTGCATTTGGTCCACCTATCAGCAGAACTGAATGGTGAACTTGTGTTCAATTAATAAATTTTGCCAACACGAATCATACTGCCCCATGTACTTCAACTGTGAAGTTCATTTCCAGCTGCCACACCATTTCAATAACACATTGTGATGCATCTGTTATCTGTGTTGTAGCAGAACACGTACATTTTCTTGAGAAAGCACCACTACTGTTGCGCAATGGTCTTAGTATAGGACATCATGTGTAAAATTTCTGAAGTCCCCATGTATATTTCAATTGTTCTAGAAAGGTGTTGATGTGCATTATGTAGGATAAGTGGCACTCTGTGGCAAGTTTGAGATGATACCACCAGAGCTGAGGTGCGCTCACTTGGAAGCTGATACATATAGACTGCCAGGATTGTTAGTTGTCTTTGTGTATTTTAGGTAGTAGATAAAAGGTAAGAGTCACAGATTAGGAGTGGTAAGGAGTACTATGAAGGCAGCTGTGTGACTGTATGTCAAAGCATCTTGGAGCTGACAAAACCCCTTTGCTATACATTCCACTTGATCCCGTACCTTATTGGCTTTTTTGCACAATGAGTATGATGACAGAATGGTCTACCATCAGATTGTGGATGGCAATGACTCTGTAAGTGGTATTTTAAATTAAGAATTTATTTTTATGGAAAGCCTGGGAGAGGACGATGGAAGTGAGGGATCTGTGGAATGTCTAAAGAGGATGGATCTGAAGGAGAAATGGGAGTTGGGTCTGAATTTATCCAAGCATATGTGTTGTTTTTCGGTTGGGACTGGGTCCTTGCCATCCTAACTTCTGCAAAATCTTTACCATAAGATGTTCCCTGACCAGCATCCAGTCAGCAAAATTATTTATAGAATGCAATTTTCACTGTTCTGTGGAGAGTGCACTGATATGAAACTTCCAGACAAATTAAGGATACTGCGGAGACATGGCTTAGCCACAGCCTGGGGGATGTTTCCAGAATGAGATTTTAAGGCTGTGAGGACGGGTCGTGAGTCGTGCTTGGGTAGCTCAGTTGGTAGAGCACTTGCCTGCAAAAGGCAAAGGTCCCAAGTTCGCGTCTTGGTCCGGCACACAGTTTTAATCTGCCAGGAAGTTTCATATCAACGCACACACTGCTGCAGAGTGAAAATCTCATTCTGATAAGAATGGTGCTATATTTGTAGCATAGTCAATATAAAATCTTATGGGGATACTGTCTGCACCAGATGCCTTCCTGGGGTCTAAGGATCTTAACTGTTTTACAATCCCAAATACACTAAACACTATGTCAGCCATCCTTGCGTTTGTTCGATAAATGAAAGGAGGAATGGTGCTGCAGTCCTCTACTGTAAACGAGTTTTTCAAAGCTAGATTTAGAATTTCGGCCTTCTGTTAATCATAATCCATTACATTACCCATACTGTCTGCAGTAGAAGATACTGAATTATTTGTAGCGCTCGTAGATTAAGTATGACCAAAATTTTTTTGGGTCATTTTTAGAATCTGCAGATAAAATATTGCTTTCAAATTCGTTAAAAGAATCTCTCAATGACCTTTTGACAGCTGCTTTCATTTTGCATAATTTCTGTTTGTCAGCAGGACAGTGACTACGTTTAAAATGGCTGTGCAAAATTTTCTGCTTTCTCAGCAACTTCCTAATATGTTTGTTGAACCAAGGTGGATCCCTTCCCTCCCCTATATTTTTGCAAATTCTGACCAAAGATGCTCAATATCGTTGTGTCCCGTGGTGAATGCTTGGAGCTGATTATGAAGATATTCATTAATAACACTTTTATTTGCTTTCCCGAACAAGAAAACTCCATGCTGCTTCTTTGGTTCTTTTGCAACTTCCACTGACATAGAATCCACAACGACCCTATGGTAACTAATACCTTCTACTAGATTACCTTCCTCAAAAAGATCAGGTCTGTTTGTCGCCAAGATATCTAATATGTACCCATCTCGAGGTGGTTTTCTAACCAATTGCTCAAGGTTGTATGTTGAGAGCACTCCTAGAATAACTTCACACGAGTCTTTGCTTCTGCCCCCTGTGATAAACGTGTGATTTTCCCAGTCAATGGACACCAGACTAAAGTTTCCACATATAAATAATGGATAATTTGGATATTTATTTCCTATGTACTCAAGACTTTCCCTGAAATGTTCTGCGACGTTTGTTGCGGATGCTGGTGGTCTGTAAAAACATCCTAATGCAATGGTCACTCCTTGTCTGATTGACAGCTTTATCCGGACTATTTCACAGTCCGACCCAGTATTGATCTCCACTGCATTTAAACAGCTTTTAACTGCGATGAACATACCACCTCCCATAGCATCAGTCCTATACTTCCTAAACATTGTCCAATCTGAGTTCATAATTTCACTGCTATTTATGTCTGCTTTCAACCAACTTTCTATACCTAATACAATATTGGCATTACTACTGTTTATTTCAAGAGTAACTTGAGGATTTTGCTACAGACACTTTGACAATTTACTAACATGAGATTTAGCATATTTAAATCCTTTGGAATGACCTGTTTAGGCGAACTAACAATTTTTACAGATGGCACACCCACATCAGTGTCATAACTGGTAATTTTTCAGGCCAAAGGTTTGTTTCCCGTGGGGAGGAACCTGATCTAAAGGATTAGGGCACTGCTGCAGACCAGAGGGCCAGTCTGTTGCATCCAGTGAGTTCCAGTTTGTCATCCAGTGAGGCACTGAGTCAGAGTCAGAGTTGGAGTCAGTCATAGCCTCTAGCTCAAAATCAGGCAGCACACAGCGACCAGAGTAGTGCACATAGCAGACTTGTACTTTACCAGCAGTGAGACTAATGTGAACTATTACAGAGAGCTTGTACAACAACAACCATCTTAGCTAAGTATTTTTCTATTCTTATGAATAGAGAACCCAGTTAATATATATGTGCAGATTGTGTTATAGATAGAGGATAAGGGCCACCAAACATTCTCTCCTTGCTTCTCATGGTACAGCTCTAGAGAGACAATGAGACAACATAAATGATGGTGACGAGTATAATTCAGAAGAAGATTCTGCTTGCTTCTCTTGTGTTTTAGCTTGCAGGTTTTTTTTTTGCTAATTTCTTGTTGTGTTCTTGCATGTATTCTAAAAGTGGAGCTGCAGGACTAATGAATTTTCTCTTTTCAAAGGCTTTTCTTGCTTTTTCGCTGCAACGTATTTGCGTAAACCACGGCTACCCTGCCCCCTCCACCTCCTGACCCTGTGCCCCCGCCCCCCCCCCCCCCCCCGCCCAGCTGCAAACAACTAATGTGATGGATCTAACACACGTTTTTTAGTTTCAGAACCAACAAATTGCTGCCTTGCTGACGACGGTACAACAACTTCTGGCTGCACAAGCAGTGTTGGCCGCACAACAACAGCCCACCGACCGACTAGAACAAGAAGTGATGTTGACCAACATACCAATGTTCCAGATATTTAATGAGATAGAAGCGGAATGGCTTGAATACCTGACACAGTTCCAAGCTCACTGTGCACTCCAAACGAACTCAGTTATGATAAAGTAATCACTGCATTAACTCAGTACTATGTCCAGCAAGTCCAAGTAGCTGCAGCCAGATATCAGTTCCTTTGATTGCAGAAAAAGCCAGAACAGACGTACGGTCAGACATGTACAGAATTAATGGGCATGACTAGGAAGTGTAAATTTAGGTGTAGTTGAGGCAACTTCTACAGTGACTTAATGATTAGGGATGCTATAACATTCAATGTCACAGACAGTAGAATACAGGAACAGATCCTAAAGTACTCAGATCTATCACTTCCACAAGTGTTGAAAATCTCAGAGTAATATGATTCAGGTGCCAATGAGTTTGAACAGGCCCTCATTTGTAGGGTCAAGTGGCCCGTTGCTTGTGACCACCCCAAGCAGCCACAACAATGAGAGTGTACACAGCAGCACGGACAGCCATGTAGACAGATAAGCAGGCCTGTGAACTTAGTAACATCTTGCACTAGATGTTCTGCACCCCATAAAAAGACAGGATTGCCCATCACGTAATGCAAAGTATTACACGTGTGGAAAGAAAGGCAATGTCCAAGCAGTTTGTTTGCAATGGCAAAAAACTGCCAATTTTGCCCGCTCTCAGGAAAAAAAAAAAAAAAAAAAAAAAAACAACTGACAAAAGTAAGATTAAGGTTGTGTCTCATTCTCACCTTAGTGCTGTGCAACGATGTTCAAACTACTTGTCTGATTATGAATTGCTGGCTGCCGTGAGAACTTTCAGTTAGACACAGGTGCCTCAGTCACTTCGCTTAATCGTGCCACGTAAAAACAGCTAGGCTCACCAGGCCTTTCTGAATCTAACAGACACCTCACTACTTACATCAGACAGGAAATTCCAGTGCTTGGACAGTGTAGTTTGCCTGCAACTTACAAATCTCATACTAGGACAGTGTTGAAATCAAGGTACAGTGAGAACATTTTCAGATTAGATGCATTTCATTTGTTTGTGCATACCATCCAAGACAATGTACTTTCCATATTGGCTTGTGATCCAAAAGACAAGTGTTGCTAAGTTGCTTAAAGAATTTTTAACCTATTTTCAGAAGTAATGGGAAAAGCTAATAACCTCGTAGTGCATGTGACACTGCAAGACAATGCACAGCCTACGTTTTTTCATGGTCACCCCATTCCAATTGCTTTACGAGACAAAGTAGCCAGTGAACTGAAAGAATTGCAAGATAATGGTGTAATTGCTAGTTGATGGACAGGTCCACTATTTTTGTTGCCTAAGCCTTCTGGTTGCATTTGTATTTGTGTTGACTTGAAGTCTGGTCAACCCACAGATGGTAGTTGACACTTATTCATTACCACGCCCTAAGGAATTCATGGACAGGCTTGGCGCAGGACGTTAGTTTCCTATGACAGATATGCATGATGCCTACTTGCAAATTCCATTGGATGAAGAATCACAGAAAGTGTTTTTTGTAAATAAATACTTAGGATTGCATTTGCCCTTTGGTAGTGCTTCCGCACCTGCCATTTTTCAACGTTACTTGGAACAGCTGACTGCAAGAGTGCTGTTTTGTTCAAACTACCTTGACAGTATTGCATCTCAGGTCATATGCTAGAGGAACACATTGCCAAATTACGTACTCTTTTTTAAGTGTTGTCAGAAGCAGGACTCCAGTGACATCTCAAAAAGTGTGACTTTTTCCAAACTGAACTACAGTACTTCGTTCATGTGATAAACAGTGCCCCATTCCAATCTCATTTGTTTGTAATCCATGACCTGCCTATTCCTCACAATGTGTCTGAACTGCAGTCAGCACTAGGTGAGATGAGGTACTACATTCTGTTCATACTGAATGCCACTCAGATTGCAGCTCCACTGCATTGCTTGTGTCGCAAAGACTGTCAAAATGCATTTCAGAAACTCAAAAATGCTTTTCCTAGTAACAGATGTTAGTGCATTTTGACCCTGATAAGCCCATAGTTTTGCAAGCTGATGTTTCTTCCTATGGAATTGGCGCAGTGCTTTCACACAGAATTGGTGCACAAGACAGACCTATTGCACTTGCCTCAAAGTTGCTCACGCAAACTCAGTGCAGTTATTCTAAAACTGAAAAAGAAGTTCTTGCTATTCTGTATGGTGTGATAAAATTCCATCACCATTTGTATGGTCTTATGTTCAATATAGTGACAGATCACAAGCCTTTGCAGTCCTTGTTTTATCCATCAAAGCTGGTTCCTACATGCACTGCTCAAAAATTGCAACATTGGGCTTTGCTGTTTTTTTTTTTTTTTTGCAGTACCAGTATGAAATTGTGTTCACACCTGCTGCAAAGCATGGCAATGCAGACGCCCTATCTCGCCTTGGCCCAGACTCGGATTTTGACGCATCTTGTTGCCACATCGATGCTCAGGACTGTAAATTGCTTGAATCTGAATAAAAATATCTGCTCACATAACCAAGATCATGGTTTTAGAGGAATATGGGTTATCTTCACTAGGTAAATCGGTACTACACCTCCAAAAAAGGCACTTAACTTTCACTGCTTCATAAAAATGCATCTCATATTAAAAACTTTTTCCACATTCACAGAAACATTCTCTGAAGCTCGCAGGATAGCTCTCAGGAATGGATGAACTTAACAGACATGTCCACTCACCGCTCCGAAACTAAGTTGGTATATTACTAATCGAATCCTGTTACTTCATTTCACAAGTCTGCTACGTTCCAATTATACGTTTTCACTTTTCGTTGGTTTTCAGTGTTAATTATTTCTTTAAGAGTTGCCAGGTCTTGAAGAAATACTATACATACTAATAGTTATAACAGGCAATTATTGTACTAGAGTGGGTACATAATATTCTAGCATCAAATGAATGCTGTGGTTGAAAAGTATGAAAAATAACCTACGTCCACTTTATATGACCAACCTGCACTGACGCACATGTCATTATTTTCACTGACAGCGGAATATCTTCCTCGTCCATAAAAATACAACGCCTGTCACCATCGCTGGATAAACAAAGTCGGCAAATACCAATTAGGTCTTTCAATTTTATTGGTTTTCTTCGACTGTACGTCTTCATGGATATTTTACACGACAACTACGCACAACACATACAAATAGATGGCATACAGAGTACTTTCTTAAGAAATCGCACAGTTTTTTCAAAACGAAGTATATAACAACTCCGAATAGATGAAGTTCCACCAAAACACTGCTGCATTTCGTACTCGCAACTCAATTCGTAGCTCACGCAACAATTTATCGTTTATATTACACACACGTAAAAATGTTTTCAAATAGTTCACACCTTATGTCACGTCAGAGGGGTGTAATACTAATTACAGTTTATTTACACTACAGCTCTCATTAAAAATGGAAACTATCCGACTGCAAAAGCGTAAGTTTGTCGTTGAGTACGGCGACGGCTGTCAGCATAATCTCTGACCGCAATGTGTGGGGAAGTTATCGTGTAATGATGAGAAGCATGTACGTGAACGTCATAGATTCTGGACTGATCGTTTCCTGAGAATGGTTGGGGTACGCAGATAAATTTGACAAATGAAAAGTTGTACAGCTTGTATACACAAAAGGAAAGTTCTGGCACAGAAGATATTTTAGCACTGATATCGTTGCAGAGTTGTCACAATTCTTGTAAAATGTTAGTGAAGAGTAGAGAAATCTCCCGTGTAAACATGAGACTAACTAATTTATTACAGTAACTAGAAATTTTGACAGGAATATGGAGGAACATGCATTGGTAATTATTACATTGAGTAGCACAGTAACAATTTTAAGAAAGTAATGACATATGAATCAATATTTGTATAGCATAAATTACACATATACGAACATATAAACAAACATGCAAAGCTGACGTTCGTGCATACCTGATCAAGTGAGTGGGACAAGTGTAAATTTATGTTGATGTAACAGTTTAAATTTGGAGAACAGTAGTTGGAATTTTATGTGATAGCTTATTAATTTAATATTTGCAGAATTTCACGCTTTCAAGAACTAACAGTTGCCCTGACAAATTAGTGGGAGATATGTTCTGCTGGGGGAATACAACACATGGTGAACTGGGATTAGGAGGTCTAGAGGAAGAGCAGATCCTGATACCAAGAGAACTGCGATTTTCGAAAGCTACTTGTGTAAAACAAGGTTAGTCTTGAACATATTCAATAAAAAATAAGTTACTCTTGACAGTTGCAATAAAATTTATGTTACTGATTTCAGTTGCTTGCGGTTACAATCACACCCTACTGTTAACATCAGATGGACAACTATATTCATGTGGAAACAATGACCATGGGCAACTTGGCCACAACAAGCCTTGCAAAAGACTTGGTGAGTTTTGAAACCAACAGCTAATATTTTTGTTGTCTTGGCATGAAGTCAAATCTTCAACAGATCTTGATAAGATTTCAAAGCAGTGTAAATATTGACAACTTGCTTTGGATATCAAAAAATGTAAAATTGTACACTTCACAAAGTAAGACTGCCGTAGCCTCTGAGTACAGTATAACTGAGTGAAAACTGGAATCAGTCAACTTGAACAAATATTCTAGGCCACAACAGTTTGTGATGATACAAAATGGAGTGATCACGTAAGCTTAATCGTAGGTGAAACATGAGGTAGACAGCTCCCAATTGTGCTAATTCTATCTATGCAAATAGCCAACCATATTTCAATTTTGCGTAGCAGTTGGGTAATCACCTTGTTGCAAAAAAAGATCAGAATCTCTGTTCATGTAGGCGGTAACACCATGAAAACAATGCTACATTTTGGATTAGATTAACTTTAATTTCAATTGATCCGTACTGAGGAGGTCCTCCAGGATGTAGAACATGTCAGAAAAACAATACATGACAAATATTTACAACTGAAACAAATAAGCTAATGTACCTTCCACATGTTCCAAGTGGAATGATCATCATTCTAATGAACACTATAGGGAAGAATCATTTTACACTCATGTACTAAGATCATGTTAGGTATAAAGCACTGAATTTAAAATTTAAAAAATGGTTTTTTATGTATGAGGTAATAAACATATATGAGCTGTTGGTTTGAAAAAGTTATACATTTTTGAATAAATATATTGGGAAGCAGTAGTTAGTATCCCTAGTTCCCTAAATAGGTTTCTGCAGGATGTTCTTGAGTTCACACTACATATAACTCTTATTGCACATTTTTGTACCTGGACAACTTTAGCTTGGCTTGATGAATTACCCCAAAAAAATAATCCCATATGACATTATGGAATGAAAGCAAGCATAGTACGCCAGCTTTTTCATTTTTATATCCCCTATGTGTGACACAATTCGCGTTGCAAATGGAGATTTATTAAGACACTTCAGCAGTACTGTATCGTGCTCCTCTCAGTTGAATTTATTATCAAGCTGTAATCCCAAGAATTTAACATTGTCCACTTCTATCTGCTTGTCATCATATGTTAGGCATGTACTCGTGGGAGACCCCTTACAAGTTCTGAACTGCATGTAGTGTGTTTTTTCAAAGTTTAGTGACAAAGAATTGGCTAGGAACCAGTGATTAACGTCCACAAATATTTTATCAGCTGATCTTTCTTAGACTACACTTGATTTGCTGTTTATTGCAATGTTTGTATCATCGGCAAGCAAAACAGATGTGGCATCTGGTAATGTTACTGATGAAACGTCATTGATACACACAAGATCGAACTTTGTGGGACCCCACATGTAGGCCTAATGAGTTCCCAGTTGGATGATGCCTGATAGCTCAATATGTGTCTCTTTCTAATAATGCCCTTTGTTTCCTGCCAGAGATAAAACGTTTGAACCATTTTGCAGCATTTCCTGTTACACCATAATATTCTAATTTACTTAAAAGGATATTGTGATTTACACAGTCAAATGCCTTTAACAGATAACAAAATATACCAGTTGCCTGCAATTTTTTGTCTAATGGGTTAAGTACATTTTCACTGTAAGTGTAGATAACCTTCTTAGTATCAGAACCCTTTAGAAATCTGAACTGCAACTTTGACAGTATGTGATAAGATGGTTATAAAGTCAATTGTACATTACCTTTTCTAAAATTTTTGAGAATGCTGGCAAAAGTGAAATTGGATGGAAATTGGATGCTATATCTCCCTTCTTAAACAATGGCTTAACTTCATCATATTTGAACCATTGAGGAAATATTCCACTGATAAACATTTTCTGTAGCTGTAGCTGATTCTGTGGCAGCATCTATATATGTTATTTTGACAGTGAAGCTCAGTGAAATATTCAGAAAATATTATGATTTTTTGGCAAAAGTAGTTCATAAATGACAATTATTCAGTGATATTAGTGTTCGAAATAATGCAGTGTAGTGTTAAGCAAGAGCCTGATGCTTAGATGTTACGAAAATTGAAGTATGTAGAGAACAGTTAGTAAAAAATTTTTCATTGAGGAGGGATGTCATATGATTTTTAAGAACAGATGGTTTGAATTAAATAATTTCATTATTTAGGATAAGTTGACATTTGATAATGTGTGCTGTTGCAGAAATTGCTTAGCTTCATAAAAAGGTACTTTGGCTTTAGGAAAGTGTCTGATTCCACCTGTCTGCTTTGACCTATGATGTCATCAATATGGCAGAAAGGCCTACCTCCATGTGTACGCAAAATGGCTATGATGTCGTCTCCACGTACATGTGCCAACAAACGTGAATAATAGTAAAAATGACACAGGAATTTCTCACTCTAGCAATAAAACAAAACTAACAGGAGAACTGTAGGAAATAGATTGTTTATAGTGGGCACACACTGAATAGGTAACAGTACAAAATTGAATCATCCCAAAACAAATATTATTAAAAAAATCTCAACTTACAACACAATGCTGCAGCCACAAAACATTTCACTCAGCCTATATCGCTCAAACGAAGCCCACGATACAACCCATATCTCCATTTCTGAGAAACGTAATTGGCTATTTCCTTTGACCAATATATTGCAAACGAACCTCTTGATACCAAAAAACCGACACTTACAAACTTGAAAAGTGGAATTGGATATTTCTCATGACCATTATAGCTCAAATGTAGCTCTCCATATCTGCTACTGGCAAACCACAAAAACTAACTACAAACTCACACATCTACATAACTCAGAAAATCCCAACAACTTGAAAACCCAAAAATCCCCATATTCACTAGGTCAATTAAAACACAGCTAATATACTGTAAATATAAAACAGACAAAACATCACAATTACTATAGAATAAAACCAAAACAAAAATTATAAGGGGCCATCAAGTGAAACCCGGTCACTAAAGTAAAGTAACGGTAACGATTTTATTAACTCAAAAATATAGTTATTCACAGTACACATACTCAAAAATAGTCACCAAAACTGTTGGCACATTTATCCCATTGCGACATTAGCCAGTCGATTCCATCCTTGAAGAAGCTAATAGGCTGCTGTTGGATCCAGGTCTGAACCCAGTCACACACTTCGTCGTCCGTTGTGAATCGATGTCTGTGAATAGCTTGTTTCAGCGGTCAAAACACATGAAAATCGGAAAGTGAAATGTTGGGACTGTATGGTGGATGTTCCAGCATTTCCTGTCGAAACTGCTGCAATGTCGTCTTCACTGCATCGCCCGTGTGTGGGTGGACATTATCATGCAGGAGGATAACGGCATTGGACAACATGCATAGGCATTTCGCCTTGATAGCTCGTCTAAGGTTCTGTAAAGTGGCTTGATAACTCTGGGTGTTGATGGTGGTTTTTTCATTCCAGTAACTCGACAAGCAGTGTCCCCTTTTGGTGAAAAAATGAGGACATCATGTCCATATCAGAACTGTTGTGCACTGCCTTTGATTTCTTTGGAGGTGGTGAAGTTGCATGTGTCCATTGCTTGCTCTGAGGCTTGCTTTCCATTTCAAAATGGTGAAACCATGTTTCATCACCTCTGACAATATGCGACAGAAAGCTGTATTCCTCCTCATGATAACTTTGCCACACTGGCACTATGCAGCATCAAACGGTGCACACGTGTCAGTCTCTCTACCGATATATGGTACCACCATACCTGCAGTTACGTGGTGCCACCTTAGGTGTAAGGTAAAGGTAGACACACTGACCAGGTTTCATTTGAATGAACCTCATACTTACCAACAAAAGCCTCCAAACTAATCAGACCAAACAGAAACACAAAACACAGAAACAAATAAGAAATAACGACAATAACTGACTGGAAACACTTTCAAATCCACGTTACAGGACTGACTAGCCACAGTCAAATAAACCCAAGTTACCACAGTGATAAACAAGACTAAAATGAACCCAAATACCACGCATTAAACTCAGCACTTCAACATTCACCACCAGATAGTCCCATCAAATACAACGCAGCATCCACAAACATGAACTAACTCAAAAATACTGCACCATAGCAACGTCAATCACCACAGCACCATTACCTCACGGGTCAAAGCAGATGGATGGCATTGGATGATTCCAATGACCCGCTTCTCTGCCTCCTCCCCCCCCCCCTCCCCCCCCCCCCCCCTCTCTCTCTCTCTCTCTCTCTCTCTCTCTATATATATATATATATATATATATATATATATATATATATATATATATATAAGAAACAAAGATGATGTGACTTACCAAACGAAAGCGCTGGCAGGTCGATAGAAACACAAACAGACACATACATACACACAAAATTCTAGCTTTTGCAACCAACGGTTGCTTCGTCAGGAAAGAGGGAAGGAGAGGGAAAGACGAAAGGATGTGGGTTTTAAAGGAGAGGGTAAGGAGTCATTCCAATCCAGGGAGCGGAAAGACTTACCTTAGGGGGAAAAAAGGACGGGTATCCACTCGCGCGCGCACACACACACACACACACACACACACACACACACACACACACACACATATCCATCCACACATATACAGACACAAGCAGACATGTTAAAAGGCAAAGAGTTTGGGCAGGAGTAGGATTAGATCCTTTTTCTTCGTGGCAAAGTGGTATTTCCAGCAGAGAGTACAAGTGTAGGACAGTAAATCTTTGACGAGGGCTGTTTGGTTGAATCTGGGAGTGGGGCTGAAGGTGAGGCCTTTGGATAGGACAGAGGTTTCGGATTGGGAGAGAGGTTTGGAGGAAAGGTTAACTACTGAATTAGGGTGTTGTGGTTCCAGATTGTGTTGATTGGAATTTTTAGGTTTTGGAGGGAGTGGAGCTGGAAGTGGGAGATTGAGTAGATGGGAGAGACTGGGTTTGTGTGCAATGAGAGGAGGTTGAGGTTTGCTGGAAAGCTTGTAAAGGGTGAGTGAGTTGCCAGGACTGGAATAGGTGGTGGTGGGAGGGTGCATGGGACAGGTTTTACACCGGGGGCGGTTACAGAGGTAGGAGCCAGAGGGTAGGGAAGGTGGTTTGGGGATTTCATAGGGATGAACTAAGAGGTTGCGAAGGTTAGGTGGACGGCGGAAAGACACTCTTGGTGGAGTGGGGAGGATTTCATGAAGGATGGATCTCATTTCAGGGCAGGATTTGAGGAAGTCGTATCCCTGCTGGAGAGCCACATTCAGAATCTGATCCAGTCCCGGAAAGTATCCCGTCACAAGTGGGGCACTTTTGGGGTTCTTCTGTGGAAGGTTCCGGGTTTGAGGAGATGAGGATGTGGCTCTGGTTATTTGCTTCTGTACCAGGTCGGGAGGGTAGTTACGGGATGCAAAAGCTGTTTTCAGGTTGTTGGTGTAATGGTTCAAGGATTCCGGACTGGAGCAGATTCGTTTGCCACGAAGACCAAGGCTGTAGGGAAGGGACCGTTTGATGTGGAATGGGTGGCAGCTGTCATAATGGAGGTACTGTTGCTTGTTGGTGGGTTTAATGTGGACGGACGTGTGAAGCTGGCCATTGGACAGGTGGAGGTCAACGTCAAGGAAAGTGGCATGGGATTTGGAGTAGGACCAGGTGAATCTGATGGAACCAAAGGAGTTAAGGTTGGAGAGGAAATTCTTCAGTTCTTCTTCACTGTGAGTCCAGATCACGAAAATGTCATCAATAAATCTGTACCAAACTTCGGGTTGGCAGGCCTGGGTAACCAGGAAGGCTTCCTCTAAGCGACCCATGAATAGGTTGGCATACGATGGGGCCATCCTGGTACCCATGGCTGTTCCCTTTAATTGTTGGTATGTCTGGCCTTCAAAAGTGAAGAAGTTGTGGGTCAGGATGAAGCTGGCTAAGGTAATGAGGAAAAAGGTTTTAGGTAGGGCGGCAGGTGATCGGCGTGAAAGGAAGTGCTCCATCGCAGCGAGGCCCTGGACATGCGGAATATTTGTGTATAAGGAAGTGGCATCAATGGTTACAAGGATGGTTTCCGGGGGTAACAGACTGGGTAGGGATTCCAGGCGTTTGAGAAAGTGGTTGGTGTCTTTGATGAAGGATGGGAGACTGCATGTAATGAGTTGAAGGTGTTGATCTACGTAGGCAGAGATGCGTTCGGTGGGGGCTTGGTAACCAGCTACAATGGGACGGCCGGGATGATTGGGTTTGTGAATTTTGGGAAGAAGGTAGAAGGTGGGGTGCGGGGTGTTGGTGGGGTCAGGAGGTTGATGGAGTCGGGTGAAAGGTTTTGTAGGGGGCCTAAGGTTCTGAGGATTCCTTGAAGCTCCGCCTGGACATCAGGAATGGGATTGCCTTGGCAAACTTTGTAAGTAGTGTTGTCTGAAAGCTGACGCAGTCCCTCAGCCACATACTCCCGACGATCAAGTACCACAGTTGTGGAACCCTTGTCCGCCGGAAGAATGACGATGGATCGGTCAGCCTTCAGATCACGGATAGCCTGGGCTTCAGCAGTGGTGATGTTGGGAGTAGGATTAAGGTTTTTTAAGAAGGATTGAGAGGCAAGGCTGGAAGTCAGAAATTCCTGGAAGGTTAGGAGAGGGTGATTTTGAGGAAGAGGAGTTGGGTCCCGCTGTGACGGAGGACGGAACTGTTCCAGGCATGGTTCAATTTGGATAGTGTCTTGGGGAATTGGATCATTAGGAGTAGGATTAGGATCATTTTTCTTCGTGGCAAAGTGATATTTCCAGCAGAGAGTACGGGTGTAGGACAGTAAATCTTTGACGAGGGCTGTTTGGTTAAATCTGGGAGTGGGGCTGAAGGTGAGGCCTTTGGATAGGACAGAGGTTTCGGATTGGGAGAGAGGTTTGGAGGAAAGGTTAACTACTGAATTGGGGTGTTGTGGTTCCAGATTGCGTTGATTGGAATTTTGAGGTTTTGGAGGGAGTGGAGCTGGAAGTGGGAGATTGAGTAGATGGGAGAGACTGGGTTTGTGTGCAATGAGAGGAGGTTGAGGTTTGCTGGAAAGGTTGTGAAGGGTGAGTGAGTTGCCTTTCCGGAGGTGGGAAACCAGGAGATTGGATAGTTTTTTAAGGTGGAGGGTGGCATGCTGTTCTAATTTGCGGTTGGCCTGTAGGAGGATGCTCTGAACAACAGGTGTGGATGTGGGAGAGGAAAGATTGAGGATTTTTATAAAGGATAGGAGTTGATGGGCGTGTTGATTGGCTGAGTGGATGTGTAGGTGAAGGATTAGGTGGGTGAGGGCAATGGATTGTTTGGTTTGGATCAGATTCTGAATGTGGCTCTCCAGCAGGGATACGACTTCCTCAAATCCTGCCCTGAAATGAGATCCATCCTTCATGAAATCCTCCCCACTCCACCAAGAGTGTCTTTCCGCCGTCCACCTAACCTTCGCAACCTCTTAGTTCATCCCTATGAAATCCCCAAACCACCTTCCCTACCCTCTGGCTCCTACCCCTGTAACCGCCCCCGGTGTAAAACCTGTCCCATGCACCCTCCCACCACCACCTATTCCAGTCCTGTAACCCGGAAGGTGTACACGATCAAAGGCAGAGCCACGTGTGAAAGCACCCACGTGATTTACCAACTGACCTGCCTACACTGTGAAGCGTTCTATGTGGGAATGACCAGCAACAAACTGTCCATTCGCATGAATGGACACAGGCAGACAGTGTTTGTTGGTAATGAGGATCACCCTGTGGCTAAACATGCCTTGGTGCACGGCCAGCACATCTTGGCACAGTGTTACACCGTCCGGGTTATCTGGATACTTCCCACTAACACCAACCTGTCAGAACTCCGGAGATGGGAACTTGCCCTTCAGCATATCCTTTCTTCTCGCTATCCGCCAGGCCTCAATCTCCGCTAATTTCAATTTCAATTTGCCGCCGCTCATACCTCACCTGTCTTTCAACTTCATCTTTGCCTCTGTACATCTGCCCCGACTGACATCTCTGCCCAAACTCTTTGCCTTTACAAATGTCTGCTTGTGTCTGTGTATGTGTGGATGGATATGTGTGTGTGTGCGAGTGTATACCTGTCCTTTTTTCCCCCTAAGGTAAGTCTTTCCGCTCCCGGGATTGGAATGACTCCTTACCCTCTCCCTTAAAACCCATATCCTTTTGTCTTTCCTTCTCCTTCCCTCTTTCCTGACGAGGCAACCATTGGTTGCGAAAGCTAGAATTTTGTGTGTATGTTTGTGTTTGTTTGTGTGTCTATCGACCTGCCAGCGCTTTTGTTTGGTAAGTTTCATCATCTTTCTTTTTTTTTTATATATATATATATATATATATATATATATATATATATATATATATATATATATATATATATATATATATATATATATATATAGTTGTTGTGGTCTTCAGTCCTGAGACTGGTTTGATGCAGCTCTCCATGCTACTCTATCCTGTGCAAGCTTCTTCATCTCCCAGTACCTACTGCAGCCTACATCCTTCTGAATCTGCTTAGTGTATTCATCTCTTGGTCTCCCTCTACGATTTTTACCCTCCACGCTGCCCTCCAATACTAAATTGGTGATCCCTTGATGCCTCAGAACATGTCCTACCAACCGATCCCTTCTTCTGCTCAAGTTGTGCCACAAACTTCTCTTCTCCCCAATCCTATTCAATACTTCCTCATTAGTTATGTGATCTACCCATCTAATCTTCAGAATTCTTCTGTAGCACCACATTTCGAAAGCTTCTATTCTCTTCTTGTCCAAACTATTTATCGTCCATGTTTCACTTCCATACATGGCTACACTCCATACAAATACTTTCAAAAATGACTTCCTGACACTTAAGTTCTATACTCGATGTTAACAAATTTCTCTTCTTCAGAAACGCTTTCCTTGCCATTGCCAGCTACATTTTATATCCTCTCTACTTCGACCATCATTAGTTATTTTGCTCCCCAAATAGCAAAACTCCTTTACTACTTTAAGTGCCTCATTTCCTAATCTAATTCCCTCAGCAACACCCGACTTAATTAGACTACATTCCATTATCCTTGTTTTGCTTTTGTTGATGTTCATCTTATATCCTCCTTTCAAGACACTGTCCATTCCATTCAACTGCTCTTCCAAGTCCTTTGCTGTCTCTGACAGAATTACAATGTCATCGGCAAACCTCAAAGTTTTTATTTCTTCTCCATGAATTTTAATACCTACCCCGAATTTTTCTTTTGTTTCCTTTACTGCTTGCTCAATATACAGATTGAACAACATTGGGGAGAGGCTACAACCCTGTCTTACTCCCTTCCCAACCACTGCTTCCCTTTCATGTCCCTCGACTCTTATAACTACCATCTGGTTTCTGTACAAATTGTAAATAGCCTTTCGCTCCCTGTATTTTACCCCTGCCACCTTTAGAATTTGAAAGAGAGTATTCCAGTCAACATTGTCAAAAGCTTTCTCAGTCTACAAATGCTAGAAACATAGGTTTGCCTTTCCTTAATCTTTCTTCTAAGATAAGTCGTAAGGTCAGTATTGCCTCGTGTGTTCCAGTGTTTCTACGGAATCCAAACTGATCTTCCCCGATATATATATATATATATATATATATATATATATATATTATATATAAAAACAAAGATGAGGTGACTTACCGAACAAAAGCGCTGGCAGGTCGATAGACACACAAACAAACACAAACATACACACAAAATTCAAGCTTTCGCAACAAACTGTTGCCTCATCAGGAAAGAGGGAAGGAGAGAGGAAGACGAAAGGAAGTGGGTTTTAAAGGAGAGGGTAAGGAGTCATTCCAATCCCGGGAGCGGAAAGACTTACCTTAGGGGGAAAAAAGGACAGGTATACACTCGCACACACGCACATATCCATCCACACATACAGACACAAGCAGACATATTTAAAGACAAAGAGTTTGGGCAGAGATGTCAGTCGAGGCAGAAGTGTAGAGGCAAAGAAGTTGTTGAAAGACAGGTGAGGTATGAGTGGCGGCAACTTGAAATTAGCGGAGATTGAGGCCTGGCGGATGACGTGAAGAGAGGATATACTGAAGGGCAAGTTCCCATCTCCGGAGTTCGGATAGGTTGGTGTTGGTGGGAAGTATCCAGATAACCCGGACGGTGTAACACTGTGCCAAGATGTGCTGGCCGTGCACCAAGGCATGTTTAGCCACAGGGTGATCCTCATTACCAACAAACACTGTCTGCCTGTGTCCATTCATGCGAATGGACAGTTTGTTGCTGGTCATTCCCACATAGAATGCGTCACAGTGTAGGCAGGTCAGTTGGTAAATCACGTGGGTGCTTTCACACGTGGCTCTGCCTTTGATCGTGTACACCTTCCGGGTTACAGGACTGGAGTAGGTGACGGTGGGAGGGTGCATGGGACAGGTTTTGCATCGGGGGCGGTTACAAGGATAGGAGCCAGAGGGTAGGGAAGGTGGTTTGGGGATTTCACAGGGATGAACTAACAGGTTACGAAGGTTAGGTGGACGGCGGAAAGACACTCTTGGCGGAGTGGGGAGGATTTCATGAAGGATGGATCTCATTTCAGGGCAGGATTTGAGGAAGTCGTATCCCTGCTGGAGAGCCACATTCAGAGTCTGGTCCAGTCCCGGAAAGTATCCTGTCACAAGTGGGGCACTTTTGTGTTTCTTCTGTGGGGGATTCTGGGTTTGAGGGGACGAGAATCCCCCACAGAAGAAACACAAAAGTGCCCCACTTGTGACAGGATACTTTCCGGGACTGGACCAGACTCTGAATGTGGCTCTCCAGCAGGGATACGACTTCCTCAAATCCTGCCCTGAAATGAGATCCATCCTTCATGAAATCCTCCCCACTCCGCCAAGAGTGTCTTTCCGCCGTCCACCTAACCTTCGTAACCTGTTAGTTCATCCCTGTGAAATCCCCAAACCACCTTCCCTACCCTCTGGCTCCTATCCTTGTAACCGCCCCCGATGCAAAACCTGTCCCATGCACCCTCCCACCGTCACCTACTCCAGTCCTGTAACCCGGAAGGTGTACACGATCAAAGGCAGAGCCACGTGTGAAAGCACCCACGTGATTTACCAACTGACCTGCCTACACTGTGACGCATTCTATGTGGGAATGACCAGCAACAAACTGTCCATTCGCATGAATGGACACAGGCAGACAGTGTTTGTTGGTAATGAGGATCACCCTGTGGCTAAACATGCCTTGGTGCACGGCCAGCACATCTTGGCACAGTGTTACACCGTCCGGGTTATCTGGATACTTCCCACCAACACCAACCTATCCGAACTCCGGAGATGGGAACTTGCCCTTCAGTATATCCTCTCTTCACGTCATCCGCCAGGCCTCAATCTCCGCTAATTTCAAGTTGCCGCCACTCATACCTCACCTGTCTTTCAACAACTTCTTTGCCTCTACACTTCTGCCTCGACTGACATCTCTGCCCAAACTCTTTGTCTTTAAATATGTCTGCTTGTGTCTGTATGTGTGGATGGATATGTGCGTGTGTGCGAGTGTATACCTGTCCTTTTTTCCCCCTAAGGTAAGTCTTTCCGCTCCCGGGATTGGAATGACTCCTTACCCTCTCCTTTAAAACCCACTTCCTTTCGTCTTCCTCTCTCCTTCCCTCTTTCCTGATGAGGCAACAGTTTGTTGCGAAAGCTTGAATTTTGTGTGTATGTTTGTGTTTGTTTGTGTGTCTATCGACCTGCCAGCGCTTTTGTTCGGTAAGTCACCTCATCTTTGTTTTTATATATATATATATATATATAAAAATAGAAGGAAACATTCCACGTGGGAAAAATTATATATAAAAACAAAGATGAAGTGACTTACCGAACGAAAGCGCTGGCAGGTCGATAGACACACAAACATACACACAAAATTCAAGCTTTCGCAACAAACTGTTGCCTCATCAGGAAAGAGGGAGAGGGGAAGACGAAAGGAAGTGGGTTTTAATGGAGAGGGTAAGGAGTCATTCCAATCCCGGGAGCGGAAAGACTTACCTTAGGGGGAAAAAAGGGCAGGTATACACTCGCACACACGCACATATCCATCCACACATCCACACATGGGTGTCTGTATGTGTGGATATGTGCGTGTGTGCGAGTGTATACCTGCCCTTTTTTCCCCCTAAGGTAAGTCTTTCCGCTCCCGGGATTGGAATGACTCCTTACCCTCTCCCTTAAAACCCACTTCCTTTCGTCTTCCCCTCTCCTTCCCTCTTTCCTGATGAGGCAACAGTTTGTCGCGAAAGCTTGAATTTTGTGTGTATGTTTGTGTTTGTTTGTGTGTCTATCGACCTGCCAGCGCTTTCGTATGGTAAGTCACATCATCTTTGTTTTTAAATATATTTTTCTCGCATGGTAGTTTCCCTATATATATAATCATTCGCAAATGGAAGATAGCTAATAATAAGTTATTACCATGATCATTGTGTACTGATGGTCATTTCTTTCCCTACTTTACTTCCACAGTAGTGCTTCACAGCACTAAACACAGGATGAGAATTACACTTTGATAAGTAAATATAATTTAAGATCCTTTATCATTTTACACTGTTTTACCTTTGTATAATGTAGCAGCTTTCTATTATTGCAGAATGTACTTGTGTTTCTTATACAATTAAAATTGTTCTAATATTTTTTGTGATCATAGACTGGAAGTAAAGAAACAAATTCTGTACTCCCTTGATTGGTGTATGTCACACCATGCTTAAGTTTGTAATGCTCTGAAAATAAGTGTACATTTATGTAAAATGTGAGTAAAGCTATAAGTTGCTTAACATTTTCCACCAAGGTCATAAAGTATGGAAGTGGTGTAGCCTTATAATGTTCATTGTGTTACTGCAAGTCTTGTAAACCCAAAGAAATTATATACAATATGTTTTGTTTAAACACTACTGTAGGTTTGTAAAAAGATGTCTGGCTTTAAAACAACAAAGTGAATGTCTTCTTTCGTCACAGAGCAAGTGGATGGTCTTGAAGCCTACATTATAACCCAAGCTTCTTGTGGCATCAGTCACTCGTTAGCTGTCAATGAATGGGGTCAAGTTTTTGCGTGGGGTTCGGATTCACATGGACAGTTGGGTAAGTATGAAAATATTTTTTGATATGTTTACAGTTGATAGCATGTGTAAGAACTACAATTCTGGATTAAAAAGATTTGCCACTAGCATGGGTTGAGAGTTATAGTATTTTGGGGCGCTCTCTTGTATTGGATGTTTATGTGTGAAGTTGTGTGTTAGGTATCTCAGTGAGTTATTAGATGCTATTAACTGAATCTGTGAGGTTGTCATTTGACAAGTACTGGTACGCTAGTGAATTGCTTTTGCTTTAGATATTGTCAGAAATGAATTCGTGTTTGTCTTTGGTATTATTAGTGCCATGTGTTTCTTGGGGTCCCAAATTTGATAGTGTGTCTGTGTGTTCTTGGAGTCATTCACAGTGGTGTTCTTCAATAAAATCATCATTACAAGCTGTGTCTGTTCCAATAAAACACTATACCTTTTGATAGCTGCCTCCACTGTTAGGAGTTAAAATCATTGACTGTCAGGGGTGGCTTGTCATTCTGCTTGTGTGATGCAATAGCACCATCTGGATCATTAACGGCAGGGTACTTCCTATACTACAGTGAATGTTATGAGATGAGATGATGGGTGGCATAGACATGGGATTCTCAATGTCCCGCCTTTGGGATCTTCTTAATGGAGAACTGCAAGATGCAGCCATCTTTCTTCTGGTGGTACATTGACGACACCTTCGTAATATGGCCTCATGGTGGAATTGCACTGTAGCAGTTTGTCAACCATATGAACAGTTGAGGGCTGCTATTCAGGTACCTGTCCACAGCTCATGGTCTAGTGGCTAGCATTGCTACCTCTGAATCACGGGGTCTCGGGTTCAATTCCCAGCCAGGTTGGGGATTTTGCATCCCATCCAGATAACGATAGCTGTAGGAAACCCAGAAGTATCTATGTAAGATTGAAAGAACTTCCTTCCACAGGTGAGAGTATTAAAATGGTTGACTACTGAAGCATTCACAAGGAAGTGCCATAGTTTGAAGCCTTTTGAAAAACAGTGAAGCTCACATAATACAAGGCAAAGGAAGCTGGTTGAAACCTGAAATTGATAGCAGTGAATTTTTTTGGGAAAATTTAAATATATATCGAAAGGATAGACAAAAGGGAAATTGAGGTGGTGAATTTGTTGCAGTAGACAAGAAAATCAAATCCACTGAGATAGAAATTGAAGCTGCATTTGAGATTGTTTGGGCAAGACTCGGTATTAGGGATGGGCATAAAAAGATAAATGGATGCTTTTACCGCCTACCAAATTCTTCTCCTGATGGAGCTGAAAATTTAAGAGAATACCTCAGTTCACTTGTACATTAGTTCAGCAATCATACTGTAATCATCAGCGGAGACTTCAATCATCCAACAGTTAATTGGGAAAATTACAGTTTTGTTAGTCATGGGCATGATAAGACTTCCTCTGAAACATTACTAAATGCCTCCTCCGAAAACTACTTAAGACAGATAGTTAGCAACTCCACTCATGATAGACATGTATTGCATCTAGTGGCAACAGACATGACCTCTTTCAGGATGTCCACATTGTAACTGGTGTCAGTGTCCATGATGCAGTTATGGCATCAGAGTACAAAGGACAACTAAAGCAAGCAGAAAGATATATGTGCTGTCTCTAAGAAGTTTGGCGAATGGTGTCATATCGGAATGGAAACTTGGTGCATGTGTGCGTGCATGCACATAGGTCTTCAGAAACTTGAGAAGAATCGATACACGGCATGCAGTTCATGCGACTGGCCGTGTAAACAGACTGCGATCAGTTGAATGTAGTCAGTGTGAGAGGAAGTGTCACAGCACAATGGAACAATGTGTAAACGTCAATTTCTGCTACAGATTGTGGAAGACTGCAACGGAGACACATGGAATGTCTGTGTAGGTGTACGGGAGGGAAACCGTGAGCAGAATGTGTGTTTACAAATGGTTTAAATGCTTCCATGAAGGGAAGGAAACAAAAGAACCATGTTCAGGTCAGCCATCGACAGGTAGAAACCCCCAGAAAAGGTAAAGAAAGTGTGACAAATGCTGGCACAAGATCGGTGATGGACTCTCAGATTGCAGAGTAATTGGGCATTAGTAAGGACATGGTGCGCACCATCGTCCGCGATTATTTGGGTAAGGGGAAGATCTGCTCCCCAGTTTGTCTGCATAAGCTTACAGACAAACAAAAAGCAAAATGGATGGAAACTTCTGGTGATTTCATTTCTATGTGTGACCATGATCCATTGCTTCTGAACACCACTGCACGGGAGTGGAGACTTGGTGCCACCAGTTTAATCCGGAATCAAAACGGCAGTTGATGTCACGGTGTTCACTGCTTCGCCATGACCAATAAAAAAATCCGTCTGCAAAAATCCAAGGTGAAAACATTGCTGATCGGCTTCTTCGAAAACAACGGTACCATCCACTAGGAATTTGTTCCTGGAGGTCAAACCATTAATGCTGCATTTTACCAGTCCCTTTTGAACCGATTGCTAAAGCGTATCCGGCAGGTTTAGCCAGAGATGCACAGCAATGGAAAATGGATGCTGCTCCATGACAATGCCCCTGCGCACTGCGTAATCCATGTGCGCCAATTTGTGGCTCAGAAGATGGTAACAGTTTGTGAGCACCCTCCATATGCCCCTGATCTGGCTCCTGTGGACTTCTTCCTGTCTCTCTGCTGAAGGTGGTCATTGTACACATGTGAATGCCATCAAAGATCGTGTGAGAGCTGTTCTGCAATCGATTCCACAGGAAGCCATTGCTGATAGTTTCCAGAGGCCATAAGAATATTGTCAGAAGTGTGTTGCAGTGGGTTGCCACTATTTTGAAGGGCAATAAAGAACATTTGTTTGTTTTGTTTGTTGTCTGATAGCATTCACCTTAGTTTGTAGACACACCAGTTATATGTCCAGTAAACTAGATTAAAAAATCAGTAGTGTCATATCTCAGTGAGGAACTTTTAACTTTCAGCACAAGTCAGGAGCAAGAATAGGAACTGTGGCTCAAGTTTAAAAGAAAAATTGACTATACACTGGAAAGATGTGTACCAAGTAGGACAGTTCATAATGGAAGGAACCTCAACTGTATACAGTCATTGTGAACAAACTTCTAAAGAAGCAGAGATTATTGCATAATAGGTGTGAAACAAAGTGTAGGGCTATAGATCGAGAGATGTTGGATGAAGCTGTAAAGATAGCAATGTGTGATGTCTCCAGCGAATACCATAACAGAATACTGTCAAATGATCTTTCACAAAACCCAAAGAAATTCTGGTTTTATGTAGAGGCTTTAGTGGCATCAAAGTCAGTGTCCAGTCATTAGCGAACGAGACAGGAACTGAAATTGAGGATAACAAAGCAGAAGCTGAAATGGTTTACTCTGTTTTCAAATGTTGCTTTACAAAGGAAAACCAAGGAGATTTAACCCAATTCAATCCCCGTACCACTGAAAAGATGAGAGAAATAAGTATCAGTGTCACAGTGGTGTTGAGAAACAGCTGAAATTGTTAAAATTGAACAGAGCTCCAGAGCCAGATGGAATCCCTACTAGATTCTACGCTGAATTTGCAGCTGAGATAGCCACTCTTTTTAACTATAACCTAGTGTAGATCCCTCGAACAGAAAACCATGCCCAGTTATTGAAAAAAAAAGCACAAGTCACACCCGTCTACAAGAAGGATGGTAAAAGTGATCCACGAAACTACCATCCAGTATCCTTGACATTGTTTTGTTATATAGTCTTAGAACATATTCTGAGCTCAAACATAATGAGGTATCTTGAACAGAATGACCTCCTCCGTGCCAACCAGCAGGGATTCCGGAAACATTGATCACATGAAACTCAACTCATACTTTTCTCACATGCCATACTGAAAGCTTTTTGTCAAGGCAGTAAGGTAGATGGAGTATTTTGTGACTTGACTCAGTACCACACCTATGCTTGTTGTCAAAAGTCCGATCATACGGGGTGTTCATGTTGTATATTAATGTCATTTCAGACATTATTAATAATAATCTCAGACTTTTTGCAGATGATGCAGTTTCCTTTAATGAAGTAATGTCAGAAAGCAGAGGCATAAATATTCAGTCAGATCTTGATAAGATTTCAAAGTGTGCAAAGATTGGCAACTTGCTTTAAATGTTCAGAAAAATGTAAAATTTTGCACATCACAAAACCAGAAGAATGCGGTGTCCTATAACTATAATATAAATGAGTAGCTGTTGAAATCTGCCAACTCGTACAAATTTCTGAATTTAGCACTTTGTAAGGATATTAAATAAGGGAAGTGCAATCAGCCTACAAAGAAGATAGCTTAGAAATCACTCTTGTGACCGGTTCTAGAATATTGCTCATGTGTGTGGAATCCATATGAAATAGAGCTAACAGGGGGTATTGAATGTATACAGAGAAGGGCAGCATCAATGGTCATAGATCTGTTTGATCTATGAGAGAGTGTCACAGAGATACTGAAGGAATTGAACTGAAAGGCTCTTGAAGATAGATGTAAACCATCCCAAGAAAGTCTAATAACAAATTTTCAAGAGCGGACTATAAATGATGACGCTAGGCTTATAACACAAGCTCTATGTATGTTTACATAGGGATCTTGAGCATAAGATTAGAATAATTACGGGGAGGTGACCATGAGAAAAAGACTGAATAACTAATAAAAGCAATGAGTCGGGGCGTGGAATGTCTGAAGTTTGAACATGGTAGGGAAGCTGGAAAATCTGAAAACGGAAATGTAATTGCTCAATCTTGATATAGTAGGGGTCAGTGAAGTGAAATGGAAAGAAGACAAGTATTTCTGGTCACATGAGTAAAGGATAATATCAGTAGCAGCAGAAAATGGTATAATGGGAGTAGGATTCATTATGAATAGGAAGGTAGGACAGAGAGGGTGTTACTGTGAACGGTTCAGTGATAGGATTGTTCTTATCAGAATTGACAACAAACCAACACCAACAATTATAGTTCAGGTATACATGCCGATATTGCAAGCTGTAGATGAAGAGCTAGAGAACGTATATGAGAATATTGAAAGTGTAATACAGTACATAAAGGGAGATGAAAATGTAATAGTCATGGGAGAATGGAATACAGTTGTAGGGGAGGGATTAGAAGAAAAGGGTACAGGAGAATATGGTCTTGGGACAAGGAATGAGAGAGGAGAAAGACTGACTGAGCTCTGTAATAAATTTTAGCTAGTGATAGCGAATACTCTGTTCAAGAATCACAAGAGAAGGAGTTATACTTGGAAGAGGCTAGGTGATATGGGAAGATTTCAGTTAGATTATGTTGTGGTCAGACAGAGATTCCGAAATCAGATATTGGATTGTAAGGTGTACCCAGGAGCAGATACAGACTCAGGTCACAATGTAGTAGTGATGAAGAGAAGGCTGAAGTTTAAGATATTAGTCAGGAAGAATCAGTGTGCAAAGAGGGGGGCATGGAAGTACTAAGGAATGACGAGATATGTTTGAAGTTTTCTAAGCAATAAGGAATAGCTCAGTAGGCAGTAAAGTAGAAGAGGAATGGACAGCTCCAAAAAGTGAATCACCGAAGTTGGAAAGCAAAACATATATACAAAGAACGTAACTGTGAAGAAACAATGGGTAACAGAAGAAACACTTCAGTTGATCGATGGAAGAGAAGAGTACAAAAATGTTGAGGGATATTCAGGAATACAGAAATACAAGAAACTGAGGAATGAAATAAATAGGAAGTGCAGGGAAGCTAAGGTGAAATGGCTGCATGAAAAATGTGAAGAAGTCTAAAAAGAAATGATTTTCAGAAGGACTGACTCAGCATGTAGGAAAGTCAAAACAGTCTTCGGTGAAATTAAAAGCAATGTAGAGGAGGGAGCAGATAGATGGAAAGAGTACATTGGATGCCTCTTATAAGGGGGTGGATTTGTCTGATGTGATATGGAAAGAAACAGGAATTGATTTAGCAGAGATAGAGGGGCCAGTATGTGAATCGGAATTCAAGAGAGCTTTGGACAACTTAACATCAAATAAGGCTGCAGGGATAGATACATCATTGGTGGAAGTGACAACGAAATGACCATTCACATTGATGTGTAGTGTTTGAATTTGGAGACATACGTTTTGACTTTCAGAAAAGTATTGTGCACACAATTCTGAGGACTGCAGATGCTGACAAGTGTGAGAATTATCGCACAGTCAGCTTAACAGCTCATGCATCCAATTTGCTGACAAGAATGATATACAGAAGAAGAGAAAAGGAAATTGAGGATGTATTAGATGACTAACAATTTGTCTTAGGAAAGGTAAAGGCACCAGAGAGGCAATTCTGTTGCTGTGGTTGATACTGGAAGCAAGACTAAAGAAAAATCAACACATGTTCATAGGATTTCTCGATCTGGAAAAAGGATTCGACAGTGTAAAATGGTGCAAGATATTTGAAATTCTGAGAAAAATAATGGTAAGCTATAGGGAGAGAGCAGGTAATATACAATATATACAAGAGCCAAGGGGGAATAATAAGAGTGGACAACCAAGAACAAAGTGCTTGGATTAAAAAAGAGTGTAAGACAGGGATGTAGCCTTTTGCCCCTACTGTTCAATCTGTACATTGAAGAAGCAATGATGGAAATAAAAGAAAAGTTCAGGAGAGGAATTAAAATTCAAAGTGAAAGGGTATCAATGATACGATTCACTGATGACATTGCTATCCTGAGTGAAAGCGAAGAAGAATTGCATGATCTGCTGAATGGAGTGAACTGTCTAATGAGTACAGAATATGGACTGAAAGCAAATTGAAGCAAGATGAAAGTAATGAGAACAGTGGGAAACTTAACACCAGGATTGATGGTCACGAAGTTAAGGATTCTGCTACCTAGGCAGAAACATAACCAGTGACCGACAGAGCAAGGACACAAAGAGCAGACTAGCACTGGCAAAAAGGGATTTCTTGGCTGAGAGAAGTGTACTAGTATCAAACATAGGCTTTAATTTGAGGAAGAAATTTCTGAGAATGTACATTTGGAGCACAGCACTTTATGTTAGTGAAACATGGACTGTGGGAAAACTGGAACAGAAGAGAATCAAAGAATTTGAGATGTGGTGCTACTGATGAATGTTGAAAATTAGATGGACTGATAAGGCAAAGAATGAGGAGATTCTGCGTAGAATTGGAGAGGAAAAGAATATGTGGAAAACACAGACAAGGAGAAGTGGCAACAAGCTAGGACATCTATTAAGACATCAGGGAATACCGAGTGAGGTGGCGCAGTGGTTAGCACACTGGACTCGCATTCGGGAGGACGACTGTTCAATCCCGTCTCCGCCCATCCTGATCTAGGTTTTCCGTGATTTCCCTAAATCGTTTCAGGCAATTGCCGGGATGGTTCCTTTCAAAGGGCACGTCCGATTTCCTTCCCAATCCTTCCTTAACCCGAGCTTGCGCTCCATCTCTAATGACCTCGTTGTCGACGGGACGTTAAACACTAACCACCACCACCACCACCACCACCACCACCACCACCACCACCACCATCAGGGAATAACTTCCATGGTACTAGGGGGAGCTGTAGAGGGCAAAAAAGGTAAAGATAAGACTGCTCCATACTATAAAGATTACACTTTAAGTTTCAGACAGGCACAGTTAAAATACATTTACACATAAGCTTTCAGCCACAGCTTTCACCAGAAAAAGACAGACTAACACACCATTCATCCACACACCTTGCACACACGACCGCCAAATCCGGCAGCTCACACCAGAATGCCTTATCTTACATAAGTGTGAAGAGGAGTGGATATCCAACTCAAAATCAAAAAACTCCAAATGATAAAAGCCTGTCTCTTGGAGAGAAGGTCGTATATTAAGTTGCTTCAGTAGTTATAATCCTACCTTACACAAGCATTCTGGCCCAAGCTGCTGGAGTTTCCAGTCATGTGTGCAAGAGGGTGTTTGCTTGTGTGAATGAAGTGTGTGTTTCTCTTTCTTTTTCTGATGAAGCATGTGGCAAAAAGCTTGCGTGTAAGTTCCTTTTAATTGTGCCTGTCTGCAACTCAACGTGTCATCGCTATGGTAAGTAGCAGTCTATCTTTACCTATGTTATATCAGAAAAATCTATTTTGTGCCCCCTATAAATTCTTATTATATAGCACTGTCATTATTATTATCATCATCATCATCTGTGGCACTTCTGACAGTGAAATCATTTTAATAGTGGTTTTCATATTGAAACTGCAATTTCTTCGGTAACTGTGATGTAGTGGAGACTGAAACCCTGGTCTGATGTAAGAGAGGGCCTGATGGCGCTAATCAGATCAGATGCAGTGAAAAAATAAAATAAAATTTGTCGACCAGATAATCATTTGCGTCTCCGTACGAATCATTTTAAAACAGGTAGAACAGCTGTGGTTAGGCTGGAGGTTGTGGATCAGCAGCTCGTTTTCCCTACTGCATTGAGTTGTATGTATGGATGTTTTGTGTGGCATCAAGGATCAGATACTTTAATTTTCATTTGCATAGGTTCTATTTGATCTTCCATGTATATGCAACCTTTGCTTTGATGTGTGCTGATAGCTCCAAGGGCAACGAGACAATTGTCTGCGCATTTACCAACTTTAAACAATGGAAAATCCAGGATGGAATAATGACAATGTTATGAGATAGATAGATTGCTACTCACCATATAGTGGAGAAGTTGATTTGTAGGCAGGCACAACAAAAAGACTACTAAAAATGTAAACTTTTGCCCAGAAGGAGGCCGTAATTTTTATGACCACACTTTCCCAATATATGCAGTATCCAGACAGTGGATTAATTACCAGTACATGATGTTCTCATGTGTGAAACCTCATACCTGCCAGCAAAATTCTCCTGTGCAGTGACTCCCTCAGTGGGTAAAAGAAAGTGATCGAAAACTACTCCCAACTCGTCCGTTTGGGTCTGACATGAACAAATTTCTACACTATCTACGTAATACAGGAACGTCCATGGAAATCTTCTGAAGACAGAGCCCTCTAGGCATCCCACACAGTGATCTTACTGATACATTAGCTAAGGAAGCCTCCACAATGGACCCTAAGCTGACTTAATGGGTACGTCTTAGACACCTTGTCTTATACCGGGTGAATTGTGGAGATATGCAATTATCTTAATGTGTTATTCTACAAGGAAAACTAAAGAAAGAAGTTCATATTATCATGGGTCTGGAACTGTTTAGTTAAGGAGTTACGTCTAATAAAAGATTTTGCCTGAAATTTAGCAACTTTGCTAATATGGAGCCATCACAAAACTGTACGAGGCTAAAGTAAAGCAAGATTTCCATTTATTTTGTTATTATTGGTCTGGTGAATCTAATAAAACATGTCCCAGATGTGTATCTGCAGTAGTTCTGTAGAACATCCAGAGAAGCAAAGATTATTATACAAGTAAATTTATTTACCTTCCATTATGAATGTAGAAATGATTGTCATTGTTGGCAACCGTTAGTGAGTTGTTTCAGACATTTTTAAACATTTATAGTGAATGTACTGTGAAATTGTGTGCACACTGTAAAACTTCCTTAACACCGAGCTTTGTTTTTTCCGGTTTAACTTGAAATCACATGTGGTATGATATTAATAAAAACAGATTATCTGATACATTCATACAATTTCAATTAACGTTATTACCATCATTTTTCCAAAATTAACTTCATGCAATTGTCTGGAATTTAAAAACCATATTGGGCCAAATAGTTAATAAATTAAAAATTTTACAAAATTACATCTTTGCTTCTCTGAATGTTCTGGAAAACGACTGCAGGTACACATCTGGGACATGTTTCATTAGATTCGCCAGATCAATAACAACAGAATAAGTGGAAATCATGCTTTACTTTAATCTCATACAGTTTTGCGATGGCTTCATATTAGCAAAGTTGGAAAATTTCAGGTAAAATCTTTTATTAGCCGTAACTCCCTAAGCAAACATCTGCAGGCCTATGTTCATATAAACTTTTTTCTTTAGTTTTACTTGTAGAATGAAATATTAAAATATCTGCATAACTTTGTGAATCACCCTCTATAAGTGTGAAGAATAATGGGTATCCAACATAAAGCTCAAAAAACGTAAAATGATAAGCTTCCACCAAGAAGTGGGTAACTTCACTTCGCCTTTCTTGAAAATGAGGTCTTACATTAATTTTCTTCTATACAGTATAATCCTGTCTTGCACAGATCTGTGTGCTGCAGAAAGAGAATCATCCTCAGTTCATCTGCGAAGTAAGTCTGACAGTGTGCCACATATTTGAGGCATATCCAGAATCGCTTGATGTATGGTGTTAATTAGATCTACATCTACACCTACACCTACATAGATACTCTGCAAGCCACCATATGCTAGTCATTTCATTTCCTGCTCCACTCGCAAGTAGAGTAAGGGAAAAGCGACTATCTAATAAGCCTCCACATCAGTCCTAATTTCTCGAACCTTACTTCATGGTTCTTCGCATAGTGTATATTGGTGGCAGTAGAATCATTCCCTAAATTTTCTCAATGGTATTTCTGGAAAGGAATGTCATCTTTCCTCCAGAGATTCCCATTAGAGTTCCCAAAGCATCTCTGTGACACCTGCATATTGTTTGTACCTGCTGATAACAAATCTAGCAGCCCGACTCTGAATTGCTCCAATGTCTTCCTTCGATCTGACCTGGTACGGATCCCAAACACTTTAGATATATTAAAGAATAAGTCACACCGATGTCCTACATGCAGTCTCCTTTACAGGTGAACCACTCTTTCCTAAACTACTCCCATAAATCAAAGTAGACCATTTGCCTACAGTGCCACAATTCTTCCAAGCTCATCACCAAGTCATTTACCTTACATCCTTGTAGATTATGTAATGAAAGCAGCGCCCATTTTAACCATCATACAGTGAAGTTGGTACTATCACTCGATGAAAAGTGCTCGTTTTAGTGATCGACATCCAAGTAGGACTTCAGGAGGGAAAACTTTCTGTTGTTTTTTTCTGGCCCACGAGGATCCTCACCCGTAACCAGATACAACTGCCCTGTACTTAAATCTGTAAAAAGGAAAGCTGATACCCACCATATAGTGGACATGCTGGGTCACAGAGGACTGTCAAAATACAGCTTCCGACCAGTAAGACCTTCATCAAAATTAGACAAAACACACACACACACACACACACACACACACACACACACACACACCTCACACGCATATCATTTGGCAGTTTTGTCTCAGGTTCTAGAGTGTGTCTGCCCCTCCCCACCTCTCATCCCATCCCCCCGACCTGCTCACCCCCCGACCTGCTCTCCCCCCGACCTGCTCTCCCCCCGACCTGCTCTCCCCCCGACCTGCTCTCCCCCCCGGCCGACCCGCCCACCCCCGGCCGACCCGCCCACCCCCGGCCGACCCGCCCACCCCCGGCCGACCCGACCTCCCCCCGACCGACCCGACCTCCCCCCGACCGACCCGACCTCCCCCCGACCGACCCGACCTCCCCCCGACCGACCCGCCCTCCCCCCGACCGACCCGCCCTCCCCCCGACCGACCCGCCCTCCCCCCGACCGACCCGCCCTCCCCCCGACCGACCCGCCCTCCCCCCGACCGACCCGCCCTCCCCCCGACCGACCCGCCCTCCCCCCGACCGACCCGCCCTCACCCCGACCGACCCGCCCTCACCCCGACCGACCCGCCCTCACCCCGACCGACCCGCCCTCACCCCGACCGACCCGCCCCCCCCAGACCGACGCCCCCCCCCCCCCCCCGCCCCCGGACCCGCCCTCACCCCCGCCCCCGGACCCGCCCTCACCCCCGCCCCCGGACGCGCCCTCACCCCCGCCCCCGGCCCCCCCCCCCCGCCCCCTGACCCGCCCTCCGCCCTGACCCCCGGACCCGCCCTCCGCCCCGACCGTCTCTCTCCTCCCCCCGACCGTCTCTCTCCTCCCCCCCGACCGTCTCTCTCCTCCCCCCAAGGTATAATGTTAAAGCATAACGTAATGCACACAAGTAATAATAAGGCAACTTCTAAAACTTGAACGCTCAGCGTTGAAGGCCCCGGATACATGAACTTATGACTAAGGAATAATCCAGTTGGTGCCAGTACAGGTAGGTGTTAATTAAATAACAAACAATTAAAAAAAAACAGCAGCTCTGCATTTAAACATTCCCTGAGAACTTACGCAAATGAACCCTCTTTTATAAGAATTAATCTTCACAATTAGCATGCAAGGTACAAATATGATAAAAATGGCTGATAAGGGAATACAGAATTAATGAGGAGGAGCCTCCAGCAATCTGGTCGGGCACTAATTACAGAGTGACCCAGTTTTACAGGTTTAAATTCAAAATCCGAGTGAAAGGTGCATCCGCCAAGGTGGCGGATGAATGAGCTACAAAGCTTAATGAACTGACACAGTCAGGAACAAAGAGAATAGCAATACACAGTTTAAGAACAAGATCAAGACAGAAGGCTAGGAACATGGAACCCAGTGTAATGAAACACAGTTCCACTAGCAACGGCCAAGTCATCATGTCCCGGTGTCACGTCCCACTGTACAGGAGGAAATACACTGTGCTCTGCCCAACTGAAACATAAATCAACTACAACAGCACACTTGCGATTGCACATTCAAATTACCAAAAAGATTAAAACATAACATTGAAACAGGAAAGCTTGACAATTTTTTTCTTTTTTCAACCCTTAAGAATTCATTTAAACACTGCAATGCACGCATAAATAAGATTGTTCCTTGAAATGAAATGTAATAGCGACAGCTGAGTATAACCTCAAATTGGCAATAGCCCACCATAACTACACTTTCATGGAATGGTATTTTGGTACTTAATCACCGAGGTTGCCACAATTTTAGATACACCATCACTCAATAATGAGGAGCTCAACTGATTTCCTTATGTCTAGCTGCAGATCTGTTATCATGTGGTAGGAAACTTAAGATGGAAACCCCCAAGCCCCGTTGTCATGTGACATATCTTTGACAAATGAGGCTTGTCACTGAAGACAACATTAGCTAACCATTAACAAACATATATAAGCGCACAATTGCACCTATTTAAATTGAATGCACACCATATGCCCAGTTGAATGGTTAATGCTAGGCGACACTCCGGCAAGCTCTTCTTCTCAACATGTACTGTGTGGCGAGAAAAGCCAAACACCATGCCTCATGCCGGAACCCAAAACCTTTCCACCATCTCCGGCAGCAACACTCCAGTAACAACAAGCACACCAAGTAAGGGCCTATCTCCCAACCATGTTGTCACCGCAACCAACAGACCGTGCAGTGAGAGCTGCTGCCTCAATGCTGCAGACTCAAATAGCCGAACCCGCGGTGAACAACTGACTCGTGGCTGGCCAAAGTGACATCAGTGGGAAAGGTGTACTGGTACTAGCCATGCACCGTATCTCTTTCCATTATAATCTCCTGGTATTCTTCCTAGACTTTCTTTTTCTTCAGTTTCCATACTCTAATCCTTCTTTCCTGGTTCTGTGTCTTCTTCCGTTGTCGTGCTCATCACCAGTCAAAATATTTCTGCACAAGATATCTGCTATACCATGTTACTTTGTGACACTCTTTCCTCTAAAACCAGAGGTTATGTATCACTGAACCATTTCTCTTGCAGGATTCCAGCAATCTCTTTCCTTCTTCATTTCTACTTCCCCATCCTTCTGCTAACCATTATATTTTCATTCCCTTGTCTTTCACTTCCTACATATGCACTGAAGTCTTCCATGACTATTATCCTTTGCCCATTCAACTGCTTTTGTAGTTCTTCCTCAAAGACCACCTCCTCTTAAGAAGTACAGGCCACTTGAGGGGCATACATCTGAAGAGCATGACTAAAATACGTGGAATAACGTGATTGTGCCCTTCAGTTTGGAAAAATTAGTTTCACAGTTATTATGGTAACTAACTATTTGTTGTGTCATTTTCAGCAAAAATCCTTTGCATAATTAGGTCCCATAACAGTGAAGCCATTTGATAAAATTACCTTGAGCTTCCAGCCATGTCAAATGACTTAAAACCCAAGAGCTTTTGGCTGAGTGCTCCTTGGTGAATGTCAAGTGATGACCATTGTGTCGTTTCTGTTGCCATTCATATATAGCAGGCTCTCTGCCTCTGATGTCACCTGTGGCTGGTCCTGTGCCCTATGTGTAAATGTTTTGGTTGCAAGACGTCCATCTCCTGATAGCGTGGTCTGTCTTTATTGAGCATATTGTCAGAAATTTTTATCTTGATCATTCTTCTATAATGCTATTCCAGAAACCATTTGTCTGCTTTATAATATGAGTTTTGTTGAACACAGTTTGGTGTCCATTTTCCAGAGCATGTTCTGCTGATTTCTCAGGATATACCTGTTCGATAGTTTACACAATGTTTCCATCTTTTCTGATGCCGAGCCTCAGAATCGCAAGGAAGCAGGCTTCTTCATGTCCTTATCAGGGTCTTCTGCTTTACAAGTTATTGCTGAAATGGCTCGTGAATTTTGTTGGTTATTATAGGTATTTTCTTTGGACACTTTCTGTAAATTGCTCAGTTCCAAAGGCAGTTTTTCTGTGTCTGAAACAGCTTCCACTTGATGCACCAAGGTCATCAGAACAGAATGTTTCTATGCCTGGGTGGTGGTATCTGGTAGTGTACAAATACTGATCTGCATGGGTGGCTTGTTAATTAACACGATGGCCAATACACCCATCTACTTTCAGATAGATAATGACATCAAGGAATGGCAAGGCACCTACCGACCATCTCTACCTCCATAGTGTACTTAATGTTGTCATGAATGTTGTTGTTGTTTTTGTTGTAGCGCTTGCACTGTTCCAGCTTTCCATGTTCATGAGGCCAAATAATGAATGTGTTATTGACATAACAATGGAAGCAACTAAGCTTTGCAGGAGCCATGTTCAGTGTGATGACCTCAAAATATTCCATAAGCAGGTTGGCAGTAATTGGAGCTAATGGGCTTTCCATCTCAACTCACCTGCCTGGTTCAGATAATCTCCACTGATACAAAACATACCTTGGTGTGCTTAAATAAATATACATTATTGTCAAAGAAATGGGAGAGCAAATGCATAAAGTCTTTGATTGGAATGTCAAAGTGGGTCATCATATCTCCTCTTCCAAGACAGAGACATTTGATGTGGCCGATGAAGTTAGTCATATTTTTGATATGGTGTAGACAGTGACTAATGTGCGAAGTAAGGAGGTGGACCAAATGTTCTGTGAGTCTGTAACTTTATGCAGATGATCAGCACAACCTGACTCACAAGCACACAGTCATATGTGGTAAGTAGTGCTAGTAAAGTGTAGAATAAGATGCCTTCTGTCACAGAATACTGTGTGGTTTTGTTTGGTTTTGATTGTTTTGTGGTCATAAGGAAGCAGACACAAGGGTGACAGTTCCTTACGTGGGTGGTGCAAGCTAAGAAACTTGACGCCATTGTCACACAACCAATAGCCACACACAAGGAGAAGAAGCCATTGTCATTGTGGCCATTTCTTTCCTGTGTCTATTATTAAAATATGACATATATATATATATATATATATATATATATATATATATATATATATATATATATATATATATATATAGAGGGAAACATTCCATGCGGGAAAAATATATTTAAAATATATTTAAAATATATTTAAAAACAAAGATGATGTGACTTACCATACGAAATCGCTGGCAGGTCGATAGAAACACAAACAGACACATACATACACACAAAATTCAAGCTTTCACAACAAACTGTTGCCTCATCAGCAAAGACGGAAGGAGAGGGAAAGACGAAAGGATTTGGGTTTTAAGGGAGAGTGTAAGGAGTCATTCCAATCCCGGGAGCGGAAAGACTTACCTTAGGGGGAAAAAAGGACGGGTATACACTCGCGTGCGCGCACACACACACACACACATATCCATCCACACATATACAGACACAAGCAGACATATTTAAAGACAAAGAGTTTGGGCAGAGATGTCAGTCGAGGCGGAAGTGCAGAGGCAAAGATGATGTTGAATGACAGGTGAAGTATGAGTGGCGGCAACTTGAAATTAGCAGAGATTGAGGTCTGGTGGGTAACGGGAAGAGAGGATATATTGAAGAGCAAGTTCCCATCTCCGGAGTTCGGATAGGTTGGTGTTGGTGGGAAGTATCCAGATAACCCGGACGGTGTAACACTGTGCCAAGATGTGCTGGCCGTGCACCAAGGCATGTTTAGCCACAGGGTGATCCTCATTACCAACAAACACTGTCTGCCTGTGACCATTCATGCGAATGGACAGTTTGTTGCTGGTCATTCCCACATAGAATGCATCACAGTGTAGGCAGGTCAGTTGGTAAATCACGTGGGTGCTTTCACATGTGGCTCTGCCTTTGATCGTGTACACCTTCCAGGTTACAGGACTGGAGTAGGTGGTGGTGGGACGGTACATGGGACAGGTTTTACACCGGGGGTGGTTACAAGGATAGGAGCCAGAGGGTAGGGAAGGTGGTTTGGGGATTTCATAGGGATGAACTAACAGGTTACGAAGGTTAGGTGGACGGCGGAAAGACACTCTTGGTGGAGTGGGGAGGATTTCATGAAGGATGGATCTCATTTCAGGGCAGGATTTGAGGAAGTCGTATCCCTGCTGGAGAGCCACATTCAGAGTCTGGTCCAGTCCCGGAAAGTATCCTGTCACAAGTGGGGCACTTTTGTGGTTCTTCTGTGGGGGATTCTGGGTTTGAGGGGATGAGGAAGTGGCTCTGGTTATTTGCTTCTGTACCAGGTCGGGAGGGTAGTTGCGGGATGCGAAAGCTGTTGTCAGGTTGTTGGTGTAATGGTTCAGTGATTCCGGACTGGAGCAGATTCGTTTGCCACGAAGACCTAGGCTGTAGGGAAGGGACCGTTTGATGTGGAATGGGTGGCAGCTGTCATAATGGAGGTACTGTTGCTTGTTGGTGGGTTTGATGTGGACGGACGTGTGAAGCTGGCCATTGGACAGGTGGAGGTCAACATCAAGGAAAGTGGCATGGGATTTGGAGTAGGACCAGGTGAATCTGATGGAACCAAAGGAGTCCAGATCATGAAGATGTCATCAATAAATCTGTACCAAACTTTGGGTTGGCAGGCCTGGGCAACAGTTTGTTGCGAAAGCTTGAATTTTGTGTGTGTGTATGTATGTGTCTGTTTGTGTTTCTATCGACCTGCCAGCGCTTTCGTATGGTAAGTCACATCTTTGTATATATATATATATATATATAGAGAGAGAGAGAGAGAGAGAGAGAGAGAGAGAGAGAGAGAAACATTCCACGTGGGAAAAATATATCTAAAAACACAGATGATGTGACTTACCGAACGAAAGTGCTGGCAGGTCGATAGACACACAAACATACACATGAAATTCAAGCTTTCACAACAAACTGTTGCCTCATCAGGAAAGAGGGAAGGAGAGGGAAAGACGAAAGGATGTGGGTTTTAAGGGAGAGGGTAAGGAGTCATTCCAATCCCAGGAGCGGAAAGACTTACCTTAGGGGGAAAGAAGGGGTATACACTCGCGCGCGCACACACACACACACACACACACACACACACACACACACACACATATCCATCCACACATACACAGACACAAGCAGACATTTGAAAATGCGTATGTTTGTGTTTGTTTGTGTGTCTATCGACCTGCCAGCACTTTCGTTTGGTAAGTCACATCATCTGTGTTTTTATATATATATATATATATATATATATATATATATATATATATACACACACACACACACACACACACACACACACACACAAAGATGATGTGACTTACCAAACGAAAGCGCTGGCACGTCGATAGACACACAAACACACACACAAAATTCTAGCTTTCGCAGCCAACGGTTGCCTCGTCGGGAAAGAGGGAAGGAGAGGGAAAGACGAAAGGATCTGGGTTTTAAGGGAGAGGGTAAGGAGTCATTCCAATCCCGGGAGCGGAAAGACTTACCTTAGGGGGGAAAAAAGGACGGGTACACACACACACACACACACACACACACACACACACACACACACACACACATATCCATCCACACATATACAGACACAAGCAGACATATACAGAGGCATTAATTCATTAATATATATATATTTTATTTTATTATTTTTTTTTTTTTTTTGAATGAAGACAGCCTTTTAGTATTCAGCCATGAACGCTGCATGTCAGTTTGAATGTTAGATAAAAGTGGACATCTCCCGTGAAGTGAAACATTGAGATGGATTTGTTATTGGCAATGTATATACCCGAGTTGTGAATTTTATTTTCTAAGTATTTACTCATCATCATCATCATAATCATCATTTAAGACTGATTATGCCTTTCAGCGTTCAGTCTGGAGCATAGCCCCCCTTATACAGTTCCTCCATGATCCCCTATTCAGTGCTAACATTGGTGCCTCTTCTGATGTTAAACCGATTACTTCAAAATCATTCTTAACCGAATCCAGCTACCTTCTCCTCGGTCTGCCCTGACTCCTCCTACCCTCTACTGCTGAACCCATGAGTCTCTTGGGTAACCTTGCTTCTCCCATGCGTGTAACATGACCCCACCATCTAAGCCTGTTCGCCCTGACTGCTACATCTATAGAGTTCATTCCCAGTTTTTCTTTGATTTCCTCATTGTGGACACCCTCCTGCCATTGTTCCCATCTACTAGTACCTGCAATCATCCTAGCTATTTTCATATCCGTAACCTCAGCCTTATTGATAAGGTAACCTGAATCCACCCAGCTTTCGCTCCCATACAACAAAGTTGGTCGAAAGATTGAACGGTGCACAGATAACTTAGTCTTGGTACTGACTTCCTTCTTGCAGAAGAGAGTAGATCGTAGCTGAGCGCTCACTGCATTAGCTTTGCTATACCTCGCTTCCAGTTCTTTCACTATGTTGCCATCCTGTGAGAATATGCATCCTAAGTACTTGAAACCGTCCACCTGTTCTAACTTTGTTCCTCCTATTTGGCACTCAATCCGTTTATATTTCTTTCCCACTGACATTACTTTCGTTTTGGAGATGCTAATCTTCATACCATAGTCCTTACATTTCTGATCTAGCTCTGAAATATTACTTTGCAAACTTTCAGTCGAATCTGCCGTCACAACTAAGTCATCCGCATATGCAAGACTGCTTATTTTGTGTTCACATATCTTAATTTCACCCAGCCAGTCTATTGTTTTCAACATATGATCCATAAATAATATGAACAACAGTGGAGACAGGTTGCAGCCTTGTCTTACCCCTGAAACTACTCTGAACGATGAACTCAATTTATCGTCAACTCTAACTGCTGCCTGACTATCCATGTAAAGACCTTTAATTGCTTGCAAAAGTTTGCCTCCTATTCCATAATCTTGTAGAACACACAATAACTTCCTCCTAGGAACCCGGTCATATGCCTTTTCTAGATCTGTAAAGCATAGATACAATTCCCTGTTCCACTCATAACACTTCTCCATTATTTGCCGTAAGCTAAAGATCTGGTCCTGACAACCTCTAAGAGGCCTAAACCCACACTGATTTTCATCCAATTGGTCCTCAACTAATACTCGCACTTTCCTTTCAACAATACCTGAGAAGATTTTGCCCACAACGCTGATTAAAGAAATACCTCTGTAGTTGTTACAATCTTTTCTGTTACCATGTTTAAAGATTGGTGTGATTACTGCTTTTGTCCAGTCTGATGGAACCTGTCCCGACTCCCAGGCCATTTCAATTATCCTGTGTAGCCATTTAAGACCTGACATTCCACTGTATTTGATGAGTTCCGACTTAATTTCATGCACCCCAGCCGCTTTATTGCACTGCAATCTATTGACCATTTTTTCCACTTCCTCAAATGTGATCCTATTTCCATCATCATTCCTATCCCATTCTACCTCGAAATCTGAAACATTACTGATCGCATTTTCACCTACATTGAGCAACTCTTCAAAATATTCCCTCCATGTGCCCAAGGCATCCACAGGATTCACCAGCAGTTTTCCTGACCTGTCCAAAATACTTGTCATTTCCTTCTTACCTCCCTTTCGAAGACTGCTAATTACACTCCAGAATGGTTTTCCAGCAGCTTGACCCATAGTCTCCAATCTGTTTCCAAAGTCTTCCCACGATTTCTTCTTGGATGCTGCAATTATCTGTTTGGCTTTGTTTCTTTCTTCAACATAAGTTTCTCTGTCTACCTGGGTTCTGGTATGTAGCCATTTTTGATACGCCTTCTTCTTCCTTTTGCAGGCTGCCTTGACTGTATCATTCCACCAAGCTGTTTGCTTCATCCTACTTTTACACACTACTGTTCCAAGACATTCTTTAGCCACTTCTAGTACTGTGTCCCTGTACCTTGTCCATTCCTTTTCCAATGACTGTAATTGACTACATTCAACTAACTGGTACCTTTCTGAGATTGCTGTTATGTACTTGTGCCTGATTTCCTTATCCTGAAGTTTCTCCACTCTTATCCTCCTACATATGGACCTGACCTCCTGCACTTTCGGCCTCACAATCCCAATTTCACTGCAGATTAAATAATGATCAGTGTCATCAAAGAATCCCCTGAATACACGTGTGTCCCTCACAGCCTTCCTGAATTCCTGATCTGTTCTTATATAGTCAATGACAGATCTGGTTCCCCTGCCTTCCCAAGTATACCGGTGAATGTTTTTATGTTTAAAAAAGGAGTTTGTGATTACTAAGCCCATACTGGCACAGAAATCCAAGAGTTGTTTCCCATTCCTGTTGGCCTCCATATCCTCTCCAAATTTACCCATAACCTTTTCATACCCTTCTGTTCGATTTCCAATCCTGGCGTTAAAATCACCCATGAGCAGAACACTGTCCTTGTCCTTTACTCTAACAACTACATCACTGAGTGTCTCATAAAAGCTATCCATCTTATCTTGATCTGTCCCTTCACAATGCGAATATACTGACATAATCCTAATTTTCTTGCTAGACACTGTCAAATCTATCCACATCAGTCGTTCGTTTACATACCTTATTGTAACTACCCTGGGTTCCATTTCTTTCCTGATGTAAAGCCCTACACCCCATTGTGCTATTCCTGCTTTGACTCCTGACAGGTAGACCTTGTATTCTCCCACTTCCTCTTCTTTCTCACCCCTTACCCGAATGTCACTAACAGCTAAAACGTCCAGCCCCATCTTACTTGCAGCCTCTGCCAGCTCTACCTTCTTCCCAGAGTAGCCCCCATTGATATTAATAGCTCCCCATCTCATTACCATTTGTTTGCCAAGTCGTATCTTAGGAGTCCCTGGTTTGTCAGTTAGAGTTGGGACTCCGTCACCTCCAAAGGTCCGAGGCATTTTGCTCTGATTGTTGCCAGCATCATATTTAATGTACCAGGGAAGCAGGTTGCTGGCCTTACTTGCCCCGAGTCCCATTGGGTTTTACCCCTAACGGCTGAGGGACTAACCGGTGGATTTGGTAGTCTTTGCCGTATGAGCACAAAGGTGACCACGACTCAGAATATGTCCGAGATGCCCAGCCTTATTCCAAGGTAACTGGTATCCCGACTGTCGGGACCACTTACTTGGCCACTCATATGTTGCCCGTGGTTCATGAACTAGGACATGACTACAGGAACCCACACCATTTACTTTCAATAAAATATTAATCTACCCAACTAAACAAGATGATTTAATCTGAATGACTGAGTGATCTTTTGGGCTACACGAAATTACCACAAGGTGTCATATCTTTGAAAAGTATTACTTACAAAAAATGAAAATTTATGTTACAGAGAGTGATCTTTGTGAACGGGAATATTTTGACTGAGAATTGTGGTTAAGGATTGTCATAATAGCCTAAATTATTACCATAATTATGAGAAAATGTTGTATAAACAATTGGACATTACAAAAAATTAGTGATATTGCTGTGATAATTGCACTCTTTACTGATCTGGTATAGAGTGTGAGACCTGTGGAAACCATAGCAACGGAAGAAATGTTGAATCTAGATTACAGTATTTTCATGAGATTTGACTTGTAGATTGCTCATTAATAATACTAGAAGAGCTAGCACCTCTGATCTGTAGAAGTTAGGGTCTGCAATATTAGAAAATTTCTCAGGAGAGACGGCCGGTGTTGAGTCCAGCAGTAGAAAGTGTAAATAATCTACCAAGTGTTAATGTTTTAGTATTTTCACTCAAAGATGTAATTGGTACGGAATGATGAGAGGTTACTTGACCTGATTGGTTACAACTAGTGTTGAATAATCCGATCAGCATAAATTGTATCTGGTCATTAAAGAATTATTGTGTGTCTATTATTAACATGACCAGTCCTAGTGCAGACACTTATTGTACACTGTGTGATTGAGAAACTGTCTGTGATACTTCCGTGTCCTTCTTATGAACTGGCAGGCCACAGAATGTAGGTGGTTGAGGTGCTTAAGGTAGATTTTTAATGATATTTTTAGACTGGCTGGAGTGTCAAGCAATGGCACCCATTGTTCCGTCTCATTTTGGCAGATCCAGTTCGAAGCTGTGAACCATCAGAGCTAACTGACAGCACAAAGATCAGTGGCTTCACGCCGTTGTTGGTGCTGCTTGATGAGGCTGAAATAGTTAAGCTGTATATTTGACTGCCTGTGGACTTCATTGTGCTAATGTTTTAAACAGGGAATGATCTGATTGTGTCAACAGTTGGATCTCTAAAATTAGGTGACATTGTAATCAGAGTCCTCACTCACTGAATTTTGCTGACAGGTTACCACAGACTGCAATGCAAAATAACTAAAACACAAGTTCATTCTCCATACCTCTTAGTCCATTCATTCATCTTAAGTAAACATTAATAAAATCAATAACCCAAAGACATATTACATGGATGGAAGTAGTTTTTATATATGTTTTTTGTAGTTAACTATAGTTGTGTTGATGAAACAAATGACAGATAAAATTAAATAGTTAGTAAATGCACCTGTTGAAGATGACCTCTTACCAGATATTCATCTGGATATTCATGTGAATATCCAGATTCACTGTGCAATGCCTGATGATAAATAGATTTTTCACTCATGGGTGTAGCAACTGATCTAAGTGTGTTTTATTTATTGCAGGTGTTGGCCTGGACTGTGTTTCACAGCCACTGCCAAAAATGATTAAAGCATTAGCAACATCACATGTTGTACAGATAACCTCTGGACACAATCACTGCCTAGCCTTGACAAACAGTAAGTACAGCAAAACTTCTCATCAGTAAATAACATGTTCCATAATGTTAGTAGTAATACATCAGTTGTTGCAAGAGATTGATATTGCAAAATGACATTACACTTGAGTTGAAACAGTTATTTGTTGCTGATGATTGCAGTTCTGTGCAATTTTCTTTGAAATACTGCAATCAGAATTTTTGAAAACAATGAATAAAACTGTTTCTTTTTTCTTATCTCTAAAATTTCATATTTGCACATCTAGTTGTATACGGATATTTTTTGAAATGAAATTTGAATATGTATCTGTAATAAATTATCACTATGCAATGGAGTGCGTGTTGAACTGAAATACCAAGGCAGATTAAAACTGTAAGTCAGATTGGATGACAGTGTCCTTCTTTCAGGAATGCTAGTTCTACAATATATGCAGGAACACTCCATGAAATTTGTGAAGTAGGAGAAAGATACTGGAAGAAGTGAATTTATCAAGAACGGTTGTGTCACTCCTGGATAGCTGTCATAGAGCAGTTGCCTGTGAAAGGCAAAGATCCTGCTTTGTGTTCCACACTGGCATAAATTTTTAATCTGCTAGGAAGTTTCTGAAAATATAGTTTAAACTAAGTCAGAAAAAAGGTAAAGTAAGGCTATCTTCAGCCTGAAGGTTAGTTTGAATGTCACAGAGCTTTACTGGATGTGGTCTTATTGGAAGTGGTATGCCCTTGCCTTTTGCTGACCTTATTAATTGACTGACTCAGCCCATTTATCTCTCTCTTCTTCTTCTTCTTCTTTTTGTGTGTGTGTGTGTGTGGGGGGGGGGGGGGGGGGGGCAAGAGAGGCTATAGTTTAATGTGGACTCTGAACAATAGTGCAAGTTCTCCACATTAGCAAATCATTATTACACGATTACGTGTGCAGTGTCGTCGTGTTATTAAAGACAACAAGAAAGCCAGCTGGGCTGCTTTCACAAGCACCTTCAACAGTTTTACTCCTTCTGTTGTCTGGGGTAGCCTGCGCCGGCTATCTGGCACTAAGGTCCACTCACCAGTTTCTGGCTTAACAGTCACGAATGATGTCCTTGTGGCCCCTGAGGATGTCTCCAATGCCTTCGGCCGCTTTTTCGCAGAGGTTTCGAGCTCCGCTCATTACCACCCTGCCTTCCTCCCCCGAAAACAGGCAGAGGAGGCTAGGCCACCTAACTCCGCTCCTCGCATCTTCAAAGTTATAATGCCCCATTCACCGTGCGGGAACTCGAAAATGCACTTGCCCAGTCACGGTCCTCCGCTCCAGGGCCTGATTCTATTCATATTCAGATGCTGAAGAACCTTTCTCCTGCGGGTAAAGGTTTTCTTCTTCGTACTTATAATCGCATCTGGATTGAGGGACATGTTCCTACATGCTGGCGCAAGTCTATTGTTGTACCGATTCCTAAGCCGGGGAAGGACAAGCACTTGCCTTCCAGTTATCGACCCATCTCGCTTACCAGCTGTGTCTGTAAGGTGATGGAGCGAATGGTTAACTCTGATTTGGTTTGGCTGCTCGAATCTCGACGCCTACTTACCAATGTACAATGTGGATTTCGTGGGCGCCGCTCTGCTGTTGACCATCTGGTTACCTTGTCGACCTTCATTATGAATAACTTCTTGCGGAAGCGCCTGACCGCGGCTGTGTTCTTTGATTTGGAGAAGGCTTACGACACCTGTTGGAGGGCGGGTATTCTCCGCACCATGCATACATGGGGCCTTCGCGCTCGCCTCCCTCTTTTTATTTGTTTCTTTTTAATGGATCGACAATGCAGGGTACATGTGGGTTCTGTCCTGTCCGACACCTTTCGCCAGGAGAATGGGGTGCCACAGGGCTCAGTTTTGAGCGTCGCTCTCTTCGCCATAGCAATCAATCCAATAATGGATTGCCTCCCAGCTGATGTATCAGGCTCCCTTTTCGTGGACAATTTTACAATCTATTGCAGCGCGCAGCGTACATGTTTACTGGAGTGCTGTCTTCAGTGTTGTCTTGACCGTCTTTACTCCTGGAGTGTCGCCAATGGCTTCCGTTTTTCTGTCGAGAAGATATTCTGTATTAACTTCTGGCGCTACAAAGAGTTTCTCCCACTGTCCTTACGACTTGGTCCCGTTGCTCTCCCATTCGTGGAGACAACAAAATTTTTAGGTCTTACATTTGACAGGAAACTTAACTGGTCTCCACATGTGTCATATTTGGCTGCCCGTTGTACCCGTTCTCTAAATGTCCTCCGTGTTCTCAGTGGTATGTCGTGGGGAGCGGATCGAACCATCCTACTTCGCCTATATCGGTCGATCGTCCGCTCGAAGCTGGATTATGGGAGCTTTGTATTCTCCTCTGCACAGCCATACATCTTACGCCGCCTCAAGTCCATACAACATCGGGGTTTACGTCTTGCGATCAGAGCGTTTTATACTAGTCCCATTGAGAGTCTTCATGCTGAAGCCGGTGAATTGCAACTAACGTACCGGCGCGATATACTGCTTTGTCGGTGTGCCTGTCGGCTACTGTCAATGCCCGACCACCCGTCTTGTCGTTCCTTATTTGACGACTCTCTCGACCGTCAATATGGTTTGTATGTCTCTGCCCTGCTACCTCCTGGAGTTCGCTTTCGTCGCCTCCTTCAGCACATTGATTTTGCACTCCCTGCAGCCTTTCGAGTGGGCAAGAGCCAAATGCCACCTTGGCTCCCGGCTCAGGTACGCGTTCACCTTGACCTCAGCTCGCTCCCAAAGGAGGTTACCCCTGGTTTGGTATACCGCTCCCGTTTTGTCGAACTTCGTTCGAAGTTCATTAATATGACCTTCATTTATACAGATGGCTCTAAGACCAATGACGGTGTCGGGTATTCTTTTATTGTCGGGGCACACAGTTTCAAATACTGGCTCCATGGCCATTGTTCGGTCTTCACAGCTGAGCTATTTGCCCTCTACCAGGCTGTTCTTTACATCTGCCACCACCGACATTCTGCTTATGTCATCTGCTCCGATTCCCTAAGCGCCATCCAGAGCCTCAGTGATCGTATCCGGTTCACCCTTTCGTGCAACGGATCCAATGCTCTCTTCAGCAGCTGCTGGACGGTTCTCCGGTTAGTTAGCTTTATGTGGGTTCCTGCCCATGTCGGTATCCCTGTGAACGAAGCTGCAGATGCCGCAGCCAATGCTGCGGTCCTCCAGCGTCGGACAGCTTCTTGTTGTGTCCCTTCATCAGATTGTAGCAGGGTCATTTGTCAGCGCATTTTGTCGCTGTGGCATGCTGATTGGGCTGCACTTACGGACAACAAGCTTTGGGCCTTGAAACCTCTTCCCACGGCTTGGACGTCCTTTTCACACCCTTCTCGGCGGGAGGAGGTCGTTTTGGCCCGGTTACGAATTGGACACTGCCGGTTCAGCCATCGTCATTTTTTTTTTCCTCTGCCTGTGTGTCTTTTATAGTATTGTCCCTTTTAGTTGCTGTTTCAGGGTGTATACGACCCAGGACAACCGGGAGATCCGGGAAAAACCCGGAAATTTTTTCATCCGGGAGAAAACCGGGAAAAACCCGGGAATTTCTTAGAATTCTGGGAATGTTTCATTGTTTTAGTTTTCAGTTAATTTTTTTTTTTATTTTGACTGATAAGAACCAATACTCCAACAAAGGATATTACTGTATCCCACGTCTGCAGGATAATACTGCAGCAACAAAACATTAACAAGAGGAAGAAAAAATGAAAATAAAACTTAAGCCGCAAAGGAAATCCGCCATATACAACAACAAAACATAGTGCTCATACAAGCGTCTCCAACAGCAAAGTGTGCCAAACGATTTAGAAAGACTATGCAGTGATTCATAACGACAAGTTGCCTCCGATCAGCGTGACGTGACAGCTGTTGACATTACATTCATTTGAGGAGTTGAGGGCGGGCTCTTGTGCATGCGCAGTTGAGTCGTGTATGGGTAGTACCTTCTCCCGCTTCTGGCTATGGATGTGTGGCTGGGCACCACTATCAAGTATTGCCTGGTTGGGAAATATCATAGATCCGGGGCTGATGTACAGAGCAGTCTGAGTTGTGGTGGGGAGGTGGGTAGTCTTCACGTGACCTGTGGTTACGTTTAGTGATTTTGCTGTTTCCTCTTCATTCATTGCTCTCACATCAAATGAAAACAAAACGGATCTCTGTGCCCGGGAGCTATCAAATGAATTAAAATACGTTTGCATAGTTTGGAAGGCTAAAATATGTTATTATTTTCATGTTTTATTTCCACCTTTCTGACAGTCAAGCATTTATCACCTTGCAGAACAATGGAGTTATTTTTGTCGCTTTGATAAAGATATTTGGCTTTTATTAATATTTTGCGCTGAGGCAGTCAGTTTATTTGAAATGGTTTAATTTCACACTGTTGGCTAGTTTCAGCTGTTCGCTGCATTTCAAGTGCACGTTTTCCATCTTCTAGCTCGCATGGCATTATGCCATAATAAAGAACCAAACATGAGATAATACAGTACTGGTACTCAAGAAAATTTACAACCGAATCTGGACATACGAATGTACACTTTAAGCTCAATTATGCATTTTAGTATGGTTCACGAAATTCTGATGAACTTCACGTGTCCTCTGATATCTTGTTTCTTTTGTGACATAGAGCAAGAGCTTTTAATGTTTTACATGTACGAACATACGGGCTTCCTGTGTCATCGTAGCTGTGCAAGAGCGGTGGCACCTGTTACCTGGCGCTATCTGGCAACTGCTGAAACGAATCCGTTTCTAACAGGTCAGGGGAAAACATTGCGGATGGTGGTTTTAAAAGCGTTACTTTCAAAGTAAATTTCCTTTTAGACAAAATGAACTATATGCAAGAATGTACGACGAATTTCTTAAATCACAGAGCATTTGACTCTCAATTAAAAATCAACTCTTTGAGGACGACCATCTAGAAGAATTTGGAGCCCAGAAGATCAGACATTTACATCATTATTAAAAATTTTGGTGGCACATTTGCGTGATATATCTTAAAGTGTAACACGCGCAGAAAAGATAAACATTGTATGTGGGAGCTTAGCTTCTCTTGCAGCTTATTAATCTTCGAGATTACGATTATGTGTGAAACCTCTGTTTTTCTTGTAGCAGTACTATGTATATTAATTTAAACCATCAACTTTTATTATTTGTGTGTTCGCGTTACTGAAGAGTGATCCTGCTATTGGCTGCCTACATCACATGTCCTATGCTGTCGTCAGCTGGCGAGATCACATGACCTGAGCTATGACTGGCTTACAAAAGCGCGTCGCAATCTCGATTTCAATGCCTTGGAAAGTAACGTGCGGTGTTTGGTAGAACTCGAATTTATATCTTCGTAACACGAAAATATGCAGCCAGCCCCCCTCCCCAAGTTTCGTTTTCTAAAGTGCCGGGAAATTCTACATCGGCGTATAAAAACCATAAACATTCAAAAGACTGATAAATTTTACAGTGGCGAGGAAAAGTATACTCTCACATAACATGGGGAAAAATGTATTTTCACCCGAGAGAAAGTGTTTTTTCAACCAAGAAATCCGGGAATTTTTTTCCCTTGTCCATGTATACACCCTGTTAACCTTGTGCCTCGCGGTGCATTCCTAACTTAGTCTGGGTGCTAATGACCATTGTAGTTGTGCGCCCTAAAACCACAAAAAAAAAAAAAAATCATTATTACAGATGAAAGAAGTGATAGCATTTCCGTTTTACCCGTATCTCATGCGGGTGGAAGAAATACTGGTAAAAAGAAAGTGTTGTCACTTATTGCTTTTTTTTCGCCTGTTTATTTTAGTTGTGAAATGAGATTTAATTTATTTGGCTAATATTGAGTTTCTACACTTGGCCATGCATAGTCAGTGATCTGTCATTGAACTTAATTAGTGAAGAGTTGAGGCTTTTTTCCTAAACAAAAATGTTTGATGTTTCGGAAGAGATCAAGATCACATCCCCTGTGAATCAAATTGACTTGCAGTCCCTCCTTAAAACCTCAGGCCCCTCACAAGGACTGACTCCTCAATCCACAGAAATTCTCACCTCACCAAAACCATGCATCCCCACCTTATAGCTTTTTCCTAAGATCAACAAATCCAATCATCCTGACCTATAGTTGCTGGCTTCAAAGTGCTCACCAAACATTTATTAGCCTTACTTGATCAACACCTGCAACCCATAGTACAAAGACTCCCCTCCTACATCAAAGATACCAACCATTTCCTAGATCGTCTGAAATCTGTGCCTATCCCACTCCCACCACACACCTTGCTTGTCACCATTAACGCCACCTACATAAACATCCCCCACGTACATGGTCTGTCTGCTGCTTAACATTTTCTCATTCAGTGCCCACCTGATTCCAGATCTGTGACATCCTTCCTACTCACCTTAACCAAATTTATTCTTAACAAAAACTACTTCATCTTTGAGGGGCAGAGATACAAACAGATCAGGGGTACGACCATGGGAACCAGGATGGCTCCTTCCTTATGCCAACCTTTTTGTGGGTTGCTTTGAGGGGGCTTTCCTGGGATCTGTTGGTCTTCAGCCCCCTGGTTTGGTTTAGATACATTGATGACATCTTTACCATATGGGTTCATGGTGAGCCTGACCTGTTAAAATTCCTGGAATCTCTTAATACCTTCTCCCGATAAATTTCACATGATCCTATTCCAAATCCCATGCCAATTTACTTTGATGTTGATCTTGTCCTCATCAAAGGCCAGCTACACACTTCTGTCCACATTAAACCTACCAACAAACAACAGTACATACATTTTGACAGTTGCCATCCTTTCCGTGTCAGATGATCCCTCCCATCAACCTTGGCATCTGAGGCAAACATATTTGTTTGGATGCAGACTCTTTACAGCAATAAACCACCATTCTCACCTCAGTCTTCACTGCATGTAATTATCCCACCAGCCTAGTTAAAAAGCAGATTTTCCGGGGCATCACATCTTATCCTGGTATTGCTGATCCCTCCACAAAAAGCTTCGGAGCACACCATTGGTGACTCAGTATTATCGTGGTCTGGAATGTGTTAATTAACTACTTCAACTTCCTAAAATCATGCCCTGAAGTGAGATCCATTCTGTCTGAAAATTTGCCCTCCACACCTAGAATAGCTTTCCGTCGCCCTCCCAATCTCTCCAATATTTTTGTCAGACCTAATGCTCCCTCTACACCCATTTCCCTACCCTATGGCTCCTACCCCTGTGACTGCAAGACGTGCTCTATGCACCCTCCTACCACCATATATAATAGTCCTGTAACTGACAAAACATATACTATCAGTGGGAGAGGCACTTGCGAAACGCCCTGTCATACACCAGCTATTATGTAAAAACTGTTTGGCCTTCTATATTGGCATGACTACCACCAAATTATCAATTAGGATGAAAGGGCATAGGCAGAGGGTGTATACTGGCATCTTGCACTATCCTGTTGCATAGCATGCTTTACAACATAACATTCATGACCTTGGCGCTTGTTTCACCACAAGCGCCATCTGGATTCTTCCCCCAGACACCAGTTTCTCAGAACTCCGCAGGTGGGAACTAGCACTTCAACATGTCCTTGATTCTTGCCACCCACCTGGCCTTAATTTATGTTAATTACTTCCATTTCAGCATTTCTTCACTGTAACTACTCTTTGCTTCACTCTGTTTTAGTTTTCTACATCTTTCATTATCTTTCCTGTCTGTTTTTCACCGCCCCCTCCCGTCTCTGTTATGTACAATGCATTTAGCTTTTCACTCTCATTAACTTGTGCGTGATGTTTAAGCACTAATCTCTGTCTGCATACTACCTGTCTTCCACAATTAAGCTCTCAGGTTTTCAAATATCATCCAATGCTGTCCTCAACAGTCTGTCTTTCCTTCTCATCCTGTACGGTAAGTCTCCCTGACCCACAGTTTTGGGTGAATTTCCTGAAAACTTGTCAATTACAACTGTCTTTTTTGTGTGTGTTTTGCCACCACTTGGAGAGTACATTTTTTATCTATCCAATTAAATAGTTAATGGAATAGAATACTCTAAATTCTTTGATGTTTTCCTGTTAAGAGCATGATGTGGGAATCACATGTTACAGAACTCTTAAATGTCTATGCTTTGCAACTTTTGCACCAAAGATATTAGATTTTGCAGAGGAAAATGTCAACAAGTTTCCTATTTGCATTCTCTAATTCAGGGGTGGTGAAGGCATGTCAGATTGCAAGTGACCCCCTTGTGCGGGATGAGGGTTGTCCTGTCTTAGCTTTGCTCGGCCCTTCTCAGGAGTATGTAATATGGCATGAGAGTGCTTCATTTTTCGATCAGCTTGACACTCTTCAATTCAGCAGAATCGTGTCAGTGCTGTTTACCCTTCGCTATTTTTTTCTGGTTAGTTCACAGGTCCAGTGGCTTTTTGCACAAAAAGAGTGTCAATGTAGTGATCTATCACCATAAGCCTTTAAAACTGAATAAGAATGACAGAATGGTTTGGCGGGAATTCTAAATATCTATTATTTAGTCACATAATTGACGGGTACTGCAGATTTGCCAGTGAATGACATTACAATGCAATGCAGGAAGAATTGAAAGATTTAGTGGACAATGAGAGAGCAAAAGATTACAATGATCGACAGATGGCATTCATTGTTCGCTATACCAAGAAGCATTTTGTGTTAAATCTGCTGGCGAGGAGCCCATGAAGAAATTGGTGGTGCAAATAGTAAAATTTCTGAAACAGCATACATTATTCCACTGCCAGATGCAAAAGTTTCATACAGAATTGAATGAAAAGTTTGAAGACATTATATATTTAGTTATAACAAAGAATGTTAGTTAAGTCAAGGGGCATAATTGGAATGCTTTTTTGATTTAAAACATCCAATTGTTGAATTTATGAATGAAGAAGGATTGCAGGAACAAACATCAGAACATCCAAATGGATTGCAGATGTCACATTTTGAGTGAATGTGACTGCACACTGCCAACAGCAAGGTGAGAAGCAACTTATTTCTGATCTGACCGGGATGTATTTGTAAAGAAAATTGCATTATAGGAGGGACAGTTCTGGCAGAAACAAAACAAAACAAAACAAAACAGTCCAGTTTCCCAAGCTCAGTGGTATTGAAGGAAACATGAAGTTTGTTGAAGTCATTGTGACCTTGAAAGAATTACAAGGATACTTTTCTAAGTGTTCTGACAACACTGCCAATCTGTTTTCGAGTCCATTTGCCATTTCAGTTGAAATCATCCCTGTGCTTGTACAGATGGAACTGATTGATCTGCAACTTAATTTGCATTTATAAGATAAGTCCTTTTATATGAAAACTGTTCGGAATGTTTAAATTATTTTCCTCAGGTTTCCATGGTTCCATAATGACTTTGCAAATTTGATAAAATATTTTGATCAATATTTTTGTGTGAAAAGCTGTTTTTCAATTATGAAACTAAATAAGTCATAATTATGTGGCAATCAGAGTACAAAAATCTGTGAAATTATCTGCATCTCTCCATTTCCTAACCGTTCGTACCGATAAAGATTATATTTTGTCTTCTGCATAGAAAAAAAAAATAAATAAATAAATAAAAAACTGAACATTTTGATAATTTAAACATTTTGTGGTTCTCAGCTCAGCAACTGTGTACGCAGTTATATAAATTGTAATAGTCAGTCAACATTAAAAGGAAAAAAGAAAAGAAAATTGTGTGCAACTGGTTGACTGACTATTATGATTTATGTACTGAAAATTCGCCGATGACATTGTAATTCTGTCAGAGACAGCAAAGGACTTGGAAGAGCAGTTGAATGGAATGGACAGTGTCTTGAAAGGAGGATATAAGATGAACATCAACAAAAGCAAAACAAGGATAATGGAATGTAGTCTAATTAAGTCGGATGATGCTGAGGGAATTAGATTAGGAAATGAGACACTTAAAGGAGTAAAGGAGTTTTGTTATTTGGGGAGCAAAATAACTGATGATGGTCGAAGTAGAGAGGATATAAAATGTAGACTGGCAATGGCAAGGAAAGCGTTTCTGAAGAAGAGAAATTTGTTAATATCGAGTATAGAACTTAAGTGTCAGGAAGTCATTTCTGAAAGTATTTGTATGGAGTGTAGCCATGTATGGAAGTGAAACATGGACGATAAATAGTTTGGACAAGAAGAGAATAGAAGCTTTCGAAATGTGGTGCTACAGAAGAATGCTGAAGATTAGATGGGTAGATCACATAACTAATGAGGAAGTATTGAATAGGATTGGGGAGAAGAGAAGTTTGTGGCACAACTTGACCAGAAGAAGGGATCGGTTGGTAGGACATGTTCTGAGGCATCAAGGGATCACCAATTTAGTATTGGAGGGCAGCGTGGAGGGTAAAAATCGCAGAGGGAGACCAAGAGATGAATACACTAAGCAGATTCAGAAGGATGTAGGTTGCAGTAGGTACTGGAAGATGAAGAAGCTTGCACAGGATAGAGTAGCATGAAGAGCTGCATCAAACCAGTCTCAGAACTGAAGACCACAACAACAACAACAACAACAACAACAACTGAAAATTTGTTTCATTTGTGATCTACGTTGTTGAGAAATAAGTCGTATCAATGTAACTGCCTTGCCATCTACATACACTTTGTTCACACTATCCTCCTTCCTCGTGCTCAGATAGCATGACACTGCGATGGGGGAAGTGTGCAGTCAGGCTGAGCGCTATGGTATGCAAGCCAGGGTATGGCTCACAAGTTAAATTCTTGGCCGCCTCTGGCAGTTGGTGAGTGAGAAAATGTATGTTGCACAGAAGCCTATCTTAACAATAATACATGTCTATTCCTGTAAACAACTGTTCATATAGTTGGGCATACTAACAGCAGTCTTGCAGTGCATTTGCCCCCTTAAGAAATTTATTATCAGCAATCAGTCAATTAAAAAAATACAACAACATTCACAAAAATATTGTTGAATGGAGAAATGACTTGATGTGTACCATTGCGCAGCCTAGATGTGGCACTGAAAGAAATGAGGTATTCAACCAAAAGAATCTTTTATCTCTTATGCAGTGACCCATAATAAAATTAAATTCAAAGACAAAACTAAAATCATGTGCAACTTCATTCCATAGAATAACTTAGAGAGAGAGAGAGAGAGAGAGAGAGAGAGAGAGAGAGAGAGAGAGAGAGAGAGTGTTCTATAATTGTAAAGCTGATTTGTCACATATCATAGTGATAGTTTTTGCAATGCCTGGACACGTTGGAAATGAAATGGGTGCTGTCCTTCATCATGTACAACACACCAGACACAGGGTTGGGGGATATCAGTGGCATGGTATGCACCTAGTGCTCTTGTTGACAGTGTATGTTGCACTTTTCAAGCATTCTTTCTTCTGCCACATCTGTCTGTGTTGTTCATTGTCGACCAGCATCCAGCTTGTGCACATGGAACAAGCAGTTCCGCACAGTCGATGATGTAGGGTGGCAAATAATGTGTGGTACGGCACCTTTTTATTGGGATTTTTGCACGGTACAATCACACGGCTTCCCATCCATTATGTCGTATGACTAGTCAGCAATACTACTCTGAACGCTTCCACGTTGTGAATGGTGATGGCCTCCCTGTGATCTGCTCGTCTTTGCACAGCAATGCCCTCTCATAAACTTAGTGCCCTCTCGTGGTGTTCATTACCCCCAGTTCATATGTGGTTGCTGATTTTTGGTGTATGCCCGATGTGTCATGTCAGCTTGTAAACGTTTTTGTGAATCACCCTGTATATTACCTATCCGATATAACTCCGTGACACGTGAATGAAAGCACTGATATGTGTTGCCACATAGTTAGAACTGTGTTCCAATGAGGTGGATGAAACAATATCAGCATCCTGGGCACTTATCATGGTTTTCATGTCAAACAATGTATTATAACCTTTCCAAGATCCTGTTCCATTAAATCATCATTATTACAATGTTTCTTTACAACATTAAGATGTTCATACATAATAATAATAATAATAATAATAATAATAATAATACACTATAATACTACACTAAATATACACACAAGGCAGAGATCAGAACCAGCCTGTAACGACGATGACGCTGTACTATTGTACATATAAGTAAATTTTTTTTCCATCTGGTTCTTCGATAAATTAGTGTAATTGATGTTCTGATTTCATTTCTTTTTTGTTTCATTTCTTTTTTGTTTCATGTCATTGTGTTAATAAAACTGTAAACAAATTTCAATGTGAATATTAATGTTTATGTCAAATGTCATGCAATATTGTAATAGAATTGAAATGTAAGAAATGTTGAGACTGTTGTAAGTTGTTTAAGATTGTAACTGTGCGTCTGGTCCATATGTAGGCAATGTGTTAGGATATGTAGAATGCAAAACCTCGGGTGAATACCCTGTCTGTAAGGGAGCGGTAAAAGGTGGATGGCAGGCGAGCGCGGGAAAATGCGCACGGGCGCTGCACGGCACAACGGGCTCAGCAGTAGTAGTTGGAGTTTGTCACTGGTTTGAGCAACACCTTCTGGAGCGAGGGGGCTCTCCTGGAAGACGTAGTTTCACTGAGCCTCGGGTATGCCGTTCCAACGCCCACACAGCACGGCGAAATTCCATAGGCACTAAATGGAAAAGTATTGCGACGCTATGAAGAAATGAAGTGCCGATATGTCAAGAGCCATAGCTGTGGTTGTATGTGTGCTCTGTGCCTCGCCATCTCACTGCCCGCCAACCGCCGCATCGATACAAGCAGTATTGCATTCATATGGACCAGAGAGTGAACTATTCAATAACAACCAAAATTATACCAGAACTTCGCCATCATTTAATTATCCTCACAACTAACCTAGACAGGGTCCTTTCCAAATGTTGTGCAATCCTAGTGTCCCGAAATGAAAAATTAAATTTTATGTTAAGAATAATTACTTGCAGACCTAACTGTGTTAGAATGGTGTTTAAAGAACTGTTTTGTTAATGAACCAGTAAATGAATAACGAAGGTCTAACGAAGTTGAAAGATAACTTTAATATTGATATAGTAATGAAGGTTAATTATTTCGAGACAGATATAATGGTATTTAAATGAGCAGGAAATAAGATAAAAAGAGTAGTAACTCATATACTGGAAATCTTGAGCGCATAATAATTTCAGTAATGAATTTTTTTAATACAGTGATCATAACAGTTTCAGGGTCCCCCTCCCCTTTTTTTTATTCATTTGAATTCTGAAGTGCTCTAAATTGGTTTGACTAGCAAAAGTTAAAGTCCATATAAAAGCCAAAATTTATCAGTGTTTTATCTTTATCAAAACTGACATTGTGTGTGTGACTCGAAAGTGCTGTTTCTAGGGTAACCTATGCCCGATTTGAATCAGATCAATAGACAGTACGAAGTTTGGTAGTATACATTATAGTGTATGGTTTTTCCATATCAGTACAGAACGTGAAACTACCAGTTCAATAGATTTTCTGGTTGCTAAACTTTACTATATTATGCAGTTTTACTATGTGTTGGTTTGCATGAATATACACCAACTTGTACAGGGAAGGAACTCAGTTAATGCCTAATTAGGCTGGCGACCGTATTATTAACCAATTGATAGCATCTTCTGTGTTGCTTTTTGTCTGTCCTGACGTGTAGTTGCATTTCGGACTTACTTGGCGTATCATTGTTATTACAGAATGAGTGTAAGTCTGATTTGCCACCATTCAGGTACACGCGGTCGATATCTATATGAAAATCCTTTCTCATAAGGTGACGCCCGTTCACTTACCATAGTACAGGCTTTAATGAGTATTGTGTGCCCCGCGCGCGCGTTACAAACCAACACACAGAAGAAACCCACAAAACCAGCATGGTAACACAGGCTACAGATCAGAATAGAAAAACTGAGAAAAGACATCGGACAGCTAACACAATTTATAAGAAATGAAATGTCAGAAAAAAAATGAAAAAGGTTAGGTAAAATCTCACAACAAGAAGCGATAGAGCAATTAGATGAAAAGAAGCAGAAAATACGAGCATTGGCCAAACGACTTAGAAGATACAAAAAAAGTGAAAATAGAAGGAAACAAAATCAAACATTCAACACAAACCAAAAGAAATTTTACCAGACAATAGATAACACACATTAAAATAGACAATCCACCAAACATAACAGACATGGAACACTTCTGGAGCAACATATGGTCAAACCCGGTACAACATAACAGGCATGCACGGTGGATACAAGCAGAAACAGATACATACAAGATGATACCCCAAATGCCTGAAGTGATAATTTTGCAACATGAAGTCACCCAAGCAATTAATTCTACTCACAATTGGAAAGCCCCTGGAAAAGATAAAATAGGAAATTTCTGGCTAAAGAAGTTCACCTCAACACATTCACATCTAACTAAATTATTTACGTAACTGTTACGTTGCAGACCCATACACATTCCCTGATACATTTACACATGGAATAACTTATCTGAAACCTAAAGATCAAGCAGACACAGCAAACCCAGCTAAATATCGCCCCATCACATGCCTGCCAACAATATACAAAATATTAACTTCAGTCATTACACAGAATTAATGACACATACAACACAGAACAAAATTATAAATGAAGAACAAAAAGGCTGTTGCAAAGGAGCACAAGGATGTAAAGAGCAACTGATAATGGATGCAGAGGTGACATATCGAGCTAAAACTAAACAAAGGTCGCTACAATACGCATACATTGATTACGAAAAAGCTTTTGATAGTGTACCCCACTCATGGTTACTACAAATATTGGAAATATACAAAGTAGATCCTAAATTGATACGGTTCCTAAACATAGTAATGAAAAATTGGAAAACCACATTTAATATCCAAACAAATTCAAATAATATCACATCACAGCCAATACAGATTAAGCGTGGAATATACCAAGGAAACTCATTAAGTCCTTTCTGGTTCTGCCTTGCTCTGAACCCACTATCCAACATGCTAAATAATACAAATTATGGATACAATATTACTGGAACATACCCGCACAAAATCACACATTTGCTATACATGGATGATCCAAAACTACTGGCAGCAACAAATCAACAACTCAACCAATTACTGAAGATAACAGAACTATTCAGCAATGATATAAATATGGCTTTTGGAACAGACAAATGTAAGAAAAATAGCATAGTCAAGGGAAAACACACTAAACAAGAAGATTACATATTGGATAGCCACAGCGACTGCATAGAAGCGATGGAAAAAACAGATGCCTATAAATATCTAGGATACAGACAAAAAATAGGAATAGATAACACAAATATTAAAGAAGTACTAAAAGAAAAATATAGACAAAGACTAACAAAAATACTGAAAACAGAATTGACAGCAAGAAACAAGACAAAAGCTATAAATACTTATGCTATACCAATATTGACCTACTCATTTGGAGTAGTGAAATGGAGTAACACAGACCTAGAAGGACTCAATACACTTACACGACCACAATGCCACAAATATAGAATACATCACATACATTCAGCAACAGAAAGATTCACATTAAGCAGAAAGGAAGGAGGAAGGGGATTTATCGACATAAAAAACCTACATTATGGACAGGTAGATAATTTAAGAAAATTCTTTCTAGAACGAGCAGAAACTTGCAAAATACACAAAGCAATCACTCATATAAATACATCAGCTACACCACTGCAATTTCATAACCACTTCTACAACCCTTTAGATCACATAACATCAACAGATACGAAGAAAGTAAATTGGAAAAAGAAAACACTACATGGCAAGCACCCGTATCATCTAACACAGCCACACATCGATCAAGATGCATCCAACACATGGCTAAGAAAAGGCAATATATACAGTGAGACGGAAGTATTCATGATGGCAATACAGGATCAAACAATAAACACCAGATGTTACAGCAAGCATATTATTAAAGATCCCAATACCACAACAGATAAATGCAGGTTTTGCAAACAACAAATTGAAACAGTAGATCACATCACAAGCTGATGTACAATACTAGCAAATACAGAATTCCCCAGAAGACATGACAATGTAGCAAAAATAATACATCAACAGCTTGCCTTACAACATAAACTTATAAGACAACACGTTCCCACATACAAGTATGCACCACAAAATGCACTAGAGAATGATGAATACAAATTATACTGGAACAGAACCATTATAACAGATAAAACAACACCACATAACAAACCTGACATCATACTCACCAATAAAAAGAAGAAATTAACACAACTAATCAAAATATCCATACCCAGTACAACAAATATACAACAGAAAACAGGAGAAAAAATTGAAAAATACATCCAACTGGCTGAGAAAGTCAAGGACATGTGGCATCAGGATAAAGTTGACATTATATCAATTATACTATCAACTACAGGAGTCATACCACACAACATCCACCAGTACATCAACGCAATGCAACTACATCCAAACTTATATATACAACTACAGAAATCTGTAATTATTGATACATATTCAATTACCCGAAAGTTCCTAAATGCAATGTAACATATACCGTACAGTTAAAAGGAAGTGACGCTTGATCAAGGTCCGTGTCACTTTCCATTTTTAACCAGACATAATGTCTGAGAAAGGAAAGAAATAATCATAATAATAGAAAACCCATTCTTTTTAAACTCTGCCGGTTGTGGTGCTTCTTTTCTAGATTTAAGTTATTTTTTGTGTTTTTATTCATGTTCCTTTTCTTACAAGTAAGAAATTATGGTTAACAAAGAGGCAACTTTGCCAGAGACAATAAAATGATGTACCGAAGAACTATAAGTTAACCCGAGACGTGACGCAGAATATGCCATAACAGTTTTAAATATTTTTTTATAAAAGTATAAATGTGGCAAAATGATGTAAAATCATTCATTCCTATAATGATTCCTGAGTCATGTTTCATTTTCAAGTAATTACTAAAAGTGGGCTTCAGCAGTGTAATAATTGAAGCTTTTGTGTGAGTCACAGTCAGTCAGTCAGTGAGTCAGTTTATCTGCAAAACAAGATGTACATCTCTTCCAATTTGCATTAATCCTTTTGTGACCAAATTATTTACAGAAACTGTGGATTTCTTATGAGTATTTTATTGGCACTCATAAAATCAATTTCAGACCTTGAAAGTGAGAGATTACACTATAGCTACAAAAAACATTTAGCGGGAATTACTGGTCTCTTTGAACTGGAGATTACACATAAAAAAAATTAGTGGGGACTATTGTTCCCGCCGAACTCTGGAGCAACTCCAGTTGGGAAAAAAAGTGTTTATTTTGAAGTACAAAAAACATCTTAAATATTACATTTTTCATGTATTGGTTTCTGTTGTCCATCAAGTTCACTAAGATGATGTACTGTGGAACTTAGATAAACATGGTGCTATACACAAAGACACATGGCAGATGCTACACATTACTTTTGTTCTCTTTCTTTGTTTCTCATTTATTTGTTCTTTGTGCTATATTCACAGCATCCTCTGTTTGTTTCACCTTTTGTGGGCAAATGAGACCCAACCTTTCTGCAGAAGAGCTTATCTGGAACTCCAGACACACCTCTTTTCAGTGTCAGGAAACACACAGGTCTTCCTCTTCGCTTATGACTTGAGATGCCAGAGATGAGCTGCCTTCCAGGTGTAACCTAAAAGTTAGTTGGTCTGCTTCTGTCCTTTGAGGCTTCTGTATGATGTAGGAACTGCCAAATCTTCTAAAAAGAAAAACATTGTGTGCCACCACTTCAGTGAACAACAAATTACAGAATACCGTTCTCACAGGTGTTTGAATCTATCAACTTTTTCTACTATTTGATTGTACTCTGCCACAGGCTAAGGGCAGAACATTTCACTACCAGTACCATCTGTATTTGTTCTGAAGACGGTATTTGTGTTTTTGGTATTCAGATAATCTGATAATATACACACAAGTTTACTATCCTGCCACTTAACTGCTGCAACACATGATCTTACAGCAAATTCCTAGCCTCCTCTGCTAAGTTTTGAATTTTTTTCAGCATGGCTGGCAGATCCTTTTTGTTGGAGTGAACAGTAGCAATGCCATAAAGTCCATGAGACTGTAGGCTTCCATTATTTGATACATTGTAAAATAATTATTGGATGTTACCAACCTTTTACTTCCAACCATTGTATCTGTTAGGGTAAACACTATGTGTTCACCCAGTGAAAATTCAGATACATCATATTTGTCTTCTTTTCCAGTGTAGATGTCATAGTTAATTATGCACCCAGTCATTGCATGAGCTAAGCACCATGTACTGCTGCCACACTTGACTGCTTTCATTGGCATACATTGTTTTATTGTTGAATGTCCTTTGAAAGACACCATACTTTTGTGAAATGTCAAAAAAGGAGGTTTGTACACTTAACACAGCTTCTTTGTTATAGCACTGATGACAGGTCGGATTTTGAGCAGCTTGTTATCCTGGTCATCCCTTTCTGACACACATGCTGTTGTCATTGCCATGCAGATTTTCAACAGTATCTTTGTATCAGTGCTTTGTCACCACTGATAAGAGAGAAGATACACCAAGAACAGGACACTACTTCAGCGATTTCCAAATTGTGGAAGTTGATGTATATCCATCAAAATAAGCGTTCAAATAAAAGATTTTAGCTCAGGAATGATAATGTCCTGCCAGCCAGAAGTTACTTTACTTGTTTCCTCTCTGACTTCACTAAACATCTTCCTTGTTTTGCATATAGATTCATCTGATTGCAAATGTGTAGCAATAGATCTTCTGTAAATAAAGACTGAAAATATATTATTTTGTTATCAGACTGATTTTCTGGGCTTTCTTTTAATTTCACTGGAAGATTTTTAGAGTAAGAAACATCCTCACTCCTTGTATTAACACTGTGAGAAAATATGGACGCAGCCCTTATTGGAGTTTAGTTAGATATACCAGCATGGCAAGGAGACATTTTTTCAATTTCACCCGCTTCTGTTGTCAAATTGAAATCTTATCATCACTTGGTACAATAATGTTATCAATAATTTCATTCAAAATGAATCAATGCCTTCATCAGAATTGTTGTCAGCAGCAAGATCTGAATCTTCTGCATTGTGTGGTAAGGAGTGCAAAACTCGCAGTGTGCCTTGTAGTGTCAGTCCAGGCATTTTGAACAATGAGAAAGATACAATAAATACAGTCCCAATTTCACAGCCACGCTACTTACACATCACACACAGTGTATTGTGATAAATAGTTCCCACTAACTTACGTTGTAGTATTTCAGTGGTTTACAAAGAAAAGTTGCAGACATATACTGCCTCCTTGCTAAATACAAAAGTAGAAAAATGTAACAGTAGTCACCTCAGACACATAAGAAAAGCACAGAATATAAAAAAGTGGTTGTGGTCAAAATAATGGCACCATTTCACTCAGAAATGACGCCTCTGCATTGATTGACTAAAGATGTAGACATACAATAGCTTCTGCATGCCAGTGGATAAACTACATGCAATTATCACATGATAACAGAGATGGCAGCACAAGCTGGAAATGGGAACACTGTGATTGCCACTGAACTTACTGCGAAAACAAAAAATGGGAACAGTAGTTTCCATTACTCATAAAAGGATTAGAGAGTTTCTTTGCAGGTGACATGATGATTATTAATTTCATAATGTCAATGAAATCCCACAAGATTACTTGAATTTTCGCTCGGAGTAGATTTGTTAGGAATCAAATACATCAACTTTAATGTTTCAGTGCATAAAATTACTGTGTGAAAGCATTTATTAGTGTTAATATCATGAAAAGGATAGTTGCTACTCACCATATAGCAGAGATGCTGAGTCACAGATAGGCACAACAAAAAGATTGTCAGAAAATGAGCTCTCGGCTAACAAGGCCTTCATCAGAGATAGAATGTACACACACGCAAACGTAAGTTTAGTTGCATTAACAACATACAATGGTTTTTACCTGATTATATCTTCTTTCATTGAGGAATTTTTTCACTTTATCATAAATTTATACTTTATTTTGTGAAAAGCAAGACTTTTTTTATTTTTTATTGTATGTGTGGCTCATTATAAAGTGTAATAATGCATGGATCCAGCATGTTTGGAATAAGTTGTTCCAGCAACCACTATTCCTCTCATTAGTTTATTGTAACAGAGTAGTGAAGCCTTTATGTTTGTATTATTTATGTAGCTTGCATGTGGCAATCTCTTTCTAGGTCTCTCCATTGTATATTTTCAATAATAATATAGTATACACCTGAGTTCCCCCCCATGAACCATGGACCTTGCCGTTGGTGGGGAGGCTTGCGTGCCTCAGCGATACAGATAGCCGTACCGTAGGTGCAACCACAACGGAGGGGTATCTGTTGAGAGGCCAGACAAATGTGTGATCCCTGAAGAGGGGCAGCAGCCTTTTCAGTAGTTGCAAGGGCAACAGTCTGGATGATTGACTGATCTGGCCTTGTAACAATAACCAAAATGGCCTTGCTGTGCTGGTACTGCGAACGGCTGAAAGCAAGGGGAAACTACAGCCGTAATTTTTCCCGAGGGCATGCAGCTTTACTGTATGATTACATGATGATGGCGTCCTCTTGGGTAAAATATTCCGGAGGTAAAATAGTCCCCCATTCGGATCTCCGGGCGGGGACTACTCAGGAGGATGTCGTCGTCAGGAGAAAGAAAACTGGCATTCTACGGATCGGAGCGTGGAATGTCAGATCCCTTAATCGGGCAGGTAGGTTAGAAAATTTAAAAAGGGAAATGGATAGGTTGAAGTTAGATATAGTGGGAATTAGTGAAGTTCGGTGGCAGGAGGAACAAGACTTCTGGTCAGGTGACTACAGGGTTATAAACACAAAATCAAATAGGGGTAATGCAGGAGTAGGTTTAATAATGAATAGGAAAATAGGAATGCGGGTAAGCTACTACAAACAGCATAGTGAACGCATTATTGTGGCCAAGATAGATACGAAGCCCACACCTACTACAGTAGTACAAGTTTATATGCCAACTAGCTCTGCAGATGACGAAGAAATTGAAGAAATGTATGATGAAATAAAAGAAATTATTCAGATTGTGAAGGGAGACGAAAATTTAATAGTCATGGGTGACTGGAATTCGAGTGTAGGAAAAGGGAGAGAAGGAAACATAGTAGGTGAATATGGATTGGGGGACAGAAATGAAAGAGGAAGCCGCCTGGTAGAATTTTGCACAGAGCACAACATAATCATAGCTAACACTTGGTTCAAGAATCATGAAAGAAGGTTGTATACATGGAAGAACCCTGGAGATACTAAAAGGTATCAGATAGATTATATAATGGTAAGACAGAGATTTAGGAACCAGGTTTTAAATTGTAAGACATTTCCAGGGGCAGATGTGGACTCTGACCACAATCTATTGGTTATGACCTGTAGATTAAAACTGAAGAAACTGCAAAAAGGTGGGAATTTAAGGAGATGGGACCTGGATAAACTAAAAGAACCAGAGGTTGTACAGAGATTCAGGGAGAGCATAAGGGAGCAATTGACAGGAATGGGGGAAATAAATACAGTAGAAGAAGAATGGGTAGCTTTGAGGGATGAAGTAGTGAAGGCAGCAGAGGATCAAGTAGGTATAAAGACGAGGGCTAGTAGAAATCCTTGGGTAACAGAAGAAATATTGAATTTAATTGATGAAAGGAGAAAATATAAAAATGCAGTAAGTGAAACAGGCAAAAAGGAATACAAACGTCTCAAAAATGAGATCGACAGGAAGTGCAAAATGGCTAAGCAGGAATGGCTAGAGGACAAATGTAAGGATGTAGAGGCCTATCTCACTAGGGGTAGGATAGATACCGCCTACAGGAAAATTAAAGAGACCTTTGGAGATAAGAGAACGACTTGTATGAATATCAAGAGTTCAGATGGAAACCCAGTTCTAAGCAAAGAAGGGAAAGCAGAAAGGTGGAAGAAGTATATAGAGGGTCTATACAAGGGCGATGTACTTGAGGACAATATTATGGAAATGGAAAAGGATGTAGATGAAGATGAAATTGGAGATACGATACTGCGTGAAGAGTTTGACAGAGCACTGAAAGACCTGAGTCGAAACAAGGCCTCCGGAGTAGACAATATTCCATTGGAACTACTGACGGCCGTGGGAGAGCCAGTCCTGACAAAACTCTACCATCTGGTGAGCAAGATGTATGAAACAGGCGAAATACCCTCAGACTTCAAGAAGAATATAATAATTCCAATCCCAAAGAAAGCAGGTGTTGACAGATGTGAAAATTACCGAACTATCAGCTTAATAAGTCACAGCTGCAAAATACTAACACGAATTCTTTACAGACGAATGGAAAAACTAGTAGAAGCCAACCTCGGGGAAGATCAGTTTGGATTCCGTAGAAACACTGGAACACGTGAGGCAATACTGACCTTACGACTTATCTTAGAAGAAAGATTAAGGAAAGGCAAACCTACGTTTCTAGCATTTGTAGACTTAGAGAAAGCTTTTGACAATGTTGACTGGAATACTCTCTTTCAAATTCTAAAGGTGGCAGGGGTAAAATACAGGGAGCGAAAGGCTATTTACAATTTGTACAGAAACCAGATGGCAGTTCTAAGAGTCGAGGGACATGAAAGGGAAGCAGTGGTTGGGAAGGGAGTAAGACAGGGTTGTAGCCTGTCCCCGATGTTGTTCAATCTGTATATTGAGCAAGCAGTAAAGGAAACAAAAGAAAAATTTGGAGTAGGTATTAAAATTCATGGAGAAAAAATAAAAACTTTGAGGTTCGCCGATGACATTGTAATTCTGTCAGAGACAGCAAAGGACTTGGAAGAGCAGTTGAATGGAATGGACAGTGTCTTGAAAGGAGGATATAAGATGAACATCAACAAAAGCAAAACAAGGATAATGGAATGTAGTCTAATTAAGTCGGGTGATGCTGAGGGAATTAGATTAGGAAATGAGACACTTAAAGTAGTAAAGGAGTTTTGCTATTTGGGGAGCAAAATAACTGATGATGGTCGAAGTAGAGAGGATATAAAATGTAGGCTGGCAATGGCAAGGAAAGCGTTTCTGAAGAAGAGAAATTTGTTAACATCCAGTATTGATTTAAGTGTCAGGAAGTCATTTCTGAAAGTATTCGTATGGAGTGTAGCCATGTATGGAAGTGAAACATGGACGATAAATAGTTTGGACAAGAAGAGAATGGAAGCTTTCGAAATGTGGTGCTACAGAAGAATGCTGAAGATTAGATGGGTAGATCACATAACTAATGAGGAAGTATTGAATAGGATTGGGGAGAAGAGAAGTTTGTGGCACAACTTGACCAGAAGAAGGGATCGGTTGGTAGGACATGTTCTGAGGCATCAAGGGATCACCAATTTAGTATTGGAGGGCAGCGTGGAGGGTAAAAATCGTAGGGGGAGACCAAGAGATGAATACACTAAGCAAATTCAGAAGGATGTAGGTTGCAGTAGGTATTGGGAGATGAAAAAGCTTGCACAGGATAGAGTAGCATGGAGAGCTGCATCAAACCAGTCTCAGGACTGAAGACCACAACAACAACAACACCTGAGTTCACACATGCAATGTCTGTGCCCATCAGTTAAAGACTACCTGCACTGCTTTTTGGAGGGTCTATGTTTACCCCACCCCCTAGCTGTGGACATCTTGTGCAGTTAGCACCAGTATTTGTTGTTGGTGAAGATACTTCAAATAGTCAGTACTATGATGCACAGCTCTTCTTCTTCCATTGTGATTTTCCTTTACTCTTGTTTCTTTTTCCCCCTCCTCAACCAAACCTTGGCTCACACCAATATTGCTGTATCTCCTTAGTGTAGGCTGTGTGTGTTATTGACTGTAATATATATATATATATATATATAATGGAAGGAAACATTCCACGTGGGAAAAATTATATATAAAAACAAAGATGAGGTGACTTACCGAATAAAAGCGCTGGCAGGTCGATAGACACACAAACAAACACAAACATTCACACCAAATTCAAGCTTTCGCAACAGTTTGTTGCGAAAGCTTGAATTTTGTGTGTATGTTTGTGTGTCTATCGACCTGCCAGCGCTTTTATTCGGTAAGTCACCTCATCTTTGTTTTTATATATATATATATATATATATATATATATATATATATATACCAAACAAAAGCGCTGGCAGGTCGATAGACACACAAACATACACACAAAATTCTAGCTTTCGCAACCAATGGTTGCCTCGTCAGGAAAGAGGGAAGGAGATGGAAAGACAAAAGGATATGGGTTTTAAGGGAGAGGGTAAGGAGTCATTCCAATCCCGGGAGCGGAAAGACTTACCTTAGGGGGAAAAAAGGACAGGTATAAACTCGCACACACACACATATCCATCCACACATACACAGACACAAGCAGACATTTGTAAGGCAAAGAGTTTGGGCAGAGATGTCAGTCGGGGCGGATGTACAGAGGCAAAGATGAAGTTGAAAGACAGGTGAGGTATGAGCGGCGGCAAATTGAAATTAGAAATTAGCGGAGATTGAGGCCTGGCGGATAGCGAGAAGAAAGGATATGCTGAAGGGCAAGTTCCCATCTCCGGAGTTCTGACAGGTTGGTGTTAGTGGGAAGTATCCAGATAACCCGGACGGTGTAACACTGTGCCAAGATGTGCTGGCCGTGCACCAAGGCATGTTTAGCCACAGGGTGATCCTCATTACCAACAAACACTGTCTGCCTGTGTCCATTCATGCGAATGGACAGTTTGTTGCTGGTCATTCCCACATAGAACGCTTCACAGTGTAGGCAGGTCAGTTGGTAAATCACGTGGGTGCTTTCACACGTGGCTCTGCCTTTGATCGTGTACACCTTCCGGGTTACAGGACTGGAATAGGTGGTGGTGGGAGGGTGCATGGGACAGGTTTTACACCGGGGGCGGTTACAGGGGTAGGAGCCAGAGGGTAGGGAAGGTGGTTTGGGGATTTCATAGGGATGAACTAAGAGGTTGCGAAGGTTAGGTGGACGGCGGAAAGACACTCTTGGTGGAGTGGGGAGGATTTCATGAAGGATGGATCTCATTTCAGGGCAGGATTTGAGGAAGTCGTATCCCTGCTGGAGAGCCACATTCAGAATCTGATCCAGTCCCGGAAAGTATCCTGTCACAAGTGGGGCACTTTTGGGGTTTATATATTTTTCCCACGTGGAATGTTTCCCTCTATTATATATATATATATATATATATATATATATATATATGTGTGTGTGTGTGTGTGTGTGTGTGTGTGTGTGTGTGTGTGTGTGTGTGTGTGTGTGTGTGTGCCCTGTTGTTGTATTGCCACACTCAATCTGTAGCTTCCATCATACACTATTTGTTCATTTACACTCTGTATCTATCACTTGTCCATCTGCTACTATTACACACCTAAGTCTGTGAATAGTGCAGAACAACATTCATGTCACACACTCAAATGTAAAAATTACACAGTATTTTTTATAAGGAGCAGGAAACAAGTTCATATCAGGATGGAGGAGATAGGTATCAAAGACCAATATGTAATCATCGTGTTTTGCTTTTTAGGAAAGGAATATTTGCTAATGTCATTATTATGTGTTTGTTTAGTGTGTCACAGAAATATTTTGGTTTTACTTTCTATATTTCTGATTTACTTTTCCCCTATTACACAGATGGTGAACTCTATGCCTGGGGTTGTAATGAATACGGCCAGCTCGGTCTTGGATCAAGTGTTTCCAAAGAAACAAGACCTTGTTTGGTAAGATCATTAATGGGAATTCCTATTGCCATTATTGCATGTGGTGGAAATCACAGTTTTGCTGTTTCAAAGTCAGGTATGTTTGTGTAATATCCTGATTTCTGTGGAAAAAGGCTTTTCTTTACACTTAGTTTAAGTACTATTTCAGTGTGAAGAATTTTTTAAGTCTAGAGCCTGACAAAATTTTAGTGGTACTGTATGTCATTTTTATGTATTTCATCTCATAAGGGCTGTAACAGTCATTTGATACATGATACAAGGAGGAGACGTGCAAATGACTGGGGAAACTCACACTTAAGAAGCAAAGGCATTGGAAAACATGAGTAATAATTATTCTTATGTACAAGACCGTATATAAAGACCTTCACCACGCTTCTTTCTGTTCTCCAGCTTTACTGTGATGGTGATGAAGGAATTTTAGAAAATTGTGAAAATTAGTGATTCGTCTGCATTTTAAAGCCTTGTGCATTTTTAAGGACTGCTCCAGATATTTTTATTTGGTTGGTAGATCACGCTTTAAGAGCAGTAGTCAGATTGTCAGGTTTCAGTTTAACTTATTGAGATTTAACACCTAGAGATGTCCATTTTAATACATATATTTATTCAGAGATAACTAATTTAATGCTGCTAATTATGGTTGGCAGATATATCTTCATCCAGCCAGCATTATCATGCACTGAGAAACAAAATTAATGGTTACTGAGCAGGACCTTAGTTAAGTGTTCAGCACAAGGAAAGGAACTTGTTTCATAATAGACTGTGTCCACTGTACATGAAAATGTTTTGGTGCTGTTATTGCTCTTTACTTATACATTTCTGCACTGTCCTTTTCCAGGGGCTGTGTATGGGTGGGGAAAAAATGTTTTTGGTCAACTTGGTTTAAATGACGATATCAATAAATTGTATCCAACACAGCTGAAAACATTGCGCTCTGCGAAAGTAAAGTATATAGCATGTGGAGAGGATTTCTCTGTCTTTTTAACAAAGGTAAGTTTTGAAAACTTCTGCTCAGTTGCTGAGAATAGTTTTCATAGCAACAGTTCAGATATTGGACAGCTTGATTACGTTGAGTGGCAAAAACTTTATAGCACTGATTGAGCTTTCCCACAGAATCCATGAGAGATTGAAATTGTTGTTGACTATAATTGCAATACATTATTTATAAATTAACATTGTGTAATGTAGGTGTAAGCACCACACTGAGAGAAAGTAAAGCTTCCAGAAATTGTTTGTTGGTCACATTGTCTTCTCATCTAAATTGAACAGGTGGATGTATAAAGCCGTCACCCTTTCGGAATCTTCTACATGAAGTGATGTGTAAAATGCAGTTAAACAGGAAGTTGCTGTATTCTTCAAAATACTTAGTCTGTACTGACAAACAGCATTCAGTGCTTTGAGCTCTTTGAACAACTGTCCATTCATCTGTTCACTCGTCTCATCAAAAGGATAGTCTTTTGGGGTGTGGAACAAGTCATATCACATATCAAATGGTTGAAGCAGCAACTGCAGGCTACTTGTGTAAAGTTTACTAATGACCAGTTACTGTCACAAGAGGTACTTGTGAACTACTTTATTATTACATAAATCAGTAGAAACTTCTGGTAGAATGTAACTAATTTAAGGAGTTGAGGAAACAAATCACAAAATAGTAGAGTTACTAAGTTGTCAAAAGAAAACAAGCAGGATTGAACACATCTCCCCCCCCCCCCCCCCTTTCTGAGTATCTGAATATTCATCAGCAAATGGATGGTTGGACAGCAGCTAATGAATGTATGTATGTATGTATGAATGTGAAACAACAAATAACACCAATAACTTTGTGTAACAGAGCTCACAGTTTTATTCATTGCTTCACATGAAAACTTTTTTAGCTTTTAGATGAATACATTCTAGTAGACATGCAGAAGGAGGTGGGGAGCAGGAGAGAGGATTGGAGAAGTCTGCCTGAAAGCTGGAAGGGAGGGGTGACATGTTCATGGGCACCAACAATCTCATTCTGACCACAGACAGTTGGAGTTCTGTACAGCCCTCAGTGACATGGAGGAGTTATTTGGAGGCAAGACAAGAACAGAGGAAGGAGACTACAGAGAAGAGGATGTGGGTGCAGGATGAGTTAAATCAGGGTACTGGAGCAAGCGTGTAGGAGGGTATCGGTAAGGAGCTGGTAGAGGCCAGGAAGGTTAAGGTGTTGAGGGGCGTGTCACAAGGATAATTCCAATCCACTTAACTCAGAGAAGATGGTGTTCATGGGAGGGGTGTGGGAGAATGATACATATGGTGTGGATTATGAAGTAGCTATCGAAATTGAGCATGTTGGGTTCCGCTGTGTGGTCACTTCTAGGTGGTCAACTCTGCTCTAGGCCACAATTTGGCAGTGGAATTCATTTGTGTGGACTGCTGGTTAATGGTCATACCCACATAAAATGCTGTGCAGAAATTACAGCAGAGTTGGTTTTTGACATGACTGCTTTAATCTGATGGTGTGATTCGTGTTGAGACAGTATTATAAGCGTGCTGTGGAATAAAAAAAAAAAAATTTACTAAATTCATTAGGTCTTGGAACTGGATGTTTATTTGCCAAATGAAAGAGAGCAGAAATGGACAGAACAGAATATCTCAGGGATAACACTGTTGGACTTCCAAAGGATTATGTTCATAGAGTACTACAAGAAATGAAGGCAATGTAGAACAAGAGAAAATTGTTGCTGAAAGTGGAAAACTTACAAGATACATATTTAACAACAACTGCTTCACAACTCATATCATCTGGATCCCCCCTCCTCCACCATCTCCAGCTTTTCTCAACTGCACAGATGGGAGGTATCCGTATCTCCGCTCTCGAAATTATCCTGGCCTCAGCCTATTGTAACCTACTATCCTCACTTTCTTCACCCAACAGTTTACAACCCCTCGCTCTGTCACCTCTTTTCGCATTCCCTCACCATCTTTGTGTGCTGCCCTCTACCATTGTGCCCACCCATCCTTTCCCTTCCCTGCTTCTCTCTGTCTCTGATCCCCATTCCCACACCCCACCCCTCAGCATTGCACCTGGCTGTCTCTAGTCCCTGTGTGCCCTGTTAGGCATTATTGTTCCTTCTCCCACACCCGTACCCTGCTATTCCTCCCCCTTCCCTGCCCCACTCCAGATTGCTGTTCATATGACAGTTGCATTCTTGTTTGAGCTGCCAGAGACAGGCATCATGTGTGCTTGAGATGTGGGTGCTTGTGTGAATGTGTGTGTGTTGTTTCTTTGCTGAAGAAGGCTTTTGTCAAAAACTATAATGTATAATAGTCATTTCGTTGTAGCTGCCTGCTAATCAGTGGGTCAGCTTTACAATGCATAGCTTCTGTCCTTTTTCTAATATTGAAGATACATATTGAAACTTCCTGGCAGATTGAAATTGTTTACTTGACCAGCATTCAAACCAGGACCCTTGCATTTTGCGGGTAAAGATGTTACCAATTGAGCTATCCAGACATGGCTATGACCCGCCTTCAGAGCTTTGGTTTTTACTGCTTTTCCATGTTTCGTGGAAGCTCTCCTGCGTACTTTGCTGGCTGAGCATTTAACAGTATCATTTCTTCCAGAGTACTTGTTCAGTAAGGTATGCTGGTGAGCTTATGCGAAGTTTGGAAAGTAGGAGATACTACGTCAGAAGTGAGGTCATGAGGGCGAGTAGTCAGTTGTACCTGGACAGCTCAATCAATAACGGAAATGTTCATGATAGGTAAGATTTTGGATTCCAGTCCCATTGCAGCACACAGTTTTAATCTGCCAGAAAGTCGCAAACTAGTGCACACCCTGTTGTAGGTTGAAAAATTCCCTCTAGAAGCTATAGATTATTTTGACACCTTGATTTCCTTCAACTCCCTCAAGCCCGCCTGCCTCCTCCCACCTCCATTTTTCCCATCAGTATGTTAAGCATTTATATAATTTATAAAAATTTTATATATTTATAAGGATATAAGACGAACATCAACAAAAGCAAAACGAGAATAATGGAATATTGTCGAATTAAATCAGGTGATGCCGAGGGAATTAGATTAGGAAATGAGACACTTAAAGTAGTAAATGAATTTTGCTATTTGGGAAGTAAAATAACTGATGACTGTCAAAGCAGGGAGGATATAAAAAGTCGACTGGCTATGGCAAGGAAAGCGTTTCTGAAGGAGAGAAATTTGTGAACATCGAGTGTAGGTTTAAGTGTCAGGAAGTCCTTTCTAAAAGTATTTGTATAGAGTATAGCCAAGTATGGAAGTGAAACATGACCAATAACTAGTTTGGACAAGAAGATAATAGAAGCTTTCAAAGTGTGGTGCTACAGAAGAATGCTGAAGATTAGATGGGTAGATCACGTAACTAATGAGGAGGTACTGGTATAATTGGGGAGAAGAGGAATTTGTGTCACAACTTGACTAGTAGAAGGGATCAGTTGGCAGGACGTGTTCTGAGGTATCAAGGGATCACCAATTTGGTATTGGAGGGAAGTGTCGAGGGTAAAGATCGAAGAGGGAGACCAAGAGGTAAATACACTAAGCAGATTCTGAAGGATGTAGGTTGTAGTAGTTAATTGACGATGAAGAGGCTTGCTCAGGATAGAGTAGCATGGAGAGCTACATCAAACCAGTCAGGACTGAAGACCACAACAACATGTTAAGCATTTATACCCAAGAAAATCTTACAAGTGTGTGTGTGTGTGTGTGTGTGTGTGTGTGTGTGTGTGTGTGTGTATAGTTTGTTACCTACAAAGTATGCATGTTCTTTTTTATTTAAACAATGATGCAATAACAACGCTATGTAGAGGACAGATTGCTACTCACCGCATCGAGGATGTGTTGAGTCACAGACGGGTACAATGAGAAATGTTTGATTTGCGGACAGTGTTTGTTCTTCCATAGAAGTAGATCTATTACTAGTATTCCTTTTCATTGTGTCTTAACTCCTTCTATATGTGGTGAGTAGCTGTTCAACCTTTCCATATTGTTCTTTTATTTTCATTTATTTGAATGTCGATTTTTGCCGTTTTCCACCTCTTCATCATACCTATGAAATGTAATTTTTTTAACTTGTAAAAATTTAGTAATTGACTCTAATTATAGGAATGTGTACTTCATGCCTTAAATTATATATTATGATTTTCAAAATAATACCAAGGCTGTACTTGCAGGACGGAGGCGTTTTTACTTGTGGCTCTGGAACATACGGTCAGTTAGGTCATGGTTCCACTTGTAATGAAATTCTACCACGGAAAGTAATGGAATTGATGGGTAGTACAGTTACTCAAGTTACTTGTGGAAGGTACATTGCAGTATAGTGATAAGAAATCAGTACTTCTTGAAACTAATTAATTGCACTGTAATATTGCTCTCTGTGTAACATTCTTATTTTTTGTAAATTTAGTTATCACTTGCATTTCAGGAGGCACACACTTGCACTTGTTCCATCACGAGGAAGAGTTTATGCTTTTGGTCTTGGTGGAGCTGGCCAGCTGGGTACAAAAGCTGTCTTAAATGCTACAACTCCACAAGTTGTTTTAGGACCTTGGGTGTCACCTAGTGGAGTTTCAATTATTGAGCCACATGAACAGAGTCAACATTCTCAGAATTGTGTTGTGAAAAGGATATATGCTGGTGGAGACCACTGTTTTGCTTTAGTTACTAGAAAACAGGTATTAATTTTTGTGTTGCATTTTACTGTGCTTATGATTAGATTATACACAGAATTAATAAGCCAATGGTCTAATTGTATGGCACATCCTGATGAAATTGGGTTAGAGAGTTTTATTTGCTGTGCTGGATAGTGCAAAACGAAATAATAAAGTACGGTACTTTTTTGTATAAGTCCTGTAAAGTGACACAGGTTTCGTAGGAGACACAACTTATATTTTATCTGTAATATTCCTTGTAAATTAATTAGATACATACAGAATAAACAAAAGATTTCTAACGTGCTAGTATTCGTGTAGCAGCTACAAAACACTGTACAATAAATAGTTTTCATGTACCGTAATTGCACAGTTAAAAATGACATTTAGCAGCCTTCTGAGTCAGAAACAGAATTTGATATTTCTATAACACTCAGCTGGGTCTAGGAATCACTTTCCTAATATATATGTTTATTTTGAAAAAAAATCATGAATGGTTAACCACATGCTTAAACTGAAGATACAAAAACCGATAGTGTGCTAATAACAGCAATGAGCAACGCAGGACAAATGCCTCGTGATAAACGTGAAATGTAGTGTTTGTCTACAATAATATTCTCTGTTAATGCATCAAAAAGTCTTCCACTCATGAAAAAAAGTTTGATTTTTGTGGTTCAAGTACATTTATTGTGTCTTATGGGCTCTATAATATGTGCTCTGTTTTTTCCATGGGGGTTGAAAAAGTAGGTCCCAAGGATTCAGAATTTATAATGTGTAACAGTTTTCTTTCCCATTTTTCCAGACTTCATGAGTCTGCAACAAGATTTCTCCACAAAAAATTGACATGTGTATACATGATACAAAATTTCCCACCATTCTTAAAGACACCTATATAATAAGTAGTTCTTCACTGACTCACACTGCAATAATGGAATCAGCCAAGGATGCTTGAACTGGTAAGACACACTTGGATGGTGTACCCAGTAAGAGCATAATTCAGTTAAAGACTATCAAAGGCTTATTTGAAGACTACATAGAGGTTAGGAAGTTCAATATTCTATTCAAATGCCATTTTATGTATTTACCTCAGGATGAATGTGTAATCTGTTGTTGATGCATTAGACCAAAACCCACACGTAAAAGTCTCCAAAGCTCTTTTGCAAATGGACCTATTCTAGGTAATATTAGACAAAATTTTATACAGTTCTTTCAGCAGAATGATTCTTCAGTGATTGTAGCAGTAAATCTTGTCCCCATTGTTATGTATTGGTTGAATCATTAGTCCACTCTTTTGGGTTTCTTTCTCATTTCACTATCAACTTAAGAAGTTTGTAGAATCATATATGGAAGGTGGTTCCACCTTTTTGGACAGTTATTCCATCAGTTTCTGTTGCATTGTAATTTTTTAACAGTTCACTAACTTCAGTACTTCAGCTTCAGCTAAAGTGGGCTCTTATTTCTTTGGATCTGCAGTGTAAGATGGTAGCTGCTCACCTCTTTTGGGATCCTGTTAAAATTCACCTTGTGTCTATTCATAAAATTTAGTTTTCTTGTCAGCAGATTTCCATCTTCTTCCTTATACACTCATATTTTAGGTGTGTATTCCTGAAGTTCCTCTTCAATTCTCTTATAAAATTTTCTGCAGTCAATCCTAATTTAATGTTCTTCCAGCCATCTTTCTCCTAATGGCTCATGTACATAAGCAATAAACAACTATTCAAGAAGGTGTGTAGAATCTGGGAGATTGGTGACATATTGTCAGACTTTCGAAAAAATCATCATTTGCACAATTCCGAAGATAGCAAGAGCTGATGAATGTTAGAACTCTCTCACGACCCACTTAACAGCCCAGGCGTCCAAGTTGCTGACCAGAATAATATGCTAAACAATGGAAAAGAAAATTGAGGAACTGTTAAATGATGATCAGTTTGGCTTTAGGAAAGATAAAGGCACCAGAGAAGGCAGTCCTGATATTTTGCTTAACAATGGAAATACGACTGAAGAAAAATAAAGAGATGTTCATAGGATTTGTCAAACAGGAAAAAGCATTTGACATAGTGAAATGGTGCATGATGTTCGAAATACTTAGGAAAAATAGGAGTAAGCTCTAAGGAAAGGCAAGTAATATACTATATGTACAAGACCAAGATGGAACAACAAGACTGCAAGAATGAAGTCCTTGGATGAGGAAGGGGATGAGTCAGGGATGCAGTCTTTTGCCCCTACTGTTTAATCTGTGCATCAAAGAAGCAGTGATGGAGATAACAGTAAAGTTCAAGAGTGGGATTAAAATTCAGGATGAAAAGATATCAGTGGTATGATTCATTCATGATATTGCTGTCCTCAGTGAAAATGAAGACAACCTATTGGATCTGTTGAAAGGAATGAACAGTCTAATAAGTACAGAATGTGGATTGAGGGTAAATACGAGAAATACAAAAGTAATAAGAAGTAGCAGAAATGAGAATAGTGAGAAACTTAACATGAGAATTGGTGATCACAAAGTAGACAAAGTTAGGGAATTATGACAAATGAAGCAAGGACGACATAAATGGGAGACTAGCACAAGCAAAGAGAGAGCACTGCTGCCCAAAAGAAGTCTACTTGTATCAAACATAGGCCTTAATTTGAGGAGGAGTGTGGAGTTAAACATTTTATGGTAGTGAAGCGTGGACAGTGGGAAAACCTGAAAAGAAGATAATTGAAGCATTTGAGATGTCATTCTACAGAAGAATGTTGTAAATTAGGTAGACCGATAAGATAAGGAAAGAGGTTTTTTCCCCCTCAAAATCAGCTAGAAAAGAACATGTGGAAAAAAACTGACAGGATGACACAGGGCATATGTTAAGACATTGAGGAATAACTTCCATGGTACTGGAGTAAGCTGTAGAGGAAGGAGAGACTGGAATATATCCAAAAAATGCTTGCTGATGTAGGGTGCAAGAGTTACTCTGAGATGGATCACATCAGACCAGTCAGAATACTGAGACAATTTCACTTCTTTGCTCTGATACTATCTTTCTTGGAAACACTGCAATTTCTACTTACACTTTGCTCCTGCTAAATAATCAGAATCAGAATTATCTCCCCTGAATGCACATAAGTTTTCCATGACAGATGCACATCTTTTTGATACCAGTATGTGATTTATTTGGTTTGCATAATTCATTTTCAATGTTTTCCAGGTCCATTCATAGATTTTTTTCTAGGAAGACAAGTACTCAGTTCCAAGTTCTTTGTGGCAACAAATTGAGCAGCCATCAGACCGTTATTACTATTTAAATTGTGCAGATTTTACTTAATGCACGTGTCTTAAAGCCTCTTTGTTCCCCAGTTTGGCATTACGGTCACAATAAATGATTTTCAAGTAATATTGTTGTATTTCATCACAAAACTCTTGCAGTTCGTAATGAAAAAAATTTGATATGTTATTTCATTCTAGTCTATTATTTATATTAAAATTGTGTCTTTTTAGTAAGTTAATAATAATGAGTGTAAGGATTTTACCAAACATCCATTTTAGGATAGTATTCCATCAGATGATTGCCGCATTCATGAAACCGATTCTCAGATTTTGTCTCTGACTGTGGAGAAAATTGAAGAATGCGGAAGAGTCTTACCAGATGAGACAGTGGACCAGGACCTGATGACGTATGTATTTTTCGTCTTACAAGCAGTATGATACATCATTGAAATGGAATAGTGTTGTTATTTTACCTTCCTTATATATAAATGTATGTTCTACAGTATTGTTGGTACTAATTGGAAATTTCCAGATCACATCTCACATTGCATTTAAGGGAAACTTTATGCTGCATTCTCAGCTGCTGGCACACTATTCACTGCAAGCTCTGCTGTTGTTCACAGTGTGCATTACTTGTGGTACTGTGGAGCAAAATGATTTTTCTCAGTATTGTCTGACAGTATACAATGGTTCGTTCATGACAAAAATGTGATTGTTGGAAGGGCAAAATTGGAGGTGGTATGGGTGCGTCCTTTGAGTGCTGAACGTCTGCACAGCAGGTACTTTTATTGGTCCTTCCAGCAGCTCAGGAATGATCCAAGGCACTTCTCAGACAGTTACATTTCACAAAAAGTCCTTCTCTTTATTTTAAACATTATTGTATCAAAAATAGTTATACACCCTGAGCAGCTCATTGTCAAAGATGGACAACTACACTCTCCAGTTCTTTACGAGCATGGACAGAAACTAATGTATTTATTCCATTTATTTGTTGGTAGCCAACATGTGTTGAAAAAGACAATGTTACATATAGAGCTATATATTGTGTAGATTAATGAATATTTTTCAGGTGATTCTAATGATCCCTTAAAAGTAAAGTTCAGTTCATTTTTTGACATAGGGTGAGCAACAACACTGAAATTGGTGAATAAATAAGGAGTTTCCCGCTTTTGTTCCACATGTGAGCATCTTTGGTTACCTTCCAATAGCTTTCATCTCTCATCCTCTTTCTTGCTTGTTTAGCGTGAACTTTCTGCGCACTCTCCTCCATGATTGCATGTTATTATTTTAAATTATTGTAAATAAAAACATTATTAATGCAATTCCTGTGGAAGAAAGATTGGTAGGTCTTCTAAATCTTAGATAATAATTCATCAGTTTTTATCCACATCTACTTCATATCCACATCTGCCACATGTAGATTTGATCCTGATATTTTACCAAATAAAAATAAAAATGATAAGTCTGGTGCAACAAAGGAACTAATTTCCAGACATCATTGCATCTGATATTACTCAGCACAGAGTGGTTGTAATGGCGTGTATGAATGGTTCCAGATATTTTTGAGTTAAAAAAAATGCTGGAACTAAGGGCCTGATTAAAATTGTCGGTTGTCGTTCATATTCTTGAAATTCCTTCTTAAGTGAACTATATACATTACTGTCTGCATATGGTGTTTTCATTGATAGGATACTGTGAAGTCAATCGAATAATGAGATTATTTACAGATACACATGCAACATTTCATATAGTAATCTTCAACAGGATGGATCTGTACCATATGGGATTATAAGTGGATATTGAATGTTCACAGCTCTGTTTGATCTATATCTATAGACGTACTCTGCAAGCCACCATATGATGATTGGTTGGGGGTTCTTGTACCACTGCTAATCATTCCTTTTTTTTTTTTTTTTTTTTGTTATGCTTGCAAATTATGTGAAAAATAACTGTCTATATGCCTCCATATGAGCCCTAATTTCTCTTATTTTGTCTTTGCTGTCATTACAATTTTACATTGGGGGAAATAGAATCGTTTTGCAATCAGCCATGAATGCCGCTTCTCTAAATTTTCCTAATAGTGTTTTGCTAAAAGAATATTGTCTTCCATCCAAGGATTCCCATTGGAGTTCACAAAGCGTGTCTGTAATACTCACTTGTTGATCAGAGTCCCTGGCAACAAATCTAGTAGCATGCTTCTGAATTGGTTTGATGTCATCCTGTAATTTAGTGGTTCCCAACCTTTGGTTAATTACCCCTGGAGAGTAAAATGACACATTTTTTGAGGGTAAAAATTGGAAGGGTTCGATTATGGTTCAGTCATCGGACTAAGTATTTTAAAAAATCAGTATCACTACCTTGGTAGCCTAATAATTTTTAGATAGGCAACTAATTATAAAATTGTCAAATATGAGCATGACATGACATGGCAGAGACCATAACAGATGAATTAATGACATTGTTTGAAATTCACATGCAGTCAGCAATGACAACTAGCTGCAGTCAGTCACTTATTTGATGTGTCACATGGATTACTGGCTCTAGTGCATTATCGGCTCACTCAGTGTTCTTTTGTTCGTCAGTCCTTCTCTCACCAACCGAGTTGACAGATAAATGAAGTGAATGCATTGTTGCAACTGGTTTCACTACTGGCTTAACATCTGTCAGGTAGTCAGACAAACAGAATTAAGTGAGAGAAATTTTTCCTATGTGATTGCCAACTATTGGGTAATAAAGTGCTAACTTAGAGCACTAAATCTAATCTAATATTGAACGTACCGTAAATAGCTGAGTAGATAAGGTGTAAGTCGGTGTGCAACTTTTTTTTGTACTTTGTCAAAATTAGACGACAAACACCGCCACATGCAATCACTCAAACGCAACTCACACACACAACTGCAGTCTCAGACAACTGAGGCTACACTGTAAGCAGCAGCACCAGTGCGTGATGGGAGCGATCACTGGGTGGGGGTAAGGAGGAGGCTGGGGCGGGGAGGGGAAGGGAGGGTAGTACAGTAGGGGTGGCAGACTGTTGGGGAGCCCGCAGGGACAAGGTGGAAAGAGGCTAGGCCAGCTATATGCAGTTGGGAGGTTAAATGGAAGGTAGAGGGGAGGGGAGGAGGTGATAGTGGAAAAGGAGAGAAGTAAAAAGACTGTGTGATGGATGAATGAGGGCTGTGTAGTGGTGGAATGCACACACAGGAGAAGCTGGATGATAGAGGACAATGACTAATGAAGGTGAGGCCAGGAGGGTTACGGGAACGTAGGATATATTGCAGGGAAAGTTCCCACCTGCGCAATTCAGAAAAGCTAATGCTGGTGGGAAGGATCCATATGGCACAGGCTGTGAAGCAATTATTGAAATGAAGGATGTCATGTTTGGCAGTGTGCTCAAGCAACAGAGTGGTCCACTTGTTTCTTGGCAACAGTTCGTCGGTGGCCATTCATGCAGACAGACAGCTCACATAGAGTGCAGCACAGTGGTTGCAGCTTAGCTTGTAGATCACATGACTGGTTTGACGGGTAGCCCTGCATTTGATTGGGTAGGTGATGTTTGTGACTGGACTGGAGTAATTGGTGGTGGAAGGATGTAAGGTACAGGTCTTTCATCAAGGTCTGTTACATGGTTATGAGTCATGAGGCAAAGGGGTTGGGAGCAGGGGTTGTGTAGGGTTGTACGAGTGTATGGTGTAGGTTCTGTGGATGATGGAATACCAGTGTGGGAGGGGGGGAAGGATAGTGGGCAGGACATTTCTCATTTCAGGACCCAACGAGAGGTAGTCGAAACCCTGGCAGAGAATGTAATTCATTTGCTCCAGTCCTGGGTGGTACTGAGTTACGAGGGGAATGTTCCTCTATGGTCAGACGGCTGGACTTTGTGAGATGGTGGGAGACTGGAAAGATAAGGCACAAGAGATTTGTTTTTGACAAGGTTTTCAGAGGCTTCTTTGAGACCCTTGGTATATTTAGAGACAGACCGCTCATCACTGCAAATGTAATGGCCATGGGTGACTTAGGCTGTATGGAAGGGACTTATTGGTATGGAACAGGTGGCAGCTGTCAGAGTAGAGGTATTGCTGGTGGTTAGTAGGTTTGATACGGACTTACGTACTGATGTAACCATCTTCGAGGTGGAGGTCAACATCTGGGAAGGAAGCTGTTGTGTTGAGTAGAACCAGATGAAGCAAATGGGGGATTAGTAGTTGAGATTCTGGACGAATGTGGATAGGGTGTTATCATTCTCGATCTAAATCGCAAAGATGTCATCGGTGAACCTGAATCAGGTGAGAGGTTTAGGATTCTGTGTGTTTATGAAGGATTCCTCTAAATGGCCCACAAATAGGTTGACCTAGGATGGTGGTGTGCGGGTGCCCATAGCAATATCCCCGATTTGTTTGTAGATAATGCCTTCAATGGAGAAGTAATTGTGGGTGAGGATATAGTTGGCCATAGTGACTAGTAAGGGGGTAATTAGTTTGGAATCTGTCAGGAGTTGGCAAAAGTAGTGTTCAATAGCAGTAAAGCCATAGGCATTAGGGATGTTGGTGTAAAGGGAGGTGGTATCAATAGTGATGAGCAGGGCACTGTGTGGTAAAGGGACAGGAACTGTGGAGAGTTGGTGGAGGAAATATTTGGTATCTTTTATATAGGAGAATACGTTCCGGGTAATAGGTTGAAGGTGTTGGTCTACAAGAACAGAGATTCTCTCAGTGGAGGCATAGTAGCCAGCCACAAGGGGGCATCCTGGGTGGCTGGCTTTATTGACTTTAGGGAGCATGTAAAAGGTAGGAGTGTGGGGAGTGGTGGAATCATTCTGGATTTCTGGAATGGGGTCACTGTGGCAATGTTTGTAGTTGGATGTATCTGACAGCTGGCAGAGTCCTTCTGCCAGACAATCCTTGCGGTTCAAAACTGCAGTGGTGAAGCCTTTATGTGCAGGTAGGATTATAAGGTTGGGATCTCTTTTTAAGTGGTGGACTGTGGTTCTTTCTGCAGATGTAAGGTTAGTGTGCACATTGAGATTTGGGCAATGATGGTGAGGCAAGGTTCAAGGTTAAGAAATTCTGGAAAGTTAACAGGGGGTGATTTGGGGGCAGTGGGGATGGGTCACGGTTAGATGGAGGAGTAAACTGAGTTAGGCAGGGTTCAACTTTGGTCTTTGGTTGAGTCTGATTGGTGTAGTTGGTGGCAAAAAAGTGTCTCCACTGTAGGGACTGGGAGTAAGAGAGGAGATCTTTAAGAAGTCCTGCATTATTGAATTTTGGAGTGGGACAAAAGGTGTGGCCTTTGGAAAGGACTGATTTTTTCATTGGGCTCAAGTTTCTGGTGGAAAGGTTCATGACTGTTTTTCAGGTCTGTTTAGGTTTTGGAGTCTGTATGGTGGTGGGAGTGACTTTTGGAGGGTGGGATAAATTTTCTTCACCTGGTCATACTCAACCCAACAAGCCACCTTCCTAGATGTTGACCTCCACCTTAAAGATGGCTGCATTAATACCTCTGTCGGTATCAAACCTACTAAGAATTCCCTTCCATACAGCCTAGCCACCTGTGGTGGTTGCATTTGCAGTGATGAGCAGTCCCTCTCAAAATATACCAAGAGTCTCACTGAAGTCTCTCTATACCGTAATTATCCTCCCAACTTTGTACAAAAACAGATCTCTCGTGCCTTATCTTTGCAGTCTCCCTCCACCTCACGAAGTCCAGCCATCTGACCATAGAGGAGCATTCCCCTCGTAACTCAGTACCACCCAGGACTGGAGCAAATGAATTACATTCTCTGCCAGGGTTTTGACTACTTCTCGTTGGGTCCTGAAATGAGAAATGCCCTGCCCACTATCCTTCCCACCCCTTCCACACTGGTATTCCATCATTCACAGAACCTACACTATATATTGGTCCATCCCTACACAACCCCTGCTCCCAACCCCTTGCCTAATGGCTCATGTCCATGTAATAGACCTTGATGCCAGACCTGTCCCATACATCCTTCCACCACTCACCACCAACTACTCCAGCCCGGTCACAAATATCACCACCTATCCCATCAAACACAGTGCTACCTGTGAAACCAGTCATGTGATCTACGAGGTAAGCTGCAACCACTGCGCTGCACTCTGTGGGCATGGCAACCAACAAGCTGTCTGTCCGCATGAATGGCCACTGACAAACTGTGGCCAAGAAACAAGTAGACCACCCTGTCGCTGAGCACACTGCCAAACATGACACCCTTCATTTCAGTGACTATTTCACAGCCTGTGCCATATGGATCCTTCCCACCAGCACCAACTTTTCTGAATTGCGCTGGTGGGAACTTCCCTTGTAATATATCCTACATTCTTGAACCCTCCTGGCCTCAACCTTCGTTAATCATTGTTTCTCCCATCCAGTCTTTCTCTGTCTGGATTCCAGCACGCTCCCCAACAGCGTGTCACTGTCTGCCACCTCTATCCTACTTTCCCACCCCTTCCCCACCTCAGCCTCCTCCTTAACCCCACCCTGTTGCCACTCCCATTGTGCACCGGTGCTGCTGCTCGTAGTGTAGCCTCAAATGCCTGAGACTGCTGTCGTGTGTGAGAGTTGCCTTTGTGTCGTGTGTATTTGTGTGTTTTTGCTGTCTAGTTTTTACGAAGGCCTTACTAGCTGAAAGCTATATTATTAACAGTCTCGTTGTTGTGCCTATCTGCGACTCAACCTCTCTGCTATATGGTGAGCAGCAACTTTTCTTCTCACAATATTGTTACATTCTTTTGTGGCGGTGTTCGTAGCGACAAACAATTCGCGGTAGAAACGGCTTACGAAGTCACCGCCACACTTTTAATAGCGGGCCGACCGGTCCGCTGGAACAGTGAACAGAAAGATGAAAACCCAAACACTCTGATTAAATAAAAGTCGGTACTTATCTTTATTGATGAAGATACAGAAACGCAATAGTGAACTCCGTGTCTACAGAGATCTGTCTAGTTCGAGTCGGAGCGGCTAGGTCAGCGTCGGCTGACGACAAACAACAACTCTGCTGCGATGAACACACAACTGACTAGCAAGTACACAATTCGGTGGCGAGTATACAACTGAGCGGCGAATACAGAACTGTCCTAGCGCTCGCGACTCCAGCACTTAAGAAGCCAGAAGCCAGCGGTGGCGCGCGCAGACTTGCAGCAATTTCCTGTATCACTGGCGCTGCTTATGCAGACGGCGTCCGGACTTTGATGCTGCCAACCTTTTGGCAGCGGGCTCGGTTGGCCTTACTGGCTAGGATATAACACATTCCATTCTGCGTTTTCTATTGTTTGTTTCTTTTGTAGTGGTAGAAGAGGTACCACTGACCAGTAATTGTAAAAAAACCTCCATAAATTACGTACACACTTTGTAACGGTTCACCTACTTTGTTTCATCGTTTGTTGATTGCCCTCAGTGTCGACATACTGGCTGAAAAATGGGGTGTGGAAGTCAAACACGGACTACTTTAAGTGATGTAACCAACAGATGCACAGTTACGTTTCACAACCCCCCCCCCCCCCTCCCCCCCAATATACACATTTAATATATGGCCAGTGCACTATTGTTTAACTTTCAATAAGCCTCATTAATAGTTCCAGGCAAACATCCACATACTGCTACAATAGTTTACTGTTGAATATCTACGAGCAGTAAAAACCTAAACACAAATTCACAGTTCTTGAAGAATAGAAAGGTACGTATGGAGCACACGCTGTCACTGTTTTAACACATGGCCTAATTATGTAACACTTACTACACTCTTAAGTCGATGCGTTGTTGTCATTCTAACCAACACAGGTTCCTCGTCTGAAACTCGGCCGTAGACTGACTGTCTCGTGACCAGAAATTGGGCCCTTATATATCCTCACAATAATAGGTACTGAAACTACACATTGTTCAAAGTTAAATTTACAGAAATTGAATTAAAACTTAACTCTTTCGATTAACTGCATACATGAGAAAATTGGTTCTTTTTAACAGTTTCTTCTACTACAAGCCTTAGGCCGAATTATTTGTTTAAATCATTAAACTAACAAATATCATTATGGAAACAATACTTCTGACAAAACTTAATTACTTTGTAATTAATTAAGGTCTAACTTTGCTAACATGTTTTCAAATAGTGTCAAATAAATACATAAAGAATTCTAGTGTTTCATCTTCCAAATGTTTATAATTATTATAGAATTTATATTTGTTTATACATCAACAATATAATTTAAGTTTCAGAACAAGTACTAATTTCGCCCTATAACAAAAGATACGTACTAGGAATAGTTGAAATAAATTAGAAAAGCAATTACATACATAAAACTAAGCACAAAATTAGATCTGGTGTTATATTCTTAAAAACTGGTGGCCAACCTTTCTCTTTTATGTAAATGCAGATTATTCTCACGCATGTTAGTGGTAATTGGTTAAAAGTGTAAAAGTGAATTTAAGGAGGCAGATTGCAAAACAAGAGGGGAAGTAAAAATATCCCAGCTTGCTTCATCACAATTTACAATCTAAAAATTGTTTCACAGAACTGAATTCAGTATGTGCTTCAAGCCGACATTTCCATTGTAGAATAAAAGGTGCACACACAATCCAATGAATAATATTGAGAGGAAGATGATGGCTCTTATAAATGAATCAGACTTGCCTTGTAATGTCTTAGAACATGAGCACCTGTGCCATCGTAACTGTACTAAGGTACACAAGGATGGCATTTGTATAAGGCCCAAAGCTAACAGTATTGGTGCAAATACACACCAACTGACAAAATATCTGAAACACATTCTCATCATTCAGCACCCTCCCACCCCTACTCTCACTCCTTCCTTCACACATTATTTGCCATTCCTTGGGTTCTTGATTAGACGTTTAAAAAAATTTAGATATAATTAGCATGGAATTGTGTTGTTTTTACTACTATTTATGATATACGCTTGTACACATTTTGCTCCTTGGAGTCTCTTGCACTCTCTCAGCTCTGCGTCTTATGTGGTCACTTGGTGTCGCTTGGTCCATAAACCAGCTCCGTGCAATGAATATGTGAGCAAGTGCAAACACCACATTCACATCTCGGCTACTTTTGTACATGAGTGGCTTCAGGTGAAAGATGTTATGGCCAGCTTTGATGTAGTTTCCATCTTTTTGAGTGTCCCACCTGCTGAATCCATGGAACTAATAGCCATAAAGTTCTGTGACTCCTTTCCTGACCTTTATATCACCTATTCTACTGTCAACTCATTTCCTATTCAGTGGAAAGTATTATGAACAAACTGATAATGTGGCAATGTGTAGTCCATCATTGCCTTTTGTTGTGAACCTGCACATGGAACACTTTGAAACAAAGGCATTAGGATCTGCCAAGCTTAAACCAATATGTTCTTATTGATATGTGGATGATACATCTGTGGACGTGGCCACATTGAATAGAATATGTTGAAGAGTTCACAGAACTTTTTAAACTCAACTCAACCTAATGTAAAATTAGTGATGGTACTTTAAAAAGAGAGCCAGCTAACATTCTTCGATCTGTGCAGAGAAAACTATAGGTTCCTGGGACAAATATAGTGAGAGCAATATCTTAGTACAAATACCAAGTTTCTGGGCATCATGATTAAGGAGTGTATCAAAATAAAGGTGTCAGTAAACATAAAACACTGGGAGGGAGGATTCAGCTTAAGTAATGCTTGGGTCTGGCCACGATATCTACCAGAAGTGGGGAATGCTGAGACAACGTGGAGTCTGAAAAACAAAAGAGCATCAAGGACATAGTGGGCATCAAGAGTTGAACTCACAATCTACTATAAGTAGCAACACAAAGCCAACAATAGTTCACGGTCTGGTTGGGGTCCAGGCAGCACTTTGACAACAAATAACTTGCCTTCCACGAAGGGTGAAGACAGAAAAGGAGACAGCTCTACATGCAGAAACGACAAATAATACAATTATTTCTGAAATGACGTATGCTGTGGGCTTCTTTGTATAGATAAATATGCCCAACTTTTCGCTTGCAAGGAAATATAATGAATATTTTGACAGCAGAAGATAAAGCTACCAGTTTTATTCGCAGATTGAGGCTTCACTAACACAGTGCTGAAGTTTGAAATTTCAGTATTTTCAGAACTGACAATGATGCTTGTTGCAAGCAATGGAAAGTGTTCATTTGGACATGAAATAAACCAGCACAAGTTGTCAGTAATAAATTCAGTCAGTAACTATTTTCCTGAACTCCCAACAAGTAAATTTCTGGGTTTTAAGACAATTTTCAGTGAATGATGAAACATTTTCAAATAGTGAAGTTCAAGCCCAAGCAGTATTTCTTGAACTTTGTGAAGACAACACATAGAAAATATATATCTCTAAAACAGAATTAGCGACACTTTGGAGAAAGACTGGTGCCAGGAATCCATTATTATCAGAAAAAGCTGTAAGAATACTGATTCCATTGGCAACAAGTTCTAGGTGTAAAAATGGATTTTTAACTATGGTGACAGTGAAAACAAAAGTAAAGAACCAATTGAACTTCGAAGACAATTAATGATGTGCATCGATCGGGACCGAATAAATATATATATATATATATAAATATATATATAATGATATCATTATAATAGAAGGAAACATTCCACGTGGGAAAAATTATATATAAAAACAAAGATGAGGTGACTTACCGAACGAAAGCGCTGGCAGGTCGATAGACACACAAACAAACACAAACATACACACAAAATTCAAGCTTTCGCAACAAACTGTTGCCTCATCAGGAAAGAGGGAAGGAGAGGGGAAGACGAAAGGAAGTGGGTTTTAAGGGAGAGGGTAAGGAGTCATTCCAATCCCGGGAGCGGAAAGACTTACCTTAGAGATGTGTGGATGGATATGTGCGTGGATGGATATGTGCGTGTGTGCGAGTGTATACCTGTCCTTTTTTCCCCCTAAGGTAAGTCTTCCCGCTCCCGGGATTGGAATGACTCCTTACCCTCTCCCTTAAAACCCACTTCCTTTCGTCTTCCCCTCTCCTTCCCTCTTTCCTGATGAGGCAACAGTTGGTTGCGAAAGCTTGAATTTTGTGTGTATGTTTGTGTGTGTGTGTGTGTGTGTGTGTGTGTGTGTGTGTGTGTGTGTATATATATATATATATATATATATATATATATATAAAAAGAAAGATGATGAAACTTACCAAACAAAAGCGCTGGCAGGTCGATAGACACACAAACAAACACAAACATACACACAAAATTCTAGCTTTCGCAACCAATGGTTGCCTCGTCAGGAAAGAGGGAAGGAGAAGGAAAGACAAAAGGATATGGGTTTTAAGGGAGGGGGTAAGGAGTCATTCCAATCCCGGGAGCGGAAAGACTTACCTTAGGGGGAAAAAAGGACAGGTATACACTCGCGCACACACACACACATATCCATCCACACATACACAGACACAAGCAGACATTTGTAAAGGCAAAGAGTATATATATATATATATATATATATATATATATATATATATATATATATATATGCAGTACCAACTATTTTGTTGGCTATTATTATTTCTTGGTTTAATGTAACACCTACAAAAACATGTGAGAGTTGTTTTTGAATGTTAGTGAAGTATTGTGTGTTTCCCTATAATTTTGAATGTAAAGATATTCAAACAATTTTTTCCCCAATGTAAACTTAAATTAGATGTTAATCTCTGTTGGGGGGTGGGGTAATTGGTTTCTGTATGATCTTTTTCAGGGGAAGTGTTCTCAGAAGTTTTGGGAACCACTGCTTTAATCAAACCTATTGATGATCCCAAGCACTCAAGCAGTAATCAAGAATGGGTCACAGTAGCATTCTATACATGATCTCCTTTATAGATGAACTACATTTTACTACAATTCTCCCAATAAACTGAGGTCAACCATTCGCCTTCTACATTGCTGACCTTATGTGATTGTTCCATTTCGGTCACTTTGCAATGTTATGCCTAGACAGTTAATCAATATGACAGTGTCGAGCAGCACACCACTAATACTGTATTCAAACATTACGGTATTGTTTTCCTTGCTTATTTGCATTAACTTATGTTTTTTCTATGTTGGAGCAAGCTGCCATTCATCACAACAAATAGAAATTCTGTCTAAGTCATCATGTATGCTTACTGCATCAGCAAACATTTGCACATTGCTGCTCACACTATCCATCAGATCATTTATGTATATAGAGAACAAGAGTGATCCTATCACACTTCCTTGGGGCACCACTGATGATATCATTTTCTCTGACAAACACTCCCCATCCAGAACAATGCACTGATTTCTATTGTGTCAGAAGTTTTCGAGCCACTCGCATATCTGGGAACTTATTCCAAACACTCAGACCTTTGTTACCAGTCTGTGTTGGGGCACTGTGTCAAACACTTACTGGAAATCTAGGGATATGGAATCTGGCTCTTGCTTTTCATCTATTGCTCACAGGATGATGTGTGAGGAAAGGGCAAGCTGAGTTTCGCACTTTCGCTGCTTTCCAAATCTGTGCTGATTTGAGGACAGAAGCTTTACTGTCGAAAGGAAATGTATTACGTTTAAACTTAGACTATGCTCAAGCATTGTACAGAAAGCTGATATAAGGATATTGGTCTGTATTTTGCTGATGCATTCTTTTAACCTACTTGTAACAGGAGTCATCTGCGCTTTTTTCCAGTTGCGTAGAAATTTGCATTGTGCAAGAAATTCACGATAAACACAAGTTAAGCAAGGGACCAGCGTCAGAGATTACACTCTGTAAAGCCGAATTGGGATTCCATCCAGACCTTGTCACTTTTTCTTTATTTTCAACACTTTTCAGTTGCTACTAAACACTAGGGATCCCTATTTCTATGCCCTCTGTATGGGAGTCTGTGCAGTAGTCAAACCATTATTTGTCTGTATCATCCTCCTGTGTGAATAATTTGATCTCCTTTACTGTCTTGTATTGTCACATCAGTCTGGTCAATGATTGGCTGGATAGAAGCCTTCAACCTACTCAGTGATTTTATGTAGGACCAGAATTTTCATGTGTTCTTGCCAACACCTATTGCTAACATGATGGTGGAAGTTCATGTGTGCTTCACGCATTAGTCTTTTTGTAGATGGGCAAATTTCTACTGACTTAAGCTTATTGACATTCCCATGTTCATTTTTGTGCCAACAGTGCCACAATCTGTGTTTCATCAGCATTTTCCAAATTTAGTTGTTAAACCACATGGGTCTTTTCCATCCATAATACAAGTACTCGACGCATGCAGTACCCATCCAGAGTGTGGTTTATAGCCAGGTTAAACTTTGCTCTTAACTCCTCTACATCCATCGTATTGGAGCTAAATGATTTCTGTTAAGTGGCTGGTTAAGATGAGAGTAGATGCTGCATACATGTCTGCAACAGAGGAAAAAAACCTAATACGTGAGACAGTGGTAAGTACTGTCTGCGATGTAATTCAGTGATTTACAGCGTGTGGATGTTGACATAGATGTATGGTGCCCAAGAAGCTGCATAAGCGAGGAACAACCCTGTAAACAATAGCACCACTAGAGTGACTGAAGCAGCCAGTCACACTTGAAATTTGAGGATTGGGGCTCAAAACACAAACCAGCTTAAGATCATCACCTGACAAGGATTGTAGTGAGCAGTGTGGTGAGCAGCAATACTGCAAGCTTAATGTGAAATAAAACTCAGCAGGCTTGTTTAATCATTGCTGTGCCGTGCTGCCAATGTGAGTAGTGAGTTAGCAGCATAAACATACCCGTAGTCAGCCTTAAGTAGGAAAAAGTTGGTTGATACTGGCAAAATAGACAACTTGCTTTATACACATGATCAGGAGCTTTGATCATAACAGCCTGAAAGAATTTGACTTAAAGAGATAAATAATTTAAACTTAAGTTTCAATGAAAGGGGGAGTTAAATAAAATTTAAAAATTGAAAACAAAATGTTTGAATGTAATAGGTTGAGGATTGAGTGTTAGTTTGTAGTAAATTGATGGCAGGGTGTAAACTCTGTATTTGAGGTAACTGTGATTCAAGTCTCATTGCAGACATTCTAATAAAGTTACTCAGTGTATTTTTGAACATCATTTTAAATAAAAACTCTAATGGCCCTCTGTACAACAGCATGTCTCAGTCCTTCTCAGCTCATTCCTTTAGAATTTACAGAATGTAATTACACAAGTATGACAGGCTTTTAGAGTGAGGTCCCTCTATCTGTGCTGCAGTGTTTTTGTTAGCTCTAAAGGGGATAGTGTAATAAGTTTTGCAATCAAGACTTGAGAAGCAAAAAGTGAAAAATCTAACTTTGCTCTCATTATGCAAATATTAAGAAACAAAAAAGCGGGTGTGGATAAGAACGTGTGAACATTGGAATTAACTGCTCGTCTATATTTTTTAGAGAAACTGTTATCAAAGAAAGACTTCTTGGCACAGTGAAGTAATGTATTTCACCTATCAGTGAATGTTGGTCATAATAAAATGTTTTTATGCCGCTAAATAGTGATTGCAATGTATTAGTTGTCAGTGTTCTTAAAGTATTCAATTAGTTTATTAAAAACATGGTACTTATTCTTCAGTTCAGAATTCTCACAGCAGTTCACAATTTGTGTCTTCTTTCCCAGCAAGCAGTGGTTGTTGAGTTGCATATGGTAAGAGGTGACTCATCTTATAAGACAAGCTTCTTTTCTTTCCTACTACTATTGGCCCATAATTTCTCTTGAATGACTTTAATCTAGCTAAAAATTAAAATGGAAGTCATGCGTAACTATTCCCTTTCTCTTCTCAAAACTTGACTATTAGACTTAGCGCAGTATCCCATTTAGAGCTAAGCTAACCATCACAGCATAAATTGAGTGATCTCACTCTAAAAAACAATCATACCTGTGTAATTACACACTGTAAGTACCAAAGAATTTCAGAAAGTACAGCCAGCAACTCAGTGGGTCATCTTTATGGTGAGTAGCAGTCTATCCTTTTCCTAATACGATGATATTCCGACCTGGAGTTTCCATTGTTTGAACTACAGAATTTTGTATTCCGTGCCGGTGAATCTCCAAGTACATTAATACTGCTTGAGTCTCCTCTTCCTCCCCCACCCAGTGTAAGACCTGTGAATTCATGGCTCAAGATACCTATTTCCCCATATAATTTTCCGAAACAAGAAATTGTTTTTACATGCAAGTATCTCTTAATACTAGAGAAATGTGCTGTGATATGCATGTGGTTGAAATGTGTAGTAGAGGAGTATATGTTTTCATATTTGCATTTCTAATTATAGTGTGATCTTGCCTTTTGAAATACTAATAATTGAAACAACAAATATATGATTCTGATTTTCAGGTATGTTGAGACTGTGTTCAGCAGTCAGGCTTGCATCAATAGTTCTTTTCTCTTACAAGATGATGGTCACTACTGCTGTACTTCAAGGCACCATGGTGTTGACTTGACAGTTGCTGAGAGATTCTTCACTTTATTAAGTAAAATTGAAAATCAATCTATAAAAAGACTAGTAAGTAATGTTTTGTTTACTTATCATGTACCTGTTCACACCTCTTAACCCATAATCAATTGCATTAGAGATACCTGGCTAATAGAATATAACACACCATTTTGCTGTGGAGTCATTGTTTTCACAAGGCATAAGAAGCAGTTAGGAGCCATCCAGATTCATGGTCATTAAACTGCTGCTCATGACCCTGTGCTTAGAGCCAGGTCTCAAGTACACACATCCAGTTTGATGAGTATCGGGGTGCTTAGAAGGAGTGAGGTCAGGTGAGCGTGGGGGCTGGGGTCTACATGAACAACTTTGTTAGAGTATGGACACAATACGGGACCAGTGGATCTTACTGAAGCTACTGGTTACCTGCAAATGCCGTAAGTGAACAAATGGTGGCATGTTAATAGACAGTTTATGTGTCATTAACTGGAAAAAGACAATGTTAGTTGTACCAAGGGTTCCATTCTATCCTGTATTAACAGCTCCGACATGAGGATTCCTTGACCAGCTGCTTGAATGGTGACCTGTAGTAAGTGTGATGGACCATGTAATGTGGTTTTGACCAATTCATACTGTATCCATCTGTGTGTACATACATGTGCCATGCCTTAGCAGTCTTGGTGACCATTGTCAATGTTTCTAGCATCCATGCGAGTGTTCTTGTGCTGTTGATAATTTCTTATGTCGATAATTTTTTATGTCTTGTGATGGGGTGAGCAGAGGAACATATATATGGTGTTGGCTTCTGTCTTGCATAATCAATAGCTGATTGTGAATGATAGTTACTCATCAGTTGCTTTTGCCCAGCATTGAATTAGCAAGTGCTCTGTTCTATGATTTGTTTTTCTGCTTTTACAGACATCAATAGTTTACGATGACCTGTGTCATCAACACATTGTTGCCCACAGTAGTTGATTCTGGTGACAAAGGTTTTCCATGAATTAAGCTACTCATAGTACATTGTTAAAATGAAGAGCCATCTGTCTACACAACATTGAAGATGGAATGTCTCATTATTTGAGCTCCCATGTTCTGTCTGTAATACTCCATTTGCTGTGAAGATAGCACTATTTTCCCAATACAGCTGGTATCTCCAATTGATCATGAGTGAATATCTTTACATGCGAAATTAATGATTGTGGAGCATGCTTAGTATATCATAATTTTTATGTAAATATATGTTTTCTCATACATTTACTTATTAGGCATTCCACACCACATTAAATGTGGAGAGGATGATATTACATGAAGACAGCATTTTGTTGCAGCAGAAGTCAACGATCTGTTTTATTATTTAATGAATAAAAGAGTTTAGCTCACTTTTATCAACTTACCAGTTTTGGTCAAATTAGGCAATTTTCAGATTTAACACTAATAATGCTGTAATAAAAATTTTATTACAGCATTACTTGCAATAAAACTAAAAACAACATGGTATATTTTGTTTAACTTTTAATCTCTGGAGGTAATGAAGAGAACTAAGAAAAAAGGCAGACAACAGAAATGTGAAGTGAAGAGTTAGGATGAAAAATGCTAGAAAGGAAAGAAATAAAAGTTTAACCCTGTTTTTCCCCTCCATTTTTTAAAAATGAAGCTTTTGAACTATATTCTTCTTCAGAGCTAATTAATATGGAAAACATGTACGTACCCTTAGTATGTGAGTGCAACATGTAGCAAGGTAGGTAGAGTCCTAAACAGGCAAGGAATCAGACCAGTCTTCCAGTCACCCAGAAAAATTAAAGAAATATTGTGACCTGTTAAAGATAATCCTTACCTGAGAGTGCTGGAAATTTATAACATCCCATGTGAATGTGGCAAAAGTTATGTGGGCCAGTCTATATGGATGGTTGCCAATCGTCGCATCGAGTGTCAATGTCACCTTAAATCCAGGCACTTTCATAAAACAACAGTGGCAGAATGCAGCTTGTTAAATAAGCACAAGATCTCGTTTGAACAAAACAAGAATACTGGCCCATGCTTCGAACTATTGGGACTTTGTGATCAGAGAAGCTGTTGAAATCTGACTATGTGAAAACAAGCTATGCACTTAGCAGTGTATGGAAGTGTGCTCTTGACAAGGAAAAAACACAGAGGAGTACTTTCACCAACTGATGCGATGTAAGGTGCTGCAAGCAATGCCAGATAGGAGCATGAGCAAAATCTATGGACGTAAAGCGAACCACCTCTGTTCATGCCTCCATGATGTAGTCCAACCAATTGGATGCCATTCAATGGCTATGAAAGACAGAACTTTGCCAGTCATGACAGTCAGTTTTAGTCCCTGGTAAAGATGATGGTGGATATCGTCGAAACCTTGGAATTTTATCTGAGTTTGACATCGCAAATGAACTAAGAAATTTTTATGCAAAGATTTAACTGGTGGTTTGCAGTGAAGAGTCTCAAATCCAGATCTAGATTTCATCTGATAGTCAATGTGCATCAGCACTGACCTCGACTGCAGACTTACAGGAACAGTTCCGTGAAGTGGTGCAAGGAGTGCATGCTGGGGACTGACTGTCTATTCTAGATGATTCCAATGCCCTTATCAGAAGTGATTCTGCTGCTTGGCCAGACAACTTGGGCATACATTGGTTGGGCAAGGAGAATGAAATGGTTTATGCCTCCTTGAATTTTGTGCCAAGTATCAAGTGCATGTCACCAACACATACTTTAAAGGTAAGATTAGGCACAAGGTTTTTCTGGATCCATCTTTACTTCAGACACTGGCATCAATGAGGTCTTATTTTAGGAAGAGGAAGATTCTCAGTCATTTTATCCTCATGCGCTCCTTCCACAGTCCTGTCTGCGACACTGATTATATACTAGTAGTGACAAAAGTGAGGCTTGCGCCCAGAATGATTCATTCTGATAAAACACCAAGCAGAAACAAATCAATCTTTGTAAAACTAAGGAGCCTTCAACAGTAGAAATATTTGGTGACAGAGTCCGGAAAGAATTGACACCTGGGATGTAAGTGCAATCATTGCTGTATACTGGCAGCCCTCCTGGCTGCTGATGTACAAGTACACCATGTGCTGCAGAGTGGCCGTGATGACTTGGAGGGGGAAGTGCTTGCTGGAGGGGAATGGCATGCAGGCCACACTTTACCAGTCCTGGTTTAGAGTATCATACCTGTAGACTAGGAACTTTGTCACCTGGTGATCTCAAAGAGCTCAATGGCTCAGCTAGAACCATGGGACATATACGGCTTTTGAAGTTTGAAGAGCTTCGTCACCTTATTTCCAGATCTAGCTGTTTTAAGTAGTTATTATGTCAATCTCCACTTGAGAAACAATATACTCAAACTGCTGTCACTAGACCAAAATCAATTCTCTTCACCAACATTTACCAATGTACTGAAATATGCCTAATGCGTATCAGGGTATTTAGAGGATCACCCAATTTGAAATTGTGCTGAATTTGGGTTGTACATTGTATATATTACACTACGGCCATTAAAATTGCTACACCATGAATATGACGTGCTACAGACTCGAAATTTAACCGACAGGAAGAAGATGCTTTGATACGCAAATGATTAGCTTTTCAGAGCATTCACACAAGGTTGGCGTCGGTGGCGACACCTACAACGTGCTGACATGAGGAAAGTTTCCAACCGATTTCTCATACACAAATCGCAGTTGACCGGCGTTGCCTGGTGAAACGTTGTTGTGATGCCTAGTGTAAGGAGGAGAAATGAGTACCATCACATTTACGACTTTGATAAAGGTCGGATTGTAGCCTATCGCGATTGCGGTTTATCGTATCGGGACATTGCTGCTCATGTTGGTCGAGATCCAATGACTGTTAGCAGAATATGGAATCAGTGGGTTCAGAAGGGTAATACGGAACGCCGTGCTGGATCTCAACGGCCTCATATCACTAGTAGTCGAGATGACAGGTATCTTATCCGCACGGCTGTAATGGATCATGCAGCCATGTCTCGATCCCTGAGTCAACAGATGGGGACGTTTGCAAGACAACAACCATCTGCACGAACAGTTCGATGATGTTTGCTGCAGCATGGACTGTCAGCTTGGAGACCATGGCTGCGGTTACCCTTGACACTGCATCACAGACAGGAGCGCCTGTGATGGTGTACTCAACGATGAACCTGGGTGTACGAATGGCAAAACGTCATTTTTTTGGATGAATCCAGGTTCTGTTTACAGCATCATGATGGTCACATTCGTGTTTGGTGACATTGCAGTGAATGCAAATTGGAAGCATGTATTCGTCAGCGCCATACTGATGTATCATCCAGCGTGATTGTATGGGGGTGCCATTGGTTACACATCTCTGTTACCTCTTGTTCGCATTGACGGCACTTTGAACAGAGGACGTTGCATTTCAGATGTGTTACGACCCGTGGCTCTACCCTCCATTTGATACCTGCGAAACCCTACATTTCAGCAGGATAATGTTCGACCGCATGTTGCAGGTCATGTACGGGCCTTTCTGGATACAGAAAATGTTCGACTGCTGCCCTGGCCAGCACATTCTCCAGATCTCACACCAAATGAAAATGTCTGGTCAATGGTGGCCGAGCAACTGGCTTGTCACAATACACCAGTCATTACTCTTGATGAACTGTGGTATCATGTTGAATCTGCATGGGCAGCTGTACCTGTACACGCAGTCAAAGCTCTGTTTGACTCAATGCCCAGGCGTATCAGGCCCGTTATTACGGCCAGAGGTGGTTGTTCTGGGTACTGATTTCTCAGGATCTATGCACCCAAGTTGCGTGAAAATGTAATCACATGTCAGTTCTAGTATAATATATTTGTCCAATGAATACCTGTTTATCATCTGCATTTCTTCTTGGTGTAGCAATTTTAATGGCCAGTAGTGCATATGAAGAAATTTTATTCATTTTATGTGCATGTTGTAAAAAAGGTTATGTTTTAAGCTTTTTATTAAAGAATGTCATTATTGTAATATTTTTGTATCATAATAATGTGTTACCTTTTATTTTAATCTAATAAAATACACGTATATGACATGGTAAACTAAAAAACAATAAAATTGTAAACTGTAATTACAATTTAAAACATAAAACCAATCATAAGTAAAATGAATAATTAGATTAATAATGAATTGTTAGATATTTTAATTAGTTATTTGAAACTACTCCAATAGCACTTTGCATACAGCTTAGTTTCCAGAAATGTTACTTCAGAAATCAGATATATTGCACATGGATGTATGGGGCTTGAAGGCTTCTTTAATTAATCTTATAACAAAGGTTTTCATTTTTCAGAATCCATAAATGATGGTGTGTGTTCTGAAAATTTTCAGATTAATACAAAAGTTGACTATACAGTTTTCAAGAATGTTAATTACACATCAAGTGTGAAGTGAAAAACATTTTTTATGTATGATTATTATGGAGATATTCCCTCTAAATGTAATATGCCAAATTACCTTTTGCGGTGTGTTTTTCTCCTTAAAAGTAGACTTGCACACGAACCCAAAGAAGTACTTATTGCATTTTTTTGCTCCCTCTTCACACTTGCCAAGTATCACTAAGATTGTTTATTTACACTTGTGAATGTTCCCTTGTAAGTGAAGAAGGCAATTGTTCAGTGCATCATCCATGACTGCATTAACACATACTGGCAGAAACTTTGTGCAAGTATACAGTAGTGTGTTAATGTTGGGAACATTGATGGAGTGTTTTCAGGCATCAAAAGGGCCCTGAACACACCCCTACAAAGACAGCCACCACTTAAAGAGGTGGCTGGAATAGTCATCAGAATTGTAACCGATATCTATAAAAATGGGTGGAACATACTCCAGCCCGTGCTAACATCTGGCCCACGTCAGCCCAAAAGCAATAGGTGAAATTACTCGATTGACAACTTACCATGAACTGGAGGCCATTCCTACTAAGCAGCAGCTTCAGAGAACAGTTTAAATGCAGGAAATGTCCTGTAAGACAACATTCACACAAAATTTGTCAAATTGACACTGCTGCTCCCAGTGCTCCACAAACTTTTATTGAAATGTTGGACTGAGGGTACTGTCCCAACATACACTCTGTACAAAGGTACAGATGACTGCAGTGATCGCAATTGCTGCTTCAGAATTTCAAGGCTGAATATCACTGGAAAAGAGTGTATCCATGTGGTGTTAGACAGTCAGGAAAAGCTTGCCAAGTGTTTGTACCCTGACAAGGGAACCTCCCCATCGCACCCCCCTCAGATTTAGTTATAAGTTGGCACAGTGGATAGGCCTTGAAAAACTGAATCCAAATCAATCGAGAAAACAGGAAGAAGTTGTATGGAACTATGAAAAAATAAGCAAAATATACAAACTGAGTAGTCAATGTGCAACATAGGTAACATCAAGAACAATGTGAGCTCTAGAGCGCTGTGGTCCCGTGGTTAGCGTGAGCGGCTGCGGAACGAGAGGTCCTTGGTTCAAGTCGTCCATCGACTGAAATTTTAATTTTTTATTTTCAGACAATTATTATCCGTCCGTCCGTCCGATACGAGGTAACTGCGCCGTAGTATGGGGACGCCACACCTAAACAAACATCGAAACACACGTCAGTCGACTACAGCGCACGGAAGAGAGAGTATTCCTGCAAACGAGGCTCCCTGGCTGGCAGTTCACTGTTCACTACTTTGGACGAGAGTGCATTAAATACGTGAGATGTATTCCGTGGGCAATATGAATCCAGCAAATATAGCTCGCGATTTCAATAACAATCGCACGGTTTTGCGGTGCGGTCGCAAAACACAGGCGCTAAACTTATTACAGTGAACAGAGACGTCAGTGAACGAACGGACAAATCATAACTTTGCGAAAATAAAGAAAGTAAAATTTTCACTCAAGTGAAGACTTGAACCAAGGACCTCTAGCTCTACAGCGACTCACGCTAACCACAGGACCACGGCGCCCCCACGCTCACGTTGTCTTTGATGTTGCCTATCGTGCACTTGGACTACTCAGTTTGTATATTTTGCTTACTTTTTTCATAGTTCCATACAACTTCTTGTTTTCTCGATTGATCTGTGTTCAGTTTTTCAAGGCCTATCCACTGTGCCAACTTATATCTAAATCTGAGGGGGGTGCGATGGGGAGGTTCCCTTGTGAGTATCAGTGTGGGTTTCAATTAAGGAAAATGCTACAAGCAGAAAACCGACCCCATTATTCATTGCTTTCATCTACTAAAATAAGGCATTTGGCACAGTCAGCAGGTAGGAGCTTTATACATTACTAGTAATGATAGGGTGCCCTCCAAAACTTCTGACGATACAAACTTTTCACAGTGATATGGAGGGTGCTGTGATATTTGGAGGAGTCACATTAGATTCTTTTGTTATGCAAAGAGGATTTTGTCAAGGTTGTGTACTGCCCCCTCCCCACTCCATGGTACAGCCTTCTCATTACTTCTCAATGTTGCTTTCTGTGAAACAGAACTAGGCATCCAGCTACAATCACAGCTGATCGCAAACAACTTTCTTACTACTCAGAGATAGGCACTATAGTGAGGAATTATTTGTAAGCAGCCTTGTATTCATTGTTGATGCAGCCTTCGTAGCTCTTACTCAAAGCTACCTTCAAAGGCTTAGGGATAAATTTGCTTCTGTGTCTAAGATCTTCCCTATGTCTGTAAATGTAAAGAAGACTGTTATTATGGCTCAATGGTACACAGGTATGTCTGCCATAAGATTGGATGGCTTCTTGTTGAATGTAGTCAACAAATTCTGCTACTTTGGCTTGCTAGTGTCAGATCATCTCTCTAGATGACAAAATACTTGTGAGAAAGGAAAAAACAGTGAATGCCTTTGTGAAGCTGTGCCCAAGAGTGGGGGAAAAATAAATGTTAGTATGTTTTATGTATGATCATTATGAGCATATTCCCTCTAAATGTAGTATGTCAAATTACCTTTCGGGGTGCGTTTTTCTCCTTAAAAGTAGACTTGCGCACAAGCAAAGAAAAAAAGAAGAGGAAAAAAAAAAATACTACTTGCACTTTTCTTGCTCCCTCTACACACCTGCCAAGTATCATTAAGCGAAGAAGGCAATTGTACAGCCCATCATCCGTGACATGTAGTAGCTCTAAAATGCTTGGTGTCAGGATATGTGACAATCCTGTCTTTAAGAAGAAGGGAAATTCATCTTGCCCGCATAGAGATGCTCTGGAGCATATCAGTTTCATTTTCCCACATGATATCTGCAAGCTCTTTTATGCCTATCGTACCACAAGCCACATCATGTGGAAAGGTGATTTTTACGAACAGCTGGACAGCACTGCCATGGATAGTCTGCTTGGTCCATTGGTGACAAATTTCCTCATGGAGCATTTCGAAAGACTGGCATCATACTTGACATATTGTAAATCTAAGATGGGGTACTGATATGTTGACAGAGTTTGGTGTTGTGGAGTCATGGTGAGAAACAGATTGGTGACTTTTCAAGATGTCTGAACAGTCTCTACACCATCATAAAATTGACTGTGGAGGTAGAAGAGGACCAACAGTTACTCATTTTAGAAGTGCTGGTTATGAGGAATTGTCAGGACCTGGGACACAGTGTGTAAAGTAGACACACATGGACTGATACCTGCACAAACTGCTGAATCCTCACCAGATCCAGAAAAGAGGAATGATTAGCACATTTGTGTCACTGACAAGACAAATATGTAAGCCACAGCACCTCGGACACAAGAGGCAATGCGTGATAAGCATTCTGATGAGCAGTGTTTACTCAACCAGTTACAAACAAAGTGTCAAGAAATATAACACTTGGCGAAGTGACACGTCAGAAGAAGAAATGGCAGATATGCCTTTCTGCCATATATCCCAAGGTGATGGATAGAATCAGTCATATATTGTGCAAATATGGCCTTCTGCCACCGAGCAGTGTGTCAGCAGTGTGCAAGTAGCAGCATTACTGCATTTACTAGGCAGTCTTGTATTTTAATAACCATTTAAATTTTGTGTCAAATTGTTTGTGCTCTCCGTAGATTAGTTCAGACGTTCTTTGCATAACAGTATTTAGTATGGATAGGGACAGCGACTGCTGTGTTTGGATGCGGGCTGAGTTGGCATCCCTTCGCTCCCAGCTTCAGGCAGTGTTGGCTTTGGTCACACAGCTTGAGGCTCCTGCCAATGGGCATCACTGTGGGGGTCTGGATGGGGGTTTGTCGGGGACGGCCAGCTTGTACGATGCATCCCCTGATCGGACTGTGGCTGTGGCTGCCCGGGATACTGCCCACATTGAGGCTGACCCCTCACCCGTGGTAGAGTGGGAGGTCGTCTTGAGGTGTGGCAGGGGGCGAAACACATTCCGGAGGGCTGAATGGAAGGCCTCTCCAGTTTGTCTAACTGGTTTCAGGCTCTGTCTCCGGCTGATACTGATCTTCGGCTGGACATGGCTGCTTGTCCTGTTCTAGAGGTTTCCCCTCAGTCTGCAAGATCCGGGCGGTCGCAGAGGGTGGGCTTACTGGTAGTTGGGAGCTCCAATGTCGGGTGCGTAATGGGGTCCCTTAGGGATATTGCTGCAAGGGAGGGGAAGAAAACCAATGTGCACTTCATGTGCATACGGGGGGGGAGTCATTCCAGATGTGGAAAGGGTCCTTCCGGATGCCATGAAGGGTACAGGGTGCACCCATCTGCAGGTGGTCGGTCATGTTGGCGCCAATGATGTGTGTCACTATGGATCCAGAGGAAACCCTCTCTGGCTTCTGGCGGCTATCTGATTTGGTGAAGACTGCCAGTCTCGCTAGTGGGATGAAAGCAGGGCTCACCATCTATAGCATCGTCGACAGGACTGACTGCGGACTTTTGGTACAGAGCCGAGTGGAGGGACTGAATCAGAGGCTGAGACGGTTCTTTGACCGTGTGGGCTGCAGATTCCTCGACTTGCGCCATAGGGTGGTGGGGTTTCGGGTTCCGATGGATAGGTCAGGAGTCCACTACACACAGCAGGCGGCTATACGGGTAGCAGGGGTTGTGTGGCGTGTACTGGGCGGTTTTGTAGGTTATCTGACCTTGGGCAAGTACAGAAAGGGCAACAGGGTCAAAGGGTGCAGGACAAAGTCAGGACATGCGGGGACCAAGCAGCAATCGATATTGTAATTGTAAACTGACGAAGCTGCATTGGTAAAGTACCGGAACTTCAAGCGCTGTTAGAAAGCACTGAAGCTGAAATCGTTATAGGTACTGAAAGCTGGCTAAAGCCATAGATAAATTCTGCCGAAATTTTTCCAAAGGCACAGACGGTGTTTAGAAAGGATAGATTGCATGCAACCGGTGGTGGCGTGTTTGTCGCTGTTAGTAGTAGTTTATCCTGTAGTGAAATAGAACTGGATAGTTCCTGTGAATTATTATGGGTGGAGGTTACACTCAACAACTGAGCTAGGTTAATAATTGGCTCCTTTTACCGACCTCCCACTCAGCAGCATTAGTGGCAGAACAACTGAGAGGAAATCTGGAATACATTTCACATAAATTTCCTCAGCATGTTACAGTCTTAGGTGGAGATTTCAATTTACCAGATATAGACTGGGAAACTCAGATGTTTAGGATGGGTGGTAGGGACAGAGTATCGAGTGACATTGTACTGAGTACACTATTCGAAAATTACCTTGAGCAATTAAATAGAGAACCGACTCGTGGAGATAACATCTTGGACCTACTGATACAAACAGACCCGAACTTTTCGACTCTGTAAGCACAGAACAGGGGATCAGTGATCATAAGGCCATTGCAGCATCCCTGAATGTGGAAGTAAATAGGAATATAAAAAAAGCGAGGAAGGTTTATCTGTTTAGCAAGAGTAATAGGAGGCAGATTTCAGACTACCTAACAGATCAAAACGAAAATTTCTGTTCCGACACTGACAATGTTGAGTGTTTATGTAAAAAGTTCAAGGCAATCGTAAAATGCGTTTTAGACAGATACGAGCTGAGTAAAACTGTGAGGGATGAGAAAAAACCCACCGTGGTTCAACAACAAAGTTAGGAAACTACTGCGAAAGCAAAGAGAGCTTCACTGCAAATTTAAACGCAGCCAAAACATCTCAGACAAACAGAAGCTAAACAATGTCAAAGTTAGCGTAAGGAGGGCTATGTGTGAAGCGTTCAGTGAATTCGAAAGTAAAATTTTATGTACCGACTTGACAGAAAATCCTAGGAAGTTCTGGTCTTACGTTAAATCAGTAAGTGGATCGAAACAGCATATCCAGACACTCTCGGATGATAATGGCATTGAAACAGAGGATGACACGCATAAAGCTGTAATACTAAACAACTTTTTCCAAAGCTGTTTCACAGAGGAAGACCGCACTGTAGTTCCTTCTCTAAATCCACGCACAAACGAAAAAATGGCTGACATCGTAATAAGTGTCCAAGGAATAGAAAAGCAGCTGAGATCACTCAACAGAGGAAAGTCCACTGGACCTGATGGGATACCAATTCGATTCTACACAGAGTACGTGAAAGAACTTGCCCCGCTTATAACAGCCGTGTACCGCAAGTCTCCAGAGGCACGGAAGGTTCCAAATGATTGGAAAAGAGCACAGGTAGTTCCAGTTTTCAAGAAGGGTCATCGAGCAGATGCGCAAAACTATAGGCCTATATCTCTGACATTGATCTGTTGGAGAATTGTAGAACATGTTTTTTGATCGCTTATCATGTCATTTCTGGAAACCCAGAATCTACTCTGTAGGAATCAACATGGATTCCGGAAACAGCAATCGTGTGAGACCCAACTTGCATTATTTGTTCATGAGACCCAGAAAATATTAGATACAGGCTCCCAGGTAGATGCCATTTTCCTTGACTTCCGGAAGGCGTTCGACACAGTTCCGCACTGTCGCCTGATCAACAAAGTAAGAGCCTACGGAATATCAGACCAGCTGTGTGGCTGGATTAAAGAGTTTTTAGCAAACAGAACACAGCATGTTGTTATTGATGGAGAGACGTCTTCATACGTTAAATTAACCTCTGGCGTGCCACAGGGGAGTGTTGTGGGACCATTGCTTTTCAAAATATATGTAAATGACCTAGTAGATAGTGTCGGAAGGTCCATGCGGCTTTTTGTGGATGATGCTGTAGTATACAGAGAAGTTGCAGCATTAGAAAATTGCAGCAAAATGCAGGAAGATCTGCAGCGGATAGGTACTTGGTGCAGGGAGTGGCAACTGACCCTGAACATAGACAAATGTAATGTATTGCGAATACATAGAAAGAAGGATCCTTTACTGTATGATGATATGATAGTGGAACAAACACTGGTAGCAGTTATGTCTGTAAAATATCTGGGAGTATGCGTGTAGAACGATTTGAAGTGGAATGATTATATAAAATTAATTGTTGGTAAGGCGGGTGCCAGGTTGAGATTCATTGGGAGAGTCCTTAGAAAATGTAGACCATCAACAAAGGAGGTGGCTTACAAAACACTCATTCGACCTACACTTGAGTATTGCTTATCAGTGTGGGATCCGTACCAGGTTGGGTTGACAGAGGAGATAGAGAAGATCCAAAGAAGAGCGATGCGTTTCGTCACAGGGTTATTTGGTAAGCTTGATAGCGTTACGGAGATGTTTAGCAAACTCAAGTGGCAGACTCTGCAAGAGAGGTGCTGTGCATCGCAATGTAGCTTCCTGTCCAGGTTTCGAGAGGGTGCGTTTCTGGATGAGGTATTGAATATATTGTTTCCACCTACTTATACCTCCCAAGGAGATCATGAATGTAAAATTAGAGAGATTCGAGCGCGCACGGAGGCTTTCCGGCAGTCGTTCTTCCCGCAAACCATACACGACTGGAACAGGAAAGGAAGGTAATGGCAGTGGCACATAAAGTGCCCTCTGCCACACACCATTGGGTGGCTTGCAGAGTATAAATGTAGATGTAGATGTAGAAAGACTATTTGCAAACTAACCAAGAAGAGTAAAGGGAATATCGGATTAGAAAAATGACAAAAGGGACTCACTTGCAATGCTGAGAATATGCTCCATATCCTGTACCAGAGTAAAAGTCTGTGTGGGAATTACTGGACTCTGCAACAACACCTGGTTCATGGATAATGAACAGTGTTGTACATAGGGACATATGAGAAGTCAGCTGTGATGGTGCTCAAACATTGTGGGATTGACCACATAATAAAATTCGTCAACATGGAAGTTCTCACTGTGGAGAGCAGCTACCATGCTTGCTCATTCAGAGAAGTCACTGAAATACACAAAGATGACAATGTCTCCAACAAGAAAGAGGACAGTTAAGCACAGTCCTGCATTTCCGTGCCGCAGCAAACAACCATTGCAGATAGCAAGGGGAGAACCATAGCGGCAATAACAAGACATTGGGATGGAGGGCATAGCTTGAACGTCAGTCATTTGTGCTGGTAAAACGTCAGAAAAATCATGAAACATTGACGGAAGAACCTAAGACTGAATCCAATAGAAATTTGTCGATTTGTCAAGTTTTCACAAAAGCCTTAGCAATTTTTACAAAGATAAATTTTCAATTTCTCATGTGATTGTTTTCTGGATTTATGTGATACAAGCAGTGTAGTTTGAATCCATAACTTCCTCTGTGCTCAACAGTCTTGTGTTGCCCAGGTATTGTTTTGTTAACATTACTTTGTTATTTGAGGTTATGAACTAGCAAAGATTTGTATTTACAGAAAATTCCTTCTGTTAAAATGACATAAGTTAACTGGGAGGAAATATTTAAACTGAAAGTGTAGCAGCTGTTAAAATGAACCCACTGCTTACTAGCAGGTCACATTAACATGAGGATTCTTTTTCTATTTCCTTTCATACAGCTCAGTTATTTCTTCTCTCTACTACACACTTCCACACTACCTGGAATTTCATTTATAACCATAAAAGTTTTTTTATTGAATCCTTTCTCTTTCCTAGCTTCTTTTTCTTGATTCAGTATGGTTTGTTGCCAAATTTTTTACCTCATCATGCTGTCAACTTAGTCTCTAGTGTTAATTGTTACTTCTTGTTCATGTGTTACAGATACTCAGCTCCATTAGTGAACATTTACTTCCATCCTTGTCAAGCTCTCCACCTGATGTTGAAACCTTAAGACTGTATTTGGTGTTACCTTTTTACCACGAATTTGATAATCCAAAAAATTGTCAACGATTACATAGTCCATTTGGGCAGGCACTGCTAAAATTAAAAACAGAAGCAGGGAAAATTGTTGGTAAGTTAAACCTACATTTTTTGTTGTTTTCTTCTGTTTTCTCAAACATTTGTTTTTGTTATTTTCATCTTCTAATGAAGATTTTTGTATTTGAATCTCAATTTAATACTTTACGGAAGTCAGGCTATCTAAAGAAATGACAACAATGAAGCAGTAGTAGAACTTTGTTGAACAAAACAGAACTATAGAATGGAAGGAAATAACTGGGAAGTGATTGTATATGAAGATTTTTTTGATATTGATTTCCTCTCTGACTACAAGATTTAGATAACGTACAATTACTGATGTTCAGCTTTGGTTTGTTCCCCATGGTAAATTACCAACAAAAATATAATTATACTATGTAACAGTTATCCAACTGTCTTACATGAAATAGACATGAACCCTATGCTTAATGATTTGCCTGACCACAGTAGTGTCAGCAATAGAAAAGCTTCATAAATCAGGTTTAGCTAAAAAGGGAGAAGTATAGTTCCACAGAATCATAGATTCTGACTCAGTTTCACTATTTTGTGCGAATTTAAGGGACAAACAGTGAGAAGATGTTTACCAAGAAGAAACAGTAATTGTGAAGTTTACCGTATTTACTCGAATCTAAGCCGCACTTTTTTTCCGGTTTTTGTAATCCAAAAGACCGCCTGCAGCTTAGAATCGAGTGCAAAGCAAGCGGAAGTTCTGCAAAATGTTGGTAGGTGCTTCCACAACCAACTTCTGCCGTCGAATACATATAGCGCTACACAGGCATGCTTTGTAGGCACAAAGATAAATACTGGCGCCAAAACCTCTGCGTCAGTAAATAAATTTAAAAAAAAGGTGGAAGACGAGCTTTTTTCTCTGCCCTGAGTTTTGACCACTGCATTTTCATACATTATCCAACGAAGTAAGTACAAATTCCGTATTGTTCATCTTCGAATGTAGCAGCATTTCAATGTACTACGAAAATCCGACTGGCAAGACTGTTTGGGATGTTTGTCAATATGGCCAACTCTACGTTCTGAATTTTTTCCTGCCTGTGAGAAGAGATGGTTGCTAATAGGAACTTTTATGAATTGAGAATCATATGCAGTATTCTCTTCACCATAAGAATAATACGAATATAAACATTTTGCCATGTATTGTTTCGTGTTTGCTGCTATCTCATTTAATTCCTGTCTGCCTAATAAACTACGAAACTAGAGCGCGACAACAGCAAACACAGAAGAATATACATATCATGTCATGTTTATATTCATATTATTCTTATGCCTAATAGTGAAACAGTCAGAAATGAAGCACGGCAATTGACTAGATTTTTAAATGTAAGCTGACTCTAATTTCTGTGCAGAATGTAATGTACTAAACAGGCACCTGCAAAGATTTTCAAATGGAGAAAAATTTTCGCTGAACTCTGGTTCAGAACATCTTCTATCATACGCTATCTATTATTTGGTTCTTGTTGATCATTATCAAAGAAAGCAGCAGTTTAAGTAACAACAAATGGCAATCTCTTGCCATCATTTCGCTAATGAGATGATTCCTCTCTTTTTTTTTTTTAAATTGTAAGCAGCGGTAGCGCGTACAAAAGCAAGCCGTGCCGCGAGCAGCAGCAGGTCGTAAACACTCATTATCGTCATGCGACAAACAATGCACGACACAGTACAGTAATGCGTTTTCAGCTTAGTGTGACGTAAACACCTATAACAAAGAGAACGATACTTATCAGATCAAAGGAAAATAAGCAAACAATTCAAACCAGACGAAGCATGTGAAAAAGGAAGGTACCCGTATAAATACGGACGGAGCGCCTGACGCATAGCAATGGCTACCTGGTAAAGCTTAACTGCTATGCTTACGACTCGAACCAAACTACTGTAGCTGTATTGTCATTCATTCGACCTAAATTGTGCCTCATATTACAATGGACCAACTTTATTTCGATTTGGAGGTGCGGCCTAAAACTTTTCTCTCCCCTCGAATTTCGAGTCTCAAATTTAGGTGCGGCTTAGATTCGGGAAAATTTTTTTTCCTTGATTTCGAGTCTCATTTTTCAGGTGCGGCTTAGATTCGAGTAAATATGGTAATTGTGCCTTAAAAGTATTCTTAAAATGTGAAGAACCTGTCCCTTGAAACAGGCCTGTGACAATTGCAGTCAAAGCCAAGATAGAGGCTGACTATGTCTTGGATCAAAATATCTTTTGCCAAGAAGAGAGAGCCTTTTTAATGTAGATGGTTAGCTCTAATTAAGGACTAAAGTGGCACTACAATCACTGTTGTAAAGTTCTCACCATTTTCTCAAGACTCATGTACTGTGTGCAAAAATTCAGAATTTCAGAACAAAGTCAAAAATTTGGGCTATTACAAGGCATGAAATAAGTGAACTTGGTAAGGTAAATGGTGTTAAAGTCCATGATGACTATAGCTCCAAGACAGGTGGTGCTAGACTCAAAACATTGGCTAATAAATTTACTGAATTCTTCCTAACAATTGGAGCAACCATGTAGATAAATAATTGAAATAAATAACTTTTACTATTACACATTTTTGAAATGGACTTAAAAGTATAAAATAATTTCTCATAGTCCCATGGAGATTCCTAACTCCACACAGATAGTCTTGAAAATTTTGCTTGTAAATTTTTAATAGCTATGACAGTACTTGTAAAATTTAAAGTGATAAACGTGTGGCTCGCATGCAGTAGATATCTGATGCTTGAATAGTTCACATGTGTTACTAACAATTTTATTGCACAGCAAATTATATGAACTGTTATGTGATTTTTCCAACAATAGCTACTGTCTACACTCCTTGCTACTATCTAATGCATGCACCCTATGTTTTTCACTTCAAACTATATAGACCTTGTTGTAGCTATTAAAAATTCACAAGCACAAATTTTCAGGTCTATCTGTATGGTATTAGAAATCTCTATGGAACTAGGAGAAATTATTTTATTCTTCAGACATATTGCAACATCCACACATACCTTTGACATATAGTGACTAATGATGCCATCAAACATCCTCATTTTAACTGGAAATAATCATGGTTGTGCTTTGTGTCATGAAATAGAAAAGGCTCTTTTGGTGCTATTACATGCAAGGGGATAGAGAATAGTGCATTAAAAAGAGGTATTGGTAAAACTCATACTCCGTGTAGTTTTAAATGACATTTAAAACTTCAAGCTAATAACGTACCAGCCATTGATCTAACAAGCAATCACAATCAGTGTACAATTTGTTCACTTATAAAGAAAGGAGAGTGGTCTGAAATAGGATAAGTGATGTGTAAGCAACTTTGTGTCTTCAATATCTGTTCATTAAGGGAAACTGCATTAAAGTCACTGAGAAGGCGAGGCCATGACATTCAGATCATGGACTTACTTCAAACTTCGTACACTTTCAGTAGTCCATTAGGACAACATAACGTGCAAGTAGAAAGGTATGCTACCTTGACAACTTCGAGAAAATTTCAAGAGAAATTTTGTGCTTTAGTGATGAACTGGTGTGTTGCAACCCTGAGCATGAGATGCCAGTGATCGATGATGAGACTTGTATTTGGTTGAACTGAATTTCCAGTATTAAATGGCTATTTACTAATTTTAATTTTTACAACAAATAATATGTGACTTTTACTTCTATAAGCAATTTAAAAGCTTTATCAAACACCTTCAGACTTCCTTCTCAAGAAGATGCTTTTAAAATATATTCAATCATATGTCGCCAATTATAAGCACCAGTATTTACGAAAATGCCATGCTACGCATGGTGTACATCCAAATTGTCAGAAGAAAGAGAAATTTTTCAAAATGTCAGTGGGCTTTGTTTTTCCTGAGAAACTCTGAACATCCCTTGTGTATGCAGAAAAATTACATTTGTTCGGTATGGTAGATGCCACTTTAATTTATGTCTTCCATGTCTGTATGAAAAATGTCGTCCTGCAACTTGTAATGTCAAAAGCACACCCGATAATTAATCATATGTTACCTTCATATTCTGGTTTATTGTAACTCTTTGTATTGTTCAATAAAATTATTTGCACCTTTATTTATCGATGTTTGACTTGGGCTTTCCAAGCCTGTTCTTGCATCCAATCTCTGCAGATTGAAGCATACAGGTGCAAAACAGTTCTCAGTACCTGACCTGATTACAGGTATAACGGCTTTCAGAAGTCATGACAGGCATACATTTTCAGGAAAACTTTATGCAGTTGGTCATTTACTTGCCAGTAATTATAAATATCATATTTGTTGTGGCAATAAAAATTAACAAACTACCAAATAATATTCAAAATTCGATAAACGTTCGTGAAAATACTCGTGTCTTTTTGTCAAATTACCTTTCAGATGCAATATGTATGAAATAATATGACTAGTGCTGAAAAAATCTAAATTAAAGAAAAACAACGTGAGTGTGACTCAGTCTAGGAATCCAGTGATTATGGAACTTGTATTCTAACCACATGACTGCCACCATCACTCCTCTCCTCTCCTCTTCTCTAGAACGATTGCCTTTAACCACCTCGGCCATCCAGACATGCTTTCTATTAGACCCAAATTCTCAGCTTCCTACATGCAGCAGTGCATTAAAACCCTATTCACAAATTATTGATTTCCATAGGAGTTCGGATGATATTAGTGCACCTACACAGAAACAATCATCAAGGAGCCATCATGCTCTTACAGAAACGTTTATATATATCCATGTGTTGCCTATTATGTCGGACATCCTGACAGAAGAGACACTGCTCATATCTATAATTCTGTGACCACAACAGCTGTTTGATGAAGTAGTGTCAGTATGGATGCACAATCAACATCTGAACTCATACGGGGATCAGAAACATGTGAGTAGGGGGTTAATGCGTGGAGCTCGTTGTGGTGTGGCAAGTGGGAAGTTGGGAATTTGAGTCTGATGGAAAGTTTGTCCAGATGGCTGAGGTGGTTGTGACAGCCATTCTACGTAAGTGGAGCATCTCTGTTCGATTCCAGATCCACCACAAATTTTCAACTCTAAACATTGCATTGCTACAGTGCCCTGTGCGACTGGAAGTCATTATTTGCTTCAAATCCCTTTCCCATACTGTTTTATTTTGATTCCTTTCACCCCTAATATTCATGTATATTCTTTAAAACTTATATGCATTTCATACAAAGTCAGCCATACCAGCTGTGGTGTATAATGCATCCTGATCCATTTAGGACAACTCTGCAGCTCCCAAGCTGACAGCACAAGTCCATATAGTTACAGTGTAGGATGTTATAGGATCACTGAAGTGTCTGGTTCAGGCCTTCCATTCAGTTCAAAATAAGAGGTCCATGGTCATTTCAGGGACTATGCTGCAAGTAGAGAGCTTTGTTGTAACATCAAAATCAAAGTTTGTTTTTTCCACCACTTCCAACAGTCATTGGAGGGAATCAAGGGTGACTTTAGAACTGAGGCACAGGCAGGCGTTGTTTGTTCTGATACGAGAAACAATTGCAATTGGTTGTATCCTGTGCTTTCAGTTGTTTCTGGGAACCTCTCTTGAGCCTGTTGAAAAAGTCTCTGAGCATACACACTGAGTGCAGATTCTTCTCCTTCCCATCACTTGCCATAGTTACTTTGCAACAGCATATTGTGTGTTGCCAGCATACACCCTCTGCCTATGCCCACTCACCCAAACTGATAACTTGGTGGCCCTGTCCCTGTGATTCAAACTGACCTATTGTCCCTCCTTAAAACCTCAGACCTGTCACAAGGACTAACACCTCAATCACTACACGTCTTACCCCACTCAAACTACGCAGTACCATCTTCTTCCTAAGATCCACAAACCCAATCACACTGGTCATGCCATAGTTGCTGGCTTCAAAGCACCCACCAAACTTATGTCTGCCTTCGTTGATCAACACCTGCAACCAACAGTACCTAGACTTCCCTCCTATATTCAAGAAACCTGTGCCTACCCCACTCCCACCACACACCTCACTTGTCACCATTGATGTCACATCCCTCAATACCAACATCCCCCATGCACATGGTCTGTCTGCTGCTGAACATTTCCTCAGTCATTGGCTACCTGATCCAAACCTATGATATTGTTCCTGCTGAACTTAAATCACCTTTATACTTACCAACAACTACTTCACCTCTGAGGAGCGGAGATAGAAACAGATCAGGGCCACAACTGTGGGAACCAGGATGACTCCTTCCTATGCCAACCTTATCATGGGTCACTTGGAGGGGATTTTCGTGGGATCCATAAACCTTGAGCCCCTGGTTTGGTTTAAGTACATTGATGACATCTTTACCATTTGGACTCATGGTGAGGCTAAGCTGTTAAAATTCTTGGGCACTCTAAATACATTCTCCCAATTAAATTTCACAAGGTCCTTTACAGATCCCATGCCACTTTCCTTAACGTTGATTTCATCCTCATCAAAGGTCAGCTACACACTTTTGTTCACATTAAACCCACTAAAAACAATAGTTCTTACATTTTGATGGTTGCCGTCCATTCCACATGTAAGTTCCCTACAATACAGCCTTGGCATTTAAGGCAAACATATTTGTTCAGATGCAGACTCAATACCACCATTCTCACCTCAGCCTTCAAAGTACATAATTACCCCACGAGCCTTGTCCAGAAGCAGATTCCCTGGGCCACAAGATCCAATCCTGGTAAAGCTGATCCCTCGAATGAACAACATAGGGAGTACCCACCACTTGTCACTCAGCATTATCGTGGTCTTGAATGTATTAATCAGCTACTTCGACAAGGATATGACTTTCTAAAATCATGACCTGAAATGAGGTCCATTCTGTCTGACTTTTGCCCATCTCACCTTGAATAGCTTTTCATTGTTCTTCCAGTCTCTGCAGCATCATTGTCAGACCCTATGCACCTTCTGCACCCACCTCCCTACCCTGTGGCTCCTACCCCTGTGACCATCCTCACTGTAGGACATGCTCTATGCATCCTCCTATCCCCACCTATACCAGTGCTGTAACTGGCAAAACATTTACTATCAAAGGGAGAGCCACCTGTAATGACACATCGTATACCATGTATTATGTAAATAGTAAGTAAAAAATGGGTAAGAAAATGTATGTCAAAAGTAAACCAGGTAACACATCCCTTTGTAAATGAGAAAAGGAAGGTAAAATACCATCGCTGACAAGTGGATAACATGCAGCTTGAATGGTGATGGTAAAAGAAAAATGTATTAAAACAGTATTACTCAGCATTTGTATCAAACATTGTGCACTACACACTATTATGCATATACAGATTAAATACCTGAAAAGATGTGGTTAAACACTGTGATTGATACAATTATTGTCACATTAGAATGACGCTTTTAATTCATATTTTGATAACTGACAGAGTTAAAATGAATTTATCTGTCAAGCATCAATTAGATAAACGATAAAACATTTTTTTGTCTTTTTTTTCTCAAAAGAAAATGATAAACTCTTGTTTCTAAGTTTTGTGTTTATAACATTTTTATACCATTTTCTGACTTTTCTCAGGACTATGGTGGCGAGGAATACCCATTGACTATTTTGAGAGGCTCATTCGCATTTTCAAGGATGTGGTACTATATATACTACAGTTTGCTGAAGATGTTAAATCAAAGGTAAAAAATTGTAGTTTGTTCTTGAGTTAAGAATGCACAAAACAAAATTAAGCTTTTGTTTGCAAGACCTGACTGGAGATTACCTTTATACAACTACATTAAAAAAGAGTGACTGAAGCAAATTAATAAAAGTAGGTGATTTTGGCTAGTTATCTTTGAGACAGAAATAACTCTTGTTCGTCTTACATGTGTATACAATCACTGGTGTCCAAAATTTTTTAAATTTATCGTCATTGGGAGAAAAAGTGTGAAACAGGAAGGAAAAAGTAAATCATTCGAAAGTGTCAATGAAGGGAAATACAAACTGATGAAAATTATTTTGAAGAACCATGGACTCCATTGTGACAGCTTATTCCTGTGAGCGACACTTTTTTTGAGTGGGGAGTCACTTTTGCCTCAATTTCTCATGATTCAGTTTGCAGTAAATAGATTCTGCACGCCGAAAAGTGCTCATTGACAGAAAATTATTGTTTAAGTTCATTCACACTGTATTGTGAAAATTGATGTGGAAGCCTGCCATTCCATCAGTTGTTAGCATCTCACGGATGTTGTAGATCAATAGTTGTAGTATTTTGTAATTCAAAATTGCATTGAAGTATTCCAGTGCCAGCCGTTGTTATTGTTGTTACTATGCTCCTTGAAGATATTACTTCAGTTCCAGCTATTTGGAATACCCTTTAAAACATGGCATAATACAATTTCTGTTTGTGCTTGATGCAGAGAATAAAAATATTGCATGTTTAACATTCTGTTACCGTTGTGTTTTCCTCCACTACCAAATTCAGTAGTCAGTAGTCAGTGGCACTTCAGAATGTGTCCTGCAATCTATTTTTTCTCTTAGTCACTTTGTGCTATAATAAGGTTTCTTTCTGATTCAGTTCAGTATCTCTTCATTTGTTATCCCATCTACCCATCAAATCTTCAGCTTTCTGATGCACATTTCAAAAGCTGCTATTTTCATGTTTTCTGTACTGTTTATGGTCCATGTTTCACTTGATAGTGACGTGTTTCAGAAATTTTTTCTGAAAAGATTTTCTAACAGTTAAATTTACATCCAGTAACAATATATTCCCTTTTCCAGAAAAATAAAATTTTCTTGGTATTGGCAATCTGCTTTTTGTGTCCTCTTCACTTCTGCCATTATCGAGTATTTTACTGCCCACATTGTGGTTGGTAGCGGTGGTGATCAGACATTGCTTTATTGCTTTAGTTTGTTGTGTGGGATACCATCAAAACAAACTTTAATTTTTGATTGTAATACGAGGGTTGTTTTTTAAGTAAGGGCTGTTCGCGCGTATAGTCCCGTAGTTCGCGCGGGCGCCTCAACAAGCCACCGCGCCACTTGCCGGCATCCTTCCCGTTTACACTGATGCAAGTTGCAGCTCTGTAGCTGACGTGTACGCATCGCTGTGCTACTTTATAATGTTTATGATTATTGAATCGCCCGCCGCGTGTGAGATATGGTCAGTGATACGTTTCTTGACCGCGAGAAGCCTATCAGCTGCAGAAATTCATCGTCAGTTAACAGAAGTTTATGGCTTGAATGCAGTGAGTGAAGGTAAAGTGCGTCAGTGGGTTAGAGAGTTTAAAAATGGCCGTCAAAATGGCCATGGCGAAGAACACTCAGGCCGGCCCTCTGTGATCACTTATGATTTGGTGGCTGAAGTCGAAACAAAGATTCGTGTGGACAGAAGATTCACAATTTTCACTCTTTCTTTGAAATTTCCACAAGTTTCAAGATCGGTTTTGTACAAAATTGTGTCTGAAAACCTAAACTTTAAGAAACTGTGTTCTCGGTGGGTACCCAGACTCCTCACAGAGGACCACAAAGGGAAGAGATTTGCCACTTCATTGGACTTTTTGATTCGTTACGAGGAAGAAGGGGATGACATATTGAGTCAAATTGTCACTGGAGATGAAACAGAGGTATCCCATATCACTCCCGAAAGCAAGCGACAATTGATGAAATGGCGACACACAACCTCACCCGTCAAGGTCAAAGCCAAACAGACACTGTCAAAGCGCAAGATTATGGCAACTGTGTTCTGGGACCGGCGCGGTGTTTTGCTAGTGGACTTTATGCCACGAGGAACGACAATCAACTCAGATGCCTACTGTGCAACTCTAAAGAAGCTCCGCAGAGCAATTCAAAACAAAAGGAGCGGCATGCTGACAAAAGGAGTTTTGCTCCTGCACGATAACGCTAGGCCTCGCACCTCCCAAAAGACTTGGGATTTGATTGATTCTTTTGGCTGGGAAGTTTTGGACCATGCACCATACAGCCTCGACCTTGCTCCTAGCGATTTTCACCTTGTCTGGTACCAGAGACACCATCTTGGCGGGCAGCGCTTCAATGACCACGATGAAGTGAAAGCGGCCGTGAACTCTTGGCTGTCGGAGCAGGCGGCCGAATTCGTTGAAGAGGGGATTAAAAACTTAGTTGTACGGTATGACAAGTGCTTAAATAAACAAGGCAACTATGTAGAAAAATAGGTAAAAGTGTGTAGAATCAGAAAGTATCTTTTTTTAAAAATAAAAACGGTGCTTACTTAAAAAACAACCCTCGTATAATTCATATTTACTGTTACATGCAGAGAACAAAAAAATTTTGCATGTGATCCAGTTGCTTTTGTGTTCTATAGTGTTGAAACATATTCAAAATTCAGTATACTTTGGTTGTAAAAGGTACCTCTGCCAGCAAGGGTAAATATGACTGTTCAGATGGAAGCACTAAATAGTAACCAAAATTTCCTTGTAATCTGCATTCTTGCAATATATGATGGGAAGTCAGCCGAAAACCTTAAATATTTTTATTTTTTTAATTGAACAAAAGTGGAACACAGATGCATCATTTTTTTGTTAGTCTCCCTTGTCATTCAACACACTTTCTCTGGCACATAGGAAATACATGGATCTGTTGCCCCTCCTCATTGGAATAAAATTTCTTTCCTCCCATCCCTTCTCTGAGTGGGCCAAATGTATGGTAATCACACTTGTGCAGGTTTGGTGAGTATGGTGGATGTGGCAGAGTATCAAAGTGCAGGTTATTGGTGGTTGCACATGTAGCATGGGTAGTACAAAGCTGAGCATTGTATGTTGCAGAATGACATCTATAATCAGAAATCCACACCGCTTTGATCTTATTGCAGGCCTAAGCCAGTTTTTTTTAATATGTTGGAATATGGTGGACTGGCGATGGTGTTTCCTCTAGTTGTGTAGTGCTGCAAGACAATGCCTTGTTACCCCAAAAGAGAGTCAGAAAACTCTTCCCTGCAGATGGCTGCATCTGGAACATTTTGGGTTTTGGTGATGAGGAATGGTGCCATTTTTTGCTTGCTATCTTTGTTTTGGCTTGATGTTACATCAACACATCGCTCTTTCAGTTATGACCTGTTACCTATCTTGCAGGCACTTTGCAAATCTTAAGCACTTCATGAATCGTGTGGTGTGCTGAGCCATGACTGATGTTCAGAGTTGTGGCTATTTCATCCACCATCACACATTGATTTTCCATCACATCAGCTTCAACTGCTGCAGTAGACTCGTGTCACAATGCAGTGTGCCTTACCCGGCCACTGAGTATCTGTCACAAAAATCACACTATGTCTGAACTTTCTGCCCCACTCTCACACTTGGTGCATTGATAGACATGCATCACCATACTGGACCTTCATTTGCCAATGGATTTCAATGTGGGGTTTGTACCTTCACTGCTCAGAAAATGTGTGGCATAATGCTTTTCTTCCATGGTGCATATCACAAGCCTGGCAGCCATTTTGAACTGGTGTTGTGACTGTGTTTTAACTAGTCTTTAGTATGCTGTCACGTGTAGGGTACTGCTAACTTACAGATCAGTGGTGCGAAATGTCTATTTTTAATTAAACCCTTTCAGGTTTTTGTTTGACTGCCTTCATATTAATCATGTTTGCAGACCATTAAGTTATTTTATACCAGTCTCATGATGATATCTGCTATAATTTGACATATTCCTTCCCACTTTCTTAATATTGCCCAGAACATAGGATATACAGAGTTTTGAAATTCATTAACCATTTTGTTTGTGAATTGGCATAAGGTTGTGTGTGTGTTGGAATGGTGTTTATAATATGATGTTCACTGTTTGCTTTTAGTACAGTGTTGTATAGATAGCATAGTACAGTACTGTATAGTATAGTTGTTTACATGAACATAAGGGTAACATATCAGAAGAGAGATTCATTACACATCGTAAACAATGTTTGGTTCAGTTGTTGCTTTTTACAACTTCATTTCTGAGTAAGTAAACCATAGCTGTCAACACTAAACCAATTATATTCACAGTTACTGGTGTTTCTATTAGCTTAGTGTTATGGTTATACGGCTTAACATTCTCTTGTCCTGTGTGTTTTGTGAATTGAGGAATCACTAGTTTACATATAAATTTGTGTTTAACATTTAATTTGAAAAGTACAGAAAATTTTTAGTGCAGTGAAGTCATTACTTACACCAAATCTCTTTCCTTCCAGAAAGCCGAATATGAGGTATCTGTACATATTGCCCTGGAAATTCTTTCACAGCTCAACAAATTAAATCAGAGTACAAATGATCTGAAAGTACCTTATGACACATTTCAAATGCCAGAACTTGCCGAAATTGTAGATGTAAGATCGGATTATTTACACTGGCTGGTTGAGAAAGATCAGACACAGGTAATTTACTCTTTAATTTTTAGTTAAGTATGAAGTAATAAATTATTTTTAATATCTCCCTTTGGTAGATGGCATTAGTGCCAGATATCATAGTCTATTTTCCTGGTTTTTAAGTTTTTATATAAATGATGGTTGTGAATACAAATATGCACCTTGTCTTTTGTGTGTAATGGCTGTACTTTGAAGAAGTTTTGAATGGAGATGGTCTTTCAACGTCTCCCCCTCATCTATTGGGTCTAAGAGACGAGCATAACAGATCAATCACTATCCTGGATGTGTGTCACATTTTTGCACCTTGGTCCATTTAAATGAGTGACTGGGAGGTTGATTTAATCTGGAATGTCTGAGCTCTTTCTTGTACTCAAAATGCAAAGTTTTTATTTCCTAAAAAGCATGATCATGCTGTGGAAGCCAAGGGTGGTTGGCCTCTGATGTGTGTGGTGGAACTTGGTTGTCAGTGACCAGGAAGCCAGTAGTTCATCACTCTGAGTGGGCTAGCACTGGAGCAGTAGTGAGTAGATGCTTGGTTATTTTCCACTCTAAGTTGCTAGGGTTGGTGGTCATATGTGATGTGTGCTTGCTTGTGTGTGTGTGTGTGTGTGTGTGTGTGTGTGTGTGTGTGTGTGTGTGTGTGTGTGTCTGTCTGTGTCTGTCTTTTTCTGATGGAGGCTGCGGTTGAAAGCTCGTGTGTAAGTGTCTTTTAGTTGTGCCTATCTGCAACTTAAATATGGTAAGTAACTATCTATCTTTTGGGTACATTGTTGAGAATTGAAATACAGATTCTCTAAATGGGACACGCAATAAGTTTTAAATGAGGTTCAGCCCAATATATTTGTACTGCTCTGTTATTGGTGACCAGTTTTGGTTTCACAATTCACAGTATATACAGGTAAATGGAAGTGCATCATCTTTCTCTGCAGTCCTTTAAGGAAAGAGAATCACCTGACTAAAAAGCAACATCATAGATTTGGTGGTTAATCTTCACAGTGGCAGAATTAATGATTATGGAATTATGATTGTAACAGTGCACACACAAGGATTTATGGTATTGTTACCAGCATACATAATGCTGTCCAATAAACATAGTTTGCAGATAATTAAAACCTTTGGGTTTGGATGTCCATTGGTTCACCCAAGATACTTTAAACACGAGAGTCAATTACACAGTTTATGCTCTTGGGAGATTTGCTTGTTATAGGTATTACATTGAGATGCAGCATGTCACTTTTGGTGACATAGAAATATGTGCTTCACAACAGCATTGTGCAAAATCTATCTCATTCAAGCAATGCAGTCGGACATAGGTATGTTAATGGTATAAATTCTGAGCACATACTTTACTAACAGGTAAATGTAGTTGTGCAAGATAGAATACTCCTTTTCCTTATCAGAATGAAGTCATTGTATTTTCAACCAGTTCACTTGATCTTCATTTACATCCCCTCCGTTTCGTTACTGCTTTTATCAACTTTTCAACACTCAGAAACTAGTCACCTTCCATTCTTACTGACAAGAATTTGCAGTTAGTATTATTCTGTACCAGTCATCTGGGGTGAAGACATTTTGATTTCATGCTGCTTTTTCTATGTAACTGAAGTCGGCAACATTAGGCAGATATGAGTGCCCTGAAACCGTGAACTTTTAGATTAATAGTTTCTACACTTGTTTCTTGTGTTAATTTCATTACAATTAAAGCCACATTAATGTTATGGTTTTGTCCATCACAAGTGTCACTGAAAATTATTGTGTGTTTACAGGGATTGTGTTTTATGTGCTTGGTGAGACAAGTAGGGATTTCTTTTGATCCCCTGCTTGCTATGGTCTCATCCCATACATACATGTAACCTAACTTTTTCTCCATGTTACTTACTCCCAGATTTTAACAGTACATGTTTCTACAGTAGTATGCCTCAGAATGTTAGTTTTGGATAGGGGAGGGCTTTCTGTAAATCCGTAGTTAAGGTACATACATCTTCATTTTCCTTTGCCAGTGTGCCATCAACTTTCAAAGTAGGGCGTGCTTTTTCAGCTCTTGCTAAATGGGATTACGTTCTCTTTCTAGCTCTGCCCTTGTTTCTCAGTTTTGCTCCACATCAATCATTTACTTGTACCTATTTCAGTTTTACATGTATCTTTTCTGGGCAAGTGGAATTATAAGTTAAGTTTAAAACTGAAAGTAGATCAGTAGTAATGCTCTTTGACAGGATCAATTTGATTTTCCACCCACCAATGTGTGTAAAGATAGTACACCTTTGAAGTACTAAGGTCTGGGTTCAAGTATTTCCTGTTGGGGTTATAGTTCCTACTATAGTGGCTTCAATAGAATGGGAAATGGTTAATGTGGTCTATCATGGATTGTACTTGCAGTGGTATTATTTTTTGTGCAGCAGTGTGTTTATCCCATAGGACTTCCCCTGGAATCCTGGAATACACCCATCTCTTACTTTATTAATAGCTTTGGTGACACTTCCATTGCTTATAGCAAAAGTTACCAAAAAGTACTTACTGCTCGCTAAAACCATGCAGTCTCCTTTTTGAATATGGAACAAATTTGTACTTTCCTTTTCGCCTTTTGCTTCAGAACTTGGATGTCTACGCTGTATGGTCACCTGATGGATACATCCACATAAATAGGCATTTTGTTTGTTAAAATCACCAGTTGTATGAAACTCCTCAAATTACATTTGTCTCTCATCTTATATGAGGGGTACAAAGTATCGCTTGGGGCACCCACAGTCAATGTTTGCAAAACTCCGTACGTGCTGTAATAGTACCCTTGATGTATGACTCTCCCTTATTCAAAGCCTCATTGCTCATACCCTCCTTGACTCGTTCTTTTGGTGTTTCCGTGGTAGATCAGAAGAGGCAGTCAGAGAAGTTGCACCTGCAGAGGAGCCAGATATAGAAGATGCATAAGCCCAAAGCTGCCAGAACAAACCAGTTGTACAACTGTGCCTCTTCCAATGTTGGTGGCACTGTCATATTTAGGTTGAGTTAACATAGTTGTAGTTAAGTTAGGTTAGTTTGTTTTAAGTATGTACATACGTATGTCAGGGAATGGTTAAAACCCTGACTGAAACGTTTGAGGCAGGCATGTTACTAAAAGGTCCAGGCAAAAGGCAAGTGTGTGGTAATGATAATAGTATACTAAAGTGTGTATTTAAAACCAAACCACCAAACAGTAATTTTTAATATTAGAAATAAATTCTTACTACTTTAAAGTAAACAGCGGTCAAATTTGAAAGCTCTCAATAATGGTAGTTTATTACTAAAATAGGCCTTTTGGGCGAAATTGAAGTTGAAAAAATATCACCTAAAACATCCCGACATTAGTTTGAACATTGTTTTTCATTATTATTACAACAGTGTATAAAATATACTGACCAGGTGAGTAGTTGTGCTTGAGGATTACAGGCCCTATCTGTGCCACTGTCATCACTATTGCAAAGTATATCATCTAGTTCATCATTGTTGCTATCCGTGGTACTAGTGTGTACCTTGTCCGATTTGTGATAGAAGTGTAGGAACATAGTGGTATAATTCATACTCATTTCACTATGAATTGCAAGGCATTTGAAGTTTCTTGGAGTGCTCCAAGGAGGTTCTGCTACCTAGTGGCTAAAAGTCTGCTGTGTGCCGTAACAGATTGGTTAAATTAGATGCTAGACAGCTGGATAGCTCAAAGCTGCAAAACATTGACTTACACCACTATTTTTCTCAGCCATCCATCTGATGTCATTGTTACTCTAATTATCTGTTCTTTTAATAGCTCAGACTTCAAGTAAAATCAGTAGCATCATTATACTGAACATAAATATAGACAACTGAGCTGCAGGTTTAAGAAAGATTTTTCATACGTAATTATTTTACTTATTCCTGAACATATGGTATAGTACATGTGCATCTGCATTAGGTATAGAATAAAAAATAGTTATTCTTGGTAGCAGAAAACATAGTAGATTTAGATTCCAATTTGATATGTCTCAAGTTGCTCTATTGCTATCTACTAATCCCTGCACCTGTCCCCACGTGTTGTTCAGTTTTTTGGATATCGTTGTATCTTCAATAATTTTCTTCTGTTGTTATAATGTATGTGGTGCTAAATCCATCACATGGCACAGCCGATCTTGTAACAGCCCATATAATAGCTGCATCCTTAGTACTCTCCCTATGTCTCTCTTGTACTTCTCTCCTCTCCTCTCCACTTATAACCTTTGTATCTCATTTCTTACTTTTCATATTTTAGTTAGCTTTAGTGTCCATTGGTGGCTAGTTCATATGATGTCCTCCTGCCTGGAAAACAGCACTCCTGCTTCAAGTCATTGGTGCCATAGTGTTTCCATTACTTCTCCTGAAAGGGGTTCATATCATTCACCCTTCCCCTCTCACGAAGCACAGTGTACATAGTTCATTACCACACTAAGCATCAAATTGCAACAGTATACTCCTGTTCGTTTGTAAACTACCACCTGCCACCCCATTAATACCAAAAACATAACAATAATGCAGAAGTAAACTCCCTATAACAACCAATTTCCAGTCAGTCAGTTACATAACTGTCATGTATTCTACCCCAAAGCTGTTTATCTGAGGGCTGATCAACAAATACTGAGACTGATTTGTTTCTTGTAGCTTCTATGATAGTTTCTTATATACGGTAGCAGCACTTTCGATGGGTAGATTGGTGGTAATGCTCTATTTTGTAGATGCTATTTGCTTTTTGCATACCAAACAGTGAAGATGACATGAGAGGAGCGGTATGGTACAATAAAATTGTGTGTTCATTTAAACCATACAGCTATTGAAACTTTTGAAAAGTGGCAGCAAACTTCCAGTAAAGATGCCTTACCTCATGCAAAAGTGTTTAGGTTGCTCAAGGAGGCTGACTTATCCCCATATGGCCTGTATTTGTGCCCATTGGGTGCCATCTCTGCTGACTCCCAAATGAAGGGTTGTGCAAATGGAGACAAGCCATGAGGTGATGCATCGCTATGCTGATGGAGGGGATGCATTTCTGAAGTTTATTATCTTTTATGACGACTCACGGCAACATCATTATGATCCCGAAGGAAAATGAGCCAGCACAGTGTAGAAATTGCCAGGTTCTCCAAAAGCAAAAAGGCAAAACTAGTTCCATAAGCAGGGAAAGTGATGGTAATCACAGTTTTTTTACTGTCATGGAGTGATTTAGCAGCACGCAGTTCCCCCACACTGTTACAGCAGCATACTTCATGTCAGTATTGGCTAAACTGAGGAAGCACATTGCAAGGAAACAACCTGAACTTACTCGGACAGGGTGTTGACTTCATCATGACATTGTGGAGCCTCACATTACAACGTAAGCATGCTGTTTCTGGCTCAGTTCAACGTTACTTGTGTACTGCATTTGCGTAAATGCCCCGATCTGGCACCCTTTTTTTAATTCTCGTCACTAAAGGCAGAGGTTCGGGGCATTTGATTTGAGAACTCTGAAGCAGTGCTCAAGAAAAGTGAGGCAGTTGTCTAGGACCTGACAAAGAATGGTCTGCACTGTATACTTGAGGACTGCCAGACGGTATAAAAAGTGCTTGCAAGGAGAAGAATAGTACTTTCAAAATGATCTTGTAAACATTGAAATGGAGAAATAAACATCTGTGAAAGAAATGAGTTTCAGCCTTTGTTCACCATCCCTCTTATATCCCACACAATTCAATATCTACTGAAGAGATGTGGCTGCATAAGGCACTCTGCCCACATTGTGCTCGGAGGCTTCTGTCTCCTCTCTTCCGTTGTTAGCTTTCCCTTTCTTCGTGGGCAGTGACAGTAGCTCTTGGGGTAAGGCATCTAAATTAACCTTAAAATTCTTAACATGTCCTGTGTGAACAATGGAACTTCACAATGGTAATTGTAACTTCAGATTAGTGGGTAATGATATCTCTGTGACTTGATATGGCCCGTGAATCGCATAATAAATTTTTACATTTGAACCTATGGTGTGTAGACTCTTGCTGTTATGACCCATTGGCTGATTCACCATTCAGGCAACTTAACAGTGCATTATTCTATTCTTTCTTACCGCTCAAGCGCTTTTGTATTCATTGTCTTCACCCATTTCCACACATCCTACAACGTCTTTGCAAAATTCTTCGCTGACTTCCCATTTTTCCTGCTTTTTGGATTAATCACATTGAAAGACAACAGCAACTTTTTATCGTATACCACCTCATAGTGCTAGAGCCCAGTGCTGTCATGCACGGTCAGTGCCTGTGTTCGATTAAGGGTGGAAGGGACTAGGTCTCAGCCTCATTATTCAGAGCTGATGGCATAGTTTCCTAATCAACTTGGGCATGAAGTTGGTGCGCTGACCTGTAATTAGTGGTTGGTGCGCTGACCTGTAATTAGTGGGTCAGGAATGCCAAACTTCGGTAACAAGTTGTTTGTCATTGCTTGTGATAATGTACTCGCTTTTTGATTCAGAATTGCAACCATTGCAGTGGAACATGAAAAGAGGTTTATGGTCTTTAATGCATCAGATCCAAGATTATCACCACTAACTGAAACCATGAAATCTCCATTTACTTCCTGCAAGGACCACATTCATACGTACAAAACAGTGTGAAGTACCCAATTTGTCATTGTGTTCCAATGGTCCTGTAATATACAAAACGACATCCAGCAGGCCAGTAGCCAAACTTACCCAGAGTGGTTTTACTGTACCTTCCGGTACTCTGTCATGTGAGTTGAGCTTTAATGATCATGTGTGCAGGTTACTTAGCTCCACTTTTATACTCAACGAATCTTGTGACAATGCACCATTTGCAGTTGTCGTTTCCAGCCACAACAATGCCCCACTGAGTTAAATAGCGTATTACAGAAGAGCAATTTTTGTGTGATGCTTATTCAGTAAATCTATCTCAAGGAATGCATAGTATCCCCTCACCAACTTTGAACAATAATTCCATATACCCCCTAAAATTCTTTGCTCCAATAGAGAAACTGAGCAGCACTGACCCCAATGGCTCAACATCAGTTTCCCCCCAATCCACTAATACCATGATTTATAGAAGTCGGTGTCTGAAATTTTGCACCTGGTTTCACCATGTTAGCTATTGAACCGCTTCTAGATTGAAAGTCGGTGGCTAAGTTTCACCCATAACTATCTGCGAATAGACTTATTTTACCAGTTCTTTCTGTGTAGTAGTTATTGTTTTTAGTTCTGTTGGTACTTTTGCGTTGCTTGATGACATGGTTTGTTTTGTCATTTTCATTTATAATGGCTGATAATGCATTGTAAGAAACTCTTAATTTTGATTCAATGACAGTGACCACAATCACGGTTGACTTTTTCCCTGAGGTTGAAAATGATTTTGCTGTACTTGGTTTTCATTGTCCTTTTTCTTCCCATGTGATTAGACACAGCTCGTTGCACTATCACAGTGTATGATATGGAAAGCACTTCAAAGGGGTTTTTGTGCACAGAATGTTTATGCACTGTTTACGTGAATTTGCACATCTTATGTATTGTTTTTGTATGTAACTTCAGTTCAGTTTTCATTAACAGACTAGACCACGTAGTGTATTTGGCTCAATTTTTGCTACCTGAAGACTCAAGACTGACACACAGTCATTCAGCTTTGCGATTTTTTCCTTACTGTTTGTACATGCTTTCTTTTTAATGGCAAAATTAACTTTTTTTTCATAGAGTAAAATCACAAACTTTCATATTCGCTGAGTTTTTGAAGCCTTATTCCTCATATAGTTCATTTTCTCAATTAAACATTACTTTTATCTTGTATTACACTCACCCTCCTTGTGCATAATTATCACCTTTATATTTACTATAAAATAAGTAAATTTTCTTTTAGTTTTTTCTTAAGATGCTACTCACTTTTAATGTACAAAGTGAATCATGGACAAGGTTCATCTACAGAAAAAGTAGTATCGAACTAACCACTACTCAGATAACTTCATGTGGATCTGATATACCCATACCAATTTTTGTAATGCAGCAAACAATTATCACTCACACTTCATTGATGATCATACTTTATATGCCTCTACTATACCAAAATCTGTTTAATGAGCAGATAATTATTGGAAACAAATCACTATACAAAAAGTGTACCACATTGAACCAACCAAACTGAATAAGTTTATCTCCCCTTTTTCAAGGAACATACGCATGAGTGAAACAATCAGGCATGAAGTAAGATTTATCTTTCACTCAGAAACACTCCTCTCTATTTTCATCATTTCCCTCTTGTCCCCAGTCTCAGCTACCACATTGCATATATATATATATATCTCTAAAACGCACGCACACACACACCACACACACACACACACACACACACACACACACACACACACACACACACACACACACACAAAACAATAACATAAAGAAATAATTAAAACACACTTTGTAAATGTCAACAATATATTCATCATGTAGGGAATATATGATGTGAAAAATAAACAAGTGGACAAGAAAAATGTAGCCACAAGTGATGATTCTTGTTATCTGTGAATGCAGTTAACATATCGCAATGCAAGCAAAGAAGTAGATGAGGGAACTTGTATGTCCATCTTTTTAGAGATGGTTGCGGGACTTGGCTGTTTGATACGGGATGTCAAATCAAACACCTTTCAGCCGACTAGCTCCCAAACTTATTTTATATGGCTACCAGTTTTGTCGATTTACTAGGCCATTTGTAGGCCCCTGACTGACATGAAGGAAGATTTCACCTTGATTCTGGTCAAAATGGGCCAGTATTTGAATACTGGCATCTGTAGATTTCTGCTTGCTATACTGGTCACTTCAACAATCATCTGCAACTCATATGGCATCTGTAGGCAGATGATGGTTGAAGTGATCAGTATAGCAAGTAGAAATCTACAGGTACCAGTATTTGAATGCAGGCCCCTGTTTTGACCAGAATTGAGGTGAAATCTTCCGACACGTCGGTTAGGGGCCTAATGATGGTGTAATAAATTGCCGAAACTGGTAGCCAAATAAAATAAGTCTGGAAATTACAGGGCTGAAAGGTGTTTCACTTGACATCCTAGATGAGGGAATGTTGTAAATAAAGTAACATCGTTTCTTTAGTTTGAAAAGCAAACCATTTTAAAATCCCCAAAATATTAAAACTATAAAATATCTAAGTTTCAGTCCACTGATCATATTTTAACTAAATAATAATATTAGAAAAACAAATTAGTGTTTAATGGCTGCATAGCCTATATCAGCATTAACTGCTGCACCAGTGATTACTATACACAGTCTTGAGTATTGAGTTGTTACTGCCTAATCTATCTACCTCTGCTGATTGCTGTGTGTTGCAGCTGCTAACAGGTTCTGAGCTACTTGAGAAACTGTTAGGACCCTGCCGACCTGGAATCTGAGAGACCTTTCCTTCTTTTCAAACTTTCTCAGTCAATCCCACCTCTGTCCCTGATTAAGACATCTATGAAACTATAATTAGTATTTTCTCCATAAAGTGTTTCTATCGGCAGTGTAGTAATCTGTAGGAGTGATCTCCATATTTTTTGTACTAATCATACATTTGCTTTATACATTATTTATTATGAATGTAAAATAATACAGGGAACTGTTTTACAGGCTGGAAGACTCTATTTTTGCAACTATCCATTTGTGTTCGATGCTGCTGCCAAAACTCTTCTTCTGGAAACAGATCAATCTTTGCAGGTCTGTATACTTATAACAAAGTTTGGAATTGTACTTAGAAACCCATAAAAGAAGCTAAGAAAACACAGTTATGTTATGTCAGACTTTTCTGCGATTAGTACATCAGTTTTATCTGTGAAAGATTTAACCTAAGAAATGCGTTATCGTGTAAGCAAATTTGATTTACTGGAAGAGGTTGTACAATTTCAAAACTATGATTGCTTATTACTAATTCTCTCTCTATTTATTTATTTATTTATTTATTTAATTAATTTTTTTCCTACGTTTGTATTTACACTCGGCGATCTTCATATCTTCATTACGTTCGCCATCAATGACCTGACATTCACAGGAAAGGACATAAAGCAGATGCTGTCCACAACTCAGGAACACCTTGTGCATTTTTGAGGTCACATACAGAAAATCCAAATACTTGTACTCTTGAAGTGTGTTTACAGTCAAATTGCATGAGCAGTCTGCTGCATGTAAAGTAGTGAAGCTGAATAGTGCTGAATGGTGGTTGTGACACTCCCTGGGTTGTAGGACAAACACACCTTTGACCCTGGCTGGGGCTGATAAACGGGCGACATTTTCCATCTGGTGCTGCTGATCCAGTGCCTCATTCTGCTGAGGCCATGGCTGTTGACGTCAGCAGCGCATCATGTTGTGCTGTGATGGCATCCCACTTGGGAGATGGCCCCTTGACTCTGTGCGTGGCTGTGGCAGCAGTGTGGGGAGTCTGCGGTGTATGAGGTAAAACCTGCTGCCCTTGGACAGGCATCAGCTGGGGGGCTGGCACTATGGTGCCAAGTTCCACTAGAAACTCAGTGTTGATGGCAGCTGGCGCAGATGACAGTTTGTTAGGGCTGTGACATCAAGTCCTGTGAAGGACTTAGTGCTGTCAGCACGTGCAGCCCAGTCTCGAACCCATGGCTGCAGCTGGCAGAGCTCAGTTGTCTTGCTATCCAGTGTTGTCCTGGCACCATGGTGGTACTGCTGGCTTCTGGCCAGTGATCGACGCCTTAAAATACAGACATATTTATCTGCCTCCAGTGTCCATTCATTTCACTGAAACATGACATCTAGTCACGTTGTCATAATGAGAGGCTCACCCTGATGTGGTGACATAACGCCAGTTGCTACACTGTTGCCGCTGCACTGCACTGTTTACCACTGAGCTCGGCTATTCTTGCTTCACAGTCCACTGGTGTATATCTGTTATTAAGACCCTCATCACCAATCAGGTGGTTACTGACTTGCAAATACTAATGCAACACTCTGTGGCACTTGAATGCCATCTATGATTACTTTTGTTAAAGACTAATAATTTTTTGACTGAATACTAGCTTGCAGCACTATGCTTCCCTCCCCCATGGAGAAGACCCAGTCCCCTGTGTCTTATACCAGCTCTTTTCTCTATTATAATTACTTCTACCTTAATCTGTAAAATAAGTACCCAATACTAAATTGACTTTCCTTAACTACTATGCAAGTTTCTATATAAATCACTGATTCCATAAATCTGTCTTTCATCTTTCACTTGTATTGCTCAGTCTCACAGAATATCTCAATGGTCCCTTGCCCTGCTCAGAAACTCAAATACTGTTACACTTATTTCACTGCTATTTCTCTTGCCTTCCTTATCCAGAAACAACTATAACTCTCCATTCCACCCTTCAAACTAAACATGACACTCTTTCTCTCTTAATAAATTATCACTAATGTATTAGCTTCAACAAAACATTGTCTGGCTTCATTGAACTTGTATGCTTGGTATCTAATCTCATCTGTCTGGTGGTTTCTTAATCCTTCACTTGCAAACAACTTTTGGAGTTTTGTCCTCGTGACAACAGCTGTCCTTATGATTCCCCAGACAACATACTCCCAAAATCATCCTTAAAAAACACATACTGCACTACCATTCACATCACTTTGATAAGTAGTCCAACTTATTTCTCCTTCTGTAGCACTCATTATAGAGTGAATTTTCCTCAGAGTGTTTTGTTTCTTGGTATTCCTGTTCACCGAAAACAACTTCCTGGTGCCTGGTGGCACTGTATATTGCAAATTACACCTTAGTGTATTTGTATATGGTTTAATTGCTTTGCTTTGTACTTCAGATGCAATTCATGACAGCTCTACCCTGGCAACAGCATTCTGTCACTGAAAGTCAACTGTGGTATGATATTCAGTCAGAATGTGTACTTCAGGTTTGCTTTGCACCTTTCACCGACTTACGATATACAATAGGATGTACAGTGAAATATCAAATTGTACAACATTTATGAAGCAGTCTACACATTAGGAATAAACAGTGGCTTTCTTCAAACAAACCGGATTTACTTACACAGTTGCAGGAACAGCCAATGTCATCTAATAGCGAATCTTACAAAGTATACCCTGTAACAAACTTCAGATACCTGAATTTGAACCTTTCTTATAGAAATACTTCAACCACATTATTCCCAACAAGTCCACTCTCAGGAAGGATTACCTGGATTCTTGCAATGTTGACGTATTGTCACGTAGAGGAAGGTGTAATTAGATGATTGACGAACACTAACTTCTCTTAACGAAGGTTTATTCAGCACTTGCACATACAAGAGTGTAGAGCGAACTGCCTCCGGCCAGAACACATACTGTATACTCATATATACAGTTACAGAGCATTCCAGTACAATGATTATTGACATTTGTGGATACTTCCAGAATGTACTCGAACCAAATATAGAAATTAAAATTTCGCAATTCAGGTGAGTTTTGAACTCTGGACCCTCCATGCAACAGTGTAGTATCATAACCACTACACTACAGTGACTGTGCTACTCAGCTTCTTCTGCGACATTGCGCCCTCCTTAAGAGAACAGCGTCTCGGTGTTACATCCTCCTAGTTTGGGAACGAGTCATTGGTCCTGCATACTCCGACTCCCGGTGACTGATGTTTGCCCTGGCAGTGATCTTCATCACCTTTCCGCTTGTTGTCTGTCGCTGGAGCTTTGAATTTACCCTGAGTTGCTGGATCCTTATAGGGCTTCATTCGAAGGATGTGGTCCGTATCTCTGATCTTTTGTTGTCTTGTGTTGGGATCAAAATCTTCAACTTCATACGTAACTGTCTTACAACCTTATAAGGTCCAAAATAGTGCCTGAGGAGCTTCTCAGAGAGACCAACCTTCCGAACAGGAGTGAAGATCCAGACTAGGTCACCAGGCTGGTAGACAACAGGGCGGTGGCTTGCGTCTTACCTTCAGCGATCGTTTTCTTGAGCCTGTAGTGTGTGGAGTCGAGGTATCTGCTGAGCTTCCTCAGCTCTGCTTATCACCTGGCCCATGTAGTCGTCATCCACATCATCAGCATGTAATGGAAACACAGTGACCATCGTCGTAGTTACCTCACGCCCATGCACTAGGAAAAATGGCGTAAATCCTGTGGTGTCTTATTTGGCGGTATTGTAGGCAAAAGTCATGAAAGGGAGCATCTCATCCCAGTTGCTCTGCTCAACATTGACAAACATTTATAGCATGTCGGCCAAGATCTAATTAAGGGGTTCAGTAAGACTGCTAAGTTTGCAGATGGTAGTCAGTCGTCGTGATGAGAAATGTTGCACCGACGGTTTATCTCTGTCACAAGATTTGATTGAAAAACTTTCCCCACCCATAATTAACGACCTTGGGGCACCGTGTTTTAATACAATGGCTTCGACCATGAATTTGGCTACCTCGAATGATTTGGCTGTTTTTACGGCTTTTGTAATGGCATAGCATGTCAGATAATCACAGCAAACAATAATCCATCTATTGCCACCAGCAGACGTTGGAAATCGTCTGAGGAGGTCAATCCCAACACGCTGGCAAGGCATTTCGGCTGGTGGAATTGGTATGAGTTGGCCGGGTGGTTTCTGAGGCACTACCTTTCACCTCTGGCACACTCTACAGTGCGACACATAGTGACGGATGCTCCAAAATAAACCTGGCCAGAAAAATCTCTTGCAGATCCTGTTGTATGTGTTAATAAATCCTAAATGTCCGGCCTCAGGTGTGTCATGGAATTCCTGTAGAATATCTAAGCGCATGTGTTTAGGAATCACTGGTAGCCACCTCTTTCCAAATGGATCAAAGTTTTTCTTGCAAAGTAATCCCTTAACTACCTTAAATTGTCCTTTCACATCCTCCGACCAATTTAAGACAAGCATAATTTGATCCCTTGGCGTCCTCCTCCTGCTCAGCAGAGAGATCTTGGAGTGCAGCGAGACAGTCACTATCTTCATCGAAGTCTTGATGGTCTTGCACAGGGTTTCTTGAGAGACAGTCGGCATCTTGGTGTTTTCTTCCAGTTTTGTACACTGTCGTAATGTCATACTCTTGAAGACGTAGTGCCTACCTGACTAGTCGTCCTGTTGGGCTCTTAAGACCTGTCAACCGACAAAGTGAATGATGGTCTGTAACAACTGTGAATGGCCTTCCATAGAGATACTGTCAAAATTTGCACATGGCCCAGATCACAGCAAGACATTCTGTTTCTATAGTTGAGTAGTTTACCCACTGCCATCTGTGTGTAGTTCTGTAGGTGCTCTCTCATCATACAGACCCAAGTACAGGGTCAGTCGTCAGAGCTTTTCACAGCACATTGAAAGACTTGTTGAGCACCACCCCAGATAAATTTAGCGTCGGATTTTAACAACTCTTGGAGTGGCCTGGCTTTGATACAAAATTCTTTGTTAAAATGACGTTAATAAGAACATAATCCGAGGAAGCTTCTCACAAGTGTAATACTTATAGAAATAGGAAATTTCATTATAGATCTCTCCTTTTCTTGGTTGGCTGCACACCTTCATTTGACACAAGGTGTCCAAGTATTTTGATTTCTTTTGCTCCAAAGGGACAGTTTTTTGGATTAAGTTTCAGTCCACCTTGTTGGAGACACTTAACAACAGCCCTCAGTCTTTTTATATGTTCATCAGATGTCTCTGAGAACACTATAATGTCATCTAAACAACAAAGACAGTTCGTCCACTTCAGGTGACTTAGAAGATTATCCATCATCCGTTCAAAAGTTGCTAGTGCATTACACAAACCAAATGGCGTTACCTTAAACTCATACAGGCCCTCAGGGGTAATGAATGTAGTTTTCTCACGATCAGACCCATGTTCTTCAATTTGCCAGCATCACAAGTACATGTCCATGCTTGAGAAAAACTTAGCCACCTTCAGAAAATATAGTGTATTGTAGCGACACTGCCATTTAGGATAGGGAAAGTTAGTTTTGTGCGATATTCGGAGCACGAGTTACAGCCAGGTGTGGGCCGGATTGCAGTAAGTTACGCTTACCAGCAGTTGCGAAAGCAAATAGAGAACACAGGGGTGTAGAACTGCCAGAGAGGGCGCACGCAGCAGTTTCTATGGTGCAAGGCACAGGCAGAAGAGGGCCGCTGGCCAACCTAAGTGTTACGCGTATGTGACACGAAGTGGTGCGTTAGCGAAACAGAGGCGTGCAGCTGAGTATAAATAGGTGTTGTTTTCTAATGAGATTCAGTCAAGTGTGGCAGCTCTCCTGGACAGTGAGGCGGTCACATCGCCGGGCTACACGCAGCAACAGATGGGGCAACAGTGTCCCAGTCCACAGCGGATTGTTGGTTTGACCCTGCGAGGCTGATGTGGGTTCCACAGCCATCCAGGGCGGGCCACTCTTTGGCTCATTACTGCGGTTAGTCGTCTTGGCTCCCGACACATGCCGGAGACCTCTGAGGCGAGGGTTGCAGGTTCGGACGCTGGATCGTGGGCGCTTGCCGCCTAATTCTCAGCTATGGCAGTGAGGAAGAAGCGGCAGTGGGGCCGGCCTGTGGCTCCCGGCAGAGCAGCACGGAGACAACGGGCACAATGGCCACTGAGTCGGCTGCTGGCACAACCATCGTGACGTAATCGGAACTCTGCAGCTGGCGTACGATGCCGGCATGACACAGCGTTGCGTTGCACAGGCCGCTGGGGTGCTTCCTCAGCATTGTGCGGCCCTGTGTTGCAGACCAAGGTGAACAGAGCACTGTAGTGGAAACAATAAGTCACTTGGAAAGTTCTCGCCGAGTTTTAACACGGCACCTCCTGGCACCCATCCACAACATTTGGTGTCAGAATAGCGGATGTCGTCTATCTAGTACGACGTTCAAGTCCACTGCCTGCAGTACTGTCACAAGATGTGCTGAGTGCTGACAAAATTGTTCTTTACGAGTGTTGAATGTTTTCCTTCTTTTTTGTTTTTTTCGAGTATGGCTCCTATCAAGCCACATTTTTAGATGTTTGCGTGGGCATAGTATATTTTGTTGTCAGAGTAAGTGTTAGTGTATTTTTTGCATTTGACTACTTTTGTATTGGTTTATGATGACACTGAGTCTGATGATGTGGAGCTGTAGGAAGTCAGGTTGTTCTTGTACTTAAATGTTTTGTTTCGGGACTAACTGAGAAAGAAATCAACACAATGGCGGAGTCAAGGACGCCAGGTGTGTCGGAACCAGAAGTGGTGCGGATTTTGGTGTAAAAAGTAGCACAATTGACAGCAGACAATACGCAGTTGAGAAATGAATTAACATCTAGGAGTGAGCGGGAAACTGCATCTGATCATCATTGTTGCCTAGGGTGCAGGAGATTGATACAGCTGCCGTGAGTCTGATTATTTCGTTTTCTGTCAAGGCGTCCGAGGATGTGCGTTCGTTTGTGGACGACTTGGAGACTTCAGGGTGATGAATGGTTGGTCTGATGAGCAGTTGTTACATATAGCCAAGATTAGGTAACGGGTGAAGCGAAAACATATGTAAGGTGTTACGAGGCCTTAAGGAAGGTAGGACAGTTTGAACAGTTAAAGAAAAGGCTTTTACAAAAGTACAAGAAACAGAATAGCGTTTTGTACTTTAGGGAGAGGTTAAGTACAATGAGAAAGAGGGAGGGGGAGACTGTGGAGAAATTTGCGGACAGGATAAGGGAAATTAAGAAATATGCTTACGAGTTGAGTCAGTTGAAGCGAATAGTTTTCTGTTGCAGGAGGCTGAGCAAAGGGTACTTGCTGTATTTTTGAGAGGGTTACTGGTGCATATGTCACGGAAAGTGCGTGAAGGGACTCCGAAAGGTTTGTATTCAGCTATTCAGCTGGCAATTCAATGTGAGGAAATGGACGTGGCAACAGAGGGGTAGCGAGAGGCAAACAGTGTTTACAGCGGGTATAAAGTGTTTTAAGTGTGGTCGTATGGGACATTTGCAGAGGCAATGTACCCAGTCACTGAGGAATCGAGGAAGGGGTGCAAATCAGCAGCTTGGAGGATAGAGAAGTGGAGATAAGAGAGGTGGAAAATCGTTAAATGGCAGAGGGGGCCCAAGACCCACCTAAAAGGAGCTCCCATTTAATTTCAATGCTACGAATACGTGTGCAGAGGTGGAATGTTCAGTGTTAGGATCCATAGGACCTAAAAAGTTTAAGGTTTTGTTCGACACAGGGGCGCAAGTGTCAGTGGCTACCAAGAATATAATGAGACGAAGGAAGTTAGACCCACCACGTTACAGGTTGCTGGGGGATACGGTGGTCACGCCTTTGGGGTCGGTGACAGTTGACTTTCGCATAGGGAAAGTCTGATTTAATGCCTGCATGGAGGTAGTACCATGGATGAGCGAGGGCTACAACATGATCCTAGGAGTAGATTTCTTGCATCAACATCATGCCAAATTGACCTTGGACAATGAACTGTAGAACTTGGTGGAATGTTATTTCCGCTAGGGGAAACTGTTGTCAATGCTGAGCTTTCGCGAGGGGCATTCAAAGTAAGGAACAAACCAATTGAACTGCGTACTTTAGCGTTAAGGCTTAATTCACATGAGGGTGTGTCTAGTGGCAACGGGAAGTCGCTTTGGGTAAGTGTGGAGTCAAATCTACCTGTGCGTACAGTATGTGCTATTGAACCATTGAAGGATAATGAAGATTTGGGTTCACTGGGTTGTTTTGTGAAACGTAGTGTTGTAAGCATACAGGAGGGGAACGATGGGCGAGTAGTTTCATCTACATCTACATCTTCGTGATTACTCTGCTATTTGCAATAAAGTGCCTGGCAGAGGCTTCAATGAACCACCTCCATGTTGTCTCTCTGCTGTTCCACTCTCGAACGGCATGCGGGAAAAACGAGCGCTTAAATTTTTATGTGCGAGCCCTGATTTCTCTTATTTTATTGTGATGTAGGTTGGTGCCAACAGAATGTTTTTGCAATCGGAGGAGAAAACTGGTGATTGAAATTTCATGAGACGATCCCGCCACAATGAAAAACGCCTTTGTTTTAATGATTGCCACTCCAATTCATGTCTGTGACACTATCTCCCCTATTTCACGATAATACACAACGAGCTGCCCTTTGTACTTTCTCGATGTCATCCGTCAGTCCCACCTGATGCAAATCCCACACCGCACAGCAATACTCCAGAATAGGGCGGACAAGCTTGATGTAAGCAGTCTCTTTAGTAGACCTGTTGCACCTTCTAAGTGTTCTACCAATGAATTGCAGTCTTTGGTTTGCTCTACCCGCAATATTATCTATGTGATCTTTCCATTTTAGGTTGTTTGTAATTGTAATTCCTAAGTATTTATTTGAATTTACAGCCCTCAGATTTATGTGACTTATTGCATAGTTGAAATTTAGCTGATTTATTGTATTACTCGTGTGAATAACTTCACACTTTTCTTTATTCAGGTCAATTGCCACTTTTCGCACCATACACATATCCTATCTAAATCATTTTGCGAGGTGTTTTGATTGTCTGATGACTTCACAAGATGGTAAATGAGAGCATCATCTGCAAACAATCTAAGACGGCTACTCAGATTGTCTCCTATGTCGTTAATATAGATCAAGAACAGTAGAGGGCCTATAACACTTCCTTGGGGAATGCCGGATATTACTTCTGTTTTGCTCGATGAATTTCCGTCTATTATTATGAACTGTGACCTTTCTGACCGGAAATCACGAATCCAGTCACACAACTGAGGCGATACTCCGTATCCACGCAGTTTCGTTAGAAGACGCTTGTGAGGAACAGTGTCAAAAGCCTTCTGGAAATCTAAAAATATGGAATCAATTTGACATCCCTTGTCGATAACGCTTATTACTTCATGAGTATAAAGAACTAGTTGTGTTTCACAAGAACGATATTTTCTGAATCCGTGCTGACTATAAGTCAATAAATCGTTTTCTTTGAGGTACTTCATAATGTTCGAATACAGTATATGTTCTAAAACCCTACTGCAAATGGACATTAGTGATATAGGCCTGTAATTCAGTGGATTACTCCTACTTCCCTTTTTGGGTATTGGTGTGACTTGAGCAATTTTCCGGTCTTTAGGTACGGATCTTTCTGTCACGGAGTGGTTATATATAATTGCTAAATTTGGAGCTATTTTATCAGCATACTCTGAGAGGAACCTGACTGGTATACACTCTGGATCGGAGGCCTTGCCTTTATTAAGTGATTTAAGCTGCTTTATTACACTGAGGATATCTACTATGTTTCTCATCATGGCAGTTGTTCTTGATTGGAATTCAGAAATATTTACTTTGCCTTCTTTGGTGGAGTAGTTTCGGAAAACAGTGTTCAATAACTCTGCTTTAGTGGCACTGTCATCAGTGACTTCACCGTTGTTATCGCGCAGTGAAGGTATTGATAGTGTTTTGCCACTGGTGTACTTTATGTATGACCAGAATCTCTTTGGGTTTTCTGCCAGATTTTGAGACAGAATTTCGTTGTGGAAATTATTAAAAGCATCTCGCATTGAAGTATGCGGTATATTTCGAACTTCTGTAAAACTTTGCCATTCTTGGGGATTTTGCATTTTTTTAAAATTTGGCATACAGTTTTTGTTGCTTCTGCAACAACGATCTGACCTGTTTCGTGTACCATGGAGGATCAGTACCATCACTTATTAATTTGTGTGGTATCTCTCTCTCTCAATTGCTGTTGATACTATCTCTTTGAAAACATTCCACAACTTTTCTACACTTACATGATCAGATCGGAAGGAGTGAAGACTGTCTCTTAAAAAAGTGTTAAGAGCATTTTTATCAGCTTTTTTAAGTAGGTATACTTTACGTTTCTTTTTGATGGTTGCAGGTGTTATGTTATTCAGACTAGCAGCAACTGCCTTGTGGTCGCTAATCCCTGTATTCATCACAATACTCACTATTTGTCCAGGATTATTTGTTGCTAAAGGGTCAAGTATGCTTTTGCAACCATTTACGCTTCGAGTGGGCTCACAAACTAATTGTTCAAAATAATTTTCCGAGAAAGCATTCAGTAGAATTTCGGATGATGTTGTATGCCTGCCACCGGCTTTAAACATATAATTTTTCCAGCCTATCGAGGGTAGATTGAAGTTACCACCGACTATAATTGCATGAGCAGGGTATTTATTTGAAATGAGACTCAAGTTTTCTCTGAACTGTTCAGCAAGTATGTCTTCTGAGTCAGGGGGGGTCGGTAAAATGATCCAATTAATAGTTTAGTCCGATTGTCAGGTATAACCTCTACCCATACTATTTCACATGAACTATCTTCTTCAGTTTCGCTACAAGACAAACTACCTCTGACAGCAATAAATACTTCACCACCAACTATATTTAATCTTATCCTTTCTGAACACTGTTAGATCGTTTGAACAAATTTCGGCTGAACTTATTTCTGGCTTTAGCCAGCTCTCTGTACCTACAACTATTTGAGCTTAAGTGTTTTCTATTAGAGCTTGGAGCTCTGGTTGTTTCCCAACACAGCTACGACAATTTACAACTACAATTCCAATCCAGAATGAGATTTTCACTCTGCAGCGGAGTGTGCGCTGATATGAAACTTCCTGGCAGATTAAAACTGTGCGCCCGACCGAGACTCGAACTCGGGACCTTTGCCTTTCGCGGGCAAGTGCTCTACCAACTGAGCTACCGAAGCACGACTCATGCCCGGTACTCACAGCTTTACTTCTGCCAGTATCTCGTCTCCCACCTTCCAAACTTTACAGAAGCTCTCCTGCGAACCTTGCAGAACTAGCACTCCTTAAAGTTCTGTAAAGTTTGGAAGGTGGGAGACGAGATACTGGCAGAAGTAAAGCTGTGAGTACCTGGCGTGAGTCGTGCTTCGGTAGCTCAGTTGGTAGAGCACTTGCCCGCGAAAGGCAAAGGTCCCGAGTTCGAGTTTCGGTTGGGTACACAGTTTTAATCTGCCAGGAAGTTACAATACCAATCGTTTCTACAACTACCTTACTGTGTTTACCTGCACAGTTTTAGGCAGATGCTCCCTCTGTGGTTCCCTGTTTCCTGTGAACGTGGATAATTTTAGTGCTGTAGATGCGAATCTGAGGAAAGGAGTTTTAGTAGCAAATTTGGATGTGCCAGATGACGAAGACTAGTGTTTGAGGGGTAGGCAAAGTGATCAACCACTAACTGCTGATAGAACTACATTGTGTGACAAAATTAAGCATTTGAAAGGAAGAGAAAGAGAGCATATGGAAGAATTATTGTGGGAATTTAAGGATTTGTTTTTTTCCACAAGGACTGTTGCGAGCAGCTCCATTAGTTCAACATAGGATACCAATAGGGAATGAAGCACCTGTTTACTGTAAACCATACAGCATACTGAGGTATTTGCAGCCAATTGTGGAGGATTTCATTGCTGAGCAGCTTGCGGACGACAGTATTATAGAGCATAATAATAGTTGTTGGGGAGTAGACATTGTTGTCGTGCCTAAAAAAATCTACAGATGTAACTAAGAAATACAGGTTCTGTTGTGACTACTGATACCTCAGTAATAAGACAGCAATGGAGACATACCCCATTCCAAACAAATCGGAGACTTTGGATTACTTAGGACAGTGCCAGTACTTTTTTACGATGGATTTCACAAGTGGTTATCATCAGTTGAGGTGTTTGAAACCACAGCAGTGTCTTGTCTATTTGGATGACATTATCATGTTTTCAAGTAGTATGGAGCTACATAGACAGCGGTTAAGGGAAGTCTTTATGGGGTTAAGAGCAGCTCGTTTGACATTGAGCCTGGAGAAATGTCATTTTGCATTAGAAGAAGTAAAATATTTGGGGTCATATTATCAGTAAGGATGGAGTGCGAACAGATCCGAGGCTGGTACAGGCTGTAAGGGATTTTCGGGAACCAAAAACAGTTAAGTAAGTGCATTCATTCATTGGAATTTGCAATTTCTATTGAAAGTTCGTTAAGGGTTTTGCAGATTTAGCCCAGCCATTGACGCGATTATTACGGAAGGGTGTGAAATTTGAGTGGACGGAAGGGTGTCAGAAAGCGTTTGACAAACTGAAAGAAGTGTTAATATAAAGTCCGGTTCTTGTGTTTCCAGATTTTGAAAAGGAGTTTATACTAGCATGCAATGCGTCGAATCAAGCATTACGGTGTGTTCATAGTCAGGAAATTGATGAGAAAGAACATTTTGTAGCCTTTGCGTCTAGGCAGTTGACTGCAGCAGAGAGTAGTTACTCAGCAACAGAGAGGGAGATGCTTAATGTAATCTATGGAATCACATATTTTAAATGTTATTTATATGGGAGAAGATTTCGAGTAGTGACAGATCACCCTGTGTCGAAGTGGTTGTTGGGGTTGAAGGATCCGTTCACTAGACTCGCTTGATGGACTGTGAGGCTTAGTGAATTTGTCTACGAGGTGGTGCACAAGCCTGGGAAGAAGTACGGTAATGCAGATGCACTAAGTAGGAAGGTGGCGAAAGTAGCAGTCATAACCTATGACCTAGCAGTATGGCAAGAATTACAGGACGTGGATAACGATTGTAAATTGTATCAGACACAGCCACAATTTAATATATACGATGGTCTTCTTTGCAGGGAAACAAAGTTAGGGCCAAGGGTAGTAGTGCCAGTGAAGTTGAGGGATGAGGTTTTAAAGGAAGCACATGATCAGCTGTTAACCGGTCATGGAGGGTGTAGAGCGATGAATAGGGAGTGGCGGAGAGGTATTGGTTGAGAGGTAGGAAAGGAGATGTGGATCAGTACATCAAGAGTTGTACACCATGTGAGCAGAGAGCAGATTTGAGTCGGAAACAGATACAGCGACAACGATTACCAGAAGTAACATGCCCATTCTCTTTGCTGGGGCTTGATGTCTTAGGACCTTTTAGGCGAACACCATCGGAGAACAGATTCGTTTTCACAATAATAGACTATTTTTCGAGGTATGTGGAGATGGTGGCTATGCCAAATCAACCGGCAGCAATGGTCGCGCAAGTGTTAGTAAACAACTGGATTTTGAAGTGTGGTGTACCGTAGACAATAATTACTGACCAAGGGACAAACTTCATGTCAGATTTAATGAAGGAGCTGTGTAATTTGTTGAACGTAAAGAAGTTGAGGACAAGTGTGTTGCATCCACAGGCCAACGGATGGACAGAACGGGTACACAGAACAATCGGGTTGATGCTGTGTTTTTATGTGGATTCTCATCACCATCAGTGGGATGAATATTTGAAGCATATTGTCTGTGCGTATAATGCAAAAGTCCATACAAATACTGGTTTGTCCCCATATGAGGTAGTGTACGGGCGAAAAATGCCGTCCCCGTTTGATTTAGTGAAGCTACAAAAACGAAGGACTGGTGAATCTGTACGTCAGTTTGCAAGAAACGGGTACAAAAGGCGAATACAAAGGCTTTGGAAAGGCAGGAAGACGCTGTAAAGCGGAAAGGAAGTTTACTGCAGTATAAAGTGTGGCATTGGGTAATGCTGTCCAGCCCCTGTACGGAAAAATGGGAAAATGAAGTAGTTCCTCAGGACGTACCAAGGGCCATACCAAGTTGTTGAAACCGCATCTCCCATTACTGTTAAGCTTCAGCTACCAAGTAGAACGACGATAGCACACATTGGGCAGTTACGGCCATTTAAGGGTTGCCCGTGTGTGATTCCTGGCGTGTCACAGGAAGGAAAGAGGAAGAAAGAGAGAGTGAAGAGTGGCGCTAAATGCAGAGAAAACCAGGAAGATAGAGTACAGCATGAACTACTGTATGCTTTGCAATCTAGAAAGTAGTAGAGTATTTATACACTCCTGGAAATGGAAAAAAGAACACATTGACACCGGTGTGTCAGACACACCATACTTGCTCCGGACACTGCGAGAGGGCTGTACAAGCAATGATCACACACACGGCACAGCGGACACACCAGGAACCACGGTGTTGGCGGTCGAATGGCGCTAGCTGCGCAGCATTTGTGCACCGCCGCCGTCAGTGTCAGCCAGTTTGCCGTGGCATACGGAGCTCCATCGCAGTCTTTAACACTGGTAGCATGCCACGACAGCGTGGACGTGAACCGTATGTGCAGTTGACGGACTTTGAGCAAGGGCGTATAGTGGGCATGCGGGAGGCCGGGTGGACGTACCGCCGAATTGCTCAACACGTGGGGCGTGAGGTCTCCACAGTACATCGATGTTGTCGCCAGTGGTCGGCGGAAGGTGCACGTGCCCGTTGACCTGGGACCGGACCGCAGCGACGCACGGATGCACACCAAGACCGTAGGATCCTACGCAGTGCCGTAGGGGACCGCACCGTTACTTCCCAGCAAATTAGGGACACTGTTGCTCCTGGGGTATCGGCGAGGACCATTCGCAACCGTCTCCATGAAGCTGGGCTACGGTCCCGCACACCGTTAGGCCGTCTTCCGCTCACGCCACAACATCGTGCAGCCCGCCTCCAGTGGTGTCGCGACAGGCGTGAATGGAGGGACGAATGGAGACGTGTCGTCTTCAGCGATGAGAGTCGCTTCTGCCTTGGTGCCAATGATGGTCGTATGCGTGTTTGGCGCCGTGCAGGTGAGCGCCACAATCAGGACTGCATATGACCGAGGCACACAGGGCCAACACCCGGCATCATGGTGTGGGGAGCGATCTCCTACACTGGCAACACACCACTGGTGATCGTCGAGGGGACACTGAATAGTGCACGGTACATCCAAACCGTCATCGAACCCATCGTTCTACCATTCCTAGACCGACAAGGGAACTTGCTGTTCCAACAGGACAATGCACGTCCGCATGTATCCCGTGCCACCCAACGTGCTCTAGAAGGTGTAAGTCAACTACCCTGGCCAGCAAGATCTCCGGATCTGTCACCCATTGAGCATGTTTGGGACTGGATGAAGCGTCGTCTCACGCGGTCTGCACGTCCAGCACGAACGCTGGTCCAACTGAGGCGCCAGGTGGAAATGGCATGGCAAGCCGTTCCACAGGACTACATCCAGCATCTCTACGATCGTCTCCATGGGAGAATAGCAGCCTGCATTGCTGCGAAAGGTGGATATACACTGTACTAGTGCCGACATTGTGCATGCTCTGTTGCCTTTGTCTATGTGCCTGTGGTTCTGTCAGTGTGATCATGTGATGTATCTGACCCCAGGAATGTGTCAATAAAGTTTCCCCTTCCTGGGACATTGAATTCACGGTGTTCTTATTTCAATTTCCAGGAGTGTAGTTTTTTAAAAAAATTTTTAATGTATCACTGGGCTTGCATAGATTAATTAGGCATTGTATTTTATATGTGTTTTCGAGTATTGTGAGCCTGCCAGGGGCAGCAGTCCTTTTGAAGAGGGAGGAAGGATGATGGTGATCCCTGTCCTCAGGTCACTGGAAAGGGAAGTGTAGTGTCTGACGTATGTGGAGTGTTGTTGGAGGAGAAATCAAATGCAATTCTGGAGAAATAAATGCGTCGGAGTAAATTTCACAGCAAAGCCATAATAAATATGTGTTGAACGATGTCAGAGTCGTACAATTTCTTGTTTAAATTTTTAGTTATCGACAGTGCTGGGTCAGGAAAGTCTTGTTTATTGCACCAGTTCATATAATGTAAATTTAAGGGGGAAAGTAGTCACACAATTGGTGTTGAGTTTGGATCAAAAATTGTAAATGTTGGAGGAAAATCTGTGAAGCTACAAATATGGGACACATGCACAGTGCAGTTATTTTTAGCCAGGGGGAAAGGAATAGACTGTCCAAGGGACATGGTGGAACCAAAATAGAGCTTGCAACAGGTCGGGATACATTGGATCTTCTCCACCTACGAGAATTTGGTGGTAATAGCAAGTTGTTTTGAGTGGGGAGTATTTGCAGAAGCAAAAAGTATAGAGCTTGATGGGAGTGGAATTTTAATCAATGGAACTAAGTGTAACATATAGGGCCAGCCTTCCATCTGCCAGCATCAATTTCAGGAGTTGCGCAATTGAATGTTATGCAACCACAGCTGTACTGGCCAGAAGTCACTTTACAGTTTTTGCCAAGGCAGAATCTGACCTTGTTAAATCAAACTCTGGAGCCAGGTCTGTTGAGGTCCATAAAACAGTTCATTTTAGAGCAAGAAGGGCGCATATCAGCCAAACAGCTTGTTCAACATGTCACTCAATATAGAGAAAGGCAACGGCAAATAACTATCATTTTGAGCACCTCTGTGCCAAGTGTCAACGCAGCCTTAACTTTGTTATGTGTTGTTTTCTTTCTGATCAAGCGGAGAGCTAATTGAAAAAGGGAACCAAGGGTAGTCCAAATTCCCAGTGGATTGGATACTGAGGGCGTGAGACGAATAGGTAAGGGGTTGATTGAGCAGTGGTCATCCAGTAAGGAATTTTTACATTTTGTTTCCTGTCATGGTTTTAAGAGGGCACTAGGCCACATTTAAGTTTTTTAGTAGTAAGGAAATGTGCCATAGGTGCCGACCCAAACAAGTTAAGAGCTAGTTAAGGATCGGCCCGGGGACCAGGTCTTTTTGAAGAGGGGAATAATGTAGCGTCACCACAGTTTAGGATAGCAAAAGTTAGTTTTGTGCGATATTCAGAGCACAAATTACAGCCAGGTTCATGCTGGATTTCAGTAAGTTACACATACCAGCAGTTGTGAATGCAAATAGAGGCCACAGGGGTGTAGAACTGCCAGAGAGGGCACACACAGCAGCTTCCATGGCGCAAGCCACAGGCAGAGGAGGGCCACTGGCCAACCTAAGTGTTATGCGTACGTGACGTGAAGTGGTGCGTTAGCGAAACAGAGGCACGCAGCCGAGTATAAATAGGTATTGTTTTCTAACAAGATTCATTCAAGTGTGGCAGCTCTCCAGGAGGCGAGGTGTGTCACACTGCTGGGCTACATGCAGCAACAGATGGGGCATCAGCGTCCCAGTCCAAGGCGGTTCGTTGGTTCGACCCCCTGAGGCCGACACAGGGCCCTCAGCCATCCAGGGCGGGCCACTCTGTGGCTTTTTACAATGGGATGTCATCTCGGCTTCTGACACGTGCCGGAGACTTCAGAGGCGAAAGCCTCAGATTCGGACACTGGATCGTGGGTGCTTGCCACTGTGTTCTCAGCTATTCCAGCGAGGAAGAGGTGGCAGTGGGGCTGGCCTACAGCTCCCGGCAGAGCAGTGCGGAGACAACGGGGACAGTGGCCGCTGGGTTGGCTGCTGGCGCAGCAATCCTGATGTAATCGGAACTCTGCAGCTGGCGTACAAGGCCGGAACAACACAGCGTTGTGTCGCACAGGCCGCTGGGGTGCTTCCTCAACATTACGGGGCCCTGTGATGCAGACCGAGGTGAACGGAGCACTGTAGTGGAAACAATAAATCACTTAGAAAGTTCTCACTGAGTTTTAATACGGCACCTTCTGGCACTCACTCACTACATTTGGTGCCACAGACTCAGCATGGGAGGTTTCTGTGATGCTCAGCTGTTCTTCAATTAATGGCACAGCATTTGCTATGCACATGCGTCTTTCAGGGATCTGCAGCTCTCGGCGACAATTAACTATCCGCAATTCACCGAATCCGTTTTTAAACAAGACGACAGAGGCTGGAATGACGAAGTTATTCTTCAGTGGTATGCTTCTTTTACATTCCACTATAAGATCCAGGGGTTAATGCATAGCATAACACCTGAGAGTTAACTTTCTAGTGCTGACTGCTGGAATGATCACTTCATTCAGCTCACAGTCTCCACACACTCGGATGCGAATCTTCCTGTCCACAGTATCTCATCTCATTTAGCATTATCGTCGAGCAACCACAATCTATAATTGCCTGAGAAGCTTTCAAAAGTAGCTTTCAAAATGTCTCATTCAAGAATGACGTCTTGACTACACTCTTATAAGATTATGAATTCTAAGAGCTGTGTATGGCTACTTATACTCACATGAATGTAGGTATTACGTATTTCCCATTAGCCACCTTGAGCAGAGATGTTTTGTTGTCGATGAATATGGTTTTCTGCAACTGGCGATGGTACTTCTCCAAAATGACTGAATATGATGCTTCAGAATCCCCAAGAGCTTGGGCTGGTCGACCATTCATGAGGTTACCGACGTAGTTTCGTATAATTTTTGTAGTGATCGATGGCTGAGAATTTTTCTCTTTGGCGGCCTCACCTCCAAGGAAGGTCACACCCTTTAGTTTTCCACGTTACGGCCACTGGGTGATTGGCTGGAGCTTCTAAATGACAATGGAGACTTTGATCAGCGTGTTGGGGAGCATCCTCTCCAGCGGCTAGCTTGTGGCGATGGTGACCTACATCGCCCTGCACCCACATCTTCTTGTTCATCTTCGTCTTCCTGGAGTTGGTGTCAGCTGAGATCGGTCTGCTGTCTTTCGGTACAGGCGTCATCAAATATCTGCCGCCTTTCTCGACAATAGCACACCACATGTCCCAGTTGTCCGCAGTGGAAACATACTGGTTACTTATCCTGGGTCCTCCAGACGTCAGTCTTCCTTGGTGCCCAAACAGGTTCCTCTTGCAATATTGTAGGAATGTAGCTTTGCCTGGGTCTCGACTCTTTTACCGTTTTAAACGGAAATGAAGGACGAGAGATTGGGTTCAATGTCTGTTCCACTTCCTCCCTTATGACCTCTTGAAGTGTCTCAGTTTTTTGCTCACCATGCAATCCAAGTGCTTTCTGAACTTCCTCTCTCTCTATCTGACAAACACTTGTGAAATCAGTTTCTTGCTCCATCACAGACATCGATACGATGTTTGGAAGCCGTTCAGACTTCTTGCTTGTAATTCTTTTTTGATGCATTGTCTCGATATGTTGCCACCATTTTGTGAAGCCCTCTGCTGTCGTAACCTCTCTTCAGGGGAGGTTTACTATCTTTGGCCCAAAAAAAGCATGTTCGTTGGGAATTTTTTTCTTGAGATGTGTTACAGATATCAATGTCAAATTTGCTCAAAATGTTTATTTATATTTCCTCTACAAACTGGAATTTTTTCGACCGGAAATGTCAAAGAGCAAAGGCAGAAGTGCCGTCGGAACGAAACAAAATTTTGATGTTGACCTCCGCATAAGTTATTTTGACAATAGGAAACAAAATGGCGGCCATTTGAAAGAAATAAGTTTTTTTATCAATTTTTCAACTTCGTCAACCAAGTAAAAATATTTATAGTTGATGGATCAGAATAAAAGTGGTACAACTCCTAGACAATTTAGTTAGCTTCGTCAGAAACAAAGAATCATGCCAATCGGTTCAGTAGATTTGAAGTTACCATACCGCGCAATAAAAAAAAGTCATTTCGAGAAAAACGCGTTTGAAGTTTTGACTACATACACTCCTGGAAATTGAAATAAGAACACCGTGAATTCATTGTCCCAGGAAGGGGAAACTTTATTGACACATTCCTGGGGTCAGATACATCACATGATCACACTGACAGAACCACAGGCACATAGACACAGGCAACAGAGCATGCACAATGTCGGCACTAGTACAGTGTATATCCACCTTTCGCAGCAATGCAGGCTGCTATTCTCCCATGGAGACGATCGTAGAGATGCTGGATGTAGTCCTGTGGAACGGCTTGCCATGCCATTTCCACCTGGCGCCTCAGTTGGACCAGCGTTCGTGCTGGACGTGCAGACCACATGAGACGACACTTCATCCAGTCCCAAACATACTCAATGGGGGACAGATCCGGAGATCTTGCTGGCCAGGGTAGTTGACTTACACCTTCTAGAGCACGTTGGGTGGCACGGGATACATGCGGACGTGCATTGTCCTGTTGGAACAGCAAGTTCCCTTGCCGGTCTAGGAATGGTAGAACGATGGGTTCGATGACGGTTTGGATGTACCGTGCACTAGTCAGTGTCCCCTCGACGATCACCAGTGGTGTGTTGCCAGTGTAGGGGATCGCTCCCCACACCATGATGCCGGGTGTTGGCCCTGTGTGCCTCGGTCGTATGCAGTCCTGATTGTGGCGCTCACCTGCACGGCGCCAAACACGCATACGACCATCATTGGCACCAAGGCAGAAGCGACTCTCATCGCTGAAGACGACACGTCTCCATTCGTCCCTCCATTCACGCCTGTCGCGACACCACTGGAGGCGGGCTGCACGATGTTGGGGCGTGAGCGGAAGACGGCCTAACGGTGTGCGGGACCGTAGCCCAGCTTCATGGAGACGGTTGCGAATGGTCCTCGCCGATACCCCAGGAGCAACAGTGTCCCTAATTTGCTGGGAAGTGGCGGTGCGGTCCCCTACGGCACTGCGTAGGATCCTACGGTCTTGGCGTGCATCCGTGCGTCGCTGCGGTCCGGTCCCAGGTCGACGGGCACGTGCACCTTCCGCCGACCACTGGCGACAACATCGATGTACTGTGGAGACCTCACGCCCCACGTGTTGAGCAATTCGGCGGTACGTCCACCCGGCCTCCCGCATGCCCACTATACGCCCTTGCTCAAAGTCCGTCAACTGCACATACGGTTCACGTCCACGCTGTCGCGGCATGCTACCAGTGTTAAAGACTGCGATGGAGCTCCGTATGCCGCGGCAAACTGGCTGACACTGACGGCGGCGGTGCACAAATGCTGCGCAGCTAGCGCCATTCGACGGCCAACACCGCGGTTCCTGGTGTGCCGTGCGTGTGATCATTGCTTGTACAGCCCTCTCGCAGTGTCCGTAGCAAGTATGGTGGGTCTGACACACCAGTGTCAATGTGTTCTTTTTTCCATTTCCAGGAGTGTATAAATGCAATATTATGCAATGTACGTTGAATTTGCTATTCCGGGTCCATAAGCTAGTCCTTCCTCTTCCTCATAGAGGGCGTTCTGCTCAATCTAGGCCATCCTGCGCTGCTCCAGAGCCGCTCGTACGGCCGGTGACAAGCGATTTTCGACTGCTTGAATCCAGTGGTTGTCAGAATGCTTGGCAAACTGCATCGAATAGAGTCCCAGGGTGACATCAATCATTGTCATGGTCTTCAGAATTGCTGAATACTCATCATTGGAGCGGCTTGCTGCTAGGAAAGTTGCAATCTCCACAGTCTTTGCACCAGAATGCAAATGCTTGGGGCTAACTTCCAAACACACATGGTTAAACTTTGATTTGAATTCTGTGTGTTTCCTCCCAAGCACTTATACAATAACACGTCCTCCGAAAGAAAAAAAACTGGTGCATAAAAAAAGGCCGATTTCAGGAAGGTGCATGTTTTTTTGTTCAACCGCGAATAACATACATTTCTGTTCTGTAGTCAGAAAACAGTTTTAGGGGTGGATTCTAAACACTTTTATGGATCCAAAAATACAATTTTAAAAAAATCTCGATTTTTTTAACCAAAAGACAGTAAACCTTCCCTTCATTAGGAGGGCTTGATACATGTCGTGGCCAGTGATAGTGGGGGATCCCAGGCGCAACTCCCCGCCCCCCCTCCACCCCACTCTCAACAGGCTGCGACATCCCTTCCAGAGATGTGCGATTGGTGCTGCTGATGCAGATGAGGCAGAGGTGCCTGCAGTCCATCGGCTATAAATAACCAGATAGGACACGAATCCGACTCTTTGCCTGAAGATCACAAGTATGAATCTTGTTGAAACATTGCCGCAGAACAGCGCCTTGACTCGGCTGATAACCCTAGAAGATTTCATCATCGTGGTTCGCCAAAAAAGTCTAAATTGTCTTTTTCAGCTGCCGAAATATTTCTGACTCCACAGTTTCCTTAAAATGCTGTTCCATATTTCAATATTGAGTATGCTCGTGCAAAATATGTAGTTCTGAGATTACTATTTGAGGTATACTGTAAATCATAATTGTTGTTATGAAACATATCTTGTTAAAGTTTCTGTTTACACAGTCTACATTTGCTTCCCATACCATGTTTTGTCGTATCAAAGTGCCTAGAGATTTTATTCACTGTGTTTCGGCAATTGATTATATATTTAAGTCTTGTACATTGTTAGCTGGTATGCAATTATGCTTATGTACATGCAACAGTTTTTCCCATATTTATAAATAAGTTGTTGGCAACAAATGAATTTACTATATTCACTGTAACATGTTTGATGTTTCCTTCAAATATAATTTTCATATTTTCTGTAATTAAACACTGTTGCCACATCACTTAACCCTTTAACTGCTCTGGACGTGTTAACGCGCGCGCGTTCGTACCAGTCCCTGTGTGTTGCGAACGTGTTTACACGCGCCACCAGTCCTGGTACTCTGAACGTGTCTACGCATAGACACATTCAGAGTACCAAGTAGAAGGACTGGTGGCGCGCGTAAACACATTCAGAGCACACAGGGATAGGTACAAAAGTGCACGCATTAACACGTCCAGAGCAGTTAAAGGGTTAAGTGATGTGCAGGTGACAGGTTTGGATCCTTGGAGAACACAGTGTTTGATTGCTGATAAAGATGTGTAATGGGTATTAACTTAATAAATTTTCTTTGTGTTCTCTCTGTGAGATATTTTCTTTGATAGTGATACTTAAATTCACCGTCGTCTTAAGTAATTTGTTATGGCCAGTGGTGTATAAACTCTTTGGTAAATGTATATAAAGAAGGTGGTCTGTAATTTGTCTTCACTTTATGGCTTCCTTTATTTTATTATGTGGTTTCACTTTTTCAGTTTTTAACCAGTTTGAAAAAAATGCTGTAAAGTGGAAGTCAAATTTGTAAAATACCTGAGTGGTTCATATATTACGCCTATAAGTTCTTTGTAACCAAATTTGGTATATTATCTATTCCGGCCAAAATATTTAGTAGCTTGGTACTGTCAAGAGACAAATTGTAGAAATGTATTTTGCAGCTACAGACATGACGACGTACAGTGAGAGTGATTAAATTTATTTCTGATATGTAGGTCATGGCCTCCAAAAATTTCATAAAAGGAAACATTGTCCATTGTAGGCTGTATCTTTATATCATTAATTAGTTGTGCAGTTGGCATATTTCAGCTACGTTGGGTAGAGTAGTACTATGTGGTAGTTGAAAATGGCTAATTGCACAACAAATAAATGATATAAAGAAACAACCTATAATGGAGAATGTTTTCTTCTATGAATGTTTTGGAGGCTTTGGGACCTTACATAATCAAGATTATCAAGGCATTGCCTGTTGAGTCATTGGAAACATACTATGTGATAGTCAAAATTGCTCAATCACACAACAAACAAATGATATATAGAGATATGGCCTACAAGGAACAATGTTTTCTTTCACAGTCAAATTTATTGTCAGTCCCAAAATAAAAATACATCTTTAATAACTCTCTGCCCTCAAGTGTCATCCCAAGAGCTTGAAAGCTAATGATTTATAATACAACTACCCAAGAAGGAATTCACAAATGCACCCTCCAACTTCTGGCCCATTTGAATTTTGAAGGGGGCAGGATGGTATGTAAAACCCTCAAGGACAAGGTCACTTTATTAATAAATCAGATGACAGGTAGTTTATCATTGTAGGAGCATATGGTAAAAAATTCAGAGCAAATGAAAAGCACGTTACAGTAAAGGGTGCCCAAACACTAGCTTCAAAACACAGTGAAGCACTCCTCCGGTAGCAATGCAGGCTTCTATTCTCACATGCAGTCAGTCATAAAGATGCAGTTCCAAGTGTCTTAGCCATTTTTTGCAATTTGCCAGTGGTTCTTGCAGGCCTTGGAGAACAAGTAAGGTCCTGCTTTATCATGTCCCATATGTGTTCAATTGGTGAAAGACCCAGTAATCTTGCTGGACAGTGCAGTAGTTGTAAACAATGAAGAGCACATAGCATTGCAACAGCAGTATGTGGATGTGCTAAAAAGCACTTCACCTTCCCATTGAAGAAATGGCAGTTGTACAGGGATAACAGCCTGTGCAAAATAGCAGTCACTGCTTACTCTACCATTCAGAAACACCAAATGTGACTGTGACTTGTAACTGATGACCTCTCAGACCATGAAGCCTGGATGGATGGGACCTGTATGTCATGGGTGAATGGACTCTGGAATAGGCAGCTCACCAGGTCTTTGTCATACATATGTATGTCTCTCTCTTGCATACAGGCAGAATGTGTTCTCATTACTGAAGAAAACACAGCACCATTCGACTCTCCAGTCAGCTTTTTCACACTACAAGAGTGGTGTCAGTGGTTGCCTGGTCAGAGAAAACTGAAGCAGGCAGTTTACAATGTTTGGTTTCCTGACACAGAAGGTGCAAGATGTGCCATGATTTCATCCCTGAATGATGCTCAGTCAGCCACCACTACTCATACAGTGCATTGACCTTGACAAGTTTCTTTATTGTGTGGATGTCCAGAACCTGGTTTATAGGCATAGGATATTCCACAGATCGCTGTCGAAAGCAGTGACACACCAACGTGGACAGCAGTCCATTGATATATCTATCCAGCTTCCCACAGACTTACAATTTGATGCTGTTCAGGTGGCTGAAGCTGTTCAACAGGAGTACTACTTGTTGGTGGAGCATGATTGTACCCTAGAATGAATGTTACAAACACTGTTCATCTCTAAACGTAGCACAGTTATTGCTTGCAATGTCAAAACAGAGGGTGTATAGACAGGCCTCCTGTGTGCCACGTGGGTGCCAATGACAGCGACAAATGAATCATTAACACAACAACCCCCCAGTATGCACATACGTAGGTTGGAACTTAAATTGTGGCAACACTGCTGTGGAGACACTATGCAATGGAGTCTACAATTGTTGCTGATAGCATACATTGTTGACGTACCTACCTTACTTCCAAGCAAATGGATTCACCTGTCCCATGTCACTGGTGTGCGCACAATTGAGGGAAACACGGTCACTTGTGAGTGAGCAGTATAACGTAACGGTGTCACTATGTTTTTGAAATAGGAATGATGGAGTTGGATCAAGATTGAATGTGCCAGAGGCCATACAGCATGACAGTGTCATCAAGGTCTTCAAGAGGCATGCAGGAAATTGGCATTGTTGTATAGAACAGTGGCACGTTGGGTAAAAGCCTTCAACGAAGGTCAGCAAACTGTGGAAGACAGGCATCGGGCAGGTCGTCCTAGTGTCTCTGAAGTAGTAGTGCATGCTGTTGCTGCGTTAGTGGACAGTGATCGACGCCATATGATTCGTGAGCTCACGAAATTGGATTAGCGCATACGACTGTGCTTCACATCCTGAAGGAACGCATGTGAAAAATTGCATCTCAATGGGTTCCGCATGACTTGACGGAAATGCAGAAATGGATGCATTATGGCATTGTCAAACTCACTTGGAGTGCTATGATCGCAAAGGAGAGGCTTTCTTATGCCATATAGTAGCACTGGATGAGACAATGGCCGCATTGTATGAGCCAAAACTGAAACGCCAAGTCAAGGAATGACGTCATTATGGGTCGCCACGAAAGTCAAAAGTGTGTCAGAGCCCCACTATGGTGAAAGTTATGGCTATTCTTGTGTATGACTGTGATGGTGTTATCCTAGCGCACTATGTTCTTCCACGGCAGACAGTCAGTGTACAGTATTACTGTTTGTTTTTGGAACATCACCTGCAACCAGCTTTGTGAAAGAAGCGGCGACACTTTCTGCACAACTTGCCCATCATTTTGCACGACATTGCGCGGGCGCATACAGTGCATGCTGTGTTCAGTCGATGGGACTGGGAAGTACTGTACCATCCACATACTCCCCAGACTTAAGTCCATGTGACTTTGATTTGATTCTGAAGATGAAGGAACCAATTCATGGCATTTGCTTCAGGACTGTTCCAGGGATTTGACAGGTAATAGACTGCTCCATTTGCACCATCAACAGAACAGGCTCCACTAACAGTATACTATGCCTTCCACATTGCTGGCAACAGGTTCTGCAGAATGCTGGTGACTACTTTGAAGGACACTAACAGGTTCAAACATGTAACACTTTTGTATCGCTTGTGAATAAATAGTTGCCACTATTTAAGTTCCAACCCTCGTATTATGCCTTGGTGCTACAGAATGTAGTCTTTGAGGGTGTTACTCCCCCCCCCCCCCCCCCCCCCCCCCCCCCCCCGGCCCCCGGCAATGTATGTTAATGATGTGCCACATCAGTTGTTCTTTTGTCTTGCAAGTGTCACTTGTATGCTTAAAACCTTCAGCTGTATCGTGCAATACTAACAAGCCTGTGGGAAATCATACGACATGTATGTGCTGACTTATTTGCCTTGTCTCAGTGGGCACAGAATACAAGTTTGAAATGTAATCCATCTAAAATGGAAGCGGTGGTAGTTGCTGAGAAAAGACTGATTACTCCACAGTTTGGAGAATTTTTTCCATTCCCTAATATTAAACGGTACACTGATATCTTTTTCTTCTTCTTCAAAGAACTTGGGGATAATACTAGAGTACAACTTACATTTGACAAATCATACAACTGCATTCTGCAAGAACACATCAGGATTCCTCCCTGCACTGGATAAGTATGGAAGGTATTTCTTCCTGAACTTAAAAAGAAACTTAGTGACTAGTACTCCCAGTTATTGATTTAGGTAACAATATTCTTGAACACTTCCTTCCTTCTATGTTATATCACCTTGTATAACATAGAAGACTATCAGAGGGATGTATTCAAAGGCAATTCTGTATTGTCTCATGCAGTACTTTAATTTTAACTGAACTTGCTTTTGTTCATCAATGTAGATGCAGTCCGCAATGAATCAAGCAGCTACACAAGTTTTCACAACAATGTTTTTTAATCCTGCATTGGCTACTAATATCAGCACATTCCTGCAGTTACATGTCAGCAGAGAACACTTAGTCCAAGATACGCTTCGAGAACTAGCTAAATACAGCTCATCTGATCTGAAGAAGCCATTAAGGGTGAGTACCACTTTCAGTTTTGTATAATGGTTATTTGGTTATGCTGGGTCTTTTGTTTAATATTTAGGAAATAAGAGATATTTTGTAAATACTACAATTCTGGCATCTTGCTCTTAAGTTAGAGCAGAAGCAAGGGAATTTGAAATGCTGTTTTGCCAAGAGATATCTGCTTTAGTTCTCATACAGCCTTTCACTCAATAGTGAAGTGTGCATTGTTTTTAGAGGAACTGGCAAATTAAAACTGTGAACCAGATTGGTATTCAAACCTAGTATCTTGCTTTTGACTGGTATTGCTCTTATCAGTTCAACTATCCAGGCATGACTCACAACTCACCCTCACAGCTTTACTTCTCTCTTTGTTCCAAACTTCACAGAAACTATCTTGCATACCTTGTAGGTGTAGCAAAGTTCTGGGTTGAGCCCTGGTCTGGCACACAGATGTTGATTAATGTCTGTAATGGGATACACTACCATCACCTGTGTATTTCATTTAGTCACACCCAGTGCAAAGAGGCAGAGGCATTAATAGGACTTGACAGTTGGTTAAAAACAGAAGATAAAATCTAAAATTACAAAATTCCGAAAATTTATATGTTTCCATGGACATACCCTGGACAATATAACCTTCTTCCGGATGTGTCTGACTACTAATACTGTATAAACTTGTAATGTAGAAACAGTGTCAATGAATGTTGCTGATTATTTCATAGCAGGACCTGCTAAATTTGATCTAGTTATTATGCAAGGTTGGAGGAAAATGGAAACAAAAAAGAACAAAAAGTATGACAATTGTTATACTGCCTTTATACGGTCACAGTCAAATGAGCACTGCACAAACATTATAAATTAATAATGGTTCTCCAGTCCTGAAAGGACATGCAAAACAAGCCAAAACAGTTCTACGCCCATGAAAGTTCTTAGGCAACTGTAAACAGGAGTAGGATTCGTTATGAATAGGAAGGTTGGGCAGAGAGGGTGTTACTGTGAACAGTTCAGTGACAGGATTGTTCTTATCAGAATCAACATCAAACCAGCACCACCAATTATAGTTCAGGTACACATGCCAATGTCGCAAGCTGAATATGAGGAGATAGAGAGAGTGTATTAGGATATTGAAAGGGAGATAAAAAGCTGATAATCGTGGGGGACTGGAATGCAGTTGTAGGGGAGGAGGAGAAGAAACAGTTACAGGAGAATGTGGCTTGGGACAAGCTATGAGAGAGAAGAAAGAGTAATTGAGTTCTGTAATAAATTTCAGCTAGTAATAGCGAATACTCTGTTAAGGAATCACAAGAGGGGGTGGTACATTTGGAAAATGCCAGGTGATATGGGGAGGTTTCAGTTCGGTTAGATCACAGTCAGACAGTGATTCCAGAATCAGATACTGGATTGTACTGCATACACAGGAGCAGATATAGACTCAGATCACAATTTAGAAGTGATAAAGAGTAGGCTGAACTTTGAGATGAGTCAGGAAGGAGTAATAGGCAAGGGAAGTACTAAGGAATGATGAGATACTCTTGAAGTTATCTAAGGCTAGGAAATAGCTCAGTAGGCAGTAAAGTGGAAGAGGAATGGACATCTCTAAAAAGGGCAATCACAGAAGTTTGAAAGAAAAACATACGTACAAAGAAGGTAACTGTGAAGAAACAATGGGTAACAGAAGAAATACTTCAGTTGATTGGTCAAAGAGGGAAGCACAAAAGTGTTCAGGAATACAGAAATACAAGACGCTGAGGAATGAAATAAATAGGAAGTGCAGAGAAGCTAAGATGAAATGGCTGCATGAAAAATGTGAAGAAATCGAAAAAGAAATGAGTTTCAGAAGGACTGACTCAGCATGTAGGAAAGTCAAAACAGCCTTTGGTAAAATTAAAATCAAGGATGGTAACACTAAGAGTGCAACTGGAAATCCACTGTTAGACGCAGAGGAGAGAGCAGAGAGGTGGAAAGAGTACACTGAAGGGATCTATCAGGAAGAAGACTGATGTGACAGAAGAAGAAGAAGAAGAAGAAGAAGAAGAAGCTGGAGTCGATTTAGAAGAGATAGGTGATCCAGTATTAGAATCAGAATTTAAGAGAGATTTGGAGGTCTTAAGATCAAATAAGGCAGAGGAGATAGATAACATTTGATCAGAATTTCTAAAATCCTGGGGGAAGTGGCAACAAAACGACTATTCATGTTGGTGTCTAGAACGTATGAGTCTGGTGACACACCATGTGACTTTCAGAAGAATATCATTCAAACAGTTTTGAAGACTGCAAGAGTGAACAAGTGCAACAATCAGTGTAACAGCTCATGCATACAGGTTGATGACAAGAATAATATACAGAAGAATGGAAAAGAAAATTGAGGATGTGTTAGATGACAATAGTTTGGCTTTAGGAAAGGTAAATGCACTAGAGAGGCAATACTGACATTAAAATTGATAATGGAAGCACAAGTAAAGAAAAATCAAGACTCATTCATAGGATTTGTCGACCTGGAAAAAGCATTTGACAATGTAAAATGGTTCAAGAAAAATAGGGGTAAACTCTAGGGTGAGACGGATAATATACGATATGTACAAGAGCCAAGGCAGAATAATAAGAGTGGATAACCAAGAACGAAGTACTCGGATTATAAGGGTGTAAGAGAGGGATGTAGGATTTTACCCCTACTGTTCAACATGTACATCAAAGAAACAATGGTGGAAATTAACAGAGAGGTTCAGGAGTGGGATTAAAATTCAAGGTGAAAGGATATCAGTGATATGAGTCACTGATGACTTTGCTATCCTGAGTGAAAGTGAAGAAGAATTACTTGATCTGCTGAATAGAATGATCAGTCTAATGAGTACAGAATATGGACTGAGAGTAAACTGAAGAAAGATGAAAGTAATGGGAAGTAGCAGAAAAGAGTACACGTAGAAACTTAACATCAGGATTGATGGTCAGGAAATAGATGAAGTTAAGGAATTCTGCTACCTAGGCAGCAAAATAACCAATTACAGACAGAGCAAGGAGGACATCAAAAGTAGACTAGCACTGGCAAAAATGGTATTCCTGGCCAAGGGAAGTCTACTAGTATCAAACATAGGCCTCAATTTGAGGAAGAAATTTCTAAGGATGTACGCTTGGAGCACAGCGTTGTGTGGTAGTGAAACATGGACTGTGGGAAATCCGGAACAGAAGAGAATTGAAGTATTTGAGATGTGGTGCTACAGGCAGATGTTGAGATAAGGTAAGGAATGAGGAGGTTCAGTGCAGATTTGGAGAGGAAAAGAATCTGTGGAAAACACTGACAAGAGAAAGGGACAGCATGTTAGGACACCTGTGAGACATCACGGAATGACTTCCGTGGTACTAGAGGGAGCTGTAGAGGGCAAAAATTGTAGAGAAAGACTGAGATGTGAATACATCCAGCAAATAACTGGGGATGTAGGTTCAAGTGCTACTCTAGATGAGGCGGTTTGCACAGGAGAATAATTCGTGGAGGACTGCATCAGACCAATCTGATAGTAATCACACTAATATAAAAAGCTGGTGTGACTACCTATCAGGTGCCCATCAGGATGAACGGCCACTGCCAGATTGTGGGGAAGAGCAAGTAGACCATCCTGTGGCACGACATGCAGCTGAATTTAACACACTTCATTTCAGTGGCTGCCTTACTACCCAAGCAATAAGGATTATTCCCTCCACCACCAGCTTTTCTGAACTGAGCAGATGGGAGTTATCCTTACAGCAAATTCTCCACTTCCGTAATTATCCCAGCTCAACCTATGGTAACATACTGTCCCCACACCCTCCGCTCTACTGTTTACACCCTTTCTGTCCTGTCATCTCCTCCCTATTCTTACCCCCACCCTATTTATTTGCTGCCCTCTGCCAACGCATCTGCCCGTCTTTCCCTGCTTCTCTCCTTTCTCACTCTTTTTTTCCTCCCACCTCCGTGCCCTTCAACCTCCGGATGCTGCTCCTGTTGGCATTCTAGTCCCTGCACACTCCCCCAGGCAGAGTTTGTCTGTCTCCTCACCCATACACTACTATCCCTTCCCCTTCCCCGCACCATCCAGATTGCTGCTTGCATCCCACGTGACATTTGCATTCTGGCCCGAGATGCTGGAGCTGGCGGTCATGTGTGCATGAGGTGTGCTTGTTTGTGTGTATGAATGGTGTGTGTCTCTCTCTTGCTGATGAAGACTGTGGCCAAAAGCTTTATGTAAGTGTCTTTTAATTGTGCGTGTCTGGTTATTTAATGTGTCTTCTTTGCAGTAAGTAGCACTCTGTCTTTTCCTACATTCTCGATATTCTTACGTAGAGTTTCCTAGGCTACAAGGAAAATATTATGTTTGCAGAATGGTCTCTGAATATACACTCCTGGAAATTGAAATAAGAACACCGTGAATTCATTGTCCCAGGAAGGGGAAACTTTATTGACACATTCCTGGGGTCAGATACATCACATAATCACACTGCCAGAACCACAGGCACATAGACACAGGCAACAGAGCATGCACAATGTCGGCACTAGTACAGTGTGTATCCACCTTTCGCAGCAATGCAGGCTGCTATTCTCCCATGGAGACGATCGTAGAGATGCTGGATGTAGTCCTGTGGAACGGCTTGCCATGCCATTTCCACCTGGCGCCTCAGTTGGACCAGCGTTCGTGCTGGACGTGCAGACCGCGTGAGACGACGCTTCATCCAGTCCCAAACATGCTCAATGGGGGACAGATCCGGAGATCTTGCTGGCCAGGGTAGTTGACTTACACCTTCTAGAGCACGTTGGGTGGCACGGGATACATGCGGACGTGCATTGTCCTGTTGGAACAGCAAGTTCCCTTGCCGGTCTAGGAATGGTAGAACGATGGGTTCGATGACGGTTTGGATGTACCGTGCACTATTCAGTGTCCCCTCGACGATCACCAGTGGTGTGTTGCCAGTGTAGGAGATCGCTCCCCACACCATGATGCCGGGTTTTGGCCCTGTGTGCCTCGGTCGTATGCAGTCCTGATTGTGACGCTCACCTGCACGGCGCCAAACACGCATACGACCATCATTGGCACCAAGGCAGAAGCGACTCTCATCGCTGAAGACGACACGTCTCCATTCGTCCCTCCATTCACGCCTGTCGCGACACCACTGGAGGCGGGCTGCACGATGTTGGGGCGTGAGCGGAAGACGGCCTAACGGTGTGCGGGACCGTAGCCCAGCTTCATGGAGACGGTTGCGAATGGTCCTCGCCGATACCCCAGGAGCAACAGTGTCCCTAATTTGCTGGGAAGTGGCGGTGCGGTCCCCTACGGCACTGCGTAGGATCCTACGGTCTTGGCGTGCATCCGTGCGTCGCTGCGGTCCGGTCCCAGGTCGACGGGCACGTGCACCTTCCGCCGACCACTGGCGACAACATCGATGTACTGTGGAGACCTCACGCCCCACGTGTTGAGCAATTCGCGCGGTACGTCCACCCGGCCTCCCGCATGCCCACTATACGCCCTCGCTCAAAGTCCGTCAACTGCACATACGGTTCATGTCCACGCTGTCGCGGCATGCTACCAGTGTTAAAGACTGCGATGGAGCTCCATATGCCACGGCAAACTGGCTGACACTGACGGCGGCGGTGCACAAATGCTGCGCAGCTAGCGCCATTCGACGGCCAACACCGCGGTTCCTGGTGTGTCCGCTGTGCCGTGCGTGTGATCATTGCTTGTACAGCCCTCTCGCAGTGTCCAGAGCAAGTATGGTGGGTCTGACACACCGGTGTCAATGTGTTCTTTTTTCCATTTCCAGGAGTGTATTTTTAGTAGTATATATACATTTTCTTGAGAGCGTAGCACTAAAGAAATTCTAGTATATATAGAAGTATGGAAACAGTAGATTTTTTTTTAATCACAAAAGGAGTAGCAGGGCAGGTGGTGGTGGTGGTGAAGCGTACCCCCCCATCTTACACCATGTTATAGTTCGTGGGGTGTTCATGTATGTATTTAGATTATCTACCTCAAGAATCTGAGCTGTGGAAATTCTTACAGTCCTGTATGCACTGTAATCTTTACTTATTTCATATATTGACTCAATTGTATTATTAGTTAAGGTGTTCTGTTCATAATTCAATAGGAAATATCAATTAGCTATTTCTTAACCTTTGAATTTCAACATATAATTTAAAGTTCATCTAATTGTCATTTAGTGTTCACTGAAGTAAGTTGAATAAAATTGTTTAATTTTCTGTTAAAATTGTATTGGAATTTAATAATTCTAATAGAAATTCCCATAGAGACTTTTTGATAATTCGTGTCATAAGTAGGCATGCACGCAACGTAAGTAACACAAAAACAGAATTTGTACTTAACTGATAAAATATAATAAATCATTTTTCAGGTTAAGTTCTTAGGTGAGGAAGCCGAAGATGCAGGAGGAGTGACTAAGGAATTTTTTCTCTTGCTAATGAGAGAGATATTGGATCCAAAATATGGAATGTTCCGGAATTATGATGAAACTCGAGCAATATGGTTCAGTGAAGATTCATTTGAGGATCCGATAATGTATTATCTCATTGGTTAGTATAGTTTTACTGCAAATCCTATATACTATATGTAGCTCAATATAAGATGAGCCTGAATATATGATGAACCTCAGTTTCAGGAGGTTTCTTTAGGTCTACCTAAAAGAGGTAACATTAAACCTATTGTAAGTGTATGCCATTTTTTTTATTTTTGTGCTTTGATAATGTTGCTGTTGTGGTCTTCAGTCCTGAGACTGGTTTGATGCAGCTCTCCATGCTACACTATCCTGTGCAAGCTTCTTCATTTCCCAGTACCTACTGCAACCTACATCCCTCTGAATCTGTTTAGTGTATTCATCTCTTGGTCTCCCTCTACGATTTTTACCCTCCACACTGCCCTCCAGTACTAAATTGGTGATTCCTTGATGCCTCAGAACATGTCCTACCAACCGATCCCTTCTTCTAGTCAAGTTGTTCCACAAACTCCTCTTCTCCCCAATTCTATTCAATACCTCCTCATTAGTTATGTGATCTACCCATCTAATCTTCAGCATTCTTCTGTAGCACCACATTTTGAAAGCTTCTATTCTCTTCTTGTCCAAACTATTTACAGTCCATGTTTCACTTCCATACATGGCTACACTCAATACAGATACTTTCAAAAATGACTTCCTGACACTTAAATCTATACTCGATGTTAACACAAATTTCTCTTCTTCAGAAACAGTTTCCTTGCCATTGCCAATCTACATACAAGGAGAAATAAAATAAACAAAAAGAAATGTTTCAGGGTAATTCTCATCTTCATTTCCGTCATCATTATCATCCATCGTCATGATCAATATCATTGCCTTCATTTATAAGCCTTCAGGCATTTCTTCACCCTCTGACACTCCTCTCATAGTATGTCATCTCCTGAGACGGATATGCAGCACTTTTTGAGTCCTCTCATTATAGATTCACTTCAAATTCTGCCCCAGACAGTAAGGATCCACTGGCCAGCAAGGAAAAAATTATGTTCCTTCCCCGCAAGGACAGACAGCATGGTCTACTTGAAATAGCCTCACAGTAAAGCTACTGCGAGTGAGCCTTAACAAGTCTGTTCACAACAACATCTATTTCTTAAAGCTGTCAGGTTGTGCCGCTAGGAATTATTACCAGGTCTGTGTTGCTCTTTGCTGATCTTTACTTCCTGGATGTGGTGTCACCTGAAAAAATCCAGCACCAACATATTCATTGTGTTGAACAAAGAGCCTGATATTCTTTTCAGAACAACGTTAAGCCAATGTAGCATCAGCTCATTTGTCATCTATCTCATTGCTTGGCATCTAGAGGTAAGTCCTTCAGGCAGCTTTTCTTTTGGTATTGCTTTCCAGCGAAGAATCACATATGGTGGGGGAGCTTCCTTCCATCTGCTGGTGCATCCAGCATCAATATTATTGTGGCTTTTTCATTGCCAGAACTCCTTGTAGGAACATTTTTAATGCTCTTCATATCAGTAGCAACATTCAGTGACATATCAGAACAAACAGGTGTCTAATTGCCATTGCCCATATGGTCTAGCAAATAGTCATCCTGTTTCCCGTGATTGTATGATGCTGATATGCAGATATTATTTCATCACACACAGTCAGAAGTCACTGAACTAGCATTGCTGTGTTGTAAGACCTTACCTCTTCATCATCCTCACACAACAGCCAGTACATGCTTTGAATTCCATAAGGCGTAAAGCCTTCTTTACCTCCAGTGCCTTCAGTCAGATAATTTCTTAGGTACTTAGTAAGCCTTCATTGTGTTTCTGTTGCACATACTGAAGAAATTACTGTTCCAAATTGTGAAGCTTTCCCTGCTTTGGCCTCCTGAAAATGTGTAGGACCAACATTGCTTAACTGAACTTTCATCTGACACCCCACTGCACCATTTATGGCCTCTGCTTCCTGAATCACCATTAACTTAAAGTTAGCACCTTATTGTCTGTGTGAACTTGTTGGGAACTGCAGACTCTTAGATCCATGTTTCACAGCTGAGTCAAGGCTGTATTTTGCATCCATTATTGATTGCTGCACTTTACTGTCCGTATAGCACTGACAAATGAAGGAAATTGAAAGACAATAATACAGTGTTCTCTCAGCTCCAAACAACCAAATTGGCAGAAACCATAAAACTTCAAGTTAACAGCATAGTTATTTTTGAAAATCAACAGTGCTGTAGGGCAGTGGCAGTTTTAGCACTGTTGTTAAAGTTCATGGTTCATTTCTTGTGCATTATTTTGAGACTTTTATATGAACATATTTTTGTTGACATTAATTTTATCTCCTGGGCTAAAGACTAGATTGGGGCCACCACCAGTCATGGTGGTGTGTCTCTAAGGCTCACAGGTTGGCATCACGTGAGTTGCATGTACCCAGTGGGATGGTGCATCGTCTAGTCACATTAAGTGACAACTGTCTGTATTTGAGATCAACGCGCGATAACCACTCACAGATGGCAAGTGGCAGCAGTAGCAGTGGAGGGTGTATAAGGTTTTGGAAGGATGCAGAGAACACTGTAGCTGTTGTCATAATGCGGAAATGGAGCAAAGGGCCTGATAATTGGCTTTCAGGCCAAGGTTGAAAGTATTTCTGGAATCGCTAAGTCTGTAAACTGTTCACATGCTGCCATGGTAAAGTATATTGTGCATTCCAAAATGGCGCTATCCGTAATGACCGCTGAGGTAGCTGTAGTGCACTACAGGTCATAGATGACAGGGGTGAACGACAGCTGAAAAGATGTGTACTGGTCAATAGACGTGCAGCTGTTGAGCAATTGACTGCCCAGATAAACCGAGGGGCTACCAACGTTGTTGCCTCAATGATCATTCAGTGAACATTGCTGCATATGGGCTTCTGCAGCAGGTGCCGGATTCATCCATGCTGACTGCTATTTGTCAGTGACGAAGGTTGGAATTCGCCACACAATACTGCAACTGGACATCCACTGAGTGGCAACAGGTAGCCTTTTCAGATGAATCACATATTATACTCCGTTGGGCAGATGGCTGTTGGCATGTAATGCGTGAAACATCTGTAAACTAACACCCTGCAACAATAGTCAGATGGATCCAGGCTGGTAGGCATTCCGTGGGTAATCCTGTCATTCTGGAAGGCACAATGAATTACCACAAGTACGCATCTATCCTTGGATACCATGTCCACCTCTAGATGAAGTTTGTTTTTCCTTGGCTGATGGCAGGATGTGCAATGTGTCACACTGCTTACAGTATAAGTACGTGTTCGAAGAACACCAGGATGAGTTTGCCACACTGCCCTGGTCACCAAACTCTCCGAATATAAACCCAGACAAGAATCTGTGGGACTACTTCAATAGGGCTGTTCACGCCATGGCTCCTCAACTGAGAAATGTAGTGCAGCTGGCCACGGCATGACTCCACATCCCTGTCGGTACATTCCAGAACCTCTTTGACTATTTTCCTGCATGTCTTGCAGTTGTATATGCTGCAAGAGGTAGTTATTCAGGCTTTTGATAGGTGCTCACATTAATGCGATTGGACAGTGTAACTTCACATAGCAATTTAAGCTGTATGGTTCCTGCCAAACAACAATTTATGAAGGCATAACTTTGCTTGTTGCAATACAGAATATGTTATTAGTTTAAGATATTAACCATTCTTATTCCATTCATGCTGCATACATTATTTTCTGTGTTACAATTGGCAGATGGGATCATGTGTCCTATGCAAGATTGGTTGACAGAAGTAAACTGAGCAGCAGCTACCTTGATTTTCATACTTTTGAAGCTAACATACCAGTTTTGATGATTTTCATATTTGTACTTATGTATTACGAAAGTATGCATTTTCAGTGGTAAACAATATGAAAGATTCCCGAAAAAATATGGTTAACTATGCCAAAGAGGCAGGAAGTGTGACATTGTTATGTAATACTTTTGCCTAATTGACTACACATTGTAATAACATTGACCTTGGCAGCAATAGTTTAATCTGTGAATGTAAGATGACCCTGTATTTATCAAATGAAGAATTCAGGAAAATGCCTCGTCTTATAATTGAATGGGTTATGTAATACTTTTGCCTAATTGACTACACATTGTAATAACATTGACCTTGGCAGCAATAGTTTAATCTGTGAATGTAAGATGACCCTGTATTTATCAAATGAAGAATTCAGGAAAATGCCTCGTCTTATAATTGAATGGACAAGGTCTGTTCAAAAAGTATCAGCCATTTTATAATTTCACGGGTTGTATTAGTCCAGTTAGCACAATTTTCATTTTTGTGTTTGTAAACACACATGAAACGTACATGTTCACTGGTAGCGTATTGGATGTTTACTCTGTTGTCATTTCAAGAGGGTTAATGTGTTTGCTTAAGAGTGCAGATTATTGATTTGTTTTAAAAATGGATCAGAGAATTGAGGTTAAATTTTGCTATAAAAATGGAAAAGAATGTAACAATGTCTTGAAAGTGTTGAATATACTGCTTTTGGTGAGTCTGCTAAGAATTAAACAAGGGTTTATGAGTGTGTAAGAATTTCCAAGATGGCCACAAAGAAGTTGAGAGTAATGAACATATTGGACACCCCAACACATCAACAACTGATGAAAAAGTGAAAGAAATTATCATCATCGATTACCATATCACAATGGGAGAAGTTGCTGATGATTTTGGCATATCAGTTGGTTCGTGCTATGAAATCTTTTCGGATGTTTTGTGGTGAACAATTTGTGACTTTTAAACCATGATAATGCACATGCTCAAATTTCATTGCCTGTTCCTGAATGTTTGGCATAAAAACAACACTGTATTTGCTAGACATGGCCCCACACTACTTTTTTCCATTTTTAAAATTAGAGAGAATCTTAAAGCTTAGATGAGATTACAAGCAATCACTGAAAGAGCTAAGTGCTGTCCCAGAGATCAAGTTCCAGAATTTTGGAAGAAGTGCAGGGATAAGTGTGTAATATCTCAATCGGGACTACTTCAAAGGAGTTAACATTAATGTAGAGAAATAAATAAAATAATTTACAAAAAATGTAAAGCCTTGAAACTTTTTGAACACACCTCATATGCAGTGTGATTAGCATAATATAGTAAGATTTTACATTCAGAATAGTTGCTAGAAAGAAAGAGGAAAACACATTTAATATACATATATATATATATATATATATATATATATATATATATATACCAACAACTTTAATCTTAGCACAATTCAGTGCACCTTTAATCCATACGAACACAGCCCCTGATTCATTTACTTTACGACGATTCCTCGTCCTAAGAACCAATGGCATTGTAGACATATAATAAGATGTACCATGATCTCTGTTATACACTTCACGTATGTGAAATGTACGATAAGCAATAACTTCTTGGCTGTTAAGTCTCCAGCCTTCATACAGTCTCCACTTCACCACCACGTACAAGAGCCACAGTAACCCAACTGATCGTGAATGGGCCAAATATCTCACGAAATAAATGTCAAACGAAAAAACTACATTGAACAAAACTTGTCTAGCTTGAAGGGGGAAACCAGATGGCGCTATGGTTGGCCAGTTAGATGGCGGATATCAACTGCGTTTTTTTAAATAGGAATCCCCATTTTTTATTACATATTCGTGTAGTACGCAAAGAAATATGAATGTTTTAGTTGGACCACTTTTTTCGCTTTGTGATAGATTGCGCTGTAATAGTCACAGACATATGGCTCACAATTTTAGACGAACAGTTGGTAACAGGTAGGTTTTTTATATTAAAATACAGAATGTAGGTACGTTTAAACATTTTTTTTTTTTTGGTTCTTCCATTGTGAACTTATCATTTCTGAGAACACATGCTGTTACAGAGTGATTACCTGTAAATATCACATTAATGCAATAAATGCTCAAAATGATGTCTGACGGCCTCAATGCATTTGGCTATATGTGTAGCAACATTCCTCTCAACAGCGAGTAGTTTGCCTTCCGTAATATTCGCACATGCATTGACAATGTGCTGACGCATGTTGTCAGGTGTTGTCGGTGGATCACGATAGCAAATATCCTTCAACTTTCCGCTCAGAAAGAAATCCGGTTACATCAGATCTGGTGAACGTGCGGGCCATGGTATGGTGCTTCGACGACCAATCCACCTGTCATGAAATATGCTATTCAATACCACTTCAACTGCACTTGAGCTGTGTGCCGGACATCCGTCATGTTGGAGTGTTGGAAGTACATCACCATTCTGTCATGCAGTGAAACATCTTGTTGTAACATCGGTAGAACATTACGTAGAAAATCAGCATACATTGCACCATTTAGATTGCCATCGATAAAATGGGGGCCAATTATCGTTCCTCCCATAATCCCGCACCATACATTAACTCGCCAAGGTTGCTGATGTTCCACTTGTCGCAGCCATCATGGATTTTCCATTGCCCAATGGTGCATATTATGCCGGTGTAAATTACTGCTTTTGGTGAATGATGCTTCGTCACTAAATAGAACGTGTGCAAAAAATCTCTCATAGTCTCATAATTTCTCTTGTGCCCAGTGGCAGAACTGTACACAACATTCAAAGTCGTCGCCATATCTGGTGCATAGAAATATGGTACTGTTGCAATCGATGTTGATGTAGCATCGACGTTTTTGAGATTCCCAATTCTCCCACAATTTTTCTGCTACTGATGTGCGGATTAGCTGTAACAGCAGCTAAAACACCTGCTTGGGCATCATCATTTGTTGCAGATCATGGTTGATGTTTCACATGTGGCTGAACATTTCCTGTTTCCTTAAATAACGTAACTATCCAGCAAACGGGCCGGACGCTTGGATGATATCGTCCAGGATACCAAGCAGCATACATAGCACACGCCCGTTGGGCATTTTGATCACAACAGCCATACATCTACATGATATCAACCTTTTCCGCAATTGGTAAACAGTCCATTTTAACACGGGTAATGTATCACGAAGCAAATACCGTCTGCACTGGCAGAATGTTATGTGATACCACATTCTTATACGTTTGTGACTATTACAGCGCCATCTATCACAAAGCGAAAAAAGTGGTCCAAATAAAACATTCATATTTCTTCACGTACTACTCGAATATGTAATAAAAAATGGGGGTTCCTATTTTTTAAAAAACGCAGTTGATATCCGTTTGACCTATGGCAGTGCCATCTAGCCGGCCAACCATAGCGCCATCTGGTTTCCCCCTTCAAGCTAGACGAGTTTCGTTCTTTGTAGTTTTTTCAGTCTGCCAGTTCAGTTTCTTCAGCATCTCTGTAATACTATCCAATGGAACAAACAAACCTGTGTCCATTTGCGCCCGTCTCTGTACACTTTCGATATCCCCTATTAGTTGTATTTGGTACAGGCCCCACACACTTGAGCAGTATTCTAGGATGAGTCGCATGTGTGAATTGTAAACAATCTCCATTGTCGACTGATTACATTTCCCCAGTATTATATCAATAAACCGAAATCTTCCACTTGTTTTACTACCAACTACACCTGTGTGCTCATTCCTGTCCCTACAAAGCATTGCACCCAAGTATTTGTATGAGTTAACAAATTCCGACTGTGACTCGTTGATACTACAGTCAAAGCATATTACATTTCTTTGTTTTGAGAAGCACACAGTTTTAAATTTCTGAACAATTAAAGCAAGTTTCCGATCTTTGCAACACTTCAAAATCTTATCAATACTTGACCGAATATTTATGCAGCTTCTTTCAGACAGTACGTAATTATAGTTAACTGCATCATCTGCAAAAATACTGAGGTTACTATTAATATTTTCCACAAGGTCATTAATAAAAAACATGAACAGTAAGGGTCCCAGTACACATCCTTGAGGTACACCTGAAGTTACATCTACATCAAAACTCTGCAATCCAAGTTACGGTGCGTGCGTGGCAGAGGGTACCTTGTACCACTAATAGTCATTTCCTTTCCTGTTCCGCCCGCAGAAAGAATGAGAGAAAAACAAATGTCTATATGCCTTCATGAAAGTCTTAATTTCTCATATCTTATGTTCATGCTCTTTACCCACTACGTGTGTTGGAGGCAAGAGGATCATTCTGTAGTCAGCTTCAGATACCGGTTCTCTAAATTTACTCAACAGTGTTCCTTGAAAAGAATGTCACCTTCCCTCCAGGGATTCCCATTTGTGTTCCTGAAGCATCTTCGTAATAAACTTGCATGTTGTTCGGACATACCAGTAACAGACCGGCCCGTCTCTGAATGGTATACTTATACAATTGTCCTGCATAAATGATTTCTTGAATATAAAGTTTAAAACCTTGGCTTTAGTTTTGCTATCTTCGACTGCCATGCCAGGCTGGTCAACATGTGACTGGATTAAAGCTGTAGACTCACTCAGCAATTTCACACAGGACCAGAATTTTCTCAGTTTGTTGTTAAGGTATGATGGTGGTAGATGTTCTATGCTTTGCATCTTTTCACAAATGCATGAATTTTGTTCTTGTCGGCATTTGCGTGTTCTCTTTTGAACTGAGAGTGGTACAGCCTCTGTTTCCTCAGCATTTTCCAAATGTCATTAGTAAATCATGGTGGGTCTTTCCCGTCCTTAATCCACTTACTAGGCACATAATTCTCCAGACCGCAATTATGGTCTGCTTAAACGTTGCCCTTAATTCGTCTACGTCCATCTTACTGGAACTAAGTGATGTCAGTTCACTGTCTAAGTGAGATGCTAACAACTACTTATCTGCTCTTTATAGGAGAAACTCTCTCCTAGCCTTCTTAACTGATTATTAACTTTCATAACTATAGTTGCTATAATTACATCATGATCACTAGTCCCCATTTCTACACTGACGTTGTTGACAAGGTCCAGCCCTTTTGAAGCTACAAGCTCTAAGATATTTTCATTGTGTGTGGGCCGCTGAACTAATTGCTCAAGTTAGTTTTCAGAAAACTTGTTCAAAAGCATGTCACATGACTATCTGTCAGTACCTCCTGCAGTGAATCCTGTGAATCCTTAGACATCATAATCTATGCTCGGTAGGCTAAAGTGGTGTTACGTTAGTAATGCATGATCTGTGTATTTATGTGCTACTGAGCATAGGCATTCTGTGAATGACTCTACAACTGCCACAGCAGAGCCGGGTGGCCAATAAAAGCATTCAACTATTAGCTTGGTAACACTTAGACATTTTATATGTGACCCACAACTTTGACCTCAATAGATACAATGTTTTTGTCAACCGCAGTGAAAACTCCCCCTCCTATGGTCTCTAATCGGCCTTTCTGATATACGTTCCTTGACTCACTAAATATCTTAGACCTTTCCACTTTGGGTTTCAGCCAGCTTGCAGTCCCGCGAATAATTTGAGTGCTAGAACATTCCTGGAGTGCAGTAAATTCAGGAACTTTGTTATGAATGCTTAGACAATTTACTGATAAAGTTTTGACAGTCGAAGTGTCTTTACACTTAACGTGGTCTGACTTCCCTTGCTGAGTATTGACTGGCGAGTGTTCATCAGAGTACTTCAAACTTATTGCCTAGACTAAAAAGCCCTCATGTGCACACCCCAAGTACTCTGCTACCCTAGTAGCTGCTTCCTTTGTGTAGTGCACCCCTGACCTATCAAGGGGAGTCCTACAAATGCCCCTCTGACAACGAAGATCTAGAAATGTGCAGCCAAGACCGTCATAGAGTCAACGAATCCTTCACCACTTCCACCAGCCGCTGGTGTGAACTGAGGATGGCCTCAGAACTCATGCTACAGGCATCTTTGGTGCCGAAGTGAGCCACAACTTGCAGATGACTGCACCCTGGACGCTCCATAGCTACAGGCAATGCCACCCCCCACATCTCAGATGCCATGCTTCGACAGACATACCGAGTGCATGTTGGCTTTCTTTCCAGCCCTGATTGCTGCCTGCCTAAGGGGTTCCATAACACGCCTAACATTTGAGCTCCCGATAACTAGTAAACCCCTCCCACCATTTGCCTGCTCGGACCTTGCTGAAGGAGTGGCCACCTTTCCAGTCACAGTGTGAATGAACAAGACTAGATGACCAGTCTTCATATTGGGCCTCCGCTTCGAGCAAAGCAAATGCATTACCACCTGCCACTCACTAAGCTAAGAGAGCGGATCCACTGTGTGAGCACACTAGTAGGTGCCACAGTAGCAGAGCCCATGGACAAAACAGATGACACCTGAGATGTCCCATGCAGTGCACCAGGTTCTCCACCATCGCTACACCCTGAGACAGCAGCCTGAATGTGTCTGACTGTAGCCAGAAGTGCATTCAGCTGTTCACAAAGTTCGGCCAGCTCCTCCTGCATCAACACACAGCATGCACACATCCTATCAAGACTAACTGAAGATGTAAACTATAAAAACAGATAGAATCCTAGATACACAATGTGTCACCAATGGTTGCTGATGCCTGCAGTACAGATTGCCAAATTTGAAATTACAAAATGCGAGCTTACAACTCTTAAACAGAAACATGCTTGAAATTTAATAAATATGCTATGAGGAAAAGACCGGAAAAAATAAACACTTAACTTTCCTTTTTATAGATCTGTATCAGGCGAGGGATGACTCTCCACCCAAGATAAATTGCTGTGTCCTGACTACAAAAAAATTCTCAATCCAGTCACAAATATCACTTGATACCCCATATGATTGTACTTTGGATAGTAAGTGCAGATGTGATACAGAGTCAAATGCTTTTCAGAAATCAAGAAATACTGCATCTACTTGATTGTCTTGATCCAGAGCTTTCAGTATGTCATGCGAGAAAAGTGCGAGTAGGGTTTCATAAGATTTATGTTTTCATAATCCATGCTGGTTGGCATGAAGGAGGTCATTCTGTTTGAGAGCTCAGAGTATATCTTAAGATTCTACAACAGATTATTGTCAAATATATTGGACGGTAGTTTTGTGGATCACTTTTACTACCCTCCCTGCAAATGGGTGTTACCTTTGCTTTCTTCCAACTACTAGGCACAGTGTTTTCTTCGAGACATCTACAATAGAGTATAGTTAAAAGAGGGGCTAACTGAGCCATGAATCCAGCATAGGATGTGATGCGGGTTCCACTGGGCCTGGAACTTCGAGTAGTTTCAGTGATTTCAGCTGTTTCTCAATGCCACTGACACTAACATTCATTTCACCCAACTTTTCAGTGGTCCAAGCATTAAATTGGGGCATCTTTCTGGGGGTTTTCCTTTGTAAAGGAATATTTGAAAATTGGAGTTAAGCATTTCTGCTTTTGCTTTGCTACCCTCAATTTCAGTTCGTCTCGTCCACTTGGATCTGTACACTAACAGCCTTTATAAATGACCAAACCTTCATTGGTTTTTGTGATAGATCATTTTACAGTATTCTGCTACAGTAGTCACTGAAGGGTTTACACATTGCACTCTTGATAGCCAAATGTGTTTAATTTAGTATCTCTCTATCTACAGCCCTATGCTTTGTTTTACACCTATTATGCAGTAGCGTCTGTTTCTTCAGAAGTTTCATTATAGTAATTGTATATCATGGAGGGTTCCTCCCATTGTGGACTGTTCCATTGGGTACATATCTATCCAGTGCATGGTCAACTATTCTTTTAAACTTGAACTATAGTTCCTCCACATGCCCCTGTCCTATGCTAAAAGTATCAAGTTCCTCATCGAGATATCACACCACTTTTATAGTAGCTTTAGTCATCCGTAGATCTCTTTTTACAAGGATATAGGACATGTCAAAGTATTTACAAGTTTAGACCAATTTAAAATAAGCTAATTCATATACACATATACCGGGTGATCAAAAAGTCAGTATAAATTTGAAAACTTAATAAACTACGGAATAATTTAGATAGAGAGGTAAAAATTGACACACATGCTTGGAATGACATGGGGTTTTATTGAAACCAACCATATTGCTAGACGCGTGAAAGATCTCTTACGTGCGTCATTTGGTGATGATCGTGTGCTCAGCCGCCACTTTCGTCATGCTTGGCCTACCAGGTCCCCAGACCTCAGTCCGTGCGATTATTGGCTTTGGGGTTACCTGAAGTCGCAAGTGTATCGTGATCGACCGACATCTCTAGGGATGGTGAAAGACAACACCCGATGCCAATGCCTCACCATAACTCCAGACATGCTTTACAGTGCTGTTCACAACATTATTCCTCGACTACAGCTATTGTTGAGGAATGATGGTGGACATATTCAGCATTTCCTGTAAAGAACATCATCTTTGCTTTGTCTTACTTTGTTATGATAATTATTGCTATTCTGATCAGATGAAGCGCCATCTGTCAGACATTTTTTTATTTTTTACTTTTTATTTATTTATTTTGTTTTAATAAAACCCCATGTCATTCCAAGCATGTGTGTCAATTTGTACCTCTCTAACTACATTATTCCATGATTTATTCAGTTTTCACATTTGTACTGACTTTTTGATCACCCGGTATTTACAGACTTCTAGTTAGACGTAATCATTAGATTTACTCCTGGTACTCAATACTTATTTGTAGAAAAACTTATTGAATAATGTAATGTCACACTGTTCACTCATATCTCACTATCAGTCACTGCACACACTATACACCCATTGTTTCATACCACCACACACACACACACACACACACACACACACACTGGTGATGTCTGGGCCATATTCTGTACCACAACTTCCGATTTGCTATCCTGAAAAAAGTGAGTCAGCATCCCTCCACAATGAGTGAGATGTTGAGCTCAGAAAGAGGAAGAGGTGTTAGTATTGTGCCATGCATAGCTTGGGGGTAAGCAATTACTAGAAAGAAAAAAAAAGATGGAAAAAACATAAAGTGAAGATGTTATGTGGAATGTTGGATATTTTATAATCATTATTATTTATTTGTATAACATTTTTTATGAAACCCCTACTCTGCTTTAGCTAAGTAATCCTTCAATGTATAAATATTATTGCATAATAGGTACTTTTTAGCTGCCTTTTTAAGTAAGTGTATTTTTGCAATTTCTTTAATCTCTTTTGGTAATTTATTGTACAGTTTTATTCCTTGGTAGAAAATGCTGTTTCGAGTTTTATGTCTATCTTTTCTTGGTAGAGTCTATCTCTTGTTGCATGGTCATGGACAGAGCTGTTTGTGCAGTAATTACCAATGTTATTTTTGATGTGTACAGCTGACTGATAAATGTATTCACATGGAGCAGTTAAAATCCCCCAGTGTTCTGAAGAGATCTTTACAATGAGCTTGACTGGTATTTTTGGTTATTACTCTTATGTCTCTTTTCTGGAGTTTGAAAATTGTGTTCATATTTTGTGCATTTGTTCTCCAAAAAAGAATTCCATAGCTAAGAATTGAGTGTACATATGAACAATATGTAACTAAAAGACACTGCATGTTACACACTGATGATAGGGTTCTAAGGGCATAACATGCTGATGACATTCTGTTTGCAAGTACCTTTGCGTGTTCATACCACTTCAACTGAGAATCGATATTCATTCCTAGAAATTTTGCATTTGTTGCACAGTCTATAAAGGTGTCATCTACATTTAATTTAACATTGTCATATTTCCTCTTCAAACTGAAATTCGTGGCTATGTTTTCTTTATGTTCAATGTCACTTTATTGCTTATTGACAGATCAGAAACTTCCTTGAGAGTTTCATTTGCTTTCTCAGCAAGGAGTTCTCTTGTTTTCTCAATGACTATAATATTGCTGTCATCAGTGAAGAGGATTTTTTTCACCATGAATAACACTAGTCATTGATTTGTATCAGGAATAGTAATGGTCCTAATACGCTATCTTGCAGAACCCCTATATTAATGTATTTTGGTTCTGATAAGTGTTTTACTAAACGTTTAGATCTGTTTGAAGTATGTGTTATCTCTACTCTTTGTATCCTATCAGCTAGGTATGAACAAAACCAGTCATTAGCTACCCCTCTTATTCCTAATGCTTCTAATTTATTTAATAGAATCTTGTGGTTGACTGTATCAAATGCCTTAGAAAGATCCAAAAATATGCCTCTTTATCAAGAGCATCAATTACAACTGTTGTGAATTCTACTATGGCTGACTTCGTATATTTGCCACTTCGGAACCTAACTGTGATTCGCTTAAAAGATTGTATTTATTCAGGTAATTCATTAATCTGTCTTTTGTAATTGCTTCTATTATTTTTGAGAATGCTGACAGCAGGGAAATGGGCTGGTAATTTTCTATGTCTTCTGCATTACCTTTGTTAAGCAAAGGTACAACTCTTGCCTGTTTTAACTGCCCTGGAAATGTTCCTGATGTGATGTGAAGGACTAATTTATTATATTTGTTAAAGGGAAGTGTATAATCCCAATGCATTGTTTCAGTACACACATTGGTACTTCATCTAAGCCTACTGGCGTTTTATTTTTTAGTTTTGGAACAGTTTTATTGACTTCATTCCCTGTGGTTGGAAGTAACAACATTGTATTTAATGCAAAATTATTTACAGGTGTTATATTTGTTTTGGGGAATTTTTGCTGTAACTTCTCTGCAATACTTGAAAAATGCTTGTTTGCATAGTTAGCTAAGTGCTGTGGATCATTTATTACTTTATCCCCCTCCCTTAGCAGTATGTTATTTTGCGATTTTTTGCCTCTCCCCGTTTCCTTTTTTTTATAACATCCCAGACAGCTTTGCTTTTATTCTCTGCATTTTTTTGTCATTAAATGACTTTTTTGCAGCAATCAGCACCTTCCTATAGATCTTTCTTCGTCTGTGATAGAAATTTAAGAATTCTGAATCATTGCGAATCTATTTCATGGAACTGAGGTGTTTAAGTGTTCAGAGGGACTTCTTAATATCTGCTGTTATCCATCTGTTTTTGTGAGATGTTGATACAGACATGCATACTTTTGGAAACACCTTTTCAAACTTCATATTAAACAATGTGGAGAATTTAGAGAATTTCATATTCACATTGGTTTCCTTGTACACTTCGTCCCAGCTTTGTTTTTGTAGTTCCTTTGAAAAATTATTTATTTTGATTTCTGATAGGTGACGTTTATAGGGTTGTAGTTCAGGAAATGATTCAATGCTTGATTTTAGTGTTGTTATTTGACAGAGATCGTCTGATAGTCCGAGATCTTTTACAGCTACATCACATTTTTCCCTGTCCATATTTGTGGCCACATGGTCAATTACTGATGAAGTCGTTGTGGTAACCCTTGTTGCACTGTTGGCCATTAGGGACTTGCCAAAACTTTGAAGGATGTTTTTGAAGGTGCTGCTGGATTCATTTATGGTATTAGCGTTGATGTTAACGTCCCCACACACAATTATGTTGACCTTTGTACTCGAGACTTTATCTAGAACTTCTGATAATTTATTGAAAAAAGTGCCTGCACTACCACCGGGAGATCTATACACACACAAAATGATTAATTTCTTGGTGATATCAAGTGCTGTTAATACAATAGCTGATATTTCAAAGTGTTTGTCTTCACTTACTGTACTGAGATCATGTCTTGATTTGAACTTTGTTCCTTTTCTGATATAAATGCATGATCCTCCACCACTTGAAGTAGTTCTTCAGTAAGAGTTTGCCATTTCATACAATGATAATACTACATGTTGGATTTATGTGTCTCTACACCAGTGCTCAGTAATACAAACTACTGTGTTGTTCAAAGATTGGAGCTCAACTTCTAATAGTTGTATTTTATTTTTTAATGATTGCATATTTTGATGGAGGATTGTTAAGTCTGTGAAATGCCCCATGTTACTCTTTCCAATTGTTTGTTTTTCTTTGTGACATCTGGTATGTGTGATATTTGAAGTGTTAAAATATGTGTTGTGAGTGATTGATTCAGTATTTTTTAAACTGCTGGAGATGCTCTTTAGACAGGGGAACCTGTTGTCTGGATTTATCCTAAAAAAGACCTACTTTTCCTACCTATGACAACAGGTATTTGACCATGTGTGGCCCGAGATCCACACCCTATACTTTCATGAATCAGCTGTAGCAATCTTCCCTTCCCAGTCCTGTTTAGGCCTAGTGAAACGCCATCTGTTGATAGTCCCGACGGGCACCAGAGAAACATGAGCAAAGTTGGCTACCCTCAGAGCCATCCCTAACCCCACATTGATTCGCCTCACAGCTAAATCAAGATGTGATCAATCATAATGCTGGAACAGCTCTACAAAGTGTACATTAGTGCCATGAGTCAGGGGAGCTTTCTTGTCCAGGTCACCACCTATGTCCTATGCCCCAACCCTGTCCAAACTGTTTCCCACCCCATCCACTATCACTACATGGTCCTCTTTTGTAAAGGCCTTACGTAAAGACCCTAGGTCCTCTATCACATATCTTAGCTCTACGTTTGGCTTGGAAATACTGATGGCCTGGTACACTGCCCCTAAACTTTCCTGTAACTGAGGGCCTACACCTCGCACATGGGTACTACCTAGTAGGAGCACTTTCTTCTTCCTAACACTTTGTACATTCCTACGCTTCTTGGCCTCGATTGAGGTGTTTTGCACATTTCCTGCTACTCATTCTACCTGAGGCTCATCTCCACTACTCTGGCAATGGTAAATACCTGTTTTTGGTGTTGATGATAAAACAGTCAGACCGTGTCCTCTTTCTTCCTGTCCTCCTACCAGCTGCCAGTTCCCAACCACCCTCTTCCCCTCTATATCCCTTGATCCTTATCAGTTCCTTCCTTGCTTCCTCCAACTGTGCTTGAAGGGCACAGATTTTGCTTTCCTGTTTCCCAATCAAAATGTTCCTACTGCATACTCTGCAGTTCCAGGAGAGAGCCTCTTCTGTTCTCCCAACATTCTCCCCACTGCACCCCATCCCCCCCCCCCTCCCCCAGTGAAAATATTTCCTACAAGATTGGCAACAAAGCCCTCTACTTACAACCCTATAACAGCCCCCGCATTTCTCACTCATGGTCAGTTTTGAAAGAATAATTAAATTTAAAGAATGTTTTAAATTTGTCAAGGACGCGAGATTGACTGCGTGTAAACAAAACACGACACACAGGTCTTTTGTGTGGTGCTTATTGTTTTTGTACTGATTTAGAAATACAATGACAGAAGAATGAATTTTTAATTACTGTACTTTTAGAGAATTTATGTTATCAGGCATGTTTGGTCAGGTTTTTAAACATTTATAATTCAGGAAATTTAGGCCTAGATTGCATCTATCTTACTAGTAAAAAATATGAAACATGTTAATTAAATACAATTTAGAAATGTTTGATTACACTTTCATTGCGACAATAGAAACTGATGAAACTAGTAGCTGTCTGTTTTAAATGAATTTTGCGCTATTAAGAAAACTTAAGTAGAATGTTCTGTGTTTATGTCACGCAAAATTTCGGGTTATGTCGCGATTATCGGGACTTCAGCTAAAGAACAAGTTTTTTCAAGAACAAGCTTTGCTGGGACGCTAAAATTCAGTTGTGTGACAAGAACAGACACTACAGCAAGTATACAAAATAAAGAAAATTTAAATTTGACACTATTTTCTCTTAAATAAGTTCTTTTAGTTGACGAAGAAAATACCTGTGATCTCACGCAGTGGCCATCTGGGATATATCACATTTTATTTGCCGTCTGTACTTTGGTACTCTTCGTTTCCATGACCGCCTCATGATCGCTGATACCAGTTTCAATGTGGACATCCTCAAAGAGATCAGTCTATTTGTTGCATTTAAATTTAATATATTTCCATCATGAGTGGAGTTCTGAACTGTTTTGTCTCAATAGTTTTCAGAAAGGGCATTCAGTAACTTTTCACAGAATGTTTTGTCACACTCACAACTGTAAAATGTAAATGTTGTGTGATTAGGGCCTCCTGTCTGCAGACCATTCGCTGGGTGCAAGTCTTTCGATTTGACGCCATTTTGGCGACCTGCTCGTCGATGGGGATGAAGTGAATGATGATTAGGACAACACAACACCCAGTCCCTGAGCGGAGAAAATCTCTGACCCAGCCGGGAATCGAACCCAGGCCCCTAGGATTGACATTCTGTCGCACTGACCACTCAGCTACTGGGGGGGCAGACACACTCACAACTAAGAAAACTTAATGTTACCAACTGATTGTTGGACGATTTAAGTCTCCACCGATGATCACAGCATGATCAGGGAACCTAAGCAAGTGAACAGAGGTTTTCTGTTAAATCTTTGGTTACATCAAGAGGTAAGTATGGTGGTCAGTAGAAAGATCCAGTTACAATTTTATGGCCACTGCTGATTCTGAGTCTTGCCCAAACAGTCTTGTGTGCAGGTTCAGTTTCTGTCTTGGTGAATTTGAGTTTGTTGTCTACTGTGACAGATAGTTTTGGGTCACTTGCAGCTGTCATTATCTGGACTGGATGGAGAGTCACCTAATCTAGAAAATCATTGTGTGCACCCCACACACAGTCGACTACCTGACTAGCAGGTGTTGTGCACACCTAACATGTTTAGGGGATGCTACAGATCTCTGTCTTGCTGTGCAAGTCCAGGAAGTCGCAGCCTTGCTTGTCACACAACTTTTGAAGTCTCTGGTTCAGTCCTTCCATGCAAAGCAGAACTAGGGGACCATGATCAGTTCTGTGGAAAATGCTGCAAATTGTGAGATTTATTGAAACTCCCTCTGCAAATCTGGTCTCATCAGTCTTGTCCCCTGACATGTTAAGGTACCAAGGCATAATTGGCTGACTTTCGTCACCATTGTTAGGTGAAATATATTGAATGAACCTAGATATTTCAGAAATGCTTACTGTTTTGTACTATCACATAAAAGTTTCACTTAGTCAAGTAGTCGCAGTACATCATAAAACCATTATACTTTGTGTTTATGTGACATAATGTAAGCATCAGTCACTGACAGTAACTCTGTTAAAGGCAGTCTGCTTCATTGTAATCTTATAAACAATATTAACATTGTTGCTGCCCTGGCGAGTAAAGTAATAATGTTTATAATAAGAGCCTCACTTACAGTGAACTGTATCGTGGGCTAAATTATGGAATGGGCCCAAGTTGAAAGTCTTCCTGTTGTGGTGTATGATATTTGACTTTATTTACAGCATGGAAATTTAACCATCAGCTTTCATTGTAGATATAAGTAGTCTAGACATATCATATTTCACATCTAAGCATGGTGCAGAATTTAATGAAGTAAACAAACCTGTTGAGCAGTCACAGTCAATAACTTGAGAAAATTGGACAATTGCTTTAGGAATAAGGCAACATGGACAAAATTGATATAAGCAAAGAAAAATCTACAAATATATGGATTATTTGCAGTTTTCATTGTGCTGAAATTCACTGCTTCAACAGTCGACTGACCAGCCTTCAAACCAGATGACAACTTCATGAATGGCTGCATAAATTGATCCCAGGCATTTGGAAATTACCACAGCAGAATTTGTTATGCACAACTGTCTCACTTAGTGGAATCCATCCAACCCCATAGGTGTAATGGTGAAGGATCACAGCACATTTGGTTGAATTTCAGCCGTATAGGACAAGGTAGGTTTTCAGACGGATTGTGCTTCTGGATTACTGATTTCAATAATCGTTTTAATTGATTATGTCACTTATTCTTTTCTCCAGGCACCATGGGGTTGGATTGAATGTTAGACGGGAGACAGCTTTCCGTACAGCTCTCTCCAAATTAACGTTAAATATGCAGTTTACTCTATAGCTGACTGTAAACTTAAGTATTATCCATGATTAAAGTGCTAACATTTTACAGAAAATAATACAGAATTACAACTATTTGAGTGGAATTGAATGAGGTATATAAGAAGGTGAACCTAGTGTATTTCATGTATGATATCTGATGGGTGACATATGTGAATACAAAGTCCTCCTGTGGTAAATGAGAAGTGAAATTTCTATGAGTGATTTTTGTATCAACATTTTTAATTGTGTTGATATATATACATGGTGCTTCTGCCATTTACTGATTTACTTGTGCAAAACTACAAACATTCGAGTGAATTTTTTGTGATAGTACGGCAGGAATTCTTAATAATACTGCTTGAAGTAACAGGAATAATACTAAATGCTGTTTAGTGTTAAGAGTAACTCATAGGAAATGTGTGAATTGAATTGGGATCATTTTGTTTTTTATGTTTGTTAGATTTTTACATGTCTCAGGGCTCTTGCTTATGATGTGGAACAAGTCAGTTTTACAATTATAGGAAATCTCTGTGGAAACTGGCAACTTGATCATTTACATAATGTCTTGGTTTTTTCCGTATTACATGTGTACATTGTTTCACATTTTGTTTGTTCATTGTCTCACCACTTCTCTTAAAAAAAATAGTACGCAAACACATGCACAAGTGTGTGTGTGTGTGTGTGTGTGTGTGTGTGTGTGTGTGTGTGTGTATGTGTGTGTGTGTGTGCAAACCACTTCTACTACTACTACTACTACTACTACTACTACTACAACACCACATTCAGAAATCCTATGGAGCAGGTGTCAAGCAGATTAGATTTCAGTTTGTGTATTATCCCTTAAATTGCTGTACAAAAGTGTTGGAAGATCGGTTGTTCTAAGTGTGGATATCATTTGTGTTGAGTACACCTCTCTGTCATAAGCAGTGATTCAACAAATTATTCTGATTTACAAAATGCTTCAGAGTCCACCTGCAGTAAATACTAGTAACACACACATCTCAGGAATAGTTTTTCAAACGCATCAAATGTAAATAATGCAAGTAAATATTCTGGCAACCAATTATTATGTATTCGTGATAAAACACCCCTGGTGGTCCAGCAGATGTGATGATGCTATATAGGTCAAATGGCTAGCATGGGTAAAATGGAAATAGCACAAGAATGCCACCAATCTACAAGCCTTTATTACATAAAGGAAGACCACAAACTTTCAAAGGTACGACTCTAGAGATCTATACAAGGGCCTCAAACAGACGACCCAGTTCACACCTTCTTCTTTATATCTTCAGTGAGCAGGCGAATCACTTTGCCTCAGTAATAGTGAATGCACAAAAACACTAGATGACTATTTGTAGGAACCTCTAAATGCCAAAGAACCTACTCACACCTCCCAGTTAGAGAAGCCAATGATCCCAACAACAAGCACATCCCTCCTCCCAATACAAAGAAGTCAGAATAGTTGTAAATCTCCTCAAAAAGAGCAAAGCTCGTGGGAAACTGGATTAGTGGCAGAAATACTGAAACTAGCAGGAGAAAATGCAGACAGGCATATACGTACAGCTGTCTTGGACACACACCATACAGCTGTCTTGGACACATGGCCTAACAAGAAACTGCCAGCCAGCTAGACATCAGCCATTATCCGCCCAGTTCACAAAAAAAGAAACCGAAAGAGACCCCGGTAATTACGAAGGAGTATCACTCCTTGCAATCTCACACAAAATCTTTTCCAAGATTTTTGAACGACACTTAACGAGGCAGCTGGACAATGAGTTAGGGGAATATCAAGCAGATTCCAGAGCACAGAGAGTCCTGCATTGAACAAATGCAAAACCTCAAGACCCTCCTCCAGTAGAGCAAGAAACAAACCAGACAGCAGAACTTCCAAAAGGTATACGACTCTGTGGGTAGAACAGCTCTCTGAATACTAAGAGAACTAGCACTGAATGAAAAACTCAGTAGGTTGGTGCAAGCCACCTTGTACTGTGCCAAATCCTAAGTAAAGTTTAGAGGACAACTCTCAGAGAGTTTCCTGTTTGATACAGTGGTGAGACTAGGAGACTATATTTCATCTATATTATTTAACTGTGCTCTGGGAAAAACTGTCAGGGACTGGATCAGATCTCTCCCACCGAACACCTGATGAAGGATGGGTATCAAAGCAGTCAAATAAGGATCCCATACATGGCCTGAAATTACTGGCAAACAATGTGCAAGGGTCTTCTGTGCAATTCCAAACACTGCAGTTAGTAACAGGGAAACAGGTCTGTTGTTCATCATCGGAAAGACTGAGTTAATTACCAGTATTAAAGATGGCCCTAGAATGGTGAGTGTCAGTGTTATCAAGCATATTAAGAAAGCCTGAACCATAAAGTGCTTTGGAGAATGGATCTCAGTGAAAGAGTAGCTCTCAAACAAAGGAAAATCAAACTAGATAGGGCATACTGTGCTTGCAGAAAAACGTATGCCACATAATATCTCTAAATGCGTATCAAACTAACACATATAACACAGTAGTGAGACAGCCAGTCCTCAGTGCAGCAATGTGCCTATCCCTAACCAAGAAGAGTCCTCAGATTACAAGAAAGGAGATTTATGTAAAAGATAGTGGGACCAAAGATCCTACTAGATTGGAGACAATGGTACAAACCTGATTGTGAACTCTATTAACAACAATGCTATTAGAAGAAGGCAATCATCTTTCTATGACCACCTGCAGGGAAAATAAACCTGTAAGCTGTTCTGTAAGATATTCTGAGCAGCTAACAAGAGTAAAACCACTGAATCCCAGTGGATCAAGCAAATAGAGGAGTACCTTGCAAAACATCATACGAGGCAAGACATAATAAGTAACAGAGGTGACTACCATTTACCTAATGAAACCTGACCCTTCCTAATATCCCCTACATAAGCACCACAGTGAAACCAGGAAACGGTCTGAAGAATGAAAAATGGAGTTCAGTAGTAAAATTGGAAAACAGAAAATCTCAAGGTGCTAAAAAGAATACAAATGTTTAAACCTCAACTAGAACACCAGGAGTGGCAAACAACAGCACACCTAAAACAGAAACTGTTGCCCACAGGTGGCCCAATAAAGTTAAAACAATATATCTTGCATAGCATTTCTTATCCACACTCAGTATATTTTCTTCCATGGTGTATTTATGGCTCAAATGTTACAATACATTGTATGTAAATGCTACAGCATCAGAATGTTTCCTAATCCTTCTTTTTTGAAACAGTTACCTTGGCCGTGATGTACAAATATGTATGTTCTATGTTGTATCATTCTTTTCTATTGTTAGTCCCTCCTGGGGAACACCGTCTTATTGTAGGCACCTTCAGTGCTGTTCAGGGAGGTTAGCATGCCTCGGTGATACTGACTACCATGCCAATGGTAGCCTAGCTACTGGCAGGACCACCCGGAGCAGACAGGCCTCAGCAAAGGTGTCTGACGAAAAGTGTCCCACAACTTGGGGAAGAGAGGGCTGCTTCTTTTTTCCACAGGGATCTCCATCAGCAGTGGTTGGGCATGGGCACTGCAACCCTGGGGTTCCTGAGCTGGCGACTGGCCGGTGCCGTCAGACTGCTTCTGCTGTTAACTCTGGGAATACTTCAGGGACCACGGTTAGTTGTGACAGTGGAATGTTGTATGTTTAGGAGAACGGTTGCTGTGACTTCACTGCCTGGACTGCAGGCGAGGTGCACACCTCCATAAAAAATGATTGGCAGAAGTATACCCATGCAGGAAACTTAGCTGCAGATAGTTGCTGCATATGCAGTACATGGTATGGATGCAGCAGGTTCTCAAGAAGCACTTTCCAGATTGTCATGTGGTCAGCATTACTTATTTCAACTAATTGGCTGACACTAGGGCTGTCATCAACTGCACTGCCTCCAATGTACTCCCGTTGGGACATTGTCGTTCTGGAAATCTCTCACATTACCAGAGAAGGAAAGTTGCCACTCACCACATAGCGGAGATGCTGAGTCATGATAGCCACAACAAAAAGATTCACACAATTGTAGCTTTCGGTCATAAAGGCCTTTGTCATGCGCACGTGCACGCGCGCGCGCGCGAGTGTGCATGTCTACTGCTGAAAAAGGCCTTTTTGGCCAAAAGTTACAATTGTGTGAATCATTTTGTTGTGCCTATCGCGACTCAGCATCTTCGCTATATGGTGAGTGGGAACTTTCCTTTCTGGTATTGTTACATTCCATCCTGGATTTTCCATTGTTTGATTTTTGACAATATAAACATTGGGTTTCATGGTTATTACCATCTGCTAATTCATACAGAAAATGAGCATGTGCCAACTCCGCATTTGCTTACAGTTCCATTGCAGTGTACTGGAAAAAAAGTCCATAATGACCACTGCACCATTGATGCTATGTGCTTGGTGCTAGTAGAGCGATGGTATCAGTCAAATGTCAACACAAGCAATGAAGTGAGTAACATGTGAACATTACTTTTGTTCAAACACTGGCAGTGAACCTGAGTATTACAGCTTTTCATACATTGTCACTAAATGTAACCAAGAGGAATCCTGGTATGTTTTGTTGCAGTTTGTTTTTCTTGATTAATGTGATTACGAAGAGGAGGAGGAAATGGGCTTTAACTTGGAAATAAAGTGTTTCTAATTCCCAGTCCACACAACACATTGAGGAATATTTCCTGAAAGTTTGGCCATACCTTTTTGTTACACATTGTGGTAACAAGACACTATTCTGCCATAACACTTTGATTGTAATCAAGAGAGCAGAAGAAATCTTAGAGAAGGTATTCCCTTTCTGTATTCCCAAGACATTAAAAAGCATTAAATGACTTCATAACGGAACACTTCTAGTTGAAACTGCCTTGTCACACCAATTATACAAGCTTCTGGGCTGCCAAGTCTTAGGTGGCTACCCTGTTCTGCCTGAGTTGCATAACACCCTTTACTTGTCTAAAGACATGTTTACCTGCTCCAATGTAATGGAGATGGACCATGAGGAATTACGTGCGGAATGGAAGAAATGGATGTTATGGAACTGCAGTACTATCTGAGGAAAGTCAGTGGCATATTGGAAAACACTGCAGCATTTATAATAACCCCTGAATATATTCTTGCAGGCTATATCTTAGAGATCCAGCTCATGTATCAGGGATCATCTGGTAGGGTGCAAGAAGTGCGAAGTTTACAAGAAGAAAAGGAAACTACAGCAGTTGAAAGTTACAAGACACATGCCATATGACTAAGCTAACAAAGCTTTCAAAGCCGTGCAGCCTCCGGCATTTCCTGCGACTTTTGCTTTCTCTGCCTTTAAGAATCCAGTTGCCAAGTATGATGCTTCCACAAAAACACAGACCATACTAATCAATTCCTCCCACAGGGTCTTCTATATTGCTGTGGAACTTAAATGGTTACCAATTGTAATTGAAAGGATTGCAACTACTGGCCCAGGACAGGCCATTCTGCGTCTGCTTACAAGAAACTCATTTTAAAGTCACCAATGTGGCTGAGTTAAGGAACTACCACTCTTACAGGAAGGGTGATATTACTGGAGATAGGACTGAAGGTGGGATGGGTGTTTTCATTGATGACAGATGCAACTCCTCTCCTGTCCCTTTTACTATAGCCAGGTAAGCAGTTGCAGTGGAAGTTCTCACACCCATTAAGATCGCAGTATGTTCTTTTTGTGTTGCACCTCATGGGTCCATTGGATGCAGGTGCACTGACAGAGCTTCTCGGAGTGCTCCCCTGCCCATTCCTCCTCATAGACGACTTGAGTGCACACGATCTGCTGAGGGGCTTGGCTACTACATCTCCAAGGGTCAAATTATTGAGTGCCCTGTCCATTTGGAGAGTAGGTGTCTTTTTGATTTTGGATAACACTTTTCTACATCTACAGGGTAATTTTCAGACACTGACCTTTCTTTTGCTCTCCAGCTATTGCAGACTCAATTCAGTGGAAAGTGGCTACAAATTTGTGTTCCAATGACTACTTCCAATTGTGTATCTGCGTGCTGACTCAGACGGAAGTTGACAGGAGGCCATATCTCCGACATTACCTGAATCACACCATTCCAGAATGTTGGATCAGAAGAGGAGGAGCAGCTGAACAACTTCATTGCCAGTTGGCCTCCCAGGTCACAAGACCTCACACTTTGGGACTTTTATTTGTGGGGTTACGTGAAGGACTGTGTTTTTACCCCCCCTATGCCTGACACTCTTGAAAGTCGGTGACATCACATTGTTGAAGCCATGAACTCAATAACAGAGACCAACTGCTTCATGTGTGGCAGGAAATGAGCCACCGTTTTGATATTTGTCATGTAACACATGGTGTTCACATTGAATGCATAAAAATTTGAACTTTTCTCTTTTCAGGAACATTAGAATTGTGTTTCCATCTTTCGTAGTTTGGAAGCAATAAATGATTGAAATCTATTCCTTCCTTTTGAATAGCCCTGGATAACAGATTCTTATGAAGATGTTAATTTTGTCTGTGATACAAGCCCGTTGTCAGAAAATTTCAGCTTCTTTTCGATGCAATATGTCCAGAACAACCGTGGGATGCAGTGCATATTGGAATTTGTCTTTTAACCAAACGAAGAAATATTCATCAGCAAAAAACTGGTAGATGTGCTCATGACTTTTGATAACATGAGATTCCCAAGGTGATGTTTCTGTCGGGTTTCTTGTTCACTTGCTAAATGAGAAAAGGAAAGTTCTCTATTGCTGTAATTCAATCACAGAACCATGCATCATCATATGTAATAATGAACATAACAAATGCTCCTTTCACACTCGGAGTATTAGTCACATAACTACTTCTTCATCCGTTTGGTGTAAAGATTTATCTTTATAGCAGATGTCTATGAACAGATCATTTGCAACTATGGATTCTGGATAATCTTGTTTTTAGTAATGAACATGACTTTTCTTTCAACTTCTACAACGTTAGCCGCAAAAGAAAGTAATATTTTGTCCTTACATATGCTGCGGGCCCAATTGAGAAGTAATTAATGAATATTAGTAGTGTATGGTAACTTTTTTATTAATATTATATTTGTAGAGGATAGATTTGCAATTAATAATAATAAATTGTCAATTTCATTCTTTGGAAAAAATTACATGTTGTGTTTGAGATTAAATGTTTGACTTATGTTATTTTGCTTTTTTTATAAATTTTTTGCAACACAATCACATGAGAATTTTACAATGCCATATTCGGTTTCAGCCAGGCAGCGATTATCTTCAGTCCAAACGCACGTGCTGCAAGCAGTTGCCATTGTGTTATCCAGACAACTACTCGGCTGGTTAAAACCAGATACTGCATTGTGATATGCACATGTGACTGTTGTAAAAAAGGAAAAAGTGATCATTCTCTAAAGTGCAGAGTGTCATTGTAGATTTTTAAATGATACTTCAGTATTAATTTCATGTAAAAGACTACTCTCCTAAGGAAGGTAGAGACAATGGATTGTAGTATAAACATTTCATGTGTAATGTGGTTATCTCTTTGACAGGTCTCATATGTGGATTGGCTATATATAACTTTATCATCATTGCATTACCTTTTCCATTGGCACTTTATAAAAAGCTCTTGAATGAACCTGTTTCACTCCAGGATCTTAAAGGATTGTCACCATCAATGGCCAAGTAAGCATTATCAACTTAATACAAAAACATAAGGTGGTATAGATAGTAACGACTTTGTTTTCTTTTCTTTATAGCCTTGTGAAGGAAATAACTGAAACTTGTTAGTACTAATTAGATAAATAAATGATTCTAAGTTATCACCTCTTTTATGAGAATATCTGCCAGTCATGCATTCCTTTCTTGCCATTGTTAAATTTAACTTTTATTAATATTTTTATTTATGTGAGGAAAGGTATTTTATTATTTTGAAGATTATGGTATGGTGAAAGTTGTCTAAACATGTAAGCCTATGTACTAGGCTTTATACTTTCTGGGGTGGAAACAAGAAGTACACATGCTGACACAGACACTCACCTGTACCAAAGGTGACATTTATTGTTTATGGGTAGTTGCTGAGGCTAAAAGGCATTTGGGGAGAGGGGGGATGTTATATGGCCACTGGGAGAGGCAAAGATATACAAGGAGAAAGAGCATGGGGAGCTAAAGAGGATGACAGAAAGGAAGGTAGGTGGTGGCTTTCAACATAGGTAGCACAATGAGAAGTGAAAAACTGACAGTTACTAAACTGAGAGACATAAATATTGAAAAGTGGAAAGCAGTGATGCCAAGTTTGGACATGCAAGGAGTGGTGCATAAAAGGATAAAGAGGAAAGTTATGGTGAAGGTAGAGGACTACTGGAGCTTTACACCAGGAGGATTGTGTGAATAGAGGGTATGCCAGATGGGCTGTTTCCACATCTGTAGTTCAGAGGAATTGATGTGGGAAGAAAGGATCCAAATGGCACAAGTATGAGAGCCAACTTTTAAGCTTTTGCAAAAACAATGAAAGAAAAACATTTTTTGTACACGCAATTTTATTGTTCTTCAAAATATTCACCTTTAAAATTTATGCACTTATTCACGTGTACAAACCAATTGTGGAAACACTTTTTCCACTATGGTATTGGTGCCTCAAAGACATGGTTTTTGAAGGATACAACAATTTTTTGAGGTACCGAAAATCACCACCCACACGTTTGTTTACAACATAAAGTGACAAAAATAAGTTGTTCAGTGACAAACTGGGTGAATGCAGGCAATGAGCATTAATTTGTTATATTTCTTTTTAAAATAATCTGTTGTTTGACACAGTGTGAGACACATGGCATTTTTATTGTGAAGAGCGATGCAAAAATTTGTGGTTTTTCTTGGTTTAATTGATGACTTATGGCAAGTAAAATTGTTTTATACCATTCATTATTAACTGTTATTTGGTCATCTAAAGCAATGACAATGACTTGTCCATTGTGCCAAAGAAACATGCAAGTTTTTCTCACAAATTCTTCATGAAAGAACCACTTTTGTTGCTTTTTGTTCATCTTGGAACACCCAAATGTTAATTTGAAGCTTAGTTTGTGGCTCGTCCAAACATATTCAGGTTCTGTCTCCTTTTGTGATGTTGCGTACAAATTTTACAGTTCCTTACTGCAAGTGACACAAGCCTAAATATTCACGCATAATAGAATGTACTGCAGTCTTTGACATGCCTAAGGATGCATCAGTCTCCCGGTAAGTCACATGTTGGTCCTTCTCGGTCATGTGATGTGCTTAATCGATATATTTGAAACAACAGTCATTTTTACTTGTCTTCAGGAAATTCACCACATGTGGAAGAATTACACTGACAAAATTTAAATGCTCACTGTCAGAAATTTACTAGGTAAATTTCTGGACTACCATTGTTTCAACAGTAACAAATGACTAATTTTGAAATAATAGCAGTGTCCCATTTCAATACTGTTTTTTTTTAAAAAAAAAAAAAAAAAAAGGAAGATGCCTCACTTACTAGAGCAGTTGTTGAAGGGCTTTATGAGGGGTAGTCATAAAGTTCTAATCATCACCTCAAAAAAATTAAGTTACATAATTATATATAAAAACAAAGATGAGGTGACTTACCGAACAAAAGCGCTGGCAGGTCGATAGACACACAAACAAACACAAACATACACACAAAATTCAAGCTTTCGCAACAAACTGTTGCCTCATCAGGAAAGAGGTTAAGGAGAGGGGAAGACGAAAGGAAGTGGGTTTTAAAGGAGAGGGTAAGGAGTCATTCCAATCCCGGGAGCAGAAAGACTTACCTTAGGGGGAAAAAAGGACAGGTATACACTCGCACACACGCACATATCCATCCACACATACAGACACAAGCAGACATCTTTAAATATGTCTGCTTGTGTCTGTATGTGTGGATGGATATGTGCGTGTGTGCGAGTGTATACCTGTCCTTTTTTCCCCCTAAGGTAAGTCTTTCTGCTCCCGGGATTGGAATGACTCCTTACCCTCTCCTTTAAAACCCACTTCCTTTCGTCTTCCCCTCTCCTTAACCTCTTTCCTGATGAGGCAACAGTTTGTTGCGAAAGCTTGAATTTTGTGTGTATGTTTGTGTTTGTTTGTGTGTCTATCGACCTGCCAGCGCTTTTGTTCGGTAAGTCACCTCATCTTTGTTTTTATATACAATTTTTCCCACGTGGAATGTTTCCTTCCATTATATTGAAGTTACATAATTAATTTTTTGTTTGTATGTAGGCTCATGTCTGCAGTTCTGGTACACATCGAGAATATATGACTACCATCATAATTTCAGCAACTGATTGGACAAGTTTGCAGTTAGCCACAGCCCACCACAGTAGTTGTAGTTCATTTCATATCTAAGGTAATTGTTCTTCCCTGTTGCCCTGCCTTCTGTAGGGTAGTAAATACCTGCAACTGGACTGTGTTAAGATATGGTAGGTGGGTGTATAGGTTAGGCCCTTTATGTGAGTCACCCCCACAGTTGAATGACATCTGTTTTTGGTCATCAGCCTTCTGACTAGTTTGATGTGGTCCACCACGACTTCACGTCAGAGTAGCATTTTCACATAGAATCCTCAGTTATTTGTTGGTTGTGTTCCAGTCTTTGACTTCTCCTACAGTTTTTCCCTAGACAGCTTACTCTAGTACCACGGAAATTAGTCCCAGATCTCTCAACACATGGGCTATCATCCTGACCTGTATGGTGCAGTATTGGTAGCAGGATTGACACACAGATGGACTACAATATTGTATAGTCTCCATGAGTGATTAAATATTACTCTGAGGGATGAGGGAAGGATTTTGGGATAGTGTATTTCTCATCTTGTGACATGATTGGAGGTAGTAGAGGCCCTGATAAAGTTTCTTCGTATCTCCTGAGTGGTGATTGTTCAATTGATTCTACTTGTGACTTACGCTGCATTTTTCATTTGTTTGGTTCATTTCACAGTTTTTCATTCCTTCTGTTGTTTTCCCTGGAGCAACCACTTGTTGTTCTCATGCACTTTGTATTTTACTGTAGGTTACTTTTGCAGATACCAAGCATCCATTTTCATTGAGGAGTACTGAAAGAGCTGTGTTTTGCAAAAATTTTACCCTTGTTTCGTATGTAGTCTTGCTTTATATAACATGTTACAAATGGTGCCACATGTAATTTCAAATCTTAACCAGTTTTACTTCTACAACAATTTAGGAAAAGGTAGATTGCTATTTACCATAAAGACGACATGTTAAGGTGCAGATAGGCACAATCAGAAGACACTTACACAAAGCATTCGGCCATAGCTTTCATCAGAAAAAGAGACTTACGCCATTCACTCACACAAGCAAGCACACCTCATGCACACATGACCGCCAACGCCAGCAGCTCAGGTCAGAATGCGTGTATCACACGAGATGGAAGCAGCAATCTGGAGGGGGCGGGGAAGGGGAAGGGATAGCAGTGTATGTTGTGTACGGTGAGGAGGGGGGGGGGGGGCAGTCTGGTGGAGTGTGCAGGGATTAGAATACCAACAGGTGCAGCATCAGAAGGTTGTGGGGCAGGGAGGTGGAGAAAACTGAGGAGAAAAGGAAAGAGTGGGGAAAGATGGGCAGATGCATTGGCAGAGGGTGGCAAACAAAGAGTGAGAGACGAGGATAGGTAGGGAGGAAGTGATAGGTCAGAGGAGATGGAAACTGTTGGTGGAGGGTGTGGGAACAATATGTTCCCACAGGTTGACCCCAGATAATTATGGGGGTGGAGTATGTGTTTTAAGGATAACTACCATCTGCACAGTTCAGGAAAACAGTGATGGAGGGAAGGGTTCATATGGCTTGGGTAGTGAAGCAGCCCAGCCATTGAAATCGTGCTTTTATGTTCAGCTGCATGTTCTGCCACAGGGTGGTCTACTTTGCTCTTGGCCACAGTTTGGTGATGACCATTCATCCTGGTGGACAACAGATTGGTTGTCATACCAATATAAAAGGCTGTGCAAGGACTGCAGCAGAACTGGTAAATGACATGGCTACCCCTGATGTAAGATAAACGTGTGACGACTGGAATAGGAAGTGCTTGGTGAATGGATTGGGCAGGTCATGCAACTGGGTCTTCTACGAGGATGTGGCCCTTCTGGCAAGGGGTTGAGATTGGCAGTGGCATAGGGATGGACTAGGATATTGTAGAGTTTGGGTGGGTGGCGGAACACGACTTTTGGAGGAATGGGAAGGAGTGTATGAGGATGTCCCCCATTTCAGGTAGGTAATGAAAGCCCTGATGAAGGAGGTTCATTTGTTCCAGTCAGTGGTGGTACTGGGTGACAAAAGGGACACTCTTGTGGCTTGTTCTTGGAGGTGGCGGGAGGACTGGGAGTGTGAGGGGAAAGGTATGGAAGATCTGTTTGCAGACTAGGTCCGGGGGATAGTGCCTGTCGATGAGATCCTCAGCTTACTGAGCTAGGGAGTTCTTGTCTCTGTAGACATTCCATCCCCAGGTGGCCAGGCTGTATTCGAGGGTTTTTTTTTTATATGAAAGGGATGGGATGTTTCAAAATGCTGGTACTGTTGGTAGTTAGTGGATTTAATGTTGACAGATGTGTGGATGGAGCCATCAGAGAGAACAAGGTCAACGTCTAGGAAGGTGGCACACTGGGTTGAGGAGGATCAGGTGAAGCAGGTAGGACAGAAGGTGTTGAGGTTGTGAGGGAAGGAAGGAAGGTAGGGTGATTTGGCCCAAAGTCCAGATCATGAAGATATCATCAGTGAACCTGAAGCAGACTAAGGGTTTGGCATTTTGGGAGGCTAGGAAGGTCTCCTCTACATGGCCCATAGACAGGTTAGCATAGGAGAGTGCCTTTGGTAGCCCATGACTGATCTGTGGATTTTTTTGTATACCTTTCCTTCAAAGGAGACGTAGTTGTGGGTTAGGATACAGTTAGTAAAGTGCATGAGAGAAATGAGGTAGTGGATCTGAGGTCTGAAGAACATTGTGAAAGATAGTGTTCAATACCAGTCGGACCATGATATGAGGGATGTGTAGGGATCCAGAAGGCAAAGGGGTGGGGATGGTGGAGAATCAGTGAAGAAAGTCTTGGTATCTTTGACATGCAAGGCTAGATTGTGGGCAATTGGTTGGAGGTATTGGTCAGTGTGGGCCAGAATTTTTTCAGTGAGGGCACAGTGACCAACCACAATGGGGCATCAAGGATTATTGGGTTTGTGGATTTTGGGGAGCATGTAGAAGGGTGGGTGTGTGGGGTGTTGTAGGGTGAGGCAGGAAATAGATTCAGGGAAGATGTTCTGGGAACGGCCGAGGGCATTGAGCAGGAATTGGAGGTAGTCACAGCGGTTCATTTACTTCTATACATTTCTGGGAAGTCCTGCGTGGAATACAACCAGTGGAGGGGATAAAGATAATCACCCACTATATAATTAAAAATTTACCGTTAAAACATTAAGTAGAAGACAGGCACATAAACATACGTGAACGCCTAGCTAAGCTTTTAGATAATGTACTTCCTCAGAACTAACACTTAACATTCTCTCTCTCTCTCTCTCTCTCTCTCTCTCTCTCTCTCTCTCTCTCTCTCTCTCTCTGTGTGTGTGTGTGTGTGTGTGTGTGTGTGTGTGTGTGTGTGTGTAAGCCTAGTTATGCTTATATGCCAGTCTACTGCTTAACACCTAAACTACATGGTAAGTAGTTAAGTCGGCTATCTTTAATCCTCCCATTGTTTGTATATTCCACGCACAGTTTTCCAGGATTGCATTAAAACTCAGTAATTGCTATTTTTCAAATTTCTAGCAACACAATAGCATCCTAAATTACTATTTAGATTTCCTTTTGTCTTATTTACATTTCTGTACACCTAATTTTAAATTTTCTATTCAATTTTTCATTCTTTCTCTCTTCTGTTGTTGGAGAGTGGCTAAATCCATTGCAGTCTAATATGTTGGAGGATTGGTGCTGCTTACACTAGTCTTAGTGAAGTAGTTGGTTTATAATTTTTTAAACTCTTGATAGAATGTCAACCGTCCTTGGACTGTTCCTGTCCTGTGGAGGTATAAAGAAAGCCTCTTCAGTAATTTTTGCTTCATCATAATTAATAAACAACACTGATTTCATTTGTTTTACAAATGATGATGCTGCATCTGATATGTGTTTTGTCCTAAAATTAATTTGAAATGAAAGAAAAGTAAAATTGATAATTAAATTTTCTTTGTAGGAGTCTACAAGATCTTCTGGATTATGAAGAGCCTGACATTGAGGACGTCTTTTGCCTCACATTTGAAATCACAAGAGAAGTTTATGGTGAAGTTAAAAATTTGCCTTTGAAAGCAGATGGGTCAAGTATACCAGTTACTCAACAGAACAAGTTAGTGTTGTTTGTAATCAAAATTATACTATTTGAATCTGTTGAAATATGGAGATTGCTGAACATTTAAAGAATTGTCACTGTCATTAAAAATCGTGTGAATGGACATTCCCAAAGGTTTTTCTTAGTGTTCACAGCCATTCACTTGTGCCAGTAAACAATCTTCTGTAGTGTGGACTGTGGGAGTGAACAGGAAAATGATCAAAGCATGTGAACACTATGAACTTGGCATCGGCCCCCGCCCCCTTCTCAATAAGGCCACCAGCAGATAGGTTTGATTTTTATTGAGACAAGATGTGAGTATGTAGTTAGTAAATAAGTAAGCAAAGCAATGTATAAAGGAAAATGCTGGGGCATTTACTCAACTATGAAATGTATTATGGTAGGCACCCTAACACTGTGTTCCAAGTTTTAAAGAATTAGCGACACAACTGTGATGTACTTACGGGTACCTTAACCTGTGCTGTGGGAATGAGCAGGTCTGAGGTAAAGTTTTCATTTGACATAATACGAGGGCAGTTCAGAAAGTAACCTCCAATTGGTCACAGTGCGGGTTGTGGGGGGAGTAGCGACGCCATCTGTGCGTTCACGCACTCAACAGGTCAGTCGGCATCAAGCCGTGGTCGAGTGAACGTCGTACCTGCGCTAGTTTAGTTTTTGTGGCAGTTTGAAATGTGTGCTGCAATAGAAAACCCCGCCAAATGTGAAGTGCGTGCTGTCATAAGGTTTTTTACAGCCAAAGGATATTCTGCAGCAGCTATTCATCGTGAGCTTTGTGCCGTGTACGGACTAAGAGTTATGAGTGAAGGAGTTGTCCGTGAATGGGTACGTTTATTTAAAAGTGGACGAGAAAACGTTCATGATGAAGAGAGGAGTGGTAGACCATCATTGGTGACTGACGAACTCGTTCAGACAGTTGATGCAAAAGTTCATGAAAATCGACGTTTCTCAATGTCGGAGTTGTCTACTGGTTTTCCACAGATTTCTAAGACTCTCTTGTACGAGATAGTGACAGCAAGATTGGGTTACCGTAAGTTCTGTGCACGATGGGTGCCCAAAATTCTTACCGACCACCACAAAACTCAAAGAATGGCCTCTGCATTAGACTTTCTGTCACGTTATGAGGACGAAGGAGAACCATTGTTAAACAGAATCGTGACCGGTGACGAAACCTGGATTAAGTACGTGAACCCTGAGACAAAAGAACAATCAAAGATGTGGGCACATTCAAATTCGCCTACCAAACCAAGAAAAGCCTCGCAAGATTTTTCTGCCAGAAAACTGATGGCAACGGTGTTTTGGGATGCCAAAGGGGTGTTGTTGGTTGAATTCATGGAACGTGGTACGACCATTAATCAAGACGTGTACTGTGAAACAATAAAAAAGTTACGACGGGCTATACAGAACAAACGCCGTGGTATGCTGACTTTCGGTATCGTTTTTTTGCACGATAATGCCCGTCCTCACTCTGCTCGCAGAACAACGGCCCTTCTTGAGTCCTTCAAGTGGGACGTTATCAACCATCCACCTTACAGCCCAGACCTGGCGCCAAGTGATTATCACCTCTTCATGCATTTGAAGAAATGGCTCGGGTCACAGCGGTTTGATGACGACGAAGAGCTCAAAGGTGCGGTCACAGGCTGGCTCCAGGCACAAGCGGGTGATTTTTATGCAGAAGGAATTTCAAAGCTTGTGAAGAGATACGATAAGTGCCTCAATCACTATGGAGACTATGTAGAAAAATAGTGCAAAGATGTAGTTGTAAGATGTATATATTAAAATATTTTTATTTAACTTGGTGTATTTTTTTAAATCAACCGGAGGTTACTTTCTGAACGGCCCTCGTATGTTATTCTCCTGACAGTATTACATGCTTTTAGAAATCACATTAAATAACAAAGTTAGTGCATGAGGGGACGGGGAAGCTGTGGCATTGAATGCTCTGCGTACAGTTCACACAGAGAAAAATCCTGGTGAGAGATAGTGTTAACTTCCCTTGCTGAGTTGCCTAAAGATCTACAACCTATGGAACACTAGGAAACATCTCATCATATTTGCCTACTGCTTACACCAGAGAAAATGCTTCACTGCTGATGCCCATTAATGTGTGTTCACTCTGGCATAAGCTTGGGTTAAGATGTTTTCTTACTAACATATAGCTTGGTAGCTTCAGTGGTTAAATGTTATATAGTGTTTGTTACTTTTCCTTGCAGTGATACTTTATATATGTGAAAAGTGAAGTTGCATTATATTCCGAATTCCAATTTAAATTATAGATGGTTCCAAGTTTAAATTAGCTTAAATAGAAATCTGACTACATGAGCTGAGGTTCCGAGGACAAATCAGAGCAGATAGACTTATGGTGACTATATACCTAGTAAATCGCCATCGAGTGTGAACCAACCTTCTGTTTGATTACTGCTTTATGAGAGTAGCATTCCAGAAAAATAATTCTATGTAAGAACCACTAATTTTCACTTGTAAAAATAAAATTAATCATGGCTGTAGTGATTTCAGGTCTGTTTTGTAACATAAAATGTGTTAAAAAAGGCACAGGAATAGCTGTTCTCTGTAGTACCTCCCCCTTCATCCTTGTCTCCTCTGGTTGTCACAACAGGCGACACCTCCAAAGCTTGGGTCTGATTGATCTGCCCCTCCCTGCTAATCTTCCAAAGTGTATCTCTCTTTCTCCTTTGAGGAAGGAACTGATACCACTGAAACCCAGAAATAATTACTTTACTTTTAAATATATCTATTAATAGTCCTGGAATTTTGCCTCCTGACTGTGAGTAATGTTACAGTTTACTTATTTTTAAATGGCTAAATTACAATCTGTTTTGGGACACTTCACACACATTTTATCATGATATTAAAGAATGGTGATCTCCCTAGCTTTAAATGTAATAGAACACAAACAAGTCAGTAAAGTGAAACTAATTGTTAGAAATTGTAAATAGGATGTATTGGGTCAGTACATAGGTGAATGACATGTCAAAATTTATGGCTGTAGTTACCTTACAATGCAGGGTTACTAGTCTTTGTACAATAGATGTTGCACAATCTGAATGAGTACAGTCTTTTCCTTTGCAAAACAGAGGCTGTAATGTTATTGTAGCTAGAAAGAACTTGGTAATTCACCTTGAGAGGAGTCTGCTTATAACATATTCACCACAAATATGTTACTCTGTTGTATTAGTGCATCTCAGCAAATCATTTTCATAGGCTTTGAGGATAATTTCACATTATTTTTTTTACTATACCACCTTATTATTCTGTTCCTAGTGCAGTAAAGGTGCTTGGGCTCAAAATGGTAGTATAGAATCCTCTGTATCGTGTGAAATTCGTATCAGTTTCTCAGCATTCAGAGAATGACTGGTTTCAGCCTTCACACCGAGGCCATTTTCACATCCACTTGGAAAGTGGACTTAAATAAAGTCTGTATCAGCAACTTGATAAGTGTTTAATTAATTGTTTGAAATTCCCTCTGTTTAATATTAACTGATATGTTGTAATATTACATCTTTCCAAAAGTATTGAACTATTAAATATGCATGTTTGTATGTATGACTATATTATTGTTTAATTCAAAATGTTTCTTCTTTTTTTCTAATGCATCAGGCGTGAATATGTTGACTTGTATGTTGACTTCATACTCAATAAAAGTGTAGAGAAACAGTTTACTGCCTTTAATGGAGGCTTCCATAAAGTATGTGGAGGCAGAATATTGAAACTTTTTCATTCTCATGAACTTATGGCTGTGATTATTGGTAAGTACAACAACTTGTATTCCTTTATTCTGCATTTAATAATTGTAATTAAAAATGTCACAATAAAAATATTTCAAAGTAAATTTGAAACACTGTTGCCAAGAAAGCAAAATTATTCCTGTACAGAAGCAAGCATCTACCAAAATAATGTGGGTAAAGAAACTTGCTAACAGATTAATATTACATTGAAAGCAAATAGGTTAGAAAGGAAGGGTAGGTCACTTGGTGGCTAGAATGAGGGGGGGACATCTCATCCCAGGGTCTCAATGACATGCCCTTCCTTTCTGACCTCTTCTAGCCTATCCTTCTTTTATCTCTAAACTAATACGGAACTTCCTGGCACATTAAAACTGTGTGCCTTCCCTAGACTGAAACCCAGAATCTCTGTCTTTTGGGGCAGTTGTTCTATTGGCTTGGTTAACCATGTACAATTCACAACCCTCCCTCTTAGCTTTACCTCTCCCCTACCTTCTAAGTTTCACAGTTCTCATGCTTTCATTGAGAGACTAGCACACCTGGAAGAAAGTATCATTACTATGGTATTCAGTTCAAAGAATGGTTTGATGCAGCTCTCCATAATAGTCTATCCTGCATAAGCCTCTTCAAGGGCCTACATTCTCTTTACAAAAGTAAGGAGAAAATGCATTGTATGGGCAGTTTTAGTTACACAGGAAGGAGAATAAATTTTAGCACTTGTAATAACACAGAACTTCCAGGAACATCTGAGACTGGCAAACGAAAGAAAATAGTGTGCGCAACAACTGTAAAAACTTTGTGTTTTGATGTTTGCACAAAAGAGGTCTTGTCTAACATTATTATGAATAATTGCCAAGAAATTACCAAATATAAATGGTTTTAAACTAGGTTGCATGTAAATACACACATTCCTTTACCTGTACTGGGTGGCTGAGCTTCACAAGACATGTACTATTTACATCATTATGAAAACTGGGTTCAGTTTTGATTCAGGACATCCATAGTTTTTCTCTTTAATAGTCTTTTTGTGTGGTAATTTTTCTTTAATTGTGGAAAAGTTGTCCAGATTTTCCAGTTCAACTTTTCCAGTTTTTAGGAAAGGATATCTTGTAACAATGTGGTTTTGGTCCAAGATACTTACATGAAGACAGTATTTTGATAGTCAACTGTATAATTAAAAATCCCTGGGAGTTCATATTGAAACTTATCTGGCTTTCATAGATAATGGAAAGGCTTTTAGCCTTTTAAGAAGGAAAGACATGTGGAGGATACTAAAGGAAAAGAGATACACCAGATACCCCGTATTCTTGTTAGCTGTGGCCCGTGTACCAACCCAAAGTTTGTAATGGAATGGAATGATGGACTGAGTCCTCCAGTAACAACAAAGATGGACTTCCAACAAGGCTATAGACTGTCACCAGTGCTTTTTAATATTTATATCAACAGTGTCCTTTGAGAATTGAAGTATGAACTCAATGGTTTTAAAAATTGGGCATGAGGAGTCTTTAAAGTACCCTTTTGTTTTACCAAATAATACTTAAAAGGACAGAACACTAGCTGCAGGCCCTTGGGCCCTTGTGTTTCATCTGAGAATGGTTGTCAACAAATAAAAGTTAAAACTCTTTACAAACAATATTAAAGTAATAACTGTTCACTTACGTTTAGAACAACATCTTTTTTAGCAGGTGTAATGGCACTAATAATATAAGTATAAACTAGTTTCTTGTGCAAAAAGAAAGCTACTTACAGATAAAGTCCTAAGAGAAAGTTCTTTGAAGTTCTGTAAAACAATGGCAGTAACTACCGTATTATATGAAAGTGAAGTTTGGGCGTTAAGAAAGAAAGAAAAACAACAAATACAAATAGTAGAAATGAGATTTGTAAGATCTGTTTAAGTTTGTACAAAACAAATAAGGAGAAATACTTGCATCATGAATTTAGTATTTATGGTATCAATGACAGTCACTGGCTTCATTGGGTGGAGATTTGTGGAATACCAAAATAAAGTGGTGCTGTAGTTAAAACCTCAGGGAAGAGAAAACATTAAACAACTGAAAAAGGAATGGGTAGAGGGCAAAGCTTGTCAAAGCTGAATCCTTGAGGAAAGAAGAGAAGATGGATAAATTTGGTTGAGAAAATTTTAACTGTGCCAGACATCTGTAGGAAGAATGACAATAGTTGCAGTATGCAAATGACAATTCTTCTGAAGCTTGTAAACTGAAGCACGGCAACTGTCAATCAGACGGTTGCGCTGCCTGCGGACACTCAAATAACCAATGTGCTTGCACTGCCTGCCACTTAACTGCTTTCCCATCCTCTGACACTATTATCTCTTATAATCCTCTGCATTACTTTTGAAGGGGAATTTATTTATGGATTCATAGCTAATAAAGTATTTTTTTGGAAATATACATTCCAAAACTACACTTTGTTTTTATTTTATTAATTTATATTTCTTTTTTTTTCCAGTCTCATCCTCAAGCAATCCTGTCTAAAAATAGTACATAAAGAGTGAATCGCATCATAAAGATACAAATTTTCATAAATCAAACAATGGAAAATCCAGGATGGAATGTAACAATACGAGAGAAGGAAAGTTTCCGAAGGAAACTTGCTACTCACCATATAGCAGAGATGCCAAGTCGTGATAGGCACAATAAAAAGATTCACACAATCATAGCTTTTGGCCATTGAGGCCTTTGTCAGCAGTAGACACACATACACACACAAACTCACGCAAGCGCAACTTGCACACACATCTGCAGTCTCAGAGAGCTGAAACTACACTGCGAGCAGCAGCACCAGTACATGATAGGAGGAGGCTGGGGTGGGGGTAAGGAGGAGGCTGGGGTGGGAAGGGGGAGGGATAGTGTGTTGGGAGTGGCGGACAGTGATGTGTTGCAATTTAGACGGAGGGTAGGAGAGAAGGTGTGGATGGGGGAGGGGGTAAGTAGCAGAAAGGAGAGAAATAAAAAAAAAAAAAGAAATTAAAAGACTGGGTTGCGTTGAAATGACGGCTGTGTAGAGCTGGACTGGGAACAGGGTGGGGACTGGATGGGTAGGACAGTGACTAACGAAGGTTGAGGCCTGGAGGGTTACAGGAACGTAGGATGTATTGCAGGGAAAGTTCCCACCTGCGCAATTTGGAAAAGCTGGTGTTGGTGGGAAGGATCCATATGGCACAGGCTGTGAAGCAGTCGTTGAGATGAGGGGTATCATGTTTGGCAGCTTGTTCAGCTACAGGGTGGTTTACCTGTTTTTTGGCCACAGTTTGTCGGTGGCCATTAATGCGGACAGAGAGCTTGTTGGTTACTCAAATAAGGCTACAGTGGCTAGTTTTAACATATCAATTAAAATATCATAGGATAAATGAGTTAAGACATTTCCTCAACTACAAATCAGAATTTAAAATTATAATCAATTGTGGTAATTACATACAAAAAATCCTTCGATTAACCAACAGAGTTCACAATTGTCCAACTGTTTATGAAATATACCAAACCATATAGGATATCCAGACAATAAATTAATCCCAAGGCACAAGAAATCAGCTTCCTATAATTTGTAAACATCGTGTTGTGTTCTTCACGCCATTGTCCTTGCATGGGTGCAGCTGTCTGTCCACTTCAGTGCTTGGCACACATCCAAAAACTTTGTTTTCCAGAGCACACTCTCAGGGACAAGCTTTATCAGTGCCACCACACAGCGAAACTCAATGGCCTACTGCCACTGTGTGCATGTCATATTGGCATGGCATTCAAATTGCCACAGGGTTGTGACATCCTCCCTGTCATATGCTCCAAAGGGCAGGGGGAAGAATCAGGCTGAGATGTCTCACAGGTCCGTTAATAATTGCTTAAGATTCCCAATTAGTTGCCAGGAAAAATATGCAATATGGAGCCACACAATTTAAATAACCTACTGAAAATATAAATGTTTGTAGTAATTTGTTTAACTTGGTCCATTGCAGAGTAATTATCATAGTTGACAACAGACAGGGGGAGTACCTTTACTGTTGTCACAATAACCAAGAAGACATAATCTTTAAGGCAGTCTGTTATATAATTCCATTCTGTATTGTCCATTGTTTGACTTTGTTTATATAATTCACCATATTAGGCTACAGCAAATTAACGCTGCCAGCTGATTTACAAGACAGCAATGAGTTAGGTGGCGCAGTGATTAGCACACTGAATTCACATTTGAGAGAATGATGATTCAAACATGCGTCTGACCATCCAGATTTAGGTTTTCTGTGATTTCCCTAAATCATGCCAGGAAAGAGCACAGCCGATTTCCTACACCATCCTTGACACAATCCAAGCTTGTGCTCTACTCCTAATGACCTCACTGTGTATAGCACATTAAACCCAGTCTTCATTTCTACCTTCCTTACTTCCTTACAAGACAGGGTTAACAAGCGTGCACAATTGGCTTAAATGACTTAGTAAATTACAAGTATTAATTTTAAACAAAACTGAGCCATTAAATACAAGAATAAAAATAAAGTTCCATGTATTGGGCCTCTAAAATATTCAACAAGGATTATCCCATCATTGTTAGCAGCCACTTCTAGAGGTAATAAATTACACTGTACAAACTGTTTAAGGAATCTTCAGCTCTTGAGACAGATGTTACAGTCATGAACCCACATAACACATTTTAGTTCCATTCGGGTGAAGCCACCCCTAAATATGTTTGGTTTGGGAGAAGTGCGCTGCAAATTTTGCCTTTTGTGTGTCTTGTGACCTGGGTGAGAAACTTAACGATCTGAACAGCACATACAAAACTTGAAAAAAGCTCGCCCATAACCTTATCTGGCCCCTTGACGTACAGCACCAAAACTTGTTTTATAAATACCTAATCACTTGACTTCAGTGTTGTGGTCTGTCTGCCTACATTTTTTCATGGCTCATTTTCAAATTTCTCTATCCTCATACCCGCATCTCACAGATTTGCATAGCATTGATCTTTTCTGGTTATAAATTGTTGAGGGACCATAGTTGGGAATGGGGAAGTTGGATTTAAATGAAAACGTAAAGTTTGCCAGACTTTTTTCTGTGTGTCTCATGAATAGTTTGTCTTCAACGCATAACTTAGCCCAGAAAATAAATTATCCCACTTAGAGTGATGATCATGAGCATTGCACATAAGTTCAACCACTTTGAAAACATTTTCTGATATGAAAGTTCTACATAGTCCAAAGATATCGAATATTGCCTGAAAACACTTAATAGTGTTCGGTGCAATGACATTCTTAGTGGGAATTAAGCAACAAAAATGCCTACATGCATCTAACAAACTAATGCAAATTGGTTCCCCTCCCATTACTATGAAAATCGACCAAAATAATCAGTATACATTTTATACATCAGCACTCAAGAGGCTAGAGACCAGCAGTCCTTGGCAGGTATTCAGAGTAGGCAAACAACACACCTTAAATTATTGCATTAACTTCCTAATTTCTTTCTCCATACTTTTCCAAATAAAGTTTTCATGAGTCGTCATCCTGATTTTGTAATTGCCCAAGTGGCCTCATTTGGGTGCCTCCAATTCAGATGGTCATACAGTCTCATCTCCCTGACATCCCTGAGTCAAGCAACACAAGATTTTTCCCCCTTATAAGATATGGTCCTACAGATTTGCCCTTTTTTTTTAACCACTCCTTAATTGGAGACAGCTCTGGGTTGACATCTTCTTGTGCTGCTAATCCTTGAGGAGGAACTGATGCCTCATCAAAATTGTCTGATTCTGTGTCAGTGAACTGAATTTCGTTGTATCCCTCAAATTATCCCCCTCTAAGCATATGACTAAGATCATAAGCTACATTTTCTGTTCCACAGATGTGTTTAACTTTCAGATGAAAATCTGAGATCCTTAATGCCCATCTGGCAATATGTTCCATGCGCGTTGACATCATGAGCATCTAAGTAAGTCCTTGGTTGTCAGTTTCTAGTTGGAATATTTGTTGCCTTAAATACATCTTGAATGTTCCTAGGGCAAACAACACTGCCAAAGCCTCTAATTTATACCTGGAGTATTTTACTTCCAGAGTGGAAAAACCATGAGACACACAGTTTAGAGGGTGCCTTCAGATTGAATGTTTTTGAAGGGGGCACAGCAGCAAGCCTAGATGTAGATGCATCTGCTTGGACGATATATTCCTTCTCAAAATTGGGCATTGCCAGAATTGGATCTTTTGCCAGCATGGTCTTGAAGGCTTCAGATGGTGCCTTCTGAGAAGTACTCATCTCAAATTTTCTCCACTTTTTCTTTTGCTCATTAAGTGATATGAATAACTAGGTGAAATTCAGGGTTAATTTCTGGAAAAAGTTTGGCATGCCTATGAAGTAAGCCACTGCATTCACATTCTTAGGCAGGGGCAATGTAAATTGCTCCTATCCATTTCTGGTTGATGTTAATTCCCACAGGTGAAACATTGCCCTAGAAAGGAGATCTTGGACTAGCAAGTTGTACTTTAGATGACTTAACTGTGAGCTCAGCTTCTCACATCACTTAGGAACCTCCGTCATATTGCCTAGATGCTCCTGGAAATTTTGATCAGAAATTACAAGATCATCTTTGCAGTTAGGCTTTATATTGAAAATACGTATCCAAAATATGAGATAACAGTACCACTCTAGTCAGCAGGCCAAAAGGGGACCCAGTTGAATTCAAAAATATTTTGATCTTCCGTAAAAGTGTTTACTGGCTTTGGCTCTTCAGCCAAGAGCAGTTGGAAATAAGCCTGATTAGTATCTAAGGTGGTAAACACTTTTGCTTTTTGAAACCATGAAAAACATGGGTGTGTTAGGTAATGGAAAGGATTGTAGAACAATATTCTTTTTGAAGGTGCAGTAGTCTACAAGAAGTTGCACCCCACCCCATGTGATTTCGGGACCAGGGAAATAGTTGAAGAACATGGAGATTTGGAGGGTCTTATAACTCCTTCCCATAGCATGTTATCAACTGCAACCTTTAGTTGTCATTTTCGCAGGAGAGACAATTGACAAGGAATATGCTTGACTGGAATTGTGTCAGTTAGTTTGCTTTTACGCTCCCTGCACCTTACAAGTCTGAGGCGATTAATTCTTTGCACAAATTTTCCAACAGTTAACGCTGCCCTGGATTCAGATGACTCAAGTCATAAGATGACACTAGAGTAGCAATATTCTTAACTACTGGATGCTCATCTGAGTAACCAACATGTTAATAAAATTATGTAAGCGTTCATGATGCAAAGTCGAAGAAAAATCTTTTCTTGTGCCAATACATGACGAACAAAATCTGTCCCAGAAATTACCAAAACTGATAGTGCCTTGAGTGACCTTGATCTTAAATGGCCCTGTGAAATAATGTGTATGAAACTTGAGAATCAGATCACCCAACAACAGTATTTTGCTAGAACTGGCCATCTTATGCGGTTCACCTCCCCTGGATAATGCCACAAATTTACAAATAACCTTAGGCAACATATAAAAATCCTAACTGATAAAAAGTCACAGAACTCCCTCCTGTGGATTAGAATAGACCTGAGGTATTCCTGCCTATCATAAGAGGTGATTAAAAGGAGTCTCTCATGTTTCGTCCTTTATGTGACAGTTCCCTGTAGGATTTGACCTCCATTCTTCTAAATTTTCCTGAAGATTGAGCCAATGGGGGAAGGGTGTCTTATGTGGTGCATCGTGTACTGAGACCTTTCACATCCTTTGTCGACGTGGATCTTCACTTCCGCTCATTCTCCAGCTGTTGGGTGAGGTCACCCTCCTGGGTGCATTTTCCTCCATCCACTGTGTAGCATATCGTTTTCTGCACTGTCAATGATAATGGACTTGTTTACTTGCTGACACCCGATATCCAGCACGGTAGCCAGTCCGTTGTGGTGGGACTGCCGTGTACTCTGTTGGTTGTAGCCCCCTGACCACACAGGGATCACTATGCTGATGCCTGCACTGTTAACTCACCATGTATGCCAAGGAGTAGATGCCCATCACCCTGGGGTCTCGGGACTCCCAGCAATGGGCATCCTGCCATGTGGCCTTTGCTGCGGCTGGTTGGCACCCGTGGTGAGGTCCCCTGGTAGGAATGGATGGCATCAGGGCAGATGACACGCCATGAAGCATAATACATCATGTCTTGCTAGTATTCAACCACCAGCAGTCTCTTTAAGTGTTCAAGGGCTCAATTTAATGCACGAAAGTATGACCGCAAATTGTTCCCCTCCCTGGCCACACCATGGGAGGAACGCCAGGCTAAGGATGGCAGCAAATCTTATTCACCCTGGTACCTAATATGTATGAGAGCTGATGAAGAACTCTTTGTGTCGATGAAGCCTCAGTTTTTTGTAGAGCATTTAGAGGACAAGATTGGGGAGGTGGAGGGATTGTCCAAAATGTGGTCAGGGTCAGTCTTGATAAAAGCAGCCACTTCTGCCCAGTCACAGGCATTACTTGCTGGTGACAAGCTGGGGGCAGTTTCTGTTACTATCACACCCCATAAGAGCTTAACTATGGTCCAGGGTATTATATTCCACAGGGACCTTATTTTGCAGTCTGTCAACAAGCTGCTTGCCAATTTAGAGTGGTGAGGTGTTCATTTCATTCAGTGCGTCCATCGGGGTTCAAGGGATACTCAGGTTGCCACTGGTGCCTTCATCTTGACCTTCGAGGGAGACACATTACCCGAGAGGGTCAAGGGGATCGTCTACTGCTGTGATGTCAAGCCATATATCCCTCCCCTGATGCATTGCTTTAAGTGCTGGAAGTTCAGCCATATGGCTTCCCGCTGTAATTCCAGCATCACTTGTCGAGATTGTGGATGTCCTTTGCATCCCAATACTCCATGTGCCCCACCTCCCATCTGTGTCAACTGCGAAGAGCATCATTCATCTTGCTCGCCAGACTGCTTTTACTGAAAGAGAGGAAAATCATGGAATACAAGACCGTGAACTGACTGACCTACACTGAGGCTAAGAGGAATTTTGAAAGCCTCCATTCTGTGTGCGTGACATCTTATGCCACCGCTATAACTACTCTTCCAGCCCCATCTGTTGCATCAATTGCCGGCCGGGTTGGCCGAGCGGTTCTAGGCGCTACAGTCTGGAACCATGCGACCGCTGCGGTCACAGGTTCGAATCCAGCCTCGGGTATGGATGTGTGTGATGTTCTTAGGTTAGTTGGGTTTAAGTAGTTCTAAGTTCTAGGGGACTGATGACCTCAGAAGTTAAGTCCCATAGTGCTCAGAGCCATTTGAACTAATTTCCCCCACCCGTTCCAGTCGGCTCTCAGAGCCATAAGACAACACTGGCCCCCTTGATGATGGAGGGCACTTCCCTTCCTGTTGCTCCCGCACCATTGGGGACAGCAGTCCCCACTTCTCTGCTGGAGAAGCGCTAGTCTTCTTCAGGTCCTCTCGCTAGGAAGGGGTCCCCTTGGGTCACTCCCTTCCCAGGTTCCTACCAGTGGCAAAGCGGACTCATGCCAGTGGCTGAAGCAGCCACAGGCAGCTTGTCATAGGGCTTCATGGTCCTCCTCAGTCCCTGAGACTGACTCAGTGAAGCCCTCCCAGCAAGATGAACCAAAGGAGCAGCGAGAGAAACCCAAAAAGAAGAAGATCCCAGACATTGCGATGGCACCAATACCATCACTACTACCACTGCCTACAAGCTCTGTGTCTGAGGATGACGTGGAGATTCTGGCGTCCCCTGCGGATCTAGATCTCGCTGAACCCTCAGACACAATGGCTGTTGATCGAACGGGTACTCAGTTGGTGGCAGCAGGTGACCCTGAGGTGCAAACTGCCTCCTTGAGCGCTTCATGCCTTCCCAGTCTCACGATAACGTCATCCTCCACTGGAATTGCTGCGGTTTTTTCCACCACCTGGCTGAGCTATGGCAGCTGTTAAGTTTTACACCTGCTTTCTGCATTTCTCTCCAGGTAACATGGTTTCTGGCAATGCAAACCCCTGCCCTCCGCGGCTATAGGGGATATTACAAGAACCATAGCGAATATAATAGAGTGTCAGGTGGAGTTTGCGTCTATGTCCTGAACTCAGTATGTAGTGAACCTGTGCCCCTTCGAACTCCTCTTGAAGCTGTGGCTGTCAGAATGAGGAGGACGCAGGAAATAACTGCCTGCAACGCATATCTTCCTCCAGATGTTGCAGTACCCCTGAATGTATTGGCTGCACTGATTCATCAACTCTGTAAACCTTTCCTACTTTTAGGAGAGTTTAATGCTCATAACCCCCTTGTGGGGTGGTACGATACTTACTCGCCAGGGTAGAGATGTCGAAAATTTACTGTCTTAGCTCGACCTGTCTCTTAACTACTGGGCCCTCATACATTTCAGTGTGGCTCATGGTAGTTACTTGACCATTGACTTATCACTTTGCTGCCCAGGACTTCTCCCATCTGTCTATTGAAGAGCCCTTGATGACTTGTATGGTAGTGACCACTTCCACATCATACTGACACTCCCCCAGTATCATGCCCATGGATGCCTACCCAGATGGGCTTTAAATAAGGCAGACTGGGAAGCTTTCACCTCTGCTGTCACCGTTGAATACCCCCCACATGGTACCATCGATGTGGTATCGATGTGGTGGTTGGGAGGGTCACTAGAACAATCGTTTCTGTAGCGGAAAATGTGATCCCTTGTTCCTCAGGGTGCCCTTAGTGAAAGACAGTGCCTCGTTGCTAACCGGAAGTTGCTGAGGCCATTAAAGAGCAGGCTCTACAGCGACATAAATGGCACCCTTCTGTGGAGCACCTAATAGCTTTTAAACGGCTCTGTGCCCGTGTTAGTCAGCTTATAAAAAGACTGTAACAGGAGTGTTGGGAGAGGTACGTCTCGACCATTGGGTGCCATACGTCACCTTCCCAATTCTGGACGAAGATCAGATGTGTTTTCTGGTACTGAGCCCCTACAGGTGTCCCTGGCATTAACATCATGGTGTGTTATCTACCAACGCCAACGCGATTGCCTAGCACTTTGCTGAGCACTATGCTCGCGCCTCTGCATTGGATAACTACACCCCAGCCTTTTGCCCCATCAAATGGCAGATGGAAGGGAAAGTCCTCTCGTTCACTGCACACCACAATGGACCCTATAATGCCCCATTTATAGAGTGGGAGCTCCTCATTGCCCTTGCACATTGCCCTGATACATCTCCAGGGCCAGATCGGATCCACAGTCAGATGATTAAACATCTCTCGTCCGACTACAAGCGACATCTCCTCATCGTCTTCAACTGGATCTGGTGTCGTGACACATTTTCATCGCAATGGTGGGAGAGCACCATCATTCAGTGCTCAGACCAATAAAAACCCACTTGATGTGGATAGCTATCGGCCCATCAGCCTCACCAACATTCTTTGTAAGCTGCTAGAACATATGTTGTGTCGGTGGTTGGTTTGGGTCCCGGAGTCATGTGGCCTACTGGCTCCATGCCAGGGTGGTTTCCGCCAGGGTTGCTTTACCACTGATAATCTTGTGTCCCTTGAGTCTGCCATTCGAACTGCCTTTTCCAGGCGCCAACACCTGGTTGCTGTCTTTTTTTTATTTACAGGAAACATGTGACACAACCTGGCAACATCGTATCTGTGTCACTTTATATGAGTAGGGTCCCAGGGGGCCACTCCTGCTTTTTATACAAAACTTCCTGTCGCTCCGTACTGTCCATACCAAGTTGGTGCCTCCCATATTGCCGACCATATCCAGGAGAATAGAGTCCCGCAGGGCTCTGTACTGAGTGTCTTTCTATTTTTAGTGGCCATAAATGGTCTAGTAGCAGATGTAGGGCTGTCGGTCTCACTTTCTCTGTATGCAGACGACTTCTGCATTTCGTACTGCTCCTCCAGTACTGGTGTAGCTGGGCATCACCTACAGGGAGCCATCCACAAGGTGCAGTCATGGGATCTAGCCCACGGCTTCCAGTTTTCAGCCCCTAAGTTGTGTGTCATGCACTTCTGTTGGTGTCGTACCGTTCATTCTTAACCAGAATTTTACCATAATGACAATCCACTCACGGCAGTGGAGACACATCGATACTTAGGACTAGTTTTCGATGCTCGATTGACTTGGCTTCCTCACCTTCATCAGCTTAGGCAGAAGTGCTAGCAGCACCTCAGTGCCCTCTGCTGCCTGAGCAACACCAACTGGGGTGCAGACCGCTCTAACTGTTGCAGCTCTACAGAGCCTTTGTTCAATCCCACCTTGACTATGGGAGTGTGGTTTATGGTTCGGCGGTGCCCTCAGCATTGCATTTACTTGACCCAGTGCACCACTGCGGAGTTCTCTTAGCGCCAGGAGCTTTTAGGACGAGTCCATTGACAAGCATACTGGTGGAGGCTGGAGTTCTTCCATTGCAGACCTGACGTGCACAACTGCTCACCAATTACACTGCACACATTCATAATTCTTCTGAGCATCTGAATTACAGTCTCCTTTTCCCAACCACAGCAGTTCAACTCCCGCATCGGCAGCCCAGGTCAGGGCTTATGATTGCGCTTTGCGTCCGGTCCCTTCTGTCTGAACTGGAGTCCTCCCCTTTACCACCTGTACTCGAGGTCCATTCCCATACACCTCCATGGTGTAGACCTAGGCTGAAGCTTCGCCTGGACCTTCCCATGGCCCTAAGGACTCAGTTAATCCTGTGGCTCTCCCTGCTGTCACTCCCTCTCGATTCTTGACATGTACCGGGCCATGAAGCAGTTTACAGTGACGGCTCGCTGCCTGATGGTCACATCGGCTTCGCGTATGTACATGGAGGACATATTGCACAGCACTCCTTGCCACATGGCTGCAGTGGTTTCACTGCAGAGCTAGCAGCCATATCTCGTGCTCTTGAGCACATCCGCTCATGCCCTGGCAAGTCATTTCTTCTTTGTACTGATTCCTTGAGCAGCCTCCAAGCTATTGACCAGTGCTTCCCTCACCATCCTTTGGTAGCGACTATCCAGGAGAGGTCATCTATGCCTTAAAACGGTTCAGTCGTTCAGTGGTGTTTGTGTGGATCCCAGGTCACATCGGAATTCCAGGAAATGAACTTGCTGACAGGCTGGCCAAACAGGCTACACGGAAACCACTTCTGGAGATTGGCATCCCTGTAACTGATCTACGTTCATTATTACACTGCAAGGTTTTTCAGCTTTGGCAGACGGCACGGCATAACCTCAGTATGCACAAAAAAATGTATGCCATTAAGGAGACTAAGAATGTGTGGAAGTCCTCGATGAGGGCCTCTCCTATGGACTCTGTGGTTCTCTGCCAGCTCCGCATTGGCCACACTCGTGTGACCCACAGCTACCTCCTGCGCTGTGAAGAACCAACTCAGTGACAGTGCGATGCGTGGTTCGCAGTGGCCCAAATACTTTTAAGCTGTCCTTCTTTGGCTGCCCTACATCTTAAACTTTGTTTACTGGACTCATTACAGTTAATTTTAGCAGACAATGCCTTATCGGCTGATCTAGTTTTAGGTTTTATGCATGGGGGGGGGGTGTTTTATCCTTCTATATAAGTTTTAGCACTTATCGTTTGTCCCTCTGTTATCTCTCCCCTAGTGCTTTAAGGTTGGCGGTTTTGATGTATTGTGAAGTGGCTGGTTTCTTCTTTTTATTCTTGTGGATGGCCAGCCATGGTAATCTGCTTTCTTGTTTTAATCTCCTCTAACTGTTTCTTGTGTTTCTCTGTTGTTTTCTTGTCCTCTTTTGTTCCTTTAAGTGTTTGTTGCCTTTGCTTCATTCTTTTGGTTTTTCCTTCCTTTCGGTATTGTGCTGTATGTGTCTTTTGTTTTCTTCTTTCCCTTGTGGAATTGTTTATTAGGAACAAGGGGCTGATGGCCAAGCACTTTGGTCCCTTTCCCCCCTCTCTTCAACCAACCAACCAACCAACCAACCAACCATCACAGAACTGCTCATATGGAGCAGTGCACATACTAGTTCTCCATTGATCACTAGCACATGTAAAAGGAACATGGCAACTAAAAGGGATGCGAGAACTCGGTGCTGAAATAATCCTATAACACCCCAGCACTCTTTCTCCGCTATTGTCTGTTGTTCTTTTTACCCTTAACCCGACAGTCCACAGCTAGATGTCCATTTGGTAACAGCTGAATCATCTAATGGTACTCCCGGAAGTTAGGTGGCGCAGTGGCTAGCACACTGGACTGTCATTTGGGAGGACGATGGTTCAAATCCATGTCCGGCTACCCTGATTTTGATTTTCCATGATTTCTCTAAATTGTTTCATGCAAAAGCTGGAATTGTTCCTTTGAAAGGGTACAGCCGACTTCCTTGTCCATCCTTCTCCAATCCGATGGATCGGATGACCTCGCTGTTTGGTCCCCTCCCACAAATCAACCAACAAATCTAATGGTATTCCAAGTCTGCTCCATAGCCAGAGGTCCTTCATCCTTCTCCTTTGATAATGTCGAACCATTCCCTTCTCACTGCTTCCTATCAGGTTTCCGTACAGCCTCAACTTGCTAAATCAATTGATCTAGTTGTACAAAATTCCCTGGATGACTCTTGAACATTGTTCATGTTCTATCAGTTTGGTACATTACTTCAACGTATGTAGTTCAAGATCTGTTCCTCTGTAAACTTTGAGCACCATTTTTAATTCTATTAACGTAGTCCTTCAATGGTTCTCCAGAATGTTGCACCCAAAGTACTGTTTTTCCACTAATTCGTATTGTGCTGTATTAGACAATGTTTGCCTAATTTTGTGACCTAATTTGTAACAGAGGGCAGCCTTTCCTCCATAACTTCCAACAGCATCTGCTCTAAACACCAAAAATCAGTGGGACTAATAATTGATACTTTCTGGTGGTAGGCCTAGTGCCCGGCCTCTCATATGCACCATAGTTGAGCGTATCGAAGATTCTCTGTCTTCGTTAAGAATATTTCTTGCGTTTGGGCCTCCTGTATCTTGTTCTCGCATCCATCCGACGCTCAACGTTCACATTATTTAGTTTAACTACTCCGTATGGGACTTATTTCATGGCCTTAGTCCTCTTCCACGATGGTTAGAGGAAAATCTTCCTCTTCCTCTTTGAACAGTATTAACCTGATACAGATTATCACGTTGCTCATGATTGCTGTCATTCCGATCGTTCCTTTCATTCCGGCGGTTATTATTCTGACGAAAATTGTTTTCTTGCCAGTGGTCTTTGTCAGTCACTTCTTCTAAAAATGAAAAGAAAGTTTGGTGGTTACTGTCTACATATCTTTTGGAATCTTTAGGTAATATCTTCCAGAGTTCCCATATGATTTCGGAATCAGTCCTTAAATTCCTTAAGTGAGCCAATCTCCTATACCATGACACAAAATTCTTTAATGTTCATTTGGCCTTTACCTTCGAACATTCTCACCATAAAAAACTCGTGCCAGAGCCTATTTTATATCTACTCGGACCAATACTCATCCAGACATTTCTGTCTTAATTCACTGAAGGTCATTTCTTCACTCCTTAAGTTAATTACTGAAGGTCATTGCTTTAGTGCTTGAGGTAATTCCCCATCGTCTAGCATCTCCTTCTAAACCACTAATTATGATATTTACTTTTGCCTGTTCTGAGATATTTTCAGGAAATAGCCTTTCGCAGTCCTTAATAAAATCCACAGGGGATAATCCACTGTGTTTTCGGTAAGTGTCGAATTTTTCTTCGTCCTCTAGTACCTTGTAAATTGGTGTTCTGTCTACCACATAAGGGCCATTACACATAATCTTTCTTTCTATGTCACTGATTTTTTCTTGTATACTAGAAGTGTTATTGCCAACACTTCTCTTCGCTAAGCTCTACTTTCCTTTCTAGGTTTTTCTCAGTCACTTGAACAGTCTCAGTTGAGAAATCTGTTCTTCATTCACTTCCGTTATTGATTTCTTAACATAGGAAAACTTTTCCTCAACCTTCGACTCTACCATAGGCTCAACCTGTTTCTGTATTTTCTCTACTTTGGTTTCAAACCTGTCATTAATGTCCACAATTTCTGCCTGTATATTATTAACAGTTTCACCTAAATCTTTCACATCTTTCTTCATATTAATATAAGTTCCCCAGTCAGAAAACCTATTTTTTTATTAACTTTTTCTGACTTTTGGTCATTCCTTTCCATTTGTTCACTCTGTTTCTTAAGTGTTTTTAGACTGTGTTTTCATAAGTTTTTCATTTTGAGCCAGCAAGTTATTTTGTGCTGATATTTGTTTGCTTAGAATTGAAGTGTTCTTGTTTTGTGCTATCAGCTGTGTATGCATATTGTGTAATAATGCATACAAATCAATCGGTTGTTGTTCATTTTGTTGATTATTGTCTACCTCCTTGTCTTCCTCCTCTGAATCTACTTCTTTTTTAATCTGAGATGGGTTTTACAGCATAGAAGTCTCATTCCCAAAATCAATATTTTCTACCTGCATCAGTAAAATTGATACCTCTCTGTCCTGCTCCTGATCACTGTTTACAGAAGTGTCATCGCTCTTATCGTCCTGCTTCACTTCTCTATACTGCATATACTTATCTTTATACATTTTTAATAATTGCTTAAACCACATATATAATAATTTATACTGCTGTACTTTTCTTTAACTGCTTTAACAAATTCGTGCCCCTGAGACCTTTGTACTTCTTCCAAAAGAATCCTACCTGTCTGTAAAATGTATAATTGTGCTTAACTATGTATGGGCTCTTAACCTCTGTAAATGGTACTGTCACCAGGCGTCATGTATAACCCTACCTCTACTATAGTAATTTAGTATGCTTTTACCTAAATAACATAAAACCCTGTCTATATGTTGTCACACATACTATACCCCAACAGAACAAATAATCATGTTATGGGAAAAGCCACGTATAACCCTCTGACTAAAATTAGGTTTAGTTTCCAACTAAAGTGCACTATGGGAGAATATTCCTGTCAATAGGAAAAACTAATCAGTATGTGATGTTCACTTGCTTTTTTTCTTCATTGATTGTCCTCAGTGTCGACATACTGCGTTGCTACACTGGCTGAAAAATGGGGTTTGTAATTTCCACACTGACTACTGTAAATAATGTAGCCAACAGGTACACAGTTACGTTTCACAGTTCTTTACTTTCACTGTTTACACCCACCAGTAATACACAGTCACATGGCCAGTGCACTATTATTTAACTTTCAATAAGCCTGATTAATAGTCCGCAGGCAAACCTCTACATACTGCTACAATAGTTTTCTGTTGAACGTCTATGAGCAGTAACAACCTGACCACACAGTTCACAGTCTTCCAAATAAATTTAACAGATACTGTCATTGCTTTAACACACGGCCTGTTGGTGTAACACTTTATTCACGGCTAAGTTGATGCATTGTTGTTGTTCTAACCAACACAGGTGTCTTGTATGAAACTCGGCCGTGGACTGATTGTCTTAGAACCAAAAATTGGGCCGTTATATATCCTCTCAAAGCAAATGCTGAAACTACACCTTGTTCGTTGTTTAACTTACAGAAATTACAATTAAAGCTTAACTCATTAAGTTAACTGAATACATAGAAAAATTGCATCTTTTTGACAGTTTCTTCTACTGCGAGGGTTAAGCTGAATTATTTGTTTAAATGATGAAATTAACATATATAGTTATGCAAACAATACCTTTGACGAAACTGAAAATTACTTAGGAATTAATTAATGGCTGGTTTTGCTAACATGTTTTCAAATAGAGCCAAATAGATCATTTAAGAATACTATTAGTTATTCCCCCACATGTTTATAATTAGTACAGAATTTATATTTGTTTATAAGTCAACAATAGAATTTAAGTTACGAAACAATTACCGATTTCACCCTATAATGAAACATACTAACTAATAATAGTCAAAATAAATTAGAAAATCAATTACATACATAAAACTAAGCACAAAATTAGATCTGGTGTTATATTCTTTAAAACTGAGGGCCAACCTTTCTCTTTATGGAAGTGCAGTAATTAGTCAAAATTGAAAAAGATTAATTTTAATGTGGCAGATGGCAAAACGAGGGGAAGTAAAAATATCCCAGCTTGCTTTGTCACAAATAGAGTTACCTTTTTTACAGGATTTGACCGTGTGATGTGTCTTATGGATAACTAAATCAGATTATTCAATTCTTTCCTAAGATTTTACCCAGCAGTTAAATAGAAACACAGTATGAATAGCCGTAAGCCATTTGCAGTCTCCATTTGAGGCATTTTGGACGAATTTGCAGGCAAAACTTCTGCTGCTCCGCAAAGGTGTTGCCTCAGTCACTGCTGCCTACAGACTGTGTGTCTTACTTTTGCTCTAGGTAGCATGCGAATGCACCCTTGTCACCTTTTCCACTCCCCAGAGTGTCTTTCCTTTCAAACAAAAGCACACACCCATTTCTTATATTATTGCTAAGTGTGACCATTTCTTAAATTGTTAAAGTTACATCAACATGAACAATTTATACGCACAAAATATTTTTAGATACGAAAGGTCATCAAAAAATTATGTAACATAATAAACAATTTACATAGTGTATTACTTACATTATTCACATACAATACAAAGAGCTTCAACCTCCAGTATAATGCAGTTTACTTTACATATACTGAAAATATAGTATGAATATGCAAAAATTTTAAAGCAAATATATAAAAATGAACCGTAAACAAATATTGTTATAACATCTCTTTGATTTCCTCGTTCCATATCCTCAGACCTCTTCTACTTCTTATTTCTTTTTTTCTCCAAGGGCTTCTGTTGCTGTTTTCGTTATGCCACTGCATCTCCAGATTATTTTCGGTACAAGTTCCTAATAGATAATGCTTCCTTCTTTTTGCATAAAACTGTTTTATGATTTTTTAATGTAATAAGTTCACTTCATTGATTTGAGTGCATTGATGAGGTTTTTGTATCTTCCACTTTTTCTGCAGGTCACACTCTGCTATTCGTATATAGAGGTCTGAGCTAATATTGCGTCCTCTGAAATCATGCACATCTTTGAACCTAACTTTTCATTTATTAGCTCATAATCTGTTGTTGACCTATGTCCTTGTGCTCCTTTTTAATGGTTTATGGAAGCAGATTGTTGTAATTCATTACTACTATTATTGCAACAACTTTCTCCAAATGATCCTCCTGCTCCTGTGTCACTCCGTGCTAACTCACTTAGGCCTCCCTGCTTGACTGTCGTGGATTTCGCTGAAATTTTATGTGAACATTCACACAGGTCCATGATGAACATTGGTAAAGTTTAACATTCATTGAAGCAATACTGGCTGAGATGTTATAGAAAGGCAAAATTGCTCGAAAAAATTGTCACCCAAAAAAAAAATTCTGAGTTTGACTTCTTACATCTGAGGGACTAACGATGTGATGAACATGAAACTTGGCATGCAGTAACCTAACAGCACAAGGTTCTCAAATACACTATTTCAGTATCTCTTTCCCATGCCAAATAAATTACATGCAAATTTCAATATTTTGTAAAAGAGCTCAAAAATTTGCTAATTTTGATCTAATTTTGCACAAAACTGTGTTCTGTAAAACTCTCCAAACTGGGCTCATTAGAAAGAGCATAGTTTAAATGCCTAAAAGAGTATATTTGATTATCCATCGGTGACTAACAATGCTAGATAATTTGAATCAATGTTGTGTGCAAAAATTATGGCATGAAAAAAATGTAAACTTTGGATTGTTATATCTCATAAACACACAATACCCAATAGCTTGATCGTACAAAGATGTGGAATACAAAATTTCATTCACGTACAGTTTTCAGATAACCTACAAATGCAAAACATTGTGAGAAGTTGAAAATACTGTATATTTGACATTTCTTTTTCATGTACAATTTTCTGGTAAAGCTTCCAAACCACTTTTATTCAAAACAACATGCTTTAAGACAGTGGGTAAAATTTCCAATATGGGCTTCAATGCTACATAAATTGAGGCAATGAAAAACACGAAACTTTGGACACAACTACTTAGCAGCATAAGGTTTTCCAATATAAAATAAGTCACGTACTGATTTCTAAATTTAAACAAAATCAGTTGACTCTTTATTTTCATAAAAGTTACAAAAATGGAACATATTCACTTTACTTTCAGAAAATCTGTTTTTCATAAATGATTTCAGACTACTTTAATCACTGTTGGAAAGAGTATGTTTTCAAGCATCCAGAAAATAACACTCAATTTTCCAATACCATCACCTTAGGAGTCACACCCGATAGCTCTGCAATACCAGCCATGAGCGGGTTTCTTCATTCAGGTCCCCCAAGCATGTAATTTGGTGTCTGAATTTAAGTTCCAGGGCTTTGTGGTGGTACCTGTGTGCTTACAAAGCCATTTGCTGAGTACCTTCTCTAATCTTTAGGAGTATCTCATGTAGGCAGAAAAGTAATATCAGTTTTGATTTTTAAACTTCTCAGCATTGCAGTTTACATTTTTTGAAATTTTGGGGCCACTTTCTGCTGTTCATTTCAGACTAATCATAGTTGACGATACTGAAGGAAGAGAGAGCATGGAAATGAGATGTTGTTCTGGTACCTAATAAGCATCCTGTCTTTTGAGCTATTAAAATGAATTAGCCGGACATTGAGGATGCGTAAACTTTATCAGTGCCTCATTTTGGTCCATTGGTATGGCAGTGTTGAATGCTGAGAAGTTTAAAATCAAAATTGATATTATTTATTGCTTGCCGCCTGTGTGAGATACTCCTGTAGATTTCAGAACTGGAGAAAAAAAACTTAGCAAATTCATTTGTCGGCAGACTGATACCACCACAAGGCTTTAGAACCTAAATTAAGAAACCAAATTAGAGGCTTGGGAACCTGGATGAAGAAATACACCAGTGGCTGATACTGCACAGCCACTGGATGTGACCCCAATGGTGATGGGCTTACTGGATACTTACAATTTCACCACGGATCAACACAATATATTGAGGTTTTATGTTTCAATTTAAAAACAAAAGCCACATCCAACAATACACGAACAACAGGTTGCTGCAATGTAGCCTTTTGCCATGGCATATTCCCATAAAGTCGTCCGCCATTTTCATGTATTGTTAGCGTACACTGGGAAATTGAATGTGGTTTTCTGAATGTTTGAAGACATACTCTTCTCAACTGATTAGTCTGAAATTAGTTATGGAAAACAGATTTTTTAAAAGGAATTTGAATGTGATTCATTTTTATAATTTTTATAAAAATCGAGTTTGAACTGATTTTGTAAAAGTTTAGAAAGCAGTGCATGAATATTTTGTATTGGAAAACCTTGTATTGCTAAGTTGTTGTCCAAAGTTTTGTGTTTATCATGCTTTTCATCAACAAAATTGCCTCAATTTGTGTAGCAATGTTAACCCTGAAGTGTAAAAGCTTTAATTCAGTTATTTGGTATGTTATAGGAGAAGATGAAAAGTTCTGTCACTCGATGAGCTTCACTGAGAATCTATATGTTTCAACTAGATCATAGAAAGCAGGAAGTGGAGAGTTGACCTAGGTATAAATGACATCAAATCTAACCATGCCTTACACCTAGAATTAGGTGTAATGTATTTGAAGGCATATTTCTGCACAGACTGGTCTCCAAGGGATGTTGCATTTCAGTGTGTTTTGTGGCAGGAGAGGATCCTTTTCTCAGATTTGAGTGTCTGCCAATGAGTATTAATCTAAAAGCAGTCATATCTGTCTTTGTCATATGATCCAGTTTTATGTTAGCAGTAACCATGACAGCTGAGTTTATTGTCCATTGAAGAATCATGATGAGTTTTCTAACATTTCATGATCTGTACATTAATAAAAACTTTACAGGAAGGTGGGAAAATGCCATTATGTCTTTGTGTATACACTTCAACTGGTACAAAGTTGTAAGATTGACAGTCTGTTAGTTAGAAATGCAGAGCTGTGAATATAACAAAACAATTGATGTAACAAACAACTGATAAACCTGATATGAGGAGAAATAAACGTAAAGGAAGTGGGTGAATTAAAATAGTTCAGTATAACTTTGTATCAAAATCTAAAACAAATTGAGACTGACATCCATGAGCACTTGTAAGTGAGACTCCACATGGACATGTACTGGCAGATGGGTTCAATGGTGGAAGAAGAAGTTTTTCCACATTATGTAGGTCATGTGCAATTGCAGGTTGGCATCATTAATAGCAATAACTTGAATCGAAGCAAGAATAAAGTGGAAACAGTTGTCAGAAAATCCAACAATTATTGAAATCCATTGTGTAATGTTTTCACTTAATTTTATTTATTGTCATGTGTAACTCTCCATTGTTATTGTCATTTGAGGCCTCACTTATTACCTCTCATAGAAACCACAATTTTACAACACAGAACGAAAAAGTAGTAGTTTTAGCAAATTTAAATGGTATGCTTTGCACCCATTTATGAAAATTATGCTATCTGCACACACATTTTTTTAAATATATGAATTGGTTGTAAAGACAATTTAATGTGATGCCTATTATTATAACAATGTGTATGATAAATCGTTATAACTCTAATTACTATGGCATTGACTCATTTCGAAGAATTGACATTCTTATGAAGAATTTAATATGGGCAAAGGGAATGAGATGTGGGTGGGGAGAATGTTCCTTCTTCATTAAAATTCTATTCACACTTATCAGACAGTTCAAAATGTTTTCTTGTGTTTCAGTGTAGACTTTGAAATTGTAACCATCAAAACTATTATTTGTAGATCCAGTTGTTTTGTATCCGTGTATTCTGCAGCCTGATGTCAGGAGCCTCTTATTCATATTGTACATTATACAAGGTAATGCACAATGTTCAGTAACTGTTTTCTTTCAGGATGGGTCCTGATGCCAATTTAATTTTTGTCCAGTGTTAACTCTGAAGCTAAATAGAGTACTCAAACCACTGTGGATGATGCCATGGAAAGATAAGGTTTCCACAGGTTCTCCATTGTGTAGATATGTCAGTAATCAAACCGTAAAATACAATGATATAACAGTATTCAACACTTTTTATGGCAGTCCTTAAAGGCAATTTTCAGAACATTTGGAACACACGACAAAATTTTTACATGTTCTTAGTTACCACTTGATTAAACCATTAATTAAAATCACACACACCTTGTATCCACTGACAGCTGGAGTCAAAGACACTTTGAGCAGACTCCTGTAAGCCTGTTCACAAATTTGTACTTGAATTAAAAGCTTTTCATGAATGTTTTCTTGCTTTTTGGTCTCTGTTAGTACGATGCTCCTTGCAGTTTTTGAAGCAATGACTTCATCCTTATGGTAGTATAATACCCTGTAGTTCAGAATAATGTTTCCAGTCACATGCACTCATACAACCTTAATAATAAAGTGAAACCTGTGCATACTTGTATGCATGTACACTTGGGTCCTCAGGCATCTGCACACTGAAGTCAATCCTGTATTTGAATAAGGAATATTGGTTTAGTGATTTGACAAAGAAAAACAGCCAGATTACAATAAATTATTTATTTTTGATTCCAGTTACCAGTCTCTGTCTATATGATCATTTTCAGACCAGAGGCTCAGATGATGTGAGCAGTCAGTATTTGAAGCTGCTTTGAGTACCAACTGGAACATGTCATAAACTGCAGTTGGACTGTTTCTCATTGTTAAAACTGTAATTTACTACTTTATGATTCCTCATTGACATAAAAAAATTCATAATTTAATGGTTGTTGTGTCTCTTAGGTAATGAAAACTATGATTGGGAGGAATTACAGAGAAATGCACAGTACAAGAATGGATACACAGAATCTGATGAAACTATAAAATATTTTTGGGAAGTTTTCCATGAGCTCACTCCAGAACAAAAGAAAAAATTCCTATTATATTTGACGGGAAGCGACCGGATTCCAGTCCAAGGAATGAAAGCTATAAAGGTATTTTGAAATTAAATTTTAGTTACTTATTCATTTGTATTATATTATGCAGACAATATTTTAGTAAATTTCTGATTAAAAAACTGAAATCATTTTTCCAGAATCTACTGAAACAGTTGAGAAATGGAGCATAGCAATCCAGTGCATGTAGTAGTCATTTGATTTGACAACAGACCCATCTGTGTCAAATAAAAGTTATGATTAACCATACTAAATCATACCTTTCTTTTGGTCTCTGCTCTGTCTCAATAATTAATTCAGTGCAAGCACTCCAATTTTAAAAAATCAAAAAAGCTTTTGCCAAGCTGTGTAGGCAAATTTTAAGAGCTTCAGATGTAGTGAGCATTCACGGAGGAACAGGGAATCAGTTCACAGCATCTCTCCATTGGCTTGGAAATAATTAATTAGTGTGTTGGAGAGCCCTTCAGACTAAATAATGTGTATTTTTTCCTATAACACCAGTTATTCATCATGTAACTGAAATTAGTTGGTATTATTTCTACACAGTTATTAATGTTTATATTGATCACAATTGTTTGGTTATTTTTAATAAAAATCCATACCGGCCACATATTAACAAGTCCATTTGTCATTCAGTGATAAAACAGAAGCAAAAGTACATAAGGAGCCAGTGCATTCATACTAAACAAGATATTGTTTTTCATGATGTACTGAACACTACAAATGTGGAGAGAAAATCATACCACAAAGAAGTAAAAATATTCTCACAAAAATAAATACACGGTCTCTCATCAGCTCTGTACTTCCTAATAGAAATATAATGGCTACACTGTTCATGTTTGAAGGAACTCATATTGGTGCTAGTTTGCACTGCAATTAATGGTTTGGCAATAATAAAATTATTAACAACATACTATTGTTTCCTTGTATCTTTATAGTGAAGTAAAATAAGCTGTCTTTGGATATATTTTGGACATCAAAAGCATGGTTACTATTATTAGTAGTGGCAGTCATCACCCAAGGACACAAAATGTAGTATAATTTAGGTCCATGATCAGTAGATTACTGAAATTACCTCTCGACAGGGGTGCCATAAAAATGTGTTTCGGGTGCCCAGGTCAGGGGGAGACTTAGCTGACTTGGGGTTCTGGGCGGCTTTTCCCAACTCTGCTCCTTTTCCTTAACCTCACCAATCATTTTCCTTCGGCCCTCTTCATTCTCCTTCAACCCTTTTGCCAGCAGAAGGAGCCACTGGCTCCAAAACCTTGCAAACATAACTTTTCATGTGTGTGCTTCTGCCACTGCTTGGTAAGTAGATTTTTTCTCTCTCCAATTACTTACATTTTCAGAAATTGATTATTTTCATTTTTATAAACTGTGATTTAACATTTAAAATTACACTATTGGCAAATCAGTGCACTTGTTGTTGGTATGTCAAATTGAAGTAAATAGAAAATAACTTGATTTACCTGACACTCACATAAGAGTATCGACAACTTTAATTTATATGTTTCAATCGAATGAACCAAAGCACAATGTCATTCACAGAAAGTTGCAGCACATGTCACGTATACCTTGAACCTTCACTCAAATATGGTTAATACAAAAAAAATGGGGGGGGGGGGGGGGAGGGGGACGTACCACACAGGAATTATCCACTTGGGATGGAAATCAGTAGATGTGGTGTACTTGTGCAGACAGATGACTACAGTTTCGGAAAAATTGATAATTTATTCAAGAGAAAGAGCTTCACAAATTGAGCTAGTTAATAATGCATTTTTTCACCTTTGGCCCATATGCAAGCAGTTAGTTGGCCTGGAATCTCATTAATTTGAGTAGAATTGTCTTCAGCAGTGAGCCGAACTGAGCCCTGATGACCAGTGAAGAAGTATCTGGAGACATCCCGGACAGCAGTGGGATACCAATGTGTCACATGCCATACTGCTCTGACAATATGGATTGATGGTCCGGGGTGCCATTTCTGTCCTTAGCTGCACCCATTTGGTTGTCATTCATGGCACTCTTACACTATAGCAATATGTTTATAATATTCTGTACCTTGTTTTGTTGCCCTTCATGGCAAGCTGTCCAGGGCTTACATCTCAGCAAGATAATGCCCACCTGCAAACGACGACAATGTCTACTGCTTGTCTTTGTGCTTTGCCAGACCCTGTCTTGGCCAGCAAGGTATCCAGATTTCTCCTGAACTGAGAACATTTGGAGCATTATGGTTGGGGCCCTCCAACTATCATGGGATTTTGATGGTATAAAGCACCACTTGAACAGAATTTGCCGCACTGTCCCTCAGGAGGACATCCATCAACTCTATCAGACAATGCCAAGCCAAATAACTGCCTGCATAAGGGCCAGAGGTGGACCAACATGTTATTGACTGGCTAAGTTTGTGAAGCTCTTTCTCTTGAATAAATCCTCCGCTTTTCTCTGAAACTGTAATTGTTTGTTTGTTTGTCTGTAGAAGTACATCACATCTACCAATTTCCATCTCATTTGGTTAATTCCTTTGTGTTGAGTTGTAAACAACATTCATGTGCCAAATTGTGTGTTCGAATAGTATCTCACCTGAGTAACAATGAAATCCTCAGCAAATCACAGTTTGGATTTCAGAAGAGTTGACCTGCTGAGAATGCTGTTTGCATTTTCACTCAACAAATTTTACAAACATTAAATAATACAGTACTGCTGGTTGTTATTTTCTGTGACCTATCTAAGGCACCTGACTGTATTCTCCTAGATAAATTGAAGTTTTATGGTATTGATGGTATAGCCAACCAATAGACAATGTCATATCTAACCAAAAGAATGCAAGAATTTGTGCTAAGAAATTCAAACAGTGTAGTCCAGGGACATTATTCTGACTGGGGAGAAATCACTTACATGGTTCCCGATGGCTCAATCTTAGGTCCACTGTTGTTCCTCATATACCCAAACGATCTACCATCTAATATATAATAAGTAGAATTAGTTCTTTTTGCAGATGGCACTAGTATTGTAATCAATTCAAGTGTGCGTACGGCAACAGAAGAAATGGTAAACAGTGTTCTTAAAAGTATCATTGACTGCTTTTCTGTGAATGGGCTCACCTTCTGTTTTAAAAAGACACAACATATTCAGTTCTATCCAGGGGTACCACATTTCTTCTGGACTAAATGAAAACTAAATAAATTCTTAGTTTATAAAATCAAACTGTCCTTTAAAATCCCTGTAAATCATCATCTGAACTTTCTTCTTCTTTCTCTTCTTGGTTATTGTTGTATGCCACAGTTCTTGAAAGATTTAACAATAATGTCTTCTCTCATTCTAGACCATGACACACTTGTTTGATTGTAGGTCATTCTAAATCCCCCTTTGGTGTGAGTTCATGTTGGGTTTCATCCATCATCCATTTGTTCCATTCCTCTCTTGTATACACCTTAAATCATTTATTTATCAAGACATCAAGAGGTTGCAACTGTTATGTGCAAGTCATCTTAGAATAACAGCAAGCTCTGTATTTCCCTGTATCAGTTTCACTTTCACAGAATTTTTCAAATTACTCCGGAACTGATCTATCACAAGAAGTGAAACCTTATTCAGTAAATCATCCTCCTTTGCCTCCACACTCTGTTAATCCGTAATTTCATGCTAGCCTCATCCATTCAACCCCTCTCATGTGTGTGAACATCACTGCCTGGTGGTATTTGGTCATTGGATTAAGTTCGGTACCTTCAACACAACATGAAAGAAAACAATGTACTGCATTTTTTCATGGACTCTTTTAGCACCATTTATGACAACAGTTGTGTTGCCCAGCACATCAAATGTCAGAAGAGTTTCATCCATATTTGCTATTTAGGTTATCTCCACAATGGTTTTCATACATTGTTGAATAATAAAGTGATGGGAAGATAATATTTTCTCTTCATACTCTTGTGGCATTTTCTGAGATGTTTTGGTTTGCATGCTAAGTCCATGATGCTTCATAAACCTGTTGCACCAACTAACTCTACCCAGAAAGTTTGTTAGTTCCACTGAAGTGCTAACTTATGACCATGTATATGAATCATTTTTGTATTAATTCCAACCTCATTTTGACAGTGTCCTTGAATCCATTTCAGTGCATCATCTTACAGTTTTGACCATTTTGCATTCAGTCCTCTATTTGCACATTTAGCGTTCCTAACCTTTTTCAGTTCTTCTTTACTAGCGTGCATCATGATTGATTTTTTTTTCTATTTGTGGAGGTCCGAAATGCTGCTCTGTTTCCATGTTCTTCTGCATGTGCTATTACTTTCAGTTTGTAGCCTGCATTATATGTACACCTTTTATGTTTTTCCATTACGAAACTAGCTACCAACACAAATATTTTACTGTTACCAAAACTTAAATCACTTTCATTTCCAGTTCACTGGCATTGTAGACTACAATCATGCATCATAGGCTAGGCAGAGTTCTGGATTTGTGATGGCAAGGCAGGAGAGAGACAGTGTTAGCAAGCTTCTACTCATGTTTGTCGCATCAATTCATGTTTGTTGCATCAGAACACTGCTGCTGTCAGTTGAATCCCGTGTTTCCAGATAGAGATAGGTGACCTGTGGCATAGAATATATGGCCATTTTTAAGACTAGTGGAAATTATCAGACACTGAACATTTCCATATTAATTTTGAATATAATCTGCATCTGAATTTTGGAGGCAGTTTCTCGAAGAATGTGAAATTGGCTCCTTGCTTGTGTTGCGCACTTTCCTGGATGTTAGTAAAAAACAATGAAGTTCAGAGAGATGGACAGAGGGAAATGATGGATCATGCTAGGCAGCATTATTAGATAAGTACTTTGCGCATGTTTCACACAAGCTAGGAGTGTGAAGATGTGAATATGGGGTACAAAACAGGCTTATAGACCATTCATAAAAGAATATAAAAACAGTGTAATAGAAGGTGAACAGGCAGTGGTACAATAATTGTTGAAAGACGAGGAGTCTACCTGTCAAATTAATATCTTGTCAACAGTGGAGGCTAGTAGTTGATTTTGTAGTGCATAGTTTGGGATATGGTGAGAAATTTGATGCTCCTCCAGTAAATGAATGTAGTTTACTTTCATTTTGCACTGGCATGGCAACTTGCAAGATCCTCAAAAATGCTTTGTTGTTACAACAAAATCTCATTGGCAATTTTATAAACATAAAAGAAATATATGCACACAAATTGACACATTGTCTTAGTTATTTATACAGTGTGAGATACATGCTAAATTATGCAGGTTAAAGAAAAAATTATATTTTGACAAACATGAAGCATATTCATTTTTGGGTAAAACCTGCCAGTACTTTGAGATCAACAGCATATTTGTTGAGCATCCATCACCCTCTTACCATGGCTTGCCAGAAATTAGTGTTGAGAATTCTTCAGTTTAGTATCTCATCACACTAAAATTGTTGCCAATGATTAGTTGAGAAATAATACAAAAAGGACTACTTCATTTCTCAGCAACCTACTCCAAAAGATGAAGTAACTTTGACCAGTATAGAAGAAAGTAAATTGTGTCAACCTTGGAGGTTTTATGTATCATTTTATTTCTTCACATTGCATGGCACTATTTTGTCATAGCTAAAAATTACCTTTTCCTGGAACATTTGATTACTTTCCCTCAGATAAATGACGTATGTACAAATGGCGTTCAAAAAGTTTTGCACAGTCGTCTCTATTTTTTTTATTTTTTGCAGGAGGAGAATGAAATTTTTTGTGAACATACTTGGAACATTTAGCTGTACAATGAGCCTATTCAATGTAGTCTCCATTAGCTGTGACACATCTGGCCCAACATTCTTTCCATGATGTAAATGCACTTTGGTAAAATTCTGGGGACTGACTTTTATTCCATCGCTTATCACAGGAAGTAAGGTCTTTCTCACTATCAAATGTTTTACTGCATAAGTGGGCCTCCAGACGACCAAAGAGGTGAAAATCAGACGAAGCCAAGTCCGGACTGTAGGGAGGATGAGGAACAATTTTCCTGATTTTCTTGTGAGTCATAAGTGCTGTATGGGGTTTGACATCGTCATGGTGTAGTCTGATGAGCTGACCCTAAAGCTGTGGTCTTTGGGTCCTGATGGCACCTCGCAGCTTGTCCAATGACAAACAGTAATGGTCCCAGTTGATTGTGCAGCCAGGTCCCAAAAAGTCAATGAAAATGGTACCACACTGATCCCAGAAGAAGGAGGCCATCACCTTTCGACCTGCTGTTTGTGAAAGTCTTGGTCTCTTCTTCCGAGGGGAACCCAGATGACGCCACTCCATGGATTGGGTTTTGCTCTCGGATTCAGACAGAAACAACCATGTTTCATCCTGGGTAATGACGCCATCAAAACACTGTTTCCACTCTCCAGTAAAGGTCTTCATGAGACCCTCGCACACATTCTTCCTCATCGTTTTCATTTCTCTTGTCACTAATCTAGGCACCCAACGTGCACAGATTTTTCTGTACCCTAGTGACTGTACCAGTGATACCACACTACCCAATGGCAAACAAGTCATTTCAGCAAGCTGTCATGTCATCACACATCTGTCATTTTGGATTATTTTATCAGTGGTCTCCTTATTCACATCACTCACTGCCGTCGATGGTCTTCGGCATCGTGGATTGTCCAGTAGAGAGAAATCACCTTCTTTAAACCTCTACAACCACCGCTGTATACTGCTGCGATACACTGTGTGTATATTGCTGCGATCCACTGTGTCCTCGCCATAAACAGGGAGCAACTTCCTGTGAATCGATGTGGCAGAGTCATCGCCAGTCTTGAAGAGGAACTCCATCACCGACTGTTGTCACAACCTGACATCTACTTCATGGTCCATTATGGCTCACCTGTAAATGAAAGAAAATACTTTTGTATACCCACTTATCCTAAATGTTCCAAGTATGTTCACAAAAAATTTTATTCTCCTGCAAAAAATAAAAGAATTAGAGACGACTCTGCAAAAGTTTTTGAATGCCCTTTGTAATTACCAGCCTGAAGGGCAACAATAGGTGCACATATAAAAATGGTAATGACATTAAAGGTTTTAGAGAAAAAGTGGGAATGTCGCAAAGGGTTAGGTATGTTGATTTTTGTGAATGTTTATATATGAATACTATATTCTGTCTGGAGCTAAAAAGAAGATAGCTAAGCAGATATGGTGTATGCTTGATTTAAAAAGTCACTATCCTCAATTTATCCAATGCTTATTTAACTTTTCTGATAAGTTTTGCATTTCTTTTGCAGTTTATAATGGCTTTCCTGGCCTTAATTAACATTCTCTTCTTCTTTTTTACAGATATACATCCAGCCAACGAATGATGACAAATACCTTCCGGTAGCACACACATGCTTTAATCTGCTTGATTTACCTCGATACAAAACAAAGGAAAGACTTCGTTACAAACTGCTTCAGGCTATTCAACAAACAGAGGGATTCTCCATAGTTTAAGGGGGCTCTTAGGTAGACGTATTCTTAGCTGTTGCCAGAATCAAATGAGATTTTTGAGCAATTTGTTTATGATTTTATACAATGCTGCCTTTAATGTTGACATATTCAGATAATGCCTATAATTTTTTGTATATACAATATGATCACAAATACATGTTGAAATTTGATATATTTTATTTAAAGTGTATGGATGTAGAGAAAAGTATTGACCAGAGACGATATTTTTTATAGCTTATGAATGCAGGACAACATTCTTCAGCCCTAGTGAACCAAATTTAATAAATATGTGCCTGTAATTCTGCTCATTCAAAACAATACGATAAGCAAAGCTGAAAGTATTTTTATTACTAGACTTAAATTTCATGTGGCTTTAATATACAAAACACACACACACACACACACACACACACACACACACACACACACTATATACAGATTTATATATATATAAAGACTGAAAGTTAAGAAAATGTTATATATTAATAGAGGCATGTGGAGTTGTGGTACCGAAAAACAGAAAATCAAGTGCACTATGAATACTAAGCCTTGGAATCAAAATTTTTTGCTCAGAAAGGAAAAGAAAAAGTTGTAAATTAGCAGCAGTGATGATGAGGGATGAGGTATTGACAAACTGTTTGTTGGTATGTTATTGGTGCACAATAAAAATTAATTTCTTTATAATTCCTCAAACACAGTAGATAAAGTGTAGCTTATAGGAAATTCAACAAGATGCTTTATGATATATTAGTGATTAATCAAAATCATCTCAGCTATATTATTACGCATTTATTATGTTACGACCAGTTTCGTTCATAGAACATATTCAGGTTGCACAACTTGACAACCTGAAATTATTCTATGAGCAATAGTTGTTGTAAAACAATAAATGTGTAATAACACAGTTGAGTTGGTTTTTAGTAATCATGAATATTAGTATCAGTTGTGGTGCTCAACATGATCAAGATGATTTATTTTTTAATATTGAGAAACATATGAAATACAACTCATATTTTAAAAGCATCAATCACTTAATGCAAAGTTTTAGATGGAATGAAAATAATGCATGAGAAAAGTCTTAAAAATCAAGTAGTGAGTGGTGGGGAAAACACTGATGTGTTGCACTTTAACATTAATAATTTCATTGTTGACATGAATTCACGTACTTGAGCTTCCATTTGTTATGCTCTTGGAACTCTGTGCAGTATCAGAAGTATGGATAACTTGTTCTCTGTCTCTCAAAAAATTTGCAGCACCTCCATAGCAACTTCTCTTTAATTCCTGATGTGGCCATTGCTCTTTGTCTTTATCATTGGGGGGGGGGGGGGGGGGGGGGTACTCATTCAATTAATAATTAAATTACAAATTACATTAAAGTAGTTCATGGATTCAAGAGACACATGATTGGGATAAACTAATTTCATTTTGTGAGATTTTTGGATGACTTCATTACCTACATTTTTTTCAAAATTATTTAGTATTCTGAATTTTTTATTTTTCAGTTTTACATTATATTAATATTTTCCTATTTTTATGTTTGTTCCATTCTGCCGTATGCCTCAACTTTGGAAGAACTTCGCTGTGTTATATTGTTCTTGAATCTGCCTTTGTTAAAAAAAAAAAAAAAAAAAAAAAAATTCTGATCTGTTTACCAACCCTTTTTGTCAAAAGTGCCCCTCTTTCCCCATATCTCTCAAGAAAGGTATCTGTAACTCATACATTTTATGATTGGCACTTAATGTTTAAGTAATGGCGGCAGCTACATCATGAAATGTTGGTACGTCATGTCTAACTGCACGGTAGAGTTATTGTGCACATTTGCTGTGGTAGAATAATATATTTTATATGTTTGTTTTTAATGTGGGATATTTGTGAAAACAGTAATTATGCTTCTACAGATGTAGATGAGGTAACAGAAAATAGAAAGTACTAGGAGGTGTACAGGCTGTTTCAACAATTATGGAAGATTAAGTTTTGTAGAAAGTGCTACTTAATGCCTGCTGTAAGAAGTTGCTCAGATTTGTCTGTTATGCTAACAGTACAAATGAAGATTGTTGAATTTAATATAAAGTATATTAAATTGTTCTGAGATGTGTTTATTTTTCCATATTACAGTTGAACTGTTATTTTGTGTTGTAGTATGTGGTTTTGTTTTTGCCTGCTAGTCATGAGAGTGTATGCATACTTTCAGAACACTGTTGAATGTGTGATGTAATTGTGATAGAGATGTATTTATTAGTTTTCTTCTATATTGTAAGTTAACTACAGTGTTTGACAAGTTTGCTGGTTTGGTTACTTCCTGCAATAACAATATAAACTGCTAAATTATGTGAATGTGCAGTGCAACTATTTATTACCTGTGGTGTGTTCATAAGAGCTAAAAGGAAGCACGCAGTCAGAGTACACGAAAGAAAAATTAACTGAAACCTTATGGAGATGATATTTAAGTAAAGACCAAATATGTTAAGTTTAAAATATAGACTTCTTTTCTGCATTTGTAACAAGGAGCTTACTTATGATAAAAAAAACTTACTGTACATCAAGTTCCCATTGAAAAATTAAAGCATTGTGCAGTGGCAGCGCAACAAAATTATACCAGTGTGCTACAGTGTGGTGGCCTGTAATCTTTTGACTTGGAATGGTAGTAATCATTACTAAATTGAATATATTAGTTTTATGTATATTAACTGAATTGTTTAAATATATTAAAATTTTATAATGAATAGTTTAACATTATGAGGGATAAAATAAAATTAAAAAGAAAATAGAATCAGCAGGAATCAAATCCTAGTCTGCAAATTACCAGTCTATGCTTTAGGCCATTCATTCACAGTAGAGTTGTGACAATGGCGCTTTAAAAATCTCTCATACTCTGTGCTTGCATAATATCCTACACCCAATTTCAGAGGAAAATATGGACCTTTTAAATTCAGTAATCTGTGGCAATCTTCCACATTAAATATTTGTTCATAACATGATATGCCCTTCATAAAACCATCTTGATATTCACCTTAATTACTCTCCATTGTTGATTCTACTTTGTTAAGTATAATCTTGCAAATATTACACATAGCTGGTTTCAGACTGTCAATATACTATTTATTGCCTTATGTTATGTATGGGATCTATGAAGGCCACCTCTCCTGGTTGTTTTCGTTTTCCAAGTTTAATTTTAGCTTCTTCTTCTTTCTTTCCCCTTTTTTTAAAAAATCATTTCAAAAGTTTTGCTGTAGTAGAGTCTTCTCCACTAGCTTTGTAAGGTTTCAATAACTTCAATTTCTTTGATAGTTGGAAGTAAATCTTGTTCTAGGTTTTTATGAGTGTTTGAGTATGTGAGCTTCTGTATTGGTTCTGGACAATTAAGAAGCTGATCCAAGTATTTCACAAATATTTTGAAATATTCAGTGTTACATAAACTAAATCAGTGAGCCTCATCCTACGCCTCTCTGCTGTTAAATTTAAGTTACATCTACCTAACTACTTAAATCTCACTTTCTACTCCAAAGATCTGTTAGAAAGAGCTGCTTTAGCAAATCTTCTGCAAAAAACACCTTCCTACTAAATTTCCTCATGTACTTGCTTGTTTCACCACCATCCAGCTTATAGCCTTTTGACTTAAAAGGGTAATGAGCGTAACTAAATTGAATATATTAATTTTACGATATAATGCAAAGGATAATTGCTACTCACCATATAGCGGAGATGCTGAGTCACAGAAAGGCACAACAAAAAGGTCACACAGTCAGCTTTCACCAACAAGGCCTTCGTCAGATTTAGACTAACAGCTGGAACCAGAAACTGTGGTCATGTATGTGTGTGTGTGTGTGTGTGTGTGTGTGTGTGTGTGTGTGTGTGTTTTTGTCTAATTTTGACAAAGGCCTTGTTGGCCAAAAACTAATTCTGTGACAGCCTTTTTGTTGTGCCTTGCTGTGACTCAATATCTCCGCTATACGGTGAGTAGCAACTATCCTTTTCATGATATTGTTACATTCCATTCTAAATTTTACTTGTATAAATTGAACTGTTTAAATATGTTTAAATTTTTAATTAATAGTTTAACATTGTGAGGAATAAAATAAAATTAAAAGGAGAGTTGGTATTAGTGGGAATCAAACTCAGGTTCACAGATTACCAGTTCCTGTCTTAGAACACTCACACACAGCACTGACATGACAACAGTTCTTTAAAAAGTCCTCATACGTTACACTTGTGCAGTATGCTACATGCAATTTTGAAGAAAAATACTGCCCTGTTGCTGTGAGCAATGTAGCAATCACAGTGCCAGAAGGGCTAGTGTCACATCAGAGCAAGCACAGTCGAAAACAGACAGCTGTGCACATCTCCGAGTAGATCGTAGCACAGCTGTCTATCATTTCTGCACTTGACACTGGTTGGTTTCTAATTATCATGGAGAGAGCACTGCAGAACATGTTTTCATCAGTTTTATAGTTTTATTTGCATACCAGCATGCATTCAAAAAGAAATGCTGCAATTTTAGTGCAATTTTCGGCTCACATTTGAAGCAATTGGTGTAATTTGTTTGTTATTTACAGTGTTCTGTAGCACATTAGTACATGATTACTGCCCACTGCTTGCATTGCATATTAAATGTAGTGTTAATATAAACCTACATTACAAATGATGTGTTGGGAGAAAGGCAGGTATGTGTGCTGTCTGGGTTGTGCTTACCTGTAATATTTTTTGTAATACATGTTATTCGAGTAAAGGTTTAAAGGTTTTATTTCTGGGAAAACTTTTGAGGATTATAGGTCATCTCAAACTTGCTACAAAATTTATGAATAAATCTACAGCAGCTTTATCTATGAATAACTTATTATTAATGCACAGAAGTTCTGGTTGAGAATAACAAATTATTTACAAATAAAGAAACTACTCACCAAAAGGCAGAAGCACTGCATTGTCAGCAGGTACAAAAACAAAAAGTACAGAGCTTTGCTTTGCTAGCTTTCGGAATAAAATTCGCTTCTCAAGCTGCAGGAGAGAGAAAACACACACACACACACACACACACACACACACACACACAGCGCCCCAACCTCACCCCAGTACCCTCACTGTGGGCCATGAAAGGCCTGACAGTCAATTGAGCACAGTGTAGGGAGACAGGTGTGTGTGTGTGTGTGTGTGTGTGTGTGTGTGTGTGTGTGTGTGTGTGTGTGTGTGTCCGTCCTACAGCTCAAGAAAGGAATTTCATTCCGAATGCTAGCAAAGCAAAGCCCTGTGCCTTTTGTTTGTGTATCTGTATATGACGCAGTGCTTCTGCCTTCCGGTGAGTCGTCTCTTTATTCACAAACATCTTATTACTTTACTATAAATTTTAATGGCCTTCATTACAATACAGTGGAATTGCAACTAGGTTATAAGTGGTTCCGGTTGAATAGCATTCATCCTCAGATCACACTTACGCTGCAGATGGTACCTAAGCTGAGCATAAACCACAAGATCATTGTAACTTGTTGGTATTCAAAGGCTGGTCAAAACATGACTATTAGCATACAAAACCATTAGGACACTTATAAATTTACTTGCTGCAAATATTACAATTGTTCAATTCAGTTACTTGCTAGTTGCTTGTTTCTTCATCTGTTGTGCATTTGTCATGTTTAATAAAACTCCCTTAACTAATCCATGAGTTCATGTTAATTTCTTTTTGTTAAAAAAAAGGCTATAGCTTTGCTAGGTCACACTGCCCCATCCCTAGTGGTTGTGACTGAATATGGTAATTACCTGGAGTTGAACAAATGCTGCATGAACCCAGGAAACTAGAAGTGAAAAATCGGTGAAGAAGATTGTTCTCTAATCGATTGTTCAACAGCTGCAATGATGTCAATAGATTACCAGACAGGAGTTGACTGACATTGCTTGTGATTAATTCACTCCAGTGTGTTCCCTATAGTCATGTCGCAAACCTTTACGGCAAGTAATTGTATTTTCTGTGAACCATATCATTTCAATCATACTAGCTCCATGAACATTTCTGTAACATTATGTTTAAATACAATTTTTAAAAAAGCACATGATGGAAACGATATACAGATACACACACCAAAAAAATCAGTCATTGAGGCAGCAACATTCCTTTACATGAACCCCTGTCTTCATCAAAGACAACTGCCACAACCAAGGCCACGATTCAACCAACAACACTTTTGCACATCTCTCAAGTTATAAAAGAATAATCCTTTACCTAGTTATATATAGTTCACTTGCAGATTTTATGTAAAACTTTACATTCTTCATCAACTAAATTCTTACATAAAACCATTATGTTCCTTATGAGCCTGTTTTTCTTAGAGTGTAGTTTTATATTGACCATCATCCTTAACAAAGCCAAGTTTTCTTCCCATTCTGCTTCTGGGTCATTTTTGAAAGTGACGTTTCTTCTCTTAATACAATTCCTGAGAAGCAAGCAGATAATGTGATGACCTTCCCTCTATATTAGTCAAGAAAATTGTACAACTCTATGCATAGTAACAACCGCTGATAAGCACCAAATATGTTACTGGATGTTGTTTACTATTTCTTGCTACAAATTAAGAAGAAAAAGACCTTCCTGTCATATTACCAGCATGTTAATGTTTTTTTTCTAGTTCTATCTATTATGACCTGTGAAGAGAAAAATCACTCGTAAATGTCCAGTGTTTACAAATCCCCTTTTTTTCTTTATTTAGACCAACTAATAATGACCATATTAGCTCTAAAGGGTGAGAAGTGAGTGGTTGCACTTCACCCTCCTTGTCAGTTGTCTTCTCAGTTTTCATTTAAGGACTGACAAGGGAATGGTCCAGTAAGACATGTCGAAACCTACCCTGAAATTTTTTACCCAAGAAGACGACAACGCAAGAAATGCACTGCCAGAATTTTAGCTGGTAAGAGGCACTGCAAGTAGTTTGTAAAAAATGTTGAAGATACATATTTTTGCGGCATGAATAACAGCTTATAACATCGATTTGTACAGCCTTACTCATCTAGCGTGCGACTTGTTGAATCACTCACACAGCACTGCATAGCAGAATTATCCGGAGTTCACAAACACCAATTTTAAGAACCTAAAGCCTGGTTTACAGTGGAGCAAATGGAAGTGAACATATGTGAATGAGCATTTGCAGAAAATTCACTACCATTCACTTGTGTATGGGTGGAATTGTTTATAAGAGGAAATGGAATAGAACACGAGGTAGCGAACATTGCCTATGAATGCCGTATTATTAGTTTTTGGAGCTAATATTTAGCATACAGAGACAACTCTATCTTGTTAGAGCCACAGTGCGAATCATTGCTATTCAGTGAGGATTATTTTGCATGACAAGCACACTGCTCGTGACAAAGTGTGCAGAATGGTGAAAGGAAGGAAGAATTTCAGTGTCTCAGTTTCTATGGAAATGTGACATGCGTGGAGATCGTGCACTTTACACGGAATTGCATACCCAACTCTCCTTAGCACTGGAACAAAATCTTTCTTGTATGTGAGCTGCCACTTTTCCCTGGCTTCTCATTACCATTGAGGGGAAATTTATAAACAGAACACTAATTACCGATGTTGAGCGTCATCTCAAGAGGTGACACAGCTAGTGTTTCCACTCTGTGTGTAAGGTCTGACACCCCAACCTCACCTTAATGCCCTCACTGTGGGCCATGAAAGAGCTAACAGTCAAGTGTCAGAAGCGTGATCTAGAGTGTGCAGGATCAAGTCCCACAACTTTTTCACCACGATTTTTAACCAAACATTCACTTTTCACTGATGTTCGAGTGGCCACGAAAGACATGTGGTTCTGATTCCACGTTAAACTGCAGGTCTCCATTTTCCGATTAGGTAACTGGGGAAGGTTAGGGACACGTAAGTAGTGCAGTGGAGTCCAGTTGAAAGACCTGCAAGAGGCCTACTGGGTCCACCAGACAGAATTCTCTTTTGCTCATGCTTGTTAGCTTATTTGCCCCAGTGAAAAACTGGCTTAAACTATAAAAACATTTTTTTGGATAACTTCATATCTACAGTTCAATTCTTGCTCATGTAATTTTTATAAAAGTAACTAGCAGAGAAAATAAAATCTTAGCAGTGTTTGATGTCACAGACGACTTCCCTCAATCAGGACTTGTAATTTGTTGAAATGAAATATGTCTTGCAATTTTATTACAATTATTGTAGGCCATTCCTTATAATAATGTTTGAATGTTGTCATTTGGCTGTCAGTGAAACAGTTCTTTGTTTATTCCCAGTAGTCGTCACAAAAATGAGGAGTGTCTATTGAAGACAAAAACATTTTTCTTGCACCAGGCACACTGGACAAAGGAAAAATTGATGCAGTCAGGCACTTTGCACTAACCACTAGTTTTATTTAGACAGAACTGGGAGGGAGTCAGAAATGGTCCTGGCCATTGTTCTGCATATTGCGCTGCATATCAGGCATACTTGATCAAATATTTAAAGTGTGGCGAAGAAAACTGGTAATTCACAAATGACTGCAGTTTAAGAATACTGTTCCGCTGATGAACTTGAAATGAGAGAGAGGTATCAGAAATTATGTTGTCTGATAATTTCCTGAAAAATTATTTCCACTGTCGAAAAAATTCTTTATTGAGATGTTGAATCGCACTTGTAGTTCCAAGCAGAATCGATATTACATCTCTACAGATTTTTCATCATCCTCCACAAAAATGGAGGTGTCGTTATGTCCAGACCATGAATCCAACAAAAGCAATGAATTAGTTTCTGCAGCTGGTAAGAATACATTTCAAACAAAATGTTGAAAATTATTCTTTGCCATTTTTCCAGATTTTGATATGTCAATTACAAAATTTTTGCAAATAAACAGTCCATTTTTTATTTTTGGTTCTAATTTGCCTTGCGCTTCTTGAAGACACATATACAGCTGTGGAAACAGTAAACAACTTATACTTATCACTGGCATTATCATACATGAATGTGTCATTGCATCATTGATTGAGCAACCGACTCCGTCTTTTTTTCACCCCGAAATGATAAAGTGCAGTGTGCAAGCAGTTCTTTCATGAAACCTGACTGATCAGCATTATAAATAGCATTTGCAGGGATAACAGCAAGTTCCATCTTTACGTCAGCTGCGAATTCCTCTATAGCATTGTCTATCATTGGCAGCTGCTCTACAAGTTTATGTGACATTAACTTGGTAATTTTGCGACTACCTATTCTGCACGATTCCTTGAAACTGCCTAGGCAGTTCGTCAAAGCCTGAAAATTAGCAATGTTCATGTCAGATGCAATTCTGAGCCCCCCAGTCTTGTTGATCTCGATCAGTAATGGTGTGCAGTCTTTCTCGAGCAGTTCTAAATCTTTCGAACAGTTTTTCGTTCAGATGGTTTTGGGATTCCATTTGATGCATATTTCTTACTTCATGTAATTCATTCTTCCATTTGTACAGTTCACGGTCCGATTTTATGGGACGATAACACCTTTGCACACTGCATAACATCAAGAGTTTTTCCCTCCTTCGTTTAACCAATATTTCACTGCCTTTATTTGTCACTGAAAGCTGTTGAAGTACGTGTTTTTTTTTTAGGCTTGGAAGGTACTCTTCTTCAGAACGGTTACTGGCACAACTAACGTCATCTGAACCACAATTCATGGAATAGTCACAGTTATTTCCTATTTCTTCTTATGTATCCACAATTTCAAACAAAATGTTGATATCATTGAAATCAATGTTAAGGAAATCAACTAACAAATGACACATATGTACGTCCTCAGGAGAAGTATGCGATTTCGGGTAGAAAACACGTTCTTCATATTTCATCATTGCTAAATTGAGAACGTTGATTGGATTCCACATTACTGTGAAACTGGAAGAATAAAAAGGGTATATTAGCAGGCATGCCTTATGAAAGCACAATAAATATTAATTCAGTTCTTGCTGTATTGTCAGTACTTAACAATATTGCAAAACGCAACTGATAATTTGTAATCGATGTTACTTGAGTGCATAATTTACAAATTATGATCAGGTTGTCTCTTGTTTCCTGTTCACAAATGTACCGCCGACCTCGGCTGTGTGTGTGCCTAACTGCACATGCACAGTTGCTACAGAGCCAGTAGAGGTGTACATTTCTACCACTGCCTTGCGCTCTATAAATTGGCAAATTTCAGCTATTTTTTATAATTATTTTTTTAAAATACTTTCAGTGCCTCTTAGCAGCTAAAATTTTGACAGTCATTTCTTTCATTATCTTCTTCCTGAATAAAAATTTCAGGGTAGGTTTCAACATGACTTATTGGACCATTCCCTTGTGAGTATCTAATATTACCCTATATGTGATAAGGTATAACTCTGTATTATTCCCTAATGATATGAACGAAACTAAATGCAGGAACAGTATGCAGTACATCCAGTTCTACCTCAATGGGCACCTTTTTGAAAGTTGCCAATGAGGTATGGGGTATGCACTGTATATAATGAATGAAAACATGGGCATGTGTAAATTTAGTTGTTTGCTGAGTTTGTTTACTGACAATTGAAGTAATCTTATTGAAAGTTAATATTCGTAATTTATAGAGTATAGATTATCAAACCCATTATACCCATAATAATTGTTTCCCAGAAACCAAATGAATTCTACATAAAAGTGCCAGTTCATGAATATTTGTTGAAATAACATGAATTAATGGAAAAATAAAACATTCAAGGAGGGTGAAAGTGTGCTTAGCATTGTATCAAGGTGTGTCATCTGGAAGCAAAATAAATGTTGATGTCTTTTACTGTTGTGAAATGATGAAAACTTATGTTCTGCACTATTTCATAGTAGTTATAGTATGTATGATGAAATTTAATGTTCAATATGGGCACCAAACCAGTCTCAGGACTGAAGACCACAACAACAACAACATGGGCACAGTGAAAGATTGGGTAATTACACAAGGTTATAAGCTTTCATACAGTTACCTCTGTGGCTGCAACAGCAAATTAAAGAACTGTTTTGTGAAAGAGAAGTGTAACTCCAGGTGAAGAAACAGTATCAGCTTGTGAGCAGCCGCTTGACCATGAAATCAAAGTTTTCTCACATCTAGCCTGTCAAAGTACTTGCAGTGGATCCTGATGCAGTTTGGAATTCCTGTGTGATGGTCTGGATAGATGTCTGCTATTACACATTATGGCCCTCTTTAGCTGTCGGCAGTCTCTGTCAGTCAACAGATGAGTTCGGCCTGTACACTTTTGTGCTGTACATGTTCCTTCACATTTCCACTTGACTGTCACCTAAGAAACAGTGGACCTAGGGATGTTTAGGAATGTGGAAATTTCTCATACAGATGTATGAAACAAGTGACACCCAATCACCTGAAACCACGTTCAAAGTCCATGAGTTCCATGGAGCACCCCATTCTGCTCTCTCACGATGTCTCATGACTACTGATGTCGCTGGTTTGGAGTACCTGGCAGAAGGTGACAGCACAATGCACCTAATATGAAAAGTATGTTTTTGGGGATGTCCGGACACTTTTGATCACATAGTGTATAACACCAACATGTATTATGCCATATCAGTAGGTTTGGGCTATCATGAATGTGTTCCTGTGTGTTGTATGGGAGCCCTTAATCCAAGTGTTATTGCGATTCATGTCTTCAGAAATTTGGAAACAAGTAGAGGTGTTTATTGTCAGCATGTATGAAGACCAGCATGGAACACACAAATCATACCACAGACAACAATCGTTTAGCTGCAACAATAGGACCATTTATATGATGGGGTGCTGAAAAGCAATTCTTCCAAATTTTTATGTGAAAAGTCATAAAGCTTTTTAAATAAAGCAAACTTTATTGACATTTTACTTCTCTCTTCTTCTTGTCTACATACGAGGGCTGTTCAAAAAGTAAGGTGACTTTTCAAATTGTGGGAGCAACGTATATTCAATTATCAATCTTCTTTTTTTTACTTATGTTGGTACACATGTCCCAAACATATGTACACAGTTTCAAGTGTACAGCATACTTTGTTTGTTTTTGACAGATAGGTTAGATGTGTTTTAGTGTGCTTGGTGATTTTTGATTATTATAAAAAATGGAGAAAAGAATTTGCATCAAATTTTGTGTGAAAAATGGAAGCAAGTGCTCTAAAACACTTGAAATGTTGGCAGTGGTATACGGTGAGTCTGCTGTAAGTAAAAAACATGTTCACAAGTGGTAGAAGCTCTTACAAGATGGCCGAGAAGATGCCAGTGAGGAACCTTGCTCTGGATGCCCCAGTGCATCAACAGATGATAACATCGAAGCTGTGAAGAAAATTGTTTTGGAAAATCGTCGAATTACCATAAGAGAAGTTGCTGAGGATGTTGGCATATCAGTCAGCTTGTGTTGTGTAATTTTTTCAGATGTTTTGGGCATGAGACATGAGCCAGTGAAGTTTGTTCCAAACCTTCTCAATTTTGATCAGAATAACCGTGGCATGAGCATAGCTCAGCTCTTGAATGACATCAGTGATAATCCTAATTTGCTCAAAAGGGTCGTAACTGGTGACGAAACATGGATTTATGGTTATGGCATCGAAACCAAAGGCCAATCGTGCCAGTGGAAGCATCCCAGAGAGCCAAGACTGGAAAAAGCACACCAAGTTCAATCAGGTGTCAAAGTTAAGCTCTCTGTTTTTTTAATTACCGTGGCATAGTGCATCATGAATTTTTGCCTCAAGGTCATACGATCAATTTTTTTAAAAAAAAAAAAAAAAAAAAAAAAAAAAAAAAAAAAAAAAGAAACGGGAATTGTGAAAAATCAATTCATGGCTTTTGAGACACGGCAGTGCACCTGCTCATTCATCGTTGCTTTTCAATGACTTAGGAAATGAAAATTGCATTGCTGGAAGTGAGTACTTCCAGCCTTGAGTAAGGCTGTACTGAAAAGTGTGTATTAGAAGTGCTTCAAGGAGTGGAAGAAGCATCGGCACAAGGGTATTTTATCTGAGGGGATTATTTTGAAGGGTACAAAATGAATATTGGTGAATAAATAAATATTTTTCATGAAAATATAAAGTCACCTTACTTTTTGAACACACCTTGTATACATTTCTCAATGTAGTCACGATGGCAATGAATTCATTTCTCCCAACAAGAGACCAGTTTATGAATAATGTAACTGTACAATATTTAACTTTGTTGACAGAACCACAACCTTACCTTTGCTTGCATCACTTCATCACTATCAAAGTGAAATCCTCAGAGGTCTCCTTTCTGTTTTGGAAACAGATGAAAATCGAATGGGCCAAGTCACAACTGTGTGGAGGTTGATTGATGACTGTGCACCCAGGCATCATATTGTTGCAGATGGCACAGTGCTTGTCTGTGGTCTAGCACCATAATGCTGAAGGAGAGGTTCTCCATGTGTGGATGAACTCATCAAATTCAAAATTTGATTACAGCACTCTGTTTCTCATGGAGTGAAAGAGTTATGTTATACACTGCCATGTTACCTGCCACAGTTTGGATCCCTTTAGCAGCAGTGTGTTACAACTTGTGTCAGCAAAGTGGGAAAACCAAGTGAATAATATGCATGACATGTAATATCTCAACAGATACTGAGAACAGAATAAAAAATTTGCATGCATTACTTTCCAGCATATCTTCGTACTTTGTAGACAAAAAGACATAGTCACTCATGTAACACTTTATGGACAGTTGATCAAGTTTCCCGCAATTTGAGAGATGCTCAACGAATTGATTTCTGAGAGCTGCATTCAACTGTAGCTCACACTCTGTCCAACACGTGCTTGAGACACAGGGAATGTCCAGTTTGAGGAAGTTTGACACTGCCTGTCTCTTTAAAATTTTTGAAACATCTCAGTATTCTTGTTCTTGCGAATGGTGTTCTCCCAAAGTTGCCTTAATAATTTCGCAGTGTTGTTGTCATAGATTTGGCTTCTGCATGCCTGGTGACACACTATGCTGTCTCCTGGTCTGTCACCATTTTGATGTACTCCAAGACAAATCTGCAGCAAAGAACAAAGGAAAAAATACTCTCAGACCTGCTAAACATTTCACAAGTAGCCACGATTCTAATAGCTTCCAAATTACAATTTCCTTTCACGGGCACCCTGTACATACCGGGTGATCAAAAAGTCAGTATAAATTTGAATACTTAATAAACCACGGAATAATGTAGATAGAGAGGTAAAAATTAACACACATGCTTGGAATGACATGGGGTTTAATTAGAACAAAAAAAAAACAAAGTTCACAAAATGTTCGACAGATGGCGCTGGACAGCAAAACGTCAGTCACTGCGCATGACAATCGTGTATAAAAGGAGCTGTAGTGAGAGAGAGAGAATCAGATGCACCAGCAGTCACAGCATGTTGACATTACCTGAAAAGGCGCTTTTAGTGAAGCTGTATTATCAGAATGGGGAATGTGCTAGTTGAACATTACGATCCTGTCGCCATAGGAAGGGGATTCGAACAGGTAAAGATCCGCTGACAAACGCAGCTGTGATGAGAATGATTTCAAAGTTCGAAGCCACGGGTTGTTTAGATGATAGACCCCATAGTGGCTGACCGAGCACAAGGCGTAATGCTGCTGAGGCAGTTCAGGAAGAAATGGAGACTGTAGGAGGTTCGTCTATGCATGGGGAAGTCAGTGCTCGTGCAGTCGCATGTCGCACCGGCATTCCATACACTACTGTTTGGTTGGCACTTTGGGGTACCCTCCGATGCTATTCGTAAAAAATCAAAAAGTCAGCACCTGGCGATTTAGTGAAGCGGCGGCAAATTGAAATTAGCGGAGATTGAGGCCTGGCGGATAACGGGCCGCTCGTACCTCACCTGTCTTTCAACAACATCTTTGCCTCTGTACTTCCGCCTCGACTGACATCTCTGCCCAAACTCTTTGCCTTTACAAATGTCTGCATGTGTCTGTGTATGTGCGGATGGTGTGTGTGTGTGTTGTGTGTGTGTGTGTGTGTGTGTGTGTGTGTGTGTGTGTGTTCCCTTAAAGCCCACATCCTTTCGTCTTTCCCTCTCCTTCCCTCTTTCCTGACGAAGCAACCGTTGGTTGCGAAACCTTGAATTTTGTGTAGATGTTTGTGTGTCTATCGACCTGCCAGTACTTTCGTTTGTTAAGTCACATCATCTGTGTTTTTAGATATATTTTTCCCACGTGGAATGTTTCCCTATATATATATATACACACACACACATATCCATCCACACATATACAGACACAAGCAGACATACACAGAGGCAAAGAGTTTGGGCAGAGATGTCAGTCGAGGCGGAAGTGCAGAGGCAAAGATGTTGTTGAATGACAGGTGAGGTATGAGTGGCGGCAACTTGAAATTAGCGGAGATTGAGGCCTGGTGGATAACGGGAAGAGAGGATATATTGAAGAGCAAGTTCCCATCTCCGGAGTTCGGATAGGTTGCTGTTAGTGGGAAGTATCCAGATAACCCGGACAGTGTAACACTGTGCCAAAATGTGCTGGCCGTGCACCAAGGCATGTTTAGCCACAGGGTGATCCTCATTACCAACAAACACTGTCTGCCTGTGTCCATTCATGCGAATGGACAGTTTGTTGTTGGTCATTCCCACATAGAATGCATCACAGTGTAGGCAGGTCAGTTGGTAGATCACGTAGGTGCTTTAACACGTGGCTCTGCCTTTGATCGTGTACACCTTCCGGATTACAGGACTGGAGTAGGTGGTGGTGGGAGGGTGCACGGGACAGGTTTTACACCGGGGGCGGTTACAAGGGTAGGAGCCAGAGGGTAGGAAAGGTGGTTTGGGGATTTCATAGGGATGAACTAAGAGGTTACGAAGGTTAGGTGGACGGCGGAAAGACACTCTTGGTGGAGTGGGGAGGATTTCATGAAGGATGGATCTCATTTCAGGGCAGGATTTGAAGAAGTCGTATCCCTGCTGGAGAGCCACATTCAGAGTCTGATCCAGTCCCGGAAAGTATCCTGTCACAAGTGGGGCACTTTTGTGGTTCTTCTGTGGGAGGTTCTGGGTTTGAGAGGATGAGGAAGTGGCTCTGGTTATTTGCTTCTGTACCAGGTCGGGAGGGTAGTTGCGAGATGCGAAAGCTGTTGTCAGGTTGTTGGTGTAATGGTTCAGGGATTCCGGACTGGAGCAGATTCGTTTTCCACAAAGACCTAGGCTGTAGGGAAGGGACTGTTTGATGTGGAATGGGTGGCAGCTGTCATAATGGAGGTACTGTTGTTTGTTGGTGGGTTTGATGTGGACAGACGTGTGAAGCTGGCCATTGGACAGGTGGAGGTCAACATCAAGGAAAGTGGCATGGGATTTGGAGTAGGACCAGGTGAATCTGATGGAACCAAAGGAGTTGAGGTTGGAGAGGAAATTCTGGAGTTCTTCTTCACTGTGAGTCCAGATCATAAAGATGTCATCAATAAATCTGTACCAAACTTTGGGTTGGCAGGCCTGGGTAACCAAGAAGGCTTCCTCTAAGCGACCCATGAATAGGTTGGCGTACGAAGGGGCCATCCTGGTACCCATGGCTGTTCCCTTTAATTGTTGGTATGTCTGGTCTTCACTGTCAGAATGTTACATGATACCATGTACTTATACGTTTGTGACTATTACAGCGCCATCTATCACAAAGCGAAAAAAGTGGTCCAACTAAAACATTCACATTTATTCACGTACTACTCGAATATGTAATAAAAAATGGGGTTTCCTATTTTTAAAAAAACGCAGTTGATATCCATTTGGCCTATGGCAGCGCCATCTAGCAGGCCAACCATAGCGTCAACTGGTTTCCCCCTTTAAGCTAGACGAGTTTCGTTCTTTGTAGTTTTTTCGTTTGATGCTTATTTCGTGAGATATTTGGCCCGGTCACTATCAATGGACCACCCTGTATATATATCTCACACTTCCCTGGATCGCTCCTGATGATACACTTGTCTCTTGTGAACATTCACTGTCGAGGACAACATACTAGTTTATATTATTTAAGGAGTCTGCGAGCCACTCGCATATCTGTGAACTTACTCCATATGCATTTACCTTCATCATCAGCCTGCAGTGGGGCACCATGGCGAATGATTTCCACAAATCCAGAAATATGGAATCTGCCTGTTGCCTTGCATCCACTGTTCTCACTATATTATAAGAGAAAAGGGCTTTCACTTGCACAATGCTTTCTAAAACCTTGCTGATTCAGGGAAATGAGCTTCTCAGTCTCAAAAAAGTTTATTATATTCGAACTGACAATACGTTCTAGGCTTCTGCAGCAAACAGAAGTTAGGGGTATTCTGTAATTTTCCGGGTCCGCTCTTTACTTTTCTTATATACTGGACTCGTGTGCACTTTTTTCCAGTCGCATGGGACTTTGTGCTGGGCGAGAGATTCGTGATAAATGCAGGCTTGATAAGGGCCAATGATGTAGAGTACTCTTTGTAAAATCAAACTGGGATTCCATCCGTACGTCGGTTAGACAATCAGTGAGAGAGCACCTCGAGTTCCTGCTGCTAATAAGGCGAGGACACCATTCATTTGTTATATATTTTTACGAACTTCAAACAGGAGCAACTTATTTTCAGTTATCTATGTAGTTACTAGTTGTAATTTTTTGTGTGTTTGATTGCTTACTAGGCACAGCCTTTTATTTTAATAACAGTGTAGCGCACAGTGCCGTAGTTGCTATCGACCCTCATATCGTACAGGCTTTTTTTTGTTTTGTTTTGGTTATTGTAGCTTAGTGCCGGTTAAACCATCAGTGAGAGAGCACCTCAAGTTCCTTCTGCTAATAAGTCGACTACACCATTCGTTAGTTACATATTTTTTGAGCTTCAAACAGGAGTGACTTCAGTAATGGATAGGAATTGTGATTGCTGCGTGTAGGTGCGAGCTCAGTTGGTGACCCTTCGCTCACAGCTTCAGGCAGTGTTGGTTTCTGTCTCACAGCTTGAGGCTGCTGCCAAGGGGCATCAATTTGGGGGGGTCAGACGCGGGGATGCATGGAACGTCAAGCACGTCCCACGTGTCCCCCAATTGGTCCACTGCTGTAGCCTCCCCGGGTGCTGCCTGCACTGAGGTTGACCCCTCACCTGTGTTCGAGTGGGAGATCATTCCAAAGACTGGCAGGCAACGAAAGACTTTCCAAGGGGCCATTCATAGGGCCTCTCCCGTTCATTTGAGGAATAAGTTTCAGGAGCTATCTGTGTCTGATGAAGTCTCTAAGACAGATGCACTCGTCTCGGCATTCACTGAGGGTGGGTTTGATGGCAGTTGACAGGTCCAACATTAGACACGTAATGGGGCCCGTTAGAAATACGCCTGCCAAGGAGGGGAAGGAAGCAAGTATGCACTCTGCGTTCGTACCAAGAGGAGTCGTTCCAGATGTGGAAAGGGTGCTTCTGGATGCCATGAAGAGTACAGGGTGCAGCCAACTGCAGATGGTGACTCATGATATGTGTCCCTTTGGATTGGAGGAGATTCTCTCTGGGTTCGGGCAGCTAGTGGAAATGGTAAAGGCTGCCAGTCTTGCTTGCAAGATTAAGGCGGAGCTCACCATCTGCAGCATTGTCGATAGAACCAATTGTGGTCCTTTGGTGCAGAGCCGGGGTGGGGGTCCGAATCAGAGGCTCAGGCGGTAGGCTGCAGATTCCTTGACTTGCACCATCGGGTGGTGGGTTTCCGGGTTCTGCTTCATAGGTTGTGATGTTCGCCCTCTTTATTTCTTAGTTAATTGTCCTCGGTATCGATGTACTGCGTTGCTACACTGGTTGAAAAATGGGATGTGGAAGTACAACACTGACTACTGTAAATGATTTAGCCGACAAGTGCACATTTGCGTTCCGCAGTTCTTTACTTTCACTGTTCACAACCCCCCAGTAATACACAGTTATATGGCCAGTGCACTATTGTTTAACTTTTGATAAGCCTCATAGAAGGTAGCAGGCAAACATCCACATACTGCTACAATAGTTTACTGTTGAACGTTTACGAGCAGTAAAAGCCTAACCACACAGTTCACTGTTCTTGTAGAATAATAAGGTACTTAGGGAACAGACACTGTCATTGTTTTAACACACGGCCTAATTGTGTTACACTTATTTCACAGATACATTGTTGTTGATGTAACCAATACAGACACCTCGTCTGAAACTTGACCGTGGACTGACTGTCTCGGGACCAAAATTTGGGACCTCATATATCCTCACAATAACAGGTGCTGAAACTATACATTGTTTGATGTTTAATTTACAGAAATTACAATTAAAACTTTACCCATTAAATTAAGTGAATACATCCAAAAATTGGTTCTTTTGAGTAGTTTCTTCTTCTAAAAGAGTTAGGCTGAATTATTTGTTTGAATCATGAAATTGCCAAATATCATTATGCAAACAATACTTTTGACAAAACTGTTAAGGACTGGCTTTGTTAACATGTTTTCGAATAGAGCCAAATAAGTACTTAAAGAATATTATTAGTTGTTCCTCCAAATTTTTATAGTTAGTGTAGAATTTATATTTGTTTATACATCAACAATAGGATTTAAGTTACAAAATAGTTACTGATTTCATACTATAATAAAAGATGTTAACGTAGGAATAGTCAAAATAGGCCTAAATTGGAAAATCAATTACATACATAAAACTGAGCACAAAATTAGATCTGGTGTTATATTCTTTAAAACTGAGGGCCAATCTTTTTCTTTTATGAAAATGCAGATTACTCTCATGTGTTTTAATGATAATTAGTCAAAAATGAAATTTAAAGAGGCAGAAGGCAAAACAAGAAGGGAAGTAAAAATATCCCATCTTGCTGCATCACAAGGTTAGGTGTCCACTACACACAGGAAGTGGCTACACGGGTAGTGGGGGTTGTGTGGAAGGTACTGGGTGGTTTTATAGGTTGGAGGGTGTCTGGTAACCACAGAAAGAGCATCTGTCTAAAAGGGGGCAGATAAAACACGGGAAGGTAGTTGTAGAAACAATCGGTATTGTAGTTGTAAATTGCCATAGCTGTGTTGGGAAAGAACCAGAGCTCCAAGCCCTAAGAGAAAACACAAACTCAAATATTTATAGGTACGGAAAGCTGGCTAAAGCCAGAAATAAGTTCAGCTGAAATTTTTTTCAAACGACCTAACAGTGTTAAGAGACGATAGATTAAATACAGTTGGTGGTGGAGTATCTATTGCTGTCAGAAGTAGTTTACATTATAGTGAAATTGTAGTAGATAGTTCCTGCGAAATAGTATGGGTAGAGATCGTACTTGACAAGTGGACTAAACTATTAATTGGATGATTTTACCGACCCCCGACTCAGAAGATATAGTTGCTGAACAGTTCAAAGGAAACTTAAGCCTCATTTCAAATTGGTACCCCACTCATACAACTGTAGTCGGTGGTGACTTCAATGTACCATCGATATGCTGGAAAAATTATACGTTTAAAGCTGGTGGCAGGCATAAAATGTCATCCGAAATTATACTGAATACTTTCTCAGAAAATTATTTTGAACAATTAGTTCATGAGCCCACTCAAAGCTTGGTTGTGAAAGCATACTTGACCTCTTAGCAACAAATAATCCTGGACAAATAGGGAGTACCATGGCGGATACAGGGATTAGTGGCCACAAGGCAGTTGCTGCTAGGTTGAATACCATAATACCCACAATCGTCAAAAATAAATGCAAAGTACATCCATTTAAAAAAGCTGATAAAAATGCTCTTAACATCTTTTTAAGAAACAGTCTCCACTTCTTCTGACTTGGATCATGTAAGCGTAGAAAAGACGTGGAATGATTTCAAAGACATGGTATCGATGGCAATTCAGAGGTATATACCACATAAATTAATAAATGATGGTACTGATTCCCCATGGTACAAAAACGGGTCAGATCGTTGTTGCAGAAGCAACGAAAAAGCACACCAAATTTAAAAGAATGCAAAATCCCAAAGTTGTGCAAAAGTTTGAAATATAGTGTGTGCTTCAATGCGAGATGCTTTTATTAATTTCCACAATGAAACTCTGTCTCAGAATCTGACAGAAAACCCAAAAAGTTTCTGGTCATACGTAAAGCACACCATTGGGAAGACGTGATCAATACTATATGTGATTGGAGGCTTTCCCGGCGTATATGTTGTTTCAAGGGGATGTCCAGCCGGATGCAATCGTTGAAGTCCCACAATATTTCGGCGAATAACCTTTCCGCCATCATCAGGTGGTTCTGACAGAATAGCCTGTTGGCTCATTGTCGGTGTTATTTATGTCTGTCAGTCGGGCTTCGATTCCCTGCGCCGATGGTCTGGTTGGGTTTCCACGACGGCCGCTAGGGACACTCCATGGGATTTTGCATCTTCCACCACCCGGCGCGATGCCGGGGATGACGCGGACCTGAGTTGGTGTCCGCAAACAGATTGTCAGCGGCCACAATCGGAGCATCGGTGGTTGCAATAGGAATGTCAGCAGCTGCAACCGGACCATCGACGTAGGGAATCGAAGCCCGACTGACGGACATAAATAACACCGACAATGAGCCCACAGGCCATTCTGTCAGTACCACCTGATGATGGTGGAAAGGTTATTCGCCGAAATATTGTGGGACTTCAACGATCGCATCTGGTTGGACACCCGAGAGCCCTGGAAACAAGTTATCAATACGTTCACTGTGCAATAACAATGGTGAGGTCATTGATGACAGTGTGATTAAAGCAGAGTTAATTAACATGGTTTTCCAAAACTCCTTCACCAAAGAAGATGAAGTAAATATTCTTGAATTCCAATCAAGAACAACTGCCAGGATGAGAAATGTAGAAGTAGATATCCTCGGTGTAGCAAAGCAGCTTAAATCACACAATAAAGGCAATGTCTCTGGTCCAGTTTTATGCCAGTTAGGTTCCTTTTAGAGTGTGCTGATTCAATAGCTTCACATTTAGCAATTATTATACAACCGCTCGCTCATAGAAAGATCCGTACCTAAAGACTGGAACATTGCTCAAGCCACACCAATACCCAAGAAGGGAAATGGGAGTAATCCACTGAATTACAGGCCCATGTCACTAACTTCGATTTGCAGTAGGGTTTTGGAACGTATACTGTGTTTGAACACTATGAATTACCTTGAAGAAAACGGTATATTGACACACAGTCAGCATTGATTCAGAAAATATCGTTCTTGTGAAACACAACTAGCTCCTTATACCCATGAAGTAATGAGTGCTATCAGCAGGGGATGTCAAATTGATTCCATATTTTTAGATTTCCAGAAGGCTTTCGACACCATTCCTCACTAGCGTCTTCTAACCAAATTGCATGTCTATGGAATATTGCCTCAGTTGTGTGACTGCATTCGTGATTTCCTGTCAGAAAGGTCACAGTTCAAAGTAATAGATGGAAGGTCATCGAGTAAAACAGAAGTAATGTACGGCATTCCCAAAGGAAGTGTTATAGGCTCTACATTGTTCCTGATCTGTATTAGCGACATATGAGACAATCTTGAGTGGTCCTCTTAGACTGTTTGCAAATGATGCTGTCATTTACCCTCTTGTAAAGTCATCAGACATCAAAACTAATTGCAAAATGATTTATATAATATATCTGTATGGTTCGAAAAGTGGCAATTGACCCTGAATAAAGAAAAGTGTGAAGTTATTCACGTGAGTGCTAAAAGAAATCCACTAAATTTCAATTATGCGATAAGTCACACAAATCTGAAGGCTGTAAATTCAACTAAACACTTAGGGATTACAATCACAAATAACCTTAATTGGAACAATCACATAGATAATTTTGTGGATAGAGCAAATCAAAGGCTGTGATTCGTTGGCAGAACCCTTAGAAGGTGCAACAGCTCTGCTAGAGAGACTGCTTACACCATGTTTGTCTGCCCTATCCTGGAGTTTTTCTGAGTGGTGTGGGATCCACATCAGGTGGGACTGACGGATGATGTTGAAAAAGTTCAAAGAAGGGCAACTCGTTTTGTATTATCACAAAGTAGGGGAGATAGTGCCACAGACATGATATGTGAATTGGTTGCAATCAATAAAAGAAAGGCATTTTTCATTGCGATGTGATCTTCTCATGAAATTTCAATCACCAGTATTCTCCTCTGATTGCGAAATCATTATGTTGGCACCCACCTACATAGGGAGAAATGATCATCAAGATAAAATAAGAGAAAACAGGGCTCGGGCAGAAAAATTGAAGGGCTTGTTTTAGCCGCACACCATTTGAGAGTGGAACGGTAAAGTGTCACCTTGAAGGTGGTTCATTGAACCTCCTGCCAGGCACTTTATTGTGACTGGCAGAGTAATCACGTAGATGGAGGTGTAGACGTGGTGATTTATTTGCTTTCAAATCTTTTAGTTGTTTCTCTATGCCAGGAATGTGTATTAGTACGAGGCGTGTTTTTTAAGTAACTACCATTTCGAAATTGCAAGAAGACGTGCTAAGATATCTCAATAATTTTATTTTTACATGAAAGCCTGTACCTTAATCTACGCACTGACGCCATTACAGTCTGTTTCTTCCTTGTTTACGGTGTGTACTGAGTGTTTAAGATGCCTCCGGTAATCGTGAGTCCCACCGACTGTGAAATACGGGGTGTTATAAGATTTCTTTGTGCTAAAGACCTAAAAGCGATCGAAATTCATTTACGGAGAAAACATTATGAGTGATGGAATGGTTAGAAAGTGGGTGAGAGCATTTAAAGATGGCCGCACAAATGTGCATGATGAACAACGGAGTGGGCGTCCTTCGGTCGTTAATGAATGTTTGGTGCAGGAAGTGGACAATAAAGTGAGAGAAAACAGACGGTTTACGATTTCCTCCTTGCGGGATGACTTTCCTAATATTTCTCGTAGTGTTTTGTATGGTATTGTGACCGAGCACTTGAGTTACCGAAAATTGTGCACACGTTGGGTACCGAAAATGTTGACGGATGTGCACAAAACCAAACGTTTAGACAGTGCATTGACTTTCCTTGAGCAGTACCACAATGACGGTGATGATTTCTTAAGCCAAATTATTACTGGCGATGAAACATGGGTGGCCTACGTCACACCAGAATCAAAGCAACAGTCCATGGAAGTTGAGCAAGGGCATCGTTTTGGAAGACAATGCCTGTCCGCATGTGGCAAATCAGACCAAAGACCTCATCACATCTTTTCGATGGGAAACTCTAGATCATCCTCCGTACAGCCCCGATCTTGCGCCCAGTGACTACCATCTGTTCCTGCACTTGAAGAAACACCTGGGCGGTCAGCGTCTTCAAGACGACGACGAAGTCAAAACAGTGGTGATGCAGTGGTTAACAAGTCAGGCAGCAGACTTCTATGAGGAGGGTATTAAAAAACTGGTACAACGTTATGACATGTGCCTCAATATTGACGAAAATTATATAGAGAAGTAGATTAAGGTACTGGCTTTCATGTAAAAATAAAATTATTGAGATATCTTAGCACGTCTTTTTTTAATTTCAAAACAGTACTTACTTAAAAAAAAAACACGCCTCGTATGTCGTCAATACGGGAGTCTGCCTGATGATTAAATAATAGTATGTTTGTACAGTTCTCCGGTGTGAACAATTTCTTGAATGTGAAATTTAAAACTTTGGCATTCATTTTTCTATCTTCAACTGCCACACCAGACTTATCTACAAGAGACTGAATGGAAGCCTTAGACCCGCTTAGTTATCTTAGATATGACCAGAATTTTCTCAGGTTTACTGTTAGATCTTTTGCTAAGGTGTGAAAGTGGTAGTAGTGGTAGTTCAAATGGCTCTGAGCACCATGGGACTTAACATCTATGGTCATCAGTCCCCTAGATCTTAGAAGTACTTAAACCGAACTAACTTAAGGACATCACACAACACCCAGTCATCACGAGACAGAGAAAAGTCGTAGTTGTTCTATACTTCGTGCATAGTTCTTTTCATAGACACACAGCTGGCCGGAGTGGCCGAGCGGTTCTAGGCGCTACAGTCTGGAAATGCGCGACCGCTACGTCGCAGGTTCGAATCCTGCCTCGGGCATGGATGTGTGTGAATTTCTTAGGTTAGTTAGGTTTAAGTAGTTCTAAGTTCTAGGGGACTGATGACCCCAAAAGTTTAGTCCCATAGTGCTCAGAGCCATTTGAACCTTTTTTTTTTGCAGGCAGTAGTGGGCAGTTCGAAAACTTTTATCAAATGTCTTTTGAAGACCTTGAACATCTGTTGAATGATACAAGTATAGTAATCATACCTGACAAACAAGAATTAACTGATCAAATTGTTAATACTGTCTTTCAGAAAATTACTAAGTGGTTCCTTGTAAACGGACTCTCACTGAATTTTGATAAGACACAGTACATACAGTTCCGTACAGTGAATGGTATGACACCATTAATAAATATATACCTTAATCAGAAGTATATAGCTAAGGTAGAATATTCCAAATTTTTAGGTGTGTCCATTGATGAGAGATTAAATTGGAAGAAACACGTTGATGATCTGCTGGAACGTTTGAGGTCAGCTACTTATGCAATAAGGGTCATTGCAAATTTTGGTGATAAACATCTTAGTAAATTAGCTTCCTACGCCTATTTTGACTCATTGGTTTCATATGGTATCATATTTTGGGGTAATTCATCACTGAGGAATAAAGTATTTATTGCACAAAAGCATGTAATCTGAATAATAGCTGGAGTGCACCCAAGATCATCCTGCAGACATTTATTTAAGGATCTAGGGATATTCACAGTAGCTTCTCAGTATATATACTCTCTTACGAAATTTGTTACTAACAACCAAACCCAATTCAAAAGTAATAGCAGTGTGCATAACTACAATACTAGGAGAAAGGATGATCTTCACCATTCAAGATTAAATCTAACTTTGGCACAGAAAGGGGTGAATTATACTGCCACTAAAGTCTTTGGTCACTTACCAAATAGTATCAAAAGTCTGGCAGATAACCAACAAGTATTTAAGAAGAAATTAAAAGAATTTCTGAATGACAACTCCTTCTACTCCATAGAGGAATTTTTAGATATAAATTAAGGAAAAAAAGATTTAAAAAAATAAAAAACAAAAAAAATAAAAAAAGTTGTTATATTAACTTAAGTATGTTGTTAAATTAACTTAATTATGTCATGTATTGGAAAATTTGACTCGTTCCACATCATTACGAAATATTGTATTCATGATCCATGGAACTAGTATTAATCTAATCTAATCTAATCTGTGATCGAACCCGACATAATGAAGGAGGACACAAATTGTAGACGTGCTATATCTAGCAAAGAGAGACTGGCAATTACTTTGCACTTCCTGGCAACCGGAGATTCCTTTACAAGTTTGATGTATCTATTCAGAATACCTAAGCAAAGTATATCAACGATTGTCATAGACGTTTGCACCGCTCTCAATAATGCACTGAAACCCTTTGTAAAGGTAAGAAGTTACTATTCTTCATTGTCTTTAAATGGAATCATCCTTTTTTTAAAGAATTTGTAGTTAAGTTATTTGCATAAAGTTGTTACCCGTCTGAAGTCAAATGTGTACAAGGTAAAGAGGTTGAACGCTGATAGCATTGGATTAGAGGTAGTTCTTTACAAACAATTATTTATTGACTGCGGTTTTGTTATTCTTTACAAGCTTATGTACATAAATATCCACATATAAATAAAAATATTACCCAAATCGTAGAAACACGTTATTGTTAACAGAATGCACTAGGAATCAAATGTATTTGCAAAGGGCTGCAAAACAGTATATGTTGGAGGTTCTTGGAGCAGAGCTGAATCGTGTAGACGGAGAGAGATAGAATCATGTGGTTCACTGCTACTGCATGGTTGATTAGGAGCAACTGTTTGATGTCAGATGAGCACAGGTGACTGGGAGTGACTCGAGGGAGAAGTTGCGGAGTAGGACTGCATTGGGGAGAGGAGCGGTTCGGAAACAGGACTGCATTGGGGAGAATGGACGACAGAAGGAGAAGTATCTGATGTGAGGCGCTGTAAATACAAATCAGTCTCCGCATTGAAGATCAAATTGTTTATCCTGTGCATTAGAACTGATCTCTTTCGGTTGTCAAATTTGCAGAGATTCATCGTAATATGCTCCCCGGAAGTAGAACACTCGTCAGGACGTCATTTCCCACACTTTCCAAAATGCCATAAGCCTTCATCAGCATTGGATCTTTTTACGTTTACTGGCCGGTTTTTTTGGGGACTGAAAAACCTTTCCCTTGCACGTCATTTCTTCTTCTTTGTTTGAAGGCACTGACTCGCCAAGACTCTCATGAGAACTGTCACTTACATGTAATGTTTCTTCTACGACATTTAGCGTAGAAATCGTGTAGGCATTCTTCATCGCCAGAACTCTGAAATGAAACAGTAGGCTATATTGCATTTATTTTGACAGTAAATGCCAGAGCCAAAATCTTTTTTCATTATGGTACAGTACCAAGTAATTTATTTTTCTTTAATTGTCTTATATGGCTAAATCGGTTCTACGACTAGCATAACTCGAGGACGAAAGCCAAGTGAAATAAACAACTATATTTCTCAGAGAATTCGGAATTCGCACTAGGCCTAACATGACAAGTACGGTTTCATTTGTGAATAATAGTAGATGGATTGTAATCCGATGTTTTCCGACGGCAGTCATGATGCCATTGACTGTTAACAGATTTTATTATATTTTCATGGCTGCAGTTTCGGCCTTAAGCCATTCTCAAGTTGAATTTCGAAATATGTTTATGTATATCATTGTAACAGGCATACACTTGTTCTTAGCATAAAATATTGCTGTATGAATTTCGTATATAGAATTAAAATTCAATGAAAAATGTGTGACAATGGCTTACAGGCCGAAACTGCAGTTGTGACATCATAATAAATGTATAATATATATATATACAATTATATATATTATATAAATATAATGTATAATAAATATATAATAAATAAACAGTCAATGGCATCATAATTTCCTTCAGAAAATATTATACCACTGTGGGCCCCTCACAAGAGGAATTCTTGTTGTCACAAGCTTTCATTCTAGCACTGCCCCATTGTACACCTTCATTTCAACCACACTTGACACGATTGTGTAACAATGACATGTTTCAATTCTTCAATTTTTAGACAAGGTATGTTGTAACTTCTTTGAAACCCCTTCTTTTCAGTTGCCGAGTACTATAGAAGAATGGAAACGATGTTTGGAGGAATTTGATAAAACATGGAACTTCCCTCATTGCCTGGCTGCTATGGACAGTAAACACATAATGTTACAAGCACCAATAAACAACGGCAGCGAGTACTACAACTACAAGAACTTTGTTAGCATTGTGTTGTTTGCTCTAGTGGCTGCAAACTACCATTTCTTGTACGCTGATGTGGGTTCACAGGGTCGTATATCTGATGGTGGAATATTCAAAAACAGTAAATTGTGGAAGAAATTGCAAGACAACTCCCTTAACATACCTTGACCCAAACCACTTCCTGGACGTCAACGGATGGCACCATATGTTGTATTGGCCGACGAAGCATTTGCTTTGCACGAAAATGTGATGAAACCTTACGCAGGCGTCTATGAGAAAGGTACAAAAGAGAAAACATTCAACTATCGACTTTCAAGAGCCCGTCAAGTTGTCGAAAATTGTTTTGGAATCCTGACATCCGTTTTTAGCGTCTTGAGGAAACCAAAGCTTCTGGGCCCAGAAAAAGCCAGTGTTATTGTTCTGACAACTATTTGTTTGCATAATTATTTGAGACAGAGCAAGAAATCTTCCACTTTGTATGCTCCAGACGGCACAGTGGACAGAGAGCTACCAGATGGTACTTTGGTGGAAGGAACATGGAGATGGGAAGCACAACCAATATCATTATGCAATTTAAAATCAGTGCCAAGAAAACATTCGTCAAATGCCCGAGCTGTTCGCGAAGAGATGGCCGGCTATTTTTTATTTATTTATTTATTCATTCGTGGAACAATAAATATTGTATGGATGTCGTCAGATTACAACACATGAGCACACATTTACATTTACAATTAAACAGGTTTCTCATATTTTGTGTAGTTTTTATAACTAGTCATACACATATTTATAATTACATAATATTTTGGTGATAATGTCATATGTTGCCAATAATCTACATCTATGTTAAATATTCTTTTACAGTATAACAACTTTTACTTACTAAAAAGGTTTTAAGCTTTTGTCTGAAAGTGAGGGGCTCATTTATTTCTTTAATTTCTTGTGGTAATTTGTTGTACAGTTTTATCCCATTGTAAAATATACTTTTTTGCGTCTTTGCCTTGTTCTTTCTATCTAGATGGGGGTGGTGACAAGCTCTTGTTTCATGGTCATGTATTAGGCTGTTTGTGTTGTACATGTTGAGATTTTTCTTAATGAACATTATGTTCTAAAAGATATACTCACAAGAAACAGTTAGAATTCCTAGCTTTCTAAATAATTCTAGACAGTGGGCCCTGTTGTTGCTATTTGTTATTATCCTTATGGCTCTTTTTTGTACTTTGAACACCGTTTGTATGTTACTGGCACTTGTTCCCCAAAACATGATCCCATAGCTGAGGACTGAGTGTAGATATCCGTAATATTTTATTTTAAGACAGGTATTATGGCATGCTGTGGATAATTTCTTTGCCAAAATGTTGACATGGTTTGTCCATTTCAGTTGGCTGTCTACATTCATCCCTAAGAATTTGGTACTTGTTACACATTCTAATTCATTATTATTAACTTTTATTCTAGTGGCATTGTGTTTTTTGTTCAATTGGAAGTTAATATAGTTAGTTTTCTTTACATTTAGGGTTACTTTATTTTTTAATGACCAGTTGTGGACATCATTGAGAGCCTCGTTTGCTCTTTCTGACAGTTGTGTTGGATTTTCACCTGTTATTACTATGTTGCTGTCATCAGCAAAAAGTATTTTTTCGCCATGTCTGATACTTTGTGGGAAGTCGTTAATGTATATAAGAAACAATATTGGGCCTAATACACTTCCCTGTGGGACGCCTATATTCACATTTTCTGGGTCAGACAGGTGTTTTATAAGGGAATTGTTTGAAACTTGTGATATCTCAACTCGTTGAACTCTGTTTTCCAAGTATGATTTCTCGAAAATTGACGTATATCTTGGCAAGATGAGGCAGCATGAATGTATATACGTGCTTGTTATCACTACACCGTTGTCAAGGTCACACTTTGGCCTAAGTAAATAGTGTGTTAAAGTGCTAATAGAATTTGACTATATTATAGATAGTTGTTATATTACATGTACTTACATTTTCTGTGTTTTTGGTACCAGTGGGAGTGTCTCGTTCCTTCAGGAATTCAAATAATGGTAAAGCAAACCAGTTACTACTGTAAGTGCCTGCCAGCCCTGAAACAATAGAGCTATGTTATAATAAATGTAAATGGAAAACTGTGCTTTTAAAAACATTGTTTATGAATAGTTACCTTTTCCAGTTCCCCTCGACTTCTTCATTTTAATTTTCTCCCTTCTGCACGAAGACAACAAAGAGGTAATCCTGTTTTTTGCTTCGTCGATTCCACAGCCGACGCCACTTGCAACCCACTGCCAAGCATATTTTTTTTTTGTTTTTATGTGGTAATTATTGTCTTTTGGGTCTCTCAGTTCCCTCCAGATCTATGAGGTTTTCAGTTTGTTTCCAGTCCCACTCCATAACGAGGACACCTCCTGCCTCCAACGCAAATTCACGCACGCAGTAAACTACTGCGCCCGCCAGCCGAAGCCCTGTCTAAACTGAGCTCGCGCAAACGCGCCGCTTCCTTTGATGTATCGACAACAGCTGGAAAACTGCACGGCACGACGCGGCGCAGCGCGGTTCGGTTCGCCGTCCACACTGAGCGCGTAGAGCCATTTTGCGCAGCGCAGCACGGCGCGCTCAGTGTGGACCCGCCTTAAGATATCTCAAGACAATTTTCAGAAAAAATGTTCAAAAGTGTTTTGCATGAGTGTCTGTCTGAACCCCCCCCCCCTCCGCAATGTATCCATAGACATCTCATTGGGGTTAAAGTTGCCTCCAACCAGTATTGCATGATCTGAGTATGTACGCGCTATTCACCAAAGACTTTCTTTGAATGAATCCACAACTGTCACAGCAGAATCCAGCAATTAACTTGGTTTCGCCTACACCTGTTTATGCGACCAGATGACTTCAGTGTTGCACTCAGCTTCGACCTCAATAGAGACAATATTTTTGTCAACTGCAATGAATACTCCCCACTCTATGGTCTCTAATCTGTCTTCTGATATGTGTTCCATGACTGGCTAAATATCTCAGAGCTTTCCACTGCGGGTTTCAGCCAGCTCTCAGTCCCAAGAATAACCTGAGTGCGAGAACTTTCCTGGAGGGCAGTGAATTCAGGAACTTTATTACGAATACTTCAACAGTTTACTGGTACAATTGTGACAGTTAAAGTGTCTTTATTCTAAACATGATTTGACTTCTGTTGCTGCATATCGATTGGTGAGTGTTCATCAGAACACCTCAAACTACTGCCTAGCCTAAAAACACCTTGTGTGCACACCACAAGTACTTTGCTACCCAAGTAGCTACTTCCTCTGTGTAGTGCACTCCTAATGTATCAAGGGGAGTCTTACAAATCCCCACATGATAACACTTCTCAGCATTGCTTAAGCAGAAGGACCAAAATCACTTTTCTTCCATTTGCAACCATATTCTTGGTATAAGTATAGCTGTGATATATTACAGTCTTTATCCCTTCTGTGATACAATAACTTTTGTTTATCTTTCAGAAGTGACTTTTAGTATAGCAGCTTCACTAATGCTCACATAAATAGCTCAAATATCCTAATATAGAATTGACAAGACTTCATCTAAGAACATATCTTTAATGAGTAAGTCTCTACAATGTAATATAAAGTAATGTATTTCTCCATAACTATTCTTAGAGATGGAATATTTATGTTCAAGGCACAGCAAATTTTATATTCTGTAGAAGTTGAAACATTCTTATTTGGTTTTGTTCCTCATTTGGGATTATTAGCATTTAATTTTCCACACCACAAAGCGAGTGTCACCATGAAGCTAATAATCTATGGCGAGAATATGTAGTTCATATTTCAGGGAGATTCCAAATGGCCTGTTCTATCATTTCTCCCACCTGTGTCTTCAGAATAAGCCTACTTAGTGAGTTTACTGTATCTGACACTGAACCCTATGTGATTTATAAAACTGTGGATTAGATGAAATATGATCACGGTTTGAAATTCATGAGTTAATCTGATTCATTCAATGCTCTACAGACCATCCAGCATATGTTCCCAGCAGATAAAACTGTCCAGAACATACAGGACACCCTTCTCCAGCGGCAAACACAAGGACAGTAAGTATCATTGCGCTGGGCACCAGAACATGTGGGGTTCATGGGAATGAGTGAGCCAGTACTATGGCCAAGCAGGCACATACCCTTCCGGATGTAATCCACTGTCCTATCCTAAGGCATATTGTGTTGTAATTTGCTGAGAAAGTCTGTCATATATCTTTCAGAGGAAGAGAGGCTGGACATGATGGATAACAAGCTGTGATCAATAAAAAGGCGTATAAGGCCATGGCGCATCTCATTGTGGCCAGATACAAGTGATGAAGTGTGCATAACATGTCTTCAAGTAGGACAAAGCCCTCTGATGCGTGGTCCCTTCTCACATGTGAAGAACCACTCATTTGTGATGCATGTGGGCTACTGATATAGATCACCACAGTTTAACTGAGTGTAGTTTGCATGATGATGAGATGGTAGACACCACTTTATTAGCAGACTTAACCCCAATCTAACTGATGATGAGGGGAATTTAGTACATGCTCAACAATATTGAGTTTTGTCTGATGAACTGTCTAAGGTGCTAGGCTGGAGATTTTAATGTGTGTAGGAGATAGTTGATTCATTTGGTTCTTATCTCAGTATCAGCCAACCAGCTTTTCTTTATTTGCTTTTCCATGTATTTTCTGATCTGATAACAATATTTTAATAGTCTTTCTTGTATTGGTTGACACTTGGTATCATGAAGACTGACTTCGTGTGCTAATGTGGGGAAGAGTGTGAGAGAGTGAATGTGGTCTTTTAACACATGCATTTTAACACATGAATTTTATATGTTTTACCTCTATTCATGTTATGCGGTAATTGTAAGGCCACTGATAACCACAATTGTTGAGCAGTGTAAACAATAACAACAAGGATTCAAAACACACTGCAGGTAATATGAGATGACTGTCTTTTATCTGGCAAACTCTTAACAATCAGTTAGTCAAGACACTAGTCAAAAAATGTTGATTATGTAGCAAGAGGGTTTTTTTGTTCATTGACTTAAAAACAAGCTATTTTTGTCACATTAAGCATCATACCCTTCCCATGAACCAGCAGTTTTGCAGTCACAGTTGCTTTTGCATGTTTAAGTACAGTGTGGAGGCAGAGATACCACATAAACTGCTTGTGTAAACCACTTCTGTAACTCATGATTTAAAATTTCTTCCCCTGTGTAAAGTTTCACTTGTGTCTACTTCCTTACTTTCATTAGACTTACCCACAACCTCACCAAATCTAGACAAAAGAAGTAAAGAAAAACCATGATTTGAAGATTTCCTCCTTTGCATTTGGCTTCCTTAGAGCTTGAAGAAAATCTTGAAGTCTCATCATATTACTGTATTTCCATTTCTAAATCGTACAACATTGCTGTTTATTCCTGCCACATTCAATATTACATTGTAACATCAACACACATATTGTTTGTATTGTAAAATGTTATTGTCAGGTTTCATTTTGCATCCTGTTTCCACGTCATTTGCCCTATTGGGTCAGAAATCAAGATAACGTCTGGCAGGTAGAACACTGTGGTTCGTTCTTTGCTATATGTAAAAATACTTGGAATTTGAAATATAATTTTTATGCTCTTTAAGTCCATCTAGATTTTTCCACTTCCTCAAGCACTCCAATGAACAATATCCTACAGGTTTTAGGCTGAGTTTCTAAAAGAAAGATGCTGCTAAATGTGTTACTGATGTAACATTGCACCACATGTCTTTAGTTGACAAAATAATTCCTTCGGGAACAAGAGTATGATTATGACATACTTGGTAAGGTACTTCAAGTGGTTGACAGTGCAAATTTCTAAATTACTTCCAATAGTGCAGTTTGCAAATTGGAAGAGAGGTGCTGGCAGAGCTGAACTGTGAGGACAGATCGTAAGTTGTGCCTTGATAGCACAGCTAAGAAGAGCAGTGCATGTGAAAGACAAGGTAGTGGGTTCAAGTCACAGTTTTTACACTGTTTAGACAGAAAATTTCAAATTATGTCTGACTCATTTTTCATTTCTTTCTCTCTACCAAGAATTATTTTAATTTTTATTTTAGTAATAAAGATTCTGGGATTTTACCAATCTTTCTTCTTGCTGTCTAAAAATCTGCTTATTTTCAGAAGTAAGCTGGTAATGGAAGTTCATGTAATTGTGTGTGTGTGGGGGGGGGGGGGTGGGGGGGGGGGGTGTTTGTAAGAGCAAGCAAGTGAATTGTCACCCTCCACTTGCCACCTGTATAACAACACATCCATATCATCATGTTCATCTGTGAATGAAGCATTCCATATTCTGAATTTCCTGAACACTGCCTTATCTGTTTTCAGACATCATGTTTTCCTGATCATCATGGCCCATAAACAAATAATGTGATAAATATTTTGTCAAAAATCTAAAATTGACACTCATATGTACAACAACAATGGAAATTCCTGGGTGCAACAATATGTAAAATAAAGAAAAGGTGACCGTTCACCCTTACCAGACTGATATGTAATGTATAGATACTGGTCCACTTAACAGAAAACAGTGTCAACTAGCTTTTCAGCTGTGACTGTTCTCTGGCAAAAAAAAAAAAAAAAAAAAAAAAAAAAACACACAGTCACTTACAATCACACAGACACCAAATGCACACTACCACAGCTGCGGCGACACTGTTTATGTGTTACCGTGGTAGTGTGGGTGCATATACACGACTGCGTACGCGTGCACGCTCTCTCTCTCTCTCTCTCTCTCTCTCTCTCTAACATGGCAATTTATTTAATGGAATGGATATGTAAGCTTATCGTATGTATGTATGTTAAAGCTCTACAAGAAATTGAAAGATTATATACATAATATGACAGTTCATTACATATTTCATTTAGCACGCTGACAATAATGTTGAGATTGCTTCAGCCTCACTGCCAGGTTTTGTGCTTGTGCACTAGTAGGTTCAAATGGTTCTCAGCACTATGGGACTTAACTTCTGAGGTCATCAGTCCCCTAGAACTTAGAACTACTTAAACCTAACTAACCTAAGGGCATCACACACATCCATGCCTGAGGCAGAATTCGAACCTGCAACCATAGCGGGCGCGCAGTTCCAGACTGTAGCGCCCAGAACTGCTCGGCCACACCGGCCGGCGTGCACAAGTAGGTATGGCGGCTAAGCACGAGTCGCTAATGGTCAACATGCTAGTTTCTGCAGTCGCATATGCGTGCACTTGTTTTCTTAGTATTGATTTCACATTGAGTGTCACACTTTCGCCTGAGTATTACATATAAAAGAATGTCCGTGGTATTCGTCTTCATTCTAGGTGCGGTAGGTATGTGCTTATTGTACAAAATTCGACACTGTGGCAGATCTCCATTCTTATAGCCCTGGCGTCATTATTACCCATCGTACTCACATTTTCAGCGGAGAGGACCCTGGCCAACAGAATCCATTGAAGAGGTAAGTATTGTCTTGAACAACTATAGTTCACTTATTGACATATCAGGCATCATGAGACACAATAATCAGAATTTATTTTGTTGTGCATGTATGTTAATGTATCCACACTTCACTGTCAACTTGTTGAAAGTCACATATAGCTGTCCAAAACATTGTATAAATTGCTTGTCTTTAAAGTTATTTCCTTCACATAGAGTTTGGTTTCCAACGAAAATTCATACTAGTATTGATTTACAACAATATACATAACATGACAACTTATTCCTATGGCTGACATTCCATCCATTGCTTATATTACGAACATAAATGTCTTACGTTTTAAAACATCATAAATTTTTCATTAACTGGGTTCTGTTGCTCAAGTTGTTTGTTCGTTTTTAACTTATCTTTGTTCACATCACATATTAAAATTAATTACATAACATATTATTATGATACAATACAGGCATTTGATACATTTATACTTCATTTTATAGGTAGGCTTTTATCAAAGTTGATCTCAGGTCCTATTCAAACCCCAAATCAGGAATTTGATGAAATGGACAGGACCGTTCCTATCATTACTTATGGGAGCTCATTTCTTCCTTAGGTAGGAAATGGGACTGAAACACTACGCATTGCTGGGCTAACTATGCTTGGTGCCACCTCCTTTGTTTGGGAGGGAAGAAAGGAAATACTCATCTACAAGTTCAAGAATTTGTGAGGAAATGTTACTCGTACAATCATGGACTAATTGCTAAGGAACTTTTATTTCATGGAAATGATGTGTACTGTCTAATCATTCATGTACTATCATGTTGTTATTCATGTGCTAGTGCTGTTTACTTCAATTTACAGGTAGTTTAATAGGTCCTGGTAAATGTCATGGAGATATACTGTGACGATACATATTTTCATTTGCCTTGTAACCTTTGTATAAATATCCTTATAACTAAATTGTTTACTCAAGGTGAGGCCCATATCTTCAATTGGTACCTGCTACTCCTGAAGTAATTCTCTTTTTCTGTGCCATGACAATACACTTGTCACTGAAAGAAAAAACTTAAAAATAATTATATTAAGTAGCTCGATGGCCACTGATACATTTGGTCATTACATCCGTCTGCAGATATTTCGATAGTTGTTGGATTTCATAGATATACGTTTATTCTGTTACCCTTCATGATGATTTACTCTGCAAAGAAAATTATTTGACATTTTTTATGGTATTTTGTCGATCTTCTTAGCTTACACATCAAGTCTATTTTTTCATAATGCTTCCTTTTGCTTGTGAATATATTGTATATAGCTTCGTATTTAATTAAATCTCTGTGTACATATATCAACAGGTTCCCTAGTTCTTAGACAGCAGATGTAATTGGTTAGTATTTCCGTTTATTTTGTGTTTCATTAGGTACTTGTACACATCGCATTCCTATTTTTTTGGCCGGCCGAAGTGGCCGTGCGGTTAAAGGCGCTGCAGTCTGGAACCGCCAGACCGCTACGGTCACAGGTTCGAATCCTGCCTCGGGCATGGCTGTTTGTGATGTCCTTAGGTTAGTTAGGTTTAACTTGTTCTAAGTTCTAGGGGACTAATGACCTCAGAAGTTGAGTCCCACAGTGCTCAGAGTTTTTGCGCCTTCTGCCAGACTGTTGCGTTTGTGCACAGGTGAATGCCTCCTCTCCTATTACTGATGTCAGAACGTATTTTTGAGTGCGCACAACTGAGCCATAAGATGATTTTGTTTATACTTTTGCTTAGAGTGAAGTGGTGTATTACCTCTCATTCCTGTTGATTTTGTGCTTATATGTACAAATCAAAAAAGTACTTATACCTCTACACATTACTTTATCCTAAAATACACTCCAAAAGAAAAACTTACACTTAGAGTTATGCACACTATGTACATTTACCTTGTGATAGAAAGAAAACAGGCACCTAACTTCATCTTTCTATAAAAGCATTTATATCTTTCTGAGGGTGGAGACCCTAGTCTCTCGATGTTTTCTCATAGACTAATCTGTACGTCCCAGGGTATGGTATTTTGTGTAATTATATATGGCCCTGAATAGAGTAATTGCCGCTTCTGATTCAGAAAATTGTTTAACGTGTTTTAGTTTCGTGTTATCAATTTTCTTCCTATACTCAGCCCTTTTTCTCGTGTAATCATTGCTTGTTTGATTTTGTCTTGTAGCGTCGTTTCTGTTGGGGGTACTTTTGGTATGGACGACTCCCACTCATTTGTTTGTTTTGTCCGGAACATCAATTCGTTAGGTGTGAAATCTGTTGAAGAATCTGGAAACTTATTGACAACTTACATGAAAGGAATTACGTATTGTACATGTCGGGTGTGTTTGTGAGGTGTGTATGTCTTACTAAACCAGCTAAATTCTTTAAAGACTCATTCTACTCGACTTGCTTCTGGGTGAATAAAGCTTACTAATACATATTTATGCCCTCTGAGGTCATAAATTGTTTCCACTTTTGCCCAACGAAATACAAAGCATTATCAGTTAGTAGTGCCTTTGGTTTATCTATTCTTCTCAAATAGTCTCCCTCAATTTTTTTCTGATATTTGTGGCTGTTGCCGTAGTGCTACTACGTATCTTACTGCTCTTTTACTTGGATATGGACCAGCTATGTCCAGGGATACTATATCTAGAGGTTTTTTTTATTAGTATTGGCTGCAGCTCGGTAGATTTTGATTTTTGACATATTGCACACTTTCTTAATACTGTTAGGACTCGCCTTCTCAAAATTGGAAAATAACGAAGTGTTGCAATTTTTTCAGTATATTTGCCTACTCCATAATGTCCCCATACTTCATGTGTGTGTCTTATAAATTCGATATAATCTTCAGGAATACACACGCACCATTAATCAGATTTTTCATGTTTCCTATGAAACAAAACCTCCTCGTACTCCTGATACCATTCATTTACCTTTCCACCTTCGTATTGCTTAAGGTTTTGCATGACTTTACACCATCTGCGATCATGGTGTTGTATAATTTTCATTTGCTTACAAAATTTATGGAAATCAGACTGTTGTTTTGTTTTGCACCTTTAATTAATAACGTTCTGATTTCTGCATCTTGCTCTGTTAGTTCACGAAATTCCTCTAAACCTTGTGGTAACCTAGACAAGGCGTCTGCAATAACATTCTGACTTCCTTTAATATAAATGACATTGAAATTGAATTCTTGTAACTATACACACCATCTAGATAATCTAGGGTGCAATAGGTTTCATGTTAATAGAAATGACATTGACTGATGCTCATAGTAATGTTTAGTATTCTTACCCCACAAAAATAATATTCAAACTTTTTAAATGCCCATATTACAGCTAAACTTTCCAATTCTGAAACAGAGTAAGACCTTTCTGCTTCTGATAATGCAGGGTGTATACGACCCAGGACAACCGGAAGATCCGGGTAAAACCTGGGAATTTTTTCATCCGGGAGAAACCCGGGAATTTTTTAGAATTCCGGGAATTTTTCATTGTTTTAGTTTTCTGTCAATTTTTGTAATTTTGACTGGTATGAACCGATACTGTAACTAATGAGATTACTGTATATCGCTACTGCAGAATAATACTCCAACAATAAAACATAAACGAGAGAAAAAAACTTAAAATGCAAAGGTAATGCACCATATACAACAACGATACACAGTGCTCATGCAAGCATCTGCCAACAGCAAAATGTGTCGAAGTCCTTAGGAAGCTAATGCAATGTTTCATAACAACAAATTGCTTCCGATGAGCGTGAAGTCACAACTGTTTACATTAGATTCGTTTTAGCAGTTACGAGTGGGCTCATGAGCATCCGCAGTTTAGTCGCGTTTGAGTAGTAGATTCTCCCGCTTCTGGCTATAGGAATGTGGCTGTTGGTTGTGCAAGCAGTCGCTGCAAGCATCTAGATGCTACCGAGGAAAGGGGGCGCCAATTCATATTCTTGAGAAGAAAAGACTTGTTTCACAAAACTCCTAGCATCCAGCGTACATTGGTCTATCGATTATTCATATGATTTTGAAACGCATCCCTGTCGGTTTTTGACCACATTTTAATTGAATTCTGAATGAATCATAAGTTGACGCTTGAATACACGTATGATGTGCGTGATGTCTCTGTCAGGAGAATCCTCGTTGCATCTAGAAGTAAACTTTCCGCAGACAAAAGGGGACGGGGCTATACGAGCTGCGCAGAGTAAAGCTGAGCGGATGAATGCCAATCGTTGATTGGGTCTGCAAATGATCAGCATTGTTATAATTACTAGCGTAATCCAAGAAAATGAAATTTTGACAGAAAATTTTAGGCCAGATCGCTACACTAGTAGGACCAGTTGTACAGTCCCTGGCTAGTAGCCAATTAAGTTCTATTGTGGAAGTAATGCGGAAAACGTGTTGTACGAACATGTAACAATGCCTAACCGGAGAATAATCGTGGGATAACTAAACTGGTGATTCTGGCACGGTTAGTGAAGATAATCGGCTAACAAATTAGCTACAGAATTGGTGATGACAAGTTTGTTTGTTAGAACGAGGAAGGAGAAGAAACGGGGACATCACACATATTGTGGAAGAATAATACGATTCCAAATTTATACAAAAAATTCGTATTACTACTACTTCGATCTCATGCTTGAGAAACTGGTGCGTATGAATGAAATGTTTCATAACATAAACCTTTTTGCTTGGAGTAGGCCTTATAGGCATTTCATATTGGTACTTCGTGAAATATATTCTGTCGTGTTATAAAAATGGCCATTTGTGTCAAAACACTCTCATTTATTTGGTGTGTGTTACAAAATTGCTGCAATATTAGAAAGGCCTATTTTGTTTTATCTAGCAGACAGTGACAAAATAGATGTAATCAGATCGAGAAACCACACCAGTCATGGGTATTAGCTGTATTAACAGCTATTTCTGTATTAGGTATCGACATTTCGATTTTTCATGTTGCAAAACGTTTGACGAACTTTGATGAGATAATAGATTCTTTCTCAGAAAGGAAAGCACGCGTTGTAAAGCTGTAGCAAGATTAGAGAGAAAAAGAATGCTAGGAGCTAAGGACTGAAGAAATGTGTACTTTCTTGCTTGTCCCTTGTCTTCATGGGTCTTATGTATCCTGTATTTAATTTTATGTCACACAAAACAGCAAACAGCAAGTTATTAGGTAATAGGCAATAAAGAGTACAAATTTTCTGAAGAGTTCTTGTTCTACCGATTACAAATAATCCCATCCGCTATTAATTGCGATTTTTTTTTTTTTTTTTTTTTAAAGAGGGGCAGGCTTCAAACCGGCCGACTGGGAGCAGATGAAGCACCACAAACATTTCAATTCCCACTGTCCTGAATATAGTTTGATGGTATCCCTTACAAAATATACACGCTTCGTTTCCACAGAGCGAAATACACTGACGTGCGATAGGAGAATGCTGTATGAAGAGGTGTGGCACTGCACTGTGGCACACTTAAGACCAAATAACATGTCTTACATTTCCTCGAACACATATGTTTTATGTTTCAGACTTTTCAGAAAGATGTGTGTGTTACAAGATGAACATATTTTTGAAAATTCGATTCTTTAAATTATTGATCCGGTTAGGAAATATCGTAGATCTGGGGCTGATGCGCAGAGGAGTCTGAGTTATAGTGGGTAGTCTCCATGTGACCCGTGTTTACTTTTAGCGATTTTGCTGTTTCCCTGACGTTTACTCTCACGTCAAATAAAAACAAAACGGATATCTGTGGCCGGGAGCTATCAAATGAATGAAAATACATTAACATAATTACAGTTGGCTAAAATATGTTATTAATTTCAGATTTTATTTTATTTCCACCTTTCTGACAGTCAAGCATTGATCGCCTTGCAGAACAATGAAGCTATTTTTGTCTGTTTGCTAAAGAAATTTGACTTTTATTAATCTTTTCTGCGAGGGCAGTCAATGTATTGAAACAAAATGGTTAATTCCACAGTACTGGCTAGTTTCAACTGTCTGCTGCATTTCAGGTGCACGTTTTCATCTTCTAGCATGTATGGCATTATGCCATAATAAAGTAACAAACATGATATAATACAGTACTGGTGCTTCAGGGAAATTAACATCTCGAAAACCACATTGAAAAGATCAATATCAGGTCGAGGTCTACTTCGTTGGGAATCTGGACATAAGAATGTTCACTTTAAGTGTGCACTTTAAATATGCACATTTTAGTATGGCTCACGAAATTCCGATGCTCTTGGAGTATCCTCCGACGTCTTGTTTCTTTTATTACATAATGTGTGATGTTTCAATGTTTTACACGTGCATACATACAGTCTTCCTACCTCATGGTAGCTGCGCAAGCGTGGTGTCGCCTGTTATCTGCACTCTCTGGCAAATGCTGAAACGAACCTGTTTCTAAGTCGCGGGAAAATATTGCGAATGGTAATTTGAAAAGCGTTACTTTCAAAGTAAATAACCCTTTACGTAAGTTGAACTACTTGCGAGACTGTTCCATGAATTTCTTAAATTACAAAGCGTTTGAGTCTCATTTAAAAATCAATTCTTTGATTACGAGCCATTTAGAAGAATTTCGAACTCTGAAGATCAGACATTTTTGTCATTATTAAAAATTTTACTGTCCCATATGTGTGATATATCTTAAAGTGTAAAACGTGCAGAAAAGATCAACATTGTATGCAAAAGCTTAGCTTCTCTTGCAGTTTACTAACCATAGAGACCAAAATTATATGTGGAAGCTTTGCTTTTCTTGTAGCAACACTATGTATATTAATTTAAGCTATTAACTTCCCTGTTTGTGTGTTCGTGCTACTTAACAGTGATGTTGCTGTTGGCTGACTACATCATGTGTCCTATGCTCTGCATATCTGCTGTCATCCGCTGTCGAGATCAGATGACATGAGCTATGACTGGCTTACAAAAGCGCATCGCAATCTCGATTTCAATGATTCGGAAAGTAATGTGCAGTGTTTGGTGGAATTCTAATGTATACTTTTGTAATACGAAAATACGCAGTGTACATGTTGCTGCGCATCAAAGATATTTCCAAAACGTGTCTTTTTCCCCTGAGTTTCACTTTCTAAAGTGCTGGGAAATTCTATGCCCATGTATAAAACCATAACCATTCAAATGATCGATAAGTTTCGAGGGAAAATACACTGTCACTTATGGAAAAAGTGTGTTTTCACCCGGGAGAAAGTGTAATTTTAACTGGGAAATCTGGGAGAAAGTGTATTTTTAACCAGGAAATCCGGGAAAAATCTGGGAATTTTTTTTCCTTGTCCACGTATACACCCTGTTAGTGATGGGCTAAACTGCGATTTTCCGATATCAGTGATTTCTGTGAATGTTACTTTTCAGTATCTGTTAATCTTAACTGTGATTTATCGCAGTTAAAAGTCGCTGTTAAGGAATTCAGGTCATGTATCACTCCGCACTCTACCACTGCTACTTCCGCTATTTCTGTTACTTCCGCGATTTCTGCGACTTACCACCGTATGAAAAAGTTACATCTGTCCACACAGAAAATTGCATCTCAAGAAAACTGTCATTAGTAAGTATGTTTTATGTTTGTTCTTCCGTTCGCTTTATATTAAAGAAACAACTGTGAAAATATTAATAGTGTAATTAATATGTAAGTAGCCATACAGTTCCGTAATAGTTCGTGTTTAGAAAATGAACTCTAACATATTGTTATGTTCACAGGTACCTGAACTACATTTCAGTCACTCAGTAAAGTGATAACTCAAAATCTCGTTGTCAACAGATCTGGAGAAATTGCCACTGCGTCTTTAGACTGTCTTCATCAGACAAGAGATTAGTTTCGAAGTGTTTCGATGATCTTAATTACTTAAGTGAGATCGTTCTTGCAAATGTGAAATACATCCCATTGAGTGGCTTTCATTACAGCAAATATTAGCAATACTACTATGTCAATTACATTGCTTGTAATTAGTGACAGCAAAAATGTTTAAATATCCTTGTGATTTTGCAGATGCAGTTCTGACTCTGATTACTGGTTGCTGTATGTCTCTATCCACATCAAGACTCTTGAGAGAGAATCGTTAAGATTCAAGACAGCTCTTAAGAGGATTTGCAGATCAAAAGTGCCATAATGATGAAATAAGTGTGCAGAATGAGTGATTAAACTGTGTTTTATTGAAGTTGTTATGCGATTTTAAAGGAACAATAAATGTTAAATACAGTGAGTAAATAATGAAAATCTCATTTTCCACATATTAAGCGGTCCTATACCGGTAAATTTTTCGCCACTTATTTATTGGTAAACACTTGTTGGAGAGTGACATGCCGCCCCCTCCCCCCCCCCCCCCCTTTCTCCACAGTTTTGTTGTGACACAGACCTGTAACATATCCCGAGGTCTAGAGTATGCATTTTGAGGCTCTTGACATGAAAGTGGGAAGTACAGTTCTTCCAGTTAAATCAGGAATAGTTTAAGTGCTTTACTTGAAAGTAACACAGGAAAAGCTTACTTATGTAGGTGGTAGTAGTGTCGGCAAAAAGTTCTCGTGTGTGCAGTTGCCATGTAGAACACCAGATGTAAAAATTTTCTCCAGAGTCTTGATCTGTGTCGGAACAAAAGTGAGGCAGTCAAATGAGTCAATACTACTGTTTTCATTTCATTACACTTATGCAGATGTCTTGAGTTCTGCTGTATTAACATTGCAAAGTCCTATAGGTATGTCATATTGGAAGCAGAATCAAACACATTTTTTAGGTTACTTGATATTTTCAGGAGAAAAAGGCAATGTTTCTTCTTATTAACATAATACATTCAGAGCCACAGCTGTGTTTTACCAACCATAACTGGTGCTGAATGTGCATGTCGTCATATAATATGAAAGGCTTGTTTCAATAGTGGTACAAGTCCATTACCTCCACTTTTCTGTCTATGATGCTTCTGAAATTAATGATCCAAACAAACAGAAAGAAGGGTTCATCTCTAGCAAGAAGCCATATGACTGAATATTTCTGGAATCTCAACTACAGATTTTTCAGCGCTCATTTAACTTTAGGACTCTGTATCTCAAAATGAACAAAAATGGACTTGTACCACTATTGAAATAAGCCCTTCATATGCACACACAGGACATCGATCTCATGAGGCAAAAGGCTCTCGTAACGAAGTACATACATCGGTCAACAGATGGCACTGGGAAAAGAATTTTAACTGCGCTTTTTAGTTGCTACTTGCGACTTCTTGTTGCGATTTGTCACGGAAATCGCGGTTTGACTCGATAGCGAATAGCGTAGCACTAACTTTGGGCAATAGATGGCACTGTTAACTGCGCTTTTTAGTTGCTACTTGCGACTTCTTGTTGCGATTTGTCACGGAAATCGCGGTTTGACTCGATAGCGAATAGCGTAGCACTAACTTTGGGCAATAGATGGCACTGTTAACTGCGCTTTTTAGTTGCTACTTGCGACTCTTAGTTGAGACTTGTCACAGAAATCGCAGCTGGGCTCGATAGCAAATCGTAGAGATGATCGTAGTACGAACTTTGGCTAGCAGATGGAACTGTTAACTGCGCATTTTAGTTGCTACTTGCGACTTTTAGTCGCGACTTCTCAAAGAAATCGCAGTTGGATTCGACAGTGAATCGCAGGGAAGGAGCGTAGTACGAACTTTGGCCAACAGATGGCAATGTCAACTGCGCTTTTTAGTTACTAGTTGCAACTTCTAGCCGCGACTTGTCACTGAAATCGCAGAAAGCATTACGAAATTCGGCCAACAGATGGCTCACGGCTTTGAATGTGAAATGCTACTTGCGACTGCTAACTGTGACTGAAATCGCAGTTAGATTACGTAAACTTGTTATTGTGATATCTGTGACTTTTCAATCACTGTGATTTCTAACAGATACGTCATTTCCTGCCCACCACTACACCCTGAAATGTTCGACTAACAAAACTTATGACCTTTGGTGCTTCCTTACCTTCTCCTACTCGCATCTGGAACAAGCAAGCCCCCAGCCCCCGAGATGAGGCATCTGTGCATAGAAAAAAGTCCTTGGGCACGTCAGGATGGCTAAGAGTGTTTGTATTGACTAATGCCTGCTTAATGTTATTAAAGTCCTCCTGACACTTATCATCCCATAATCAAGGCCTAGTTTTTTGTAACATCTTGAGTAATGCATCGCTGTTCATAAGTTGTTGAGGTATAAATTTGCAAAAAGGCATGCTAGTCCTAAAAAGCGCTTTTACTTGTTTTTTATTCCTTGGAGCTGGACAATTGCGTATGGCATCAAGTTTTTTCAGGTCAGGTAATATACCTTGTTCTGACACAACATGTCTTAAAAATTTGACTTGCTCCTTACCAAAAATAGACTTTGTTAAATTAGCTGCTACTCCATAATTTGCAAATCATTAAAGTACCTGTGCAATTATCCTGACAAGTTCTAACCAAGTGGGTGTAGCTATTAACATCTTTTCTACATAAACAGTGACTTTGCTAAGCAATTCTGGTACTAAGACCATGTCCGGTGCAGATATAAACACTCCTGCGGTAATGTTCAGTCCAAAAGGTAGAACACAGAATTCGTAACTTCTGCCTCCACAAACAAATGCTGTATATTTTTGACTTTTTTATGGAGCTTTATTTGCCAGTAGGATGCATTGAGATTGAGTACACTGAAGTATTTTGTTTTGTAGAACTTTAAAAGCTGTTTGTCCAAGTTGTCTGGTCTTATGTGTACTGGTACTAAAATCTTATTGGTACCTCTAGCATCGAGAACTAATTTTACTTACTGGTAATATAGGATTACGATAGGGTGAAAATGAAGGTTGTATAATTCCCCATTAAATCATATGATTGCTCTCTTGACTAACTGCCTCTTGTTTTGTTCATGGAATAGGATATGACATTACACAAAGTGTTTCATGTGGATAGACATCAAATTTATATTCATAGTCTTTGATTACTCCTGCTCCTTACTGAAAATATTTGCATACTTAAATAACAAGTTAGAAAGTTCTTGTCATTGCATATAATTTAGTATCTGTGATTCACTTAGTTTCTGCTCTACCAGTTCGTAACTAACCTCACTGTTTGCTTCTCGGTCAGTATCAAATGTGTTTGTGAAATATGTAGTTGGTAAGAAATATTGTAGTATTACATATGACTGTAGTTTGTTTTTGTTTCTTTCATCAGGATTTTGACTAAATCAATAGAAAAAATCTGATCCTTTACATAAAAGTGGCATTTACCACTACCTACATAAATCTGTGTTCTGTATGTTCTAAACATGTCCATGCCAATAAGACAAGTAATCATGAGTTCCTCAACAGTAAGAAAATTTCACACCACTGTAAAATGTTCAGTTTGTAATGGAATATGTGCCTGATATCTAACCAACTTAGCTTTACAGCCTATTGCAGTTTTCACCTTGCAATTTTGGACTCGAAATGTTGGAAATTACCCTCTCTTCTCCAATTCACAGAAAAATGCATTTGGCATTTGGTTGGTAGTTGAACCTGTATCTAAAATTACTGTGTGTCAATATTAAATATTTTCACCTTAATGATTGCTTGTACTTGTTCTTCCTCGATGTTATTAGTTGTATCTAACTCATGCTGATACAGATCATCCTTGTTTGTCAATTTTATGAAACATGTTTGTAGTTTTGCTTTCTTTTGCCAGAGAAGTCAATAGTGTCGGCGTTAACTACAACTGATTGGTGTTTTCCGATGGTGTTGTGTGACTTAATTCATTGCCTGGAGTAATTTCAGTTACTTGCACAGTGTGGGTACAGCACCAATTCGTTTTGTTGGCTGCTGTGCTGTTATTTTGCTGTGCAAAGTTTGGCTGCGTTACAGTGTAAGATGTGAGCTGTGCCCAATTCTTATTTCTTTCCAAAATTTTCTCCTCAATTTTTGCCTCTTTCTTTACTTGCTCTCCGTTGTATTCATGCAAACAGAAAATAGAGACAATTAGTTTCTATGACTGATAACAATGTCATAGAAATTTCTTTCTGTAACAATACTTGACAAACCCTACTTACAACTGGTGGCCTGAAGTCATGGCACTTAGGTTATGTAAAATTTTCCATAGTAAGCTGTTTTGTTCAGCACTGCAAAGGTAGGATGGCTGCACAAGTTGCTTGTATCGTTACGATTGGTAGCACATCTTTTGATGTAGATTGAAACCTTTTCGTCATTATTCTCTTCCTTGAATTTATGGTCGAAAATTTACAGGAATTTTTTAGTGTGATACGTGTTGTTAGTAGAACATAAAGAATTGCGACACAGTAGTTTGCGAGTCATAGTAGACATAAAACAGGCTTTGACATCGCTAAATTACAATCATCAAGCGTAATAATTACCATATGAAATTTTAATGTTTTTTGTGAAATTTTTATTTTAGCTTATTCATACAACATGGCAGAAAATTATACGTCCACTGTTGATAGCAATAGCAAAAACGCATTCAGCCAAGATGGCGTAGAACAGCGTGATCGAACAATTGAAGTTCAGGCGCCATACATGCCTACTGCAGAAAGTTTAAGTAGGTCAGAGATGAGCATTGCAGGTGTGACAAACGATAGCGATGCTCCACAGCAGAATATCCTTGATGGCAGAATGTTTACAATTGATGAGACAGTGTCACCCATCTCCCAGATTGATATACCGCTCATGAATGAAACATTGGAGAGCGATACAAATATGAATCTTGACAACATGGTACCAACACCACTTGTTCACAACACAAACATTAACTTGGAAAGTTCAGCTGACAACAACCACAGTAGTACAACTAACACACTGCTATGGCAGTTATTATCTAACATTAACAAAAAATTAGATAGTTTCAACTCTAATTTCAAATTTCAGTGATATGAAACAAGATAAGAATACCAAAATTGATTATTTGACACAAGATATGCACGTAGAAAAACAGCAACAAAAAACTGTTACACAACATCTCAATACAATCAAACGAGGACAAAAACAAGTATTCAAGAATTTGTAAGACACAGTCTTACAGAAGTTCAATGACTTAGCCAATAATTTTCGCACTGAAATCGACGTAAATCCGAATGATATGAAAAACAATTAAAGCATGAAGTACTTTCTGAAGGTAATTAAAACGGAAGTAAATTCTTTTAACGACTGTCATGATCTAGTAGAGAAACAGATAATGAAAATCACAGACGCGAAGCCACAAAAAAACAGTTGTGTTCGACAGGAAAAAATATAACCACTGTCATTAACAATGTAAACAACGGTTATCAAGGTGTACCTCTAGCTATAGAAGACCTTACTTTAATGGTAGCAACATTTGAAGTTGACTCATCATGTGCTGAGAAGACAAGAGAGAAGATCAATGAAAATCTAAGTGATATTATTAGTCAAGCTGAAGCAAGTACATTAGATAAGAGTAATACCATTGCAGAGAAGTTAGCAACCGTATGTGAGTTATAGAAAAATGTAGTAGAAAAGGCTATTCAGGAAAAAGAAAATGAAATAGTGAACCAGGTAAACATTAATCTGCAAATTGCAGAAGATAGGATTTGCAATCTTTTAGAAGAAAATATTACCTGGTCTTGAAATATGCATGTAAATAATAGACAGACTACAGTGAACATACGACAACCTGTCGGTATTTATTCATAAGTTGTTACAAGTCCTACAGCAAGTACCAGTGACAGTTGGACTGTGCAAAATGTAAATTTACTCACAACTCCAACACATGAGCAATTACCAACCTGAACTACAGGTAACTATAATAACAACATAAATATGACCGAAAATGCCATGTGTCTGTCAACTATTTTTATAGACGAAGGTTTTCTGAGACATCGACAGTTTCCTACATTCACTATCGAAGGTAAAAGAATCAATCCAGTCGTATTTATCATTTCTTTCACCATGTATTTCCACGCAGCTGAACGGAAGCACAGAAAATCAGATTTATCATTGGATATAATACTCGTGTAAACAAAGTCGACACTCAGCGCAGTGGCTGATGGGAGTGACTATAAATGGGAAATGCCCCTACGGTCGCTCCAATCACCCACCGTGCGGAGTGCCAACTTTGTTTGCATGTATGGTATGCAAGGGGACCTTCTTTTATGGGCAACTGAAGTGGCTGAATATTGTAGCAGCTATATCCAGTTTGAATGAGCTTTCCTCGACAGATAGCGATCTGAGGCAGTAAAATAAAGATTCAGACATGAGGTTTTCAACCCTGTATTATTCCACGGCAAATACAGTAGTCTACCCAGATGCTTTGAAAACTACCTGAACAAGACACACTACTGGGCAAACCCATTATCTCAGGCAGATGTGTTAAAAATTTTGAAAAGTCATTTACCACCACACATTAGAGAAAAATTAGTCACTACGCCAAAAAATGAAACTGAATATTTTCTGTCAGTCCTTCATTCTATCAACTTAATCTATGAGGAAAGACATGTACCAAGTAGAGCAACAGAAAATCAGGTACAGCAACAATATAATTATGTAAATCAGTCAGTGATACGTGAGCTAAACACACAGGAGGGATGGCATACACAACAGCAAAGTTACATACCCAGAGGTAACGAGTACAGTAATGGGCACGGAAAAAACAAACAATTAAAAAATCACAAGGCCATATGCTGAATATAAACAAAAACAGTCACTCACAGCAGTGGGTGACGTGCGGCAACAATGTCATGCCTTACTCTGTAATGCAGCCAACCTCTGTGCAGCAAAATATACTAAGATTCAATTAATGTCCAGAAAGTGTAGTTGGAAGGCTAGTCAACTTTATTATATATCTCCTTTCCGCCATTCTCAAGTATTTCAGAAATTGTCTAATATGATTATTAAATTGTTTTATATTAAAATTATCCCATCAACTTTCTGATATCCATCATAAAGAAATTATGCTTCTGTAAAGATTGCACCTCATGTAATTCAAAGTGCAGATTTTACTTCTTCAGGTTGAAGTTTGAATGTCTTTAAAAAAAATTTTCTTGATGTTTAACTTAATTCTTTCTGGTAATTAGTCAGTAATACAATCCTCTGTTGTCTTTCCTTAACGTCAGTGTAACTGAAATGATCAAACCGTTTTGTTTAAATAACTTCATGTATGTATAACTAGTATGTATTTGGAGTGTAACATTGTTTTTTAATAAATGTTTTTATAAAAAAAAGCGAAAGGTCCTTGGTTCAAGTCTTCCCTCAAGTGAAAAGTTTAACTTTTTTTTCAGACAATTATTATCTGTCCGTCCGTCCGTCCGTCCGGCAAATGTTTTCGGTTCCCATTGGAGAGGGACGTCCTTTCGTCTATTAATCGCACGGTTTTGTGGTGCGGTCGCAAAACACAGACACTAAACTTATTACAGTGAACAGAGACGTCAACGAACAAACGGACAGATCATAACTTTGCGAAAACAAAAAGTAAACTTTTCACTCGAGGGACGACTTGAACCAAGGACCTTTTGTTCCGCAGCTGCTCACGCTAACCACGATACCACGGCGCTCGTGAGCTCACACTACCCTTGATGTTACCTATCTTGCACATGGACTACTCAGTTTATACATTTTGCTTATTTTTTCATAGTTCCACACAACTTCTTCCTGTTTTCTCGATTGATCTGTGTTCGGTTTTTCAAGGCCTATCCACTGTGCCAATTTATAACTAAACCTGGGGGGGGGGGGTGCGATGGGAAGGTTCCCTTATTAGACCAGAATTGCTTAGCAAAGTCACTGTTTATGTAGAAAACATGTTAAGCCTCACATTTCCAAGTGGGGTATTCTGACTACCCCAGGTTGATTTTTTCCCGATAATAATGTTATCTGAAGGGCCACAAGCCTGTGGTTTAATGACTTTGTACTAAAATATTGACATTGAATTCACGCTCATGAATGCCTAATTTTTTGATTTTATCATTGTTATTCAAGTCATTAATTGGTGGGATTGTGATACTACCCTTCTTGGTATGAAATGTCATACTTTCTTATTTGTAGAAAAAGAAGATTTTGGGAAATATGACTGTCATTCATCATCTTTGTTGAGTTTTGCCATACATCCAATGTTTGTTATTGTTGCTTGTTACTATTGTTGAGCTGAATTTGACATTCACTATTGAGCTGACATTACACGAGTCAGTATTTAATCTACAAGTAAGGATGTCTGAAGGAGTTTCAAGCGAAGAGATCATGGAAATACTATACAATTCTGATGTCAGTCACGATGAAAATGAATGGGACATTGATAATGAACTGAATGAATAAATGGAACCTCTTGACAAAGGCCATATCATAGTATGATATGCAGCTGATCATGAAATATCAGAAGACACTACACATTCATGTGAACAAGTAGAAGAAGAAGAAGAAGAAGAAGAAGAAGAGGATGAAGAAGAAGAAGAAGACACCGGAAATTTGTTTGTTTCTAGAAATGGACTACAATTTTCTAGTGAACCACCAAAAGGTGGGTGGCATCAACATCGCAATCTTTTGGATGTATCACCTGGCCCAGTGAGTGATGGAAAATCAATCAAAACAATAACACACTGATTTTTATTATTTATCTCACTTGATGCCATACGCAATTGTCCAGCTCCAAGGAATAAAAAACAAGTAAAAGCGCTTTTTAGGACTAGCATCCTTTTTTGTAAATTTGTACCTCAGCAACTGATGAACTTTGATGCATTACTCAACTTGTTACAAAAAACTAGGCCTTGATTATGGGATGATATGTGTCAGGAGGACTTAAATAACATTAAGCAGGCATCAGTCAATACAAACATTCTTAGCCATTCTGACATGCCCAAGGATTTTTTTTCTATGCACAGATGCCTCATCTCAGGGGCTGGGGGCATACTTGTTCCAGATGCGAGAAGAAGAAGGTAAGGAAGTACCTAAGGTCATCAGTTTTGCTAGTCGAAGATTATCAGAAGCAGAAAGATCTTACTCTGTTTCAGAATTAGAATTTTTAGCTGTAATATGGGCATTTAAAAAGTTTGAATATTTTTTGTGGGGTAAGAATACTAAACATTACTACGACCATCAGTCAATGTCATTTCTATTAACATGAAAATTATTGCACCATACATTAGCTACATTGTGTCTATAGTTACAAGAATTAAATTTCAATGCCATTTATATTAAAGGAAGTCAGAATGTTATTGCAGATGCCTTGTCTAGGTTACCACAAGGTTTAGAAGAATTTCATGAACTAACAGAGCAAGATGCAGAAATCAGGAGTACAAAGGCGTTTTGTTTCATAGGAAATATGAAAAATCTGATTAATGGTGCGTGTGTATTCCTGCAGATTATATCGAATATATAAGACGCACACATGAATTATGGGGACATTATGGAGTAGGCAAATGAACTGAAAAAATTGCAACACTTAGTTATTTTCCAAATTTGAGAAAGTGAGTCCTAATTGTATTAAGAAAGTGTGCAATATGTCAAAAATCAAAATCTATTGAACTGTACCAAATACTAACAAAAAACCGTCTAGATATAGTATCCCTGGACATAGCTGGTTCATATCCAAGAAGTACAGGAGGAGTAAGATATGTATTAGTACTACAGCAACAGTCACAAATAGCAGAACAATTGAGGGAGTCTATTTGAGAAGAATGGGTAAACCAAAGGCACTACTAACTGATAATGCTTTATATTTCGTTGGGCAAAAGTGAAAACAATTTATGACTTCAGAGGGCATAAATATGTATTAGTAAGCTTTATTCACCCAGAAGCAAGTCGAGTAGAATGAGTCTTTAAGGAATTTAACTGGTTTATTAAGACATACACACCTCACAAACACACCCGACGTGTACAATACATAATTCCTTTCATGTAAGTTGTCAATAAGCTTCCAGATTCTTCAACAGGTTTCACACCTAACGAATTGATATTCCGGACAAAACAAACAAATGAGTGGGAGTCGCCCATGCCAAAAGTACCCCCAACAGAAACGACGCTACAAGACAAAATCAAACAAGCCATGATTACACGAGAAAAAAGGGCAAGTATAGGAAGAAAATTGATAATACAAAACTAAAACATGTTACACAATTTTCTGAATAAGAAGTGGCAATTACTCTATTCAGGACCATATATAATTTCCAAAATACCATACCCTGGGATGTACAGATTAGTCTATGAGAAAACAGGGAGAGACAAGGGTCTCCACCCTCACAAGGATATAAAAGCTGTTATAGAATGATGAAGTTAGGTGCATTTTTTCTTTCTATCATAAGATAAATGTACATTGTGGACATAACACTAAGTGCAATTTTTTCTTGTGGAGTGTATTTTAGGATAAAGTAATGTGTAGAGGTATAAGTACTCTTTTGATTTGTAAGCATAAAATCAACAGGAATGAGAAGTAATACACCACTTCACTATAAGCAAAAGTATAAACGAAATCAGCTTATGGTTCAGCTGTATGCACTCAACAATACGTGCTGACGTCAGTAGCAGGAGAGGAGGCATTGACCTGTGTGCAAATGTGACAGACTGGCAGAAGGCGCAGCCAAACAGGAATGCGATGTATACAAGTACCTACTTAAATACAAAGTAAACAGAAACACTTAGCAATTACATCTACTGTCTAAGAACTAAGGAACCTGTTGTTATATGTACACAGAGATTTAATTAAATTCTAAGCTATATACAAAATATTTACAAGCAAAAGGAAGCATTATGAAAAAATATACTTAATGTGTAAGCTAAGAAGAACGAAAAAATACCATAAAAAATGTCAAATAATTTTCTTTGCAGGGTAAATGAGCATGAAGGCTAACAGAATAAACGTATGTCTATGAAATCAAACAAATATGTAAATATCTGCTGACGGATGTAATGAGCAAATGTATCAGTGGCCATCAAGCCACGTAATGCAATTATTTTTAAGTTTTTTTCTTTCAGTGACAAGTGTATTGTCATGGCACAGAAAATGAGAATCACTTCAGGAGTAGCAGGTACCAAATGAAGATATGGGTTGCACCTTGAGTAAATAATTTAGTTATATGGATATTTTTACAAAGGTCGCAAGGCAAATGAAAAATAAAAATATGCATCATTGCAGTATGTCTCCATGGCAGTTAACAGTACCTATTCGTTGCAGAGTACACACAAACATTTAAACATGTGATTTTACAAAAACAAATTAATTTCTATCATGCCGCACAAAAGAATAAATAATGACCTTTCCAGATATTCAAGAAAGATACGTCTACTATGGTTGAAACTTTTTCATATTTAACACTATGCTACCTGTAAATTGAAGTAAACAGCTCTATCATATGAAGAAACAACGTGATAGTATGTGAATGATTAGTCAGTACACATCATATCCCTGAAATAAAAGTTCCTTAGCAACTAGTCCTTGGTTGTATAAAGCAACATTTCCTTGAACCGGTAGATGAGTATTTCCTTTCTTCCCTTCCAAACAGAGGAGGTGGCACCAAACATAGATAGGCCAGCAACATGTAGTGTTTTAGTCCCATTTTGAATGTTCCCCCCCTCCTCTACCGAAGGAAGAAATGAGCTCCTATAAGTGATAAGAGCCTATCTATAAAATGAAGTATAAATGTGTCATATGCTTGTATTGTATCATAATAATGTGTTATGTAATCAATTTTTATATATGATGTGAACAAAGATAAGTTAAAAACGACATGAGCAACAGAACCCAGTTAATGAAACATTTATCATGTTTTAAAACTAAAGAAGTTTATGTTTGTAATATAAGCAATGGATGGAATGTCACCCATAGGAATAAGCTGTCATGTTATGTATATTGTTGTAACTCAGTACTAGTATGAATTTTCGTTGGAAACCAAACTCCGTGTGAAGGAAATAACTTTAAAGACAAGCAATTTATACAATGTTTTGGACAGCCGTATGTGACTTTCAACAAGTTGACAGTGAAGTGTGGATACATTAACATACATGCACAACAAAATAATTTCTGATTATTGTGTCTCACGATGCCTGATATGTCAATACGTGAACTATATTTGTTCAAGAAAATACTTACCTTATCAGTGGATGCTGTTGACCAGACTTCTCTCCGCTGAAAATGTGAGTGCAATGTGTAATAATGACGCGAGGGCCATAAAAATGGAGATCTTCTGCTACAGCATCGAAATTTGAACAATAAACACACTGCCTCTCCACCCAGAATGAAGACGAATACAGCGGAATTATTTTTATATCTAATACTCAGGTGAAAATGTGACACTTAATGTGAAATCTACACCAAGAAAATGAGTGCGCGCACGTGTGACGGTAGCAATTACCTACTAGTGCGCAAGCACCAGACCCGGCATTGAGGCCGAAGCAAACTGAACATTATTGTCAGCATGCTAAATTCAAATATGTAATGAACTGTCATATTATATGTATAGTCTTTCAATTTCTTGTACATCTTTAACATACATCATGTAAGCTGACATATCCATTCCATAAAATCAAAGAGAAGCCGACAAATAAAGGGCATCAGCCCCTATCGGCAAATGTATATATAAATATATACAGCCAAAAGTACTGTATGTCTCCATAGCATGTCAACGTACAGTGTGGGAGGAATTGTGTAGGTACATGGTGAAAGACCTCCCTGGATATTGGAAAGTTAAAAAAAAGATTCACTTTTCTTTGTAGATGATTTCGTTTCACACTCACATATGTAGAAGGATGGCTAAGATGGATTGCTCGAAGTGTGACATGCTAGGAGTGTTATGTATTATATGTGATTCTGAATAAGAAAAGACTTATAAACAGTATTAAGTATTTCTATTGAAGTGCAGTGGAACCAGGTTATGAGGATTTTCTTCATTTTTTGACATGTACTGGGGTCCTTGGAGTCAGCTGTCTGCATCTGCAATTGAAATGTAGGAGAGTAAGCCCGAATAACACAATTTTGTACATGCAGATCATTTACTAATAATGCAATTGCACTATACTTTAAATTTTTTCCAATGAGGTATGTATTTTTTTCTTATATGATTTTTTGCCCTTTCTTCTGTTCATTTACAGTGTGGTGCATTTTTTCTTGTATGATTTTTTCTGTTGATTTTTGTTTTCTATTTGATGCTCTCTTTTTTGTCCATTTATAGGGCAGAGCTATGTATTTGATGCCCAGTAGTGCAGTGAATTTTTTTCTCTGTGACTTTTTTCTGTTCACCTTTTGGAAGAAATGTATAACTTAGATAATTGTTGGTTGGACATGGATATGGAAACCAATCTGTAAATTATTATTTATTTCTTCTTGCTTTTCATGCATCTTTGCTTCAGTTAGAAGGATACACAGTTTCACCATATCAAAGATGATTCGCATTTTATTTTTCCCAGAATTTAATGTGTTTCTTACATTGCTTAATGTTGTCTTCATAACTGATTAATGTGCAACTATTCTCAATTTTTCGTATCTCATTTCTGAAACGTTTTCTGATATTTACTTCTTCAATTATGATGTAATATTTACATCTTCTTGGATACTTTGTTTCCAGTTGTAACAAATTTAAATTCCATTGAAAATTGAAATAATATTTATTGTTGATGATGTATCTATGTAACACGTGAAAAATGTTCATTATGTGAGAGTTTTATTTCCGTACTAAATGTTTATTCAACATAAGTGCATAAAATTTGTACAGTTATTTGTTTACAGAAATCTCAAAGATATCAGCATGACAAAAAAGAATTTACCTTTGAAAAGTGGGCTTGTTGACTGAAAAAAAGACATGAAAAGCATACTGGGAAAATCACATAAAACGTCTGAAGAAACTCATTTGTTAGTGGAACAGAAAAACAATTACTTGTCCAGTTTGTGAAAAATTAATTAAGTAAAATAATTTACAAATTCAGAAGTGTGACTATAAACCTCAAAACGAAAGACAATATACAAAAGAAAGAATGTGTTCACATTGTGCTAAGAGCTGTATATGTAGAAAATGTTCGAAGGTTCGCTAGGAAATATATAAATGAAGATATTTAGAAAAAGTTGAATGTGTTTGTGGTAGGATTGTTTCAAGACTCAATTTAAGAGATAATCTAAAATCACAATGTCATAAAAAATCCATAAGTTTAAATTTTTAATTTTATTTAAGTGTATTGTCTCCAACATAATGTAAGAATTCCATATTTTAATATCCATCATTTATAATCAGCTGCATGTAAAAGAATCTTATTGCACTCAACTGTGTACAGCTCATTTTTGAATGGTCTAATCAACTTCATTGTTCTATATTGATTCACTTTATCATCCAAACATTTATTGTAATTTCATTCTTAACTACAAATTTCTCTAGTCCAGATTTCTTGTATTCTTTCTCACCTTCTCTATATGAATACATTTATGATCTTCCATAATCTTGCCACAATTGTCAGCTTTCATTTTTCCTAGAATCTTCTTGTTAATTTGAAGAGTATTATGTTCATTATCTTGGAGATAATCACTTGTATCAAATTCATTCATCATTGCCTTCACATCATAATAGAAATCTATCTAAAATACTCATTCCAGTGTATATGGGTTTATTGAACAAAATGTCTGTTTTCTTCATGTGGAGAGCTACCAGATTTTCTGAAAATATGGTTCTGCAATTATAATTTGATTTTGAAATGTACTTTGTAATTTGTGCAGAGTCTGTCATTACTTTTATATTCTGTCGATTTATAATGTTCTCAATCGTTTTTCCAAATGACTTGTAACAGTCTTTTTCAAAATAATTTCTATATTCAAACCTATATATTTCTTTAAGTAACTGAATTGTTAACACTTGAAGAATCTATGAATTTTTGTTAATTCCAAACCTTGATCTAGATGACGTTCAAGATTTCTATAATGCAAAACATATTTTTCTTTATTTTTCAAAGTTGTTAGTAATTTATCTTCTCCTTTAGGTGCAGGGACCAAATCTTTATGCGACTCGTGCAGTTCTTTGGGGTATTCTAGATCTAATTCAAATATGTACCTAAGTTCAGATTCATCTAGAATCTCCGTTATCATTTTAGAAGTGAATTACTCAGCATTTTGCTATTCAAATCCTCCTTATGGCATAAATTGTGACATTTCCCATCGATATAAGTTGTTGTTATCTAAATATATCAAATAGATTTTAGTTAGTATCATAATTTTGCATGTACTTGCTGTTGTTTTTTACATATGTTCAATGCTTTATGAAGTACTACCTCGAATTCCTTTTTCAGTCATTCATATCATATCATAATCACTTAGTAATTGTAGTTCAGTTTTACTCACTTTTAGCATAGCATCCCATGCTAAGTATGGTGCTGTCAAATACCATGAAGGATCACGTTTATAAGCTTTAATATAGGTGTTACTAAAATTTTCAAATATGTCTCTCAATATTAATACATCTTATTTGTTACATAGTTTTGTATCACTTAAGTTTCAACATAAAATTTTTCCCATACTAATTCTGCATTGTTATATTCATCATCAGTTGAGTCTAGAATAAAAGTATTCCTTTTTGGACAATTTAATTTCTCTTCACAACCTATGTATTCATAATGGGTAAACACCATTCTTAAACATTAGATGCAGTTGTTCTCCTTGAAATTGTTCTGATGGCTTTCTAAATTGTTCCTTTTTGAGATTTGAAGAAAATTTATCAAAACTCAGAGGCATAAATTTGAATGTTTCTACAAAATCTTAATTTTAGTCCACCTCCAACTTGTTTGCTAAATAATATATTTTTCCTCATTGTAGGGAATTACATCTAAATCGCTTCTATCCACCCCCAATTCCTTTGAAAACAAATGAATTTGTCGTAATTTTGTATATAAGACTTACATTTCAAGTTTAATTCAAAGTTGTTGATTTGTTGGGCTGCATCTTTCTCATAATATTTCTTTAACCATTCCAAAATCTATGTCATTTTCTGTTATTTGTATTTATTTAGATATTTGATATCAGAAGTGTTAATATTTTTAGAAAAACATTCAAACTCTGCATAAAATATCTACGGAACTGCCAGTGAACGATTGAATTTTCCAATTTTATTTTTTGATCTTTTAGGGGCATTGTTTTTTTTGTAGCTTACAATAATTTTATGTTCATTTAATTTTTCTTGATAATAATAACATCTCAGATATCTATCACAATGATGTCGTTTCCATTATGTTTAGATATTTGACTAGTAGCCATTCTAGTTAGAATTTTAGTCCAACAATAATTCAAGGTAACTTAATTTTTTTCAGAAATAGATTAACATGGCTATGTTTTTTTGTTTTTTGTGCAATAAAGTGGATATATGACAAAATCTTGAAAATCTTATTGAGGAGCATAGACATTGATTGATATATTCGGTTTTTTCGGATTTTTATGCTTGTTATATCTATGGGAAGTTCTGTGTTTTCTTTTTCAAAAAGCTTGTCAAGTTCTGCACCAATATTTCTCTACTTGGATGCTCTGTCTACAGCACAGTCTGCTGGATGTAAAGATAGCTTTATTGCACTGAGAAAACATTTTGATCATTAGTTTTGAGATTAATTACAGGTTTCTTATCCTTGATTTTCTTGGGCAGATCAGTGTATGAAGATCTAAAATTTGTGCTATGTTTGTTAACGCTCAGCTCCAAATAGTTTACGGTCCAGAGAGCTTTCCCTGAAAATTTTGTCTTTCAGTTAATATTTTGTCTTTAGAACTGTGGTAATATTACTCCAAATTTATTAATCTTAATATCACTTGGTTTGCTGTTGTAAAATTAAATTCTTGTGTTTCTTCCTGTCTCATAAAAAAGCGCTATAAAATGTAATATTGAGTTTTACTGATTTTTAATGTATCAAAAGAAATTTGATTTTTCGAATTACAAGATCTTTAGGTTGATTGAAAAATTCTTCTTGTTCTATAGTATTATTGATTTCAAATGTTTGGACTCTATTTTTGGATGCTGTTGCTTTTCTATTAATAAAATGTTCAAATGTGTGTGAAATCTTATGGGACACATCTGCTAAGGTCATCAGTCCCTAAGCTTACACACTACTTAACCTAAATTATTTTAAGGAGTAACACACACACCCATCCCAAGGGAGGACTCGAACCTCCGCTGGGACGAGCCGCACAGTCCATGACTGCAGTGCCTTAGACCACTTGGCTTCTATTAATATTTGTGATTGATATCAGAAGCATGAAAGTTCTTTATAAATTTTTGTCTTGTTTTGATATTGGTTTTTGAAAATCATGATCTTTAAATTTGTTATGAAAGCATTCCTATCATCTTCTATGAGTATGAATGGTTGGGATTTTTTAAGTTTAGGATAACCTTTGATGCTTCTATTCTTACAAATATTTTAAAGTTCTTTTACTGTCAATGTGGATTTGGTATCACATTATTATTGTTGCTGAGAATCTCAACTGAGCCAAGATTTATCAAGCTTGTAATATACTTGATTTCCCCAAATTCTTGCTCTAGCCTCAGCTCAATTACTTTTAGAGTTCTCATGTCATTCATTTATATAGAAGAAATTTTGTTTCACTTGAGAAAAAACGAAAATCAAAAGAAGATGTAATAGAATTTTATAATCTCCTTTCCTAATCTCACTAACAGGATTTGCGCTTATTAAACATTTTTCTTTATAAATGTATGTACTACTCAAGTAGCTGTGTAATCAAACAGTTCTAAAGCGTTTAAAAACTAGTGAGCTATAAGTAAATGTTTTTGTAGTGTTACTGGTTGTCAATATTTGAATGGTAGACATCGAGAAAAAAAATGGTATGGAGGTCAATAACGTGTTTAAGATTATTTTCTGGATATTTTAAACTGACTTGAATTCAGGGTATTCAGTCTTCTGAAGATAGAAAGGATATGATATACAAGGGAATGAAGGAATTGCACAATAACAATAACAAATTTTATGATTTGGATATTTTAATTTGAATTCACTTAAAATTTTTACTTTACTTTATTTTAAAACAAAAATATACTGCTTACTAACTATATTTTATGGTTTTTGCACTGAATTCCAGAGCAAGAATATCCTCCAACTAGATTTATTAAAAATATAAAATATGATTTTATTATATCCTTGCAAAATTTTTTTCTTCTCAATTGAGATAGCTCTCATTAATTTCTTCCAAAATCTTGACTGATGTCAAAACTTATTTTTATAAAAAGGGAAAATATGAAAAAATTATGTAGAAAAATCATTTTCTAATTAATAAATTCGTTTCCCCTATTTTCTTAGGAAAATCTTAGGCATGAGGAAGAAAGAAATGTTTATTTTCCATTGGATTTATTGTAGGTACAAATTTTGGGGATTGTGAGTAATTTTTCAAGAAAAAAATTAATGTAATTTTCGAGTCCCAAATTAATATTCCAGTGAAATGATTTGAGACATTAATTTCAATTGGTGACCTCTTTTGCACCAGAATGGCTATGTTTACTTATTGTGTGTGTATATGTCTTGTTTCAGGAAAATGGCCTTCAGTTTGTATTAATAGTATTTCTCGATGTTTTTCAACTGCAGATACATTTTCTGCCTGTTTTACATGTCTTACACAAAAAAACGTTTACATATTTCATCTTGAGGTTGAAGTCCTTCTGTCCATGAGTGCTTTGCAACAGATTTTATTGGAGGGGTCTGTCTTGAGCAAAACACAATTTTCTCTTTTCGTTTGTTTCTCATACACATTCTGCTGAAATTACAGCATCATCAGTGAGTTTTAATTTCGTTACAATTAAAAAGGAGAAATGCTTGTTACTACTTCTACACATACAATTTGAGGTTTTAAGAGAGTATTTACAAATTTTAGAAAGAGACAAACGTTTTGGATATATAGCTTGTTACCATATGCTGTGGTTTCCCTGAGTTTTTGTTTTTGTACCACTTTTGTCTTTCACAGTTTGTCATCTGCAGCTGTATAGAACTTAATGAAGAAAAGTTATGCACTTTGGAACTTCGCCTGACATTAATTAACTCTATGTAGAAGACTGTGTGTGTTGGGGGGGGGGGGGACATGCGGAGGGGAGGGTTGGGAACAAATTTTGGGCTGGTGTTATCGTTGAGGGCAGAGAACAGAGTGCCATCGGAGAGAACTGAGTTTTCTTTTATCTTTTCTTTTCCTTCAACTATGGCTTTTGTATTTGATAGTTTTCTTCAATTATTGGATTTTATAGTCGGGCTGTTCTTCATGTGAGAATTTTCCAGTCAATGTTGATAAGCAAATACTCTAATCATCTGATTTTGCACAACCTAGCCATTTTGCAATATAGGTTGCACAGACTGAACAAAACCCCAGTAATATAACTACAAAAAATATAGATAATCGAACAAATAGCTATAGAGAATGGATGTGATAGAAACGTTATAGAGAAACTGAATCACAAAATTAAGGGGGATATCCAGCACAGAAAAACAAACAGCCTATTACTAACTTAACACTAAAACACACACACACACACACACACACACACACACACACACACACACACACACACACAAGCACACATGAGGAGGAACTCCCATAACAACAAGTAAATGCTACATTCTCACCTACAACAACAAAGCACCCAATAAAATAGGTAATATACTCAAAAAACAAGTGCTCAACGTATCCATCAGAACAGACAACTCAATAAAGTGAAAAATAATGGAAACCAATACAAGCACAGACAAACACAAAACATGTGATATTTATGAAATGACTTGCCTAGCATGCAAATCAGTTTATGTTGGACAGCCGAGCAGAAATTTTAATACTAGATACACAGAATATAGAAGAGCTTTGAAGATTAATAATTGTCAGTCTAAATTTGCTGATCATCTCACAGACATGAAACGCAGCCAAAAAGACATCAATACTGATTCGAAAATTCTCATGTTTAGCAACATCTCCCCTTAACAACTAATAATTGAAAAAAAGGACTATACAAAAAGCCACAGTCAAACGAAAAGAAATAATAAATGATTACACAGTTCTCTGCACTGGAACTCTGTTCAATGAAGTTTCAGACAACTCCAATCCATAAAGAGTTCCCATCCCCACTCTCCAAACACACACACACACACACACACACACACACACACACACACACACACATTAAAAAAGTAAATAATAATAAAGAACAATATAGTAGTTAAATAAATAAAACCCTCACCCATTCACCTACTCACTTGTGTGCGCATGTGCGCCCCCCCCTCCCCACCCACACACACACATACTGAATAGCATATGCATCTCAGAAAGATTCAAAACTCCCACCCAGAACACATTAAGCTGTGCAGCTGTCCGTCATTTTCCCACTGTTTGTAAACAACGGTAGTGGAAGTTCAGAAGTACAAGTCTTCACAGTGAAGGAAATGAAGGAACCAGTAAATGTAAATGAAACACATTGCAAAAACACACACACGCACACACACACACACACACACACACACACACACACACACACACACACACACACACAATATCTTCAATATAGAATTAATTAATGTCAGTTAATGTCAGGCCTAGCAATAACATCCTATTCGTAAAATTTCGAATTATGTAATTGTTCTGCATTAAATTCTATAAGGTTGCAGATGACGAATTGTGAAAGAAAAAAGCGCTAAAAAATAAGTGAATAAAAACTCACGTAAACCACAATGTTTGGTAACCAGGTATGTCTATAAAACTCTCTGTTTTCAGATTTGTAAATCTTAAAAACTTAAATTTTGTATGTGTACAAGTAGTAAAAAAGATTTTTCCTTCCTAATAGTAAGAAAATGAAAGATCACTTCAGTGGAACAAGTATGGGAAATAAAAGACAAAGCTGTGTTTTGCTGAAGATCATTTCCCTCCAAAAACAAATCTTTATCTATTTTTCTGTGTTATGCTAAATAATATTCTTGAACTATTATTTGTACTCTACATGTTGATGGCATTTTGTTGTCTCTTGAGATACAAATATTTTTCAGTTTTGCCTGTGTGTCTGTAAATTTAGCAATGCAGTATATTTCATTGACTGGAATTACTGAAGTAGGTAGCATATATACTTGTCTGCTTTATTTTCTTTTTTGTTTCTTCTATTGACACCATCAGAGTAAATTTTATTATCATGTGACTACTGCTTTTCTTCTTGACTCGTTCTATATACTGAGGAGCACAAGTATGTATACAACAATATTACTTTTGCATAGTCTGAGCAATGTTTGAATACAAAAGACCATTGAGGTATCATAATTTCTGTTCTTATGGAAGTATATTGTTACAATATGTAATACACTCATGAAAAGTTTTCAGTGACTTACTGATTTGCTAATGAGACCATTTTATCTGTGTAACCTGTACACGCAACTTCTGTTGACTGATATGAATACACATTAAAAGTAGCATGAATATGATGTGCTGTATGCTGTAAAGGAATTTTAATATTTTTATTGTTGTTAATCTAGTAATGAGACAGTTTTGGTTTTGTGTATCTTCACTGTCTGCTTATTATGTACATAAAAGATGTAAAGAATTGTTGAGACAAGAGAGTTTGAAGTGTGCATGAAATTGCTGTTGTATTACAGTGTAATAACTCAGGAAGGAACCATTCATGGGATGTTCATCAGTCACTTGTTTTTGCAGGTATTTTGTTGCTGGGTCAAACTTTCTTTGGGGTTTCTGTTGGCTTTAAGAAAATATTCTTTCTTCCAATTTTGAAAACAATCTATTTGTGGTACGGAAGGAGTCTTTGATGTCAAAATGTATCAATATTGTATTTCTTACTTATTTCAGGATTCTGGAACTTTCAGAATCAAGCATGTCTTTTCTTTGTGGGAGTATTGGCCTATTGTGTAATGCCAATAACGAGCCAGCACTAGTGATCATGCACCCTCTTGGTGTGCACAGAAAAATCAATGTCGAGCTACTGCTTGCAGTGGTCATGTGCCACCCCATTGAGGATAATTAGTGAGAAGAATTTGGTAGAAAGTGGAATTAATAGTTGAAAATGTTATCTTGATTTGTAGAAGAAAAGGATTTGTTATTTTGCAAGAAGGCACGCAGGATTAATTATGAGATTTCTGGCAGAAACGGTGTCATGTTATTGAAACAGTAACTGTCAAGGAGAAATGTATTCATAGTTGAATGTAAATGGAAAGGGAACTTTGATCAGTGATTACCTATTTAATTAATGTAGAACCCCAATGAAGCAATAGTTCCTTCAGTGTGAATGTGAGACATACATAATGGTTAATACGAGGCTAGATGGACATAGGCATCGTTATGGAGGTGTGTTATAAGTTAAGGGGGGTATAAAACAAAGTAATTTGACTTATACCGTTATTATTCTTTAATTAGGTAACTTTAATACTTGAAAAGACTCATATTAGGCACATGGTCAGGTTTATTTTGTACAAGGTTTGAATAATCCAATAGTTGGTAGCTGCAAAAAATAAACAGAAAAATACAGTTAATAATGAGAGAGGAGCTTTACAGGCAGTTTAGCTTGATATGAACATCATATCTCTCAATCGTTATATGAATTGCAGGTTAAAGTAATTTTTGTGACATATTCTCAATAAAGTTTTATAGCATTTTAAGTTGCTTATGGAGGTGTTATCTACAAAATGAACTTTTCGTTTGTGCTTTTCCAACCATTGGAAAGTTTCCTTTCTGTGTTTATGCAGTTACCATATGTATTGAGTAATTCAGTGAGGTTTCTTCAAGTGAGTAATAAACAGAATTAATCATTACAACAAAAGTTGTAAGTAACTAGCGATTATTAAGTGGAAGCATCAGTGGGAGAGATGCCTTCAGCATAGACTACCACACTATGAACAGTTTGAAGTGCAGTGTTACGCGCAGTGTAATGCTATGTGCGAGTGATTGCCATTTATAATTATTATCTTTAGCGCAGTCTCTGACCTATGTTCTCTTTTTGATGGATGTTTTTTGGTGTTATTTTGGTAGTAAAACAGTTGTATGAGTTGTGGTGTGTTTTTATGTTGCAATTAGGTGAGTATAACCAGTCTTGCAACATTGGCGACCCCAACGTGATCACTGATGGTCACTAACATGAAATTCAACGATCACTAACGCTCCGTATCATGCCGCGTCGCATTAAATATGGGCATTCGAGTCAGCCGGATCGCGCATGTTCCGTGTTCCATTTCGCCGTAACTCACGATGGCAGACCCACCACCAACTGCAGGAGTGCTTACTGGTACAGTAATTAATCGTGTGACAGTAAAACTGCCACCGTTTTGGCAACAGAATCCCATGCTTTGGTTTGCTCAATTAGAAAGTCAATTTTTGCTAGCAAACATAACGTCAGATGAAACAAAGTACAGTTAATTAGTTGCTGCACTCAATGAAGATATGGCCACAGAAGTACAAGATATTGTGGCGTCACCACTGAATAGTGATCGTTACACAACCTTCAAGAACGCTCTGATAACCCGGCTCTTGCAGTCCGAGACGAAAAGGTTGGATAAGCTACTCCACACAGAAGAGCTAGGCAATCGCACACCATCGCAGCTACTATGCCAAATGCGTACATTAGCGAGCAACAAGGTCAGTGATTACATTTTGTGGAATATTTGGCTATCACGCCTGCCACCCAACTCACAGAAAATATTGACAGCATGTGTCAGCGATCTGGTTGCACTCGCAGAAAATGCAGATCACATAACGGAAATGTATCCCTCCGCATGCATCACAGCAGTTCGCTCACGGCCTCAGGCAGATAACACTCTCGCCGCGCTACAAACACAGGTTGCCGAGCTCACTGCGCAAGTAGCTGCATTATGGACCCAGGCTACCAGCCGCCGATCTCGTCGCCACCGCTCACCACGTAAGCGCAGCCACTCACCTTCGTCAGCAAGAATCTGTTGGTACCACTGAAAGTATGGTTCTGAGGCGCGCAAGCGTAAACTGCCGTGTGAACAGGGACACTTCGTAGGAAGTCAGTGATAATGGCCATTGGCTCTCCAGACGGCAGCTGTCCACTGTTTGTAACGGAACATAGCACAAAGTTACAGTATTTGGTAGACACGGCTGCTGACATGTCAGTCTATCCATCTGCCTGTCTGCCAAGTTGCAAATGTGATGACTGCCACCTTTTTGCAGCCAATGGTTCCACAATAACAATGTATGGTCGTGTCACATTAATTCTGAACTTGGGCCAGCGGCGCGAATAAATGGCAATTTGTCGTACCACGTGTGACGCATCCCATACTTGGAGCGGATTTTTTATCATTTTATGGACTTCTGCCTGACCTCCATCACCGATGCCTTCTTGACACTACTACCAGCCTATCAAGCCAAGGTCTAGTGTGTTGTGTGGAAGACACTGCAGTACGAGTAGCTACTGGTGATACTCTATTTATAGAACTCCTCAGACAGTTCCCAGAAATTACACACCAGACTACCAAACTAGCGTCTGTACAGCACTCGACAGTGCACTACATTTTGACTACACCTGGGCCACCACTACATGCTCAACTGCGCCCCTCGACACCCCAGAAACTGAAGATAGTTAAGGAAGAATTCTCGTACATGCTAGCACAAGGAATCTGCCGCCCATCGAGCAGTAGTTGGTCACCTCCTCTACACATGGTGTCAAAGAAGAATAATGGATGGCGTCCATGTGGCGACTACAGACAGCTGAACGCTAGAACCATTCCAGATCGTTGTCCAGTCCCGCATATCGAAGATTTTACTTTCAGAGTCCACAGTAAGCGAATCTTTTATACATCGGACATTGGACATTGCTAAGACTGCCGTCTTCACGCCCTTCGGACACTTTGAATTTACCCGAATGCCTTTTGAGCTTTGTAATGCTGACCAAACGTTTCAACGGTTCATGGGTGAAGTGATACGTGACTTAGACTTCTGTTATGTGTATATTGACGACGTTTTGGTCATGTCAAATTCAAAGGCAGAACACCTATCACACGTACGACAGATCTTCACTCGTTTACGTGCACATGGCCTGCTCATCAACCCGTCGAAGTGCATTTTTGGAGCAGCTGAAGTACACTTTCTAGGCTACACTATCAACGCTCAAGGCATGCGGTCACCACAGGAGAAAGTAGACGCTGTAATGAATTTTCCCCAGCCTACGATGGTTAACGAATTACATAGATATCTTGGCATAACCAGTTTTTACCATCGATTCGTTCACGATCATGCCTTCCTAGCTGCACCACTGAATAAGTTCTTGCAAGATTCACCGAAGCCGAAAGACAAACTCCAGTGGGACAGTGAGGCTGAGTTGGCATTTAACAAGCTGACGACCGCCATCGCAGAAGCTACACTGTTAGCGCACTTAGTACCGCAGGCGCCTCTCGCCCTGATGGTCGATGCATCTGCAACTGCAATTGGTGCTGCAATGCAACAGCAAATAGATGGGCACTGGCACCCTTAGCCTTTTTCAGTAAACAACTATCGCCATCTCAGCAGAACTGGTTCACATATGATCGCAAACTGTATGCTGCATATGCTGCTATTAAGAAATTTCGTCACATGTGTCAGTCCACTCTCATCACAGACCATAAACAACTACCATATGCTTTCCGCCAGCGTCCTGAGAAAGCATCGCCACGTCAGCTGTGACAACTTGACTACATCGGACAGTTCACCACCAATGTTGTCCACGTTGAAGGAGATCTAAATGTGTCAGCTGATGCACTCTCCAGGATTGAAGCAATCACTGAAGCAGTTGATTTTGAAGCTCTCGCCATAGCGCAACTATCTGATAGTGAGCTCCGAGATTTGTTGGCGCAACCAATGGGCCTACAACTTACTGTCAACTGTGCTGCTGTATTGTGACGTCGCAACCAACAAATCGAGACATTTTGTGACTACTTACTTTCGCCAAAAGGCAACCACTTCTTTAAATAACTTGTCGTACCCTGGAATACGGGCCACTACCAACATGGTGAAGCGAGCTTTTGCTTGGCCACACATGGACAAAGATTGCAAGCAGAGTGTGCGACAATGTGTGGCCTGTCAACGCAATAAAGTTAGCCGGCATGGTAGGTCACCTCTTGGCACATTTCTTCCTCCAAATCAGAGATTTGATCATGTCCACCTAGACCTAGTAGGACCTCTCCCACCATCAGAAGAATACATGTACTGCCTTACAGCCATCGATCGTTTTACACGTTGGCCCGAGGTGTTCCAAATCGCCATCACCACCGAAACTGCCGCGACTGCATTCTTCAGGGGATAGATCACTCGTTTCGGAGTGCCATTACTAATCACAACAGACTAAGGAAGACAGTTTGGGTCGTATTTGTTCAAAGCACTCTCTATCCTACTGGGTACAGGGCACATTAGAACTATAGCTTACCACCCATCAGCAAATGGTTAATTGAGTGCATGCACCACCAACTGAAAGTGTCGCTTTGATGTCACGACTCACAGCGGTGGACAGAGACGTTGCCCATTGTTCTCCTGGGTCTCCATGCATCGCTGAAAGAAGACCTGAACGCCACGACTGCAGAAATTGTTTATGACCAACCGATACGACTTCCTGGCGAGTTCTTTGCTAATGTGTCAGACAACGGCATTGACGTTTCTGATTTTGTACAAAAGCTGCGTAAACAAATTCAGCAACTACGCCCCGTTGCTCCAAGGGATGAGCAGACTCGTTGCCCAAAGCATTACGCAAGCTGCTGCAGCCACCTTACGATGGACCTTATCATGTCATCAGTAGGGAGGACAAGACAGTCAATGCCGACGTGATGGGTACACCAACCACCGTCTCCATCGACTGGCTCAAACCAGCTTTCCACACTCCCTACACTGGTGCGGACGCATCTACACACACTATGGACATGACAGAAGATCCAGCCACTCCACTGCACATCACAGGTCACCCTCAACAGACATCTGAGGCTACCTCTAATGCACCATCAGCAGTCTGTGCACGATCTGTTGTAACCCGGTCCAGACGACGTGTCCGTTACAACACAAGTACCATTGACACTAATGGGGAGTAGTGAAGTGCAGTGTTATGTGCAGTGTAATGCTATGTGCGAGTGATTGCCATTTGTTATTGTTATCTTTGGCGCATCTGACCTATGTTTTCTCTTCTATGTTTTCTTGTTGATGGATGTTCTTTGGTGTTGTTTTGGTAGTAAAGCAGTTGTATGAGTTGTGATGTGGCCGGCCGGAGTGACCGAGCGGCAGTATCTCTGCTTAGCAACGTAAACAGAGATCGCAGTTTGGTTCGCATTGTGAAATAATTTAAAAATATAGTTGTATTACAGACAGTTATACTTTGAGCGCTGCCCATTATCGTTCATAGCCTTCTGACAAGCAATTACACAAAAGTTTCGTTTATCTGGGACCAGAATATCGGCTTTTCCGGCCGTCCTGAGCGGACGCGCTGTGGCGCTTCTGTTTGGATTTTATGACTCTACGTAACAGTGTTGTGTAAAATTGTGATTGTGGTGATGCAGCATTTTTGTTTCCTTGTTTTCGCGAGCTGTTAACTGCTGACATGGCAACAATGTTTCCCAGAAAGCTTACCCTAAGATTTGGATTTGACAAAGCAACCCGTAATGTTCAGCCAAGTTCACTAGAAATTCATGACTGGATCGTTGACGTTATTGGCATTACTTCGGATCAGACGCACACTGCTTATTATGACTTGGAGCAATACTGCTTTTTTGTGAAGCTGCTTTCCCCGTTGGTGCTGGAACGGATTTTGCAGAAATTTGAAGGAAAAGCTGAATTCCGACATCGCGATAATTCGGTGAGTACAGTTACCATTTCAAATGCAGATGTTGATTATGAACAAGTCAGAGTATTTAATTTGCCCCTGAGGTAGAAAAATGCTACTTAAAAGACGCATTATCTAAATACGGTGACATCAGGAAAATTCGTAATGAACGATGGTCAAGCCAGCATAGATTGCAATGCTTTAGTGGTGTTCGTTCTGTCGATATGCATGTCAAACAAAACATTCCATCTCATATTTTGGTTTGTGGCTACAAAGCGCACGTTATATACAATGGACAGACTTTGACTTGTCATATATGTAATGAAAGTAGGCATCTCCGGCAAAACTGTCCATAAAGGGTGTTTGTATTGCAGAATAATTTACAACAGCGTAAAAGGTTAACACTGGCTGATCTTGTGACTGAAAATCAGATGACGGGTGGTGAAGTTTCCAGCATTTCGAGGAATGTAGACGACAGGCCACAAAATACTCTTGAAGCTTTTCCACCTTTACTCAGGAAAGACACTGTAGACAATCCGGCTGGAAAAAGTAGTATAGCCACTAACAAGAGACGTCGAACTTGTGACGGCAGTAGCACAGATGAAGAAGATATCAACCTGTCGCTGAAAGCTATAGGTGACATTCAGAAAACAGTACTGGAAACTGTTTCAGACAATATTGTCAGCAGAGATTCGAACTCCGAACATCAGTAGACAAATCGAATGCGCCACCATCACCCGAACAGGTCGAAGTGACATCAGAGTCCCATTCTGTAGCTCTGGACGCGCCAGTAGATGGCAATGCGCTGCTCTTGGTGACGCCACAACCCCGAGCTGCAGTACCCGTACGTCAATCAATGCAGACAGGTTCACTCGCGGATGCAACTGAAAGCAAACATGACGAGGTAGCGAGTGATTGTCAACAACAGGCGACGTCACAGCCCAAATCCCAAGACGAAGAAGCGGAGTTTTACAGCAATAACACACAAACAGTAACCGAAAGTGTTCATAGAAGTGATGGGGCATCGGAAGAATGTTTGCAAACTGCTTCTGCGCCGCCTTTGGCAGACGAGATGGTGGCACACGACTGCCCCTCAGATCCACCGACACCGCTCTCGGTGGAAAACTGCTCAGGGGGTGGGCGGAGCATACATTCGGTGAAGGCCAGTGTCAATGCAAACCGCAAGAAAAGTAAAATGAAAGGTTCTAATGCAAACCGTGACGGTGGTCTCCAGTCAGATTCTCAGGAAGTATCCGGCGTGGAGTGGCATGAAATGATAGACTAGCGGGAAAAAGGTCACTCCCCAATGTTACAGTCAGTCATATACGATTACCACGTTAAACATTAATAGGATACAGTCGGATGTTAAAATAGCTGCTCTGAAACAGTTTCTGTATGAGTCAGCGACGGATATTGCTGTCCTACAGGAAGTGGTATTCCCACAATTAAATTTTTCCAATTACGTTGATTTTTACAATATTTCCACTGAAACGAATGTTGGCACGGCCATTTTAGTTAGAGAAGGCATCCCCGTACATGACGTTGATAAATTAGAATCGGGGCGAGGTATTGGTATAAATGTAGCAGGAGTTACTATAGTCAATTTATATGCTCCTTCTGGCAGCAATAATAGCGCTGCAAGAGCCACATTCTTTAATGAAAACGTAATTTATTTACTGAGGAAAAACCCCCTCCAACTTATAATAGGGGGAAATTTTAATTGTGTATTGAGTCGAAAGGATCAAATCCCCAACTTCAATTACTCAACTGACTTGAGACGTCTTGTTGTTGATATAAAATTAAAAGATACGTGGGAAATAAATACCCAACAATGGTGAACTTCTCTCATATTGTTGCGAATTCCTGAAGTAGAATTGACAGAATTTACGTATCGGAAAATTTAGCAGATAAAGTACTGAAAACAGAAACTGTTCCCGGTAGTTCTTCCGATCACAGTGCGTTGTTGACCTGCGTAAATTTAACACCACAACCTACCCGAAGAGTAAGAAGCCAGTGGAATCTAAATATATCGTTATTATCAGAAGAAGACTTAGAAGTTGCCCTAACTAGAGCTTGGGAAATGTGTCTCCGTTCACTGAATAACTTTCCAAGTGTGATAGAATGGTGGACCCAACGAGCGAAACCGAAGCTAAGGAAAGTTTTAATATCTTTTAGTATAGATATGGCCAGAGAAAGGAAACAGACTGTAGAATTCTGCTACAGCGTGCTCAGGGACCTCTACGATCAGACAGATGCAATTCCTACAAGATTAAAAGACATCAAGAAAATAAAAGCAAAGTTAATAAGTCTGAAACGTAAGGGACTGGGGGGACTTAAAATAAAATCCAAAGCAAAGTCAGTCACTGAAGATGAGACTGCTGCATTGTACCACCTTGTCAGACACGCCAAGAATAGAAGAACAAGTTTCATGGATGAACTTCTAATAGATGATGGTACCATAATCACCACCAAGAAGGAAATAATTGAAGAGATCTCAGCGTACTATGAACGTATGTATGCGTCAGGGGAAACAAACGAAGAAGAATACGATGAGCTCTTTGGTACATATCTTCCACGAATATCGCGAGATGATGATGAGAACATTTCTTCGGACATCACCAAGGAAGATGTATTAGAAATCGAGTGCAGCTCCCCTGCTAGAAAATCTCCAGGACCTGACGGACTGCCCATTGAATTCTATAAACGATTTTGGACCCTAATAGGAGAAAAGTTCACCGAAATTGTCAATGAAGTCTTACAAGGAAAGCCAATGCCTGCAGAGTTCAAACAATGCAAAATCGTGTTGATCCCGAAGAACAGAGGCTGCAAAAAAAATAAACAACCTACGGCTGATTTCGCTTTTAAATAAAGATTATAAAATTTAGCTCGAGTAATTAACAAGCGCTTTACACCATGCACTGCTGACATCATAGGCCAACAGCAGACTTGTGCTTTTAGAAGAACGATTTTACAAACTGCGGCTTTGTATCGCGATGTCATTGCGCTAGCGCAGGCAAGTAACTTAAAATGTGGACTGCTTTCCATAGACTTCCATAAGGCATTTGATCAAATTAATCACAAATACCTGATAGAGATAATGCGCCGAATGGACTTTCTGCCAAAAACCATGGACATCATCAAGAACATGGCAATGGGTGTTACTGCACAAATCTCCGTTAACTGTCAACTGACAAAAAAAAATTGAAATAAAAAGGGGTGTTACCCAAGGAAGCCCCTTATCCATGCTCCTGTTCGTTATATCGCTGGAACCTTTCTTGAGACAGCTACAGCACAGGCTGACAGGCATTACCATTCAAGGAACAAAGACTGTGGTAGGTGCTTACGCGGACGATGTAGGCGTAATCATCAGAGACCAAACAGATGTGACACAACTAGAGATGATACTTGAGAATACTGTTCCGCATCAGGTGCGAGGGTAAATGAAAATAAAAGTAAATTTATAAATATAAAGCGGCTTGCTAACTTACGCATTGAGTGGGCGAACCATGTTAATGGACACAAAGCTCTTGGAATGGCATTGACAACGTCCCTTTTAAAAATGATAGCAATAAATTGGCGGGAGGTGGCAAGAAAAATCAAGGGAGCTTTGATTGAAAACTGTCAACGTAGCATAGACCAGTTCCAGAAAATACTGTTTATCAACACGTATATTTTATCCAAGGCCTACTACATAGCACAGGTTCTCCCCATTCCATCAATGGTGGCGAAGACGATCATGTCCACCTTAGCAAAGTTCTTGTGGAAAGGGGAATTGTTTCGAGTGCCGGTGAAGACAGCAGTTTTGGATCTAACCGACATCAAGTCTAAAGCGATGGCATTGTATGTCAAACGAACATGGAGCATAATGTGTAATGATCCAGGGTGCATTACAGCAAAACTATACGATATTGTCAGGCCAGAAAGTGTAGAGCCGCCGATAAATATACAAAAAATAAGTTTTAAGCTGAAACACATTAGGGAGTATTATCTTGAACTAAGTTATCTCAGCAAAAAGATTTTAAACTCCAAAAACGTTACAGCAAAGGCGATTTTAGCTGAAAGACGGAAAGATGAAAGGAAAAATAACATAGAAACGCAACATGCTGGAATAGCATGGAATGTGGTCTGGAAAAACATCAGTAGTGATGTTTTTTCGTCTGACGTGCGAACAGCGTGGTACAAGGCAGTCAATAACATCATCAGCACTAATGAGCGTCTCTTTGCCATCGGTTTAAAGTGACACAAACCTCTGCAGCAAATGCATCCTCGTTGATAGTGTGCCTTATCGTTACACTTGTGGAGATCGGATTATCAACTGGAGGTGGACCAGGGAGAAAATTGCTCAAATAACAAGAACTTCAGCAAACAATGTACCGACTAACATTTTCTTCAGACCAGAGGAAAGTTACTACCCTCAGGCAAAAAATAACGCAGTGATTTGATTAATGGGCAAATATACAAGTTATGTTTTTAACAATATTGGGAGCAATGAACATATTCAATACAAGATGTATATGGAAAATGAATTCGAGAAAATACTCAAATATCAGAATCACAATAAGAAATATGATCTCCGAATTGTCTTCAGCCGAATGGGTATAGGTTAGGAACTGGATTCCTAGTAGAGAGGGAATGGATTGGGTCACGTTCCCGACCCCGACCTCACCTGCAAGTCACACATGAAAAATAAATCAGTAGTACAGCAGATACAAGAATATGGCGAGAAACATCTGGTGTCTGATATAAAGGAAGATCTTGAACTCCCTATAGATGCGTTTAGAAGGCTGGAACTGACAAAAATAACAAGGCAGTGAAATATTTTGCGATGTCGCTGTTCGGGACTTCTCTTCTGTCCATGTAATTTACCCTGGAAGGAACACACATCAAGGATTTACTGAATGATTAATTTGGGTCTGGGAAATGATGATGAGGAACCGGCTGCAGAAGAAGAAAATGTGCATGCTGATCTGCCACCAGTTGAAGGTGACAGTGAAGGCGCTAAATTGTGCTACTGCTAAAGACTCATTTTTTGAATGCTGTAATTTATGACTGCAATTATCTGTCACCTTATTTATGTCATTTCATTGTAGCCATTTTTGTTACTGTTTTTGGTCAATAAAAAAAAATAAAAAAGAAAAAAAAGCGGCTCTAGGCGCTACAGTCTGGAACCGCGCGACCGCTACGGTCGCAGGTTCGAATCCTGCCTCGGGCATGGATGTGTGTGACGTCCTTAGGTTAGTTAGGTTTAAGTAGTTCTTAGTTCTAGTGGACTGATGACCTCGGACTTTAAGTCCCATAGTGCTCAAAGCCATTTGAACCATTTTTTTGAGTTGTGGTGTGTTTTTATGTTGCAATTAAGTGAGTGCAACCAGTTCCGCAACGTTATCGTGCAAAGCAGGGAAGCGAGCTCAAGTTTATGTTCTGTAGACATTGCTTGCATTAGAGAAGGAGCACTTGCTTGGAAAGGAAGAGACGTCACAAGATGCACCTGAAGTGATCAAAGCAGGATGGCCAGGATTCAAATTCGAACCTTGCTTCTCTCGTATATGAGTCCAGTTCCTTAATTAATGTGTCACGTCAAGCTGTAACAGTTATATGTTGCTTTCTTCTTCTGCAACATTCCATCAGATCAAGAAGAAAAGATTATGAATTGCAGCTTCCAGGGACGAAGAGTGCTTGTAGGATGAAACAAACTTACATATTTGGCTGAATATATACATACTATATTTCAGACAACTACACGTAATTATATGTATGGATAGTATTTATTTTCCTAAATAACACATTTACACTTTCGCTTTACATTCATCAGTTCAAGACATGATATCAACAACATATTTTAAGCACAAAACAAACTTTAATCATGATATAAACACCAAATAAATACCATTGAAGATATTCGTATGTAAGTCGTGAAAAGTTCGTCGCTCTTCGTAATTTTAGGAAGGGAATATAGTGGATCTGTCTGATAAACATCAAATAAGGACTAATATAAAAATTGTGTGGCACCATGGATATATCACATCGTTTTAAAGTGAAACTGATCACTCATGATTTGCTCATAAAAATCATTATCTCATCTTAATTGACTACCAGGTCCAAAAACTCGTAAAAAATATATTAACAAAGAGACTAGACTCCATCAACTTAAAAAAAAGAAAAAGAGACCATCATTATTCGACGCACTTGAAGATATATTTCAAATACTAAGGTCCTTAAAAAAATATGCTCGTTCTCAGGTTACTGTAAATTCCAAGATATTCATATTTTCTTTTCTTGTCTTCACTCGTGTCATTGAAAATACGTGAGCGGCGCCTAGAATTTATTAAACTTATGTATGTACCAACAAGATGGATATTAATCATAGTTCTTGGCAGAAATTAAAAAAAAAGATGGATGGAATTTTTTTTAAAAATAACTGCCCTTCATCTTTGTTCATAGCTTCCATTGTGACTGAAGTTATTTTTTCAGTACATTTACCAGAGAACAGATAAACATAGGTTTTCAAATGAAGCATGGCTGCTAATGCTACATTAGCACCTGTATTATTACAGGTTCGATGTGCCTTCTTCGATGTAGTGCTGAGTGCCTGGAGGGGCTCTGTAGCCAGGATATGTCGGATTCAAGGCATTCTGGGCAAAGAAAGCGGTGTAATCTTTCTTTACTCGGCGAGGCCTGAAAGCGGGGCCGCGAGCGAGCGCGAGGCGGGCTTCGTTTTCCGCCTGTGCCTGCACCTTGTAAGACTCTGGGGGCCACTTCTCGTCTCCACGCATTCTTCCCGATACTCCCTTCGTGGCTGCTGGCTGTGATGTGAAGACGGGTGGGGGCGGTTGGCTGATCGGAGCCTCTGGTCTCAGCACCACAGTCGCTGGCGGTGGCTCGAAATGTGCCGGTTGGTACACCTGCGCCTGGACCGGAGTCTGCTTTTGGGGGCTCGGCTGGTAGTTGTGCGGTGTTGCTACAGCAGGAGGGGACCAAGCGCTCTGAGGCTGGCCAGGGTTCCCTGGACTGATTCCTTCTGGGCCCTGAAACATAATAACATTGTCAACAACAGCCATTTTTGAATGAGATGAAATGATTTCATTTTTATGATGAGTAATACAGTGCTGTCAATCGTCTGTACTGAAATTTTTAAATTACGTCAACGTATGTACACTACTGGCCACTAAAATTGCTACACCAAGAAGAAATGCAGATGATTAACAGGTATTCATTGGACAAATATATTATACTACAACTGACATGTGATTACATTTTCACGCAATTTGGGTGCATAGATACTGAGAAATCAGTACCCAGAACAACAACCTCTGGCCGTAATAACGGCCTTCATACGCCTGGGCATTGAGTCAAACAGAGCTTGGATGGCGTGTACAGGTACAGTTGCCCATGCAGCTTCAACACGATACCACAGTTCTTCAAGAGTAGTGACTGGCGTATTGTGACGAGCCAGTTGCTCGGCCACCATTGACCAGACGTTTTCAATTGGTGCGAGATCTGGAGAATGTGCTGGCCAGAGCAGCAGTCGAACATTTTCTGTATCCAGACAGGCCAGTACAGGACCTGCAACATGCGGTCGTGCATTGCCCTGCTGAAATGTAGGGTCTCGCAGTGATCGAATGAAGGGTAGAGCCACGGGTCGTAATACATCTGAAATGTAACTTCCACTGTTCAAAGTGCCGTCAATGCGAATAAGAGGTGACCGAGACGTGTAACGAATGGCACCCCATACCATCATGCTGGGTGATACGCCAGTATGGCGATGACAAATACACGCTTCCAATGTGAGTTCACCGCGATGTCGCCAAACACGGATGCGACCATCATGATACTGTAAACATAACCTGGATACATCCGAAAAAATGACGTTTTGCCATTCGTGTACCCAAGTTCGTCGTTGAGTACACCATCGCAGGCGCTCCTGTCTGTGATGCAGCGTCAAGGGTAACAGCAGCCATGGTCTCCGAGCTGATAGTCCATTCTGTTGCAAACGTCGGCGAACTGTTCGTGCAGATGGTTGTTGTCTTGCAGACGTCCGCATCTGTTGACTCAGGGATCGAGACGTGGCTGCACGATCTTTTACAGCCATGCGGATTAGATGCCTGTCATCTCGACTGCTATAGTTCAATTCTTTTATCTTGGCGGCTCGCGCATGCCCGCCTAGACGCGGGAGATTGCTGCGTTGCCAGTTGCACACGACGCACGCGCCAAGAGAAGCAGTGCCATAGTATAGCATAGTTCGCAAGCTTACGTTTAGGGGGGAGCGCGCAGTTCATGAAGTAAAGCCACCACGGCCGCATTAACCCTTTCGCTGCTACAAAGACGTGCTCCCTGCATTCCGCGCTGTGGGCGATTTTGTCACTGCACTGCTTGCCTGTGCAGACACATTGTGTTCCGACTGCTTTGACACTCTTTATCATTCGATTCCACAAAAACTATTTGGCTCAAAAATTAGATTTTTACCTATCTTCTTGACTGATACCTTCCCCCATAAATGACTTAATTTTGTTTCGATGTTCAACGCAGTTATTATGCAGCATTAAATATAGTAAACCATTGCACGAAATTTTGAAGAGTTTGCAGAGGTAAAGTCCATAGAGTATACTTTCCGGATGGTCGATTTTAGTTGCCACAATGTTGAGAATGAAATGTGGACAAGATACCTATATATTTCATTTAATTTAAGTACCACATAAGTGTCGTATGTAATATTGAGAAATATTCCACCTTTCGCGACTGTAACAAAAGTTTTACTTACACTGGGCACGTTTGGCTTTATTTTAAAGCACTTCAATCAATCAAAAGGAAGTAGACAAAATACATTAAACAAAACTGTGGACTTACAAAAACATTAGGACTTGAATATACCGTCTGTCAGTGAAGTGCTCAGAGCTATGTCAAATATAATTTTGTGTGTGGCACACACAAACAGCATTTATTTGCTAAAACACTGATGAGCCAACACAAACGTTGAATATTGTGCTACCGCAGCACAAAACTACGAAAGGTGACTTGGTAATGGAGGACAAAAAATACAGTCCTCTTATGATGCTTCAAAAGAGAAAAACGCGTCTGGTCTAAATAAGGCGCTTATTACAGTTGCAGAAGAGGGATATATTTCAATACCATTGGTAAAACTGCGACTGTGGAACAAAAACAAGAAATAGAACATGAATACCATTGTGTATGTGCCATACCTTTCACCGATGGAAGTGCTTTAAAATAAAGCCAAACGCGCCCTGTGTAAATAAAACTTTTATTACAGTTGCGAAAGACGGAATATTTCTCAATATTACATACGACACCTATGTGGTACTTAAATTAAATGAGATATTGTTATACAGTAAATATTATATGGAATTTAGGTATCTTGTCCACATTTCATTCTCAACATTGTGGCAACTAAAATCGACCATCCGGAAAGTATACGCTATGGACTTTTACCTCTGCAAACTCTTCAAAATTTCGTGCAATGGTTTACTACATTTAATGCTGCGCATCAAAACAAAATTAAGTCATTTATGGGGGGAAGGTATCAGTCAAGAAGACGTGTAAAAATCAAATTTTTTGGCCAAATAGTTTTTGTGAAATCGAATGATAAGTGTGTCAAAGCAGTGGGAACACCATGTGTCTGCACAGGCGAGAAGTGCAGTGATGACAAAATCGCGCACAGCACGGAATGCGGGGAGCACGTGTCTGCAGCAGCGAAAAAGTTAATGAAGAGGCAAAGCACAAGAAATTTCATTCAAACGAATAAAATTCGTGAAGTAAGGCACTCCAATATTATTTTTAAATAAAGAAAATATTAAGCAAAGCCCAGGGTTTGAACTCTTAAACTTTCACTTTGCAGTCCAATACCTTCACCGTTGCGCTATCTTAGCTCATCAAACAGTCGAACTCCACAAGGACTCTAACACCTCACGCAACTACTTATAAACACTGTTGGTATGACTATGAATTACTCACGCTTCGTCGAAGTACAATAGGAAATAAACAATTACCGCTGTTCTTTATCGCGAAAAAGCAGTTCGTGGGATTGAAACAAACACCTTTCCTTGCTATCGCCTGAATTAGGAGTCTTATTGCTTGTTTGGTTTAATTAATTAATAGAATATGAAGCAGTTGGTATAAAGAATACTTTTTCCAAACTTTCTATAAAAGAAAGTCTGCTATCAAGACATTGCTTTTGTTCTGTTACTTTATTTATGACTGAACGTTTCTAAAACTGGAGACTCTCGTCCGTGCTCTGCACTGCAGTCGAGATCTTGCAACGTCGTTCTCTGTTCATTGGCTGACTGTGTTTTGTGACGTCAGATGCGCAGAACGAACCTAAACTCGGCCGCCAAGATATATGACGCGCACTTTAGTGATACGAGGCCGTTGGGATCCAGCAAGGCGCTCCGTATTACCCTCCTGAACCGACCGATTCCATATTCTGCCAACAGTCATTGGATTTCGACCAACGCGAGCAGCAATGTCGCGATACGATAAACCGCAATCGCGATAGGCTACAGTCTGACCTTTATCAAAGTCAGAAACGTGATGGTACGCATTTCTCCTCCTTACACGAGGCATCACAACAACGTTTCACCAGGCAACGCCGGTCAACTGCAGTTTGTGTATGACAAATAGGTTGGAAACTTTCCCTGTGTCTTCACGTTGTAGGTGTCGCCACCGGCGCCAACCTTGTGTGAAAGCTCTGAAAAGCTAATCATTTGCATATCACAGCATCTTCTTCCTGTCGGTTAAATTTCGAGTCTGTGGCACGTCATCTTCGTGTAGCAATTTTAATGGCCGTTAGTGTAATATCTTGCACGAGTTCAATAAATACAATGAGTCGCGCCACATAATGGGCATATATATAAAGTGAGCATAGAAACTGCGCATGGCTTCAGGATGAAACCCAAAGTCACATGACATTAGTATAGTACTGTCGTTTACATTTTGCACTAAGGCTGATACATGGTCCAGGCCACACACTGCCTATGTTTGATGTCAACATGCAATAACCACTCACAGACAGCATGTGCCAGCACTAGCAATAGAGGGTATATGAGGCATGTCGGGGGTGGGGGCGATGCGGGAAACAGCACAGTTGTTATCATAATGCGGAAATGGAGCGTTTTATCTGACAACGAAGAGGACATGATCATTGGCTTTAGGGCTAGGTGTGGTTTGTATACTATGGAATACTTCTAGATAAGCTAAAGTACTGGGGTATGAATGGGACAGTGCTCAAATGGTTTAAAATTTACCTAACTGGAAGAATGCAGAAAGTTGAAATAAACAGTTCACATAATATACAAAAAACTGATGATTTCTCAAACTGGGGAACAATCAAGAATGGGGTGCCACAATGTTTGGTCTTGGGTCCTCTGCTGTTCTTAATATATAATAATGACTTGCCATTCTACATTGACCAAGATGCATAGCTGGTACTTTTTGCCGATGATACAAATAAAGTTATCACTTCCGACAGACAAGAATTAACTGGTGAAATTGTAAACGATGTTTTTCAGAAAATCATTAAGTGGTTCTCTGAAATGGGCTCTCATTAAACTTTGACAAAACACAGTATATTCAGTTCCACACAGTAAGTGGAATGACACCATTAATAAATATAGACTTCGATCAGAAATCGGTAGCTAAGGTAGAATATTCAAAATTTCTAGGTGTATGCATTGATGAGGGGTTGAACTGGAAAAAACACACTGAGGATCTGCTGAAACGTTTGAGTTCAGTTACTTACGCTATTAGGGTCATTGTAAATTTTGGCGATATACATCTGAGTAAATTAGCTTATCACGCCTATTTTCATTCTCTGCTTTCGTATGGCATCATATTCTGGGGTAACTCATCATTGAGTAAAAGAGTGTTCACTGCACAAAAGCGTGTAATCAGAATAATTGCTGGAGCTCATCCAAGATCATCCTGCAGACACTTATTTAAAGAGCTAGAAATCTTCACTGTAGCCTCGCAATATATATATTCACTTATGAAATTTGTTATTAACAATCCGAACGAATTCAAAAGTAATAGCAGTGTACATGGCTACAACATTAGGAGAAAGGATGATCTTCACTACTCAATGTTAAATCTAACTTTGGCGCAGAAGGGGGAAAATTATGCTGCCACAAAAGTCTTTGGTCACTTACCTAATAGCATAAAAAGTGTGACAAATAGCCATACAGCATTTAAAAGGAAATTAAAAGAATTTCTTAATGGCAACTCCTTCTACTCATTAGATGAATTTTTGGATATAGTAAGTGGGTAATTTCCCAACCCCCACAAAAAATAATTAAAAAAATAATAAAAATTAAAAATATTGAGTGTCATGTAATATTTTGTCTAATCTAATATCTTGTATAGACACCTTTTATTAACCTGACATGTTCCACATCATTACGAAGTGTCGTATTCATGATCTGTGGAACAAGTACTAATCTAATCTAATCTATTCACGTGCTCTGCCGTTAAGTATACTGTGTGTCGCAAAACGGCGCTAACCAAAATTGGCACTGAGACAACTGTGGTGCACCAAGGACCACAGACGACAGTCGTGAACGGCGCCTACTGATATGTGAACGCACAATTAGACGCGCAACTGTTGAGCAACTGATCGCCCAGATGAACTAAGAGACAACCATGAGTGTCTCCTCTACGACCGTTCAGCGAAAGCTGCTGCACAAGGGCCTGCACAGCAGGTGCCTGTTTCATTCATATAAGCTGATTGCTGTTCACTGGCGGCGAATACTGCTATCTGCACGGCAGTAGCGCAACTGGACGTCAACCGAGTGGCGACAAGTGGTCTTTTTAGATAATCACGTTTTATACCCCATTGGTCAGCTGGCCGTTGGAGTGCACGGCATGAAACGTCTGAATGCAAACAAGGCAGCCGAGATTAGAATAAATAGCAACAATTTTAACAGAGACTTGGAGTACACGCGTAGTAGTGAGTGGACGTGGGCTTTGGATATCGAAAGAAAGCAAAGACGGACCCTTGGTGCTTGTAGGGATGCGGAAGCGACAGTTTTAAACGCGGCACCAGGCTCCCCTCCCCGATCTAAATGACATTATTCGTCCCCCGGCGGTCCGGAACTGCTGCTACCCTATGGTGAAATCGTGAGTATGTAATCCATAGACATTCCTACTGGAGCCACAAAGATTAACAGGGTAACAATTCTTTTCCAGCACCGCTATTGCAATGTGGATTTTTATGTTAGAACGTGTAGTAAACGGAGAACTCCTATATTCTAAGAATTCTTACAATATTTGATTGCACGTTGTACATTAAATTGCGTTACAGAGTAAAACTATAATTTGTGTTAATAAAAAATGACGTTTCATAAATTAAAATGGCAGACTGCGCTTAAGAAACACTGAAAATTGCAAAATACGTGCAAAATATTTTGAGCAGGTTCTTAATTGTCCGGAACCCATGTATAAACAAGAATTCTCAAACACTCATGAAAATTTATACGAAGATTAACTTTCAACTACCAAAGAAACTGAAGACGTAATAAAAACCTAAAGAAAAACAGTAAAGCTACTGGAGAAACTCTACAGAGCGGAACTTTTGTAATGGTCTCTATCAAAAATAAAAAAGTTAGCTAGAATTAATATTTGAAGAAATATGGAAAATAGCAAAAATTACATGAGAGTGAAAGGCAGCCTTGATACATCTATTACATAAGAACAGCAATAAACGCTGCGTTAACAACTACAGAAGAATTCCTTTGCTACCTATTGCATAACGTATTTTCCTAAGATTTTGCCAGACAGAGTAGAAACATCACTGGACAGTTATTTAAGGGAATAACAGGGTGGTTGTAGGAAGGGCAGATCATGCTCTGAACAAATATTTAATCCGAAGTCAGTCATTCACCACGGATTTCTAAATTCAAAAAATATTGTAGTAATGTTTGATGGTTTCAAAAATGCCTTTGGTTCCGTTGACAGACGAAGTATAGATAAAATAATACGAGAAGTTAGTGCAAAGTCTAAATTAGTAAATGTAGTTCGTGAAACACTCACAGACATAGCATCTCACATGAAATTTATAGGAGAAATATCTCAGTCCTTCAAAATAAACACAGTGCTACGGCAAGGTAATGGTCTACCACGGATTCTGTTCTAGAAAAAAAAACAGAACTTCAAATGAAAAATTAAATTAATAAAAGACTTCAGCAAGAAAGCTGTGAAGAGGAAACGAAAATATTTGAATAAACTGTCTCGGATTTGTAGATGACTTTGTTGTATAAGGGTCGTTCAAAAAGAAACGAGCCGAAGGCATAATTACAGAAGAAACCAGTACCTGTATGCTAGAAGTATTGACCCTGGCTGTTGAGACGCTTGTACCACTGTAACGCAAGCCGGTGAATGACTGTCTCATAAAATTCCCGGGGCTGCGATGTTAACCAGTTCCATACGTATAGCTGGACATAGTCGTCCGAGGTGAATCGTTTGCCCCACAGAGCAGTTTTAAGCGGAACAAAAACGGCGTAATCACAGGGAGAGAGGTCCGGACAGCATGGAGGGTGGCCGAGAACCTCCCATTTGAATCTCTGCAGGAGTGCCGCGACCGTGTTGGCCGTATGAGGCTTTGTATTGTCGTGGAGCAGAATCACCCCACGGGTGAGATTGCCTGGTCGTTTTGATTTGATCGCTTGGCGAAGAGTGGTCAAGATTTTCTAGCAACGCTGGGCATTCACTGTTGTCCCGTGCTGCAGGAAGTGAATCAGAAGGGGGCCATCTTTGTCAAAGAAGAACGTCAGCATAGGGGCAAACGATCCACTTCGGACGACGACGTCCAGCTGTACGTGCGGAACTGGTTAACATCGCAGCACAGGAACTTTATGAGACAACCATTCACAGCAACAGCCAGGGTCAATACTTCTAACATACAGGTACTGGTTTCTGTAATTATGCCTTCAGCTCGTTTCTTTTTGAAAGCCCCTTATACTTTCTGAAACCGTGACATCCGCTGTAATACAAACCTAACTTTTGGAAGAAATAGCGAGTAAGAACGTTTTAAGAAATTATGCAGGAAGAAAAACAAATTTTTTACAAACCGAAATACCTGAAAACAGTAATTGGCCAAATTGAAAAGTTAAAAAAATTTAAATATCTTGGGAAGATAAACCAGGAAATTTTTTTGGAAAAAGATGCTATATAGAGTAAAGGATAACTGAAATCGGAAGGGCCTATGGCGTAACTAAAGATCTTTACAACAAAAAAAGACTGTTTGAAAATAGACATTACAATAAAGTAGTGAGGTCAGGATGTTTAAATGCAAGAGAATGTCTAGCATTGAACTTTAATTTAGCTAAGTTAGAACTTTTAGAAAGGCGAATCATTAAGAAAATATTAAGTCAACGAGCCGGCCGCGGTGGTCTCGCGGTTAAGGTGCTCAGTCCGGAACCGCGCGACTGCTACGGTCGCAGGTTCGAATCCTGCCTCGGGCATGGATGTGTGTGATGTCCTTAGGTTAGTTAGGTTTAAGTAGTTCTGAGTTCTAGGGGACTGATGACCACAGATGTTAAGTCCCATAGTGCTCAGAGCCATTTGAACCATTTGAACCATTAAGTCAACGAAAATATATTCGAAAGTTGGAAATTACGTAGTAATGATGGCATCGATCGAAACATAGAAAACATATAAGAAGTAATAAGGAAAAGAATATTGGTATTCTTTGGACCGAATGCAGAAAAATATTTGAGAGAGAAGACGCTACAAACAAGTTGGACCCATTAATTTAAAAAAGCATTTAGAGAAAAAAATATTAAATCTGAAGAAATGAATGACAGAGAAGTGTTTAGATAAAAAGTATTGAATACGGAAGGATTCCACGTAACAGGAGCGAAAAAGAACTGGTCTATGGTGGTTAGAAGATACGAAGGAAAAAAACAATGGTGAACAAGTGAAAGAGTACTGGAAGGCAATAAGAGAATAACGAATATGGAATTGAAACTAGCACGACGGGAAGACGTATACTGTCATACCAGCCCACAGCTAGCAATCTTCATGAACTGACACAGCAAGTATATCAGGAATGACAAAAGATTCCTCAAGAAGACATTCGGGGGCTGTTTGAAACTATGCCACAACGAACACAGGGGTCTATTTGTCACCCTGAGGGTCACCCATCATACTGATGTTGATGGTCCACATCAGTACTGAACTGAATGAATGTTTAAATATTTAATAGCCAAATATTGATAAATATAGGACTGATGCTTCGTGGATTAACGCTTTCCATTTCCGTCAATGTATGAGGCAGGAGCTGCCACTGAATGTTAGCAGTTGCCTTACTTGAACCGTTTCCGGATGAGTTATATGCATCACATAAACACCTGAACTAGGGCAGGCAAGAAATCCCTGTTTGCTAATACAAACGAAGTTTCACGATTGCAGTCGGTGCAGACCCAAGATTGGAAGTGAGTCACCCGATTAGGCAAACCACGTTCCTGCCAGAATAGCAATGATAGGCGAAGTCGCGTTCACCATATAGCTCAGGAAGACTTCCAGAAGAATGGGCAACTGTGAGGTGTTTTCATTGGGTGGAAGCTATCGAGTTGATACGTTCCTCGAATGAGAGTCGGTGCGTACGGAGGTGAGCCAGTTTCTTCCCTTTGCCATCATCTCAACAAGTACACTGTCTTTGAAGATGACAGTTTACGTGTTAAACGAGTTAAAAAGGCAACACGTCGGATCTAGGAACATTATGGGTTATCGCGATTCTAAACTTTCTAAAGCAAAGGCTTTAGGAGTAGGAATGGACGGACATTGATCTGTCCTTCATCTAGAACTTTTCCAGTCCATGCCACAACTGATACCAAGGCTAGTGCAGATGTTAACTCGATTATGACGAAGATATGTACTCTTTTCATTTCAGTGAGCCTACTTATGCACGATGGCACAAGAACCAAAATTTGACGAAATGTGTCAAAAGCAACACTAAAGAATTTCAGAAAGTGTAACTAAGAAGTACACTACTGGCCATTAAAATTGCTACACCACGAAGATGACGTGCTACAGACGCGAAATTTAGCCGACAGGAAGAAGATGCTGTGATATGCAAATGATTAGCTTTACAGAATATTCACACAATGTTGGCTCCGGTGGCGACACCTACAACGTGCTGACATGAGGAAAGTTTCCAACCGATTTCTCATACACAAACAGCAGTTGACCGGCGTTGCCTGGTGAAACGTTGTTGTGACGCCTCGTATAAGGAGGAGAAATGCGTACCATCACGTTTCCGACTTTGATAAAGGTCGGATTGTAGCCTATCGCGATTGCGGTTTATCGTATCACGACATTGCTGCTCGCGTTGGTCGAGATCCAATGACTGTTAGCAGAATATGGAATCGGTGGGTTCAGGAGGGTAATACGGAACGCCGTGCTGGATCCCAACGGCCTCGTATCACTAGCAGTCGAGATGACAGGCATCTTACACGCATGGCTGTAACGGATCGTGCAGCCGCGTCTTGAACCCTTCGATCCCTGAGTCAAGAGATGGGGACGTTTGCAAGACAACAACCATCTGCACGAACAGTTCGACGACGTTTGCAGCAGCATGGACAATCAGCTCGGAGACCATGGCTGCTGTTACCCTTGACGCTGCATTACAGACAGGAATCCAGGTTCTGTTTACAGCATCATAATGGTCGCATCCGTGTTTGGCGAAAACACGGTGAACGCACATTGGAAGCATGTATTCGTCATCGCCATACTGGCGTATCACAAGGCGTAATGGTATGGGGTGCCATTGGTTACACGTCTCGGTCACTCCTTGTTCGCATTGACGGCACTTTGAACAGTGGACGTTACATTTCACATGTTTTACGACCCGTGGCTCTACCCTTTATTCGATCCCTGCGAAACCCTACATTTCAGCAGGATAATGCACGACCGCATGTTGCAGGTCCTGTACGGGCCTTTCTGGATACAGAAAATGTTCGACTGCTGCCCTGGCCAGCACATTCTCCAGATCTCTCACCAACTGAAAACGTCTGGTCAATGGTGGCCGAGCAACTGGCTCATCACAATACGCCAGTCACTACTATTGATAAACTGTGGTATCGTGTTGAAGCTGCATGGGCAGCTTTACCTGTACACGCCATCCAAGCTCTGTTTGACTCAATGCCCAGGCGTATGAAGGCCGTTATTACGGCCAGAGGTGGTTGTTCTGGGTACTGATTTCTCAGTATCTATGCACCCAAATTGCGTGAAAATGTAATCACATGTCAGTTGTAGTGTAATATATTTGTCCAATGAATACCCGTTTAACATCTGCATTTCTTCTTGGTGTAGCAATTTTAATTGCCAGTAGTGTAGATATGATTCAGTGTGAACAAAAAGACAACAGCAAATAATAAAATGAGATTACTGTTATTTCATTTATGACGGTTTGTCAGCCGTTTGAATGCCGTGAAAGCTTCCTCTCCTAACACAAAATTTAAATTAATTCTAAAAGTACTTTAAAGATAACAGCTAAGCGACTAACGATACAACTTATTTTAATTATGGCTACCTAGAATCAGCTTCACAACATTTTTATGTTCAGTTTCTTTCGATTACTGTTTAATAAAAATTTGGTGGATGTGTTTGTTATACTTTCTTTTCCGCTATATCCAAGCAAGTCATTAATCGCTGACATTTGTTTTCCATATTTTAAATGTAATACTTCCACTAATACTGTTCACAGCTTGAAGTCTGAAATTATTACAACACAAAGGACTTCGTTTAATAACCTCAATCACGCAACAATTTTTCTTATATAAATTCACCATCAACATTTAAAATGATTAATGGAAAACCTCAAAAGTGCTACATTGTTGAAGCAAAGTAATATTCTCTGTTCCTATTTTCCTCAAGTATACTGTAACTGGGTAAGATTTAATAAGAAAGTAATACTTTTTGGTACATTTCGTGGAAGATAGAAGAAACGTTTAATTGAGAGAAAAGACGAAGAATCTGTGAAAAGCTGAAGACTATCCCTCTGCCTATAGTTAGGATTATTTAAAGATATGTTACGAACATAAATACCGATCTTACGCTAAAAAGAAATAACGTAAATTAAATTCTAGTAAATATGACGGCTATTCGCAAGGAAGAGGGGGCTACCTTTGAGTAGACGGGCTGTTCGTTGAAGATCAGTTCCTGCTCTTCTGGTGGAGGTGGCCAGGTGACACGTTTTAGTCCTGAAAGGGAAAAACAAATCAGTACAAATAGAGCAAAGACAAGAAATTTGAGAAAACGCACAGAAAAATTAGTTCAGTGGAAGCAATGGTAAACATGGGGTGAAAAGCATTAATGATAACCAAATATAGCAGTATATAAGGTTCAGACTAAAGGAAATAATTTTAAGCCATGAAGTCAGTGTTACAGACAGCGGGAAAAACGGGAGTTTGCTTTTACAGTAAGCAATTTTTGACTGCAAATCACAGACCTTATGTTCATTGTGTTACTTGTGATACTATAAGCCTTAATATGTAAATATGAGATATTGAAATACTTCGATGTTGAGACAACCTTACTGTCGTTTATTATGCAGGAATCCCAACAAAAAGCACAGACATGCACATAATAATATGGTAAGTTTACTTTATTAGAGCTGAAATATAAATTTGTCTTCCATGTTATACTGTTCTGCTGATCATGCTGCAGATTTAATATAGTCTGCCGTCAACCAAAATAAATTATAAAATAAATGGAAAGACTGGTCGAAATTGCTTGATCGCATATATGGTACATGAAGGGAATTTTAGAAATTAGTTGCTCAGATATGTTCCTGCATATCGATATCAGCAGCTATAGGCCACTTGTTTTAGTAACTGGTTTTTGCCACTAACATAATACAGACGGCTGAGAGAGAGCGAATAATTTATAAAGTCACATTCTTGTCTCATTCGTTTGAAATTGGTGTAACAGAACGAAGTGGGTTGTGAGATGGCTTGACACATCAGAAAAGAGAAAATATGAACTCAAAGAGAACCTGAACTCGTTCTTAGTACTACTATATATACTAAAAAGAAAAAAAAAAACATAGCATTTATATGTGCAAATCCTTACTTCTGCACAGATAACATGAATCGGGAACAAAGCGGGGAAAATGTTCGAAAGAAGAAAGCATTTGACCAGATTCATTACGGACTCCACACACGAGAGACGAATCGCAGCGATCCGACGCATGGGTACGCGACCGCTTCGTTTATCCCACATGCGTGGGCAAATCGCAGAGTTATTGGTCGCTGATCGCCTGAAAATTCCGGGCAACCTAGTGAATCGCATGTGATGCGTGGCAATATGACCGCCTGGCTGAGACCAGTTTGTCTATTTATTAAACATGGTTGTGTAGTTTTGTTTCGTTTTGTCCGCTGGTGGCCGACCGGTTCTAGGCGCTTCAGTCTGGAACCGCGTGACCGCTACGGTCGCAGGTTCGAATCCTGCCTCGGGCATGGATGTGTGTGATGTCCTTAGGTTAGTTAGGTTTAAGTAGTTCGAACTTTAGCGGACTGATGACCTCAGCTGTTAAGTCCCATTGTGCTTAAAGCCATTTGAACCATTTGATACAAGCATTATTGAAGTTTTTAACCTCTGAAGAGAAAGATGTACCGCAAGAATAATTGGACACACAAATTTAAATATACAGGGTAACTCTGTTATACAGCTATGTTTAAGTCCCTTGTTATTTCAAATAATCTAACTCTCCTTCATACAGTTAATAAGTCGAGTTACTGTAATCAACACTGCTGATACTGATCACATTTCTACAGACACATAGAGTTTGTAAAACAGTTGGTGCAAATATTAACAGTTAAACTATAAGACTAATGAATGAAAAAGGAATTAGGGACTGATAAATGAAAAACGATTTGTGTTGGCACACTGAAAAGATGTACACAGTCCCCTTGGCGTCAGTGAAAAATTTAATATGTGTAACCTATAGTTTCCAAGAAAAGCGTTTCAAAACAAGTTTTAATAAATTACAATTCCCTTTTTTTAAATTTATCTTTTGGAGGAATTTGTGGGGTCATGGAGATCATCTGCCACTGCTGCTACACATAGCAGATCATTCCCCATAGCAGAGCCCCTCGACACAGCGGCCTTCGTAATGCTGGATGAAATTGCATGGCAAATCGCTCGTGTGCGGCAGGGTTTGCGAGCGACCGATTACAACGATACTACTTGCGACGGATAGCTGCGATCCGTCGCTCATGTGTATGGCCCGTTACAGTTACTGGACTTGCAAAAGTACTGCCAGTATGATAGACGTAAAACCTGGCGGTAACTACCGGTATGTAATCACTTTTTGTTTTCAACCGACAGTTAAATAGCTTTTGTAAGATTGCAGCTCACAGTGTTCCTGTGCCAAAGTGCGTGAAAGACCTCAGTAACGGCCTGAATACATCGCTCATTACCAAACATTCCTTCACGATGACGATGGAAAACGAAAAATTTGCGATCAGAAAGGTTGCCGGTATAGGAAGGAACGCTGATATCCAGCAGCGTGGATTGTTATAACAGTGCTTGAGACACGTCTATAAGTACAAAAACATAGACAACATATAATTTAGACGGTTGAACTTTCACACTACGTTTCTTTTCTTGTTTTATTTACATTCCGACATGGTTCGAAGGCCATAAGTAATTTCAAAAACGCTTATGAATGTAATATTGTCTAATGGAGAAAGTCTTTTAACTGAACTTCTCAAATCCACGAATTTGTTGAAATGACATTATCTAGATCATTACTGACGTTAAACCCTTCGGTGGGCGCGCCTGCGGCAGATAGCCGCAAGATTTAGTTTTCTGTTAGTAACACAGATAGCGTTACAGTTGCGTCCACTTAGAGATACATTTTTGTTGTTCTCAACGGATGTCACCACTAACTACATTTGTGCTATTCATGCTTTCAGCAGTTTGGTCACTATTGTTGTTTGAAAGGTGAGTGTTGTGTTTGCGGTGTGTTTGCCGCTACGCGCCTTGTGATGTAAGTATTTTCTATATTTGTGTTTTTCTTTCGCCTCAAGGCAATCTTTCTTTTATATTAATATATAATCAATGTTCGAATCGAATCAGAATTTGCATATGCAGTTTTCATTACTTTTTACAGTCTTGGATATTGATCTGCTACAATATATTACTTTTACAAAAACATGTGTTTCATTAGGTCTCATAAAAGCGTGGAAATGGAGCAAATGAAGGTATTTCACAGGCACCGTCAAACTGCACGTCCTGAAAACTATGAGAAAGTACTGTGAGAATTGTCAGAAGAAGAATTACAAGAATTGTCAGATTCATGTGAATTTGAGTCGGAAGAGGAGGTTATTGAAGAAGAAAACCACAGCAGTGATTCTGAACAATCAACAGAGGAAACAGATGACCACCTGGTTGAAGAGGGGACACAACAAACAGAGGGTTAGCGATCGATTTTACGTAGGAAAAGATTAAACTATTTCGATACGTGAACCGCTTCCTTCTTCTCCTAAAACCAAGGCCAAGAACATCCTGAAAGTTTTGCCAGGGCTAAAAGCAAGTGCTGAAATCATGGAAAAAGAAATAGATGCATTTTACCTATTTATTACTGATGAAATGGTTATTTTCCTTAGGTTAAAAATGTAAAACTAATTGCGGTGCAAAAGCCGCAACGCGCCCACTCATGGAAGTATGAAAGGCGCGCCCACTGAAGGGTTAAAGTCAAAGAATTAGGCCAGTAAACTGTTCCGCCTTGCCGACTGGTTTTGAACACACCTTGTTGGCGATAAGTGGTCAGTGCATTGCTTTCTCGTAACCAAAGGAAGAAGTACTGTTATTGTCCACTATTATTGTTCGTTCAGCGTTAGGCTGATACACAGTTGTCCATTGATCGATACTGTTCTCCAGCAAGAACCACACAACTGACAAATCTGCTGTTTTATTGACGTTACGTAGGACTGACCTTTTTTAAACTTCTGAAAGTGTGTTACGTAGCAAGTGTAATAACCCTCGACTTTTCTGTGCTTCGTCTTCTTCCATAATCATTATTGTAAAGAGGCAAAGGAGTAAACGTATCTGGCTGCTCGTCCTTTTTGTGATTTTTACCTGCGAACAGCAGCGAATTGTACACCCATCCCTGAAAAAGTCAACTACATACACGATGTCGATTCTGTGTTCTCCTCAAATAAAAGGTGACCGCTTGGTGCGGATATGATCTCAGCTGTAACATGTTTATATTATGTGGATGTGTTGCAGATGCAGCAGTTGTCTGTGGAACACTTCGGTGACAGTAATTTAAATAACGTTACGCTTCCTTGCACCAGGTTCAATCCCGCGTCCGGCCATCATGATTTAGGTTTTCCGTGTTTCCCCACATCGCTCCAGGCAAATGCCGGGATGGTTCCTTTGAAAGGGCACGGCCGACTTCCTTTCCCATCCTTCCCTAATCCGATGAGACCGATGACTTCGCTGTTTGGTATCTTCCACCCAAGCAACCCAACCCCAACCCTTGCACCAGGGTTCCTGTGAGGCTATCAAGAGCTTCACATTCCAACACCCTGATACTTTGCAACATCGTTTCCCCGTGAATAGCTTGATGATCTCGAATGCTGGCAAATCATTTAACCACCGACTAGCTTCCTGATTATTTTCTACTGACACTCTTACAATGATATGATAACGTATTGAAATCTCACGATACGTTACTAAAACGAGCTTACGAGTATTTTGAAGTGGAAAGAGTACATTGAAGACCTTTATGAGATGGAAGACTTGTCTGATCCCGTGATCGAAGGAGAAACAAGAGTCGATATAGAAGAGATAGGGGATCCAGTATTAGAATCAGAATGTAAAAGAGCTTTACAAGAATTAAGATGAATAAGGCAGAAGGGATAGATAACAGTCCATCAGCATTTCTAAAATCATTGGGGGAAATGGCAACAAAACGACTATTAATGTTGGTGTGTAGTATGTGTGAGTTTGACGATATACCATCTGAGTCTTGGAAACACATCATCCATACAATTCCGAAGATTGCGAGAGCCGACGAGTGTGAGAATTATCGCACAATCAGATTAACAGTTCACGCATCCAAGTTGCTGACAAGAATAATCTACAGAAGAATAGAAAAGGGAATTGAGGATCTGTTAGATGACGATCAGTTTGCCTTTAGGAAAGGTAAAGACACCAGAGAGGTAATTCTGACGTTGCGGTTGATAGTGGAAGCAAGACTAAAGAAAAATAAACACAAGTTGATAGCTTTAGTCGACCTGAAAATTCTGAGAGAAATGAGGGTGAACTGTAGGAAATGACGGGTAATACACAATAAGTGCAGGAACCAAGAGGGAACAATAAGACTGGAAGACCAAGAACGAAATGCACGGAGCGTGTAAGACAAGAATGTGATCTTACGCCCCTATCGTTCACTCCATACATCGACGATACAATGACGGAAATAAAAGAAAAGTTCAAGAGTGGAATTAAAATTCAGGGTGAAAGGGTATCAATGATAAGATTCGCTGATGACATTGCTATCCTGAGTGAAAGTGAAGACGAATTAAGGGGTAAGTTGAATGGAAAGAACAGCCTAATGACTACAGAATATGTATTGAGAGTAAATCGAAGAAACACGAAAGTAATGAGAAGTAACAGAAATGAGAACAGCGAGAGACTTAAGATCAGGAATGGTGATCACGAAGTACATGAGCTTAAGGAATTCTGATACCTAGTCAGCAAAATAAATCATAACGGATGGCGCATAGAGGACATTAAAAGCAGAATAGAGCTGGCAAAAGGTCTTCCTGACCAAGGGAAGTCTACTAGTACCAAACATAGGTCTGGATTTAGGGAAGTAGTTTGTGAAACTATTACCTTTTGAGCACAGCATTGATGGGAGTGAAACATAGATTGTGGGAAAACTGGAAAAGAAGGGAATCTAGCATTTGAGACGTGGTGCCACAGAAGAATGTTGAAAACTAGGTGGGCTGATAGGGTAAGGAATGAGTTGCTCTGCAGAATCGGCAAGGAAAGGAATGTATAGAAAGCACGAACAATAAGAAGGGGCAGGCTGGTAGGACTACGGAGGAAGCCGAAGAGGGTAAAATCTGTAGAGATAAAAATATTCGCGGAGGGCCGCTTCAAACCAGTCAGAATTGCTGCAAAAAAAAAAAAAAAAAGATGGCTCTGAGCACTATGGGACTTAACTTCTAAGGTCATCAGTCCCCTAGAACTTAGTTAGAACTACTTAAACCTAACTAACCTAAGGACATCACACACATCCATGCCCGAGGCAGGATTCGAACCTGCGACCGTAGCGCCTAGAACCGCTCGGCCACCACGGTCAGCCAGAATTGCTGCACAAACTAGGATAAGAGAGTGGGGTTTCATATAGTCCGTATTTAATATTAATACTTCCTCTCGCAATTGGTCTTTGCCTATTTATGTTGACTGTGAGACTTTTCTCTTATACTACCATTTTTCTTTCCTCATTTATCGAATATTTGCCAAGTTGGTTGCATTTCAGTTGTTGAGCTTAGCGTTTAGTTTCTAATGAAAATATATTCCTCATTCTTAGTTTTCCGTCATTCAATGCATATCTTTCACAGTGCTGGTTTCCTTATAAATTTATGTTCGTAACAAAATCTGACTAGATATTTTCCAGGGACATCTTGTATCGAAAAATAAAGTATACCGATGCAGTCACGGCAATATGGAAGTCCATGGAATATTGCGAGAAACACAGACATTATCGTTGTCAGAAATTCGCTTCAGAAGATAAAATTTTAACAGTATGTTTACTTCGACGTTGAAACACTTCTCATGTATTTGAAATCACCATACACGCCAATCAGCGTAAATTATGTTGTTTTCAGCTCCCTTGTGAAAGAAGGTGGCTATTAGTCACACTAGACTGTGGTCGTGGTGCTTGATCACATATGATGAATCTCCGACGTAGTACCGTTCGTCGCAGAGCATCCTAGTGCAGAGTTTATGCAAAACAGGCAGATCGCGAAAACGATGAATGAGAAGAGAAATGGAGTCAACAAACAACTGCATCTTAATGAATGTTCCGTAGTGCAAAGATGATGAGAATGTCACAGTCATGCTACCCGAGAAGAGGAAGTATTGCTGTCGTTCAACACACGACGGTAAGGAGAGTGCTTTAAAGTAATAATTGTTTAATTATAAGTAAAATGTTTGTTGTGTAAGTATCGGATGTATTCATTCATAAAAGAACTTATTACTTCTTTCGGTATGACATTTAATGTGATTATTGCTACCCGAGAAGAGGAAGTATTGCTGTCGTTCAACACACGACGGTAAGGAGAGTGCTTTAAAGTAATAATTGTTTAATTATAAGTAAAATGTTTGTTGTGTAAGTATCGGATGTATTCATTCATAAAAGAACTTATTACTTCTTTCGGTATGACATTTAATGTGATTATTGCTACCCGAGAAGAGGAAGTATTGCTGTCGTTCAACACACGACGGTAAGGAGAGTGCTTTAAAGTAATAATTGTTTAATTATAAGTAAAATGTTTGTTGTGTAAGTATCGGATGTATTCATTCATAAAATAACTTATTACTTCTTTCGGTATGACATTTAATGTGATTATTGCTACCCGAGAAGAGGAAGTATTGCTGTCGTTCAACACACGACGGTAAGGAGAGTGCTTTAAAGTAATAATTGTTTAATTATAAGTAAAATGTTTGTTGTGTAAGTATCGGATGTATTCATTCATAAAAGAACTTATTACTTCTTTCGGTATGACATTTAATGTGATTATTTTCACAAACAGATTTGAGCTTTAATTAGTTTTATAGTTCTACACAAGCTCCCTGAAGAAAGTTGTGGTGCCACAGCTATCGAAGTATTATACTTTTTCCACTGAATAACTGAATTACAAGCAGAGAACTTTTAGAGCTAGTTCTTTTTTTTTTATGAGATAAGCCTCTTATATTAATTATTCGTAAGCATCGTTAGAGTGAGTTTCGGTAGAGTGGAGATGATTCTGAAGATCTCTTAGTAAATAAAACATAGAAATGTGGCCTCTATTACACATTTTAGTGTCTTTTCGAGCTACAGATGTTACACTCGTTTGAATTTCATATTTTTGCTCTTTAGAGCAGTAGAGGATAAATGGAACATTTTGAAAGAAATTAAAACCGTGTTTGGTATCACGACTAAATACATATGCGAAAATCCTAGAAAAGCTATATCAGTACGGCATTTAATGTGTCAACGCGATATGGATCTCACATACGCGACCAGGGTTCCAGCAAAGGCTACGCAAGAATTCTTATCACCAGTTTCGTAGACTAATTGCAGTTTCTCTGTATCCTGTCAATAAATCGAAAGCAGTTGTTTTATTTTCCTTACATTTCATCCCTAGCTCAGTTTTAGTGCCTGATATTTGTATGACAGACTATAGCTCCAGTTTTGTCCCATTAATCGTGCAGGCAGTGACTACCGCGTTTTTTCGCTTCATGAAGAGCTCAACTTCACTTTTCTCTTCAGTACTCTTTGCACTGGGCATACGTTTCGCCAGAATTCGATGGGATATTGCTCCAGCTGTACCCGAATAACACATAGGTAGCAGCAATAATTGCAGAGGTATGAGATGACAACTAACATTTTTTGCTAAGTCTTTAACACATTAAGTGGAGGCGGAATTTTTCCTTTAGATTGTATTTACTTAAACATCATCTTTGTTCCAAAATTATTTTCGACTTTTTAACCCGTATCAAGTGTAAGTATATGGTTTCATCTTCATACAGGAGACAAGTGAGGTGACGGTCATAGAAAAAAACTCGAGCAACCAATAGGATATGTTGAAATGGAGAGGAAAGAGCTACAGATGACCTATCATTTAAAATATCTTGGGAGTGTTTTCTCTGATGCTGGTTCTAGAGACAGAGAAGTCACTCACAGAACTCAAGCAGGAAGTAACTTCGATAAAGTAAAGAACTTGTACGGAGCAAGAATGTACTATTAAAGTACAAGGGAGTCATCTTTGAAACGTATTGCGTGCCGATTTTAAGATATGGTCGTGAAACACTGACCGTGAGAAGTAAAGACGTTAGATAAGTTGAGGCATGTTCGTTCGTAGCATGGATAGAACCCATAATGGCGAAAACCGAAAACAGGCTCAAGTACTAAGACTGTAAGAAAAAGTAACCTAGCAGCTACTGAGATGATATGGACATATGCAACGCATGGACGCATGGATGCTATCAGGCTTCGAAGACTAATGTATGATTTGAAACTCAAGAGACAAAAGACCACGAGGAATACCAAGTACATGCTGAAACCTGATATCAAACAGAGAGGATATACCTTGGACAACATGGAAGAGAGAGAGAGAGAAAGAGAGAGAGAAATTTAAGGATCGTAACTGATCGGGAGGCCTTGTTTACCGAGCCGTCGAATAAGACGGAACGACGTGTGACATGAGGATGATTGACTCGTTAGCTGTATAACAAAGCGCACCACAACATCGGTGCGAAACAATGAATTACAAAGGCGGGAACTCGCGGAATGAAGTAGTAGTCTATAGATAACTACGGCATAAGTGGAAAAATGCCTCCTCCATTTAATAAATGTATGGCTGTGATGCCAGCTTTCAAGTTGTTAACAAATAGTGATTCTATCATACTTCCCTTGGATGCACCTGCAACTACCTATACAACTGCAGATTGCACTCTACATTTGCTTCCCGCATTCTATCGTTAAGATGTGTGGCAAAGTGTAAATAGTGCACTAGAACCCCTCGTCCCCTCCCTTCTTCTGTTCCATAGACAGAAAAGTGAGAAGAAAGATTGTCAGTACTCCTCTTTGTAAGCTCCAGCTGCTTTAATTTTACCATAGTGATCATTACGAAAAATAAATGATAGGGTGAAGTAACATGTTTCTTGAAATACGAGCAGCCGGCCGAGGTGGCCGAGCGGTTCTAGGCGCTACAGTCTGGAACCGCTCGACCGCTACGGTCGTCGGTTCGAATCCTGCCTCGGGCATGAATGTGTGTGATGTCCTTAGGTCAGTTAGGTTTAAGTAGTTGTAAGTTCTAGGGGACTGATGACCTCCGAAGTTAAGTCCCATAGTGCTCAGAGCCATTTGAACCACTTTGAAATACGAGCTTTCAGAATTATGTGAGTACTCAACAACAGACTGAACGAATGATGTGGTGGCAATCGCCTTTCCGGTTGAGTTCCACTGCCGTAAGACCCTTCTGATTAATCTCGCTCTTGCCTCAGCCTTCCGCAAAATTTTGTATGATGACTCCATCGTAAACGGCTTCGTACAGATATTCTAGATACGTGGCAGTTGTGCCTGATTCCAGTGCCGATCGCGTAGTCAATATCTGCCCTTTGCGTTTATTTATGCGCAATTGATTGTATATATTTACATTTTGAGCCTTGGTACCAAGCGCTGATCAGATCTGGCTCTGAGCACTATGCGACTTAACTTCTGAGGTCATCAGTCGCCTAGAACTTAGAACTAATTAAACCTAACTAACCTAAGGACATCACACACATCCATGCCCGAGGCAGGATTCGAACCTGCGACCGTAGCGGGCGCTCGGCTCCAGGCTGTAGCGCCTAGACCCGCACGGCCACTCCGACCGGCTGATCAGATCTGCCTGTATTTGGTAACATTTTTAACGATTTCAACACCCTGCGTAGAACTGCGTCGTCGGCGAACAGGTTCAGAAAACGATACAAAAATTTTGCCAAGATATATTGCTGCGAACTTTTGTTCGGCGTGCTGCGAGTCACCAGTTCAAACCCGACCTCCAGCAATTGTTTGTTATTTAGAACCTATCATTTCGGGAATGTTCTCGAAATGTATTTGCAATGCTTGTATATTGTGGAATATTCGATGTTTGTATAAATAGCTGCACACTCCATTCGGAGGTTTGTTGTGCTGTGCCTGTACGTTGGTGTCAGTAATAAATGTGGTTTCAAGTAGGAGGAGTTGAACTTCGGGTCTGGAGTTGAGTGTAGTTTAGAAGTGGCAATATCATCACGCCGTCGACAGTAAATGCGCTGTCACCGGGATATAAATGCTAGGAAGTCGTCTGTGGAATGTTGCGTGTGTTTCGACAATTCGTAAGCACGTATTTTACAGACGACTGTACGGAACTGTATCGAATGCTTTCGCTAAGTCACGAATCACAGTACTAACCTGGGCTCCGCTTTCAGCAGCCTTGTAGATCTCATGAACGGAGAAACTGAATTAGTTCCCACAACACACCACTGGAGCCTAGAATCCATGCTGATTTCTAAAGCCGTGCAGGATTAACCGAGCGGTCTCAGGCGCTGCAGTCATGGACTGTGCGGCTGGTCCCAGAGGAGGCTCGAGTCCTCCCTCGGGCATGGGCGTGTGTGTTTGTCCTTATGATAATTTAGGTTAAGTAGTGTGTAAGCTTAGGGACTGATGACCTTAGCAGTTAAGTCCCATAACATCTGACACACATTTGGACATTTTTTTGATTTCTATAGACAGGCTTTTTATGTCATTATTAAATAAAGGTCTTACAGGCAGCGTTATTATATTGATAATTAATAACGCATGCAATAAAATAAACAGTTTGAATTACTAACAAGTCACTATTAAAAGTAGCTTTTCAACTTTACTAAAAACATTGCAGTGTTAACGAGAACTCTTACAGCAATCTTTGGGGGATGGTAGTATGGACATAGCAAGAAAAAAAAAAGTCGAGTAATCATGGGGTCTAAAATACATACCTTAAGATCTATATGAGCAACTTGTTCATCTTCTACTGTGATACACATTTCTTCCACTTCCATCTTTTTGCTCTCCATACTTTGCGATAAAGCAGTGTAGACCAAAACAAGAAAAATAGTTTAGAAGATATGTGTTTCACAGAAGCGAACATTAACCTCATCATACTTCTTAAGGCAAGCGTTTTAGCGCCCATGTTTACTAGACTTTTTTTTCTTGTTTCCTTGCTTACTACCACCTCCTGAAGTTTGTCGATGGAGTTACTTTTCACCCTGTACAAAAGACTATAGACCTTGCACTTCTTCTCCAATAGCAACGACATTATTCAAGTCGGCATGGGACAGTTCAGTTTGATCAGATGTCTCAATAGAACATTTGGTGAATCACACTGTTGCAACCGATAAAACGGAGTTATCCAGTGTCCGAAACAGCCGTCATACGTGGACACATATCATGTCTATAATTCTACGGCAACCTGTTGGCATCTTCTTGACCCTAGATTGCTAAACCTACCTAAAGTTGACGATTGCAGTTGGTATCAATGCGAGGTTCCCGCCAATCTGGCATTGTCAATACAGAGTGGAGAACAGGACGTTTTGTACTTATTTTATATCTAACATACGATTGGAGGCCTTGTAATTGTAATTAACTAGTGCATAAACTATAAATTATGGCTTTCTTTGAATAAAATATGGAGTTCTATTATTTAAGATGGTTTAGTAATAATGTAGCATTTTGCTTCCTTTAGCGTTCTAGGGTTAATGACCAGAATGACTCGTCCCAATTTAGTTCCCTATAAACAAACAAACAATGACTTGTTCCTTTTTGCAATCGCTCGGACGGTTCGTTGTGCTAGTTTCCTACGATAGACTGTACCAATTCTAGAAGAGAGGGCAGCTGTTCCACACATTCAATATATCGTCAAAGTCATCAGTTCGTGTAGCCTTTTCTCTATCGAGGAAATACAGTTGTTTTTATGTATATCTGCAGCCGTTCGACGATCGAAAGTAGTAACTTTGTTGTGAGCTTCCTTTTCATTTTATTATTAAACTGCTGATAAAAATGTTACAGCCAGCGTTACTACATTGATAACTGATCATGCAATGCAATGAAACAAACTTTTGTTTTCGACCAGCATTTCTCTCGCTCCTAAGGGTAATCATTACTAGGGAAAGTGAATGCAAGGTTTCGATTTGTTCGAAGGGTTTTGGGAAAATGTAAAGAATCTGTAAAGGAAGTCGCTTACATGTGGTTAACGCGACGAATTCTGAAGTATTGTTCCAGTAACATGGGAGTTATGGTACCTTTTTCTTCTGTACGTAGGTTTCATGGATCTGAATAAGACAAGATACATTCGTAAAAGACAGCGTATACCCATATTACTTTTAAAACAGCGACCATGGGAGACAGACTCCAGTGTTTGGAGTCCTAACCAGACACACGTGACAACAGACATCGAATAACACACAAGGGAACCTCCCCATCGCACCTCCCTCAGATTTAGTTATAAGTTGGCACAATGGACAGGCCTTGAAAAACTGAACACAGATCAATCGAAAAAACAGGAAGAAGTTATGTGGAACTATGAAAAAATAAGCAAAATATACAAACTGAGTAGTCCATGCGCAAGCTAAGTAACATCAAGGATAGTCTGAGTTTAGGAGCGCCGTGGTCCCGTGGTTAGCCTGAGCAGCTGCGAAACGTGAGGTCCTTGGTACAAGTCTTCTCTCGAATGAAAATTTTACTATCTTAATTTTCGCAAAGTTATGATCTGTCCGTTCGTTCATTGACGTCTCTGTTCACTGTAATAAGTTTAGTGTCTGTGTTTTGCGAACGCACCGCAAAACCGTGCGATTAGTAGACAAAAGGACGTGTCTCTTCAATGGGAACCGAAAACATTTGATCGCAAGGTCATAGGTCAACTGATTCCTCCACAGGAAAACACGTCTGATATATTCTATACGACACTGGTGACGGCATGTGCGTCACATGACAGGAATATGTTATGACCCATATAACTTGTACACTTGGAGAATGGGTAAAAAGATTCTTCTACCTTGCCCGATTTAGGTTTTCTTGTGGATGTGATAATCACTCCCAAAATAGTGATGAAAACATAAGAGTTTGTCACATAAAATGCAACAAATGAATGCAACAGTTTCACAGTCGCACAGTTTTCCCTATGCTCTGTCAAAACATATGTTTTTAAAGTTTTCAAGTTTTTCCATTTAGGTATAGCGTCCCCATACTACGGCGCAGTTACCTCGCATCGGACGGACGGACGGACGGACAGATAATAATTGTCTGAAAATAAAAAATTAAAGTTTTCACTCAAGAGAAGACTTGAACCAAGGACCTCTCGTACCACAGCTGCTCACGCTAACCACGGGACCACGGCGCTCCGAAGCGCGCACTGTCCTTGATATTGCCTATCTTGCGCATGGACTACTCAGTTTTTATATTTTGCTTATTTTTTTCATAGTTCCACATAACTTCTTCCTGTTTTCTCGATTGATCTGTGTTCAGTTTTTCAAGACCTATCCACTGTACCAACTTATAACTAAATCTGAGGGGGGTGCGATGGGGAGGTTCCCTTGTCAGAGACGCGCTGCTAGGGATAAAAGGTCGGTATAGCCACACAAAAATTCAGCAACAATACTAGGTCAACTTACGTGGTAATCCTTCGAAGAAAGAGGACGAATATCTGGAGGCACCCTGTTGTATAAATTAGGATAACCTATATTTGAAGAAGTCTGTGCAGCCGTTTTGCTGCCTCCAAAAGACATGTACAGCGACACACGGTCAGTGATTTTTCTCTCGCACAGTACACGATTGTAATCGGACAGACAATCGGTAATATTCGCACGGTGTACCCTCTGCCATTGGCTTACAATATATACGTGTAGGTGTAGAAAGAACTGATTTCTGCCTGTTCGTATATGTTGTACGTTTTGTGTGAGTGCTGTATTGAGGCTGAAGAAAGGAAATCTAGCTCAGCACTTTTCAAGTATTAGTCGACCACACAGTTATTGCACCGGGGAGAGAGGGCACTTCGACCGGCTTATCGTGAGTTCTTATCGTGACGTTTCTCAAGGGAACGCTGCACCATTTGACAGTATGCACACAGCTGTCTTGAAATCATTCACAGTGCGATGCGGATTCCTTAGTCACTGTTTCCTGTAAAACGGCCTCGAGAGGCCAAGTGTAATACTATTGTGGACAGATAGTAGAAATAGCCTAACAACCACGGAGCAGCGAGCCAAACAGCGCGCAAGACTCGACAATTGTATGTCGAATAAGCCTCGACTCGCTCCGCTTCACGCATATTGCTACCGTAGCAGTTCTGGCAACCCTACCGTTGCTTCGCCAGGTTTCGAGTGCAGAGCCTTGTGTAGGGATGGGGGCCAACAGCTCGGCAGACACAAAGAGTCGTGTTGGCTATTTTGGCCATCCGCGACCGCCTCTGGCGTGGAGTCGCGTCGTTGAGGTAGCGCGGCACGCCGTTTAAATGCGGCACTCGCTTTGTGCGCAGTACATAAATTTTAGTCGGCTCGTTGCGTCTCGGAATAGTTCGCGAAACGGGACCAGCCAACGGCGTGCCGCGCCGCAGAACGTGCGCCAGGTCCGTCGGGAGGGGCCTCACCTCGTTTCGAGCACCACTTTTCGCATCCAACGGCCCCACGTGCGGTACCGATACGAAAAGCGGATGTTGCTACTCTGTGACATTTGTTACCTGATGGTCTAGGTCTCATTAAAGGGAATTAAAAATCCCTCTGAGGAATTTCTTTTTCTCTTTGACGGTTGCTATTATTTTCTGCACATCGACAGTGCTGGCTCCGGAATGTCAATGCCGGCAGAGATGCACGGACCTTAGTTACTAATGCAAAAGTCTGTGGATTTTCAGATAGTTTTAGGAATGGAGATCCTCTGGAACAGGGGACTTCCATCCTTCAAAATGTCGTCACTGCGACCAGAGTCGAGCAAGATTAACACTTCATGGCTGCCTTAGGTTGGATGTGCTGACTTAGTCGACGTCACTTCAAGTAAGGATACTGTCTGTCATCCATCATCGTGTTTTCATGGGGTATGTGTGAATAAAGTTACTGAATAACAGATTACGGCTAACAACTTCTGGCGCTCTGGGTCCACAGTCAAAACTGTTTTTCGAAGGGCATCATCGTTCCGCTGTTGACTGTACTGTTCTATTTTTCAATAAACGATTGTAATTCTGCCATTTAGGCTGTTGTCTAGGACTTGAAACAGTGTCTTAGAATAAGGCAATATTTTTTTTATAAAAACGCTCAAATGTTTTGTCAAATGATTTCTCTAAAAGTAAGAAATAAAACAGATTAGAGAAAAATATGACATGCCTTAGAACAATGCTTGAAATCATGTGCAGCAAATGAGACTGCAGTGTAGATAACCCATGAGACAAACATCCTCTAGCACTCTGTAAAATTCTAAGACTCTAAGTTGAACATTGAGTTTAAATTCCCTACCCACACCTCATTTGATGTACAAAATTTCGAGCGCCATTCAAGAGCGCATCAAGTGTTTCCCTAATCTACTTTATTTCTTATGTTTAGACAAATCATTTCACAAAACATTTGACTGTTTATTTCAATATTTTTTCCAAACTTTTCTTGAGAGATAACTATCACACCAACGCTATGCGCAATATAGCTTGTGCTTGAAAAGATGGAACTTTTGGAAACTTCATTTACGTAGCTACCTGCAGGTATTCATGAAATATTTCATTTTCCCTGAAATAAGTAATTGTTTCTTAATTTCTCTGATTAATTTCAAGCAATTCACAAATTTTTTGCAAAACTAGACCTAACAGTGGACAATTTGATACCCCATTTGTCCATTTTCCACTCTTTGTTTGGCTATGAAAATTCGGACAAAAATCCACTGTTGCGTAATTTTCCCTCAAATCACAAAGTATTTCTTAATTACACTGATTATTGTCGAGCAATTAAATCTTTCTTTGCAAAACTATGCTTCACACAGCTTAATTTGATTCTCCATTTGCCCACTTCTCACTATTTGTTTAGCTACGAAAATTCGTACAAGAATCTACAGTGTAATTTCTAGGGAGTCTTGTTTTCGCTCCGCTCAAGCATTTGACCAAAATTATCTGGTTATTATAGAAACGTCAGGATATTCGATTCCGGCCGGATGTATTTGACTTGCGCTGCTGCACATTTTTAAGCACTAGACAACGGCCTACGTACCGAAATTGCAAGCGTGTTATTCAAAAATACAACTTAACAGTTAGTGGCGGAGAGATGTAGTCCTTCATAGGGTTAAAAGCTAGCTGAAACAACTAACCAACTTCTTTGGAATATCTTGTCTTTCTCTTCATTTGGGTTCCGGACAGAAAACTGTGCTGCGACAAATTATCATCTCCCTGGTGAAAAGCTACTTCAGTTTGCGAGCATACGGCGCGCCACGGTGCAGCACATTTTGATGTGTTGTGGTTTGTGCGCAGATGCAAAGAAGATCACTGTTTGGTCGGCGACCTGCCCTGTTGGTCAATGTACACAGGACTGATGCAAATCTGAAATTCCGCATTGAGTCAGGAAAATTTATTTCCTTAATGAATAAAGTTTTTTATAGAACTTTTGCTAGTAATCCTTCAGTATGGTGCAATTTGTTTATCATACGCTTGCAAAACCTCCTAAAACTATCTTAATTCGTGTTATGTTCAACATCTACATCATAGTTTAGGTTTGTAATGCGCCTGTATCTGTGTGAATTGGTGTGCGGATGCATTTACGATTAGTATGTGCGACATTACAATCATTTGAGTTCCCAGAAACTTAAAACTGCACATCCATTAACTCTGTAGGTCAAAATTAGAGACCTGTAGGGAGTCGCAATCTGAGTACTTTGAGACAGGAAAAGAAAGATCGAAGGCGTCTGACTGTGGTGTAGTGTAGTTAGGAATGGGGAGCAGTCAGTAAGATTTCTTTAACTTTGATGGAATGGCATATCATGTCGATAAAACCAATGCTTAATTTATGTTACAGTCATGAGCACAGTGTCACAATATACGACCTTCAACTCGCAGAGCTATTCAACAGAAGTGCTGCCAAGCATCTTAATACCAACAAACGACCTAGAGCTCAATGTTCAATGTGATGGTAACCAAACTTTATTTCTTCCTTAACAATGTTGGTTTTTTTTCGTACACCTTTACAAAAGTGCTTGAATTTTGACCGTTTCTCTCGAATGTACGTAATTGATTCAGCATAAACAATCAGAAACTTAATACACTGTAAGGTACATGGAAGACAAATGTAGAATTTATACAAAAATCTCTGCAGGAAGCATGTACCTACAATTGGGCATGCATCAAATATTCATCTGCATGAAAAATGTGAAGGTACAGGAACAATATTGGAATGTGCTAGGAAAACGTGAATTTGTAAAAAACAGAACTTTTTAACTGATTCGTGAAAGAATAAGAAACATGGAATTTGAAGAAATGGGGACATACCATTTGGAAGAGTCAGCATATATACGTAGTAATGGCATTGGCAATTGCTATACAAATCAGAAACTTCTACTAAGTAATGATGTAATCATTCTTCGATGATTTCTCTACCCAAAGAGATCTAGCTCAGGCAGACTGCGATATTATGGGAAAATGATAGTAGAATGTATTAGTAAAACGTTAGAAAACTAAATCAGAGAGGCTGAGAAAAGGATTTGATGTGTGATCATCCAGATTCTGACTTTAGTTTACTGCTGTACTATATCCCATCAGCTCGCATTGTGACATCAACATTAGATCAGTAATAGCCAGATAGCTGTCAATGGTGATGCCAGATACACTAAAATGGTGAGCCATATACAAAATCAGTCCTGTTTTAAGAGACAACCTTCCATCCAAGCCTCAACTCGCTTTGCACTATTTGTGAGCAGTCATCATTAAGCAAATTTACAACTTGTCTTCTAGCATACACCCTGTAATTTTTCAATGAGCATAAAATCTATTTCTTCTATCCCACAGATAAAGTTAAGCCCTGTTGATTTAATGATATGAAAATGTTCTCTGAGTTTGTAACTGACATTTCTGTAGAACTGGGTTAAAGGAACTCAGGACGATACATATAGATACTATTTTTATAAAATTAGTGTAGTAATTGAAGGAACCCTGTTCATATTTCATTTAGAGCTGCTTTTAATTGCAGTGACTGTAAGGGACATAAAAAGCCAGTACATGCCCAGACAGACATCTGCAAAGGTTACGAGGAACTTATTTTCTTGCTTAGTGCTTTCTAATCCTGTTAATATATGAGTTTCTCTGATTATTTGCTATCATTTAATGTCACCGTAAGTTAATGGCGAACTTTAACATCATGAATTAAAATCAAAGAATGTCTTTTTGGCAAGACATCCACCTTTTCATATTGCTAAATTCTGCATTTGTTTATTGTACATCAAGCGTCAGCAGAAAATTCACAACCAAACAACTTTGTCACCTAGTATCTAACCTCCTAACTTCACACTGGTACCAGTTGCAAGGTCCTTGAAGATTTCTTCTCTACATGTTTGAAATACACTATCATTTATGTCTTTCAAAGCATTTCACTAATGACTCAGATGTGAGTTTGAGAAAGTGATTTATCTACACTCTTTTCTCATAAAACGTCTTCGAGACACTACTCAGTAGTCAAGCAATACACGAGAGTTTGGTGAAATGGAACATAACGTTCAGTGACTGTTCAAATTTTTTCTATGTGTATGTCACATTCTACCAAGGAACATAATATTTTAAATGTTTTCACCTCTTCTAAAACTGGCCGGAGTGGCCGAGCAGTTCTAGGCACTACAGTCTGGAACTGCGCCACCACTACGGTCGCAGGTTCGAATCCTGCCTCAGGCATGGATGTGTGTGATGTCCTTAGGTTAGTTAGGCTTAAGTAGTTCTAAGTTCTAGGGGACTGATGACCTCAGAAGTTAAGTCGCATAGTGCTCAGAGCCATTTGAATTTGAACATCTTCTAAATATTCTGACATATCTGTAGTGCCATCACAAACTCAATTCCTTTGTCTGAAGTTGGCTTCCTTAAACATTTACATTTCTTAGAATATAAATTAGTTATATATATATCTATATGTGAAAATTTAATGCTTTCATGTGCTGTAGAATCTAGCTTGTGCGAAGTTAATAGGAAACATCACATTACAAGATAATAACACATAATGAAGATCCATGATGGTTTTAGTACCAAGCACTGTTAACTGGGGCTGATCATTGGATGTGGGATAGTGGTAAAACACAGCTTCACGTCTTGTCCATATGATAAAGATCTTTATTTATAGTGTGACTTACAAAATATGGTAACCATGAATTTCATGGTGAGCGAAATTTTACAACTGCCACATTAGCGTCTGAAGGTAAAGTGTGGGGAACAATTTTCTCATCAATGAGGACAGGTCTTCAAAAATGAAAAGAAAAAAACCCTATTAAATTACAGCAACAGAAGTTACAATTAGGCAATTTCACAGGTCATACAAAGTGCATTATTGTACTTCTCAGTTCCCTAACGTTAACTGAGAGAAGTGGAATGTATTTAAGGAGCTTAGATATTGAAATGTGCCTAAAATCTGTTCTGAGACTTGCTATTACATGTATAACGAATCTACTTCATTTAGTGGAATTGCATCTATCCTGAGTCAGTTTTGTCTTACTGAATGTTTGTTAGTAAAGAAACGATTTCTTGTATTTCACAAGGACAAATATAGCCCAGTAAAACTATTGTATTTTAATACTATAGAATGAGACATGAGATAGGTAAACAATTAAATGAACTTGATGACTAACTTACTAAGCAAATTTATTCACATAAAGAAGAAGAAGAAAGACATTTGTGCAACAGTTCAGTTTTTCATTTTTTTCTTAAAGCGATATAAAATTGAACACAAATCTGACATTAACTGCATCTGATGCACATCTTACTAGAAACAAGCTGCACTTTATTTCTGTTAACAGTCTGTAATGCATTAGTGAAAGCCAAAGCTGGATAAAACGTTATGGCTAACAAAAACAAAAAAGTGGCTACAAATATTCCAGAAGAAGCACCAGTCTTACATTCGCATCACAGTCAACAAACAAGACTATCACAGAGCATTCACACTTCCACAATCACGCAATGCATAAAGCAGATAATGCATGTGTCCGTTAGCGGCTAAAATTGGATATCCGGTAAAGAAGTGCAATCAGTGCACGGTACCCACGCATTGCATGCAACAAAGAAGCAGGTCACACGGAAGCTAACAAGCCACTCTACGTGAGGTGCACCACGTTACCAACACTAGGACAGCGGACTACTACACACCACGACTACCACTTGAGAACTCCAACAAAATTCACTCACTGCTTGCAACTAAATTCCCCGCGTGCTGAGACACGTTTATAGCTCAGAAGATCTAAAACGAACCAACAAACATATCGCAAGTCACTGCGGCTGAGTAGCTCTGGTGGGGAGGGGGACGGGGTGGGGGGAGACTTCTACTCTGACGCATGCGCAAGACTTGCGTGCAGGGTGTTTTCGTCTCCGCCTTCTCCCGCTTCTTTTCTTTTTCTCAGTTCTATGTGTCACCGTGTTCTTTTTTACCTGGCGTGATCGCGAAGCCGCAGAAAGCACCGCGAACGCTGCTGTTTTGACTTTTCGGCGGCCATTCAAAGTGATGTCTGCCTCTGAGCGGTCTGCAGCCGGGCAGCTCTGTGCCAAAAAGACAAAATATATGCTTTTTAAAATTTGATACTCAAGTTCTGAGCGCATTTGACTTGCCGTCTCGTTGAATATGTCACCGCTTTCTCCGCTGTCTAGGATGGTCTTTCCTCTGAGGTAGTGAGAGTATACACCTTGCTCTGCTGTACACCTGGTAAATTAATACTTATTTCTGAGAAAAGAACAAAAATATTAAATAGTATTTAGAACTAAAAAACGTTGTAACGTGTCGGACAATATGACGCCACACTGAGGCGATTACCTTGTAGGTGTAGGCAACACGTTTCTGTATTAGATTTCTATTCCAACATCACTGAATGGTAGGCGTCTGGCTGTGTTGTAACTCAAATTTTCGCCGTCTGCAAATCCAAGCTCAGAGTAAAATCGACAGTTGTAATGTTAGATTCTGCAATGCACCACTGGAGTCCACGTTCTTCTCCATTCTTGTTGGATTAGTAGGCATAATTTAGCTAGAGCGCATGCAGTATTTAGATATGAAATTTAATATTAGCTTAGAACACATTCACTCTTGTATCAATTAATATTATTCTACTACCTCTGCAGTGTTAAATAAGCAATTAAATAAAGCATTAGAATACTTAAATACAATAAACAATCTTAGCTAGCATGTTTTGTTACACTTACTTTACGCAAAAGCCAGCGTTATAAAGTATATATGACAAGCAAAACTCATGTACAACAAATTAAAACACTGTGCAAAAAGCTACCAATGCTTTTGATAAACAAAGCAGATGTTAAGAAGCATATTTTTAAATTTCAGTGTTCACGAAAGTTATCATTGTTTTGCTATAAATTATCACTGAAGATTTACTGCCCAGAGACGCGTCTGGCTTAAGCGCAGCAGAGTCACTACATACTAGTGAATATTTGATTGTGGTGGGATTTTGAATATGGCACTGGTCACGCACTCGGCAACAATCCCCAGCGAATGTTTCCCGTGGTTTTCGTAAAATGAATGAATACCTGGAGACTTCTTTTGAAAACCAGTTTGTAATTCGACTCTAGAGACCTCAAGACCTCATCGTCGATTGGGGAGGGAGGGGCGTATCTTCTTTCCTTCTTGTTACCAAGAAATGACAAGTACTAGGGAAACGGATGTCTGGAAATTAGTTTAGTGTCTTGTCCGCACCATCATTACGAAGCAGGCACTATCTCAAGCAGAGAAGAACGGGAAAAGTAATTAACATTGGACTGTTAGAAGAACCATCTCAGTATTTGCATAAAGAGATTTAGGAAAATGGCAGTATGCCGTAGGATCAGTGTTACTCAACCTGTCTGGACAAGAGTTAAAAAAAATAATGCCTGTCGACATGTTTACATCGCTCCAAAGATAGTATCCCACACATCAATCAAGCAAAATCTGAGATCGCACACGTAGACTGTAAATCATCCTTGGCCCTTTTACCTCCACGTAAATATTTCTGTAACGGTACCATATTTCCAGAGTCGAAATCTTTTTACAGCTGTAACATAAATTAGCACTACTCACTGACTGTGGTGCGTGTCATGTTTTCCGAAGAGTAAATGATGTCATATACAGATCTGCAGGTAAAGTAGAAGTATCTAAGATCCTGACGGTGAACGAAAAATCGTAACAGGTGAACATACAGGCTGAGCGAGAACTCCACCGACACAATTTCGAAGGATGTTGAGGGATATTTTCAGAGTATTTTAGCATAACGAAGCCGTGGTCTCCCGTGGCTCCTTCATCATATTTCGTTATCTTGCTACTTGTATCGCCATTACATTAAAAATAATCCGCACAACGGTGAAAATATCGACGATATGTGCTGTGTGTCTTGTTTGGCAGCAACAGTAACATCGTCTAGCTTGCGTTCAGTAGCATACGGTTCTGGATCGGGTTTATTTTTCCGGCAGTGATGATTATACGTTAACAGTGAAGTTGGTTGAAATAATAGCGGATCTCTGCTGTGACGAATTTGACTATAGTCCAAATTTACCGTGGAGAACTAAGTCGGATTTCTTCCTAAGCCGCCTTTTGTCTATATGAAACTCTTGCTACTTGTATCGCCATTACATTAAAAATAATCTGCACAACGGTGGAAATATCGACGATATGTGCTGTGTGTCTTGTTTGGCAGCAACAGTAACATCGTCTAGCTCCGGCAGTGATGATTATACGTTAAAACTGAAGTTGGTTGAAATAACAGCGGATCGCTGCTGTGACAATTTGACTTTAGTCCAAATTTACCGTGGAGAACTAAGTCGGATTTCTTCCTAAGCCGCCTTTTGTCTATATGAAACTCTTGCTACTTGTATCGCCATTACATTAAAAATAATCTGCACAACGGTGGAAATATCGACGATATGTGCTGTGTGTCTTGTTTGGCAGCAACAGTAACATCGTCTAGCTCCGGCAGTGATGATTATACGTTAAAACTGAAGTTGGTTGAAATAATAACGGATCGCTGCTGTGACAATTTGACTTTAGTCCAAATTTACCGTGGAGAACTAAGTCGAATTTCTTCCTAAGCCGCCTTTTGTCTATATGAAACTCTTGCTACTTGTATCGCCATTACATTAAAAATAATCTGCACAACGGTGGAAATATCGACGATATGTGCTGTGTGTCTTGTTTGGCAGCAACAGTAACATCGTCTAGCTCCGGCAGTGATGATTATACGTTAAAACTGAAGTTGGTTGAAATAATAGCGGATCGCTGCTGTGACAATTTGACTTTAGTCCAAATTTACCGTGGAGAACTAAGTCGGATTTCTTCCTAAGCCGCCTTTTGTCTATATGAAACTCTTGCTACTTGTATCGCCATTACATTAAAAATAATCTGCACAACGGTGGAAATATCGACGATATGTGCTGTGTGTCTTGTTTGGCAGCAACAGTAACATCGTCTAGCTCCGGCAGTGATGATTATACGTTAAAACTGAAGTTGGTTGAAATAATAGCGGATCGCTGCTGTGACAATTTGACTTTAGTCCGAATTTACCGTGGAGAACTAAGTCGGGTTTCTTCCTAAGCCGCCTTTTGTCTATATGAAACTCTTGCTACTTGTATCGCCATTACATTAAAAATAATCTGCACAACGGTGGAAATATCGACGATATGTGCTGTGTGTCTTGTTTGGCAGCAACAGTAACATCGTCTAGCTCCGGCAGTGATGACTATACGTTAAAACTGAAGTTGGTTGAAATAATAGCGGATCGCTGCTGTGACAATTTGACTTTAGTCCAAATTTACCGTGGAGAACTAAGTCGGATTTCTTCCTAAGCCGCCTTTTGTCTATATGAAACTCTTGCTACTTGTATCGCCATTACATTAAAAATAATCTGCACAACGGTGGAAATATCGACGATATGTGCTGTGTGTCTTGTTTGGCAGCAACAGTAACATCGTCTAGCTCCGGCAGTGATGATTATACGTTAAAACTGAAGTTGGTTGAAATAATAGCGGATCGCTGCTGTGACAATTTGACTTTAGTCCAAATTTACCTTGGAGAACTAAGTCGGATATCTTCCTAAGCCGCCTTTTGTCTATATGAAACTCTTGCTACTTGTATCGCCATTACATTAAAAATAATCTGCACAACGGTGGAAATATCGACGATATGTGCTGTGTGTCTTGTTTGGCAGCAACAGTAACATCGTCTAGCTCCGGCAGTGATGATTATACGTTAAAACTGAAGTTGGTTGAAATAATAGCGGATCGCTGCTGTGACAATTTGACTTTAGTCCAAATTTACCGTGGAGAACTAAGTCGGATTTCCTCCTAAGCCGCCTTTTGTCTATATGAAACTCTTGCTACTTGTATCGCCATTACATTAAAAATAATTTGCACAACGGTGGAAATATCGACGATATGTGCTGTGTGTCTTGTTTGGCAGCAACAGTAACATCGTCTAGCTCCGGCAGTGATGATTATACGTTAAAACTGAAGTTGGTTGAAATAATAGCGGAACGCTGCTGTGACAATTTGACTTTAGTCCAAATTTACCGTGGAGAACTAAGTCGGATTTCTTCCTAAGCCGCCTTTTGTCTATATGAAACTCTTGCTACTTGTATCGCCATTACATTAAAAATAATCTGCACAACGGTGGAAATATCGACGATATGTGCTGTGTGTCTTGTTTGGCAGCAACAGTAACATCGTCTAGCTCCGGCAGTGATGATTATACGTTAACACTGAAGTTGGTTGAAATAATAGCGGATCGCTGCTGTGACAATTTGACTTTAGTCCAAATTTACCGTGGAGAACTAAGTCGGATTTCTTCCTAAGCCGCCTTTTGTCTATATGAAACTTTGTTCATTGCATAACTATGGTTTATCATTTGAAACTGTTCTTGTTTTAGATGTTAATGAATCGAAGACGTCGATACGTCAATACCCCACGCCCTGTTCGTGCCCAACACGCTTCTCTCTGCTAGCTGCCATGTTGCATACACGACAGGCGTTATCGCAGATCCAGAATGACTTGATCCGCTTAATGAGAAGGGACAGCTATGGAAACCAATCGCCCAACAGCTATGAGTCGGTGCTTTTAACACAGCCCAAAAATGTTTTTTTTTCCATCACATCACATGGAAACAAAGGTACAAAATCATCGCCAGGTATCTTTACACCGCGCTGTTTGGTCAGTATCTAACATTTTTAATCTGTTATACAACCCAAAATATACGTTTTGGTTCTTTATGCTGTGCTATGAGTCTGAGATTAGTAGCCTGGCAATCAAAAGAATTTGTCAGTAAAGAAAAAGTTGAAGTATATGAGATATCGGCCAAGGCAGATATTAATGTTTCAGTACCACGTTGGCCTTCCATCACGAAAAAAGGAAAGATTCCTCTTCAAACTTCTTCTAAATTAATTGCGGAGAAATAGAATATTTTTAAAGATACGAAACCAAGACGACAGAATGTATAATTATTCGTTTCACACGGAACTATTTGGCACCCATCATGAAGTCACTATATGAAATATTATACATTAACATAAAGTGACGCTTTTAATGCTGTGGTAATGTCCACGACCAATGAAGGCCAATTCTGAATGAAAAAAGGAAACAAATTTATTTCCTTAAGAAAATGTGGATATAATCCAGATTATATACGTAGTAGTCTCTCTCTCTGGTTACGAAGCTTTGCATCATTACCAGGCAGGTATTATAGGTGAGAGTTTTCTTCATAGCCACCAAGTTGCAACCATCCATTTAGTAGAAAAGAAAAAAAGCCCCTTTTCTAGCTATATAATTATCTCTTGGGTCTAAAAGTAAGGCCATAAACTGTTCGAATACTAAAAGATTACTTGTCATGATGTATTCGTGAGCTACCGTTTGACCTTGAACTGTGTCATTACTCTCTGACAAGATTAATCAAAACCGACCTTCTCCTTGGCATTGGACAGGCAGTTTACTGCAGACGTGTTGTTCAGCTCTGCCTGAAAAAATCGTGTACGAGATCTGACAAAAAAGAGCGAATGATGCTGTAAATTAGTGTATCTGCCAAGTATATACAATTCCTACTGCACGCCTTCAGAGCAGGATTAGACCCTTTTGAGTTCACACACGTCTGAAGTCGTTTCTGCTACATGCTCATAACATTTCTGTGTCTTCTTTTCTGCATAGGTGCGTGGAAAGTCCTATGTCACTGTCTCTCGGAGGAATGCATGTCTGCAGTAAACATATTGTTTATTGCTACTTAGTTCACAGACAGCTTAAGGACAGTTAAAGGTCGAAAAGCAGTCTAGCACGAACAGGTGACGACAAAAAGTTGCTTAGAAATAGGAACACATACTCTGGATTATATGTAGCTTTATATAATGAGTAAATTTGCTTTTTTTTTTTTTACTAAAACTAGAAAGCCTTCTTTCATAGGTTTGTTCTTACCACAGGATTGAAGGCATGAATTTTTTGAATTTGTCAGTGATTCTTTTAATAACAGTTGCATAGTTTCAAGTATTGGGAGGGGAACCTAGAATGGTCACAGGTTTCGGAAAAAAAAGAAAGAAAGGAAACGACATTCCGTTTGTAGAGACGGTGACTGACTTACTGAAAGTACTATTTCTTGAATTTGTGACACAGTCACTTTTTGTGATGTAATCGTAACATGTTTCGGCCATTGAAGGTCGCTTCAGATGCTACAGTAGAGATCAGAAAAGCTTAAACTGAGACATGAAACAAATGCAACTATTTTCACTAGGTCTACTTGTATGTTTAGCAAACTACTACTAACATCCATATGTTTCATGGCTATGGGCAGCATCTGATGAACAAGGATAAGTACACTTGGTTTTTTGCATATAATTTCCTGATTCCTGATTTTAAGTTTAGCTGAAAAGGCATGAACAATTGTTCACTAAATGTCGCCCGCAGTTAAGAACTATATGCTTGTTGATAGCACATTTTACTAAGCTCACAAGTCGACATAGTGAAAATAATTGCACTCGCTTCAGGTGCTCGCTTAAGCTATTATGTTCTCTGTTGTAGCATCTGAAGATGGCCTTTGAAGGGCAAAAACGGCATTAGGTTTCTTTGGCACACGAGAGTGTGTCACGAAGATGCTGAAGAAAGTGAACGGGTAAACGCTTGAAGATAGACGCACAATTCCGCGATAAACCCTAATTACAAAGAGGCAACAAGCTGAATCTAGGAATATACTACAATTCCTTAAGTACTTTTCCCGTAATGACCACGAGGACAAGATTATAATAATTGCAGCGCGCCCAGAGGCATTTAACAGTCATTCATTCCGCTCTTCATACGTGAATGGAACGGAAAGAAGCCCTAATAACTGGTACAGTGCGACATACACTCTACCGTGCACTTAACAGCGATTTTGCAGAGTATGGATGTAGATGTATATATATGACCAGTTGACGGGCACAACAAGATGCTTGTGTAAATAATGTGCGGGAAAGAACTACAACATGGGCTGGGAAAACTTAGTGTTAAGCTATCTATCTACGTAGGTGTGCTAACCTTTTCATTCAGTCATTCGTTACCATGTAATGTGACGCAGTATTTGACATTAGACTCACATTCGGAAGGGGTGAAGTTTAAATCCCCCGCCGATCATTTCATTTAATGTTTTCCGTGGATTTCGTTAACCACTTCAGGAAAACGCCTAGACCATTTGTTCACCAATGCCACGGCCAAAACCTCGTACTACTTTTGTCCAACTCAGCTAATATTTCACCTTTAATGGCCATTGGCACTGATGGAACGTTTACCATCCTTCAGTGATATGAGTGCTCCCACGCAGATCGCCGGCCGGAGTGGCCGTGCGGTTCTAGGCGCTACAGTCTGGAGCCGAGCGACCGCTACGGTCACAGGTTCGAATCCTGCCTCGGGCATGGATGTGTGTGATGTCCTTAGGTTAGTTAGGTTTAATTAGTTCTAAGTTCTAGGAGACTGATGACCTCAGAAGTTACGTCGCATAGTGCTCAGAGCCGTTTGAACCATTTTGAACCCAAGCAGATTGGGAATTTGAAACTGGCTGGATTTGAGAACTTTTGGAACCTGGGCACCCGTTTCAAGAACCACAACAATTTGGTCTTGAAACAAGAAACTGTTAATGTATTTAAAACTAACTTCAGTGTGAAAAATATTATGACTTTACGCAACACAGCCGGAAAAACAGTAGTAATGGCGCAGGGTTTGACTGGTATTACAACGAAATGAGATACTGCGCACCGAAAAGGAAGATGGTGAGAAAAAATGACTTTGAAAAGTCTTGAGGAACTTCTTTGACGTCTACAGCTTCGAAGTTTAGTTCTTCTGGTGGGAAGGCACGGGAGAGCACGCCCAGATGACAAAACTCCGGAATCGCATTTGGCTGCAGTTTTGAAAGACCTATGACATAGCGCGTCGAAGATACCATTGGCAGGGGATTTCAAATTGATTCCGTATTTCTGGGTTTTTGGAAGGCTTTAGACACTGTACCAGACAAGCGGCTTGTAGTGAAATTGCGTGCCTATGGAATATCGTCTCAATTACATGTTTGGATTCCTGATTTCCTGTCAGAGAGGTCACAGTTCGTAGTAATTGACGGAAAGTCATCGAATAAAACAGAAGCGATTTCTGGAATTCCCCAAGATAGTGTTTTAGGCCCTTTGCTGTTCCTTATCTATATAAACGATTTAGGACACAATCTGAGGAGCCATCTTAGGCTGCTTGCAAATGATGCTCCCGTTTACCGACTAGTAAAGTCGTCAGAAGATCAAAACAAATTGCGAAACTATTTAGAAATGATATCTGTATGGTGCAAAAATTGTCAACTGACCATAAATAACGAAAAGTGAGAGGTGATCCACATGAGTGCTAAAATAAATCCGTTAAACTTGGTTACACGATGAATCAGTCAAATCTAAAGGACTTAAATTCAACTAAATACATAGGAATTACAATTACGAACAACGTAAATTGGAAAGCACACATAGAAAATGTTGTGGGGAAAACTATCCGAAGACTGCGTTTTATTGGCAGGACACTTAGAAAATAGAACACATCTACTAGAGAGATTGCTTACAGTACGCTTGTCCGTCCTCTATTAGAATACTGCTGCGCGATATGGGATCCTTACCAGATAGTATTGACGGGGTACATCGAAAAAGTTCAAAGAAGGACAGCACGTTTTGTATCATCGCGAAATAAGGGAGACAGTGTAACTGAAATGATACAGGATTTGGGGTGGACATCATTAAAATAAAAGCGTTTTTCGTTGCGGCGGAATCTTCTCACGAAATTTGAGTCACCAACTTTCTTCTCCGAATGCAAAAATATTTTGATGATGCCGACCTACGCAGGGAGAAACGATCACCACAATAAAATAAGGGAAATCAGAGCTCGCACGGAAAGATATAAGTGTCCTTTTTTCCCGCGCGCTATACGAGATTAGAATAATAGAGAATTGTGAAGGTAGTTCGATGAACCCTCTGCCAGGCACTTAAATGTGATTTGCAGAGTATCCATGTAGATGTAGATGTAGAATACGGCCAGCAAAACAGTAGTAATGGCTCAGAGTTTCATTGGTATTACGACGAAATGAAATACTGAGAACTGAAAAAGAAGATGCTGAGAAAAAATTACTTTGAAAAGTCTTGAGGAACGTCTTTGACGGTGAGGCATGTTGCTCTCACACTTCTACAACTTCGAGGTTTAACTCGTCTGGTGGGAAGGCAAGACCCAGTCCCAGTTCACATGGTTCAAATGGTTCTGAGTACTATGGGACTTAACTTCTGATGTCATCAGTCCCCTAGAACTTAGAACTACTTAAACCTAACTAACCTAAGGACATCACACACATCCATGCCCGAGGCAGGATTCGAACCTGCGACTATAGGGGTCGCGCGGTTCCAAACTGTAGCGCCTAGAACCGCTCGGCCACCCCGGCCGGACCACTCCCACTTGACAAAACTCGGGAGTCGATGTTTGGATGAAGTTTTGAAAGACCTTCGACAGCGGGCGTCGAAGATAACTGAACGGCAAACGTCCAAGGAAGTGTTTACTGTAGCCTGATTCGGAAATCGGTCCGCGGTCTGCGAGATGGATAAATGATAGAAAGAAAGAAAACCTGTCCACCTACTTATTTACTTTACTTTATTAGCCTTCTTTCACGTTACAGATCATTAACCTTATAATTCCACACTGAGAGGCTATATTACTTCATCGCCGTGCAAGACGAGAAGCACAGTATCGTGTTGCGGTCCGCCACTGGACTTGACGCCTGGGGGTATTTTCGCTGACGTCAGAGAGGTGGTTACTCTAAGTTTAGAGCGGGCAAATATTTGGTAGGCGTGTTGTGCCGGCTGCCAGTCGCTCCCACGCCACCTGAGTCAGAGCCCGCTGGCCGAGCCCCGCCCCCCCGCTCGCGGGATTCTACCAAGAATAATACGCACTTGCCATCCATCACACGCCGCGGCAGCCACCGCGCTCCGAATAGAACCCGCCGAGGTTGCGCGGCGACACGACTCGTCACGAAGGAAGGCTCCCATAGAAATGGAAAGGCACGGCGCGCCTCATTACGTTTATTTATACGTTGCTACTCATGTCAGCTCAAGAGTTGAGTCTCCAGTGACACAGCAGGACAACTCATTACGAGACTAACGATTCTGTGAATGTAAATGTCCTATGATATCTTGTTGGATGGGAAATCCAAGGGGTTGAGTTCAGCTGCATATCTTAGAGGGTGTTGTTCTTCCGCACATACTGGCGCCTTTCCTTGCGGATATGCGAGAGTTTTGTCGTACTCGTATTTGCAGAATGTAGGTGAATGAAATGGATGCGTGTATACAGGGTGTTTCATGGGGAATGTTAAATATTTTAGGATGTGTTTTAGGTGGTGTTGAAGAGGATTGGGGAGAAGAGAAGTTTGTGGCACAACTTGACTAGAAGAAGGGATCGGTTGGTAGGACATGTTCTGAGGCATTAAGGGATCACCAATGTAATATTGGAGGGCAACGTGGAGGGTAAAATTCGTAGAGGGAGACCAAGAGATGAATACACCAAGCAGATTCAGAAGGATGTAGGTTGCAGTAGGTACTGGGAGATGAAGAAGCTTGCACAGGATAGAGTAGCATGGAGAGCTGCATCAAACCAGTCTCAGGACTGAAGACCACACACACACACACACACACACACACATGGTAGTATAGACGTATAGGCAAAACCTACGTTTGTAGACTTAGAGAAGGTTTTCCAGTTCTGAAGGTGGTAGGGGTAAAATACAGGGAGCGAAAGGGTATTTACAATTTGTACATAAACCAGATGGCAGTAATAAGGGTCGAGGAGCATGAAAGGGAAGCAATGGTTGAGAAAGGAGTGAGACAAGGTTGTAGCCTATCCCCGATGTTATTCAATCTGTATATTGAGCAAGCAGTAAAGGAAACAAAAGAAAACTTTGGAGTAGGAATTAAAATCCACGGAGAAGAAATAAAAACTTTGAGGTTTGCCGACGACATTATAATTCTGTCAGAGCAGTTGAACGGAGTGGACAGTGTCTCGAAAGGAGGATATAAGATGAACAACAATAAAAGCAAGTCGAGGATAATGGAATGTAGTCGAATTAAATCAGGTGATAGTGAGGGAATTAGATTAGGAAACGAGACACTCAAAGTAGTAGATGAGTTTTGCTATTTGGGGAACAGAATAACTGATGATGGTCGAAGTAAAGAGAGTATAAAATGTAGACTGGCTATGGCAAGGAAAGCATTTCTAAAGGAGAGAAATTTGTTAACATGGAGTGTAGATTTAAGCGTCAGGAAGTCTTTTCTGAAAGTATTTGTATGGAGTGTAGCCAAGTATGGAAGTGAAACATGGACGATAAATAGTTTAGATAAGAAGAGAATATAAGCTTTCGAAATGTGGTGCTACAGAAGAATGCTGAAGATTAGATGGGTAGGTCACATAACTAATGAGGAGGTACTGAATAGAATTGTGGAGAAGAGGAATTTGTGGCAACATTTGACTAGAAGCAGGGATGGGTTGGTGGGACACATTCTGAGGCATAAAGGGATCACCAGTTTAGTACTGTAGGGAAGCGCGGAAGGTAAAAATCGTAGAGGGAGACCAAGAGATGACTACACTAAGCAAATCAAAAGGATGTAGGTCACAGTAGTTACTCGGGGATAAACAAACTTACACAGGATAGAGTAGCATGGAGAGCTGCATGAAACCATTCTCTGTGCTGAAGATCACAACAACAACAACAGTATAGACGAACTGCGATAAAAATGTCATATAACATGTGTCCAATTTTTATTGAGTACAAAGATACAGCTGTTAGTATGTAACAGAAACAAACTTAAAGCAAAGACAAATGAGGACGTTCACAGTTGATTTTAAAAAATCCAACTGCCAACTTCAATGTACTTCCGACTTTTCTTGATAACCCCACGTGTAGCTCTCCTGAGATCGTCTTTGGGTTCTTTTGTAAGAGCTGCACTACTTAGTATCAGAACGATCAAATCGGCTCTTGTGGTTACTTTTTCCTTGTAGACTTCGCCTTTCAAGCGTCCCCACAGGCAAAAATCCGAAGGGGTAAGGTCCGGGGACCTCGGTGGCCAAGAAACGTGTCCATATCTACCGATCCATTTTCCGGGGAATGTTAGATTTATATGATGTGTCACCTGACGACTCTAACGTGGAGTAGCCCTATCATGCCGGATAAACATACGCATTCTTGTAGCCCAAGGAATCTCTTCCAATAACGCTGGAAGCTCATTTTCAAGGAAGTGCAGGTAACGGGGTCCTGTAAGACGGTGCGGTAACACAATAGGCCCAATCAACTGACTGTCTATCAAACCACACCACACATTTGCAGAGAAGCGTTCTTGGAAATGAGCCTCCACAATGGCATGTTGGTCTACGAGTGTTATTGATACCGCCACGAGTGAAAGTGGCTTCATCTGTGAAAAGTGAAAATGGGATTACCTCGCGAATTTGAAGTATCCAATAAAATTCCAATCGTCTATCTTCACCTCCTGCTCGAAGGTGTTGAATGAGCTGTAAATGATACGGATGGAACCCTTTCATACGTAATGCCCACCATACTCTTCTATGTGGAACACCGATACGTGCAGAAATTCTAAGTGTGCTTGTTGAAGGACTACTCTCTACCGACTGAATAATGTCTTCTATTTCATCCACTCTCTGTTTATTTACACGTTCAGGTGCAGTATGACTGCTGGGCACTGTATCAGTGTCACACAGTGTAAACACTCTTGAATCTGGTAGCCCGCGATTAGGAAATCTACAAGCATCAGCTGGCCATTACAAAACCCATACACAAATACCATATCAGCATACTCAGAATGTGTAAATACGTGCGGCATGTTTACACGCTACAGTAAAACAGACTTGGCCAGCAAATCAGAATGAAAACCTCAATGTAAACTAAAGCACAACGTCACAACGTGAACATCAACACTCTACTGCTGACATTCGATAAATAGATAAATACGCCCACAGCAGCAACCCATAGCACCCGGTGTGCCAACACATGAAATGAAATTGCATTGAACTCAGCTGTATCTCTGTACTCAGTAAAAATCGGTCACATGTTATATGGCAGTTTTAATTGCAATTCGTCTATACTACCACTTCCGAAAATATTTACCAGTCCTCCTGCAACACACTGCAGAGTAGTGCTCTGTTTATGTTGTATGATGGTGGTGATGATGCTGAGAGAAGGCATAGGATGAAATAGGATGGAACCCAATGCCAGTACATAGCCAGCTCCTCTCGAACGGCACCAAGGCGGATGCCGTGCTCAACGTCCCCATTAGACAGATGGACCAGTATCAACAGTGTCATATGCCTTCACTACACTGCGAAGGGGGCTGAAATCTCATCCAGGACACTGGCGAAAAGACTGGTCAAGGAACTTCACGCCACCAAGTACTGGCAGCGAAAATATCATCCATCACCGCCAACTGATAAAACAGTCTACAGTGGAATAGCAGGACAACATATACCTTTCGAGTTTTAGTCTATTTTATCTGTTGACGGTTAAGTGGATGTACAGTTTAAGAAGACACAGCTGGAAGGAAGTAGCCACTTTATTTTATTATTTTTATTGTTCTTGTTTATATTATATATTGGTCGCTTTTAGATGTTCTTGTACAGAAATTCTGATGATGAATGCTTGACCTTTGAAACTTGTAATTTCTAGTTTTTATTTGCACTGTAAATAGGTGGTTGAGCTGTCATTTTAACTTTTAGTGCTTACAACCACGACCTCATACCCATAATGGATAAAATCAAATTTCGATGTTTTTTGCTGTGTATACTAGTAACAACACAAATTTTGGCAGTGATTATTCTGAAAACAAAAAAAAAGATTCTCGATTTTTTTTTAACTTTCTCGGAAAGAGCTACTGAATTTACTTTGACAGCTGGTACAGTAGTCCATATTTGTTTGGTAAACTAACGACTTAGACAAAATGGTTCAAATGGCTCTGAGCACTATGGAACTCAACATCTTAGGTCATAGGTCGCCTAGAACTTAGAACTACTTAAACCTAACTAACCTAAGGACATCACACACATCCATGCCCGATGCAGGATTCGAACCTGCGACCGTAGCAGTCCCGCGGTTCCGGACTGCAGCGCCAGAACCTCACGGCCACCGCGGCCGGCCTACTTAGACAACGACGTTGTCAGCACAATGCGGCAAAACGGAAAGGAGTTCCCCGATTTCATGAAAAATGAAAATCTAAAGAGGAGCGAATAAGTAACGGCGTGCTGAAACAAGCACGTGTGAAATGGAAGGCACGAGAGACGGCGCACTTCCAACATGACAGATTTCAAGAAGTAAATTCAAACAATGGCATTATCCAAAATCCATGTGTTATCATGGATTTTAACAAGATTATGGAACTTATTTCATTCCTTGATGGGCTGTTTGATGCAGCAACCGCATTCCATAATAATATAAAGAGACAGTCCCGGTTGCATGCTTCCTCTTGTCATCCGTTCCGTTATAAACTTGCTTTCTTCACGACCATGATTCATCGGGTTTGTGAACTGCCATTATCTCCAGCCCCATAAAAATGAGCTGTCTAATCTTAGGCACATTGCCGGTAGTAGCCGACAATTTGTACAGAATGAAGAGTACGCCAGCTGAGAACATCCGCCTTTCATCCCCAACGGATATCTACATTTTCGTGAGACTCTTTCTGTAGGAAATCCTTGGTGCGACTTAACAAACTCTTTCAAAAGTACGATATTAATATTGTGTATTCATCGGCTAATAACTTGCAAAATCGTTTTGTTCATAATGAACAACCGTATAGAGACAAATTTGACGGTTCTGGGATATACATGATTAACTGCAGTGAGTTTTATGCATCATACATTGTGCAAACAGGTAGGATGTTGAAGACGAGATTCCGTGAACATTTATTGAACAGAAAAGGTCAGGTGGTACACCACTCGGCATTTTCCGAACGCTTCAAAGCTAGTCGCCGCTTTACTCCGACCTTAAAAAATTTAAGTGTACTTCATTTTGAAAAAAAAGAGCGAAAAACTGAACTTACTCGAAGAGATGGAAATTTCTCTACATTCCACTGGTACCACTGATGAGATTCTTAACGATCATTTGGTCAGTACGAACCAGACTTTGTACGACCTTATGATACATGTTATGGAATCTATCCAATTTTATCCCAGTTTTTTCCTAATTTTGTACAGTGTACTATTACGATTTTAGTACTCTGGTTACCTTGATGCTTTTATTCTGTTCATATTTTAGACTTAATATTTTATGTACACCCATTTGTGACCTCTTGGGGTCCCTTGTTGTTATGGTAACATTTCCTTTTTTATATTTCTTAGTTTCTCCCAATTTTCAAGAATTTTGAATTTTTGTCTTATGCACTATCAATCCAATTTTATCCCAGTTTTTTCCTAATTTTGTACAGTGTACTATTACGATTTTAGTACTCTGGTTACCTTGATGCTTTTATTCTGTTCATATTTTAGACTTAATATTTTATGTACACCCATTTGTGACCTCTTGGGGTCCCTTGTTGTCATGGTAACATTTCCTTTTTTATATTTCTTAGTTTCTCTCAATTTTCAAGAATTTTGAATTTTTGTCTTATGCACTATCATATATTTTAGTTAAATGGGGTACCTAATCGCGCCGGGCGGTGTGGCCGTGCGGTTCTGGGCACTTCAGTCTGGAACAGCGTGACCACTACGGTCGCAGGTTCGAATCCTGCCTCGGGCATGGATGTGTTTGATGTCCTTAGGTTAGTTAGGTTTCAGTAGTTCTAAGTTCTAGGGGACTGATGACCACAGATGTTAAGTCCCATAGTGCTCACAGCCATTTGAACCATATCTAATCGCTTTTACTTATTGCTTGTAGCCGCTTCTTCTTATACTGTTATGCCTAGATGAGTTTAAGTTTTACCAACAGTACTACCTTCTGTTGGTGTACTGCTCCACTAGCGCGGACTATATGGTTTTCTTCTGGAGTCTAGCTTCAACGTGGCCGTCTATTAGAACGTTTACTCACTTGCAACCCAGGTTCCTTCGATGTACGTGTGTCCTTTCGCTGCGATTCACCTGGCGGCTCTGACTTTTTTCAAGTGTTTGCCGTTACTTTACTTGTCTGGACTCCTTGCTCCCATTTTGTTTGCCTGCATACATTTATGCCCGGTTTTTATCCTTTTAAGTTTATACACTTGCTTTTGTTCCAGTGTATAGTGTTCGACGGTTCTTCCTTCAGATGGTTTACCATTATTCTGCCTAACCGTCATACAAGCCAGTGATATATAACGCTTTGATAGCACTTCGTGAGTGTTAATTTGTTTTTATTTTTAAGTTTTTAAAATAATTTTTAAAAGGTTAGCGCAACTTAGAACCATGTCTGTTAACTTGTAATTTCGTATAATTACATCCTTACTTTTCTTTTTGTTTTAGGAAGCTAAAGAAGCCTTAACCAGGCGAAATGCGTTATTTGTAATAAAAATAAACTTTGCTACCGGGCCTATCACTTTACATAAGGATACGGAAGGCGTGGATAGAAACGGGTCCCAGATGCAAAGCACCAGATGGCCAGGAGCAGACTGTAAAAATATTATCACTGCTTCAAGGTATACGTTCCAGAAAAAAGTGGCGGCGAAAATAGCAGATTAGCATTATTCATTAGTTCAAATGGTTCTGAGCACTACGGGACTTAACATCTGAGGTCATCAGTCCCCTAGAACTTAGAACTACTTAAACCTAACTAACCTAAGGACATCACACACATCCATGCCTAAGGTTGGATTCGAACCTGCGACCGTAGCGGTCGCGTGGTTCCACACTGAAGCGCCTAGAACCGCTCGGCCACGCCGGCTGGCTATTCATTAGTCTCAGGGGGCAGTTGGCTATGGACGGATATATCTATCAAGCTCTCTTAAAATGTTAAAGAATCTCCTCATTTGTCTTCACGAAGCTAATTTCATCCCAGCTATCTACCTCCGTCCAAAAACCCATGGTTTGCTAAATCTCATAGGTCGCTGCATCAGCGTCAAGGGTAGTCATTTACAGTATCTTCTGTAATGTTCATTGTCGAGAGTCAGTCCAGCGATAGTGTAAATATTTTCTATGCAATTTTATTTTTCCAGCCCCTATAACTATGGCTGGATCACCTCTCGGTTCCACAGTGTCAAAGGAGGTATTTACACAATTTGAATGCGTATCATATTACTTATGTTTAATGTGTTTTTGTACTTTAACTGTCTGGGTGTTGCGCTTCTGGCAAAGATGGATAAATTATACGGTAAAGAAATGAGCAGCACAACTTGACTAAAAGGGAGGATTGGTTGATAAGACACATCCAGAGGCATCAAGGAATAGTTAGCTCGATAATGGAGGGACGTGTGACGGGTACGAATTGTAGAGAGAGTCCAAGGCTTAACTACAGCAAGTATGTTCAGACGGATGCAAATTGTATTAGTTATGCGGAGATGAAAGCACCTGCACAAGATAGACTAGCGTGGAGACGTGCACAAACCCAATCTCCGGGCTGAAGACCACAAGATTTGTTTAAACGGGTGTAGGAGAAAAACTCCCAGGATGGTTCGATTAATGCGGTGGATGAAATTCATCTGGGCCTGACTAATCTCCCTGTCTCGTAGGGCCTATTGCTATACGTTGTAGTAGACGAATTTTTTGATATTTCAATGTGTACAACAACGAATCATTTGGGGAGTCCTCCCGATTTTCATTGTGGTATTTCTTCCGCTCCGCGCTCCTCTCCCTCCCAGCGTCAAGAGGATGAATAACCAGGGTATTTTAAAGCAGAATCAGTAATGAAAACTACGGACAAGGCGAGTCAGGGTTTGATGAACCAGACAGAAAATTTTCTTCGTGGTCCCGAAGGAAGAGATACGTAGGGGGCGTAGCATCCTCATTTAATGCTAGCTCTAGAAATTTTGTATCAAGGAAACATTTTGATTCACCGCCAGAAGATGTTCGCATACTCGTAAACCACATCAAATACTGACGAATCGATTCCACAGACCGAACGTGAGGAGAGGGGCTAGTGTAATTGGTTAATACAAACCATTAAAAAATGCACGGAAGTATGTTTTTTAACCCAAACCTACGTTTTTTGAATGGAACCCCGTTAGTTTTGTTAGCACATCTGAACATATAAACAAATACGTAATCAGTGCCGTTTGTTGCATTGTAAAATGTTAACTACATCCTGAGATATTGTAACCTAAAGTTGACGCTTGAGTACCACTCCTCCGCTGTTCGATCGTGTGTATCGGAGAGCACCGAATTACGTAGGGATCCAAAGGGAACGGTGATGGACATTAGGTACAGAAGAGACTGGAACAGCACATTACGTCCATATGCTAACACGTTTTTATTGGTCTTTTTCACTTACGCACATGTACATTACCATGAGGGGTGAAGTACACGTACACACGTGGTTTCCGTTTTCAATTACGGAGTGGAATAGAGTGTGTCCCGACATGTCAGGCCAATAGATGTTCAATGTGGTGGCCATCATTTGCTGCACACAATTGCAATCTCTGGCGTAATGAATGTCGTACACGCCGCAGTACATCTGGTGTAATGTCGCCGCAGGCTGCCACAATACGTTGTTTCATATCCTCTGGGGTTGTAGGCAAATCACGGTACACATTCTCCTTTAACGTACCCCACAGAAAGAAGTCCAGAGGTGTAAGATCAGGAGAACGGCCTGGCCAATTTATGCGTCCTCCACGTCCTATGAAACGCCCGTCGAACATCCTGTCAAGGGTGAGCATAGTGTTAATTGCGGAATGTGCAGGTGCACCATCATGCTGATACCACATACGTCGACGCGTTTCCAGTGGGACATTTTCGAGCAACGTTGGCAGATCATTCTGTAGAAACGCGATGTATGTTGCAGCTGTTTGGGCCCCTGCAATGAATTGAGGACCAATGAGGTGGTCGCCAATGATTCCGCACCATACATTTACAGTCCACGGTCGCTGTCGCTCTACCTGTCTGAGCCAGCAAGGAATGTTCACGGACCAGTAATGCATGTTCCGTAGATTCACTGCCCCGTGGTTTGTGAAACCCGCTTCATCGGTAAACAGGTAGAACTGCAACGCATTCTCTGTTAATGCCCATTGACAGAATTGCACTCGATAATTAAAGTCATCACCATGTAATTGCTGATGTAGCGACACATGAAACGGGTGAAAGCGGTGACGATGCAGTATGCGCATGACACTACTTTGACTCAGTCCACAGGCTCTCGCAATGTCCCGTGTACTCGTGTGTGGGTTCATGGCAACAGCAGCTAACACACCAACCGCACCCGCTTCTCCTGTGACGGGCCTGTTACGGACCCGTTTGCGTGCTACGACCATACCTGTTGCATACAATTGGCGGTAGATGTTTTGCAATGTGCGGCACGTTGGATGCTCTCTCTCCGGGTACCGTTCTGCATACGCCCTGCAGGCTTCAGCTGCATTTCGTCGACACTCGCCATACATGAGTATCATCTCCGCCTTTTCAGAGTTCGAATACACCATGGTCACAGTTCCTACAATACTACACTATCACAGACGTCTGGTAACACGGTGTACTACAGTTGGTCTGCGTGCGGAGACGAGTGCAGAATAACAATAGCAGCAAGCGCTACATGCGGACACTGCGACAGCTAGCCGGCCTCGGTGGTCTCGCGGTTCTAGGCGCTCAGTCCGGAACCGCGCGCCTGCTACGGTCGCAGGTTGCCTCGGGCATGGATGTGTGTGATGTCTTTAGGTTAGTTAGGTTTAAGTAGTTCTAAGTTCTAGGGGACTGATGACCACAGATGTTAAGTCCCATAGTGCTCAGAGCCATCTGAACCATTTTGCGACAGCTAGACCAAACCACAACAGTGCACTACAGCCACACTCGTAAACACGGTCGTCATCGTAAACATGTCCCTGCAGATGCCGCTCGCCGACCGTGGCTCGTGTTTGTTACAACACGCAACTGAACGTCGGAGGTTTCAAGCGTCAACTTTAGGTTACAATATCTCCGGATGTAATTAACATTTTACAATGCAACAAACGGCACTTATTACGTATTTGTTTATATGTTCAGATGTGCTAACAAAACTAATGTGGTTCCATTTAAAAAAACGTAGGTTTGTGTTAAAAAACATACTTCCGTGCATTTTTGTATGGTTTGTATTAAACAATTACACTAGCCCCTCTCCTCACGTTCGGTCTGTGGAATCGGTTCGTCAGTATTTGATGTGGTTTACGAACTATATCCAGCGGTAACGTTAGGTGATTCACCCTGTATATATAGGGTGTTACAAAAAGGTACGGCCAAACTTTCAGGAAACATTCCTCACACACAAATAAAGAAAAGATGTTATGTGGACTTGTGTCCGGAAACACTTAATTTCCATGTTAGAGGTCATTTTAGTTTCGTCAGTATGTACTGTACTTCCTCGATTCACCGCCAGTTGGCCCAATTGAAGGAAGTTAATGTTGACTTCGGTGCTTGTGTTGACATGCGACTCATTGCTCTACAGTACTAGCATCAAGCACATCAGTACGTAGCATCAACAGGTTAGTGTTCATCACGAACGTGGTTTTGCAGTCAGTGCAATGTTTACAAATTCGGAGTTGGCAGGTGCCCATTTGATGTATGGATCAGCACGGGGCAACAGCCATGGCGCGGTACGTTTGTATCGAGACAGATTTCCAGAACGAAGGTGTCCCGACAGGAGGACGATCGAAGCAATTGATCGGCGTCTTAGGGAGCACGGAACATTCCAACCTATGACTCGCGACTGGGGAAGACCTAGAACGACGAGGACACCTGCAATGGACGAGGCAATTCTTCGTGCAGTTGACGATAACCCTAATGTCAGCGTCAGAGAAGTTGCTGCTGTACAAGGTAACGTTGACCCCGTCACTGTATGGAGAGTGCTACGGGAGAACCAGTTGTTTCCGTAGCATGTACAGCGTGTGCAGGCACTATCAGCAGCTGATTGGCCTCCACGGGTACACTTCTGCGAATGGTTCATCCAACAATGTGTCAATCCTCATTTCAGTGCAAATGTTCTCTTTACGGATGAGGCTCCATTCCAACGTGATCAACATGTGTGGGCTGACGAGAATCCGCACGCAATTGTGCAATCACGTCAACAACACAGATTTTCTGTGAACGTTTGGGCGGGCATTGTTGGTGATGTCTTGATTGGGCCCCATGCTCTTCCACCAACGCTCAATGGAGCACGTTGATTTCATACGGGATACTCTACCTGTGCTGCTAGAACATGTGCCTTTACAAGTACGACACAACATGTGGTTCATGCACGATGGAGCTCTTGCACATTTCAGTCGAAGTGTTCGTACGCTTCTCAACAACAGATTCGGTGACCGATTGATTGGTAGAGGCGGACCAATTCCATGGCCTCCACGCTCTCCTGACCTCAACCCTCTTGACTTTCATTTATGGGGGCATTTGAAAGCTCTTGTCTACGCAACCCCGGTACCAAATGTAGTGACTCTTCGTGCTCGTATTGTGGACGGCTGTGATACAATACGCCATTCTCCAGGGCTGCATCAGCGCATCAGGGATTCCATGCGACGGAGGGTGGATGCATGTACCCTCGCTAATGGAGGATATTTTGAACATTTCCTGTAACAAAGTGTTTGAAGTCACGTTGGTACGTTGTGTTGCTGTGTGTTTCCATTCCACGATTAATGTGATTTGAAGAGAAGTAATAAAATGAGCTCTAACATGGAAAGTAAGCGTTTTCGGACACATGTCCACATAACATATTTTCTTTCTGTGTGTGTGAGAAATGTTTCCTGAAAATTTGGCTGTACCTTTTTGTAACACCCTATATATATATATATATATATATATATATATATATATATATATATATATATATATATATAAAAAAACCACTTTCGGTCCAAAGACAATCATAAAATATATATGACAGCTAACGAGGCCATAAAATAATGTCGACAAAAGCATAAAATTCATGATGCATCACTATTTAACGGCATTGATTTGACATCTCTTCATAGTGTGTCGTAACTATTTTATGATACCTGATGGTGGTTCAAATGGTTCAACTGACTCTGAGCACTATGGGACTTAACATCTATGGTCATCAGTCCCCTAGAACTTAGAACTACTTAAATCTAACTAACCTAAGGACATCACACAACACCCAGTCATCACGAGCCAGGGAAAATCCCTGACCCATACCTGATGGTGGTTTGTGGACCGAAACTGACTGTATAATAAAGTAATTTTTATCAGTTGCTCTTGGCGGGGAATCAGGAAGTTTCCCCCCCCCCCCCCCCCCGCCTACTCCACCACCCACCACCCCCACACCCACGCTCAACTCTTTCTTCCTCCAACCCATAGATCAGATTGTTGGTACGCCCTTGTTTTTTAGTATGATGTATAGAAAAGAACTTAAGACGTATTATTACATGGCCGTTATCAGTGTACTGAATAGCCTCGATTGAGACCACTTTTTTCTTAATTAAAAGTTAGCTTGTGTGTGTCTAGTGTAGATGGTTTGGTAGGGATAGGTTTCACAAAGTAGAAACATTATGAGACGCGCTCCCTTTTGAGCTACTGACTTAAGTTTTCGGAAGGCTTATTTAGTTGGAGGTGCTAATCTCCTCGCATTTAATACCAATTGGGAAACCGTGTGCTCCACTACCTACTCGACTGTTGATTGGTTAATGCCGGGGAAAAAATGCAACACCATCAAGGACAAGGTCATTTTAAAGAAAAGGTTCAGATGGCTCTAAGCAATATGGGATTTAACGTCTGAGGTCGTCAGTCCTTTAGACTTAGAACTGCTTAAACCTAACTAACCTAAGGAAATCACACACATCCATGCCCGAGGCAGGATTCGAACCTGCGACCGTAGGAGCAGCGCGGTTCCGGACTGAAGCGCCTAGAACCGCTTGGTCACATCGGTCGGCCAAGGTCATTTATTGACAAGTTAGATAACAGTAGTTCCTCATTGTAGGAGCATACGATAACAAGGGATGTTTACGGGCGCTCAACGGCGATGTTATCGTCGGATATATGACCACAGAGTCAGATGAAATGAAATACACACATCACAGTAAAGGCTACCCGAACAAGTTTCATCAGTACACAGTGTACTCCCTGTGGTGGCAACTCGGGCGTGTATTCTCGCATGCAAACGATCCTAAACATGCCGAATGGCATCCTGTAGTAGATTGTCCCAAACATCTTGCGTCTTTTGTTGCAATTGGGTAATGATTTTTGCAGGCCCTGGAGAACGAGTAAGTCCCCGGTTGTTCATGCCCTATAAGTGTTCAGTTCGCGAGAGATGTAGTGATCTTTCTGGCCTAGGCAGCTGTACACCACGAAGAGAATATTGCGTTACAGCAGCCATATCTGGACGTGCATTGGCCTGGTCAAAAAGCACATCATGTTCCTGTTCAAATCAAATGGCTCTGAGCACTATGGGACTTAACATCTAAGGACATCAGTCCCCTAGAACTTAAAACTACTGAAACTTAACTAACCTAAGGACATCACACATCCATGCCCGAGGCAGGATTCGAACGTACGACCGTAGCGGTGGCGCGGTTCCAGACTGAAGCGCCTAGAACCGCTCGGCCACAGCGGCCGGCCATGTTCCTGTCGAAGAAATGGTAGTAGCAAGGGGATAATAGCCTGTGCAATGCTTTTCATTTTTTGTTATTGTTTCGTTCTTCAAGCAGTGGAACGAGCTGTTCGAGAGCGGGACCATTAGTGACTCGAGGTTCTATTCGGCCAATCAATTATTAGCGGAGCTGATTGTGGGGCAGATGGGGGATCCCAATTGGGAATAAATGGGAGGGGCTTACCAGTTCTAGCATCCGACTTACAACCAAGAGAAACCTGCAGAAAACCTGGGTCGGAACTGGCGGATTAGAACCATCTTAATTTATTTGTAGGACATCGCCCTACAAATCCAAAAATTAAAATGTTTTTTATGTATAAAGCGCATATATTTTGTAAGTGCCGATATGTTTTACTGAGCGGAATGAGGTGTGTGTGTGTGTGTGTGTGTGTGTGTGTGTGTGTGTATGTGTGTGTGTGTGTGTAAGTGTGTGTGTGTGTGTGCGTTTGTGTGTGTGTGTGTGTGTGTGTGTGTGTGTGTGTGTGTGTGCGTGTGCGTTTGTGTGTGTGTGTGTGTGTGTGTGCGTCCGCGCGTAATCATGTATCGAGTAGCGCTGATATCGATTATGATGACAGCGCTATGGCCGTTTCTTTGTTTTTTCGCGCCAAAATGAGCGAAGGAGTAACGTGGAGGTGTTTAACTGTGTGCGTGGTGTGAAGATGTTAAGGAATCAGTCTAAGAGAACAAGTAAATTTTGCGACTATAAACGTGTTTGATGCTTTGTAATCATTTGTGTACCTCACGTAATCCGCGGTTCACGAAGTAACGTGGAGGTGTTTAACTGTGTGCGTGGTGTGCAGATGTTAAGGAATCAGTCTAAGAGAACAAGTAAATTTTGTAACTATAAACGTGTTTGATGCTTTGTAATCATTCGTGTACCTCACGTAATCCACGGTTCACGAAGTCAAAAACCACGAGAACAATCGCGAGAACATGGTTAGATGCCCGCGAGCATCTCATCCGCGCCGGTAAATGAACTTGGATTACCTATATTACGTCGCATCTGGATTGCAGTGTGGGATGATGTATTGTGGTGTACTGTTACTGTATGTATCAGTGTATCAACATATTTGTTATTTTGTGAAACGTGTAACAGTGCAGCCCTGTGTAGTGCAAGTGTTAAAAAATACATAAATGGATTATACAAGGCTGATACTTAAATTTCGGTAATTGGCACTCCTTTATTGCTCTTGTTAGTTATCATTTATTACAGCAATACTCAAGCTGCTGCTCCTAGACTGCAAGGGAAGAAGCGAATGACGACTGGATTTACGAGGCGAGTGGGTACAATTAGCAAACACAGACGAACCTATAACCCCACCCTCCATCATTCGCTTACATGTGTGTGTGCGTATAATGATTCTGGCGCGGGTTACTTCTCCAAATATAACGGCGAGTTGTAACTCATGGCTCCCCATACCATGAAGGTTGGGCGAGACCTGCATGTCGTGGGCGAATGGTCTGTGAAATACACAGCTCACCAGGTCTACGCCATACTCGTGTACGCCTATCACTCGCATACCGACAGAAGCTACCTTTGTCACCGAAGGCAAAGGAGGGCCATTCTAATCTCCAGTCAACTCTTTCACGAAACCAAAGTAGCCTTGTTCGGCGATGTCGTAGTGAAAGCCTGACAAGAGGCAAACGCGTTCTTAATCGTGCTACAAGCAGACAGCTTGCAATGGTTCCTTATGACACAGCAAATGTATCATGTGTCCGGGTTTCTTCTCTAGATAATTTTCGGTCGGCCACAGCTGCTCCCAAATTGCACTGATCATGACATGCGTCTGTACTACGTGGACGTCTAGAACCTCCAAATACATCTTCGCTGCTTTTCGGGGCTCAGTTCAAAGCGGGAGTCATCACTGAAGACAACTCTACTCTAGTCAATGAGATTCCAGATCGAAGACGTGTCTGGAGGCGCCCCAGACAGTGATAAAGTACCAGTCGTAAGGCCCGGCAACTAGAAGTGATGGTGTGGGCTAGACATTTTATAGCAGGTACCGTTACAGAACAACGGTATGTCGACGATATTCTACGCCCTGTTCTGTTGCCCTTTATGGCAAGCTATCCTGGGCTTACGTTTCAGCAAGATAACACCCTCCAGAACACGGCGAGAATTTCTACTGCTTATTTTCTTGCTTGCCAAATCCTACCTTGGCCAGCAGGGTCGCCGGATCTCTCTCCATTTGAGAACGTGTGGAGCATTATGGGCAGTGCCCTCCAAACAGCTCCGCATTTTGACGATCTAACGCACCAATTGGACAGAACGAAATTAGAATTGTATTAATACCTTCAGCTGCTGAAGGACGTTGATGTATATCAACGGGGACAGGTGAAAATGTGTGACCCGCCCGGAATTCGAACCCGGGATCTCCTGCTTATGGCAGACGCTCTATCCATCTGAGCCACCGAGGGCACAGAGGATAAGGTCATGGCCGGTATTGCCAGAACTATATATTTATATTGATATAGTGTCTGTCCTTTTGGACATGTCCGAAAGAACAGACACCATATCCATATAAGTACAAAAATTGGACAGAATGTGGAACGATATCCCTCAGGAGGACACCCAGGAACTTCATCAATGCCAAACCGACTAACTGCTTGCATAAGGACCAGAGGTGGGCCAACGCGTTATTGACCTGCTCTTTCTCTTGACTAAATCATCCAAGTTACCTAAAATTGCAATCAGCTTGTTTGTCTGCTTATGTATATCACATCTACCGATAGCAATCACACTCGGGTGCATCCATCTTTGTTTTAGATTATAGTTTCGGTATTCACTTATCCGAGTAAAAAGATACGTGAAAACAGCCAAGTTATACCGTGAATAGGATTCGACGTTAAACATATTTCGAAGGACATGAAGCGTTGGCAACATTTCTGTTTCAGATCGTTGTCAGTAAAAACTTTTATCCAACCAGGAAGTTTGAAATACAGTCATGCTTTCAGTCAATTGTTTTAACATCGAATATCATTACTTTTAAACATTAATTACTTTTTGTCCGGTCTACACCGTTGATTAGTAAATTTCAGACGTCGATCTATAGTTGCTAAGGTGAAAGCGTAGTTAACGATCTGGAAATTTTTGTTGAAAAGTAACAGCAACAGTAGAAATATTATAGAATTAGTTTGGCGCAATGGTTTGTCCGATGTACATTGTCAATACCTACCACCAGTGCCTTGTCAGTATGTAAAGCGTTAATTTTTTTAATTTTATAAAGTTTACAATATGAATGGTCTCTGCACAAACCTTCCATCAACACAACTAAACATTTATGAGATTTATTATCGGGTGTACTTACCACAATCTATCCTTGTTCACGGGAATTAGCTTGCGTTCTGAAAATTACTTTTAAAAAGAGGAAATATCCAGTTTGTACCTACAGTACAGCCTGCGTGTTCCGAAACGAGATACTGGTCTGTCAATTGCAACACCGCTAACTCACAAAACTATGCTGGTTCATTTCTCGAGAGGTAATTGTGTTATGTGTGTATTACTAGTTATAATACCACCAAAGAATTACAGATTCAGATCGCTCATTTTAGTGGTAGGTGTCTTATTTTTTTCGAAATTCCTATATTTTGATTACATTTTGAAGCGCCAGGCGTCGCTGCGAATACAGTAATGACCGTTTACAGTGTACAGAAGAAAGTAAGTTAACTATTTGTACACGAAACAGATCACTGATATCAACAATCGAAGTTATTCTCTAAACGCAGTCAGTTAACACAGTAAGTGTTGGGACTACGGCATTTTGTTCAGGGTTACATTGATCTAGACAGAGTGGAATCTTAGTGTAGCAGTTTGTAGAAGATCTTTGCGGGGTGTCAGGTTACCTGAATTAAGCGCCTAGACGAAAAAGACACACTTTGTCGGTTAGCAGCTGTGGCCCAGATCTAGTAATCGGTGAACCGTGTATTGGCCTTTGTCCACCTTGACAATCGCTATGCTGTTTTAATTCTGGCGCAGTCTCTTGGACGGGGTCCACGCCTGTATTAATAAAGGCTCGGCGTCGTTTCAGGATCCATGGAATTTGCGGTAGAAGGGCAGTATAAACTACCCGTGGAAACAGTCCAGCGACATGTGCCAGCTGGAAGCCGTATGTGGAACCGAAAACGAACAGACGTAACGCGCTGGGTCAAGCTGCGAAAATTTGCGGAACAAGTGTATATATCGCCTACCCCAAAACTGTTCCTTCTCCAACAAGCATGATGCAGTATAAGCTTCATGGACCATCAGAAACTTAGATTTAAGGTAAACGAGAACAGAAGACACCCCCTCGTTCAAAAAATGTATATATTTTAACGGATACAATTTCTTAGATCAATAAAACCGTCAGACCAGCTAAAAACTGCATTGAACAGAGGTTCAGTACCAAAATTGTGATAATACAAGAAACCGTCTGCTGTTCCTTAGGTGTTATGTATCTTCACAAAAACGTCTACATCTAAATATTCATTTTAGAATACTACTGTCTATAAGAGACATTTTTAGCTCAAACAGTCCCTTCGGAGGAGACCTACAAAATTAAAAAATTACGTACTTAATTCCCACGAACATCTATACGTATTATAAATATTTTCTGTCCGTATGTGAAGACTAATCTCATGAACTATAGTAGGGATTTTCATACGATTTTCACTAATAGATGGATCGATTCAAGAGGAAGGTATATGTATACGTGGGTCGTTTGAAGAGTCCGTGCAAAAATAAAAACTACTTACTTTTTCGACATAGTCTCCTTTTAGATCTCTACACTTCATCCAACGCTGCTCCAATTTGTTTATCCCTTCCGAACAATAGGAATTGTCCAAGTCTGCAAAATGGCTATTAGTTGCTGCAATAACTTCCTCATTTGAATAAAATCTTTGTCCCACCAGCCATTTCTTCAAATTGGGGAGCAAATAGTAGTCAGAGGGAGCCAAGTCTGGAGAATAGGAGGGATGCGAAATGAGTTGGAATCCTATTTCCATTAATTTTTTGCGACCACAACTGCTGAGGTGTGTGCTGGTGCATTGTCGCGATGGAAAACGACTTTTTTGCGGTCCAATCGCCGGCGTTTACCTTGCAGCTCAGTTTTCAAACGGCCCAATAACGATGAATAATATGCACCTGTAATAGTTTTAACCTTTTCCAGATAGTCGATGAGGATTATCCTTTGCGAATCCCAAAAGACACTCGTCATAACCTTTCCGGCCGAAGGAATGGTCTTCGCCTTTTTTGGTGCGGATTCTCCCTTGGTAACCCATTGTTTATATTGTTCTTTGGTCTCAGGAGTATAGTAATGTATCCATGTTTCAACCACAGTGACGAAACGACGCTTTAAGTCCTGCGGATTCTTCCTGAACAGCTGCAAACCATCCTTGCAACACTTCACACGATTACGTTTTTGGTCAAGCGTGAGCAATCGCGGAACCCATCTTCTGGATAGCTTTCTCATGTCCAAATGTTTATGCAAAATATTATGTACCCAGTCATTCGAGATGGTCACAGCACTAGCAATCTCACGCACCTTAACTCTTCTGTCATCCATTACCATATCATGGATTTTATCAATGATTTCTGGAGTCGTAACCTCCACAGGGCGTCCAGAACGTTCAGCATCACTTGTGCCCATATGGCCACTCCGAAAATTTTGAAACCACTGATAAACTGTTCTAATCGAAGGTGCAGAATCACTTGTGCCCACATGGCCACTCCGAAAGTTTGGAAACCACTTATAAACTGTTCTAATCGAAGGTGCAGAATCGCCGTAATGCTTATAAAACTTCTCTTTAGTCTCCTGAGGCGTTTTGCCTTTCATAAAGTAATGTTTCATCACCCCACGAAATTCTTTTTCGTAAATTTTTTGGCAATCACTCGACTTCCTTGATTCACACGAATGCCAATATGGCTGAAACTTGGTGTGCCTTCTTTCCAAAGATGCTACCAACTAAACATGACCTAGATACGCGCCGTTGGTGCCATCTTTCGGACTTTGCACGAACTTTTCAAACGTCCCTCGTACAATTTATTATTATAGCAGTAATGAATGTGAAGAATATGTACTGTAATCTGCTCCATACTTACACCGAGATGAAAAAAAGTCATAGGATAGCGATATACACATACACAGATGGTATTAGTATCGTATACACAAGGTAACAAAGGGCAGTGCATTGGCGAAGCTGTCATTTGTACTCAGATGATTCATGTGAAAGGGTTTCAGACATGATTGTCGCCGCACAACGGGAATTAACAGACTTTGAACGCGGAATAGTTGTTGAAGCTAAACGCATGGGAAACTCCATTTCGGAAATTCTTAGGGAATTCAGTATTCCGCGACCCATAGTGTGCTGATAATACCAAATGTCAGCCATTACCTCCCACCACGGCAACACCCGAGAGGAGAGTAGAGTTGTCAGTGCTAGCAGACAAGCAACATTGCGTGAAAGAACCGCAGAAATCAATGTGGCACGTACGAGAAACATCCATTAAGACACTGCAGCAAAATTTGGCGTTGTTAGGCTAGGGCAGCTGACGATCGTCGCGTGTGCTTTTGCTAGCAGTATGACTTCGCCTGCAGCGATTCTCCAATTTGTCATTATGTTGTTGTTGTGGTCTTCAGTCCTGAGACTGGTTTGATGCAGCTCTCCATGCTACTCCATCCAGTGCAAGCTTCTTCATCTCCCAGTACCTACTGCAACCTACATCCTTCTGAATCTGTTTAGTGTATTCATCTCTTGGTCTCCCTCTACGATTTTTACCCTCCACGCTGCCCTCCGATACTAAATTGGTGATCCCTCGATGTCTCAGAACATGTCCTACCAACCGATCCCTTCTTCTAGTCAAGTTGTGCATTTTTTTATTCATTATTAAACCCACTCCTGCATTACCTCTATTTGATTTTGTATTTATGACCCTGTATTCACCTGACCAGAAGTCTTGTTCCTCCTGCCACCGAACTTCACTAAGTCCCACTATATCTAATTTTAACCTATCCATTTCCCTTTCTAAATTTTGTAACCTACCTGTCAGATTAAGGGATCTGACATTCCACGCTCCGATCCGTAGAACGCCAGTTTTCTTTCTCCTGATAACAACGTCCTCTTGAGTAGTCCCCGCCCGGAGATCCGAATGGGGGACTATTTTACCTCCGGAATATTTTACCCAAGAGGACGCCATCATCATTTAATCATACAGTAAAGCTGCATGCCCTCGGGAAAAATTACGGCTGTAGTTTCCCCTTGCTTTCAGCCGTACCAGAACAACAAGGCCATTTTGGTTAATGTTACAAGGCCAGATCAGTCAATCATCCAGACTGTTGCCCCTGCAACTACTGAAAAGGCTGCTGCCCCTCTTCAGGAACCACACGTTTGCCTGGCCTCTCAACAGATATCCCTCCGTTGTGGTTGCACCTACGGTACGGCTATCTGTATCGTTGAGGCACGCAAGCCTCATGGGACTGCGCAAACTGGTAGTGGCACCATAATGGTGTGGGCTGTATTTGCATGGAATGGACTGGGCCCTCTGGTCTAGATGAACTGATCATTGATTGGAAATGGGTATGTTCGGCTGCTGGGAGACTATTTGCGATCATTCATTGACTCCATGTTCCCAAGCAACGATGGAATTGTCGTGGATAAAAACGCACTATGACACCGGGCTACAATTGTTCGCGATTGTTTTGAAGAACATTCGAATGGTTTGGCCACCCTGATCGCCCGACGGTTCCCATCGAACATTTATGAGACAAAACCGAGAGGTCAGATCAATTACAAAATCCTGCACTGGAAACACTTTCGCAGTTGTGGACGGCTTAGGCAGCATTTATCAATATTTCTGCAAGGAACTTCCAACGACTTGTTGAGTCCATGCCACGTCGAGCTGCTGCACAATGCCGGGTAAAAGGAGGTCCGACACGATATTAGGAGGTAGTACATGACTTTCGTCACCTCGGTGTATAATTACACATTTATTGTATTGAGACCGCCTTCTGTTCTAAGAATAGAACATTTTCAGGTTGCCGAGTTGTGTCAAAGTCATGATACAACTAGTCTGGCTGTTGTGCTTAAAGTTGAGTACTAAATCCAGAAATAATGATCACAAACATTCTGCAAAAGAGTATTTTATTCTTTAATTGTTTTTCGAGATGTGCCGATTCAGCCATCTCGTTGGTGGAATGTCAATGATGACCACACGAACGTAAGAACAACACAACACCCGGTCTCCAAGAGGAGAATATCTCCGACTCAACCGGGAACCGAACCCGGGCTCCTGCGCTTGGGAGTCGGCCGCGCTGACTGCGCAGCTACCGATGCGGACCTGGCGAAAGTGCGTTATCAGGCACGGCTTACAGTGAACTGTACACAGCATGCTGTGTTTGCTCGCCGCACTTCCACCAGGTAGTCGGCAGAATGTTTGTGGTCATTGTTTCCGGATATGATATTTAACATTAAGTACGTTAACCAGGCCGTTCTGTCATGAATTTAGAACGAAACCGGTCACAGCAAACTAAATGTGTGGCTGCATCTTTGATGTGATTTCGATTAACTAGTACAATCTCAACAAGTATAAATTACGCAGTTAACAATTTAAGCAGTAATTCTATAGAGTATTCTGAATCACTCTGTATATTTGCAAGCATAAGTCTCGTGTTGAATATGCAAAGATTTAAAACAAATAGTAACTGTCACTCTTTACCTATTTTTTTATTTTATTTTGTCACTCAGTGTAAAAGACAATAATACGAAATTCAGTACTCGATCACATCACTGCAACTTACCTAAATATGCGTCATTTGTGTTATGCAGTACTGTCATGAACACGCTAAATTGTTCAAAATGTAGGTGCAAAAGTGGAAGTTTTTCATCAGTGCAAAAGACGATTGTTATGTCGCCAAACGCAGGTTATGTATTACAATATTTTACACTGCTGGCCACCGTAAATGCAACACCCTGAAGGAAGCATCCGAATCAAGTGAAATTTACACCATGGGTTTGCAGCGATGAGATATGCAACTGATTAGAATTTCAGCGCTGACGCACATCACGCGCGCCTGTGGCGCCACCTCATAGCGCCATTTAAGGCTTGGCGATTTCGACGGGTGTACGTTCGGCACGTGTGTTTTCCTTGTGGTTGTTTCACAAGACGATCAGTTATGCCTCGTAGACAACAGCGAACATCGATTGACCAAGTATCCGAGTTCGACAGAGGAAGGATAGTGGCTTACCGAGATTGTGGATTATCATACAGAGAAATCGCTAGTCGTGTTGGACGAAACCAAACAACTGTAATGCGGATATGTGACCGTTGGATGCAGGAGGGTACGACGGACCGACGTGGTCGATCGCATTCACCTCGGTGCACCACTGCACGTGCTGATAGGCAAATTGTGCGCATGGCAGTGACGGATCGCTCAATGACATCCCGAACCATAGCACAGCACATTGCGTCTGTAACGCATCATCCAGTGTCTGCGCGTACCATTCGACGCCGTTTACAGCAGAGTGGTCTGTCCGCAAGACGTCCATTGCTTCGTCTACCATTGACGCAGAACCACAGACGTCTCCGTCGCCAATGGTGTGATGACAGACGGATGTGGACGGCAGAATGGAATGACGTTGTCTTTACTGACGAGGCACGCTTCTGTCTGCAGCACCACGATGGTCGGATTCGAGTGTGGAGACACCGTGGAGAGAGGATGCTGGACAGCTGTATTATGCACCGCCATACTGGTCTTGCACCGGGTATTATGGTATGGGGCGGTATTGGATATTACTCTCGCACGCCTCTAGTACGCATTGCTGGTACTTTAAATAACCGGCGCTACATATCCGAGGTGCTGGAGCCAGTTGTCCTTCCTTACCTTCAGGGCCCGGCCACAGCCATATTTCAACAGGATAATGCGCGACCACACGTGGCACGCATTGTCCAAAGGTTCTTCGTCAATAACCAGATTGAATTGCTTCCCTGGCCGGCTCGCTCTCCAGATCTTTCGCCGATAGAAAACATGTGGTCCATGGTTGCTCAACGAGTGACCCAGATTACATCCCCAGCTGCCACACCAGATGATCTTTGGCAACGTGTGGAAGCTGCTTGGGCTGCTGTACCCCAGGAACACATCCAACGTCTTTTTGACTCGATGCCGAGACGTGTGGCAGCGGTGATCTCCAACAATGGCGGCTACTCTGGCTACTGATTCTGGCAGGAACCACATGTCACACACGTCTGTAAACGCAATCATTTGATACTTGGTCAACATGTTACCTACAAAATAAATTTTGTTGTGCTACCTCTTGTCTTTCTTGGTGTTGCATTTACGGTGGCCAGCAGTGTATTTCTATATCTCTATCAGTTCTCTTAGTAATACTGCCTGAGACAATTTTGTCGTTAAAACTAACAACTGCTTCGTACTTTTACTGAAAAACTGAAAAACTGAAGGAGATGTAATGCTCATTATGTCCATACAGCCCTTGAAAATGGAGTTCGAGATCCGAAACACGTTGGAAAGTATAAAATAAAAATATTGTGCCCGAAGACAGAATATTATTAATAAAATATATGCGGCATCTACGAGGGGCGTTCAATAAGTAATGCAGCAAACTTTGTTCATGAGACCCAGAAAATATTACATACAGGCTCCCAGGTAGATGCCATTTTCCTTGACTTCCGGAAGGCGTTCGATACAGTCCCACACTGTCGCCTGATAAACAAAGTAAGAGCCTACGGAATACCAGATCAGCTGTGTGGCTGGATTGAAGAATTTTTAGCAAACAGAACACAGCATGTTGTTCTGAATGGAGAGACTTCTACAGACGATAAAGTAACTTCTGGCGTGCCACAGGGGAGTATTATGGGACCATTGCTTTTCACAATATATACATGACCTAGTAGATAGTGTCGGAAGTTCCATGCGGCTTTTCGCGGATGATGCTGTAGTATACAGAGAAGTTGCGGCATTAGAAAATTGCAGTGTAATGCAGGAAGATCTGCAGCGGATAGGCACTTGGTGCAGGGAGTGGCAACTGACCCTTAACATAGACAAATGCAATGTATTGCGAATACATAGAAAGAAGGATCCTTTATTGTATGATTATATGATAGCGGAACAAACACTGGTAGCAGTTACTTCTGTAAAATATCTGGGAGTAGGCGTACGGAACGATTTGAAGTGGAATGATCATATAAAATTAATTGTTGGTAAGGCGGGTGCCAGGTTGAGATTCATTGGGAGAGTCCTTAGAAAATGTAGTCCATCAACAAAGGAGGTGGCTTACAAAACACTCGTTCGAGCTATACTTGAGTATTGCTCATCAGTGTGGGATCCGTACCAGGTCGGGTTGGCAGAGGAGATAGAGAAGATCCAAAGAAGAGCGGCGCGTTTCGTCACAGGGTTATTTGGTAAACGTCATAGCGTTACGGAGATGTTCAGCAAACTCAAGTGGCAGACTCTTCAAGAGAGGCGCTCTGCATCGCGGTGTAGCTTGCTGTCCAGGTTTCGAGAGGGTGCGTTAATGGATGAGGTATCGAATATATTGCTTCCCCCTACTTATACCTCCCGAGGAGATCACGAATGTAAAATTAGAGACATTCGAGCGCGCACGGAGGCTGTCCGGCAGTCGTTCTTCTCGCGAACCATACGCGAGTGGAACAGGAAAGAGGTAATGACGGTGGCACGTAAAGTGCCCTCCGCCACACACCGTTGAGTGGCTTGCGGAGTATAAATGTAGATGTTTCTTGAAAACAGCTTGGTTTTGTTCATGATTCCAATACACCATAATATTTCGGCATGTTTTGGCTACAAAACTGTGTTTTCCAATATAATCTCCGTCCAGTGCGACGGCTTTACGTATTCTTACTGCGAGAACTCGTATGCTCGCATGGTACCACTCTGCTGGTCGACGTCGGAGCCAACGTCTTACTGCATCAGTAAACTTCCCATCATCCACGCCGCTTCTCGCAGAGTGCATTCTTCGGTGGGCCAAACATACGGAAGTCTGAATGTGCGAGATCCGGGCTATAGGAAGACGCGGAAGAGCTGTACAATGAAGTTTTGTAAGTTCCTCTCGGGGAGTGCAGACTTGTATGAAGCCTTGCGTTATTGTGGAGAAGGAGAAGTTGGTTTGCATTTTTGTGGCGACGAACGCGCTGAAATCGTTTCTGAAGTTTTCTTGGGGTAGTACAATATACTTCCTAGTTGATCGTTGCAGCCAGACATCAAACAGAATAACCCCTTCACAGTCCCAGAGGACCGTGACCACGAGTTTACCGGATGAAGGTACAGCTTCGAACTTTTTCTTCGGAGAAGAGATGATGTAGCTCCACTCTATGGATTGCCGTTTTGTTCCCGGTTCGAAGTGATGAACACATGTTTCATCGCCTGTGACGATGTTCGACAAAAGATTGTCACGATCAGCCTCGTAACACGCAAGCAATTTCCCACAGAGGCTCCATCAATGCTCTTTGTGGTCTGCAGTTAGGCGGCGAGGAACTCAACACGCACTCACCTTTGAGTACTCCGACTGGGGGTCGAGTGTATCAGCGGAACCAACAGAGATTTCCAGTTGAGCAGCGAGATATTTCACTGAGATCCGTCGATCGCCTCGAATGAGAGTGTCCGCACGTTCCAACATTGCAGGAGTCGCAGCTGTGTGCGACCGGTTGGCACGAAGGAGATCGAGCAGATTTGCGCGACTCACCCGTAGAAATTCTGCAAGCACCTATGAATGTTTGTGATGCTCTGATTTTTCGCCAAAAGAAACTCGGTTACATCTCCTTGCTTGGAACGCACCTCCGTTACATGCACCATTTTGAGGGCTATGCATAAATCGCCACCTATCGGAACTTCATGAAACTATGGGGTCTGAAGCGGGAATATTCCTCGATATCCCACAACAGATGCAACCGAAATTGGTAGAGAGAAAAAACGTGTTGCACTACTTATTGAATGTCCCTCGAAGAAGTTACAGTCACGGTCAGGCACGACTTAATGTCAATTAATAAGCTCTACGTCTTCAACGGGCCAAAAAATTTAGAAACTCGACAGTAGCTGACTGGAAACGTATAGCGTGGCTTGAATATTCATGATGAGCGTGCAGTTGACATTCTGTCTTACACAGCTGGTGTCCACAGGGCTGCACGCTTACGTTTCTACTTTGACGAAACCTTATTCAGGTCTCTTATCTCGCCCGATTGTCCCACCGCTACATCACTCGGTCTTAATCCCAAATAAAATCACTGAGACCATATGAAACAGTAGGCGAAACGTAGCAATCAACATCACAGCAATTTGGCAACGCTACGGGACCTAATAATCAACAAGTGGCTTCAGCAGAATAGAAACTTCTGGAGGCGGTTTTACCGGGTATTACCGTGGTGTCTCCCGGTAGTCACTAATTTTTGTCCACTGTGCTTACAAAAGAAATTAAGCAGGAAGAGTATCGAGGCATATAGCTGAAGACCTTAATTTAATTGAAAATCTTCAAAAGTATAGCCGTCGATGTTGAATGGCTGGTTATGATGTTTTATCATTTTAGACAAAGAAATCTCTTAGAGATCTGGGACCATCTTTTGCAGTGAATGAAAATGTACTAGTCTTGGTCACGAACATAATTTTAATTTGACATCTCATCGTTACCAGATACAAGTTGAGCAGAAACTCAGATTGGGTAAGGATGGAACTGCAATAACGCTACCTGAGGATTTAAAATCATGTTTACTGGGAGATGCTGAGGAGGCTTTTGGAAGAGGAGCAGGAGGAGAGAGGGGTGCTGAGTCGATGATCCAGGCCTTAAGAGAAACGACTGATGAAAAGAAGACTGTTTACGAGAAATGGTTAAACTCAAAAAGGCAGGAAGCTAGAGATCATTACAACACAATAAAGAGAGAACCAAGAAGGATGGTTATTCGAGCTAAAGAGGTGACGTGGGAGAAGAAACGTCTCGCCTTATAACATTTAGTTGGATGCAACATGACATCAGAAGTTTGGCGATTTATACATCAGGTGAGATCCCTGCTAAAATTGGGAGCTTGAATGTTTGCCATCTCTCAAAGGAAGACACATTTTAAAGGTCTTCTGTCACAGAACAAGGTTGCATTTAGAAAAGAGGAGAATCAAGTGGATATTTATGCTGTGGAAGAGGTGACTGACAATGAAGTTTATCACTCCCTTCAAAACACAAAAAATGGAAATGCAACCGGTTCTGGAGGAAAAGTAATGCTATTATTGAAGCAACATTAGTAGGCATTTTTAATATACTGGTTCAAGGGGATGAAGTACCCCAAGAATGGGAGATATCATATATTACCGCCAACATAACAAAGGGAGCAGGAGAAATTCGGCTAATTACAGGGAAATGAGTGTAACGGCTTCGTTGAGTAGTTGTTCAGTAGTATATTAACTAACTGATTGGGAAAGGTTGTGGATGTCGTTGCATCTCAGGAACAGTTGGGTTTTGTTGCTGGGAAAAGCTGTCATAATAATATCTTTTGTGTGCGCCAGAATTATCAGAAAATGATCGCAAAAAGTCAAGCTTTCCATTTGGTGTTTGTCGATTCAAAAAGGGCCTATGATTCCATGCCAAGGAAGTAGCTATGGACAGCATTGGAAAATTTTAAAGTGAATGGTATATTAAAAGAATTGGAAATGAGAGGCAGTTATCAAGGTTGGTGGTGAGATGTCGGAAAATTTTAAAACAGGGATTAAGGAATGGACGTTCTAGGTCACCAACCTTGTTTAAGCTGTATTTAGAGGCCGGTTTTGGTTACTAGAGTAGATAGTACAGCAGTATTGGTGAGGCAATACAGCGTCATTGTTTGCATTCATTACTGTTTGCCAACGCTCAAGTACTAATGGCTCTAGGTAAGGATGATGCCATGTATCAGATGAAAAAGTTAATGGATGCTTGTAAACAATAGGGTATAGCAATCAATATGGATGAAACAGAATACCTTGTTGTTGGAAGTGGGTAAGGTTAGGATTTAGATTTTGAGTCTGGCTGGGCGAGAAAGGTGGAAGTATTCAAGTATCTGAATTCACCAATCGACCAATCAATAAGACCGGCAGTTTTGATGCGGAGGTAACAGTTAGATCATTATATGGTATCTTTTGAAGTCCGCACATATCCAGACGAACAAAGAAAGTAGTTCTACTTGCTGTGGTTAAAAGTATATATGACTCAGTGTGTTGGACGCTCAACGAGGAATGAGGAAAACTGAGGGGAATGAAATGGACGGGTTACGACGGAGCTTGAGAGTGGTCCGCTTGGATCGAGTGAGAAATGAATATGTAGGAACAGAGATGGATGCCGTAGAACCAGTGAGAAACATGACTGTTGCTTGAGTGCTGATTGTGAGGTGGTGTGGACATGTCCGACGGATGGAGGAACGATGATGGTCTCCGTGTTTGGCAAACTGGTCTCCGCCAGGGAGAAGGAGCCGAGGGAGGCCGAGGGTAACGTGGGGGGAAAGTATAACAAAGCCATGGACAGCAGTGGTCTATCGGAAAAAGACTGACAGGATAGAAGTTTGTGGCTTCTGAGTACGGGCAACTGCTAACAGGTGGAAACGCCTACTTTCCCAAAGATCTAGCGAGAAGCGGTAGGCTACTGTACATGGTTTTTGACAGATCTTATGACAGCATTACCCCGTAGTGTGTAAAGATGAGATGATAAAATAGTGTTGGTGACCAAGACTAAGATATTTCCATTCAATGATGATGACGATGAAGATGAGCAGGTTTTCCACCTACGGCAGACAACACTTTTAAAGTCACTTCTGATAATGCCCCCGATTGTATAAAGAGAAATTAGCATTTTAGAAGGATTTGTGGCCAGAGGTGCAGCAACGGCGGCCGGATTTAGGGCGGTGAGCAAGGCGGCCTGAGTCAGCCGGGCCACTGCCAGGTTGGCAGAGCGGCCCCCGATGTCCGCCGCCGCCAACGCCACGCTTGCACCACAGCGCCGGCCACCCCCAGCCGCTAACGAAAGACAGCCACGCCGAAATAGACGCGCCTTTGAGTCGTGAATCACGACTCGATGCGACCTAAAGCTGTCAGCCCTGGTGATTCGGAGAACTTAAATAAACGCGGGGGAAAAATATCCCTACGTCTCCGTTTTTCTATTGTTTTCACTCCGTGACCAGAATAAATACTTCAGATACTTTGTATCAGACAGTGATCAGGATTCATCACCAAGCGGTAGTGTCTGTCGACGTGAAGTCTGAGACACTGTGGCTAGCAAGTAGACACAGTTCTTCGCGGCTCCCCAGAGTACAACTGGCACGCCCTCTGCCGCAGCTCTGCGCTTAAATACGGGCGCGCGGTCACGTCTTGCCACTACGCCGAGTATAATGGTACAAGTTGTCATCCCTAAATATCATCACTGCTTCTTCGGTTCACTGTGGATTACACCTATTGAACACCTATGTATGATTACAAAGACAACCCCTTAGTAGGAAAAGAAATGAATGTTCGAGTTTAAACTTCTGTCGACAGCGAGGTCATTAGAGACTGCTCATCGCAGAAAATGCACAGATGAGTAAATTGGATATCCAGACTACGATTAACTTATTTGTTTGCTCAGACCGTAAAACACCAGAAGTACATTGCCTGACAGAAAAGTTGAACGACTTGATAGGATGTCACTGTAACTTCGTAAACGTGCGCGCCATCGGTGGTTGTGTAAATGATTATTATACACTACTGGCCATTAAATTTGCTGCACCACGAAGATGACATGCTAAAGACGCGAAATTTAACCGACAGGAAGAAGATGCTGTGATATGCAAATGATTAGCTTTTCGGAGGATTCACACAAGGTTGGCGCCGGTGGCGACACCTACAACGTGCTGACCTGAGGAAAGTTTCCAACCGATTTCTCATACACAAACAGCAGTTGACCGGCGTTGCCTGGTGACACGTTGTTGTGATGCCTCGTGTAAGTAGGAGAAATGCGTACCATCACGTTTCCGACTTTGATAAAGGTCGGATTGTAGCCTATCGCGATTGCGGTTTATCGTATCGCGACATTGCTGCTCGCGTTGGTCGAGATCCAATGACTGTTAGCAGAATATGGAATTGGTGGGTTCAGGAGGGTAATACTGAACGCCGTGCTGGATCCCAACGACCTCGTATCACTAGCAGTCGAGATGACAGGCATCTTATCCGTACGGCTGTAACGGATCGTGCAGTCACGTCTCGATCCCTAGTCGATAGATGGGGACGTTTCCAAGACAATAACCATCTGCACGAACAGTTCGACGACGTTTGCAGTAGCATGGACTATCAGCTCGGAGACCATGGCTGCGGTTAGCCTTGACGCTGCATCACAGACAGGAGCGCCTGCGATGGTATACTCAACAACGAAACTGGGTGCACGAATGGCAAAACGTCATTTTTCGGATGAATCCAGGTTCGGTTTACAGCATCATGATGGTCGCACCCGTGTTTGGCGACATCGCGGTGAACGCACATTGGAAGCGTGTATTCGTCATCGCCATACTGGCGTATCACCCGGCGTGATGGTATGGGGTGCCATTGGTTACATGGCTCGGTCACCTCTTGTTCGCATTGACGGCACTTTCAACAGTGGACCTTACATTTCAGATGTGTTACGACCAGTGGCTCTACCCTTCATTCGATCCCCGCTAAACCCTTCATTTCAGCAGGATAATGCACGACCGCATGTTGCAGGTCCTGTACGGGCCTTTCTGGATACAGAAAATGTTCGACTGCTGCAGTGGCCAGCACATTCTCCAGATCTCTCAACAATTGAAAACGTCTGGTGAATGGTGGCCGAGCAACTGGCTCGTCACAATACGCCAGTCACTACTCTTGATGAACTGTGGTATGGTGTTGAAGCTGCATGGGCAGCTGTACCTGTACACGCCATCCAAGCTCTGTTTGACTCAATGCCCAGGCGTATCAAGGCCGTTATTACGGCCAGAGGTGGTTGTTTTGGGTACTGATTTCTCAGGATCTATGCACCCAAATTGCGTGAAATAGTAATCACATGTCAGTTCCAGTATAATACGTTTGTCCAATGAATACACGTTTATCATGTGAATTTCTTCTTGGTGTAGCAGTTTTAATGGCCAATAGTGTATTTGCAGTTCTCTGTGACAGGCAAAATGGCCACCAGAGTGCAACAGTGTTGTGTGTATTTAGTGTTGTTGTCAAAGTTACGGTCGACCACTTCTGACCACCGCAAGAGAGGACCACCGTGTTGTGTGCCAAGCACATCGTAAGCCACCTGCGCCAATTATTTGAGAATTAGTAATGGGCCAGCTGCAACATTCTGCATCATTCCACACCACGGTTCGGGGTCTAGCAGCAGCAGAACAAGGGAATTACCGCCTCTTGCTTAGGCTGCCACTAAGATTACAACACAAACGGTTGTGTTTACAGTGGTGCAGTAACGAATCTATTAACGATCTGGAATATTCAGTCACTTGAAACTCACACTGGCACGTACAGAAATTTGTTAACTGTGTTCCTTCCCCCTTACGAATTTATTTTCGTGTTTGTCACCCAATCTTGAAGTTCTTTATTATGCGTCTACACCATATTACTGTTTCACCTACGTGGTTTGATATGCTATGTTTTTATTCTTGTATCTATAAGCCTCTATGTGAGGTGCACATCTGTAGAGTTTTCAGTCCCTGCGTATAGTGTTTATTTTATGCCGTTGTTATTCCAGAGGCCATAGATTACCTAAAGATGCAACACTCGCACCGAACGAGGTAACTTCTCAGAAATCAATCGTGGCAAGTGGTAAAATTCCTTACTAGGTAAAGTACTTAATAAACCTCACGGTAGTGTTAACAAACAGAGCTAACATATCGTTCCCATTTACGATAAGCAGTCATAAAGTATTAATTATCGCCTCGACAACTACGGTACTGTGGCGCGGAGCTTTCAGTATTTGACAGGACTGCAGACAAGTACCTCCAAGCAAATGAAAAATTAATTAAGTAACCATTTTTTGAGGTGATAATTAAAAGATTATGACTTTCACTCGTACAATTACCATCATTAATATCAGGCACTGCGGTTTCTATCTATTCGTAGAGAAAATACCTTCCGATACGACAGGTGCATTGTCAATGCAGAAACCAAGAGTGGCACTGGAGTGGGTGTCGTAAAGAATAAACTGAAAGGAGTTGCCTCAAGTTCTATTCTAGATGGCCCTTGTGCATTTCTGGCCTGTAATTTTAATTTTACCTTCAGTCATGGTAACGGTTGGTTTACTGCTGCCGTTGAAACGACTGGTTGTAGTGCTCCTGCTGCTGCTGGATTACAGAGTTTTGATTCACGTCATGTGATTTCTTACCTCACCTATCATATTGGCGAGCTAGCTAATAAAGTTTTTGGCAGGTCAAAGAAGCATATACAAAATGGTATAAATGTTGTCAAATGTCTTCCGTCCCCTTCTTCCATTCCCTTATGAGAATGAGCGCGCAACTGCTTAACTATGTGCTTGTAGAGGTCGCTTCAACAGTTGCTGGCTCGCTTTTTACAAAATGCACTCGCACAGTGGCTGCAACGACGTCTCTCCAGAGGGCAGGGCATGGCGGGTCGCAGCTGACTGACCTTTCTGTGTTCCTGCCCTCTCCTCCTCCTGCAGCATCCTGAGCACCGCCGAGTTCGCCAGATTGGGGGCTGCGAGTGTACGGAAGTCGATTCTGTAACAGGAAAAAATTCACCATTTCAGGTCTTCAATGATACTACGTCAACAGCATGAAAATGTGTATGTTTGCGCATGCGGCTTCATTTCCTAAATCATGTAGACTTGGAGAACGTGGGACCTGTAAGGTACTTTAAGACGTACACCTATGGGAAATTAAACCGGAGAAGGCGACGTTGTTACCAACATGAATGGAATAGTTCGACGTGTCATGTGACAGGGATATCATTTCGGGTCGCACCATGTCAGGGGTGTATCCTGGGTATGTCGATAACTACCGCCAACAAACTGCTGTAGGTATGAGCTAACCGTCAACTGTCGCAGATTATGACAGTGGTGAGACTGATCAAAGCCTACCAAACCAGTAGACAATCCAAAGTTTGACAACAGCCACCACCAATGACATCGTGTCTCACCGGTAAACGATAATGGAACCGACAGTACGACCTTGTGACTACAGTAAGCTTGTGACTCACCTTGACCTACTGCACGACAATGCAGAACCAGCGTCCACAGTATAAAACTGCACAACAGGAAATCATCTAAATTTTACACGCTTTTACAGCTCATGTTATATGGGGCCTCAACTACACTGGAAACCATTGATGCTTTAATCAACGCAAGCAGTGGCTAGTGCATTTCTCTATATATCACTACCCTTCTCTGGATACCCCTGTTCAGGGTTAATAACTTCCCTTTTTGAAAGTTTAAGAAGTAGCTTGTATTCTATTAAACGTAAAACTTCGGTGGCCAGAACTTCCCAATAACCGAAACACAACAGCAGAATGCAGGTTGCATGGAAAATGCTGCTCTCATCTTAGTCTGATTCATACAGTTTCATCTGTAGGATAGAAACTGAGTATGAACCTGTAGATGGCACGGTTATTAGTAACCGCGGCAACTGAAACACTGTCTTCCTGATTTAATTTACACTAGTGACCCGCACCAGTGACAATAAGCATCTACGATTGGACAACGGCCGGCCGGAGTGGCCGTGCGGTTCTAGGCGCTACGGTTTGGAACCGAGCGACCGCTACGGTCGCAGGTTCGAATCCTGCCTCGGGCATGGATGTGTGTGATGTCCTTAGGTTAGTTAGGTTTAAGTAGTTCTAAGTTCTAGGGGACTGATGACCACAGAAGTTAAGTCCCATAGTGATCAGAGCCATTTGAACCATTTTTTGATTGGACAACTTGTCTGTCGCAGCGATAATTTTGTTCACGGGCTACTCCATAGAGTTATGATTAATATTCAGAGAAAACATCAGGTGATTAAATATCATCACTTTCGTATAACTTAAACGATTTAAACAATGTTAGCCAAGGTAGTTTTCAGGATGCACAAATACAGGTTCAAATGGCTCTGAGCACTATCGGACTTAACATCTGAGGTCATGTCACCTAGAACTTAGAACTACTTAAATCTAACTAACCTAAGGACATGGCACACATCCATGCCCGAGGCAGGATTCGAACCTGCGACCATAGCAGTCGCGCGGTTCCGGACTGGAGAGCCTAGAACCGCTCGGCCAACGCACCCGGTCACAAATACAGGCGACAGTTATTGAACTATGTGAAAAAAAACTAAATTAGGTACAAACTACGGCGTGCACAACACGAAAACGTCACTACAGGTATTCGGATTTAGGTTATGACATGTTCGATATGCCCGTCATCACTAGATGACATGGCGCAGACGAATAGCGAAATTCTGCATGACCCGCTGAAGTGTCGGAACATCGATGCTGTCGATGGCCTCCCGATTTTTTTTTTTTTAGCTCACAAGCCAGGTCGGTTTCTATCCTAAGATTATTAATTCATATTAGTACGAAAGGACCATATGGTTGAATTGGTTTTGGGTTATTGCTGTACACCTTGTCTTTAATATAGACCCGAAAAAAGAGTCGCATGTGTTCAGATGTGAAGGACTTGGCGGCCAATTGAGGCCCATGCCAGTGGCTTCTGCGTACCCAAGAGCCAAAATGCGGTCCCCAAAGTGCTGCTCCAGGAAATCAAACACTCTCCTGCTTCGATGGAGTCGAGCTCCGTCACTTCCATCACTCCGTCATCTTCCATAACCTTCACGTACCGTTTGGTAGTCACCGTACCATCAAGGAATATCGCACCGATTATTCACTGACTGGACGCTGCACACCACAGTGTCACCAGTTGAGGGTGAAGAGACTTCTCGATCGCAAAATGCGTATTATCAGTCCCCCAGATGCACTAATTTTGCTTACTGACGTACCCATCCAAATGCAGAACTACAGACCTATATCTCTAAAGTCGATCAGTTGTAGAATTTTGGAACACGTATTATGTTCGAGTATAATGACTTTTCTGGAGACTAGAAATCTACTCTGTAGGAATCAGCGTGGGTTTCGAAAAAGAAACCCAGCTCGCGCTATTCGTCCACGAGATTCAGAGGGCCATAGACACGGGTTTCCAGGTAGATGCCGTGTTTCTTGACTTCTGCAAGGCGTTCGATACAGTTCCCCACAGTCGTTTAATGAACAAAGTAAGAGCATACGGACCATCAGACCAATTGTGTGATATACATATATATATATATATATATATATATATATATATATATATATATATATGACCGTGTGTATAACATCGGAAGTTCACTGAGGTTTTTTGCGGATGATGCTGTAGTATATCGAGAGGTTGGAACAATGGAAAATTGTACTGAAATGCAGGAGGATCTGCAACAATTGACGCATGATGCAGGGAACGGCAATTGAATCTCAATGTAGACAAGTGTAATGTGCTGGAATTTATAGAAAGAAAGATCCTTTATCATTTAGCTGCAATATAGCAGGTCAGCAACCGGAAGCAGTTAATTCCATAATTATCTGGGAGTAGGCATTAGGAGTGATTTAATGACCATATAAAATTAATCGTCGGTAAAGCAGATGCCAGACTGAGTTTCATTGGAAGAATCCTAAGGAAATGCAGTCCGAAAACAAAGGAAATAGGTTACAGTACACCTGTTCGCCCACTGCTTGAATAATTCTCAGCGGTGTGGGTTCTGTACTAGATAGGGTTGATAGAAGAGATAGAGTAGATCCAATGGAGAGCAGTACGCTTCGCTACAGGATCATTTAGTAATCGCGAAAGCGTTACGGAGATGATAGATAAACTCCAGTGGAAGACTCTGCAAGAGAGACGCTCAGTAGCTCGGTACGGGCTTTTGTTGAAGTTTCGAAAACATACCTACACCGAGGAGTCAAGCAGTATATTGCTCCCTCCTACGTATATCTCGCGAAGAGACCATGAGGATAAAATCAGAGAGATTAGAGCCCACACAGAGGCATAGGGACAATTTTTCTTTCCACGAACAATACGAGACGAATAGAAGGGAGAATCGATAGAGGTACTCGATGTACCCTCCGCCACACACCGTCAGGTCGCTTGCGGAATATGGATGTAGAGGTAGATATAGATGAAAGTGGGCTTTTTCGTTGAACCATACAGTGCATGGGCACACTAATTCCCATCATGCTATGCGGCCAACTGTTCAGAAGTTATAACGATTTTTTTCATGTCGGTCAATAACTGTCACCCTGCATTACCTGTTTCATATTTAATTGGTGTTTGAAATAATGTCTCGTGGGAACGATGGGAGCTGCGAGTTACCGCGATACCCGGTCCAACAAACTGCAGGGCGTTTGGCACGAGCTACGACCGTTTTCGGTTTTTGACTTTAGTGCCAGTCTGATGAGAACTACATTTTTTGAGTGACCATTTCTCACACTTCCATTCACTCCGCTTAAATATTAACTCTATAACAACAAAACATCTTATCAGCTCAATATCTGGTATGGCTTGGACTGCAGGTCGTTCAGGAAGTCACCGGTAGCTCGCGCTAACCTCCCGGTAGCGGCAGCTCGCGCCAAGCTGGCACTGCAGTCAGGCGGACTTACGGCTGTCTCTCATCCCGATAAACCATCCTCATAAATCGGTCTATTAGTGAAACCCATATCAAAATCCCTACAGCAGTTCCTGAGTTTGCCCAAACACACAAACAGATACCGTGGTGGGGTACTTTATATATGTAGACAGAGGAAGATAAATGGATACACAGATGACAGAGAATATGGAAAGACATTCCAATCTTACTGCAACATTGTCTGCAGGACAAGTATTTAATACACTACAAAGCGCAATATGACGTCAAGAAATCGAATCCATAATTCAGAACAGTAGATCGAACGTAGGATCCACATGTAGATGGAAGCACTCATCATTTCCTAGATTTTTTCGCGAGATCAAGGATTTCATTTAATTAGCCCACGTTTCTATCATAGTCATTAATGTAGTAATTTCACTCATTTCTTCTTTCATTTTATGTTAGTTATTCCTTCGTAATGTACAAAGAAACCCACAGTCACGTCATCATTCTTCCATTATCGAAATTGCATATGGACCTATTAATAGGCTGATATGAAACTGAATATTAAAAAAAGAAGTCTGTTCGACATCCCTATGAGTGTTCTGCTTGAAATGCATAGGCATTCTTTTAATATGCAAATTAGTGAAGAAAGATGAAGTGGCGGCATGTTATGTCATGATAACAAATAATGTAGGTTAATTCTTACAAAGAGGAAAACAGCAACCAGCCGCTATTAATACTGCTATTTATTTAGGTAAATAGCGCCGTTACCGGTTTCGAACTGGGAGGTTCATCATCAGACGGCTGTTCACATGATTTTTCAAGATACACTTTACATTATCGTCATGATAACAAGTTTTAAAGGTTTTAAGTGGGCTGCTTCTGTGTTGGCAGCGTTGTGTAGCGCTATGCATTGGATCTCTGACTCCGCTTTCTTTGTAAGAGACTCTGTGGCTGGTTGGACTCGTTGTTGGGAGTTAATCGCCAGTAGTGTTGGGCAGTTGGAAGCTAGTCGCCAGCAGTGATGGAAGTACTGTCGGGCAGTTGGAGGTGAACAGCCAGCAGTGATGGATGTTAAATGTGAGGAGTTAGCATTAATGGAGGGTAGAGGTCTGAAGTGTTAGCGTAGACTAACGATCTGGAAGTATCCGACTTGTAGATTGAAAATTATTCATGATTATATATCTTTGTACTGGATGTCAATGACGATTTATATTTGTGTTTGAACTGGATGTCACATTATTAAGATAAAAAAATACATTATTTGGTTTGCAACAAAATCTTTTCTTTGCTAACCACATGCCTATTAGTAGTTAGTGGCTTTAGTAGTTAGAAACTTTTCTTTAGCTGGTAGTATTGACGCTCTGTATTGCAATAGTTCGCGTAATGAAGATTTTTGTGAGGTAAGTGCTTAATGAAATTTATAGGTTGTTGTTAGGATTTCTATTTAGTTAGAGCCATTCTTTTGAATTAATTATTTGAAGTCAGGTTATCTAATTTTTGAGCAGTCACATTGCGTTGCGCTTGGATATTGTGGGTCTCAGTCATTCAGCAATTTTAGTAAGCCACACTCATTTAAATAAAGAAGTTTCAAGGTCATTGCCTAGAACTGAGTCATCTTTAACCTCCTTGTACACCATTTACGAGATCCAGTTAAGACATTCCACCTGTGCTGCCGTGTTCTGCAGCTTAAAAAGTTCTTGTGTGAGACGTAGTTGATCAAAATCTGATAGAATAGCACCGAAACATGAGAGATGAACAGTATTTTACTCTCCCATGGTGCTTGATTTACTTTTACTGTCTGATCTTGAAACAGATCGAGAGTAATTCTGATATTTAACAGCAGAGATGACTAATTATAATTGTAAAAATAATCTTCACCGTTCAAGCAATATGACGTACTTATTGCCCAATAAACCTAAGATGCTCTTCCAGACCTCCCCTCTTCCTTAATTCGAAAACATTGCTAAATCATTAATGGCATAACCAGTTCATTTCAAAACACAATTTTGTGGTGTGAATGTAACGATACTCCATAAAGCTGACCCTGCTTTGCAATTACTTAACCTTTGCTTATCCCTTAGGCTTCTGACGTGGGTCGAAGAAATTAAGTCTGGATAATTTTCTTTGTGGAGCAAATGCGGTCGGACATATTCTGGAATAAAAATTAATACAAATGGTTTCACGTTGGTTCCGTGATTTGGCTTTGATTGGCTTAACTGTTTTTCCGAATTCTCGTGACAGGGTCTCCCGTATGATGCGGATATACTGTCTGCAACGTTTGATAGACGCAAAGGAAAAGGAAAAGAAGAATCATACAGGACAGGAGAGAGCGTGATTCCTCAATCTGGACCAGCCGATGTGGCCGAGCGGTTCTAGGTGCTTCAGTCTGGAACCGCGCGATCGCTACGGTCGCAGGTTCGAATCCTGCCTCGGACATGGATGTGTCTGATGTCCTTAGGTTAGTTAGGTTTAAGTAGTTCTAAGTTTCAGGGGACTGATGACCTCAGATGTCCCATAGTGTTCAGAGCCACCATTTGAACCTCGATCTGGTGAGCCTTTGCCATATTATGATCGTTTGAAAAGACCACTCCGTAATCGAAATATAAGCTATGCAATGGAGCCTTTGGTAATGAATAGGCTGTAGGCTACAGCGTAAAACACAAAATTACATTATTGTTAGCTTCCTGTTAGAAACTTTATTTGCAGCCACGCCGGTGTTTTAAAGGCATACGGTCGGCTGGTGGAAAGAATAGACGAGTTTCTCCGTGGATGCTGGCGTAGCTCCCCATAAATCGAAATCTGAGGGAAACGCTATTTCAACAGAATGGTCCTTTCTCTCAACATTTTATTGGAAAATGATTTCCAGAGAGCTTTATGTTCCGCTGCGCTTACACCTTCACTCCACCGCACTCTTTCTCCTAACGTTGCCATAGCACTGACAGATATAGTGGTCTACAATTTTGTATAGCGCTCCTCTGTCTTCTCTCGTACACTCATCGCGCGATTCCAGCTGAGCACAACCCGTAATTTTACGAGCGGCGGTACTTCCTGCTATCAAGAGAGCGTTTACTACATACAGTCTCTTGCAGGTGTGCCACACGCAACACAGCACATGCCGCGCGCGTCCTTGAGCTCTGCTGTAAGGATGATGTCACCAGTTAGATTAATACGAAGTCTGTCATGTATTAAATTGTACTCTCGTTGTATCAGAAGCAAATTATTTCATAATTTGCTACACCTGTCGAGGGACAAGGAAGGGATGCAGTGGTTGCGAAGGGAGTGAGACACGGTTGTAGCCTCTCCGCGATGCTGTTCAATCTGTATATAGAGCAAGCAGTAAAGGAAACAAAAGAAAAGTTCGGAGTAGGTATTAAAATCCATGGAGAAGAAATAAAAACTGAGGTTCGCCGATGACATTGTAATCCTATCAGAGACAGCAAAGGACTTGAAAGAGCAGTTGAATGGAATGGACCGTGTCTTGAAAAGAGGGTATAAGATGAATATCAACAAAAACAAAACGAGGATAATGGAATGTGGTCGAATTAAGTCGGGTGATGCTGAGGGAATTAGACTAGGAAATGAGACACTTAAAGTAGTAAGGGAGTTTTGCTGTTTGGGGAGCAAAATAACTGACGATGGTCGAAGTAGAGAGGATATAAAATGTAGACTGGCAATGGCAAGGAAAGCGTTTCTGAAGAAGAGAAATTTGTTAACATCGAGTGTTGATTTAAGTGTCAGGAAGTCGTTTCCGAAAGTATTTGTATGGAGTGTAGCCATGTGTGGAAGTGAAACATGGACGATAAATAGTTTAGACAAGAAGAGAATAAAAGCTTTTGAAAAGTGGTGCTACAGAAGAATTCTGAAGATTAGATGGGTAGATCACATAACTAATGAGGAGGTATTGAATAGAACTGGGGAGAAGAGGAGTTTGTGGCACAACTTGACTAGAAGAAGGGATCGGTTGGTAGGACATATTCTAAGGCATCAAGGGATCACAAATTTAGTACTAGAGGGCAGCGTGGAGGGTAAAAATCGTAGAGGGAGACCAAGAGATGAATACACTAAGCAGATTCAGAAGGATGCAGGCTGCAGTACGTACTGGGAGATGAAGAAGCTTGCACAGGGTAGAGCAGCATGGAGAGCTGCATCAAACCAGTCTCAGGACTGAAGACCACAACAACAAACAACACCTGTTGGAATGTCTACGTTCACAGTAGCGTCTTACGTCTGTTAATTTTTTTAATGCAATGTTATGTACGAGGAAACGTTCTATAAAAATAGACAGTGAAATTAGATTAGAACTTGACAAATCTGCTATGTATGTCATGAATCGTAGCATCGTAGTAGCCTTTGACTATACGGTTCATGAGTAACAATCAAACCTCACAGTACTTCGGTGCTAGCGCGCATGGAGATGTGAAATATAATTGTCGCTTGGATTCGGTGGCAGATAACGAAATTTAGATGCTTGAGGTCATTCGTCTGAAACTGGTACTTTTCTAGTGTCTTGTTGTTGCATATAAATCCTTTACACAGACTATACTTGAGTACCGTTCAATAGTGACAGAACCATTTCAAGTTGTGTCAGCAGGAGACAGAGAGGAAAGAAGTCGGGACTGGCAGAAACTCGAAGAAAGTCGCCGAATGTGACTTTTGTTTCAGGGCAACATAAGCGAACGTATTTTAGCTTCGTATATATTATTGCTGTAGGGAATATAAAGGTAAAATCAGAGCACTAACAACTCACAGAGGCATAGACACAGTCATCTTTTTTTACGCTCTGCAAGTGAATTTGAAACTGTGATCTGCGATTCAATAAAAGTTGCCCTCCATTGTGTACGTTTGCAAATTGTAGATTTAGGTGCAAAAGTTGGTAACTAACGGCGATGAATCGTGTGGTTATCAGCGAAAGTATTAAATCCCTTAAATTAACTTTCAGAACGAGGCGTGGGCTCTAGAATAACTGTACCTCCTAAACAGTTTGAAACTACCTCTGCCTGAGTTCTCCAGACAAAGTAACCTCTTTGGTAATGGTCCGCAGCTCGTGGTCTAGTGGCTACCGTTGCTGCCTCTGGATCACAGGGTCCCGGGGTCGATTCCTGGCCAGGTTGGGGATTTTCCTCCGCCTGGGTGTTGGTGTTGTCCTCATCATTTCATCGTTATCATCATCACTCGTGACAGTGGCTAGACTGGACTGTTTACAAAAAATTGGGCTGTTTAAAAATTGGGACTTTGTACGGGCGCTGATGACCGTGCAGTTGAGCGCCCCACAAACCAAACATCATCGTCATCTTTGGCAATGATCGAGGCAAGTGCAAAGAAATCACAAGTAAATTTAAAATGAATTTTATCGTTGTCTAAAACAGAGAACAAGCATCGAAGAACCTAAGATTCCATTTCCATCATTAAATTGAATGTTTCTGGTAAACATGTCACATTAAAGGACAACGCCTTATGTAGAAGAAGATCAAGCTATCACGTTTTGTTGGAGCGCTCAGGGAAGATACGTATTGGTAAGTAATGTTTACTGACAGATGTTAGTGGTACCTCCAGGCGCTTTTCGTTTCATTGATGCGTATCTTCTCCAACTATACGATAACACAACGTGCCCTTTATGAGCAACTTCACTTGTTATACGATTTAACTTCCTTTTGAGATGAGTTATCAACATGTTACATACAGCGTGGAAGGATGCTGTTTATATCAGTCGGAAGTACTTGGCTATGATATTACATAATGTTTATTAATGTTAAGGGCCGGCCGGAGGGGCCGAGCGGTTCTAGGCGCTTCAGTCTGCAACCGCGCGACCGCTACGGTCGCAGGTTCGAATCCTGCTTCGGGCATGGATGTATGTGATGTCCTTAGGTTAATTAGGTTTAAGTAGTTCTAAGTCTAGGGGACTGAAGACCTCAGAAGTCCCATAGTGCTCAGAGCCATTTGAACCATTTCGACTACGACAAGACTTCCAATGAATCTGACAAACAGCCTTTACTGTTAAAGTCCTTGACATTTTTAAGTGAGCTAACTCACGTAAGGATCGTGAGAACAAGATGTGATCAGCATGCATACATAGACATATGAACTGGTATTTTTCCCTAGCTTACTACGCTAATGGAATGGAACAGAACGTTACTAATCTGGCGCAACCTACCCTCTGCCATGCACTGAAGAATGTCAACGGAATATTTGTACAGAAGTATATGTAGATTACGAAATTATCAAAATTGTTGATGAGTCCAGCGCCGAACTTTTCTTGTATAGGGCGATACCAACTGGATCCAGTGATGAGCAGTATAAAGAATTTTCAGGTATAATAACACAATCTACTCGCTATTCAATACAGTAAGTCGATCTGTCTAGGTATTACAAATTAAAATACAATATACTGGGATATACTGCCGTAGGCGCTCTGTAATTGTTGAGACATTACCGTCCCAAAACAGGCCATGTCGTCGCATTAAACAACTATACTGTTTGGCATGTGTATTGCATGCATTCAGTATTGATGAAAACGAGTTGCCGACGGATGTTTTGTCAGTCCTCAAGAAAGAAGTCACCCACACTTGAATAGTAATGTTGGTAGTTGAAATCTGTGCAAAATCTCTTTCAAGGTACTATTTTTGGTACGTTCAGCTTGTAGTATGTCATCTACCAGCTGATCTGCACGTGCGTCAGCACTTTTATTCACAAAATGGGAAAAGTACTAATATAACGTACAGCAGCACAAAATGTTGGAGATTACAATCCTCTAAAATCGAGCTACGAAAAAATGGTTCCGTGCAAGATGCCAACTTGCTTCCTCAAATTATTAGTTTGTCACTATAAAATTGGAATATTTCACTCCCAAATATGTCACCGTTACGCGTATCATGCTCTCCTGGATGCAACTCAACTGTTGCACGTTCTACATTAAATCGAAACAATTTAGAGAACAAAACAAACTTGAATTTTGTGTTATTCCATATACGATGTCTCTACACCAAATATTTTCGGACCATGAAGATTTGTATCGCCAGTAAAAGGCGTACCGTAGACATACGAGGGTTGACTGAAAAGCAATGCCTCCACTCTTCAACTGTTGGCAGCATTGGTATGAGGCAGGTACTGGGTTGTTCCGTAGCCTCTTCTCTACAGCTCCAGTTGGCGGGAAGCCTTAGCATTGAACGATTGTGTTGTTACAGGGTGAAGTATGGAACCCTGCCCAGAGGGTCGGTCAGTGCGATTTAAGCAACGTGCAGTCACTGAATTCTTGACAGCCGAAAGTGTCACCCCAAAGGAGATTCATCAAAGAAGGAAAGCAGTTTATGGTGATTGTGTTGTGGGAGTACTGTGCGTCGTTGGGCGAGTAAGTTTAAAGACGTTGGGGCGGGAACATCTAACTTGCGTGTCAAAGAGTGGGACGTCCAGTGGTAGCAACCGCCGAGTTTCACAAGCAAAATGTTGACAGATTGATTCAGGACGATCGTCGTATCACTCAGAGAAAAACTGCAAGCACAATCGGCATTTCACAAGAACTTGTGGAACACATTATTGCTTTGTTTGGCTATCGCAAGATCTGTGCACGATGGGTACCCCAGATGCTGACTCCTGAAATGAAAGCGCACAGACTTAAAATTTGCCGTGAACTTCTCTCGCGTTATGAGAATGAAAATGACGCCTTTCTCCATTCAATTGTGACAGGAGGCGAAACGTGGGTACACCATTACGACCCGGAGACGAAACGTCAGTCTAGGGAATATCGACACAAAGACTCGCCCCAGAAAAAGAAATTCAAGACGCAGACCTCAGCTGGAAAAATCATGGCCACAGTGTTCTGGGACGCAGATGGTGTCATTCATGTTGATTTCCGTTATCATGGAACAAAAATAAATTCAGAGCATTACATCACAACTCTGCGAACTCTGAAACGACGGCTAACAAGGGTCCGAAAGGAAAAGGGAAATGTTTTCCTGCAGCATGACAAAGCCAAACTACACACTTCACGTGCCACGTCAGTGAACTTCAGAGACTGAATCTCACCACCGTACGGCATCCTCCATACAGTCCACATTTAGCACCGTCTGACTTCCATCTGTTCCCGATAATGAAAGACGATCAGCGAGGAGTCATTATGCTTCTGATGAAGATGTTGAGAGAACTGTGAGACTGGTTGCGGAAACAGAGTGTCAACTTCTTCCCTGACGGCTTCAGAAACCTGGTTCATCGTTGGCAGAAATGTATCCAGTTGGGTGGTAATTATGTGGAAAAGTGAATAATGGTAATTAAATATCACATTCTAAGGATTATTTCAGCGTTTGATTTATTAAAATATTCCCATCCAAACCCAGTTAACGAAGGTGGAGGCATTACTTTTCATTCAACTCTCGTATTTGCATAAGCCATCTCCGCTGATAGGAATGGAGTTTGGGGTGATAAGCTGCGCCCTGTTGATGGTTTAATGCCCTCTGTAACTGAAAATCATGAATTTTGCCACCTATAGTGCTGGACCGTGGACAAAAGCACTGACCATATCTGGACAAGATTGCCCTGATCGACGAATACCTGCCGTAATCGTGAAATTGGAATCTATACTCTTCCTGCATCGTTAGCTACTTTTCACTGTGATTGATGTGTTACATCATGCTGTGGCCAATCAGCTGTTATATTACCAATGCCTAAACCACAAATTCTGGTACAAAATGTAACTGAGTATGGCATTACCTTTATGCGTATCGTAGTGATCGTTAAAGCCGAATGATGAATTCCTGATCTCAGATACTCTCACTATTGATTAAGAATGTAGTCGACACATTTCCCATAATACGGTACAGCTGTTTTCCTAGCTGTTCTAGACACATAGTTCTCTATAGAATGTATCAGAATACCCTGTCCAATATCCTCTTCTGGCCAGTGTATGAAGTGTAGAACAGCACCGCTGTCCTAGTTTTTGTGCTCGTCATTCGACGATCTAGGACAAGCGAAAATTCAGAATCGAAACAAAATTACATCTGAGTTCATGTTGAATATTTGATGTCTCCTATCTGCTGATGACGTGGATATGCCGTAGTAAGAACAAACCTGCACATTCCACACAGTGCACTTAAGAACGGATTTAAAATTGAGGAAATCTCATTGACGCTTGTCCCTTTACTTTTAGGATTAGTCTGCGCTAAAAGCGATTGATAATGTATTTGCGGTAGATAAGATAATTCTGACTTCTTGACTTTCATGGGACTGAGAATTTGCTTTTAGAATGCTTATTCAGAACTGGCTGCTGTAAATATATCTTGGTGACATTACAGTCTCACTGCATAAATGTTCTGTACATTCATTGGTTCTGACGTGAAATAACTAACGATCTACTGTTTCGCCTTACATTTGCTCGCAGCCGAGCTTGACTGACATTCTGATTCAAGTTTTGCGCAATGCACACTTATATTCTGAAGTTCCTTAAGACACAATTGCTAATCTTTAAAAGTTACAGAAGTATATAACTGCTTTACTTAATTAAAGCTCTCGGAAAGCGCACCTTAAGATGATCAGAATTATCTCGGGGCTGTTGCTAGATTTATTATTCAATACTAGGCTAAACTTGAATTTAGTCTTGCTTTCGGAGGAATTGTGCCACTATACATCGTATATTCGTAAATCTATCGTGCATTTTAAAGATGTTGCTTAACAACAAAACAGCCTTGTCATAGTTCTGTAAAGCTCCACAAATGTTTCACTTCTGTTGCTACACTACATTGAGTTTAATATTATTGTTTGAATTAATTAAGTTCATGCAATAAGAGACAACAATAAAAGGTGTATACATCTCGAATGACATTTGAACTGACGGCACCGTTCGGTTGTTTCACTGCGTTTGTTTATGAGACTGAAACTGCAGCTATGTGGATGAGTAACGGTTTCTTTTAATTCACGACAATCATAAACGCAAATTGAACTTTACAGCAGAAGCGTACGTTCTCTAGGCTACTGATTAAGATTCATGCACAACAGTGTGCTGACTACGTCTATATAAACGTTTCATCGACACAAATGAAAGTATTGACTTCACAAACCAGGCCGAGATATTTGTTATGAAAACCTTTTGCAATCAAAAAGATACCTACAGCGTGAAAAGTATTATCAGTAGAGCGATGCTGTTTTCACATGATACGTGGTATTTTTCCTCGGACTGAAAAAAAAAACATTGTTACCATGAATACAGTTTTCCCCGACAAGAGGTGCTTCAGTTGTGTCCGTAGTAATTGCGGAACACAGTTGACAGTGTAACAACGATCACACGTGTCAAATTTGATGGGGATCAATAGTCACAGTCGGCAGACGATGTTCAACAATATGCACAGAACTGAATAAAATTTCAATTGTTATTTTTGTCATACGACACCAAGTAGCTGCTTTCACTGTATCCAATGAAGTCCACTGACGTTCGTACGTACTTATGTACCATAATGTCACCGGTAACTACATGAAAACGGTTACGATCAGGAGACCTTTGGTGCTATTGATAACACGATCATAGAAGTCGCTGAACATTACATCCTTTGTGTGGCATCTTCCGACCCTGCACACAGTTTCTGCAAAGAGGAAACAATATTTCCTCTTACATGCGCTACATAACATCCAATTTTAAATCAGTTGTTGTGAGCTTTCTCAAAGAAAAAAGGCTCCTATAATGAATACCCAGTGAATCTGCATCACGCTGCCACTATTGTTTGTGCACACATTTCCTCATGCAATACAAGCGCCTCTTTTGTCAATAAGATTTTTGTAGATATTCTGCAAGTTTTAAACTTTTTCAGGTTTACCTCTTCAATTCTCGGTCCGGTACACAGTTTTAATCTGCCAGGAAGTTTCACCTCTTTAAGATGATCGTAAGGAATTGTAAGAAATACAACTTTGCTGCATTCCCCTTACGAACAGGTTGCTGCTCGTGTCTCAGTCTCATGCTGACATCGTAATCAGATTTAAGAGGTATTTTGTGTCACCGAAATCTAGCTCAAGTTTTCACACGGCCTCCGTCTTCAGATGTTTCAGTGATGAACAAGACGTAGGTTCCTTTCTTTTCACTCCTAATATCACGCGCCAACATCCGGGAGCACAATAATGTATTTTATATGTTTGGAAAAATCTGTTTTCAGAAAGAAATTTAATCCTTCTCCGCAGCTAAAGTCATTAACGCATGCTAGCACGGTGGAGTTTGTCCCGGAGGGAGCTGCTTCGAATCCTGGAGGTCAAAAAACGCTCATAAGCAGTGTTTACCCCGGAAGAGGAGGTTGCGATTTACAGTTTCTAAACGCCGGACCACGCGCAAACGTCAAAACGTCGAACTCTCTAGAGTTTCTCAAGGAAAGAAGGAATATGGGACTGTTGACGGTGCTCAGTCAGTCGAGTGGTTGGATGGATATTGCTAAGTGGAGAAGGACATGTGTTGGCACCAGTTTCACCCTGTCTGTACCATGTTCACCAATAGACCGAACACGACATCGCACTGCATAAACACATCTATGCTATTCAGGTGACACTTCGTAACAGGTCAGAGGAAGGCAGTGACAAATCACCCCTATTAGAACTTAAACTAGAGAAACAGTTTGGGGACCCGACGTAGTCTGCAATGCTCAACGACTGGTGAGTGACTGTCTTATCAATACAATATCCCACATGTAGACAAGATGCAACAGCGGTCGCTAATACACGCTTGTGCATTGGCGTTTCACTCAAAGGCGAATCTTGGTGGTCGAAGAAATGTTCGTTTTCAGTATTTGGCCGACAAGGGGAAGAGATTTGGTGACGTACAGTTTCCAAACAACAGATTTTGCACCAATGTTCTGAGTTAAATTCCAGATCACCCGGTAGTGTCTCATGGAGCGCGGTCAGGTGACACTGTTGATGGTGATCTGTTCGCGATAGGGAAGTTGAGCACGGTGGTCCCTTTGGTAGGCTGTATGGGGGTACCTCGCTTCACCCACTTCGCCGGCCGTTGTGGCCGTGCGGTTCTAAGCGCTTCAGTCTGGAACCGCGTGACCGCTACGGTCGCAGGTTCGAATCCTGCCTCGGGCATGGATGTGTGTGATGTCCTTAGGTTAGTTAGGTTTAAGTAGTTCTAAGTTCTAGGGAACTGATGACCATAGAAGTTAAGTCCCATAGTACTCAGAGCCATTTGAACCATCACCCACTTCCTCATCTCTTATCGTCAACAACAAAAACATGATGCCAAACTCTAAACGCACTAGTCGCAGTTTCCTGCTCTGTACAGAAACAATGAAAGTGCTAAAGTTACACCTCACAAAGACAATATACCATTTTTCGCTGGGAAGGGATGTTAGGCGACTGCAAAAACCTCCAGGTGGGCCTTCGAGCCAGTAATGTAACGTGGATTTACCTTTTTACTAGACATTATTTACTAGACATTACATCAAAATTTTTAGTTCCTCAGTCTGACTTATATTTATCCATAGTATAAAATCATACTGGAAAGTAATTTTAGCAGAATTGAAACTGTCAAAGCACTGCGCTTTCCTGAAAAATTTAAACATGCTAAAAATAAATTTCTTTTGTTTTCAAAACAAACAACACGTCTTTCGCAGCATTTATGTGGAACTGCGTCAAGATACTGGTAACAGTTTTAGAGTAACTTACTTTCTTCACATTCCTGTTACTTTCACATCATCTGATATGTTACTTGGAAACCATTCGGTACCTCGCACCACTAGGTTATGAATGGGTTACTGGTGACTGACGGTATTCGTTGTCTAGATCAGGATCACCTGGTAAATGTTGCAAGGGATAGATGGATCGGTCGCTGAGGACTGTCAAAATTAACAGGTACTAGCAGCTACGATTGGTGCACGATACTAGCGATGTGGCGACATGCAGCTGCGGCAGTCGCAGGCAGTGGCCCGCAGTCCCACGGGACAGCCAGAGCGCGCAAGGAAACCGTACCCTGTTCCGGTAAGCGCCGAAGGCATCGGTGGCCGGACGTAACGCGAGCGCGTTGTCACTGTGACGCCAAGAGAAGCACTGGCCGCCGCTGCAGCTCTCGCGCTACGTTTACACGCTGTACAGTTGGCCACGCCGATCTACCACGTGACTCTGTCGGCCGGTGGGCAAGGTGCACACGTGGGGGTCGATGACCATTGACTCAGTCGCGGCCCCCGCTGCTGAGTGATCCATCCACCTCGCCGCTCTAGCTTACCATCTTATTTTTGTGCGGGAATGTTGGCAGCAGTGCAGTCCGCTCCAAGTGCCGCGATGTGCGACGTGTATTTCGGGAAGTCCGCGTCACAGGATGTCGCTGATGGATGGCGTGAGCTCATCTCGGACCACAACACTTACTTTGCGAAGCTTCCGGTAGTGCTTCTTTCAGGCAAGACTACTCACAATTCAGCTACGCCAATTATCCTGCGAGGGATTCGGAGAACATGCATCAGAGAACTAAATGTAACCGGCTCTTGCGGAAGAAACCAGTTTATAGGTTTGGGATCGATCGAATGAAATCATCTATACTTTCCCTGATTCACTTGAAAGTAACGGTCGGTGACTGCTCCTTAAATAAAGTCCCAACCGTTTCCTTTGTTCGCTCTTAACCGGCTGAGTTAGTGTTTCATTTCTAACGGACTGTCGATGAACTATGAAACTCTGACAAATAATATATACACTAATTAGCCAGAACATTATGACCACATATCTAATAGCCGGTGTGCCCACCTTTGGCATGGATAACAGCGGCGACGCGTCCTGGCATGGAAATAATGAGGACTTGTTAGGTCGCTGGAGGGAGTTGGCATAACTTCTGCACACACAAGTCACCTAATTCCGGTAAATTACGGGGAGGGGGCGATGAGCTCTGACGCCAAGTTCAATCACATCCCAGATGTTTCAGTCGGATTCGGATCTGGCGAGTTCGGGAGGGTGGGGGTAGTCCATCAATTGGAACTCGTCACTGCGTTCCTTGAACCTGGCCTTGTGACATAGAGCATTATATTGCTGAAAAGTGCCACAGCTGTCAGGAAAGATGATCGTCATGAAGGGGTGTATGTAGTCTGCAGTCAGTGTACCATACTCTTCGGCCGTCATGGTGCATTGCACGAGCTCCACTGGACCCATGGATGCCCACATGAATGTTCCCCGGAGCATAATGGAGCCGCCGCCAGCTTGTCTCCGTCCCGAAGTATACGTGTCAAGGAGCTGTTCCCCTGGAAGACGACTGATTCGCGCCCTCCCATCGGCATGATGAAGAATGTATCGGGATTTATCAGACCATGAAACGCTCTGTCACTGCGCCAACGTCCAGTGCCTAAGGTCACGTGCCCGTTTCAGTCGTAGTTCAAATGGTTCAAATGGCTCTGAGCACTATGGGACTTAACATCTGACGTCATCAGTCCCCTAGAACTTAGAACTACTTAAACCTAACTAACATAAGGACATTACACACATCCATGCCCGAGGCAGGATTCGAACCTGCGACCGTAGCGGTCGCGCTGTTCCAGACTGATGCGCCTAGAACCGCTCGGTCACACCGGCCGGCTTAGTCGTAGTTCCCGATGTCATATTGTTAATATTGGCAGATGCGTGGGTCGTCGGATGCGGAAGCTCATCGTTAACAGTGTTCGGTACAGTGTGCGTTCAGACTTACTTGTACTCTGCCCAGAATTAAAGACTGATTTATTCCGCCACGGTTCACCGGTTGCCCTGTTTTACCAGTCCTACTCCCCGACATCTGTAATGAGGGGTGGTCGCCCAACACCACGACGTCTGTACGTGGTTTCGCCTTGGTTTCGGCACGTGTTGCAGACACTCACCACAGCACCCCTCGAACACCCGACAGATCGTGTCGTGCAGTTTCCGAAATGCTCACGCCGAACCACCAGGCCATCGCCATCTGTCCTCGATCAACCTCAGATAGATCCACGTTCTACACACAAATAGCACATTCACTGATACTACGAGGGTTGGAACTTTAGTAGTGGCAACTATTTATTTATAGCTCCTACGGAATAGATAAGTGTTTCAAAGTTTTACTGACCTTCAATGTAGTCACCAACATTGTGTATAGCCCATTGCTAGCGATATGGAAGTCGTAGGATACTCTTAGCGTTGCCAGTTGTGTTGACAGTTCGAGCGGCGCAGTATATTGCCCGAAGAATTTGTAGCATTCTGAAGTGAATGCCGTGAAGTGTTTCCTTCAGTTCAGAAACCGAGTTGAACTCACGAGGGTTTAAGTGAAGGGAGTGCAGTAGGTGGTATAGCACTTAGCAGCCCCATAAGTCAAACAAATCAGTAACAGCTTGCACTGTACGTGTTTGAGCATTGTCCTGCAATATGATGGCCAGGTCCTGCAGAAAGTGTCATCACTTCTGTCTCTAAGCTGGTCATTGGTTGTGTTCCAAAAATGAACAGCATAGAGACAGAAGTGATGACACTATCTGCAGGACCTGGCCATCATTTTGCAGGACAATACTCAAGCACGTACAGTGCAAGCTGTTACTGATTTGTTTGACTGATGGGGCTGCTGAGTGCTATACCACCTACTGCACTCCCCTGACTTAAGCCCTCGTGAGTTCAACTCGATTTCTAAACTGAAGGAAACATTTCACGACAATCGTTTCAGAACTGCTACAAATTCGTAGGGCAATAGATCGTGCCGCTCGAACTGTCAACACAACTGGTACTGCTAAGAGTATCGTACGACTTCCACATCGCTGGCAACGGGTTATACACAATGCTGGTAACTGCTTTGAAGGTCAGTATTGAAACACGTATCTATTTTGTACGAGCTGTAAATAAATAGTTGCCACCATTAAAGTTCCAACCCTCGTACATGCGCCATACGTGAGTCTGACTAGCAGTCATTCCTCGCCAGGTGTCGCTGCTGTCACATGGGCGGGTTTATATCGAAAATACGAGGGCTATCCACAAAGTACATTACGTTTTGGATTAAAAATAAGTAAAGTATTGGAAATTTTTTTATTATATACAGATGAAAGCTACACTTAAATACTACTTTTCTACATAGTTGCCATTTAAATTAAGGTACTTATCGTAGCGATGGACGAGCTTGGAAATTCCTTCGTCGTAAAATTCGGTCGCCTGCGCCTTCAACCACGTGGCGACTATCTTTTGGGACAGAAAAGGTGTGATTTTTGTGGATTTCCTGGAAAGAGGCACTACAATAAACTCTCAAAGGTATTGCCAAACTCTGCACAACCTCAGAAGAGCAATACAAAACAAGCGCAGGGGAAAGTTGGGCTCAAAGATCTTGCTGATTCACGACAACGCCCGGGCCCACACGGCAAATGCCACTCGTGAAGTTCTCGAATCTTTTAAGTGGGAGTTGTTTCCTCATCCGCCGTACAGTCCCGACCTGGCACCGAGCGACTTCCACTTATTCCCAGCAATGAAGAAGTGGTTGGCTATGCAGCGTTTTGATGACGACGCACAGCTTCAAGAAGAGGTAACCAATAATTTAAAAAAAATCCAATACTTTATTTATTTTTATTTCCAAAACGTAATGTACTTTGTGGATAGCCCTCGTAGGTCGGTGATCATAATGTTCTGGCTAATAAGTGTACGTGATGAGTAGATATGTCAAACGTTCTAAGTACCATTTGTCACAAGACGCGTTTTCAGCGGTATAGTGTTCTTGCTACTCTATTTGATGCCTCTAGACTTGTTCCAAGTGTTAAGCAACGGAAAAAAAATGTTTCAGACATTCATTACTGGACGGTGCGTGCCTTTAGTAAAAGGGGCCTTGCATCAAGCCATGCTTCATTTAGCCTGAGATGGTTTCAAGTCTTACTACACAAGCTTTTGGTGAGAAGGCACAGCTTTTTGAGCTGTGACAGAGATTCTGCAATTACAAAGAAACGGAGAAACGTAAACAAGGCCTTTGTTCTGAAATATTTACGCAAAACTGTTGAGTGAGCCAAAACTACGAACCCATTCGCTGTAATTCTAGTGCATACAACTTTCTCTGATTTTAAAGATGCTGCCGAAATATTCTGTCAATGCATGCTTGTAAGATCTTCAAACCCAGTGTGATCTAAGTGTCCCACATTCAAACTCTTATTAAAAGTTCTTACCCTGAAACAGAAGCATGAAAAAATATTAATGTATTCAAAAGAGAAAAGAGCATGGCTGATGTATGGCATGAAGTATTTCATATGAAAGAACAATCATGTTTATCAGATGCAAAACAGAAAGACCTTTTGACAGTGTTACCTGTTACCATTGCTTCCTCAATAGCACTCGGAGTTCTACAGTAAACTTATGATCCCAAGAATGGAGTTGTGTAAGAAACAGAACTTAATACTGAGTGATATTTTCTTGAATTTAATTTTGTCATTCTCTTGTAAATAATTTTAAAATATATGAGAAATGGTTTTTTTTACTACGGTTCTACTAGTTAAGGCATTACGGCTGTATTTCTGTACTTTTATTGTCACAAATCAAATGTAGTGCCTCAGCATTAACGACACTTGAAACACCAACTTTCGTATTAAAGCTTAGAAGCAGTCATTTACCTGGTATGGAACTTAGAACGTTCTTAATAAATAGTTTATTTTCTAATTTGTCTAACTTTTTTGCAGTGATGAGATAAACGATATAATTCTGCAGTATCAGAAAAGTTTCTCAATCTTTTTTATACAAAGCTACAAACAGAAAAGAGATACATTGTTTTTTGGCTCCCCTGACAAATGTGAGATTTATCCGCCGCTGCAGCAGAGTGATTAACGCGACAGACCTTCATTTGGGAGACTGGGGTACTGCCAGGCATTTTTCCTTGGTGGGAGGAGTGGACTGCGGTTCGCTGAGCCTCGTGATACCAATTGAGGAGGTCGCTGATTGAGAGGCAGCGGCTCCAAGGTCAATCCGTCGACAACTGCTGGAAGTGCGGTGTGCTGATCTCATGCCTCTCCATACCGCATGCGATGATGAATGCTGAGGATGACACGGCGATCGGTCGACTATCGCGTGATCTTAAGCACCTGATCGCGAGGTTTCGTTTCCTTTTAATGTGAGATCTAGCACTTACTTGGAACGTTCGACATTTTCGCTTTTCTTCTATTCTACACTCCTCAATTCATGAATGTTTTTATAAGACCCACACTATTTTTCGGGTGTAAATCGTATTTTGTCTGTCTGATATATCTCGAGAACACTTCCCATGAGGGGGAGCTCTTAATAAATTTAGTATTTGCTGTGACTGAAACGCTGAATTCGTACTGCGGTCAGACCGTCGTGATGTAAGTTTCCCCGCGATTTCCAGAATTTCTTCAGTCGAATACCAGCAGAAATAACGCGTGTGATTTCCTGCCCATCCTTGTACATCTGAGCTGTTGCTCCACGTCTTACGATCTCAAAGCCGACGGGCCATTAAACTCTAACCACCCTTCCTTTAACTTTCTTGATAAAAATCCCTTATTAATCGTATTTAAGACACTATCAAATTTAAACGGATATGGTATGTGATTAACAGTCTACGTTTCGTAAAATGTTCAACTTCGGCAGAATTGCCGATCTTTGAGAAAGACATCCGGCCACAAAATCAAATAAAGTAATTTTCAAATCAAATGAGAGCGACTGGCCATCGTTAACAGACCGGTTCACAGTGGAACAAAGCCGAATGAAAGTATGAAGAAGATTGTTCTCGCATTTGTAAGATTCGTACGTAATGGAATTCCGTATGCCGTGGGTCCTTTATCATCAGTCATCTGAATGGCACCTTTGAAATATCTGTTGTATGTTTTCGTATCTTAACCTCTTTGGAAATTCAATATTTGAGGCTGGAATTGTGAAACAGAAAACTGGCACAGTATTAGCCCAAATTGGTGTTTGCAAACCACTTACAGGACGCGAGGATGATCATAATTCCGTTGGCATCGAGACTAGGTGATTAAGGACAAACTTCCATCCAGGTAGTAGTTAATCTGATACGCGGTTGCGGTGCAGTTCTGGCTCACGTCATTTCTCCATCTATCTCAACATGATTACTCTGCATTTCACAATTATGTGTTTGGAGAAGGTGCGTAGAACCACTTTCAGACATTTTCTCTACCGTTCCACTCTCGAACAGAATATGGAAAGAGATGAACACTTACATCTGTCCGCGTAGGCTATCATTTCTCTTATAGAATCACGACGGTCATTTCTGGCTATAGAAACGGGGGTCAACAAAATATTTTGGCGATCGTACGGGAAAGTTGGTGATTAAAATTTCGTGAAAAGATCTCGTCACAACGATAAACCTACAGTAGCTCGTTTATCATTCCGTGACACTCTTTCCTGTTTCGCGACAATTTAAAAACGAGCCTCTCATCTAAGAACTTTTCCGATATTCTCCATCAGTCCTGCCTGGTGAGGACCGCATATCGCCTAGCAACATTCAAGAAGAGGACGCATAAACGTAGCAGACGCAGTCTCTATAATGGTGAATTTATTGCAGTCTTTCCATACGGAAATTGGTATCTTGCAGTGTTTCGGTACCTAGTTTCAAGATATTATACCGACATCTCGAACAATGTTAACTAGTACCGAATTTTCTGAATCCAGTGTGCTTGATATGATATCAGCTTGACCGATTTCTGCTGTAAGCTAAGTGGCCAATAAACTGGGGAGAGATCCAGTGTCCTTGCTGGCCAAGGTAGGATTTGGGGAGCACGAAGACAAGCAGTAGAAACTTTCGCCGGGTGCGGGCGGGTTATCTTGCTGAGGTATAAGCCCAGGATGGCTTGCCGTGGTAGACAAAAATGGAGTTTAGAATGTCGTCGACGTACGGCTGTGTTGTAAGAGTACCGCGGATGACAACCAAAGGAGTTCTGCTATGAAATGAAATGGCATCCCACACCATCACTCCTGGTTGTCGGGCCCCAGCCCTGCGTAGATCGCCAAATAATGCCATCGTTCCTATTCAAATGTCGAGCGATTCGCCGATTACTCCAACCAGTTTGTTTGAGCCGAACTACACGGCCTCCCTGAAATGCTGACATCTGCGTGTATTGTCACGTACCTGCCAGCGAAGCATAGTTACTGTCCAACGGAGTACATGAAATAAATTCACCATTGTATCGATATGTCCCATGCTTGCTATTGTTGCCAGCTGCACGGTAAAATTGTGTTGCCATTGGCCATTGGCCGCCAAAGCTTAACTCTTGCGTGGTATGGCTTTTTTTTTTTAAATAATTTTCCGTTGTCTTAAGGTAGGCAAAGCAACATACACCATCTGCAATGTAAGTTGGTAGCCCATCTTAAGCTGCATGAAGCATTTTCCGGGCGGTTTTATTTTTCCCGCACTGTATTACCAAGGCCGGCCGGTGTGGCCGTGCGGTTCTAGGCGCTTCAGTCTGGAACCGCGTGACCGCTACGGTCGCAGGTTCGAATCATGCCTCGGGCATGGATGTGTGTGATGTCCTTGGGTTAGTTAGGTTTAAGTAATTCTAAGTTCTAGGGACTGATGACCTCAGATGTTAAGTCCCATAGTGCTCAGAGCCATTTGAACCATTTTTTGTATTACCAAGGTATCGATTCCTTAGTGGAATGCAAACTCGGCATAACTTACACAGTGACCAAGCTACCGACCTACTCTGCCCACAGTGACCAAGCCATCAATCTATTTTGACCCCTAGAGGTAGCTGAATTTTAAAACATCTGACAAACTGGTAATTTTACGCAGCGTCTTCACTAAAGAGAGCAAAATTGTGTCAGTATCCGTTCCTGGAATAATGACTGCTTGTCGCAACACACAAACCCAGTCAATATGGCTTAGTAGTTATACAACGGAGAGTCAAAACATTATGAACACTGCCCACTGCGAGGCTGATTGCCGTCTAATGGCGTTCGAGCACGTGACGCTTTGAAGAAAGATTACATGCGGAGCAGAGACAAACGTGAATTTTTTCTAGCGACTCTGTGGGTCACAAATGGGGAAATCCACTGACGTAAGAGACTTTGACAAAGCGCAGATTGTTACTGTCCAGTGCCTGGGAACGAGCATCTCGGGAAGGGTGAAGTCAGTCAGCTGTTAGCGTGCTGCTGTCGAGAGAATCTATGGAAAGCGGTGAAGGACGGTGAAACCACGAGATGGCTATTGGGTGATGACGCGTCATCACAGAACGTGGAGGACGAAGGATTGCCCGATCTGTGAAGCAGAACAGGCGGCGATCTGTGACAAATCCGACGACATAATGCAATGCTGGTGCGGGAACACACGCTTCGGAGCACATCGTTCAGCGCACATTGTTAAACATGGGCTCAGGAGTAACGACCCCTACGTGATCCCATAACGACATCGACAGTTACAATTGCAGTGGGCAGGGGATCATCGAGACTGGGCGGTGGATCAATGGAAACGTATCGCATGGTCGGTACAATCGCGTTACTTGTTAAACCAGATTAACAGACGTGTTCAGATACGTCGCCGTCTAGGCGAACGACTGCTCGAAACATGCGCGGCACCACGTATGCACGCCGGAGCGGGCAGTAATGTGCTATGGGGGATATTCATCTCGGCATCCATGATACTTGCAGTAGTAATCGAAGGCACCTTGACAGCTGTGGACCATCAGCATCCCTTCATGTTGGATCTCTTCCCTAACAACGATGACATCTTCCAAGACGATAACTGTCCGTGTCACAAGACCAGAATCGTGCTATAATGGTTTGAGGAGCATGATATCGAATTCACGTTAATGTATCGGTCACCTAATTCACATGTCCTGAACCCGGTGGGAAGCAGCTGGGATGCTATCGGGCACCTACAAACCATCAACCCATAATTTACGGGAACTGCGTTACCTTTGCCACATACCTTCGGAAACATACTAAGGACATGTCGCATCTATGCCAAACGGGATTGCAGTAGGACTTGTAAGACGCTATTAAGGACGAAGTGAAAATGTTTTCGCTCATCAATATACACTAATGTCCACTAAAATTGCTACACTAAGAAGAAATGTAGATGATAAACGGGTATTTATTGGACGAATATATTATACTAGAACTGACATGCGATTACATTTTCACGTAATTTGGGTGCGTAGATCCTGAGAATTCAGTACCCAGAACAACCACCTCTGGCCGTAATAACGGCCTTGATGGCCTTGATGGCGTGTACAGGTGCAGCTGCCCATGCAGCTTCAACACGATACCACAGTTCATCAAGGGTAATGACTGGGGTGTTGTGACGAGCCAGTTCCTGGAGAGTTTTCAATTGTTGAGAGATCTGGAGAATGTTCTGGCCAGGGCAGCAGTCGAACATTTTCTGTATTCAGAAAGGCCCGTACAGGACCTGCAACATGCGGTCGTGCATTATCCTGCTGAAATGTAGGGTTTCTCAGGGATCGAATGAAGGGTAGAGCCACGGGTCGTAACACATCTGAAATGTAACGTCCACTGTTCAAAACGCCGTCAATGCGAACAAGAGGTGACCGAGACGTGTAACCAATGGCACCCCATACCATCACGCCGGGTGATACGCCACTATGGCGATGACGAATACACGCTTCCAATGTGCGTTCACCGCGATGTCGCCAAACACGGATGCGACCATCATGATGCTGTAAACAGAACCTGGATTCAGGTTTGTCGTTGAGTACACCATCGCAGGCGCTCCTGTCTGTGATGCAGCGTCAAGGGTAACCGCAGCCGTGGTCTCCGAGCCGATAGTCCATGCTGCTGCCAACGTCGTCGAACTGTTCGTGCAGATGGTTGTTGTCTTGCAAACGTCCCCATCTGTTGACTCGGGGATCGAGACATGGCTTCACGATCAGTTACAGCATCTGGAATGTAGATGCCTGTCATCTCGACTGCTAGTGATACGAGGCCGTTGGGATCCAGCACGGCGTTCCGTATTACCCTCCTGAACCCACCGATTCCATATTCTGCTAACAGTCATTGGGTCTCGACCAACGCGAGCAGCAATGTCGCGATACGATAAACCACAATCGCGATAGGGTGCAATCCGACCTTTATCAAAGTCGGAAACGTGATGGTACGCATTTCTCCTCCTTACACGAGGCATCACAACAACGTTTCACCAGGCAACGCCGGTCAACTGCTGTTTGTGTATGGGAAATCGGTTGGAAAGTTCCTCATGTCAGCACGTTGTAGGTGTCGCCACCGGCCCCAGCCTTGTGTCAATGCTCTGAAAAGCTAATAATTTGCATATCACAGCATCTTCTTCCTGTCGGTTAAATTTCGCGTCTGTAGCACGTCATCTTCGTGGTGTAGCAATTTTAATGGCCAGTAGTGCACATGCAGAGCACATCACACAGACTCATTCCGGGCGCAGCGTATCATAATGTGTACAAAGACAGGACTAGCCCATAGAACAGCGGAAAATAGTTGATACGTTACATATTACACGTGATATTTCGCTGAAAGTTTGTGGTTTTAATACATGTTTGATAATGATGGCTATTGACTTCCCTAGAGTCACTTTCAGGTCGGGAATTTGCAGTTTATTCATGTTTGTCGTGAACTGAACTAGGGCTCATGTTGCTCTGTTCGGCTATACCACCGCAGTGATCTGCAAGTATGTTACTCCGTCTATTGTCGAAAGGTCATGAATTAACGGTTTGCGGATAATTACGGTTTTTAGAGTTTTCATTGAACAACAGAACATATAAATCGGCTGAAGCTCCCTAACGTAGTTTGTATATGAGACAGACTGGTTCCAGCCTACTGTTGATCAACTCTTGAAGCAGGGACTGATAGATGATTCCCATTACTACATCACATCTTCGTCGATCGACCACTGGAGTGTCATACATCAAGGGATTCAGTTCAGAGGGAAATCATTTATAAAAATCGAATGTGAGCTATTTTTGAATGTGATTCGTCAATTTGGAACATTACTTTATCATGGCGAATGAAGGAAGTGATGATTCAACAAGGGAGTGCACGATTTGTCACGGATTTGTTTAGTTATCAGAAGAGCGTCACAGAAATCATCAACACACTCAGATGGGAGACACTTCCAGAAAGGACAGCGACGATGGCATTAGAGAAATTCGGACTGGTGTGGAAGCGTAACGATAGTCACTCCTGGCGTCTGAGCTCAGATGTCGGTGGAGGTTTGTTTATATCTTCCACAATGTACCGAAATAGGCAGTGTTCTCGGTTCTCTTCAGATAACTCTCAGTAAGCTGAGAATGTAACCAATTCCCAACCGAGAACGTTAGGAACGGGATTTCCAGTTCCGCCATTTGCCATAAAACGAAAGAAAACCTCGCAAATATCTTGGTTGCAATCGGCGATTAGACCTTTCTTTGTTCGTAGGGGAAAGCTATCACTCTCTAAACCATATAAGTTTTGTGTCTGTGTTTGCTCATGTTTGTGTAAGTCAAAGAGCAATGTCGATGACGTGTTCGATACATATGCAAGTGTACTTGGTTTACAATGGAAATATTTTTTCCTTCAATTCCCTTCTCTATCTTGACGAATACAACGAGCTGTTCGATATAGCCGGCCGGAGTGGCCGAGCGGTTCTAGGCGCTACAGTCTGGAACCGCACGACCGCTACGGTCGCAGGGTCGAATCCTGCCTCGGGCATGGATATGTGTGATGTCCTTAGGTTACTTAGGTTTAAGTAGTTCTAAGTTCTAGGGGACTGATGACCTCAGAAGTTAAGTCCCATAGTGCTCAGGGCCATTTGAACCATTTTTGTTCGATTTATGGTCCACTGTCAAGACCAGTTTTTAGGCCAAATTGCTAGTGAACTGAACAGGACCAATTCACATTTAAGTGCTTGGCAGAGGGTTCATCGATCCACAATCATACTATCTCTCTACCATTCCACTCCCGAACAGCGCGCAGGAAAAACGAACACCTAAACCTTTCTGTTCGAGCTCTGTTTTCTCTTATTTTATTTTGATGATCATTCCTACCTATGTAGGTTGGGCTCAACAAAAGATTTTCGCATTCGGAAGAGAAAGTTGGTGACTGAAATTTCGTAAATAGATCTCGCCGCGACGAGAAACGTCTTTGCTTTAATGGCTTCCATCCCAACTCGCGTATCACATCTGCCACACTCTCTCCCCTATTACGTGATAATACAAAACGAGCTGCCCTTTTTTGCACCCTTTCGATGTCCTCCGTCAATCCCACCTGGTAAGGATCCCACACCGCGCAGCAATATTCTAACAGAGGACGAACGAGTGTAGTGTAAGCTGTCTCTTTAGTGGACTTGTTGCATCTTCTAAGTGTCCTGCCAATGAAACGCAACCTTTGGCTCGCCTTCCTCACAATATTATCTATGTGGTCTTTCCAACTGAAGTTGTTCGTAATTTTTACACCCAGGTACTTAGTTGAATTGACAGCCTTGAGAATTGTACTATTTATCGAGTAATCGAATTCCAACGGATTTCTTTTGGAACTCATGTGGATCACCTCACACTTTTCGTTATTTAGCGTCAACTGCCACCTGCCACACCATATAGCACTCTTTTCTAAATCGCTTTGCAACTCATACTAGTCTTCGGATGACCTTACTAGATGGTAAATTACAGCATCATCTGCGAACAACCTAAGAGAACTGCTCAGATTGTCACCCAGGTCATTTATATAGATCAGGAACAGCAGGGGTCCCAGGACGCTTCCCTGGGGAACACCTGATATCACTTCAGTTTTACTCGATGATTTGCCGTCTATTACTACGAACTGCGACCTTCCTGACAGGAAATCACGAATCCAGTCGCACAACTGAGACGGTATCCCGTAGGCCCGCTGCTTGATTAGAAGTCGCTTGTGAGGAACGGTGTCAAAAGCTTTCCGGAAATCTAGAAATACGGAATCAACTAGAGATCCCCTGTCGATAGCGGCCATTACTTCGTGCGAATAAAGAGCTAGCTGCGTTGCACAAGAACGATGTTTTCTGAAACCATGCTGATTACGTATCAATAGATCGTTCCCTTCGAGGTGATTTATAATGACTGAATACAGTATATGCTCCAAAACTCTACTGCAAACCGACCTGAATGATATACGTCTGTAGTTCGGTGGATTACTCCTACTACCCTTCTTAAACACTGGTGCGACCTGCGTAATTTTCCAATCTGTAGGTACAGATCTATCGGTGAGCGAGCGGTTGTATATGATTGCTAAGTAGGGAGCTATTGCATCAGCGTAATCTGAAAGGAACCTAATCGGTATACAATCTGGACCTGAAGACTTGCCCGTATCAAGCGATTTGAGTTGCTTCGCAACCTCTAAGGTATCTACTTCTAAGAACGTCGTGCTAGCAGCTGTTGGTGTTTCAAATTCCGGAATATTCCATTCGTCTTCCCTGGTGAAGGAATTTCGGAAAACTGCGTTCAATAACCCCGCTTTAGCGGCACAGTCGTCGGTAAGAGTACCATCGGCACTGCGCAGCGCAGGTATTGACTGCGTCTTGCCGCTTGTGTACTTTACATACGACCAGAATTTCTTCGGATTTTCTACCAAATTTCGAGACAATGTTTCGTTGTGGAACATATTAAAGGCATCTCGCATTGAAGTCCGTGCCAAATTTCGCGCGTCTGTAAATTTTAGCCAATCTTCGGGATTTCGCGTTCTTCTGAACTTCTCATGCTTTTTCCGTTGCCTCTGCAACAGCGTTCGGAAAAACTCTAGAAAATCTAGCTCGGAACGGCGGGACTGAAGATATTTTTTACGAGTCGTTTATGGGGCAATATGTGCCAGCCAAAATCATGAAAGCCTCATTTCTCTATGTGTGTTTGTAAATCCAGCATGTTCGACATGTTCAGTGACGACATGTAATTCAGGAAAGATTCGGTTTTAACATCCCATCGACGACGTCATTAGAGGCAGATGCAAGGAAATCGACGTTGTCCTTTTCAAAGGAATCATCCACACATTTACACTGAACGATTTTGGGGACCCACAGAAAACCTAAATTGGATTTGAGTCTTACCTACTGCGCCACCTCGCACGATAGCCCATAGTCCCACGAGCAAGTTCTGCCTGCTGTTTGAGGTGCTGAAAAGACTTCGGTGGCTTGTACAAGCGGAGGTTGCTGTCTGCTGCAGACACAGGGCGGCGGAGTGAGTGCAGCGCTGGAGACGCGATTAGGTGAAAGTCGCCGGTGCTGGTGCTGGCGCCTGCGGCGGCGCAGTGATCACTGTGCCAAGGCTACGGCGGAAGACCCAGTTCTGACACGGGCAGCGGCAGCGGCACCCCGCTCTCTACAAAACCAGTCACTCTGCTCTCCTTACTCCGACACACCTACCGCCGTGCTTAACACGTACACCTCCTTTTCATGGAGTGAGAGATTTAAATCCCTGTCCGGTCAGTCAGATTTACGTACGCTGTGCGTTTCAAGCGCCGTTGTAGGCAGCTTCGTTCCTTCACGAAGGGTCACGTCTGATATTGTTCCTCATGGCTATCCAAATGATCTAACGACATCAGCGTCGCCAGAAAATTCAACCCACGTCTTCTGCTCATGTCATGGTAACCTCATTTGTGGTGCCACAACCAGATTCATCGTTGTTCTTCTTGCGAAGCAGTCCATTGGAAATAGTCTTACGCACTACATCCAACCACCATTTTTCCTTATTTCGATGGCTAGTCGACAGCAAAATTTAAAGTGGTAATAAAGACGGGATTAAACAACTAATACATGTAGATTTTGTGTGACCACTGAATTTGAACTGGCACTATTACATTGAAGCTCATTAGTGATATAGCGGTAAAAAATGTTGATGGTCATGTTGCTGTTATTGTTATTCGTTGGTGATTGTGGTGGTGGAGGACTAAATGACGGTTTTAGGTGATGGTGACCTAAGTGATTCTGATAGCTCCTACTGACAGCTGCTAGATGCTAACTGTAGGACACAATGTGGTACGTGGAAGGAAGTTGCTACGAACGCTGAAGTATCGGTGCAATGCGTTGATACAAAATAATATTAGAAAAGGGTGTGGAGTTGAAGGATTCCGTTGGAAGGTGTAGTAGTGAGATGAATTAACAAAGAGCTTTAGGTGAAGAAATTACACTACGGTGTCTCTATGGTTGAAATAACATTGTCATTAAGTTGGGGCATGGAGAGTGGTGCTAATGTGTTTTGATGTCTGTACAAGTCCGGCCAAAAAGTTGGGTGTTTTGTAGGACTGTGGTAACATTGTCGATATTATCTCCTACAGTGGAAGCAGAACGTGAGGAGTGGTTAAGATGAAATGGTGTGACGGCGGGACAGATAGGAACGGCTGATTGTGAAGTTTGAAAGTAGGGGTTTTCATAGGTGTATGTACTTTGGGATTGATTGCAGTTATTACAGGACTGGGGACTGGAGGTTGGGACCTCTTTTTAAAAGCTGGTTTGAATTAAAGTTATTAGAAGAGTGTTTCACGCTTCACCCAAAGGAAAGGAAATTTAAGGAGAGAAAAGAGAAAGAAAGAAAGTAATGTTGGCTCAGGGACGCCTTCCCTATGCACTGATTACTTGCTTTATTAAAAAGTTCTTCCTTACAAGAGATAGACAATGTTTGAAGATTTATATACTGCTCGGTTCATTACGTCCATCATCATCAAAGAAAATTTTAGATTCACCTTGAAGAAACTGCACAAAGATACTGCCATCTGTTCGCACGAATATTGTTCGTGTGAATTTCAGCAATCTCGTGACTACCATAGGGTTTTATGCAAAAAGCTGATGATATTCAGTTGAAAACATTTCATTTCTGTATTGCACGAGACGTTTTGCAACGAAGACCTATGCCCTGATAGTCCCTTAAGTCTACTTATTCCATCTATCACACATCCACTTTCTCTCTGCCTCTCACAAACAAGCACGCACAACACATATACATGGAGAAAATGTGTGGAACATTGACGACTTGTTGTCGGTGGTTGTTTTCAGTCTGAGTCCACATCCGATCATATTCGTTTGAGTTATCGTAAATCACCGCAGGCAAAAACCGACCCTGTTTCTTCTATAAAATGCTTGGTAGCATTCTGAAAAGGAGAATTCTTTCCAGGCGTACATGGAAAAGTAATGATATTTTAGTTGTGAAAGTTTTCCTCCAGAAGAGTTAAAAGACTAAAGCTTCCTGTAGTGTACATGTCTCTGGGTCAACAACTGCTACCTCACAATCATAATTGTAATTTAAAGTATACATCCCGCTTTCTTACTTTCAGTTTTGTTGAAGAAGTTCGTGTTTTCCATAGCGTTCGGTATGATGTTTGTTTCTCTTCGGTTGTTCTCTTTTGCTATGTTATGAAGAGAGGTGCTTGCTGTTTCACAGTCCGCTGTTATTTTAGTGCATTGTCTGATTATTCATATCGAAGGCATTATTTTCAGCTCAGTGCCTTTCTAGTAGTTAACTCACTGTTCGCGAAGAAGCAAAGAAAATTGTTTACACTGTCTTGGTTACGAATTAGTTGGTTCCGTCGGATGTCTGCATAGCTATTAATGACGACCATGATTAAACGTCTTACCTGTGTAGTAGTGATATTTTGTTTTGAACGGTTGAGGACGAACAACACATTCGATAGTAATATCTATGTCGATTCACGTTCAAAAAATGTTCAAATGTGTGTGAGAGCTTATGGGACTTAACTGCTAAGGTCATCAGTCCCTAAGCTTACACACTACTTAACCTACATTAGCCTAAGTAAAAACCCACACACCCATGCCCGAGGGAGGACTCGAACCTCCGGCGGGACCAGCCGCACAGTCCATGACTGCAGCGCCCTAGACCGCTCGGCTAATCCCGCGCGGCGTCGATTCATGTACTGAAATGACTATGCACATGTTCCCTCTAGTACAGGGTGAGCAAGGTGGAGCTCACTCAGAAAATATTTCAGGCAACTTACATAGGCAACCAAACTTACATTATCCGCCTGGTGTGAGAGTAATGTAAGTTTAGTTGCCTCTCTTAAGGAGGATGAAGTAATAAATGAAAAGCACCAGTTTGCTTTTGTTCTACAATATTACTTTTATTGCTAACCAGTTTTCGGCTTTCAAGGCCATCTTCAGGCATTTACTGAGTATTATCACCAAAGAAGTTGAATGTCAGCAGACAACACTGGAAGAGAGGTAACACATCTAGAGTGAAGTAGAAACATGCAGTAAGTAACATCTTTGCAATGAAATAGTAAAAACTGAACAGTACATAAATAACAATTGAGTTGACAGGAAAACCTTTAGCACAAAACAGGAATAGCATGCCTACATAACAATTTCTATTAATAAACAAAACTAATAAAATAAGATAAAATTAGTACTAGACAAGGCTGCATCAAGAGGTATGAAACATGGAGAGTGATACACAACCAATTAAAAAAGAAGAGACAGTTGTCAATGTAAATACAGAATACATAAGGAACTTAAGCAATATCAATAAGATAAACAGAAATTAATAAATGCAGGAAAATGGAGGTGTTTGAGGGAACCTACAGTTTGAGAGTGTGGTGGTACTGTATTTTAACATTAACATTATAACCAAACCAGTGGCTGTGTACCAGTTTTCATTAAATAAATGAGCAAAGTAAAATATGAACAGTATTTGATGAGACAACTACAAGGGGAGTTAAACATGAACAGTAATACAAGTTAAAAGGAAACCCTTAACTATTGAAACTACAGCCTACATGGAATACAAAGACAACTGCAACAAATAAAACAACTTAATGAATACAGGAAAACGGGAATATGCAGGAAGAGAGAGAGTGTGGGAAGTAATGAACAACAAAGATGATTATATGAAGTTTAGGAGAGGGGAAGTGTTGAGTTGTGTCTGGTCATTTAGGATGAGATCTGGACTGTGAGCAAGATGTTTGTTAATTTCCAGGGCTTCCAGCAGGTTGAGTTTATGGCCTTTCTTTGCTAAGTGAAGTACATGTGACACTGGCTGGTAGTTGTGACCCTCACTCAGTACATGCTCAGCAAATGCAGAATTCATACTGTACGATTTATACCCTAAACAGTAGGAGCGAAAGACTACATCCCTGTCTTAAACACTTCTTAATCCGAGCCAATTCGTTCTTAGTCGTCCAGTCTTACTTTTCTCTCTTGCCTCTTGTATACATTGTATAATACCCGTCTTTCCCTACAGAGTACTCCAACTTACCTCAGAATATCGAACATCTTGCCGCGCGGGATTAGCCGAGCAGTTTAAGGCGCTGCAGCCATGGACTGTGCGGCTGGTCCCGGCGGAGGTTCGAGTCCTCCCTCGAGCATGTGTGTGTGTGTTTGTTCTTAGGATAATGTAGGTTAAGTAGTGTGTAAGCTTAGGGACTGATGACCTTAGCACTTAAGTCCCATAAGATGTCACACACATTTGAACATTTTCGAACATCTTGTACCATCCGAAAATGTCGAACGCTTTTTTTCAGTTCGAAAAATCCTACGAACGTGTCTTGATTTTTCTTTAGTCTTGTTTCCATTATCAACCGCAATGTCAGAATTGCCTCTCTGGTGTATTTACCTTTCCTAAAGCCAAACTGATAGTCATCTAAGACATTCTCAATTTTCTTTTCCATTTCTCTCTACATTATTCTTGTCAGCAACTTGGATGCATGATCTGCTAAGCCGTTGTTCGATAATTCTCGCACTTATCAGCTTTTACAATCTTCGGAATTATGTGGATGACCTTTTTCCAAAAGTCAAACGGTATATTGACAGTCTCATACATTCTACACACCAACGTGAATAGTCGTTTTGTTGCCACCGCCTCCAACGATTTTAGAAATTCCGATGGAATGTTATCTATCCCTTCTGTCTTATCTGATCTTAAATCTTCCATAGCTCTTTTAAATTTGATTCTAATACTGGATCTCCTATCTCTTCTATATCGACTCCTGTCAGTTCTACCACGTTATCATACAAGTCTTCTCCCTCAGTGGCCTTCAACGTACTCTTTCCACCTATCAGCTCTCTCCTCTGCATTTAACAGTGGAATCCCCATTGCACTCTTAATGTCACCGTCCTTGCTTTTAATTTCACCGAAGGTTGTATTGACTTTTCTATATGCTGAGTCAGTCTTTCCGACAATCACTTCCTTTTCGGTTTCTCCACGTTGTTCGTGCAGTCTTTTCGCCTTAGTTTCCCTGCACTTCCTATTTATTTCATTTCTCAGCGACTTGTATTTCTGCATTCCTGAATTTCCCAGAACATTTTTGTACTTCCTTCTTTCATCGATCATCGGAAGTATTTCTTCTATTACCCAAGATTTCTTCACAGTTATCTACTTTGTACTTATGTTTTACTTCCCAACTTCTGTGACGGCCCTTTTTAGAGATGTCCATTCCTCTTCAACTGTACGGTCTACTGCGCTATTCCTTATTGCTGTATCTATAGCGTTAGAGAACTTCAAACATATCTCGTCATTCCTTAGTGCTTTCTTGTCCCACTTCTTTGCGTATTGATTCTTCCTGACTAATGTCTTGAACTTCAGCCTACTCTTCATCTGAGTCTATATCTGTTCCTGAGTATGCCTTACAAACCAGTTTTCGGAATCACTGCCTGACCATGACGTCATCTAACTAAAACCCGAATATACCTCGTCCTCTTGCGATTCATGAACAGAGTATTCGCTATTACTGCCTGAAATTTATTGCAGAACTCAATATTTCTCCTCTCTCACTCCTAATATGAAACCCATATTTTTGATTAATTGATTAAAATGCGTAACCTAAACATCTACATTTGAGCAAAATATTTGTGAGGTGTGCTTGACCGCAGACGTATTTAATGAGGATTTTTGGTAACCGTTGTTTATACTTGTACAACAGATTTTTATTGCAAAGTGATTAAAAGTATTTCACTTGTTTAGCAAAAGAAAGGATACAGTGATAAAATGAGGCATATAAATGTCTTTTCGTGGTAGTTGTTACCAGACTTATCCAAATGGCATGTCACACATTTAATAGATCGTATCCTACGTTTTTTTCATTGTTCTCAGTGACATGTCATGGAAAGGAATTTCTTGCTGCAGCATATGAAGAAAATAGTGAAGAATGTTGTCGCCTCTGTACCATACATGGGCGCTGTGTACGGTGAAATTGCAGATTATGGGACAAGGCGCCTGGAGGCAAACAATTGCTGCAGCTACCGTCACTTAGCTGCCCAGGTGAACATGAGATCCACAAAACTTTTTCCTCGTGATTAGTATTCATTACTGTACAATGAGACACTTTCTAATGTATCGTTGTGCTATTAGCTGTGACTGGAAGCTTGAACGACGTATGTGTTTAGAATATTATTATGGGTTCTGATAATAATGCCATAAAATTTTACTGCAGAAATAATATCACATTGCTATGAGGATAATTTTTAGCGAGCGCAGGCATCGCCAGTTATGGAACAGCGACCGTTAAAAATTAAAATTGTAGAGTCGCGTGTGATTTTACTTTATTGACGTGTCGCACTCACCAGGAGCAAGGATCTTCAAAAATTAAGTAGCAAAGGCTCACACATTAAATATAAATATAGAAAATATAGAAATAGTGCGAGAAATGCTTGCTCGAACATGAAAGCAGATGCTAGTCAAGCCTGCAGGTTGCACTGCAGCATTTCACTACGAACGGAACCTGTGCAGTGTCCTCAATACATTGCAAGCGTCAGTAGTGGGCAGAAAAGGGTTCTGTCTAGTTTTGAGTGCATTGTGTCGAAACTACGTGCATTTGAACCTGGGGAAATTGTTGGTGGTTATATGGTGTGTTGTTTGGTCATGAAGCCAGAAGTCAAAATAAATAAATAAAATAAAATAAAATACATCCGTAAGCAAGGTAGCCGAAGTATTTGGTATTTCAAGAGGCACCGTGACAAAGATCTGTATCGCATGCAGGGAAAGCGGAAGAACATCGCCTGCTAAGTCACAACGATGACGAAAGTGTTTGTCGAGTGATCGTGACAGACTGTCATTGGAGAGGTCTATGACCAAAAATCAAAGGACTACAGTTGCAAAAGTCATTAAAAAAGTGAATGTCGCACTCGCGAATCCTGTCAGCAACAAAACTAGAGGTAGCTCGATAAACAGGGAATTGCAGGACGTGGTGGGATTCCAGAACCACTCATTAGTGATGCAAAAGCCCGTAACAGGAAAGCTGAGGCGCCGGCGTCGTAAAACTGGCCTATGGAGCAACGAAAACTGTCATTTGGTCGAATCTACATCTACATCTACATTGATACTCCGCAAGCCACCCAACGGTGTGTGGCGGAGGGCACTTTACGTGCCACTGTCATTACCTCCCTTTCCTGTTCCAGTCGCGTATGGTTCGCGGGAAGAACGACTGTCTGAAAGCCTCCGTGCGCGCTCTAATCTCTCTAATTTTACATTCGTGATCTCCTCGGGAGGTATAAGTAGGGGGAAGCAATATATTCGATACCTCATCCAGAAACGCACCCTCTCGAAACCTGGCGAGCAAGCTACACCGCGATGCAGAGCGCCTCTCTTGCAGAGTCTGCCACTTGAGTTTATTAAACATCTCCGTAACGCTATCACGGTTACCAAATAACCCTGTGACGAAACGCGCCGCTCTTCTTTGGATCTTCTCTATCTCCTCCGTCAGACCGATCTGGTACGGATCCCACACTGATGAGCAATACTCAAGTATAGGTCGAACGAGTGTTTTGTAAGCCACCTCCTTTGTTGATGGACTACATTTTCTAAGCACTCTCCCAATGAATCTCAACCTGGTACCCGCCTTACCAACAATTAATTTTATATGATCATTCCACTTGAAATCGTTCCGCACGCATACTCCCAGATATTTTACAGAAGTAACTGCTACCAGTGTTTGTTCCGCTATCATATAATCATACAATAAAGGATCCTTCTTTCTATGTATGAGTCTTGTTTCACATTACTTCCAACTTCTGACCGACTTTACGTCCCAGCTTCGCTGGTGATTTGGGCATCCATATCGTGGTATTTTGTTGGAGCCATGCTTATTTTGAAAGATCGTGTCCATCCCATGGTACAGTATTTGTTACCCAGAGGTGATCCTGCGTTCCCGGACGACAGGGCTCTTGTTCACATGGCTCGAATGAGCAGGACTGGTTTTGCGAGCGCGAGAATGAACTGTAGCATCTTCCTTGGCCACCACCGTTACCAGATCTTAATATTATAGAGCTTTTCTGGTGTACTTCGGGAGAAGAGTGCGTGATCGCTACACACCTCCATCATTGTTACCAGAACTTAGCACTGTTTTCCAGGAAGTATGGAATAAGATTCCCATGAAAACCATACAGGACTTGTATTTATCCATTCCGAAATGTCTGGAAACTATTTTCAGCGCTAACGTTTTTCCTCCACCGTTTTAGGAATTGCAATCTGTCGTGTCTGTGGTGTTTCCATACTTTTATCCACACCTTGGATGTGGGCTGCGTAGTACAGTATTCATAAATAACGATAATAATAATAATTTTTATACGGAATCTTCCATTTCTGCCATCTTGTTGAGCCTAATTTTAGAAAATAATTTTCTTGAAGATTAATTTTATGTTTATGTTTGATATATTCCATATCAACTGAATACATAAAATCTGTATCCGGCCGGAGTGGCCGAGCGCTACTAGGCGCTACAGTCTGGAGCTGCGCGACCGCTACAGTCGCAGGTTCGAATCCTGCCTCGGGCATGGATGTGTGTGATGTCCTTAGGTTAGTTAGGTTTAAGTAGTTCTAAGTCTAGAGGACTGATGACCTCAGAAGTTAAGTCCCATAGTGCTCAGAGCCATTTGAACCATACATAGCATCTCTTTCGAACTTTCGTTCATAAACGTCCGACTTGATCACATGTACTACTACTGATTTCCAACGACTGGTTTCAGTTTACTGTCAGAATGAGACCTAAGAAAATATTCTGATAAAAGTATGTGTCAACCACCATGTACACGGAGGTACATAACAAGTGCTCACCTACGTGTACAGATTGGTTGGCACTGATATATGTATGAGAATTCTTTTAATTATGATGGCGATATGCCGAATCCGGTAATTGTGAATTGTATAGTGTATGTGCTACACAAGACTCTTGAATATTAGGTGGACTAGTGAAGAATGAGATGGTCGTTCGCAATATCGGAGAAGTAATGAATATATAGAAAACACGAACGAGACCAAGGAACAGGGTGACAGAACATGTGTTAAGACATCAACGTATAACCTCCATGATATCAGGGTGAACTATTGAGAGTGAAATCCGTAGCGTAAGACAGATACTGGCATATATCCAGCTGGAGAGCAATGACTGGCGGACCGCAACAAACCACTCTGATGAGGGGAAAAAAAAGTAAATGTGAATGTGATCAAGACGGACATTTACCGAGCGAGGTGGCGCAGTTGTTAACACGCTGGACTCGCATTCAGGAGGACGATGGTTCAAATCCGCGTCCGGCCATCCTGATTTAGGTTTTCCGTCATTTTCCTAAATCGCTTCAGGCAAATGCCGGGATGGTGCCTCTGAAAGGACACGGCCGATTTCCTTCACCATCCTTCCCTAATCAGATGGGACCGATGACCTCGTTGTTTGACCCCTCCCCCAAACCAACCAACCAACCAAGACGGACATATATGAATAAACCTACGTCTATACTCCGCAAGCTACCTGATGCTGTCTGGCGGACGGTATCACTATTATGCCCTATCCCTCTCCTCCCCGTCCCACTTTTCTTGCTCCAGTCACAAGCGGTGCGCGAGAAAAATGGCTGTCGGTTAACCTCCGCAGGAGCTCGAATTTCTCTTATTTTTCCGTCATCGTCATTTCCGTGATTCACAATACGAAATTAGAGTCACTTTCCCATATCAAATACCTCTGAAGCACAACTTCCAAAGACAACACTGTCAACCAGGAAATACTCAGCAGGACACAGAAAGCACCCAATTTTTTCAATCAAATCGGAAACATTCTGTGGGACCACAAAATACCACTAAAAATGAAAAGAACTTTGTACCACACATACTTTGTGCCAATATTCACTTACGGTTTAGAGACTTGTACGCTGCCGGCCGCTGTGGCCGAGCGGTTCTAGGCGCTTCAGTCAGGAACCACGCGGCTGCTACGGTCACAGGTTCGAATCCTGCCTCGGGCATGGGTGTATGTGATGTCCTTAGGTTAGTTAGGTTTAAGTAGTTCTAAGTCTAGGGGTCTGATGACCTCAGATGTTAAGTCCCATAGTGCTAGGAGCCATTTGAACCATTTGAAGACTTGTACGGCACTGAAAAAAAGATTACTGCAGAATTCATACGACAGAAATGTGATTCATAGGAACTATGAACCAAAGTACTATAAAGGGTAAGATAAAAAATGAAGTGAACAGGAATGTAGCCACCGTCGAAGTCCCTGGTACTAGTATAACAACGAAACGCAGCCTGCAAAAGGTATGGGCACATTATGAGAATGGAGGATAAAAGACCAGCCACAAAATATTTTGAAATAAATGACAAAGGCAAACGACCACGAGGAAGGCACAGAAAACGCCGCATACAGTGGAATCAGACGTATAGGAGAGAGAGGATTCCAGTAGAAACATCTCTTGGATCAGAAAATCTGTGAAGACGCGGGGAGAAGGCAAGTACTTTTACTCCTCGCCCTGGAAACTGTGGCTAGGAAATGACAATTACGACGACGTCTTCCTTGTAGCAGCTGCCACTGATGTTTTATGAGTATGTCGCTAACAGTCTCGCAATGTTCCTGTGATGAAATGCACAGTTCCTGTTTGCATCTTATGTATCTACTCTGTTTATTTGGCAAGGCTTCCACACTAACGATCAATAATCAAGAATTGAACAAGCATGTTGTGAGCTGCCTAAGTCTACTAGACTACTCTCCAATTCACATTTAGGTGCATGGCAGAGGGTTCATAGAACTACCTTCAAGCTATTTCTCTACTGTTCCACCCTCGAGAGGAAAAACGAACTCTGGAACGGAGCGATCGCTGCGGTCGCAGGTTCGAATCCTGCCTCGGGCATGGATGTGTGTGATGTCCTTAGGTTGGTTAGGTTTAATTAGTTCTAAATTCTAGGCGACTGATGACCTCAGAAGTTAAGTCGCATAGTGCTCAGAGCCATTTGAAACATTTGAAAAACGAACAACTATAGCTTTCCGTGATAGCTCTGAATTCCTTTATTTTATTATGATGATCGTTTCTCCCTATGTACGTGGCCGCCAACAAAATAGTTTCGCATTCGGAGGAGAAAGCTGATGATTGCAATTTCATGAAAAAATCCCGCTGCAACGAAGAAGTCTTTGTTTTAATGATTGCCATCCCAACTCGCGTACCATATCCGTGACATGCTCTCCTCAATTTCTCGATAGTATAAAACGAGCACCCCTTCGAACTTTTTCGATTCCTCCGTCAATCGTATCTGGTACGGATACTGTACCATACTCCAGAAGAGTACGGACAAGCGTAGTAAGGACATATCTTCCATAGGTTTGTTGCACCTTCTAAGTATTCTACCAATAAAACGCAGTCTCCGGTTAGCTAGCCGCACAACATTATCTACGTGATAGTTCCAGTTTAACTTATTCGTAATTGTAATCCCTAAGTACTTAGTTGAGCTGAAAGTCTTTAGATTTGCGTAATTTATCCTGTAACCGAATTTTAATCGATTCCTTTCGCTACTCATGTGGATGACCTCACACTTTTCATTATTTAGAGTCAATTAACAGTTTTCGCATCTATTTTGCGATTGAATTAAACCTTCAGTTCCTTAGGACGTTACTAACGTCCTATTTTTGAGATACTCTGGTTTACACACATATGAGACTCTTAGCTAAAATGCTCGTTAATAACTTCTTCATTTAATGTCAGCAGTATTGATGGAAGCCAATGATATTCTCATTTCCACACCTGTCTTACTTCTCTGAAATAAAAGTCGCTTACGACTTCGACAGTGCTACCCTGACCTAGCTGTACTAATTTCTATGACTGCGTATACGCACCACATGCCACTATACTGTGCATGGCAAAGGGTACTTCCTACCAATATAATCGATTTCCCGTCCCGTTCCATTTGGCTATTGAGCGAGTGAAAAATGGCCTTATTCTCTCTTACATTGTTCTCATGGTCCCTAGGCGAGATATACTATTGTCACAGCAAAATGCTGGCACAGTCTCCTCAGAGGAAAAGTTCTCTAAATTTAACCCAGTGAGTTTCACGTTTCTCCAAAGGTTGACAATTAAGTTTCCCGAGACGTTCTATTAAAGTTTCGTATGGTCTACAACAATCTGTTAGGTCGTAGCAATGCAACACTGAATTCATCCATTGCCTGCTGTTATACCTGTTTTAAAGGGACTCCAGACACTGGAACAGTACTCTAGAAATAGTCGCACTTGTGTCTTGTGCGCGATTTCCTCTGCAGTTGCACTTTACCAGATAACTTCAAGCAAATCTAAGTCTCCAAATCGCTCTTGCTAACACTAGTTTTACGTACTTATATCGCTTCTTAATATTACACGCTAATACGACAGGCATTAAATAGTCAAACAGAAAAACTGATGTAGAAAATATTTTGTGAAATTTTACAAAATGAGACTTTTGCTGCTTCAACATAATCCCCACCAGTATTAATCCCCTTGTCCCAACGATGAACTGGTTTTTTAACACCTGTTGCAAAGAAGACTTTGTCTTGTTGTTTTAGTCACTTTCCCACAAATATTTTGACCTCTTCGTTGCTGCTGAATTTTTTTTCCACGCAATGCCTCCCCGAATGGACCAAACAAATGAAAATCCAAATCGACTATGGGGACAATAAGGTAGTATCGCCCAACCCATTTCTTCAATGGTTTCTTAGGTCAGGCGGGCGGTGAGAGGGCGAGCATTGCCGTGTGGCAGTATCACGCCTTTACTTTGAGATGCACGATATTTTTCTCTCGTTGCTGACTTTGTCCACGAGCATGTCTGAGTAGTAGACACTGTTTATTGTATGAAACACCCCAGTGGTGGTTATATTCTCAAACGCTCAAAACTAATTGCGGCCGGGTCACTCCGTTAAGATCAACCCTTCTAAATTTCAATTATGTGGAAAAAAAAAGAAATGTTCATATGGCATTGATGGCCAGGAGGCCCCAGCTGGGGAAGTTTGGCGGCCGAGTTGCAGGTCTTAACTTCAGGAGACGCCACATTGGGCGACTTGCGGGTCGGTGATGAGGATGAAAGGATGGTGAGGAGAACGTAACATCCAGTGGACGAGCGGAGGAAATCTCCAACCCGGCCGGAAATCGTACCCGGCCCGCTACATAGTAGGCAAAGACGTCACCACTCAGCTAAGCAGGTTGACAATTATGTGCACAGTTAAGTGGATAACTTGAAATTACTGCACTCGGCATAAACCTCAAAGTGAGGAATTTGTATAAATCTGAGTAAAATTGATGCTGTCTGTCTGGAATGATTTATCTGTATACGAATTACTATGACTGAAAATATCTCCCCGAACACTGCCCGTTGGCGTACATAGAGTGAAACGTCTGGAAACAAACACCCTTCAAAAACTGTCGGAAGAGTCCAGGAGGGACGAGGGAGCTTTATAGTCTGGGGGATGTTTTTGTGACATTTTCTGGGTGGTCTCGTCCTTCACGAAGGCTCAGTGGATCTACACAAGTATGCATCTATCCTGGGGACCATGCCCATCCCTACATGCACAATATTTTTCCTCGCCACGATGGCACCTGTCAGCAGAACAATGCAACGTGTCATACAGCTCACAGTGTACATACGCGGTTCGAAGAGCACCAGGTTGGCTCTACTGTACTCCTCTGGCCACCAAACTCCCCAGATTTAAACCTAATCGAGAATCTGTGAGGCCATCTCGATCGGGCTGTTAGTGCCATTGATCGTCACCCGACAAATCTAGCGCAGCTGGCCACGGAATTGGAGTCAGCATGGCTCCACATCCTTGTCTGTACCTTCCGGAACCTTAATGACTCTCTTCCTGCGCTGCAAAAAGTGATTATTCAGGCTTCTGACAAGTGATCACATTAATGTGACTGGACAATGTGTAACATCCACCGACATTTAAAGGGAGCTGCCATTCATTGTACCAAATGGAAATTTTGTGCAAATCTTTCTACATTTCCTTGATTTTTCAACGGCCACACTTTCCTAGGAATAACAGAATCGTCAACGAAGAACCTGGTAGTACTGTTGATCATGTCTGACAAATAATTTACGCAGATCGAGGCCCTGTTAAGTAAAATTGCTTGCAGACGCGAACTGGACGTAACGCGTGTGTTGACACGAGTCATAATACAATGGAGCAAAGCGTAAACAATATGAAAAACTGCAACGGAAACACGTCCGGTGTGCGGAAAAGGAACCGTGAGTAACAAAGGTGTTTTCTACGAGTAGTTCTGATGCTTTCGGGATTGAAATGGACTTGGTGATGATGCGCCACGTTCAGGGTGGCCACCAGCTAACACGATGGTGATTAATATTGAACAGGCGAGACAGATTCAGCACTCAATTGGCGAGTATTATTGCTTCGCTACAGACGGCACTGCACGGTAAAGACGACGAAGTTTTGCCACGACGCGCTTGTCATCTGTACCACCGCTGATTAAAGGTGCGGCAGAAGTTAAGGCCATCGGCTATTCCTCGAGTGGCGCCTTACGTAAGATTACGCCCACACGTGCGTCAGCTGCAGAGGCGCGCTCAAGTACAAGCGGTGATTACAGGCCGCGCTTATCTGTAGCTCTGTGAGGAATATTCCGATACAGCTGGAATGTATCATAATCCGCACTCTTCATGTTGACAGCAAGGCAATGACAAAGCTGCAGCGCCGATAACATGTGTCAAGCGCTGCACAAATACGAGTTAAGTCGTGAGGCAGAGACGCTGAAACACTATTCGAACGTTACCTACAGACTTGACTGAGATGGGACGTCCAACCACTTTTAAATACGTATAGTCATTTTATGCCCAGATATTGAGATTCAAATATTGATATTCCTGCAAGATTATTTGAAAGAAACGGTGGGATGTCATGCAAAGAACTGTATTCATTTCTGCAGCACACACATTTGTAATAAACTGAGGAAGGGAGCGCCAAAAAAAAAAAAAAAAAAAAAAAAAAAAAATCAAAATTACCCTTAACCATTGAAATGACAGACTTTGGGTCAGGATCTGACCCAAAATATGAGAGTATGAACAGACGCCTGGTAAGAAGTGTTGTGATCTAAGTCTGCCTTTCGATTTTCGGTTACTGTATTTTTAACAAGACGGCGTATAAACGTAATTGTACTTTCTTCGAGACAATATCTTCTAGGTGTTCATTAGAGAGCATTGTCATGAGTTAACAAAATATCAAAATATAGAGTGGATAAAATAAAAGTATCCCGGAAAATATTTGGAGTAAGACTGACCGTTGTCAATGAACATCATAGAAGACGCTGGGAACAGCTACAGCTGGGAACAGCTCGAGGTATCGAGCACACTCAGGGCAGATCTGCCTGAGGGATACCAGCGAAAGTGTTTTTGAAGTTCTTCTGTATCTCTTCCAGTGTGTGAGAGTTTATTTCGAGTAGGCCTATATCCGACCCAGGAAGAAATGGCAGGGAGACAGATCAGGCGATTGCCGCGCGGGGTGGCCGCGTGGTTTGAGGCGCCATGCACGGATAGCACGGGCCATCCCGCCGGAGGTTCGAGTACTCAATCGGGCGTGACTGTGCGTGTTGTTCTTAGCATAAATTAGTTTAAATAGTATGTAAGTCTAGGGACCGATGACCTCACCAGTTTGGTCCTTTAGGAATTCACACAAATTTTCAGACCAGGCGGTCGACGTTGTCGGGAGTTTGCACTGCCTCTGCCGATTATCCTCTCCTCTTCGAACACTTCGTGCACTCGTGACGAAGTTGTGAAGGCTGTGTATGCTGCTCATACGTCTTGCTGAAAATATTCATACATTCGCTCATCTTTTGTGAGGTGACCTACAAATCGACTAAGTAGAATTTTTGTAGCCTAATTTTTTATTGGTTTAAAACGTTCGTTAGAGAGTCTGGTTTCAAGAGTCATTCACATAATGTGCACCATAAGTGTTACAATGTATTAAAACCGCGATTTACTGCACGGGGGGTCTGGCGCAACCGAGCTCTCAAAGGCAACCGGTGTAATAATTACACACGGAATAGGCGTCCTGTTAGTTTCGGATGTATCACAGGGAGCCTTAGTATAAACCAAAGTACTACTCTCTTTGTAAAATGGTTCGTTCTGGTAAACAGTCTGAAAGCATGTGTGTGTCTCGCAACTGCTTAACTTGTCACTTCGCTTATTTTTATACGAGGTAAAGCACGAGAGCTTGGAAACGTCAAACAAACGTATTTATACGGATAGAAAAAGTTCAAAAAGTGATCCCAGTAGCGAAAAAACGTTTCGAGTGCTAAGTGGAAGCCAATTAATGGACATAATTTCATCAAAGTGAGAGTGTTTTGATATTGGCGAAAAAAGGCCAATTTGCCATCCAATGATTTGTTCAGTTTCAATATTAAAAAACACAAGCTGAAACTTGACGCTTGTTTTCTCAAAACAATATTTTTCAACTTATTGGGAGCTGTAACTCAAGAAATATACTTGCAATTATACATTTTTGTAACTTACGATTCGGCCTTTTCTTTACTGTAGTACGTAGGATTTTTAAATTTAATTTCGATTTTTGGTGCACGTTTTGATATCGACTTTTTTGGCGAAGACATTATCTTTTATTTCAGAGTGCCGCTATTTTTAAAGGACTATTTTTTTACAATGTACCCACTTACTACGTTTGGTAATATCATAAGTTTCAAAGCAATTCTTGAAATTTTGCTCTAGGTTGAAAACTGTGGCGTTCAGAGCTCCCACTAATCGCTCTCGCACTCCGGGAAGGCCATTCGTCGATTTCGTGCTGTGTCTTCCGGGTGCGAGTGTTCTACTTAATGAGAAATACATAATACTATTTTAAAGGTGTACAATAAGGTCTAAAATCAGTTTTTTAATTTGTTTGTTATTTTATTAAAAAAATCATGAATATCGGTTCCAAAATCGAGTCTCACACTGATGTACTCCTCAAACACTTTCTGAATGTACCGGATAGCAGTAATAGTTTGATGAAAGAATCATATTACGATGCAGACGGAAGCATTACGCATCAAACACCAATCTTGCAACGGCTCTTCAAAGTACTAACGGGGATTTTCTGATGTATGATTGGGTATGTTCTGTGAGTTCACATACTTTGACAGGCTGAACGAGGCCTCATCTGAAAGAATTAAAAACTGTGGATTCGAAAGTCCTGGTTCTATTTCACTCAGAAACCCCTAGCAGAACTGAACAAATGAAGGCCCATCCCGACACTTTACTTGTGCACGAGAGTAAATTTGTAAAGATGCCGATGAGGGTCCTGTTTGACAATATTTTAATATGACGGTCTCTTAATCCCCTCTTCTCTTAATCCTCCTCTTGTTATTTTGTCGGACTTTTTCCAGGTTTTCCTTCACTCGAGCAATGATTTCTGGTGTTCGAAATCTTTGCGGACAGTTACGTGGTTCATTCGTTTCGCATCATTTCGCCACTAAGTTTTGTATGCAGACCTAAACTCCTGTTCCAACAGTTCTGCACTCTTCTTATAGCAATTGTACCTCTCATAACATGCAATCATGTACACGCACTGTTTTATCGTGAGCACCATTTTGTGTAGCGAAGTAGTCGAGACACAGCTTGTGGAAGACGTGCATGCGTAAACTTATAGCAGCAAACGATTGGTGTATCGAAATAACGGTTTCAGCATTTTCTGCGATGAGCAGTTCTCCTGCTCATTGCAAGGGTCAGTTACGCGTCAGTCTTATAAATATTTTCAATTGCATGAGCGGGAAAAATACTAGATGGGACACGTTGCTCGAAAGATTTAAGACAAGAGGGAATTCTTGCAACTATACTGCAACTTTGCAGCATGTAAGTTGCTTTCCCGTAGGAGAGCCTGAAATGTAATCCGATATGTGCATCAAATACAATTTCCACACACACTGTGTAATTCTTTACCAGAGGCGGTGCTTAGTGAAGTCAGGAATGCCAGGAACAACAGTGTACAGATATAACCAAAGGAAGATTTATTTGCTGTTTCTAAATATTCACACTGGGTCAATGGAGTCCCCAGGTATTTCTCTTGTTTACCTCGAACGAAGCCAAGAAAGCTGTTGGCAGACGCGAAGTTCGTTTGACTAAACATTACGCGTTTATGTTGGCACTGTCGAGTGATTCCGCTTTTCTTGGAAGGGAGAGAGAGTTTTTGTCATTTAAGATTGATTATTTACCTTTTAACAATGATAATTCCCAGGCTGGTAATGACATGGCGTCGTAACCGAAATGCAAGAATGGATTTTTGACATTATTTCGTTGAATTAAGATGCAGATTCGTAGACAAGGCCACAGAAAACATTCTTAATCCCTTTTTTTAATTTTTCTGGAATCGTACTTTCAATAACTATGTTCGGCGAAAAATTACGAAGCAAGCGGAGCTAACGGAAGATTAATCCTCGCAATACCTTGTAGAGAGAGGTAGGGGGGGGGGGGGGGTACTTTATGTCTGCTTTCCGGAAATATTGCAATCTAGATCTAGTCATACACTTTATATTTTAAGATTTCGAAAAATTATGTATTGTTTGTAGTAATTTCATCTGCCTAATTATTTGATAAATGTGTTACATTTTTCGGTTAAACATAGAGATTGAGTCTCAGTAGTAGATGCCGCATTCCACAAAGAACATCATATTTAATATCTTCGAGCCCAGGACCTTACTGACATGAATATCTCTTTAAAAACTATGTTGTGAGTAAAATTCGACAACTAACGAAATATGCATTTTAATTTTTTTTATTATGGTCATAAAGTACCCTCCTCGCCCTCATTCCCCCTTCCACCTCGGTAGTACACGTTACTGAAAATGTGTAAGAATGTATTAAAAGATATTTTCATGTTCTGGACCCTACTAACATATCAACACCTCTTTAAAAATATGTTGTTAATATAAGTCAACATTTAACGAATTTAGTTTTTTTTTTAACTTTTTTATGGGTGGGCATAAAGTACCCCTCGGTGGTAGGGCGCATTATGAAAAATGCACTGGTATTACTAGCGTTAATATTTCTCACTTCTACAGTTTAATCAGTCGAAACTTATCTTCTCATTGGTAACAATGTATTTACTGAAGATATTTGAAAAGTGTGTGACGAGCTCGGGGGAAAGTAGCAGCTCTGAAGTTCTTTCCTTCTCAGCAAAACGGCGACATAGGAATGGAAAGTTACTACAGGTTTTTATGAAATAATAATTGAAAAATTAGTTCATCCGAGTCTCTCTCGTTGATCGACTTCAGGCATTTCATTTAATGTTGTGAGCAAAATGTGAGTGACTTATAATTAGCAACAAAGAATAGAAAAGGCGGCCCCCTCGTAATTGCGAGAACGACGTTCGCGGACTATATTCGACTGTCAGTCCAGTAGTTTCGTCATCTGTCTTCAATACATTTTGAGGCGAGATACTGGAACAGTGCGCTATATTTCAATCTGTTTGCGGTGTTGCTATATGGCGTTATTTTATCCGAACAGCAAGCGTTGCGAATATGAGAGTGTGCTTTCCAACCTTCTCTCTCCATTTTCTTTCTTTGTGGTCATATGGCTAATCACAGGGTTTCTGCTCGACAATCATAGACCCATAAACACTCTATGAAAAGAAAAATGAATACTTTCAATAATTCGAACACAGATAACATAATGCTGTCATCAATTGCAATATAAAGTCAGTCGGAAATGGCGACTATACACAGTTTTATGGCTGCATCTACAGGACATAACAAAATGAAAAATGGATAAAAAATATAACACCAAAACATAAATTGACTATTTTACCAAAGCATCAGAAATATGTGGGCCAAATTTTTCGATGCTATGTGAAATTAAGCTTGTTCCCCTTTTTTTCTTTGGCCCTTGTATGGATGGATGTGGATCTGAAGAACTTTTAATTAAATGTTTGCAGGAACCGTTCCCGAAATTATTCGCTCTCTGCCTGTTTTGCTGTATCTTTAGTTAGACGTTCACTGGAGAAAACTCCACGAGTTACACAAAGGTTGAAGACGAGAGGCAGTGTTTCAAATAAGAAACAACGAAAAAAGGTATACTGATATAAAAAACGAAGTTCCTAGGCAGCATGCTACACTCATGAACAAGAGAAAAGGAAAGCAAAAGTTTGCACAAACTACTCTTAATGAAAAAGTGTAAGCGTTATACGTTTCTGCATCCAAAACGTACCTGACGGCTAAGCACAGTCAGTGTAACAGACCGACTATGACATCATACGGAAAGAAAGGCATTTAATATGATGAACCACAGTGTGGAGAAATGAAGACCTGACCGTACCATGAATACTGTATTGTAATCAGTCTATTACTACTTCAGCCCTCTATTTTTTATTATTTTGCGTTAATGGAAACACTGTGTGATGTTTTCGTTCGACCTGTTACTCATTTACCATGGCGGCCATTGGGAAGTTTACCATTTAGTTGAAAATGCTTGCCATAACATTGTGTTGAACTGTGGGAATTATAACAGTTGAATACAATATTTCCAACAACTGAAACTATTTGGACAGTGGCCGTAAGATGTGCAGTAGGACATATCTCTTCACTGTCACTTGGGCTGTTTAAACTTCATGTCTTGTGAAAACAATAATGGATCAACGTCATGAAATGTTATAAAAAAACTGTAGCAGTCACCGACTTGGTCTAAATATTGGAAAACTTCAATATCCAGATGAACATTTTGCACAGAGAGTCCAGGAATCTATAGATTAACGTAGAACATGACAACCGTAAAACTTCGTACTTCTTTACGCGCCTTCCATTTATCCTAGATTAAAGTTATGTTGAGTGCAAAAAATAGTTGGAGTACGCAGGACAGTTGCTAGACATTGTATTGCAGTCCGTAGTTGGGTCACAATACCATACCAACATGTCACGGCTTGTTATTTTCTACGCGAACAATGCAACCGAGCTGGAAAGCTGCCACGGGATAAAGACGGTCACAATAAAGCAAAGGTAAAGAACAATGAACTATACGCTTGTGTGACAAGTAGAGAAAGCGGGTACTTCGAAACACGCGGCGAATACGAGAGAGACAAAGCGATTGCGTTTTCTTCTTTTGCTTTCGGCGGCGCAGGGAAGCCAACGGCGTCACAGGCAGCGGCTGCGACGTGCGCCGTGATGGACCGTGCCACCCGAAAATAGCCGGAGAGCGAGTAAAGACGTTGGCACGCCTGCGGCTTACCTGAGCGTGCAGCGACGAGCCTAGCTGGAGCGTAGCGGAGCGGAGTCGCTGGTGCAGGTGCTGCTGCGGGCGGCGACGGATCGCAACTGGCGCGCACCGCGCCCCCACCCGGCGCGCGCCAGCGCAGCCCCCACTCGGCCGCCGCCGAGACGGAGTGCAGCTGTTCGCCCGCCTCACCTGTGCTCGCCGCACTCGTACGAGGAGGAAGCCAAACGAGAGGCTCATTAACGGGATATAGTACGAGGATTTAGGTGTAGACAGTGCTCTATCTTGAACGTCCCACTTTGCATCTCTCTCCCCCTCATCAACCACTGGTTCACCCCAGTAGCTGAGTGGTTAAGCTCAGATCGACGTCCACATGCTTTTGTACTCCGATAAGACTTTCTACCCCTCCGCCAAAACTCACTCTGTGAATTGGATCTGTGGCCACACGATCCGCTATCTTTTTACTTCTGGCGACAAGTCTACGCTAGGATATTGGACTTATCTCAATAAACGACACTGCGTCCTGATACGCAACCCACGCTATAAGCAATATTTTTCCAATTTCTTACGGAACACCTTCGATGACCCACCTCGTAGCTGGAACGTCCAAGCCCTGAGAAGCTGAAAACTGTATAAACCGAACCGAACTGAATAGATCTGCTACCCGGAACCCACGCCTACGCAATGAGAAGACGCATTTGGACGAGCTGGCCTGCTGTATGCGGAGACACTTCAGGAGCTCCTGTAAGAACTGGTCTTTAACTCTCTCTCTCTCTCTCTCTCTCTCTCTCTCTCTATATATATATATATATATATATATATATATATATATATATATCACTTTTCCTTATTGTTCCGCATGATTTGTTCTTAAAGGAAAAAGAAATTTGATTTTGGCTTTGAGAAACGTTTTTTGTTCCAAAAGATTGCTTCATTGCCATCAAGACGAAGGAGACTAATTTTTGTTTAGTGGCAGGAGAAACCAGTATAATCGGAGTATTAAAAAAATAAAATAAAAAAAAAGTGGCAAGCGAGTGAGACTCCCGTCCAGGAGACCCTGGTTCGAGACCCGTCTAGGCTACTCTTGTTTCCTTTTTTTTCCAAATGCTTAATTTATTATTAATCATGAAAATTCCGCAAGGAATTGATTAAAAAAAAGTTCGATTCCAACTTCTGCCGAAGCTTTTTGATAGGGAGAGAAAAAGAAAAATAAAAAATGAAAAAAAAAAGAAAAAAGTGGTCAGCGCGTCAGAATGTGAATCCTAAGGGCCCGGGCACGATTCCCGGCTGGGTTGGAGATTTTCTCCGCTCAGGCACTGGATGTTGTGTTGTCCTAATCATCATCATTTAATCCCCATCGACGCGCAAGTCGCCGGAGCGGCGTCAAATCGAAAGACTTGCACCCGGCGAACGGTCTACCCGACGGGAGGCCCTGGACACAAGACGTTTTTATGAACAACAGACCCTGTCCGCTGAGCGGTTCTAGGCGCTTCAGACCGGAACCGCGCAGCTGCTACGGTCGCAGGTTCGAATCCTGCCTCGGGCATGGATGTGTGTGATGTCCTTAGGTTAGTTAAGTTTAAGTACACTACTGCCCATTAAAATTGCTACACCAAGAAGAAATGCAGATGATAAACGGGTATTCATTGGACAAATATATTATACTAGAACTGACGTGTGATTACATTTTCACGCAATTTGGGTGCATAGATCCTGAGAAATCAGTACCCAGAACAACCACCTCCGTCCGTAATAACGGCCTTGATACGCCTGGGCACTGAGTCAAACAGAGTTCGGATGGCGTGTACAGGTTCAGCTGCTCATGCAGCTTAAACACGATACCACAGTTCATCAAGAGTAGTGACTGGCGTATAGTGACGAGCCAGTTGCTCGGCCACCATTGACCAGACGTTTTCAGTTGGTGAGAGACCTGGAGAATGTGCTGGCCAGCGAGGCAGTCGAACATTTTCTGTATCCAGTAAGGCCCGTACAGGACCTGCAACATGCAGTCGTGCATTACCCTGCTGAAATGTAGGGTGTCGCAGGGATCGAATGAAGGGTAGAGCCACGGGTCGTAACACATCTGAAATGTAACGTCCACTGTTCAAAGTGCCGTCAATGCGAACAAGAGGTGACCGGGACGTGTAACCAATGGCACCCCATACCATCACACCGGGTGACACGTCAGTATGGCGATGACAAAAAAATAAAAAAAAATAAAAAATAAAAAAAATAAAAAAAATTCAAATGTGTGTGAAATCTTATGGGACTTAACTGCTTAGGTCATCAGTCCCTAAGCTTACACGCTACTTAACCTAAATTATCCTAAGGACAAACACACACTCCCATGCCCAAGGGAGGACTTGAACCTCCGCTGGGACCAGCCTCACAGTCCATGATGACGAATACACGCTTCCAATGTGCGTTCACCGCGATGTCGCCAAACACGGATGCGACCATCATGATGCTGTAAACAGAACCTGTATTCATCCGAAAAAATGGCGTTTTGCCATTCGTGCACCCAGGTTCGTCGTTGAGTACACCATCGCAGGCGCTACTGTCTGTGATGCAGCGTCAAGGGTAACCGCAGCCATGGTCTCCGAGCTGATAGTCCATGCTGCTGCAAACGACGTAGAACTGTTCGTGCAGATGGTTGTTGTCTTACAAACGTCGCCATCTGTTGACTCAGGGAACGAGACGTGGCAGCACGATCTGTTTACAGCCATGCGGATAAGATGCCTCTCATCTCGACTGCTATTGATACGAGGCCGTTGGGATCCAGCACGGCGTTCCGTATTACCCTCCTGAACCCACCGATTCCATATTCTGCTAACAGTCATTGGATCTCAACCAACGCGAAGAGTAATGTCGCAATACGATAAACCGCAATCGCGATAGGCTACATACAATCCGACCTTTATCAAAGTCGGAAACGTGATGGTACGCGTTTCTCCTCCCTACACGAGGTATCACAACAACGTTTCACTTGTTTATGTATGAGAAATCGGTTGGAATCTTTCCTCGTGTAAGCGCGTTATAGGTGTCGCCACCGGCGCCAACCTTGTGTGAATGCTCTGAAAAGCTAATCATTTGCATATCACAGCATCTTCTTCCTGTCGCTTAAATTTCGCGTCTGTAGCCATCATCTTCGTGGTGTAGCTATTTTAATGGCCAGTAGTGTAGTTCTAAGTCTAGGGGACTGATGACCTCAAATGTTAAGTCCCATAGTGCTTAGAGCCATTTGAACAGTCTTTGTTCAGGTGCGGTGACTCGCGTAGGTGCAACCACTGCTGAGGAGTTTCTATGGAGGGGCCACCTCAACCTGTCGCTCCTGAAGAAGGCCAGCAACCTCTGCAGCAGTTCCATGGACAATAGTCTGGATGACTGCCTATCTGACCTTTAGCCAACATGGCCTTGTGGTCGTACTGCAAGGCAAAGGGAAGCTACAGCCCTTATCCACTGTTACTAAACTTTCCTGTGCCGGATCAACACTCGAACTCGGGATTTTTGCCTTTCGCGGGCAAGTGCTCCACCATCTGAGCTACCCAAGCACGATTCACGCCCCGTCCTCACAGCTTTACTTCCGCCAGTACCTCGTCTCCTACTTTCGAAACTTCACAGAAGCTCTTCTGCGAACCCGGTAGAACTAGCACTCCTGGAAGAAAGGATATTGCGGAGAATGGGTTAGCGACAGCCTGGGGGATGTTTCCAGAAGTGCTAGTTCTGACAGGTTCGCAGAAGAGCTTCTGTGAAGTTTGGAAAGTGGGAGACGATGTACTGGCGGAAGTAAAGCTGTGAGGACGGGGCGTGAGTCGTGCTTGGGTAGCTCAGATGGGGGTGCACTTGCCGCGAAAGGCAGAGATCCCGAGTTCGAGTCTCGGTTCGGCACACAGTTTTAATCTGACAGAAAAGTTTCGTTAGAGCCCTTATTTTTTCGCCGAGGGCATGCAGCTCTACTGTATTGCTTAGCGATAATGACATCCTCTTGGTTAACACAATCTAAGACAAAAAATGTGCACATACAGATAAATAAATGATTACAATTTTTAAAAAAATTGGATGATATAAACAAGAGAAAGAGAAAAATTGGTTCCATTCCATGCTGGGCGCCTGGTACAGAAACCGGTTATAAATTTGTTGAAATAAGACATTCTTGGTTGCTAATTGTTTTTAATCTATTTGTTGGCAGTTGTGCGTTAAGCACTTGTGGGATATCTTCAGATTAACGTAAGAAGTAATGCAGTGAGCCAACATCCGTTTTTAATGACAGCATATGGCATCGTTTATCTTAATTTAATTATTTTACCTTAATGCCATATACTGGCATTAAAGGGCGGATGTTGGCTCATTACATCTGGCATTAAAGGACGGATATTGGCTCACTACATTTCTTCTTACATTAATCTGAAGGTGTCCCACAAGGGCGAGACACGTCATTGCCAATAAACAGATAAAAATAATTTGCAACCAAGACTTTCCTATTTCAAGACAAGAGAAAGAGCTTCGGAAATTGAGCGAGTCCTTAATGTGTTGTTTACCTCTGGCACTTACGCAAGCGATTATTCAGCTTGGCAGTGATTCACAGAGTTGTTGGATGTCCTCCTAAGGGATATCCAATTTGGAGCATTAAATCGTCAAAATCCCGACCTGCTTGGAGAGCACTGCCCATAATTCTTCACACGTTCTCAATTAGGGAGTAATCCGGCAACGCTGATGGCCGAGGTAGGGGTCGCGCATCATCTTGCTGAAATGTAATCCAGCGTGGCTTGCCAAGAACGACAGCACAACGAGGCCTAGAATATCTTCTACGTACTGCTGTGCTGTAAGATTGCCGCGCATGACAACCAAAGGAGTCATGGTATGAAATGAAATGACATCCCAGATCATCAGTCCTGGTTGTAGGTACGTGTGGCGGGCGATAGTTAGACTGGTGAATCACCGCTGTCTGTAGCATCTCCAGGCACATCTTCGCTGGTTCAAATGGTTCAAATGGCTCTGAGCTCTATGGGACTCAACAGCTGAGGTCATCAGTCCCCTAGAACTTAGAACTACTTAAACCTAACTAACCTAAGGACGACACACACATCCATGCCCGAGGCAGGATTCGAACCTGCGACCGTAGCGGTCTCGCGGTTCCAGACTGAAGCGCCTAGAACCGCTCGGCCACTCCGGCCGACTCTTCGCTGCTCATCGGTTCGAAGCGGTACTTATCGCTGTAGGCAATTCTGCTTTAGTTATTGAGATTCCCGGCCGAAGACGTGTCTGGAGAGGCTCCCGACAGCGGTGAGATACCAAAGTGACTTTTGCCCACCGTACAGCTCGATAACCAAGAGGTGGTCTGGGCTGCCATTTCTTTTTATATCAGGACCCCTTTGGGTGTCATCCGTGGCATCCTAACAGCACAGCGGTAGGTCGACGATTCTTCGTCCCCTTTTGCTGCTCTTCATGCCAAGCCACCCATGGCTTACACTTCAGCAAGATAATGCCCGCTCGCATACAACGAGAGTTTCTACTACTTGTCTTCGTGATTGAGAAACCCTACTTTAATCGCCGGATCTCTCCCCAATTGAGAGCGTTAGGGCCCTCCAAACAACTCGTTATTTTGACCAGAATTTGGCACCACATCTCTCAGGAGGACATCCAGCAACTCCGCCAACCAATACCAAGCCGAATAACTACTTGCATAAGAGTCAGAGATGGACCAACGTGTTACTAACTTGTTAAGTTAGAGAAGCTCTTTCTCTTGAACAAATCTGAAATTGCTATCATGTGTTTGTCGTACATATACAAGACCTCTACCAATTTCCTCCCCATTTGGATAATTTCTTCATGATGCGTCTTACAAGGTATTTTCTGGAGGTAAGATAATCCCCCATTCGGATCTCCGGATTATTTAAAATGTATAAGTTGAAGGTGTAGTGGGAATTAGTGAAATGTGGTGGCAGGAAGAAAAAGACTTGTGATCTGGTCAGTACAGGATTACCAACACAAATAAAATAGGGATAATGTAAGAGTAGGATTAATAATGAATAAGAAAATAGGAATGTGAATACCATAGTGAACGCATCACAATAGTCAAGATAGATACGAAGCCAACAGCCATCATAGAGGGACAAGTTTATATGCCAGCTACCTCCGCAGATGAAGAGACTGAAAGAATGTATGGCGAGATAAAGGAAATTATTAAGATAGTTTGAGGGTGACTGAAATACGGGTATAGGAAAAGGGAGAGAAGGAAAAAATAAGAAGACTGCATGGACTAGCAGAAAGGCACGATAGCAGAACCCCTCGGGTAAATCTTCGCACAGGACATTGTTTAATCATCGGTAACACTTGGTTTAGGAATTATGAAAGAAAGTTGTATACGTGGAAAAGGTCTGAAGATAATGGAATATTTTATATTGGTAAGACATGTTTCAAAACTAGCTTTTAAATATACAAAATTTCTAGGAGCAAATTTGGACCCTGACCATAGTTTATTGGTTATGAACGGCAGATTGAAACTGAAGTGATGTGTGGCGGCAGGAAGGGAAAAAAAAGAAAAAAGAAAACTGAAAAAACATAGAATATTATGGAGATGGTACCCGGATAAATACACTCCTGGAAATTGAAATAAGAACACCGTGAATTCATTGTCCCAGGAAGGGGAAACTGTATTGACACATTCCTGGTGTCAGATACATCACATGATCACACTGACAGAACCACAGGCACATAGACACAGGCAACAGAGCATGCACAATGTCGGCACTAGTACAGTGTATATCCACCTTTCGCAGCAATGCAGGCTGCTATTCTCCCATGGAGACGATCGTAGAGATGCTGGATGTAGTCCTGTGGAACGGCTTGCCATGCCATTTCCACCTGGCGCCTCAGTTGGACCAGCGTTCGTGCTGGACGTGCAGACCGCGTGAGACGACGCTTCATCCAGTCCCAAACATGCTCAATGGGGGACAGATCCGGAGATCTTGCTGGCCAGGGTAGTTGACTTACACCTTCTAGAGCACGTTGGGTGGCACGGGATACATGCGGACGTGCATTGTCCTGTTGGAACAGCAAGTTCCCTTGCCGGTCTAGGAATGGTAGAACGATGGGTTCGATGACGGTTTGGATGTACCGTGCACTATTCAGTGCCCCCTCGACGATCACCAGTGGTGTACGGCCAGTGTAGGAGATCGCTCCCCACATCATGATGCCGGTTGTTGGCCCTGTGTGCCCCGGTCGTATGCAGTCCTGATTGTGGCGCTCACCTGCACGGCGACAAACACGCATACGACCATCATTGGCACCAAAGCAGAAGCGACTCTCATCGCTGAAGACGACACGTCTCCATTCGTCCCTCCATTCACGCCTGTCGCGACACCACTGGAGGCGGGCTGCACGATGTTGGGGCGTGAGCGGAAGACGGCCTAACGGTGTGCGGGACCGTAGCCCAGCTTCATGGAGACGGTTGCGAATGGTCCTCGCCGATACCCCAGGAGCAACAGTGTCCCTAATTTGCTGGGAAGTGGCGGTGCGGTCCCCTATGGCACTGCGTAGGATCCTACGGTCTTGGCGTGCATCCGTGCGTCGCTGCGGTCCGGTCCCAGGTCGACGGGCACGTGGACCTTCCGCCGACCACTGGCGACAACATCGATGTACTGTGGAGACCTCACGCCCCACGTGTTGAGCAATTCGGCGGTACGTCCACCCGGCCTCCCGCATGCCCACTATACGCCCTCGCTCAAAGTCCGTCAACTGCACATACGATTCACGTCCACGCTGTTGCGGCATGCTACCAGTGTTAAAGACTGCGATGGAGCTTCGTATGCCACGGCAAACTGGCTGACACTGACGGCGGCGGTGCACAAATGCTGCGCAGCTAGCGCCATTCGACGGCCAACACCGCGGTTCCTGGTGTGTCCGCTGTGCCGTGCGTGTGATCATTGCTTGTACAGCCCTCTCGCAGTGTCCGGAGCAAGTATGGTGGGTCTGACACACCGGTGTCAATGTGTTCTTTTTTCCATTTCCAGGAGTGTAGAAGCAGTGGTTGTTGAGAGTTTCAGAGAGAGAATTACGTAACGTTGGACTGAAACAGGGGAAAAGAAGACAACAGAAGACGAATGGGTAGCTTTGAGAGATGAGATACGGAAGGCAACAGAGAATTACATAGGTAAAACAAGTCTAATTGAAGTCCTTCGATAACACAGAAGACACTGAATTTAATTGACAAAAAGAGAAAACATAGAAATGCATCAGAAACAGGCGAAATGGAATAAAGACTTTAAAAGAATGAAATACACAGAAAGTGCAAAGTGGCAAAAGCAGAAATGGCTAGAAGACAAATGCAAGGCTGCTGAAGCATGCATAACTAGTGGAAAAACAGATGGAAGGAATATGTAGACGTCCAATACTAGGGAAACAAATATTATAGAAAGAGAATATGTAGTAAACGATGATGAGATGGTAGGTATGATACTGAGAGAAGAATTTGACAGAGCACTGAAAAACCTAATCGTAAACAAGGCTCCTGGAGTAGAAGACATTCCGTCAGAATTACTGATATCCTTTGTAGTTCCAGCCATCACAAGACTATCCACCTGGTGTGCAGACTTCAAGAAGAATGTGATAACTGCAATTCTAAAGCAAGCAGGTGCTGACAAGTGTGAATAAAAATCAACCATCAATTTAATAAGTCACGGTTGCAAAATAACGTTACGAGTTATTTACAGAATAATGGAAAAACTAGTAGAATCCGAACTCGGAGAAGATCGTTTTGGTTTCCGGAGAAGTGTAGGAAAAAACATTTTTAGATTTAGAGAAAGCTTTTGACAACGCTGTCTGGGCTACACTCTTTGACATGCTGAAGCAGGGGTAACATAAAGGAAGTGGATGATCACATGCAAAGTTTAAAGAAACCAGACAGCAGTTTTAAGATTCGAAGGACATGAAAGGGAACCATTAGTTGAGAAGGGAGTGAGGCAGGATTGTGGCCTATTCCAGATGTTATTCAATCTGTACATTGAGCAAGCTATGAAGGAAACTAAGTGTACATTTAGAAAGGACATTACAGTTCAGAAAGAAAAGATAAAAAGTGTAGATTTGCCGATTACATTGTAATCCTGTCACAGACAGAAAAAGGCTTAGAAGAGCAGTTGAATTGAGCAGATAGTGTGTTGAAAAGAGGTTATGAGAAGAAAATCAAAAGTAAAACAGGGTCTATGGAATGTGGTCGTATAAAATCAGGCGACGATGAGGGAATTAGATTAGGAGATGAGACACTAAACGTAATAGATGATTTTGCTATTTGAGTATGAAAATAACTGATGATAGCAGAAGAAGAGAGGATGTAAAGTGCAGAGTGGCAGCAGCAAGGAACACATATCTTAAAAAAGAATTTATTAACATCTAGCATAAACTTAAGAATTAGGACGTCTTTTTCCGAAGGTAGGTGTCTGGAGTGTAGGTTGTACGAAAGTGAAACGTGGACGATAAGCAGTTCAGACAAGAAAACAGAAGTTTTTGAAATGTGGTGCTATAGAAGAATGCTGAAGATTAAATGGGAAGTCGAACAAGATACGAGGAGGTACTGAATCAAATTGGGGAAAAAGAAATTCGTGGCACGACTTATCAAAAAGAAGGAATCAGTTAATAGGGCTCGTTCTCAGTCATGAAAGGATTGTCAGCTTGGTTTGATGGGGGGAAGGGGTTAGTACTGTTGAAGGCGACCAAGGCTCGAAGCCTTGAATAAAGTAAAGAGCTTCAGACGGATGTAGGTTGCGGTAGTTATGCAGAGATGGAGAGGTTTGCGCAAGATAGATTAGCAAGGAGAGCTGCATCTAACGAGTCTTCAGACCGAAGACCACAACGACGCGAACTGCTCAAAAAAAGTTTTGCACCACCCTCATGACTTCCGCAATTTGCGTGTATCACATACCCTGTATGTAAGCCGCTGCTGCCGTTTTGACCCCTCCCCCCCCCTTCCCCCGCCTGCTGTGGAATAGAGGACAACTTGATTTTCACTTTTGAAAATTGTGTCGAACTTTAACATCTGTATTGGTTCCGCTAACTTTCGGCTGCGTTTTGCTACTCCATTTCACCGCCGCACAAACACGGTTGTCAGGCTTGCGAGTAGTCAGTGCACTGTGTGTGAGCGATGGAGGTTAATATATTGACAAGTGAAAAGGGTAAGACGGTTATAAATTCTGTTTCCGTAAGTGTTCGTCTATGGCGTTGGTAGACGCAGGTTCACGAGGAGAACAGGAAAGTGTTCTGTGAAATTAAATTCTTTAAACTGTGTTGTCGGTTCTCAGTTAGATGATAATCATGAAAAGGGTGACTCTGGTACATCAGACCGGTGGAGAATATAATAAATTTTCTGGAGACCGAAAAGATTATGTCCACGAATCAACAAGGTTTTAGAAAGCATCGCTCGTGCGAAACTCAGCTTGCCCTTTCCTCACATAATATACAGCGAACAATGGATGAAGGGCAAAAGGCAGAATGCATATTTCTAAATTTCCGAAAAGCATTTGACATGATGCCTCACTGCAGACTGTTAACGATGGTACGAGCGTATCGAATAGGTTCCCAGAAATGTGATTGCCTCGATGACTTCAAAGTAATAGGACACAATATGTTGTTCTCGGAGACGACGTTCGTCAGAGGCAAGGATATCGTCAGGAGAGCCGCAGGGAAGTGTGATATGACCGCTGTCATTTTCTAAATACATACATGATCTGGGGGACAAGGTGGGCAGCTGTCTGCGGTTGTTTGGTGATGCTGCTGTGGTGTGTGGGAAGGTGTCGAAGCTGTATGAGGATAAAGATGACTTAGACAAAATTTTTAGCTGGTGTGATGAATGGCCGCTAGCTCTAAGTGTAGAAAAATATAGGTTAATGCGGATGAGTAGGATAAACGTACCTATAATGTTCGGATACAGCATCAGTAGTGTGCTGCCTGACACAGTCACGTTGTTTAAATACCTGAGAGTAACGCTGCAAAGCGATATGAAATGGAACGAGCATGTGAGGATTGCGGTACGGAATGCGAATGATCGACTTCAGTTTATTGGTTCATCTGTAAAGGAGACCGCATAAAGGACGCCAGTGCGGCCTAGTCTCGAGTACTGCTCGAGTGTTTGGGATCCGCAACAGGTCGGACTAAAGGAAGACATCGAAACAATTCAGAGGCGGGGTGCTAGATTTGCTATCGGTAGGTTGGAATAACACGCAAGCATTACGGCGATGCTTCGGGAACTGATTTGAGAATCCCTACAGAGTAGACGACGTTGTTTTCAAGGAACATTACTGAGAAAATTTAGAGAATCGCTGTTTGAAGCTGACTGCATAACGATTTTACTGCCACTAACATACATTTCGCGTAAGGACCACGGACATAAGATACGGGGAATCAGGACTCATACCGAGGCATGTAGATAGACTTTTTTCCCTAGCTCTGTTTGCGAGTGGAACAGGAACGGAAATGACTAGTAGTGGTGTAGGGTACCCTCCGCCTCGCACCGTATGGTGGCTTGCGGAGTAGGTAGATGTGGATGTAGAGCCAGTAATTTTATGAAGAGACATGCTGAAGAAAATTTGGGTGAGCGCCCCGCCAAACTTATAGCTTGGAATGTGATTCGAATAAGGAAAAAAGACTAATGTCATTCGATTACGCAAACTTCGGAAGTTGCCCAACAACTTATCAGGATTACATGAAATACTGGCGAGATATGTTTTTCACACAAACAGGACACAAAAATTTTCATTTGTGAACGACTTTGTAAAGACTATTGTTGGTTTGCGATGCCAAATTAGTTTTAATTTTCTAAATAGTCGAGAACTTCAAATATATATGGGATGTTCAAGACTTGTCCTAAGCTGTACTTCGAGCTGTCGCCTGTTGACCTGCGTACTTCGAGCATTCTCATTACTATGTCATTACTATTTAGCTTGATATCGCAGTCTTCACGCACAATAGGAGCAGGGAAACCACTTTACAATCGGGCACTTGTGATTACACGCAATATCCTTACTTTTTTGTAAGAAGAGGCAAATGAGGTGTAAAGATCTAATTAAAACTGTGCTTCAGAGGGTTTCAGGGACAGATGGCTATTCCAGTTGCTCAATAAAGATGGAGAGGAAATATAGCTGTAAACACTTACCGAGGCTCCACTACTTCGGAAAGACAAGGAAGGACACGAAACTTTATTTAGGTAACAGTGCTAAACAGGTTATCAGGGAACTGGCAAATAACTTGTCACATGAAACTTCCTGGCAGATTAAAACTGTGCGCCGGACCGAGACTCGAACTCGGCGCCTTTGCCTTTCGCGGGCAAGTACTCTGTGGTGTCACCGCCAGACACCAAACTTGCTAGGTGGTAGCCTTTAAATCGGCCGCGGTCCGGTAGTAAACGTCGGACCCGCGTGTCGCCACTATCAGTGATTGCAGACCGAGCGCCGCCACACGGCAGGTCTAGAGAGACGTCCTAGCACTCGCCCCAGTTGTACAGCCGACTTTGCTAGCGATGGTTCACTGACAAATTACGCTCTCATTTGCCGAGACGATAGTTAGCATAGACTTCAGCTACGTCATTTGCTACGACCTAGCAAGGCGCCATTATCATTTGCTATTTATCTTGTGAAACATGTACCATCAAGAGCGATGTTCACCAATTATGGATTAAAGTTAAGTATTCCAGCAGCTACGTACTTTATTTGCTAGTCTCCATTACTTGACCTGTTCCAGACCTCACGCCAGCCTGCGTGAGCTTAACGCGTGCCCTTCGGCCTCCAGTCCACAACATACTCTACCAACTGAAATACCTAAGCACGACTCACGCCCTCTTCTCCCACCTTGAGAGCACTGGCCCGCGAAAGGCAAAGGTCCCGAGTTCCAGTCTCGGTCCGGCACACAGTTTTAATTTGCCAGGAAGTTTCATATCAGCGCACACGCCGCTGCAGAGTGAAAATCTCATTCTGGAAACTTGTCACATCTTCTTTATTTTGTATTTACAGTGTAGTAAGTAGTGTTGTTTATGCGACTATTCATTTATCAGTACTGTAGTGAGAAAAATATTGATTTAGGGCATTTACAATTGTCAGATTATAATTACTGCTCTTTTAGTAAAAGCATGTTAATATAATTGTTTTAGACTCTCTGCCAATGCCCCTTGCCACAATGGTAACACCGGTTCTCGTCAGACCACCGAAGTTAAGCGCTCTCGGTCTTGGCTAGCACTTGGATGGGTCACCATCCAGGTCTGCAGGGCGCGGTTGGCAAGTGGAGTGCAATCAGCCTTTGTGAAGCAATTGAGGAGCTACTTGATTGAGTGAGAAGTAGCGGCTCCAGAAACTGACAACAGCTGGGACTGCGGTGTGCTGGCCACATGTTCCTACATACTGGCATCAGTGGAATGCACACTATGGGGCGTCTGGGTCGGATCTGTCCTTGAAGTACTTTGTTGTGTCACTGTGGTGCCAACTGATGCGCAGATGAAGTACGATGCGCCAGACTCATACGCAGAACACAATGCTGTCCTTCTTCGGCAATGGCACCTGGCCATCTGAACTCCAGTCATCTTGCTGCAGTATATTCTAATGATCACCACTGTGAGCAATCAAATACACTGGTTACATTCCTGCCAAATCTCTCTTTAGTATCGCAGAAGGAACGTCCAGTTTCTCGTTTCCCTATTGTACGACCTCGTTCAAATTCAGAGAGATACTGATAATGGATTCTTTCTCGTCTTGAAGACAGTCTTGACTGACCAACTCACAGAGTTCAGTCTCAAGAGTGATTAGCGCTCACCACCGTTACAGCGTGTATTTAAAGCAGATCTGAAATGCGTCCTCATAATAGCGTTATTAGCGCCACTCTTATGCGACTGGCGCGAAATTCGAACAGAGACATGATATTTCAGATGCAGAAACACGCCTACCAGCTTCCTTTTACGTCACACAACTCGTTTTTGGTATTGTGGTCTTTCTTCTGTCAGTGTAGATTATTCTGGGATTTCAGCGTAATACGAGATAGTGACAAATGAGATAAACTATAATAAATTATCAAACCAATGAAAGCCGCGCGGGATTAGCCGAGCGATCTAAGGCGCTGCAGTCATGGGTTGTGCGGTTGGTCCCGGCGGAGGTTCGAGTCCTCCCTCGGGCATGGGTGTGTGTGTTTGTCCCTAGGCTAGCTTAGGGACTGATGACCTTAGCAGTTAAGTCCCATAAGATTTCACACACATTTGAACATTTTTTGAAACCAATGAAAACAATTTGGCTAGTAAAAATGATGTAGTAAATTTAGTGTTATCATCTTACTGGTGCCAAAGGCCATCAGTATAGAAAACAGTTACATATAGTGGTAAATCGCCAAGAAACACTTGACCGTTCCAAAATCTAAAAGCGTTGCTCAATATCCAGTAGAAATAAGCAAACTTAATAGCTTCAGTACGTTGGCTCCAGCATCTGAATGGTTTCTGTAGCAAGCAAACATATACTTCTTCGTGCACTAGAGTAATTGACGACGTAGTGTAGTTCTGAGAAGGGAAAATAAATGAATGTAGTACAATCATTGCAGCATGAGAAAACAAGTTATTTCCACGAACAATTTACAGATCTCTCACGTAACTATGTTTGCCATCTTCTAACGGAGACTACAAGCAGAAAACTGAGAAGTATTTCAACACGACGTCTATTTCAGCTGCTCATGACGCGCATGCGGCTCGAGGGATTTCGCTGTGTGTTTACTCGCACGCAGTCACAAACATTCGGTAGGTTTGCTAAACACTTACACCCGTCCATAGCAGAGGTTGGATATCTCTCTTTAAGACGCCTACTTGTTCCTATTGGTGCTGATTCTCGTTACCACTATTCAGAGCCGACTGATCATATTACAGTGGACCAGACTGCCATGAAATACCGGAAAATAAGACTCAGTCTTAAATTTAAAAGCTCGCTAATAATCATCGCAAATGTGACACAGCTTAGAAAAAATTGCTGAAAGTAGATGGCTATATTCGCTAATTGTTTTATCATAATTTTTTTTACGCATGACACATACAATTTTCTCTAAGTGAAAACTAAAATGAAATCAGAAATAACAAGTTGCGGAAATCAGCAGTCGCATCCTCGAAGTCACCGAAATGTAAACGGTATCACACGAAGGATTTAACAATTTTTAAATAGTGTTCATTTCAGGTTATAACATGTGTTTCAGTTACGAGACATTTTTATTGTTGTTTAGTGAACTAAACCGTAATTGCTGAAAGAATGGTTACAGCGATGTTTATCCACAAAGAGAAATAACGTTGACTCACTTAGTTGCAGACGTTCCAACAACGACTGAATAAAAGTGAAACGAAATAAATTTCGGGAACTTCTGAGCACACAGATATTTTAGTTGGTAAAGCCACAGTTACTAGCTGTGTCTCAGTACCTAACTGCAATTCCACCTCGTTTGTAGATGACAAACCAATGGCGTATGCTCGATGAAAAGCAAAGCGTCACTGTGTATCTAGAAATTTAACCTGAGAGTTCTGAGTAAGTTCTACAGTTTAGAGACGCAAATCGAAAGTCAGTGTCAATGATTGTCCCTTCCCTATAAACTGGAATTTAGATACCCTATTTTTCGGTAAAACTCTATTTTCTTCAGCTAATAGAAGTCGAATAACAACTGAATGAACTATGAATGATTTTGCGTGAAGATTTTGAGTCAAGAAACACCATACAAATTCGAATATTGTATAGAAGTAATTCTAAGTTAATATTGGTTAGAAATTCTTCTCCGTTGTCACACAGGATGCATCGCACTCTAGTCTACGTGAATCCTCTATTCAAACACGGCAAAAGTTTTGACACATGCTGAACTCTTACTGAAAGTGTTCCTTATATAGGCAAAAGCTTTTCTTGTACACTTTTAAGGTGTGACTAGAAACAGTATGACAGCCTACGTGACAAGCAGTACTTAAAACTCACCCAAAATCTTCGGGATTTTTCCTTTAATGACGAAAACAATTAGTCATCAAATTTAATAGCTGGTTGTAAATTTTTGTAATTCGTAGTTATGCGTGTATTTCCGACCGACCGAGGTAACACATTGGTTATAAGAATGAGTCATATAGCGTGTGCACTGGATACTATTTGTCCGGTGTGTACAGCAACTAATGCCGAAATATAGGCAGTATTACATTAGTCCTATCATTCCCCGTCAACGCCTTACAAATGTGTAAACGAACAACAACATAAATCGTCATAAATACGTAATTATATGTTTGTTTACATTAAGTACTTAATTTTTATTTGTTTAGTCTTCTTAACAAGCTGATGTGTCTAACACTACTGTAGCAATGTTAATTTGATGAATAAATTACAAGAACGTAATTTGTTTTCTATCCGCTTGTCATGTTCCTCGTTCGATATACGCAAACCTTTCTTCTTTCTTCACCAGCTTTATCTAGGTTCAAATGATTCAAATGGCTCTGAGCACTATGGGACTTAACATCTGTGGTCATCAGTTCCCTAGAACTTAGAACTACTTAAACCTAACTAACCTAAGGACATCACACACATCCATGCCTGGGGCAGGATTCGAACCTGCGACCGTAGCAGTCGCACGGTTCCGGACTGAGCGCCTAGAACCGCGAGACCACCGCGGCCGGCTTTATCTAGGGGAAAGTGTTCTACCTTGTTACTCATTTTAGACTTTCGTCCCTGTAATAGAAGTTAGTATCTCTTCTTATCGCATTTTTAAATGATAGCATTTATTTTTTATGTCTAGCAGTTTTCTCCCCAACTTACAAAAATTACTTGGGAAAATTAAGACTTTTTCAAATGTGAAACTTGTTGCAAGATACAAAATGGTCTTATAAATAGAAATAAACAAAAATGTTCCGTTAAAAAAAGCGTTGCAATCGAGGAGAGCTTGCCAATATTGTATTTAATCTAATTTTACCCATATTTTGCAGCTTAAAACGTGGCTGTATTCAAAACATTGGAGGTATGAATTGAACAATGCCTTCAGTCACAACATTTTCGTGATTTATTAACTACATGACGTATTTCGGACCCTGTGGGTCCATCGACAGGTGTAATTTGTCTTAATACATGTTTTATTTCTTCTCCTGAATGAGGTGAAATGCATATTCCTGTGACGGAAAGGCTTAATGTTAGGTTATGAATTTCGTAAGTCGAAAGCGAAAAATATGTACAAAATAGTGAAAATGAACAGTGTGAACTTACCACATCATCCAAGGAAAGTACTTTTATACAACTGGAGATGTACCTCCACAAAATCAAAAAGCAGAATCTACGTTAAATGCACAAACAGACTTCGCAAGCCATAGTTATTTCAGTAATTTTAAAGACCTATTCTAAAGTTATATCTTGCATATGTCAGTTGTTTAATAGCTATATCCTTAGCACTACGAATAAATTCATCTTTGACAACACCATGTGCAAAAACATCTGTGAAGTGTTTATAAACATGTGTGTGCAAATATACATCTTGAATGACGTGAAATGTACTAAAATGACTGAGAAATAATGTGTGCCGGTACTAAAACGTTAAAAGTGCTTTCCTTGGATGATGTGGTAAGTTTACACTATTTTTCTCATATTTTCCGCGTTCAGCTTACGAAATTCATAACCTAACATTAAACCTATCCGTGACAGGAATATGCATTTTACCTCATTCAGGAGAAGAAATAAAACATGTGTTAAGACAAATTACACCAGACGACGGACCCACAGGGTCCGAAATGCATCGTGTGGTTAATAAAACACGAAAAAGTTGTGACTGAAGGCGTTGTTTAGTTCATAACTCCAATTTTTTGTATTTAATCGCCTGTCTGTTACATTATTACTGTTCTACACACCAATAATCAGTAAGTGGAATCATATGAAGCAGAATTATCAAATTCCAGTTATAAGTTAAATGTAGTTTGGAACAGAACATCTTGGCAACTAAAATCGATTTCCATTTTCAAGACAGGTAAAATAATTAAGACATTAAGGAAAATCAGTTTATCAGCAATTATCAAATATTCCATGGTAAAAGACCTTCTTCACTTTCTAAAGATAGAAGCTGGTGCACCACCAATAAAGTAGAGTCTAACTGCCCACAGATTATATAAGTAGTTCTAAAAATATTTAGCATTTTGTTTACCAGAAAATTCCATATCTGAAGAATTAACAATATGTTCCAAATAGGTTTAATACAGGGTGTCCCAGCAGGAATGGTTAGTATTCAGATACAGGCAGGAAAGATCATTTGAACCAAAAATCTTCATATGGGCATATTTCCTATTTTTAATGGTTTCTGATATAGAATAGATTTGATGTACATTTTTATTTATTTTCTGTGTCAAATGTTCCATGGTAAAAGACCTTCTTCACTTTCTAAAGATAGAAGCTGGTGCATCACCAATAAAGTACAGTTTATGCATGTAAAAATGTACAAATGTCAGTAAACATTACAACATGCGTTTTATAAAATATCAATTGAAAAATACGTATTTTTAACACATTAACCTCTAAGCATTATTGCACACGTCACATGACAGCTATTGGACACTGTATTGTTGTTCCTGCAAAGTTGGTGAACAACATGTTCGGAAAAACTGTAACTTGCAGGTATACCTATTTCATGTAATGTGCTGAAAATTCTGATAAACCCTCTACGATCAGGAATTCAACATGCTGGAAAGCACCGACGGTATTCTTCGACAGGAGCAGGAGCTCTACCATTGCAAAAATCGTTAAACCTGTACCATATCCGCATATTCTTCATTAATGTAGATGGGTGGCATTTTAGGCAGCGCGTGCACAAACACAGTTATACGACGGTCCTTTCTGGTACACTGTCAGTACCTCGTACTACATCACTCACAACACAAGAACAGGCAATGCGGGTTTAACGCGCTAGGGTAATGGGGGAAAGACATTCCGAGCAAAGAGGCTGAAAGCAACGAGATAGGCTGAGCTAGAATAAAACGTCAAACAGGCGGGTGGGTAAACAAATACGTGAGCGCCACTAGTCCTAGAACGAATGAACATCTCTGAAACCATTCGGAATAGGGCATATGCCCATACGAAGGGTTCTGCTTCAAATAGGCATTGCTGTAATATCCCTGAATATTGATGATGATGATGATGTTTGGTTTGTGGGGCGTTCAACAGCGCGGTCATCAGCGCCCGTACAAAGTCCCTATTTTTATAGTGTCCAATTTTTCTCTCAATCCAATCCAGCCACTGTCACGAATAATGATGATGATGATGATGATGAAATGATGAGGACAACACAAACACGCAGGGACATCTTATATATTACGTTGCACGTAAAAGTGTAGAACGTGAGATGTTTAGAAATGCTGCACGAAATACAGCCTCGTCTCTTACCACCATAAAAACTGTAAAAAATGGCGGAAACTGTTGCCAGTGAGCATTCCTTAATGTGATTCTAACTAAAATCTTTCACTAGACTGAAATACCGACCAAAGGTACACTGTCCTCTAGGTACAACACCCTCTCCAACAGTAGATTTAAAAACAGAAAATTCGCTGAAAAATAAAAAGGAAAGAAAGAAACGGAATCCATTGCATTTTGTGGTTCATCTCAAGTCTGATGCAAGTTGATTATCAATAACAGATCCATTTAACGGGTTAAGCAATTAATTTTTCCTTTGTTGCACACTCTCATCTTTCGAAAAAAATTGATATTGGAAACAAAAAGGGAAAAATTTAACAAAATGTGTGGTAGAATAAGTAACACCCCATGGAAGTGTGGAAGGAAGGAAACTATGCCGAAAATTCCACAAGCCGCCATCCGTCTTGTACTCTCTGCCGTAAAGGCTAAGGGAAAATCATCAACAGCACGCAGCGTACCCGAACGATCAAGTTGCGGAACATTTGCAACTTTCATTATGAACAATGTTAGGCACGCAGCAAAAATCATAACACGATAGAAAATATGACATTACAGGAAGATGAAGTAAGTACATTAAAATCAAGTATCAACTTATCAAGTTACTGTAAGACAAAACAGTGTACTGACATTGACATATCATAAAACTGGATGGACAACTATTGTTTTCATACAACAGTCGTCAGATAAAACGCTAGCATGGTAAATGTTTCTACATTCTGTAAAGATACCAGAGATCATGATCGTTCCTGAAGAAAGTTGAAATCAGGATATTCTGACACATATTTTGTGACATTGTAGTCGGGAAGTGCATTATATGCGATAGCGTGATATAGTGGCAAATGGTGTTATGATGCATCTACGTCTGTATTTTCAGCATTACACTAAAGTGTGCTGCTAAATGTTCTTTCATTAATCCTACAGAGATTAAAAAAAAAAAATTGTTCAAATGGCTCTGAACACTATGGGACTTAACATCTGAGGTCAACAGCCCCCTAGAACTCAGAACTATTTAAAGCTAACTAACCTAAAGTCATCACACACGTCCATGCCGGAGGCAGGATCAGAACCTGCGACAGTAGCGGTCACGCGGTTCCAGACTGAAGCGCCTAGAACCGGTCGGCCACACCGACCGGAAGATTTCAAGATGTCGTGTCATTCCATTCGCAGATACGACAGAAGAGTTATTGACTTTTGTGAGACTTAATGTTAAGAGCGATATGGAAGAGAGTGAAAAACATTTTTTTGAAAATTTTCAGTGGTTTTTATGAGATATTGAAAAGGACTTCAGACTTTCCCCGTTTAGCCAATTCGCGCTCCCCTAATTCCTGTAGATCTCTTCTGTCGCTCCAGCTTAATATGAGTTCTAACACTTGGGCAGTGTTTCTATAGATACGTAAATAATTAGACAGCGAAGAGAACCCTCACGAAAAACCATTGATGTCGAGTCGAAAATAAATTTTACGGGTTGGATATATAATATCTTGACATTTTAACTACTGAAATTCTGTCATCTTTTAAAAATTAATATATAAATGAAAAATAGTCACACCGACTTCATAATGAATGATTCAGAGAGTTACGTACCGTATTATGATGAATTATGCGAGGAGACCTTCGACAAGGGACTGGTGGCGGACTTCCTAACGAAACAAATTGACAACTTAATTATAATGAGCTGCAGCTTTTCTTGTACATTGCATCAAATGTTCCGACGCGATTTTTATTTGAAATACAATATAATATGTCAATAGGAGATATCACTAACAGTAGGACCTTCGAAAAAATCGCAAATAGTGACAGACATATTTTGGTTGACAAAATATGACTTAGTATCTTCAGTCCAGAAATGTGAAACGGAATAATTTTCTTCTTTCAAATCCAATTTAGTAGACGCTAGAAATTTATGTTTGCTCTGCTTGTTACGTTTAGTTGCAGGAACAGTAGTTTGTTTTATACCAGCAAGAACAATGCACAAAGAAATGCTTGTAACCCTATGGGATATAACGCAGGGGAGAAAAAGTCACAGACTATTTCTTGCCCCATCCTTGTCTAATTAAACCTCTTGTTCAACCTTCAATAACTCGTCGACAGATGGCTGAATACTGGTCCTCTTTCCTTCCTGCTCGCAACAATTAGGTACGGAAACCGGCGAACACAGGATCGCCGCACTACTCAGCGAGTATTATTCCGCTTCTCACTAAAAGGAAAGTACAAGTGGTTGTTTGCGAGAGCTGCGAATGGCGACTGATCTGATGCCGTGCTCCTTTATATGGAACGCCTACTGTCTGTGGGAAGCGGAATGCTGCGCTGCGAGAACGGCTGACTTTTTGCACGGCAAGCAACGAAGTTTTGTCCTCTTTAGGATGCCGTAACAATGTGATATGCACAGAGTCACGTGTTGTTCGGTCAATCACATAAATTTCTGTAATTAATGTAACGAGATAATGTAAATCAAACTTACTGCAGTTCATAAGTCAGAAGATAGTGGTGCTACTCAAGAGCTTTCAAATTCGCAAACCTCCTTCAGCTGCATGTTTACAGTGGAGAGAGAAGCCTACCAATAGCAAGTTGGCATGGACTTATGGAACTGAAAATCACTTGGCAGCAGGTTATCCTGAAGATGGAACGTTGTACGTCTGAATTTGTTCGAACAGTTGACGCTCCCAGATTTATGTTGCATATGTTGAGGTGTACTGTTAGGACACTGGGATAATACTGATTAATGGAAATGACAGTAGGGTTTTCACGAAAAAGTAACGGAGCTTTCCTATTCATATACGTCTCTAATGTCGAGGATTGCGTTCACGTTTCGACTCAGTCCCACGTAGAGCGCAGTTGTTTCGGCAAGATATCAGAAATCCTATACTAATTTTCGCCTGTAAGAGAGTTTGATGATGAAAAACTTCTGTCAACAAGTTACAATATGTGCTTATCCAACTGTTACTATATTTAATCGTCGTATATCCATAATTGAAACGGACGACTTGGGACGTCAGCTAGTATAATATATGTTAAAAAATGACGAGATTCCTCCAGCTGTATTAAGATGTTGGTTTTATTGGCAACTAGTTTCGATGTTGTTGCAACATTATTTTCAGGCCCATACTTGTTGACAGTAACCGTATGTGTCTAACACTAGTAGTCGGTGGTGAGATAGGCGTGTTCCATGCGGAAGGCAGGTAGTAGCTGATATGAAGTTAAAACTAGATCGTTACTATATTTAGCGAATTCCGAGTCTGGCTTCTTTGAGGACAGGAAGTAGTGACCGAAATGATTATGAATTCAGTAGGTCATTTAAAGGCGAACAATACGAGACAGCAACTTAAAACTGGTTTGTAGATGTCCAGTCCCGCGATGTCTATATTTTGTAGAGCGAGTTGTTCATTCCCTAAGAATAATGTATGAAACTAATTTGCGATCAGCTTACAGACATCATATTATATAGCTGAGTATTTTGACTACAGTTTTTAAATGCACAATTTTTTCCTGTGAAATTTGTAGTGCTGAGAGAAAAATGGTTCAAATGGCTCTAAGCACTATGGGGCTTAACATCTGAGGTCATCATTCCCCTAAACTTAGAATTACTGACCTAAGGACATCACACACATCGATGCCCGAGGCAGGATTCGAACCTGCGACCGTAGCAGTCGCGTGGTTCCGTACTGAAGCGCCTAGAACCGCTCGGCAACTACGGCCGGTGCTGAGAGAATAATGCTGATCACAATTACAACAGTAGATAGAGCAATGATCTTCAGTATACTTCTCTAACGTAAAGCCGTAAATGAGTGAATTACCATGTATCACCAACGCAATGTTGTTTAATTCCATATCTTAGTTGTTGTGTTGATACACAATTTTCGGATACAAATTTTAGTTGATAAATACCCGTTCTCTCAAAGCATTGTTTTTCGTGTAATATCGAATATAAAAGTGCTGAAAATAAGTTGATATTTAAACAAATAGAGCTCTGCTACGCATTTGCTTGTATCTCTAAATCCATTTGTATCTTTGTGAGTAGGCTGTTTAGGTTTTTATGTTGGTAACGCCACGTAGCGCTCTGTATGAAAATCACTGGCTGTGCTGTGTGCAGCCTGTGGCTGGTTGGCATTGTTGGAATATTCGCTTGTGTAGTGTTGGGTAGTTGGATGTGAACAGCGCGTAGCGTTGCGCAGTTGGAGGTGAGCCGCGAGCAGTGGTGGATGTGGAGAGAGAGATGCCAGAGTTTTGAGAAGTTACTATAAGCGAACGGTCTGGACGTATGTCCACCAGAAAAAGGAAATTTGTGAAGATGGATGTCATAAATTGATAGATATATATATGATGACTTTTGAACACTATTAAGGTAAATACATTGTTTTTTCTCTATCAAAATCTTTCATTTGCTAACTATGCCAATCATTAGTTAGTGACTTCAGTAGTTAGAATCTTTTGTTTACCTGGCAGTATTGGCGCTCGCTGTATTGCAGTAGTTCGAGTAACGAAGATTTTTGTGGGGTAAGTGATTCATGAAAGGTATAGGTTATTGTTAGTCAGGGCCATTCTTTTGTAGGGATTATTGAAAGTCAGATTCCATTGCGCTAAAAACACTGTGTGTCAGTTTAGTGATGATAAAGAGAAAACTGTTTGAGTATGTTGAGTTTTGCTTAGCTGTTTCAAAATCAAATAACGCAGAAGTTGACCAGCACAGTCATTCATAATTTTTCCAAGGGGCCGTTTCATCTTTATCTTGAAACAAATGACGCTGTATTGCTTTTACTAGGTGTGATTAACATTGGAAGCCTCGCAAATTCTTCTGAGCAGTTCCTATAAAAGTAATATAAGCGGTGTCCCATTTACGTTGAGCACCCCAAATAACTTTTTATACAGAAGCAAAATAAAAAAAGGTGCCGAGCGAATGTTGATTAACTACAGGGGCGTTCAGTAAGTAATGCAACACGTTTTATTCTCGGCCAATTTCGATTGAAACAATGTGGAATTTATTGTGGAACATTGTGGAAAATTCCCGCTGCAGCTCTATTGTTTCATAAAGTTCCGATATGTGACGACGCTATACGTAGCTTTCAAAATGGCGTCTGTAACAGAGGTGCGTTCCAAGCAAAGAACTGCCATTGAGTTTCTTTTGGTGGAAAATCAAAGCATCGGAGATATTCATGGGTGCTTCCAGAATGTGTACGGAGACCTGGCAGTGATCGGAGGGACGGAGAGTCATTGGGTGATGCGTCTGTCATCATCGCAACAACGTCGCGCAGACCTGTCCCATGTCTCGCGTGCCGGCCGCTCACAGCTGCGATTCCTGCAGTGTTGAAAAGTGGGGACACTGTCATTCGAGGCGATCGACGGATCACAAACACCTCGCTGCTAAGTGGACGTCTCTGTTCGTAATGCTGACACACTCGTCCACCAGTTGGGGTACTCAAAGCTGTGTGCCCGCTAAATACCTCGTCACCTAACAGAAAACCATAAAGAGCAACGAAGGACCATCTGTGCGGAACTGCTTGCGCGTTACGACGCTGATTGTAGCAATTTTTTGTGGAACATTGTCACAGGCGATGAAACATGGGTTCATTACTTCGAACCGGAAACAAAATGACAATCCATGGACTGGCGCCACACCACCCCTCCTCCAAAAAAGAAGTTGAAAACCATACCTTTAGGCGTTAAAGTCATGGCGACGGTCTTCTGGGACTATTGAAAGGGTTATTCTGTTTTGGGTCCCCCCCTCATGTGCAACAATCAACTCGGTAGTGCACTGTGCTACCTTCTGAAACTGAATAACAACTATAGTGTGTTCGACGACACAACAATGAAAAAGAACTGCTCCTTCTCGAAAACGGAAGGACTTACACGAGTCTGCACACCCAAGAGGAGCTCAAAAAAAACTCCACTGGACTGTGTTCCTCATCCAAATTACAGTGCGGATCTCTCACCTTCCGACTTCCATTTGTTTGGCCCAATGAAGAATGCCCTGTCCGCGAAGCTGGACGTGGATGATGGGGAGGTTATTGATGCAGAAAGACATTGGCTCCGACGTCGACCAGTAGAGCAGTGCCATGTGGGCATATAGGCCCTCCCAGTCAGGTGGTGTAAGGCCATCGCACTGAAAGGAGATTATTTCTTTCTTTCTTTCACTGGTGCCATGTCCTGCGCTGATGCAGAGTCATGGAAAAGTGCGAACGTGTTCATATGTCTGCGAGTCGTGTATCTGAGGGGGAACATTGGGACCAGACCGGTATTCACCTAGCGGGATGTGGAAAACCGCCTAAAAACCACATCCAGGCTGGCCGGCACACCGGCCCTCGTCGTTAACCCGCCGGGCGGATTCGATCCGGGGCCGGCGCGTCTACCCGAGTCCAGGAAGCAGCGCGTTAGCGCGCTCGGCTACCCTCGCGGGTCTCGCACTGAACGGAGATTATGTTGTAAAAAAAGGGTTTATTAGTCAAAAGAGCGAGGAATAATGTGTTGTATTGGCATCCCGAATAAGACCAACCTGGTTTCAGAAAAAATTGTTACATTACTCATTAAACGCCCCTCGTACAATGAGGACGTTAACAGCATGACTGCCTTTCTTGTAATATAAGTCGTTAGTCTTTACGAAGATACAAACAGTGGGACGTGTTTTTTTAAACAGAATCCTCCAATTTTTTTCGGCAATCCATTTCTTTCCTCAAGAGTCGTCAGAAACGTATCACGCAAACGTTATTAAAAAGGCAAAATAAAACTGATTTTCACTCTTCTGTGCTAGCAAACAATGCATCTACTCGTTCATTTGCTGGAGCTGCCAGTAAACGGACGGAAATACAGAGAAAATGCAGACCAGTGAGTACTGTTCTACTAACTTACATCCTCCACTGATGAGTAGCATTTCTACTTGCTCTTTGTTGGAGTTACAGGAACCTTCAACTTCACCTGGTTAACTGAATGAACGATGTGCAGTTTTCCATGTGTTTTCGTTAATTTGCTGTCAAATCTACTAAATGAACAAGTTGCTTCACTGAAGCTACATGCGCTGTGTGGTAGTACACAGGAGTCAAAGACAGTCTTGTGTTATGTTTTAATAATCTCATGTTTCGCCAAGTATATAAGTTCTTAAACAGGTCTTAAGGAGAGAAAATGCATTACTAATAAGAAATACAAGGTGATATTTAAAGAAGACGTACTGTTGTTCACATCCTCGTAACGAACGAAGTTCCGAGATAGGCAATCATACTGGTTAATATCCCTCCGCCAGCTAAGCATTTGCTTGATCTTTTTCTTTTTAATATTCTTCTTGGGGAATAAGTTATGTGGGGTGATCAAGGTAAATGAAATTCTGTATGACACATATAAGGCGGAATAATAATCGTGCATTTCACTGTAAAACCAATTACTGTACTTTTCTCAATAGGTATTTTTGATGTGGTAGGCTCCTCTACTTGAGAAGCAGAAGCTGACAATAAAGATTTTTGAGAGTTTCGTTGAAACATTCTCAGTAATCCCCCCATCTCAAGGTTTATGGTGTCATATCTTTGGAACAAAGTGCCGTAAAATGAGATAATTTTCCAAGTACAATCAGTGGTACAAGTGGATACCAACTGCAAAACGTGTAGCAAACAAAAGTTGGTAGTAAGGAAATAATAAATTAAAATGTCGTGTTTGATGCAGTACTTTTGCCGCATGAATAGCGAAAAATGTAGTAAGCGATGAACTTTTTTCATCTTTTTTTGGTTTGGATGGGGGGGTAGGGGGTGGGGGGGTGGCATGATATATCATCGAGGAAAATTTTTAAAATATATGTAAAGTTTGGTGGAAGTCTCTAAGTGGTCTCACTAAAGTACTGGTTTAATACAGTTTCGATAATTTGCACTGCGCGAGTTACACATCGTCATGGCATACGAGTATATACAGTTTCTAACATTAGTACTTGACTCACTGCGCTAGAACATCTCAGTGCGTAGATTATGACAGCGTTTTAAATATTTAAATTCGGTCAATAATTGTACCAAATACCGAAAATCGATTTATCCGTTTACCAATACGCATAGCGTTAATTGTTTACTCAGTAAGCGCGATGCTATCAGTGTAATTATTGTCTTTGAATAAGTTTCATTCCTGTTCGTCCCATTGCGAGTTTCTTTCATTTAATTTCCTCTAAAAAAAGTAAAGCAGTTTTTTCTGTGTATGGTCCAAGTTTCATCGAGCTACGTTACTTGGCAGTGACACATCATGGGATAGTTACTTTCGTCCTTAGGTTTAGCACACCAGTGTATTTTACAGTAGCACATTTTTTATAAACTGGTTTTCACCATAACCAAGATCAAGAATAGCATTTTCAGAAACGCTTATATATCCAAATGAGCACATCATAAAAACTGTTATCTTAAGATAATCATATTTAATCATGAAAACCTTAACCTATTCAACTTTCAATGAAGTGTTCAGATTATTAGGACAAAAATCTTTTGTGACCTAAACCCCTATTCCAAAAATAGAAATAGATGAGAGAGGGATAGAGAAACAATTAAAATCGCTCAAAAGAGGAATGGCCGCTGGGCCTGATGGGATACCAGTTCCATTTTACACAGAGTACGCGAAGGAACTTGCCCCCTTCTTACAGCGGTGTACCGTAGGTCTATAGAAGAGCGTAGCGTTCCAAAGGATTGGAAAAGGGCACAGGTCGTCCCCGTTTTCAAGAAGGGACGTCGACCAGATGTGCAGAACTATAGACCTCTATCTCTAACGTCGATCAGTTGTAGAATTTTGGAACACGAATTATGTTCGAGTATAATGACTTTTCTGGGGACTAGAAATCTACTCTGTAGGAATCAGAATGGGTTTCGAAAAAGACGATCGTGTGAAACCCAGCTCGCGCTATTCGTTCACGAGACTCAGAGGGCCATAGACACGGGTTCCCAGGTAGATGCCGTGTTTCTTGACTTCCGCAAGGCGTTCTACACAGTTGCCCACAGTCGTTTAATGAACAAAGTAAGAGCATATGGACTATCAGACCAATTGTGTGATTGGATTGAAGAGTTCCTTGATAACAGAACGCAGCATGGCATTCTCAATGGAGAGAAGTCTTCTGAAGTAAGAGTGATTTCAGGTGTGCCGCAGGGGAGTGTCGTAGGACCGTTACTATTCACAATATACATAAATGACCCTGTGTATAACGTCGGAAGTTCACTGAGGCTTTTGCGGATGATGATATGGTATATCGAGAGTTGTAACACTGGAAAATTGTACCGAAATGCAGGAGGATCTGCAGCGAATTGACGCATGGTGCAGGGAATGGCAATTTAATTTCATTGTAGACAAGTGTAATGTGCTGCGAATACATAGAAAGAAAGATCCCGCATCATTTAGCTACAATATAGCAGGTCAGCAACTGGAAGCAGTTAATTCCATAAATTATCTGGGAGTAGCCATTAGGAGTGATTTAAAATGGAATGATCATATATAGTTGATCGTCGGTAAAGCAGATGCCAGACTGAGATTCATTGGAAGAATCCTAAGGAACTGCAATCCGAAAACAAAGGAAGTAGGTTACAGTACACTTGTTCGCCCACTGCTTGAATATTGCTCACCAGTGTGGGATCCGTACCAGACAGGGTTGATAGAAGAGATAGAGAAGATCCAACGGAGAGCAACGCGCTTCGTTACAGGATCATTTAGTAATCGCGAAAGCGTTACGGAGATGACAAACTCCAGTGGAAGACTCTGCAAAAGAGACGCTTAGTAGCTCGGTAGGGCTTTTGTTGAAGTTTCGAGAACATACCTTCACCGAGGAGTCAAGCAGTATATTGCTCCCTCGTACATAAATCTCGCGAAGAGACCATGAGGATAAAATCAGAGAGATTAGAGTCCACACAGAGGCATACCGACAGTCTTTCTTTCCACGAACAATACGAGACTGATAGAAGGGAGAACCGATAGAGGTACTCAAGGTACCCTCCGCCACACACCGTCAGGTGGCTTGTGAAGTATGGATGTAGATGAAGATGTAGAACGGTAAATAAGTTACACTTCAAACACATGTCTAATTACAGTCCCTAATATTGCCTCCACACGTAGGGTTTAAATTACACTCAATAATTTAAGTCCGAAGTGCAAGGCCACAAACAAGGTATCCATAGAAAACTGATTGTACAGAACAACTGTTACAAGAACTGTAGTCCTTTTTCGTTGTACACACATGTCAACTAATGTTATGGAATAATATAACGCAGAAAGTTCGTCACAAGAAACTAAACAGCTAAACACTTCGTCAGGAAAGATAATTCAGCCATTAAACCTAACAATTTGGCACTTTTCCTAAGCAGTATTTCAGCAGTGGCAACATTAAGAGCCACAGACCTTCTCAAAACATATTTTGCAACAACACTGATCAATTAAAGGAATTCAATTCTACATTGGCAACAGTGTCTGTGCCACTTCCTGTGAGTAAGCAGTGGGAAGTGTAGCGGGCAGACTTGAAAACAAAACTTGCAACAGACCTTGGGCAGCCCTGTGAACGGGGCGCGCAGTACAAGACGCCGTTACTGAGCATGCTACAAGGGCTAGACTTTTCGGACACTCTGACAACATCGGCCTGTCAGTCCTCCTTGCATACGAGCCCTCTGTCTGTTGCCCGGCACCAACGGCCAGTCGTACGCTGTGAGTTCCTCCTGTTCTGTTCCTTCCCGGCATACTGGCCTTGGTCGTCGCGGTCGCTTCTTTGTTGACACTGGTGACACTGGCGTAGGCACCAGAGATAAGAAATGAGTTCCGTACACACGCTTTAAACTCGTCAGCGGGTCCTCATGATGTCATCTCCGAACTCTCCTCCTCCGTAGGCCCGGAGACGCGACCCGGGAGTCTCCGCCGCTGCCCATCTAACTGACAAATCGTCGCTTTGTTGTCGGGCACAAGTGGACTACACCAGCGTACTCTGGTGTGAGTACACGAGTTCGCAAGTACCGCGTGGTTGTAATTAAAGTGCAGCTACTAACGGAGGTCAAGTGTGGGCTGTAACTATCGTATTTCAGCGAAACTTGGTAGATATGCTAATAAATTGATGCGGAATGATAATGCTGGGATACAAGTTAGTTCCAACTGTGGCCACCAGGTGCAAACCTGGCTATGGCCAGATTTCATTAACTGGTTTAAAGAAGACCGGAGTGGCCGGACGGTTCTAGGCGCTTCAGTCCGGAACCGCGCTGCAGCTACGGTCGCAGGTTCTATTCCTGCCTCGGGCATGGATGTGTGTCATGTCCTTAGGTTAGTTAGGTTTAAGTAGTTCTAAGTTCTAGGGGACTGATGACCTCAGCTGTTAAGTCCCATAGTTCTCAGAGCCATTTTTTTCACTACAGGGTGCGGTGAATCCACAGAACCGCCGAATTTGGGGTGCTGTTAAGCCGCGTTTTGTGCACGAAGAGCCACTGCAATCGCCGTATATGACTGTATGGTGTGGATTCACAAGCACCTTTATTCTAGGTCCGTTCTTCTTTGATGAGCATACACCCATCGGGCTTGTCTTTTGTACCGTGACGTCTGCACGTTATTGAGACCTTTTTATCCTCGTACTGTATGTGATTCCTGCTTTGGAAGAGCACAGCTGTGTGCCTTCATGTAATATGGGACAATGCCTCATGTCGCTCGCCCAGTGAAAAAAAAAAAAAGATTCAAATGACTCTGAGCATTATGGGACTTAACTTCGGAGGTCATCAGTAACTAACCTAAGGACATCACAAACATCCATGCCCGAGGCAGGATTCGAACCTGCAATCGTAGCAGTCGCGCGGTTCCGGACTGAGCGCCTAGAACCGCTAGACCACCGCGGCCGGCTAAGGAGGAGTCTCCATGGTCATGGAACGAGTCAATACAAGAAATTATAACACGATAGTAGAAACAGATGAAATGAAACATAAGAAACATATTCAGGCGACAAGTCGTAAGTTTAAATAAAGAAAATCAACAATGTAACACTGGAATTTGCTTAATTTTTCAGCTCTTCCAGGAGCTCCTCGACAGAATAGAAGGAGTGAGCCATGAGGAAACTCTTCAGTTTGGACTTAAAAGTGTTTGGGCTACTGCTAAGATTTTGAGTTCTTGTGATAGCTTATTGAAAATGGATGCAGCAGAATACTGCACTCCTTTCTGCACAAGAGTCAAGGAAGTGCATTCCACATGCAGATTTGATTTCTGCCTAGTATTAACTGAGTGAAAGGCTGCTAACTCTCGGGAATAAGCTAATATTGCTAACAACAAACGACATTAAAGAAAATATATACTGTGTGGGCAATGTCAGAATTCCCAGACTATTGAATAGGGGTCGACAAGTGGTTCTCGAACTTACACCACATATAGCTCGAACAGCCCGTTTTTGAGCCAAAAATACCCTTTTTGAATCAGAAGAATTACCCCAAAAAATAATGCCATACGACATAAGCGTATGAAAATATGGGAAGTAGACTACTTTTCGTGTTGAAGTGTCACTTATTTCAGATACTGTTCTAATGGTAAATATAGCAGCCTTTAGTTTCTGAACAAGATCCTGAACATGGGTTTTCCACAACAGCTTACTATCTATCCTAACGCCTAGGAACTTGAACTGTTCCGTCTCGCTTATAATATGCCCATTCTGTCTGATCAGAATATCGGTTCTTGTTGAATTGTGAGTTAGAAACTGTAAAAACTGAGTCTTACTATGATTTAGCATCAAATTATTTTCCACAAGCCACGAACTTATTTCATGAACTACATTATTTTATACTGTTTCAATATTACACACAAGATCCTTCACTAACAAGCTGGTGTCATCAGCAAACAGAAACATTTTTGAATCACCTGTAATACTAGAAGGCATATCATTTATATAAATAAGAAACAGCAGTTGCCCCAGCACCGACCCTTGGGGAACGCCCCACTTAACAGTGCCCCATTGGGACTGAACATGACTAACACTCTCAATATTGCGGATAATTACCTTCTGCTTTCTGTTCTTAAAGTAAGAGGCGAACCAATTGTAAGCTACTCCCCTTACTCCATAATGGTCCTACTTCTGCAGTAATATTTTGTGGTCAACACAGTCAAAAGCCTTCGTTAAATCAAAGAAAACACCTAGCGTTGGCAAACTTTTATTTAATCCGTCCAAAACCTCACAGAGAAAAGAGAATATAGCATTTTCAGTTGTTAAACCATTTCTAAAACCAAACTGTACATTTGACAACAAATTATGTTAATTTAAATGCTCCAGTAACCTTGTATATACAACCTTCTCGATAACTTTAGCAAACACGAATGGCATAGAAATTGGTCTAAAATGTCAACATTATCCTTGTCTCCCTTTTTATAATGTGGCTTCACTACCAAGTACTTTAATCGGTCAGGAAACCGACCACTCCTAAAGGAAAGGTTACAGATAGGGCTAAGTACTGGGCTAACATACATAGAACAATACTTCAAAATGGTTCAAATGGCTCTGAGCACTATGAGACTTAACATCTCAGGTCATCAGTCCCCTAGAACGTAGAACTACTTAAACCTAACTTAACCTAAGGACACCATGTAGCGGTCGCGCGGTTCCAGACTGAAGCGCATAGAACCGCTCGGCTACTCCGGCCGGCGAACAATACTTCAGTATTCTGCTAGATACCCTGTCATATCCATGAGAGTTCTTGGTCTTTAGTGATTTAATTATTAATTCAATCTCCCTCTTGTCAGTATCATGGAGGAGCATTTCAGGTAACACTTTTTTTCTAAGAGCGCTATTATTCCCTGTTGGGACTAGGTTTCTATTTAGTTCACCTGCTATATTGAGAAAGTGATTATTAAATACTGTACATACATGGTGTTACAAAAAGGTACGGCCAAACTTTCAGGAAACATTCCTCACACACAAATAAAGAAAAGATGTTATGTGGACATGTGTCCGGAAACGCTTAATTTCCATGTTATAGCTCATTTTAGTTTGGTAGAGGCGGACCAATTCCATAGCCTCCACGCTCTCCTGACCTCAACCCTCTTGACTTTCATTTATGGGGGCATTTGAAAGCTCTTGTCTACGCAACCCCGATACCAAATGTAGAGACTCTTCGTGCTCGTATTGTGGACGGCTGTGATACAATACGCCATTCTCCAGGGCTGCATCAGCGCATCAGGGATTCCATGCGACGGAGGGTGGGTGCATGTATCCTCGCTAACGGAGGACATTTTGAACATTTCCTGTAACAAAGTGTTTGAAGTCACGCTGGTACGTTCTGTTGCTGTGTGTTTCCATTCCATGATTAATGTGATTTGAAGTAATAAAATGAGCTCTAACATGGAAAGTAAGCGTTTCCGGACACATGTCCACATAACATATTTTCTTTCTTTGTGTGTAAGGAATGTTTCCTGAAAGTTTGGCCGTACCTTTTTGTAACACCCTGTATATGCGACTTATCAGTAACACTGACATTCCCACTACACACTGATTCTATATCCTCGACCTGTCTCTGCAGACCAGCCACTTCCTTTACGACTGACCATATGGTTTTAATTTTATCCTGAGACTTAGCTACTCTATCTGCATACCACATACTTTTTGCCTTCCTAATAACATTTTAAGCACCTTACAATACTGTTTGTAATGGGCTGCTGCATTTAGATTTTGACTGTTTCTAACGTTTTGATATAATTGCCACTTTGTTCTACAAGATACTCTTATCCTTCTAGTCAGCCACCCAGGCTGCCTGTTTGTGCTAGTACCCTGTTTTGAACGTTCTAACGGAAAGCAACTTTCAAAGAGCAGGAGAAAAGTCTTGAGGAAAGCATTATATTTATCGTCTACTGTATCAGCACTATAAACATCTTGGCACTCTTGTTCCTTGATAAGGTTTACAAAGGTCTCTACAGCAACTGGATCAGCTTTTCTAAAAAGCTGATAACTATATTTAACATGTGTTGCAGCACAAAAATCTTTTAGAGTTAAAATTTGCGCATCATGATCTGAAAGGCCATTCACCTTTTTGCTAACAGAATGCCCTTCTAGTAATGAGGAATGAACAAAAATGTTGTCTATGGTTGTTCTACTGTCCCTTGCACTCTCGTTGGAAAGAATACGGTTTGCATAAGATTATATGAATTAAGGAAGTCTACCAGCATCCTGTTCCTTGCACAATCACTTATACAATTAATATTGAAGTCACCACATATAACTGGAACTAAATCGGTTCCTCATTAACGCATTAGAATATCTACGAAGTTTCGATGCCATACGATAAGAACAGTGGACCTCTGTGAGTAACTGAACTTTAATTATAACCGCCTGGAATGAACAAGGACTCGCGGAATTGCCAGTACATACGAAATCGTTGGGTTTTATTATATACCAATATTATACACCAATATGATTGTATATGTATATGAAGTATTTATGTAATCTGTATATGTATATTTATGTATGTCTACATATAAAAATTTTTCGAGGACTGCTGCAAATTTATTCTAATATTTAGTCTCTATTCAGAGAATATCTAACAACAGTCGCTTTCACCGTGTCAGTGTTGCTTTACAATTGCATTCTCATCCACTCAACTTCCGTACTAAGTCACGACTAGCCTCACTCCAGCACATTTCAACTACGGAGAACAAGTCGATGACTAGCAAGAGACCCCACCGCCACGCCATACTCGTGGAACCACAGAGGGAAGGGAGGAAGCCTATATAGCACTTTATTACCAGCAGCAGCTTGATTTATAGTGTAAGCAACTCTCAACAATAGACTCACACACGCTTCATTTCTGACCTCTACCATGCACCTTGGTTGATCAACGCCCACTTTCGGCAAGGTGAGGAAACTGCTCCAGCCTGGGCACCAACCGCCGAGCGCGGTCGAACTTAAAACAGTGCTGCGGAATCACAGCATACCATAAGTAACTCATCGAATTGGGGAAAACAAACGATAACGTTCCGTCATACTTCATCATGACATTGCAAGACGCCATACAGCACGCCAAAGCACAGTCCACATCGATACAAATTATTTATGAAATGAAATAAATAATTTATCACTATCTCGACCGTTTTGTTTGTTGTTGTTAAAACTGTAACTTACGATCAATTTGGTTCCTCACTGGCGCCAAAAATTGTTTACTGGTTGTCTGATGGAGGAAAACATTGAGTTAATGTCTCATTACGTGTCTTCATTTCATTTATATCTTAAAGAATTCTTGTTGTTTCCTTATGTTGACAACGATGGCATCACCTCAAGAAGCTCCTGAATCTTTTCAAAACCAGGTTTCTGAGTTACAAGCGTTAGAGAAGAAAAAATGTTGAGAAGTGTACAAATCACGAAGGCAAATATTTTGTGAAATGATAAAAGAAATTGAACCAAAAATGCTTTTGTTAATTCTTTACATAAAAAGATTTAAACTGCCTCTCGTACAGTCTGAAGAAAAAATACAATAGTTAATTCCTGATTTTGCTTCTATCTACAAGAAGCATCAGAAAAATAAGACATCTATCTTAGTTAGACAATAAAAATTGACGGTAGTTTTATTTATTTATTCTTATGGCTAGGGCCCCACCGCCGGGTGCCGGTCTTTGAATTTGACGCCACTTCGGCGATCTGCAGTCGATGAGGAAGATAGGATGATGATGAGGACAGCACAACACCCAGTCCCAAGGCGGAGAAAATTCCCCGACCCAGCCGGGAATCGAACCCGGGCCCAAAGGATTGACAATTCGTCACGCCGTCACGCTGACCATTCAACTACCGGGAGCGGGCCTTAACGGTAGTATAAGACTAGAAATCTTCCGTGATATAAATTAGTTATGAAACACTTTCATCGGTATTCAGTACCAAATTAACAGTAGACGTGAAGAAAGCAGGTAATGCTCAGCGAGTTCCATATTTTCTGACATGATAGCGAGATCTGGACTGTGTATAATAAAGTGAAATCTCAGAACTACCCAAAGAGCTACGCAAGGATCCACGCTGGACTGTACATGAATACGTAGAAGAGGGTACTAGCACACGATCTGTTACAATCGTCATAAGAGTTGCCAAAAAGAATAGCTATTCTGAAATGGCGGAGTGCTTATGACATTGCTAGAAGCAAAGGTAATAGGTGGGAAAAATTGCTGACACAATGAAATCTAACACTAAGTAACAGATGAATACCCAGGGGGAGATCACAAAACAGATGGTACCAGAAGATCTAGAATTTAGCAGGATTACCTTGTAGACAACAGCACAGGATAACGACAGCAGGAGAACAGCGTTAAAAACCTCAACATATGATTAGAAGAGACCACGCCATTTTATGACATGCATCAGTCATGGTAATGATGATGACAGGTGGGAATTTTCTGCATGTTATTGCTGTCTATCAATGTTCCACTGTCTGCCACCGGTAACTGAGTGGTCAGCGCAACCGAATATCAATCCTAAGGGCCTTGGTTCGATTCCTGGCTGGGTCGCTGATTTTCTCCGCTTAGGGACTGGGTGTTGTCCTGCCCTAATCGTCATCATTCCGTCCACATCGACGCGCAAGTCGCCGAAGTGGCGTCAAATCGAAAGACTTGCACCCGGCGAATGGTCTACCCGACGGGAGGCCCTAGTAATATGACTGTGTTCCACTGGTAAAGGGAAACCTACTGATGGTTTGAAGAATTCTTATAATTACAGCTTCCATCTGTACGTTGTGCTGTCTTCAAGTTTCATTGTTAGCCTCTGCTTCGCTTCGCTCCGAATTGTCACACTGAATTAGTTTGCGCCTGCGGACAGGAAAACCAACGAATAGATGTGCAAAGCAGTATGCTGTCGCGCCTTCCTGGACAATTCGAGTCACAAACGGTTCCCGCATTGCGCATGCCAGTTAAAAACTTGGAGAGATGATCTGTCCATTGAAGTGTGTCTGTTTCCTGTCCTGTAGTTTTTATGCAGTCTCCTTCTGAAACCCTGGGGGTACTTATGAATGGCGCCGGCCGATGTGGCCGTGCGGTTGTAGGCGTTTCAGTCTGGAACCGCGTCGCCGCTACGGTCGCAGGTTCGAATCCTGCCTCGGGCATGGATGTGTGTGATGTCCTTAGGTTAGTTAGGTTTAAGTAGTTCTAAGTTCTAGGGGACTGATGACCACAGATGTTAAGTCTCATAGTGCTCAGAGGCATTTGAACCAACTTATGAATAGCCCTGTGTATCCCACCCCTTCCTGTGTTGGAAAACCAATGAAGGGAAACTTTTTATTGTTATTCTAATGAGGATATTAAACAAAATACCTATTCATCAATGTCTCTCACTCCACGTAAAATAGTAGTGAATGGGTGAAGTACGTGAGATAATTCGGAGACCTCCCGAGGTAGTAACACTGTTATCCCAAAGTACATGCAGTGAACTTCCTGTCTTACCTTCGATCCCTCTGATATCATGAAAAACAGCTGTTGCATACGAAATATCAACACCGCACTGCTTTCCTCGACAATACTGGGCTAGCCTTGGCCGTTGTCTAAGTATAGAGAGCTGGGAGTGGAGATACCTGTGACAACATTATTCACCTCGTCAGGTAGCGTACGCGCGCTGGTTGCTAATAAAAAGTGAGTCGACCTGTGTGTGACGTGCATCTCTTAGGAGGGCAGACGCACAGCAAGGTGTGTACCAGATCCCCGAATGACTTCCTTTCTATGCATATTTCGTAGCTCGAAATACAATTTATGTTATATATACGCATACAGGCTCAAAACTGTACAGAAGGCGGGGCAACAGAAACTGAGTACCTCGGAATGAGGAACAAGTGGTCGAAAATGAACATTTCATCCTGAATGAGCAACCATTTGTGATGTGCCCGCATTGTAGTTTACTGCTGTTTCATGTTGAGTAACTCTCTTTCACAGAACGATGGCCACGAGGAACGCATTTTTTAATGTGTGAACATCCGCAGTTTCAATCATAAGGGACTATTGTAAGGTGTTCATGTATTCAGTCGTAATACGTCGTATTGGGGAGACCATTATTTGGATTATTCTCTTGTTTCAGAGTCCTATACTCGCCCCTCGTTCGTACCCGTAAATTATCTTAAGAAAATGTCTGTATTGATTTCTTATGTGCCTTAGCGTGGGGCACATGCTGTATTTCTGGAAAGTTTTGCGGTCTAGTAGGCTTGAAGTGCGCTGAGCGTGGGCGATGCAGGGTCGCCCATGTTTACGCCGGCGGCTGTTTGTGTGACTTGCGGTCGCCGACTTGGTGCTTTTATTCCCCCATTCTTAGATTTCGTGTGCCTGGTTACATTGTATAAAATTAAATAGAAACGCAGTTATTTAGGACAAATATTTCCCTGAAAGTTTATTCTCTGCAGACTTACGATCCATCTTTCTGTTCGAGTGTGGTGACCTTCGTGAGAAAAGGAAAAAAAAAAATCTGTCATGGATTCCCAAAACTACATCGTGCACCGATCCTCTCGTTCTGGAAGTTCACGTCGTCCAGAAGGTTGGAGATAGCTGTGCCTATATTGGTGGTGTTTTTCGTGAAGTCCACACTGCTTTGGGAGTTACTTCACACATTCCCCATTCCCTCCCCCCTGCCCCCCCCCCCCTCAACGATGAGGTGAGACTGCAGAAATTGTCAGAAGACTTTGTCAATCACGGTGAATATAAACGGCTTCGTAGTGTTGTAAGAGTAACGATTAAATTTTGTTCTGTGTGTATTCGGCATTGTCGAGAAACACAGCTGTCACGAAGTAGTCTTTACTCGTTACTTTCGTTACTGAGCGTCGTTACTGATGGAGCCATGGCAAATTCTTGTCAGCCTACCAAGTTATAGGTGAAATGATGTGTACAGATGAACTGACAAGATACAGAGTATAGAGGTTATAAATGTGAACTTATTCCTTTTGCTCTGTACAATTTATTGTTCTGTTTAGGGTAAAAATATTACTCCTCATTTGTTCTGTTTATCTGATAGATTATGATGATGGCTGTGACCGAAACGCGTTAAAGTGAATATTTTTGAAAAATAAAAATATAAATAGCGGTTAAGACGCCACGCTACAGAGTCGCCGAGAGGCAATAGTGTTCCGGCCAACTTCCACAGCCATGTTAAAACTTCAGTTTAATGCTGCTGGGGTAACGAAAAACCGGCGATTTGCCGTACGGTGGAAACGGTAGCGCATGAAAGGAAGGAACTGTAGGACTACATAGAATATCAATTCCACCCGAGTCAGAAACGAAGTGCATATGGGAAAGAAAACATGGAAGGTGACAAAACGTATTCGCTATTCTGACTCACCGGATGAAGGAAAGGAATTAGATATAGCTGCTATACATAAGAAAGGAAATAAACGAAACTGCAGGTATCATAATACTGAAAAAAACTCACCCCCTACACCGAGAACATAACAAGGGACTATGGAATGGTTTTCGGAAAAACAGTTCAACAATAGACAGCATATTTTGCGTCAAGACCATCAATAAAAAAGTAAGGGAGTATAATGAGAACATTCATTACCTGTTGAAAGTTTCAACTGTTTGCGTGGGCAGTGACCTAGATCTGCATTATTGTATGACATTGCTATACTCTTGCCTTTTACGTCTGAATGCTGCAAGGTCGTTAGCCAAACAGTCATGAAACAACACACATCACACTTATAATCCTAGGGAAAATCGACACAGCTTTCCCTAGTCAACAAGAAGGCTTATAATCAAACAAGAAAATTGACTGAAATGCTCATTACCTTCACTAAATAATAAGGGAACGATCGTTGAGGTTGGCCACTTTTCACAATGACAACACTCTCACAATAAGAACAACAAACTTAGGTGTGAACCGAGTTATATTTATTATTAGTAGGCCATGTAACCAAGAAAACGTTGTAGGACAATTTAAAGGACGGTCTGAGTATAACAATTTTTTATTTGCTTTAATCACACAAGTAGTTAACAGAGAGCAAATATTTCTAAAAGTCTGGATTGAAATATCATGATATGACGCTAACACTGTGAGGAGGTACCAAATCATACGGAAGACTACATGGATGAAACCCAGCAAGATCTCTTCATCTGGGCAGCTTGCGAATTCAACGTTAACAATAATCAAATGGTCAACTGAAGTTTCGTGGCAGAACAAGGAATTAGAGAGCTGTTCAGAGTACAGGTCGCACTACTGCAGGTTGAAAAACTTACAGTTCCCGAAAATCAACAAAGTATGCACCCATTAGCACCAACGCCGGTGGGAGACCAATCACACAGTGGCCGGAACACGACGTCACGAAATTTCCTCCTCCCTCCTCAGCTCTCTACTTTCAAAAACCCCACTTGCAGGGGACGGCTCAAGGCTATTACCTTTGTGACAGACGAGAATATCACTTATTTCATGGAAAGACAGAGGAACATATCAGCAACTTTCTACTCTTGGCATACAAAATGCACATTAACAAATACGAGGCTAGTACTGTCCAAAAAGTGTCTCCACGGTTGGTCGGCCTCTTCGTTCCAAACACTGTGGCCGGGTGACTCGGTTTGATTGGACGACCAAAATTTCGGAACGAAAGCAACCGTATTCATGGTGATCGAGTTCCGCCACGGTATCTCGACCCTTGATGTTAGAGCAAAATAGGAAAAACTATCGTAGTCTGTTATTCCCTGGGGGCAGCATTGGCAGCATGGTGCTTCCTACCCTCAACTAGGCCAGGTGCTGGCTCTGCCCACAAAACCATGAAGCACGCTGCAGCCTCACCTTCACGAAAACTGGACGTATTCCTGGTGAGGCTCTCCTCTCCTAATGAGATTCACTGACTGCCTTCTGCTGACAATGGGACCCTCAAACCACGGAGTCTGAAAAATTCTGAGCCTTCCTTCCAAGCCCACATACCAGTAAAATGAAAAGAAAAAAATGGCAGAAAATGAAAAAATCGCTTAGCGACATGTGACGGTAACACTCTCCATTGACTTTCAGTGCACAGAGAAACGGTACGGGAAATGAAGACAGAATATGGAATCCTTAAGAAGCTCATCAATCTGGTAAAGATGTGTACGGAGAAGGTAGTACAAAAGGTGACATACCGCTTATCAAAACTAGACTGATGCAAGGTGACACGCTATCCACACTTATGTTCATCCTTGTTATGGAAAAAGTAGTAAGAGAAACCAACAAGCAACAAATGGAAATATCACCGACCATCAAATAACAGCGATGGTACTGATACGCTCTTGAAGAAACTAAATAAAACTGCGATGAAAATAGGAAGGAATGGCAGAAGAAATGGTCATACAAAGGGAAAAGTGACTGCAGAACAACGTGGTGACCTCCATATAAAAATTACACCTTCCAGAACAGTCCATTTAGATATAACCTTGTGTAAATGTAAGTGACTGCAACAGAACACACACTGAATGCCAAGTTAGACTACGGAATGCAAACAAAGTTTACTTTTCCCTCCAAGCTCCTGATCAGGAGAAGCAAGCTCAAACCTTACAACACAATATTCATGCCAGTACTGTTTTATGGAGTGGAAACATGGAGCGTAACCAAAAGGGCAATGCACAAACACTCAGTCATCGAAAATAAAGAGTACAGAAAAAAATTGAGCCAGCATTTGACCGTGCAACACAAACGTGAGTTTGGAGGTCCATTCAAGAGGTAGTTAAGCTAGCGGACCAACTCTCGGTAGCGCACAAGTTCAAAGCAGGACGTCTTTAAAGATCATGCGATATTGTCAGAATGAACCGTGGCAGAATAGTATGTCAGATACACCCTGAAGCGCCAAAGAAACTAATATCGGCATGCTTATCCAAATACAGTGATATGTAAACAGGCATAATACGGCGATGCGGTCGGCAACGCCTATATAAGATAACAAGTGTCAGGCGCAAATGTTCGATCGGTTACTGCTGCTACAATGGAAAGTTATCCAGATTTAAGTGAGTCGGAACGTGGTGTTACAGTCGGCGCACGAGCGATGGGACACAGCATCTCCTAGGTAGCGTTGAAGTGAGGGTTTTCCCGTACGATCGTTTCACGAGTGTATCGTGAATATCAGGAATACGCTAAAACATCAAATCTCCGACATTGCTGCGACCGGAAAACGATCCTACAAAAACAGGACGAACGACGACTGAAGAGAAACGTTCAACGTGACAGAAGTGCAACACTTCCGCAAATTGCTGCAGGTTTCAATGCTGGGCCATCAACGAGTGTCAGCGAGCGAACCATTCAACAAAACGTCATCGATATGGGCTTTCAGAGCCGAAGCCCACTGTCATACCCTTAATGACTACACGGCACAAAGCTTTACACCTCGCCTGGGCTCGTCAACACCGACATTGGACTGTTGATGACTGGAAACATGTTGCCTGGTCGGATGAGTCTCGTTTCAAATTGTATCGAGCGGATGGACGTGTGCGGGTATGGAAACAACCTCATGAATCTATGGGCCCTGCATGGGGACTGTTCAAGCTGGTCGAGGCTGTGTGATATTATAGGGCGCGTGCAGTTGGAGTGTTATGGGGTCCCTAAAACGTCTATATACGACTCTGACAGGTGACACGTACGTAAGCATTCTGTCACTTGCATTCGTTCATGTCAGTTGTGCATTCCGACGGACTTGGGCAATTCCAGCAGGACAGTGTGACACCCCACACGTGCAGAATTGCTACAGAGTGGCTCCAGGAACACTATTCTGAGTTTAAACACTTTTGCTGGCCACCAAACTCCCCAGACATGAACATTATTGAGCCTATCTGGAATACCTTACAACGTGCTATTCAGAAGAGATCTCCACCCCCTCGTACTCTTACTGATATACGGACAGCCCTGCAGGAATCATGGTGTCAATTCCCTCCAGCACTACTTCAGACATTAGTCGAGTCCATGCCACGTCGTGATGCGGCACTTAGGAGTGCTCGCGGGGGCCCTACACGATATTAGGCAACTGTACCAGTTTCTTCGATTCTTCAGTATATGACGGGAAGATGGAAGGCTCAACGCCGCTGGACGGCCAAGGAACAGATGGCAAGATGGGGTGACATCGAACTGCACAGTGATGAGTATCACTGGATGGAAGGAAGCGGCGTGAAATAGGAAGAACTGGAGGCAGAGAATGAGAACGACGCGCGATCGTTACGGTCCGAATAAGCCAAGGATGTATGGTGCAATTGCTACTCTGAGATGAAGAGGTTGGTAAACGAGAGGAATTTGTGGCGGGCCGCTTCAAACCAGTCAGAAGACTGACGACTGAAAAGAAAAAAAGAAGATGAGTCACTAACGACTTGCTCGGCTGAGTACAAGCATTTGGACGAACACAAAAACCATCTAGTCGCCACGAACATCCGCAATAAAAGGCACACGAGTAACGAAACGTTTCCGTTACTGTGAGTCCGCTTAATGTAACGAATTGGGATAAGATTACCGATTCGTCCACAGTTGGACACGAGCTGCATGAGAAGAACAAAACTTGCGGGTAACGAAACGTTTCACGCAATAACGAAATTGTATTTCGAGTGTCGTGGAATGATCGTTGCTCAATAAGAGATACATACGATGAGTAACAACCCTATTGCCGAGGCTATTTGAAAAGAACATTGAACGTACGAATTCGGACAAAACCGAGGTTACATATTATTACTCTGATCATTCGTAGAGACGTAAATTTTTAGTTATATCTGACATTGTCAAAGAAGGGAAAGCGATCAAATACATATTTCTCAAAATTAAAAAGATATAACTGTCTATATGACGATCAGTTCGGCTTTAGGAAAGGTAGTGGTACCAGAGAGGCACTTCTGACGTCGCGGTTCATAATGGAAGCAAGACTAAAGAAAATTCAAGACACTCTCATAGGATTTGTCGACCTGGGAAAAGCGTTCGACAGTGTAAAATTTTACAAGATGTTCGAAATTCTGCTGAAAATAGGGGTGAGCTGTAGGAGAAGACGTGTAATGTACAATATGTACGAGAGCTAAAAGATAACGATAAGAGTGGAAGACCAAGAACGAAGTGTGCGAATTGAAAAGGGTGTAAGACAAGGGTGTAGTCTTCCGCTCCTACTCTTCAGTCTATACATCGAAGACGCGATGACCGAAAGAAAAGAAACGTTAAAATCCAAGACGGAAAGGATATCAATGATAAGAAAGTACGTAATTTGAGAAAGAAATTTCTGAGAATGTACACTTGGGGCACATAATTGTATGATAGTGAAACATGGTCTGCGGCAAAACCGGAAAAGAAGAGAATCGAAGTACTTGAGACTTGGTGCCGCAGAAGAATGTTGAAAATAATGTGGATCGATAAAATATGGAATGAGGAGGTTCTCCCAAGAATCGGCGAGGAAAGAATCATATGGAAAACATTGACAAGAAGAAGGAACAGGATGATAGGACACGGAATAACTTCCATTGTACTAGAGGGAGCCGCAGAGAGTAAAAAGGGTAGAGGAAAACAGAGGTTGGAAGACATCCAGCAGATAATTGAGGGCATAGGTGGGAAGTGCTACTCTGAGATGAAAAGGTTGGTAAAGGAGAAAAATTCGTGGCGTACCGCATCAGACCAGTCAGAAGACTCAAGACAGAAAAAAATGTGTTCGCTGCAAAATATTAGAATGGGTGACTAGCTTCAGCTGACAAAGCAACCATCTTCAAATCAGCCATGGTAAAATAACTGCCAGCATACAACGTACTGACAACCCCTACATCGTCTATTAAACTTCGAGCGTGTCTGTAAGTGTGACACTTTCAATAAATAACTGAATAACCAGCAACATAAAACCAACTATTTCCAAACCGTGCTTAATGAGATTGCAGTCATAAGTTTTATAACTGACTATACTCTCATTAAACGTGGTTCTGAAATAGTCGGGATCTCTTCTACGAGAGGATGGACGTCGTGTTCAAAGTCGAGAGTGCGGCGTTTCATAGAAGCACCACAGTCAACCCTCCTAGATGCGAACGGCCCAGTTCTCGCAGCCGCTGCTGCAGTCGGACGAAAACGGTCGTACTTTCAACAGGGACTGCCGTCGCCACCTTCTTCTCGGTTTTTGTACGTACCGTGAAGCGCGACATTTGAAACTTGTTCGATTTTCAAACATTTTTTTTATACGCAGATGCACATCTACGTACACTGGTTCTTTATCAGAACGTAATCTACTACGGTCCCTCTAAAATCACCTGTAACAGAAATTGTGAAACACCCTGTAAAAATGAAAGGAATTCCTGTACAAAATGAAAGGAATTTCTGGGCATCTCATCAGCATCCATGTCGCCCTAGAATAGTTGTCTGGGCTCTTCGCCAGCAGTCATATCCTGTGATGTAGCCCTCCGCACTCAATTTGCGAGCCATCTGACGAGCAGCTGAATTAGCACTCTATTTTAACGCCACTACATTGCCTGAGAAACAGCTTCTGTAGCGATAGATTTCCTTGATCTCCTCACACGTGTGCTGAGCCGATGTTATCCTTAGCGCCGTGCTGTTAGCCCCTCGGACACTAGAGATAATTCACATTACACAACTAGCAAAGGTTCAGTTTAATTTCAGTTTGCATACGATAGGAACTTTATAACCCAGTATAGGTGACAACTCAGTTTGTGCAAAATTCTAAGCTAATTTGTATCATACAGCAGATGGGTTTGATGGCATTCACTTTGTGTGCCAACTGCATATCCTCTTCTAATGTCAATAAAAATATGTGGTATTTGTCCGCTGCGTAGGATACTGTTCCAGTAGCTAGAAGTGTAATTTGAGACAAGCAGTTTTCGTGGCGCTATAGGTCTTGTACAGATATGTGTACCCGATGTGTAGCCCCATCAGCTTCGCAACATTACACCGCCTCCTTTGAAGTATTCTACGCAAACATCCGGTAATCAGAGATGGCCGCAACACATTTCTGTCTTGGGATGACATCAAAGATGTCGCTATGTGGCAAGCACAACACTCTTATTTCAGGTCAATGACTTCAATTAAATGAAATTATGATTCGGGCTGCGATATGAATGTAGAGATTCACGAGCAGATTTATAAACAGGTAATAAAATAGAACAAAGGAACTACCGAGTGCCGAACGAAGGGGAGATACCGACTATATCTCCTAGCTAAGTGCGTAATAAAGGTTGAACAGCAGTGAAACTGAAATCAGAATGTGTAGTGCCGTGTCTTGTATAAAATGTGAACCTAAACATTTTAATATTAATTTTATTCTTGTGTTTCAGGTTGTTACACCCCGAGCCAGATATCTGAAAGCACGGGTGACGGTACGAAGACAACTGCCGCGGAGTTCGGCACAAGCGTATGCACGCTGAATAGAAACCTTCAAACACTGTCAGGTATCACGGTTACCCCTGCCAGGTCTCTATCATCTTCAGAGCAAGAATCACCGTACTCATTTTCGCTATCACTATCTACACCATCTAATCGTATTATTACACTGAAGCGCCAAAGAAACTGGCGCAGGCATGCGTATTCAAATACAGAGATATGTAAACAGGCTGAATATGGTGCTGATGTCGGCAACGCCTACATAAGACAAGTGTCTGGCGCAGTTGTTAGACTGGTTACTATTGCTATAATGGCAGGTTATCAAGACTTAAGCGGGTTTGATCGTGGCGCGGCGCACGAACGATGGGACACATCTCCGAGGTAGAGATGAAATGCCCGCATCTCGTGGTCGTGCGGTAGCGTTCTCGCTTCCCACGCCCGGGTTCCCGGGTTCGATTCCCGGCGGGGTCAGGGATTTTCTCTGCCTCGTGATGGCTGGGTGTTGTGTGCTGTCCTTAGGTTAGTTAGGTCTAAGTAGTTCTAAGTTCTAGGGGACTGATGACCATAGATGTTAAGTCCCATAGTGCTCAGAACCATTTTTTGAGATGAAATGGGAATTTTCCCGTACAACCATTTCACGACTGTACCGTGAATATCAGGAATACGCTAAAACATCACATCTCTGACATCACTGTCGCCAAAAAATGATCCTGCAAGAACGGGACCAACGAAGACTGAAGAGAATCGTTCAACGTGACAGAAGTGCAAACCTTCCGCAAATTGCTGCAGGTTTCAATGCTGGGCCATCAACAAGTGTCAGCGTGCGAACCATTCAACGAAACATCATTGATATGGGCTTTCGGAGTCGAAGGACCACTCGTATACCCTTGATGACTACACGACACAAAGCCTTACGCCTCGCCTGGGCCCGTCAACACCGACATTGGATTGTTGATGACTGGAACACGTTGGCAGGTTTGACGAGTCTCGTTTCAAATTGTATCGAGCAAGAACGGGTTTTATGGAGCCAACCTCTTGAAACCGTAGACCCTGCATGTCAGCAGGGAACTGTTCAACCTGGCGGAGGCTCTGTAACGGTGTGGGGCGCATGCAGTTGGAGTGATATGGAACCGCTGAAACGTCTAGATGCGACTCTGACAGGTGATACGTAAGTAAACATCCTGCCTGATCAAGTGCATCCATTCATGTCCATTGTGCATTCCGACCGACTTAGGCAATTCCAAAAGGACAATGCGACACCCCACAAGTCCAGAATTGCTACAGAGTGGCTCCACGAACACTCTTCTGAGTTTAAGCACTTCCGCTGGCCATCGAATTCCCCAGACATGAACATTATTGTGCATATCTAGGATGCCTTGCAACGTGCTATTCGGAAGAGATCTCCGTCCTCTCGTATTCTTACGGATTTATGGACCTCCCTACAGGATTCATGGCCAGCACTACTTCAGACATTAGTCGAGTCCGTGCCACGTCGAGCTCCGGCACTTCTGCGTGCTCGCGGGGGCCCTACACGGTATTAGGCGGGTGTAACAGCTTCTTTGGTTCTTCAGTGTACTTTATCTATTTCATCATAAAAACAAAATTATTGCAGCATCTACCCTTGCTTAATTTTTTAAACGTATTCACTCAATGGGAGCCAACCTTCGTTAGTCATTGAATTAAATTCCTCCTCGCACAAATGTTTTGCAAATGTTACGTTGCAGAGAACGTTCCTAGAAGCTATCCAAACTTTTGAATTTAATTTCGGCTGGTAAGGAGGAAGACGTAAAGCAACGTGACCACTGGTTTGTAGAGTCTTATTGACGAAATACTCATCAGCCGTTGGCTTGGTTCTTCGAACAATATAGGACAGGTTTCAGGATGTCATCCGTGGAAGGGACGCATTTCTTTTTTAGCCACTTCCAGATATCGTCTTTAGTCTAATGATACGTTGGAGCTTTGTTTATTTTAACGTTGTGGTGTGGATCATTGTGGGGAATTAGTACAGAGTTAGGTTTTAAATTGGGGATCACCTTTTCTGTCGAACCACTTTTCATAATTTTGTTGATTAATGTGGTTGTGGTAATCTCCCGTTGCTGATTTGACTTCCACATGGTAAGCGCATTGGGAATAAAGCCATTTTCACATCTTGCAAGATTTATTAGGCATTGTCCTTTTGGCATCGGTTTGATGACATGATGAGTTGTATTACCATTCTATGTGAAGATAAAACGAAAGTAATGTTGTCTCTGGTTTCCTTCCTATATTTTTTAATTGTTTCAGATACGCAATTCTTTTTTCTCGGTTGTCGCTACTCTCTACCAGTACGAGGCTGCTTAATTTTATTTTAGTTCTATCGGAAAAAGCTAATACGTTTAATAACCGCCTTACAATACGTAGTGTAGCTACCTTGAAGGTCTATACTTCTTTCAACTACTGTTTAATTCCCTCCACTGTATACACTCGTTTTTCGGTCAGATAAAACTTGTAAATAATTCTCCTAGCAATGGCTTCACCGGAACTGTCATTGTCATTAATTGTTTTCTTTACGTTTTTAATCTGGAGTTGCAAATTTCCTTCCTGCTTTCCCTTTTAATTTTCTGGATAGCGCTGCGCGAAACCTCTGACCACTTGAACTAAACTTGCTGCTCCGGAATGTTCTTTCCCTGCGTGGATTCTTGCTCCACAAACGAAAAACGCTATGCACAATCTCCCGAGACTAACCATTCAGTTTTCTGCCTTTTAGTTTTGAAGTACTAACAAGGGAACCTCCCCATCGCACCCCCCTCAGAATTAGTTTTAAGTTGGTACAGTGGATAGGCCTTGAAAAACTGAACACAGATCAATCGAAAAAACAGGAAGAAGTTGTGTGGAACTATGAAAAAATAAGCAAAATATACAAACTGAGTAGTTCATGTGTAACATAGGCAACAACCAGCTGGCTGTGCACACATGAGCGCCATAGTCCCGTGGTTAGCGTGTGCAGCTGCGGTACGATAGGTCCTCGGTTCAAGTCTTCCCTCGGGAGAAAATTTTAATTTTTTATTTTCAGACAATTATCAAAGTTCAGGCACTCACATATAATCAAATTCGCTCTCCAAAATTCCAGGACATGTTCAGTTTTGCTTGGACATATGCAGGATTTGACGGTCTACACACGGAAAAATTTGAAAACGTTAAAAACATATGTATTGACAGAGCACAGACAAAACTGAGCGATGTGAAACTGTTGCATTCATTTGTTGCAGTTTATGTGACAAACTCTTATGTTTTCACACTTTTTTGGGAGTGATTATCACATCCACAAGAAAACCTAAATTGGGCAAGGTAGAAGAATCTTTTTACCCATTCGCCAAGTGTACAAGTTAGGTGGGTCGACAACATAATCCTGTCATGTGATGCACATGCCGTCACCAGTGTCGTATAGAATATATCAGACGTGTTTTCCTGTGGAGGAATCGGTTGACCTATAACCTTGCAATCAAATGTTTTCGGTTTCCATTGGACAGGCACGTCCTTTCGGCTACTAATCGCACGGTTTTGCGGTGCGGTCGCAAAACACAGACACTAAACTTATTACACTGAACAGAGACGTCAATGAACGAACGGACAGATCATAACTTTGAAAAAATAGAGAAAGTAAATTTTTCAGTCTTTCTTTTTTTTTTCCTCTAGGGAAGATTTGAACCAAGAACCTCTCGTTCCACAGTTGCTCACGCTAACCTCGGGACCACGGCGCTCCTAAACGCGAACTCTCCTAGATGTTGCCTATCTCGCACATGGACTACTCAGTTTGTATATTTTGCTTAGTTTTTCATAGTTCCACACAACTTCTTCCTGTTTTCTCGATTGATCTGTGTTCAGTTTTTCAAGGCCTATCCACTGTGCCAACTTATAACTAAATCTGAGGGGGGTGCGATGGGGAGGTTCCCTTGTAAGAGGTGTCGTAATTTCAAAAAATGTTCAAATGTATGTGAATTCCTAAGGGACCAAACTGACGAAGTCATCGGTCCCTAGACTTACAGACTACTTAAACTAATTTAAATTAACTTATGCTAAGAATAACACACACACACACACACACACCCATGCCAGAGAGAAGACTCGGACCTCCGGTGGGAGGGGCCGCGCAGTCCGTGACATGGCGGCTCAAACCACGCGGCCACTCCGCGCGGCTGTTATAATTTCAAGCTAAAGTCATTGCACACTAATAGTAGTACAAACACGGAAAGAAACAAAGGATGTCGAACTAATAGTGTAGTCACCACGGACACACGTAGCAAACTGAAGGCAAAGAAAAACCTGCAAAAGAGCAGTGAGTACACGACAGATTCATGGTAACTGTCGCGAAGCTTTCAGATACCTGGCGCAGAATGTACGTACCAGCACTCACATGCCTTGGATCATATGGAGAGGGAAGCCTTGGACTTGGAACAGAATTTAAAGGTTATTTCCTTATCCAGTTGTAATGCAACAGATTGAATTAAAAGTACGAAATATTATAATGTTGCAATGCTACTAGCAGTTTATAAACAAAGGAGTTAGTTTTAAGAATTCCTGTGAAGATACTCTTCAGCGTAGTAAAAAACGTTGGCTAACAAAAAGTACCCACCCAGCAGTGGTATCACGTCGCCGTTTCAAATGAGTCCGATTTTGTGCACATCACGATGGATGTATCCTTGTGTGAGGTTTTAAGAAAACAGATGTAGCCGCATTGTATCCGTCAACGTCATATAGGCCCGGCAGCAGACGTAGGTGATTTGGGATGCCACTGAGTACACAACAGGATTACCGTTGGTTCGGGTAGCTGCAAAATGTGAACAATAGGCCTGAGAGATCCGACGTGTTAAGCCCAGTGGACGTTCGATGTTTTTGAGGTCTACGTGATGTTATCTTCGCACAAACACAAGATCGTATGTTGGTCGTGCTTTCCTGAGCTACGTTGACTGCTGCCTTGTCCAGCACGTTCTCCAGATCTCTCACGCACTGAAAGCATTTTGTCTTGGATACTGGGACGCCACCACTTCGACTGACAAACTCAGAGTTAAAACAGCAGGGAATGACGTAACCATACGGTTCTAGGCGCTCAGTCCGGAAACGCGCGACTGCTACGATCGCAGGTTCGAATCCTGCCTCGGGCATGGATGTGTGTGATGTCCTTAGGTTAGTTAGGTTGAAGTAGTTCTAAGTTCTAGGGGACTGATGACCACAGATGTTAAGTCCCATAGTGCTCAGAGCCATTTGAACCATTTTTGACGTAACCATATCTGTCACTGAAGCTCAAATCCAGGTCCACGAGAAGGACAGGCGGTGGCGCCTACCTCACAACATGTGACAATGCGTGTCTTATGAGTGCCAGCAGTCGACTCCGGGGGAGGGAGGGGGGGGGGGGAAGGGGGGGGGAGCGAGTAACTATTTCAGGGGGGTTTAATAATTCATAACTGCGCGTTTAAACACATGCAAGCTCTCGATAGCACACGACAAAGTTAAGACCTTTAGTGAGTACCTTTTCACTGACATATTGATTTTTCGTGGGCCCAAACAGAGTCGAGCGTTCGCGAAGTATGGCGGCCATGGGGACTAGCGTGACGTCACAAGTTCGTTGTGATTCCCGTATTATTTCTCGTGGACCCCGACGCAAATTGACTCGATTCTCATCCGTACTAGGGCAGTTGTCGCTGCACACTCCGAGATCGTCCGCCTTCGTGAGTGCTCAGCAGGGTAAATGCCATGCAGGGAATCCGGTTTCAATTCCCGGTACCATCAGGTTCATTTTTTTTTCTGGGAGGACTGGTACAAGTGCTTTCAGCATCATGAGACCAACTGAAGAGCTACTCGAACGATCTATAGCCATTCCATGGTCAAGTAACCCAACAACGACCGGAAGAGCGGTGTGGTGACCACATGCCCCGTCCATACCGCATCCACTGGGGCCGATGGCATAGGATAGCACAGCCGTCTGTCGGGCTGGATTTGCTGGTCTGTGGTCAGAATGCGGAACTTTATTTTTTGCATTCCCATATCAACTACGAATTTAATCCTTTCGTTTCCGTACTATATTGTACACTCTCACTAAGTAAAATTTCATTATTTGCTGTCCTTCCTGGCGTTGCTTCCGTTACTTTTGCACTGACAGCCCCAAGAAGTTTTTGCCCTCACTGGGAAAGAAAGCATCTTTCAAACAACTTTTGATCTGCTCAGACATTTGTTTACCTGATATTTGTATTGTCACGAAAACGTTTTGGGCTTCAAAAAGAGATTCTTGAATTTTCTCTTCAGACTCACAATTAGTTTCTGTTACAAATTACGAAAAGACGGGTGGTCAACGTGAAAAAGAGGAACGCTTTGACCATCAGACCCGAGGACAATGAATTTGTTCATCTGGTGATCTCAAAGGGCTCGACGGCACAGATGCAGTCGCGAGGTATAGAAGTAAGATATACAAGCAAAATTAAGTAAAATAAATAACTAGACTAATAATGAGTGTTTAGACATTTTAATTAGATGTGTTAAAAGTACTCTGAAAGTACACTGTGTGCAGCTTATTTTCCACGTGGATGTATGTGGCTCCAAAGTTAATGCTGTAACAAAAGTTTTCATTTTTCAAAATTAATTAATGACAGTGTAGTACCTTGCAAAATTTCAGGTTACCACAAAACTCGATTATATAGTTTTCAAGAACGTTAATTACATACCAATTTTTACATGTGAAACAGTTTTTTGAAATATCATCGCTTCGAAGATATTCCCTCCCAACCTAACGTGGCAAATTACCTTTCGGTGTCTGTTTTACCCCCTAAAAGTGAAATTGGGCATAAACAAAAAATACATATTGCGTTATTTTGCACGCTCCACACACCGGCCAAGTTTCATCAAGATCGTTTATTAAGAACTAGGAATGGTCCGTTGTAAAGTGATTCTCAGTCCCTGCACCCCTGTTTGCTGTGCTAGATGTGCGTTGCTATTCCATTACACATTAATAGTGACGGTAACAATGCGATCACGCTGGCCCTACGACGCCTTTGAGAAGTGTGTCCGCGGCAGTGCTGTGCGTGGGCCAGTATCTGGCGGGAGTCTTCTTGTCCCGTGCGTCAAAGTGGCGGCCGGCACAGATGGCGCGTAGCCCGCTGGCTGCTGCTAATTGCGGCATCGCAGCATCTGCCACCTGCCCGCCGTCCTCACTTCTGCTGGTACAGCACCTGTCTCCCTGCTTCCTCTCTGGAATTACAATCTCAGCCACGGCTGCTCCTCGGTAAGCCAAGCAGATCGAAGATGTGAACGTAGAAGTCACGCCTAATGCATTGTCTCGGGGCGAATGGTTAAATTCTTCTCGAGTTCGCAGCCGCGTCAGATAGGTGCACTGCTCTAGTCGAATACGTCGTTGACTTTACTCTGATACACAAGGGCGTACCCAGGATCTGGACTAGGGGGAGGGGGGGAGGGGCAGGTCATACTACTCTCAGGAAACAAGGACTCGAGACAACATACAGCACTTCTTATTAAATAAAACAGTAAACCAGTGAAAAACTGCTTTTAATAATCATTTTAAATACAATAATGCACTTTAACAATCCGAGAAAACATGCAGCATTTCTTATTAAATAAAACAGTAAACTAGTAAAAAACTGCGAATATCTTCTAGGGAGGGGGGGGGGAGGTAAACTAAAAATATTTAAGCTTAAGGTGAGACAAGAAGTCGCGCAGGAGTTTTGCGACAATGACGTAAACTTGAGGAGATTTAAGCCCCTATTGCACATGCATCTATGATGTACAACTATGCAGCAGCGCTCCAAGCGTACAAATTTGGAACTGCAGGCTGGTTCACGTCGAGCGATTACACGATGTATGCAGGATAATCATGGCGCGAATTCGCGCATGAGCACTGGATGGCAAAAACACGAGGAACTGGAACGAGAATGAGAGTTGGCTCTACCAAAACTACGGTTCGGAGTTTTGGTACACTATGTAAATGACGTAGGAAATGGTAAGATTAGGGGTAGAATTGGTAGCGTTTGAGGGAAAGAAACATAAATGAATGTGTAAGACAAAAATAGGCAGCCGACTACTTCTCTTTGTTTTTTTTCCGTTCTCTGATTTGTACGTAATTAGAGCCGCACGTCACCCAGTGTTAGTTCATTGCTTATTTTATATTTTTACAGATTATAAACTGCATTTATAATTAATAAACATTAGCTGATCGTGCAAATTCTGCCTTCATATAACCAAAGCAGTTACTTATGATGTAAGTATAGTCTACATGCACAAACAAAAAATATGTATTCTTACTGTTATTATTTTGCACTCAGTAGAATGTTCTTCATCATTATCAAACGCAAAAATTCTGTTATTATTAATAAACGCGAAAGATGTTAACGAATAACAGAAATATACTTTATATAATTTCGAAGAAGTGCTGATGCCATGTTTGAAATATATTCGTTTTGCGTTTTTTTACCCCTTTGTTTAGGGAATGGCGTTTTCTAGGGGTATATGGTAAATCTCTATTGCTTTCTTTATTTTCACTACAACGTGCCTCAGTTTCTCGTTAAAAATCAACAATTTTCGAAAAAATCTGAATAAAACATTGACAGTTTCATTTTTGCATTAAAACTGGTTATTTTTAAGCAACAGACAGGTGGATAACTATGTATAATAAAAATGATCCGTAGTTACGCGGCCCTTTATACATCCTCACTCAGTTTGTCGACAGTTCACTGCATTTGGCTTTTGGGGGAATCGAGTAAGACCCTGATCACGTAAGTAAAAACAGGCATCGTTATGTGGTAACGCCGGACAGGTATCCAACACACAACCCATACAGGTAATGTGGGCACAACCTTTAACGATCAAAGTTACTAGGAAACCTCTCGTACTTTACGATTACTTACGGTAGTCGTCAGTAGCCTACAGTACAATTTTACAACTCTAAGAATGACTGATTTGTTGTAAAATCATTCATTCGAATTAAAAATTTCTGACAACTGAAGGTTCTTATTCATTTATCAAATGCAGTTGCCTTATTTAAGAATCATAAAATTATACTATTACTATTGTGAGATATGGGCACAACTATCCGTTTCATAATACAACACTTGTTTCCACAAGGATATTTTATCCAAATTTACGTTTATACAGCATTTTGCACAAAGAGGACGCAGTTGTTTTTGGAGCTATTGCCCCGCCATGTTCTATAACTTTCACGTTTGGGGGAGGCGACGACGACGCCGACAAAAAGCCGGTCGTTGTTTGGTTCAACCCAGGCTGGGAAGACGGCAGGGAGATGGATGTGGCTTGTCCCGACCAGTTGCTGTCGATGATATAGGAAGGAACTGGCTCAAGTAACACAGTCATGTAAGAGGCAATTTCACTTTTTTAAGTAAGAATCAAACCATTTACTTATTGTAACTCTTCAGGCTTTCCCGGCGATCTAATGACAGCTTGGGTTGTCGGGTGTTCTGCCGGATATCAGCGTCGTACTTGCACGATATTTCGGTCACGTAGCTCGTAACCTTCATCAGGTGCGACCTGAGACTGCTCCTCGAGTGGACCTGGTCCAGTATTTATGCCTATGGCCTTCCCCCTCCACCAACGGTTGCAGGCGCTTCCTCTGTGGTTCGCGCCCATTCCCTGCGACGTGCTGGAGCGTTGCTGCTCCGTTTTCCGTCCGCTGCGGTTCTAGGTGTTCCCTCTGTGGTCCGCGCCCACCAAACCCGCTCCTGGGGGTTTCATCTACGGTCTGGGGTACCAAGCGTTCCCCCTGCGGTCCACGCCCGCTCACCACGACCTGTTGGAGCGTTGCCGCTCCGTTGGAGCGTTGCCGCTCCGTCATTCCGAGTTAGCATGCCGTGCGAGCAGGACCACGCTACTCAGGCGCAGGGTGCGGCGGACCGCTGCCCGGCGGGACTGGCCCGGGCGACCGAGCCAGCCCCGTCGGCGGCCCCGTCCGGCCCCCCAAGTACGACGACGCAGCAACTGGCGACTGACTACGCAACGGCGCACCCAAGGCGCACTAGCCCGCTCACTCCAGAGCAGTTGTACCTCGTTCTATCCCGAAGATCAAGGGGCGAGGATTATCCGCAACGCGATACCGACGAACGAGCACTCCGCCGGTTCCATCAGTACCTGAGGTCACTCGGTTGCGTGGTTGCGTGGTATTTGAAGAGGAGAGAGTACCGTCGGGAGCCCTGCCAGGCGTGTCGAATGAAGACGACACTGTTCTGCCAGCGGCGGCCCCGGTGAGTGTTGCGCCACCAGGCCCAGTTACAGAAGAAACTGGTGTACTGCTGACTGCCACTCCGGTCTCTTCCAGTGAAGAGACCACAGATACACCGATCGCTGTACCGCCAGGCGTGACGACAGAAGACGTCACCGTCCTGCCACTTGACAGCATGATCCCAGAGGCTAACCTTGGCGACCTGATCGAGGCGGTAGCCATGGACACAACGCAGCCCTCTAGAAAGAGGCCTGCAGCGGCGGAGGAGGACGAGTCCTCCGCAAACTCTGATTCTGCTTTCAGGCGGAGTCAGAAGAAGAAGATGCCGGAAGCTCCTGCCCCCTCTGAGGCAGAACAGGTGACCGACGACGGCTTCGTTGTCCCTGCTCGGGCCAAACGGCTTGAGACTGTGCAGCCGCTGCCGACAGCGAACACATTCGTCGACGTACCTGAAGGGCAAGAGGCCATGGATGCTGCTGAAGCACCCAAGAGGCGGGCACCCGCTCCGCCACCGATCACTGTGTCGTGGAAGGACACGTACGAGTCCTTCCTCGAGAAGTTCAAGGCGGTGTCCTCCGCCAAGATCAAATGCGCTGGTCGAGACTTGTACAAAGTCTCGATCAGCTCAATGGACGAGTACCGAGCTGCCATGCGGCTCATTGAGGAAGAGAAGCTTCACTGCTTCACCCACAATGCCAGTGAAGCAGCTGAAGGTGGTTTTCCGCCGCCTTCCGCTGAAAATGGAGACCGAGCACCTCAAGAGAGAACTAGCCGGGCTGGGCTACATGGCCAGCTCGGTCACACTCATGAAGTCTCCCAGGACGAGGAGACCCATGCCACTGTTCTTGGTTGTACTTCCGGACAACTTCGAAAACCGGAAGATATTTCATTTACAGATGGTGGCCAGGATCGGTGTGGAAGTGGAGCCGCTCAAGGCCAAGGGGAGGCGCGCCCAGTGCTTCTCCTGCCAAGGCCTTGACCACGTGGCGCGCTACTGCACGATGCCGGCCCGCTGCGTCAAGTGCGCCGACTCCCACCAGAGTCGGGACTGTACGAAGAAGAGGGAGGAGGCGCCCAAGTGCTGCAACTGTAGCGAGCCACATGTGGCGAGCTACAGAGGCTGCGCCGCCTTCAAGCGCCGCCCACAGCAGAAAGGACGTGCGGCACCCGCACGAAAGGTGCAACCAGGCACCAGCTTCGCCTCTGCCATCAAGGGGGAGTCTTCAGGCGCCCCCAGGGAGCGGCAGGTGGACTTCCCGGCCATCACGGCGCCTAATCAGGCAGCCGGCACCCAGGACGACCAACACCAGGGTGGACGACAAACCCGTCCCCCCACCACAGCCACGCTGCAAGCCGCAACTGCGGCACCTCCAGCTGCAATACCAGGACCGGAAGAGCAGACCTGGGAGCAATGTTGAGCTCCCTCTCTGCCCTGCTACAGCAACTGCCGGTGCTCGTCACCGCCGTAACGGGGGCCCTCCAGGCCGCTACCGTCGCCGCGAAGCCACATCATGGATAATGCTCTTATCCATGGCCTCACCATCTGTGGCTTCAACGCCAACAGCCTGTTTCCGCAACAAGGTGAGTTTCGTCAGTTCATGCAGGACGAGGCCATCGACCTGTGTCTGATCTGCGAAACTCACTTCAAGCCAGGAGTTCACGTGAAGGTAGCAAACTATGTTTGCACCCAGAATGACAGGCCGACGGCAGGCGGGGGTACCGCCATCTACATCCGCGCCTCACTCCGGCACCACCAGGTACAGCTCCCAGCCATGGCCACCCTGGAAGCCACCAGGGTGAACGTCACCAAGGCTGCGGGGCAAATAACCTTCGTGGCTGCATACAGGCGGCCACGTGGACACCTCCAGGAGGCGGACGTCGACGCGCTGTTGACGTTTGGGGGAAGGGCCTTCATTGCGGGTGACTTCAATGCGAAGCACCCGGAGTGGAACTCCCGCCTCACGAACGTCAGTGGCCGCCGACTTCTTCGCGCTGCCCAGAGGAATGGCGCCGTGGTCCTGGGCCCACGGGAACACACCATCTTCCCAGCCAGGGGGCGGTCTGACGTGCTCGACGTGGCCATCATCAAAGGAATCGGGCATCACACGACCGCCACCACGCGGTGCGCGATGTCGTCCGACCACCTGCCGGTGGTCTACGAAATCGACATTGCTGGAGCCACGATCCCGCCACGTCGGCGGACGTACCGGCGCCTGGACTGCGACCGATTCCAGAACAATGTCCTGGCATCACTGGCGGACTCACCTGACCCCGCGGCAGTGGGGGCGGATGCCGCCCTTCAATTCTTCACCCGCCAGCTGCTGCAAGCAGCCGACGCGGCCTCCCCTCCCCCTCCACAGGGTACCAGGGACTTCTCCCGTAACCTGCCGCCTCCCATCGGGGACGCAATACGGGAGAAGAACCGCCTCTTCCGGGAGTGGCAGCTTACCCGCCAACCCGCAACGAAAAGACGCCTCAACCGCATGCGGAGGGACATCAAAGCGGCGGCTGAGGCGCACAGGAACAACGTCTGGACGGACTTCGTCGCCTCCCTCAACCCTGAGGACGGCAGCGCGTGGCGGACTGTGAAGTCTTTTCTACGCAGGAGGCAGCGCGTCCCGCCTCTGCTCGTCGGACAAGACGTCGTCTGCAGCCCGGACGGCAAAGCAGGCGCCCTGGCGGACCACTTCGAGCTGTCATTCACCCCGGTGGATGACAACGTAGACGAAGAGCACCTCCACCGGGTTGGAGAGCAGCTCCCTGTGTTCCTGGAAGCCAAGGACGACGCGGACGAGATCGACCCCATCTCCGACGAGGAGGTGGCCGCGCAGATTACAGCGCTTAACACCAAGAAGGCTGGCGGCGCTGACGGCGTCACCAACCATCTGCTGAAGAGCCTGCCGGCGGGTGCATACCCGTTCCTGGCGGGCATCTTCAATCAGGTCCTTCGCTCTGGGGTCTACCCCACTGCATGGAAACATGCAAAGGAGGTGGCAATCCCCAAGGCGAACAAGGACCCACGGGACGCCGCCAACTACAGGCCTATCAGCCTGCTGCCGGCGCTCTCGAAGGTGTTCGAGCGCCTGTACGCCAGACGACTGCTCCGCCACGTGTCAGCGGAAGGCATCATACCCGACGAGCAGTTCGGCTTTAGGAGGGGCCATTCCACCGTCCACCAGCTGATGCGGCTGGTAGAAGAAGCCATGCTCGCCCTGGAGGCTCGGGAATACCTTGAGGCGGTGTTCCTGGACGTCTCCAGGGCATTCGACTCCGTGTGGCACGACGGCCTCGTGTACAAACTTTTCGTGCACGGGGTACCGACGTCGCACGGAGTCCTCCTCCGCTCATACCTAGCCGAGCGGTCCTTCCATGTCAGACTGGACGATGGGACATCCACCCATCGACACATCCGTGCGGGAGTGCCGCAGGGGTCCGTCCTTGGGCCCCTATTGTACTCCCTATACACCGCCGACGCTCCGCGCGTGACGCCGGTGAAGTTGGCGCTATATGCCGACGACACTGCGCTGTTCGTGCGGAGCATGAAGGCGGTCGAGATGCGCCGTCTTCTCCAACGAGGTTGCGAGGCCCTTGGCGCCTGGTCGACCAAGTGGCACCTCAAGCAAAACGCGGCGAAGAGCCAGGCGATGGTCTTCACGAGACGACCACTGCCGCCTGATCTTCCGCCAGTCACCATCATGGGCAGCCCCATCCCATGGAGCAAGACTGGCCGCTACCTGGGTGTCACATTGGACCATAAGCTGACGTGGAAGCCGCACATAGAGGACGTCAGGGGCAGAGCAATAGGGCGCCTACGCGTCCTGTACCCTCTGCTCAATCCCTCGTCTGCGCTGCCGCCTCACCACGGCATCACGCTGTACCTGGCGCTGGTACGTCCAGTGCTGGAATACGCGGCTGTGGTGAGGGGCAACGCGGCCGAAACACACATCAGCAAGCTGCAGAGGGTGCAAAACAGGGCGCTCAAGCTCGCTCTGCGCCTGCCGAGGTTATATTCGACCACTCGGCTACACGAGCAGACTGGAATCCCCCTCCTCCGCGACCGCTTCAAGCAATCGCGCGGGCGTTCTACGAGCGGACCGAACGGTCCGAAAACCGGCTCATCAGGGATCTGGGCCACCCTACACACCACAGGCCAACAACACGTTGGCCTGACCTGCTGCGGGAGTGAAAACTTCCGCAACAGAGACAGGACATCTACATCCAGGAAAACCTAGAGGCCAATCCATGAAGAGAGGCAACACTTCCAAAATGTAAGGTTTACGCAGGAATAACAGAAGACTGTTTAGCCTGCTCCTGCACGGGTCAGGGCAGACCCGTAAGGTAGAAGCGTGCGTGCGTGCGTGCCGCTCCGTTTTTCGTCCGCTGCGGCTCTGGATGTTCCCTCTGCGGTCCGCGCACACCGGTCCCACTTCTGGGTGTTCCATCTTCGGTCTGGTGCGCCTGGCAGTCCGTCAGGGGCTCGTTTTCCATCTCCGTGTCTCTGGTTCTTCTGTTTGTGTAGTGTTGCAGCTGGCCCCGTTGCTCCTTTAACAATTCCAGAGCCGGATACCAGGCTCTGCTTAGCTGGTACACTGTGTCACGGTTCATAAGATCGTCAGACATTTTAATTTCTATCGATTCTCTTATAACACTGTCCCAAAATCTGGGTGTTTGTGCTAGAATCTTGGTATCCTCATACTTCATGGCATGATCTAGTTCTAGACAGTGTTTAGCAATGGCTGACTTAGTCACCTGTCTTAATCTAGCGTGCCTCTGATGTTCTTTGTACCTGATCTCCACAGTTCTTGTCGTCTGGCCAATGTATGACATGCCACATTGACAAGGTATATTGTGAATCCCTGGTTTTCGTAACCCCAGGTCGTCTTTGACACTCCCCAGCAGTCCTCCAATCTTGTTGGATGGACAGAAAACACACTTGATATTGTGTTTACGGAGGATCCTACTGATTCTGGCAGAAATAGAGCCAGCATAGGGCAGATATGCCACCTTCTTTGCTTCATCTTGGTCTTCTTGAGGAACCTGTGGTATAGTGGCTGGTTGGAGTGTCCTCTCAATTTGTCTGTCCGTGTATCCATTCTTGGAGAAAGCTGTTTTGAGACGTTCTATCTGTATAGGTAGATTCTCTTGGTCTGACAGGGCACGTACTCTGTGGACCAAAGTCTTCAGAACCCCATTATTCTGTGCAGGGTGGTGACAGCTGCTGCCCTGCAGAATTAAACAGCACATTAACTCCAGAGCGGTGAACAAGATAAAACGCAGAGCCAGCATGGCACTGGTGAAAGAGAGGATTCGAGATATGCGCCACAGGTTAGATGTTGTGGCCAGGGAGCTGTTACACATTCATCTGTACATGGCAGCCTCCTTAACAAGAGAAGATTGGGATTGGGTAGACCGTGCCTCCTCGTCTTTAGCTGAGTGTGCTAGAAGGAATGCCTCATCTTGCCAATCTGCAAAGTTTGACCGTATGAGTAAGAAAGCACAGCAGATGGTAGAGACACGCACTGTGACGAATCTGAGTGGCATACAGTTTGATGATACAACCTTAAAGGTACTCAGCAAGGGTCTCAACTTTGCTACGACCCCTAGAAACGTACCCATTTCAGATTTTGTCAGTGCAGTAGAGCAAGTTGCAGCCACACTTCCACCTAATGTGGCAGAGGAAGTCCACCGAGAGACCTGCAGGGCCCTCACCAAGGCCAGGCCGCCGAAATCGAACATCACAACCGAGGAGAGGCTTGCACTCAAGAAACTCCGGGAAGACAACAGCATTGTGGTACTGCCAGCAGACAAAGGGAACTCCACTGTCATCTTGCAGCGGGTGGATTATGATGAGAAAGTACGCCAACTTCTGGAGGACCCTGCATACAGAATTCTGGAGTGTGACCCCACGGACAAGGTGGCCAAGAAGACTAGTGCTCTCTTGCAGGAAACAGGGACGCCCGATAAGATCATCAGACAACTACGGGAAAAAGCGCCAGTGCCACCTAGACTGTATGGTCTGCCTAAAATACACAAGGAGGGCGTGCCCCTACGTCCAATTGTCAGTAATATTGGGGCACCTACGTACACAACAGCCAAGTACTTGAAAGGTCTCCTGTCTCCATATGTGGGGAAATGTATTCACCACATCCGCAACTCAGAAGATTTCCTGCAACGCCTCAAGCAGCTACACATCACAGATTCGGACATCATGGTTAGTTTTGATGTGGTATCGCTGTTCACCGGGGTCCCACTGAAGGACTCACTAGAACTGATTGCAGAGAAATTTGACGGTGCTCTGTTGGACCTGTTCATTCATACACTGACATCCAATTATTTCCTGTACAGAAACCAATATTATGAGCAAACTGAAGGTGTAGCTATGGGCAGCCCACTGTCCCCTGTGGTTGCCAACATGTTTATGGAGAGGTTTGAGAAGAGGGCATTGGAGACAGCGACATTTAAACCCACATGCTTCTTTAGGTATGTGGATGACACCTCCGTGATCTGGCCACATGGGATGGACAGGCTCAATGAGTTTCTTGAACATCTTAACTCATGCCACCCTAATATCAAGTTCACCATGGAACTGGAGAAGAATGGCCAGCTGCCATTTCTGGATGTACTAGTCCAGAGGAATGCAGATGGATCAGTTGGCCACAGTGTGTACCGAAAACCAACACACACTGATTTATATCTGCAGGCCAGCAGCTGTCACCACCCTGCACAGAAGAGTGGGGTTCTGAAGACTTTGGTCCACAGAGCACATGCCCTGTCAGACCAAGAGAATCTACCTACAGAGATAGAAGGTCTCAAAACAGTTTCCTCCAAGAATGGATACACAGACAGACAAATTGAGAGGGCACACCAACCAGCCACTATACCACAGGTTCCTCAAGAAGACCAAGATGAAACAAAGAAGGTGGCATATTTGCCCTATGCTGGCTCTATTTCTACCAGAATCAGTAGGATCCTCCGTAAACACAATATCAAGTGTGTTTTCTGTCCATCCAACAAGATTGGGGGACTGCTGGGGAGTGTCAAAGACGACCTGGGGTTACGAAAATCAGGGATTTACAATATACCTTGTCAATGTGGCATGTCATGCATTGGCCACACGACAAGAACTGTGGAGATCAGGTACAAAGAACATCAGAGGCACGCTAGATTAAGACAGGTGACTAAGTCAGCCATTGCTGAACACTGTCTAGAACTAGATCATGCCATGAAGTATGAGGATACCAAGATTCTAGCACAAACACCCAGATTTTGGGACAGTGTTATAAGAGAATCGATAGAAATTAAAATGTCTGACGATCTTATGAACCGTGACACAGTGTACCAGCTAAGCAGAGCCTGGTATCCGGCTCTGGAATTGGTAAAGGAGCAACGGGGCCAGCTGCAACACTACACAAACAGAATAACCAGAGACATGGAGATGGAAAACGAGCCCCTGACGGACTGCCAGGCGCACCAGACCGAAAATGGAACACCCAGAAGTGGGACTGGTGGGCGCGGACCGCAGAGGGAACATCCAGAGCCGCAGCGGACGAAAAACGGAGCGGCAACGCTCCAACAGGTCGTGGTGAGCGGGCGCGGACCGCAGGGGGAACGCTTGGTACCCCAGATCGTAGATGAAACCCCCAGGAGCGGGTCTGGTGGGTGCGGACCGCAGGGGGAACACCTAGAACCGCAGCGGACGGAAAACGGAGCAGCAACGCTCCAGCAGGTCGCAGGGAATGGGCGCGGACCACAGAGGAAGCGCCTGCAGCCGTTGGTGGAGGGGGAAGGCCATAGGCATAAATACTGGACCAGGTCCCATCATGTTTGTGAATGTCCAAGGGCTACGAAATAGAAAACGTGCACTTATGCATAGCATGCATAAACACAAGATACACATCCTTGGCGTGGCCGAAACATGGCTACGCCCACAACAATACTGCAAACTAAGCAGATACACCTGTCATTCCAAAAACAGACCTGACGGCAGGGGGGGCGTAGCAATATACACGGATAGCAACATCCCAGTTAAAGAGATGCCCCTCCCGCAACAATTACAGGACACGGAAGCTGTCGTGGTGCAAATCAGGACACAACAAAGATGGAAGCTGACTGTCGCATGTTTGTACAACCCACCCGGACACCCCATCCCACAAGACTTCATGCAGTACTTGATGACGACCTACAACAAATTCATCCTGCTGACCGACCTGAACGCGCGCCACACACAACTAGGCTGCACAGCAACGAACGACAATGGACGAGCACTCTTTGACATACTAACAACCGACCCGATATCCAGACTTGCACTCGACCAACCAACATTCATCGGACATCGCGGCTCCTCCACCCCAGACCATATCCTCCATAGCCCGATCCTAACCAAAAACCTATCCAATCCCTTCCTAGGTGACCCCATAACCAGCGACCATCTCCCCATCATATTCGCCACAACCGCTATAAACCCACCACCGCCTCACCCCACACAACGCAACATCCGCCTATACACAAAAGCCGACTGGAGGAAATTCAAAACCATCATACAAGACGAACTAGCACTGCCAACTACCTTGACAGACAACGCCGACCTGGAACACCTAAACGAACGACTAGAAACCACCTTCACAACAGCAATAGACGAGGCAATCCCACAAAAGACAATAGAGAACTGGAGGCCCACCATTCCGGCGGAGGCGCTAGCGATCCTAAGGCGGAAAAGGCAACTACAGCGCGAAATTAGACGTACAAATAACCCAGACTTAAGACGACAGTGGAACCGACTAAACGCACAAGCGAAACGCATAATCTCCCAGCACAAACAAAAAGAGTGGGACGACACCTGCCGCCAACTCAACTACAAATAAGGCAGAAAATTTTGGAACAAATTCAAGACGCTGAGTGGACAAAAGAAACCCCCCAACCAGACACTAACAGTAGACAACGAACCAATCACGGACCCTAAAACACAAGCAGACACATTCCAGAACGCCCTCCGAATCATCCACTCCTTCCCAACAGACGTAAAGTTCGACAACGACTTCTACCGACACGTAGAGAACCAACTCCCTGACCTACTAACAAGTCCAACAGCAGAAACAGAAGACACCTCCGAACTGACCAAACCTATAACAGAAGCTGAAATCACCAACGCAATACGGACCGGACGAAACTCAGCCCCAGAGCAAAACAACATCAAACGTATCCACCTGCAGAACGCCCCCCTCCCTGCCTTAATCCCAATCCTCTCACTGATGTTCAACTACTGCCTAACGACAGAAACAATCCCGACTGCGTGGAAGACAAGTAAGACCATAATGATCCCCAAACCCGACAAACCACGAACGGACCCCCTCTCCTACCGACCTATCTCACTACTGGACGTTATAGGAAAAACTTATGAACGTATACTGACCGACAGACTGCGAAAATATGTGGACCACAAACAACTACTCCCCCTACTCCAAGCCGGCTTCCACCCCAACCACTCCACCACAGACCCACTTCTGAAATTGACATGTGACATCACCCAGGGCTTCAACAGATCGCACTGTACGCTAGCCATATTCCTCGACATCGAGCGCGCCTTCGACCGTCTATGGCACAATGGGCTCCTGTTCAAACTGCTCAAACTCGGCATCCCACCGAAATTCGTACCCCTAATTCGGACGACACAGCAGAGTACATGTGCAAGACGCCACCTCCGAACCATTCACCCCAGAGGCAGGAGTCCCGCAAGGTGCAATATCATCCCCACTACTGTACGCGCTATACACACACGACATACCGACCCCAACAGACCAACACGAAAAAATCGCCCTATATGCAGATGACACTGCATATTGGTGCACAGGACTCAGAACAGACGTAATACAAAGAAAAGCAGCAAAATACCTGACCAAACTAGAGACATGGATGACTAAATGGAGAATCCGACCCAACCCGACTAAAACACAACTAGTCCTATTCCAACACCGCAACCTGACAAAAAAACGACAGCAAAAACAAGAAGGCATAACACTCCGACTATGGAACGAACCCCTACAACTGACTGACAAGGCGAGATACCTCGGTGTCTACCTAGACAAACACCTCAACTACCAAGCCCATCTGCAACACCTGCTCAACAAAACGAGGAAACGACAACAGTTAATCCGACAAGTACAAGGACGACTGTATGGCTGCTCCACCAGGACAACCATACACACATACAAGACATACATACCACCAATATACGAATACGCCGCTGCACCACTAGGCGGAATACCAAAGACAGTAGCAAACAGACTGTACTCGACAGAACGCCGACTACTACGCAGCATAGCAAAACTACCATGCCGCACCCCTAGCGACGAAGTATACGAGGCGACAGAAATAACCCCTCTGCAAACAAGACTGACAAAACTCAGAGCAAGATACCGCTCACACATCCTACACAAACGACCCGACATGGAAGACATTCTGACGACCAAGCCACGCACAGCAAGACGCCCAAAAAAGAAATACATTTACCCGGCGCGTAAAGTAGCACAAAATACAACAACTGAGTTCCCCGACTTAGCACCCACAATGACACAACTGACAGGAGGCGAAACCACCTCACCCCACCTAGACAAAAGACAATAGCACAGCAACAAATGACCTAGTGCACCACGACAGCCCCTCACACTCAACACACAACACACCCCACAGAACAAAACACAATAACATTAAGGAAATCATAGACCAGATAAGAACTATTGTTAACAAAAAAAACCCGCTCCAAGTACCACGAAAGGGAAAGGAGAATATGTAAAACTAGAATAAGGCAAAAAACATTGTAGCAACCAGCTCCAAGTACTACAGAACAGGAAAGGAGAAACTGTAAACATTAGTATTAAGATTAGTCTAAGCTAGAATATATCATCCAAAACAACATACTCCATCACATAGAAGTATTACAGAGGGAAAAATAAGTGTAAGCGCTGTTAAAAAAAATCCCCCATAGAATAATGTGTCACTTCCAGTTATAAACTAAATTCAATTAAGTAAACAATTAGTTTTAATAAGTTAGTTATATTGTTAAACATGTTCAGTTAATACATAACAAAATCAATCAATATTCTCTCACATTATATACACCAAAAAATAACGTAAAATTAAAGATACCCAATATAAGGTAATAGCATGTAATCAGATATATAAGAAAAATGGAAATAAATAAAATAAAAATGTACCCTATGGTCGATAAAGGGCAAACAGACAAGCCCTAAAACAGCCCGCCTTCTCCCCTTAGGAGAAGGAATGAAAAATGCTAAAAAAAAAAAATACTCGAGGAGCAGTCTCAGGTCGCACCTGATGAAGGTTACGAGCTACGTGACCGAAATATCGTGCAAGTACGACGCTGATATCCGGCAGAACACCCGACAACCGAAGATGTCATTTACTTATTCATTTTGTGAACAGATTCTACAACTGCAACCAGTTTCTCTTTTCTAGCACACTGAAACAAAGCAAAAGATGTAATCAAATGAAACATGAAGGTTCCTCAGTTAAGGCGCAACGAATATAAAATTATATGCATATTTACTCAGAAATAAACGATTGCTGACGTACCTTATTTTCACACAGCGGGTCGTGAGGGTCATACAGACACCTTTACTCGCTGTAAGGCTGGATTTGGACGCATAATGCTTGTTTGGGCCATTCCATTTCTAGAATACGAAGCAATCGGTACAACGAACGCTAGTGGAAAACAGCTTACGTGAAAGAGTTTCGTGGCAAAAGACTATTGATTTTGTTTCATTACTATATTTATGAAAATTTTCTCACTGAAAAGTACAGAAAAATCTCTAACATGAAAACCTGAACTTAGCTGTCGGCTACAGGTGTCAGCTATAACAGTTCACCATGTTGTTGTTGTTGTTGTTGTTGTTGTTGTTGTGGTCTTCAGTTCAGAGACTGGTTTGATGCAGCTCTCCATGCTACTCTATCCTGTGCAAGCTTCTTCATCTCCCAGTTCACCATAAACTATAGCGTGCTATGAGTACTCGTTTTGCGCATGCGCGCATTATCGCCATTCACGGGAGTCTTACAAGGGAACCTCCCCACCGCACCCCCCTCAGATTTAGTTATAAGTTGGCATAGTGGATAGGCCTTGAAAAACTGAACACAGATCAATCGAGAAAACAGGAAGAAGTTGTGTGGAACTATGTAAAAATAAGCAAAATATACAGCCTGAGTAGTCCGTGCGCAAGAAAGGCAACAACAAGGTTAGTGGGAGCGCAGGAGTGCCGTGGTCCCGTTGTTAGCGTGAGTAGTTTCCGAACGAGAGGTCCTTGGTTCAAGTCTACCATCGAGTGAAAAGTTTACTTTATTTATTTTCGCAAAGTTATGATCTGTCCGTTCGTTCATTGACGTCTCTGTTCATTGTAATAAGTTTAGTGTCTGTGTTTTGCGACCGCACTGCAAAACCATTCGATTAGTAGACGAAAGGACGTGCCTCTACAATGGGAACCGAAAACATTTGATCGCAAGGTCATAGGTCAACCGATTCCTCCACAGGAAAACACGTCTGATATATTCTATACGACACTGGTGACGGCATGTGCGTTACATGACAGGAATATGTTGTCGACCCACCTAACTTGTACACTTGGCAAATGGGTAAAAAGATTCTTCTACCTTGCCTGATTTAGGTTTTCTTGTGGATGTGATAATCACTCCCAAAAAAGTGATGAAAACATAAGAGTTTGTCACATAAACTGAAAATAAAAGAATTAAACTTTTCATTCGAGGGAAGACTTGAAACAACGACCTCTCGTCCCGCATCTGCTCACGCTAACCACGGGACCACGGCACTCCCAAGTTTTAAACGTCCTTGATATTGCATATCTTGCGCATGGACTACTCAGTTTGTATATTTTGCTTATTTTTTCATAGTTCCACACAACTTCTTCCTGTTTTCTCGATTGATCTGTGTTCAGTTTTTCAAGACCTATCCACTGTGCCAATTTATAACTAAATCTGAGGGGGGTGCGATGGGGAGGTTCCCTTTTTAGAACTGGTGTTTCTGCGCGCAGACAATGCGTTTGCTAATTCTCTTACCTCGACACATTCTACCGCCAGATGGCTGTGGCGCTAGCCCTCTACCGTTTGTGGCGCATCGCCATGTAATGTCCTTTATGCGACCGCTGAATAGGTCGCTAGAATAGCTGCTCACTCACAATAACAGCAGGTGAATAATTATTCTAGTGTCCTATTCAGTAGTGACATAAGTCTCTTCAGATTTAATCTTCTCATCGTGATAGATGGTGGGAATGCACTCCTGTAATGAATTTTAAATTATAAAAAACTTAACCTCTGGCTGGCTGCAAGGATGATCTTCGATTGCTTTATTGCACTATCGATTTTGGGATTCCTACTCGGAGTACCAGCGGTCGGTAGTAGACCAACTACGCTGTATGTGGCCTGTTGCCGACCCCTATGGTGTCATTTTCTATATGGTGTTGCAGTCACAGGTTTTTGCACGTACTGGTGATCGGTGACGACAGGTAGCTGATCGAGAGGATAGTATACCTAATATTGATTAGATGCATATATACAACGTGCGTCTGAAGATGGCACTGGTAGTCCCAATATCGATAATGCAGTACAGGAATTGAAGGTCAGCCTTGCATCCTGAGGCTAAGTTATTTATAAATTGAAATAAAAAATAGTTTCCGTCGCCTAGTTCCGACTAAGGTTTCTGGGAGGCTAATTTAGCTGTATTACAATTTATTTTAAGACACTATTAAGCTTCTTCAACTATTTTCTTCCATTAGCCGTGAAAGATAATGTGCAATAGACTCAAACAGTATAATGTCATCAGAGAAACTACGATGGTTCAGATATGTCAAAGTTTTAAACATGGCTGAAGCAGTTAGGAAAAAAACAGCTGTAAAATATTCAACCTTAGGAGATAACAGGGCGAAAAAGAGTGAGGGTAATCACTTTATTTCTACTCCATTTTTTGGGGGACGTATCATACAAGATAAGGAGACTTGTACAGAATCAATACGGTTACAGAGTTGCTCTTTCCGAAAATAATAGCTTGAAACAAAGAGTGATTCATACTATTGGGGCACGGGAAGAACTTAGCACTAATTCCGGAGTTCACAAAATTACTTGTAACGACTGCCCCAACTATTACATTGGACAGATAGGTAGACCCATTAAAGTAAGATATAAAGAACACATGGTAGGTAAAAACGGTAAAAACGTGTACAATTCCACGTTTGCTGAACATCTATTGCTCTTACAGCATACGCCACGTAAACTGGATGACGTAGAATTGCTACACGAAGTGAGTAAGGCTTACAGACTGGACCTGTTCGAAGAATTAGAGATTTTCAAGCTTCTGTCTCAAAAGTTGGTTTTATTCTTAACGAACAGGTGCAGTTTAGAAACAAATTTTTTTTTGATAGTTTCAAACCCCTCCTTGCACTAACGTAATATAGTCTAGCTGACTAGAAGTTAGTTTTCTTGTCTGTTGATGTTAGTGAGATGTTCCTTTCCTGTCTTGTTGGGATTTTACGTATTTTTGATATTTGCTGTTCGCAGTTTTCGATGTGTATGTGTGGTTTAAATGATTCTGTTATGTTTTTTATTCACGACGGCAGATGGATTCGAATTACTACAACATTTTGGTCGTTTTCGCTAGTATGTATCCTAGTCTTAAGTTACGCGAGATTCTCGCGCATAACACTAGTGCCCTCTCTGGTTAGATGTGTTCCTTAGCGCAAGCTTCATAGGCTTGACAGAGGCAAACTGGTTTCATATTTTCTATTGTATGTAGGTGTCTTAAATGGTTCAGATATGTTTTATTTATTAAGACAGAAGGTTGAATTAGCATAACTATTAAAATTTTGATGCCGATGAGTATGCATCCCTGGGTTTTAAGGTGCGCGTGTGTCTCCCGCATACGACAAGTGCCTTCTCTTGATGAAACTGTCTGCCCCAGGGCTTCCACTCCCTCCTGACGCTAGTTCACAGGCTAAGTACTGATGATATGCCGTGTTCACATCGACCTCCTATTCATAGTTATTCTGTACAAATGGAGTTGACATTTTAACTTCTGACGACGCCTTTGGCACGATTGTTTTATGCATCTCCACTGCAGGATGTGATTTTAGGATGTGACTAAAAGTTTTTGTGCTTGCAATACTTTGGTAATTTTACGGTTACTTAAAGCTGTAAGTGTTTTTTCTCTCTCAGTTATGGTGCTAAGTTTTTGTTAATGGAAGTGTCTTCTTGTTCAGGTGTATTTTTGATTCTGATGAAGGTATACTTAGATATACCGAAACCGTGGTCAAGGATTTCAATAAATCTTTATCCTGCAGCTGTTAGGCTGTTATCATTTACCGTGAAGTGATTCAGATATGTTCCATTATCACGCATACCGTTCTTACTTTGCCAACTGGCTGTTGAGAAACACACACAATTAAAACACACTCAATTATTTGATGGTGCAATGGAGCACGGATTTGTTTATTTGGTTTTAATTTCGGCTGTGAATTCAACTTCAAGTGAGACATATAAAAAACTTACGAGTTAATTCCTTTTTTATCTATGTTGTGACAAAAATGATTTCGTGATGACAGTTTGCGCGCTGTGTGTGTGTGTGTGTGTGTGTCGGGATCACGAGCCGTGTCCCTGCAGCTGGGTGGGCGTCCGGTGGCCAGGTGGAGCTGTTGGCAGGCCTGCTGCTGTACACTCACCCCGCAACCTCGCCAAAAGGCTATATTAAGGCCCGCCCCGTAGCTGCACTTTGTCCTTCCTCACACACCGTCCTGTCTCACACTTCGCTGTCTACAGCATCGATGCAGCCAGATATGCAGTACAGTGCGCTGCAGGCGAAAGTACACTTTACACTGAGCCCCAAAGCAATGGAAATTCATGTGGAATCTAAATCTGCGGGTGACATCGTAAAAAGTCTCTGCTGCGAGAAGAAATAAGTGGTAATAGCTTTCAGCCGTTACAGGTCACCTTCCAGTCTGCAAAAGACAGAAACGAAAAATATATACTAGCTGTTGCTCAATATACAGGGAGATTCTTATTAATGTTTGAAAACCTCCAAAGCAATTTAGTTTACGCTGAGACAAGTACTTTAAAATCAGACACATGTGGTCGCAAATGTGGGGAAATGCCCCGAAGGTGGATGACAAATGTTGATAACGTGACTTCACCAGATGGCGTACCTCATCGCACGTGAAGCAATTGAACCTATCGCACCTAATCGTGCCAAACAAAGTCAAGTAGGTGTCGTTCCGGGCCATTGCGAGCGACTTTAGCGCGTGGGGACCAGAGTTCGAGTCTCATATTTGGCAGACAGTGTTGTTGTTGTGGTTTTCAGTCCAGAGACTGGTTTGATGCAGCTCTCCATGCTACTTTATCCTGTGCAAGCCTCTTCATCTCCCAGTACCTATTGCAACCTACATCCTTCTGAATCTGTTTAGTGTGTTCATCTCTTGGTCGCGCTCTACGATTTTTACATTTTTACCCTCCACGCTGCCCTCCAATTCTAAATTGGTGATCCCTTGATGCCTCAGAATATGCCCTACCAATCGATCCCTTCTTCTAATCAAGTTGTGCCAGAAATTTCTCTTCTCTCCAATTCTATTCAATACCTCCTCATTAGTTATGTGATCTACCCATCTAATCTTCAGCATTCTTCTGTAGCACTACATTTCGAAAGCTTCTATTCTCTTCTTGTCCAAACTATTTATCGTCCACGTTTCACTTCCATACATGGCTACACTCCATACAAATACTTTCAGAAACGACTTCCTGACACTTAAATCTATACTCGATGTTAACAAATTTCTCTTCTTCAGAAACGCTTTCCTTGCCATTGCCAGTCTACATTTTATATCCTCTCTACTTCAACCATCATCCGTTATTTTGCTCCCCAAATAGCAAAACTCATTTACTACTTTTAGCGTCTCATTTCCTAATCTAATTCCCTCAGTATCACCTGTCTTAATTCGACTACATTCCATTATCCTCGTTTTGCTTTTGTTGATGCTCATCTTACATCATTCCGTTCACCTGCTGTTCCATGTACTTTGCGGTCTCTGACAGAATTACAATGTCATCGGCGCACCTAAAAGTTTTTATTTGTTCTCCATGGATTTTGATTCCTACTCCGAATTTTTCTTTCGTTTCCTTTACTGCTTGCTCAATAGTATTTTTTTCATTACGTCAGACAATCATGTGTTTACACTGAGGTAAGATTTATTATTTTATTTACCGGTCTCGCGGTCTCCGCTGGTTTACTGCAAAGTACACTACAGCAAAAACCTACTTTATTGCGTCACAAGTAAATTAGTGTAAGCTGCCGAATAGCGTCATTACCAGTGAATGACCTACGCTTTCCTTACTAATATCTCTAAACAAAAAATTGATACTCCTACGTTTACAACACATCACATTTACAAAAGGTGTTCGAAATGTGCACCTTTTGTTTGGATACAACTGCTACATCGCCCGTCCATCCCTTCAACCCCAAGCCCAAACATTGCATGTGCAGCGAGGTACGACATCTAGTGATGTCACATGTTCAACATTTCTCATCCATTTTTGGGGTATTTTTAAACATTTACGATCCCACGTGACTTAAATTATTTGTCTGAGAGTCATCCACGTCGCTTCGGGGGTTTGTAAACGTTAATAAGAATCACCCTGTGTAATTTACACACCCATTGGTTGGCTGCAGTGTAACACATCGTATTATTTTTCGGCCTGAATTGCTGTGTCGACATAAATTACTGGACATGAAAAGAGGAGAAGGTGCAGAAGGGCGGGGAAGGAGGCTTGAGGGGAGGGGGGGAGCCCTATTGATACATGAGGTTACAACTAACCAGCGTGTTACCTCTTTTGAACATTTTTACGGGAAATTGTAAGAGCAATCTTAAAAACATTCAGAACAATAAGATATTCAAAGAACTAAAATTTTAAAATTAATTTTAGCTCCCATGTAAGTTCCGTCGTCCACACGCCCTCTCCATATACGGAATTGTTTGCACCTCCGCAATTCCGTACTTTCCAGCTCATTACTGAGATGTCGCCGCAGCCAGCAAAGGCGACAAATTTGACGTCCTGGACGGTAACCAACGAGGTGAGGTAAACTTCTATACATCGAATGTCATGTGCTGACCTTGACTCTTTCCACACGGTTTTGATGTTTATGTTTCACAGAGATGAATATGGACTGTAGCGACGGAAACCTGTCATGATCTCACGCGTAAACAAGGGTTGTTCAAAATGTATAAGTACAAGTGATTGATTCGAAAGTGTGTGAATAGTAATTATGTGCTATTTTACTCATTATCTTGTCTAAGAAAGTTATTGCTCATGGATAATCAAACATAGCTTTAATCTCACGAAAATAGCTGTAGTTGTAAGTGAAGGAAACGGGGAGTGTTAACAAAAAGCTAACAGATGACTATTATATCCGTGATTCTACTACGTTTTTCTTCTCACCAACTCCTTATACGCCTTTTTAGTAAGATATCTCTGTACGATACTTGAGTTACCGGAAGTTGCCGAACAGAGAAAGAAACCGAGTTGCCCCTGTGCTTTAGATAGCCCGCCTGACGCAGTTGGTTTCCTGGTTGCAGACACAGTGAGGTAGAAATTAGCTAGTGTCCAAAAGCAATTAATCGGATAAAAGATAAAACAGTAAGATAAATATGAGCAGTAATTGCAGTCCACCGCAATTGTGATAGCTAAAAAAGCTTTGCTATATACCTAAAGTGTTTCAGACTTGCCTGCACTCTGCCTGGGAGCAGAATATTATTATTTAGTACAGTTCAGAACGTACTGGCTCAGAGATATTTTGGCGCTGTTTTGCAAGGCAGAATTCTGAAAGCGGTAATCGTCGTTGGCCAGCACTCTACAGCGTTGACTAAGTATAATTATAAGACAACTCTGCCAACATATAGATTTAACAGTACTTCGAAATCCAAAGATTTCTGCTAGACCAGTGGTCGTTAAACGTTTTTGCTTAAGAGCCAACATTAACGTTGTAGGGTTGATACGGGGAGGGGAGGGGGGGGGGCGATTGTAGTCACCACTCAAAGAGAAATTCAGTTTTTACCAGACCATAGTTATCACAGGAGCTTACCATTTAAACATTTTGAATCTAGACATTATAAGATATACCACCAAATATTTTAAATGAAAAAGTAAATAATATATTTGAGACACAAAGTGAATATTGTGGCCAGTGCCATCGCAACACGATGCCACGATTGTTGTTCTCATTTTCGGGCACATTTTCTAGGCATCTTCACGCCCTACTACCTAAAAGAATACCAAGCGGCTGCAGCACACCGTTTTCAATAGGACTTTTGTATTGGGCCAAAAAATCAGAACAGAGATGGTTTTAAATTATATAACTTTATTAATTCAGAATCGGCACAAAGGGATCGAATGGTGGGTGATGACTTATCATGTTTAAAAGCATGGGAAAGTCTGTCTGATTTATAATATTTTGCGTGATCAATAGAAGTAACTAACTCTTATTGGAGTGAACACTTTGGCCACTTTTTCCGTCGTACTGTTTAGTCACTTTGCCGGCCGGTGTGGCCGAGCGGTTCTAGGCGCTTCAGTCTGGAACAGCGTGACCGCTACGGTCGCAGGTTCGAACCCTGCCTCGGGCATGGATGAGTGTGATGTCCTCAGGTTAGTTAGGTTTAAGTACTTCTAAGTTCTAGGGGACTGATGACCACAGATGCTAAGTCCCATAGTGCTCAGAGCCATTTGAACCATTTTTTTGTAGTCACTTTTCCAGAACGGATCCACAGAAGAAACAATCAAATTGAAATAACTAAGAAGGAGCTACATATGTAGGCCAAAAGATGTTGTTTAAACGTTGATAATGCACAAATTATTATTCTTCGTACAAGTGATGTAACAGGAACAATATAAATGACTTATGTCAGACGACTAAAATACAATGGCGTTGAATGTTAGAACTCGTCCGACCACTTCTCGGCAAGCAACAGCTATGTTCAGGTCATAAGGTGTCCAATGGTCACTTTTCCCGACGTGGTAACTTTACCACGCCTTCCCCTGCCGCTCTTACTATTAACTGGTAACATATATAAATTAGTACGTTATATTAATTAATAACAGTAATTACAATATGAGACACGTTCACAAATGTTTAATAAAGCTTTGAATGGCATTTCTCTTTTGCTCATTGCATTGTTTTACAACAACCTTCATTTGATATCATGTTACTTGCTATCGCATTTGAAAATGACCGTCTGTGTAACGCGCATTCACGATTCCATGTCACTTCCGTTCGACATTTGCACCACAGCAGCTGATCGGTGCTACTTGTGCAAGTTAGTGAGTTGTCTGAATAGGACGACAAACAATAAAATATTCTCCCTCTTATTTGTATTCACCCTGCTGTGACGTTGTTATATACCACTCTGCCCCTGACGTAAGCCCACGGCCGAGTCCACCAACGTCAATTAAAATTAACCACATTTTAAAATTTACTGTATCTGTAAGTACTTTTGCTTGTTACTGAGCAAGAAAGGTAGGAGGAGTAATCCACTAAATTACAGGCCCATATCGTTAACGTAGATATTCAGCAGGATTCTGGAACATATATTGTGTTCGAACATTATGAATTACCTCGAAGAAATCGGTCTATTGACACACAGTCAACATGGGTTTAGAAAACATCGTTCCTGTTGTGTAACACAACTAGCTCTTTATTCACATGAAGTGTTGAGTGCTATTGACAAGGGATTTCAGATCGATTCCGTATTTCTATATTTCCGGAAGGCTTTTGACACTGTACCGCACAAGCGGCTTTTAGTGAAATTGCGTGCTTATGGAATATCGTCTCAGTTATGTGACTGGATCTGTGATTTCCTGCCAGAGAGGTCACAGTTCGTAGTAATTGACGGAAAGTCATCGAGTTGGCGTTCCCAAAGGTAGTGTTATAGGCCCTTTGCTCTTCCTCATCTATATAAACGATTTGGGAGACAATCTGAGCAGCCGTCTTCGGTTGTTTGCAGATGACACTGTCGTTTATCAACTGATAAAGTCATCAGAAAATCAAAACAAACTGCAAAACGATTTAGAAGAAATATCGGAATGGTGCGAAAAGTGTCAGTTGACCCTAAATAACGAAAAGTGTGAGGTCATCCACATGAGTGCTAAAATGAACTCGTTAAACGTCGGTTACACTATAAATCGAGCTAATCTAAAAGCCGTAAATTCAACTAAATACCTAGGTATTACAATTACGAACAATTTAAATTGAAGGAACTCACAGAAAATGTTGTGGGGAAGGCAAACCAAAGACTGCGTTTTATTGGCAGGACACTTAGAAAATGTAACAGATCTACTAAGGTGACTGACGGAGTACATCGGAAAACTTCAAAGAAAGGCAGCACGTTTTGTATTATGGGCGAGAGTGTCACAGAAATGATGTAGGATTTGAGGTGGAAAATAATTACAAGAAAGGCCTTTTTCTTTGCGACGGCTTCTTATCACGAAATTCCAATCACCAACCTTCTCCTCCGAATGAGAAAATATTTTGTTGACACCGACCTACATAGGGAGGAACGATCACCAAGATAAAATAAGGGAAATCAGAGCTCGTTCGGAAAGATATAGGTGTTCATTCTTTCCGCGCGCTATACGAGATTGGAATAATAGAGAATTGTGAAGGTGGTTCGGTGAACCCTCAGCCAGGCACTTAAATGTGATTTGCAGCGTATCCATGTAGATGTAGATGTAGAAGAAAAATACACTCTTAAGAAGTTGTTACTGTTAGTTAACGTTTTTGGATTCTGCTGTTTGTGGCTAGAGGTATATTATTCTAAAATATGATTGAGAACCGCGGGCCGCACGAAGACTTGATTCGGGACGCACGGGGCCATCCGGCCGCAGTTTGGTCTATAATGCGCAAACCAAGTTGGTATCTCTTCTCCCCCTTCCTGTTCCACTCAAGAATGGTGAGTGGAGAAAAAGTTGCCATTAAAGCTCGTATGACACCTAATTTCCAATGTTACGAGACGTATGTAGGTGTAAGTAATCGTTGCCCAACTCTTCTCGGAACATAAGCTCTCCAAATTTCCACAGTAAACCTCTCCCTAATGCACAACACCTTTCTTGTAGAGTCTGCCACTGCAGTTTGTTGAGAATCTCCGTAACACACTTCCTCAGAGTAAACGATCCCGTGACGGAACGCGCCGCTCTTCGTTGGATCTTGTCTACCTCTTCTATTAATCTATTCCCAGACTCTTCAACGATACTCAAGAAGCGATCGAACGAATGTTTTGTAAGCGGCTTCTGTCATGGCTTAATTACGTTTCTTTGACACTATCCCAAAGTATTTAAATATGGCATCTACCATTTGTTTTACGTAGTTTTTCCGCTTTAGGTCGCTCCGGATAATTACACCTGATTAACGTATTTTACTGTTGTTACTGTTTCCATTGATTTGCTGCCGATAGTGAAATCGGACAGTAGTAGACCCCTTCGCTTCCTTATACCCAATACGTTGGATTTATTTACCTGCAACGTCTTTTTTTAAGAAACTTTTATTTTCATTTTATGAACTAACAATAATTCAACGTTTTAAATTCGAAATGATTTGTTGCTTTATACAGGAATAATCAATAATAATAATAATAATAATAATAATATTAATAATAATAAATGCATAAATATATGAGTAATGTATGTTCTGTCGGACATGTCCGACAGAAAACAGACATCACTCGTGATGACGCTGCTAGTGTGCATCGCGTATGAAATAGAAGAATAAGAAGGGAAGAGAAAGGGTTGGTGGGAAACTAGTGACTTACAACAGCACAGACCGTTGTGCAAATGCAACGGCGAAAGATGAAAATTTGTGCCGGACCGGGACTCATGAACGGTTGCCTTAACGCTTCGGCCATCCGGACGCAGTCCCTGTCCAACTCAAATTTCCAACTTCTTGAACGCTGCAATGCACCGTCCCTGGTCCATTAACACCCCCCCCCCCCCCACGCCCCCGCCACTCGCAAATGATTGATTCCCATAGCAGTTGAGACGATATTAATTTATCCACACTGAAGCAAATGTCATATAGCCGTCACTATACATATACGTATACTAGCTTAGCACCCGCTGCTTCGCTCGCACACACTGTATGGCCTGCAGAGAATTTTTGTTTCTATTTAATCGTTTCTTTGTGTTGTTCATAAACCGCAACGCCTTCTAAGCTTTTCACGTTAATTAAGGCCATATAAGCAAGGTCTTTTCCGAATGTACTTCTGACCAAAAAGCGATTCTGGTTGCTGGAGTCCAAAGTTTTTGTTAATCATGTCTTTTGCGTTCTTTTGGAAATATTTTCACAGCAACTTTCATCCCCAAACAATATCTCTTTACATCTAACCGAAAAGTGAATTACCAGTTTTCATAAATTTAGCTCTAAAATTTTTTTAATGTAACAAAATACTTTCTTAAAAAGTTTCATCCCCCATTGCACTCCCTTAGAGGCTGAATTTCCAGAAACAACGAAACACGTTCTTTTTATTTCTAACCGAGAAGTCAAATATCAGTTGTCATAGATGCACCTTAAAAATCTTTTAGTAGCCCTTTAGTAATTATTTAGTTTCAAAAAATCTTTCACTCACTATTTTACCCATTTATTGGTCGAAATTCCAGGAATGCTGGAACACATATTTGTTAATTTCTGACTGAGAAATTAAATACAAGTTTTCGTAATTCTAGCTTCAAAGTTCCCCAAAAAGCCTTTCATCCGGTATTTCACCCTCTTGCGAGTGGAATTGCGGACAATTCCATCTTAAGCGATGCCTATGACATAGGCAACACACCCTCTCCAAACATCAAGTTTCTTTCCTTAGCGGTTTGGGCTGGGCAACGATGAGTCAGCGAATCAGTCTGATCCTTTTTCACCCCCTTACGGGGTTGAATTTCCGAAAACAGTGAAACATGTACTTTTTCACCTCTCACCGAGAAGTCAAATTACCAATTTTCAAATATTTAGCTTTAAAAATGCTTTCGCAGTGAAATATTTTCATAAAACGTTCACCCCCTCTTTCACTCTCTTAGGGATTGAATTTCCAAAAACAGTGACATTCGTATGTTTTATTTCTAAACACAGAAGCCAAATACAAATTTTCATAGATTTAGCTTCAAAATAGTTGACAATGAAATATTTCTACAAGAACTTTCAGCCCCGTTTCACTCCCCTGAAGAGCCATAGAAACTCCGGCAGCAGTGGCCGAGCGGTTCTAGGCGCTTCAGTATGGAACCGCGCGACTGCTAAGGTCTCAGGTTCGATCCCTGCCTCGAGCATGGTAGTTTTACGTTCTAGGGGACTGATAACCTCAGATGTTAAGTCCCCATAGTGCTCAGAGCCATTTGAACCATTTGAGCCAAAGAAATTGGAACACCTGCCTAACATCGTATAGGGCCCCCGCGAGCACGCTGAAGTGCCGCAACACAACTAGACATGCACTCGACTAATGTCTGAGGTAGTGGTGGAGGGAGTTGAAACCATAAATCCTGCAGTGCTGTCCATAAATCCGTTAGAGTACGAGGGCAGTTACATTGCAGAAGCCTGCAATGTAACAGATGCCATTGCTGTCCTTTTTCTGAACATAGAACGCGCTTTTGATGAGGTATGGAATGCGGGACTTCTTCACAAAATACTAAAATACAATTTCCTGCGAGTTGGGGATCAAAAATCATCTTACTTCACGCCCAAAGCAGCAGTCCCTCAGGACTCCGTCATCTCCCCATTGTTATATACGATATACAGTCGACATCCCCAGAACCAGTTGGTGGAATGAAGGCATAGCTCTGTACACGGACGATACCACTTATTAGTGTCATGCACCCAGCTGCAGTGCAATCAGTGAAGAAGCAAACATTTACATCAGCAAACTTAATCTGGCTCTGTAAATGGAGAATCCGATCTAATCCAATCAGAAGCTAACTTATTTTATTCAGACATAGAAATCGCTAACAACTGGACCCCCCACAAAGTGAACATTCGACTTTGGGGACAAGAAATTGCTCGACAATCACCGTCAAATTTCTTGGAATCCATCTGGATGAACTCTTAAACTGGCAGAAAAACATGACTGAAAAGATTAAACAAGCTGAGACCCGACTTAATTTAGTTATGTCATGAAATACCATCAAAAAAAGTTTTTGCATCACTTCAGTTCCGAGGGTTCCGGAACCTGTACAGAAAATTGGAAGAGAGATCAACATAAACAATATTTCCGCCCTTTTTATGGCGCATGAAAACCACACATTGCGTGTTGTACCACTATAGAGCGAGACCTTTAAACACCGGTACCTCTAATACCCAGTAGCACGTTCCCTTGCATTGATATATGCCTGTATTCGTCGTGGCATACTATCCACAAGTTCATCAAGGCACTGTTGGTCCAGATTGCCTCACTCCTCAACGACGATTCGGCGTAGATCTCTCAGAATGGTTGGTGGATCATATCGTCCGTAACCAGCCCTTTTCAATCTATCCCAGGCATGTTCGATAGGTTTCATGTCTGGAGAACATGCTGACCACTCTAGTCGAGCGATATCATTATCCTGAAGGAAGTCATTCACAAGATGTGCACGGTGGTGGCGCGAATTGTCGTCCATAAAGACGAATGCCTCGCCAATATGCTGTCGATATGGTTGCACAATCGGTCGGAGGATGGCGTTCACACATCGTACAGCCGTTACGGCGCCTTCCATGACCACCAGCGGCGTACATAGGCCCCACACAATGCCATCCCAAAACAGCAGGGAACCTCCATCTTGTTTCACTCGCTGGACAGTGTGTCCAAAGCGTTCAGCCTGACCGGGTTGCCTCCAAACACGTCTCCAACGATTGTCTGGTTGAAGGCAAATGCGACACTCATCGGTGAAGAGAGCATCGCTCTGGTTCGCAGCGAGACAGCTGGACACTTCCCTTGTTGAGAGCCTTTCCTGGTACAAAGTACCAATGCGGACGCGATAGAACCGCAGTATTGACCGTCTACATACAACACGAGTCGTGCAAAAAAATGGTTCAAATGGCTCTGAGCACTATGGGACTTAATATCTGAGGTCATCAGTCCCCTAGAACTTAGAAATAATTAAACCTAACTAACCTAAGGATATCACACACATCCATGCCCGAGGCAGTACTCAAAGCTGCGACCGTAGCAGTCGCGCTGTTCCGGACTGAGCGCCTAGAACCGCACGGCCACCTCGGCCGGCCGAGTCGTGCACCTCCCTGCTGGTGGAATGACTGGAACTAATCGGCTGTTGACCCCTCCGTCTAATAGGCGTTGCTCACGCATGGTTGTTTACATCTTTGGGCGGGTTTAGTGACATCTCTGAACAGTAAAAAGGACTATGTCTGCGATACAGTATCCACAGTCAACGTCTATCTTCAGGAGTTCGAGGGAACAAGGTGATGCAAAACTTTTTTTGATGTGTTTATTACACATGTTTTTACATTCATGCTCAGAAAAAAAACAGAACACCTCGAACGACTAGAGATAGAACGTGCATCAGCACCAGCTACCGGTAAAATGTGTCTTGGGCTCTCGTTGTCGCTATAAACCGAAGGTAATGGGTCAGTGTGACTTGAACAAACGTGCAGGATGCCTCGCAGACGTATGCGCGAACCGTGCCGTCAAATCAGTGTGTTTGAAATAGGGCGCATTGTTGGCAAGAGAGAATGTGATGGATGCATCTGGGAATTTGCTGCTCGTGTGGGTCGAAGTGTTTCGGTAGTGCAACGGGTTTGTGCAGCATGGCTCAGGGAAGGCCGTACAACACGACGAAATGGGTCGGGCCGCACCGCCCAGCCGCCCTGCGAGAAGATCGACACCTCATCCGCATCGCATTTCAGGACAAATCTGCGTCTTCCTCGGCTCTGGCTCAACAGTGGAACACTGTATCACATCGTACACTATCAGAAATGACAGACTGTCGCCGTTTATTACGGCATGGGTTATGTGAGCGTCGTCCACTTCTCCGGCTACCTTTGAAGAATGTGTAGAAACATGCTAGACAGCAAAGGTGTACGGAACGACGTCACTGGGGACATGAATGGCATTTGATAGTGTTTTCGGACGAATTCAGGCCCCTTTTGTTTGAAAATGATGGCCGCATTTTGATTCGCCATGGACAGGGTGGCAAAAAGTGACTGTAGTCGCACAAGACATGCAACGCCAACTGAAGGCATTATGTGTGGGGTGCTACTGGGTACAACTACAAGTCAAAGTTTGTGCGTGTCCAGGGCACTGTGACAAGTGTGACTTAAGTGAATGACATCCTGCGACCTGCAGTCATACCCTTTCTCCACAACACCCCTCATGCCGTTTTTCATCAAGACAATGCACGACCACATGCTGCTGAATGATCACATCCCTTCTTGGTGTCACAGGATGCCTTTTACCCTGGCCCGCCAGATCACCAGAATTATCACCAATCTAAAATGTATGGGATATGGCGAAAAGACAGGTGCAGTGCTCTGACCCAATGCAGACCACCACAGATGAACTTTGGAACTCGGTGAATGCAGCACGCATGGCCATACCACAGTACGCCATTCGCGCCTTATACACATCGATGCCATCATGCTTGAAAAAGTTGTCAGGGTCAATGGCGGACCCTGTGCCTACTACGCAACAGGATACATGCTGAACCAATGTTACAAATGCTAATCATTTCTGCAGAACATACTAGTGTACATGCCCTATGAATATGAACGTCTTATCTCTAGTCATTCAAACTCTTCTGCCTTTTCCTGAACATGAGTGTGTATGTGTAAACATGAAAAATATATGTAGCCTATGTCTACCCAATTGTTCATTGCAGTATCGTGCAAGAAATTGAAGTAAATTGGTCAAATACTTTTCGAGGTGTTTTGGTAATAGCGTTAAACAATGACTTGGCTTTATATAGTAGTATAGTCGAGTAGATAACATCGAATATTAGAGAACATACTTCTATTGAAGCAATAAGAAAGTCTCAAAATCTTTAAAAAATGCGAAGGCACTTAACCTAATATCTTAGTACAGCATGACACAGACCCAATCCTTCCGATTTTGTAATTTCACTACTATATTCACTACGTCACAATGAACAAGTACAACAACTATTGATTTCGTCTTACAAGGAGAAGTCCCGAGAGGTGGGAGCTCCTTTTTGAAACCTTCTGTACAATCATGTAGCGTAAAATCACAGCTACACCCTCCATCCATTCACTCTGGTGGGCCATCGTTTGTGAGTAATCGACAAAAAAATAAAAAATAAAAAATTAGAAATCTGGGTGATGCTCAAGAACGTTAAAGAAGTTGTATTATATAGACTGATTGCACGGCGTAGTGGCTAAGATAGCTTCAGATGCAGAAGGTTGTGGCTTCAAATCTCGTCAGGTGTAGTAAATTTTTTTAAAAATATTTATCGAAATGACTTTGATCATTATTTTTATTCAATTTATTGGTTAAAATGAAATTTTTTTATTTCTATTCCTTTGCCACACCATTTTAAACACCGTATGAACTTCTTCATTTCCTTCATTGTTTTCTTTTCATCATTATTTTTTCAGTCGGAATTATGTGAATACGAATTTAGTTAAATTTATCTGTTATGATATTCAATTATTTGAAAATTCCGAACTACCAGTTAAAAAACAAAAGAGGAAATAATCTATTTATATTGACTGTGCAATGGTGTGAAAAATGTATTTTTCGTTAACAGATCTGCAATTCTTTTCCACGATAATTGTCATACAGACATTTAAAACATAACCTAAATACTTATTGTTCTATGGACAAAATAACGCAAATGAAGATTTAAATGAAAGAAGGGTTTATAAGTAAAACGAAATTCAAGCAGAATGAGAAACAGATACATAGAACGCAATACTGTGGGCGAGAAAACAGAGCGATAAAAGAAATTAAATCGAGATTAATACATCAAATTAATTAAAAACACACTAACAAAGATTTCAAGTGGGAAATGAATCATCATTTTGTGGAGGCTTTATTCCCGCTGCTACGCGGGGTCAGTCTTGTTACTATTGATTTGGCAGTGTTAGTTGCAGAGGGTATCCAGATGCCTTCCTGTGGCTACTATGCCGAACAACCCCCCCCCCCCCCCGCCCTCCCCTAGACGGAATTAGAGTGCTCCAGCTGTCTGCGCCTAGTGTAAGCCATGGAACAGTGCGAACGTGTTTCAAATGTCTGCGAGTCGTGTAACTGAAGTGGAACCTGGGGACCAGCCCAGTATTCACCTAGTGGGATGTGGAAAACCGCCTAAAAACCACATCCGCTGGGCGGATTCGATCTGGGGCCAGCGCGCCTACCCGAGTCCAGGAAGCAGCGCATTAGCGTTCTCGGTCAAGTGGAAAATGGATGATAGGAAGAAAAATGAGAGCATTGAAGAAGTTGACATTATGATTAACATTATGTGGCAAAGGAATGGAAGTAAAAATTAAATTTAAATCAATTAATTGAAAAAATTATGATTATAGTCATTTCGATAAAGGTTTAAAAATTTAAAAAAAGTTTATGTAGCTGCCAAGATTCAAACCTACACTCTCGTATATGCAAAGTTATTATCCTAATCGCTATACCACGCAACCAGACTGTGTACTTTAAGTTTTTAAATGATAATGAGTGTTACACAAGATTCTGAATTTTTTTTGTCAGTTACTCGCAAACGAGGGCTACAGGGTGATTGGCTGTAGGGTGTGATACCTAAGATCTTAACATACATAACCGTACAGATGGTTTCAAAAAGTTCGGTCCCACCTCTGGGGATCTTTCCTTGTTAAGATTTCTTCTTGCACTTCCATCTTAGGATCTCCTGAAGTCTTTTTACCAACGATAGGTGACATTTGGTTATAACAAATCGTACCAAGAGTGACATGTTTGTGACAATATATGTTCATAGGACGAAATCTAAGATGGCATCTCCGCAGTTCATCGTTTGTCAACTGCTCTCAAGTTTCGTAGTCGCAATGAGTATTACGGAAAACACGTCATTTTGACGTTATTTTCCTCTAAGCTTCGACTGACACTAACTTTACTTTCTACTGTGAACTGTGTTTGCAAAATAAGTGTTATGATTCTTATTAGTATCTACATGGCTCACAGCACGTAGCACAAGTGAAATATGGAACCAGACTCTTGAAATAGATTGCAGCCGTTTGAATTCATCACATAGAATCCCGCAAGAACAGTGACACAACTCAAAAATGCAATACTAGGGAAAAGTCGACCACAAGAATAGAACTGTTGTATCGCATACAGGGTTTATCAAAAAGAATCATCCGATTTTTAGAGAAATCATAACTAATATGTTATTTGAGATATGTGGGTGAACAGTGTACTGTTGGAAACAGCAAACTCTCGAATTTTACATGGTGCCCGCTAGGTAGCAGTAGTGTGCGGCCACATGAGTTCTAGTAAAAATTGTGTCGGGTCAACAGAAAGCGTTTTGTGTTCTACGTTTCGTGCAGTGCGCGCCAGTAACAACCGTTCAGCGTGACTTTCGTACTTGGTATGGTGTGGATCCTTCTACAGCACAGAGCATTAGACGATAGCATGAAGAATTCCGAGAAACAGGTTGTCTGTGTAAAGGCAAATCGCCGGGCCACCCCCGAATGTATGACACAGACGTCGAACGCATCCGCCTTAGTTTCACGAGGAGACCGCAGAAATCAGTTCGCCGTGCAGCTCAACAGCTCAACATGCCCCCGATGTCCGTCTGGAGTGTTACGTCGACGTTTATACATGAAATCATAAAAAATTCAGCTACTGCACGCTCTTCGTGGAGGTGACAAACAACAACGTGTGGAATTCTGTAATTTCATTCTTGGCAAGATGGAGGATGACACGTTTCTTCTACGCTTAGTGTTTAGTGACGAGGCAACATTCCAATTAAATGGAAAGGTGAACCGTCATAATGTGAAAATATGGGGTAAGGAAAACCACATGAAGTTGTACAACATGAGAGGAACTCTCCAAAATTTAATGTGTTTTGTGAAGTTTCACGAGAAAAGATGTACGGTCCATTTTTACTTGACCAGAACACTATTACAGGAAGCACATATCTCGATACACCTGAGAACTTTCTTTCCCCACAGTTGGAGACTGATTCGAACGACTTCATTTACCAACAGGAGGGGCACCGCCACACTGGCTCTCGAAGTGCAGGAATTTTTAAATCAAACAATTACTGAATGGTTGGATCGGTCGCAGTGGACCAAATGATTCGGCCTTACATTACTGGCCTCCAAAGTCACCGGACCGGATTGTATGTGATTATTTCTTGTGGGTGTTTGTAAAAGACTGTTTATGTGTCTCCATTGCCAACAAAACTGAATGAACTGAGATATCGCATAACAGCAGCTGTGGAAGCTGTAACTCAAGACATGCTCGCTGAAGTGTGGGAGCAAATTGAATACCGAATTGACGTAAGCCGTGCATCTGAAGGGGGGCAAATTGAAAACCTATTTTCGTAGGTGAGATGCACGGCATATCTCAATGCGGTATTCAAAGGTATAAAAAATCAAAACTTTTTGAGTTTCCCGTTCATCAAAACACAAAATTCATTGTATGTTTCCAGAATGAGAATTTTCACTTTGCAGCAGAGTGTACACTGATATGAAACTTCCTGGTAGATTAAAACTGTGCGCCGGACCGAGACACGAACTCTGGACCTTTGCCTGTAGCGGGCAACTGCTCTACCATCTTTTTTTTTTTTTTTGTTGCATTTGGTCTGGGCGGACGTCACAAGACATCCGTTCAAGTTGATCGTTGATTCCTTTACTCAGTTTTTTATGACAGAAGGCGAGCAGCCTCTGACCAAGTGCTCTACGATCTGAGCTACCCAAGCACGACTCATGCCCCGTCCTCATAGCTTTACTTCCGCCAGTACCTCAGAGAAGGCGAGCAGCCCTCTGACCCAGTGCTCTACCATCTGAGCTACCCAAGCACGACTGCTTGGGTAGCTCAGATGGTTAACCGGCACGATAGCTCAGCGTGTTCGGTCAGAGGGTTAGCTACCCTCTGTAACAAAAAACTGAGTGAACTGCTCAACGAACAACCTGAACGGGTGTCCTGGGACGTCCGCCCCGAACATACACAACGAACAATATAGAAAAAAAAAAACAGATGGTAGGGCACTTGTCCGCGAAAGGCAAAGGTCCCGAGTTCGAGTCTTGGTCCGACATACAGCTTTGATCTGCCAGGAAGTTTCATTGTGTGTGTTTATTAGATTCAGAAATGTAGATGTGCAAAATCGGGTGATTCTTTTTCATACCCCCTGTATAATGGAAGATGCTGTCAAACTTACTTACTTCAATTTGAAAGGAAGCTTACATTATGTCTGTATAGGGTGTAGCGAATTCTTTAAGTCGATTTTTCTCAGATACTGCATTTTTGAGTTGTGTCACTGTTCCTCAAAAATTGTTCAAATGTGTGAAACCTTATGGGATTTAACTGCTAAAGTCATCAGTCCCTAAGCTTACACACTACTTAATCTAAATTATCCTAAGGACAAACACACATACCCATGCCCGAGGGAGGACTCGAACCTCCGCCGGGATCAGCCGCACGTCACTGTTCTTGCCGGGATGCGATCTGTTATTGATGAAATCCCTAAGTTCCATTGAATGGGGGCTCAGACCTCAATTTTTTCCATCGATCCCAAGCATAGAAAACATCAGAAGCGGAACACACTATTGGCAGAACCTCTTCTGCCTTTAGTGCAGGTGCTGGCGCAGTGGTACAGACTAGCCCTTGCGCAACGTTCGTTTGCTGCCTCTAGCTAGCTCATCAGGCGGGCGGTAAACACAGAGGGGGCGCAGCTATTTGTGTGCTTCATAGGGCCGCCGCCGCCGTCGCGATGCTCCTTTGTTTCGCAAACTGCGCGCCGCGCATGCCTGCACGTACAGCGCACCCGGTATTTCTGCCCGCAAAGCGCAGCTCCGTCCTCATTATCGGCGAACTGTCGCTCCCAAACAAATCGGCATAACAATAGGTGGCCGGCACTTGCTTCTGTGATAGCCCAATTAAATTTATCTAATTATAAACGGCGCTAATAAAGTGGGAACATTGCGCGTGCTTACATACGGTACCAGACATATCGGGTATCAGAGAATTTGTCAAACGTCAAACACCAACTACACGGGATCGCCTGTATTGTTTACAGTGCTTGGCTGTTTCCATGGGTAAATATATCTCCCTATGTTGGACAAAAGTATATGATACCTCTATTACTTTTGAAAAAGTGGAAAATTTTTTGAATGTTTTTAAGCATAGCTTCGATATAGCTCTTTCAGAAAGAAAAGTATTTCCAGAAGCATAGTTAGATTCAAAAACTGGGTTACATCAGGCAGTAGAGTATCTGCTAAAAGGAAGCTGACAGCAGTCCAGAATTTCTTAGTTATTTCAAAAAATACTAGTTAGTTTTCAAATGTGTCATAAAAGAAGCAAAATTTAAAGAAAATGACAAATACATTATGAAGTCATGCAATAAATCTAAGTCCATGCCCGAAAACTGTGCAGGATCTAATGGGGAAGAAGGCAACTTAAAAAATATTGTGATATCGCACGATGGAAAAACTGTCAGTGGTCCTAGGGCACTTGCAGACAACTTCACATATTATTATGCCTATGTTACTGGAAAATTAGTCACGGAAAAATCTGGAATTCACCCAATACAATATTGAAAGAACTTCCATCTCTTGAAATAAATAATATATCCATATTCCTCAGTCCAGTAGATCCATCTCAATTCCTAAACATCTGTAATTCACTGAAGATTAATCATTCAGCTGGTATTATTGATGTCCCGGATTTTATTACAAAAATAAAGGCGACACACATACTCTCTCATTTATTAGACGTATGTAATTCATCTTTATTAAGTGGTGTCTTCTCATAGAAACTGAAAATGGCAAAAGTAATACCCCTACAAGAAGAAGGTGATCAGTAGAGACCGGATTATATGCATCATATAAACCTTAGAATATGCATGCAAATATGCATTAAAAGTGCTTAAAATGTATGAAAAGTGTCGAAATATTCAAGATCAAATAATAAAAAAACATGTTAGTTACTGCGTGTTTTATATCTCAAAGTCGAACCTGTGCATATCAATTACGAGGAAGAGAAGAGCGCGGGCCACGCGGAAAATCGGTACATCTAGAACGCTGATATCATTTTCTGAATACTTTCTGGTAGAGGTTTAGAAGGGGGCCTTTCTGGGATTATTTTCTAAAAATTTGCAGAATGGGGACGCATACTGTGTTTTAAGAATTGATCCTCCTTGTTGTCGGCAAAGCATCATTTACAATTTATTTTACATTTTTCTTCTGTTTTAAACATAAACAACCACGTACTGTTCCAAGTGTTCGGTTGTAAGATCGTGTCTTCGATCACTCAAAACATTTTTATAAGCAGAAAAGGACCGTTCTACATCAACTAAGGTAAATGGGCAATATTTGAATTTGGATGCTATGTTGGTACTTGTTTATGGTAAAAGTTCACTCGTCCTATTTATAAAACTATCAATTTGGCACAAGGGTTATTGTTTAAAATGTTTTCGCCGGCCGAAGTGGCCGCGCGGTTCTGGCGCTGCAGTCTGGAACCGCGAGACTGCTACGGTCGCAGGTTCGAATCCTGCCTCGGGCATGGATGTGTGTCATGTCCTTAGGTTAGTTAGGTTTAACTAGTTCTAAGTTCTAGGGGACTAATGACCTCAGCAGTTGAGTCCCATAGTGCTCAGAGCCATTTGAACCATTTTTTAAAAAATGTTTTCAAACTTTTCTTTATGTTTTCTTGGCAATACCTCCGGAAATGAGGAGTTCACTAAAATAATTTTATTCATTAACTTCAAAAGTTAGAGTTTACAGCTTTTTAATACTTGCAGGTATGTGGGAAAAATGATTGTTAATCACAGCAATGTCTTTTAATATCGGAATCATTAAAAGCTTCCTTGCACTGGAAAATTGCCAAACCTCTGCACTATCGATGTCGTTTACTACCCCTCTAATGGTATCGAAATGTTTATTGTAAAACAACAGAGCTTCGACCCATGTACCCCAACGAGGTAAAGCCATATTTGGTAGTTTTTCTTTGTAGGTCTTGATGCGAGCATGAGCCTTTAGAAACACTTTCTTTGTTGATGAAACCAATTTATTTACATTCACAAACATGAAACGTACTTCTTCAGTAGGGCGATGTATTCCATGAGCAAAGCACGTCACATGAATCAAATTGGGATAAACTACTTGGAGGGCTTTTCCTGCTTTGATCATATGGGGAGCAGCGTCTGAAATAAACACAAACATCCTTTCATCTGCAGAAGATTTTGGAAATATTTTTTTAGTACTCTCATTCACAAATCTGGCGAATGATTTACTTTTTCAAATTCCTTGCAGGCCGCTAAATAGGAAGAAGAAACCTCTCCTTTTAAAGCAACAACAATTAAATTTGCAATGTAACGGCCACAAGTGTCTGTAGTTTCGTCAACTGAAATCCAGATAAAGCTGTCCTTGAGTTCGTTGCGTATTTCTTCCAGAACATTTACGTAAATTGTCGGTATGTAATTTTTATGCCATGTTGATTCATCTGGTATATTTTGATTTTAGCAATATTTGGGCAGGAAGCTCCTGAGGATAGGAATCGTCAGTTTGTGAAGAGGAATACTGCTTGCAGTGAACGCTTCACATAGATCCATGTTAAGCCGACTTTTTTGGTGACCTTTGGAGAAAACCCTGCTACTGCAACTTGCTGCTGTCAAAGTTGTTGTCGTGGTCCCTTCTTCTTCATTCCAGCGATATGAAGGCTTGTCCTGACATGCTGGTATATTTGAAACTTTTTTGCATAAAACGTTTTTTCTCGCAAACTCGACAATGTAAAGCAATTCCGTCATATGTAAATGTTCCAGGATGGTCAGCTATCCACGGCGCTTCTTTTCTCGGGCGGCATGGGCACAACACGTTGCACACTACCTGTCGTAGACTCGTTCAACTATGTACAAGTAAATAGAAAACTAAACTGAAACAATGGGCGTGCGACAAAAAGCCTACGTAGTTTAACTGTTGCCGAGGCGTACGGTATGACACCGGAGGGGAATAACCGGGGTCGCGGGCTCAGGAGCATTGGCTCAGTCTGCCTGTTCCTGTTCGTCTTCTGTAATGATTTCGCTAGGCAGTGGCCTCTCGGTTAGCGAGTGTACGTAGTTCCAGGTCGCTGTCACTCTGTGAGACATCAAAATTAGATCGAGCTAGACGCCGCCCGTCTAAATTTTTAAAATATTGTAAAGATAGGGCGAAAATATGCATCGTCGCTGGTTTTTAGTTAAAATATGCTATAACCGATGAAAAGGAGCCAAATACGCTAATGCATATCAACAGGTAAATGCATATAATCCGGCCTCTAGTGATCAGCAATGTATGGACAACTATGGGCCTGTGCCACTAATGTCAGTTTTTTCGAAAAAAAACTAAGTACATTCTTCAACAAGAATGATATTACTTGTGGATGTAAACATCGCTTCAGACCACAGCGGTCAACTATAACAGCCACTTTCAACATGATAAACCATCTTTTAAATGCAGTGAACAATCATACCAAAATCGCAGGTTTATTCTCGAACCTACCATAAGCTTTTGATGTCATTGATCATTCTGTGCCCCTGAGAGCGCTGTATGATGTAAGAGACATGCCAGATGAGTGGGTTAAATCAAATTTGGAATATCTCTCTCAGGTCACTGAGATTACATATGCGGAACGAAATGAACTAGAGGTACACCTTTCAGAACCGTGTGGACTAAGTCATGGTTTTCAACAGGGTTCTATTCTAGGACCATTTGTTTTTTTGGTAGGTGTACATTAATGAATTGCCATTACATGTCAGGTATTCGGAACCAGCGATGTTTGCAGATGGCACCAATCTATTAGCTGAAGGAAATAAATAAGAAGATCTTACTGCATCTGCAACTGATATTATGAAAGAAGTGCCCAAATGGTTTACAAGAGACAAGCTAACAGTTAATTACCGAAAAACAGTACTCATAAACTTCCACACAGATCAAAATAAAAATGCAGCACAACCAATAAAATATATAGTACTGTCACTGAAACTAAATTCCTTGAGATTCATATCCAGGAAAATCATAAATGGAGCTCTTATATCACATTCCTAAATTCAAAAATAGCAAAAATGAGTTATGTAGTAAGAATTTTTTGCAGCAATATTAGTGCAGCTACAGTTTCACTCGTGTACATTCATACTGAATTACGGTATCATTTTCTGGGGAAAAATTCACAAGGCCAAAACAGTTTTCAGGAAACGAAAGGCAATTATAAAAACAAAGAAAGAAGCAGGCATCAAAAAACGATGCAAATCTTTCTTTAAAGATCTAAAAATCGTATCCCTTACCTGAATTTTTGTATTTGAAGTAGTTATGCATGTCAAAAAAATATATTGAAAAAGAAAACAGTTTTCCTCATAACGGAAGTGTCCATGATTACAGTACCAGGTCAGACAGTGACATACATGTTCGTCACTGTAACATTATAATATGCCAAAAAGGTACATATCATGCAGGAACAAAACTGTAGAACAGATTACCAACACATGCAATACCTCTTCCTGAACTACAAAACTTAAAAAGTCTGTGACAACCTGTCTACTGCAAAATCGCTACTATTCAGTTTCACAGTATCTTATGCAAGAAAAAAATACGGTTCATACTTTTAATTGCAGGAATAAGGTATAAATGTGCAGTATTTAATCTAATTTGTAATCATTAACTGCATGGATCCTGTTTGTTATAAAAATTTAGATGATGTATGTTTGATGGTTGTAAAACCAACAGCTATAAAGGTTTCCTGTCTAATATCTTATGTATGGTATATGTTCTGAAAATGAGATTTATATGGACAAATAAACAAATAAATAAAAATAAATTCTCAATTTAGACGATATAACACTGGTGGTCCGCTTTCCTTGAAGTAAACAACAGTCTTACAACTTCCTGATTGATTAAAACGGTTTGGTAGACAGGAACTCGAATCCAAAACGATTCCCTCAGCCCTACAATGCGATGCCGTTCAACAGGAGTACGTAGGGTACTTCTCGGTGGGGCATAATTGTACCTAGAATGAATGTTGCGCAGTGTATTCATCTCTAAATTTAATACAGCTACTGGCTGCAGAGTTAAAACAGGGGGCACACAGACTGGCCTCTAGAGCACCATCTGATCGCTAATGACTATGGAAAATGAATCACTAACACTACAACCCATTGGTATGTACAAATCTGAATTACGAGTACATCCCGGAGTCACTGAACACAGTCCTTGCGGGTGTTCCATTTTTCCAACACTGTACATTATACGAAAAATATTTGCTAGAAAATTTTGGAATTATGTGTTATGCATCTGATTTAAGTTACAATAGTCACAAACACGTTTGTTGACATCACGTTTCTCACAATATAAAATGGAAGCATGTTCTCACCATTCGTACTACTATTGTGAACAAAGGTCTGCCGGCTATACGAAAGTCTAAGGACTGCTTCTTTCTGTATTTTCAGCCTCCGTTCGGGAATTTTTCTGTTATTTTATTTTTAGCTGAAGCTTTTTATTCTTCCACACTAGACTGCCTTCCCGATGGCGGTTTTTCCAGCAGTGTACCCACTAGCTGTCTCTGGTCTGTTTACGGCAAATATGGTCGGGCCCCGCTTTCGGTCAACATAACCTATGATTTTCTAGAAACGCTGGCAATTTTCGAGACAGATTTTATGCTACATTGTTATGCTAAAGTTAGCTGAGGAACTTTAAACTAATATGTGTAAAGATAGTAATGCTTAGAGTAAAACCAAAGAAACCACAAAAAGGTGAATTACATGACTCTGACAGAAAAGTGGCGAACCAGCTTGCCTCAGTCCTCATTCCATCTTCATCACCAAACATTTTGGCTTTGGAATACACTGAGGCGACAAAAGTCATGGGCTAGCGATATACACATATACAGATGGCAGTAGTGTCGTGTACACAAGGTGTAGAAGGGTAGTGCATTTGTGAAGCTATTATTCGTACTCAGTTAATTCCGACGTGACTATGGCCGTACTACGAGAATTAGAGAAACGCGAAATGATGGTGCTAGACGCATGGGACTTTCCATTTCGGAAATCGTTAGGCCTTTCGATATTCCTAGACCCTCAGCGTCAAGAATGTACCGAGAATGCCAAATTTCAGTCAGTTCCTCTTACCACGGACAACGCAGTGTCACTTAGCGACCGAGAGCAGCGGTGTTTGCACAGAGTTGTCAATGCCAACAGACAACCAACAATGCGTGAAATAACTGCAGAAATCAACGTTGGACGCACGACGAATGTATTCGTTAGGACAGGGCGGCGAAATTTGGCGGTGGTTATTTGAGTAACTAACCACAGCAAATGGCTTCTTACAAGGGAACCTCCCCATCTCACCCCCCTCAGATTTAGTTATAAGTTGGCACAGTGGATAGGCCTTGAAAAACTGAACACAGATCAATCGAGAAAACAGGAAGAAGCTTGTAAGAAATTACTTTTGTTATTTGAGCCATCGCCACAATAGTATAATAGTGAACCAACATCTGGTACATTTTTTTACGAGGACTTCATTGTGGATGTAGTATTTAACCATAAACGGCTACGCTGTTTAACCTTCAACAGTTACACTATTCTGCTACTAGCAATTACAGAAATAATCCAATTTTTTTTAAAAAAAAGGCGTTTAAATGTAAGAAGAAATTCACTAAAAATAATAAAAGAAAATTTTTTCACTCTTGGCGAAAAAAGGGAATACAGAAGTAATGAATAAATGTTTATTTAAAAAATGGTTACAGATTCGTGGAGTCGCAAGTCTGAAATACAAACCATTACGTTAATTCCAATACACTAGGTGCAAATTTAAATCATTTAAGAATTTTTTGTTAATGACTATAATGCTAACTGGAACCACTCACTATGTCCATGGTCGGATTTTAACAATTCTAACTAAAAAAATCTTATCAGACATCTAACAACTGCCTTCTCATTCTATAGTAAGACCATTAATGTTTTTAAGGAGTAATACTATTCGCTCTCTCAGTTCTACGAGAAATTGTTCCCTAGTTGTAACTTCGGGCAAGCGAAGATGAAATAATTAATTACGCCGACATCGAAATTATTACAATCACAAGTATCTGAAATTCTTAGGTGTAGGTGATACAAATGAGGAGGAATGCTGTGGTGCACAGACACGTTATGAAACCAAGGTAAATCAGGTATGTGGGGTTGAATCTGATCATAATATTTTCCTTTAGTTACAGTTGATGTTTCTCACTGGTATGTGACCCATTTTCACTTGATGTAAGCAGTGAGTAAACGGTGACCGGATATGAAGTTAAGCTCCCGGGGCCAGTTGCGCTATTGTGCGTGAGTTTTTAATCGAACCATATAAATATATCTTTCCCATAGAGATCTTCCCGTTGTTTCGTGGTCTATGTCGATAACAAGTTTACTGCTGCGCTTTCCCCAGTTCCTGTTCTCCATGGCACTGAGAATGCTTTTTGAATCAAAAATACAAAATCATTTCGTCGTCCTGTGTTAAAAAGTACCTTATGGCCTTCGTGATTGCCACATCTTCCGCTGTATAAGAAGAGGCTGACGAAGAAGCAGGTGGACTGCATTAACACAGAAAAGTCCGCGCCGTGGAGAACAAGTACACCGCTTCCCCTTAACAGCAAACGGCTGTGAAACAGCTCTTTGAATGCCCAGAGTACGGGTGGACTGCGTCACACGTTTACTGAGAGGTCTGTCACATGGGCAGGCAGCTGATCGGCTCCGAGGGCACAGATCATTAATTGTCGGGCAGCGAGGCGCCAGCAGCCGCTGCCAACAGGTGGGGCAACACCTCTCGCCGCCCTATTGCTAGTGTCCATTCCGCGCGTTCCTGCTGTCTGTCGTTCCGACCTGTGATCGGTTACCGATCAGCAGAGATAACAACAAGTGCCAGGCGCTCGCTTTGTCACCTGCTAAACAGCCGGTGCAGACGTCCTGAAGTAAGACTCGTTCAACCTTAGGTGCGTTTGGCAACCGCGATATCACTGGCGTAGAAGGACTGCAGGCACCCTTCGTTTCTTAGCACTGACAAATTAGCAATCACCTCATTTGTTCTATATGATTATACGGTGCAGGCTTTGAATGCCGATGATGTTGTCATTAGGGCATGGTCCAGGGCAACCTTCCATATCCTGCTGTAGGGGTTTTTTGTTCGAAGTGAATTAGCCATTACATTGCTTTACTGCTTCTAATTTGGTTCCGGTTGTAAGTTGGAGAGCTGCTTTCGAGCTCCCCTTTTGTTCTGATGAAGTCATCTTTGTTTGATTTAGAACCATTTTGTTTAAGAGACATATACCATGTACAATAAATCAGGTAAGATCTATCCAGTCTACTTCAGTACTGAAGCTGTAGTTTCCCGTGTTAGGTTAGCTGGCTTTGTTTACTAGTATCATTCCGAAAGCAAGTATTCGGTCACGTGTTTCCGCGCTATGGAATAGATCGGAAGACGTTGTGAATTGATAATTGCTGGGAAGTATGACATTATCTTTTGCACTGATGACTCTGGATTACATATACGATGAGGTTGTCTTAGTTTTTAAGGGGGAGTGTAACTTAGATTATACCTACGATATACTAAGACTGTTTCAGTTGTCTTGAACGTTCAATACGACCATCATTAAAATCACATTTGCAGCATCATTCCCAGAAACATATCATCCTGCATATTTTCTTTATTTAAATGTGCTACACTATTGAGCTGCCATCTTGTCATGCTACGGAAGTCTAACATGCTATTCACAGTCAGTTTAGTCAGTTGTCGCCATCTGCACAGTAGGCATTGAGAATTAAAAATAATAATCAGCAGAAACTGTATTCATGCTACTTGGCTTTCAGGGACTGAGTAAGGTAACGCTGGATACAATGTGCTGCTGGACACAGATATGAGACTTCCGATTGCGCTGTTTCCCTGAACTACTACGATTACTTCCGAGTGTAAGTTAATCATTCATTAAATGATTTTTCAGCTATTTAATTATTTTTGCATTCTGAGTTTATACCTGCATGACGAGGGAGACTGCCCCATAGTACAGCTGGACGCAATAATCAGAAAACCAATACACGTCTTCAAAGTAATCTGTTGCTTTCATGGAACTATTCATTCACACAATGCATTCGATACTTCAGTACGCAGTCCTTATTCTTCTACCCGTTGCACTGAATTGATGTAAGCGGGTTATGTGTGACTAGTTTTAGTGTACGTTCTGTTTAGATCGAGTACGTAATTTTGTTCTCTTTGGCATTCTGCATATCATTAATGTATCGGGGATTTTTTCATGACTAGCTACAAGAGTAGTCTACGCTTATCAAACACAGGCACACACACACACACACACACACACACACACACACACACACAATGGTTCAAATGGTTCTGAGCACTATGGGACTCAACTGCTGAGGTCATTAGTTCCCTAGAACTGAGAACTAGTTAAACCTAACTAACGTAAGGACATCACACACATCCATGCCCGAGACAGGATTCGAACCTGCGACCGTAGCGGTCTCGCGGTTCCAGACTGCAGCGCCTAGAACCGCACGGCCACTTCGGCCGGCCACACAGACACACACACACACACACACACACACACACACACACACACACTTTACCAAGTAAATTAATCTGAAGTGTGATGATTAATTGCACTTGTACCAGTGTGGTTACTTACCGAAATTTGATCCTATCGAGAGAGATTCATTCATTTCAGTGTATACCTTAAGTGAGTTGAACATTAGATGATTTCATTATTGCCTTTCCTAACATTTTTCATGCAGATTTATTTGTCTGGCACTCTGAGTACAGGAACAGCCACAACACCATCAGTTAACATTTTGACATTCAGGTGTTTGCATTCCAAAGTCTCTTAAAAGCGAGGATAAACTTACTTCAGTTGCTAAGATAGTACAAGCAATGAAAATACAAAGTTTTTATATAAGCATGTTTATGTCATGGCACATCTTAAATAGTATGATTATTTGGTAGCTCTTGGTTTCTCAGTAATGTTAAGACAATTACTATATTTTTTAAAGAAAACAACCACTCCACCTTGTAGAAACTTTTGAAGAACTTTACGCTATTATTTTCTAGTTTACCGTTTACTATCCTGTTACCACGTGCTGTGCAACAAACGAAAATTCTTAGTTCTTCATAGAGGTTCATTTGGTATCATTTGTCCATTTTATGTAATATATGAAGATAAATGGCGATATCCTGGCACGAGTGGCTTTAATGTGGTTGGCTACTGCTGATCTAGTACAACTGATTGTATGGTGAAAATTTTCTCGTTTGGATGTCTCTCCTACAGTGACGTACTTAGAGGAGAACTTTGCGTGTATAACACACTGTTTTGTAAATGTGTGATTGTGTGTCTGCTTCTGTCTGTGTGTTTATGTTGTGTCTCAGTGTGTGTTGCAGTCTTTTTTATGTGTCGTGAAACCGATGATAATATTGTGCGGTCTGAAAATGTTTTCTATTACGTAAGAGTACTTGCTTCTGAATGGTATGCAAGCAGTGAGTTTCTTTTTTGTTCTCTGTGTGGCAGTTGGTTTTCTGTATGAGACTGACAATAAGTGCGTCATCATAACCATTTGCTGAAGCTACTTGATCGAGCTGAGTTCGTCATACTTTGCATATATACCCATTGGTATATTACTCTCTCTGTTAACTTGTGATCTTTATGCAACATGTCAGTGTATTTTAGGCTGGCAACATGATCTTTGTTTGGTGGTGTGTGTTATTGTCGTTTCTCTGTGTGCTTTGAAGTTGTATGAATTGTTTCCGTTGATGATGTTAAGGGGGGACGTTGAGGAAAAACACACACTGTTTCAAAAATGCTCCAAATCCACAGTTTTGGAGATATGACAATGAAATTTTGTACCACGCTTTACATGAAATTATCATATTTGCATACAAAATCCTTTGATTATATATATTCAACTATTTTTAATGAAATTTGAAGTTTTACTTTAAAAAATAATGTATGTTCTTTTTTCTCAGAAAGTATTCAAGAGATGCCTACAACAATTTCTCTGTTTCATCTCTATATATGTTCTAAGCTTCTCTCATTGGAATAGGTCAAATAGGAGAAGTTTCATAATTTTTTAATTATAATTCCACAAGTACAATTTTAAATTCATGCAAAATTCCAAGCACTTTGCCCCATATCTCAGCTTGCAATCAGCATCTCAAAATTTGCTCCTGAGACAACGTTTATTAGGTTTACAGAAATATGTGTACAAAATTTCATAATTCTAGCATTCATAGAATCTGAGGAAAAGGTACATAAACTTTAAAAAACAACTAACTTTTCAGGAAATGCAATTTAAAGTTCAACCTAACTTTTTTCCTTATGTAACTTCTTCAGAAGACACCACATTTGTACTCTGGGTCGTCTTCCCCTTCAAGGCTTCTCTTCTGGTTTCTTGTTGTCTGTCTTCTTTCCTTTACCAGGTCTTCAACTGACTTTTCAGCTGCAGAGACGCGCTGTAAATCTATTTTTATCAGGATGTCTTGAGTAAAATTTCCTATCTTGAAGCCCATTCCTTCTAATACCTTCATTCTCCCGACGTTCCCAGTAACTGCATCATAAGTTGCAATTCTAACAACTGTAGCAGATGCAAATGTGTTTTTAGGGCATCGTTTCCATATGAGTGAATTTAGAGACTCATTTGGATTTTGGGTTTTGCCATGAACACACTTTTTGAGAAGTGCAGGATTGGCCAAAGATGATCTATAAAACCAAAGAGTATGTATCACGTCCTTCTAGATGTATCCCGCACATGTTTGGTTGAAAGTAATGCACAGAATCGTTGTTCACTGAGCTGGAATTGAAGTGCCGGTCATGTTCCTGACACGTTAGCATTCATTAGCAATGGAGCAGTGGACACCTCAGCATTGTGCGTACTCTGTTAATACCAAAATGGTATTTCCTTACGTCCAGGCAACTATTGCTTTTCGCACCCATTTTCAAATTATGGTTCAAAAGGCTCTGAGCACTATGCGACTTAACTTCTGAGGTCATCAGTCGCCTAGAACTTAGAACTAATTAAACCTAACTAACCTAAGGACCTCACACACATCCAGGCCCGAGGCAGGATTCGAACTTGCGAACGTAGCGGTCGCTCGGTTCCAGACTGTAGCGCCCAGAACCGCACGGCCACTCCCGCCGGCCTTCAAATTATACAGAATAGACTGGTTCCGTCTGCCTATGCGATTAGAAAGTGAGCCAATTGCGAAGACACTTCGTCAACGAGAAGAAAGAACCTGGAAAATCGAAGGCAGTGCGTACTCCTGAAAACATTTAGCGTATAAGAGCTACAATCGACAGAAGCCCGCTTCACATAGGTAGTTGGCATGGCACTGCACTTGGGATTTCCAACACAATGGTTAGACGGATTTTAGACAACGATCTAACTCTCATCCTTACAAGATCCAAATTGTTCAATCTCTCATAGAAGTAGATCGTAGCTGTTTGTACTAAATTTCGAAAATTAAGTCATATATTCTCTCTTCCATACTGTACACACGTGATATTTCAAATGTCGTTAACTGCTGTCCTTCTTGGCGGGGCGATTTTAACCGTCAGCAATGTTTTACTGAATCTCGTTCTGGGTCATTAGTAAGTGATTTTTTTTTTGGTGTATGCTACCTTGTGACCGTCAAAACATTACCGGGTTGTGTATGATGAAAGAACTTAGGCACGTGATGTTCGGTTTTGGCGGCGGCGAAGAGTGCTTGCGGGAGCTGGCCGACAGAATATCCAGGCAGGAACAAGCATGCGACGAGCACTGCCTGTACACTGATCAGCCGCAACATCATGAGCACCTACCTAATAGGTGGTATGTTCACTTTTGGCTTCGATAACAGCGATGACGCATCCTGGCATGGAAGCAATGCGGGCTTGGTAGGTCGCTCGAGGGAACTGGCATCACATCTAGACACACAAGTCACCTAATTGTTGTAAATTCCTGGGAGAGGGTGATGAGCTCCAACGCCACTTTCAATCACATCCCAGATGTGTTCGATCGGGTTCAGTTGAGAGCCAGCACATCAACTGGAACTCGCCATGTGGCCCTCGAACCATTCCATCACTCACTCTCTTGGCCTTGTGACATGGCACTTTATCTTGTTGAAAAATGCGACTCCCGTCGGGATTGAAGGTGTCTACAACCAGTGTGCGTCATGGTGCCTTGCACGATCTCCACTGGACCCATAGATGCCCATGTGAATGTTCCCTAGTGCATAATGAAGCCACCACCAGCTTGTCTCCGTCTCGCAGTAAAGGTGTCAAGGACCTGTTCCCCTGGAAGACGACGAATTCGCGCCTTCCCATTGTCATGATGAAGAAGGTATCGGGATTCATCAGACCACAGCGCCAACGTCCAGTGCCGATGATCACGTGCCCATTTCAGTTCGTAATTGCGGATATCGTGATGTCAACACTGGCACATGCATGGGTCGATGGCTGTAGAGGCCGACCATTAGGGGGGTTTGGTGCACTGTGTGTTCAGACACACCTGTACTCTGCCCAGCACGACGTCCGCCATCTGTAACGAGAGGTGGCCGCCCAGCCCCATGATGTCTGGAAGTGGTTTCAAGACAGTGACTAGAGCATTCCTCGAAGACCCGACAAGTCGTGTAGTTTACGAAGTGCTCGTGCCGAGCTTCCGGGCCATCATAATCTGCCTTCGTTCAAACTGAGATAGAGCGCGCGCCTTCCCCATTATACACAAGGACAGCACGCTCATTGATATTACATGCACCGTGCGTGAGTCAGACTAGCAGTCTTTCCTCGCCAGGTGACGCTGCTATCGCCTGGACGGTTTATATCCATAGTAGAACGGTGGTCCTAACGTTCCGCTCATCAGTGGACTTCGGCTGTGGCCAGATCTCGAAGTTTGTACATAGCTGTGGGATATAACCAGCTGACAGTTACACTGTGCTCGAAACAATAGAACTGAGCGACATCCGAGCTATAGCGAAATGACTCCAGCTTTTTTTACCAGTTGCTTATTCGTAATAGTAGTGGTAAATTACTGTTGTTGCTACCGGATCCAAAGACAAATACGTGACTGGAAAAACTATGTTTTTGATAACTTTATGTACTGCTGTTTCGGTTGCATTTTGAATAAATGTTTTAAATCTCTTATTATATGTACAAAATGTGTAGTATTCTTGAGCAACGTCATTTATAATAGTGAATTCTATTACTAGTGTTCAGACAAACAAAAGGTAATGAAAGTTGACAGCTTTGAAAAATGTCCATTTGTCTTGACAGTGGTGAAACTCAGAACGAAACTGTGTAGGAGCTAAACATTTCCCCTCTTGATACATTTCTGAGAGCACACAAATGCATTACTTGTGTTCAGTTTTGTTATTGTAAACTGGAGTATACGCTCTGAGACAAAAAGAGAGAAAAAAGAAAAACGACGCACCGAATGGGATGGAAATCCGTAGATGTCATGTAGATGTACGAACAATAAATAAATAAATAAAAAGAGAGAGGGAGAAACAGCAAGTTTATTCAAGAAACAGCTTCACAGTGAGTAAAGCGTCGGTCCACACCTGGCCCTCATGCAAGGAGTTATTCAGCTTGCCAATGAACGATAGAGTTATTGGATGTCCTAAGGAAGCGCGGAAGATCGTCAAAATCCCGAGTTCTTTGGAGGGCGCTGCCCAGAATGCTCCAAACGTTCTCAGTTGGGGACGTATCTTGCTGGCCAAGATGGGATTTGGCAAGCGCGAAAGACAAACTGTAGAAACTCTCGTCCTGTGCCGTCGGGCATTATCTTGCTGAACTGTAAGCCCGGGATGGCTTGACATGAAGAGCAACAAAAAGGGGCGTAGATCGTTGTCGATGTATCGCTGTAAGGCTGCCGCGGATGACAATCAAAGGGGATACTGCCATGAAAATAAATGCCACTCCAGATCATCATACCTGGTTGTCGGGCAAAAGTCGGGTTTGTACCCCGCCACTGTCTGGGGCGTCTCCATACACATATTTGGACTGGAGTAGAATTGTCTTCAGTGATGAAAACCGACGAGTAGCGAAGAGCTGTCTGGAGACTCTCCGGACAACGACGGGATACCAACCCAACTGTCCCTACCATACGGCCCGACAACCAGGAGTGATGATCTGGGACACTATTTGATTCCATAGCAGGGCACCTTTGGTTTCAATGTGTTCACTGTCTTCAGTGTCTTCACTGTCTTCAGTGTCACTGTCACTGTCACAGTGTCACTGTCTTCAGTGATGAGAACCGACGAGTAGTGAAGAGTTGTCTGGAGACTCCCCGGACAACGATGGGATACCAATTCAACTGTCCCTACCATACTGCCCGACAACCAGGAGTGATGATCTGGGACACTATTTCATTTCATAGCAGGGCACCTTTGGTTTCCATATGCGGCACCCTTACAGCACAGCGCTATGTCGACGACATTTAACGCCCTGTTTTGTTGTGCTTTATGGCAACCCATTCTGGACTGCACACGGGGAGAGTTTCTATTGCTTGTCTTCGTGTTCCCCCCCCCCCCCCCCCCCACACACACACCTTTGCCAGAAAGTTGCCAGGTCTCTCCCCAACGTTTGAAGCATTAGGGGCGAGGCCCTCCAACCTTCTCGGGATTTTGATCATCTTACGCTCCAGATGGATAGAATTTGGCTCCTCAGGAGGACATGAAAGAACTCTGTCAATGAGAGCCAAGCTAAATAAATGCTTGCATCGGAGCCAGATGTGGACTAACACGTTACTGACCTCCTCAATTTGTGAAGCTCTTTGTCTTGAACAAATAATCCATTTTTTCTGAAATTGTAATAATTTCTGTATCTGTACATGTACATCACATCTTAGAGTGTACATACTATTTGACAACAGTTTTGTGCTTTACTGAAATGTCAGTTGTTTGCAGAATATTTGACCTTTTTCTGGAAGGAGTTTTTGCACAAAACAGAAAAAAAACGCGTATATGTGAGACGGTTTGAAGGGGAACAAGTAACAAATCTTTACAGTGCAGAAAATTGAAAGTAAATAAGAAGTTAAAAATGTGCCAGTAACAATGTGAAATGAATTTCAGTGAAATCAATAAATGCTGGAAAATATGAAATCCATTGGGTGAAATTTCAGCACGTCTTTAGTACATTTTCTGTACAATCTAGGTACAGAACACATTTGTTATTTTTATGATGACGCTTGAATCCTCAGACATAGATTGTATATTCTGCTTTGCAAATAAATCAATAAGAAATATGGAGAATGAATTTGTATCATAACAACAGAGTACAGAAATCAGACCAACAAAACAATGCCAACACAAACAGTGTAATCATCTTAGTACGAATTCAGCTGCTTTGATGGAGTTTATCTTTGTGTTTGTTCTCATAATTTGATTAATTACATATTAGTGCCTAAGACGCCAGCTCAGTCCTTAATGTTGTCATGTTGTTTACGTCTCTTGATACTGTTAGCTTTGTGTATGGCGCAACTGATGACACTGAAGGGCTTAAATAAATATTACCAAGAACAACTGGGCTAGAGTGTGACAGTGTACCCATGAAATTCTGATTGTGATGACAGACTGATCTCTAGCGTAGCCTAAGATTTATGTTAGACGCAATGTATAATTCTCCGACGAGTTTCTTTTGTGCATATTGTATACATACATTGACAAAGCCAAAACATTATGACCACTGGCCACTGCGACGTTGGATGCCGCCTGGTGGCGTTGCGGGCAAGTGATGCGGTTACAAAACTACGTAAACAGAGCAAACACGGACGGGGGATCACCCTCCGGTAGATATGCGCTGCAAATGGGGAAATTCATTGAGATAAATGACTTTGGCAAAGGGTACATTATTCTTATGGAGGGCCTGTGAACGAGTATCCCGAAAACGCCGAAGCTGGTCGAATCTTCACTTGATATTGTCATGAGCATATACGGAAAGAGTAAAAGGACAGTGAAACTACCACTAGGTGCTAAATGATTGGACGTCCACGACTATTCACAGAACGTGAGCTTCAGAGGCTTGACTGCACTGAAAGGTAGGATAGATGCTGATCTGTGGCATCTCTGCCGAAAGAGCACAATGCTAGTGCAGTCGCAAGTGTTTCGGAGCACACCATTCATCGTACGTTGTCGAACATGGAGCTTCGCAGCAAACTACACCTACGTTTTCAAAAGTTGACTAAACGACATCGTCAGTTACGGTTGCAGTGTGCACGGAGCCACCGAGACTCGGCCGTCTATCAGTGGAAACGTGTCGGCTCTTCGGATGCCCCACATCAGGTCGACGATAATCTCCACAAACGCGGTCTTCGAGGTGAACGACGGCTCGAAATGTGCAGCGCGCCACGGACATAATCTGGCTGGAACAGTATTATGCTGCGGGAGACATTCTCCTGCGCTTGCGTGGGACCTGTTGTAGTAATCGAAGACAAGCTGTCATCTGCGAACCACCTGCATCCCTTCATGCTTGATGTCTTCCCCGACGGCGATGACGTCTTTCAGCATTGTAATTGTCCGTGTCTCGGAGCCAGATCCATGTTACAGTGGTTTGGGGAGCATTATAGTGAACTCACCTAGAAGTCTCGGCGACCAAATTTGCCCGATATAAACCCTCTGCACCCATCTGGGTCGCTATCGGACACCATCACCGCGTACGCAAATCGGTGGCCCGTTATTTACGCGAATTACAAGAGTGTAGGAGGGTGAAATATTGTATGTTAGATATACTCTTAATATCTGAGGTGTATCTGGCTTAGTAGTACATTTATCCAGCTATTTGATTTTATCACTTAGTACTTCTTCCGTATTGTTGTGGGAGATAGCTCATAAAATGCGCTAAATAAATACGTAGCAGTGTTACCATTAAGCAAAATAATGGAAGAGCCTAACAGAGAACGGAAAATTTACTGTACACAAAATTCGATTAAAAAATAATGAAGCAAGTGATGTAGTCACTAACGCTCGGCAAATTCGGTTTTTTACGGGACAGTGTGGCAGTGGGTTAATATAACTCGTTTTGCAAAGCCAAAACAAAATTTTACCATAACAGATATGTCAAAACGATAAAATACCGCATAAAGCCGAAAAATAGCGGTGGCTACAGCAAAAATGAAAAAAATAAGGTGCATTTGAACAGTGACACTTGCCGCAAAGAAACTAAATATCTCTTCATTTTGCTCTTCGTAAGCAAGAGCCTAAGTTATTTCAGATATCAAATGCAAATTTTTATGATGTCTACGAAACGGCGATACAAAAGCCACGACGCCTACGAAGGGAATGTGTCTGTACTAACGAGTAAATGACATTCTAAACCCACAGGGCACTTAACGAAAAAATCTATGTCGTTCCGAGATCACATGACCAAGGTGGCACTGTATGATGACAACACAAAATCTGTTCTGCGCACATGAACAGTCACTCCAAAGATGTTTTTGGGAAGAACAAAAGATATTGTTTCAGCCTATGGAACCAACTAGCAAGTCAAGCCAATATTTATACTGACAGATGCATAACTCAACGTGCGTATTATTGTCCTAGTTTGCCGATAGCTGAAAAGCTTTTATTACAACTGTTAAGTAGTATTCGCACTGCAAAAGTAACAGCAATTAAAGAAGCGATTAAGTTCGTTATTCGTTACTGAAAGCGGGAACACGAGTAAACAGGCCCTGAGATAGTCGGCATATGACGTAGTAGATGTTCAACTACAAATCTTTTGAGCGATACTGTAGATGTAGATGAACCTGAAAGACACCAACTATTGTCAGCACCCGGAGTAACAGAGAAAGCCTAATATTAAATGTTGACGTACTCATGAGCTGCTGGCCACCTGGGCTGAAGCGCGACATGTAGATGGCGTAACTGGTGACAAAGTAGCTCCCGCTCTCAAAGGCAGACGCTGGCAAGCGGTGGTCAGGTGAAGCGACCTGTGGCAGGGGCCGCGTGCCGCACACATTTGTAATACTGTACAACCGAAGCTCAGCTCTGCCAGGCGAGCGCCGCCAGTAATTTGGCTCGCGTTAGTTGTTTAACCACATCGCAGTCTCGGGATGCTGTGACTCAGGGCAACGGCGCGTAGCCGCCGTCTATAGGAGATGCCGTAATGTTTTAGGCTTGTAGCGGCAAACAGTATAAGCGCTAATGTCAGCACAGCATAAAGCAGCTATACAGGGTGGTCCATTGATAGTGACCGGGCCAAATATCTCACGAAATAAGCATCAAACAAAAACAACAAAGAACGATTTTTTTTTATTTTTTTGTGTGTAGTGTGGACTGAAGAGATCATCCTTGATGACTTATTCTTCTAGGATGGGATGTAAGGATAAAAGGAAAACACTTTATTTATTACACATTCAGTTAGGCTTGGGCACGCAATGGGTCCTGTAGCCTGCTGTCTTTGGTGATGTCTATCTCCTGTGGAGGGTGAAATGTGTCAAGGCTGTTATGTGTGACTGCTTCCTCGTGTTATGACAGATTGCCTATGGGGGGTGAAACGTTATTGACTTCGGTACTCTATACTTGTGCCATCTTGCAGGGTTTACCGTTCCTACCGATTCTAATTGTCGAGCTTCGTCCCTAAGGGCATCGACCTTGTCAAAAACTCGTAGAGCCCTGTCATGGACCTTCTCTTGTGTAGTGGTCTCGTGGAGTGCGGTGCGGATGTCGACGTTTCTTGTCCACCATGGAGCTCCTGTAATCCATCGATAGCAAATGTTTTGCAGCGCTTGGAGTTTGTTGTAGTTGGAGACGCACGTAGTTCCCCACGAGGTGGAGCCATACAACATTGTGGGTTCCACCGTTGCCTTATAAAGTTGGAGTTTAGTCTTAGGGTTGAGATCCTTACTCTTCAGGAACGGAATCAATGACCTGGCCATCTTCTGGGCTGCCGTCTTCTTGTCGTCAATATGCTGCGTAAAGAGTAATTTTTTGTCAAGGTAGACACCGAGATACTTCACTCCCGGCGACCATGGGATAAATTGGTCAGTTATTTGGAGTCTGTCGTTCAGGACTGGTTTCCTCCGTGTGAATAGAACGGCTGCCGTCTTCGTCGGGTTGATGGTTATCTTATTTTACTGCGCCCAGCGTTCCATTACAGCAAGTTGCCGTTGCAACATAGCGATTCGCTGGTTCAAGTGTCGTCCAGTTGCCAGAAAGGCCGTATCGTCCGCTTTAAAACTCGCCGTAACAAGGGGGACTGTTGGGATGTCATTTATATATAAGTTAAAAAGCAGAGGCGAAATGACAGAGCCCTGCGGAATTCCTGCGGAGATCAGTTTCATTTCGGAGTTTTTGTCGTCGACTCGGACATACAGTTTCCTGTCCTGCAGAAAGCTGTCTATGAGTCTAATGTAACAATCCGCAATAGGAGTAGTGCGATGCATTTTGACGATAAGGTTGGGCCGTCACACCTTATCGTAAGCTTTTTCGATGTCAAGGAAGACACCAATCGTGAAGTGCTGCTTGTTGTATCCGTCTTGTATCCGTTCGGTGATCCGCAGAAGTTGAAGTTCGGCAGATAACTTGTCCTTGAAACGGAATTGTTCGGGTCGTATAACATCATGCGCTGTAAGCGTGTCATGGAGCCTCTTCAACAGCACTCTCTCGAGCACCTTGCCAAGGGTCGGCAAGAGGCTAATTGGCCGGTAACTGTTGGGTTCTGCTGGGTCTTTACCTAGCTTGGGTACTGGAACTACTCGAGCCGTCTTCCACGCCGTAGGAAAATGTTCCTGCAGAAGGCAGCTGTTGAGAATTCGGGTAAGGAGCACAGTTGGCTTCCTGGGCAAGTGTTTCAAATCGGTGTTGATTATGGAGTCGTTGCCCCGCGCATTATTCCGAGTCTTCTGGATAATTTTACGGATCTCTGCTGGTGTGGTGAGTTGTGGGCGGCTCTGCACAGGCGCAGTACGAAAAGCAGTCCATTCTGCTGTAACGACGGCTTCCTGTTCTTGCAGGCGGACGTCGTTCACGGGGGCCGCTGGTGTAGACATCTGTTCTTGGTAAGTCGTAGCATACAGCTCCGCCTGGGCGAGTCCGTCATAGAGGAGGCCATCTGGTCCTCTGATGGCTCGTTTAGGTGGCCGCTGGTGTCGTATGTTCTTGGCTACCTGCCATTCGTTCTTGGTTCGAAGTATGAATTCATCCATCTTATCTTCCCAGATCTGCTGTCGCCACTCGGCTAATCTCCTGTGCAGTTCTCGTGTTAAGACGTGTGTTTCTCGTCGATCGATCGGGTTTCTATAGCGGAGCCAACGTCGCCTGCTCCTGTTTCTCTGTGTATTCAGTTCTTGGAGTAGAGGCGGGAACTCGTCGAAAGCTACTACAGAGTAGACCGTTTGAGTAGTTGCCCTCCGTTTGGCTACCTTTATCTTCTGCGTCAAAATTTGTACCGCGATGTCGATGGCTTCCGGTGTTGTAACGTCCTGCGTCGGGCAGATATTGTTATCAAGATATGTCCGAAATTGACCCCAGTTCAGAGTTTGTGAGGTTGGGTGTGGAAGGTTGGCCGTTGCGTTTTCCACTATGCTGATAACAGGTCGGTGGTCAGACGAAAGATCGTCGACGGTGCGGAGCTGGAGGGTCGTCTCGATATTTTTGATGATAGCAATATCTAGGACGTCTGCTTCTTGCCGATCGACGTAAGGAATCCTTGTGGGCTCTCGTTGGCCATGGACTGTGATGCCCAGTTCTTCTTCGATGGCAATCAAAGTTCGTCCACGAGGGTTCGTACGCCGGGAATTCCACGCGACGTGCTTGCTGTTAAGATCACCTCCTAGGAAGATTTTGTCAAAATTGGTGAAGATACTCCTTAGGTCGTCTGGCACCAGGTTTTTACCGGGGCTGTTGTACCCCGCAATGAAAGTGATGTTGCCTGCCGCCGATCGAACCGTTACTGCTGTTGCCTCCAGATGTTGGAGGTGTGGTAGCGTTTCATGATGGTGCCGCAGTTCCCTTTTAAGCAGAACTGCGGTCCCTCCACCTCGTTGGCCTTGTCTGTCCGTTCTATAGACGTACATGTTACGAAATCTGAGCTCAGTTGTTGGACGAAGGTGCGTCTCCGAGACAAGTGCGATGTCGATTTTGTGACGTTGTAAAAATTCAGTGAATTCTGTTTTCTTGTGTTTCATTCCGTTGGCGTTCCATATACAGATTTTCAGGTTTCTCGTGGTCCCAGGGCGATCCATCTTAAGGTGTTCCGAAGGCCTTCAATAAACGTTCGATTAAAGAAAGTATCCCCACTAGTTGTTGCTGCACGGCGGTGAGAAGTTTGGCGACATCAGAGAGGGCTGGAGCTATAGATTCCATCAAATGAGCTGGTGAGACGTAGGTTTCCGGTTCCGGTCGGCGTGGTGATGCTGCGTGGGCGTATGAATAATGCTGGCGGTGCTGTCGAGGTGAAAGTGCTTCAGGAGGAGGCTATATTACTTGGTATTACTCGTGTAATACGGAACTCCAACCTGACGCCACACCCTCCGCCCCACCGCCAGCTGTTCTTGTGACGTCTGCTGACGGTGGGGCGGAGGGTGTGGCGTCAGGTTGGAGTTCCGTATTACACGAGTCCTCCGTTGAGATGGCTGCGGGGAAGACCGTTGTGTGTATTTCCTGAGAAGTTCCTGGTATTTCTGGCAACCACGCCATGTGGCAGGATGGTCCTTTTCACAGTTAGCACATTTCGGCGGAGCCCCTCGGGGACGAGTACATGCTGAAGATCGGTGTTGCCCTCCACATCGAACGCAGCGAGCAGGCACGCTGCAATAATTAGCCGTATGTTCGAATCGCTGGCAGTGGCGACGTTGAACAGGTCCTTCTTGTCTGTTGTAGGTTTCAATAATGACTTTAGTATATAGAAGGTGTTTGATGTCGTAAATCTTGTAGTTTTCCTTTTGGGCTGGCAACGTGACACAGTAAGCATCTTGAGGTCGTAATTCCTTCGTGTAGTCGTCTCGATTTTTAAACTGGTGGACGTTGATGACAGGGAAACCCTTCTCAATCAGATCGGCTTTCAGTTCTTCCTCCGTAACGTCGGCAGGTAGACGTTTTACAACCGCTTTGAGGTCCTTGTCCTCTGCGGCCTGATGTGTAAAATAGTGGATGACATTCGACACAAAGAAATTGATGGCCAGCCGTTGATATTCATAGAAGTCAAAGGGATATTTGATCCTGTCTCGTTGGTAGATGGCCTTAAGACTGCCGTCAATATTCGCTTTCAGCGCCTTGTTGAGTTCCATGTAGTTCTTGGTATGGTAAATAGTAACGGGCGGTACTTTGCGTAGTAAGTTCCGGTCAGAGCCATCTGTCCCCTCTTTATCTGCTTCGAGATTGACATCACTCGTGTGGTCCATACGGTCTGGAGCATCCGTATTATCTTCCTTCGCAATAGCCGCATAAAGGTTGGAAGTTTTCAGTTCTTCTGGACGTTGTCGCTTCCGAGAGTCGTTCTGCTTAGGAGAAGCGTTGAGTCGTTTTCTTTGGCGAACTAGTGTAAAATCGCCCTCTCCGTCGGTGGGCTGCATGGTCCAAACTTCTTCAGAGGAGACTCCCTCCATTTCGTCGTCGTCTTCTGGAGGAGAAAATTGTTCCACGTCGTCCACTTGTACTTCATGCTGTGAAGTAGGAACTGTATTAGTGCGGTTGTCGTATACTTCCTGACTTTGCAGAATCATGTGTTGTATTTCACGTCTTAGTTCCCGTTGTTGCCGATCGTTCTGTGTTAGCTGATGTCACTCGTCATAGGGGTTTGACGTATGTTGTCCTCCGCTCTGCATTCGCATAGCGCTCGTCGTGGTCCTGTCCGCATTATGTTGCCTGTCAGAATCCGTTGTCGTTGCAGGGGTTGCCGCCGTTGTATCCGTCCTGTGGGGAGCGGGGCAGGCCCCACCGACTGGCCAGCGGCCGGCCCCCGCGCGACCCAGCCGGCTGGCTCGGCCGCGCGCGTTCCGTTATCCGCACTCATCGGCATCGCGCGCTCAACTGGTCTAGCTTCAAGGGGGAAACTAGATGGTGCTATGGTTGGCCCGCTAGATGGCGCTGCCATAGGTCACCAACAGCGGTAACGTTAACCGGCGTAATATGCACTATTGGGCAACGATAAATCCACGATGGCTGCGACAAGTGGCACATCAGCGACCTTGGCGGTTTAATATATGGTGCGGCATTATGGGAGGAAGAATAATTGGCCCCCATTTTATCGATGACAGTCTAAATGGTGCAATGTATGCTAATTTCCGATGTAACGTTCTACCGATGTTACTACAAGATGTTTCACTGCATGACAGAATGGCGATGTACTTCCAACATTATGGATGTCCAGCACATAGCTCGCGTGCGGTTGAAGCGGTATTGAATAGCATATTTCATGACAGGTAGATTGGTCGTCGAAGCACCATACCATGGCCCGCACGTTCACCGGATCTGAAGTCCCAGGATTTCTTTCTGTGGGGAAAGTTGAAGGTTATTTGCTTTCGTGATCCACCGACAACGCCTGACAACATGCGTCAGCGCATTGTCAATGCATTTGCGAACATTACGGAAGGCGAACTACTCGCTGTTGAGAGGAATGTCGTTACACGTACTGCCAAATGCATTGAGGTTGACGGACATCATTTTGAGCATTTATTGCATTAATGTGGTATTTACAGGTAATCACGCTGTAACAGCATGCGTTCTCAGAAATAATAAATTCACAAAGGTACATGTATCACATAGAAAGAACCGAAATTAAATGGTCAAACGTACCTACGTTCTGTAATTTAATTTAAAAAAAACCTACCTGTTACCAACTGTTCGTCTAAAATTGTGAGCCATATGTTTGTGACTATCACAGCGCCATCTATCACAAAGCGAAAAAAGTGGTCCAACTAAAACATTCATATTTCTTTACGTACTACACGAATATGTAATAAAAACGGGGGTTCCTATTTAAAAAAACGCAGTTGATGTCCGTTTGACCTATGGCAGGGCCATCTAGCGGGCCAACCAAGGCCCCATTTGGTTTTTCCCTTTAAGCTTGGCAAGTTTCGTTCTTTGTAGTTTTCAAGTTTGACGCTTATTTCGTGAGATATTTGGCACGGTCACGATCAATGGACCACCCTGTTCTTTGTAGTTTTTTTCGTTTGACGCTTATTTCGTGAGATATTTGGCCCGGTCACGATCAATGGACCACCCTGTATACGAACAATGATTGTCGATTATTCCATGAAGTTTCGGCATTGCAGCCGGACGACTTCGATTTATCGCCATGATATTTCGACTGACAACCATTCTCCCATCTTCATATGAGTGTTTTGCACTAGAAACTGTTAGTTTACATCGCTAACTTTATACCAAAGACTGGTACGGAGACGCATACACGACGCCAGCTACTACATGAGCGATCTGTGCTGTGTTTCGCATCCTCCTCGAATATTGCTCCATCTGTGACGCGCAGGCGCATTCTTAAAGGGTGATACTACCGGGTGGTTATAATTATTGTACAGCCATCCAGAAAGCTCCAACGGTGGGCCGTAATTATGGTATGTCAGCATAACGTGGTAGATATGCTAATGCATTAATGCGCAACCGATTTCACTGGAAAAATATTAGTTCAAATTTTGGACACCAGGTGCAAATATGGCGTTGTGAATGGAAGAAAGGCGTATAGCAACGTCTCCATATGTAATGGACAGGTAACGGGATGTGGACAGGAAAGGTCAAACAAGTGAGAGAGGCATAATGTTGAAATTATTATTAACCGCCTCTCACACAGTTTGTTCAATGTGGGCACTGGAGAGCTCGACGAAATGCTGCATCCGTAAAACGACGTGATCAACAGTTGCTCGCAGCAGTGCCGGAGGAGTCTGAGCAACATGCTCCTGCACACTGGCATTCAGATCAGGTAGAGACGTGTCCCTGGTAAACGCATTCTTTTACGATAGAATTGTCAAAATGGTTCAAATGGCTCCAAGCACTATGGGACTTAACATCTGAGGTCATCAGTCCCCTAGACTTAGAACTACTTAAACCTAACTAGCCTAAGGACATCACACACATCCATGCCCGAGGCATGATTCGAAGCTGCAACCGTAGCAGCAGCGCGGTTCCGGATTGAAGCGCCTAGAACCGCTCGGTCATAACGGCCGGCGATAGAATTCTCCAGAGCCAAAAGTCACATGGATTCAGATCGGTTATCTTGCAGGCCACGTTTCTGGAAAAATTCAGGAGATAACACGTCCGTGGAAGGTTGCATTAAGCAAATCTTTCATTGGGCTACCGGACAAATGTAAGGATGTACAGGCTTATCTCACTAGGGGTAAGATAGATACTGCCTACAAGAAAATTAAAGAGACCTTTGGAGAAAAGAGAACCACTTGTATGAATATCAAGAGCTCAGATGGAAACCCAGTTCTAAGCAAAGAAGGGAAAGCAGAAAGGTGGAAGGAGTATATAGAGGGTCTATACAAGGGCGATGTACTTGAGGACAATATTATGGAAATGGAAGAGGATGTAGATGAAGATGAAATAGGAGATACGATACTGCGTGAATAGTTTGACAGAGCACTGAAAGACCTGAGTCGAAACAAGGCCCCTGAAGTAGGCAACATTCCATTAGAACTACTGACGGCCTTGGGAGAGCCAGTCCTGACAAAAATTTACCATCTGGTGAGCAAGATGTATGAGACAGGCGAAATACCCTCAGACTTCAAGAAGAATATAATAATTCCAATCCCAAAGAAAGCAGGTGTTGATAGATGTGAAAATTACCGAACAATCAGTTTAATAAGTCACAGCTGCAAAATACTAACGCGAATTCTTTGCAGACGAATGGAAAAACTAGTAGAAGCCGACCTCGGGGAAGATCAGTTTGGATTCCGTAGAAATATTGGAACATGTGAGGCAATACTGACCTTACGACTTATCTTAAAAGAAAGATTAAGGAAAGGCAAACCTATGTTTCTAGCATTTGTAGACTTAGAGAAAGCTTTTGACAATGTTGACTGGAATACTCTCTTTCAAATTCTGAAGGTGGCAGGGGTAAAATACATGGAGCGAAAAGCTATTTACAATTTGTACAGAAACCAGATGGCAGTTATCAGAGTCGAGGGGCATGAAAGGGAAGCAGTGGTTGGGAATTGAGTGAGACAGGATTGTAGCCTCTCCCCGATGTTATTCAATCTGTCTATTGAGCAAGCAGTAAAGGAAACAAAAGAAAAGTTCGGAGTAGGCATTGAAATCCATGGAGAAGAAATAAAAACTTTGAGGTTCGCCGATGACATTGTAATTCTATCAGAGACAGCAAAGGACTTGGAAGAGCAGATGAACGGAATGGACAGTGTCTTGAAAGGAGGTTATAAGATGAACATCAACAAAAGCAAAACGAGGATAATGGAATGTAGTCGAATTAAATCGGGAGATGCTGAGGGAATTAGATTAGGAAATGAGTCACTTAAAGTAATAAAGGAGTTTTGCTATTTGGGGAGCAAAATAACTGATGATGGTCGAAGTAGAGAGGATATAAAATGTAGACTGGCAATGGCTAGGAAAGCGTTTCTGAAGAAGAGAATTTTGTTACATCGAGTATAGATTTAAGTGTCAGGAAGTCGTTTCTGAAAGTATATGTATGGAGTGTAGCCATGTATGGAAGTGAAACATGGACGATAAACGGTTTAGACAAGAAGAGAATAGAAGCTTTTGAAATGTGGTGCTACAGAAGAATGCTGAAGATTAGATGGGTAGACCACATAACTAATGATGAAGTATTGAATAGAATTGGGGAGAAGAGGAGTATGTGGCACAACTTGACAAAATGAAGGGACCGGTTAGTAGGACATGTTCTGAGGCATCAAGGGATCACAAATTTAGCATTGGAGGGCAGCGTGGAGGGTAAAAATCGTAGAGGGAGACCAAGAGATGAATACACTAAGCAGATTCAGAAGGATGTAGGTTGCAGTAAGTACTGGGAGATGAAGAAGCTTGCAGAGGATAGAGTAGCATGGAGAGCTGCATCAAACCAGTCTCAGGCCTGAAGACCACAACAACAACAACACCGACGTAAGGTGTTTCCCCATCTTGCAAGGAAACAGTAGTTTTCACTCAGTTGCGCTCTTCCTGAGCAGGAATCACACGCTGCACGAGGAGAGCTCGATAGCATGCAGACGTCACGCTACAACAGAAAGGCCCTCTGTGTGCATACTCTTCAAAGAAGAATGGACCGAGATAGAGTTGCCTTTAAATCCACACCACACAGTCACATACGCCGATCTGCAATGGCGCCTCGGTTTAACAGTTCTGTGTAATCGTTTTACACTGTAGTGTAAATTATACGTCGTTACTCTCCAGATTACTTCCCGACCACATGTCATCAGCTTCGACCCGTATCAGAAACCGCAGAGCAAATTCAGGATCTTGTACGGGTACGAGTGTAAAATAGACCATAAAACTTTCCGTACTGTTGACCATGGGATGAACAACACTTGTGCCATTGCACGACCGCCAGCACCATCCGGGCACGTGTGTCATGATCACCCGCAGTAACAGCAACCTCTTCAATAACTTCCACCAGGACAGGATGCCTTCCTCTTTCAGGTGCCAAACCATGCTCATTCATGTCTTCGAATCTCATTATCATCTTTCTTAAACCATTTCATGATATCGGGCCTCTCCCCAAACCTTTCAATCGGCGATACTCCCTTACTGTCAGTGCAGCACTGTAATTGCTGTCTTTCACATAAAATGGTTTCACTAACAGGGTACGGTCTCTTTCCTCGATAATCATATCGTTCACGGCGTTATGGATTGTCAAATGAGAACTTTGATGTCATACTGTCATACAAACAGTGTACAGCGCCAGATATGCACCTGGTGGCCAAAATTGGAACAAATTTCGTCCAGCCTGAATCGGTTCCGCATTAATGCATTAGCATATCTACCAGATTTTGCTGCCACACGATGGTTACAGCCACACACTGGATCTCCGTGAGTAGCTGCACTGCAGAGGGTGTGGAAGCACTAGGGCAGACAGTTTCACCGAGAGAGGGCACTTGTGGTATACCACAGTGCTTCCCACCCTCGTCACGTTAGTTCACAGGCTAAGTACTGATTGTATGCCGTGTTCGCATCGACCATCTCTTCATAATTATGCTGTACAGATGGAGGTGATAATTTAATTTTAACTACTGACGACGCCTTTGGCACGATTGTTTTATGCATCTCCACTGCAGGATGTGATTTTAGTGTATTTTTGCTTTTGATGAAGGTATGTTTAGATATACCGAAACCGTGGTCAAGGATTTCAATAAATCTTTATCCTACAACTGTTTGGGTGTTATCACTTACCGAGAAGGTTTTCAAGAGTTGCTCTTTCAGCCATGTTTCAAATTTTGATTTATGGGATTCCTACGTCAAATACAGTTTTCCATACCATTATCAGTTTAGCAAAACCTGGGATCCTATCCCGTTTTTCCGGCAATGTTCTTTTTAATTGCAGTTATAAAGTGCAGGATCCATGTCTGTTGGACTAACGATTTATAGTGAAGTATTTACGAATATTCTTTACTTTTCCAAATTATTTCGTAGCACATTGAAAAATTATTTTTATCTTTCGATGTAAAAATTTTTGCTCATAAAAATTAGTGTATAGATTTCACTTTGCATCACTTATAACATATGCCACATGGTGGGAACTTTTTTTACAAGTGTAATTTACGTAATATTTCGGGGAAATTAATTTTTCACTAAACAGAAACTTATTACTGTGGTTTAAAAACAATTAACATTTTCTTAAATAATTTAGTGTGAACCAAAAGCTATATGTATACTGTCCTTAACATGTGGTGTATCTCAGAATCCAAAAATTTTTATTTAACTTAATAAAATAAATTTCCCCATTTCTTATTTCCTTGATTTCTGAAAAAATAAAAAGAAGTTAGTTTACATAAAATTGGTAGTAATACAAGACCAAAATGTCATTTAATCATTAATTTGGAGAGTACAGCTTTCATGTTTTAATATATAGAACTGAATATGCGCCAAATGGTCAGTCAGTAGTTGGCAGCCAGTATGTGCATTACTCTTTGCTTCAGCGAGCCAACAGCATATCTTTTGTCTCATGAAGGCGCGAATAAAGAGCTGTCTTTTGTGCTAAAAAGCTGAACGGTACGTTTTTACTGTTGCGACAATCTAAGATGTGGAATAAAACATGTGGTGTAATATTGGGAAAAGGGTCTTCATTTCGTCAGTAAAAAACTCGAGGCCAAAGATCTCCTAGTAAGATGATGGACACTGTATGAAGGACAAACCAATAGAAGAGTACATCTTCCTTTATATTTTTATTCGTTAAACTTTCTACTAAATACTTCTCTTTCCCTGAACTTTAAAAATGTTTTACATTAGCAATTTGTAACGCTAGAAGAGTACGTAATTTGGATCCAGGGCTACAAGAGTTGTTTTCACGTAATTTTGGAAAGAGAATCTTTTCAGCCAACAACCTGACATGCTAACGCCGATGTCCTATCCAGACTCCCTGTGGGACCAGAGCCCACATTTGACTCAAGGGAAACACTGTGCTCTCAAATAGACGGCACCAAACAAAACCGGCTACAAGGATTTTCCGTCACTGCTTACGTAACTGTGAAGGATTCAGCTGAGGACCTTATCCTCATACAAGTTACGAAATGCATTCGCCTAGGTTGGCGGGAATACATCCCACCCTTCTGCCTTCCAGAACTGTGCACTTGTTTTTCCCTAACAAACAGTATCCAGTTGGTAAAGGAAGCTCTGATGCTGACATCACACCACAACTGCCGGGTGTTTCTGACCACTGGGGGGTAGACGCACATTAAGGCGCTCGGAAGAGTACACGCCTAGCTTCCCGGCATCACGCAGGACATCGAGAGGACAGCCGGCTCCTGCGACATCTGTGCAACAACCCAGCCACCACCCACGCAACCCCTCCACGCCTGGTCAATGTCGCAGAGCCCAAAGAGAGGCGTCTATGTTGACCTTTCTTCAGAGAGATGTGGTTCATCGTCACAGATTCGTTTCTCAAGTTTCCTTACATAGTTCGAACATCAAATACGACAGGAAGGGAAATAATAAGCACACTGCAGAAAATATTCGACATTGAAGGGGTCCAATAAACATTCGTTTCGGACGATGGTCCTCAGTTTTCATGCAGTATGTTTCAGGGTTTCTGCTCTCGGAACGGCATAACGCACCTGACAACGACGCCGCTCCATCTAGCCTTCAACTATGAAGCCGTGCGGTTTGTCCGCAGCTTTAAGGAGCAGGTGCGGAAGATGCTGTCAGCTGCACCCAAGGCCAAGGGCCTGATCCGGTTCCTGGTCCTCTGCACGACCACAGCGATACAGGGGTGGTCTACGATGGAACTGCTGTGTGTCCACCGACACCGGGCACTCTGGGACCCACAGCAGCCTACAACAAGCTCTCGCAGCCCAACCATGGGAGCTGGTACTTGCTGGGCACAGAGGTTTCGTGTCAAGTTTCGTAGCGCCCAGAATAGATACCAAGCGAAACTGCATGTTCCTGTATAATGTGCACCTTTGCCAGACTAAAGTTAGCGACATTAATTTATTCCGGGTAGTGATTCGGTGAACTGAGCTGTTGGCTTGTTCTCGAAAAGCGTCTGTTATCAAGGCCGTAAACTTAAACACTCATAAAATTTCTGGTAATACCTAAGCCCAAAGATGTCAAACCGCTCCAGTGTCACTGGACTCGCAGTCGGAATGATAGCGGTTCTATTCTCGTACAACCTCAATATTTCCCTGCATTCCCTAAATCGCTTAATGCAAATATCATGACGGTTGTTTCGGATGGACATGGTACGTTTTCTTCCGTTATCCATGCTTATGCTGCACCTCTAATGACTTCGTCGTAGACGGGTAGTTAAGATTGATTTCTTTCTATCTTTGGCGAACAGGTATGATTGTATGTCAAAAAATTTATTACAATAAGAAGAACGGCGGAATATTCTCGAACAGCCGAAGATAATTACACCATCAACACTATTATTATTAGTGATTTATTCTTGATTATACACATTTTGTTTGCTATCAAAACGCAGGAGTGGATCTGTTTTGAGGATTTTCCTACCTATATTTGTTAACTCCAGCTGTTTTCCTGTACTTCCCTGCGTGCGTTAAGGCCAACATATTTATCCGTCTTAAATGAAATTCTGAATATCTTTAATACATGATTTAAGTTGAAATATATGAAAAAGGACAATGGTTACTCCATTTTTTCAACATTAAATTGTGCTTCACTTTTTCCCTTCTATTACATTACTTAATTACATTCTTTCAAAAAATGGTTCAAATGGCTCTGAGCACTATGCGACTTAACTTCTGAGGTCATCAGTCGCCTAGAACTTAGAACTAATTAAACCTAACTAATATAAGGACATCACACACATCCATGCCCGAGGCAGGATTCGAACCTGCGACCGTCGCGGTCGCCCGGTTCCAGACTGTAGTGCCTAGAACCGCACGGCCACTTCGGCCGGCATTACATTCTTTCCCTGTTGTCTTTAACAGCATTATTTTGTCTTTTATCGAATCAGTAATTTCTGATGTTTTACGTGACGTATAGTAACGAATAGGGTATTTGATTGTAGATTGGTATAACTGAGTTACATATTTTCTGCTTGCTAATGCTAGGATTCAATTTGTTGAAGCACGTTTTGTGCAGGAAGCCTGCACACCTTGTCCAGCAAGTTCATCAGTATATGAGTAGATATGTGTGGTTAATGCAGTCCTATAGTTACACGTGTTTTTATTATTGTGTTTGACCCTGTGGCCAAAATACACAGGACATAAAATACAAACTGGCAACAGCATTACTGCGGGAGGGGAATTTGTTAGAATCCAATATTAATTTAAGTGTTAGGAAATCTTTTCCGACGGTATTTGTCTCAGATGCGAAACGTGGGCAGTAAAAAGTTTAGACAACCAGAGTCGCTTTTGAAATTGGTGCTGCAGAAGAATACTGAAGATTAGATGGGCAGACCGAATAAAAGAAGAGATTGATTGTCCTGCGGCACATCCTGAGCCATCAAGGAATTCTCAGTGTGCTGATGGTGAAAGTGAACGAGGTAAAAACTGTAGAGGAAGAACAAGGCTCGAATACAATAAGCAGGTTCAAACAAAGGTAGGTTGCAGCAGATATGCAAAGATGAAGAGACCTGTACAGGATACACGTGAAGACCTGCATAAAACTACTCTTCGAGCCGAAGACTACAGCCACAACGTTTCACTCCGCTGATTTTCGTGCATATTACCTGTTTGAAATATTCGGATATAGGTTTTTGCGTGTGTTCACGGTACCGCTTCTAGGTATTTTGGTATCCTGGGCCAGTAGTGAATTTAGCGCTTCCTCCCCATTGCTATGTCTTAAAATAAGAAAATCTTAATTTGAATATTATTTTAAACATCTCCTTCGTTCCTTCATCGCTGATCTCAAAACACGGTAAAAAGAAGATATAGAGGGTACGGTGCTTAAATCCAGACAAATTTCAATTTGAATTTCCCGCCGTATCGTAGTTCCTTCGTAGGTCGCGATTGGCGTTCTTGAAAGCCATAGGCATCCAGCAAATATTAGAACCTCAAAATGGTTCAAATGGCTCTTAGCACTATGGGACTTAACTTCTGAGGTCATCAGTCCCCTAGAACTTAGAACTACTTAAACCTAACTAACCTAAGGACATCACACACATCCATGCCCGAGGCAGGATTTGAACCTGCGACCGTAGCGGTCGCGCCGTTCCAGACTGTAGCGCCTAGAACCGCTCAACCACCCGGACGGATGAACCTCAAAATGGCCGAGATGTTACAGACAAGTGTGGAGTACAACCGAAGAGCCGCGATTATCGAAAGTCTTCGTGCTGGGTGTACGCCCACTAAAGTATTTCTATACTTTGGGTACCCGACATCAACTGTTTACGATATTGTGGCCAAGTATAATGCTTCGGAGAAGTCTGAGGGAGGTTGCGCTAACCCGGCGAGGAAACCTCTTCGAGGAAACGCGTGTCACGAACTGCGGCAGTCACCGAAATGGCTCAGGCGCTGATTTCAGAGGACCCGGGGTAATCACTGAGGAAATTGGCGTCAGTATTGAATGTCAGCGAGCGAAGAATGCTTCAGACGGCACAGGAGGACCTCATACGAGCCATTTAGTCCAAAAATGGCTCTCGGACAATGTTAATATGTTGTGATCAAAGGAGTTCTGGTCCCCGCATAGCCCGGATTTGAACCCCCTCGACTATTATGTTTGGAAGGTAGTCGAACAAGTTACCAATAAGACGAGCCACAAAAGCAGCATTCGCGAATATTGACAGCGCTGTTTCAAAGAGTGCGTGCAATCGATTCAGCACAAGATTGGAGGGGGTCATTGCGGCTGAAGCATCCGCAGCTCGTGGTCTAGTGGCACTGCTGCCTCTAGATCACAGGGTCCCGCGTTCAATTCCCGGCTAGGTTGGTGGTTTTCTCTGCACGGGGACTGGGTATTTGTATTGTCCTCATCGTTTCATCATCATCCATGACAGTGGCTAGACTGGACTGTGTAAAAAAGTGGACTGTGAAAAAATTGAGACTTTGTACGGCCGCGCCCCACGAACCATACATCATCATCCTCATCAGCAGCGGCTGAAGGAGGTTACATCGAGTAATGTTACTCTTGAAAGATACGATTATTTATATGTAAAAGGATTTTCATTTGTATTTTGTTTCAATAAATTTGCTTTTAAAAATGCTTCATTTGTCCGGATTTAAGTGCCGCACCCTGTAAGTATGTAAGTATGACGATTGCCATTCAAATTTTCTGAGCATCTACTCTACTTGATAAAAAGTACCCGGACACCTACTAGCGGATATTAATATAGCGTGTGTCAGTCCTTCGCCTTCACGACGCACTGAACTCTGCTGTGGACGCTCATTGAAGTGTCTGAATGTTCTTCGTCAAGAGCCGAGGTCAGAGTTGATAATTAGATGTTTGTCGCTGGAGGATTGGGTTGGGTTATTTTGGAGAGGAGACCAAACTACGAGGTCATCCGTGTCATCGGATTAGGGAAGGATGGTGAAGGAAGTCGGACGTACCCATTCGAAGGAACCATCGCGGCATTTGCCTGGAGCGATTTAGGGAAATCACGGAAAACCTAAATCAGGATAGCCGGACGTGGGATTGAACCGTCGTCCTCCCGAATGCGAATCCAGTGTTGACGCTGGACTCTGGACCAAAGCTGAAGTTACAATTCATACTAAAAGTGTTCCATTGCTTACAGGTCGGGCAGGCCAGTCCATTTCAGGAATGTTACTGTCCACAATCCATTGCCTCACAGATGATAGGGTGCATTATAATGATAATACTAACAATTACCTTCTCTGAACTGTTCCTCGACTGTATGGATTTCACGAAGCTGTGCAATGTGTTCACATCCTTCTGCTTTAAGCTTTTTCTTAAGTGCAATAAGAAGACTGCAACCCAAAACACCGTCGTGCCGTAATACCACTTACCTCCTCCATACTACGCATGATGACAGGTAAGGTTCCCCAAGCATTAGCCAACCCAAACCCTTCCGTCGGATTGCTAGAGCATATAGCGTGATTTGTCACTCCAAATCACTCGTTTCCAGACATCCACTGTTCAGTGACTTCGCTCTTTGCACCACCTCAAGCTTCGCTCAGCAATGACTACAGAAATGGGTGGCCTGTGAGGAGCTGCTCGACCACTGTGCCCCATTTTTCAGCACCGTACGCACAGTCACTGCACTAACTGGGAGGCTGGTACAATTTTGGAACTCATGAGTTATTCCTTCCGTTGGTTTCAGGCTACACTCGACCGTCTCTGTCAGTAGATGAGATCTGACTGGTCTTCGCATTTCCACTTCACCATCAATCACCAAGAGGGATTTGGGCAGCCGTAGAAGGGTTGAACTGTCCCTGACGAATCTGTTACCTAGGTGGCATACAATGACTAGTCCACGTTCGAGGTCACTGACCTCTCCTGACCGACCCGTTCTGCTGGTATTGTTTCTCTAGTGACAACACAATGCTCCCCGCCTCCTTTTATGCTGATGGGTCCTCCACTCGTGACACCTGGTGGTTATTTGGACATTACAAAGCGGTATACGTATACCACGCAATAATGTAGGGGCAGGAGCCGTCAAGTGCGGAACAGAATGTTGTTGTTGTGATCTTCAGTCCAGAGACTGATTTGATGCAGCTCTCCATGCTACTCTATCCTGTGCAAGCCTCTTCATTTTCCAGTACTTACTGCAACCTACATCCTTCTGAATCTGCTTAGTGTATTCATCTCTTGGTCTTCCTCTACGATTTTTACCCTCCACGCTGCCCTCTAATACTAAATGCCCTCTAATACTAAATGCCTCAGAATATGCCCTACCAGCCTATCCCTTCTTCTAGTCAAGTTGTGCCACAAATTTCTCTTCTCTCCAATTCTATTCAATACCTCCTCGTTAGTTATGTGATCTACCCATCTAATCTTCAGCGTTCTTCTGTAGCATCACATTTCTAAAGCTTCTATTCTCTTCTTGTCTAAACTATTTATCGTCCACGTTTCACTTCCATACATGGCTACACTCCAAACAAATACGTTCAGAAACGACTTCCTGACACTTAAATCTATACTCGATATTAACAAATTTCTCTTCTTCAGAAACGCTTTCCTTGCCATTGCCAGTCTACATTTTATATCCTCTCCTTCGACCATCATTACATTTTGCTTCCCAAATAGCAAAACTCATTTAGGCCTACTACGTTAAGCGTCTCATTTCCTAATCTAAAAACCGCAGCATCACCCGATTTCATTCGACTACATTCCATTATCCTCGTTTTGATTTTATTGATGTTCATCTTATATTCTCCTTTCAAGACACTGTCCATTCCGTTCAGCTGCTCTTCCAGGTCCTTTGCTGTCTCTGACACAATTACAATGCCATCGGCGAACCTCAAAGTTTTTATTTCTGCTCCGTGTATTTTAATTCCTACTAGAAATTTTTCTTTTTTTTTTTCCTTTACTGCTTGCTCAATATACAGATTGAATAACATCGGGGATTGGCTACAACCCTGTCTCACTCCCTTCCCAAACGCTGCTTCCCTTTCATGCCCCTCAACTCTTATAACTGCCATCTGGTTTCTGTACAAATTGTAAATAGCATTTCGCTCTCTGTATTTTACCACTGCCACCTTCAGAATGCGAAAGAGAGTATTCCAGTCAACATTGTCAAAAGCTTTCTCTAAGTCTACAAATACTAGATACGTAGATTTGCCTTTCCTTAATTTATTTTCTAAGGTAAGTCGTAAGGTCACTATTGCCTCACGTGTTCCAACGTTTCTACGGAATCCAAACTGATCTTCCCCGAGGTCAAAATGGCTCTGAGCACTATGGGACCTAACTACTGTGGTCATCAGTCCCCTAGAACTTAGAACTACTTAAACCTAACTAACCTATGGACATCACACACATCCATGCCCGAGGCAGGATTCGAACCTGCGACCGTAGCAGTCGCGCGGTTCCAGACTGCGCGCCTAGAACCGCTAGACCACCGCGGCCGGCTCCCCGAGGTCAACTTCTACCAGTTTTTCCATTCGTCTGTAAAGAATTCGTGTTAGTATTTTGCAGCCGTGGCTTATTAAACTGATAGTTCGGTAATTTTCACATCTGTCAACACCTGTTTTCTTTGGGATTGGGTTTATTATATTCTTCTTGAAGTCTGAGAGTATTTCGCCTGGAACAGAATATATTCAGTTAAATGAATAAGCTTTACAGAAAGATTAGAACATTTGTAAAAATAACGTAGAAGGATAATAAATATTGTCAATGTTTTCGTCTATATTTGTTTACACATGTGTGATGTCACACGCCACTTCATTACGTCACGGATCATAGACGACCTGTGGTATCGGATCGCTCGAGCCACCCACGCGGACTATGCAATATAACCAAATCAGTCATTTGCAACGTCGTTCGCAGCGTTCTTTTCGTCAATTTCCGCACGATAGTACCGGTCACAGCTATTTGGAACCCCCGAAGAGCCGATTGGCCCTCTGTCAGCCACGGGCAGCAACTGAGCAAACAGATCGCCGCTCGCGGTGAGTCAGCATCGGCGGCGGCGTCGCAAATACCGGCCGGCGTATTTCGGGAGCGGCCCGCCCTGACGGACGGCACAATTACCTGCCGGGGATGACGTCCGCGGCCGCACCGGATTAGCCGTCGCATTGGCCTCGCCAAGGCCGCAGTCCGGGGGCAAAGCCTGCACCGTACATCTCTGCCCCCAGTCGCGGGGGACTTATAATTTCACGCCACGCTGGCGGCCGCGCTTCTCTGGACGCCGTATTTTTAGGCCGGAATTTGTTTACTCTGGGAAGGAACACAGGTGGTGCCCCTCGTTTTCCTTTGCCTTATCCTCGAACACATCGTAATACTCTGCTGTTCACATTTAGGTGTCCCCTTGCAATGCGATCTTCTACTGATGTGCTCTAAACAAACAATAACGAGTATGTATCATGAGGTTTTTTGATCTGCGGTTCGCACCTATTGCGTTTATTTCGCTTGCAACTGATATTGAGATCACCCTTTGGAGCGAGTTCTGGTAAGCTGCCAGTGGACAAATACACATGTCATTTAACTTGCTGTTGATCACACAAATATCATACGAAGTGTAAAGAAAAAACGTAGCTGTTCTCGCAGCTCTACATGGACTGCACAGATGTTACACGAGTGACTCGTGAAGAACTGTAAGACGTTCTCCACGTCTGCATCTATACTCCGCAAGACACTTTATAGAGTGTAGTGGAGGATGTTTCGTGCACCGCTTCACTGTATCTCTTCCCACTTCCATTCGCGAAAGGGCTGAGTGAAGAACGAGTATTGGTAAGCCTCAGTGTGAGCTCGAACCCCTCTAACTTCAGTATTATCACTAGGTCCGCCCCCGGTAGCTGAGTGACAGCCGGCACGGTAGCTCAGCGTTTTCGGTCAGAGGGCTGCATGCTCTCTGTAATAAAAAAACTGATTCAAGGAACCAACGATCAATTTGAACGGATGTCTTGTGACGTCCGCCCCGACCAAACGCAACGAACCATATTGAACAAAATGAGTAAAAAGAAAAAAAAAAGTTGTCAGCGTGACGGAATGTCAATACTAAGGGCCCGGGTTCGATTCCCGGCTGGGTCGGAGATTTTCTCCACTCAGGGACTGGGTGTTGGGTTGTCCTAATCATCATCATCTCATCCCCATCGACGCGCAAGTCGCCGAAGTGGCGTCAAATCGAAAGACTTGCACCAGCCGAAAGGTCTACCCGACGGCGGGCCGACGTGGCCGAGCGGTTCTAGGCGCTTCAGTCTGGAACCGTACTGCTGCTACGGTCGCAGGTTCGAATCCTGCCTCGGGCCTGGATGTGTGTGATATCCTTAGGTTAGTTAGGTTTAAGTAATTCTAAGTCTAGGGGACTGATGACCTCATATGTTAAGTCTCATAGTGCTTAGAGCTATTTGATTTCTACCTGACGGGAGGCCCTACTCAAACGACATTATTATAAATGATCACGTGATATACGCCGGGGGGAAGCAATACACCGATCAGTCATAACATTATGACCACCGACCTACTATCGATATAAACCCGTCCAGGCGATAGCAGCGACACTTATTCAGACACATGCATGGTGCATGTTCTATCAGTGAGCGAACTGTACGTGAGTACAATGGTTGGTGCGCGATCTGTCTAAGCTTGACCGGGGACAGATTGTGATGGCCTAGAGACTCGGCACGAGCATTTCGGAAACTGCGCGACTTGTCGGGTGTTCTAACAGTGCTGTGGTGAGTGTCTTGAAGCCACGTATACACGTCGTGGGGCTGGGCGGCCACCCCTCATTGCAGATGGCGGACTTCGTACTGGGCAGAGTGCTGGTGTGTCGGAACACACAGTGCACCGAACACTCCTAACTGAGGGCCTCCTTAGCGGACGACTCGTGCTTGTGCCAATGTTAACACCACGTCTTCGACAACTATGACTGACACGTGCACGTCACTATCGGCGCAGTGGCAGAGCGCTGTATGGTCTGTTGAATCCCATTACCTTCTTCATATTGCCAATGGAGGAAGGGGGGGGGGGGTCGAATCTCGTCTTCCAGGAGAACAGCTCCTTGATACCTGTACTGGACACCGGAAACAAGCTGACGGCGGCTCAATTATACTCTCAGGAACATTCAAATGGGCGTCGATGGGTCCAGTGGAGCTCGTACAATGTCCCATGATGGCCAAGGTGTATCGTACACTGGTCATAGACCACGTACACCCCTTCGTTGCGATCATGTTTCCCAACGACAATGGGATTTTTGACAAAATAATGCGCCATATTACAAGGCCAGGAGCATGGTGAAGTGGTTCGAAGAACACAGTGGCGAGTTCCTTTTGATGTGCTGGCTTTCCCAGATCGACAGCTCTGAACCCGACCGAACACATCTGGGATGTGATTGAATGTCGCATCAGAACTCATTGCCTCCCCCTCCCCTGAATTTACGTGAAGTAGGTGACTTGTGTGTGCAGATGTGGTGCCAGTTCCCTCCAGCGACCAACCAGGGCCTCACTGTTTCTATGCCACGACGCGTCGCTGCTGTTATCTGTGCCAAAGGAAGACACGTCGGCTATTAGGCAGATGGTCATAATGTTATGGCTGGTCAGGGTATATTGTCTTCTAGGAACGTATGCTCAGGGGATTTTAACAGAAAAACCACTGGTGATGCACAACACCTCTGTTGTAATGCCTGCATTTCTGTGATGCATTTGCGCTTGATAGACGAACCTGTCACGGAAGGTGCTGATCTTCTCTGTTTTCTCTATCGATGCTTTTTGGTACGGGTCTTAGACAGACGAGCGATACTCAAGTATCTGTCAAAAATGTGTGTATGAATTCCTAAGGGACCAAACTGATGAGATCATAGGTCCCTAGACTTACACACTATTTAAACTAACTTATGCTAAGAACAACACACACACCCATGCCCGAGGGAGAACTCAAACCTCCGGCAGGAGAGGCCGGGCAGTCAGTGACATAGCGCCTCTAACCGCGTGGCCACTCCGTGAGGCAAGTATCTGTCGAACAAAGCTTTCGGAAGCTACCTTCTTCGTGGGTTGACTCCTAAGAATTCTTCCAATATATGTCAGTCGTATTTGCCTTACGTCGTTAATTTTGTGTGTTCGTTCCACTTTAAATTGCTCTGTAGGCACTCTCCCAGCTATTTAATGGATGTGACTGCCTCCATTGCTTGTTCGGAGATGGTGTATCATACAATAACTGATCTTTCTGCTTATTTACTATAGATTGGCTAGTAAGATAGTTTTTTAAAGTAAGAGAAGGAAAACTAAGAGGGAAATAGAAAGAACGGACGAGATAATAGCAGAAGAACCACAGGTCATTTTGAACAGATGGCAATAATATACAGAGTGGTCAGAAAGAGTCTGAAAAGTTTATAATGGCGTTGCAGGGTAGATTGTGCTGAGACATAATTATTAAGAAAAAATTCGATACGTTGCACCGTTTCCTTGTTATTAGCACTGAAATTAGCCAGTCAGTTTAATGTCTGACTACCCTGTATAGAACGTCTGTATAAGATGGATCAAATACCAAGTGAAATCAAAGCTGGAAAGAAGGAAAATGTGCCAGAAGATTGAAAAGGGTACAGCATCTTGGAATGAGAAGTAGGAAAGGCACTGAAGGAGATGAAGAATCGGAAGGCATGTGGAATCGGTAACTTACCAGAAGAAGTGTTGAAGGCTTGGGGAAACAGGGAAGGAAGGGAATAGTCTGCTTCCGTAATGAGACACACGACAGACAGGCCTGATAACTTTCTTTCATCGTATATGATACCAACTGAGGAGGAAATAAATACAAAAATGTGAAGAGCACAGGACTACCAGACTAATTTCTCATGCCGCTAAAGTATTTCTCCCCTTTGTTGTCCTACTTATAGCTGGAAGAGATTATTGCGAAAGGCTTAAATGGAAAAAAGGAGTATGTATGGGGGGGGGGGGGGGAAATAGTGGAAAGTATAACATTTACTGAAGACATGTTATTAGCGGTAGGAAGTGAACGAACTGTAAATAAAATGCTGAAAGATCTAAATTAACGTTGTGTGGGATACAGGATGAGAATCAGTACAGCAAAAACAAAGAATATGATGGGGGAAGGAAACGCAAATATTAAGATGGGACAAGTCATTGTTAGCCAAGTAAGCACGATCACTTAATACTTGAGATGTCATAAGGAGGTGAAAACATTCATTGCCGTAGCGAAGAGGTGATTATTTATTAAGTGTAAAACCAGATAAAGATCTGAGGAAAAGGGTTGGGACCTTTTTTGTCTGGAATGTGGCAGTTTACAGGGACGAAACATGGACTCTGAGACGAGAGAATGAAAAAAAAAAGAAAAAACAGAAGCATTTGAGATGTGATTGGAGAATGAAGAGGGTGAGCTGGATGGACTGATTGGGTAACGAAAGAATGTTGGAAAGGGTTTGTGAGAGGAAAAGACTGCTTCAGGTTATAAGAGAAATGAAGAAGAACTGGATGGGACATTCGTTAAGTCAGCAGTGCTTGCTAATAGAGGCACTGGCAGGACTAGTTTGTGAAACGAGACTGAGAGGAAGGAGGAGATACAAGATGACAGACGGCGTAAAGGAAAGCGGAAATTACATGGACCTTAAGGGGATGGCAGAAGACACTAGAGCATGGAGAGTTACCACGTGAAAACTTGGCTTTGGGTGGAACACTAATGATGATGATGGTGTGCAATATGTTGTTATATGTGTTTATCTGGACGGTCAGTTACCAATCTCTGCTCCAAGCATCAATCCTCTGCATGCCTTCCTGCATTGTGCTACAATTTTCTAGCGCTGCGATTTTTCTGTCTACGATAGCATATTCATAGAACATCCGACGTTATCCACCAGGTCGTTTATACATATCAACAGACCTTTGTGTGTATGGATACGAACAATATATTAAAATACGAAACTACGCATGGGGTGTTCAGCGTGTTAAAATTAAATGGAGCCATGTGGTTGCAGGACTTTTGCATAGATAAAGAGGCTTGCATGAGATAGACTAGCGTGAAGAGCATCAAACCAATCTTCGACTGATGCTCACAACGACATTTGTTCCATTGAAGCTAAAATTAACGAACATATAGCTGACTTAGCTCTGGATCGAGAAATTGCAGGCAGCCTCTTAATCGACATGCACCCGCTGATAAACTGTACATAAAAATAATCGTTTGGTCGTTAACAGAACAGAACCACACGCTATTTCTCAGAGACAGCCACGTCGCCCTGTTGTGGTACGAATTAGCTGTTCGTTTGAATAAGAGGGGCTAAGAATCCAGCAGGGCCGCATGTAGGCCGTTCGTGTGGTCGGAGTGGAACGAGGGGCCACCTTGGCGAGTTACGCAAAGCGGACGGGCGGCGCGCGCTGCCACCTGTGTAGCCATAAATTCCCCACAGGCGGCCAACCAGCGAACCAACGCGCCGCGCTGCCCTTGGCCACACGTCCTCGTGTTTTTCCAAACGAATTTATGGACAGACATCTGCGGCGTTGGAGTCGCTGCTGCAGATCATATCGCCTTACTCTATCGTTTCGCTCTGTCCATTCCGAAAATTTACGTCTCGTTTTCCACTTATGAACACCTCAATGTATACGTTCAACAGAATGGGGAAAGTGAGAGCTTTTTGGAAGCCGTCCATTTAAATGCTGAACAGAGCTTTTCGTTTAACCCTAAAATTACCGACTTTTTTTCAGTGGAACGCGAGACAATTAACTAATACCGACTCCACGTACTGGCTACCAGGGACCATTCTGCACCGACCGGCCACCGTGTCATCCTCTGCCAGTGGCGTCACTCGGATGCGGTTTGGAGGGACGTGGAGCCAGCACACCGCACTCTCGACTCGCGCGACGTTGTCAGTTTCGCGGACCTTTGATCTGCTATTTCTCATCGAAGTAGTTCCGCAGCTGGCACACTAGGCTGAGTACAACACCTTCCAGTCCTTTCACCAAGAACAAATCACTGACAGTGCCGTGAACAGAAGCTGGCTCCTTCACAAATCAGTCAGACTCGCTGCCTACTTAGCTACGATGATAATGATGATGATGTTTTGGTTTGTGGGGCGCTCCACTGCGCGGTTTTCAGCGCCCGTACAAATTCCCAACCTTTGCTCAGTCCAATCTCGCCACTTTCAGGAATGATGATGAAATGATGAGGACAACACAAACACCCAGTGATCTCGAGGCAGGTGAAAATCCCTGACCCCGCCGGGAATCGAACCCAGGACCCCGTTCTCGGGAAGCGAGAACGCGACCGCGAGACCACCAGCTGCGGACACTTAACTGCGAGGCGGACCACTTATACTAGTGATTCCATGGCGATGTTATAATCTTTGAGAGATGAAGGAGGAGGGTAAATGTATCAGTTTGAGGTAAAGGACCCTGCTTCGTAACGACCGAGCCGAAAGTGGGATACATTTACCGATAGTGTTGTTGCTAAGACTGCAGGGTAGGCAATCCTGACGAATACTTACGTGTCAAGGTTGGATTGAACTAATCCAGTGGAGATGGCGTACTGTGTTCTGACATAAGCAATACTGGTGTACAATGCCTGTACTGCAGCAGCGGTTTGTGTTTACAAGTTGAATTACCAAAGCTGATCAGATCCAACCAAATGGAGTTGTACCCAGTGACAGGACTTCTAGATTTGACTTTCGTGTGTAGGCAAGCAAATGGAAGGGGATGGAAGGGGATGGAAACGGAAAGGTTGTACAGGACCAGATACCCGCATGGAAGATATCACACTATGTTTCCAAAATTGTTCCAACAATTAAGTGAAATGGGGTAATTGGTACCACATTACAACGGCCCAGGAGGACGATGAATTACACGGACTTCCGACGTGAAAGATGCAGTGCTTGATCGAGTGGATGAGGTGCCTGCAATCAGGATTCAGCAGTTGCACGTTTAATAAATGTTTCGCCGAGTAGGGGTGAGTGTTACAGGAAACGCAGCTGCCCATGAAAAGTACATGCCTTGACTCTTGCTGGCGTTGGACCTTGTGTAATGTTCAGCCAATGCTTTGCAGCGCCTGACGATCGATCCTCACTTTCTTGTGTACGTAGTTTTCAGTGATGAAGAACTGCGAATATGGACAACTATCAGCTGTATAATGGAGTAGTGACAATGAAAATTTCTGCAGGATCGGTATAATATTTCTGATATTAAAAAAAACATAAAACAGCATTATAAAACTTTTTTATCACTTTCGCTGGTGGTAAAAGTTCTGAAATGATAGAATGGTGCGTAGAACATTTTTACTTGTTGATAACGAAATTACGAGGTGCGGCTAGAAAAAAACCGGACTGATGCTGGAAAAAACATTTATTTACAATTATTTACAATTTCATGTTATCTCCTTCAATGTACTCTCCTCCTCGGTCTCTACACCGCTCCATACGAATTTTCCACTGTTCATAGCAATGCTGCAGATCATTTTCGGTAAGTCCATACATTACTTCCGTCGCTTTTTCTTTTACTGCTTCAACAGTCTCAAATCTAGTTCCTTTCAAAGCTGACTTGACTTTAGGGAAAAGAAAAAAGTCACAGGGGGCCAAATCAGGTGAGTAGGGTGGATGATCTAAGATGGGAATGTTGTGTTTTGCCAAAAACGTCTTCACTGACAACGCACTGTGTGCTGGGGCATTGTCTTGGTGAAGGATCCATGACTTTTTTCTCCACAAATCGTTCCGTTTTCTCCGTACTCGCTCACGTAGGGTAGCCAGGACGCTAATGTAGTAATGCTGATTCACTGTTTGTCCCTCTGGTACCCAATCAATGTGCACAATCCCTTTGATGTCAAAAAAAAACAATCACCATTGCCTTGAATTTCGATTTTGACATTCGTGCTTTTTTTGTCGTGGAGAACCAGGAGTTTTCCAATGCATCGATTGGCGTTTAGTTTCGGGATCGTAAGTAAAAAACCACGATTCATCGCAAGTAATAACATTTTGTAAGAAGGTGGGATCACTTTCAATGTTTTCCAGGATGTCAGAACAAATCATTCTTCGGCGTTCCTTCTGTTCAATTGTGAGACACTTTGGAACCATTTTTGAACACACTTTGTTCATGTTGAAACTTTCATGAAGAATCTGCCTAACACTTTCCTTGTCAACTCCTGTTAACTCAGACACTGCTCTGATTGTTAAACGGCGATCTTGTCGAACAAGTTTACCGATTTTTTCAATGTTTGCATCAGGTTTTGCTGACAATGGTCTGCCAGTGCGAGTGTCATCACTGGTGTCTTCGCGGCCATCTTTAAATCGTTTAAACCACTGAAACACTTGTGTTCGCGATAAACAATCATCGCCGTACACTTGTTGTAACATTACAAACGTTTCACTTGCAGATTTTCCTAGTTTGAAACAAAAATTGATGTTAACACGCTGTTCTTTCTGTACACTCAACGTTTTCCGACGCACAGACAAAACGTCAACTACTTAAAACAGACGCCACGGGCAAACTGAGTGCAGGAGGCAGATGAAACTCGAGCAGTAGGCGGAGCGAGAGTCACGTGACAGGCCACGCGACTTTCAGCCTTATTGCATTCGTTTTATTGTTTCACCAGTACTAGTCCGGTTTTTTTCTAGCCACACCTCGTACATTCCACCAACCAGCATCAGATTCCCATCAGACAGACGAGAACGTTGACTGATGCCATTGTTTAGAGCCCAGTGACCGATCTCAAAATTAAGCAGTCTGCATAATTACATTGCCCGGATACTGTTTGGAAAGAACGGTAAAAGGGATCTCAGGGACGCCGAAATAAAAGTTTAATAAAGTAAATGCCGATTGAACACTAGTAGCGTTCGGCTGTGGCCACCATACAATTCGTCGGCAACTGACCTTCGCTACAATCTGAAAAAGTTCTAAAATGCAATATAAATAAATTGAGATGCGGCATTAATGGTAAAGAAAAGTATGTTCTTAATTCAAACACGGCAAATGTAATTAAATTAGCGTAATTATTTAACCAACAGTTATACACTCCTGGAAATTGAAATAAGAACACCGTGAATTCATTGTCCCAGGAAGGGGAAACTTTATTGACACATTCCTGGGGTCAGATACATCACATGATCACACTGACAGAACCACAGGCACATAGACACAGGCAACAGAGCATGCACAATGTCGGCACTAGTACAGTGTATATCCACCTTTCGCAGGAATGCAGGCTGCTATTCTCCCATGGAGACGATCGTAGAGATGCTGGATGTAGTCCTGTGGAACGGCTTGCCATGCCATTTCCACCTGGCGCCTCAGTTGGACCAGCGTTCGTGCTGGACGTGCAGACCGCGTGAGACGACGCTTCATCCAGTCCCAAACATGCTCAATGGGGGACAGACCCGGAGATCTTGCTGGCCAGGGTAGTTGACTTACACCTTCTAGAGCACGTTGGGTGGCACGGGATACATGCGGGCGTGCATTGTCCTGTTTGAACAGCAAGTTCCCTTGCCGGTCTAGGAATGGTAGAACGATGGGTTCGATGACGGTTTGGATGTACCGTGCACTATTCAGTGTCCCCTCGACGATCACCAGTGGTGTACGGCCAGTGTAGGAGATCGCTCCCCACACCATGATGCCGGGTGTTGGCCCTGTGTGCCTCGGTCGTATGCAGTCCTGATTGTGGCGCTCACCTGCACGGCGCCAAACACGCATACGACCATCATTGGCACCAAGGCAGAAGCGACTCTCATCGCTGAAGACGACACGTCTCCATTCGTCCCTCCATTCACGCCTGTCGCGACACCACTGGAGGCGGGCTGCACGATGTTGGGGCGTGAGCGGAAGACGGCCTAACGGTGTGCGGGACCGTAGCCCAGCTTCATGGAGACGGTTGCGAATGGTCCTCGCCGATACCCCAGGAGCAACAGTGTCCCTAATTTGCTGGGAAGTGGCGGTGCGGTCCCCTACGGCACTGCGTAGGATCCTACGGTCTTGGCGTGCATCAGTGCGTCGCTGCGGTCCGGTCCCAGGTCGACGGGCACGTGCACCTTCCGCCGACCACTGGCGACAACATCGATGTACTGTGGAGACCTCACGCCCCACGTGTTGAGCAATTCGGCGGTACGTCCACCCGGCCTCCCGCATGCCCACTATACGCCCTCGCTCAAAGTCCGTCAACTGCACATACGGTTCACGTCCACGCTGTCGCGGCATGTTACCAGTGTTAAAGACTGCGATGGAGCTCCGTATGCCACGGCAAACTGGCTGACACTGACGGCGGCGGTGCACAAATGCTGCGCAGCTAGCGCCATTCGACGGCCAACACCGCGGTTCCTGGTGTGTCCGCTGTGCCGTGCGTGTGATCATTGCATGTACAGCCCTCTCGCAGTGTCCGGAGCAAGTATGGTGGGTCTGACACACCGGTGTCAATGTGTTCTTTTTTCCATTTCCAGGAGTGTAGATACAAGAGCGACACTTCCACTATGAGAAACAACCATTGAAAACAAACGAGAGAGAGAGAGAGAGAGAGAGAGAGAGAGAGAGAGAGCTCACAGCTCCTCCTTTTGTATAATCCAGAAAGAAATTACGGCGACTGCCTTCAACTTGCTTTACAGAGCGTATGGTTTCGGTACATAAACATTTCTCTGGAACCTTCGTCATCGGAACAGCAAAAAAAAAAAAAAAAAAAAAAAAAAAAAAAGATTTAAATCGTGACCTTTTCTCCTTGCTTTACACATTTATTTACCCAGAAAAAATTTATTCTTGATGTGTTTTAGCCTTAATTAAAATTTGGGACATATTATGTTTATTGTTCAAAAAGCAACATTTCACCAAGACTCAAACCCGGATTTCCCGTATCGCGAGCTGTCGCCTTACCTTTACACTATCCTAGCACGACTCACGGCTAGACCCAAACTCCATGTGCCTTCAACCTGTAGTCATACATCCATTATGTATATTCCTGAACAAGGGAGCCATTTTATTTGAAAGTCGCTCGACCGGTGTCAGCGGATAAAAGCGATATTTCAGTGTCTGTGCTACCCCGAATTATGATGCATAGTTACTGCGGGCATGCATGCGTGTCCGAAGGAACATTGCGTCCTAATTCTGAATAATTCAGGCACTGCAGTATCTTAATGTCAAGGAAGGTTTTACACGCACAGTATCGGCGTTTACCTGCGGTTTTCGCACATCTTAAGCATAAATAATAGAGAACGCGCTGTTTATTGACATTTGCAAGAGTCGCTCAGCAGACAGACTCACCCAACGGCGCCGTTGTCCAGCACCTGGACGTGCTTGTTGATCACCTCGGTCACGTTCTCGTCCGAGTACAGCTTGATGGGTGAGTTGAACTGCTTGTTCACGAGGCGCGGAACACCAGCAACTCCCGACCGCCCGATTGTCGACATCTCACTGACTCTCGAGACCTGCAGACAAAAGTCATGTTAGCGTCTCGCAATAGAAACGCCGTCAGTAGCAAAGGATCAATTCCGTAAGCTAAAAAGAGAAGCGGTCTCGCAAAGAAAACACCAGTCGAGCTGAGGAACTATTCTGAGATCCACTACCAGAAGACGAGAACTAAGACTGCGGAAGGCTGTTGCGAAGACCCTGCAACACCGAAAATGCAGGATGCATGGCACCTGCTACCGATATATAATTTTTTTCTGAATTGTATGTAAATGTTTGTAATTTAAATGCTTTCTTTTAATAAGTGAGGACATTGCTTCACTGTATGTGTACTTTTAGATAGAAGTCTGTTGACGTTTCATTGTATTTATCTGTGTTTTACTGTGAAACTTATAAACTCTGGGAAAAAGCCAAAGGAAGTGTTACTTGCATCGACTAGCAACGATAATAGCAGTGCTTGTGCGTTGTAAAATCTTTGGGTACGGAGTTGTACAGACCGCGCGGAGAGAGCGGGGGACGGGTTCCAGCGCTTGTAGTGTGCGGAAGTGTGGTGTTAACGCTCTCGCAATAGAGAGTACCACGTTCGGCGGCATCATGTACGCGCGCCGGCCAGATGTCTCGAGCAGCAGTACCAACAGTGGACGGGCACAAGAGGCTGTATTAATTACGATTGCCCGTTCCTATAATTAGCCGTGGCACCACAATGTGCTACCGTCTTCAACTGCAGCAGTTCCAGCAACACAGTTTCGTCGTCGGCTCCGAGTTTCGTCGTATGCACATCACTGAAATAAGACTGTTCATTGGTAGAAAGTGTTAACGGCTAATCCAGCAGCATAACTGAATGTGATTTGATTGATAAGATTTATTTAAATAATAATCAGTTAAACTCAGGGCGACTGTGTCCTCATTGCCCCCAGACGTTGTTACTAAGCAGGATCCTTGTTCCTTTTTTTACTAATATGCTGAGTGTCATAAGAAACAAATTGAATAGTTACAGAATAGTTACAGAATTTTAGCCTCCGTCTACTTTCAATTAACGGTTGGACAACAGAGGCAAAGTAAAGCAATTTCATTTTTCAAGTTTGAGAATCAATCACTGAAAAAAAAAATCAAAATCTAAAGAAATGCACAAATTAAGAGTGTGGAAGTTTTCTTTATTTTACATATAGCTTGGAGCACATGGCTGTTTGGTTTGGTACGTATTCTAGTACTTAATTCTGTTCAAGTCAGTAAAAAAGGCTCAGTTGTTCAGACAATAAAATGAAATCCAATTTGCAAAATAAATAACGGCAAAATAAAAAGTGCTTGTTTTTTTTCTAAATTTCTTTGGTGACGTTATGCTGAGGTCACTGATAGTCATTGTTCACGTAACGAAGTTCATTACTAACATACAGTTTAATTGCGTATTTCCAAATCATTACTCGTTTGCCTTTTTCAAAATTTAATGCCAAACATAACGTAAGAGTGACTTTTCAGTTTTCTTTATCATTACATACTCACTTAAAATTAGTGTAAAAAAACAAAAAACAAAAAAACCATGGCAGCCTTTAGTTGCCACGTCAGTTTTTAATAGTACATGTTTTTTCTTTCCCATCATTTTGTACAGGATTTTGGACGTAAATTGCCCTAGTGGGTTGGCGACCGTTAATTACTTCCTTTTCGTTCATTAGTGTAACTTTTGGATTCATGATCAGTGGTACCCCTTTGTGTCCAGTGTTGTTCGTGCGTGATTGCACAAAATAACTTTCATTTTCCAAATTATAACCCTGTTCGGCTTAATTACTTTTATTTTTAGTAGACTTTCCATCAAAGGGTCGGTTGTACACTTTCCTCCAACTTATCGGTATCACTTCTTCGGGAAAGACAGCCTTATACAATTAGAAAAAACCGTTAGGCATACACGCGATCTACGGTCGTATTTTATATCGCAAGCAGGATAGGCCGATTAGTAAGAGGGAGGGTACAATCCCTAATGACATTTATAATGGCACTATCAAAAATGCACTGAACTAACGGGCACAAGCACTAAAGACCATCTGTAGAGCTCTTTTAATTCGTTTTTCATTACTCAGTTTCGCAGCCTGAAATTTTAGCAACGCTTGTACAGGGTGACTCATTTGGTTATTATGAGATTTAACTTACGTTTACACCAGTGTAACTTACAGATATTTGTTCTAAAAACGTTGCCTTATTGAAAAATCAGAAACAAGTTTATTTATTAAAAAGTACTTCACGCAAATGGCCTTCATCACTGACTACGAATGGCTGAAGATGTTCACTCTTCATTAAGTTCAAAATGGTTCAAATGGCTCTGAGCACTATGCTACTCAACTTCTGAGGTCATCAGTCGCCTAGAACTTAGAACTAATTAAACGTAACTAACCTAAGGATATCACACACACCCATGCCCGAGGCAGGATTCGAACCTGCGACCGTAGCGGTCGCTCGGCTCCAGACTGTAGCGCCTAGAACCGCACGGCCACTCCGGCCGGCTCTTCATTAAGTCCTTAGTCATAATTTGAGGTATGCCTCTACCTCTTCCTGGATTGCAGCTTTCAACATATTGGTATTGTGGAGCGTCCATGAAAAACCTTTGTTCTTCAGGTGACCCCATAGAATACAGTCAGGAACTGAAAGACCAGGTAACCTCAGTGGCCATGGGATATCTCCGAATACCGAGAGTAATCGATGAGGAAAGTGTGGCAGTCGAATTACAGGCCGTATGGGCTGTAGCCCCGTCTTGCTGAAACTATGCCGCTTGTAAACAGCAGTGTCCGTAAAGGTGTGGAATGAAAAAAATTGTTAATCATGACCACATACCGCACGGAATTGTCTTAAAGAAATACGGCCCCACATATCGATTGACCAGCAGTACACCTCACGACGACCTTTGGGTTCCCTGGCGCTTTACATAAATAACTGCGGGTTTGTGTTCCGGATAATATTAAACGTTTTGTTTATTGACAAACCCATTCACAAGATTTGTCGAGAATACTTCATCCTGGTCAATTATGACCAAAAATGTGCGGGAATTCCAGCTTATGAGGATGAAACTCTTTAAAAACTGTTTCACAGTCTTCTGCTAAGACGTTCGAGGAATTTTGTAGTAACTTTTATTTAACTGTCTTGCACGCACAACTTTCTGAGTAGAATAACTGGTTTCGGCAATGCAACAGCCACCTTCAGATTCGACAATAGAAGTAAAAAATGCACGCTGCCAGCTACTGCATCAAAAAATTAAAAACAAATTACAAATTTTATAATAAAAAACACAATACACCTCTCATTCTGCCGCACGGCAGTAAGTCATAACATACAAAAATAACACGACTCGAAAATGCGAAGTATGCTTCGATCAATGCTTTTTCCTACAGAAAGAGTCGTTACTCGGTGCTTTGTGATTGAGTATTTTTATACAAATTGGGTCAATATGTCCATTTGCACTGCAACTGGCTATAGCCCAAGTTATGGTTGGCGAGATATCTCGTACGACTGGTCACATTCATTTTAACGGAATTTTCCTTTTGCTCTCGCACTGTAAGTTGTTGCGCTTTTAAAAAGTACTATTTATACGCCGGCCGTTGTGGCCAAGCGATTCTAGGCGCTTCAGTGAGGAACTACGCTGCTGCTACGGTCGCAAGTTCGAATCCTGCCTCGGGCATGGGTGTGTGTGATGTCCTTAGGTTAGTTAGGTTTAAGTAGTTCTAAGTCTAGGGGACTGACAATCTCAGATGTTAAGTTCCGTAGTGCTCGTAGCCATTTGAACCATTTGAACTATTTATACTTTCTAGGTAATTTCCTACAAAATCTTACAGTCAGATCGCAATGCTAAAACTGATTCATAGGTCACTGATTTCGTACGTCTTCAGCTGAAGCTACATACGTACTCCGCAAGCCACGGTGATGGGTGTGGCGGAGGCCACTCAGAACCACTACTAGTCACTTCCTTCCCTCTTCCACTCACAAACAGAGCTAGGGAAAAACGACTATCTATACGCCTCCCTCTGAGCACTAATTTCTCTTATCTTCTCTTCTTGGTCCTTATACGAAATGTAAGATGGTGGCCGTAGAATCGTTCTGTTGTCAGATTCAAGTGCTAGTTCTCTAAATTTTCTTAACAGTGTTCCGCGGAAAGTACGTCGTCTTCCCTCCAAGGGTTCCCAATACTTGTGTGTTGATCCAACCTACCAGTGACAAAGTCCAGCCTCCCACCTCTGAATTGCTTCGATGTCTTCCTTTTCTGACCTAGTGGGGATCCCAAAAACCCGAGCAGCACTCAAGAATGGATCGCAAGTAAGCGGGCTCCTTTACGAATGAATCACAATTTCCTAAAATTCTCCCTATAAAACAAAGTCGAACAATAGCATTCCCTACTAGCGTCCTTACGTATTCATTCCATTTCGTACTCCTTTGCGACGTCAGACCTAGATATTTAATGGACTGTTTCAAGCAATGCACTGCTAATGCTATAGTCGAAAATGACGGGATTGTTTTTTCCACTCATCTGCATTAAGTTACGTTTTTCGACATTTAGAGCAAACTGCCATTCATCACACCAACTAGAAATTTTGTATAAATCATCTTGTTTGCTCCTACAGTCACTCAACGAGGACGCCTTCCCGTATGCCACAGCACCATCAGCAAACAGAGGACTCATTTTTCAAATCAAAAGATATTCGGATTTACTTTCACAGATAGTCCGTACCCTAAAACCTAGTAGCAATTCACACACTTGTGGAGTGTGGGCTGATTTGAAATTTTCTGGTACATTACAGCTGCAAAGCTGAATGCCGTATCAGTACTCGAACCTGGGAGTTTTGCCCTTTGTGGGTAAGTGCTGTACCGACAGAACTAACCAAACACGACTCACGACCTGTGCCCCCAGCCTTAAATTTGTATTCGATGTTAGCAAATTTCTCTTCTTAGAAATGCTTTCCTTGCCATAGCCAGTCTATATTTTACATCCTCTCTACTTCGACGATCATCAGTTATTTTGCTCCCCAAATAGCAAAACTCATCTACTACTTTAAGTGTCTCATTTCCTAATCTATTTTCCTCAGCATCTCCTGATTTAATTCAGCCACATTCCATTGTCCTCGTTTTGCTTTTGTTAACGTTCACCTTATATCGTCCTTTCAAGACACTGTCCATTCCGTTCAACTGCTCTTCTAGGTCCTTTGCTGTCTCTGACAAACCTCAAAGTTTTTATTTCTTCTCCATGGATTTTAATTCCACTCCAAATTTTTCTTTTGTTTCCTTTACTGCTTGCTCAATATACAGATTGAATAACATCGCGGATAGGCTACGACCCTGTCTCACTCTCTTCCCAGTCACTGCTTCTCTTTCTGTCCCTCGACTCTTATAACTGCCATTTGGTTTCTGTACAAACTGTAAATAGCCTTTTGCTCCCTGTATCTCATCCCTGCCACCTACAGAACTTGAAGGAGAGTATTCCAGTCAACATTATCAAAAGCTGTCTCTAAGTCTACAAATGTTAGAAAGGTAGGTTTGCCTTTCCTTAATCTATCTTCTAAGATAGGTCGTACGGCCAGTATTACCTCGCGAATTCCAACATTTCTACAGAATCCTAATTGATCTTCCCCGAGGTCGGCTTCTGCCAGTTTTTCAATTCGCCTGTAAAGATTTCGTGTTTGTATTTTGCAACCGAGACTTATTAAACTGATATTTCGGTGATTTTCACGCCAGTCAACACCTGCTTTCTTTGGGATTGGAATTATTATTTTCTTCTTAAAGTCTGATGGTATTTCGCCTACCTCATACATCTTGCTCACCAATGGAAGGGTTTTGTCATGGCCGACTCACCCAAGGCTATCAGTAGTTCTAATAGAATGTTGTCTACTCCCGGGGCTTTTTTTCGATTTAGGTCTTTCAGTGCTCTGTCAAATACTTCATGCAGTACCATATCTCCCATTTCTTCTTCATCTATGTCCTTATCAATATCCATAATATTGCCCTCAAGTACCTCGCCTTGTGTAGACCCTCTACTCTTTCTTGAAACAATTATTTGATCCAGTTATATAGGTGCTTCCGTGTATAGCGATTTTGCGACTATGGCGTGTGGGGCCTGAAGATGGCATCAATGTAATGCCGAAACTGGTAGCATATAAGAAGTTCATAAAATAAGTTTCTAAAATACATACGGATTTTGGTAAATTATTGTATCAGGAAATACATGCCAGCCGTTGTCCCACAGTCCATAATGAATCAACAAAGAACTCTAAATACTCCTCCTATCTTTCAGCTTTCCCTTCTTTGCTCAGGATTGGTTTTCCATCTGTGCTCTTGATATTCATACAGGTGGTTCTCTTTTCTCCAAAGGTCTCTCTAATTTTCCTGTAGGCAGTATCTATCTTACCCCCAGTGATATATGCTTCTACATCCTTACATTTGTCCTGTAGCCATCCCTGCTTAGCCATTTTGCACTTCCTGTCAATCTCACCTTTGAGACGTTTGTATTCCTTTTCGCTTGCTTCATCTACTGCATTTTTAGATACTCTGCTTTCATCTATTAAATTCAATATCTCTTGCGTTACCCAAGGATTTCTAATAGCCCTCGTCCTTTTACCTACTTGTCAGAAGTGTATATTGCCTAAATAAGACTTTTATTACAATCGCAGAAGATTGTGTATATCCTACATTACACAATAGTGACGACAGATTGGTCGACGAAGGATTTATGACCATACAGAGGCAGCAAAACTTTTTTTCGTTCAGAAATCCAGCCGGGAATAACCTCTGCCGAACTAATGCTGGTGGAACGCCAGCACGATCGTGCTGGCACGTAAGCGATATACGATTCTAGCCCAAAAGAAACTTATTGCTTACTTCAGTGAATGAAACTCACTGTTTTATATTCAATATCCCGTCTGAACATGTGGAAAAACATACAATTTGTGTCTCTACGCGATATAAAAGTACCGTATTGTGTGTTTTTGTGGTATTTAAGCAGTTACATCCCATTGTTTTTTGAATTTCCGCCTTATTTTCGATTATATTGGGGCTCTATAATGCATCGCTTCAGAGCTAAGGGTACATCATCGACACTGTGAAACAAATCACTTCTACTGGAAGCTCTTTGCTCTCCATCTTATGGAAGGAGGTAGTACAGACCCAAACGAGAAACAATTGTCTGTTAAACATGGGCCCCGTAATACATACTTTGAGGGCTATAAGCACTCGCTCAGTAGAAGCGATGTGTTTCACAGTGGCGAAGATGGACAAGTGCTCATAGCTCTTAAGGTATGCACTGCACAGTCCATGTTTACTGAACATTTTTTCTTATTTGGCCCATGCTACTACCTTTCAAAATATCGAAACCAAATAGCTTACAGTAGGTGAGATTTGTTTCACAGTATCAAAGATGAAGAAGTGTTCATAGTTCTTAAAGTATGCGTTTTAGAGCCTATGTTTACTAGAATTTTTTCCTTCGAGCGATTGTTCCTGTCATATCCCTGAATACTGAACATTTCTCCTCGGACAACCGCTACAACGAATGGACAGAATTTGATCTCCGTGGAGTCATGGAGGTGAGGCATCAGGGCGACTTCAATATAAATTTACGGATAGGACTTGTCGGTGACAGTGTCAAAGGACCATACACTTTATTAAACAGATTAACAGGTGCTGTGTTTCGTTTCTGCGCGCTACTGGAGAACGTTAACCTTGCAGAAAGACAACGGCTGTGGTTTATGAGCCATGGGATACCACCCAGCTTCCCAGTTTTCTACAGATCCCGAGATTTCACCTCACCGAAAAGTTTAACGGGGTTTGGATTGATCGAGGAGGTTCGGTAGCTTGGTCTCCCCGCCTATCGAATCCGTTGGATTTCTAGCTGTGGGGACATTTTATGGCATTGGTATATGCCCAACCCATCGACAATATGCAAACATTACAGTAGCATGTGACAAATGCATGTGACACAATCTGAATAAAGCCAGGATTATTTGAAAAAGTGCATGATTCAATGCAAAGAAGGGCTGGAGGATGTGTCAGGATCCGTGTAAACGTATGCAGCTCAGCCTACTGTGTTTACTTCTACATAACAGACCAAGGGAATGAGAGAACAGATTGATCCATAACCCAGAAGGTGTTGGTTTCAGGGCATATCTTTACAGGAATTCTCCCTCTTGTTTTGACCAATGCTCTAGGATCTTCTGAATAATTGCGCGCAGCAGAAATGCTCGTTCTCAACAAAGTGAAATCCTCTCTTTACCATCATATATTACTACCGTGTTTTCTAAACCTTTTTTCTGTATCAGGAACCCGTCTTTTGAATAATCTTCCTCAAAAAATCAGAGGAACTTAATTCTTTCCAGACTTCAAAAGACAGTTAATGGTCGGCCTTATATCAAAATAGCCATCCTTCCCATATACACTGTGCAACAAAATTGAGGGATCACTTTTTCGAAACACCGTAACTGTCTCCCATCGCGAAGCATAAGTTAGAAATTTGGCTCAAAGGTGCTTCAGTAATGGTGTAAAAGCATGGCGCCCCTCAACGTCACCATCGGGCTCGCATAATAGTCTTACGCGACAAACTTATTCTTGCAAAGTCCTCTATTGATGTGGATACATTTCTTTAGTGGCCATCACAATCTCTTCTTTTGCAAAGCATCTTTCACTACACGGCGTTACTTTCTTGGCTATATGGAGAGCTGTTCTGTTGCTCAGACGGACAGACACGGTACTTTGATAGTCCTCCACATCAGTGCATTCCTTTTATTCCGGTACTACTGCGACACTTTTCTCTCCTTGATAGTTCTCATATTCATTTGCGTGCTGCACAGAATAATGACGTTGTAAATTACATTCCTTGATACTTCGTATCTCTTTGTTATATACTAAACACTTTACAAGTTCACCGCAACGCACCAACGCACTGTCGAATAGAATTAATGTGACCATCTGTCAGAAAGTTATAGAAGTGCGAGGAAAAAGTCTTGCTGGTAGATGCCATCGTGCCAAGGAAAATGAACTGCTTTTAGGGGAGAACATGATCCCCAAGGACAGATACGTACTTGTGTTGATCCATTTTGCCTTCCATAATGACGAGATTACCCAGGTAATGCCACGAAAACATAGCCCAGATTATAACGCTCATCGGAAACGCTGCAGGAGCGTATTCATTGCTCCTGCAGTGTGTGGCCTAGAATTGGCATGAAGAAGGAACTGCTCACACAGTTGTGTTATGTGGGCTGCATGACACATGCGAAAGCTCTAACCAGGCCCTCAAACTTGGTGGGAGATGCTATTCCCTACGCATCTTTACGTGCTCACTGTTCACTCAACACTGAAAAGAGTGACGCAACACGATCGACGGGCATACTAGAAACACTGCCCAACACATCTGGTCAAAGCTTTAACGGGTTTTCCCAGTGGTTTCCATTTTGCGACCGATCGGAACTTACTTTCTAGACAACCCTCGTATTAAACTTTTTGTTTATTCAAAATGGTTCAAATGGCTCTGAGCACTATGGGACTCAAATTCTGAGGTCATTAGTCCCCTAGAACTTAGAACTAGTTAAACCTAACTAACCCAAGGACATCACACACATCCATGCCCGAGGTAGGATTCGAACCTGGGACCGTAGCGGTCGCGCGGTTCCAGACTGAAGCGCCTAGAACCGCTCGGTCAGAACGGCCGTCATGGAACAATGACGATGATCACAATAATCTGACTGGGTGGTATGGAATAGTACTTTTCCGTAAAGACAGAAAAATTTGCTGCTCCGGTTTACTTGTGCTCGCCAAACTATTGCCATCCAGAACACACTGGACTCGCATTTGATAGGACGACGGTTCAAACCCGCGTCCGGCAGTCCTGATTTAGGTTTTACGTGCTTTCCCTAAATCGTTTCAGTCAAGTGCCGGGACGGTTCCTTTGAAAGGTCAGGGCCGACTTTCTTCCCCATCCTTCCCTATTCCGTCGGGCCGATGACCTCGCTGTTTGTTATCCTCTCCCAAATCAACCAACCAACCGTCGAGAGCGCTACAGCTGACTGAAACCTTGTGTTCCGTTGCTCTAGGCAACATTGTAGTGCCCAGCTCATGTCTGATGTCACACGGATTAACGGGCTGGCTCTTCGCTCCGACACGTCATACCGCCTGAAGCTGTCCTCTGATTCAGACTTTAGTTCAAGTACCTCAGGGGAAGCATGCTCATCCTACAGAAGGTAGAAAGTCGCGCGAGCCACCCGACCGCAGTAGTGCTAATTAAGACCAGAGCGAACACTTCCCCACACTCTGTTGTTGTGTGCACCCGTCAGCACTTTGCCTACGTCTGCCGAGCTCTCCCCTGCCCCCTTCCCCTCCATCCCCCCCCCCCCTTTTCCTCTTTCCCCACTCCGCCACCCCAAAGCCAGTTCCGCTGGCAGTGAACCTGACAGTATTTTTGAAGAACGCGCCGCTATAAAACTGAGACCTATTTATTTTCGTGTGGACGACGGCGCTCGCCAAGCGGAAAGCTACACCAGTTTTAGAAGCGGCCGCCGCCGCTGACAGGCTATCGAGTTGTTTGGGAAAGCTGTGCGACTGGAATTTACGCCTCCACTAACCAGGGAAGCACCCTGAGAGGAGCGTCCGTCAACAGCGGCAGTTAGGAAGCTCCGGGCTTCTTCTGGCGCATCGTGATGGGAAGGGGCGAGGACCAAGGGGCGGAGACCGCTTAACGCCAGCGTTCCGTGCAACTCCGCATTCACAGTCTGCCGAGTAATGGAATTTATTTATTTATCCTGTCAAGATTATGGCCATCTGGGCCGCTCTTACATCTGACCAGGCTTTCTACATATTTTACCTCAAACGCGGTATCTCTTACATCTGATATGAAACCCACCTTCACTAATATTTATGACGTAAATGGTGGGAACAGTAACAGAAAAAAAATCCAGTTTACGTTCGTTCATGAAAATTAGAACACGAATTGCTGGCACATAGACTGAAACAACGAGCGTTGGCAGCAACTGGCGTGAGAGAAAGAGCAATGCGATAAAACACAAATAATGAAAATAGGAAAATTTATTGGCAACATTAGACTGATTGAGAAACCAAATGAGAAAGAAGTGTAACTACGAGAAATGGGATCATGTGTGTTTGAGAGAGGGATCTGTTCATGTAAGCCACTTTTTTTTGAGAAAAATTGTGAGGTTGACAAAGTCTTAGTACTGAAGCTTACCGTTCGGTACGCCTATCGAAGAACAAAACTGCCGTGCGCCACGCGGCAAAACCATCCTGCAGAGAGGCGCAACATACACTACTGGCCATTAAAACTGCTACACCAAGAATAAATGCAGATGATAAACGGGTACTCATTGGACAAATATATTATACTGGAACTGACATGTGATAACATTTTCACGCAATTTCGGTGCATAGATCCTAAGAAATCAGTACCCAAAACAACCACCTCAGACCGTAATAACGGCCTTGATACGCCAGGGCATTGAGTCAAACAGTGCTTGGATGGCGTGTACAGGTACAGCTGCCCATGCAGCTTAAACACGATACCGCAGTTCATCAAGAGTAGTGACTCGCGTACTGTGACGAGCCAGTTGCTCGGCCACCATTGACCAGAAGTTTTCAGTTGGTGAGAGATCTGGAGAATGTGCTGGCCCGGGCAGCAGTCGAACATTATCTGTATCCAGAAAGGCCCGTACAGGGCCTGCAACATGCGGTCGTGCATTATCCTGCTGAAATGTAGGGTTTCGCAGGGATCGAATGAAGGGTAGAGCCACGGGTCGTAACACATCTGAAATGTAACGTCCACTGTTCAAAGTGCCGTCAACGCGAACATGAGGTGACCGAGACGTGTAACCAACGGCACACCTTCCCTTAACGCTGGGTGGTACGCCAGTATGGCGATGACGAATACACGCTTCCAATGTGCGTTCACCGCGATGTCGCCAAACACGGATGCGACCATCATGATGCTGTAAACAGAGCCTGGATTCGTCCGAAGAAATGACGTTTTGCCATTCGTGCACCCAGGTTCGTCGTTGAGTACACCATCGCAGGCGCTCCTGTCTGTGAGGCAGCGCCAAGGGTTACCGCAGCCATGGCCTCCGAGCTGGTAGTCCTTGCTGCTGCAAACGTCGTCGAACTGTTCGTGCAGATGGTTGTTATCTTGAAAACGTCCCCATCTGTTGACTCAGGGATCGAGACGTGGCTGCACGATCCGTTACAGCCATGTGGATAAGATGCCTGTCATCTCGACTGCTAGTCATACGAGGCCATTGGGATCCAGCACGACTTTCCGCATTACCCTCCTGAATCCACCGATTCCATATTCTGCTAACAGTCGCATCTCGAGCAATGCGAGCAGCAATGTCGCGATACGATAAACCGCAATCGCGATAGGCTACAATTTGACCTTTATCAAAGTCGGAAACGTGATGGTACGCATTTCTCCTCCTTACACGAGGCATCACAACAACGTTTCACCAGGCAACGCCGGTCAACTGCTGTTTGTGTATGAGAAATCGGTTGGAAACTTTCCTCGTGTCAGCACGTTGTAGGTGTCGCCACCGGCGTCAACCTTGTGTGAATGCTCTGAAAAGCTAATCATTTGCATATCACAGCATCTTCTTCCTGTCGGTTAAATTTCGCGTCTGTAGCACGTCATCTTCGTGGTGTAGCAATTTTAATGGCCAGTAGTGTATAAGACTCAGTCAAAAAGGTTGTGAAAGGATGTGGCAACAGAGCGTCATCGACGTCCGACTCGATTATTTTTTAAAGGCCCTTCCGGTTCTGATCAGACGCTATATGGGGCACACACATCAAGGTCTGTGTTATGCTTCCACCTTACGGCACGCAAATAGTTCCCATGTGAACAATCATCCGCCATAAGCGGCTCCACTCCAAGTGTATCAATTTCAACAGTCATTTCGGCAGAATGAACACTGCGCTTCCAGAAAGGACCAGACGTATGAACGGTTGCTACCCAAAAAAATCCAACTGGACAGTCTGCTAGTTATGTGGTCAGTCTTCACTGGATGCGGTACTAGACCAGAGTTCAAAGACTGATCATTGCAAGTGAACTTTGCACTAGGTTGCTACGCAAACGTAATGTACAATTTTTAAAACATATTATTGTAAACTGTCAATAATTTGTGTTGCGCTGAGCTTTTGCCGCAGGCTGCCGAAGCCTATTTGGTCGTATGACAAAGCTATGTAGTTGCCATATGTAACAAAGTCAGCTTGCAACAGCAACTATTTTCTGTGGTTGGTGGTTATCTTTCTTTCACTTTTATGTTCGTCGCCAAGTACATTTGGTAAATGCAGCAGGAATTATTTATGTGAGTGCCCCAGAGGACGTTATTTTTTCATTATACTAACAGTGGCCATCGTCTCCCAAAGTTGGCATTTCCTCAGTTACGAAATTTATTAAAGCGACTCCTAGGTTACAGATTAAAACATTAAGGTTTGCCGGCGATATAACCATTCGAGTTTGTTGTAAGGATGACGTGGGAGGCCCATTGACGGATATGAACAGCATACCCAGCACACAATATGTCATGAAGAGGATTAAGACTAAGTTGTAGGTGATGAAGAGTGGTAGAAAGGCGAATCAAAAACGTCTTCACCATGAAAACTGGAAACCACACAGTAATTGGAGAAACTGATGCTTTGTCCTGTCTAGTAACTAAGATTACTCCGAATGAACGAAGGAAGGAAGATATCAGCAGTGGAAATGAGGAAGAAGTTCCTGTATCGCTATTTTTTTTTGTCTGATAATGTGATCATACCTCGAAACATGTTGCATATTAAATAACCTAAGAAAGATTGTGCCTGGCAGCAGCCACTGAAAAATATGTTTATAATTTCAACAAACCGTCACGGTCGAATTACAAGTATGGCTTAAAAGAACATAACAATAGAAAAATAAAACTGGCCCAGGACATATTTCATGCATTTTATGAGAGGTAACGCAGTTCACATCGTCCGCATCTGGGTGGATGATTGTAGGTTGTGTTGTATAGCATACCATGCATGAAATACGCTGTGCAACGCAATTAAAGAGTCACTTTCTCGAAATGCTGTAATTGTGTCCCCTTGCGACGCTGAAGTTTGAAATTTGGCTCAAAGGTGCCTTCGGTCTTCCTCTGTAATGGCGCAGAAGGGTGGCGCCCTCTGACGTCAACCTCTCGCTCGGAGTGTCGACATGTGCGATAAAAAAGGGAGGGCTCAGAAATTCCTGTGACGTGACATCATTAACCCACCCGAGGGTGACGTCACAAGGCGCCAAGCTATTTTACCGTTACAAGGGAAGGTTGTATCACCTTTCAACCAAATTTCAAACGTCTACCTCACGATCCCCCCCCCCCATGAACCATAGACATTGTCGTTGATGGAGAGGCTTGCGTGCCTCAACGACGATACAGATAGCAGTACCGTAGGTGCAACCACAACGGAGGGGTATCTGTTGAGAGACCAGACAAACGTGTGGTTCCTGAAGAGGGGCAGCAGCCTTTTCAGTAGTTGCAGGGGCAACAGCCTGGATGATTCACTGATCTGGCCTTGTAACACTAACCAAAACGGCCTTGCTGTGCTGGTACTGCGAACGGCTGAAAGCAAGGGGAAACTACAGCCGTAATTTTTCCCGAGGGCATGCAGCTTTACTGTATGGTTAAATGATGATGGCGTCTTCTTGGGTAAAATATTCCGGAGGTAAAATAGTCCCCCATTCGGATCTCCGGGTGGACACTACTCAGGAGGACGTCGTTGTCACGAGAAAGAAAACTGGCGTTCTACGGATCGGAGCGTGGAATGTCAGATCCCTTAATCAGGCAGGTAGGTTAGAAAATTTAAAAACGGAAATGGATACGTTAAATGGTTCATATGGCTCTGAGCACTGTGGGACTTAACAGACTTAACATCTATGGCCATCAGTACCCTAGAACTTAGAACTACTTAAACCTAACTAACCTAGGGACATCACACAACACCCAGTCATCACGAGGCAGAGAAAATCCCTGACCCCGCCGGGAATCGATCCCGGGAACCCGGGCGTGGGAAGCGAGAACGCTACCGCACGACCACGAGCAGCGGACTGATGCGTTAAAGTTAGATATAGTGGGAATTAGAGAAGTTCGGTGGAAGGAGGAACAAGACTTTTGGTAAGGTGAATACAGGGTTATAAATACAAAATCAAATAGGGGTAATGCAGGAGTAGGTTTAATAATGAATAAAAAATAGGAGTGCGGGTGGCTACTACAAACAGCATAGTGAACGCCTAATTGTGGCCAAGATAGACATGACACCCACGCCTACTACAGTAGTACAACTTTATATGCCAACTAGCTCTGCAGATGATGAAGAAATTGCAGAAATGTATGACGAGATAAAAGAAATTATCCAGACTAAAATTTAATAGTCATGGGTGACTGGAATTCGATAGTAGGAAAAGGAAGATAAGGAAACGTACTAGGCGAATTTGGATTGGGGGTAAGAAATGAAAGAGGAAGCCGCCTGGTAGAGTTTTGCACAGAGCATAACTTAATCATAGCTAACACTTGGTTCAAGAAACATAAAAGAAAGGATGTTTACATGGAAGAAGCCTGGAGATACTGACAGCTTTCAGATAGATTAGATAATGGTAAGACAGAGATTTAGGAACAGGTTTTAAATTGTAAGACATTTCCAGGGGCAGATGTGGACTCTGACTACAATCTATTGGTTATGACCTGTAGATTAAAACTGAAGAAACTGCAAAAACGTGGCAATTTAAGGAGATGGAACCTGGATAAACTGACTAAACCAGAGATTGTACAGAGTTTCAGTGAGAGCATAAGGGAACAACTGACAAGAATGGGGGAAAGAAATACAGTAGAAGAAGAATGGGTAGCTTTGAGCGACGAAGTAGTGAAGGCAGGAGAAAATATAAAAATGCAGCAAGTGAAGCAGGCAAAAAGGAATACAAACGTCTCAAAAATGAGATCGACAGGAAGTGCAAAATGGCTAAGCAGGGATGGCTAGAGGACAAATGTAAGGATGTAGAAGCTTATCTCACTAGGGGTAAGATAGATACTGCCTACATGAAAATTACAGAGACCTTTGGAGAAAAGACGACCACTTGTATGAATACCAAGAGCTGAGATGGAAACCCAGTTCTAAGCAAAGAAGGGAAAGCAGAAAGATGGAAGGAGTATATAGAGGGTCTATTCAAGGGCGATGTACTTGAGGGCAATATAATGGAAATGGAAGAGGATGTGGATGAAGATGAAATGGTAGATATGATACAGCGTGAAGAGTTTGACAGACCACTGAAAGACCTAAGTCGAAACAAGGCCCCGGGAGTAGACTACATTCCATTAGAACTACTGATAGCCTTGGGATAGCCAGGCCTAACAAAACTCTACCATCTAGTGAGCAAGATGTATGAGACAGGCGAAATACCTTCAGACTTCAAGAAGAATATAATAATTCCAATTCCAAAGAAAGCAGGGGTTGACAGATGTGAAAATTACCGAACTATCAGTTTAATAAATCTCGGATGCAAAACACTAACGCAAATTCTTTACAGACGAATGGAAAAACTGGTAGAAGACAACCTCGAGGAAGATCAGTTTGGATTCCGTAGAAATGCTAGAACACGGGAGGCAATACTGCTCCCTACGGCTTATCTTAGAAGCTAGATTAAGGAAAGGCAAATCTACATTTCTAGCACTTGTAGACTTAGAGAAAGCTTTTGACAATGTTAACTGGAATATTCCCTTTCAAATTCTGAAAGCGGCAGGGGTAAAATACAGCGAGCGAAAGGCTACTTACAATTTGTACAGAAACCAGATGGCAGTTATAAGGGTCGAGGGACATGAAAGGGAAGCAGTGGTTGGGAAGGGAGTGAGACAGGGTTGTAGCCTCTCCCCGATGTTATTCAATCTATATATTGAGCAAGCAGTAAAGGAAACAAAAGAAAAATTCGGAGTAGGTATTAAAATCCATGGAGAAGAAATAAAAACTTTGAGGTTCGCCGATGACATTATAATTCTGTCAGAGGCAGCAAAGGACTTGGAAGATCAGTCGAACGGAATGGACGGTGTCTTGAAAGGAGGATATAAGATGAACATCAACAAAAGCGAAACGAGGATAATGGAATGTAATCGAGTTAACTCGGGTGATGCTGAGGCACCTAGATTAGGAAATGAGACATTTAGAGTAGTAAAGGAGTTCTGCCATTTGGGGAGCAAAATAACTGATGATGGTCGAAGTAGAGAGGATATAAAATGTAGACCTGCAATGGCAAGAAAAGCGTTTCTGAAGAAGAGAAATTTGTTAATATCGAGTATAGATTTAAGTGTCAGGAAGCCGTTTCTGAAAGTATTTGTATGGAGTGTAGCCATGTATGGAAGTGAAATATGGACGATAAATAGTTTGGACAAGAAGAGAATAGAAGCTTTCGAAATGTGGTACTACAGAAGAATGCTGAAGATTAGATGGGTAGATCACATAACTAATGAGGAGGTATTGAATAGAATTGGGTAGAAGAGGAGTTTGTGGCACAACTTGACTAGAAGAAGAGATCGGTTGGTAGGACGTGTTCTGAGGCATCAAGGGATCACCAATTTAGTATTGGAAGGCAGCGTGGAGGGTAAAAATCGTAGAAGGAGACCAAGAGATGAATACACTAAGCAGATTCAGAAGGATGTAGGCTGCGGTAGGTACTGGGAGATGAAGCAGTTTGCGCAGGATAGAGTAGCATGGAGAGCTGCATCAAACCAGTCTCAGTACTGAAGACCACAACAACAACAACACCTCACGATGGCAGACAATGAGGTCGTTTCGAAAAATGATCCTTTAACTGTGTTGCGCATTGTATTTTTGGGACCAGTATTATTCCTGACATGCCAATAATGATCACAATCCACGCCCTTCTCTACAGCCTTCTAAAGAACATAAAAAGTCGATAACGCTTTATTGTTGTTTGTTTCATTTCTGACTGCGGAGGATATCTCGGCAACATTTTGAATTCTTCTTCGAAAGCTTTGCAGTAGGTGTGCTCAGAAATTAAGGACGAAGACTAAAGAAATATGTATAAACATCTAAGTAAAAAAATTACTCCCTGAGCACAATGCTGAACGAATATCATAATTAGACATGAAATTCGTTGTTCGTTTCAAGATTTGTTTATATTCAGCGCTTCCTTCTAGCTAGCCGCTCTGAAAGACCGTAACATAACCAAGTGTCTTCGCTGTCACTTTTCTTACAGTTTGAATTTCCTCGACTTTCATTTCTTCTTTGTTGTTATCCTCTGTGACATCCCTCAGAAACCCATTGTTCAGTTTCCAGAAGAAGAGTTCAGAACCTCGTACGTACTCACTCCATTTACTTCAGTGAAACCATGTCATTATCTCTTTAGCGTCTCTGTTAATTTCACTGTCCAGTATCAGGGAGCAGTGTTCTCCATTCAAGATCGGAGTGGCACCATCTGAATGTCGAACCGTCGACAGAACGCGCAAGTGGTGATCCATTCTATTGCTTCACAAAAGTGATGTCTGAAGGCGTAAACGAAAGATCGATAGTTTTATTCGAGTCAATTATGGAAGGTTAATGACCGGAAACAGCATCAGTACATTGAAACAATAATCACTGAAAACTGAAGATGTCATTTAACCTTATTTATTGCACCTCCAGTGAAACACTTCAACGCCCTCGCATTTTATGCTGGTGCCTCTTATAGGTTTCAATTTATAATAACTTGTAAAGTTTCCTCCAAAAAAGTAGTGTGCATCGATACTTAGTGTGTTAAGCCAGAAGGACTTTTTGCATCGCTAGATCGAATGTAGGATCAGACATGTACTTCAAAAGTAAACGTATTTCCTCCAGATCAAAAATGTGGTTTGGTGAGTAGCCTTTGTGTCAAAATTTATTTGACTACTATTATAAATTCCATCTCTCCGAGTCCGTCACTGCTCCCTCCTCATCAGCTTGATGTTGTGGAAGCCAAATCGATGCTTCAACTATTGATCCAACATTAAGTTGAATAAAAATGGTGACGGAGTGTCCTATTCTTTACCGAGACTTGCAAAGAAACTTTCAGTTTCACAATGAGAGAATAATAATAAAGTGACTAAGATCAAAAACACATGAGCATGGAAGTCAACGATGTTGGTACGTCACTAGACGCAGGCCTAGTTTGACTGAGGTGGCAACAACTGTACACTTCTGTACTGGATATCTTCACACTTCACACAGACCCCATTAACATGTAGTAATGAGTACGCTTTGCAGGATCATATAGTCTTATCTCATTTCTGCAAATCTTCACTCCTAACTCCGGAAAAGAAAGAGGGAAGATAGGACAATCAAGGAATATTAATGAGTGACGTGTTGGCCGAGTTCCTTCAGCGCAACTTCTTGATAGTAATCTTCTTCGATATCTCAGCTCTATACGACAATTTACATATTGAGATGCTATTAAAAGACTACTAAGGAAGTGTATATCATCCACGACGGAAGTCGATTACAAAATACTACTCCGACTAATTTGAATACGCCACTCTGGGAATCTTATTAGACAGGGTAATCAAAAGTGATTGATAGCGTTCAAAGTTGAGATCCTTACGTCGCCAAAGATTTATTTGGTGAGTGCGAGTGTGCCACAGAAATGCTTAACAATGTGCTGGGAGGAAACATGTGCGTGACATAAAGTCTCACTACTAAAATTACTAGAGCGCACTTTCCATGAACAGCCACGAAATATATAACTCCCTCCTTATTCTCCCGCGACTCACATATGATCACGAAGGTAATCTAAGAGGAACTCAGCTTCCGACAGCAGGGCACAGGCAATTGTTCTTTCCGCGCGCTAGCTACGAGTGGAATAGGAAGAGGGAGAATAAGATACTGACATACTAAGTATCTCCCGGCTCACACTGTACGGTTACTAGCGAAGTTCTCCTACTATTATGTTAAGTGTATGAAGTTTTCTGACAAACTCCATGTGCGCTCACGGCACTAAATGCAATGGCCTTAGATATCCCAGTTACTTTGTTATCGCAGATGGACCAATTTATTGTGCACTGATGATTTGTCTCGTTAGAATAAGATGTTCTCGGGCTTCCAGCAGCGACATGAGATTAAAATTCAAGGAGCTACCGACCATTCACTCCTTGGCGATTGTTGAGTGGAATGACTGCTGATGGGCTGCTAGTACTCCCTTACATACTCTAGCTGCCGGCTGCGACGTCACTGGTGCCCATAGTATCGCAATACATGTGCACACGTCCACTCCGCGTTCGATGTGCCCGCTTCAACCTCGCTATCACTGGATCTCAAGCCGCACTGAGCTCAACGCCGTCCTCTTCATTTAGTGTGCTGTCTGTAATTTTTTGTTTCGATGGCCTCTTTAATTACGAAGTTCCAGAAGCCGCCTGTCTATGGCGATGCCGTGGGTACCAGTGACGTCACAGCCGGCAGCTAGAGTGTAATATAAGAGCGTACCTGCAATCCATCAGCAGTCATTCCGCTTAACAACTCCCATGGAATGCTTGGTCGAAAGCTCATGGTATTTTAACCACTTGACATGGCTGGACGTCCTATAACATTTTACGTAATGTCACCGCCGCGAGGGACTGCGTTCTGCCTCATCAGAAATCTCTAAGGTCCAACATGATAACAGATCAAAATAAAATCACAAAGAATGACTTACTGTAGTCTCCGAACACTCCCACAGATAATGTAATAAAGGCGGAAATGTCAGTACGTTAAAGATAAGTTTAAAACCACCTCAGGAGGCACAGATTTTATACCATGGCATGCAACTCACTGTGTTCAATTCCTATAAGTCTGTATTTCTGATTATCTGTAATTTCGCAAGAGTGACTGAGTATTCAGTCTTAATCTGTCGATATGAGAGAGACAATCCTACCATATTAAAGGTACCCTGTAAACACGTGTATGCGAAGTCATAATCATTTAGAACCAGCCAATACTTCACTAAACTGGATACATAACGTCACAGCTATATCGCGCGCCTGGCCTAAGGATCCGCTTCTCTTATCCATCGAATGTTTCATGTAATTTGAAGTGATGCTTGAAAATGATGTGATGAAAGGAGATATCTAATTCGGAATGGGTAACGGATGCGTTTCATTAGTTGTTTATTCGAGGCACTCTACAGTGAGAAGCTTAAGTAAATATTTACTGCGTGCAGTATGTTTTATACCTTGAATATTATCTTCAAACGAGTCACTGAAAGAGCAAGGCAACACACACGTCCACCGCGAGAAGTGTGTTCGTCTAAACAAAGCTATACCAGCAACTAACTAAGCATTCGCCGCCAAACACTTCCCTCCCATTTCGCACTGTCCGGGGTCAGAATAGCATTTTTCCTTTCATTGTTGTGGTGTGCAGGTCTTCAAATGAATTAATAAGTATTTGTCTAAAAAAATACATGTGAGTGTATGCGATTGGCAGATGCTCCCTTTTAACGAAAAAGAATTTCAAAGCTGAAGGGTTAGGGCAAGCTAAAGTTTCACTACCAAAAGGAGATATTACAATGTACTGTAAAAGAGTTTATAGCTTAATGTAAGAATGATGACGTAATGACCTGAAAAAAAAAGTAGGAATGTGACGGTGCAGAACAATGGAACGTTTGAGTCAGAAAGTGCACGCCTGAGACCGTGTTCTTATATCACTCCAGCCAAATAAATTCTAGGATGATTAAAAAATGATTCAAAGGGCTCTGAGCACTATGGGACTTAACATCTGAGGTCATCAGTCCCCTAGAACTTAGAACTACTTAAACCTAACTAACCTAAGGACATCACACACATCCATGCCCGAGGCAGGATTCGAACCTGCGACCGTACGGTCGCGCGGTTCTATACTGAAGCGCCTAGAACCGCTCGGCCACACCGGCCGGCTTGGGATGATTACTTTAACGAGACTCATCCGTCTCTGTCGTACTCGGACGCTAAGGTTTCTTGGTTTGCATACTAGAAGTAGCTATTGCTGACATCTAGATGATTTTCTATCCAGCACACCAGATTGCTGTGATTTTTGTAGTGACGTTGATGAAATCATCGTGTTCTTCGGGACAGGGCACAGAAAATGTGAATCTGCGGAACTGAACGGGCTCTCAAGACATTTTGAGGTTACTTCATTCTCCCCAGTTTCATTGTATGATCCACGCTGAATGACTTTCATCATTGCGTATAGTCTTAAGGCCTTACAGCACAGTTTTTCATACTTAGAACATTACTTCCTTTTGCACTTTTCAGTGTTAGTCTCTAGCTGGATATGTACATATTTTCAACGTTTTCTTGTCAATTCTTATTATGTGAAATATTGTAAACTAATATTCTTGCAAATCATTGAAAACAACATCTGTAAATTTTGTGAGTATACATCAGTGATCTCTATAGTACCTGGATGTACATCTCTGATGTCAGAGCATGGCACTTCGACGTGCCTGCGGATTCTTGTCATCTGCATAGTCCGCCTTCTGTAATTAGGCAAAATATTTCCACCAACCTTTTCGTGATGAGGAAATCTTTATTTATTTCTTGCTTTGAACGTAATATCAATACGCGATTAGAAGGCTGATGTTAGACTAAATCGAAAAGTCTTTTTAATTTTTTGTTCTCGTGACATTTCGTGGCAGCCATGTTGTAATTAGGCAGGAAACGAAATACGAGCATCTTTGGCCAGCACTTGCAGACAGCTGGAATACTACCACAGTCTAACATAATAGTCGCGACACTCCGTCTGGTTTTTATTACCCACTGCGATTGAGCGAGCCAAGCCGCCAGGAGTTCAGCGAGATCTTGTGAAAGCGACAGCGAATCATAAATTAGTTTGTAGAATTTTGATTTTCTTGTAATCTAAAGATATTTACTGGAGAACGTCGTGTTCTTTAAGAACAAAAAATTGCTACCAAACAGCCGAAGACCTGACCTTGAACAGAGAGGAGTTGGATATCTACTCAAAAACTTGAAGCTTCCTTCGCTACACATTCAGTCAAATCGGTGAATATGGAACATAAGGCTCGTGTTTGGAAAGTAATACCTACATTATTTAACGTAGCAGACGAGAAGTCACAACTGTAGCTGAAGCAAAAACCACACAGACGTGATAATAAAAGAACAAAAGCAATGAAACTGTTTCCCAGCACAGAAGAAACCAGTTCCACAATTGTTGTTGCATCTGAGCGACAAACGGCAAGACTCTTCAACCCATCAGCTTTTGAAACAAAAGCAATTACATTTTTGTATTACAAAATCGATGTGTGTAAGGCTGTACGAAACATAAGGCTCCCTAAAAGGTTGTTACATGTCAAGGAAAGTGCCTGACAAAACAACAACAGACAACAAAAGAAATATATTCTTCTCATGAATGAAAAATGTGTTTGTATTTTCTTGTTTTCAGTGGAGTAAGCTGCAGTTATACATACACTCATCAAAAAAAGTTTTGCATCACCCCGGTTCCCAGAACTCCTGAAGATAGACGTTGACTGTGGATATTGTATCACAGACACAGTCTCTTTGACTGTTCAGAGATGTTACTAAACCCGGCCAAAGATGTAAACAATCATATATGAGCAGCGTCTATTAGACGGAGGGGATCCGACAGTCGATCAGTTCCAGTCAATCTACCAATCGCATTCGCATTGTTACTTTGTGCCAGGAAGGACTCTCAACAAGGGAAGTGTCCATGCGTCTCGGAGTGAACCAAAGCGATGTTGTTCGGACATGGAGGAGTTACAGAGAGACAGGAACTGTCGATGACATGCCTCGTTTAGACCGCCCAAGGGCTACTAGTGCAGTGGATGACCGCTGCCTACCGATTATGGCTCGGAGGAACCCTGACAGCAACGCCACCATGTTGAATAATGCTTTTCGGCAGCCACAGGACGTCGTGTTACGACTCAAACTGTGCACAATAAAGCCGTCGGCACACGCACCGTGATGTCGAACGTCAACGTTGAGCGCGCTGAGTTCAACGTGGTGCTGAACGCTCAGGAATGATGCGACTTGTGCATACGGTACGTGGGCCCCAACGTCGTATACGCGATCACAACGCACTCCAGCGGCAGTTACGGGATGTTTATAGTTCGTAAATCACACTGTTTACTCAACGGGCGCGCGTAAAATTCCCACTTTAGTTCTATTAAAACGCACATTTCCTCCATCGTCCACGATAAGGAAAGTACCATGCCCAATCAGTAAGGACACAAGCTTATGAAACTTCCATTACAAACAGTGCGATACAAATTTGCAATACTTCTCCACATAAGATAAACATTATTTCATCATTCCCACATTTTAGTAAAACCCCAAGGTCAGTCTTACTTGATCACTGTTCCTACCCAGTGGCAGAATCTTTGCAATATGTTAATTACGAAGCGAAAAAAAAGGAGCAAAATATATTTATACAAGTAGCACTAGCTGTCCTGTAGATTAAACCAATCGAACAAACTCTGCCCTCGAAAAGAGGTGATCTTATATTTACATAACATCAAATATTATAGTATACACGTATATTAAACTAGTAAGAAAGTAGCAGAACCTAATAAAAACTCAAATGTTAGGGAAAAAATGTTCTAAAGTTCCGGGACGCGAACCACCGCACTGGGTTATACGATCAGTGACCCCGCTCACTATGCTAAACCGCCAACACACTACCAATAAGGAATCATAGCATGTTACGACATTCTGAAAACTTTAATCGTAGATATGTTACTGACTGAAATTTAATTGTAACAAATTGTACCAAGAACAATCGGTTTTGGGTGGATCTTCAGTGTGTCGCTGCCTTCAAATAGCATACTCTCATAATGCGCAAGTTACAATAATTCTTTTGCCACGAATATGATGTTTCTCATTATTTTATTGGAACGAATCACACAGTTAGCAATGGGTTTTCCAGTGACTCTCACTTTGCTGGTGCTCAGAAACTGCATATATACGTATAGGCCTGAAATGAATGCCAATATGGCGCTCACAACTATGTGCTGAAGGGAAATGGTGTGCATGTGACGTAGGTGGCGTTATGCCATCTCATTGGTCAACGCACAGACGCACGCTCAGAATATCTGACATGCTAGATATTGCTCTGCACGTTCGGAAAGACTCCCGAACGTGCTATTCCACGCTATGACGTCAGAAACTCGGCACGCTCAACGTTCTGATGCACGGTCCGTGTGCCGACGGCTTAAGGCTGCGTGATGCGCTACTTCACTCCCGACGTCCATGGCGAGGTCCATCTTTTCAACCACGACACCATGCAGTGCGGTACAGATGGGCTCAGAAACATGCCGAATGGATCGCTCAGGATTGGCATCACGTTCTCATTACCGATGAGTGTCGCATATGCCTTCAACCAGAAAATCGTTGGAGACGTGTTTGGAGGCAACCCGGTGAGGCTGAGCGCTTTGGACACACTGTCCAGCGAGTGCAGCAAGATGAAATTTCCCTGCAGTTTTGGGGTGGCATTATACGGGGCCGACATACGCCGCTGGTGGTCATAGAAGGAGCCGTAACGGCTGTGCGATGAGTGAATGCCATCCTCCGACCGATTGTGCAACCATATCGGCAGCATATTGGCGAGGCATGGAACGGCTGTGCGATGAGTGAATACCATCCTCCGACCGATTGTGCAACCATATCGGCAGCATATTGGCGAGGCATTCGTCTTTATGGACCACAATTCGTACCACCATCGTGCACATCTTGTGAATGACTTCCTTCAGGATAACGACATCGCTCGACTAGAGAGGCCAGCATGTTCTCCAGACATGAACCATATCGACCATGCCTGGGATAGACTGAAGAGGGCTGTTTATGGACGACGTGACCCACCAACCACTCTGAGGTTCAAATTGTTCAAATGGCTCTGAGCACTATGGGACTTAACTGCTGTGGTCATCAGTCCCCTAGAACTTAGAACTACTTAAACCTAACTCACCTAAGGACATCACACACATCCATGCCCGAGGCATGATTCGAACCGGCGACCGTAGCGGTCGCGCGGTTCCGGACTGTAGCGCCTAGAACCTCTCGGCCACTCAGGCCGGCCCACTCTGAGGGATCTAAGCCGAATCGCCGTTGTGGAGTGGGACAATCTGGACCAACAATGCCTTGATGACTTGTAGATAGTATGCCACGACGAATATAGCCATGCGTGAATGCAAGAGGACGTGCTGCTGTGTATTAGAGGTACCGGTGTGTACAGCAGTCTGGACTACCATCTCTGAAGGTCTCGCTGGGTGATGGTACAACATGCAATGTGTGGTTTTTTAATGAGCTATAGATAGGGCGGAAATGATATTTATGTTGATCTCTATTCCAAATTTTTGTACAGGTTCCGGAATTCTCGGAACCGAGGTGATGCCAAACTTTTTTTGATGTGTATATTCGAAATAGTCCTTCATCATTCACTTGTAGCTTATGTCACTGAATCAAGGAGATTCGGCTGCATTTTCATGTATTTCATGATCGCTCATGTCTCTTCACAATTTAATAATCTTTGAAACGCAAAAATTTAACAACTATTTCGCTAATTAAATATAAAAATTGTTAAAAAGAAACTTTAATGTTCCGGTTGCTTTCTTGCCACTTGGGGCACTTGTGTCGCACCAACTGTCAGATGGTAGTCTAACAATATTCACAGCCGTGAGTGTCACTACTGCGTATGTTAGAATGTGGTACTACAATGAAGCACCAAAGAAAGTAGTATAGGCTTGCGTATTCAAATACAGAGATACGTAAACAGACAGAATACGGCGCTGCGGTCGGCAACGGCTATATAAGACAAGTGTCTGGCGCAGTTGTTAGATCCGTTACTGCTGCTACAATGGCAGGTTATCAAGATTTAAGAGAGTATGAACGTGGTATTATAGTCGGCGATCGAGCGATGGGACACAGAATCTCAGAGGTAGCGATTAAGGGATTTTCCCGTGCTACCATTTCACTAGTGTACCGTGAACATCGGGGGGAATCCAGTAAAACATCAAATCTCTGACATCGCTGCGGCCGGGAAAAGACCCTGCAAGAACGGGACCAACGACGACTGAAGTGAAACCCTTCCGCAAATTGTTGCAGATTTAAATGCTGGGCCACCAACAAGTGTCAGCGTGCGAATTATTCAACGAAACATCATCGATATGGGCTTTCGGAGCAGATGGCCCACTCGTGTGCGCTGGATGACAGCACGACACAAAGCTTTACGCCTCGCCTGGGCCCGTCAACACCGACATTGGACTCTTGAAGACTGGAAACATTTCGTCTGGTCTGACGAGTCTCGTTTCAAATTGCATCGAGCGGATGTGGAGACAACCTCATGAATGCATGGACCCTGCATGTCAGCAGGGGATTGTTCAAGCTGGTGAAGGCTCTGTAATGGTGTGGGGTGTGTACAGTTGGAGTGATATGGGACCCCTGATACGCCTAGATAGGACTCTGATGAGTGGCACGTACGTAAGCATCCTGTTTGACTGCCAGCATCCATTCATGTCCATTGTGCGTTCCGACGGACTTGTGAAATTCCAACAGGAGACTGCGACACCCCACACCTCCAAAATTGCTACAGAGTGGCTTCAGGAATACTCTTCTGAGTTAAACACTTCCGCTGGCCACCACACTCCCCAGATATTAACGTTTTTGAGCATATGTGGGATGCCTTGCAACGTGCTGTTCACAAGAGATCTCCACGCCCTCTTGCTCTTACCGATTTGTGGACAGTCCTGCAGGATTCATGGTGTCAGTTCTCTCCAACACTACTTCAGACTTTAGTCGAGTTCCTGCCACGTCGTGTTGCGGCACTTATGCGTGCTCCCAGGCGCACTACACGATATTACGCAAGTGTACCAGTTTCTTTGGCTCTTCAGTGTACATCCAGATAGTACAAAGATCACTCGCAACACGCTGGAAATGTCAAGGACTTTGCAATGTATGTAGCATCCAAGGATATAGGCTGATTAGTTCTAGTATCTGTGATATGCGAGAGCGCGAATGAAGAGCCGCAAGTTAACAGATTGAGGTCGTTCGCAAAGTGACTGCAGTAGTGTACGCAAGTAAGTGTACGTGAGCGGTGTGGTGGTAGAACGTATAGCAAGACTTTGTGGAGGTGGTGACGATGGAGCAGTATGGGCCACAGCACAATGTTCTTACAAAAACCGATATCAAGGATTATGAAAGGAAGAATACTGGGAATTTTGCCCGTAAATGGAAGAAGCGCCTTCGCAAAATTATTGTTGGCACAAAACCATTATGTCGCGCCAACATCAGCTTCATCTCAAAGAAGACTGTACCATTTCAGACGCTTAGACATGTGGAAGACTTGCCAGCGTCGAAGAATCAGTTTGTCGAACAATATACAGTGCTTGTGTAAATTTAATCCTTATGCTGTGTTAATGATTTTCCCGTGTCATCATTATCCGCACTAGGATCTTTTTCCTGTCACGATAACTACGGAGAGTCGATTAATTAAGAGATAAGAAGATAAATTTTGCTTTTCCAGTACAAAGATAAATTTTACTAGTTAACTGATTGTATTAGTTCAGTTGTGTAAGTTAACTGCTTTCGTTGTCTTTTTCAGAAGGAAGCTCCATTAATAACAAAAGCATTTATTCCGGCAAATCAAAAATTGTGTAAAGTGTTATTTGATTTTAGGCGTTGGTTGATATGTAATGTCGCTGTAGGCCTTTCCATTTTCGGCGTTGACTTCTAATTGTTGCTAATTGTGATGTATTTTGTGCTTAACTATTATATTTCCTGGTAATGACTTCTGGTTTTAGGAAGAAATGGCTAGTAAAATATACTAACAGTGAACATTATTCTAACTTCGCGTTTCTCAGTGATTACTGCAGTCTGTTTAGATTTAGATGGATTCTGAAATGTTCATTGTAATGGTAATTAGCTATCCAAAATCTTACAATCATTTGCATTTTCTATTGAGTTCTCACTCGTGTCATGACCATTGTCACCCACGTGGTATGTTTCAGTAATTGTTACGTAATTCCAGTTTCAACTCAAGATAGTTTCATAAATTTTGTCCTTAAACGTAATGGTGACTATATAATTTCATTTAAGAATTACAGTGTTAATAAGTTCCTATTTCATAAGTAACAACAAACACAGCAAACTAAGAAAAATTAGTGACCCAAATTACACAGTTTTGTTTCTGGTCGTTGTTAGTGCAGCATATTTCTGTCATAGTAACGAACAGTAGTATATTTGTCTGCATTCTTTCGGTTCATATTATTCGGAAGAGATGTTTTATCCGAACGGAAGGATGTAGGCACTTTACATCCCGTTGACCGACGTGTCAACATCAGCACTGTGTACAGGTACGCAAATGGAAATGGAAATGAGTGTTTGGCGTCATTGGCCGGGAGGCCCCTTGCGGGGCAGGTCCGGCCGCCTTGGTGCAGGTCTTATTACATTCGACGCCACATTGGGCGACCTGCCGGATGGGGATAAAATGATGATGAAGACAGCACAACACCCAGTCCCTGAGTGGAGAAAATCACCGACCCGGCCGGGAATCGAACCCGGGCCCGTAGCATGGCAATACGTCACGCTGACCACTCAGCTATCGGGGCGGACAGGGACGCAAGTTCTATAGGGTGATGGCAGTCACAAGGCCTTATATAGGTCCAAATGCGGGGCTCATAGAAGGGCTTCCCACGAATGGGGAGACAATGATTGCGATGAAAGTCTATATTTACATTTCAGCAGTAAGACCTAAGGAAACGACAAGGTGGAGAAACTGGAAGAGGGTAACCCACCTTAATTCTGGTAAGTCAGAAGAGAAGAAAAAAACACATGAAGAAATTTGGAAGACAGGAGATGTGGCGGTGAAACTGGAACAAGCAGTTCTGTCTTAAACATGGGAAGTCAGAAGAAGAAGAAGAAGAAGAACACAGAAAGACTCGGAACAAGGTGGTGAAACTGGGATAGGCTGAATGCTCAATCCGATCAGCTAGAAGAAAAAGAGGAAGAAGAACAAGCACTTAGGAAGAACGGTGATAAGGCGAGGACAGGCTGTTCTAGCCTAAATCTGAAGGTTCATAAGAGAAAGATTTTGTATCCCGCCTGGAAGGCGGCGCTTGGGTCTGCTCCTCTAAACTGAAGGGCAGGCCGAATGTAGGAAGCTAGAAGGAGCAGGTGAGGTAGAACTCTCGGTACTGCAACGTGAATTTGAATCACCTTTACTTTAGCATGAAGATTAACTTTGAACTGAGGAGCACGTAGGTGCGAAGCCGGATGTCTCAAGCTCACAGAAGTTACACAGGCAAAATCTGTAGTGGCTAGCCCACTATGAAATAGACACAATGTTGCTTGGTCGTCTGTTCGGCATCATATGGGCTGAATCCGGAGCGGAGCTCGTAAAGCTGCACAACGCCGGCTAGAGGGCGCTGTCGTCGGTGTCGGTGTCGTAGTGCACAACCTAGCAGAGCGCACCTACGTTGTGGCATCGTAGCTATCGATACCACAAAAGAAAAGAAGAAGAGGAGGAAGAGGAAGAGGAGGAGGAAGAGGAGGAGGAGGAGGAGGAAGGGAAAGACCAAGGTGATGAAGTCGAATAAACTGTCTCACGCTTAGTCTGGTAAGCCAGTATAAGGAGAAGAGGAGGAGAAAGAAGGACATGTAAAGTCTAAGTGTTGCCACAGATCAGGCTGACTGACCCCAAATCTGGTAAGACGGAAGATGAAGAAAAGAATAAGAGGAGAAAGAAAAACACGAGAAGACTGAGGACAGGGTACTGCAAGTAGTAAATCAGACGATAAATAATAGGAAGTAGAGAAATGTGAGAAGACCGAGGAAAATGTTATAAAATCTTAACAGACAGTTCGAACCTAAATGTGGCAAATCAGAAAAAGGAGGTAAGCAGAAATAGTTACAGGGTGCTTTTACTTTCTTCAGCATTTCCCTAACAATTTCTCGGCGAACTGGAATAATTTCGTAGCGAGGAATTGTATAGAACCTCATTGCCCACAATTAAGAAATTACATGTGCCGAACTCCAGGATTCAAGGTTGTTTTATATGACAAAGGCAGCCTCCACACCATATTTGGTGTGTGATTATATTGTGTTGTCCAAACCGTATAGAGCTGAGAAGTGTCGAGGGCATTAACCGCGAGCCGACTCTTCACAATTCCCGCAAACTGTGTGGAGGCTGGACGGGTGAGGTGTCCGGCCTCCGCGCGGCTTAAATATAGGCGTCGTTAACGACTAGGACGGCGCCTGCGTCCGCCCAGAGACGCCACAGAACTGGAGGCGCCGTGACGCCACTCTCCAACACCAGGGCTATTTTTTTCCTGCATCTCCGCGGTCTGTGCCGCAAGCAAGGGGTCAGAACGTCCGGATTTGTCGGGAAAAGTATGAGCTTGCGTTCAGGGAAAAGGTAAATTAGCCGGCAGTGAGTAAGTGGAGCTGGATAACTCATAATTTTACGAGCTTTATTTTAGTCGGTATAGTCACACATGACTCATCACAAACTCAGGGTCGAAGCATTACATCTGTTAGTATCTACTAATATCGCTGTTAAACATTGCATCGTTGAATCTCATTACTACTTCACACTCCATTGCTGATTCAAGATAGCTTCCTCCTCCACTTATTCAGCAAATATTTAACAATATTTTGAATGGATTCATTACATGCATGCACCAGCCTCTATTATAAACGAACAAAAAAGGCCATCGATTTATACATTTTTCTCCAGATTTAAGCATAACTGGAAAATTGGATTTTCTCATTTTGAGAAGATAGAAAGGGCGGTCTGGTTTCTTGTTAAAAACATTCAATATATATCTTATTTAAAGCTTCCGATTTCGACAGATTTTTCTGTCATCTTCAGATTTCAAAAAATCTTTTGTTGTGAATCGTGTTCATTTTAAGTTCGACGTCGCTCCAATTTGTCATTATAAAAGATCTGTTGTAAGTAAAATATGTTGAAACATAAAATACCTTCTGCAAATAGCCATGTCCATGTATATGCCGCTCACAGACGATTGTTACGTCACAAAAACACAGCCCTATACAGTAGCACATCTGTTTACATAATCTGGAGATAGTCTAAAAACTGAAAGTGGATTTTCAATGTTTAGAATATGTCCAGCTCATGTAAACAGATGTGCTACTGTGTATTGTCTTTTTGTGACGTGACAGTCTGTGAGCGGTATTTACATGGACATGGCATTTGCATCAGGTGCTTTATGTTTCTACGTATTTTAGTTATTACAAACCTTTTATAATGTGTCCTTTTTATCCACATGACAAATTGGTGTGAGGTCCAAATTCAAATGAATATGTTTCATAACAACAGATTTTTGAGACCTGAAGATAACAGCAAAATCTGTCGAAACGGGTTGTTTTAAAGGAAGAAATATTTATGCGACCTTGGCTTTTGAATGTTTTTAGCATAATTGGAAAAAGAATCATGAATGGAACTACACCTGTAATCTTCAGAGATCGACTTTATTTCAGTTTGCAGCATCGCTCCTATTGCAAATTTGTCTGAAGAGAAAGGCGCATCTGTCATAAATATAGAAATATCATGAAATGGTACTAACTCGATGTAGATGGGGCCCTGGTGTGAGAAAGTATCATATTTGATAATGATTTGGTACCTTACGCCTTCATCGGTAATCAGAGGAATACCGTTAATGCCTAGAGCTAAATGGATTACATTTGTTGAAAGGATTCTTGGAAAATGCAGTGTAATAAATTTTCGAATACTGCTCATCTGTGTGGGATACTTGCGATATAGGACTGATAGAGAAAATACAGGAGATCCAAAGAAGAGCAGCGCGTTTCGTTACAGTTTCATTTAGTAAGCACGAAGGTGTCACGGAGATGATCGATCAGCTGTAGTGGCTGCAAGAGAAGCGGACCATGAAAATATAAAATCAGAGACGTTCTATCCCATATGGAGACAGGATCAGAATTTTGTAGAGTATCTTTGGAAATGCTTGAGGCGATGGGATGTAGTATCGCCATCACAAAGGACGCTTTCAGATCTCACAAAATATCTCGCCTAGAAATGGAATCTACTGCCAATAGAGCGGTTGAACCACCTCACTGAGGTCATGTTAAGTCGCTGTCAACGAAACTGACAGCTACGACAACTTGGTTGTAACCGTCCTTCGAGTTCCCAAGTAAATCAATTTCTTTTAAAGTGTGTCCCAGAAATATGTTACCAGGCGTTTTCTAACATTTAGTTTGGGCTCTGTTCTACGTAACTGTCTTGTTATTAAACATCAACCTCTACTTTAAACTTCCCATTATACAGTACAAGCAAAATGTCCTTATTTCCTGATTATGAATAGGTTTTGGTATTAGTGTACATCATTACGTTCTAGTACCGCCTCGATGACTGGTTTTGAAGATATATTTTTCTTACTTTGCTTTTACTTGTAATCGCACACTTACTGAAATTAAAGTGCTCACAACCAATACGGCTTATCTCACAACTGTAATTTGTTTTCCTTATTAGTTTACATGGCCTTGGTGTATGCTGAGGAGGCACGGTGTCCCCCATTTTGAGATGGTTACAATCAGGACATAATGGCAAAGAGTATGGCAATTTTAAATAGTGCATATCTCAATGATGTATATCAGTTTTAAATAGTAGTGATTTTCATTAATTAATGAATTATCTCGAAAACATCGTTTATACCTCTAAATCAACAGTTAAAATGGTTCAAATGGCTCTGAGCACTATAGGACTTAACAGCTGTGGTCATCAGTCCCCTAGAACTTAGAACTACTTAAACCTAACTAACCTAAGGACATCACACACATCCATGCCCGAGGCAGGATTCGAACTTGCGACCGTAGCAGTCGCGCGGTTCCGGACTGCGCGCCTAGAACCGCGAGACCACCGCGGCCGGCAATCAACAGTTATCTCTATTTGAGTTTCCTTTTAAAGCAGCTCGTTCCTCTAATAATAATAATTTATCAGAAATATTTATATCGACACTCGGTTACTAAAACAATTTCTTCGCCATCTGCACACAGCTGTACGTACTTAATGTTAAAAAAATGTTAAATGATCTGATAGACAATATTTTCGAACGAAATGAAACATAGTTAGGAGTCTTGGGCGCTGTTTCTACGTTACGTTTTGTCAAACGATGTTGAAGGTCAAATGAATTACCTGAGTGTTTAGAGCACAAGCCACTGCGGCAAAAATGAGTTTGAAATACACCTAGCAACAGTTTGACATCTGCCTGAATACAGGATAAACCAGAAGCCGACCGTTCTGTACACGATGTGCCTCAGCAAAGAGCTGGAGGACCATGAACAGTAACAAGTCCATCCGCGAGTGCTATAGTGTTAAAACATATGTATGTTGCACTTCTATTTGGTTTTTTAATATGAAATATGAAACTCAGTTTGCAGTCTAATTGAGTGCTCTTTATGTATCCTGACAATTGGGGCGTTTTGAAATACGCCTTTAAAAAAATAAATAAATTACATTAATCGGTTTCTGTTTTCACATCACTGTCTTTACTTGTCCAAAGCAGTTCTGACCTTAACTTCCATTTCTTTCCTATTATTACGTACCACTAACAGAGTAAGTCGTCAGCATAATGTATGGTTCGAGAACTGTATCATCATCCTGTAAGGATGTCGCAATTTCCATATTTACATCACAAAATGTGGGCCCACGCACGGATCTCTGAGGGCAAACCACATTTAGCATTTTTGTAAATGCTGCATCGGTGTGTTTAAAAAACAATATTGGGTTGGGTGGTATAAAGCACCAGTTACATTCAAGGTACCACAGGGACAACTGTTGAATTTTGACGACAAAAAAAAAAAAAAAAAAAAAAAATTACAGACAAATACTCGACGTGATTAAACCATAACCCAAGATGCAATGAGGCTTTTCGCAAAGAAATTAACAAGTGCTTACAAGCCATGCTCGTACCAAGGATAGAACTGTCGATAGTTCCCCCATGGATCCCAGGTTGAGCAGAAACAATGGTCCACGGTGAGGCCTGTAATAACCTATGATGGGGGTTCAAGCCCTTGATGGTGAACCACATCACTGATAAATTTTGTACATACGAAGAGCGCCAAAAGTGGGAAGTTACGAGCAGGTAATGCTGATCTAGTGGTGCCGGCACAGTAGCTCAGCTTTTGGGTCATAGGGCTAGCTGCCTGCCATAGTAATAAAAAAAACTGAGTGAAGGATTCAACGAACAGCCTGAAGGGATGTCATGTGACGAACACTCAGAAGAGAGCAATAACGATAAAAAATGAAATAACGAGAACAATAAGGATACAAAAACAGATTAGAATATTTTATTAGTAATTGGGACCTCCTCGGGCCCGGATATGAACCCCGCCTCTCCTTAAATTTTGAATAAACACAATCAGTAATGGCGGTCGAAGACTTTCGGTGTAAGAAGTCTCCCTCATTATGCCAGCGAAGAGCGGTTCAGGGCACTCTCTTACCCTTGGGGTGGGAACTACCCCTAAAAGGCGGAAGAATGAGCAACGATCAACGGCATGAGGATCCAGAAGGCAGTGGAAACAACTGCTTAAAGGCACATAACGAGTACCCACGGGACATATGGCCTGTAATTGAAAAAGTGTCATGATGATTCCAACAATAGTAAACGATTCCGAACTAGTCCCCTAATCGTATCTGTGGGAGAACAATATTGAATAACCCACGAAAGGATAACGTTCTACGAGTCTGGGCATGGTATGTCAGAAGTTTGAACGTGGTAGGGCAACTACAGAGCTGCAAAATGAAATGCTAAGGCTCAATCTACACTACTGGCCATTAAAATTGCTACACTACGAGGATGACGTGCTACGGAACGCGAAAATTAACCGACAGGAAGAAGATGCTGTGATATGCTAATGAATTGCATTTCAGAGCATTCACACAAGGTTGGCGCCGGTGGCGACACCTACAACGTGCTGACATGAGGAAAGTTTCCAACCGAGTTCTCATACACAAACAGCAGTTGACCGGCGTTGCCTGGTGAATCGTTGTTGTGATGCCTCGTGTAAGGAGGAGAAATGCGTACCATCACGTTTCCGACTTTGATAAAGATCGGTTGCGGTTTACGGTATCACGACACTGCTGCACGCGTTGGTCGAGATCCAGTGACTGTTAGAAGAATATGGAATCGGTGGGTTCAGGAGGGACGCCGTGCTGAATCCCAACTGCCTCGTATCACTAGCAATCGAGATGACAGACATCTTATCTGCATGGTTGTAACGGATCGTGCAGCCACGTCACGATCCCTGAGTCAACAGATGGCGCTGTTTGCAAGACAACAACCATCTGCACGAACAGTTCGACGACGTTTGCAGCAGCATGGACTATCAGCTCGAAGACCATGGCTGCGGTTATCCTTGACGCTGCATCACAGTCAAGAGCGCCTGCGATGGTGTACTCAACGACGAACCTGGGTGCACAAATGGCAGAACGTCATTTTTCGGATGAATCCAGGTTCTGTTTACAGCATCATGATGGTCGCATCCGTGTTTGGCGACATCCCGGTGAACGCACGTTGGAAACGTGTATTCGTCATCGCCATACTGACGTATCACCCCGCGTGATGGTATGGGATGCCATTGGTTACACGTCTCGGTCACCTCTTGTTCGAATATACCGCACTTTGAACAGTGAATGTTACGTTTCAGATGTGTTACGACCCGTGGCTCTCCCCTTCATTCGATCCCTGCGAAACCCTACATTTCAGCAGGATAATGCACGACTGCATGTTGCAGGTCCTGTACGGGCCTTTCTGGATACAGACAATGTTCGACTGCTGCCCTGGTCAGCACATTCTCTAGATCTCTCACCAATTGAAAACGTCTGCTCAATGGTGGCCGAGCAACTGACTCGTCACAATACGCCAGTCACTACTCTTGATGAACTATGGTATCGTGTTGAAGCTGCACAGGCAGCTGTACCTGTACACGCCATCCAAGCTCTGTTTGACTCAATGCCCAGGCGTATCAAGGCCGTTATTACGGCCAGAGTTGGTTGTTCTGGGTACTGATTTCTGAGGATCTATGCAACCAAATTGCGTGATAATGTAACCACATGTCAGTTCTAGTATAATATATTTGTCCAATGAATACCCGTGTATCATCTGCATTTCTTCTTGGTGTAGTAATTTTAATGGCCAGTAGTGTAGTTTACATTTATCAATTACGCGCCCTCATAGGGGACTTGTACACCTCTTTCGGAGCAAGTAAAGGAAGAGAAGAGCAAGTAGACGAAGATGACATTCTGCAAGAAGAATCTGACAACGCTCTAAAAGGACTACGGGACAACAAAGCAACGGGTATTGACGACATCGCTGCAGAACTAATAACGAATGCTGGTGACAGCACGAAAATGATGCTGTTTAAACTTATTAGGTCCATCTATAAAAAGGAGAGGCACCGACAGATCTCCAGAAATGCATGATTGTTCCTGTACCAAAGAAGGCAGCAGCTACAAAATGTGAACAGTACCGAACTTTAAGCCTGATATCACATGCATCAAAAATTCTCATAAAAATAATTCTGATGATAATTGAAGAGAAGGTGAAGAATATGCTGAGTGCAGATCAGTTTGGTTTCAGAAGGGGATTGGGAACAAGAGAACCGATTCTTGCACTGAGACTCCTTATCGAAAAGTAATTACAGAAAAATAAACCAACTTGTATTCCCTTTGTAGATCTGGAAAAGGCTTTTGATAACGTTATCTGGCAACAGATGTTTAGAGTGCTGAGGAGAAGTGAAATGAAGTACAAAGCCATTCGTGTTTCTATATAAGAATGAGGTGGCAGTGATTAGGAACTGTCATCAGGAATAAGAAACAAATATTAGAAAAGGGGTAAGACAAGGATGTGCTCTCTTTCCTCTTATATTCAACGCTTACATCCAGGAAGCTATAGAGCAAGTTTGAGAAACTACCGAGGTGGGGATAAAAATTAATGGGCAGAAGATAGACATGTTACGTTATGCAGATGATATTGCTATAGTCACGGAGACAAAAGAAGATCTAGGGGAAGTCCTCAGAACAATGGATAGGATTCTATACAATCAGTATGAAATGAAAATAAACAAGAAAAAGACTAAAGTGATGGTATGCAGTACAGGAACAGAAAATGAACCTCTGAGAATGAGAATTGGAAGAGAGGAGCTGGCAGTGATAGAGGAATTTACTTACCTGGGAAGCAAAATCACAAGGGATGGTAGAAGCCGTAAAGAAATTGCGAGCAGAATACAAAAGGCCAAAATTGCATTTCATCGGAGGAGGAACTTGCTCACCAGCAAGAACATCAGTCTGAAAATAAGGAAACATATTACGAAAGCTTTACGGATGTGAAACTTGGACAATGGGAAGAGAAGAGAGAAGACGGCTAAAGGCCCTGGAGATGTGGTGCTATAGAAGGATGATTAAGATCAGCTGGAGAGACAAAGTAACAAATTAAGAGGTGCTTAGGTGAGTACAGGAAACCAGATCTCTGAGGAGGCACATTCACACAAGAAGAGAAAAACTTGTAGGGCACATCCTACGACACACAACATTGGAACAATTGCAGAAGGAGCTATTGAACGGAGGAATCGGCGAGGGAGACTAACGATATCATACATCCAACAGATCATGAATGACGTTGGATGTAACACGTACGTGGAAATGAAGAGGAAGGCAGATAGAAGAGCAAACCAACCTCAGCGTTGAGCACTAAGAGAAGTAGGAATAAGAAGAAGAAGAAGAAGACCCTCTCAATAGCGTCTTTAACGTTACATATTTTATGGGCTACTATGAAAAACACTAAAAATTTTAAAATATTAGCCTAAATAGGAAAGTAAAGGCTTCCAAAGGATTGGTTGGTTGGTTGGTTGTGTTGGGGAAGGAGACCAGACAGCGAGGTCATCGGTCTCATCGGATTAGGGAAGGACGGGGAAGGAAGTCGGCCGTGCCCTTTGAAAGGAACCATCCCGGCGTTTGCCTCGAGCGATTTAGGGAAATCACGGAAAACCTAAATGAGGATGGCCGGACGCGGGATTGAACCGTCGACCTCCCGAATGCGAGTCCAGTGTCTAACCACTGCGCCACCTCGCTCGGTGCTTCCGAAGGAGTCGATGCTATTAGACTAATGATACATCTGTCACATATTAATCATCTAGTATCTGATATGTTACAACCGATTCCTCGACATACATTGACATGTATAGTACTCTCAACACTGAAGAACAAGACAAGAAACGACGTGCAGCGGAAACCGTATAGGAAAAGAAAGAGAAAAAGCGAAATATGGAAGTAATGAAATGACGTTTCTGCGGAAAGTGGAGTGTTAAGACTCTATTAGGTAGAATAGTAATGAATATATTCCACAAGACCTGGCTGTAAACGCCTTAAATGACAAAATAAGAGAGAACGGTATCGACAGAAACGGGAAAATCATTTAGAAAGACTGGATGATTTACTGAGGCTATCAATTTACATGACCCGTTCCTTGGTTGCCTACAAAAGGTCTTATAAACATAATGGGATTATACAAGTCTATATGGTATTCTGTTTTGAAATGTATGATATTTTCAGATTCATGTAGTACCATTAATTACAGTATAGCGAAAAATATTAATAATTTAATGGAGAGAGAGAAAAAGGGATAAAATCCTACAATTATCCCACTAATGAAATGAATATATATCTTCACCAGTTCTCACTGCCTGTGACGCATTCAGACGGCTACGCCAACAGAGGGCGCTGATTACTTATTCCAACCTTATGTTTCACCATTCAGTTTATTTCACTAGTTATTTTACCTTTTTATGTAATTTTGTTAGCTCCTTAAGCTTATACGTAGGGATGTTGTTACTGGTTATGTAAAATCACTGTAGTAGTAGTTCAGACTCTTGTATTGTTTCTTACCCATTTCCATTTTAATGATTTTAAAATTTAACTTTATTCGCATTTTTAAAACATTTCATTCCTTTCCTGAAACAGTGACTATACAGCTCACAATCCCAGAGTAGTTTTTACTTAATTGTATGTTTTTATTTAATTTCATTTTGCATAACTGTACATATTTGTTGGCCCACAGCAGCAACTTCTGTCGAGCTTACGATACAGTCATATTTTTGTGCCAACAGCACTTTATTTTTTTTTTTGTTGAACAGTGGAAACCGTTCACTGTGGCCTAGTTCACACCATATTTCAGTTCTTGCGACAATGCTAACCTGATTTCTTTTGTACTTTTAGACGACGCCATTCTGACTTTATTATACTGGGACATGTTCTCAAACAGGTATGTTTTGTCATATTTTAAGTGCATTTACTCTACATGTGTGAAAGTAAATTTATTGTTTTAACATGTAGATGGCCCATTTGTTGTATTTGTTTTTCCCCTTACGCTGCAGCTCAGAAGATGGTCACCGCTGATAGAAGCAGGTAGTCTCAGGACAAAAAATTTTGTGAGGAATGAATTAACAAATATTGTTACGTTTGCCTCTAACATTCCCTCGAGTCTTCTGAGACAACGACCAAAATATAGTCCGCTACACGACGGCAGAATCTATATCTCCTCCCCATCCAGCACGGCTAGCAGGGGCCTCTGTTGAGGGATCCCAAAAAACTAGACCACACATGGAACCCTATGGGCAGTCTTTGGCAGTACTACCGTTGATAATACGACTGATTATCTTCAGCTGTCCTGCCTGCCGCTCAACTGTTCGACCTCTGCATCAGGCCACTGGAGTATGGTAGAGGCAGCTTGGAATTTGCTGATCTCTTAATCGGGCGAACATCGCAGGCCACCAGAGATTACTGAAGCTGCCTGTCACTTTCGCATTATAGCTGCTGCATATTTCTTAGGGATGCTGTCAACCACGCTTATAGCTCGATTTATTGCGTCATCGATAGCTTTGGCCTTTCCGAATCCAAACCGTCCCTGGTGCAGCTCGTGAAGCTCTCTGTGCGCCTACAAACAGCCGCATGCGAAGCTCCCCTGGACTTTGACCGAAGTGTTTACAATGCGTATGTGTCTATAGCTCTTAGGGGTTTGATGCGTGTTTCCTGTGTCCCTCCTCAACAAATACTACTATTGAAGTTTTCGATATCTCTGGAACTGCCGGAGTCATTAACCAAAGATCTTAAAGGTGGCCTTATCTACGGAGTAGTTCAGTGAACAAGAACAAGGTAGTGATACCGGGTTGAAAATGTAGAAGGCTTGAAAGAAAATATATGGAGTGCTGAGCCGAATACGGCAGCACCCTACTCTCTGAAGTGTTAAAGATCAACTTTGGAATACAGAAACTGCCACCAGTGTTTGTTTTTTGCACGAAAGTACTCTACAAGACTCAAATTCTGAACAAGAGTTTTAGCAAAGACTACTAGATATAGTACTATCGTGGACGTGTAATACGAATCTCTCGTCGATTAATAATTTCTGCAGTAAACAGAACTGCAACAGCGGTGAGGATCACTTAAGGTTTGGGAAAGATTATGTGACCTCGCCGAAGTGTTTTTTCCAGATGTCAGCAGGTAGTTTCCGTGGGCTACGGCGATGCAGCGTGGAGTATTCAGAGCAACAGAACTTCACAGGGGCCGTGTTCCTGTTAACGGAGCTGTCAGCCGAGCAAAGAGCGCCATATGCGCCCGCGACAGAGACTAATGATTGGGCCAACAGGCGAGAGGCTTACAAATGGCGCGAGAGGTGGGAGACAAGCCAGCTGACACCCGCCTCGTGAAACTACTGACGCAAAATATCGTGTGTGAACTGAGGTGACGACGGCTCAGCAAAATTTGCAAGTGACATTGAGTTTGACGTACGCCTCCGAAATTACATAAGCTGGTATCGGGCGTTCTCCTCTGGCAACACGACAGATTTCTGGCGATAAAGAACGGAACTTATCATTAGCTTAAATATTTTAAACCCATTCTGTATTCTTTATTTGCTCATTATTGGTTCTAAGCGAATGGCATAATTAGGGCAGGTTGTCCATTTTATTGTTGTAACAAATGAGACGTTTCAAAAAATTTAGACAAGAAACGTGGGACAGGTTAGGAAAAAGGGGGACATTAAGTGTGTTGCCAAAATTTAATGGACATGCACACGCACTCAAGTGATCCAAATGACTTTTTAGAATTATTCTGATGAATTGTCACCGTACCTTACACTTTTACTTATTGAATCAATATGTCACCATGTCCAGTAGCAAAGTTTGATTTGCAGACCGCACATTCTGCAGTCTTCTTCGGTGCCATTGATAAAAGTAACTCTTCATATTGCTGTTAAAATTGCACTTTCGTTTTAGCATGATGAAACGGTGAACATGAATAGGTACTGGCAACAGTGCAACTCGATAACAGCAAATAAACAAAGATTGTAGAACAAGTTGTACAAATGGCCTTTCCTAGCGTATATACTTGCGCAGTATGCAGTAAATTTAGCCAGCCGAAATCAGAAAAAGCGGGACATTTCAGTGTCTCCAAAAAGAACTTTGGGGGCAGCGGGACGGTTTGTAAAAAAGAAAACTGTTAGAGGAAAAACAGGTTGAATGGTCACTCTAAATTAGAAGAATGTTGGTATATAAGAAGTACGAGTATAAAGGATGATCATAAAGTTTCCGTTCGAGGGCGTTGCTGTGATGTAATGCAACGTAGCGCGACTGCGATGCTGGTATATAAGTACCGGCATGTATGCAAGGGACTAGTGTGGCATTCTTGCTTTCCGACGTGCGTGCAGTAAATTCGAAAACGTGAACTATGGCGAAGTTATTATCAAGTGCATCCAAACAGGACCTTCGATCCCTTAAAAAAAGGCCTTGAAGGCTAACGGTTCCTGTCGGCCGACAATGTGCAGTAGGCAGTTACGGACTTCTTTATGCAGCAGGACATGGGTTTCCATCATCAATCATCCATCTCCATTATCATTGCCTGAACTTGATACTGCTTTGCAGGAAGAACGGTATAATATTCCGTTGAAAAGCATACAAGACCTGTACTTATCCATTATGAGACCACTGGAAGCTGTTTTGTAATCTAGCATGGCAATGTGTAGTGTTTTTGGTTTTTCAATATTTTTGTTCAACCCATGTATGATTAATGCACCTCGTTACATGTTCCATCCATATGTTAAGAAGTCCGGCAGACGATTCGGTGGTACCTTGTTAATTCAAGGCCAGTGGGTACAACATTTCTCTTTCACCATGTTCACTGCGCTTCGAAACGCCAGTTGTCCGCCGCCGTGTTTAATGTTCCGTTGTAAATAATACCAGTGTCGTGTGATTTTAATCGTAACTTACTTATGCATGTAGTAAATTACACAATGCATTTACTCTTTTAGGACATATGAAGAAGTGTGCGTCATGTAGACGGTGACTGCGAAATACTGTGGCAATAACGAAGCTGACTGTGGATGTTTTGCTACGTATCACTACAACCCACCAGTCTTTACAATACCGCAACTGAAAGCAGTAAACATTCTTGGGCGACTCCTTTGCTTCGCTTCCATTTTAAGTCTTTTACCACAATGGTAGGAGCAGATTCCGTACTGGAATGGATTATTTTAGTGCTTTATTGAGTCAATAGACATCTTAATTCTGTGTCTCGTAAAGTATTACACTACTATAAAGATTTTTTATAGGATAAGTCAAGAAAATAAATGTTACATAGGATACTTATTGAGAACTTGCTTTCAGTCTTCATTGTGTGCATTAAATTAATTTAATATGCAGTAATACAGTTCCAGAACCAGATGGCAGTTATAAGAATCGAGGGGCATGAAAAAGAAGCAGCGGCTGGGAAGGGAGTGAGACAGGGTTGTAGCCTATCCCCGATGTTATTCAATATGTATATTGAGCAAGCAGTTAAGGAAACAAAAGAAAATTTTGGAGTTGGAATTAAAATCCATGGAGAAGAAATAAAAACTTTGAGGTTTGCCGACGACATTGTAGTTCTGTCAGAGACAGCAAAAGGACCAGGAAGAGCAGTTGAACGGAATGGACAGTGTCTTGAAAGGAGGATATAAGATGGACATCAACAAAAGCAAAACGAGGATAATGGAATGTAGTCTAACAAAATCAGGTGATGCTAAGGGAATTAGAATAGGAAATGAGACACTTAAAGTAGTATATGAGTTCTGCTATTTGCGGAGCAAAATAACTGATGATTGTCGAAGTAGCGAGGATATAAACGTAAACTAGCAATGGAAAGAAAAGCGTTTCTGAAGAAGAGAAATTTGTTAACATCGAGTATAGATTTAAATGTCATGAAGTCTTTACTAAAAGTATTTGTATGGAGTGTAGCCATGTATGAATGTGAAACATGGACGATAAATAGTTTAGACAAGAAGAGAATAGAAGCTTTCGAAATGTGGTGCTATAGAAGAATACCGAAGATTCAATAGGTAGATCACGTAACTAATGAGGAGGTACTGAACAGAATTGGGGAGAAGAGGAATTGGTGGCACAACTTGACTAGAAGATGGGATTGGTTAGTAGGACACGTTCTGCGGCATCAAGGGATCACCAATTTAGTGATGGAGGGAGTGGAGGGTAAAAATCGTAGAGGGAGACCAACAGATGAATACACTAACCAGATTCAGAAGGATGTAGGTTGCAGTAGTTACTCGGAGATGAAGAAGCTTGCACAGGATAGAGTAGCATGGAGAGCTGCATCAAAGCAGTCTCTGGACTGAAGACCACAACAACAACAATAAAGCTTCTAACAAAAAATGGTGTACTTTTTAAAATTGAAACTTCACCTTCTCAGAAATGCTTTACCATGTGAGCACGGCACCCAGACCAACACAAGCATTTGGCTTCATAGATGCTTTCTTCTCGTTTCCTACGTACCTTCGTGTGAGGAGGAAATTTGCGGTAAATGGATTAGCTAACTGCAGGAAAGAAAATGAACCCCATACGGAGCGCCCACTACTAAAATGCTATGGTACTTCAAAGCAGCATAGAGTAAAGCTACCAGGGTAACAAATAGAAAGACTGCGCAAAAAAATACACTGCCTGACAAAAAAAGGGAAACGCCCGAAAGGGGAACACGAAAAGAAATGAAACTTCGTGGGTCGAGACGGTATGTGGCGTTATTTCATGGATTAAAATTTCGACTCAAATTTACAAAGAACTTGGTAGTAAGAGCCCACCTACCAATACGACGTGGCAGTCCCCTCTGGCCTTTGATACATACATTGATTCGCTTGGGAAGGCGTCATAAAGCCACTGTATGCTCTCCTGCGATAAGTTGGCCCACAACTGTTGTAACATCCGTTGATATCCTGGATACTGGCAAAGGACTGGAGTTGACGTCCGAGCTGGTCCAACACATGTTCTATCGGAGACAGATCTCGATATCTTGCTACTCACGGAAGTAACTTAACATCACGCAGACAGTCCATAGAGACATGTGCCGTGTGCGCAACAGCATTGTTGAAATGGTTCAAATGGAGATAGTAACTGTTCTCGAAAGAACAGATACCATTGATGACCGTGCAGCTTCTCTAGAAAAAATGATAATTAATTGAAACCCTCAGCTGCCTTCAGGTGTTGTTGATACACCTCGATGGAGACAGCTGAAAATGTGTGCCCCGACCGGGACTCGAATCCGGGATCTCTTGCCTACATGGCAGACGCTCTATCCATCTGAGCCACCGAGGACACAGATGAATAGCGATATATATATATATATATATATATATATATATATATATATAGGCTACCCAGCCATTGACCTTCTTCTGTGTGAATGCGCACAGGTTGCCCAACTCTTACGGGAATCGTCATCTTAGTGTGCGCGAGTAATGAGTGGATGGGCAAATATCTATTATGTAGATTGTGGACAGTTGGGAATGTGGGTCTCACGGGAAGCGTACAAGGGATAAGTCCCTGCAGTTGCGCTATTCATCTGTGTCCTCGGTGGCTCAGATGGATACAGGGTCTCTCATTTAAGCGGGAGATTCCGGGTTCGAGTCCCGGTCGGGGCACATATTTTCAGCTGTCCCCATCGAGGTATATCAACAACACCTGTCGGCAGCTGAGGGTTTCAGTTCATTATCATAGTTCAAATGGCTCTAAGCACTATGGGATTTAACATCTGAGATCATCAGTCCCCTAGACTTAGAACTACCTTAACCTAAGGACATCACACACGTCCATGCCCGAGGAAGGATTCGAACCTGCGACTGTAACAGCAGCGTGGTTCCGGACTGAAGCGCCTAGAACCGCTCGACCACAGCGGGCGGCCAACAGCATTGTCATATTGAAAAATGGCACTACGATACAGTCGAGTGAGAGGGAAAACTTGAGGACGCAAGACGTCCGTGCCGTAACGTTGTGGCTTCAGAGTTCCCTCAGTCACTACCAGCCGTGACCAATAGCTTTTTTTTTTCTTTTTAAATGGTTCAAATGGCTCTGAGCACTATGCGACTTAACTGCTGAGGTCATCAGTCGCCTAGAGCTTAGAACTAATTAAACCTAACTAACCTAAGGACATCACACACGTCCATGCCCGAGGCAGGATTCGAACCTGCGACCGTAACGGTCACGCGGTTCCAAACTGAAGCGCCTAGAACCGCACGGCCACACCGGCCGGCTGACCAATAGCTCCCCACGCCATGGCGCACAGAGTAATACCGCAGTGCCTCTCCAAAACACTGGAAAATTGGAACTTCTCCTCAAGTCGTCGCCTTACTCACCGACGAAGGTCATCCGGCGTAGTGCAGAACCGCGATTCGTCGTTGAAGACAATGCGACACCATTTATCAGAAGCACATGCTTCCCATTCACGGCACCACTCCAAACGCATTCGTTTGTTTTATGCTGTTAACGTTAGCTTACTTATGCGACGGTAATTACATAGCCCGCCTGCTGTTAGTCTCTCTTACCAACGCTGCGGGATGGCACAGAATGTTGCAAGAAGTCAATTACTTTTTCTCGGACGTGAGGCACAGATTTGAAGGGCGTACAATGTGCTTGGTGCACATTACGGTGATCATCCCTTGTGGTGGTCAGAAGTGGTCGCCCGGAACTCTAACGACGAGTGTGCCTGCCCTCGCGTTCGCATGCTGTCAAATATTTGGCAATTGTTACATCCGAATGTCCCACGAATCTGCGTAACGCGTGGTTTGACCAGTTGCCCAAATGGAGACCCACAATGAGGCTCATTTCAAACACTGTCAGGTGCTGATAACGCTGTCTCACAAGAGTACGCGCTATCTCCGTGTCCTCCACAGTGGTCACTAAACATCTCACGTTCTTCATACCCCTTATATCCCTACCAGGACTGGTAACAACACTAAACACAAACAATATTAGTGCACGGAGGTGGCCGTTCTACCTGTCATAGAGAATTACAACAATAACCATTTACACACGAGGGTTATTCGGAAAGTAAGGTCCGATTCCTTATAAAACATAAAGCCTCACAGATTTTTTTTCGAAAAACTGCTTTTATTTAATTCCTTACATGAGGATAAAGGAATGTAGTCGAATTAACTCAGGTGATGCTGAGGGAATTAGATTTGGAAATGAGACACTTAAAGTAGTAAAGGAGTTTTGCTATTTGGGGAGCAAAATAACAGTTGATGGTCGAAGTAGAGAGGATATAAAATGTTGAGTGGCAATGGCAAGGAAAGCGTTTCTGAAGAAGAGAAATTTGTTAACATCGAGCATAGATTTAAGTGTTAAGAAGTCGTTTCTGAAAGTATTTGTATGGAGTGTACCCGTGTATGGAAGAGAAACATAGACGATAAATAGTTTGGACAAGAAGAGAATAGAAGCTTTCGAAATGTGGTGCTACAGAAGAATGCTGAAGATTAGATGGGTAAATCACATAACTAATGAGGAGGTATAGTCTAGAATTGGGGAGAAGAGAAATTTGTGGCGCATCTTGACTAGAAGATGGGATCGGTTGGTAGGGACATGTTCTGAGACATCAAGGGATCACCATCTTAGTATTGGAGGGCAGCGTGGAGGGTAAAAATCGTAGAGGGAGACCAAGAGATGAATATAGTAAGCAGATTCAGAAGAATGTAGGTTGCAATAGGTACTGGGAGATGAAGAACCTAGCACAGGATAGAGTAGCATGGAGAGCTGCATCAAACCACTCTCGGGACTGAAGACCGCAAAAACAACAACAACAACATGTTACTCTATTTTTCTACATAGTTTCCATAATTTTTATATGCACGTACTTTCGGGCATCTTAGAAAACAGACACCACTTTATCTACATCTAACCAGATACTCCACAAGCCACCGTATGGCGAGTGGCGGCGGGTACCCTATACGACTACTAGTCATTTCGTTTCCTGTTCCACTCCCAAACAGAGGAAGGAAAAACGGTTGCCTCAGTATGAGCCCTAATTTCTCGCATATTGTCTTCGTGGTCCTTACGCGCAACGTATGTTAGCGGCAGTAGAAACGTTCGGCAATCAGCTTCAAATGCCGGTTCTTCAAATTTTCTCGTTAGTGTTTTTCAACCGTATATATACACTGAAGAAATAAATCGCAAAACCAAAAAATAATTAATGTGGAGTAATGAAATTTCTGGAATACTTTTGTCTTCGTAACATATTTAAGTGATTAACATTGCAAGATCAAAGGTTAATGTAAGCACGAGACTAGCCATTGCAAATGTGAAATGGTGGTACATTAATAACCGCTGTAGCCACCAGAATCTTGAATGCAAGTATGCAAACGTGCATGCGTTATGCTGTACAGGTGCCGGATGTCAGTTTGTGGGATGGAGTTCCATGCCTGTTGCACTTGGTCAGTCAATACAGAAACGGTTAATGCTAGCTGTGGATGATGCTCGAGTTGAAACTTCCTGGCAGATTAAAACTGTGTGCCCGACCGAGACTCGAACTCGGGACCTTTGCCTTTCGCGGGCAAGTGCTCTACCATCTGAGCTACCGAAGCACGACTCACGCCCGGTTCTCACAGCTTTACTTCTGCCAGTATCTCGTCTCCTACCTTCCAAACTTTACAGAAGCTCTTCTGCGAACCAAGCAGAACTAGCACTCCTGAAAGAAAGGATATAGCGGAGACATGGCTTAGCCACAGCCTGGGGGATGTTTCCAGAATGAGATTTTCACTCTGCAGCGGAGTGTGCGCTGATATGGAACTTCGTGGCAGATTAAAACTGTGTGCCCGACCGAGACTCGAACTCGGGACCTTTGCCTTTCGCGGGCAAGTGCTCTACCATCTGAGCTACCGAAGCACGACTCACGCCCGGTACTCACAGCTTTACTTCTGCCAGTATCTCGTCTCCTACCTTCCAAACTTTACAGAAGCTCTTCTGCGAACCAAGCAGAACTAGCACTCCTGAAAGAAAGGATATAGCGGAGACATGGCTTAGCCACAGCCTGGGGGATGTATCCAGAATGAGATTTTCACTCTGCAGCGGAGTGTGCGCTGATATGAAACTTCCTGGCAGATTAAAACTGTGTGCCCGACCGAGACTCGAATTCGGGACCTTTGCCATTCGCGGGCAAGTGCTCTACCATCTGAGCTACCGAAGCACGACTCACGCCCGGTACTCACAGCTTTACTGCCAGGAAGTTTCATATCAGCGCACACTCCGCTGCAGAGTGAAAATCTCATTCTGGAAACATCCCCCAGGCTGTGGCTAAGCCATGTCTCCGCTATATCCTTTCTTTCAGGAGTGCTAGTTCTGCTTGGTTCTCAGAAGAGCTTCTGTAAAGTTTGGAAGGTAGGAGACGAGATACTGGCAGAAGTAAAGCTGTGAGTACCGGGCGTGAGTCGTGCTTCGGTAGTTCAGATGGTAGAGCACTTGCCCGCGAAAGGCAAAGGTCCCGAGTTCGAGTCTCAGTCGGGCACACAGTTTTAATCTGCCACGAAGTTTCATATCAGCGCACACTCCGCTGCAGAGTGAAAATCTCATTCTGGATACATCCCCCAGGCTGTGGCTAAACCATGTCTCCGCTATATCCTTTCTTTCAGGAGTGCTAGTTCTGCTTGGTTCGCAGAAGAGCTTCTGTAAAGTTTGGAAGGTAGGAGACGAGATACTGGCAGAAGTAAAGCTGTGAGTACCGGGCGTGAGTCGTGCTTCGGTAGCTCAGATGGTAGAGCACTCGCCCGCGAAAGGCAAAGGTCCCGAGTTCGAGTCTCGGTTGGGCACACAGTTTTAATCTGCCAGGAAGTTTCATATCAGCGCACACTCCGCTGCAGAGTGAAAATCTCATTCTGGAAACATCCCCCAGGCTGTGGCTAAGCCATGTCTCCGCTATATCCTTTCTTTCAGGAGTGCTAGTTCTGCTTGGTTCGCAGAAGAGCTTCTGTAAAGTTTGGAAGGTAGGAAACGAGATACTGGCAGAAGTAAAGCTGTGAGTACCGGGCGTGAGTCGTGCTTCGGTAGCTCAGATGGTAGAGCACTTGCCCGCGAAAGGCAAAGGTCCCGAGTTCGAGTCTCGGTCGGGCACACAGTTTTAATCTGCCAGGAAGTTTCATATCAGCGCACACTCCGCTGCAGAGTGAAAATCTCATTCTGGAAACATCCCCCAGGCTGTGGCTAAGCCATGTCTCCGCTATATCCTTTCTTTCAGGAGTGCTAGTTCTGCTTGGTTCGCAGAAGAGCTTCTGTAAAGTTTGGAAGGTAGGAGACGAGATACTGGCAGAAGTAAAGCTGTGAGTACCGGGCGTGAGTCGTGCTTCGGTAGCTCAGATGGTAGAGCACTTGCCCGCGAAAGGCAAAGGTCCCGAGTTCGAGTCTCGGTCGGGCACACAGTTTTAATCTGCCAGGAAGTTTCATATCAGCGCACACTCCGCTGCAGAGTGAAAATCTCATTCTGATGCTCGAGTTGTCGTCCTATAATGTCCCAAATGTGCTCGATTGGACACAGATCTGGTGATCGAGTAGGACAAGGCAATATGTCGACTGTCTGTAGAGCATGTTGGGTTACAACAGTGGTATGTGGGCGAGCGTTATCCTGTTGGAAAACACCCCTTAAGATGCTGTTCATGAATGGCAGCACAGTAGGTCGAATGATCAGATTGATGCACAGTTTAGCAGTCAGGGTGCGTGGGACGACTACGAGAGTGCTCTTGTTGTCATACGAAATAGCGCCGCAGACCATAACTCCATTTACAGGTTCAGTGTGTCTAGCACACAGACAGGTTGGTTGCAACCCATCAACTAGCCTCCTTCTAACCAACACAGGGCCATCACCGGCACTTAGAACCAGCTTTCATCAGAAAACACAACGGACCTTACCCTGTCCTCCAGTGAGCTCTCACATGGCTGCACTGAAGTCGCAAATGGCAGTGGTTTGGGTCAGTGGAATGCACGCTAAAGTACGTCTAGCTCGAAGCTGTCGTTGAAGTAACCGATTTGTAACAGTTCACTGAGGCGCCAACTGCTCCTCAGAGTGCTGCTGCGGATGAAGTACGATGCTCCAGAGCCCTACGGTGGTGCCACGTCCAGAGCCAGGTCTTCTTGCGGCTGTACATTCTTGTGACCACTGCTGCTAGCAGTCTAGTACAGTGGCTACACCCCTGCCACGTCTTTCCGCAGTGTCGCAGAAGGAACATCAAGCTTCTCGTAGCCGTATTGCACGACCTTCTTCAAAGTGAGTGAGGTGTTGATAATGGTGTCTTTGTTGCCTTAAAGGCATTCTTGACTAACATCAGCTAACCACCTCCAATTCAAAGGTAACTAACGTTCACGACCGTTACAGCGTGCATTTGAAGCAAACCTGATTTGCATCCTCATAGTGACACTACTAGCGTCACTCTTATGCGACCTGAAATGTGAATAGACATCATCTTGCAGATATAGAAGCACGCCTACCAACATTTTTTATGTCGCACAGCTCCTTCGTGATGTTGTAATGTTTTTCCGACATTACGAAATTGAAATTCCTACATTAGTTGCAGTCGGACGTAGAAATAAATTCGGTGGCGATGAGTTAAAATTTGATTTCCCGCTTTACTCGCGTTAACTGCTTCGGTTATCCGAGTAAGCATCCTGTTATGCTGTCTAACCCAAATTCCCAACTTCTTTCGGATGTGCCTGAGAGAACGAACACCACCCATATAAATATATTTACCTTGGCAGGAATTAAAGATCGTTCAGTACAGATCCGCTCTTTGTACAACACCTTGCAGGAATGTGTGTGAGCCTGCGAACAGTGAGGGCAATGGACAGGGGACTCTACACATGGAGTGTGCGACAAGTTGGAAATTTGGGTTGGACAGGATGCGAGCTCGGAGAGCAGAAGTAGTTAACGAGAGCGTTCGCGTAAAGCGGGAAATCCGGGTTCGCGTTCTCGTCTGTCACTAATTTTCACTTATAGCCTTGCATTTGTTTAAGTGGTGGTTGCACCTGACGTCGGAATTTCAATTTCGCTATGTTTCCATGTTAGTTTTTAACATTTTTCGTAATATTCCACAAGTTTTTGTATCTCTAAGTCATAGATGTCTGGCATCTGATAGGATAACCATCCATTAACTACTTTCTTCACTTCGTCATCTGCTGCGAAGCGCTTCAGTCAAGAAACTCCTTTAGATAGCGAAATAAGTGAAAATCGCTTGGCTCCAGGTCTTGACTGTGGACAATCTGTTCCCACCTAAAAAATCTGATCAGATTTTGGGCGTGAATAGCAGAATTGTGTCTGGCATTGTCATGAAGTATGAAAACTCCAGACATCAGACGGCCACGTCCCTTATTCTGTATTGCACGTCGAAGTTTAGTCAGCGTAGTGCAGTAAGCGGCTACCTTTATTGTTGACCCTTGCTGCAAAAACTCAACTAACGAGACTACATGTCAGTTCCAAAACTCGGCTGCCATAACCTTGCGTGTTGAGACTGTTTGCTTGGCCTTGTCTTTGACTGGTGATGTCATGTGACGACATTCCACTGACTGACGTTTATACTTATATGTGAAACTCGCATCTCGTCCCCTGTGACAACATTCTCTAAAAATTGTTCAGTTTTTTAGCGTTTCTCGGTAAGCAGCCTGCGAATCCAAGGTGATCACAATTTGCGAAATTGCATCTTTTCAGAGACAATTTAGTGCAAAGTTGTTTTACTCCTATGCAGAAATTCCAACTGTAAAAATACAATCGTGAATCACCGACGTTCACGAATCTTTTCGCTCACAGCTTTGACCAAATCTTTTGAGATCACTGACGGTCGGCCTGATTGCGGTTTGACATGGACGTTTTGCAGTCTGTCCTTGAAAGCTCTCACCCACTTACACACTTTGTCGTCACTCATCACACTGGGGCCACGCATCTCACTTATCTGTCGATGAATTTCCGCTCCTGCAATGTTCCTTGCTATCAAAAACCGAATCTGTAACCGTGTTTCGCAGTCAGAGGGCTGATCAATTGTTTTAAACATTTTGATCTGGCACTATAAATAGCACAATGCGACAATACCAGTGCGAATGGCATCGTTAGAAGAGCAAGACCTTCCGGTTGTCGGTGCTCTTGCGTGTTTCAATATTCGCGCGACATTCGATTAGCTGTGTCTATTCGGACCTTACTTTCCGAATAACCCTCGTACCTGCTGATAGTGTGTATATGTATGCTGTTACATGAACATCCGATCCTGTCTTCAGGCTGCTTCACTGTTTTATCTGACAAATGAGTTTGGGTGTGTAACGTTTACAATGGTGAAGATTACACCCACCTAGATCACACGCATTATGACAAACAGTGCAACAGGGTTAGTGGTCGAACATTTCTGCACTCCAAAATTTTGACGATTTGTAATAGCTAGAAAATTTCCTAATGGGTAAAGTTACATTGCTGACCTTGAGCACAGAACTAGCGAATATTTTCTCACCAACGACCGATTGTACATGAGAGCCTTTGCCACGAAACGCGACAGTGGATACACGAGAGCTATTCGGAACGTAAGGTCCGATACGTCGTGAAATGGAAACGACAGTGAAAATCCGATGACGTTTTGCACAAATGTATTGGGCAGCGTCTCTAGTGTGCCTGTCGATTGCGTCAAGTCGCTCTTTTCAGTTCTGAGCACACCGTGAGCAGGTGAAGATGCCTAGAACAACAGTATCTCCCGCCCCTGCAGAGTTTCGATCGGAAGTCTTTGATCTCCCACCTTGCAGACCTGACTTGGCTCCCTCTGATGTTCATCTCTCCTCAGATCAGCCACTGGCTATGAAGGCAACATTGTGGCACAGACAACGAACTGCAGACCAGCGTACATAAGTGGCGGAAAGTGCAGGCGGCTGCCTTCTCCACATGTTCTGTGGCTGGGTAGCACAATAAATCAGTGTTACACCGTGACAACGAGCGTGCCTGCCCCAGATTTCCTCTACGAAGGGCAAGGGATTATTGCCACACAGTTCGACTTTGCTAATTCAGTAAATATACAAAGGGCGTTCAAAAAGTTTTGCACAGTCGTCTCTAATTTTTTTATTTTTTGCAGGAGGAGGATGAAATTTTTTGTGAAGATACTTGGAACATTTAGCTACACATTGGGCCTACTCAATGTAGCCTCCATCAGCTATAGGGCATCTGGCCAGACATTCTTTCCATGGTGGAAATGCACTTTGGTAAAATTCTGGGGACTGACTTTTACACCATTGCTTGACACAGGAAATGCGGTCTTTCTGACTATCAAATGTTTTACCGCGCAGATGGGTCTTCAGACGACCAAAGAGGTAGAAATCAGACGGACTCAAGTCCGGACTGTAGGGAGGATGAGGATCAATTTTCCAACCCATTTTCCTGATTGTCTCCTGCGTCATAAGGGCTGTATGGGGTTCGGCATTGTCATGGTGCAGTCTGATGAGCTGACCCTGAAGCTGTGGTCTGTGGGTCTTGATGGCACATAGCAGCTTGTCCAAGGACAAACAGTAATGGTCCCGGTTAACTGTGCAACCAGGTTCCAAAAAGTCGATGAAAATGGTACCACACTGATCCCAGAAGAAGGAGGCCATCACCTTTCGGCCTGCTGTTCGTGAAAGTCTTGGTTTCTTCTTCCGAGGGGAACCCGGATGACGCCACTCCATGGATTGGATTTTGCTCTCTGGTTCGGACAAAAAACAAACTTGTTTCATCCTGGGTAATGACTCCGACAAAACACTGTTTCCGCTCGTCAGTAAAGATCTCCCGCCTGTTTATCAAAAACATGTTCTCTTGAAAATATTTTGAGGTCTGGCCTGCTCACTGAGCAGATTTTTAAAGAGCCGCGGTATTTTGACCGTGCAAAGGTAGCATAATCATTAGTCTCTTAATTAGTGGCTGGAATGAATGGCTTGACGAGAAATCAACTGTCCCTCGCACACATTCTTCCTCATCGTTTGCATTTCTCTTGTCAATAATCTAGGCACCCAGCGTGCACAGATTTTTCTGTACCCTAGTGACTGTACCACTGATACAACACTACCTAATTACAAACGAGTCATTTCAGCAAGCTGTCGTCTCGTCACACATCTGTCATTTTGGATGGTTTGATCAATGGTCTCCTTATGCACATCACTCACTGCCGTCGATGGTCTACCACACCGTGGATTGTCCAGTAGAGAGAAATCACCTTCTTTAAACTTCTGCAACCACCGGATACTGCTGCGATCCACTGTGTACTCCCCATAAATAGGGAGCAACTTCCTGTGAATCGATGTGTCAGAGTCATCGCCGGTCTTGAAGAGGAGCTCCATCACCCACCACTGTCGCAATCTGACATCTACCTCACCGTCCATTATGGCTCAACTGTATCTACCAACTTATAGCTAAATGTTCCAAGCATGTTCACAAAAAAATTCATTCTCCACCTACAAAAAATAAAAACATTAGAGACGACTATGCAAAACTTTTTAAACGCCCTTTGTATCATCATTTTATAACTCTTTTTATTTAATAAATGTAAAATGTGACAATCTTCAGTTCAATAAAGGAAATGAATAACTTCCTGGTTATTTCGAAAAGTATTTTTTTCTTCAGTGCACACAGAATGACTTCATCGCTGCTGTGTCGTAACACGAAGTTCACCAGCATAATAGGCCAGTGCAGCGGGTGGCCGAAGTGCTGACCACTGCGCCATCTCGCACGGTACAGCTCTTGTGGTTTAATGAGAAGTGTCTCTTTTACATTATACCGAATAGAGTATTTATTGCTATATTTCTAACTGAAACTTGTTCTTGCTTAGCAACCGCTTATCAGATCACTTGAGTCAATGGTGGCGAGGAAGAAAAGGATTCCACTCGAACTCTTTCATAGTTCTCATAGTAGGTGCGTCTAAGGAAATTTATCGCTCATCTGATAGCTAAAGTACAATTCTCATTTCAGTATGACCGCTGTCAACACAGATGTGACCACCCAAGTGCAAACATGCAGCAGGCCCCAGAACTCATGGTGGAGAAGATAGCACCATCGTCATGACGCCAGAGGTTTCCAACCACATTTTCCACGTCGACAACATGGTAAATGGATTCCGAGTGGCGCTGTCACCATCTTCCATTTGATACAAGAAAGCGTAACAGGGGGCCATCTACATCACATGATTGAAACAGCATTCCATCGCATATTAAAACTAACGTGATATTCATTAACGAGCTTTTTTATTTACATACTCGGATGCTGAGGTGTATCACGTCTTTCAACAGTTAAATCTTGAGGTCGAACTAGGAGTTGTTTTATAATCACCTTAGAACTAAATTCATGGAGTATTTTGATACTCAAATCCATGTGGTAGCTGCCCACCGTAATTTTTAGCAGTCTGAAAAAGAACTGTCGAACGTACAGGGCGGTTTCTTGGGAATATCGCTTCCGGTGCACAAATTCTTAGTGTAAACGACCGTATGCCGATTCGTCGTTGAGAGATAAGCTATAGGTCCATTAACTGGACGAGGGTGTCTGAAATTATCTGCTGAATCTCAAAGACTCCTCATTGTTGGCTTGCCTTCCGCTCATCAGAGCATTTCAACAAACAATGCAGTCCTCGGCAGCCTTCCCAGGTGTGTTCTACCTGGTCGACCTGTAAGCCCATGCGCTCCCCACCGTAGACGAACTACAGCTCCTCCAGGCAAATCTTCCTACACTCAGGCGGATTCTGGAGGGTGGCGTAGTGGTGTACCGAGAAGTTTCAGTCTTTTAGTGACTGTTTTATTACTCATCAACGGCGACGGTGATATTTTCGAAAAGAAAATTGTACATATTTGTGTAAATCAGGTCACAAGGTTGGAGTATGTAACTCCAAACACAAGATGAATATGGATAGCACACGCCTTGGGCACATGGACTCGCATGCAGAAGCTGATGAACTGCACTTAGGTCCAGACGTACTACACGTGCAAGTTGTGTTATCTATTTCGGATCGGTTATTGACTTTGGGAGCGTTTCTTAAGAACTTTCCAGTCACATTCCAAATCGACTTATCCTCTACAATGTTAATTGCTTTACTAACTTACAGGCAGCTAAGAACGCCACCACTTCAGTAACTTGTCCAGTAACTGAAGAGTTACAGTAACGGTAGCATAGATGTGATGGGACGAATCTCCTCTGACGGCTCACAAATTGGTCGTCGCCACCAAGGAGGCTGCAAACATTTTGAGCTGGGATCGTTTCAACCCAGTAGTCTTCTCCTGGTGGCGGCAATTAGGATCGCTCCCCAACGCCGCATGGTGGCTGGACAGGACTCTAGCTCTGGCAATGCGCTAGACGTCTGCTGCCACACTGACATCAAGTCGGCAACTTTGGTGCTTCCCATTCCAGCTCCTTGCGAGGTCGATGACCACGTTTTCCACCCACTCCACCAGTGGTTATATTGCAGAGAAGTCCCATCCGAGCGCCAGACTGATTCATCCCGCCGGCCGAAGTGGCCGTGCGGTTAAAGGCGCTGCAGTCTGGAACCGCAAGACCGCTACGGTCGCAGGTTCGAATCCTGCCTCGGGCATGGATGTTTGTGATGTCCTTAGGTTAGTTAGGTTTAACTAGTTCTAAGTTCTAGGGGACTAATGACCTCAGCAGTTGAGTCCCATAGTGCTCAGAGCCATTTGATTCATCCCCTGCCACAGAAACTCCACAATATACGACGAGCCCAGTAGAAAGGCTACATGGCTGTTCTCAGTAGTCACATTATGAAACAAGTACCCTGTGACTCCTTTCTGCAAGGCCGCACATCACCAATATAAGGTTCACAATGAGGCTTTATCTATGGCCTTTTCACAGGGTAAGTATCACTTGGTTCCAGTAGACACCATTCACTTTCTTGGAGGTCCAGCTGCTGGACTAGTCGTGGTCCAACGAGTATATTAATCGGATAAGCCCTCGCAGGGTACTTGCTATTTCAACTGGCAGCTCCACTGCTATCTCTGTTCCAGATCTGCCCCATCCGGAGCTGCGCTAACCACAGCCGCCACAGCAAAGGTCTCCAGAACAGAAATCCGCCAATCAGCATGACGCGAACGCCCTTGTAAATTCGTCAATTAATATGAAAGTCGGCAAAAAGGACTCAGGCACTTCGATTTCAATGGCAGCTCACGAAGACTCCTCTGGAAACCGTGATGTCGAGTCAGTCAGCCATCTCTCCTCCAGGGGACTAAATGATGCTGTGTCGGGACATGTAGTCCACCAGCATAACAGACCCTCTAAGCAGTGGCCGAAGTGTGAAGCTGTAGACGCCATGGCATCGTGAACCAAACGCAAACATTTCCAGGGGACAACAGCAACAACATGTTGTTGAAAGGGCAACTGTCACAGTAACAGCTACGACCAGAGTCGTTCACCGGCAGGTGGTGTGCACAAAATCAATGGGAAGCGCAGCAATCATGACATTTCTTGTGTCTGTGATGTCACACGGCCGCAAGTAGACCATGCTGTATCCATCTGCTGACAGGGGATTTAGAGTGCCGCACGGCCACAGCAAGGACATTTGAAGCTGAGACACCATCCTGGACACCATCGCCTGCAAAGCCTTCTAGGAGCCTCTAGCTATCTACAAAGAGCCACACCCAATTACTTTCACCTTTCAGGAGTCAAGACACCAGGATCTGGCGTCCACAAGTTCTTATATTTCTTGGTGATCGTGATTTCTGGACTGCGTTCCATCTGAACGTAGACTTTATACTGTTAAACTGACGGTGATTGCGTTCCACTAAGAATATCTATTTCAGATGGTTAACAAGATATAAGACAGTTCTCCAGTTTCGACACAACCAAGAAATCTTGTGTTTCTATCACTGAGTAGCTGCAACTCTTGTGGTTTTATGGGAAGTATCTCTTCTGTGGTCATATCAAATGACGTGTTTATTGTTATACGTCTAACTGAGAACCTATTCTTGCTCAGTGAGCATTTATCAGGTCACATTTTAAACAACAATGCCAACCTGACAACCCAATACGACTGAAATGTAGTACAGGTAGAGCGTTTACACACAGCTAAAATTGAATTTAAAAGATGAAATCTGGCAGTCAAAGCCACACTTCCAGAACAGACATTAAGCTCTTTACATGAGTAACTTTGAGTGGTCCAGGGAAATCACTTAATGGAAAATCGTATTTCGGTGGCCAAGTAAACTTAGTGTATGGAGTCATGCTGACAGATCTGTTACCAGTCAGTTAGATCAGTATCTGTGGGTGATTGAATTGTCAGTTGGGTATCAGAAGGAATGGAATGGCCATACGCGACGAAATATGCACACTGGTTGCTTCTCGGAATGTGGCAAGTGAAGGCCACACACTCTTCCTAAGCCAGATCCATTCCTATGACCATATAATGAAGGCTTTCACGACCGGATGGTACTGTTGTTGATAATTCTTCCGGGTTATATGGCCGTGGTCCATGGAATTCTTCTATTCCTTACGTTTCGTCCAATACTACGTTGGACAGCCTCAGAGGTATGGCTGGTCCTGTTGAGTCCTGCCGACTGACGAGTCAGGCGTCGGACAGCGGCCTAAATACCGAGGAAAGTGAGCGTGGTCTAGCTTGCACATAGTAGCAGAGAGAAAACTAGTCAAAGATAAAATGTAACTATCGATAATAGTCCGTCATAGATAAAAATCACTTATCGATTCTGTAACGCCACTGTCCATATCTCGCTTAATTTCAAGGCCTCTTCTTTTATATTAAAATTATCTTCATGTTTATAAATTTCAATAGCCTTTCTATACAGTCGTGGATAATAGTTCGTGGTAGCACTTAAAACTGTAGTTTCAGAAAACCTAACTACATGGTCACCTGACTAAAGTGCATGTTCCGCAACGGCCGATTTATCTATTTTTCCCAGTCGGCAAAGACTTTTATGCTCCTTTACCCTCGTATTCACACTTCTTTTCGTAGTACCAACGTAGACCTTGCCACAAGTACACGGAATTTTATACACACCGCTAGATGATAATGGTGGCCTTCTATCTTTAACAGAACGAAGTACTTGTCCTATTTTTCTGGTAGGTTTGAATACCAGTTTCACTTTATGTTTCAGCAAAATTTTGCCTTACTAATGAAAGGTAAAGACACCGTGTTCTTCCATTGCTGTGTACCATCCTTGTCCTTTGGCCTGCTGTAATTAGGTCTTAAAACTCTATTAATTTCTTTGTTTGAGTACCCATTCTTATCGAAGGCCTGTTGAGTACTCAAACAAAGAAATTACGTAGCTTTGGAAAGGTTGAAATGTCCCTGATGGAACTGTTATTCAGGTGACGTCCAGTGACTAGTCCACGTTTGAACTCATTCAGAAGTCGTGATAGACCCAGTGGTATTACTGCTTCTGTAGTGACAATACGCTACTCCCTGCTTCTTTTCATACTGGCGGGTTTGCGTCTCATGATATCTAGTGCTCAGTTACGCAATGCGATGGGATGCTTTTGATCAGATTGTATTATTTACATATTGTGCTATGACTATTATTTCAGTGTGAGAATAAATCAGAGTATTCTTCAAATTCAGTGTTGAATTATTCAGTTTTTTTTTACTCCCTTTGTTTCTAGTGGTTGTGAAATCCGTGGATGCGCGGTTACGTTCGCTCCCTCTCCCCCCTCCCCCTTCCCCCCAACAAAATCACTCTCTCTCTCTCTGACACATCCGTCTGTTTACTCTTGCCGACTTCTCTTCTGCAGAGTACAGCAGCACTTGTGCAGCCTGCATTAGTGTACGCTCTCCGGTTTCAAGAGTGGCCCTCGAGGTTCCGGCCGTAAGAGAACACTGTCGGCAACGAAACCTGCTCCCCGTTCCGTAAAAATAGCAGGTGGCAGGGAGTATAAACGCTGTCGTCGGACGGTAAATAATCAGAGGCGGTTTATCGCAAATAAGTGGGCGACGAGGCTGGCCGCTGCGTGGGCGTGTCGGAGCCGCACGCGTTATTTAGGGCCGGCCAGCCACATTCCTGGGCGCCGGCCGCCGCCGGAGTCGCTGCTTCTCTGCCACTCTTCCTCCGTTGCAGCTCAAGAGAGGTGGCGTGTACAGTGTCTTCACGACCTGTTGTCTACATCTACATCTACATCTACATACATACTCCGCAATCCACCATACGGTGCGTGGCGGAGGGTACCTCGTACCACAACTAGCATCTTCTCTCCCTGCTCCACTCCCAAACAGAACGAGGGAAAAATGACTGCCTATATGCCTCTGTACGAGCCCTAATCTCTTATCTTATCTTTGTGGTCTTTCCGCGAAATATAAGTTGGCGGCAGTAAAATTGTGCTGCAGTCAGCCTCAAATGCTGGTTCTCTAAATTTCCTCAGTAGCGATTCACGAAAAGAACGCGTCCTTTCCTCTAGAGACTCCCACCCGAGTTCCTGAAGCATTTCCGTAACACTCGCGTGATGATCAAACCTACCAGTAACAAATCTAGCAGCCCGCCTCTGAATTGCTTCTATGTCCTCCCTCAATCCGACCAGATAGAGATCCCAAACGCTCGAGCGGTACTCAAGAATAGGTCGTATTAGTGGTTTATAAGCGGTCTCCTTTACAGATGAACCACATCTTCCCAAAACTCTACCAATGAACCGAAGACGACTATCCGCCTTCCCCACAACTGCCATTACATGCTTGTCCCACTTCATATCGCTCTGCAATGTTACACCCAAATATTTAATCGACGTGACTGTTTCAAGTGCTACACTACTAATGGAGTATTCAAACATTACGGGATTCTTTTTCCTATTCATCTGCATTAATTTACGTGTATCTATATGTAGAGTTAGCTGCCATTCTTTACACCAATCACAAATCCTGTCCAAGTCATCTAGTATCCCCCTACAGTCACTCAACGACGACACCTTCCCGTACACCACAGTATCATCAGCAAACAGCCACACATTACTATCCACCCTATCCAAAAGATCATTTATGTAGATAGAAAACAACAGCGGACCTACCACACTTCCCTGGGGCACTCCAGATGATACCCTCACCTCCGATGAACACTCACCATCGAGGACAACGTACTGGGTTCTATATTTCGGGCTGTATGAATTTTTTTTGTTCCTGACGTTTCGTCCGGAGGTGCGTCGGACATCTTCAGAGATCCTCCTGGTTCCGCTGGGTCTTACCGACTGGCGGGTCGGGCGTCGGAGAGCGACATAATACGAGGCAGAAGGGATAGATAACATTATCAGAATTTCTAAAATCATTAGGTGAAGTGGCAAGAAACGACTATTCACGATGTAGGATAGAATGTACGAGTCTGGCGACATACCATCTGACTTTTGGAAAAACATCATCCACGCAATTCGAAGAGTGCAAGAGGTGACAAGTGCGAGAATTATCGCAGAACCAGCCCAACAGCTCATGCATCCAAGTTGCTTTCGAGAATAATGTACAGAAGAATGGGAAAGAGAATTGAGGAAGAGTTACATGACGATCACTTTGGCTTCAGGAAAGGTAAAGGCACCAGAGAAGGAATGTTGCCATTTCGATTGATAATGGAAGCAACGCTAAAGAAAAATCAAGGCACGCTCATAGGACCTGACGACGTGGAAAAAGAGTTCGATAATGTCAAAGGGTGCAAGATGTTCGGAATTTCGAGAAAAATTGGGGTTTCCTATAGTGATCCAGGGTTAATATACAAGAACCAACAGGGAATAATAACCAAGAGGTTCAAAAATGACTCTACGCACTATGGGACTTAACATCTGAGGTCATCAGTCCCCTAGACTTAGAACTGCTTAAACCTAAGTAACGTAAGGACATCACACACATCCATGCCCGAGGCAGGATTCGAACCTGCGACCGTAGCAGTCGCGCGGTTCCGGACTGAAGCGCCTAGAACCGCTCGGTCACAGCGGCCGGCACCAAGAGGTAATAATAAGAGTGGAATACCAAGTACGAACTGCTCGGATTAAAAAGGGCGTAAGACAGGGATGTAGTCTTTCGGCCCTACTGTTCAATCTGTACATGGAAGAAGCAATGACGGACGTAAAATTTCAAGAGTATAAAGTCTGTCCAAAAAGTATCCGACTTTTGTTTATAATGTCAATCTTAAATAAGATACTCTTGTTTGACACTAGCTACCTCCAAAGCAGTCCTCTTCAGCTTCTGCGCACCTCTCCCACCGCTGTTGCCACTGATGGAGCCATCGCTGGGAGGGCTCTTTTAGTATGGTGTGCAAATGGTCCGTCACGTTCCGCATAATGTCCTCTCTGTTCTACAGTCGGGTCTCTTTCAGAGTCTTTTTCAGCATACGGAAAGTCCGCCCCCGGTAGCTGAGTGGTCAGCGTGACAGAATGTCAATTCTCAGGGCCCGGGTTCGATTCCCGGCAGGGTCGGAGATTTTCTCCGTTCAGGGACTGGGTGTTGTGTTGTGATAATCATCATCATTTCATCCCCATCGACGCCCAACTCGCCGAAGTGGCCTCACATCTAAAGACTTGCACCAGGCGAACCGTCTACCCGACGGGAGGCCCTCGTCACACGACATTATTATTATTAGCATACGGAAAAGGCAGAATGCACTCAGTACTAGATCAGCGGAATAGCAAGGCTGACAAACCGCAGCCGTGAGTGTTTGGCCAAAAAACTCTGAATTAATTGAGAATGATGTGCGGGTGCGTTATAGTGGTGAAGGTGACAACTGTCCACTGCCCACAAGTCCAGCCGCTTGCGTCTCACTGTTTCACGTAGGGGATGCCGAGTCGCTTGGTAGTACTACCTATTGACTTTAGTACCTTCTGGAGCGCACTATGATGGACACGCCACTGGAGTCAAAACAGACGGACAGCATGACTTCCACGTTGCTGTGGACCTACCCATATGTTTTAGGTCTCGAGGACGATGGAGGCTTACACTGCAACGACTGGAACTTTGTTCCTGGGGGGGTCGTACCCATAAACCAAGAACTCATCACCAGTGATCATTGTCTTGAGAAAGTTACGATTACTGTTCAAAGTATCCAACATGTCCTGTATGATCTCTGAAGTTGCTTCTACTCAGTTGCTAGCAACTTTGTCACGAATTTTTCTGAGACCCTTTTGAAGTTCAAATGTTCCATTAAAATGGAATGAATGGATCGAATACTAATTTTAACATAGATTGCAAGTTCTTTGATCGTGATTCGTCTATCCTGCACCAACAGCGTCCTTAGTTGATCAATAACAACAACATTTGCGGATGTTGAGGCCCTACCTGAACGTGCTTCCCTCTTCACTGATGAGCAGCCATCTTTGAAGCGATTGTGCAACTCCTCTACCGGTGTGGTACCCATTGTTTCGTCCCCAAACGCTTGTAGAACCTTGTGGATTGTTTCAACTTGAGAATCGCCAAGCTCAAAACTAAATTCGATGTAATAATGTTGTCCCACTCATGTTTTCATTTTGGCCACAACACGAAATCCGACGACTACCACTTACACGTATTCTTTTGTCAACGGCTAGCCAGCGACCTGTTTGTTTCCGTAGTCGTGAAAAAAATTCGGGCATGCACACTCCAACAAGCATAGAGAGTGCGAACGTCCCAACATTGTTGGTTTCCACAATAAAAATCAAGGTCAGATACTTTTTGAACAGCTCTCGTAGAAGCTCACACATGAGAGGCAGAAATAGTCCTTATCAAAGATGCAACTTAACTGTCGAATTGTCAACTGGTAAGGGTAAAACTTAACTATCGATTCTGTTCTGTTGCTGTCCGTACATCATTACTCACCCTGTATACAGAATGTAAAAAAACTACGTGTACAAAATTTTAGAGTGTTCAGAGGAGATAAAAAGAAATAGGTTTTTGTGTGACAAAAAGTCACTGGTGCACCAATTCCCCGATAGGTGTCCATGATGATTTTAAAGCAAGTGATATTCAGAAATGGTGTTCAGACTGCCGTACGATGAATATTGTTTTGGAGACGCTGCTGAAAATGTTGTCCGCTTAAATTAATGTGCTTCAACTGCTATCTGTGTGCTAATGATTGACCAACACGCTCAAGACAGCCAAGAGTTTCACAGATAACAGTTGCAGCTTCAGGAAAACGGGCAAGGAGCTCTTCCGCAATATCTATCGATGTTTCGATACCAAATACTCCTCCTAACAAAAGTAACACACAGGAGGTCAGGAAAAAACTCTAAAACAATAGTTATCACACGGAAATCTGAGCACCATATCTGACCAGCACTAGGGTCAAAACTTTCATGGACACCTTGCTGGTAATAGATGTACATAAGCATTGTTTTGTCACATAAGAAACGGTTTATTTTTATCTCCTCTGCAGACGTACGTTTCTTACACGCTACATTTCGATGGCTTTTAAAATTTTGGTTTCGAAAAAGTCACTTCATGGTATCTTGTTTAATAGCATGCTCTGCTACACCTGATTTTTCTGCTTTCCCTTGCCGACAAAGATTTATCTGTGCCTTCACACATATATTCATGCTGCTCTTTGTAGTTCCAATACAGACCTTACCACACTTATCGTGGAATCTTGTACAGGTACACCATGCCTGTCAACGAAGGAAGACATTTATCTTTTATAGAGCTGATTGCTTAATACAGTCTCTTTGTTGGTCTAAAAACCTGTCTGGCATTATGTTTCTATAAAATCTGACTGGTCTGATCCATCAAATTTTTAATAAAAGCAAGAGAAACTGTTTTCTCCCGTAGTTGCTTGTCATTCTTGTCCCTCGGACTGCTGTTATTTCGCCACAGAACTATTTACTTCTTCCTGAACAGTCATCTCTCTGGAAAGTCTGCGTCGGACGTATTAATTCGGCGTGTAGGTGTCATTGTGTGCAAATTCTTTTATGTATTTCGACAAAACTTCTAGTGGAAACCTTCTTTTGCTGTGGATGATGGCTGGAGTTCTTTCCGTATGCGTGATTATCCGAAAACTTTATGTTCCAGTCTTTCATCAGTCTTCCTCATAACCAGAATATCGAAGAGTTGGTCGTCTTCCATTTATGGGTTATACTGGATTTCTGCATATATGTTATTTAGATAACGAAACAAATTTTATCTACGGTGACCAACTATTATCCACTGCGCTATACAGTGATGTGACAAAATTCGTGGGATATCTCCCAACATCGTGTCGGACCTCCTCTCTCCGAGCGTAGTGCAGCAGCTCGACGTAATAAGGACTAAACAAGTCTTTGGAAGTCCCCTGGAGAAATACTGAGCCATGCTGCCTCTACAGCTGCCCATAATTGCGAAATTGTTGCCGGTGCAGGATTTGTGCGCGAAATGACCTCTCGATTGCGTCCTTTGAATGTTCGCTGGAATTCAGATCGGGCGTCCTGAGTGGCCAAATCATTGGCACGAACTGTCCAGAATGTTCTTCAAACCAACTGCGAACAACTGTAGTCCATTGACATGCGCATTTTCATCCATAAAAATGAAGTCCGTGAATGGCTGCAAATGGCCTCCAACTAATCGAACGTAACTATTTCCAGTCAACGATCAGTTCAGTTGGGTCAGAGGACCATGTACGTTCCATGTAAACACATTCCAAACCGTTATGGAGCCACTACCAATTTGCAAAATACCTTGTTGACAGGTTGCGCCCATGCCTTCGTGAGGCCTGCGACACCCTATCGTCAGCCCCCACCAACTGAAATCGGGACTTATTTGACCACTCCGCGGTTTTCGTGCCGTCTAGGATCCAACCGATGTGGTCACGAGCCCTGGAGAGGCGCTGCAGGGGATGTCGTGCTATTAGGAAAGTTACTTGCGTCGGTTGTCTGCTGCTGTAGCTCATTACCACCAAATTTCTCCGCAGTGTCGTAACGGACACGTTGGTTGCACGTCCCACATTGATTTCTGGGGTAATTTCACGCGGCGTTGCTTGTCTGTTAGCACTGACTACTCTATAAGCAAATGCCACCGCTGTCGGTCGTTAAGTGAAGGCCATCGGCCACTGCGTTGTCCATAGTGAGAGGTAATTCCTGAAATTTGGCATTATCGACACACTCTTGACAGTGTGCATCTCGAAATACTGACATCTATAACGACTACCGAAATGAAAGTCCCATGTGTCTAGCTCCCACACAGTGAGCAAATTAAGATCCTCTCATTAAAATCTCTGTAAAAACATTTGACATGGCGCAGGACTTTAAAACTTTAACCACATTCGTCCGAGTGTTGGCTAAAAGAGATGGCAGGTCCGCTGGCAAGTCAGCCGCGGCCCGCTGGTCAGAAAATAAAACGCAATCCAATAAAACGTGGCGCACAGTGACCTGGACCCGCCCATATTTTATGTAAGTGGCCAGCCAATGACAATTTCTTGTGGCATTCTTGTTGCTCCGTTTTCTCTTTCCTTATGTTTCACTTTCTTATGTAGCATTTTCCTCCTTTTCCTGCGTTCTTTGCGTGTGTGTTTCAGTTTTATTAGGTCTGTCCACATTCGTTCCTTTTAATGTGTGTCAGGGCTCTGATGACCTCGACGTTGAGCGCCCATAAGCCCCCCCCCCCCCCCCCACACACACACACACACACACTCACACACACCAACCATCAATCCCAGTCAACCCCTTCGACCTGTGATAATTAGGTCGGAAACCTTTCACCTGAATACGAATGACTACTTGCCAATACAACGTCCCATTATACTTTGTGTACGCGATACTACCGCCATTTCTATACGTGCATATTGCTATCCCTTGACTTTTGTCATCTCAGTGTAGAGAAGCCATCGAAGTATGCAAAAATGGGAACAATTTTAACAGAAAAAGGAAGCCATGAAACTTAGCGGTGTATGGACAGCCGTTCTACAGAACCAATAGATATGTTTTATTCTTTACAGGCGACAGTTCGAAAGTTAAGCTACATCTTTGACGAAGATTACCTCTGCCGATGACTAATAAACTTCTACGACGCCCTTTTACTACGGTATTTATGTCGGTATCCGACATTCGGCCTCTCAATCACCAGAGTTAAGGTAAGCAGGAGCATTTCTGAGTCGTCCAACGCATCTCGGTACGACACGTCAGGGAAAAAAAGAAGTTTACTGCACCACGAGCCTAGAACTCGGAAGTTCATGAGCAGCTAGGAGGTGGCGCAGCTTAAGAGAGAGGGTCGCTTCTGCAACTATCAATTCAGCTTTCAGTTTTTTGGATTTTCCCTAAATGACTTCCCTTGATCACTGGGAATCTGATATGTCCTCCTTGTGCAATATCGGTGGTGCCCGTCTGTAACGACCTTGGTATCGATGGGACGACAGAAATTACTTCATCAGTTCTGTTTTGTATCTGTTTTAGTCAGGAAAGGAAACCTAAAAAAATTGACTGACTGCTTCGCTACTTGTTCTAACTGTCTTAAGTACAATTCCCGTCCAACGGAACGGAAGGTGACGTCACCGTCAAAAGGCGCTGCGTTAACACTGGATGGAAAGTTAACAAGAGGTCTTTATCTCTTAGCCCACGACAAGACGGTGAAAGTTCGGTTATGAGATACCGTCTGCAATACAGTGCGTTGGAATAGTGTATCATAAATAAGGAACTAGCAATGATTAAGTTCTTTAATGGCCAAAGCTAACTTCATAATGGATGTTCTTGGCAATGTTTGTATAGTACTTACCATACAAACTGAGAACTGACACAACAGGAAAACGTTTTAAAACATCGACATTTATTTGCTAGATAATATACACACACACAAACAAAGAAAAATATTTAGAACGAAATACATAAGGCGTTTTTGCGTTATCCATTGTGTTTTTCCTTACAAGTGCCAAACACCGTCAAAAAAGAAAAACAGTATTTTTCATCTTCAAGAGAGCCTAATTTTTCACTTTTAATAAAAGGCTGTTTATTAAAAATTGTTTAATTGATTTATGTTCTTATTTATGCAAAATGTAGGCTTATTCTTTTCCCAGATTTGCAGAACCTAAATTATTTATCCCTTTCAAATATCTGGTCTCTTTTGTTGTTGTTGTTGTTGTGGTCTTCAGTCCTGAGACTGGTTTGATGCAGCTCTCCATGGTACTCTATCCTGTGGAAACTTCTTCATCTCCCAGTACGTGCTGCAGCCTACATCCTTCTGAATCTGCTTAGTGTACTCATCTCTTGGTCTCCCTCTACGATTTTTACCCTCCACGCTGCCCTCCAATACTAAATTGGTGATCCCTTGATGCCTCAGAACATGTCCTACCAACCGATCCCTTCTTCTAGTCAAGTTGTGCCACAAACTCCTCTTCTCCCGAATCCTATTCAGTACCTCCTCATTAGTTATGTGATCTACCCATCTAATCTTCAGCATTCTTCTGTAGCACCACATTTCGAAAGCTTCTATTCTCTTCTTGTCCAAACTATTTATCATACATGTTTCACTTCCATACATGGCTACACTCCAAAAGATGCTAATTTGCCATATGTCACGAGCACAAGCAAACACTAAAATACAGATTAAGGAGAAACTGAAGTACGAAATTCTCTAATGAATAACGAGTAGTGAGGGCAGCGAGAATGTGTCACCATTGCCAACGTGAAAACTATCTTCCCGAGAGACCTTGAAGTTGACGTTTCAGTTTCCCCCTCATTTCTGTTAATAGCCTTTGTGAAGCCACCATTTGAAACGTATTCTAGAATGTTGCGACGTTAATTCCATTCAGGACCAGCCTGTCTCATCAGGTGTGATCGGCGTTTATGCTTCAAAACATTTTTGCAGACAGTACTGTACAGCTACAGTATATTTAAAGAGCAGCACCATGTAGCCACTAAAGATCTTGTGATGGATACTCATTCACAGACGACTTAGTTTTGGGCAATCAATCATCTTCAAGTTATGCACATATGCATATAAATGTTACATGGCAAAAAATTGCAGTGAACCATTGTTGTTAACAGGTACTGACGGATTAAAGCAACTTCAGTTTTAAGGAAAGTTTCTTAATATCAAACAAACATTTGCTTTTAGTTGCAGTGTGCAAATAGAATGGTTAGTTTTCTTTTTAAAAAAGAAGTAATGTCCAAATGTTTTGTGATATTATTCATCTTTAGGTAAGACATGAAATAGATTAGATAAAGATTTGATGCACCTTTGAATGGTGTTAAAGTCATGTACAACAAATGAGATGCTGATTGATACTTTGTTAAGTACAATGCTTAACTTGGATTTTCAAGGGTGATACGAGTATGGATGATATGTCAAAACACACAACAATAGACTGCACGATTTACATAATCCGCCACACAAATACCCTGGTAATATTCTTTAAAATTCTAGGATCCAAAGACACACATTGAACTTTAAATGCTCAATTGGCATCTCATTTACTGCACATGATTTTGAGCATATTTCAAAGGCATAACACATGTTTCTCTAATCAGTTTTATTCGTTACCTTCAGACGTGTTGTTTCACAAAACATCTGACCATAACTTTCTTAATTTTTTCATTTTTAAGTTTCGTTCAGAACGAAAAGAATGAAAAGATGCACTTTTCGACACTCCAGAGTACTTGATTTGAAGGAAACTATTTTAAAAATCATATTAATACCAATGCAACTTTTTGAACACAGAATAGCTATGCTTCGAAGAGGCGAACCTTTCGACACCTCATTTGCTTTGCTAGTGTCATTTTTTCTTTAAATGTCATGAATGTTGTGTTTAATTCGAAACAATCCATTATGAACGTTAACTGTTACACCAACGTACTTAAAATAGCTGGGCTTTGAAGAGATGAACTTTCTGACTTTTCATTTACGTAGCTAGTAGCAGTTGTTCATGAAATATTTCAATTTTCCCTCAAATGACAAAGGTTTTCTTAAGTGCCTTGATTACTTTCAAACAATAATTCTAAAAAAAAATCCACCGTAATTTCCAGGGAGTCTTTTTTTTTTTTTTTGCTCAGCTCAGACATTTGATCATAATCAAATATGCATATAGGCATAAAATACACATTATAGATATTTATAGTGTGTGTGCTATACACACGCATCTATTATTCTATACAGTTTTCATTAGTCAGCAAATCCAAAATTGGCTGTTCATTATAGAGTTAACTATACTGTCTGGCCAAAGTATTACCACAAACTGACAACCATTCAAATGATAGTTGTTTTCATTACCAGTACAGCAGTATCACTTAGAAGCTACCATATCCAAAGAAGTGTATGTAGTCAGTGGTAACTGTCTCATAAATGTCTAAGTTATGACGTCTTCTATCCCCTTGCTTGTGGACAATGTAAAGAAGGCTGGTAAAACAAAGAAAACCATGTGGAGTGTTAAACTTTAAAATGTTCATGCTAAAGCACAGACTTAGCTAATCCAATTGTCATGAGTAAAATAAAGTTTTGAAGTCTTCACTTCTATACATTTGGACAAAAGGCATCTGTTTTGTAATGTCCAAATAAACATCAGAGATTTAATTAAATTTCCCAGCTAGAATAGTTAGTTACATCTTACATAGACCTTTTTAACGATTCTTTTATCGAAATGATTCAGAACGAATCAGTTTACAGGATATATATATGCATGATTAGTGTTAACATTAATGAATTGATTATTTTTTAGCCCTATTCATGCAACTACACTTAAAAACAGGTATTTTTTATGGTTTACAATTTTAAATAGAAATTCATCAATACAAGAGAACTAATTGTCATGGAGAAATGATTTTAAATTACTCTTGAAACTTGCTTTGCGACTGTCAGACATTTTATAGTAACAGTCAAATGATAAAAAAATTTTGCTGCTGTATACTGAATTCGTTTCTGAGCCACTGACAGCTTTAATAAGGAGTAATAAAGGTCATTTATCCCTCTATTGTTGTAGGTATTGACATCACTGTTCTTTATAAATTGTGATGGATTATTTATGGCAAATTTCATTAGTAAATATACATATTGCGACAGCAAGTTAAAATTCGAAGCTGCTTGTTTAGTTACCTTCATGGCATGTGCAGGTGAGCATCACATATTATTCTTATTGCTCACTATTCTGCAAATAACACTTCCTCTCGAAGTGCAGGGTTACCCCAGAAAAAGGCGTTTTAGGGTGGGAATATCCAAAAATGTAGGAAGTTAATTTGTTTGTTTCCAAGATTAGCAATTATATGAAGAGCAAAAGTAACTGAACTTAATTCTTTGAGAAGCTCAGTAGCATGTTTCTTCCAGTTCAAGATTCCTCAGTAGGCACACCCAAATATTAAAGTAGTCTACCCTATTTACTTACTTCTGCTCCTGTGCTATATCGATTGTTGGTATGACAGTTACCCTATTTACTTCTGCTCATGTGCTATATCGATTGTTGGTATGACACTCTTTGTTGTACAGAACTCAATATAGTGTGTTTTTTTCAAAATTTATGAGAGTCCATTTTCTGAGAGCCAGTTAATAATTCTTTGACATTTACAATCTCTTTTGTTGCTTTCTCTCTTATGGGATTTACTGTAACACTAGTATCATATCCAAAAAGTACCAATTCTGCTTGTCGAATACTAAGTGGAAGGTGATTCACGTTTATAAGCAATGTGAGCAGACTTAAACTGAACCCTGTGGGACTCCCTTTCCAGTTTCTCCCTAGAAGCTAAAATGTTGTCCCCTTCCACCATTATTTAAATTATAAGTGCAACTTTTTGCACTTTGTTATGTGGTAAGTATGATTATAACCAGTTGTGCATAAAATAACCAGTTCCAGATTAGATTAGATTTACTTTCATTCCAGTTGATTCATAGTGAGGAGGTCCTCCAGGATGCAAAACATGTCAGAAAAACAACAATACATGACAAACATTTACAACTCAATCAAGTAAGCTAATGTACCATTCCACAGGTCCCAAGTGGAATGATTGTCATTTTTCAATGTTCCTATTTTCACCCGGGCACTTAACGGTCTATATCCAGATTTTAACTTGTCTTTAGTCTCGTTTTGTACATTTATTGCAGATGCTTTTAGATTAATGTTTGTGACAGCTGCAACACCAGGAAAGACGCGTACTCATTACTGAACGACGCAGACAACCATTTACCAGAAACTTCCAGCAGAAGGCGGTACATTCTTTGAACGTGCCAGACAATGGTGGACTTGGCAAGTTAACGTAACAGGACATTGCCAGCAGGTATTTTCGTCAGTGACGTCTGCTCTTTAGACAGACAACCACGAATGCTGGCAAGTTCCGTGGGAAGAGTCGGGGTATATTGCCAGAAGCCCTGTTTAATCTGCCGTTCATATGAATTGGATACACAGTCTCTACAATCATTCAGCGCAGTCCTTCAGTGGATCAATGCCTGAAGATGCCAGGCGTTTGCGGGATCAAATTATTTCCCAGATTCAGAAATGAAAGTGAATGGGAAAGTTTCTTTCTACATGAAAACTTCATTTCTAAATATAAAACATTATTTTCATTGATTATGTAGCATGGCTTAACCACGCTGTGAGTCTGGTGATCAACAGATAGCGGAGAAGCGAATAAGCAAAGTCTATGTAAATATTAGTGCAAGAATTCTTTATATATACGCAGGTGTGAGACTTACTATCAATAGGGTTGGTTGTTGACAGTTCAATAGCATCTTGTTCGTAGATTTTAATGACACTTTTACGAGGTGCATTCAAGTTCTAAGGCCTCCGACTTTTTTTCTAATTAACTGCTCACCCGAAATCGATGAAACTGGCGTTACTTCTCGACGTAATCGCCCTGCAGACGTACACATTTTTCACAACGCTGACGCCATGATTCCATGGCAGCGGCGAAGGCTTCTTTAGGAGTCTGTTTTGACCACTGGAAAATCGCTGAGGCAATAGCAGCACGGCTGGTGAATGTGCGGCCACGGAGAGTGTCTTTCATTGTTGAAAAAAGCCAAAAGTCACTAGGAGCCAGGTCAGGTGAGTAGGGAGCATGAGGAATCACTTCAAAGTTGTTATCACGAAGAAACTGTTGCGTAACGTTAGCTCGATGTGCGGGTGCATTGTCTTGGTGAAATAGCTCATGCGTAGCCCTTTCCGGACGTTTTTGTTGCAGTGCAGGAAGGAATTTGTTCTTCAAAACATTTTTGTAGGATGCACCTGTTACCGTAGTGCCCTTTGGAACGCAATGGGTCAGGATTACGCCTTCGCTGTCCCAGATCATGGACACCATCATTTTTTCAGCACTGGTGGTTACCCGAAATTTTTTTGGTGGCGGTGAATCTGTGTGCTTCCATTGAGCTGACTGGCGCTTTGTTTCTGGATTTAAAAATGGCATCCACGTCTCATCCATTGTCACAACCGACGAAAAGAAAGTCCCATTCATGCTGTCATTGCACGTCAACATTGCTTGGCAACATGCCACATGGGCAGCCATGTGGTCGTCCGTCAGCATTCGTGGCACCCACCTGGATGACGCTTTTCGCATTTTCAGGTCGTCATGCAGGATTGTGTGCACAGAACCCACAGAAATGCCAACTCTGGAGGCGATCTGTTCAACAGTCATTCGGTGATCCCCCAAAACAATTCTCTCCACTTTCTCGATCATGTCGTCAGACCGGCTTGTGCGAGCCCGAGGTTGTTTCGGTTTGTTGTCACATGATGTTCTGCCTTCATTAAACTGTCGCACCCACGAACGCACTTTCGACACATCCATAACTCCATCACCACATGTCTCTTTCAACTGTTGATGAATTTCAGTTGGTTTCACACCACGCAAATTCAGAAAACGAATGATTGCACGCGGTTCAAGTAAGGAAAACGTCGCCATTTTAAGTATTTAAAACAGTTCTCATTCTCGCCGCTGGCGGTAAAATTCCATCTGCCGTACGGTGCTGCCATCTCTGGGACATATTGACAATGCACGTGGCCTCATTTTAAAACAATGCGCATGTTTCTATCTCTTTCCAGTCCGGAGAAAAAAAAATCGGAGGCCTTAAAACTTGAATGCACCTCGTACTTTCACTGAAAGTCGCGTGAGAACCATCGCTAACTCTGAAGCAAGAATGAATGAACGATAATCGAGATCGGTACTGAATACTATCTACAAGGGTGGATCGACAAGGTAGGTGAAAAAAGGGTTAATAATTAAACACAAAAAACAAAATATTTCTTTTCATTGATTTTATTTGTAGCAAGACAAGCGACATTTCAGGTTTTGTTATTCCCTCAATCAATAAATTTATGTTTAACTTTAAAAAATACCGCACACAGCAAAGATAGCTCCGAGTTCGACGAAAATTTCGTTCGACTTACCCAGTTTCTTAAGGTAGAAGAACGTCACACAGAGTCTAATTTGGTGGATAGGGCGGATAGTAAGCATTTTGAAGTGCTACTCGCTGCATGTTAATTTTGGTAGCTCTTTTCACCACGTTGCTGAATAAATAGTCTGTTAAGATTGCGTAATAAGAGTCAATCATGGTTCTGTCGTTTTCTTAATGGTCAATGACGATGTTAGCCAGCGAAAACGAAGAAACATTCGTCATTGCTTTTTCCGCAGAATAAGGTATTTTCACATTCTGTGCACACTCACCGTCACAGATCCACTGCTTTCGCAATCGTTTTTTCTCCATACTGTAATGGTTGCTGCATAATTTCGTCTACAGTCACACAACGACGCCAGGTGTGTTTCAAATTGTAGCTCTTACGGCCATCTACCCAGTGTTTGGTGATGAATAACGGGCAGTCAAATGAAACCGATACTTATGGAAAAAAGTAAACACGTCGTTCAGTATTTCTAAAGTAAAGAAATCGCATGGGGAGAGATCAGGACTAAATGGAGGATGTGTTGGAGCTTCCAACCGAAACTTCTGTGGCATAGTCGAAACAAAATTGGCAACATGAGGGACCGCTTCAAAACAATAAACCGTTAACTTGCTTTTTTTCCATCTGTCTTGTTTTCATTTGACTTCCCCATATAGTTCTCCATTTTCATGATCCTAGCTATCCCCATCATATTGTAATATCATGAACAGCCCATAGTCAACGATCTGCCTTACAAAACCACGTTTAGTTGCCCCCCGCCGTTCGTTTCTTCCACCAATCCTTCATCTACAGTTTTTCGCAACGGCTGACGTGGTGATACGTGCCCAGTGATTCTAGTTCTTCGATACGTTATGTATTTCATTAGGCATCTTTAACACAGAATTACAAGTACTAGGAGGAGATAGTGTGATGGTTTTCCGTTCTTTAATATCTGAGAGCCGTATCTGTGACTTCCTGGTCGCATTCGCCTCAGAGACCAGTGCAGAGTTCACTGTAATCTGGCAAGAGGCCATTACAAGGTAGTAGCGGCCAAGCCAGATGGACCAAGGTTTTTTAAGGAGGTGTAGCTCCTCCTATGCTCCCAGTTATTATCCAGTTATTCTGTCGTGTGACAGGCAGAATACGGCATCTCAAGAAAGAGGTCAGGTAGGCGAGTTTTCCTCTGGTCATACCTGAAATTTTCCAAACCATTGTTTTGAAAGTCTCGTGTTTACAGTTTCTGATCTGCAGCCAACAGACGCACACTTTGCACACTCAGCCTCTTCGTAAACAGAACTTCATCCAAAATGTCACGTACCCGTTAAATGAGATGCCTTCTCCCTCAAAAATCTCAGGAATGTTAATGCGACGATCTTCTACCACAATACGACGAATTTTGCCGGTCATTTCTTCAAGAGAAATTAAACGAGCTAAAGGAACGTGCCAAATCTGCAGCGTTCTTAAGTTCATCGGACTAAAAACGAGTGAGCTCCCTTAAAGGAGCATGTTGTTCGCTTTGGAGCGCTGCAGCTGGCTAGAACTAGTGGCAGGCGATCACGGGACCTTCCAAATCTTAAGTAAGTTTATTTGTAAAGGTTCGTATTGGTCACAAAAATTGTACATTTCACAATTACTGGTTTTGGCCATCGCCATCTTCAAATCTGTTACAAATAGAAAAATAGTGGTGTAAGCAACTAAGTTTAGTTAGCTCAAGTAAAATCTACAAAAGTCTAGTGATACACAAAAACAATAAAAATACTGACATGATTGGCAGCCATTCATACCAGACAGACATAAGCTACTGGCCATTAAAATTGCTACACCAAGAAGAAATACAGATGATAAACGGGTATTCATTGGACAAATATACTAGAACTGACATGTGATTACATTTTCACGCAATTTGGGTGCATAGATCCTGAGAAATCAGTACCCAAAACAACCACCTCTGGCCGTAATAACGGCCTTGATACGCCTGGGCATTGAGTCAAACAGAGCTTGGATGGCGTGTACAGGTACAGCTGCCCTTGCAGCATCAACACGATACCACAGTTCATCAAGAGTAGTGACTGGCGCATTGTGACGAGCCAGTTGCTCGGCCACCATTGACCAGACGTTTTCAATTGGTGACAGATCTGGGGAATGTGCTGTCCAGGACAGCAGTCGAACATTTTCTGTATCCAGAAAGGCCTGTACAGGACCTGCAACATGTGGTCGTGCTTATCCTGCTGAAATGTAGGGTTTCGCAGGGATCGAATGAAGGGGAGAGCCACGGGTCGTAACACATCTGAAATGTAACGTTCACTGTTCAAAGTGCCGTCAATGAGAACAAGAGGTGACCGAGACGTGTAACCAATGGCACCCCATACCATCACGCCGGGTGATACGCCAGTATGGCGATGACGAATACACGCTTCCAATGTGCGTTCACCGCGATGTCGCCAAACACGGATGCGACCATCATGATGCTGTAAACAGAACCTGGATTCATCCGAAATAATGACGTTGCGCCATTCGTCGTTGAGTACACCATCAAGGCACCATCACAGGCGCTCCTGTCTGTGATGCAGCGTCAAGGGTAACCGCAGCCATGGTCTCCGAGCTGATAGTCCATGCTGCTGCAAACGTCGTCGAACTGTTTGTGCAGATGGTTGTTGTCTTGCAAAGGTCCCCATCTGTTGACTCAGGGATCGAGACGTGGCTGCACAATCCGTTACAGCCATGCAGATAAGATGCCTGTCATCTCGACTGCTAGTGATACGATGCCATTGGGATCCAGCGCGGCGTTCCGTATTACCCTCCGGAACCCACCAATTCCATATTCTGCTAACAGTCATTGGATCTCGACCAACTCGAGCAGCAATGTCGCGATACGATAAACCGCAATCGCGATAGGCTACAACCCGACCTTTATCAAAGTCAGAAACGTGATGGTACACATTTCTCCTCCTTAGACGAGGCATCACAACAAAGTTTCACCAGGCAACGCCGGTCAACTGCTGTTTGTGTATGAGAAATTGGTTGGAAACTTTCCTCATGTCAGAACGTTGTAGGTGTCGCCACCGGCGCCAACCTTGTGTGAATGCTCTGAAAAGCTAATCATTTGCATATCACAGCATCTTCTTCCTGTCAGTTAAATTTCGCATCTGTAGCATGTCATCCTCGTGGTGTAGCAATTTTAATGGCCAATAGTGTACTTAAAAATATTAGGACGTAGGTATCAACGTCAAAATCTACGGGGTGTTTCGTAATTCATGTTACATACTTCTAGAGGATGTCGAGGAGACTTAGTAGATCAAGTTTTACGCGAGAAACCAAGTCCGCAAACGCCATCTAACGACGCTTCCGAGCGTAAAAGCTACAGGCGCCAGCACCTTAACATATGTATGTACAGGGTGATATTCTGATAATGTTACAATCTTTCAAGAACGATAGACAAGGATATATGCATCAGTTTGAGGTTAGGGTCCCTGGTACAGAAACGAACGAGTCGAAAGTTACAAGCGAAAATCGTTCTGGTACCACTGACAATGGACAATGTACCGGTACTGTTGTTGCTAAACTGTAGGACAGGCAACTTCCACAGGTGGCAGTATGGAGCAAAACAAGAAAAAATGTCGAGTAAAGATGGGTTCTAAAATGAGTGCCTTAGGAGCTATGAGCACTTGCTCAGTGGAAGAGATGTATTTCACACTAGCGAAGATAAATAAGTGCTCATGGTTCCTCAGATATCCATAATTTGTCTGTTGAACGGGAGTTACAATGCACACTAACCAGTTCTGTCTGCACGTGCACATGCAAACAGGCACTTTAAAATGAAACGGCAAATGTTCTCGAAAGCAGCTAGGAAATAGATGTAAGACTGCCATTGACTTCAAAATGTTTAGAAAACTGTCCTTGTAATTGTTCTCAAGGTCACAATTTTTTTTAATGCCAGTGAGCTTAGGGAAGTGCGTGCTGCTTTTGTCAGAATTTATCCCTTCCTCAATGGGATTTTCTTTTTAAATACATCCCCATCAAATCAGAAATAAGTTGTTTCTCAGGTTGCAACGTCTTACTGTCGACACTGCGCAGTCAAGTTCACTTAAAATGCGAGGTCTGCAGTTCATTCCAGATGTTCTAATTTTCTTTCCTGCTCTTATATTTCCTTCATGACTTTAACAATATCGCGTTTTAAATCGAAAAATCGTAGCCGCCATGTCCCTTGACTTAAGCAACGTACTTTGAGTAACATATAGACCGCCTCGATAGCTGAGTGGTCTACGCTACAGAATGCCATGCAAAGGGGCCCGGCTTCGATTCCTGGGTCGGAGATTTTCTCCGCTCAGGGAGTCGGTGCTGAGACGTCTTCGTCGTCGTATCATCCCCACCGACGCGCAAGTCACCGAAGTGGCGCCAACTAAAAAACACTTGCACCCGGGGACCGGTTTACCCGACGAGCGGCGCTAACCACACATTTCATTTTTCAGTCATATAAGAAGTCCCCATACTCTTCGCTCTATTCCATCGCAAACTGTTGCAATTGACAATGGAAAAAATGGGTACGACTTCAGAAAATTTACTATCCGTATCACTAGTTTCATCACGTGCTTCATGTCTGAAAATTTAGCACCAAGTGCTTCTTGATGCACAGGACAGACAATGAACCCTATTCGCCGATCGTTGCTTTTTTTTTCATTGTCAACTAAACCTGCAAATTCTTTGGAAATGGTGTTGTAAAGGCGTTGCATTTGTGGTACCCATCGATTATGTGACTGTATGTCGCATAATAGATATTTAGAATTCTAATCCTGCTCTTTCGTCATTCCCATTCATTTTCGATGGCTTGTGACCATAGATCGCTAGAGTGTCTCTTTTTTTGCAAACAGCCACTGGACCTGTGGTCTTCTATTTTACCACGAACAAATAGCGAAGGATTATCACCCCTGACACCACGATTATGCAGATCTGAAGAAAGTCGTGGCGAATAAAAAATGGCGCACCGGAACGCTAAATTCTCACTTCGCCGAGTACTTCCGAGTAGTACTGAGAAAAGCCGAGACAACCCGTACCTCGTTCTCGGGTGCAGTGTTGCACTCCCTTGCTGTCCCTACCACAAACGAAGAAACTTGTGGACTCACTTTTTAACCGAATCGAGTCCGTTCATTATCAAGGCTAAGGGTGGTGTTACACGTTAGTAGAATGACGTCTGCTGAGGGTGTCAATATTTTCCCCATCGAGCTTACGACTCTGTTGAAACTCATTTTATCAGCAATAAATTATTTCAAGTACTAATGCAGTTTCCTATGAACTTCCCTCATCTTTGTTTCTATCTGTGCAGAATTTAATGTAACTGAGAAACATCACAGCACAATACTTGACTATCTATTTCTACCGACACATCAGCAAGCTGCCAATAACATGTTACAACATTTGGAAAAATTAAACAAAACCGTCGTAACTTTCCGACGGCCATGAAGTAGGAAATGACCGAATTTATCAAACTGAGTTGTAAAACGCCCGAAATCCGACGTCGGCGTGGAACTTGTAAGACAGTCTCACTCTGCACTTAGCAGGAAACCTGACGTTGACATACCGGTAATTTTCTAAATTATAACGCAAAAACTGTCTGTATGTGATGGGGCATACTCACTTTCAGGGTGCAATTTGAAACTGACATACAGGTACAGGGTTCGTGGACTGATATCAAGACTGTTCTCGCATTTAGTAATACGTCATTCATACACTTTATTGTCTGTTGCATATCTTATCGCATGAAGTTCCTGCTACTTTTCCTGTCGCCACATATTCGCGGATGTTTGTGAGAAGGAACTCTTGTACAAGTAACTACCAGTGTGAAACTGTAGCTTCACTCGCTGGGCCGCAATTTGACCCCCTTAACTCCCTCAGTTGGCTGTGGGAAGCACGAATGTATCACCGTGGCATTGTTGCCTGCTTACTTCACACATTTACACCACACCGAGTCTTCTGGCTGTGAGCATTCGATAATCGCTCTGGTCGCTATGCCGCTACGCTGTTGGCGGACGACATGGAAACCATGATCGCCGGCCGGGGTGGCAGAGCGGTTCTAGGCGCTACACTCTGGAACCGCGCGTCCGCTACGGTCGCAGGTTCGAATCCTGCCTCGGGCATGGATGTGTGTGACGTCCTTAGGTTAGTTAGGTTTAAATAGTTCTAACTTCTAGGGGACCGATGACCTCAGAAGTTAAGTCCCATAGTGATCAGAGCCATTTGAACCATTTTTGAAACCAGGATCAGTACATCTACTATCCCCCAGGCGGCATACGCCGTCACCAGATCAAAATCGACATCTTCTTTCCAGGTGTTTTATCTTTTTTCCGGGAGTGTATATCGACAGTCATTGTACAGTGCATGGCTTACGGTACTTAACACAAATATTAAATACGGTTCTCTCTCTCCTGCTCCAGTCGAGTGTGTGGCGAGTGAAAAATGACTCTTTACCGCGTAACCGCCCGTTCTAACAGTCCCTCCGAAAGGTATACAATAGACGCAGGAGAATTGCACGAGCTTACTATCGTTTTCTTAGTTTTATATGCAAATTGATTATAATTTAAGTTAAATTTTTAAAACGCTGTAGAAATAACACCACTGGTCTGATCGACGTCAAATTGCAACGGAATATCATCGTAGAAGGGGGAAAACGTAAGGCAGAAGAAAAAAATAGTGTGAAAATTGATCAATAGAAGGCGCTGTATGTGTCCCAAAACACCTATCATGCGCACGAGCAATTGAAGTTGGTATAAAAACGCCAGGTACACGGCTTTTCCTCCTTTCGCGTCTGCGACGTTCGTCATGATTGTCTCAATGCAGGATTGCGTTCTTTGTAAAGCTGTATTACAAGAATGATGACTGTGCACACGTTGCTCTGTAGGAGTTCCGGACACTGACGGCTCTGATAAAAGGAGTTGGTCAGATGACTGCCGTGGGTCTAGAGAAAATGATTCGGAAATTCGAAAAGACGGGTTCTTTCGGTGGGCGACCTGGTAGAGGGAGGAAATGAATTGATTCTGCGGCAGTGGAAGCAGTGACGACAGCAATACAGGAGGAGACGAGTGGTGGTGTGCAAACGTGTAGTGCACGTAGAATTACCCGAACATTGGACATGCCGGTGAGCACGGTGCGTAAAATCCTACGAAACATCCCTCTTTGCGATCCATTCAGAATTACCCATGTGCACGAGTTGCTTCCTGTTGACCTGCCAGCATGAGAGACCTTTGATTTAGAATTTCTTGCTCGTATGGAAGTCGACAATGATTGGCCGTGGAAAATTTTGTGTACAGACGGAGCCCACTTCCATCGGACAGGATATCTCAGTACACAGAATTGTCGAATATGGGCAAAGGAAAATCCACACGCAAATCAACCAGAACCACTTCAACCTGAAAAGGTCACTGTGTGGTGGGGTTTTCGGCATCATTTATCATAGGGGCATATTTTTTCGAAGAGACAAGTGCTTCCGGTCCTGTTACCTGTACCATCACTGGTAAGCGTTATGAGTGTCTTTTGGGCAACTACGTCATTCCAGCTCTCCAATAGCGTGGATGTATGGAGGGATCATTATTATGCCAGATGGCGCACCTCCGCACATTGAAAATGCTGTTAAGCAGCTGCTGAAGCGTCTTTTCGGAAATGCTAGAATTATCAGCCGCTATTTCCTTACAGTCTGGCCGTCCCGATCACCTGCTATTAAGCCGTGTGATTTCTAGCTGTGGGGCTATCTGAAAGATGTTGTGTTCAGTGTTTCGATTGCAGACTTAGCAGCATTGAAGGCACGCAATGCGCAACACATTCTGAACGTGAGCTCGGAAACACTTCGATCAGTTGTGGAACATGCTGTTTCTCGATTTCAACTTGTTGCAGAAAACGGTGGACAGTATTCTGAACATGTTTTGCGCCAGTTACACGGAAATTAATAATCCGATTATATCTTGATTGATGATTTGTATGCGGTTTTTGGCCTCAGGACAATTAAAAACCGATTTTTCCCATCCGATGTGACATTACCTTGCCGTGGTGGATGGGCTTACGTAAAACAGTATCACACCTGTACACTCATGCACATTGAATAGTATAGTTTGTTTAACGTCAAACGTACACCTTAGGCATTGTTGTATGATTCATTTGTCATTTGTAGTCGATCACTATTAAATTATGACGCTTAAAGGCGCCGTCTATTGCTACATCTTGCAACTATTTATTTTTCTTCTGCCATACGTTTTCCCCCTCTTCGATAATATTCCGTTGCAATTTGGCGTTATTCTGACCAGTGGTATTTCTACAGCGGTTTCAAGGTTTAACTTTAATTATAATCACCCTGTAAACTGAAGCGATCGTGAGACAGTAAACTATTGTACAAACACTTACTACCGGGTTTCAAAATTTTGCTCTGTAAGGTTTCGCGATAACAACGTACAGCACGAAAGCTTACAGGCCGACCTCGTCTGTTGACTGACAGAGACCGCCAACAGTTGAAGAGGGTAGTAATGTGTAATAGGCAAACATCTATCCAGACCATCACACAAAAATTCCAAACTGCATCAGGATCCACTGCAAGTACTATGACAGTTAGGCGGGAGGTGAGAACACTTGGATTTCATGGTCGAGCGGCTGCTTATAGGCAACACATCACGCCGATAAATGCCAAACGACGCTTTGTTTGGTGTAAAGAGCATAAACATTGGACGACTGAACAGAGGAAAAACGTTGTGTGGAGTGACGAATCACGGTACACAATGTGGCGATTCGATGGCAGGGTATGGGTATGGCGAATGCCTGGTGAACGTAATCTGCAAGCGTGTGTAGTGCCAACAGTAAAATTCGGGCTGGCCGGGGTGGCCGAGCGGTTCTAGGCGCTACAGTCTGGAACCGCGTGATCGCTACGGTCGAAGGTTCGAATCCTGCCTCGGGCATGGATTTGTGTGATGTACTTAGGTTAGTTAGGTTTAAGTAGTTCTAAGTTCTAGGGGACTGATGACCTTAGAAGTTAAGTCCCATAATGCTCAGAGCCATTTGAACCATTTTTGAGTAAAATTCGGAGGCGATGGTATTATAGACTGGTAGTGTTTTTCATGGAGGGTTCAAATGGTTCAAATGGCTCTGAGCACTATGGGACTTAACTTCTGAGGTCATCGGTCCCCTAGAACTTAGAACTACTTAAACCTAACTAACCTAAGGACATCACACGCATCCAGGCCCGAGGCAGGATTCGAACCTGTTACCGTAGTGGTCGCGCGGTTCCAGACTGTAGCGCCTAGAACCGCTCGGCCACCCTGGCCGGCTTCATGGAGGGGGTTTGCACCCTTGTTGTTTTTCGTGGCATGACAGCACAGGCCTACATTGATGTTTTAAGCACCTTCTTGCTTCCCACTGTTGAAGAGCAATTCGGGGATGGCGATTGCATTTTTCAACATGATCAAGCAGCACCTGTTCATAATGCAGTGTTTACACGACAATAACATCCCTGAAATGGACTGGCCTGCACAGAGTCCTGACCTGAATCCTATAGAACACCTTTGGGATGTTTTGAAACGCAGACTTCGTGCCAGGCCTCAACGGCCGACATAGATACCTCTCCTCAGAGCACCATTCGTGAATAATGGGCTGTCATGTCCCAAGAAACCTTCCAGCACCTGGCTGAACGTATGGCTGCGAGAGTGGAAGCTGTTATCAAGGCTAAGGGTGGGCCAACACCATATTGAATTCCAGAATTACCGATGGAGGGCGCCACGAACGTGGCCAGGTGTCCGCATACTTTTGATCACATTGTGTATGTAGGCTACCCCGTAAGGAGAGTGTCAGACACAAGCATATATATGAGCATAGGAGTATCGTATCGTTATTCTCATAGCATGTATTATCAAATTATAAGCTTTCATAATTTTCTTTCATCATTCACATTGATATCAAACACAGATAACTAAACATGCTAGACTGCCCACTGTAACATATGTAACATAAGTCGTTCAAATTACCTTTATTTTTATTCTGACGGTCGAAGAGGATTTTGGACACACTACACGACTGATCTCATTGCTGTAGGTCTCATTCTTCATTCGTGTCCCAGAAGTACAGTGCAGTTTTATTGCTTTCTCATTTCAGATTCATAAGATAGTAAATAAAGCAACTTGGACTGCTTCAAAATTAACTTTTCATCAAACTGTTAAAAGTCTCCTCATCAGAATGTTTCTTGAATTTTTTTGAGGCTCCTTCCCCCTCCTTTCTTATTCGCTCTACAGGACGATCAGTTATTTCGTGCAACTGACTTCTGCAGTTAACCACTTAACTGGAAAGCCTTCATAGCTCGTTTAGCAAAAGATATATATATCTGAATCCGATAAATAAACTCTCGAGGAAAAGACAACATACAGCAAAAGCTGATTCGCGTTGTCTGTTGCCCGCCATGCGCTCCAACAGACCAGGTTCTTCGCAGCAGGCGACTGTCTGCTCATTCACTAACCACACGTTTTGAATTGCGCTCAGAATCATCTTAGGGAGATATATAGTAAATTTATTGTTTTAAATCTGCTGTAGCTTTGACTCTCAGTTTTCTCATAACACTTCTGCAGGTTTGCAGTAAACAGTGTTGCGCAGACAAAATGAGCTTCTTTACTGCATACATTGCAATGAGCTATAAACGCACCGCGCGTAAATCTTTCGTATTCTAAAAGTCAGTTTTACACACTGCATCTGTCACTTGCTAGTAAAGACGAAATGTATTCCGTTTGATTCTAAGTACCTCTACAACTCGAGTGTCAGAAAATCTCAGCATTCACATCGTGGCCGTTCTGGCGCGCCTCTTCGTCTAGTCCACAATTTACACTCTCGTATAAACCCATTTTCTGTGGTGCTGATCTGCCACTGTATTTATCAAGTCAGTAAGATTCGCGGTTCTCTTCATATTTATGGCATTCCAGATAGCTTTACAGTACAGATTCCAAGCCATGGTACCAGCTTACACTGTAATTGAGAGGAAGCGCTGACACACACACACACACACACACACACACACACACACACACACACGCACACACACACACACACACACACACACGTATGTGTATATTAGCGTAGTGGGTGTCTCTCCTAACAGCTACCAGGCACATTTTCTCTGGTGTTTCGGCAGATATTGGCAATTTGGTTTTGTAACGTGTAGCTAGAGTCACCCCAGACAAATACTGATAGCCATGTCTTTCATGCGACGTCCAGCATCGACGTAAAAGCGTCGACTTGTTTCCTGTTCCAAGTAAAATGAATTTTAAATTAGAATCTTACTTGCCCATTCGACTCACGCCCCGTCCTCACAGCTTTACTTCTGCCAGTACCTCGCCTCCTACCTTCCAAACTTTACAGAAGCTCTCCTGCGAACCTTGCAGAACTAGCACTCCTGAAAGAAAGGATATTGCGGAGACATGGCTTAGCCACAGCCTGGGGGATGTTTCCAGAATGAGATTTTCACTCTGCATGCAAAGCTACCGAGTTCGAGTCTCGGTCCGGCACACAGTTTTAATCTGCCAGGAAGTTTTATATCAGCGCACACTCCCGCTGCAGAGTGAAAATCTCATTCTGATAATGAGCATTATTTGTTTGGGCTGACTCCATCTTCACATTCCAAGAACTAAATTGCAAGTATCTGCCAAAACACCAGAGAAAATGCGCCTGACAACCAACATCCAGTGTAAGCAACAGATTATCTAAATCTTGAAAAATGTCGAGATTAAACTTCTTTTGTTTAGCATCGATAATGATTTAATGTCTGTTGAACAACAGTTTCTGGACCATTTCTTGACAAGTGTCACATTTATTGAAGACTGGTGCTTTATAACTATAGAGACAAAGTAAGATCAAGAACAGACAGAAATAATTTGTACACTATACTATTTATTATGTGCGCATTTCCAAGTCCTGTTTAGTAGTTGTGTACAAATACAAAATAACAGCAATTATCGCAGAACTATTCAGGGTTGGTAAATAAACCTTAAATGTTCTGCGGAGTAAACTAGAGTTGCCCCTAACATGTACGTTAGTTTTTAACACCACGATTTCCAGAGGCACAGACTTATAGGAAAAGGCATCCTCTTGTCTTCCTCCGACTTTGAACTGACTTATCCAACCAATGACAGATGGGAGCTGCGGTTAAAGTGGACTCCAAACCATGATGTAACTTGTCATTTTTCACTATGCCTAGGTAAGAGAAGTGATCGGTCCTCTGTTGTCTGACTATTATCCACAGAGAAATAAGGCCTTTATTGATTGACATTTGTAGTTAACCACAGACATATCGATACGAAAAAAATCCTAAATCTTTTGTATAAACTTAAACTGATTATAAGGTATAAGTACAGAAATAGACACGCAAGCTCGCTTTGGACAAATTGGAAAATCAGCCTAAGGTTTTCATAGAAACCACCCCAATATTTTGCCTTAAGTTATTGAAGAAAACAAAGGAAATCCAGTTGTGGATGGCTGGAAAGTAATCGAAAAACAGTGTTCTCCCGAATAGTAGTCCATAGTCTAACCACTGCGCCACCTCACTAGGAAATGTCTTCGCTGTTTTCTGGCTGAAACATGAGGAACTTCCCACAATAAAGGAGACCTGGAATCACAGAAATATCCTCCAGTGAACTCAGAAGCGCCGCTTTCATTCTTTGTTAACGAAACAGTGTTTCAAGACAAAACCAACAGGAAAAATATTTTTCTTGCACTAAAGATAAGTGAAGAGAGGCTACAGAAAGCAATTTATCTTTATTATATGTAGTTCGGCACCAATACATATAGTAAAAAATTAATGCACTGTTCGTTACATACCAATACCTAAACTGCACATGATGTATAAGGGACACTTTGCCACGATTCTTCCGACTACGATGCAGGAGTTCCACTGGGAAGCCCTTACACATTATTCACACAGTCCCAATCTTTTCACATGCGATTTCCGTGTTTTTGGAGCCCGGAAGAAAGACATTCGTGGATGTCGATTTGATTTCGAAGAAAGATGCGCACGCTTGGGTAGGATCAGGATTCCGAAGACAACCGCAAGTATTTTTCCATGAAGGCACTGACCATCTTGCCTCATAGTAGAATAAATGTATTAACAATTATGGGGACTACTTTTTAAATAATAGTTTACTTTGTTTCCATCTGACTCGTTTTCATTTGACAGTCCCTTATATAACGTGTATCCTGCCTAGAATTTTCAGTACTGTTCCCAGAGTTCATCAGATAATTTCCAGAGTTTCCAGATTCCATACTGATATCTGAAAATCTATTTTTTGTCATCATGTTAACTAATATTAGCATACTGAATCTGTGATCTTACAAGTTGTCCAGTACTATTATGGCCAATACAGAGCAATTGCGGAAACGCGACTGTGTTGTAGAACATCTGGAAACGCATTACAAGGACTGAAAGTGGAGGCTAAACCATTAACTTAGCATGCACAAGGAAAGAAAAAATACACTCACAAACGCACGCTCACACGACAAACACACACACACACACACACGAAGACGAAAAGAAAGTGAGAGAGAGAAGACTGAGAGGAAAGCCATAACCATGTATCACGTTTAGTACGGTGATTTAGGAGCTAATGATACGTTGAGGCTAACATTCCAAGTAAAACAATGAAACAAACAAGGACTAAAATAGCGGTCGCCAACTGTCTTCAAGCTTAGCTAATTATGTTCTTTTGTTGCGGACGAGTCGGGCGTGAATTACGTTACAAATAACGAAGCTTACGCCGATGGTTGTGTATCAAGATTGGCAATTATATTTAGAATAAATACAATCAAAGATACGCTGTAAACGTGTCTACTTGCGCTATTGCTTCTAATCCGAGCTCATCGTATCACAGAAATTTTACAGCTAATATACGATTGCTCATCGTGTCGCAAGTACATATAAAACTTATTACACTTATTTTGATAGCGCTCGCACAAAGACAACTGCAACACCTTAACCTATTATTCAATTAAATCTGGTTGTTTCCTCCTCTGAAATCTAAAATCTAAAACAGTGTGTAGTGGAGAGAAGTATCACTAGCCGGTAACAGCGAACTCATTATTATAATGGATACAACATCGCATCGAAAAGACGTATAAAATTAAACAAAGTCTTAATCATTCAATTGTGTGTCACTGAAAATTTGATAGTACGATAGTGCTCAATGCACACGCTGTGATACCTCTTGGGAATCATGAAATGGTGCGTAGCATTCTTGGCGTGGAGAGGAGAAAAAAAGGAGGGAAGTGTAGCCAGCGCCACGGTATCTAGAAGGCACGCAGTCTTGACCCAAATCCTTGAGATGGGCTATTCTTTCGGAACCGCGGAGTCTCGGAAAAACATTTGCCACATAACGGGGAAAGCCGGTTATTTTTGAGAACATTATTAATACAAAGTGTGTCAGAGGCTAGCGTACCCCCACTCGTAGCGTGGCGTGTCGCGGCGCGCCGCAGTTGGCAGCACTGGAACGAGACGTAGCGCGTCCGCAGAACGTAGTCGGCCCTTACCTTTCAGAGCAGGCGGCGGCGGTGGACGAACAGCTCGTGCGCTTCTCTGCCGCGAGGGACTAAAAATCTCGAATTATGCCCTCTTCGCTTCCCATTAGATTACAAGAGGACGTGGGAGGCTCTGTTCTCGGAGCGCGGGAGTAGGGGCGTCGGCGTCCGCTAAATTTAGCCGCAGACGCACAGTGTTAGATTTCTGCCTCGCATGCAGCCGGCCGCTCGGACACCGATTGGCCGGGCCTCTGAGTCACATGATACCGGTGCTGCCAATCGGCCTCGGGGCAGTCGCTAATGTCCTGCCTGCGAACGTCTTCGCATCGCTGCCGCTTCGTTGTTTCTGCAAATGTCCCGAGCGAAGGGAAAGGTCAAAACCAATGGAGTCCCACAGGAAGAGGCCATACATCGCGACCAACTGATTGCGAAGATCTTTCGCAATATTGAGGGGCATACGGAAGAAATTACTTTGCAAAATCTTAGTCAGACATAGACACTTTGGTTAAATATCTAGGAGTAAAGTTGCAAAGCTTTATGAAATGGAACGAGCACGTAAGGACGTTAGCAGAGAATAAACAAAAACTCGAATCAAAACGCCTTCAGCCACCTAAATTTCCAATTGGTATTTTATTTGAGTAACCAGTTTCAGCGTTACATTACATTACCTTTGCCACACGCAGTCTTGACCCAATATTAGATACAGGCTCCCCGTTAGATGCTATTTTCCTTGACTCCCGGAAGGCGTTCGATACAGTTCCGCACTGTCGCCTTATAAACAAAGTAAGAGCCTACGGAATATCAGACCAGCTGTGTGGCCGGATTGAAGAGTTTTTAGCAAACAGAACACAGCATGTTGTTCTCAATGGAAATACGTCTACAGAGATTAAGGTAACCTCTGGCGTGCCACAGGGGAGTGATATGGGACCATTGCTTTTCACAATATATATAAATGACCTAGTAGATAGTGTCGGAAGTTCCATGCGGCTTTTCACGGATGATGCTGTAGTATACAGAGAAGTTGCAGCATTAGAAAATTGCAGCGAAATACAGGAAGATCTGCAGCGGATAGGCACTTGGTGCAGGGAGTGACAACTGACCCTTAACATAGACAAATGTAATGTATTGCGAATACATAGAAAGAAGGATCCTTTATTGTATGATTATATGATAGTGGAACAAACACTGGTAGCAGTTATGAAACTTCCTGGCAGATTAAAACTGTGTGCCCGACCGAGACTCGAACTCGGGACCTTTCCCTTTCGCGGGCAAGTGCTCTACCAACTGAGCTACCGAAGCACGACTCACGCCCGGTCCCACAGCTTTACTTCTGCCAGTATCTCGTCTCCTACCTTCCAAACTTTACAGAAGCTCTCCTGCGAACCTTGCAGAACTAGCACTCCTGAAAGAAAGGATATTGCGGAGACATGGCTTAGCCATAGCCTGGGGGATGTTTCCAGAATGAGATTTTCACTCTGCAGCGGAGTGTGTGCTGATATGAAACTTCCTGGCAGATGAAAACTGTGTGCCCGACCGAGACTCGAACTCGGGACCTTTGCCTTTTGCAGGCAAGTGCTCTACCAACTGAGCAACCGAAGCACGACTCACGCCAGGTCCCACAGCTTCACTTCTGCCAGTATCTCGTCTCCTACCTTCCAAACTTTACAGAAGCTCCCCTGCGAACCTTGCAGAACTAGCACTCCTGAAAGAAAGGATATTGCGGAGACATGGCTTAGCCACAGCCTGGGGGATGTTTCCAGAATGAGATTTTCACTCTGCAGCGGAGTGTGCGCTGATATGAAACTTCCTGGCAGATTAAAACTGTGTGCCCGACCGAGACTCGAACTCGGGACCTTTGCCTTTCGCGGGCAAGTGCTCTACCAACTGAGCTACCGAAGCACGGCTCACACCCGGTCCCACAGCTTCACTTCTGCCAGTATCTCGTCTCCTGCCTTCCAAACTTTACAGAAGCTGTCCTGCGAACCTTGCAGAACTAGCTGCCTCTTCAACCTTGCATTAGAGAAAGTGGTTTGGGAGAGTAATTTACATCTATACAATGGTCTCCGATTCGAACACAGTGAAGTAAAACCCCTGGCTTATGCAGAAGATATAGTGTTGCTGAGTGAAACTGAAGAAGAACTGAAAGACATGTACAGATCTCTCAGGCATAGTGCCAGCAAAATCGGGCTTTTGATTACCCAAGAGAAAACCGAATATATGGAAATAGGTCGAATCATAAACCCAAATCCTTACTTTGAAACTGACCAACATTCTAAATTCAGGAAATTTCTCCAGTTTAAATACCTTGGATCGCGTTTCAACAGTAAAAAATATCATAATAATGGATATAAATGAAAGAATAGCCTCTGGGTCAAGATGTCTGTACTCATTAAGCAACCCACTCAAAAGTAAAGCTTTGTCAATCACAACAAAGATTAAGATATACAACACCATTATCTGCCCCACAGTACTGTACGGCCTAGAAAGCCTGACGCTTACAAAGAATGGAAAAGAAAAACTGAATGTTTTCGAAAGAAAAGTAATGAGAAAAATCTGGGGACCTGTGTTGGAGAAAGGCGTATGGAGAATTAGAAAGAACAATGAAATTTATCAGTTAATGAAGCAACCCACTATCATCCAGAAATTAAAAAGTAGGAGACTGCAATGGGATGGACATGTGGCCAGAACGGAAAACAACAGAATCACAAAGAAAGCATTTGAAGGAACTCTCCAGGCAACAAGACCATTGGGCCGACCTCGTACAAGGTGAAAAGATGACATAGAGAAGGACATCGCAGCATTAGGAATTTCCTCAGGGTGGAGAGAGGCTGCGGGAGATAGAAGGCGGTGGAAGCAGATCGGTGATGCAGCGCGTGGTTTACAACGTCTGTGATCGCTGAGATGAGAGAGAGCAGAAGAGAGAGAGAGAGAAGATGTTTTGATTGAAGTGAAGGCTGACAAACGAACAAGTGAATGGGTAAAGTGAGTATACTGTTCAGTTCAGGCCTCAAATGCTGCTGCCCTACATGTTGGTAATATGTGTTTTTGAGAGTGCTATATGTGAAGCTATACAATACCATTGCAGTAACATAGGAAAAACGTAAAAATTGCTTTATGTATGCTCCATGCACCAAGGCGGATGGGTGTTTGTAGTACTAGGTGCTTGGCAATTATTGAGGAAGAAAGATGGGGTTTAACTAGTATTTCGTTTGTGACATTACTACAATGTCAGCTGTATAGTGTTACATTCAGTCCCCAAACATTGATATCCTACATGCATCTACGAGTATTTCTGTCAAGGAGTTGTGTATTGATACAGCCAGTTTTTATAAGTACAACCGATAACGAAGTGTGACAAATGACAAGATGGCAGCTTACTGTAGATTTCAGATACGTAAATGCTGTGCAGTTGAGATGAGGTATCATTCTCGAGACTTCCAGAGATTTGAGAATATCACTAACTAAATACGTAAATGTAGTGTAGTTGAGAGATGAAGTACCGCTAAATATGTGAAATTATCGTACAGCTCAAAGTTACCTCCGTAAATAGTCAGTTCTTCGACACTTCCCCCATATGGTGTTTCACAGTCCATTTTCCTGATACATTCGTCTGTTCAGGATGATGACGTGAATGACGCTACGTATAATGTTTACCCTGTGTGGTTGACTGATCGCATGTTTCGGATTTCTATTGAAACTATTCCACTTTGCTCACGATTTTTCGACAGACGACTTAGTTGTCTTCTTAAGGTGGGACGTTGATGAAATTGACAAAAAATGTCAATTTTCGATTTATTTTTTGTATTTGTTAGTACAACTCATGGACAATAAGTTCCCAAATTTTCAATGTTGTAATCGCGTCCGAAGCGCCTGAAAATTAATTAAAAGTGTGACGCGGCCTCCCTGCCACGCCAGCGTTTTGAAGCAGCGCTCAGTGAACAACGATTCTGTGAATTACCTTCAATCAAACGTGTGCGGGATGCATCTAGAAGGCCGTGATAAATACTCTTTGGTTTTATAGATCATCTTTAACTCCGTTCCGTATCTTATAAACTCGTATGGAAACGATGCCCTAAAAACTCATTTGCATCTGCTACAGTTGTCAGAATTGCAACTTATGATGAAGCTATTGTATTTAATGATGGGAATATCGGGAGGATGAAGGTATTAGAAAGAATGGGCTTCAAGATAGGAAATTTTACTCAAGACATCCTTAGAAAAAATAGATTTACAGCGCGTCTCTGCAGGTGAAAAGTCAGTTGAAGACCTGGTAAAGGAAAGAAGACAGACAGCAAGAAACCAGAAAAGAATCCTTGAAGGAAAAGATGATCCAGAGTACAAATGTGGTGCCTTCTGAAGAAGTGACATAAAGAAAAATGTTAGGTTGAACTTTAAATTGCGTTTCCTGAAAAGTTTTTTTTTAGGTTTATGTACCTTTTCCTCAGATTCTATGAATGCTAGAATTATAAAATTTTGTACACATATTTCTGTAAACCTAGTAAACGTTGTCTCAAGAGCAAATTTTGAAATTCTGATTGCAAGCCGACATATGGGGCAAAGTGCTTGGAATTTTGCATGAATTTAAAATCATACTTGTGGAATTATAAGTAAAAAATTATGAAAATTCTATTTGACCTGTTCCAAAAACCTCTTGAGAGAAACTTACAACGTATAAAGAGATGAAACAGAGACATTTTTGTAGAAATCTCTTGAACACTTTCTGCGAAAAAGGAACATACTTTTTTTTTAAATAAAACTTCAAATTTCATTAAAAAAAAGTTGAATATATATAATGAAAGGATTTTATATCTAAATGTGTTACTTTCATGTAAAGCGTGGTACAAAATTTCATTGCCATATCTCCAGAACTGTGGGTTTGGTACATTTTTTAAATAGTTTGTGTTTTTCATCAAGTCCCCCCTTAAAGTGTTCCGAGCCGTGATATTAAGAGCGTCCATCTAAGTGACACTATTTCTATTTCAAAATCAGATCTACATTAGAGGTGACAAAAGACGTGGAATGGCGATATACACGTACAGGGTGAGCATTCATAAAACCTGCAAACTGTAGGGCCGGATTCCTGATTGGAAATGGAGGATAAAAGGTCCTATGAACATATGTCCGAAAATGAATTGTTGCCACCGCAGATGGAGCTGACGAGTGACAGTTCTTCTGACCAAGTGCCTTGTGTGTTCCCTGTGTGTTGTAGGTGATACGGGCAGTAGCAGTTGTCATGCAGGATGCTCCCTTCGTCAGAAAAGTTCCAGGAAAGGTTTTTTTTTATTTCTGAGTTTGCAATACTGAAAAGAAACAAATGTTGTTTTTATGTTACCTGGCATGTGTGCGTCCTTGAAGTGACCTTGGCCATGTTTCTGCACAAATTAACTAGGTGGCAGGGCTGTGCTTAAGTACGTACTGGGTTCTTGTCGCTTAAGTTACAGTGATAACGGGTGCCGATTGTGAGCAAAGAGTGAACATTCAGTTCTGCGTTAAGCTCGAGAAAACCTGATGTGAAACCCATGTTTCACAATGATTAAGCAAACACATGCAGGCGAGGCACTTTCAAGAAGTCTTGTTCTCGAGAGGCACAGAAGGTTTTGTGAAGGCAGAGGTTCAGCGCAAGACGATCCCAGAACTGGTCGCCCGTCTGCAGCAAATACCGATGCAAACGTAGTGCCGTGCAAGGTAGTTATTGCAAGAAGACCGTCATATAACTGCGCGTGTGGTATCAGAAGAACTTAATTTGACTCGAGGTGTGTGTCATAAAATTTTAGGCGAACATTTAGGAAAACGGAAACTTAATGCAAGACTCTTCCCTCTCACACTAACAGACGAACAGAAAGAGGAAAGACGAAGAATTTCTGCTGAACTACTGGATAGAGCCAGTCGTGGTCCCACATTTCTGTTGAAAATTGTTGCTAGGGATGAAAGTTGTTGCTACCAGTATGACCCTCACACGAAGCGTCGAAGTACTGAATGGCGGAGTCCTGGATCACCAGCCTCGAAGAAAGTCAAACGACAACCTTCGAGAACAAAGACAATGTTGATCGCATTCATTGATAATAAAGGATTAGTTCCCCATGAGTATGTTCCTCCAGGCCAAACAGTAATCCAAACTCCTTATTTCGAAGTCTCGAAAAGTTTTGACGTCGCCGCCCTGATTTGTGACATTCTCGGGACTGGTTCTTACTGTTTTATGCGTTACCGAGTGTCTGACCAGACATTCCACTATTGCCATCCCACATCCGCCATATTCGCCCGACCTCTCGCCTTACGGTTTTTTCTTGTTCCCACGCGTGAAAAGGCTTCATCAAGATATCGCAGACATTCAGTAGAGTGTGATGTCCGCCCCCGGTAGCTGAATGGTCAGCGTGACGGATTGTCAATCCTTGGGCCCAGGTTCGATCCCCGGCTGGGTCGGGGAATTTTCTCCGCCCAGGGACTGAGTGTTGTGCTGTCCTCTTCATCATCCTATCATCCTCGTCGATTGCCGGTTGCCGAAGTGGCGTCAACTTGAAAGACCGGCACCCGGCGAACGGCCTGCCCGACGGGGGTCCTGCCCATACGCTTAAATAAAAGTAGAGTGTGACGCATGAGCTTACAAGCATCGTAGCTGCAAAGTTCCTTGCTTGCTTCCAAGACCTCCAGAAACTTCGGCGACTGTGTATAGATAGCTAAGGGGAAGCACCTGTCCTTGAACTTTTCTGACAAAGGGATTATAATATAATGGCTTACACCTTGTTGGCGGACCACTTGCCTGGAGCTTGTGCTAGGGCTCGTCTCAATTTCCTGTAGAACCTCCCTGCACGTTCGTCTGTCTGAAAGGACCCATGATCACAGAAACGCACAAAAAGGGCTTGAAATCTTGAGTGATGCTGTTGGTAACTGTGAGGGTACTTGTTTTGGTATAACCGTGCTAGCTCTCGACCATTTCGATCTGCTTGGCCGTACACAAACACCATCTGTGCTATTTCCCTAAATGAATACCGGATCATTATGCTATTTAAAGTACGCTGCGTCAATCACATAACCCGCAACACGCAAGGAATATACTGCACGTGGTTAGATGGACAGTCATTCGTCAGCGCCGTCTAGTGCGGCAACGACGGATTTACGGACACGTGTTCATAGGACATTTTTCCCTCCATTTCCAGTCAGGTTGGCTGTAGTATCACGCACACGAGGTATAAAAGGGCAGTGCACTGGCGGAGCTGTCGTTTGTACTCAGGTGATTCAGGTGGTCCACAGCTTCAAGAATGTGCCGAGAATACCGAATTCAGGCACTATCTCTCACCATTGACAACACTGTGGCTGACGGCCTTCACTTAACCACTGAGAGCAGTGGCGTTTGCGTAGAGTTGTCAGTGCTAACAGGCAAGCAACACTGCGCGAAACAACTGCAGAAATCAATCCTTTAGGACAGTGCGGCGAAATTTGGCGTTAATGGGCTATAGCAGCAGACGACTGACGAGAGTGGCTTTCCTAACAGCATGACATCGCCTGCAGCGTCTCTCAAGAGCTCGTGGCCCTAAACGACTGGAAAACCATGGCCGGGTCAAATGAGTCCAGTTTTCAATTGGTAAGAGCTGATGGTAGGTATCGAGTGTGGCGCATATCCCACGAAGCCATGGAACCAAGATGTCAACAAGGCACTATGCGAGCAGGTGGGGGCTCCATAACGATGTGGTCAGTGTTTGCATGAAACAGACTGGTTCCTTTGGTCCAACGAACTGGTCATTATGTTTATGTTCGGCTACTTAGAATTCATTTTGCAGCCATTCATGGACTTCATGTCCCAAACAATGATGGTACTTTTATAGATGACAGTGCGCCATATCACTGTATCACAATTGTTCACGATTGATCTGAAGATCATTCTGAGCTATTCGAGCGAATGAGTTGGCCACGCAGATCGCCCGTCATGAATTCCAAATGTGTGTGAATTTCTAAGGGACCAAACTGCTTAGGTCATCGGTCCCTAGACTTACACACTACTTAAACTAACTTAAACTAATCTATGCTAAGAACAACACACACACCCATGCCCGAGGGAGGATTCGAACCTCCGGCGGGAGGGGCCCATGAATTTCACCGAACATTTATGGGACATAATCGAAAGCTTAGTTCGTGCACAAAATCCTGCACTGACAACACTTTCGGAATTAGGGACGCCTATAGAGGCAGCATGGCCCAGTATTTCTGCAGGGTACTTTCAACGACTTTTTGAGTCCATGTTGCGCCGTGTTGCTACACTTTGCCGTGCAAAAGGATGTCCGACACCATATTGAGAAGCATCCCATGTCTTTTGCCACCTCAGTGTACAAACACAGTCCACAAGTCACCATGCAGTGTTAGTGATAGTATTCCACTTGCAGATGGAGCGATGGGAGGACGACTGTATGCTTCCGTAAATTGAGTGTTTTCTCTCAAGAAGATTGGTCTATATCGGGAGGAAAACATCTGGTGCCTATACAGTGCTTATATAGTCAGTTACACAAGACAGTGTACGCCATTATCTATATGAAATAAAAGACGCTGTTATAAATATATGAGGTGTGACAATACAGTAATGAGGCTGATGTGAAAAAATATGTTGCTTACCATTTTAGTCAAGTCTAGTGTTGTCTCCTTCAAAGTAGTTCCATTCTGATTGCACACACCTTTTCCAGCGCTTCTGCCATCGATGGTAGCATTTCTGGAACTCACCTTCTGTAATATCCTCCAAGACCTTCGTCAAACCTTTTTGGACATATTGTGTTGCTTGAAAATAGTGTCCCTTGACCGCCGTTTTGACTCTTGGAGGCCGGCCGGAGTGGCCGAGCGGTTCTAGGCGCTACGGTCTGGGACCGCGCGACCGCTACGGTCGCAGGTTCGAATCCTGCCTAGGGCATGGATGTGTGTGATGTCCTTAGGTTAGTTAGGTTTAAGAAGTTCTAAGTTCTAGGGGACTGATGACCTCAGTAGTTAAGTCCCATAGTGCTCAGAGCCATTTTTTGACTTTTGGAAATAGAAAAAAGTCGCACAGAGCGATATCTGGTGAATAAGGTGGCTGTGGTAATACTGAAATTTGTTTTGAGGTTAAAAATTACTGTACTGGCAGAGCAGTATGGGATGGCGCATTATCGTGATGCAGAATCCAATTATCAGCAATGTTGTTACGAACACGAAGAACTCTTTTACGAAGTCTTCCTAAAATTTGTTTGTAGTAATATTCATTAACTGTTTGTCCAGGAGGCACCCACTCTTTATGAGCAATTCCCTTGGAATCAAAGAAGCACACAAGCATGTATTTCACTTTTGAATTTGACATGCGAGCTTTTTTTGGTTTTTTTGAGCACCTTTGCGAACTTTAGCGTTTTGTCTCTGGATTGTACTAAAAAAAACAACTTTCATCATCAGTGATAACATGGCTCAACAATTCTGAATTGATTTCCGTTTGCTCTAACAGATCGGCTGCCACATTTTTCCGGGTTTGTAGTGTGAGATTTTTGGGGACCATTTTTGTACAAATCTTTCTCATACCAAGATCTTCAGTTATTATTAGACGAACCGTTTTTCGATTGATGTTCAGTTCTTCTGCAATCATTTTCATGGATAATCTTCGATCAGATCGTGCGAGTTCATGCACCCTGGCTAAGCTGGCAATCGTCCATGAGGTTGATATTCGTCCACTGCGGTCTTCATCTTCAACATTGGTTCTGCCTTCACTAAACGTTTTATGCCAACGAAATACTTGAGCTCTGGACATAACCTCCTCTCCAAAAGCCTTCTGAAGCTTACCGTAGGTTGTTGTCGCGTTTTCGCCCAGTTTAATGCAAAAAGGAAAATGCATACCGTTGCGCAATATTCCATTCCATGACGAGAGACAAACACACGTGTTAGCTTACTACAGCACAACTCCCAACCGAGCATTTGCATCGATGTGCCACTTGCACTAGAAGCAGCTTATAGACCAAGGTCGAAGACATTGTGCCTGCGCAAGCCTGCAGGGTCGCCACATCTTGCAAAGAAATTCAGTCTCATTACTTTATTGTCACAGCTCGTATGTTTTCGTAAAAATACAAGCCATTACTAACCGTACAATTACATAATAGATAATCCAATCGCCGCCACTATCGATTATAACTTGGCACGTTTTTGACATGCTTTTCACGAGATTTTATGCATATTCTCCCGGTAACGGTCTCCATATCGTCTTGATTTTATATGACAGTTGCTTCAAAGTATTTATTGGCTTTAATTTAAGCTTCATCTTAATATAAGACCAAACATTTTCGGTCGGATTTGCATCTGGAGACATTGCAGGCCAATCCATCGAGGACACCCCATTGTCTCGTGTCCACACTGTACAAAGACGGCTTCCATGTTTCGGATTATTATCCTCTTGAAGCACCCAGTTTCCCTCGTTCGTACCAAATAACTTCTTAACGAACCTCAGAAGGAATTCTTGATGAATACTGGACATTTTTGAGCGTTTCAATTGGCTGCGAAAAGTACAAATAGCCAAGACCGCGTTTAGAGAAATATCCCCAAATATGCACCTGTACCGTGTGTCTGACAGTCCACTGAAGCAACCTGTCAGGCTTCGTGCACCAGGCTTTTTAAAAAGGATACCAGGCTCTTTGGATGATTTACAAGGAGCATTGTCTCGTGATGATTCAGATATTTTGCACTCATTTTAAACTGCAACCAACAAAACAAAACATTCAACTCTCACACCATTTATTTATAAAATGTGCAAAAGAGCATTGATTAGAGATTTGAGACCACTACGAGAGATGTCGCTGCAAACGTTACATTTAAAATAATGTCGTACACTTTCTTGTGGAACTGACTGTAAGTGGTTCTCCAGCGGATCCATGCAGTACCGCTCTGTTGATTTTACTTTAACGCGTGGAGCTAAGGACTGTTCGATGGCTTTAAATTATCACTAAGCTTTCTCCTCTTCTATGTATATGTCGGATTCAACAGGAAACGTTTTCATCTGAATATATTTCACTCAAGGAAGGCCAAGAACGGTTTACCGGTGCTAAAATTACACGTTTCAGTCCCTTTAAACATCTCAAATGGTTCAAATGGCTCTGAGCACTATGGGACTTAACTTCCGAGGTCATCAGTCCCCTAGAACTTAGAACTACTTAAACCTAACTAACCTAAGGACATCACACACATCCATGCCCGAGGTAGGATTCGAACCTGCGACCGTAGCGATCGCGCGGTTCCAGACTGTAGCGCCTAGAACCGCTCGGCCACTCTGGCCGGCCTTTAAACATATTAAAGGCTTGTGCAATCTATGTAATACACAACTGTGAAGCTGTATTGTGTACAAAAAATAATGAGCAACACACTATTAAGTAGCCATACCCATTTTTAATAACTGTCAGTGAGCTGACGCATACAGCTTTAGAGTTACATCACTTACATCAGTTGGCTGTGGAATTCTATAAACAGGTATTATGTTTGCTTATTAGGTGCTTTCTGAGGGGCTGAATATCAACATGCTTTCGATAAACATTGATCCTGTTATGCCCCAGGATAGTATCCGTGGTGGACATGGAAACTACTGCAACACAGTGGAATGATCGAGCGCCCAAGTCTGCAAGCGGAGCGTAATGACGTCACTGAAACCGATAGATACCATGATACTAGGGGCAGAGCAGAGTGTCCTAAGCAGGCCTAGCTACACCACAACAATAAGTATTCAGATGCAGAACCAGCAGCAACGAGCCTCTGAAAGGTGAAGCCGCGATAGTCTGAAGTGAATAGGAGAGCTGACAGCAAGAGAAAACCAAGACACATCACGTCAATGCCATCTCCACTGCCGTAGGGCGCAGCATTGGAAGCGCCAACTATCCAGTGAGAGGGGAGGCACGTTTAAATGTCTCGGTCGTCTACGAAGCCACGAGTCTCGTTGGAAGGACGCTGCTGATACCAGTTGCATTGCCAACTTTTAGGGCAATGCTGATGGGGTGCAGAGGCCGCCATCACACTGCAGGCCTGCTGGAGGCTTAGCATGTGTGACCAGGACGCTGTCTGTTTTCGAGAGGAAGGGCCACTGCTGCTGCTCATCTCATTCCTGAGCCCGACACTGATGCTGCTGTCTCCTGTCACCTGATTAGGGTCTGAGAGCTTGTAATGCCACTTCCTCGGACGAGAAATAAAAATCAAAAATTAGCTCCCAATACCCCAAAGATTTCCCCCCAAGTCCCAAATTCCCAGTAAAGTGAATAAGCGAACGAAGTTCCATTTATCACTATTATTAGAACAATAACAAGTAAATAAATCAGGAATCTAAGATTTGACAATTTAGCAATCTACGAAAGAAGGATTAAATTTCAGTAAAATTAAAATCAAAATCATAATAAATCGAAAAAATAAGCATAAATTAACATTCGCTAAGTAGAGCCAACGATCCCAAAGAATACTCCGTTTGAGTACTCTTTGGGAATCGTGAGTAATGACTAAGTATAATTCAATGTATTGTCATTACGTTACGAGAGTTAGCCGAAGCAGGTCATATATTTGAATGCTCGTACATGTAGGTGCGCTTAGATTGTTTTTGAGATTGAATAATTGCGATCTATTATGACGCAGTAATACGATCTTCTGACATCAAATATCACAGCATTAGAATTCGAACGGAGGACTTTTACCTACTAGAATAAAGTGAATTTTTAACTAGATAATTGAACTAAACACTACTTAGACAGTGATTTAGGCAACGAACACTGACAGACAATTTTCATCCATAATAGCCAATGGTTTATGGAACTTCAGTGATAGGTCCGAAGCATATAATTTATATCCCCCCAACACCTGGGAAAGTTTTCTTCTCAAGGCTCGGTTAGGAAGTGACTGATATTGTGCAATAAAACACCCTCTCGCGCCAAGCCGTGCATTTGTGATTTAAAATTCTATCAAATTATTGACATGAAACTCGCGAGTAATAATTACGCGCAGCGATAATATTTCACTGTAGCGCTTGGCGCTTGTGTAGAATCTTTGACTCAAATAACAAGCCCACCGTTACGATTTCTTAGATACTTGAAATTACTACCAGCTTGTAGGGAATTTGTTGTGGATGTGACTGTATTGGTTTTGTCATTAATATTTCATCATTAATCAGTTAAACATCGATTACGAACGATTAATTACAATTCTTGGTGCAGTAAATATCTCACGCACGTCGACATTTCGGTTCAGCACTGTCATTTTGTGTAACGTCGTCTTCGTAACTTGGTAACGATCTCAACACTCTACCGACTGTCGCCCAGCTTTAGCCGAGGCCAAGTACAAACCAAACCAAATCATCAAGAAGAAGAGCCGTTATAAGCTGTCCCCTGCAAGTCGGCGATTACATCAGGTGGACCTGGGGGGCATCACTCCTGAGTGCAAATCTCCGATGTCAACGATAGCACTTTGGAGATCGATACACAGAGCTGGAGGCCACCGGCGTCCTCAAGTCGACGTCCACCCAGTGAAACTGTGCTGTCGGAACTGCAAGTCGAGCACATACTAGCCCCATTCTGTTGACGAGACTACCGCGTCGATAGATAAGGTCTGAGATTGTTGTTAGCTCACACTGCACTTTGTTTATTCTCGTGTAGACTATTACAAAGTCACTCAGTTTTGTTTTGTTCTATTTATAGTATGTTTTAAAGGGTTTTTTTATATTTCATTATCGAAGGATCGACATAATATTGTTTTTGTATATGAGGGTATTCTTTTGTCCAGGTAAACTTGCCTTCCGGAGGCATGGTAAAGTAACTACAAAGGTTCTTTTCTCTCAGGTCTTATGCTTTAATGGGGGCCCTGGAAGAGTGTGTGGTCATGGTGATACAGTACCTCTCCAGGAGAAGAGTAACAACTGTATTACAGACCCAGCCTCTCGAGCCTGGAGTACTGCTCTCCGGGCAACTGGACATCTTGCTGACAGACCATGGGTGGGAGCGTGGACTTGCTTTCAGTGCATGGGAGGTTAGGAATGAAGTGTGTAGATTTCAAGAAGGGTTTCAGGAGTTGCATAAAGAACTACTGAAAGAGGGAATTTTAGCCAAAGTCCAGGGGGAATACTGAGGTTTACAACTCTGGTATGAAAAACTACAGAAACAACTGGCAATGGACGTGGTACTACTAATCTGGTGCGTAAGAAGAGGGGTTAGTTAGACTCTGGTGGAAAACTACTGAAAACAGTGTTCGGTGCAGCCGATTGCAAATAATCCAGAACTAAACGACACGATGGGGTGAATACAAGAAGTAGCGCATGCTAATAGATCCGGCTCGTAGTGAAATTGCGTGCTTATGGAATATCGTCTCAGTTATGTGACTGGATCTGTGATTTCCTCTCAGAGAGGTCACAGTTCGTTGTAATTGACGGAAAGTCACCGAGTAAAACAGAAGTGATTTCTGGCGTTCCCCAAGGTAGTGTTACAGGCCCTTTGCCGTTCCTTCCCTGTGTAAACGATTTGGGAGATAACCTGTGCAGCCGTCTTCGGTTGTTTGCAGATGACGCTGTCGTTTGCCGACTAATAAAGTCATGAGAAGATCAAAACAAACTGCAAAACGATTTAGGAGAAATATCGGAATGGTGCGAAAAGTGGCACTTGACCTTAAATAACGAAAAGTGTGAGGTCATCCACATGAGTGCTAAAAGGGACACGTTAAACTTCGGTTACACGATAAATCAGTCTAATCCAAAAGCCGTAAATTCAACTAAATACCTAGGTATTACAATTACGAACAATTTAAATTGGAAGGAACACACAGAAAATGTTGTGGGGAAGGCTAACCAAAGACTGCGCTTTCTTGGCAGGACACTTAGAAAATGTAACAGACCTGCTAAGGAGACTGCCTACACTACGCTTGTCCGTCCACTTTTAGAATACTGTTGCGCGGTGTGAGATCCTTACCAGATAGGACTCACTGAGTACATCGAAAAAATTCAAAGAAAGGCAGCACGTTTTGTATTATCGCGAAATATGGGAGAGAGGGTCACAGAAATGATACAGAATTTGGGATGAACATCATTAAAAGAAAGGCGTTTTTCGTTGCGACGGAATCTTCTCACGAAATTCTAATCACCAACTTTTTCCTCCGAATCCGAAAATATTTTGTTGACACCGACTTACAAAGGGAGGAACGATCACCAAGATAAAATAAGGGAAATCAGAGCTCGTACGGAAAGATATGGGTGTTCATTTTGCACGCGCGCTATACGAGATTGGAATAATAGAGAATTGTGAAGGTAGTTCGATGAACCCTCTGCCAGGCACTTAAATGTGATTTGCAGAGTATCAATATAGATGTACCACTCAGTTGTCAAACCTAGGATCACATGTACAAAACAATACCAGGATAGTGCGAGAATTAACTGCTGAACCAGTGCAGAACACACTAGATATGGTGCAGGCCTTAAGCAGTGACTTACAGACAGTGCAAAAGCGACTGAACGCATTGGATGGGAGAGTGGTCATAGCCAGGCTGCTACGGGCACTAATAAATAGTCGAAATGATGCAAGAATTGGAGTAACCGCGCTACAAGAAGCAGTGTATCACGCCATCCATGGACAGTTAAGTTCTACATTTTTACCACCACAGCAATCCTAACCAGCCTACGGAAGGCGCAAATAGAATTTACAGCAGAATTACGGCACATAGTGGAACCAAAAGATGAAAATTTGTCACTATTCTGTCATATGTCCATTATTGAAATGAGTCCGATGGTGCAAGGCTACACATGTTAATTCGATTCCCCGAAACAGACGTCAGTGTGTGGTGTCAATGCTTTACCATATATTCCTATCCAGTCAAGTGGGAAATGGGGGGGGGGGGGATGTGTAATGGTATGGAATAAAGATGTATTAATAATTACAGAGCAAAGGGATGCCTATGTCTTAATGTCTTTGGAAGACTTACAGAGATGCCAGAGGGAAAGTATTACTATCTGCCCAACAAGGATGATACACGCTGGCATACAGGCATGTACGGTCCAGTTGTTCCTGAGAAAAGCTGGAGCAAGTCTATCTCAAATGGCAAATTTCAAAGGTTAGGCATCCAGTGGGTCTACTCAGTTTTTTTCAGAAGAAGTGGTCATAGCACCGCCGTACTAGGCAAGGTCCTAATGGAGGTGGTTTGCCGTTGCCTTCCTCCGACCGTAATGGTGATGAATGATGATGATGAAGACGGCACAACACCCAGTCATCTCGGGGCAGATGGAAATCCCTTACTCCGCCGGGAATCGGACCCGCGACCCTCTGCTCGGGAAAAGAGAACGCTACCGCGAGACCACGAGCGGTGGACAATCACGGGATAGCGGAATAAAAATAAACGATATGACTTACGACTTAACGGGCGTGACATTGTGTGTACCAGCTTCAATCATTGGTATGACCATACTTAAGTGGTGTAAGAGGTCCATGACTAAGGAATTTATTACTAGCGCACTCGAGCAGATGTAACTTCGATGGATTGCTCACGCGCTGCCTGCGATATGTAAGCTATAAGAGAATCTCAGACCAAAGAGCAGTGTTGACTGCAGTAGGAACTGTGTGTTAGTAGCAGTAAGTAGTAGCTAGCAGTCCGGTGTATCGTGTTGGCTGGGCCGGTCGTGGTGGAGCGATGGCGGAGCCTGAGCATTGTAGTATAAGGTAAAAGCAGCCGCGCGCATATCTAATTTGTTAAACTAAATTTGTACTACTGTTATATCAAGTCCCATGTAAATGTTTTTTTTAATCTTTTAATATTAACCTTTCTCATAAAATTAACTTCTGGCAATCATTCATCTGAATTTAAAGACTTTACTAATTTCTGTAATCCATGGTCATTCCGATCATCGTAAAGAAAAATCAGTTGTTTCATTTTATACAAGACAAATCTAGCGGCCAGCATTGCACTGGGCTGTGCCAGAAAAAATTCTTATAGGAGCAGATATATATGTGTTATCCGGCGACTTCTTTGAGGTAAGAACTTTCAATTTATTCAGAATGATCTTTCAGGGCCATGACGCAGCACTGCTGACGTCCAAATTGACCAGTTTAGATTCACAGTCAGTTAATTATTGAAAGGTTATATATGAGTTACATTTTTTATTGGGGGGTTAGTCACGTTATTATTGCAAGGTTACGGAATAGTATTCTTTTGCGAGGTTACACTAAATGTGAATGTTATATAATTATATATATTTTTTTCTGTTGGGAGGCTACACATCACAGGCAGCGCGTGAGCAATCCATCGAAATTACATCTGCTCGAGTGCGCTAGCAATAAATTCCTTAGTCATGGACCTCTTACAGTGGGAACAACTTATGTTGTATTGACCCGAGAAGCCGCTAAAGGTGCTGCCTACCCAAAACTTAATCTTACTAAATAACATCGTGAATCCGGACAGTCTATGCTCCCTACACGAACTAGTAGCTATGCAAGAAGGGAGAATTACAGCAAAACAAACGTTCCAGCGCATACAGAAATACCGCGATTGACAACATCTTAGTACGAGGGCTATCCACAAAGTACATTACGTTTTGGAATTAAAAATAAATAAAGTATTGGAAATTTTTATTATTATATACAGATGAAAGCCACACTTAAATACTACTTTTCTACATAGTTGCCATTTAAATTAAGGCACTTATCGTAGCGATGGACGAGCTTGGAAATTCCTTCGTCGTAAAATTCGGCCGCCTGCGCCTTCAACCACGTGGTTACCTCTTCTTGAAGCTGTGCGTCGTCATCAAAACGCTGCATAGCCAACCACTTTTTCATTGCTGGGAATAAGTGGAAGTCGCTCGGTGCCATGTCGGGACTATACGGCGGATGAGGAAACAACTCCCACTTAAAAGATTCGAGAACTTCACGAGTGGCATTTGCCGTGTGGGCCCGGGCGTTGTCGTGAATCAGCAAGATCTTTGAGCCCAACTTTCCCCTGCACTTGTTTTGTATTGCTCTTCTGAGGTTGTGCAGTGTTTGGCAATACCTTTGAGAGTTTATTGTAGTGCCTCTTTCCAGGAAACCCACAAAAATCACACCTTTTCTGTCCCAAAAGCCAGTCACTACGCCAGATGGCGGTAAGTACTGTTGTCTATGCTGATACTGTGCTCCTTGGCTAATTGTCAACGTCCAGTGCAAATCCCCGCTTTTGCCACAAGAACTAAATACGGAACATCAGACCAGATTTCTGGTTAGATTGAAGAGTTTCTAGCAGAAGTCATACTATTCTCAATGCTGAGGAACGTTTAGGCGTAAAAGGAGTGTAAGCCATTCCTCTGTGGAGACCTACAGCATTTAACAGCGGCCAGTCTGGCACAGTCATCTGAAGTATGTCCGCCCCGATAGCTGAATGGTCAGCGTGACGGAATGCCGTCCTAAGGGGCCCGGGTTCGATTCCTGGCTGTATCGAGGATTTTCTCCGCTCAGGGACAGGGTGTTGTGTTGTCTACACATCTTTTCATCCCCATCCGGCGCGCAGGTCGCCCAATGTGGCGTCGAATGTAATAAGACCTGCACCAAGCCGGCCGGACCTGCCCTGTAACGGGTCTCCATGCCAAAGACGCCGAAACTTCATTTCCATATCACAAGTATCAGATATCACTACCGCAAAGTGCTCAGCGCAATAGAACGCCATCCAGCTCTAAAATTAGAATATGGAGCATCAGCGCAGACTGTCCTTGACATCGATGTTATGCGTAGTAGTATGTAAAGCTGTGGAACCGTTCTTTTATCTTCTTATATACAGGATGTACCTGTGCTTTTTCCTTTCGCCTGGGAATGTGGGGCAGGCACTTCAACAGGACTGTTACACTCTCCACTTTTGACGCGAACCTAGACTGAAAAATCTGGTGTATTGAGGTCAAGTGATCTTGGAGGCCAAGTTACCGACTGCCGACCAATACAGTTTTCGACCATATTCGCGCGTCAGTTGTCGCCTCATATCAGCAGCGAAATCTGCCTGTGATTCCATAGACCATGTACTATATTCTCCAATTCTCTGCGAGGTAAGATGGGCCGTGGGTGAAATTTGAGCCAGTAAGGATGATAGAGGAATCTCTACGTAGTACTTTTTTAAAAGAAAAACTGCTCACGGTCACTAGATTTAGATTTATTTTTAAAGATCGTACAAATAGGCCAAGGAAGGGAAACTGTCTGACAGAAGAGGGCAGGAGGGGAGGGGGGAGGGGCAATAAGTGCTATGTCGCTTTTGTCGAACAATGTTCTCCTACCGGTCCCGAATTCGATACCTAGTTGTTACTTGGGCGTTGGTAGGGACACGGTATTATATGAAAACTATCGATTACTGGTGAGCAGAATCGTAAGAGAAGTATTGTGCTCATGATAGTATCTTGAGATATCGATACTTTTCTTTGATAAAAAGATAAGAGTGGATGGTCACTGTAGGTTCACACCTCTCTATTTCTGCTTTTAAAATTTTTCTGTAATGGAGAGAGACAGTCGATTTTCACAAGTCTTAATGAGCTAGTACAAGCGTTAAAGCAGGTAATGGTTCTTTTCGATTACCTTGTTAGATAAATAATTTTATCTTACTGCTACGGTGGATAATTGCTTAAATGCATTTTCGTATTTGAAGAATTTGCCGAAGATATCAAATTGTTGAAACAGATTCCGCACCTTACTTGATTATTCTCTAGTTTATCAAAATACTGATAAGTTTCACTTTCGATAGGCGCCATTGTGTCTGCTGTTTCAATAATTCTTCCATGTACACAACGTAGACAACAATACAAATAAACAAGAGAGTCGGATCGTAAAAAGAAGGGAATTCCAAGTGAACGAACTGTAAACGAAACGTTGGCGACACGACGCAAATGTTTTCGCACACCCCATTCTGTTGCTCCCATATACGAGGATTAAAATCTTCGTAAACAAGAAAAACGTATTAAATCATTGCTACGGTCAGTTGATACGTTACCTGCTACAGTACCGATATGGTAAAAAGCACCTGTTGAAAAGTATCGAGTAAAAAAAGTATCGAATCGAGGTTTATTCAATCGTATGGTGATTTTATACAATATACAGCTGATACAAGGAAAGTGATTTTGTACAGTATACGTATAAGACACGATTAAACTTTAAAGTCCGTGTTTTTCAACTAATTAATTAAGCTGGGTGTGAGAGTGAACAAGTCGTCGGGAATTCCAGGGTATGAATGAAGTGGACAGCGTTGGACTAAATGTTCAATTGTCTGCTCTTCTTGATTACATTCACAGATTGGTGAGCTGATTCAGCCCCATTTGTACCTGATGTATCTACAATAACCATGTCCAGTCCTGAACCTGTTGAAGAGGCACCAGAGGTCCCTCGGTAGGTCAAAACCTTTTGGCTTCTTTGTGGAATCAAGGTGATGGGCTCTTGTTCCCTATGTTTTTGTTGACCATTCATGCTTCCAGCTTTAATTTAGATCAAAACCATCCGCGATGACCTGTCCTGCAATAACACTTGTTGGTCTTTTTGATCGCAATCCTTGCTGTGGTGGATGACAGAATTCCTGGTGCAGTGGTAGAGAGGGTGATGTAGAGATTTTCTTGGCCTTCCTCAGTAGAGCTTGTTTCCGCCTTAAGTGAGGGAGAGGGATGTGACTCAGTACTTACGTTTGGTGTCTACCTTCTTCAAGTGTACACTTTCCAACCAGACAGGTGCACAGTACTCTGCAGTAGAGTACACAAGAATGATACCAGTTAAACGCAGACAGTCAGCAGAGGTTCCCCAGGTGGTACCACTGAGCTTATGTAGTATGTTGTTCCTTGCAGCAACTTTATGAGAAAGCTTGGTGATGTGCTCTTTGTAGCTCAGGGTTCTATCTAGAGTGATTCCGAGATATTTTGGGAAAGGATTGTACCTCAACGTTTGTCAGTTGAGCAGAACTCTTGGTTTGTTGTTCGCTGCACGATTCGTTAGATGGAAACAAGAGACCTCAGTTTTTGATGTGCTTGGGGTCAGTCTCCAGGTCTTAAAGAAAGTTGACATTTTCTCCAGATCCTCCGTAAGAATTCGTTCACCATCTTCGAAATTACTGCTCTACGCTACCAGTGCGATGTCATCAGCATAGATGAATTTATTTGATATTGTGGTTGGGAAATCATTAATGTATAAATTGAATAGTGATGGGGCTAAAACAGATCGAGATGAAAGTGCTCGATACAAAAAAGTTTTCCGTGCCCATAAGTAGTAGCCATGTGGCATAAGACCTTCTGTTCAGATTACGTCAATTTTCATGTGCTTCAGTTCGAATTTTACTTTTTCAATTCAACGGACTTCTGACTGCTTCGATGCGGCCCGGCAGGAATTCCTCTCTTGTGCAAACCTCTTCATGGTAAAAGAACACTTTCACACTATGTCCACAGTCATTTATCGGACGTACTGCAACTTTTGTCTTCCCCCTAAAGTTTTTACGTTTTCCAGATCCCTCTAGTGATATGGGAGTTATTGCCTAATGCCTTAAGACATGTTCTATCATCCTGTTCCTTCTTCTTATCAATGTTTTCAATCGGTAACTATCTACACCGATTTTTCGGACGACCGCCTAATTCTTTATTTTATCACTCCACTAAGTTCCAACATCCTTCTGTAGCATCACATCTCAGACCCCTCTATTCTCTTCTCTTCCAGTTTTCAAACAACCCACGATTCACTACGATACAATACTGTACTCGAAACGTACATTCTCAGAAATTTCTTCAAAAGACTGAGGCCAATGTTTGCTATCAGCAGACCTCTCTTGGCCAGGAATACGCGCTTTGGCTGTGCTAATCTGCATTTATGTCCTACTTGCTTCGTCCGTTATGTGTTATTTTGCTTTCAAGGGAACATAATTCCGTAGCTTCGTGGTCCCAAATTTTAATGTTCAATTTACCGCTAATCTCATCTCTGCTATTCCTCATTACTTTCGTGCTCCTCCGGTTTACTGTCAATCCATATACTGTACTCATTAGACTGTTCATTCCATTCAACACGTCCCGTAATTATGCTTCATTTTCACTGAGAACAGCAATGTTATTTGGTATGCTTCCACCCAGAACTGTAATCTCACGCATGAACCACTTTACTTTCGTAATTGCTTCTTCGAGGCAAAGATTGAACGATAGGGTCGAAAGACTACTTCCCCGTCTTACATCCTTTTCAATATGAGCACTTCGTACCTGGTTCTTATTGTTCCTTCTTGGTTGTTGTACATATATGACCCGTCTTTCCCTATAAGTTATCCCTATTTATCAGAGAATTTCTACATGTTCTACCATTTTACATCGTCTAACGCTTTTTATAGGTCGACAAAAGCTATGAACGTCTCTTGATTTTGTTTGCTTGCTTGCATTATCAATCGCAAGTTCAGAACTGCCCTTGCCATCTTCGGTATTGTGTGGACGATATTTTTGCCGAAGTCTGATAGTATGTTTTCAGGCTTATAGATCCCACACACCAACTTGAATAGTCGCTTCCTCCAATGATTTCAGAAATTTCGAAGGAATGTTATTTATCCCTTCTGCCTTATTTGATGATATATCTTCTAAGGCTGTATTAAACTCTACGCGTAATAATGGATCTCCTATGTCTTTCATATCGACTCCCATTTCTTCCTCGATCACATCATCAGAAATGTCTTCCCACTCGCAGAAGCCTTCAATGTACTCTCCCCATCCGTCCGCTTATCTAGGCTTAAGAGTTGAATTTCCATTTCACACTTAGTGTTGACACTTTTTCTTGAAATTTCACCGGAGATTGTTTTGGCTTCTCTGTGAATGCTCAAGCAGTCCTTCCGATGACCATTTATTTTTAGATTTCTTCACAATTTTCCTACGGCCATTTATACTTGGCTTTCCCGTACTTTCTTCTTATTTCATTCCTAAGTGACCTACGTTTCTATATCCCTGAAATTCCCTGAATATTTTTTTACGTCTTTCTTTCGTCCTGAATTGAAGTATTTCGTCTCCTAACCAAGGTTTTTGTCTGACACACTCCTATGATAGCCCGTTTTAGAGATGTCCATTCATCGTATGGTCATCTATTGTGATGTTCATTATCTGTGTATCAGTTGTCTCAGAGTGCTTCAAACGCACCTTATCGTTCCTCTGTACTTTAGAGTATCACTCTTCCTTGCACAATGTTTCTTCCAGACGAGTTTCCTAAAATTCAGCCAACCCTCCATCACTACTAAGTTGCGATCCGAGTCTATTACTGCTCCAGGGTACGCCTTACAATCCAATAACTGATTTCGGAATCTCTGTCGGACCATGATGTAATCAAGCTTGAATCTTCCCTCACCTCCAGGCCCTTTCCAAGTGTAACTCCTCGTCCTCTAATTTTTGAACAGTGTATTCGTTATGACTATTTGAAATTTACTGAGCGACTCATTAGTCTTTCTCCCTTCTCATTCCTACTATCAAACTCATATTCTCCGATAACTCTTCGACGTTTCTTCTCCTAGTAACAAGTGTCAGTTCCCCTTAATTATTGAATTATCATCACCTTTTACATACATAATTATCCGTTTAATATCCTCATTTAATTTCTCTGTCTGTTCATCTTCTGCTTGTGATGACAGTACGTGCGTTGGTCTGCTTTCGAATCTGATGAGAACAACTCCATCACTGAACTGTTAACAGTAATTCACTCTCTGTCCTACTTGGCTGTTTCATATCAAATCCTACCCCTGTTTTACCTTTTTTCGCAGCAGCTGTTATTACCCGATATTTGTCTGACCGGAAATCCTTACCTTTTTTCCATTTCGCTTCGCTGATCCCACTATATGTATATTGACTCTCTGCACTTACCCTTTTCAGATTTTCTACTTTCCCTACAACGTTCAAACTTCGGACATTCCGCTACGATTTGTATATGTTACCATTACATTGACTGCTCTATCTTTTCCTCATAGTTAAACCCCCTTCCCCCGTTTTGCCAGTCCCATTACTACAATATTTTTAAAAAAATATAAAACCATGATCTTGTACATAATAGTTCTCAGCATCCGAACGCTGTGTGCGTCGAAATTAACCGGCATAAGAAGTACCTTCACAAAAAATAAGCATGGTTGCCATCGCACTTTCTATATCAACTAGAGCATTCAGGAAAATGGCTTTCATACAGGTGCTTGATGCAGAGACTTTCACTGTTTTACCTGTTTATGTGCTGAATTCCATCTGAGAAATACCACGGTAGGAAGGGAAAAAACTAAGTTTCGGAGAGGTAATGGTTCCAGAAATAATTTCGCAACACTCGTCGTCGCTTTATCATTTTTGTATTCCTTAGAAGTGGGAAGGAGTGGAGCTAGGGGAGGGGCAAAATTTTCACAAAAATAGTAGTGAACTTAGTGTTGCACGGATAAGCCACATGACAAAACTGATCTGCTATTGCTGGAACACTGTAGAACCATGAAGATCCACTTGAAGGAACGAAAGCTGGAGTGTACTGACAATAGTCGGCAGAAGCAAAGTTCAAATACAACCGCACTTGTAATTGTGGTTCAGGGTTTTGGTTCGTTGTCGGTCCTCCATCTGCATCAACTTCAATATTCATGAAACGTTAACCTTCACAAATAAGAACAGTTCTTCTTTCGACAGTGGCGAATGGTCCTCAAATAATGTGTTGTTTTGAAGAGCATAACAGTGCATTAATCAACTACAATTCTGGAAGCGTTAGCAGGGCATCATCTACTCGTGTACAAATACCATTGTTTTGTGGTCTGGAAAAAAAAAGAGTTTTGAGATGCGTAAATAGTACTGTACGTCAACGAAAAACAAATGCGTGCACGCAGGCACATATTCACGTATGAGCAGGGGCGTCGACTCTATGGTTGCTCCGGTGCTCGCGCTCCCTCCCTGAATTTTTTTCGTGAAGGGAACTAAAACAGAATAAATTTTAAAAATACGGAAACATTGGGAAAAAGTCGAAGCTGTCAATCACGCCGATTTTGACGTCCCGCTCTCGCGTTGGCCCATGCAACACTGCCTTGCGCTTCTCAGGCCTCCAGAAACAGCTGACAAGTGCTCTCGCAGGAACGTCACGGAAGTTTTTGAACGTTCTGCCCCAAGAGCAGCAGCCGGCAGAGATTTAAATGGCCTACTTTTCGCCGACAAAAATTCACTCACGCAGTGCTGTTATTTGTGGAGCAGTAACTTTTAGTTCATATTGTTTTTATTGCCTAATGCAGTATCGTTCAGATGAAACTAGCGACGCGTATCAACACGAGCATGTTTCAATTTGCTTTCGATGTGTCAGTTTCAAATTAATGAATTATTTTTTGGTTTCTGTAATACGGAGTCTACTACAGCTGAAGTATTGTTGACAGTTTTGATGGATGTCCTCACTCGTTTTTGAGTATATTTCAAGACATGCAGAGGTATTGCCGACGGTGCGGCAAATACGACAGGCGCTTTTTCTGTGTTGCAACAAAACTCAAAGACGTTGAGCAGCAAGTTCCATATTTTCACTGTTTGGCCTATTCTTTGAATATTGAGACCCAAGAAGCATTGCAAAATGAGACTATGATGTGAGATTACCTTTCAAATGTGAAAACAATGACCAATTTTCTACGTGGGTCTCCACAGCGACTAGCAATATTTGGTCTCTACATCCTGTGGCTCTTCGGTCTTTTTGCCGTGTCACGTGATGCTTTAGAATAACTATTTTCCCGAATTACGATTAATTAATTTTGTTCTTTGAGGAAATCCGTGCTGTTGCTAAGGCTAAAGTTTTTTTTTTAATTTTCTGTGTTCTTTTGAATTTCTCTTTGTCACTATACTTTTTAATGAAATTTTAGAGCCACTTGATATTTACAATGCTTTTCTGCAAAGTTTCTCTCTACAGTTCGATAAAGCCGTGGACAATATTAACAGTCTTCGTACATTCATATTTAAATTGGATGAAGGCGGAACACAGCTGGTATAATTTTTGTTAAAAATGAAACTCCTCCAGATTTTAGTTTTATTTGGCTACTAGTTTCGACGTTGCGTCAACGCCATGTTCAGGCCCGTGCACTTTGATGAAATCAATTGTGTGTGGCTCAGTACTAGAAGTCCGCGGTGAGATCAATACGTGCTCCACATGGATGGCGGGCAGTAACTTACAGCTGGAGGAGTTTCATTTTTAACAACAACAGCAGCAACAACAACAACAACAACAAAAATATTAACCGTGTCCAAAATGTTCTCGAACCGATGAAAGTTTCAGCGAACTATGGAGCTCTTGCTTGACCAAAAGTTTTGACTTCGAAGATCGAAAACTTTCAAAAAGTCGAAAGATTTCCCGAAAACCTGAAGACGCCGCTCTACCCTATACTTTCGCCAGCCCTCGAGGTTATTATGGGAGAATTTATTTTGAGACTTTAGATATTGTGACCCAGTGTTTCGAGGATCGATTCTGTAACGGTACTACAACTTATTTCACGCAAACAGAAACATTTCTTCTTTCCAAAACTAAAGACTGAAGTTACGTAATAGAATTTTAGAAGAATTCGACCGAGAAAGATTAACTGTGCCCAATAATATGTTAGATGTGTGTAAATCTAAAAATAATTTCGTTGGAAGTGTGGAAGATTCACACAAGCAGTAAAAACCTTCAACGTGCGTCCGTGGCGAACATTTCCATCAGACGACCCACTATTCCTAGATGTTACCGGTATTACCTCGGCGTATCATAAAATGCTCAAAGGACTAAGTGGAAGGACTGGACCTTAGGGCAGGGGAGCATTCACTTTTTATTGTTCATAATATTTATTGAAGTCAATCAACAGAAATAACAATTATCATAAACTTCAAGTGAGAGAACATTTGTACATGAAGCCCATCAGTTGACCTGCAAAACCAAAGAAAGTAAAACAACTTTTCAAAAGAGAAAGGTAATACCTTTTTATAAAACGTAGAATACACTAAACGCCTAAAGGGCTACCTGAGATCATTTACAGAGAGTTTTAAAACCCTACCTATATATATATATATATATATATATATATATATATATATATATATATATATATATATATATATATTTAAGGGTAACATTACACATGAACTGTGAATAATTATATTTTGTATTAACCAAATAGTGAAGAAATAACATTCATAATAATAAACTTCCAGTCAAAGAACATTTATACATGAAACCTTTTAGTTGGCTTTAATTACCAATGAATGTATAACAATTTTTCAAATGAGAAATGTAATACCTTTTTTTTATAGAAAATAGAAAACACTGCAAGCCCAAAGGGCTATCGTAAGTTCATTTACAGACAGTTTTGAAATCTTGCCCAAATATAATCGTTTAAAAGAAACAGTAACCTTACATACGGACTCCCAACTAGACAGGTAATAATATGAATCAGACACTTCTCTTACAAATAATTCCCAGCTCACGGCATCGGCCAAGCGCGGACATGAACGTCCAGCGGACGGCCAACACGGGCCACACCTGGTTGTACGCTGAGGCCCGATTTATCGGCCCGACCGAGGTCACGAAGTACAGTAGGTGCGCCCGACTTCATTCCCCGGGTGCCCCTCCCCCGAACGGATAACTCAGAGGGCTGTCATTGGGTGCACCTGGACCTTAACGGAGCGTTCAGTTCCGTCAGATGCAAGAACAAGCGAGAACCGAAAGATGTAGCCCAGACCGATCACCTAGGCACAGATGTAGAACAAATTATCAACAATTATAGTCCAACAAATCGCACATGCTGACGCAGCAACACGCTACAACCAAATGTCTCAAACAGTGCTATGTTAATAAAACCAAAATGAATCACTTAAAACTAAAAAATGTCTCTGCGCACTATGTGACTTAACATCTGAGGTCATCAGTCCCCTAGAACTTAGAACTACTTAAACCTAACTAACCTAAGGACAATACACACATCCATGCCCGAGGCAGGATTCGAACCTGCGACCGTAGCAGCAGCGCGGTTCCGGACTGAAGCGCCTAGAACAGCTTGGCCACACTGGCCGGCTCACTTAAAACTACTTTAAATAAAAAAGCATAGTAATAGTATCGCAAGAGTCAAAACAAATTGCAACTGCTAAATTTACAAGTAACAATGAAACAAGACCCAGGGTTGAGATATTTTAAGTAACCGATTGAGCTCACTTCCACACGTGACGCCCCCAAAAAACACCAAATGATATTTTATCCTTACGATAATCGAGCCCTTGGTGGATGCCGACATTCAAACCTCGGCACAAGTGTCTCACGGAGTTAGCGTACTTTGGTACATGACACAGTTCAAGATCCACAGTATTGTCTGGAACAAACTAAACACTCAGTTTTAAAACACTATACACAATAAGCCCCACGGCTTGGATGGTAAGGCCGGCCGCGGTGGTCTAGCGGTTCTAGGCGCTCAGTCCGGAACCGCGCGACTGCTACGGTCGCAGGTTCGAATCCTGCCTCTGGCATGGATGTGTGTGATGTCCTTAGGTTAGTTAGGTTTAAGTAGTTCTAAGTTCTAGGGGACTGATGACCACAGATGTTAAGTCCCATAGTGCTCAGAGCCATTTGAACCATTTGGATGGTAAGGCAGAATGCCGACGCTGCTAGACTCCAGGCAACAACAGTTCGATCGGAATGATGCAACAAATTGCGTAGCGTTGGACGACAACATGGATTACTAACAGACTTTCATAACTGAGCACTTGCTAATAGTTTGTCTCAGGTGAGGTACACTTGAAATACGGGGGGCAGAAAGTGTATGGCCAGTGAAAGACATAAACAGAATGATGTCACCTTATCAGGTCAGAGAAATAATCGTCCAACAGTATCAGAGGAGTAGGTCACCAGTACAATCTCCCAATAAAATGTAATCGGTTTTACGGCCACCAAACTGCTTGGCTGCGCAGACCATGTCAGGACACAGCCGTTACGCCTGTTCCTGTACAATGACCTTTCAAAACACCTCTTCGCCGACCGTGTTACCTCCCCTCCTCGGGCAGTCACACCGTCTCCCTGCCCACCTCCAAAAAGCCGCTCGCGCTCGCCCGTCGATCCACTCATCGCCGAGCCACCTCGCGACCGACCCACAAGCGTCGAGAAGTTAGCATCTCTGGACGAATATCGATAACTGAAAAGCCGGCAGGGCTCAGTAGAAACATATTCCTAACGTACGAGAATTAGAAATTACATAAAGTTTTAAAAAATACAGCTATTCTTTGTGAACTATGGACTAGTTTTTGTATTAATTAATATGGGAAAAGAACCTAATGAACAGTACTTTGTTTACTTTTATGAACTGTTGCCCATACTAACCCGCCTGAAACTGGATTTTCAGGGGGGTTAGTTTTCAGCATTTGTGAACTGTGAATTAGAGCACCGATATTAACTTTCAGAGTCCGGCGCGCCTGCGTATGCGTCCCCATGCCACTTTCAACCAGGGTGCTCAACCAATTTTCGAACCCAAATCTCTAATGGCCACAGCCTAAATGGTATTATAAGTCTTATAGTTGCAATTAACTTCACTCGTGGGAAAATCGAGACTAGAATTCGAAACTCTGTTTCATTGGCAGCAGCTAAAGTAATAATTAATCATGTCATACACATTTAGTGTGTTATCTATATATTACACTGTGCAGTCACATTAATGTGACCACTTCTCGAAAGCCTGAATAGCCATCTTTTGCTGTGTGGACCGTTGTGAGGCACACAGGAAGAGATTCAATGAGATCTGAAAGGTACCAACAAAGGATGTGGAGCCATACCAACTCCAGTGCAATGGCGAGCTATGGTATGTTTCTCGGTTGAGGGCCCTTGACACGTACAGTGGTCCCACAGACGCTTGATTAGGTTTAAATCCAGGGAGTTTGGCCACCAGGGGAATACGGCAAACAATCCTAGTGCATTTCGAACCAAAGACAACCTGTGAGACACATTGGATTCTGCTGCTGGTAGATGCCATCGCGCAAAACAAAATGAAAATGCAGGGTAGGGCTGGATATGGTCCCCAAGGATAGATGCATACTTGATATACTGCGCCTTTTAGAAGATGAGATCGCCCAGGAAATGCCACAAAAACATTACACAGAGAATAACGCTCCCTACTCTGGCCCAGCCCTGCCTGACGACGTGCATTGTTTGACTTCAGATGTTTCAAACCATACACGCCAGCGGCCATCTGTCTGAAACAGCATAAATCGAGATTCATTTGAAAAGGCCACCTGTCGCCACTGAGTGGACACTTAGTTGCCGTTGTGGCGTGCAAATTCCAGTCTTCGATGCTAATGAACAGCAGTCAGCACAAGTGCATGAACCAGGCGTCAGTTTCAGAGGCCAATATGCAGCAACGTTTGCTGATCGGTCATTGAGGGGATGCCGTTGGTAGTTCTTTGGTTCATCTGGGCAATCAGTTTCTCACAAGGGAACCTCCCCATCGCACCCCCCCTCAGATTTAGTTGTAAGTTGGCACAATGGATAGGCCTTGAAAAACTGAACACAGATCAATCGAGAAAACAGGAAGAAGTTGTGTGGAACTACGAATAAAATAAGCAAAATATAAAAACTGAGTAGTCCATGCGCAAGATAGGCAACATCAAGGAACGTGTTATCCCAGGGGCGCCGTGGTCCGGTGGTTAGCGTGAGCAGCTGCGGAACGAGGAGTCCTTGGTACAAGGCTTCCCTGGAGTGATAAATTTGCTTTCTTTATTTTCGAAAAGTTATGATCTGTCCGTTCGTTCATTGACGTCTCTGTTCACTGTAATAAGTTTAGTGTCTGTGTTTTGCGACCGCACCGCAAAACTGTGCGATTAGTAGACGAAAGGACGGGCCTCCAATGGGAAGGTCATAGGTCAACCGATTCCTCCACAAGAAAACACGTCTTATATATTCTATACGACAATGGTGACGGCATGTGCGTCACATGACAGGAATATGTTGTCGACCCACCCAACTTGTACACTTGGCGAATAGGTAAAAGATTCTTCTACCTTGCCCGATTTAGGGTTTCTTGTGGATGTGATAATCACTCGCAAAAAAGTGATGAAAACTTAAGAGTTTGTCACATAAACTGTAACAAATGAATGCAACAGTTTCACAGTCGCACAGTTTTCCCTGTGCTCTGTCAAAACATATGTTTTTAACATTTTCAATTTTTTTGCGTTTAGCTGTAGCGTCCCCATACTACGGCGCAGTTACCTCGCATCGGACTGACGGACGGACAGATAATAATTATCTGAAAATAAAAAATTAAACTTTTCACTAGAGGGAAGACTTGAACCAAGGACCTCTCGCTCCGGAGCTGCTCACTCTAACCTCGGGACCACGGCGCCCGTGTGCTCACAGTTTCCTTGATGTTGCCTATCTTGCGCATGGACTACTCAGTTTTTATATTTTGCTTATTTTTTTCATAGTTCCACACAACTACTTCCTGTTTTCTCGATTGATCTGTGTTTAGTTTTTCAAGGCCTATCCACTGTGCCAACTTGTAACTAAATCTGAGGGGGGTGCGATGGGGAGGTTCCCCTGTCAGCAGCTGCACATCTATTCACCTACTAGACATCCCCATAGCCGTCGTTCACCCTTGTCATCTATGTTCTGAGGTGCACAACAGTTGTGAGGTAACGGGCGATATGTGGCGCCCTGGAAACATTCTAAATTCGCAGTTGGCGAGGCCGCACTGGGGCCTCTCGGCGGGCCGGCCGGGGCTCGTCGGCGGCTACGCGGTGCCGAACGTTATCCGGGGTCCATTGGCCGCATGGCTGGGAATTTCGTGGTGACGCTGTGTGATGAAGGAGACATGCAGAGAATGCCAAAGATGGCGGACTTTGTGAAACCTTAATGGCAGGCATTTCACAGTTCGTATAGAAATTAATAGTAGCCAGACGAATCATGATACCTCAAAAAGAAACCTGTACATTACCATTATTTGCACGATGATTCTGATGGTGTAATCAAATTTTCACTATATTTATTAGTTTAAAGTTTAGTATCTGACGATAAATTATACAAGTAACACCCAGCAACGAATTTCCAAAATCTAAACAGATCATCCGATTTCGTCGATCTATGTGTCTTTCGAAAGCTATTAGTGTAAACCTAAATTGGTATAAATTACAGGCATGTAACTTGGATAGTACATGAGTTACTGGAGGTCAAAGTGGCCGATTACTATCGATCGCATAAGGCCGTAAGTACTCAACAGTTACACGAAAAAACGGTAGCAGCATGCTTATAAATATATTTATTCATCTATGTCTTTCTTTATATCCTATATATACTATTCATGAAGAAATTGGTCAATTATTTACTACGTTTTAGAAAGCACACAGACATTTGGCTGCTGGCTTACTTCTGTTCTATTCCTTTGATATATGTTTATTTAATTTGTTTATGTATTTAATAATGTGTGTTAGAGCGTGTTTATGGTCCAGTCATAGGAATATTTATTTAATTTCAAGTTATTTAAATGTAAATCCAGTATTTCGAAAGTGTTTCATTATGTTTCTGAATGTGAGATGGCTTGAAGACATGGCGGGAGCACTTTAGCCCGTACACAGCGCTCGTGATTGGGAAGACTGGACGGAAGTGGGAGAAGAGCATTGTTTCCAGAGAGGACAGAGAGGGGAGTTCTGAACAGGGTGGCGCGAGGGGCGTACGGACAGGACACGGGAGGTGCTGGACGCGACAGATAGAAATACTTTGGAGTGCCGACTTGTGAACGTGTGAGATTTCCGTAGTTTCTACAGTGAAGACATAGTATGCGTTTAGAAGTTAATATCTCACGAACGATGTTGTCGTTCATAACTAATTACGTGAAGTAGGAATCTATTGTTTCCCTGTTATTCAACTTGTAATTTATTTAATTGCTGGACCATCGTCACCAGTAAGTGTTTTGCAGAAATATAACACGTTCTCAAAAGTACTTCTACTATCGTACCCATCATTTAAAGTCATTAAGATAGTACCTGCAGATTTTTTTAAATTGTAATCTTTCCTTTATAAATTTCTACGTTACATTCGCAATTGCTGCATTATAGGAACCTTCGACCATTCGATTCATGTGTATATTCGTATTGTATACTGTAGACTCAGCAGTATTTGGTTTGTCATGCGGCAACTACGTATCCCAGCCCCTAGACGACGAAACCAGCCAAAACGTTTAATATTTCAACACTGAGTCAGAGGGAACGTAGTTGAGGGCCACCATCACCATATTATTTCATTACATTTTTTATTTGAAAGCCCGCACTCGGCACCAGTTTACGATAGCGCCATCTTGCCATGCGCGGTATACTTTAAGCTCGGCGGCACACAGACTTATTAACCGTTTTGGAAATGCTTCTACCCTTGACTCGAAAGCCACTGACATGGTCTTTTAGACGTCAGATAAATCGCTCCGTTTCCGCATTACGACAACGACTGCACCATTTACCGCGTCCCCTCGAGATGCTTTATATACAGTCCACTGCCAGTGCTGCCACCTTCCGTACGTGTGTGGTTACTGCACGTTGACGTCGAACATTGCCGATGGTCACTTTAATGTGACCGGACTGTGGCTGCACGTTGCACATAAAATTATGCATATAAAACAATATATTTCAAAGAATTTTAAAAATTCGTTAATATGTTCCAACATTCGGATGTTTTAACAAAACGACAATAAAAGCAACTGAAATGCCCTATCAAGCCACTTTCGACACAAATAGCACATAGGCAGAGCACTTTGAGAAAACAAATTTGCTTCAGTATAGCATGTAGTTGGAATTTCTCAAACTTGCTAATTCAAGTTCGTTAATGAGAGGCAGAAAACTGGCTGTTCGTTCTCATTGGTGTCCCGTGCACTCACTGGAATGGATTTCCTTAGTAAAACGAGGGCACATACTGTACAATGGAATTTATACGCAAGGTCTGCGAAATACAGAGCTGTTATGTTTATAATATTTTAATGTTTAATAATTAATGATTTACCATTTACACTCCTTGAGGCGTAAATGAGTGACCAATCGACTAATAGCATTGAAGTGGTCGAGGGAAGAGTGTATATTGAGTTATTGCATACTATTTGTCTGGGTAATTCTAAGTCAAGAAGTTTCTAGACAAAAGATTTGTATAGTACAAAGTTCTTTCTAGCAGTACATATGGAACTAGTTGTCACCAACATGTAGTAATTCGGAAGCACATCTGATAAAGTAATCAGGCTAATCCTTACTAAGTTAAGTATTAGCACTATCTTTCCCCGACCTCTTCAGTTATAATTATAAATATGGCTTCCCACTATTATAGATTACAGTGGCGTCAAACAGGATTTCAGAAATAGAAAATATCACCAAAATAACGAGTTAGGTTATTAGAAACGGCGATTCCAAATGAAAAAATTGAATACAGAAGAAGAGATAACAGGAGGGAGAATATGTTGCACTATTCTTAACAGCAAAACCTTCAAACTCAGCCTTTCTTGATTGTAACTAGCACACATCTTAAAATTTGAGCAGAGATAAAGTATTTTGACCAAATATTACAAAATTATGAACAGGATTTTTAGTATTTGTAGTTCAATCTCCGCAGCATAAGAATGCCTTTTTATCCACTACTTAAGTACTACCTCAACAAAATGTTTCTTCTTCTTTCCAGCCCGGTCCGTTTCCGCTTGTGAAAAAACAACTCCGCTGAAACTTCCTTGCACGTTAAAACTGAGTGGCAGATCGAGACTCGAACTCGTGACCTTTGCCTTTCGCAGGAAAGTGCTCTACCGACTTTTATTTTTAATTTTGTTCGGTTTTGTTCGTTGCGTTTGGTCTGGGCGGACGTCACATGACATCCATTCATTTCGATCGTTGATTCCTTTACTCCCAGCGCCGAACACGTTGAGCTACCCGAACATGACTCAGGACCCCTCCTCACAGCTTTACTTCTGGCAGTAACTCGTTTCCAACGTTCCAAACCTGACAGATCCCCTGTGAAACTTGCAAAACTAGCACTCCTGGAAGAAAGGATCCTGCGGAGACATGGCTTAGCGACAGCCTGGGGAATGTTTCCAGAACAAAATTTTCGCTCTGCAGGGGAGTTTGTAGTGATATGAAACTCGGTCTGTCACGCAGTTTTAGTGTGCCGGGAAGTTTCATACCAGCGCACACTGCACTGCAGAGTGAAGCTTTCTTCTACAACTCAGATGCTGCCAGTTCTGGCGCCGCTATGCACCTGCAACACATAAACAATGTTTATGGGTCGTCACCAGAGCCGCAGTCTACCGAAATTACTGCAACAGTTGCGCGTCTCTCTTCTAACCATAATCACTACCGTGCAACAATTTGTGCCTCTCGGAGCGTTTAACCGCCTATAAAGCAGCACATTCACACACCAGAAATATTCTGCTCTTAGATTTCTGTGCATGAATGAACAGAAAAAAGCTTAGTATTTTATCCTTGAACGCAGTCACCAGACATAACATCAGCATCTCCCAAGAGCAAGTACAGAGTCTTTCAAAGAGAATACACGTATTTCGAATGCGTATATTTATTAAACTGTAAGACATACCGTTATGGAACTTGGGACGCATACTTACGAGTCTCTCAAGATTAGCATACAGATATTCAATATGTCCTACACCAGCAACACGAACAATATCACATCTATCTTCATGGATTCCTCCCATATTCGGGTAAGCATGTCGTTCATCAGTGATGTTACAGCAGTACGGATTCAGTTCTTCAGCGCTTCTATTACTTGTGGTAGTGTTGGCGTGTAAACGTTATCCTTAATGAAAAACCACGGGAAGAAGTCACAAGGCGTCAAATCTCGTGACCGGGGAGGCCAGCGGAGAAGAGCTAAGTCGCTGGCTGTTTGACTACCAATTCAACGAATCGGTAGAGTGTCATTCAGATATTCGCGCACTTGACTTCAGTGAGGCGGTGCCCTGTCTTAATTAAAAATGAAGTTGTCCTCGTTCAGCTTCGGAAACAATCAGTTTTGTAACAAAGCAAGATACTGCTGACCGTTAACCATGTTTCCATCAAAGAATAAAGTGCCGTAATTAGATGAACAGGATGTCGCACAAACCACATTGTCTTTGCGTGAATGTCGTACATGTTTAATGTGTGCATTTAGGTTCTGTAGGCCCCAAATTCGAACATTGCTTTTTGTTTACTTTCCCATTAAAAAAAAGGTGGGAAGTTCGCTTCATCACTAAAAACGATGCGTTGTGCGGAAGTGTTTTCATTGTCAATAACATTCTGAAGCTCATCAGAAAAGCCAGGCATTTGCGTTTGTCGTAATGACGTAGAGCCTGTAACAGGTGCAACTTGGACGGCACCAAAACCAACCGACGTCTCAAACCATGCCAAACTGTAGTAGGCAGTTGTAACTCTCGATTGGCACGACGAGTTTATTTTATAGAACTACGTTAGAAAACAGTCTGAACTCGTGTGACATTTTTCTATGGAACACAAGGCTGGCCAGGACTCTTTCCTTTACAAACAAGCACCTCCTGTGTCTACAAACTGTCGATACCATCTGCGAACGTTCCATCCATTCGGAGGATCATTTTGGTACCTTAACCAGAAACGTCTTTGCACTGTAATCACGGATTTACACATCGAAAACACGAGAACAAAAAATATTTCTGCTGCGAGGTAGCCGTTTTGCTACATAATCTGACAGGAGACAACCGACATCTAGCGACATTGAATATAAACTGGACAATGTATTCGTTCCTCCAATAACCTAGCCGTGGCGTAGCGATCGATGGTTTTGACAGCGTAATACTTTGTAATTCGTTTATTCTTTTTGGAACACTTGTGTTCTAAGGCCGCTTATTGTTCGTAATGCAATTAATCATTTCGATTTTCAAAGATAAAACTATATATTGTCACTACCATATTTCTACAATAATCTTTGCTGCTATTTTCAACGTTAATTTTTCAAAATAAGAGCCACGAATCGCTTCCTATCTTGTGTCTATCTCTTACTGCATCTCAGAGTATAAGCACCTTTTGTACTTATTCCTAAGAATTAGAGAGATACGTAAGGAATAAACAGTGCCCGCCCTGTTGGCCGTGCGGTCTAAACGCACGGCTTTCCGGGCGGGAAGGAGCGTCTGGTCCCCGGCACGAATCCGCCAGGTGGATTTGTGTCGAGGTCCGGAGAGACGGCCAGTCTGTGGATGGTTTTTTGGCGGGTTTCCATCTGCCTCGGCAAATGCAGGTTGGTTCCCCTTATTCCGCCTCAGCTACACTATGTCGGCGATTGCTGCGCAAAGAATTTCTCCACGTACGCGTACACCACCATTACTCTACCACGCAAACATAGGGGTTACACTCGTCTAAATCATCTTCTAACTACACAACACCTAAAACTGTTAAAGTGGGAATTGTGTCTAGCTGATCAATGGGAAAATAACAGATTAAGCACTCACCCTGGAAACACATTAAAATTTTCTACCTAAGATACTATTGAGAAGATCAGGCACTGCACAGAATCTTAAAACATAGACCACATTTGACTCATTATCTGCTAAAGTAGCACGCAGGTCAGCTAGTAAGTTGGTTGCAGCCCTCATGGCTTAGTATAAAATGCATTCTATTAGAATTTTGTATACAGATACCTGTATACCACAAGCAAACATGGTTTATTCTTCTGCTGGAGGAGGAATACATGCGTCAGAGAACAATGCCCCATCCAGAGGTTGGGCACTGTCCTACAGCAGCCAGGAGGGGGAACACTACAGTCATGTTAGTTTCACTAATGGCAGCTTGTTGTCCCTCAACCCCAATCACTGGCAGTGAGATGGGAGCCACATGTGATTGAAGCTTCAGCTATGTTCCACTTCAGATGGCACTATATTTTCATTTCTGATTGACGCTACGGTAGGTGCTTATATCAAATGTTCTGAAAAGTTTATGTTAGTACATATATATCTACATAAATGGTCTGCAAGCCACAATACAAAGCATGGGGGAGGGTACTTAGTACAACTGCTAGTTGTTCCCCCTTTCCTGCTCCACTTGGAAAAATGAATGAGGGAAAAATGACTGTCTACAGGCCTCAGAAAGAGCAATAAATTCTCATTTTCACAGTCTTTATGAGACATGTACATTTGTGGATGTACAATTGTTCAGTAATCAGTCATAAATACCAGTTCTATAATCTTTCTCAACAGTGTTTTCCAAAAAGAATGTTGTGTTTCTTCCAGGTATTGCCATTTGAGTACTTGGAGCATTTCTGTGATCACATGTTGAGCGAGCCTACCAGTAACAAACCTAGCAGCATGCCTATGAATAGCTTCTAAGTATACCTTTAATTTGCCATTGTGGGGATCCCAAAGCCTTGAGCGGTACTCAAGAGATTCCCCACAAGTGTTCCGGACATGGTCTCCTTTACAGATGTGTGACACTTTCCTAGAATTTTCCCATTAAATAAAATCATCCACTCCCCTTCCCTACCACCAACCTCATTTGCTCATTTCATTTCATATCATTTTACACCTTTATGTTTAAATTTAATTTACCTGACTGTTAAGCAGCACACCACTAATATTGTATTCCATTCTGAGTATTTTCCATCCCTAATCCACTTACTCAGCACATATTTACCCACAGTGTGATTTACCATCAGTTTAAATTTTGCCCCTAATTCCATGCCTTTCTTCTTACTGGATTGTGATGCAAAAAGAGACAGCCAGGATTGCAACTAAAATGGATGTTTAGTTGATGACCAGTTTTGGGCAACCCGAATTCTCAAACCAACTAATGTTTCCCACTTAAAACTTCTGTCAACCACAGCAACAAACAAAGTGCGTATATATGTATTATGGTCCCAACTAATGTTTGGTAACTGGCAAACATTGGTTTCGTTAATGAAAATTAGTTGGGACCAATCACCTGCTATTTTGGACAGACATTTTAACTGGCAATCATTGGTTGGTCTGAGAATGGGCATATCCCGAAACTGGTCACTGACTGAATAAATATTCATTTTAGATGTAGCTTTGGCTGTCTCTTTTTGCATCACAATCTAAAAATGAATTTCTGTCCAACTATACTCAGCACTTTGGAGTTATGATTCTTACTGGAACTAAATGATGTCGATTCATTGTTTAAGTAGAATGATAACTGCCGATTGCCTTTTTCCAGCAAAGAGACTCCCTAGCCTCCTTCATGAATTTATTAACTTTACTAACCAGCATCAGTGTGATGACATCATGGTCTCAAATCCTAGTCTGTAGATTGACAATGTGGATAATCTCACGTCTATTTGTAGCCGCAAAGTTTAAAACATTTCCAGTACATGTAGGTTGTCGAACTAGGTGCTGAAGACAGTTTTCAGAGAATTTGTTCACAACTACTCCACCTGCAGTGAACCCATAGATGCCCTTGTCTATACTCAGTAGATTAAAGTCACTTCCAACTAAAATTGCATAATCGGAAAATTTCCACTCTACTCAATGCAAACTTTCTTTGAATCATTCTGGAACCTTCAATATGGAATCGGTTGACTGATGAAAACATCCGATTATTAACTTTAGTTCTCCTAAACCAGTTAATCGTGTCCAGACACCTCTGCAGTAAAAACTCAATTTTTAACTTGACAGAGACAATATTTTTGTCAAATGCGATGAACACTCCCACTCCCATGATGTCTAACTTGTCTATTCCATATACATTACAAGCCTTGTTCAGTATTTCAGAGCTCTTTACTTCAGGTTTCAGTCATCTCTTCTTTCAAAGTATAATTTGAGCACGGCGACTTACCTGGAGGGCAGTAAATTGAGGGACAATTTACTGTTACAATCTAGACAATTGAAGGAAGGAAGGTAGGTTAGAGTTGAACACACCATTGACAGCATGGTCATTAGAGATGGAGCACATGCTTGGATTTCAAAAGAATGGGAAGATAATTGTCTGTGTCCTTTTCAAAGGAACTAGAATCACATTTGCTTGAATGCAACAGAGAAATCATGTCGAAGGCCAGCAGGGGTTTGAACCATCATTCACCCAAACGCAAGTCCAATGTGCTAACCATTGCACGACCTCGCTCATTGACATTTGAGGTGTCTTCACACTATCTGATTTCACTCTCTGCTTGTCGAATGGTGAGCATTCATCACAGGACCTCAAATTATTGTCTAGCCTAAAGAACCGCAATGTGTACTCCACAAGTACTCTGCTACCTGAGTAGTTGCTTCTACTGTATACTGCACCCCTGAGTAGTCAAGGGAGTCCTACGATGCTCTATCCCATTAACACAAGTCCAGAAATCTGTAGCCTAGACCGCCATAGAATCAGTGGAGTCTCTCGTCGAGACATACTATTTGCTTCCAAACCAAAGGATTCAGTCAACTCTGGGTGCAATACTGCAAATTGTTAATTCTGCTTGTACACCACAAGTGAGGCTAACTTTCTTCACTAGTTCTGCCAGCTGTCCATATGAACTGAGAATGGCTTCAGAACTGAAGCAAATACATTACTAGTGCTGACACGAGTTGAAATTTTTAGATGACTGCAGCCCTGATAACTGCAGGCATAGCCTCATCCGCATCTCATATGAGGCTCTCAGGCAGACATATTGAGTGCTGATTGGACTCCTTTCCAGCCTTAGACAGTTCCCCTAATGGGCTCCATAATGCACCTACCATTGGAGCTCCGATGACTACCCCCCTCCCCTTGGGTGCCTTGTCGTCCTGTTGAAGGCCCCTCACAGGGTGAATGGATAAGGCTAGGTAGCCAGTGCCCTCATTCAGTCTCCACATTGAGCAGTGCGAATGAGTTATGACCCACAATGATGATGTTTGGTTTGCGGGGCACTCAACTGTGCGGTTATCAGTGCCCGTACAAATTCCCAACCATTGCTCAGTCCAATCTCACCACTTTTGAAGAATGATGAGGACAGCACAAACACCCAGTCATCTCGAGGCAGGTGAAAATCCCTGACCCCGCTCGAGAAACGAGAACGTGACCATGAGCTGCAGACTTATGACCCACGAATCACCCTGTGGTGAACAGGGCTCCCTATGTTGGATGCACTGGAAGGTGCCTCAACAGCAAGTCCCATACGAGAAACAAGTGACACTTGAGGTGCTACATGCAATGACCCAGCTTGCCCATTGCTGCTACACCCTGAGGCAGCAACCTGCAGATGGCTGATCATGTCCAACAGTGTCTTCAGATGTTTGCTAATTGAGGCCAGTCTCTCCTGTATTTGCACACAACAAGCGCACTTCTGGTCCATCCTATCACTAACATCTAAATGAAAATAATAGGAAGATACAGTAAAAAAAGCCCTGTTGTTACTTAGACATGTATTTGCACTACCACACTTGTTACAAAACAAAAGCTATTACAATGCGACTGTCACTGTCATCCCTCCTCTCCACACTGCCATGTTAATACCACCTCAGACGACATGTGAATCAATGAATCTGTAACAATGGGAAAAATGGCATCAACCACAATAGTTGTGGGTTTGGGTATCTAACTGACATGGGTTCAATTGTATGCCAGAATGTAAACCTAGATAGATGTCAGCCTTAATGTAAAAGTTGCGTGGGACCACTTCATAGTACATCGAGTGATGCAACTTTAGATGTGGGCTTACATGCACCTGAGCTGCCTGCAGTGACTTGAAACGTAGCACGGTAATTTTTATTTGACTAACAGAAGCGACATTTATCTGATCTCCTGACGCCAGTACACAAATACTTATGAAGCAGTTTCTTAGTACACAATGCCTTTCCCTTCTTACCCCAGTTGGTTACCTTGTGTTGTCTATTTAGGATCCTAGAGATAGTACTATTTTTCGTCCTGGTACCATGCAGCTGCCTGTACACATCATATGATTTCCCAGACAACATAGAGATTTCAACGTAAGTCTGACTGTGCACATATTACTATTTCATCATAAGCATATCATTACTTTGTCTTTTACACATGAACTGAAACAAGCTATACTAAAAGGAGAACACAACTCTTTGTGGTGACATCCTTGGATAAATATTTTACGGATTTCCTGCACATCAGATTTGTATGCAAAATCAAGCTTTCAATGACTTACCTGTCACCATTTATTTAGCTGGCTCAATTACATCATCGAGATCACAAAGTCAAGGAACCTGAATACGATTCCAAAGATTATGACAACATCTATGATGGAGCAACATTAGTAGTGATGGTGATTCTGTTAGTGGTTGTTCTTGTTGCACATTCTGATCTTAACAGCTTTTACAATGTCAGAATATGATTATGTATGTGTACAGGATAAGATTAGAGCTTCATCAAACATAACTGTATGGTTGTTTATGAAGTTGTGTTTGACAATGGCATATTTGTCAAAAATGTGCATTGTTCTGAAATCATACACTATCTGATCAAAAGTATCTGGACACCCGTATGTAATGTGGAATTGATCACTGGATGCCATGAGAAGTGGCTCTTGCCAGTAAAAAAGGAGGTGAGCGTACTGCGCTGTCAGTAGGGAAGAAGTAAAAGCAGAATGGGTCAGTCAGGAGAGCTCAGTGACTTTGAACATGGACTAGTTGGAATGCAGTGCTGCCGCATTCACAAGAATTTTATAAATTCCGTGAACACAGACCAAGGCTGAATATTACTCAGCATAGATAATTAGCCCTTAAAAAACCATTGAGCTTAAAATACAACAAACAAAACAGGCAGAGTCCTCAGAAGACACAGTATTCAAAATAAAAGAAATTGTCTTGTCAGTATTTTTGTAAGTTGCTACACACTGCAAAATAAAGGTACCACAAGTCCAGAAAATCTTCAACAGGTTTTGCATTTTAATCTTTTGCCCATCATCAGGAAGGAAGGAATGAAATTACAGAAAATGTCATACATTGTAAGGAATTCAATCGTCATTATTACTAAAAATGTGGGAGAGAATTTGGATATTACACCATGACAGTTACATAAAACAAGTCACCTATGACACCATGGCCATACCATATGAGCAGCAGCATGGACCTCTTGAGCACCAAAGATTGCTTTCTATATCTGTAAAATGATGAGGAGGGTTACTGTTTGGGGGAGGGGAGGGGGGCATTGGGACAACTGTATAAATTGTTACTATTTTGTTGAGAATAAAGCAAAGAAAAAAAGGTGGAGCTTGGGCAAGCCAATTGTATTTGAAGTAGCCAAAGCACACCCAAATACAACTGCTGACCAGACTAGAATCAATGAAATTCATAACAAACCAGAAATAACCAAGGAATTCACCTACATGGTCAGGCAAAGCACTGAAAAAAAAGTCATACTTTTATGATAGCAGGAAATAACCAGGAAGATATGCAAATTAACACCCAACAGGAATGTAGCACTGATCGCCGTTGTCAGTACGGAGTGAGAGGTTTCTAATCTTGCTGGTTTTATATTGAGATACTGATACTACGCATATGTCAGTCAACAGAGAGAAGTGTCGACTTTTTTAATCGGGAGATCTGGCCATTCCAGACACCAGGTATCATGAGGCCCTTTATTTAACTGGCTTACTAGTATACACATGGCAAGATATTGGAACCTGACTTACTGGTCCAACAATTTGTATTGTCTATAGGTACTCTCAGAAACACCACTTTACAAGCTTCACTCTGTTCTACTGTAAAATCTGTAACTGTTTTCAATCCTGCACCCCTTGGTCACAATACCTTCACAAGGTGAAAAATGGCACCTATTCTTTTATTGTGCTTCTTAATAATTGCTTGCTGTTTTGAATTGCTACAGAGACGAAAAGTCACTAACTTCCTTCCCCAGGGATGAAAGATACAGTGGTTGGTGACAATTAGTAAGGAGACATAGGTCACTCAAACCCCAGGGTGAATACGAGCAATCTGTTGGGAAGACAAGGCGAAACAAAGAACCATAGAAAAAAAAGTAACACCAAATGAAGAAGAAGGGTGCTAGGCAACAATCGTGGATAACACACAAAAAAACAAGAAAAATTCCACAAAGGCTGTTCCACACACATCAAAAAAAGTTTTGCATCACCCCGGTTCCCAGAACTCCTGAAGATAAACATTGACTGTGGATATTGTAACACAGACACAATCATTTTGACTGTTCAGAAGTGTCACTAAACCCGCCCAAAGGTGTAAACAACCATGCATGAGCAGCACGTATTAGACGGAGAGGGTTTGACAGCTGATCATTTCCAGTCATACCACCAGGAAGGAGGTACATGGCTTGTGTTATCTGTAGTTCATCCCCACCTAGACGGTCAATACCATGGTTCAATCGCATCTGCATTGTTGCCAAGAAGGGCTCTCAACAAGGGAAGTGTCCAGGTGTCTTGGAGTGAACCAAAGTGATGTTTTTCGGAAATGGAGGAGATGCAGAGAGACAGGAACTGTCAATGACATGCCTCACTCAGGTCGCCCAAGGGCTACTACTGCAGTGGATGACCGCTACCTACGGATTATGGCTCAGAGGAACCCTGGCAGCAATGCCACCATGTTGAATAATGGTTTTATGCAGCCACAGCACATCATGTTATGACTCAAACTGTGTGCAATAGGCTGCATGATGCACAGCTTCACTCCCAAAGTCCATTGCGAGGTCCATCTTTTAGCAACCATGACACCGTGCAGCATGGTACAGATGGGCCCGACAACATGCCGCATGGACTGCTCAGGAATGGCATCATGTTCTCTTCACCGATGAGTGTTACATATGCCTTCAACCGGACAATCGTCAGAGATGTGTCTGGAGGCAACCTGGTCAGGCTGAACGCCTTAGACATACTGTCCCGCGAGTGCTGAAAGGTGGAGGCTCCCTGCTGTTTTGGGGTGGCATTTATGTGAAGCCGATGTACGCCACTGGTGGTCATGGAAGGCGCTGTAATGGTTGTACAATACGTGAATGCCATCCTCCGACTGATGTTGTTGTTGTTGTTGTTGTGGTCTTCAGTCCTGAGACTGGTTTGATGCAGCTCTCCATGCTACTCTATCCTGTGCAAGCTTTTTCATCTCCCAATACCTACTGCAACCTACATCCTTCTGAATCTGCTTAGTGTATTCATCTCTTGGTCTCCCCCTACGATTTTTACCCTCCACGCTGCCCTCCAATACTAAATTGGTGATCCCTTGATGCCTCAGAACATGTCCTACCAACCGATCCCTTCTTCTGGTCAAGTTGTGCCACAAACTTCTCTTCTCCCCAATCCTATTCAATACTTCCTCATTAGTTATGTGATCTACCCATCTTATCTTCAGCATTCTTCTGTAGCACCACATTTCGAAAGCTTCTATTCTCTTCTTGTCCAAACTATTTATCGTTCATGTTTCACTTCCATACATGGCTACACTCCATACGAATACTTTCAGAAATGACTTCCTGACACTTAAATCAATACTGGATGTTAACAAATTTCTCTTCTTCAGAAACGCTTTCCTTGCCATTGCCAGCCTACATTTTATATCCTCTCTACTTCGACCATCATCAGTTATTTTGCTCCACAAATAGCAAAACTCCTTTACTACTTTAAGTGCCTCATTTCCTAATCTAATTCCCTCAGCATCACCCGACTTAATTAGACTACATTCCATTATCCTTGTTTTGCTTTTGTTGATGTTCATCTTATATCCTCCTTTCAAGACACTGTCCATTCCATTCAACTGCTCTTCCAAGTCCTTTGCTGTCTCTGACAGAATTACAATGTCATCGGCGAACCTCAAAGTTTTTATTTCTTCTCCATGAATTTTAATACCTACTCCGAATTTTTCTTTTGTTTCCTTTACTGCTTGCTCAATATACAGATTGAACAACATCGGGGACAGGCTACAACCCTGTCTTACTCCCTTCCCAACAAGTCTACAAATGCTAGAAACGTAGGTTTGCCTTTCCTTAACCTTTCTTCTAAGATAAGTCGTAAGGTCAGTATTGCCTCACGTGTTCCAGTGTTTCTACGGAATCCAAACTGATCTTCCCTGAGGTTGGCTTCTACTAGTTTTTCCATTCGTCTGTAAAGAATTCGTGTTAGTATTTTGCAGCTGTGACTTATTAAGCTGATAGTTCGGTAATTTTCACATCTGTCAACACCTGCTTTCTTTGGGATTGGAATTATTATATTCTTCTTGAAGTCTGAGGGTATTTCGCCTGTTTCATACATCTTGCTCACCAGATGGTAGAGTTTTGTCAGGACTGGCTCTCCCACGGCTGTCAGTAGTTCCAATGGAATATTGTCTACTCCGGGGGCCTTGTTTCGACTCAGGTCTTTCAGTGCTCTGTCAAACTCTTCACGCAGTATCGTATCTCCAATTTCATCTTCATCTACATCCTTTTCCATTTCCATAATATTGTCCTCAAGTACATCGCCCTTGTATAGACCCTCTATATACTCCTTCCACCTTTCTGCTTTCCCTTCTTTGCTTAGAACTGGGTTTCCATCTGAACTCTTGATATTCATACAAGTCGTTCTCTTATCTTCAAAGGTCTCTTTAATTTTCCTGTAGGCGGTATCTATCTTACCCCTAGTGAGATAGGCCTCTACATCCTTACATTTGTCCTCTAGCCATTCCTGCTTAGCCATTTTGCACTTCCTGTCGATCTCATTTTTGAGACGTTTGTATTCCTTTTTGCCTGTTTCACTTACTGCATTTTTATATTTTCTCCTTTCATCAATTAAATTCAGTATTTCTTCTGTTACCCAAGGGTTTCTACTAGCCCTCGTCTTTATACCTACTTGATCCTCTGCTGCCTTCACTACTTCATCCCTCAAAGCTATCCATTCTTATTCTACTGTATTTATTTCCCCCATTCCTGTCAATTGCTCCCTTATGCTCTCCCTGAATCTCTGTACAACCTCTGGTTCTTTTAGTTTATCCAGGTCCCATCTCCTTAAATTCCCACCTTTTTGCAGTTTCTTCAGTTTTAATCTACAGGTCATAACCAATAGATTGTGGTCAGAGTCCACATCTGCCCCTGGAAATGTCTTACAATTTAAAACCTGGTTCCTAAATCTCTGTCTTACCATTATATAATCTATCTGATACCTTTTAGTATCTCCAGGGTTCTTCCATGTATACAACTTTCTTTCATGATTCTTAAACCAAGTGTTAGTTATGATTATGTTGTGCTCTGTGCAAAATTCTACCAGGCGGCTTCCTCTTTCATTTCTGTCCCCCAATCCATATTCACCTACTATGTTTCCTTCTCTCCCTTTTCCTACACTCGAATTCCAGTCACCCATGACTATTAAATTTTTGTCTCCCTTCACAATCTGAATAATTTCTTTTATTTCATCATACATTTCTTCAATTTCTTCGTCATCTGTAGAGCTAGTTGGCATATAAACTTGTACTACTGTAGTAGGTGTGGGCTTCGTATCTATCTTGGCCACAATAATGCGTTCACTATGCTGTTTGTAGTAGCTTACCCGCATTCCTATTTTCCTATTCATTATACTGCACCCATATTGCCAGATCAGTCTCGATGAACGACAATTCATGCCCCCATCATGAATATCTTGTGAATGACTTCCTTCAGGATAACATCGCTTGACTAGAGTGGCCAGCATGTTCTGTAGACATGAACCCTATCGAACATGCCTGGGATAGACTGAAAAATGCTGTTTATGGACGATGTGATCCACCAACCACTCTGATGGATCTACGCCGAACTGCTGTTGAGGAGTGGGGCAATCTGGATAAACAGTGCCTTGATGAACTTATGGATAGTATGCCACGACGAATACAGGCATGCATAAATACAAGAGGGCATGCTACTGGGTATTAGAGGTACTAGTGTGTACAGCAAACTGGACCACCACTTCTGAAGGTCTTGCTGTATGGTGGTGCAACATGCAATATGTGGTTTTCATGAGCAATAAAAAGTGTGGAAATGATGTTTATGTTGATCTCTGTTCCAATTTTCTGCACAGGTCCTGGAACTCTTGGAAATAAGGTGATACAAAACCTTTTTTTGATGTGTATATGTCTTGTTTCCCCTTCCTCTAAACAGATGGGTCCCTTTCAACCTGATTTACCTGGTTCCCCTTTCTAACCTTCAGCAACCTATCCCTATTTCTTGCCAGAGGAAGGAACTAGCACTTCTAAAAGCTATGATAATTTTTTCTCCATTTGTGTGCCTACTTTACATCTTGCCACTTGAAGGTAAGTATGGGCTACACATTCTGTCTCCTTTTAATTTGTTAGTTAGTTTAAGTATACATTGAGAAGAGAGAAGTTGTCAGGAGAACACCATTACGTTTCACCTTATAACTGGAGCTAAGATATGCAACAGAGAGGTTGTGAAGAACAAAAGCTGAATGTCTTCAGTTTGTAATCAGTAACTGGAAGTCAGTAGAAGTGCATTATTTTTCCATGGAGAGACAAGTTTTTGAATGAACGTGGAACTTTTTGTTCACTTAGGGCACTATTTTTTGGATTTTCACCACTGGTTTTGGCTTAAGAAGCCACTACCTAGTGAATACCTGTACTGAAAAGCCTACTTATGTTACTACATGAAATAAGACACAATTGTGTGACAGTACACTAGCAGAAAAAACGATTGCCTGTAATTTGCCAAATGTCTAAATTGACAACATATTCACAATCTGTATCTCAATTCATATTGGTTTACAACTGTTTTAGGCATGTTAACAGTTTTGACATTTATTTTTTTCCCACTAATTTACCTTCACACCACTGTGTTCTTTTTTTGTGTATATAATGGAAGTATGCTTTTCTGTACAGATATTCACTAATCAATGGGTTTGTAAGCTGAAACTCTTAGTAAAAATAAATATGTAACAGCCTAAGTGAAGAAAAAAAAGCCAAATTCATTCAATAAATATTTGGCTGTGGGACTATCCGTGAAGAAGAGGCAAGTACGGTTCAAATAGAATTTCAACTTTCACCGGTGAAATCAATCTCCACTAAAAATTTTATTTTCAAGGGTTGCTGTCAATGGAAATGTGGATGCCTTACAAGTCTCCATATAGGAACTTTATAGCCAATTAACATTATAGTCTTTTCATGAAGCATACCAATGGAAGCAATGCACTGCATAGTTGCTTGAGGCTAGAAGACATGTTTCATTTGTCTTGAACACAATCACCACATATTATTTTCAAAGAGGTTGCTACTAAAATGACAAAACACAAGAGAAGTATATGAACCAATGCAGAAGCCACAAGACAAAACCAGCAAAATTTTAATGCTTGGGGGAGATGCTGCTTTTGCACTGCTACTCTGAAAGGTTATACCTACAGATCAAGTAACTTATACATGCCTAACCAAACTACAGCATGCTATGAGGGGAGGCAGGATAAGCAAAGCACACAAAGGAACATGACAAAAAGACAAAACTGAAGTTAATAACAATAGTGACTTTTGGTGGAAGAGTAGAATGCGAGGAGGAGGAGGAGGAGGAGGAGGAGGAGGAGGACATTAGTGTTTAACATACCATCAACAATGAGGTCATAAGAAATGGAGCAACAGCTCAGGTTAGGGACAGATGGGGAAGGAAATCGGCAGTGCCCTCTCAAAGGAACCATCCTGGCCATTCCTGCAGTGATTTAGAGAAATCACGGAAAACCTGTCAGAACAGCCAGACGCGGGTTTGAACCAATGTCTTCTCGAATGTGAGTCTAGTGTTACAATGCAATAATGGTGAATGCAGGTGTAAGAGTGAGTATAAGAGAGGAGAGACCAAAGAATTAAAAATCTTGCAGACTGAAGAGGAAAGTATTATTCATCATTTGACAGTTGTGCCCACAATTGCCTAGTGAGATATTAGTGACTTTGTATAATTGACAAAAACACACAGAGCCACCAGACTTGTGTATGTTTAACGTATGATTGCAATGTGTGCCTGGATGCAGCATTCCAGGCCCACAAGGGTAACTTTCAAAAATTGAAGATGATGACGGCGACAACATTAACAATACCAAATGGTCTTCATGCAATTCAGACACATTATCTCGGACACCGAGATTGGGTGATGCCTCACCCGCTGCTGTTGCAGCTCACCACTACTGCCCCAGGAGGGACTACTGAAGAAGCATTTTTGAACTATCAGAAGCAAAGTGGTTGCAGTTGCACTACTTTTAGCAACCCTACAGCGAACAATAAGAAGTCAAGTTATCATCCATCTGTGTCGAGTACTAAGACCAACTGCGAAATTTGCTTCAGTTCCCTTCACAAATAAAAGATGTTTGTCAGAAAACATGTGCAGTTTCTTACTAGCCACTTGCATTTTTCTCCATTTAAGTCTATATTTATAATTTTGATTTTATATAAGTCATCCAGTGGGCTGGCCACCAACTTAAAATGGCAAAGAGGAAATGGATACCGGGGTCTATATAGGGGAGAAATTAATCCAGTAATATGACAGCAAATAGCGATCCCAGCAGAAACCACAACACCATTTTGAATATCAACTTGTGGCAACAGTGTAGACGTGATGGACAAGGACTCTATTTTTTGGGACAATAGAGTGGTGCTTTATACAGAGACTATCACAATACTTTAATCTTTGAGGGACACATTCTTATAGTAAGCCAAGGAAATGTCAACTGAAAGTGTTTTGAAAATTGTTGGTTTCTGAGTTGTTATAGAAAGAACATTTTCTTTATGCTAAAAAAATGGACAGTCGACCTATTGCTGAAATGTTCCAGAGCTTTTATCATAATGTGTCTGTGACGGCAGACAATAATCCTGAGGTTTATGGATGATGAGTGTAGCATATTTCAATGCCAATGTTGGTATCTCCACCGACTGAAATCTAATGACAGGTGTTAAGATAGGTAAGAACCAATTTCATGGACTGTGTGTTACTGCAATTTAAAGATTTTAGTTATTAGTTTGAGGAGACAGCCAGAAGAATCAATACATACAATCAACATTCCACATGCAGACACACTATCAGCATTTTGGGGAAAATTTTCAAATGGTTTGATATTGTTTGCGGGTATATGAAACAGCTTCATATTATTTAATAGGTTAATGTTAATGTAGAGCGAGTCACATTTTGACCATGTTCTAAGAGCCAATGATATTCTGTGATTATTATGAACTGACAACTGAAAATATGTTAACAGAGGTAAAAATCACAGATCCAACATACAGGCTCGCAAGATGCTCTAGTAATTGGGAAAACTGAATGACATTAATAACTTAGTGTGTTGTATTAGGTTTGTAGCCGGGCAGCTGATACTATTTTTATATATAATGGAGTTGAGATGTGAAGAAATTCATCTATGTGTATAGTTACATTTCCACTGATGGTGAATACTCTTCTGCACTGATACACTGATAAGGAATATTGAACCACAAGAACTGTATAAAACCTCAGAAGAAATTATAATCATTTTTAGCTTTGTATTTAGTAATGAATTATTCTAATATTGCTTAAATGGGTTGGAACGCATCAAACCCCATTATCTGGCTTCTTGTGTATTCAATGATTAAGTAATGAAATAATACTGAGTCCCATAGTATTTCTTCCTAGAACACTTTCCAATCAGAATTGTAGTGAAATGCTGAAAATGAATAGAGAAAATTCTTCATATAAATTTCCATTATGAATAAGAGCATCAATTTACCACTTGTGCATTTTTGGCAACAGTACATGATTAGTCTGCAGCAAACAGTCCACTTGACTGACAAATAGGAAAATACAATTTTGATCTCGTTAATATGCTTTGCCCCATCACCACCAATTATTCTCCAAATTTGTAAAATGTGAAATGTTGGCACTGATGGCTGACTTAGTAATTGAATTTGGCTCTCTTCACGAACCTGTGTGCATTGTGCAATATTTTGATAAATGCCCTCACAAGAGAATGGTTTGCTGAAGTGCAATTTCTCTCTTAGATAAAATTACAAAAACTGTATTAAGTGCTTTAATAAGAGCTACGAAGCTACTTCGTATTTTACTTAACCTAGTTGAGATGTCATTAGTCGTTTGATTTCACATATCATTAAGTTAATTATACATTGGATATTTGGACAAAAAGCTTCTGACTGCTTTGCCTTACACCTCAATGTGTGGTCTTCTGGCATTTTGGTCAACGTGGCCTCTGTGTGTCCAGTCATCCTATGCTGCATTTGTTTTATGGGTCCAGGAAATATAACATTTGATACTCCCATTTCTTTTTCGAGACAGACGTGAATGGGAAAGTTACAAAAACACCAAGCACATGGGGAGCAGAACAGAGCATAAGTTACAGGTCAAACGAATGTTGGCAGAAGAATTAAATTAACAAAATACTAAACTAGAAGTTTCCAGAAACATACAAAGGATTCCTTTGTTTATTCAATATATGGAAAAATTGTGTGGTACATTTAACACTACAATTGTGAAAAGTCCTGGCTTTCTTACTAACGTGATATGCACCTGTACCTGAAATTAACTATCTACTTTTATTCCAATTCATGTTCCGCCTTACAAAACTTACTACCCTCTGGAAGTAAAGCATTGGTTTTAACACAGCTACTACTATCAAACACGATTGACATCAATGCCACAATAAGCAACACTAAATTACTCTCACGTTAAAAAGTTGCAAGCTACATGCATTTTACAAATTCAGTTTGGAAACTGAGACACTAATTTTTTACTAACACAAACATTACAACAAAATTTTTAATGTGGTAAGGAACATTCTTGCAAAATGCAAATACCTTAGGAGTAAAGCACGCAACTCACCCAATAGTAGAAGTGTTGGGTAATTGAGAGGAGGCTAAACATAAGGCCCAAAATATTCTGAAATATGCTCCTGTTGTAGTAGCAAAATCTACAAAAGTACTGACTGTACCAGAATCAACATTTTCTAAAACTTAGGCAAATAAACGGAGTGATTAAGATTTTAGAACTTGACAAAGCAATTGTATATTTATATTTCTTATATTTTTTTGACATGTTTTAAAACTATTAAATATTTTAAACGGAAAACAGTAAAGTGAGGTTTTCATTGTTTTTTGTGTGCCTGATGCCATTTCAACACTTCTACTTGATGAGTTCTCTCTTCCAACCTTAAATTATATACAAAGAAAATTTTTACAATCAACTTGTGGTTTTGATAATGAGGTAAAATTAGTACACCACTAGCATAGATGGATATGATTATATGGGCACTGTCTCTAATATGAGCTGTATGGAGCACAGTAAATTCTAAATTTAATTTCCTTCTTAACTGTGGACAGTGAGACCTGCTTGCAACATGAGCAAAACTACACTTTACACTGCTCTTTAAATGGTGACTACAATTTTGAGGAAACAATTTATCTGTGGAAAGATTATGGTCTTCATCTTTCTGCCACAGCCAGACACACTATTAAGAGTGTAGGAAATGGAATTTCACTAAAACTCAAAGCACCCAGTGTCACAGAGCTTCCCACCTTTACAATAAAGGTTGTGGACAAATCTAAGAGGCATGTCATTGGGCACCATAGAAAGGTGTTTTGCCACTATCAACAATCTTATTTTATTAACGACTGCCTTTCAGCTTGCTTTTGCAAGACATGTCTGAGTCAGTGGGCATGTTAAGTTGTCTCATGGCACCAACATATATCTACAAAATTTTAGACAAACATTCTTGTATATAAAAAGCATGGTAAAATATGTTGAAACTTTTACAAAATGGGCAAAACAAACCAGAAAAATTATAATGATATTTGTTAAAATTGTGATGTGGAAGAGAGAATGATATTAAATGAACAGACTATTACAGAGTGCGTGGAAATGTCGGCAGAGAAGATAAGTCACTTACTAGAATGAACATAATTTCAGGAATAAACTGACAGATGTGAAGCTCTCTGAAGAAGTATTAAGGGTCGGTATGAACTGAAGGGCAGCGATGTGCATAAGAGTGCAGTGAAATGTATTGTGAAGATTGGAAGTGCTAGGTAAAGATTTCCCTCTTAACAGATCTCAGTATAATTTAGAAATATAAGAAAAATACAATGACAAAGACATAAATAGGACACACAAATGAAAGAATGGAAATTAATATAAAATCTCGACTTCGACATGACTACTGCAGTAAAATTGACAAATTGTTTATCACAGGCAGTGACCTTGCACACACTTAGATAACGCTGCTCTCACAGCTGCTATTGTCTGAAACTAATGCTTTAAAACAATAAATTATTCATAACAATGTTGCTACCTAATCTATCCTCTAAACTGCTACAAGCCTGTATATATAATGGAATGTTTTCAATATTGTCATCTTATACACGCTTTGATTCACCACTAATGGCATTTAATACTGATATTCTGCAACTATGTTCCAAAACTCCAAAATAGGTATAGTAAATACGCTGCAACTCAAATGTATTCACGATATAGCCTCTTTCGCTGCAAAATATTTTGATAAGAAAGTTGGTGTCATTTTTCATAGCTCACAGCCTTGTAGGTTGCAACTTTCTTATAATGTTTCAGTAGAGTTTTGGAACATACAGTTTGCAAGTTACATATATTTTTAAGACTTATACGTTAGGCTTCTGCGGTTTAACAAAAAAGTAATTTCATTTGACACATCACAACAGTCATAAATAAAATAACTTATACAGTTTTACTAAACTCTGGGATAAACAAACAACAGTTCACTACACAACACAACTCTGATATTTTATTCAGTGATAGAAACTCGTCGCTTTGCTTGCGCACCATTTTTCCATGTCAACAGCGCATCAAGAAGAGCTTCCATTAAGGGGTTGCCTCCCAGCCTTTCCACTTCTGCCCTGGCTTCAATATCCAACTGCTCCAATGTCTGTCGTGTATAATCAAAGGATCCATACTTTTCAAGCAAAGTAATACAGTACTTTTTTACTTCAACATCGTGTGTTCTCTGCCGTAATATATCTGAATTTTTCATAAGGAAACTATATGGATTAGCAGAACACATTAAACTAGGCATTTAATGTTAAAGTTAGTTTTGTAAGCATTCAACAGCAATCACTACATTACAGGATTTGATTTGCAACTTATCAGCTATAGACTGAAACAGTTGCTACGAATAACTATTGAAGAAAAATAGTCTATGTCAAGTAACATGAGGTATTAGCAACTTCGTGACGAATGAAACAATACATATAAACATGCTTCTGATGAAATGTATTTAAAGAATAGGGTATTATGCAGTGCGGTTCAAATACTAAAAACTTTCATGTTATTGCAGAGCATGCCTGGAGGAAAAAACTGAGTATAGGAACTTATAACAAACCAAGATTTCTGGGCTTCTAGATCAACCAAAGTTTATGTTATCATCATTAGTTTACCAAAATTTGTGATTCCACTTGTGATCACCAATGTTTATTCTGGTTTCAGTTGTAACATACAAGATTCATGGTCTTTACGTAAGTACGCCTTTTTTCTTGGTCATCAGTCTACTGACTGGTTTGATGCGGCCCGCCACAAATTCCTTTCCTGTGCTAACCTCTTCATCTCAGAGTAGCACTTGCAACCTACGTCCTCAATTATTTGCTTGACGTATTCCAATCTCTGTCTTCCTCTACAGTTTTTGCCCTCTACAGCTCCCTCTAGTACCATGGAAGTCATTCCCTCATGTCTTAGCAGATGTCCTATCATCCTGTCCCTTCTCCTTATCAGTGTTTTCCACATATTCCTTTCCTCTCCAATTCTGCGTGGAACCTCCTCATTTCTTACCTTATCAGTCCACCTAATTTTCAACATTCGTCTATAGCACCACATCTCAAATGCTTCCATTCTCTTCTGTTCCGGTTTTCCCCACAGTCCATGTTTCACTAAAGTACGCTATACTGTGAAGTATTTATGTAATTATACTCTTTTGCATATTTGTTTGTAATATTTGTTTACAACACTTTCACATGTTTTTGGTAACTACTTTGTGGAATTATTACAGAACAAAACTTGTTCATCCCATGAATAGTCACAGCCAAATGATTTTGGGTCCATGAAAAATGTAATTTGTTTTCTATTTCTTTTTATCAGTTACAAGCTGTTCCCAGCCAGGCTTTGCTGTGGCTGAGTCTACTTACATGGTAAAGAAAGAAAAGGGAAAGCACATGTTTCTAATATGAATGGGAATGGGAAGACGCATCCAAATCTCCTTCGGTCCCCTGTCTCTGTCCATCTCCTCTTCCCCCTTTCTTTGTACATATCCTCCTCCTTCCCTCCCCCCCCCCCCCCCCCTCTCTCTCTCTCTCTCTCTCTCTCTCTCTCTCTCTCCGTACATTTCTTCCCACTCCTCTATCCACCTCCCCTCCTCCCCCTCCCATCCCATCTGACCATCAACCTTCTTTATTGTTACTGCAAAATCATATTCTGTAGTAGTTTCTAATTTTCTAATCATAAACCAATACAGCATAAATACAACTTTCCTGTTTGCTAACATTTCACTACTTTACATTTATATTTTAAATATACATTTCACTAATTTATATTTACATTTATTTGTTAAAAATATCTGGTCTACATGTGTCTAAATGTTTATTTCAGTAACATGCACAAACTTGAAGTACATTGGAAAAGTACACCGAGGTTTTTGGTAACAACGTTTTCCCTATACACATTAAGAATTAGGTACCTAAAAACAGTCCCATATTAAAATTCAATGTTGTGTCAAAATTTCAAAGCAATCAGTGAAGAACTTCCGTATACTGGAGATTTTGAAGAAATGAACATGTATATTTGTACTTCCCCCCCGTGAACCATGGACCTTGCCGTTGGTGGGGAGGCTTGCGTGCCTCAGCGATACAGATAGCCGTACCGTAGGTGCAACCACAACGGAGGGGTATCTGCTGAGAGGCCAGACAAACGTGTGGTTCCTGAAGAGGGGCAGCAGCCTTTTCAGTAGTTGCAAGGGCAACAGTCTGGATGATTGACTGATCTGGCCTTGTAACAATAACCAAAACGGCCTTGCTGTGCTGGTACTGCGAACGGCTGAAAGCAAGGGGAAACTACAGCCGTAATTTTTCCCGAGGGCATGCAGCTTTACTGTATGATTACATGATGATGGCGTCCTCTTGGGTAAAATATTCCGGAGGTAAAATAGTCCCCCCTTCGGATCTCCGGGCGGGAACTACTCAAGAGGATGTCGTTATCAGGAGAAAGAAAACTGGCGTTCTACGGATCGGAGCGTGGAATGTCAGATCCCTTAATCGGGCAGGTAGGTTAGAAAATTTAAAAAGGGAAATGGATAGGTTGAAGTTAGATATAGTGGGAATTAGTGAAGTTCGGTGGCAGGAGGAACAAGACTTCTGGTCAGGTGACTACAGGGTTATAAACACAAAATCAAATAGGGGTAATGCAGGAGTAGGTTTAATAATGAATAGGAAAATAGGAATGCGGGTAAGCTACTACAAATAGCATAGTGAACGCATTATTGTGGCCAAGATAGATACGAAGCCCACGCCTACTACAGTAGTACAAGTTTATATGCCAACTAGCTCGGCAGATGATGAAGAAACTGAAGAAATGTATGATGAAATAAAAGAAATTATTCAGATTGTGAAGGGAGACGAAAATTTAATAGTCATGGGTGACTGGAATTCGAGTGTAGGAAAAAGGAGAGAAGGAAACATAGTAGGTGAATATGGATTGGGGGACAGAAATGAAAGAGGAAGCCGCCTGGTCGAATTTTGCACAGAGCACAACATAATCATAACTAACACTTGGTTTAAGAATCATGAAAGAAGGTTGTATACATGGAAGAACCCTGGAGATACTAAAAGGTATCAGATAGATTATATAATGGTAAGACAGAGATTTAGGAACCAGGTTTTAAATTGTAAGACATTTCCAGGGGCAGATGTGGACTCTGACCACAATCTATTGGTTATGACCTGTAGATTAAAACTGAAGAAACTGCAAAAAGGTGGGAATTTAAGGAGATGGGACCTGGATAAACTAAAAGAACCAGAGGTGGTACAGAGATTCAGGGAGAGCATAAGGGAGCAATTGACAGGAATGGGGGAAATAAATACAGTAGAAGAAGAATGGGTAGCTTTGAGGGATGAAGTAGTGAAGGCAGCAGAGGATCAAGTAGGTAAAAAGACGAGGGCTAGTAGAAATCCTTGGGTAACAGAAGAAATATTGAATTTAATTGATGAAAGGAGAAAATATAAAAATGCAGTAAGTGAAACAGGCAAAAAGGAATACAAACGTCTCAAAAATGAGATCGACAGGAAGTGCAAAATGGCTAAGCAGGGATGGCTAGAGGACAAATGTAAGGATGTAGAGGCCTATCTCACTAGGGGTAAGATAGATACCGCCTACAGGAAAATTAAGGAGACCTTTGGAGATAAGAGAACCACATGTATGAACATCAAGAGCTCAGATGGAAACCCAGTTCTAAGCAAAGAAGGGAAAGCAGAAAGGTGGAAGGAGTATATAGAGGGTCTATACAAGGGCGATGTACTTGAGGACAATATTATGGAAATGGAAGAGGATGTAGATGAAGATGAAATGGGAGATATGATACTGCGTGAAGAGTTTGACAGAGCACTGAAAGACCTGAGTCGAAACAAGGCCCCCGGAGTAGACAATATTCCATTGGAACTACTGACGGCCATGGGAGAGCCAGTCCTGACAAAACTCTACCGTCTGGTGAGCAAGATGTATGAAACAGGCGAAATACCCTCAGACTTCAAGAAGAATATAATAATTCCAATCCCAAAGAAAGCAGGTGTTGACAGATGTGAAAATTACCGAACTATCAGCTTAATAAGTCACAGCTGCAAAATACTAACACGAATTCTTTACAGACGAATGGAAAAACTAGTAGAAGCCAACCTCGGGGAAGATCAGTTTGGATTCCGTAGAAACACTGGAACACGTGAGGCAATACTGACCTTACGACTTATCTTAGAAGAAAGATTAAGGAAAGGCAAACCTACGTTTCTAGCATTTGTAGACTTAGAGAAAGCTTTTGACAATGTTGACTGGAATACTCTCTATCAAATTCTAAAGGTGGCAGGGGTAAAATACAGGGAGTGAAAGGCTATTTACAATTTGTACAGAAACCAGATGGCAGTTATAAGAGTCGAGGGACATGAAAGGGAAGCAGTGGTTGGGAAGGGAGTAAGACAGGGTTGTAGCCTCTCCACGATGTTATTCAATCTGTATATTGAGCAAGCAGTAAAGGAAACAAAAGAAAAATTCGGAGTAGGTATTAAAATTCATGGAGAAGAAATAAAAACATTGAGGTTCGCCGACGACATTGTAATTCTGTCAGAGACAGCAAAGGACTTGGAAGAGCAGTTGAATGGAATGGACAGTGTCTTGAAAGGAGGATATAAGATGAACATCAACAAAAGCAAAACAAGGATAATGGAATGTAATCTAATTAAGTCGGGTGATGCTGAGGGAATTAGATTAGGAAATGAGGCACTTAAAGTAGTAAAGGAGTTTTGCTATTTGGGGAGCAAAATAACTGATGATGGTCGAAGTAGAGAGGATATAAAATGTAGGCTGGCAATGGCAAGGAAAGCGTTTCTGAAGAAGAGAAATTTGTTAACATCCAGTATTGATGTAAGTGTCAGGAAGTCATTTCTGAAAGTATTCGTATGGAGTGTAGCCATGTATGGAAGTGAAACATGAACGATAAATAGTTTGGACAAGAAGAGAATAGAAGCTTTCGAAATGTGGTGCTACAGAAGAATGCTGAAGATTAGATGGGTAGATCACATAACTAATGAGGAAGTATTGAATAGGATTGGGGAGAAGAGAAGTTTGTGGTACAACTTGACCAGAAGAAGGGATCGGTTGGTAGGACATGTTCTGAGGCATCAAGGGATCACCAATTTAGTATTGGAGGGCAGCGTGGAGGGTAAAAATCGTAGAGGGAGACCAAGAGATGAATACACTAAGCAGATTCAGAAGGATGTGGGTTGCAGTAGGTACTGGGAGATGAAAAGGCTTGCACAGGATAGAGTAGCATGGAGGGCTGCATCAAACCAGTCTCAGGACTGAAGACCACAACAACAACAACAACATTTGTACTTACAGTAATACTCCTTTTCAGCAGTCTGACCCAAAAGAGCTTGAAGTACAGGAAAGCACAGGAAAAACCCAATATGTTAAAATGAATGAATTACTGTCATTATCTTTATACTGTTCAAAATATGAAATTAAAACAATTTGAATATTATCTTTTTTTAAAAAATCTTAAGTAATTAATTGTTTTTGTTTCTTCCTAACAGCAATTAGCTCTACTTCTCTCTATAGTACATGAAACATCAATCACAAAGGCAGTGGCCGATGGCCGAGTGCTGTTGCACACACACACGCATGTGGGTTTCCCTCTTTGTTTCGATCATGTCCAATGGTGTTAATACAACATGCAGCAAAACCTTTTGTGTTCCGGTGTGAGACTTATTATTAATAACCACTATAAAATTACGGTAAATAAAACTGGTAACACAATATTGATTAAAACATTAAAGCTGGCAGTCTTTGTAAACAGAAAACAACAGGCACGAAAACTACAACTTGTTACCAAAACGGTGGTCACTTGGTTTGATGATGTCCTGGGTGAGAAAAAGGGTGCAAATTGTCATAATGTTATGGACCATCTTGAGGAGGATTGTTTATGTTTGAAATCAGGTCATACCAACCTACGAAAGCATATGTAGTATGGATCAGTGTGTTTCACATGGATGTAAGAACGATTCATGACAGCTCCTTATAGAGACGGCTGTCTTCCAAAGCGGTGTTCATTTGTACTAATAACTGAAATTAAATTACAGCTGCTGTAATACAACACAAAGAGCAGAAGGAAGGTTGCTACTATGGTCACATTTGTCAGACTGTGATTATTGTTAATACAGTGACTAGACATACCTCTCCACCACACCAAACCACTGCGAACCTATAATGCAGGTGCCCATGACCCCACATGCTAACAATGAAAATCTTGCTTACCACATTTACACTACACTAGGTGATCAATAACTCTGTATATAGTTTCTGTTTACTGCTTTGTTCCAAGGCCGATTTTATGCAGAAACTGTAAGCGTTTCTTATCGCAAATCTTCGTAAGTTTTTGACTGAATACTTTAAAATTTTGACATAATATTGCATTGGAATACAAGTTTTATACAACTATTTTCAAATATGTGTAACATTAAGTAAGTACCTAAAAACTCGCACGTATTAGAATGTCATGTGTCAAAATTTTAAAGCAATCCATCAAGAACTTTTAGAGATTAATAATTTTGAACAATTGAACATTTAAATTTTTATTTATATAGATAACTAATGCCACAAGGACTTTACTATTTTACAATTTTAATTTACTTAATGCCAAGTGAAACATTATCGTTCATCAAATTAAGAACTATTATTATATATCAAAAACATGTTCAGTTTCTTCAAAAAAAAAAAAAAAAAAAAAAAAAAAAAAAAAAAAAAAAAAATTATGCTGTAAAAGTAATATATCAAGAAACCTCTTGATGTGGCATATCTTTATATTTTACTTTCTATTTTATGATTACATCAAGTAACTTTCATTAATGTAACCATATTTTTTTTTTATTTGTATGTGTTCTGTCTGTAAAATTGGATGTGATTACAAAACATTTTTGACTCTACAACTTCTAGAACATTCTGGAAAACAGAGATATGATATACAGAACTGAGTGCATGCCAAATAAGGGATTCTGCAGTCAACATCAGTTTGAAAATCATACCTGTTTCTGTAAGCACCTGTACTCTGCACACAGTAGGTGTTTTGGTCCAAAACGTGCTGCACAACGGCTCTTTTGTGTAAAAATGTGTATGGTGTACTACAATTTTGTGGCCATACAAAACGTGAAATAAAATAAGAAGAAATTTTGTAAAACAGTGTTTTCACTGGAGAATTTAGAACTCTAGGATCTAATCATCTATCAAAATGATGAACACTGCATTTTCAACAAAGGAAAGATGAGTACTTATTTTACAATCATAGCATTCATCAAAGACAATAATATGAAAAGAACAGATTGCTACTCACCACACTGCACAAATGCCGAGTTGCAGACAGTGAGGCGTAGCGCCATATAACGATCCTGCCTTGGAGGCAGATGGGAGATGTGTCTCAGAGCTGGACAGTGACAGATGGTGACGCGAAACTGGACACGCACGTAGTTTATGTGTCAGCCGATAGAGGCCAATATTGGATAGGGGGACTGTGATTTTAGTTTCGATTGTGCCCACTAGAGTGCACTATAGTAACAGAATGTTTTTCATAAACTGTTCTAGTATTTTCATAAAGTGTTATGTCTTTGTGTGTATGTAAAATGTTATAAATGTGTTTTAGCAGTATGAATGATGCATCAGTGTGGTTAAAGTTAATATGAAGATAATTGTTTAGTGAGTTATGTAGTAGGATTTAGTGTGGGAACATTTCGAAGAAGTATGGATATGGACAAAGGGGATCTTTGTAGAATAGATTTATAAAGTAAGTTTATGGTAAAGGGACAGTTAATTCAGGTATAAATAACAATAGTAAATAACTTTATGCATAAGCAAAACTTCAGCGTATTAGATAATTATGTCGATAAAAAGTGCAGTTGTTACGTTTACTATTTTGCGATTGGTTATTGATGAAAAGCATGGACTGACATGGGAAAGTGTTGTTTTGCTATTGGCTGTTAAGTAAACTGAACAATGGTGAAGCAATATTTTTCACATGCCTTTCTCTGCTGGTAGAGAAGACATAGAGTATTCTAGAGAAGAGTGGGAGCCTAGCCATGAAACAGTTCGGACGTGTGTAGTAGTAGTAATTCCGATGGAAACGATAAGTTGCCAAATCTAGCAGTGTCTCATACATCAAAAGTGTGATGGCATAATTATTCCGATGGGCGTGTAGAAATTTCGGAATTTTTAAATGAATTTTGTGAAGAGAAAAGACATGATTCCGCGTGGCGTATTGAGCAGGTCGGTGGCTAAAAACTGTGACTGCGTTAGGTACCAACAGACTTAATATTTGGCGAGCATTATCAATCAAAAACAATCAGTATTTTTGTAGCTACTACGTTTTCAGGAAATGCAACACCATAAACTTGCTAACGTGATTGAAAGGGTTTATGAGTGACTGTGTTAAGACAAGCACGGGCTTGGCAGTGATACTTGTTCACCTAAGTTTCAGAATATATTAATTGAGGACAAACTTTCCAACTTTTCATTTCGTGTTTCTCCCGAAACGTCGATTAGTGACTTAAATTGCAGCCTGGTTCACGTCGAAGTACAGTAGGTTTCACTCGGCTTTCCTACTGATGATCTGCTGAGACAATGTTCACTGGTAAGTCCAGATCCATCGTAAAGGGATGGAAAGAACCGCGCCGCTGCACGTGGTGCATCAGTGCTGGGAAACACTAAAGCCATAGTATTTTGTATCCACGGTCGAGAGAAAGATTTTGATGGACTGAACAGTGAACATTAGTGAAAGAATTTAGTGAACCGGCACTGGCAAAAGTTTTAACAGAACCCGTTTCGAGTTGCTGGAGTTGCAAGAAAGAAGATCATACGCAAGGGCTGCAGTAGCGACGGGAGCACAGCGAAGCAGGAGATGGCGCTTTACAGGTGGCGGCGAGCAGTACAATGGGGCAGCGCGCCAGCCTACACAATGTGCGGGGGCCCGGAAACTGTTATGTCAGCTGCAGGGGATTGGACTCGCATTCTCAACACGCCAAGGCTGCAGCATTCGACATTCGACAAAAGATAAGTCAGCTTTGTTACATCTGTATTGTGTGTGTGTGTGTGTGTGTGTGTGTGTGTGTGTGTGTGTGCTGAAAGACTGAGTAACATGGCAAGTGATAAAGATTTTGTGAATACAGTGAAGGAGGAAGAACTTTTATTCAGCGTGAGTGCTTCTCACACTAGCACACCTGAACAGAGAGAGGGAGTAGATGTTAAAATAAAAGGGTATGTTTTTGATGATATTTCTATGTTATCTACGGATAGTGGAATTGAGTCAGCTTCAAGTATGTTTGTTAATGTAACTAGTGGGGATAATACTAATCCAAAAAGTGACGTTATGCATGAACTCAGTAATGATCAGGTGTGTGATGATAGTGTTGGTAATGTTACTGAATCAAATGTATCAAATGTGGATACCAAATTTGGTATAGTGCCAGTGGAACAAGGTAAACAAGAAACAGTGATGCCAAAAATGGAACTAGGAAGTATGCAGGAAATGTTTGTTGCTTTAATGGGCTCTATACAAGGACAAACTAATTTGGCTGAAAAAATTAACAGTAAACTTGAAAAACTTGACGGTGGTTTTAATGAAAAAATTAGTAAACTTGACAGTGGTTTTAATGAAAAAATTAGTAAACTTGACAGTGGTTTTAATGAAAAAATTAGTAAACTTGACAGTGGTTTTAGTGAAAAAATTGAAAAGCAGACTGCTGTTTTAAAAGAAATGTGGGAAAATGAACTGAAGTCATTAGAAAATAAAGTAGGTGACAAAATTTCTCGAGTTGAGAATAACTGCAAAGGATATGTTAGCATTGTAAAAGGTAAATTAACAGAGGCTTTGAATATAGTTGCTATTGGAAACAAACAAAGAGTAGGTGGAATTAAAGAAGGCATACAAAAAGTACAGGTTAAAATAGCGGCTGTAGAATCTGTATGTGAAACTCATCACAAAGTGTTAGCCAGTAAAATCAGTTCTGAATCTGACAAATGTATGAATGAAGTAAAAACTGTGTCAGAACGAGTGGATGAGTCTGATAAAAATGTTCTTCAGCTAACTAACCAAGTAGAAGGGGTGGAAAGTAGGTTGGATGAGCACGACAGTAGACTATGCCCAGTTGAAACTAACCTCAAACATGGAATTAACAGTAGTGGGTGTAGTTTTGTGGTAGAATCATCTGAAATTTCATATGTCACTAACAGACAGTTTTTACGTTTTGATCCAACAGGAAATGTGCATCCAAAATAATTTTGGAATGATTTTGAAGGTGTGGTACCTAGTTTGTGGTCAGACAAACAAAAAATAGGTTTTATTACGTCAAAATTCTTAGGATAGGCCATAATTTGGGGGTTTATTGCTACTGAACAGTACGATACTTTGGACAAATTTAAAGAGGCATTTTTGAAAGAATATTGGGGTAAGCAAAAACAGATGGAGTTATTAAATAGCATCTGGGCTGGGGAAAAGTTTAACCCCAAAAGGTAAAGTGTAAAAAAGTTTGCATTAAAATGGATGACAAATTTGTCATACTTAAACAACAAAATCGAGCCAGAGCAAATTTTTAAGGGTTTGGAAGGTAAACTGCCTATGCACTGGCGGAACAAACTTATTTCAGCACCGAAAGATGATGTGCATAAGTTCATTAGTCATTTGGAGAGGGTTGAGAAGTTACTGCATGAGGAGGAATATGCAAATCGTAATGACAGACCACCAAAAGATGCAGGACCGTGACATAATGTAAACATTAACAGAATTGACATGTTCTGTGGAAATGGCAGGGGCAGAGGTGCCGGGAGGTGGTGCTATCCTGCAAATGATAGGCGAAGTAATGGGGAACAGGTGTACGATTATTGATCATATTCTCCAGTGCGAGAGAATGATGTTGCACAAAGGCAGCATCTGCACGTTTAATGGAGGTTTAGAGATTTTTTAGATAGACATAAACAAGATAAGCACTGTATTTCAGACGAGAGGGATGGTATATTAGTGGAAAATGTGACAGAATCCGGTTGCAAGAAAGTGGTTAGCAACCAAGTTGAAGTCAAGTCATGTTCTGAGGAAGGAGAAAGTACAGAGGCTGCAGAATTACAGGAAATTAGTGTGGTGGAAATATTAGCGTCTATAAATGATGACATTTGTGAGGCTATTAGGGAGAAGCAGGAGGATGGTGACCAAAATGGGGGTCGACCAGTTAATAGTGGAGAAAGGGAAGAGAGAGAGGCTATAATGGAGAATAGCGAAGTGCCAGAAGGGAGTTTTGAGTTGTCACTAGTAGATAGAATACTTAGTATTGGGGAGAAAAGTGGTGAAGGTGATTCTGCAAAAATCTGTGTAATTTTCGGAAACAGGCAAGGTTTTGATAGAAGAGAGGTTGTGAACGACTTGTTGGCGGAGGGTGCTGATACTAGCAAGGAAAGGAAAGTACTGAGTCAACCAATAATTAGTCTGCAAGTGTGTGATGAAGAGGTACAGTGTTTATCAGATACAGGTAGTGGTTTATGTGCTGTGAGTAAAGGTTGGTTAGAATCATTGCAAAAAGGGAATGATCTTGTAATTATGCCAGTAATGGGGGTACAGATTATTGTAGCTACTGGAAAAGTGAAAAAACCTGTTAGACATGAAGTTCTGTTGCCAGTGAAAATAAATGGGGTGGAAGTATTCCATAACTTCCTTATAATTCCTGATCTGTCTATAAAAATGTTGATTGGTATAGATTTCTTTAACCATTACAAATGGAGATTAAATTTTAAAGAAAGTGTGATAATTTTTGAAATAAATGGGAAAGATGTGGTTGTGCCATTTTTTCAAAAAAACTATGTGATCGATGAAGAAGTAGCCAGTATACCAGTTAGGTATTGTAGAAGGACAGAGGATTTGGGGGACTACAATGAGTATGGAGATGATGTGGGGTTGGACCTTGAGGTAGATGTCAGTTAAGCTTGGAGGCCTCAGAGGGCATTGCAACCTATGCAATGCTGGGTGTCTATGCAATGCTGGGTGTTTGACGAACACCAGGTGCTCAAGTTACTGGCAGTGCTATTTCATTTTCTTTTTGTATTGCCAGTCTTCCTCGTCTAATCATTCTGAGCTGAATCTATCTTCTGTAATATTCTTCTCTGTTAGGGAAGGTGGCTTTGCAGGTATAAGATGGAGTCATGGGATTAAGATGATGTAAGTTTTGTGGTGAGAGAGATGGGGGTCAGTTTATGATTGAAGGCTGAGTGACATGTATAAATATGAGAATAACCAGATGTGACAAGGGCAGTTAGTAAAGGGGATCTAGGTGAAGAATATTTTTTATGAGTGGAGTATGAATGAATGTGGAGAATATATGTATATTTTGTAAATACAATTCTTGATTTCTGTAACATAGTGGTGAAACTATGAGGAGGAAGTGATGAAAAGGGACACTACATAAAAAGTGGTAACTATGTACTATAAAAATGTTTGTAAATAATTGCTTTATAGGAAATATGTTTTTTACCATTAAATATTTTCAAGTTGAATGAAAGTTAAACAGAAAAAATTAATAAAACCTTTGCTTGCAATAGCAACTAGTTCGTTTAAATTCATTAAGTTTTTGAAAAAGAAGTAAATTTTAGAAAAGATTTTCAAATAGATTTGATCTTGCTGATTTGATTAAGCAATACTCTGTTAATTTATTTTCATTTGAGTTCAAGTTAAACTAAATAGTAAAAAATGTAACTATTCTCCTATACTATAAGTAATTGTATATTAGGAGGTATGTAAAGGAAGTAGGCCTAGACAGAAGAATGGTTTCAGGGACAGTAATGCATGTAAACCATGGACGGACCAATAAGTGGAGAACGGAGGTGTGTTATGGACGCTACAATGCAAGGTGCCATACTCAAGACTCACGGAAAAATGTGTGATAAAGAGGCATTAGTTATGTGCAGATTTTTTTAAGGTAGGACAAAATACTATTATTAAATAGTAGGACACCAACTGCAGTGCCTGAAAAAGAGACATTCAAAAAGTAAATGTAAAAAAAAAAAAAAAAAATTATTAAAAAAGTTAGGAATGTTTTTGAGAGATTTGCAAAACATGTTTTCAAGTAAGAAAGGATTATTATCAAAGAAATTAAAGATTTTAGACTAGGTTAGTTATAGACTGCAAGTCCGAAGTAAGAGATTTGTGATTTTAGTCTATAAGAATGAGAATATTTTTTGTGAAATATTTCATAATTTTAAGTCAGGATCGATATTAGTATAATTTTAAAATTTTTTGGAATAAAATTTTATAATCATAAGGGGTGTGAGGCGTAGCGCCGTATAATGATCCTGCCTTGGAGGCGGTTAAGTGGGAGATGTGTCTCAGAGCTGGATAGTGACAGAAGGCAACGCGAGACTGGACACGCAAGTAGTTTATGTGTCAGCTGTTAGAGGACAATATTGGATAGGGGGACTGTGATTTTAGTTTCAATTGTGCCCACTAGAGTGCACTAAAGTAATAGAATGTTTTTCATAAACTGTTCTAGTATTTTCATAAAGTGTTATGTCTTTGTGTGTATGTAAAATGTTATAAATGTGTTTTAGCAATATGAATGATGCATCAGTGTGGTTAAAGTTAATATGAAGATAATTGTTTAATGAGTTATGCAGTAGGATTTAGTGTGGGAACATTTCGAAGAAGTATGGATATGGACAAAGGGGATTTTTGTAGAATAGATTTGTTAAGTACGTTTATGGTAAAGGGACAGTTAATTCAGGTATAAATAACAATAATAAATAACTTTATGCATAAGCAAAACTTCAGCATACTAGATAATTACGTCGATAAAAAGTGCAGTCGTTACGTTTACTATTTTGCGATTGGTTATTGATGAAAAGCACGGACTGACGTGGGAAAGTGTTGTTTTGCTATTGGCTGTTGAGTAAACTGACCAATGGCGAAGCAATATTCTCCGCGTGTCTTTCTCTGCTGGTAGAGAAGACACAGAGTATTCTAGAGAAGAGTGGGAGTCTAGCCATGAAACAGTTCGGACGTGCGTAGTAGTAGTAGTAGTAGTAGTAGTAGTAGTAGTAGTAGTAGTTCCGATGGAAATGATAAGTTGCCGGATCTAGCAATGTTTCATACATCAAAAGTGTGATGGCATAATTATTCCGATGGGCGTGTAGAAATTTCGGAATTTTTAAATGAATTTTGTGAAGAGAAAAGACATGAATTCCGCATGGCGTATTGAGCAGGTCGGTGTCTAAAAACTGTGACTGCATTAGGTACCAACAGACTTAATATTTGGCGAGCATTATCAATCAAAAACAATCAGTATTTTTGTAGCTATTACGTTTTCAGGAAATGCAACACCGTAAACTTGCTAACGTGATTGAAAGGGTTTATGAGTGACTGTGTTAAGACAAGCACGGGCTTGGCAGTGATACTTGTTCACCTAAGTTTCAGAATATATTAATTGAGGACAAAATTTCCAACCTTTCATTTCGTGTTTCTCCTGAAATGTAGATTAGTGACTTAAATTGCACCCTGGTTCACGTCGAAGTACAGTAGGTTTCACTCGGCTTTCCTACTGATGATCTGCTGAGACAATGTTCACAGGTAGGTGCAGGTCTGACATAAAGGGACGGAAAGAACTGCGCTGCCGCAACAGGCACAGCAAAAAGAGTACTAAACATGATAAATTTTGTCCAGAAGGCCTTAATCTGAAATAGACAACATACACACACACATTCACACAAACACCTCTCACATATACATGGCCACTGTCTCTGGCTGCTGGGTTCCCATAACGAGAGTGATGAGAGTTTAAATCCGAAACATTGTAACATTCTTGTACATAGGAGTCATGACAGATAGAAAACTAAGGACAAAACAGATTACACCCATTAAATAAATTAATATGTGCTGCGACAGAAGGTGGTGGTATGATAACAACATTGCAAATGATAGGTTGTGGAAAACTCGGTGAGTGAAATGAAGAGATTCATGAGCAATTTCTGGGAAACATCTGATAAAAATATACAAAAATGGGTGTGCAAGAAATACAAGAAATTATTCATCATCATTCCATTATGAAATAAGATTAATATTGTATAGAAATGAAACAGAACTATAATTTTTTTATAATCTGTAATTTAATAGGATGAATGTGGTAGGCCATGCTGTATGAAAGCAATTGATGAATGAGGTTCATTAGGTCCAAGAAAGCAAGGGAAGCCAAGGCCAAAGAACTTTTACAAACAGTGAACAGTGCACATTTTCATAACAGACAACAGAGACTGGTAAACAGAGTGACAAACAATGCGAAAGGCTTTTTTTGAGTGCAGTATATGATGTTACAACCCTAATTTTCCTTCCTTATAGGTACAAGTACTTTGATGAGGTGGAACAGTTTATAAAGCACAGGAAATTACACCATGACCTTTTCTTTCACCCCTTCAACATGTTCCTGGCTTTAGTCCCAGCTATGCAAAACAGATTTCCTGCAGATGGACTGCTTCTGAAGTTTTGCAGTGTCATCCTCCTGTCCCTCAACATAGATTAACCATTACTGTTCACCACAGAACAGTGAGAGGCAAATTTTGGAGTGAATGCATTAGAGGCATTGTGGATGACCTCTGTCACATGGTCCACCCACTTCTAGTCACTATCACAATGTTCTGTCACAGTCTGTTGATGTACAACATTCAGTCAACATGATTGGGCCCCATTTTTAGGTCATCATTCAGATACTGGTCTCTGTACTAGATGGATTAAGACAAGAATCAGTCCCTGGAATTACATCCACTACAACTTCCCACAAAGCAGCATCTGCAAAGGCAGGGGAGCATTTTGTGAGATCTGTAGTGGAGAACAACGGATGGCTTGAACATAACATCTGTAATTTTCATCAACTGTTACTTTCCACACTACTATGTCAAAACCTCTAGCATTTAAAATGCCTTAGAGGAGGTGGTCAGAAAAAGACTTATTTTCAGCCATATAAAGTGTGTCTTATGCTTCTCAGGTAACACTAATCTACAGAAAGGTCGCACAAATGAACAGCTTTCTACAATGTGCCATCAACATTTTTCATTAGATTCCTTATCTATGAGACAAATTACAGTTACCATTATTACTGCAGTTCTGATCCCGTTATCCCCATAACATCTCATGATGTCCTGACGCATTCACTTGAGCTGACTTTAGTTTGACTGTTGGGTAGTCTTTAAGTTTTTGCTTTTCCTTAATTTGGTTAACTTGTTGAGCTGCTGTTGCCTCAGTGAAAAAAAGAGCAATTTCTTAGTTATTTCTACATCTACATCTACATATATACTCCGCTAGCCACCAAGTTGTGTGTGGCGGAGGGCACAATTCGCGCTGAAGTCATATTTCCCCCCCTCTGTTCCACTCGCGGATCGCGCGAGGGAAAAACGACTGTCTGAACGCCTCAGTACGAGCTCTTATTTCCATTATCTTTGAATGATGATCATTACAGATTTGAAAGTTGGTGGTAATAATATATGCTCTACATCCTCAGCGAAGATTGGATTTCAGAATTTAGTGAGCAACCCTTTCTGTTTAGCGCATCGCCTATCTGCAAGTGTGTCCCACTTCAAACTTTCTATGAGATTTGTAACGCTCTCGTGATGGCTAAATGTACCAGTAATGAATCTTGCCGCTCTACTTTTGACCTTCTCAATCTATTGAATCAGAGCCAACTGGTAAGGGTCCCACACAGACGAACAATACTCCAAGACTGGATGAACTAACGTATTGTAAGCTATTTCCTTTGTTGAAGGACTGCATCGCTTCAGGATTCTACCAATAAACTGCAATCTAGAGTTCGCCTTACCCGTTACTTGTGTAATCTGATCATTCCATTTGAGATCAGATACTTGGCTGATGTTACCGCTTCCAAAGACTGATCATTTATTTTGTACTCATACATTAATGGGGATTTTTGCCTTGTTACACGCAGTACGTTACACTTACTAATATTGAGAGATAACTGCCAGTCATTACACCACGCATTTATTTTCTGCAAATACTCACTGATTTGTTCACAACTTTTGTGTGATACTACTTTTCTGTAGACTACAGCATCATCGGCAAACAGTCTAAGGCTGCTGTCAATACCATCAACCAGATCGTTTATGTAAATCGTAAAAAGCAGAGGACCTATTATCCTGCCCTGGCGCACACCCGAAGTTACTCTTGTTTTTGTTGAAGTTACCCCGTTCAAGACAACGTAATGCTCCCTGTCTGTTAGAAAACTTTCTATCCAACCGCATATGTCATTGGATAGACCGTAAGCACGCACTTTTTGTAGTAAGCGACAGTGGGGAACTGAGTCGAACGCCTTTCGAAAGTCGAGAAATATGGCATCAACCTTGGAGCCGGTATCTAGAGCCTGTTGTATATCATGCACAAAGAGGGCCAGCTTTGTCTCGCATGACCGCTGTTTCCTAAAACTGTGCTGGTTTCTGTAGATTAGCTTCACAGAGTCTAGAAAGGTCATTATATCAGAACACAAAATATGTTCCATGATTCTACAACAAATCGATGTCAGTGAAAATGGCCGGTAATTATGTGCATCCAATTTTCTACCCTTTTTATAGATTGCTATTACCTGGGTCTTCTTCCAGTCCCGTGGAACTTTCCACTGTTCCAATGATCTCTGATAGGTGACAGATAAGAATGGTGCTATATTTGTAGCATAGTCAACATAAAATCTTACGGGGATACCGTCTAGGCCAGATGCCATCCTAGCATCTAAGGATCCTAACTGTTTTACAATCCCAGATACACTAAACATTATGTCAGCTATCCTTTTGTTTGTTCGATAATTCAGAGGGGGAATGGTGCTCCAGTCCTCTATCGTAAACGAGTTTTTGAAAGCTAGGTTTAGAATTTCGGCCTTCTGTTTATCATCGTCAGTTACATTACCCCTACTGCAGCGTTCATAGATTTCACGTACAACCAAAATTTTTTGGGGTTATTTTTAGAATTTGCAGATAAAATATTACTTTCAAATTCGTTAAAAATGTCTCTCATTGTCCTTCTGACAGGTGCTTTCATGTCGCATAATTTCTGTTTGTCAGCGGGGCAGTAACTTCGTTTATAATGACGGTGCAAAATTCTCTGCTTTCTCAGCAACTTCCTAATATGTTTGTTGTACCAAGGTGGATCCTTTCCCTCCCCTATACTTCTGCTAGGCACATACTTCTCTGGCACATGGTGGACAATACCTATAAATTGCGACCAAAGATGCTCAATATCTTTGTGTCCCGCGGTGAATGCTTGGAGCTGACTATGAAGATATTCATTAATGATACTTTTATTTGCTTTCCCAAACAAGAAAACTCTATGCTGCTTCTTTTTTTTTCTTTTCTTTTTTTCAACTTCCACTGACATACAAGCCACAACAACATTATGGTCGCTAATACCTTCTCCTAGATTAACTTCCTCAAAAAGATCAGATCTGTTTGTCGCCAAGATATCTAATATGTTCCCATCTCGAGTTGGTTTTCTAACCAATTGCTCACGGTTGTATGTTGAGAGCGCTCCTAGAATAACTTCACACGAATCTTTGCTTCTGCCCCCTGTGATAAACGTGTAATTTTCCCAGTCAATGGATGCTAGATTAAAGTCTCCACCTATAACTAATGGATAATTTGGATATTTACTTCCTATGTACTCCAGACTTTCCCTGAAATGTTCTGCGACATTTGTTGCGGATGCTGCTGGTCTATAAAAACATCCTAATACAATGGTCAATCCTTGTCTGATTGACAGCTTTATCCAGACTATTTCCCAGTCCAACGCAGTATCAATCTCAACCGCGTTTAAACAGCTTTTAACTGCAATGAACACACCACATCCCATAGCATCAGTCCTATCCTTCCTAAACATTGTCCAATCAGAGTTCAAAATTTCACTGCTCTTTATGTCTGGTTTCAACCAGCTTTTGGTACCTAATACAATATTGGCATTGCTACTGTTTATTTCGGAGATTAACTCGGGAATCTCGCTACAGACACTTCGACAACTTACTAACATGAGATTAAGCATATTTAAATCCTTTGGAATGACCTGTTTAGGTGAACTAACAATTTTTACAGTTGGCACACCCACATCAGTGTCATGAACTGGTAATTTTTTGGGCCAGCAGTTTGTTTCCCATGGGGAGGAACCTAATCTAAAAACCCACATGTGCATGCCAAAAGTACTGTGCTACCCATGTAGCTGCTTCCTGTGTGTAGTGCACCCCTGATCTATCGAGGGGCGTCCTACAACCTTCCACTCCATAGCGTAGGTCGAGGAATCTACAACCATTTTCGTCACAGAGTCAACGCAGCCTCTGGTTTAGATTCTCCACTCGACTCCAAACCAGAGGACCCTGGTCCACCCTAGGTACGATGCTGCAGATCGTCAGTTTGGCTTCCACTCCTCGAGAGATGGAGGCCGCCTTCACCAATTTAGCCAGCCATCGGAAGGACCCAAGGATTTCCTCGGAACCCCAACAACAGGCATTGTTGGTGCTGACATGCGCAACAATCTGCAGCTGGCTGCACCCCGCACGCTCGATAGCTACCGGAAGAGCCTCTTCCACATCCTGGACAAGGCCCCCCAGCAAACACACCGAGTGAAGTGGACTTCTTCCCTGCCCTAGCCACTATGTTCTTGGGGGTTCCATGACCCGCCTAACATTGGAGCTTCCAATAACTAACAAACCCCTACCCCTACGTGCCGGTCTGGACCTTGCTGAAGGAGCAGTCACTATCCTGGCAGAAGGTGCAGTCTGATCCGGCTCAGCCTCCCCCCCCCCCCCCCTCCCCCCAGCATCAGATAGCACACTGAATCTATTATCAAAGTGCATGGGATTTGGCAGGAGCCTGCTTCCCCCTTGCAGCCTTCACTTTGAGGCTTGAGACCTCGACACAGTCTGCCACCCACACTGAGGTGAGAGTGGGCCAGCCGGCTCTGTCGCACCTGAGGTTAGCTCAGTGACAGAGTGCTGTAACATTCCTCCCCCCCCCCCCCACCCCCCACCCCCCTCATCCTGCACATATAGTACAGCAGAGGCTGCCCCAGGCACCCCATCCCCACCGCACCTCAAGGTGGCACTCTGGAGCTTGTTGACTGTGGCAAACAAAGCTTCCAGCTGAGTTTGGACTTTGGCCAACTCCTTCTGCATCCGCACACAACAGACACAGTCCCTATCCATCTAGCTAGTAACTGATTTACTATAAAAAACTTAAGGAAACCTACTGTCACACAAGGTTAACAGCTACACTCTGGTTGGCAGAAAGGACACTCAATAATGAAAATAAAAATTTATGGTAGAAGCGAGATCTGGTGCTTATTTTCCTGCTAGGGGCTATTTAAAGAATACTAAAGAATAAGACAGTTACCTACAGTAAACTGCTAAGGGCTATCTAGTGAATATTATAAATGAATTAAACAGTGACCTACAGTAAGCTGCCCCTACTGATTATCCCTCGTATTTGTAATTTAAACAAGTGTTTACATACACGCGAAAGTGACTTAATAAAACTACAAAAACTGCTACCTTACATGTACCCAGTCTAAATGACACTAATAAATGTAAACACTGGGTATTGTACTCTGACAGATGCAGATACAAAACAAAACCTTTAGCTAACAATAAGAATTCAGAATGTAAAGCAGAAATACAAATTCTACTTTATAAGAACCGATGGGCTTACAGTACACTATCACTAAAGCCCACAACAAGCTAAGGAATTTAAGCAGACGGAGAGGTGAGTTTTAGCTTTCTGCTAACTAAACAGTATGTAATAAGGGCTCCGAAGTTTTATTGTAACACCAATTTACTCAGATATTGTAGTGTAATACTTATTCACCACATATTATATGTTTAACTGTTAATGGTCGCAGGTTGCGCTAGTCAAACGTATACTAGTGAGGTTAGAAATCACTGTCAGTATCACTATTCCTAATAAAACATATAAAAACTGCTACCTTCAATATATTGAGTGTAAATGACACTAATACATGTGAATACTGAGTATTGTACACTAACTTAAACTGATTAACCCTTGTATTGATAATGTAAACAAACGTTTATGTTCACATGAAAAATAACCTAATAAAACGTATAAAAACTGCTACCTTCAACGTATTGAGCCTAAATGGCACTAATAATCACAAATACTAAGTATTGTGCACTGAATTAATTGATAATCCCGCATATTCAACGTCAGTTAAGAATGTAAACAAACGTTTGCGTACACCCGGAAACTGTCCTAAATATAAACTTTGCTTATCTTATTCAGATGCAAATAAAAACTGTGTATCTGACACTAATGCAAATAAATACTATAGAATACACAGCAAAAATGATTAATTACTAGCTAAATTACTTATCTTGCAACACAGCAAACGAAAAGCACGAAAAGCGCTCGTAGTCGGTGCCAGGGCTGCCAGGGCGTCACTAATTTGGTGAAGTTAAGTGTACCAATCAAATGAACAAATCTTCTAAAACATTGCTTACATACGCTTTACCAGATGTTTCTTCTTCACATTTTATTCCTACAAATTCATTCTGTAACATGGGGTGTGTTCTGCTCAGGTGAGTACCTAATCAAGCTCTCATTTGTTTGGGTGCTTCTACTCCATCACGGTACACCCATTCTGCATTGAGCATTTTTAGTTGAGATGTATCCAGACAATGTTATTCCCACAAAATACATATGCAATAACTGAATATTTAGTTCATTTGAACTGCAGCAACTTATATAGTACGTCCAGTTGTGCCTGGGAAAGCCTTATACAAATGAGGTGTGGTACAGTAAGTTTCCCATAGGTTGCTTGCTAAGAACATTTTTGCTTCAACAGCTATCCACACATTTAGCGCTAGTGTGGTCCTTATTTTTTTGAATTTGGTGTTTCTTCATACACACACCCTAGTTTCTTTCCTTTTATTTTATGAAGAATTTTAAAATCTATTTTATTGAAACTGGAGACAAGGAACCCATGCTCAGTGGCCGAGAAGTTCTGTCATATCACTGTGTGTTGTTTGTTGCTGCTTATGCATGTGCTAGACTGTAGACTGCTGTCATTAAGAGTGATCCTCATACAATGTTACATAGAAATGTCAAATGGTTTGAACACCCCCCCCCCCCCCCCCCTTCTTTGCATGTTTTGATAATGGGCTAAATTCCATTAAAATTAATTAATATTAACCCCCACCAAAAATATATTTAAATGTGAGAAATTTAAGTACTACTGTGCAACAGACAATACTAAATGTATGAATGCAGCATAAATCAATATTAGTTTAGCCTTTTTTTCTTTTAACAATCATGCTATTGTCTCTAGTGATCTTGCACACAATACAAAATTAATTCTTTTTGTTCTCCATTGGCTGTTAATACCCCATTCAAATCTTACATTACCCCTCTTTCCACTGTATTATACGTCACCTTAAGATTTTTCACAGCCTGTTTGGCACTAAGATAGAAAACATTTGAATCCCAAGAAAAAGAAAACTTATTAAATAAATGTAAATCTATGCTTACTTCTTCAACGTATCTAAACTATTGACTGAAATGAACTCATATGGCTATAGAGTGAAAATTTCATTCTGGAAACTTCCCCAGGCTGGAGCTAAGCCATGTCTCCCAAACATTCTTTCTTCCAGAAGTGCTAGTCTTGCAAGTTTCACAGGAGAGCTTCTGTGGAGTTTGGAGGGTAGGAGATGTGGTACTAGTGGAAGTAAAGCTGTAAGGAAAAGTCATGAGCTGTACTTGGGTAGCTCAGTTGATAGAAGATTTGTCTGTGAAAGGCACAGGTCCCGACTTTTGAGTCTTGGTCCAGCACACAGTTTTAATCAGCCAGGAAGTTTCATTGCAGTCAATCACATGCATATGCAGTAATAAACAACATGCAGTGATAGGACACGACTTCTCTGCCCCTGTGGCATAGGTTCCATGACTTCTAATTTCAACAAAATAGGTTTTAAAATAATTCTTAAAACAAAAGGAAATGCATATGGATATGTGTGAAGAAACATAAAATTCGAAAAAATAAGGACTACCTTAAAGTAGCACACTGAGTGTTATTAATTTATTTATTATTTTAGAGACTTGTAATTTATTCACAGTACAGGCAGTTAGGCAAAAATGTGATATACAACGTTTCACAATTGTGACCAATAGTCATCATCACTGGAGCTTGCTGAAAGATTTCAATAGTGAAGGACTGGTCACCACTTACAGACCAATACCTAGCAACTGCTACTTGGGAAGAGTCTAAGAATAGCAAAAGCACTTACACTTACAGCATAAAAAAGAATGTTGTCCTGCAAAGGTTCGGTCCCAATGGATTTGCCAACAGCATACCAACAAAAGAGTTGAGTAGACCTTGGGGAGGAACTTAAAGATTTTTATCAAACATTTAGCACAGATATGAAAAGCAACTCAAAGCTGTATTCTATGAAGAGCTTCCTGAAGCCTGCACCATTGCAACTGAAATCTTACAGCAACTTTTAATGTCACATTTTGTGACATTTCATATCTGAAACTGTTTGACATGTTTAGAACTGACACTAACTTATTCCAAGCACATTAACGGGTATTTGAAAAATCTAGGAAGTACACAGATATTGTAAAAGAAAAAAAAAAAAAAGAGTGTGTGTGTGTGTGTGTGTGTGTGTGTGTGTGTGTGTGTGTGTGTGTGTGTGTGTGAGAGAGAGAGAGAGAGAGAGAGAGAGAGAGAGAGAGATGGGGAGGGGGGGGGGGGGGCATGCCATAGGACATTCAAGCCTGTCGATACACCAATGAAAATGGAATGTCGTGTGGCGAGAGCCTTCTGGCAGGTAGACCTGATTGCCTGGTGCAAGTCTTTGTGATGCCACTTCAGCGACTTGCATGTCGATGAGGATGAAATGATGATAATGATGAAGACAACACCCAGTCCCTGAGAGGAGAAAATCTCCAGCCCAGCCGGGAATCAAACCCTGGCCCCCAGCATGACAAGTGGCATGTTATCCACTCAGCTATGGTGGTGGACGATACACCCAATGAAGATCTTTGCTTCATTCCAAGAGGAATGGGATAAAAAGATGACAACCTGATGGAAGTTGATATCAAGAAGAATGTAGGAACAGCACGGGTGGATTTGCTGAATATAATGAATGGAAAAGTCCAGAGGCAGCTCTCATCCAGCAGTAAATAACAATGGATGATGGTGGCACTGAAAAATTCATGAAAATAAAATTTTATTTGCCTTATATTCAGCATCACTGATAGTGGATGTGAAATTATTAACTCTGTAGCTTTCTTCTTCCTATAGCTCAAGATTTTTTTCCCCACTAAGCTAAAGCCTCAGTTACCTCTATGACTTTAGCCTTTAAAATTATACAAGATGAGAGCAAGTTGTTTTGAACATGTGGCAATACAACTCAAAGTTCTCTTTTACTTTCTCGGTGTTACAGACTTTTCAAAAAATGTTGATAGTACAGGAGAAAGCCCAATATGTAGACTAGTCTATAAAGATGAAGTCCAGTACCCAAGCGACGATACTTTCAGACACAGTATAACCACCACCCTGACTATTTCAGCTTAGCAGACATCATTTATGGACACGAGGTAGTGTTTTCCATAAACAAGAGGTAGGTTGCCCAACTGCCTCACAGACTACCATGGAAAGGGGGTATGGCAGGAGTTTACAAGGACAACAAAATTATTGCAAATGACAACCAGACAGTTGTAAATGCCATGGCTAACACTGCACAAAGTCTTGCATAAAGTGTTACATACTTATGCCTATGAGGTGCAGCTGCTCAAAGCACTAAATGTAACAGACAAACCTAAGAGTGAACAGTTTCCAGTGGACAAGTTATCCAAAACTGACATAAACAATGACTTTTTGGAAAAGACTTGTTTCTGTGATAAGTTAACTTTTCATGTATCTGGCAAACTGAACAGATAGAACAAGATCTGAAACTTACATGCAACAAACTTGGAAATAAAGACACTTGCAGAGGATAGTGAAAAATTGGGGAAAAGAACTGTTGCTGGCAATCTAAGTATTGAGGAGGAGGAGGAGGAGGAGGAGGAGGAATCAGTGTGTCCTCATCTTACAAATGAAATGGAGACTGCCAATGTGTGGTGCAAAGTTACCGTATATGCAATTGCTTTGTCCATTCTTATTCAATGTGCCTACTGTCAACACTATTTACCCGGGCATGTTACAAGTGTGTGCTGTGCCACAATTGGAACACCTGCAATCTATTTGAAGCCATACTTCAGCAGATGGCGGCACTACCTCATTCATTCTTGACTCTTGTCAATTTCTGAAGGATAAGTTTCTTGATAGACAGACTGAATTAAATGGTTCTATTTGGTAGCTGCCACCATCATTTGGTCTCATGCCACTAGACTGCTTCCGAAGGGGTTTTATATGCTCTAGTGTACTGAACCAACATTACTGACAGGGCTGGAAGGCATGCATCTGTAACACATTTATGTCACTGTGGAGTTCGTGGGTTGTATATGGGCAGAAACTGAATACCAATTGAACATTGCCTGTGTCTTTGCCAAAGAACACAATGACATGAATTAATGAGGGAACAAAGCTTTAAAAGTTATCTTGACACTTGTTAAAAACCATTTGTTAATATATGAAACAGTTCTACAGTCATTAAAATCTAGAACTGTAAAGATAATTCATGGAAACCCTGTATTATACGTACACATCAGGAAAATTCCCCAGGCTAATGCTGAAAATAAATGAAGCAGAGTGCAGCATATGTACTGTATCAATATTTTCTAAAGGCCTTGGATTACCATGCACTTACACAAGTAGGAGTTCCCTTGAAATGTGAGGCTGAGATATTTCAAATTTTACAGTCAAAATAATTTTTGTAAATTCAGACAGCCATTTTAGTGAGTAGTGATCATAAGGAAGTTTTTAAGCAACAAAGGTGACAAACACCAACATCAACATTTCCATTACCAGTATAACTTACATACTTACAATTATTTTTAGTATGTTAAAAATTATCATGAAAACAAAAATTACATACCGTTATTTAAAAAGGATACGAATGACTTGTCTATCATCTGGTTGACTAGTTATAGCATGAATTATTGGGAAACTGAACTTTCCTTCAGTCAGGTCCTCACAAAAGCTCTTATTTTCTGAATACTGTGGATAACAATATTATACTGATACAGAAAGGTTAGTTTTTCAATCACAAAACTAAAAAAGAATGACAATTTTTAATGGTTTAAAAATAATACACCACCGTAATCATACAAATTTGTATCTAGTATGACTAGACTGACAGTAACATGTAATAGATTACAGATTTTGCAAGCATGTGGTGCTATTCACAACAAATGGGAACACGAAATTGATACATAAGATTGCATGTTATGAGGTGGAAAAAACCATTAAAAATAATACTAATGGAGAGCCAGTAGACCATTAAAGTGGAAATTCAAAGTAAATACAATGGATAATTGAACGCAAATTTTGTAACATATACTGGAAGATTTATCTGCAATCATTGGATGCTACAAAACATTTACCCATAATAAGAATTTTTGTTATTTATAGCTTACAACAGCCTGCTCTGTTTACTTTTATTGCTGTTTGAGAATAATAATAATAATTATCATTATTATTTTACATTCTCTCAACATCTAAAAAACAAAGGCATACAAATTTGCTGTCAACATGGTTACTATAAGCTGTGTACTATGTGCCAAGCAATGAATTTCCCCAGAGCTGAACATGAAAGGACAGGTTGGAGTTTGGTCATATGTCAGCACATGGCTACAACTTCAGGAACTGTCACAAAGACATACAGTCTGCTGTGCAGTGGAATTGTCATAGCTCTTGAGATGCTACTAATTTTGTAATATTCATCATATGCTTTTTTCAGCACTCCTTGTTCTGACAGGTGAGTCAATATCCCAGTTCCTTTCCTTTAAGCATTTGTTCCTTTTAAATCTACTTTTTTCTTCCATTAAGTGTCACTTCTTTGTAAATAATTGCACTGGTTTCATGTGCAAAGGTGTTGACAATGTACAGAGACACACAGAATAAGGGGAATGTTTGAAACGAGTAGTGGCAGCCATGGGCAGGTGGTAGGACTGCAGGTTCATGACAGCGAGTAAAATGCCTGCCACTTCAGTAATCATGGATCAGTGTAACGGACAACACTGTGCGTCAAGCATTAAAATGTTTTATAAAAACAATGATAGTTTGGTAACAACACAGAGAGAGTTTTGATGTTTTTATAATTTTGGACATCATGATGCAATTCCATTGAAACATGCGATAAAATGTTGGATTAATAACTTTGAAGAGACTGGGTCTGCCCTTGTGAAGAAACCAACAGGATGACCAAGAAGCGTGCATTCTCCAGCGAACACTGATGTTGCGCACGAGTCTGTCTTACCGAGCCCACGGCATTCAATTTGTAAGCAAGCAACAGTGGTTGGAATGTGCCAGAAGAGAGTTTGCAGCATTCTTCACCTTGGTTTAAAATTTCATTCGTACAAACTACAGATGATGCAACGACTGAAGGACAGCTATTACTGGTTATGATTAGGATTCCGTCAACAAATGATAACAAAAATAAACAATGATGATGAATTTCTAAAAGGTTGTGGATGTCAGATGAGACACATTTTCATCTCACAGACTATGTGAATAAACAGAACTACTATTACTGGGTAAACACAAATCCTAATGACATTCATGAGTGTCCTTTACATGCTAGTAAAGAGACACTATGGAGTGGTGTTCCATCACATGTGATTATCAGACCATATTTTTTTTGCAAATGAACACAGAAACACAATAACTGTCAACCCTGACGGTTATGCAGAGATGTCACGAACTTTTGCTAGACCTGAATTGTACAACTTTCCAAACGTTCAAGAAGACTGGTTTCAACAGGACAGAGTGACATCACACACTGCACGGTAATCAATGGCACATGTGCAAGAATTGTTTGGTAACTGTGTGATCTCATGATTCAATAACAGTCCCTGGCCCCCTAGATCACCGGATTTATCTGTTTGTGATCTTTTCTTGTGGGGCTACCTCGAGAGCAAAGTCTACACGACTCGACCAAGAACCCTGGATGAGTTAAAACAGAGAATTCAGGATGCAATTCACAGTATCCCAGCTGAGATGTTGCAGCAGTCAATGAGGAATCTTAACAGCAGATTTCACGAATGTATTCGTACAGGAGGACGCCACCTAAAGCATTTAATTTTTAAAAATGATAAATGCCATCAATGTTTCGTACATGGCAAAGTTGTAAGGTTTCAGAATGTAAGGTTTCAATTACTATGAAAGCAATTTCTTTCCTTCATCACTTCTAGTTTTATTCAATTGTGGAAATGTTCCCGTTTTTCTGTGTCATCCTGTATTATAATGTCCAATTATTGTTATATCATTTCAATTCATCAATGTTCCATCAATTATATTTCACAATATTGACTGTTTCACTTCTACACTTATATTCAACAAGACAGTTATTGGTCTGCATTAGTGGCACCACCGCTCCCATGGGAACATAAAAAACTCAGTCTGTTTCTCTGTTTCTTCTCAGTATTGAGCTCAGTCCACACACCACCAAGATTGTTTCCACTATCCCAGATGAAGTTGTTCTCTCACATTCTAATTAAATTTAATTTTTAATTAAATTTGGCTCTATTTTGTCTATCTTCACGTTATCATTACGTAGATGACATGTTTATGGAATGACCACATGGTGTCAAAGCTCTTCAGCAGTGCCTTGAGCCATGAAATACAGTACTTATGCCCAAACATCCAGTAGACTGGGGAGACAAAGAGAGAAGGAAAGTTGCCATTTTTAGATGTTCCAGAACAACAAACATGAGAGGGGCAACTCAGCCACTCTGTACTGCAAGCTGACATACACTGATCCATATCTCGGAGTGTAAGCCTCCAACCATCCAGTCCAGAAGAAAGCCATTTTAAATGTACTGGCATACAAAGATAAAACTGTTTGTGATGAGGATCACTTGGATTCCAAAATGAATCATCTGTAGTATGTATTATGACAGAATTCCTATGGGGCATGTGATATAAAGTTGGCACTCTCCAAGAAACATAACTGTGGAAACACTGAAAAATCAAATGGTGATTCGTTTACTGTGATCCTTCATTTCTGCAATAATACATATAGTAAAACAGGCTTATAATACCCCCTGTGCGTGTGGAAGCATTGGGAAGCCCATCTGTATCATTTGAAAGTGCTTTAGACAGCATCAACAGGAGATTTTTAAAAAAATCACGAATTTGAGAAATCAGCAGTTGCTGAACATACCTCAAAAATAAGCACAAGATACTGTTTGAAGACACTTTTGTCCCAGGCTTATACATACTGTGTTTCTGTTATTAAAGATGCATAGAAATTAGAACATCTAAGACTAAGTTTATCTGGGACAGCAGTTATAATATTAGTGGTGCATGAAAACGATCTCTCGACACTGAAAAGAAACAGAAATTCGCCAAACTTTTTACACTCCTATGGGAGCTGTGGCACCATCAGCACAGACACTGACACCACTATGGCAGCCTGATGTAAGTATAACATACACCAAACATTTAGAAGCTGTCCATGCGCTCTATATGGCCACCAAGGGAGCAGCTAGGTGCTTTTGACTAAGAAAATGTGGTAGTCATTGAAATCTTGAGGTTTTATCTTGAACTGACATGTCATGAAGACTGAAAATGTTTATCCAAGAACGTCATTCTCAGGAGTGTTCTTTCATATGATCTATACAGAATCTTATATATGTGGATTGTGATTAAAATCTGCTACAGTAAAGGAAAGAACGTTAACTTAGACAGGATCAAAATCATCAATTCAATTGCTTATTAATACTGGTGTTGAAACAGACAGCAAAAAGAATGCCAAAATACTGAATTCACTTTTCCAGAGTTGTTTTCCTGTGGAAAATTGTTATATGGTTTCTCTAACAATCTTCATATGATTGGCAAAAGGCAACTTCTGAAATAAGTTACTGCAGAATAGAAAATTGATGGACACTGTTTAACAACTGGAACTGGCTAGTACATAAATCACTGTCTCCCTTTAGTGCAGTTCAATTTGTGGCCCTCATGTCCTCTAATCTTTTTCCAAGTAGGCCTATGTTTCTCATGACCTTAAGGAAAATCAACAGCTGTAACTCATGGAAAACGTTCAAAAACTTGCAAAGCTTTCTTTCAATTTTGTCTACTTCTCATAGCAAACACCGTGCAATGCTTAATCTCTCTTCTCCAAAATAAGTTGTAGAATAGGCCAGTAGAAGTAGCCAGTAGCAATAATGACTGTATGGACGATGTGGCCTATTCTACACCTTAGCTTAGATCTATGTGACAATGCTGTGCTAACTATATTTATATATTTTAACAATGCCATTATGGCCTTATCACTTTAGGACATGGTGTAGAAAAGCTCTGAGGATGGTCATTACGGACTGAAACCGGTCATCGTCAAAAGTACTGATATTGTCGTCAAAGACAGGAATAATAAAAAAATAAAGAAAAAAAAACAACATTTCACAGTATTAGATGACTGTTCGTATGTGTGACTACGTCACAGCTGGTGAAATAATTTTGTGGTTTAGGCAGACCCTATCTCCACTTTTAGAGAACAGTGGAAAGATCTTAGGGATAACAAATGTAGGAAAGTTCTGGTAGAGTGTATGCACTTTTGGATTAAAGGAAAGTACAAGCACAAGCATTGAGTTGTTGACAAGGAAAAACACAAGAAAGAAAACTTGCTAGCTTTTGAGCTTGAAAAACGATTACTCCAAAAGATAGCAAGTTTTCTTTCTTTTTGTGTTTGCCTATCAAAGACTCAACGCTTCTCCTCTTTGGTGAGAGGTCTCCCTCAATCTAAAAATATGTATATTCTTATGAATAATATTTCTACTAGGAAATTCATATTATGAACCATGGGCAAGTGGAACTGTATTTCAATGGCCTTCTCTCTGAACTGCTTGATCTTATCTTGCGAAATTATTAAAATCTTGTCTCTCTCTCTAAGGAGATTCCATTTAGATTTTTCTATTTTAACAGAATCAAGGAAGGAAAATTATGGTTTAATGCCTGTCAACCTTGAGGTCATTAGAAACAATAATGGCCGGGTTCAGCATACTCTCAAACACTGCAGAGCAGGTAAACAATTTACTATTGACTGATCAACTGATGCAAGTGTGCATGTTATTGTTCCTTCCTCTCCCCCCACCAACAGGCTGACCTGCACCAGCAAGGGCACCCACTCTTCGACAGCTGATGTGCAAGGTCATACACAATAAAGTGCAGCCTTCAGTTATTCACCATCAGTCAGTCTGTGCTACTGCACAGATCAATGACTATTCTTTTACTGGTACTGATTTCACAGTGCTGTGACTCATAAAGTTATGGACTCGCCCATAGAAAGATACATACATATAGGTGAGTTCCTTTCATTACATTTCGAAACAGAATGCAAATTTTCACAGGAGTATAACAGCAAAAGAAAAGTTCGAAATAACAACACTGCAAGACAAATTAGTGTACAACAATCATTGTTTGCAAGTAGAACTTTGTACAGAACCAACTGCCTTCAATTCATTATAGTCAAGCACTTCTATTTTAACAAATGGTTTCCTCTGAAGAGGAAGAGAGTTTATTGAGTCCCACTATTTTTTTCCTTTCTTATTCATGATTCGACTGGTGCCAGTAACAACTTCTCAGAATGATTTGCTTCATACTGCGAGGCGCGCAGACTGATAGGTGAAAATTCTAGAGATAATGCCATTTGGGTCACTGTTTCTGTTTCCACTGACAAGGAACTGTGGATAGCTCTTAGAATTAAGATATATTACGAAATTCATGTGGTGAAACTGCATTTCGATGGGCTTGTCCCTGCACCACCTGACCTCAGTTTGGTAAGTTTTAAGTTGTTCTCTGTACCTGTTATTAAGGTTTTTACATTTAAATTTCATCATTTTAATGATTAATAACAGTGAGTAAGAAAATATGGTTCTTTAGTTTCCTATTGTTATAGATGTATGAAAGTAGACGGACTCAGTAAATGTAGATGGGCTAATTAACTTTTCGTGTATCATTACAACAGTTGTAATTTTACCTCACTGACTGTGAAATGAGAAGGAACAACTTTAAAAAGATTAACTTGTTCAGCAACATTTCTGATGAAAACAGACATGAGACATCTGACATGTTCACTGCAGAAGCTGAAGCATAGCTTCACTGGCCTGCACTGGAAATATTAAATATTGTGAATGTCATTGGGCATGGCACAGCTCTTGACATACGCTCATGGCCTGGTCGTCAGTGTGAACACTGCAATGCAAAACAACAGGTTTGACAGCCCAGTGCACCACAGCCCAGTCCAACATGTCTTGGCCCAGTGCATCATGGCCCACTCCAGCATGTCTTGGCCCAGGATGCAGTGTGAACAGTCCTTTAGAGGCAATTCCTACTGCAATTACAGCAATAAAATAGATTTGTGGATGAAATGTGGAAATATTAGTTCTCAACAGATCAAAATTTGAATTATAGGAGATGTTTATTATTTCAAGAGGTTATTTTCCTTAGTAGTCAATTATTCCCTAGCCAGTTATATGGTGATTTGGAAGCAGTGTGGTATGAGCAAAAAGCTTCCCAACAGTTTTGGGTCTTGACTTGTTGGAAACAAGCACGTTGGTTATTTCAGAGAGAAAACATTAATTTGGAAAGGCTATTAATGTCAGCCACAACTTCAAAATTATATAGGGAATGTGAACAGTGTTCAGTCAGTTCAACTGTACTGGAGTTTCCTTAGGAAAATAAGATTACCATATTTAATGTTGAACAATCACATGTGTACAGAACTTCCCCTTTCAAATGTCTGTTGTTACCCAGGTCTCCTCATTAGCTACTGTAAAGTCAACTCCCTTACTCTGGCCTCACTGAGAATTCTATTCTCCCTCACCTTACCTAATTTCTGAGTAAGTGACAGTGATTCTGAAAAGATGGCATTTACTACCCTCCTCTCTTTGTACTGCAAGCTGCCTTTTCTGAATAGAAACTTATTATGTATTGCCTTACTAAGCTAGTTTTGGTCTTGATAGGTATTTATTATTATTATTATGTTTGGTTGGTTGGTTGGTTTGGGGGAAGAGGACCAAACAATGAGATCATCAGTCCCTTCAGTTTCGAGAAGGATGGGGAAGGAAGTTGGTTGTGTCCTTTCAAAGGAACCACCCTAGCATTCGGCTAAACTGATTTTGGGAAATCATGGAAAACCTAAATCAGTATGGCCAGATATGGGTTTGAACAGTTGTGCTCCAAAATGCGAGTCCAGTGTGCTAACAACTAAGGCACCTCGCTCAGTAGTGCATTTTTATTTTTTTAACTTTGAGAAATAACATCACCAACACGCTTAGCTGCAAGTCCATTCTTGTTTGCTTGCCTGTCTATTAGACCATGTATTAGATCACTGATGTTCAATGATGGTGCTGGATGCAATAACAGTACTTTTAACTGTTACTGAGTTATTCACGATTAGAAACATGTTGTAGGCTGGCTAGGCTGTTCCAACATTGCTCCATGGGGCAAGGGCCCCCATGGTTGCCCCTCAATGTGCTTGCAGGAAGAGACAGGTAGTGTAGGCTAGCTGCCAGATGGTTGTACTGAACACATTTTGCGCAAGCAGTGTGGCCATCCTTGACTGTACACAACTGTATACGCTATGGTCCAGCTGCAAGATGTCCCGCACATTAGCTGTTTACCCACCCTTGCCCACCTGTGCCTGTGTCTGCTGGTGGGCATGTGAGCTGGAACAGCCTATTTAGGCACTATATCTGTTAGCTTCCTACTACGAGACAGCCTTAAACATATGAGCCTGAAAATATGAATAAAGAAGCTCAGTGCTCTAAAAATGAGATTTCACAATCCTTGTACATTTACAATTGTTGATAATTTGAATTTTCCTTCAAACGTCAAGTTTTATTTCTCTATCAGGGAAACAAAAGACAACTTCTTTGCTTACACACCATTTCATGAGATTAAAAAATAGATAAACAAATAAATAAACACTAACAAATGTTTTTTGATCATGACATACAGACAACAAGAGAGAATGGAATTTGTTACGTAACTATGAAAATGTATGTTGCTGTGATACACATTTCTGATAAGTGTGTGTCATTATAAAGAGGAGAAAATGGTTACATAATTTAGGCAATGAACATCAACAAAAGTCATATTTTTCTTTACTGTAGTTATGTGACAGTTCTATTACAATCCAAACACATAAATTCCTCTTACCTCTTGTAAGCACAGATTGCAGTAATCATCCCTTATTTGGAAGTATAATCCTAATACAGCAGCCAGCTTTGTGAAGTCAGCTTTGTTTTCACTAAAGAGCTGCATCAACCTAATTGCAAGCATAAATAATCCACCAGTTTCTGTAAAATAAAAATAAAAAATTTATTTAGCTTCATCCTGAAAATATTACTCTAATGAAGGCCAACTTTTAAAATGTATAAATAGTAACACAAAGTATTACAGAACAAACTTAATTTTGTTTCTTTGTAGAGCACAATTTATAAACACTATGTACACATGAAACAGACTTAGATTCAGAGAGAATTTATGTTTTTTCCTACCTAAAGGTAATGCTCATTTTACAATTCATGCATTTTTATTCATACATTTTACTCTGATGTTGCTTCAAGCTAGTCCACAAAGCAGTTACGGGACAAATCTTATATATAACAACAAAGATTCAGTTGGGCATCACTTTAGTCAACTAGGCATGACTGCTGCTTTTCTCCAGTCATAAAGTAGTAGACAATAATTCACTACACAAGTGTCATTCAATTTTCAGTGAACAGGACGGATGGAAGAACGCACAATGCTATAGCTTGGAGATGGGTCCTGTTAATTTTCAATATGACAAATATTCTATGAATACAATAAGTATAGGGCTTAATGAAATGGAACAAAATGAATGCAAATAGTGGACTCTGAACCATGGTCTCGACCCACCACCCACCTCACTACTTCTGGGATAAGATATAAAAAGACAGTGACACATTAATCAACCTGAAAACAGCTACACAGCTCTTCACCATATTGCATTGAATGTGAAGAAAACATCTTCAGAAATCTACTAAATCTCCACAAAACCTTATCTAGTACAGTAGATGCTATAAATGGAAAATGTGGATCTACACCAGAAAGCACAGCAGCTACAAATCCAAACATTAATATGTAAAGTTAAGTACTTCACTAGCAATGGTCCTGCTGAAGGAATAACCTCTCTCCTCTCTTCTGATCTGAGAAGCAGCATACCCAGCAACTCAGACAATTATAACTTTCCACTTATCACACTAGCAAAGGATTACTCTATGTGAAAGTCATGTTGACTGCCACAAACTTATTCTAATAATAAGTGAACTCACACTTAACATGATAATTTTTCAGATGGTCATATTATTTAAACAAAAAAGAATTAGGAAATACATGTCCAGGGAATGAAGTTTTGTCTAAACCCGAAATAGATGTAGTGCCTGCAAAAAAGTGACAGCCCATATTTCAGTTTTGTCTAATTAACCAGGCCAGAACAAATCAGATTACATCTCTGACACATAAAGAGAAATTTGTCAGTTCTTTTTTTGGTCGATATAAAATTACAACAAAGATTGAAACGCTGTTATCTACTGCTACAGCTGACTTTCATCTGTAACATGAGCTCTGGAACTTTTCTGTAGCAAAAATATTTCCACAATGACAACTCAAGGGGTGCCCAATGCACTGAATGCCCACCTCTGTAGTTAAGTGGTCAGTGTGACTGTTATGAAAAGGATCTGAGTATGATTCCCACAACTGCTAGGGATTTTTTCTCAGCAGGAGGACTGGAACAAGGTGCACTCAGTCTTGTGATGGCAACTGAGGAGTTACTTGGGCAGAAAAAAATTGAGGCTGGCTCAAAGGGCTTGGAAATTGGCAATAGCTGGGACAGCAGTGAGTTGACCCTGTACCACTCCACATCACATTGAAATGGTGCCATTGGTGGAGGCTGACATGGCAGCTGGTCCATGCTGAATGGCCAGTTAAGATTAGTCTGCAGAGCTTTGCTTCCTTTTTTTAATGCACTGAATGAAAGAACAATGTAACATGTTGGTTTCATTTAAGTGAAATTGCATGAATTACACTTAATTTGAAGGATGAAAGCAATATTTGTGAGATCTCTTCAGATTCAAAAGATCTTCAGTGTGGTATTGCACCAAATCATGGAAAACTATTAGACCATGTACTGATAAGGTGTCTTCCAAGCAGTTTAGTTTAAAATCACAAGTCATCCTCACTCTCAACTAAAGAACAGCAGTGAACTACTTTCCTTGAAAACAAAATATAATGCAACATCACCGTTCACACTGGTTTGATGGCTTCGTTCACTTCCTTCCATCTGGTATTAATCTTTTCTCATTGACTACTTGCTACGGTAAGTCCCTCAAAACTCTAAATATTCAACTTTTTGTTATTCTAATGTTCTCTCTGCAGCCAAATTGCTGTCTTGTGTGACTTATGTACATGTGCCATTAACTTGACTCCTCACATTAAGGGTTTCCATATTGTTCTTCATCTGTACTGTCTAAATCTTTTCGAAAAACACTGAATTATTTAGAAATTTTTATAAATCTATAGCTACTTATATACTCCGCATGCCACTGTACATTGCACTGTGGAGCGTAGTTCACACCTGTATTAGTGATCTTCTGTCCTACAACATATGTATACAGTATGAAGAAAAAAATTACCCTCCATATGCCCCTGCACTGCTGTCTTGCCTACTTTATAAGGACTCCAAATGTTGGAGAAATACTGTAGATGCACGTCACCTTCCTAGGGCCCTTCCAATAGATCTAAGTTTTCTGTTACATGATTACATGTTCATCCCATTTCATGTCACTTCTTACTAGGGGACCATCTCCATTTAGCATAACTGATTTTGCCAAATTTATGGTATATGAAGGGCTTTGACAGAAATGAAAGTGAAAAAAGGGGGAGCCCCAGATGGCCTAGTGAGTGCTGGGCAAGGCATAAGTCATTTATGGTAGTGTAAGGCTCCAGGCAATGGTTGGCACAGCCAAAAGAGTACTGAGTGGTACCCTAAGCATCATGGGATTGATTCCCTTTGGAGAAATATTTTCTTATTTTTGCTTTTACGCTACTTACACTGCAAATAAACGAAAGTAATTCTCAATATATTGTATTATGATATTAATATTTTCACAAAAATGCATGAAAAGGAAAGGGAAATGAAAATCTGGGATTGCCATCATTCAGTTTTAAAGTGATTGCCCCAAATGCACTATGCTAGTACAATCTTGAGATACATATTTTTACTATTAGGTAAAGAATTTGATCAAAAACCTCAATAAATGTTTTTATCTTGGAGAGATAGGCTTAAAAAATCACCCTCCTACCCCCAGTAGACTGCAACAAATACAGGGTTATTCTAAATGATGGACCCATTTTCAAAAATTTGTATGTATTCAAGTAAAAATCTAAAATGACAAAGCTTTATATCAATGAAAAGACGAAGTTTCAAAGTTTTTGGCAGGCAGTGGCAGGCGGGTGGTGATAGTTTCAGAAGCAGCCAGTTATGTGAAGGAAGCCTCTATCAATCACTGTGAATGATCTGCGGGACCGGATCACTGCTGCCGTGCACTCAGTAACACAGATACGTTTTCGTGTGTGTGGGACGAGTTTGGCTACTGCATAGATGTTTGCTGTGCATCCAGTGGTGGTGGTGGCCACACTGAACATTTATAATGTATCACATTTATAATTATTAAATAACTATTAAAAACTAATTAATTACAGAGAATTAAATTTCTTAAACTGATATAAAACATTACAAAAAGACTTTGAAACTTTCTCTTTTCATTGGTATAGAGCTTGTTCATTTTGGCTTTGTACTTGAATAAGTATGAAGTTTTGAAAATGGATCCACTGTTTAGAATAACATCAGGAATCCTCGGAAGGTCCACCCTTTGTCCTCAGAACAGCTGCACAAACTCTTGGCATTCTAGAGATAAGATTTTGTATTGTTTTTGCAGTCCACAATGTCTGTAAACTATTCCACAGATCTTGTCAAGTTCATCCAACATGAGTTCAATGGGATTTAAGTCAAGTGAATTATTTGGCCAAATCATATTTTTCAGTTCCCCACCTCCTTCTTTTCTGCTGACAGACCATATGCACATTTAAAAGCAAGTTAGGGATCGATGTCCTGCTATAGAACAAACCTGTGACCAATAAGTCTCTTGCCAGATGTAACTGCATTGTTGATCAGTATCCTCTGATAACCTTTCTTCTTTAATGTTCCATTTATTCTCATTAGATCACCAACTTTATTACCTGCAAAACATCCCCACAGCATGATCAACCTTCCATCATGCTTCACCATAGGTGTCCCACACTGACTCTTCATACATTCTCCATGAAGGCAGTGGACAAACAACCAACAATGGCTTCCAAATATTTCAAATGCAGATTCGCCAATGAAGAACATCTTGGACCATTGTTGCACACTCTAATTTTTAAGTTTCTGTGCCCAATAACATCTTTTCACCCTACTTTGTTTGCATAATATAGTTTCCTTTTAACTCCATATGTACCACTATAAATCTTGTTCACAAAAATGCAGAAATTGGAGCTGCTTGTATACTATTTACATCCTCATGAATTTCGAGAGTAGTCTGAGTCCTCTGACATTTACTCTGCACACATATGAATTGATTTCCCCTGTATGATGTTAGCAGTGGTCTTCCAAGCTGTGAAACACTTGCATTGGCAGCCATTTCTTTGAAGAGCTGCAAACCATGGACACTAGATTGGGCTATGCCAACTTTTGTTGCTGTGATCCTAGTAGAATAACCTTGCGGGTGCAGAGCTCCAATTACAGCATGTTTTTCAATTTCAGCCCAATTAGCAAGCAATATTGTATGAACCTGATCAGATACACAGACACAACCAGTCAAATACAAAACTGAGGTGCACAGTCTTTACATGTTTTTACTTAAAGTATTTTATCATCATAATTGGAATATGATAGAATATTCGAAATGGTTTTAACCACAAAGCCACAGTTGTGATAGATGATCAAAAACTTTTGACCAATAGGGTAAATGGGTTTTGCCTTGCCCAACTCGCACCACAAACGCATTTTTTTTTCTAAATGCTTGACCATCTAGAGCTTCCACTTCTGTCACTTCACTTCTGGCCAAGCCGTGCAATTACTGTAAATTTGGACAAAATCGTTGATGACGAATAGGTGTGATGCATGCCCTTGTTAATATTACTCTTACAAATTTAAATGGTTGGCCAGCCTTCTCTTATATATTTAAAGAGTTGGACATCCTTCAAATGTTTGCCACTAAACCTGTAATCAAATACTACTAGGTCCTTTCTCTTTGTTACAGGCACAATGCAAGGTGAACCTGAACGCAGTCACTAAATTTTGGAAACTGTTCAGGAATATAATATGAGCATTTTGGTAGAACGATCCCATGGTTGCCAGAGGCTCATAGCAGAATAACAACATAATTTTGATTTATTAGGTTTTTTGCTCCAATTACCTTTCTTATTGTGAAAGTACCCACGCAATAGTGAAAAACCTTGTAGTATGCAAATATCAAAATGTAAAACACAAAACAGAATAAGTTCAGATACAAAAGTAGTGTGATGTTGTTGCCATTACCACAGGAACAGCTCAGTATAGTGCTGTTCTGCTATCCTTCTATTGCCTTTAGAGAACCTATAAATAAGGTGTGGAGCAGCCTATCTGCATAAATAAACCTATTCATATAGGTCTGTATGACTTAATTAAAACTAGCATTCCATGGGAAAAACACCAAGATGAGAAGTGAGCAGTACTAATTACAAGCTTTAAAGCGAAGAGTAAAAAGTAAAGTGGGTATTACTGTTATCAACAGTAAGTATCATGAGTGAAGAGAACAAGACTATTTCCAAAGAACATACAGAGCACATACCACTAATATTTGAACTTCTGTGCAGACACAGTAGTTTCAATGCAGAAGAGATGCAAAGACAAACGGTGGTAAGAAATCAAATTAATTCCAATTACTCTATAACAAGCCATGTGAGATCAAAGAGTCCCTCACACCAAAATATTCGGAAAATATCCCCAGAAAATCTCTGAACTGTTATTGATAGAGTTTAGGTTCACACTGTACTGCACTTATTAACATTTAAAGAGAGCCACCATTAATTACACTAAGCAGAAATTTTTTCCATGTCTTTCTGAATTACCTTACAAACATCTAATGAGAAAATTTCTCTTCATATAACAGCTTCATCAGCATCTCACAGTGTTTCTGGCCCTACCTGATAAATTGTTGCCCTACAATGACAATGTTAGGGGCCTTGGTACACAACAAGCAGAAAGATATGTATGTTCAGTAAACTACACAAAAAATTAGTAATGTTATATCTCAGTAAGGAACTTGAAACTTTTAGCACAGATCAGGAGCATATAGAGGAACTCTGGCTCAAGTTTAAAAGAATAGTTGACCACACTCTGGATAAATATGTACCCAGTAGAAAAGTTCATAATGGGAGGGAACCTCCATGATACACAACCTCTGTAAAGAAATTTCTAAAGAAACCGAGGTTACTGCATAAGGTGTAAAATGAAGCATAGAGCTATAGGTAGAGATGCTGAATGAAATGCACTTGGCTGTCAAGAAAGCAATGTGTGCTGCCTACAGTGACCACCACAGCAGAAAACTGTCAAATGACATTTCACAAAATCCAAAGAAATTCTGCTCATATGTGAAGGCTGTTAGTGGCACCAAAGTTAGCGTCCAGTCCCTAGCGAATGAGACAGGAGCTGAAACTGAAGGTAGCAAAGCAAAAGCTGAACTGCTTAACTGTATTTTCAAATGTTCCTTTACAGAGGAAAACCCAGAAGAACTGTCCCAATTTAATCCTCCTACCACTGAAAAGATGAATGAAATAAGTGTTAGTGTCAGTGGTATTGATGAACAGCTAAAATCATTAAAACTGAACAAAGCTCCAGGCCCTGATGGAATCACTGTCGAATTCTATAATGAATGTGTGGCTGAGGTAGCCCCTATTCTAACTATAGTCTACCATAGATCCCTTGAACAAAAAAATGGCCCTGTTCTTGGAAAAAGGCACATGTCACACACCTCTACCAGATGGGTAGCAAATATGATTCATATAACTACCATCCAATATCCTTGACATCAATTTGTTGTAGAATATTAGCAAATATTCTGAACTTAAACATAATGAGATATCTTGAACAGAATGACTTCCTCAATGGCAACCCGTATGGCTTCCGAAAACATCAATCATGTGAAAACCAACTCACACTTATCTCACATGACATACTGAAAGCTTCGGATCAGAGCAAATAGGTAATGCAGTATTTCTTGATTTCTGAAAAGCATTTGACTCGCAAGTAACACCATCCAAGTGCCATCTCTGATTCCGATACACTGCAAATATGTTACAGTCTAGGTCAAAATATGAGGCACACATTTTTTTATATGTGCCAATATGGCCATTGAAATGGTGAAAACCCTCCCAAAGAAACTGCAGTTGTTAACTGTTTGAGCATACAGTTGAAAGAGTAGGAGATATAACAAGTTGCTACTGTACTTTACAACTGTGCAATCACATTTTTAAACATTTTGAAATATTTCGAAATCCTCCTCTCACCTCAAAGTTTTTGAAATGGTAAAAAGTTCATGTGTAGTAAACCTAACAGTATATCCGACAACAAATTCAACCATATATGATAAAGTTACACCCCGAAGATGCAGTAGTCAGATATAAGTTGGAAGGACATGTGCACTCTGTACACCACCGTATGGCACTTGCCACACATGGAAATATAGTGTTGGTTGCAATTTCACAGTGCAACCATAAAAGATGGGCTCCTGAAAAATTTAATTGAAAAATAAGGTCTCACTCTCTGTTGAGTCCGGGTATAACCAAAGTGAAGGTAGCGAGAGGCTATTACCGTTTTGTTTTTTCGTGGTCTTTGTTTTAAAGGTTTGTTGTTTGTTTTGTTTAATTTCTTTGGCTGTTTGACATCTATTTTGTTATTTTATGATATTTTGGTTGTGTTGCATTATTTTTGATAGTTGGTGCAATAATGAGTGGACATTGTATTATCTATTGCAAAGATGTGCTGCATACACAAACACACTGTGCACCACACACACCTGATTATTGGAATATTATTCCACAGTTTACAATATGTATCACAATTTTAAAGACATAATTATCAGGTTTTTCTGTGATGTATCTGCTCTTGAACCACGCATACATAAACATGTTCACAAATCAAGGAGATGAGAACTGATTATGAATCAAAGATTGAATTTCCAGGGTATTATTCCTCAAGTGCCATATAGTAGTAGTACAGCAGAGAACTGTTTTAGAAAATTCTTCCACAGTTTGAAAGTGTGAACATCAAGAGAGAGAGAGAGAGAGAGAGAGAGAGAGAGAGAGAGAGAGAGAGAGAGTGTGTGTGAGTGAGTGAGTCTGTGTGTTAATAGGGAAGTATAATAGAATGACTTGTTATTGCTCTAGTTGTTGAGAACAATCAACGCATGATACATATCAGACCTATATGAAAGTTTTAGTTCAATAAAAAAGTTGAAAAAAGGAACCTGTTCTTCTGAAAATAATTAGCATTCAGACAGAAGTCCAGAACACTATACAGTTAGCCACTGCCACAAATGAAGCTACAATAAAAAGAACTTGGACCACCACTGTATAGTTGTTCAACATAAAATGTTTTGACGATACCAGGATTTTTGTCTGACTTATCACTTATTTCACCTTTGGCAACGGTTGTTGGTACAGAAAGTAATGAGTAAAGTCAATAACAGGGTGGGTAAGACAGTTCAAAGGTTGGAGGAAGGCAACAGCTTTCTATCTCTAGTAGGACCATGCATAGTAAAGCACTGTGGTGTTCCAACAAATCTCTGGCTAGAAGATTGTGTATTATAAAGAGGTATAGCATAAAAAATATTATGCCCGATAAAAGTCAGCATCCTCCCATTATCTGCATTTGCTACTCTACGTACTACTGTCATAGCTGACCTGAAGAGGTGTGCACTACCTAACAGAATTCTTCAACTAATTACAACAGTTTAATGAAAGTGTTGAGCAAACTACACTCATGCAAGTTATGTTTAATACTAAAAACAATAAATATAAATATTGCTTACTTCTGATAGTCATTTGTTTGTATTCTTCCTCTGAAGGGCAGGTGAAATTATCTCTCCAATAAAGTTCCATACCTTGCCCACGATGAAGCTCCAAAAGTTGCTCAGTGTAAACAGTGGTTGCCTCTGGGTGACCCAGCCCTAATACTCTCTCCAGAGCAATGAAGAAAACATAATTTGCTGCGTTTATTGTGCTAGCTACCCCATAAATTGAATGAGCAACAGGGATTCCTCGCCTTAGCACAGAATTATCTTGAATGTCATCAATACTGAAAGAATATTAGAAAAGTTTTTACAGAATACTACTTTACACTGACTCATTTGCATTTTGTATTTTAAAGTATACTTACAGAAGACTTGAATTATGTAACATTTGAACAATGTCTCCAACAGCATTCAATTTGTCAGCTGGTATTTTAAGCCAATAATTGAATGCATGAGCTAATTTTGCTCTTATTTGCTTCCCTGGAACCTGTAGGATGTACTTGAAGGGCTGCAATAATTTCTGAAAGGAAAATACCTTATTAAACAACAATTTAACCAGTTTCAGTAACTTTGAAGCAAAGGTATGAAATACAATAAATTATCTTTCACTTACTTCTCAATGGTGTAAGTTCAACTTTAAAATAGTAGGCCGCACTTTCAATTATTTTGTTTCACAGTTTTCTGAATATGGGGATATAAATTTATCTACTATTTTCATGTGGGTATAAATCAGTTACATATCTTATGATTGATACAGCTTTCACTGCTAAGCACTATGATACAGCTTTTATTGCTAAGCACCATGACGACTCCAAACGTTTACAAAACTTTCTGGTGCCAATTTCTTTTATGACATGTGGCCTATCATAATGACTGTCATGGTTTTAAAATAAAAGTACCCACAACAAAAGCCTAGATAAAACTTCTTAGTAAAATTTTGTGTGTGTGCTTTGTAAAAAACACAAAAATGTACATAATATGCACACAAAACAATAATTAATAAGAAATTTGGGTCAATGGATGGGTGCAATTTCACCCATCTGCTTTGAACAGTGACATACCTAAGTTGTGTTGCATGATGACACTGAGGCGCAGTGCGTTAGAAATGGATTGTGTTTGCAAAGGATGTATTGGAGTAAGTGGTTGCACACTCGAAGAGTGTGGTGCTTATTTATAAATTGTCAGTGATGTTAGTGAGGTACTAACCTTAGTGTTGTGTGTTACTTGATGTTGTGGGTGTTCATTTTTTGTTTCCTTGGCAGTATGTTGTTTCAGAATCATTAGTTATTGGCGACTGATTTATTTTTTTATTTTGAAATCATTAGTTCGTGGCATTGTTAATGGTTTGAAAGCTGCCCCCTCCATCTTTCCCCCGTTCCCCCCCCCCCCCCCCCCTATCTATGGATGGTACAACGAAGTTAACTAGTCATTGGTTGGTTGGCCACTTGGCGAAACATGCAAATTGACAAGAGCCAAGTTTCTGCTCCTCAAACTGGCTACAAGTATAGGCGGCAATGTTTTTAATGGATTTCAGTAATGGTTATTTTATTTGTGTGTGTGTGGGGGGGGGGGGGGGCGGAGAAGGGCCAGGGGGAGGTACCAGATATTATTGGTTTCCTTTGAGTTATACTGGTCAAATGAAACATTTGCTTCCAGATTTTTGTGTTCTTTTTGTTCAGTTTATTCTCGAGGATTTTGTGTTTATTTTTCAGTATTGTTTTAGAATGGTGACATCATTACTCTATATTTAGATTGTCCCCACCCAGGACCGTTTATTTTCTGCCCCATTAGTTTCATTTTATGGCTGAAGTGAAATGTTTTGCACAGTTAAATATCTCTGTTCACAGGTGTATTTGGTGAATGTACAGTTGCCACTTTGTATACACTGGGAACAGGGGTGTCCACCACATTGAAGATGTCATAGGTCAAAGGTGACAGGTGGAATCTGACACCTCTTTACTGCCAAAAATTCTGTTCTTCCCATAAATGTTAGAAAGTATAAAACATGGGACTTCCTCATCCTCAGATTCTTATCAGTGCCATTTCCTCATTTTAATGAATCTTATCAACAAAATTCTGCAATCATCATCTTCAGTCAACATATTTCAGTTAAATGAAAATGTGGGGTTACAACAGCTGCCAAATAAATGTCTATTTTTTAAAAATTGTTTGACCCAATAAAAACACTAGTAATTACATAAAGTCTCTGTTAGACACAGAAATGCCAGTACCTTCATATTTTTATTACTGAAACAACGTTACTATGTACCAGTTCAAATGAATTTTCTATACAAACAAAACTTTCCATACCTTCCAAGGGCAAAAACACGAGTCCTAATCCACATTTTAAAAAGTTACCCTCTGTTTACTCAATTTAAAACCAATCAATCAAAAATCAGTGACATCAATATCATACATAAAAATCAAATTATGGGAGAAGCTCGCTCATTCTATTCAGCCTTGCTTTCACAGCGGGCATGGTGTCTGGTGCAACAGACATAAATAGCAGGAACGTGCTTTACCTTAGTTACTTTGAATCCAAATTAGAAATGGTTTAATTTGTGTGTGTGTGTGTGTGTGTGTGTGTGTGTGTGTGTGTGTGTGTGTGTGTGTGTGTGTGTGTGTGTGTGTGTGTGTGTGTGTGTGTGGGGAGGGGGGGGGGGGAAGGAGGGAATTCAGGTCACACTCAGGAATCCTACTACCTCAGAAAAGAATCATTAGAAAAATGTGTTCTGCCTCTACGAGAACATCCTGTCTCCCACTCTTCAAGAACCTAAAAATAATTACCTATCTCTGCATTGCACTTATTTGAGATTATCATCTTAGCACACCCTAGTGCTGAGGTAATGGAAGAAAACTATTTCAAACATACATACAACACTAGACACAAAGAAACTTTCATGCTTCCTTACACATCACCTAAAACTCTTTATCAACATACACTCAAGTACATGGGGAATAAACGTCAACAATAAACTCAAGGACAGAGACATGCTAAGCTTGGAGATGGGTTCACTGAAGCGAAAGGTATATAAACCTCTGGCTCAAAATTGCCATTACTCAGTTGAGTAATTTATGAACGATGAGATCATATTTAACACTGTGAGAATTTAACGCCATGGTGCTGTGTATAATACTGTGTGTACAAAATAAAGTCTCTATTTTAAAAATTCTAAAGTCATTCAACGCGTCACGCAAGACTGGCTGGTTAGTTTCATGTTCCATGAATCGTTTACATGATTAATCGTAGTGCGGAACAAGTCACTTTACATTCACATTGCAAATTTATCTGTAAACTTGGCTATAATGTGATCGGTTACAAGCGGTTGTTTACTTCTTTTACATAGAGATGCGTCTGATGTTATGACACAATACCTCGCGATACAATAAGACCTACACAATGACAACACACTTGTTGTCACCATCATCAAGGATTATCATACTGTCATATCCTGTTAACGCATGTTATGTGTGCTGTATGTCATATTTTGGCCTACTGATTGGCACTGTTATTACCTTGACAAACCCTATATCATTGTGAGCTGATATTTGGATAAATAAACATAAATAAATAAAGAGGCATTCAGCCAAACTCACTTCATCTTGGTCTCTTTCACCAGTTTTACTGTATGGCATTCCATTTTCTTTTTGGTGTCCGTCCATTCTTCTTCCAGCAAAAGCAACGAACAATACAATATTTGACAGACGACTTCTTGTTTACATCACAGATTCGCCGGTATCAAAGATTATACATATATAGCTTGAGCGTCAAAGACATTGACAGGAATCACAGACCTACGCTCTGGTAGCGAACACTGTCCTGAATCGCTACTGCACACCCTATTTCACTGCGAGATAGTTTATCGTGTGCCTGTAGCGCATGCGCAGTCGAGACACGAGGCCGTAACGAAATCGCGTCATAGCCAAAGCATATGCGGAGCAGGGCAGTCCTGTTTTGTTCCGAAGCTTGTTACTGACAGCATGTTTACAAAACGCTTTTCGTTCAGAGCGTAATGTAATCACATGTGACGTAACACATGCAGACTCTGCGTCATCATACGCGGCTTAGAGCATTAAATTGAGTCTACGTGTCACAATATCAAATGCTGCATAGCTAGGAGAATGATTGGATAGACCATGGAATGCAAATCGAATAAAACTGGATGCTGAATTTCCATAGACGCTGTTCGTAATCTACCGTTATGACAAAAATATTATAATTACAGAAATATATTTCAGTGTCTTCATACTACTTTGATATTAAAGTTAGAGGAGGTATTTCAAATTAGTATATGTATGCGATTCTATTTGTACAGTTGCTTAACAGTAACTAATCAAATAAAGAAACATCTAGATTAAATTGGCGTACCAATCACATTTACTTTCAAAAAAGAAACAGGCTGTGGAAAATTCTAAGCGAGAGATCGCCTACTTCTTGTATTACATCTATATGAATGTAACTGATAGTAAAGTACCAAAATGAAATGTCCACCCTAGCCGTTCCTGTGAGGACAAAGAGGCAAGATAATTTAACCATGACCTCTACTGAATCTTGCAGTGGCTTTGCCGAAGTGGTAACACCAGTTCCCCGAAGTTAAGCAAGGTGGGGCTTGGTTAGCATTCGGATGGGTAATTATCCAAGTCTGCTGAGTGCTGTTGGCAAGGTGGGAGGGGTAGGGGGGGGGGGGTGTACTTGTGACCCTAATTGAGAATTAGCGACCAGTAGTGCGGTGTGCTGACGGTATGTGCCTTCCGAAGCCTGTTAGGATGGAGTTTTAGTTCTATAGAATCTATCCCGAGCATAAAACTGTGAGATATCTAGGAGCAAGTGGTATGAACAGGGGAGACCCCACAAAATGTGTTCTTCATTTCATTAGTGGAAGGAAGAAATAAATAAGCTTTCTTGTAGGTAATTACAACAGCAAAGGAATGTAGGAGAGCAAGAATCATACTTGGTAATAACACAAAAACATAAGTAATGTCCACCAGGAAAACAGGAAAAGGATGAACTGTGAATATAGTTCCGTTGATTACTTCAAATACTCCACAGTGTATGAGAGAAAATCACCCACAGCTAGGAAGGACAGGTACAGAATGCGATAATGGCAGTTCTGCAGTAGACTTTGTAATGATAACTTAGATAAAATTTTATATTCCTGCATAGTAATACACACTATTAAAAATTAACCCTTCAGTGTGCTGTTCTGCAGATGTGCTAAGCACAATTTTAACTCTTTTTTTCATCGTCGTCCTTGAAGATTAAAACTGGTAACTGCGTTGCAGATGGGAAACGTTGTTTTATGAAAGTAACAGAAAAGAATTTGCTACTAGAATGTGCTAATGAGTTCATGATGCGACAATGTGTGTTGCTCTGTGCAGCATTCTCAGTCTGAAACACCTTGCTCTATTTTGATGACTGTTGGTAGTTGTAAGCAAGAACACACGAACGTAAAAATTATATATAATGCTTCTGTAGCCCTTGGAGAGTATACTGTCCAGATCAACTTCTATTTCTACTAATACAGGCATACTATATGAATAAATGTTGTCTTCATATGTGTAACAGAGAGTAGTAGTGCCCCTACCCACACTCGAATGATAACAGATTAGAGTTTCCTTCATTCTGCTTTCTTCTACTTTCGTGTCCCAGTTCAAGTGTTTAGTGGAGTCATTCTTGTACTTTGGAAGTTGATGATGTAATGCGATGACTTATGAAGAATTCATGGGCCTAGAATGTCCGTCTGATAGTGAAGAAGGGTTAGATTTTGACGATTCAGATGTGATTGTAAATGATCTGGAAATACCGACAGCGAGCTGGAGACTACCATAGGAACTTGTTGCTGATGTACCGACAGTACTAGCTTATGAAAAACACAGAAATATAAAGACAAATCGAAGGGTTTGGAAAAATGAAGTGCTTCGTTTGTAAATGACCTCGTAGCAGCTGCGCGGAAATGCATGAACTTCAGAGCCGTAGTTACAGACAGCACAAGCTAGCGGTGCCCGGCATCCGCCGGCGGACCCGCTGGTTTACTGTTAGGCCAAATTTTAGCAACGGTGCGAGTGCACAGGTGCGCAGAACACAAAGCGGGGGGCGAGTGCGAGCTGAGCAACGGCATGGGGTAAAAATTTCTTCAGCAGTCTGATTCTGCTTGAACGCAGGCCACGTTGGTCGAGTTTATTTCGGGCTCCTCACAGCGCTTATGGGATAATTTTATCAGCGCCTTCCGTTTGTCCGTCTCGTTTCATCACTACCGCGAAGTACACTGGAAGCGAGGTGTAGCAAAGCTAATGCAGTGAGCGCTCAGCTACGATCTACTCTCTTCTGCAAGAAGGAAGTTAGTACCAAGACTAAGTTATCTGTGCACCGTTCAATCTTTCGACCAACTTTGTTGTATGGGAGCGAAATCTGGGTGGATTCAGGTTACCTTATCAACAAGGTTGAGGTTACGGATATGAAAGTAGCTAGGATGATTGCAGGTACTAGTAGATGGGAACAATGGCAGGAGGTTGTCCACAATGAGGAAATCAAAGAAAAACTGGGAATGAACTCTATAGATGTAGCAGTCAGGGCGAACAGGCTTAGATGGTGGGGTCATGTTACACGCATGGGAGAAGCAAGGTTACCCAAGAGACTCATGGGTTCAGCAGTAGAGGGTAGGAGTAGTCGGGGCAGACCAAGGAGAACGTACCTGGATTAGATTAAGAATGATTTTGAAGTAATAGGTTTAACATCAGAAGAGGCACCAATGTTAGCACTGACTAGGGGATCGTGGAGGAATTTTACAAGGGGGCTATGCTCCAGACTGAACGCTGAAAGGCATAATCAGTTTTAAATGATGATGATGATGATAAAATATTTCATACCTCTACAACTGGACATGCACTAAAATCGAAATTTTTCATGTCAAAGGTAGATTTCCCATAAGGCCCAACCTTTCTCTTGAGCAGTTGAATGGAGACTTACTGTTTCCCGCCATATCCAGGGAGGGGTTGTGGTGGGGTTGGTTATTGTCTTAGGAATGGGAGGGATAAGTTGGGAGGCTAACAGCTCCCTCTGGTGGGTGTTGTATGAACAAGCCCACTCAGGCAATGCACGTCAAGGCGAACATCCACAGCTCTGAGTTAGGTTACTGGAGGTAGCCAACTGAGCTATAAATAAATAAATACCCTGCCTTTCTCTTCAATAACAGAATGACCGTTACCCATCAAAAATAAATGAAGTACACTAACCTAATCTTCCTCTCTGGCAGCTGGACAGAGACTGACCATTTCTCGCCATTTCCAGAGGTGACATCATAGGAGGGGAGGGGGTGGGAGACGTCATATGAGTGGGGGAGTTAGGTTAGTGGAGATAACCAATTGACCTATTTCCATCAAAATATCCCACCACCTCCGGCAGTGGAGTTGGTTGCGACATCATAGGGGTATGGAGAAAACTCATTTTCAATATATTATTTGGTCTCATACCTCCATTGATGACGTAATGCGATGACTTATGAAGAATTCATGGACCTAGAATGTCCGTTTGATAGTGAAGAAGGGTTAGATTTTGACGATTCGGATGTAATTGTAAATGATCTGGAATCTGCAAATAGCGACAGCGAGCTGGAGACTACCATAGGAACTTGTTGCTGATGTACCGATAGCACTAGCTTATGAAAAAAACAGAAAGATAAAGACAAATCGAAGGGTTCGGAAAAATGAAGTGCTTCGTTTGTAAATGACCTAGTGGCAGCTGCGCCGCTATGCATGAACTTCAGAGCCGTAGTTACAGACAGCACAAGCTAGCGGTGCCCGGCATCCGCCGGCGGACCCGCTGGTTTATCGTAGGCCAAATTTTGGCAACGGTGCAATGTGCACAGGTGCGCAGGACACAAAGCGGGGGGCCAGTGCGAGCTCAGCAACAGCATGGTGTAGAAATTTCTTCAGCAGTTTGATTCTGCTTGAACGCAGGTCACGTTGGTCGAGCTTATTTCGGGCTCCTCACAACGCTTATGGGATAATTTTATCAGTGCCTTCCGTTTGTCTGTCTTGTTTCATCACGACCGCGAAGCACACGGCGCCCTGCGGGTCGGGAAGGCAGTTACCAGTTCAGTTCAATCAGAGAAAATCACCCACAGCCAGAAAGGACAAGAACAGAATGCGATCGTGACAGTTCTGCAGTAGACTTTGTAACGACAACTTAGATAAAATTTTATATTCTTGTATAGTAATACACAGGCAATGGCCTTGCCGCAGTGGATTCACCGGTTCCCGTGAGATCACCGCAGTTAAGCACTGTCGGGCGTGGCCGGCGCTTGGATGAGTGACCATCCAGCTGCCATGCGCTGTTGCCATTTTTCTGGGTGCACTCAGCCTCGTGATGCCAATTGAGGAACTACTCGACCGAATAGTAGCGGCTCTGCTCAAAGAAAACCATCCCAACGACCGGGAGAGCGGTGTGCTGACCACATGCCCCTCCTATCCGCATCCTCAACTGAGGATGACACGGCGGTCGGATGGTCCCGATGGGCCACTTGTGGCCTGAAGACGGAGTGTTTTTTTTTATAGTAATACACACTATTAAAAATTAATTCTTCACTCTGCTGCTTTGCAGATGTGCAAAGCAAAATTCCAACTCCTTTTTCATTATTGTCCTTGAAGATTAAAACTGGAAACTGCCTTGCAGATTTGAAATGTTGCTTTATGAAAGTAACAGAAAAGAATTTGCTACTAGGATGAGCTACTGAGTTCATGAAGTCGCGTGATTGGACAATTGGACAATTGGCTAGAGACAGTACCTGTAGCAGACATAACCACTGAGGCCATCGTAACTGCCCTTGTTGACACGTGGATGGCATGTTTCGGATGCCCCAGTCACATCACAGCAGACCAAAGTCGCCAATTTTAGTGAGTGCTGTTCACACACATTGTACAACTAAGTTACGTTCATTTGCACAGAAACACTAGCTACCACCCAGCGTCTAATGGCAAGGTGGAGCGGCTCCATAAGGAGTGTACATCCACCAAGAACAGTGTTCGTGCAGGTCGATAGACACATAAAGAATTACACCGCTACCTCAGCTTGCTGAACTATTATTGGGATCATATCCCTAAAAGTGCCACTATGCAGGAACTGCTGACAGCTGATCAACACGGCCCTCCTGTGATGGGACTCCCATGTGCTGGACAGATGCAGTGGAAGAAAGCTTTGCTGAAACCAAGTGGAAGTGGAAGTGGCACAGCTCACTCACCCAGTGTATGACCCTGAAGTGGACATAGTTGTGGATGCTAGCCTGACCGCCATACGCGCAGTGCTTCAGCATTGCATCGCTGGTAGCTGGCAGCCACGCAGCTTCTTCTTATGAAATCGATACCTGTGGAGGCGGTAAAATACTTCCACCTGTCAGTAGAAGCCCCTTCCTTCATTATTTACACCGATCACAAGCCCATCACTCACGTGTTATGTGTCAACAACAGCAAATGTTCGCTGCACCAATCCTGGCAGTTGGAGTATATGTCGCAGATCTCCACAGACATTCGCCAAATTTCCACGGTAGACAATGCCATCACCGACTGCTTGTCCCATGCTTGTGCCATTGTCTCCCCTCCTGTGAATTTTGAGGACATTGCCCAAGAACAGAAGACAGACAAACATCTGGACAACCTCTGGCATTAGGCCTCCAATGGCCTATGATTTGAACTAGTGCTCATTCATGGCTCCACCTGTAAGATAAGGTGCGACGTATCCACAGGCACGCACTGCCTGTTTGTCCCAGACAAATTCTAGCACAGTGCTTTTGACTGCACCCATGGAATTCACATCCTGTGTTGCTGATCGCTGCATGTTTCACCTGGGCAGGATTCTGGAAAGACTTCTGTCAATGGGCACGCACTTGTACTGCATGTTATTGTGCCAGAGTCAGGAGGCACATCCATGCACCTGTAGCGCCTTGCCTGATGTGACTCATCACTTTTTGCATGTTCCCTCTGTGCATGTCCATGCGCATGTCCACATTGATATTGTGGGCCCGCTTCCTTTACCCCATAGGAAGTGGTACCTGCTAATGACGATGGACTATTTCACTCGTTGGCTGGAGACAGCACCTGTAGCGGACATCACCACCGAGAGCATCGTCATTGCTCTTATTGACACGTGGATGGCATGTTTTGGATGCCCCAGTCACATCACAGCATACCAAAGTCGCTGATTTTAGTGAGTGCTGTTCACACACATCGTACAACAGTGTGTGACGTTCATTTGCACAGACCCACTATCTGCTACCCAGCGTCTAATAGCATGGTGGAGCGGCTCCATAAGGGGCTGAAAGCCACCCTAACTTACCTTGACACTATCTGGACAAAAGCACTCCCAGTGGTACTACTCAGGTTGTGAATAAACTGCTGATCTCAACTACAGACAACAACTCGCCATTCCAGAGGATTTCATGTTGGAAGTACTACCATCACATGAGCCCATAAACCCACTATTGGTAGAATGTCTGTCCACCCATATGGCTGGCCTCTGACCATCTGCACCGATATGGCATGAGACCAGCAAAATATTTGTACATACTCATCTACAGTGATTACATACATAATGTCGTCACCACTTTAGCTGCTCAACTCGGACCCACACGATGTGATCATCCATGATGAACAACATTCGACATCTAGTGTAAACAGAATGCTGACTAAAGCCTTGATCAACCAAGTCAGGCCAGCTTACATCTTGTCCACTCCAGCAGCTGATCATTTCTTCAACACAGCTGAAGATGATGTGTTGACAGACAACACTTGCCCCTCTACCAGTCAGGGAGGCCCTCCAGCAAAGCCCATGCACATACCTGCACTCGCTGGTGGTGCATAGATGCCGTCACCCCAACTCCTCCCATGATGGAAATACCGGAAAACAATCTGTGTCTAGCTGCTGGAGAAGAAGGTTAGGTTAGTGTACATTATTTATTTTTAGTGTTTAATGGTAATTCTGTGCTGGAGAGAAGGCAGGGTATTTTATTTATTTATTTATAGCTCAATTGGGGTACCTCCTAACTTGGAGACGTGTGTTCTCCGTGACCTGCAAGGGCCAACTGAACTAGTTCCCACTGCATCCACCAGAGTGCACTGTTGGCCTTCCCTCCTCCCTCGACTCCTATGACATTAAACTGCTCTCCACCACCACCACTCTTCCCCTGGAAATGGTGGGAAACGGTCAGGCTGTGTTGTGCTGCAGCAGCTGCAGGTTAGGTTACTCTAGTGTACTTTATTTATTTTTGGTGGAAAACTGAATTGAAAATCGCTACCAATTACACATCTATACGTCAGTGCTACACAATGAGTGGCTAAATTCGCCATACGGCTCAAAATTGACGATATAACACAACTAGTACATGCTGCTAGAAAAAAATTCACAGTACTACCCAAGAATGGTAGCAGATGGACTCAGAATAAATAGTAATCCTGCATAGGACGCTCTCTTGATCTAAAAATCGAAATAAATCTTTTTCCTCAAATTGTGATTTGTCGAGAAAAAGACTTGGTCTGAAACGATAACTGAAACAACCCCCAAAAGTGGTATACAAATAGAAATCACGGAGAAATAAGAACTGCAGTGTTATTAAAAGATCGGATTGCACGTATTTGCTACTGGTAATAACGCTAAGCTGCACAAAGAGTAACTCCATTAGACCTGTAAATTACAGCCATATGCTTTGGGATATAAAAACAACACAAAATATTTTGTAAATTACTGGGTGCTAGCACAGTGAATTTTAAAAGCTACTACTACACACAACACTCGTAATCGTGTATTTAACACACAATGTGACACAGGGTGAGGTCCTGCGCTGCCGTATGGAGACGCATCATCTTGAGTGATGCTGCTACTCGCTCAATGCCCTGTGTTTGTCTGAAGCCTGTGGAGGAGCTGCCACACAAGCTTCTGACTCTCGCACTACCTGACTGCCACTGGCAGAATTATTGCGGGACACTCCAAGCGGCCCCTATATGAGACACCATGAAGTGTCCGGTTACAATGTCACAAGAGTGACGTGGTCCGTTCTATGGGATCCAAACACAAATATGCACTCAACCTGACTTTTGTAAATGTATGAGAGCAAACAGAAGCTGTCACCGGTCTAGAACAATAGCACACTTTTACAACACCTATGTTTGTGTGTGTGTGTGTGTGTGTGTGTGTGTGTGTGTGGTCCTCTCCCTTCATAAATAAGGGACGCTGTCGATCATTTTCTCAGACAATGTCCTTTCTGAGACACACCTCTCTAAACTCTCCACTGTCAAAACTTTCAACAGCAACGTTCAATAACATGGCTGCTTCCAGAGCATTCTGACATTAATGCTAAAGGCTCTCCCAGCAGAGAGAGGGGTAATACACTACTGGCCATTAAAGTTGCAACACCAAGAAGAAATGCAGATGATAAACGGGTATTCATTTGACAAATATATTATACTAGAACTGACATGTTATTACATTTTCACGCAATTTGGTTGCATAGATCCTCAGAAATCAGTACCCAGAACAACCACCTCTGGCCGTAATAACGACCTTGATACGCCTGGGCATTGAGTCAAACAGAGCTTGAATGGCGCGTACAGGTACAGCTGCCTATGCAGCTTCAACATGATATCACAGTTCATCAAGAGTAGTGACTGGCGTATTGTGAAGAGCCAGTTGCTCGGCCACCATTGACCAGGCGCTTTCAGTTGGTGAGAGATCTGGAGAATGTGCTAGCCAGGGCAGCAGTCGAACATTTTCTGTATCCAGAAAGGCCCGTACAGGACCTACAACATGCAGTCGTGCATTATCCTGCTGAAATGTAGGGTTTCGCAGGGATCGAATGAAGGGTAGAGCCACGGGTCGTAACACATCTGAAATGTAACGTCCACTGTTCAAAGTACCGTCAATGCGAACAAGAGGCGACCGAGACGTGTAACCAATGGCACCCCATACCATCAAGCCAGGTGATACGCCAGTATGGCGATGACGAATACACGCTTCCAATATGCGTTCACCGCGATGTCGCCAAACACGGATGCGACCATCGTGATGCTGTAAACAGAACCTGGATTCATCCGAAAAAATGACGTTTTGTCATTCGTGCACCCAGGTTCGTCGGTGAGTACACCATCGCAGGCGCTCCTGTCTATAATGCAGCCTCAAGGGTAACCGCAGCCATGGTCCTCGAGCTGATAGTCCATGCTGCTGCAACCGTCATAGAACTGTTCGTGCGGATGGTTGTTGTCTTGCAAACGTCCCCATCTGTTGACTCAGGGATTGAGACGTGGCTGCACGATCCGTTACAACCATGCGGATAACATGCCTGTCATCTCGACTGCTATTGATACGAGGCCGTTGGGAACCAGCACGGCTTTCCGTATTACCCTCCTGAACCCACCGATTCCATATTCTGCTAACAGTCATTGGATCTCGACCAACGCGAGCAGCAATGTCGCGATACGATAAACCGAAATCGCGATAGGCTACAATGCGACCTTTATCAAAGTCGGAAACGTGATGGTACGCATTTCTCCTCCTTACACGAGGCATCACAACAACTTTTCACCAGGCAACGCCGGTCAACTGCTGTTTGTGTTTGAGAAATCGGTTGGAAACTTTCGTCATGTCAGCACGTTGTAGGCGTCGCCACCGGCGCAAACCTCGTGTGAATGCTTTGCAAAGCTAATCATTTGCATATCACAGCATCTTCTTCCTGTCGGTAGCACGTCATCTTCGTGGTGTAGCAATTTTAATGGCCAATAGTGTACCTGTCAATACCAAATAGTCCTTCGTAAACAAAAGTCCTGTCTAGAACATCTCACGAACGCTGTGGGAAATTCAAATACCGGGAAAGTAAGAAACTTACAGACACGGCCCGGCTTATCCACATATCCGCCATAACTAGCTGATGCCATCTGTAGAGTCAGCCACCAGTCCCAGCTCCTGGGCCGTACACCACGCCATCCAGGTGCCACGAGTCTTAGCGCTGGCATGCGCATTGCACCGTTAGGCCGTATGTATCAAAAGACAATGGAATTCATGGCACAAACCTACAGACGAGAAAACTGTGAACGAAAACAGTGCACCATCCTACTCGGGAGGAAAAAAATTGCAATGTTAACAAGAATCACGAAAATTACCTCACTATCCAGAAGAAGCTTCGAATACTGCGTCCCACTGCCGTGCGCCTTTCATGAAATGGAACGGAACCGCTGTACACAGTGCGAGGGGTAGCTGGTTCCTGTCCACTCCTCAGTGGGGTATCTTGTAACAAACAACATGTCCAGTGAAAAGACCTGCTGGATGGTGAGAGAGTGTGAGTGAGACTGTGTGTGTGAGAGAGATAGGGAGAGAGAGAGAGATTTGTCTCACTCTGACAGACAAGTGTGACGTCACGGTTCACACCACCTTACAGTCGAACAAGGGATTTTACATGTCAAAAAACCTACGTTTTTGCTTCATCAATCGTGAATTAATTTAGCGATATCAACTGCAATATCTAATTTTACACGACAAAAAATGACGATATTTGTGATACTTTTATGCTGAAATGATCGAGTAGCTTATGAAAATACCCAGAATTTCATGTATTTTCACATGGTTTTCGGAATATCACACAATTTACGCGACTGTTCTCGATATCAATCACATAGCAGTATGCTGCCAATCGCCAGCACAGTATAATTCAGAAGGTAAAGAATGGAAATTATGTCTCTAAAGAGACGAAACTTCAGCGTGGTACATGCTGCAGACCATTGAGTAGCTAGAAACTTAACTTGCCTGAGAAGATTTTTACGTGAAAACTCGAAAATAGAGGAAACTGGTAGTTCCACTCATATCTTTTAAGGAATACCGATGTCAATGACGTTACAGATTCAAGATTATCCTTATACTTTACAAAATCATCTAAGGTTTTAATACTTATAAATCGTTTCTCATGTCTAGAGGACCAATAAATGTCTCTTCCACGAGTGTTTCTTCATCTTGATGCAAGCAACACATCACAATCAATGTTCCCTCAACCAAATAAAGACAGTAAATGCATAGAACGCCAGGCATGACGATTGTGGCTCTGGAAATATCAATTTCCCATATACTAGGGTTGGAACTTTAATAGTGGCAACTATTTATTTACAGCTCGTACAAAATAGATATGAGTTTCAAAGTTTTACTGATCTTCAAAGTAGTCACCAGCATTGTGTATAACCCGCTGCTAGCGATGTGGAAGTCGTAGGATACTCTTAGCAGTGTCAGTCGTGTTGACAGTTCAAGCGGCGCGGTCTGTTGCCCGACGAATTTGTAGCAGTTCTGAAGCGAATGCTGTGAAGTGTTTCCTTCAGCTTAGAAATCGAGTTGACCTCACGAGGGCTTAAGTCAGGGGAGCACAATAGGTGATATAGCACTTAGCAGCCCTATCAGTCAAACAAATCAGTAACAGCTTGCACTATACGTGCTTGAGCATTGTCCTGCGAAATGGTGCTCAGGTCCTGCAAAAAGTGTCATCTCCTCTGTCTCTATGCTGTTAATTTTTGGAATACAATCTACGACCAGCTTGAGCATTGTCCTGCAACATGGTAGTCAGGTCCTGCAGAAAGTGTCATCACCTCTGTGTCTATGCTGTTAATTTTTGGAATACAATCTACGACCAGCTTGAGCATTGTCCTGCAACATGGTAGTCAGGTTCTGCAGAAAGTGTCATCACCTCTGTGTCTATGCTGTTCATTTTTGGAATACAATCTACGACCAGCTCAACTTTAATTCTTCAACACAAATAAGCAACTCCTTAAGCTGACCCCTTAGTCCTTAGATATTCTGATGCAACAGTGATAACTGATTTTGTGCACTGGCTGAATTACAACTGGATGAACCTAATTTTCCTGCCAATTTTTGAATATCCCTAGTTTCAATCAGATGCTGTTTGCATGAATTGTGTACATTAAAATCTCATTTCTGGCTTCCTGTTTTATCAATGTGAATTCATTTTCAGCCTGTCTCTGAACATCTTTTGTTTCTATCCTAAAAGAAACTGCTGATCTGTCACTTGTAACCACTGGTACTTTACCACTTGTGACAGTCCCCCCCCCCCTCTTAAGTTATTTGCTATTAGCCCAGACAGTTTTCCCTTACCTTTCCTGTTGAGATGAAGGCCATGCCTTGTACAGTCCCACCTGCTTATAGAGTCAAGAGGAACCACACTGATATGAGACCCCATATCTGATCCAAGCAGCCGTTCCACCTCTAAATTAACTCTCCTAACAGAAGAGTTTAAATGAGGCCGGTCATGGCGCCTCAGAACAGACACAAGGCCAACACCAGTACGTCTTGTTGCTGAAGCTATCTTCACCAGGTCACTCTCAATTGAATAATTAGGGTCCTATCTATGCTGTTGACTGCCCCACCCACTATTAAGACGGTGTCTTCCTTTGTAAAGTCTTTACAAAGTGAACCTACATCCTCTATCACCTGACCCAGACTTGCACTAGGTTTAAAAAAGCTTGTGACGTGGTAACCTGACCACAGCTCATTCTGCAACAGTTGTCCAACACCTCTACCATGTGAACTACCTAACAACAAAACCTTCTTCTTTTTTACAGCTTTCTCTGACTTCTTACTTTTCAAACACTTCTACATCTATTTGTGGCTCATCAGTTTCCAACTGTGACAATAGATCACACCTGTTTTCCACATTCACAACTACACTGTCTGAGAATGTTGTATTCCTATTTCTTCTATAAACTGTTGTCACTTTCCACCTCTCTTTTCCCTTCTCCCCCCCCCCCCCCCCCCTTAACCTTTCCAGATCTTGTTTCGCTTTATCTAGTTCCGCCTTAAGGGCAGCAATCTTCTCCTCCTGTTCCACTGTCTTGCTATCTCTACAGCAAACCCTACACAACCAATGAGCATTGTTTATTTCCCTAATTCCCACGCCACTACAGTCACCCTCATGAAAGAAACTGCAACAACCCTCACACCACACCCCGGAACTAACAATCCCGGAAAGTCATACACATCTCACTCATGGAAAACAAATTTTGGCTTTAGTGTGAGTTAAAACAAGAATAACTTCGTAGACTACTCAGTTAATATATTAAATTACTAAGGAAGTTTAGGCCTAAAGATCGGATACTAATTCAAAACTTCTGGAGAAACAAAAACTATATAACCTGTGTTGTTTACGTGACGAAACAAAAAGTAAACAAAGAACTGAGCCTACACTATATAAACCAGTTATTTATAGACAAAATTCCTGTCTAGAACACTGCATGAATCGTTAAACTTCAATGGCATTCCTTAGTGCTGAGGAGAAATATTTCTGCAAACCGAAACACACTGGTCTTGTGAACAATAGCAAACTTCCTGTCTGCTGACCACCCCTTCCCAAGTATATACCACCACTTTGTAGCCACAGTTCAATCCGAATTGTAGTGCCATAGTCTCTAGGTGACATACTCGTAGCAATTGCGGTTACTCACTACCTTGACAGTCACTTCTTAGTGGATAGATCACTTGCCCAATAAAGATTCACGCTAATGAATTTGATCCTAACATACACTCCTGGAAATGGAAAAAAGAACACATTGACACCGGTGTGTCAGACCCACCATACTTGCTCCGGACACTGCGAGAGGGCTGTACAAGCAATGATCACACGCACGGCAAAGCGGACACACCAGGAACCGCGGTGTTGGCCGTCGAATGGCGCTAGCTGCGCAGCATTTGTGCACCGCCGCCGTCAGTGTCAGCCAGTTTGCCGTTGCATACAAAGCTCCATCGCAGTCTTTAACACTGGTAGCATGCCGCGACAGCGTGGACGTGAACCGTATGTGCAGTTGACGGACTTTGAGCGAGGGCGTATAGTGGGCATGCGGGAGGCCGGGTGGACGTACCGCCGAATTGCTCAACACGTGGGGCGTGAGGTCTCCACAGTACATCGATGTTGTCGCCAGTGGTCGGCGGAAGGTGCACGTGCCCGTCGACCTGGGACTGGACCGCAGCGACGCACGGATGCACGCCAAGACCGTAGGATCCTACGCAGTGCCGTAGGGGACCGCACCGCCACTTCCCAGCAAATTAGGGACACTGTTGCTCCTGGGGTATCGGCGAGGACCATTCGCAACCGTCTCCATGAAGCTGGGCTACGGTCCCGCACACCGTTAGGCCGTCTTCCGCTCACGCCCCAACATCGTGCAGCCCGCCTCCAGTGGTGTCGCGACAGGCGTGAATGGAGGGACGAATGGAGACGTGTCGTCTTCAGCGATGAGAGTCGCTTCTGCCTTGGTGCCAATGATGGTCGTATGCGTGTTTGGCGCCGTGCAGGTGAGCCCCACAATCAGGACTGCATACGACCGAGGCACACAGGGCCAACACCCGGCATCATGGTGTGGGGAGCGATCTCCTACACTGGCCGTACACCACTGGTGATCGTCGAGGGGACACTGAATAGTGCACGGTACGTCCAAACCGTCATCGAACCCATCGTTCTACCATTCCTAGACCGGCAAGGGAACTTGCTGTTCCAACAGGACAATGCACGTCCGCATGTATCCCGTGCCACCCAACGTGCTCTAGAAGGTGTAAGTCAACTACCCTGGCCAGTAAGATCTCCGGATCTGTCCCCCATTGAGCATGTTTGGGACTGGATGAAGCGTCGTCTCACGCGGTCTGCACGTCCAGCACGAACGCTGGTCCAACTGAGGCGCCAGGTGGAAATGGCATGGCAAGCCGTTCCACAGGACTACATCCAGCATCTCTACGATCGTCTCCATGGGAGAATAGCAGCCTGCATTGCTGCGAAAGGTGGATATACACTGTACTAGTGCCGACATTGTGCATGCTCTGTTGCCTGTGGTTCTGTCAGTGTGATCATGTGATGTATCTGACCCCAGGAATGTGTCAATAAAGTTTCCCCTTCCTGGGACAATGAATTCACGGTGTTCTTATTTCAATTTCCAGGAGTGTATTATTCTGCTTTAGCTCACCGACTTACCAGTTCCTAGTGCGTGGGTTGCTCTCCTTAACGATTACAACAAATGAATCCGAAACCAACATATCCATTTAACTCACCTTGATCCAGATGCTTTCTGCTAAGCATTTTAGGGCACTTAACACTTCCAATGACAGTGTACGGGATTTCTAATCTTATTAATGTGCGATACATTTAGGTAGGCTTCAGCTCAACAACCAACTCCACCCCCTCCCCACAGGTCTTCTCTCCAACCTGCAGACAACGCCATCACCTGTGATGAACATTCCACATCTAAAACAAATACACTGCAAGAGGCTGTACAGTGCACGGTTGGGGGTACATGAAACCAGTATTATAGATTACACTTTCATCCCAATCTCAAACGCCGACCGAGTAAAATATTGCCTGTATACATTCCTAATACTCTAACATACCTCTGTTATTCTGGGAGAAGTACGTCGAGTTTCCAAGAGATTTTTTTCCATCATATTTTCGAATGGAGTATGCCAGCCTACACAGTCCTCGCAGCATTCTTATGATGCTTTTGCTTCACACATTAGTCATAAGAAATAAGGGTCACAGGATTGGTAGACAACGACTATGCAATGTCAAACTGTTGTATTGATGTTAACGTTCACCAGTACACATCATTTAACCACAAATGGGTCCCTGCATGTTAATGTTTGGGTAGCAGCTGACAATGAACCCAAAGTTATAGTGCACATTGAGAATGTATTAGTGAGGTTCGAAGGTGAGGCCCGTTCAAATAGAGTGGGTGAAGCTGTGCAGCAAACTGCCATATACATTGAGGACAGCTGACGGCTAACTATGACACATCCTGTCTTGGCATTCCCTTCTTTGACAGCAGCAGTGTTAATGCAGCAACTACTCACTGTGCTTGATGTTCCTACATCAAAATTAACAGCTTGAGAGGCATCACAGGCAGTATTTCTAAAGCAACAAAGTGCCATGAACATACGTGGTCTGCAGGAATTGGTATGTGCTACTGTAGAGGACTTTGTTGTAAGGAAGTGGTCTTTTAGAAGATGTTAGGTGAATAAGAGAGAGGGTGACACAATATAGGACTACACATACCTGCTACTGATAATAACATCAATGCTGCACAAAGAGTAACACCACATCATATGTAAATTACAATCATATGCTATGGGATATAATAAAACAACATGAAAAAACTTTGTAAATTGCAGGGTGCTAGCGCAGTGGCGGTTAAAAGCTACTACTACACACAATGCTTGTCTTGTAACTGCATATTTAACACACAGCATGGCGCAGCATGAGGTTCCGGACTGCCTGTGGGGGGGGGGGGGGTGGGGGGGGTGACACATCCTGTTTGGGTGGTGGTGTAGTTTACTCAATGCCCTGCGTGTGCCTGTGGCTTGTAGAAGAGCTGCAACGCACGTGCCGACTGTCATGATACCTGACAGCCACCAGAGGTACTATTCCATGGCGCTCCAAGTGGCTCCCGTGTGAGACAGCAGGAGGAGTCATCTTAACATTTCACGAGAGTGACATGGTCCATTCTGCAGGATCCAAACACAATATGCACTCAGCCTCCTGTGTACAGATGAACGACAGCAAACAGAAGCTGTCACTGGTCTAGAACAGCAGCATACTTTCACAATGCCCCCTCCCCCCCCAGGAATTGGCTTGCGCTCCCCCGCTCCCCACAGTGTCAACTGCCAATTCCTGCTGCCGGGCTGAACACCGCGCCATCCCTGTGCCATGAGTCTCAGCACTGGCACACCCATTGCACTGTTAGGCTACGTGTATCAAAAGGCAATGGAATTCGCGGCGCTGTCCTCCAGACTAGAAAACTGTGAACGAAAACAATACGCTGTCCTGCTCGAAAAAAATTCCCATGGTAATGACAATCACGAAATTTACCTAATTATCCAGGAGTAGCTTTGAATACTGTGTCCAGCCACTGTGCGACTTTTATGAAATAGACCGGGACCACTGTAGACTGTGCGAGGGTTCGTTGGCCCTGTCCACAGCTGAATGGGGTGCCTTGCGACGAACGACAAGTCCAGCATATATATGTATATATATATATATATATATATATATATATATATATATATATATATATATATATATATATATATATATTTGTGATGCTTTTATATTGAAATCATCGAGCAGCATATGACAATTCTCAGATTTAATGTATTTTCACACGGTCTTCTGGAATATCATACCATTTACGTACTGTTCTCGATACCAACCGCTTAGCAGTGTGCTACCAGTCACCTGCACAGTATAATTCAGCATGTAAAGAGTGGAAAATACATCACTAGAGAGCTAGAATTTTGGTGTGGCATACGTTATATGCCACTGAGTAATCAGAAGCTTATTTTGTCTGTGATGATTTGTACATGAAAACTCGAAAACAGAGAAAACTGGTAGTTTCACTCATATTTTGTAACGAATTCCGATGTCAATGATATAACAGATTCCACATCATCCTTAAACTTTACAAAGTCATCTAAGGCATTAAAACACCTCCAGCGGTGTTTCATCATTTTGATACAAACAATACTTTACAATCGATGTTCACTCAACCAAATAAAGACGGGAAATATGTACAGCACCAGTATACCTCGCAGTTGAACAACAGGCTTATGGAACTCCTGGGCCTGCTGGGCTGATAACACAAAGAGAGAGAGAGAGAGAGAGAGACATGCAACAGCTTACCTCAAATAGGTATGAAACTAGGCAGTCGAAAGCGAAGCAAGTCTCATTCCATAACCATATAGTGTTTGATAATGAGCGAAGTATCGGAAACATCTCTTCATGACGAGTGTAGATCTGTAAATATCAATTTCCCACGTAAATCTGTGTCCGCCTTAAGAATGGACTTAATTTTTTCCCCGTAAAATATTTCATACCTCTACAACTCGACACGCACTGAAATCGAAATTTTTCATGTCAAAGCTATACCTCCCTTAAGGCCTAACCTTTCTCTCGAGCAGTTGAATGGATACTTACTATTTTCCGCTATATCCAGGGAGGGGTAGAGGTGGGACTGGTGATTGTCTTAGGAATGTGAAGGATAAGTGGGGATGCTAACAGCTCCCTCTGGTGAGTGTTGTATGAACTAGCTCACTCAGGCAATGCACCCAAGGCGAACATGCACGACTCTGAGGTAGGTTACTGGAGGTAGACAACTGAGCTATACATAAATAAATAAGGAAAGAAATAAATACCCTGCCTTCCTCTTCAATAACAGAATTACCGTTTCCCATAAAAAATAATTAAAGTACGCTAACCTAACCTTCCTCTCTGGCAGCTGGACAGAGACTGAAAGTTTCTCGCCATTTACAGAGGTGACATCATAGGAGGGGCTGGGGGGTGGGTGGGAGACGTCATATGAGTGGGGGGAGGGGTGGGGGAGTTAGGTTAGTGGAGGTACTCAATTGACCTTTTTCCCATCAAAATATCCCACCACCACCCAGCAGTGGAGTGGTTGTGACATCATAGGGGTATGGGGAAAACTCAGCCGCCATTTTGAATATACAAGGTGCGACAATAAAGTAATGAGACTGATGTGAAAAAAATGTTGCTTACCATTTTAGTCAAGTGTAGTGTTGTCTCCTTCAAAGTAGTTCCCTTCTGATTGCACACACTTTTTCCAGCGCTTCTGCCATTGATGGTAACATTTCTGGAACTCATCTTCTGTAATATCCTCCAAGACCCTCGTCACAGCTTTTTAGACATCTTGTGTTGTTTGAAAATGGTGTCCCTTGACCGCCGTTTTGACTCTTGGAAATAGAAAAAAAGTCGCATGGAGCGATATCTGGTGAATAAGGTGGCTGCGGTAATACTGAAATTTGTTTTGAGGTTAAAAATTGCTGTACTGACAGAGCAGTATGGGATAGCGTATTGTCATGATGCAGAATCCAATTATCAGCAATGCTGGCACGGACACGAAGAACTCTTTTACGAAGTCTTTCTAAAATTTCTTTGTAGTAATATTGGTTAACTGTTTGTCCACTCTTTATGAACAATTCCCTTGGAATCAAAGAAGCACACAAGCATGCATTTCACTTTTGACTTTAACATGTGAGCTTTTTTTTTGGTGTGGGTGATCCTTTTGAGCGTTTTGTCTCTGGATCGTACTGAAAAAAACAACTTTCATCACCTGTGATAACACGGCTCAACAATTCTGGATTGATTTCCGTTAGGTCTAACAGATTGGCTGCAACATTTTTCCGTGTTTCTCGCTGTTGTGGTCTGAGATTTTTGTGTACCATTTCTGCACAAATCTTTCTCATACCAAGATCTTCAGTTATTATTAGACGAACCGTTTCTCGATTGATGTTCAGTTCTTCTGCAATCATTTTCACAGATAATCTTCGATCAGATCGTACGAGTTCACGCACCCACCAAGTCGACATCTGTCCGTGAGGCTGATGGTCGTCCACTGCGGTCTTCATCTTCAACATTTGTTCTGCCTTCACTAAACATTTTATGCCAACGAAAAACTTGAGCTCTTGACATAACCTCCTCTCCAAAAGCCTTCTGAAGCTTAATGTAAGTTGTCGTCACGTTTTCACCCAATTTAACACAAAAAGAAATGGCATACCGTTGTGCAATATTATACGTTTCCATTTCCATGACAAGAGACACAAAACACATGTTAGCTTATTACAGCACAACTCACAACTGAGCACTTGCATCGATGTGCCGCTTGGACTAGATGCAGCTTATAGACCAAGGTCAAAGATATTGTGCCTACACAAGCCTGCATAGTTGCCACATCTTGCAAAGAAAATCAGTCTCATTATTTTATTGTCACATCTCGTATTATTTGGCCTCAGACCTCTATTGTCTCACAACTAACAATGTCAGGTTATGTAACACAGCCCACATGTGGCCCAGCAGATGTAGAATATAACCCCTGAGCCACCACTTGCTGCAGAGACCCTGTCCCCAGCAGGCCACATCATCAGCTGATCTCTAGTCATCATCTCCCATATCGTCTGCAGCTTGTCTCTTGCAGCTCTTGGACATGGGTCTGTCCCTGTGCCTCTGCTGCATTAGGTGCTGAGGCTGGATCAACTGCCGTGCTGGTTTCCATGTTTGCATTCCCATAAAACTGTAGACTTCGACCACTGTGTCGCTGGGGTAGTCCATCCCAGTTATGAGACCCACATTTGTGTTGCAATGACACACTGCTTATGTGAGTTAAGACTGTTCTCCAATGTCTCGAGAATCGAGGCTGGATCAAGTAGCACACCCTGCTTCCATGTTGGACTGTGTCAGTGGACTAAAAACAGTGCTAATTAGTGACTGTTTTATATCTTTACCTTGCATTAACTGTGTAACTTATGAGCGCTTTGTTTCGTTATATTAATCGCTAACTAGACTTTGCTTGTGTGTTAGTGTCCTCCAAGATGAATCGTATATGGCTATGGACCATGTGTAGCCTGCTGCCACTGTCACTAGCCAGCTGCATGCGTACACAACCACGACGTGCTCTGCCAGCCTGCGTGCTGATGTCTACGGCCACTGCCCAGCCATCATGGACCAGCCCACCACTATCGCACTCTATGTGACGGCACCACAAAGTGTATGAATTCTAAACAAACTAGTCACAAGCTGTTTGCTGGCGCCTTCTCGCAGCTCCAGAGCTCTGTTCCCCAAAGGGGGATCTGTGTGGCAACTGAGCTGAGGAATGCATTAACACCAGAGTCATAGTTACAGTCAATAAATGCTAGCAGTGCCTGTTATCCAATGGCGCGCCTGCCGATTTACCATTAGACCAAATTTTTGAATTGTGCGATGCACACGGGCGAGCAGGAATGGGTGAGCAGGAAACAATGCAGATGCTGGTATGAGCTGTGCAATGGAAGTCTGATTCTGCATGCTACAAGCCACTTGGACCGAGATTAATGAGAGTTACCCAAAATGCACAAGGAATCCTTTAGTTACAGCTGTCTGTTTGTACATATTATTTTATTGCAACTGTGAAGTGCACAGCAACCTGAATTTTGGGAAGACATTTATCGGTTTCATGCATCCACTATTTTCTAGCCTTCCCACAATCAAGCAACATGCTCTATCACTGATGAGTGTACACTCTCTGTGAACAGTGTTCAAGAAGATATATTGTACAATGCCTGTTACTGCTGTCACATGATTGTGAGAGGACAGACTTTTGTTATTAAAAACACTGTTAATTGTGTGGACAGATTCCTGGTCAGTTAATATCACCATGGCCTAGACACCGAACGATGTGTATAGATGTGGCAATAAAACTGGCCCACTGCACCACTAACTTGTGAATGGCGATCGTACACTCTCCTGCTTCAACCTTTTTAGATCCGAAGGAAATACTGCTCTGACATAATCAATGTTAGAATTATGTATGTCATATCAGTTTTTAAAAAAATGACTGGTGAATTAATAGCAAAAATTGTAGGTGAAGTTAAGCACACTCAGAAGCACCCACAGAAGACCGAAAAAACATATAATTCCAATGTTCATGACATTCATAAATTTGTAAGTGCAAGGATGCACACCAGCATTTCATATTTCCAATGGCTTTGCATGGAGAGCTGCATCAAACCAGTCTCAGGACTGAAGACCACAACAACAACAACAACAACAATGGCTTATCTCACGCATTTCTTAAACCTCTGATATTGCAATGTTTCTCACTTACATATGTCACCTACACAAATGTATTCCCAAAATTTCATTATTCTATATTAATTATTTTTTGGTTTTGCGACTTTTTCCCACCAATGTGCTTACTTACCATGCTACAACCACTAAAATTTGACTTTATGGCAAACCAACCATACTGACTGCACAACTGAATATCACATTTTTAAGAAGGCAATTAACTCGATTTAATGTAATAACGTTGAAACATGGCACGCCATTTTGTATCATTTTTCCATTTGATATGAGGGCGATTCAATAATTAGGGACTAATAGTGGTGCAGAACACGACAGCAAACTTTTTATTAAAGCAAATCGAATCACAGAAACTGTACATACTGAGCTCTTTCTAGCTTCTTAGCTTTATATTTAACATGGTGCAGGAACTTCTTGTTATCGGTATGCTTTCTGTGAGTGCGTGGGAAAGTAAAGCATACTGGATTTGGGACAGGCAGCGCAGAGACTGAAGCGAAATAAAGCGGCTCTCTGCCGTTAGTCCAGGTGGGAGCCTCGGGGGTTTGGTTCCATGCAAGTTGGCATGCTGGCAGAGCCAAGGAGGAGGGGGGGTGGGGGGGAGCTTGCATTGAGGCTGAAGAGTGACTATCAGCAGGAAGCTGGAACGTTCTCTTATTGTGGAAAGTACTTTCAGGAAATAACCTCTTATGCTTCTCGGAAGAAACACAGGTTGCAGAAAATAATGGCCTCTTCTCGTGAACAATTTCCTACTTTCGGAGGACGTCTGATGCAAGGCTAGTTGCTAGGTCCATAAACACAAAATTGGTCAAAATATTGGTGACGTCATGGAGATGGAGCCAAAGCGGCAGTTTTTTGGTGGAATGGAGTATTACATTGCGTTTCTATCATGATGCGTTGTCTTGGTGGGATTCTGTGTGCTTGAAGAAACCTTGCTATTGGCCAGCCGAGTATGCATATTTTGTTATTAGCGACGTGTCCTGTTTGGTGGGAGGAAATAGCACCGTGCAAGATTCAGCTAGGAAGATAAAACTCACTCTGAGATGTAGAAGCATACCCATCTCCTGAACACTGGAGGCTTTCATTCAGAGACAGGGAAGCATATGCATCTCCTGAACACCGATGGAGTTACTTCAGGGATGGTGAAGTGTACGTATCTTCTGAACGCTGAAAGAGTTATTTCGAAGAAGGAAGTTATGCGCATCTTGTGCATATCAGGTAAGTATGACTGGAGACGAACAGTAGTGCATATTTTAGCAGATGAGGGGATGCAGAGTAACTGGGTGGGAGTGCGACCATCATCCTCTACCACAGAGCTACTCTCACGATGATGGCATTCTGCAAGTCTGTTGGTGAACAGTTATGGCGAGCATAATTAGCAACGGCATCACAATAAGGTATCTCTTGGTCCACATTTGGTCAAGTAATTGCGATAACCTGTCTCAGCTCTAGCATTGCTTTGGTGTGTACATGAGTTTCTCAGTACAACTGTCAGGACAACAGTCACTGTTTTTCCTTTTGGATTCAAAAATTTGAAAATAATTCTCAGAGTGTCGGTTGTGTCAGAGGGGCATCTTTCTTGGTGGTTCAAGAAACGCTGAAAAACCACTAAACCCGCTAGTTTACATAACGATATTTCATATCTTTTCATGATGCTCTGGTAGGATTAATTGTGTTTTTACTTTGAATAAATTCTTGTGTTTAGGCAAAGATTGCTTTTGTTATCACCTTACAGCCAAATTAAAAAAAATTCTATGCAATCGTTCACTTTAGAATCCATAGCTGTAGCTGGGGCTGTAAATCAGCCACATCCACCATTAAAGTTGTGCACACTAATTACAGCTTGGGTCTGAAAGGCGTGTCCAGCTCTTAATTAATTTTCTGGGTCAGGGCAACATTTTACACACACACATGGGTTTGCAAAAACTCATCATAAACTTGGACAATGAACGGAGAAACCTTTTAGACCAAGTTTCTAAAGACGAAATTAGAATCAGTTATGATGATACTAAAATAATGAAGAAGGTAGCTAAATAGATTGACAATGAGGGTATTGATGAAGGTGCTGAGATTTTGTGTTTAGGGCTTTTGAAGACAACAACTCAATAAAAGGGTAAAGAAATAAACAGAGGGGTGAAACTGGCCTCACGCTTTTAAAACTAACCTTCTGATTTGTCTGAAACGAAATAATAATGATTAGTGTATATTTCAACTTTTAATTACAGCTGTGGGGCATGGATATTTAATGCGAAAATCGTTTTAAAATTCAGGTTTACTAAGTGAACACTATGAAGTTGTATGTTGGGAGTTATTAGGGAGACAGAAAAAATAAACAAATGGATCATGAAGTAGACCGGAGAGGAAGACGTATTTGTGGCTGTAATGATAATGAATATGAAATGGAAATGAGTGGGACACAACCAGGTGAGTGGATGGTAATTGGGCAAAGAGAGTTTTTTGTTGGAATCCAAGAAATACGAAAATAATACGACAACCTAATGGAATGTGAGTAGGCGAAAGTAGATAATAAGCAGAAGCAACACAACCGTCATAGATGAATATTGTGGACTGCCATTTCGTATGGATGTGTCTGGAGAAGGCTTATGTAGCATATCGTTCATGAGGATGTTGTTGTTGTTACTGATAGAATGGTGAGCATTATCTGATCATTGTAAGATACATCTGTATTACTTAACTGCCTGATACCCTGGACAAAAGGGTGCAGGTGAGCCGCACAAATCAATGACCTGAAATTCTCTACAGAAGGGTCCATGTAAATCGCACCTTTTTATCATGAGGCTTTTCCAAAAGCCACAGATACAGTTTACAAGTATTGTACTTTGCTTTGAAAGGGCTATCTTGCTTAAAAGCTGACCGACAGCTGATGTGCGCTACTGAATTCAAAGACCTGAGGTACTTGTGCGGGGGTTTAAAGAACAAATGAGCTGTTGTTAATGTTTGGACTTCTTGGCGACTCAGGAATGTTGAAAAACACCTGGAGGTATTCTCAACAGTTTTCTTAAGCAAATTCCGCTTGGAAGCCGCTAGGGCACTCTGTAACGATACATGTATTATCATCGATATCAACTTGTCAACTATCTAAAGTGAATATGTTCTTAAACTAACTAATGTGACTCAATCAGCTAAAAGTAAGATTTCAGATTTATTACTAAATATATCATGTGCCTGTGTAATATACATTGAAGCAGACTTCAAAAGGCAAGAGCCATTTCCATTACTAAGCAGTATGTGGGAAGGTACCGTGGTGCCTAAAAAAAGTCGTGCTGCAGCTCAGTCTGGTGCAAGTCTTCCAATTGGATGCCACGGCGGCGATATGCGTGCCCAATGGCGCCAGGTTTTCTCCAAATGGCCATCCTTCCAAGTACTAGCTAGGCTCAACATTGCTTAACTTCATTGATCGGGCAGGAGCCACTGTTAGCAACCTGGCAACGCCATTGGCTGTTGTAGTGACTAAAGTCGAGCGAAAACACTACTTTCGTTGCGTGGAAAGAGAATTTTATTAGTAACATCAGCACAGGGTTTGCACCACTTTCGAGTAAACGTTGTCTTTCATATGTTTAGTATACAGTGAATTTCTGCACACTGTCATTTATCAGAAATAAATGTTTCTTACACTTATAATTAAACACCAACTACCACAGAGCACACTGTGCCGTCAGCCCAGTGTAGGTTAATTATAAAATTAATTACTGAATATTAGTTATTTACACATTGTTGAGTCTAAAGTGTTTTATATGTTAAAATATTTAATAATCGTAAACGCAGAAGGTTTAAAATATTTCTCCTAATGTGTTCCGTTTGTTGTGTTAATATTCCACCATCACATCACCTCAAAGTGGTAAAGTAATCATGAGCTCAATTAGTAACTCCTCATCTCTTAATATTAAAATTTCAATCAATTGTTTCATGTGTAGTAGTTTGCTTGTTTAGATGGGTAGATCACGTAACTAATGAGGAGGTATTGAATAGAATAGGGGAGGAGTTTGTGGCACAACTTGACTAGAAGAAGGGTCCGGTTGGTAGGGCATGTTCTGAGGCATCAAGGGATCACAAATTTAGCACCGGAGGGCAGCGTGGAGGGTAAAAATCGTATAGGGAGACCAAGAGATGAATACATTAAGCAGATTCAGAAGGATGTAGGTTGCAGTAAGTACTGGGAGATGAAGAAGCTTGCACAGGATAGAGTAGCATGGAGAGCTGCATCAAACCAGTCTCAGGACTGAAGACCACAATAACAACAGTTTGTTTGCACTACTGTTTTTTGAAAGTTTTTTTCTTTGTCATCAGTCTTCTGACTGGTTTGATTTTCATGCAGTCCGCCACGAATTCCTCTCCTGTGCTAATCTCTTCATTTCAGAGTAGCACTTCCAACCTACGTCCTCAGTTATTTGCTGGATGGTCTTCCTGTACAGTTTTTGACCTCTACGGCTCCCTCTACGACCATGGAAGTCATTCCTTGATCTCTTAACAGATATCCTATAATCCAGTCCCTTCTCTTTATCAGTGTTTTCCACATATTTCTTCTAATGTGTTCCTTCTGATTCTGCACAGAACCTCCTCATTCCTTACCATATCAGTCCACCTAATTTTCAACATTCGTTTGTAGCACCACCTCTCAAATGCTTCGATTCTCTTCTGTTCCGGTTTTCCCACAGTCTATGTTCCACCATCATACAATGCTGTACTGCAGACGTACATTCTCAGAAATTTCTTCTTCAAATTAAGGCCGATATTTGATATTAGTAGACTTCTCTTGACCAGGAATGCCCTATTTGCCATTGCTAGTCTGCTTTTGATGTACTCCTTGCTCGGTCCGTCATTGGTTATTTCACTGCCTAGGTAGCAGAATTCCTTAACTTCATCTACTCCGTGACCATAAATCCTGATGTTAAGTTTCTCGCTGTTCTCATTTCTACTACTTCTCATCACCTTCGTCTTTCTTCGATTTACTCTCCATCCATACTCATTAGACTGTCCATTCCGTTAAGCATATCATGTGATTCTTCTTCACTTTCACTCAGGATAGCAGTGTCATCAGCAAATCGTATCATTGATATCCTTTTACTTTGCATTTTAATTCCACTCTTGAACCTTTCTTTTATTTCTATCATTGCTTCCGCGATGTACAGATTTAACAGTAGGGGCGAAAGTCTACATCCTTGTCTTACACCCTTTTTAATACGAGCACTTTGTTCTTGGTCGTCCACTTTTATTATTCCCCTTGCCTGTTGTACATATTGTGTATGATCCGTCTCTTCCTATAGCTTACCCATACTTTTTTTCAGAATTTCGAACATCCTGCAAAATTTTACATTGTCGAATGCTTTTTCCAGGTCGGGAAATCCTATGAACGTGTCTTTTTTTTCTTTAGTCTTGCTTCCATTACTAACCACAAGGTCAAAACTGCCTCCCTCCTTTCCTAAAGCCAAACTGATCGTCATCTAGCGGATCCTTAATTTTCTTTTCCATTATTCTGTATATTATTCTTGTAAGCAATTTGGAAGCATGAACCGTTAAGCTGATTGTGCGATAATTCTCGCACTTGTCAGCTCTTGCCGTCTTGGGAATTGTGTGGATGATGCTTTTTCGAAAGTCAGATGGTATGTCGCCAGACTCATACATCCTACACACCAACGTGAATAGTTGTTGCCACTTCCCCCAATGATTTCAGAAATTGTGATGGAATGTTATATATCCCTTCTGCCTTATTTGATCTTAAGTCCTCCAAAACTCTTTTAAATACTGATTCTAGTACTGGATCTCCTGTTTCTTCTTCTGTAACATGAGATAAGCCTTCCCCCTCACAGAGGCTTTCAATGTATTCTTTCCACCTATCCGCTTTCTCCTTTGCATTTAACAGTGGAATTCCAGTTGCACTCTTAATGTTACAATCCTTGCTTTTAATGTCACGGAAGGTTGTTCTGTCCTTCCGACAATCATTTCCTTTTCGATGTCTTCACATTTTTCCTGCAGCCATTTCGTCTTAGCTTCCCTGCACTTCCTATTTATTACATTCCTCAGCGACTTGTATTTCTGTATTCCCTGAGTTTCCCGGAACATTTTTGTACTTCCTACTTCATCGATCAATTGAAGTATTTCTTCTGTTACCCATGGTTTCTTCGGAGTATCATCTTTGTACCTACATTTTCCTTCCCATCTTCTGTGATGGCCCTTTTTACTGATTCCATTCCTCTACAACTGTACTGCCTACTGAGCTGTTACTTATTGCTGTATCTATAGCCTCAGAGAACCTCATCTCGTCATTCCTTCGTACTTCCGTATCCTACTTCTTTACGCATTGATTCTTCCTGACTAACGTGTAATCTTCAACACTACTATATTGTGATCTGAGTGTATATCTGCTCCTCGGTATACCTTACAATCCCGTGTCTGATTTCGGAATCTCTGTCTGACCATGATGTAATCTAACTGAGATCTTCCCATATCACCCAGCCTTTTCCAAGTATACATCCTCCTCTTGTGATTCTTGAACAGAGTATTCCCTATTACTAGCTGAAACTTATTACAGAACTCAATTAGTATTTCTTCTCTCTCATTCCTTGTCCCAAGCCCATATTCTCCTGTAACCTTTTCTTCTACTCCTTCTTCTACAACTGCATTCCAGTTCTCCATGACTATTAGATTTTCATCCCCCTTTACAGGCTGTATTACCCTTTCAATATCCTCATACACTTTCTTTATCTCTTCATCTTCAGCTTGCGACTTCGGCATGTATACCTCAGCTATCGTTGTCTGTGTTGGTTTTCTGTTGGTTCTGATGAGAACAACCCTGTCACTGAACTGTTCACAGTAACACACTCTCTGCCTATTCATAACGAATCCTACTCCAATTATACGATTTGCTGCGGCTGTTGATATTACCCTATACTCATCCGACCAGAAATCCTTGTCTTCTTTCCACTTCACTTCATTGACCCCTACTATATAATCATTGCTACTATACGAGGCCTTTTCATTTCCCTTTTTAGATTTTCTAATTTCTCTACCACGTTCAAGCTTCTGACATTCCACGCCCAGTCTCGAAGAACGTTATCCTTTCGTTGATTATTTAATCTTTTTCTCATGCTAACCTCCCCCTTGGCAGTCCCCTCCTAGAGATCCGAATGGTGAACTATTCCGGATTCTTTTGCCAATGGAGCTTGTGCTGTAACACCTATAACCATCAAAAAGAAACGCAAAGTACATCTATTTAAAAAAGCTGATAAAAATGCTCTTAACGCCTTTTTAAGAGACAGTCTTCGATCCTTCCGATCTGATCATGTAAGCGTAGGAAAGTTGTGCAATGATTTCAAAGAGATAGCGTCGACAGCAATTGAGAGATATGTGCCATATACACTAATAAGTGATGGTACTGATCCCCCAAGGTAAACAAAACGGTCATATCGTTGTAGCAGAAGCAACGAAAAAAGCATGCCAAATTTAAAAGAATGCAAAATCTCGAAGACTGGCAAAGTTTTACAAAAGTTCGAAATATAGCACGTCCTTCAGTGTGAGATGCTTTTAGTAATTTCCACAACGAATATCTGTCTCGAAATCTGACAGAAATCTCAAAGAGATTCTGGTCATACATAAAGCACACCATGACACTTCTTCAATCACAGGCCACATGTCCTGTGGATACACGTTACGTGTCTTTAATGGAGTGGTTTCCATTGTTTTCTGCATCCTCATGCCGTTGATCATTGCTGATTCTTTCGCTTTTCGGGGCAGTTTCCCACCCCTAGGTCAAGAGAGTGCCCTGAACCTCCGTCCGCTCCTCCGCCCTCTTTGACAAGGCCGTTGGCAGAAAGACGGTGACTGCTTATGCCGGAATTTTTCGGCCTCCAATGCTGATTATTGATTAAAATTTATGCAGCGGCGGGATTCGAGCCCGAGACCGAAAACGTTCTGTTTATGAATCAAAGGCGCTACCCATTTTTTTCTTATCTCATTTTGTTCGTTAATGTTCGTTGCATTTGTCCAACGCGGATGTCCCATGACATCTGTTCAAGTGCCTCGTTATACGTTTACTCAGCTTTTTTTATTAGAGAGGGCAGTTAACCCCCTGACAGAACATGCTGAGCTACTGTGCTGGCTATACATAGACCACAGGTGAAGAGTACCCCGCTAAAATAATCTCTAAGCAACTGCTGCACGCCGCTCGTATCGCTACAGAGTCCGATGCCTCACGGTCAGATTAAGGTTATTCCTAATTAGGAGAGACAAAGTAACTACAACGAGACGGAACAGTCGCAACCTGCCAGGAAAAGTGGTGGCAGCAGCAGTGAGAGATGGCATGTGAACACCGCCTGAATTCACATGCTCTGTGGTGACTGACATCCAGGAACTTTCCGAAGCAGGATCGGAAAGGCTGCCACGCTGTATCCAAGGCTGGAAGGGGGGAATCACTCTGTGTCTGAAACACGTATGTAACGTAGCAGCGATGGCGAGACATTGCAGCGTCTCTGACCAGAGAGTATGCGCTTGACCGCGCGAGTGTTGCGAGCGGTTCTCAGTCTGTAGCTCTGTTTAGTTGCGTGCAGTACTCTGTCAGTAGTCGTTGCGAGTCTGTAGCTTAGTTTAGTTGCGTGGAGTACTCTGTCAGTAGTCGTTGCGAGCAGTAGCTCTGTTCAGTTGCGTGCAGTATGTCGGTAACAGCAGTCGAGTGGAGTTGTGTGTGTGAGGAGTCGGCGAGCGTCGACATGGCATTCTGGTCAAGAGGCTAAATGAGGTATATTCTTAATTAAGGTAATCAACAGATAATGTAAAGTTTATTAATTGTAATTAATTTCCAACAAGTGCCCCAATAATAATTTTTATTCCAAAGCAGTTTTTACAAAAACAAAATTTATTTAATTAAACTTCCCCTTTCATTCCACTTCCGTTAAAGAAAAATTTCAGTAAAATCACAAAAAAAAGGAATGTTATTATTTGTAATGCAGTTCCTCCAAGCCGTGCGCAAGAATAAGAGCAGAAATTTGACTACCAGTTACAATGAGGTAAGACTTTAATTCTGATTGTTTTACACAGGGCCAAAGACCGATATTTCGGTTTAATTGAATTATCATTATCACTGAGATTTTTTTTAGCACTGAATTGTTTTTCATTATTTTTGTGGGAGCTTATACCAGAGTCAGATTGCGAATTTCACATTTTTGTTGCCTTTGTCAGTGCATTTCATTGCAGGGAGGTTATTCTTGGATCCTATTCATTTTATATTTCGGGAGGTTACACTTAGCGCAATGTCCATTAGGATTTCTAAATAATAATGTCTTTTCTTTTAAATTTTTGTGGGGAGGTTACACTTGGCGACACCCAGTCCAGGATCGTATTTCGTTGAGAGTCTTTTGAACAACAGTCAGATATCTGCTCTTATTTGCTTAGATATAATTAGGATTTGGCGCAACGCTTTTATTAACTTGTGACTTTTTTTTCTACAGGTCAACGGCAATTCGTTGCTCTGTTGTATTTGTGTGTTGTTTTTGCATTGTGCTTATTTATTTTGTGAAAAATTTTGACTATTGTAAAAATGCCGCGAAAGACTGTGAATAGTGTATCGCGAGGTATTATGAATGAAATTACCGACTCAAACAACTTTACCGATAGGACATGTGACACGCAGTGTAATGATGACAATCCTGCGTTCACTAACAATCAGAGCATTCCAACCACTAATGATGACTTTTATATTAGTGATGAACAAACGAACTCAATTGTCTCCTCTATTAATTTGACGACAATTGATGACGCGGAACGCTCTATTGCAATGAGCGCTGCCGAGCTTAACACACCCGGTTTGAAAAACTCAAGTAACGTTCAGACAAATATTTCTAATGAAAATGGACAGTGTACTGAAAGTACGACGGATTTATTTAATTCCGAAATAATGTCTGACAGTGTACATCCGACTGACAAACCTTTTTCTAAATCTCAGAATAACCAAATGGTTACAGTAAGCGAGACAATTCCAGATCCACCACTAAACAGCACAGAGAATATAAACGCTAGTTTTGACTTGGTACGAATTATGAGAAGTTTGCTACAAGAGCAAAGTGAGAAAACAGACAACAATTTCAGACAACTTAGGGAAGATAACAAACACTTAAATGAGAAACTTGACAATAATGACGAAAATCTCAAACAACTTAGTGAACAGGTCAGACAACAGAATGAAAAATTAGACGACAATTCCAGACAGCTTAGTGAACAAATTAGAGCCGTTGCCGCGCAGTGCCATGACACTAAGGAACAGTTGCGCGTGGAAATTAAGGCTTGTTTACAAAAAAATAGCGAAGAAATTAAGTCTGTTGCGCAAGAATTAAGGGAAATGCAGACAGCCGCAACAGAAACACTCAGAGACGAAATTAGTACAGTCGCTAAACAATGCTCTGAAAAAGCTACACAATTACGCGACGAGTTTAAAGCAATGACGGTAGAACTTTCGCGCACAATGGACGCAAAGATAGACGCGAAATTCGAACAACAGAACACTCAGATGAACGAGCGCTTTAATCAGCACATACAAAACAGTGATACGCGTTTCCGCAAATTTATTCAGGATCAAAATAAAGTCAAACGTCAAGTCATGGAAACAATCACTGCTCAAAGACAAGAAGACAAACGTAAAATGTTTGCGAAGGCAAAAACGTATGTAGACAATAATATTGCTACAGTGTCCGACGAAATTAATTCCATCAAACAGTCGAACACAGAATTACGTGATGAAATTTCTGATCTTAAATCAAAAACAGATACACACACAGTAAATATTCAAACAGTGACAGACAGATTCGAACAATTAGAACTAACACAGGATTGCGATGTCATCAAAGCTGATGTTAAAAAACTGAGCGAAACTACGCGTAAGTTGCAAAAACAGATTAATGCGTCTGATTCTAAAACCGATGATCAGGTAAAAATACTGACTGAAAAATGTGATGAACTGGTCAGTCGTATTGACGTCATCGAAAGTACTAATGACAATAAATCAGACGATACTGCACCGATTTCATTTAACCAAACACCAGAATTTCAAAATTTACAGCAGACAATTAATGAGATCGATTCATCTAATAACACGTTGCGTAGAAAACTGTCAAGCTTGCAGCAAGAAGTAACAGAGATGAAAAGCATCTCATTTAATAACTCAACACAGCAGACGCCACTTAGTGAACATTTGTCAGAGTCACGCAGCGTGTATAATGTGAGCAATTTACAGCAACTACGCGAATTAAAATCCGAAAAGCCACGCGACTTAAAATCTGAAAAGCTATGCAACTTGAAATCCGAAATGATACAGACGAACAGATTCACACACAAACCCGAACGTGTTCTCAAATTCGGTGACGAGAACGTTGATAATAAGCAGTTTGCATTTGTAAGAAAATGTAAGGAGTTTAATAATGACAGCGTACAGGTACACGCTTTACACTGTATACGACAATTTATCTTTGTACATTCACCGCTATTACCTGTAATGCAGAAGCTAGCTTTGAAACAGATGCGACAATTTATTTTTGTATTTTCATCAGCATTATCTATTATGCAAAAATTGGAATTAGCAAGAATACAACAATTTGCCTTTGGAATTTTACTGCCATTGCCTGTAACGCAAAAGCTAAAATTTATTTGCAGTGCGTAATAGACATCAGGGGATTCATTACGCTTTAATGAATATGTGCCGTAGCGAGCATAGGGCCCCGAGCTGTAGTAGTGCTGTTTCATCTTTAGTTTTCTGCACTGCTGCCTTTTCTTCTACTATCCTTTATATCTATCCAAACTGCTCTTTAACTATTGCTCTACCTAGTATTAAGAAACATGTAATGAAAACCGGATATGACAAATCTTTTACCGATTGTGACAGTTTTCAGTAAGCACTCCAGAACCAGCGTAATTTTAATAACGGATAAAATCGTATTCATCAGTATGTGTAAAATTAACAGCAAACGCATTTTTTTGGTAACAATAGACCTTTTCACCACAATAACATGAAAGTCAACCGCTTAGCATACGTAACCAACAATGCAGTCTACAAGGTCAACCAAACTTTAATGTTTCGCCGCGTGCACGTATAGTCCCAGCTCCAACAAATAGTAACGCATGGCAGCAAAGAAATAACTACGTACAGACAACACAACATTTCAATTCCTATCGCAATGCGCCGTATAGAAATTACTATCATGACAGACGTAAAAATAACGAGCACAATTTTCAGCGTACATTTAATAACAGTCGGTCTTACCAGCAACACAATAATCAACAAGAACATATTCTCATGAATGAACCGGACAGTAGGTATCATCCAGAGCGTAACACGTCTGGAAGAAGTAATAGAACAGTTCAAATAGTAGAAATGCCACAGAATCCTCCTAATAATAATAACACGTCAGATAGAATCTGACTAGATACTGTACAGGACGCATCTTCCAATAATACAAGCACTACTTTAGACACGCAAAATGTTGTTCGTGAAAATGTAATTACTTTTGACGATATCAGAGACACTCTCTTGCAGGAAAGACCAGTTATTCAGAAAACCATTTCACATCCTGTTATTGAAATTAAAATTGGTTCTTCGAAATTCTCAGCAGTAATCGATTCCGGATCACCTATATCAGTAATAAATGAGGAGACTTTTAACGAGTGTAACAAAGAGAATACTTATCCGACGTTACCTTTAGGCAAAACCAAAGTGAAGGGAGCAGTATCGAGTAAAGGAGTAGACGTTAAATTACAGACGCATTTATCATTTTGTATTGGAGGTCATACTTTCCACTCAAATTTTTGGATTGTTCCTTTATTGACAACAGACGTAATTTTAGGTACGAATTTTCTGGTACAACACGACGCAGTTATTGATTTTCAGAATTCTTATTTAATGTTAAAGGATGAAAATATACAATTTGCTATGGAATTTCAGCACTCACTATCTATTGAAGAGCAGACAATTAATCGCACAGAGGTCATTTCCGCAACACGTGACATAGACTGTAATCCCACATTGTTCACGGATACGTACGTACACAACTATAATACTCCAGACGAAGCTGACTACGACGTAATGCAATTGATTTCTGATAAGGTTAAAGAGAGCAGTGCAACTACAGACGACGAACGAACGCAATTACACAAAATTCTTTTACAGCAAGCTCCAGTTTTTGACAACATTCCTGGTACTATGTCCGGCTTTATGTATGAATTTCAAGTGAAACAGCACGACACATTTAGAGCAAAGCATTATCCTATTCCGTATATTCATAGAGAACAAGTTAAAAAGGAATTGCAGGATATGCTTGATCAAGGAATTATAGAACCAGCAGTTAGTCCGTACATAAACCCGCTACATATTGTTAAGAAAAAAGATGGCTCACTTCGCCTCGTACTTGATTCTCGTCACATTAATGACATTATTATTAATGAAACAGACCGACCACAGACATTAGAGGAACTTCTACAAAAATTTCATGGTACAGCTATTTATTCTACATTAGATTTGAAATCGGGATTTTGGCAAATTCAACTTCATCCAAATTGCAGAAAATATACAGCTTTTCTCTGTTTCGGCGACTGTTATCAATTTCGCAAATTACCGTTCGGCTTAACTATTTCTTCTGCAGCTTTTATTCGCGGTTTGAACACAATACTTCCGACAGAACTTAAAGACAGAATTACGACGTATGTAGACGACATCCTTATCGCAGAAGCTAACTGGTCTGAACACAATCTGATTCTTGAACAACTGTTACAAACTTTTCGTGCACAAGGACTTACAGTTAACCTCAGCAAATCGCATTTTGGCAAAACTTCTATAAAATTTCTTGGACACGTGATTTCAGCAGAAGGCATTGCACCTGATCCGGAAAAACTTCAGGCTCTACGTGACATTAGTGTTCCTACGACGAAGAAACAACTACGCAGTTTTTTGGGCTTAATTAACTTTTTTCGTAAATTTATTCATCACTCCGCTTTAGACACACCCAGATTATGTCAATTAACAGGTAAAAACAGTATTTGGTCTTGGGATAAGCAAGCACACTCTGAATTCATGAACCTGAAACATGCTTTGTTGAATGCTCCACTGTTATCGCACCCAGATCTTACTAGAAATTTTTCCATTGCCACTGACAGTTCCAATACCGCTTTACGCGTACACATTTTCCAGGAAATTGAAGAAGATGGTTCAATAGTAATTAAAAACATCGCATTTGCAAGCCGCATTTTGTCACCTGCTGAACGAAATTACTCCGTTACAGAATTGGAAACATTATGTGTTGTATGGACTTTCACGGGATTTCGGCACTTTCTTTATGGCAGACATACCACCGTTTACACAGACCACAGAGCGATACAATTTTTACTTTCGGCTAAATTCACTCACGACAGATTAAGCAGATGGAAACTTTATTTACAGGAATTTAATTTTACAATAGTTCACATTCCCGGCACACAAAATGTTATAGCAGACGCACTATCGCGTTCTCTGAGCAACAATCAGCAAGACGTAGCAACCAACTTCTGCAAAACAAATTTCAGTGTCATGTACATTCAGCAAGTTGCATTTGAAAACTTTATTTCATCGTCATTACAGGACATAGCAAAAGAGCAAAATAAAGACAACGTGTGGAAAGAAATTAAACACCTTTGGCAAGATAAGAATAATGTTACGATTAGAAACCATTACACGGTACGCAATGACATTCTGTTTCGCCGCTCTCATCCTGACAGCAACAATTGGTTATTATGCATTCCTGACGAAATTGTTAACAAATTAATCTGGTACACTCATTTAAGTTACGCACATTACGGAGCACGAAAATGTTTTCTTATACTGAGACATAACTGTTATTTTACCAACATGGAGAAACGTAAACGACGAGTTTTAGCGTCTTGTAAAATTTGCCAGAAAGCTAAATCAGACACCACTTCACATATTCCTCCTTTATATCCCATTGTACCTGTTAAATTAAGACACATGGCCGCAGTAGACATTTTTGGTCCGATTCCCAGAACTAACAGAGGTTTTTGCTACATCTTTGTCGCCGTTGAGCTCACTTCAAAATTTGTTACTTTCACTCCGCTACGCAAAGCTACTGCTAAAACTGTTTCGAAAGCATTTGTAAAACATTTTCTATTTCATGTAGGGCATGTGATGAGAGTAATTTCTGACAATGGATCTCAATTTCGTAGTACCATATGGACACGCATGTTACGAGCTAGAAACATTTCTCCTATTTATATATCCAAGTACCATGCTTCTTCGAACCCCTGTGAAAGATTAATGAAAGAAATTGGTAAGCTGTGCCGAATATACTGCCACAAAAGACATATTGATTGGGATGCACACATACTCTCATTCCAAGATGTAATTAATTCCATTCCAAATGAATCCACTATGCTATCTCCGTCTGTTATACTGAAAAACGTTGAACCACCAAACAAAATTAAAGAATTAGTAAAATTCCCCAAATGTCGTCGCCTACGACACCATGAAATAATTGACAATGCGCTGAACAACATCAAACGTGCCGCAGAGCGCCGGAGAAGACAGCAAAAACAGGTTTGTAGACGCCGAGACTTTCACGTTGGACAGAAGATATTAGTACGTACACACTATTTATCCAGTAAATTAAAAGGTAAGTGTAGTAAATTTGAACTTCTATACGCAGGTCCATATCGGATTCGCAGCATCCCTCACCCCAATGTTGTACACGTCGAAACTTTGAGAACCAGAAAATCGAAAGGCAATCACCATATCTCAAACATTAAACCGTTTATTGAATGAAGACACTGTATGATTCAACACACTATGATGTCATTTACTAATGCAATTATTTCACCTGACTAATTACTGATGATTATCGTATTTTTTCTTGGCAAGTGCCCGGCAAGGTAAGGTTAGCAGGTCGCTTTTCTTGTCGTTACACATCAGACCGTGCATATTTTTCCAGATGAACTTACGTATTTTATGAATAATTATGCAATTCTATGTAATGACGTATTAATTTTATCAAATTCTCTCTCCATTAAAGTCTTTAATTCTCGCCTCGATTAACTACACTACATACAAGCTGAACACAACGAACGTCACATTTTGTCTTTTTTATGTACGATTGTATTCCAGTTTTGTTTATATGCACTGTGAAATAGTTAAATAGTTAAGATATACCACACACCAGTTGACTTTGACATTTTTTTTGCCCTATGACATCTCAAGATCGCGACTGTTTTACATTTTTTGCTGCTGCATTGTATTATTCTGTGTACATTTTTGCATCTGAACACTGTCAATGTCTTTGACACATTACGTTTTCTGTCATGTTATGCTGTATGCATAATTGTGTCACCATAAACCAGTCATTATTTAGTGGGTATATGATTTAAATGCAGGACATTAATCTTTGTTCATCAATTTCAGAAAGGAATGATGATTCTAAGAAATAAATTTATCATAAATGGGAATTTCACCTACGGAATAAACGAAAGAAGATGCAATAACTTTATGAGGAAGAGTAAATGGATCAGGATTAACAAGCATTAACAAGAATATAATATACTCATCGTAGAATAGCAGTCTTAACTAATTTTTTCTTTCAGAATACAAGGTGATTGATGCAGGCTGTCAGACTGAACTACACATCTTAGTTTTAGTGATGAAATATGTTAGAGATAAGGAATAGTTATATAATGAGTAATGAAGTGATTTTTTTGCAGATGATAATGAATGCTGACGAATAATGATGAAGAATATGCTGTTATGAATAATGAAGCTTTTCTTTACAGGTGATGATAATAGTGAAGTTATGATGATATGGATAATGAAGTTTTCTTTACAGATGAGGATAATGCTGAAGTTATGTATTTATGTTATGTAGTTATTTAAGTATTTGTTGCAGTTTGTTTTGACAGCAGGTGTTATATTGCATAGTAGGATGACAGAAAGTTTTGGAAAGGACAGCTATAGAACACATTTTTATACACATTTCACTACCTGTTAATTCGAAGTTCACTACTTTTCAGCATAGTGTGCGTTTCTTCTTTCAGGTCAATAATCCATTTTGTATTTTTTTTCCAGGTGAAGCCTTTCATGATACTTACTATACCTGTTCTAGTACTTGCATTTTTATTTTTTTACCCATTTGTGTTTATCATTTATAAATGTGATCACATTTACTGCCTTGTTACATAATCTTGCTACAGCTGACTCATGATGAATGACGTTACCTATCCTCATTTGCAGCAATAGGTCAAAAGCAAATAGTGTTATGCCTCAGCAATTAATTATCGATCCCAACGCAATGCATTGCTAACAAAAAAGAAAAAAAAATGTATTACCAGTCCCAAATAGTGATACCAGTTTGAGAAAGTTCTGAGTAATGCTGATTAGCTCTGAATAGTATGTCACTTCAGTAATGACTTCTTAATGAGACAAAAAAAAGGTATATATATAAAATAATGCTTTGTCACTAGCTAATAACTGCCACTGTTTATTGTAATGAGACTACTTATAATGCCTGTGATTAATAATGCAATGACTAATTAACTGATTTTTAATAATGACTTCGTAATGATCTGAATAATACTGAATGATGATTCTATTCAATACTTGCTGGCCACTGAGTGCCAATAATTAATGTCAATCAACGAATTATGTTATTAATTATGCCATTAATTAGCTCTTGTTTTCAATGTTCATACTTTGTTATTGGAAATGAATGTGACTGTTTAATAATGCTTTGTAATTAGAAGAAGGCTAATGATTCTTACTAGATTGGAATGACACATAATTAATTAACTATGCTATTGTTTCATAATGCTTTGTAATTAGGAAAAAGCTAATGATTATTACTATTGGAAGACAAATGATTAATTAATTATGATATGCTTTATAATTGGGAAAGAATGTGATTGTTTAATAATGCTTTGTAATTAGGAGAAAGCTAACGATTCTTACTATATTGAAATGACAAATGGTTAATTAACGATACCATACTTTGTAACTGGAAAGGAATGTGACTGTTTAATAATGCTTTGTAATTAGGAAAAGGCTAATGATTAATACTATTGGAATGACAAATGATTAATTAACTATGCTATACTTTGTAACTGGAAAAGAATGCGATTATTTAATAATGCTTTGTAACTAGGAAAAGAAGGCTACTGATTCTATGTAAAACAATTAATGAACATTTTTCTGTAATACTACATACTTGGTACAGAAATGTTCAATAACTGGGCTATGAATGCCACAAACTACTAATGAAGACTGTAATTGTCAATATTATGTGACTTAATGTCCTTTACCTCATGAGCTAACTACCCTGAATTACTGCAATGTCCATTTGTCCTGTTTATCCCAGTGATCATGGAGCACTATATGTGGTTTTGCACTAATTCTACGTTGGTGTGCCTTGTAAGAGCGTGGTGTTGACACGACATGCTGTCCACCACCATGAGTGGTGAAGACGTTATTATGGTCCCACTGTTTGGTGTACCTAATGTACTGCCAAAATGAAAACATGGAATATTACTACGACAATTCAGTGTTTTGGCTACGCTGATAAATTCTGATGGGAAAAGAACTTCAAGTTGTGTCACTTGGTGTTGTACTTCTGTGGAAAGATATGGACTTTCAGAGCAGCTGTGTGCAATCTAAAGTGCTACAACCATGATGCAATCCTTCCCTTTCCTATCTGGATTCTTGTCACATAAAGAAAAAAAATTTTTTTTGGTAACATCATTTATGTTCGTGGGTTATACATTTTTTTCGATTTGCTGAACTCCAGTGCGAGTACACTTATGGCACTGGTCGACATGATGTTTTGCCATTATGTTTATTTGTTGTAAAAATGCTAAAGACATTTTTTCAGTGCGTGTGCACTTTGGACATGATTTTTTTTTGCCATTATGTTTATTTATTGCGAAAATCCTAAAGACATTTTTTTTCAATTTGTTCTGAAGTACAGTATATGTACACTCTTGTCTTTTATATGTATATACATTTTTATTTTTAATGATATGTTCTGAACTACAGTGCATGTGCACTTATGTTAGGTGTTAATATGTTTTCTACTGAACTTCAGTGCCTGTGCACTTTTCTCATTTTTCAATATGATTTGTACTATTCCGTATATTCAATACTTCAATGCGTATGCACTTATGTCATTTGTTACTAATTGTATATACATTTCATCATTTACTGATATGTTCTCAACTCCAGTGCATGTGCATTCATGTCACTTGTCATCATGATTTTTTTTTTGCCATTCTGTTTATGCTAAAGAATTTTTTCAGTGTGTGTGCACTTTGTTATCTGTCAAATAATTTTTATATACAGTTTTCTGATTTGCTACTATGTTTTGTACTCATATCTTGTCTTTGTCTGAAATGTTTTGTACTCTGTGCATGTGCACCACATTTAATTCATGTATCTAAACATTCTGTAAATTGTACAAGTTGACTAATTAATGAAAAATTTTGCCGCGCTTGGCAAGTCCAAATGACTCACCATCGCTGCCAAATTTTTGCCCCCCCCAGTGGAGGGTTATGAAACACGTATGTAACGTAGCAGCGATGGCGAGACATTGCAGCGTCTCTGACCAGAGAGTATGCGCTTGACCGCGCGAGTGTTGCGAGCGGTTCTCAGTCTGTAGCTCTGTTTAGTTGCGTGCAGTACTCTGTCAGTAGTCGTTGCGAGTCTGTAGCTTAGTTTAGTTGCGTGGAGTACTCTGTCAGTAGTCGTTGCGAGCAGTAGCTCTGTTCAGTTGCGTGCAGTATGTCGGTTATAGCAGTCGAGTGGAGTTGTGTGTGTGAGGAGTCGGCGAGCGTCGACATGGCATTCTGGTCAAGAGGCTAAATGAGGTATATTCTTTATTAAGGTAATCAACAGATAATGTAAAGTTTATTAATTGTAATTAATTTCCAACAAGTGCCCCAATAATAATTTTTATTCCAAAGCAGTTTTTACAAAAACAAAATTTATTTAATTGCACTTCCCCTTTCATTCCACTTCCGTTAAAGAAAAATTTCAGTAAAATCACAAAAAAAAGGAATATTATTATTTGCAATGCAGTTCCTCCAAGCCGTGCGCAAGAATAAGAGCAGAAATTTGACTACCAGTTACAATGAGGTAAGACTTTAATTCTGATTGTTTTACACAGGGCCAAAGACCGATATTTCGGTTTAATTGAATTATCATTATCACTGAGATTTTTTTTTTTAGCACTGAATTGTTTTTCATTATTTTTGTGGGAGCTTATACCAGAGTCAGATTGCGAATTTCACATTTTTGTTGCCTTTGTCAGTGCATTTCATTGCAGGGAGGTTATTCTTGGATCCTATTCATTTTATATTTCGGGAGGTTACACTTAGCGCAATGTCCATTAGGATTTCTAAATAATATTGCGACTCAAGGGGCCTTCCTTGATACTACACATTGGTCTTGCCAAAACCCAAGAAGCTTATACATATGAGTAGGTATATGTTTGGTGTATATTATCTTTGGAACTAGGTGAGTTCACTTAACTTTACCTTGACAGATGCCTTGTTATGACCGTTGCTTATGCGCCACGTGCACTGAAATCCATACAGAAGGTATGAGCGAGTTAGGGTGGTTGAGTATTTTAAATATGTTTATGGTATATGAGATATTGAAAATTGAGCCCTCTCATGACATATGATGGGAATACAGCAGGGATTGAATTTCCAAAACAGTGAAACATACATTTTCTTTCATTTCTAAGGGTGATGCCAAATACCAGTTTTCATAGATTTAGTTTTAAAAATGCTTTCATAATCAAATATTTTCATAAAACATTTGACCCAATTAGGAACCGAGTCTTCCAAAACAGTGAAATGCGTATTTCTTAATTTCTAACAGAAAAGTCAAATACAAAATCTCATACATTTTGGTTCAAAAATACGTGCATAATAAAACATTCTCACAAAATATTTCCCCTGTTTCACCACCATCGGGACTGAATTGACAAAAACAGTGAAACATTTTCTTTTTTAATTTCTAATCGAGGAGTCAAATTCAGATTTTCATAAATTAAATTTTAAAAACGCTTTTATAGTGTAATACGTCTTAAAACACTCCACTAGGAGTTGAAAACTGTTTTAAGGGTGCACACAAAGCCAATTCTACGATTCAGATTCTACAGGATGAAGCAGCTACGACAGGCAACGGAAACGTAACCTGAAAGGGTAGAAACTATCGAGGTGCGGCTATGTTGAAAAATATGACGAATTTTCTGAAGTATGAGAGTAATTTTTAACATTTATAGCATCGATGACATTCACATGAAGAGGATGATAGTGAATGGTATCAAAACGTTACCGACTGCCATGGAAGCCAAAGACCTTTATATCTGTTGCATCTATCGGAAAAACTAAAAGGATTATATCAGATTTTTATTTCGATATTTTTTTATTACATTTGACCCAAAATTACCCGATTTTCCTATAAATCCATCACGGTAAGCAGTTTCCTGGGTGATTAAATTTGCAACGTAGTTACTGTACATAAAGCAATTGATATTTTGCCGTCAAAATGTGTGGAACATAACGGTAACCATATTATGGCTGTAAACACGTCGATCAGCCGCGGTAAATTTCATACATATTAATATGATGTTATGTTTTACTTAGCCTGATTAGATTAGTGTCTTCGCGCCCTCTGTTACACTGGACATAGAAGAAACTATTACTGAACCTTGTTTATAAAGTTTCACAATTTCTGTACGTGTATGTGTTTCGCTTACATATACTTTCGAGACATAACTACATCACAAAAAATAAGTTATCGATAATTCCTATAATAATAATAATAATAATAATAATAATAACAATAATAAAGTAATAATATAGAATAACAACAAAATTAATTAGTCTTGCACTTTTCAAGCCGTATTTTATATCATCAGAAATGGGAGGGACAATGACAGAGAAGAAGATGGAAATGAGAGGTGCTCAGGAATCGGTTAAACATCGTGCTGTAGTTACGTACTAACGCTGATCGTCTCAGAACTGTTTTATGGAAGATGGAATTTACCGCTGCTGCAGCAAAGTGATGTGAAATCGGTGGATCCTGTGATATCAGAATACACAATTGCTTTTCGTCTCTTGTGACCACAAATTAAATTGAACGTATTGCACTTTGCAAGCAACTGTAAGGTAGTTTATAATATTAAGAATGTGTAGGTGTGGATGTTACTCTTCGCTTCTGCCACTGATAATTTCACGGTTCACGCTCAAAACGAAGTGGGAAAAAGAGTTGTTGCAGGAATCTCGATTCTTCTCAGACACATCCAAACAATATGGGAATGTTAATGCTTGGAAGGAAATTTTCCCGTTCTGTCATTTGCTTTTTTTCCGAGCAGATATACTTTTTAAATTTTGAGGCAATGGAGATAGTTCCTTGTCCCTGAGAAATTTATCTGATGGCTAAAACTCCAACACATGAATAAGTTTAGATTCTTACAAGCTGTCTGAAGAAACCAGAGTGTACTGTGTTTCACATCACGGCAATTCCCCAGCGACACTGTTTATATTAGTAGTGGCCGTCTGGGCGTTCCCCGGACGTCAAAACCGTTGACGCAGTGTGGAAAATCTGCCAGTCCTCTGCTGATGGGCGAAGAGTGACGGACTATGAACTGTTCGCGCTGGCGCCTTCTCGCTTGTTTGTTTTCTTTTTTGCGGACGAGACGAAGAAACGGATATGTTCATCAAACAAAACAAACGTCGCACGCTTTAGAGGCACGAACGAACTTACGTCGAAAGGACTATCTAGTTACGTAATGAACAAAAATCTCCCAGTCCCCAGGCCGAAGGAATCAGTTCCCGGAAGATATTTCTGAGCACTCTGGGAAAATTGTCGCGGATGACCTTTCCATAGGTATGTTTTTCTTTTTTATCTCTGAGATATGATGTCCGCCCACGAATGCGATCACAGTGGGCGGAACAACCGTCGGTTATTTCAAAGACATTGCTTGTTTGTTTCTTTTTACAAGTATAAATTCCATGCAGGTATTTCTCTTTTGAAGGTGAAAGAAGCGAAGACGCGTGGGTCGCAGATTATTCTAGAAAATGGAGATAGCCGATCCGTCTCTGCACAAATAAATGACCAGTCATGCGCAAAGTAGCACACACAGCGAACAAATCCAATATTTTAAATATATACATCATAGAGCAAAGATCATGAAAGTTTCCTTGCAGCAAGATTTTGTAGCAAGGCAAGCATTATTACTCACATTTGAAACTATATTATAACGTTAAATAAATTTTTCTCTATGTCGTGTTTCAGCCGTAGCGTTTTAATTCAATGGTTGTGGAGGCACACAATAAAATGAAAAAAAAAAGCAAAAGAATGACTAGAAAAGAAAGGGAATGTGAACTAGGAGGGCCTGTCACCTAATAGAAGCCATCTTGCTGCTTTTTTTTGCTCTTGTTGACAGACGATGTGTAGTCATAAGGATACTAATAGTCATTCCAATTACCTTCTTCTATTAGATTTTGCCTGCGTCTTCATACAAGAATATAGCATAGTAGCTATATAGGAAGCTATTTAGCTAAATGTACAAACGCAGTTGGAAAGGTTCAAGGTTCGATCGCGGGCATTTCCAACACTGAACATGGTTTTCATCATTGACAGGTTTTACGTATGTGAAATGTGACAAAAATTCAGTTGTGCATTGGATTCCATGTTAAACTGTATTTCTCTCTGTACCTGCCCCATTTCTCCCTACAACTTTCATCGCAAGAATAAAACTTGTTTGTTCTTTAATCTTTCTTCTTTACTCTCTTAACGTGGGTCAGTGTAAGAGCCTTTTCAGCAAGGAACGTAGAATAAGATGGGTATGCCAGATAGGGTTAGCGCACTTTCATCGGTCAGCGACATGGTACGTCACCCGGCAGCCGTCTCCGCTTGTAGTGAACGGGAGATTACAAAATAAATTTTTCACGTCTCTTCTCTTCCCATTTAACTCAGCAGTTTTGCGCTGACAGGGGTTACAGCACTTAGTGTTAATGTTACATACAAGTTCCCGAAAGAAATGCGTAAATATCAGCGGCAATGATGATAGCAGCAATGGCGATATATTGCTACGCAAAACTAGTGGACGAAGTTCGCATTCACGCTCGTGTTTTAGGCATCTAAGTACTGTAAATGTTTTACAATTGCTTACTGCTTATTTGAGACATATTTTTTGTGAATAAAATGACAATAATTTCCAAACTTATCTCACAAAGTAGACGCTGAAGCTACGACGAAGATGCTGAAGGCGACGCTGTCCAGAGCACATTCTCTCTTGGCGAATTCCATTTCATTGGATCAGTTTTAGCGCTTTTGTTTAAACGCCTAATGCGAATAAAAGTTCTTGTTCTGACGCATAGTTGAACTATTTTGTTATTACGTTGGGGAATTTTCACATGTATTTGATCTGAGAAGTTTCCCATCACTTTACTGTAACGAGAACGTTTGATCGATGAAAAGCAGCAAATATATTTTCTAGATCATATATTTTAGCCAACCGATCATGAGAGGGAGAAATGAGGCCGCCTTTTGAAATAGTGGTAATCCAGTCTTGCTTCAGACTTAATTCTATATTAATTACACACATTCCTACTGTATTTCCCAAAGAACTGTCGATGTTTCCGCACTTAAAATCCATGAACCCGGCAAGATAGTATTAAGTGTGATCGCTCACGTCTTCGTTGTTACACAGTGAATCACTATGCTTGAAATCTAACATCAACTTTTCATCAAGTGTAGCGACGACAAATGATTTATCAGTTATTCTGACGCATAAATCACCTGAGAGGAAACGTGCAAAGTCTTCCTCGGTTTCAACAGGAAGTGTGAGGTGGTTTTCAACAGCAAAATTATCATGTCTGTCCTCTGTAGCCGAAGCACGAAGAGACAAAGGTATTTCACTTGCACTTCCGGTCAGTATTAATGAACTAATTCTGTTTTTCGCCTCGAAAGGTGTGAGATGGTTTTAAAATACACCAAAGCCTCGAATTCTAGAAAAGAAATTTTCCAGACAATCTTGATTCAGTCTGGCTGTTAACATGTCAGTTGCTCCAGAATTTCTCACATCATTATAGAGTCCGAAAAGTGAATTTCTTGATATAATGAATTCTTTTCTTTTCCCTATTCCCACATTAGCACAAATTTCTCGAAATCTTTTTAGAAAGTTTCCCAGTCTTGTGATATTAAACGAATAACAGCCTGTAAGTGGAGGTTTATGATCTTGAGGATATCTCGAGTTCAGCACATCCAAAATATAGACCACCAGCTCAACAAAGCTTCCTTCACGATCTTCATCCAGAATATACTTCAGAGTTTGGGCAGTGCGGTGTGAAAGTAATTGAGCAGCAATTCAGACATTCTGACGATCACGTTCTCTGACGTTAAGGTGAACCTCCGATATGTGATGAGTGATCGACAGATCAACTTTCTGATGTCGAAGACGATTTTCTGTCACAGTTTTTGTAATCACATTACCATCAGACAAAGTGATACCATCACCAAGAAAATGGTTTCTTAATAATTTCAACAAATGTGGAACCAAAAAAAAAAAAAAAATCTAGACTGTCTGGTATGATCAACAGAGTTCGAAAAAATCTCTTCGACGTAGACAAGCCAAGCTGCTTTCACACTTTCAAATGTTTTGCTCCCATGCCACAAGCAACGGCTACGATATGGGTTCCTGCACTTTCGACTTCTTTTATGATATTCTGCAACAAATCACTAGACGTTGCAACATCAAAGTCATAATACACCGGTTGCTTCCACTTTCGAAACAAGCTGCGAACCATGCTGTTGTGCGGTCCGAGTGCCACATCGTTTTTCATAGATTTAATTTTGTGTTCGAGTAGAGCGTTTGCAATCCTCAAACTAGCCAATTCTTTCTCCTGTTCTTGAATTTCCTAGTCTTTTAGTGAAATTATCGGATTAGTACAAAAGTGTACGTTGTTACAAAATTGTGAGTTGTTAGACTTGTCCAGATTACTTTTCCTCGGAGACAGAATTTTCAATGTTGAGGGTTTTTTTTTTTTCGTCACGATGACGTTCTCTCTCCCTTACAAAGCCATCGGTAACATTCGAGATGCTCGGACCTGCAGTTTCCAATTTATTTCTGTGCCAGTTTGGTAGTTTTTGAGACGGAACAGCATTATCCTGCAGCAAAATCCTTTTAGGTAGACCTAAGAATTCATTCTGCAAGTCTCGTTTATAATACCTTTCTCAGAAATGTTCAGAACAAATTCTTAGATTTTTAACATTAATTTTATCTTCTCATTTACAACGAGCAATCCACTTACGCTGTAGTTCGACATTTTTTTAGAAAACCGTGATAAATTACGCCTTCAGTCTTACTTCCGCTATTGTAACATTCAACAACTGCACAACACGACGTATTTGTGGACAGCATTCCAAAAAAATTCACAAAACAAGCTGCTTATCAACTGAACACTCAGCTGGCCATGGAATGCACTCAAATTATAATCCGTTCATCATAAGAATAAACCTGATGTAAACATTGCACTGTGTATTCTTCCACGTTTGCTGGAACCTCATTGGATTTCCGTTTCACGTGGGACTGCAGCCAAGCTGTCTCGAGTACTGTTCCGTACGATAATAAGAGTACGTCTTGTGCTGTGCGTTATGCGCACATCGACTTCTCGATAATGTGAGATAGCAGCTTTACCAGCACATTTAACTTTGACAGCACTGGTCGGTCAGCTGGTACAGCTAGCCTGCAGTAACGTGGCAAGCTGCAGTTCACACGTAAAAAGAGACGAGCAAAGGAGCAATACAGCTTCGAATGTCATTTAATTTTTAAACAGAATGAAATAATACACTGCAAATCTCCCACAATACACTCCTTAGACGACTAGACGAAATCCGTAACACATCATCGTTTTTAGCTAACATACTATTGTAATTACAAACAAGAATGATGAAAACTCCTGACTTAACCATAGGATAATTTTTCTGCATAAGCTGTGTGTAACGTAAGAGAGTATTGAAGCCACTGAAGATATTACAGTCAGTCGTCTGGTAATTTCTTAGCTCCTTCCTTATCCGAATCCGAGAAATACATTTCAGTTCTGGAAGTGTCATCCGCTACGTCGATAACGAGACTATCAACAACGGACTCCACGAAGCCAACCAGGCGCAACATTTTCTCTTCTTCTTTTATGACGAGCCGTTCTATATCCCGCCAGCGTTCGGCAGTGACGAGTGAAAAAGCTGCGTGCGTTGGTTCCAGTATGTCTGGCAGCTTGACAGCCTTGTTACTTCTCGGGCCAAATCCCGCATCTTGGCTCCAGATCAATTCTGTTGGGTTCATATTGTAATGGTACAGTAGCAAATGTAAAAATGCAGCATTTGTATGATGTGCTCGATACTGTGAAAATGATAGTTTTTCATGTTTCTACGGTACTTATCTACCTCTGTGGTATAAAGCGATGTACATAGTCCAAGTAATGAGGATTTGGTTTTTCGTTTTTGCCCTAAAAATGAAATTGTTATGTTTTCTTAATTTAAACAACTTTTATGCACGGTCTTTCATAAAACACCGATAAGTAAGAATTTGTATTTGAAACGGAAATAAGAATTTCGCGTCCAATACGTAATCAGAAACAAGAAGACGTGCGTTATTCATAAAAATGATTATAAGTTTTATAATTACGAGAAGTAGGTATTTCAAGTTGAAAGAGAAAAAAATGGTACACGGGACATTTGAACCAACTCACGAATCTACATCTACATCTACATCCATACTCCGCAAGCCACCTAACGATGTATGGTGGAGGGTATCTTGAGTACCTCTATAGCTTCTCCCTTCTATTCCAGTCTCGTATTGTTCGTGGAAAGAAGGATTGTCGATATGCCTCTGTATGGGCTCTAATCTCTCTGATTTTATCTCTTCGCGAGATATACGTAGGAGGGAGCAATATACCGCTTGACTCCTCTGTGAAGTTATGTTCTGGAAACCTCAACAAAAGCCCGTACCGAGCTACTGAGCGTCTCTCCTGCAAACTCTTCCACTGGAGTTTATCTATCATCCCCGTAACGCTTTCGCGATTATTAAATGATCCTGTAACTAAGCGCGCTGTGTAACTAAGCGCGCTGCTCTCCGTTGGATCTTCTCTATCTCTTCTATCAACCCTATCTGGTACGGATCCCACACTGCTGAGCAGTACTCAAGCAGTGGGCGAACAGGCGTACTGTAACCTACTTCCTTTGTTTTCGGATTGCATTTCCTTAGGATTCTTCCAATGAATCTCAGTCTGGCATCTGCTTTACCGACGGTCAACTTTATGCCTATTGCCTACTCCCAGAAAATTTATGGAATTAACTGCTTCCAGTTGCTGACCTGCTATATTGTAGCTAAATGATAAGGGATCTTTCTTTCTATGTATTCGCTGCACATTACACTTGTCTACATTGAGATTCAATTGCCATTCCCTGCATCATGCGTCAATTCGCTGCAGATCCTCCTCCATTTCAGTACAACTTTCCGTTGTTACAACCTCTCGATGTACCACAGAATCATCCGCAAAAAGCCTCAGTGAACTTTCGATGTTATCCACAAGATCATTTATGTATATTGTGAATAGCAACGGTCCTACGACACTCCCCTGCGCCACACCTGAAATTACTCTGTCCTCGGAAGACTTCTCTCCATTGAGAATGACATGCTGCGTTCTGTTATCTAGGAACTCTTCAATCCAATCACACAATTGGTCTGATAGTCCATACGCTCTTACTTTGTTCATTGAACGACTGTGGGGAACTGTATCGAACGCCTTGCGGAAGTCGAGAAACACGGCATCTACCTGGGAACCCGTGTCTATGGCCCTCTGAGTCTCGTGGACGAATAATAAATTTGATTCAAATTCCACTGCGCAACCGACTCCGCTTTTTAAAAATGTGATTCTGTTCGTTGCATTTGCTCGGGGTGGACGTCGCAAGACACCCATTCAAGTTTGTCGTTGATCCATTATCTCAGTTGTGTTCATTGCAGAGGGCAGGAAACCCTCTGACCGAACACGCTGAGGGACCGTGCCGGCATGCTAAACAGTCAGTGTGACTTTCTTTGACACCTGCATTATGTAGAATGGTAGGAAAACTTCTAAGCCAATTATCTACGAAAATATATGAAAGACATTAAGAACAGCCTATTTCTCAGCACTCTATAAGCGTTTTCTACGCGCGTGTTTCACTATGTAACAGAAAGCAACCCAGCCATTTTTATACTGCGCGACGATCAGAGCACAACGCTGCAGTGACTAAACGATTTCTGAAATAAAAACTACATTGCTAAAGCTTGATTAAGAATAGCGTTGACGGCTGTCAATGCATTTGAATATCTTAAAAGTTTCGTTTAACGTAGCTTATCAATAGAATATCTAATAAATAAGTGGGGTCTGCTTCTGGGAGCGTAGCGGCACCGGTGTGCATGTGGTAAATCATCAGGTTGGTAATTATTTGCTTTAGGTTTATTCTTACGATGAACGGATTGTGGCGCGTAACAGTTCAGGCAAGGCAGCAAGCAGTGCTTGCCGCGTCGCGTGGGATGATGGCACTGCCGTAACTACACTCCTGAAAATTGAAATAAGAACACCGTGAATTCATTGTCCCAGGAAGGGGAAACTTTATTGACACATTCCTGGTGTCAGATACATCACATGATCACACTGACAGAACCACAGGCACATAGACACAGGCAACAGAGCATGCACAATGTCGGCACTAGTACAGTGTATATCCACCTTTCGCAGCAATGCAGGCTGCTATTCTCCCATGGAGACGATCGTAGAGATGCTGGATGTAGTCCTGTGGAACGGCTTGCCATGCCATTTCCACCTGGCGCCTCAGTTGGACCAGCGTTCGTGCTGGACGTGCAGACCGCGTGAGACGACGCTTCATCCAGTCCCAAACATGCTCAATGGGGGACAGATCCGGAGATCTTGCTGGCCAGGGTAGTTGACTTACACCTTCTAGAGCACGTTGAGTGGCACGGGATACATGCGGACGTGCATTGTCCTGTTGGAACAGCAAGTTCCCTTGCCGGTCTAGGAATGGTAGAACGATGGGTTCGATGACGATTTGGATGTACCGTGCACTATTCAGTGTCCCCTCGACGATCACCAGTGGTGTACGGCCAGTGTAGGAGATCGCTCCCCACACCATGATGCCGGGTGTTGGCCCTGTGTGCCTCGGTCGTATGCAGTCCTGATTGTGGCACTCACCTGCACGGCGCCAAACATGCATACGACCATCATTGGCACCAAGGCAGAAGCGACTCTCATCGCTGAAGACGACACGTCTCCATTCGTCCCTCCATTCACGCCTGTCGCGACACCACTGGAGGCGGGCTGCACGATGTTGGGGCGTGAGCGGAAGACGGCCTAACGGTGTGCGGGACCGTAGCCCAGCTTCATGGAGACGGTTGCGAATGGTCCTCGCCGATACCCCAGGAGCAACAGTGTCCATAATTTGCTGGGAAGTGGCGGTGCGGTCCCCTACGGCACTGCGTAGGATCCTACGGTCTTGGCGTGCATCCGTGCGTCGCTGCGGTTCGGTCCCAGGTCGACGGGCACGTGCACCTTCCGCCGGCCACTGGCGACAACATCGATGTACTGTGGAGACCTCACGCCCCACGTGTTGAGCAATTCGGCGGTACGTCCACCCGGCCTCCCGCATGCCAACTATACGCCCTCGCTCAAAGTCCGTCAACTGCACATACGGTTCACGTCCACGCTGTCGCGGCATGCTACCAGTGTTAAATACTGCAATGGAGCTCCGTATGCCACGGCAAACTGGCTGACACTGACGGCGGCAGTGCACAAATGCTGCGCAGCTAGCGCCATTCGACGGCCAACACCGCGGTTCCTGGTGTGTCCGCTGTGCCGTGCGTGTGATCATTGCTTGTACAGCCCTCTCGCAGTGTCCGGAGCAAGTATGGTGGGTCTGACACACCGGTGTCAATGTGTTCTTTTTTCCATTTCCAGGAGTGTATTTACTTTTAAGTTTACTCTTGCGATGAACGGATTGTGGAGCGTAACAGTTCATGCAGGGCGGCAGGCGGTGCTTGCCGCGTCGCGTGTGATAGTGCCTCCGGCCTTGCGTTATTCACACTCAAATACAAAACAGTTCATTTTATATGTTACTATTAATTATTCAACTGCGAGAGGAAAGGTTTTGAATAAAAACATACTGTATATTACAAAGTCAGGACGTAAAAACTGAACGTGTTACATTGACTTCATTCTTTAATTCTGTAATGAGCGTGAGTTTTGCCAACGTTACATTAATAAGAAATGCTTTCATTGTTACTCATCCTTGCCTGCTACACATCCGCAAACAGCAATTGTTTCAACCTGGACAAACGGATCGTACATGTCTCTTGTCTAACTTTCAAATTTAAATCTAGGCCACAGTCACCTTTTCACTTGCGAATTCAGTAACTGTCTGATTCACTTTTTATACGCTGGCATCATTCAAGTGTTGCAACCAATTCATGAATACCTATTGCTCTCAGGGCTTCAAAAATATTTCAAATGGCTCTGAGCACTATGGGACTTAACTCCTGAGGTCATCAGTCCCCTAGAACTTAGGACTACTTAAACTTAGCTAACCTAAGAATATCACACACATCCATGCCCGAGGCAGGATTCGAACCTGCGACCGTAGCGGTCGCGCGGTCTCAGGGTTTCTGTCGACTAGTAATTTCACTACATGTAGACGTAGACGAGGATTTTATTGTTCTCTGCAGGTAAGCCGTTCTACAACTTACCTAACCATTCTGTACCAGTTCGGATTTCGGATGGTTTTCTCAAGTGGGAATATCATTTAAATATTTACTCACTAAGTATTAGCGGCCTTTAACAACATAACATCATAGGTTCGTACTTTTTTCTGTTATAACATTAGTTTATAAAGAGGATAATAAAGATCATAACAAGAGCTTTGAATGACAGAAGAAAACAGCTAAAATTTTGAGACAAGTAGATAAATCTCTAATGGTGTCCCTCAGGGTCAACATCATAGCTTCGTACTTTTTCTGTTGTAACATTAGATTATAAAGAGGATAATAAAGGACACAACAAGAGTTTTAAATGACAAAACAGAAACAGCTAAAATTTAGAGACAAGTAGATAAATCTCTAACGGTGTCCCGCAGGGTCCAGTTTTGGGTGTATCCTATATGTGAATGACCTTCCTCATAACAGACGTGTTAGCTTAGTGCATAAGTTCGTTTTTCCATAAGTTTAATGAACACAACAGGTACACGTAACAGAAACTTTAGTCATTAGTGATATATTCCCCTTATTTATTTACCACATTCTACCAACGCTGGGAACTTTTCGATTCCGTGATAGTAGAAACCACGTTGTTTTGATGCGAAGAACTCGTCGAGCCATGTTCGGGGCGCATTTTTATCCGGAAAGGAAGTTACTTGAAGGTTTTTCAATAGAAAGTGGGAAAGATGAACATCTGTAGGCGCAAGATCAGGTGAATAAGGTGAGTGTGGAATGACTTCCCAACCCAGCTCCTGTACAGTAGTTTTTTCGTAGTGTTGCACAACGCGATTGGACGTTATCGTTGAGTAGCATCACTTCACTCTTGTCTTTCTGGTCATTTTTGTTGGAATGTGTCTGCAAGATGTCTTGGTTGTTGGCAATAACTGTCACTAGTGATAGTTACAGCTCGGGAAAGCAGTTCTTAGTACACCACACCGTCGCTGTTCCACCAGATGCATAACAATAACTTTTGTGGATGCACGCAGGTCTTTGTATGAGGAACTGTTGCTTTGTGTGGACTCAACCATTCCTTTATTTTCCTATTATTAGCGTAAAGACACCATTTATCGTCACTAGTAACGATACACAAAAGGAATGGTCGGTATTGTTCACGAGCCAATTGATTAAAAGCAAGTCGAGATGCACATATGGCCACTCGCTGATTTGTGTGATTCTGGCTTTGACCATGCGACACCCATGCGTCCGATTTTTGAACCCTCCCCATGGCATGCGAAGTCGCACGACCGTGGAATAATCACAGTTCATCACATTCATAGTTCTCGAGTACCCTGCCCTGCATCTTTGTGGATAAATAAGTTTAAACGATCTTCATCAAACCCCGAAGATCTTCCTGAACGTGGAGAGTCACTAATGTCAAAACGATTCTTCTTAAAATCAGAGAACCATTTTCTTGCTGTGCTCTGTCCAGTGGCACTAATTTCATACTGGACGAAAATGTTTCTGGCTGCTTCCGCTGATGTCACCCTTCTATTGAACTCAAACAGAAGAATATGTCGGAAATGTTCCGATTTCTCGACTTGGCACTATGTTTTTTAGCGTCCACAGCACCACCATTTCCAAATGGCGAAATGGCAATATGCGACCTCAAATAGCAACAGTGAACTAGAAAGAAAAAATTAAAATCGAAGAATAAACCCATAGCCACTGGAATACCGATACACAAAACAAAAGCGCTACGAACTTATGCACGAATCGTTTTGCAGATGCCACAAACGTATAGTTAATCCTTTTGACAGAGACAGATGGAACGCTGAATAATGTAAGTACGTTCTTACTCATTTTTAAGATGAACTTGAAACTGGGTTACATGTATCATTTTGTTAGGGGAAAATGATGTGAAATTCCTCCAAAGAGCCACTATTAATGCGGCCCTTTCCCTGGAGAGGTGCTGTTTATAGACTTTTATTCATCATGAAGAATAGTTTGGAAGTGTATCTGAATAAAGTTGAGAACTCCATATAATTCTTTCCAAAAAGCACAATATACTCAGTTCTGTAGAACCGATGGAATAACAGAATGCAGCAAATGAACTGAATCGTAGGAATAGAGCAAAATGTTCCAAATCATTTTTGGAAAAATTTTGTCATTTTTACAAACAATTATTATTTGTTTCTCTGCAAATGGTCTTTGTATTAATTTAGAAAAATGCAGCAGTTTCTGTTCTGTTTGACAAATACAATGATGCTAAGGATTAATTTAGCACACAAACTAGAGGCAAAATATAGGGTACAAATGTTCTATATTTTTGACTCTATAGACTGAAAAAAACTGAAATAGAAATAATATGATACTGATCTCTTCAAATAGCTAAATTTAGTAACTTTTGATCAATATGATATGAGTAATTGTAGTAGCGTTAATTTTACTACATATTACAGCACCTTCAAGGTAATATAAGGTCCACCATTCTATTCGTCCTTTTGGTTTGTCTAAAACGCTTTAAAAACGGAATAATAGGATGCATCTTTTTCGAGAAAAATCGCTTGAATGTTATCTCAGAAACATTCTACATTTATAGTCACTAATCAAATTTGTCATAATACTATACAATTTTCGAGGTATAACAATGCCTGACACTATAACATTAGAAGAAAAGATGATATTCATTACCCAGCACAATGGCATAAAATGCTTGACATATATTGGAATACATCAATAGGTATGGGAAAGGGAGGCTGGCAAAGCTTATGGGTGACAGTGTAGAGGATGGTGGTGGGGTCACTTACGGAAAAATTCTTGTAGTAAGGGATGTTAGAGCTGCACCTATTTTAGATTGAAGTCAGCTGTAGGTATACCTGTTTAAAGGAAGTCCCTCTAACTAAGGAAACACCTTCAGAGAGAAGTAGAGAAGTAGAGAAGAAATTAGCATATTTCATCAAAATATAAAGGGTATTAGAGATAAATTTAGTGAATTGCTTATAGATGTTGACTCTGAAATTATTGGTAGGAGCTCCACTTAAATAATTTGACAATTCAGAGGCTTTCTTTACCAGCGTACAGATTAGCTGGTTGTTTTCCAATGAGTTGCTTGCGGAGTGGGAGAGTGGCCATGTACATAGAAAATAGTATTCCATTTGAGTCCACAGACACATCATGGCACTGCACTGAACAGATATTTGAATGCTGTGCAGAGGCAGTTGATTTTAGTGAAACTAAACGTCTAACTGTTGTTGTTTATAGCTCCCCTAATTATGACTTCAGAGCATTTCTGCTGAAGCTAGAGTGGGTTCTTGATTCACTTCATAGGAAGTTGCAGAAATTAGTTATATGTGGTGACTTCAGTATTAATTCTGTATATGATTGTGCGAGAAGGAGGATGTTGGTAGATCTCCTAAATTCATATGACCTGATGCAGACTGTGTTTTTTTCCAACTAGGGTGCAGGGCAACAGTAACACAGTCATAGACAATATTTTTATTCATTCTTCATTACTAGATGGGCATTCTGTTAGTCAAAGGGTGAATGGCCTTTCAGACCATGATGCACAAATTTTAACACTAAAAGGCTTTTGTATTCAAACAAAAGTCACATATAATTACAAACTATGTAGGTAAGTTAATCCAATGGCAATAGAAAGTATTTTAAACGTGGTCAAGGAAAAATAGTGACAGGATGCTTATAGTGCTGATAACAAAGATGACAAGTATAATTTTTTCCTTAATACATTTCTCATGTTTTTTAGAGTTGCTTTCCATTGGAACGTTCTAAACGGGGTACCAGCAGTAAAAGAGAGCCTGGGTGACTGACTAGTGGGATAAGGATACCATGTAGAACAAAGTGGGAATTATATCAAAATGTTGGAAGTAGTCGCAATTAAGCTACAGTAGCCCATTACAAACAGTACTGTAAGCAGCTTAAAAATGTTATTAGGAAGGCAAAGAGTATGTGGTACACAAATAGAATAGCTAGTTCATAGGATAAAATTAAAATCATATGGTCAGTTGCGAAGGAAGTATCTGGTCAGCAGCACAAGATCGACAATAAAAAGTCAGTTCGTAGTAAAAATATTTGTGTTACTCAATAAATCAGAGTTGTCCCCAGTGATGTATATCAACGCCTGTTTGCAACTAGGGTGTCGATTTAATTATGATTTCATTCTAGAGAAGCTGAATGGTCATCAATGGTATCTGTTCTATCAGGAACAGATACTACCTTCATATACAATTAAAGTGTGGCTACACAGCCATTGATCTTCTTGTGCCAACGCACACACTATGCCCCAACTCGTATGGGACTTGGTAGATTAATTTACCACGAGTAATGAGTGTGATGGGTAAACATCTATTAGGAGCACTAAGAATGTAGTGGTGTGGACATGTTGGGAATGTGGGTCTCATGGGGAGCTTGCAAGGGATAAGTCCATGGAGGCGCACTATCCTCTGTACCCTAGGTGGCTCAGATGGATAGAGCATCTGCCATGTAAGCAGGAGGTCCCAGGATCGAGTCCCAGTCGGGGAACACATTTTCAACATGTCCCCAATTGTGTATATCAACGCCCGTTTGCAGCTAGGGTGTCGATTTAATTATCATTGCATTTCACCGAATTACTCGTTCCAAATCACCACTCTTGACAACTTGTCAACAAAACATCTCATCCCATCAATCTCATGATGTTATCAGCTATTGACACTGCATCATGATTTTCAATTTATATATTATCACTGAAAAATCCCCACGTCCATTACTTTCCGCTTGCTACATACATGTTGACATATCACGAATCCTGTTACACTGCCTACGTCCCATAACATGAATACTGTTTCTTAGTGTAGGAAACAGCCATCAGCAGAGAGGAGCTGCAAAAACTACGTTTCTTAGCCGAAACACTTTATAAATTCGGTAATATTTTATTTCGATTATCCATCTTTCCCTATGCAAATGACGATCTTAAAGTATTTTCATATTTGTGGATCCTGAGCAAGAATCTAGATGATCTCTCTATACATCCTTTAACTGTTTCACTGTCTTTAACCAGTCAGAAGGGAACTATACACACTACATTCGAAGTCTTATGGAGGAAAGAAAGAGCTGAATTCCACATAATCAATACACTTCAATATTTTGATTTTGTGAAGAGAATAACATGTATTCCAGTTTGGCATAAACGACTGATGCCACTGATGTACACTGGTATTCTCATTCCAATAGCGTAACTGTTCTGTACTAGTCTTACTCATGTCACTCACGAAACTACACAATCTCTGTAAATACTTGAATGCTGAGGAAGTTAGCACTCCTTATTGATGTATAGTAAAAACGAGCCTGGTAAATCTGAGAGCAGTGTGGCGATATAACTGATGCTTAAGAAGAAGAAGAAACGTATGGTCTATGCATGATGGAGCTCTATATGGAAGGTGTTTGACACATTAAATCACTTGTGCTATCACATGTGTAGTATTTTTATATTGTTTCGATTCCATGGTAAGAAGGTACTGGAAAGAGAGAAATGATCATAGAACATAAACACAACCTCCTAGGGCACTTAAACCTTGTATGATGTTAAGGCATTTTGGTTTCTGATATATTAGTCGCATGGAATGTGATGCAGTAGATACTTCAATACAGGAAATATGTTTCCAAAAGCTGACATACATTCAGACTGCAAGTTTGCTATTCCACTCAATATTTCGAGATACTTCAAGATGACGAAATTACACTATCTGATCAAAAGTATCTGGACACCCACAAAAACATAAGTTTTTTATGTTAGGTGCATTGTGCTGCCACTTACTGCCAGTTACTGCTTATCAGTGACCTCAGTAGCCATTAGACATCGTGAGAGAGCAGATGTTGCGATGTCTTCCATGTTTTTGCCAGCAAGAAACACCATCTCTGTCTTTTATTTCAGGAATGCTGTTTGTTACAGGGGCAGCTTACTGTACCCCATGCAATGTCCATATTTATGTGAGAGCCAGTGGATCGAAACATGTTAATGTTAGTTTAGCACCTGATACAGATCTAAAAATCGCGCTAGATAAGCACAATGTGTGGTGGTGTACAAAGCTATAGTCATACACTGCTTGGATGTGTTGCAGAAGAAAAACAATGTGTCAAGTTGCTTATGAAATAACATCACAAGAACCCTGTATTGTGGTTGGGGATATGGTCTTCCCCAGACAAAAATTGACACAGGTCTGTGGAAGTGAATCTGATCACTCGCACCTGCTCCAGAGGACAAACACATGTATATTTAATGGGATCAACACGTATGCTCAACACACAAACTGTTTTTGTTTTTGGTCTGTTGGAAGAGGGAGACGTGGGAAAATCTTATTGAGTACTATAAAAGGTGAGGTTAGTAAAATTTTTATAGTTTTACTCCATTGGATGTTGTAGAAATAACGAGGAGAGAGAAAGAGAGAGAGAGAGAGAGAGAGAGAGAGAGAGAGAGAGAGAGAGAGAGAGAGACTGTGCTGTCAACGAAGACTGACATCATTACACTGTCGTATTTCTAGCACATCAGTCATAGGAATATGAAAAGGAGATTAGGACATGTCCATGGGGATATTTATAGACATTTGTAGGTATTATACTTCTGAATTTGTTTGCTAAGTCCACATACACTCTGTATGGTTGTGAATTTTCTCCTGTGCGTTAATGGGCTATTTTTCTCATTGTGATGGCTCTCTACCTAGTCAGGACTAGACAGCCTTTTAAATAATGGAACAGTGCTGTCAGAAAATAATGGGATTTCCAGATAATAGCAGGCATCTGTGAATAGGCGGGGGACATCTCTTACTTGTCGAAATAACGTGGATTTAAATGCCGTATATTGAAGACTGGAGGTTTTGTGAGTATATGACTGGGAAGTGATACTCTGCCGGAAGGGGAGTTGAGAGGTGAGTACTACAGCGCTTCTTCTAAGTACTGTGGGCAAACACGCTACAACCTCTCACATACTTCTTGTGAAGCGACTGTAATGAGAAAATTAGGGGCTAATATGAAGGTTTCTACTGCGAGATAGTCAGCAGCGGAAGTTCCATCTTTTGTTTTCTGGATAAGTAAGAGAACACATTCTACCCTGAGTGTGCCTGTAAATGGATGGACTAACATCTTAATTATAACTATGTCTATAAGCATACCTGACATGCCATCATGCAGTGCATGGTGCAGGATATCCAGTACCACCACTAGCAATTTCCTTTCCTGTTACATTCGGAAATAGAGCAAGGGAGAAATCGCTGTCTATATGCCTCAAGATGAGCGCTAATTTCTCGTGACTAATCTTTGTGGTCTGTATGCATATGTATGTTGGCTGCAGTAGAATCCTATGCAGTCAGCTTGTAACTTCAGTTTTCAATAGTGTTCCTCTAAAAGAACATTGTATTCCCTCCAGAGACTGCATTTGAGTTTTCGAAGAATCCACCCACTAATTTGGTGGGAGGCCATAGGAACACTTCTACATGGCTGTATTCTCAGGGAAATCTATGTCTGCAGACTAATATACGCTTGGGAAGGCGTGGTTAGTATACAGGTATTTTATTATAAATGAAAAGCACCAGTTTGCTTTTGTTCTACAATATTACTCTTATTGTTAACCGGTTTTCGGCTTACAAGGCCATCTTCAGACATTTACTGAATATTATCACCAAAGAAGTTAAATGTTAGCAGACAACATTGGAAGAGAAGTAACACATTTAGACTGAAATGGAAACATACACTAAGTAACATCTTTGCAATGAAAAAGTAAAAACTGAACAGTACATAAATAACAATGGAGTAGACAGGAAAACCTTTAGCACAAAATAGGAATAGCATGCCTACATAACAGTTTCTATTAATAAACAAAACTGATAAAATAAAATAAAATTAAAATTAGTACTAGACAAGGCTGCATCAGGAAGTATGAAACATGGAGAGTGATACACAACCAATTAAAAGAAGAGACAGATGTGAATGTAAATACAGAATACATAAGGAACTTAAGAAATATCAATAAGATAAACAGAAATAAATAAATGCAGGAAAATGGAGGTGTTTGAGGGAATCTACAGTTTGAGAGTGTTACCAGTTTTCATTAAATAAATGAGCAAAGTAAAATATGAACAGTATTTGATGAGACAACTACAAGGGGTTTTAAACATGGACAGTAACACGAGTACCAGTTAAAAGAAAGCCTTAACTATTGAAACTGCAGTCTATGTGGAATACAAAGACAACTTCAACAAAACAAAACAACTTAATGAATACAGGAAAATGGGAATATGTAGGAAGAGAGAGTGTGGGAAGTAATGAACAACAAAGATGATTATATGAAGTTTAGGAGAGGGGAAGTGTTGAGCTGTGTCTGGTCATTTAGGATAAGATCTGGAGAAAGATGTTTGTTAATTTTCAGGGCTTCCAGCAGGTTGAGTTATTAATAGGAACTGTTATGTAAGCATGCTATTCCTATTTTGTGCTAAAGGTTTTCCTGTCTACTCCATTGTTATTTATGTACCGTTCAGTTTTTACTTTTTCATTGCAAAGATATTACTTACTGTATGTTTCTACTTCAGTCTAGATGTGTGACTTCTCTTCCAATGTTGTCTGTTAACATTTAACTTCTTTGGTGATAATACTCAGTAAATGTCTGAAGATGGCCTTGTAAGCCGAAAACCGGTTAACAATAAAAGTAATATTGTAGAACAAAAGCAAACTGGTGCTTTTCATTTATTATAATGTTGTTCTACCAAGAACCGAGGGAAGATTCTGTTAATAGGTATTTTATTGTTGCTCACTTGGTCAGCCTTTCTGGCATATTAGGAAAACACATTATAACGTCGCGAGTTAATGCGTGAAAACATTCGCTGCTGTACAGCCCGCAGTATTGGAGCTGGCGGCTGTGAAAGAAACCGTCACTTGTGTCTTAGCCAATTAGTGGTGTGCACCTGCTACTACGGCAGCGTGAGAACGACTCTGGTGTCAGTTCTTAGTGCCCGTACATTCACCTCCTATAAGAACCTAAATAAATGATATTAAATATTATTCAATCATTTTCAAAATGGGTACACTACCTTTTGACATTCTGGAGAAGGTTGTATCCACATTTCAGCTTTATAACTATCGTAGTTTCAGAGACAGAAAAAATTGCTAAAAGAGTAAAAAACCGACACTTAGGAAACTAAATTCAGTTAGGAAATATAATAATTTATCTATTGGTATTATCTTAAAACATAAAAAGAACTCTCAGTGTGCAGAATTAATTAATTGAGATTTTATATTAAAACTTTAATTATTTTTCGTTTTTGTAATATAAAAATAAGACAAAATTATTATTTGTGTCTAATACTGTTGTGGGGATAAATGTGAGTGAATGAGAGTGTATACGTCGGACATTGGTCAGATTTAAATATTGCATTATGTACCATCTTAAGTAACCTGCAAGAGCTACGCAAGCCTATCGTGGGAAAATGTTTATAGGGAATTACCCACTTTGCTGATGACGTGTGTCTAGGTATGATTGCTATTGTAACAGAGCAGCCAGAAAGTCAACTGGAGTATTATCTGTATCTAAAGGATGTTTCCAGATTTATTGCCTTTTAGTTTTCGTTTATTAAACATTACTTTAATATTTGCATGTCAAAATTGACGCAAATGAGTCCGTATATAAGGATTGGTGGAGGCCAGTTTTGGCGCGAGTAACTTGGCCTTCATAGTATCTGTGTGGCATGTTTCAGTATTCAACCACTGAGTATTATTTGGCGAGCAATTTCTTTTTTGAAATACACCAGAAGGAACGAATATATGAACTCAAATTAGTGGTGAAATTAATGACCGTGAAAACGTTGTTTAACTCGGCTCGGGTTTGGACAGATTCCTGGCTGCTGTGCATGCGAAATGGGTGTATGAAATGTGAACTTGACGAAAATAACCAATAGTTTAAATGTGGATTGAATAGAACCGTTTCTTTCGTGGAAATTTCGGACATTATTTTACAGAAGCGAATCCATTTTCTTACCTCCCGATAAATTTTTTAATGACAGTTTTTCTACAGAACTTTACTCCACTACTAGAGCTGCGTGGCCTCAGTAATTATAGATATTAGATGGTGTTTTTTGTCAACGTTGCTTTCACATCATCTTGTAAGTATCTACGTTGCTGAGTGAAGGGACATCGAGCAGTCGCCGTTCTGAGGTAGGTGAATTCTAATTTACAGCCTGTACTCGAAAAAACCCACACCGCCGCAACATCTCAGAACGATTCAGTTTGCAGGAGAGATGAGGGGAAGGACAGTGTTCAACATCCTGCTACTCATCCAGTGACATTCAAGTTCCCAGTCCTTCTGAGAAGGATAGAACAACTTTTGCGAGACTAGAATCATCAACAGTCGTCCGGCACAGTGAGCAGTGGCGCATCAGCTGAGAGTGGTACGGCCTGATGAGCGGGTGCAGGTTCACGATCCAGTGGTGGCGGTGGTAGCTGTCCACATGTGACCCAGTGACAGCAGTGGGACTGGGGGCAGAGGCATTACAGGGGTGGAGAAGAGAATGAAACGTCCTGCTGTCCCCATAAACAGATAGGTCTCAGAAAGATTAGTTAGAGAGCATTATACCAGAATTCTAAGTGATTCAAATCCACCAGCATGACAGGACAACCGAGAGACAGAACAAATTTAGCATTGGACATCTTCAGCTGTTTGACGACAGAAAATCAAATGGCTCTGAGCAGTATGGGACTTACTTCTGAGGTTATCAGTCCCCTAGAACTTAGAACTACTTAAACCTAACTAACCTAAGAACATCACACGCATCCATGCCCAAGGCAGGATTCGAACCTGCAACCATAGCGGTCGCACGGTTCCAGACTGTAGCGTCTAGAACCACTCGGCCACACCTGCCGGCTGTTTGACGACAGTTACGACCATTCTGGTATTGGAGGAAGTGGGTACCTAAACATGGGCAACCTCTAGAGATGTCATGGAAATGTCTGTAAGAGTTACGTGGACAGTGTAGTCCGAATGCAGGAAAAAAATATTATTCATCACGCAGAGTGACTCTTATAATCAGATTAAATATTCAATGAATTTGATTTCAGTGACAGGTTGTTGGTTGGGTGGAAATGAGGGCGAGAGTACCATGACTATGTTTCACCAGCTGGTGTGGTAATTAAGCATTTTTTTGTTGCAGCGAGATCTTTCAATTGAATTTCATTCTACCACCTACTCAGGAAGGGATGACCATCGTAAAAAAAATTAGCTATATTACCGAATTTACACAGAATTCGTAGTATAAATCTGATATATATAATTTCTCTCTACTGCTACCTTAAGAGACTCTGTAGGTGACAAGGCATTTGCTTACCTTTCTCTTAGCATTCTTTCATGAGCCTAAAATGAGTTTAAAATCCTAGTTCTGTGACGCAGGGTGTGGCAGATATTAAACTGATAAGAACAGATTTTTCTACCTGATGGGAGAATACTTAGAGGAAATATAGCTGGTGCCATAGTGGTGTACAGGATTTTCCCAACATTTAATGATACTCTTGTGATGTGAAAGTGCATGTGCTGTCATATTTCTTATGTCTTAGCAAATAACTCGTATAAAAGGGAGGAATCTACATTTTATGTGAGATTTTCGAAGTGTATTGACAAAACAACATCCCCGTGAAGTGCATTTTTAACTCGGGAGTCTATGTCGGGGGCACCATTGCAGTTAGAGTTCTATGTCCAAGTAGTCCCCACTTGTCTTGCATTGTGTCTTGAACAGCGGCAGGAGTGGTCACGAGGGGTCAGCCACCAGAAACTGTGACTTAAGCCTGTCATGAGCGACAGTTACACAGAAAAGTTTTGGCTGACCAGCTCTTCATGTACATAAAACACTCTTTAGATGTTGCTGGAGTACAGTGAAGGTGACTAGCCAGGTTTTTCGTCTTGAGACACCACGTTCAAGTCAGATAATGAGCAGTACATTCGTAAAAAATATCGTATAATGTATTTTACAAATTTCTGTTAGCTAGGATGCGAGCTGTAGCTTGTAAACAGGAGTAATTGTGTTTCATTCCCCAATGGTGTTGGTGAATAAAATGTTCAAATGTGTGTGAAATCTTATGGGACTTAACTGCTAAAGTCGTCAGTCCCTAAGCTTACAAACTACTTAACCTACATTATACTAAGAACAAACACACACACCCATGCCCGAGGGAGGATTCGAACCTCCGCCGGGACCAGCCGCACAGTACATGACTGCAACGCCTTAGACCGCTCGTGTTGGTGTATAAGTCCTGTATATAGGGGCATTGATTTATAGCCATACTGGGACAGTAGGTTTGCAGTTGTAAGACTATTATGCATCCTTACGTCCCTCTCATTAGCTATTCAAGCAGGAGACTACTCTGCTACATTTCAGTAATAGCTTGCTGTCCTGTTATTATTTCCCATCCTTCCCACATATGGCTGTTAGCTAGACTGGCTGTAACAACTCTCTATTTCTAGACTACTAGCGAAAATATCACCTCTAAACCCAGCAGTCATTGACGGAACTGGATAGAGCTGCTGTATATCGCCCAATCAGTGACAAATACCCCTCCCAAATTTCTATACTTCACACCCAGAGGAAAAAATTGGATTTCCTGCCAATAGGTGGAGGGGAGATAGACTGCTCCAGTAATCTGGGTTGGCCATTTAGATTGTGATGCCATAGACCGCATCAGTGTTCCGAAGTTGATGAAATAAAGAAAATACAATACTCCTTCTACACCAGTTATAAGCAAATTGAATTTCTGTAAAGAAATATTTTATTATTAGTTATTATGTCCTCACCAATACAATGTAATTAGCATTCGTTCTTACCACCAAAATTCGAATTTAACACGAAATTTTGAATTTCACACCGAATTGTGAATTTTCCAGCAAGGGGGTCAGGAGGGACCCTCCAAAGGTTGGGGCTTTCGTAGAAAGAGAAAGGGTAGTAAACTGATCAATTTCATTAATTAATTAATTAATTTGATATCAAAAGTGCACCAGGATCAACATCCCTTTCCCCAGAGTGGGTGGAGGTTTCTCAGAAGGACTGATTATCCCCAGGGTTCATAAACCACTTAGGGCACAATAGGTTAAGGGAGATGGGGGTAGTTGACGAATTTAACAAATTAGCATATCAGTTTGATATCAAAACTGCGCCAGAACGAAGGCTGCTCTACTACTTCCTTCTGGCGGAATGCAGTCTGCCTTCCATTATTCGTTTGGGCATTCTGTGATATTATTTGAGATTTAATAAATTTCAGTATATCTTTCCCTTGTATAAACGCTTGTAGATCGTGACTGTACAACACTCTGCAACATGCTGCCTCTCTAACAGGGCCACGAATTTTTCGCAAGATTTTCCTTTCACTTGCAGTCAAGTTGTACATATCTGCTGTGTCTTTGTCCACATATCTGATGCATAAGTAACAACTGGTCACACAAGGGAATAGTATACTCTTGACCTGGTTATTTTTGTGAATAGAGAATTCTTGAATTTCTATGAGTTTGCATAATAGGCATTGTTTCTTGCTTACATCCTTTCTCTAATATTATTGTCGCTGGTTAAGAGGACACCTGTATAATGAAAGCAGCAGACCGCTTTAAAAATTTATTAGAACTCTTCAGGTCATGTGGTGTTCTTGTAGCCTTACAATTAGGCATTACCACACTTTTAATCTTGGATCTGTTTACAGTATGTCCAAATTTTGGTCCTTCTTCCATTACTTCATAAATTCCTAAGGGATGTTTACACCTCTTGTCACATTTACAGTATCATCTCCATATGCAGTATCTGGCTGGATTTCAACATTATTATTCTCTTGCTGTCCTTTTTATCATACTATACACTGCAAAGCTAAATAGGAATGCAAAAAGACGATCACGCTGTTTCGCTCCATCTGCAAAGTTAAAGCTCTTGGCCCTTTTGTTCAAATGGTTCAAATGCCTCTGAGCACTATGGGACTCAACTGCTGTGGTCATCAGTCCCCTAGAACTTAGAACTACTTAAACGTAACTAACCTAAGGACACCACACACACCCATGCCCGAGGCAGGATTCGAACCTGCGACCGTAGCAGCAGCGCGGCTCCGGACTAGAGCGCCTAGAACCGCACAGCCACCGCGGCCGGCGGTCCTTTTGTTGTTCACTTTTACTTTTGCTTTTGAGTCCTTCATTGTTAACTCAACTAACCTTCTTAACTTGTCAGAGATGCCCAAATTCTTTAGGAAGGTACAGTGCTGAGGTGTTAACACTATCAAAAGCGTGTTTAAAATCAACGACCCCGGAAATGTGGATCTATATCATATTCATAAAATTTTTGTATTATTTGTCTAACAAAAAACAATTTGTCTGAACTGCCTTCATTTGGCCGAAAACCATATTCGTATTCTCCGAGAATATTTTCAATGCACTTCTTTAGTGTTTCATTCAGCACCCTAGAAAATATAATGTAGCCTTGTAACACTACTGAAAGCTACTAAATTAACAATTCGCCGGTAATGTTGCTTTTGTGGTAGAAGTTTAGTTTGACTGGCTATGGATTATGAATAAGGTATCGGAATAAATTTCATTTTTCTAAAGATGTTTATTGAAAGTAGAAGTAGGTGAATGAACGGAATTCGAACCAAGATTCTGTTATTTATAAGTAAACTGCAATTACGTGAAAGGGAATGGTCATCAGCCTAATTAGCCAAAATTGTACAAAGTACTAGTACTGCTCATTAAAAAGTTAACTATTGGTGTTTATTTTATGTGGTACTGGATTTCTATTTTAGGTTGTGGGACGTAAGAGAAACCTACACTTTAGCAAGCAATGCACCAATGGTTTAGCACTGATAACGCAGGGGGAGTATTACAACGTTTTGGCAACAGGCTCACAGTAACACCTATTAGAGCAGAAAGTTAATGATCATTCCAGGTAAATGGTTATTAATGATGGAGCATTACTAACTTGGACATAAGGTTATTTTATCAGCTTAATTATTGGGGAAATAGTGACAGTGAAATGGTGTTCCGATAATAATATGCTCTATTCTGATTACAGTTTGTATTCTCAAGGAGCATACTCTCCTTTACACTATAAGGCTCAAATGGGACCTTGCCACTCGGTGTAGCCGCCTGGTCTGGGGGGGTCTTGTCACGGTTCGGGCTTCCCCCCTCCCCCCCCTCCCCCCCCCCTCGTCGGAGGTTCGAGTCCTCCCTCGAGCATAGGTATGTGTGTTGTCCTTAGCGTAAGTTAGTTTAAGTTACATTAATTAGTGTGTAAGCCTAGGGTCTGATGACCTCAGCAGTTTGGTCCCATAGAACCTTACCACAAATTTCAAATTTTCAAATGGGACCTCCGGTCTTTAGATCTGTTAATGTCTGAATAATTGTAGCCAATTACTTGTTATAGCAAACAAATGTCATAAAAGTGGTAACTGTCCTTCGTTTGTACTGCTATTCGTAATGTGGAAAGCAAAGTGGGCCCAGCAACTAGCATGGGGCCCAGAAACTAATCCGTAAGTAGAATCAGGAAAGACTAAACATTTTAGTTAGACACAATTAGAAAACCACCTTTTTCCTACATACTTATGAAAATATAAACATTATTACAAACCTGTACAGTTCTGCTGGTCCTTCAATTTTACTATCCAGTAACTATTCTAAATAACAGTTTTATTAACTAAACTTTAATTGTGTGCTGGGATTTCAATAACATCAACAATCAAGCAAAACACATTAGATCATCTCGTTGCGCTTGTGCTTTGGTGAACCTTCAACTGTCTTTTTATGAAAAAGAAAGAACAAATGGTGTACTTCAGTACACGGGTTCACTGAATAATTATGAAATTTACTACTGCTCGAAAATTACTAAATTTTGTGATACTCGAGAACACTGCAGCGATTGGAAAAGGATCCTGCTTCGGCAAATGACTATGGAACAAATATGGGTCTTCAACATAAAGTTTACACAACGTTGCTTTATTATTTGAATAAGAAACCAAATCAGTGGTCCATACAATTATACTGTACTCAGCTGATAATTTAGGATGAAGATGGTGGCTGTGGCGATTTCCTGTAACTACTCAAAAGAGCGGCAAAAATATCTATGGCACTTGTTGTGTAACAAGCTCTGAAAATTTTCTTCTTAGCGTTGGATTTTCGTAGTAAAGAGCTAACCTATGTATGCCATAAATAGTAGCCAAATTGCTTCCACATCCAAGGTTGTATTATATAATTTCGCTGCTCTTCTTCCCTCATTCAGAACACGAGATGCGAAGACTTTAACTGATAACCACCGACTAACTTTTGCCACAAAGAAGCGTTGCAGTTGACCGTCAGATCCACCTTTCCTGTTCCCTCTTTCATTTTAGAGGGACCTCCCTCTATGTTTTACTTGATTAAAAACTTACTTCCGAATGCATGAACCAGTACTACAAGTAAAGTTTTAACATATCCGCTCTTTTACATAACATTACTTTTAGAATTACACCCATAAATTAATTGTATTAATATAAATGGATATAAAAATGAATAAAACATTTAGATAGATGGTACATCAAAGAACGTGGTTACGTGGATGTCACATTAAGTAAAAGCAGATAAAGAATTTATATGAGGTAAGCGTAAATAATATTGATATTAGCGTTACAGGCTGTGTTCAATAAAGTTATTCTTCAATAATTTTCACAAGATAACTTTTCTACACTCTTATATAGAGGGCATATTATTAAAGTTTTCCAGTCCTGAGGCATGCTTCCATTTCCTCGTATCTTACTTGTTAGTGCATGCATTCCATTTATTAGAGAATCACCGTCAAATTTTATAAGTTCTGACACTGTCACACTAAGTGCGCAGTTATTTTTCGATTCATTTATCACCGACTCCACCTCCTGCATGTTGGTCTTATTGCTTCTTCTCTTTCATCTTCTCTTGCCTCTATATTCTCCTCCTGTTCTCATGGATCTCTTGATACCTGTTTGTTTGTACTGAGCATGTCTTCCAAATATTCTGTCCATCTGCGCAACATTTTTTGTATATATTTGATTTTCTTTCTATTTTTAAATGCTTTTGTGGTGATTAAAATTTTTTTCTTATTTTTCCTACTGCAGGGTATACACCTCCATATTTCTTCTTGTCTCTCTCTGTAACATCTTCTGTTTTGCTGATTTTTTGTGTTCTTACATTGATCATTTCTTTCTTCTTATCCCAATTGTTTCTTCTCCTGCCCCTTTACACTCTCTGGGTCCTGTTTCATCTGTCTTGATTTTCCATTGTTTCCTCGTCAGCTATCAAGACATCTTTAATTTTTATTTCATATGCTTTTACAATTGCGGAATCATTCAGCTTTTCTATATTCGAATTTGTTTTTTTTTTTCTTGTTCAATTCTGGTTTCATGTATCATAGCTAATTTCTCTCTCAATACGTCTGTAATAGTATAGTGACCTGAATCACAGTTTGGATCCCTGCAGCTCCGTACATCTGTAACTGACATGGCGTATCTTCTTTTACTGGCATATGCTCTATTTCTTTAACTACTTTCCTTGCAGTGAATTTCCAAGTGTCGAGATATATTCTTTTCTGTGGAAAACAGGTACTCTTGATGAGTAAATTATTTCTCGCAGCAAACTGACAAAACATATCTCCATTATCGTTAATTTCTTCATGTAATGTGTATCTCCCTAATACTCTTCGACATTCATTTTGCCCAACCTGTGCATTAAAGTTTCCAAAACTGGCAGTACGTCATAGTTTTGTACTTTACTACATGTACTTTCGAGGTCTTCATAAAACTGTCCTGTTACTCTTCTGCTTCCTCGGGAGGACGACGGTTCAGACCACGTCTGGATATCCAGATTTAAGTTTTCCGTGATTTACCTAAATCGCTTAAGGCAAATGCCGGGATTATTCCTTCAAAAGAGCACAGTCGCATAGTAATCCGAGCTTGTGCTCGTCCCTAGTGACCTCATTGTCGACGGCACGTTAAACACTAATCTTCTCTCCCTCTCTTCCGTTTCTTCTGTTGGTGCGTATGCTGTTATTATCAATATATTCCTCAATTTCCCTTTTATTCTCTGTCTACTGAGCCTTGCATTTGTAGGTTCAAATTCCAAAAGACTTTTCCTAATCTCTTTTGTTATTATAAAGCCTGTTCCAGATTTACCTGTTATTTTTTCTGGTCCACTAGACAGCAGAGAATACTGAGGCATATCTATCTATCGTTGCCCTTGCCATCTTACTTCTTGTAATGCGACAGTATTGTATTGAAACTTCATGATCTCTACTGCTATTTCTTTCATTTTTCCAGGTTTCAACGTTGTTTATATATTCTAAGTTACTTTTGCCAAATGTTTTGTCCTTTCTCTCTGCCGGAGTCGTGTTATGTATGCCCCGTCCATTATCTGAGGCTCTTGTTGTGGTTCCGTAATATGACTTTTTACTGTGTGCGGTTATTGGCCCCACGCCCTATCTCCATCCTGCACAACTTGGATGTTTTTAGGGTTTACTCCCATAGGAAGGGTGGCTTCTTCTACGCCTTTTGAGCCCTCCCTGCCCTTTGATGCGGACCACACTTCGTCTGGCTCTTCTGCCTAGGCCTGGCCAGTCTGGAAGGCCCTGCTGGTAACTAAACTACTGCCGATGTAGCTCCCAGCTTCTTTGAAGCACACAAATCGTCCCATCTGACACGGTGATGTCCCATGGGAGAGTATATAAATGTTGAAGTGACAAAAGTCATGGGATAGCTATACAGATGGCGGTCCTTCACGTACGTAAGGTATAAAAGGCGAGTGCAATGGTGGAGATGTCATTTGTACTCAAGCGACTCATGTGAAAACGTTATCGACGTGATTATAACTGAAAGACGAGAATTAACAGATTCTGAACGCGAAATGGTTGTTGAAACTAGAAGCATGGGACATTTTATTTCGGAAATCGTTAGGGACTTCAGTACTCCAGAGTGTCAAGAGTGTACCAAGCGTACCAAATTTCAGGCATTACCTCTCACCACGGACAACTCAGCGGCCGACGGTCTTCTCTTAACGACCGAGAACAGCTGCGTTTACACAGATTTGTCAGTGCTAACAGACAACCAACACTGCTTGAAATAACCACAGGAGAGAATATGGGACGTACGACGAACGTATCTGTTAGGAAAGAGCGGCGACATTTGACGTTAATGAGTTGTGGCAGCAGACGATTGATGCGAATATCTTTGCTAACACGACGACAACGCCTGCAGAGCCTCTCGTGACCGTATCGGTTGGTCCCTAGAAGACAGAAAAACCGTGGCCGCTCAGATGAGTCCCGATTTCAGTCTGTAAGAGTGTGGCACAGACCCCACGAAGCCAAGGACCCATGTTATCAACAAGGCACTGCCCAAACTGGTGGAGGCCCATAATAGTGTGAGCTGTGTCCAGCTGACTGAAAATGGTTATGTTCTACTTACAGACCATTGCTAGCCGTTCAACGATGGAATTTTTGTGGATGGCAATGCACCATGTCACCGAGCCACAACTGTTCGCCACTGGTTTGAAGGACATTCTTGACGATTCAGGCGAATGATTTGGCCACCAAGATCGCCCTATATGACACCCATCGAACATTTATGGTTTATTAAAGGAACACTCCACCACTGTTTTTTTTATAAACAATAAAACACTATTTGTAAGTAATAAAGCAGCAATGGCGGTGTGTTCCTTTAAAAATATTGTGCGACTGTTGCTCAGCAACATGAGTAACATTTATGGGACATAATCTAGAGGTCAGTCGTGCACAAATTCCGCATCGCCATACCTTCTCGGTTATGGACGCCTATGGAATCAACACGACTCAGTATTTCTGCAGAAGAGCTATCAACTTCCTCTGCCTGCCGCCGGCTTGTAAAATACAGCTACTTCATACCGAAGTAACATCGTCCGGGATTTTTGATGAGATGGCTGCTTGCTCGCATTGCCCTGGTGTAGTTATAAGCTACGTGATTTTTCAATTTTATTTATGAGACGTGTTCTACAGTTGTGTCTCTGTCAAGTCTTTTTGTTCAATTCATGCCTTTGTTAAAATAGATGAGGATCAATATTTATTTCTTATCGAGTCATCTGAGCAGACCAGTACTTTCTGAAGTTACTGTCCCACTCATTAAACAATTTTACTAGGGTTATTAAGAACATTGGATTATTTTTCTGTCTTTTTTTGAATGTATGAATCTGTAAAAACACTTCGTCCGTAGGAGGAGATTTGTATGTATATTTTATTTAGTGTTGTATTCAGTTTATGAATAATACAACAATATAAATTCAGCTCACTCATGAAATGTTCTTACGATTTTTCAAGTCCTCTGATTTATAATACTCAATCGTAATATGCTCACGTAAGTTGAAATATTTACTGAACGGCCTTCAGCAGAAGCAAAGTTTTCTTGATTTTATACGCAATTTTCAGCTAGGTAAGACAAGTGCGACTCACAGTGGATCTTCGAGACACGTGCGGCAGCGACGAAGACTTCGAGACTTTGCTTTCAAGTGAATCATTTTCCATTTTTTAGGAGCTGAAAATATCAAGTGCGGGAACATCTTCATTACACATATTCCCGTAAGGGGTGCTACACTAACAATGAGAAGTTGTGTTAGACAAACAGTCGAAGAGTTTTGGTTCAGTTTTTTTTATTTAACTCATTTTAAAAATCCTTTTAGTATTCAGCTGTGCTGTTAGAATTGGTTTACTACAGTATCTTTCAGTGTATAGCTCAGATCGCCTTACTGTTCACTTGTAGGTCAGATTTCATACAAAGGAAAATGTTTCCGGGGCATTAGTCATATCGTGCTTTGTACTCACTGCATGAAATTTTAATGAAGTGGCCACTTACATGGTCAAGGAATTCACAGTGGAGATCAGATGGGAGCTTGTCTCTCTTATGGTAAATAACAATATGTCAGCATGAAAGCATAGTCAATGAAGGGTATCCTAAGAAATGATATGAATAGAGTAGAAATGGTATCAGCTGAAACTACAGACACTAAACCTATTATTTTCAGTTGTTTTTATCTTTCTCATAAAAGGCTTGTCGAAACATGAATTAATAGAGTGACATGGAAAGACCCCAGTGGTACATAATATGAAGCTGCAGTAAGCGAAAAAGATGTAAAACTCCACACTGGATACTCCAGTCAAAGCGCACGATCCATTCGTCTGGCAACATAGACCACATGCAATCGGTACTACAGGTCATAGACGTAAGTAAATAAAAGTACAGGAAGGCTTATTACCTTCCATCACATAGCAACAAGACACCAGTTTACTCGATAATCTAGGTTTTTGTTTATTTTTTTAGTACTTCAGTGCTTTAGACTCCGAAACTTAAAGTAAACTAATTTAAATATAGATAAGCTAAAGTTTGCATTTAACTCTCAACAGCTCTTTTCGTTTTTGAGCCATTATGTCGTTAACTACCCAGAAAGTCGTTTACATATTGTACCGTCAGTGTTGTTGCCAACGCAGTCCGGCGGTGACATTAATATTCACTGCAAAGGCTGCAGAGAGATCTAGCTTGATGAGAAGAATGTACACAGAGCAAATTGATGACATTAACAAATATTTAATCAAATCCGTTCACTATCCTTAGCCACAAATATGGGTCATGTATATATGGCGCATGCACGTTTCTGCTCTCTCTCTCTCTCTCTCTCTCTCTCTCTCTCTCTCTCTCTCTCTGTCACCTCCCCCCTTTCCCACCCCCACCCACCATCCGCACATCCGCTTTGGAAGCAACATGCAATATTTACACTTACTAGCTAAACAACAGGACGCACTAACAATATTCGGTCGCAGTTTCGCGCTTTACATCAATACTTTCCGTGAGATTAAAAGAGAAGCAGTACTCCCTTACCCCATTCTGATTAATATGGCGATGTAGGCAAAATGCAACAAAAACTTATTTGAAAAGTAGTTGAAAGACAAATGTGTTTTAAATGCGTAGAGGCACATACACATGAAGGAATGTAGAAAAGAGCAGATAGCTTCGAACACTCAGGAACAGATTAAAATTTTGTGTTTTGAATACTAAAAAATTAGAGACTAATCTCTTTTTAAATGATGTAGGTATTCTGCTTTTACATTAATTCTAAGTAATTTAATTTATTTTGTTAAAGACGTACTGACATAGGTTTGTTCTCTAAAAAGATCTGTCATTCAAAACTTTCAATAATTCCTCCGGTAATATATCTGTGGAACACATTCTTTCCACATTAAATTCATTCGCAGTTGCGAATAAGTTGTGTAATGGAATGACGACAATGAAAATTTGTGTCGGACCGGGACTCGAACCCGATTTCCCGCTTATCGCGAGCGGTCGCCTTACCATTTAGCTACCCGCGCACGACTCACAGCCGCACCAAAACTTATATACGGCATGTCAAATTAAACACCTTCCTGACGTCTAGTTTCCAACCTAATTTTCTTTGGCAACCTGTTTCAGCGTTTTACTACGCCATCTTCAAGCCCCTGACCGACGTGTAGGTAGATTATACCTCGGTTCTGATCAAAACAGGGGCGAGCAATACAGTAGATTTTCGCTATGATCATCTCACGTACACAGACTTCCATACATCACCAAGCAGTGTGTCTACAACTTGTGCTCCCACATCCATTATGTATATTTCCATACAGGGGAAAAATTTTACTTGAAAGTCGCTTGCCCGGTGTCAGTGGATAAATACGATACTGCAATGCCTGTTTTATTCCGAATTCCGACGTAATATTCCTTCGAGTACACACGCTGCAGTATCGAGTTCTTCCACAGTCGTCTAACGTTGCACTACAGTTGGCTCTGAGCACTATGGGACTCAACTGCTGAGGTCATTAGTCCCCTAGAACTTAGAACTAGTTAAACCTAACTAACCTAAGGACATCACAAACATCCATGCCCGAGGCAGGATTCGAACCTGCGACCGTAGCGGTCTTGCGGCTCCAGACTGCAGCGCCTTTAAACGCACGGCCACTTCGGCCGGCGCACTACAGTTAACTGTTTTAATTTCAGACAGTGTCCGCCCCCGGTAGCTGAGTGGTCAGCGCGGCAGAATGTCAATCCTAAGGGCCCGGGTTCGATTCCCAGCTGAGTCGGAGATTTTCTCCGTTCAGGGACTGGCTGTTGTGTTGTCCTAAATCATCATCATTTCATCCCCATCGACGCGAAAGTCGTCGTAGTACCGTCAAATCGAAAATCTTGCACCCGGCAAACGGTCTACATCTACATTTATACTCCGCAAGCCACCCAACGGTGTGTGGCGGAGGGCACTTTGCGTGCCACTGTCATTACATCCCTTTCGTGTTCCAGTCGCGTATGGTTCGCGGGAAGAACGACTGCCGGAAAGCCTCCGTGCGCGCTCGAATCTCTCTAGTTTTACATTCGTGATCTCCTCGGGAGGTATAAGTAGGAGGAAGCAATATATTCGGTGCCTCATCCAGAAACGCACCCTCTCGAAACCTGGACAGCAAGCTACATTGCGATGCAGAGCGCCTCTCTTGCAGAGTCTGCCACTTGAGTTTGCTAAACATCTCCATAGTGGTATCACGCTTACCAAATAACCCTGTGACGAAACGCGCCGCTCTTCTTTGGATCTTCTCTATCTCCTCTGTCAACACGACCTGGTACGGCTCCCACACTGATGGGCAATACTCAAGCATAGGTCGAACGAGTGTTTTGTAAGCCACCTCCTTTCTTGATTGACTACATTTTCTAAGGACTTTCCCAATGAATCTCAACCTGGCACCCGCCTTACCAACAATTAATTTTATATGATCATTCCACTTCAAATCGTTCCGTACACATACTACCAGATATTTTACAGAAGTAACTGCTACCAGTGTTTGTTCCGCTATCATATTATCATACAATAATGGATCCTTGTTTCTATGTATTCGCAATACATTACATTTGTCTATGTTAAGGGTCAGTTGCCTTTCCCTGCACCAAGTGCCTATCCGCTGCAGATCTTCCTGCATTTCGTTACCCGATGGGAGGCCCTAGTCACACGACATTCAAATTCATTTCAGACAGTAAATCACAAGGATAAAGTGATACAGGTGCAGATTCTTTGTGAATTGTATTGTTAGTTCAGTAGAAAAATGGATCGATTCAGTAATCAAATTTTCAAGAAGTAGTCCCCATTAAGAACTACAGGGCGATCAAAAAGTTTCCGCTCGGAGGGCATACAGTCCAGAATGGGCACGACAACAAGGCAAAACCACTGTGAGCATTGATGCTATCCTACCACCGACGCACCCTGTTAAAGATACTCGTTTGGTGAAACACGTTGTCCTGCTGCGTGAAGAAGAACTAACTGCCTGCACCACATCCTCAGACAGGAACCTTCGACGATTCCATGTCTTTTTTTAAGGGATCGAAGGCATGATACTCGTATCATGAAGAGATCAGGATTATAGGGCGGGTGTTCCAGTGTCTGCGTCACAATTCCGAAATGGGAACATGCGCTATCATGAAGCAGCAGCACCCCTTGTAGGCGCTTTTCTGACATGTTCCACATCCAGGAGGACCTCCTCACTACGGATCAATTGGAATGAAAGTAAATCTAATCTAAATCTAATCTTTCGACAGACATGCTGTCCCATATACGAGGGTGAGTGAAATGAAAACCTTAAATTTGTAATAACAAATCGAAATTTCCCGCCGTTATCCTGTAAGTTAGTAAGCGCGCTACAAGCAGCGTGCAGAATGGCCTGGAGGTGGCAGCATAGTGCAGATGCACACATACCGTCGCAGTATCAGTATAAAGATGGCCGCCCCAATTGCGACTTGCAGCAGGGAAGAACAGTGTGCTGTTATTCGGTTTTTGCGTAGTGAAGGTGTGAAACCTACTGAAATTCATCGACGAATGTAGGTTCAGTACGGTGATGCATGTTTGTCACAGTAGCAAGTCTACAAATGGAGTAGGAAGTTCGCAAATGGTGTCACTTCGATAGAAGATGCTCCTCGTCCAGGTCAGGCACAACGAATTGTGACTCCACAGAACATTGCAGCAGTTGAAACCTTACTGAAGGAAAACCGCCGAGTGACACTGAATGACATTGCAGCATGTTTACACATTAGTCATGGGTCAGCACACCACATTTTGCATGATGTACTCCAATTTCACAACGTGGCTGCAAGATGGGTGCCTCGGCAGCTGACTCCTGAAATGAGAGAACGACGTGTTGATGCTTGTGAAGAACTTCTTCGCCGCTTTGAACGAGAAAGTGATGGCTTCCTTGCAATAATCGTTACTGGAGATGAAACCTGGGTTCACTTTCACCAACTGGAAACGAAGAGAGCGAGCAAGGAATGGCGCCATTCCTCATCACCAAAACCAAAGAAGTTTTGAACAGAATCATCAGCAGGGAAGGTTATGCTGACTCTCTTTTGGGACGAAAAAGGCGTCATTTTGGAGCACAACATGCCTATAGGGACCACTGTCACCAGCGCATCATACACAGATCTCCTAGAAAATCATCTGCGGCCTGCAATCAAATCAAAGCGACGTGGATTGCTGTCTGGAGGTGTCCTTTTGCAACATGACAATGCGAGGCCCCACACTACCCATAAAACAGTTGCATTTTGTGACAACATCACCATAGTTCACGTTTCGTCGTTTACCGCAGTAAAAGAGAAAGAGAGATGATTAGAGATAGAAGCAGTTGGAGCAAAAGAGAGAAGAGATAGTGGAAATGAAAAATACAGATGAGTGAAGAACATACGTAGACTAGGGAGGTCTGGACGCTACGAGCCCGTCGAACATTCACACTTATATGTAGGGCAGGGAGCGGTTTTGGACCTATATTTTTAACACATGGGTTTAAGGGAAAAGATAAGTTGTACACCGTAGAATTTTGAGCTGCCGACTAATGGTGGGGATTGTGACAGCGGGAAAGAAATACAAATACAGAAAGTGTAAGTGAGATAGGAGAGAGTGGGAATGGACTGTATTGTAAATCCATGGGAGAGAAAGGAGACATGAGAGACTGTCATATTAAAACTGGGTTAAATACAATGAAAAGTATATAAATAATTAAGAAGAGAAGTTAGGCGTTTTTGTGCTTAGCATCCGAACATGCTGACTAATCAGAAGTGTGGTGTCACCGCCAGACACCACACTTGCTAGGTGGTAGTTTAAATCGGCCGCGGTCCATGTAGTACATGTCGGACCCGCGTGTCGCCACTGTGATCGCAGACCTAGCGCCACCACCAAGGCAGGTCTCGTGATACGAGAGTGGACTCGGCCCCAGTTGTACGAGAACCAAGTTACCGCCCAGTTGTACGCGAACCTAGCTATCGCCCAGTTGTACGAAGCCTTTCTCTCTCATTAGCCGAGAGACAGAATAGCCATCAGCTAAGTTAATGGCTAAGAACTAGCAAGGAGCCATTTGTATCAGTGCCTATAGCTTACGAGTATTCAAGAGAGATGTATTCCAAGGAATTATTAAAAGTTAAGTAAAAAGCATCTACATACTTTTCTTCTTATTCATTCATAAGTTTTTATGTTCCAGACTTCACGCCCGTATGCTTATTGCCGTGCGTGCACTATCGGCTACAGCTTTAGTCTAGCATTCCTTTTCAGCAATCCACATCACGGTGTCGGTCCAGCTACCGACACTACAATTATTGGCGACGAGATAAAGAGTTTGTATTAATTCATTTGCACCATTGGCCGATTTCACGTGTTCTGATTGCTTACATTTAATTGTGTCATGGCTTCGCCACAATCTCCAGATGTACTGTCCGAATTTTATCGCTTGCAGAATCAGCAGACGCAGGCGTTACTGGATGCCCTTGGACAGCTCGTCCAGGGTCAACGTGCGCTGCACACCGATGCGGCCGCCGCCGCTTCTTCGCTACCGCTGCCACTGAACGCTGTTGCACCTCCCTTTCGACCATACGTGGCAGCCGATGAGACCTGGCAAGAGTGGTCTCGTCAGTTCGCCTTTCACCTGGCTGCCTACAGAATTCAAGGTAATGAGCGGCAGCCGTTTTTGCTTTCTTGTGTCGGTGTGTCCACATACCGTGTGATAGTGAAATTGTTTCCCCGCCGCGACGTAGCAACTTTGTCATACGAGGAAATTTTGTCTGCCTTAGATGCCTATTTCAAAGAAACAGTTAATGTGGTTGCAAAACGGTATACGTTTTTTCGTACAAAACGTACGGCCGGTCAAACTAATAGGGAGTGGGTAGCAACATTGCAAGGACTTACTAGGGACTGTGCCTTTGAATGTGACTGTGGTCTTTCTTATTCAGATACAATGGTGCGTGATGCAATTGCACAGAACGTTTCTGATGTTCGCATACGGGAGCAAATTTTGAAACTAGTTAATCCCTCCCTTCAACAAGTGATAGACATATTGGATAGACAGGACACACTGGACTGTGCTCAGGAATCTTTTGAAACTTCGCCAGCCGTGTGTAACATTAACCGGCCCGCTGGACGCGCTGCGCGGCCCGGTACCCGGGCCTCGCGCACGGCGACACAGCGACCGCCGCGTGCTACCCCAGAGGTGCCGCGCCAGCCCGCAAATGCAGTGAAATCATGCCCGCGGTGTGCTACTAGACATTCGCGTGAACATTGCCCGTCACGCCAAGCTATTTGCTTTTTCTGCAATAAGAAAGGACATGTTCAAAGTGTTTGCCAGAAAAAGCTCCGATCAGACAATCACAATCGTTCCAGGCCCTTTGCTTCGCGCCGGAATCGAACCAAGGACACTCAGGCTCGTGGACCTTCGCCTATGGACATTCATGTCGTTAATTCCACTTCGTCCAGTGACACTTTCTCTAACAGTGACTGTGATCGTCCCACAAAAACTGTGCGTCGACGTCGCCGGAAATCACGTCAATTAGCAAGTGATTCTGTACCAGTGTCTGTTCCAATTGCACAAAACAGTCGCTCTTGTCGTCAGCAGGACAATAAACTTTTTGTGGACTTAGACTTTGAAGGCAAAGTGATACCATTCCAGCTCGATACCGGAGCTGCAGTTTCATTGCTCAATCACGACACATACAAACAACTGGGCGCACCTCCGTTGCGTGCCGCAAATGTTAAGCTAACTACATATTCCGGACAGAAAATTCCTGTGTTAGGACAGTGCAGCCTTCTTGCAACATTCAAGGGACAAACAAAACTTGTGTCATTTTACGTTCTTCGTTCTTCTTCTGCAGTGAACTTATTTGGTCTAGATTTATTTAAGTTGTTTAACATGTCTATTGTAAATCAGGTCCTATCAGTGAATCAGACTGTGCCTACAGACAGTGTTTCTCGGCTGTGTGACGAATTTGCAGACATTTTTGCACCGGGCTTAGGTTGCGCTAAAAACTATGAAGCACATTTAGAACTACAGGTAAACGCGCAACCGAAATTTTTCAGGGCGCGCAATGTTCCCCACGCATTGCGTGATGAGGTCGCAAGAACGTTACACGATCTCGAATCACAGGGTGTAATTGAACGTGTGCAAGCTTCTCTCTGGGCCTCACCCTTAGTCATTTTGCCAAAACCTTCCGGAAAATTGAGACTTTGCGTGGACTTCAAGGCCACAGTGAATCCACAGCTAGTGACTGCTACTTTTCCTTTGCCCCGCCCGGAAGATCTTTTTGCTAAACTGTGCCCGGGAAAATATTTTTCAAAGTTGGACCTAGCCGATGCGTACTTGCAAATACCGGTGGACGACGAATCCCAGCGCGTATTGGTGGTTAACACGCATCTTGGATTGTACCGCTTCAAAAGACTGCCATTCGGGTGTGCATCCGCCCCTGCCTTGTTTCAGCAATATTTACAAACTATTTGTGCGTCGGTCCCTACTGCAGCAAACTATCTGGACGATATCGTGATCTCCGGACAGACAGAAGAAGATCATCTTTCGAACTTACGAACATTATTTCAGGTCTTGCGGCAAAATGGTCTTCGCTTGAGGAAGGACAAATGTGTGTTTTTTGCTCGTGACTTACCATACCTGGGACATGTCATTAATGCCCAAGGCATACATCCGAGTCCAGAGCACCTCCGTGCCATACAAGAATTGCCTTCCCCTCAAAATGTGAAACAGCTACAGAGTGTGTTGGGTAAAATTAATTATTACCATAAATATGTGCGCAATGCCTCTTCCATTTCAGCTCCGCTTCATCGCTTACGCCGTAAAGGTGTTCCGTTCGTCTGGACGCCGGAATGTGAACGCGCCTTTCGCCAGTTGAAATCGGCGTTGCTTTCTCATACTTGCCTTACGCCATTCGATCCCCAGCAACCCCTTTTGTTGATGGTAGATGCATCGGATTTCGGGATCGGTGCTGTGCTTGCGCACAAAGTTGGCTCCCATGATCGCCCTATTGCCTTTGCGTCCAAATTGCTCTCGTCTGCGCAAAGAAATTATTCACAGATAGAGAAAGAAGCTTTGGCTCTCGTGTTTGGTGTTACTAAGTTCCATGATTTCTTGTATGGTCGTCACTTTACCATCATCACAGACCACAAACCTTTGACATCGCTTTTTCATCCATCCAAGCCTGTACCTCCACGTACAGCGCAGAAATTCATTCGCTGGTCTATTTTCCTCTCGCAGTACCGCTACGATATCTTGTATCGGTCCACTGCTAAGCACGGAAACGCCGATGCGTTGTCCCGTTTGCCTGTTGCTGAGGATAAAGCATTCGATTCTTCCGAACTTGCTTGCATGTTCATTGATTCGGAAACCGATGAAGTGGTCGAATCGTTTCCGATTGATTTTCGTCGTGTCGCTACAGCCACAGCTGCTGACCCTGTCCTTGCTACTGTTTTACGTTTTGTTGCTACGCACTGGCCTTTGTCAAAGTCTCGGATCGAGGATCCGTTGGTTCGCCGATTTTTTGCTCACAAGGAGAGACTTTTTGTTCGACGTGGTGTTTTGTTGTTGCGTTCTGATAATGATCAGTCCAGAGTCGTGGTCCCACGTTCGTTACAGTCCTCTGTTTTACGGCTTCTTCACCAAGGACATTGGGGTATAGTGCGAATGAAACAACTTGCTCGTCAGCACTGTACTTGGTTCGGAATCGATGCTGCGATTACGAATATGTGTTCTTCGTGCCCGGCGTGTGCCGAACAACAGTCCGCACCGCCGCGGAAAGTCTTTGCGTGGCCAAAAGCCACTTCCCCTTGGCAACGCTTGCACATTGATTTTGCTGGTCCATTCTGGAATGCTCGATGGTTGGTTCTGGTCGACGCCTTCAGTAATTTTCCTTTTGTTGTCCGGATGTCTTCCACGACGTCCTCCGCCACCATCCAAGCGTTGTCTGCTATCTTTTGCATTGAAGGTCTTCCGCAGACTATTGTTTCCGACAATGGCCCACAATTCATGTCCGCAGAATTCCAGTCTTTCTGCCAGGCCAATGGTATTCAACATCTGACATCCGCGCCGTTTTCGCCTCAGTCCAACGGTGCCGCTGAACGTTTGGTCCGGACTTTCAAGTCACAGATGTTGAAATAGAAAGAGTCGCATTCTCGGGAGGACGCATTGTTGCTCTTTTTGTCTTCGTATCGCTCTCAGCCCCGAGATGGTCGCTCGCCGGCTGAGTTGCTCCACGGTCGTCCTCATCGCACCTTGATGTCTTTGCTGCATCCGCCGCATCAGGTTCCTGTGCAGCGGCAGACTCCTGCTTTTGCTCCAGGCGACGTTGTATTTTATCGCAACTATCGAGGTTCACGGCGTTGGCTCGCAGGGCGCATTCTTCGCTGCCTCGGCCGCGCGATGTATTTGGTTTTGGGGGCCTCTGGTGAGGTGCGTCGGCATCTCAATCAGCTGCGCCTCTGTCGTCGCTCGGGTTCTGCCGCTCCCCGTCTGCTTTCAGCGACGGTGCCGTCCGGTCAGCGCCCTGGGGACCCATCTACTGGCTCGCCTCATCCCCAGGTGTTACCGACGATGCCTTCCATTTTGCCCCATGGCGACGCGCCGCCGCCGCCGCAGCAGCAGCAGCAGCAGCAGCCGCCGCCGCCGCCGCCGACCGCATTCGACGCTTCGTTGCAGCCGCCAAGCGCCTCCCAGGGTCACGCGCCGCCGATCGCTGCCCGTGACCAGCTGTCCTCCGCCATGGAACGCCCGCCCGCTCCGGACCACATGACGTCATCGCGCGTCGGCTACCCCGACGCCATGGACATCGACCCTTCGGTCCCTCATGTTTCTTTACGGGCGCATACACCGCATGTTGACGTGCACCCTGGACTAGTTTTGCAGGCGTTTCCTAGCTCCCCTCGGACCGGATGGCCGGGTGCGGGTGGCACAGCCTCGCCTGTTGTTAGGCTCCCCACCTCATCGCATACGTCAACATGTGGTCCTCCCCACGGCGGGCGGAAGCCTTATTACACGACCGTTCGCCGATTTGCGGGGGAGGAATGTGGTGTCACCGCCAGACACCACACTTGCTAGGTGGTAGTTTAAATCGGCCGCGGTCCATGTAGTACATGTCGGACCCGCGTGTCGCCACTGTGATCGCAGACCTAGCGCCACCACCAAGGCAGGTCTCGTGATACGAGAGTGGACTCGGCCCCAGTTGTACGAGAACCAAGTTACCGCCCAGTTGTACGCGAACCTAGCTATCGCCCAGTTGTACGAAGCCTTTCTCTCTCATTAGCCGAGAGACAGAATAGCCATCAGCTAAGTTAATGGCTACGAACTAGCAAGGAGCCATTTGTATCAGTGCCTATAGCTTACGAGTATTCAAGAGAGATGTATTCCAAGGAATTATTAAAAGTTAAGTAAAAAGCATCTACATACTTTTCTTCTTATTCATTCATAAGTTTTTATGTTCCAGACTTCACGCCCGTATGCTTATTGCCGTGCGTGCACTATCGGCTACAGCTTTAGTCTAGCATTCCTTTTCAGCAATCCACATCACGGTGTCGGTCCAGCTACCGACACTACAAGAAGCAAGTTCAGTACAATTGGCGGACTCTCCCACGGGACTGGTACATGCTGTACCATCTGTCGCTTGTACCTCACCCCACTTTTCTACCATATGCTACTTCACTTGTATCAAGTTGCATGAAGGCGACGTTCTAGCAAAATAAAATACTGGCGGCCACAGGAATATCACAAATTCTTCAATTCAGATGAGAAAGCGCATGGACTGCTGCTAAGGTTTTTTAATTCTTGAGGTAGCTTATCGAAAATGGATGCAGCAGAATACTACTTGTCTTTATGCATAAGAGTCAAGGAAGTGCGATCCAAATGCAGATTGGATTTCTGCCTAGTATTAACTGAGTGAAAGCTGCTAATTCTTGGGAATAAGCTGATATTGTTAACAAAGAACGGCAGTATATATATATATATATATATATATATATATATATATGGAGAGGCTAATGTCAGAATATCCAGACTAATGAAAAGTGGTCGACAAAAGATTCGCCAACTGACAACACTTACTGCCCGAACCGCCCGTTTCTGAGCCAAATATACTCTTTGAGAATGGGAAGAATTACCCCAAAATATAACACCAGACATCATAAGCGAATGAAAACAATCAATATAGCGTACTTTTCCTGTCGAATTATCACTCACTTCAGATACTGTTCTAACAATAAAAATGGCAGTATTGAGCCTGTGAACAAGATCCTGAACGTGGTTTTTTTTATCTGAACACCTATAAGTTTGAACTGTTCAGTTTCACATACCATATGCCTATTCTGTGAAATTAAAACATCAGGTTTTGTTGAATTGCGTATTATAAACTGAGTCTTAATGTGATTTAACGTTAGTTTATTTTCTACAAGCCATCAACGTATGTCTTGAGCTGCAGTACATGAAACAGCATCAACATTACACACAGCATCTGTTTCTACCAAGCTAGTGTCCTTAGTAAACAGAAATACTTTAGAATCACCTGTAATAGTAAAGGGCACACCATTTCTACAAATAAGGAACAAGAGTGGCCCCAGAACTGTTCCTTGGGGAACCCCCCATTTAACTGTGGCCCACTCGGACCCCAGATCATAGCCGTTCTCAGTGCTGTGGAAAATGACCCCTCTTACTGCCTGTTTTTAAAGTGAGAGGCGAACCAATTATGAACTACTCCCCGTTTTCCATAAAGGTCCAACTTCTGGAGCAATATTTTGTGACCAACACAATCAAACGCCTTAGTTACATTAAAAAAGATACCTAGTGTTTGAAACTTTTTGTTTAATCCACCTATTACGTCCCAGAGAAAAGATACTACAGCATTTTCAGTTGTTAAACCACTTCTAAAACCGAATCGTACATTTGATAGCGAATTATATGAAATAAAATGATCAGTAATCATTATGCACACAGCCTTTTCAGTAACTTTAGCAAATACTGGTGGCATAGCAATAGGAATAAAACTGTCTACATTATCCCTTTCTCCCTTTTTATAAAGCGGCTTTACTACTGCGCACTTTAATCGTTAAGGAAACTGACGATTCCTAAAGGAGAAATCACAAATAGAGCTAAGTACGGGGCTAACACGTGTAGCACATTAATATTCTGCTAGATACTCCATAATATCCATGAGGGTCGTTAGTCTTCAGTGATTTAATTATTGACTCAATCACCCCCTTGTCAGTGTCACAGGAGAGTATTTTAGCTATGTCTCGGAAAGGCATTTTCCAAGAGAGTAATATGATTCCCTGAAGAAACTAAGTTTTTATTTAATTCACCAACAATGTTCAGAAAGTGATTGTTAAATACTGTACATACATCTGACCTATCAGTAACACAAACATTTTTTCTATGTATTGACTTTATATCCTCGCCCTTGTGCTGCTGACCAGAGACTTTCTTTACGACTGACCATATGATTTTAATTTTATCCTGTGAATTAGATGTTATATTTGCGTACCACATACTCTTTGCATTCCTAATAACATTTTTAAGCACCTTACAGTATTGTTTGTAATGGGCTACTGTAGCTCGATTGTGACTACTTCTAACATTTTGATATAATTCCCACTGTATTCTACATGATATCCTTATCCCACTAGTCAGTCACCGAGACTGCCTTTTACTGCTAGTGCCCTTTTTTAAATCGTTCTAATAGAAACCATCGTCCAAAGAGCAAGAGAAATTTGTTAAGGAAAGCATTGTATTTGTCATCTATGTTATCGGCATTATAAACGTCCTGCCACTATTGTTCCTTAATGAGGTTTAAAAAACTTTCTGTTGCTGTTGGACTGACTTCCCTACATAGTTTGTAATTGTGTGTTATATTTGTTTGAGTTCAAAAGCCTGTTAGTGTTAAAATTTGTACATCATGGTCTGAAAGGCCATTCGCCCATTTATAGACTGCCCATCTAGTAACGAAAAAGGAATAAAAGAATTGTCTATGATTGTGCTGCGGTTCGGCTGGAAAAAAATACTGTCTGCATCAGATCATATTTGAAACAGTTCTTTTAGTGGTACCCACATAAACATTTGGAGCAGACGTTTGGAAAAGCACAAGGGCAATTGTAGAAGAGGAGAAATGGAACGATCAGCTGTTGCGGAGCATGCTTTCCAGCCAGGGAACCACTATATTCGTTTCGAGGAGACGCAAGTACTAGCCGCCACAAGCGGATATCACGCAAGGCTCTACAGGGAGGTAATCGAAATCGCTAAACACCCTAATAATTTCAATCGAAAGGAGGAGGGCATGAAATTAAACGGTATATGGATGCCGGTGTTAAAGAAGATGTGTACCACCCGTCCACTACTGGGTGATGGCAACGGCGATCGACGGCAGCGGACAGCGGCCAATTGCACTGACGTTTTCAAAACACGTGACGTCACGCCGCAGCGCGGGAGAGCGCGGACACGAAATTTAGCGGCAGTCAGTAGCGAGCCAGCGGGTGTGTTGGACCTTCCATCGAGCTACAGACCCCGTTGACGGAGACGAAACGTTGGGAATTGAGACAAAATTCATCAACCGACCACGGCATAACAGCCCGGATAATCATAATGGACATGACATTTCCGGCCGTGAAAGTCTACATTTTAGTATAAGAATAAGAAGAATAACCATTTCAGCAGGTCTGCCGTAGTTGAAAATTGTGATCACTTGGCAGCTTAATTCTACCAACCCAGCCGAACGGCACAATTTTGATACCCACTGTAGGTGAAAGCAAGCCATAGCTAGCAACTCTAGACTCCTGGCCGTGTTGCATTCCCTGACTCCGTGAAGCCGAGCACCGTCCGCTGCTCCAGACTGGAAGATGGCCCGTATTGACAGCCAGCCACTAGTTCCGCTACATGCAGCAGGATGCTCTCCTTGAAAATAGACAGCCGTGTTGCCTTCTAGCTGGACGCTCTCCGGTTGCCTTCGCTCTGTTACGCTCCCTTTGGTGACGGCAGTGGCTACCCCTCCTCCATACATGAGACCACTTTCACAGACAACTCCCTTGGCTAGCCACACCGGCATATAAACGAGCTCGGTTGGGACGTCACTCGTGGCCCTGGACGCCAAACATGAAGACTCTTTCGTCACCGTACACGGCCTCCAGTGCTGGCTCCAACAGAGGCGTGCATCGAACCAGCGCGACCCGCCCCAGACGCAGCCATGACGCTCGAGCGATGCTCGACTCACGCTACGCGGTCAGCCGGTGAATCCCGCCACAGCCCGAGTCGGCCCGGGCGCCTGAGTGGCTCGCCTGCTCGTAAAGTCGCGCGCCCGCCAGACATGGCACCATTACGGGAGCGAAACAAAATCTCTGTGGTCTGTTTGCAAGCAGCTTTTGCTTCGTAGAGTATTTACCGAGACATTATGAGTGAGTATGGTTTGATAAGTCTTGTAGAAAAGCAAGAAAAATGTTTGCTCTGCAAACAACTCATCTTACTTCTCTGAAGAGAGATATGCGCTTGATCCATCAATCCTTCAGCTTTTTCACCCCATCAGAAAAATAGGTTCCATCAAACTCTGCAAAATACTCGTTGACCACAAATATTACTTCCTCATTTGATGAAAATTTCTTCCCAGCAAGCCAAAATTCCAAGTTAGGGGCTAGTTTTAGTTTAGTTTTAGTTACGTCATGTTCCGCAGATCATTTTCCCGATTATTTTATCGATATGATGTGGAACAAGTCAGATTACAAGGAATATATACACATATGAATAGTGCTAATATTAATATTACTGAAATTTTTAGTTCTACACATGCAAATATATTTAGAGGTACAATTTTTTTTTTTTACTATTTCTGAAACAGAAATTCGTCCATGGAGTAGAAGGAGTTGTCCAAAAGAAATGATTTTAACCTAGATTTAAAACTTGATCTGCTACCTGCCAGACGCTTTATGTTGTTGGGCAAATGATCAAAGATCTTTGTTGCTGAATAATGTACTCCTTTTTCAGCAACTGACAGCTTCAATAACGGATAGGAAAGGTCATTTTTCCCTCTAGTGTTGTACGTATGAACATCACTGTTCTTCGCGAATTGAGATGGGTTATTTGTAACGAATTCCATTAGCGAATATATGTACTCTGATGGTGCAGTTAAAATACCTAACTCCTTGAAAAGGTGCCTACATGACGTCCTTGGGTGAACACACTGATTATTTTCACTGCTCTCTTTTGTGTAATCAATACTTTACGTCTAAGTGGTGAGTTACCCCAGAAAACTATTCCATAAGACATTATTGAGTGGAAATATGCAAAGTACATTAGGAAGCTGATCTGTTTATTACCAAGACTAGCGATTATACGAAGGGCGAAAGAAGCTGAACTTAGTTGTTTGAGAAGTTCAGTAATATGCTTCTTCCAGTTGAAGTTGTCATCAATGTGAACACCCAAAAATTTGGAGAGATCTACCCTGTTAACTGAGCCCTGTTCATATGCTACATCAATTGTCCGTATGAGTCTATTCTGTGTACAGAACTGGATATAGTGAGTTTTTCAAAATTAAGGGAGAGTCCATTTTCTGAGAACCACTTAATATTTCTTCGAAAGACATTCTTTCTTTTTCTGGAATGGGATTTATTATAACACTCGTGTCATCTGCAAAAAGTGCTAGTTCTGCTTGCTAAGTCGCTATTGTCATCGCTGATGTATGGGATGGTGCATTATCCTCCTGAAAGAGCACTTTTTGTGTGCCAGCACTGGTCTTTTATTCATCCAACGCAAGTTTCAAACGATCCAACAACGAAGCATAGTATGGTTCATTTGTATTTCTGCCCTTTTCCAGTAGGATTATTCCCTGCGAATCCATCACCGTACCAGATCACAAAACGGACTTTGTCTTCTTCCATGCACTTTTACCAGCCTTTGGCCACTCTTTTGACTGCCGTTTTGGCTAGTGTGTAATGATCGATCCGTGTTTCAGCAATAGTCACAAGTCGGCGCAAAAAGTCTTGGGGATTGCCATTAAACATCGCCAAATATTGTGCTGAAATGTTGCGCCTTATGTGCATTTGGTCGACTGTGAGCAATCGTGGCACCCACCTCGCACACAGCTTTTTTATAGCCAATTCTTCGTGCGGCATGTTATGCACTCGCTCACTTGAGATGCCTACTGTCTCAACTGTGGGATCCTGCTCACTCGTCCATTTGAGAGTGCCTAAAGAATGCTACCTTCTCGGATAAAAAAAAAACACTCCGTCTTCAGGCCGCAAGTGGCCCATCGGGACCATCTGACTGCCGTGTCATCCTCACTAAGGATGTGTATAGGAGGGGCGTGTGATCAGCACACCGCTGTCCCGGTCGTTATGATGGTTTTCTTTGACCGGAGCCGCTACTATTTGGTCGAGTAGCTCCTCAGCTGGCATCACGAGGCTGAGTGCATCCCGAAAATTGGCAATAGCGCATGGCAGCCCAGATGGTCACCATCCAAATGCCGGCCACACCCGACAGCGCCTAACTTCGGTGATCCGACGGGAACCGGTGTATCCCCTGCAGCAAGACCGTTGCCTGCCTTCTCGGATAGGTATACAACAATTCAAGGAAATCACATTAATGTTAAAGAGGATTGACAATACTTAACTTTGGATTTACAACTAGTTGTCGCAAGCGAGGTGTCACATGCAAACAGTCAATGTCCTTCACTATACACAATGTCCATGTACACATTCACACTCGCTCATAAGTCACTGCTATATTTAATATAACTGCTCGTTTAGGCCTTTCTGCTAATGTCCTTCTTCTACTGCCCCACAGGTTGGCTGTCGCGTCGCTTATATTCTGTTCGTATAGAGGCCACTCCTTTCGTGGTGCGGTCCTAGTCAGTGGGCTATTGGCTGATGCCGTCTCACAGCCTTCTCTGCAGTTACGTTCTTAAACTTTGTCGAGGCACTTTCGTTGCACCAAAACATCAACAATTTCATAGATTCTTAATTAGTGGTCTTGCGTTACGATATCATGGAACTGGTCAATGTTTTTCTTTTTGGTGATCTCAGTCTGGTGGCAGGAGCTCATTCACCGTCCGTGCTAATCTGACAATGTTTAAATTCATTAACCCAAAAGTAAATGGTCTTCATTGATACAGCAGAGTCACTTAAACTTCATCCAGTTCTGCTTTGATTTGTGCAGCGGCCTGAACTTCCAAATGAAAATGTTTAAAACCAACGCGAAACTTGGTTTCCTCCATTTTCAATCACAGTCGAAACACCGGCTAATGCACACAGCTGTCAACAATGAACTGTATGCTGTACATTGTTGAAATTCTTTTACGCTCCTTGGAACATCAAGCTTACCAATGAAGGCACAACAAAAACATTTCCTTCTTTCATGGAAGTTTGCCATGCTTATCAAGCCACCCTCATACTTCAACTCCGGTTTTATACTAAATAATGGCTGTAACATCAAGAAAAAGATGATTCCTTGAATCTCCTCCGTTGCTTATAGCTGGTAAATCAACAAATTGTTACGTGCATGTGAAAGGACTCCATACCTTACGATGCAGTGAAAGTATTTTATTTTATTCAAGATATTCCTACTAATCATCGAATTTTTGCAGTGCTGTATGAGGAAATAGAAAGTATTTAAAAGTTTTTACTGACACACACGGAATTTAGGTTGTTATCTTGCGGCAGATCTGTTCTCATATTCTATGATGGTTATATTTTTCTCACCACCAACCTCTTCACTAAGCCAACGTCTGGTTTCACACTGTGGCTTATTTTGCAGACGTTTTCATGAAAAACAGCAGTCTACATTGGTACTTCAGGGGCCAATTAAAAACTTTTGTACTGTGTGAGACGGTATCACAGTCTGAATTCCAAATAAATTTAGTGATTAGATAATCTTCCCAATACTAGAAATTTATCTTCTTCGGACGACAATGGCAAGAACATGATTAAAGAACTGTTGAAGCAACTTGGAAATAGTTTCAGAGACTATTTCTCTCCTCTGTCTAGCAATAATAATTGGACCCGTAATCTCTTGGATGAGATAATAATTTTTGAATCCATAGGATATGTAAATTAAAACGAACAGCAGTGACTTAAAGTTACAGAAATGTTATAAATACATGTCACAGATACGTTTGCTGTTAAGCCTAAAGGCGAAGTTCCCGCTGCTAACAAATAAAGCGGTAACAATTTTTTTACTTGTCTCCTCCGCATATTTGTGCGAAAAGGCTTTTCTTTCTTACAGTTATACAAAAAATAAATACAGACACAAACTTCTCGCCGAAAGTAATTTAAGATCCTTTCACGTCTGTCGTTCCTGACTTCAAAGTTATGTGCCGTGAAAAGCAGGCGGATTCTTCCCTTCGAATTCCAAGAACGCTGACCCAATTAATTCCATAATGAAAACTTGTAACTTAACAGAAAAGTATAAAATACTGCAGTATTGCATACGAGACTACTCATAGCGTAAAAGCCTTCATCAGCCCTTTTCTTGTGATGTAACTGAAACGTAAACCTTATAAAAGCATTAGGGCTATTAAATTATTCGCTTGGAATTCAGTCGCTTGTACGTTACAGAAAGTACATTTTTTTATGAGGCGGCGTTCACACATATCAGATTTTTGTGAAACGGAGTCATAGGTGGAAAAAGTTTAGGAACGACTCTTCTTAGGTGTCTGCAAAAAAATCTACATGATACAGCCATTAAAATATCTATTGGGTGTAAATATATTTGTTGCCATTGAAAGCTAAAATACTGAAGGAGCACAAGCTACAGACAAGAAAGACATACGAAGTTGCTGAATTCTCTCCTGCTTCACGCAAAAAAAGAAATATTCTTCTTCTTCAACTAAAAAAAATGTTCAAATGTGTGTGAAATCTTATGGGACTTAACTGTTAAGGTCATCAGTCCCTAAGCTTACACACTACTTAACCTAAATTATCCTAAGGACAAACACACACACCCATGCCCGACGGAGGACTCGAACCTCCGCCGGGACCAGCCGCAATGTCCATGACTACAGCGCCTAAGACCGCTCGGCTAATCCCGCGTGGCTATTCATCTTCTCGTAACGCTATAACGACCTTCTGGATGACTTTAATTGTGGAACAGCAATTAAGATCTTAGAGATTTATGATAACGAAAATAAGATGTTCTGTAAATGTATCTGAAACTTGCAATGGTATTGCAGTGTACCATAAGCAGGTCATTCACATTTTACATAGATTTCAGTGCGTTTATCTGTAATGACAAGCTCAATTCTACTAAACGCCCTTTCACTAGAGCAGTGGTTCCCCCTGAGGAGAATTAGCTAGTACACCCTCGTTGCCCCATCATCATCAATATTAGTGCCTAATCAAAATTTAGAATGAAAAATAATTTTCTCTGAGCACTTTCATTTCAAAATGACATAAGATAAATGACATTTAGTTTTTGCTGGTGTTTTATTAAACCATGACCTAATGAGTAAATGAGGCAGTTGGTACTTTCTACGTTCAACCACCTTTTTTTTACAGAATGATGAAGCAGTTTTCAGTGTCGCTATTGTTGCCTACAACTCCTTCTCAGAACAGACAGCCAGCTATCTACAATGAGGTAGACACTTGTCACAAAACACTCCTCCTCTGCAAGACTTCTCCCCTTGGCGGCATTTGCTCCGCTCAGTACCTGCATCTCCATTTAAAATCAACCAAATTAAAATGTGAGCACTATACTTAGTCCTACCGTTTGTAAATCACTTGATTGCTGGACTCCATACTTCTGCACTGGCAGAAATTTGAAGACTTCCGGCTGCTAATGCTTTGTATGACGGCTGTCAATAGTAATAATGATAATAATAGTGATAGTAATACAGTGCAGGCACTAGAGCAGGGCTTCACAACATACGTGCTCGCGGAGCGAGCTGTGAGCGGCAAAGTGCGAGCACGGAGCAGCGCGAGCACGCTACCCCCACTACCGGACCAGAGGACCAGAGCGGAGAGTGGGGAGAGTCACGTGGGGTACACAACAGCTGCCGCCAGTCGATGTAATCCGCGGCCACCTGCAGGGATATCACTCACGAATTATTACTGCGACAAATGAAACAAATAAAGGAGAATGTACAGGTGCCACATAGTTTTATTAGCTTAGTGTATGCCTCTACCATCTGTAGACACTGAAACTAAAGAATTCCACGACAATCCTATATTTTCAACACTTTCTTCAACACTACTTAAAATATCACCTCCGGTTGTAGTGTTCTTCATGGCTACTACATCGAGGAGCTCCTCCCTCACCTGAAGATCTCTATTAACACTTCTAATAAATATGGCAAGCTGCGCTGTTCCAGTGATATCAACACTTTCGTCCAGAGCTAGAGAATACGCCATAAAATCTTTACAGATATTTGCAAGCTGGCTCTGGACGTCGTCTGCCATCTCCTGTATGCGACGCATAATGGTCATCTTAGATAATGGCACAATCCGAAACTGTTCAACTTGAGATGGACACAATGTTCCGCTGCAACTACCAAACATTCTTTTATTAAATCGCCATCAGTTAAGGGGCGCAGGGATTTTGCTAAAAGCAAAGCAATTTTGTAACCCACTCTGAGAGCTGGCTCAGTTGCTTTTTCTTCGTCGTCCAGATCTTCGGATAGCTTCCTTTTAAGTTTAATAACTTCCTGTGCACGATCTGGTCAATCACATTTTCCACGTCCGTAGTCTTTCGCGTGGTACGACATATAATGTCCCTGCAAATTAAATTTCGTAAAAGAATTCGGCGTTTTGTGACATACTAAACATTTTGCAGCACCATCTTTTTCAGTAAACAGATACAATTCCTCCCAATGGGGGTTGAACTGCGAAAGCATGGTTGGGGTTACACAACGGCGACTTCACATGAGTCTTAATCAGCGAAGTGACTGTTAAGAGCTGATCGTAGTACTTCAAACGTTACACAGTCGGCGCGAATTCAATAGGCACGCTGCGGCCCTATTCAAACGTGCGCGCGCATTTGCCCTCCCTCCCCCTCCCTCCTACTCCGCGACTTTGCAGCTGCTCGCGAGCACGTGCCTGAGCAGACGCGAGTACTCGCGCTCAAAACCGGCCAGTTGTTAAGCCCTGCCCTAGAGGAATGTAGTAACCATTTCATAGTTACTGTTTTGCTGCCAATCAGACTAACGAAGTAACTCCTGGTCTGTTGGGAGAGTTACCACAACTCTGAGAAGACATTTACATGACGTATTTAAGGATATGTCAATATGTGATGCATATGTCACAATCTTACTGTCGTAGGTACATGGTACAATACAAATTATGTGTGAATTAGGTGGATTATGTGAGGAAGATGTAGTTCACACTTTCGTTCCACAGTTGCAATCTCCACCACACTGTGTCACACGTTAATGCTAGTATTAAAAACAGTTATTGGAAACTAATGTAGTCTGTATTACAGTCTTACATAATGGTCATAATATCAATGACCTTTTAAACATAATTTGGTTTTGAGACCGAAACACGATTGAACCTTCTTGTTTTTACCCCTCAAAAAATTTAATTTTACCATGGGAGATGAGGTAATTACCCCCAGGCTGAGAACCACTGTGATAGATGTGCTAAAGGCAGGTTTACATAGAAGTTCTCGTGCCACTTGAGACAGTCTGAGATAAGTTGTTGCTCTTTATTTCCAATACTCCAGAAACGACTGTGCATGATCTGGTTTTCCCATCAACAAATTCAAGGGAACTTTATCGAAAAACTTCCTCCTGCTCTGGCTGCTATGCAAAGCCCCCTTTACACATTTTGAAGACTTCAATGCTGAGGCTTCTTGCTCTGTGTGATATTCTGCAAGTAATACAGCATGCCTGCATGGAGGAGCAGCATGTTATATTGTGTAGCTGATAATAAATTTGGTGCATTGTCCACATTGAGCACATATAACGCTGTAACTGATGAATTTTCCTCTGATTATGAATCTGCCCAGTCCATGTGATTTCACCTGGAAGTCCATAACAAGATGTTATCTGACTTATGGATGAAGCAGAATATATGTGTATGTGTATGTCCAAGATCTTCCAAACATCTTGATTGATTTCAATTAAATTTGGCACTGAAATAACAGGCCACATGAGTATCAGCACTGTGGGGGTTATAACCTCCTTGCTCGAATAGGAGTGAATATATAGGCAAAGATATGTTTTTCTGGTCCCTGCCAGATACGCTGCACTGTATAATGGGCATTTTGTATGGGAGCAGTATCAGTCTGCCTTACTGACCTGCTTTGCAGTGCAGCCTACACACCAGGGGCAAGAATTTTTTTTTCAGCTCCTGACATGTAGGCTACCTTGTATGACAGATCTGTTACAGCCTTGTCTTATCGATCTGATTTGCACAACAGCCTACATGTGAAGGGCAAAGGAAACAGTCTTTGAGCCTTTGATATGTAGGCTGCCTCACAGGAGAAATGTGTTGTGGCAGTAGTAATGGCCTGCTACATAGAGCTGCTTTGCAGAGACTACATGTGTGGATGAACATGGAATGGGCAGGAGTGGATGGAAATTGACAGATGGGGGTGTGCAGGGGGTGTGTAGGGACAGAGAGAGGACAGTGGATTATCACAAAGGGGCAGGAGAGAATGGACAGAGGTGGGAGGGAGAAGCAGAGAGATAGGGGACGAGGAGATGGACAGAAATGGGTGTGAGGGGAAGGAAGAAGATGAGGACAGAGGAAGGGGGAGGCAGATATGTTCGAAGTGATATGGCAAAGGAGATGGACAGAAACATGGGGAAAGAGGATATGGAGAGACAGAGAGGGTATGGAGAGGAGATGTAGAGGTGGGAGGATGAGGTGGGCAGAGGGACAGAGAGGGAAGAGCTGGACACAGAGAGGGGAGAGAAAGAGATATTTGCAATGTATGTGTCTAATATCTGTGCGAACGAAACCGTGGGGAAAAGGTTAGTTTACAACAAAACCGATACCAAACATGTGATCTTTCTCTTGGCAGCTATAAAAAATCATGTGGTATTTCTTTTCTATCACTTCTTCACCTAACGATCTCATCTCTTGAACAGCTGTAATATCTAGTTGATACTCATTTAACTGATAATGTCATTTCAGTGAAGTTCCAGCTGGAAAGAAAATTAGAGCATTCCACTATCACAATCTCAAATTTCATTGTAAACAAGTCTACTTCTTCATTAGCTTTCAGAACATTTGATTTTTACAGGCTAGGTAGTCAGCCAGACGCCAAACCCTCGCGAACTCAGAGTGACGAAGCTTTCTGTTAGGGTTGGCTCCCTTAACTGGTGGGTCCCCATTTGAAAGCGTTTGGAACACTCTTTTCCGCCATTGCATGACTCAGTTGCGTACACAGAGCGTACCTTTTGTCCAGGGGCCATGGTGTGGACGCTCAAGCGCCTGAGTTGGTAGCGATACATGGAATTCCCTATGTTTTTTCAGTACATTTCCATCAGCAGAAAATGCACCCACAGAACCAGGACGCCAGTACAGATAAAATTTTGACTTGGCGTATCTACATCTCAGTGCAGCACATCTGAAACGTGCTGTGGCATAGCGTTCCTCTCTCTCATTTGTCGAGAGCTGCTTTAGATGACGCAGATGTGGTACTAGAAATAATGCATATGAATGCACTGCTTGTATTTTCATTTATTGGCTTAAGTGATTCAGAGGGCGTGCTTTAAGCAGTGCCTCTTGCTGCAAATGATCGACACTACTTAGGCACATCGTCTGCTCTAAATACGACCTCTTACTCAGTTTCGGGTGTTTAAAATATATAACCAAAAATTTAAATTTTATTCGTTTATAAATGCATCGTTTTACGTACGTGGAAGTGCTTACATTACTGTCTGCTGCATTCCCAGCACATTGTTCCTGTAGCTAGTAGACCAATGGCACAAGCAACTGTAGTGTCTGTCCACTGTCAGCTTCCATGGCATTGGTAGTTATCTGGTAATGCCAGTTCTCAAACAAGTGTATTTTCCCGAATTCACGAAAAACTTCAGTAGTTTGTTCATGCAGCAAAAACACGGATTTTAGCATTACAAACAAAGTATTCCAACAAGTAACTACGTGCTACTTTACGGTAAATGGGAAGTGCGAGCCTTTCATATGGTCACTCCTTTTTAAATAAGCTACGACGTTTTTCGTTGCTCCCGACGACGCGTTAACATTGAGACAATATTCCTGAAACGATTCATCTTCAAAGATGTGCGTAGAACAGTACTACGGGAGTAGATGTTGAACGGAAGGTGACAATAGTTCTCAAATGCTTTTTCGCATTTAACTTCGATCCGAAAGATGAGGCAATGCCGTGGGTAACGGATATGCAGGCTCGATGATGCTCGAGTAGCATTAACGCCAAACTATTTTTCAGGTAAAGCATCAAATTGTATCCAGTTTACACCTCTACAGTGTGTATTTTGTGTATTTCTTTCTATTACTGTTACATTTATTTAAACATTAAGACGTAACATGAACTTCTTACAGACCAGTTTGTTTCAACGATGACGCAAACAAAACAAACAGAAAATAATGATCGATACAGTAACATCGTCCGTATCCAACGAGATACAAGAAATACAATAGGTATATGACGTCCAGCGTCGTCGCCAAATATGTGTTGTCTAGAAAGCCTGCTTACTAGGTTCGCTAGGAAAACGTACAAACAAATCGTATTAGTGAGTTTTACAACAAAAAACTAAATAACAATACTTAACTTTTGCAATTACATAACAATGTTTGCAAGCAAAGGACGATATAGAAAACAAGCAATCTTTTTCAGTATAGACAATTCCAAGTCATTAGTCTTGAAGCTGTTATTCAATTGGGCTGTTACCAGTCGGTCGCGGCTCTTATGTCCTCTTCACATAGGGGCCGATGTTGTCACGTTGTCGTCCTGGAGAAGGGGTTGGTCAGCGTGCGATTGGCTGACGTCTTCTCACAGCTATCTTTTCTCTATCGTTCCCGACTGGCGTGTGGCGCGCCGACGCTTGACTTTACGCCGTAACATTCCTCCCCCCTCCCCCCCAAAGTATAAGGAGCACGACAACGGGGGGGGGGGGAGACAGGATCGTGGATGCTGCGATGGACCTGAAGCAGTGGCTGCAGGGACGACAGACTTCCGGTTGCATTCCACTATCCAGCCTTCGCTCTGGTGGAAAAGTCCCCAGGAAAACCTCCTGACTGTTACGCTATCCAGCTGTAGAAGGCGTCGGCTGCTGCGGCGTGGGCGTGTCCAGCTCCATCGGTAGGACGAGAGGAGGCGGAGGAGACGAAGGCTGCATGGGGTTGTCCCGCGGTATCGTGATGGTACCCTCTGTTGGCTGCTGTAGCCTCGCTGTCCTCGGGATCCGTGAATCTAGGGAAAGTAACTCAGAAGGATCACCGTGCACATGACAGTGGAGAATCCGATTGTGATGTCGGCGCTGCAATCCGTCTGGGCCTGAAACGAGATACATGCATGCGCCAAGTCAACGAAAGATCTCGCCTCGCTCCCACCTTCTGCTGCCTCTAAAAACCCTGAAAAACTCAATCTTGCGGCGCGAAGCGATACTTGCAGCCTTCCTTCGGCGCCGAATGTTGAGGAGAGTGGAGCAGGTGGAGTTGTGTCTGATGGCGGCGGCCGTGAAGCAGTTCCGCTGCCGATGGTCCATCTCTTGGATGCGACGACAGGAAGCAAGAAACAGTTGCAAAACTTGATCCCTGGTGTGTGCGGTGTGAAGTTTGCTCACCTGCTGCTTGAAGGTTGTGACAAAGCTTTCCGCTTCGTCATTTGACTGTGGATGGAACGGAGCACTCGTTAGAAGCTGTATGCCATTGCGTTCACAAAATGTTTCAGATTCATGTAATTGCTACTAAGGGAGTTTACTCCTCCAGGATTGGGTAAGGATTTTGATGTTGATCAGGGTGCGTCAGCGATTGTACAGGCGATAAAACAAGCAATATCTGTTTCTGCGGGTTACGGCTGTAGCCCGTGGGCCCACAGATGGGGGCTTGTGAGGTCGTCCATGGTCGGAAGAAGAATACAAAGAAATATAGTGATAAGGTCTATAGAGGCATTTGGAACGTCTCCCACAGACGGGTTGTTAGCCATAATGAGCTTATGCCCACTGGACTTGATAATAACACAAAGAGCCGCTGTTTGTTGGCTAAAAAAGAGGAATATTGACTAAGGAAAATAATGGGGAAACACTTGGTAAATAAGCATAAAGTCAAAAATGGGGTAGTAAACATCTGGCAAGACCAGTGGGACAACCCTGAAACAGCTAGGCGGGTACACAGGATAATTCCAAACATAAGGGAAAGATTAAGATAGAACTATTTGCAACCAAGTGGAGGTATGGTACATCTTCCTACGGTACATGGCCCATATCCTGAGTATCTACACCGGTTTGGGAGACAGGAATCAGAAGGCTGCAACTGTGGGTTGATCCAGGTACCCCAGAGCACATACTGCTCGAATGCCCTGTTCTTACAGACGTTGTGGGAACAGAAAGAAGAAGTTTAATCGACAATGAGCTGAAAGAGTTGATCTCGAATCAAGATACATATCACATATTGGACACGATGGCAAATAAAGTCTCCAGCCATATGCAGAGAATGTACAATACAATAGAAACTGATAGCTCATTTGTGGAACAGTGAAACGGATGGAAGAGGAGGCAGGCAAACGAGATGGATGCTCCCCTCATGTCATCGACGAGAGCGCTCAAGTAGAAGTAGAACAGTAGTAGTAAAAGAACGCTGTAGTGGATAGAAAGGTGATGGGTCCGAGAAATCCAGGCGGTGGTTAACTAGTAGTAGGCGGCCCGGGTCCTCATTCCTAGGGATGGTAACCTGGTTAATTAGTAACCAGGGCTAAGTAGGCCGGAAAAGTAGTAGATTAAGTTGTAATGCATGAATATGTAATGTAATACGTAGATGATACTAGTAATCATTGTAAATGGTAAAAGTTTTATAACAATATTGTAAAAAATAGAAGTAGTACGGTCCATAAATGTGTTAGAAATGGACCTCAATTTTAATGAAACTGTAAAAGAAACCTGCCACTGTGATGCCAACTGCTGCTCATATTTTTGCTGCAGAAGCAGTACGATGGGTCAGACCCATATTGAGAACACGATGGTATTCCCTCTCGGTAGTGCCATATGGCCATTTGGAGCCCGGTCGTCTTGAGACCGTACATTCTCGTGAACATCGCTGCAAGGAATCATGTATAGTGGTTACATTCCTGCCAAGTCTTTGTGCAGTGTCGCAGAAGGAACATCTAGCTTATCGTGGCCCTATTACACGACTTTATTCAAATTCAGTGAGGTGTAGATAATGGAGTCTTCGTCGCCTTAAACGTATTCTTCACTGACATCAACTTACCACGTCCAATCTCAACGGTAACTAACGCCTACAACAGTTACAGCGCTAATTTAAAGCAAACCTGATTTGCATCCGCATAATGGCATAACTAGCGCCACTCTCATGCGAATGGCGCGAAATTTAAATAGACATCATCTTTCAGATATAGGAACACGGCTAACAACTTTCGTTTGTGTCGCACAATTTCTTCTTGGTGTTACGATTTTTTCCGTCTGTGTAATTTTCTTAAGAGAAGAATAACAAAAAAGCTTCGCAAAAAAAGACCCTCAACCTTCCTACTACCGATGCAGTGCTTTGCACTTACGCTAACGCTTCGCACTGTCAATTACCTTAAATTTAATTTTGTTACTGTATGCTACAACTATAATGCGTACCTGGATTTCGGATGTGATTGGTCTGATAAACAGCGCAGGAAACACGAAAGACATAAATGAATTCGGCATAGTTCAAGGGAACAACTTCGACAGTGCACGCAATGATGTACTGCGACTACACAAATTATATTTTCTCGACATTCTACCATTAAAAACCATTTCAGTATGATGGCTGCATTTCTTGTGCAGCAACATATGAGCTAAATAAAGTCCACTGAACAGAAAATATCAAGGGGTCACGGTTTTCACTGAAAGCTCTCCGAATAAACTAATGCAAAAAAAAGTGTGAGAAATCTTATGGGACTTAACTGCTAAGGTCATCAGTCCCTAAGCTTACACACTCCTTACCCTAAATTATCCTAAGGACAAAGACACATACCCATGCCCGAGGGAGGATTCGAGCCTTCGCCGGACCAGCCGCACAGTCCACGACTGTCGTGCCTTAGACCGCTCGGAACTAATGCAGTTTCTTAATTGCAAAACATCGCGCTATGAGCGCTAAAGGCAAGCTATGATGTGAAACTATTAGAAGCGAAGGAATCGAAATTTTTAGCCACAAATTTATTTGTGATTGCTTGATAAAGATTGTGAATCTGACATTGTTCTTTTCAGTATTTTTATGCAGCTTATCCAGATTGAGACTTGAGCAACAGCGATAGTTCAGCCTGATTTGCATAAATATATTTTTATAGGGAGCAACAAAACATGAAAAAACCAAGGTCGGATTTGACACTCCTTCCCCTCTTCTCCCCTGCCCTTCCATTCCCTGCATGCTGTGTCAACTGGCTGGTCTCTGCTGCTCGTATCCCCAGATCGGTAACACAGTGAGCTCGTGCAGCCCGAGAAGCAGCTGCGATTGGCTAACGTCCAGCCCCAACCACTCGGCCGGCCGGGGTGGCCGAGCGGTTCTAGGCGCTACAGTCTGGAACCACGCGACCGCTACGTCGCAGGTTCGAATCCTGCCTCGGGCATGGATGTGTGTGATGTCCTTAGGTTAGCTAGTTCTAAGTTCTAGGAGACTGATGACTTCAGAAGTTAAGTCGCATAGTGCTCAGAGCCATTTGAGCCTACCACTCGACTCACTGAAACGTCAGTCACTAAGTAATCTTAATCCGAGTATAGCATAGGCAAAAAGAGTATTCCCAGCAAAAAAGAAACCTCCTACATCAAACCTAGGCCTTAATATGCGGAATAAATTTCTGTGATTATGCGTTTGTGTCACAGCATTGTAAGGAAGTGAATTATCGACTGTGGGAAAACCGGAAAAGAAGAGAACTGAAACGTTAGATGAATGGTGCCACAGCGGAATACTGAAAATTTAATGGACTGATATGAAATGATGAGGATCTCAGCAATCTCGGCAATATTTGGAAACCACAGACTAATAGAAGAGACAGTATGATAGGACATGCCTTAAGACACAAGGGAATAATTTCCATGATAACAGAGGCAGCCGTAAAATGCAAAAACTCTAGAGCAAGAACAGAGACTGGAGTGCAACCAACAAACTATCATGTTCATTGCGTGTAAGTGCTACTCTGCGTTTAAGACATTGGAGAGGAAGTCGTGGTGGATCACATCAAATCAGTGAGAAGACTGATAAAAAAAATATACGCCATCTCACAAGTAAACTGAAGCGCCCGCATGGGGACGAGGAAACGATACGAAACTACATGGGTTGAGAGGTCATGCGATGTCACATCAGTGATTACAAAATCCAGTCAAAATTACAAAGGCCTTGGCAGGATGAACTCACTTATCAGTAAACGTTGCACTCTCTCTGGTCTGGGTGCATGCAGGGATTCAGGTGGGATGGCTGTCATAAAGCTGTTGTACCCTTTCATAAGGCAAGCTGGTCCACATCTGCTAAAACTGGCCTTTCATATCCTGGATCCTGGAACTGAAGGAGAGTTGATGTCCATGCTGGTTCCACAAATGTTCCATCGGGAAAAGATCTGGGAATATTGCTGGACATGGGAGTATCTCTACATCAGGCAGACAGACCACAGAGACACATCCATGTGTGGGCAGGCATTGTCATGTTGAAAAATTGAATCTCGACACTGACAATGAGAGGTAACACATCAGATAGCAAGCGTTCCCTCGATCACTACCAGCTGTGTCTTGAAGTCATATCCGATGGCTTCCACACAATGACACCTGGAGTAACACCACTGTGCATCTCCAAATTACTGGAAGAATGCGACCTCTTACCAGGTCGCCACCATGATCGCCGATTATGGTCAGTCCCGAGTAGTGCAGAACTGCTATTCATCGCTGAACACAATGATTCGCCTGTCATGGAATTCATGCTTCCCAGCCTCGCAAATCTCGATATTGCACTAGCTGACCAACCGGCCAAATGGAGACTCATGTTCAAACTAAGTCAGCTACTGATAAGGCTGCCTCAAACGAATACGCGATCTCCGTGTCCGTGTCCTGGATCCTCACACCAACGTGAATATACGCTGCTCACTATCTGACGTTGTTCACGCGCCATATATATATATTCCATCAGGTCCGGTGAATATACTAAACATGAACAACGTTAACACACTGACCTTAACAGAAACTTGTAGTTTTAATCATTTACATATCAGTTGATGGTGTGTCCGTGTACGAAGTTGCAATGACATCTCACCATGTCTTCTGCGCGTTACGGGGACCCTTACCGACATGGGTATCAAGGAGGGAAAGAAAACCAATGTGCACTCCGTATGCATACTGGGTGGAGTCATTCCAGATGTGGCACGGGTCCTCCCGGATGCCATGAAGAGCACTGGGTGCAGCCAACTGCAGGTGGTTGCTCACGTCGGTACCAATGATGTATGTCACTTTGGAACAGAAGACATTCTATTTGGTTTCGAGCGGCTAAAAGAAGGGGTAAAGACTGCCAGTCTTGCTTGCAAGATGAAAGCAGAGCTGACCATTTGCAACATAGTCGACAGGACCGATTGCGGACCTCTGGTGCAGAACTGAGTGGAGGATCTGGATCAGAGGCTCAGACGGTTCTGCGGCCGTACAGGCTGCAGATTCCTCGACTTGCGCCAAAGGGTGGTTGGGTTTCGGGTTCCGCTGAATTGGTCAGGTGTCCACTATTCGCAGGAGCGGCTACACGGGTAGCAGGGGCTGCATGGCGTGGACTGGGCAGCTTTTTAGATTAGAGGGACTCGGGAAAACACAAGAAGGGCTTCAGTCATAAAGGGTGCAGGCCGAACACAGGAAGAACGAAGATACAGGAACCGTCGGTATACCAGTTATAAATTGTCGCAGCTGTGTTGGGAAAGTACCAGAGCTCCAAGCGCTAGTAAAAGTAAATCGTTATAGGCACTGAAAACTGGCTAAATCAGGAGATAAGCACAGCCGAAATTTTTGCGAAGAACCTAACGGTGTTCCGAAAGGATAGGCTAAACACGGTTGGCGGTGGCGTGTTTGTTGCTGTTAGAAGTAGTTTATCTCGTCGCGAAATTGAAGTAGTTAGTTCCTGTGAGTTAATATGGGTAGAGGTCATTGTTGGCAATCGGAATAAGATAATAATTGGTTCCTTTTACCGACCCAATTCAGATGATACAGTTGCTGAAAGGTTCAAGGAAAACTTGAGTTTGATTCCAAACACCTACCCGACTCATACGATTGTAGTTGGTAGTGACTTTAATTTACCCTCGATATGTTGGCGAAAATACGTGTTTGATTCCGGCGGTACGCATAAAACATCATACGAAATTGTGCGAAACGCATTCTCTGAAAATTATTTCGAGCATTTAGTTCAAGAGCCCACGCAAATAGTAAACGGTTGTGAAAACACACTTGACCTCTTAGCAACAAATAATCCTGAGTTAATAAAAAGCATCAAAACGGATACATGGATTAGTGAACACAGGGTTGTCGTAGCGAGACTGAATATTGTAACCCCCAAATCCTCCAAAAAAACACTCCTTCTAAATTATGTAAGTGTAGATCAGATGTGGCTTGAATTCAAAGAAATAGTATCGCCAGCAATTGAGAGATTTATACCAAATAAATTAACAAAGAAGGAGCTGATCCTCCTTGGTGCAAATAAGGGTCAGAACACTGTTGCAGGAACAACGAAACAAACATGCCAAATTTAAACAGACGAAAAACCCCAAGATTGGCGATGTTTTACAGAAGCTCAAAATTTAGATCGGATTCAATGCGAGATGCTTGTAACAGTTTCCACTACGAAACTTTGTCTCAAAACTTGGCAGAAAATTCAAAGAGATTCTGGTCGTATGTGAAGTATGTTAGCGGTAAGAAACAATCAATGCCTTCTCTGCGTGATAGCAATGGAGGTACTATAGAAGACAATGCCGTCAAAGCAGCGTTACTAAACACAGCCTTCCGAAATGCCTTCACAAAAGAAGAAGAAGTAAATATTCCAGAATTCGAATCAAGAACAGCTGGTAACATGAGTAACGTAGAAGTAATTATCCTCGGAGTAGTGAAGCAACTTAAATCACTTAATACAAGCAAGTCTTCCGGTCCAGACTGTATACCAATTAGATTCCTTTCAGAGTATGCTGATGCATTAGTCCATTCTTAACAATCATATACAACTGTTCGCTCGGCGAAAGATCCATACCCAAAGACTGGAAAGTTGCACAGGTCACACCAATATTCAAGAAAGGTAGTAGGAGTAATCCACTAAATTACAGGCCCACATCATTAACTTCGATATGCAGCAGGATTCTGGAACATATATTATGTTCCAACATTCTGAATTACATCGAAGAAAATGGTCTATTGACACAGTCAACAAGGATTTAGAAAACATCGTACTAGCTCTTTATTCGCATGAAGAGTTGAGTGCTACTGACAAGGAATTTCACACCGATTCCATATTTATAGATTTCCGGATGTCTTTTCACACTGTACCAGACAAAAGGCTTGTAGTGAAATTGCGTGCTTGTGGGATAACGTCTCTGTTATGTGACTGGATTTGTAATTTCCTGTCAGAGAGGTCACAGTTCATAGTAATGGACGGAAAGTCATCGAGTAATACAGAAGCGATTTCTGGCGTTCCCCAAGGTAGTGTTATAAGCCCCTTGCTATTCGTTGTCTGTATAAACTGTGACAATCTGAGCAGCCATCTTACGTTGTTTACAGATGACGCTGTCGGTTATCGACTAATAAAGTCATCAGAAGATCAAAACAAATTGCAAAACGATTTAGATACGATATCTGAATGGTGCGAAAAGTGGCAGTTGACCCTAAATAACGAAAAATGAGGTCATCCACATGAGTGCTAAAAGGAATTCGTTAAACTTCCGTTACAAGATAAATCAGTCAAATCTAAAGGCCATAATTTCAACTAAATACCTAGGAATTACAATTACGAACAACATAAATTGAAAGGAACTCATAGAAAATATTCTGTGGAAGGCTAGTCAAGACTGTTTTATTGGAAGGATACTTAGAAAATGTTACATCTACTAAGGAGACTGCCTACACTACACTTGTCCGTCCTCTCTTAGGATGCTGCTGCGCGGTGTGGGATCCTTACCAGATAGGACTGACGAAGTACAAAGAAGAAGTACAGAGGAGTGTAGCACGTTTTGAATTATCGCGAAATAGAGGAACGTGTGTCACTGAAATGATACCGGATTTGGGCTGGACATCATTAAAAGAAACGCGTTTTTCGTTGCAACGAAACCTTCTCACGAAATTCCGGTCACCAACTTTCTCCTCCGAATGCGAAAATATTTTGTTGACACCGACCTACACAGGGCGAAACGATCACCACAATAAAATAAGGGAAATCAGAGCTCGTACGGAAAGATATAGGTGTTCGTTCTTTGCGCGCGCTGTTCAAGATTGGAATAATAGAGAATTGTGAAGGTGGTTCGATGAACACTTTGCCAGACACTTAAATGTGATTTGCAGAGGATCCATGTAGATGTAGATACCTCACTTTTGTTCTCAGCACATTTTAATTAGCGATCGCAACACATATAATGTTTGCTTTTGGATTGGCGTCTAAATAGATTGTTGCCAGAAACTGGAACTGAAACCATCTTTTAGTCGCAACAAGAGTGCTGTATATGACACTAAAAGTGTCAAATGAGGAGAGACCAGAACATATTTGCGATTGTAGAGGAAGGACGAGAAGAAATGGCTACAGGAGAATGTGGGCTTGGTGCTAGGAATGAGAGAGGATAAAGTTTGAGTTCTGCAACAGGTTTCAGTTAGTACTAGCGAATACTCTGTTCAAGAATCACAAGAGGAGGAGGTGTACGTTAAAAAGGCCAGGAGATACGGGAATATTTCAGTTACTTTACATCATCGTCAGGCAGAGATTTCAAAATGAAACATTGGATTGTAAGACGAACCCAAGAGCAGATATAGACTCAGATCACAATTTGGTAATGACGAAGAGTAGGTTGTAGTTTCAGAGACAAGTGAGGCAGAATCAATGCGCAAGGAAGTAGGATGCGGAAGTACTAAGGAATGAAGAGATACGCTTGACGACCTCTGAAGGTACAGATACTGCGATAGTTAATACACTCCTGGAAATGGAAAAAAGAACACATTGACACCGGTGTGTCAGACCCACCATACTTACTCCGGACACTGCGAGAGGGTTGTACAAGCAATGATCACACGCACGGCACAGCGGACACACCAGGAACCGCGGTGTTGGCCGTCGAATGGCGCTAGCTGCGCAGCATATGTGCACCGCCGCCGTCAGTGTCAGCCAGTTTGCCGTGGCATACGGAGCTCCATCGCAGTCTTTAACACTGGTAGCATGCCGCGACAGCGTGGACGTGAACCATATGTGCAGTTGACGGACTTTGAGCGAGGGCGTATAGTGGGCATGCGGGAGGCCGGGTGGACGTACCGCCGAATTGCTCAACACGTGGGGCGTGAGGTCTCCACAGTACATCGATGTTGTCGCCAGTGGTCGGCGGAAGGTGCACGTGCCCGTCGACCTGGGACCGGACCGCAGCGACGCACGGATGCACGCCAAGACCGTAGGATCCTACGCAGTGCCGTAGGGGACCGCACCACCACTTCCCAGCAAATTAGGGACACTGTTGCTCCTGGGGTATCGGCGAGGACCATTCGCAACCGTCTCCATGAAGCTGGGCTACGGTCCCGCACACCGTTAGGTCGTCTTCCACTCACGCCCCAACATCGTGCAGCCCGCCTCCAGTGGTGTCGCGACAGGCGTGAATGGAGGGACGAATGGAGACGTGTCGTCTTCAGCGATGAGAGTCGCTTCTGCCTTGGTGCCAATGATGGTCGTATGCGTGTTTGGCGCCGTGCAGGTGAGCGCCACAATCAGGACTGCATACGACCGAGGCACACAGGGCCAACACCCGGCATCATGGCGTGGGGAGCGATCTCCTACACTGGCCGTACACCACTGGTGATCGTCGAGGGGACACTGAATAGTGCACGGTACATCCAAACCGTCATCGAACCCATCGTTCTACCATTCCTAGACCGGCAAGGGAACTTGCTGTTCCAACAGGACAATGCACGTCCGCATGTATCCCGTGCCGCCCAACGTGCTCTAGAAGGTGTAAGTCAACTACCATGGCCAGCAAGATCTCCGGATCTGTCCCCCATTGAGCATGTTTGGGACTGGATGAAGCGTCGTCTCACGCGGTCTGCACGTCCAGCACGAACGCTGGTCCAACTGAGGCGCCAGGTGGAAATGGCATGGCAAGCCGTTCCACAGGACTACATCCAGCATCTCTACGATCGTCTCCATGGGAGAATAGCAGCCTGCATTGCTGCGAAAGGTGGATATACACTGTACTAGTGCCGACATTGTGCATGCTCTGTTGCCTGTGTCTATGTGCCTGTGGTTCTGTCAGTGTGATCATGTGATGTATCTGACCCCAGGAATGTCTCAATAAAGTTTCCCCTTCCTGGGACAATGAATTCACGGTGTTCTTATTTCAATTTCCAGGAGTGTAGATCGGTAGGCAGTTCAGTTGAAGAGGAATGGATTTGTCTGACAAAGTCAGTCACCGAAGTTGAAGAGATAAACATTTGTATGAAGAAGATAACTGCAAAGAAACCGTGGGTAACAGAAGAAAGTCTTGAGTTGATCGATGAAAGAAGGTAGAACTAAAACGTTCAGAGAAATTCAGGAATACAGAAATACGAGTTCTTTCCTCGCCGATTCTGAGACTAACTTCCTCATTCCTTACCTTATCAGTCCAACAAATTTTCAACATTCTTCTGTAGTACCACATCGCAAAGGCTTCGATTCTCATCTGTTCCAATTTTTCCACAGTCCATGTCTCACGACGATATAGTGCTGTGCTCTAAAGGTATATTCTTATAAATTTCTTCCTCAAATTAAGACCTAAGTTTGATATTAGCAGATATCTCCTGGCTAGGAATGGCCTTTTTGTCAGTGCTAGTCTGCTTTTTATGTCCTGCTTGCTCCGTCTGTCAGCGGGTATTTTGCTGCCTAGGTTGGACAACTCGTCAACTTCGTCACCCCCACTTCTGATGTTAAGTATCACGTTATTCTCATTTCTGCTGCTGCTTATTATTTCGTCTCTCTTCGATTTTTTGGCAATCCATATTCTGTACTCAAGAGACTGTTCGTTCCATTCAGCACATCACGTAATTCTTCTTCACTTTCGCTGAGGATAGCAATGCCATCAGCGAATCTTATCATTGATATCCTTTCACTCTGAATTTTAATCCGACTCTTGAACTATTCTTTTATTTCCGTCATTGTTTCTTCGATATATAAATTGAACAGTAGTGGTGAAAGACTACCCCTTGTCGTACACAGTTTTAATCGGAAAACTTCATTCTTGACGAAAAATAAAAACACCTAAAGCCGTCCTTATGATTTGATTTTATTTTGTCGCTACCAGTTTCAACGCTTCATTGCATCATCTTCAGGCTGCTTTGATGCGGTACAGGTTGATACAATCCCAATGCATAACCCATCAGTTGCCAGCATTACTGGATACGCAGATAATGTGTCAGCACTCCAACCATCAACTGCCAACTGAGTTGGATCTCCTCTCTCTTGTGTATCGACCCCTGTTTCTTTTTTAGTCACATCAGAGAAATTTTTCCCCTCATAGAGGCCTACAATATATTCTTTCCATCTATTCAATTTCTTCTCTGCATTTGACAGGGTAATTAGCATGGCATTATTAATGTTATCTCACTTTCTTTTAATATCACCGAAGATTGTTTTGATTTTTCTGTGTGCTGAGTCAGGAGCTTCCGACAACATTTCTTATTCGATTCCTTCACATTTCTCATACAGCTATTTTGCCATAGCTTCTCTGCACTTCCTGTTTACTTAATTCCTAAGTGATTTGTATTCCCGTATTCCTGAATTTCCCTGGACATTTCTGAACTTTCTTGTATCATCGATAAACTGAAGTATTTCTTCTGGTATCCATGGTTTCTTCATAGTTACCTTCCTTGTACCTACAGGTTTCTTTCCAACTACTGTGATTGCCAATTTGAGCGCTGTCTATTTCTCTTCAACTGAACTGCCTACTGAGCTATGAACTGTCGCAGTATCTGTAGTTTCAGAGAATTTCTAGCGTATTACTTCATTCCTTAGTACTTCCATATCTCACTTCCTTGCCTACTGTTTCTTCCTGACTAGCCCCCTAAACTTTTTCATCACTACTAAATTGTGATCTGAGTCTATATCTTCTCCTGGGTAGGCCTTACAATCTAATATTTGATTTCGGAATCTCTGCCTGACCATGATGTAATATAACTGAAATATTCTCTTATCTCCCGCCCTTTTTCAAGTATGCTTCCTCCTCTTACGATTCTTGAACAGAGTATTCACTGTCACTAGCTGAAATTTTTTGTAGAACTGAATTAATCTTTTCCTCTTTCATTCCTACTGCCAAGCCCGTATTATACAGTAACATTTTCTTCTACTTCCCCCACTGCAACCGCATTCTAACCCCCCCCCCCCTTCCCCCATGACTATTAGAATTTCACCTTTTTACGTACTTACTAACCAGTTCAATATCTCATATACTTTCTCTATCTTTTCATCCTCTGCTTGCGACGTCGTCATGTGTTGACCAATTATTTTGTTGCTGTTGATTTGCTCATAATTCTGAAGACAACAACGCTATCACTGAAGTGATCGCAGTAACTCACTATAAGCCCTACCTTCCTGTTCATAACGAATTTTATTGCCATTATACCATTTTCTGTTGCTGCTGATATTACCCTATACTCATCTGACAAGAAATCCTTGTCTTCTTTCCACTCCACTTCACTTCACTTAGCCCCACTATATCCAGACTGAGCCTCTGGATTTCCCTTTTCAGATTTTATAACTTCCTTACCTTGTTAAAACTTCTGACACTCCGTAGCCCGATTCGTAGAACGTTATTCTTTCAATCGTTACTTTTCTCATTGTCACCTTCTCCTTCGCAGTCCCATCCGAGATCTGAATGGGAGACTAGTCCGGAATCTTTTGTCACACATGACACTTGTTTACTTACAGCCCACGTGAGCTATGGATTCATATTGTGTGTCTTTAATACAGTGGTTTCCATTGCCTTGTGGATTTCATGCCGTTGATCGTTGCTTTTTCTTTCGCCTTTTAGGGACAGTTTCAAACAGCAAGGACAATAGGGTGCCTTTAACCTCAATCCACTCCTCTGCCCTTTTGACAAGCCCGTTGGCAGAACAAGGATGACTTCTTATGCCGAAAGTCATCGGCCTCCAGTGCTGGTGATTTTTATTCAAAATTTAAACATTGGTGAGGTTCGAAACCGGGGCCGTGGACATTTTAATTATTAATCTAACATGCTACCTCCCCTTTTTTCAGTCTCTCATTTTCTTTGTTATTGTTCGTTGCAATTGGTTTTGTGGACGTCACATGACACCCTTTGAAGTCCATCGTTGATCCATTCACTCAAGTTGGTTATTTATTTATTTTTTTTTTCGGTGGCAGCCAGCCCTCTCACCGAACACGCTGGCTAAGTTATCTTCCCAGCACCTCTAGGCCACAGGTGCTTTGACGACTTAAGGTCAAGTAAGGCGGAAGGGGTGGATAACAGTGCATTGGAATTTATAAAATTAGGCGAAGTGTCATGAAAACATCTATTTACGTTGATGTGTAGAATGTATGAGACTGGCGATACATCATCAGACTTTCGAGAAAAAAAGTCATCCACACAAGAACCGACCACTTCGAGAATTATCTCGCAATCAATTTAAAGCAGCTCATCGTACCAAGCTGTTGACAAGAAGAATTGGAGAGAAAATTGGTTTTGGCAAGGTAAACGCACCAAAGAGGCAGTTGTGACGTTGTGGTTGATAATGGAAGCATGACTGGAGAAAAGTCGAGTCTCATCCATAGGACTTGCTGACCCAGAAAATACATTCGACAGTGTAAATTGGTGCAAGATGTTCGAATTTCGTAGAAAAATAGATGTACGCTGCAGGGAAAGACGGCTATGATAAACTATGTACTAGAGCCAAGAGAGAATAATATGACTGGAAGACCAAGAACGAACTGCTCGGATTAAAAGCGGTGTAAGGCAGGGATCCAGTCTTTTACCCCTACTATTCAATCTATACATCGAAGGAGCAATGACGGAAATAAGAGAAAGGTCTGAGAATGGGATTAATATTTACGCTGAAGGATATGAACGATAAGATTTGCTGATGACATTGCTATCGTTAGTGAATGTGAAGAAGAGTTACAGGATCTGTTGAGTGGAATGAACGGTTTAATGAGTAAAGAATGAGGATTAGCAGTAAATCGAACAAAGACGAGAGTAATGAGAAGTAGCAGAAATGAGATCACCGTGAAATTTAATGTCAGAATTGGGCATCGTGAAGTGGACGAAGTGAAGGAATTCTGATACCCATGTCAGACAGAGCAAGCAGGACATAAAAAGCAGACTAGCATTGGCAAAAAGAGCTTCAATGGACAATAGAAAAGTGCTGTTATCAAACTTAGGCCTTAATTTGAGGAAAAGATTTCTAAGAATGTACATTTGGAGCACATAATTGTACGGTAGTGAAACATGGACTGCGGAAAATCCGGAACAGATGAGAATCGAACCATTTGTGATGTGGTGCCACAGACGAATGTTGAAAATCAGATGGATTAATAAGGTAAGGAATGAGGAGGTTCTCCGCAGAAACGGCGAGGAAAGGAATATATGGAAAACACTGACAAGAAGAGTGGACAGAACGTTTGGACAACTGTTAAGACATTGCAGAATAACTTCAATGGTACCAGAGGGAGATTTAGAGGGCAAAAACTGTAGAGGTCGACAGATAGTGAAATACATCCAGCAAATAATTGAGGGACGTAGATTGCTAGTGATACGCTGGTATGAAGAGGTTGGCACAGGAGAGGAGTTCATGGGGGGCCACAACAACCAGTCAGAAGACTGATGACTCAAAAAAAAAAAAAAAAAAAAAAACGTAAGTAACGGCGGAAACTTCACCATTCACAGACAGTAGTACGAAGTATTTATTGTCGCCTACTGGTGTTGTCTGGTGCGGTGTATCACTCCGTGTAAATAACAATTTCCAAAATGCAACACGTACATTCATGTAAGCACAGTTTTGTTACTAAGTGAACGAGAGTATTGCCAAAAAGGATCTTTGTAAAATATTTGTTATAATTGTCTCTATAGCTTGCAACAAACTGAAGATAAAGGAATTGTCTATGCTGGGTACCACTTGCATCAATAGTTCATCGCTTTTGAGCCAACAACTTTTTGATAATGCAACAGACAGCTGTCCATCAATAGATACTGTGGGGCAATGCTGATATTTTTCTTTGGAGCACAATGTCAAAAACAGTGGTGCCAATTCCTAGCGGGGCCGCGATACGGCTTATGTAGAAAAGCAATTTATAAAAATGACAAATAGTTTAGAATAATTCAAAAACGAGGAGCGCATATTAAAGTTTTAATACGAACAAGTTATTAAAGGTAGTTACAAGTTCTGAAAGTCGTTGGACAGGGAAAGGAGATTTAAACGAAGTTTTAATCACCTACCTAGGAGTTGCTTGCTTGCAAAAGGCGGCGGCACTATGGACATCTTTTTTGTGCTTGCTAAAATGTATCTATGGAATGGTGCAGTGATAAAATGTGCTTTGAAAAGAACAACATAAAAGCCAAATCCTGCAAGAAAAGTAAAGAAGGATTTCCGTGTATTAAATATAACTATTAATTAGAAGTAATGCGCAAAAACATGCAAAAAAATGACTCCTTGTTGAATGTAGGCATGCGCCCTTGTGGATGTTTACATAACATGTAAAGATCGCTTAATTATTGCAAATATTCGTGTTAACGGCTTCGTAAACTCATTGTCATCATCAGATATAATTAATTCACAAACAGTTCCGTCATAGTATATAAACTCAAGTTACCTGCATTCTGAACATCATGTAATATCGGCAGTAAAATATGCATCATGTCGTCACACGGTAAAAGAGACTGAAATTAAAATGTTTCCATTTTCTCTTCGTATAGAGTTTATGGAAAAGAGGCTCATGGGAAAGTGGGTGAGGGGGTGGCTAATATTTTAAAAAGAGGGACGAACAATTGTTAGCACAAATGGAAACTAGGCATGGTTAAAAACAGAAAGACTTAATTAGCAAGGAGATGATATATCTTTATTCATGATAAGATAACGTTTCATAACACAAGCAATTCGAACGCATCATTAAAGAAATCAAGCATAGGATACACAAGAACAGACACCATTTTGATTCTGCAGTCACTATGAATCGAGAGACAAGGGGACAGTGGGCATTTACATCTACATCTACATCTACATGGACACTCTGCAAATCACATCTAAGTGCCCGGCAGAGGGTTCATCGAACCCCATCACAATTCTCTATTATTCCAATCTCGTATAGCGCGCGGAAAGAATGAACACCTATATTGATTTAAATCAATAGGGCAAGTTGAAAATATGTGCCGGATTGGGATTCGATCTGCTTACTAGGCAGTTGCGCTGGACACTATGCTATCTGGACACAACAAGCATCACAAACGTACGGACTATCCTATCTCGCCTCCCATCAGGTCCAAATTCTCAACTAATACCACACCCTTTTGATGTAATATCCATGCTCAGTAGCTTCATTACTCGCGGCTGCTCGTCGATTCCCATAAGAGCTCGGGCTTAGTGCGCATCTGCACTGAAGGGATCACTAGCCACCATCACCTTAATTTTTTTAATGCGATGTCTGCTCTTTCGGACGGGAGGTGTGCTAGGGTAATCCGTGAGCTATGGTGACCACTGTGTCCGGATGGCGTAATGGTCAGCGCAATTGCATAGTAAGCAGGAGACTCGGGTTCGAATCCCGGTCCGGTAGAGATTTTCAATTTGACCCATTGATTTAAATCAGTGTCCACTGGAAGCTAATGTCTTTAATTCCTTTGTGTCTTGATAAATGAATACGACTGACCACCCACGAGGCTGCTGAATAATGAAAACGCGTTCTAAAACAACCACGGCAACACAACAGAACCACGAACAAACAGTAAGAAATCCTCGGGCGGCTACAGAGGCTTCTGTGTCCCATGCTAAGGGCGACCTCCAGAATTTCGGAAGGTTGGGGGGAGAGACCAAACAGCGAGGTTATCGGTCTCATAGTATTAGGTAAGGATGGGGAAGGAAGTCGGCCGTGCTCTTTCAAAGGAACCATCCCGGCATTTGCCTGGAGTGATTTAGGAAAATCACGGAAAACCTAAATCAGGATGGCCGGAGGCGGGATTGAACCGTCGTCCTTCCGAATGCGGTTCCAGTGTGCTAACCACTGCGCCACCTCGCTCGGTAATTTCGGAAGGCAAAGAAATTCCAGCGCATAGTATTTCCCCTATATGAACGAATTCTCCATTCTGCACGCAGAATGCCTCTCATGTTAAATCAATATCTACAGGTAAAATAGCACCCTGCTAGGATCTTTGAGGGTAGGTGGAAGGAGCTGCGGGACGACGGGCGACGACAACGACGACGACAACTTGAAAAGAGGCGCAGTAACGAATCTATGCCCGGTACTTGGAATGTAAGAACACCGTTATAAACAGGAAGACCAGAAAACCGTAAAACAGAGATGGGAAAGAATAATATAAACTTGCAACAGTTGCTGAGGTAAGATGGTATGGACGCAGAGAATTGCAGTCCGACGAATACGTAATATACTACTAAAGACGACAAATAAAAGGAAGCAATGGATAAGAATGGTAAAGTAAAAGAATTGATTCAGTGTATGAAAAATGTAGACTATACAAGTGACAGGTTTACTGGTGTAGAGCTGAAAAGAGCACAAAAAGATATATTGATTATCCCGTTGTATGTGCCAGAACTTGATGACCAGTACTTGGAGGAAGCATACAACATAAGGAAAATAATGCATTAATGGGCGATAATGAAGGATGCTGCAAAATTATAATGGGTTACTGGAATTCCACTGTGAGAGAGGGTAAGGAAGGAACCATAATAGTCATCATCCTGGAACGAGGAATGACAGAGGTGAACGGCTTATAATAAGAATGTAATTGAGTCCTTGAATGTAAAATATGGGTGGTATGAGATTTTTCAATATCTTCACTTAATAATGACAGCTCTTAGTGCAAATACATAGTTCGTAAATCAAAGGAGGAGGGTCCACTCTTGGAAATCACCTGGGGATGAATATAGAAACCGAACTGATGTTATGCTGCTGGAAAAAACGTACAGAGATGAAATCAAGAAGGTGCACACGTTACCAGCGATACAATTTGCTTGTAGTATAAATAGAAATTAAAAAAAACTGAAGATGGTTGCTGTGGTGAAGAAGTGGGATCTAGAGAAGACTAAATTTGGGAAAGAATTACGGAAGTTCTATCAACTTAGGTTACTAACATATAATGAGAGAAAGCACCACTTGATAATGTCAGCGAGCATTGAGATGTGCTGAAAGAATGAATCATAACAGCTGTGCAGAAAAGTATAGTATATGTAAACGGGGAAGGGGATACAAGTTACGAGTTACAGAGGAAATGATTTTGAAGATGGAGAAAAGAAGAAAATTCAAAAATCAAGAACGGTGAAGATATGAAAAAGATATAACAAAGGCAGAATAATGGACTGCGTAGAGAAACAAAGCAGACTAGGAAAAAGTGGCCAGAAGACAAAACGACGCAACTGAAAAATTGGAGAGGAAGGAAAGATACGACTTACTGTCCAACTGAGAGAAGATGCAACATGAGATAGGGGATCAGAACAGACCAGGAAGTACTGTTAAGGAAATTCTCTGTGAAAACGGTGTGGTAGTGTACAATGATCACCGGAGGACGTCCTCCAGAGATGGGAAGACTGTTTAAAAGAGTTATATGACACAGGTCGCAAATCAACAACAATAGAACGTCAATCCTTCAACAGTGTGGATGGTGAGGAAAAGGACCAGCAATCATAACGAAAGACATAAACAGAACAATAGCTGCACTGAAAGATGGGAAAGCAGTAGGTACATTTACGATACCAGGAGAAATATTAAAACGTTTGAAGCAAGAAAGAATAACAGAAATATTAAGGTTATGTGACAAAATGTATGACAGTGGACGACTGGCCAAGGGACTTTCTGACAGAGTAATGATTCCAGTACAAAGAAACAAGAAATGCAGAGGGTAAAGGGTAATTAGCCCCATTTCACTTGCAGTCAAAATTGTGCTAAGAATCGGTAGTAAGATATTTGAAAAAGTAATGTACGACCTTGTGGATCGGAAGAAATTTCATCTTAGATGGAAAATCGGCACAGGAGAAGCAATGAGACTTGAGAATTATGGGATGGTGGTTTATTGAAAAGGGAGGAGACCCAGACTATCTTAACCAAATAAGTGAAATACCCGGAAGGGGAGAAGGAAACGGAATGTAATTTCATGGGTTGAGAGGGTATGCGATGTTACTTCAGAGATTACAATATCGCGTCCAATTTCCAAAGAACTTTGCAGGATGAGCCTACATGTCTGGCCTGAATGCATGCACTGGTTCGGCTGGGGAGGGTTTCATAAAACCGTTGTAGCCTCTCGTGAGGAAATCTGGCTCGACATTGTTGAAACTGGTCCTTGACATCCTGTCCACTGGCATTGAGACGGAGTTGACGTCCGAACTGAATCCTCACGTACGCTCTATCAAGGACAGAACTGGGGATGCTGCTGGCCACGAAAGACCTCAACATCACGCAGACAGTTCATAGGGACACGAGCCACATGTGGACCAGTTTTTCCTGTTAATTAATGCCACCAACGGACTGTCGTAGGGATGAGAGGCAACATCTGAGGACGCAGACACAGTCAGGAGAAACCCTGACGATGAGCTTAGCTCCCACGCAGCCAAACGTTCGGCCACTGTCACATCCGAATGCCTCACAAATCTAGATACTGTACGATTTGGCCATCCGGCCAAATGCAGACTGACAATGAGGCTCCTTTCAAACTCTATCAAGTGCTGATAACTATGCCTCACATGAGTGCGTAGCATTGAAGTTATCCAGTGAGATCGTTGCGAGAGCAAATTCAAGGAGCCAGCAGAGTCGGTGTCATCAAACGTGTTCTAAGTTTGGTTTCCTAAAACCCAACAAGAGAACGGTACAAAAATAGGACATGGGCAGTAGCAAGTATCGAACCCATGCCAAAGTCTGAGCAGTCCCGTGCGCTACCGTTTCTTCTTTGAGAAGAACTGATACGAGTAGTTTCTGACAGGCCACTTGAATTGTGAGAGGAACGGCCTCATCAGTTAATTTCAACGCAACTCAGAAACGGAGAAACGTACTCAAATTTTTATTCAACAATTATTTCTTAGCACAACCTAAGTTGGAACATCCATACTGCTTCTGACTATAAGTCTACCGCAACAGGCTGGTAATAACATTAAACGTGAACAAGATTAACGCACTCTGGTGGCCGTCCTAACTGTCACAGAGAATTGCAACCCTTATCGTTTACATACACACCAATACTGTGTTTGCATTGACGTCCCACCATATCTTCAGAGATGCTTAACTTTTTTTCGTCAGACAGCCAGAGCTCCACCAACAAACTTCCAAAGGTGGTTCAGGGATGCTCACGGTCTCTGGTGGTTCGTTTCAGAGTAATAATATGATTATGATTTATTCGGTTCGTTACTGCAGTCACCCTTCTTCCCGTAAAAATTATCTCACTACTGCGAAGAAGTCTGTAATAAATAACGAAAACGTACGACACACCGAAAGGAGTAATGAAAGAACCCTCAGACTCTACAGCACTGTGAGGTATACTGTGATGCAGTTGCCATCAGTGCGGGGACAGCTCGGAAGAGTGTCGTTGTACTGCTCTACCACTGAATCCAGGCAGCCTGTACACGAAGTACATACCGACCAACTGGCCATAGTACTGCTGTGTATCATTGTTAGCGCACAAGTAGCACTGCAGTGCAACATAAACCTAGATAGAACTGAGCACTACTGATTGTAAACTTGAGGGCGACGAGGTAACAACACACAGCACATATCTTAGTCATCTTTTTGTGTGCTACTGTGAGTGGAATACAGATACAAAGCTAATAGAGGCAGGGGACCAAACGAAATGTAACAACTCCATACCGAGTCGCCAGAGATCGTGGGTTACTTATGCTGAAATATTCAAAAGGCATCCTTGAAGGACCTCTGAAAATTTGTTGGTGAATTATGATTCACCTTACACATATGTTTTAGAGATCTGGAAAAGGTATTTGATAATGTGGCATGGGAAAAGCTTACAACTATAATAAGGGAAAAAAGAGTGGACTGTAAAACCAGACGACTTATAAACTCAATGTATTTAATTCAAAAAAGTGTCAGTGAAAGTGAGAGGAGAAAGTAGTGCGGCACGGCACGTTACTTTTTATCACCCTGCCAGTGTCCAGCAATGTTCATTTGTCTAGCTAAAAGCTGTAGTAGAAAATACTAGACCACTACTGTCTACTGTAGGTCGCAACATACATAGAATTGTCCGGTAAACGGGATGTGGCTAGTACTGACATAAAAGTTTTAACTTGGCAATGTAAATTTTCACGTTTATTTTTACGATAAAGATCACAGTTAATACTGCCAGGTCCGTACTAAGTGGCAACACAATGTTCACAGGCACACCACAATCACACACGTAGCCAGTTTATGGTATTTACACCCGTTACCGAAGTAAATAGAGTTCACCGGATCGTTTAGTTATGAAAGTGCTCGCTCAAATGTTGTGCCCTCTGCAGTACACGTAATACCTGTTCCAGTCTTAGATCGCACAACACGCCACGCGGTTTTAACTAACAGTCAAAAGCAATAATTTTGATATTCCGTACGAAATTCCACACGACTTCCACTATACCGTTCACTTAAATACACTTTGTACTACTTCGCGAACTAGTAGTTAGCATTTTTCCGCGATTTTACAGTACTTTCGTCGGAGCTGCTTTCAATGAGACGTTACTAATTCTAACCCTCAGCCCCGACCGACCTAGATGACACCAAAGGCTTTGTTCCCTGCATAGATTGGCGCGAGCCTGCGTTTTTCTGATTGGCTGATATCACAAACAGCAAATCAGGTTGCAGTATTATCCCGCGCTAACCCGCGCTTTACTTCAATGACCAATCATAGTAAAACATTTCTTTCTATGGCAATTGCTAAATAAATAAATTTAGAAAAGTATCAAATATAAAATTACTCCTTCTGAAATTACCGATTAATTTGTGTTCTACTCACGATTTATTGGTACCATAAACTGACTGCACATTTAATTATAGTAAATCCCCTGTATAGTTTAACTGGTGCTTCATGAATAAACAAAACAATTTTCATTTACTTTTGTTCTTCTTCACTCATACATCACTCACACTGCTAATTATTACACATATAAAAGAATTATAAGTATGCAAATAATTAAATATTAATCAAACATAACTTTACAACATTGTTTTGACTACGACTACTAATACTGTCCATCAACTGCTGACATCTGCCGCCTACTAGTACAACTACGTGCAGCTCTATAACTCAGGTCCATGTCAGCTGGTGACATCTGTCGATGACTCATGCCTATAACGATATCGTCCTAACAAGTGACAGGAGCGATGCGAAGGCGCTACGCCTCTCACCCCCTGTAATTATTAAAATTGTTGAAAACAACGTTTTATAATTTTACTACATTGCGACTGTCTCATTACTCTCAAAACAAATGTGAAATTTGAAAATTACTAATCTAAGTTACAGGATTCTTACTTCGGACTTGGCATACTAGCTTAACTAAGTATAATATTTTACAAACCTTTTTGATTATTTTTTTTTACAAGACTTTACAACTGAACTAATTAATTTTTTCCTTCAAAACCAAACTTTCCACAAATTGTGACTTTACATAAAATAGTTCTTGTCCATTACGATTAAATTTTTCGCCTTTTACCTCCTCTGATTTACACGAACTCAATATTTCATTGAATCTCCACCTGAACTTTGATTGGTGTCCTGGTGTAATTTTGATATCACTCCTACCTTACACGTTGCACTGCATGAGTGTCCTCTACCTCACGATTTTTCTCTTAGCATGCCACAACACCTTGGTTGGTTGGCGTCCATAACATTACACATTGGTCAACTGTCAGGCCAGTCCTTATTGTACAGTGATTTTAACCTACAAAACATAGTTTCGTCTAAGACTACTAATATACATAACCGTCTCAACACACAGTATAAAATTGTTCTCCCTATGCTATACTCTTTAATTAATTATATTTTAACTATTCAAAGCAAATTAACAGAACATTCAACTCTTAAAATGCAAGAAAATTTGCATTTCTTTTAAAGTGTTTAACTACTTCAGCAAAATTATGCGTTGCTGTTGAAGGCATACACTGAACTCACTTAATTACATTAAATTCTGATTATTACCTATACACTAAATCTTTTCTCAAAACTTGACAACTACAGCAAAGTCTTTATGACAGCTTTTACCAGGTTCCATAAATACGCTTAACTTTATGATTTCTTCTTCAAAATTTTTTAAGAAGTCATTTACAATAGCAAATAATACACAAAATTCAAAACATGAACATGACTTCAAAATCACGTAAGATATTAAATTCAAATTCATATAACTATTTACAAAATCCATTATATACGCTCGTTCACTCTTACCTTTCACACCTGGTAACATTAGTATTAGTAATGTTTTGGTTGTCGTCTCCATCGGTTTATTTTATTAGTCACCTCCTGTAAATTTCATGTCATTTTTGGGACAGATTCATTTTCCATTATGACCATGCATCTTCATGCAAATCATCTTACTCGCTTTCCATTGGTAATCAAATGCTAACTAACAACCTTTTTTTTCAAACATCAACTTTTGTAACAACACTCCACAATTCGTTTACTATTTTCCAACAGAATAACACTCCCTTCTACAACAAGTTATGCCCTTCCTCCTCATTACTCCGAGTCAATTTGTTAAACTCTACAATTAGTCATCTCTGTTACTTCTCTCACTACTACTTCAAAACGTATACCTTCATATACAACATGACAACACCTCACTACTGCAAAATCACCATAACGCATCATTTTATTTTTCAAATAATATCCGCCTGTCTCATTACTCTAACTTTCTCAACTCCTTTTTCCACACATACTTTACTCGGACTGTTACCACTACTCATCACAACACCCCCTGCTACTCCTTCTCATTTCCATTAGAGTGAAGAATATCAAAGATGACAGATAAGTAAAAAAGATAGAAGAGATAGATTGACAACATGAAAAGAAAGTGGAGTAGTATTGTCAATAACTCGAGCACCTGGTGATTGTCGGTCACCTAGCACTGCAAAGAGTACAACACCCTCTGAGGTTTTAGTACCCTCAGATCCTATTCTACATGCACATATCTTTTCAGGTCAATAATATTCCGCAACCGCAACAACTTTCCTGATTTCCAATATGCCAACATATATGCATTTGGGTGCGGCTTTTCAATAACTCTGAACGGACCCATATACTCGTCGGTAAACTTTTTAGTTTCCGAAGTTATCTTTTTGGACTTTTCTCTGGTTTTAACAAGAACTAGGTCTCCTATGTTAAAGCTTGTAGGTGGTGCCCTTGAATCATGCCTCCTCTTTCGCTCTAATGCCTTCTTTATGTTCTCACGAGCTACAGTTTCCTTCTGATCCTGGGTTAAATCAACGATAGCTGGAAATTCCACAACATCGAATAATAAGTTATTAGGTCTGACACCACACATCAGTTCACAAGGAGCAAAAACCTGTTGCCTCATGCTTTAGATGGTTTATCACTTCCTTAAAATATTCTAAATATTGTGCCCATGCAGTATGCTTTCTGTGGCAATACGTTCGACACAGTCTGCTGAGCTCCTTCATAGTTCGCTCACACATATTCCCCTGAGGAAAGTATGCCGAAATTTTAATATGTTCAATATTTTTACTTTCCAAACACTCTTTAAATCTTTTTGACACAAACTGCGGACCCTTGCCCGATAATATTGCTTTTGGTACCCCTATTGTAACAAAATAGTCTTTCTGCAATTTACTCACTAATACCTTTCTATTTGCTTTACTAATTGGATATAACTTCATAAATTTCGTAAACCCATCTACCAAAACGAGCACATACTAACCCCCCCCCCCCTCTAGATACAGGCAATGGTCCAAAAAGGTCCACAGCAACTAGATCTAGTCTATTCTGAGGATCTACCGAGTACATTTCGCCTTGCACAATTCTGTTATTGGCTCGAACTTTCTGACATAGGTCACACATTTCTGCTCTCTTCTGTACTCGACGCCACATGTAATTAAATATTACTGTCTCACTCAGCTTTGCTATGCACTTCTTTTCCCCATAATGTCCAAACTTTTTGTGTACATAGTCAATAAGTAAGTCTACATGCTGCCCAGGAAAACAAATTTTCTACTGGCTGTCAGCATTCTTCTTTCTCCTAAACAGAATGCCCTTATGTATTTGGTAGTATTCCGCTACTTTAGGATGCGCAGGATCACCCAAATAACTCTTTACCAACTTGATATTGTCATCTTGATTCTGCTCCCTTCGTAAATTTTTACAAATCTTTTCCAACTGTCCTTCCTCATCAACTGCAAAATTACATACCCCTGCCTTACTCAACATTGGACTTTCACTTTCTTCCTCATTCTCCACACTTCTAGATAATGCATCTGCTACCACATTTTCAGATCCTTTTATATATCAAATTTCTATGCCATATTGCTGTACATACATTGCCCACCGGATTAGTCTCTGGTGCTTAAGTTTACAAGTCTGTAAGTAAGTCAAAGCCCTGTGATAGCTATATACAGTCACTATATGTCCCAACAAATGCTGCTGAAACTTACGCAAACCGAAAACAATAGCTAAGGCTTCTTGTTCTGAAATGCAATAATTTTTCTCAGACTGCTGTACGGACCTACTTGCAAACGCTATAGTCTTGTGAATTTCTTCTTTTCCCTCTGTATCCACTTGAAATAACTCAACAGCAATTCCATACCCACATGCATCCGCTACTAAACAAAACGGTTTTGTAAAGTCTGGGTGGTGTAGTACTTGACTATTACATAACTCTGCTTTCAGTTCTTAGAATGCTGACTGACGCTCAGCTGTCCATTTGTACGGTACATTTTTCTTTAAAAGGTTCCTTAAACATGGAGTATTAAACAGTTGACCTGGCACAAAACGACGATAAAATCCAAATAATCCGTACATACCCTTCAAATCTCTTCTATTAGTAGGGGCCTTATACACTCTTGGAAATTGAAATAAGAACACCGTGAATTCATTGTCCCAGGAAGGGGAAACTTTATTGAAACATTCCTGGGGTCAGATACATCACATGATCACACTGACAGAACCACAGGCACATAGACACAGGCAACAGAGCATGCACAATGTCGGCACTAGTACAGTGTATATCCACCTTTCGCAGCAATGCAGGCTGCTATTCTCCCATGGAGACGATCGTAGAGATGCTGGATGTAGTCCTGTGGAACGGCTTGCCATGCCATTTCCACCTGGCGCCTCAGTTGGACCAGCGTTCGTGCTGGACGTGCAGACCGCGTGAGACGACGCTTCATCCAGTCCCAAACATGCTCAATGGGGGACAGATCCGTAGATCTTGCTGGCCAGGGTAGTTGACTTACACCTTCTAGAGCACGTTGGGTGGCACGGGATACATGCGGACGTGCATTGTCCTGTTGGAACAGCAAGTTCCCTTGCCGGTCTAGGAATGGTAGAACGATGGGTTCGATGACGGTTTGGATGTACCGTGCACTATTCAGTGTCCCCTCGACGATCACCAGTGGTGTACGGCCAGTGTAGGAGATCGCTCCCCACACCATGATGCCGGGTGTTGGCCCTGTGTGCCTCGGTCGTATGCAGTCCTGATTGTGGGGCTCACCTGCACGGCGCCAAACACGCATACGACCATCATTGGCACCAAGGCAGAAGCGACTCTCATCGCTGAAGACGACACGTCTCCATTCGTCCCTCCATTCACGCCTGTCGCGAAACCACTGGAGGCGGGCTGCACGATGTTGGGGCGTGAGCGGAAGACGGCCTAACGGTGTGCGGGACCGTAGCCCAGCTTCATGGAGACGGTTGCGAATGGTCCTCGCCGATACCCCAGGAGCAACAGTGTCCCTAATTTGCTGGGAAGTGGCGGTGCGGTCCCCTACGGCACTGCGTAGGATCCTACGGTCTTGGCGTGCATCCGTGCGTCGCTGCGGTCCGGTCCCAGGTCGACGGGCACGTGCACCTTCCGCCGACCACTGGCGACAACATCAATGTACTGTGGAGACCTCACGCCCCACGTGTTGAGCAATTCGGCGGTACGTCCACCCGGCCTCCCGCATGCCCACTATACGCCCTCGCTCAAAGTCCGTCAACTGCACATACGGTTCACGTCCACGCTGTCGCGGCATGCTACCAGTGTTAAAGACTGCGATGGAGCTCCGTATGCCATGGCAAACTGGCTGACACTGACGGCGGCGGTGCACAAATGCTGCGCAGCTAGCGCCATTCGACGGCCAACACCGCGGTTCCTGGTGTGTCCGCTGTGCCGTGCGTGTGATCATTGCTTGTACAGCCCTCTCGCAGTGTCCGGAGCAAGTATGGTGGGTCTGACACACCGGTGTCAATGTGTTCTTTTTTCCATTTCCAGGAGTGTATTCCCTAATTGCTTCCATTTTTCCAGGATCTGGAAGTATTCCTTCCCCACTAATAATATGTCCTAAAAACTTCAACTCTTTCTTCACAAATTCTGTCTTGTCCAACTTCAATTTCATTCCCCCTTTTTCAATAGCTTCTAAAACCTTGTCTACCAACACGCAATTTTCATCCCAAGTAGATGTGGAAATCAGCACATCATCAACATATACTGTAATTTTTCTGAGTAGCTCATCACCTAAAACCTGTGACATTGCTGTAACAAAAGCACAAACACTTATATTTAATCCGAAAGGAACGACTTTGTACTGATAACACCGGTCTTCAAACAAGAATGCCGTGTACTACCTTGATTCTTTAGCCAGAGGCAAGTTCCAGTAACTACAAGTTACGTCCATTGATGTAAAGAATTTAGGTCCCTTAAATTTTTGCAGCAGTTCATCAATGTTTTCGGGTCGGTCACTTTCCGGTAAAACCACCTTATTTACAGCTCTCGCATCTAGTACCAACCTTACTGACTTGACCTTCTTGATCACCACAACTAATGGACTGTTAAATACACTTACTGCTTTCTCTATTATTCCCCATTTAAGCATGCTCTGTATTAAATCCCTCACAGTTTCTTTATGTTTTTCAGCAACAGGTATTGGTTTCTTAAAAAAATGTGCACCTGCTTTAACATTCAAGTAACACTCATAGTTTCTTACCAAGCCTGGCTGATGGGAGAAAACTTTTTTATGTTTGAGTAAGGCATCTTTCAGCTCCCCTTTCTGAGTTTCGTCTAAACCTTGAATATCACTAACTTTTTCCTCTATTTTATTCTCTGCTAAGAGCATTTCATCAGTATATATCTCCACTTCTTCCCCATATTCATTATACCTTTCCAGATCTGTTCTCTTCCTATAATATCTAATCGGACTCTGCTCACCTTCCCTCTTTGTAAGCTTTCTTTTCTTAGAGAAAGGCACTATTATGTTTTTCCCCACTCGCTTCCAGGCTTATACTGTCATTTTCAAAGTCTAGCCTCCCCTTATACTTCATTAAGACATCAATTCCCACTAACATATCTATACTTAAGCCCTCAATAACTAGAAAGTTATGATACAACTGGTTACCATTTATACTGATAGGCAACATCACTTCATACTTTACATGCTTCTTCACTTTTCCTGTGGCTACAATTATCTGGATTCCCATGGCAGGCATAATTACTAGCTCCCCTTTTATTAGGCAAAGCATTTAACCATTGCTGACTAACAGCACACAAATCACTGCACTGTACTTCTTCCCCTTGCACTAACAGATTGATTACTGGTCGAACTTTCTTTTCTTCCTTAACAATGACTTCATCCTCCTCAAGCAAGCCGTGTACAATTTTACGCCTTTTGAAACCTTCCTTGTGCCCAGAGATTATACAAATATCTACAGGATTGCCTTCACTACTCTCCCTTCCTATATTCTTTAGCCTGTCCACTATGGATAGATTAAAACACTTCTGCAAATCTGCAGCTCCCTTTTCTATAGTAATTAGTTTCTCCACTAATTCTTCTACCTCATCTTCTCCTTCTACATTATTTTTACTCGGCTGACCCCCATTCTCGTCATCACTGGCATGAAATGCTTCCATTGCTTCCTCTAAGTCCCTATTTACTGACATCAATAATTCTTCTACCCACTTCTCATCTAGTTCCTGCAATCCCTGTATATTTGTATCTCCTCCTTCTCCCTAGCAGGATTCCTCATTCGTTCTACTGTACACTTCTCCCTCACTGCTAGATTTTACATCACTTTCAACATCTTTTCCCACCAAACAACCTGCAGCATAGTGCTCCTTTTGCCTGCTCCCATCTACATAGCCACCTTGTAGCATGCCTATTCTATCATCCTTCGATTTACTACTTTCAATTGTATCATTATTGTCAGTCATTTGGACTTCAGTTACTTTATTCTTATTGTATACAAAAGGTATGGCCAGCGGGTTCAAATTACTGCTACCCATTCTGAAAATGCCAGCCCCTTCACAGACGGGATCTAGTTTCCCGTGCCCTGTGATTCTGCTTCATTTCTGCCTGGCACCCCCACCTGATCTCTCTCCTGAAAGTCATTGTCATCATGAACTGGCGATCGCGATCTGTAAGCATGCCCCTGATCATTATCAATTGTCCTTGGAACTGGAGCATAGCGCCAACCCCTTCCTCTCCTTCCTCGGCTATTATGTGACAAACCCATTCTGTTCACATTAACATTCTGATCACTCTCAACTGTATTCTTAGGCCTAAAACTACGATTTGTCTGCTCCTCTTCCTGCATAAGCTTCTCCACCCTTTCCAAATAGCTAATAAACTTATCAACATTGTCCCTAGGAGCAGCAACTATTTTATTTCTCCAGCTTAGAGGCAACTTTCCATCTAACCCCATAATTACTTGCTCAGGCTCTAATTTGTTCGTCAAATTAGTCACCCATCTTAAAGCAAATCTTTTTATATTCTCTTTCCTGGAATTGAACTTTTACCCAGCCCAGAAACTGTTTTGCAATTCTATTTGCTTTTGCTTGCCCCGATGTTCTTTGAAAAACGCTTCTTTAAACTGCTCTAAGGTTTCATATTGTTCCGTTGCAGTCGTTCCCCATATCCTAGCCTCACCCAAAAACTTCTGTCGGTCACTCCACAAACTAGGCAAAACATTTTCAAAATCGTTCCAGAACTCTTTCGGATGAACATTTCTAGCTGGATCAAAACGAAGAAACTGTCTGTTTGTAATATAAGACACTTCAGCAGTTTCCGTCACCATACTACAGTTCACACCGACTTTGTTTAGTCTATCGTCATGCTCATTTAATTTAAGGGTTATTTGTTCAGTTTTGTTAGTAATTTGTTCTACACCACTCACAGCCGCATTCACTCATTCAGACACAACTTTAACACTGCCCAAACAATTTTCATTCACAGAATCAATTTTTTTATTTAAATTTCCATGTGCAGTTTGACACATAGATTCTACTGATGTCAGATTTGGCTTGACTTGACCTACCTCTTTTCTTATCTGATCTATATTCTGTTTGCTTCCAATAGCAACCTTACTAACCAGCTCTGTTAATTCACTTTATACATTTTCTGAAGACGTTTTACACCTACTTTCTGCATCAGAAATTCTCTTATTTTCATGAGTATCAAACACCTGCATATCCGTCCTCCACATCTTCTTAAGCTCAACAGCCTGTTGTTCTATTTTCTCATTAATTTCAGTCTTAAGCTGTCTCTTATCATTAGCTAGCTTGATAATACTACCAGACTGTTGTTCAACTTTCTGATCTAACTTCCCAAAATTTTGTTTTACTTCAGTGAAATTCTGTTTGATATTACTGAAATTTTGATTCATATTCGTCATTAAAAACATATCTCGTAAATTTACTGGTTTGTCTTCCTGTTGTACAATTTTTTGTTCAGCTAATTGTACAGGCACAATACCAAATTTGGTATCTGTTTTGTCAGCCTCCTCACTCACATTAACACTACTGACATCAAATAGACTATTAACACTGAAATCATTCAACTGACTATCGTCAAGATTTCAACTGACACCCATACCAGAATCGGTCGGAACATTATGTTCCACTTCCATCTTTACAACTGGAGATATCTGAGGCACATCGTTACTTAATATCTCCATATTAACGGTATCTCCTACTTGCTTTCGTTCAGGAGTACTTGCCTGACTAGCACTCACATCAAACTGACTTACATCGCCCTCTCTCACAACCACGGAATTATCATTCCCATCCATACTAGCAAGTCTGTTTACACATGAAAATAATACACTATGTAAACTTAGCTTATATTTCTTCGTCCGACGTCGTCGCAGCGTGTTGAAAACAGCAATCTGCCTTTCTCCCCGTGGTGTACCAGATTCAGGGCCCCCACACGCTGCCACTGCGATGGAAGCTGTTGCGCCTTGCTGTCTGCTTACTGTGCCATCTGTAGCTCAGCGGACCAATTCTACGCTGCGCCTTCAGTCCCGTAGCATCCAGTTCTTTATAAAATCTCCATTCCACAGGTTCTCTCCTCATTGCATCTCAAAACGTATGGGGTTCGTCTTCACAGCAATATCTAACTCGCACCCACATTCAGTGTTGCAAAGTTAATTACTGACCGTTCCTCTCGATCACGAATTCGGTTCCTACAGCTTTATAGTTTCCCGGCCGATGCACCACGTGTGGCGCGGCGCGTTACTTTTTATCCACCTGCCAGTGTCCAACAATGTTCATTTGTCTAGCTAAAAGCTGTAGTAGAAAATACTAGACCACTACTGTCTACTGTAGGTCGCAACATACATAGAATTGTCCGGTAAACGGGATGTGGCTAGCTACTGAAATAAAATTTTTAACTTGGCAATGTAAATTTTCAGGTTTATTTTTACGATAAAGATCACAGTTAATACTGCCAAGTCCGTACTAAGTGGCAACACAATGTTAAGTTCACAGGCACACCACAATCACACACGTAGCCAGTTTATGGTATTTACACCCGTTACCGAAGTTAATAGAGTTCACCGGATCGTTTAGTTATGAAAATGCTCGCTCAAATGTTGTGCCCTCTGCACTACACGTAATACCTGTTCCAATGTTAGATCGCACAACACGCCACGCGGTTTTAACTAACAGTCAAAAGCAATAATTTTGATATTCCGTACGAAATTCCACACGACTTCCACTATACCGTTCACTTAAATACACTTTGTACTACTTCGCGAACTAGTAGTTGGCATTTTTCCGCGATTTTACAGTACTTTCTTCGGGGCTATTTTCAATGAGATGCTACTAGTTCGAAACCTCAGCTCCGACCCCCCTAGATCACACCAAAGACTTTGTTCCCAACCTACATTGGCGCGAGCCTGCATTTTTCTGATAGGCTGATATCACAAACAGCAAATCAGGTTGCAGTATTATCCCGCGCTAACCCACGCTTTACTTCAATGACCAATCATAGTAAAACATTTCTTTCTATGGCAATTGCTAAACAAATAAATTTAGAAAAGTATCAAATATAAAATTACTCCTTCTGAAATTACCGATTAATTTGTGTTCTACTCACGATTTATTGGTACCATAAACTGACTGCACGTTTAATTATAGTAGATCCCCTGTATAGTTTAACTGGTACTTCGTGAATAAACAAAACAATTTTCATTTACTTCTGTTCTTCTTCACTCATACAACACTCACTCTGCTAATTACTACACATATAAAAAATTATAATTATGCAAATACATTAAATATTAATCAAACATAACTTTACAACATTGTTTTGACAACGGCTGCTAGCAATGTCCGTCAACTGCTGACCTCTGCCGTCTACTAGTACAACTGCGTGCAGCTCTGTAACTCAGGTCCATGTCAGCTGGTGACATCTGGTGATGACTCATGCCTTTAACGATATTGTGCTAACAAGTGACAGGAGCGATGCGAAGACGCTACGCCTCAGTAGCAACTGGACAGATTTCTGAAAAGGTGTACAGCAAGACTGCTATCTGGGTCGCACTCTTTTTAGTCAGTGCCTAGAAAATACGATTGACTTCTACTTACTTGGTGGCAAGGGGGTAAAAATTGCAGGGAGGAGACTATAGTGTGTAAGATTTACAGACGACTTCGTTCTTCTAGCAGCACATGAAAAAGAATTAAAAGATATAGTCCTTCTAGCATCGGCTGAAAAAGAATTGAAAAATATAGTGAATATCACTGAAGCTAAAGAAAAGATTTATGATTGAAAATCAATTCAAAACTAATCAAAAGTAATTGCATTAGAAGGAAATAAAATGTTAAAGGGAGAAATATAAGAACATGTACAGTGCTTTAAATACCTAGGAAACAGGACAGAAATAGACTAGAAAAGCAACAACGAAATGAAAACCGGGATACCAATGGCGAAAGAATAATTTTGTGAGAAAAGGAGAATTTTCTGCAACAATATTGACCAAGATTCGGGAAAAAAGACTAATAAAATATCTTGTATGGAGTTTCTTTCGATGTGGTGCTGAAACATGGACGCTGAGGTAGAAAGACGCAGGAAGTATGCAGGTTTTTGCGATGTCAACATGGTGGAAGATGGAAAGAATACGTTGGATGGATCAAGTGAAACGTGAAGAGGTAGTGAGAAGAGTGGAATAGTGAAGATAATTATGAATGTAATAGAAAGAAGAGAGAAATTAGACTGGATGCGTATTAAGACACCAGGAGCGTATTTCGGGGAGGGGGGGGGGGGGTGTACATGGAAAGGAAAGGAGACAAGGAAGGAAGAGACTCCAAGTCCTGGATGATGTGATGGATAGCAGCATGCACAGCAACATTAAGAAGGGAGCAATGGATTTTGGGAAATACAGAAACAAAGGAGCTGCTAATACAGCAGAAAACAGATGATAAGTTTAATGACACAATAATGAACCTGACCACAGTTGAAATTTCCAAAGAAGAACAGAAATTCTTAACAAGGAAATGATACAAAATGCTAAACAGATTTTAAATGAAGATGAAATTAAATGCTTTCGGCAGAAAGTAAACTGGAATTAGCTAAAATGAATAAATGTGAACAAATGAGTGCCACTGATACAGTCAAAGTTTTAGTTAATGAAACAAAAAGAAGAATGTAAACTTAATTAAAATAGTAAAAAATTGGCTGCAAAGCTTCATCACAACAATGTAATTATAATGGAGGCAGAAAAGGGTAAATATTGCACTCACGATTCACAATGAACTACATTAATAAAACACTGGAGTAAAATAAAAAGAAAAACATTCTTACCAAATTTCAGCAATATGTTAGGAAGAAAATAGATCGTAGCCACTACGTAGCTCCATTCTATTAATGATAGAGTCGTTCGTATTCTTAATGTTCAACTTTATTGTGAAGCAATGAGCCACACATTAACGTATAACATCTCAGACAAAAACAAACACAAAGCAAAGAGTAAATGATTATGTGCACACTAGAGTCCCTGCCGCTGCCCCTGTAGTGTGCACACGCAACTACTCGTCTGCGTTCTCCCACACAGCCCCCTCCCTGACGAGCGGAGCTCCAGGAATGTGCGGAAACTCGTATCGGACCCTTCGCCCGGCTCTTGTGCGAATTTCCGGCTGTACTTCCTCCCTCGTCGTATCCTCGCGCGGCTTCATCCGGCTCGCTGTCGTACCATCCGTTACACCTTGCAGGGGCCCCTCGTCTTGCTGCAGGCCCGCCTCCTCTTCTTGTCTTAACATCTTCTAGCAGTAAGTGAGACGGCTTCACCCGGTCTATTGACACAGTAACACTCTTATCGCGAACTAGGATAGTCATGGCCTGGTCCGCACGGTGTAGTACTTTATAAGGTCCCGTATATGGCGGCTGCATTGAAGTTCTGACTGCGTCGGTTCGCAACATTAGATGCGAGCATTTGCTCAATTCTCGATGTACGAACGACGGCCAAACGCCATGCCGTGACACTGGTTGTGGCCTAAGCTCGGCCAGTTGAGCCCTTACTCTCGTTAACAAGTATGGTAGGTCCGTCTCGCCTGTACTCTTCTGGAAAAACTCTCCGGGTAGGCGTAAGGTTTCCCCGTGAACTAATTCCGCCGTAGGTGCTCCGAGGTCAGGCCTGAAAATAGTGCGTAAGCCTAGTAACACTAGTGGGAATGCTGCTGACCAATTATCGCCATAGCACATTAACGCGGCCTTAAGTGTTCGGTGCCACCGCTCCACCTTGCCGTTGCTTTTCGAATGATAACTTGTGGTACCGAACCCACACACGTTTGCCAGCGCCAGGAACAAGGAGGATTCGAACTGACGTCCTTGGTCCGTCGTGACATGCACCGGACATCCGAACCGTGCTATCCACGTCGTCAAAAACGCCAGACTGACTGTCCCTGCTGATATGTCTGAAATGGGGATTGGTTCTACCCATCTCGTAAATCTGTCAATTGCCGTCAATAGATGCCGATAGCCTTCGGACATTGGCAACGGTCCAACAACATCCAGATGCACATGTTCGAAACGACCAATTGGCCCGTCAACTTTACCCACTGGCTTCTTCACATGGCGTCCCACTTTACATCGTTGACAATCCAGACACGTCTGCTCCCACTTCCGAAGTCTCTCTAAATTCCTGGCCACACGAAACGCTCCGTCATTAATTTTACACTCGCTCGGGGTCCCGGATGAGCAAACCATGTAACCCTTCGAATACTTCTCGGCGCAAACTCTCCGGCACACCCAAAGGTCTAGGCCGTCCCTGTGAGGGACACAGTTTTCTTAACTTCAACCCTGTGGGCGTGCTCTGCCGAAAACCTTGCAGTTGTGCATCATCCTTCTGCTCTATCCCCATTGTAGCATTGTTCACTGAATACTTTATTGCCGCAACTCGGTAGAAGTAATCTGCCACCATATTCTCTGCCCCGTTAATATGTCGTAAATCAGTAGTGAACAGGCTTATATATTCCAGTTGCCTGAATTGTTTAGGTGACAAAGTATCCGTACGCTTGCAGAATGCCAAAGTGAGCGGTTTGTGATTTGTAAACAATGTAAATGGTCTGGCTTCCACGTAAGGCCGGAAATACCGTATGGCTTCGTAAGCAGCCAGCAGCTCTCTGTCATACGCACTCCCATTCCACTGTGGGTCTGTGAGTTTCTTGGAGAAGAATCCTAAAGGCTGCCAGTGACCAGCAGTCCAGCCCCAATCGCCACCTGACTTGCGTCAACAACAATAGCTAGCTTCGCATCTTTCTCTGGGTGAGCTAGTAAAACCGCTTGCTTTAGGCTTTCCTTGATCCGCTCGAACGCGCGCTGCATGCTTGATGTCCATTGTAGCCTCTGATTTTTCCCGGTGTTCGTGCCCGCCAAAGCCTCCGTGAGTGGCGCTTGTAAAGCCGCAGCTCCTGGCAGATGTCTGCGGTAAAAATTTAAAACACCTAGGAACCTCCGCAACTGTTGCAAATCTAACGGGCGAGGCATCTATTGTATAACCTCGACCTTCTCCTCCAAAGGACGTATGCCAGCTGCTGAGTCTGTGTGACACAGGTAAGTCACCCGATCTTTACGCAAACTGCATTTGGTGTCCTTCACCACTACAACATAAGTACGTAGCCCCTCGAAAACTGTCCGAGGTGCTCTTCGTGGACGGCTGCTGTCGCTGAGAACACCAGTATATCGTCTAAATAGGCGAAAGTGAAATCTAGCCTTCGCAGCACCTCATCGATGAAACGTTGCCATGCCTGTGCAGCGTTTTTTAAACCAAATGGCATGCATAAAAACTCGAAAAGACCGAAAGGTATATCACTGTCAGCCACCGGTATTTGGTGGTATGCTTTTTCAGAGTCGACTACACTAAAACATTCAGCTCCGGCCAATTTATTTGTAAAGTCGCGAATGTTGGGAATCGGATACCGATCAGATATCGTACGGGCATTCAACAACCACAAGCTCTCCAACTTCCTTTTGTTCCGCACTAAATGTAAAGGCGAGGCCCAAGCACTATCAGATCTCCGTATCACTCCCATTTCCAACATCTCTTCCAATTCAGCTTTTGTGTCTGCAAATCTGTCTGGGGCCAACCTTCTCGGTCTGAGGGAGACCAGAGGCCCGGGCATGGTGTTTATGTGGTGAACTGTATGATGGGCCAACCATGGCTCTCGGCTGTGCTGACGGTTCTCTAAGTCGGCATACTTCTGTCACTCCAACCGAACCGTGTACCTTCTCTGTGATTATTTCTACATGACCATGCACCACCTCTTTGCCCCTTATAAGCTGCGATAACCGAATGTCCACCGCAATACCGAATGCATATAGAAAATCTGCTCCTAAAATGCACTCCGCCGCATCTGCAATGACAAAACTCCAATGACAAATAATACTAGGCCCTATATTCACTGCTTTGACACAACTGCCATATGTCATTATGGGCTGTTTATTTGCAGCCTTGAGGCAAACGATGTGCTGTCACTGAGGGAAGTACATTTTCCCTTTGGCCACGTGCTGACATCAGACCGCGTGTCTATCAAATAATAACACGAAGCCATCAAATCCCGAACATAAAGTCGCCGAGATACCGTTAATAAAGAAACATCTGTACTTACAGTCTCCATGTTATTTATGCGGCGAGCGTGACTTCACGGTAGAATGCACTTTGAGGCTCGCTCTACGAATCGTCTATGATACCAACACAACTCCTCCTTCCCGGCATCTCCGCTGTCCTTATGTGTCGGCAGGACCTCCGAACCGGTAGCTCTCAACGTCTCTATCTGCCTCTGCAGCCCGTCTAGCTGCTCCTTGAGTTTTAGAAGTTGTATACCAGTAAGAGCGCGCCGCTGCTTATTAATAGCCGCCAATTCGTATTCTTCCGTCGTCGCCTCCACCTTTGCTATTGTTGTTGTTGTGGTCTTCAGTCCTGAGACTGGTTTGATGCAGCTCTCCATGCTACTCTATTCTGTGCAAGCTTCTTCATCTCCCAGTATCTACTGCAGCCTACATCCTTCTGAATCTGCTTAGTGTATTCATCTATGGTCTCCCTCTACGATTTTTACCCTCCACGCTGCCCTCCAGTACCAAATTGGTGATCCCTTGATGCCTCAGAACATGTCCTACCAACCGATCCCTTCTTCTAGTCAAGTTGAACCACAAACTCCTCTTCTTCCCTATTACACAATACCTCCCTCCTCATTAGTTATGTGATCTACCCATCTAATCTTCAGCTTTCTTCTGTAGCACCACATTTCTAAAGCTTCTATTCTCTTCTTGTCTAAACAAGTTATCGTCCATGTTTCACTTCCATACATGGCTACACTCCGTAAAAATACTTTCAGAAACAACTTCCTGACACTTAAATCAATACTCGATGTTAACAAATTTCCCTTCTTCAGAAACGCTTTCCTTGCCATTGCCAGTCTACATTTTATATCCTCTCTACTTCGACCATCATCAGTTATTTTGCTCCCCCAAAAGCAAAACTCCTATACTACTTTGAGTGTCTCATTTCCTAATCTAACTCCCTCAGCATCACTCGACTTAATTCGACTACATTCCATTATCCTCGTTTTGCTTTTGTTGATGTTCATCTCATACCCTCCTTTCAAGATACTGTCCATTCCGTTCAACTGCTCTTCCAAGTCCTTTGCTGTCTCTGACAGAATTACAATGTCATCGGCAAACCTCAAAGTTTTTATTTCTTCTCCATGGATTTTAATACCTACTCCGAACTTTTCTTTTGTTTGCTTTACTGCTTGCTCAATATACAGATTGAATAACATCGGGGAGAGGCTACAACCCTGTCTCACTCCCTTCCCAACCACTGCTTCCCTTTGATGTCCCTCGACTCTTATAATTGCCATCTGGTTTCTGTACAAATTGTAAATAACCTTTCGCTCCCTGTATTTTACTCCTGCCACCTTCATAATTTGAAAGAGAGTATTCCAGTCAACATTGTCAAAAGCTTTATCTAAGTCTACAAATGCTAGAAACGTAGGTTTGCCTTTCCTTAATCTTTCTTCTAAGATAAGTCGTAGGGTCAGTATTGCCTCACGTGTTCCAACATTTCTACGGAATCCAAACTGATCTTCCCCTATGTCAGCTTCTACCAGTTTTTCCATTCGTCTGTAAAGAATTCGCGTTAGTATTTTGCAGCTGTGACTTATTAAATTGATAGTTCGGTAATTTTCACATCTGTCAACACCTGCTTTCTTTGGTATTCGAATTACTATGGTCTTCTTGAAGTCTGAGGGAATTTCGTCTGTCTCATACATCTTGCTCATCAGATGGTAGAGTTTTGTTATGCCTGGCTCTCCCAAGGCTGTCAGTAGTTCTAATGGAATGTTGTCTACTCCCGGGGCCTTGTTTCGACTTAGGTCTTTCAGTGCTCTGTCAAACTCTTCACGCAGTATCATATCTCCCATTTCATCTTCATCTACCTCCTCATCCATTTCGATAATATTGTCCTCAAGGACATCGCCCCTGTATAGACCCTCTATATACCCCTTCCACCTTTCTGCTTTCCCTTCTTTGCTTAGAACTGGGCTTCCATCTGAGCTCTTGATATTCATGCAAGTGGTTCTCTTTTCTCCAAAGGTCTCTTTAATTTTCCTGTAGGCAGTATCTATCTGATCCCTCGTGAGATAAGCCTCTACATCCTTACATTGGTCCTGTAGCCGTCCCTGCTTAGCCATTTTGCACTTCCTGTCGATCTCATTTTTGAGACGTTTGTATTCCTTTTTGCCTGTTTCACTTACTGCATTTTTGTATTTTCTCCTTTCATCAATAAAATTCAGTATCTCTTCTGTTACCCAAGGATTTCTACTAGCCCTCGTCTTTTTACCTACTTGATCCTTTGCTGCCTACACTATTTCATTCCTCAAAGCTACCCAGTCTTCTTCTACTGTATTTCTTTCCCCCATTCCTGTCAATTGTTCCCTTATGCGCTCCCAGAAACTCTGTACAACCTCTGGTTCTTTCAGTTTATCCAGGTCCCATCTCCTTAAATTCCCACATTTTTGCAATTTCCTCAGTTTTAATCTACAGTTCATAACCAATAGATTGTGGTCAGAGTCCACATCTGCCCCTGCAAATGTCTTACAATTTAAAATCTCGTTCCTAAATCTCTGTCTTACCATTATATAATCTATCTGAAACCTTTTAGTATCTTTGCTTTGCTATACTGAGAGAATTTGTTGGTTCAATCGTCACGTGAACCCTGTCGGCGAGTTGGAATAGTGCTTGTATATCGTATCTGTCATTCGCTGCCACAGCTGCTCTTACTGCAGACGGAAGCTGTGCTCCCCTAACGGAATGAAGTGTGTGTGTTCGAAAATTGATTCTCCGTCACGATTCCACGTAAATGCCTCCAATATTCAGAGGGAATTCTGTCACCTCTACGTTCACCTCGCAACACCTGGCAGATTCTTTGATCTTGCGGTTTAGTAGGCCGGCTTATTAAAAAGCTCTTCCATGTTGAATATTGCTGCGTTTCCGGCGGCCGTCTAATTATCTCTTCAACCAATATCGCTGCCCTGGCATCCAGACTCTTTGCCGCTATCATGAACTTTTCCCGGTCGTCAGTTACCCGATTATGCATGAATGCCATTTCTAACATGGAGAAACAGAGTTCCGGTTTATTGGCCAGGAACGGCGGCGGGCGTACTTTCATGCGTTGTCCTAGCGAATCTTCCTCTCGTATATGTGTTCCGGCAGCCGATTTTGTCCTGGGATTATCAATGTCCCGCTCCGCTGAATCCATTCCGTGGTGTCCATAATTCCCGAACCTGACCGCGCAGCGTACCCTGCCGGTGTACTGATCGTGCTGTAGAGGTTCTCCGTTTGGCATATGTTGTAGTGTACCTTCGTTGTCCTTCTCCTCTGCCTCTTGCCGTACGTGTTCTTTTGACTTTGGGGCCACCACTTTGTAGCCACTACGTAGCTCCGTTCTATTAATGATAGACTCATTCGTATTCTTAATGTTCAACTTTATTGTGAAGCAATGAGCCAGACATAGAACATTTCAGACAAAAACAAACATAAAGCAAGGAGTAAATGATTATGTGCACACTAGAGTCTTTGCCGCTGCCCCTGTACTGTGCACACGCAACTATTCGTCTGCGTGCTCCCACAAATAATAGAGGTTCTCTTTTCATAGATGAAGAAAAATTCAGATACAAGGTTATGAACTCCCAGATTCTGTAACTGAGATCAGAAGTTAAACAGCATAAAGCAAGAAAATTGATATGGCCAATTGCAAACGATATTAAATGCTCAAGCTCTAAACTAAATAAGATAATTAACAGCAAACTCAAGAGAGCATATACCTTTCAACAATCTGACAATACTGAAAACAGCACTGAATAGGTTACTGTGATTAAAGACGTTATAATACTGCCACTTTAACTTTGTTGAACATCACAAAGGTGTAAATAAATATTGTGATCAAAGATCCTAATCATGAATTGAAAATAAGCACCCATGAAATATTTATAGAAATATAATTTTTACATTCGGTTTTGGATACTGATTATTTCAAATCTTATGACAAAATGTATCAACAACTGACAAGCTTATTTGTGGGAAATAGCCTATATCAAATATTGGCATATATATTTATTTATAAATGATATGAAAAGAAACTTCTTCAATAAATTCCCACTAATAATGAAGAAATTATATATTACCAATGTCGTGTTGTAACTAGTGCGTTATTCAAATTTAATCAAACTGATCTTAATGATAAGACTGGCAAATCAGGTGCCATGCACCCAAGGATAACTTTCACTGCTGGACCATCTCAATTACTTAAATTTGGTGTTATGAGAAGTTAGAGGTATACATTAAATAACAGTTTTTGAAAATGCATGACCACTGTTGAAATTATTAATGCACAATTTTGCTATCCAAAACAATATTGCTATTAACTGAAGTGAAATAAACATGGAACTTATAATATTAAAACAAACAGCGATATACAACACACAGAATCAGTCATGTGATATCACTGTCTAAGAAGAGCAAAGGGAAACTTGATGCACTAGTGTGAAGAATTTTACCCACTTAGATGCAACATCACTATCCTTAGTGATAAAGTTAGTAAAGTTATCTTTCACTTCACAAATTCTTCATATAGCTGATCCAGGTTGATCCTATCTTGTAGATTAAGTGTTTCCACTGCAAGTTCAAAATCACAATATTGTAATTCCCCATTCAAAGAAAGAGGTTCCAACCTTGCATACTTATTACTAGCTGAGAAGTCATAATGGTTTTCAAAATATTTCAACAATGTGTCATAGAAAGAATCAAATTCACGTGAAAATGTGATTCAATGATGCTTAGCTCCCTTTTCTCCAGGTATTTGGATACTGTTTGCATTTGACCTCCTATATTTGACACAAAATGCAAGTAAATTTCAGAAATAATTCCTTTCACTGGGTCTTCAGCTAAATATACTGATTCAAGTTGCTTTGGACAGGCATCAATGCTCCTGAAATAGTTCTTTATAGCTGGCCAGCACTCAATCAATCTGTTAATGGCAGGAGTTAAGAACAGTCATCTTGTGGGCACAGGCCGTAATATCTCAGACCACTCAAAATCCATAAATTCAAAAAATTATTTCAGTTCCTCACGCCTTTTAGCTGATACTGAGAAATGATTATAGATCTTCAAAACAAGATTCTCTACATCCATTTCCAGCTCTCCCATAGCATGCTTCATCGCATTATGAACCATGTGGTTTCAACAACTGGCTTTCTGCAGGTTGGAATTTATGGAAAGCAGTAATTGATAAACGGATTGTTTCCTGCCAAAATTCACATTAGCATTGTCAGCACTATAAGAAGTTAAATTATTAATATTTAGTGAATGGTTCTCCAGACTATCAACAATTAACTTTGCCACTGCATTTGAAGTTTCATCAGGCTGTTCAATAAATGTCAACAGTCAGTTCTGTACACCTACTAAAAGTTCAAAGTATCTTATACAAATTGGGAACATCTTTCTGTTGCCTCTATTTGAAGCGTCTGTTACTACTGAGAAAAACTTACTATTTTCAGGAGATTTTAGAATATTAACAACGTCACTGACACTTTTAGGTGCTAATACGTTTTTCACCAACATTTCTGCCTTCGTCTTGCCACAGGAAAGTTTTACAGTTTTTCTGAATCTGTGAATATACATTACGTCAATTTATTGCTACAATCCAAACTTGAATGACTTAGGTCGTGTTTGACTGTATGATACAAAAGTCCTAACTCACAAGCTATAACAACGTTGGCTTCAGATTTCTTAGAGTTCACAAAATATTTGGAAGCTTTTGTGGTTTGACTACTTGCTTTCTCCTTTAACTGATGTCCTTCGTACCGAGCGTGTTGCTTGCGATCAAACTGTCCACCATGAGAAACGCTGAATTCCTTCCTGCACAACGTACAAAAGCATGTTTATCAGAAGTTAAACCATGCCTAACCCACGCGAAAGTATCTTCCCATTTCTTTAAGTACACTTGACTGTACTGCTGTTGCTTGCCACGTGTTTTCTTCGCTGGTGAACTCATTACAATTCTTGAACAAAAGTAAATTAAGAAAACTAGACTTTCCGCTGTATGGATTCAAGAAATTATCACTGCAACGAAGTTTATTAGTTTACAAACATCTGTAGTTGTACACATCAGAATTGGAAATAAGTATATCGACAACATTATCGATTATGCGATCGAGTGATCGCCTAAAATCTATATCTGAACAGTAATAATGACAAATATAACCAAATTAATGTGAATTTATGTTATATGTATATTAAGGGGAAGAATTGTGTTGGGTTCTACGATGGATTGGCGCCAAATATTACAAAAACGGAAGAAAGTTCTGTACGGGGAAATAAAAAACGTAAAGCGAAATTAACAGTAAAAAAAGGTAAGAATACGGGAAAAACGCACAACCTGGCAACCCTATGCTTATAGTACCATACTTGTTTTAACTCTTAAGCAGGTGCACCTGTTTATAAAGTGCGCCAATCACAAAAGAGGTTGTTTTGTTCCATTCCATTGTTGTCTCACAATTGTGAGCCCAAACCTATTCCTTCATTATCCCTTCAGCTAACAGAGTCATAAGTTGTGTTGTAATGCCTGCAATTGAGCAGCGGTAATTTAGTAAACAGCAACCCAGGAGAGAAAAAAATTTATGATCAGAGCAAGAACATGCTTAGATTCCAACTAATTAAAGGTTTATTTTATTATTGTTTGGTTAAAAACTAATGTAGCTCATCTTATGTAAGTTTATTTTATCGTTGTTTATTTAAACTGAGATTAAATAAGATTAAACTGTGAATTTGCTCCTACTGCTTACCTTGGTGACATAAAGACAAGTATTATTTACTTGTGTAAAACACACACCACATATGTAAAAACTGGTGCGTCACTCGAAGGTTAATAAGAAACAATCAAGACTCATGAGATAAACAAATTCATCCACACTGATTTCATAAGACCATGAATTCAATAGACTTTACCTTTCAATATTAGTTTGAAAGCAGAAAGTGTGTATGTTTTATGCTCTTATGTTATGACACTGATGTACGAAAAAGTGTTTTCAAATTACTGATTTTAGAAAAATAATCACACCCCATTAGATGGATAAAATCTTGAACAACATACTGGAATCATTAGAACAAGACATGATCATAAAAGGCCAACACATAACTACAGAGGTACATTTATAATATGTATGGGAAACAAAATTCTCTTTGAAAGACACATAAAGAGAATTTTTCAGACAAACAAAGCATATCTTTCGATCATAAATCGCTAGACTACATTGAACTTATACAGGGAACCAAAATATATTTATTATCAATAACTGAAAAACATGAGGAAAGATAGTTTACACTTACAGACGTCTGGCCTCAAAGATTATGTAAAATGTTCACTGACACCTACCCAAGTACAAAGGATGTAAATATCTCCATAGAACCATATACCTTAAAGTAAATAAAAGCTACATATTTTACCCAAGTAATATAAATGATTTAAATGCTGACTGTTCACATCACATAAGATGTAAAATTGATAAACTGAAAAATATACTAAATTATTGCAAAAATATTAAAGTTATTTTCATAAATGAATGTTGGCACATAGAAAATCTGTAAAATACTTAATAAAGTCTACAAATTTCGAGGAAGTTACCGGTTTTTGTAGAAAAATTAATCATCACAGGGTTCTTTGTATACCTCTTCATTCTGTATGAATTACAAAGTGGGATGTGAGACTGACAGTTTAAATTAAGAATGTTGTTATGTAGAATTAATGGACTTGAATGTTATTACAATTGAGATTTACACAGCTCTAGATAAGTTGATTACTATATGCAATAAGAACTTTGGTATCTTTTAGAACACCTAAGCTTAAAACAGGTATAATGACTACTGATTCTTATATCAACATCAGAAGTAAAAGCATTGGTTTATGTAAATTGACTGATTTAATAAAAAAATGTATTTCTCTTAGTCAACCATAGAAAATGATTACTCAGTATCACATATTGACAATATTTTAACAAAAAAAAAAAAGAGTTTCAACATATGTATAAATTTCGCTTTGATTTAGAAATCTCTAATCATGTAAAACTGTTTAGTGAACTACTAGAATCTGATATTGAACCTCATTTAAAATGAATTACTTGTAAAAGGACACCAGTCATGAAATTTTGATTATGTTTATGACAAGCTAATTGAGAGAGGACAGTAGATGACAGAAATAAATCGAGACGTGAAATTCTGAAAAATTCTTTAGACAATTTCAGTATGTGTTCAGTGAAACATATCTGTAAGAAACCAACTATTACAACATAAAAAGTATATGAAAATGGTCACCAAAGACATAAAAGGCTATTAAGTTAAGAAAATTCAATTTGTGGAACATTATAAAAGTTTATTTAAAAGCAGAAAATCCAATGTCAGCTGAGTAATTTTAAGGTATAAAGACAAAAGAAAGATATTATAGTCCTTTGTTAAATCTAAATTATCTATTATAAACTTATTTTTTAGATTACATTTGAGTACCACAGTGGTTCAGTACTTTTTCTTATAAAGATGGTGAAATTAGGTGTTAATAAACCATAAGACCTGAACGAAATAAATGCCTTTGCAGTTGGCTAAAGCTAGAGAAGTACAAAACATATTGACAATAGACATATAAAGTAGTGTATTATGATGAAAACAGAATTTTTGCAGAATGGAATCTAATACCCATTAAGTCACCAAATGTGAAATAATAGGGCATTTACTATCTACGCTAATTAATCTACATTTTGTAGAATAAAGTATTAAAATATGCAGAAATGAAACTGTAGGTCAGTGGAAAATAAAAGAAACAATAACAGAGTAATCTGCAAAATGTAAGAGAAGATACAAAATTACACACAATGTCATACAAAAACAAACTCATCCATAAAACTGCCAACATTTTCAAAAGCTAAATCACAAACACTACATACACAACAGACAGTTCTGTCCAAAAATACATTTCAAAACTGACAAGAGTTATAGATTTATATCAGAAAGCGGTATATATGAATTACAATGTGACATTTGTGATGACAAGTGCTAAGGGAAAACAGGTAAAACATTCAAGGTAAGGTACAAAGAATACATAAGAGCCTGTAAGTATGGGACAAACCACTCCACGTATATGAGGCATGTCAGAGAACATAAGCAGAAGCCAACCTATAGAGGATGTCTTAAAATAATCAGAATAAACAATAAAAGACACCTTCTAACCTTGCAAGAACATTATTATATACAGGGTGTCCCAGCTATCTTGTCCACCCAAAATATCTGTGGAACGATAACAGCTATTGGAAAACGACTTTCACCGGTATCAATGTAGGGCTGGGGCCCATGAATGTACATATTTGCAAACATTCTAAAATGAAAGCATATGCGTTTGTTAACACAAACTTATGTTTTTTAAATGGACCTCCTATATTTTTTCTTCAGCAATCCATAGCATGACAAAGCACATACACAATGGCATTGATTGCATCGCAGTATTCCCATTACATCCCGAGATATTAAGACGCGAAGTTGACGCTTGAAACACCCGACATGCGCTGCTAGCGCACGTCCTGAGGCTCAGGCGTGAACCCCATGCTGCCCGTAATCGCGATGTGAGTGATATGCGTAAGCACAATTCCATACTTATCAAGAGGTCCGAAACGAATAATACGCATGTCAATCACATCGCGATTACGGGCAGCATGGGGTTCACGCCTGAGCCTCAGGACGTGCGCTAGCAGCGCATGTCGGGTGTTTCAAGCAACTTCGCGTCTTAATATCTCGGGATGTAATGGGAATACTGCGATGCAATCAACGCCATTGTGTATGTGCTTTGTCATGCTATGGATTGCTGAAGAAAAAATGTAGGAGGTCCATTTAAAAAAAACATAAGTTTGTGTTAAAAAACGCATATGCTTTCGTTTTAGAATGTTTCCAAATATGTACATTTATGGGCCCCAGCCCTACATTGATACCGGTGAAAGTCGTTTTCCAATAGCTGTTATTGTTCCAGAGATTTTTGGGTGGACAAGATAGCTGGGACACCCTGCATAAAAAATAAAATCAGAAAAGAAAATCCTTTTGAAGGAATAAGTGTTTATCACAAATATGAAGTGGTAGATGTTCAGAAATTTTCAATATGTAGATTTTTTTCTTATAGAAGTAATTCAATTTCTTTGTTGCATCAGATTACAGCATTGGGATTTCAGCACCATAGATAACAGTGTCGTTTACGAGTCGTCTTTAAGAGTTTTCAGAGGGATTGTAATTTTATCTGTGAATAATGTGTGAATATATGTAAAATACTGGATGCCTGTGATCAATTACAACAGAGAATAGGGTTGTTTATTAAAATTCTTCTAAGATTCTTTTTTGGCTGCTGCTTTTGTTGGAGTGTTATTTATAAATATAAGAGATTCAACACGAAAAAGTTATTTGAAATGTTTTGTGAACAGAGCGTTAGCATGCACAGTAACTGCCATGAAAGCGAAGTTCTGTGGGATCAGAGTGTTCTACTACTGGAAGTCGAGTACCCGAGTAATAGCTTTGAAGATGCCCCTATGCCAAGCTTATTTGAGGCGCTGGTCATGCAGGTCATGAGTCACCACCCAGGAGTGAACAGCACGAACGCAGGCCAAGATTTCCCCCCATGAACAGATTAGGTAATGCCAGAGACCGTTGAGCCCACAAGTTCAAAAATAATTCTCAACCAAACACCCAGTCTTTGGGCAGGTTCGAGTTTATGGCATTCCAAAACTTTATATTGCAGAAGTTAACTGGATTAGGTACAGAAGTTTAAACGAAGAATCCCAAGTTACGGACAGAAACGCAAGCACAGAACATTAAGTTAACCGAGTTGGGAATGAAGTTCGAGTAGCAACACGGCGAAGTAAAGTTAAGAGAAGAGGTCGAAGCAGAAGATACAAAACCTGGTACCTCCGTTGAAGGCAATAAGCGAGAGATGGAATAACCACTCAGCAGTGTTTCAACTAAATCATGAGGATAGAGATCATGTATTACGCTGTACTCAGGACCAAGCACCGACTACACATGTCTCTAGGCATGGTAAAAATCTCCCATGATTTTGGTGACAGGATCGTAACTACACCCTGCCCCTGTCAACCATGGTTCTGGTCATGGGTTGAGGACATGCAGCAGGAGTTCACAGCACTAAAGGAAGCATTGATCAGTGCACCTGAACCTTTAGAAAGTGTTCTGTCTAGCTCCTGAGAGCTCGTGGACTGGCATAGGCATACATTTGATCCAGGAAGTAGAACCTAATGGTGAGGTAACGAGTTTTGCAAGTTGCATGTTAATGAAGTGGAGCTATAGAGAGCAGTGAAATGAAAACTGAACACTCAGACGTAATCACCACATGAGTTAAGACATTTATTTCACTGGTAAATGATACATCAGTTCCCCTTTTGTAGACCGTGGTTCGCCGCTGCTGGACCCACAACCACACTCACCCTTGCACTTCCTCGTCTGACCGGATCAAACGTCCAGACATGACTTCTTTGAGATCGCTGAATGTGTGAACATCACACGGTGAAGGATCTGGGCTGTATGCAGTATGTTGCAGTGTTTCCTGACCGGACGACTGAGTGTATCCTTCGTCCGATTGGCTGTATGGGAGCGAGTATTATTGTGCAAAAGGATGATTCTATCCGCCAGTATTCCTGGGCATTTTGACTTTATGATGTGTCGCAGTTTCTGCAAAGTGTCTTAACAGTGCTGGGCATTGATCATGGTTTCACACTTGAAGAACTCGATGAGGAGTGAGCCCCTCCAGTCGAAGAATAAGGTCGTCATGACCTTATCGGAACTTGTGTGAATGGTTTTGGATTTCTTTGGAAGGGGAGTTGTGGGGTCTTGCACAAACGCGCCCGTTCACACGGTGCCAATCAAACGAAAACTACACTTCAGCGATTTAGTTGAAAAACTCTGCAACATCCTCTGAACAGCCTCGATTTTTCACCGTGTGGATGTTCATCTTCGGCGATCTGAAGAAAAGGATGTGTGGACGTCGGTTTCAGTCGGACGAGGAAGTGCAAGAGTGGGTGCGTTCGTGGATCCATCAGCGACTGACCGCGTTCTGTCAAACAGGAATAAATCGTCTTGTCTCCCAGTGGAATAAATGTCCTAACGTGTGAAGTGATTACTTTTGAATGGAATCATTCCATGTTGACCTTACAGTGAGTGTTCTGTTTTCACTTGTCTTCCCATCATATTAAATTGCAGAGCTCGAACGCCTCTAGTTCTGTGGAGGTTTACAAGGTTCTGGTATTTCCTGGTGCAAAAGGTGGCCAGCGTTATGTGATCGCCACCTGTTTCCCACTAATACTGCAGGAAAGAAACGCTGCCCCCTACCTGCGGTCAGATCAACAGCCCAGTCATGGGCTTATGCAAGGGAGTTTACTTTTCATAAGCTATGTAACTAACATGGTCCAGTCACGTTAATGTCAGCATCGCCTACGTTCCTCATCAACATGCAATAATCGTACACAGACAGCAGATGGCAGCACTAGCAGTGGAGGGTATATAAAGCATGTTGGGGCAGTCGTTATCATAATGTGAAAATGGAGCGATTTATCTAACGTCCAAAAGGACGTGATCATCGTCTTTCAGGCCAAGGGTGGAAGTATTTCCGAAATGGCTAGTTTGTAAAGTGTTCACATACCATTTTGGTTAAAGTATATTGTACATGGCAAAACGATGCTATTCAGAACTGGCGCTGAGGCAATTGCAGTTCCCCATGGGCTGTAGCTGACAGGGGTAAACGAATGCTGTGGAGATGTTTACAGGCAGACGGATGTGCAACTTCTGAGCAACTAATCACCAAGGCGAAGCAAGTGTCTCTCTCCTCAACGACCGTTCAGCAAACATCGTTACGTATGGGCCTCCACAGCAGATCCCTGGTTCATGTACCCATGCTGACCGCTGTTCATCGGCGACGAAGGCTGCAATTTGCAAGCAATACCGCAACTGCAAGAATACTGACGACAGGTGACCTTTTTTGATGATTCATGTTTTATGCTCCGTCAAACGGATGGCTGTTGCCTTCTACGGCGTGAAACATCCGAAAGCAAACACTGCAAGAATTGTCGGAGCATTATGAACTGGGGAATGTTTTTGTGGCATTTTCTAGGTGGTCCAGTCATTCTGGAATGCACAATGGATCAATAAAGTATGCGTGTCCACCGATACCTGCAGTTTGTTTGTCCTTGGCACGATGGCATCTTCCAGCAGGACAATGCAATGTGGTACACAGCTCACAGTGTACGTGCGTGGTTGAAAGAGCACCAGAATGGGTTTATGGATTTATCGTACTCCCCCATCCAACAAACTCCCCGAATTTAAAACCAATTGAGAATCTTATCAGGCTGTTCGAGCCATACATCCACAGCTGACAATCCTAGCGCAGCTCGCCATAGCTCTGGAATCTTCATGGCTTCACATTCCACCTTCCAGAACCCTCACTGACTCTCTTGTTGACGTCTCGCAGTTGTTTGTAACATGGTAGCAGGAAAGGGAGTAAGGAAGTTCTGAGGTAAGAGTTGCAAGAAGTATTGCTCTGTATTGTACGCGGTGGAACAGCAGCTTAAAGATTTGTCTCTCCTGCCATTTTTAAATACTACCATGAGCCTGCAGTAAGGGGCCACTTGCGACTTTCTAAAACCATCCATAAAATTGATGTGGGTCTTATCTGCACATACTTACACAAGGACGTGTGGAGAGTTTTGGGCAAATCTAAAGCTTGCAATATGGCCAAATCCAATCCCAACAAACTTGAGGGACTCCTCCAGTCTACCTAGGCCGAGGATTCTACAGACTGGCTATTTATTAGGTTGGATCTCCGCTTGTGCACAGGGGACATAAGTAAACTTTTGTAGCTATGGACACTTTTCACATTTCACTCGGTAAATGCCCAGCAACGGTGTAATGGTGGGACTACGAGATTTTTTTCTTTGCTTGGACCTACCGAAATACTAGTTAGCGATAATGCTCCGTCGTTTCTATCTAGGGAGTTCTGTAAATTTTATTTTTAACATGTTGTAACTCATACCACAACCACACCGTGTTATCTTCAGCTGTCTTTCACTGAGAGGATAAGCCGGCCGAAGTGGCCGTGCGGTTCAAGGCGCTGCAGTCTGGAACCGCAAGACCTCTACGGTCGCAGGTTCGAATCCTGCCTCGGGCATGGATGTTTGTAGTGTCCTTAAGTTAGTTAGGTTTAACTAGTTCTAAGTTCTAGGGGACTAATAACCTCAGCAGTTGAGTCCCATAGTGCTCAGAGCCATTTGAACCACTGAGAGGATAACAGTAACCTAAAAGGCACGTTGATTGTCTTTCATTGTTATGCCCAAACTAAAAGGGACTGCTCCTTGCCCTGGTTGAACTTAAGAATTTAACACTGCTAATCACGAAGCTCATGGGACAACTCCAGTTGTCTTAACGTTTTCACGTACCTTAAATTCACCACTGTCCAATCTCTGGTCAAAAACTGACTTACTACCAGAAAAATTACTCGCGAGGCTATTCGGGACAAGTTCAGGAGGGTTACAGATTGTGTCAACCGGAGAGAAGTGGCACGGTACAACTGAGGTCAGCATTCTAGAAATTTTAAGGTTGTGGACTGTGTTCCTTTAGAATTCTGAGGTCATCCCCAGACTGATAAAAAGGAGTCTGGGATATTAATGCTCCACTTTGTAAGGTCTTTTCAAGTGCTCAGGGTGCTGACCCCTACCAGTCTCCTTGTCGAGAACTCTTACTTCAAATGTGAAAGTCAATTATCTCTTTAAACAAAGAAAATTATCGTTGTCAACCAATAAAACAAAACACAAGGCCCCCTCTATCATTTTTCCAATCTTTGAGCTAATCTGTTTATTTCTTATATTAACAATTTCATCACTAATGTAAACCCATTGAAGCACTGCATTTGCTCTAGACAGCATCATTTTGCCATGCACAGTATACCTCAACCACGACGGCATGCGAGCAGTTTTCAAACTTAGCTATTTCGGAAATGCTTTCACCCTTGGCCCAAAAGAAAATGATCATGCCCTTCTGGACGTCAGATAAAACACACCATTTCCTCATTATGACAATGACTGCACTGTTTTCTGTGAGCCCCGACGTACATTACATACAATCCACTGCTGGTGCTTCCACGTACTGTCACTGTATCGTCAAAATTGACATCAAAAATAGGTGGTTGTCACATTAATGAGACTGGACTGTGTTAGTTACATAGTTTACCAAAGGTCAATTCCTCTGTGCAAGCTCATGACTGGGCTGTTGGTCTGACTCCTGGTCCCTGGCCACCATTTACATCCAGGAAAGATTTCCAGCACTCTTTTGATCGCAGACTGATTTCCATGGGCGACGAAAAATCGCAGCCCCCATCTGGGATGAGCCAAGACCTCCAGGGCTGGAGTCTAGTGTTCTATGCAATGAACTACCATGACCATGACACATTCGTGGCACAGTATTTGCCACATGTCTGTGTTAGTGGTACAGGAAAGTATTTACATTTAAATTACACTACTGGCCATTAAAATTGCTACACCACGAAGATGACGTGCTACAGATACGCAATTTAACCGACAGGAAGAAGATGCTGTGATATGCAAATGATTAGTTTTTCAGAGTATTCACACAAGGTTGGCGCCGGTGGCGACACCTACAACGTGCTGACATGAGGAAAGTTTCCAACCGATTTGTCATACACAAACAGCAGTTGACCGGCGTTGCCTGGTGAATCGTTGTTGTGATGCCTCGTGTAAGGAAGAGAAATGCGTACCATCACGTTTCCGAGTTTGATAAAGGTCGGATTGTAGCCTATCGCGATTGCGGTTTATCGTATCGCGACATCGCTGCTCGCGTTGGTCGAGATCCAATGACTGTTAACTGAATATGGAATCGGTGGGTTCAGGAGGGAAATACGGAACGCCGTGCTGGATCCCAACAGCCTCGTGCAGTCGAGATGACAGGCATCTTATCCGCATGGCTGTAACGGATCGTGCAGCCACGTCTCGATCCCTGAGTCAAAAGATGGGGACGTTTGCAAGACAACAACCATCTGCACGAACAGTTCGACGACGTTTGCAGCAGCATGGACTATCAGCTCGGAGACAATGGCTGCGGTTACCCTTAACGCTGCATCACAGACAGGATCGCCTGCGATGGGGTACTCAACGACGAACCTGGGTGCAGGAATGGCAAATCGTCATTTTTGTCGGATGAATCCAGATTCTGTTTACAGCATCATGATGGTCGCATCCGTGTTTGGCAACATCGCGGTGAACGCACATTGGAAGCGTGTATTCGTCATCGCCATACTGGCGTACCCGGCGTGATGGTATGGGGTGCCATTGGTTACACGTCTCCGTCACCTCTTGTTCGCATTGACGGCACTTTGAACAGTGGACGTGACATTTCAGATGTGTTACGACACGTGGCTCTTCCCTTCAGTCGATCCCTGCGAAACCCTACATATCAGCAAGATAATGCACGACCACATGTTGCAGGTCCTGTACGGGCCTTTCTGGATACAGAAAATGTTCGACTGCTGCCCTGGCCAGCACATTCTCCAGATCTCTTAACAATTGTAATCGTCTGGTCAATGGCGGCCGAGCAACTGGCTCGTCACCATACGCCAGTCACTACTCTTGATGAACTGTGGTATCGTGTTGAAGCTGGATGGGCAGCTGTACCTGTACGCGCTATCCAAGCTCTGTTTGACTCAGTGCCCAGGCGCATCAAGGCCGTTATTACGGCAAGAGGTGGTTGTTCTGGGTACTGATTTCTCAGGATCTAAGCACCCAAATTGCGTGAAAATGTAATCACCTGTCAGTTCTAGTATAATATATCTGTCCAATGAATATCCGGTTAATCATCTGCATTTCTTCTTGGTCTAGCAATTTTAATGGCCAATAGTGTATAATTTTATGTAACTGACCTGGTAAATATTTAATATGCTTGCTCCAGACTAAATTCTTACATAACCCATAGGAACTCAGCGAAGCCAATTTATGCTAACTCTGCTTTTTTATAACTTAGGTTTAATATATTTTTCTGATTTGTATAATATGGATTTTGAGATGTTCATTCATTCCATTCCGATGGAGCCACATTTCTAACGAGTGTATTAATAATTCTTGATTTTCAGTAATTAATGCAAATGTACCACCTGATAACAAAACCACCGTGTACATCTGAGTCTGGCCGTAATTAAAAATAGTCATTGTTGTCTCATACACCACACTGTGGAGAGGGACTTTCTGTCTTAACGTCCACGTTTCACAGTCATATGCGGGCAAAACAACTGGCGCTACCGTTATCTTGTATAGCTTCAGATTCGTTTCGGTGCATGCTGTTTTCACTGTTCTTTGAATAGTTCTGCACATTGCCTGGTTTCTTCCTAATTTATTAATTGCATCTCAACAGTAATCATAAGACATATAGCAGCCTAAATAATTAAAATGTTGAACGTGTTCTACAGTTTTGTCATCTAAAATAATCTTTACTATTATTGGGTGTTTGCCATGGAATGCCGTAGTTAGTGAAATCGAAGCAGAAATTTCAAAATTATATTCTTTACAAATAGATATCACTTTGAATATTATGTTCAGTGATTTGTATAATCACTAAGTCTTCAGCAGATGCAAGTACATTTAAAGTGGTCTTTCCTAAAATAATTCTAGGATGTGCCTGATCCTTTCATCTGTGCAGAATATCGTTGATATAAATGTTAAAAAGCGTGGATGATAATAAACACCTGTGTCTTACTCCCTGATTAATAACTACACACATACTCATAAATTAAGGATAATGCTGATACATGGTGAAGCAACGCTCTGGTGGGCGGTTTGTGGGTCTAAATCACCTCGGGATATGACCATGCGGTGCATTTAACCTACGGTCGACGCACGGTGGCGCTGGCAGCAGTCCACATACGCAGAGGTGTCCATGTCTGAGAACGGCGCAGCGTGTAAGTGTGCAGACGTTTTCAGACGTGCTAATGGTGACGGTGTGTTGAAAATGGCTCAAAGAACACGTATTGATGACGTTATGAGGGGTAGAATACTAGGGCGACTGGAGGCTGGTCAAACACAGCAGGTCGTAGCACACAAAGCGTGTGCCACAAAGCGTGATCTCAGGATTATGGCAAGATTCCAGCAAACAGGAAACGTGTCCAGGCGTTACAGTACGGGACGTCCACAGTGTACAACACCACAAGAAGACCGATATCTCACCATCAGTGCCCCCTGACGGCCAGGGAGTACTGCAGGTAGCCTTGCTCGGGATCTTACTGCAGCCACTGAAACGTCATTGGTACAGTGGTCCCAGGTTATGTTCACGAACGAGTCCAGGTATAGTCTGAACAGTGATTCTAGCCGGGTTTTCATCTGGCGTGAACCAGGAACCAGATACCAACCCCTTAATGCCCTTGAAATGGACCTGTATGGAGGTCGTGGTTTGATGGTGTGGGGTGGGATTATGATTCGTGCCCGCACACCCCTGCATGTCTTTGACAGAGGAACTGCAACAGGTGAGGTGTATCGGGACGTCATTTTGCACCAGCCTTTTCAGGGATGCAGCGGGTCTCACCTTACTCCTGATGGATGATAACGCTTGGCCCTTCCGAGCTGCCATCCTGGAAGAGTACCTTGAAACAGAAAATATCAGGCAAGTGGAGTGGCCTGTCTGTGCTCCAGACCTAAACCCCATCGAGCACGTCTGGAATGCCCTCGGTCGACGTATCGCTGCACGTCTTCAAACCCCTAGGACACTTCAGGAGCTCTGACAGGCACTGGCACAAGAATGGGAGGCTATACACCGTATGCTAAACCCGTTGTGCGGATCGTGTACGTGTGCGTGGTGATCATACCCATAGTGATGTCGGGGTATATGCGCAGGAAACAATAGCGCTTTGTAGCACATGTGCTTCGGGACGGTTTTCTCAACTTATCACCAGTACTGTGGACTTACAGATCTGTGTCGTGTGTGTTCCCTATGTGCCTATGCTATTAGAGCCAGTTTTGTGTAGTGCCACGTTGTGTGGGACCACATTCTGCAATTATCCTTAATTTATTACCATGAGTGTATATTTCCGTCACTGTAATTGGGTTGGTTGGTTGATTTGGTGGAGGGGACCAAACAGTGAGCTCATCGGTCCCATCGGATTAGGGAAGAATGGGGGAGGAAATCGGCTGTGCCCTTTCAATGGAACCATCCCAGCATTTGCTTGAAGCGATTTAGGGAAATCATGGAAAACCTGAATCAGAATGGCCGGACGCGGATTTGAACCGTCGACGTCCCGAATGCGAGTCCAGTGTGTTAGCCACTAGGCCACTTCGTTCGGTACTGTAATTGGGTAAACGGAGTCTGAAACTGGTACTATTATACACCGACAGAAAAAAAATAGTACCCCTTTTTAGAGGTTTCCAATTCACTCAAGATTTATTGTTACAAAAGTTCGTATAGCGTACATGAAATGATTTCATTTACAGGTGAATATCACAAGCACTTCTGATGTACCTGGTATCGTCTCAAGCCGAAATACCCATCTTATTGTGTGGTGTAGTCTCCACAGGCTACAGTGCAGGCGCTGACTCCGGCATCCAGTCGATCGTACAGATGGCGAATACTGTCCTCAGATACGTTATAGCACGCCTGCTCGACCTATTCCCGTAGTTCTTTAAGAGTTATTGGTTGACGAGTAGCACGACACGAGCTCCATTGGACAGGTGCTCTATTGGAGACAAGTGAGGAGACCTTGCTGGACAGAGAAGCTGCTGCATGTCTTGCAGAGCATGTTGAGTTTCACGGGTATTGTGTAGGCGAGCATTATCCTGTTGGAACAATACAAATGTTGTAACGTGCCTGTAATTTCGCACCTTACAAGCACTCATCCACATACTTTTGCCGTGAACTACAACCACAATTAGATATCATTTGATAGGTTGTACATCGTACATATGAATATTTAAAGGAGACTGACATTGTCACGTGTGCCTTGTAAATAATTGTTAACTCTTAACTGCATAAAGGTGACGGAGTGTCTTTATTATAAAAACGGCGTAATGAATGATTGCCTACACTAGTAGTGGCTGGAATGCCAGTGGAGATGAAACGGCAGGCAGAACACAAGCTCTGGGTAGAAGGCCCGCACAGGTGTTGGTCCTGCTTAAACACAGGAAGTAGCTAGACGGACGTCGTGGCACCTGAGCTCTGGAGCACAATAGGGTGACGGCCGGCTGCTGTTGTTGGAGGCCCGGAAGGATAACCGGATAATACTTCCGAACTTCGCAAATTTTGGACGCAGGTGAGAGGAACGAAGAAGAGGAACCTCGGAAACCACGCAGGCTCGGTTATTTCCAAGGATTTTTGCTCAGAAGCGTACCATTGTATGAGTATAGGTATTGCCTCGCAAACTTTCCGCGCTGGACGACAAAAGACTAAAATATGGTTGGTCGGCGTTCGCAAGAATCTGTAGAGAGGGAGAATATTCCGTGGTTTCGGGAATGTGATTCGTTTTCGGAATTACGAGGGTGGGGAGCCGAGCCTTGCTGGGAGGGCAGCGGTGGAGAGACGAGGTCTTCCATTGTGAGCGCCCGTGTGTGACGGTCGCTTGATATCAGCTTTGTTGGTATAGACAGACTTGCTGTCTTTGCTTTCAGGAGAGTATATAGTTATAACAGTTAGGCAATGTACGGGTTGGGAACCTATACGATTCTGGACTTCACCTCCGGGTTGGAAGTCCTCGTTGAGTACGCAGCGTTCAGTAATTGGGAGCACTTCCTCTGCCTATATGTACTTACGTTGAGACGTTATCTGAACTCCGTCCTTGTGGTTGAGAGTTCACGTTTCTCGTCTGTGGAACACAGAGAGGAGAAGGCAGTATTAGAAAAAAAAAAAGTTCAAATGTGTGTGAAATCTTATGGGACTTAACTGCTAAGGTCATCAGTCTCTAAGCTTACACACTATTTAACCTAAATTATCCTACGGACAAACACACACACCCATGCCCGAAGGAGGACTCGAGCCTCCGCCGGGACCAGCCGCACAGTCCATGACTGCAGCGCCAGACCGCTCGGCTAATCCCGCGCGGCCGCAGTATTAGAGTATATTACTCGGAGGACCGCCTTATGTCGTCCTAGTGTTTGAAAGAGAGTATTTGTGGCTGGAGTTCTTCCATCGTCGCAGACGAATACGAGAACCATCACTTTGGCGCGCCGGACGCAATACTTACGGTGATATCGCAAATTGCTTCGCTTATTAGGGCTATAAAAGCTAAACAGTTGTGACCACGCTAGTTTATTTCCACTGAGGTTTCTAACAATACCACCATTTGCGAAGTAGGTTAGAAGTCAGATTAATAATGTTGCTCACGCAGCATATGTTCGCTTTATCGGGCAACAACAAACTTATTGACTGTGGATAGTATCGTCAGAATAGAAATAATGAAGTCACTGTAAAAAAGTCATTAATTTTGGCACTTATCTTGAATGGATTCCCACGTAGATTTCGTTGATTCTAGGGTGATTCCACTTTGACTGCTAGAAGGTCCAGATCTGTATTTTAGCAATATTTGAAGACCTGACAAATGCGTTTTTCAGGAATTTCTTAATGATCAAACAGTCACAGATCGGAAGAATGGTATGGTAGAAATAATTTTTGACTTGATGTTCATGCTCCACATTTTTATTAAACTTCTTGTAAATTCACATATACTTCTTCTTAATTGTCACATCATCAAGAAAACAGTTTTGTATCAATCTTCATATATTTAATTTCCGCTTTAACGAAACACAAGACTTGATTGTTCTTTTACAAAGCGAAATAACAACTTAACTTCTACAAAGTGAAACAAAGACTGCTCTGTGCGCATTCGCGCCAAAACGGTTACAAGTAAGTCAAAGATTATGACAGTCTCACAGAAATGAATACACAAAAGAACCATATCACTGTAATATATCGATACATCGGAGTACCTACACATTAATAAAACCAAATATGAATATTGTCACAAAAATATGTCTGTTACTTCGCAGAAAAGTAGTACGATATTACTGGTATCGAGAACTGGAGTTGGAGTGCCGTAATGGTCACGTAAATAAAGAACCAGTACAGGTTCCACACCACCGTAGATCATCTTTGAAGGTAGCGTCTTCTAGTGTTTGGTACGAAGATGATGTCAGTCATTTCGCATTATTGATATTAGGCCGCGTAGTCATAAGGGGCAGAGTTGGGCAATTGATCAGTAATTTTACTTAGGAAATGTAGACTTTGTAATATAAAGGCTTTTTTAATCTGCAATAAATATAATAGCAGGACCAACGTTTATGATTTAGTGGGATTAGTCGCCTTCACCATTCATTTACGTTTAGATTGTAATTTATATAAATAAGAGATTGTAAGATCTGCTTCAGGTGGTAGTCAGACAGGGCCAAATCTTCATTTTAGCCTTTATTATTTTGCGTTGCGCACATTCATTTTTACACCTGCCTGGAGTAGCATCTTGGAACCTTTGCCGGCCGCGGTGGTCTAGCGGGTTCTAGGCGCTCAGTCCGGAACCGCGCCACTGCTACGGTCGCAGGTTCGAATCCTGCCTCGGACATGGATGTGTGTGATGTCCTTAGGTTAGTTAGGTTTAAATAGTTCTAAGTTCTAGGGGACTGATGACCACAGATGTTAAGTCCCATAGTGCTCAGAGCCATTTGAACCATTTGGAACCTTTCTGTTGCAAGAACGCAAAAAAGAACAGATCTAAAAGCTTTTCGCACGTACCGAATGCTGGTTATCGTTTCCTCCAGGAACACCAAAGGGGAACGAGAGTTGTAGCTTATCGCACCTCATACCACAAGACCTGGGGTAGGGCCAGTATGTCTTGGACGAATGCAGTTTACGAGACAACGCTCACGAGGTCTACCTCGTACGTACGAACAACCATCATTTGCTCCGAGGCGGAATCTGTTTTCGTCGCTGAAGACCACAGCGCGCCATTCCGTCTTCCAAATGACCCTCTGATGGCACCAGTCGAGCCACGGTCGTCGATGCTGTGGCGTGAGTGGAAGACGGGCAAGAGCTGTGTGTGCCCGTAGCTCCACAGCTAATAAACGTTTCGCAACAGTTCGTGTTGATACGTCAGGGCTCACCAACCCTCTTACCTGCGCTGTGGTGGCTCTCGATCTGCCACTGCTGCCCTTTGAGTACGACGACCATGGCGGGCGTCTGTGCTGCATGGAGCTCCAGAATGTTCACGAGACCACCGATATCAACAGCGTTGTACGACTGACGCAGCACTTCCAAATTGTGTGACGATTCTCCGAAAGAGCAACCCACCACACGGGGAATCACAGTTCGACTTCTTTCAAGCTTGCTCGGTTGACTGTAGGAAGCGCGAGTATGTCTCCGTGGTATGGTTGTCTGCTTGCCCCACACATTTGCACTACACCGAGTTCTCTGGCTTGACTTCCGCAAGGCGTTCGATACAGTTCCCCACAGTCGTCTAATGAACAAAGTAAGAGCAATTGTGTGATTGGATTGAAGAATTCCTAGATAACAGAACGCAGCATGTCATTCTCAATGGAGGGAAGTCTTCCGAAGTAAGAGTGATTTCAGGCATGCCGCAGGGGAGTGTCGTAGGACCGTTGCTATTCACAATATATATAAATGACCTTGTGGATAACATCGGATGTTCACTGAGGCTTTTTGCGGATGTGCTGTAGTATGTCGAGAAGTTGTAACAATGGAAAATTGTACTGAAATGCAGGAGGATTTGCAACGAATTGACGCATGGTGCAGGGAATGGCAACTGAATCTCATTGTAGACTAGTGTAATGTGCTGTGAATACATAGAAAGAAAGATCCTTTATCATTTAGCTAAAATATAGCAGGTCAGCAGTTAATTCCATAAATTATCTGGGAGTAGGCATTAGGAGTGATTTAAAATGGAATGATGATACAAAGTTGATCGTCTGTAAAGCAGATGCCAGACTGAGATTCATTCAAAGAATCCCAAGGAAATGCAATCCGAAAACAAAGGAAGTAGGTTACAGTACATTTGTTCGCCCACTGCTTGAATATTGCTCACCAGTGTGGGATCCGTGCCAGATGGGGTTGATAGAAGAGATAGAGAAGATCCAACGGAGAGCAGCGCGCTTCGTTACAGGATCATTTAGTAATCACGATAGAGTTACGGAGATGATAGATAAACTGCAGTGGAAGATTCTGCAGGAGAGACGCTCAGTAGCTCGGTACGGGCTTTTGTTGAAGTTTCGAGAACTTACCTTCACCGAAGAGTCAAGTAGTATATTGCTCCCTCGTACGTATATCTCACGAAGAGACTATGAGGATAAAATCAGAGAGATTAGAGCCCACACAGAGGCATACCGACAATCTTTCTTTCCACGAACAATACGAGACTGGAATAGAAAGGAGAACCGATAGAGGTACTCAAAGTACCCTCCGCCACACACCGTCAGGTGGCTTGCGGAGTATGGATGTAGGTGTAAATTTAGATGAGGGTCCCCTATTAAAGGGTAAACACAGCTGGAGCTCTGATAGCTACGCCACTAGGGTGACCGTTGACAGACGACATTGAAACTATTATTAGTACATCTACTATTCCCCAGGCAGCCTATGCAGTCGTCGGGTCAAAATCGGTGTCGTCTTTCGACATGTGCTAATCTTTCTCCGGTAGTGTATAAACTTTTTGTACTTCTTATTATGTCTTGAGAATAGCCCCGTTTAGACAATATATTCCATGATTCGTGCCCGTCTACCTTATCGAAGGCCTTCTCTCTATCTACAAATGCTATATAGGTGGCCAAATTGTATCCTCTTCTTTTCTCTGCTAGCTGTTTCATAGTGAGTACATTGTCAATGCAGGCTCTGAATGGTGAAAACCATTCCGTTCTTCTTGGCTTTAACCGGTTATTTAATATACCAGCGTTAGTTTACAGGTTGAAATTAATGTACCTCTGTAGTTTGTGGGTTTATTTCATTCACCTTTCTTAAATGTAGAAGAGACAGTGGCCGTTAACCATGTATCTGAGATCTTCAGTGTAAGCCAGCAGGTGTTTAATAGATGAAGAAAGTGGGGTTTGAGTAAAAATTCACCATTATTTATGAGTTCTGTGTTTATGCCCTCTGGTCCCTGAGAGTTTTTATTCCTTTGTTTTCTTTATTACTGCTTCTAACTCTCCTAAAGTAAAGAAGTTAATGTTTTTTTACTAATTCCCCAGTCTCAGTCTCTGGATTAGTAGATACGTCTGCCTCATTATGTGTTATCATATCTATTCGTGCATTGTCTTTCTCTGGTTTACTTAAATTCATTAATAGCTTGATAGTAAAGAAATGCAAATACAAACAGAGCATGGGAAAAATATTTAGGCATAAACGCTGGTCTGTGTACCTAAACTGAACGACTTTCTTTTTTATTAAAATCTCAGTTTAGTTTTAGCTATCGACGTCAGAGAAAACAGTAGTGCATTTAAACTCGTCTTTAACGTGATACTAAATCTCTTCCACAAATCGATTTCCCTTTACGAGGGGTTCAGCGTTAGGCGGAGGACACATATCGGTTGCAGTGCACGGCTTGTCGGAGCGGGCTGCGAAAAAGCCATCTGCGCTGGGGAGCACGTGTAGGCGCTAAGTGGAAAATTGCCTGGCGCAACGGGCTCAAACGGTCGGCGTTCACACGCGGCCTTCCAGCGTTGGACGCGTGTGGTCGCCACACTGGCAGAAGCTGGGGCGCCGCTCCCTCCCACCTGGAAGCTCTGGTCCGTACTGCACTGTAACACCACCCAGATGTTAGTCACGGCGCTCTTACTCCTTACTAAGCCGTACTTTGTGTCACTTGAGCAATCGTTCGCGGTATCATGATCATCATCATCATCATCATCATCACCCAGTTGAATTAGTTGGTGATGTGTCTCTGTGAGACGTCGTGCAACGTAGGTTCTCAGACTGTTCTTCCATTTGTCATCTCGAGCTTCCCGTTGCCACCCGAATCCAGCAGTCTTTCAAAGTGTCTGTCCCATCTGTCCGGTGGTCTTCCCCTCAGTCTGTTTTGGTTAACTGGGCTCCAATCTAGTATTTGTTTTGACCAGCTGCCGTCCTTTCTTCTACATCTACATCTACATTTATACTCCCCAAGCCACCCAACGGTGTGTGGCGGAGGGCACTTTACATGGCACTGTCATTACCTCCCTTTTCTGTTCCAGTCGCGTATGGTTCGCGGGAGAACGACTGCCGGAAAGCCTCCATGCGCGCTCGAATCTCTCTAATTTTACATTCGTGATCTCCTCGGGAGGTATAAGTAGGGGAAAGCAATATATTCGATACCTCATCCAGAAACGCACCCTCTCGAATCCTGGATAGCAAGCTACACCGCGATGCAGAGCGCCTGTTTTGCAGAGTCTTCCACTTGAGTTTGCTAAACATCTCACGCTTACCAAATAACCCTGTGAAGAAACGCGCCTCTCTTCTTTGGATCTTCACTATCTCCTCCGTCAACCCGATCTGCTACGGATCCCACACTGACGAGCAATACTCAAGGATAGGTCAAACGAGTGTTTTGTAAGCCACTTCCTTTGTTAGTGGACTACATTTTCTAAGGACTCTCCCAATGAATCTCAATCTGGTACCCGCCTTACCAACAATTAATTTTATATGATCATTCCACTTCAAATCGTTCCGCACGCATACTCTCAGATATTTTACAGAAGTAACTGCTACCAGTGTTTGTCCCGCTATTATATAATCATACAATAAAGAATTCTTCTTTCTATGTATTCGCAATACATTACATTTGTCTATGTTAAGGGCCAGTTGCCACTCCCTGCACCAAGTGCCTATCCACTGCAGATCTTCCTGCATTTCACTACAATTTTCTAATGCTGCAACTTCTCTGTATACTGTAGCATCATCCGCGAATAGCCACAAGGAACTTCCGACACTATCTATTAGGTCATTTATATATATTGTGAAAAGCAATGGTCCCATAACATTCCCCTGTGGCACGCCAGAGGTTACTTTAACGTCTGTAGACGTCTCTCCGTTGAGAACAACATGCTGTGTTCTGTTTGCTAAAAACTCTTCAATCCAGCCACACAGCTGGTCTGATATTCCGTAGGCTCTTACTTTGTTGATCAGGCGACAGTGCGGAACTGTATCGAACGCCTTCCGGAAGTCAAGGAAAATAGCATCTACCTGGGAGCCTGTATCTAATATTTTCTGGGTCTCATGAACAAATAAAGCGAGTTGGGGCTCACACGATCGCTGTTTCCGGAATCCATGTTGAGTCCTACAGAGTAGATTCTGGGTTTCCAGAAACGACATGATACGCGAGCAAAAAACATGTTCTAAAATTCTACAACAGACCGACGTCAGAGATATATGTCTATAGTTTTGCACATCTGCTCGACGACACTTCTTGAAGACTGGGACTACCTGTGCTCTTTTCCAATCATTTGGAACCTTCCGTTCCTCTAGAGACTTGGGGTACACGGCTGTTAGAAGGGGGACAAGTTCTTTCGCGTACTCTGTGTAGAATCGAATTGGTATCGCGTCAGGTCCAGTGGACTTTCCTCTGTTGAGTGATTCCAGTTGCTTTTCTGTTCCTTGGACACTTATTTCGATGTCAGCCATTTTTTCGTTTGTCCGAGGATTTAGAGAAGGAACTGCAGTCCGCTCTTCCTCTGTGAAACAGCTTTGGAAAAAGGTGTTTAGTATTTCAGCTTTACGCGTGTCATCCTCTGTTTCAATGCCATCATCATCCCGGAGTGTCTGGATATGCTGTTTCGGGCGAAATGTTCCGCCCACAGCCATTTCAAGCATTTACAGTTCCCAATATGTCACTGAACTTTGTTATGGTCTGATATGCACTACTTTCTTTCTGTTTTTGTGTGTCCAGCCCAGTATCGACCTTTCCATTCCTCTTTTACCTGCTATGAGTTTTCCAACAAACTCAGGTGAAAATGGCGTTGAAAAAAATCGATATAACTGAAAACCGGTTTTTCAGCGATAACCGCCATCCCTACGGTGCAATGTCACAATGTCCCCATTACGTTGGATGTGTCAGCCGTGGTCATAATAGTGTTCTATGCAGTTGTGAGAACATTATGCTGGAGCTAAGCGAATTGTGGGCGAATTGTTGGTGCTCCCATGGTGGGTGCTTTGGTAACCAAGGAAGTCAAGTGTTTGGTGTTTCGAGAGGCACCATTTGGAAGAGTTGTACCGTACACAGAAACAGCAGAAAAACATCATCCGTTAAGTCACAACGTGAACGAAACTGTGTGTTGAGCGATTGTGACAGACGGTCACTGAAGAGCATTGTGACGAAAAATAAGAAAACGACAGCTGCAAAAGTCACTGGAGAACTGAAAGTCGCACTCGCGAACCAAGTCAGCAGAAAAACAACACGAAGTGAGCTCCATAAGCGGGGAACTGCAAGGAGAGTAGGAATTCTAAAATCACTCACTTGTGAAAATGTACTGCCGAAGCTATGAAACCTGGACTGTGGAGCAATGGAAGAAAGTTCTTTGGTTGGATGAGTATTGTTCCACACTGTTTCCAACTTCTGGCCGAGTTTATGCCCCAAGAGTGAAACATGGCGCGGCTTCGGTGATGATTTGCGCAGATATATCGTGGTAATGCGTGTGTCCGGTTTGTAATATTATTGGTATTTCCGTCCTATGAAAGCTTTCAGTATTCTTTGAAAGACATTTGTTTTGTATAATTTACATAACTGTAAAGATGCGCATCTAGCGCGGACGCTAATACATCGATTGCGCAGTCAAAGAAACATTTTAACAGAAGCTGAACTGTCGTTCCGCTTCGATTTAAATAAAAGATGACAGTAAAAAAAAAAAAAACTTTTGTAGATCTTCAGATTTTTAATGTGCTTCTGCTTGTGGTGTGAAAGCGTGGAGAAGGTCGACTTTAAGCTAAAAAAGTGAGCGGTCTTGCCAGCGTGCAGACAACATAATTAATTAATAACATTAAAGTAATTTATGTTCGAGACTGTAATTCAGCAAGTTATTGTTATCGGAGGTGTTGAACAGTGCAAGAATTATCTTCAACGAAAGGAGAAAAGTAGTGACTATAATTTGTGACAAAAACGTGAACCAAGGAGACAGCACAGGACAGGCTGAAATCTGATCGCACCATACTGTTAGAAAAGTAATGATGTAAGTTGTATTGTTTATAAATAAGCCCTAATTTGCTAGTGAGAATTGTTTGAATATATTTAGTGTTTACCAGACTTCTTATCCTGTTCTTTTCCTTTATACTTTTTTATCCTCCGTGTCATATTATTTTTATAAATGTCAAACAGCCTTTACTACAGCAGAGAATACTGCGGCATCCTGGTCGTAGACAGAAGGCCGCTCCTTGTCATCTATACAACTCATAGCTGCCCCATTTATTAATGATTTCATTTGCAAAAGCAATTTTTTTTCTACTATTCATTGTTAAAGGTCCCTTAGGTAATTATAAAATTCATACTGATTACGTAAAGAAATCCGGGTTGTTCTTTTCCAAATAATAGAAGTCTTTGCGTAGTCAGAAACTAGCCTCCTTCTGACAACGATCAGGAGCCGACCAGAAGACGGACGTCTTCGACCGCTTTCGTGTGTCCTGTGGCAAAGCTGTGCCAAACTGGGAACACGACATTCTAGTATGAAACACAGATTTAAATTGAAAGAATTGAGATATATTTAATAGTAATAATAATTTTTTTTTCATACTAGATGTGGCGCCCGAACAGGGACCTGATAAAAAATTTTAATCTGTTCTGTTATTGTTTCATGACATCATCCGGTGGACATCGGGAAGCCGTAAAGGAAGTACTGAACGAAATCGAGGAAGGATAAAAAACAAAGAGAAAAATTCGAAAAATAACAGCAGTGCGCAAAACGACTGATGTAAGTACGGTTTTCATTACGCATAAAATCTCACGTCTTGCATAAAAAAAACTGATTTCCGGAATTTCTTTCCTTACTGCTTTATTTTATCCTATCGCTGTTATTTCCTTGCAGAATTGCTTATTTACGTAGTTAGAATTCATTTCTGATCATCTCTTCATGCAAAGTTTATTTGTTAGTATTATGAGCATCTTCATTGTTGCTACGGTTAAGAACACAAGATGGATGCCATAATAGCAGGATTCAGTGTCTAGTAGGTGTTTGTCACTTATTTTCAAAGTTAGGTGCCATCTTGTCTTCTACCCGGTATAGCTCGGCAATTGTCACCTACCGCGGGGTGACGTTTGACTATCAGCGCGCGCATCTGAGAGTTGACGATCGGCGTACCGCGAAATATTTCTTTGAGCAGTTACGTCACAAACTTGAAAATAAACATGGCTGATGACAAAGGAAAGCCGACAAACAGTCTGGATGACGGTGATGACACAGTTGTCAAGTCATACCCACTACGTTCGCGAACGGAAACAGGCAGACCCGAATCGCGAATGGAGACAACGGTAGACGATGATGGTGTGCGTGACGTATCGTCACAGCAATCATCGTCACAGCAAGCGGGAGAAAATTTGATGGTTGAAATGATGAGAATTTTTTTTCAAGAAAGAGAACAGGAGAAACGGGAAAGGGAAGCTTATAAATTACAAAAACAACGAGATAGACAAGAAAGGGAACAAAAAGAAAGGGAAAAGGAACGGCAGACAGAGCGAAAATGGTTTGACCTGAATACCATGATTGGTACAATGAAAAATAGGTTAGATAATATTGATGCCAACTTAGAGGCAAGAATTAGGACAGTCACGGTGGAATATATCTCGGAATTAAGTAGTAAAGTTAATGAAAGGATAGAAGGTATTCTGCAGAAGGTAGATGCATGTGAGAGCACAGTAGGTAACGTGCACAAAGACCTCAAAGTACAAATCGAAAGTTGCCAGGCAGTTACAACAGAAGTTTCAAAAAAGTCCGCTGAGGTCGGAGCTAAAGTAAACAAGCTTGCAGACAATGTCGTCACTCTGCAAGGCCAGGTCAATGACCTGACACAGGCGCTATCCGAAATAAACATTGAAAAGAGGGTGAATGATGCTGCAGCCAACGTACGTTCCACGATAGGAAAAGAATTTGTAGAATGGGTCGAGACTAAGGAACAGTACATAGAAAACAAGGTTCAACACGACTTAAAAGAAGCCGTTAAGTCAGCCACAGTTGAAGTTTTAGCTGCTCCAGGTACATCAGGAGATACGATTCTCACTGAATTAGGAGAGATTCGTAGAGTTTTTCACCGAGATCTTCCCGAGTGGAAACGACACCTCACTGAGGAAATCGAGCAGTTGAAACGACAAGTCAATGATTTTCCTAATGACAATAGAAGTGAGCATTCACACTTGCTTTCTTCAGAACATGAATACAATAATAATCCCGTGTCTCGTGTAGAATTCTCTCCACTTGTACATGGACACAGTAGTAAGAATCCTTTAGTACGCAACCAGAATGATCAAGTAACTCTTGTCGAGCTCATGAAAGAAGAAAGCGTTCTCAAGCACCGCGTATTCCAGCCTTTTCTGCCAGAGAAACGCAACATCCACCCAATGGTTTTTCTGAAGTCATTTAATGGTGTTTTTCCTGAGAGCTGGGATGACAAGCAACGTATGCGCTTTATAGTAGGTTACATTCAAGGAGAGGGTTCTGTCTGGGGAACAGAAGTAATTGACAGATGTAATAATTACGCTGACTTCGAAAAGCAATTTCTGAACATATTCTGGAGTTCAGGCATACAACAACGCCTTAGAAAGGAAGTATATAATGCTGAACCGTTTAACACGAGAAGTGCTGGTCTCCGTAGGTACTTCGAGAAATACCTGAAAAAAATACAATATTGGGACACGCCCATTTCCACGAAGGACGTAATTATGATCCTTAAGTCAAAGCTACCGGTATCAATCAGGGAGAAGTTAGTAAATGTCAGTGACGACGACACGGAGGCTTTTCTGTCAGTACTTGACAACCTTGACATGATTCAAGAAGACGTGCGTGCTAGTGCGCGGAGTAATTGTAATCTTGGCCTGCACACTACACAGCCGCACGGAGTAGGCGCAGACTCAGGTATGTCATACCAACCCAACAACAGTAAAGGACACGACGTTCCGTGCGATAATAACAACTACTATCGCCGTAACGGGAAGCAGAAACATAAATTCCAGGATCAAAACAGGTACCACCCCATATACCAGACAACACCACAGCAATACGGTAATTCACCAGTTAATTACAATGATCGCTATCACTACAATAACGATCGCCAAAATAATAATAATTTCAATGGAAAAGGACGTTGGATTAACACCAACAGTCAACAGCAGTATGGTAACCAGCCTAGATTCCAGCACTGTTCTCAAGGGAGAAATCCTCCAGATCCTTCCAAGCAATACAAACAACAGTATGCTCCAAACTTTAGGAATAGTCCTCCGCCTTTTACCAACTATCAAAGTCAAAATCATGAACCTCAAAATTCTCGCATCTATTATGCCCGAGCAAACCCGCCAACACACATCATCTCGACTGAAATTCCGGCAAATAGCTCGCAACTTAGGTGGAATACGGAAGCAAACTTCGTACCGAGCGTACCGCCCTGTACTTCAAAGGTAACTGTGAGCGAAATTCAATCTAATGATCATGCGGAAAACTAAAAGCACACTTTGACCGGTTTCACACCTTCAGAACTAATCTCCAGGCAAAAGGAAAGCAATGAATGGACTGATCCCATCCCCAAGATAGAAGGTCCAGAAGTCAACCTAGATAATAAGTTAAGACAAGCCCTGATCTCTCTCACAACTCATGCCAATTTAAGAAAAAAGGCATTTGACAAGCATGTCAATAAAGTTCTGTCGTATCGCCTGAACGAGCGTGTTCTTCTGAGGACACACTTCAAACCATCTCTCATCTTACGTAAAAATCGTAAGTGGCAACACTTATACGAAGGACCGTTTGTTATAGTCAGGAAGCCACATATTGGTTGTTACGTGTTGGCAGATCCAGTTAGTGGACGAATAAAAGGACTTTACCACCATGTAGACCTAAAGAAGTACCATGAAAAACGTTTAAAAAAATATCATTTATTATGTTAAGCTGCAACTTGAAACAAGAGTGTGATCTGTTTAGAAAGTATGTGAATCAACAGCATGTACATGTATTCTGCAGGTGACGTAATCATTTGAGTGAGGTGGACATGAAGTAATGATGGAGCTTGAAAGATATGAACTGATTGAAGAAGGTACTCTACGGATTTGGAAAATAAGATTTGCTTTAGTTTTAAGGTAGTTTTAAGTTTCTTGAGCACGAGAAGACTGCAGTCGTTGAATTGAGTAAGGGATGTGCCAAAGTGCCACCTGCTGCTTTAGTTTTAAGTTATGGCAAATCTCCTTTTTACCAAGTAGTAAAGGTTTTCTTTAAATCCCTCATTCAGACCAGAATGTCCGTATATGTGAAGTATTAACCTAAGTTAAGCCTTCAAAGGATTGATATTTTAAGTCGCTAGAACCATGTACGATGAAAAACTGATACATTGTAATCTGTAGATTACACCGAGTATAAGCAGCAACATATAGTTAATGTACAAACAAATGAATAATGGTACCCGCAACTGGAGAGCAACTTTAATTTATTTATTACTATGAGTAAACCAGTTAAGAAATTTGCATTTATAATAAGAATTAGGTCCTGTATTGGAGAAACTTAGAGAGACTATTCCTATGTCACGAGTATTATACAGAAACCTTCGATATTAAGACACCTAGTTGAGGACTGAGATAATCTGCTTATATTCTTCTGCTATGTCCGCATGCCGTGATGTTGAGATATATTTGAAGATGCTTTGGAAGCGGATTTGTGCGACATTTTAATACTGAAGTCAAGTTATGCCACGTGGATGACACTAAAAACGATGGAGCCGAAGAATGAATTTGCTCAACTGATTATTTCACCTGTTATCTATCTTCGTATCTTTCATTTCCTTGCACTATCCTATTGTAGTTTTCTTCTTTAGCATTATTACCTTTCTACCCTACCCGGTAGGGGAAGAAATTTGGAAATTGGTTCAAAAGACTTGACGTGTGTATGTTGTGTGTATTGACGATCGTGGCTCGTTGGTTAATGCGTATCTGCGGTTACTTATCGGAACGTGATGTAAATCTGATTTGCTGTGAGAAAAAGCATCCCAGGAAATAGGAATAATTTTCCCGATTTCTGTTAGATGAAGTTTTGAACGTGAACTGTTCGGCACGCCAAAGTGGGTATATTTACTGATTATTGATGTAACCGAATAAATGAACAAAAAAAAGAAAAGGGGGCTGTTATAGAACAATAAGAAAAGGAAAAGAATCAGATTTAAAATATATGTAAAATCTAACGTGCTTCAGAAGCATCATTCAGAATAGCAAACACGTTTTTCGTTAGGTCTTGGACAGTAATAAAAAAAACCATGAATATTTTGTAAATGATCCTTTCATGATAAGTAATTTTAGCATTACCTGTGCTAATCTGTGGTATAGAGAGACCTATATGGACACGTATGGATTGCTGCGTGTGACTCAGTGACAAAATAATGGACACGTGTGTAAAATCGTAATTTGACACATGTATGGACACGAAAAACTAGTTATCTCTTGTGTGAATCAAAACTGTAATAAACTTATGGACACGAGTGATGTTCCGCGTGTGAGGTAGCATTTCAAGTATTCTCACGCTATAACGACGATACAGTGGCTATCAGTCAAAGGATAGACAAGCTATTGTACTCACTGCAATAGGTGACAGTAGTCATTTTCATCGATGACTGTTCTTCGTCGCTGGTGCAGTCAATTTACCGTCCAGGTTGACCATGCTACCTTGACGAGCTGCTCCAGTACCCATGATTCAACAAAGTGCAGAAGTTATGATGCGATTGGTAGCCACTGAACTATCTGCCTCGTGCAGGACGCGGACTGCCAACGCTGTTAAACCGCCAGTTCGTTACCACGTGACTGTGAAGCACAGTGGCAACATCCAATGACTGCTCGCCGGCCCGTACTCAACAATAAGCACTCCTCTCCATAACGGGCGCGAGCGTGCTCCAGATTTGAGATGAAAATGGACATAAAAATAATAAATCGTTGATAAACTACGCACGATTTTACCATATTTACATGAAAAGGACACTAATGATGACTTTTCCTTAACTACGAAAATTTCTACAGCGATATTGCTAAATACATTGGTTAAGAAAGACCTATACAAGACGAAACGTGCTTTGCTAATATTTGCTAACGAAAGAATATAAAACGTAGACACAAAATATGAATAATATACAATGTATATGTACATAGTCTATGTAGTAATTTTTATTGTCTTAAATTCTTACTCTATATTCCCTTAGATTAAGATGCTAGTTAATGAGCAAGTCCTGATACAGATTTTTTTTCTGTATTTTCATGTGCTGAAACATGAAATGGAATGAGATTAAGACAGCTACCAAACTGACTCATTCGTCATTTAACCAGTCATCAACTTTCCTGATTCCCGACATGACCCGATGGATCGTCGAGTCAAGAAATACCATTTCCCGCTTCTCATAGTGAAATTCCCAGTGTTTTCCACCAGAATGTGAAAAGGTAATCCCCAGTTTTAGTGCAGTGAAAAGTGACAGGTTATGAAAGAATTCCCCTGTGAAAATCATCCGAGTTCATGGGAAATACTACCAACTACAAAGTGAAGAGTGATGTCGCTACGAGAAAGACTGATAAAGTTTTATGTTCTGTTCACAATTGGCGGAAATGCACCAATACTGTAATAGAATTTTTTTCTTATTGTCAATATTTATGTATATTTGTATCTGTATGTGTATTTAATTTGTACTTGTATCTATGTTAGTATTTCAATGTTTCAATTGACTGAATGAGAGTAATTCTTGAGAACACGAAAAAAAAGGAACCTATGTAAAATCCTTGAACACTTATGATGGCATCATGCCACAACCAAGTTTGTTAATGATCAAGCAACTGTGAGTAGCTTTGACGACTTAGTGTGAAACGTATATAATTCTATGTGCCTTATGTTATGTTTGTTTTGCTCCATACAAGGAGAGATTCTTAAATACTTCATTCACTAAGTACGTGAATCCAATAATATTGCAACTGCGCGTGAGTCGTAACGATCTTTCAGACTCATTACTCCTCACGCGGGAAGCGATGTAATATTATTGGTATTTCCGTCCTATGAAAGCTTTCAGTATTCTTTGAAAGACATTTGTTTTGTATAATTTACATAACTGTAAAGATGCGCATCTAGCGCGGACGCTAATACATCGATTGCGCAGTCAAAGAAACATTTTAACAGAAGCTGAACTGTCGTTCCGCTTCGATTTAAATAAAAGATGACAGTAAAAAAAAAACTTTTGTAGATCTTCAGATTTTTAATGTGCTTCTGCTTGTGGTGTGAAAGCGTGGAGAAGGTCGACTTTAAGCTAAAAAAGTGAGCGGTCTTGCCAGCGTGCAGACAACATAATTAATTAATAACATTAAAGTAATTTATGTTCGAGACTGTAATTCAGCAAGTTATTGTTATCGGAGGTGTTGAACAGTGCAAGAATTATCTTCAACGAAAGGAGAAAAGTAGTGACTATAATTTGTGACAAAAACGTGAACCAAGGAGACAGCACAGGACAGGCTGAAATCTGATCGCACCATACTGTTAGAAAAGTAATGATGTAAGTTGTATTGTTTATAAATAAGCCCTAATTTGCTAGTGAGAATTGTTTGAATATATTTAGTGTTTACCAGACTTCTTATTCTGTTCTTTTCCTTTATACTTTTTTATCCTCCGTGCCATATTATTTTTATAAATGTCAAACAGCCTTTACTACAGCAGAGAATACTGCGGCATCCTGGTCGTAGACAGAAGGCCGCTCCTTGTCATCTATACAACTCATAGCTGCCCCATTCATTAATGATTTCATTTGCAAAAGCAATTTTTTTTTTCTACTATTCATTGTTAAAGGTCCCTTAGGTAATTATAAAATTCATACTGATTACGTAAAGAAATCCGGGTTGTTCTTTTCCAAATAATAGAAGTCTTTGCGTAATCAGAAACTAGCCTCCTTCTGACAACGATCAGGAGCCGACCAGAAGACGGACGTCTTCGACCGCTTTCGTGTGTCCTGTGGCAAAGCTGTGCCAAACTGGGAACACGACATTCTAGTATGAAACACAGATTTAAATTGAAAGAATTGAGATATATTTAATAGTAATAATAATTTTTTTTCATACTAGAGGTTGTTACAATGCAATGTCTCATTACTGCTAAAGAATCTGTGACCGTTTTGTCTGATTAGGTCCACCCCATGGTACAATGTTCGTTTCCCAATGGTGATTATGCGTTTCCAAGAGGATAGGATTGCCGTTTAGCACTGGTTTTGTGCGAGTGCGAGGATGAATTGTCGTATATCCTCTGACCACCACTGTCACCAGGTCTTAGTATTACTGAATCTTTGGTATCTGCTTTAGACGGAAGGGTACGTAATCGCTATCCACCTGCATCATCGACTATGAAGATTGCCTGCTTAGCTGAGTGGTTAGCTAGCACGGTAGCTCAGCGTGTTCGGTCAAAGTGTAAGCTCCCCTCTGTAATAAAAGAAACTGAGTTAATCGATCAACGACGAATTAAGCAGGTGTCTTACGACCTCCGCCCCGAGCAGATGCAACGAACGAAAGCGAACAAAATGAGATTAAAAAAAAAAAGTGGTTACGTTCTGGCCTCCAATGCAGCGGGCCCGGGTTCGGTTCCCAGCCGGGATGAAGATTTTTCTCCGTTCGTGGACTGGGTGTTGTGTTGTCGTCATCATCATTTGATCCTCATCACCGGTCCAATGTGGCGTCCACTGAAATAGGACTTGCACTCGGCGGCCGAACTTCCTTGGAGAGGGCCTCCGGGCCATCAATGCCACACGCTCATTTTTTATCTATTACGAAGTGGAGATCGCTTAGGCAATCAGAAGACGTACCAATTGATACATCTTTCTGGAAAAAAGACGTACCAATTGATACATCTTTCTGGAAAATTCATACTATCTTCTTTATCTATTATGCTTCAGTTTTAAAGCATCTGACAGAAAGTAAAAAAACTCCAATGATATTGGTCCTGCTCACAGCGGTTTTCCAGTCTTTATTTGCATATGACACACTTTACAAGCGTTTCTTTCCCTTCTAGCTGTCCGCGAAAAATTGCGAACATGGCTACCGACGTGTAACTTTTTTCTGTTTTTGCGATGAACAAATACAGCTGACAAGTTAGAACTACTGCCATCATCCAAATGTTTTTATTCATTTCGTACTTTGTGTTCTGCCGGAGACCGTCAACGATTTTCCCAGCGCTGCAACAATTTGAATCTGTGTTCCTACAGTCACAGTTATACTGCTTCAAGTGCGGAAAGCGTTGCTTTGAGAGCATATGGAAATAAACCTGGAAACCAAAAGGAAATAAAAATTTTGCATTCGCGGTTTTTTGTGGTCTCTGACTGATAAACGACGGAACTCTGCACGAACACCGAAAATTTAAACTGTTGTGCACAATACCCGGAGAGGGAACCGCATCATTACCAGCTACTCGACCTGTAAGGAGCTTATCGTTTCGTGTGATATCTATTGCAAGCAAAAATGCAAAATCTAGAGACACTGGACTTTTATCACATTTAGCTACAGAAACCTATTACCAGACACCCAGGCATTTCTTATTTTAGATGTATATTTTGTATAATTAGCCATCAGGAAGAAACGTTGAAGGACATTGGAGGATATTGAGCGATTAACGGCTCTTGTAGCATATCATTTTAAAATTCACCGCAATTTAACGGGATTTTCCCCATACAGGGAATTTCATGTATAGCAGCTTCTTCTAAAGTAATTAATTAATTATACAAGGTAAGCTTTCAGGACTGATACTGGCAACCTTAAAACATTAGAGTTAATAGGCCGTGTTCGATGTATAAAACTTTCTCCTAACGTTTATCTCCGACTGCGGGAGACATCTTCAGGGGTAAAGTAGCGAACTGCAACCAGAATTCGAGGGAGCGCCGGATATATGGGCATGTAGAGGGCACCACCGTTCATCACGTGATGTCGGGTACGAGATTATCTGTGGTAGTGCCAACACCCACGACTGAAAGTAATCGATCGTCATTCTTACGTTGCAATGTTGACTTCCTAATTTAACACCTTCATCTTTTCTGTTGAAAATGTTACGGTGTTTATAAATCTCAATAGCCTCTCTATATATTTTTTTCAGTCATCAGTCTTCTGACTGGTCTGATGCAGTTCGCCACGAATTCCTCTCCTGTGCCAACCTCTGCGTCTCAGAGTAGCACTTGCAAGCTGCGTCCTCAATTATTTGTTGAATGTATTGCAGTCTCTGTCTTTCTCTACAGCTCTTACCCTCTGCATCTCCCTCTAGTACCATGGGAGTCATTCTCTGATTCTTAACAGATGTCGTATAATTCTGTCCCTTTTACTTGTCAGTGTTTTCCAAATATTCCTTTCTTCTCTGATTCTGCGCAGAACCTCCTGATTCCTTACCTTATCAGTCTACCGAATTTTCAACGTTCGTTTGTAGTACCACATCTCAGATGCTTCGATTCTCTACTGTTTCGGTATCCTACAGTCCATGTTTCACTACCATATCATGTTGCGCTCCAATCGTACATTCTCAGAAATTTCTTTCTCGCGTTAAGGCCTATGTTTGATACTAGTACACTTCTGTTGGCCAGGAATGCCCTTTTTGCCACTGGTAGTCCGCTTTTGATGTCCTCCTTGCTCCGTCCGTCATTGGTTACTTTGCCGCCTAGGTAGTAGAATGCTTTAATTTTATGTACTTCGTGACTGTCAATCCTGATATTAAGTTTCTCGCTGTTTTCATTTCTACTACTTCCCGTTACTTTCGTATTTCTTCGATTTCTTTCAGTCCATATTATATATTCATTAGACTGTTCATTACATCCAGGAGATCATGTAATTCTTCTTCACTTTAGCAATGTCATCAGTGAATAGCATCATAGATATCATTTCATCTTGAATTTTAATCCCACTCCTGAACCTTTCTTTTATTTCCATTATTGCTTCTTCGATGTACAGATTCAACAATAGGGAGGGAAAGACTGCATCCCTGTCTTACACCATTTTTAATCCGAGCACTTCGTTCTTGGTCGTCCAGTCTTATTATTCCCTCTTGGCTCTTGTACATATTGTATCTCACCGGTCTCTTATTTTTCTCCATATTTTTCTCAGAGTTTCGAAGATCTTGCACCATTTGGCTTCGTCGAACGCCTTTTCCAGATGCACAAATCCTATGAACGTGTCTTCACTTTTCTTTAGTCTTGCTTCCATTATCAACCGCCACGTCATAATTACCTCTCTGGTGCCTTTACCTTTCCTAAAGCCAAACTTATCGTCATCTAACACATCCTCAATTTTGTTTTCCATTCTTCTGTATGTTATTCTTGTCAGCTCTTGCAGTCTTCGGAATTGTGTGAATGATATTTTTCCGAAAGTCAGATGGTATGTTGCCAGACTACACACCAACGTGAATAGTTGTTTTGTTGCCACTGCCCCCAGTGATTTTAGAAATTTTGATGGAATGTTATCTATCCCTTCTGCCTTATGTGATCATAAGTGTTCCAAAGCTCTCTTAAATTCTGATTCTAGTACCGGATCCCCTATCTCTTCTAAACAGACTCCTGTTTTTTCTTCTGTTATATTAGACAAACCTTCCCGCTCATACAGGTGTTCAATTTTCCGTCCATCCGCTCTGTCCTCTGCATTTAACAGTGGAACTCCCGTTGCACTCTTAATGTTACCACCCTCGCTTTTAATTTTACCGAAGGTTGTTTTGACTTTCCTGTATGCTGAGTCAGTCCTCCTCTATAAATACGGGATGATAATGCGATGTTTTCGACGTGACACTCATAGCAGTGAATTTTATTTCAGCATCACCCTCTTGATAAAGATGTTCCGCTAAAGTCGATTGATCCGTATGTCCCAGATGGCAGTTTCTCTTGTGTTCAACCAGACGGTTGTTGACACTTCTTTTTGTAGTACCTATACAAAACATTCCACTACTACAAGGAATTTTATGTACATCTGGTGTAGCCAAAAGGTGTCGTATATATTTGGCAGATCTTAAAACATTGTTCTATCTTCCAGGTGGGTCTGAAAGTGGTTTCCACACCATATTTGCTCAACACTTTTCCACTGCGAGCTGTAATCGTTCTGATGAAGGGAAGGAAAACTTTCTCTTTCGTCAGCTGTCGTTCCTCGTCGAATCTGATTCTCTCCCTAGGGCGTGGGTCTTGATCTATCTTCCTTTTAGAATAATCATTCTTCTTGAATATCGACCGTAGATTTTCAAGTCGATTCACAAGTTTTGTGCGCCCTGTTCAGAAATGTTTTAGTTATCTGATTAGGATGAGATATAAGGACTGATCCTGCCGTAATATTTCACTGCGTCGGACATGCTAACAGCGCGATTTATCCTTAAGAATTGTTGCATGTGGAGGGCTACGTTGACCAGCTCGTAAAGAGATGGTCCTACACACCAGCGAGTTCCCTAATTACCCATTAAGAAAGCGGATTACTTCGTATCTTGTAAAGCTGTCTAGGTGTCCCCGATGGTCTTCTTCTCCACTGGTCGTGGGGCTGAACACGCATACAATCAACTGCGACAGATAAAATGGAAAGCGGAAAAGTCTCAGCGCTACTTCAATGAATGCCTTGAAACGAAACGATGACATATTTTTTTAAAATAAAACTAAGTAAGTCTTTAGAGCCATTCCAACGGCAGTACTTGAATCTAAGTTCTCGGAATCTAATCTTTACTTATTGAGCACCATTGCAAGCTCAGAAAAATCTCCACATGATTTTAATAACCAAAGGAAACTGCACACGCGCGAGATAGAACATAAACGTTTTCCAAGGCGGAATAATGCTTTCACTTAAGCTAAAGAACGTAAAATACCCACTTGTAGGAAGTACATGTTGTCGGCCTGAATGCCACAATCTGATTAAAACTACTTGATAGTTGACTAACGCCTGTCACTTGTGGCTGTAGTGCTACAGTGTTGCCACATCAGCTGCTGGCTGCGGCTCCCGCTCGGTTATAGGCGACAAACCAACAAGGCGGGTCACTCCACAAATGCCGTTAATGTGTAACGCGGAGCAATGTTGGCAGCGGCCATCGTGAGGTATTACGGAAATGAGAGATGGTCTGTCGACAGCTGATATCAAGTGACCAATAAACTGCAGCAGATAACGCGTATTGCGACCCTGAATTTGAACTCATGTGCTAACCTAACCACAATCTCGTGATGTGTATCCGAGAAAAGTGCGGTCAACCATCTACGGCAGAATTAAAATCACTATCGTTTTATTCACGGTGTTTAAGGCTAACCTCTACAGTCCACCTCAGAAAAATTTCAGTTTCACCGGTGGAAGCAAACTGTTATTTCTCGCTATTATTGGTTACCTGACTGAAACTATCCTCATACAGGCTATTCGAGCTGCTGCGTTTCCAAGCGATGAGCAGTCCTCGTTGGCACTTGCTTGCAGATTATAGGTGATACAAGATGAAAATGACTTGGCGAAGTATTAGATATAAAAAATTACATTTAAGCCAACTAACTGAATAAAATAATAATCAGTATTTTGATTAGATTTCGAAATAAAAAAATATTCACTGCATTTGACGAGATTAGAACCTAAAACCTTTCACACGGTATAATACTCTAAAAATTCGGCTTCATGCAATGTCATCACAGTCGCTCAAGAAAGTTATAACTAAGCATTACTTGTTTAATCATAATGAAATTCCTTACACATCTTTAATGTAAATGCTCAGTATATATTTTCTTGAGTAGCATACAATATATTTTCAATTTCTTTCTTCCAGTAATCTCGATAGCAAAATTACAATTATTCAATGCGGCTATTCGGCACGGAGAAGATCCTGGAAGTCCTCTCAACACACCAGAGAGAATATTACAAAGAGTAATTATTCGCTTATGGAATAGTAATAGTACTGTACTACTTTGCGCATCGATTCTGTGAGTATATAGATGGTCTAGTAGGAAACGTAATTCACTCATAGAATTGTGCAGGGATAGTTAGTAGAATGTAAAGAGATATTACATTATCATGTGTGATGAAACACGAAATAAAAGGAAGATCCCAGGATTCGGGATCCAAACACACCAAGAAAGAAAGAAATTGCAAGTGAACTAAGTGTTTTAGCAGTCTGGTAACGGCGAACGGTTCGTGCGTGACGATGAGGGCTCTGATTGGAGGAAACCAGCTACAACGAGTGTAGTGTCAATTATAAAGTAATTTTAATCAGAGTGTAGTCGAAGACTGTGCTCCTGACGAGTTAGTTTCATTGTTTCGCGCCTGCTTGCACAGGGCGCGTTTCTGATTGGTCGGTTTAGTCGGACAATGACTGATAACACCATATAAAATTGTAATTGAAATGTGAGTATGATTTCAGAGTTACTGAAATCATGTTTAGGAAGCTGTCAATGTGGAAAATGTCTAGCTGGAGTCGTATATAAACATTTAAACAGCTAATTTAAAGAAAAAAACCAACAAAAACGAAGTTCAGCGTTTGTCGCCAAGCCTCGCAATGTGAATCACCATATTCTCTGAATGCTCCATTGCAACATGGCTCCTATCTGCATCTCCGTTCTCACGCTCCATGACCATGGCTTTTTATGGGATGAAGGCTGCTACTGATCTTGACTGCTTGATGACGTATAGCAGCATAAGCCTTTCTGTACTGTATGTTGAAATCTAATAAAATGCTGGTCGACGTGGGCCGTAAATACATGGTGGGTTCGTTCCTTTTAGTAAATTGCGTGAGATCATGAGTTAATGATTCTCATTCTGTTGTATAGTATTTACTGCTATTTCCAGTTTTGTGTACCTCAACGGAAATGCTAAACGCGTTCATCACAAAACTTGGCAGATCAGTGTCATATGTACTTATCAGCACTGCCACTTAGTCATAATTTCAGATCTTAAGGAAAAGTCAGCTAAAAGATGTCTATTTTTACTTTGGAATATGATGGTGTACTTTCTAAATGAAAATTCCTGGCTATCGTTACAGACCAAAAAAGCCCTAATGTTTCGAGAAATATTGAAGAAATAATTTTTTACTTCAAACTATGGAAGAAATGTATGAATACTCTCAAAGATTATAAATGCCTGCGACACATATTTTATCGTAAAACGTAAAAGTATTTTGAGATAAAAAAGTAAATTACATTAAAGTGTGTCATTGTTTTGCCTGTGTTACGAAAAATGTTGACACTGGTGAACTTGCGTTCTGTTGGATCATGTAGATCCTTCCTGTGACAAAATTGTTAAGCAACAAAATTAGTTTTGGTAACATCTGGAACGCCATGTCGCCCGTGAACGCCATTTATTTACGAGAGCTCGGTGGGCTGCAGCGTGCTGAGGCTTGCACGCCGCTGCCAAGATTATTCTTCCGACGACTCGCCTTAATAGGGCCGAAAAGATTGTATTTGCAGCATTGTTCATCTCTGCACCTATCACCCCAAACAGCGATATGTATGCTATCCGAAAGTGTTCAAGAACTATGGTGTATTAGAAGTTCAGAAGGATCAACATGAAGAATTACCTCAATTCTACAGATGATGAATGAAATGACACCTTTAGAAGCAATTCAGCGACTATATACCAAAAATGCTGTTGAACCCTTGAGTTTCAGACTTAAGAAACTTTGCAGTCAAAAGTCAATGCACAGGACGTCCTATAAAGAACTAACACTGGCAGTGAGGTACCAACATTATTAGCTTGGCTATTTAACGTCAGTTAAATACTAAATAAAGAACATTGTTTAAGATTTTATAAACACCCAGATTTGTCCCTCCTGTGACCCTGATTCGAGATGACTGTCGGTGTTTTCCCTCAGTCGTATTAAAATCGGTGCTCCTACAAAACCATAACGAACAGCTTGCGTAGTCTTTCTCGTACGTAAGCTAAAAGTGTTTAACGCATTTAGCTCAATCTTCTTCGGTAAAACGATCCAGAGTTTCATGTACAGGGTGTTCAGTATTGGCAAATTTGAGAGTTGTGATTCTTTCTGCTATGTTCCGCTTAGCTTGAGCCCATATTAACTCAGTAGGATTATACTGAGTTCGTTTATGTTTGTGGGGTCCAGGTAAAAAGTAAGTAAATTTTATAACAGAATTCTTTAGGACTGTTGTTATATAATCTTCACGTCTTCCATATATGGCAGAGAAAGGAATCTTTCAGAAAGTTTCTCCCCTTAATGTACTGCTGTATAGTGAACGACCAACTAACTTTTGCAAGGAATACATGTTGTTTCATCTGCCTACACAGAAACAAAAGTGGCAGGATTGATATCTTTAATCAGTTCTACAATGAATACCTGGAACATACAGTCTAAAAGTTCATTTTGTTTAATGTGAGTTCATTTTGTATAATGTGTGACATTTATTTACAGATGTAAGTACTAGAGCTGTCTAAGTGGTCATCTGAAACACTGTCAAGATTTCCTTCCCGCGACAAGAAATCTAAGAAAGTGCTACAGTTGGCTGAACCTTTAGTGCTAACTTATGAATTCCACAAAACGTTAAAGACTCTACCACTCCGTTTAATATGTGTCTGTTCTTCGTAACTAATTCATTATGTTTTTAAATTGACATTTTATACGCTAAATCAATCTGAGCAGCAATATTAAGGACGCCAAACATTTTGTATTGGCAAGCACTTTCTAAAGACAAGCACGTGTCTTACTCCGTTCACTTAAATGCTTTAGATTCTTACAGGCGAAAGCTGTCCACGTTCCACCAAAATAACTTTTCTCTCTCTTCACTCAGAGTTAACCGCAGAACAATGTATTGCAGAAAATTGTGTTCTTTCTTCCATCGGGTTGAGACATTAAGGAACGTTTTGGTTGATGTCTACATTACCACTTGATTTATAGCTTCTCTTTCATATTTAATAAATTAAAGATTTATTTGTAGCAAACAATCTGCTTTATTAATTTTAAAATCGCTGTAAGAGTACTTGAGTTTCATCTACAAAGCTCCAGAATAAGGACTATCACTCATTAAAATCAAACAAAAAAAATGAAACTTCCTTGCAGATTAAAACTGTATGCAGGACCAAGACTCGAACTCGGGACCTTTGCCTTCCGCGGACAAGTGCTCTAGGTAGGAGACGAGGTACTGGCACAATTGAAGCTGTGACGGCGGGTCGTGAGTCGTGCTTGGGTAGCTCAGTTGGTAGAGCACTTGCCCGCGAAAGGCAAAGGTCCCGAGTTCGAGTCTCGGTCCGGCACACACTTTTAATCTGCCAGGAAGTTTCATATGAGCCCACACTCCGCTGCAGAGTGGAAACTGGTTCTGAGCACTATGGGACTTAACATCTGAGGTCATCAGCCCCCCTAGAACTTAAAACTACTTAAACCTAACTAACCTAAGGACATCACACACATCCATGCCCGAGGCAGGATTCGAACCTGCGACCGTAGCGGTCGCGTGGTTCTAGACTGAAGCGCCTAGAACCGCTCGGCCACCAGCGGCCGGCTGTCAAAGACAGCTGGGTTCATTGGTGCGCGAGGTAAGAGGGGTACGCGTGAGCCCGTCCGTCCGCTGGGCCCACCCGAGGTGGCCCTGAGCTATGCCCTAGCAACGGGCGAGGCTGAGGAAGGGAAGCAGTTTGGTTACGACTGCAGTTTACATAGCCACGGGTGGCGAGGGAGTACAGGCCGCGAGGCGCTGGCCCTTGGCCGTCGGCTGAATGGGGAGGGGAAAGGAAAAGCGGTCCGTCACTGCGAAATAATGGGTTCAGGGAGGAGTAGCGGAAGACTTGGCAGCTCAGAGTAACATCGTGTGCTTCTGCAACGGAACCTTGGAAACTGCGCCTCCTCTGGTCTCTGTCATCCGCACTACACCAAAATCATGTCATACTCAAACTGTCTGACATAATACTGAAAAAAATACGAGGAATAAATGTATGTTACAAAACTCTGGGTGGGCGGGGCCCCTCTGATCCTTACGAACGAGTCGTCCTTGCTGGCAGTGGTATGACCGAAATCACACAACTTCGTGTCCCATTTCCCTTGCTGTATGGCCCAGTTCATAGATCTTCTCAACCCTCGTCATTTGCTTGGATGAAAGTTCATCCCTAGTTTGAGCAGGGGAAAACTAAATGATCCTCTTCTGTAACCAGTCCACACTGTCTGCTATACACCAAATTGAAGACGATGTTTCACCAACTTATATGGAATGATCTAATGAAATTATCCATTACAATAACGCAGTCTTCTTTCGTTAAGCACAACAGTCTATTTCTGAATAGTAGTCAGATTCAGCATAACTGTAATGGTGTAGAAAGTCACACATTTCTGACGCCGGATGTCATGGATGTTTTCAGGAAGGTGTGGACGAGTGATTGCTGTCGGAGTCGGGTGGAGGAGCAGACGATGCAGACAGGCAGCTTTTTACTGAAACCCATTATTAGCAATCACAAAAAAATATAGAGCAGTATGTCTGCAGCCAGCAGAAAGCAGAATGGTGGGTGATGAACCTCGGACCCGAGCACAACATGGGGTGTTTACGCAGGCACTCTCTGAGGAAGGCAGCATGCGGATTTCTGCTACGGGAGAAGCTAGATTCATCTCTGTGACACTTCTCCGTAACCTTAGTATGACGCGTACATCCCCAGTTTCGACGATCGGGGATGTCTGTCGACTTTCGAGATCGTATCGAGGTCTGAGAGGTTCGAGAAGCCGTACTGGATTTCGTCACTCGGTTGAATCTCGCATCTTACAGGTTTTAAATTACGAAATATGTCCTATGTGTATGTACTGCTTCAAATATCAAGGATCTCTTGAAAACGCATCGTTATTGTAATAGTTGGTATAATTAAATTTAATGCAAAAAACATATTAGCGGTTAAAATCTTCAGGAGGTCTGAACACGAAAAATGAGCAGCGTTTTCCTGCTGTTGACATAGGCGAAGTGGGTAGAGGTTTCTCGTTAAAAGTAGAATGTAGCTTGTTCGCTGGTTCGAATCCTGTTCCTTCCGATTATCTTTTACCTTTGCTTTTAAAGAAGATTGTGGATCCTTCTTATTAATTTTAAGAAATGTATATTCTGTAATATTAGATGTTACGTACGTATTAGATTGCTCTTCTCCAGGAGTTAGTTGTTTCTCTAAATAATTTACAAATTAAGCGTGAAACACGCAGATGTCAATAAATACTGGAAACACGTTGATCATCTGCTGAAACAAACTAGGTACCACTCAGAGTAAAGGGTATAGAAAAGACTGATACATTTGAAAAAGAATTGAAAAGTAACTTAGTCTCCACCGTCTACGAAGTAAGAAAAAAATTTACAAGCTGCTGACCTCTTTTCCAAACAAGAACATCATCGCTTAAATTACATATGCAAACGAAATGAATGTTGGTACGGAAAAGAATGTTCCTGCTGCTGTTTTTTTCTCGTTATTCCGTTTTTTTTAAATGCAAAGGAAGAACTTCATTTTTTCTCTGTGAATTATAATTTTTCGTAAAAATTGGAGCATACTTCATGAAACCAGCGCATTTTTATCACTGGAGAAGCTTATTGGCAAGTACTTTTCGTAAAACATATGAAAAAATGAGTATCAAATTGGTAGCTTCTCACTTTGAAAGAAGGAAAAGGCAGGATTAGTTTCCTAAGCTGCCATGAATGTACCAACTGGAGATAATGAGTTGCTGCTTTAGTTCGTGAGCAAGAATGGCTACCACAGTCAAAATAATACTCCATATTAACAATTTTTTTACGTTTTCAGAAGAGTGCGGTGGTAATACTACCTTTGTTATCCTTTTGTGCAAAGGGTGTTTAATTTTGTTATGTAACTAGGCGACATAACGTTATGTAAGTGGAATTCAAACGAGTAAACATATCAATAAAACGAAGTCAACAAACAGGTCAAATCAAATAACCTGAGGCAAGATGTGGTACATTGTACAAGACAAGAGCATTATGGCTTCAACATCCGTTCCTGACGATATGTGATTTTACCAATCCATATTCCTTCTGAACAGAGTGAATTTGTGTTTGTCGAAACCACGGTAAAAGGCTAATAAACCTTTAACTCTGTAACTGGTTGGCTATTATTTTCCAGTCACATCAAGTTTTTACGTACACCGTTGCTGAACGCATCCATTTTTAAAATTTGAAGATGTGATTTATACACTGGTACTCAACCAATAAATAGGTTTCCACTTATTAATAATAATGGGACACACATAATGATCGTACATTTGCAGGCAGTATTTCTGAAATGAATAAATTCTGCTTAGCCACTGTTTCCTGCTTGGAAGTAATTAGGTATTGAAAACAACAACCAGTCACATTATTTTGAAGTATCATTAAGCTACGGCAGCAAATGTATGAGATGTGAGCTTTGTGCTGCGAGAGGCTCACCTCACTCAAACTCTACACGACGTCGACAGTCGATGCACATCTACGACGGTCGAAACAGGGCATGTACATGTCATGGTGACGTCACGAAGTGTCACCGTGGTGGATCTAGCTTCTCCCTTTCTGCTGCCTCTGCATGGCGGTGGGCAATGCTGTGGGTGGTGGCTGAGCATCTACCGGTGGCCAGGGATAAATAGTTCGCCCACTGGCTGTCATGGGTGAAATCGGACCTCACAGGCAGGGGAACGGCAGCGTCGAGCTGGCTGGACCTGTGTGCCTGGGACCATATGGCGGCGGCACAGCAGGTGCCTGCCAGGAACAAATGACACTAGTTGGGAAGTTACTATTCAAATCCACGTCTGACCATTCTGATATACGTTTCCCGCAGTTTCCTTAAATCGCCCTAGGCAAGTGCCGGGATAGTGCCTTTGAAAGGACACAGCCAATTTCCTTCCTTACCCTAAAAATCCCAGCGAGGTGGCGCAGTGTTAGCACACTGGACTTGCATTCAGGAGGACGACGGTTCAAACCTGGGTCCGGCCATCCTGATTTAGCTTTCCCGTGATTTCCCTAAATCGCTTCAGGCCGACTTCCTTCTCCGTCCTTCCCTAATCCGATGGGACCGATGACCTCGCTTTGGTCCCTTCTTCCAATTCAACCAACCAATCTGAAAAAGAATCTGAACTTGTGCTCGGTCCCTAATGATGTCCCGTCGACTCGACTTTAAATCCTAATCTTCCTTCCTTTCCTTTTTTTCCGTTGCGGATGAAACCGTGTTTCTGGTGCACGTCAAAACGTCTCTAATAGGGTCAATGTTCTAGGTGTATTTATTACGCGGAAGGAAGTATTTGGCATGCATTTTTAAATTGTACTTATTTCTTGGCTTAAACAAGTGTAGTTTTATTACGGTATTTATTCTAATATTACCTTTTGCATCCTTGTGGCCTGTTACCTGGTTTTGAATTTTAAATAATTTACTGTAATGGTCTTTGCATCTTAGTTGATCGTGAGGGTATAAGCCTGTTACTCAATATTTCTGTTATCCTGCTGTTTGGTACTGGATTTTAACACTGTTGAGATTGGTTGCAATAATAATAGCCCGCATCTCGTGGTCGTGCGGTAGCGTTCTCGCTTCCCACGCCCGGGTTCCCGGGTTCGATTCCCGGCGGGGTCAGGGATTTTCTCTGCCTCGTGATGGCTGGGTGTTGTGTGATGTCCTTAGGTTAGTTAGGTTTAAGTGGTTCTAAGTTCTAGGGGACTGATGACCATAGATGTTAAGTCCCATAGTGCTCAGAGCCATTTGAACCAATAATAATAACTGTTACTAGAAGACTTGCTATAGGGAGGAATGCCCCTCTCTGTACGTACTAGCCTGCTTCTTATGCCATCACTACTTCGTCTGTCATGCATATCTTTGCTTTCATGGTAACAGAATTTTCATTGTAAGTTTATAGATAATCTTATACTTTTATTCGTTAATACCTTTTTCTTTCTTTGATTTTCTTTCGGTCTACCTTCTGTGCTCATTATACTGTTAATTCCATTCAACAGCCCTAGTAATCCTTCTTCACCTTCACTATGGATAGCAATGTCACCCGTGAATCTTGCTGCCGACAGCGTTTCAGCCTGAATTTTGATCCTACTCTTGAACATTTCTTGTTTTTCACCATTATTTCTTAGATATACTGGTTGGTGAGAGAATGTTCCTGCCCTCTTTAGAGAAATTACCTCTTGGTATTTCATTCTTATTTTTCTCTCTTGAATCTCGTACACACGGTACATTACTTATCTTTCCCTAAAGCTCTCACCTATTTTTCTGAGATCTTCAAACATCTTGCGTCTATTTACGTTGACGAACGCATTTTCTTTGTCGACAAATCCAATGAAGTAGTCTTAAGTATTTTTTAACTCGTGGGTCATAAGCCTTGCCTACATTAGCAAACGCAGCGTAAGCCCCACTTCTCCAGTGCCTTTACCTATCTGAAAATCCAACGGATTGTTATCTGATAGATCCTCAACCCTATTTTCGATTTTTATCTCCATTAGTATTATGAGTAACTTGGATGCATGACGTGCCAAGCTGATTTTGCGATAAATCTCACATTTATCTGCCCTTCCTGTCTTCGGGATTGAGTAGATACTATTCCTCCGAAAGTCCGATGGTATTACTCCAGTCTCACGCTCCACGCACTACCTTGCATAGCTGTTTGCCACTTCATTAGTTTTAGAAATTCATTAGGAATTCTGTCATTTCTGGAGACAGTTCCTCCTCTTTATAGAACTCCTCAGTTTACCTTTCCCACCTACCCGCTTTTTCCTCTGCGGGTGACAATGGAATTCCTTCCTTGCTTTTAATGTTGACGCCCTTCCTTTACCGAAAGATCATCATGACTGTTTGGTTAGAGGTGACATGATCTTTGGACACACACAGAATACCTTTACAACCAAAGAAGACGAACAAAACAAAGTTGGAACTATTAATGGGTAAGCAACTCGTCTGTTGCCTTTACAACTACAGCGCCAGGTTTTCAGTTTTCATTTTATCTCTGGTGTTTTATTAAATTCAGATATATACCTCACTTAGAATAATCTCCGGCTGAAACGGATGAGCAAGTGTCTGACATAATTGTCCCTCTCGTGTTGTGTGCACAACTTTAGCATTCAAGCGGCTAAAGTGCGGTTTACTGCACGCCTCGTTGCGGACGCAATGTAAACAACATCCGCTTTGAAGTAGATTCTGAGTAGGCTAACATTAAAGCAGGAAATGTGTTTGGAAAGCAGCTTTAAATTTTGCCTACGCTTTAGAAGCTACAAGATCGAAAGTAGTGGACGCGGGCAATTACCTTCACTGTAGAATAAATCTGAGAGAATAAACTTATCAGTTCTGGACACTGAACACTGCCACTTTCCAATGTTATTACTCCTTTTATTATGCCATTAGTCAGATTTCGAAGTTGTGAAAGCTCGCCATAGGGTGGTAGGTATTTACTGCAACTGCAAGAGGTTACTGAAAAGTAATGTCTCCGAAGTTTTTATGCGAAAACTCTGCAGGTTTTTAAATAAAATGAACTTCATTAACATTCTCCCTATTTATTTTTCATCTCGACATATTTATATGAAGATGGTATACCACTGGTGATCTTGCAGCTCTCGGAGAATGAAATTATAATGAAATAAAGACCATTAGCTGTTTACAGGCAATGATAAATATCAACGGGAACAGTTGAAAATGTGTGCCCCGACAGGACTCGAACCCGGGAACGGATATCATCATCATATATAAATAAGGCTTACCGACCAATGATCGTCTTCAGTGCGGATGCACTCATGTTGCTCAAACTCTTGCGGGAATCGGTAGATTGACTGCCGTGAGTAATGAATGCAGTGGGCAGGGGCACTACAAATGCAGTGTGTGGACAGTAAGTTGGAAGTGTGGGTCTCTCGGGGTGATAAGTCTCTGCAGTCGCACTATCGTCCGTGTCTTCGGTGGCTCAGTCGGACAGTCTGCCTTCGGCAGTGACACAGTGCGGACCGTGTTGCCTGCCGGCCGCGCTGTGGTGCGCGCGCCTGTTTGTTTACGCCGGAGCAGCTTCGCGTGTGCGGTGTTGTGAGTCTAGAACGAGATGGCACACTCGTACAGAAAAACGACTTTGAAGTTCAGTTTTGCGAACGACTATACACGACCAAAGGCACACGAGATTGAACGTTTCTTCAGAGAAGAGGTAAAAATCGATCCACAGGAAATCGTGGGAATCAATTTATCGCTCGTTTCAAGCGTCGTCTATGTCAAGCTTGTTGACAAGGCTGCTTGCGAAAGACTTCTACAACGATCACCGAACGGGTATCGTTTCTGTCATGCCGACGGGAATGTTGGTGCGGTTACAGTCGATCACGCGGGAATGGGGATCCGCACTATACGAGTCTTCGAACTTCCGTTTGAGGTCCCGTCTGAACTTGTTACCGACGCCTTTCGACCATACGGTACAGTTCTATCCCATGTGGCCGAAAAATGGACGAGTTTTACCACGTACCCCGTTTTAAATGGGGTGAGACAGATACGGATCGAACTGCGCAAGCACGTCCCCTCTTATTTGTACATAGGAGGTTGTCGAGCGATTATAATCTATGATGGGCAACCCCGCACTTGCTCGGGGTGCGGGAAAGAAGGTCACGTCCGCTCGGAATGCCTCCAGCGACGTTTAGTGCAAACTCCACGAGATGACGTTCAGGCGCCACAACCGACGACTGTCTTACCGTTGACCTTTGTGGAAGCCCTGAGAGGCGACGTGAGGGAGACTTCCGATGGGCACCAGAAGCTGCCCCCTATAGAGAACATGGACACCAACGGACTGGAACTCCGACCACCGGTTCCACCACAGCAGACACAGGACACCACACAAGAGATGCAGCTGACGGCCGCTCCAGGCTCATCCGTGGTGGCTGCCAGTGCTTCCACCGAGAGCGTGATAGGCCAGGCCCAAGACGGAGGATACGCAACCCCAACAGCCGATGCGGACGCAAGGCAACGGAAACAGCGTTCGCCGAAGAGAAGAAAGAAGCGTCGACTGACTTCTGCTGACGATAGCCATAGTCCCGAGAGGACAGTGGACGACAACGACAGTATCGACCTGAGACCAGTGGATTCAACAGATACCGAGATGACGATGCAGGAACTCCACAGCGACGATAACTTGAACTCTCCTTCTGGTGACCGGAAGGCGGAAGTGGAGATGACAACTGTCCAACATCAGAGCGATGACAACGTTACCTCCCATCCTTCGACCAGTTCCGGAAATATGCTGGGGGACTGGGCGCACGAAATGGACCAACAGGAACAGGATGAAAATACGAACGCGATGATTGAGGACAGTCCTGGCCAGAGTCCGGGAGGGGTCGGGAAATGTTGACCAACTTAGTGTGTTGAGGGGCGCCGGGAGTGCAGATGGACGCTTAATGACACCGCCCTACAACTGATGAACACAAGCCAGGCGTACCGCATTGCCACGATAAACATTAATGGCATACAGACTCCGCTTAAAATTCAAATGCTGAAGGATATGTTACGCGCTGCGGACGTGGATATTGTACTCCTACAAGAAGTGCGTTTCACATCGCCGCCAGAGTTCTTCGGTTACGAGGCGCATTATTCAGTGCACGATGAAAGTGGCTGCGGTGTGGCGATTCTCACCAGGGAAGGAATAGGAGTGGAGGACGTCAGGTCTCTCCCTTCGGCACGCGGCGTAGCGATCACTGTCGACGGCGTTCGTTTCCTCAATTTATACGCACCATCTGGCTCCACAAAACGAAGAGAGAGGGCGACTTTTTACACCGAAGAAATAGCACCGTTGTTCGCTGGACGCTTTGATAACTATATAGTGGGCGGCGACTTTAATTGTGTCGTCGACAAAAAGGACCAAGTACCTCATTATGTGCCATGCATGGAACTGCGTGCGTTGATTACCGAAATGGCGCTTCTGGATACCTGGGAACTGCAGCATGGTGACAGACCGGGTTATACGTTTGTCACGGGACACTCGGCGAGTAGACTTGATAGAGTGTACGTGACACGAGCTCTGCGGACGACGATACTGGATGCCGAAATCTGGCCAGCGGCTTTTACGGATCATATGGCGTACGTCTGTACGATTTCACTAACGCGTCAGAAGATATGGCGGAGTAAAGGTCCCTGGAAAATGAATTGTGCACTTTTACGTGACACTGAATGTCACCGGTCGATAGAGGCGGCCTGGGAGACCTGCGTTCGCCGCCAACGAGCATACACCTCGGTTCTCCAGTGGTGGATTAAATGCGCAAAACCAACGTTACGGAGAACGTTGATACGATACGGGCAGGACAAATCACAGTGGACCCGCACAACGGCTGATTTTTATTTTACAGCCCTGAGGGAGCTGATGACCCAACAACCATCGCCGGAAAGGCACACGGCCATGCGCAGGATAAAATCCAGGTTATTACAGCTGACGCGACTAAGAATGGAAGGTACAATGGTCCGGGCGAGATTGGCGGACACAGTTGCTGCCGAAACCCCCTCCATGCACCACGTGGTACGTGACCGCCAACGACGACGCAGGACATTGATCAGGGAACTAATCTCTGAAACTGGCCAGCAAGTTGTGCACCAGCGTGATATTGCGCATGTGTTTACCGACTATTTCCGCCAGTTATATGGACCTGTAAATGTGAACCACGAGACACTCCATGATGTCCTCTCGGAAATGCCAGATAGAGGACCACCACTGGATGCAGAGACTTTCATCACAGCGATAACAGAGGACGAGCTGACAGACGCAATTGCCAGGGGGGCTCCGAACAAGTCCCCAGGACAGGACGGCTTCCCAATTGAATTTTACCGCGCCTTTGCATACCTCATGGGACGGACCTGGATTCAGATGTACAACGAACTCCTGTTACCGCAGACTGAGATACCTGCCGAATTCACGGAGGGTATCATCATCCCAATACCCAAACCACGCGGTGGCAGAAAGCCAGGAGATTATAGACCACTCACTCTCTTGAACTGCGACTATAAGATTTTCGCGCGCATCCTTGGGGCTCGTCTGCGGTCTTCACTTTCCGATAGACTCCTCATAGATCAAACTTGCCTCGGCGGTAAGAGTAACGTACATACGGCGCTCAGTGACTACCGAGATCTCATCGCATTAGCAGCGGCATGCCGAGTTCGTGGGGCACTCGTCGCTATTGACTTCGATCATGCGTTCGACAGAGTGGATCATACCTTTCTGCATGCAGTGATGGGCAGATTGGGAATCCCACGGGCCTTCATCCTAGTGATCATGCGACTGTTACACGGCGTACGATCAAAGGTCTCGGTGAATGGGCGGGGCACTGACTACATTGTTATTTCAAGGTCAGTTCGTCAAGGTTGCCCCCTTTCGATATTTTTGTATGCAATGGCTTTGGAACCCTGTCTATATGGTCTCCGACGACGGTTGGAGGGAGTGCCGTTGTCACAACTGACCTTTCATTGCCGCGCTTATGCTGACGATGTGATGCTGGTGGCACGGACAGGCGAAGAAGTACGTAGGGCGTTGGCATGGATACAGCGATACGGGATGGCGGCAGGAAGCGTACTTAATCTACAAAAATCACACTGCATGAATGTCGGTCGAGGATTACAACCGGGGGAGGAAGGCCCGCTCATCTTAGTTAAGACCATAAAATGCCTAGGTATTACGTTCCACACGGATGTGCAGCGGACAGCAGCGGATAACTACCGACGCATATTGAAGCTGATGCGGACGATGGTGCTGTTACAGAAATTAAGAGCGTTGGATATGATTCAGAGGGTGAACTATGTTAACGTATACCTAGCACCGAGACTCACTCACGTAGCGCATGTCCTGCCTTTAACGCGCACAATGGCATCACGGATACAAGCAACTTTCGGAACCTACGTGAGTGTGGGACACCTGTTTAAGATCCGATACACAACGCTTACGCTACCACCTGGAGAGGGTGGACTTGGTCTAGTGAACGTATACGAAAAGGCACGGGCGTTATTCGTCAGTACGATTTTTCGACAGTGGCGCGGTCAATTTCGCAATATCTCGGGTGCGTTGGCCGATGTACTAGCGCCCACTTCAATGCTGCCCCCAGTCGATGTGGGCCATATTTCACCGAAGCTGTCACATTTCAAGTATTTTTTTTTTGGAGCTTAGCTATGTCAGAGATTCCTTCCCAACAACACGACTACCGACGACGCGAGACGTGTACCAACTCTTACTGTGCCGGTGCCCCAGGAATACCCTGGAAAAGAAGTACCCAGACAAGAACTGGCGGCAGATATGGCGCGTTATACGAAACGTTTACCTCCCAACGTCGGTACGCTCAACATGGTATGTGGTGGTAAATAGGAAGTTCGCAACGAATCAACGGCGGCACGCGATTCATTTGGCAGACACTCCACTATGTTTAGGCTGCGCAACAGTGGACACTGATGAACATCGTTTAGCATGTAGTGGGACGGCCCCAGTGTGGCACTTGGCACAACAGATATTGGCGTTCCTGTTACGCTCCGCCCCTCACACAATTTCATCAGACACACTTTTTTTCCCCCAAGAATCTTACTTCCCGGTCCAAAAAACCAATGCAGTGACATGGGTGCGGGGAATGGTGGTGGGCTACGTGTATAACGAATCGGAAAAGGACAAGATTGATTTTTGGCATTTTCTCCTGGATGGACACACGAAGCTGCAACAGCATCAGAAATATAGGCAAGACTTCGCCAATTACTTGCGACTTACATTTACCGACCCGCCGGCCAGATGGGGTGTGACGGGTGAGAGATGAGATAGACGAAAAGCCGAGATAGACGTCGATCACACTTACGGACCCCTAGTTAATTTCGAGAAGACGAACCAGTCTTACACCAACGTCTGGAAACGGAGTCGATAGATGGCTCTCTTGATCTATCGAACGTCGGGTCGTGAGCAGGTGTCGCCCCCGACACGAATTTCATTTCATTGCTACAGGAGCATGTTTCTTTTGTATTTGTACTATCCGCAACGTCTTCATGTCTTTCATTTGGGCATTTTCAGTTTTATTCATTTCCTTAATTAATTTTCTAATTAGCCACTATTTGTCAACATATGGACTTTGTAGACACTATTTATGCGATAGTACAACAACATGTATGTCAGCAAAGGTGGTAAGCCTGACATTGGAGAAAAAAAAAAAAAAAAAAGATGGGTAGAGCGTGAAAAAAAAAGGATGGATAGTGTGTCTGCCATGTAAAAAAAAAAAAAAAAGTCGGATAGAGCGTCTGTCATCTAAGAATCCCGGGTTCGAGTCCTGATCGGGGCACATATTTTCAACTGGCCCCGTTGATATTTATCAACGTCTGTAAGCAGCTAATGGTCTGGATTTCATTGTAATTTCAGTTTGCAATTTGCGTCAGCAAAGCAAAAAGTCGACCGAGTATTGTGCATGACATGTATTACCTCAACCGATATTGAGAACAGAATAAAAAATTCGGAGACATTACTTTTCAGCAATCCCTCGTATATTTTGCATACCATGTGCTACTTATTACTGGGATAGTGGTGCTGTTTAAATTATCTGTATTTGGAAGGATTCGACGAAAATAGTCACTTCAATACGAACATGACACTTTAAAAGAATCCATTATATACCTGCGAGGAGACACAGCAGTGAGATGTAAGTAAACATTTGGTTTCAGCGCTAAGAGAATTCTTTGGTCTGTCGGTTTTGTTTGCCGAGAGATTTTACATTTAGCTGCACCAACGTCATCGTACCTATAAAAAGATAAAGAAATTATATACTGTGTTTTGACTCTTAAGTCAGCGCCCTTCTGGAGTGTACCTACAGTTGTTCCAAGTAGTATAATAAAAAGAAGTCTTGAATAACAGATAAAAGGCACGAATTTCCTTTAAACACCTACGAGCAGTATGTTCTGCTCTACCTCAGGCAAAAACTTGTGAGTATTGGAGAAATCTTGACGTAATATCTTATTTCTGCTTTATTTCCAAGCAGCTTTGTTGCCTATAGCTTCGCTTGAGTTCGTGATGTCGCAGCAACCTCCGTTATGCTTGACCTTGTCGGACCACATTCATGTGTGTAGAGTCATCAGTCTCTGGGCAGAAGGCGAAAGACAGTCTGGTTGCACGGCTGTCCCCTAATGTATAACGGGTTTGAGGTTTTGCTCTTTATTGAAAGTACTTCTGAACCAGCATGGGAAGCCTCGCCTTTTGGGAATGAGGCTGATCATCCTGAAAGATCCGGACAAAAGCAGAGAGAGGATTTGTTATACATTGGAAGCTCCAACATTAGGCGTGTGGTGGAGCCCCTTGGATAAATGCTTGTAGGTCAGGAAGGAATGTCAGTGTCCACTCTGTATGCTTTCTGTGATTCACGTCCGAGATACATGGGATGCTATGCCGGCGGCGATGGAGCACACACGGCAAACACTAATGCAATTCGTGACTCATTCCGGCACCAATGATGCCTGATGTCTAGGTTCTGAGTCCATACTCAGTTTCTCAGGTGGTTAGTAACATTGGTGACTCCTCGTGCTGGCTGAAAACGTTAACGTTTGTTATCGTATTTCCCAAAGCCGAAAGCAGTCCTTTACTTTGGAGGCGATTGGGTCACACGATTTTGTGACGCTCTATGGTGCAGATTTCTCGGCCTGTGCTGTCGGTTGGAGAATTCTAGGGCCTGCAGTTGAAATGTGCTCTATATTCAGGAAGCAGCAACTAGTGTACCAGATGTAAGGCGACAAACTGCAGGTGCGCTCCCCTACGTGACCAAGTGAGGGAGATTTGGAACTGGAGGGAACAGGGATCCAATATGGTGCCAGGAAGTGGCATTCAAGATGTGTGAATTCCTAAGGGACCAAACTGCTGAGGTCATCGGTCCCTAAACTTAGAACTACTTAAACCTAACTAACCTAAGGACATCAAATACATCCATGCCCGAGGCAGGATTCGAACCTGCGACCGTTGCAGCAGCGGGGTTCCAGACTGAAGCGCCTAGAACCGCTCGGCCACAGCGGCCGGCCCCCGCGGGAGGGGCCGCGAAATTCGTGACAAGGCGCCTCAAACCGCGCGGCCACTCCGCGTGGCGGAGTTGTATTCCTCTATGTTATTTTGATGTAGCGACTACTGGTAACCAGGCGAGTCAGTCTCTCAAACTCACCGATCTACGGGAGAGTTTTTAACGGAAGTTTTTAAGCATGGGAAGCTAACCCGCAGGTAAATTCGCGAGGTCGTGAATATCTAAGTCATATGCATAGCGAGCAATCTAACTTAATGATTGGAAACAAAAGTAAGCTAAATATAGATGGATAAGAAAGGGAGATGTACCTTCCGTGTATAAAATTTAAATAAGGGAATGAGGCCTGGATGTTGAGGGGGATGAGCTGAGCAGTCAGAGGAGGAAAGAATGACAGGCTGCCAGAAAATTCTGAGAGGAGATTGAGACAGGCATGACGTGCTTGACAAAAAGCAGTACTCACGCTGGGCCAGGTTACATGACAGTTCGGCGGCACCCGTGGGACATAGTTGGACTTAACTATATCCATATACAGATTTGTCAAGATTTAGATTATTTCTAGAATAGTTCTGTCTGTTTAATATTCAGTTACAATCGCTCAAAGCTGCGCTCTTGCTATAACAAACGTAATTAATGGAAGTATTTCACAACTTCCTTTTAATATTGCCTGGGTGGTAAGTCCCAGTGACGACCCGTTTGTGCCATAAGTAATGGTTTGTACTATTCCAGCGTCATTGTCTCCTAACAGGGCCAAAGAAACTCACACTCTGGACTATGTGCGGCAGTATGGGAGGAAGTAACCAGTAACCGCACCCAGAATACATGTGATTTTCTTTAGAATAGATAAATCTCGATAAATGATGTTCTGATTTCAGAGGGGAGAGAAAATCAGTCCCATTACTTACACAGATTAACTTTCGTGCAAATATTGATTCACTGTAGGATAGTCCATGGAAAGGCACCAGAAGTATTCTCTCTCAGAGTCTGTAATATTCCGCTCACTTTACTATAGACAGAACTCAGGTTGAAACCAGAAGTTAATGGCAATGAAATTTTGAATTCTGATTGGACCGTACACCACAATGATAAGTTGTACTCCGGTACTGGAGGCGTTTTTACAGCTGTAAATAATGAACTAATAACTACTGAGTTTAGTACAGATTGTGAATGAGAAGTAATTCGGGTGAGGTTAAGAGTTAGAGGTGGATCAGTTACGGTAATCTGACCCCCTACCTAAGGACCAGTAGTGACTGTACAGTGAGTGGGAATATAAATATTGTGGATTACAATAATTAATCGTTTTCATCATTACCGCAATATTAGCCTCTGCTGCACCTGGTATACGACATGTACTTCCTGTTCTAGTCTATGCCAAAGTAAAACAGATAACGTGTGACTCGGATGCTCCCACTTTACATACAAAGAATCTTTAGGCGTTTGTTTATAACCTGTGGAAAGCTTTCCTCAAAACGCGAATCACGGACAATGTGGACGTTCCGGGGAGAGCACTGTTTCTCAATGGAGAGATCTGACTGTGAAAGGCTGGTGACTGACGTATGGGGCTCGTTACCAGTCGGCTTTCTGAGCTAGGGAAACATATTCTTTCGCTAAATCTGCATCCCCACGGAAAGCATAACAGAGGGGGCTAACCTTTCTGCAGGTGTGCAGCCAACCTGAAGCCACATGAAGACACTTCAGGGGGGGGGGGGGGGGGGGAGGGGAGTAAAATTGACACGTCTTGAGCCATCATTCTGCGGGACTAGATCGTGCGAATGATTGGTGAACGCGTGTACGTCAAAGTCCGTCCGCGACAAAAGATAGGTGGTTTCCTGGAACGAGGATTCAAGATGAGGATGTCTTCCCAGGAAGAATCGCTACCGACTGGGCGAGATATATCGCCATTGAACGATAATATGTTACCACAAAGATTCAGAGCTCTGGAAGCGAAAGTGTGTGGAGAAATGGATCAAAATCTTCGATTGATCGAGTGGAGAGACCTCTGTCGATACGATGACATTCGGTGTATTTTTTCGGCGGAGACGGTGATCACTAGAGACTTCTACATGATTCTTTCTGGAGACTTCGTGTTGAGACATTAATCTTAAGACTTGGTAGTTTGGACTTGAGGCCTTTGTGCTGATCTGCATCTGTGAAAGCCCTAGCCTAGTCCATGTTGCTCTGATTCCCACTGAAGTCTTTGTTGGATTTCGTCCCAGTCCGTTGCTTATTCTGGCAAACGTTCGACTTCATTTTCTTTTCTGAAGATAGTCTTCTGTCTCTGAACAGTCACTCTTTTGTAATCTGACTCCAGTACAGATCAGAGTTTTGAGTCTAACGCAACTGATTCATTGTCACGAGGACCGTCATTCGATTAAAATTTCATTCCTTGAGTATCAACATTGTGATCTGTCTGCATAACGTATTGACAAGGTTTAGACATTCGCATCACATAAATGATATTCGATTAGCACGACTTGTTTTGGAGATTATTCCGCCATCGGGTGCCACACACCGTATGTAGCACCTAATGAAGGAGCAATAAGCTCCAGAACTAGTCTTGCTAATCAAATATCATTTGTAGCTCAAGAGCCGGCCGTTGTGGCCGAGCGGTTCTAAGCGCTTCAGTCCGGAATCGCGCTGCAGCTACGGTCGCAGGTTCGAATCCTGTCTCGGGCATGGATGTGTGTGCTGTCCTTAGGTTAATTAGGTTTAAGTAGTTCTAGGTCTAGGGGGCTGACGACATCATATGTTAAGTCCCATAGTGCTCAGAGCCATTTGAACCATTTTGTAGCTCAAGCTGTCTTGTGAATATAATCCTCAGTTGTGGTTATGACTTTTGATTTGATTGATTATAATCAAGACTGGTGCCCAATATCCCTATATCTTTGCTAAAAATTCCCATTCACCACGTTTTAGCGTCCAACGATGGCTCGAGATCACCGAAGTTACCACATTTTTGGAGGCCAGCATGGGGCTTCTACCTTTAGGGCACGGCACATTGTTAACTCATTGTTGTGTAGTAATATTGTAGTATAGTATGGCTGGTTCAAATGGCTCTGTGCATTATGGGACTTAACATCTGAGGTCATCAGTCCCCTAGAACTAACAACTACTCAAACCTAACTAACCTAAGCTCATCACACACATCCATGCCCGAGGCAGGATTCGAACCTGCGAGCGTAGCGGTTGCGCGGTTCCAGACTGAAGCGCCTAGAACAGCTCGGCCACACTGGCCGGCGTAGTATAGTATGGTTCAAAATGGCTCTGAGCACTATGCGACTTAACTCCTGAGGTCATCAGTCGCCTAGAACTTAAAACTAATTAAACCTAACTAACCTAAGGACATCACACTCATCCATGCCCGAGGCAGGATTCGAACCCGCGACCGTAGCGGTCGCTCGGCTCCAGACTGTAGCGCCTAGAACCGCTCGTCCACAACGGACGGCGTAGTATAGTATGCCATGATAAGTATTTCTGTTAGCACCATTAACCGTACGGATAGTTTTGTGTGTGTGTGTGTGTGTGTGTGTGTGTGTGTGTGTGTGTGTGCATGAGTGTTTAAGTGACGTATAGTGAATGAGCTATGTGTGGTAGACGGAGCTAGAGAGTATCTGCTTGCTGAATTTATATCAGTAGTCACAGTATGAATTTCGTTTCTCCAGCCTACGTCTTCATCATACTCTGCAACCCACCTAATGGTAATGGCAGAGGGTACTTTTGGTACCCTGTTCCATTCGCGAATGGCGCATCGGAAGAATGATTATCGGTAAGCCTCTGTATTGGCTCTAATTTCTCAAATTTTCTCTTTGTGGTCATTACGTGAGGTGTATATGGGACGAACTAGTATGTTGTCCGACTGTTCCTGGAAACTGATGTCTCGAAATTTTAATAGTACATTTCTCCGTGATGCACAAAGCCCCTCATTAACGACGCTAACGGAATTGGTTGAGCAGCCGCCGACTAAACCATCTAGTGACGAATCGCGCAGCTCATTGTTAGATCTTCTCTTTCTCTTCTATTAGTTCTATCTGCTAAGGATTCTATGTTGATGGACACTAATCAAAACTCGGTTGAACAACCGCCTTATAAGCCTCTTCCTTGGTGAATGAACATTTCCTAAGATCCTTACAATGTATCTGAGTCTGGCATCTGCTTTTCCTACTGTTTCTTTTATGCTGTTATTCAGCTTAAAGTCGTTCTGGATAGTTACTGACGAATATTTTACGACAAATACTGTTTCCCGCCGTTTTTCATCAATTGTGTAACTGTACAGTAGTGGCTTTTTTTCGTATGTGTGCGTTTATTTACGTTCAGGGTCAGATGGCAGACAGAGCGAGGTGGCGCAGAGATTAGCACACTGGACTCGCATTCGGGACGACGGTTCAAACCCCCGTCCGGTCCTACTGATATAGGTTTCCCGTGATTTCCCTGAATCACTTTAAGCAAATGCCGGGATGCTTTCTTTGAAAGGGCACGGCCGATTTCCCTCCCCATTCCTCCCTAATATGGGCTTGTGCTCCGTCTCTAATGACCTGGTTGTCTACTAGACGGTAAACAGTAATCTCCTCCTCCTTCCGCAGGTGGTTGAGCCTGCATCAGCCATCAGTCTTCTGCACGTTATTCTGAAAATCGGTGCTATGGTCTGGCGTTGCTACTTTCTTACAGACAACCACAGCATCTGAGAGTAGTCTTATGGAGCTTCTGACGTTTCCTACTAGATGTAAGTAGGCTGTTTAGGTTCTTATATTGGTAACGCCACGTAGCCTCTGTATGCAAATCACTGGCTGTGCTGTGTGCAGTCTGTGGCTGGTTGGCATTGTTGAGATACTCTGTATTGTAGTGGGCAATTGGCTGGACTGATATATATATATATATATATATATATATATATATATATATATATATATATAATGACTTTTGAATACTATTAAGGTAAATACATTGTTTTTTCTCTATCAAAATCTTTCATTTGCTAACAATGCCTATCAGTAGTTAGTGCCTTCAGTAGTTAGAATTTAGCTAGCAGTATTGGCGCTCGCTGTATTGCAGTAGTTCGAGTAACGAACATTTTTGTGAGGTAAGAATTCATGAAGGGTATAGGTTATTGTTAGTCAGGGCCATTCTTTTGAAGGAATTTTTGAAAGTCAGATTGCGTTGCGCTAAAAATATTGTGTGTCAGTTTAAGCACAGTCATGTATAATTTTTCTAAGGGGACGTTTCATAGATCATTTGTATACATTGTAAACAGTAACGGCGCTATCAAACTTCCTTGGGTACTTCAGAAATTACCTTTACTTCTTTAGATTTTGTTTCGTTAAGAGCGACGCACTGAGTTCTATCTGCAAGGAAGTTTTGAGCCCAGTCGCAAACGTAAAATTTGGATGCGTTATTAGTAGTTGTCTTAATTTACCCTGTGCATCTACAATACTGTGTTGCGTAGTAGCAAGATTTTTCGATCTGTGTGATGTCCTCCGTTAATTTGATGTGACTCATATCCGAAAAATTAGTCGATATGGAGTAGGATAGAGAGCTTGAGATCAGTGTGGGCGTTAGCGAAGCTCCACAGATAGTTCTGTAGGTGAAATGTGTATTCCAAGTGTGTTGGATCGATGCTCGCAATGGTGACGAACACTACAGAGAAATTAGCAGAACTGAACTAGGATAGCGATAGGACCAGAGAGCAAGTAGCTGAAATGAGACTGGAAAACCAGGGTCAGTTTACGAGAATACAATCTGAGTTAAGGCAGTACACCTCAAGCGTGATGATCAGATCGTAGAATGGAGGAGTGATTTAGGGACAAATGCAGATGAAATCCGGGCAGAACTAGCCAATACGCAGTGTTCAAAATGGTTCAAATGGCTCTGAGCACTATGGGACTTAACATCTCAGGTCATCAGTCCCCTAGAACTTAGAACTAGTTAAACCTAACTAACCTAAAGACATCATACACATCCATGCCCGAGGCAGGATTCGAACCTGCGACCGTAGCGGTCGCGCGGTTGCAGACTGAAGCGCCTAGAACCGCTCGGCCAGCAACTGCCGGCAATACGCAGTGTGAATGCAGTTTGCGTGCGGTAACAAGGTAACTGGCGAGGAGGCGGGTTTCAATTTTAAAATGGCGGAGGTCGTCACTCACACTGAGAGCGAAAGAGTGGCACCCACTTAGGGGCATCGGGAATTGAAATGGCAAGAGAACAACACGCAAACGAGGATATCGCTCCTCGAACAAGAAGTGTCGGCAGTTCGGCAGGGAAATAACACCGGGCCACAGGCCTCGTCAACATTTCACCTGCAGATTTACCAGTGAAGGGTATCGATCTACCACTGTGCAAGTTCGTCCGAAATAGGAAACCTATAGGTATATCAGGAAAATCTAGATACATACCTGCGTATGAAAGGGGTGGCCGAATGTAATGCGGTACTTGTGGCACGTCAAACATTAGAGCAAGAGGAGGCTGCCTGGTACGGTGTTACCATCAGCGAAAGTACTTCTTCTTCTCTCTGCAAGTTTTCTACACCACGCAATGTCTCTCGCAAACAAGTTTTGATTTCATTCTATCCTGCCTGTCGTCTTCTTTCATGTCCTGCAGTGCATGCCTCACTCCATCGTTTCAATGTAGTCGGGATCTTCCTCTTTTTCTGTGTCATTGATGCCTCCAGTGATGTATTTTAGAAGGTCATATTTCCTCTGGCTTTCTTCTAAGACATGCATGCCATGTTAGCCGTTTATTTTCAATTGTGTCTGCAACATCTTTTGTAACTCCCATCCGTTCTCTTAGCACCTCACTTCTTATTTTCTCTCTTTTTGTTACTTCACAAATTCGTCTCGAAAACTCCGCTTCCGTTACCTTTAATTTCTTCCCAATACCCTGAAGACTTCCCACAGATCAGTACCACGTAGAGCAATGCTCTCAACTTTACTTTCGTATATCCTACTTTTCAAATTTTCTGACCCCGTCTTATTCCAAATAATGGACCGTAACTGCTCAATTGCCACCTTTCTCACTGCTATTCTGTGCTTTACTTCCTCGATACTTCCACCTTAATAGAACATTATAGTATCTAAATATTTATATAGCTGATTACACTTTACTATCGATCTATCACTCAAACAAGATCTCTTCCTGTATTTCCGACAACACCATTCAGTCTTCGTAAAGTTTATGTGAATGTCTCACTGCTCATAGTCTTCTTTAAGCTTTCTCGATAGATGACTCGTCCTCTTCTTCATCAACCTGATCGTCGGCCAAATTTAAGGAGAACAGAAAGTCATCATTTACTCTAATTTTCACGTTTTTGCGTTTCGTTTCCAGTTTTTCAGTGCTTCGTTCAAAAATATTTGAAAGAGGGTAGACGCTGAGCAGCATCCTTGCTGGTTCAAATGGCTCTGAGCACTATGGGACTTAACAGCTATGGTCATCAGTCCCCTAGAACTTAGAACTACTTAAACCTAACTAACCTAAGGACATCACACAACACCCAGGCATCAGCATCCTTGCCTCAGCCCTCTTGCTAACCTTCAGTTTCAGTGATAGCAACTTCCTAACTTTAACACGACAGGTATTATCTGAATACAGTGTTATAACGGCCAGAAAATAACATTTATGAATGTTCTGGTTTTTCATTGTTTCTCACATCCTAGAAAGTGGTACACTGTCATAGGTCTTCTGCTGATTTATAAAAACCATGTGTATCTCCAAATTATGTGCCAGTCTCTTGTCAGTGTCACCTGATGATGCTGCATATATTATCCATACAAGACCTTCCTGCCCGAAAGCCACTCTTTTCTTCTACTTCCTTAATTCCTCTCTCAATTCTAGTCTTAAGTATCTTATAGTCCCGATACAGAACTGAGATCTGTGATGTCTCTATAATTTACGCAGTCATCCTTGCTTGCCTTTTTAAATATGATTGTGATGAAACTTTCTTAAAACTCGATAGGGATTTCCTAGCGGTTAAACAGCTTCAAGAGATGTTCAAATAACACGTCTGGTCAGGCCTTCAGTTAACTCCTTATACACAGCTCCAGGTCCTGGTGCTTTGCCATTTTTGAATTGCGTAACTGTATCCTATACTTCTGCCGTTATTATCACCTGGATTTCTATGTCTTGTTTGTTACCTGCAAAGAGCATATAACCTGAAATTCGGATCGATGTTCCTTACATAGTTCTTTGTAGTAATTCTGCCATTTCTGTAGCCTTATCAGTTATAAGTTTATACTACTTCTGTCATTTGTTCTTAGCTGTATTATTACCTTCCATTTCTTCTTTGAACTTTACATTCCCGACGCAGTTATTAATTTCTTCACATTTGAAATCCCACAGGGAATTTTATGCTCAAATTACTGCTTTCTTTGCATCTTCACTCAGTCTAATATACCTACTTCTACCATCAGTTTTACTGTTCATAAGCCATTTGTTGCAGGCCTCCTTCTTCTCCTTCAGCTTTGGGACAATATCATCACCCCCTAATCACTTTTAAATTTATACTTCCATACGAAATTGCTGGTTGCGTGATGAAACTTTGCCGCACAGGCGACGCCAAAATTAACATTTACCGGGCCAGTATACGCCTCAGTGGCGAAAATTGGTGACAACATATGACGCACTTGCTATTTAGTTGCTATATGAAGGACGAGGGGTGGTGTAGCGCTTTGCTTTCACGCCTCACCGCTCACTTGCAGCATACACTCATCGGAGTGCAGTCAAAGGAGCAATTTCTGGAAACTTTGAGGTGATAGAGCAACAGACTGGTCACTATAACAGCCTGCGCAGTTACGAAGCTCGTCGGCAGAATACTATAGACAGGAGGAGAAGTGACACACAAAGGCGAGATATGGGCCTACCTCAGGACTAACGTGTGCATGGTCAGGGCCTGAATGAAGCGCTGGCTCAAAGACGCCGCGTTAATCACTTCCGAGCGTCACTAAACCAGAGACGTCGCAGGAACGAAGAGAGTCCACTATCGTAGGCGCTGCCAAAGGCGCATTTACGAAATTTGAATGAAGGGCAAGACAAGGGGTAATGAGGTTTCCTAGGGGACGCCTCTTGCAGTGGGGATTATCGCATACGCAATTTGCGGTATTGGTGACCACAAGCAGAGGAAGACATCTACTACTATTGTGATGAACCCACAATACCTGGGAAGGCTGAAAACCAGTGTCCCATCACCGACACATCAATGTGAAAGGAATACATACGAGAGATTGTCTGGACATTGATACGGAAGTAACGGCGATGTCCATGATATTTTACACAAAACTGATGAAGAGTGGCATGAAACTAGCAGAGGTTCCCGTTAAAGTGATCTTGCTTATTCCCACATTTTGGGCAACAAGGATACTTACGGCGAAGCAAATCTTGTAGTCGTTCAGCGACAGGCGAAACGAAAATCAACTAGAACCGATTGCTACTGATGGGCTGTCGCTCGTTGTTATCATCCGAGAGAAAGCAGCAGTATTTTGCAACTTTCATAAATAAGACAAAAACAATGGCCTTCAAATGTAAATATAGTGTTAGAACCAAAATTATAACCAGGGACACTGTATTGAAATAAGTTGCGGGTTTTAATTACTTTGGAACGTATGTCAGTTACAGAATATGAAAAGGATTTTGTAAACAAACTACCCATCTTCCAGCAAATTTGCGGTACGATAAAGAGAAGCCTAAAACCTAAAACCAGAAAAGAAACACGAATGTAGTTCTAAAAAGTAATGGCTTTGTCAGCTTTTCTCTATGAAAATGAAAAGTCAGACATTGACTAAAGCTAATAAAAACAAGATACATGCTACCGAAATGAGTTTCTTAAGAACAGTAAAAGGTTGTACCCTTTTAGCCAAAATTTCAAATAACAGATTAAGAGGAGATCTAGGAATAAAATTCTTGAAACAAAAGGTTATGAACTACAGAAATGAATAGAGAAGCATGTTTATAGAATGCCGAAGGAGAAGATCCCAAGAGGAGTGTTGTATTATAGACCTCAGGGAACAAGATATTCGGGAAGACCGTGGAAACAATAATCATATACATTTTTAGCCGGAAAAGGTAACACTGCCTAATCCATGGAGGGCGGGAAAGAAGAAGAAGAATAACAAGAAGAAAGGGCCATAATCATGAAATGGAGCACGAGGATTGTGGATAATGTCTTGAAGGATCCCTTCGTATTGGGTGCAAACGGAATTGGGAGAGCACACGATACCGTCAAGTGAGAAAACGGCAAGAAATTTTCTACAGGTGGGCCACAGGCGCTAATTGGTGATTTTTTTCAGTCATCCTTCTTCTGGTTGGTTTGGTGCGTTCCGCCACGAATTCCTTTCCTGTGCCAGCTTTTACATCTCAGAGTAGCAATTATAACCAAAGTTCTCAATTATGTGTTGAATGTATTTCCAATCTTTGATTTCCTGTACAGTTTTTACCCTTTACAGCTCCCTCTAGTACCGTGGAAGTTATTCTCTGATGTCTTAACAGACGTCCTATCATCCTGGCCCTTCTTCTTGTCGGTGTTTTCCGTATATATCTTACCATAGCGATTCTGCGGAGAATTTCCTAATCAGTTCACCTGATTTTCAACACTGGTCTGTAGCACATATCTCAAATGCTTCCATTTCCTTCTTTTCTGGTTTTCCCACAGTCCACATTTCGCTACCATACAATGCTGTGCTCCAAACGTACTTTCTCAAAAATTTCTTCCCCATATTAAGGCCTGTGTTTGAATATAGTAGACTTCTCTTTGCCAGGAATGCTCTTTTTGTCAATGCTAGTCTGCTTTTTACGTCCTACTTGCTTCGTCCATCATGAGTTATTTTGCTGCCTAGTCAGAAGAGTTTCTTTACTTCGTCTACTGCGTGATCACAAATTCCGACCAGTTTGCCACTGTTCTCAATTCTGTTACTTCACATTACTTTTGTCTTTCTTCGATGTACTCTCAATCCAATTCGACTGTTCATTCCATTCAACAGCTCCTGTAACACTTCTTCATTTTCACTGATGTTATCGCTTTCACCCTGAATTTTAATCCCACTTGAACCTTTCTTTTTTTTCTTTTGTTGTTTGTTCACTGTATCGAGTGAACTGTAGGGGCGAAAGATTATATCCCTGCCTTACCCTTATTAATCTTAGCACTTCGTTGTTGATGTACTACTCTTACCGGTAATTCAGTAGAACGGATATGGAAAGGAATCTTCACAGGCTTTAGCGACTGCAGAGAGCCTCAGGCAAGTATTAATAATATTTAAATGGTCAGAGATAGTTAAAGCAAGCGCTCGATTGACACCTCGTGCCACCCATGCTGGTATGGGATTAACGGGAAGTGAGTCTCATGCCGTTCGACAAGTTGAGGCAGCAACCTAGTAGCGAGCAGAAGAGCCTAACTGTAAAAGTGCCAAGACGACTACCATCACCGGAACAAAGCCTCCACGATGCCCCTGCCACTCAAAATAAGCACCATGAAGCAGCATAAGACAACAGAATATGCTGAAGTAGCCTTACAACAAACAGAATGCACTTGCAGGTCAGAGGCACAAGCCAGCGTTATCGCTACCACGAAGAAACGTGTCACAACATGAGAAGGTTATCGACAAATCGATACTTTTTTCGAAAATGTGGGCATTCTTTACGAATTTCGATCTCCTGAATGCGCAGATGACACTCAAAACACCATATCACCCACAGTTTTTGCACAAATCGCAAATATTTCCAATAAAGATAATATATACTAAAACGCCATATGAAACTCTGAAATGACACAACGCTTTCAACTGTTCAACACTTGCGCCTCTGGCGGCACAATAGTGAAGTTTCATATTGAAAAAGGCGCTGCCTCCCTGTCACTGTGGAAGTAAGTTGAAGTATGTTAGCGGCGATAGCAATGGAGATACTATCGAAGGCAGTGCTACCAAAACAGAGTTAATAAACTTAGCCTGCTGAAATGACTTCACGTAAGAAGACAATGTAAATATTCCAGAATTCGAAACAAGAACAGCCGCAAAGGCGAGTAACGTAGAAGTAGATATCCTCGGTGTAGTGAAACAACTTAAATCACTTATTAAAAGCAAGTCTTCGGGTCCAGACTGTATACCAGTTAGGTTCCTTTCTGAGTATGCTGATACAATTCTCCATACTTGACAATTATAAACAACCGTTCGCTCGACGAAAGATCAGTACCCAAAGACTGGAAATATCACACCAATATTCAAGAAAGGTAGTAGGCGTAATCCACTAAATTACAGGCCCATATCGTTAACGTCGATATCCAGCAGGATTTTGGAACATTTATTGTGTTCGAACATTCCGTATTTCTGGATTTCCGGAAGGCTTTTGACACTGTGCCACACAAGCGGCTTGTAGAGAAATTACTTGCCTATGGAATATTGTCTCAGTTACGTGACAGGATTCGTGATTTTTTGTCAGAGAAGTCACAGTTGGTAGTAACTGACGGAAAGTCATCGAGTAAACCAGAAGTGATTTCTGGCGTTCCCAAAAGTAGTGTTATAGGCCCTTTGCGGTTTCTTATCTATATAAACAATTTGGGCGACAATCTGAGCAGCTGCCTTAGGTTATTTGCAGATGGCGCTGTCGTTTATCGACTAATAAAGTCATCAGAAGATCAAAACAAATTGCAAAACGATTTAGAAAAGTTATCTGTGTAGTGTGAAAATTGGCAATTGACCCAAAATAACGAAAAGTGGGAGGTCATTTACATGAGTGCTAAAAGGAATCCGTTAAACTTCGATTACACGATAAATCAGTCAATTCCAAAGGCCGTTAGTTCAACTAAACACCTAGGAATTACAATTACGAACAACTTAAATTGGAAAGAATACATTGAATGTTGTGGGGGAGGCTAACCAAAGACTGTGTTTAATTGGCAGGGCACTTAGGAAATGCAACAGATCCACTAAGGAGACTGCGTACACCACGCATGTCCGCCCTCTTTTAGAATACTGCTGCGCAGTGTGGGATTCTCACCAGACAGGATTAATGGAGTACATCGAAAAAGTTCAAATAAGGGAAGCACCTTTTGTTTTGTAGCGAAATAGGGTAGAGAGTGTCACTGGAGTGATAAAGGGTTTGGGATGGACGTCATTAAAACAAAGGCGTTTTTTGTTGCAGAGGAATCTTCTCACGAAATTCCAGTCACCAACTTTTCCCTGCGATTGCGAAAATATTTTGTTGACGCCGACCTACATAGGAAGAAACGATCACAATGATACAATAAGGAAAATCAGAGCTCGTACGGGAAGATATAGGTGTTCGTTCTTTCCGCGCGCTACACGAGATTAGAATAATAGAGAATTGTGAAGGTGGCTCGATGAACCCTCTGGCAGGCACTTAAATGTGATTTGCAGGTTATCCATGTAGATGTAGATTTTGTGGTGAACAGACAGAAGAAATAATACTGCTTTCGTGATAAAACCTATCATGCCTATTTGGGAGCGAAACTAGCCGACTTCAATAAGGCATGGGCTCCAAACGGCGTGTGCGCTTTGTGTGTAGAAGACTTACAACGGTGAGCGGAAGGATAGAAGAAGCCAATACGATTTGACGTCCGACGTTTTGCAGGAGCAACAGAATCATACGAACGATTTTAGTTCCCCTCTTATAAGGTTAGAGGTTTGAGCAGACCGGAAGACTGTAGAATATCCGAGCAACGTTCTCTCAGCGATTCGTCCTGTTCCGTACGGCCCGGGTACATCTATACCACAGCCTCCACAGACGTTAATACGCATGATAGTGTGAAAAGATAGGAAGCAGGGGACGAATGATACTGACTTTGAAGCAGGCACAGATAAGGGCCCTCTTCTGATCACTCAGCCAGATGTTAAAAAATGTTCAAATGTGTGTGAAATCTTATGGGACTTAACCCCTAAGGTCATCAGTCCCTAAGCTTACACACTACTTAACCTAAATTATCCTAAGAATAAACACACACACACCTATGCCCGAGGGAGGACTCGAACATCCGCCGGGACCAGCCGCACAGTCCATTAGTGCAACACCCGAGACCGCTCGGCTAATCCCGAGCGGCACTCAGCTAGATCTAAAAGATTTAGTCTGAGATCTGAGACTGACAGAGGATAAAACACAGCTGCAAGGGTCAAGATTGTAGGAAAGACATTTTTTAGCAGCTGGTACGTCCGTTACATTTTACAGAAAAACGGACACAACATTTTACTCAAAACGACTTGAAGCGTACTGCAGTAACATACAAGGTTTGATGAGTCAGTTCCATATTCCGTACGCGCCAGGTGACTGGAGACTTTGTGTTGACTCATCTAAAAGAAGTCTGAAGACGTTTCTGCTGCACAATGGTAACATGTATGCCTCAGTGCCTGTCGGTCATTCTGTGCATCTCAAGGAAAATGTTTCTTACTCCCATTCATTATTAGGGTCACAGTTCATTAGTGTGTGGTAATTTGAAAATATTGGATATTCCTCCAAGACAACAGTCAGGATATACCATGTTTCCCTGTTCCGCCTATGATTGAGACGATAGGGCTCATGGCAAACACTAGAAGCAAAAACAGTGGCCCCAAATGGGACAAAAATATCAAGCGTGACCTTCCAATGGAAAGAGGAAGAATACTTTTGCCACCTCTGCACGTCAGACTGGGCATAATGAAGCACTTTTAATAACTTTTCTTATGTCTTAACCACACTTTTATTTTTCCAACAACCCTACACATTTCGACTTTGAATGACGGAAAGTCGAAAGGCGTAAGGTTGTTGGAAAAATAAAAGTGTGGCCAAGATATAAGTAAAAGTTATTAAAAGTGCAACCAAGTGGCCGCGTCGTCTCACAGCTTTTTCATACTAACTGCAGCATAATGAGCCGGCCGGAGTGGCCGTGCGGTTCTAGGCGCTGCAGTCTGGAGCCGAGCGACCGCTACGGTCGCAGGATCGAATCCTGCCTCGGGCATTGATGTGTGTGATGTCCTTAGATTAGTTAGGTTTAATTAGTTCTAAGTTCTAGGCGACTGATGACCTCAGAAGTTACGTCGCATAGTGCTCAGAGCCATTTTGCAGCATAATGAAACAGTGTTTAGCGGTATTACCTAAGTGTGGCAACTGTTTCAGATAGCTGTGTTACAAGTTCCCCAACCTGTCAGATGCTAGCATGAAACAAGGTGTGTTCACTGGTCCTGATATTTGGAAGCTAATGCTAGATGATTTTCTTCATTCAGTGAGTGTCGCGGAGCGAGAAGCCTGGACACCTTTAAGTGTGCGCTTCAAAACTTCATGGGGAACAATCGTAGCCGAGAGTATACTGACATAATTGAAAACATGCCGAAAATTCAAAATGCTGGGATGCTCAAAGAGTTTGAAGTTACATTTTTAAATTCGCGTTTTGACTTTTCTCCTCCAAACTAGGGTGCTGTGAGTGAGAAACAGAACGAAAGATTCCGTGAGGATATCAAGGACATGGGATGTTTGGATGATGGACGACTACTGCTGGATACTTCATCATAGCACACGGAAATTCCCCACAAGAGGAAAAGCAGGAGCCACGCCATGACAACTAAGAAATCACGGAATGAGTACGGTTAGTGCATGTTTTGTACCACGTTGTCTGTATACACCTGTTCACTGTGCGCATATTTTAATATGTTGATCTTTTAAACGTGTTATATTCTAGTGTGATTCATGTGAAAATATGTGATTTATGTTGGCAAAGTTGAGATTGGCGCCAAATATATGAGTGAAACGATACCTAGAATATTATTCTTGAATTCAGGAGCAGAAATACATAAAGAGCACCTAAATTTGCGAAAAACGTTATCCACTGTCGCATTGTGTTATTTCTCTATGCATCCAAGTGGTGAGAGAAACCTCCGACGTCGGCATTAGACATGGAGGATATCAGGGTCAGAAGGCAGAATTAATGACCTACGATACGCAGAGGAGGACGAGTTTGAGTACTGAGTAGGTTATATCGTGGTAGGAAGAGGTAATCCTAGCCGTAGATATTGTTATTATTGTCTTCTGTTAATGTCACTCGTTTATCAGCATTTAGCGTATTTGCATTTTTAGTTAGCTGCATGAAATTTCGTAGCAATAACAGCAATAGTTACTTGGCTTGAGTGCGTATAGCGTGAGTGAAATGCTCAAATGTGTGAGGTTCAAGTGCTTGCACTCAAACCAAGCCATACATCATTTCCGACACTGCTCGCGCCTGCGCGCTTCTAATTGTGCTTGTGCCGTATTTTGTATTTCATTCTTTCAGATGTACTGGTTTGTTAGCCTGCTTTGCGGCCGAGTGTTTATTTATCAAAGCATATGTGTCCTTGTTGGTGTGGATGATAATAGCCACACACGAACAAAGATGCTGTTAGTTCGTTGCAGCCTACAGAAAAGCATGTGCTCATTGCGCAGGCGAGAAAGGAAAGAACGGCACGACAGGTGGAATTACATCAAGCCATTTAGTAAACTTGGATCCCAAGTATGTAAGTTAGTGCCTGAAACTTAAGACATTCGTTCACCTGGCAGTCTCCATTGTGTGCCACCTGCATTATAACTGACACCGAAGAACAGCAATTTCTTTGTGCAATGCAAATAACGTATGGTTGTCCATCATAACAAAATAGGCAGCATCCAAAGGACACCAGCCAACTCTGCGCTGTCGACGGTCGATTCAAGACATTAATGAGATATAATTGACATGCCAACTCCCCAGAGAGCTCAATTTGGCCGCGTATACCTACCACAAGCACCCTAAGCCCTGAGTTTAAAGTTTCTCATTTTTTCAGTAAATTGTTTTGATATTACTATCTGTGTGTGTGCCTCTCCGTCTTTATGATGTTTTTCAGACGTCCTGAAGCGATGATGTTTGGTTTGGTTGATTATGATCAACCTTGCCTCACAGAAAACAATGAAAAAAAAACAAATAAATTCCCTACATCCCGCAAAAAATGTCCATTCACCACGTTTTAGCGTTAATGAGGACTCGAAATCACGCGAGTTACCACATTTTTGGCGTCCAACACAAGGTTCGAGATCACGTGAATTACAACACTGTAAAACCCTCCACCAGATGATGTGTCTGCAATGGCGAAAAATTTGGCTAATGGCACAATCAAAGTTAAAAAAATTGTGAAGCGACTGGTTGCAGTCTCCACACAAATCACCCACTACATCTGAGATTGTCGAATTTATTGTGTTTGTAAACAAAATTGCGACGTTCAATTAAACATTCGTAAATCACTGGCTCTCTCTCCCTCTCTGATAGTTGAAACGTCCCCTTTGAACAATTATACACGACTGTGCTTAAACTGACACACAATACTTTTAGCCCAACAGAATCTGACTTTTAATAATCTCTACAAAAGAATGGCCCTGATTAACAATAACCTATACCTTTCAAAAATCACTTACCTCACAAAAATCTTCGTTACTCGAACTACTGCAATACAGCGAGCGCCACTACTGCCAGCTAAATAAAAGATTGAAACTACTGAAGGCACTAACTACTGATAGGCACAGTTAGCAAAAGAAAGATTTTGATAGAAAACAAACAATGTATTTACCTTAATAGTGTTCAAAAGTCATAATATATATAGCAGTTCATGACATCCAGTCTTATAAATGTATTGTCTCTGATGGACACACGTCCAGATCATCCGCTCTCAAAACTCTGCCATCTCTCCCCCCACATCCACCACTGCTGGCGGCTCACCTCCAACTGCGCAACGCTATGCGCTGTTAACAGCCAACTGCCCAACGCTACAATGGCGAGTATTACAACAATGCCAACCAGCCACAGACTGCACACAGCACAGCCAGTGATTTTCATACAGAGCGCTACGTGGCGGCGACGTTACCAATATAAGAACCTAAACAGCCTACTTACATAGTCTAGGGGCAGATTTCTTCTTCCTAGGGTTCAGTAGCTTTAAATTTAATAAAAATACTGTAAAATAGTGAATAACAACTAATCAGAACTCTAATATCTACTAGCTTGAACGAAGATGCCGTTACAAAATCACATACCCAACTACTGATGATGAAGTTTTAGTAAAATAGTTTATTGTTCCATTGATCTCTCGCTTAAGTGTTGTTGGCTGAGCAACAAAAGTTAACATGATGAACTGATAAAATGGCTCAAGCCCCTAGTATTGGGTAATAGCAACTCACTACATCTGTTATATATAAAAAAGAGGAGATCCTAGATCCGTAACAAAACCCATGGATCGATTTCACCAAATTTGCCATAGAAACAGGATTGTGTGTTTCTCTTAGCTTTAGGCATATGGGCTGCCCTGCTTGGCAGGTATGTTGTGTGGGCGAGCCCAATCAATCTGCTTTTGCAGGGAAGCGTACTTGTAAGTGGCAAGAAACTGATTCCTGGTTCCCAACATGTAGACTATGTTGGTGTAGTATTGGCCTGCTTTGCATGGTGGCCTGTATGTCAGCGGCAAACAAATGATTTTCAAGTCCATGAAGCATAGCCTGCCCTTCATGACAGGTGTGTTGTGGGGATAGTATCAGCCTGATTTATTGAACTGTATTGCAATGGCTACACATGCCAATCAGTGTAATTGTGGACAGGTTGGGATGGATAAAAGAGGGGATGGACAAAGCAAGGAAGGAGAAAATGGACAGAGTTAGGAAAGGAGTGGGAGATGCATGTTGTAGAAAGGGTATTGGGCAGGTGGACAGGGAAGAAGGGAGAAGGAGGTGGAAAGAGAGTGGGGTATGAGGATATGGTAAGAGAAAGGGGGGAGGAAGATAGGCTCAAAAGAGGAAAATGGACCAACACTTAGGGAGGAAGAGATAAAGAGATAAATACAAGTATGGAGGAGGGGACAGACAGAGGTGGAGGATGAGGAGGGCAGACAGAGATAGGATGGGCTCCAAACTGAGAGAGGTGAAGGTGTGTTCAATGTAGTTGTTGACTGCATACATAAGTGTGAAGCTGCAAGGTAAAGGCTAACAGAGATATGTACCACTGCTCATGCCGATGAAGATGCGACCTCCTTCAAATTATCCTTAACTCAGTCTCCTGCTTCATGAAGAAAAATTCCTTCTACCAGAAGGCTATCAAGAGTCTTAATTCTTATTGTATTGTTTCCCTCCAGAGATTTGTCATCCTTCTCTAACTTTCGGCGCCGACGGGAGGCCCTCGTTAACGACATTTACATTTTACCATTAGCTGTGTGCTAATATTCCACACTATAAAGACATACAATAATAATTTTTAGGCACCATAGTTCGCCCTCAAATCAAAATTTTAATATTTACAACTTGCACTTGGAGTGGTGCAAATTGTTTATTCTCATGATATCTTTACTATTTCCAGTACAATTATTAATTTTACATAATTTTAATGGATTTCATCTTCTCTTTCGATTACTGTTACTGGATCTTATGTATCTTCAATAAAATTTAAATTTGGGGCGAAATTATGCAAATTTAATATAAAAGAATCAAAACAGGCAATAAAAGTAATAAATCCTAGCATCTAAATGGTATGTGTGGTAAATAGTAATTGCTGCCAATAGTTGCTACCTCGCTGTCAGTGTGTCTTTCTTCATTCAAAAGTTATGCTGATTTTAATTAATTTTCCAATTAATAGTCTCTTAGAACTTAATTATTAAAGTTATTAAATATGTATGTAGTTCCACCGATGCCAGTTACCAAGAGTTACAAACTGAGTGCTCGATCTGTTTGGTGGTTGAATTATTTGTGAATTATTTGTGCTCTAACTTATTTTGCTCTGCCTCTGCTCTCATCCAACATTTCCAGATCATACCTGTATACAGAATAGAAGAATGTAAAAAACTGATAGAAGCTGTTATATTTTGACTTAAGTTCAGTCTTGATCACACCATTTATGTTTCAATGAGATGGGTAACTGGTTTCGGTTATTTTTACATAACCATCATCAGACCTGTGGATTGATTTTTAGGAAATACTAGAAACCAATCTTTAAATAAAATAAAAGTGTCTAATGACATCATTGAAACATAAATGGTGTGATCAAGACTGAACTTTAGTCAAAATATAATAATCTATTGATCACTGTATTCCAAAAATCTTTACCAAAATTGTACAAAGTTTGTCTAGTCAGGCAATTGGAAATTACAAAAGGTTTAGAAATATTAGAACCAAAATTATGAAACTTGGTACGAAAATTAAATTTAATAAAACTTGCCTCATGGAACATATCATACCAAAATATGCTATAATCAATATCCAATCCAAATCTAGTAATGTAACATATATACAGCAAAAGAGTGTCTTATGGATTAAATCTGAAATTAGAGAAGCTTTTAAGATAAATGATCTTTTAAATGTCGAAATGTATAGTCTGCATTTATTGCTAAGTAATGAACTCTCACCTTTGATTTTTTCTACTTTACTAAGCAGCACTGATGAGAAAATAGACTTTTTACGTAAAGCGATTACCCAAAGACATCAGAGAAAAATTGATTTACTCGTAGCTAAACAACAAAATAGCTTTTAGAAAAGGTCAACAATATACAACAATTTTATCCAAGGACAATGAATCTTACAGATATTCAGTTCACAAAGTCCGAAATGTCGCTACTTGACAAAGGCTTAAAATATAACCTAACTCCCCCACTAAATAATACGAATGTTAAAAAGCATGTAAGATAGCCCTAAAAACGAAAGATTTAATTCTAAAAGAGAAAAATAAGCTGCATAGAAAATCTGAAGATAAATCACTTAAAAATATCAGTAATAAACTACTAGCAGAGAAAGCAATTGTAGTAAAGGCCGATAAAGGAAATACCCTTGTTATTATTAAAGAAGACGATTGTATATTTAAAACACTCTCATTTTTAAATGATAATGGGATTGTCGAAGTAACTAAAGACCCCACTCTAAAGTTCCAGATAAAGATCAAGAAATTAGTCGATGAAAATATTCACCTCTTGACCCCTGAAGAAAAGAATATGATGAAAAATATGAATCCCCAAATACCTAAATTAAGATCACAGATTAAACTGCATAAAAAAGAGAAATCTATACGACCTATTGTCAACTACAAAATTAGTGCTTCATATAAACTAAATATGAAACTTAATAAAATTTTGAAAGCATTCTATATGTATGACAGCAATTTCAGTATCAAAAACAGTTATGAACTAGCACAACAAATTCACAATATAGACATTCCAACTAGTGCAAGTTTCGCCTCACTAGATATTAAAAATTTGTATACAAATACACCCATTAATGAGACGATTAATATAATTAGGGATAACTTAGTACAATACAAAAATATGACTAAAGATGAAATAATCGAATTTATAGAACTGCTTGAATGCACTTTAGATTACAATTATTTCACTTTTAATACTAAAATCTATTGTCAGAAAGATGGCTTAGCAATGGGCAATTCTTTGGCTGGGAGAGTTGCAGACATTTTCGTGAACCACATTGAGATGCAATTCCTGAAAAATAACCCTGATATCACAAATAAAACTATATATTACAAACGATATGTAGATGATACATTATTGCTTTATAATTGTTCAAAAGATGAAATTGAGAAGCTTGCTATAAAATTAAACTCTATGCATCCGAATTTACAATTTACGGTTGAGCATGAAAATCGAAAATCTATTAACTACCTAGATCTCACTATAACTAATAACAATGGGGAACATTTCTTCACCATATACAGGAAACCTATAACCACTGATGTTATTATTAATGCCACATCATGTCATCCTGACAAGTAGAAAAAAGCATTTATTAAGTCTATGATACACCGAATACTAAAATTACCGCTAGAAGCTAATGAGATCAAAAAGGAAATGACCATCTTAAAACAAATTGCAAAAACCAACTCTTTCGACACATGACAGGTAGATATCATTTTTAATAAAGTGCAACAATCACAAAGTACTCCACTAATAGGTAATCCAAAATATATGAAGATGACATATATGGGAAACATATCAGATAGAATTACTAATTTATTCAAAAATTCTGGAATAACAATAGCATTTACAACTGACAATACTTTACAACAAAAATTAAGACATACTTTAAGTAAAGACAATGGCAAATTTACCAGATCAGAAGTGTACAAGATCCAATGTAGAGACTGTGAGAAAATATACATCGGCCAAACAGGTCGAAATTTTGCAGTAAGGCACAAAGAACATACGTCAGGTACCTCACGAACAAAGTCTGTATTTGGCCATCATATAGCATTCAATAATCATGCTGAGGGGACAGTAGAGCAGAATTTACAAGTTCTTCATTATGCAAATAAAGGCTTACTTATGAATATGTTAGAAGAAATCGAGATATATGCTCATTTGAAAACCAAATCATCATTGCTGCTCAATGAACAATTAGATTTTCGCGAAAAATATTTTTACGACCTTTTTGACGAAATTTTATAATAAAAGCACCTACTCTTTTGTTTTAAAATATGAGACTAGTTATACCCATGGCAAAAGCTATATATGTAAAATATGCTGTACAACATATAAAAATTTTATTAAATTGACATTGATTATTATAAAAACTATTAGAGCGATGTGTCCTAAAAATTTAATCAGCAGTCTCATCAGTTATTCAGACATACATAATGCGGAACGTACTATTGGCTGCTACCCTACTGCTATAAAGAATATTGCCATGAAAACTACAGTTAAAGTAAGACGATTCTACAACATCCAATGAAGATGCAATTGTGATGTAGGCGACTCGGTATAATCGATATATACCACAACTCCAAGGACTTTCACATCTTTGATGTAGCTGACACTGTAATAGTATTAAGGTTGCCCATAGAGGGCACAACTATTACACATCGTAGTTTACTGTTTTTATCTAAAATAGAAATAAGCTGTACACATACTAACTATCCGTTAATCAGACATTTTAAATGAATCAATTTTATGTAATTAGTGTATTTCCTATTTCTATACTTTGACGATGGCGTCATATTATGAACGCTGATTGGCAGTTGTGAAGTAGTGTGACAGGAAGTAGGCGAACCTCTGCATATTTAAGCTCATGCTCAGCACTCATAACCATCAGTTGACTTTGTAGCAGCTGAGGAGAGCTCCGCCTACCATCCTAAAGGAGCCATGGGTAGAATTAATTTTATTTTATCTTGTTAAATTTTGACGTCATTAGACACTTTTATTTTATTTAAAGATTGGTTTCTAGTATTTCCTAAAAATTAATCCACAGGTCTGATGATGGTTATGTAAAAATAACCGAAACCGGTTACCTATCTCATTGAAACATAAATGCTGTGATCAAGACTGAACTTTAGTCAAAATATAATAATCTATTGATCACTGTATTCCAAAAATGTTTACCAAAATTGATAGAAGCTGACCTGAGGGAAGATCAGCTTGTATTCCGAAGAAATGCTGACCTTACGACTTATCTCAGAAGATAGATTAAGGAAAGGCAAACCTAGGTTTATAGCATTTGTGGATTTAGAAAAGGCTTAGGACAACCTTGACTGGAATTATGAAGGTAATGAGAGTAAAATACAGGGAGCGAGAGGCTATTTACAATTTTTAGAGAAATCAGACCTCGGTAATAAGAGTCGAGGGGAATGAAAGGAAAGTAGTGGTTGAGAAGGGAGCGAGACAGGGTTGTAACCTATTCTCGAAGTTATTGAATCTGTATATTGAACGAGGAGTAAAGGAAACTAAAGAAAAATTTGGAGTAGGAATTAAAGTTCACGGAAAAGAAATAAAAAGTTGGAGGTTTGCCGATGACATTGTAATTCTATCAGAGACAGCAAAAGATTTGGAAGAGTACCTGAACAGAATTAACATTGTTTTGAAAGGAGGATATAAGACGGACATCAACAAAACAAAAACAAGAATAATTGAATGTAGCCGAGATAAATCAGATGATGCCAAGGAAATTAGGTTAGGAAACGATAAACTTCAAGTAGTATATGGTTTTTGCTATTTGGGCAGCAAAATAACTGATGATGGCCGAAATAGAGAGGATATAAAATGCTGACTGGCATTGGCAAACAAAAAGGATTATTAAAGAAGAGAAACTTTTTTATGTAGAATATAGATTTGAGAGTTAGGAAGTCTTTTCTGAAAGTATTTCTCTGGAATGTAGCCATGTATGGAAGTGAAACATGGACGATAAACAGTTTAGACAAAAAGAGAACAGAAGCTTTCGACATGTGGTGCTACAGAAGAATGTTGGACAGTAGATAGGTAGATCTCGTAACTAATGAGGAGGTACTGAATAGACTCGGGGAGACAAGAAATTTGTGGCACAACTTGATCAAAAGAAGGGATCGGTTGCTAGGAGTAACTCTGAGACATCAATTGATCACCAACTCAGTATTGGAAGGAAGTGTGGGGGTAAAAATCGCCGAGGGAGACCGAGAGATCAACGTAGTAAGCAGATTAAGAAGGATGTAGGTTGCAGTAGTTATTCGGAGGAGAAGAGGCTCGCACAGGATAGAGTAGCACGGGGAGCTGCATCAAACCAATCTTTGAACTGAAGACCATAACAACAATCTTTATACCATTGAATTTGTAATCAAATTCTCTTCCGTTTGATACCTTGTGCTCCCCTTGAAAAATCACAATCCGCACTGCACGTACCAAAATAATTACAATGCAATTTGAAAGACAGAACGGCTGCCGGACCCTGAGTCACCGACGGCCAGTGAAATACTCAATTGGAGTCATACGATACAACATTGCATTGCCCGTGTTGCCCAGAATTACGATGCAATGTTCATTCGAACATGCATGCTTGTCCAAAGGAGCAGACGCTGCAGCGACTACAGCCGCTGCGAAATACCTGAACTGTATTCGCAGTTGACAACGTACGGAGGGTTGGTTGTGGACGTGAGTCGTGCTCAGATAGCCAAGGGGTTGCCGTCCTACGGCTAGGTCGGGGATTTTCTCCTCTCAGGGACTAGGTGTTGTGTTGTCTTCACCATCAATTCATCCCCATCCGGCGCGCAGGTCGCCCAATGTGGTGTCGAATGTAGTAAGACCTGCACCAAGACGGCCGGACCTGCCCCATGAGGGGCCTCCCGGCCAATGGCGCCAAACGCTCATTTCCATTTCGTACAAGAACAATAAATGTTAAAAAACTAAAAAAATGCCGGCACGGTAGCTCAGCGTGTTCGGTCAGAGGGTTAGCTGCCCTCTGTAATAAAAAAAAAAAAAACTGAGTTAATCGATCAACTGCGAACTTAAAAATGGGTGTCTTACGATGTCCGCCCCGAGCAGATGCTACGAACGAAAGCGAACAAAATGAGATAAAAAAAAGGGGGTGGGGGGTAAGGCGACACGCGCAAAATCCGGTGTCAAGTCCCGGTGCGGCACAAATTTTCATCATCTTCATTCCACTATGCAGCTGATGGTTGTCTATATTCGCAGCTGCGAATGTGTTTCACATGGAGCCAGGCCGCCTCCGACGGAAGTGAGCCGCTGCCCAGCTGTGCCCGGCCATGACACAGGCGCCGGTCAACACCGACTCAAAGAAAGACCTCGGCGCTTGTTGGTGACGTCACGTCAGCTAGGCACGTCGTACGGCAGGTCTTTTGCAGGCAGAAACTCCTGGGCGTGCTTATCACTATAAATCTATTATTTTTGGACAAAATGCTTGGTGTTGTTTTAGATTCTGCAGTTTTATGTAGATGAAAGATTTTCTTACTATCGTAAAGCTACAAATGAAGATCATAGTTCTGTATTACTGAATCCTGTCGAAACAAACGTAGATCAATATGAGAAGATGCTTTGCCCCATTGCAAGCTTCGGAAATTTTACATTCAAGTAATTATACTTACTTGATCCATTTTGTTATCGAAACGTACCCCAACCACTTTACAATTAACTCGTTTCTTTTATTTATTTATTTATTTTCGTTTGACATCGTCACTGGAAATGTGAACTAATTTACATGTGTAAATGTCCAACTGTTGCCAGTCATTAGATTGCAGTCGTTTTCGACGAAAGGAATTCTAAACAGGAAACAAAATAGCTACATACATCGTAAATACTGCTGAGCTTAAACTTTTTTAAACATGCACATTAGAAAGATAAATGTTCCCCTCTTGCAACAAAGGAGAAACTTTATAAGACAAAAAAATTTTATTTGATAAAACTAGTATCTCTCTTTTGCCTCTTCTTCTGTCCCCACCCCCTCCCCCAACGTGTACAATCGCAAGATATTTCATTAACATTCAGTGCTCCTCACCCCATAGTCAACCAAGATACCTAAAGAAGAGCACCAATATGTTCACAGTTTCTTGTAAAAGCAACCCAGTACAAACGTAACTTCCTCAGATTTACAAATAAGGTAAAGAAGCACGAATTCTGTTGCTGCTGGACCATGAAGTTGTTTTTGTATGTCAATCCTGAAAACAGGTGGAAATTTAAGTTCAGGAGGACACTATTTGTTAAGAAGTGTAATGAATTGCACAATTAATTGATTGCAGAAATCTCTCAGAACAATGTGTGTTGGTCAACTACCGCCAATAGTTTCACATTTTCCTGTGTGAGAGAGGGAGACACCACCATTATGAGTATGCGTGCAACAGACCTGGCGTTCGCCGTGCCTAGCTGACGTGACGTCATGAACAAGCGCCGAGGCCTTCCTTTGAATCGGTGTTGCGCCGGCCCGCACTCACTGCGCGCGTGACGTAAACTCTCCACTCAAGCAAACGGAAATGTCTTGGCATGTTACAGAAAGACGAGGCAAAACTTTAAGACCACACTTAACAGCGTGGTGGTCTCTCCTTCGAACGCAGTACAGCAGCGATTCCGAATGGCATTGATTCGACAAGTCATTGCAAGGTTTCCGAATGTATGCGGCCCCAGATGTCTAAACACAGGTCACACAGTTCCTACAAATTATCTGTCGGCGATGTGAATGTGATTCGGGCGCCCGACAGCGTACCAGATATGTGCTATCGGCAGCTAAGACATCAAAATACGTTTTTGGAACATGTTTCACTTAACTTCTGCTAAGACTCATATTGTACCCGCATCTCTGAGGTTTCATAATCGCCAGCAACAACAAATTTATGTAGGGTTAAATGTCCAAAATTACTGGGCGAGCGTATCGAACAGAACTGAATTGAATGCCACGTATTATGCAAATCCTCATTATTACTCCGCATGTGACTGCTGATTTTGGTAACGAAAACATCAAAACGTAGACTTTATTTCCATGCTTCCATTCATTCAGGACACATGGAATAATTTGCCAGAGCGACCATATGTTCCAGCTGCTCACTGAACAAAAACTCTTACGGGAATCGGCGACGCGCCGCGAGTAACGAGTATAATGGGCGGGGGCACTACGAATGTAGTGCGGGACAATACGTTGAGAATGTGGGTTTCGCCGCAGGCGTGCCAGAGATAAATCCCTGCAGGCGCGCTATCCTCTGTGTCCTCGGTGGCTGAGATGGATAGAGCGTCTGCCATGTAAGAAGGAGATCCCGGGTTCGAGTCCTGGTCGGGGCACACATTTTCATCTGTCCCCGTTGACGTATGTCAACGCCTGTAAGCAGCTAAGGGTGTTCATTTCATTGGATAATACCCATCATTTAACTTCACGTAGGCAACTATTTAAAAAGTTAGGCGGCTCAGATTATTCTTGGAGATGGGCAGCGAAAGAAGTTTTGTGTTGTACATCATACGAGCTGGAAGAGACGGTAGCACCAGTTCTTGGTGGCACGAAGCAGCGAGTCTTGGACAGAGCCAAGAGAAAGTGTGGTGGTAATTTCCTATAAAAAAGGTCCTTTTCGAGAGCTGGGTTACGACAACTGCCCATATTCCGATAGGTGCACACCCTTACACCTTTAAGTTTCGGTTGAGATGTATTCTCAAGCACCTTTACGTATATCTCGTTTTTCGTTCACAAGACGCTCGAAAAGTTTTCACTTGGTGATGGTATATTGAAAAAAGTTTTCAGTTCAACGGCTTTGCTTGTGTTTTGACGTGGCGACTTGCTTTTTGTGACTTCCGAAGTGGATCTTAAGATCGCACTTAGGCTTGTTTACTTTTTTATGCGACGCACATACTGCTCTTAATACGGCGCACGTGTTGTCAATGTGTCTGTTATGCTACTTAATGGAGTGTAGAAGAGATGTTTTGCGTCAGTCAACTTTACAAGCGTGAGGGCCATCTAAAAGCGTCACTGATTACGCAGTCTGCCCGGTAAGGCAGGTCCTTGGGGAACTCAAGCGTTTTTTTGTTTTGTTTTTACTCATCACGGTCTTCTGACTGGTTTGATGCGGCCCACAGTTTTTACCCTCTATACTTTCCTCTAGTACCATGGAGGTTGTTCCGTGATGCCTTAACATATTTCCTACTATCCTGTCCTTTCTTCTTGTTTGGGTTTTCCGTACGTTAATTGCGTCACCGATTCTGCTGAGAAACACCTCATTCCTTACATTATCATCCCAGTCAAGTGTAATATGAACTTACATTTTTAGTGTAAGATGTAGGTGGAATGGGGTTTGGCTGGAAGTTGTGGAGACATTGGGCTCAGTTTAATAATTTATTTTTTATTTTTATTTTATGGTCTTCATTGGACCACTCTAGTCAGTTACACAACAATTATTTTTAATGGTCATTTTATTTAACATCAAAAATTTCAATTACATCTACAGAAACCACTTACAATTGTATATAAGTACAGGCCAATTATACTTAAAGTTAAACTTTCAAAACGCTGTAGAAATAACACCACTGGTCAGAATGACGTCAAATTGCAACGGAATATTATCGGAGAAGGGAGAAAACGGATGGCAGCAGAAAAAAATAGTGTGAAAATTGATCAATAGATGGCGCTGTGTGTGTCAGAATACGTAAATGAAAACACTTGCCATGTGACACGGTCCTTTGAGGTTGGTGTAAATACGCCGTGTAGGCGGCTTTTCCTCCTTCCGTATCTGTGACGTTCGCCATGACTGCCTCAATGCAGGATCGCGCCCTGATTTTAAAGCTGCATTACATGGACGATGACTGTGCACACGCCGCTCTGCAGAAGATCCGGACACTGAAGGGTTTGAAAAAGGCGTTAGTCGGTAACTGCCGTGGGTATGGAGAAAATGATTCGGAAATTCGGTAAGACGGGTTCTTTTGGTGTGCAACCTGGTAGAGGGAGGAAACGAATTGATCCGACGTCAGTGGAAGCAATTGCCACAGAAATGCAAGAGGAGACGAGTGGTGGTGTGCAAACGCGTAGTGCACGAAGAATTGCCCGAAGATTGGACATACCCGTGAGCAAGCTGCGTAAAATCCTACGAAACATCCTTCTTTGCTATCCATTCAAAATTACCCATGCGCACGAGTTGCTTCCTGTTGACCTGCCAGCAAGAGAAACCTTTGCTTTAGAATTTCTTGCTGGCATGGACATGATTGGCTGTGAAAGATTTTCTGGACAGACGAAGCCCACTTCCATCTGACAGGATATGTCAGAATTGTCGAATATGGGCAACGGAAAAGGTCACTGTATGGTGCTGGTTTACGGCATCATTTATTAAAGGTCCATATTTTTCGAAGAGACGGGTGCTTCCAGTTGAAAGCACGCATTGCGCAACACATCCTGAACGTGACCCCGGAATCACTTCAATCAGTTGTTGAAAATGCTGTTTCTCGATTTCAACTTGTTGCAGAAAACGGTGAACAGCATATTGAAAATATTTTTTGCCAGCAAAACGGACATTAATAATCCGATTTGATTTGGATTGTTGTTTTTAATGCGATTTTTCGCCTCAGGACAATTAAAAACCAATGTGATTGATGCTTTTTATGCGGTTTTCGGTCTCAGGAGAATTAAAAAGCGATGTGATTGATGCTTTTTATGCGGTTTTTGGCCTCAGGAGAGTTAAAAACCGATTTTTCCCATCCGACTTACCTTGATGGGTGGGGTTATGTAACTTACAGTATCACGCCTGTACACCCATGCTCACTGAGTAGTACAGTTTGTTTAACCTCAAATGTACACCTTAGACGTTGTTATATGATTCATTTGCCATTAAATTATGATGCTTAAAGCGTCATCTATTGATACATTTTGTAACTATTTATTTTTTTCCGCCGTACGTTTTCCCTGTTCTCCGATAATATTCCGTTGCAACCTGACGTCATTCTGACCAGTGCTCTTATTTCTGCCGCGCGGGATTAGCCGAGTGGTCTGGCGCTGCAGTCATGGACTGTGCGGCTGGTTCCGGCGGAGGTTCGATCCTCCCTCGGGCGTGGGTGTGTGTGTTTGTCCTTAGGATAATTTAGGTTAAGTAGCGTGTAAGCTTAGGGACTGGTGACCTTAGCAGTTAAGTCCCATAAGATTTCACACACATTTGGTCTTATTTCTACAGTGGTTTGAAAACTTAACTTTAATTATAATCACCCTGTATACATTCATGTTCTCTGTAGCTTGTAAGTACTTAAGTAGGGCTAAAATTAATTAAATATAGAACAAACTCAATCTGGCCATCCAATGGGCCGCCAAGCAACAGAAAACACTTTAAAATACTTGGCACTCTGGCAAGATTAAAACTGTGTGCCGGACCGAGACTCGAACTGCCACGAAGTTTCATATCAGCGCACACTCCACTGTAGAGTGAAAATTTCATTCTAGAAACATTCCCCACGCTGTGGCTAAGCCATGTCTCCGCAATATCCTTTCTTCCAGGAGTGCTAGTTTTGCAAGGTTCGCAGGAGAGCTTCTGTGAAGTTTGGAACGTAGGAGACGAGGTACTGGCGGAATTAGAGCTGTGGGGACGGGGCGTGAGTCGTGCTTGGGTAGCTAAGTTGGTAGAGCGTTTGCCCGCGAAAGGCAAAGGTCTCGAGTTTGAGTCTCGGTCCGGAACACAGTTTTAATCTGCCAGGAAGTTTCAACTTCTGTTTAATTTGCCTAATCACGCCCACAGAGTGTACTGGCACAATTATGCCCGCTTTGAATCATAACACACATCGCCGCACGCCTTGCATTCCGTAAATACCAATGATCTATTACTTACCATTAGAGGACTTCCATTCAGGAAGTTGTTTTACAGTTGGCTACACTCGAAGCACTTCAGCACATAACACGGCGCACCACTTCAATAATAAAACCACCAGGCAACGGCCATCAGCAGCCAAAATACTTAGGTGGTGCTCCTTATGACTAGCAGAAGTCCATTCCTCACCTCTCCTGGAATTCGTGTGTGTTCAGCAAAGTAAACACATCAACCGCTCTCCCAGGTTGTTGTTCATATGGTAGCCCATCTGTGCTGACCACAATCTTGCCTGGCTACTTCCCGCATGCACCAGTTCTTCAGATCCTCCCTCTTGGCTCAGCCCAAGACTCATTGCTTTGTGTCACTCCAGCAACTGATTCTGTCACCTCTTCTCGATGGTATGCTGTACAGCCCCAGTAAAAATATTTGATAAAAATGGATGACAGAAATGGGGAGGCAAATGATAGTTTTCAGCCTCTAATTGAGTTTAAAATAAGTGGAAATTGAAGACTGCTCTTATCGACAACGGTAGTACAGTTATAGAACTATCTGTGGTATATTGTTCCAAAATTTTAAGAAGAACAGAAAAAATTGTAACATGAGTATATCGAAAGACAGAATGGATTATGCCACTGGAACACTAACCAAACCAATTACTAAATTTTAGTATGTGTAACTCTCAGTCTAGAAAATTTTGAAATGGGGAAAGATTTTGCATTAGCGCTGGAACTGAACATTGATGCTGTGCTAGGAATGGACGTGCCGAGAAAGTATGAAGTAACAATAGATTGTCGATAGAGATTTGTGGAATTAACGAGAAATGGTCAGACTGAAAGCATACATTTTCCTGGGGTTGTATCAGCAGAAGAGGTACTGATACATCGATTAAAAATTCAGGAATGCAAGTGAGATGACTCTGTCAGGCTAGAAGCTGAATACAACAATAATGGATGATCAGATAACAGAAAAAATAAACAGAACTAAATATATTATCACTGAACAATACAAAGCGTATGGAGAATTGTTAAGGAAATATAAACAAATCTTCTCCAATCAGCCCAGAATAATTCATAATTACAAATTCAGACTTAAGGTAAAACATCATGAGCCATTTGTCGTAACACCTTACCCTATATCCTTGGTCAGAAGAAATGTATTAGTAAAAGACTAAATTAGAAAACATGGAGCACTGTAGCTTGGGAGGGAGGAATTGAAAGAGATAATTAAGCATACAGTAATCCATTAGCCGTGGTATACAGACAGGATGCATCAGTGCATGTGACTTAAGGCACCACACACCTAAAAATTATTGAATCAAAAACCGACAGCTCAGAGGATATGCCCAAAATTATAAAGAACTTTGAAGAAGTTCGATATATGACTAACGGCGATTTAAATGCAGCTATTAGCAAGTACCACCGTCAGTACCTACACTTTCGGTTACAGTAGTAATCCGTCCACACACAGCATTTGAAGGTTGCTGTGTGTGGACGGGTTACTACTGTAACCGAAATACAGGTACGTTCTAATACATTTGATGCTGTTCGGATAGGATGAAAAAGGTCTGCACATGTGAAATAGGAAATTAGTATCATTGTCGTTTCAGATCTTAAGATGGTTCTAGAGGAACCGAAACCGGTCATGTAAATAAACATTTTTGCAACCAAGACGGATTATAAGTAAAATTACACTTCACATAGTTTATAGGGCCACTAGAAGCTGGGTGTTCCTTTTGCGATACTGCAGGAAGACTTGGCAGTAATGCAGCCACTGTACATGATTACTGGCAGCGGTGGTCGCAAGAATGTACGGTCGCAGGAACACTAGGCTCCGGACTCTTCCGTGGCAGTACCGCGAGGGAAGACCATGATGTTCGGCTTATGGCTCAGACGCATCGTATTCCATCTGCAGCAGTAATACGAGCAGCAGTCCTCACGACAGTGGCACAACGAAGTATTACGAATCGTTTAAAGGACTGCTGCGAGCCAGACGCACTGTAGCGTGCGTTCCACTGACCCTAAACCACTGCCATTTGCTACTTGGGGCCGGCCGCTGTGACCGAGCGGTTCTAGGCGCTTCAGTCGCGGATTCGAATCTTGCCTCGGGCATGGATGTGTGTCATGTCCTTGGGTTAGTTAGGTTTAGGTAGTTCTAAGTCTAGGGGACTGATGACCTCAGATGTCAAGTCCCATAGTGCTCAGAGCCATTTGAACCATTTTGCTACTTGGGTGGTGTCTAGCGAGAGCTCACTGGAGGGCAGGGTGGAGGCTTGCTGTGTTTTCTGATGAAAGCTGGATCTGCCTCGGTGCCAGTTATGGCCGTGTGCTGGTTAGATGGAGGTGTCTGTGGTGTGATTTCGTATGATAGCAAGCGCACTTTTGTGGTTATCACACGTACCCTGGCTGCAAATTTGTACGTCAGTCTGGTGATTCTACTTGTTCTGTGCTATTCATGAACAGCACTCCAGGGAGTGTTTTCCAACAGGATAACACTCGCACATGTACCGCTGTTGTAACCCAACATGCTATACCAAGAGTCGACATGTTGTCTTGGCCTGCTCTGTCACCAGATCTGTCCCCAAGGACATATTGGACACCATCAGACGACAACTCTAGCGTCACACAAACGGCGTTAACCGTCCCTTTATTGACTGACCCCAGTACAACTGGCATAGAACGCCATACCACATTCCGACATCCGGTAACTGTACAAACACAATGCATGTACGTTTGCGTGCTTGCATTCAAGATCCTGGCAGTTACACTGGCTATTAATGTACCAGCATATCAGATTTGCAATGAATTTTCTCTTGCTTACACTAACCTGTGGTACTGCAATGTTAATCGCTTAAATACTCGTATATTACCTAGATAAATGGGTTGCCGAAATTTCATTACTCTACTTTAATTGTTTTATGTTTCTGCTATTTTTTTCCATCATCGTAGTAAGACATTGGACGACAAATATACAGCTCACCATTTAAAACATATAGTTATGCAGTCGTCCATTGTTAAGCTATAAAATCCTGTCTACTTGTTTCAATCTGGCGTAATCGAATCCTGATCCCTTTTCGGAAGTAGTTCCAAAATTTTGTACTGTGTATTCAGCCACGAGACGATGCGTCAGAGCAGCAGTGGAAAATTGAATTTTTTATTAATTAATTTTCCTTTTGACAATTTAGCAACCCTTATCTTGCATGGTCCTGCGATCGTCAAAAACATGTGCAGCGTATCAAAGGGCTTCCAACTCGGCAGGTACGATGACCTTGAGACAGATGAAAATTGCAGCGACTTCTACAACGCTACCAATTTCGTTTAGCAACTTGTGAAAACAGTATTTTAACTCTGTATTATGCAGGTGCTGATAATACATGAGAATTACGTATTTCATTCCTTCAGAAAGGAAAAACCGAACGAGGTGGCACAGTGGTTAGCCCACTGGAGCAGCATTCAGGAGCACAACGGTTCAAAGCCCTGTCCAGCCATAAAGACTTATGTTTTCTGTGATTTCCTGACCGCTCCAGCAAATGCTGGAATAGTACTTTGAAAAGCGCACGCTCGGCCTCCTTCTCCTCCTACCTTTTGAAATACAAGCTTGTGCTCCATCTCATGACCACGCTGTCGACCGGACGTTATACTCCAGTCAACCTTTGTTTCTTCAGATAGCATATGCACAGAATTTATTTTCATAACATTACATAATCAGTATAAAATTCTCTCGAAAGTTAGAATTTGTAACCAGAATACATAACAGGATATGTGTAGAATTAGAGCTTGCGTCTAAAATAACATTTTACTGAAATGATTAACCATACCATACAGAAGTAATTGTTTTCTGGATATATTTACGTGTGCTAAGCACGAGCAAGATTATAGGTATCATATCACGTGACTTATATTACGGAAATACACACATCAAAAAACCTTTTGCATCAACTCAGTTCCGAGAGTTTCAGAACCTACACAGAAAATTGGAATAGAGATCAACATCAACATCATTTCCGCCCTTTTTGTTACTCATGAAAACGACACATTGCATGTTGTACCACCATGCAGCGAGACCTTCAGAGGTGGTGCTCCAGATTGCTGTACAAACCGGTACCTCTAATACCCAGTAACACGTCCTCTTGCATTGATGCATGCCTACATTCGTCGTAGCATACTATCCACAAGTTCATCAAGGCACTGTTGGTCCAGATTGTCCCACTCCTCAAGGCGATTCGGAGTAGATCCCTGAGAAGGGTTACTGGGACATGTCGTCCATAAACAGCCCTTTTCCATCTATCCCAGGCACGTTCAGTAGGGTTCATGTCTGGAGAACATGCTGGCCACTCTAGTCAAGTGATGTCGTTGTCCTGAAAGAAGTTATTCACAAGATGTGCATAATGGGGTCGCGGATTGTCGTCCATGAAGACGAATGCCTCGCCAGTATGCTGCCGATATGGTTGCACCCTCGGTCTGAGGATAGCAATCGCGCATCTTACAGCCATTACGGCGCCTTCCATGACTACTAGCGCCGTACATCGGCCCCATATAATGTCACCCCAAAACAGCAGGGAACCTCCACCTTGCTGCACTGCTGGACAGTGTGTCTAAGGCGTTCAGCCTGACCGGGTTGCCTCTAAACACATCTCTGACGATTGCCTGGTTGAAGGCATATGCGACACTCTTCGGTGAAGAGAACGTGATGCAAATCCTGAGCGGTCCATTCGGCATGTTGTTGTACCTATATGTACCGCGCTGCGTGGTGTCGTGGTTGCAAAGTTGGACCTAGCCATGGACGTCGGGAGTGATGTTGCGTATCATGTAGCCTATTGCGCACAGTTTGAGTCTTAACACGACGTCCTGTGGCTGCACGAAAAGCTTTATTCAACATGTTGGCGTTGCTGCCAGGGTTCCTCCGAGCCATAATCCGTAGGTAGCGGTCATCCACTGCAGTAGTAGCCCTTGGGCGGCCTGAGCGAGGCGTGTCATCGACAGTTCCTGTCTCTCTGTATCTCCTCCATGTTGCAAAACATCGCTTTGGTTCACTCCGAGACGCTTGGACACTGCCTTGTTGAGAGCTCTTCCCGGCACAGAGGAACAATGCGGACGCGATCAGATCACGGTATTAACCGTCCACGCATGGTTGAACTACAGACAACACGAGCCGTGCACCTCCTTCGTGGTGGAATGACTGGAACTCATCGGTTGTCGGATCTCCTCCGTGTAATGGGGGCTGCTCATGCATGGTTGTTTACATCTTTGGGAGGGTTTTGTGACATCTCTGAACAGTCAAAGGGACTGTGCCTGTGATACAGTATCCATAGTCAACGTCTGTCTTCAGGAGCTCTGGGAACTGCGGTGATGCAAAACTTTTTTATGTGTGTATTTAGTGTAACATTCACTCGCTGATTACTTTGAACCTCACAATTTTATTCAGAAGTGCTTCCATCAGTCACAGCTAGCAGTGTCCTTTTGTTACTACGATAACTCAGTTCGTGTTAAGCTCTGAATTTTCGTACACAGCGAATGTATTGACCGTCAGTGTTTATTATGTGGTAAAATCAGGATATCTTACGAAATACCGGTCTACCAGTTTACACGGGTAGTATTCAGTGTTTTACTCGCTCTAAGTTTACAACATATCTGACTTAACCATTGTTCTTATCCAAAAAGATGTGTTCTCTTAGCAGACAGTTGAAATTTTAAATAGTTAGTTACTCCAGACATTCTGATATACGTATATAACCATATATTTGTATTTATTAATTCGTAAGTGTGCATGAGATTGAGTGTGTGTGGTGTTGTAGCCATCACAGCAGGAGGAAAGCTGACCTAAACCCGACTCTGAAGATATGCTGATTAGGCATTATGTGTTAAGCAGAATATGGGCCCTATTGTTCACGGGCGCGCTAGATAATTGCGGTGGCAGATTTTACTCCTAATGTTGCTGCATTATAGTCAATGAAGTGAGAATACTGGGTTTGGTAATATGAGTTACAGTAGGACATGTCCTGGCTTTCATCAAAGGATTTCAAACTGATTAAAGTTTGTGAAACATGATTTAAGTAATCCATTTCGCCTTCATAATAGCTAATGATTAATGACACTAACCGACCCTCACAAGGGAAATAAGATGATCAGTGCTTAACATCCCATCGATTACGAAATGATTAGGGACGAAGCAAAACTTTGGATTCGGATGATTTAAGGAAGTAATGGGAAGCCTAAATCTATTCGCTCGATAATTGACTCAATAATTATTCCTAGAGTCAACGAATGGAATTAAACCGTTTTTGAGGTAGAAGAATTTCCTTTATCTAACACATGAATTTTTTTCCTCTTCATCAGAATTTTAGATTATGATATAAAATCATTACAGGAAGCTGTAGAGGCGTCAGACACTGATCAAAAAATGTTTTAATATCTTTCTTACTTTACTCACATAATTTTGAGGTAATTACGTTTGTTCTCGCAGAGTCAGAAAGTGGTTTGAAAGTAAGAGTACGCCCTACAGCCAACAGCTTTCTGTGAATGGGCAGTCTTGGGTCCACTACAGGGAGATTGTGGACTGACGTGACAAGTCACACGACGTTCGACAGAAGCCACAGAAAAAGTTTTTCCCTCAGCACAAAGCTGGAGCGTAGTTTGGAATTTCAGGTTTGCTCTGCCGGCCCGTGGCTCTTGGTGAATGAACTGCTGGCTCTCGCGAATACTCGCAGCAACAACACGCGCCTGTCAGAAGTCGGAAGAGCACAACTTTCCCAAAAGACGTCGGGGCAGCAACAACGATACAGAGAAACCAGAAGGAGCTGTCGACGACAGTATTCAGTAGAAACGATACATGACAAGGCAGGCTGGAATAACGACAATAAAATATGCAAAAGAGCTCTTCTAGTCTAATAATCAGTCCATTTTCTGCGTCGTTATCTGCTTCTTCAATGCTGCCACATAGTATTTGGTTATAATGGTAACTTCAGTATAGCAGGTCTAGATTATTCGGGTGTGGAGTATTCGACTTGCGGATTATCCATGCGTAGGGCCGGCCGGAAAGCCGTGCGGTTCTAGGCGCTACAGTCTGGAGATGAGCGACCGCTCCGATCGCAGGTTCGAATCCTGCCTCGGGCATGGATGTGTGTGATGTCCTTAGGTTAGTTAGGTTTAATTAGTTCTAAGTTCTAGGCGACTGATGACCTCAGAAGTTAAGTCGCATAGTGCTCGGAGCCATTATCCATGCGTAGGTCGGTGACTATTGGAAAGGATAAAAACAGACTGTGAAGTATTCTGTTGTAATTAGAAAGAATATAAATTTCAACGTTGTAAAGACATAGATTATGAAAACATTTGCGAGTTGTGAAATAGCAACGCCTTTCTAAAAATTGTTAGCGAATATCTTTACCTGAGTCAGTTAAGTTATGACTAGGGAGACTTAAGACCCGAAATCCTCCACCGAATCAAGCCTATGGACGACTAACGGAAGAAATCCAACCGTAAACCGTTTTTAAATCTCGGACACCAGCAAACAAAAAAGTTATTTTCCAACATTTTGTTCTTCCGTACTAACATATGGCTGTGAAACTTGGTTTTAAACGAGTCTTTCAATAGAAGACTTCAAACAGCACCTCTATTGAAACGTGACTCATTGGTTTAACTAAGAAAGATCGCAAAACTAGTGAAGACTTAAGAACAGTAACAGGAGTTCAAGATGTAAAAATTGCTCAAGAATCGGAATCGGCAGGACATGGGCACCAAAAAATGGCGGGAGATGGACAATGACACTACTAGAGTGGAGTGCCATAAGTCAAGTCACCCGACCGCTTGGACAAAGAAATGAAGAAAGTCGTATGTAGGCTTCAGCTGCAGAGGAGGAGACAGAGGCATGGAAACAGCAGTTGCAATTATTTTGGCTAGCCTAACTTTATAAAGGCCGAATTATCTGAACAACAGATAAATAAATATATGGTTTTGTTCATAGTTGTAGTTCAGCAGCTGTAGAGAACTTCAACAAAGGTAAAAAGTCAGTTGCACAAGAAGCCATTATTTGAAGACATGTGCGGAAAAACGGAATAACCCTCAAATGTAAAAGCTTAGAAGTTAGTGTTGCCATCTGTTACTGGGTACGGGAACTATCGAAACTGACATTGGTCTCACCCTTAAATATGACTTAGGGGTGAGACCAACGTCAATTTTGAAAGTTCCCGTACCTAGTAACAGATGGCAATACTAACCTCTAAGCTTTTACATTTGAGGGTTATCCCGTTTTTCCGCACATGTCTTCATTTGATACACTTTACGATTTCAGCATTTTAAATTATTATCTGCTAGAGCGAAATAGGCTCACACCATTGGTAAGCCAACGGAATCGGACGGTAGTGTCTTTTGTTACAGAATCAGTGTATAGAGTCACATCGCAAAGCAAAAATGCGTATCTATGAGATGAAGAAAATATGGTTCAAATGGCTCTGAGCACTATGGGACTTAACTACTGTGGTCATCAGTCCCCTAGAACTTAGAACTACTTAAACCTAACTAACCTAAGGACATCACACACATCCATGCCCGAGGCAGGATTCGAACCTGCGACCGGAGCAGTCGCGCGGTTCCGGACTGCGCGCCTAGAACCGCTAGACCACCGCGGCCGGCTGAGATGAAGAAACAGACAATCAACCAAACAACTGCTTTCTGTGCAGCTGATAATGATACTCTATCATTGTTGAAATTAATGTAAGTGACATGAATGCAGTGATCAAAGCGTGGTCGGTAGAAGTGGAGAGTGGAGACAAGGCGATCGAGAAGCCCGTTATCACGTACGCTGAGGCTCTGAAATCCTTTGACCTAGTATCAGAGTTTGCAGACCGAAATTCGTTTGACTTGCCGATGTTCTTATTTTCCAAAATTGAGAACGCTCGACAGGAAAAAAGAGAATGAAAAATAGAAATATAAGTATATGAAAAAAGTGACCTAAAAGTAAACGATACGAAATTCAGTGTGTTTTAAGTATAATTAAGTAAATAAGATGCCAGTTTCCAGCGAGTAACAGGTAAGTAATGCGATGGTTTTTCAAGTGTTACATGTAGCATGATTTGTAAATTTAGTAAACAGCAGTTTCCGGTAAAAACTTTGAGCCGCGCGTGACTCATGTTTGTGACCTGTCCGTCCCGCAATTCTGAAACGACGAGAATATTTCTTTTTATTTTCTGTTAATATCTTCTGGCGCCACTATCCTTGCTCACCTTCGCTGTCCGCGAGTGGCACCACCAGCGTTATCGATAGTAGGTTCGTGTTACTGTCTGTGGAGCGACCGCTAGTATTTCCGGGTTCAGCTCTGACAGGAGTGACTGAGTCGGTGGACGGAGTCGGTGGAGTGAGTCGGCAGAGTCACTCGGAAGGCAGACACTCGCATATTAGTCAGCTCTGAGTCTCAGTCGCTTCTACGTTATGGACTGAGTCGGGATCGTCGCTACTTGGCGGTTGGACGAGTTGGTAGACCGTAGCAGGCAGGTCCGCACGGTGCAAGTACGCGCCGGGCCGTGGTCGAGCAAACGGACGGCTGTTGGTAGGTCGGTCGGCTGGTCGTCGGATGGCGACATGTGGTCTGCTGAGCACTGACACCAGTATCAGTCGGGGAAGAGATGTCAGCCAGCAACTGTCGGGTTCGTATGGTGTTAGTATTCGCCGGGACCGCTCTCGGCGAAAGTGGGCTCCCGTTGATCGTTTGCTCGGCCGGTCGTCTCAGTCGACGACGTCTTGGATCTTCAGGACTAACACCATTTTCCGAGTTGCGATGTGGTTGGACCTTGTTGGTTCGCTGGAACTGAGCAGTGACGCAGTCTCCACAGCTCGAAGCCAGGCCGGGGCTTTTGGCGGCGGGCACGCGTTATTGCATTTGGAGGCGCTAGCTGTGTGAGCGACTTTTCGCTTTCTTTCGAAGCAGGATCCACTATTTGAGTAATTATTTACCTGTTCTTAAAACTCTACTGTTACGATTTCTCCGTTATTTGTGGATTGTTGTTTCTTCAGCCGCTGAGGCGTGTGGTAACAAGTCGTGTGTTTTGTTGCCTAGAATCTGCAGCCTCCCTTAGTGACTTGACAGTTGTGACTTGTGTTTTCGGTATTCTTTTAAGCTTGTCTTGAGTGGTGTTTGATGCCTTGATATTGGTGAGGCCGAGTTTGAAGTTATTGGTTTCTTGGTTTACTCTACATCGGCCGATATTTTCCATTATCTGTGCAGTTGGATCTGACCGTTGGAAATCGGTCAGATTGTCGGTTGGTCGTGAACCGTCCTTAGGTTGTGATGCCTTCCGATTAAGAGGTCGGTGTGGCTGCCTATCTCGTCTAAACGTGCGTTAGTGTTACCTTACCGGGTCGATCATTGGAACCTTCTGAGCGCCGCTCCTTGTGTTTTACGTAGTGATTTCCTTTTTAGTCTTAAGTACTCTGTGTGGCCTTCAGACGTGTTTTAGCTTATTAAAATTGCAAGGCTTTTCTTCTTAGGCCTTAAGCCGTAAAAAAAAATTGTTTCTTATTTGGTATGTGGCCTTCAACTGAGTTTCCAGCCTTTTCAAATTAAAATTTGAAAATTTTTGTCTAGGTCTTAAGCCGTAAGAAATATTTTCTAATTTTTATGTGGCCTTCAACCGAGTTTTCCAGCTTAAATTAAAAATTGGAAATTTCTTTGTCTGGCCTTTAAGCCGTTAGATTGTTTGGGTTTCGTATGTGGCCTTCAGCCGAGAGTTACGTGCAGCGTTTTAGGATAAAGCCTTTAGCCTATTTTAGTTGAAATTTAGAAGCTCTTCCCTTTAGGCCGCAAACCGTAAAATTGTTTTCCGCATGGTGTGTGGTCTTCAGCCGAGTTTTAATCTCTCTTAAATTAAAAATTCAAAATCCTTGTCTTGCCCGTAAGTCGTAAGATTGTTATTCTGTAGTATGAGGCCTTCAGCCTAGTTTTACGTGAAATATTTGAAGATAAGACCTTCAGCCTAGTTTTACGTGAAATATTTGAAGATAAGACCTTCAGCCTTTTGAAATTGAAAACTCTTCTTCCTGGGCCTTAAGCCGTTAAATTGTTTTGTTGATTTGCGGCCTTCAGCAGAGTTTTCAGCCTATTTAGATTAAACTTTGAAAATCTTTGTCTCGGCCTTAAGCCGTAACACTGTTCTTGATTAATGTGAGGCCTTCAGCCGAGTACTATGGGAAAAAATTAAGCTAAGGCTTTCACCCTAACTATATTGAAGATAAAAAAATATAAAGAAGCGAAACCTCCAGAAGAACTCCTTACCTCAGTTCCTTGCTTAGGCCTTGTGCCTAGGATTTTCGATGTGGCTTTCAGCCGATCTAAATTAAATCAAAGGAGGTGTTTCATTAAAACCTTGAGAGTTTTGATTCTTGCTTATGTGATTGTGTGTTTTAAGAAATAAAGTTTGTATGTTGAGTGAAACTGACAGTAACTTATTTTGGCACATTTCCACAAATATAACCGCATCCGCTCTGTCCTGCTCGCCCAGAGATATCAAACTTCTGTAGTTTTGATTATCCTTTGAAAGTGCCTGTTGTTGGTTCTTTCATTTTCTAGCCTTCTATTTCAACTTTTTCAGAATCTATTTGCCATAATTGTCACTAATGTATGAAGGTAATCAGCTTCATTTCACATCGATTCTGGCACATTTGTAGACTCTTTGCATAACCGCTGCATCAGAAACCTTGTCTTTGGTAGGATGTTGGCCATCAGCCAATTATATTCCTCGGCGGCAGTATTTACCTTATGCTTCGGGTTCAGAAAAAAAAAATCTCCTATCGTTCTTGTTTATTCTTTCGTTCTGGTAGTAAGGCTTGTGCCTAAGAGATGTGTTCTTAACCCCGGAGTGAGGAGACGTGCTCTATGCTTTATCGATGTCTGAAGAACACACTGCTCTGATGAAAATACTTTACCATACGGAGAGCTATCGTGTTGAATTGCTGTACGGAGCGTCAGATTAATGGTAAAACATTTCCAAGGTAGTTTATTGTGGCGAACTCTGTCCTACTATCGCGTAGGCTATGAGAGAGTACAAATTATGAGGTATCGAGAAGTTATTTATTACATCATTTTGTAGGTTTATTTCATTCGATTGTGTGTGTAATTCCTCCGCCCCTATTTATATGAGTAAGAGAAGGTTGGTCTTGTTTATGACATGGGATAGTGCTTCCATTTCATGAGATTTTATTGCAATGTGAAATATGATCACGATTCTCACTGTCAAACTGTAATCTGGGGCTTTCATTATGTTGATGATCAATTAGGTTAGATGAGGAGAGGCTTAAGTGAATTACATCTGATGATTAGAATAACATCCCATGATATAAGGCTGGACGTAGATAAAGTAATTTAACATAAACCATTTAAATGGCAGTTAGTCAAATTTCAGACATCGTACAAGGTATAGTGGCGGCTGTTGGTGAACTTTCGACTGCTACATGTTATCATTTTACATGCGAACAACGTGGACATGAGACTCAATAATTCCATGCATATGCCTAATTATTGCATTCGTTGAGAATATGTGAATACAGACCCGGGGAGACAGCCTCATTGCAGCGTGGATCACTATTAGCGTGAATCTAACATAGATTAGTATCACTTTATGTTTTCATGAATCTGTTTACTTGTATTATTTTTTATACTGACGTATGATGGACCGTAGTCAAACGTTGCACTAAATGATATGAAAGTGTGAGCTGTGTATTTGCTCTCAAAGCTTTATTTCGAGTGAGATAGCGTTAATAATATTTCCATGTCCATTATAAATTTCTTTATGCATATCACTATAATATCAAGGCTTTTTCGTCACAACTTCAGAGAGTGATTGATGATTAAACACAAAGACAAGAATTTTTCATCTTGTTTTTCGGTTTTCGCGGTTGCCAAAGCCTGCCTCGCTCTCTGTGAAAAATTTCACATATGGCTATCACTCTTTCCTGTAAAACGCTCTTATAGAACAAAAAGTTACTATATATAGCTACACTAGCTACACGAAGTATTTCACAGTGAGTGGCTCTGATTGAGGTGCTATACAGTGCTGCTTGTTGGGGTCTGTCGAATACGTACATCCGGCCAAATATCTGAGGAGTGTTCCGTTGTGGTTACCACTCTCTCTTATATCATGTGGCGAAAATTCAGTAGGAAGATCAATAAAATTCCACATTCTGGTTATAAAACTGTATTCTGAAAATACTGGTAAATAATGGTTCTAATTCTCAAAACTATTCTACGCGTCTCGATGTATTACTACTTGCCTTGATTGTCACACATCCTATTTTTTCAGCCACCAATGAGTCCCACTGCAGCACGACTTAAGTCAGTTCCACGGATTAGCAACAGAGCGTCTCTTCCTCCCGCTACTATCTAATATAAAGTGAACTTTCAGGTGACGGGTTTGGGGACGTGCCCAAGTGAAAAATTGCTACTCTATGCATGGTCCAAGTAGTTTGCCATTGTCGTCGTTCAGTTAGTACTGACCTAAAATTTCTTTATTATGTTGGTGACTATGATGATTTGAGATGATGCAGTTGTGTTCCAGCTAGCCTAATAAGTTCCAAAAGCCCGCTGTCTGATCTGGGTCGACAAGCAATTTACCTCAGCCAAGAAAATCTGACTATTGAGAAGATAGCAACATCTATATTGCATGGTCCAGAGATCGTCAAAAACGTGTGCAGCATCCAGCTCGGCAAAAACTGACTCCATCATATGTCTCCCTGAATTACGTGCTCTTAACTGTTAATTCATTGGAAGTTGATCCTATATATCATGATTAGGTTCTCTAACTAAATGATGTAAATACGTATTTTCAAATTGAAAAATCTGAGACAAACTGCCACCAAGTCCATACAAAAACAAGAAGTGCACGATTCTGACGCACAGTTCATAGAATAAGAGTTTACTCCTTCAATATTCACACAACACACTAAGAGATAGTATCTATATCGAACAAACTCATATTGCGAAGAACCTGCAAATTTTGTGTTCGGTGGAGATGCTGGACATGTGTTTGACAGGAGCAATTTTTAAACTCTGGTATAGGTTGCCTTAGGATTCCTTTATTCAAGGGGCCCACCTAGGTAAGTGAGGTCCCTAACGTGTGCCTGTGTGGTGGCACTCGGAGATAAGCCGGTTCGAATCCTGGTTGTGGATGAAATTTTCACTGCCAGTATTTGACAGGCACAGGAGAGGGAGGAGTGTCGAGGGAGGGGGTAGAATGGATTGGGAGGAGGGAGGGAGAGGGGGAGGGCCGTGGAGGATGTGGGAGGATGGGAGGAGGGAAAAGGGAAAAGGGAGAAGTTGGGGGAGGGAGGGGAGAGGAGTGTGAAGGATGGGTGATGGAGGATTGGTCGGGTGGGGGAAGGAGGAGGGGGAGGATGGCGAAGAGGGGGAGGATGGTGGAGGACGTGGGGTCGACAGGGGAGCGGAAGGGTAGAGGGTGGGGAGGGGGGTGGATGGCGGGAGGGGGGGAGAAGAGTTCCTGATCACCAGTTAGTGGTGTTCAGCTACTGGTTCTATTTTAGAGGAGTAAGCTGCATCCTGACGCCAGTTTCATCCTCCCCTTTTGTCGTCATCATCATCATCATTATACAACACAAACTTACTAACATATCCGCAAGGAAAGGTGCTAAGGTGTGCAGAGGAAGAACACCCTTTGCGACAGGCAGCTGACACCACAATGTGGGATATACAGGCTGACAATGCCGTATTTACATTTGTACATCATGTAACATCAAGTTGATTTTTTAGCAAGTTCTCAATATATTCTTTAATTCACATTGCTTCAAATGAACTAGATCACATTTGTAAAAACAGCGAAATCGGCGTGATCTTGAACTCCGCCCTTTGTTCCTCGTGGCACAACTGGGAAATTACTCTCGTTGCCGTGATCACCTCTCTTCTCACGGTCACGGTTATGATATAGACGAGGTTGACCATCGCTTTTCAGCAAATGTCTTTTAATACGGAAGCATCCAATATATGGGATATTATTTCATCTTTGAGAAATTCTTTTTGTGACAGATACGCTTTTAGGGACACAGTGTAAGAATTCTAGCGCTTGTGCAGTAAATAAAAGAAACTAACGTTATTCTAGTGCCGTGGGTACAGACTCGAGGGTAAAGGAAAAATATGAATGTGTATACCATTTTTATTGTTTACATGGATGATGTAGAAATTATGAAAAGAGTGGTCGTATCATGAAATTAAAAACAGTCGCAGCTGACTGTCTTTTACATTTATTCTTGTTTCAACTTTGGTAATCAGATATTACTCAGTTCAGTTTAAGTGCACAAGAAAGTTGCGAGCTAACATTCGAAAGATATTCGGGCTCACATGCGGTTCCTCTTCATCCAAATGCCTTGGCTCAAACTCGTCTATGGGTTGAACCACACGCGTCACATTACAAGCCTTAAATTAGACACTTGTGAGCCTTTGGTTAAATTGTATGGCTGATGGCAAGTTTGCGAAATTGTATGAAGTTAATATGACATGTAATAGCAGTGAAAGGTCTCTGTTAGATTACTTTCATGCTATTTTCCTCGATTTATTGTTGTTTACGTCATACATTTGCACCTCTAAACGTACTTTGCGATTTCTAAATTTATCTGGGAGCAGACTGAGCAGTGGAATATGTTATAATGACATATAAACACGAACGACTTGCCATAGAACATTTTCAAACACAATTTTATATGTAATTCTTATCATACAGTTTCCTATGAAACCCACATCCGCCTCCTTTACGTTTTGCATATGATGTCTTAAGATATTGTCATCTCCTTCCCTTCTGGTGTGAAAAGATGAATGAGTGAGAGTATTTGTAGTTGGATGGTCGGTGGTAGCAGAGAAGTTCTGTCTGCTAGAGAACAGTAGGATCAACGTCTGAGTAGGTAGATACGATTTATAAGGCAAAGAGATTTGTCTCCTTGATGTGGTTCAGTCCATCCCTTGTCAGGTTGGTAAAGGAAGCTACCTCTCTGGTCACTTCCTATTGTATCTGTGGGGTACCCCCGGACAGGGCCCACGCTAGTCAGTCTGCAGGCAGATTCTTAAGTGGTAACATCTCCAGATAAGCTCGTGTTTGGCGAGTCCGAAGGCCAATGAAGTTCTTAAGTCTTCAGTCTAAATGAAATATTAATTACTTTTCTTACAGATCTACATCGAAAATGTTTTATATGTTATTTCAAATCGGGATGCAGTGCGATTTCAGTGTTGGGTTCGGAGTGTATTGCGATAGTTGCTTTGTTTCCTCTCAAATAAAGGAAAGTGGAAACACGTTGTCAAGAGGCGTAATTCTGATTAAAATCATTGTTCTTTATCGTAAATGTGTGTATAAGCGTTTTTCCTAGTTGATGTTCTGGAAATTAATAATTTCTCTTTGTGTTCAACACACGTGGTGTGTGCTTTGTAGTAGCCGTTCCATGTACTCGTAAAATTGTTTGAGCCATCAGGTCAATACCATGCCGTTTTTAACGCAGTTCTGAAGTTTCTTTTGTAACTAATGTGTTTGGATTTGATTTCGTCATTAAAATCGTTGTGGAATCAATTTTCTGTAAATGTACTTGTGCACGTGGAACATGTGCTGCAGTAACAAAACTAGCCCTCAGCTACTATTTTGCATAATATTTCGCGTATTCAAAACGTAATTACTCGCTATCGCAGTTTTTCCTACTTCACGATTTCTAGAAACATTTTTAAAGAGCATTTTGATAAGATTGTGGTGATCTTTGCCTAAACCTCCAATACCAATCTGTGGTTATCCATTGGGAACACGACTGCACGAGGAGCGAAGTTTCTTTGCCTAAATAGAATGGATTGGTGATGGCTCAGTTCCTTTTTGTGTACACTTGAACTATCTTCGTGTGCTTGTTTGAATGCGGTATCCCATCCTGTTGCCTATTTTTTGTTTCCTATTCTTAGAAAATCACGTTTTATTTTAACTTAACCCCCACTAATAAATAAAAAAGAACAAAAATAACTGTTATGCACTAAACTTTAAAACAAATGGTCTATCACCTAATCATTCAATAAGATGTAATGTTGTCATCGTTCAATGTGATTTGTGTCGGGGAAATGATGATCTGATGTTTAACTTAAATACTGATAATTTAAATTCCTATATCTTTTAAACAAATAAAGTTACAGAGTTGATATTTACAAGGTTTCTCATTTTAATGATGCGCTTCTATATGAAATGTCGATCATTAAGATCGACCAAAGCGTTCAGATTTTAACATTCAGGTCTTTGTTACAAAACGTGTTGATTTCACTTCAACAGTAAATCCTAAACTATTATAGATATGAGCAATATTCAAGTTTTATTGGTATCACCATGAAAATTTATGGAGGATGGCAGATTAAAATTACTGCGGATTAATTCCCTGCATTACTACATACTTAAAAAGTTTTCATAAATGTTGCCCTATATGGCCGATCTTAGGTCCGCCACATTTAACACTGCTACGACTCTTTGGCCACAAAGACTTCTGCTGGGTTTCCCTATGACGTAGATTCTCGTGTCTCACTCGCACACTGTAGCGCTTAGGCCTCAACAGACGATAGACGCCTGTGAATTTCCCCATCTCGTGGGAATCTGCGCCCTTCGTGACACGCAGTCCTGCACGACAGGGTTAGTTTCACAATTCCTGTAGGCTGACTCTTTCGGCCATGTATTTAAATGAGAGGGCAATGCTCAATCACTCAGTCCGCAGCTCGTGATCTTGCGGTAGCGTTCTCGCTTCCGGCGGGTTCGATTCCCGGCGGGGTGAGGGATGTTCTCTGCCTCGTGATGACTGGGTGTAGTGTGTTCTTCATCATCATTGACTCGCAAGTCGCCGAAGTGGCGTCAACTGAAAAGGACTTGCAATACGGCGGCTGAACTTCCCCGCCTGGGGCCTCCCGGCCAACAATGCCACACGATCATTTCATTTTTTTCAATTACTCACACACTTCCACTTCATAACATGTTGGCGTGCCATGTATGTTATGAAGTAGCACTCAAATTTAAAACACGCAAATCCATAACACAATAACATAAATATCCTAAGCGCCAAATCAATTGCTTAATTATTTGTAGTGGCGGTGATGCAGCATGCTTTAAATTTAAAGAAACTTTTATCTAACATAAATTATGATTTGCGGCATATTAATTAAATGCCAAACAAAACTAAACATTTACCAAAACGACTGTCTATTGAAAAGCCGCAGAAATATCAGCGCCACTGCGCTCACTTTCACAGAACCTTTTTGTTACAACGAAATTTCCAGCGGCGCTCCACAGGTTCGAAGCAGAGTACCCTGCAGAAATTCTGTATGGCTCTGCATTCCATCGCCAACGGTTGTCGGGAACAAATCTGTTGAATTTCGAAACGGGTGTACATACCAGAAAACAAAGACTTTCCGAAACCACCCAGGATCTGCACTAAACGCTTCCCCCAGTGGAATCGATACAAAAAGATCTAAACTACACAGTAAACAATTGATTTACAGCGTTTGCAAGATGCTCATAAATTCTTCAATGATTCTGACACGCTATTCAAGTCCCACTAGAGACATGCATCTCATGACAGATTCCCAATCGACTTCATCGACAAATTAATATTTTCTTCTAATTTAAATAACTCCCTTAGACTCTAAACTAACAATAAATACGAACAAATCTCACCCTTCGTTCAATTCCGTGCAGTCAAGCTGCGTACACAAATCGATACTCCATACAACAATAAATTATTCCCTCAAAATATTCTCAGATAAGCACATAAACATACATCTGTCTTCCTAGGTAATCATCATTAATTTTCATTTTCTTAGTTTCTCCCACCTCCATGCACCTAAGTTGGCGCGACCATAGCTTACAATTAGGAAATTACGACTAACATAAAACCAACCAAAAACTTAAGTCTAACACATATGTACAAATAAATAAATCCCTTATGTATTCCCAAAAACCTAATTTATATGTACACTGTGCACTGATTTTTGACTTGATACCGTTCACCAAATACTTGCGTTCTCCGACCTTCTCGCACCCAAATGTGCGTCTAAACTATCTCTTTATAATTGCACAGACTTTGTGCCCAAAAAGTATCCTTATTCGACGAAACAACAAACAAGCTACAATAAATGCTGAAATAAAACATTGCAAAATACCCCTCCAAATAATCTTATATCTAAACCCAGATATCCTTATTTCTTAAACAATTTCATTATTTTTCCTTCTAGACCTCTCCCTAACTTAAACTTCTCCCGAGTCCACAAATGAGGCAATAACGATTGTAATGTTCTACCCTACCATCGCCAATCAGTTACAGTAAAATCACGGTCCTCTTTAAGATACCATTATTCCCAAATATCACTTTCTATATTAGAATCAAACTCACTGTATTCTCCCTTAAAATTGTCGACGTTAGTAGCTACAACATCATTATCATGAAATAAAGCATTACTTTTTACTTCCACATCATTACAAATACCTTCACAAGCAGCACTTTCAACAGCCGCTGATACATTATACAACTCGCTACATAAAACCTCATTTACCTCGTATCACCAATATAAGAACAGTTCATAGTTTCACCATCCTCTGTCGTTACATCACATAAATTATAGCTACAGCATTATGCAATTTCAGAATCACCAGTACCATTAAATTCCACTGCGTTCTGATTTAAACCTGAGCATAATACCCTTTTCTCTCCTACACGCTCCTGCGCCACGTTAATTTCAGATCGCACATCAAATTCAGGTCCACATTCATTCTCAAACAAACATTCAGGATCCACAGATCCATCCAGAATTTCGGGTTCACCTCCATTAGTAGAAGGATACGCACAGATTCCTTTCTCAGAAGTATCAACACCAGCAGCTTTAACTTTCGTAACTTCTGCACACAAAACATCTTACTACCTTCCTTCAAAAATAATTCCCCAATATCCGCCAATACACACAAAAATTCATTAACAGCTGACGAGACTAATGCTACGCCGCCCTTATTAACCACCCTAACAACGTTCGTCGTCACACTATCACCTGAAACATCACCTTCATCACTATAGTCGTTACCGCTGGTTATTACCTCTTTAGAATTTTCTGTACCATCTAACTCCAGCAAATTCAGCTCCACCTCAGCCTCCTTCTGGGATATAGAATCTTTCATTGTATTAACATTCACACACTGTTTCGTCTCACATTCATAAAACAAATCATTTATCCCTCAATCGTCGTCACTGCCTTTATCGTTGTCTTTCATTATCTTAGAATTACGCCTTTTACATACGATCTGATTTGAAAATTTACGTATTTGATTGTCATCTCTAACTAATTTCATTTCAATATTCTGACGCCTTTCTGCCGATTTATTGACACCTATCATATTCCTGTTTACTCGCGTCCTATTCAACGCTGGTTTTTCTGGACCTGAGATGCGGCGAAACTTAGTTTCCCGATCTTCCATTACGCTGATTCATTTCGCCAGGTGCCGGTCCCTCAAATCTAGGTTCTTGGTGTCGATCCCTGTCACGAAAGTATCCATTCCCATTACCGCTTCGAAATTTATCATTGGATGTGTTCCTGCTACTGTTTGCCTTATCAGAATTGTTGTTTGCTTACCGTTGATAACTCCCCGGATGTCTTTCATAGTAGTTACCCGGAATGTAGTTATGATTTCCACTCTGAAAGCTATTTGCCTGCTTACTTTGCGGTTTAAATTTCAACGCCCGTTCTAATTTTTCTACAAAGTCCAAAAATTCGTCTATTGAGTTACTAGGACTGTGCACTAGATCCCACTTGCAAATTTTCCGCTAATCGCCTTTTCAACGTCGTAATTTCAGCAAGCACTCCCAATGGACGTCTCACATGCATTAATCTAGCAAGTTCACCTTTACAAAATTCTCGCATCGACCCGTTCCCGTATTTGAATGTTGGCCCATTCAGAAACTCATTTTGGAGTTGCGTTTTCTTCAGTTCAGTCCAGAACTTGTTCAGGAAACTGCTTTCAAATATTTCGTAGGTAGTGAACGTATCACTGTGTATATTTGCCTACGATTGTGGCTCACCTTCCAAATGTCTTTTCACGAATTTTATCTTCGCCTCATCGGACATTCCCATTGTAAAACCATTCCTGCATGCTGCGAGAAAATTTACTGGGTGTTATTTCCCGTCGTCTGCAAAATATTTGACCAATCCCGAGTTCATCCACGGAACACTGATCACTGCAGAGGTTTGACGTGCAGCTAAAGAATTCAGTTCGCTTTTTATTTCATTGATTTGCTTTTTATTTTCACTATTTTCTATTTTAATTCCAGATTCTACTCGTTCCTTTATTTTATCTACGTCTTTCTCTCTTTTACTTAAACGAACGGATAAATTGCTAATAGCTTCTGTGTCTCAGCCATTAGAGCATCTTGCCTACTGATACAATTTCTTACGTTGCCTCTCAGATCTGCCTATAACTTCTCCACCCTATCACTGAAATTTTCCTCCGCCTTATCTACGTTAGAGTCAAGTATCCAGAATGGTCTTTAATTTTCTGTCTATTAATTCCTCGGTTTCACTAGCAGTTTTACCTACTTCGTCTTTCACAACCGAAGCTATTTCGGATTGACACGAATCAATTTTTAAATTTACGTCAACCATATCGGTTTTAATAGAATCGGATTTTAAAATTACGTCACACATATCGGTTTTAAGAGAATCAGTTTTGGATCAAAATCCTCTTATCATTTGCATTAATTGCGACATCATGTCTCCTCAAAATTCATCTTGCCTGATTTCGGACTACTTGCCCTACTGATTTCACCGCCGATCACGCTCTTCCGCTCCGACTTCGGGCTAAGCGGCTCGCTAGTATTCACACAAACTGGCCGACTGCTTAATATTAGCGACGTCTATTATTGGCGATTGAACTACAGAACCATACATCATGTCGTTATCAGCTCGGGTACCTAGATTTGTATTGCTGGGTCTGTCTGTCATCGTACTGCTACCGATGCTGCAGTTGAAGCCGACGCTGAAAATTTCTTAGCCTCAGTTGTGGTACTGCAACCGCTGTTGCGCAATATATCGCCGTTGACGATGCCGCTGCTGGCTGGAACCACGTGCTTTCGATGTCGCCTCTTCTTCCTCGTTACTTTTTTATCACTCCTAACCACTGCTAAAACTCGGTGCACACAACTGTTGCCAAATTAGTAGCTCAGAGCCGCCACGCAAATTGATATTCTGCCACAGACTTGGGACCTAGGTCACAGAATGTCGTTAACTGTGAGAAGTACAATTGCAATTTCACAACTATTAAAGAAACCTAATATTCAGTCCTGAATAGATCTCACATTTAACTTTTGCGAGAGTTCCTGCCCATGAAGTTCAGATAATACTTTTGGAAACACTCGGCGGAATTCAAATCCAATTCTAAACTTTCCTGAGTTCATATTCCGCAACCAACATTTCCCAAAATCCAATCCTGTTCAAACAATTAGCAAGATTCTTGTCCCTCAACTAACACTTTCCAAATTCCTATGCCGGACGAACCCCAAACGCGAGCTAACGTCCCAAGGATGTTTGGGCTCACATGCGGTTTATCTTCGTCGAAATGTATTTCCTCAAACTCGTCTATGGGTTGAACCACATGTGTCTCATTACACGCCCTAAATTACACACTTTGACCCTTTGGTTAAATTGTCTGGCTGATGGCAAGTTTGTGAAATTGTATGAAGTTAATATGACATGTAATAACTATAATAGCACTATCGAGAACTAAACTAACGAAATGGTTCAAATGGCTCTGAGCACTATGGAACTTAACATCTGAAGTCATCTGTCCCCTAGAATTTAGAACTTCTTAAACCTAACTAACCTAAGGACGTGACAAACATCCATGCCCGAGGCAGGATTCGAACCTGCGACCGTAGCAGTCGCGCGGTTCCGGACTGAAGCTCCTAGAACCGCTCGGTCACCACGGCTGCCACTAAATTAACGACCCATAAACGATGTAGGCCACACAGTTGCGATTTGTTTAGAATAACGTTTATTCACAAAGCAAACTAATCGCGAAAGTGGTCGTGTTTAGAATTACGGTTACATTCGAGCGCATATGCATTTGACACAGTTCGATCAATCACAATCTCATCGCGAAATAAAAGTTCACTACTCCATCTCGTTTGAGTTCATATCACGAGCGCAGCTTCACACCGCTCAGAGACTAAGTCTCACACAACGCGAAATTTTCTAAGTCCTTTCACTTCCTAGACCGACCGTCCGCTTTCACGTCTGCATCCGAACTGTACCTTTTGGTGTCTCCAGCCGAACTGTCCGCTTTCGCGTCTGCATCGGAACTGTGCCCTCTGGTGTCTCGACCAGCACATCTTCGCTCAACTGACTAGCGCAGTTTCCTTTCTTGAAGCCGTCAATGTGATTGGCTATAGCTTATTCTACATTACTTTACATTTTAACATATTTAAATAATCAAAGCTTTACCGCTTTCACGTTCTAAATAAAGTAACAAAATATACATTACATAATAAACGTTAAAGTCTTTTACATAAAACCAATACAATTTCCTTCTTAATTTTGAATGTGACGGTCAGTAGTCTTGCACCAGTGTGCTTTCTGATAAATAAATAAAGAACAAAAGTAACTGTTATGCACTAAACTTTAAAACAAATGTTCTTTTACCTAATCATTCAATAAGGTGTCATGCTGTCATCGTTCAATGTGTTTTGTTTCGAGGAAATGATCTGATGCTTAACTTAAATATTGATAATTTAAATTTACTATATCTATTAAACAAATAAAGTTACAGAGTTGATATTTACAACGTTTGTCATTTTAATGGTGCGCTTCTGTATGAAATGTCGATCGTTAAGATCGACCAAAGCATTCACATTTTAGCATTCAGGTCTTTGTTACAAAAATGGTTAATTTTACTTTAACAGTAAATCCTAAACTATTATAGATATGATCAATATTCAAGTTTTATTGGTATCACCATGAAAATTTATGGAGGATGGCACACTGCAGCGATTAGGCCTCCTTGGCTTTGCCCATGTTATTATTTCCATGTGAAGACGAAATCATAAAAACACTCCAGTTGCCAATTGGTGCTCTCTGAGACTTTCCCTGCAGAATGACTGCTTGTAAGGCTCTCGGGCTTTGCGTCGGATAACGTCGCGGAAGTTGCACAATATTTCAAAGAGGCAGCTCCTCGTCTTCTTCATGTGTGTTGGATTATATTACACACTACGACCCCACCTTCTTTTGTATGAACAATTAATCTTACGAACTATATTTACGGCTACTACCTCTCATCACCCATCTCAAGGCGGCGGTGTATTACGGGCACACGTACACGGAAAACGAGTTCTTGAGAGCATCTCAGCAGAATACTACCGCCTGAACTCTGTTTGTTCATAAAGGGTACTCCCAGATGCATATTCGGAATGTATTTCGATTAGCAGTTATTAAACATCATGAGAAACCAGAAGTTACGAAGAATTCGAGTAGCCCTGTTTTCCTGCCTATGTTGGCGGTTTGTCCGTCAAGATGGGCGGGTTCTTCAAGAAATTGCGAATAGAATGTCTATTCCGTCCTCTGGTACTAGTGGAAGCGATGCTGGATTGTATTAAGGACGACCTCCTCCAAGAGGCCCGGAAATCATGCATTGACCAGATGTCCCGTACTTGCAGACGTATATCACGAACATTTATGTCACACCAGACTAGGTCAGGCAGCAAAATCTACTACTGTCGACCACTGTCTATATAAGGTTTATGACACGAAGTACGGGGAGACCGAGATATTTCCTGCGCCTCTATCTACAGGGATTCTGTCATCAAAAAGAGATCGAAGAACTACTCATCAGACACGTTAATTCAGCTAAGCGAAGCATGAGAACGACCTTTGGTAGCAGTAAGCCATATTGAGCCACAGAGTAAGGAATTAAACGAGCACACCGATGGAGGTACGAAGCAAGAACAACTAGTCTGGTTACGGACATTTTGTCTTCGTGCATGCCCTGGGTTTCGCGGTCTGCGGCCAGGCTTTCCCGCGCCGCGTGTGAGGAATACGTGACTCGTTTCTCCCGCAGGGCTCTGGACGTCGACTTGCCCAGCGATGACGTTAAAGCCCGGCCACCTGGCGCCTACTCTCTTTAAGCGAAGCAACGTATAATTCTAAGAGCCACTACAGCTTCCCTGGTCTGGGGTGACACCGTGGATACATGAAGACACCACGACATTTGTAGAATAGGGCCTCGAGGATTGACTACCACCATCCACGAAACACCGTCGACAGACCTCGTCGACATCAACAGAGCTCCCCCTCCCAGCAGACGTTATCAGTAGATTATTCTTAGATTTTACTTCAATACGAGTATAGGTTGGTGAAATAAATGTGTAATGCCCGAACGAAGTGGCCAGATCTACTCAACAGACATTAACCACATATAGAGTGTGTTCCTCCTAAGAGTCCTCAAGCGCATTTTCTCTGATGTATTAGTAGATACCTGGAGTTTTGGTTTCGTAAGGTGTAGCTGGAGCTAGAGTAAACACAAACTACTCATCACGCCTCTCATGAGACGCCCATGGTTGACGGAAAACGTCGGTTTCTTTTTTCCCGTTGCAAACAAAATTATTTTTAAATCGGAATTTTACGTGGCTATTCGTTAGAGTGGTCGCAAATTGGTCTGCTGCGAACATTTTTTATCTAAATAACTTACTTTTATCAAAATAAGAAGCTTTTTTAGTTCTTCTTGAAGAACATATCTTTTGTGTGTGTTACATATTGTCTGAACCGTTTTAGTTGTAAAGCAGCTTTTATCCATTAAAAATGATTCGGGCGGTTAATTTGTACTGACCGAATCGGAAACCAATTGTACACACAGTATTAACTCGAGTGATATTCAGTAGTGTACCCATGTTTATAGGTGTTATGTATATGTTGAAAACATGTTTTTGTATGTGTGTGTTTGTGTGTGCGTGTATGTGTGTGTGTGTGTGTGTGTGTGTGTGTATGTGTGTGTGTGATATTGTTTGCACATTTCCTGGTGATGGGGCTATAAAATCAGGGTTGCATTTAGTTTATGTTATGTCTCGCAAGTAAACTGTAAATGTTTTGTTTCATACAACAGTTCAAAGCTGCTCGATTTATTTTGATACTGTAAAGCACCGTTAAAGTGTTGCAGACATATATAAGTGCGTCAGAATTAATTGTTTGACATTCAGATTAAAGTGCTGAAAATTTGTATAAGTACGTCAATGTCAGCTGTTTGAAACTGTGGTTCAAGCGATGGAGACTTACAAATGCATTAATGTCACCTTTTTGAGGCTGTAAGCTGTAGTCAAAGTGCAATTACAAGTGGTGTGTGAGAAACAACTGTAAATTAAAAAAAAGCGTAACAGAAAGTGTAAGGAAATTAAGACTTTCATGGGAAAATCGTATAAAAATGTATATTTTGTATTTTGAAACCAATTAATTTTTCAACATTTACCTCATTCTGCTGGCATGTCTGAGCTGTATTGGACTCCAGTATTTTCAACTGTTTCTCCTTTCTTTTTTTCCACATTTCTGTCATCATTTGTTGATGTTACTGTCTTCTTTCTTTTGTCCAAGTGGCTCCAGCCTTCTTCTTGGCTTTTTATGGAAAACTTTGAAGTCCTAAGTTTCTTTCTTTAACATATGTCATTGTCCTTATTTGACAACCCATACCACTAATCCCAAATTCTATAAAAAATCTTTTAAACTGTTATATTGTTATTATTATGACAGTTAAAAGTACGGTACACTGAAGCGCCAAAGAAACTGGTATAGGCATGCGTATTCAAATCCAGGAATGTGTAAACATCTCTGATTCTAGAATTTCGTACGGTACCATGACGAGGTACGACAACGATCATTTTCTCACTGTAGGGAAGTTTAAGCATTTCTGTGAAGGAAACTCATTGCACACAGGAATCTTCATTGATCAGTTCAGAGAAGGACTACCAGAACGTTGGACATTAGCACCCAAACTAGACTTTGTATGTGCCCGTATGTCTGGAAGAGTAAAAGAAACGATGCACAACGTAGCAGCTACATGTCGATCATACAAAGATTTCAGAGATAAGTTTCTCTTACGCTACTGGTCGAGTGAAGCGCAAAATAGGGTAAAGTATGAGCTACTACAAAATCTATACTTCGAGAATTCCGAAGAGAAGAGCCCTGTAAATTTTTTCGAAGCAATGGTACAGAAAAACCAATGTTTGGATGTGCCATACTGCGATGGAGAATTGATTAAATTGTGTACTATGAAGCTGCCACTAAAATACCAACTGTCATTGATGGCGTGGAGGCAATATCGTGGATACCTTCAAAGGAATTTTGAGAGAATTAGAATTCATATTTTAGGAAGATGAGGCAAGGAAAAAGTGAAACCGTGATTGAAAGACTGCGAAATGAGCCAGAGACCGCACGAAGGAGTGTCAGCTGTTACAAGCCAAGTGAGAACTTCGCGTAGAGAAGTTACAATAGATTTCAACAAATAAACGGTTATGGATACGGAACAAGAAATGGGAACGGTCATCCACCTAGGAATGGCAATAACTACTACAGGGGGATTAACGGTAATCGCAATGGATGTTGGAGGACAAATAGGCCGACAAATTACCAGCAACAAAACCAGTGTCACCAAGTCGAACAAAGACAAGGACCAAAAGAAGACTTGGAGATAACGCCACCAAACCCCAATCAATGTTCGAATTGAGGAGAGAGCGCCCAAGTCAAGGAAAACAGCGCCCCTACCCAAGCAAGCAGCAGTAACGCAGTGAGAGAAATGTACACTTTATCGCGAGAGGTGAAAGATGAAAGAACAGAACCACACGTCGGACAGGAATTAGTTGGGAGGAATTCGCAAAAAAGCGGACTACTGGAACAAAGTGAAGCAAGCATAACGGAAATCCAGATAAGAGGTGAAGTAATGAGCATTGCAGTTATTTAATACTGAAACTAGGGAGAGTCGATCCCAAGAATAACGTAGCGTCGAAAGAAATAAATATTTTGTCACGACAGCTGATAAATGAGGAAATAGGATCGCAGAAATCAAACAAACGCAGGAAAACAACAACATCATGCTGGGGAGAAATTATTTGGGAGAATACCGACGAAGAAAACGAACTACCAGAGGCAGGCGAAATGGGAGAAGAGAATAGGGACGAAGTAACTGGAATTGCAGAGTTATTTGAGGTTAGGACCAGGGAAAACGAACTCAAGGAGGATAATGTGCAGTCAACGGAAGTTGAAAATAAGTTAAAACTGGGCACAGTTCCCAATGGGTACAACGATGGAAGTTACAAAAATATAATAAGGGCATTTAGATGTGACTATTTGGGAGTTTCCACGAAGAAAGAAGAGGCAGATGTAGTTGAGTTGAGGGAAGGCGAAGTCACATGGGAAGTAGATGCAGAAGAGAGAGAGATAGTGGTCGGGGCATGATCCGACAGAAGGTTCGAATTCACAGGCAAAAATCCTGAAACGTCTCACATGTAATTCAATAGAGGGTGCTTTAATGCAGAGAGATGAGGAATAACAGAGCAAACCGGTCGAGATTCAATCAGTTGTGAAGACCATGATAGCGAAAATCGGATTGCGATTTCGGTGAACTTATTTAACCAATGCAATACTAATGAAGAATTACAGATTTTGAAAACAAAGAAGATTAAAGTAAAGCATCCCATCAAAAATCATGCTGCGGATGTCAATAAACAAACAAGGTTAACTCTCTCGTGCCAAGGTCAAAAGATAGAAGCCGAATTCAATTTCTTCCAATATGTTAATATTTAGGCATATGGAGGACAAAGATTTGTCCCGCCTTAACGGCCAAATACACTCCTGGAAATGGAAAAAAGAACACATTGACACCGGTGTGTCAGACCCACCATACTTGCTCCGGACACTGCGAGAGGGCTGTACAAGCAATGATCACACGCACTGCACAGCGGACACACCAGGAACCGCGGTGTTGGCCGTCGAATGGCGCTAGCTGCGCAGCATTTGTGCACCGCCGCCGTCAGTGTCAGCCAGTTTGCCGTGGCATACGGAGCTCCATCGCAGTCTTTAACACTGGTAGCATGCCGCGACAGCGTGGAGGTGAACCGTATGTGCAGTTGACGGACTTTGAGCGAGGTCGTATAGTGGGCATGCAGGAGGCCGGGTGGACGTACCGCCGAATTGCTCAACACGTGGGGCGTGAGGTCTCCACAGTACATCGATGTTGTCGCCAGTGGTCGGCGGAAGGTGCACGTGCCCGTCGACCTGGGACCGGACCGCAGCGACGCACGGATGCACGCCAAGATCGTAGGATCCTACGCAGTGCCGTAGGGGACCGCACCGCCACTTCCCAGCAAATTAGGAACACTGTTGCTCCTGGGGTATCGGCGAGGACCATTCGCAACCGTCTCCATGAAGCTGGGCTACGGTCCCGCACACCGTTAGGCCGTCTTCCGCTCACGCCCCAACATCGTGCAGCCCGCCTCCAGTGGTGTCGCAACAGGCGTGAATGGAGGGACGAATGGAGACGTGTCGTCTTCAGCGATGAGAGTCGCTTCTGCCTTGGTGCCAATGATGGTCGTATGCGTGTTTGGCGCCGTGCAGGTGAGCGCCACAATCAGGACTGCATACGACCGAGGCACACAGGGCCAACACCCGGCATCATGGTGTGGGGAGCGATCTCCTACACTGGCCGTACACCACTGGTGATCGTCGAGGGGACACTGAATAGTGCACGGTACATCCAAACCGTCATCGAACCCATCGTTCTACCATTCCTAGATCAGCAAGGGAACTTGCTGTTCCAACAGGACAATGCACGTCCGCATGTATCCCGTGCCACCCAACGTGCTCTAGAAGGTGTAAGTCAACTACCATGGCCAGCAAGATCTCCGGATCTGTCCCCCATTGAGCATGTTTGGGACTGGATGAAGCGTCGTCTCACGCGGTCTGCACGTCCAGCACGAACGCTGGTCCAACTGAGGCGCCAGGTGGAAATGGCATGGCAAGCCGTTCCACAGGACTACATCCAGCATCTCTACGATCGTCTCCATGGGAGAATAGCAGCCTGCATTGCTGCGAAAGGTGGATATACACTGTACTAGTGCCGACATTGTGCATGCTCTGTTGCCTGTGTCTATGTGCCTGTGGTTCTGTTAGTGTGATCATGTGATGTATCTGACCCCAGGAATGTGTCAATAAAGTTTCCCCTTCCTGGGACAATGAATTCACGGTGTTCTTATTTCAATTTCCAGGAGTGTATATGCAGCATCATCAGGTGACACTGACAAGAGACTGGCACATAACTTGGAGATATACATGTTTTTTATAAATCAGCAGAAGGCCTATGACAGTGTACCACTTTCTAGGATGTGAGAAGCAATGAAAAACCAGAACATTCATAAATGTTATTTTCTGGCCGTTATAACATTGTATTCAGATAATACCTGTCGTGTTAAAGTTAGGAAGTTGCTATCACTGAAACTGAAGGTTAGCAAGAGGGCTGAGGCAAGGATGCTGATGCCTGGGTGTTGTGTGATGTCCTTAGGTTAGTTAGGTTTAAGTAGTTCTAAGTTCTAGGGGACTGATGACCATAGCTGTTAAGTCCCATAGTGCTCAGAGCCATTTGAACCAGCAAGGATGCTGCTTAGCGTCTACCCTCTTTCAAATATTTTTGAACGAAGCACTGAAAAACTGGAAACGAAACGCAAAAACGTGAAAATTAGAGTAAATGATGACTTTCTGTTCTCCTTAAATTTGGCCGACGATCAGGTCATCTTCGTTGATGAAGAGGAGGACGAGTCATCTATCAAGAAAGCTTAAAGAAGACTATGAGCAGTGAGACATTCACATAAACTTTACGAAGACTGAATGGTGTTGTCGGAAATACAGGGAAGAGATCTCATTTCTTTTTTGATTTCTGTATTTTTTCATACAAGTATTTCGTCTTAGCTTCTCTGAACATCCGAATTACTTCATTCCTCAGCGACTTATATTTCTGTATTCCTGTATTTCACTGAACTTTATTGCACATCCTTTTATCATAGATCAACTGAAGTATTTCTTATGTTACCCTTGTTTTCTTCGAAATTACTTTCTTTGTACCTATGCTTCTCTTTCCAGCTTTTGTGATTACGCTTTTTAGAGATTCATTCCTCTTCATCTTTACTGCCTACTGAGCTATTCCTTATTGAAGAATCTATAGTCTTAGAGAACTTCAAGCGTATCTCTTCTTTGAATATTGATTCTTCCTGATTAATCTCTTAAACTTCAGCCTACTCTTCATCACTACTGCACTGTCACCTGAATCTCTATCTGCTTCTAAGTACACGTTAGAATCCAATATCTGATTTCGGAATCTCCGTCTGACGAAGATTAATCCAGCTGAAATCATCTGTATCTTCCGGCCTTTCCCAAGTATACCTCCTCCTCTTGTGATTCTCGAGCAGAGTATTCGCTGTTACTAGCTGAAATTTATTGGGAGAACTCAATTAGTCTTTTTCATCTCTCATTCCTTGTGGCAAGGCCACATTCTCCCGTAACTCTTTCTTCTACTTCTTCCCCTACAACCGCATTCCAGTCCCCCATCTGTCTCTTCATCCTTAGATTGAGACGTTGGCGTCTCGTACATGACCGTAATTAGTCCTCATACACCCTCATATTCTCACTCCAACTCGTACACTCACGTAGTCACATACATTTTAATAGGGAATGGAAGTGGATGATACAGTAGTCTATTGTGCGGTAAAAAGTGCTCTCCGTCAAATACGCATACTTACCTGCAAAGATTAGATGTAGGTGAGGTTTCTACAAGTAGTACTGATAATAGAAGGTGCCGAATGTTTGTGAATTTCTGAATCGTAGAATATATGAATTGTGTTACTTGCAAATACCCTGACGAAAGAAAAATTGCAACACCAAGAAGGAGTTGTGCAACATAAACGAAAACGAAAGCGAAGAGGGCAGCTGTGTGCTGTGGAAGTAAACAGTATCTTTTTCACGCAGTCAGAACACATAAAAGGTAGTACCGGAGGCAATACATATTATTCTCCTCTCCAGGAAAGAAGTGCAGCTTAATTTAAAAAGTTTGTGGTCGTTTAAAAAATTAATTGTATCACGTCCTTACAGGCATGCGTTTGTTCTTGTTTATCTCTACCATCAGCGTAATTGGCTCGAGCGCTCATGACCGGAGGTCGTATCTGCTTGGCAAATATTTGCTTTTTCCACCAGTAATTAGTGCAAGAACAACTTTTAATGGATGTAGCGCTGTTCACGACTCAAATGAATCTCATTTTATGGACAGGGATACGCGAGAGCAGTTATCACACTGAACGATGAGCGCTCCAGAAACGAGAGCAAGAAGAAAAGTTAGTGTTTAGTTTGATGAAAAGCAGTTGAATGTCCCTGTAGGAGCCTGATGTTTGGCTCCCGCAGCCACATCGGAAATGCCTAGTTGATTCGATGGTTCTGAATGGACCTCTATTGCACTGTCTATCTTATTAGCGACGAAACCCATATCCATGCTTGTCACAGGCTCCTCAGATGTCGTCTGAGTTGTCTAGCAGCTCTTTCGTTGCCTGGATTACTGATCTTCGATTTTTAGTGCAGACCTGGGATCTTTTACACCATTTTCTCTACAATATGATTTTCATTGCGATTTGTCGTTTCAAACTCAAGTTATATTTTGCCCTCATATTGAGTGACACTTTAAATAAAACCAGAAAGCTCATGTTCAGATCTATAGCTCTGCATCATTTTGAACTTTTGAGATACACGCTTGGAGTCCTAGATGTGTTGTAACAAACTAACACACACACACACACACACACACACACACACACACACGTCCCTTCAAAACATTCGGTTCACTCAGCTCTGATGATTAACGACTTTATTTCAAAGTGACACCTCCAAGAAATGAGAATTTTTAGGAAACACAAATTTTAAATAGCCTGCTTAATTTTCATGCCTGGGGTCTGCTTTTCAGACTGTTAAATACATAACGGAGAGAAAAATGTGGTTCTTAGAAAGTAGCACATAAAGAACTTTCTGTTTTGTAGTTAAACGAAACCGCAGGTAACTTAGGTACAATCAGTAAATGTCAGTAAATAAGTGTACAAAGAGTGACAATTTATTCCTGACAGTAGCATTTACCTAGTCTGAGAAGAAAATACCTTGTCACAAAATGGCACCGCATAATGTTCATCAGCTAAACCCTAATTTATATAAAAGCTTCTCCATTAAATTTGGCCTTTGCAGCTGCATAAATTCCGCTTCTTTTTCTAATATCGTTCAGCCAGCCGAAGGAATAACGCTCCAGCACTCGCTCCGTTCTTTCAAACTGACGGACCACGCCACTACGCACGCGACCACAGGTACACAGGCCCCAGAGATGTTGATCGGCAGCAAAGAAGTACATTGTGTATGTGTCTGCGCAGTCGATCCACGCAGAAGTGTCGATGTATCACTCTGAGCTGCGCTGTCGCGACGTCTTTGTAAGTGTATTGCACAAAACCCCGAATTCCATGACTTACCCAAGCTGAAGCTGCTATCGTTGTTGATTAAAGTCGTCGCCAAACGCATATCGATTGCCTCTTTCATCACAGAGTACCAGAAAAAAGATGTAGATTCTAAAATTTCTAAGTTTTCGTATAACATGCAGCGACTGGTATCAGTATTGTGGTCTGCTACAGTCGATTTATTTTTTGAAAGAGACGTGTGTACCTTTGGCGTTCTGTATATCTTTTACGGACTGTATGAATTGTCTGTCCAGCGTATGAGAGGCGCTTTCGCAGGGGATGTTGTAAGCACCAGTGAGCCGTGGCTGGCTCGTGTTATGCTTTGCATTAAATTTTGGTTGCTATTCTGTGATCAGTCTCCCGCGGCTATTTCGATAATGCTGTTATCCTCTCTCTCTCCGAGAGTCACAGCAGCAGCGTGTATCAATATTCGCACCCTTGTACTATGTTTGGCCTCACGCTTAGAGTTTCCAGCTGTGCCATGTGCGGGCAGTTGGTTGGTTGGCGTGGAGCAGCGAGGAAGTGAGGAAGTCTCCGTGGCGCATGTCTGGCCGAGCCCTCTGGCGGCGTCCATGAGTGGTCGGAGTGTGAGGTGCTGTTCCCATTGCTAGGAGGTCCGTGGCTGACCGATTCCGGAAACGAAAGTTGAGTCTTTACTTCATCTTCCAGCCAGCCCCAACTATTCATATAGTGTCATTTAAATTTCGTTGTCGGCTGTTGGGACATTACTGTGAGCAACAGCGTGCGTTTTCAAATTGATGAAATTCCAGCTGCCCTCCTTAACTTGATTATTTTGAATTGAAGTAAACCAGCGGAATCTTCTGCCTTGCGGCCGTTAACGTTCCAGTTGCTTGCCATGGCTGTTGAAGTGAATTCAGTCAGTGTATTTTCCTCGTCGTGTTGTGGCTGTCCAGCACAGCGTGTAGTTTGACAGCTGAATGTGCAATTCGTTGTGGGTGCCAATACCTTCTGCATTGTTCCATTGAACTCTCTGTTGTGTGCTGGTCGGGTGGAGACGAAGTTATCCTGTCACTTGGTCCGTTGACTGTCTGTCGGTTGGGTTGCCGTCGGATTGAGAATTTGTTGGACCGACTACCTGTCTCACCTAAGCGAGCGTTAGTGTTTGAATTACAGGCTGACCCTTGTAAACTTCTGAGCGTCGTTTGATGTGCTGCCCTTTCTTATTTGTCCTTGTTGTTTGTTTACGTATGGCTTCTAGCCGATTTTAAACTAAAGTTGTTGTTCCCTTAAGGCGTGAGATTGCTTAAGACCTTCAGCCTCATTTAGAGAAATGTTTTCAGATGAGGCCTTCTGCCTTTCAAAAATCAAATTCTTGGTTTTGAGTCTTAAGTGATTGGCCTTCAGCCGCTTTTAAATTAAAGTTGTTTTGCCCTTGGGGAGTGAGATTGAAGGGCACATTTAGGTGGGAATTAAGTTCTAAAATTAAGGTTTAGCTTGCTGTGTTTTTAATGTTTCCTTTACTCTTGTAATGTTTGTCAAATGAATAAAGAAGTACGTTCGAGTGCAACTGACAGCCACTCATCTTGGCCCCTTTCCACAAACTGAACTATCTGTCCTGTCCTGCAGGTATCGCAGGTGATGTCACCCAGGCTTTCGGAGCATCTTTTACAGCACTCAAGAGTGCTGCTGTCTTAGGCGGAAAACGAAAAACCACTTTTACTTCATGCTTGCCGTGAATCCGTCCTATTTTTGACGATAGGCTTTCCACATACGTCAGGAAAGCCATGGGTTTAAATCTTCCTGCGTCTTCTTCTGTATTGCTTACGGTCTCCTTACGTATCTGCTGTGGAGAATACCCGTGGGCTCCAAAGACTCTAAGTATAGGAGTTAGTCCTGCAGACCTGCTGTTGTCAGCAGAGATGTGTGCTCTGTGAACAGATGTTCTGAGAACACTCATCGTCTGCGAAGGATGCTGCCGGCTTTTTGCACGGAAATATAAATTCTTGTGCGTCGGTTTCCGATATACTGTATGTTCCAAGGTGCCATCAACTTTGTGCCGAACCAAAACAACCATAAATGGAAGGCATCTCTCCATTTTGATTTCCATAGTAAACCGAATTTGTGCAAGAATGGAATCCAGATGGTTTAAAAATTCTTGTAATTTAATTTCACCATGGAGCCATACTACAAACGTGTCGTCAACATACCTCCAAATCACTATGTGCTTTAAGATAGCATTTTCAAACGCCTTCTCCTCAAAGCCTATCGTCCAAAATAAGATGGATCCTGAGCAAGTACAAAGTAAAAGTGATTTTTTGTTCTCCTCTAAAGCCAGCAGGAATCTTGGGTTTCGTTAAGGATGATTTGATGCCCCAGAAGGCTGGTGTTTACCATCAGAATGTGGTCTCTCATACATCGGACATACGATCCGTACAGTCAATGAAAGATGTAGGGAACACCGCAGTTATCCACGTCTCTTACAGCCAAATAAATTCAGCTGTGTCCGAACACTGTACTGATACTGGTTATTCTATGTTGTAAGGAAACAGCGAAATTTTAGCTCCTACTTCATCTTCCTGGGACTGGATGGTGATAGAAACAACTGAAATTCTCTTGGCTTCTCTTGGCTTCATCTTGGATAAGTCATAGATTCAGGCGCTTTCTGTAATAAACCTAGAAAGAAGTCGCGATAGTGTAACTCAGAGTGGTACATCGGCAGCCCAGCATGGATCGAGTGCGTAGCCATAGATATAATTCATGCACGCTGTACTTCTTTGTCGTCGATCAACGTCCCTGGCGCCTGTGTGGTCTGTGGCCGCATTCTCAGTGGTACAGTCCGCGAGTTTAAAATGACGGAGCAAGTGCTGGAGTATCAGCCCTTCGGCTCACTCTGAAGGTGGCTGAACGATATACAGCCGAAAACATGAAGATACTTAAAAGCTAATTCACATCACCAACCCTTCCAAATGAAGTGTCAGAAATACAGAAAACTACACGCCGAGTACGTGATTAAGAACAGTGTTTCTGTTGGCTGAACGGAAATAAGATACGAGGCGTGTTTCTTAAGTAATGTCCGTTTGAACATAGGTACACAACGAAAGGTTATTTCAAAGAAGTAAATTTATTTTCAGAAAGTACATACTTCACTATTTTTCGACATAGTTGCCAAGTTTGTTCAAGCATAAATCATACCTCTCAACCGATTTTAAAATACCGTCTTCATAAAAACTTGCTGCCTGCTCCGATAACCAAGTGTTGACTGCCGTTTTCGCGTAGTCGTCATCATTGTAACGGTGGCCACTGAGGTGTTGGTTGAGGTGGAGGAACAGATGGTAATCGCTCGGCGCAATATCAGGACTGCAGGATAGGTGGTCTAAAACTTCCCAGCCAAAACTGCCCAATAAAACGCGGATCTTACCTGCAGTGTGACTTCTTGCATTGTCATGGAGAAGGTCAATTCCCTTAGTCAGCATGCCACGTCTTTTGTTTTGAATCGCTCTGCGTACTTTTCTCAGGGTTTTGCAGTATGCTTCTACATTGATAGTGGTTCCTTGTTGCAGCCGGCCGCGGTGGTCTCGCGGTTCTAGGCGCGCAGTCCGGAACCGTGCGACTGCTACGGTCGCAGATTCGAATCCTGCCTCGGGCATGGATGTGTGTGATGTCCTTAGGTTAGTTAGGTTTAAGTAGTTCTAAGTTCTAGGGGACTGATGACCACAGCTGTTAAGTCCCATAGTGCTCAGAGCCATTTGAACCATTTGAACCTTGTTGCATGAAGTCGGCCAACAAAACATACATCATGCCTATCCCAAAACACAGATGTCATGATTTTGGGCTGGGATAGAGTCTGTTTGGCCTTTACCTTTATAGGAGAGGGTGTGTGTCTCCATTCCATGCTCTGTTGCTTCGATTCGGGCGTGACATGCGAAACCATGTTTCGTATCCAGTTACAATCTGTCTCAAGAAGCCGTCACCTTCATCGCACATTCAAATCTTTGGTTTTTGTGGTCCTCTGTTAGGAGTTTTGGGACCCAGTGTGAGCACAGTTTCCTAAACTTTAGGTGTTCAGAAACAATGTTGTAAAGTACTGATCTCGACACGTCAGGAAATTCGTTTGAGAGACCTGGTATTGTGAAGCGCCTGTTCTCACGAATCCTCACTTCAACAGAGCGCTTCTCATCATAGACGTTGTTTCGGCCATCTTTGAATTCTCGTACCCACTTACCCACTTTGCTTTCACTCATAACAGTAACACCATACACTTCGAAAATCTGTCGATGAATTTCTGAAGCAGACAGGTTCCTTGTTGACAAAACCGTACCACTGAGCGAACCTCACACGCGGCGGGCGAGTTGATGGTCTTAAACATTTTCAAAGCACAGAACAGAACCGTACAGGTTAGCTACAGAGCTGAAACTGTGCACACTTGTTCGCGAGGCATGCCGGTACACGACGCACGCGCTCGTTGCGCTATGCGCTCTAACTTCTAGTGTCTACAACAAAACGGACCTTATTTAAAAAACACGCCTCGTAGTTTGGATACAAAGCGGATAAACCACTTCTTTTAGAGAGGAAAGCTTATATCCAAAAATCACAACGTATTTAGAAAACATAGCTCTTGCGAAGCCAGCTTGTTCTTTTTTTGCACTATATCCTGCGAACCATGGATGAAGGGAAACAGGCAGATTCCATGTTCTTAGATTTCCGGGAAACGTTTGACATAGTGCCACACTGCAGCCTGTTGGCGAAGGTCCGAGCGTGTGGGATAGTTTCTCAGGTATGTAAATGGCTCAAATATTTTTTAAGTAACCGTGTTGATCGGAGACAGAGGTACCGTCGGTAGTGCCCTAAGGAAGCGTGTTACGATCGCTCTTGTTTTCAATACATGTAACGAATCTGGGGGATGGGGTGAGCGCCAGTCTGCGACTATTTACTGCAGGTGCCTTACTGTACTTGAAAGTGCCGTCTACGACTGACCATAGGAGGACACTGGAGTACTTGGATAGATCCTCTATTTGGTGTTATGAATGACAGATTGCTCTAAATGTGGAAAAATGGAAGTTAATTTGGACGAGTTGGAAAAACAGTCCTGTAATGGTCGAATACAATATTAGTGGTGTTTTGTTTGACACAGTCAACTCGATCTAGGCGTAACTTTAGAATACGTCATGAAATGAAACTAGCGCTTAAGGTCGGTAGTATGTAAGATGACTGGTCGAGTTAAATTTATTGAGAGAATTCTACGAAAGTGCAGCTCATCTACAGAGAAGACCGCCTAGAGGACGCTAGAGTGACCCATTCTTCAGTACCGCTCGAGTGTTTGGGATCCCTACCAGGTTGCGTTAAAGAAAGATATGGAAGCAATGCAGAGGCGTGTTGACATATTTGTTACCGTAAGGTTCGATCAGCACGCTTGTGTTACAGAAATTCACCGTGAACTCAAATGGGAAATTGAAGGGAAGAAAATATTTTTGCAAATTACTGTTAAGAAGGGTTAGACAACCGGCATTTACGCAGATTGCACAATAGATTTACTGCCGCCGAAGTACTTTTCGCGAAAGGACCTCGAGTACAAGTTGAGATTAGTAAAGACTCGTGCGGGAGCATAAAGATAGCCGTTATTCCCTCTCTCCATTAGCAAGTTGAAGAGTAAAAGGGAAGAGTAACAGTGTTACGTTTCAAGACAGAAATTGTTTAAGGTCATCAGATTCTAATTGAACACGCATGGCTATCCAGGCGCGTCTTGCAAAATGTGTGCAGGGTGACAACTATTGAATTACGAGTATATGACAAAAACGTAAGTTATCTACCATTCGGGTTTAGGTTATGACATTTTCTATAAGCTTGCCATTATTAGCGATGATGCGGAGTAGACGAATAGCGAAATTCTTCGTGACTCGCTGAAGTGTCGGAACATCGATGCAGTCGATGAACTCCTGAGTGGCTGTTTTCAGCTCAACAATGGTTTTGGGGTTATTGCTGTACACCTTGTCTTTAATATAGCACCACAAAAAGGAATCGCATGTGTTCAGATCCGGGGAATGGGAGGCAAATCGAGGCCCATGCCAGTGGCCTCTCAGAACCTCAGAGTCAGAATGCGGTCCCCAGAGTGCTCCTCCAGGACATCAAACACTCTCCTGCTTCGATGGGGTCGAGCTCCGTCTTGCATTAACCACATCTTGTCGAAATCAGAGTCACTTTGCATAATGGGGATGAAATCATCTTCCGAAACCTTCACGTACCGTTCGGTAGTCACCGCGCCATCAAGTAATATCGCAACGATTATTCCATGACTGGACACTGCACACCACACAGTAACTTGTTGAGGGGTGAAGAGATTTCTCGATGGCGAAATGCGAGTTGTCAGTTCCCCAAATGCATCAATTTTGCTTATTGACGACCCCATCCAAATGAAAAAGGGCTTCATCGCTGCCGGCCGGAGTGGCTGAGCGGTTCTAGGCGCTGCAGTATGGAACCGCGCGACCGCTACGTTCGCAGGTTCGAATCCTGCCTCGGACATGGATGTGTGTGATGTCCTTAGGTTAGTTAGGTTTAAGTTGTTCTAAGTTCTAGGGGACTGATGACCTCAGATGTTGAGTCCCATAGTGCTCAGAGCCATTTGAACCATTTTTGCTTCATCGCTAAACCAAACCATGCATGCGTATACTAATTCCCATCATGTCCCGCGGCCAATCGTGCAGTTTGAACGTCCTAATGCAAGCCGTTCAGAAGCTATGCAGTTCAGTAATTGTCACCCTGTATGTGACTGATTTTCCGGCACCGTTATAAGCATGATAAACATCTTTTGGAAAGTAAGAAAGGAAATAGTACGGTATAGCAACACATGGCCAACGTTTCCGCAACAAAAGCTAATAAAGGTCTGAGATGGAGATACATCAGTTTTAGAGTAACCTCTTCAGTTAGTCTTTGAAGTGCTGCTCTATTAATGGAGACGTGTCGAGTTGAAAATGTTGAATTCTTTTTACTTGTGTGCTGCTCATAACATCGGACAGCCACTAATGCTGTACTAGACCAAATTTAAAACCTTCTTCTTTGAAATTAACGAGTATGATAGCTCAAATCACATTTTTTAGCCGAGATAATGAGGTTTGGAATTATTTCTGCAGAAACTGTTGGTCATTCGGGAGCGAATGTCCGAGGCATTGAAAGTGTAGGGTCCTGTGCTCTCTAGAGGAGGTTTTTCACTCTGTACGCTTCTAAATCACTGCATGTATGCAACCAGCCAAAAAGCTGTACAATTCCCTTCACTGGGAAAAATGATACATTATACGCTATTGGTTCAAGAGGTTTCCAGAATACTGCAGCGGGAGACGCTATAAGAAAAGGGTTGTGCATAGTAGAGAGCCTTACGTAATATGGAGGACCTGTTGTCCAAAACAACTCCAGGAACATACTTCTTCCTCCAACATTCACCTCACTTAGCGACGACGACGATGACGGTACAATAATTTGGTCCAATTCAGAGGGGCTCTTTTTCCAGGTATTACTTTCGCGACTGCAAAAAGAAATGGGAGGAAATGATACTGATACATTCTTTATTATTCGCTTCATCCTGTAGGTGACTTGCAAAATAAATAGGTAAATATTTATAACTTTAGAAATATGTATAGTCAAGATGTCTGCCGGCCGCGGTGGTCTAGCGGTTCTAGGCGCCCAGTCCGGAACCGCGCGACTGCTACGGTCGCAGGTTCGAATCCTGCTTCGGGCATGGATATGTGTGATGTCATTAGGTTAGTTAGGTTTAAGTAGTTCTAAGTTCTAGGGGACTGATGACCACAGATGTTAAGTCCCATGGTGCTCAGAGCCATTTGAACCATTTGAACCAAGATGTCTCGTCGACTGGGAGACTGAAATTAATAATCCTATGTTCTTTTGAGAAGCGCTCAGATCGATAGATAAAGATGTAAAATTTTGCAGTTAATTATTGTTCAGAAAGACAACTTTGCACTGTAGGCTTAATTTATTTGCAATTTCCCCTTCGGAAGTTATTAAAGTTCTGCAATTTTTCCATGCTTTTCAGTTAAATGTTGTAGATTCCGTAGTAGAAACACTTGAAGACTGTCACCTCTCTTTAAACTAAGCACAAGTGTTCACGTAGGAATATGAGCACTGTTCAAGCCATGATATATGTCTCCAAACAGTAAACATGATTTATGGATAAGTAATCTGAGTACTGACTAGTGACGAGGTGAGCAAAGCTTCTGCAAGGTGCAACAACGGGGGAAAATTAATCAGTCGTGATACCATTTTAACATTAAATATGTAGTGAAAGTGTAATCACTACGCTATACGAACTGCAGGTGTGATAAGCTGCACCTTGGAGGATCATATGCCCAAGTAATGCGTCCTGTGTCACCATCTAATAAGCAGATAAAATAATTCCTACTGACGAATGTTATTAATTGTAAATTAGTCGTCTCCACCGTTGGATGATCTCGGGGTGCTGCAGCAGCATCGAACTTACCTTACCTGCAGAAAACCACTTGCAAAAAATAAATTTTAATGGAATTCGCGTGTACTATGTGACCCTTAAGCAAAGCGCTCTGCGTATTCAGTTGATACGTTGTCGCATGGAACCTAGTTTTGAAATTCCAAAATGGATGTGGCTACATGTGCTAGAATTGGTAAATGTTATAAATATTGTAATATAATGGATTTGCATGTACAAACTAATTGGAGTTCGATAAAACTGATAAAGAAATTAAACCTGCAATTCAGCTCTGAGGGCTGTGAACAGACGTTAAATCCCTTCAGTTTAGTACGTTGGAATTACGTCACAAAATTAACACTCCCCAGGACATAAGAAACCGTTTAAAGTTGAAAGAGCTGCCTCTAAGTCACTGGAGGTACCAGAAGCCTGTCACTGAAATAGACTCGCATCACCACGAGTTGTAAAGCAAATACCGGGATGAACAAAGATCCGCATATAACACGCGAAATTTCCATATGGGTAGCGACGTGCATTAGTGGCCACTTTGGCAGAATTTCGTATTATGATCAAGCTTATTCACATGAAAGCAGTTGTAATGAGCCCTGAAATATGTATTTAGTTACTTACATCCAAGTGTTAAAAGCTTCCATTTTAAAGGCAGTGTTTGAATTATTATTTTCTGCCAGTGAGCTGCCCAGTCGGAAGACGAGACGAGAAGCGATGTATCCTTTGTGCTTCGAACAGCGTGCCGGAACTACCCGAACTGACAATGCGCCTTGCCCTCCCATTGGCCGGCTCCGTGGTGGTAAGAGATTCCTTCCGCATTTGATAAAAGCTGCATCGCTTGAGCGGACAAGTCGACGCACCGACAGGCATCTCAACAAACAAGTGACTAACACTGCGCGTGATGTAGACATTCGATATATGAAAGAGTGCTAGTAATGAAATGGCCACTTTTTATGATGATATTTCTGTACAATAAAAATAAATAATTTAACAATGCTGTGCCAAGTTGGTGTGGAGTAACACAAAGTTTCTGATGCAGGTAACGTTCTACATATTTTTCCCCGGCCTAAAAGGGGCATTTAGGTTTTTGTAGCTATACTTACGGATAAACTGCCTATTGGCTTCTGTCTCGGGTTCTTCGGCCGACGTTCATCTAATGATTTTACTGACGTTTCGCCAGCGCGAGTGGCTGGCACTGTCGAAGCTTCACCCTCCATTGCCGGAGGCGAAACGTCAGTAAAATCATTAGATGAACGTCGGCCAAAGAACCCGAGACAGAAGCCAATAGGCAGTTTTTCAACAATTGGCCACGAAAGCCTTAAAAATTTTGTGTACTTATGGACTTTCTTCAACTTCCTAGAATTATACACACAGGAAAAATTACTACACAACAGTAATTATATCGCTGTATGCGGATTTATGTAATACATAGAAGAATTTTGCTCGTACCTGCGGTGACAAAAAAGCACTGCGTTTACCAATTACAAAACAGTGTGGTGTTGATAGGTTCCGTATAAAGTGGAATCGGTACGTTTCTTCATTTGCGGAGCCTAGTAGCGTTCGATTCCAGCGAGCTTGCACAAGGGCCGGGTAGTAGAGCACAGGAAACCAGATTCTCACTGCCGTTTTAGCAGTGAAGAGTTAAACAAACTGTGGTGTCACCACCAGACACCACACTTGCTAGGTGATAGCCTTTAAATCGACCGCTATCCGTTAGTATACGTCGGACCCGCGCGTCGCCACTATCAGTGATTGCAGACCGAGCGCCGCCACACGGCAGGTCTAGAGAGACTTCCTAGCACTCGCCCCAGTTGTACAGCCGACTTTGCTAGCGATGGTTTACTGACAAATTACGCTCTCATTTGCCGAGACGATAGTTAGCATAGCCTTCAGCTACGTCATTTGCTACGACCTAGCAAGGCGCCATTATCATTTGCTATTTATCTTGTTATGCATGTACCGTCAGACCGATGTTCACCAACTATGGATTAAAGTTAAGTATTCCAGAAGCTACATACCTCATAGTGGCTTGGCTGTCTTGCCAACTCACAACAGTTTGGCGCCGAGGTTTGGCGACGAGCCAATTCGCGTTCGTAACTATACAGACTGGTTTTCTTGCGTAATGGCTTCGCCACAATCTCCAGATGTACTGTCCGAATTTTATCGCTTACAGAATCAGCAGACGCAGGCCCTACTGGATGCCCTTGGACAGCTCGTCCAGGGTCAACGTGCAATGCAAAACGATGCGGCCGCCGCCGCTCCACCGCTCCCGCAGCCACAACACGCTGTTGCACCAACTTTTCGTCCTTTTGATGCGGCACTGGCAAGCTGGACGGCGTGGTCACGCCAATTTGGATTCCATCTCGCCGATCGCTTCCCGTGACCAGTTGTCCTTCGCCATGGAATTCTCGCCCGCTCCGGACCATATGTCGTCTTCGCCCGTCGGGTGCCCCGGCTCGATGGAGGTCGACCCTTCGGCCCCTCCTGTCTCTCTAAGGGCGCATACACCGCATGTTGGCGTGCACCCTGAAGCAGGTTTTCAGGCGTTTCCTAGCTCCCCTCGGGCCGAATGGAAGGGTGTGGGTGGCACAGCGTCGCCTGTTGTTAGGCTCCCCACCTCGTCGCATACGCCAAAATGGGGTCCTCTCCACGGCAGGCGGAAGCCTTATAACACAACCGTCCGCCGATTTGCGGGGGAGGAATGTGGTGTCACCGCCAGACACCACACTTGCTAGGTGGTAGCCTTTAAATCGGCCGCGATCCGTTAGTATACGTCGGACCCGCGTGTCGCCACTATCAGTGATTGCAGGCCGAGCGCCGCCACACGGCAGGTCTAGAGAGACTTCCTAGCACTCGCCCCAGTTGTACAGCCGACTTTGCTAGCGATGGTTCACTGACAAATTACGCTCTCATTTGCCGAGACGATAGTTAGCATAGCCTTCAGCTACCCCATTTGCTACGACCTAGCAAGGCGCCATTATCATTTGCTATTTATCTTGTGATGCATGTTATTTTTACGATTTTCAGCATTTGTGTTGGTACGATAACACTCCCCTGCACGCCGAACATTGGTGTCCAATGTGCTCCACACCCTGTCATAAATATAATCTCACTGACAATACTGTACCACTATCCAGTTTATCCCATTATTCTGTCCACATACGAGTTTTCGGGATTCATTGCAGTACTTACAGACTGACTTCGTGATGTCTGTGACTGGAATGGCAACGGTTATTTTTGCCAGTGAAGCTCCGTAGTATTATAATTACGTAATTATCTGAAATGCCAGCAGATTATCTGTTACCAGAAAAATTAAGGGATATTGTATTTGAAAAACGAATTTCATTTCTGCATCACTCCTTTGTTCGTGTTTCTGAAATTTCTCAATTTACATTGTGTAGAAAATTAGTGTTGGCTCCTGATGATATGTGTATTTCACTATTTGTTCTCAATAGCGTAAAGATCGAGCTGTCTTGATATGACCCGACCAAGAAGTAATCCAAACTTCTCCAAAATTATAAAAACCCCGATAAGAATGTTATATTCTATCGACGAGAAAGTCATAAGAGGGCGAACACAATCACAGTCTGCTTAAGTTCGATGCAAGACGTTGGGCGTTTGAAGGAATCACGTTCAACGGAAAAACCGCTTGTGCTGCACAAAACAGACAGTAACAACCAAACGTGTACTAAAATAAAAATTTTTCTTTGTTTCTAAACAGTTTCATCAATCTGATGACCATAATCCGAACCAAGTAATAGGACAAGAAACTATCGTTGTAGCATCTCATGAAGCTCAGGAATCTTTGACACAAATGTTGCGTGTGGACGAAATTAGTTTAGGTGAGCACTATATCTAAATGTAACTTTCTTTTACGTTAGTGATGTAACTTTTTTTTTTTCGTTAGTGATGGTTAACCCCCATGAACCATGGACCTTGCCGTTGGTGGAGAGGCTTGCGTGCCTCAGCCATACAGATAGCCGTGCCGTAGGTGCAACCACAACGGAGGGGTATCTGTTGAGAGGCCAGACAAACGTGTGGTTCCTGAAGAGGGGCAGCAGCCTTTTCAGTAGTTGCAGGGGCAACAGTCTGGATGATTGACTGATCTGGCCTTGTAACACTAACCAAAACGGCCTTGCTGTGCTGGTACTGCGAACGGTTGAAAGCAAGGGGAAACTACAGCCGTAATTTTTCCCGAGGGCATGCAGCTCTACTGTATGGTTAATGATGATGGCGTCCTCTTGGGTAAAATATTCCGGAGGTAAAATAGTTCCCCATTCGGATCTCCGGGCGGGGACTACTCAAGAGGACGTCGTTATCAGGAGAAAGAAAACTGGCGTTCTACGGATCGGAGCGTGGAATGTCAGATCCCTTAATCGGGCAGGTAGGTTAGAAAATTTAAAAAGGGAAACGGATAGGTTAAAGTTAGATATAGGTGGAATTAATGAAGTTCGGTGGCAGGAGGAACAAGACTTTTGGTCAGGCGAATACAGGGTTATAAATACAAAGTCAGTTAGGGGTAATGCAGGAGTAGATTTAATAATGAATAAAAAAATAGGAGTTCGGGTAAGCTACTACAAACAGCATAGTGAACGCATTATTGTCGCCAAGATGGACACGAAGCCCATGCCTACTACAGTAGTACAAGTTTATATGAGAACTAGCTCTGCAGCTGACAAAGAAATTGAAGAAATGTATGATGACATAAAAGAAATTATTCAGATAGTGAAGGGAGACGAAAATTTAATAGTCATGGTTGACTGGAATTCAGTAGTAGGAAAAGGGAGAGAAGGAAACGTAGTAGGTGAATATGGATTGGGGGTAAGAAATGAAAGACGAAGCCGCCTGGTAGAATTTTGCACAGAGCACAACTTAATCATAGCTAACACTTGGTTTAAGAATCATGAAAGAAGGTTATATACATGGAAGAAGCCTGGAGATACTGACAGGTTTCAAATAGATTATATAATGGTAAGACAGAGATTTAGGAACCAGGTTTTAAATTGTAAGACGTTTCCAGGGGCAGATGTGGACTCTGACCACAATCTATTGCTTATGAACTGTAGATTAAAGCTGAAGAAACTACAAAAAGATGGGAATTTAAGGAGATGGGACCTGGATAAACTGAAAGAACCAGAGGTTGTACAGAGTTTCAGGGAGAGCATAAGGGAACAATTGACAGGAATGGGGGAAAGAAATACAGTAGAAGAAGAATTGGTAGCTTTGAGGGATGAAGTAGTGAAGGCAGCAGAGGATCAAGTAGGTAAAAAGATGAGCACTAGTAGAAGTTCTTGGGTAACAGAGATATATTAAATTTAATTGATGAAAGGAGAAAATATAAAAACGCAGTAAATGAAGCAGGCAAAAAGGAATACAAACGTCTCAAAAATGAGATCGACAGGAAGTGCAAAATGGCTAAGCAGGGATGGCTAGACGAGAAACGTAAGGATGTAGAGGCTTATCTCACTAGGAGTAAGATAGATACTGCCTACAGGAAAATTAAAGAGACGTTTGGAGAAAAGAGAACCACTTGTATGAATATCAAGAGCTCAGATGGAAACCCAGTTCTAAGCAAAGAAGGGAAAGCAGAAAGGTGGAAGGAGTATATAGAGGGTCTATACAGGGGCGATGTAATTGAAGACAATATTATGGAAATGGAAGTGGATGTAGATGGAGATGAACTCTGAGATATGATACTGCGGGAAGAGTTTGACAGAGCACTGAAAGACCTAAGTCGAAACAAGGCCCCGGGAGTAGATAACATTCCATTAGAACTACTGACAGCCTTGGGAGAGTCAGTCCTGACAAAACTCTCTGGTGAGCAAGATGTATGAGACAGGCGAAATACCCTCAGACTTCAAGAAGAATATAATAATTCCAATCCCAAAGAAGGCAGGTGTTGACAGATGTGAAAATTACCGAACTATCAGTTTAATAAGTCACGGCTGCAAAATACTAACACGAATTCTTTACAGACGAATGGAAAAACTAGTAGAAGCCGACCTCGGAGAAGATCAGTTTGGATTCCGTAGAAATATTGGAACACGTGACGCAATACTGACCCTACGACTTATCTTGGAAGCTAGATTAAGGAAAGAACCTACATTTCTAACATTTGTAGACTTAGAGAAAGCTTTTGACAATGTTGACTGGAATACTCTCTTTCAGATTCTGAATGTGGCAGGGGTAAAATACAGGGAGCGAAAGGCTATTTACAATTTGTACAGAAACCAAATGGCAGTTATAAGAGTTGAGGGGCATGAAAGGGAAGCAGTGGTTGGGAAGGGAGTGAGACAGGGTTGTAGCCTCTCCCCGATGTTATTCAATCTGTATATTGAGCAAGCAGTGAAGGAAACAAAAGAAAAATTCGGAGTATGTATTAAAATCCATGGAGAAGAAATAAAAACCTTGAGGTTCACCGATGACATTGTAATTCTGTCAGTGACAGCAAAGGACTTGGAAGAGCAGTTGAACGGAATGGATAGCGTCTTGAAAGGAGGATATAAGATGAACATCAACAAAAGCAAAACGAAGATAATGGAATGTAGTCGAATTAAGTCGGGAGATGTTGAGGGTATTAGATTAGGAAATGAGACACTTAAAAGTAGTAAAGGAGTTTTGGTATTTGAGGAGCAAAATAACTGATGATGGTCGAAGTAGAGAGGATATAAAACGTAGACTGGCAATGGCAAGGAAAGCGTTTCTGAAGAAGAGAAATTTGTTAACATCGAGTATAGATTTAAGTATCAGGAAGTCATTTCTGAAAGTATTTGTATGGCGTGTAGCCATGTATGGAAGTGAAACATGGACGATAAATAGTTTGGACAAGAAGAGAATAGAAGCTTTCGAAATGTGGTGATACAGAAGAATGCTGAAGATTAGATGGGTAGATCACATAACTAATGAGGAGATATTGAATAGGATTGGGGAGAAGAGAAGTTTCTGGCACAACTTGACTAAAAGAAGGGATCGGTTGGTAGGACATGTTCTGAGGCATCAAGGGATCACCAATTTAGCATTGGAGGGCAGCGTGGAGGGTAAAAATCGTAGAGGGAGACCAAGAGATGAATACACGAAGCAGAATCAGAAGGATGTAGGTTGCAGTAGGTACTGGGAGATGAAGAAGCTTGCAAAGGATAGAGTAGCATGGAGAGCTGCATCAAACCAGTCTCAGGACTGAAGACCACAACAACAACAACAACAACAGTTCTGGTTAATTCTGGTTTTATACGAAACTGGAAAGCAGCACTTTAAACACTGAAAATTTTAAAGCAAGCACGTAGTGAGGCAAACGTAGCTTACACAGAACCTTTTACTTATGGGAGGTCACCAACGCACCCCTGTGTGTGGCGCTCGACTAGGAGGTACGCCGGTACGAATCCTCGCGGGGGTTGAAATTTTCACTGCCGGTATTTGGCGTAGAAGGGCAGGCATAAAGCTCCTGATCACCAGCCTTTGTGCCAATATCCTGGATTACATTTTAAACCTCTCTCGATTGTGAACAGTCCGTCAAATGGGGACGTCAAGCTTGGCTGCCACAATGGTGTTATTCGAGAGAAGTAGGCTACGTGTCCCGGCACCTATTTCACCTTCTTCCTTCTTTCATCATCACCATACAGCACAAACAACACTCCATCATTCTCATATACAGAGGGGTCCAAAAAATGTATCCACTGTTTAAAAGTCCATAACTGGCAAATTAATTGATGGAGTTGTCTCATCTTTGGTAGTGTAATAGTCTGTAGTTCCGGCAATCGCCACACAAGCGTTGTATTGCGTTGTTTTGACAGTCGCCAGATAGTCAGCGTTTTGTTCTTAGTTGCATCTAGTTACTCGAGTAAACATGGCTGGCGCAAGGCTTACATTCGATGAAAGGAAGTCAGTTTTGAAGTGCTATTTTAAGTACGAAAATATTATCGAGGTTCAACGGCAATGGTGAAATGAGTATCAAACAGAGCCACCGACAAGTTTAACGATTCGTCGCATTCGAGACAAATTTGAAGCCGAAGGCTGTGTTAAAGATGTACACAAACAACGGTCTGGACGACCTGTAATAGTAACAAGTCCAGCTAACTCCCGTCGTGTGTTACAACAATTCACTCGCTCACCACAAAAGTCTGTGAGACAATGTGCCCGTGAAACTGGAGCGAGTCGCTCAAGTGTTCGGCGAATTTTGAAGACAGCAAAGTGGAAGTGCTACATCCCACAATCGCTACACGCAATGAACGAGGACGACCCAGATCGTAGAATGGAGTACTGCGAGTTTACTTTCAACAAGATGCTGCCCCAGCCCACTACTAAAATCGTGTTAGGGCGCATCTCGACGAAAATCTACCAGGAAGATGGATAGGCCGTAAAGGTGCTGTGGAGTATCCACCACGTTCTCCAGACCTAACTCCTGTGGACTTTGACCTGTGGGGAACACTAAAGGACGTCGTTTATCGACAAAAGCCACGCACATTGGATGAACTTCGAGAATCCATCGTACATTCATGTGCAAATTTCCAACTGAACACGTTGCAGTCAGTAGTTCGTGCTACAGTTCGGCGGCATCGTTTGTGTATGGATGTTAATGGTGACCATTTCGAACACCTACAGTTATATCTTTAAGTTGGACTTTAAGCTACACTTTCACCAAAAATGAGACAACTCCGTCAATTAGTTTGCAATTTATGGACTTTTAAACAGTGGATACATTTTCTTGGACCCCTCTGTACACTTTACAAATAGACGTACGACACAACTCACACTTAACCCCAAGGAAAGGCGCCAATTTGAGTGGAAGAAGAACACTCCAAGAGAAGGCTTAACCCACCCCGTAGAATATCCCAGCGAACAATGCCTAACGACACGACGCCGCCACAAGCTAAAGGCAGTCGTTGCCAGACGCAGCTACGAGTGAAGATGACGGCGTAGACACACCGTCAAGAGTTCCATACGCCGTCCCTGCCAGAAGACTAGTTACATCACAGCACAGCGCCGTTCGCTCCATTCTGTAATCTGCGACGAGGACTGCAGCATCAACATAGCTCAACCCGGCAGCGCTAGCATTATTGTTCAGAACTGTGTCCCAAAGCGAAAAGTTAAATGTACTTCGATCTGTGACTGTCCTTCGGTACTATTCAAATACAAACAATATTCTTGTACTCGACGACAGTGGTAAATATCTATTGACATTAAAGTGGAAATGGACAGCATTTAAGTTAAGTGTTTAACATTAAAGAGTTATATTAAAAAGAACTAATATTTTATGTGTGTTGTAGTAACCCCTCGACCTCCTGCTGTAGGAAATCTACGATACACAGAACGGCCAACAAATATGTCTCAAGTGCGGTTTTTCGTCCGCCACAACTCGTGGCAACGATTATGTGTGCTGGTTTATTCCAGTGCATAGAGTTCCGTCTTGGTCTGCCTCGTGGATGTGATTAGTATGACGTTAATCATAGCGGCCAAAATATTATTTGTGTATTGTTTTTAAAACAGAATGTTTCACCATGTCTTGAGCCCCCGTCAAGAACAGTCAGCAGACGCAGTTGTTTAGTTTCGGGCGCAGCATACTGAACGAGTCTGTGATGGAGCGTCAAGAGTAACCACAGCCATGGTCTTCGAGCTGATAGTCCATGCTGCTGCAAACGTCGTCGAACTGTTCGTGCAGATGGTTGTTGTCTTGCAAACGTCCCCATCTGTTGACTCAGGGATCGAGACGTGGCTGCACGATCCGTTATAGCCATGCGGATAAGACCTGTCTTCTCGACTGCCAGTGATACGAGGCCGTTGGGATCTAGCACGGCGTTCCGTATTACGCTCCTGAACCCACGGATTCCATATTCTGCTAACAGTCATTGGATCTCGACCAATGCGAGCAGCAATGTCGCGATACGGTAAACCGCAATCGCGATAGGCTACAATCCGACCTTTATCAAAGTCGGAAACGTGATGGTACGCATTTCTCCTCCTTACACGAGGCAGCACAACAACGTTTCACCAGGCAACGCCGGTCAACTGCTGTTTGTGTATGAGAAATCGGTTGGAAACTTTCCTCATGTCAGCACGTTGAAGGTGTTGCCACCGGCGCCAACCATGTGTGAATGCTCTGAAAAGCTAATATTTGCATATCATAGCATCTTCTTCCTGTCGGTTAAATTTCGCGTCTGTAGCACGTCGTCTTCGTGTTGTAGCAATTTTAATGGCCAGTAGTGTAAATACTTAGCTTTAATTCAGCATCAGCGGTGAACGTCGATCTTGACTTTGTACAATAATATTTACAAGTGCAGTTATAGACTGAACTGCGATTACTTCTTTACAATTGTGATTGCTTCACACATACAGATCAATTGTCAATGTATGTGTATGTGGCGCCTAGCTAGGTCGTAGCTCCTGACTTAGCTGAAGGCTATGCTAACTAGCGTCTCTGCAAATGGGAACTCTGAAGCTATAACAAGTGAACCATTCCTATTAAAGTCGGATGTAGAACAGGGGCAATGCGCTAGCTTGTCTCGTAAGACCAGCCGAGTGGCGGCGCTCGGCCTGCTAGCGTCGACAGTGGCGATGGGTACTGACGGACCGCGGCCGATTTGAAGCCTACAACCCAGCAAGTGTGGTGCCTTGCGGTGACACCACAGTTCGCTTAACGTGCTTGTTGTGGTTGGCTTAAAATGTAACCAAGAAACGCACTTCTCCTTCCACAAGGAGGTTTTATATTTAGGACATGTCATAAATGCAACAATTACTCACCCTGCCCATTCGCACTTGTCTATGATTAAAGATTTGCTGCCGCTCCGTGACATCAAGGAGCTACAGACCGTCATTGAGATCTAACATACTACATGACGTGTATTGCGGAAGGTGCCAGAAATTGCTGTTTTTACGGCGCCTACTACGTCTTCCACTGAGAAGGTTGGTAGTGAGTCATCTTCATTGTCTTCTGCTGCAAGTAAAACCCTGAGTTGTCTTTTGACGATAGCTTCGTGGGCCGTATCCTGTGCCTCTGTCCGTTGAAACTGTCTTTCAAAGAAGTCTGCGAGTGCGGTTGCCTTGTCAGCAGAGCTAAACGCGAGGTTGCGCTGGCCGTGCGGGGGCGGCAGTTTTGAGGCTCTTTTAGTGAATTGTTTAGTCGCCTGCCACAAGCTGTTGTCTTCCACTTAAGGATGGACAGAGAGCAGCGCTGCTCTTAGATCTAGTTGCAATGTATTTGCGTATTTGGGCAAGCAGGGGTGGGGGGAGTTGCCTACTTTCGGGTACACTTTCGAGGGGTCTGGGAGTGACCGTTTCCGCTACTTGCAGGATCGTTATGTGCTTAAAGGCCTGTTCTGTGTTTTGCGTATTTGGAGGCTGGGTGTGGGAGATGTCTTCCGTTAGTCCATCTCGAAACTGCTCCCAGTTCGTTCGTTTGAATGAGGGTTGACCGTTCTGGACTGAAAACCACTCGCCCACGTGCATTTCGAAGAGGTCGGATGACATTTTGTTCAGTGAATTCGCGGCCACAAAGCCCGCTGTCCTCTTCGTTATAGCTATGTTCATTACGTCGGGGCGTGTTCCGTTCCGAGGGAAATGTGTGGATTCTTCGGGAGCCCACACTTTGGTTTGAGAGGTGCGTGCAAGTCACTGTAACTGGTGGCCAGGTCTTTGGTTCGCATAGACTTCCAGCCAGAGCGTTTTGCATTGAGGTCTCATCCAATTAAGGGTTTACCTCGTAGCTGAGTTAGTGTCGCTATGTCGGGTTCGTGGAGGATGACACTAGGTTGTATGTAGACTGCCACTAGCGTGAGGGGGCCGGTGACAGTTTGGATTTCTATAGCTACCGCTTCTATTGACTCTGTGTCAGGGGGGATTAACTGGTGGTGGGGGTGCTTCGTTTTACGTAGATTGTAACTCCGCTTCCGCGTGTTTGCCTATCCTTGCGGTAGCTTACGTAGTTTGGTGCCGAAGCTTTCACCCGCTGTTTGGTGGTGTCGGACATCAAACACACGTTTATGTCCTCGTCTTTCAGGAATTGCTTGAATTTCTGTACGTATTTATGGATACCTTCGGCGTTGAAGACGCAGATGGTTAATCCATGCATGCTTAGGCGCCTATCCATGGTGGAGGGTGTGGAGTGGTGCCTGTCGACAGTGAGATGGCCGGCCAGAACGGTGCTGGCTTGTTCTGGGATATCGTGAGTGGGACTCAACGCGCTAGAATAGTGACGACCGTATTGCGGCTGTTCGTAGTACGGTCTCGCTCAACATTAGTTCTTTCCTGATCTGCTCGATCGACTTGGTTGGCTGGGAATAGCTCCTCCAACCTTTTCTATTACCCTTCCTGCCTTCCTGTGGCTGTTGCTGCGTTTTGTGAGCCTATTGCTTCTCTATGGCCCTTAGTATGGTGGGGCGGCCGCTATAGGTTGAGTGGGGGCCCTTGCAGTTACAGCAGACTAGTTCCCCCCTCCCCCCATCCTCTTTTCTAGGACAATCCCTGGACTGACGGTTGCCTGCACAGCACACGCAATCTGGGGGTTCAAAATGGTTTAAATGGCTCTGAGCACTATGGGACTTAACATCTGAGGTAATCAGTCCCCTAGAACTTAGAACTACTTTCGAACCTGCGACCGTAGCGGTCACGCGGTTCCACACTGAAGCGCCTAGAACCGCTTGGCCTCACCGGCCGGCCAATGCGGGGGCACTGTGCAGTTCCTAGCTTCGTGGTTCGCTCCCTGGTAGTCATAGAATTGCCTGTATTTGTTTTCGAGCATTAACGGGAATAATTTTCTATTTTGGGGGTTGTCTGTTAGCGTCGCTACTATCAGGGGGCATTCTTTTCCTGTCGAGCGGAACTGCACTGACGTCAAATCCCTGTCGTATTAATTCTAGCTTGACATCCTACGGTAAAATTTTTCGCGGGATACTTCTACTTACTGCCTTGATCGGCTTCTTATCTAATAACCTGAAGGTGTAGTAGGGGATGTTGTGCTCTTGCAAGGCATCCCTTACCTTCGTTTAGTCCTCTGAGGTCTTTACAAAAATTTTGATTTTATCTCCTCCTCCCGATTTTGTGCTGAATTACGCGTTCTCGAGTGAGTTCTTCAGTAGTTCTTCGAGGTCTTTGTAGGATTCCAGTCGTCTTGCTGTTATCGGAGGTATTTTGTACTTTTTTGCTCCTACCTGCTGGTCTTTCTGGTCAAACCGATTTTTGCTTTCGATCGCGGGTGCTGGATGCTCCTGAAGTGAGGAGCGGCGAATCCTCCTTCTGGGTTGTTCGAAGGGCGGCTCGTCGCTCGGAATGTCTCCTGGAAAGACTATGTCATTCTCTGCAACTGTTGTATCGACTATCGGTATGTCTAAGGGCACATTTTTCTGTGTCCCTCTTTTGGCTGCCGGAGAGACCGCCAGCGAGTCTTCCGATTTGCTTTTTCTTATCTCCTGCGGACTGTCTGCTCGCCTAGTGCTACGATTTCGCTTTAGCGAGGTCGTTTCCCTATCTAGAGACTGCTGTCTGGGTGTACCTGTTTCTTTAGGGACGATTTGTCTTCACTTGGTGTGTGCGTGGATGGCGGGGGCTGGGGGGTGGGGGGTGGCGGGGGTTGTTTCTGGCTATCCTATCTGGGGGTAATTGGGCAGGAGAGTGGTAATGCTTTGGTCGGGAGGGAGAGTCCTATGGCTAGACGTAATGGTGGTGGAGCTGAGGGCTCACTGCTGTCGCTCTCTGTTGTTTGGATAAATGTGATTACTCAGCCTCCAGTTTAGGGAACGACTCTCGCTCCTACTGTCTCCGAAGAATCCATGTTCCGTCGTTTAAAGGGTGACAAGCTGCCAAGAGAGTGTCGGATGTTGCCTTCGTTGTCATCGTTATTCGTATCCAGCAACAACATCGACCATACTTGCCTACCAAGCACGGATGACTGGCCAGGGACCGGGCCCTGACTTGGGAAACGCCCTGCGCCTCGGAGGTGCAGTGGATTACCTGCGGCAGCAACAGACGTTCGAAACGGGTGGAAAAGCGACCCGCAACAACAAGAAAGCACGCACCAAACCGCGCCAACCAACAGCTAGCAAATCAAAACGACAATTTGCTAAGGCGCTGCCAATCCACCCGCTGGTGCCAATTCAATTCGACCCGAATGATCGTCTGGGCTTCGATAAAAGTTCCACCGGAAACGCTCCTGTTTGTTCTCCGGTACAAGCGGGGGGCCTATGGCTTCGTGATACAGACTGACGGAGACGATGCTCAGCTCCCGACTGCCACTCAGCCAATGAGATACCTCAGGAGGGTACGACAAGCTGAAGACAGTCGCTGCCAGACGCAGCCACCAATGAGTCGTTGGCAAAGACACGGCTTCATTGAGGTTCCGCACGCCGCTACTGCCGGTGGATTTATTCCGTCGATGATGATAATATATTAAAACTTATTAGTATTTAGTGCCATAAATAATACTGACTTTTGTAGGTACATATAATATGATTTTTTACTTGATCTGCAGATAGGAGTACAAATATTATTTATACTGGAGCACAGAAAGCACTTTCTGGAAGTTTTACAGCAAAGGACTGTTAGCTATTTCGGTATGCTCACTAAGGATATTATCAGGGGACGCGTTGTTTGGGTATGTATTTCTGTTTTCTCTGATTATTCAATGTGGCTCCTTTTTCTGCTAAATATTATATTTTAATATTGCTTTCAGTGTTTGTCACTGAATGGTTTTCTTCTGGAATCTGGGCTGAAAATGTAGATTTATTCCAGCTCCCAAGCCTGAAGGCATCGAAGTGTTCTTTGTACCAAATCTCAAAACTTCTGCCTGACCAATGGAGAAATTTGGACATGAATCACATTGGAGCTTGTATATTCCTGATTTGCTGTAGGGAGCTTTGGAAAGATTTACTTCATGCATTACTTTTTGCTGTAATTCACTGTTAGTAGAGAAGCTGATATTGATATTCTTCTTTTCAAATAAGTTTGCAATTTGGTATGCTATTTGGCCTTTCTATGTGAAAACAGTATATTTAAGTTCGGCTTCTGCAGGAAGCTGATTTGTTTTGGGCTGATTGCGCGTGAACTGCTTTTCTGTGGAGCTGTGGCTTTTGTTTTTATTTTCTTGTGGAATTTGTCTATTGTTATAGGATAGTGGGCATTCTTGTGACTGTGAAAAATAGAAACATCCTTGAGAATATATTTCATTGCAAGAAAACTTCTAATACAAATGTTCCAGATGGACATTTCACGTTAGTTGCATTCCAACACAAATATGTAGCGCAACCATTTTGGTTACACATTTGTAATTTGTAAATTATTGTTTGTCCTAGGGCAGCTCACAGGAAACGAATATACAATCTGTATTGAAGAAAGCATGAAAATGCCGTCTGATGATGAGTTACAAAAAATTTCAAACCGGTAACGGTACTTTTTGAATAAAGCAACTTAAAATCAATTTTTGCCTGGTTGCTGTGCACCATCAATAATTTATTTTATGTAACAGCCACGGTCTCCAACCGTGTCTGTATATGACAGAATTGCATAATTAACTTTCTAATTAAGGACTGTGGTAATTTAAAATGCTCCAGGTAGTCGGTGAACAGGAAACGGCAAATTCAAAACTGTGATTACAAGCAAGGAACAAACGTTATGACGTCGGGATGGGTCACGTGTTAATTAAACGAAGTGTATATTGTCTATATCGCCAGTTATAGATACGTTAATCGAGAGGATTCTACAAACATCACACGTACCCGCTGCACGGACGGGTGCGATCAAGAGAATTAGCACGGCGGCGATAATTACTGGACTGCACGCTCATGTATTTCGGAGCAACAACGCTGACGACGATGGGCCCGGATAGCGGCGTGTGTAAAGCACGCCACTTGCGGAATTTGGGCAGGCTCCGTATCGAATTTGCCCGCCAGATTAAGGTGGCACGACTGGGCGACTGACGAGAACATTGCTCAAATTCATGATTTTTTCCTCCTGCTGGAAGGCAATAGACAACTGAGGTTTCCTGCAATATATAAAGCATACATTGGTGTTATTATTGGTATTTTGTTATTGAAAAATATAATATCTTCACTGTGTAATTGGGGGTTTTCCCGAGGCAGCTCTAAAAGGAGGTAGATCGACGTTTATCGCTGTAGCTGCAGTTGTGGTTATCCGAAAAATGAAATTAACATAGCACCATGATCCTTATAGACGTAATTTTAGTTCATCGTAGGGTTTAAAAAAATCAGCGAAATTATAGATATTTGAAAAGATGGCCATTTTTGGACCCCTCTTTTTTGGCCGAAAAAATGCTAAGTATCAACATAAAAAATTCGGCTACGATGAACTGAAGAGAATTTAATTTGCTTCAAGTGGGACAAAAAATCATTAATATAGAATGAAAATTGTAGCGTGGGTGACGACAACCATGCCGAAAAACATAGTCTTGAGTAAAACGCGTTTAAAGTTTGACAAGTATTCAAATGGTTCAAATGGCTCTGAGCACTATGGGACTTAACTTCTGAGGCCACCAGTCCCCTAGGACGTAGAACTACTTAAACCTAACTAACCTAAGGACATCACACACATGCATGCCTGAGGCAGCATTCGAACCTGCGAGCGTAGCGGTCGCGCGGTTCCAGACTGTAGTGCCACTCTGGCCGGCGACAAGTATTCATCATATATATAAAAAAAAGAGACAAAGTTAGAAACTTACGGTATGTCATCGATGCCTGGTCCAAAATAACTATCGCCCCGGCTACTGGATGGCCGCTTCTGTACTTTGACCCGATAAGCCCTCATTTTCGTCATCAAACCCCTTTTCGTCGCTGAACCCATCGCCGTTTTCGTCTCTATCTTCACAGAATCGGCGCATTTCATCGCCGATTTTGATTCGAAGGGCATTTGCCATGTGCATTAACGCAGTATGGTCTACATTGAATAAACATACGGCCAAATTTGGAGCAATGTTAATAATTTCGCTTCGGTCGGGTGTTATTTTTGAAGCGTATGTCCAAATGAGACTATTAAAACTTCCGATTAACATTTCGAGTAAAACCACCCAAACAACGGTCCAGGAACTGAGGTTTACTCAAAACCCTAACCACCTCACAGACGCAAAGTCTGTGAGCGGGGAACCGGTTCTCTAACGTCGAGGCGTGCCATGCACGTTCGACTTCAAACGCTCACAGAATCGTTATTTTTTGGAGATCGTGCATAATATTTTGGGAAATAATTATTCAATGTATATACATTCGAATTTCGTAATAAAGAAATCGAGTCTTTTCGACTGTCATCCTGTCGTTCCCCCGTGATCCGCCCTCGCTGATGTGCCAGGCAGCCGGGAAGTCGTGTATAGCCAGTTTCCCACATCCGACTTTGTGAATGCCGGACTAGTACACACTTCTCTCCTCAGTTAAACGATTCGCATACATCTAGAAAAATGTCAGACACTTTCACGTGGGTAACAGTGCACGCAGACATTTCGGATGCGCAAATTCCTTGTCGGAAGGAATGGGGTGGCGACATGAAGGGCATCTTGACACCTCCTAACTTGAACAATGCCGAATCCGAAAATAGCCGTGCCGATCTTGTGTAGATACTGGACAGAGTCAAAAGAAAAAGAACGCTGATGATGAAGACACGCCGATGCCAACAGTTAAGTGAAGGTTGACTTTATTCATGCCATAAAAGCTCAAAACTTTTGCAAAACCTTGTGAACTATAACAGGAAAACGTTTTGTAAGGAAGCTAGCATTTGTGTTAAAGCTATGTTATTTTCTCATTGTCATTGTCTTTCATGTAACTGAAATACCACTCAGTTTTGGATAACATTACTTAGTAATTTCCAGAAATAAATTTAAAATTAATTGCGTTCCTTAAATAGGCGTGTAGTGGGGACATTACGTTCTGCGAACCCATTGTCTTTCGGCACGCCACTCTCATCATTGTTGCAAATGATAAGTATTATAAGAAGTGATACTAAAGTGCTTAATCTTTATTTTTTCATTTGCTTTTATTACACTTACGAATCGTGAAGTACTTAGGGTGAATTACTTAGGGTGAAGTACTTAGGTAGAGTGACAGTCTTAATTTCGGTAGATGTGCGATAATCTGAGTTTATTCAAATATCAATAGCCCTCATGCCATGGTTTTCTGAGGCAGAGTAAGGCCTTGCTTATGTGTGTTGTAATTAGTAATTATTTCAATATATTGGGTGTAATATCCAACGAATCATGGGAAATGTTAAATATTCATGGTTTCAGTTCCCTCCAAACTTATGTACATGAGATACTGAGTATACATCAGGGGAGACACACCAAGGTTCATCCACCTCCGTTACGTGAACACTGTTATTTCTAGTAAGAGTAACATTCAAGAGGGATCCTATTTCGTTAAAAAACAGCTGCAACCTATTGGGAAGCAGAAATTCTAAGAGTAGCTAGCAAGTCAGCAAACAACTGGATTCCCAGTTATGCCAGTACGACCAATAATTCGAGGAGTCAGTAGTCTCCGACTACAGTAGCAAATAAAAAGCTCATCACACGAACAACTTAGGCCGCCGCTTCTAACTGACGAAGCGCACAGATCAGCACGCAATAGCCGCACGGGATTACCCGAGCGGTCTAGGGCTCTGCGGTCATGGACTGTGCGGCTAGTCCCGGCGGAGGTTCGATTCCTCCTTCGGGCATGGGTGTGTGTGTTTGTCCTTAGGATAATTTAGGTTAAGTAGTGTGTAAGCTGAGGGACTGATGAGCTTAGCAGTTAAGTCCCATAAGATTTCACACACATTTGAACAGCACGCAATAGCAACGCAAGGCGGTCGCTCCTTCAGAACAAATCGGTGGGTTCATCTGACAACGAGAATGGGTTTCTATACACGAGTGAAGATATTCTGGGCGAGATCTACCCTGCAACACCGCTCCTAGCCTTGATAATTCGGCAAGAGGGACAAACCGCATGCTTTTTTTTTTCAGGTACGCCACATCCAGCAGAAGTTATTAATTGATTAATAAATCTTGTAGAGCTGTGAAAACTTCGGCGTTGTTGAAACTTCCTGGCAGATTATAACCGCATACCGGACCGAGGTTCGAACTCGGGATCTTTGTCTTTCGAACGCATGTGCTCTACCAACTGATCTATCCAAGCACTGCTCACGACAACTCCTCACAGCTCCACTGCTATAGATACTGGTAGAAGTAGAGCTGTGAGGACGGATCGCGGGTCGTTCTTGGGTAGCTCAGTTCGAGTCTCGGTCCGGCACACAGTTTTAATTGCCAGGAAGTCTCATATCAGTGCATACTCCGCTGCAGGGTGAAAAGCTCATTCCACATCGTGGAACGCTTCGTTTCTCAGACATTTCTACGCGATGCATCGCGACATCAGTGGGCAGGCCAGTACACAGTGTGGTGCCTGAGTATTCGTCAAACCAGGTACGAATGAGTGCAGCCCTGTGAAGTTGGATGTTGTCTTCTTGGAAGATGGAAGTGACCACAACATATACACCACAAGGATGCAGAAGAAAGATAAAAACCTTCGATACTTTCGAATCGATGTATGGTTATCTAGGGTCGGTGCCTTGACTTATGGTGTCTGGAGTTCCCTTGGCACGTCACGAGAAGTTCCGTTTGCGCCGACTTTTAAGACGGTGCGCAGGTGTGGCACGGGAGACGCACTTTGGAGTCTCCTGGCAGTGGCGAGCACAACGTAGCCCAAACATGGTGACGATTTCCCCCTTGGAAAGGCGGCGGGCTTTCCAGTTTCGAGCTGAATATGTCGTTGGTAGCCACATATAAATGCTCCAGTTCGGCGTTTCCATTGCTGGTCTGGAATGTTCCTGTGTGGTGGATTCAGGTCCTGATCCTGCCACAAAAGTAGTTCACCAAGGTGTACCTGCTGTGAGATTGTTGTGACGGTGGTTATCATCACATAACGATTTTAGCAATTAAGTCTAATAAATTTAGTGTGCCTCCTCCCCCCCCCCCCCCCCCTATTCAAAGTGTTTATTACTTTTAATAATAGTTGCATTACATGCACGGCAAAATGTTGTTGCTCTCGTACGCTGTTACAAATATAACCCATCTTATTTTTATATGCACTGTTATATTTGTTTAACTTCACATCATTTTAGATTAACAGTGAACTCATTCAAGACTTGATATTTTCCTTTTCTATTGTGATTACATAAGCTATTCTATCTACTCTAGACGCATTTCTTGCATGCACACATTTAAGCCCTCAGCAGCTAGCTTTCGCTAGCACTAGAGCCTGTACATTTGAGAAGCTGACTTCTGCTATTTGTCGTATACATACCGCTGTAATACAGATGCCATCATTTTGTTCTGTTATTTACAAGAGTACTTTTACATAGACAGAGGCCTTATGTTAATGGGCCAGTAGTCTTGGCATTTGATCTGCACACCTGTAATACTCTAGTGCTTCCAGCCTAAGTTATGACTTGTGAATGTGTTCTTAAGGTGGATGTCTCATAAGATAATAACCATATGCCTTTATTCAGTGTACTTAATCATCTTTTGATTTAACAACTGTGTACCCCTATCATACAATTTTCTGATTACAGTTGCTACTTTGTTCTGTTTAAAATATTTTTGGAACCATTAATGTAATTTTTATGGCCCATTGCACCTTGTGAAGAAGACAATTTTGAAATTGTCGAAACCTAGGTCAAAGTTTCCCATAAACCCTTATTTCCAACTGGTTGGCTTATTTTTACAACCTGTTCATGTTTACTGTCGTGCAGTTGTTGAAGTTTCAGTCATGTTAAGATTTTAACCGAAGTTAACGGTGAGCTTCCGTCTGCTGAGTTACATCTTGATGGGGCTAAATGTACGAAGGCGAGTAAACATACTACTTGCATGGGTATATCTTGATAGTGCTGGTGCGAGATGGGCTGCTTCATCATTTACGTGTAGACGAAAACTGGTTTTGTGTTTGATTTTTAAGAGTCAGGTGGTAAATACTGTAGTACAATATGTTAAATTTATGTGTACCTTTTATCTGATATTCTAAAGGAATGTCATCGGTAACTTGTACTTTCCTGTGATTTAGTTAAATCTGTAAATATAGCATCCCTGGGTCAGATTTTGCCACAAACCGCCTTGTTTTGAAGAAGCTGAGATGGCAGTTGACCGTGGTAAAGTTTTTTTGTGTCGTCTTTTGAGGATATGAGTTGTCAGCGGGGTTGAATTTATTCAACGACACCAGTTAAGAGTAAATTTTCCAGAAACGATTCCCTAGGTATTAGACTCTACTCTTTTTTAAACGTGTGTGACTGGTCCAAACAGTCCGTGTAGTCAGCCAATTTACTGGAATACTGACATGATAAATTGATAAATGCTGTTGATTTGTGGAAAAGGTGTAACTTTGGTACCTTAGCTTAAGTTATGTGTGTTTTAATACGTTATAGCATTTGTGGTAATAGCATACGGCAGTACCTGTGTTTTTACGATACACTCTGCAATGTCTTTCAGACATGAGTATAATACTTTATTCCAACACAAATCAGCGACATGATTATTAAGGTTCTCCCTGTGCGCGAATCATAGCAGTTGTGCGAGTACAGGATGTAGACACGGTGGAAGTTTGGGTCGGTCTTGGAGGTGACTCGGTTGGCCGAGATAGCTAATAATAACAATAAGAAAAGAAATTGAGTGACACATTCAACGATCATCTTGAACAGGTGTCGCATGATGTCCATCCAGACCATCAGAATGAAAAAGAAAAGATTGTTAAGGCGACCGCTCGCATTAAAGCGGGAAATGAAATCCGGGTTCGAGCCCCTGTTCTGCACAAATTTCGATTCTCATCGATACATTGTGCAGCACGAGTCCGACGATACTCGCAATTGCGAATACATTTCTTGAATTTCATATAGCTGTTGATCGCAACAACGCCTGTTGCTCCACACATGCATGCATGGCTGAAGGACATTGCAGAGTACATCGTAAAAAACACCGCCAATGCAGTATGGTATTTCATGACAAGACAAAGCCGAGACAACAATCGTAAATCTTTCCCTGTGCGTGAATCACAGCAATTATGCGAGTACAGGAAGTTTGGGTCGGTGAGGCGTGCTCGGACGACGAGGTAGTTTTAAGGCGACCGCTTGCCTAAGGCGGGATATCTCAGTTCGAGTCCCGGTCCGGTACAAACTGAGTTCTCACGAATGTATTGTGCAGCTGGAGTCTGATCATATTCGTAGCTGTGAGTATATTTCTTTTGGTAATATTGTTTTCTTTTCTGTTTTAGACCTCTATAACCTGATGTTTTCATTATACCAACCTAACTGGGGGGGGGGGGGGGGGGGGGGAAGTCTCTTGATACCTGTGGCGAATGTAAATAATACTTGTACATGCTTCTGAAACAAGTTTTTTACTTGACTCTTTAATTTTCTTCGTCGGCTATTGGCCCGCTGTTTTGTATTGTAATTAAGTATTAAGTAATTGTACCGTAATTAAGCTGTGAATGTAATTTAGCTCTTGTTAATTTGAGTTAATTGAACGTTGAGGCACAAGAGATGCTGAAGGTACTCGTATTATTATGATGTTTACAGTGTTTGATTTACTTGTTGGTGAATTTAAACCATTCGGTAATTACTGTACGAGTGTTTAATTTATTTATCAGGTGGGGCCTGGTTACCAGTGTCCGTCGCACAGGAAACTGTTGGTGTGAAGTAAATTCTGAAATTTTATGTTGATAACTGTGGGTTGGCAGCTTAGCACTTCCGGACTGCCCTTTCCTCATCATTCCAACTTTATCACCGATGATCTGGAAATATAAATCCTGGTTCAAGAATATGATAACCTGACTGAATGGGTCCAAGACACGGTACGAAAAGCACCATCAAACCTGCCTTTGGCTTGACTAACCCCCACACACATTGCCTGACTGGGACGTCGGTGTACTAGATCTCTCGTATCATTCAGACAAAATCACGACTCATTGGACTACAGTACACGCCTCCAAACAGCTTCTGCCCAATTGCTGCTTGGTTTGGCTCCTCAAAGACGTACAACTTGAAGCCCCGCTTTGAGCATTGTCCTTTTGTGAGCTAGCCAACTCTAAATGTCCACTGCACGCATTTTCCTTCGCACCGTTCAGTCGGAAACTGGTTCACATGGGCCTTGATTCAATGAAAGCAGCAGTTCCTGTACTGTTAGAAGTAGATTGTCATTGATATTCATCTCCGATTCCTGTCGGTTACTTTGCACGACCACTGTTCCTACGGTGTGATATGTGCCAAGGATTGGCGTACTGTACCTGGGAGACATTTTGGACAGTCCTCGTCCACCAACAAATCGGTGAACTTAATTCACGGTGTGGTCGTGGGTACGTCAAAACACGATAGCTTCCTTTTGTCACTGTGTCACGTGTTCATGTCAGGCCTTCATACTGTGTTGATACCATGCAACAGACGGGCACAAACGGACGTCGTCACTGCCGCCAATTACCCCAGCCCTGTAGGATCACACGACCGCCTACTGTTCTCTACAGCGCTCTAAAGTGGCCTCTGTAATCTTTCAAGAGGGCAACTAATACTTTCGTCTGGCGAGCTTAATTCCTAAGTAAGTGGTATCATCGACACTAGATGTGATTGCACTATAGAATAAAAATGCTTCTGAAATAAATACAAAGAATATTCAAAATTTTCAGTATACTTGAAAATGTCTGTTGATAGGCCATACAGTTTCATAACTTGAAAAGTTCCTCGACTTCCTTCCGTACATGTCGATAGCGACTGTCGAAGAAACAATCTTTTGCTGAAGTCAAATTGTTTTCTATTCGGTTGCAACATGTTGTCTGCCTTTTCATCTCTAGGTGCTTGTTTGTGTAGCAGGGAAATCAAAATATACGAAGTGTACTGGAAATAAATACATTTATTCACATATATTCTTTATACATTTAAATACAATAAATTTACACGTCCAAACGGACAAACAAGTCATTATTAGGATCGTTACACTCCTTTCTGAGGTGTAACTGTCAGGTATGAACACACAGATACCCTGTTTTATTTCCAAGAAGAATTTTGTTAATACAGTGGTACATACAATGACCACAATTATCGATAAGCGATTGAAAAAAAGCCAGTTCACAGTGTTTGGTACTGCCAGTCAGATATGGACATTAAAGACACGAGTTACTATGTTTATTATCTTTTTCTTATGGACGTTAATAGATAAGCGCAGACACGAACGATTAGATTCACAATTACACAACAATATAAAAAGAACATTCTTCAAAGAATACTAACAGACTCTTGTTTCACAAACACACAGTACATAGTTACTTCAAGTGAAATATGGAACAACGAATTCTGTGCTGAAGGGCACAATTCAACATTTTCTGTCAAGAACTACTGCAGTTCACACAGAGTGCAATTTTTCATTTTCATTTCTTTTCTTTTTTTGCACATATACTCTGTTATAGCATCAAAGCAACTTCTTCAATTGCAAACTGACACTGATGTTACTTGAGCCAAGGAAGTATCCTCGTCACATACACAGTACAGTTACACTTTCATCCACACATCAAGAATATTCTAGATGCTGACGACATTAGCATTAATACGTCAAATGTTCTTTATAAAGGTCTCTTGAGACCGTACTTACCGTCTTACCTAAAAGTGATGAGCGGTCATTCTCACCGGAAATCAAGTAATCCATGGTCCGGCCGCCAAGATACCATTTAAATCAAGTGTTCAGTTACCTCGACAGCAGACGCACTTGGACAAATTGTCAGGATTATTCTTCGTACCAAAAATTCAACGGTAAGTGAACCTAAATGAGATCTTCACATGTCACAGATCTGGTGGGATGATGGCTCCACTGTTCCCCTACTGAGCTGTAACCGGACCAAAAAGTTTTATCTCTGCATTAATATGCAGCTTAAGGCAATTAGGTTGTACCGAGGTGCAATCAACTCCGCGCCGATTAACGCCACGTTCTTTGAAGCCTCTTGATAACTTTTCCAAATTATTGTCTGAGACATTTGTCCTATGATGTTTCGCAAATACTATTTATACCGTGTTTATAATTATTAGAAAACTGGAAATTCCGCCAGACCAGAGGAACTGGAAATCACTTAATCGCGCACGTCTATTCCTTGGAAGTCTCGTAGATTTAGAGTATATTGTTCAGATTATTTTACAGGATTATAATCTTCCAGTTTTTCATTATTGCTACAATATAAACCTCTCAGAAACGTCAAATATATTATTAAGTCGTAATATACATCGCTCGACAGTATCCAAATGTACACCAATGGGGTAGAATATCACGTTTGCCGGTCTTTAGGGAATGTGTGGTGTTCTTCAGGAAGCTTCCATATACACATCTACGAACACTTGTTCCGGAGAAGATATGTGTTTCACACTAGCTAAGATAAGCAGGTTCTCATAGATCTTAACGTACGTATTTTAGACTCCATGTTTACTGGATTTATTTTTGGCTTGGTCCATACTACCTTCTTCCAAAATATGGAAAGCAAAGCCCTTGCTGGAGCAAACATCTGTTTCATAGTATCGAAGATGTGCAAGTGCTCATAACTATTAAGTTAGGCATTTTAGGGCTCATGTTCATCAGGCATTTCTTTCTTGTTTTCGTGCAAGGAACCTGTCCATAAGGTTTGTCGGTGTTATTTTGGAACACACTGTATAACTGATCTCTTGGCGATGAAAGCAGAAATAAAAAACAAGTTTATCGCTATTATTAAAAATTTTCATACAAATGGAGCCGAACTGTTAGAAATGTAACAGAAATTTTGACTGAAATATAAATAGCAAGCCTAAGCAACAGCATATTACATGAATATAAATAAAAGCTCATACTGAAAGCCATTACGAAATTCTGGGGGCCTCGGTTGTGAAGACTGTCGCAAACGTCCGTGTTTGAGGCATTGCTTTGTCTTTTACTGACTTCACCCCAGAAATCAACGAAAGTGCTCAACGAGACTGATCCCCCTACCGCTTAACAATACAGAGTGATGGAGGTAGACTGTATACCTAAGTTAAACACATCGTGCCATCGAAGCTATCATTCAGTGGGATGAAATATCTGCAAACGTCATATTAAATCAATCATTGGATTGCGCCTACAGCATACCACTTGTCGGGGCCGTCTCTATGAAAACAAAATCGACAATCCATATGAGCCAGAAAAAACGTTTCGAGTACTCTTTTCAACCACATAATTCTGCCCTGTGAAAACTTTTCGAAAGAGGAACAGGTTGTATACAATAATTTTAAGAAACATCCGTATTTTACGGACTATAAGACGATCTCTTTTCTTCGAAAATTTGGCTCCAAAAATCAGGTGCGTCTTATACTCGAAATTAATATAAAAATGACCAGTGCTTGATTTAAAATTCCCGCCAGTCTTAAAAGTCGCCATATATTCGACACCGCGGGGAACATTGGATTCAGCTGTCGGTAGCAGTGCACCGATGCGACGAACATGAGCTGCGGGGAATCACAAACTTGCTAACACCGTCTCCCTCCCACTCCGCCATCACAAATCTAGAACACTAGAACACTGCCGAGCCTACGAGGCGTCATTGCAGTCTAAGGTGCCAGTGAACTTGAATTGAAAGTGATATGTGTTATCGGTAACAGTACAATATGTTTGTCAGTAGCTGGTTTCGTAATCGGAAAAAACAAAAGGTGTTCATACGATGAGGGCTATAAACTGAAAGTAATAGCATTTGCAAAAGAACATGGAAACAGAGAAGCAGAGCAGCATTTCGGCCCTCCACCAACAGAAGAAGCCATTCGCGATAGGTGGACTAGTAAAGAACTGAAAAATGAGGAAGACTTAATGTGCAAATAGAGCACTGAATGCAAAATGGCCAAAACTAGACGATGACGTGTTGAAATGTATTCAAGTATACCGTCAAAAAGGCACTGAAATTAATACAAAAATGATTCAAACACAAGCCGGTAAGCTAGCGCTACAGTGGAACTTCAAAGACTTCAAGTGTGGGGTTGGTTGGTGCGATGGATTTATGAAGCGTCATGGACTTAGCATGCTTGCTAAAAACCGATATATCTCAGAAAGTTTCAAAAGAGTATGAAGAGAAAATATTATCTTTCCATCGTTTTATTTTTCAGCGTCGAAAGAAAACCAGCGTGGAGCTAAGGCAAATAGCGAATATGGACGAAACTCTTCTGACAGGTGATGTGCCGAGCAACGGAACAGTTGTCATGAAACCTGCTAAAACTGTAACTGTAAAAACAAGTAGACACGAAAAAATAGACTACACTGTTGTCCTTTCATGTTGTGCTGACGCTACTAAACTTAACCCAATTATCGTTTCAAGCGCAAAACCATGCCAAAACCTCCTGAAATATCGCCATGTGTTGTTGTTCACGTACATGACAAGGCTGGTATAAATTTATAGATTAACAGAGTGTGGGAGAGTAGGAAAGATGCTTTATTGAAGAAGAGAAGTTCTCTTCTTGTGCTAGATCAGTTTAGTAGTCATCTGACAAATTATGTGCAACAGAAATTGACACGGGGAAACACAGAACTGGCTGTTATTCAGGGAGGACTTACTTCACAATTGCAAACTCTTGATATCTGGATAAGTAAACCGTTTAAAGTCTGTATGAGAGAGGAGTGGAATAAATGGATGATTGATGAGACCCAACATGAATTCACACTGAAGGAAGCTTTAAAACGACCTACAACCAAACAAGTGTGTCAGTGGATAAAACAGACGTGGTCTAAAGTGAGAGAAGACATTACTGTTAAATATTTCAAGAATAGCGGCATAAGTAACGCTCTCGATGGCAGTGAAGACCATCTTCTGTATGAAGAGGACAAAGATAAAGACGAAGAGGAACAAGAAGAAGAAAAAGAAAGTTCAGATGACGATTTTCAGGGATCTTCAAGGTCAGTTCGTTTTTATAAATTAAGAGTTCTTTAGTATGGCTTTGCCGTATGATAATAAAAATTATTTGAAAGAACTGCTTAAAAATTGGGGTGCGTCTTATAGTCCGTAGCGTCTTATAGTCCGTAAGATACGGTACTCAGATCCCAACTCTATTATCTGTTTTTTTACATTGTAATATTAACCCCATTTAGAGAATTGCAGCTTCTTATTTGTACGAGACCAGCGTTGTCTTGTAAATTAAATAAATTTTCGACCCTTTTCAAACTGCAACTAGAAATGTAAAATGAATGTAAACAAAAATTTAATCGTTCATCGTTGTGCATGTACCACCTTGATTTAACTTATCTCTATATTTTCACACTTTTAAGAATGTTATTATTTTGTCGTAGTCAACTGCTTCATTAATTTTAAAAAAGAACCGCTCTAGAATTTGATTTACTCGGGTCAATAAATAAATGAAAACGTAATTTGGTGATGTGGATATTAGACAGGAGAACCAAGCAGGCTAAGGACAGGAGGCAAACTGATCGTGTTCTCTTCAAAAGAACCATTCTGGTAATCATTTAAGTCCATGTATGGAAACCACAGAAAACCTACTTTTTCATTGCTAGGATTTAGAACATGGTCCTCTAAAATGCGAGTCCAGTGCCTTAACCATTGTGTTTTCGGGAGGTTTCCCTAGACTGCAAGGGAACTGTGAATTCCGTCTTAAATTTTCTCGATATTGACTCCCTCTAGCACACTGCGAGATTATCTGGTATTAGGCCAAATAATCTCTAGCTGTACATTAAATCATTACTCGAACAACCGAATAGCTCGACCTACGAAGAGAACGAAGAAAGATCCAACAGCGAGTCCTTATGTTGTGGACTGTTTGTTCCAATGACTGTACCTTGTTTCACAACTGCTTGGAATGTTGGGTTTTTAGTATCAGTCTGAATATTGTAATGTTTAAAAATATTTCTTTCTTAGTCCCTCTAAAGAGATTCTGTGGCAGCAGAAAAGCGTCCTGTAATATAGAAATGTTGAGGACTTTTAATTGACGGTAACATATTTCATTGTTTGATTTCTAACAGAGCACATATATGTAGCGATACAGTTTTGTAGATCGGCCATTTCACGCCTTAACATCGTCTGCACCAGCAGTTTTCTATCTGCTTGTTCCGATGTTACTTTTGCTTATACTGGACTTTCATTGACCTGTGTTCATTGACCTCAGTTAGGTAGCTGATAACACCATGATGGTATATTGGTTATAATTTGATCGTGTGGTACAATATCGAACCCATTTAGGAAATATAGGAAATAATGGGAAATGAAATCTACTCTCGTAAGCTTCAAACACACGCAAATGGAATCTACGTCTTACATGGGCTGGCAATTTGAAGAAAATTTAGCCTCAGTTTTACTTTTGAATCTATATACATATTCCGCAAACTACTGAGTAGTACACGGCGAGGTGTGTTTTATACCCGTATTGGTCACAAATTGCTACGCAAATATTAAAACGTAAATCGATTTAGCCTTGTATATCTCTTACAGGAACGATCTTTTTTCTGTTGCAATAAGATCACGAAGAAGAAGTGTAGTGAGCATTGTATTCAGTTTCATGGAAACATAAAAATCACATGCTCACAATAAATGTTTTTTTTTTTCGTTTTAAATGAAACTACACGAATAAATCGTTGTTTTCACCTACCATGCATACGAGAATTGCCAAAACGTTCACAGCAACAACTAAAACAATGTCACATTTTGCTATAAATAATCGAACTTTGTGTACCTTCTGCTGCAACATGAAAAATAATTGACAAAAGAAGTACGACGTTGATCAAATCGGCGCGTCTGGCCCCTCTTGTTCTACTTTTTATGCGTTTATGACGGGCATTTTAGATGTGAACGCAGGAGAAAATTTGCTCTAGAGGATCTTTCAACAAATCCTTTTTAGTACAATAACCGATATCGAGGTCATTACGATGTGAACTTCCTACTTTTCTATTTGGTAGACTCGCTTTAGTATTACAGTTTCTCGATCGACTCAACTCAGCGATGTAATCTGTACGTAGTTACATTAATTACCCGAGCATTGCACCGAAGGAATGGACACAGTTTATGCCACAGGGGTGGCATAATACTCTAACGAATATATACAAAGTGTTTAGCAATATCGTGGTGACCAATTTTTCTAATTATGTTGAACGTGATCCTAATGATTTCGATACATCCGCGAGTCTATTGAGGTAAATCTACAAAATTTCCTATAGGAAATTCCTTGAAAAGAACCGGATCGAGAGCCACTTATCTCCCTCGGATAGGGGGGGAGAAGAGGGTGCGGGATGGGGGCATGGATCGAATTAAAATTTTGAGAACAGTAAAGCCATTGTGTCGGGACACACGCCTAATGCACATCATCCATAAAAACGAAATTAATACTTTGAAAGCATTGAACACAGAACAAGGGGGCACACATTCAGAAACAAACATGACACACTCGCAATTTACAGCCCTTTAAATTTAGCTTGCTGTTGTAAACACAATAAAAAGACCGAAAATCTCGCAACTCTAAAAATTAGAAAGATGGAAGGATATCCTCAATGAAATGTTACCGCACTAAAATGAAAGATGAATTACAAGAATTATTGAGTGGAAAAAGTGGGTCACAGAGATCTTCTTCATGGTACATAAACAAGACAGAGATTTTGAAGAGGGTTAGAATTACGATCAAAATTTTAATTGGACGTTCATGTCGAACTGGTTCGAAATGAAGCACTAGCTCAGTTGGACACTTATGGGGAAGGAAATTAATCGTGAATTATTCAAAGGCACTAGCCCATTCTCTACAATAAACAAAAAAAGAGTAAAGAGAAAAAAGCATTATATACTAGAAGAAGTATGTGGTAAACATCGAAACTGTCACTACATAGTTGAAAAAGTGAAACAACATGCCTTTTAATAACGAACATTTACACTTGTTGGCGGAACAGAGAGGACGTCAAAATAGACAAACGCAGACGAATAAAAATAGCTTCGGCGAAAATGTTTTGATGTAAGATTTGGAAAAAAGAAATGCATTTGAGCAACAATACGTAATAGAAGCAAAAGACGGGAAATGGCACATCCTACAGATCACACTGTAAGCTTGCGAATTTTGTTGCCGCAGAAAATTATTAAGAATTAATACACAGGAAAAATAGGAAAAGAAGACGTTTTAAGCAGAAATACTTGATATCCTTTCGTTTACAGCACTGAAATCAAAAAGGTATTGCGTTCAACGTCGACACTGTCTCATGAAGCAATTTATTCAGATAAAGGTGTCCATATCTTTATAATATACACCTTAATTAAAATTGTAAATGCTGACTCTCTTTGTGGATGCTTTGCTAAACAAATACCGCAACTTCTTGCTATCTTTATATCATCCCAGTAGAATACGTACTTCTAGGAATATGAACCAGAGACTAATAAAGATTTTCGCTTTCCTTTCTTTTTTTCTAATTGTTGCTGTCAGTGAAGACACGTGGCGAATGGTGATTGTAAACACCGTGATAATGATTGGCATCTCTGAGTGATACACTAGACGACACAGTTAAAGGCAATACGAACAGCTGCTCGCTAATACAATACTTTCAACAACTAATCAGCTAATTATTACTGCATAAAACAAAATAAAGATGACCTGGAATTCTGTGAGTCATTCTTTGATGTTACCCGTTACCTATTCAAAAATGAACAGACGTACTTTGGTGATTTTCATTCTGTGCTGTCGTACGATATAATACAGGCTGGGCAAAATTAAATTGGTCTGGAATTTTTTCATACACCTTAAGGCAGCCAACCCAAATTACATCATCCATCCGAGCGGTCTAAGGCGCTGCAGTCAAGGACTGTGCGGCTGGTCCCGGCGGAGGTTCGAGTCCTCCCTCGGACATGGATGTGTGTGTTTGTCCTTGTTGAAGCTTTCTCAGAGAACTCTGACACCAACTACTGTTAAGCAGTGATAAGAGCTCACTTCTAGTTATCGACAGCAGGAGTAGGAGCAATCTGCATAAAGACTGAAAATTACTTTTGATGCAGAAATGAGCCCGTTACCAGGAACACACATTCACAGTAACAATAACGAACTGAATTTCTTGTCCAGCATGTGGAACATGATGATTCTGGTTTCGTAACTGAGTGTTTACATTACCGTACGCGTTTTGTTTCGATGACATAAGAGTGAACGCAAACGAACACTTACGGTGCTACATTTCATTGTCAAGAAATGTGTTGTGCTGCAAACCAACACAAAATTTAAACATAAACATCAGTGCCCTAAGAAATAATACCTGAGAAATGAGCAAGCAGACGACACTTCCAGATGTAAGAGGATAAGGAAAACATGATACTACTGACGTAGACATATCGGTAAAATAATGCCCTTTGGTGATGCAAAGACACATTTTTTTGTGGTTGCAAATACAGATTCTAAGTAGGGTAAAGTGTGCTGGAACTGATACAGAAAAAAAAGAGATGCACGCAGTCTACTCATAAGAAAACCATACATATCACAAATGTTGCTACTGATCCTATGTTGCAATTGTTTTGGAACTTTTAGTCATAATTTGGTTTTACACTTAAAAAACTAGTCAGATAGCACTTTCGGACTGAAAATAAATTTGGACGCACTTCTAGAACTTTTGCCATAGTCATGAAAATAGTGATTTTTTTTATCTGCCAGATTTGCAGAATACACAGAAAATTATGCTCTAACTGCTGGATTATTCATTACTGTCAAATGGAGATAATTTTTTAAGCAGCCAATATAATTCTTAAATGTGACACGTTCGGTTATAAAATATGAAACCGTTGGATCATAAAAGTGATACACAAATTTTTCTTGACCATTGTGCTCTATACACGAATATGTATTTCTTGCAACTGTTGGCAACAGTACAGGAGAGAATATAGAATTTGTTACATTTTTTGCTACTGTTGAGATTAATGCACCAGAGAACAGAGTAGAAGTAGGTGCAGGCGTAGGCCAAAAGCAGAACAACCAGAAGGCTATGAATGTGACCAGGGCTGTGGCAAGTCCACGAAAGAGAAAGGAAATTGAGACACCATATTCTGATTCCAACATCTGAAGGATGACACTGATACCTTAGGGGACTTGAGTTCAATTCCTGGTACTGCCAGCGATTTTTCGTTGGTGGAAGGGATAGAACAGATGCACTTAGCCACGTGATGTCAGCTGAGGAGCAAGTCGAACGAGAAGTAGCGGCATCAGGTCTGCCAGCCCGAAAACCGCCTGGAAAAATGTGTGATGACCTCGCGGCTCTCCATGTCGCATCCCGATGACGGCGCTGGATGAGGGTGACACGGTGGCCAGTCGGACCTGATTAAGAATGAGAGTGTGGCACCGAATGTAGCCACAATGGACGAAAGGTAAATAAATAAAACAAAAAAGGAATGTTGCTACGGAATATCTAGGCCACTTCCCAAAACAAGTATAGGTATTTTTGTATGCTCTTAAGTATGTACACGTTCTATGACAATTTTTAAGCGAATATATTTTTAAAATTTTGACTTATTCGATACCCTTGAGAACTATTTGACTTGGGAGCTTAGCGTATTAGGTTTTTGAAAATATTTAGTTTGTATTATTTACTTCTGAGATGTTTAACGTCCTAGAGGATCTCCATACTGTGGATCTAAGGAGAGAACAGTGAACCAGAATTAATTTAGCAACCGTGAAATATTTTAGTCGCGACTACCTTACCGCGGTTTGACTCCTGGAGCTCGTGTTACAAAGCAAATGATTCCAGCACTTGTCGTCTTTTTGTAGGCTCCCTAACATCCGGCTCGGATTTGATTCTTTTGGAAAGGAGATTGTAAGGTAACAAATGTAAGTAGGGTGTTCAGGTTTTTATGTTGGTATTGCCAAGTAGTGCTCTGTATGAAAATCGCTGACTGTGCTGTGTGCAGTCTGTGGCTGGTTGTACTCGTTGTTGGAATATTCGCTTGTGTAGTGTTGGCCAGTTGGATGTGAACAGCGCGTAGCGTTGGCCTTTTGGAGGTGAGCCGCCAGCAGTGGTGGATGCGCACAGAGAGATGCCAGAGTTTTGAGACGTTACTATGAGAGCACGATCTGGACGTGTGTCCATCAGAAAAAGGAAATTTGTAAGACTGGATGTCATGAATTGATAGATATATATATGATGACTTTTGAAAATTATTAAGGTAAATACATTGTTTGTTCTCTATCAAAATCTTTCATTTGCTAACTATGCCAATCAGTAGTTAGTGCCTTCAGTAGTTAGAATCTTTTATTTATCTGGCAGTATTGGCGCTCGCTGTATTGCAGTAGTTCGAGTAACGAAGATTTTTGTGAGGTAAGGGATTCATGAAAGGTATAGGTTATTGTTGGTCAGGGCCATTCTTTTGTAGGGATTATTGAAAGTCAGATTGCGTTGCGCTAAAAATATTGTGTCGGTTTAGTGATGATCAAAATGAATAAAGAGAGAAATGTCTGAGTACGTTCAGTTTTGCTCAGATGGTTGGAAATCAAATAACGTAAGAATTTTTCCAGCACTGTCATTCTTTACATACAAAGAGGAAGTTTCATACAAAGAATCCCATACTGCGGGAATTAACGTAGGGGCGCAGATGCAGGAATCCTACTTCGCTGCCGTGTTCAAGGTCCTAGAGAAGGTGGTTTGCCATTGCCTTCCTCCGACTGACACGAATTGTTGAATTGTCAGTTGTCTGTCTGTGCTGTGTGAATGAATGCGATGAGTGCTTGTGCAATGTAGTGTCAATTTGTGTAGTTATGTATGAAGGGAAGGGAGTGGGTGAAACTCTGTGCTCGTACGTAGCCTCTATTCTCGAATAGCACCAAGGGGACCGTCGAGGTTAGCGTTCCCATCCGATGGACGGATCACCGTCAACAGTGTCACAAAGACTGCTGAAAGGGTTGGAATTTAATCTAGGACATTCGCGCAAAGGCTCTTGATCAGCAGTTGTACGCCGCCACCTCTCTTCCTCTTGCCAGCTAAATAGTGGTAGTGAGAATTTCATCCAACACCAGGATTGGAACCGCCTTACATCCGAATCGAGAGGCACGTGCATCAGCGATCCGCCCTAGAGAGGCGAGAGGAGTTAGTCAAACACAAATACTGCATTGTCACGCAAGCTAGTAATTAATTATTAAAGTAGCAGTATTAGACTTCCGATATGAAACAGCAGACATAAGAAGGTAGTTTGCTCTCAATATAACATGTTCCTATGTTTTAGGGCCAACAGTTCCAAGAAGATTTTCAGTATGTTGCGTTGAGTGCTGACTGGCGCACCAAGTATCGAATAAGATTTAACTGCAAAAGAGACAACGATTTGTGTCCTACAGTAGAAGAGAAAGGGTGGTGTTTAGTTCGGCAATTACAAATACGCCACACGGCCCGCGTAATTCCCCAACGCACCAATTAAAGTTCGCCGACCGACGTTGCCCCGTAATGCATTAGCCGCAGTGCCGAATGGCGCAAAAACCCACCAGTCCCCGGTGTAATGAGTGAAACTTCATTTACCCGGATTGCCAATTTCACGAGTTCCCACAGCGCGATTGCGTCTCATTTGTTTCCGTGTCAGGTCTGTCAGGCGCGCTGAATTAGCTGGTTTGTCTAGCGTGGTGTGCTGCGCGTAGCGTAGTCACCGGTTTTAGTAGAAAAAAAATTAATTTGCAAACCACTGTTATGAAGCCAATCGGCCAACCTTTAGCCTGTATTTATATGAATTTATGTATTTCATTCACAACTGTGTTTCACTTCTTCTTTGAGATACTGAGTGCTCCATTTCACCGTAGCAGCGAAGTGGTTCAATAGTTACGGCACTGGACTCGTCTATCGGAAGACGAGGGAATTAAGTTCCTGTTCACTAATCTTCATTTAAGATTTCCATAGTTTCCCTACTTGTCGCCGGATGGATGATGGGATTATTCGTTAAGGTGGAAAACAAGTTATCAAGTTATAGAAGTTTCGGCTGAAGAAATGAAACTTTCTTATCGTCACAGTCATCTAAGACTGACATTATAAGAGAATAAAATTTTATCCTCTATAATTCAGTAAAGGATCGCTCCATCTCTCACTGCGTTAGCAAGTGTCAATCCACAAATTTATTGTTTGGGGTACGACCGCAAGAGTTTCGCGAATTTTTGTTTGGAACTTCCTTGCAAGTGTGTAAAATACCAAAATCGCTTCACCGTTTAGATTTCTTGTTCAATAGTGGACCCATTTGTAACATGATGGGTTTTCCGTTTTACAGGTCAAAGCAAAATAATGCTTCCATGGGAAACAGAATTGTGATGTTGGAACTTAGGTTCGAACTTACTTCCTAAATGATGCTTTACTCTTCAAATCGCCATTTAAGACGAAACCTGCAGTTTCGCGCTATTTTTCAATTGTTTTGGTCGGTCCGTTGAAATATCTTACTAAATTTTGTAATTGGCCGCATCTGTAGCCATTCCGATTTCTCATTCATTGAACGAGATGCTCACTCACACAGCACTGTGAGCAAGTATTGTGTTTTACGTAGCAGTATACTTTCTGTAAATTAGGAATGATGCCATTCCGTAGCTCCCTTCTTTGAAATAAGGGTAGCAGAACAAAAAGTTTCTCCACCGATAAAGAGAATTAAGCCTGAGGATTTGATGTTTAAAATATCGTATTATATCTAACTGAAAAGGCAGTAATCATCTATTTTCCGTCGGTCGACTTCGGCGTCGAAAAAATTTCTTCGAGTTAAATATGGCGTATAAGCTATTGAACATTACGCGCTAATTGAGTGTCCCTAAACAGATGCAGTTATGAAACAGAATGCAGCGGTGGCAAAAAATAGCTTCTTGCGTAGTTTTCGTAAAGCGAACTTTACGTTATTATTGACCGAGATATTTAATTTACTTCACTAATGAGTCAGCGCAGTAGGTATGCAAGTTTCTTCCCAAGGAACTGACAGAAGTAATGAGTGGTTTTTCAGGTACGTCAAAGTGCCCTAACATATCTCCATAAAGTTAAAATCATCAGCCGTGAGTACACAACCGTAATACGTGTCTTACCTCAACAGGAAGCGACGAAATCGTACATTCAGAAAGCATTCCATGTGGTGTTGATGGATAAAGTAGTAAATAAACAGAACAATGAGGCAACGCTTGTTAATACAGAGATGTTGTCAAATTACTAACTTATTCTTACTGCTTTCTTTAGTTCTCAGTCTGTGCTTCCTGGTTAGGTGTGAGAGGAGGTAAGTTTTTGTTAGCGTCTGGGTGGAGCTGGTGGCACTCTAGCGCACACGTTGGAACAGTTAGTTGGTCATTTTCGACAGAGAAAGTAAATGTCGCCCTCCGCCATCAAGTACAAAAAATTAATATGGAAAAATGTAAAATAAGCCAAATGCACGCTAACTGGCGATACGCCAAGCACACTGACAATTATGAAACTATGTTTGATAACGTATCCCAGGTACTTGCACAATCCAACGACTGGGCATGTTGTCTTCGTCACGTGCTGTAAGTGCAGTCTTCAGAAGCACACACAGTCTCGACTCTCAGCCTACAGCACAGGAAAAAGATATCTTGATCGACCCTCGTAATATTGTGTAAACGAAAGATATCTTTAAGCCAGCTTGCAAACCAAATATTTATTCGAATAATTGTTGTATCTGTCGATCTTCCCTGGTTACAGAAGTCAACGTCTCCCCCATGGAGCTATATCCCTTACAGCTACTTCCTAAGGTCACACAGAACTGAGAAATAAATCACGTATCGAGAGACCTTTTAAAGTCTCAAACATCTATAAAGTATACAAGCAACCTGAAGCGATACGAAAATATTATTTTCGTTTTCCTGATTGTTCATAAATTTTTGCTTTTGATTTCACATTTCACTTGTCTTGTTTTACAATCCTCCGTCCAGAAATAAATAATTGTTAATTCGATCTCATGTATATATTTTATTTTGTGTTATTAGAACTATCATCGGATCGTTCTGACGTAATTTCAATACTCGAAAAACTATGCAGCGACCATTTCTGATAATATCGATGGCAGAAGGAACATTCTTGAAATTCATCCTTGTGTTACGTTGGTCTAACTGCGAGGGCCATCGCAAAAGTATGTCTGTAGGACTTGACATCGTCTGGTGAGGAAATGAAGTGATATGCAATGTATACTAATTATTGTAAATTTTAATGGCTCCCACTGCAATAAAATGTAATTAAAACTTGATGATTACCGGTTCGATTGACTAGAAATCATCCTCAGATCAAGCTTGTACTAGAACTGGTACCTAAGTACGATACTGGCCACAACAACATCGGTACTGATGGTTTTACACGCTAAGAGTCGTTTTTTGACTAACCTTTTAGTATTAACAAGTTACACTTTCAGGGAGACTATGCAGGAATAGCATTTTTGTAATTTCTTATAGTTATGGCACGAAAGCAAGTACATGCAACTGTACAAAATGCCCAAGAAAATATATTTTGAAGTTTTCCAAATGTCCTTAATACCCCAAGGAAGGTCTATATTTCGATAGGAAACGTTGCTCTGTGGTAGAATGCTCATTTTCGTGATGCATAGAATATGCAAAGATGAAAAAACAAACAGTAGCTCCTAAGAAATAAGCCCTGAATCGCTGGGTGGTGTCATGGTACCAGAGACCTTTCCAAGTCTCAAACTTCTTCGATGTATACATGCAGATTAAAGCGACGAATGAAAATTTGTACCACGGCAGGGATTAGAAACCCAGCCTTGGTACAAATTTTCATTCTTCGCTTTAGTCTGCTTGTATACGTAATTTTTCCATTATTTTCCCTTCAGTTCGAATAACTGCGTCATTTAATATAAAACTCATCAAATACATGCTAATTGGCATACATCTAATAGTCATTTTTAATTATGTATCACACACAAAAATCTTGTTTTCATTGCACATATGAATTCTTTATTACCAATCTTTTGCAAAAGATTGTCAATACAGCCCGTTGAAATTAAAGAAAGCATTACACCTTACATTTTTTTATTTTTATGAATTTTATAGTTCACGGGAATTCTCATGAAACATGAACCTTTGTTTGAAAATTTATCACAACTGGGAATCGAACCCAGACTGCGCACGTGGGAGAAGAGCATTCTATCACATGTCCGGACGGCCCTTCGAAGAAACGACATTGGTTTAGTTGAATTTTCTCCTGCTGGAAGTTTCTACACCCAAGAGCGCCTAAATATTTCTTTATTTACAAACAGCCAGTTTCGATAGACATTTCTGTTATCTTCAGGTCCTGAAAAATTTATATTATTAAATTTGTTCATTTTGAGTTGGACCTCACGCCAAGTTGTCGTGTGGGCGTGAGCCCCAAATCAAAATGTAAAATTTTTATAACAAATATTTGAAGACCTAAAGATAACAGTAAAGTCTGTCGAAACTGGTTGTTTGTATATAAAGACATATTCGAGGGATCTTGGCTTTAGAAAGTTTCTTCTTTGCTTTAGGATATTAAAGACGATCGGAAAACTTCAAAGTCCATTTTTCTCGAGAATTTTTGAGAGGTGTGTCGACTTGCTAAGCTTAATTGGTATTTGAATTTTGAACTTTACTTTAAAAAAATGCGTATACTTTGTGGTCAAGTTGTTAGTAAATAAACTGTTGCAGCCAACTATGTATTCCTGTACCAGTGCTGTCTAGTTTAAGTACGATATGAAGATGATTGCTAGTCACTCGAAACCGGTAATCATAACGTTGTAATTGCGTTTTATTGCTATCAGTACCATTCAAATTTGTGATACAGTACCACTGATTTTCTTTTTTATGTGATTGTTTAGGATCTTAATGCACCGAATGAATATGGCTTTCTCACTGCTATTACCGAACGTAAACTGCCACCTAAATCAGTTGTAACCATCTGGAACTTTAGAGTAGCGGATATGCAACTAATATGTCGCAGAAACTGTGTGTTGTAAATGCCATTAGTGAATATGCATGCTTCTAATAATAAACGTGAGGATTTTCCAGATATGTATCCCTCACATAGTAGTCTATTCACGATGAACGAAATTGGTGCAGGGACATAATATTTTAACTTGTGGGACAGAAAGTTGTTTGCAAGATAAAGATTTCGTAACTACACTATGAGGATTACAATTATTCGAACAGAAGAGGATGCTGAAGTCTAGAAGATGCAACAGAAGCAAACAAAACAGTATGGAACGTGAGGAAAGATGTAATCTTAATTGTTAATGTTATCTGCCTAGAGGTGGTGGACCGCCAGAAAAATACAGTAGCTGCTGATCAGAGGGTTCGATGAGCATTGTATGTATGTCGACGCTCCAAAGCTGCCGCCTCCTTTATAATCCCCACAGCTTGCTGCGATACCAACAGTAGAGAATCATTGACTTGAATGAAGTTCAGGGTAGAAAAAAAAAAAAACACCATCTACGTTCACTTAGTCGCTTGGGTAGCTCATATGAAGAAAGAAAGTCAGTCACTCCCACTGCATTTATGTTTGTACTGCAGTTCAGCGTTACGAGATAGCGAGGAAACACGCATCCAGTAGTCGGCTATCCAGCCCTGTCCAGTTGGGCAGGGCGTCCCTGAAACACTGTGAGGTGCCGAGATCTCGAGGTTGCTGAGGTGGACCAGCAGTGGGCTCGGCGGCCACCTGCTGCCGTGCTGCGCTCACACCTGCGCAGTGGCCACGGCCGGCTTCGGTGCCCGCGGGTGGTGGTGGTGGTGATGGTGGTGGTGGTTGGCGCGCCACGAGAAGTGGTCGCGCGGCGCGCTGCAGCCCAGCGGCTGGCCGTTCATCTGGTGCGCCTGGCCCGGAGGCTGCGCCTGCGACTGCCGCAGAGGTGCGAAGTGCCTCCGGTGGTGGCAACAGCACTGCGTGTGGGCGCGGAAGTTGCCGCACGGGTCGCCCGAGCACTCGTCTGCGGTTCCTGCAACACGTACGGCGTCCTGTCACTGCTGTGGCCTCTCTTTGACAAGGGAACATTCCCAGCTGTAGATAAACTACTGTACCTTCCCGAATTGTCGATTTGTGTGGCCGTATTGTCCGTAGTTGCCTTACAATTCTTGGGGGTATTTTTGGTCCGTCGTTACAGCTACATGAAAATCCGTGTTCTTCTCGTCTGACGCGTTTCGCTTTGTTGAGGAAAGCATAATCAGTAACATATAATAAAGATATTTGCAAATTTCTTGCTACGTCAGGAAACGCCGTCTGCTACCACGTCTTTATTTTCTTTCTTCATTAGACACTGATACTTGCAGTCCAATGTTTCGCTGCTTTGCAGAACTGTGCATTTTTTACATTTTACGTAACACTCTTTTACGTACACCAATATTTACTGTTTATTTGTATACTTCTATGTGTTTTGTGTACTATAATGTTGCCAATATTGCCACTAGTTTTTCTTTGAACTATACTTCTCTCTTGCAATTAATTATATATCTGTTATTCTATTTAATTATATTGCTGTGTCTTTACATACTGTTTAAGAGTAATGAAGGAAAGGTGATGGCGCTTTTGTATTTTTTGTGAATAGGTGGGCGAGGGAGAAGCAAAGATGAATGGACATAAGTGCATAGTAGTGTGCAGGAGAGTGAGTTGTATGAAAAGGTGAGGAGCTAGAAGTGAAATGAATTGGGGGGGGGGGGGCGGGATTTGGGTGGGAGAGGGCGGAGGGTGGGAGAGGCTCTTTTCTTCTTCACGTGATTTTTCAGTCATGTGCATTGGAAAGCAGATACTGTATAAAATAATTGAAAATCCCCTGAGAAAGAAATGAGCCTTTTCCATCCTTCACCCTCTCCCACCCAACCTCACCCCTCCACCCCAAGGTCATTTCACTTCTTGCTCCTCATCTTTTCCTCCAACACGCTCCCCATCACACAACTATGCACTTACATCCACTCATCGTTACTTCTCCCTCCCATACCTATTCAACACAAGTAAATCCACTCCATCAGTATTACTTCATTACTCTTACACATTATACAAAAAGACAGCAGCATAACTGAATAGAATAACACACATATAGTTAACTAGAAAAAAGTAAAGGTCAAAGAAAAACTAGAGGCAACGTTGGCAACACTACAAACCAATGTTGACAACGCTACAAAACATAATACACACTTAGAAGTATAAGAACAAACAGAAGACATTGGTGTACGATAAAGCGTGCTGTGTAAAACATAAAAATGTATAATTCTGCAAAGCAGCGAAAAATTGGACTGCATGTATCAGAAAGAAATTGAAGACGCGCTAGCAGACGGCATTCCCTGATTTAGACGAGAAACCAAGCAGAAATTACTGTAAATAAAAACCAACAAACTGTTGTTCGATCCTAAAAACAAATCAAACTGTAAATATTTTTAATTACAGATCAGTGATAATGCTTTACTTCTACAAAGTGAAAGGCGTCTGGTGAGAAAAACACGCATTTTCTTGTAGTTGTAACGGCGGAACAAAAATACCCACATGATCTTGTTGAAACTTTGCGGGTGTATAGAGGGGTCAAAATAATGCAATAATTATATATCTTTTTTCCTAATTTAAATTTTAATCCTAGCAATACCAAGGCATTTTCTTTAACATGCATTACCAAGGGCGGGCGGAGAGGGGGAGCGAAGGTGATGTGACCATCTTAAATTTGTTTTTAAAATAGTTAATTGGTGTTGAATTATATTAACAACATACTTTTTAAAGAGACACTGCTGTGTAAACAGGGTACATAATCTAAAATAGCTGTTAACACACACTTAGCAATATCAACACATTTTCAATAACGTGTACTATCAACTTCATGATCACCACAAAAATATATAAAAATGCAAATTGACTTTTACTCTTTACGTACATTTTAAGGAAGGCTATTAATCCGTCAAAACTGAATATGACCTTCCTTTGGTACAGTGACACCTGCTATTGAGATTTATAGGTTTGGGTTAAGTGTAATTTAAAAATTTAAAACCTGTGTGGAATCCGGTAGAAAAATTCATTAAAATTAATACTATCTTTTTTCAAAATTTTGAAACATATAGAAACCGACTAAATTCCAGTACTTTAACAAAGTGGGCATAAATTCCCCCCCCCCCCCCGCTCCCCGGTATTGCGAAGGCTAAGGGGTAAAACACATTTCGAAAGGTTATTTGGCGTATTAGGTTTTGAGGGAATATCTTCAAAACCATGCTATTTAAAAATGTGTTTCATGTAAAAGATGAAATGTAATAACCGTTCTTGAAAACTGTGTAATCAGTTTCTGTAATAATTTGAAACTCGGCAAAATACTACATCGCTTTTAGCTAGTTTAGAAAATTGAAAACTTTTACTAGAACATAAATTGCAGAAGCTTTTATCCATGTGTAATAAAGCTGGATTCTGAAATACCATTGTAGGAAAACAAGCTGTACACAATAAGGTGTCGAAGTATTTTCAAAATACCTAATTAAAATATCTAAACTTTCATTATTATTATTAGCTGTTTTAGTCTTGCGTTTTATGTTTAAAATTGTTAGGTTTTAATTTAATATTTCGTATAGTTTATTATGTTCATTCAAAATAATAAGTAACTCATATTGTTAAACACAACCATTATAACAATGATTATGTGTAAAGAAACGCTTAAATCTCAACTTTTTTTTGCCTGTGCGCACAAAATGAACGAAATTTCTTCACATAAAACACGCAATGGATAACACAACATAAAACAAAATTCAGCAGGACTCGTATATTGTGGCAGGCGATCAATAGCAGATTAGTTTTTGGGGTATTTCAGTATATTTGAAGACCTTGTCTAAGAGCACTGATTATGTACTACAGACTGCAGTTTGATTATACTGTTTCTCAAGTGAAAATATTCTCACAAATTTGTTCCAAATCGAAAGCCGTATACTTCACACGGCTGTACCGTCCCGTCGAGACTTTTGTGATCACCATATGAGCACGTTCCTGGTCGTCAGGTACGACGTCTAAAGGATTCTTTCACACTGACCACCCCAAAAAAATCTTGCAATAATACAGATTTTACTGTCGCACGTGCGAAGAAAACTTATGTCATCTTTCGGCGTGGTCAGACGTAAGTTTATAACACATCGATGCCGTCGTAAGAACGTTTGGGTTTCCAAAAGAGATTCTCGAATTCTCGGTCCAAACTCTCCATTAGTTCCTTTTAAAACTGAAAAAGACGGGATGGTTAGTGTGTTATTCCCGCAAAACCTAGTACGCCAAATAATCTTTCGTAGTGTACAAAATTGTTAAGGCTTTCGTGGCCACAGTCCACCACCGGCAGTGGAGGGTGAAGCTTTGACAATGCCAGCCACTCGTGCTGGCGAAACGTCAGTAAAATCATTAGATGAAAGTCGGCCGAAGAACCCGAGACAGGAGCCAATAGACAGTTTGTCTTTCGGAGTGTGTTTTTAACCTTAAAAGTGAAATTCGACAAAAACGAAAAAATACGTATTTCACTATTTTGACCCCTCTACAACCCCTTGAAGTTTCATCAGGATCGTTTATTTACACCCTGGAATGTTCCCTTGTCAGTGTGATGAGCTCGGCTCTGTAAAGATAATTCGTGCATTTGAAACTTCATGGCAGATTAAAACCGTGGCAGGACTGAGACTCAAACATGGGACCTCTATCTTTCACATGCAACGGATTAATCGACTGAACCATCCAAACACGACTGAGAACCTGCCGAACAGCTTTACATTCTCCAGGACCTCATCTCCTGCCTTCCTAATTTCTCCTGCATACCCTGCGGAATTAGCGCTCGTCGAAGAAAAGATATCGCGGAGACGTGGCTTAGCCACAACTTGGGGATTTGTTTCCAAAATAAATTTTCTCCCTGCAGAAAAGGTAGGATATGAGGTATTTGGAGGAAGTAAAGCAGTGAAGACGGGTGGTGAGATTCTTGTATAGCTCTGTTGGTTGAGTACGTGTCCGCGAGGAGCAAATGTCCCAGTTTCGAGCACTGGTCCGACACACAGTTTTAACCTGCCAGGAAGTTTCACGTCAGAGCTCAGTCCGCTGCAGAGTGATAATTCATTCTAGATAATTGGTGCAGTTGGCCCTGAAGGAGTGTAAACACAACCTGTTACCCGTAAATAGGCAAAGATATCATTACATAGGTAAAAGGAAGGTAACTGCGAAAAAATCTTGGGCGAAAGAAGAAATACTTCAACTGATCGACAAAACAATAAATCACAAAAATACTCAGGAAAAGAGAGGAACACACTAATATAAATCCATTAGGAATGAAATAAATATGGAGTACAGGGAAGCCAAGACTAACTGGCTGCAGGAAAAATGTAAAGAAATCGGAAAAGAAATGACCGTCGGAAGTACTAATTCAGAATATAGAAATCTCAGAATGAAAACCTGTGATATTAAAAGCAAGAGTGGTAACATAAAGAGCGCAATGGGGATTACACAGTTAACCGGAAAGCAGAGAGTGGATATTTGGAAAGAATAGAGCGAAGGCTTCTAAGAGGGGGAGGACTTGTCTGAAGACGTGACAGAAGAAGGAAGTGAAGGCGATAGGGAACAGATAGGTGATCCAATATTTCTGAACTCTGGAAGACTTGAGATCAAATAAGGCAGAATGTATATATGACATTTCATCGGAATTCCTAAAATCACGGTGGGAAGCGGCAACTAAACGACTATTCAAGTTGGTGTGCAGAATACATGAGACTGGCGATTTACCACCAGACTTTTTTTTTTAAAAAAAAAAAAAACATTCATACAGTTGTGAAGACAGGAAGGGCCAATAGGTGCTCATAGGAAAATGAGTTCGACAATGTAGAATTGGGAAAGAATTTCGAAATTCTGAGAAAAATAGTAGTAAGCATTAGGGAAAAACGGGAAATATACAAGATGTACGAGAGCCAAGAAGGAACAATAAGGAAGGATGGCCAAGAACATAGTGCTCAAATTACAAAGGTTGTAAGATTGGGATGTTCCACGCGGTAGCTGAGTGGCCAGCGCGACGGTCTGTCACGCTAAGGGGCCCGGTTTCGATTCCCGGCTGGGTCGGACATTTTCTGCGCATAGGGACTGGGTGTTGTGTTGTCCTCATTATCATTTCATCATAATCAGTGGAAGGCAAGGGGAAACCAACACTGGAATCACTTCCCTAGACACTCATGCGGTGGTTCTCTCTGACGAGGCTTCCCCCATGACAAGACCTGGCATAAGGCAGAACACAAAGTTTTAAGATTGGGATGAAACCTTCCGCCTATGCTCTTCAATATATACGTCAATAAAGCAATGACAGAAATAAAAGAAAGGTTCAAGAGTGAGATTAAAATTCAGGATGAAAGGGTGTCAGTGATAAGATTTGCTAATGACATTGCTATACTCGGTGACAGTGAAGAAACAGGATGTGTTGAATGGAATGAACTTTCTAATGAGTATAGAATATGGATTGACGGTAAACCGAAGAAAGACTAAAGTAATGGGAAGTATCTTACAACGTCCCACGATTCATAACTGTGTTCTGGCTCACCCATATTACGAACCTTCAATCGAACTATAATTTAAGAAGTTAGCACTGAAACCCTAACACAGGAGGCATAAGGTAACATAACATAAAACGTAAATTAGACAGAATAAATAAAATACACAGTAACCAACAAGATACACCACAATACTAGCTTGAGTCATACTATTACACTAATTACAAACATTCCCCTTGCGCGTGCACAAGCGCAAGCACACATGCACACGCGCATTTAATACAAAGTTATGTGTAACGCCAATCCGGAAAGGTAATAGTATACCCAAAAACTTGGCAGCTTAAGAAGCAATGTTTTATCATTGTGATCACGAATCTGTCCCAACATCTCCCCACAAACAAGCTGCAATAGGAGACAGAAGAAGTAGGCAATGTGACTATAGTACCGACAGCACGTCTGCATTAGAGCAATAAGCCGTACAGCGTCAAAATACCACTAGCATACAACTAAACACAGCCGCCGTGGCACGCCATGGATTGCATAAGAAGTAACAAGGACTGGTAATTGAACATTCCAATCAGCAGCCCTGTATACAGGGGCACACAGCAATAGTTACGGCCACGCTCATGCACTCCAAGTAGAGTCTTCCAGAGAACCAGAAGAACGCTGTTCAAACCACTATTCCTGTGTTTGACGACTCTCTCTAGGTGTCGACAGCCACCAACTGCCACTCAGCTCCACGAGAGTACGTTTCCGGTCTAGGCGTTGCCGCTACTTCCGAGCAGACCACTGGACAGACTTCTCAGAACCAAACGGATTGTCCCTAGGCGCTCGGCTGCGCTATCCATCTGCCGTCACTCAACGTTAAATCCTGAGCTTTCTGGGATCACGGCTCGTGACGTCATGCCACTCAGTGCATAGGGCTGCTAGCAGATGTCACACTCTGCGAGTCGAAATTTTCCACACTTTTGAAAGTGACTGCAATGTCTTTGAGCTATTGTCGGATTTGTTACACATTTATGTGTTTGCACTTTAGTCCTACAGCAGCTTGTATATAGATTTTACGCCTTGAGCATATATATGAGCTTTTATCTGACATGGGAACGTTGCGGACGTGTCCTGTTCGATTATTTTTACGTGTATTTAAGGAATTTGCAAGTCTATCTCCATACATAAGTTTTCTAATGCAGAGTGACACAATATTAAATATGAATAAGTCAAAAAGTTGCCTCTGAAAGTGAGATGACGTCCGCGCTGCGTTAAGAACAAAACTATTCGCTGCAGGGGAACAGATGACTGTAGCTGACTGAACAGCGTCGATGTCTGGTAAATGAGGAGTCTCTGGTTCGAATCTCTCTTACAGTAAACCTTTTCTTGCTTTTATTTAAGTTCTATATTTTTTGTCAAGTAGAAATTATAATAAACAAATACCGAATCAAAATTTTCTAAAGAAAATCACACCACTTTATTTTCAGTTATGGATCACCTGAAACAAATTAAAATTTGATACAGACTTGTGCAGTCACTTCTATATATAAGTAATAATAGAAATGAATTTTCACCCTGGAGCGGTGTGTGCGATGAAATGAAATTCTCCCACAGATGGAACCAGATTAATCTGCCAGGAACTTTCATCAATAATACTGGCGAATTTTGTTTTCTCCTTTCTCCATAGAAAGAAGAAAACAGCGGGCGTTAGCAGTAAAGAGCAGGAAAAAATGCATTCGTAGTTGACCAGCAGATCGAGCTTTAGCATTTTTACGTACTAGAAACTAATACATGTCAAATGCCTTTTTTCGCAATTATGTGTATTTGATTGCTGTAGCACTATTTACTGTAAATAAGCGTCCGCTTGCAGGTATTTTGCTGAACTAATCGGATTGACAGTACTTTAGACTATAACGTTTGTAGTATCATGACATACACAGATGAATGTTTACATTCTAAATTAAGACATTAATAGTTACTATGCAGTTTTATCTTATCTGACATAATGTGTGTTTCATGTCTAACTTCTTGCATTTGACTTGGAAAACAAATCGCAAAACGTATTATGTAAATTGAAGGTGGAGAGGGGAGAAAGGTAAGATAAGACGAGTAATTAATGACATCAGCTGCACGGGAACTAAATGCATAATTAGAGGCAGGGAATGAAAATGTGTGCCGGACTGGGACTCAAACCTGGAACCTCCTGCGTACTAGGCGTTTGCGTTAACTACTGCACCACCCAGACACAGTGTTTATCGCAAATGTACGGAGTATCTTGTTGGTAAGCTCTCGCACTTGTCTACTCACGCAAACTCGAGAATTTGGATGATGTTTTCCCGTAAGTCTGATGGTATATCGCCAGTCTCATAACTCTACACATCAAAGCGAATATTGTTTTTGTTGCCATTTCGTCCAACGATTTTAGAAAAACTGAATATTATGTCATACTTCTGCCTTATCTGACTGCCTTCCAAAGCTCTTTCAAACCCTGGTTCTAATACTGAGTCTCCTGTCTCTTCTCTGTCGACTCCTATTTCTTCTTCTGTCACGTTATCTGATAATTCTTTCCCCTTATAGAGGCCCTCTGTGTACTCTTTCCTCTTATCTGCTCTCTCCTTTGCATTTAACAGTTGAATTACCATTGCACCCTTAATGTTAGCACCCCTGCTTTTAATTTCACTGAAGGTTGTTTTGAATTTCCTTTATGCTGAGTCAGTCCTTCCGATAATCATTTCTTTTCCGATTTCTTCACATTTTTCATATAGTCATTTCGCCTTAGCTTATTTGCGCTTCGCCGGCCAGTGTGGCCGAGCGGTTCTAGGGGCTTCAGTCTGGAACCGCGCGACCGCTCCGGTCGCAGGTTCGAATCCTGCCTCGGGCATGGATGTGTGTGATGTCCTTCGGTTAGTTAGGTTTAAGTAGTTCTAAGTTCTAGGGGACTGATGACCTCAGATGTTAAGTCCCATAGTGCTCAGGGCCATTTGAACCATTTTATTTGCGCTTCCTGTATATTTTATTCCTAAGTGGTTTGTATTTCTGTATTCCTCAACATTTTTGTACTTACTTCTTTTATCGATCATCTGAAGTATATCTTCTGTTATCTATGGTTTCTTTGCAAATACCTTCCTTGCTCCTACGTTTCTCTTTCCAGCTTCTGTGATTGCCCTTTTTAGAGATATTCATTTCTCTTCAACTGAAATGCGTACTGAGCTATTCCTTACTGCAGTATCTGTAGCCTCAGAGAACGTCTAGCGTTTCTCTTCATTCCTTAGTATTTCCATATCCCACGTCTTTGCGCATTGATTCTTTCTGACTAGTCTCTTAATCTTCAGCGTACTCTTCGTCAGTACTAAGTTGTGATCTGAGTCTATATCTGCCTCTCGGTATGCTTCACAGTTCAATATCTGATTTCGGTATCTCTGCCTGACCATCACATAATATAACTGAAATATCCTGTATCTCCCAGCCTTTTTCAAATATACCTCTTCCTTTTATGATTCTTGAACAGAGTATTCGCTATTACCATCTGAAATTTATTGCACTACTTAGTCTTTCTCCTCTCCCATTTCTACTACCGAGCCCATATTCTCCTGTAACCCTTTGTTCTACCCCTTCTCCTACAATCACAATCCAATCCCACATGATTATTAGATTTTCGTCTTCTTTTACGTACTGAACTACCCGTTCAGTATCATTATATACTTTCTGTACTAATTCATCTTATGCTTGCGACGTCGGCATGTATAAGTGAACTGGTTTGGCGTGAGTAGAAAAGATGGATCTGGCGGTCGAACTGCAAATCTCATTTGTGACATGAGTCGCTCAGTGATTAGCAGGCATCATGTTCGCACAATGTGAACTGAAAGAGGCAAGAAGAACAGCAAGATTATATAACACAGAGTCCTATGTGGAAGTAATTTGGATTATTATTCACAACATACTTTGGCTGGCCCTGTACTACGAAAATCCGATGCTTAGAAGAGAATTTTTGGAGCTCCTTACACATCAAAATCCATGGCCTTGCCTCCTTTTTTGAATAGCCACAGCAGATTGAGACTGCCACCACCTTCATCTCAAATTATCAGGTGAGTTCTGTATAACTGCATGGGTCAGCTATGTGATTTATTTTTAATAATAAGTCCGTGTTGTGTAAACTTCCTGTTGAGCCACCGTATTTTATCTTTAGCCTTTTACCTAGAAATGGTTCTATCCAAAGTAATACAATAATTACGAGTATCCTATTTAACGGAACTCAAAAGCACTTACCTTCCTTAACTAAAGCTAATAAACTTTGTGGAATTGAAAAAAAAAATGTTCAAATGTGTGTGAAATCTTATGGGACTTAACTGCTAAGGTCATCAGTCCCTAAGCTTGCACACTACTTAACCTAAATTATCCTAAGGACAAACACACACACCCATCCCCGAAGGAGGACTCGAATCTCCGCCGGGGACCAGCCGCACAGTCCATGACTGCAGCGCCTTTAGACCGCTCGGCTAACCCCACGTAGCGTGGAATTGAAAGTACATAATGATTTAGTAAGCACAAGTTTTGAAATACTCCACCTAATTTTCATAAAAGGTTAGTTAATGTTTCATCAAAATACAGTTACTAAGAGAATATTTAAAGTATTCAGTTTAAATATTCTTCTTACTGAAAAGCAATGTTTATAATTAAATGTGTTATGTAGTTAACAGGGTTTCCAGTATTGTGCTGGGACTGAAATGTTCAGCCTTGATCTAACTCTACAGGTAGAGCAGTTTCTGGGTAGATATTCAAATATTTGAGCCAGATTTAAATTTCATATTACGGTAAAAGTACTCAAGAAGTAAAACTTTCATTCTTATAACTCGTGTGTAGAATGGTAAGCAAACAGCTACAGCCATTGAAACTACACTAGATCGTTTACATATTCCACTTGAACTAAATGATATAAAGAAGCGAAGCATCCTTCAGAATACAAATAATTACCAATACAAATGATGGAATTACTTGAAAACTATTTCAATGGTAATAATTTGCAATAATTAAACTGACAAAAAATCCTCTTGTGTAAGTTAGTAGTGCTCCACCAGCGGTAGTCATTTACGTATAATGATCATTAGCTCCCTGCTGTAATGTACAGGTAGTAAGTGTCACTGAGAAACACTTGTTGCCTAAACGTAAGAATACATCTCCTGTGCAGTTCATGTCAAACCACTGGTGCATTGAAACTTCCTGGCAGATTAAAACTGTGTGCCGGACCACGACTCTAACACGGGATCTTTGTATTCCGCGGGCAAGTACTCTGCCATCTGAACTACCTAAGCACGACTCACAACCCGTCCCCACAGCTTCAATTCTGCCAGTACCTCGTCCCCTACCTTCCAAACTTCACATTAGCTCTTATGTGAACCTTGCAAAACTAGCAGTCCCGGAAGAAAGGATATTGCGGAGACACGGCTTAGCCACAGCTAGGAGGATGTTTGCAGAATGAGATTTTCATCCTGCAGCGGAGTATGCGCTGATATGAAACTTCCTGGCAGAGTAAAACTGTGTGCCGGACCGAGACTCGAACTCGGGACCTTTGCCTTTCGCGGGTAAGTGCTCTACCAGCTGAGCTTGCCAAGCACGACTCACGACCCGTCCCCACAGCTTTACTTCTGCCAGAAGTACCTCGTCCCCTACCTTCCAAACTTCACAGACGCTCTTATGCAAAACCTTGCAAAACTAGCTCTTCTGGAAGAAAGGATATTGCGTAGACATGGCGTAGCCACAGCCAGGAGGATGTTTGCAGAATGAGATTTTAACTCTGCAGCGGAGTATGCGCTGATATGAAACTTCCTGGCAGATTAAAACTGCCCGCGAAAAGCAAAGATCGCGAGTTCGAACCTCGGTCCGGCACACAATTTTAATCTGCCAGGAAGTTTCATATCAGCGCACACTCCGCTGCAGAGTGAAAATTTTATTCTGCACTGGTGCATTGATTACCAAATCGCGCTACTGCCTTGTATGTTATTAACAAAACAGAATTCCAGTATCAATTAAAATTTTTTATTAGTTAACTTTCTTTATGAAGAGTCCTAATACTTGTCACAACTTCGCCTAATTAGGCTGGCGGCCGTTCCCCTCTACACAGTTTACTTTACTACTAGTAGAATCTTGGTTCGATTAATATTTGTTTTGCTATTGTTTATTGAAGCACTAAAAAAATTATGTATTGAAAATGCAGTTTACATAGCGTAGGTATGTCGATAGGGTTGGCTTGAGTAAGAGTCGCCGCTAAAGCCAGATATTGACGAAATGTCTAGTTCCTGGAGACTATTACTAGCACAAGAAAACTGTTCCAATGTAAGGTACGAGAAGTTATTGTGGCACTGAGCCGCAAGTATCCGAAGCGAAACGCTTAAATGGTCAAGAAGATTTGACTTTATACAGAAAAGATGGACAAATTTTGTGTTTCTTTGTGTTCTGTCGGATATATTGTTCCAAAAACAGCAGGGAGCGTGCCCAGGACGACTTCACTATTTGATGTTCTGCTATTTTAGTTACAGCCATTGTCAAGCTACGTCGTCTTCTTTCCTTTGCGGGAGATCTACAAACTACATCTGCATCTACGTGGATACTCTGAAAATTAAATTTAAGTGCCTGGCAGAGAGTTCTTCGAACCACTATCACAATTCTCTAATATTCCAATCTCGTATGGAGCGCGGGAAAAAACGAACACCTATATCTTTCCTTGCGAGTTCTGATTTCCCTTGTTTTATTATGATGATAGTTTCTCCCTATGTAGGTCGTCGTCAACATAATATTTTCGCATTCGGAGGAGAAAATTGGTGACTGAAATTTCGTGAGAAGATTCTGCCGCAACAATCCTGTATCATTTCAGTGACACTCTCTCCCCTATTTCGCGATATTACAAAACGTGCTGCCCTTCTTTGAAATTTATCGATGTACTCCGTCAGTCCTATCTGGTAAGGATCACACAAAGCACAGTGGTACTCTAAAAGAGGACGATCGAGCGTAATGGAGGCAGTCTCTTTAGTAGACCTGTTACGTTTTCTAAGTGTCCCGCCAGTAAAATGCAGTCTTTGGGTGGCCTTCCCCACAACATTATCTATGTGTTCCTTCCAATTTAAGTTGCTCGTAATTGTAGTTCCTAGGTATTTAGTTGAATAAATTTGACTGATTTATCGTGTAACCAAAGTTTAACGAATTCCTTTTAGCATTCATGTGGATTACCCCACACTTTTCGTTATGTAGGATCAACTGCCAATTTTGGCACAATACAAATATCTTTTCTAAACCGTTTCGCGATTTATTTTGAGCTTCTGATTTTATTACTCGATAAACGACAGCACCACCTGCAAAAAACGCAGGACGGCTGCTCAGATTGTCTCCCAAATAGTTTAAATAGATAAGGAACAGCAAAGGGCCTGTAATACTACCTTGGGGAACTCTAGAAATCACTTATGTTTTACTCAGTGATTTTCCGTCACTTAGTACGAACTGTGAGACTAAGAGTAAGATGATTATCACAACAAGAACGAAGGAGAGAGGATCAACTGGAATAACAACTGGTGGGGAACGACTGAGGAGGGTGGAGAGTTTCAAGTACCAAGGCTGTCTGATACAGGAAGATGTAAAAAACGACAGAGAAATAAACGAGCGAGGGAGAAAAGCAGAAGCATTTCGGAAGAGTGTCAGAAGCCTGATATGGAACAAGGATATTCCCCAAATCAGTAAACAGGTTATATACCGGTGATACTATGTCCCGATCCTGACATATGCATCCGTAACCTAGGTTATGAAAGAAAGAGAGAAAAGCAAAGTATAAACTAGTGAGAAGAAATTCTTGAGGAACAGTATTGGAGTGACAAAGATAGACAGGTTAAGAAGTGAGAAGATCAGAGAGTTAATAAAGGTGGAACCATTACAGGATGAGATAGGAAAATAAAGGCTGAAATGGTATGGGCATGTTAAGCGATTGGAGGAGAAGAGGATACCCAGAAGGATACACGAGATAAAACGGGAAGGAAGAGACCAAGAGGAAGGCCGAGAAACAGATGGCTGAAAGGAGTGGACGAATACGTTCAGAAGAAAGGAGAAGAGTGGACCAAGGTGAGGACGGAGAGGTGGTGGCAAGACAGAAAACGATGGAAGGGCCAGAGGGTGGAAACTGTCCAACATGATGATGATGATGACTACGAACTGTGACTATCTGACAGGAAATCACGTATCCAGTCACGTAACTGAGACGATATTACATAAGCACACAATTTCACTTCAAGCCGCTTCTGTGGTACAGTGTTAAAAGCCTTCTGGAAATCAAGAAATACGAAATCAATTTGAAACACTTCGTATGAGTAATGAGCTTGTTGTGTTTTACGAGAACCATGTTTTCTAAATCCGTGTTGACTGTGTGTCAATAGACCGTTCTCTTCGAGGTAATTCATAATGTTCAAACACAATACATGTTCCGAATATATGTTCCAAAATCCTGCTGCATGTCGACGTTAATGACACGGGCCTGCAATTTCGTGGATTACCCCTACCTCCTTTCTTGAGTTTTGATGTGACCTGTGCAACTTTCTAGTCTTTTCTTGCGGATCTTTCGTCGAGAGAATGGTTGTATATGATTGTTAAGTATGGAAATATTATATCAGCATACTCTGAAAGCAAACTAACTTGTATACTGTCTAGACCGGAAGAAATGCTCTTGTTAAGTGATTTAAGTCACTTCACTACTTTGAGGATATCTATTTCTACTTTAGCCATGTTGGCAGCTGTTCTTGATTCTACTTCTGGAATATTTACTTTGTCTTCTTTGGGGAATGAATTTCGGACGCTGTGTTTAGTAACTATACTTTGGCAGCACTGACATCTGTAATGTTTCCATTGCTATCGTGCAGATAAAGCATTGATTGTGTCTTGCCTCTAGTATATTTCACAAACGATCACAATCTCTTTGGATTTTCTGCCAGGTTTCGAGACAAAGTTTCATTGCGGAACCTATTATAAGCATCTAGCATTGGAGTCCGTGCTAAAATTCGAGCTTCTGTAAAAAATCGCCGACCTTGGATATTTTGCGTCCGTTTGAATTTGGCATGTTTTTTCGTTGTTTCTGCAACAGTGTTCTGACCCGTTTTGTGTACCAAGAAGGATCAGCTTCGTCGTTTGTTAATTTATTTGGTGTCTCTCAAATGCTACAGATGGTTCAAATGGCTCTGAGCACTATGGGACTCAACATCTTAGGTCATAAGTCCCCTAGAACTTAGAACTACTTAAACCTAACTAACCTAAGGACATCACACACACCCATGCCCGAGGCAGGATTCGAACCTGCGACCGTAGCAGTCCCGCAGTTCCGGACTGCAGCGCCAGAACCGCACGGCCACCGCGGCCGGCAATTGCTACAGATACTGCGGATGCTGTGTCTGTCAATTACTAGATGCCAATATGACACAGGCATCGTCTCAAATGCACCATTTGAAAGAGGAAACCTCCAGGTGAAACATGCAAATCCATGATAATTATACATTAATTATTTGGTGTTTAAAACTATCAGGTGGTGCAAACTTTGTAAGAACAGTCGAATGCAAGTGTATAACAAATTTGATCAGATTCTGATGTGAAAATAGAAACTCTCATCAAAGCTGATGTCTGTCAGTCGTATTTCTGCCATTTCTTCCCCCAGTTAGCCGCAGAAAGCTACAGCAGTGCCCGCTGTCAAAATGATCATCATCAACATGCATTAGCAAATTCGAGTATGGTAACGGTCGCGACTACACAAATTGTTCACGCCATCGACTATACGAGGGCTATTCGGAACGTAAGGAACAATAGGTCGTGAAATGGAAACCACAGTGAAAATCAAAACCGTTTTTTTTTTTTTTTTTTTTTTTTTTTTGCAACAGTTAGCTAGAACTTCCAGCAACTTATCTCCATAGTTGCCTATCCGACTTAGACGTTTGTCGTAGCGTAGTACCAACTTCCTAAAACCCTCGTTGTAGATGGCCACCGCCAGTGCTTTCCGCCAATTCTCTACACTGGCCTATAGCTCGTTGTCTGTGCCAAAATGCTCAAAATGCTGTCTTCATAGCCAGCGGTTCATGTGAGCAGAGATGAAACTCAGAGAGAGACAATCACGCGCTGTATTGTGGGTAATCAAACATTTCCAACTGAAAAAGATGCAGGAGCATCTTCATTCCCCCTGCAGAATGTAGATGAGAATTGTCTTGAAGAAGAAAACGCACGACGGTTATGTAATGTTGGCTGCATAGCTTCAGGGGAAATTTCTCATCAGGCCCTCGTATTTGGCGGGAGACACTATTGTTCTAGATATCTTTATGTGCTCCCTGTGTGCTCAGAACTAAAAAGAACGACGTAACGCTATCTACGGGCATACTAGAGACACTGCCCAACACACTTGTGCAAAACTTCATCGGATTTTCACTGTGGTTTCCATTTCGCGACCGATCGTTCCTTACTTTCCGAATAACCCTCGTAGCTTCCTAAATCTCTTGTTCCTTATGCGTTTTACTGAATAATTTATGTGGCAATCTGTTTCCTGGAATCCTAAAAATATCGACTGGTAACATTTCACCTACATTCATTTATTTCTTATATTTTCACTATCAGCTCTATCCTTCGAAATCTCAACGCTTTGCATTTACTCTCGCTTGTCTCGACTGCTCAGATCATTCGAGCTCCTTCTGCTTAACTTCGATATCTGTAACGAATATCTACTCGACTTGTTGATTCAAACCGTCCTCTGACCCTGTCTTCAAGTTTTACCGTGACCGTTGCCCATCTTTACCGTGTGATCAACATTTATATCTTCACGCACTTACCTACTCGAAAGCCCTCTCGTCAACGTACTGAAACAATGCCTGTGCGACTTGACAATTCTCCCGCCGCCGAAAAAAAAGGTGCGAAATTTACTGAAGGTTCCAGAACGTCAGACTCGGTGAGTAGTAAATGCTAATCAAAGATTACGAATGTAGAGGACAAAGTACTCCGACAAGATCACAGAGGAAAATACCACTGACGTACATCTTTCATTTGTTACCAATGCTGTTTTTGTAAAATTGAATTCTTTTGATCTGCGTTTTCCCGTTGTCGACAAGTGTGGCGGTAAAATCAGGTTAACCATTATTTTAGATGGAACCGTTGGAGAATTCAGTGTTTCTCATGTCAATGGTATTTGAACTAAACAATTTTCGAGCTGCCTTTCGAAACCACACCTCTAGAAATAAATATTATTCTTAATCCTTGTGGGTGGATCATATACAACATTGTAGAAAAAGACCTGATTCACATATATTTCCGGTTTTGAATGGTGTTAGTCTAACTGAGATCGAACCTCTGAGGTACAAACACTACTAGCCATTAAAATTGCTACACCAAGAAGAAATGCTGATGATAAACGGGTATTCATTGGACAAATATATTGTACTAGAACTGACACGTGATTACATTTTCACGCAATTTGGTGCATAGATCCCGAGAAATCAGTACCCAGAACAACCACCTCTGGCCGTAATAACGGCCTTGATACGCCTGGTCATTGAGTCAAAAAGAGCTTGGACGGCGTGTAAAGGTACAGCTGCCCATGCAGCTTCAACACGATACCACAGTTCAACAAGAGTGGTGACTGGCGTATTGTGACGAGCCAGTTGCTCGGCCACCATTCACCAGACGTTTTCAATTGGTGAGAGATCTGGAGAATGTGCTGGCCAGGGCAGCAGTCGAACATTTTCTGTATCCAGAAAGGCCCGTACAGGACCTGCAACATGCGGTCGTGCATTATCCTGCTGAAATGTAGGGTTTCGCAGGGATCGAATGAAGGGTATTGCCACGGGTCGTAACACACCTGAAATGTAACGTCCACTGTTCAAAGTGCCGTCAATGCGAACAAGAGGTGACCGAGACGTGTAACCAAGTGGCACCCCATAGAATCACGCCGGGTGATACGCCAGGATGGCGATGACGAATACACGCTTCCAATGTGCGTTCACCTCGATGTCGCCAAACACGGATGCGACCATCATGATGCTGTAAACAGAACCTGGATTCATTCGAAAAAATGGCGTTTTGCCATTCGTGCACCCAGGTTCGTCGTTAAGTACACCATCGCAGGCGCTCCTGTCTGTGATGCAGCGTCAAGGGTAACCGCAGCCATAGTCTTTGAGCTGATAGTCCATGTTGCTGCAAACGTCGTCGAACTGTTCGTGCAGATGGTTGTTGTCTTGCAAACGTCACCATCTGTTGAGTCAGGGATCGAGACGTGGCTGCACGATCCGTTACAGCCATGCGGATAAGATGCCTGTCATCTCGACTGCTAGTGATACGAGGCCGTTGGGATCCAGCAAGTCGCTCCGTATTACCCTCCTGAACCCACCGATTCCATATTCTGCTAACAGTCACCGGATCTCGACCAACGCGAGCAGCAGTGTCGGGATACGATAAACCGCAATCGCGATGGGCTACAATCCGACCTTTATCAAACTCGGAAACGTGATGGCACGCACTTCTCCTCCTTACACGAGGCATCACAACAACGTTTCACCAGGCAACGCCGGTCAACTGCTGTTTGTGTATGAGAAATCGGTTGGACACTTGTCTCATGTCAGCACGTTGTAGGTGTCGCCCCTGGCGCCAACCTTGTGTAAATGCTTTGAAAAGCTAATCATTTACAAATCACAGCATCTTCTTCCTGTTGGTGAAATTTGCATCCGTAGCACGTCATCTTCGTGGTGTAGCAATTTTAATGGCCAGTAGTGTACATACTTTACACTGATCAGACAGAACATAACATACTATCCACATAAACCCGTCCAGGCGATAGCAGCGTCGCCTGGCCAGGAATGACTGCAAGTCGGAAACTTGCAAGGAACTCAAGGTGCATATAGTATCAGCGAATGTGCATTCCGTGTGCAGAATGGGGAAGGCCCGCAATGTATCTGAATTCGATCGAGGGAAAGCTGTGATGGCCCAGTGGATCGACACTAGCATTTCGAAAACTACACGACTTGTCGGGTGTTCGACGAGTGCTGTAGTAAGTGTTTTCAACACATGGCGAAACCAAGGTGAAACCACACCCAGACGTCGTGGGGTTGGGCGGCCACACCTCGTTACAGATGTCGGACATCGTAGCCTGAGCAGACTGGTAAAACTGGACAGGCAGCGTACTGTCGTGGAACTAACATTTAATTCTGGACAGAGTACAAGTGTGTCCGAACACTTCTAATGATGGACCTCCGCAGTCGACGACACATGCATGTGCCAGTGTTAACACCACAACGTCGGCAACTACGACTGCAATGGCCACGTGGCCATCGGCACTGGAAGCTGCTGCAGTGGTAGAGCGTTGCATGGTCTGAGGAAATCCGATACCTACTTCATCACGCAGATGGGAGTGCGCGAATCCATCGTCTTCGAGGGGAACGGATCCTTGACACAAGGGCATCCATGGGTCCAGTGCAGCTCGTGCAAGGCACTGTGACGACCAACGCGGTTTGCAGACCACGTACACCCTTTCATGGCGACCATGTTCTCCGACGGCAGTGGCATTTTTCAACAAGCAATGCGCACTGTCACAAGGGTAAGCAGTGTGATGGACTGGTTCGAGGAACACAGTGGCGAGTTCCAATCAATGTGCTGCCCCCCCCCCCCCCCCGCCCCTACCACCAAAACTCGTCAGATGTGAACCAGATCGAACACATCTGGGGTGTGATTGAACGTGGCGTCAGAGCTCATATCCCCCTTCACGGAATTTACGGGAAGTAAGTGACTCGTGTGTGCAGAAGTGGTGCCAACTCCCTCCAGTGACCTACCAAGGCCTCATTCCTTCCATCCCAAGACGCATCGCCGCTGTTATTTGTGCCAAAGGTGGACGTAACGGCTATTATGAAGGTTGTGCTAATGTTCTGGCTGACCAGTGTATACGTAAATGTCTGAATATACCGTGCCCTATTCATTTACGACGGTGAGCCAGGGACTTTAGCTGTCTGTAATTCCACTAATGACATCCGTAACGAGTATACTAGAAGGCGAGTCCCGCAGTTACCGATGATGATGTCTGGAGCTTAAGAACGCTCAATTACCAGTTCATCAACGCCCTTGTTATTGTTCTTATGGTCTTCAGTCCAGAGACTGGTTTAATGTAGCTCTCCATGCAACTCTATCCTGTGCAAGCTTCTTCATCTCCCAGTACCTACTGCAACCTACATCCTTCTGAATCTGCTTAGTGTATTCATCTCTTGGTCTCCCTCTACGATTTCTACCCTCCACACTGCCCTCATATATTAAACTGGTGTTCCCTCAGAACATGTCCTACCAACCGATCCCTTCCTCTAGTCAAGTTGTGCCACAAGTTTCTCTTCTCCCCTGTTCTATTCATTACCTCCTCATTAGTTATATGGTCTACCCATCTATTCTTCTTCATTCTTCTGAAGCACCACATTTCGAAAGCTTCTAGTCTCCTGTTGTCTAAACTATTTATCGTTCACGTTTCACTTCCATACATGGCTACAATCCATACAAATACTTTCCTTGCGATTCCCAGTCTACATTTTATATCCTCTCTACTTCGACCATCATCAGTTATTTTGCCCACCAAATAGCAAAACTCATTTAATAATTTAAGTGTCGAATTTCTTACTCTAAATCCCTCAGAATCACCCGATTTAATTCAACTACATTCCTTTTGTTTTTGTTGATGTTCATCTTATATCCTCCTTTCAAGACACTTTCCATTCCGTTCAACTGCTCTTCCAGGTCCTTTGCTGTCTCTGACAGAATTACAATGTCATTGGCGAACCTCAAAGTTTTTATTTCTTCTCCATGGATTTTAATTCCTACTTCGAATTTTTCTTTTGTTTCCTTTACTGCAATATATAGATTGAATAATATCGGGGATAGACTACAACCCTGTCTCACTCCCTTCCCAACCACTGCTTCCCTTTCATGCCCCTCGACTCTTATAACTGCCATCTGGTTTCTGTACAAATTGTAAATAGCCTTTCGCTTCCTGTTTTTTTACCCCTGCCACTTTCAGAATTTGAAAGAGACTATTCCAGTCAACATTGTCAAAAACTTTCTCTAAGTCTACAAATGGGAGAAACATAGGTTTGCCTTTCCTTAATCTATCTTCTAATATAAGTCATAGGGTCAATATTGGCTCACGTGTTCCAACATTTCTGCGGAATCCAAACTGATCATCCCCGAGGTCGGCTTCTACCAGTTTTCCATTCGCGCCCTCATACTCCTTGAAACAATCGAATGTGACTAAAAACTCGAAAATTGTTCCACACTCATGCGCTCGAATAGAGCACACAATCTCTTCCCTTACATGCTCTAAAACAATGGAGAAAGAGTAAAAGAAGCTATACACAAGATTAAAACAAAAGTAAAAAGACAAAGGAGCTAAGAGACAGGTACAGGTAACTATAACTGGCTGTCCACTTACAACCCTGTCAATATGTTAAATCATCGCCATAAAATCTTAGAAAAAATGTTGGACAATTCACAAAACTTTAAAACGCGAAACAAATTCGTTTGAACATTGCATGAAAGAGCCGGCAAATCTGTCAGCAAATCTGCCGCGGCCTGCTGGTCGGAAAATAATATACAGCCCAATAAAATGCGGTGAACAGTTATCTGTACGTCACACTTAGGAGGATCTCTCGCCGGAGCAGGAAGACATGCGTCATAGGATAGTGGCCTTTGCGAAGGCGAGTAATAACGGCGCGGCTGAAAGGAGGTAAGCCAAGGCCGTGTTGTGGGCTTCACCAGACGGAGCTTATTGTCTCCAATTTCCAGCCACTCATCCTCCCACCGACGCAAGACTCTGGAGCGAGGCTATAGCATGCAGGGGGATGGCACACTGAAATAACTGAGGATCACAGCACGCATTCTTGGCTGCTAGATCCGCCCTTTCTTTCCTCGGAAGTTCCATGTTCCCTGCTACCCAACCGATAGAAACCTCCTTCTCCTGTCGTTGTAGTTGGAGGATGGCATCCTGGATACTCTAGAGTACTTTAAATTCTGGATGCAAATGTTAGAGAGAGTGAAGGGATCTCAGAATATCGGAACAGACAAGAAATTTAGCACTGGAAGAACGTCTAATCTGCTCCAGAGCCCACAGGATTGCATATAATTCGGCATCGAACACAGTAAAATTTGAGGCTGTCGGACCTTGAGGACATGATCCAGGGCAACAATAGAGCAACCAACAGGATGCTCCTGTTTCGACCCATCCGTAAAGGCAGCTAAAGAGTTCTTGTGCTCTTATATAGTATCAGAAAATAGCGTATGAGATACAGAAGTAGCAGTGCAATCCCTAATGTACAGCACAAATCTTAAATTACTCTGGGCCTCTCCACTAACCAGGGCGGCAGACAGTTAAAATCCTGGGGTCTACATCTACCATCTACATCTACATCCACACTCCGCAAGCCACCTGACGGTGGGTGGCGGAGCATACTTGCTCCACACCAAGTGACTCCAGCACACGCTGCACGCAGATCTCAAAAGGCATTGGGCTCATGCACGTCTGGAGAAAAGGCATTCCAGAGGCGGATGAGCAACAGTATAGCATGTGGTTGAAGTCGGAGCTGGGAGGAACTTTCATGCCTGACGCACCATGAGGAGCTACCGCTCTATGGTAAGTGACGGTTCCACATCCTCAGCATAGAGGCTGGGTATGGGACTGGTCCAACAAGCACCCGTGGCCAGCAAAATATCCTCATGGTGCTCAGCGTCAATGATCTCCAAATATGAAGGCCTCGCCGATCCATGCACTGCGCACCCATAGGCCAAACGCGAACGCACGGAAGCCCTATAAAACTATGGCTAAGGCATTATATGATGTTTAGCGCCTTAAGAGACCTGGCTTTCAGGTCTCTCAGACGTGCCAATCACGGCAATTTATAGTCAAAAATGAGGCCCAGATGCCTCATCAAGTCTCTAAAATGTAGGATGGTGTCCCTTATATGCATATCAGGTAAATTAAAAATAAGACGACTACGATTGAAATGAATACACATGCACTTATCTACAGGAGACATGAACCCCATTCTCCTGCTCAAACTGCTAAGACAGCTTGTCACCAAAGCGAGTCAGGAAAGATCGTAAGAAAATGGGGAGCTGGCCACGAAATCCACATTGATGCAGTTGAAAGAGAATACTGTGTCTCTAAGTATTGTCATACGCCTTACTGATACCAGAGAAGATGCTGATACAGTGATGTTTACGTAGGAAAGCCTGCTGAAAAACGCCACCTCTATTGGTTTTAGACAGTGGACTGAAATCTCCAGACTCCACACTGAGAGAGAGTAAGGAGTTGCCTGGTCTGTAACAATCAGGTCACACGACGGTTAACCATTCACTCCAGGGTCTTTCCTACACAGCTCGTTACTCCTGTAACTACTGGAAGAGAAACAGTCTTGTCCTGGTTTGAGGACAGATATCAAAATTGTCTCCCTGCAGGAGCTGTGGTACTTACTTGTCTGCCATGTAAGTTTCAAACATTCTAGGAGGATTTATCAGGAAACTCTTCCGGGCTAAGTTGCCGTGGTCGATCTGTAGAACTTCTTCTCCCTGACGTTTCGTTCTCAACTACGGAGAACATCTTCCGAGGTGAGTCGACGACTGGCTGCTAGGAGCTGGGGCCGCCGCTTATGATTCTAGGAGGACTTACTTTGTCACGAATCTCGAAGCATGCAATACCAGATTTGGTCGTGACTGGGTGCAGAGTCTGAGTCTCGGACTGTCAATTGCAGCTCCCACATGAAGAAAGGGGAGTTGTAGGGCTCAGAACTGTTATATTTTAAGTCGAACTTGACCCACTCTATAATCGCATGGTTGCGACGAAACGCTGGATCCTGGCTCGCGTTGGCAGTAGATTTTGCGAACTGCTCTGCCAGCGTCTGAGCGACATCGGCAGGTGTTGTTTGTTTCAGTACTGCTGGTATTGGTAAAAGACTGTGTTCACCTGAAATCCTCTGAGTGGCTTCGCATACTTTTGTAGAACAAAGAAAACGGTTTATGGAGTCCAGGAACGCTTGCCATGACCTTTTCTTACTCTCCTTAATTAGACGTCGAGCCTTGCCTCTTACGAGTCGAAAGACTATGATGAGGTCTGCCGTAGGGTGGCATTTAAATCGTCGAAGAACCCCACCCTTGTCCACCAAGTTACAGGTCGCCTCCTAAGATGACGTGAAACTGTTCATTCACATTCAGCTGGCTGAACAGTGTCCACGTAGCCTTACTGAGCATCCATTTTGTTGGGTTCTATTGAAGCAGTCCTTCATCCAGTAGGTTAAGATATGAGTGGGAAGTGATCACTGGGCCGAAGACGATAAATGACTTCCCACTGAACAGAGTCTGCAAGGGCTGGAAAGCAGAGAGAGAGGTTGATGACTAAGAACCACCCAGCAGCAGCACAGGAATGAGTGGGATGTCATGAAGCCCTCTGAAACCCGACCCTGAGTGGAGGTCGATCCCCCCAAGACATGGTGAGCGTTGAAGTCTTCCAAGAGAGAAATGGGTGGGCGAGTTGTTCCATAAGATCTGTGAGAGGGAAATACAGTGAGCAAATTGTGGTCCTCTGATACGTGTGAACTTCAACTGCAACTGAGGTCAGTAGAGAGGAGGAGAGCAGTGGAGTGGTGTACATTACAAATAGAGCAACACCTCCATTGGCTCTTTCCCCAGTCAGGTCTATCTTGCGATGGACTCTATAGCTCCACAGGACAAGGGCATCAGACGCTTTAAAATGCTGTTCGTGCATACAGATGCACACTGGTCATTCCTGTGCTAGGATCTTCAGTTCCTCCACATATGTTCTGAACTCATTTACGTTCCACTGGAGGATGGGAGCCATTTATCACGGGGGTTGCACTTTCACCCTCTTTCTGCGTGGGAGGGGAGCCTACTGTATGAGGAGGCTCAGCTTTGGGGCGAGATGGTTGCCCCAGTTCGAAATCAAGTTTCACTAGCTCTGATGAAGTATCAAGAGATACATCAGAGAAAATAAGTTCGATATCCTGGCTCTGTCAGTGGTTGACGCTCTGTCTTAGAGTTTTTTCGCTGAGTGGTCTTTGGGCCACAACCGTGGCTGTGGAGGTAGCAGCACTGGACGATGGAAAAGGCTGAACCTTCGGAGGGTCAGGGAGCTCCGCACCAGCAGCAACCACAGCCTTGTCTCAAGTCTTGGGTGGAGGTATGGGCTTCGAAATGACTGCAGCTGAACAAGTGCACTTGCAGGTACTAGTGCTGGTACTGGCAACTTCCGTTTGTGTAGGAGCATCTGTTTTAGGAACATCGTGGGCTGCGTTGCCTTATAGATCTTTTCGGCCTCTCTGTATGAGTAACGTTTAGTTGTTTTTATTTCCTGCATCTTCTTTACTTCAAAAAAGACATTGCAGTCCCTACTGCAGACAGGGTGACCCTCAGAGCGATTGACACACTTCACAGGAGGTGAACAGCCAACTCGTTCCTGGGGGGCATTCCCAATTTGTCACAAGTGGCCTCTCCCTTCCATCCGACAACAGTGTGTCCAAAGCGATGGTAGCATTTAAAACGTAACATTGAGTTTGGGAAATGATGCCGCACGCTAAGTCGAAGGAAGCCAGCCTCAATGTGCTCAGGAAGTTTGTGCTGCTGAAAGTCAATATAAACGAGTCTGATTTCATAATATTTCCATCTACCCTTTTCATAATGTTCTGTACTTCAACAGTGCCTTCGTGGTACCATTCAGCTTTCAGTTCTTCTCGGGAAATATCAATCAGATCTCTGCATGTGACAACACTTTTGCTGTAGCTGAAGATGTTGCGCAGTTCAGTTTCAATTGCATACTCCCAGAGGCATTTTGAAGGTTCTTCTCTTGCTCTTAACTTGACGTTTCGACCAAAAGGGTCCCATTTCGCAAGCGCTTTACAGACTTTAATGTTCCAGCAATGCTCTCCAATCCTTTTTGTATACAAAATGGTGAATTTGCTTTAACTATTAGAAACACATTCTGATAAACAGAGTGTGTTCTGTTACAAGTGACTTACGACGACTGGCTACAAGGGCCCACTTGTGGGACTGGGTGTTTTACCTACCAGCAGCCAACCCTTTCTGCTCGGAGAAGGAAGGGAAAAATTTCGAAGGATCCATTTGGTTAACAGGAGCAGCTATGGAAATACAAGTCCACCCAGACAGCACCCCGTGTGTCTAGGTAAGCCTTATACAACTTAACGCCAGAGGCTGCCCGCTAACGACTGTTCCACCTCAACAGCGATACATCTCATCAGAGCGCAGCACACCTTGAGACGGGAGGGTGGGGGGGAGATGGCAGGGGGGGGGGGGAGGGTTCATAAAGGTTATTTCACCCTTGCGATCCAGGCTGTGAAGCCAAAAACCCCTTTCCCTGTGATACGCAACGTTCCACCGTCGCACCGTATGTTGGGCGCTGAAACACGCCCGGAGCTTACGGTGAGAGGGGACTGGCGGCGCTTACCAGTTCCGAGCTCAGGAACCCCGGGGTCGTCTAGCCCGCACCCAGCAAACGAATGCTGAGCCCCTGAGAGCGCCAGAGATACAAACGATGAGGCAGCTGTCCCAGGGCCAGTAGTAACCATTAAGTTATCGTACGCTGCTGCTACAGCTGTTTGTAGCCACGCTGAGCCGACAACAGTGGTTCTTGGGAAAGTTCCTACGGTGCGCGCCTAACTGGGAAGAACATCGACTTGAGAAAAGACAATCAAACATAGCGCATTTGCGATTCAGATGAGAGCATAATGTACTTATCTGGTGAGAGAGAGTTCTTCCCAAGAAGTACAGATTGCACAGACGTCAGCTGCCAGAAATCTTAGAACGCTCTTCAGTTGTTAAACACGAAGATACAAACATTTCAGATTTGCTAAAACGGAGGCTTATAAAAAACGAGAAAACTGACAAGTGACATACGGAAAATAAATTGACCTGGGAGAAAGGGAAAATTCAAATGGGAAGGGAAAAAAATAGTGAACAGAAGGAAGATCGAAGAGAATTATCAGAATTTGGGGATCAAGAAAAAGAAATAAACTGTCCTAGTCTAATTAATGGTGCCAAAAGAACTTCTGCTAAGAAGAAAGAACACATCCCACTTTGGAGTAGCCAACAATATCGCCAGAAAACTCACTAACTGTTTCTCCAACTTGTGCCGTCTCCTTCGTTGTCGTACATGCGTGCGAATTAATCACGCCAGTTAATTCTTAGGCGAGCATATCTCTGGTATCCGATAAGGAGAACACCACAAGGAAGGTGCAGTCCAGTGTTACTTAGCACTTTAAGAGAGTTTGTCACTGTAAGATTTGGTTCCGTAGCCTGCGTATATTCACTAAGAAACACACTTAAACAGTTCTACAGAAGAAGCTGAACCGAAATCAAAATTACTTTTCAAAATGTTGTGTTAATACCCCTGAGTGTTTCAAATTAAATGCTCTTTCGTAATTGTGAGCACATTAGTTCCTCACAAATTAAAGGAGAATTCCGTAAAACCCAGTATTCATAATGAAAATTACCGACTTGCTCGTAAACGTAATCAGAGATATAATCGTTGCTCGCAGAAGCAGTTAACTTTGTTCATACGCCAAATTCCTTTTTCTATAATTGTTTTCCCAGTACTTTTGTTTGTGATAAATCACGGTAGGAATTAACGTTTCCTTTTAAACCGGCTCTTATCACAATGCACGAAAACAGAGAAAAGAGAGCCGAAGCTTTGCAGTCGCAACCTGAACAGCAGAGAGTGAAACAATGAAAAACAATACACATCAGATGACTTAATGTTCTTGGGTTGGGTTGTTTTGGGGAAGGAGACCAGACAGCGAGGTCATCGGTCTCATTGAATTAGGGAAGGACGGGGAAGGAAGTCGGCCGTGCCCTTTCAAAGAACCATCCCGGCATTTGCCTGGAGCGATTTAGGGAAATCACGGAAAACCTAAATCAGGATGGCCGGACGCGGGATTGAACCGTCGTCCTCCCGATTGCGAGGCCAGTGTCTAACCACTGCGCCACCTCGCTCGGTACTTAATGTTCTCTATGCTACATTATTCTTAACTCTTTTGACTTTTTCGGGCTCAGTATTATTCAAACATATATTTTTAAAATATTATTTCCTTATGTTTGCTAATCACTAAGAATCTTAACACCACGTCTTCCATCGAAATAAAAGAGTGTTTACAAACGAGATCACCAAAAACTTCGAAGAGTAATGAAAGGAGGCGACTGGGACACCAGGCTGCAGAGAGCCGAACTCCTTCTTTGAGAGAAAGACTACGGATCAGTGAAACACGTATGTAACATAGCAGCGATGGTGAGGCACGTTAAAATCTTTGACCAGAGAGCCTATAATCGTAGTTAGTCTGCGCTTGACCGCGCGAGTGTTGCGAGCAGTACAGTAGTAGTCGTCGTGGAGTTCGCTAGTAGTCGTCATGTAGAGCAGTACGCTAGTAGTCGTCATGCAGAGCAGTCGGTCAGTAGTAGCAGCCCAGTGCGGTTGTGTGATGTAGTCTGTCGGCAACACTGGTCAAGATGCTGAATGAGGTATATTGTTAATGTAGGTAACCATCAGATAATGTAAAGTTTATTTATTGTAATTAATTTTGAACAAGTGCCCCAATAATAATTTTTATTTCAAAGCAATTTTACAAAAAAAAAATTAATTAATTGAACTAACGATTTCGTTCCACTTCCCTTAAAGAAAAGTTTCAGTTAAATTACAAAAAAAAGGAATATTTTTATTTGCAATGCAGTTCCTCCAAGCCGTGCGCAAGAATAAGAGCAGAAATTTGACTAGCAGTTACAATGAGGTAAGAATTTAATTCTGATTTTTGCACAGGGCCAAAGACCGATATTTCGGTTTAATTGAATTTTCATTGTCACTGAAGTTTCATTAGCACTGAATTGTTTTTCATTATTTTTGTGGGAGCTTACACCAGAGTCAGATTGCGAATTTCACATTTTTGTTGCCTTTGTCAGTACATTTCATTGCAGGGAGGTTATTCTTGGGTCCCATTTATTATTATATTTTTTATTTAAATATTTCTGTGGGGACGATATTGCTTCTTGGCTCCATTTCTATTAAATATTGTTTTTTTAAAATTTTTGTGGGTAGGTTACACTTGGCGACACCCAGTCCAGGATCGTATTTCGTTGAGAGTCTTTTGAACAACAGTCAGATATCTTCTCTTATTTGCTTAAGTACAATTAGGATTTGGCGCTACGCTTTTACTAATCTTGTGACTCTCTTTCTACAGGTCAACGGCAATTCGTTGCTCTATTGTATTTGTGTGTTGCTTTTGCATTTGTGCTTATTGTTTTGTGAATAATTGTGACTATTGTAAAAATGCCGCGAAAGACTGTGAATAGTGTATCGCGAGGTATTACGAACGAAATTACCGGCTCAAACGACTTTACCGATAGGACATGTGACACGCAGTGTAATGATGACAATCCTGCGTTCACTAACAATCAGTGCATTACAACCACTAATGATGACTTTTATCTTAATGAGGAACAAACGAACTCAATTGTCTCGTCTGTTAATTTGACGACAATTGATGACGCGGAGCGGTCTATAGTAATGAGCGCTGCCGAGCTTAACACACCCGATTTAGAAAATCCAAGTAATGTACAGACAAATTTTTCGAATGAGAATGGTCAGTGTAGTGAAAGTACGACGGATCTATTTAATTCCGAAATAGTGTCTGACAGTGTACATCCGACTGATAAACCATTCTGTAAATTACAGAATGACCAAATGGTCATGCAAAACAAGACAATTTCAGATCCACCATTAAATAGCACGGAGAATAGAAATGCTAATTTTGTATCGGATCCACTTAAGGCATTGTTGCTACAAATTCTTGAATCAAACAAACAACAGAGTGAAGATCTCAAACAACACTTAAATGAAAAACTTGACAATAATGACGAAAATCTCAAACAACTTAGTGAACAGGTCAAACAAGATAACGAAAAACTCAAACAATACTTAAATGAAAAATTAGACGACAATTCCAGACAGCTTGGCGAACAAATTAGAGCTCTTGCCGCGGAGTGCCATGACACTAAGAAACAGTTGCGCGTGGAAATTGAGGCTTGTTCACGAAAAAATAGCGAAGGAATTAAGTATGTTGCGCAAGAATTAAGAGAAATGCAAACAGCCGCAACAGAAACACTTAGAGTGGAAATTAGTACAGTCGCTAAACAATGCTCTGAAAAAGCCACACAATTACGGGACGAGTTTAAAGCAATGACGATAGAACTTTCGCGCACAGTGGACGCAAAGATAGACGCGAAATTCGAACAGCAGAACACTCAGATTGACGAACGCTTTAATCTTCACATACAAAACAGTGATACGCGTTTCCGCAAATTTATTCAGGATCAAAATAAAGTCAAACGTCAGGTCATGGAAACAATCACTGCACAAAGACAAGAAGACAAACGTAAAATGTTCGCGAAAGCGAAGACGTATGTAGACAATAATATTACTACAGTGTACGACAAAATTAATACCATAGAACAGTTGAACGCGGAATTACGGGATGAAATTTCTGATCTTAAATCAAAAACAGATACACACACAGTAAATATTCAAACAGTGACAGACAGATTCGAACAATTAGAACTAACACAGGATTGCGATGTCATCAAAGCTGATGTTAAAAAACTGAGCGAAACTACACGTAAGTTGCAAAAACAGATTAATGCGTCCGATTCTAAAACCGATGATCAGGCAAAAATACTGACTGAAAAATATGATGAATTGGCCAGTCGTATTGATGCTATCGAAAGTGCTAATGACAATAAATCAGACGATACTGCACCGGTTTCATTTAACCAAACACCTGAATTTCAAAATTTACAGCAGACAATTAATGAGATCGATTCGTCTAATAACACGTTGCGTAGAAAGTTATCGAGTTTACAACAAGAAGTAATAGATATGAAAAATATTTCAGTTAATAACTCAACACAGCAGACGCCACTTAGCGAACATTTGTCTGACTCACGCAGCGTGTATAATGTGAGCAATTTACAGCAACTACGCGACTTAAAATCCGAAAAGCCACGCGACTTAAAATCTGAAAAGCTACGTAACTTGAAGTACGAAATGACACAGACAAACAAATTCTCACACAAACCCGAACGTGTTCTCAAATTCAGTGACGAGAACGTTGATAATAAGCAGTTTGCATTTGTAAGAAAATGTAAGGAATTTAATAATGACAGAACACAGGTACACGCTTTGAGCTGTATACGACAATTTATTTTTGTACTTTCACCGCTATCACCTGAAATGCAGAAACTAGCTTTGAACCTGATGCGACAATTTGCTATTGTATTTTCATCAGCATTGCCTATAATGCAGAAATTAGAATTAACTTGGATACAACTATTTGCTTTTGAATTTATACCGCAATTGCTTGCAACGCAAAAGCTAAAATTTATTTGCAGTGCGTAAATGACCTCAGGGGATTCATTACGCTTTAATGAATATGTGCCGTAGCGAGCATAGGGCCCTGAGCTGTAGTAGTGCTGTTTCATCTTTAGTTTTCTGCACTGCTGCCTTTTCTTCTACTATCCTTTATATCTATCAAAACTGCTCTTTAACTATTGCTCTACCTAGGATTAAGAATATGTAATGAAAACCGGATATGACAAATCTTTTACCGAATGTGACAATTTTCAGTAGGCACTCCCGTAATGACAACTACCGCCGTAATTTTAATTACAGATAAAATCGTAATCATCAGTATGTATAAAATTTTGAGCAATCGGAACCACATTTTTGTAACAATAGACCTTTACACCACAATAGCATGAAAGTCAGCCGCTTAGCATACGTAACCAACAATGCAGTCTACAAGGTCAACCAAACTTTAATGTTTCGCCGCGTGCACGTATAGTCACAGATCCAACAAATAGTAACGCACGACAGCAAGGAAACAACTACGTACAAAGAAGACAGTATTTCAATTCCTATCGTAATGCACCGTATAGGAATGACTATTACGACAGACGTAAAAACGATGAGCACAATTATCAGCGTACATATAATAACAGTCGGTCTCACCGACAGCAAAATTATACGCAAGAACATATTCTCATGAATGAACCCGACAGTAGGTACCATCCAGAGCGTAACACGTCTGGAAGAAGTAATAGGACAGTTCAAATAGTAGAAATGCCACAGAATACTCCCAATAATAATAACACGTCAGATAGAATCTGACTAGATACTGTACAGATCGCATCTTCCAATAATACAAGCACTACTTCAGACACGCAAAATGTTGTTCACGAAAATGTAATTACTTTTGACGACATACGAGACACTCTTTTACAGGAAAGACCAGTTGTTCAGAAAACTATTTCACATCCTGTTATCGAAATCAAAATTGGTTCATCGGAATTTTCAGCAGTAATCGATTCCGGATCACCTATATCAGTAACAAATGAGGAGACTTTTAATGAGTGCAACAAAGAGAATACCTATCCGACATTACGTTTAGGCAAAACAAAAGTAAAAGGAGCAGTATCGAGTAAAGGAGTAGACGTTAAATTACAGACGCATTTATCATTTTGTATTGGAGGTCATATTTTCCACTCTAATTTTTGGATTGTTCCTTTATTGACAACAGACGTTATTTTAGGTACGAATTTTCTGGTACAACACGACGCAGTTATTGATTTTCAGAATTCTTATTTAATGTTAAAGGATGAAAATATACAATTTGCTATAGAATTTCAGCACTCACTATCTGCGGAAGAGCAAACAATTAATCGCACAGAGGTCATTTCCGCAACACGTAACATAGACTATAATCCCACATTGTTCACGGATACGTACGTACACAACTATAATACTCCAGACGAAGTTGACTACGACGTAATGCAAATGATTTCCGATAAAGTTAGACAAAGCAGTGCAACTACAGACGACGAACGAACGCAATTACACAAAATTCTTTTACAGCAAGCTCCAGTATTTGACAACATTCCTGGTACTATGTCCGGATTTATGTATGAATTTCAAGTCAAACAGCACGATACATTTAAAGCAAAGCATTATCCCATTCCATATATTCACAGAGAACAAGTTAAAAAAGAATTGCAGGATATGCTTGATCAAGGAATTATAGAACCAGCAGTTAGTCCGTACATAAACCCGCTACATATTGTTAAGAAAAAAGATGGCTCACTTCGCCTTGTACTTGATTCACGTCACATTAATGACATTATTATTAATGAAACTGATCGACCACAGACATTAGAGGAACTTCTACAGAAATTTCACGGTACAGCTATTTATTCTACACTAGATTTGAAATCGGGATTTTGGCAAATTCAACTTCATCCAAATTGCAGAAAATATACAGCTTTTCTCTGTTTCGGCGACTGTTATCAACTTTGCAAATTACCGTTCGGCTTAACTATTTCTTCTGCAGCTTTTATTCGCGGTTTGAACACAATACGTCCGACAGAACTTAAGGACAGAATCACGACGTATGTAGACGACATTCTTATCGCAGAAGCTAACTGGTGTGAACACAATATGATTCTTGAACAACTGTTACAAACTTTTCATGCACAAGGACTTACAGTTAATCTTAGTAAATCGCACTTTGGCAAAACTTCTATAAAATTTCTTGGACACGTAATTTCAGCAGAGGGCATTGCGCCTGATCCGGAAAAACTTCAAGCTCTACGTGACATTACTACGACGAAGAAACAATTACGCAGTTTTTTGGGCTTAATTAACTTTTTTCGTAAATTTATTCATCATTCTGCTTTGGACACGCCTAGACTATGCCAATTAACAGGTAAAAACACTATTTGGTCTTGGGATAAGCAAGCACACTCTGAATTTATGAACCTGAAACATGCTTTGTTGAATGCTCCACTTTTATCGCACCCAGATCTTACCAGAAATTTTTCCATTGCCACCAATAGTTCCAACACCGCTTTAGGCGTACATATTTTTCAGGAAATTGAAGAAGATGGTTCAATAGTAATTAAAAACATCGCATTTGCAAGCCGCATTTTGTCACCTGCTGAACGAAATTACTCCGTTACAGAATTGGAAACATTATGTGTTGTATGGGCTTTCACGAGATTTAGGCACTTTCTTGATGGCAGACATACCACCGTCTACACAGACCACAGAGCGATACAATTTTTACTTTCGGCTAAATTCACTCACGACAGATTAAGCAGATGGAAACTTTATTTACAGGAATTTAATTTTACAATAGTTCACATTCCCGGCACACAAAATGTTATAGCAGACGCACTATCGCGTTCTCTCGGCAACAATCAGCAAGACGTAGCAACCAACTTCTGCAAAACAAATTTCAGTGTCATGTACATTCAGCAAGTAGCATTTGAAAATTTTATTTCATCGTCATTACAGGACATAGCACAAGAGCAAAATAAAGACAATGTGTGGAAAGAAATTAAACACCTTTGGCAAGATAGGAATAATGTTACGATTAGAAACCATTACACTGTACGCAATGACATTCTGTTTCGCCGCTCTCATCCTGACAGCAACAATTGGTTATTATGCATTCCTGACGAACTGGTTAACAAATTAATTTGGTACACTCATTTAAGTTACGCACATTACGGAGCACGAAAATGTTTTCTTATACTGAGACAGAACTGTTATTTTACCAACATGGAGAAACGTATACGACGAGTTTTAGCGTCTTGTAAAACTTGCCAGAAAGCTAAGTCAGACACCACTTCACATATTCCTCCATTATATCCCATTGTACCTGTTAAATTAAGACACATGGCCGCTGCAGACATTTTTGGTCCGATTCCCAGAACTAACAGAGGTTTTTGCTACATCTTTGTCGCTGTTGAGCTCACTTCAAAATTTGTTACTTTCACTCCATTACGCAAAGCTACTGCTAAAACTGTTTCGAAAGCATTTGTAAAACATTTTCTATTTCATGTAGGGCATGTGATGAGAGTAATTTCTGACAATGGATCTCAATTTCGTAGTAGCGTATGGACACGCATGTTACGAGCCAGAAACATTTCTCCGATCTATATATCCAAGTACCATGCTTCTTCGAACCCTTGTGAACGGTTAATGAAAGAAATTGGTAAGCTGTGCCGAATATACTGCCACAAAAGACATATTGATTGGGATTCACACATACTCTCATTCCAAGATGTAATTAATTCCATTCCAAATGAATTCACTATGCTATCTCCGTCTGTTATATTGAAAAACGTTGAACCACCAAACAAAATTAAAGAATTAGTAAACTTCCCTAAATGTCGTCGACTAAGACACCACGAAATAATTGACATTGCGCTGAACAACATCAAACGTGCCGCAGAGCGCCGGAGAAGACAGCAAAAACAGGTTTGTAGACGCCGAGACTTTCACGTTGGACAGAAAATATTAGTACGTACACACTATTTATCCAGCAAATTAAAAGGTAAGTGCAGTAAATTTGAACTTCTATACGCAGGTCCATATCGGATTCGCAGCATCCCTCACTCCAATGTTGTACACGTCGAAACCCTGAGAACCAGAAAATCGAAAAGCAATCATCATATCTCAAACATTAAACCGTTTATTGAATGAAGACACTTTATGATTCAACACACTATGATGTCATTTACTAATGCAATTATTTCACCTGACTAATTACTGATGATTATCGTATTTTTTCTTGGCAAGTGCCCGGCAAGGTAAGGTTAGCAGGTCGCTTTTCTTGTCGTTACACATCAAACCGTGCACATTTTCCACTTTTTTTTGTATGTATGATTGTATTCCAGTTTTGTTTGTGTGTATTGTGAAATAGTTAAGATATAACACACATCAGTTGACTTTGACATTCTTTTTGCCCTACGACATCTCAAGATCGTGACTGTTTTACATTTTGCTGCTGCATTGCATTATTCTGTGTACATTTTTGTATCTGAACACTGTCAATGCCTTTGACATATTACGTTTTCTGTCATGTTATGCTGTATGCTTAATTGTGTCACCATTAACCAGTCATTATTTAGTGGGTATATGATTTAAATGCAGGACATTAATCTTTGTTCATCAATTTCAGAAAGAAATGATGCGTGTAAGAAATAAATTCAACAGAAATGGGAATTTCAGCTACGGAATAAACGATAGAAGATGCAATAACTTTATGAGGAAGAGTAAATGGATCAGGATTAACAAGCATTAACACGAATATACTATACTCATCGTAGAATAGCAGTCTTAACTAATTTTTTCTTTCAGAATACAAGGTGATTGATGCAGGCTGTCAGACAGAACTACACATCTTAGTTTTAGTGATGAAATATGCTAGAGATAAGGAATAGTTGTATAATGAGTAATGAAGTGATTTTTTGCAGATGATAATGAATGCTGATGAATAATGATGAAGGATATGCTGTTATGAATAATAAAGTTTTTCTTTACAGGTGATGATAATAATGAAGTTATGATAATGTGGATAATGAAGTGATTGATAATGAAGTTTGTTTCTTTACAGATGAGGATAATGTTGAAGTTATGTATTTATGCTATGTAGTTATTTAAGTATTTGTTGCAGTTTGTTCTGACAGCAGGCGTTATATTGCATAGTAGGATGACGGAAGCTTTTGGAAAGGACAGCTATGGAACACATTTTTATACACATTTCACTACCTGTTAATTCGAAGTTCACTACTTTTCAGCATAGTGTGCGTTTCTTCTTTCAGCTCAATAATCCATTTTGTATTTTTTCCAGGAGAAGCTTTTCATGATACTTACTAAACCTGTTACTTATTATACCTGTTCTAGTACTTGCATTTTTATTTTTTACCCATTTGTGTTTATCATTTATAAATGTGATCACATATACTGCCTTGTTACATAACCTTGCTACAGCTGACTCATGACGAATGACGTTACCTATCCTCATTTGCAGCAATAGGTCAAAAGCAAACAGTGTTATGCCTCACCAATTAATTATCGATCCCAACGCAATGCATTGCTACCAAAAAAAATGTATTACCAGTCCCAAATAGTGATACCAGTTTGAGAAAGTTCTGAGTAATGCTGATCAGCAATGAATAATATGTCACTTGGAAAATGATTAATTAATTATGCTATGCTTTATAATTGGGAAAGAATGTGATTGTTTAATAATGCTTTGTAATTAGAAGAAGGCTAATGATTCTTAATTATGCTTTGTAACTGGAAAAAAATATGATTCTTACTATATTGAAATGACAAATGATGCTATGCTTTGTAATTAGAAGAATGCTAATGATTCTTAATTATGCTTTGTAACTGGAAAATAATATGATTCTTACTATATTGAAATGACAAATGATGCTATGCTTTGTAATTAGAAGAAGGCTAATGATTCTTAATTATGCTTTGTAACTGGAAAAGAATGCGACTGTTTAATAATGCTTTGGAATTAGGAAAAGGCTAATGATTAATACTATTGGAATGACAAATGATTAATTAACTATGCTATACTTTGTAACTGGAAAAGAACGCGATTATTTCATAATGCTTTGTAACTAGGAAAAGAAGGCTACTGATTCTATGTAAAACAATTAATGAACATTTTTCTGTAATACTACATACTTGGTACAGAAATGTTCAATAACTGGGCTATGAATGCCGCAAACTACTAATGAAGACTGTAATTGTCAATATTATGTGACTTAATGTCCTTCAGCTCATGAGCTAACTACCCTGAATTACTGCAATGTCCATTTGTCCTGTTTATCCTTGTGATCATGGAGCACTATATTTGGTTTTGCACTAATTCTACGTTGGTGTGCCTTGTAAGAGCGTGGTGTTGACACGACATGCTGTCCACCACCGTGAGCGATGAAGACGTTATTATGGTCCCACTGTTTGGTGTACCTAGTGTACTGCCAAAATGAGAACATGGAACATTACTACGACAGTTCAGTGTCTTGGCTACACTGATAAATTCTGATGGGAAAAGAACTTCAAATTGTGTCACTTGGTGTTGTACTTCTGTGGAAAGATATGGACTTTCAGAACAGCTGTGTGCAATCTAAAGTGCTACAACCATGATGCAATCCTTCCATTTCCTATCCTAATTCTTGTCACATAGTGAAAATCATTTTTGCTAACATCATTTATGTTCATGGCTATACATTTTTTTTCAATTCGCTGAACCCCAGTGCGAGTACACTTATGTCACTGGTCAACATGATTTTTTGCTATTATGTTTATTTATTGTCAAAATGCTAAAGACATTTTTTTCGATATGTTCTCAAGTACAGTATGTGCACTCTTGTCTTTTATATTGTATATACATTTTTATTTTGAGGGTATGTTCTGAACTACAGTGCATGTGCACTTATGTTAGGTGTTAATGTGTTTTCTACTGAACTTCAGTGCCTGTGCACTTTTCTCATTTTTCAATATGATTTGTACTCATTCTGTATGTTCAATACTTCAGTGTGTATGATTTTTTTTTGCCATTCTGTTTATGCTAAAGAATTTTTTCAGTGCCTGTGCACTTTGTTTTCTGTCAAATAATTTGTATATACAGTTTTCTGATTTACTACTATGTTTTGTACTCACATCCTGTCTTTGTCTGATATATTTTGTACTCGGTGCATGTGCACCATATTTAATTTATGTACTAAATTTGAATATTCTGTAAATTGTAAAAATTTCTTGCGATGGCAAGTCCAAATGACTCACCATCGCTGCCAAATTTTTGCCCCCCCAGTGGAGGGTTATGAAACACGTATGTAACATAGCAGCGATGATGAGGCACGTTAAAATCTTTGACCAGAGAGCCTATAATCGTAGTTAGTCTGCGCTTGACCGCGCGAGTGTCGCGAGCAGTACAGTAGTAGCCGTCGTGGAGTTCGCTAGTAGTCGTCATGTAGAGCAGTACGCTAGTAGTCGTCATGCAGAGCAGTCGGTCAGTAGTAGCAGCCCAGTGCGGTTGTGTGATGTAGTCTGTCGGCAACACTGGTCAAGATGCTGAATGAGGTATATTGTTAATGTAGGTAACCATCAGATAATGTAAAGTTTATTTATTGTAATTAATTTTGAACAAGTGCCCCAATAATAATTTTTATTTCAAAGCAATTTTACAAAAAAAAATTATTTAATTGAACTAACGATTTCGTTCCACTTCCCTTAAAGAAAAGTTTCAGTTAAATTACAAAAAAAAGGAATATTTTTGTTTGCAATGCAGTTCCTCCAAGCCGTGCGCAAGAATAAGAGCAGAAATTTGACTAGCAGTTACAATGAGGTAAGAATTTAATTCTGATTTTTGCACAGGGCCAAAGACCGATATTTCGGTTTAATTGAATTTTCATTGTCACTGAAGTTTCATTAGCACTGAATTGTTTTTCATTATTTTTGTGGGAGCTTACACCAGAGTCAGATTGCGAATTTCACATTTTTGTTGCCTTTGTCAGTACATTTCATTGCAGGGAGGTTATTCTTGGGTCCCATTTATTATTATATTTTTTATTTAAATATTTCTGTGGGGACGATATTGCTTCTTGGCTCCATTTCTATTAAATATTGTTTTTTAAAATTTTTGTGGGGAGGTTACATCAGACAGGACAGCGAAAAAAAAAAGAAAGAGAGCTTCCTAATGGAACAAGCCGACGAGTGTTCTCATGGCAAAACGAAGCTCACACGAACCGCCTAAATACGTTTTCAATAGTACAAACACGGCAGAGAAAGGGGAAACTCGACTTGGTCGTAAAGTTTCCGAAAAAAAAATTGGTTTGGCAGAACATAAAACGGACCAGACAGATGCTTTGGAAACAGGGTGTATACTCGGAGAAGACGTTTTTTTATTAAAGAGCTCAGAAAAGAAGTTTAAGAAATTTAAAGTAGCAAAAATAGCGGGAAGGGATTCGAGGCCAATAATTTCCTCTAAGTAGTTTGTGTCGAATAGTGTAGCAAAATTGAATATGCATATAGGATGTCTCTTCTAACAAGGAAAGACCCTGTCCTACATGCCGAACCCTAGCCTGAAACATTCCACGCAGGAAGAATGCACCGAAAGACGTGCACTGTCCTGCTAAGACACACTGCAAGTATTTTAAGCAGAGTGGTTAAAGTTGTTCATTTTTGGCGCACGGAGAGCCGCTCTAACAGCTACCTGTGCAGCCCTTCCTGTCTCGCACGCGAATCGACGATAAACAGACACAGTAGCAACAAGAGGACATGTTTTGCAGTTCATACCGACAGTTAAACAGTTGCAGAGATGTAGTTGTCACGCAACTGACTAGAAGAGTAAAGAAAATAAAGGTAGTGTATGATGTTACATTACAGAGACTTCCATCAATCGTGACACTAAATTGGTGATATTAAATTCGATTCCTGTAGCACAGTTCTTATGATGACCTTTGAATAAGAATATTTTACTAATAATAAAACATTTCCTTATTTGTTCCCTGTAGTCATCACAAAAATGCAAAGAGTCGATTGGCTGACGAAAACATTTTCCTTACACGAGACACACTTGATATGAGAAAAATTGATGCGTACAGGTACTTCGTAGTGATTATTAGTGTTTTATCTTGATAGAACCGGACCGCAGTAAGAAATGGTCGTGGCCGTTGTTCTGTATATTTTGCTGTGTACCAGGCATACCTGACCAAATTCGTAAAATGTGGTGATGCATACTGACAACGCAGAAATAATTAAAGTTTAACAATACTGTTCCGACGATGCACCTAAAATGAAAAAGAGCTGTCGTAAATTATATTGTCCAACAGTTTTCTGAAATATGTTTCACACCGTTGAAATTTTTTTTATCGAGACGCTGAATCACACTAGTTGCAGGTGGAATCCAAATTATACTTTGTCGCCCTCCTAAAGACAGAGGTGTCAAGCCCAAGAATCCAACAAAAGCAATGAATTATTCTGAAAATGACAAGAAGACGTTTCCGGTGTAACATTCAAAATTATTCTCTCCCATTCTTCCACATTTTGCTACTCGAGTACAATACTTTTACAAATATACAGTCCTTTTTCTGAATTTTGGCCCTAATTGTCTTTATGTTCGTAAAGATAGAGGTAAAGCTGCGGACACAGTAATCTACTGATACTTTTTTTTTTGATGCGGTCCGCCACGAATTCCTCTCCTGTACAACCTGTTCATCTCAGAGTAGCGCTTGCAACCTACGTCCTGAATTACTTGCTAGATTTATTCAAATCTCTGCCTTCCTCTACAGTTTTTGCCCTCTACAACTTCCTCTAGTCAATCCCTCGTGTCATAACAGATGTCCTTCCATCTTGTCCCTTCCTCTTGTCAGTGTTTTCCACATATTCCTTTCCTCTCGATTCTGCGCAAAACCTCCTAGTTCCTTACCTTATCAGTCCACCTAATTTTCACCATTCGTCTGTAGTTCCACATCTCAAATGCTTCGATTCTCTTCTGTTCCTGTTTTCCCACAGTCCACGTTTCACTACCATACAATGTTGTGCTCCAAACGCACATTCTCAGACATTTCTTCCACAATGTTTGATACTACTAGACTTCCCTTGGCAAGGAACGCTCTTTTTTCCTGTGCTAATGTACTTTTGATGTCCTCGTTGTTTTGACCGTCATTGGTTATTTTGCTATCTAGGTAGCAGAATTCTTTAACTTTGTCTGTGACATTATTGTTCATATTTTTTAAAAAATTTTTTGAAAATATTTTATTGAAACTGTTAAAGCAGAAGTAGAGACATCTTGTTTGAAGCGAGATCGATACTGAAACTCTTTGATAAGATTAAAGTGAATGTACATATTAAGAAAAAGGGTGTAGTATTTACTTTTAAATATTGTAAAGATATCTATTTGTTATAATTATTAAATGTAAAAAGGTGCTATAATGTAATTATGTATGTAATAGTTATTGGCACTCACTTAGGGTTGTATGAGATATGTGTAGTATAAAAATGGAGTAGTTCCATCAGGAACGGAAAGCTGTGTAAGCGTAAGAAAAGGTGGGAGCGGAAACGTTTGGCGCGCTTTGGCGGGCACAAACAAAGTCAGTCGGTTGCCAGTAATCTTAGAGGCAGCAAGTACAGCGCCAGCATAGTGTGGAGTGCGCTGTATTGTTGCATCTTGCCTCGGTTGGAAACTATAGTTTATCAAGGCCTGGTATGGGGAGAAAAACGGGCTATTGATTATAAGATGGATCATCGCTATGAAGAGGAAATAAGTCAGACATGGATAACTGCTCTTGGCCGTTCTGATATTAATGCAGTTGTTGCCACCAACGTCACCGTCGCTGATCACAGCTTACAGGGTGTGCCAGGAAGTTGAAATGTGCTTTAAGAATAATAACCACCATCCAAATTAACAATTGTGTCCACCCGGTAATTTATACCGCTCATAAACCAAGCAGGATCCTAACCTGGCACATGAAAATTCCGAGTGACCTGTATTCAGCCAAGACTGTGAAATTTTTAATATATTGTTGGTAAATCAGTGATTAATCAGTGAAATAATTGATGGAAAGAATAACTGAGAATTTCATAATTAACATTGCTATTATTTTCTGTGTTAAAATGATTACGTAAGGTTATGCCAGATTCAGAGACCACGTTAGATAAATTGTTTGCTGCTTTCACATTACGTATTAATGAAACGAAATACTAAGCCGATCATTAATGACGATAAATAGTAACGTTAAACAGTTAATAGTGAATCAATGAAATGTTGAGTACCAAATATGTTGATCTAGAAACCCCCCTGTCCAAATTTACTTTTGTTTTCATGAAATCAGTCTGTTTGATTAAGCAATTTGGTGCTGTAGTTTTGTTTCGAGCGGCTAAACTCTTCTTGTATTGCTGAACCATCTTTTATCTAAATCTGAAGTGAAGTTTGTTTGGCAAGTAGGGAGTTGCAATCTTTTCTGCTGTCCTACTCAGCTTCATTACGTGTGCCTAATTGGACTGGCGAATAATAGTGTACCACCAACCACATACATTGTTATCGACGCAGAATAGTAGTCTAACTACTGTTATTTGCCTTATATCTGAACTAATGACTTATTTGAAGAAACGAGTTAAAGTCTGATGCTTATTCCTTAGGTTAACAGACACGGTTATTACACTTGTTTTTGTGGTTTTGCTGTCCGGATAGGTAACTGCATTTCTGTTTGTTACGTTGCTTGTTATTAACTGTGTAGTATAAGAATATTACAGTTGGCTTTGCATGACAGTATGTTTTGTAAATCAAATCGGAGAATACAAAATACATGCAGGTATTACATCTGGTTCTACATATCAGGACAATAAATAACACACAGAAAATAAGGAGGAATATTACACTTCCACTTCGTGACCATCAGCCATGATGTTAAGCTTCTCTCTGTCCTCATTTCTTCTACTTCTCATTACTTTCGTCTTTCTTCGAATTACTCTCAGTCCATATTCTCTACTCATTAGACTGTTCATTCCGTTCAGCAGATCCTGTAATTCTTCACCTTCATTCAAGACAGCAATGTCATCAGCAAATCGTACCATTGATAAACCTTTACCTTGAATTTTAATCCCACTCCTGAACCTTTCTTTTATTTACTTTCCTATATGCTGATTCAGTCTTTCCGACAGTCATTTCTTTTTCGGTTTTTCCACATTTCTCATGAAACCATTTCGTCTTTGCTTCCCTGCACTTCCTATTTATTTCATTCTTCAGTGATTTGTAATTTTGTGTTCCTGAATTTTCCTGAACATTTTTGTACTTACTGTAGCATTACTTCTGTTACCCTTGGGTCTCTTCGCATTACCTTCTTTGTACCTATGTTTTTGTTTCCAGTTTCTGTGATTGCGCATTCCTCTTAAATTGTTTTGCCTACTGAGCTATTTCTTATTGCTTTATCTGTAGCCTTAGAGAACTTTAAGCCTATCTTGTCATTCCCTAGTACTTCAGCATCCCACTTCTTTGTGTATTGGTTCTTCCTGACTAACCTATTAAATTTCATCCTACTCTTCATCACTAGTACATTGTGATCTGAGTCTGTATCTGCTCCTGCGTACGTCTTACAATCCATTATCTGATTTCGTAATCTCTGTCTGACTGTAATGTAATGCATCTGAAATCTTCCCATGTCACTTAGCCTTTTATTTATACTTACTGCTGGTATTGTCTTATACGAATGTGTCATGGCACTCGTAACTGCACAAGCGACTCTGTGATAAAGTGCGGTTTTCACGAAATCTGACTGACTGGCTTTACACGCAGCCTTTAATGGATAACAAGCAGCTTCGTCTTTATGTTGACTACGAACTTCTCTTCGTAATTTTGCGACTTCCTTTCCTATATAATTTACGGGATCTCTTTAACCAGCCAAAGAAGCCTCGATATCGGTAGCTGTTCTAAATCCTTCGAATATATTTTTTTCAAATTTTTGCGATTTTATTTTGGCGCATATTTCGTACTTATTGTAAGTCTTTCATCCGTTTATACAATTCATGTTCAGATTTTACAAAACGAAATCGACTTTGCTCCTTTGCTCAAGTTTGAGCGTTTCTCCATCCTTCATTTAACGAAAAAATTTACAGCCTTCTCTTTCTCATGATAGCTATTATTGCACGTGGTTTCTTTGGGCTTGGAAGGTAGTCTGCATTTGTTCCGAAGCTGAATTAGGGCAATAACCATCGTTCGAGTCACATTTCACGGAGTCGTCCGAGTTATTCCCTGTGTCTTCTAATGTTTCTGACAGTTTCTAACGATATATCGACATTACTGGAAAAAATGTCCCAGAAATTGACTAATAAATAAGAACGTGTATAGGTGATATCTATTGCACAGAGGTACGACGTTCTTCATATCTTATTTTTGCAAGGGTGAGCACATTAACCGGATTCCACATTACTGCGGAACTCTGGAAGCTGCACAAAGACAGATGATATTAGTACTTTTATTCCAAGAAATCACAAGGAAAATTAACTCAGTTTTATCTCCGTTGTTGGCACTTATTGAGAACACAAAGGCAGCTGCTCATTACTATGGCGGCTCGACCACGCAGAGGTTCGAGTCCTTCGTCTGGCATGTGTGTGTGTGTTTGTCCTTGGGATAATTTGGGTTAAGTAGTGTGTAAGCTTAGGACTTTTTTTAAAAAAAATGGCTCTGAGCACTATGCGACTTAACTTCTGAGGTCATCAGTCCCCTAGAACTTAGAACTACTTAAGTCTAACTAACCTAAGGACATCACACACATCCATGCCCGAGGCAGGATTCGAACCTGCGACCGTAGCAGTCGCGCGGTTCCAGACTGTAGCGTCTAGAACTGCTCGGCCACACCGGCCGGCTGTAACCTTAGGGACTGATGACCTTGGTAGTTAAGTCCAATAAGATTTCACACACATTTGAACATTTTTTCATTACTATGTATGTTAAATGGGTTGAAAATTCGAGTGAATAGTAACTGTGGACAATTGTGCCAGATAAACTATCGACAGAAAACTAACATCAGCGTTGTGCCATGTCATCTGTTTACCAATATCTACATCTACATCTACATCTATACTCCGCGAGCCACCTTACGGTGTGTGGCGGAGGGTACTTATTGTACCACTATCTGATCCCCCCCCTTCCCTGTTCCATTCACGAATTGTGCGTGGGAAGAACGACTGCTTGTAAGTCTCCGTATTTGCTCTAATTTCTCGGATCTTTTCGTTGTGATCATTACGCGAGATATATGTGGGCGGTAGTAATATGTTGCCCATCTCTTCCCGGAATGTGCTCTCTCGTAATTTCGATAATAAACCTCTCCGTATTGCGTAACGCCTTTCTTGAAGTGTCCGCCACTGGAGCTTGTTCAGCATCTCCGTAACGCTCTCGCGCTGACTAAATGTCCCCATGACGAATTGCGCTGCTTTTCGCTGGATCATGTCTATCTCTTCTATTAATCCAACCTGGTAAGGGTCCCATACTGATGAGCAATACTCAAGAATCGGACGAACAAGCGTTTTGTAAGCTACTTCTTTCGTCGATGAGTCACATTTTCTTAGAATTCTTCCTATGAATCTCAACTTGGCGCCTGCTTTTCCCACTATTTGTTTTATGTGATCATTCCACTTCAGATCGCTCCGGATAGTAACTCCTAAGTATTTTACGGTCGTTACCGCTTCCAATGATTTACCACCTATGGCATAATCGTACTGGAATGGATTTCTGCCCCTATGTATGCGCATTATATTACATTTATCTACGTTTAGGGAAAGCTGCCAGCTGTCGCACCATGCATTAATCCTCTGCAGGTCCTCCTGGAGTACGTACGAGTCTTCTGATGTTGCTACTTTCTTGTAGACAACCGTGTCATCTGCAAATAGCCTCACGGAGCTATCGATGTTGTCAACTAAGTCATTTATGTATATTGTAAACAATAAAGGTCCTATCACGCTTCCCTGCGGTACTCCCGAAATTACCTCTACATCTGCAGATTTTGAACCGTTAAGAATGACATGTTGTGTTCTTTCTTCTAGGAAATCCTGAATCCAATCACAAACCTGGTCCGATATTCCGTAAGCTCGTATTTTTTTCACTAAACGTAAGTGCGGAACCGTATCAAATGCCTTCCTGAAGTCCAGGAATACGGCATCAATCTGCTCGCCAGTGTCTACGGCACTGTGAATTTCTTGGGCAAATAGGGCGAGCTGAGTTTGACATGATCTCTGTTTGCGGAATCCATGTTGGTTATGATGAAGGAGATTTGTATTATCTAAGAACGTCATAATACGAGAACACAAAACATGTTCCATTATTCTACAACAGATTGACGTAAGCGAAATAGGCCTATAATTATTCGCATCTGATTTATGACCCTTCTTGAAAATGGGAACGACCTGCGCTTTCTTCCAGTCGCTAGGTACTTTACGTTCTTCCAGCGATCTACGATAAATTGCTGATAGAAAGGGGGCAAGTTCTTTAGCATAATCTCTGTAGAATCTTAAGGGTATCTCGTCTGGTCCGGATGCTTTTCCGCTACTAAGTGATAGCAGTTGTTGTTCAATTCCGATATCGTTTATTTCAATATTTTCCATTTTGGCGTCCGTGCGACGGCTGAAGTCAGGGACCGTGTTACGATTTTCCGCAGTGAAACAGTTTCGGAACACTGAATTCAGTATTTCTGCCTTTCTTCGGTCGTCCTCTGTTTCGGTGCCATCGTGGTCAATGAGTGACTGAATAGGGGATTTAGATCCGCTTACCGATTTTACATATGACCAAAACTTTTTAGGGTTCTTGTTTAGATTGTTTGCCAATGTTTTATGTTCGAATTCGTTGAATGCTTCTCTCATTGCTCTCTTTACGCTCTTTTTCGCTTCGTTCAGCTTTTCCTTATCAGCTATGATTCGACTACTCTTAAACCTATGATGAAGCTTTCTTTGTTTCCGTAGTACCTTTCGTGCTGTCGGCCAAGGCCATGTGACTGCCACGTGACGCATGTGCTGCTTGTGACAATTGCGTCAGGTGTGTACATTTCAACAGTCGCCTAACGACCTACGAATTCGGCAAATTTCTACATTTTAGAAAATAGTTGCAATGTGTCTTAGCGCTTAAAAAATTGACATTATGTTTTTTTTGATGTATTCTTCCTGTATAAATTTTTTTGGGATTTCCACGTGTCGGACTGGGAAGTTCCCTTGTAAGAATTGTGTTTCGGAACGCATTTACAATTTAATTTTTGCAGTGTGTAGCTGGAGTCAGTTCAAACAAATACTGTTCATCATGTTTTTCATGTGACATGGAGCGTCGACAGAAAGGGTCAGTTGATTTCCTGTTACGAACAAAAGATTTTTAGAGCGGAATTGTACGTGGCCATTCGATTGAGCAGTCCCAAATTAGTCTAGTGAGATATTTGTTTTATCGATGTGTATTAACAGGGGCAGTAAAACCCGAAAAATAACTGTTACTCCAGCAGCGAATGAACAGCGCTGCTGCATGGTGGCAGCAGAAAGCGCGGGCCTGCATGGCGATGTCGGCGCTGGTATACTGATTATTCTTCACGTTCTACTGTACCTGTTGATACAGGTCGATAAAACGAATATCTCTCTAGACTAATTTGAGACCGCTCAATAGAATGAGCTCTTAAAATTCCGCTTTAAAAATAATTTTGTTCGTAGCGGGAAATCAACTGACTTTTTCTGTCGACACTTGGTATCACGTGAATTACATGATGAGCAGTATTTGTTGGAACTGACTCCAGCTACACACTGCAAAAATTGAATTGTAAATATATTTCGAAACACCAGAGAAATTGCTCGTAATGAAACATAAGTGACACACTCTGTATACACGTAATGTGACCACAGTGAACTCAAATAACATTCAGGGTGCAACAAATGTAGAAGCGCTTAAAGACTTCCTATGTCAGCTGTATACAGCTTGTTTGCAGGAAGTTAACATGAGAAGCTTTTACTTTTCGGGGTACAAAGTAATTTTAATTATAGTTCATGAAAAAGCGAGTGGAACCATAGTACCTGCCAAAGAAGGGATTGAGTTGAATCGGAGAGCAGAATTAGCTGAAAAATTTTTAATGCAACTTTTATAAATTTTTACGCTCTTTCAGGGAAGATACGGCAAATTCTTTCAAAAGAACATCTTATTTCTGCCCTAAGAAAACCCTGCAGAAGTTTTAACTGGAGGAGACTGATTTTGTGTTTCAAACAAAAAGGATCACCAGTTAAATTTTAATGAGTCCCGAGAACTCGAGTCACCGGTTAAAAACATGAAGTGGAAAGACGCTTGAGAGATGAAGCACCCCACGATTGTAGGATTTACATGCATTAGCAGTAGCTTACAGTCTAGGACTGACACAAAAAAGTAAGCAGATCCGAAGTGATACCTGTATCTTCTATGACTCCCTGCAAGTGAAACACAAAATTAAAACTAAGGAGACAAAAGACATACTGTGGTCACCCATTATCGAAACTAAACGGAAATACGCTCGTAGAAGATGTCCTAGCTTTACGAATACGAGAGACTTGGCAGACTGTCCTAAGACTGCGGAACAGTGAAGAATAGTGGACTTTGGGTGCAAAGAATATATTAACAGCAACGTTGAATATCCATGGGGAAAGAGAGAAGGAGCTGGTCAAGAGACACGATGGATTTCCACTACTCTTGTCTACGAAACCTTTATGAGCAACCAATGCCTCTAGAGTTCTTCATAAATGTCGGTAAAGCCAAAATGATAAGGATCAAGATGTCGCAGCTGGTTAATTTAAACATAAAATCCCACCCCAGAAAAATTGTGGAACAAGAAACTAGCTCCATCTAACACTCAATACACCATTCAAGAAACGGAATAAGGAATTTCATCATCAGTCTTAGAACAGAGGATGAAACTCTGATAGAACAAAAAGATATTTTAGACGAAGCACATACATTTTACGACTAACTACATTCTGAAAATGGCATTAAAGAGTATTCAGCAAACATTTATTACAGAACTCTGGAATGGAGAATAGCTTGACAGAAGAGGAAATTTGAAATTTCACTTCATAAATTACAGATGAAGAGGTGCTGGATGTTATTATATCTCCGCCTTCCAAAATGTCTCCTGGCGCTGACGGCCTGTCCCTAGAATTTTATAGAGCATTTGGACTCATAATAGGCAAGAAATTCACCACAGATGTAAAAGAGTCCCTCAAAGTGGACATTGTTCCGGCTGCTTTCAAAGAGAGTGTAACAGCACTACTTCCAAAAGAAAGGAACGCAGAGCTAAAAGACCTCAGCAAAGTGAGGCCAGTCCGCTTAATGAACTGAGATTACAAAAGAACAGCACGGGTCATCAGAGAAAGACTCAGAGAAAGACTCACACCAGTTCTAGAAAAGTGATTCGATGCTACTCGACTTGCCTCCCTAGGGCAGGATATTTAAGCCAGTATGAAAATGCAAAGACTTGATACCTATTTTCTCTGTGTTATCAGCAAATGAAAGCCTTGCCATAGAGTTTACAAAGACGTTTGACTGGGTTAACGACGGATATCTTTATAAAACTTAGACGCATATGGGTTTTCTTCTAAACAGTTAACTGCTTTAATGAAGATCGTAAGAGGCATAAAAACTAGGATTTCGAGTAATGGGCAATATACCAACGACATCACGATCTCTAATAGACATACTTTAAATAGTTTCAGTACCCAATCTCTTAACAATTACAAATGCCAAGCTGTGGAGGGTATAACAATATCCGGAACGGAAAAAGCAATAAACGCATATACTGACGACACTGGAGTCATAGTAAGGGGCAATGGAAACTCTGCACAGCTAATGTGTAGGAAGTTTACATCTTTACTGTAACGCAACTAGGGTGAAAATAGACAAAAGGAAAGGTCACTTTGAAAGCTAAAGGATTTCAGTAATATACACTCCTGGAAATTGAAATAAGAACACCGTGAATTCATTGTCCCAGGAAGGGGAAACTTTATTGACACATTCCTGGGGTCAGATACATCACATGATCACACTGACAGAACCACAGGCACATAGACACAGGCAACAGAGCATGCACAATGTCGGCACTAGTACAGTGTATATCCACCTTTCGCAGCAATGCAGGCTGCTATTCTCCCATGGAGACGATCGTAGAGATGCTGGATGTAGTCCTGTGGAACGGCTTGCCATGCCATTTCCACCTGGCGCCTCAGTTGGACCAGCGTTCGTGCTGGACGTGCAGACCGCGTGAGACGACGCTTCATCCAGTCCCAAACATGCTCCATGGGGGACAGATCCGGAGATCTTGCTGGCCAGGGTAGTTGACTTACACCTTCTAGAGCACGTTGGGTGGCACGGGATACATGCGGACGTGCATTGTCCTGTTGGAACAGCAAGTTCCCTTGCCGGTCTAGGAATGGTAGAACGATGGGTTCGATGACGGTTTGGATGTACCGTGCACTATTCAGTGTCCCCTCGACGATCACCAGTGGTGTACGGCCAGTGTAGGAGATCGCTCCCCACACCATGATGCCGGGTGTTGGCCCTGTGTGCCTCGGTCGTATGCAGTCCTGATTGTGGCGCTCACCTGCACGGCGCCAAACACGCATACGACCATCATTGGCACCAAGGCAGAAGCGACTCTCATCGCTGAAGACGACACGTCTCCATTCGTCCCTCCATTCACGCCTGTCGCGACACCACTGGAGGCGGGCTGCACGATGTTGGGGCGTGAGCGGAAGACGGCCTAACGGTGTGCGGGACCGTAGCCCAGCTTCATGGAGACGGTTGCGAATGGTCCTCGCCGATACCCCAGGAGCAACAGTGTCCCTAATTTGCTGGGAAGTGGCGGTGCGGTCCCCTACGGCACTGCGTAGGATCCTACGGTCTTGGCGTGCATCCGTGCGTCGCTGCGGTCCGGTCCCAGGTCGACGGGCACGTGCACCTTCCGCCGACCACTGGCGACAACATCGATGTACTGTGGAGACCTCACGCCCCACGTGTTGAGCAATTCGGCGGTACGTCCACCTGGCCTCCCGCATGCCCACTATACGCCCTCGCTCAAAGTCCGTCAACTGCACATACGGTTCACGTCCACGCTGTCGCGGCATGCTACTAGTGTTAAAGACTGCGATGGAGCTCCGTATGCCACGGCAAACTGGCTGACACTGACGGCGGCGGTGCACAAATGCTGCGCAGCTAGCGCCATTCGACGGCCAACACCGCGGTTCCTGGTGTGTCCGCTTTGCCGTGCGTGTGATCATTGCTTGTACAGCCCTCTCGCAGTGTCCGGAGCAAGTATGGTGGGTCTGACACACCGGTGTCAATGTGTTCTTTTTTCCATTTCCAGGAGTGTATACCTGGCGTGAGAAAACCGAATGGAACAGCAACTGCCTTGAGTGTGACTTTTTACATTGCACACATTTAGAACAGTAGCCTCCAATCAAAGACAGGTGCTAGACCAAATCAGAGGCATCCTAATATTAAAGCAAATGTCAAGCAAAGAACAGAACTCTTAAACTGTGCAATTCTTCCATAAACTACACATTATGTAGGTCAGATTTTATCCTTGTTCAAGAAAACAACAAAAGCTGTCATGAGCACAATCTGTAGATATGACTAGCAGGGTGATACTTTTGAGTGTCAGGGTTCCCAACTAGCTTAAAACGTGATGAAAAAGTCTAGCAGTGAAAGAAATTTGCAAAAAATGCAGCCCTATTACTGAAAAGAGCACTGCAATTCATTGAGAACGATGCAGACAGCATGACAGCCAATTTATTTAAAATGCTCAAATCCGAAACCGCGCAACCACCTGTAAATAGAAGCAGAATACACTACAAGTACAAACACATAACAGAATCATGAAATTTACTGTTGAAAATTTTGGCACTCTCTTGTCATACAGCTGACGGGCGTGGGATGTTAATGACTGTACAAGCTTCACTTTGTTACATTGTCTAGAGAGCTACATGCTAGGTTAATTACTCTAAAACTTTCTTGGCGTTTGTACTTCTTGTTCTCGTCAACTTCGCCCCATCTGCTGGTGCATTTGCTTGTGGTGATACTAGTATTAATGGTGTTTGTATGTTGCACGGGAGCTAATAGGCACTTCGAAATCATTACTGTACTGAACTGAAGAGGGAACGCAGAAGAAGGCGTTGCTGTGGTGTCCAGTGTACCTCCGAGTGGAACCAAGTTCACAAAAAATTCAAAAGAAAAGAAAGAAGCGAACAAGACGTACCCCATCGTTCTGTTTAATCTTCTATACACCACTGGACAGAGGTATCTAGGTACGTTATGTCTTTTTAAAACAGTTGGCCAGTTAATTTAAAGTATGCATTTTACCTATACCTTGTTTACAGCCGGCCGCTGTGCCCGAGCGATTCTGGTCGCTTCAGTCCAGAACCGCGCTGCTGTTACGGTCGCAGGTTCCAATCCTGCCTCGGGCATGGATGTGTGCTGTCCTTAGGTTAGTTAGGTTTAAGAAGTTCTAAGTCTAGGGGACTGATGACCTCACATGTTAAGTCCCATAGTGCTTACAGCCATTTTTGAACCCTGTTTAGAGTTCTGCTGCATTTTAGTGTGCTCGCCTCTTGTGCTACTATCGCACTACGTGTTTGTTTGTCTCCCTCTATGCATTTACTGTCTATATCACCGGCTGTAGACAGTTTTAACTGTTACTTCCTGTAACTGAGCATTTAACTTAATTTAGTTGCTCAAGGCGGTTCTATTTTAATTTCACTGACCTGCTGGAACGTGATCTTTTGCCGTAATATCTAGTAGTGCTCGCAGTTAATTTTATAACTTTGATAATCTGAACTGGTGCTAAGCTTTGTTATTCACAGCCGTTGACATCAAATCCTTTTGCTGAAGCTATTTGTGAAAATCTGTGGTAGCGCCATCAAGAGGTGGCTATTGGTATGCACTGAAGCGCGAAAGAAACTGGTATAGGCATGCGTATTCAAATACAGAGATATGTAAACAGGCACAATACTCCACTGCTGTCGGCAATGCATATATAAGGCAATAAGTGTGTGGCGCATTTGTTAGACCGTTTACTGCTGCTACAGTGGCAGGTTTTCAAGGTTTATGGGAGTTTGAAAGTAGTGTTAGAGTCGGGGCACGAGCTATGGGTCGCAGCGTTTTTGAGGTAGCTATGAAGTAGTGACTTTCCCGTACGACCATTTCAAGAGTGTACCGTGAATATCAGGAATCTGGTAAAACATCAGATCTCCTACACCGATGCGCCCGGAATAAGCCCCTGCAAGAAAGGGACCAACGACGACTGAACAGAATCGTTCAACGTGACAGAAGTGCAACCCTTCCGCAAATGGCTGCAGATTTCAGTGCTCGGCCGTCAACAAGTGTCAGCGTGCGAACAGTTCATCGAAACATCATCGATATGGACCTTTGGAACCGAAGGCGCACTCATGTACCCTACTTTTGATGATTGCACGACACCAAGCTTTACGCCTCGCCTGGACCCGCAAACCACGAAATTGAACTGTTCATGACAGGAAACATGTTGCCTGGTCGCACGAGTGTCGTTTCAAATTATATCGAGCGGATCAGCGTGTACGGGTATGGAGACAACCTCATGAATCCATGGACCCTGCATGTAAGCAGAAGACTGTTCAAGCTGGTGGACGCTCTGTAATGGCGTGGGGCGTGTACAGTTGGAGTGATATGGGGCCCATGATATGGCTAGACACGACTGACTGGTGACACGTATGTAAGCATTCTGTCTGATTACCTGCATCCATTCATGTCCATTTTGCATTCTGACGGGCAATTCCAGCAGGACAATGCCTCACCCCACACGTCTAGAATTCCTACAGAGTGGTTCCAGGAACGCTCTTCGCAGAAGAGCTTCTGCGAAGTTTGGAAGTAGGAGACGAGGTAATGGCAGAATTGAAGCTGCGAGGACGGGTCGTGAGTCGTGCTTGGGTACCTCAAATGGTAGAGCACTTTACCGCCAAAGGCAAAGGTCCGGAGTTCGTGTCTCGGTCCGGCACATAGTTTTAATCTGCCAGGAAGTTTCATATCAGCGCACACGCCGCTGCAGAGTGAAAATCTCGTCTGTGAACACTCTTCTGTGTTTAAACAACTCCGCTGGCAACCAAACGCCCCAGACACCCACGTTATTGAGCGTATCTGGGATGCCTTGCAACGTGCTGTTCAGAAGAGATCTTCACACCCTCTTAGTTTTACGGATTTAGGGACAGCCATGTAGGATTCATGGTGTCAGTTCCCTCCAGCTCTACTTCAGAAATTAGTCGAGTCCATGCCACGTCGTGTTGCGGCACTTCTGCGCGCTTGTGGAGGCCGTACACGATATTAGGCACGTGTACCAGTTTCTTTGGCTTTTAAATGTACTACTGCATTTGCCAACAGCAGAGTGTTTTGAAATTTTCGCATTTACAGGGGGCTCCGCTTGTACCTAAGTTCAGTATTCTGTGTATGTTTAACATTTTGAGAGGCCCACTTGTTATAGATATTTGACCGGGCCGGCCGGTGTGGCCGAGTGGTTCTAGGGGCTTCAGTCAGGAACAAAGCGACCACTACGGTCGCAGATTCGAATCTTGCCTCGGGCATGGATGTGTGTGATGTCCTTAGGTTAGTTAGGTTTAAGTAGCTCTAAGTTCTAGGGGACTGATGACCTCAGATGTTAAGTCCCATAGTGCTCAGAGACATTTGAACCATATTTGATGGGTCGTGGGCCTTGAAAGTAATTATTTGAATAAGTGAATCAGATTTCCTGAAAGTATTGCAAAATCGTCTGGGGAAACCAGGCAGTTTATCTTAATTCCAATTTTCTTTCCCGTCTAGAATCTATTTTGTGGTATTTCAGCTCGAAATTCCAGATCCTTACGATTTTTTCTAGAAGTCAGTTAAACAGTAAAAGTGATAAACCATCCACTTACCTAACACCAGTTTTTATTTCAAATGGGTGAAATAGTTCTCCCATAAATTTAACCTTAGGTATCATATTTGTTAGGGTTGTATGAATTACTTTTACCAATTTTCTTTCGACACCAAATTGTCTAATGATTTTATCTTTTGTTTGTTCGTCTACTTAATTAAATGCTTTTTGAAATCAATAAACAGTACTGTTGTAGGATTGCTGATTAACATTCTGTGAGGAATTATTGATTTTAAGTGAAAAATGTGTTCTGTGCAGGATCTTCTCTCTCTCGGAAACCTCTCTGATATTCTCCCAGTTGTTTGTCTAAAGTTTCTACAATTATGGCCAGGAGAGTTTTTTAATACTATTACTTATGTCACTAGCGGAAGTGACACTCCTCTGTAATTGTTCACATTTTGTGTGTCTCCTTTTTTATGTAGCGGATGGCTTAACGCTATTTTCCACTGTTCTTGAATCTTCTTAGATTTCCAGATGTGCTCAAAAAATCATTTATAATTTTTGTTCTTCCTCTTCTTCTTCTTCTTCTTATTATTAGTAGTAGTAGAAGCAGTAGTAGTATAGTTATCGCTCGACCTGAAGCTCTTGGTCACAATTGTGTTGACTCGTTTTGTATTTTATTTTAGGAGCTGCCATAACCGTGCAGTTATTCTGTGCTTTTAAAATTTTGAAAATTCTGCTTCAATGTTTTTGAGTTAACTTTATGTTTAAAGATCATCGACTCTTCCTGCTTAATCGTTTGTTGTTAAGAGATTATCATTTATAGAAATGCGATTTAAATTGCCGAGCACTTTACCACTCGCCAACCAACTCTCTACCGCTTCAAAGGTAACGTTGGCAGTATGTCGAAAATTCTGCATCAGAAACAGGATCCAGGCTGAAGGACTAAATAACACCGATATGAGAGAATGAAGAAGCGTGCTAAAGTAGAAAACTGCTGTTGAAGGGGAAGTACAGGGGCGACTTCGTGGGTCCCGCAGCAACAACGGCAGCTGTGAGGACCTCGACAGAATCCTCTAACAGCATTGCCTATAGAGACAAAATGCTACAGTATAAATAGAGGTAAGGAGACAACAAAATCAAAATAACAGTATTGAGAAATAACAGCATTGTGTGTCCTATTTTTTCCAATTTTCACTGTTTTTAAGACGGGTTCGGATTATTTATTTGGTTAAAGGAAGCGTATTAAAAAAATAAAAAGTAAATATTTTGTGTACTACATGTGCAAGCAATAGTCACAGGAATTGCAACGAGTTTAAAAACATTTCTTTCCAAGAAGACAGATTTTAATCGCGAGAAGCGCCACTTAAAAAAATTTAGTTTTATGTTATGCTAAATATATACCTGTAATAGGAAGCACTTTGAGTAAATTTCCTTCTTGCTGCGTAGAAATTGTTGTAATTCTTAGAAGAAAATTACTTTTAGTTTTTATGAATATGACAGCTGAAGCTAGCCGAAGAAGACTCAGATGGAGAGCATCAGGTAAGGCCATGAGGAGAAGTTGGAGATCCTGTAAAATGAAAAAAAGGGAACAACAACAAAAGGTTGAATACGAATCTAAGGTCCCCCCGTTCGATTCCCAGTGAATTGTAGGATTTTTTTTCTGTCTCTTTCCATTCTTTCACCTCTGCAGTATTTGTTAATGTGAAAAGTGATTTAAACTATAGGTCTTCCTGTAACAGACAGGGTAGAAGGAAGGCAAGGGCAAACCGCCACAAATAGGACCGTGCCGGGTAAAGCGTATTCAGATTGGAAACAACCTTACTTTCTTTTACTCATTATTGTAGTGAGGAGTACAGCATTCACTGCCAGATACAATCTTCTTTATACGACTTTGTGAAATATGATTTGTATTTATTTTAAATTTGTTTACCTAAAAGAAAAAAGGAAAGTATGTGGCGTTCATATTGTGAACGGGCTTCTAACCAGGGTACAGTACAGCCTTTCGATCGCCGCGACACTTGGAGGCGGAGAACAGCGAGTACTTCGTCCCTGTCACCTTTTACCTCAGCAAAAGTCCCCGGTCCTCATTTGATAGCAGGATGAGCGGACATGGGGTCGTCTTTGAGGGACTGGAACGAGGAAAATTCCCCCTCCTACCTGGCCGTGAATCCGGGGCTTCCAGGACCAGAGTCTAGTGCTCAACCTGCTAGATACCACAGCCACCTTGTTTACCAATGTTCTTTTAATAAATCAGTTTAATCTATTATATTTCGTATTTCTTCCCAGTGACTACTGACTATTGCGAAACATAGACACCAAAATATAAAAATACTTCACATGTTGTATTATTTTATTACTAGCTATTTTATTACCATTCAGATATTCCTTCTCTCTCTGTCCCTCTCCACCACCCTCTTTCTCTGTCCATCTAGTCCCCCCCCCCTCCACTCTATGTCCTCCTAGTCTGCTTCTTCCCACTCTCTGTCCACCCTCCCCTGCCCCTCTCCCTGTCCATCTCCTGCCCCCTCTCTGTCAATCTGCTCCTCCCCATCTCCTACTCCCCCCTAGTTCCATATCCTTCTCCCCCTCACTTTGTCAATATCCTGTGCTGCCTCTCTCTGGCCACCTCCTCCTCCCCCCTCTCTCTTCATCTCCTCCCCTTTCCTTTCTCTCGCCTGTTTTCCCCTCTCTCTGTTCATCTCCTCTTCCCTTTCTTCATCCATTTACCTCTCCACTACCTCTGTCAATCTCGTCCTTCTTCTCTCTGTGACTATCTCCCCCTTCCCTCTCGATGTCTGTCCATCTCCTCGTCCTCCTTTCTCCCTCTCTCTGCACATTGTCACAGCCATCCCAGTGGAAGGCTGGTGGTTCATACCCTTAGAGTATTTCTTTACAGATTGTAACTATTATGTGCACCAAATTTGACTGAAATCGTTACAGGGGTTTTACTCGAATACCCACATGTCAAATATATTTCAAGCGTAGTTGTGAATATATTTCACCTGTATATCTAGCGAATTTCGCCCAGAAGTCTTATTTTCACTCAGCTTAATGTTAATGACTTCCTATCTCCTTAACTGTGTGTGGTACAGTGACATAATTTTGCAGGTAGATTCAGTGATGTAAGTGCCTAATGTCTGCGAAATTTGTTGTGAATAGAGTTAGTAATAAGGAAATAATAAATTAAAAAGTCCTGCATGATGCAACAGTTTCTCATGCACCTCAGTGTTTACGACGTCAGATCTCTTGAACTATGAGTCATAGGATGATATATTTTTCTAGGTATATTCAGGGGCATATGTTCAAACTGTCTGCGAAATGCGTTGAAAATACACCTAGTAGCAAATATGTAAGAGAATAAAACGTCATGCATGATGCGGTAGTTTTTTCTCGCATCTTAGCATTTGAAGTTATATCTGCTGAAATATGTGTCGTACAACGATATATTTTTTGTAGGAACATTCAGCTGCGAATGTGGATATCTTCTGCGCAAAGCGTTGCGAATAGAATTAGTAGCAACTAAGTAATAAATTTAAACGTGTTGCACGATGCGGTTGTTTTTCACGCATTTAGTGTGTATGACGTCGTATTTCCTGAACTAAGAGTCGAACAATAAGTTTTCTGGTACATTAATTGGCAGTTTCACTGCATGAACGGTGAAAATGTAGCAAGGGGCAAACTTTCTACCTTTCGTCATGTTGTGGTGATCGTCAGCGAAAAAGTGTTTCGTTAAGTTTTAAAATTATGTGTAAAATTTGTGTCAACTCTCTAAATGCTCCCATTCCCAATACTGGATAACTAAAGCATGGATATTCTCGCGTCGTAGGCTACGCTGCTTTTTCAACCCCATCCCTTTTAATAGGTGGGTGGTTCTTACCTCCACAGTGGTTATTTCCAGATAGTAAACGATGTGCGTACTAACTTTGGTTGAAATCAGTCCGTTGGGTTGGGAACAGATGGGGAACACACATATGTACCTACAAACATACATACATACATATGTACAACGTGGATTTTGTTTTATTACTTTTAATATTTTTCAATAGAATGTCATATTCCAGTTACTGCCATTGCCTTAGTTTTATTTCCGAAATTGGCATGTTATGCTTTACAGAATGCTTTGAATTTTGTGTACAGATAATGAAAAAAATAATTAATGTAGAATAACAAAATTTCTGGAATACATTTCTTTAGGGGCCATATTTAAGTGATTAACATTGCAGGATCACAGGTGAATGTAAGCGCGAGGTTAGCCATTGCAACTGTGAAACGCTAGCACATGAACAACCGATGTAACCACCAGAATGTTGACTATAAATAGACAAATGTGCATGCATAGTGTTGTACGGGTGCCGGATGTCAGTTTGTGGGATGGAGTCCCATGCCTGATGCACTTGGTTGGTCAGTACAGGGACGGTTGTGCTGGCTGTGGATGACGCTGAAGTTGTCTTCCGATGATGTCCCACACATGTTCGACTGGAGACAGATCTGGTGATGGAGCAGGCCAAGACAGCCTGTCGACACGCTATAGAGCATGTTGGGTTACAAAAGCTGTACGTGGGCGAGTAAACGATTTGTAACAGCTCGTTATGTCACTAAAGTGCCAACTGCTGCTCAGATTTCTGCTGCAGATTCAGTAGGAGCACTAGAGCCGTACGCTGAACACGATGGTCTACCCTCTCGGTAATGCCACGAGGCCGTCCCGAGCCCAGTCTCTTACCACCGTACATTCTCGTGACCACCGCTGTCATCAATCATGTACAGCAACTACATTCCTGCCAAGTCGTTCTGCACAGAAACAACATCCGGTTTTTCATAGCCCTATTACACGACCCTGTTCAAACTCAGAAGGGTGTTGATAATAACGTCTTTGTCGCCTTGAGGGTATTCTTGAGCACGTTCAGTCTCATAGGTAACTAACAATCACAACGGTATGCCTTTAAAGCGTGTCTCTAAAGCAAACCCGATTTGCATCCTCAAAGCCGCACTACTAGTGCCATTCTTATGCGACTGGCATTAAATATGAATAGACGTCATCTTTCAGATGTAAAAAGGCGCTTACCAACTGTCGTGTAAGTAATTTTTCTTCTGCCCTTGTTTGTGTGAATCATATACACTTTCAACCATTTGCATTTGATGGTGTGAAAGTTATAATGTTCATAGGATTATGTTTTTCTCAGTTTTTCGGTAAGTTTGATTTTTTACTGTTGTCGGACTATGAAATCGAGTGTATAACTTTTGTTATAATTTGAGAGCGGTCGATATACGAAGGGTGATCAGTGAGTAATGAATACGTTTTCTCTCTCCTTTTTCTGTTAAAAAAATGCGGAGTTTCGACATCGTGGAATATTCCCTCTGGGGGCCCTATAGTATCCAGTAAATGTCGGCGCTATGGGCAGCCTTTGAAATGGCGCCTGTAACAGTGGCTCTCTCCAAGCAGAGAGCTGTCATTGAGTTTCTTGTGGTGGAAAACTAGGGCTTCAAATGGTTCAAATGGCTCTGAGCACTATGGGACTTAACATCTATGGTCATCAGTCCCCTAGAACTTAGAACTACTTAAACCTAACCTAAGGACAGCACACAACACCCAGCCATCACGAGGCAGAGAAAAACTAGGGCTTCGCATATGCTCACAGGCGCATACAGAATGTCTACAGAGGCCTTGCAGTGAACAAAAGCATGGTGGGTCGTTGGAAGAGGTGCCTCTCATCATCGAAACAAGGTCGCACAAACCTATCCTATCTCCCGCATATCGGCCGGTTGCACAGAGCTGTGACTCCTGCAATGTTGGAACGTGCGGACACACTCATTCGAGATGATCGACGGGTAGCAATGAAACACCTCGCTGCTCATTGGACATATATGTTGGTAGAACTTGTAACGCCGGAAATGCATATCCTCCTATTTCCATCTATTGTACTAAAATTTTTTTCCTTATTTTGTTACCCGAAGAATGACATTTCTGTGTCTTTATATATTGTAATTGTTTTACAATTTGTGTATATATATATATATATATATATATATATATATATATATATATGCATTTTGTCGATGTATAATTGGTTTGTTTTGTAAATATTATTTGTATTTTTACGCTGAGTCTTGCCTAGGGAAAACTATGCTATCGAACGATTACATTGATAGGTCGTGTGGAGAACCAAAGTGTTTAGGATTTTTGGTAGGATTAACTCTGCAGCGTGGAGCGCGGGCAGAGAGAGTCTGGCTGGAGTAGGGCGGTGGAGAGGTGTGTCGAGTGACACTCCCGCGAGTTGCCGCGCTTTCGGGGTTTGGCAGCATGTAATTGCCCTCGACTTGCTATGATAATTCCTGGCACGGTGTCGCGGACGGGAAACATTAGCTGGCACACATCAAGAACCCGTTTCGCCTGGTGACCGTGTCGAGAAGAAGGCACGCCAACATCCAGCTTCTGCAACAGCTACGGCCGACAATAAGTGATTGTCGTCACCTCCTCGATCGACGACTTCAAACCTTCAATCAACCAACAAGGAAGACTGAAAGCACGTAAAGTTTTAGAACTGTATGGTAGACCTCAGCTTTTCAAACTGTTCCATTTGCATCACTAAAATACAGCAACTTAGCATGAAGCTTTGTTGCTCATTGTCCCAATTGCATTACCAAGCAGGGTCCCTTCCTTTTCCGAAATGGACTCGAGTGTCGTTGAAATTCAAACGCCAGCATTAAAGTAATATCACTCCATTTCACTGCTTTAATTCCAAAGTTCAGTTAAAGTATTCATAGCTGGCTACAATATTTAGATTGCACAAGCACAAATTAAGAGTGCGAGTTTTGTTACCATATTTTAGCTTATCTGTGACAGCAGCTCAGCTTGGTAAGTACTAAATTTTACTATTGTTAATTGTTTAAATCATTTAATTAAAGTTCAAAGTTAAATCTCTTATTTCTAAATTGCGTAGATTCAAGTAGCCTTTGAGATGATTGTTGAGGTAGCCCAAGACTAACCTTATTTTATTTAGTTTCGTAGTGCTTCTAAAGCAAAGTTCACTATTAATTTCAGTCACTAAATTAACTTTCAAATTTCCAGTTTTATTAATTCTTTTGCTAAGTCAGAGTGTAGCGAAATTTATTACTTCTGACAAACATTCAGTTTTCACACAACACCTATCAACCTTCGGTTGCCACGCTTTTAGTGCTAATTATATGTGCATTGGCCTTTCTTTTTCAGTTATTGTAGTAGTTGTCCATAGGACTGGCGACTGTAATTTACCCCACGTCTCAAATATCTAATTTACGCCAGGTAATCGTTAACGTAACGACCGCACATTTACTTTCTTCATTAACTTTACCCTTTTTCAAAATTAATTTCCACCAATTTCATTTGCATTTTTCCTTTCATCTAGATGTAACCCTTTCCTCCATCTTTACCGAAAGATTAACTTCGGTGACGATTGCTTTTCCCAAATTTCCGGTAGGTACACGCGGTTTAATTTTTCACTGTCATTAAGGTCGATAAGTGAGGGGGAGGTTTCAAACTGACTCACTTGCCCAACTGTTGTGTTACCAAAAGGTGTGTGAGGAACGAAGGACCATCTGTGAGGAATTGTTCGTGCGTTACGAGACTGATAGTCAATGAAACATGGCTTCATCACTTCGAATTGAAAACAAAATGGCAATCCATGAAGTGGTGTTATATCACATCACCTCCGAAAAAAAGTTCAAAGCTGCACCCTCAACAGGTTAAGTCTGGGATTCTGAAGGGATTATTCTGCTTGATGTCCTCCCTCATGATACAACGATCAATTCTGAAATGAATTGTGCTACCTTCATGAAATTAAAATAATGACATCAGCATATTCATAGCCACAGAAATGCAAATGAACTTCTCCTTCTCCATGACAACGCAAGACCTGACACAAGTCTGCACACCCGAGTGGAACTCACAAAACTTCATTGGACTGTTCTTCCTCATCCACTCATAGCCCGGATCTCGCACCTTCCGACTTTCACTTGATTGGTCTAGTGAAGGGTGCACTCAGCAAGAAGTGGTATGTGGGTGATGGGGAGGCTATTAATGCAGGAAGACGTTAGTTAAAAAAATGGCTCTGAGCACTATGGGACTTAATATCTGAGGTCATCAGTCCCCTAGACTTAGAACTACTAAAACCTACTAACCTGAGAACATCACATACATCCATGCCCGAGGCAGGATTCGAACCTGCGACCGTAGCAGCAGCGCGGTTTTGGACTGAAGCGCCTGGAACCGCTCGGCCACAGCGGCCGGCAAGACATTAGTTCCGACGTCGACTAGCGGAGTGGTAGCCTGTGGCCATACAGACACTTTCAGCAAGGTGGCGTAAGGCCGTCGCATTGAACGGAGATTATGTTGAAAATAGGGTTTTGTAGCCAAAAGAGTGGTGAATAATTTGGTACATTGGAATCCTGCAAATCCAGCAAAAAACGTGTTGCATCTCTTATTGGATGCCCATAGCAATAGAAGAGAGAGAGCGCGGAGAGAGAGAGAGAGAGAGAGAGAGAGAGAGAGAGAGAGAGAGAGAGAGAGAGAATACACAAATAACGGCGGCACGTATATCGTTTAATAAATTGGATAACGTTACGGAGATGCTCAACAAGTTGTGATAGAGAGACTTTGTGGGTCGCGGAGAGGTTTCCAATGAAATTCCGAGAACATCAGATACCACATAAGGCTCGTGAATACTCGTCTGCTACTGATGTTGACAGACGGACGCCCGCTGTAACCAGCGGTGTGGTTTGGTTTGCAGTAGACAGAATCTCACATCATGACAGAAGCAGAAGGAAGAGAATCAATTAAGAACCAAGTCAGACCAGGTTACAAATAAAAAAAGACCCCCTACCAACTGTTTAATATTTTCTGACGAGCAGTTTTTACCGGGGAGTTGTGCAGGGACAATGAATCAGCAGCCACACAAAATAACGCCTTGAACAAGTAGTGAAAAAAACATTTTGGCAGAAAAATGCGCATAATTTAGCTCCTGACGGTGTGCCGTCGACATGCGCCAATATGCTGAGGATATATCTCGTAACTTTTCGAACGCTAAACATCCACGCAACAGGCAACTTTCTCGGAAACCTTCTACGTGAAATTTTGTTCCGCCATCTCACAATGTAGAAAGCGTTCATTTAAACGGCTATATGAAGGAAATAGTAAGCAATAGTGTGACCTTAAAGCACATATGAAAGCTGTTCGTTGCTATGCAATATTCTTGAGAGTCTACTGGTGCTACGTAGCTCTTGTGTGTTTCATATACCCTTTGCGTTCTTCGCTTACTTCGGAGAAATCAGGAAGCGAATTCCTTCCTAGCGTTCGTTGCTTTTTGGTATGTTTGTAGCTTCTGTGACGGAGAACTACCCCTTACTTATTAACGGTTTTGGTACTTATTTGACATCTTTTACTCATTAGCATTCACTGCAGTCTTATGTATACGCTTCAGTGATTGATAACATTCGTTTATGTGAAGATCGATTACGGACTTAACGACTGTTACCTGTAGAAAGCGTCACTTCGGTTTGGTCCCTATTTAGGATCTACATTTTAAGTCGTCATGAAACAATACCTAATTACGTACCGGTCCGTAATATGAGGCAAGAGAATTTCAGCTAAGAGCATGTGGTGAATACATAGTGAATCAGAACTAGACCGACAAAGTTTTGGAGGTTCTTCGGGCATATTTTCTGACAGTTTTAAACATGGCTGTTTCTCAGCAACCGTATATAATTTTCAAACATAGGAATTTACAGCCAACAGATTGCAAATAACTGTTTGGTATATTGACCTAAGTGTTGACATCTGCTAAGGGAGTCTTCAACAGAATGAAATTTTGAGAAACCGTAAAATTACACTGCGAGAAACCAACGGTCAGAATTTAGAGAAGCTATGCTCAAGACAAAAATAAAATAGGACACGTTCCAGTCTTCAGCACGTATGCCTAGCTAGGAACATCATGAGATGTTAACAGGCATATGTGCAAAAGATTGGAACGTGTTTTATTTTATTTTTGACTTGGGCATAGCTGCTCTATATTCTGACCACTGCTTTCACGCAATGATGAAGACATCCTTAGCAGGTGTCAAAACGTCGGTAAGTGTACCAAACAGTTACTTACAACCGTTTGGCTGTATAATTCCTATGTTTGAGAAGCCTATTTTCTGAGTATTTTGGTATAAGGGACGTCTGGTCTCCGGTGGCTCGTGAAAGTGTAACACTGCAATTAAGATTTATTCGGTTTGTTACTCTAGTTATCTTTGTTTCGGTGAAAATACCTTCGCAACAATGAACAATCCTGTGACTTCCAATCACTAAAATGTAGAAATGTACCACAGAGTAATACAATAATGTCCAGACAGATGCAAAAGCACTGTGATGTGGACCTTCACCGCTGAAACAGCTCAGCATAGCGTCGCGGTTCCACTCATCCATTACATTTAGAGAATCACCACGAGAGGTGTGTTTCTCCCAACTTTTTATCAGTAAATCTGTCCATACCTCTGTGCATCACTGTTAACTTACAACCAACAATGTCGGAAAACCAAAACCGGGAAAGAACTGATCAGTACTGAAGCAAGCTAGAGGGCGATGAGTGGAATCGAATGGAGTGGGTATTACAGTTATCAACAACAAATACCGTGGGTTAATGCAACAAGTTAAGGAACAAACATATTGCATACACCTGGTATTTTCACATTTATTCAGATATTTTCAATGCAATACGGATACGAAGGGTTATCGAAAAGCCACTAGTCTGTAATGAGCCGCCGAAAACCTCGTGTCCCGTATACCAAAGTACTCAGAAAATGTCCCTGAACAACTCGCGGCGGGCGGTCGTGCTCTCAGTATCCATTAAACACGCTGTGTACTTATCTGGATAGGCTTCAGATTGTCAGCGATTTCATTCTGCAATGGTAGATACTGTGGTTTAGCCAATAAAAGCAGCATTGACGAAAATTCGAATAAATACCTACCATGCAAAGGCCACGTAACTGCAGTCAATGGGCAGCAGCTGAAAGTTATTTATACTATCGTTTGAAAAATGTCTAAGCTTTCCTCTAAGTTGATTTATTGTTTTCAAAACACAGAAAATGGCTATCAAGTCCGTGTTTATATCCCGACTTCAATTATGCAATATTAATGACTGTCTCTGTTATAAGTTCACACCGGAAAGCAACCAGAAGATGTCGAGTCCGATCCGATATTTTGAACGTCCTAAATAGTCACTGACCCACGACTACTTGCAAGCTAATACATTCAGTCGTTCAGTAGGCTTTTCTTAAAAAAGTGCTGGCTGTGATGTCTCTTAATGTACACTCCATGCGGAGTTTATGTACGACTTGAAATGTTCACACGCGAATATCTCCTAAAATAAACCACTCAAAAAGTTCAAAATTTCACTAAATAGTCAACAATGAAATCGCTTTTTGTAGGCGACACGAGAGTCGATCAAACGCGCGAATTTCCTCATTTTGCTGCAAATTTGATCAGCGCGATTTAACGTAGATGTTTACCACAAGACGGCTACGGAGCAACTCTCTCGATTCATAGATATGAGGCACAAAGCCCTACTCAGACGAGCGGGAAATGCTGAAATCTGTTGGGTAGTACGTTAAGCAGCCAATCAGATCATCTCGAGCACTTCATATTGGGGGTATTTCTAATGTCATGTTACTACAAGCAATTTAGAGTAGAAATTTCGTAATTGGGACACTACATAAAATTTAATAAGAAACAAAATACGATTCCTTTCCACAAAATAAATTATTAATAAATTTTATACTCAACGCCCCTTCTGGCTGCCTTTTACAAATACAAGCAGACTCGGACATACGCCACAAATCTCCTATTCCAAGACAACATTATCACGCATATATTTACATAATTTTAATAAAATATGACATTCTGACTATGTATGTCCTCCATTCACTCTCTCAGTCTCTCCAAAAACACCCACGCAATCAAAACACGACGAAATCATAATTTTACAATGTACTTTTGACTAAGTCATAAATCTGTGGTAATGACACTAAAGAAAATTTAAGAAAATTATATTATATGAATTTATTCTCTTAGTTGTAATTTCAGTTCATACTATAGATGAATACATTTCAGTCCCTAACTCGGTTTCACAATGCCAGCACGGTTATTATGTGTTTCAGGTAAAAACTGATATCTCCGAAAGTATTGAAGTCATTGATTTGATACTTTAACAGTATGGTTGTGTTATCCATAGAGTTTGGCATGCTGAGTATGAAAAAGATCGATTAATATTTAAATGCAGTTCTTCAGATTCACAGACAGCAGGTGTAACGTATTGCATGCAGCGTTTGGCAAGTACACGGCTAGCTAGACACAGTTGCCAGTGTCAGCTGTGCCAGTGTGAGAACCAAACTCTGCTCTTCTCTCCGAGGCAAGCTACGCTTTGAATGCAAGATGACAACTATTAATAATTTGCTACGTTACGAGCTTCTCAAGTTTTGTCGGTGGAGTTCTGTTTCACCCTGTACATTCCGCTCTGTCTTGTTTTTCTTTATTGAATTTCAGTGCCCCATATGGGGTGGGCTGGCAGCAGCATAGGAGCCGCTCTTCAGTCGAAATGCAGTACGTAACAGGGAGACATTTAAAACAACATAAAGGAAAAAATATGGCGAAACATACATATAAAAGGAGAAATATAATGGAAGATAGCATACAAAAGGGGTGACTTTAAAAATGGTGATAAAAATCTAAAAAGTGTACACAAAAAACCACACACTGTGACGATTAAAAGAAACACAAGGCGAAGCGAAGTATGGACAGAGCATAAAAGTTGCAATGGGTGGTGTAGCACATAACAAAAATGGCTGAAATGGCTCTGAGCACTATGGGACTTAACTTCTGAGATCATCAGTCCCCTAGAACTTAGAACTACTTAAACCTAACTAACCTAAGGACATCACACACATCCATACCCGAGGCAGGATTCGAACCTGCGACAGTAGCGGCCGCGCGTTTCCAGACTGTAGCGCCTAGAACCACTCGGCCACCCCGGCCGGCAGCACGTAACAATCACGGAAAGCAACACTATGTACAAGACCAGCAAACAGTTAAAATCACAGATCTTGACATTACTGGAGAACAGCACCAAACACAACACTGTCATAGAACTTTGACGATGAGGAACAAACAGCGGATCTGCTAAGAATATGGAGACGAGAGAGAAGGGAAGAAAGGAGGGGGGGGGGATGGACAGAGCTTGAGGAGTAGCAGACAAGCGGGGGGCGCGTCGAAGAGGGGAGGAAAGGACGGGAGAGGGAAATAGCTGAGGAGGGGGCGCAGAGACTTGGGGGGAGGGGTGGGAAGGAGGAAAAACCATTCTGGGAGAAGGAGGGGAGAGGAAAATGGGGGGATCTGGGGAGTGGTAGGGAGGGTAGATGTCATGGCGAACTTCATCATCCAGGAGGGGGAGGTGCTGAAATTTGCCCTGGTGAAGGAGATGGAGGGTGTGGAGGTGGAGAGAGAGAGGTATACAGCGATAGAGGCGCAGCAATAGGTGGGAGGTGGAGAGGAAGCAGGACACCAGGGGTGGGGGGGATCAAGCCCGCGGACAGTGTAAAGGATATATGTTGGAGGAAAAGGAGGAGGTGCGGGAAGGGGATGAGGTCATACAGGAGTCGTGTGGGGGACGGAAGGTAGATACAGAAGGCAAGGTGCAGCATGTGGCGATCTAGGATTTGGAGGGCCTTATAAAAGGGGGGGGGGGCGGAGATCCAGGCAGCGCTGGCATAGAAGAGGATAGGACAGATGAGGGATCTGTAGGCGTGGAGGATGGTAGAAGGATGCAATCCCCATGTCCAGCCAAACAGGAGTTTCAGGAGAAAGAGGCAGGAATTCACTCTGTTACTATTGAGATCACAGACTAAAGAAAGTCTTCCACTGCCTTGAGGAGAACGTGGGAATCCTTCTAGGACATAACTGACAAGAAACGGTGAATAGTGAACCACAAAAACAGATGTTCAAATCGAAGTTGGTGATTATGAAAGAATGGGTAAATATTTTACAAAAATCCCTGCATAAACTGATAAACACCTTAATATCAGCAGTACCGTGAATTTCGTTGCGCACTTAAAAGTCCGTCCTGCTCGGGAGGTGGTTCCAAGATTGGAGGTGTCTGCCTGCTGCGGTAGATGGCGCGCGAAGAATGAAAGAAGCGCCACCAGAGTGTACTTGCCAGCGATCGTGGTGAAGGTTGTGGAGCCTTGTGCACGGGGGGAAACTCTACGAGTCTTCGGGTAACGCGACATGGTTTCTCTAGCGGGCCACTTGGAGCGCTGTAAGCTCATCAGTCCTTCATCATCACGTTTAATTATTGGTCAGTTTCAAGTCTTCCGTATTTATTTTTGTTTCGAAGTATACAGAAGCAAGTTTCATCTCAATGACTTTCTGATTAATACGTTTTATGTGTATTGCACTCGAAATTGCATTGTAATTATGTTGCTTGTATTCTGTTTGATTTCTGCTCGCATCCGTAATACTAGGCGGAGTAAATGTTTTCATACTAGTTTTTGTTTCATATAACACGTAGATTGGTTTCGTCGCATGGTGTTCTGTGGAGTAGTACATTTGTTACTGCTTTCGGATCCATGTGTGAAATGTTCGATTTAAATACAATGTAAACATACAAGGCTTCCCAGGATGAATGCTCGTTATTCAGGCGTATGATGGGGGTGATAATTCTAAGCGAAAAAGCGTGGTAAATGTGGGCGCTAAATTGCATCCATTAAGAGCTATGAGCACTTATTGATCTTAAATATTGTGTAAACAAATCTCTTCTGCTGCAAGTTTTTCGCTTTCCGTATTTGAAAGTTGTTAGAAAAAATGCTCAGTTAAATGGGCTGTAAAGTGGAATTTTGTATTGACTTGGTCCATATTGCCTACTCCCAAAATATGAATCAAAGAGCTTGTACTAGAAGACATACGTTTCACGGTGTCTAAGATGAAGTGCTCTTACAGTGTTCACTTTAGAGCCGATGTTTAGTAGATTTTTGTTTTAAATGATCGTTCTTGTCATATTCCTGATCATTCCTCCTGGGATACCTTGTATATCTTGTACTTAATTTTTGATTTCATCTGTTTACCGCACTTTCTTGCGTTCAGTGGAAAAATCCTACTAGCAGCTTTTGATAGAACTGGTATTCAACTTAATTACATCTTGTCACGGAATGAGTATGTAAATCAGCTTTGAAAGTCGTTGCTTCTTGACACTGAGTGTCACGCATTTCAAAGAGATTCGTGAGTAGGGCGGGGCATTCTGCCTTGCAAATGCTAATAGCGCAACAACAGTTACGTAAATGTAATCACACGTCATTAACAGGTACTATAAACAACACAAGTTAGCAGAAATCAATGTATTAGAATCATTGATTCACCCCAATGAAAATATCGAAGGCCTTCATTAACCCTTACCTTTCAAGATCATTTTTTGGTCACACAATGTCCCAGTTGCGGCCTGAATGACCGCTGTATTTAAATAGCCATGAAAATTGCCTTGAGGCATTTCAGTGGAACACTTCACTTTTATATAAACTCTCTCTCATATATATATATATATATATATATATATATATATATAATCTTTTAAATAAAATCTGAAGTGTATATATATTGACCAGGAATAGCTTGCTCCATCTCATAATTAGCTTGTTCCGTCGCATTATCGCTATATATGTTTGACATACTTTCATCATTTTTTTGAAATTCAAGAAGTGTTATAACTCGAGTTAAGAATTGGACTGCTTGTTTATTTAATTCATAATTACATAAATGCGCTTCCTTTCCTTAATCCTTCTACGTCACCTTGGGCTAATTAACTTTGAGTTTGTATTAAGAGTTCGTCTGCTAATAGTGGCAAGGCAGAGATGTGGTCGCTCTGTAGGTTGGTTAGTGTCAAAATAAATTTGGGGTAAAGGCAGCGATGATGCACCTGTTTGGCAGGGGTAGTTCGGGGTTGGTAACAGGTTCCCCTCCCCTACAGGGTGGAGGAGAACGGCCGGTGAGGGCCGCCATGACTGTATCACTCTGGGGGGAAGCTGTTGAACTGAGGGTGATCTCCGTCTTTGCCGCCAAATTCTTTGTGGGATGAAGTATAATTTATTATATTGTTATTAATCTGCTCTTTTTCAGTATGGAAGTAGTTAGCATGTCGTTACGACCATTCGATTTTTTGAGAAGTTTTCCTGTAAAAATTAGAATTTTCAGTTACGGTTTCTTTCCCTGAGGTGAGCATGGGGGAGGGGGGGCGCGGGGGGGGGGGGGGGGGGGATGGCTAACTTTATCCATTTGTAGTAAGGCAATTAGTTAGTAGCAGCAATAGTATCAGAAATCATGTAGTTCCACTTTTAGCAGTAGAGTTCTGCAATTTTAAATTTTTTACTGGTCTTGCTAAACTAACATGGGGCCTCACCCCACCTAGTTAGCTGAACACGTGATCGTAACTTCTGATGAGAAACGTAGACGATGATTCCGTGCTAGGATATGCTTGTGTTTTGTGTGAATTACTTAAGGCTCTAGGCGTGTGACGTAAATTTTTAGCAAATTCATAAATTTTGTGGACACATCTTTTGATTCATGGCTAACCCCCATTTGAAAGCAGCAACCTAGACGATGCTCCACGTCCTAACTAATTAGTAAATAATAGGTTGTGTGTGTGTGAAAAGAAGAACAAACAGTGTGGTGAGTAAAAAAAACCGCCGTTAGTGTCGATCACCCACGTGGTGTTGAATTGCACCGCCAGCGAGCTACCAGTTCCTTCTTGAAAATAGTTGAGGTGCGGATGCTTGCGTGTGCCGTAAATTGTTAATTTCAATCGCTGTTCAAGCAGATGGACTACTTATGCAACAACGTAGATCCCTCCCATTTCCAGTGCGCGGTATTAAAAAAACGAGACCAGATTTCTGATAGGATAAACACCTTCAGTGCGAGAGAGCGTTGAATAGATTTCTGATGATTTGGGCACCTTCAGTGTTAAATAAGATAGAATTTATTCGTCTCTGCTTTGTTAATTGCAATTATGAGATCGCTTATGTAGCGAGTAGAAGAGATGGTTATAAAATTTGCAAGGTTTCTCGCTAAATAACACAAAATGTCATATGAATTTAGCCGGCCACTGTGGCCAGGGGTTCTAGGCGCTTCAGTCCGGAACCGCGCTGCTGCTACGGTTGCAGGTTCGAATGCTGCATCTCGCATGGATGTGTGTGTGATGTCCTTAGGTTAGTTAGGTTTAAGTAGTTCTAAGTCTAGGGGACTGATGACCTCAGATGTTAAGTCCCATAGTGCTCAGAGCAATTTGAACCATTTTTTTGAACCGCTGTAATTTCCTACCCCATCATTATGCATCAGCAACAGAGTACCAATAAAAGCCTGCGATCTGTGACACCAAACCTAGGACGTTAAGGGTTAAATCCGATGAAGTACAAAAAAAGGATGCGAACAAAAATTTTTATTTAAAAGATGAGATTGAACATCTACGGTCAACTTTCGTGAAGAATGGCTATCCTAGCAAGGATATAGATCGAGCACTTCGCTCAAGGCAGAGAATCAGGAGTTATGACGAACAACAATCGCCCAAGGGCAAAGTTTTTCTTCCGTTCAATAGTAAGGTCACAGACCGCATTGGGAAAGTTTTAGGCAAGTATGGGGTGGAAACTATTTTCAGATCCACCAGGAAAATAATAGAATTTTTAAGGTCGGCAAAAGATGCACGAGACCCTTTGGCTACACCGGGGGTATATAAAATTCCTTGTAGTTGTGGACAGGTTTACATCGGTACCACAAAGAGAAGTGTGAACACCCGTCTTGTTGAACATAAGAGGAATTGCCGCCTGGGTCACACGGATAAATCGGCCGTAGCGGACATGTTTACCAGGAAGGCGATCATGAAACAAAATTCAGCGAGACGAGCGTCATATCAAAAACCTCGCATTATTATGCACGCTTGTATAGAGAGGCTATCAAGATTGATAAACATCGAAATAATTTTAACAGGAAAGACAAAGGTGTTAAACTGGATAAAATTTGGATGTCAGCTTTGCACCGCAAGCGTGACGATCTGTTACTTTCAATCGAGAATGTTGGCATTACCAGAGACAATCTCATAGCCGACGCCACGTGATCGACTGTGGCGCCCTCTGTACTGCCTATATAATCAGCGCTTCTTCGAGTTCTCTTCGCAGTTCGCCGCTTTACCTCCGAGGATGTCTTCCGCAGTCGGAGACGAAACGTCAGGAGAGAGTTTTATACTTCGACCACGGCCTATCAGCCCGGAAGTTTTAAGTGAAAACAATACCGGCCGTGAAAGCTTACATTGTATGATCGAACAAAAATAAGTTAGGATACGAGCAACATACTTAAAAAAATCGCGCAAATGGCTCTGAGCACTATGGGACTTAACATCTGAGGTCATCAGTCCCCTAGAACTTAGAACTACTTAAACCTAACTAACCTAAGGACATCACACACATCCATGCCCGAGGCAGGATTCGAACCTGCGACCGTAGCGGTCGCGCGGTTCCGGACTGATTACATTTTAGTCATGATGAAGGGTATCTTGAAGTAGTTTAAGAGACTAGTCAGGAAGAATCAATGCCCAAAGAAGTATTAAAGGATGCAGAGATACGCTTGAAGTTCTCTGAGCCTATAGATACTCCGATAATTAATACCTCAGTTGGCAGTTCAGTTGAAGAGGAACGGACATCCCTAAAAGAAATGATTGTCGGAAGGACTGATTCAGCATACTGAAACTCAAAACAACCTTCATTGGAATTAAAAACAAGGGTGGTAACATGAAGGATGCAGTGAGAATTCTACTGTTAAATGCAGGGGAGAGAACGGGTAGGTGGCAAGAGTATACTGAAGGACTTTATGAGGAAAAGGACTTGCCTGATGACGTGATAGAAGAAGAAGCAGCAATTGACAGGGAAGAGATAGGGGACCCAGTATTATAATCTGAACTGAAAAGATTTTTAGTCGACTTAAAATTAAGTAAGGCGAAAGGGATAGGTAACATTTCACGGAATTTCTTAAAATCATTGCGGGAAGTACATGACTGTACATACCTAAGTTACATTGGAAGGTATGTTGTCATACACTGAAGCAGCAAAGAAACTGGTATCGGCATTCGTATTCAAATAGAAAGGTATGTTAACAGGCAGGATACGGTGCTGCGATCGGCAATGCCTATATAAGACAACAAGTGACTGGCACAGTTGTTACAACTGTTACTACTGTTACAATGGCAGATTCAAGTGAGTTTGGAAGTGGTGTTAAAGTCGGCGCACCACCGATACGACACAGCATCTTCGAGGTAGCGATGAAGTGGGTATCTTCCCGTACGACCATTTCACGAGTGTAGCGTGAATATCAGGAATCCGGCAAAACATCAAATCTCCGACATCGCCGCGGATGGAAAAAGATCCTGCAAGAATACGAACCAACAATGGCTGAAGAGAATCCTTCAACGTGACAGAAGTGCAAATACGAACCAACAATGGCTGAAGAGAATCCTTCAACGTGACAGAAGTGCAATATTTCCGCAAATTGCTGGAGATTTCAATGCTGGGCCGTCAACAAGTGTCAGCTTGCGAACCATTGAACAAAACATCATCGATATGCGCTTACGGAGTCGAACGACTACTCGTGTACCCTTGATGACTACACGATACAAAACTTTACGCCTCGGCTGGGCCCGTCAACATCGACATTAGACTGCCGACAAGTGGAAACATGTTGCCTGGTCGGACGAGTCTCGTTACAAATCGTATCAAGAGGATGGACGTGTACGGGTATGGAGACAACCTCATGAATCTATGTCAGCAGGGGACTGTTCAAGCTGGTGGAGGCTCTGTAATGATGTGTGGCGTGTGCCGGTGGAATGGTATGGGACCCTTGATACGTCTAGATACGACTCTGACAGGTGATACGTACTTAAGCATCCTGTCTGATCACCTACACCCATTCATGTCCATTGTGCATTCCGCCGGAGTTGGGCAATTCCAGCAGGAAAATGCGACACACCACAGGTCCAGAATTGCTACAGAACACTCTTCTGAGTCTAAACACTTCCGCTTGGGCATATCTGGGGTGCCTTACAAGGTGGTGTTCAGAAGAGATCTCCATCCTCTCTTATTCTTACGGATTTATGGACAGCCCAGCAGGATTCATAACGTCAATTCCTCAATTCCCTCCAGCACTACTTCAGACATTAGTAGAGTCCATGCGACGTCGTTTTACGGCACTTCTGCGTGCACGCCGCCCCCCCCCCCCCTTCGCGCTATTAGGTAGGTGTACCAGAGTTTCTTTGGCTGTACAGTGTAATTACATTGAGTCTACATGACTGCCCATAACGAACTGATGATAGCTGCACCGTTAGCTGGAATCTGTATCTGAAATTCGTGTCTGAAAAGGACAGATGACGTCATGACTGACGCTGAACTTCTTGTCCTGGATAATTAATAACTTTACATGACCTCACAACGCGGTTTGTTGCTTGGAGGTGTGGGTTTTATCCAGAGTGTTGGTGCACAGTCTGATGACCAAGAAGTGTGTGCCGCTGCTTAGAGATCCGTGCTTTAATCCAGATTGTTGGTGCACAGTCTGATAATGAAGAAGTGTGTCGTTGCTCAGAGGTCTGAGTTTTATCCAGGTTGTAAGTGTGATGGTCAAGAAGCCGCATTCGGGCCTTACGTAGCTCGAGGCCACTACATCTAAGTCAAGCCTCACTGAACAAGCCTGGATTTCGGTCAACCTCCCGAAGGCGGGCAAACCTCACCAGACTAGGAAAGGATGCTAGAGTTTGTCGTTCCGTCGATGTCTATGTCATTAGGAACGAACGCAACCTCGGACTGGGGAAGCAAGGGGAGTGACATGGTCGCGTTTTTTCGAAAGGAAACTTCCCGGCATTTATGTTAAACCGTTCAGGGAGCTAACAGAAAACCTGAGTCTGAATACTGCGATTTAGACTAGAGCCACCAACCTCTCGAACGCGAATGTTGCACCTTCCCCAATACACCACCCCACTTGGTATACCGGACGAAGAGCATATGTTTGTCTCCACTGAAAACTTTTTAAGCCGAATTTAGCACCATATAATAGCAAGTAGTTGGGGATATGTCTTTCCTATTAAAAAATATAGCTCCGCACCAGGAGCTGATCAAAGTTCCAGAGTATTCTGCCCTAGAAAACCATAGTGAGAGTCTTGTACAAGTATTGAAACTTCCTCGCAGATTAAAACTAAAACTGTGTGCCGGACCGGGACTCGAAACTGGGACCTCTGTCAGGAACTTTCAAATCAACGCACATCCCACCGCAGAGCGAAAATTCATTCCCCAGGCTGCGACTAAATTGTGTCTCCACAATACTCTTTCTTTAAGCAGTGCTAGTTCGGCAAGGTACGCAGGAGAACTTAGGTGAAAGTTTGAAGGAAGTAGATGAGGTACTGACGAAAGTAAAGCTATGAAGGTGGGTCAAGAGTCGTACTTGAGTTCAACAATATACACTCCTGGAAATGGAAAAAAGAACACATTGACACCGGTGTGTCAGACCCACCATACTTGCTCCGGACACTGCGAGAGGGCTGTACAAGCAATGATCACACGCATGGCACAGCGGACACACCAGGAACCGCGGTGTTGGCCGTCGAATGGCGCTAGCTGCGCAGCGTTTGTGCACCGCCGCCGTCAGTGTCAGCCAGTTTGCCGTGGCATACGGAGCTCCATCGCAGTCTTTAACACTGGTAGCATGCCGCGACAGCGTGGACGTGAACCGTATGTGCAGTTGACGGACTTTGAGCGAGGGCGTATAGTGGGCATGCGGGAGGCCGGGTGGACGTACCGCCGAATTGCTCAACACGTGGGGCGTGAGGTCTCCACAGTACATCGATGTTGTCGCCAGTGGTCGGCAGAAGGTGCACGTGCCCGTCGACCTGGGACCGGACCGCAGCGACGCACGGATGCACGTCAAGACCGTAGGATCCTACGCAGTGCCGTAGGGGACCGCACCGCCACTTCCCAGCAAATTAGGGACACTGTTGCTCCTGGGGTATCGGCGAGGACCATTCGCAACCGTCTCCATGAAGATGGGCTACGGTCCCGCACACCGTTAGGCCGTCTTCCGCTCACGCCCCAACGTCGTGCAGCCCGCCTCCAGTGGTGTCGCGACAGGCGTGAATGGAGGGACGAATGGAGACGTGTCGTCTTCAGCGATGAGAGTCGCTTCTGCCTTGGTGCCAATGATGGTCGTATGCGTGTTTGGCGCCGTGCAGGTGAGCGCCACAATCAGGACTGCATACGACTGAGGCACACAGGGCCAACACCCGGCATCATGGTGTGGGGAGCGATCTCCTACACTGGCCGTACACCACTGGTGATCGTCGAGGGGACACTGAATAGTGCACGGTACATCCAAACCGTCATCGAACCCATCGTTCTACCATTCCTAGACCGGCAAGGGAACTTGCTGTTCCAACAGGACAATGCACGTCCGCATGTATCCCGTGCCACCCAACGTGCTCTAGAAGGTGTAAGTCAACTACCCTGGCCAGCAAGATCTCCGGATCTGTCCCCCATTGAGCATGTTTGGGACTGGATGAAGCGTCGTCTCACGCGGTCTGCACGTCCAGCACGAACGCTGGTCCAACTGAGGCGCCAGGTGGAAATGGCATGGCATGCCGTTCCACAGGACTACATCCAGCATCTCTACGATCGTCTCCATGGGAGAATAGCAGCCTGCATTGCTGCGAAAGGTGGATATACACTGTACTAGTGCCGACATTGTGCATCCTCTGTTGCCTGTGTCTATGTGCCTGTGGTTCTGTCAGTGTGATCATGTGACGTATCTGACCCCAGGAATGTGTCAATAAAGTTTCCCCTTCCTGGGACAATGAATTCACGGTGTTCTTATTTCAATTTCCAGGAGTGTAAATCAAAAACATAAAAAAAGAAAAAAGTAGCCCAGTCGATAGAACTATCACCTGCGAAAGCAAAGGTCCCAGGCTTGAGTCCCAGTCTGGCATATGCCATGAAGAGTGAAAAGTCATTCTTTTGTGTAACTATTATAAATAAGTATTTCAATTTCGTGTCACACATATTTTATCACTAGCGGTTACGGCTTTTTACCAAGTCGTCATCTGTTGACTTATTTGAGAACATTAAATAGCAACTCGTCAACAGGAAATGAGCTACTGAGTAATGTTTTTCTACCAATAGATGGCGACTTGGTCTTCGTTTTCTGCTTTTCGCAGAAATACGCCTATCGACCTGTTCTGGCATCAGTTGTACCCTTTAACTGGCCGTCCTATGTCACTCTTTCCTTTGGTTTTGTACTACAAGGCTATCTTTGGAATTCTTGTTTCTTCCCTTCGTTCCAGATGTTGCTTCTATTTTTGTCTGCGTCCTTCTATTCTGTCATTTACTGTAAAAATATTCAGTACTTGTCAAATGTTTTCGTTAGGAAGCCTGTCCAACTTGATGTCTTGACAGTAAGTCGATACTGGTAATGATACCATTCGCGTGATCTAACTCTGAAATACAGAATTTAAAAAATTGGTTGTAGTTTGATTGTGCTCTTTACTCTCTAGCTTCTATCTACAAAACACTAATTAATGGGCATGCGTATCAACGTGTTTTAGACGGAAGTAAAAGATTTGGAAGACGAGGGTAGTAAGTGTGTAAGTCCTGACACCAGTGCAACGAATAGGAAACTCAACTAGAAAAGGTGCATCTGGATTCCCCATGACATTCGTCGCTTAAGGGTTGTGTTCCTTGCATGTTGATTACGTCTTTGATCTTATCCATTGTAACCCTTCATCTTATTTATTTCATATTTATTTTAGTAATGAGAGTTCACTCAAATTTAGTGACAATCGGACGAGTGCAGGGTGTGGCGTTTATATCAAATACGTAGGCGACTATTAAAATTTACCGTGTGCCTAAACCGATCTACGTATTTCTTCTTATGCATCTAGAATCTATGCTTAACGACTGTGCTAGAATGAGAAAGTCATTCAAATTAAATACAGTTTATTTTTTCTTGAAACAGGGAACAACTAGCCAGAGAGAAAAGTTTCACGACATAATTTACGTTCAAAAAATATGACTGTCTCTCTAACTCCCTTCCATTACCGAATTTTGTCAACAGCGATCTTTACAATACTGAAATTGCCAGGTGCTATCAAGGACTGTCACTCACACATTACTCGACGATCCTTTCTTATAACTCAGCACTTTCGATGCAACGTAAATATTGAACAGTGTAAGGGATAACCTACAGCCTTGCCCCACCCCATTTTTTAGTTTGTATCGGTTTTAAGTATATACTTTCTATATATAAGACGAAAACAATGGCTCCAAGCACTATGGGACTTAACATCTGAGGTCATCAGCTCCCTAGACTTAGAACTACTTAAACCTAACTAGCCTAAGGACATCACACACATCCATGCCCGAGACAGGATTTGAACCTGCGACCGCAGCAGCAGCGCGGTTCCGGACTGAAGCGCCTAGAACCGCTCGGCCACAGCGGCCGGCCTATATCTATCACGACTGATATTTTTTGATACAGCTGATGTAACTGTAAATGGTAACGTCTGTTCTCCGTTATTTCCCATAGCTTTTCTCTAAACACGTTATTGAAAGTCTTCTCGAAATGTATAAAAACCACGCGTGTGTTTGCATTCTGCAAATGGATTTCTGGGACAAACACTGGCGTAAAAAATTAACAATTCGGTAAAATTTAGCTGATGATCTGATACGCTTTCTTCAAGAGGATACGGTTAGCAAAAATGAATTTATGAACTGAATAAAATTTTCACACAGTATAATATGAAAATATTTTCTAATAAACCTAAGTCAATGACATCTTGTAGAAAATTTTCAGGAGAATTAAGATAAGAGATGACGGAAAAGATGAAATTTTTTATCTATTTTGGGTGCAAACTGTCGTATGAATATGAAGAAGATATGCAGATTAAGTTAAATAGGTTTGGAGGTATGTGTGGAACAATTAAGAGAAACTTCAAGAAAAAAACACAGAAAGAGACACAGCTGAAATTATGTAAAACAGTCACATTGCCACACCTATTACATGGATGTGAATAGTGGGTATTCAGTAAAAACTAAGAAAAACGAATGCAAGTAACATAAATGAGATTTCTTAGAGCGATGAAGGGATGTAAAATAATAGATAAAATTCGAAACGAATATATTGCAAAAGAGTTGTAGTTTTGAAGTGCTAAAGAGAAAAACTGGGTGAAAAAATGGAATAAACACCTATAAAAAGTGGACCCAGAGAGGCTGCCACGTCAGATACACAACTTCGAGCTAAAGGGAAGAAAGGCATGCTGGCAGACAGGGGAAAAGACTGTAACCTTACCAGACCACAGACGGCCTAACACGTAAAGTGCAGGACAAGAACTTTCAATGCTTCAGTGGTAAATTTCACAAAACTTCTCCATGTATACGTAAACATTCTGTTAAAGATTCTGGTCGTATTATCAAACGAATAATATTTCCACAATTATAATAACTTATTCTGCTACTGGACCGCAACTCGATCGTCATTTTCAGCCACTTCTGACCCCACTCCCACTGGCTCTGCCCCAAGTGCGTTCAGTCTATAGTCTGTTCAAAATTACTTAACAATTGACAGCTACGGCAGAAGTACACGGGAGGCACATACCGCATTCCGCCAATCCCACGATACCTGTAGCCGCAGAAAACCTGTGGAATGGCCAAACCTTTATCTCAGCACCACAATACTACTTCCAGCTAAAACTGTGCGCGCTTCAGCTGTAGGCAGCCTGCTCTCCTGTGTGATTACTTCATCTTGTGACTTTTCTCGTGTTCGGTTTTACAATTGTAGGAGGTATTATTTTATTTGTTGCTGTTGTTATTTCTTGCTACTGTTGATTGTTATTACCGTTATTTGTTGTGTGATACTGAACAAAGTCGGTAGCAGGTTCGTTAAAAGTTATGAGTGGGTTATTTAGACGTCATTCTCTTGGCAAGAGGATTGTCGTACGAGGGGGGGTCAAGGGAATGATTTGCACTTTACATGCGTCTTTGAGACGGAAAAGTTGGTACATATAATATATTCGCTGTTGCAGATAAGAACAAACAAAAGCTGCATAAGGAAATGACGACATGAAAATTTCCCAAACCGCGACTCGAACCCCAATTTCCTGCTTAAAGCGAACAGTCGCATTGACCTTTTTTGTTTTACTGTAAAAAGGATAACATGAAGTTCCTTTATTAAACATAAGAAACAGGAAAAAAAAGAACTCAATGATGCTCCTGGTGTGCGAGAAAAACACCGATTGGGGACGTGCCTTCCGAAAGCAGCGCTGAGACTTTGATGATCACGAGAATGGTGCTGCACCTGTCAACCCTCGCCCACTGGGGACGTTCCAACTGCGGGACGGGTTGCAGAAAGTTCTCCCTAAATAGTCAACAAACGCGGACTGGTATTTCACGTCTCATCTCACTATGTGGTGTGGTGTTAGCAAAAACGTCCAAAAATTGATAACGTTCTTCGGTCCATTTCTGAATAGATAAAGGATGGCCATATCCTTTAGCCAGGTGAACTTATACGGCTCTGATGGTGGAAAATATGTCTCGTTCGGTAGAGGAGTATACTAGGGATGATCACGTTCTTTGGCAGCCAGTAACTGCTGGAGAAGGAACCATACGTCCGCCACCGCCCCGCAAATGAGTCGGCATTCGTCTGTCTCGTCCACATTACACCTCAGGCAGAGGGAGGTGTTTCGAAGTGATCGAATGGAGCTTCTATCACGACGGCTATTCAGCGGTGACGATGACGTGCCAGGTGGACCTCGTTTCCGTAATGAAGTGTGCTTGATGAATTGTGCGCTACACCGCCGGCCACCTAACCTTTGAGTGACGTCCTTCGTCAGCGTTCCAGGGTTGAGTCCACATTAGTAAGTGACAAATATCTCAGGTAGTGGGAGCCCTAGCGCGAGGTAAGTCGTCATGCACATAACTGTATTCCAAAAGAAAATTTTTGGTATGTGATAGCGCTGGTGCAATATGGGCCCGGGGGATTGGCGGTTGACATGAACTAGGTGCGAGTTCGTCGTCCAGAAGTGTACTGTTGAGGCTGTGATTCCATAACATTGCGACTGTACATACGTTTAGTGTGCACCGGACGAGACCCCTCCTCGCTTAGTGAGTGTGAGGGTGTCATACTTGATCTTGAATATGTGACCAGCACTGACAAAATAACCGAAGGCCGCTTGGATCCGACGCGCCATCACTGTAGTATTGTGCGAAGCGTGTTATGCGGGATGCCATGTAAGTGTTAATGAATTGCACCTTTTTTAACATGTCTATTGCTCGGAGTAACCGACTGGTAAGCGGATCTAAATCCCCTATTCAGTCACTCGTTGACCACGATGGCACCGAAACAGAGGACGACCGAAGAAAGGCAGAAATACTGAATTCAGTGTTCCGAAACTGTTTCACTGCGGAAAATCGTAACACGGTCCCTGACTTCAGCCGTCGCACGGACGCCAAAATGGAAAATATTTAAATAAACGATATCGGAATTGAAAAACAACTGCTATCACTTAGTAGCGGAAAAGCATCCGGACCAGACGAGATACCCTTAAGATTCTACAGTGATTATGCTAAAGAACTTGCCCCCTTTCTATCAGCAATTTATCGTAGATCGCTGGAAGAACGTAAAGTACCTAGCGACTGGAAGAAAGCGCAGGTCGTTCCCATTTTCAAGAAGGGTCATAAATCAGATGCGAATAATTATAGGCCTATTTCGCTTACGTCAATCTGTTGTAGAATAATGGAACATGTTTTGTGTTCTCGTATTATGACGTTCTTAGATAATACAAATCTCCTTCATCATAACCAACATGGATTCCGCAAACAGAGATCATGTGAAACTCAGCTCGCCCTATTTGCCCAAGAAATTCACAGTGCCGTAGACACTGGCGAGCAGATTGATGCCGTATTCCTGGACTTCAGGAAGGCATTTGATACGGTTCCGCACTTACGTTTAGTGAAAAAAATACGAGCTTACGGAATATCGGACCAGGTTTGTGATTGGATTCAGGATTTCCTAGAAGAAAGAACACAACATGTCATTCTTAACGGTTCAAAATCTGCAGATGTAGAGGTAATTTCGGGAGTACCGCAGGGAAGCGTGATAGGACCTTTATTGTTTACAATATACATAAATGACTTAGTTGACAACATCGGTAGCTCCGTGAGGCTATTTGCAGATGACACGGTTGTCTACAAGAAAGTAGCAACATCAGAAGACTCGTACGTACTCCAGGAAGACCTGCAGAGGATTAATGCATGGTGCAACAGCTGGCAGCTTTCCCTAAACGTAGATAAATGTAATATAATGCGCATACATAGGGGCAGAAATCCATTCCAGTACGATTATGCCATAGGTGGTAAATCATTGGAAGCGGTAACGACCGTAAAATACTTAGGAGTTACTATCCGGAGCGATCTGAAGTGGAATGATCACATAAAACAAATAGTGGGAAAAGCAGGCGCCAGGTTGAGATTCATAGGAAGAATTCTAAGAAAATGTGACTCATCGACGAAAGAAGTAGCTTACAAAACGCTTGTTCGTCCGATTCTTGAGTATTGCTCATCAGTATGGGACCCTTACCAGGTTGGATTAATAGAAGAGATAGACATGATCCAGCGAAAAGCAGCGCAATTCGTCATGGGGACATTTAGTCAGCGCGAGAGCGTTACGGAGATGCTGAACAAGCTCCAGTGGCGGACACTTCAAGAAAGGCGTTACGCAATACGGAGAGGTTTATTATCGAAATTACGAGAGAGCACATTCCGGGAAGAGATGGGCAACATATTACTACCGCCCACATATATCTCGCGTAATGATCACAACGAAAAGATCCGAGAAATTAGAGCAAATACGGAGACTTACAAGCAGTCGTTCTTCCCACGCACAATTCGTGAATGGAACAGGGAAGGGGGGGATCAGATAGTGGTACAATAAGTACCCTCCGCCACACACCGTAAGGTGGCTCGCGGAGTATAGATGTAGATGTAGATGTATTCTGAAGAAAACTACGGAAGTTGATCGCCGTGGTGCGACGGTTTTCTCGCTTGAAAACTATGCCTAGACAACGTAGAGTCCCCACGTCCTGAATGGAGCCACACTCATTCGGGAGTCACCTTCCTATGGCCAACGCACAGGATTTGGCGACGTTCATATGGCTGTTTGTACCGCTCCCGTATTGCTCAATCCACCGTATTTCCTCGTGAACCTCCTCATTTGTGCGTAATATGAAGATGAGTTCGCTTGCTTTGGCGCGACATTTGAATATGTGTCCTCGCAGGATGCTCCCCGATAAACGACATTCCACGCCGCAAGGAAGTGGTTCTATTGTGATGGTGTACATGATTATTAAAAGAGTACTGATCGAGCAATCGATATTGGTATCGTCATCCATTCACTGACCATCGCCCTCGACGAAGGGTCACGAAGTAGGTTCATGATTAAGAGGACGAAGGCAGGTAGGAAAGCCATCCATTCCGTCACCTTTGCGAGGAATGTGTAGTTCATGCGATCGAATGCCTGATCGAACTCGACGAAAATAATGGCCCCTGCAGTCGACAGACTATTGCAATGGCGATGACGCCTCCAGAATCACATAGCGTTGATTGTATGTTAGTATCTCCGTCAAAGGACGTCTGTGCAGGCGACAGGACCTCTTACAGAACTCGTTTGGGACGTATCTCGAGGACGCGCGTAAAAATCTTAAGATCCGAACTGAGTAAAGTGATTGACCTATAGCTGTTCGATCACTTGCCTCCAGAGGGTTTGGGTATCGGAATAATTTGGCCTTCCAGAAATTCCGGTGGTAGCAGCGTCGTAGGGGACAGTAGTTCCTGGTACATTTCATCGTGGCAACATGAAGTACTTGAAGGTCCTATAAAATTCTAACGGCAGGCCGCATGGTCCCAATGATCCGTTGAGAACCCCCTTCACAAGCCCATCACTAATGTCTTCAGTGAAGATATTAGCTAAGAGGGTGTCCGTTGCCTGACCATGGACGCTGTAATGGACAGTCTGCAGCACGTCTGTGAGTGTCTCAACGTTAGGGTCTTCCTTACGACAGAACAATGATTCGAAGGCTGTTGCTATGTCATCTGTGATACTATCTGCCGGCCATAAGGTAAATCTAAACAACGGATCAGCGCTTGTCGACAGCGTCTGAGATTTGCGATGACATGATACACTAAGGGCGTTTCTCCATTGACACTGACTTGGCATCGCGCTCGGACAACAACTCCTTCCAGTCAGCGTTGAATAAGGTCCAAAATCTTAGACTTGACGTTCGACGGATGGCGGGTGATCCATAAGGTCCTGGAGGATCATTTAGTAAAACTCTGTCGTGTCTCGGTGTCATTGTATTCGTTCCTTGCCATACTAGACCAGGGCGTGGTATAAGGCTGATTTACATATTGTACCCACCACAAAAGGATGGACGAGTATTATGTGATGTGTCTTTCACAGGATTATGATGTGGTCGTGACCATTCGTCGACTTTCTGGGTCCTGTAAGCAGGCAATGTTTTCACGAACCCCAGCTGTGCCATATTATTTGACGTCAGATATTGATCGTTCACAAATAAACACCATGGTCTCAGGTCAAAGGCCACCTTCCCACATTCAGAATGTCCGAAGTGAGCAGGAAGTCTCGTAAACGCGATTAAGTCGAGTGGCTGAGTGGCTTGCCGTGTACCACTTCTCGAGTGTCTACAAGATTGAGTCGACATACTAAGTAACGTAGTTTGGGACATTCGAACTTTGGTCCTTCCTCGTAAGAACACAGTTTAAATCCCCACCAATAATTATGTTCTCATATCGTCCCAGAAAAAGCGGGGTGATAGTTTCAGAATAAAACTATGAGTGCTCTCGTCGTTGGTCTGTGCCGGATGGCGAATAGACACTCATTAGTCTGATCCCGTGTACTGTTAGTGCTAACCCTTGTTCTGGCTGCAAGTAAGTGACGTCTTCTACTGCAATGCCATCGCACACGATGATTGCTGCTCCACTATCTCCATTGGCGGTTGGGGTGACATATGCAGTATAACCACAAAAATCGGGCCAAGTCCCCATCCTTGGTTCTTGGAACAGGGCAATGTCAATTTCCGGTGCTCGTAAGGTAACACGTAACAATTGAAGTTTAACATAGGAAACGATCATATTTAAACTGATGGTGGCAATTCTGTACGCTCGAATCGGGAAGAACGAATGTCTTAAGGAGTAAAACATAGTCTGCCTTCTGATCGTGTACGGCTCAAAGGGGGGGCCGGTGGCATTTCTTCCTCTGGTGGTGGTTCAGGAACAACGGCATCCGCCCATGAAACGGGGCAGTCGGAACCGATCAGCGCTGATGCAGGAAGAGCAGTTGTTATCAGGGTGTTCATATCGACAGCTGAGAAACGTCGCCGTTGGTGTCTTCAGGGCGTTGCCGTCACTCGGTATATTGTCCTGCCTGTGATGGGGATGGGTACCAGCAACTGCACGTGAGACCTCCTGGAAATCATTTGGTGGGCGTGTGACGGATTCATCCTGGAAGCATGACTCAAACTCAGCCGTTGATGTCTTCCTCCCCTTCTTGCGTAATTTTGGTGTCCTCTATTTTTGGGGGTGTGGTTCGGAGATGGATACTGGGACGGAGTCACGACATTCAGGACGAATGTGGCAATAAGTACATGGCATTGAGATCCATATCACCTTCATTTCTGTCAACATCTTTATCCGCTCAAGGCATCTCAGTGCGAGGGACCAGGCACTGCTGTAGAAGGTTCGCCTCGTCTCGTCCGGTGTCTGAAAGTTGTGAATGATCTTATGGAAGTTGCTGTTCAGGCATCTGGACGTCATTGGGTCTCAGTGTTTCCACATAGCTGTATGGAAGGGACATCATGGCCGTAAGGGGAAGAAGCGTCGTCCAACAGCTGCGTGATTCTGCGTTGGAGGCATTCATTTCGCACGTGTCCTTCTTTACCTCATCCAGAACAGGTCTTCGGCTGTCGATCGTTTGTGACTATGGCCTGGCAACCCCCAATAAAGATGTTGCATGATAAATGTTTCCTTAGGTCAATGCAAACTTGCCGCACTCCATTCAAGAGTGGACATTTAGTGGTGCCAATTTCTCTGCTACATGCACGAGTACTGTTCCATAAGGCACAGTGCCACCATCACGTCTTCTGCCGTCATTTCGAAAAGAAGTTCGAAGATACACATCGTGCATAATCTCAGGCCGGCATGTTCAACAATTACTTGGCCGATATGGTCGTCTGAATGCCGGAAGTAGAGCCAGCCGCTGTGGCCGAGCGGTTCTAGGAGCTTCAGTCCGGAACCGCGCTGCTGCTACGGTCGCAGGTTCGAATCCTGCCTCGGGCATGGATGTGTGTGATGTCCTTAGGTTAGTTAGGTTTAAGTAGTTCTAAGTCTAGTTGATTGATGACCTCAGATGTCAAGTCCCATAGTGCTTACAGCCATTTGAAACATTTGAACCGGAAGTAGAGACCATCTTTCTTCCGTGCTAAGACCTTGTCGCAAGCTGACTCGCTTGCCAGTTTGGCGTAAACCACACTACTAACGATGGACAGGTATATTTTGATCATGCCTTCATGAAGGATTCTCACTTTGTCAAGTAGAAATTGTGCTTTTGGTCCTCGCATATTTGTTCCAAAAAGTGAACTTCAATGTGGTTTTACAGTAGGAGCTGGTCATTCTATCGTTGCACGTAAGACGCGCGAATACCGGTATGAAAGTAAACAACCCCGAGGCACTCGCTCCGTCCGCACCGCTTCGCCGCCGAAGACGAACTGAGCTATCCATGGACGGCTCGTGCCCAGACCCGAACTTGGATATGTTGTTGTTCCTGCGTCACAACATGTACTCGTACGCATATTATGTAATTCCCTTGTATAACTCCCGTACAAGGGAGGACATTTTAATTGAAAGTCGCGGCCTGGTACCGACGGATAAATGCGATATTGCAATATCTATGTTGTTAAGAAGAACGATGCAATCGTCCTTCGAACATGCATACATGTTTTGCCAGTTCATCGATTTAGTATGAGGGGAACTATGGTTTGTGGGGAGACCCCTGGGATAAAACGTTGCACGGATAAGTGGATTACTAATATAGATTCGTTTGCAGAGGATGCGATTCGTCGTCATGCTTGTGATCGCTATCGTAGAAAGGAATTAGAACTTTTTCAAGGAAGCCGCACATCGTTATTTACAGTATTACACAACCGAGGGTTTCACTATGGACATTTCTGTGGTCGTAAACTGTTGGAGAGAGGACGTAGCTACATGGAGATGCCGAGTTTTAAGACAGATCCGTAGCATGAATATCAACAAAGTCGTATGGCTTGATGAAACGTGTCTGAGTTATGATCATTTTGTCGAGCAGAGCTGGACAGAAGACATGACTAAACGAGCAATGGCACTGCCATCCGGCAAGGGGGTCAGGCATTCTTCTTCATGCAGGCACCTCACAAGGTTTTCTCCGAAACAGTTTGCTGTTTTTTTTTTTTATGGAAGAGTACTGGAGATTATCGTGAAGATATGAACCACGTTACTTTTACGAAGTGGTTTGTAGAATCACTAATGTCAAATGTGGAAAAACCGTCAACACTTGTTCTAGTGAATGCTCCTTACCATTCAGTTGGATTGACAAGGGACCTACAATGAGAAAGTGAAAGAAGGAAATGATTCACTACCTTCAGCGTCATAGCTTCGATGTAAGATAAAAAATTGAAAGGTGTCGCTTACGGAGAAAGATATCTCTCCAGAAACCACGCTTCGCCTGATACGAAATCGACGATCTGGCATAAACATATGGGCATACAATTGTTAGTCTGTTACTCTTCCACTCCCATTTAATCTCAAACGAATTATTGTGGGACCAAATTAAAAGTTATGTCGCCAGGATAAAGAATTAATTTACTCTCTCTGCAGTCGGAGTACTCACAAAAGAAGCTGTTAGCAATGTTACCTCTGAAGACTGGAGGAAAGCAGCCAAACATAGAAACAGCATCATGGAGAGAGCATGGCAGGATAGTGCTGTTTTGGAAAATTCAGTAGAAGAGATGATCTTTTCTTTGATGATCATTTCTATAAATAATGGCAGTGACAGTGACAGTAACACTCCAAGCATCTGCCACAGTGACAGTGACACTCCAAGCATCTGCCACAGTGACGAGAGTGATGCCAGAGAAGTTTTTCTACTATACCGTAGAAATGGAGCACAAGTGGATTCAGCTGCATTTTCGGAGCGCCCAAGTAGCAACCTTACGGAAATATGTGTAGTAAGTTTTTAAGTTTTTAATATGATGGCTTTATTAGTAACTAATTCCAAACAGAGTTCATGTAACGAAGTCAGTCTGTATCATACACAATAAATATTACTGTTTACGATATTATTGCTACGATACAGAGGCCCTGCATTTGGTCTCGCTTTTGTTCTTTTTCACAAGAAGAGATTAGGCTTTTCAAGATACTCTTTCCCATCATGATGAACACCCATATCTTTTTTGTTGTAATATGAATAATTAGGCGCATCACAAAAATTAATAACAAGTTTATTACTAACGTTGTGGTCTGTATCTCGTAACAAAACCGTACGGGCGATCGATCAGTACTTGAAGCGCGACCGGACAATAAATTGTGTGTCATATTGAACTCAAATTATCTCGTCGATGGCTTTTCCATTCAAAAGCCAAGATCTTGACTTTTGAAGGCTTTTAACAATTAAAACAGATCGACCTTCAGTACTCTCAAAACGAGAGATTTCAATCAAATCGTCTCGCCTTACAGACCTCCGACAGAATTCCGGTTTGGAACAGATGAAAATATGACACATTCTTAACATTGCGTTGGGTTAATGTGTTTATCGAACTTCAATAACAAAAGAATTGGCAACGTCGTCAGTTTATTCATTTTCGTAAACTGCCCTCATATCGTCTTGAGAATTTGTTACCCCAGATAAAACTAAAATCAAAGCATAGTACAGCTCATTCGAAACAAACTAATGATTGATTGTTTGCCTGTTTGAGCGAATGGAACGAAATATAAGATTATGCGTTGAGTTCCGTGCCGGACGTGGCAATTCTGTTTCGTGCCTCCATGTGATCCATCCGAAGTGCCATCCTGAATTAAATTTTAACAGACTTTTTTTAATAGTAGGGGAGTCCCTGATCGTTGCCACATCTGGAGTCGTCTAGGTCTACGATATAGTAGTCATCGCAACTAAGTGGCTCTTATCGATTATTGGTAAAGGTATCTGTTACGGTGCTCGCTTATTTTCAAGTCCGTATCGATCTTAGTGCTGAGTTTTCACTAAGACGGCGCTTTGGCGTTAGACGGTTGTTTCCGTGTGTGATCCCTGGGCGGAGGTTAGCTGGAGGCGTGTGAGGAGGTAAGAGGTGGCTGCCTTGGCGTGAAGACAGTTCGGCTCGCCAGGGGTTGTTTGCGACTGGGCGCCGAGTGGGGTCTGATGGGAAGACCGGACCGTGATTTTGCGGTTAATAGTGTGGACAGCGGCGTGGTGTGCCGTTGACTGGCAAGGGGAGAAAAATCTTCCCTGTTGTAGTTTGTCGTGCCTGCGTTTGAAATACCTTGTATGTGCGGCGGGATATCATTTCGTCCTCCTGTCTCTCCGTCGCTGGGATTTCTATCCTCTTTTACCGTGGATGTATATCGATGGGGTACGCTGATCTCCGTACTCTACTAGACGCTGGTGATGGAAGTGCGTCGTTCAGCGGCACGTTAGTCTGGGTGCTTTATGTTTGATCAACAAGTGCATAGTCTTCGAGTGGCACTCCTTAGAATTTGCCTTGCGCAGTTAGATTGGAGTTTATTTTGTCTTGTGGTGCTTCCACTTTCCGTTAACGAAGATTAAGCTTGAATTGGCACTCCGTACGACGCTTGGCACCTCAGCAGGCGGGTCGGAGCCACCTTCGCGACTAAACGGAAGCCTTTGGACTGAGAGGTCTTGTGTTTCGCATATTGTTCATAAATTGTTGTTTTGGTATTAAGTTGGCTGAGGTTTCTTACGGATTTCCCGACTAGGTCTCGTTATTTTAAAAGTCGGCCCTTGTTTTGGCTTAGTATGATTTTGGTGTACTTCCTGGTGGTTCTGGTAGCACGCCGGATCGCTGTGGTTGTGTTGCATTTTGTATGGGGCTGTGTGCTCGGAGCCGTGGAGTACCATTTGTGTGAACTGCTTCACTGGGGAGTACTGATCGGGCCATTCTCGGTCCTCTGCTGTATGAAATGATTTTATTATTATTTTAAAGTAACATTATCACTTAAACGATTTAATTCTTGTTGTCTTAATTGCAACTTGGGTACTGAGAAATTCAGTAGTGTAATTACGGAAGATTTAATAATGGCACATGCCCCTTTACCTGTTTCGTAATCTGTTAATTACCGAAAGACCTTAAGCTCATAGTCATATGATGTGATTTTCTTAAATTATTGTATTTTTATGTCATGTTATTGGTTTTTTTTAATTTGCTGATCACTGGTGTACTGTTCGAAGTATTGAAATGTTTCAGGTAGTTATTACTTGGGTGGAGCGCGCGGAACCGCAACGGAGAGAGTAGTTGCGTGCTTTACGTGTCCGTTGTTGGCGCAGCCTGGTGTCCGTTGTTTGTTTTGGTGCACCTGAGTTGAGTATTGTGTTGCCTCCTCCGTTGCGGCCCCGTCGTGTTCTTCTCATAAACATTTCCTTCAAGGCATTTTAGTTTATTTTATACTAGTATTATTTTAATTTATTACATTGGTAAAATTGTGCGGCCTTCATTATGCACACTGTTTGTCATAGCGGAGTTGATGAGCCATTGTAATTTCTTAAACTCCATTGTGTGTGCCCTTCGTGATACATATTGTTTGTCATAATAGATTTGAGTATGACAACTACACTCCTGGAAATTGAAATAAGAACACCGTGAATTCATTGTCCCAGGAAGGGGAAACTTTATTGACACATTCCTGGGGTCAGATACATCACATGATCACACTGACAGAACCACAGGCCCATAGACACAGGCAACAGAGCATGCACAATGTCGGCACTAGTAGAGTGTATATCCACCTTTCGCAGCAATGCAGGCTGCTATTCTCCCATGGAGACGATCGTAGAGATGCTGGATGTAGTCCTGTGGAACGGCTTGCCATGCCATTTCCACCTGGCGCCTCAGTTGGACCAGCGTTCGTGCTGGACGTGCAGATCGCGTGAGACGACGCTTCATCCAGTCCCAAACATGCTCAATGGGGGACAGATCCGGAGATCTTGCTGGCCAGGGTAGTTGACTTACACCTTCTAGAGCACGTTGGGTGGCACGGGATACATGCGGACGTGCGTTGTCCTGTTGGAACAGCAAGTTCCCTTGCCGGTCTAGGAATGGTAGAACGATGGGTTCGATGACGGTTTGGATGTACCGTGCACTATTCAGTGTCCCCTCGACGATCACCAGTGGTGTACGGCCAGTGTAGGAGATCGCTCCCCACACCATGATGCCGGGTGTTGGCCCTGTGTGCCTCGGTCGTATGCAGTCCTGATTATGGCGCTCACCTGCACGGCGCCAAACACGCATACGACCATCATTGGCACCAAGGCAGAAGCGACTCTCATCGCTGAAGACGACACGTCTCCATTCGTCCCTCCATTCACGCCTGTCGCGACACCACTGGAGGCGGGCTGCACGATGTTGGGGCGTGAGCGGAAGACGGCCTAACGGTGTGCGGGACCGTAGCCCAGCTTCATGGAGACGGTTGCGAATGGTCCTCGCCGATACCCCAGGAGCAACAGTGTCCCTAATTTGCTGGGAAGTGGCGGTGCGGTCCCCTACGGCACTGCGTAGGATCCTACGGTCTTGGCGTGCATCCGTGCGTCGCTGCGGTCCGGTCCCAGGTCGACGGGGACGTGCACCTTCTGCCGACCACTGGCGACAACATCGATGTACTGTGGAGACCTCACGCCCCACGTGTTGAGCAATTCGGCGGTACGTCCACCCGGCCTCCCGCATGCCCACTATACGCCCTCGCTCAAAGTCCGTCAACTGCACATACGGTTCACGTCCACGCTGTCGCGGCATGCTACCAGTGTTAAAGACTGCGATGGAGCTCCGTATGCCACGGCAAACTGGCTGACACTGACGGCGGCGGTGCACAAATGCTGCGCAGCTAGCGCCATTCGACGGCCAACACCGCGGTTCCTGGTGTGTCCGCTGTGCCGTGCGTGTGATCATTCCTTTTACAGCCCTCTCGCAGTGTCCGGAGCAAATATAGTGGGTCTGACACACCGGTGTCAATGTGTTCCTTTTTCCATTTCCAGGAGTGTATAATGTCTCATATCATGATGTGCGTGTGTAATGGTGCAATAAATGGGTGATTGTTATTTCTGTTTTTGGCGCCCTTCACGCCTCCTTTCTTGTCCCTATTGGTACGCTATCCTTGTACTTGTGTTGGTAAGCCACATCAGTATCGGTAATGGTACCCTCACACCAGGCTAGCAGAATGGCACATGAAATGACAATTGCACCACTGGTGCTGTCCTGCAAACTTGGCGAGTACAGAGGAGAGTTTCTCCTGAGGTGAGGCGGGGTGGTGAGGGCGGCCGATGTACACAATAGGAGCCGAGAAGCTGCTGAAGCGACAGCGAGTGTCGGCCCACTCCACGCCAGCCGCAGGCTGGGCGGCAAGAGGCGCCGGAGGGCGCCCAGGCCACCTCTGGCAAGTTTAAACGTCCTGGCCAAAGAGGCTGAGCAAGTGGGCAGCCACAGGACGCCGAAGGGACAAACGTGCTTATCTCGTCAGAAGAAAAACGCGAGAAATTTGTAAATCAAATATTGTTGCAAGGGGTACTGCGTGCAGCGTGGCGTAGCGTTTAACGTTATTGGCTGGTTTACTATGGGGCGCCGGTTGAAACCTGGGTACCACTAAGCGTTTAATACTCATCGTTTTTGTAACGTTCTCGAAATTTCTTATGTTTGTAGCATCGTTGTATTTTGAAGTATTCTTAGTTCGTATAAACAGCTACATTCTCCATCTGGATTTGGACTTGATGCTGGTTACTCTAGGACAATTTATACCTTCTACATCTACATCTACGTGATTACTCCCGCTATTCACAATAAAGTGCATGGCAGAGGGTTCAATGAGCCACCTTCATGCTGTCTCTCTACCGTTCCACTCTCGAGCGGCACGCGTGAAAATCGAGCACTATTAAATATTTCCGTTCGAGCCCTGATTTCTCTTATTTTATCGTGATAATCATTTCTCCCTGTGTAGGTGGGTGCCAACAGAATGTTTTCGCAATCGGAACAGAAAACTGGTGATTGAAATTTCATGAGAAGATCCCGTCGCAACGAAAAACGCCTTTGTTTTAATGATTGCCACTCCAATTCACTTATCATGTCTGTGACACTATCTCCCCTATTTCGCGATAATACAAAACGAGCTGCCCTTCTTTGTACTTTTTCGATGTCATCCGTCAGTCCCACCCGATGCGGATCCCACACCGCACAGCAGTACTCCAGAATATGGCGGACAAGCGCAGTGTAAGCAGTCTCTTTGGTAGACCCGTTGCACCTTCTAAGTGTTCTGCCAATGAATCGCAGTCTTTGGTTTGCTCTACCCACAATATTATCTATGTGATCGTTCCAATTTAGGTTATTTGTAATTGTAATCCCTAAGTATTTAGTTGAATTTACAGCCTTCAGATTTGTGTGACTTATCGCGTAATCGAAATTTAGCTGATTTCTTTTAGTACTCACGTGAATAACTTCACACTTTTCTTTATTCAGAGTCAACTACCGCTTTTCGCACTATACAGATATATCTAAATCGTTTTGCATGTCGATTTGATCGTCTGATGACTTCATAACACGGTAAATGACAGCGCCATCTGCAAACAATCTAAGACGTCTACTCAGATTGTCTCCTATGTCGTTAATATAGATCAGGAACAATAAAGGGCCTATAACACTGCCTTGGGGAACGCCGGATATTAGTTCTGTTTCACTCGATGACTTTCCGTCTATTTCTGACAGGAAATCACGAATCCAGTCGCACAACTGAGGCGATACTCCGTAGGCACGCAGTTTGATTAGAAGACGCTTGGGAGGAACGGTGTGGAAAGCCTTCTGGAAATCTAAAAATATGGAATCAATTTGACATCCCCTGTCGATAGCACTTATTACTACATGAGTATAAAGAGCTATTTGTGTTTTACATGAACGGTGTTTTCTGAATTCGTGCTGACTATACGTCAATAAATCGTTTTCTTCGAGGTACTTCATAATGTTCGAATACAGTATATGTTCTAAAACACTACTGCAAACCGACGTTAGTGATATAGGCCTGTAATTCAGCGGATTACTCCTACTTCCCTTTTTGGGTATTGTTATGACTTGAGCAATTTTCCAGTCTTTAGGTACAGATATTTCTGTGAGCGAGTGGTTCTATATAATTGCTAAATATGGAGCTATTTTATCGGCATACTCTGAGAAGAACCTTACACCCAATAATATGAATGTTAGCTAGTGTCAAAATTTATTGAAAGACAATAGAGATCCCACGTGCGTGGCGGGAAACTGCTGTTGGACTCAAGATACAAATTACATTCCAAGAGAACTGTGAGGATATTGCGTAGTATAGTACGCTCACTTTATGTGGAAAAAGAATGTGGTTTTCCGGACAGGATACGCCTGTATAGATAACAGGTTTACTTTCCAGATGATTAAAATAAGTAATTAGCAACTAGGAACTCATATTGCATTTGTAGACACTAAAAGCTTTGGATCATATGAAAAGAATCACACTATGGAATTTAATGGAAGATGCTGCACTGTGTCGCTTGTACTTTTCTATGGAGTGGTAAAGAGCACTTCACGGCGGGAGATCAATAAGAATAGTCTCTGCTGTTTGACAAAATTTTAGTCCTCTTGGGTGGAACCGAAGACGAGATCCGCTAGTTACTACACGTATTCTCTGCTCGTACAAAAGAATGTCACTGTAAGGTGTGAACTGCAAAAAAATAAATTATAGCAAAAATATGATCAAAAATCGTACTGTAGAAGAAAATCCTAGAATAATCCTCATATTACACCTACTTGGTGAGACACAGAGAAAAATAGTCGAGGGAGTTAATCCGCATTACAAACTTTAAAAAATGAAGCTGTCACCGAAAGAATTAGGAAAATCACCAAAACAATAGCCATGACAACATTTTCATATTAAGGGGAAACCTGGGCAAACATAAAACGGATGGAAATATATTAACAATTTTTTAAAGAAATTACTCAAGAAAACTAAAAATATGGATGAGACCATTCTGACTAGTTACAAACTAAGACAGCAGATTACGATCGTTTTCTTTCCTGAAAACTGATTCGTGACAAAGTGTAACTAAACTTATCAAGGCAGTTCGGAAACGTTCGGACGTAGCGAATGGGAGCGCGTAGACGCGGAGTGTGCTTCAAGACAAATCCACATCGCCACTTGCGAAGATGATAGCCATGTACGTTTCGGTAAAGTTCCACCATCTTCAATGAGTTCATTTTATATTCTGTCGAATAGCAACTAAAAATTTTGCACGGTAATAGTCATATATGCAGTTTTGGGACTATGTTTCTTATACCTATAATATTATTAAAAATTATACTTGAATATCACTGACACCATTGTCTGTCATTTGCAGTGCAGCTGATATTTCGTCATCTGCAACTAATAGGAATGTATCAGTAGCACGTTACGTATATTTACCGAAATGTTTGGCTTAAAATGAAATTATTTCTTTTGTCTCTATTATTGTTTCGTTATAGTACTATTACTATCTTATGTACGGCATTCAACACTGATTTCTTAATTATCATTTAATTATCGTTTACTAGGTTGATGTAAACGCTTTTGAAACAGTTGTGAAGACATGGTATTTGTGCTATTATAAATTGGTTAGTGGGAGTTTAGGGGACGCACGAGGACTGGAGGAGAGGAAGAAGTCGGCCCTGTATGTAATTTGAACACAATATCAGCATTACTGCTGTTGATAGTTACACGAATGTTAGCATGTATTACTGAGATATATAATTTGCTACAAATGGTGTGAATATAAATGACATAATCCTGGAACTGTGTATTATCATGCAAAAGGTTAACGTTATTCAATAAAAAATAAAATAGACAGACTGATTACGGTAAAACTGCTCCGAAACATGTATGGCCTTTAAAAAAAATTGTATTTGCGCAAGGCATAATCCTACTCCCCTAATTAATAGTTCGCAGCGTTTCTGTTTTGCATGTTGGTATTCCAGTTTCTATGGGTTTATTTATCGATTGTCATTTTTATTTATAGTTCATTGTTGATATTTGAGTTTACGTATCGTCATTTGCTCATTTGGACATAGTGAGTGGAACTGTTGACGCTAAAAAATAAGAGTGCCAACTGGAGAAATGAATTTCTGACATATTCTTCTGTCTGAGGTCAATAGATGGGAGACAGCAGCGGAGACAGCCAATAACATTTTCACTGTGTATGGGGAAATTGCTACTGTACAGAGCATGACAAGAACATGGTTATCTCGTTGTGAGGAGAATCGTTGTGACATTAGTGATTACACGTTCGGGATATCCTTCGTGGTTTAATGATCCCCGTTACTGTACTCGACAACTGGCAAATGTAATGAACTGTGATCATTCCACCATCGTGTGACATTTGCACGCACTGGGGAAGGTTCAAAAATCAGGTTTATGAGTACCACAGGCTCTAAGCCAAAATCACAAAAATCAGTGGGTGGCTATATGTGCATCTCTGCTTCCTCGTCATCAACTGTCACGTGTAAAACACCGTATTGTTCCTGGTGACGAGAAATGGTGCTCTTAGGCTAACGTAAGGAAAAGAAAGGAATGGTTGAGCCCAAAAACACGGCAACTCCCTGTAGGGAGACCTCCGCGAATTCACAAAAGGTTGAAATGGCTCTAAGCACTATGGGACTCAACATATGAAGTCATCAGTCCCCTAGAACTTAGAACTACTTAAACCTAACTAACCTAAGGACATCACACACATCCATGCTCGAGGCAGGATTCGAACCTGTGACCGTAGAAGCAGCGCGGTTCCGGACTGTAGCGCCTAGAACCGCTCGGCCACAAAGGCCGGCCTCATAAAAGGTAATGTTATGCATCTGGTGGAACAGTGACGGTTTGATTTACGACGAATTGCTTCTCCGAGGTGTAACCATCACTGTTGACATTTATTGTCAACAACTGGGAGTCTTGCAGGCGCAGTCCAAGAAACAAGTCAGAAAGACTACGTGAAGTGATGGTACTCCACTGTAACGCCTGGCCGCAAGAAACACCTGACAAAAAACACTATACACTCCGCACCAACGTTGTTCGCCTGATCATTCGTTCTTAGATTTTCACCTTTTCCGCTCTCTATAGAATAACTTTCGAGGAACTTCCTTTCAAAATGTAAATGCGCTCCGAACATGGCTCGAATAGTTCTTCACGTCAACACCACTAGATTTCTACAATCGCTGAATCGAAAAGTTACCCCAGCTTTGGTAGAATGCTGTAAATAGCGAAGAAGAATGTATTGTTGTTGCCTGAAGTCTCTGTTATGTGTGTCTGTTGTATTTATTAAACTTATGGGAAACGCTACGAACTTATGCACCAACCAAATATATATATTTGAAAGCAAAAACGAGCAAAAAGTGATTCTATGCCACAAGATGAATATCTGAATATCTAATATAATTGTTATTACGAATGTCTTGACATCCACCATCAAGTTTAAGGGAGAAAAATTGTTACCATGACTTCATCCATAGATTATGAGTGATAGTTTTTAGATTTAATGAGTGTGGACGACACCAGTGCATGTATTACTTTCTGCACTATACAGCTGTTTTGCTACCAGTGCCGAAATGGGAAAGGAGAGCCCTCTCTCCCGCTCGCATCATTCAATTGGATTGTTGATTTATTTTCGCTGCCATTTGAACTTTTTGTCATACAAAAACAAAATAACAGCAGTGTGAAGAGGATATATGCGTACTACATCTACATTTATACTCCGCAAGCCACCCAACGGTGTGTGGCGTCGGGCACTTTACGTGCCACTGTCATTACCTCCAGTCGCGTATGGTTCGCGGGGAGAACGACTGCCGGAAAGCCTCCGTGCGCACTCAGATCTCTCTAATTTCACATTCGTGATCTCCTCGGGAGGTATACGTAGGGGGAAGCAATATATTCGATACCTCATCCAGAAACGCACCCTGTCGAAACCCGGACAACAAGCTACACCGCGATGCAGAGCGCCTCTCTTGCAGGGTCTGCCACTTGAGTTTGCTAAACATTTCCGTAACGCTATCACGCTTTCCAAATAAACCTGTAACGAAACGCGCCGCTCTTCTTTGGATCTTCTCTATCTGCCCTGTCCACCTGACCTGGTACGGATCCCACACTGATGAGCAATACTCAAGTATAGGTCGAACGAGTGTTTTGTTGATGGACTACATTTTCTAAGGACTCTCCCAATGATTCTCAACCTGGCACCCGCCTTACCAACAATTATTTTATATGATCATTCCACTTCAAATCGTTCCGTACGCATACTCCCAGATATTTTACAGAAGTAACTGCTACCAGTGTTTGTTCCGCTATCATATCATCATACAGTAAAGGATCCTTCTTTCTATGTATTCGCAATACATTACATTTGTCTATGTTAAGAGTCAGTTGCCACTCCCTGCACCAAGTGCCTATCCGCTGCAGATCTTCCTGCATTTCGCTGCAATTTTCTAATGCTGCAACTTCTCTCTATACTACAGCATCATCCGCAAAAAGCCGCATGGAACTTCCGACGCCATCTACTAGGTCATTTACATATATTTTGAAAGGCAATGGTCCCACAACACTCCCCTGTGGCACGCCAGAGCTTACTTTAACGTCTGTAGACGTCTCTCCTTTAAGAACAACATGCTGTGTTCTGTTTGCTAAAAACTCTTCAATCCAGCCACACAGCTGGTCTGATATTCCGTAGACTCTTACTTTGTTTATCAGGCGAGAGTGCGGAACTGTATCCAACGCCTTCCGGAAGTCAAGGAAAATGGCATCTACCTGGGAGCCTGCATCTAATATTGTCTGGGTCTTATGAACGAATAAAGCGAGTTGGGTCTCACACGATCGCTGTTTCCGGAATCCATGTTGATTCCTACAGAGTAGATTCTGGGTTTCCACAAATGAGATGATACGCGAGCAAAAAACATGTTCTAAAATTCTACAACAGATCGATGTCAGAGATATAGGCCTGTAGTTTTGCGCATCAGCTTGACGACCCTTCTTGAAAACTGGAACTACCTGTGCTCTTTTCCAATCATTTGGAACCTTCCGTTCCTCTAGAGACTTGCGGTACACGGCTATTAGAAGGGGGGCAAGTTCTTTTGCGTACTCTGTGTAGAATAGAATTGGTATCCCGTCAGGTCTAGTAGACTTTCCCCTGTTGAGTGATTTCAGTTGCTTTTCTATTCCTTGGACACTTATTTCGACAGACACGAGCTGATGGTTGCCTGTCAGCATTTGCGAGATCAGCCACGTAACTGAGGTGTACATCATGTGCAGTGTAAGCTGTACTCACCTCCGGACCGCGACCTGGAGTAGGAGTGGCTGTAGCGACGAAGCATGGGCGGCGTCTCGGTGCCCACTGTGCGCACCTCCTTGGTACGCAGGCAGCGCCACTCGCAGATCGCGTCCTTGAAGTACTGCCGGAACCTGCGGACACACCACACCTCCTTAGCTGCAGTCTTTTGCTTCTGTTATAAAGTGGTACACTGTTGTTGTTGTTGTGGTCTTCAGTCCTGAGACAGGTTTGATGCAGCTCTCCATGCTACTCTATCCTGTGCAAGCTTCTTCATCTCCCAGTACTTACTGCAACCAAAATACTTCTGAATTTGTTTAGTGTATTCATCTCTTGGCCTCCCTCTACGATATTTACCCTCCAAGCTGCCCTCCAATACTAAATTGGTGATCCCTTGATGCCTCAGAACACTCCTACAACCGATCCCTTCTTCTAGTCAAGTTGTGCCACAAAATTCTCCCCAATTCTATTCAATATCTCCTCATTAGTTATGTGATCTACCCATCTAATCTTCAGCATTCTTCTGTAGCGCCGCATTTCGAAAGCTTCTATTCTCTTCTTGTCTAAACTTTTTATCGTCCACGTTTCACTTCCGTACATGGCTACAAGTAGTACACTACCTGATCAAGAGTATCCGGACACATACTAGTGGATATTAATATGGGGTGTGTCAGCCCTTCGCCTTTATGACGGCTTGAACTGTGTTGAGTACGCTTGCAATGAGCCCGTTCTCCCTCAAGACCCAAAACCAGAGAAAGTAGTGATTTTGGACGCTGGGATTTGGTGTCAAGTCGATGTTCTAACTCAGCGCAAAGATGTTCAGTTGGGTTCAGCTCGGGACTCTGGGAAGGCCAATCCATTTCAGAAATATTACTGTCACAGCTTTAGACTCGAGTCCACTGTCAAGTTGAACACACAGTCATCGTCTTGGAACCGTTCCTCTACTGTACGCCTTTGATAATGCTATAAAATGTATTGATTCCCTTAAGCATTTAATGTTTTGTTATGCAGGATAAGGAATCACATCCAAACCATATCATACCAATTCCTCCTTCGTACTTCACTGATGATTCTGTGCACTACTGAAGATAACGTTCTCCAGGCATTCGCCAAATCCAGACCCACCCATCGTATTGCAACAGGGTACAGCACGATTCATCGCTCCACATAACACTTTTCCACTCATCCACTGTCAAGTGGCGTCGCTCCTTACACGCCTCAAGAGTCCGCCGGATTGGAGGAGGCGGCAGCACGTCTGCTTGCCGTGAAATGGACCCGGGTTCGATTCACACCCGCGTCGGAAATTTTCTCCATTCGGGAACTGGATGTTTTGTTGTCCTCCTCATCATTTCATCAAAATTCAAATGGCTCTAAGCACTATGAGAAGTAACATCGGAGGTCATCAGTTCCCTAGACTTAGAACTACTTAAACCTAATTTAACCTAAGGACATCACACACATTTATGCTCGAGGCAGGATTCGAACCTGCGACCTTAGCAGCAGCGTGGTTTCGGACTGAAACGCCTAGAACCGCTCGGCCACAGCGGCCGGCTCATTTCATCATCATGGACACAAAAGCAGCCAATGTGGCGTCAACTGAAGAGACTTGCAACTCAGCAGCGGAACTTCCCCAGCTGGGGACACCCGTCCATGAATGCCATACTATCATTTCATTTTCATTGCACCACTCCAAGAGGCGCTCAACGTTGACAAAAATGTTTGGCTTATAAGGAGTTGCACGACCATTATGCGGTATTCCTTTTAACTCCCTATGCACTGTCATTGTGCTAGCTTGACTCCTGGCAGCACTACGAAACTCACAAATGACTTTTTGCGCTGATGTCATGCGATTTTTTACAAGTGCTCTCCGCAGTGGTCGACGGTCCTTGTCCATCAATAAATGAGGTCTGGCACACTGCAAGCACACACTGCTGTATCATTCCACTGATTGGTCTCTCGTGTCAAAATATAATTAAGCATGCAATGAACACTGGGAGTGACTACTGTGAATACAAGGCTGCTATGAAAAAAGATGGCTGTGAAAACGTTTGACAGGCTTCTGAATTTGCCGAAGCTGCGCAACGTCACTGATATAGCCGGTGAAAGACGAGATGCAGTCGTCTGTGTCCGGGTGCTGCCGAAGTGTCGTACTGTGGGAGGTGACCCCACGATCGCCACTGATTGTCTCACGTCCGAGAAAATATAAAGTTTCGCCCTGGTGTCTGGACGTGTTTACAGCAAACTGCTCTCTCCATAGTAACGGAAGAGCTCTGTCGCGACTGTACTCAGTGACGGTCGAGAAGCAATTTATTGTCTCTCCCGGCTGGTCCCGGCGGAGGTTCAAGTCCTCCCTCGGGCATGGGTGTATGTGTTTGTCCTTAGGATAATTTAGGTTAAGTAGTGTATAAGCTTAGGGACTGATGACCTTAGCAGTTAAGTCCCATAAGATTTCAAACACATTTGAACATTTTCTTGCCTCTCCTGTAGCTCAAAACCTTCCGAAAAACAGCCATTCCCCCCGATGTTTGCAAATAAACCTTCCATGTCCCAGCAGTGGTTACCGTGCCAATCATGTTTTCTGGCAAGGAGACCCAATTGTCCTCAACCAATCACTGCAGTGCAGTACACATTCTGTTCTACGAAAAAATATATATATAATAACAATACAACACACAATGCCTGGAGGTCCTGCAGCCACACTCCTGGCGCATTTCACAAGTTGAGGGAAGCTTCCTAGTGAAAACAAGCTCCGTCTCGCCCATAAAACGATTTAGTGGGCGCCGTTTTGGCGGGGCCCGGTGGCATCTACGAAACGAGACGTCCAGAGAAATTCGTCGTCCTGTCTCACAAGGTACGCTGTACTTGCAATAAACACATTAGCCAGGAGCCAGCCTGACGCTGCTTTACCTGGACCCGCACACGGGACAAGGAGATCAGACTCCCCCACCCACTAATAAATCGGTTAGGCCGGTGCCATGATGCCCAGCACTGCCAGTTTCTAAAGAAGTGTCATTTCACATTCAGCCACAGCGTTCCCACCCTCTTGCCTGGCTGCGTGCGGAACACGGCCGGCCGCTAGAATGGCGGCTCATGAACCACTGCCTCGCCAGGGCCACAGCCCATTTCAGTGACTCCAAAGGAATCCGTGAACTGGCTTGCTGCTTAGGGAAAGTTGTAAAGCTGCCACTAATTCAATGGTCACCTCCAGCATCCAAAAATATGTCTCTGTAGCCAAGTTTAATTTTACTACTGCTACTGAAGTCATGCAAATACTGAGATCAATCAGTGGTTTACCCTAACGCTAATAGTCCATCAGATTAATAAAAATCAAGGAAAATTTAGCCACACCAAAGGCGAATTGAGTTAAATGATAATCACCAAAACAAAATGAAAGGGAGGTGCCCGAAGGGTATTACCATGGCAGTGGCCGACCCAGAATTCAATTTCTCAACATAGCCACTCTGGCGACGGACACATTTCTCCCAATAAAACACACTCTAGAGACGAACATATTTCTTCCAGTAAGACACCAGTTTGTTGATACCGTCACTACAAAATATTTGACTTTGTTCGGAGTCACAGCCTCATCCCTGCTTGCAATGCTTCATTACTGTCAAAGTGAAGTCCTCGAAGGTGTTCTTTATGTTTTGGAAGAAGATGAGGCTAAATTGCGATTGTATGGAGGATGATCGATGTCAGTGAACTCAAGGCGTTGGGTTGTTGAAGGTGTCTCAGCGCTCGCGTGTGGTCTAACATTGCCGTGCATGTACTCTTCGGATTCCAAACTCGATTACAGCATGCTGTTTCTAACCCACCGACATAGTTAAGTTAAACACCGACATGTTACACACTACAATCCGAAAGCCTCTGAAAGCAGAGGGTTGCAAATATGCAGGCATGAAGAATAAAGATGTAGAACGTTAACAACGTTTGTTTTATTTGAAAAGCTTTAAAGAGTTTCCACATAAAAAATTCGGAGGAATTACTTTTCAGATGCTCTCACTGTATATGTCTGTGTAATTAATTTGAATGGTAGTCATTATTTAAGTATCTAAGTTGAATTCAGTGGTTTGTGACACCACATAGACTATTTAAGGGCGAGCAGTGGGGAGTACTAGGGCTTTCGTCTTTGGTTGGTCAGTGTGCCGCTGAGCAGCTGCGTGAGTTACATTAAGGTTTCGTTGAAATAATTTTGCGAGCGTGAGTTAAATACTTCAGCTTTTCGTTGGACATGGAATCTGTGAGCGCAAGTTGGAGAATTTAACTTTACAGTAGACTTAAATTATTTGACTGTGTTTTTGGTGACTGGTTTTGCGCGATTCTATGAGCTATGAATTTGTTCATGGGATTTGTGGATGCTGTGAACTGCAATTATTTTAGCAGGTGATATTCATATTCGTGTTTATTCAGGATAATGAACGTATTTTACGTTTTGACTGATAGTGGGAAACTGCACTTTTGGGTTTTGAGAGTGTGCTGTTGATTTTCGTGAAGTCAAGTGAACTATGCTCACATGCGTTTCTGTTTTCAATTTTCTGTCACACTACATACATTAATTATTCTTTAACTGTTTCTTCATTTTGTATCAACGACTTACTTAGGCTGCCATTCGCATATATGCGAATATAATTGAATAAATATTTATTTGGTGTAAAGTAATCACTCCGGTTTTTTCAACAAAAGTAATCGTGTGGGGTTTATTCAGCCATTTTACTTTCTTAGATGTGAGGTGGAAAGCAACAAGGGACCTCTTGTCAGTAAAGTCAATTGTTCAGCGTTATCGAAAAACGTGGTTTGCAGCAAAAGTATCGATTTTGTCTTTTGAAACTTGAAACATTACAAGCTACAATCAATAATAAAACAATTTCAAATAGATAAACCACTCAAATCTGTCGTTAAAGCAATGACTGCCGAGGCTAGAGAAAGGTACGTCTTGTCTCTTTTGTTGAGGAACAGTAAAGGCCAACAAGAGGTTTATTTTCATTAATGCACTTGGGGAATACGCATCGCTTTGAACCCTAGTCTCTCCTGAGTGCTAGCTGCAATTGAGGCAAGTGCTACTGGTTTCTCTCAATAGAAGAAAGTTCCAAATACGTTAAATGTTAAAAGTTAGCGTAGTCTGCAGAAACATCTATATGTTTGGTCGTCAGATCAAAATTACAAGGTTGAAACATCTTAATAAGGTGTATAACACTATAGCTTGCTTGCAAATGTACATGGACATAGAAGAAAACTGAAAAATACTGTGAAATCCTTTTCAGATACTGAGTTTATACGAAAACATCTGAAAAATTACGTAAACCAGCATGCTATTATATTACCAGGCAAAAGTAGCACAGTATTTCAAACAAGTTTAAAACTACTGCCTTCTAATGACTCAAAAGTTAACGTCTACGAAACTTACAAAGCGTCTTTTACGGGTGACGTGTTGCTAAAGCCTGTACATTGAAGGATATTTTGAAGAATTTGGAGGAAACTTAGCTCTGATATAATACACTACTGGCCATTAAAATTGCTACACCAAGAAGAAATGCGGATGATAAACGGGTATTCACTGGACAAATATATTATACTAGAACTGACTTGTGATTACATTTTCATGCAATTTGGGTGCATAGATCCTGAGAAATCAGTACCCAGAACAACCACCTCTGGCCGTAATAACGGCCTTGATACGCCTGGGGATTGAGTCAAACAAAGCTTGGTTGGCGTGTACGGGTACAGCTGCCCATGGACCTTCAACATGATACCACAGTTCATCAAGAGTAGTGACTGGCGTATTGTGATGAGCCAGTTGTTCGGCCACCATTGACCAGTCGTTTTCAGTTGGTGAGAGATCTGGAGAATGTGCTGACCAGCAGTAGTCGAACATTTTCTGTCCCCATAAAGGCCCGTACAGGACCTGCAACATGCTGTCGCGCGTTATCCTGCTGAAATGTAGGGTTTCGCAGGGATCGAATGAAGGGTAGAGCCACGGGTCGTAACACATCTGAAATGTAACGTGCACTGTTCAAAGAGCCGTCAGTGCGAACAAGAGGTGACCGAGACGTGTAACCAATGGCACCCCATACCATCACGCCGAGTGATACGCCAATATGGCGATAACGAATACACGCTTCCAATGTGCGTTCACCACGATGTCGCCAAACACGGATGTGACCATCATGATAATATAAACAGAACCTGGATTCATCCGAAAAAATGACGTGCACCCCGGTTCGTCGTTGAGTACACCATCGCAGGCGCTCCTGTCTGTGATGCAGCGTCAAGGGTAACCGCAGTCATGGTCTCCGAGCTGATAGTCCATGCTGCTGCATACGCCGTCGAACTGCTCCTGCAGATGGTTGTTGTCTTGAAAACGTCCCCATCTGTTGACTCAGGGATCTAGACGTGGCTGCACGATCCGTTACAGCCATGCGTATAAGATTCCTGTCATCTCGACTGCTAATGATACGAGGCCGTTGGGATTCAGCACGGCGTTCCGTATTACCCTCCTGAACCCACCGATTCCATATTCTGGTAACAGTCATTGGATCTCGACCAACGCGAGCAGCAATGTCGCGATACGATAAACCGCAATCGCGATAGGCTACAATCCGACGTTTATCAAAGTCGGAAACGTGACGGTACGCATTTCTCCTCCTTACACGAAGCATCACAACAACTTTTCCCCAGGCAACTCCGGTCAACTGTTGTTTGTGTATGAGAAATCAGTTGGAAACTTTCCTCATGTCAGCACGTTGTAGGTGTCGCCACCGGCGCCAACCTTGTGTGAATGCTCTGAAAAGCTTATTTGTATATCACAGCATCTTGTTCCTGCCGGTCAAATTTCGCGTCTGTAGCACGTAATCTTCGTGGTGTAGCAATTTTAATGGCCAGTAATGTAGTTACAAAACCCAGAACAGATTTATTTGCTTTGTGCCAAAAACATTTTTCATCTTGCGCAGGAAAAGCTTCCGTTTCAAAAGAGACAAAATTGCAAATGACTGATAAAATGAGATCCCACAAACAGGTTGTTTCAGAGGGGAGAATGTATTATAACGATACGTATATAGTATTAGACAAAGCTTTGCAAATGGTAACAAAACTTCTTTCCATTACGGTTTGGATATGGCACATCAGGTACACGTACCAAGGAACCCTTTTCAGCCTGCCCTATCTATTTTTAGTGCCATTTAAATTTGATATTTTGTTTGTTATGTGCTAAACCACAATTAAGCTATCTTATTCCTGAGAGTTATAGTACAACTAAAGCTTCTAATCTTGTCGTTGGCGTTTTTCATCATAATTTAGGAAATATCTGTTTAGGAGAAGAAAAATTTTTATCCATGCCGTCGTTGCGGTGGACAAAACAAAAACGTCTTGATAGGGTGCTTGGGGTCGAGGATTTCCCGAAAGAAAACAAGAAAATCGTTGTGTCATTCATTCCAGTAGGCCACACAAAATTTAATTGCGATTGGACCTTGGGATTTTTTAATGTTCAGAGTAACTTATGTCTTCTCTTCGTCTCACTTTGTTGACTGCATTAAATAATCAGTACCAACAACTAATGTTAATTCCGCTGTGATGATTGAAACTAGAAAAGGTGAAGTTATTGTAAAAATGCATGAGTGGTAAATTGGCGATTTGTCTGCTAATAAATATGCAACCAGCCGCTTTTTTTAGATTTTTGATACGATTTTTTCAACCATGAACATGTTTTCGAGCCACTGCAGGCTCATCATCAGATGGAGGTTTTACAAGAACATTATGCTGTGGATCAGGAGTAGCTAGATGCAGTGCTGATGCTACTGGCGGAAATGACGGAAATTTATTAATAGGTGACGGAACGTTTACGAAAGTGAAAGTTTCGTATGTTTTTGGTACTTATAGTTCAATACCTTGTCGCATCCATACCAAATCTCTTCCTGTAATGAACATTATACAAAAAGCATTTGTTTACCTATTTATTACCAGATAAATCGCCAATTTAAATCACAGTCGCAACTCGCCATCCTCAGTGGATACACTGGAATGACTGGTAAAATTTTTTTCACAACCATGGTGCCAAGAAAGTGCTCCTTGTTACTCTGTTCAATCATGTTGAGTTCAATATAGAGAATCAAGGTAAAACATACTGCAAAATCTACATTAAAGGGAAAATATTCATGCAGCAGATATTCCCATTAGAAGATAGATCTCACGGATTCCTCAATGAAGTGACTCCAGAAGGAATGATAGGGATATGTCAAGAATACCTCTTCAAAAACATCAGATCTTAATGTAAAGGAAAAATCAGAGATATTTTATTTCCTCAGGATAGACTGGAACCTGTTGCTGAAATCATCAGCAATGCAGCAGCCAATCTCGAACCTGATGATCTACAAGCAGTTCCTGGACCCTAAAGGAAGTGTCGAAAACGCTGAGTTCAAGGTGTCAAAGTGAAGAGTTGTGAAACACATTTTTATACTCTTTAAAGGAAGACATTTAAAGCTGTGTTTTTTTTATTAAATCAATTTCTTAATTGAAACTTCCTGGCAGATTAAAATTTTTTGCTGGACCGAGACTCGAACTAGGGAACTTTGCCTTTCGCGGACAAGTGCTCTACCGACTTTTTTTTTGTTTTTTTTTGTATCCAATGTCAGGCTTACCACCTTTGCTGACATACATGTTGTTGTACTATCGCATAAATAGTGTCTACAAAGTCCACATGTTGACAAATAGTGGCTAATTAGAAAATTAATTAATTAAGGAAATGAATAAAACTGAAAATGCCCAAATGAAAGACATGAAGACATTGCGGATAGTACAAATACAAAAGAAACATGCTCCTGTAGCAATGAAACGAAATTCGTGTCGGGGGCGACACCTGCTCACGACCCGACGTTCGATAGAGCAAGAGAGCGATCTATCGACTCGCTCCCCAGACGTTGGTGTAAGACTGGGTCGTCTTCTCGAAATTAACTAAGGGTCCGTAAGTGTGATCGATGTCTATCTCGGCTTCTTCGTCTATCTCATCTCTCACCCGTCACACCCCATCTGGCCGGCGGGTCGGTAAATGTAAGTCGCAAGTAATTAGCGAAGTCTTGCCTATATTTCTTATGCTGTTGCAGCTTCGTGTGTCTATCCAGGAGAAAATGCCAAAAATCAATTTTGTCCTTTTCCGATTCGTTATACACGTAGCCCACCACCATTCCCCGCACCCATGTCACTGCATTGGTTTTTTGGACCGGGAAATAAGATTCTTGGGGGAAAAAAAGTGTGTCTGATGAAATTGTGTGAGGGGCGGAGCGTAACAGGAACGCCAATATCTGTTGTGCCAAGTGCCACACTGGAGACGTCCCACTACATGCTAAACGATGTTCATCAATGTCCACTGTTGCGCAGCCTAAACATAGTGGAGAGTCTGCCAAATGAATCGCGTGCCGCCGTTGATTCGTTGCGAACTTCCTATTTATCACCACATACCATGTTGAGCGTACCGACGTTGGGAGGTAAACGTTCCGTATAACGCGCCATATCTGTCGCCAGTTCTTTTCTGGGTACTTCTTTTCCAGGGTATTCCTGGGGCACCGCCGCAGTTAGAGTTGGTATACGTCTCGCGTCGTCGGTAGTCGTGCTGTTGGGATGGAATCTCTGACATAGCTAAGCTCCAAAAAAAAAGACTTGAAATGTGACAGCTTCGGTGAAATATGGCCCACATCGACTGGGGGCAGCATTGAAGTGGGCGCTAGTACTTCGTCCAACGCACCCGAGATATTGCAAAATTGACCGCGCCACTGTCGGAAAATCGTACTGACGAATAACGCCCGTGCCTTTTCATATACGTTCACTAGACCAAGTCCACCCTCTCCAGGTGGTAGCGTAAGCGTTGTGTATCGGATCTTAAACAGGTGTCCCACACTCACGTAGGTTCCGAAAGTTGCTTGTATCCGTGATGTCATTGTGCGCGTTAAGGGCGGGACAGGCGCTACGTAAGTGAGTCTCGGTGCTAGGTAAACGTTAACATAGGTCACCCTCTGAATCATATCCAACGCTCTTAATTTCTGTAACAGCACCATTGTCCGCATCAGCTTCAATATGCGTCGGTAGTTATCTGCTGCTGTCCGCTGCACATCCGTGTGGAACGTAATACCTAGGCATTTTATGGTCTTAACTAAGATGAGCGGGCCTTCCTCCCCCGATTGTAATCCTCGACCGACATTCATGCAGCGTGATTTTTGTAGATTAAGCACGCTTCCCGCCGCCATCCCGGATCGCTGTATCCATGCCAATGCCGTACGTACTTCTTCGCCTGTCCGTGCCACCAGCATCACATCGTCAGCATAAGCGCGGCAGTGAAAGGTCAGTTGTGGCAACGGCACTCCCTCCAACCGTCTTCGGAGACCATATAGACAGGGTTCCAAAGCCATTGCATACAAAAATATCGAAAGGGGGCAACCTTGACGAACTGACCTTGAAATAACAATGTAGTCAGTGCCCCGCCCATTCACCGAGACCTTTGATCGTACGCCGTGTTGATGAAGGTCTGTGGGATTCCCAATCTGCCCATCACCGCATGCAAAAAGGTATGATCCACTCTGTCGAACGCATGATCGAAGTCAATAGCGACGAGTGCCCCACGCACTCGGCATGCCGCTGCTAATGCGATGATATCTCGGTAGTCACTGAGCGCCGTGTGTACGTTGCTCTTACCGCCGAGGCAAGTTTGATCTATGAGGAGTCTATCAGAAAGTGAAGACCGCAGGCGAGCCCCAAGGATGCGCGCGAAAATCTTATAGTCGCAGTTCAAGAGAGTGAGTGGTCTATAATCTCCTGGATTTCTGCCAACGCGTGGTTTGGGTATTGGGATGATGATACCCTCCGTGAATTCAGCAGGTATCTCAGTCTGCGGTAACAGGAGTTCGTTGTACATCTGAATCCAGGTCCGTCCCATGAGGTATGCAAAGGCGCGGTAAAATTCAATTGGGAAGCCGTCCTGTCCTGGGGACTTGTTCGGAGCCCCCCTGGCAATTGTGTCTGTCAGCTCGTCCTCTGTTATCGCTGTGATGAAAGTCTCTGCATCCAGTGGTGGTCCTCTATCTGGCATTTCCGAGATGACATCATGTAGTGTCTCGTGGTTCACATGTACAGGTCCATATAACTGGCGGAAATAGTCGGTAAACACATGCGCAATATCACGCTGGTGCACAACTTGCTGGCCAGTTTCAGAGATTAGTTCCCTGATCAATGTCCTGCGTCGTCGTTGGCGTTCGCGTACCACGTGGTGCATGGAGGGGGTTTCGGCAGCAACTGTGTCCGCCAATCTCGCTCGGACCATTATACCTTCCATTATCAGTCTCGTCAGCTGTAATAACTTGGCTTTTATCCTGCGCATGGCCGTGTGCCTTTCCGGCGATGGTTGTTGGGTCATCAGCTCCCTCAGGGCTGTAAAAGAAAAATCAGCCGTTGTGCGGTTCCACTGCGATTTGTCCTACCCGTATCGTATCAACGTTCTCCGTAACGTTGGTTTTGCGCATTTAATCCACCACTGGAGAACCGAGGTGTATGCTCGTTGGCAGCGAACGCAGGTCTCCCAGGCCGCCTCTATCGACCGGTGACATTCAGTGTCACGTAAAAGTGCACAATTCATTTTCCAGTGACCTTTACTCCGCCATATCTTCTGACGCGTTAGTGAAATCGTGCAGACGTACGCCATATGATCCGTAAAAGCCGCTGGCCAGATTTCGGCATCCGGTATCGTCGTCCGTAGAGCTCGTGTCACGTACACTCTATCAAGTCTACTCGCCGAGTGACCCGTGACAAACGTATAACCCGGTCTGTCACCATGCTGCAGTTCTCAGGTATCCAGAAGCGGCATTTCGGTAATCAACGCACGCAGTTCCATGCATGGCACATAATGAGGTACTTGGTCCTTTTTGTCGACGACACAATTAAAGTCACCGCCCACTACATAGTTATCAAAGCGTCCAGCGAACAACGGTGCTATCTCTTCGGTGTAAAAAGTCGCCCTTTCTCTTCGTTTTGTGGAGCCAGATGGTGCGTATAAATTGATGAAACGAACGCCGTCGACAGTGATCGCTATGCCGCGTGTCGAAGGGAGAGACCTGACGTCCTCCACTCCTATTCCTTCCCTGGTGAGAATCGCCACACCGCATCCACTTTCATCGTGCACTGAATAATGTGCCTCGTAACCGTAGAACTCTGGCGGCGATGTGAAACGCACTTGTTGTAGGAGTACAATATCCACGTCCGCAGCGCGTAACATATCTTTCAGCATTTGAATTTTAAGCAGTGTCCGTATGCCATTAATGTTTATCGTGGCAATGCGGTACGCCTGGCTTGTGTTCGTCAGCTGTAGGGCGGTGTCATTAAGCGTCCATCTGCACCCCCGGCGCTCCTCAACACACTAAGTTGGTCAACATTTCCCGACCCCTCCCGGCCTCTGGCCAGGACTGTCCTCAATCGTCGCGTTCGTATTTTCATCCTGTTCCTGTTGGTCCATTTCTTGCGCCCAGTCCCCCAGCATATTTCCGGAACTGGTCGAAGGATGGGAGGTAACGTTGTCATCGCTCTGATGTTGGACAGTTGTCATCTCCACTTCCTCCTTCCGGTCACCAGAAGGAGAGTTCAAGTTATCGTCGCTGTGTAGTTCCTGCATCGTCATCTCGGTATCTGTTGAATCCACTGGTCTCAGGTCGATACTGTCGTTGACGTCCACTGTCCCCTCGGGACTATGGCTATCGTCAGCAGAAGTCAGTCGACGCTTCTTTCTTCTCTTCGGCGAACGCTGTTTCCGTTGCCTTGCTTCCGCATCGGCTGTTGGGGTTGCGTATCCTCCGTCTTGGGCCTGGCCTATCACGCTCTCGGTGGAAGCACTGGCAGCCACCACGGATGAACCTGGAGCGGCCGTCAACTGCATCTCTTGTGTGGTGTCCTGTGTCTGCTGTGGTGGAACCGGTGGTCGGAGTTCCAGTCCGTTGGTGTCCATGTTCTCTATAGGGGGCAGCTACTGGTGCCCATCGGAAGTCTCCCTCACGTCGCCTCTCAGGGCTTCCACAAAGGTCAACGATAAGATAGTCGTCGGTTGTGGCGCCTGAACGTCATCCCGTGGAGTTTGCACTAAACGTCGCTGGAGGCATTCCGAGCGGACGTGACCTTCTTTCCCGCACCCCGAGCAAGTGCGAGGTTGCCCATCATAGATTATAATCGCTCGACAACCTCCTATGTACAAATAAGAGGGGACGTGATTGCGCAGTTCTATCCGTATTTGTCGCACCCCATTTAAAACGGGGTACGTGATAAAACTCGTCCATTTTTCGGCCACATGGGATAGAACTGTACCGTATGGTCGAAAGGCGTCGGTAACAAGTTCAGACGGGACCTCAAATGGAAGTTCGAAGACTCGTATAGTGCGGATCCCCATTCCCGCGTGATCGACTGTAACCGCACCAACATTCCCGTCGGCATGACAGAAACGATACCCGTTCGGTGATCGTTGTAGAAGTCTTTCGCAAGCAGCCTCGTCAACAAGCTTGACATAGACGACGCTTGAAACGAGCGATAAATTGATTCCCACGATTTCCTGTGGATCGATTTTTACCTCTTCTCTGAAGAAACGTTCAATCTCGTGTGCCTTTGGTCGTGTATAGTCGTTCGCAAAACTGAACTTCAAAGTCGTTTGTCTGTACGAGTGTGCCATCTCGTTCTAGACTCACAACACCGCACACGCGAAGCTGCTCCGGCGTAAACAAACAGGCGCGCGCACCACAGCGCGGCCGGCAGGCAACACGGTCCGCACTGTGTCACTGCCGAAGGCGGACTGCCGACTGAGCTACCCAAGCACGACTCACTCCCGTCCTCACAGCTTTAATTCCGCCAGTGCCTCGTCTCCTACCTTCCAAACTTCACAGAAGCTCTCCTGCGAACCTTGCAGAACTAGCACTCCTCGAAGAAAGGATATTGCTGAGACATGGTTTAGCCACAGCCTTGGGGTTGTTTCAAGAATGAAATTTTCATTCTACGGCGGACTGTGCGCTGATATGAAACTTCCTGGTAGATTAAAATTGTGTGCTGGATCGAGACTCGATCTCGGGACCTTTGCCTTTCGGTGGCAAGTGCTCTACCGACTGAGCTACCCAAGCACGACTCATGCCCCCTCCTCACAGCTTTAATTCCGCCAGTACCTCGTCTCCTACCTTCCAAACTCCACAGAAGCTCTCCTGTGAACCTCGCAGAACTAACACTCCTGGAAGAAAGGATATTGCGGAACTGTGATTACGGGCCGTGAGTCGTGCTTGGGTGGCTCAATCAGTCTGCCGCCGGCAGTGCTGCGAGGCGGTCACGCGCCAGAGCGCTGCGGGCGAGGCGCGCACGGTGTGTTTGTGTTTACTTCGGCCGCTGTAAGTGCCGTTTTCCTTCTAGACCACCATGGCGCACAACTATCGGAAGCAGACATTACGTTTCAACTTTTGTTCCGACTTCGCCCGACCCAAGGCCCTGGAGGTAGAACGATTTATACGCGATGAAGTTAAAATACCACCAACGGATCTAATTGGTATCCACTTGTCCATAGTTAGCAGTACCGTCTACGTCAAAATGATCAACGATGCGGCGTGCGACAAGGTGCTTCAAGAGGCAAAACGTGGACTGCGCTTCTGTCATTCCGACGGCAACGTCGGACCCGTAACCGTCGATCACGCAGGTCTCGGCACACGGACGATAAGGATCTTCGAACTGCCGTTCGAACTACCTGCAGACGTCGTCATCGAGGCGCTCCGTCCCTATGGCAACGTTCTGGAACATGTTGCCGAACGATGGGTCCAATTTCAGACCTATCCAGTCTTAAACGGTGTTAGACAGGTCCGCATCGAATTGCAGAAACACGTGCCTTCCTATCTACGTATCGGAGGCTGCCGTGCCATTATAATGTACGACGGCCAACCTCGGACCTGTTCCGGTTGCGGGAAAGAAGGTCACCTACGGTCTGAATGCATTCAACGACGTGTCGCGCAGCTCCCGTTGTCGGAAGCGTCCGTCACACCCACGATGACCGCCCTACCGGTCACTTACGCAGCGGCTCTTGCCACGTCTACAGTTTCGTCCAGTCCGTCGCCCGGTCCTTCCGATCGGCACGTCCCACCGTCCCAGTCTCCAACGGACGGTGTAGACGTCCCACCTGACACCCTTGCCGCCGAACAGGCTCCGCACCGGACGCTGAGGAGACCAGTACATCTTCACAACACCTGTTTGACAATTTCATTGTACCAACCGACGCCTTCGAACCAGGTCGACGCTCCTCCTTGCCGTCGTCCGACACTGAGGAACACGTGCGGAAACAACGCTCGCCACTTGGGCTCAAACGCCGTCGCCGTTCACCCACGGGCTCTCAGAGCGTTGCCACCCGCGACGACGAAGACGACACCCAAGCAGCCGACATTTCCACGCAGAGGTCGGCAGACAACTTTCACGATGAACAAGACGTTTCGCAGGACGGGACCACTATGGAGGTTGCCACGCACAATGTAACGATCGGTGCGCCGGTTGAGACGCCTGTCTCCCCGCCGACAACTCCAGATCTCTCTCACCACGACGCAATTCCCATGGACATTGGACAGACCCACGGCACAGAAGCATGGGCCGACGACATTGAGGAAGGTACGCCCCCTCCTCCGGATGAGTTGCCTCCGCCGGACGAGGCTGCCTGTTAACATCAAAAGCGAGGCATTGCAGCTGATGGGACGGGACTTCCTGTCGGTGCCCTCCTCTTACTTCCCTTGGTGATGGTAGATGCGCATCCACCACCACTGAAACAAACATACCGGTTTGCCACACTGAACATCAACATGATCGGCACTGCACCCAAGCTGCAACTCATATGTGACATGCTTCGGGCCTCCGACGTCGACGTCGCCCTTCTTCAGGAAGTACGCGTTGCCACACTACCACCAGTCTACGGCTACGACTCATACACGTCCACATGTGATCAATCAGGGCCTGGAGTGGCTTTCTACATACGCGAAGGAATCCCACTCACGGACACGACAATCCTTCCCTGTGGAAGAGGCATGGCTGTTACCATCTTCGACACGCGCGTCATCAATATCTACGCTCCGTCTGCCTCCACGAACCGTCGGCAGCGATCCACTTTCTTCGGAAATGACGTGGCGCCCCTGTTTTCTGGACGCTATGATCGCCTTATCATGGGAGGCGATTTCAACTGTGTCCTCCACCCGCAGGACCAAGTGCCTGGTTATTCGCCATGCCCGGCGTTGCTCACCTTAATCGAAGATTTTCATCTGGTGGACGTTTGGGAGAAAATTCATGGCAATACCCCCGGTTTTACCCATTATACAGCACATTCTGCGAGCAGACTGGACCGGTTTTTATGTCTCTGCTCACCACGGCAATGAAGTCGCCCAAGCTGAACGATGGCCCCTTGCATTTTCGGACTATTGCGCCGTCATTTGCTCCCTGGCTCTGCCACCTCAGTCAGTGTGGCGCAGCAGAGGTTACTGGAAGCTTAATACCTCCCTCCTTAATGATCCAAACTGCCTTCCGCAGTACACATCCACGTTCCATTGGTGGCTCAAATGTGCCAAACCTGCGATCAGAAACGCCTTCATACAATGTGGCAAGGAAGCAGCAGCATGGCATCGAGACACCACAAATTTTCACTACGCCGTCCTCCGTGAGCTCGATGCGCTCCCTCCATCACTTGACACCCACAGGGAACGACAACGTACTAAAGCTCGTCTCCTCTCTCTTCATCGTGCACGACTGCATGCTGTCGTGGTGCGTTCCCGACGACAAGACCTCCTCCACGACGAAACCCCATCCACAATCCATGCCGCATCCGACCATAGTCGTCGACGTCGGCTTTTCGTCCCCAACATCGCGACCTCCGATGGTGTTCACCACACAACACAGGCGGCAGTCGTGTGCGCCTTTGCTGAACATTATCGCCAATTTTATGACGATGAACCGATGGCGACGCCCATTCCTGATGATCTCCGTCCTTCCCCTGATCGGACCCTCACCGTAGCGGAGTCAACGTCCATGATGTCTGCAACCACCGCAGAAGAGGTGGTGGATGCGATCAACAAAGGGGCCAAGAACAAATCACCCGGACCAGATGGTCTCCCAGTGGAGTTTTACCGGGCGTTCACCAGGTTAATGCTTCCTCGCTGGACGGAAATGATTCAGGAACTCTTTACTCCGTCCTTCCCAATTCCACCTGAATTCGTCAGTGGCATTCTTCTACCTGTGCCTAAACCGAAGGGAGGGTCTCATGTCTCTGCATATCGCCCCCTTACACTACTGAATGCAGACTATAAAATCTATGCACGCCTCTTAGCAGCGCGCATACGCACCGTCTTACCTACGGTCCTTTCACCTGAGCAGACTGCACGCGGTTGTGGGGCCACCTTACAAACAGCCCTAGGGGAATGCCATGACCTCATTGCACTGGCGTCGGTTTGTCGCCTTCGTGCAGCACTGGTATCCGTCGATTTCACGAGTGCCTTTGATCGCGTTCGACACCCATTCCTCCTCATGGTGGCGACACGTATGGGGTTCCCATTGCTTTTTGTCGATGCCATTCGCCGGTTGCTACTTCCCGCGGTCTCGATGGTACAAGTCAATGGGAGGCTTGTAGGACCGATTCCTATACGCCGCTCTGTGCGTCAAGGATGCCCTATGTCTACTTTACTATATGCTATTGCACTTGAGCCCCTCATCACTGGACTTACCTCTAGACTGCAGGGCCTCACTTTGCGTGACCACACCTTTCACTGTAGGGCTTATGCGGACGATCTCCTCTTTCTCACCTGCTCCTCCACGGAGCTCAATGACGCCATCCAATGGATCCACCAGTATGGACGTCTTTCTGGTAGCATTCTTAATGTCCGTAAATCGACTATGATGCACATTGGGCGCGGCCTCCCGGCTATGGTGCCGACCCCACTCCCAGTCAGTGCCACCCTTCGTTACTTGGGTACCGAATTTACGAGCTCCACACACCGCACAGTGGCCCTGGCTTACCGGCGGCTTTTGCAGTCGATTCGGCACCATGTCCGTGGTCAAGTGCACCGTCACTTAAACCAACTCCAACGTGTGTCCTATGTCAACATCTATGTCGCCCCTAAACTGGTACACGTCGCCCAGATCCTCCCAATGCCGTTACTCCTTGGCCGCCGCATCCAATCAGCCTTTGGATATTTCGTGTCAGCAGGGGCACTTTTCAAAGTCCGCTACAACACTCTAACACTGCCTCCTGCAAAAGGTGGCCTCGGACTCATCAATGTGCGGGCACGCTCTTCTGCACTCTTTGTCCACACACTGTTGCGGCATTGGCAGGGGCCGGTCCCGTCCTTAACACGCAGTCTCTTAGATATCCTCCGACCAGCTTCTCTCGATCCACCGATCAATGTGGCACCTATTTCTCCATTATTGTACTACGTCGCCTATTGTTTCATAGAACTCAGCTACGTTCGGGCCGATCTTCCAGTTATATTTCATGTTATTCTAATAATTTGTTTACCTAACACTCATTTGTATATGTTTAACTGGTACCTTGAAGAACTTTTGCTTTGTGTATATATATATATGTATTCTCCGTTTGTTCAATAATAAAGATTTAAAAAAAAAAAAGAAAAAAGTGAGTAGCGTCGCTGTCCACTATTGCATTATTTGTATTAAAAAAAGGGGGGGACTTATGACCTCAGCCAAAAAAAAAAAAAAAAAAAAAAAAAAAAAAAAAAAAAAAAAACGCGGAAGGTCCCCGGTTCGATCCCGGGCGGAAACAGTGGTTTTTTTTTTTTTAATTTCATTTCTGCTTACTTGTGCTTTGGAAGACATAAAAAAAGGTGGATAGAGCGTCTGCCATTTAAGCAAGAGTCCCGGTAGGGACACACATTAAAAAAAAAAATCGGTAGAGCAGTTGCCCGCGAAGGCAGAGTTCGAGTCTCGGACCAGCACACAGTTTTAATCTGGCAGGAAGTTTCATATCAGCGCACACTCCGCTGTAGAGTGAAAATTTCATTCTAGAATTTCTTAATTGTAAAATATACAGGTTCTGTGTTACTTTGAACTTCATTTAAAAATTTTAAACGTATGTAACTTAAACAAAAAGTAATAAATTCATGATCGCTGCACCAAATTATTCAGAATTTAATGCTTAATTTGAAGATATTATTAACTCAGAATCCAAAATTTCCGACAAGCGGCCCCTTTCGGCTTTTTGCTTCACACATATGTTATTCTGTTTTATATGTATATTATCCTACTTATTGAAAACTATTAAGGATTAATTCTGTATTAAATGTATCGGCTTTAACGCAACGATATGCGACCGACATCTCTGATAACAAAGACTCAAGCCAACAAATAAGGCCGTGCATTGCCCACATTGGCAGCGGCCTATAAAACCGCAGGAGCGCTCTTAAGGTGCTGGTGGTCTTCTTCAAATTAAGGCTTTCAAGATATACCCTGACACAGCGTGACGTGGGAAGCTCAGTACCTGCACCAACGTGTAGATGGAGTGTCCCACCATCTGACCGTGATCAAATACACTGACATAGCACATCTTGCCCATTCTGTGCTCGAGTGTCACTGGGACTGCTAAATCAAAGGGTCACGATGTCCCACTCACGCGAGAACCCAGTTATTCCTTCTGTCCGCGATGGATACAATGTGTGAAATCTCATGGGACTTAACTGCTAAGGTTATCAGTCCCTAAGCTTACACACTACTTAACCTAAATTAGCGTAAGGACAAACACCCACACCCATGCCCGAGGGAGGACTCGAACCTCCGCCGGGACCAGCCACACGGTCCAGGATTGCAGCGCCCTAGACCGCTCGGCTAATCCCGCGCTCCGCGATACAGGTGCGCTCTCTCTTCAACACATCTGCTGGCTCATAACGATTTACTCGTGAATTTGTTAGTTTCGTCATCATGCTAATACCGAAGAGGGGAGCAGTACTTTTTCCTACATCAGAAGAGGTGGTGTGACCTTTATATGTAATACGCATCTTTCATGCGAATGCCTGAGAATCACCTGAATATAGAAGACTCGTAACAACGAAACAAAACGATAAAGAGAAAATTTTGTCTCTCTCTGTATTTTTATAAATTATGGTCTCCATAGTTGAGTGTCTAACTTTCACACAAAGCATCCGCCATCGGTAGGGCAGAATGGGTGCGCTCAGTATCTGAAAAAGTTAAAATCCTAGTTTCGAAATTAAATATCGCGGGAGGGAGATCAACACTGGTCTCAGACAGAAGCTAAAGCAGGAGTCAGCCAGTGTATGTGTTAAAGGTTGAGATGTAAATTATGTAATCGATTATCGGTTATGGGAGCAAAGCCGATCACACACCCTGCAGCTGTCTGTCTGATTCTAACCTAACTTGATGTAACATAAATTCAGTTTTCGTTACACACAAGACTAGTGTCTAACAGTAACACAACACTGCTGACTCTTTGCTGAGTCCGTAGATACCTAACAAACCTGCTGACGTTATTCTTCCAGAAATCCATATCTCGAACTTTTTCTTTTTGAGTCACCGACCTCCTGATTGGTTTGATGCTGCTGCCACAAATTCCTGTTGCGCGCCAACACTTTCAGCACAAAGTAGCTCTTGCTACTTACGTCCTCAGTTATTTGCTGGATGTGTTCTAATCTCTGTTTCCCTCTACAGTTTTTACACTCTAGTACCATGGAAGTTACTTCGTTACATCTTAATAGATGTCCTCCCATCCTGTCCCTTATTATTGTCAGTGTTTTCCACACATTCCTTTCCTCGCTAATTCCCCAGAGAACCTCCTCAATCCTTACCTTATCAGTCCATCTAATTTTCAACATTCTTCTGTAGCACCACATTTCAAATACTTCCATTATCTTCTTTTCACTACTGTGCTCCAAAACTACATTCCTAGAAATTTCTTCTTCTAATTAAGCCCAATTTTTTAATACTAGTAGATTTCTGTTGGTCAGGAATGCCCTTTTGACCAGAGCTAGTCAGACTTTTTGTCCTCCTTTTACCGTCCGTCATGAGTTATTTTGCTGCCTAAGTAGCGGAATTCCTTAACTTCATCTACTTCGCGATCAACAATCATGATATAAAATTTGACGCTGTTCTCATTTCTGCTATTTCTCATACTTTCATCTTTCTTCAATTTACTCTGAATCCATATTCTTTCCTGATTAGACCGTTCATTCCATTCAGCAGATCGTGTAGCTCCACTTTCCCTGAGGATAGCAATGTCATCAGTGAGTTTTATTACTGAAATCCTTTCACCTTCAGTTTTAATTCAACTCCTGAACCAAAGTAGTTGCTGCTAGGCTGAATACCGTAACACCTACAACCATCAAAAAGAAAAGCAAAGTATATCTATTTTGAAAAGCTGATAAAAATGTTCTTAACGCCTTTTTAAGAGACAGTCTTCACTCCTTTCGATCCGATCATGTAAGCGTAGAAACGTTGTGGAATGATTTCAAAGAGATAGTATTGACAGCAATTGAGAGATATATACCACATAAATTAATAAGTGATGGTACTGACCCATGGTACACAAAACGGGTCAGATCACTGTTGCAGAAACAGCGAAAAAAGCATGCCAAATTTAAAAGAACGCAAAATCCCCAAGTCTGTCAAAGTTTTGCAAAAGTTCGAAATATATCGCGTACTTCAATGCGAGATGCTTTTAATAATTTCCACAACGAAATTCTGTCTCGAAATCTCGCAGAAAACCCAAAGAGATTCTGGTCATACATAAGGCACACCAGTGGCAAGACGCAGTCAATTCCTTCACTGCGCGATAACAACGGTGAAGTCACTGATGACAGCGCCATTAAAGCAGAGTTATTACACACGGTTTTCTGAAACTCCTTCACCAAAGAAGACGAAGTAAATATTTTTGAATTCCAATCAAGAACAACTGCCAAGATGAGAAACATACAAGTAGATATCCTCGGTGTAACAAAGCAGCTTAAATCACTTAATAAAGGCAAGGCCTTTGGTCCAGATTGTATACCAGTCAGGTTCCTCTCAGAGTATGCTGATACAATAGCTCCGTAACCGCTCGCTCACAGAAAGATCCGTACCTAAAGACTGGAAAATTGCTCAAGTCACACCAAAACACAAAAAGGGAAGTAGGAGTAATCCGCTGAATTACAGACCCGTATCACTAACGTCGATTTGTAGTAAGGTTTTGGAACATGTACTGTATTGGAGCACTATGTAGTATCTACAAGAAAACGATTTATTGACACATAGTTAGCACTGACTCAGAAAATATCGTTCTTGTGAAACACAACTAGCTCATTATACTCATGAAGTAATGGGTGCTATCGACAGGGGATATCAAATTGATACCATATTTTTAGATTTCCAGAAGGCTTTTGACACCGTTCCTCACAAGCGTCTTCTGACCAAACTGCGTGCCTATGGAATATCGCCTCAGTCGTGCGACTGGATTGATGATTTCCTGTCATAAAGGTCACAGTTCGTAGTAATAGACGGAAAGTCATCGAGTAAAACAGAAGTAATGTCCGGCGTCCCCCAAGGAAGTATTATAGGCCTTCTACTGTTCCTGATCTATATTAACGACATAGGAGATAATCTCAGTAGCCGTCTTAGATTGTTTCCAGATGAGGCTGTCATTTACCGTCTTGTAAAGTCATCAGATAACCAAAAGGCATTGCAAAATGATTTGGATCAGATATCTGTATGGTGCGAAAAGTGGAAATTGACACTGATAAAGGAAAGTGCGAAGTTATTCACATGAGTACTAAAAGGAATCCGCTAAATTTCGATTACGCGATGTCACACAAATCTGAAGGTTGTAAATTCAACTAAATAATTAGGGATTACAATTACAAATAACCTAAATTGGAACGATAACATAGAAAGAATGCGATTCATTGGCAGAAAACTTAGCAGCTGCAACAGCTCTACTAAAGAGATTGCTTACACCACGCTTGTCAGTCCTATTCTGGAGTGTTGCTGTGCGGCATGGGATCCGCATCAGGTGGGATGACAGATGACATCGAAAAAGTACAAAGAAGGGCAGCTCGTTTTGTATTAACTCGAAACAGGGGTACAGTGCCACAGACATGATACGTGAATTGGAGTGGCAATCATTAAAACAAAGGCGATTTTCGCTGCGACGGGATCTTTTCATGAAATTTCGGTCACCGGTTTTCTCCTCCGATTGCGAAAACATTCTGTTGGGACCCACCTACATAGGGAGTAGTAATCATCACGATAAAATAAGAGAAATCAGGAATCACACAGAAAAATTTAAGTGGTCGATTTTCCCGTGCGCAATTCGAGAGTGGAAAGGGAGAGAGACAGCTTGAAGGTGGCTCATTGAACCCTCCGTCAGGCACTTTATTGTATGTAGCAGGGTAATCACGTAGATGTAGAACCTTTCTTTAACTTCTGTCATTGCTTCTTCAACGTATAGATTGAACAGTAGGGCACAAATACTACATCGCTGTCTTACACCCTTTTTAATCCGAGCACTTCGTTCTTGGTCGTGCACTCTTATTATTCCCTCTTGGCTCTTGCACATGTAGTACATTACCCGTCTCTCCCTACAGCTTACCCAAATTTTTCGCAGAATTTCAAACATCTTGTCCCATTTGAAATTGTCGGGGCTTTTTCCAGGTCGACAAACCTATTAAAATGTTTTGATTTTTCTATAGTCTTACATCCATTATCAATTTTCAACGTCAGAATTGCCTCTCTGGTGCATTTACCTTTGCTAAAGCCAAACGGATCGTCATCTAACACATCCTCAATTTTCTTTCAATTCTTCTGTATATTATTCTTGTCAGCAACCTGCATGCACGAGCTATTATACTGACTGTGTCTCACACTTATCGGCTCTTGCAGTCTTCGGAATTGTGTGGAAGACGTTTTCCAAAACTCAGATAGTATACCGCCAGACTCTACACACGAAAGTGAATAATGGTTTTGTTTCCACTTCCCAAATGACTCTAGAAATTCTGATAAAATATTGTCTCTTCTGCCTTACTCGATCTTAAGTCTTACAACCCTCTTTCAAATTCTGGTTCTAATACTGGATCTTTTATCTCATCTATATCAACTCATGTTTCTTCTTCTTCTATCACGTCATCACACAAGTCTTCCTCCCTATAGAGGTCTTCAATTCATTCTTTCCACCTGTCGGCTCTCTCCTCTGCAGTTAACCGTGAAATTTCCATTGCAGTCTTATTGTTACCACTGCTGGTTTTAATTTCACCGAAGGTTGTTTTGACTTTTTATATTCTGAGCCAGTCCTTCCAATAATAATTTATTTTCCGGTTTCTTCCCATTTCTGTACTCATTTTGCCTTATTTCCTTATACTGCCTGTTTATTTCATTCCTAAGTGACTTGTATTTTTATATTTCTGAATTTCCCCGAACATTTTTCTGCTTCCTTCTTTCATCGATCAACTGAATTATTCCTTCTGTTACCCATGGTTTCCTTATAACTTCTCTGGTTGCCCTTTTAGAGATGTCCATTCCACTTTAACTGAACTACCTGCTGATCTAGTCCTTGCCGCAGCGTCTATTTTCTCAATGAACTTCAAGCGTATCTTTACATTCCTTACTACTTCCGTATCCCACTTCCTCGCACACTGATTCTTCCTGAGTAGTTTCTTAATATTCAGCCTACTCTTCATCATTATCAAATTGTGGCCTGAGTGTATATCTGCCTCTCGGTACGCTTTACATTCCACTTTCAGAATCTCTGCTTGACCATGGTGTAATCTAACTGAAATCTTCTCGTACCTTCTAGTCTCTTTCCGATATACTTCTCGCTCATGTGATCGTTGAACAGATTATTCATTATTACCATGCGAAATCTATCGTAGAAAACAGGTAGTCTTTCTCCTCTCTCATTTCTGCTACCAAGCCCATGTTCTACCGTAATACTTTGCTCTGCTCCTTCCCTTACAACCGCATTTCAGTCCTCCATGACGATTACATTTTTATTTCCCTTTGCGTATTGAATTACCCGTTCAGTGTCCTCATATACATTCTTTATCTCTTCATATTCGGCTTACGACGTCGGCATGTATACCTGGACTACCGTAGTCGGTGTTTTTTTGCTTGGTACTCTTGTGAGGGCAGTCTTATCATTAAACAGTTTACAGGAAATCAACCTCCGCTCTACCTTCATATTCGTAACGAACTCTAATCCTGCCTCCTGCTGCTGTTGGTATTTCCATATACTCGTCTGACGGGAGATTGCGATAACAAGATAAGTTTCATGGTGGAACTATTCTTTTGGTGAATCACAAAACTGCCTCATGTATGGGTAATGGAATCCGTTGTGCAATATCAGAATCAATTTAAACGATCTTTCAAATATATGGGTCATTCAACTATGTTAGAGAACAAAAAGATAGCGCTTTACACGTACAACTGGATAGGAAACACATCAGGTGAATTAGTATTAACACAACATTCGGACATATCAGTATCAATATTTTGTTCTTTTTGACTTGGAAGTGTGGTTGTTACGCCAAATCTAAGATCAGTTTTGGAATCAACACAAAAAATGCTTTAAGATGAGATACTTCACACAATATATTTAAGTTGTTTTAAATTTCGTAAATATTACATTTATTTCAGTTGCAGAACGATTTGTGGATGAAATACATGGCTCAAATATTGTTGTATTCATTCCAAATGATTTAATTTACAATTGACGATCTCTTTCCTGTTAAAAGTATTACAAATTAAAATACTGCTGACATTAGGCAGCTCACATATACTAAGAAGTACATATTTATACTTTGTTTTCGTGATCTTTCATCACCTAATCTGGTGGAGAGACGCGTCTATATATGACACGAAATCCAGTTCACTGTAAGAAGTCACCGATGTAGATCGTGTACCTGACCATTCATGTAGTTTTTGTGATTATCTACCAAAATTAAGTTGGCAACTCTGAAACAACATAGCCGGCGCTTTTTAACTGTATGAACTCTGATTTTTTTATGAACGACGTTTACCAATGTACACGTACTCTGAATTAATATTTCTACTTATTTATTAATACATGTAATATTACACATTAAGCACAAGTGAACCCACGGACCAATCTCCTGGAACGGACTGCAGCCAATATTATTCATCATTGTAATTGATCAAATACTTTGCTTTATATGGATTTACGTCAACACTTAATTTATGAGGGCTCAGGTTGTAATTGATTTTAGACTTTCAGCGATAGGAAACGCCACAAGGTAGATAGCAGGAATAAACCGTTTTATTTGAGACAGAAAACGGCGAGAAAAGTTAAGCATCAAACCAGAACTAGCAGAACTGCAAAATAGGTGGCATTTTAAGGAGATGTGACGTGGATAAACTGAAAGAACCAGAGATTGTAGAGAATTTCAGAGAGAGCATTAGGGAACGATTGACAAGAACGGGAGAAAGAAATACAGTAGAAGAGGAATGGGTAGATTTGAGAGGTGAAATAGTGAAGGCAGCAGCGGATCAAGTAGGTGAGAAGACGAGGGCTAGTAGAAATCCTTGGGCAACAGAAGAGATATTGAATTTAACTGACGAAAGGAGAAAATATAAAAATGCAGTAAATGGAGCAAGCGCAATGAAATACAAACGTCTCAAAAATGAGATCGACAGGAAGTGTAAAATAGCTAAGCAGGGATAGCTAGAGGATAAATTTAAGGATGTAGAGGCATATATGACTAGGGGTACGATAGATACTGCCTACAGGAAAATTAAAGAGACTTTTGGAGAAAGGAGAAACGCCTGTATCAAGAACTCAGGTGGAAAACCAGTTCAGCAGTGTGGGATCCGTACCAGATAGGATTGATAGAAGAGATAGAGAAGATCTACATCTACATCTACATTGATACTCCGCAAGCCACCCAACGGTGTGTGGCGGAGGGCACTTTACGTGCCACTGTCATTACCTCCCTTTCCTGTTCCAGTCGCGAATGGTTCGCGGGAAGAACGACTGTCTGAAAGCCTCCGTGCGCGCTCTAATCTCTCTAATTTTACATTCGTGATCTCCTCGGGAGGTATAAGTAGGGGGAAGCAATATATTCGATACCTCATCCAGAAACGCACCCTCTCGAAACCTGGCGAGCAAGCTACACCGCGATGCAGAGCGCCTCTCTTGCAGAGTCTGCCACTTGAGTTTATTAAACATCTCCGTAACGCTATCACGGTTACCAAATAACCCGGTGACGAAACGCGCCGCTCTTCTTTGGATCTTCACTATCTCTTCCGTCAACCCGACCTGGTACGGATCCCACACTGATGAGCAATACTCAAGTATAGGTCGAACGAGTGTTTTGTAAGCCACCTCCTTTGTTGATGGACTACATTTTCTAAGCGCTCTCCCAATGAACCTCAACCTGGTACCCGCCTTACCAACAATTAATTTTATATGATCATTCCACTTCAAATCGTTCCGCACGCATACTTCCAGATATTTTACAGACGTAACTGCTACCAGTGTTTGTTCCGCTATCATATTATCATACAATAAAGGATCCTTCTTTCTATGTATTCGCAATACATTACATTTGTCTATGTTAAGGGTCAGTTGCCACTCCCTGCACCAAGTGCCTATCCGCTGCAGATCTTCCTGCATTTCGCTACAATTTTCTAATGCTGCAACTTCTCTGTATACTACAGCATCATCCGCGAAAAGCCGCATGGAACTTCCGACACTATCTACTAAGTCATTTATATATATTGTGAAAAGCAATGGTCCCATAACACTCCCCTGTGGCACGCCAGAGGTTACTTTAACGTCTGTAGACGTCTCTCCATTGATAACAACATGCTGTGTTCTGTTTGCTAAAAACTCTTCAATCCAGCCACACAGCTGGTCTGATATTCCGTAGGCTCTTACTTTGTTTATCAGGCGACAGTGCGGAACTGTATCGAACGCCTTCCGGAAGTCAAGAAAAATAGCATCTACCTGGGAGCCTGTATCTAATATTTTCTGGGTCTCATGAACAAATAAGGAGAGCAGCGCGCTTCGTTACAGGATCATTTAGTAATCGGGAAAGCGGTACGTAGATGATAGATAAACTCCAGTGGAAGACTCTGCAGGAGAGACGCTCAGTAGCTCGGTAAGGGCTTTTGTTGAAGTTTCGAGAACATACCTACCTACGTATATCTCACGAAGAGACCATGAGGATAAAATCAAAGAGATTAGAGCCCACACAGAGGCATACCGACAATCCTTCTTTCCACGAACAGTACGAGACTGGAATAGAAGGGAGAACCGATAGAGGTACTCAATGTACCCTCCGCCACACACCGTCACGTGACTTGCGGATTATGGATGTAGATGTAGATGTAGATGTAGAAAAGCAGAAAGGTGGAAAGAGTATATAGATGGTCTATACAAGGGAGATATACTTGAGGGCAATATTATGAAAGAGGATGTAGATCAAGATGAAATGGGAGATATGATACGGCGTGAGGATATAAGATGAACATCAACAAAAACAAAACGAGGTTAATGGAATGTAGTTGATCAGGTGATGCTGAGGGAGTTAGATTAGGAAATGAAATACCTGAAGAATAGTAGATGAGTTTTGCTATTTGGGGAGCAAAATAACTGATGATGGTCGAAGTAGAGAGGATATAAAATGTAGAGTGGCAATGGCAAGGAAAGCGTTTCTGAGGAAGAGAAATTTGTTAACATCGTGTATAGATTTAAGTGTAAGGAAGTCTTTTGTGAAAGTATTTGTATGGAGTATAGCCATGTATGGAAGTGTCGAAGTGAAACATGTACGATAAATAGTTTGGACAAGAAGAGAATAGTACCTTTCGAAATATGGTGCTACAGGAGAATGCTGATGATTAGATGGGTAGATCAAGTAACTAATCAGGAGGCACTGAACAGAACTGGGAAGGAGAGGAATTTGCGGCACACCTTGACTAGAAGAAGCGATCGGTTGGTAGGACACATTCTACGGCATCAAGGGATCACCAATTCAGTATGGGAGAGAAGGATGGAGAGATGAATACACTAAATAGCTTCAGAAGGATGTAGGTTGCAGTAGTTACTCAGAGATGAAGAAGCTTGCACAGGATAGAGTAGCATGGAGAGCGGCATCAAACCAGTCTCTGGACTGAAGAACAGCAACGTCTCCAAGCACCATATCTATGATCTCACAATTATCTGACTTCTCCGGCCAACTGAGAGAGTGCATGGCCCGGGAAAGGCGATTTAAGCGGCTAGCTGCAGGCTGGTTACAACATGGGGGCTAGCTGGTTACAACACCGGGAGTCGGCTTGGTCGATGACTGTGATGCCCCACGCAGGACTTGGATCTACTATGGTGTTGATTTTCAAGCAGCACTGGTCGTATGGAACTGTCTCTCAGAAAGCAAGGCGGTCTGAATTTTTTAATATTGGTCAACTTCTGTGTCGAATGTGGACTCGTTGTGGCCGAGGAATGAGTGCATGGTAGGCAATTTGTGAGACTCATACTCAATGCCCGGCCGGGGTGGCCGAGAGGTTCTAGGCGCTACAGTCTGGAACCGCGCGACCGCTACGGTCACAGGTTCGAATCCTGCCTCGGGCATGGATGTGTGTGATGTCCTTAGGTTAGTTAGGTTTAAGTAGTTCTAAATTCTATGGGACTGATGACCTCAGCAGTTAAGTCCCATAGTGCTCAAACCATTTGAACCATTTGAATGGTTACTCTTAGTAATCTGAAGTAGAAGACACAGCTCGTGTACGTATCGGTTACCGGCAGGACATCTCAAATCGACAATGTCACGTCGCTGTGATATTACCGTGTGTACTTAGTTTGAGGAACACTATGCTAATGTGAACACCTTCTTGCGACGGATTTAAGCTATGCTTGAATGTCTATAAGGCTGTGGGTCAGACTATCGTTTCCCAAAAGTAGCGCGACTGTGAATTTCGGAGCTTGAAGATTAGTTTCTACAAAACCATTTCAAACTGTGGTATGTAGCTGTGGCTGAAGATAGTTCAGACGTGTTTTCACAAATGTCACCGGGTCCAAAATTTAGAAAGCAGTGTGTGTATCATCATTCTTTCTGTGGCTAGTAGTAGCCAAAGCGCTGGTCCCAGAATAATAGCCATAGAAAAACAGTGGAAGGCACTGATAGACTGAAAAGGACCAGAAAATTATTAAAGCTGCAAAATTGGCGAGCTCTACAGAGACTGACAAAAAATAAAAAATAAAAATAAAATATGAGATTTAGTTCCTTAATAAGGTTCAAATGGCTCTGAGCACTATGGGACTTAACATCTGAGGTCATCAGTCCCCTAGAATTTAGAACTACTTAAACCTAACTAACCTAAGGACATCACACACATCCATGCCCGAGGCAGGATTCGAACCTGCGACCGTAGCGGCCGCGCGGTTCCAGGCTGTAGCGCCTAGAACCGCTCGGCCACCCCTGCCGGCTGAACCATTTGAATCATACTCAATGTGTTGTCGAAGGTGATAAACGAGGCTAATGTTCGGCATGTTAGACATCTGAAGTTACCGTCACCGGATTCACAGTCGATCCACTTTCAATGTCGAGTGGATAAGTTGCTAAAGCAAAAAATAAAACGGCAGTCCCTCTATCCTGATAACACTATTTTCTTCTGCGTCGGCTTCACATGACTCACGTGCACTAACTGGATATATGCGCTTTCCCGGATTGGCCGTCTTCATTCTAAAGGGTTTAACAAGGTACATTTTAAGCCTGTGTTTAATTTATTTTATCTGTCGTAGTACGGGTCACTGTAGCCTGGCCTGTGATTACGGTTGCGTGCGGGCTTTGTTGGCCGGCCATTCAGCCCCATTTAATCTGATGTTACTAGAGTGGATAAGCTCGTGAGAAGCTATTGGCTTGGAGTCAGGTAGATCACTGTAAATTCTGAATTGACACCAATAATCGGACGCAACCTATTGTGACTCGATTATGAACGTCCTTGCGGATGAAATAAAATAAATTTTACTATTTGTCCCTTTTTATGTACGATATTTAACATTCACTTGGCTGAAACTTCTCATGTCACTAGCTTTGGTATTTCTGTGTTAGTCTTTGTGTTTATAACATAATTTCCGAACGCTTGCGTTTCAGCGAAACTGCCTTGCACGTATATTTCATTTCAAATAGTATTCCTTGCACAACTGTAATTCGATAACAGTGGCTTCTATTTAATTAAGAGCATTCAGGTGAACAGTCCTTGTGTTTTCTTTTAATTTGACTGCGTATTTGTTAAATTGTTCTGTTATTATGGAGACACACTGATTAAAAATTATGTGTGTTATCCTCCAAATGCGTCAAGTTGCCCTCTGCACAGTCTTGGAAAACTGTGGTTGTTATATAAATTATGCTACCTTCTGGTTCCTTGATCGCCTTCTGTGACTTCTGTTATCCTGTTTTGAATTTTCTTCAGTAATTTTAAAAAGATTGTCTGTTGCTCTTTGATTCAAATTTTTATTACTCTTACGTGAAAATGCCTTCTGCGTTTCCCGTTACCATTTTCTGAATTTCCTTCAGTACTTTTGAAAAGATTGTCTATTGATCTATTGATTAAAAAATTTTGTAAGTTTATGTCAAACATTTAACAATAAGATATGAAACTTCCTGGCAGTTTAAAACTGTGTGCCGGGCCGAGACTCGAACTCGGGACCTTTGCCTTTCGCGGGCAAGTGCTCTACCAACTGAGCTACCCAAGCACGACTCACACCCCCTCCTCACAGCTTTACTCCTGCCAGTACCTCGTCTCCCATTTAAACGCATAAGTTAGAAATGTGGCACAACAGTGCCTACAAAACTGCTCTATAATGGTAAAAAAGTCCGGCACTGTGCGAAATCACCCTTGGTCTCGGTGACGCTTCAAACAGCAAAGTGCTGACAATTGCGAAGAAAAGAAAGGCGTCATTTCAGTTCATGTGAGTTGTAGGGTAGGTTAATTATGTCAAACTGGCAGCAAAATTTCACCACAATTATTCCCAACGCCACTGAGGATGTGTCGCGCGATGGGGAAGTCGTCCTACTCCTTCTTACCTACATTGAACCCCTTCTTTTGACGCCTCTACAGCGGAGGTCAGAACGCGATGCCTAGCATCGAGATCACGCGATTTTCTTATGAGTGGTCTCGGAAGATGGTTCAAATGGCTCTGAGCACTATGGGACTTAACATCTGAGGTCATCAGTCCCCTAGAACTTAGAACTACTTAAACCTAAGTAACCTGACATCACACACATCCATGCCCAAGGCAGGATTCGAACCTGCGACCGTAGCAGTCGCACGGTTCCCGACTGAAGTGCTTATAGCCGCTCGGCCACAGCGACAGGTGGTCGCGAAAGACATTTCAGTCGCAGAGCCGCTAAGAATCGATACCAAATCGCCTTAAAGAATGGCACAATGGCTGTTAATGAACCTCCCCGCACATTTTGCGGTAGAAAGCGACAGTTCGCATTGTGATGAACACCAGGACGACGTTCTTGATAACCTTGGATGCTGCTGACACCTCTCGGACGATTCAACCTTTCTCTAAGGACGTTATAGGCCAGACACTGCACTGAACGTAATGGCAACCCTTTGAAGCGCAATGAAAGCGAAATTTTCCTCTGCTGTGTAGGGTGGAATCGTTAGGAATTGCTAAAACGAAGCCGGCCGGAGTGGCCGAGCGGTTAAAGGCGCTACAGTCTGGAACCGCACGACCGCTACGGTCGCAGGTTCGAATCCTGCCTCGGGCATGGATGTGTGTGATGTCCTTAGGTTAGTTAGTTTTAAGTAGTTCTAAGTTCTAGGGGACTTATGACCACAGCAGTTGAGTCCCATAGTGCTCAGAGCCATTTGAACCATTTTTTGCTAAAACGATTCCTAGAAATCTGAAAGTGATCTGAAACAGAAAAGGGTGCTTATGCTCTTTCCAGTCCTCCTGCTACGTGCCCTTCTATGGTGTGAAGACAGAGGGGTACTACATTCATCTACATCTACATGGATACTCTCCAAATCACATTTAAGTGCCTGGCAGAGGGCTCATCGAACAACCTTCACAATTCTCTATTATTCCAATCTCGTATAGCGCGCGGGAAGAATGAACACCTATATCTTTCCGTACGAGCTCTGATTTCCCTTATTTTATCTTGGTGATCGTTCCTCCCTATGTAAGTCGGTGTCAAAAAAATGTTTTCGCATTCGGAGGAGAAAGTTGGTGATTGGAATTTCGTGAGAAGATTCCGTCGCAACGAAAAACGCCTTTCTTTTACTGATGCCCTTCCCAAATTCTGTATCATTTCTGTGACACTCTCTCCCATCTTTCGCGATAATACAAAACGTGCTGCCCTTCTTTGAACTTTTTCGATGTACTCCGTCAGTCCTATCCGGTAAGGATCCCACACCGCACAGCAGTATTTTAAAAGAGGACGGACAAGCGTAGTGTAGGCAGCCTCCTTAGTAGGTCTGTTACATTTTCTAAGTGTCCTGCCAATAAAACACAGTCTTTGGTTAGCCTTCCCCACAACATTTTCTATGTGTTCCTTCCAATTTAAGTTGTTCGTGATTGTAATACCTAGATATTTAGTTGAATTTACGGCTTTGAGATTAGACTGATTTATCGTGTAACCGAAGTTTAACGAGTTCCTTTTAGCACTCGTGTGAATAACCTCACACTTTTCGTTATTTAAGGTCAACTGCCACTTTTCTCATCAATCCGATATGTCTTTTAAATCGTTTTTCATTTTCTTTTGATATTTTGATGACTTTATTAGTCGATAAACGACAGCGTTATCTGCAAACAACCGAAGACGGGTGCTCAGATTGTCTCCCAAATCGTTTATATAGATAAGGAATAGCAAAGGGCCTAGAACAAAACCTTGGGGAACGCCAGAAATCACTTCTGTTTTATTCGATGACTTTCCGTCAATTGCTACGAACTGTGACCTCTCTGACAGGAAATCACGGATCCAGTCACATAACTGAGACGATATTCCAGAAGCACGCGATTTCACTACGAGTCGCTTGCGTGGTACAGTGTCAAAAGCCTTCCGGAAATCCAAAAATACGGAATGGGTCTGAAATCCCTTGTCAATAGCACTCAGCACATCATGTGAATAAAGAGCTAGTTGTATTTCACAAGAGCGATGTTTTCTAAGCCCATGTTGACTGTGTTTCAACAGACCGTTTTCTTCGAGGTAATTTTGTTCGAACACAATATATGTTCTAAAATCCTGCTGCATATCGACGTTAACGATATGGGTCTGTAATTTAGTGGATTACTCCTACTACCTTTCTTGAATATTGGTGTGATCTTGTAATGGTACTTGAATTACGTAACCATTATGGTACCTCACCTGAACCTCTCGATACCAGTAATATTCTACTGTATTTCTGTTAACTACTTAACATATTTCTGAGACAACATTCAGATTTGATTTCATTTGTGATACATCGATATGTTTATATTGCAATGACATTATTCTTATGTGTATTCTTTCTTTTGTCAATATGATCTTTGACGTACTTGTAACTCTTGATTTTTGGGCGCGTAAGCTATTATTAGATAGTTGTTAACTTGTTAAAGGGTTAGTTGTTGAGTTGTTAGAGAGTCGGACCTTGAAAAGGTCAAGTGTTGGACGTCATGTTGGAAAGACGCATAACGTAGTCAGCTTATAAAATGTGAACTTTAACAGTGACTGTGATGAAGATGTTTTCAAGTATGTTTTGTACTGTGAAGTGATGTTTTGTGTGTTACGTGATATTGCAATAAAAGCAATTAAAAGGAAGTGCAACTCAAATTCGGAGTGCTGATTATTTTTTTTACATCACCATTGTCCAGTGAAAGTGTAAGCTTCGAGAATGGATTGTGAAGCGTATCTACAAAACTTTTGAATATAGCAGGATAAAACCTAGGCCTCTTTGCATCCGAGCTTCGAATCATAATCACCTAGATTTTCAACGATTGAGAAAAGATTTTACGACGAGACCAGCGTGGAAAACACAAAAAGATGAGTGCCTAGTTTTTTGATTATTACATGAAATGACTTTACTAACTGTGCTCTAGTGACACCTGCCACATAATAAGACTGTTGTTGCCCGAAAATGCAGTATTTAGCAGCGTGAGCAACACCACAATCGTTATTAAATGCTGACCTTTGTTGTGGTAGAACCTGTGCAACTTTCCCGTCTTTGGGTACGGATCTTTCGTCAGTGTAATTGACTCAAGCTTCATTAAAACGGCGAAGAATCCCTCTAAGACCTCCTAACTCGAGAACACTCTCGGTGTCTCTCACCCGCGCGTTTATTGAGCACTTTGAAAATGTACCAGTACAGGCAGAACCCATGACGAGACATAGGCGCCTGCAAGTAGGCATTGCTGCTGCTACTGCGGCTGCTAGTAGACCATCCAGCAATGTGGGTTGGCGAAGTGGTTGCCTGTCTGCATGTGCCTAAGACTTTCTCACAGGTTCTCTCTGCTCGACTACATTTTAAAAGTAATCGACAACAGCGGGTGGGTTGCACCAAGGCTGTTGCCGAATTGGGGCTGGTGGGGGAGGGTGGGTGTCTTTCAGAAGGACCCTATGCCATTTCAGTCACGCTCATGTCAATCCGCACTCCTCTGTGAAAAAGCATATACACCCCTTGCTGCTTCGGTTGGCGTTCAGATTTCGTCGAACCCCCACCCCTCCTGTACACCAGAGGAAAAATTGTGTAGCACTACTTTCCAAAGAGGCGTAATCACGTTCAATGGGGTTGCTGGCCCACGATATCCGCAGATAGGAGCAGAATTGTCATCAATGTGAATCTCGAGTACGTCGTCCCATTGATTATTACACTGCGACCGGCCGCTTTGGACAGCGAAACATGTTGGGTTCGCGGCCCCAAGGGATGGTGGGAGGGTTTCATCTCCGCTCTTTATGCCACCCCTAAGGCCATTTTGTCTCGATTATTAGCGTCAGTGTGTCTGAAACTTCTTCATCGGTCGCGTTATTGAAAAGCCAAGCGCCGTGATTCTTACCTCCATTGCAGAGGCGTCAAGAGAAGGGATGAAATGAGGGTAAGAGGTGGTGTGACGATATTCCCATCGTGTGATGGTGGCTCTGGGCGTTATTGTGGTAAAATCTGAGGTCAATGTTGCATCATTAAAACGCCTTTAACGTCACATGAATTTCTGAGCTCTTGCCTTTTTCGCATTTGTCGACGTCTTGATGTTTGAAGTGTCCCAGAGTCCGAGGGCGACGTCGCAAGGGGCCACGATTTTGCATCATTACAGTGGACGGCTGTAGGCACCTTTGAGCCAAACTTCAAACTCCTGTGTTACAATTGAAGAGAATTAGGGTATCTCGGTAAAATGATCCTTTAATTGTGTTGTGCAGCATAGATGTTCTTGTATTTTGAAACACTTCTCACTTGGATGTACAGCGCTGCAAGACATCTGTGCAGCGTCTGCTTGCAACTACTTAAACTGCAACTTTCACAGTATCAACTCTGCTCACTGAATAATAATCCGAAGTTTTAACTACCAAAACCCGAAGTTTGTTTCAACTGTGGGATGCTGTATGTGCCACGTCTATGCTCTACATTTTCAGTTCAATACATGAGGCTGTTGTTCCTGTTAATATTGTTGGAGCTATCTTAGCAGAAATTTCTGCATTCATTCAGTTGGTTGACAATCGTGCGCAAACTCACGCATAGAAAGTGAGCGATTGTGAACCCATTTTCGGTAATAGCCAGCGTTTGTATTCCTGTCATGCAAACGCTTCCAACACACTGGTTCTCTCCCGCATGCTGTCCACACTGATCGCAATTTGCATTTCAGATGCCGTAAAGCTTCCAGCTACGCTTGTTTCAGGCAAATGAAAATGTAATACCGGCAAACTCTCGCTGATAAATGCCCGAAACGAGAGACGTATTTCATCATCCTTAACGTTAAATGCGGTGGGATGCTTTTACCAAACAGCATAACCTTCTCACCAACTAGTAAGAACTGTAAGCATACAGGTTCTCAGAGAGACGCACTAAGAATAGCGTTTAATAATGAAGAACTCTGGCAATATCAAAGAGCTGGGAGCATGGTTTTTTTTTTTTTATATAGCTCGCAACTGGCTTATGAAAGAAGTATTCCTGCTCTCAGAGTTAGTTTCTACGTGCCTGGCGGACGAAGACTAAGAACGGGCAGGGAGTGTTTTTACTGCAAAGCGAAGGGTCGCAACATATCCGATTTTATCGATTCCGACTAAGGATTCTTTTAATTCAGTCATAATACAGTGTCTTCAGAGCGCCTGTTTTAAGTGCGTAGACGGTTTCTTGGCATCCTATTCTTGCCATACAAGTCACTCCAGACATGACCTCGATGAGTGCATGGTACAATGCAACGAGGAACTTATTGAATAATAGCTGTGTAAATTATGTCACAGCCACGTCGCCATTGTATCGTCTGTGGACGTGTATTTGGCATGGGAGAAGACCGCGTCGGGATGTTTCCTTGTGGAAGGCAAAGACCACTGTCGTCCACCATCCTCGTTAGATGCGTAAATGATCAGCCTGTTGGGGAGATATCAGACACATTTTAATCACTTGTTTTCCTTTTCCTTTTACTCTGTACGAATCATGCCGTATTGTACTGACTCTCGAATGGCAGCAATACAGTTCTATACAGCATCAAAAGAAAAGGAACAAGTCTCGAAGAAAAGCTACGGGTGACATTCGGTGTGATTCGTACCAGGAAAAAAGTCAGTACTTCTTGAGAGATTAAAAGTATTTCGCGCATTTGGACTTGCATACTGAAACTTTCCTTTCGCTAGTAATGCACATACCGATGGAGCTATCCACGCAAGATATAAATCAAGGGACACGCTAACATTTAATGTAGTGACGAAGTCCACATCTAAGCGAGGACGGCCGCTCAAAATGACGAATTTAAAAATAATAAACAGACGGTTTCAGACATAAAGACTACTTTACACAGAAGCGCAGCAAGCCAACTGAGAAGACGAATATTATGTTTTTAAATTCAGTAAAGGAAAGTATTAAGGACAAATACAGCCGACCATACCATGACCCCCCGCAACTGAGACGAATAAAAAAATATATCCGCATAAGATTTAATAATGGGTAAGTCCCCAGTCATTTTTATTGCACACACCTAGTAAGTAACCCTTGCTGTGAATGTGAGTATGTAACAATAGTAGAGCTAAAACACATTATCTTCGCATATAGGCTGTGTGTAAACCAACAAGCGCCATTCTTACAACAGTTGATCAGATTTTAACAATTATTACTCACTAATAAAGAAACTACTCTTCATGATGTATTAATTTTAAAAGCAAAAAACGCAACACCTTCCAGGAAAAGATGATTTTGCTGACAAGTGAGGTGACATGACGGCAGCTTATCATTGTGGGAGTATATGATAACAAATTCAGACTAAATGAAACACACATGTCACAGTCGTATCACTGCCCCTCTGGCGTCAACACAGACGTGTATTGTCACATGTAAACGGTCATAAAGGTGACAAATGACATCTTGCGATAGATTGTCTCAAACATCTTGGGCATTTTGTTGCAACTGGCTCTGGACAACTAGTAAATACCTGCTTCATCGTGTCCCATACTGTTCAGTTGGCTGATTGGTTGGTTAGTTTATTTGGGGGAGGGGACGAAAAAGCGAGGTAATCGGTCCCATCGGCTTAGTGAAGAATGGGGAAGGAAGTCGGCCGTGCCCTTTCAAAGGAACTATCCCGGCATTTGCCTGAAGTGGTTTAGGGAAATTACGGAAAATCTAAATCAGAATGGCCTGACGCGGGTTTGAATCGCCGTCCTTCCGAATGCGAGTCCAGTATGTTGACCACTGCGCCACCTAGCTTGGTGTTCAGTTGGCGAGAGATCTGGTGATCTATCTCGTCAGGTCATTACTGTGCACCATGAAGAACAATTTATGTACCAGCAGACGTATGTGACTGTGCATTGACTTGCTGCAAAAGCACACCTCGTCCCTACCGAAGAAATGTCAGTTGCCCGTGCAATTTAGTGGGCACTGGTTACTTTACCCTCCAGAAACACAAGACGTGACCGCAAATGGAAACTGATGGCTCCCACACCATGAAGCCTGGGGTGGGACCAGAGTGTCGTGGTCGAATGTAATCTGGAATAGGCAGCTCAACAGGTTCTAAGCCATACAAGTGTACCTCCGTCACTTAAATACAGATAGAACCTACTCTCATCACTGAAGACGAGCACCATTCCACCTTCTAGTCAACTTTTCCAATGAACCAGAGCAGCCATGACTGACAATGTATTGTTTTCACTCTATACTGATGACTGTTACTGCCTGCAAAGTCATAAGAGATGGGGCAGGCCACCTGACCACCATCTGGTTGCCGATGATCGTATTAAATCAATCACTAACACTACAACCGCTAAGTATGCATGTATTATACCCTGGTGCCACTGTACATACGGTGCTGCATTTTTTCTGACAGTGTGTAACAGTATCCTGCAAAGACCCAAAAAATACTTAAAACACTAAGTGATGGCGGTATGGAACCCAGGAAGAAAAACAGAGAAAAATAAATCTTCACTGAAGTTCCTGAAAACCGAACTAGACCGACATTCCCGGAAGAATGATACCTTGAGTCAGTTGTATTGGAAGAGAAAAGAAGGTTAGTGTTTGACGGCCAATCGACTACAATGTCATTAGACTCAGCGCAAATTAGAATTCGAGAAGGAAATTGGCTATGACCATTCACAGGTACAATTCCGGCACTCGCCTTGAACGATTTAGAGAAGTCACGGTAAACCTTAATTTGGATAGCTCAATGATGCTGTGAAATGCAGTCCTTCCGAATGACTTGTATAGCGGCGCAGTGGAAGACACGGCTCCGTACATTTACACGCGTCGGTTATCCAAGCGTTATTGTGTAGCCAATCAGTATTATTTTGCGGTACCACCAGCCAGAAAATCTTTTTAAATAACGGCCGACAGCTCCAGTGCTGCTTCAGCGCCACCGGTCTGTCAAAAAATGTGATTACACCCCAAACAATTTTTACGGTATCAAAAGGTTGTCTCTCTCAATTTCTGTAATAAACGCATCGCGCTACGGGTGATATTTTTGGAATTATTGGTTTTTCGTTTGAAGCAATAGGTAGTGTGTCACGTGCACGATGATACATACAAATGTCAGGAGTGAGTTCTTCGGATAAAGATCGGAATATACAAATATTTTTATTTATTTTATGTACATCGTGAAAAGTCACCCCCAGAAGACAACACACTAATGCCAAGTAACACCACATCTAGCCCTGATAATGACTTCAATTCGACGAAGAAGAGACTCCACACGTTTCTTCAGGTACACCAATCCAGCCGAACCTACTCGTTGATGTTTCGGTACCCTAGTGTTGCCAGCCTATAGAGATGCTGACCGTTACATTTTAAACGCTCCTCCAAGTAGTTTCTGGTTCAGGAATTTTCGTTGGGATTAAGATCGGATGATCTATTAGCCTAGGCAAGATGCAATAGAATGCCTGAATGTTAGTCAAACCAGGAACGTATGCACGTAACTCTGTGAACACACAGGTGTGGTGAAGGGTGACGGGAGTGTACTACAGCATACTCATCATGAAGCTGTAGAAAGGGCAATACTTGATCTCCGAGAGTATTGAAATAAGCATACAGGTTCATGTTCTGTTCGTGGTAACCTGAACCGTGTCGTCGCCCGAAAAACACACCCAGAATATCACAAAATCACCGCCATTCTGAGCTATGCCCTCTCCATATTGGAGTTGGACAATCCCCGTTGATACACGAAACAACTGGACAACATTATTCACAGTGGCTCATGGGTACGATCAAATATGGTAGCTCCTTTCTGACATTCTTTCACATCTCATCGTCGAGTCTTCATTGTTCACTGTGTTGAAGCCATACAACCGAATGGCACATAGTCACTACGTCGCTGCTATGATTTACGTGAGCGAGGAAGGTCGCATGACTACCTGGTAGAAGTTCTACACAGTGTACGATCACTGTGCTTCTTTAAGACGGTAACCGGTACTTTGTTCAGTGAGTTTAACTGCGAAGTTGTCTTTATAGATAACATCCCACTGTGCCTAGCAAATACGGTTTCAATTACGTCAGAGGGAATGCATGGAAGCTGAACGTTAAGCATTGGTCGTGGGACTTTACATTCATTTAACGCTTCTCTTACGTCTTGCAATGAATGTCCGGCCCTGCAGCGACAAAGATGCGCCTAGCGGTAAGTAGTAGGAGAGTTTGTGAAACAGCTGACGGTTCGTTCTTAATAAGGAAGTGGATATTTTATACGTTTGGAAGTGTAATATGCACGTACATATAGCATCTCTTACAGTGAGAAGTTAATAGAGATCTTATGCATGAGGACCTCCACTAAATGAAAGAATGCTACGAACTTCACTAGTGGGGCCACGGCAATAAAAGACGGTACGCTCGCAGTTATCGCGGCAGCTACTGTTGTCGTAACACGGCAAGAATGTCAACACAGCTTAATGGCCTCGGCGTAAACACAGGGCACTCGCAACCAGGGGTGACGTAACCGAGAGCAGACGATATGAATCACAGGCGCGACATCACCTTCATATGGCTGAGAGCAGATAGTCGAGAAGGCCTGAACGAAAATCGACAGTAGAATACAGTATACCAGAGGTCAACGTTAAATGTCACATGTAGCATTACAGCAGTGTATCGGAATCAAAAAGTCTGTCCAGTTGAAGCTTTCCTATGTAGTTGAAGTTAATCAGGAATTTCTATCCGTGTGCCTACTGCAGTAACGACACAACAAATTACAAAAAAAAGATATGATTACTTTTCTTCTGTTAGGATATCCGCATGGAAAGACATGTTGAGCACATGAGAGCGTCGTACTATGGGACATTTTCAGACTTTCTCCTCTAGTCAGCCCTACAATAAAATTTTAATCTTTCTCTTACTCTATTTTGCAATGATAGCTATAAGTAGGCTGTTTAGGTTTTTATGTCGGTAACGCCACGAAGCTCTCTGTATGAAAATCACTGACAGTGCTGTAGTGAACTTACATATATATATATATATATATATATATATATATATATATATATATATATATATGACGACTTTTGAATATTATTAAGGTAAATACATTGTTTGTTCTCTATCAAAATCTTTCATTTGCTAACTATGCTTATCAGTAGTTAGTGCCTTCAGTAGTTAGAATATTTTATTTAGCTGCCAGTATTGGCGCTCGCTGTATTGCAGTAGTTCGAGTAAAGAAGATTTTTTTGAGGTAAGTGATTCATGAAAGGTATATGTTATTGTTAGTCAAGGCCATTCTTTTGTAGGGATTATTGAAAGTCAGATTGCGTTGCGCTAAAAATATTGTGTGTCACTTTAGTGTTGATCAGAATAAGTAAAGAGGGAAATATCTAAGTACGTTCAGTTCTGCTCAGCTGTTTGAAAATCAAATAACGTAAGGCGTAAGGGGTTTACCAACACAATTATTCACTAATTTTTCTAAGGGGATGTTACATAGCATTCGCATTGTATGTGCTGGAGCCTTCTTCTGAAATTACAAAAATTACTGCGGAAAATTAAGCTTTCTCCAAATGTGAAACACTGTTTCAGGGAACGATATGATCAAGTACCTATTCAAACATGGAAAAGTTCTGCAACAGAGAAAATTTTGTCAGTACTGTATTTAATAGTCTATGTAGTACTGCACTATTACTCTACTTAACACCATCAATCAGTCACTGAAAACAAATTAAGAATTTTTATCAAAAACCAATTCCACGTTTAAAACATTTTGGAATAGGAGCTATTAGCAATTAGCGCAATTTTCCATATTTAAAAAAAAGAAAAATTGTTAAGGCGTTAAAGAAACGTTGCTAATTTGCAAATATCAAGTGTTCCATGGTAGAAGACCTCCTTCCATTTCAAGGTACAAGATGACGCACTACCGACGAAGTGTAGCTTAAACGTCCACAGGTTAGACAACTAGTTTTGGAAATAAAATATAAAGTTCTGTATCCGAAGAATTAACAATATCCTCCAAACAATTTTAACATATTATACCACTATTAAATACGTAGGACTCATAATGCAGGGCTTAGGGATATACGTGCAGATATTGTGAAGACTGTTACCGTGATTTGTACCCATTAAAGAGTGTTAGCTGTTTTTTCTTTCTGTCTGACAGTCTTCTCGCCGACGCATCACATAATTTCCTACTTAATGTTTTCTGCACGGTCGTAATTGAGGTGCAAAGTGAAGCATGCCTGTCGGTATACAGTATCCGCTTTGCGTCCACGTGTGCACACCTAAATAAACGATAATGTGTTGCTCGTGCCTCACGTACTTGGTGGTACTAACTAACCTAAAAACATATTACCCTAAATAGCTACAAATTTTTATTCAGCAAATGATGTAGATACTGTTGTCAAGTTGTTCAGGACACTGTCCACAGTCATCAATAGAAATATCTGCGCTAATACCCTTAACAACTTTTATTTACAATATCTGTAGAAAACACGACCCTATGTATCACAACAATAAAGACCTGTTGAAAATGTCGGAAACTGCTTATGGTGGTTTATGGTGTACATATGGTTCTAAAATCAGACACTAGATTGAAGCACTGGCCAGGAAACATCATGCATTATCCACCAGGCACGAATCTCTCCTCTACGCTCTCTTTCACTGTAAATACACTGCCCTGCAAAACGTAAGGAGAAGATAGATGAAGTAACATTACATATTAACTGCTCGGTGGGAATGAATGAAAGTGCAGGAGCACAGTGCCAGAGGTCTCCCAGTCGTGTTCAGAAAACTGGATGTCACTTGCCAGGAGGTCAGAATGACTGTAGCGTCAAGTGGGGCTGGCCCCTAACACGAGACACTTGAAGGAACGGGCACACAGAGCATGCCAATCTTCGAACAGTAACGGTGCGCTGTGATAGTGTTCTTAATTACAACATGGCCTGTTGACAACATATGGATGACTTCACCTGGGCCGGCCGAAGTGGCCGTGCGGTTAAAGGCGCTGCAGTCGGGAACCGCAAGACCGCTACGGTCGCAGGTTCGAATCCTGCCTCGGGCATGGATGTTTGTGATGTCCTTAGGTTAGTTAGGTTTAACTAGTCCTAAGTTCTAGGGGACTAATGACCTTAGCAGTTGAGTCCCATAGTGCTCAGAGCCATTTGAACTTCACCTGGGAAGAATCACTGGGAAACTGGAAGAAGACGAAGTGTGGCGAGTGTAGCCCAGGAGTTTGCTACTGCTCACAACATTGTGTCACATGTATGGGGAACGTTCCGAGTCACAGGCACTGCTGCCAAAAGGAGAAGAGATGATCGACCACAGTCAACTGCAGCATCGGATGACAGCTACATTGTGCAACAACCAAGAAGGGATCCACGTCAAACAATGGTTGCAGTTGCAGCTACATTTAACAGGATTGTAAGGCACGCAATCTTATGCTGCACAGTGTCACGGCGACTGCATGGGGGTGGCCTTCATGCCCGACGACCAGTACGTTTTATTCCGTCGACGCCTGTACATCGACGGCATCGTTTGTTATGGTGCCAAAAGCATAGGGAAAGGATCTCGTGCTCCTCTGGGATGAGAGCAGATTCAGTCTGCTTAGTGGTTCTGGACGTACGCAAGAGTTGGGATTACATAATGAACTCAGGAACATAATCGTTTTGGTGGTCCACATGTTACGGATGGGACGGCGTAACATTGTGTGGGTGTACTGACCGCCAAATCTATGAGCAAGGTGCACTCACCGACCGATTATTATGACATTGAACTCATTCCCCAAGTGCGTCTTTTCAGGGGTGCATACGGTCCTGACTTCATTTTTATGGATGGCAAAGCAGAATCGCATCGAACAGCGCAGGTAGAGGAGGTGTAGGAACGAGAGGTATTCGAAGGTGGGACTGGCCTTCTCGTTCTTCCCACTTTAATCCAGTGGAGCACTTGTGGGATGCGCTGGGGAGACGCAGCAAATTCATGTGTACCAACCATCATCCATCAGTTATCAACCGTACTGGTGGAGAAGTGGGGGTGCCCTATGACAAGAGCTCTTTGCCAACCTTCATGCATTGCCGTCCATGGTGGTCACATTTCCTACTAAAAACCATGTCCCGCCTTGTGCAATATCAAGAAGACTATCATAAATCACGCGGACTTCAGTGTAATTTTTATCTTTGAGTAAAAGCGGTATTTCTGTTCGTATCACTGCGTTCTTCTTCCAGCTGGCTTGTGTATTATACTGTGGCTTTCTACGTATGGTACAAGTTTCATGGAGCTATGTTACCTGGCAGTGGCACATCATGCGAAAGTTACTTTTGTCCTTTTGTTTTTTATACCAGTGTATTTGTGGTGTTTTATGTAGTAATGTTTTGGCAGGATAACGACTTGTATACTTCTTTTGTATACTGAAGTACTGAAGAGTTCTAGATATTTTAGACGTGCTTTCTTTCTTTTAGAAATTGTTGGATGATACAGCTGTGCATGGATGGCTCCCAGGCAGCTGTGAAGTTCAGAGGATCCATATCTCCCACCTTTCCAATTAAAACAGGCTTACGACAAGGAGACGCTTTGTCATGTCTCCTCTTCAACATTGTATTCAAAATGGTTCAAATGGCTCTGAGCACTATGGGACTTAACAGCTGTGGTCATCAGTCCCATAGAACTTAGAACTACTTAAACCTAACTAACCTAAGGACATCACACACATCCATGCCCGAGACAGGATTCGAACCTGCGACCGTAGCAGTCAACATTGCATTAGAGAAAGTGGTTTGGGAGAGTAATTTACATCTATACAATGGTCTCCGATTCGAACACAGTGAAGTAAAACTTCTAGCTTATGGATATACGTTGCTGAATGAAACTGAAGAAGGCATGTACAGACCTCTCAGGCACAGTGCCAGCAAAATGGGGCCTTTGATTAACCAACAGAAAAGAGAATACATGGAAACAGGACGAGTCATAAACCCAAATCCTTACTTTGAAATTGACCAACAATCTAAATTCAGAAACCTTCTTCAGTTTAAATACTTTGGATCACGTTTCAACAGTAAAAGTATCATAAGTATGGATATAAACGAATGAATAGCCTCAGGGTGAAGATGTCTGTAGTCACTAAGCAACCCACTTAAAAGTAAAGCTTTGTCAATCACCACAAAGATGAAGATATACAACACTATCATCTGCCCCATAGAACTGTACCGTTCAGAAAGCTGGACGCTTACAAAGAGTGAAAGAGAAAAACTGAATGTTTTCAAAAGAAAAGTAACGAGGGAAATCTGGGGACTTGTGTTGGAGATTGGCGTACGGAGAATTCGAAAGAACAATGAAATTTATCAGTTAATGAAGCAACCTACTATCATCCAGAAATTAAGAAGTTGAAGACTGCAATGGGCTGGACATGTCGCTAGAATGGAAAACAACAGAATCACCAAAAAAGCATTTGAAGGAACACTCTAGGCAACAAGGCCATTGGGCCGACCTCGTACAAGGTGGAAAGATGACATAGGGAAGGACATCGCAACATTAGGAATTTCCGCAGTGTGGAGAGAGGCTGCGAGAGATAGAAGGCGGTGGAAGCAGATCGTTGATGCAGCGAGTGGTCTACAAGGCCTGTGATCACTGAGAAGAAGAAAAAGAAGAAATTATTTTAGTGCTGGACATTTTTTGTGTCTAATGCATTGGCAAATGCGTCAGAAAGTATGTGCTAATGTAGCTTTCTTTGCTGTTAATGTTCACACAATGAAAACGAATAAATGGAGCGTTGTTACATACGTATAAGAGTGCATTATTTTCAAGACTTGTTACAACTGTAAACAATGGAATTACTGTGACAATGGAGTAGCAGATTAATTGTACCTGGCTGTATCAAATAACCTAATTTGGACTGTGAACACTTCAGTTATAACAAATAACTCTCAGAGTATACAAATAAATAGTGTCTGTTAGAATTCAGCGCCATAATTGGCGTGTATAGCAACAAATCACTTCCACATACTGGACTGTACGTAAAGAATAATTGATTGCAATTATTTGTTACATCAAACAGATAAGTGGTTGGACGTACATAGAACTTTCACTATTTAATTGTCTGTGTAAAAGAGGGCGGGACATGTGTGTCGATTCTCTGCCTCGTGATGACTGGGTGTTGTGTGATGTCCTTAGGTTAGTTAGGTTTAAGTAGTTCTAAGTTCTAGGGGACTGATGACCATAGATGTTAAGTCCCATAGTGCTCAGAGCCATTTGAACCATGTGTGTCGATGCTGACAGGGTTACTGAGCATGAGCACTGTATCTTTTGAATTCTGTTGCTATTAATTCCAAACGAGTTTTCAGTGGATTTGTCGACAGGACTGGTTATCAAGATCTTTTCTTTGGTAGAGTGTTGATACCCTCCAATGGCACACAGATTAGGCTGAGATCAAAGATGCAGAGTTCGAACATTAATGTTCATACCATTATAGAAAAATATGGAGAAGAGGTTGATACCGTCACATCGTCAGGCCAAGCCTGATAACACTGGGTGCGGCAGATGCTACCAAGAGTGACTGTCTCGCTGCGCGTTGGTCATTGAGGTGTGGCTGCAGCGGCGGGGTGAGAGAGAGTGTGGGGAAAATTGCGCCGTCGCTAGGGCTGTATTTAGTGGATGAAATGCTAACAGATACTTTGTAATGGTACAATAGAAAAATAAGGAATTAGTGTGGTACACAGGGATGAAGGGCAATATCAGAGGTGGTTTCTGTAGATTTCTCATCTCGTTCAGCTCCCGGGAATACCTCTCTGCAGGTAGCAGCAGCATTCATCTGGCAGTTCCTAAACAAAAGCAGTTTCCATTACTCAAGGGAACAAGAAGATTAATCATTCCTCTGAGACGTCCACAGACAGTAGCAGCGCCGAAGCCCTGACGCTTTGATTATAACAGTAATCATCCTTACTTCAGGAAACAAGAGGATTAATCACCTCTACTACAGATTCACTCACCTAATAACAACAGCACCTGTAGAACATCGATTCATTTTTCCCTCTTAAACTCAAAACAACGGTCGCAGTCCTTGTCGTCTGTAATGGTGCGAGAGAGAATTGAGCTTCTCGTCATTTAGTGCTGGGTCTGCTGATTCAGAGATAAAGCGCTTCTTAGAATCTCTAATTCCGTCACGGTTCTCAGAAAGTCATGTTCTTTGTAATGCCAAGTTGTCTGATGACGATGTGCCATGAATCATGTACACCGAAGAAGTAAGTTCGTTTATCAGTGTGTGCCGGGTTATCCGGATAAGACTCGGTACTCTAGCAATGACATCAAGCGCAATAAACGTGAGCAACTGTGCTCGATGGGTAGTCACTTGGAGGAACGCGACTTTTTTCTCGTGCACAATGAACGTGTGATAATAGGACTCCCAGTCGGATTGGACATTCAACTCAGCTGGTGATACATAAAAAAGCTGGCGTGCGCTGCCATAAGAAGAACATAAGAGCATAATGATAGAAAAATCTGTGACCGACCTAGACTGTTTGCAGGATAAGCACTCGAATTCGTACGCCATCAACAGATGATTAAAATAGCTCTCACAAGAACAATGTGACAATTACGTGCTTGCCTAGGTAGTCTGAAAATGGAATAAAGAAGGTAAAGCTGAACAGACACGAGGAAATCACAAACCTCGACAGCTCGTCTTTCATTAGAATCTACTTTAAGTAAAAGTTCTGCTATATACAATTCCTTTCCTGAATGTGTTCAGGTTGGCGAAACTCTTATTACTGGATCATTTTACCAGAACGAACGACGAGTTTCTTAATAAATATATGCAGACACTCTCTCAAAGTTCAAAGTTACTAATACTGTGATTATCCTTTATCAATAGAAAAAAACCTTTTCATAACCACAGTACATCAGGTCCTCATTACCAACACAAGGGAATGATAAAAAGGGAATGTAATTTTCGAATCTCCAGCACAGGAATTTGTCGTCGAGGCACAAACAGGGGAAAGGCACACAGACATTTCATCAGAATTAGGAAAATTCGAATAGATAAGTCTCCGACGCAGAACACCGTGGTCACAGATAATCTAAATAACTGATATATTTTGAAACCGTTGAACAAAACATCCAGCTTCGTACCTGCTGTTACCAGGAAAAGAGAGTGAGAGATATTGAAATCCGATTGACGTCGAGGCCGTTTGAGTCCTGAATACGAGTCCATTATTTTAAATTCGCACCACAACAGTTTATTTCTGCTAGTATGTAGGCATGAAGCAAGTGTAACATTCTTTCTTGTGTTACGTCGAGAAAAGATAGCGACAAAGTTTTGAGATATTGATTCATGAAAATCTGTCACGTACCGTAATCTGATTTCTAAGTTTATCTCAGCCTGATTGATCGCTTGTGCTTTCACATTTCTAAGTTGCCATCTGCAGTTTGTATAAAGTGTTTTTACAAGTGATATAGACAGCCTCTTCCCTCTTCCGTTGTCTTACGAGTGCCCTCTGGCTGAAGTCCAGACAGTGTTTAGAAAGTACTCAGTGATATCGAGAGGAAGAACATTACTCGCTACAGTATCGTCTGTTTGGTACTGAATATTTACTGAGACCTATCAACAGTCCAGAGAAGACGAACACTAAGCAACGCTTTTCGCTTCGTCTGCAAGAGAAATAATCATTTTATTTGAAGAGGTTGAAAACATAAGCCAACTAGTTGCAAGGCAAAGGTTTATTTGGCTATTGACTAGGTTTCGATATTTCTAAAAATAACTTTTTCAGAATTGTGTGCAAGTGGCTACGAACTATTTGTACAAACATAACAAAATATTAATAATAGAAAAATATTTGTGAGGTAAGCTCCCTCACTTGTTACATCACATGATGGTAAATTACATCGGCTGAATCCGAACGGCTGTTGTCATATACAAAACTGATATAAAAACCAGAAACACCACATGCCATGGCTTACGACAGCAGCCAGATTACATTCGGCATATACCAGAACAAATGCACATACGTATACGCGCACTCTTAAGGGCTCTTGTCAACATAAAATTATAACAGGAATCCAAAGGACAAAATATTTGCATAACCAAAGTATTTACCATGCCAGAGACAAAGGCCAACTGTTCGGAGGTACAGGCTAAAGTGATAAGGAAAAATTGGGCTACAGAGGGTGCTAAGTACATGCACGTAAGAACTACGGCTTGCTTGTGTTAAGTAACAGCATTTTACATTAAAGTAAGAATTAAAATTTCAGCTACAAGTTTACTAATAATGCAATAAATTTACAGGTATACATTACGTATAAAATCTGTAATACATTTACTGACAGAGTACTACTGCACGTAAACTCAGCATGCAGAAGCTAGAGTCCTATTTCCAAAGGACCACTGTTACAAATGCATGCGGAAAGAAGAGCAAATACAGTATGAGCTAAAACAACGTTACTAAAAAACGAAACTTCCGGTTTACACTATGACAATTTCTTGTAGAAGGCCAGTAATAAATGCAATAAATTTAAAGGTATACATTAAATATAAAACTATGAGTAAAAAATTCATGTAGCAGAGTGATACTGCACGCACATTTAGTGTGCAGAAGATAACAATTCTATTACAAAAAATACTTCTGTAACAAAAAGCTGGAGGAGAGATGAGAATCGGTAAAATTAGATCAAAACATAAAAAAATAAGAACCTTCCGCTAAACTGTTTAAATACAATTTGTTTTGGAATGCAAACTGTAGAAACACATTGTAACAAGTCCGATTTACGTATCTCGACCCGATCGGATCTGCTAGCAATAGCAGCCCAAAATAATTATTAATTAATGTGACCGTGTACCTAATGGGGCTGGCAATCGGAAATGACTGCTACGGAGTTGTTACTTCCCAGTTTGTCCTTCTCAAATGCTGTAATAATGAAATGTACGGTGACAAGAAGAAACGCCAACACAGCTTCACTAATCAAGGACCTATATTCGTTTTAAAAACACAAAAGGAAGGAGACAGTGCATGGGGGCTTAATTAAATAAATGAAAATAATTTAAAAATTTTAGTAACTGTCTGTCCGATTACGCAAGTCTCGTAAACGGTTGGCCCTGACTAGTATTATTACGCTATCTGACTGCAACAAACAATGTAAGAAAATTTTCGTAAACACAGTTAATTAATTAAGTCCCCAGCAACTAAAAAACCTACAAAATCCAAGCACAAATGTAACTGTTCTGTATGTGGGAGTGTGACTCAACGTATGCATCTGGCACGGTTCTTTTCCAACAAGACAAGAATTTTTTAAATACCAACTATACAGACGTGACAAAAGAAAATTAGAAAACTATAATTACGCAAGAAAACCAGAATTCCACTCTAATCCAAGAACACAAGCCAGATGCTTTGTTGACTGAACCTGTAGTGACACATTATTTCAGATAGACAATTAATAAAAAAAAACATTATAAATTTTACCTTCATATATATTGACGAAATGCACTCATTACAATAACATCTGCTATCTCTCCCATCAAATAACTGCATAAAACAAGGAGCAACACTCTTTACTACCACATCTCACTCCGACTTCACGACAATCACGAGCTCTTAACACACACTGTGCTCTCTACTAGCACTGACTGCCATGAGATCTTAACACGCACTGTGGAGGCGGCTTAATAGTACTCTTTGGCGCAATCTCTGGCGCAGTGGCACAGTGTAGCCACCTTTCATATGCCCCTCCTCCACAGGCCAGAATTTGATGGTATTTTTGCCAGCATTGGTGGTGAAAATACCACCAAATTCGTCCAGAAAAATACAGACAAAAATAAAAGATAATATTAATACCTAAACATCACATAATTAGTTAAAAATTTTGGCTTTGCACTGACCTTTTACTAACCTAACATATGAAATACAGAAGGCAATACAAATTATTTTCATACATGTGACTTTACATAATAGTTTACACAATATACAAAAAATCAGTTTATACAAATGTTCACATAAAATGCTTTCAATGATTAGTTTATACAAAAAAGAACACCAACAGGTAACATCTTTTCAGTAGAAGCAGTCCATCAGTTGCACCCAGTAAAGTTTAGCAGGTACACCCAGCAACAAGTGACTTCATTTCAGTAAAAACAGTTCATCAGAGGCACCCAGCAATGTTGAGTAGGTGCAGACAGCAACAAGTGACTTCATTTCAGTAAAAACAGTTCATCAGTTGCACCCAGCAATGTTGAGAGCAGGTGCAGACGCCAACAAGTGACATCATTTCAGTAGGAGTAGTCCATCAGTTGCACCCAGCAATGTTGAGCAGGTGCAGACAGCAACAAGTGACATTATTTCAGTAGAAGCAGTTCCATGTGTGGCACCCAGTAAAGTTCAAGAGGTACACACAGCAACAAGTCACATTAGTTCAGTAGAAGCAGTCCATCAGAGGCACCCAGCAATGTTGAGTAGGTGCAGACAGCAACAAGTGACTTCATTTCAGTAAAAACAGTTCATCAGTTGCACCCAGCAATGTTGAGAGCAGGTGCAGACACCAACAAGTGACACCATTTCAGTAGAAGCAGACCATCAGTGGCACCCAGCAATATTGAGAGCAGGTGCAGACACCAACAAGTGACACCATTTCAGTAGAAGCAGTCCATTAGTGGCATCAGCAATGTTGATCAGGTGCACACAGCAACAGGGGACATCTTTTCAGTAGAAGCAGTCCATCCGTGGCACCCAGCAATATTGAGTAGGTGCAGACAGCAAAAAGTCACATCTCTCAGCAGAAGCCGTTCCAAAAAATTCACTAGCACTGATCACACAGTTCATCAGCAGAAATTAAACACGACCAAATGTCACACATCATGTTGAAAAGTACAGGTAACAGTTCAGAATATTTATCTTCACTAATCAGACAGTTCAGGCATGAACAATAGTTTGAATGCACATACAGATGCTTTTACAGTAACATACAAATCACAACAAACACACAAATGATATCAGATAATTATCCTATTAACTATTACAATACACAAATACCAGTAAACCTATAATATTCATGGGTGTCAGTGCAAGCCACTACAAACAAATAAAATAATATTTAGGAGATAGGTGGGTAGGATTAGTAAAGGAAAACACACAGAACACACTCACTCATCTCTCATCCACATTAAGTACTACTGTGTAACTGAATAGTGTTAATTGTGTAAATGTAATTCTGTCAAAATCTGATGTTCATCATGTGTATCAAGTAGTACTGGCAGCAATGTATAACAGTCACTAATAGTTAAGTCAACGTCATAGTCATCATGTCAAGACCAATGTTTGCCAAGCCAGATCAAATGTACTGTTGCTGAACAACTGTCAGTGAGCCACGATATGCAATTACTTCCTCTCTCCAAAAAAAAGTATATACTGCTTAGTGATTTAACAAAGTGTGTGTATAGACTGTCTTCTTTCTACTTTAGTGTTTTAGTTTGCTCTCTTCATCCTCTTTGTTCCATAAGACCAACAAAAAAAATATGCTCCTCACTTACTTTACCTCTTATCCACCAAAACTCCAATAATCATCAGCATCACATAATCTCAATAATACCTCAATAATACGTCGATAAATGTAAACCTCAGCACCAATATCACCTTACCTCTTGTCCACAAACAACTTCATATACTCTCAATACCTATAATAATACATCGATAAATATAAACCTCAGCACCAATATCATTTCACTTCAATAACAACTCTTTCCTCTAGTCAGTCTCCTCGAACAAGAACAGATAAACAACCTCTGTGTAATCCATCTGACCCAAATTTTCTACTCATTATAAATTATAAACAAAGAAATGCATACATGACCTCTAACAGACTTAGTTCGAATAACTCTCAGTAATTAAGTACGATTACGGAGTGTGAATGATCATAATATTTCACAGTGTGTACACCACTTCAAGAATTATGGCAAACAGAAGCAAACATGTGGAGTATTTCTTGTGTCAAGTGTCACTTCCTATTTCAATTGCTTACGAAAAATGCAGTCTAATAATTGTTAATGGTCTAAACCTCGTAATGGTATGTCATGTCGTTAGCTTCCTTCCTATTAGCATAAATTTATACAGCTTCCATAAAACCTCAGCTCATGTGACTTCAATGACTTTCTTGTACTAATGTCGTTCGTCGAATTATAGCAGTTCATTTTCTTATCTTAAAATGTAAGGCACTGAGCGTAAGCAAAACAAGCAATAGCGAGTAAATATACCAGTGGAGAACAGAATGTCAACAAGTGGATGCAGCACAATCCCTACAACGAGGCTCTGCCAAGCGAACGATCTATAATTAATCCAATAGTGTGACCTAAACTCTATGTTTATACACAGTATATCAGCATTTCTATACACCAAATTAAAGAGCAGTTATGGCAACAAAACAGAAATGTGTAAATATGTAATCCATACAAAAAGCAGCAAACATATATCTTACGTAATAAACAGGTCATTAGCATCATATCAGCATAAGCAAATAAATGTTCATATGTAATCTTAATAAGTAAACATGGAGGCGCAAGCAGATAAATCACAAAGTATAACTTACATACCTAAACACATCAGCACAATAAATCAGGTTACCATTACAATTTAAATAAATAAGCACAGCAGGCACATAATTAAAAAAAAAATATGACATCAGTGAAAAAGCATAGCAGCCAAGCGGTGCATAATATATACAAGTCAACCCAGTTCATTAATCAATAATTGTCAAAATCAGTAAATGTACACAAGCATGTCGCTTCACAAGTAAATTCATAGAACATGAAATTAGCACAAAGTATGAATCACGTAATCGCGAGCAGCAAATTACGTCTAAAGTACGTACCTAAGTGGAAATTTGTTACCTGAAAAATAAACTCAATTGATAGTTACCTTTTTTAGTTTATTAGTTTCTTCTTCGAAATTACATTCTTCCTGAAAATTTCCCGATAGCAAGTCGTCTTAACGTCGGACACGCACAGAATTTACCTGAAGTTCTTAAATACTTTATACAACCGTATCCTGAAAAATACTGAATGTTAATAACAAAATTCATCAAGTCACTATAGCTTTATACTGAATTTAGTCAGAGAAATTAGAGTGTGTATTTGTTTACGGCTGTCAGTGCATTCGCACTGAGCGCTCGATCAGCTGTAGGCGCGTGACGTAGGAAGCAATTGTTCGCGGTCAACGACTGCCTTGTGCGGCGCGCAGACTTGACTGTTGCTTTGAGTATATGCCGCCGCCAAAACACAGCGCGGTATCCTTGTACTCTCTGCGTGTTTACATGTAGCTGTTAGTTTCTCACAAGTATGTCATTCCACAAAAATTTTAACGTTTGATATATGATGTATTCCTTTAGAGCGTCGAGATTTAAGAGTTTCTACTTCAACAGTGTTATCATGTATAATTTTGCGAATTCTATATGGACCGTTATAAAGCAGAAAAAATTTGCGACACAAGCCTTTTCCTTTATGAGACAAACGGTGGGACTTAATTAATACCTTTTGACCAACTGACAAGATTTTTAAACGACCAGGACGCTTAGCTGATCTCTCTCTTCTAGCAGCCGCAGATGCAATATTTTGTAGAGCCAGGTTGACAACTTCAGAATGCCGCAGTTTCCGTGAAGGCGGAAAAGGAACGATTTCAGAAATGCGATTTGTTGGTACTTTATTTTTTAATATCAATAGAGGCGGTAAAGAAGTTGAGTCATTAGGAAGTTCATTCAGAATGTTTTGAAAAATATGAAGATACTGATCCCAAGTTCTGTGATTCTGATGACAATAAAGACGACACAATTTATTGATTTCCTTCATCCATCTCTCTGAAGCGTTCGATTGAGGGTGAAAAAGTGAAATGAAAATTGGTTTAATTTTACGACGGTGTAAAGTACGAAGCCAAATTTTAGAACGAAACTGTGATCCATTATCTGATATAACCTTATCAACATGACCAACTTCTTTAAGAAAATGTTTGATGAAAGCGTTAGATACTGAACGAGCTGTTGCTTTGCGTAAAGGTGTAAAACACACATATTTTGATGTCAGTTCCACTGCTACGAAAATGTACGCAAAACCATTAATAGATCGAACCACTGGACCAAACAAATCGACTGCAGCCATCTCCTTTAATTTCGCTGGAATGATGGGAAACAACGGTGCTCTGTGAGAAATCGTTGGAGGCTTAGCCATTTGACATAATTTACATTTGGCAAGAACAGATCGAATACGTTTTTCCATATTACTGAAGTAACAATTTTCTCGTAATTTGTGAAAGCATTTTCGGGGACCAAAGTGTGCATAACTGAAATGCGTATACCAAATCAGTTTATTGACCCACTCATCAGGAATACAAACTAACCAAACAAAGTTGTCGACGGATTTTCGTTTAAAAAGAATGTCATTGCGAACTAAATAATGCTGTCTAATCGCCACGCTTTCCTTTCTCCTCCACTTCTCCTTAATGTCCTTCCAGATTGGATCCTTATTTTGCTCCTTAGCGATGTCCTGGAGCGAAGACGAAATAAAGTTCTCAAACGCAACACCTTGAATATACATCAAACAATAATTGTTTTCCTTGCAGTCCTCTTCAGCACTTTGTTTCAAACCCATAGGTGCACGTGATAAAGCAACGGCAACAATATTAGAAGAACCCTGTATGTAAACAATACTAAAGTCAAATTCCTGTAGGTACAACGCCCATCGTGACAATCTGCCGTGAGTTAATTTTGTTGACATAAGAAATTCCAGAGCTCGATGATCGGTGTAAACCTTAGTATGTCTGCCAAACAAAAATGTGCGAAATTTTGTAAAAGCCCAAACAACAGCCAAAGCTTCAAGTTCCGTAATCGAATAATTCTTTTCTGATTTAGAGAGAACACGACTTCCAAATGCAATAGTTTTCTGTACTACAACGCCGTTTTCTTCTATCTCTTGAAATAAATGTGCCCCTAGGCCCTTGTATGATGAGTCCGTTGCCAAACAAAATTCTTTAGATAAATCCGGATGTGAAAGAAGTGGAGCAGCAACTAAAGCATCACGAAGCTGTTCAAATTCTGACTGAGCTTCCTCATCCCAACACCAATTAGATTTCTTTCCAGATAGTTCACATAAACGAGGTGTGGCCAAATCGTCCAATCTAACAAAGCGTCGAAGAAAATTACAGACACCAAGGAAACTACGAACATCACGTTTTGTAGTAGGAACAGCATAATTACGAATAGCGTCTAATTTCTCTGGATCAGGAAGAATACCTTCTGTAGAAATAATGTGACCGAGAAATTTCACCTGAGAACGACCAAATTCAGATTTTTCCAAGTTTACTGTAATGCCAACTTTTGCAAAGATACGTAATAATGAGTCCAAAATTTTGTTGTGTTCACTCCAAGAACGTTTAGCAATAAGAATGTCGTCGACATACGAAGTAATATTGTCACGAAGATAAACAGGTAACATTTCATTTAAACTACGAATGAATGCTGCTGAAGATACAGTAACTCCACATGGTAATTTCCAAAGTCACTTTTGGGTAAAACAGTCATATCCGGTTATTGTTCACTTACTCACTAGATAGATTGATAGTCGAAGAGCTGGTTTGACAGATGCAAAGAATAGTAAAAGAGTAGGCAGCGGTGCAGAAAGCTAAAAGAGAAATAGCACCACTACAGCTCGGGGCCCTATGCTCGCTACGGCACATATTCACTTAGAGTAGTGAATCCCCTGAGGACTTTAATAGCTGCACATAATTTCAAGTTTGTGACTTAGTGGCAAAATTGGCGGAAGTGCGTACGTAAATTGATCTAGCCATGAACATGGATGTATGTCATTCTTAGAATTACGAAATATCTTAGTCTTCCAAACAGTTAAAAAGTGTTTACAGTCAAAGTTTTCGCCTCGTGGCGACAAAGACCTACCGCGTCTGTCCCAGTCCCAATAACGATTATTGTTAAATTCACGCGCCTGGCGCTCTCTTGTTGCTTCTCGTAAATGAAACAAATTACTTTCTTCAAACCCTTCTGCTAAACTAACACTTGTCAATTTATCTGAGATCTCCTCAACTCTTTCCGATGAGTCACTCAATTGTTCTTTCACTTTATTTACGTCCTCCGTAAATGTCGCGACTCGGGTGTCGGTGTTGTCACCTTCAGCAGTTAAGTGTTCACACTGTTGCGTTAAGTTATTTATTCTGTCATTTGGTACGGATTCCTCGGTTCCCTCAATTATTTCTTCCTTATCTTGTGCACGTTGTAAATTTAACTCTGAAAATTTCTGTACTATCACGCGATCTTTTTCTTCCTGTTCTCTGTCCTGTTCCTCTTGTCTGATTTCTGTTGAAATTAAACTATTATTGTCAGCATTCAAAATCGGCTGTACTTCTTCTCTGATTTCTTTCTTTAATTCATCTTTCATGTTTTTGAAAGATGTCCCCGTTCGTAAGCCTAACCGTGTTTCCATTGTTCCCATCTCAGTTCTAATTGTTCCTACCTCTGTTTCAAATTCAGATCGAAACTGTGATCTCACTGCTTTCATCTCGGTTATAATTGTTCCTAGTTCTGATCCCTGTGAGTCTAACCGTGCTTCCATACGTGCTCCCAAATTTAATATAGCACTCATCAACTGCCCTATCTCTTCTGTCGTTAATCTCGTATTCTGTGAATTTTTCGATTGAGAAACATTTTGAACTGTTACCGGACTATTTTCCTTGCTTATTAAATTGTTTTCCACTACATTATTCATGACACTGTTTTCCTCTGTTGGCGAGTTCGCCATGTTAACAATTTCGTTATTCTGACTATTCATCATTTTTGCCTTTTTCATTGATCGCGTAATCATTTGCAAAACATACAAAGAATTCGCCACTGTACGAAAATTACACACGGTGACTCTTTATCTCAACAATACCATTCAAATGCAATGACTCCCTCAAACACGATCAATCGAACAATTGAAATAATTGCACAAAATTGTCAAACGCGTATACAAGGCAATAAAAATTAAATTTTGAAAAATACCATTAGAAGAATGCTAATTACCAAATCTACACATGCAATATAACCTACAATTACTAAACTACAAATTGCTACAACAATACTACAGTCTACAATTTTCACAATCAGAAGAATCCAAGGGACGATCCGAAGCAGCGGTCGCCACGTGCATGGGGGCTTAATTAAATAAATGAAAATAATTTAAAAATTTTAGTAACTGTCTGTCCGATTACGCAAGTCTCGTAAACGGTTGGCCCTGACTAGTATTATTACGCTATCTGACTGCAACAAACAATGTAAGAAAATTTTCGTAAACACAGTTAATTAATTAAGTCCCCAGCAACTAAAAAACCTACAAAATCCAAGCACAAATGTAACTGTTCTGTATGTGGGAGTGTGACTCAACGTATGCATCTGGCACGGTTCTTTTCCAACAAGACAAGAATTTTTTAAATACCAACTATACAGAAGTGACAAAAGAAAATTAGAAAACTATAATTACGCAAGAAAACCAGAATTCCACTCTAATCCAAGAACACAAGCCAGATGCTTTGTTGACTGAACCTGTAGTGACACATTATTTCAGATAGACAATTAATAAAAAAAAACATTATAAATTTTACCTTCATATATATTGACGAAATGCACTCATTACAATAACATCTGCTATCTCTCCCATCAAATAACTGCATAAAACAAGGAGCAACACTCTTTACTACCACATCTCACTCCGACTTCACGACAATCACGAGCTCTTAACACACACTGTGCTCTCTACTAGCACTGACTGCCATGAGATCTTAACACGCACTGTGGAGGCGGCTTAATAGTACTCTTTGGCGCAATCTCTGGCGCAGTGGCACAGTGTAGCCACCTTTCAACAGCCACTGCCTTCGTCATACATATTTAATTACGGCTAATCTCAGCACAGGCTTCTTCGTTATTCATAATCGTCACACGCTAATACAATCACTGCAGTCCAACACTGCAATCCAAATGATGCCGGCGCGGTAGACGCGAAACCAAAAATATCGGCACAGAAATATCACTGATCACTCTCGTAATTATACTTCTTCACTTTCCCGTATTATTCTAACACAAAGGGGTTAAACCGCGACGATGGCCACTCCCTTTGTCTGTAAAGCCTTGCATTACAGCAACAGGCCTCCACATGGCTCGGCCCGCAACCTGGGAACTGACTTCAACTCTACACTCGCTCTCGCAACACGACACTATCGATTGTTTGCCCTATCGACCTGTGCCGAGTGCAAACTTATAGTAAGGGCCTACGGACCCCTTACAACATACTGAAAAGTCCATGAAAAACGAAATCCAATGATATGAAATGTCAGTAGCTCAACAGTATAAAGGAAATATTTTGAGGAAAACACATATTTTATGACCGTGAGCAGCGGTTTAAATCCATCCACGAAGTACTTACTCGCTAGTTGCAACTGATCGTTTAAAATGTACCGTCTCCCTTAACAAGATGTTTATAAATTTCACGTTCATCTAATAAATCCAGTTTCCAGCCTTTTATTTCCTTACGTAAAATTATGGTTTCTTCTAATTCCGTTGGAGAATGTTATGATATAAGTAAATGTTCAGCAAATGATGAATTCTTAATCCATGGCATGTGATGTTCCTGGTTTTTATATCAATTTTATGTAAGGCAAGAGCAGCTCGGCTTCAGCTAATGTAATTTACCACCATGTAATGTTACAAGTAAGTACCCTTACCTCACAAGTATTTTTCTATTATTAATGTTTTGTTACGTATGTAAATATAGTTTGTCGCTGGGTATATACATTTTCAGGGCCCACTCCTTCTGAAGAAGATCTTTTTAGAAACATCCAAACCTAAATCAACGGCTAAATAAACCTTTGGCTTGCAAGTGGTTGGCTGATTTTTTCAACCACTTCAAATTTATACAGTTACTGAATCGCAGACATGTTTAAGATTTTGGAATTATTTTGTTGCAGTACCTTCTGACACGTACTAGACATACAGGGTGTCACGGAAGTCCCTGTAACGCTATTAATTTCGTAAAACTGGGAAAATAAGTAGCTCAAATTTCGTTCCATTTGAAAAGTGGAGGCACTCCACGTTTGTGATAACACTTTGAAAATGGTACAGAGCAGCACCAGCAGTCGATGTTTCCGTTCTAGGTTTATTAGAGCAGATCCATATTTCGGCTAGTAACTAGCCATTAACAGTGTCGTATTTCGCAGCTGTTATACATGCCCTAGTACGTACACCTATTCATCAGACTCTTGTTACCGTTCACTAAAATGAACTGTGACAAAAGTCTAAACAACAGGCGTAAAAATACTAGGGTGTGTATAACAGCTCCGAAGCACTACATTGACAATGGCTAGTTACTAGACGAAATCTGGATCTGCTCTAATAAACCTAGAACGGAAACGACGACTGATTGCTCCTCTTTAATCACTGCTTTCAAGCTGACGAAAAGCGCTGGTGTCATCAGGGCATCGTTTTATTTCTATGTTGCATTGTTTCAGCTGTGAAACCACGGCTAATGTGAAGTCATATACTGTCAAGGAGCGAATAGTGGATTGTGTGTGGATGACCGAACATCCACAGACGGGGCATAGAATGACAGAGATAATGAATGTGTTTAGAGACCGCTTTGTGAAAGCCCCACCTCGTAAAGTAACCCTGCTTGACTGGGAGGCAAGTGGATTTGTTTTAGGCAGTGTCATTGATATGCCGCTAGTGGCGCCATAAGATGTGAGAGGGCACGTGTGGCGCAGCCGCTCAATCGGCTGAGCAGTCTCCATTGCAGGTACAGCTGTCTTCCCAAAAGGGCAATTGCTGACAATGCACACTGTAAAAGATTTGATAATGAAAGGATTTAGACAGGTCTTTGTGAGAGAATTGTCTGATAACGGCTTCTAGCTGGGTCTTGCTCAAAAATGTTATTTTTATCATGAGTATGCGATATATCGCAGTTTGCACTGGAGGAATCCCCATTACCAGCAAGCGTTTGAAAGAAAAGTGTCTTATGCTACAGGCTGGCACGTCATCACGACTGGGTATCCTGCAGCCCTCTGATGACGGGGGACATGATCACCTTGAAGACTGCGGTGATCCAGTGTTGAAAAATTCGCAGAAACTAGAACAATCTTTGATAGCAAATTTCACTGTTTATTTCAATTGTCGGTTTCGAGCACTACGACCAAAGACTCATGTCTCTTTACTGAGTTTAAAGAGTTATATGAGTCTGATGATGAACGTATTGATCGAAACCGGTAACTGATGTAAATGATGAAATTTGCAATCACAGTCTGCAGCCCCACTGAAATGGTCAGCGAGTAGCCAAGACCTTAACAAGTCAGATCGCTTCTTGTGCTAAATAATTAACTTCCATGTGGTTCAGTTTTGGTAAAAGCCTAATGAAGAATTTCGCAAAAATGTTGATGATGATGATGACGTTTGGTTTGTGGGGCGGTCAACTGCGCGATTATCAGCGCCCGTACAAATTCCCAACCTTTGCTCAGTCCAATCTCGCCACGTTCATGAATGAGGATGAAATGATGAGGACCCCGCCGGAAATCGAGCCCGGAACCCCGTGCTAGGGAAGCGAGAACGTGACCGCGAGACCACAAGAACGTTGAGCAGGCCTTCATAAGCTAACTCCCGAGATGTGCCCCAAATGTGAATGAAAACATGGAGACAAACAGCTCTTCGTATAAGGCAGGACGGTGCATATACTGCACGAATCCACTGGATGTAAGGGGGCAGTAAAATGAAGACAAGACGCATGGAAAATAGTAAGTAAACTGTTCATTATTTCAAAAGCAATCGCCGTAACTGTTAATACATTTATTTCACTGTGAGACAGGATGGTCAGTGGCTTCATGGAAAAATGTCTGCGCTTGTGCTTACATCTCTTCGTCCGAAGCAAATCGACGGCTACGAAAGTCTTTCTTCAGGTCTCCAAAAAATATGGTAACTGCATGATGACAGATCGAAACTGTGTTTAGGATGTGTATGGACTTCCCAGTGAAACTTATGCAGCGTAGTCGAAACAAACTTGCCTATAAGTGGGCGGGCATTATCTTGGAACACAATGATGCCATCCGTCAACATTCCTGGGCGTGTAGACTTGATGGCGTGCTTCAATTTCTGCAAAGTGACAGCGTACCGCTGTGCGTTAATTGTGGTACTGTGATACAGAAAATCAATTAGCAGCGGGCACTTGCATTCAAAGTAAAACGTCATTATCACTTTGACGGAGATGGCATGTACGGCTTTGGATGTTTTCGGTGATGGTGAATCCATGTGCTTCCATTGTTGGCTCTGACACTTGCTCCCCGACTCAAATTGATGGCATCATGTCTCAGGCGCTGCAGTGATGTCGATTTCTGTTCAACTTCTGCTTCTCCGTCAAAATGCGGGGAACCAACTGCGCAATGAGTTTCTCGAACTTCAAATGCTCTCATGACGGTATGAGCAGTACCGTGACTGATGACCAACAAGAACCGAATGTCTTCGACCGTCCGTCGTCGTGTAAGGTGTCAGGCAAATCCAACACCTTCCATGAAAACCCTGACATGATAAGCAAATCCAGTAGTATGTCACATAGCTCCGAATAAATCGTGACATTAAATTAACCAAAGTAATACGAGTAACGAGTGAGCAAATGAAATACCACAGACTAACACAAGAATGCCTAAATGCATGTCATACCTTCCCACCGTGAGACAGACGCAGTTCCGAGGGGAGAAACGAGAACAGAAGCCGAGAGCAGAACCGTGTTAAGCGAGAAGGCCCTACGGTAAGGGACGGACACACACGTCTCCAGCTAACCGCTACGACCACACCACCCGCAAGTTTTTAGCGTGAGACTTTTTCGCGTCTCTGTTACGTTAGGACCACCCCCCAGCCGATGTTAAAAGCTAGAGCCCTGCAGAAGAACGGTATAGATCTTACGATAACACAAAAAGGGCTACACCACCCGCAAGTTTTAGCGTGAGACTTTTTCGGTCTCTGTTACGTTAGGACCACCCCCCAGCCCATGTTAAAAGCTATAGCCCTCCAGAAGAACAGTATAGATCTTATGATAACGCTAAAAGGACCACACCAGCTGCAAGTTTTAGCATTGAGACCCTGATTGGTCAAATGGAAACACAGTCAGATAGTTTTTTTTTTAAACCAACTTCGGTAAATTGTAGTAAGGAGAAGTTAAGAGAGAGTTGCTTGAAGAGTTGCTTCGGAGATGGCGAGCTGGACGGAGCTGCGCCGGCCGCCGCCCCCTGACGAACACCGACAAGGTAATGAACGCAAGCGATGGCGCATAACAGCGCATAAAGCCTCACTCAGAACTGCAGAAGTCTCATCTGTTACATCCCCTTTTTGCGTAATGCTAGTGTCGATCGTCAATTAAAGCTCATGGTGTTCACATTTGCCACTTGAAGTAAAAATCTGAAACGCAATGATTTTTCTGTTATATAGTTACTGAGAAGCCACATCAGCCACTGTAATTTACAAGTTAGATAAGTAATTAAAGATGATTGAGGGTCACTGTAGACCATTTTGATAGTTTTCTCTCTTGTGAAACTTAATTTAAACCTAGATTATAGATGTGATATGGCATAGGTCATCCTTCGATCCATTGTAGAACTTGGAAACCCATTCAGGGAATATTCGTTCACATTTTTGTTGAACGCAGTTGGTTTTTACCAGCCTGTATTAAAACATTTCCTTTTATCAATAGTGCAATTTATAAACAATGTTTTGTGAGTAGAATAAAATTTCCAATGGTAAACTTAACTGCTTTTTCGACGTTATTTTACCAGCTAACTAAAAATAGGAAAGCCTTGAACCCCTTCCACTAAATTTAGTTAGTATTAAGATTCCTTTACAGGGAGTGCAGTGGAGCTGACGCTGAAATCATTAAGTATTTGGTTATATCATCGCTAGTCTCACTGAACTCTTCTGAACTCTACATGTCATGTGTGGTCTGGTGTCTCCTTACCAGCAACAGGTCCCAGGTTCAAACTAGTCAATTCCCTAAAAAAAAAAAAAAAAAAAACCACGCTCAGAGCGTCGTTGCGCGAAAGTGGTAAGGAGACACCACGCAGAATGTTTAGAGTCGGTCATTTCTGACGCCAACATTCACCCAATGACTGAGAGAAGGGGTAACGACACTATGAGGCTGCCCTGGCCGACTACTGTCTTTCAATGACACCCGACTTTCTCGAGATCGTTATTCCAGGCACACTCAAGCACACGTGACATTACTGTGTTCGCCATACACCGCACTCCATCTCGCTGTTGCTGTTTCCTGGATCCATGTTGATGTCGAACGCTCAAACAACCCGCTGGCCTTCGTCGATCACGTCTAATAGACAAATGACTCAACAGTGAACGTTCATGCTGGTCCTTCTTGATCCCAATAGAGGGCACATCTACACACACACCCGCCTGCATTACTATCGTCCGCACCATGCTCGTTATATAGTCTGTCTCGGTTTCATTTGATTCCCCCAACCTCCTCCATACTGCTGCACTAGTATTAGTCTTAGTCGTAGGAAACGGGAATTTTGTTTAAATTCAGTAAAGGCGCAGTTGGGCGATGAAGTCTGGGGACGCTGGTAGTGTGTGGTAATAGTCGCCAGCCAGTAGGCCAGGCAGGGTAAACATGGCGAGGAGCTGCAGCAGCATATTGCACATACGATTTGTTTGGAGTGAAGCAACAGCGAGGGAGGGAACTACAGCATCGATTTAAGTTATTTCCATGTATGAGGCGAGGCAGTAGGCGAGAGCCAAGAGTGGCGGTGTGTAAGTGGCTGATGTATGGGAATTTACCCCTGCCATAGTTTCTGTCTCTCTCTGACACTACGTCATAAGTGAGGGGAAAAGCAGTATAAATAGTGAGACACTTTTAGTTTGGGGGTTGTGAAACGACAGTCAAGAGTCGGATCGGACCTGTGCTGGTCTACGCTTATAGGGGGCAGCGATGTTGTAGGTATTCTGTGTAAACCTGTAATTCGTTTCTGTGTACTTGTTCGGGCTGTATTCCACTTCCGGGGACACAACACCCAGGTAGGATAGAACGACAGCTGGGTACTTGGAGACTGCACGGTCTGCCTGAAGGAGGGCAGTGACAGCGGTCTGCAGCGGCTTCAAGAGGGGCCACGTTCGCTTCCTACCTGGCGTACTGCGGTCCGGGCGAGACGTACGCCGCAGGAGGCGTGGCAGCGCTAGAGACGGCGGCGGTGTAACCATCCGGCAAGCACCACTAACAGCAAGTTGCGGCACAGCATGCAGAAGGGCGCGGGTTCGAGTCCGGGCCTGTCCTGGGAGCAGCGGCAGCCCGAGGGCCACTGGTGACCAGTACATCCATCTTGTCTCATGGTCAGACAGAGCAGGCCAAATGGGGCAGAGGGGGGCGAGGACCAGGGGAACTCTAGCAGTCTCCGGAATCACGGACAGCTACGCGGTGCAAGACGCGACATATCGGCGACCGGGCGAGCACGGATGATTTCCATTGTTGGGCGGCCTTGATGACGGCAGCAGCGCTGTCGACAGTCCAGGAGTGCTGAGATGGCCGGACTCGCAGAACAACGCGCTGGCGGCTCGCCGACATTACGCTACTGTAAACTAGAAGAATAAAGGAGTACTTCCGAATACCGCTGTATCACTCTGCATGGCCCCTTGACGCTATGGAACTTGCTCGGTCTCCTGCGAGAAAAGTCGCAGTGGGCCCTGGCTTCAGCTCCGCCAATTGGAGTCCTGGTTTGGACCATCGACAGTCCGCAACAACACATAGTTTTCATATGTATGTACTCCAACATACAGTTCGCAGTATATTGTTTTGATAAAGGGGTGCCAGGACATCTCAAACACACTGTACATTGACTGATTTTCATCTATTTATTCTCATTTAATTGTAAGTTAAGAAAAGTGTTAATTCCAAATTGTTGCCGAGAATTGCGGAAAAGCGACAGGTAGAAATCCATGCGCCAGTCGCTACAGTTATCTTTCACTGTTTTTCAAAAACGCTTGAAGAGTCAATATTACGAGACGCAGTGCCTTATTTTTTCTTTAAAAAAGTATTATTTTATTTGTTCTAGTTTTCTTTTTCAAAATGAACTAAAGCTTACTGAAATTACTTTACTTTCTATCAGTTCGTGAGTGTGCAGCTTTTTTAAATTGCTACGTGGAAGTGAGACATTTAAACCATATTTTATTAGTTAGTATTCTATGGAGTTGAATCACGCACGGAGCGGCGGAACTTCATTCATGCAGTCATATGCGTGTTCTAGGGCCTCAATTAAATTTTGCACCAGTTAATCAATATTTTTCAAATAGTTTTCATTTTAGGCTCCTAATAGCGGCGGGCGTTACACTTTTCTCTATGTGTTTGTCCACCAACATCTTCTTACACTGTCTTCACGTCTTCTTTCAGCGTCGGATGCGCCTTACGGAACTTGATAAAGAAGTACACCCGTCTTGGCCACAAGCTATTGTCATGTGTTGTGTGGTTTTGTTCCATTATTAATTGGCATCCATTACTATTACAACTAGTATAATTAATGTTATTAATGACATGACTTGTTATGCTGTTAATATCCAGCTGTTTCCGCCTTGGCTGTAACGCATTCGTGTTGTTTCACTGTGGTATCAGGTTCGGTTGTCACCACTTGTTACCCATTATTACTACAACGTCTGTTAGAGGAGACTGGAGAGTACCGAAATACTTGGGAATACCGACACCAGTTGAGCAGCCCCGTAGCCAGTGGGAGATAGTGCTGCAGCGTAGCGGACAATGTCAGATGTAGGGTGCAGAGGCGACGAGTTCTTGTAAAGGACAGTCTCACTGCGGTACTAATAATCAATTTTTATTGCGTGTTGATGTTATTTTTGGTTTATGCTTAGATTGAGGAACTCATTTCTATACTCTTTTAGCGCCAATAAATATAATTTAGATAGATAATATGTTTCTAATTCGTCTTTTAGAATCGGATTTCTTACTTTTCGAACGTTAGCAAAACCATTAAAGTCTGATCTCCACCATTACGTTTGACTGGTGTAACATCGGCAGACCAATATGGGTCAATGTCGCCAGTGTCGATATTTTCCCGTGTTCTAAACTTTGGAAAAAGTGTTGTTTACACATAAGTAATGTCGTATATCTAATGTCAGATAGCGAGGACAAAAAAAAAAAAAAAAAAAAAAAAAAAAGAGAAAATCATAGAGGGCTAAATGGACCGAAGAAACCCTAAAAATCGCATTAAGTGTATGAAGTCACGGACACCACTGAACAGTGTATGAAAGGAGTTGAACATACCGAAATTAGACTTTATGATAGATTAAAATGAAATTGAGACAAGATACCTTCAGTTTGGGAGAAGATCTGCTTTTACTCCTGAGCACTAGCATTAGTCAGCCGTATGACTACAGTGGCACAATTAGTCTATGGCATTACGATAGATGAGTTGCTGTGAATTGCCTGTGACCTTGTCGATAAACTAGGCTTGAAGCACAGTTTCAATAAAATTACCAAAGGGCTAGAAAAAACTGAAATCCTGGGTTTAAAAAGAGAAATCCGAAGATAAGCTTAAGAAAATCGTCAGCAATAAGTTGGATCTATTTTTTCCAATGTGAACACCATTTTCGAAAAACGTTTACGTTTTTTAATACGTGTTAAGATAATAAATTATTTTACTTTCTTAGAACAGGAATTTTATTTTTTATGTATTTCATACTGCTGGTATTAAATTGTCAGGATGTCTATGTTATCTACGTACTCGGGGCAATACCGACAGGTTTGAGGCTTGAGAAAATGTTTATGTAGCTCCGAAAAATTCAACAGTTTTCGATTTTTCTGGTACAGCTGTGCGTTTAACAATTCTGGATCACACAGGGTGCTATGCATTTTTCCATGGAAGTGACAGATTCTAAAGGAAAATGAAAAGTGTCTTAAGGTATCAGTGTATCACCAGTCTCCTCTATTACTAATCTCAGATGTATACGTTTCGCAGCTACTACTGCTACTACAACACCTACAACTATTTGTACCGCAGACGGGCCGGAATAGACTCAGCTTGCAGGGATCTCAGTTGACTCCATAGTTACAGTCTGAACTGCCATCATTGGCCCACTTATCACACAATAGGACAACTGATGTTTGCTGCTAGGACTTAACTACTCGTATAGCGCAAGCGAACAGGATTCCTTACTCTTTCCGAGCCACTTAGTGGTTGGTACGCTAGACTCGCTTTCGGGAGGATGACGTTTCAAATCCGCGTCCGGCCATACTGATATTACTTTCTGTGATTTCTCTGAATTGCCTTTGAAAGGGCACGACCGATTTCATTCTCCATCCTTGAAACATATACAGCTTGTATTCTGTCTCTAATTACTTCGATGTCAACGGAACGTTAAACCGTAATCTCAATTCCTTTTCTTCCGAGCCTCTTGCTCCTCTAAAAGCGGGCAACTCGTGACGTGAATATCGAACTGTTAATAACATTGTATTTGAAAGAAAAGTAGGAAACCTACATCTTTGATGTTAAAGGAGAATTTACATGACCATATTTTACGGCAAAGTATGGCCGCGACAGCATTGTCGTCAACATTGCTGCAGTATGGCTGCAACTCATGCAATACTGCTAGATAACTGGGAAGTAGTCCTGATGGAACAGGCTGTTGCAAGAGTATTGAAGCAAAAATTATTAGAGCGAACCGAAATTATCAGTTTATAAATAAGTATTTGCAATGCTTTACATTTCTTAGCTATTACCTGCTTTTCAGAAGATTCCGCGACAGATAATGAGGGACAGATGTTTCTATCTTTAGCTGCATAAATGGGCGCTGGAAGTCATTTGGCGTTGCAGTTGTTGGCGACCATGCACGGAACACGTAAATTAGAGACTGGCGCGGTTATTAATTAGCCTCGGTACACGCGTAACGAGCCACCCGAAGCCTTACCTGTGCAAACGCTGCATCGACACGAACTGCGGAAAAATAATTACCGTCATGTTTTCAGATAGGAGTGGTGGGACTAGAGCCAGAACATATTGGGAAATTGGCGTGGGTATGTGAAATGTGTTGCACGAGAAACGTTGAGCAGACGATTAGTAAAGCGTGTGGATAAAAGACTAAATACCAAAGGTTTTCTTTAAAAAGAGGAGTTAAACATGTTAAATGTTCACAAAAACAGACATAATGTCTTAAGGGATAACAGCAATCAGTGATTTTATAATGTTACTTAAAATCCGTCTTGATTGCAATTTTTTTTATTATTCATATGACCGGTTTCGGTTCATTCAGAACCATCTTCAGATCTGATATTTCAGTTACAGGAGTAACCCGTCCAAATCCAGCAACTTTCACATGCTACGTTACATCCAAGATGAAGAGATGTGACGTAGCATGTGAAAGTCCAAGATGAAGAGATGTGACGTAGCATGTGAAAGTTGCTGGATTTGGACGGGTTACTCCTGTAACTGAAATATCAGATCTGAAGATGGTTCTGAATGAACCGAAACCGGTCATATGAATAATAAAAAAATTTGCAATCAAGACGGATTTTAAGTAACATTAAATGTTCACACTGAATAGTTAAAAATGGAATTAAGAGACGATATGACAGCCTTTAAGGTAACTATCTTGAAGGACGCTTGGAAGGAAAAATGTGTGTGAAATATTATGAGACTTAACTGCTAAGGTCATCAGTCTCTAAGCTTACACACTACTTAACCTAAATCATCCTAAGGACAAACACAGAGACCCATGCCCGAGGGAGGACTCGAACCTCCGCCGGGTCCAGTTTGGAAGGGATAGGCTTTTGGGAAGAGGTGGGGGTTGCTGAGGCATCTGCGTATAGGGTGGCAGGCGTTGTGTGACAAGCAGCTGGACGAGCGGCCAGTTGGCCACACTAATTCGGACTGGTAAGAGCTTGACGAACAGTGTAAGGCGTTGATCGAACTCTTGTTCGCACAGTTGAGTATTGTAGCTGGATAACCCGCTGGTCTAGATAATTTACGCAAATTTTCCAGCTGCAGATAGTTTTGGACTAATTTGAAGTGCAAAATAAAATGTTATTTTCGCTAGGAAACGTTGTTTGAGCCTACGTTATTTAGTAGCCGCAGCCGCTTGAAACAATACTATCCATAATGCACTGACGGCACCGATGCAGGCATGTGACGTGATAAGGAAAGTGTATAAGCAGAGGAGATACGAATGGTGAGATCATTATAGAGATACGGACCGCAAATTGGGAAATCCACTTACGTAAGTGACTCTAACAAATGACATGTAATTATGGCCCTGCATCTGGTAACGAGCGTATCGGAAATGGCGAAGCTAGTCGGTTGTTTGTGTGCCACTAGTATGACTGTCTGTTGCGCTGCGGAAGATATACTGGGCGAATGTCAAAATTTTTAAAGTTTCGGCTAGCCAACACCGAGCCAAGTCAAGAGAGGCTCGAGCACAGTGTCACAACAAGAATTTCAAGCAGGCAAGAGACTACATGCTGCAAATATCATGGTACAGAATCGAGTTCATTGCCACAAATTACTTGAGTAAGATGTCTGCATCCCCAATTCAGCAATACAATCTGTGTAGGGAACATAACATCATTCAAACAGCATTACAACGTGACGTAACAACATGTACCTGCATCCCCAATTCAGCAATACAATCTGTGTAGGGAACATAACATCATTCAAACAGCATTGCAACGTGACATAACAACATGTAAATTTTACAAAAGAACGCCTTGCAGCTTACAGACATTGCAGAAAGCTCCAAGATGAAGAGCTGAAGGCTACATGTGAGATATAATGTTGTAACGATGAGCACTGAGCTGCCCAGAAAACCAGGCAATATTCGGTCATCTTTGCCAAGGGTAATGTAGTTGTCTCTCACAGACAGTGGGCTCCCAAGCCCTTCTCTACTTCAATTGCAGTGAGCCAGCTTCGAGACAGCACTTGTGATGTGCTGGCTACCATTCGCCAGATGATTACTACCATTGAGACTGCAGCCAGCCTGGTCTGTTAGACTCAGCTGCTGTGAACTGCTAACCTCTCCTTCTGTGACTTTCGAGTCTTCTGCCACTGGCTCGCTACCCAGTGAGCTGGTGGTAGGGGACTCCAAAGTCTTGCATTAAAGAAGGAGAGGCTGGCAGTTCGAAACACCCAACAGCTAAAGTGATGGTGTTTGGAAAGCTCTCAACTGTCACTGTACCAGGGTCCAGGGTGCACTAACTGCTGCTGTTCCCCCCCCCCCCCGCCCGACTTGCATCCTATCCATGAGTGGACACTGACGTTCATGGACTTTCTCTGGGGAAGCAGGAAGCAGCCATCAAGGAACTCTGCATCGCCACTGCCAGCCTGTGCAGAACGTGGAAGCTTACTGCGGTCCTTCTTAGTTGTCAACTAGTGCGCCCTAGTAAGATGTGCCATCGAGTTGTGGGGCGTCAACTCTGGATCAGCTGGACTGGCGCTGCTTCCGCTATGTTAGCAGCCGCGACCTCGTTGACAACCCCAAGATTACTGAGATGCTTATGTCATTGCATTCCAATCTGGCCACCTCTGCTGCTCTTGCTGCAGCCGTGGAGAAGATCATGCAGTTGTAAAACCAAAACAAATAAATTTATAGATCGCTATTGCTATGTGATTAGCGTCCAGAGCGTCTGACAGGCTTCTCTCGCCGTACTCCACACTTCTCCATCCTGCATGCATAAGGGTCACAGCTGACTGTTTCATACATATTGGTGTCAGAATTAACTGTCATCTCAGACTTTAGTGACAGTGGAAGCCTGCAGAGTCAGCGTCACAACCTATGTGGACATGCAGTCCGACACAATGCACTGCGGTGAGTGATCATTTCTCTGTCGGCTCTCTCTTTGCGCTAATTTTTATGTAGCCATGCCGAGTTGCAGAAACATCGACAGTGTCAATACTGTCATTTGTTATATTGCACGAGCTTGCAGACTTTTTCAAAGGAAAACATGTTTAACGATAGTGATATGTGCTGTGGTAAACCACAGAACTCAAGAGGTGCTGAGTCAGGGCCATCTACATGTGACATTTGTAGACGATTTGGTCATTTAGTAGATGACTGTTTTGAGTCCTGCTGGGTCATAATTCGATGTAAAAACTAATTTAGTTCATTTTTTTGTGAGTATTGTAAGTATAGCATTTCTATTTTTTTCTGCTTTTATAACGACTGTTGTAGAATATGAAACCCAGACTACGGGGGAGACTCTTGGCAGCTAAAGCTCAGTAGAAATAATACAGTCAGGGATTACGAGGGCAAGAAGAAGTATTAAAAGCCACTGAACAGCACGTACCGTCGGGATCGGGCAAGTAAAATCAGTAGTCTATTAAGTGTACCCCCTCCTGTGGATCTGTCAGCAGCCAACTTGAACACCTTTTTCCGGAAAAACAACAGAGGAGGCTACTGTGTTTATTAACAATTATGTAGCTACTGCCAAACTAAGTAAATGCTCAGGTGGGACACGTATACGTGTGGTTAATTTACGATTAGTGGGCCAGGTAAAGAGATACCTTATATATCAGGAAACACATGAAACACCCCCTTGAAAAATTATGAATGACTGTGCTGGGAAACGTCTTACGTCATTTGACTTTCAAACAGCTGAGCAAAACTGCAAGTACTCAGACAGTTTTCTCTTTACTTATTCTGATCATCACTAAACTGGCTCACAATATTTTTGGCGCAACACAATCTGACTTTCAATAATCCCTACAAAAGAATGGTCCTGACTAACAATAACCTATACCTTTCATGAATCACTTACCTCACAAAAATCTTCGTTACTCTAACAACTGCAATACAGCGAGCGCCGCTACTGCCAGCTAAATAAATGATTCAAACTACTAAAGGCACTAACTACCGATAAGCATAGTTAGCAAATAGACGATTTTGATAGAGAACAAACAATTTAGTTACCTTAATAATGTTCAAAAGTCATCATATATCTATCAATTCATGACAACCATCTTTGCAAGTTCCCTTTTTCTGGTGGACACACGTCCAGATCGTCCGCTTATAGTAACCTCTCAAAACTCTTCCCTCTCTCTCCCCACATCCACCACTGCTGGCGGCTCTCCTCCAACTGCCCAACGCTATGTGCTGTTCACGTCCAACTGCCCAACACTACACAAGCGAATATTCCAACAATGAGTCCAACCAACCACAGACTGCACACAGCACAGTCAGTGATTTTCATACAGAGTGCTACGTGGCGTTACCAAAATAAAAACCTAAACAATCGACTAACACATATAGTAAGGCAGAGAAGTTTGAGGACTCACTAGGTGTAGAAGTATGAAACCGAAGTTCGCCTTAATTACACGTCTGCTGTTAGAAATTGATAAACAATATTTTATTCAAAATAATCTCCACTGCTATTTATACATTTCTCCCAGCCCTCCGGCAGGCTATGAATGCTACTCCAAAATATAAGTTAAAGCGAACCAGTCAGCGAGTCATTTTTGTACATTTTCATACGAATAGAAGCGTTGTTCAGCGAGAGCGTGTCCCAGTGATGCAAATACACTCCTGGAAATTGAAATAAGAACACCGTGAATTCATTGTCCCAGGAAGGGGAAACTTTATTGACACATTCCTGGGGTCAGATACATCACATGATCACACTGACAGAACCACAGGCACATAGACACAGGCAACAGAGCATGCACAATGTCGGCACTAGTACAGTGTATATCCACCTTTCGCAGCAATGCAGGCTGCTATTCTCCCATGGAGACGATCGTAGAGATGCTGGATGTAGTCCTGTGGAACAGCTTGCCATGCCATTTCCACCTGGCGCCTCAGTTGGACCAGCGTTCGTGCTGGACGTGCAGACCGCGTGAGACGACCCTTCATCCAGTCCCAAACATGCTCAATGGGGGACAGATCCGGAGATCTTGCTGGCCAGGGTAGTTGACTTACACCTTCTAGAGCACGTTGGGTGGCACGGGATACATGCGGACGTGCATTGTCCTGTTGGAACAGCAAGTTCCCTTGCCGGTCTAGGAATGGTAGAACGATGGGTTCGATGACGGTTTGGATGTACCGTGCACTATTCAGTGTCCCCTCGACGATCACCAGTGGTGTACGGCCAGTGTAGGAGATCGCTCCCCACACCATGATGCCGGGTGTTGGCCCTGTGTGCCTCGGTCGTATGCAGTCCTGATTGTGGCGCTCACCTGCACGGCGCCAAACACGCATACGACCATCATTGGCACCAAGGCAGAAGCGACTCTCATCGCTGAAGACGACACGTCTCCATTCGTCCCTCCATTCACGCCTGTCGCGACACCACTGGAGGCGGGCTGCACGATGTTGGGGCGTGAGCGGAAGACGGCCTAACGGTGTGCGGGACCGTAGCCCAGCTTCATGGAGACGGTTGTGAATAGTCCTCGCCGATACCCCAGGAGCAATAGTGTCCCTAATTTGCTGGGAAGTGGCGGTGCGGTCCCCTACGGCACTGCGTAGGATCCTACGGTCTTGGCGTGCAACCGTGCGTCGCTGCGGTCCGGTCCCTGGTCGACGGGCACGTGCACCTTCCGCCGACCACTGGCGACAACATCGATGTACTGTGGAGACCTCACGCCCCACGTGTTGAGCAATTCGGCGGTACGTCCACCCGGCCTCCCGCATGCCCACTATACGCCCTCGCTCAAAGACCGTCAACTGCACATACGGTTCACGTCCACGCTGTCGCGGCATGCTACCAGTGTTAAAGACTGCGATGGAGCTCCGTATGCCACGGCAAACTGGCTGACACTGACGGCGGCGGTGCACAAATGCTGCGCAGCTAGCGCCATTCGACGGCCAACACCGCGGTTCCTGGTGTGTCCGCTGTGCCGTGCGTGTGATCATTGCTTGTACAGCCCTCTCGCAGTGTCCGGAGCAAGTATAGTGGGTCTGACACACCGGTGTCAATGTGTTCTTTTTTCCATTTCCAGGAGTATAGATGATAATCGGACGGAGCCAAGTCTGGAGAATAAGCTGAATGCCCTTGTGTTTCCCAACTGAACTCCTCTATCGTTTCCCTGGCCGATTTTGCTGTGTGTGATGGGGCGTTATCATGGAGCAATATGACCTCTATGTCGCCGTTTTCCATATTCCGGTCCAGCGGCGTATATAAGGGGGGAAGGCTTCCTGGCCCCACACCCCCGAAATAATGAATGCAAAGAAAAAAAGTAGGTATCTGAATGATGTTAATAAATGATGCATGAAGGCATCACTGTAGTAGGCAGTCATACGTTCCCGTATTGTTGAAGGGAGTGAGGTGTTAGTGGCGTGAAGTTCGTGCCAGTTCGTTTGATTCGATCTGAGTCGGGATCACACCCGGCTACCTGTGCGCATGCGGACAATTAGACCACGTTCGGAATGAAGACCAATTCATATTATTTGTCGCCGCCCCTGTTCATTTCTGCTCCTTTCAGTGCCCGTTCCGTCTCAGAAAATGGTGTAGCACTCATGCTAGCCTCCGTCAACCTTCCGTAAGTTCACGTGACAAACACTTGTTTCTCATCGTCCAGCTGTTTTTGTACGAAATGTCTTTAATGGATTTGAAAAACAATTTCATACCGTGACCGCAAGGGAATATATCAAAATACTCGTTAAATCGTGTCGATTCCGCTTTGGTCCAATTCAAATTCAATTTTTTATCAATATATGTCGTTCGAAGCATGTTATTTGTCTTTAGGTCAGTGTAAAAATGTAAGCTGATTTCCCAACAAGGAATTCCTGAAAGAGGTTTTAAGAGATCCTGTTCAAATGTCGTTTATCATAGCCTCGTCTGACCTGCAGTTACGTTTGAGACAAAAGTTTTGTGATTCAGTTCTGTCACTTAAAACATGTCCTCACCAGCAGATTGAAGTTACTAAAACTTGTGACGTGGGATGTGTTAGTTTATTTATAAGTGCGTAGTATATATACGATACACTGGTTCACTAATAATACATATCACATAACCTTAGATGGATAAATTAATAGAGGAACAGAAAACTGTATTGTAACGGCATACACTAGGTAAGGAATGTTGCGGAGTGACAGCAATGCACAGTGCTTGCGAAATTATCGCATCATATCGATTATTTGCTCAAGTAGGAGTGCCGCGGAAGTAACAATGTTTGGTAAAAGCGCATTATAAACACGCTCATGTTCAAATGTAGTGATTGTCATAGTGTGAACGAACGTAATGATGTAATAGCCTCTTTTTATGTAGCACTACCATTGTCACTGCAGATACGTTTGCGTTTGTCTCAACGGCGACGGTTACCGAGAATTACCGAACGGCTGCAGGAGCCAAATTGTCCGAACCGGACACCAATAAAATCTGTAACTGATTTTTCTAGGTTATTGTTTCTTCGACATCCGTATGGTGGTGTCTTAAGTCTTAAAGTTTATGAACTTTACAGTGTATTGAAGTTGGCCGTAAGTGAACCACAATCGTAATGAAGAGGCAAGCTTCTAAAACTTTCTCTCCAAAAAACTAAGTGTTTATAAGCCTGACGTCTGTAGTGTTACGAAAGGACAAAGTGCAAATGGGCTTGACGGTGTCAATTCTGAAGTCAGCTGCGTTGGTAGAATTACTTCTTGTGATGTCGCTACTTCGAGCTCAGTTCCTGTGGTTCCAGTTACGGAGGATAGTGGGCCTGATCAAGTAAGGAAAAAATATCTATAATATTGGAAACTATTGTCAAAACAATTCCACTCAGTTTTTCTCAAACGAGAAAAAACAATTTTTTTTGTTAGAAAATATTAGGAAACCTGAGCCTGAGTACAGATTTCCCTCAATTACTAGTTCAAACCGTACTAGATCTTTTCAAACGAAGTGGGAGGAAGAATTTACGTGGTTAGCTTATTTAGCGGTAAAATCTGGATGTTTTTGCAAGTACTGCGTGTTATTTTCCCGTACCAAAAATGAAAGAAAAGGAAATCACTAGGCAGCAGTGGCGTTGGTTACTCAGGCTTTTACTAATTTTGAAAAAGCCAGGGAAATGTTTAGCGAACATCAGAACTTATCATATGATAAGAAATATGTTTTGATTGCTGAAAACACAAAAGATATAGTTAAGAAAAAAAGCTGAAAGTGTTATCACTCAAGTAAATGTCCAAAGAAGACTGGATGTTGAGAATAATAGAAAATTGCTTATCCCCATAATACCAACAATTCCATTTTGCGGGAGGCAACAAATAGCTCTAAGGGGTCATCGTGACTCTGGCCGAACCAACTTTGAAGAACCGTACGAAAGTGATGCAAAGCTGTATTACAAGAATGATGACTGCGCACACGTCGCTCTGCAGAAGTTCCGGACAATGAAGGGTTTGAGAAAAGGCGTTGGTCCGATGACTGCCGCGAGTCTGGAGAAAATGATTTGGAAATTCGATAAGACGGGTTCTTTTGGTGTGCAACCTGGTAGATGGAGGAAACGAATTGATTCGACGTTAGTGGAAGCAGTGGCCACAGCAATGCAGTAGGAGACAATTGGTGGTGTGTAAACGTGTAGTGCACGGAGAATTGTCCGAAGATTGGACATACCGGTGAGCACGCTGCCTAAGATCTTTGCTATCCATTCGAAATTACCCATGTGCAGGAGTTGCTTCCTGTTGACCTGCCGTCAAGAGAGACCTTTGGTTTAGAGTTTTTTGTTCGCATGGGAGTGTACAATGATTGCCGTGGAAGATTTTGTGGACAGACGAAGCCCACTTCCATCTGACAGGATATGTCAATACACAGAATTGTCGAATACGGACAACGGAAAATCACACGCAAATCAACCAGAACCACTTCATCCTGAAAAGGTCACTGTGTGGTGCGGGTTTACGGCATCATTTATCATAGGGTCATATTTTTTCGAAGAGACAGCTGCTTCCGGTCCTGTTACTTGTACCATCACTAGTAAGCGCTGTGAGTATCTTTTGCGCAACCACGTCATTCCAGCTCTCCAACAGCGTGGTTGTTTGGATGGGATTATTTTTATGCAAGATGGAGCATCTCCGCACATTGCAAATCCAGTTAAGCAGTTGCTGAAGCGCCTTTTTGGAAATGCTAGAATTATCAGCCACCATTTTCCTAGAGCCTGGCCGTTCCGATCCCGTGATCTTAATTCGTGTATGTTCTGGCTGTGGGGCTACCTGATAGACGTTGTGTTTAGTGTACCGATTGCAAACTTAGCTGCATTGAAGGCACGCAATGAGCAACACATTCTGATCGTGACACGGAAACACTTCGATCATTTGTGGAACATGCTGTTTCTCGATTTCAACCAGTTGCAGACAGATATTGAACACGTTTTTCGCCAGTCACATGGAAATTAATAATCTGATTTGATTTTGATTGATGCTTTTCCAAATGGTTCAAATGGCTCTGAGCGCTATGGGAATTAACATCTTAGGTCATCGGTTCCCTAGAACTTAGAACTACTTAAAGCTAACTAACCTAAGGACATCACACACATCCATACCCGAGGGAGGATTCGAATCTGCGACCGTAGCAGTCGCGCGGTTCCGGACGGAAGCGCCTAGAACTGCCCGGCCACCCCGGCCGGCGAATGATGCCTTTTATGCAGTTTTTGGCCTCAGGACAATTAAAAACTGATGTGGGTGATGCTTCTTATGCTGTTGTTGGCCTCAGGACAATTAAAAACCTATTTTTCCCATCCGATGTGATATGACCTTGCTGTGGTGCATGGGCTTACGTAACTATCAGTATCACACCTGTACCCCTAGGCACACTGAGTAGTACAGTTTGTTTAACGTCAAACGTACATGGTAGGTATTGCTGTTTGATTCTTTTGTCACTCGCAGTCGACCACTATTAAGTTATGATGCTTACAGCGCCATCTATTGCTACATTTTGTAACTATTTATTTTTCTTCTGCCATACGTTTTCCCCTTCCTGATAATATTCCGTTGCAATTTGACGTCATTCTGAACAGTGGAGTTATATTTACAGTGTTTTGAAAGTTTAACTTCAATCATAATCACCCCGTATGTGATCCAGTAGACATAGAAATACTATTCAAACGTTTCCGATGACATTAGCGGCTTTGGACATTCAAATGAATCAGTGGCAACAGGTGAAAATTTATGACAGAACGGGACTCAAACCTGATCTCCCACCTAAAGCGAGCGGTCGTCTTAACCGCCTTGGCCATTATATATGGTCAAGGTACGACAGCCAAAGGTCTATTCTTTTAATGTGGATCCATATCAAGCCAAACCCGATCTCTTGTGGGAATCCGAAATGGCGGGTGAGAAGCTCATGGGTAGATGACTTCACTCTAGTGGTATGCGAAAGGCTGGGAATCCGCTTCGAATGGAAGGCGTGCTTCGCTGGCAGAGGAAGTTACGACGCGCGCTCGTGTTAAGCGGGAGAACCGATATCGAGTCCCAGTCCACCATAAATTTTCACCTGTTAGCTCGAATGCGGCTAACGTCATTGAAAACTTTTGAAAGGATATTAAAGGTTCGCGTCTCATCACAAAACTTGGAAGTCGGAGGCTTGCCTGTTCTGTAAAGCAGAAAGGGCAGCGGTCTGTGGCGTGTCTGACGGCAGAGCACATTGCTGGTGTAGGCACAATTGTTTCGGACCGTGGTCGGATAAACCACGTTTCCTGTTACAGCAGTTGGTGGTCGTGTCCGAATATGGCTTGATCCAGGCTGTTCGAAACATGCACCGTGTCGCCGACGCAGTCCGGTGGGTGACGAAAGTCATTGAATAGCGATACGCATGTATCTGGATGGCGGCTGTGGTGTCACCGCCAGACACCACACTTGCGAAGTGGTAGCCTTTAAATCGGCCGCGGTCCGTTAGTATATGTCGGACCCGCGTGTCGCCACTGTCAGTGATTGCAGACCGAGCGCCGCCACACGGCAGGTCTAGAGAGACGTACTAGCACTCGCCCCAGTTGTACAGCCGACGTTAATAGCAATGGTTCACTGACAAATACGCTCTCATTTGCCGAGACGATAGTTAGCATAGCCTTCAGCTACGTCATTTGCTACGACCTAGCAAGGCGCCATTACCAGTTTATATTCAGTGTAATAATGTCTAAACAACAGCGATACTCCAATTGTGGATTAAAGTTAAGTATTCCAAGAACTACGTTTTTTCTTTATAGGATAATTACTTTACCTTGTTCCAGACCTCACGCCAATCTGCGTGAGCTTAACGCGTGCCTTTCGGCTACCTCCGAGTGGCTTGGCTGTCTTGCCACGCCACTACAGCGGCAGTATCGCATACACAGGGTATAAAGCGGCAGTGCATTAGCAGAGCCGTCACCTGTAGTCACGTTACTCATGCGTAAAAGTTTCCGAAGTGATTATGGCCGCACAACGGGATTTAACAGACTTTGAACGCGGAATGGCAGTTGGAGCTAGACCCATGGGACAGCCCACTTCGGAAATCATTGAGGAATTCAGTATTCCGAGCTTCACAGTGTCAGGAGTGTGCCGAGAATACCATACATCAGGCATCACCTCTCACCACGAACAGCGCTGTGCCCGAAGGCCTGCCGCCCGAAGTGGCCCAGCGGTTCTAGGCGCTACAGTCTGGAACCGCGCGACCGCTACGGTCGCAGGTTCGGATCCTGCCTCGGGCATGGATGTGTGTGATGTCCTTAGGTTAGTTAGGTTTAAGTAGTTCTAAGTTCTAGGGGACTGATGACAGCAGTTAAGTCCCATAGTGCTCAGAGCCATTTGAACCAACTCGAAGGCCTTTACTTAATGACCGGCAGCAGCAGTGTTTGCGTAGAGTTGTCAGTGCAAACAGACAAACAACACTGCGAGAAATAACCGCAGATATTGAAACGTCCCCTTTGTAAAATTATGAAGACTATGCTGGTAAACTTCTACGTTATTTGATTTTCAAACAGCTTAACAAAACTGAACGTACTCAGACATTTCTCTCTTTACTTATTCTGATCATCACTAAACTGACCCACAATATTTTTAGCGCAACACAATCTGACTTTTAATAATCCCTACAAAAGAATAGCCCTGACTAACAATAACCTATACCTTTCATGAATCACTTACCTCACAAAAACCTTCGTTACTCAAACTACTGCAATACAGCGACCGCCAATACTGCCAGCTAAATAAAGATTCTAACTATTGAAGGCACTAACTACTGATAGGCATAGTTAGCAACTGAAAGATTTTGATAGAGAACAAACAATGTACACTCCTGGAAATTGAAATAAGAACACCGTGAATTCATTCTCCCAGGAAGGGGAAACTTTATTGACACATTCCTGGGGTCAGATACATCACATGATCACACTGACAGAACCACAGGCACATAGACACAGGCAACAGAGTATGCACGATGTCGGCACTAGTACAGTGTATATCCACCTTTCGCAGCAATGCAGGCTGCTATTCTCCCATGGAGACGATCGTAGAGATGCTGGATGTAGTCCTGTGGAACGGCTTGCCATGCCATTTCCACCTGGCGCCTCAGTTGGACCAGCGTTCGTGCTGGACGTGCAGACCGCGTGAGACGACGCTTCATCCAGTCCCAAACATGCTCAATGGGGGACAGATCCGGAGATCTTGCTGGCCAGGGTAGTTGACTTACACCTTCTAGAGCACGTTGGGTGGCACGGGATACATGCGGACGTGCATTGTCCTGTTGGAACAGCAAGTTCCCTTGCCGGTCTAGGAATGGTAGAACGATGGGTTCGATGACGGTTTGGATGTACCGTGCATTATTCAGTGTCCCCTCGACGATCACCAGTGGTGTACGGCCAGTGTAGGAGATCGCTCCCCACACCATGATGCCGGGTGTTGGCCCAGTGTGCCTCGGTCGTATGCAGTCCTGATTGTGGCGCTCACCTGCACGGCGCCAAACACGCATACGACCATCATTGGCACCAAGGCAGAAGCGACTCTCATCGCTGAAGACGACACGTCTCCATTCGTCCCTCCATTCACGCCTGTCGCGACACCACTGGAGGCGGGCTGCACGATGTTGGGGCGTGAGCGGAAGACGGCCTAACGGAGTGCGGGACCGTAGCCCAGCTTCATGGAGACGGTTGCGAATGGTCCTCGCCGATACCCCAGGAGCAACAGTGTCCCTAATTTGCTGGGAAGTGGCGGTGCGGTCCCTTACGGCACTGCGTAGGATCCTACGGTCTTGGCGTGCATCCGTGCGTCGCTGCGGTCCGGTCCCAGGTCGACGGGAACGTGCACCTTCCGCCGACCACTGGCGACAACATCGATGTACTGTGGAGACCTCACGCCCCACGTGCTGAGCAATTCGGCGGTACGTCCACCCGGCCTCCCGCATGCCCACTATACGCCCTCGCTCAAAGTCCGTCAACTGCACATACGGTTCACGTCCACGCTGTCGCGGCATGCTACCAGTGTTAAAGACTGCGATGGAGCTCCGTATGCCACGGCAAACTGGCTGACACTGACGGCGGCGGTGCACAAATGCTGCGCAGCTAGCGCCATTCGACGGCCAACACTGCGGTTCCTGGTGTGTCCGCTGTGCCGTGCGTGTGATCATTGCTTGTACAGCCCTCTCGCAGTGTCCGGAGCAAGTATGGTGGGTCTGACACACCGGTGTCAATGTGTTCTTTTTTCCATTACCAGGAGTGTATATATGTCCAATGAATACCCGTTTATCATCTACATTTCTTCTTGGTGTAGTAATTTTAACGGCCAATAGTGTAAATATACAATCTTTCAATACAATACAGACATTCACATCAAGCAGCATATAAAAATGCATTTTTTAATCGTCACATTATATAAGTTTTACGTTTCTTCCTGTCAGACTTATTAACATTTCTTTCTCTTGTTGGCTGGATTTAGAACATCACCAATACCAGCAGTTCCTTATTATCTGCGCCGATTCATTGACCTGCTGTATTTGTGTCATCACTGAAGTATGTACAAATCGTATGGTAATTTTTTAAGGAAAAATAGTTCTCATTTTTTCGCACACAAATCGGACGTAATGTTTGTTTCTCGAGGATGATATATCTCCTTCAGTCACCGGAAGTTAAATGACACATACCGGTACATAAAGGAAAATTTTATGCATCGTCTCTCTTTTACTGGACACGGTATTTAAAAAAGAAAATGAAATATCATTTAAGTAGAGACTCTAAAGAAAATAGATGTTAAATGACAACGCTTGGTTCCATTGACTGTAGGCATGCTGCCGGCTATATTGTGTTTATGGCGTGGTCATTGCTTTTAGCATATTGACAAAACTGTCCGTGTATTTGGCATACGAAGAGACTATAATATACACCTTAATTTTTAACCAATTTTTTTAAAAAAATTAACATTTTTATCATTTTTATTATTAGACTGAAAAGCTAGACTAAAGAACTCTTAGTTTATAAAACCGAACTGACCTTTAAAACCCCTGAATATCATCTAAACTTTCTTCTTCTTCTTCTACTTCTTCTTTTTTCTAAGATGGTCTTCACGGCCATCGAGCGTTACTTTGGCCGCACTTCTTGAAAGATTTAACAATAATCTCTTCTGTCATTCTAGATAAGTACTGTTTTATCCACTGACATACTTATTTGATTGTAGGTCGTGTTAAAGTTCTCTTAGGCGTGAATTCATGTTGGGTTTCATCCACCATCCGTTTATCCATTCCTGTCTCATATACACTTTAAATGGCTGATTCATCGAGACATCAAGAGGTTGCAGTTTTAAAGTAAGTCCTTCCAGAGAAACAGCAAGTTCTGTATTTCCCTGTCTCAGTTTCCCTTTTATAGAATTTTTCAAATGACAGCTAAACTGATCCAGCACAAGAAGAGAACTCTTCTTCAATACTCTGTTAATCTATAATGTCATACCAGCCTCGTCCATCCATCTCTTGTCGTGTACGTGAACAACAACACTTGGCGGTATTTCAGAAGATTTTGGCATTGTTTTGCGCTTGAAAATAATCATTGGATTAAGTTTAGTACGTCAGCCCAGCATGAAAGGACAACAGTGTAGTGCATTTTTTCATATCCAGTTGTTTCTATAGTTACAGTTTTAGCACCTTTCATGGCAACAGTTCCGTTACTCGACACATCAAATGTCAGAGGAGTTTCGTCCATATTCGCTATTTGGCTTAGTTCCACACTGGTTTTCTTTCGATGTTGAACAATAAAGCGATGGAAAGATAATATTTTCTCTTCATGCCCTTGTGTCATTTCCTGAGATATTTTGGTTTTGGTTCGCATGCTAAGTCCATGACGCTTCATAAACCTATACTACCAACCAACATCACCCTAAGTCTGTTAAGTTCCACTGTAGCGCTAACGCATAAGCGCGTATTTGAATCATTTTTGTAATAATTCCAAAATCATTTTGACAGTGTCCTTGAATCCATTTCAATACGTCATATTCCAGTTTTGGCCATTTTGCAATCATTCCACTATTTTCACATTTAGTCCTCCTAATTTTTTCCGTTCTTCTTTAATAGATCGCAATCGCGAAAGCTTTTTTCTGTTGATGGAGGGCCGAAATACCGCTCAGCTGTCTGATTCCATATTCTTTAGCATGTGCTGTTACTTTCAATCCGTAGCCTCCATCATATGAAAACATTTTATTTTCTTCCTTTATGAAACTGTCTACTAACAGAAATACCGATAACACATATAACTTTCAGTTCAAGTTTACTAGCATCGTAGACTGCAATGACGCATCGTAGACTAGACAGTGTACTCGCTTGTGACGGCGGAGCGGGAGGAACACAAAGTTAGCAGCCGTGTGAATCCCCACAACTCATGTTCGTCGCATCGGTGCACTACCACAGTCATTTGAATCCAATGTTTCCACATAGACGGAGGTTTCCCGCGGCATCGAATATATGGCCCATTTTTAAGGCAGGCGGGAATTTTAAATCAAACACTGGAATTTTTATATTGATGTCGAGCATAAGACGCACATTAATTTTGGAGGCAATTTTTCGAAGAAAGTAAGTATGTTTTATAGTGCGCAAAATATGGTAAGTATGTAACATTACGTGCAAGCATCTAGATCGCTGCGTCGTTCTTTGTTCTTGCATATCTGTCTTTCCAGTCGTATCAATTTAGTTTTATTTACATTCGCAGAGATGTTCTGTCAGTGACTGCCCGTTTCTGACGCAGTTAATTCCGCATATCACCTGCGTCTCCACAAGTAAATCCGTGGATGAAAGTGTCAACATTCCCACATATACAGGAGTCTGTCTGAGTTCGCAGAGATTTCCATTGATAGAGAATCTGTCATTGACGATAATGTACCATTTATATTTCACAGTGGACCTGAGGTCAACATTTCTCCAGATGATGTTCCGTTTCGATCGAGGATATTTTTCTTCGATTCGGTTACAGCAGATTGTTGCTGTCAGGATTATGTAAAAGCAAACCCATTGTCCTATGTGTGGTGTCATCGCCAGACACCACACTTGCTAGGTGGTAGCCTTTAAATCGGCCGCGGTCCGTTAGTATACGTCGGACCCGCGTGTCGCCACTATCAGTGATTGCAGACCGAGCGCCGCCACACGGCAGGTCTAGTCTAGAGAGACTCCTTAGCACTCGCCCCAGTTGTACAGCCGACTTTGCTAGCGATGATTCACTGACTACATACGCTCTCATTTTCAGAGACGACAGTTTAGCATAGCCTTCAGCTACGTCATTTGCTACGACCTAGCAAGGCGCCATATTCAGTTGCTATGTCTTCTGAACAGATAATATTGTGACTCATGTACCGTCAAGAGCGACGTTCATCATTAAAGGATTAAAGTTAAGTATCAAACTAATTACGTCCGATTTCTGAATTCTAATTCCTTGTCATGTTCTAGACCTCATGTCAGTATAGTTCTTCCATCCTCACGCCAGTCTGTGTGAGCTAAAACGCGTGCATTCCGGTCTCCTCTAGTAACACGGTATTGGCTCTTCTGCCAACACAACAGTATGAACTGCCATTAGACTAAAAATAATTTAAAAAAGAAGAAATTAAAAGTTTAGAGAGAGACGCACTAATCTGTAGAGTATCTGATAACGCGCGTTTATCCTACATCTTTCAACACAGCTCTTATTAGAAGGAGCAAATTTTTTTCTGAAACTTTGCGACCAGAAGAATGGGGAGTAAACAGTAACCACGGGAGAAATAAATCAAAAGATTTGACTTTCGGTTCTCCCAAATCCGAGACCACTGCGCCAGCCGCTGCGGCACATCGGTCTGGACGCAAGTTCTAGAATGATCGTGTGCTACTTAGGAAAACGTATTTCCCGTTACGTATGTGCTCCAGAGTACAATGTTGAGTTGAAGGATTGTACATTTAGCGTGATCGATCTTATTGCCAACATCATCCGTTCCCAGAATGAAATTTTCACTCTGCAGCGGAGTGAGCGCTGATAAGAAACTTCCCTGCAGATCAAAACTGTGTGTCGGACCGAGACTCGAACTCGGGACCTCTGCCTTTCGCGGGGAAGTGCTGTTGGAAAGTAGGAGATGAGACGCTGTCGTCAGTACAGCTATGAGGACGGGACAAGAGTCTTTATTGGGTAGCTCAGTGGTAGAGCACTTGCCCGCGAAAGGCAAAGGTTTCGAGTTGGAGTATCGGTCTGGCCAAATGTTTTGATCTTCCAGGAAGTTTCATCATCTGTTGCGTTTGAAGCAGGGTGACTCCTAAATAAGTACACGACTTCGGTCTCTAAGCAGTTTTCTGTTCTTGTATCGCACTGTGCCCCAATTCTGTTTTCTTCTTATAGATTATAAGATCTATCATTTCAATAATGTTCCTTGAACATTCGGGGCATGTAACTGGCATCGCTACATTTCAGTTTTAGTTACCTGACCGTTGGCGAAGATGACTGCACACAGGATACAAACACGTACAACTTTTCGCCTCTACAACAGCCTGATGAACATGCATCACATAGAGAATTGTTGCCACGAGATGTTGTGCATACGGAGAATGCTTGTAATGCCAGTGGCTGATAACGCCACCGTGTCGTAACCGAGTAGACTGGGTCTGAATGTGGGAACGCAGGAAGCGGCAATGAGGGATCGTGGTCTCCTCTCTCCAAATGGGCCACGGCTGTAGTGGGGTCGCTAGAAATTGCCTCCCACGCTACCAACTTCGTTAAATGGTGATTTACTGCATTGCCTCGCTCGAAGGACCCCGTGAGTCCCAGTTTCCATGAAAGGCAATACGAATTATGAAAATACAGCAACTTACTATAAACGGAATAAGATAATTCCTAGGCTAAAGTTTTCGTTCCATGAGAACCAGTGATATTCCACTTCATGCGATTATATTCCACGGCAGTCATTTTCTTTATCTATCGTAACACTAGCGCTGAACAGACAGTGCACGCTGTCTGTTTCGTATTTTGACTGAACGGGTTGGTAAATAAATAGGCTTTGAATGTATCCTTGTGTCTAACACACTCGATGACATAGCAAATTACGAAATTACGTAACGCGTTAAAAACATGGGGGAATATGGGAATAATATTGTGGTCGGTTATGAAACAACGCTGGCGCCTTTGTAGATTTTGCCAATGTAGTCTGAATCTCACAATAGCATTTATGAATAAATTTGCTCAGGTTACTTGCTTATAGAAACACAGGTAGGCAGATTATGTTGAGGGACAACAGAGAGAGTACTGTATTTTGGCAAAACGTTCCTATTATTAAGCGTAATGTGTCTCTTTAGACTTGAGAAACAGAGCCAAAGGATAGTGGCTTAGATTTTGTAAGTCCTTAGTTTACGTTGTATACAAAATCTGTAATGCACCTAGTTCTGCCATAATATTTACGGAACAGTAAATTTACTTTTACGTCTGTGCAAAAATACTTTCTTAATTTAATAAAATTTTAAAATTAAATTTTTCAAACTGAATCATGTACTTGGTATCCCTAAACATATTTCTGCAAATGTTGTTATTTTTGAAATATTAGCATCCATTGTGAAAATAACGGAAGAGGTATTTCAATCACTTGAATAATTAATAATAAGCCAGATAATGAATAAAGCTGAATTTTTCACAAAATAGTAAGTTCTAGTTGGAGGAACATTTTCTTGTAAAGAATGATAATTCAGTTTTTAATTACTATCTGACAAAAAAATAAAAATTAAAAAAAAAATGAAAGGTAAACATGAATTTTTAACCATAAGATTAACATAAAATACATGAATAGTGCAGTTTAATTAACTGTAGCAATGATAATAACAATAATAATGTTAGCCACAACAGTCAAACGAATCTGGCATTATTGGCCGATAAGTGGAAGCCAATTTTACGATATGTGGCTTCACTTTAGTCAAACGGAGGCTCTGTTTGTCCTTTCACAGGTCTGTACGCCCCCTGGTATTGTTCTTGTGAAATATTAAATAGAATAAAGCAACAGCCTCCGATCGGGGACGTATAATTAATATGCCATCACTGTCCGATTTGCTGTTGACATTTTCGACCGGTGCAATATTTACTGAGAGGATAAACCACTCGCGGCTCCAGAGTGAAATTTCGCATTTCAGCGAAGTGTGCGCTGATTTGAAACTCTGACAGGTTATAACTGTGTGCTGGAGTGAAATTCCAACGTTGGAACTTTCCCTTTCAAGGGCAAGTGTTTTACCGACTGATCTATTCAATTGCGACTCACGGCCCACCCTCACGGCTTTACTTTCGCCAGTGCCTCATCTCCTGCTTTCCAACCTTCACAGAAGCTCTCCTGCACTCCTTGAGGAACATTCGGCCGGTCGCGGTGGTCTCGCGGTTCTAGGCGCGCAGTCCGGAACCGTGCGACTGCTACGGTCGTTGGTTCGAATCCTGCCTCGGGCATGGATGTGTGTGATGTCCTTAGGTTAGTTAGGTTTAAGTAGTTGTAAGTTCTAGGGGACTGATGACCACAGCAGTTGAGTCTCATAGTGCTCAGAGCCATTTGAACCATTTGAGGAACATTCATTTCTGGAAGTAAAGACGTTGTTGGAACATAGCGAAGCCACAGCCAGGGGAATTATTTGCAGAATGAATTTTCACTCCATAGAGGTATGTGCAGTGATTTGAAATATCCTGTCAGATTAAAACCTCGTGCCGGACCGGGACTCAGTCTTGGGACATTTACCTTTCGAAGTTAAATGCTTTATCAATTGAGCTACCTGTATCCAAGCACGACACACGAACCGCTCTCATAGCGGTGCTTCCGTCAGTGCCTCATCTTCAACGTTCGAAACTTCTGGAAACAAAGCCCCTTTCTTCCAGTAGTGCTAGAACCGAAAAGTAAACTGGAGAAGTTTGTAAAGTTTGAAACGTGGGAGGAGTGAAGTAAAGCAGTGAGAATGGATCGCGAGACGTGCTTGGATAGCTCAGTCGAGCTGACCACGAAGGCAAAAGTCCCAGGTTCGATTCCCGATCCGTCACAGTTTGAATCTGCCGGGAAGATTCACTTGCGGCTGTGTGCAACAGTTGCATCTGAACTCTCACTGCGAAGCGAATCATATATCTGACACGAACATGGGAACGCAACATGCACGCAAGTAGCATTTATTCCGATAACACACTGTCAGAACTTTTGTTCAACCTCGATTTTACTCTGTAGATTTCTACGTTACTGAGAAATGGGTATGTTTATCTCAGAATATTAGAAAATAAAGCGTTTTTCTATTTTAGGGTATCTGAATTTCTATTGAACACAGAAAGCTAACTCATTATGCACTGTACGTGCACTAAATTAGCATTTCAAACGTTTATGCAAGTAAGTTCTACCGCTTTCTGGATTAGGAAGCTGAGGACTGTGGGCTTTCAAAAACCTACGCACCCTCCGACTCAACGTTGAAAGATTAAAAGTTTTGGCTGGTTTCGTTGTCTAGGGGCTGGGATACGTAGTTGCCGCATTACAGGCGAAATACTGCCGAGTCTACAATATACGATAAGAATAACCACACGAATCGAATGGTTGAAAGTTTCAATCACTCGGAAATTTCGAATTGTGAAAGTAAGATATAAATTTATAAATGAAAAATTGCAATTAAATAAAATCTGCAGGTACTATCTTAACGACTTTAAATGATGAGTACGATAGTAGAAGTACTTTTCAGAATGCGGTATATTTCTGCAAAACACTTATTGGTGTCGATGGTCCAGCAATTAAATAAAATAAAAGTTGAATAACAGGGAAACAATAGATTCCTACTGCACGTAATTAGTTGTGAACAACATAGCTCGCGAAATATTCACTTGTAAACGCACACTACGTCTGCACTGCAGATGCCACGGAAATCACACAAGAGCACAGGTCGGCACTCCGAAGTATTTCTATGGTTCGCGACCACGCACAAACTGCTCCACTGTGCAAGTCTTTCCGCCAACTGTGCGTCCGTTGCGCTGTACTGTCCGCGTCCAGCACTCACTCCCGTGTCCTGTGCCGTGCCGTCCAGAACCCCCTCGTGTCCTCTCTGGGAACGATGCTCCTCCCCACTTCGATACAGTCTATCCGTCTCTCCACTTAACGATCGCTGTGATTGGCTAGAGCGCTCCCACCCTGTCTTGAAACGAACGTGCCTTCACAAATATATTGAAACACATACGAGATACTGGATTTACATTTAAATAACTTGAAAGTAAATAAATTTTCCCACGGCTGGACCATAAACACGCTCTAACACACACTATTAAATACATAAACAAATTAAATAAACGTATATCAAAGGAATAGCACCAAAAGGTGGCCAGTAACCTAATGTCTCTGTGCTTTCTAAAACACAGTAAATATTTAACCAATTTCTTCATGAATAGTATATATCGGATATAAACAAAGACATAGATGAATAAATATATTTATAAGCATGCTGCTACCGTATTTTCGTGTAACTGTGGAGTACTTATGGCCTGACGAGATCGATAGTAATCGGCCACTTTGACCTCCAATAACTCATGTACTATTTAAGTTACATGCCTGTAATTAATACCAATTTAGGGTTACGCTGATAGCTTTCTAAAGACACGTAGATCGATGAAATCGGATGAACCGTTTAGATTTTGGAAATTCGTTGCTGAGTGTTACTTGTATAATTTATCGTCAGATACTGAACTTTAAACTATATTGAAAATCTGATTACACCATCAGAATCGTCGTGCAAATAATGGTAATGTACATGTTTTTTGAGGTATCATGGTTCATCTGGCTACTATTAATTTCTATACGAACTGTGAAATGTCTGCTATGAAGGTTTCACAAAGTCCGCCATCTTTGGCACTCCCGGCATAAAATCTCCTTCATCGACACAAAGCACCGTCCTCGTCACAGTGTCAACATGGAATTCCCAGCCACGCGGCTGGACCCCTCTTCCTTCGGCCAGCGTCTGCCACCACGTGGTCGGCCTGCCGATCGGCCCGCGCCCGCCAAGCGGCCTGTGCGACCACTGCTTCCTCCGAACTTAAGAATATTTTCAGGGCGCGACGACTCGCCCGTTACCTCACAGGACACATGTTTAAGATACCATTATTTTTATTTCATCTGTTGTGGATGTACGAAAGAGTTAGGATATTGCAACCTATGATGACAATTCTTTATCTTCTTTCCCTTTTTATGACATATATTAAATCTACGATGCAAGTTCGCAACCATTTTTCCCCCCTATGGGTTTGGGGGTAGAATAGGCCAGCAGTATTCCTGCCTGCCGTAAGAAGCGACTAAAGGAGTCTCAAACGTTTCGGCCTATATATGATGGTCCCAATATTCCAAAGAGTGAGCCAACTGAGAATGGGCGCCTTACATGTTGGATTGTGTCCATCATGCATTGAGACCTTTAGCCAGCTTTCTTGTCGTCGCATTGCCGTCCCGATCGTTCTCCATCTCTTGGGCGAGGATGCATTCCTGGGAGCGATTTCCACCATGCACTGTGCAGTGTTGCTTTTTGTGGAGACGACAACCATGGTCTTCCTTGCACCTAATATCCAGCATGGTAGCCAGTCCATTATGGTGGGGCTGCCATGTACCCTCTTGGTTGTAGCCCCTTGACAACACTGGGATCGCTCTGCTGATGCCTGCGCCATTAACTCCCCATGTATGCCAACGAGTAGATGACTATCTCCATGAGGCATTGGGACTCCTGGCAATGGCCATCCTGCCACGTGGCCCTTGCTGAGACTGGGTGGCTCCTGTGGGGAGGGCCCTTGATCAGAGTGGGTGGCATCAGGGCGGATGACCTGCAATGAAGCATGGTCCATCATCTCTGGCTGGCCAGCCGCCAGCAGCCTCTAAGCGTTCTTGGGCTCAATTCAACGCTCATAAATACGATCCCAAATCGTTACCCTCCCTGGCCACACCATGGGAGGAGTGTAAGGTTCAGGATGGCAGTGACACTTTTTCGCCCTGGTTCCTAGTATGTACAAGAGCTGATGGGGAGTCTTTCATGTCAACAAAGGCTCAATTCTTCGTAGAGAATTTATAGAGGACAAGTTTGGAGAGGTGGAAGGCTTGTCCAAAATGCGCTCTGGGTCATTATTGATAAAAACGGCATCCTCTGCCCAGTCACGAAGGTTACTTGCATGTGACAAGTTGGGAAATGTTTCAGTTACCATCACATCCCACAGGAGTTTAAATATGGTCCAGGGTATTATTTTCCATAGGGACCTTCTTTTTCAGTCTGATGACGCGCTGCGCGCCAATTTAGAGCGTCGAGATGTTCATTTCGTCCGGCGCGTTCATCGGGATCTGAAGGATAATCAGGTTGCTACTGGTGCCTTCATCTTGGCCTTCGAGGGTGATACATTACCGGAGAAGGTCAAGGTGATGATCAATCGCTGTGGTGTCAAGCCCTATATCCCTCTCCCAATGCAGTGGTTCAAGTACTAGAAATTCGGCCATGTGTCTTCCCGCTGTACTTCCAGCATCACATGTCGAGATTGCGGATGCCCATCACATCCCAATACTGCATGTGCCCCGCCTCCCATATGTATCAACTGCAGAGAACATCATTCAACTTGCTCGCCAGACTGCAGGATCTTACAGAAAGAGCGGACCCTTAAGGAATATAAGACCCTAGACTGACTGACCTACACTGAGGCTAAGAGGAAATATGAACGATTCCATCCTGTGCGAATGATTTCCTCATATGCTGCCACTATGACAACCGTGATACCCCATCAGTTCAGCGAATTCCAGTCGGCTCACCGAGCCATACAACACGTGCCCCCTTGTTCATGGGGGGCACTACCCACCCTGTTGCTCCTGCACCACCTACCTAGGGAGCAACACCCCTCCCCCATCCATCAGGGACGTCTGCCTCTGCTTCTAAGCCGGAGAAGCGTCCAACTTCTTAGGATCCTCTGGCTCGTAAGGGGTCCCTTGGGTCCCTACCTTCCCAGGTTTCCACAAGTGGGAAGGACGACGCCAAGCAGTGGCATCAGAGCCCACAAGCAGATGCTTGTAGGGCTTCACGATCCTCCTCTGTCCTGCAGACTGAATCGGTGAAGCCCTCCCAGCCAGTGAAACCCAAGGAGCAGCAAGAAAAGTCGAAGAACAAGACCTCTAAGAAGAAGGAACTTGCGATGGCACCCACCGCACAGCAACCTACAAGCTCTGCGTCTGAGGATGCGGTGGAGATTCTGGCGTCCGCTGAGGACCTAGATCTCGCCGGTCCTTCAGACATGATGGATGTCACTTCCATCGGTACTCAATCGGTGGCAGCAGGTGATCCAGTGGCGTAATCTGCCTCCTGGGTCCCTTCACGCCTTTCTCGGCCATGGAGCATGTCGTCCTCCAGTGGAACGACAGCGGTTTTTTCCACCATCTTGCTGAGCTTTGACAACTTCTCATCCTTCACCCTTTCCTCTGCACTGCTCTTCAGGAAACATGGTTTCCGGCGATGCGAACCCCCGCCCTCCATGGCTATTGGGGTTATTATAAGAACTGGGCAGCTTATGAGAGGGTATCTGGTGGCATCTGCATCTACATCTTTCACTCCCTTTACAGCGAGTCTGTCCCTCTACAAAAACCATTACAGGCTGCCGCTGTTCGGCTGCAGACGTCTCAGGCTGTTACTGTCTGCAGTCTCTGTCTTCCACCAGATGGTGATGTCCTGCAGGATGTCCTGGCTGTGCTGATAGCCCAATTGCCACCACCTTTCTGTTACTGGGCGACTTCAACGCCCATAACCCTCTGTGGGGTGGATCAGTGGTAACAGGCCAAGGGAGCATCGTTGAGAAAGTATTGGCATAGCTCGACATTTCTCTTTTAAATAATGGTGACTTCACACATTTCAGTGTGGCACAGGACACGTACTCAGCCATCGACCTTTTGATCTGCAGCCCTAGCCTATTTCCATCTGTCCAATGGAGTGTGGATCACGACTTGTGTGGTAGTGACCACTTTCCGATCATTCTGTCACTGCCACAGCGTCACTCTTCTGGGCGCCCCTGCAGATGGGCTATGAATAAGGCTGACTGGGAAATATTCTCCTCCATTGCCACTATTGAGCCTTTTTCCCATGACGCCTTTGATGCGGTGGTTCACTCGGTCACCAGAGGCATCGTTACTGCCACAGAATCTGCCGTTCCCTGTTCTTCTGGGTCCTCTCAGCGGAGGACTGTGTATTGGTGGTCGCTCGAGATCGCTGAGGCGATTAAAGACCGCAGTCTGGCACTCCAGCATCACAAGTGGCATCCCTCACTGGAACACCTCATCGTCCGTGCGTGAGCCCGCCGCCTCATTCGCTAATGCAAGCATGAGTGCTGGGAAAGGTTTGTCTCCACCATTGGCCTCCGTACCTCTCCATTGCAGGTTTGGGCCAAGATTAGGCCACTGTATGGCTATCAGACCCCCCATCAGCATACCTGCGCTTTCACTCAATGGAGAAGTCTGTACTGACTATAACACAATTGCAAACCGCTTAGTGGAACATTTTGCTAAGAGTTTCACCTCTGCGAATTACCCACTATCCTTTAGCTCCCTGAAAGAGCGGTTGGAATGTCAGAGCCTTTCATTTCACACACGCCACCCTGAATCGTACAATGCTCCATTCAGTGAGTGGGAATTCCAAAGTGCCAATGTTGAAACCTGCCAAGAACCCACTGGAGGTGGACAGCTACCACCCTGTTAGCCTCACCAACGGTTTTTGCAAGTTGCTCGAACGCATGGTGAGCCAGAGGTTGAGTTGGCTATTTGAGTCTCGGGGCCTTCTGGCTCCGTCTCAGGGTGGGTTCCACAAGGGCCGCTCTGCCGCCGATAATCTTGTGTGCCTGGAGTCTGCCATCTGTACGGCCTCTGCCCGCCGTCTTTTTTGACATGCGGAATGTATACGGTACGACATGGCGATATTACATCCTCTCTACGCTTCATGGTTGGGGTCTTTGGGGTCCGCTCCCGATTTTCATACAAAATTTTCTGTCACTTCGTGTCTTCCATGCGCAAGTTGCGGCCTCCCATAGTTTCTCTGCCTCTTTTTGACTGCTCACTGCGGCGGTGGGAACGTCTGTCTCGTCATCCTTGTATGCTTACGACTTCTGCCTATACTATAGCTCCACTGGCATTGCAGCTGCTGAACAGCAGCTGCAGGGCACTATCCGAAAGGCGCAGTCTTGGGCTGTAGCGCATAGCTTCCAGTTTTCGGCTGCCAAGATCTGCGTTATGCCTTTCTGCCGGTGACACACTGTTCACCCTGAGCCACGCCTTTATCTTGATGACGAACCTCTTGTAGCCGGCCGGGGTGGCCAAGCGGTTAAAGGCGCTACAGTCTGGAACCGCGTGACCGCTACGGTCGCAGGTTCGAATCCTGTCTCGGGCATGGATGTGTGTGATGTCCTTAGGTTAGTTAGGTTTAAGTAGTTCTAAGTTCTAGGGGACTGATGACCTTAGAAGTTAAGTCCCATAGTGCTCAGAGCCATTTGAACCATTTTGAACCTCTTGCTGTGGTGGAGATTGGTTTTCGATACCTGGTTGACTTGGTTGCCTCATATTCGGCAGCTTAAACAAACGCGCTGGTGGCATCTTAACGCTCTTCGTTGCTTGAGTCACACCAGCTGGGGTGCCGATCGGTCCACCATTCTACGGCTGTAGCAGGCGTTAATTCAGTCCCGTCTAGATTATGGGAGCCTTTCTTACGGTTTGACATCCCCTTCCGCATTGCGGTTGCTGGACCCCCATCCTCCACAGTGGGATCCGACTCGCCACTGGAGCTTTCCGGACAAGCCTTGTCAACAGCTTTACTTGTGGAGGCATGTGCCCTCCATTGCGGTTCCGGCGCCAACGACTACTGGCCGCCTATGCTACACACGTTTGTAGCTTGCCCAGGCATCCCAATTATCGTCTCCTGTTCCCTCAGTCGGTCGTCCATCTTCTGGAACGGCGGCCCCGGTCAGGTTGTACGATTGCGGTGTGCGTGAGAGCTCTTCTCTCTGGGCTTGAGGTTTTCTGTCTTCCATCTCTTTTCCAGGCTCCTCTGCGTATACCTCCGTGGTGTGTGCCCTGTCCATGCCTGCGGCTCGATTTGGCACAGGGCCCGAAGGACTCAGTTACTCCTGAGGCCCTCCGCCGCCGTTTTCTTTCAATCCTTGCCACGTTTCAAGGCTCTGACCTTGCCTATACTGACGGTTCGATGGTTGCTGGTCGTGCCGGTTATGCTCTTACTCTAGGGGTTCATTATGAACAACACTCATTGCTGGCTGGCTGCAGTGTTTTCACTGCCGAGCTGGTCGCCATCTCTTGTGACCTGGAGTACATCCGCTCCTGCTCAGGTGAGTCCTTCGTTATATGTAGTGACTCCCTGAGCGGTTTACGAGCTATCGACCAGTGTTTCCCTAGCTCTCGTCTGGTGATGGCTATCCCGGAGTCCCTTCATACTCTTGCCCCTTGTGGCCACTCTGTGGACTTTGTGTGGAGTCTGGGTCATGTAGGCATCCCGGGAAATGAAAGTGTTGACACGCTGGCCAAACAGGCTGTCGGTGCAGCAGCCTTGGAGATTGGCCTTTCAGAGAGCGACCTCAGGTCAGTTTTGCAGCAGACGATACTTTGCACCTGGTGTGAAGAATGGCGCGCCCTTCCTTCACCCAACAAACTTCAGGCCATCAAGGAGGCTACCGGTGCGTGGCGCTCCTCCGTGTGGGTCTCTCAAGGACTCTGTTGTCCTCTGCCGGCTGCGCATTGGCTACACCTGGATAACGCACAGTTATTTATTGTGCCGTGAGGACCTACCTTTATGTCGCTACGGGTCAGCTTTGACTGTGATCCACATCTTGTTGGACTGCCCGCTTTTAACACCGCTCAGGCAGACGTTTGCGCTGCCTGATACGCTTCCTGCACTTTTATCACATGACGTTGCGATGGCAGATTTAGGTTTGAGTTTTATTAGTGCAGGGAGTTTTTATCGCTTGATCTAAGTGTTTGTCCTTTTTTTTGTGTTGAGTCTGGCCTTTGGCCTACGATTTTAGACTGGGGTTTTTAGTGCGTTTCTTGGTGGTTGGCTTTTCCTTTTGTTGTTTCTATGGTCAGCCAATAACTGTTGTTTTTATTCCTTCTGGGGGTTTCAAGTTCATGGAAAAAGTGACCGATAGCCCTAGTAGTCTGGTCCCTTTAATCCCACAAACCAACCAACTGCTACCATTTTTCCTTTTTATTACCTGTATTGGACCAAACTTACACGTTTTAACGTAGTGAAGTCATTTTTATAATTACTGTAAACATTACGAACCGTGTAGCATTCTTCTAGAGGGTGTGTTAATAGACTTATGATGAAGTAAGGAACATCATTACTAAAGAAATGATAAGGTAAAAAGAAATACTTTCAAATGGATGGTGAATTGCTGCATGATCTTGACAAAACACTTAACCTCCAGATAAATTTTTAAAAAATGGTTCAAATGGTTCTGAGCACTATGGGACTTAACATCTGAGGTCATCAGTCCCCTAGAACTTAGAACTACTTAAACCTAACTAACCTAAGGACATCACACACATCCGTGCTCGAGGCAGGATTCGAACCTGCTACCGTAGCGGTCGCTCGTTTCAAATAAATCTCACAAAGTAGCTGACGTCAGGCCTGTACTACCCCGCTTAGCATACTACCAATAGCAAACAACTACGGTAGCCATTACTCAGACCGTCAGTTTTCCATATATTTTGATAGTAGCCAACTACAAATACAAGATACGATTGACTGACAGTTTATGACTTGGCCTTAAGCTGATCTTCTGCAGGTTTCCACTCATTTTCAACATTCAATTTTTTCTGTGCTTTCATAGCGAAGTGTTGATCAAGTGTTTTGCTGGAATGTCCAACTGTACGGTTTGAGATTCTATTTGTTGATAAATTATTCATTCTAAACGGCAGATCAGCATGTCACTCTAAACGTATTTGGCCAATATAATTTCGAAACAGAATTATCTAAGGTGAGGTTAACTTCGGTATCAATGAAGCTAATTAGCTTGCTGGTGGCACACCGCCTCCTATAGTCTCCAACGAGGCACTCGGTGCTAAACGGGTCGTGGTCTAAGCATTGGTATATAAATAAAACCTTGCAGCTGAAGCCGTAGTTTCATTCTGCTATAATGTTCAGTTGCGGATGTTGCTCCATCAGCATTGTCTGTGAAGCGGGCAGGATTTGCATTGGCCGCTGCAGTGTATCTCGACTGACCTTGCGTTCATCCAGTAGTATATGAGGGGGTTGACCATGGCGTTGGCCATGGCGAGCCAGTAGAAGGCGAGGTACAGGTGGCGCACGTATTTGGCGTATGTGACGGCGCGGTCGTGGTGCGTGTAGATGAAGTAGGCGTGGTAGGGCAGCCAGCACACCGTGAAGATCACCACCACCACGATGAACATGCGGACCACCTGCAACAGAGACCAGTCTCGTAGCACCCCGGCGCTGTGTTGGCGCCTTCAGACACAGCAGCTGTCGTGCAACTGTAGGAGTAGCGGTAACTCCTTTCTCAGGAGTTATTAATAACCCCTTGAATTATTTTTAACAGAATTCGTAAAGGACCACTGTAACTAACAATGATCATGCGATGCGACGACGTGGAAGTTCTTCAGGGGGGACGTTAATGAAATTGACATAAAATGTCAACTTTCGATTTATTTTTTATTTGTTAGATCAACTCATGGACAACAAGTTCCCAAAGTTTCAATCTTGAAATCGCATCCGAAGTGCCTGAAAATTAATTAAAAGTAGACGCGGCCTCCCTGCCACGCCAAGGTCAGAGGGATAACAACCCCTATATTAGCAAGGAGAGGCTTCCAAATTGTATCCTGGATCTTGTCAAGCCTACTTAGTTTTCTGGCCGATCCTGCAATCTTCAAAAAGTGTGTTCATGGCAAAACCCAAAATCCAAATGAGTCTCTAAATTCACTCATGTGGAAACGATACCATAAAAACACATTTGCATCTGCTACAGTTGTCAAAATTGCAACTTATGATGCAGTTATTGTATTTGATGATGGGAACGTCGGGAGGATGAAGGTATTAGAAAAAAATGGGCTTCAAGATAGGAAATTTTACTCGAGACATCCTGAGAAAAATAGATTTACAGAGCGTCTCTGCAGCTGAAAAGTCAGTGGAAGACCTGGTAAAGGAAAGAAGACGGACAACAAGAAACCAGAAGAGAAGCCTTGAAGGGAAATACATCCCTGAGTACAAATGTGGTGCCTTCTGAAGAAGTGACGTAAGGAAAAAAGTTGCGTTGAACTTGAAATTGCGTTTACTGAAAAGTTGGTTTTTTAAAGTTTATCTACCTTTTCCTCAGATTCTATGAATGCTACAATTATGAAATTCCATACACATATTTCTGTAAACCTAATAAACGTTGTCTCAAGAGCAAATTTTAAAATTCTGATTGCAAGCTGAGATATGGGGCAAAGTGCTTGGAATTTTGCATGAATTTAAAATTGTACTTGTGGAATTATAGTTAAAAAGTTATGACTATTCTCCTGTTTGACCTATTCCAAAAACCTCATGAGAGAACCTTACAACAGAGAAACTTTTGTAGAAATCTCTCGAATACTTTCTGAGAAAAAGGAACATACATTATTTTTTGAAAATAAAATTTCAAATTTCAATAAAAAAAAGTTGAATATATATAATCGTAGAATTTTATAATTAAATGTGTTACTTTCATGTAAAGTGTGGTACGAAATTTCATTGCCATATCTCCAAAGCCGTGGATTTGGTGTATTTTTGAAATAGTGTGTGTTTTTCGTCAACGTTACTTTACATTCATGTAATGTGTTGATCACATCTGACAAGATTTTTTAATGACGACTGTATACAAGGAGATGTGAACAAACCATTCTAAAAGTATAGTTGGATTAGTAGCTGTATAGTCATTTTATTCGTATATAGTTAAGAATATAAAACAAAGCAATTTGTAAAGTTTGAGCTCTCTCCTACGATTTTATTTATGAGCGGCGTTCAATAAGTAATGTAACGCATTTTTTACTGAGAAAATTTCAGTTGGAAGAAATACAAAATTCGTTGTGGGACATTGTGGAATATTCCCGCTGCAGCCACTACTGTTTCATAAAATTCCGATACGTGGCGGCGCTATTGTAGCCATCAAAATGGCGTCTGTAACGGAGGTGCGTCCCACACAGAGAGCGGTCATTAAGTTTCTTTTGGCGGAAAACCTGAGCATCGCAAATATTCATAGGCCATTGCAGAATGTCTACGGAGACCCGACAGTGAACAAAAGCACGACGAGTCTTTGGGCGAAGCGTTTGTGATCTTTGTAACGAGGTCGCGCAAACCTCTCCGTTTAACAGCATGCCGACCGGTCGCATACAGCTGTGATTCCTATGGTTACTCTCATTCGAGTCGACGGATCGCAACCAAACACCTCGCTGCACAACTGGATGTCTTTGTTGGTATTGTTGTGAGACTCGTCCATCAGTTGGGTACTCAAAGGTGTGTGCCTGCTGGGTTCATCGCTGCCTAATTGAAGACGATAAAGAGTAACAAGGGACCATGTGTGCGGAATTGATTGCGCTTTACGTGGCTGATCGTGACAATTTTTTGTCAAACATTGTAACATGCGATGAAATAGCGTTTCATCAAATCGAATCGGAAACAAAACGCCAATGTATCAATGGAGTGGCGCAAAAACACCTGTTCTCTGAAGAAACAATTAAAAGCTGCGCCCTCTGCCGGTAAAGTCATAACGACGGTCTTCTTGGATGTCCTCGATCATGGTGTCACTATCAACACTGAAATGTATTGTGCTACCCTTAGGAAAGTGATGCGACGACTTCAGCGTGGTCGTCGCCACAAAAATGCGAACAAACTTCTCCTTCTCCATGACAACGCAAGGGCGCACATAAGTCTGCGCACCCGAGAGGAACTCACAAAACTTCGTTGGAGTGTTCTTCCTCATTCACCCTACAACCTGGATCTCGCACCTTCCGACTTCCAACCGTATGACCCAATGATGAATACAGTCCATGGGAAATAGTACGTAGTTATTGATGCAGTAAGATGTCGGCGAATAGGGTGGTATCATTCGTGCATACAGATTCTCCCATTAAAGAAACGTAAGGCCGTCATATTGGACGGAGCTTATGTTGAAAAATAGGGTTTTGTACCCAAAAGCGTGGGGAGTCATATTATTTAATGTAATCCCCAATAAAATCAACCTACAATCAAAAAAGAATTGTTACATTACTTATTGAACGCTCCTCGTATTATTACGAGAAGTATAAAATTCTGCCGAAGAAATGATGGGCCTGAGGACGGACAAGCTTTTTCGCTTGTTGTTCCGTTTCGCGAACGCCTTTAATGGGGAATGGAGTATGCCGCAGACTGAATTGTAGGAAGTAATAGACAGCCGGAATTTTTAATGAGGTATGAACTGGTACGCTCTGCATCACATTAAATATTGGTGCTCACATGCTACAAATTATGGAGTAAGTCGATAGTTAGCACTTTGGCGGTAATATGTCGTCTCCTGCGAATTGTACACTTGGTGCGACTTTCCCAGGCTACAAAATATGGTGTTACTAAAACTACACCTTTGGCGGTAATATGTCGTCTCCTGCGAATTGTACACTTGGTGCGACTTTCCCAGGCTACAAAATATGGTGTTACTAAAACTACACCTTCTTCAGGAATGCGTATGAAAGGTAGACATTATGTCACCTTTTATCTATACATTTAATAAGAGGTCTGAAAATCTACAGAATACTTTTTGCAGCAAATCCCCAACTGAACTGCTACTGACAAGGCAAGATAAGGACAATTTATTTCTTTATTTATGTGAAGTATAGCTGGAGTCAAATTGTGTGAAAAATTTGTTTGGTTCAGTGCACTGACAGTTAGTTCTAATCAGTGTCACCGTCTAATTTCAATTACCTACCATTAGTCTGATTTAATTCTGTCTTTAAATCATCATTTACCGTGTGGAAAATTAACAGCAGTGAATGCTATGGTCGTGTGGTTTATTCAAGGAAGAAAGTGGAGACACCTTTTATGCAACGCTTTGTTACAGTGCGTGCTTAGATTTTTTTAGTTAAATTTAGTCACTAAAAATCTCAAGGTTAAAGAAACTTTAGTCCAATGACAATTACTATTTTCATTTTTGTCTTTGAAAAGTTCGCATAGTAATATCCGAAAAGAGTACCATTTAACATCATGCTAGTTTTATTCTAGACAAAAACTACAATTACATTTCTGGAATTATAAAGTCAACATCTGTACTAAGTTGGCTGAAAACTACTTTCAGAATTCGCTACCAATATTAAGAAGTACAATTATTGATTTTCAGGAGGAAAACTCTCAAGTTAGCATTCGTTTCTGGCGCAGTTGTGAGTGTTGTCACTGTGTTTTAGTGGGAAACATGAATTATCAGAACGATAACTACAGATAACAGTGAATGGAAGTTTATATAAAGTGTGCCCGGTTGGAAAGGAGGCTACAATTATATTTAAACGAATTTTAATAAAAATATTATGATTACACTTCACATGGAACAGTACAATTGTAGATAACAGCCATTGACACTGATACGCAGATCCCAGCGCATAGGAGAGGAATGCATGGCTTGAGTGTTGAAGCTTCTGAGCTGCTGTCGGAACGTTTTCTATGGTGTTCCACAGTTTCTTGTCACAGGTGAACCTCTGACCTTTCAGAGATTGTTTTAACTGGCCGAAGATATGCGAGTAATATGTGGAGATATCGGGGCTGTAAGGAGGATGTTCCAGGGCCTCCTTCCGAAGTTTTTAAAGGAACTGAAGGGTTTTCTTTGCCATACATACCGCTTAATAACGCTGGCAGAAGCGACGTACTGTGCACTGGCGAAACCCTGTTCCCCACACCTCGTTAATCTTGCTGTAAATTTGTGAAGCATGCTAAACTTCTGTGCTGATCGGGAGGAATCCACAATGCAACGAACTGCAGAAACAACTCTCCAGGAATCTCTGTTCGGGGACTGGGTGTTGTCCTTACATTCGTATAGACGGAATTGACATTCCGCTACTGAGATGGCTGAAAGGGCACACCCCGAAATCCAATCTTTTTTTTAAAAAAAAGAAAGAAAGAAAAAGGAAATCTCCAGAAATTAGGAGACTGCAGCGAAGCTTACACCTGCGCTACATTGATGGTCTCCTCTTCAATTAGGCTTACCTTATAGCTTGTTTCTCGATACAAGGCTCTCCAGTTTGCCCACTAAAGGTTCGGGAAGAAGTACGATAGCTTACTTAATATTCGGACAGGTGCAAACGCGGTTAACATTAGCTGGAGAGTTCAATTTAAAATAGTGTTCAGAATGTTAAAATTGTTTTTATATAATCATATGTGTGATGCCTGTTATTTTCGGACATGTCCGGAAGAATAGACACCAACGATCGTCTTACACACCTTACATACGTAACTAAAGAGAAATGTGCATGACTTAGCTGCTTGGGGGTTGTTGACTGTTCAGTCATGTCCGAAAGAACAGACACCACTCATAATTGTGTAGGTCCGCCTCGAGAGGCATACGACTATTTCAATGCGAATGCATACCATCTTTCGTCCCCTTGCGGGATTGCAGTGAGGCTGCGAACAACGGAGAAAATGAACGAAATCACGACATCAGTGGTGAGCAGTACTTGGGAACTTGATTCACACGTGAAGCGTGTCTGTAATGCTCAGGCGGATGCCGGCACGGTAGCTCACCTCAGAGGGCTGTTTGCCCTCTGTAATAAAAAAAAAAAAACTGAGTAAAGGAATCAACGATCAACTTGAACGGACGTCATCTGGCGTCCACCCAGATCAAAACGCAATGAACAGTAAAGAAAGAAAGAAAGAAAAAAGCGATTCTTCGCTAGGATTGGAACATCCGAGTTCGAGACCAGGTCTAATCACAAATGTTCAACTGCAATTTCTGAATTGTTTCAACGCCCAAAGTAGTTACGTTATATGAATATCCCTTTAATTATTGCTTTTAATAGCGTATTGGAACTTAAAAATTATAGACATCCAAGTTTCTGCTTAACAGGCGAGACCAGATAAGAGAGCCTACTTATGAACGGAAAAGGGGATGTTGGGACGTTATGATAGAACTAAGGCGTAAAATAGGCAAGATCTTGTTGAAGGAACCATTCTGAAATCTAACTCATGTCACTGGATAAGCAAAGATTAATCTAAATCAAGATGGGCGACTCGTTATTTTAAAGCATATAGCCCTGCGTGTGAATTGGCCTGCTCGCGTAGCTAAAAGCGTAGTGCATTAGTTAGAGACGGTGAGGTGAGCCGAACCAGATGAAAGCTTCGCCTCAGGTTAATGACCGTTCGTGTGGCCACATGGCAGGCTGAGTGTGGTTCTTTGGCAGTTTTCCACGTTTGTTCAGGCACACACTGCGCTGATCGCTTAACTCCACGTCAGAAAATTACGATACACAAAGAAGTAAACACTATTGTCGCACAGATAGTGCAGATAGTTCCGTCTCATTTATGGTCAAACGTAGATAGTGTCGACAGAAGCCGGCCGGAGTGGCCGAGCGGTTAAAGGCGCTACAGTCTGGAACCGCACGACCGCTACCGTCGCAGGTTCGAATCCTGCCTCGGGCATGGATGTGTGTGATGTCCTTAGGTTAGTTAGGTTTAAGTAGTTCTGAGTTCTAGGGGACTTATGACCACAGCAGTTGAGTCCCATAGTGCTCAGAGACATTTGTCGACAGAAAGAGCACCTTTTCACGAAGATAAAATAAATTTATCAGATCATGAAAACAGCGAACCTAGTGCAACTGGATAAACGCAAGGAAAGAGAATACTGTGCTCTAATTACTTCACGATATCGCACTGTCCGTTCTCGAGATAGTCAACAAGTGAGAGTGGTTTGGCCTTAGAACGATAGGGAATCGGTCGTCTTCTGACTTGGGAATAAATTTGGGCTGCGAGTGGAGAAGAGGTTGTGTCATTCAATTCAAGAAAATCAAAATGTGTTTCTCACATATTCTATAGCTTTTGAGCATGGCTGTCTTTCGGCAACCCCCTGTAGGTTTCAAACGGAGAAATAACACAACCAACCGGTTGCAAATAATTGCTTAGTACTCAGAACTATGTTTCGTCACCTCTTAGGATGTCTTCATCACAATGAAATTTTAAAAGCCGTAAAATTAAACTACGAGAAGGTGATAGTCAAGGTTTATAGCAGATATGCTCAAGTCAAAAATTAAAAATTAAAAAATTTCCAGCTTGTTTGTTGTAATAAGATGACGGCAAACATCACTGGTTTTAAAGAGCTATTGTGACTTGTGCATTATGAAAGTATGCCATATTAAGGAACGGCACAGTGAGGCTCCATCAAAAATGCATTGTCCTCCCTGTGCGGGAGGATGTGGCATTTTCCATAAGATGAACTAGGAATGCACTACTCCACTCGTTTGTGGACGGAGGTCTTTGCGGTGGTAGGGGTCGCACAGTGTGAATGCCCACGTCAGCCAGCAGTGTTACTGGTTGGTGAACTGCGCTGCAGTGTTCTGCCCTACCTCCTATGCCTTTAGATAATTAACCTGCGTCGGTATGTAGATGCCCAATGAAGATTGTAAACTATCATCGATTATGGAAGAACTTAGAATTAACGCTAAATTATGGCCCTACAGACTTCAGAAGGGTGGTGCAATAGTGACACTGTAATTTAATTTTATGACCAGGTGAGCTACATGTGTGAAGAAAGTCAAAGTTACCATACGTTCCATTGTTTGTAGTACATCCTCAAACTAAACGAGTGCAATAGTTGCACTGAAGTATAAGACGAACATTTGATTTGATTTCTTTATTAATCCGCGAAACAATTTATATTGTATGGATTTAGTCATTGAATAATAGACAATTTAACAGTTTAAATTTGTTTCTTACACAATAGTTGACAGTGAAATTTTCTTATTTGTTTCTTACACAATAGTTGACAGTGAAGTTTTCTTATAATCTAATTTACATTTTTCAGTCCTATATAATTCTTATTTCTCCATATAGTTTGAAACAGAACTTTCAGATTTTAACTAACCTTTTTTAATTCAAGTACTCCATTACTATATAGTAACTTTTATCTTGTAAAGATTTTTTTAGTTTTCTTTGAAGCAGGAGATTGTCTCTATGTCTTTTATGTTTTTCGTTAGTTTATTATATGATTTGCTGGCATTGTACAGTAGACTCCGTTGCGTTTTAAATTTATTTTTTCTATCCAGATGCAAATTAATGCAGTTCCTAGTTTCGTAACCGTGTACAGAACCATTGTTAACATAGTGTCCAATATTTTTTAAAATGTAAATAACATTCTGAAAAATATATTCTCATGGGAGAGTTAAGATTTCAAGCATTTTAAAAAGTTGAAGGCAGTGAGCCATGCTGCCACTCTTGGTCATTATACGTATTGCTCTTTTCTGAAATTTGAATATAGCTTTTATATTTTTCCTGTTCACTCCTCAGAATATTATCCCATAACTAATAACAGAATGGATATATGCAAAGTATACTGATCTAATACATGAAATATCGCATGCTGAAGTAAAAACCCTGAGGGCATAGCATGCTGTAGGGATTCTGTAACGAAGTATTTTAACATGTTCTTCCCACTTCAACTGACTATCAACTTGCATGCCAAGAAATTTTGTGCTTTCCACCCATTGTATGGTTTCATTATCTAACTTTAAGTTATTATAATATGGTTTTTTGTTTATGTAAAAGTTGATAGCACTTGTTTTCTTAATATTAAGCGCGACTTTGTTGTTAACAGTCCACTCATATACACTTTTTAGTGTTTCTTCAGCTATCTCTCTTAGATCTACATGTGATGTGTCACTGATTAGCACATTAGAGTCATCTGCAAACAATATTGTATGCCCATGCTTTATACTTTGTGGGAAATCATTAATATAAATTAGAAATAGTACTGGACCTAGGACACTACCCTGTGGTACATCTATATTAACATGTTTGGGGTCAGAAATAAGTTTTTCATTACAGTTGGAGTTACATGATAAATGTGTTATTTCAGTCATCTGGAACAATTTTTTTACGATCGCCCTTATTCCCATTTCATCTAGCTTAACCAACAGTGTTTTGTGATCCACTGTGTCAAAAGCTTTGGTTAGATCGAGAAATATACCTGTTGTATAGTTTTCTTTATCGAGTGCTTCTAGGATATATTTAGTGAGATATGCTGTTGCTGCTTCTGTGGCTTTCCCTGTTCGGAATCCAAACTGGTCCTTGGCTAGGTGGTTATGCTTATTTCAGTAGCTCATAAGTTTATCTTTCACAATAGTTTCTATTATTTTTGCAAAGTACGAGAACAGTGAGAGTGGTCTACAATTTTCTATATTTCCCGTATCTCCTCTTTTGAAGAGAGGCAGTACTTTAGCATATTTTACGTAGTCAGGAAAGTAACCCTGCTTGAATGATTGGTTGGCCGAGCAATTCTAGACGCTTCAGTCTGGAACCGCGTGACCGCTACGGTCGCAGGTTCGAATGCTGCCTCAGGCATGGATGTGTGTGATGTCCTTAGGTTAGCTAGGTTTAAGTGGTTCTAAGTTCTAGGGGACTGATGACCTCAGATGTTAAGTCTCATAGTGCTCAGAGCCAACACAACAACAAATTGTAAAATAAAGATCACTGCTGACTGTATGTTCTATTATAGACAATAAAAATTCCTTACCTCCTTTCCTTGTCTCTCGTATGTTTTTCTTTTTCCTTTCTTTTCTTATTTTTTTTTTAATTCACTTAATCACGCTTTTTGCCCATGGGTGCGCGATAGACGTAGGGTGACCTTAAGCGGGACAGCCGCTGCAGCAGCGTGCTGTGCGGGTTGCCTGCTCATTGCCTGCCCCAGGCCGGGCCCCCTAGCATTACTGGGACCCGGTCGCGCTATAATTCCGCGTGACGTCACAGATAAGGCGCGCTCTGCTCGGAGCCGAGCAGCTTTGCTGCAAAGACGATTGTATCGACTGCAGCCACTGGCCATCTTTGAAGTTTTTCTTCGTGAGATTTGCTGGAGGCGTGGACGGGCTCAGTCAGGTGCCCCGTCCAGTGAGAGCTTTGCCGTATCACAAAGCACGCTGAAAGCAGCTTTCCACTTCCTTACTCTGCTGCGGGCTGTGGCGAGGCGAAGACGTATTGGGTGTTATCACTGAGTTGCTGCTGGGTGCGTTGGTTCGTCTTATTGCGGTTGGATGTAACCTTCGTACGAACGGCGTTCTGTAAGGAACGCAACACGTTTTTTTTTCTCGCTCAATTTCGGATGAAAAAATGCAGAATTTGTTGTTGGACATCGCGGAATATTTCCATTTCAGCTCCTGTAGTTTGATCTTCCGACAGATCGTGGTGCAATAAGAAGCCTTCAAAATGGCGTCTGTCATGAAGTTCCGTTCCAGGCAGAGAGCTATCATTGTGTTTCTTTTGGTGGAAAACCAGAGCATCGCAGATATTCACAGGCGCTTCCAGAATGTCTAAGTAGGTCTCACAGTAAACAATAGCACGGTGAGTCATCGGGCCTGGCCGGCTGGCCGCACACAGCTGTGACTCCTGCAATGTTGGAACGTGCGGACACTCTCATTCGAGGTGATCAGTGTATCACAATCAAACAGGTCGTTGTGTAACTGGACGTCTCTCTTGGTAATGATGACACTCTCGTCCACCTGTTGAAGTACTCACAGGCGCCCGGTAGGTTCCTCGTCGCCTAACAGAGGACGATAAAGAGCAACGAAGGACCATCTGTGCGGAATCGCTTGCGCACTACCAAGCTGATGGAGGCAATTTTCTGTCGAACACAGTCACAGGCGATGAAACTTGGATTAAACACTTCGAACCAGAGATGAAAGTTATCCATGGAGTGGCGCCACACCGTCCTCCTGCGAAGATGGTGTTCAAAGCCACTTAGCCGGAGAAGTAATAGCAGCTGTCTTCTGGGATTCTGAAGGGGTCACTCATTTCCTCCCTCGTGGTATAACTACATTACTGGCCATTAAAATTGCTACACCAGGAAGATGACGTGCTACAGACGCGAAATTTAACCGACAGGAAGAAGATGCTGTGATATGTAAATGATTAGCTTTTCAGTGAATTCATACAAGGTTGGCACTGGTGGTGACACCTACAACGTGCTGACATGAGGAAAGTTTCCAAACGATTTCTCATACACAAACAGCAGTTGACCGGCGTTGCCTGGTGAAATGTTGTTGTGATGCCTCGTGTAAGGAGGAGAAATGCGTGCCATCACGTTTCCGACTTTGATAAAGGTCGGATTGTAGCCTATCGCGATTGCGGTTTATTGTATCGCGACATTGCTGCTCGCGTCGGTCGAGATCCAATGACTGTTAGCAGAAAATGAAATCGGTGGGATCAGGAGGGTAATACAGAACACCGTTCTAGATTCCAACGACCTCGTATCACTAGCAGTCAAGATGATAGGCATCTTATCCGCGTGGCTGTAACGGATCGTGTAACCACGTCTCGATCACTGAGTCAACAGATGGGGACGTTTGCAAGACAACAACCATCTGTACGAACAGTTCGATGACGTTTGCAGCAGCGAGGACTATCAGCTCGGAGACCATGGCTGCAGTTACCCTTGTCGCTGCTCACAGACAGGAGCGCCTGCGATGGTGTACTCAACGACGAACCTGGGTGCACGAATGGCAAAACGTCATTTTTTCTGATGAATCCAGGTTCTGTTTACAGCATCATGATGGTCGCATCCGTGTTTGGCGACATCGCGGTGTACGCACATTGGAAGCGTGAATTCGTCATAGCCATACTGGCGTATCACCCGGCGTGATGGTATGGGGTGCCATTGGTTACCTCTTGTTCGCATTGACTGCACTTTGAACAGTGGACACTACATTTCAGATGTGTTACGACCCGTGACTCTACCCTTTAATCGATCCCTGCGAAACGCTACATTTCAGCAGGATAAAGCAAGAGCGCATGTTGCAGGTCCTGTACGGGCCTTTCAGGATACAGAAAATGTTAGAGTTCTGCCCTGGCCAGCAAATTCCCCAGATCTCTCACCAATTGAAAACTTCTGGTCAATTATGGCCGAGCAACTGGCTCGTCACAATACGCCAGTCACTACCCTAGATGAACTGTGGTATCGTGTTGAAGCTGCATTGGCAGCTGTACCTGTGCACGCCATCCAAGCTCTGTGTGACTCAATGCCCAGGCCGTTATCACGGCGAGAGGTGGTCGTTCTGGGTACTGATTTCTCACGATCTATGCACCCAAATTGCGTGAAAATGTAATCACATGTCAGTTCTTGTATAATATTTTTGTCCAATGAATACCCGTTTATCATCTGCATTTCTTCTTGGTGTAGCAATTTTAATGGCCAGTAGTGTATCAACATGGAAGTGTATTGTCCTACCCCCAGCGTGTTCGTCGTCACAGAACCGCAAATGAACTTCTCCTTCTCCATGACAACGCAAGGCATCACACAAATCTGCGCACCAGAGAAGTGCTCACCAAACTTTATTGGACTGTTGGTCCCCATCCACCGTACAGTCAGACTCTCGCACCTTACGACTCCCAACTGTTTGGCCCAATGAATCATTCACTCTGTAGTACACAATACCTGGATGATGTTGAGGTTATTGATACAGTAAGACGTAGGTAGGCTCCGATATCAAACAGTAGAAAGGTAACATGCGACATTGTGCCATGCTCCCAATAAGGTGGTGTAAGGCAGTCGCATTGAACAGAGACGATGTTGAAGAATAGGACTTTTTGGCCAAAAGAGTGGGGAATGGTATGGTGTATTGGGATCCTGAATAAAGCCAAGTCGCTTTCAGAAAGAAAGTGTTGCATTGCTTCTTGAACGCCCTCCGTATATGCACAAAATTATTTCAGTAGCCATTTGTGACGATTTACTAATCACGGTAGAGTTTTCACTAATTAGCGTTGAGAAGGTGCTATGAACTGCGCGAAAAGACGTCGTGTCCCACGTGCCATTACTACCTTGTCCATTTGTGAGGTCTGCAGCTACGAGGTTAGGTACAGTCTGACTTCGGTGAATCGATTCGTAAAACATACCAGTCACTTAAGTTAATCTTCCCATCAGTTTAGCTTATTAAATGACTTTTGAATTGCACGGAAACTTTGTTCATATTATGAATAAGCATTTGAATTTTACCTATCACGTGTCAGTGGTGCTCTAAAAGGAAATGAATTAACACGTTCCCTTGATTTTTCAAAGCAGTTCTATGAGGTGATATCTAAGTATTCCCTTTTATTTTGATTTCTCCGGCCATTTATTTAGTATTTAAACACATTAGAGAGACTGATGCTTTGCAGCCATTACACAGTCGGACAATGCAATGCGCAACTTTCGCTGTACTATTTTATACGTTCATCTGCATCTACATCCATACGCTGCAAGCCACCGTACGGTGTGTGGCGGAGGGTACCGTGAGTACGTCTATCGGTTCTCCCTTCTATTCCAGTTTCGTATTGTTCGTGGAAGGAAGGATTGTCGGTATGCCTCTGTGTGGGCTGTAATCTCCTAATTTTATCCTCATGGTCTCTTGGCGAGATATACGTAGGAGGGAGCAATATACTGCTTGACTCCTCGGTGAAGGTATGTTCTCGAAACTTCAACAAAAGCCCGTACCGAGCTACTGAGCGTCTCTCCTGCAGAGTCCTCCACTGGAGTTTATCTATCATCTCCGTAACGCTTTCGCGATTACTAAATCATCCTGTAACGAAGCGCGTTGCTTTCTGTTGGATCTTCTCTATCTCTTCTATCAGCCCTATCTGGCACGGATCCCACACTGGTGAGCAATATTCAAGCAGTGGGCTAACAAATGTACTGTAACCTACTTCCTTTGTTTTCGGATTGCATTTCCTTGGGATTCAACTTTATATGATCATTCCATTTTAAATCACTCCTAATGCCTACTCCCAGATAATTTATGGAATTAACTGCTTCCAGTTGCTGACCTGCTATATTGTAGCTAAATGATAAGGGATCTTTCTTTCTATGTATTCGCAGCACATTACACTTGTCTACATTGAGATTCAATTGCCATTCCCTGCACCATGCGTCAATTCGCTGCAGATCCTCCTGCACTTCAGTACAATTTTCCATTGTTACAACCTCTCGATATACCACAGCATCATTCGCAAAAAGCCTCAGTGAACTTCCGATGTCATCCACAAGGTCATTTATGTGAATAGCAACGGTCCTACGACACTCCCCTGCGGCACACCTGAAATCACTATTACTTCGGAAGACTTCTCTCCATTGAGAATGACATGCTGCGTTCTGTTATCTAGGAACTCTTCAATACAATCACACAATTGGTCTGATAGTCCATATGCTCTTACTTTGTTCAGTAAATGACTGTGGGGAACTGTATCTAACGCCTTGCGGAAGTCAAGAAACATGGCATCTATCTGGGAACCCGTGTCTATGGCCCTCTGAGTCTCGTGGACGAATAGCGCGAGCTGGGTTTCACACGATCGTCTTTTTCGAAACCCATGCTGATTCCTACAGAGTAGATTTCTAGTCTCCAGAAAAATCATTGTCCTCGAACAATACTTGCTCCAAAATTATACAACTGATCGACGTTAGAGATATAGGTCTATAGTTCTGCACATCTGTTCGACGTCCGTTCCTGAAAACGGGGATGACCTGTGCCCTTTTCCAATCCTTTGGAACGCTACGCTCTTCTAGAGAGCTACGGTACACCGCTGCAAGAAGGGGGGCAAGTTCCTTCTCGTACTCTGTGTAAAATCGAACTGGTATCCCATCAGGTCCAGCGGCCTTTCCTCTTTTGAGCGATTTTAATTGTTTCTCTATCCCTCTGCCGTCTGTTTCGATATCTACCATTTTTTCATCTGTACGACAATCTAGAGAAGGAACTACAGCGCAGTCTTCCACGAATTTCATATGAAATTTAACATAGAAGAGAACTTCCCTTATTCTGAATATTATGTATCCAGTTCGTTGCACGTGATATTCAGCAAATCAGGTAAGTCGTAACGCTGGTCCAGCTTTCACTTGATTGGACTTGATTGTGCAGTGTACATGTTCGATGTTTCGTATTTGACTGCTATAATTACAAATCAACTAAGTATAAGTAGTCAAATTCCCAAAACACTTCAGTATTCCTGAAATATTGCAAATAACTTTCTATGTTCGCTTAAGTTCGATTTACATTTGCTGTCTTGCTATATATCGTTCTGCTCTTAAGTAAGTGTGATCTGTTGACGTAACTTTCACTTACCATATCGTAGTCACATTTCGTCCACAAGCATTCTTTTGTCATCAGTCGCCAAACTGGTTTGATGTGGCCCGTCACGAATTCCTCTCCTGTCCCAACCTTTTCAACTCAGAGTATCACTAGCAATTATTTTCTGTATGTATTCCAATCTCTGCCTTCCACTGCTGTTTTTACCCTCTACAGCTCCCTTAGTACCATGGAAGTTATTCCCCGATTTCTTAACAGATGTCCTATCACCCTGTCCCTTCTTCTTGTCATTGTTTTCCATACATTCTTTTTCACACCGATTCTATGGAGAACCTCCTCATTCCTTACTTTATCAGTCCACCTTATTATCAACATTCCTCTGTAGCACTATATCTCAAATGCGTCGATTTTTTTGTGTTCCGGTTTTCCCACCGTCGATGTTTCACTACCATACAATGCTGTGCTCCAAATGTATATTCTCAGAATTTTTTTTCCTCAACGGAGTCCTATGTTCGATAGCAGTAGACTTCTCTTGGCCAGGACTGTCCTTTTTTCAAGTGTTAGTTTGTTTTTTATCTCCTCCCTGCTCCGTACGTCATAGGTTATTTTGCTGCTTTGGTAGAAGAATACCTTCACTTCGTCCACCTCGTGATCACAAATTCCAATGTTCTCATTTCTGCTACTTCCAATTAATTTCGTATTTCTTCGATTTACTCTGAATCTGTATTTTGTAATTATTAAACTGTTCATTCCGTTCAGCAGATGCCATAATTATTCTCCAGTTTCAGTGAGAATAGCAATGTCACCAATGAATTTTATCAATGATACACTTTCACCTTGAATTTTAATCCCAATGTTGAACGTCTGTTTTCCTTCCGTCATTGCTTCATGGATGTGTTGGTTGAACAGTAGGGGCTAAAGACCACATCCCTGTCTTACGCTCTTCTTTGTCTAGGTTAATTACATGGGTCGTAACCTTCTCTGGAATCATGGCATAGCTTTCCCAATCATTGTACGTTAGGATTTATCTGAACTAGTAGTACAACTGTAAACAGGCTTACAAGGTCGCAATGCGTTATAAAATTCAACCACTTTTAGATGCTGCGTGAGGTGGATGTTGGAATCTCTCATTGGACATCAGAACCACAAAGGCAGTAGAATATCACAAATGAGAAACATGACAGAATACAACTTTCCAAGTCTAATATTAGAGTGCTCTTTGAAGAGCTAGAGTTTTGGAGAGAAACATGTCTCTTGATACTGCAGAACAGCAGGGTCTTTCACCTGGAGGGTATGCAATATTATTTCTCGTAAAGCTGCAGGGTTATGATGCCCTGCCTTAGTTGCGTACGCTGCGCTGTGCGGAGAGCGAGAAGAGGGAACTTCACCTCAAGATGCAATTTTGGTTTAAGAATCTGAACGCGAGGAGCCTCTGAAGTAGCGCTTTGTTCCTTGTTAAACAGGGTGCAACGTCGTCAGATCTTATAGAATTTCCTCCTGGACCTGTTAGACGTCCAGAATGGATAGTGTACTGCATGGAAGCGGTGATAGGATGGGCGCAGACAGAAACTGTAATCTTTTCAAATTTGCTCACTGCTATAGAATAACATCATACGGCTTCTGGTATAGATTGTAACTAGGAAAAAAAATTCTTGTTTGTAATCGACTATTAAATATCTGTTAGATCCAGAGTAAAAATATTTCGTTTCTTTATTGTGATTCGTGAAAAATATTACGTAATTTCATTCTAAACTGAAATATTAAGTGGGGCAGTACCTATATAATCTGCCTACTGCATAAACTATCGTCACTGATAGCTATCACAGTTACATATAATACCTACCGTCATATATCTTTGCTGTTGCTCAATGCATTTTCAGGTAAATGATTCTGATAAATACTACCGGGCGGATACAATTAAAGTGCAACTACTCACACTAGTCCAGAGCGGACTGTAATGATCGTGCGGCAGTGAAACTTGGTCTATAATCTAGTGCGTTAATGCAGAATCGATCTACGCAGGAAAAAATTGTTCCAATTTCGGCAACCACGCGTAAATCTGGCGCTGTGATCACAAGAAAGATATACAGAAGTGCTTCTATATGTAATGGGTTAGGAATGGGACATGGGCAGAAAGGTCAAATACGTGATAAACGTATAATGTTGATTCTATTATTAACCGAAATTCACACAATTTGTTCAATATGAGCACCGGAAACGTCGTCGAGATGCTGCATCTGTAAAACGACGTGATCAACAGTTGCTAAGCAACGTGTTTCTGTGTATTTTCCTTCAGATCAGGCGAAACCGAAAGTATCCCAGGTAAACGCGTTCTCTTAGACATGCCCAGAGCCAAAAGTCACATGGATTCAGATCAGGTGATCTTGCAGACCATGCATCTGGAAAACCTCTGGAGATGACACGTTAGTGGAAGGTTGCATTAAGCAGATCTTTCACTGGGCGAGCGACGTGAGGTCTTACGCCATCTTGTATGAAAACAGTGGTTTCTACACAATTACGCTCTTCCAAAGCAGGAATCACATGACGTACAAGGAGGTTTCGATAATACGTAGACGTCACAGACCATTTGGATGTATTCTATTCAAAGAACAACGGGCCGAGAATACAAGTGCTTGCGAGTACATACTATAGAGTCACGTACGGCGAAAACAGTGCCTCATCGTGCACAACACATACAATTCTGTGTATTGTCTGCACCCTGTAGTGTAAAACGTGCCTTGTCACTCCGTAGAATATTACCCAACCACAAGTCATCAATTTCAATCCGTGCCAGAAACCGAAGAGTAAATTGAGAACGTTGCTGAGGATCGTGTAGTTTCAGTTGCTGAATCGTGTGGATCTTGTTTGGGTACAATTGTAAAATACACCGAAAAAATTTCCATACTGTTGGTCGTGGGATGGACAATTCCAATGACACTGCGCGAGCAGGATCACTACCTAGGCCACGTGCTACCTGACCAATTACAGCAACAGCAACCTCATCAATAACTTCCACTGGGGTAGGAAGCCTTCCTGTTTCAGGTACTACACCAAGCTCACTCGTGTTTTCGGATTTCATTACCATATTTTTTAAACCCTTTAATGACATCCGGACTCTCCTGAGACATTTCATCGGCAAAACTCTCTCAATGCCGCACTGTTCATATAAAACAGTTTCAATAACAGCGCATGATCTCTCTCTTCTCGATAGCCATACTGTTCACTCACGGTATAGCTTCTTAACTGACAACGTAGATGTCATACCGTCATACAAACAGTATACCGTACAGCCCCGGGTTTGTACCTGATGACCAAAATTGGAACTAATTTGTTTTCCAGCGCAAATTGGTTCCGCATTAACGCGTTAGCACTTTTGCCAAGTTTCACCGACATACGATAATTACAGCCTACAATGGATCCTCGTGAGTAGCTGCATTTTAATTATAACTACCCGATATTTTGCAGTACCACGTTGATATTTGTCTGGTCATCGTTACGAGTTGCGGATAATTTGGTACAGCAGTGATTGAAAGTGATATCGTGAATGAAACGTTTTAATTGGAATTGGAATTAGCAATTAGCAATCTGAAAATTATCAAGCTGCATCTGTTTCATAAATTTGTAGAAGTTGAGTCAGCTGAATGACCATATATTCCAATGACTGGTTAAATGCTAAGAATGGAGGATTTATCAGCGAATTTCACTGGCGAAATTTTTTCACGTTGTTAGCCAAAGCGATGCCCGAAGACGACGAACAGCAAATTGGTCGAAGTGATTCTTCGAGAAGCTTCTACTCTACTACTTGCTCGACGAGACCTAATTAGCGAATAGCTTTTTGAGTGACTTTTGTACTCGAAACTGCCTGTAGATAAGTGTCACTGTATTATCTGTTCATTTCGATACATGTCCCACTCTGTTGAGAGACGAAAAGGATGTCTGCCTCACTGACGTCACCGAAACATTATGAAGCTACGGTGCTCCCGCTAGTTGTATTAGTAGGAAATGGTACACTTATCTGAATTTGTCTGCTGACGAAAGGAGACATGTCTGTTTACGTTTTGTAATGGGAAACATGGAAGACGAAACGAACTGATGGATTTCTGAATTCTGTAGACGATTCGGGTCCCTATATACTTCTCATTTGAGGCAAAGTATACTTCATTACGCACAAGACTGCATAGTTTGCGTAGTTGTTAGTCAGCAACTCCTTTTTTTTTTTTTTTTTTTTTTTTTTTTGCACACCGAAGTAGGATCCCATTTTCCATTAGTGAGTATCCATGTAGTTGGTTGACTGTAATGAGTATTGTGCAGTGTAGTATTCCGTATAATAGTGGGTGAGTTTTAAAAGTTAAAGAAAAGGAAATTAACAGAACACACACTATTCCTCTCGAACACCACGAAAGGATTCGATGATGTTGCATTTCTATCTGACCGGACGAATCATCACGACGACGTGAAAGGTTTATCCCCATCAACCAACGAACATAGAACGGTGCACATCATTACACAGTCTAGTGATAAAGAACCATACCTTGCTAGCTTTCCTCAACTTTCTGGAAAATACATTTTACCATGAAGTTCAAAGCGAAAACCTACATATCAATACAACCATAACAGCGTACACTCCCAACTTTGCCTATGGAGGCGAGTAGGCCCTGCAGCCCTCTACAGTGAGAATTTCAAACGGTTTAAAACACGATGCGACCTCTGATGTTTTAGACATAGATTTTTTGCATCTATAGCATGAAACAATTTATTCTACAGATAATGTGAATCCCAGACGTTAAACAACTGCGCCGAGATTAGTTACCTACGGGGACCCAGCAGTACCCACCTCGAATCCTTTTACAAGTCACAGGCAGTCAAAAGAAGAATAAGTTCCAGTCCAGAAAAATCCAAAACCAAAAGAACCCTGATAAAATGAAGATTTAACAACAAAGCACTTGACAATATGTCTGCGTGGAAACAGCTGAGTTATTTGTCATTTTACAGTTCATACTAAATGCGACATCTATAAATTGACAGTCCTGATGTGTACAGATTCCACGAGTACAGTGCTGTCTTTCACAAGGCAAACTTCGCGGAATCTGTAAATCGTCCAGCACAGGAACGTTTCTGCTACGAATGATCTCCATTAAACGTTCTCTTTCCAGTGCATATTGTGTCGCATTGTTATAAACAGTAAAGAACATTCTGACCAACCTGCTAAAAATGCCTAACAGTTCTCACCAACTTCAAACTCACTTCCACACAGTTAGAACTATAGTAAACTTACAGTTGAGACAAAGGCAGGGTGCTTCAATGCTATGCGTCGAGGAGAACTTCTAAGGGACCTAGTCTTTTGTTATAAAAGATCGCATACAACATTACTCATGGCTCCTTAACGTCGGAAGAAGACTATCACAATCAATAGGTTAGAGAACGCCACAAGACTACAACACAATGAAACCCCTTTTAAGGTTAATACAATCTCCGAACTGCGATTACTGTGCAGCTGTCAACGATATCTTAAAATTTTTAGAGGAGAGTGTAAGATACAACAAACAAGGAGCAAAATATCTATCTGAAGTTCTGAAAGTAACTTGTTAATTCTTACTCCATTATTTCCAAGTTCTTTGATCAAACAAGTTCGAATGTGAGTTTGCAAACTCATTAATCTTTCCAGAATGAGATTATCACTCTGCAGCGGAGTGTGCGCTGATATGAAACTTCCTGGCAGATTAAAACTGTGTGCCCCACCGAGACTCGAACTCGGGACCTTTGCCTTTCGCGGGCAAGTGCTGTACCATCTGAGCTACCGAAGCACGACTCACACCCGGTACTCACAACTTTACTTCTGCCAGTATCTCGTCTCCTACCTTCCAAACTTTACAGAAGCTCTCCTGCGAACCTTGCAGAACTAGCACTCCTGAAAGAAAGGATATAGCGGAGACATGGCTTAGCCACAGCCTGGGGGACGTTTCCAGAATGAGATTTTCACTCTGCATTCATTCTGGAAACGTCCCCCAGGCTGTGGCTAAGCCATGTCTCCGCTATACCCTTTCTTTCAGGAGTGCTAGTTCTGCAAGGTTCGCAGGAGAGCTTCTGTAAAGTTTGGAAGGTAGGAGACGAGATACTGGCAGAAGTAAAGCTGTGAGTACCGGGCGTGAGTCGTGCTTCGGTAGCTCAGATGGTACAGCACTAGCCCGCGAAAGGCAAAGGTCCCGAGTTCGAGTCTCGGTCGGGCACACAGTTTTAAACTGCTAGGAAGTTTCATTAATCTTTACTAATAATATGGAACTACTGCCGTCTTTTGTGACTGTAAAAACGAGTTTACGTCCTCAGTGGACAGTTTTCTTCGCTCCTTACATTATTCCCATGTCGTTCTCGTATACACTGGCGTTTCCCAACTCACAGAGCCATAAACGCTGAAGCCCCAAAGAAACTGGTACAGGCATACGTATTCAAATACAGAGATATGTAAACATGAAAATACGGCGCTGCGGCCGGCAACACGAATGTAAGACAAGTGTCTGGCGCAGTTGTTAGATCGGTTACTGCTGCTACAATCGCATGTTATCAAGATTTAAGTGAGTTTGAACGTGCTGTTATAGTCGGCTCACGAGCGATGAGACACAGCATCTTCGAGGTAGCGATGAAATGGGGATTTTCCCGTACGCCCGTTTCAAAAGTGTACCGTGAATATCAGGAATCTGATAAAAAAATAAAATCTCCGACATCACTGCGGCAGGAAAAGATCCGTCAAGAACGGGACCAAGGACGACTGAATAGAATCGTTCAACGTGACAGAAGTGCAACCCTTCCGCATATTGCTGCTGATTTCAGTGCTGGCCCATCACCAAGTGTCAGCGTGCGAACCATTCAACGAAACATCGTCGATATGGACTTTAAGAGGCGAAGGCCCACTCGAGTACCCTCGATAACTGCACGACACAAAGCTTACCCCTCGCCTAGGCCTCCCAACACCGACACTGCACTGTTGATGACAAGTACGGGTATGGAGACAACCTCATGAATCCATGGACCCTGCATGTCAGCAGAAGACATTTCAAGCTGGAGGAGGCTTCTGTAGCTGGAGTGATAAGGGACCCCTGATACGTCTAGATACGACTCTGACTGATGACACGTACGGAAGCATCCTGTCCAATTATCTGCATCCATTCATGTCTATTGTTCATGCTGACAGACTTGGGCAATTCCAGCGGGACAGTGCGACATCCCATACGTCCAGAATTGCTACAGAGTGCCGGCCGGAGTGGCCGTGCGGTTCTAGGCGCTACAGTCTGGAGCCGAGCGACCGCTACGGTCGCAGGTTCGAATCCTGCCTCGGGCATGGATGTGTGTGATGTCCTTAGGTTAGTTAGGTTTAAGTAGTTCTAAGTTCTAGGGGACTTATGACCACAGCAGTTGAGTCCCATAGTGCTCAGAGCCATTTGAACCTCAGAAGTTAAGTCGCATAGTGCTCAGAGCCATTTGGCTACAGAGTGGCTCCAGGAACTCTCTTCTGAGTTTAAACACTTCCGCTGGCCACCAAACTCCCCAGACGTGAAAATTATGGTGCATATCTGGAGTGAGTTGCAACGTTCTGCTCAGAAGAGATCTCCACCGCCTCGTACTCTTAGGGATGTATGGGCAGCTCTGCAGGATTGGTGGTGTTGTTTCCCTCCAGCAATACTTCAGACTAATAGTCGAGTCCATACCACGTCGTGTTGTGGCACTTCAGAGTGCTCGCGGGGCTCCTACATGATATTAGGCAGGTGTTCCAGTTTCTTTGGCTCCTCAGTGTAGATTTTGCTATATACAGAGTGTTTAACTTGGGATAACTATCTCGAAAACGACACATCGTACAGAGAAAATGTTCTGGGAGATAGGTTAACATTAGTATAGGGGACATTTGTTCGTGCTGCAACTGGCCGCGTCCTAACCACACCTGCTGCGTCGGTTGTATTTTCAAATGGGAACACACCCTCCGCATTTTTACTGCATATTCGGATTCTATGCCAAAAAATACGTACGGTTTACTCAGACCATTGTTTCCTATTCGTGGTAGATGGTGCTGAAATCGACAAATACCAAGTGATCTTGTTTCTGCAATTAAGAATCGACGCATTTGATTCTAAATTTCGTTTACGAAGTAAATGTAAACCTTTGTGTTCTAATGGTTGATACTGATTTTCAGACGTTACTTTAGTGTTACAAATTTAACTGTACAGTATAATATGGTCAGCTGCTTCAGTGCCTGGTTGGAAACTGCGTTTAGCATGATTCAGGAACTACGGCGTGGATACAACAGTTATTTATTCCCAACGGGGCGCTTGATTTCGGCGGGTCCCCTTGCTTCTCACTATTAGGGACTTGATTTCGGTAAGTATCCATGGCAGATCATTACTACTTCATCATGGACATTTTACCTTATTAAATTGGTTGTGGTTTGTATTCCGTCTTAGCGGCCGGTGTAAGAGTTAACGGTGACTGGATGATAGTACGCACAGAATTCAATCACGCTGATGGTGGGGTTCAAAGGTGGCCACCGAAATCCAGCGTTCCGAAGGTTTGATGACTCACGCAATCAATCCCCTAGGCAATAGAAAACTACATTGTAATATAATAAACTTGTTTGCCAGAAATGTCTACGTCTATCCATATTATTTGTTCTGTACAATCACATTTGCAACATCACTAGCAACCGTTAGAATACTGAGGTTTACATTTACATCGTAAATTAAATCAAATGCGTCGCTTCTTAACTGTGAAAACAGGCATAATTGATATTAGTCGATTACAGCGCCATCTATCACGAATGGGAAACAATCGTTTGGCGCAGAATCCGAATATGCAATTAAAATTTAAAATACAAAGTTGACCCCTCCCACGCAGGAGGCATGGTCAGGAGGTGGCCAATTTTAAGAGGCAGACGTCCCGTTTCGTAATATTAACTTTCCACCCAGAACACTTTTTGCGAACGGTGCTTTGTTTTCATATTTGTTTGTATCAAGTTAAAATAGGTACTCTGTATACACATTCACTTTGTGGTTACGTGTGCTTAACGTTTTTGTCGGAAATGCGACAAACATTGAGTACACATTGATGACAGCTTCCCAGGTTATCAGCCGAGTCGTGGCGTTATGTTGCCACAACGTTTTGACTAGTTTCCTACTTGTCATATTCAGGCGAAGACTTGAACTGAAGATGACAAGCAGGAAACTCGACAAAACCTTGTGATAACGCGACGCCACGACTGGGCTGCTAACCAGAGAATATTTCATGGATAATATTAGCCAAGAAAAATCTGCATTACCAATAAGTATGAATAATCACGAGGTGACTGGCAAAAAAAAACTCAAAGACAGTAGTAATCCTTGGATAGCACAGGAGATATTAAATTTAAATGACGAAAGGGAAAACAGAAATGCAGCAAATGAAGCAGGCAAAATTGAATACAGGGTTTCTTTCTCTGCTTTTTGGACATTTAAGTTAATGGATGGGTTTACTTTTCCCTTTTGTCATCGTTTTATTGTGCTGCCAGTGGCGAGAATCTAAATGTAAAGTAATTTTTACATTCAAACTTTTGTAAGGAGTAATTTTCATTTTCTTTTCGTTTCTACATCGGATTCTACGCTAGCCGGTTTCAAATAATTGTTTGGTACAGTGACGTGGATTTCGACACCTCTACGGATGTCTTCATCAGAATGAAAGTTTGAGAAACCGTAATATTGCATTACCAGGAAACAATGGTTAGAATTAACAGCTCAAGACAAAAAATAAAATAACATAAAATACAATAACAAATTAAAACAAAACACGTGTTTTCTTTTATTTTTTGAGTCGAGCATATCTGCTGTTATTTCTGACCATTGCATTCTCGTAATCTAATTTTATGGTTTCTCAAAATTTCTGAAACCTAGGTCAGTGTACCAAACAGTTATAGGCAACCGGTTCGCTGTATAATCCTATGTTGAAACTAATATACAGTTGCTGAGAAACAATGATGTTTAAAACTGTAAATTTTCGTTTCAACACACAGTGCATCGTTCAGACAGCTTTCAAAGCCGTTAGAGGAAACAAAGTCCTTTTACGCAGCTCGGAATTCCTCTCGTCCGGTGGCTACTCACTTTATTGCACTTTCCTGCTTTGCGCACGTGTAACGTCCTAAATGCGGCTCAGTGACTTTTCCAATTACGCTGTTTCAGCTTTTAGTTCAAACACCTCTTAGCAGTGGTAGAAATCGTTTCGTTTTCTCGTCTGTCGATAGCGAGTTGGATCGTACCTCCACAAAACCGACGTTCCACTTACTACGAGTGACCGGTCAGGCAACAGCTTTGTTAATAGTCTGGGAATAGTTTTGTTAATAACGAGAGAAGCAAAAGGCAAAACCAATATAGGTTTCTCAAATATCAGTTACAATTTATACTTTCCTCAGGTTTCACTCCCAGCGTGTTGTTAGTAGAACTCTGAAAGAATACACAGTGCGTGGAGGCTGCACCACGTGCGTAAGTTACTCGGAGTTTTAATATTTTGCTTTTGACAAATTCACAGAGTTACACTCTCACCTATGAAGCACTACCGTTGATATATTGATTCTAAAAAAAATATGTATACCAATTTATTTAAATATCAAAACAGTTTCTGAATTCTCTTGCGACAGATATGTCAGTAGAGTGATGGTAATTTCTTTCAGTACTGTAATTACTCATGAGAGCTAGACCGTCTCTCATCAGAATCAAATGAGTATTGCTTCGTATTTTCATACAATCACTGTATTTTCACCATCTGCCTTGCTTTCTCCCTCTTGAAAGAGTTATTTTCTTCGCAGTCTCCCTATTTTCTGCCTTTTTATACGTCTCCTGCTCTTTAGAGTTCATGCATTACCATCCTTCAAGTGTGGCGTCTAGGTAACTTCCTCTTTGAAAATGACTACCACAAACCTAACTATTCCCTTGAAACTAATGGTGACGTCAGGTTGTAATTCACACTGATTAAAAACTTGGTGAGCAAGACTTTATATATCTGGCTAAAATTTAAGTCTGAGATTTTCGCTCAACTCTAATGTTTTCAGCGTTATCTGGAGTATCAAGCATTCGTTTCTTGCCTAGATGACCGGTAAAACGTCGAAAAATTAGCACAAACAAAGAGTAACGGAGAAGCTGCGGACCCTATACTATTAATGAATACTCCTAAATAGTAACACTGTAACTACTCTATAAGGCTGGTTTGGTATTTTAGTATAGCAACGTTGGGAGAAACTGCGAGAATCATTGAGGTAGCTTGCTGAGGGATGCTGGTTTGTCTTCAGAATAGCTGCAAATGGGAAAGTATTCATCAGTATTCAAGCCCTCTGCCACTTGTCAAAGGACAGTATCGGCTAACGTACGAGAAGCAGGTGCCAAATCATCGGCTGAATATGATCTTCTTACAGTGCTCAGGTTGTTGTTTCCCCTTATCATGTACTGAGACATTAAGATAACATCATTTACTCTGGGCGGAGCAAACAAGTGACAACTTGAAATTCATGAACCACACGACATGCAGGAAAGACGAAATTTCTTGCAAGTTGTCCGTGGAAGGTATAGGCTACTCCGGTTCTAGATTATGGCTTGGAAGACAATGTTTATATGACGAAAAATAGTTGGGCAGACATTCTTAGCCGGCCGGAGTGGCCATGCGGTTCTAGGCGCTACAGTCCGGAACCGCGCGACCGCTACCGTCGCAGGTTCGAATCCTGCCTCGGGCATGGATGTGTGTGATATCCTTAGGTTTGTTAGGTTTAAGTAGTTCTAAGTTCTAGGGGATTGCTGACCACAGCAGTTAAGTCCCATAGTGCTGAGAGCCATTTGAACCATTTTGACACTCCTAGACAAGAGAACCTTACCAATATTCGGCTCCTGAGACAGGACACATGATGTGCTTTCAAATCATCAAGAATGAGAAAGGGAAATGAAAGTTTGCGAATGAGGTTATCGAGGCCCACAGGCAGAAAATGGCAAGCATTTAGGTCGAGTCCTCCCCCCCCCCCCCCCCCCCTGTTACCCATAACTGTTTCATTATTTAAAATATTCTTCCTGTGGAGCATACAACGTTTAATCAAAGAGTTAAATCAAGGCATTAAATATGTATCTTGTACGATGCTGCGTCCATGAAGGCCGACTATCATTTTAAAAAAAATCAGTTTGCAAAAAAGCAGCTTTTCCTTCCTCCTTACCGAGAGAGATGGCGTAGCAGTGAATAACACACTGGACTCGAATTCGGGAGGACGATGGTTCAAACCCTCTACCGGCCATCCTGATTTAGGTTTTCCGTGATTTCCCTAATTCTCTGCCGGCCGCGGTGGTCTCGCGGTTCTAGGCGCGCAGTTCGGGAACCGTGCGACTGCTACGGTCGCAGGTTCGAATCCTGCCTCGGGCATGGATGTGTGTGCTGTCCTTAGGTTAGTTAGGTTTAAGTAGTTCTAAGTTCTAGGGGACTGATGACCACGGCAGTTGAGTCCCATAGTGCTCAGAGCCATTTGAACCATTTGAACCTAATTCTCTTCAAGCACTTGCTGGCATGGTTCCTCTGAAAGAGCATGGCCGACGTCCTTCCCCATCCTTCCCTAATCCAATGGGGCCGATGACCTCGCGGTTTGGCCCCCTCCTCCACATCAACCAACCAATCATCCTTCATCCTTTGTTGCAGATTTAACTTGGAGTGCACCAAAATCGCAAGAAATGAGGAGAAGGGATAATGTGTGAACTGGTATTCAGAATCGAAATCTGTGAGAAAAGCAATGCGGAATTATCTGCGCCAGTATGGGAAGTAAACACCGGCAAAAATAAGAATATTGACATGGTTCAAGAACTATAAAGAGACAGCCAGTATCAAAGACCCTCCTCGCGTGGCCACCGCGCTCTACCGATGCCACACCATTAGACTTCTTCTCGTGCTGTTACGTCAACGATCGCGTGTACCCAACACTAATCAGTGACATTACTACCCTTGGTATACGAATCACTGAAGCATTCAGACAGGCTGATGCTGCAGTGCTGACCCATAGGTGGGCGGATCTCAAATATCCTCTCGATGTTCGACGAGTGACGAGTGCTAAACGCTAAACGTTATATAACAAACTATGTTGTTCCTTCTCTAATAGTTTCCAAATTACGATTTTTTAAATGACAGCGGGACCTTGGTCAAAAATGGTCAAAAATGGTCAAAAATATACCAATGTTCTCAGTTGCGTTCCTTCTGATTTGCATGCAGCCCACACTACGTAATTTTCTCCTTTCGGTACAGTCGTTTGACTATACACACTAGTTGCCACAAATGACGACTGGAGTATACTGCTCTTTATGGCAACGAATCCAGATATAAATTAATGTAAATTAATACCATGATATTGCAAATATCAGGCAATATGTTAGTAAAGAAGACATTGTCCTTAACACTTGTATAAAATACGAATTTACTACAATAAGTATCATTTCAAAAACATTACCACTCCAATTAGTATCTGATACAAGCAATATATGCAACACAATAACGGAATACATTTAGTACTCCTTAGACAAAACTAAATTCATTTTTGCCGGCCGTGGTGGTGTCGCGGTTCTAGGCGCTCAGTCCGGACCCGCTCGACTGCTACGGTCGCAGGTTCGAATCCTGCCTCGGGCTTGGATGTGTGTGATGTCCTTAGGTTAGTTAGGTTTAAGTAGTTCTAAGTTCTAGAGGACTGATGACCACAGATGTTAAGTCCCATAGTGCTCAGAGCCATTTGAACCATTTTCTAAATTCATTTGTGATTTTGCAAGGATATCTGGACTAGCAAAGTTCTATGAGGATGCAAAGTATTCTTCCTCTATAAAATGTTCCAGGACCAGCTGTTAACCGTCGTTCACTAGGCAAGTGGTTTGACATGAACTGGTGGTTTATCCACTTCCATTTACGTACTCCACAAGCCACCTTACGGTGCATGGCTGAGCGTACTACGTATCATTACTGTTCATTTCCTTTCTGTTCGACTCGTAAATAGAGCGAGAGAAAAACGATTGTCCATAAGCCTCCTTACGAACCCTAATTTCTCTCATCTTCGTGGTTCTTACGCGAAATGTACTTTGGCGGCAGAAGAATCGATCTGCAGTCGACCTCAAATGCCGGTTCTCTAAATTTCTCCAGTAGTACGTAGTATTGCGTCGCGAAAAGTGTGTCGTCTCCCCTCCAGGGATTCTTATTCCAGTTCATGAAGCATCTCCGTAGTAGTTGCGTCCTGGTCGAACCTATTGGTAACAATTCTAGCGGCGGCCTCTAAGTTGCTTTGGTACGTTCCTTTAACCTGACCTGGTGGGGATCCAGAACACTCTAGCAGTAGTCAAGAATGAGTCGCACAAGTGTTCTATACACCGTCTCCTTTGTAAATGAGCTACTCTTTCCCAAAATTCTCCCAATAAAACGAAGTCGACCATTCGTCTTTCCTACTACCAACCTGACTGCAACTGTTCGTTAAGAATGAGACCGTCCTTCAGAGATAGGTGTTTAAAAATTTCTAGCGCTTCTAAGATGTTAAGCCTGAAGCCTTTTTTCTCTGAGTGCAAGATCTGGGCGTCTTTTACATCTTTAGGATTATGCCCTGTGATTAATAAATGATCAGCGAAAATGAATTATGAACATTTGTGCCTTTTTCTCTAGAAGGTGTTCCTTGAATCTTATCGAAATGGCTCGGCCTCTTTGTCCTATGTAATAGGCTGGTCAACTGTCGCAAATAATTTTATAAACACCAGAATTTTGCAAAGGATAAAGCGTAGGTTTCAAGTTAGGTCTAAAGTTATTTGTAAAAAAATTATTAGTGGAAAAGGCTACTTTGCAGTTGTACTTATTTTGAAGGAGGCTCTGTATTTTGTAAGAAACTGGACCCAGAAATGGTATAGAGAAAAATTTTTGCTTTTCATTAGGTTCATTATTAGAAATGCCTAGGGTGGTAATTCTCTTATTGGTTTTACTGCTAAAAATATCGTCTACTATGGAAGGGTCATAGCCATTATTGACTATAATAGTTTCAACCAGATTGCTTTCAGACTTGAGATTTTCACTTGAAAGGGGGTAGAGGTGGCTCTATGGATAGCTGAATGAAAAAAGGCTTTCTTATGAGAATGCAGGTGTACTGAAGTAAAAGGTATAATTTGATCAGAACTGGTTTATTTAAGGAAGATATTGAAGATAATTTTGTCATATACTATAGGTAGTGTGAAATCTAGAAAGTTTAACTGCCGGAACTCAATTTCAAGTTCACAAGTGAAGGAAATATTTTCGAGAAAGTCGTTCACTTCGCTTTGCAATGTTAAGCCTAGTTATTTAATCGATGTCACTGCGTCAGGTAGTACACTACTAATGCTGTATTCGAACGATACAGGATTTTCTATTCCACTCATCTACATTAACTTACAAAAAAATGGTTCACATGGCTCTAAGCACTGAGGTCATCAGTCCCCTAGACTTAGAACTATTTAAACCTAACTAACCTAAGGACATCACCCACATCAATGCCCGAGGCAGGATTGGAAACTGCGACCATAGCAGCAGCGCAGTTCCGGACTGAAGCGGCTAGAACCGCTCGGCCACAGTGCCGGCCATTACATTTTCTACATTTAGGGCAGACAGCCATTCATCACACCAACTAGAGATACAAAGCCACTTTGAATCCTCCTACAATCACTCAACGATGACACTTCCGCGTACACCACAGCATCATCTACAAACAGCCGCAGATCGCTATTCACCCTGTCCGTCACATCATTTATATAGTCTATATACAGAATAAGAGCTGTTCTGTCACGCTTCTTCTGGGGATACCTCCGCCTCTGATGAACACCCGCCGTCGAGGACGACTTGGGTTCTATTATTTAAAAAGTCTTCTAGCCACTCTCTCTGGACTGGAGCGGTTTTTCCGGTTCCGTTTCCTTGCCATTTTTATGTATAGAAGTCACCTGCACTTTTTTTAGTCCCTTGGAACTTTACACTGGTCGAGAGATTCGCAGCCACAGTAAGTAAGGGGCTAATGCCACAGATTAGTCTCCCATCAGGACTGATCGACGTATTTGTTTTCATCTCTTCCAGCTACTTCTCTGCGCCAGAGAGTTAAATTACTTTAAGCTTGCATGACTCTTTTGCATGAATGATTCCTTAAACGTGAAATTTTAAACTTCATCTTTCCTTTTGCTGCCTTTTATTGCTACCCCACACTGGCCTACGAGTGACAGGACATAAACTTGCGCGTTGATTTTTGATCCGAGAATGCAACAGTCTCTATGTACTCAATGTTTTACGAATTTAATTATGAAATCACGGAGGGTTTTTTTTAGCCTTAAGCCACATACTTGGCTCATGCGTCTCAGGAATGAGGCTTACAATCAGTTTAAATGTTGCCCATAATTCCTCTACATCCGCCATATTCCACCTAAATGATGTCAATTCATTACCTAAGTGGGATACTAGCAACTGCTTATCTGGTTTCTCTAGCATAAATTATATCCTACTCGTCTTGACGCATTTATTAACTTGGGTAACCATCGTCGCTATGATAGCACGATTACTAATCCCTGTCTCTATACTGACTTTTTAGATATTTCTATTGTGTATGGGTTGCATAACTAGCTGTTAAAGGTAGTTTTCGGAAAACGTATTCAAAAGTACTTCACAGACAGTTTGTCTGTAGCGTCTGCCGTGAATCCATAGACGTTCCAGTCTATCCTAAGATGAAAGTCGCTTTCAAATAATACAGCACGATTTGGGTATTTCTGCGCTGCTGAACGCAGAATTTCCTTGAAAGATTCTACAAATGTTACAGCGGAATCTGGTGATCAGTAAAAAAATCGATAACTAACTTCAGATAACCTAGGCCTGCTATTTCTGCTTAAATACGTCAACTGTCAGACACGATTTCTGCGTCGATATACACCATATTTCTGTCAGCAGCAATGAACACTGCCCTCCTCTCACTCCCCTTCCTAAGGCGAATAATCTTTCTTTCGAAATATGTTCCATGCTTCGATAAATACTTCGGAATTTTTTACTTCGGTCTTCAGCCAGCTCTCGAGCGCGACAACTTACCTGCAAAGCAGCACATTCACGAACTTTGCTACGAATACTTCGATAATTAACTGTTAAAATTTTGACAGTTGAGATGTCTACTTTGTATGCGATCTGATTTCACTCTCTGCGTATAGAACGGCGAGAGTTCCTCATCGCTCTCTGCGTATCGAATGGCGAATTTATTCACAAATAACATGATATTTGAATCTGCAATGATGGGACGAAGGAGATTTGCCTTATCGCAGTCTACATTTTATATCCTCTCTACTTCGACCATCATCAGTTATTTTGATGGTCGAAGTAGAGAGGATATAAAATGTAGACTGGCTATGTCAAGGAAAGCATTTCTGAAGAAGAGAAATTTGTTAACATCGAGTATAGATTTAAGTGTCAGGAAGTCGTTTCTGAAAGTATTTGTGTGGAGTGTAGCCATGTACGGAAGTGAAACATGGACGATAAATAGTTTGGACAAGAAGAGAATAGAAGCTTTCGAAATGTGGTGCTACAGAAGAATGCTGAAGATTAGACGGGTAGATCACATAACTAATGAGGAGGTACTGAATAGAATTTGGGAGGAGTTTGTGGCACAACTTGACAAGAAGAAGGGACCGGTTGGTAGGACATGTTCTGAGGCATCAAGGGATCACAAATTTAGCACTGGAGGGCAGTGTGGAAGGTAAAAATCTTAGAGGGAGACCAAGAGATGAATACGCTAAGCAGGTTCAGAAGGATGTAGGTTGCAGTAAAAACTAGGAGATGAAGAAGCTTGCACAGGATAGAGTAGCATGGAGAGCTGCATCAAACCAGTCTCAGGACTGAAGACAACAACAACAACAACAACCTATCCCCATTGTTTTCTAGTCACGAAGAGACGTTAAATATCAGTTTCATCCATCAGCAGCAAGATGTGCTCACTACACAAGATTAAATTTTACTGTGGGATACTTTTTTCTCAGGTGCTAGGAGTGGCACGTTTGAACTGGAAATGATGTGATTTAATAATCTGTGCCTGAGGGGGAATCGTTATTGTTGACAGGCTCGAAAAGACATTGCCAGACTACAGAATGCTTGTCAGTAGAAGGTACGTGTCCACATCCTACAGCTCTAAATAAATTTTTGTGCTGGACCAGCAGTCAAATCCACATACGCGCCTTTCATGGAGATCTTTTAGAATTTTGGAACCTTGTTTCGTGGGCATCGTTCTCATATTTCCCTTATAGTGTCTTTGGACTGCTCCTACTGTGCAATGCTTTGGCGAGTATAGACAGTGACCACATTAGGTCTAGAAACGTTGTTGAGTAAATTGAGGGGTGTATTGTGCTAGGAAACAACTATTCAGAAAAAAATTGCATACGTTAATCAGCATTGAACTTAGCCAGTCATGCCTTTGCGAGCGTAAATTCAAGCAGCACGCCAGGTACAATTAGTGTCAGTTGTTCTCGTAGCGTAGGTAACAGCTAAAGAGATTGCTCAGACTTCTGTTCCAATTTTTGTATCACTCTCTTGTTCGATCTTACGAAACCAAACGAATAACACCTCTGGCGCCTTCGTCTTCGATGGGGCCCTTGCATTTGCGCGCGCAATGGCATGATTCAGTGTTAATTAACTCAGAAACGGCGCAACGTATTGAGAGAGCAAAAGTTACTCTCTCACCTATTTTTCGTATACGGAAAATTATTAAAGGTTTTATTACAAACTGACGCACCATAAGTGAGACTCTAGAAAGTTAACGGCCTGAGAAGACGTTGATGGAGCCTGGTAGGGTGCTAAAAGCATGAAGTATTTTTATGGTTCTTAGCTCGTAGAAACGGCATGTTGGGAGTTGAAAGCAATTGTTGGCGAGCCCATCTCTCAGTAAATCTTGTCGGACAGGCCCACAGCCATACAGGGCAGACAGAGCAGCCTCTTGTCGAGAGCCCCTTGTCGAGACAGGTCTCCAGCAGAACAATGTTGCTATCCCCGCATTGGCACCAGCTGAAGGCTGGGCTTGGGGCGACGGACTGAAGGGACGCATCTACACATTGGAGTCGTAAACTGGGCATTGTGTTTAGAGCCACGCATAATAAAAATTCACAAGTTTTCGTGTTCGCCGATACTGCAAATAGGCCTGTGACCCACTTCCATCGGCTGCCTCGGGTTTATAAGAAACTCTGATGTCTGAGAAACGTTTAGAGATAGAATCTTTATTACACCTCCTCGTAGCTAAGACTAACAAGCTCCAAGGGACAAGCGATTTAGATAAAGATCTATAAGATTGTCTCTATTCACTTCTTGCAGTGGGAAGTGATGCAACTTCGGAAAAAACTTAAAAAAGCCAATAACTGGCGGTTTCCTCTTTTTCCAGAGACGCAGGTTTCGTAACTCTTGCCCTGGTTCGACATGTGTTTGTGCTGTCGTGTGGGAGGGGAGATTTAGCGCCTCTAGAGCCCTATAATTAGCTCAAGACGGCGAGAAGGCGGTGTCGTTTGTGCACTTTGCGGCAAAACGGATTTTTTTTTTCTTCAGAGGTGTGAGGCACTTGGGTGCTGGACTTTGGTCTAGTAAGAGGAGACTTCTGGTCGAAGCTCTGGCATGTGTGGTTGGTGCTTGGGACCTGTCCTGACTTCACTTGCGAGTAGTTTAGACTGGGGAGCCGGTGGTGAAGTTCTTGCTGTATCAACAGTGTGACTTCAAACGTCTCGGACTACTCGTTTGCTGAGGGCGCACTTATTCGTTTTTGGTTTACCAGTCTTGACATTTGCACACTGTCGTATAAGTGAGCATCAAACGGGTGTGCCACACACTGAAATCTACCGTGATTTCAGGGGTCTGGTAGAGAGTAAACTGCGATCCATCTGCCTGATCGCTAGACTGTGAGATTTTTGCATTTCTTTCGTGACCGCGATCGATTCACATGTGCCGCTTCACGTCTCGCCTCCGCCGCACACATCTCGCCAGCTGTAAGTTTTATCGCCGTACAAAGCAAACCGGGTAACATACTGCTGCTCCGGCCTTATCAGGGTGCACAGATCTCTATCACCATTTGCTTTCAGCTGCACCTATATAGAGAAAATTCTGTAGATTTGAGCAATCAAAGTCTGCTCAACGTCAGATCAGTTCCGACTGCATTATCCACATTTCTAGGGCCAAAGTATTTGACTCACTTCTGCCACCCAGGATCCTTGTTTACTGTGGTCTTAAACCACCTGTTAGTTGTGTACGGTATTCAAATATAGCTTGTTTAGCATAATTTATGTCTGTCTTTGTTTTGGGAAAATAAATGTTGTCAGTGAACTAAATTTCGCACACATTCTCAATCATTTTTGTGTAGTCCAAACAGTGTTACCTTTCATTCATACAATGTAAGCTTTCACGGCCAGTATTGTCTTCACTTAAAACTTTCGGGCTGATAGGCCGTGATCGAAGTATAAAACTCTCCCCTGACGTTTCGTCTCCGACTGCGGGGGATATCCTCGGAGGTACAGCGGCGAACTGCGAAGAGAACTCGAGGAAGCGTTGACTGTATAGGCAGTACAGAGGGCGCCACTGTCGATCACGTGGCGTCGGCTATGAGATTGTCTCTGGTAATGCCAACATTCTCGATTGAAAGTAATCGATCGTCACGCTTGCGGTGCAACGCTCACATCCAAATTTTATCCACTTTAACACCTTCGTCTTTTCTGTTAAAATTATTACGGTGTTTATCAATCTCAATAGCCTCTCTATACTTGCGTGCATAATAATGCGAGGTTTTTGATACGACGCTCATCTCGCTGAATTTTATTTCATGATGACTTTCCTGGTAAAAATGTTCCGCTATGGCCAATTTGTCCGTGTGAACCTGGCGGCAATTCCTCTTATGTTCAACAAGACGGGTGTTCACACTTATTTTTGTGGTACCGATATAAATCTGGCCACAACTACAAGGAATTTTATATACCCCCGGTGTAGCCAAAGGGTGTCGTGCATCTTTTGCCGATCTTAAATATTCTTTTATTTTCCTGGTGGGTCGGAAAATAGCTTTTCAGACTGTTTGTGACCACCCTGTATAAGTAGATATAGGTTATGGGCGTATTGTCAGGTTTTCTAGTGTGCCCTTTGATGACAGTGCAGAGCGAGCTAACAAGTAAGGACTGCGCTAATTTCAGAGATCATAATCACTCCAAGAGGCAACAATTGTTTCTAACAGAGCAAGACGTATTTCTGTGTTAATATCTCTACTAACACGGCTGTAGGTAAAACAATGTAGGAGGATCCTGTCTGGGGGAGGTGTTATTGGAGACTGAACAGAATCTCAGATTGGGGAAAGCTTGGGAAGGAAATTGGCCGTGTCCTTTCTGAGGAATATGGATGACTCGCCTAAATTGTTTACGGAAACTACGGAAACACCTAAACTTATATAACTGGACATGGATCTGAATCGCCATCCACTTCAACGTAAGTCCGATGTCTAATCGGCAGCACCACCAGGGTTGAAGCAGTACAGAGTGATTTGATGGACATTGTGGCAAAATAACACGTTTGTCATGTCCACCAGAAATGTTACATTGTGGTTTATTTTGGGAAAATAATATTCTGTTGGCTTCCACAAATATCTCTCAGGGAGTCGGAAGAGTTTCTTGGCAAGGAATGGTATAAGATGCTGCTCGGGATTGGTATACATCAATCCCCGGAATGATTAAGTTGATATATTCCTCAAGTTAGACTGACTATGCTACAATAGCAATGTTATAACTGCAGCCTCTATACACACAGCACATGATATGGGTTGCCGTTCTATCGTGTAAATGTGAACTATTGAGCAATAACAGTGTATATAGGAATTCGTTTTTGAGTTGCTACCACAATGACAGCAAATAAACAAGAGAATAGTAATATAGCTATAAGAATAACAAAGCACACGCAAATTGTAAATAAGCATTTGATGAACGATATCTTGAGAACAATGCGGTACATCGTTTACAAAATAAACACTAACCCAGTTTGTAACTTCTCGTTCCTGGTTTTATAATGACAATGAGACAATAAATAACTGACAATCGTAGCTTTTAGCTCACCAATTTACGGCTACAATGGCGCATTCCATCCAGCTCGCCGTCGTCACTGTTGTCGACGCTAGTGCTAAAACTATCTTCATTGTCATCACTGAGACAAATCATTAACTATTCATGTTCACTGATGATACTTTCCATTGTCTGTGCTGCTCGAATAATTTTTTCGACGTGTCCGATCTTTTTCCTCCATGAAGCTGCAACCACAGTTGCAAGACCTTAAAGTAAAAGGATTTACACCTCTGTTATTGTAAAGAACTAGTTATTATTCCTTATGTAGGTCTTCACATTACTCCATACTAACTGATTGGGCTCGAAATGGCACTGATATGGCGGCAACATTTTTGCAGTATGATGCTGCTCCTTGGCGACTTCGCCTACTGCATGTGTAGGGGTCGTAGGCTTATTTTGTTTAACAAGTGAATACAACAGACGCTTCGCCATGCCCATAACTGCAGCACTATCTCGCACCTGTAACCACTGCACCCTTCATTGTAGTTGGGACTTTGTTCAGTATCATTGAATGACATGGAGTATTGTCCATTACAATTGTTATAGAGATAGAAAACTGTTTTAAAATGTTGCTGAGCCACTTGACGTATTGTCTGTGGTTCATATCTTCATGGTAATCCCCTGTCTTTTGGAACGAAAAACTAAGTGCTTTAGGAACAAAACCATTGGAAGATGGCATTGGTTAAAAATAGTCTTTGTTGCAATTTCATTTTTATTATTTTTCAATGACGCCTTTTCGCCTTATTTAGTCATCATCAGGTTATCTTTTCTAGATGGACGCGAGAGGCACCAAGATCTGCATAACGCGTTCCAGTTCACAGGAACGAGTAACAGTAAGTACTAGCAACTTCTCTACGGCAAGATAGTCTTCCCTGCTCTAGTACGCATAAATACACCTGCGAATTGCATGTCTGGAAAGAATCTAAGTCGGTGACAGAATAAGACACTTTTCTTTTCAGGAGTAGATAAATATACCTCATCTGATCCAGACGCCTCGGAATCACTGCAGTTCACGTCTACATCTTTCAACTTCTGCAGTACCACTCCCTTACTTAGTGATGTTCTTGCACTAATTGCGAGAGTTTCTGATGTGCATTGCACTACTTTACAGGCAGGAACTGAGAGCTGTCAATGAATACTTAAAGAAATCTTTTTCCTGCTTGTGAAAATCAATAGTTTTCTGCAGTAACTCCAGTGCCTGGCTGTTTAGCGGGACACCTCGACGCAATGGATTGTCATTAGGCGAACGAACTCTTTTTCTGTGGCATCTGCCGCATAAATTTTTTTTTCCCAATCACAGTGCAACGCAAACACACAATAGAAGTCAACCAAATGGTTCAAATGGCTCTGAGCACTATGGGACTTAACATCTGAGGTCATCAGTCCCCTAGAACTTAGAACTACTTAAAACTAACTAGCCTAAGGACATCACAAACATCCATGCCGGAGGCAGGATTCGAACCTGCGACCGTAGCGGTAGCGCGGTTCCAGACTGGAGCGCCTAGAACCACTCGGCCACACCGGCCGGCGAAGTCAACCACATCACACGTTGTTGATGTACACACAAAGCAAAGCCGACAACTCGGGAGCTTAGACGTCACGACCGGAAGCGATTACAGCACTGGGATTGGTTCGCAGCCCTGCCTAGCGCCCCACGCTTCTCGATCTTCACTTGTTACACTGCTACGTCATCTTAAAACACAAGCAAGTCCGAAATTTCAGCGGCCTGGATATAAGCGCCAAAGGTAGCCCTACGCCGTATTACACAAGCAGTGTACCAGAGGTTTGAGCAACCTATAATCCAAGTCCACTTCAATGAGTCTACCATTTGTGAGGGACGTGGAAGTAACCTCCAACGAGGTTCGTTGCAAACGGTGAATGAGCGGCTAATAACCCACTGCAGGAGCAGTATCGAAAGGCGAAGAACACTTGCCTCAAACGTAATGTCTAGCTGAATTTTATAGAACAGCTAGATATCGACAGTCATTGCTCAAACATCAGCTACAGATCTCCGTGGTTCTAGGCGCTACAGTCTGGAACCGCGCTACCACTACGGTCGCAGATTCGAATCCTACCTCGGGCATGGATGTGTGTGATGTCCTTAGGTTAGTTAGGTTTAAGTAGTTCTAAGTTCTAGGGGACTGATGACCTCAGAAGTTAAGTCCCGTAGTGCTCAGAGCCATTTTTGCACAGATCTACGTGGAGGAGTATGATCGGTGACAGGACGGCCACACCAACCCACTCCAGTTCCGGCGTCCCAGCGCCAGTACGCTTCACGGTGGAGAGCAGGCGCATCGGTTCGCTACGTCACTGCGCCCGCGTCGTGTTTACGCCGCCGACTGTTATCTGGCAGTCGCAAAAAGCCTTGCAAGACAACAGCCTCCGTGTCTTTTGTCGTCTCGTGCCCCGCTCCCCCCCCCCCCCCCCCCCAGGCAAATGTCACTTACAAGCGACGCTCCTGCCGGTAGCTTCCTCTTTCAACGTGCCCTTTTACGTTGGAGCGGCTTGAGAAAACCTCTCAAGGCTGACGCGTTAATGAGCAGGCCGAAGTTTCACTGTGTCTCCGGCACTTAAGGGTTAATTCACCTGAGTCACCCTGTACGTAAGCGATTTACACAAGACTTTTTTTTTTGGAAAAACTAATGAAGCAATCAACTTAAATTTTTTTCAGTTTGATTATTGATTCTTGGACAATATTGTTTGATTTTTCAAAGAAATTTAGTCATCATTATGCCCATTGTCCAAGTAGTAAGAGTTGCTCGGCCCAAAATGTGTGTCCTGCAATCTGAAAATCTTATCTGAAACCAAAAAACAAACAATTTCCTTAATCTATAGTATATTCCGCACGGTGTAATAGCACAGTTTTTTTTAAATTTGACAAAATAAAAAAATGGCGAATGCTTGACGCAAATATGTAGTTTTCTCGTGTGTTTCTGCTCACTTTTTTGCAATAACGAATGAATAAATAAAAATAAATAGCCTATTACCCCTAACGGACACCCAAATTTCAGGAAGATATCGTTATTAGTGTGCCCGATTTCCATTCCGCAACTTGAGATACACTGTTCTTCGTGATGATGGAATGGATTGTGGGCACGCTAATAACGATGTGTTGCTGACATTTGGCTGCGTTACTCGTCAGGCATGTCCTCAAGGAGTGATAGACTATCAACAACACATGAAAAACTACGTCTCTGTTTCAAACGTTCGCCGTTTTATTCTTTTGTCAAATTTCAAAGAAACTGTGCAATTGCTGACACACGTCATTTTGGACAGACCAGCTCTTAACACCTCAGATTGGGGTTAATGATGACGGATTTTCTTTAAAAAACCAGTAAATATTGTCAAACCATCGCTAAATAATGCACAAGAAGATTTACATTGACTGCTTCATAAGATAAAAAAGCTGTAGAAGTCGCTTATTTCATGGGCTGCCAGAGGAGAATCGAGGAGAATAGATCATGAAAAGGGATTCCGTTCTGTTGGAAGTTCGGCATTCGAGGTCATGTGGATGGCTAACACAGGGCTTCCAAATAGACATTTAACAATTTTTAACTTGTAACACTGAAAGGAACTTACTAATTTAAATTTAAGTTGTAGTGAACTTTCAACACGTACACTACTGGCCATTAAACTTGCTACACCACGTGCTACAGGTGCGAAATTTAACCGACAGGAAGAAGATGCAGTGCTATGCAAATGATTAGCTTTACAGAGCATTCACACAAGGCTGGCGCCGGTGGCGACACCTACAACGTGCTGACATGAGGAAAGTTTGCAACCGATTTCTCACACACAAATAGCAGTTGACCGGCGTTGCCTGGTCAAACGTTGTTGTGATGCCTCGCGTAAGGAGGAGAAATGCGTGCCATCACGTTTCCGACTTTGATAAAGGTCGGATTGTAGCCTATCGCGATTGCGGTTTATTGTATCGCGACATTGCTGCTCGCGTCGGTCGAGATCCAATGACTGTTAGCAGAAAATTAAATCGGTGGGTTCAGGAGGGTAATTCAGAACGCCGTTCTAGATTCCAACGACCTCGTATCACTAGCAGTCAATATGATAGGCATCTTATCCGCGTGGCTGTAACGGATCGTGTAGCCACGTCTCGATCACTGAGTCAACAGATGGGGACGTTTGCAAGACAACAACCATCTGTACACAACAGTTCGACGACGTTTGCAGCAGCGAGGACTATCAGCTCGGAGACCATGGTTGCAGTTACCCTTGTCGCTGCATCACAGACAGGAGCGCCTGCGATGGTGTACTCAACGACGAACCTGGGTGCACGAATGGCAAAACGTCATTTTTTCTGATGAATCCAGGTTCTGTTTACAGCATCATGATGGTCGCATCCGTGTTTGGCGACATCGCGGTGTACGCACATTGGAAGCGTGAATTCGTCATAGCCATACTGGCGTATCACCCGGCGTGATGGTATGGGGTGCCATTGGTTACACGTCTCGGTCACCTCATGTTCGCATTGACGGCACTTTGAACAGTGGACGTTACATTTCAGATGTGTTACGACCCGTGGCTCTACACTTCATTCGATACCTGCGAAACCCTACATTTCAGCAGCATAATGCACGACCGCATGTTGCAGGTCCTGTACGGGCCTTTCTGGATACAGATAATGTCCGACTGCTGCCCTGGCCAGCACATTCTCCAGATCTCTCACCAACTGAAAACGTCTGGTCAATGGCGGCCGAGCAACTGGCTCGTCGCAATACGCCAGTCACTACTCTTGATGAACTGTGGTATCGTGTTGAAGCTGCATTGGCAGCTGTACGTATACACGCCATGCAAGCTGTCTGACTCAATGCCGAGGCATATCAAGGCCGTTATTACGGCCAGAGGTGATTGTTCTGGGTACTGGTTTCTCAGGATCTTTTTTTTTTTTTTGGTCATCAGTCTACTGACTGGTTTGATGCGGCCTGCCACGAATTCCTTTCCTGTGCTAACCTCTTCATCTCAGAGTAGCACTTGCAACCTACGTCCTCAATTATTTGCTTGACGTATTCCAATCTCTGTCTTCCTCTACAGTTTTTGCCCTCTACAGCTCCCTCTATTACCATGGAAGTCATTCCCTCATGTCTCAGCAGATGTCCTATCATCCTGTCCCTTCTCCTTATCAGTGTTTTCCACATATTCCTTTCCTCTCCGATTCTGCGTAGAACCTCCTCAATCCTTACTTTATCAGTCCACCTAATTTTTAACATTCGTCTATAGCACCACATCTGAAATGCTTCGATTCTCTTCTGTTCCGGTTTTCCCACAGTCCATGTTTCACTACCATTCAATGCTGTACTCCAGACGTACATCCTGAGAAATTTCTACCTCAAATTAAGGCCGGTATTTGATATTAGTAGACTTCTCTTGGCCAGAAATGCTTTTTTTGCCATAGCGAGTCTGCTTTTGATGACCTCCTTGCTCCGTCCGTCATTGGTTATTTTACTGCCTAGGTAGCAGAATTCCTTAACTTCATTGACTTCGTGACCATCAATCCTGATGTAAAGTTTCTCGCTGTTCTCATTTCTACTACTTCTCACTACCTTCGTCTTTCTCCGATTTACTCTCAAACCATACTGTGTACTCATTAGACTCTACATTCCGTTCAGCAGATCATTTAATTGTTCTTCACTTTCACTCAGGATAGCAATGTCATCAGCGAAACGTATCATTGATATCCTTTCACCTTGTATTTTAATTCCACTTCTGAACCTTTCTTTTATTTCCATCATTGCTTCCTCGATGTACAGATTGAAGAGTAGGGGCGAAAGGCTACAGCCTTGTCTTACACCCTTCTTAATACGAGCACTTCATTCTTGATCGTCCACTCTTACTATTCCCTCTTGGTTGTTGTACGTATTGTATATGACCCGTCTCTCCCTATAGCTTACCCCTACTTTTTTCAGAATCTCGAACAGCTTGCACCATTTTATCTATCTACATCTACATCCATACTCCGCAAGCCACCTGTGTGGCGGATGGTACCTTGAGTACCTCTATCGGTTCTTCCTTCTATTCCAGTCTCGTATTGTTCGTGGAAAGAAGGATTGTCGGTATGCCTCTGTGTGGGCTCTAATCTCTCTGATTTTGTCCTCATGGTCTCTTCGCGAGATATACGTAGGAGGGAGCAATATACTGCTTGACTCTTCAGTGAAGGTATGTTCTCGAAACTTTAACAAAAGCCCGTACCGAGCTACTGAGCGTCTCTCCTGCAGAGTCTTCCACTGGAGTTTATCTACCATCTCCGTAACGCTTTCGCGATTACTAAATGATCCTGTAACGAAGCGCGCTGCTCTGCGTTGGATCTTCTCTATATCTTCTATCAACCCTATCTTGTACGGATCCCACACTGCTGAGCAGTATTCAAGCAGTGGGCGAACAAGCGTACTGTAACCTACTTCCTTTGTTTTCGGATTTCATTTCCTTAGGATTCTTCCAATGAATCTCAGTCTGGCATCTGCTTTGCCGACGATCGACATTATATGATCATTCCATTTTAAATCACTCCTAATGCGTACTCCCAGATAATTTATGGAATTAACTGCTTCCAGTTGCTGACCTGCTATTTTGTAGCTAAATGATAAAGGATCTATCTTTCTGTGTATTCGCAGCACATTACACTTTACATTGAGATTCAATTGCCATTCCCTCCACCATGCGTCAATTCGCTGCAGATCCTCCTGCATTTCAGTACAATTTTCCATTGTTACAACCGCTCGATTAACCACAGCATCATCTGCAAAAAGCTTCAGTGAACTTCCGATGTCATCCACCAGGTCATTTATGTAAATTGTGAATAGCAACGGTCCTATGACACTGCCCTGCGGCACACCCGAAATCGCTCTTGCTTCGGAAGACTTCTCTCCATTGAGAATGACATGCTGCATCCTGTTATCTAGGAACTCCTCAATCCAATATATTGTCGAACGCTTTTTCCAGGTCGACAAATCCTATGAAAGTGTCTTGATTTTTCTTTAGCCTTGCTTCCATTATTAGCCGTAACGTCAGAATTGCCTCTCTCGTCCCTTTACTTTCCCTAAAGCCAAACTGATGGTCACCTAGCGCATTCTCAATTTTCTTTTCCATTCTTCTGTATATTATTCTTGTAAGCAGCTTCGATGCATGAGCTGTTAAGCTGATTGTGCGATAATTCTCGCACTTGTCAGCTCTTGCCGTCTTCGGAATTGTGTGGACGATGCTTTTCCGAAAGTTAGATGGTATATCGCCAGACTCATATATTCTACACACCAACGTGAATAGTCGTTTTGTTGCCACTTCCCCCAATGATTTTAGAAATTCTGATGGAATGTTATCTATCCCTTCTGCCTTATTTGACCGTAAGTCCTCCAAAGCTCTTTTAAATTCCGATTCTAATACTGGATCCCCTATCTCTTCTAAATCGACTCCTGTTTCTTCTTCTATCACATCAGACAAATCTTCACCCTCATAGAGGCTTTCAATGTATTCTTTCCACCTATCTGCTCTCTCCTCTGAATTTAACAGTGGAATTCCCGTTGCACTCTTAATGTTGCCACCGTTGCTTTTAATGTCACCAAAGGTTGTTTTGACTTTCCTGTATGCTGAGTCTGTCCTTCCGACAATCATATCTTTTTCGATGTCTTCACATTTTTCCTGCAGCCATTTCGTCTTAGCTTCCCTGCACTTCCTATTTATTTCATTCCTCAACGACTTGTATTTCTGTATTCCTGATTTTCCCGGAACATGTTTGTACTTCCTCCTTTCATCAATCAACTGAAGTATTTCTTTTGTGACCCATGGTTTCTTCGCAACTACCTTCTTTGTACCTATGTTTTCCATCCCAACTTCTGTGATGGCCCTTTTTAGACATGTCCATTCCTCTTCAACTGTACTGCCTACCGCGGTATTCCTTATTGCTGTATCTATAGCGTTAGAAAACTTCAAACGTATCTCGTCATTCCTTAGTACTTCCGTCTCCCACTTCTTTCCGTATTGATTCTTCCTGTCTAATGTCTTGAACTTCAGCCTACTCTTCATCACTACTATATTGTGATCTGAGTCTATATCTGCTCCTGGGTACGTCTTACAATCCAGTATCTGATTTCGGAAACTCTGTCTGACCATGATGTAATCTAACTGAAATCTTCCCGTATCTCCCGGCCTTTTCCAAGTATACCTCCTCCTCTTGTGATTCTTGAACAGAGTATTCGCTATTACTAGCTGAAACTTGTTACAGAACTCAATTAGTCTTTCTCCTCTTTCATTCCTTGTCCCAAACCCACATTCTCATGTAACCTTTTCTTCTATTCCTTCCCCTACAACTGCATTACAGTCGCCCATGACTATTAGATTTTCGTCCCCCTTTACATACTGCTTTACCCTTTCAATATCCTCACACACTCTCTCTATCTGTTCATCTTCAGCTTGCGACGTCGGCATGTATACCTGAACTATCGTTGTCGGTGTTGGTCTGCTGTCGATTCTGATTAGAACAACCCGGTCACTGAACTGTTCACAGTAAGACACCCTCTGCCCTACCTTCCTATTCATAACGAATCCTACACCTGTTATACCATTTTCTGCTGCTGTTGATATTACCCGATACTCATCTGACGAGAAATGCTTGCCTTCCTTCCACTTCACTTCACTGACCCCTACTATATCTAGACTGAGCCTTTGCATTTCCCTTTTCAGATTTTCTAGTTTCCCTACCACATTCAAGCTTCTGACATTCCACGCCCCGACTCGTAGAACGTTATCCTTTCGTAGATTATTCAATCTTTTTCTCATGGTAACCTCCCCCTTGGCAGTCCCCTCCCTGAGATCCGAATGGGGGACTATTCCGGAATCTTTTGCCAATGGAGAGATCATCATGACACTTCTTCAATTACAGGCCACATGTCCTGTGGATACACGTTACGTGTCTTTAGTGCAGTTGTTTCCATTGCCTTCTGCATCCTCATGTCGTTGATCATTGCTGATTCTTCCGCCTTTAGGGGCAATTTCCCACCCCTAGGACAAGAGTGTGCCCTGAACCTCTATCCGCTCCTCCGCCCTCTTTGACAAGGCCGTTGGCAGAATGAGGCTGACTTCTTATGCCGGAAGTCTTCGGCCGCCAATCCTGGTTATTTATCAAAATTTAGGCAATGGCGGGGATCGAACGCTGGGACCGAAGACGTTTTGATTATGAATCAAAGACGCTACACCTAGACCACTTTTTTTTAAATTTTTTTTTTTGAACAATATTAAGAAATGAAAAGTCTTCTTGAGGTTTCTTTATTTTGTTTTTTTTATTTTTATTTTTTTTATTTATTTTAACATTTGCGCCAATTTGTAATAAGAAACAATGAACAAAGTGTATATCATTGCTAGGCTGCCGTAGCGCAATATAAGAAATGAAATGTCTTCTTGAGGTGTTTTTCTTTTTTTTTTTTTTTTTTTTGGCCAAGTAGTAAACAGAAATTGTTATGGTGCACAAAAGACTATCACTTCATAATTGAAGGAAGGTTGCTCCGCTCGCGAGAGAAGGGAAATGTGAAAGCGAAAATGGGAAAGAAGAAATGCCTTCTGCATTGGTGAACATCTGAATAGTATCGTAAAATTGCGGCAAGTGCTAAAGTCCCAGGAAGCAAATGGGAGTCATACATACAGGTCACTGGCAACCTCTGCGATCCGAAAGATTGTATTTGAAGCATTTAACCCTTAATTATGATGTTCAGCATATTTCCAAATATCCTCCTGTAGTCACAGTGTTGTCTCATTTTAAAGTGTTCAATTTCTATGTAAGAATAATAGTCGAGGAAAGTAGCATGCCTATTCTGCATAATAAACGATGCTGTGTGGCCCATGATCCACGTTACAGCGTTGTTTTTTGCTTGTGGATATCTCAGTTTTTGTGGCTGAATGATCTCTAAAAGATCTACACCACAGGGCGTCGTACGGTCTATCACCGACAATCGTTGACGAAGAAATGTAGTAATTTCTTCTGCATGTCCGCACGTGAACCTATGAAGAAGCGTATCGACCCTTCCGCATGCGTCACAGTTGGGCGTTGGATGAAGGCCAATTTTATGTAGCTTTTCATTCGTTGCTACTTTATCGTTGACTGTTAGATACCAGTCGGCTATGACGCGTGACGGTAACACGTCGCTGTGCACATTCCGCCATACTATACTCCAATGTGTATGTGGATGTTTTTCTTCGAGACGATTCCTGTGGTTTGTTGTCGTGAGAAGGCCATGAAGCTTCCTGTTCGTCAGGCTTCCGTTATCGACGATGTTGTGTAGAATGTAGCTCATTTCCATGTAATACAGTCGCACATGTCGGTAAGAAAGTGGAATGCCGGCAATATTAACGGGTGGGTCAAAGCTATGAGGCTTCCACCGCTGAATGAGGTTTGTGATGATACTGGTCCTCCGGGTACGGAACTCCTTCCTGATGCGATTTAGGAGCAGGGTGACACATTTTTTGTGTACTTTAATGAGGTTAAGGCCACCTTTGAACGAAGGTAAGGTTAAGGTATCGAATTGAACTTTGAAAATGTGCCCCCTAAAAAGAAACCAACATAACGCTTGTTGTATACTCTTGGCTAGATGGTCGGAGATTGGAAGAATTTGCGCCAAATAAGTCATCTTGCTCGTAATGGCGATCTCGATGGTCTTAACTTTCTGTAGTATGTCCAAGTCACGGTCGGAGTGAAGTATCAAAGCAGCACGTAATTTATTAAGCATGTGTGACCAGTTCTTCGTCAGGAATTTGTCTGGTTTGGCCTCAAAAGTAACACCGAGGGTTGTGTGAGAATCCTTGACCTTGCACCAGGTAACATGGGATATGTCTCCGATACCGCCACCGATCTGCAAAGCTGTGGTTTTAGTTCTATTGAGTATTGCTCCTGAAAGAAACGTGAATTTCTGTAAAAGAGTTTCCGCTGACAGAAGTTGTTGCGATGATGACACAGTTACGCATACATCGTCAGCATACGCAATGCATGGGATAGTGACAGACTGGACGCTAAGTCCGATCCCGCTATGCGCCAAGTTGTTCAGTAGCGGCTCCACTGCAATGGCGTACAAAATCATTGACAGAGGACATCCTTGGCGGACGGATTGCTCAATGGAAACTTCTTTTGTAAAATGGCCATTAATGAGAATCCGTGAAGAGGCGTTTGTAGTATGTTTGCGAATTAATTCTATGAGATGAAGTCCAAAACCTAGTTTCTTCATGCTTTTAAAGAGGAAGTCATGACGTACACGGTCATAAGCCTTCTCAAAATCTAGAAAGATCAGAGCGCCCTGTCCTTTGGTTTCAGCATACGAACAGATGATGTCCCTCAAATCGCAGGCTGCTGAGATTGCACTTCGGCCTTGCACTGCACTGTACTGGTAACTGCCCAAAACCTTGTACATAACGGTTTGCATCCTTAGCTTAATCGATCTGGTGATGATTTTTAAATCGGCATTCAGGAGTGTGATGGGTCGCATGTTTTCGACCTTCCTGCTGTTCCCTTTTTTCGGTAAGGGCAGGATGATACCTTCCGTAAATGCCTTGGGTATAACTTCCAGGTGCCAGAGTTCATTCGCGATCTCGAGGAGTGTCGGACCGAGGAGGTTCCAGTAACGCTGGTAAAACTCAGCGCTGAGACCGTCGGGTCCTGGTGACTTCCCTTTCTTTGCACTGTGGACTGCCAGTCGGATTTCGTCCTCTGTGAAAAGAGATTCCAGATTTGCAGTATCCTGTTGCGACAAGCGACAGCTCAAGGTCCTAAGAAAATCGTCGCACGAGTGTTCATCAACGGCTTGCTTCTTGTAAAGTTGACTATAATAGTCGTAGGCGTGCGAGATGATGTCACGTTGCTTCGTGATGGCATTCTCAGCGTCATCAACAACGGCTTCAATCAACATGGCTTTACACCGTTTCGTCGTTCTCAGGCTGTGGTACAGAGAGGCCCGTTCTTCGGCGGCAACGTCCTTGGGGTGGGCTCGCACGATGATGCCTTGCATTCGTTGGCGTTGTATCGCCGTGATTTTCGCTTTATATCGTTTGATCTTTATGTCGATGTTGCCAGAAGGATTGTTAGCGCGACTGTACAGTTCTCTCAAACAGCGATAATAAAACTCAATAGTCTGTTTCTGCCAAAAGCTTTTTTGTCGGGCGTAACTCATGAGGGTGAGGCGTAATTTAGGCTTAGCACACTGAGTCCACCACTGGAGAGCGCTATCGTAACGACGTCGTTGCCGCTGGAGCTGTTGCCACGTCATATTCACCTCCTCTTCAAGTTGGGCATCCTGCAGAAGGCTGACATTCAATTTCCAGTAGCCTTTCCCGCGGTATATTTGCTGGCGGTGTAGGTTAAGGTAACACTGATACGCACAATGCTCGGAGATGTTGACAGGAGCTATGTCACAGTTCACAGCGTGTCGCTGGAGGGCGTCGGACACATAGATCCTATCCAACCGACTGGCAGAATGACTAGTTACGAAAGTGTACGCTACACGTTCACCGTGCAGTTGTTGCCATGTATCGTGAAGACGCATGCCATGAATTAAATGTTCAAGTTCGATACATCTGTTCGTGTGAGGAGTTTGGTCTCTGTCGTTAAGCACACAATTGAAGTCACCACCGAGGATGAGATGTGCACGATAAGCGCTAAGAAGAATAGGAACCTCGTTTTTATAAAATGTTGAGCGATCTCTCTTATGAGTGCTACCTGAGGGAGCATACACGTTAACAATCTGCACACCATTCACTCGAAGAGAAATGCCACGACCACTAGGCAGCCTCTGCACATCCGTAAATGGTATACCGTCGCGCAGAAGTATGGCAGTGCCTACAGCATCCTGGAGATTGATGTTATCAATGAGAACGTAACCGGGCACTTCTAAGACTGTGATTACCTCCTGTAGGAGGGCAATGTCAACGCTGGTACCATACAAGAAATCAGTTAGCGAACGGAGTTTCACCGCACTTTGAATTCTATTGACGTTAAGTGTGGTAACGTTGTAGGTTTGGCTATCGCACATGATGGTTCAGAGGACAATGAGCTCTGTGTTGGATCGTCTTTCTCGACGTCTTTGAATCAAACTCGTTGGGAACGTCTGGAGTACTCAGAGAGTGGAAATGTCGCAGTGCGATGGTCATGCTCGAGAGCAGCTACTGCTGCATCTCCTCGTCCTTCTGCCACCACGGCTCATTGCTGTCGGGGTGCTTCGCGGTGCGCGCGCCGCCCTGCCCGCCACCGCCGGCTGAGTCTGTCAACGTGGTCGCATCCGCCTGACCACCACGCGGGGCTGCGACTGACGTCAGCGAGTTCCTGCGGGAGCGCTGCTGCAGCTGCTCGCTGCTCTGCTCGCTCTTCCTCTTAGCCGTTACGGTGCTCTGTTCCCTCTCAGCGCTCAGTAGTGCCTTCAGGTGTTTGGTCTGTTCACGAATGCGTTCTTGCCTCGCGGTGTCCTCGCAGCGCACGGAGCAAGAAGATTGAGGTTCAGTCTCGCTGCCACTTTCTGACATGTGTACGGGTCTCAAATCATCTGACTTTTCCTCTTTGCTACTATTCCCTTTGCTTCTCCTTCGGCGGCCTTTCTTCGTGTCTGCTGCAGTCTCTACCGATAGGGGCGGTTCAGGCAAACTGATCTGCACCCGCTCCTGTATCTCACACGGTTTAGTTTCAGAGGTGGCTGGCGCATCGTTGTTATCCAGCGGTAACTGCCCCGGCGAGGATGACGGTGCCGGATCGACGTCCGTCCTACCGCAAATGTCTTGGGCACTGCATTCCACCTGAACTGGCATCTCCGCCTCGCTAACACGTTCCGGTTGCCGAGGTGGTGGTACCGTCCCCGCGACTACCTCACTCAATAGCGGAACAAACTTTTCACTACCGTCTGCAGGAAGTTGAAATGGACGTCGACGTGTACAGTTCATCCGCAGATGTTCTGTTGAATGGCAGATCGAACAGGTAGGGGGTTGTCCAATGTAAGTTACCTGTGCACGACAGCCGCCAATGGTAACATACGAAGGTATATGCTTTTTTAAGTCCACACGTACACTTCGCACCCCGCTGTTAACTTGGTAGCGATATGCACTCGACCATTTTTCATTGGTAACTGACAAAACAGCGCCGTACAGTGACAGAGAACGTGCTATCAGGTCATTAGGGCACTCAGGTGGCACATTAAATACCCTGACGGTTCTCACTCCGTATCCCGAAGGCACGATTTGGACATTGCTAATACTGCCATCATTATGACGAAATGGTCTCACACCAGCATGCTCCTCAACGAATTTCTCATAAGAGTCACTCGAAATAAATTTGATAAATAACGAGTACTGCACAAAGTCCAACTGGAACGTGTCGACTATATCTTCCGGCAATTTCAGATCCTCAAAAATCCACTCATGGATTTCGAAAGCCGTCGGTCGCAAGGCAGCACGATCGAAAACACACTGAACGCTGTTCGCTCTGTTAATTGTCGACATCTTACTTACAACAGTGGTACAGAAACAAACGTTAACAGCGCTCGCACACGCTGCGCAGCTCTCCACCGCAGCACTGCTCGCGACGTAAACACTGGCCCGCGCTACCGCCCGTCACCGCGCGATGTGCACTGGCCGAGTGCCTGAGCACGACTGTGGCCACGGGTCTACGCACCCAAAGTGCGTGAAAATGTAATCACATGTCAGTTGTAGTATAATATATTTGGCCAAGGAATACCCGTTTATCACCTGCATTTCTTCTTGGTGTAGCAATTTTAATGGCCATTAGTGTATTTTACTTGCAATTACTTTACTAAATAAAAGCATTTAGACGACTGTATTTCATTTCTCGAATAATTGTTAGCGATGTCTAGAGTTTTCATTTGTGATGTTTACCGTTTGCAAGCGTACTGGGATATCGCTGCCTTCCCCGCACGAATGTCGATAGTCTCCTACCGGGAGAAGGCAGGACGCGATTGTCAGGTGTCGTGGTTCAGCTTCCGTACTGCGTCCAACGTCAAGCGCCGACGTCGCGGCTTACAAAACGAAAATTGCGGTATTATTCGTAATTAAAGCTTTTACCACCGAAGTTATGTATTTTACATCAGCGTCGACCGCACGGAATCAGTACGTTAACTGAGATGTGAAAATTTGGAAGCCGGGAGTCGTATCCAAAAGTCAACAACCAACCGTCTCGCGACGGTTGCGGGACGTTGAGTGTGGTCTTGATCAAAAGTAAGTGGCTACTCTAAATGAAAGGGAGACATATAATTAGCTGACTTAATTTTATGAACGGTGATACTTTTCCTTCCGATCTCGTGCCGCAAAATCGTAGTCAACCGCATCGTGAACGATCACGCGTATGCTCGTGAAAAAACGATAGTTAACACAGGTAGCACGCTTTAATGTTAATTGCAAGAACTGTGCCACCTGTCAGATCTTATAACAGCCTACTTCAACACTGAATCTTACGTGATTGTGGTCCAATTAATTACCTGCGTGATTAACACTTCGACAACGGACTTCAGACTGCAGTGTTGATTGCCAGTTGACGACTACGTCGATTGTATGATAATATTAGATGTGAACAGTGCAGCCCAAAATTGAAGAGCTTAATTAACAGAGTATGTGTGACCTAACTAGATAACGTTGGACCTCATTGTGTTACTGCACTTCCAAAAAATGGTTCAAATGGCTCTGAGCACTATGCGACTTAACTTCTGAAATCATCAGTCCCCTAGAACTTAGAACTACTTAAACGTAACACATCCATGCCCGAGGCAGGATTCGAACCTGCGACCGTAGCGGTCGAGGGGTTCCAGATCTGTAGCGCCTAGAGCCGCTCGGCCACACCGGTCGGCTAATGCACTTCCAACGTGTTACCATTAACAAGTATTGCCTTGCTGGATAAAGTTGGAATCATTGTGTGAATGCGCCCCGACATGTTCATCATCATCATCATCATTTAAGACTGATTATGCCTTTCAGCGTTCAGTCTGGAGCATAGTCCCCCTTATAAAATTCCTCCATGATCCCCTATTCAGTGCTAACATTGGTGCCTCTTCTGATGTTAAGCCTATCACTTCAAAATCATTCTTAACCGAATCCAGGTACCTTCTCCTTGGTCTGCCCCGACTCCTCCTACCCTCTACTGCTGAACCCATGAGTTTGTTGGGTAACCTAGCTTCTCCCATGCATGTAACATGACCCCACCATCTAAGCCTATTCGCCCTGACTGCTACATCTATAGAGTTCATTCCCAGTTTTTCTTTGAGTTCCTCATTGTGGACACCCTCCTGCCGTTGTTCCCATCTAATAGTACCTGCAATCATCCTAGCTATTTTCATATCCGTAACCTCAACCTTCTTGATAAGGTAACCTGAATCCACCCAGCTTTCGCTCCCATACAACAAAGTTGGTCGAAAGACTGAACGGTGCACAGATAACTTAGTCTTGGTACTGACTTCCTTCTTGCAGAAGAGAGTAGATCGTAGCTGAGCGCTCATTGCATTAGCTTTGCTACACCTCGCTTCCAGTTCTTTCACTACGTTGCCATCCTGTGAGAATATGCATCCTAAGTACTTGAAACCGTCCACCTGTTCCAACTTTGTTTCTCCTATTTGGCACTCAATTCGTTTATATCTCTTTCCCACTGACATTACTTTCGTTTTGGAGATGTTAATCTTCGTACCATAGTCCTTACATTTCTGATCTAGCTCTGAAATATTACTTTGCAAACTTTCAGTCGAATCTGCCATCACAACTAAGTCATCCGCATATTCAAGACTGCTTATTTTGTGTTCACATATCTTAATCTCACCCAGCCAGTCTATTGTTTTCAACATATGATCCATAAATAATATGAAGAACAGTGGAGACAGGTTGCAGCCTTGTCTTACCCCTGAAACTAGTCTGAACCATGAACTCAATTTACCGCCAACTCTAACTGCTGCCTGACTATCCATGTAAAGACCTTTAATTGCTTGCAAAAGTTTGCCTCCTATTCCATAATCTCGTAGAACAGAGAATAACTTCCTCCTAGGAACCCGGTCATATGTCTTTTCTAGATCTATAAAGCATAGATACAATTCCCCAACATGTTACCATTAATAAATATTTCAGGAATGAAATGGTTGCCGGTAGACTTGCAGACGAACGACCTCACTGTTATCACGAACAAATAAATACTTCAGGATTGAAATGATGGACGATAGCAACTCAAAAGAGCAACTGCCGTGGGTATACGGGTATGTTGGATATAAGTACGCATCTGCGCAGTTTCCCGTCCACGTTTTTGTGTTTTTACGTAACTTAACACAGCATGGGTAGATCACATAACTAATGAGGAGGTATTGAATAGAATTGGGGGGAAGAGAAATTTGTGGCACAACTTGACCAGAAGAAGGGATCGGTTGATAGGACATGTTCTGAGACATCAAGGGATCACCAGTTTAGTATTGGAGGGCAGGGTGGAGGGTAAAAATAGTAGAGGGACACCAAGAGATGAATACACTAAGCAGATGCAGAAGGATGTAGGTTTCAGTAGGTACTGGGAGATGAAGAAGCTTGCACAGGGTAGAGTAGCATGGAGAGCTGCATCAAACCAGTCTCTGGACTGAAGACCACAGCAAAAACAACAATACAGCATTCGCATGAGAGAGAAAAAACTTAACTCCTGAGTGTGTCCCATGGCAACGTGCGTTCTCGGACTCGTAATCTTCGGTGAAGCAGTGGCGATTTATTAATTTAAAAACTGTGTGTGACTTGAAATAGATACGAACAGTAGCGTGGTTGTTGTTTGGCATCCGAGAGACTATGCGCGGAACGGTGCAGTGAAGTTCGGAATATAGTGATATCACATGCCACAGCGATGTGCAAGGTATCTATCTATGTTGAGAAGTGATCCCACTGCTTCCTGCTTCGTCATCTTGTAGGCCTGTACGTGGTGTCCCACGAGGAATGGTCAGTATTCAGGGCTATGATAGGAACGATCATCGCAACCAAAAAGTTTCAGTAAACCAAAGGTTTAGACACAATGAAATTTACCAAATATGATTATCACCAGTAAGCGTTTGAGAGTAAAATTACGTAATCTTAACGGCGTAGGCATTTTAATAAAATTAAAAAAAGGCACTTAAAATCTTTTAGCAGCACGTGAAATAATTTACATATACTCACTAACACCCAGCTGCACCATAACTAGGCACATCCAGTGATGTTTAAATTAATTTAAAGAATGTTTTAAGAGTATACTTAGAAAATGCAACGAACAGAAGCCAGAAAGAATAAATTTTTCTAGCAAGTACTCTGAGTACAAAGGCAACGCCACAGGGAAGGCGGCAGTTTGGGCGTGTGCTGGCAACGTTACGCGAACTCAGGAGGTATCACGTGTGCTCATGTGGAGAAGAAGCGAGGCGTGACAAGTTGCATACACCTCAAGGACGCTGAACGAGGCAGAAAGAGGGTACGGTACGATTGAGAGGGAGAGGTTGGCCATTTGTTGCGTAGTGAAATATTTTAAACCATATGTATTCGAAACAAAGTTCCTAATATGTACTGATCATAAACCACTAACAAGGGTAGGTGGTATACCAGATCTGTCATTCATATTTATGAAATTTTTGTTAAGGCTGGAGGAATATGACTATCAGATCCTGTATGAGAGCGGCAAACAAAATAAAGGCGCCGACGCACCCTCGAGTGAGAGAGGTGAGGGTGGCTAGTGCACGACCGGAAGGTCAAGACACAGTGGAAACAGAAACCGTGGCACGGGTAAGCGACCTGCCGGCAGTCGACGACAGTGGAGCCGTTGGCGCATGCGAGCAGGTGGCAGTCGCGGCTGACAAGGAGACAGGACACAAACAGCTGGTCTGAGAACAGTAAAAGATATTGTTCAGGAATGCGAAAAGTGCATCAAGAGTATAGAAAAGTATATCCGAAAACAGGAGACAGTTGAGTAGGGGAAGGAGGGAAGAAATAAGTGCGACTGAGAAATCTGCGGTATTAAAACAGTTTGACGATTCTCCCACTGGAGGACACCAGGGCCTAGGAAGAATGTACGAGCGAATTATGAAGTACCGAGTATGGAATGGTATGAAGAGAGATATAGAAGAATATATCCAAAAATGTGAGAGTTGTCAAAAGAGTAATCTCAGTAGCAAACGCAATCAGATGTCTCTAGAGATTATGAAGATGCCTGAGCACGTTTTCGAAAGATGTGACATTGATACGATAGGTCCATTATACCAGAGGGGCAGAGGACACAAGTATGTCCTTACTTTTCAGGATGCGCTGACAATGTTTACGGCAGCTGAAACCACTGTAAAGCAAAATGCCGATTCAGTAGCGAGGGCGCTAGTTAAGAACATTGTATTGAGATTTGGAATAAGAACACTACTGTTAAGTGAAACGAGAAGTAATTTACTGAGTGACACTATGAAAAGAGTATGTAAAGTACTGCGTATCGACAAGATAAAGGCAAGAAGTTACCATCCTCAAACAAACGGAGCGTTAGAGAGGTCTCATCGACCATTAAAAGAGATGTGACAGTATCTAAAACGAGCACAAACAAATTGAGACTGGTGGTTCCATTCGAATCTCACAGTTCATGCAAAAAGATTGAAGTAATTATTTCTAATTGCACATGTCAGCGTCATACTGCTCGTTGGGGTTGAGTACACTAGACAAGAACCGTAGACGCAAGTAACGAAGTTCCAACCGTTACCTGGACTGTATTATGACAGTATGAGTCGAGTGAAAATCTACAGTGTAATGTGGAAAATTGTGAGTTATTTTAGTTTAATGGTACTGAAAGAGAATTTTGGGTGCACTGAGGTTCTTGCGAGGCGAGTAATCGGATATCGTAAAGACAGGTTAGCATATTGAATATGATTGCAACAAAGTAGAACTCGTGTTAAAATGGCACGTAAGAAAAACAGAAAACGCACTGGGTCTGACTGGGCAATTGGCATGGCATGAATCCCGAAAAAAGAAAAAAAAAACGAGGAACCTTAAACTTCGTGGGCGAGATCAGTAAGATTCTGTTCGGAAAACTAGACCATGACGACGCCATCTACTTCAAGGCGATGACAGATGTCTTCCAAGGGGAACAGAAACAGCTACTCTGACTTTCGAAAGAGCAAGTGACAGAAGTTAAAACAACCTTGACTAGATTTAATCAAACGGTAAAATGGTTCAAATGGCTCTGAGCACTATGAGACTTAACATCTGAGGTCATCAGTCCCCTAGACTTAGAACTAAAACCTAACTAACCTAAGGTCATCACACACATCCATGCCCGAGACAGGATTCTAACTGCGGCCGTAGCGGCAGCGCGGTTCTGGACTGAAGATTCAAACAGTAAGCTCCATACCGAAAAATGAAGAAATTATCACTCATGGAATGAAGCAATGAAGCCGGCACATAGTAGATTTTAAGAACAACACTGATAAACAGTTACAGAGTACCGTTAACGAACAGCTGATTCAGCTGACGGGCATTTTCAACGAGCTAGAACGGGAACATGATACGTCAATATCAGGAATTACTAAAGCTCAGAAAGGTATTCCAGCGCAGCTAGAAACATCTTCAGTTAAGTGTTGAATGTCCCGCTAGTAGAGAACGACTTGTATAACCTCTAAAAAATATTACCGTTACCGTCAGAAGTGGATGGAATGAGACATTTATTTACGTATATTGCCCCAGAGAAAGAGTGACTGCTAATTGATGACGGGAAACGTTATTATGCGAGGTTAAATAACACGCACTTACAGCGTTAGTCGGTAGATCAGAGCCTCAGAATATACAAGCTGGTATTTACACTTTTGTTCACGTATCATCATTAGAAGCGTGAGGGCAATGTGCTACAGTCAGTACGAGAAGTTCCGAAGGATTGTGTGCAGAAGCTAATAATGTAAAACGGAAGTCTGTGGACACCGCTAAGTAATAATGAAAGGCTGTCTGTTGACCCCGTAGACGAAGGCATTGCCGTCATCACTTGTGACGGAAGTCCCACAGATGTCATGACTCGAGGCACAGGGAAGATAAAATTTTTAGGTAAATGTCGTGGGTCTACGGCTCAGATGGTGATACACTCAGCTGTGGCTGCTCCGTTCGGTCGCTGGGACTGGGAAGTACTGTACCATCCACCATACTCCTCAGACTAAGTCCTTGTGACTTTGATTTAATTCCCAAGATGAAGGAACCACTTCGTGACATTCGCTTCAGAACTGATCCAGTGATTCCACAGGCAGTAGACCACCCCATTTGTACCAACAACAAAACAGGCTCTGCTAACGGTATACTACGCCTTCCACAGGCTCTACACAACGCTGGTGACTACTTTGAAGGAGAGTAACGGGTGCAAATATGTAACTCTTTTGTATCGGTTGTGAATAAATAGTTGCCACAATTTAAGTTCCAACCCTCGTAATACGAATAAATGTCCCCAGTAGTGATATTATGCCGAATTTGTGTGCAAAACAATGGGTAACGACTGTTGTAGAAAAATTTGTGTTAAAAAAACTATCATAAATTAGTGCCAAGAAAGGGATACAGTCAGGTGCCGTCCTACGAGAAGCTCATCTGAAAACAGTGAAAAGATCACCCGTGACAGATCTCTAGTGCCTGCTAAACACGTTAGAAGTGAAGTTAGACGTGATGTTTATCAAAGCTTTAAGACAAAACGGACAAATGCTGAAGAATGATAACATTGGTAGAAAGTGCGAGAAACTAATGTATTCTTTTCCAAGTACTGAAATTGTAATAATGTTATGACTTGTATATCAATGTGTCAAGTGTAATTCATTATAAAGTTTATTGTAAAATCGTATATGCACCCATCCTACCAGAAAACAGAATCGGTAGGATAATACGAAATGTCTCACATTGTAAAATAAAATATACCTTTATTACAGGTATTAGAATGTGTAATAATGATATTAATTATGAAATGTAAAAATGTTTGATTTACATGTATTTCGGACGGTTGTAAAGCAGTTGTATGTCTTTTGAACATTATTGTAAAGGAAATCTGGATGTTTCCCCATTAATGGAATAAATTTTTTGGAAAACCTGGTATAAAAATTTGTAATCGCTGAGGACAGCGCTTACAGATTTTACCCTAAGGGGGGAAGGTGTTGCATAGTTAGAAAATGCAACGAACAGAAAGAATAAGTTCATCTACAAAGTACCTTGAGTACAAAGTGACACCACAGAGAGGGAGGTAGCTGCGAAGCGTGGCAAGGGGGGGGGGGCACAATATATAGCCACATACACATACGGGGCCTGAAAGGGCAGTGGCCAGAATCACCAACGTGGAAGAAGGGATGCAGCCTGCCGCACATATAAAGGGCGGGGATGGCATAGCCTGCAGGGGCACTACCATAGGGGGAAGCATAAGCGGCCAAAGACACTACTAGCTAGGGCATAACCACCCATGGCGAGCTGACATACACTCACAAGTGACAAAATCGGAAAGCCCCTGAAAATCAAGAACATTCACTGAATATGCCAGCTGCTATTAAAGCCGACCAACAGGCTACAGCAGGGAAGCCGACAAGCTTGTACACTAACGCACAAACAAACCACCAACAGTACCCTAGAATGTGAATCCGATATACGACCTAGTGGACACTAAACGACGATGAGCCCAACTCTTACAGGCAGGCTGAAGCTGACTGGGAAGCCAACACCAGTACCCGGCTGCAGCCTCCGGGTAGCACTGCTCCACAACGTCAAAGGTTTTCGCCTGCATGATATCCGCTACTAACAAAGCCTACCCTTGCATGAACTGCCGCAGGCAGAAAGAAAACCGCTACTGCTCTTACAACCCGACCCCACTCTCGCAGAGGCTTTTTCTCTTGGCTCTTGCCTTGGCACTATTTTTCCTCTGCCCTTCAAACCGCTACCCTCCGTTCAACTTTCGACCCAATCTATTTTCAGATGAGTGCATGTTAATTGTTAATCATAACCAGATGTACACAAACATCGCAGTACCCACATCCTGCAAGACCACACTTATTGATAATGTAGCATTATGCTGAGATGGCAGTAGACCTTCTGTTTTGGCCATCATGCCGGTTTGGGCGTGGATGAGAGTTCAATACAGACAGCATTCTACGAGAGACTTCTGCGTATGCCATGCTCGGGGCCTGGATTTGCAGAAATCACTCTGGCTTTTCTCGCACTCATACTTAGACACTTACCTTCCTCCATGGGATTTTGCAATCAGGAGTAGTGTACTGCCATTCAAATCATTATCAAATTCTTGCTAAGACGAGCAATTAAAGATTGCCGTTATTTAAGTCTTGTCTTTGTTCGAATATTCCTCTATCGAGTTCCATAACTCTTTCAAATGCCAGTTAGCCATCTCCAAGTTAGCTCAATGGACAGACCTTCCCCAGTCCCCAAAGCCAATGAGCATCCAGACCGCTCGTTGGACATGAAAACATGAACTTGGCCAAGTAGCCCAAATTAACTGGTTCTGGTACATACACAAGGCTATTATTACAAAAACAATAAAATTAACACAGGGATTAAGTACTCGCCTTCCTTCAGTACCACACAGTTTTAAAATAAAAGAATGGACAAGTAAAAATTCCTGGTATCTGGTGACGTAACAGAAAACTGCAATAAGTTAACACAATTTTCCTGCATTTGTAAGAAGTAGAAAATTTTTGCTCTCAAAACACGCACTACCAGGTTTAATAAGAGAATCCCATTAATGGCTTACAGAGGCTAGGCTGCGCTCCTCAAAGAACATACACTGCTGGCCACCGTAAATGCAACACCAAGAAAGACAAGAGGTAGCACAACAAGATTTATTTTGTAGATAACATGTTGACCAAGTATCAAATGATTACGTTTACAGACGTCTGTGACATGTGGTTCCTGCCAGAATCAGTAGCCAGAGTAGCCGCCATTGTTGGAGATCACCGCTGCCACACGTCTCGGCATTGAGTCAAAGAGACGTTGGATGTGTTCCTGGGGTACAGCAGCCCAAGCAGCTTCCACACGTTGCCAAAGATCATCTGGTGTGGCAGCTGGGGATGTAATCTGGGTCACTCGTTGAGCAACCATGGACCACATGTTTTCTATCGGCGAAAGATCCGGAGATCGAGCCGACCAGGGAAGCACTTTAATCTGGTTATTGACGAAGAACCTTTGGACAATGCGTGCCACGTGTGGTCGCGCATTATCCTGTTGAAATATGGCTGTGGCTTACCCTGAAGGTAAGGAAGGACAACTGGCTCCAGCACCTCGGATATGTAGCGCCGGCTACTTAAAGTACCGGCAATGCGTACTAGAGGCGTGCGAGAGTAATATCCAATACCGCCCCATACCATAATACCCGGTGCAAGACCAGTGTGGCGGTGCATAATGCAGCTGTCCAGCATCCTCTCTCCACGGTGTCTCCACACTCGAATCCGACCATCGTGGTGCTGCAGACAGAAGCGTGCCTCGTCAGTAAAGACAACGTCATTCCATTCTGCCGTCCACATCCGTCCGTCATCACACCATTGGCGACGGAGACGTCTGTGGTTCCGCGTCAATGGTAGACGAAGCAATGGACGTCTTGCGGACAGACCACTCTGCTGTAAACGGCGTCGAATGGTACGCGCAGACACTGGATGATGCGTTACAGACGCAATGTGCTGTGCTATGCTTCGGGATGTCACTGAGCGATCCGTCACTGCCATGCGCACAATTTGCCTATCAGCACGTGCAGTGGTGCACCGAGGTGAATGCGATCGACCACGTCGGTCCGTCGCACCCTCCTGCATCCAACAGTCACATATACGCATTACAGTTGTTTGGTTTCGTCCAACACGACTAGCGATTTCTCTGTATGATAATCCACAATCTCGGTAAGCCACTATCCTTCCTCTGTCGAACTCGGATACTTGATCAAACGATGTTCGCTGTTGTCTACGAGGCATAACTGATCGTCTTGTGAAACAACCACTAGGTAAAGACACGTGCCGAACGTACACTTGTCGAAATCGCCAAGCCTTAAATGGCGCTATGAGGTGGCGCCACAGGCGCGCGTGATGTGCGTCTGCGCTGAAATTCTAATCAGTTGCATATCTCATCGCTGCAAACCCATGGTGTAAATTTCACTTGATTCAGATGCTTCTTTCAGGGTGTTGCATTTACGGTGGCCAGCAGTGTAGATGGAGCGTTAAAAGTCACACCAAAACTTGACGCTGTCCTGAACGGCAAAATTTCCTGAATATAAAGTCGTATGCCCTTACTTGCTTCTCTCACCCAAAGTCGGACACAACAAACAGCAAGCAAGTAAGCTTCCCCACAGTGTAAAGTGTCAGGCAAATCCAACACCTTCCACGAAAACCCTGACATGATAAGCAAATCCAGCAGTATGTCTCATAGCTCCGAATAAATCGTGACATTAAATTACCCAAAGTAATACGATTAACGAGTGAGCAAATGGAATATCACAGACTAACACAAGAATGGCTAAATGCATGTCATAGCTTCCCACCGTGCACAAGAATGCCTAAATGCATGTCATACCTTCCCACCGTGAAACAGACGCAGTTCTGAGTGGAGAAACGAGAAGCCGAGAGCAGAATCGTGTAGGCTAGGAGGCCCTAGATAAGGGACGGACACCCACGTCGCCAGACGACCGCCAGAACCACCCCCCAGACCATGTTACAAGATAGAGCCCTCCAGAAGATCAGTATAGATCTTACGATAACACTAAAAGGGCCACACCAGTTGCAAGTTTTAGTGTGAGACTTTTTCGCGTCTCTGTTACGTTGCAAACGTTAAAAACATTGCCCCACCACGAAAAGTATAACGTTTCTCATTGGGTAGGCAGAATTTTGTAGGCGGAGCTTAAGGTTAACATTGAGACACTGATTGGTCAGTTGAAAACACAGCCAGATAGCTTTTTTTAAACGAACTTCGGTAAATTGTAGTAAGGAGAAGTTAGGAGAGAGTTGCTTCTGAGACGGCGAGGTGCGTGGAGCTGCGCTGCCCGCTGTTCCCTGACGCTGCCTAACCAACGACAAGGTAATGAACGCACGCGATGCCGCATAACAGCGCATAAAGCTTCACTCAGAACTGCAGGAGTCTCATCTGTTACACCCCCGTTTTACGTAATACTAGTGTCGATCGTCAATTAAATCTCATGGTGTTCACATTTGCTACTTGACGTTAAAATCTGAAACGCGATGATTTTTCTGTTATATAATTATTGAGAAGACACATCAGCCACTGTAATTTACGTCAAGTTAGGTAAGTAATTAAGCATAATTGAGGGTCACTGTAGACCATTTTGATAGTTTTCTCTTTTGTGAAACTTAATTTAAACCTAGATTATAGATGTGATATGGCATAGGTCATCCATTGTAGAACTTGGAAACCCAATCAGGGAATATTCGTTCACATTTTTGTTGAACGCAGTTGGGTTTTATTATCCTGTATTAAAATATTTCCTTTTATCAACAGTGCAATTTATAAAGAATGTTTTGTGAGTAGAATAAAATTTCCAATGGTAAACTAAACTGCTTTTTTGACGTTATTTTACCAGCTAACTAAAAATAGGAAAACCTTGAACCCCTTCCACTAAATTTAGTTAGTATTAAGATTCTTTTACAGGGAGTGCAGTGGAGCTGACGCTGAAATCATTAAGTATTTGGTTATATCATGGCTAGTCTCACTGAACTCTTCTGAACTCTACATGTCATGTGTGGTCTGGCGTCTCCTTACCAGCAACAGGTCCCAGGTTCAAACTAGTCAATTCCCTAAAAAACACGCTCAGAGTGTCGTTGGGCGAAAGTGGTAGGGAGACACGACTTAGAACAGACACCACGCAGAATGTTAGAATTGGAGGTTGAACCTTGTCAAACAAATAAAGTGATTTAAATAACAAGATGATAACTAGCGGGTATCGAGTTCTCTCAGAGGTCTGCCCAGTTAACGAGCATTAACTAAGTTAGCGCGCACTGCAAGACACTCGGCTGGTATAACGTGTCGTAATTGCAGAGCAGCGCTACTGCATTATTAAATGTAAGCAACCACATCAAAAGCTTCTCACAAGGCAGAAGTGGAGAGACGTAAACACGCAGCACGTGGCGACAGGTAGAGCAGAACTCTGGCACAGGCGGCGGCTTACGGCAACAGCCGTTAGTTCGTGATGGAAAAGCCGCACGTCCCAAGAACTTCCCTGCTAGGCCACACAAGCCGACTTAGAAGCCGCCCCTGGACGTCCTCTAGTCAAAGAAAGCCTGGCGTGACAGGTCGATTAGCGACACTGCTCAGGGCTTACCCATATTCACATGTACAATGGTTAGTAACCGTTACAAAACGCATTTAAAAAGTATTAAGTCAAAAATGAGTATTCTTAACACATTCTCCTCTTAGCATTATTGTGTATGTGGCGTTACAGCTGTTGTATCGTTCACTAAAGATATGTTGCTTGTCTGTGTACCTTTACACATTTGCTAATGAGGGCAGTAGCTTCCATTATGCCACCAAGCCGTTTGTCTCGCATAATCACCTTTCGTTTGTACACTTCACACTTGATCCAAGACCATAAACAAATATTTAATGGCGTAAGGTCTGACGATCTTGGCGGTCAGTTACTTTTACTGCCATGACCAGTGCAGTGATTAGGGTAACTGAGATTGAGATGTTCCTTCACTTATCTGGTAAAATGTGCAGCAGTTCCCACATGCTGGAAGTTAAATGCTGTCCACGTAACCAAAGGAACGTCCATAAGTCCTTCAATTAGCAAATTTTCCACAATAAACTCAGTCCCATCATTCGCTCCTCTAAAATTATGGACCTATCAGCATGTCACTAACCATGTATATTAAATGTGTTCTGTCTTAGAAACCATTCAGAATAAAGCATATGTCTAGATGAAGTTTATGCATCAAATGAGCTTTCCTGTAGTGTGCCTCAATATTGACCCCTCCTCCTGCGACAACCCGTATAGGCTCTCAACGACACCTTTTACGCGAGCAACACATATGAACAACGCGAGCGTCTACAAGGCGACCATCATGGCAGTTTCACCAAAATGCTGCTGTATGGCACTGCTTCATGTCAACACGACTCATTCTGAATGGTTAGAATTAAGTTAATACCGTCCGCCTCGGTAGCTGAGTGGTCAGCGTGACAGACTGTCAATCCTAAGGGCCCGGGTTCGATTCCCGGCTGGGTCGGAGATTTTCTCCGTTCAGGGACTGGGTGTTGTGTTGTCCTAATCATCATCATTTCATCCCCATCGACGCGCAGGTCGCCGAAGTGGCGTCACATCGAAAGACCTGCACCAGGCGAACGGTCTACCCGACGGGAGGCCCTCCCACACGACATTTCCATTTTAAGTTAATATCTTCAGCTGCTGACGGGCGTTGATATATATCAACGGGGACAGGTGAAAATGTGTGCCACGACTGGGAATGGAACCCAGGATCTCCTGCTTACATGACAGACGCTCTGTCCATGTAAGTTTGGAATGTGGGTCTCACGGAAGGCTTGTGCGAGACAGTCCCTGCAGTCGCACTATCCTCTGTGCCCTCGGTGGTAAGCAGGAGATCCCGGGTTCGAGTCCTGGACGGGGCACACATTTTCACCTGTCTCCGTTGATAAATATCAACGCCCCTCAGCAGCTGAAGATATTAACTTAACTCTAATTTCGTTCTAGATGGCTGCAGGTCATCAATGGTGTCTGTTCTTTCGGACATATAAGTATATGCTGAATGGGATGCGGCATCAAGGCGTATGTGCCGCTGTGCGGACTAGATGTTTAAAAGTAAGTGTAACGAAGTGCAGTGATCCCTTTTGCAATTAAAGCCCCGAAGCTTAATTGACTGGCAGTCCACACTTTGAATAGATAACACACAGTAGAAGCTAAAAGTAATAACTGAATATCGTGACATCCTTATTAATTAGTAACGTAATAGTATTTCGTAATAGTGTTTCGGAAGTACCCACGTTAATTTGTTAATACAATGCTAACTCAGAATTCTATCTTGTACATTTCAAAATAACTTTATTCTGAAGTTGTTTGGTTGTCAACACATCTGGTGTGCTTCTCAGAGCTGGATAATGGCGTTGAACTGATAGCATTGCGTTTTGATTTGTTGTTTTGTTTTGTGTACTGTTGGGGTTGTTTGGGGAAGTAGACCAAACAGCTAGGTCATCCGTCTCATTGGATTAGGGAAGAACGGGGAATGAAGTTGGCCGTGCCCTTTCAAAGAACCCATCCCGGCATTTGCCTGGAGCGATTTAGGGGAATCACAGAAAACCTAGATCAGGATGGCCGGACGCGGGATTGAACCGTCGTCCTCCCGAATGCGAGTCCAGTGTGTACTGTAGAAGGAAGCTATTGTGATTCCGTGTTTGTTACATTATTCTGCTCGTATGTCACATTTTAGTTCGTCACTTCAGTCGAAGATATCAGTGTAACCAGGATAATTATGAGGGATATACACTGAAGCATCAAACTGATATAGGCATGTTTTTTTAAATACAGAGATATGTAAACAGGTAGAATACGGCACTGCAGTCGTCATCTCCTATATAAGATAACAAATGTCTGGCGCAGTTGTTACATCGCTGCTGCTACAATGGCAGTTTATCAAGATTTAAGTGGGTCAGAATGTGATGTTATAGTCGGCCAGCGGAAGTGTTTCAACTCAGGACTCTGTTCCTAAAGCTACGCTGTAGCAATTTTGGACGTGTGGGGTGTCGCATTGTCCTGCTGGAATTTCCCAAGTCCGTCGGAATGCACAATGGACATGAGTCTGCACCGGCATGAACAGTTACTGCTGAAATGCAGTGTCCATGGATTTATGAGGTTGTCTCCATACCCGTATACGTCCGTCTACTCGATACCATTTTAAACGAGACTCGTCTGACCAGGCAACATGTTTCCAGTCATCAACAATCCATTGTCGCTGTTGACCGGCTCAGAAGAGGCGTAAATCTTTGTGTCGTGCAGTCATCAAGGGTACACGAGTGAGCCTCCGAAAGCCCACATTGATGATGTTTTCTTGAATGGTTCGCACGCTGACACTTGTTGATGGCCCAGCATAGAAATCCGCAGCAATTTGCGAAATGGATGCACTTCTGTCACGTTGAATGATTATCTTCAGTCGTCGGTGCTCCCATGCTTGCAGGATCTTTTTCTGCCCCCAGTGATGTCGGAGATTTCATGTTTTACCGGATTCCTGCACCGACTAAATCGGGAGGTCACAGAGGATACGCAACGTTATGAGAAGATCTAAACCGAAACTCAGCGGGAAAACTGTAGTACTAGATGAACACTTGTAAAGATTTGACGAAGAAATGCAAGAATGTCAAAACAGAGTGCAAGCAGTTGTCAAGAATTTCGAAGATCACATAACTGACGTTGTATAGGGACAAAACGTTCGCGTACGCAGTGTACAGGAAGTGTGCGAAGAGGTAAGCAAGACGCAATTGCTTCTTATCCATGTTAAGCAAGAGGTCGGAGGAGTGGAGCAGGAGACATCGTACGGGATTTACAAAATGGTGAAGTCTTCCTCAGCATTGGGAATTTCAGGAAGCTTGATCCAAGAGGAAGTTGACATCCCAGAGACTATTTAGATCAATCGAAAGTTGTGCTGCCTGAACGATGGGAGGAATAGCGGAAGATAGACTTCGTTGCATCAAGAATGGATTGCGAAGCTGGTATTTTGAGAATGAGAGTCAGACAAAAATGCGGGTCCTACGCTGACTTCGAAAAAGATCTCCAGAAGCAACATTACTCCAAGAGAAAGCAGAATGACTTGTGAAACAGTTTATACCGATGAAGAAGATTTGACAGATGACGCGACCGAAATTTAAAGAATTTATTCAAAAACTGTTACGAAAGGAACCTGAATATAGTCCTGTTTAAGGTAGTTTGTGTTTCCATTCTCTGAAAATTATAATATCGAGAGGTGCGATGCCTGAGCTACAACGAATCTTCATATTTCGGTGTAGGTAGTGTAACAGAAACTAGTCATCAGTTTTTGAATGTGATTATGCACCTTAACTCACATGAATGATAGACAACATGTTTGCAGGGGTCTACTCGAGGCGGCGATCCCATGTTCGTTCACAACAACCGGCAGCCCAGACAGACGAGCACACGCTAGGTCTACATTTGCAACACGGGGCATAGACGATAAAATGTATCTTCGAAAAACCACGCGTACATATGGAATGGTCAGCATGGTAAGGTAGCACAAAATGTACAGTCTGACCTTGTGGACAACAAGATCCATTAAAAATTAAAAGTGAACAAGTTTTTGCAGAGCTTCTGTGGCCTTACATAACGTTTTATTATTAAGGGGCGCAGTTAACAGTCGTAATATTCAAATACGACAGCTGCCTTCTGAAACATGCATCACAGGTGAGTGAGATTAGTGTAACACACTTGGCTGTGCCTATACACACGTTACAAAAATGTATTCACAGTTGCGAACGTGAACAACCATCAGCTGATAAAAGGAATGATGACAATGAAAATTTGTTCAAATGGCTCTGAGCACTATGGGATTTTACGTCTGAGGTCGTCAGTCCCCTAGGACTTAGAACCACTTAAACCTAACTAACCTAAGGACATCATACAACACCCAGTCATCACGAAGCAGAGAAAATCCCTGACCCCGCCGGGAATCGAACCCGGGAACCCGGGCGCGGGAAGCGAGAACGCTACCGCACGACCACGAGCTGCGGGCGAATCGAGTGTCAGTGTTCTCATCCTCAAGAGACAAACCTGTGTGGTAACGTATCAGGTTAATGACATGTGTCGCAAAGACCAGTTTGACTAAGACCAATGCGGTGGATGCATTTGTTTGTCGGGATTGGGTTGTGAATGACCCTATACCACGATGAGGCGACTCCCGTCGGGAGAACAGGAAGACTAACGTGAAACAACACTGTTTTCCGGGATACCAATGGCGTGGCCATTTCAACTGGGCAACGGGATGATTGTACTCCCCAACGAGAATGCAAGGATCTGGTGGTAAGGTGTGTCACTGATAAAATGTCAGCTCCCAGAAAACTTATTATAGTATAAAATTCACGTATGTGCCGCACAATTTAGAGTTGATCCGGAAAACATCGGCAGGAGGAGTCAGACTGGCCTGTCGAAGAAACGTAAATAAGTGAGATGTAATAGAATGAGTACGTGCTAAAGTTTTAACCCTCCAAGGCGACCGGGCCTTGCAAGCACTTCATGCCCAAGTCGAAAAGTATGACTTTTCTAAAGGAAACGTTCGAACATCTGCATCAATTTGCGCGCCGTCATCGAGGGGAGCGGGAATACTTGTGCAACATAGTACACTTTGCTGAAAATGCAGGAATCTAAGATCCACAATTTGTGAAGAAGACTAAGGAACGGTGTTCTTGTTCACGAATTGCCCCTAGAGATCGATTCCTCCAGCCAATTGAGTGTAGCCATTTTCATCGGGCAGCGATCCTCGGTAATTCATCGACGATTTGTGGCGAGCAACCCGGAAAGGTTTCTTCTAATATCTTACATCAACCTAATTGATCAGCAATATGGCGAAGCAGAGGTTCTAGGAACATGGAGAGGGGGCTCCCCTGCGGTAAGCCCCGTCGGATGGTGAATGGGGAGTAAGTTGTCCATTCACTAAGACAGATGCGTGAATACCAGTAAAAAGATTAGATAAAACCTGACACACGGTATGATTGAGAATGGTCACCTTGAGCACCTGAATCAAGAAACTGTGACTGACCCGGTCAAATGCCTTAATAAAACCAATAAAAAAGGAAGGCTCCAGAGACAGAAGTCATGCAGCAGCGTCGCGATCCAGGCGCGCAGCATTGGTGCACAGCAAGAAATTTCCCTAGCAATATCGGCCAGAGACTATTAACCTCCCGGACGACTGTTTTGAAATCGAAATTAAGTAGTGTGATCGGGTGGCATTTATCAGTATCTGGACGTCTGGTTGTCCTCGGCATTAGAACGATTTTACCAACTTTGAAGGGATCAGGAATACCCCCCCCCCACCCCCCCCCGGGATCACCTCACGTACTAGTGGCGTAATAGTATGACCTACAAAAGACCAAAAAAAGTACACAAAATTCCTTGGGAACACCTTCGAGTCCCGGCGAGTTTTGCGATGATGAATCAACAATAAGGCGATATATATCATCGCAAGCAAAGTCACTTATAAAGTCATCATTTAATGCGGGAGTAACAATGCTGAAAATTTCGACCATAATACGATAAATATCTCTAAGGAAATTAGAAAAGTTATACTAAAATACCAAACAAGTACATACAAACGCACAAGTACCATAACTACAAACACTGATGTACAATGAATAGGTGAATAGTAACGTAAGTACTAGCTTGATTACAACCAATATAAGTGAACAACGTGCAGAGAGTGCAGCATTCTAACACGTTCCGCGTGATAAATATCCACCAATGCAACAAATATGGCAATCAAAACAGTACATGTGTGTTTTATAAACTGGAGCTGCAGTAATTATTACATTTGTAAGACATGGGATTTTTACTCTTTTGACTACAATATTTGTTACATTAGTGCATATACACGTCACGTATCGTTTTACAAGGCTGCACTCTCTATATATTGTTCACTTATGTTGGCTGCACATGAGCTAGCACTTACATTTCTTTTCACCTACTCATTTTACACCAGTGTTTGTACCTATGATACTTGTACTTTTGTACATACTTGTTCGGTATATTAATATAACTTTTGTAATAACCTTTCTTTTATCAGGTTGTTGTCGAAACCTTAACGCTGGTATGCATTTATGTGAAGCCTAGAAATGAATATGCTTTTAGGTACCCTGAAAGTCAGTCAAAATAATTTTCTCCTATATAATTTGTAGCATTACTATGTCGCCAGTCTGCCCTAATTGCATACCGACTGTCCACGAAAACCTACATATGAAAGTTGTAAAAGTGCATTGACTCCTATTTCAGTTTCATGATTTTAAACGCATTACTGTATCACGTAGTTTTTGTCAATTTACATTAAAATATGCACATATAGTCCGATGTATTGCACTACTGGAATTACTTACCTCCTGCACAGTCAATTTTCTCTATTTTTATGTACAAAACATTGTAACGTAATCTATATACAAGTTTTAAACTACAGCATTCTTTTTTATAAATTTTGAAGTATCCTGTAGAAGTATGGTATGTTTATTGAACTGCCACCAATTAGAAGCTTCAGTGACTCGAATGTTGGTATACACAATGTCGACCAATCTGCCTATTGCTATTAGGTGGATAGCTCCATGCGATGCCATCACCACACAAGCATGCTCCGTATGTCGTCTGATTATATCACTATGATGTATCTGTTTTTATACTGCATGTTTAATACGTATAAAGTGTAACCACAATTTCGAAGTACACGTTATTCAAAAATGGTTCAAATGGCTCTGAGCACTATGGGACTTAACTTCTGTGGTCATCAGTCCCCTAGAACTTAGAACTTCTTAAAGCTAACTAACCTAAGGACAACGCACACATCCATGCGCGAGGCAGGATTCGAACCTGCGACCGTAGCGGTCACCCGGTTCCAGACTGTAGAGCCTACAACCGCTCGGCCACCCCGGCCGGCTGTTATTCAAAAGATCTTTTTACCGATGACTTTGGATTATTTTCGGAAATTTTACTTGACTTTGTGAGACAGTTTGAAATTTTACACATTTCTGTGACAAAGCATCTTGCTTCAGTAGTCGATGTAGACCCTGCTTTCTATTATGTGGTATGCATTCTTACCCTTACAGCTATGAAACCATTAATTTCGTATATTCTTTGCATTATGAATACTGGCCTTTCAGATCTGAAGATGGCTATTCAGCTGGTCGACACTAGTAACCGACTTATCCTTCCTTACAATCTTTCCAAATAAAGTTTTGTTACAGAAGACTGCAACGCTATACGTAAACGTCATCTTCAACGACATTGACAACGTCAGGTAATTTTTGGTTTACACTTCTAGTTCCGTAGGACCAAATTCAGGAGTAAATGTCCAACATCATGGCACATGTCAGTACATGAAATTGCAACATAAAAGTAACAACAGATAACATGAAATATTTATGAACCCAAAGAGAGACAAGCTATAAGTTCATGTAAACACAATCAACAATATAACACAGGAACTAGATCAAAATTTCAAGGAACTCATCATCGGAATAGGAGTGACCCATGAGGAAGCTCTTCAGCTTCGATCTCAAAGCACGTGGATTACTGTTAAGATTTTTGAATGCTTGTGGTAGCTTACTGAAAACGGATGCAGCAGTGTACTGCACACCTTTCTGTACAAGAATCAAGGAAGTACGATTCAAATGCAGATTGGATTTCTGCCTAGTATTAACTGAGTGAAAGCTGCAAATTCTTGGGAATAAGCTGATATTGTTAACAAGAAACGACAGTAAAGAATATATATATATATATATATATATATATATATATATATATATATATATATATGTGTGTGTGTGTGTGTCAGAATACCCAGACTAGTGAACTGGGATCGACAAGAGGTTCGTGAACTTACATCACTTATTGCCCAAACCGGGCGTTTCTGAACCAAAAATATAATATCAAGCTTCATAATCGAATGAAAATAAGCTACGTAGACTACTTTCCGTGTCGAACTATCACTCACTTCTGATACCGTTCGAATAGTAAAAATGGCAGCATTAAGTCTTTGAACAAGATCATGACTGTGGGCTTTCCACGACAGTTCACTATCTATCTGAACACCTAGAAATTTGAATTACTCAGTTTCACTAATCGTATTCCCCTTCTGTGAAGTCAAAACGTCGGGTTTTATTAAATTGTGTGTTAGAAAATGTAAAAATGGACTCTTCCTGTGATTTAACGTTAGTTTATTTTCTACAAGCCCAGAACTTTTGTCATGAATTGCACTATTTGAAACAGTGCCAGCGTTGCACACAATATCCTTTACTACCAAGCTTCTGTCATCAGCAAACAGAAATATTTTAGAATCACCTGTAATACTAGAGGGTATATATATATATATATATATATATATATATATATATATATATATGGAACAGGAGTGGCCCCAACACTGATCCCTGGGGCACCCCCCACTTGACAGTACCCTACTCAGACCCCCACATCACAGCCATTAACAACATTGTGAATAATGACCGTTTGCTATTTGTTGTTAAAGAAAGGGGTGAATCAATTGTGTGCTACACCCCGTATATCATAATGGTCCAACTTATTGAACAATATTTTGTGATTAACACAATCCCGTGCGACTGCTACGGTCGCAGGTTCGAATCCTGCCTCGGGCATGGATGTGTGTGATGTCCTTAGGTTAGTTAGGTTTAAGTAGTTCTAAGTTCTAGGGGACTTATGACCTCAGCAGTTGAGTCCCATAGTGCTCAGAGCCATTTGAACCATTTTGATTAACACAATCAAACGCCTTAGTTAAATCAAAAAAGATGCCTAGCATTCGAAACCTTTTGTTTAATCCTACCAGTACCTCACAGAGAAAAGAGAATATAGCAGTTTCAGTTGTTAATCCACCTTTAAAACCGAACTGTACATTTGATAACAAATTATGTGAAATAAAATGATTAGTTACCCTTACATACACAGCCTTTTTAATAACTTTAGCAAACACACATGGCATAGGCATATGACTAAAATTGTCTACGTTGCCCTTCTCTCACTTTTTATAAAGAGGCTTTACTATTGAGTACTTCAATTGTCCAGGAAAAGACCATTCTTAAAGGAAAAATTACAAATATGGCTAAGTAAACGGGTAAAATGTGCAGCACAGTACTTTAATACTCTGCTAGGTACCCCATCATATACATGAGAGTCCTTAGTCTTCAATGATTTAATTATTTATTCAATCTCCCCCTTGCCAATTCGACAGAGGTATTATTTCAGACATCAGTCTCGGAAAGGCATTTTCCAAGAGAGTTATATGACTCCCTATAGAAACTAAGATTTATTTGATTCGCCAGTAATGCTCAGAAAGCGATTGTTAAATACTGTAAATATATCTGACTTATAAGTAACAGCAATATTTTCACTACGAACTGACTTTACTATATCGTAGACCTTGTGCTGCTGATGAAATATTTCATTCACGACTGACCGTTTGGTTTTAATTTTATCCTGTGAATTAGCTATTCTATTTTCATATCACATACTCTTTGTCTTCCTAATAACATTTTAAGCACTTTACAGTACTGTTTATCACTGGCTACTGTAGCTCAGTTGTGGCTCTTTCTAGCGTTTTCATATAATTCAGACTTTGTTCTACATAATATCCTTACCCCATTAGTCAGCCACCCAGGCTGCCTTTTACTGCTAGTACTCTGTTTAGAACGTCCAAATGGAAAGTAGCTTTCAAAGAGCATGATAAATGTGTTAAGGAATGCATTATATTTGCTATCTATGTTATCGGCACTATAAACATCCTGTCACTCTTGTTCCTTAATGAGGTTTAAAAAAACTCTCTGTTTCTGTTGGATTAACTTTCCTACATAGTTTGTAGTTATATGTGACATTTTTTTGAGTGAAAAAGCCTTTTAGTGTTACAATTTGTGCATCATGGTCTGAAAGGCCTTTTACAAACAGAATGTCCATCTAGTAATGGAGAATGAATAAAATTATTGTCATGGCTGTGTCCCCTGCACTCAGTCTACATCACATCATATGAGTTTAGGAGATCTTCCAACATCCTTTTTGGCGCACAATCACGTACAAAGTTAATACTGAAATACCCACACATAAACAATTTTTCGTACTTGCTGTAAAGTGAACCAAGAAACCTCTCTAGCTTGAGCAGAAGTGCTCTGAAGTTAGAATTAGGGGATCTATAAACAACAACAATTAGAATTTCAGTTTAATCAATTTCAACTGCCCTTGCACAACATCAAATACCTTTATCTGTAAAACTTTTCGTATTTTCATAAAATATGCTAATTCCTTCACTACTTGGATTACTGGCCTCCTTTGAAGGCGAATTCTGTATAACGGGACTTCCTTTAAGCAGGAATACTTATCAGCTGATTTCAGTCTAAGAAAGGTGCATCTCTAACACCAGTTACTACAGGAATTCTTCCATGTGTGACTCCACCACCCACTATACTGTCACCTACTTTTGCCAGCCTCCCCTTCCCATACCTACTGAGGTGCAGGCCATGCCATTAATAGACTCATCTGGCACCACTGCAATGTGAACCATGTTCTCCGCCATCAGCGCCTTCTCCAGCCCTACGTTCACACGTCAAACAACAGCATTAAGAGAGGCCGATCATGACGATGAAACAGTTCCACAGAGTGCACATTACTGCCACCAGTTTGAGTAGCTATCGTTACCAGGTCACCACCTACATACTATTCTCATTCCCTATTAAGACTGTTCACAGTTCCACCTACAATCACTACATGATCCTTTGTCGTAAAATTCCTACAGAGCTCCCCTATGTTAACAGTCACCTGAAGCAACCCTGCACTAGGCTTCACAATGCTGGTGACCTGGTACTCACTCCCCAACACATCCTGCAACTGCTGGCCCACACCTATGCCATGTGAACTACCGAGCAGCAGAACCTTCTTCTTTCTGCTAGAATTTGCAACTGACTTAGGCTTCCTAACTGCTGAGGACCGCTGCATGTTTCCTACATCTACAGCTACAGGAGACTCCTCTCCAGTAAACTCTGACAGTTGGTCAAATATATTGGTTTTACGCGATATACAACTGTCTGAATATCTCCTCCTCCTCCTAGCTGCCTTCTTACCAACTGCCAGTTGCCGTTCCCCAGCGCCCTTTAACCTCTTCAACCTATCTAGTTCCTCCTTCGCGTTTTGTAACTGCACCTGAAGGGCACAGATCTCACGCTCCTGTTCCTCTGTCAGCTTGTTTCTGCTACAAATGCTGCCTTTCCAGGAGAGGATCCCGCTAGAATGCCCACCGGCTTCCCCACTGCATCCCCCCTCCCCTCAATGAAAATACTTCGAACAATTCTCACACTGTAACCCGTTACTCATAAACCTACGACAAAGCCCATACTTCTCACTAAAGGCAAAATATTAACAGTTGCTGGACAAACTAAAAGTCTACGTTACCAAAGTTCAGTTAGAAATACTTAAAGTTCTAACATTAGTGATATCAAATATCGTTCTCTACTAAGAAAGCAACTACCTTCAGTTATATTATTTTACTATAAGTAATAGCAATACTACAAAATTTTCACACAATTTCTTATCTAAAACTGAAAATTCAAGCGACCACTAGAACACTCAACAAAGTTAAGCACAGTGAACGAATGTTTTACCAAAACATTTCACTACAAACAATATGAAATGGCAGCTGAAAACTAACGTACTAAATTTAATAAATGAGTTCAACACACAAAAACTGTATAAAATAGCTTCCGAAAGTTTATTAAATCGTTATTTCCCCAGAAACAGCAAGGGTCACCGTTGAAAGCAACTACATTTAATACCAAATAACAGTGCACAAACAACTTTGTCAGTACTTAGATTTAGAAACGCTACAGATGCAGCAGCACGCTGCGAAATGTAAACACGCTGCTGAGACTTCGATGAACAACGTAATCAATAACAATACATGGAAGATTGAGACAAAAGAAAATCCACAAATAAGTTACTTTTACAGCAAATTTAACATCAATAATCTTTGAAACAAGTATCTGAAGTCTAGGACTATATAAAATATTGGCGAGCGATTTGAACAGCAGTCTAGCACATGTGAAGCCACACCAAAGAGTAAGTATAACAAAAGCTAAAATTTAATAGTTGTAGGAATGAAAGAGGAGAAAGACTAATTGAGTTCTGTAACAAGTTTCAGCTAGTAATAGCGAATACCCTGCTCAAGAATCACAAGAGGAGGAGGTATACTTAGAAAAGGCCAGGAGATACGGGAAGATTTCAATTAGATTACATCATGGTCAGACAGAGATTCCGAAATCAGATACTGGATTGTAAGGTTTACCCAGGAGCAGATGTAGACTCAGATCACAATATAGTAGTGATGAAGAGTAGGCTGAAGTTCAAGACATTAGTCAGGAGGAATCAATACGCAAAGAAGTGGGATACGGAAGTACTAAGGAATGACGAGATACGTTTGAAATTCTCTAACGCTATAGATACAGCAATAAGGAATAGCGCAGTAGGCAGTACAGTTGAAGAGGAACGGACATGTCTAAAAAGGGCCATCACAGAAGTTGGGAAGGAAAACATAGGTACAAAGAAGGTAGCTGCGAAGAAACCATGGGTAACAGAAGAAATACCTTAGTTGATTGATGAAAGGAGGAAGTACAAACATGTTCCGGGAAAATCAGGAATACAGAAATACAAGTCGTTGAGGAATGAAATAAACAGGAAGTGCAGGGAAGCTAAGACGACATGGCTGCAGGAAAAATGTGAAGACGTCGAAAAAGATATGATTGTCGGAAGGACAGACTCAGCATACAGGAAAGTCAAAACAACCTTTGGTGACATTAAAAGCAACGGTGGTAACATTAAGAGTGCAACGGGAATTCCACTGCTAAATGCAGAGGAGAGAGCAAATAGATGGAAAGAATACATTGAAAGCCTCTATGAGGGTGAAGATTTGTCTGATGTGATAGAAGAAGAAACAGGAGTCGATTTAGAAGAGATAGGGGATCCAGTATTAGAATCGGAATTTAAAAGAGCTTTGGAGGACTTACGGTCAAATAAGGCAGAAGGGATAGATAACATTCCATCAGAATTTCTAAAATCATTGGGGGAAGTGGCAACCAAACGACTATTCATGTTGGTGTGTAGAATATATGAGTCTGGTTATATACCATCTGACTTTCGGAAAAGCATCATCCACACAATTCCGAAGACGGCAAGAGCTGACAAGTGCGAGAATTATCGTACAATCAGCTTAACAGCTTATGCATCGAAGCTGCTTACAAGAATAATATACAGAAAAATGGAAAAGAAAATTGAGAATGCGCTCGGTGACAATCAGTTTGGCTTTAGGAAAAGTAAAGGGACGAGAGAGGCAATTCTGACGTTAGGCTAATAATGGAAGCAAGGGTAAAGAAAAATCAAGACACTTTCATAGGATTTGTCGACCTTGTAAAAGCGTTCGACAATATAAAATGGTGCAAGCTGTTCGAGATTCTGAAAAAAGTAGGGGTAAGCTATAGGGAGAGACGGGTCATATACAATATGTACAACAACCAAGAGGGAATAATAACAGTGGACGATCAGGAACGAAGTGCTCGTATTAAGAAGGGTGTAAGACAAGGCTGTAGCCTTTCGCCCCTACTCTTTAATCTGTACATCGGGGAAACAATGATGGAAATAAAAGAAAGGTTCAGGAGTGGAATTAAAATACAAGGTGAAAGGATATCAATGATACGATTCGCTGATGATATTGCTATCCTGAGTGAAAGTGAAGAAGAATTAAACGATCTGCTGAACGGAATGAACAGTCTAATGAGTACACAGTATGGTTTGAGAGTAAATCGGAGAAAGGCGAAGGTAATGAGAAGTAGTAGAAATGAGAACAGCGAGAAAGTTAACATCAGGATTGATGGTCACGATGTCAATGAAGTTAAGGAATTCTGCTACCTAGACAGTAAAATAACCAATGACGGACGGAGCAAAGAGGACATCAAAAGCTGACTCGCTATGGCAAAAAAGGCATTTCTGGCCAAGAGAAGTCTACTATTATCAAATACCGGCCTTAATTTGAGGAAGAAATTTCTGAGGATGTACGTCTGGAGTACAGCATCGTATGGTAGTGAAACATGGACTGTGGGAAAACCAGAACAGAAGAGAATCGAAGCATTTGAGATGTGGTGCTAGAATGTTGAAAATTAGGTGGACTGATAAGGTAAGGAATGAGGAGGTTCTACGCAGAATCGGAGAGGAAAGGAATATGTGGAAAACAATGATAAGGAGAAGGGACAGGATGATAGGACATCTGCTGAGACATGAGGGAATGACTTCCATGGTACTAGAGGGAGCTGTAGAGGGCAAAAACTGTAGAGGAAGACGGAGATTGGAATACGTCAAGCAAATAATTGAGGACGTCGGTTGCAAGTGCTACTCTGAGATGAAGAGGTTAGCACAGGAAAGGAATTTGTGGCGGGCCGCATCAAACCAGTCAGTAGACTGATGACCAAAAAAAAAAGTTTCCTTTGGACCTACTTTCTACGTAAATTTGTTACTTCCAGAAGTTTACGCGTAATTACTAAAAGACCCAGAGACCTGATTCATAAAAGTGTCTGACACAAAGTAGCTTCTGAACGAACTCCAACCCAAGGATACGGTCAGTCCAAGGTAAGGAGAACAGGCACGAACATGCCTCTACGGAAACTGACACGAATGGTGAAGTTCGCAAAATAATGTTTATTATTATCTATAGCATCACACGTGCTCCTTATGTACAGTTTTAGAAACGTATTGCTCAACTGCCTGTTATTATTTGATAGCAGAACAGGCATTTTCTTAAGGAGACCTCACTTTGCCTTTGTTAATGGGCCTGTGACAGTCGTTGGTTTAGCCATCCCATCAATTTCAAAAGTTGCTGAGTTTTTTCGTGTCTATTGTCCCTCCCCATCTTTCAATTTTCAAAGTCACTTTCACGTTTGTCTTAATTATCTTTATTCTTATTTGGAGATACGTGATAATTATGGTGGCAGTTACATTTAGTACTTTTAAATCTTCCTTAACCTCAGTCAGTGGGAATAGGCATTATCATCGCACTGTATCAGCACGTTTTATTTATTTATTATTTTCTTAGCCTCCGGTCGACAATTAGACCATTAGCTAAGGGTTATTATTTGAAAGAAAAATCAAGAGCTTACAGCGATGGATTGCGAAATTTAGTTTGAAAAACTGAATCTCACTCCTTCAAGTAAATGTCAACCGAAACGTGCAACAAGGAACACAGTATCAAAACTGTAGAAGTAATACTGGGTTACGTACCTGTGCATGTGTGGCAAAGACACTGGCGTCAACTAACACGTTACTTGTCATACAAATTTTGCAAGTTTCTGTCACAGATAATGGTTACTGAATGGGAAAGGAGAAAGCATTGTGCAGAAATTGAAGCAATATTTCCTCTACATGCTCGATCTGTGAGACGTAGTCTTATGTGCGCCATTTAGTTTATGACAGCCCTGATAGTACCTTTCAGACTACTGCGAAAACGTAATTAAAGTTGAAACAGCCCCAGGTTTTAAAATGAAGTCACACAGGAAACCATACGTTCGCATAAAGATTCAGCTATTGAATCAAAATTAAAGATGGGAAATTTGCAGGGGGATGAATAAACAGTTCGTCAGACGGCGCCAACCGTATATCATTTGGTAGATTGCGGGAAGTTTGGTGTGAAATCAAACATTAGGGACACGCAATACCGAAACAGCGAATAGTAGTGAAAAATAGGAGAAAATAACCAGTCACTAGCTCGATGAACAACATTGGACGTAAGCACTCTGCAAATATCGACTCATATTCAGACCGAAATTATTTACCAGAAGACAAATAAGATTTCGGTATTATCAGCAACTGCGTTGCCCGTGTTGCTGTTTGAAAATACAGGAGCAGATAAAATGATGTGAACGTAGACAAACGTACATTTTCAGAAAGCTTACGAATAGGACTAATTACTCGCGCCAGCAACAGCAAGTGACATTCGGAAAATTCAATAACGGCACGCAGATCCTGCACAAAAGCTGCCTGTATTTTCCAGAGTCGTGCCTCAAGTAATTTAATAAGCGTCTCGAGCCAACCTATTAGCAGTCTAATACAATTATTTGGCTAGGGCGTTGACAGCACGCAGCGAGCAACACAGCAACTCGTTAGATTAACAGAGCGAAATTCTGCTGACTATTTTTCTCGCCGTCCAAATACGTTAGCGGCCACGTGACATCTCCTTTCATGTGTACCCGTTTGTCTGGCGGGCTGCGGCCATCGGCCTGCTACCCGTTACCTGGGAAACAGACCGCAGCAGCAGCAGCGGCGGCTGCGGCGGCGGACGCTGTGGCGGGTCATGGAGCAACGGTACTACGTTCCGTGGCTTCCCACCCGTGTGTGAACAGCGCTTTGAGATATAGTGACGTGGCATGCGTCCCTACACACAACCGAACCTGTACTTGCTTTAGAAAAGAGCAGGCTCCATGTGCCAGTTCGACAATACTCGTATAATATTCCATTTATACATTATGAATGATCGTGATTTAGTATGTAATGAAATACAATCATCGCTCTTTGAATTTTACACGATTTGCTGTTCTACTAAACACATTTGGCAAAAAAAAAAGAGATCACTTATTCTAAACCCCGCAGTTGTCTCCCATAGTGACCCATAAGGTTGAAGTTCGGCTCTAAGTTGACTGAAACCTTTCTCTACTATAGAGCAAGAGCGTGGCGTTCCACGTCGTCATCTTTGGGTCGGCGAAGTTTCAAATGACCTAGTACAGGGCTTCACAACATACGTGCTCGTGGAGCAAGCTGTGAGCAGGAAGGCGCGAGCATGGAGCAGCGCGAGCACGCTACCCCCACTACCGGACCAGAGCGGAACAGAGCGGAGAGTGGGGAAAGTCACGTGGGGCACACAACAGCTGCCGCCAGTCAATGTAAATCCGGCCACCTGCAGGGATATCACTCACGAATTATTACTGTAACAAATGAAACAAATAAAGGAGAATGTACACGTGCCACATAATTTTATTATCTTAGTGTATGCCTCTACATTCGTATTAATTTGTGAACTGTTACACAATAAAAGGTGTCATTGAAGTGTGGGATTCTCTGTTATCTTGTACTTTCTGCCCTTTACGATTGCGTCTATGTTCAGAGTAATTGTTCTTGTGCATCGTAGGCGCAGCGTGCAGTTTAAATTTCGATCAGACAATGCGTTTCTCAGGCGTGTCTTGTTACATTTCATTGCAGAGAACAGTTATTCACAAACATACATGGAACTGAACATTGATATTATTGTAGCTGCCAGTTTGTGCAAATGAGGAAATCTACCCTGAGGGAAGTATCGGTAAAATTCCAAAATGTTTTTCTTGTTCTGAAATTTGTCTCTGTATTCTCTGTCACACTGCAGGTCAATAATTTCTAGTTGCAGCTCAGGACGAATCTCTTGAATATTCGTTGAATATGGAGAGGAGAACAGATCAGAATCACTGTCTAGTGCTGTCAGATCTTGAAAGCGTTGATCAAATTTTTCCTTAAGGTCAACTACACTATGTGAATAACGTTCACAGTCTTTGTGAACATCTTGCATGGATGATAATTTAGGAAAATGAGCTAGATTTCCTGTTTCCAGCTGACTCACCCAAAGTGTCAATTTCATTTTAAAAGATCGTATTCGATCTATGAAATGAGTAATTAGCAGATCTTTACCTTGTAGTGAAATGTTGAAAGCATTCAGATGGCTAATTAAATCTGCTAAGAACGCAAGACCACATTTCCATGAAGGCTCTTTCAATTCAGGAACACACATGTTATTTATTTCCATGAACATATTTATCTCATCTAATAGGCAAAAATTCGATTTAATAATTCGCCACGACTAAGCCAGCGGACCTCGCTGTAATAAGGCAGGCTACCATACTGGCTTTCTACATCCTCAAGAAAGCTTTTAAATTGTCTGTGTTGTAGCGCATGCTTCCTTATATAATTGGTTATACGAACAACAACACTCATCACATTTTTTAGAGTGATACTCTTTGCACATAAGTTTTCCTGGTGGATCACACAGCGAACGCCCCTTATTTCATTCGGCACGGTCAGTTTTTGCATTTTCTCCTTCAACAGCGCAACGAAACCTAATTTTTTCCCTGTCATCGCTGGTGCACCGTCTGTAGACACTGAAACTAAAGAATTCCACGACAATCCTATATTTTCAACACTTTCTTCAACACTACTTAAAATATCACCTCCGGTTGTAGTGTTCTTCATGACTACTACATCGAGGAGCTCCTTCCTCACCTGAAGATCTCTATTAACACCTCTAATAACTATAGAAAGCTGCGCTGTTCTAGTGATATCAACACTTTCGTCCAGAGCTAGAGAATACGCCATAAAATCTTTATAGATATTTGCAAGCTGGCTTTGGACGTCGCCTGCCATGTCCTGCATGCGACACATAATGGTCATGTCAGATAATGGCACAATCCAAAACTGTTCAACTTGAGATGGACACAAATGTTCCGCTGCAACTACCAAACATCTTTTATTAAATCGCCATCAGTGAAGGGGCGCAGGGATTTTGCTAAAAACAAAGCAATTTTGTAGCTGACTCTGAGAGCTGCCTCAGTTGATTTTTCTTCGTCATCCAGATCTTCTTCGGATAGCTTCCTTTCAAGTTTAATAACTGTGCACGATCTGGTCCATCACATTTTCCACTTCCGTAGTCTTTCGCGTGGTACGACATATAATGTCGCTGCAAATTAAATTTCCTAAAAGAATTCAGCGTTTTGTGACATACTAAACATTTTGCAACACCATATTTTTCTGTAAACAGATACAATTCCTCCCATTGGGGGTTGAACTGCGAAAGTATGGTTGGGGTTACACAACGGCGACTTGACGTGATTCTTAACCAGGAAGTGACTGTTAGAGGTGATCGTAGTACTTTAAACGTTACACAGTCGGCGCGAATTCAATAGGCACGCTGCGGCCCTATTCATACGTGCGCGCGCATTTCTCCTCCCTCCCTACTCCGCGACCTTGCACCTTCTCACGAGCACGTGCCTGAGCAGACGCGAGTACTCGCGCTCAAAACCGGCCAGTTGTTAAGCCCTGACCTAGTAGATAGAGTCGGAAGTTCCATGCGACTTTTCGCGGATGATGCTGTAGTATACAGAGAAGTTGCAGCATTAGAAAATTGCAGCAAAATGCAGGAAGAACAGCAGAGGATAGGCACTTGGTGCAGGGAATGGCAACTGATCCTTGTAATGTATTGCGAATGTATAGAAAGAAGGATCCTTTATTGTATGATTATAAGATAGCGGAACAAACACTGGTAGCAGTTACTTCTGTAGAATATCTGGGAGTGTGGGTACGGAACTATTTGAAGTGGAATAATCATATAAAATTAATTGTTGGTAAAGCGGGTGCCAGGTTGAGATTCATTAGGAGAGTTCTTAGAAAATGTAGTGCATCAGAAAAGGAGGTGGCCTACAAAGCACTCGTTCGACCTATACTTGAGTATTGCTCATCAGAGTGGGATCCGTACCAGGTCGGGCTGACAGAGGAGAACAGCGGCGCGTTTCGTCACAGGGTTATTTGGTAAGCGTTATAGCGTTACGGAGATGTTTAGCAAACTCAAGTGGCAGACTCTGCAAGAGAGGCGCTCTGCATCGCGGTGGAGCTTGCTGTCCAGGTTTCGAGAGAGTGCGTTTCTGGACGAGGTATCGAATATACGAGTATTGCTTCCGCCCACTTATACCTCCCGAGGAGATCACGAATGTAAAATTAGAGAGATTCGAGCGCGCACGGAGGCTTTCCGGCAGTCGTTCTTCCCGCGAAACAAACGCGACTGGAACAGGAAAGGGAGGTAATGACAGTAGCACGTAAAGTGCCCTCCGCCACCCACCGTTGGGTGGCTTGCGGAGTATAAATGCAGATATAGAATATATAAGTATTCAACAAAGTTGCGTGTATGGCACCGAGGGTATTGCAAAACTGGAGGTCTTAGAAAGGCCATTCGCCGTTCCAATCACGCACATTTTAATGTCACATTCCCTCTTGATCACGCCACAGGTGGGCATTTTTCTCGCGTGTCAACACCTTGCTATTCGGAACGTCGCCGCGTCCAAGGGTGACGGCGCAGGGCGCCACGCCGTTACACCATTACAGAGGAAGGTGTAGGCACCTTAGAGCCAAATATCAAACTTACTCCTCGAATTGGTAGACCACTTTCTTTCTTTTTCTTTTTTTTCGGGTCATTAGTCTTGTGACTGGTTTGGTGCGGCCCGCATCCTATTCCTTTCCTGTGCCTACCTCTTCGTCTCAGAGTAGTACTTGCAACATACGGACTCAATTATTGTTGAATGGATTTCAGCCTCTGTTTTTCTCCAGAGTTTTTACCCTCTACAGCGCCCTCTAGTAGCATGAAAGCTATTCTGTGATTTATTAACAGATACCTTACAATCTTCTACGTGTCAGTGTTTCCCATATATTCCTATCCCCATCGATTCTCCAGAGAACCATCTCATCCTTACCTTATCAAACACCTAATTTTGAACATTCTTCTGTAGCACCACCTCTCAAAGCCTTCGATTCTCTACTCTTCTGGTTTTTCCACAGTCCATTTATTACCATCATAAAACGCTGTCCTCCAAAAGCACATTTTCAAAAATTTCTTCCTCAAATTATGGCCTATGTTTTATGAAACGTCCCCTTTGAACAATTTTACGGGACTGTGCTTAACCTGACACACAATATTTTTAGCACAACGCAATCTGACTTTCAAGAATCCCTACAAAAGAATGGCCCTGACTAACATTAAACTATACCTTCCAGAAATCACTTACCTCACAAAAATCTTCATTACTCGAACTACTGCAATACAGCGAGCGCCACTACTGCCAGCTAAATAAAAGATTCAAACTACTGAAGGCACTAACTACTGATAGGGATAGTTAGCAAATGAAAGATATTAATAGAGAACAATGTATTTACCTTGATATCATCATAAGTCATAATATATATATCAGTTCATGACAAATTACAAATCTCCGCCATCTCTCTCCCCACATCCACCACTGCTGGCGGCTCACCTCCAACTGCGCAACGCTACGCGCTGTTCACAGCCAGCTGCCTAACACTACAATGGCGAGTATTACAACAACGCAAAGCAGCCACAGACTGCACACAGCACAGCCAGTCATTTTCATACAGAGGTGGCGTTACCAATAAAAAAACCTAAACAGCCTACTTACAGTTTAATACCAGTGGACTTCTCTTGGCCAAGAATGTCCTTTTTGCCAGTGCTAGTCCTCGTTTTTTGTCCTTTTTGCTCCATCCGTCATGCGTTATTTTGCTGTCTAGGTAGCAGAATTCCTTAACTTCACCTTCTTCGTGATCACCAATTCCGATGTTAAGTTTCTCGCTGTTTTCATTTTTGCTACTTCTCAACAATTTCGTCTTTGATCGATTTACTCTCAACCCATATTCTGTACTCATGACAATGTTCATTCCATTCAACAGATCCTGTAATTCTTCTTCACTTTCTCTGAGGATAGCAAAGTTATCAGCGAATCTTGTCAATGATATTCTTTCACCTTGAATTGTAATTCCACTCTTGAACTTTTTTATTTATGACTTTGCTCCTTCGATGTATAGATCGAACTGTAGGGACGAAAGAATGCACCCCTGTTTCACACCCTTTCTGATCCAAGCACTTCGTTCATGGTGTTCCACACTTACTGATTCCTCTTGATTCTTGTACATTTGGTATATCACCAGTCTTTCTATATATCTTACACCTATTTTTCTCAGAATTTCGAACAGCTTGAACCATTTGACATTGTCAATCGCTTTTTCCAGGTCGACAAACACTATGTACGTGTCTTGATTTTTGCTCTACTCCCATTATCAGTAAGAATTCCTTATCTGGTGCCTTTCCCTTTCCTAAATCCAAACTGATCGTCACCTAACTTATCCTGTTTCCCCTTCCTCTTCCAGCTATTAAGCGGATTGTGCGGTAATTTCCACGCTCCTCGGCTCTTGCAGTCCTTAGAATCGTGTCGATGATGTTTCTCCAATAGTCTTATGGTATACTGCCGGTCTCATACATTCTTCCACATCCACAACGGATAAAATTTTATTCTACACACCAACGCGAATAATCATTTTTTGCCACTTCGCCCAACGATTTTCGAAATTCTGATGGAATGTTATCCATTCCTTCTGCCTTCTTTTATTTTAAGTCTTTCTAAGCTACCTTAAATTCTGACTCTAATACTGGATCCCTTCTAAGTCGACTCTGTTTCTTCTTCTATCACACCAGACAAATCTTCCCCCTTATAGAGGCCTTCAATGTACTCATTCTACCAATCCGCTCTCTCATCTGCATTTAACATTGGAATTCCCATTGCACTGTTAATGTTACTACCCTTGCTTTAATTTCACCGAGGTTTGTTTCGATTTGCTGTATGCTGAGTCAGTTCTTGAGATAATCATTTCTTTTTCGATTTCTTCGCATATTTTTATGCTGCCATCTTGCCTTAGCTTCCCTACACTTCCCGCTTATTTCATTTCTAAGGGGCTTTTATTTCTGTGCTCCTGAACTTTCATGAACATTTTTGTATTTCCTTCTTTCATCGATCAACTAATGTACGGAGTCCGCCAGAAAAATATATAAACTCTCTGTCAGGCTCTACAGAGATATCGATATTGCCGTTCGATTTGAGTTACGATTGTGTTGTCGCATTATCTTTGGCTCAACAGATGATAGTACTTTCATCTCGGTATTGAGAAAACAAGATGGCTGGAACACGCTTGACATTCGAGCAGCAAAAATGCGTTGAGAAGTGGTTTTTCAAGTTTGGTAATGCCGTTGATGTGCAACGTCAGAGGAGACGGGAGTTTGAAACAGAACCGCCAACCCGACTAACAATCAAACGCATCATTGACAAGTTTGAATTGCATGGAACGATTTGTGACATTCACAAAGGATGGTCAGGAAGACAGCGCATAGTTAGAAGTCCTGCTTCGTCGGCACTCGTGTTGGAAACGTCTGTTAATTCTTCACAGAAGTCTGCTACACAATGTGCACGTGAATTGGGGATTAGCAGTGTAAGTGGACGAAGAATTTTGAAAACTGCAAAAAGAATGTTTATGTTCCACGATTACTGCACGCGATTAATGATGACGATACTGATCGCCGAATGCAATTTTGCGAATGGTACGGGCAAATGGTAACTGATGAACAATTTGAGACGAAGGTAGTGTAGAGTGACGAGCCACAATTTAAACTTACTGGAACCGTGAATCGGCGTAACAGTGTGTACTAGGCACCGGAAAATCCGCATGCTTATGTGGATAAAGCGGTCAATCTACCACGGTTCACGTGTGGTGTGGACTATCATCTAGGGGCTTAGTAGGACCCTTTCTATTTGATGCTACTCACACTGGAGAAGTGTCCCTGGAAATGGTACGCAAATCAGTTTTTCCAGGTATAAGTGCACTTCATGGAGCTGATAAGTAGGTCTTTTAACAACGGGACGGGCGCCACCACACTACCTCCTAGCCATACGACCTTTCCTGGATGACAATTTTCTGGGGCATTGGATTGAACGAAGAGGGTCCATAGAGCTCCCTCCACGGTCGCCAGAAATAACACCTATGTAGTTTTACTTGTAGGAACTATGAAAGATAACGTATATCGACGTCACCCACGCACCCTGGAGGAACTTCGCAAGGAGGTCACAGCGACATGTGTAGTGATCTCCATTGTAACATGGACTGACGTAGTTGCGGCGACCGCTCGTCGTTCTTTTATGTGTACAGCCGCCAACGGTGAGCATTTTGAACATTTAAAATAACCATGTACTAAACTGATGGTTGTACAACATGTGTAATCGATTATTAAATGTAAAATAAACACACAAGTAATACTCTTCGTTCCTTAAAGTGTGTATATATTTTTTTGGCGGATTCTGTATTTCTTCTGTTACCCCGGTTCTTCGCAGTTACCTTCTTTCCGCAGTGCGACGACGAATGCACTGTTGTCCGCGTCCCCCAATATATATGAGATTGGTGGATGTCACATTATTGTGACTGGACAGTGTTCCGTGTATCTCCAAAAACTCACCGGCATTTGACTTGCCAAGCAAAGCATTGTCAATGCTGAACAGAATTATAACTCGGCATGGGTGATGTGCATACTTTTTAGACGATTGGGGTAAGCTGCCAGTCCCATTTGGGTCTGCGGAGAACGACAGACATATTACAGAAGGATGTCCCGCACGATCACACGATGGTAGACTGGAAGACTGACTGTTGAAAAATCCTGCGGAAATAGATTATATCTAAATGTTCGTAATGTTTTATACTAAATATCATATGCTGCTCATTGTGTGTATTTATTTATGTTTTTCACTATCAGGGTTCCATATAACTCAACCGGCCGCTGTGGCCGAGTGGTTCTAGGCGCTCCAGTTCGGAACTGCGCTGCTGCTACGGTCGCAGGTTCGAATCCTGCCTTGGGCATGGATGTGTGTGATGTCCTTAGGTTAGTTAGGTTAAAGTAGTTCTAAGTCTAGGGGACTAATGACCTCATATGTTAAGTCCCATAGTGCTTAGAGCAATTTGAACCATTTTTTTTAATACCTCAGTCTCGCTCGCCCGGCCTTGCATTCACTTGAGGCATGAGAACTACTAATGATACGTAATCAGCTAATTCCGATGATTAATGTGGCAACACAAAGCAAAGACAAGAAGTAAGCACGTTGCAGGTTCAAAGAAACAGCAGCAAACATCAGAAGCGAAGCATCCACTACCGTGAGGGAGCAGTGGACTATTACGTGCAGCACGGGAAAAATTATATGACTGTAGCCCAAAACATGTAATTAATGGGTTAAACACTTTATTTGAAAATGGTCACACAACCAAAATGTTGTAGAAAACAAAATAACAATAAAATGGAAGTGACCAATAGCTGACGTAGGAAAAGTATTTCTTTCAAGACACGTGTGAATATTTTTCTGCTATCCGAAACATGATGTAAGCACATGGGATACCGAACTGATAGTCCGATACGCCGAACATTTATCTGCCCATGGTTCCTTCGGTACATGATGACCATATTACTGGCGCTTAATATGATACCAGTCTGAATGAAATTGTAGATCCTAAAATATTCTCTTATTTCAGAAAGTCCGCTTATATCGCATCACCACCTCTATCTTGCCTCAGATAAAACATATAAAGAGCCCAGAAGACTTGATCAGCATCTGTCTGTCTCTTCTATCACAAAAAATTGCTATTTCTCCTCTAGTTCAGGCTGACTTCTTTCTCGTCACAAAGAAAACCTTTGACCTCGAACGTTCGGAACAGCACGAAACCATGCTTAGACTAACACTCGATCTGGTCTGTATCATTTCCATGCATTACACGGTGACATATTATAGCGGCACTAACAAGTGCTCGAGTTGCATGAATGGTGTAACTGCAGTACGAATGTGCCTCTTTGAGTGTTCGCATCCGGGTTTATGTGTAAACTGTGCACGGTGATGTCATTAAGGGAATTAATCCTACGAATGTGGTCCAAATATTGGGGACAAAGTTACGACGCGCTGCATATGGAAATGAAAACGGGGTCGTTAAATAGAGAGTTAGTGGATATATTATACACAATAACAATTCAGAAATATAATGGGTTTCCCCCATTCATGTCATCTTTCAATTTATTTTGAATTCATATTCCATGTGTTGCCTGGTTCTTTCTTCCTTTTTGTTAGCATCTAAGTCAGTGTTAAGTTCTAATGGCTGAAGAGCGGGTTATTTGTACCGTCCCCCCTCCCCCTCCTACATTGGGCGAGGGGGGATGATATAACAATAAAGGGAAAAAATATAATGTGGATGAAGCACAAATATATGACGTTACTCATTTCGAAGGTCAGGAAGAAACTGAAGGTGGCTGTTGAAACATACATGACGTTCATCTCCAGAGAAACAGGAACAGTCCAGTCAAAGTGGGTACGAACTATCACCACGAAAACAGTCGAAACGCAGTGCATAAGAAGATACTGATGACAGTACACTAGAAAAAATTTATAAAACTAATGAGGGACTGTAATTGCATTAAAACTAAATAAAATTGCAGAGTAAACCTGAATTATGTGTGTAGCAAAAGGCGAGGAGGAGCTCTCGTTTGAAAGGAAATAGACTGTCAGAATTACAAACAATAAAACAGCATGTAATATCACAATTTGATAGAGTAAGGTCGCATGGATCTACAGCTCACTTGTGGCATCTGCAAATGTGGGCATTAGAAGCGTCTAAAATGATTGGTTTCGACAATTTGAAAGCTTCAATTTTTTTAAATTGCTAATCTAAAGGCTGAATATGGCATTTCTTCAAGGCATGTTACTACATTTGTCACATGTAAGAACATAGAAGACGATAGTATATGTCAGAAGGCACAACAGTATCTGGAGGAACTGAACATATTTATGACAGCGCAGGGTATGCCGAAAGGAAATGTGTGGAACAGTGACCAGAGTCATCTCCAGTACAAAAGTCTTCATCGTCAGCAGTGTCTCATAGAGGACCGAAACCTACAGCTAGTGTGTTGCAGTCTGTACATAGGACAATACACAACTAATGTGGCTTTATCAATGACGGACAGACTAGCAAACAAGCTGTACATCTGTTTTCAAGAGGCACAAGGGACTTTCGGTCAAAAAAGAAATGGTTCAAATGGCTCTGAGCACTATGGGACTTAACTGCTGTGGTTATCAGTCCCCTAGAACTTAGAACTACTTAAACCTAACTAACCTAAGGACATCACACACATCCATGCCCGAGGCAGGATTAGAACCTGCGACCGTAGCGGTCGTGCGGTTCCAGACTGTAACTCCTAGAACTAGAACTTGGCGGATGTGTAACAATTGAAAAGAGCCCATTGCTGTGTGATTCCTGGTCAGGTCATACAAATAGTAGCCTTCTAGATGCATTGTTTTACAAACAAAGATGTTATGCTGCAGTAATTGCCGCCGAAAACAACAAAATATTGCCAATCCCATGATGTTTACTTCTTTCGCCAATATAAGCTCTATATCAGAAGGATCGCTGATCTTGTAAGATTACAATATGCCAAACCACAAGTGAAGATATACGATTGTTATTTCATCATCAAACTTCACTCTCTGATTTGCGATCAATTTTCTGCTCCAAATTACACACTACGTTGCAATATGCTTGGCGAAAGGTAGGTTCCGACATCGATATACCCATATCATCATTTGAAAATGTACTTTGTGTGATTTTTGATGTTGGACTGCTTTAATACGAAAGTGATTTTGAATATAAAAACTTGGCTTTAGTGAGGTGTGCACAGTGTTCTCTTCCACTTTGTATTAACCACTTCATCGAAATACCTCATCTGCACTGTCAGGTGTGTAGATCATGTGCGTTTTGTGCTGTTATAATTACTTTAAGCAGAGGGTTTTTGGCACTGTTGATCGAAAATGTAATGATACACTGACATTGTTTAAGGGGGGGTAGGACGTCAAACGGGCCGACTTGAAGCAGGAGAGGCATCACAGGCAAACCATACTTAAAGGTGTATGAAACTCTAGAATTTTCAAAATCTATTTAAAAACTGTGGTAAAAATTGAGGTCTTTAACTACAAAATTTGTGTTTTTTCTAAATATGAAGTTTAAAATATAGCAGCTCATTCGTTTTTTCATAAATTAAATAAATTCTAGAGTTTGATACACCTGTAAGTATGGTATGAACGTTGTGCAAAATTCATCGAAGAATCTCTCTAACTTATGAAGAAAAGTGTACCTATAGCAACAAATGCAGCCATTAGTAAGCGAAAAAATGATGAAATTTCACACGTAAAAAAAATTACTTCGTTATGTTTTAGAACTTCCACTGCAATGAGTGTGAATCCTGAATCCTTCCTGGTGATGCTGACAAAGTTTTATGAATTTATTTGTAAAAGTATAGACAGTGGAAATTAAAATGTCCTGTGGTGCCTCTCCTGCTCCAAGTCGGAACGTTTGACGTCCTAACCCCCTAAATTACGTAAATTTCCCTCCCATAGTACTGATATGTTGTTACTTTGTTTCTCGCTAATAAATGCAACGTTTTGCATGGAAATGACACAGACATTTTCTTTTTACGATCGAATGTGATTTTAAGCATGGTTTCGTACGGTTTCGAGCGTTCGAGGTTTTTGATGTCACTTGTCATTGCCACTTACACGGGTCATGGAGAACCAATTTCTTGGGTTTTACAGATATAAAGAACTTGGAAATTATTGCTCTCTTTGCAACTTGAAAACAATAACTAAGAATATTAGCAATTCTGAATTATGGCAGATGTGAGAGTTAATGTCTTTTGTGTCTGCATGGCTAGTAATGTATGCGTGCCATCACGTCACGTCCTTTAGGCACCCGGCCACAATGAGCTCCACTTTGGCCGGCATAGATTTTCAGGTCGACCACAGAGTAACTCGATTGGCTCGCTGGTTAAATCCTCCCGGTCGAACAGCTGAGGAGATTAACTTCATTTGTATAGGCCTGCATAATGAATGACTCTACAGTTATATTAATACTGGCCCATTTACTGTTAACGTTGCACTACAGCCGTTTTCGCTAACGAGGTGCATCGAAACCAGTCCACACTCTCAGGGATTTGTTTGCAACAGGTGGAAAATATGTTATTCACGTAAATAGCTTTTAAGCATACGCGTTGGGTATCATTGAAGCTTAAGCCCTGAACATGAAAAGGAATTAACGACATGATGCAGAAAAAGACTTGAGAGGAGTACAGTTTGTGTAACTTGTTACTGAACACTACATACAACACTGTAGTAGAAATTATGGAGTATTTCTTGCTATAGTATTAGACGAGTGCTTTTTCGAATCACCAATCAATAACGGTTAGCTACGGGTCACTACGAGATAGCTGTGGACAGCTATGAGAAAATGTAACACTGCACTTTGCAAGAGAGAGACAATTCTTGATATTTATGATTACTTGTATTTTATGGTTTTTTATGATTACGTAAATCAGCGATGATTTGCTGCATAATTGTAAGTTACCCTACAGAGATACTACATCCAAACCTTAGACGATATCCCCCGTCACTGCCAGCGCCATCAATTTTGTGGGCAGTAAATAGGTCTTTGCTATATTTGTTTTTAGGTTTCTCTGCTTCGTCATTCAGTTTGTTATAATTTCATCCATTCAGCATATCTTTCATGATAGGATACCTCACTCGTAGTCGCCTTCTCTTGTCTTTACATATCCTTCTAAAATTTCTTTACGTGTTCACATACATGTTACATGCCTTTATTTTTTTTTCCAGTGTAGCCTAATTGCCATTCTTATCCCGCCGTCTTCAGCCCCTGATCGTTAGGCACTCTCTATCGATTTTATATTGTCCTTTCCCCGCCTCGTGAACATTTGAAAATCCCCCTGCCTCTTCTTGTCTTCTCTCATCATGGTCCAAGTTTTAGTACCGTGCAGTTGGATATTCCAGCAGAGCACCTGATCAACACTTTGCTATGGAAGCACAATAAAAATAGAATGTTGAAAATGAGTGGAAACCTGCAGTTCCAGCTGGTAGCAGAGCGTGGTTCTGATCATTGTCTAATTCTGTGACTATCAGACGTGATCTTGTATTTGTAGTTGGCTATTAACAAAATTGAAAACTGACGCTCTGAGTAATGGCTACCGTAGTTGTTTGCTATTGGTAGAATGCTAAGCGGGGTGCTACACGCTCGACCTCTGCTACATTGTGAGAATTATTTTTGAAGACAGCCGGTGAACTTACGGTCAGGTCTCCTGAAGATATTACTTAAGAACGAAATTAATTTTAGCGCCATGAATGAACCTCAAACACAGCTGTAATGATTTTCAATAACATTTACACTTACGGGCTTTGAAGAACGAAATGATCAAGATTATTTCTTACTCCTCCATCGCCAAAATCAACCACTCCCTAAAATTAGCACTTTCAAATTGACTCACTAGAAAGTAATTTAATGGGAACATTGAAACAAGACACAACGGGCCTGACAATGAAGTACGCTAGTAGGGCAATAGTTTTCGGACGATCATTACTTTAACACGGACCATGGAGTGGAAGTGAAGAAGGACCATTTCCCGCAACCCACCACATCTCCCACAAGCATTCCTCTGTACTGCTTGCCGCACAAGAGACGAAAACTTCAGTAACATTCGAGTATTCTTGAATGCTTTAGTGAAGGGGACGTTCCTATCCGTTATTACTTCAGGATTTTGTGTAGAAATTATGAACTGACTCCGACATCTATTAATATGTAAATGTTAGCTATCTTTTCTAATGAGGAGAGATGTCTGGTGCTAATACATAAGTAGCTACTGCTTCTTTCGCCAATTTATGCTCTTGATGGAATGGAACAGTTTCACGAAAGAAAATGTTGATAAACTAGTTGGTTGTAGCAGAAAACATATAGATCTCGTGTTGGGACTGCTGATCAGTTTTAAAAATAACAGATTTACAGAAGGAACTTCTGAAGACGATTTGTTCTAGTCGCTGCCTTAGTTACAAGTAGTGATAATTCAATTCTGAAAAGAAAAGTATTCAGTTGAACCATTATACAGTGTTATGTGGCAGTACACTAAGCGAGGTAGTGCAGGCTTGACCTCTGCCTGAGTCTTATGCACTTCCTGTGTAAATCTTCCGGAATTACGTTTGGACTGGAAGTGACAAATTTGGCTTTTCAGGCCGTTTAGTTAATTTAAAACTTGTTACTTTACGAAAAAAGTTTTGAAATTTCATTTTGGTAGTAACTTCATAATCATTTTGTTTATTTGTATATTGTTGATCCTCAATGCTGTTTTAACTTGATAGTGTACGTGCATGTTCTAGGGAATGGTACGTCGCGATTTATAACTACCTTCTGACAGCAAAAGTTTCGTAACTATTGTTATAATGTTATGCCAGATCTTGATGTAAGTATAGCTCAAGAAACTACATAACCCAAGACAGATACATTAAAAATAATAGACGTAGGAATTTCGAATAGTCACCCTAGACGTTAAAATGGTTTTTATTTTTTGTATGTCCATCCTTGTACTAGGAGGTCTGGGAGACGAGGGCCGCTCACTACTGTAAGAAAATGAAACACCTACAGCCGTCCTTATGTTGTCATTTATTGTGCAGCTACCAGTTTCGGCGCTTCAGTAAACCATGTTCAGGCCTCAGCTGATGCTGAAGCGGTTATCACGATCCACATATAAGATGCGTCAGTGGCAACTGGTTTACGCAGATTACCTGTAACTGTGATGTCGTCTCTCCAACTATCAACTTTCAACTCACTGTTGATGGTTGAAAAAACGATAACACAGTTGCAGGTACTCTTTTACTAAATAGAATAAGCGAAAAGATAGAAAAGGAGCTGAGTGAAGAACAGCATGGGTTTAGGAAAGGAAGAAGCACGATCGACCTGATATTTTCTATCCGTCAACTGATGGAAAAAAGTTGGCAGTATAACAAAAGGGTGATAATGTTTTTTTAGACATAGAGAAGGCATATGACGCAGTTAACAGGGAAAGAGTCTGGGAAGAAATGAAGAAGATAGATATAGATGATGGATACATGAATGTAATAAACACAATTTACAGAGGACACAATTGTAGAATTAGAACACCATTGGGGAACTCTGGATACTTCGAAATAAGACAAGGACTTAAGCACGGGAGAATTCTATCTTCTGCACTTTTTAATGTTGTGATGGAAGGAATGAATAGGGCAGTTAAAGATATAGTGAAAGAAAAAGACAAAAAGATGATTTTTGCAGATGATATGGTAATATGGGGTGATAAAGAGGTAGATGTACAGTTACAGCTTGATGCGTGGAATGAAATAATGAAAAGGTATGGATTAAAAATAAATAAAGATAGGACTGAAGTAATGGTATTTGCAAGAGAGAAAGGGATCAACGGAAATATTATCTTGAATGGAGAACCCCTCAAAGTGGTAGAAAGTTTCACTTATTTAGAGAATGATATATCTAGGGATGGAAGAATAACTAATGAAATTAATAGGAGGTTACAGAAGGGAGGCAATTTCTACCAAACAATAAAACACCTCGTTTGGAATAAGGAAGTTTCAGAAAAAGCATAACTTCTTATCTGTAAGAATTATTACTTCCCTATTGTCACCTATGGTGGAGAAACATGGCTAATGACAGAAAGAGATTGGAGCAGACTGCAAGCAGTGGAAATGAAATTTCTCAGAGCAGTTAAGGGAAAAACAAAAATGGACAGAGATTAGGATGTAGAGATTAGGAAGGACCTTAAACAAGAAAGTATGAGAAAAGAAATTGAAAAAAAAAGAGATTAAGATGATGTGGGCATGTTAAAAGGATGTATGGACAGAGACTCCCCAAAATTATGGAAGATCTAAAGATGGATGGGAAAAGACCTAGAGGGGAACACGGTGGAAAATGGGAGTGAGAATATCTGTTGAAAGGAGAGGTGTGACCTGGCAGCAAGTGGAGGAAGAAAAGTGGTGGGAGGACCGAGCCAAATGGAGAGGACTCTTCAGCACCCAGACCCGGCAGTAGCTGGAGAGGGATTCGGATATAGATAGATAGGTACTCTGAGTAAATCAGTTGTTGGCCAGTGACGCATCGAATATATGGATCGTGATAACCTCTTCATAATCAACTAAGGCATGAAGATGGTGCTCTGAAGTGCCGAAACTGGTAGCTACACAATAAATAACTACATAAGGACTTCTGTAGGTGTTTTATTTTCTTACAGTAGTTTTTTATTTTGGCCCATATATCGATTTAGGCTGTTATATTGAAGTCATTTTCTAATGGATCTATAGATGGCTTCAATTTAAAAATTCAAACATATCATGGACTAAAGTAAAGAACACATTAGCAGCTGGAGTAGGTTGTCACTGGTTCAGCACACAGTTGCGGAGCAGCAGCGCTCTCCAAACGGGGAGGAGGTGATACCAGTAAAAGTAATCTCTGTGCCGTCGTAAGGCGATCCACAGATAGATAGTATGCTAAAATCACTCAGCAGAGGAAGGGTGACTGGACCTGACGGGATAGATACACTGCCTCACAGAAAAATGAAGCACGCAGAAAACGTGGTTCGATGTCAATGTAACTTTGTGCACGTAAATACAGTCGGCAGGTACGTAAATGATTAGTGCTGCAGTTCTGTGTGACAGGTGGAACGGTCACCAGTGCTGTTAAGATTGCTGGTAGGGTATAAAAGGATAATGAACGATGTCAGATGTTAAGCGATCACTGCTAAGGATAGGGAGATGGCGTGTACTCTTGCGAGACAGCATTATCAGTACCTGGGAGAGTTTGAAAAGGACGTCATTGTGGGTCTCCATTTGGCCGGCTGGTCGGATTGTGCAATGTTCTGTTTTGTGGGACATTCGGATATGACAGCGGCCCGATGTTGGACAAACGCGGGTACGTGAGGGCAGGTACACTTGTAATCAAGTCTCCGGTCGAAATCTGACCTCCACAAGGGGGGACAGCCGTATTGTGCACCAAGCACATCGTAAGCACTTGACATCTGCACTTGCCACCCGTAAACAAGTGATAGCCTCCTTGCAATATTCTTTGTCATCCCGTATCATTTAGCAGCAGTTGGACTAGGCAGTTACGATGCGTTGGCTGCCGTTAGCACCACTACAGAAACTGCTGCGTTTGGATTGGTGCATTGATCTGGATACACTGACTGTTGATGAGTTTTCCCATTGTGTTCGTCGATTAACCGCGGTTCTGCACCTTCCCGGATGACCATATTCAGCGAGTATGGCGGTGGCCAGTAGGTAAGTACCATCCATCAAATGTTCTGAAGAGGCAAAGTGGTGTTACCGGTGGTATCATGATGTGGTGAGCCATCACCTATGATATCAGGTCACGGGTGGTAGAGACAGAGGGAGATTTGAGAGCACAACGTTGCTTGACGGACATCTTGAGTCTTCATGTGTTAATCTGTAATGCGATAGTAGTGTCGTGCCATTTTTCAACAGGACAACGCCCGGTCGAAATCTGACCTCCACAAGGGGGGACAGCCGTATTGTGCACCAAGCACATCGTAAGCACTTGACATCTGCACTTGCCACCCGTAAACAAGTGATAGCCTCCTTGCAATATTCTTTGTCATCCCGTATCATTTAGCAGCAGTTGGACTAGGCAGTTACGATGCGTTGGCTGCCGTTAGCACCACTACAGAAACTGCTGCGTTTGGATTGGTGCATTGATCTGGATACACTGACTGTTGATGAGTTTTCCCATTGTGTTCGTCGATTAACCGCGGTTCTGCACCTTCCCGGATGACCATATTCAGCGAGTATGGCGGTGGCCAGTAGGTAAGTACCATCCATCAAATGTTCTGAAGAGGCAAAGTGGTGTTACCGGTGGTATCATGATGTGGTGAGCCATCACCTATGATATCAGGTCACGGGTGGTAGAGACAGAGGGAGATTTGAGAGCACAACGTTGCTTGACGGACATCTTGAGTCTTCATGTGTTAATCTGTAATGCGATAGTAGTGTCGTGCCATTTTTCAACAGGACAACGCCCGTACACACATGGCACATATCTCTATGAACTGTCTGCGTGATGTTCAGGTGATCCAGAAGCCAGGAAAATCCCCACGTCTGTCCCTGACTAAACATCTGTGGAACTCGGACTTCAACTCAGTCCCAATGCCAGTATCTAACATATTAAAAACGAGTTACTACAGCTGTACATCAGCTTGCCTCAGGAGAGAATAGAACGACCTTATGACACCTCCCCTAACCGAATTAAATAACAAAATTTTTAATTATTGAGATAACATCACATACCCTCTCAGGCCTTGACTTTCATTTAGTTTCCTCTTCCCCTTCTGGGGCGCTTCATTTTCTTTTCCAGGCAGTGTATAATATCTTCAGAAACAATATATCAAAACGTGGTCAAGACCAAGGCAAGATGAATGAGTAGCAAAATTTTGTTTCTTGTATCAAGGCATGTTGAGAAATAACGTCCAGTCTCAGTTCAGTTTGTGGCGTACATTTTTTGTGAATTTTCCAAAGTAGCCATGTTGTAAGTATTTCGTTTAAATGGATAAGCTGAAATACCTTGCCGTGAAATCATCTTTTGTTTACAATGCTTTGTTGCCGAGGAAAATTGCTTCGAAGTTGATGTGTTACATGGAGTCGCCTACTCCTACTGTCCAACATTTAAGAAACAGCCGCCTCAACTTAAATATGACTTCACTGCCCTCGAAAATGATAGTAGGGAAGTATCTTCCAAAGCTGTACCACAGACGAAAAAATCGCAGTTCAGTGTTGGATGATTGACGATTAAATGTGTCTGACACAGCTGCTACCTTAAGCTAAATAATATAAGCATGAAAGTCTTGGATGGTAGTTAAAAGAGCAAAAGCCACTAGCCTCTCAGAAGATGAACGAACCATAGCTCGTTCTATTCATATACAAAGTGAATATAATCATCCATGAAAAAGTCACCAACACCCTTACTGTGAACAAAAAGTTTCAGCCACAATTTACCAAGAATTACATAATTTGTATTGCTAATCTTGACTCACTCTCGCATCGAAACGGGTTCTCTTGCATTCCTGCCACGAAACAGTGGCGCTGATGTCCAGCAGTGCTGTTCGGAAAGTAAATAAATGCTACCCTGAGCAGAAGTAAGTAGACATAAGAACATTAGAACATATTCTATTTTATTTAAATGAATCTACGTTCGTGTTGATTTGGTACTGTAATAAAATGGTCTTTTCCAGATACCGGTTTTGTGGTAATTTATCACGTTTGTAACATTCATGGTAAAAACTAGCTCCGTGACCTAAGTCAGTGGCTGACGTTGTCCTTCGCTGTAAGTAACGGCTAGCCAAACACTGCACGCTTTGCAACACAGAACACAAACAGTGGGTACAAAGCACGTGCCAAGACGACGGCAAACAATAAGGGTCAAGCGCGGATGCGAGCGAGCACGTAACTAATTCCTGTGGGATCCCATCTCTGTATTTGCGAAACAGAAACGCAAATCAAGATGTGCAGCATCTGAGTACCAAGAAAATCTTCCTGTCTGTTGTCATTTATTTATTCGTTAGAGCCATCCGTAGATTAAACTACATGGGTAGTCAGAAAGACTGTAGTCTTACTTTGATAGTGTTTTAGAATCCTTATATATGTATTAGTACATAGCTAATAATTGTATTACAAGTAATATGAATTTAAACTGGAAGTTTCTGGCAGACAAAACTCTGCATCCGATAGGGACTCGAACCCGAAACCTTTGTTAATCGTTTTATTTATTTAGGAAACAACAACATTAAGCCATAGAGAGGCACAACAATGAGTTCAGACTCATGATATGTCATGCGAAGCAGCAGTCACTGTCTAAAACGACTAGAACAAAAGTTCTCTGCTCACATTGTAGTCATAAGGTAAACTACTGGCCATTAAAATTGCTGCACCAAGAAGAAATGCAGATGATAAACGGGTATTCGTTGGAAAAATATATTATACTAGAACTGACATGTGATTACATTTTCACGAAATTTGGGTCCATAGATCCTGAGAAATCAGTACCCAGAACAACCACGTCTGGCCGTAATAACGGCCTTCATACGCCTGGGCATTGAGTCAAACATAGTTTGGATGGCGTGTACAGGTACAGTTGCACATGCAGCTTCAACACGATACCGCAGTTCATCAAGAGTAGTGACTGGCGTATTGTGACGAGCCAGTTGCTCGGCCACCATTGACCAGACGTTTTAAATTGGTGAGAGATCTGGAGAATGTGCTGGCCAGGACAGCAGTCGAACATTTTCTGTATCCAGAAAGGCCCGTACAGGACCTGCAACATGCGGTCGTGCATTATCCTGCTGAAATGTTGGGTTTCGCAGGTATCGAATGAAGGGTAGAGCCACGGGTCGTAACGTATCTGAAATGTAACGTCCACTGTTAAAAGACTGAAGCGTCTAGAACCGCTGGGCCACACTGGCCGGCAATGAGATAGTCCTCGGGTATCTGAAGGAAATCGTAATTGTAAAGCAGAGTGCTGTTTTATAGCCAAAAGCTGGGTCGATACGAATAATACCTCGTTTTTAAGCAGAGTATATTGTACATGGTCACATGTAGAGTGCTGAAGAATTTGGAAGGTTAAATTCATCTGCCCCTTGTCACGACAGGCTGTAGGAAGGGCACTTTAGTTCCATCGTGCTAAAAGACTCACGACGTTATTTAATACTGGGGAATGTAGTTTATAAAACTACAGTGGTTGTCGTCGAGGCTTGTATTTCCGATCTAAGAATGCGTGAAAACCGCCCAGTTCGCAGTGATTTCAGAGAGTGACAGGAGAAACCACACGACATTTAGAGGCTTTGTTCCAGGTTACGCGTATCATGGAGTCACCTGAGAGGGCTCACGGAACTCCGCTGTCAGTCAAGCAAAGACCGGCTCCATCGTATTCGACACGGTTCATCTCAGTAGAAGGTTGAGGGCGGCCGTCTCAAGTGCTGGATACCGCTTATTAATTTATGGTGAGAAACCATAAGTCTTGGAATGTCGGGGCCCACGCGGTCGGAGGTGGAGCCTCGCGGAGTTCCCGTCACACTGGTCAGGCTTCCGGAAATTCAGAAGTGTGTAAACAACTCCCTGATACGTCCATCGTCTACTGACGTCGGACGGGAATTCCTAGAGCAAACTTACGAGGAAGATGTGCTCTGATTGACTCACGTCTGGAGACATTTGTTAAACGTGGTAGTTTTCAAACTATTGGCGGAAACAGTAATATACATCCTGACTGGCGGTTGCGGCCGGGAAGATGCAAAGAGCAGAGTCGGGAGCAGAGACACGTGAAAATGGACACTCCCGGTTTTGGATGTGGAAGGTGAAAGGTCACTGGTCTTAGACGTCGCGGACCCTGAGTTCTGACAGTGGATGGGACTTCAGCGTGTCCGCGTCATGACGAGCGAGATTCTGGTGCTTCAAATGCGACCCAGCATGGCTTACTTACCGCCATAGCTGACTGAAGAGAGTGTGAATCAGCAACTGCGATAGGTGGGAATTTACGTTTGCAAAGGGGACATACCGTTGCCACAGTACAGTTAATCCTGGTTACAGTGATGGTAGCGTTTCCATTTATTATTCAGTAAATTACTGGAGTAACAAAAACAGCTAGATACGGTAGTGAGTCCCCCCTCCCCCCCCCCCTAATTGCTTCATACCTTTATTGAAATAAGTCATGTCATCGAATCTTATGCTACGTCACTGCTATTAATATAATAAAACATCAGTTTAATTTTATTTATATTTAATTTGAAGTAACTTGTAGTTTCCTTCAAGTAATTATTATTAGTCGTCTTAGATTGAGTGCAAATAGTCATTCAGTAGGATTTTATAGCGATTTTCCATTATAGTATTCCGTGTTAGGGTCATTTTTGAGATAGCGATTCCGTTGGGAAATTAAAATTTAACATTCGGTGATAAGGTTCAAAAATGGTTCAAATGGCTCTGAGCACTATGGGACTCAACTGCTGTGGTCATCAGTCCCCTAGAACTTAGAACTATTTAAACCTAACTAACCTAAGGACATCACACACATCCATGCCCGAGGCAGGATTCGAACCTGCAACCGTAGCAGTCGCGCGGTTCCGGACTGAGCGCCTAGAACCGCGAGACCACCGCGGCCGACCGGTGATAAGGGATGTGTGACGGAGTCTGAGCAGCTCTATCATTCCGGTACGATTTCACATCCACATACCGCCAGGTTTTGTACAGTATTGTATTTACTGTCAAGGTCGGCCAAATCTGATTCTCATTAGAGGGGGACTTAAACAAAAGGTTTCCATTTCCAGACCATTTGTGCTAATTAGAACAATATTTTGTACTGAAATCAGTGACGACTTATAACCATACTTTCGAAAATCTCTCAAACACTTCGTCAGTGGGTCCATGTTCACTGGAATGTTTTTGCTTGTATTTTCGTATATCTTCACCCCTGACTGTTTTCGCTATTAATTATGATGTCATGTAACGTGCCATTCTTACCAGCCTCTCTAGTTAAATGCATACCTACTTTGATGCCAGAGATACCTAATGTAATAAGTTACATGCACGCACTTACAGCAGACAATACCAGCTACGAGAGAAGACTTCGTTTAATATTGATCCCATGTCGGCGCAGTGTCACAAAGTTACCCTCCTTTCGTTCCTCTTGCCACTATTTCCTCTGTACGGCCTAGTAACGGGAAATGTGAAACAAAAGTGATGCCATTTTCCTTTATCCTAAACAATTCGAACTCCTCCTGATGGAAGAAGCATGATTGACATTACTGGATTATCTTCCTGAAAACGACCTGAGAATGTTCTACGTTACTTAAGAATGCGCATTACGAAACAGTGCTCCAGTTGTAATGTCCGCTAACGCTTGAAGTCTTAAAACCGTTATCTACAATGCACCATGTGTTAGCTGTCGCAAAAGCCCTATTTTCCTTGAGGCTGAAACAATTCATCGGCTGTCGGACTTATGGTACTGACTCAGACTCACTATTATGACATATGCATGGCGAAAGCAAAAGTTACTAACGGCTGAAAAACGTGTTCTACGAAGTCAGCTGACAATCGTTTCTCGCTACACTGGCGTCCGATTCGCCATACAAAAAACTTTCTGCTCCCGAAAACTGGCCAAACTGCAGCCGTCATCACTTTCACTCGGTTCAGCCTTGCCCTGCTCTTCCCCAAATACTTGTCGCGAAGTCACAGAAAATTTCCCCAGTGATCCAGAAAGATATTTATGTATTTGTCTATTCCATTTACGAACAAAAAATTGCATACCATGTCGTTAATTTCGACGAGTAAAGACTATCTTTAGACCTAGAAAATAAAGAGGCACCTTGTCGGACAAAATATACCAAAAATGGAAACCCAAGCTTGAGACATCTATGCATAAAACCGAGTACACGCAGTTTGCTAATCACATCGAGCCGACATATGTAAAAGTGATACAGTCACAATAATGAACCAAAAAAGCTTCAGTTTTTGGATCATTATTGTGACTGTACAATTTTTATATGGGCTGACTTGATATGATGAGCGAACTGTGTGTACTCAGGTATGTGACTGTTTAATTTATGCTTAAATAGATTTATGATGCCTTGTTTTACATTTTTGGTATACACTACTGGCCATTAAAGTTGCTACACCAAGAAGAAATGCAGATGATAAACGGGTATTCATTGGTCAAATATATTATACTAGAACTAACATGTGATTACATTTTCACGCAATTTGGGTGCATAGATCCTGAGAAATCAGTACCCAGAGCAAATACCTCTGGCCGTAATAACGGCCTTGATACGCCTGGGCATTGAGTCAAACAGAGCTTGTATGGCGTGTACAGGTACAGCTGCCCATGCAGCTTCAACACGATACCACAGTTCATCAAGAGTAGTGACTGGCGTATTGTGACGAGCCAGTTGCTCGTCCACCATTGACAGACATTTTCAATTGATGAGAGATCTGGAGAATATACTGGCCAGGGCAGCAGTCCAACATTTTCTGCATCCAGAAAGGCCCGTACATGAGGTAGTGCATTATCCTGCTGAAATGTAGGGTTTCGCAGGGATCGAATGAAGGGTAGAGCCACGGGTCGTAACACATCTGAAATGTAACGTCCACTGTTCAAAGTGCCGTCAATGCGAACATGAGGTGACCGAGACGTGTAACCTATGGCACCCCATACCATCACGCCGGGTGATACGCCAGTATGGCTATGACGAATTCACGCTTCTAATGTGCGTACACCGCGATGTCGCCAAACACGGATGCGACCATCATGATGCTGTAAACAGAACCTGGATTCATCAGAAAAAATGACGTTTTGCCATTCGTGCACCCAGGTTCGTCGTTGAGTACACCATCGCAGGCGCTCCTGTCTGTGATGCAGCGACAAGGGTAACTGCAACCATGGTCTCCGAGCTGATAGTCCTCGCTGCTGCAAACGTCGTCGAACTGTTGTGTACAGATGGTTGTTGTCTTGCAAACGTCCCCATCTGTTGACTCAGTGATCGAGACGTGGCTACACGATCCGTTACAGCCACGCGGATAAGATGCCTATCATATTGACTGCTAGTGATACGAGGTCGTTGGAATCTAGAACGGCGTTCTGAATTACCCTCCTGAACCCACCGATTTAATTTTCTGCTAACAGTCATTGGATCTCGACCGACGCGAGCAGCAATGTCGCCAAACACGGATGCGACCATCATGATGCTGTAAACAGAACCTGGATTCATCCGAAAAAATGACGTTTTGCCATTCGTGCACTCAGGTTCGTCGTTGAGTACACCATCACAGGCGCTCCTGTCTGTGATACAGCGTCAAGGGTAACCGCAGCCATGGCCTCCGAGCTGATAGTCCATGCTGCTGCAAACGTCCCCATCTGTTGACTCAGGGATCGAGGTGTGGCTGCACGATCCGTTACAGCCATGCGGATAAGATGCCTGTCATCTCGACTGCTAGTGATACGAGGCTGTTGGGATCCACCACGGCGTTCCGTATTACCCTCCTGAACACACCGATTCCATACTCTGTAGTCATTGGATCTCGACCAACGCGAGCAGCAATGTCACGATACGATAAACCGCAATCGTGATGGACTACAATCCGACCTTTATCAAAGTCGGAAACGTGATGGTACGCATTTCTCCTCCCCACACGAGGCATCAGAATAACGTTTCACCAGGCAACGCCGGTCAACTGCTGTTTGTATATGAGAAGTCGGTTGGAAACTTTCCTCATGTCAGCACGTTGTAGGTGTCGCCAACTGCGCCAAGCTTGTGTGAATGCTCTGAAAAGCTAATCATTAGCATATTACAGCATCTTCTTCCTGTCAGTTAAATTTCGCATTTGTAGCACGTCATCTTCGTGGTGTAGTAATTTTAATGGCCAGTTCTGAATTTTTTCCCACTCGTGCGTTTCGTAGGTCTGAAAATAGCCATTCCTGATGAAATTAAAAACTTCCTAAATAAAAAAATTTTGTGATCTATTAAAGGAATAAGGAATATATAAATAAAAATAGCTACATTCATACCACTGTTAATTTCAGTACTTAGATATTAATGCACGAAATCAGTAATTAAGGTCCAACCACAGTCTGTAACAGTGACAGAATTAATCAGCAAAATTTAACTGAAGTGGGTTAAGTCCATTGTGTGAATTTGGACTAGTTACAGTTTTATATCATCAGAAAGTTCACTAACTTGCAATGTCTTCATATCATAGATTTCGGCGATATCATGCCAGGAGGCTACCTACCGGCCCCTCCTCTGATATCATTCCCCGGTAAAGTTACGATAAGAATATTAGTAAAGGAGACGGTATCAGTAATTTATAATAACTTCAGGAGACAAATTTTGTGAATGAAGAATTCTCAGCAAATGTAGTACCTAACGGAAATACGATTCTGAAGCATCGCTACAGCGTTAAGATCAATTTATAATATGTCCTTGCAGCAAGTCTTTGAAATTGCAGAGGTCGTTTCACAAGATGGTGCTGGTCTCTTTGTTTTTTGCGGCACAGCAAATGGTATTCGTCTTTACTATCGCCGGCCGGAGTGGCCGTGCGCTTCTAGGCGCTACAGTCTGGAACCGAGCGACCGTTACGGTCGCAGGTTCGAATCCTGCCTCGGGCACGGATGTGTGTGATGACCTTAGGTTAGTTAGGTTTAATTAGTTCTAAGTTCTAGGCGACTGATGACCTCAGAAGTTCAGTCGCATAGTGCTCAGAGCCATTTGAACCGTTTTGTCTTTACTATCGAGCCTAGTATTCAACTAATCTGCGCAGTCTTGGCGTTATGAGCTGATTCATTCCGTAATGCTCCAAAATGGCAGCAGGTGCGAAACCTATGAAGGCAGTATAAAGATGGACTGTGCACCGCCTCCTTCTTTTCCGGACAACGCCTGAAGCCCCCTTCTGGCTCCAACGGGCGCCCCGTATCACGCCCACACTCAGTGGCTAGTCTCTGCGCCTGGCAATCATCTGCCTGCTTCTATCACATAACACTCACTCTCGCCTCTCTTCCATCACTCGGTCGTCTCCACCAACAAACGCTCTCTTTGGCCGTCTTTCACTCTACACTTTCAGGAAAGTAAATTATATCCTTGCGATGTTCAGAATAGTACAAAAAATTAATATTTACTTTCTTTGTCTAAAATAAAACTTAGAATTTTATTTAGTAATAAATACAGTAATATTATTACGCTGTAGTACTCTGTCTAGGAGCAGGACCATGTCTTCGTAAGGAGAATTTCTGACGCCAATGTTCTTCAGCTTCTTCGTTCAATCTGCTGTATCTCTTTCCATTTTTCAAGTCATTCAGATGATGAAACTTCTTCTCCTTCGTCCTACAATTTCTTTGATCTTCCTTTCTATGACGTCGTTCATAAGCCCTTCATCCCTAAGGAAGTGTCGTATCCAATTGGTCATCTTCTGCAGAATTGTGTTTATAATACTTTTCTTCTCTCCTGCTCTTCTCAGAACATCGTCGTTTGATACCTGATCTATCCACTTGTTCTTCTGTTACTCTCCAGCACCACATTTCAAAATTGTCCAGGTATTTTTTCTCCATTTTTCTCATGGTTTAGTCTCTACTCTGTACAGTGTAGTGCTCCAGATGTAGCACTTCACCAGGTTTTTCCTTAAGTCGAAGCTAGACCTGCTGGTCAGCAGAGTCTTCTTCTTGTTGTATGCGGCATTTGCTATGGCGATTCTTGCTCGAATTTCATTTGTGCAGTGAGCATCCCACTCGAAATGTATCATCTTCTCTAGTTCTCAATTGTAGACAGATATCCTCAAAAGTATCTCCAATTTTGCTATCCGCATAACTTTTAATTTCTCGTTGTTGACTTTCGTACCGTATTTCTTTCCAGCTTCCACCAGCTGGTTCATTATATGTTGCAGTTGTCTTTGATTTTTGCCGATTACTACCAGGTCATGTGCATGCTTCATGGCGTTGATGGGTCGTCCTCTTATCGTCAAATTTCTGCATCCTTTCAAAGCTTCTGACGACAATATTCTCAATAAAGGTTTCTTTTTTTATTATACACAACATTTCTCATTACAATATTTGCAATACTACATGTATGTATTGTTGTGTGTGTGTGTTTGTGTGTGTGTGTGTGTGTGTGTGTGTGTGTGTTGTCCACCTTTGTACCTACCAGCAATATAGTGCCATATTTGATAACTTTTGAAGAAAAACCATTAAGCAAAAACACTGTTGTGCGTTTCGTTAATCATATTGCTATCATTGCGCTGTTTCTGGTTCTTCAAGTAACGTACGTGTCCTTTATGACATTTTTATAAACGATGATAACTAACAAATTCAATGGATTTGCAAAACTGGTTATCATTATATATTACTCGTACTCCGACAGTTATAAAGCGAATGAGAAATTATGTGTTACGTGAGACTTGGTACACGTTTAGTATATGAGACTCTAGGTCGGTTCCCGTCAGAACTAAGAAAGGCACTTTTACTAACAGGAATACACCAAAATCTATTTTACGTGAAGACCGATACGGTTGCAGGTTGGAATCCTGACTTGGGCATTGATGTGTGTGATGTCCTTAGGTTAGTTAGGTTTAAGTAGTTCTAAGTTCTAGGGGACTGATGACCTTAGAAGTTAAGTCCCATAGTGCTCAGAGCCATTTGAACCATTTTTTTTTGTTTCTACACAAAAGATCGTGTTGTGTAACTGTGGAAGCCTTTCGCTTCACAATGCATTTTGTTCATTTCAAGTACAGTATTCATTCGACCTAGCTACGCTTGCAGAACGTATCATTGTGTCTCTGCTTGATGCTATTAAGATATACACTGACTGAAACAGAAAGCGTTAAGCCATGAGTTCCTGGACTGAAAGCTACAAAATTTTGGTCCGGTATTTCCATGCCTGTGGGATATGGCGATTAAAATATCATACTGATGCGATCTTATTCTTAATATTTTCTGCACATAAAAAGTCGTTCCAACGCATAAGAAATGGTGAGAATACATTATGCCTTTTATGTGTGTCTGATATTACTGCAGCTTTTCAGTTGGAGATCGTAACACGTCATGTCCAGAGGATGTTGAAGTTCAGTTTATCGCTATTCTTCAGACACTGAAAAATTTCGGGTCATTATCATGAGGGGTGTGAAAGTATCGTAGTGGCAGACTGCACAGACAGAGGTTACAGATAGTTATCAAGAGTTGTAAGAAAATGAAACTCCTACAGCCGCCCCTAACATCTTATTTATATTGTAGCTACCAGTTTCAGCGCTTCAGTGCGCCATCTTCAGGGCTTCACTGATGCTGAAGAGCACACGCCATCTATGTATCCTTACCAGTGATCACTAAACATCTGACATAGTTCACTATCCTTGAATAGCCTACCAGCACTAAACATGAAGAACACTAATGCGCTCTGGTGACCGTTCCACCTGTCACAGAGAACTGCAGCTCTGATCATTTACATACCTGCCGACTGTATTTACGTGTACGAAGTTACATTGACATCGGACCACGTTTTCTGCTTGCTCCATTTTTCTGTCAGGCAGTGTAGCTATCCCGTCAGGTCCAGCCACCCTTCCTGTGCTGAGTGATTTTAGTATACTTTCCATCTGTAGATTGCCTTACGACGACAGACAGACTACGTTTACTGGTATCAGTTCCTGTACGTTTGGAAAGAGCTGCTGCCCCGCAACTGTGTGCTGAACCAGTGACAATCTGCTAATGTGTTCTTTACTTTAGTCCACGATCCGTTTGAATTTTTAAATTGAAGCCTTCTATAGATCCACTAGAAAATGGCTTCAATACAACAGCCTAAATCGGTATATGGATTAAAATAAACAACTACTGTAAGAAAATGAAACACTTACAGCCGTTCAAAATGTTCAAATGTGTGTGCAATCTTATGGGACTTAACTGCTAAGGTCATCAGTCCCTAAGCTTACCCACTACTTAACCTAAATTATCCTAATGACAAACACACACACCCATGCCCGAGGGAGGACTCGAATCTCCGCCGGGACCAGGCGCACAGTCTGACAGCCGTCCTTAGGTTGTTGTTGTTGTGGTCTTCAGTCCTGAGACTGGTTTGATGCAGCTCTCCATACTACTCTATCCTGTGCAAGCTTCTTCATCTCCCAGTACCTACTGCAACCTACATCCTTCTGAATCTGCTTAGTGTATTCATCTCTTGGTCTCCCTCTACGATTTTTACCCTCCATGCTGCCCTCCAATGCTAAATTTGTGATCCCTTGATGCCTCAAAACATGTCCTACCAACCGATCCCTTCTTCTAGTCAAGTTGTGCCACAAACTTCTCTTCTCCCCAATCCTATTCAATACCTCCTCATTAGTTACGTGATCTACCCACCTTATCTTCAGCATTCTTCTGTAGCACCACATTTCGAAAGCTTCTATTCTCTTCTTGTCCAAACTAGTTATCGTCCATGTTTCACTTCCATACATGGCCACACTCCATACAAATACTTTCAGAAACGACTTCCTGACACTTAAATCTATACTCGATGTTAACAAATTTCTCTTCTTCAGAAACGATTTCCTTGCCATTGCCAGTCTACATTTTATATCGTCTCTACTTCGACCATCATCAGTTATTTTACTCCCCAAACAGCAAAACTCCTTTACTACTTTAAGTGCCTCATTTCCTAATCTAATACCGTCAGCATCACCCGATTTAATTTGACTACATTCCATTATCCTCGTTTTGCTTTTGTTGATGTTCATCTTATATCCTCCTTTCAAGACACTGTCCATTCCGTTCAACTGCTCTTCCAAGTCCTTTGCTGTCTCTGACAGAATTACAATGTCATCCGCGAACCTCAAAGTTTTTACTTCTTCTCCATGAATTTTAATACCTACTCCGAATTTTTCTTTTGTTTCCTTTACTGCTTGCTCAATATACAGATTGAACAACATCGGGGAGAGGCTACAACCCTGTCTCACTCCCTTCCCAACCACTGCCTCCCTTTCATGCCCCTCGACTCTTATAACTGCCATCTGGTTTCTGTACAAATTGTAAATAGCCTTTCGCTTCCTGTATTTTATACCTGCCACCTTCAGAATTTGAGAGTATTCCAGTTAACATTGTCAAAAGCTTTCTCTAAGTCTACAAATGCTAGAAACGTAGGTTTGCCTTTTCTTAATCTTTCTTCTAAGATAAGTCGTAAGGTTAGTATTGCCTCACGTGTTCCAACATTTCTACGGAATCCAAACTGATCTTCCCCGAGGTCCACTTCTACCAGTTTTTCCATTCGTCTGTAAAGAATTCGCGTTAGTATTTTGCAGCTGTGACTTATTAAACTGATAGTTCGGTAATTTTCACATCTGTCAACACCTGCTTTCTTTGGGATTGGAATTATTATATTCTTCTTGAAGTCTGAGGGTATTTCGCCTGTCTCATACATCTTGCTCACCAGATGGTAGAGTTTTGTTAGGACTGGCTCTCCCAAGGCCGTCAGTAGTTCTAATGGAATGTTGTCTACTCCCGGGGCCTTGTTTCGACTCAGGTCTTTCAGGTCCTTAGGTAGTCATTTATTATGTAGCTACCAGTTTCGGCGCTTCAGTATACCATCTTCAGGCCTTCGCTGATGCTGAAGGGGTTATCACGATCCATATATACGCTTCATCAGTGGCCAACATAACTGGTTTATGCCGACTACCTGTAACCGTGATGTCAACACACCAACCATCAAGAGTGATCGGGAACAGTTTACTAGAATCTGTGTTGAGATCTTTAATTGCCATGCATAATTTACTTTAAACTCGATACCACAGACAACAGAGACCTGTGTGCCGTGGAACCTCGAAACACTGGGTGACGTTCCGTGTCTTTAGCGACGAGTCTCGTTTCTCTTTTTGCCGGTCAGGTGGACACCAACATACGTTAATAATTGGCAACCAATGCTATACAATCGCAATAAAGTCATGAGATGTTCAATTGACTCTTTTATTAGAACATATTACGCGTTTCGGGATTACACCCGTCTTCAGACATAACTGAACAGCACATTCAACACGTCTAAACAATACATAAATGAGATCGGGTCATATGAGTTACATACCGCAAACTTCAACACCTTTCTAACCAAACAGGGGTACACCCTTGAAAACTCAAAGAAAGTGCCCAATAACTTATGACTATAGCTGCGACACAAGCAGTCTTGAAGCAGAGTGTATACTGACGCTAAACACGTCAACTAGTAGCGAAGCGCTCTCGCTAGTGGGCGCTGCGTGGTCATGTGCTCCATGCGTTCACATGTAATTTAATAACAATATACTCAACATATAACATTCTAACAGGGTGTAATTACTACTGGCAACCGAAATGGTACTTCCGTACACGTTAACACTAAGGGATTTTAAATGAATAAAAAAAAAACTCCAAAATTTTTACATTGCCATACTATAGCCAGTAGTGGCACTAAGCACAACTAAAACCATATGTCAATATAAAATAAATAATAGGGGAAATATGGTTTGAATTGTGCTTACTGCCACTACTGACTATAGATATAGTATGGCAATGTAAAAATTTTGAGTTATTTAAAAATTTTTTTGAGTTTCCAAGGGTGTATACACCTGTTTGGTTAGGAAGGAATTGACGTTTGTGGTATGTAACTCGTACTACCCGATCTCGTTTCTGTAACGTTGAGACGTGTTGAGTGTGCTGTTCACTTATGTTTTGTACTTTTGTGTAACAGATGTTTGAAGATGGGTGTGATCCCGAAACGCGTAACATGTTCTAATAAAAGATTCAATTGAACATCTCATGACTTTATTGCGATTGTACAGCACTGGTTGTCAATTGTTAACATAAAAACGATCACAGGCCTCAGACGGGATTTTGTGTCCTGTATATCACCAACATATGTGTAGATGATCTAGCTACAGAGGATCGAGAAGGGACTCGTCTGCATGAACTCAGGTTATCCATTGGGAACCTGTGAAGCGTCTTGGACGCTAGTAAAACGGTATTGGAGTTCAATTATTTATTCACGTTGTTCAAAAGTCGTTGTTTCACACTAGCCTCGGTTGTTGCTCATTCAGTTGCTTGGTAGATTCTAGTGGACGTCCGTCGAGTCAGCTCAGCGTTTGCACTCCCAGCAGAAGGTGTCAGCGACTCTGGCGCCGAGGTGGACAGCCGGCCAGAATGTGCCGCCGCTGCCCAGCAAGAAGTGGTTCTCGCGCTGGCCGCTGGACTCTACTCCGTCACACTCTGAATTCTACGATGACCCTAGATGACACATCGGTGAGGCACCTGGCGCCGGTAGTCGTGTCGTCCATTGATCTCCTTCCTGTCTGTGGTAGGTGCCTGGGTGTTGAACAGGTGTGTGGACCACAAGAGGACCTGTCGCTGGCTTCCACGTCGAAGTCCGGTGTTGGCAGCACTCTGTGCTGTGGTGTTGTCGGAAGACAGTTAATTCCTCCATTGGCGAACAGCACGAAGTTCATCACGAAGGCCACCTTCGGATGGTTGATAGACTCTCGTGGACCATCTAGGACACTTATTCACTACAGTATCGTAATCATGGAATTGAGTGCTATTACCGTGAATGCCGTCGCTCCCTATGATCAACTCATGACGACAGCTGGAGAGCTGGAGTATTTAAAGAAAGTTAGCGTAAGGCTGTGACGCAAGGCTCGGTTCGTAGTGACCGAATGTATCCTCATTATTCTGCTATGCTCACTTAACAGGCCGTTAGCTGTTGTGTGCGTTATTTGCTATGTGTTCTTATGAAAGACATGGAGTCTCTTGCAACACATCCCTCTCGCTTCCTTTGGTTTTCTGTTGCAGTCTACGTTTTGCTGAATGTGTATTCTTACGTGGCAGACAGTGTTGCCGAACTGACCTTCTTGCGTCATAAAGGCTCACTTCCAGCTTCCACCTCTGTCTCTGGCACGAGTAAAATTTGCTTCTCGAAACGTGAATTTATACACCTTACTATTCTGTGCTAGAACATAGCGAAAGGTCACAAGAAACAATGACACTCGAGACCCATGCCTTTCCAACTCTTGGAATCGTGGTGAGGGGACCTACTTGATACGACAGCATGAGAAGTGTCAGGCCTTCCTTGGCCTGCCTCTCCTCATTTTTTTTCTCTTTCTCATATGCAAATTCAATTAACAATCGGACAAATCACATTAAGACCGATCGAATGCCCCTGTGATTTAATAAGAGGATAATAGCAATGAGTGTATGGTCAAATCACCTTCTTGTCTAATTGTCAATATGGGCTAACGCAGACGTTTGAGTTTCGGTTTTTTTTGGGGTGGGGGAGGGGGGCGGTAGTAAGAGCGAAGTGCGGATTACGGCCCACTCGACGGGGAGAACGCGCAGCTCTAGGACACAGCAATGAGGTATGGCAATTGTAGAGATTTGTGGCGTTACGACGTGGCGAGAGGCAAGTTTCGCCAGTTAAAGGACAGTCCCAGTAGACTCGCCCTCCATTAAGACGGTACCGTAGCGAATCTTCCCAGCAGAGGAGTAACAGTCTTTACTTTGGGGCTCCCATACTAAAGCACAACCTGTTTTTTGAGCTTTGGTCGATGCCCGATGAACTTCCGGAAGACGAGAGTAAGGACACACATTTCTACAGATGCCTATCTCTCCCCTGGCCCGAGAGTGAGTAAATCACTGCGGAAGACGTCCTGTATGTCTTTTTTACCAGGTGAAGAGCCAACTGTCTGACCTCACATCAGAGGGATTAGAGCAATTTCGCCCTCAACGGGCGAAAAGAAGCATGCTGAGAACTCGTATAAGAGCAGATGCTGGGAGTGAAGTGTCTTCACTTCACTTCGCCGGCCGTTATGGCCGAGCGGGTCTAGGTGCTTCAGTCCGGAACCACGCTGCTACTACGGTCGTAGGTTCGAATCCCGCCTCGGGCATGGATGTGTGTGATGTTCTTAGGTTTAAGTAGTTCTAAGTCTAGGGGACTGATGACCTCAGATGTTACGTCCATAGTGCTTAGAGCCATTTGAACATTTCACTTCACTTCAGACTCGATTGTAGGCTTCTCTTCAAGTCATTTGACATCCAGAGAGCGCAAACAGTCTGAGACTTGGAGATGGAGAGAGGTAAAGACTATATCTGTAACTAGACTGATAGCAGCTGGAATTCTGGTGACCTCCACCTACACGTCTATAGGTATCTCGTATATTCACAATTATGGCGAAGATCGTTGGGGCTTCTCTGGACTCAAGTAAATCCAGACAGGCTCACCATGACTGAATTCACAGGCACAGGCCACGTGTAGTTTCCCTTTTCTTCTCGATCATACAATCACTATACTTACGTGACTCCGTTATATTTAATGAATCCGTTAGGAAGCGGTTTACCATTGTTATACATAACCTTATCAGACAGCCTTCCGAAATCCATAACGTACCTTCTTTTGCAGTCGATATCATGTATCAGTTGAATGGTCTCGAAGGGTGTGTAACGAAATGTACTTTTTATTTCTCTCTGCATCACAACATGCAATATAACTGGCATTTACCATGCGACATTTCCAAAACAACTAGATCTCTCTCTTGAGATTAATTAGTATATTAGTTATAGAGATGGTGGTACTTGGAATTCAACGTTAGCATCACCTTACCATGAAAATTGCATTAAATTTAACTCCGTTGCTTAATATCACTAAGCATTTGGACTGGAGCGATCTGCCTCTCAGTAGATTCAGTTAATGCAAATCAGGCAAGCGCGTACAGGGCTTTTCGCAAGCAGGACTGATGTAATTGTTGAAAGGCGACCGAATTTTCGCAAATATGTGGCAAGGATGGTAAATCGTTACCATCAATAGGCTACTGTATCGCAAATCCCAGCGGGGCAATTTAAAACCTGAAACCTATTCAAATCACAAACGCCTTGAGGAAAGCACGGGTCTTTGACAGGACTGCCCGATCGACAATGATTTGTGTACTACTGAACATGTCTAGAAATAAATAAGAAGAGTAAACGTACATACGAGCCTACAGCCAGTAATCTTCATGAAATGACACAGCGTGTGTTTCAGGAGGGCAAGACATTCCTGAAGATGACATTCAATGGCTATTTGCGCCCGTGCCCGTCGATGCGTTTGTCCCTACGTGGTAAAGCTTCTAGTACTCATGCTAATGGGGAACTTCAGTTCCGGCTGGAATGAATTTTTAACCTTTTAATACCTGTAATGTAATGAACATCTGCACAAAGTTCAGTAAATGTCGGATTTGTGCGACATGGTATAATATTTCCCATTTCTATCAGTGCATGAAACTTTTAAAAATTAACATTCTATGACGTGAAAGTGTGTGTGTGTTTGTGTGCGTATCCATTTATCAATGTGTGTGTGTGTGTGTGTGTGTGTGTGTGTGTGTGTATGAGAGAGAGAGAGAGAGAGAGAGAGAGAGAGAGAGAGACAGACAGACAGAGGGAGAGAGAGGGGGGAGGGGGAGAGGGAGAGAGAGAGAGAGAGAGAAAGAGAGAGAGAGAGAGCGCGCGAGCGAGCGGAGGTGGGGGTGGGGTACAGGGAGGGACGGATGGTTGTGCAGTCTATATGCTTTGGTGACAGTACTAATGTAAATGCGTCTCTGGTGCATTCGGTTCTCTGTATATTATTCGCCTGTAATCTGCTGACGGATTAGGGCACATTCCCTTCCATAGTGTCGTGTTTTATTATTGATTACTGCTCTCTGTTATGCCTTGGTAAATACGACTAATAGCTAGAAGGCATTCACTTTTGCGTAATCAATAGAGCAGTGCGCTGTAACGAAATCAGATATTTGGCTTTTACTGAAATGGAGAAACGCGAATGCTCACTGTACACACTGTAATTCCGAAAAAGAGAGAAAAAGTCCGTGCGGTGTGCTTGTATTTGAAGTGCAACGTATCGGTAAATGAGAGACTACTTACAACTTCTGTAATTGGACCTTCACTTTAACTGAGGAAAACCTTATTAACACGTATAACATTTTAACAAGTGTAGAAACTAAAGAGCAGGAAAAGAAAGGAGAGCTCTACGATCCGCTCCAAGGAGTAGTGCTAGCATTAATCGACCGCTGCTTTACCTTCTACCTAAAGAGACACTGATCGAGACATGGGACAGAAAGTGCTTGTGGTTACCACACCGCTCTCCCAGCTGTTGTGTCAGCTTTCGAAGAGAGTTACTTAGGAAAGCAGCTTTTTATTTGTCCGCGTGATGGTGAGCCCCTTTCCTGTACAACCAAAACTGGGAAACGGTTTACTGGTTTCTGTAGTGGCTGTCAAATCTCTTGACTACCGAAGTAAATGCTCAATAAGTAATTTATGTAAGCAAGTAATGGTTATGTTCAGAGTTGTGGTCCAAGACGGTCCAATCTGACCCGACCGACCACCATGTCATCTTTTTGTCAATGACGTCACTGGATAGGGTATGCAGGAGCAGGTTTTCAACACACCCATCTCCTGGTACTCTTTATGTTTCTTCACCTTATAACCATTCTAATCGATCGCATTGTTCCTGAGTTGGCCTCACGAGGCTGACTACACGCCGAACCAGACCTTCCACCAAGGATTAATCCCTGGCAGTACTGGGAATCGAGCCTGGGACCCCTCCCCCTCCCCATGGCAGTCTGTTCTGTTTACTAACCCGTCATTCACCAACAAGGATTGCCGCTCGGCAGCGCAAGCTATTTGGCAGCTTTCACATTCAGTCATTGTATTTCTCATTGTTCCTATAGACACATAACAATCCACGGAAAAACTTACGCAAGCGTGTAGGAAAATAAAGCAGCACTAAATACAAGTAATTACTCTCAACGGAGGATGGCAGAAATGTCACAGATCCATTTATACGCCTTACCTCATAATCCCTCCACCACAGTGTCCTATCAGTTAGCGTGACACATCATGTCATATGGTTTTGATATACTCGTACCCTGTCGTCACTGTGTACCAACGTTCACCGCTCTCATCAGCCCAGAGGAGCTTCCTTCTAGCTTTGAACGTGAAGTAGCGTCTTTCCAGTGCCAGCAGTAATCTCTAATTTCCGTACAATGTGGCAGAGGGTGAGGGTTCTGCATTGAATATGCGAGCAGTTTACTTTACTATGATGTGGGGACAAGGAAATTATTAATATTTACTAGAAATGACTTTAATGTTTTATTTTTTATTTGTGAGGAGGAGGGGTGGGCAAAAATCGCCAGGCCTCTGACAGGTCCTATGCGGCCTGCAACGAATTGCACTCCTGTGCCAACTGCTTTATCTCTGAGTAGCACATAATTAGTGGGGAAAAGAGCGAGCTGGTGCATTTTGTAAGTGTCAGTTACACACATGCATACATTCACCCCTTTTGTTATGCCTAACTGATGTATGACCCCCTGGGGATAATCAGTCTTTCTGAGAAACACCCCACCCCTCCCCTCCCCCTGATTTATGACCCCCTGGGACTAATCAGTCCTTCTGAGAAATCCCCAACCCCTCCTGCCCCCTTCATTCACTATCCTCTGGGGATAATGCATCCTTGTGAGAAACCCTCCACCCCTTCCCTTTCTGCCTCCCTTCCCCTTATCTTATTTGCTGCTTATTTCCTCATCCTTCCCCCCTCTGGGAAACCCTGCAGCCTTCCTCTCCTCCACTTCCACAAAAAATTGGCAGAGAAATTGATAAGTCTTTGCAGAACTGTTTGTGTGGAAGGTGCGAGTATTACCCTGTCTAGAATATACATGTGCTAATTACGTAATTTGACTGCTGCAGATCGGAGGTGTTGTCTTGTTGATGTGCAGGGATCGACTGAGCTAGTGCACAATACCATCATCATAGGATGCCCCAATCCACCCATTCCCCATCCCCTCACCACCCCTTCCAGAAAAAAAATTAGAGGGAAAAATTGCTCACTCCTTGTTAAGCTGGTGGACTAGAAGCATCCCATGACAGTAAATTCAGCTACAATTGCAGAGGGCATAATAATTATTTTTAAAATTCAATTTTCATACGAATTCACAGGCTTTAGATCTCTTTATTTGGTGGAAAAAGCTCATCATTCCCTGCTGTTTATTTAATCTTGGAAGATGCAGGTCTTGTAAAATATATTGAAATGAAGTAATTAAATAAGTAAATGGAACGATTTTTTCCTGAGCTCGCAAGGAATATCATCATGAAATCGATGTCAACATAAAACACTCTCTGCACATAACTACGCTGTTACAGATCACACTAAACATATCTGGCAAAAAAAAGCATTCCAACTGCGTCTTCCGCCATCTACTGGGCCGCATCACATGCCATCCGCTGCCGGACTTGCACCTGCGGCTGCTGGCAAGAGCCGACTAGCAGGCAGCCGTAATCTTTCCTTGTACCCACGGCTCATGTGAGGCTAAGCTGCTTCAGACTTGATGTTCTGCTCTGATTATAGTGCTACACATTGGCAGTGGAAATAACATGTCACAAAAGGAACATCGATAATAAAGACCTAAACATTTCACAAAGGTCATGAAAAGCCCCACCTGACATGTATACTGCTCTATAAAACACACATCTTCTAACAGCTCCTAGCTGTTGCATGGTGCCAGAAAAATAACTCCCTTACTGCACTTCACTGGGACTGTTGGGTCAACACCTTTGCTTCCTACGGTGTTCAGAAGTCTTGTGCCCAGGCCTGCGGAGTACTGGGCTGTGAATGTCTTCGAAATTGTCCAGTCACTACTGCCATTAATCAACTTGATTGAGTAATTATTTAAATTTTAACCCTCTGTATGGGACAGTTTTTCCTTGCTTGATATTGGTGGATCCTAGGACTGGTATATTTAGTGGGAAATTCTGGGGATATCTAGGACTTCATCCCACAACTCTGCCCTGTTTCCAACCCCCTCCCCCCCCACCTTCCGGTCATTTGGCAGGTGATGCTTTACATTGGAGGTAGCTGAAAAGTAGTGAGAATTTCAAATTTCAGCTCAGTAGCGCCATGTCTTTAAACAATTTTCAGGAGACATGGCTGGGGTTTGACCGGAGTGTACTCAAAATACCACTATCGGAAACAAATTGATCGATCGGGAATTTGAAATTGCAATGGGAAGTGGCGCTGTATAAAATAATAGTTGTAATTTCAAATTTCGGTGGGAATTTGTGCCGTCACGTTTGTGTAATTCCAGACTACCTATAGGTCTGCTAAGTGAATTTTTGAAGCACTCTGGAATTCTCAAGTTGGTTATTGGTTATCTCTTATACACCAAAAAGAAGGAGGGAAAAGGGTTTACCGTTTGATAGGATAGTAAGAACTACAAATCCACCGTTATTTGAACAAATATCTCTCCATCATTCTTGTGCAACACAGAGTCCACTGGGATGTATTGAGAAGTACTCAATGCCACATACAGCAGCAATTACCACACGGGCAGGGCACTTTGTAAACACATACACATAAACTACAATCCTTTCGGTAGTAGGTGTCATGGTTAAATGTCGGAGATCGCGGAAACTTCTGTAGGCCCCCATGCGCCACCACCACGCAGGCCATGCCAGCAGTTGCGGCGCCATTGGCCAGAGAGACTGTCACCACGGACACCAAACAGTAAACCAGTCAATTTATATTGGGGGGAGGGGGGGGTGTATAATCGTCCTGCTCAAACACTTGCCCCTCAACATAAAAACAGGAGAATACTTACTACAATGCAAGTGATCACGAATGCTGCCCAATACATGCCGAGTATTAATTTGCCATTCACCTATCCAGAGGGTTCCACATTTAGGTCAACTGCATACTCACACCACACCTGACTGGTTTGGGAGGCTCAGTGGTGGCTAACGCCTTAAACTGGAAATGTCCACTCATTCCAGTCACCAGGTGACAGGGCGCCAAGTGGAGTTGTCCTAGGAAACCAGCCACATATTTATCAGTGTAATTACAATTAAATATTACGAGTGCAGCACCAATCTGGAGATGTTAGAAACTGTGGGCAGAATCGAAAATAGTTCCTCCTGACGACTGTGGCTCTGGCAATATCGATTTTCCACGTTAATCTATATTCTCCTTGTAACTGGAAATAACTTCTCAAGTAAAATCCTTCATACCCCATACAGCTATCGATGTGTTGAAATCACGGTTTTCCACATCAGATCTATACCTCTCTTACAGCCGGACATAGTCCCACCCACATAATCTTCTTTGCACCTTTCGGAACACTGACCACAGTGACTTTACATTCCAACACATACATATCTCAGACAAGTAGTGCAGTTATGTTTTATATGTGTATAGCATCCGAAAAAATTATGTTACGTCCACGCTCACACCGGCTAATGTCTCGATTCTCCTGAGTTCTAGGAAATTATTTGACAATTAGCTCTTCCAGCCAATTAGATTCGAGAATAGATTAAAAATATTTTCAAATAGTGCTTCTGGAAGGTGCCGCAAGCATCAGGACTGTTTCAAAGGGTTTTAAAGCACAGGTGTCCGGCAGTAGGTGATAACAGAGCTCCTGTGGACTAAATGATTGGAAAGACATTACTGGTATTAGTTGTTGTACTGTAATAAACTTCACAATCGTGCGACAAAGAACTTGGGAGGATCTGCTTAGGGGAGCCAATGAGAGGACGTTCTGTGTTTCCATGATGTTACAGCTGTCTTGCCTACCCTGTTTGTACATCATATCAGCTCTAGTTGAACCATTGCATTGGTATATTGTGTAGGTCTTTACGAAATGAATCTATCGCCCCTTACGGTCGGGTGTACACGTCAATGCGCTAAAATTGCAGTTCCCCACGTAAGATCGATCCTCCCCTTATGGCTAGCGATACGTAATTTTTTTTACAGGAATAGTAGTCTGATCACTTCCCACACACGTCTGGTGACATGTCAGAATACTAACTTTACGTTCCAACAGCATAACATTTACGACAAATAATGTGATTATTATAGGTACACATAGTCCGGAAAATTATTGTACTTCCACAATCACACCAGCTGGGTGTCGTTTCACACGATCTACCTTAGTTTCGCACCACCAAAACCCTCCTGCCTCATCCCGCTATCACATATTTGTCGAGTAATAAAGGACGTAATTACAATTAAAAGCCCTCGCGTCTTATATTTATGTTACGTTCGTTCTTGCACGATAATCGGTGAATTGGCGTGTGCCGCAGCGGGAAGAACTTTCACATTTAATGTAGAAAGAGTAGCTTAGAAGGATCCAGCTAACTTCTACGAAAACATCACCTCAACCCCCAGACATCTCATCCCCATGAGATGTCTCTATTTCACCGCTTATACGAAATGATTTAATGCACAGGTCTTTCCACCAATCAAAACCGAGAACAGACTGTAGGTATTCTGCTCTTGGAATGTCGTAAATAAATGGATTGGTCTTCAGATTTCACCATGAGTGATGCGTCGTCCTACAGGCTGTAGCAGATAAAGTCGCCTCTACGGGTGGATATGATCGGACGTGGATTTGTGGCAGCATTAACGGAGGAGGAAAAGACCTACAGTTGCTTTCAAGAGGATGGAGCAACCGCCCATAGAGCCGGCCGAATCTTGGAGCGCATTTACACAATCTTCATGCCTGACAGATTTGTTAGTGGAGGTTAGTTTGATCGCGGCTCTAGCTGCCCACCCAGGTTGCCTGATCTGTCAGTGTGCGATTTCTTTGTGTGGGGAGCCTTTAAGTCTGAGAGGCATCAAAACGACAGTCATAGTCTTCAAGAAGTACATCAGAACATTTTAGATGACACTGCAGCCATTCCAGCAACCCAGCTTCGACCCATCGTCACATAGGTAAAAAACGAGGATTACTATACTTTCAGCTATCTAGTTTCGATTACTTTTCAAGACCGTTCCCCTTTCTACAGCCCCACATCCTAAAGAAATAAACATAGATCTCTGTAGATATTTGACTGTGTTGGATGATCGACTGGGTAAAGAACATGAAAACAAATATTCTTGTACAAAAACTTTTATTTAATTTTTTCATATACATTTACAATAAGAAAACAACTCTTTCTTCATTTTTGTTTGGTGTAGTTTTAATAACTTTTAACTTATAATGTAAGTGTACATCCGAATCAAATAGTTCTTTCTCCAGGCAGTAATTTAACAAGTACAAAGAAGTTTTCTCCAGTTCTACTACATATCCAGCTTTTTCCCTGTAAACTATCTTCTTTATGGCTGTAACAATTAGTTGCGTTCCTTCATGGAGTTCTTCTAGCCGAGAGCGATCGGGAATTTTCATTTTCCCTGTTATGTCTTGCATAACACAGTTCCTAAAACGCACCACATCATCCTGGGTGTACGTTGACAAATAATCAATACCACATCTTTGCAGAATTTTCATGTAAAACTTTAACTTCCAACATTTTCAGACGAATTATCGTTAAATGTTGTTACTCCATCAGTTTTAAACTCAGCAAACTATTGTTCTGTTGTTAAGTGCACAATATTGTGTCCACAACATTTAGAAACAATGAAACCATCAACAAACAAATGGGAATAGAGCTTTATAAACACATTTTTATGTGTCCTTTAATCTAGTAAACGTTTCGATACAGGCGTTTTCGTCCATTACTCCACCATAAGGCCACTTATCACTACTGTTTCAGTGAGTGGTGATATCATATATTCTCCACTTGTACCCAGACTTCAACCGTACTCTGTGTATAAAGGTATGTGTTAGTTTTCCCTGTAGATCTGCAGCGGAATCTTCTTTTTCCAGTAGCAGTTTATGCTTCTCCTTTGTGGCAATTGTTTTCGTCATATATTACAGTTTTCGTTTTTCGTCTTCGACCTCTTCTATTTCGAGTTTTCTTTTTCGTTCACTTAATACATTAACTGCACTTAACGGAGAAATATCTTTAATACAGACTGGTTTAAGTTTGTTTGATGCATTGGTTCGTTTTCCTAAGACTTGTGGTATAACATTATTTGCAGAAACCAATCCCAGTTCGACGATATCTTTATACGCCGATATTGTGGCGAACAATGTCCTGTATTGAGAGGAATATGTTTCTCCTGCTTTAATATAATACTCCTGCGTAATATTTACATTGTCTTTGTTGGAGTCAGTGTTAAGAATCTCCACATAGTTTACAGACAATTAAAACTGCGTGCAGACAGTGCATAACGTACAAGCTTTCTTCGGTCTTGAGAGTCTGGCAGACACTTAACTGCACACCCGTCAAATTTTGGGTATTCTTATTAGCCCAGTAGACAAACTGCAGAACGTTGTTATACACCACACAGCAGCTGTTCTGTAGGCTATTAGTTAGCTGAACCCATATGGATGTGACTGGACACTATTGTAAATACTACTTGTTAGAGTTTAAAGCACTTAAATTGTTTTCCACAGGATCAAACACATGATCCATTCTGTAATTGTATATTGTTGCCTCCGGTCCGGTAAACCATGCTGTGTAGCAGAGGAGGACGTAAAAGTTTCTTGTAGTCGCAAGTCTCGACACACTCTATCAGACGGTTGCAACAACTTTGTTCACACTTGAGCCTGTGAGCTGACGTTTACATTCGTTATAGGTCTTTAGTTCACAGCTGCAAGCCATCGATGTGCAACAGGCTATTACAACTATCTTACCGTTGTCCCAAGTCACACTTTTGCTTTCCTGGAGGCCTCCTCCCATGCAGAGGTAGTGGTTTGACATTTAATAGTCGCACGTCTCGATTTTATTAAAAGTCCCGATGAAGTCCTGCGTTATGTCCACATCCAAAAGATAATAGTCGTATACAAGTAACTGCTGTAATATTCCAGGCAGCTGTTCCATTAGAATATCAATTTTAATGTCAGCTAATTCAATTTTATATGGTATACCAAAGGATTTATGTACATTCCTGGAAATGGAAAAAAGAACACATTGACACCGGTGTGTCAGACCCGCCATACTTGCCCCGGACACTGCGAGAGGGCTGTACAAGCAATGATCACACGCACGGCACAGCGGACACACCAGGAACCGCGGTGTTGGCCGTCGAATGGCGCTAGCTGCGCAGCATTTGTGCACCGCCGCCGTCAGTGTCAGCCAGTTTGCCGTGGCATACGGAGCTCCATCGCAGTCTTTAACACTGGTAGCATGCCGCGACAGCGTGGACGTGAACCATATGTGCAGTTGACGGACTTTGAGCGAGGGCGTATAGTGGGCATGCGGGAGGCTGGGTGGACGTACCGCCGAATTGCTCAACACGTGGGGCGTGAGGCCTCCACAGTACATCGATGTTGTCGCCAGTGGTCGGCGGAAGGTGCACGTGCCCGTCGACCTGGGACCGGACCGCAGCGACGCACGGATGTACGCCAAGACCGTAGGATCCTACGCAGTGCCGTAAGGGACCGCACCGCCACTTCCCAGCAAATTAGGGACACTGTTGCTCCTGGGGTATCGGCGAGGACCATTCGCAACCGTCTCCATGAAGCTGGGCTACGGTCCCGCACACCGTTAGGCCGTCTTCCGCTCACGCCCCAACATCGTGCAGCCGGCCTCCAGTGGTGTCGCGACAGGCGTGAATGGAGGGACGAATGGAGACGTGTCGTCTTCAGCGATGAGAGTCGCTTCTGCCTTGGTGCCAATGATGGTCGTATGCGTGTTTGGCGCCGTGCAGGTGAGCGCCACAATCAGGACTGCATACGACCGAGGCACACAGGGCCAACACCCGGCATCATGGTGTACACCACTGGTGATCATCGAGGGGACACTGAATAGTGCACGGTACATCCAAACCGTCATCGAACCCATCGTTCTACCATTCCTAGACCGGCAAGGGAACTTGCTGTTCCAACAGGACAATGCACGTCCGCATGTATCCCGTGCCACCCAACGTGCTCTAGAAGGTGTAAGTCAACTACCCTGGCCAGCAAGATCTCCGGATCTGTCCCCCATTGAGCATGTTTGGGACTGGATGAAGCGTCGTCTCACGCGGTCTGCACGTCCAGCACGAACGCTGGTCCAACTGAGGCGCCAGGTGGAAATGGCATGGCAAGCCGTTCCACAGGACTACATCCAGCATCTCTACGATCGTCTCCATGGGAGAATAGCAGCCTGCATTGCTGCGAAAGGTGGATATACACTGTACTAGTGCCGACATTATGCATGCTCTGTTGCGTGTGTCTATGTGCCTGTGGTTCTGTCAGTGTGATCATGTGATGTATCTGACCCCAGGAATGTGTCAATAAAGTTTCCCCTTCCTGGGACAATGAATTCACGGTGTTCTTATTTCAATTTCCAGGAGTGTATTTCTTCGAAATGGTTTCCAGTGATTCCTTGCCAGTTTTATCCAATATTCCTCTTGCTGAGATGAGAGGTGAATTTTATACCGTTTCTTCTAAGTATTGTAGACAAACATATCACAACATCTCATGTATGTCTTGCGAAGAGACTGCAGTGAGAAAATTATGGGCTATTACGAATGTTTTTACCGCGAGACAATCAGCAGCAGAAGTTCCAAGTTTTATTTCTCGATAAATAAGAGACAACATTCCTCCATGATTTTTGTGTGTCTATAAATTGCTGGGCTGATATCTTAACAGGTAGAGTAAATTTACATCTATATGCATACTTCGAAAGCCATTGCACAAAACATGGCGAAGGGTACTCTGTACCACTACTAGTCATTTCCTTTCCTATTCCACTCGCAAACAGAGCGAGGGAAAGAAAGACTGTCTTATGCCCCCTTGTGAGTGTTAATATCTCTTATATTTTCTTCGTGGTCCTTACGTGAAAAGTATGTTGGCAGCAGTAGAAACCTTCGGCAATCAGCTTCACGTGTTGGTTCTCAATAGTGTCCCTTGAAAAGAACATCGCCTTCCCTCCAGGGATTCCCATTTGAGTTACCTATCGAGTGTAATCCGACTGTAGAGAAAAAAAATACCGTGCATAAAGGGTTCCCTTTAGTTAATCAGTGATGAGCCACCGGTAGGATGGAAGAGAGGGCGATAGTACCACGGATATGATTCGCGGATTAGTGTGTTAAGCAGGCGCTATTTCATTACAACGAGATCTTATAACGAAATTTGAATCTCACACCTAGACAGGGAAAGACGGCCATTATAATAAAATCAGCTATATTAGCGAATTTATAAAATGATGCATAGTATTAACCTGATAGCAGAGCATACTCTTAGCTCTCTCTATAATGAACCAAAAATGAGTTTAATATCCTAGTCCTGTGGTGCAGGACATAACAAATATTAATCTGATAAGGAGAGACTTTTTTTCTTTTTTACAGGACGAGAAAATACTTAGAGGAAATACAGCCTATGCCATGCTGTTGTACTGAATTTTCACAACAAGTAAATATACCTTAGCGATGTGAAAACGTGTGCATGGTTCGATTCCTTCTGTCTTTGATTGGGTTGATTTGGGAGGGAGACCAAACTGCAAGGTCATCGGTATCATTGGATTAGGGAAAGATGGGGAAGGAAGTCGGCCATGCCCTTTCAAAGGAACCATCCCGGCATTTGCCTGAAGCGATTTAGGGAAATCACGGAAAACCTAAATCAGGATGGCCGGACGCGGGATTGAACCGTCGTCCTCCTGAATGCGAGTCCAGTGTCTTCTATCTTTGAAAATACCTCGTATAAAAGATACGAATCTACATTTTGTGTGAGAAATTCGATGTGTATGCACAACAATATTCCTGTTTTGGGTTGGGTAAAGTGGATTTGTTAAACTGGGGAATCGATGTTGGGGTGGAATTGCAGTTAGAATTATACATCCAAGCCATGCCTGCTTGTTTCGCGTTGCCCACAGGCAGCTGCCGACCGGAAGATGTGACTTAGCATCTTCCGAGTGACGGGTACAAAGAATTCTCTGACATGTCAGCTCTTGCCCACAGCCACGGGGACACCCTCCTGCGGCACTTTCTAGGTGTCTGATTAGTGAACTAGCCAATGTGATGGTAGAGCAGACACGTGTGTTGCGTGAGAAGATTCAATATAGCAAATGTTTGCTGGTGCATGATGACCAGTGGCAGTGGCCTACAGATGTTTCAGCTATCTCTGACATCTAACTATATCACTACTACAGAGTGGAATGTGGTTTACAAAGTTCCTTGTCCATGTGGTGATTGCTGCTGTGCATGGCACTGAGTGCTTCTCAGTAGATCGCAGTGGATCCTTGTCTTGCAGTGGAAAGTGGGGTGGTATTTGTTTAAATAAAAGTGTGTTTGATGTTATTATTGTCCTGTCACACAGTAGACCCTCCCACCCCCGTTCTTTTTTGTGCGTCAGAGGGAACCAACATTGAAACTCTACAGCGATATAAGAATTATACTTAGCAGACCTGTAGGTGGTCAGGAAGTACACAAACGTGACGGCATGCATTCCCACCGAAATTTGAAATTACAACTAAGATTTTGTACATCACCACTTCTAATCGTAACTCAAATTCCCAACCTTATTGTTTCTGATAGTGGTATTGCAAACAGACTCCAGGCAGACCCCTGCCACGTCTCCTGCAAATTGTTTAAGGATATAGCACAATTGGGTTGAAATTTGAAATTCTCAATACCATTTTCAGCTACTTCCATCGTAATGGATTTCCTGCCAAACAACCTTTGTGTCAATATCTATCAATAGGAGGCAAATAAAATCCAGAAGAGGGAAGAGCAGGATTTGGAAACGAGGCAATTGTGGAACTGAACCCAGATAGCCCCCAAAGATACCCGCCAAATATATCAGTCCTAGTATCCACCAAAAGAAAGCAATGAAAAACTGTTCCACATAGAGAGTATCGATTTACTAAATTAGTCAATCAGTTTGACTGAATAGGGGCAGTGCAACTGAACTAGCTCCAAGACATTCACATCCCAGCATTTTGGGGAGAGCTGGGTATTTACCAGGTATCTGCTTCTTTGTTTAGGACAAAACAAGACATGTGACGCTTAGTGGCCAGGAAGTAACCACTTGAGAGCCAGCGAGAGAGAGAGAGAGAGAGAGCATGTGTTTTGACAGGAGTTTCCCAGATATTAACACCAAAGAGTTGTCACCATCTGATGCTTTGTCTGACAGGAAGTAACCAGGTGACCACGGGGGGAGGGGAGTTGGGAGAGTGATGGGAAGGTAGCTCCTGTCAGCGTCCTCTGCTGAAGGTATTGTGAATTAACTCAGTATCTGCACAGCAGGGCGAGCATGTAGAATAGCTGCTTCCACTGACATGGTGTGGAAGTTATGTTTTGGAGAGAAAACATGAAGTTAGTCTGCTACCCCAAATTTCAAAGAAAGCAGACTTCTGGTATCATGCATTCCCATGAAGGTGGCCAGTGTCTCCCTGTCCAGTGCTTCAGACCCAAAGGGTAGTCAATCACTGCAAACTCATATGCAAATAAACAATATATTATTATGCCCTCTGCAATGTAGCTGAATTTCATATCATGGGATCCTTCCAGTCTGCCAGCTCAGCACAGACTGAGCGATTTTTCCAGTCAGTTTTTCCTGGGAGACGTGGTAACAGAGGGGGCAAGAGATAGTGGAGTGGGACATCCTCTGGTGGTCGCATTGTGTACTAGCTGAGTCGATCCCTGCAAATCAAGGTAAAAACACATATGAAAACTTTCTACCACAACACCTTCTATCTGCAGCAGAGTAATTATATGAGTAAGACATGTAGTTGCTTGAGAGACTAATACTTCCAGCTACTACACTAGCTCTGCACAGACTGATCGATTTTCCTGCCAATTTTTTTCTGAGGGCGAAGGGAAATGGGATAGAAAAAGGGAAAATGGGGGAGGAGAGGGGATGGCTGTGGGATTTCTGACGAGGCGGAAAAGTGGTTCGGAACTGAACTCGGGTGGAGGAAAATGCCTTTTCCCAGAGAAGTTGGGGGTGGAAAGGCAGGAAAGAAGGTTTCTCAGAAGGACAGATTATCCCCAGGGGTCACAAATCAATCCCCGAGCTGTCATAAATCAATTAGCTAACAATAGGTTGGGTGGGGAAGGGGATAGCTCGGCCCTGTCTGTATTCGTCCCCCTGAATACATGCAACTGCATGAACAAAATGTACCAGCTCTCTCTTTGGCCCACTACTCCCTCACATCCAATGTCCTCAATCGTTTAATGGATAGATTCCAATCTCTGTCTCTGCTTATAGTTTTTACCCTCTATAGAACTCCTTAAATTCTTACCCTCCATAGGCCCCTCAAAAGTCATGGATGGCCATCTTTAATGTCTTAACAAATGTCTCATCACCTGTCCCTTCATATTATGAATTTTTCCATGTGTTACTCTCCTCACCATTTCTGTAAAGCTCCTACTCATTTCTTATCAGTCTACCTAATGTTCAAAGTTCTTCTGTAGCATTGCATCTGAAATGCTTCAATTCTCTTCTTTTCCGATTTTTCCACAGTCCACGATTCACTTCCATAAGTGCAGTGTTCGAAACGTACATTCTCAGAATTTTCTCCATACATTAAGGGCAGATATAGGGAAAAAATTGCGAAATTATTGATTTTCTTATTGTATAATTTATTACATTAAGTCTTCAAGAATAACATCACAAACTTTAATAATGCAATTCTGGCTAGAAATATGTTTAAAAAAAAGTTTGTATGGGCTCTCCTTCCTTCTATGCTGTCATGCACACCTCTACGCTAGAAATGTTTTGTTCGTTAATTTTTCGGTCATTCTATCGAAGCGAACTGCAGATGGGTCTATAAGGCTGTGGGAAAGATTCTTTGCTTCTTCCTTTGTTTACAACATGTTTTTTTATAATAGTACATGCTACAAACTTATTTAAGTATTTAGTATGGAATAAATCAACCTGTTTTACTCGAAATGGATGGTAACAGTGGACGTGTATTCAAGAAAGTGAGGAAATTTCGAATTTCACAAGTGAAAGGTACAGGAAAGTAAACAACAGTGTTACAGATGCTGCTCCTAAGTGTGAAAAATAATTTTCGGGAAAGTTACTGAGTTCATCGAAGAAGAAAATTAGTGAAGGAAATGATGATTCTGTGTACAGCACCAAATACAAGTTTTTCAGTGGATTTAGGTTAATTGCCTTAGAAATACCGGCTCAAATGATTAATGTTTCATGTGCATGTGGTACTTGTGGGTCAAAGGGCCTTAGACTGTGTGATGACAGTGACAGAATTGGCATTGTAAGTAATATACATATGATATTAAGCTCAATACCCTCCATGGGAAGATGTATGAGGCGAATACAAGATTGTGTTATGCCATGAGAAGCTTAGGTGTAGGCAGAAAAGGCACAATTTTGGCGATCAAAACAACTACTTAAGTTAATGCTCTACAGCAGCTAGAGCTGCATCAGCATCATGGTCGTATAACATTTCCAGCCACAAACATGATTTGCCACTTACTGTTTTAGATGTTATAAAACCAACTTTCAGGAACCTAGCTGGTCCTGAACTGCTGAAAAAAAAGTACATGGGAAAACACAGAATACAGATGAGAGCTACAATCATCTTATATGGATGTGTTGTCAAAAAAAAGTATTTGTATCCTCAATTGTTGTGAAGGTAGCTATATCTGATGCCTGTCTAGTGTTCAGTAGTAGAAATGTAGGCATGATCAAGTGGCTGCAGAGACTAGCCTTCCATCCAGGTGCATTCAGACTGAAGATGAATGCATCAATGAAGTGCGACTGGACAAAGCTTAGGCAGCAGAAGAAAAAATGCAAAATTTGGCTAAGCAAAGGAGGCAGGGGAAGAGATGAGGAAGAGAATAAAAACTATGATGTGGATAGCATTAGTCACTAGAGGTGTCTGTATAGCAATGTTTTAAAAATTGAAATAAAAACTTTAAATGCGAACTGACGTGAACTGACTTTTTTGAGCAGGAACTATAAAAGCTAACATCCTGAAATTTGGCATAGTTCTTTGGAATTACTTTGGTGAATGATCCCATGCAGTACTTTTCTGTTATCTTTTCTCTGAGAAAAGTACTCCTTTAAAATTTGAGAAAAATAGAGCAATTCTGGGTAACACAAAACTGAAAAATTAATTTCAAAGCAACTATGACCTTAAACAAGACTCTGTTCCAGACGTTTTATTAACATCTTATGTCGATGTAAACTATGAAACTTTAGTTTTTGCTTGATTAGTTTACGAGAAAAGGTACATTATAGAAACAATGGCAATTGAAAATTCAAATCCTTATAAAATGTATGTCGATGCAGACTTTCAAACTAAAATTGCACAGAGTATCGAGAATTTTCTCGTACATAGTAGACTCAAGTTTTACTATTTTAGCCATAATATTTTTGGAGATAGTTATGTTTAAGTGCAAGGATGCGTTTTGACCTACCTCTCTCCATAAGGCACATGTCTGACTTCATTTGGCTGGGAATACCTTCTTTGCTCGTCCCCATCCTGGCTTTGATGTCCTCCTTGCTTCAGACATCGAAAGTTATTTTGGTGTAAGGTAGCAAAATTGTCCCCAATTCCTCCTCCTCATTACTTCCATCTTTCTTCGGTTTACTCTTATACTGCGTTCTGATTAGACCGTACATTCCATTCAACAAGACCTGCAATTCTTCTTCTCTGTCGCCGAGGATAACAATGTCATCAGTGAATCTTATTGTTGATATTCTTCTATTCCGTTTTTTGATCTCACTGCTGAAACTTCCTTTATTTCCGTCACTTGTTATTCGATGTATAGATTGGACAATAGAGAACAAAGACTACATCTTTTCCTCACATTCAGTCTATACGAACCATTTCGTTCTCGTTCTTCCATTTCTGTAGTTTACTCTTCGTTCAAGTAGTTTCCCTATAGCTTACTCCTTTCGACCGTCCTGTCCCATTTTACTTTGTCGAATATTTTTTACAGATTGACGAATCCTTTATTAAATGTCTTCATTTTTCTTAAGTGTTGCTTCCCTTACCTATCGCAACGTCAGAACTGCCTGCCTGGTGCCTTTACCCCCTTCTCCCCCACCCCACAAAGCCAAACTGATAGTCATTGAAGAGATCAACTTTCTTTGCAAAATCTCTACACATCATTCTTATCGCAGCTTGGATGCTCGAGTTGTTAAGCTGATTATTCTTGTAGGTATCTGCCCTTGTTATCTTTGGGATTGTATGGGTGATACGTTTCCGAAAGTTTAATGATATGTCTCCAGGCTCATAGATTTTAGAAACCCAATTGAACAGTCGTTTGGTTGCCATTTGCCCTAATAATTTTAAAATTTCCGAAGGAAGTTATTTATGCCTTCCACCTTGTTTGATCTCATGTCTTCCATAGCTCTGTTAAATTCTGGCACTAGCATCAGATCTCCTTTGTCTGACATATCGACATCCATTTCTTTTTCTATCACGTCTTCAGTTCACTCCTCTCGCAGAAGCTTTTAATGTAACATTTCCACGTACGCTCTCTTTTCTTTACCTTTGACAGTGAAATTCCTTTTGACCTCTTAATACTGATGCCCTTACCTTTAATTGCACTGAAGGTTGTTTCGACTTTTCTTACATTCTAAATTAGGCCTTCCAACGGACATTTATTTTCCGATTTCTTCGTGTTTTTTTCAGTCTTTCCGCCTTGAATTCCCTAAAATCATCTTTAACTAATTCCTAAGGGACTTATATTGCTCCATCTACGTCTTTCTCTGAACATTCTTCTACTTTCTTCTTTTACAGATTAGTCGAAGTTTTTCTTCTTTTACCGAAGGTTTATTTTTAGTTACCTTCTTTGTGCTTATATTTTGTCCGTCCCGATTGTTCTTTTTAGAGGTCTGCTAATTGTGGCAATTGAATTAATTTGCCTATCCCCTTAGAAAACTTCAAACGCACTTCATTTCTCAGTACTTCATTACAATATTTCTTTCCTGATTTTTCTTCAGGTCGCTTCTCTTAAACTTCAGTCTATTCAACGTATGTGTATGCACTAAATTCAGTCTCCGATATCGGAATCTCTACCTAACAATGATGTAATCCCGCTAGAACCTTCCCGCCTCAGGATCTTTTCAAAGTGTACCTCCTCCTCTTGTGATTCTTGAACAGAGTGTTCGGTATTATCACCTGAAATTTATCACAGAACTCAGTTAGTGTTTCTCCTCTCTCATTCCTACTGCCTAGCCCATATTTTGCCGTAACACTTTTTTCTATTCTTTCTCCTACAACCATGTTTCAATCTTCCATGACTATTAGTTTTTCATCTCCCTTTCCATACTGAACTACCCGTTTAATATCCTCATACACTTTCTCTGTCTCTTCATTTTCTGCCTGCAACGTCGGCATGTATACCTGATCGTCGTCGGCGTTGGTTTGCTGTCGAATCTTATGAGAATAATCCCGTCACTGAACTGGTCACAGTAGCTCACTTTCGGCTATACCTTCCTACGCGTTTCTAATCCTACTCCCCTCATACCATTTTCTGCTGCTATTGACATTACCGTTACATTCTTTCCATTTCACTTCACTAGCCGCCATCATATGCATACTGAGCCTTTTCATTCCTCTTTCAAAATATTCTGACTACTCTATGAAAATCAAACTTCTTACATTTCACGTTCAGGTTCGTAGAACGTTCTCCTTTCGCTGGTTGTTCAGTCTTTTTGTCATGGTTACCTCAGTCGTAGTGATCTAGGACCCGTTGAATGGCACGAACTGTCCACTAAGCACACACTATGAGCTGAGGGGAAATCAAAGAGAGATGAAAGTAATAAAAAATCAGACAGCGATAAACTTAACTTCAAAATTGTGGATCATGACGTACACAAAGTAAAGAAATCCTGATACCTTGAAAGCAAAATAATACATGACGGACCAACCAAGGAGGAGATCAAAAGTAGACTAGCACAGATAAAAGGAGCATTCCTGGCCTAAATAAGTCTACTAGCATGAAGCATTGGTCTTTAGTATAGATTGTAGGGAAATCGGGAAGGATGAGAATCGAAACTTTTGAGATGTTGTGCTACAGAGGGATCCTGAAAATGAAGTGGCCTGATAGGAAATTGGAACCGGTGTAACCGGCGAGAAAGAAACATGCGGAGAACAGTGACAAGAAGAAGGAGCAGGATGTCTTAACGTATGTTAAGACGTCACGTACTAACTTCCTTGGTACTAGTGCAAACCGTAGAATGTAGAAACTGTTGGGAAGACAGATACCGGAATGTATCTGACAAATTACTGACAGCTTCGGGTGTATGTGCTACTCTGAGATGACAAGTTGGGATAGAAGAGAAATTTATACGGCTCTATATCAAACAGTCACAATACTAATGAAGAACGTACGGCGCGCCTATGTTGTGTTGCTGTTGGTGACAGCCGGCGATGATCTACACTCCTGGAAATTGAAATAAGAACACCGTGAATTCATTGTCCCAGGAAGGGGAAACTTTATTGACACATTCCTGGGGTCAGATACATCACATGATCACACTGACAGAACCACAGGCACATAGACACAGGCAACAGAGCATGCACAATGTCGGCACTAGTACAGTGTATATCCACCTTTCGCAGCAATGCAGGCTGCAATTCTCCCATGGAGACGATCGTAGAGATGCTGGATGTAGTCCTGTGGAACGGCTTGCCATGCCATTTCCACCTGGCGCCTCAGTTGGACCAGCGTTCGTGCTGGACGTGCAGACCGCGTGAGACGACGCTTCATCCAGTCCCAAACATGCTCAATGGGGGACAGATCCGGAGATCTTGCTGGCCAGGGTAGTTGACTTACACCTTCTAGAGCACGTTGGGTGGCACGGGATACATGCGGACGTGCATTGTCCTGTTGGAACAGCAAGTTCCCTTGCCGGTCTAGAAATGGTAGAACGATGGGTTCGATGACGGTTTGGATGTACCGTGCACTATTCAGTGTCCCCTCGACGATCACCAGTGGTGTACGGCCAGTGTAGGAGATCGCTCCCCACACCATGATGCCGGGTGTTGGCCCTGTGTGCCTCGGTCGTATGCAGTCCTGATTGTGGCGCTCACCTGCACGGCGCCAAACACGCATACGACCATCATTGGCACCAAGGCAGAAGCGACTCTCATCGCTGAAGACGACACGTCTCCATTCGTCCTTCCATTCACGCCTGTCGCGACATCACTGGAGGCGGGCTGCACGATGTTGGGGCGTGAGCGGAAGACGGCCTAACGGTGTGCGGGACCGTAGCCCAGCTTCATGGAGACGGTTGCGAATGGTCCTCACCGATACCCCAGGAGCAACAGTGTCCCTAATTTGCTGGGAAGTGGCGGTGCGGTCCCCTACGGCACTGCGTAGGATCCTACGGTCTTGGCGTGCATCCGTGCGTCGCTGCGGTCCGGCCCCAGGTCGACGGGCACGTGCACCTTCCGCCGACCACTGGCGACAACATCGATGTACTGTGGAGACCTCACGCCCCACGTGTTGAGCAATTCGGCGGTACGTCCACCCGGCCTCCCGCATGCCCACTATACGCCCTCGCTCAAAGTCCGTCAACTGCACATACGGTTCACGTCCACGCTGTCGCGGCATGCTACCAGTGTTAAAGACTGCGATGGAGCTCCGTATGCCACGGCAAACTGGCTGACACTGACGGCGGCGGTGCACAAATGCTGCGCAGCTAGCGCCATTCGACGGCCAACACCGCGGTTCCTGGTGTGTCCGCTGTGCCGTGCGTGTGATCATTGCTTGTACAGCCCTCTCGCAGTGTCCGGAGCAAGTATGGTGGGTCTGACACACCGGTGTCAATGTGTTCTTTTTTCCATTTCCAGGAGTGTATGTCGTCAACACGTTGTTGGCGGGGTTGATTTCCCGAATCGCATACTCAAAGCATTCCTCGACACGCAGTAACATGATGAGCCCACTGCTTGCACGGAGGTGGAGTGTTCTATTCGTCGGGTACACAGAATCTGGCCATCAAACGCATCGATATTGCGCGCCATCCGCTCCTGCGCCACCCTGTCGGTCTTTATTTCAATAACCCAGTTACCTGACAACAGTCAAACACTTCCGCCCACTCTGGCTACCGGAGGGTTCCATTTGAAACTTAGCAGCTACCAGTACCTGCAATTCAACTGCTCATGAGGGTTCTCATGCAGTTCTCTGTAAGTAAATTGCTCATGAGTCTATTGTCAATGAGTAGAGAGCAGATGGATATATACTAAAACATCCAAAATGTGCATCTATACACGCGCTAGAAGTATGGACATGTTAAAAAAAACTCCAGAAACACAGAAATGTTCACTATATTGTCTCCGTTTTCTGGGAAGCAGTCGGTATCTAAGTATAGGCAGTGGAATTTTATGCTCATGCTACAAAACCCTCTTCTCGAAATTTTCCTACATGGTTTTCACAATGTGCTTGTAACTGGATTTTTTTTATTTCCCAAAAAGTTTTTAGCAACTGAGTGGAAGGCAGTCCATGCATATCTTCTTCTGTAACATTCATTGTATTATCAAAGTCATGATCCTTCATCAATCTTTGGAATTTGAACATCAGAAAAAAACCGTTTCAATTTTTTATTCTTGAAGGAAATCAGTAGAAACCTACTTAAAACTGGATCTATCTTGTGGAAGAGCCCTTTCAAAGCACTTCATCAATCCCAATGTGATATGCAGTGGTAGAAGCAATAAGATTTGTTTGGTACCAGGTGTTCGTGCAAGATGCTTTGCCTGATAACCCATATTAAGGAAAAAGTAGAGCATTTGGTGTTCTGAGCTTGCTTTCGTAATGAAATTCTAGAACTAATGAAACGTGTCAGGCTTTTATCACCCTCGTGTTTCAGTCGCCTTTTTACTCAGCACACTTAATCCATCGATGAGATAGGCCAAATTAATTAATAAAATCCGATTTAGTTGCAAAACAGAAGTATTATTCTTGAGAGTGGGTGATGACAGTGGAGAATTTCCTGTAACTTCTCTTCCAAAGTGCATGTTTAATTCATTCTGGTAGCTAGTGGAAAGTGAAAACATTGCCGTTACAGTTCTTCTCGCCTTGGCCCGCCTTCATCAGACGATTGTACGCGCTCTGGGTGGGGGAAGGGGGAGGGGAGGGGTAACGCCGGCCACCTGAGTCCTGTGAGCGGCTGCGCGCTGTCACAACCCCCGCAGCAGAGGACGACGTGCGTGTTTGACAAAATTAGCCACCCTCGGGGCAGAAGCCATTTGTGTACTGAGTTCAGCAAACTCGTCCGGTCCTCTCCAGTTGGCGAGTATGAATACATAGGTTTCTTAGAACGACAGACCACTCACGCGCCGGCCGCGGTGGTCTCGTGGTTCTAGGCGCGCAGCCCGGAACCGCGCGACTGCTACGGTCGCAGGTTCGAATCCTGCCTCTGGCATGGATGTGTGTGATGTCCTTAGGTTTGTTAGGTTTAAGTAGTTCTAAGTTCTAGGGGACTGATGGCCACAGCTGTTAAGTCGCATAGTGCTCAGAGCCATTTGAACCATTTTAGCCACCCACGCAAATGGCGAGTCGGGTGCGATATCGCAGTGTTGTGCAGTAACCAAGGGGCGGCAGCTCCACGGGCGAGTCCTTTGTGTAATGCCGATGGGCCGCTGCCGCCTTGAGCGCAAACACTGAGAAGACAAGCTTACGGAAAGAATTTGGCGGGACGCCGTTTCATTGGCCGGTACTCGGAATCTTCCGGAATGGCACTGGCAAGCTGCTGGAAAAAGGAGTTCGGACAGGTCGGCGCTCGAAATCTTCCGAAAGAATCGATACCGAACCTTCCAAGACAAAACTGTTATGAGATTTCAGTTTGGCGAAATAAAGTACGAAGTTTCAGATTGTCCAAAATGGCAGTTTTGGCCGGCCCCCACCGATAAGGAGCAGGAGAGTACAGTGTCAGGCACTTCCTCGCTCAGAGCCTCATTAAGCACTTTTTCGTTGGAAGTCGTAATAGACGGACTTGGTCGTGGAAAGGCACAGAGAATGCTCTTCTTCAGCGTGAGTGAAGGCAATTCACGAGCAGACCCGCCACACCATGCTAGCATCCGACCCTGCCTGCCATCCCACCGCACCTAATATTGCACAAATGATGTACATTAGATATATTCGAAATTGAGAGTATGGACAACCATCAGCTGTAGAATGGAAAGACGACAGTGCCGGACTCTGACTCGAACCAGGATTTCCCCCTTATGGCGAGCGGTCGCCTTACCATTTGGCTACCCGTGCATGACACACAGCCATACCCGAACTTCCATATGTTGTCAACCGTAAGTCTACAGCCTGTACTCGAACATCCATTATGTATATTCCCGTACAAGGGAGACATTTTACTTGAAAATCGCTTGCCGATGTCCGAGGGTAAATACTATATTGCGGCGCCTGTGTTATCCTGCATACAATTCAGATTTCCTCTGGTCGTGCAAAGGAACTTTGAATTGTAATTCAGAATAACTCAGGCACTGCGATATCTTACAAATGATGTAAGTGTCGCAGCCACGGCGTACGACATTCGTACAAGATGACGGCACGTTGTTTCAGATTGATCAACCAGTTACTATGTGGTGACCTTTCTGGCATTATTTTACTACTTGGGATTCTATTTCTCTTTATCTACTAACCTTCCGATGAAGTCATCACCAACACTTCAATTCCATGAGTAGCAGTCACTTAACACGATTTCTTGTTTACTCGGTCTATCCTATGGTAACTTTTCCAGTCCTTTCCCTCTGAAGATCCACAATTATCATACGCTCATATCTGTATAAGCACTCATTCTCCAATGATGAGTATTTGACCCTTGTGTGTTCCGAGCAATCGCTGAAGACATAACAGTAAATGTAGATTATTTGTAACCCTCGTTTCATTACGGTAGCTGATAGTTCCCATCACTATAGCTGACAAATCCCATCACTAATTACCAATTATTAATTTGTAATCAGCTCACATAACTACATTTCATTTGTAGTGGCCAACCGTTTCGTCTCGTTTCAGTGCGCACGATCCCTCTACGTACACCTCTACAATAGTAGTGGGGGATTTGCACCTTGAGAGGGGACACTCAATGCGTGTCAGATCGGCTAGAGCCTTACCCCAGAGGCATCTTGTATTGTAAATAAAATAAACTTTACTTCACTGTAAGAAACTCTACACGATAGAAGAAAATTGAGAACAGCTTTTAAAAATATTTTTGTTTTCCTTCAATTGTTTCATGCAGACCGATGTTATTAACTTAAAATACATTACTGCTTTCTTTCCAAATTCTACAGTATAAATGCCTTTCCTTTGCTGTGAAGAATTTTCTGTAGTTTTAAAAGGTTCTCTCCACACGATGTTAGCAAACATCAACATGGGAATTCAACGAACTGACATAATGAACAATATGTTGCCTTCTTGGGTTTCCAACTGGGTCGTAGACTTAAAATAACTCGATGTTTCGACGAGCGTTATACACTATGTGATCAAAATATCCGGACATCCCCAAAATCATACGTTTTTCATATTAGAGGCATTGTGCTGCCACCTACTGTCAGATACTCCATATCAGCGACCTCAGTAGTCATTAGACATCATGAGGGAGCAGAACGGGGCGATCCGCGGACTTCGAACGTTGTTAGGTGATTGGGTGTCACTTGCGTCATATGTCTGCACGCGAGATTTCCACACCTCTAAACATCCCTAGGTCCACTGTTTCCGATGTGATAGTGAAGCGGAAACGTGAAGGAAGACGTACACCACAAAAACGTATAGGCCGACCTCGTCTGTTGACTGACAGAGACCGCCGACGGTTGAAGAGGGTTGTAATTTGTAATAGGCTGACATCTATTCAGGTGATCACACAGAAATTCCAAACTGCATCAGGATCCACTGAAGTACTGTGACAGCTAGGAGGGAGGTGAGAAAACTTGGATTTCGTAGTCAAGCGGTTTCTCATAAGCCACACAGCACGCCGGTAAATGACAAAAGACGCCTCGCTTGCTGTAAGGAGCGTAAACATTGGACGACTGAACAGTGGAAAAACGTTATGTGGAGTGACGGAACACGGTACACAATGTGGCGAATGCCCGGTGAACGTCATCTGCCAGAGTGTGTAGTGCCAACAGTGAAATTCGGAGGCGGTGGTGTTGCGGTATGATCGTGTTTTTCATGGAGGGGGGCATGCACTCCTTGTTGTTTTGCTTGGCAGTATCTCAGCACAGGCCTACATTGATGTTTTAAGCATCTTCTTGCTTCCCACTGTTGAAGAGCAATTCGGGGATGGTGATTGCAACTTTCAACACGATCGAGCACCTGTTCATAATGAACGGCCTGTGGGGGAGTCGTTACATGACAATAACATCCCTGTAATGGACTGGCCTGCACAGAGTCCTGATCTGAATCCTATAGTACACCTTTGGGATGTTTTGGAACGCCGAATTCGTGTGAGGCCTCACTGACCGACATCGATATCCCTCGTAAGTGCAGCAGTTCAGGTGCTTCAGTCAGGAACCGCGCGACCCCTACGGTCGCAGGTTCGAATCCTGCCTCGGAAATGGATGTGTTTGATGTCATTAGGTTAGTTAGGTTTAAGTAGTTCTAACTTCTAGGGGACAGATGACTTCAGATGTTAAGTCCCATAAAGCTCAGAGCCATTTGAACCATTTTTTTGCAGCAGTTCATGAAGAATAGGCTGTCATTCTCCAAGAAGCCTTCCAGCACATGATTGAACATATGCCTGCGAGAGCGGAAACTGTCATCAAGGCTAACGGTGGGCCAACACCTTACTGAATTCCAGTATTACTGATGGAGGGCGCCACGAACTCGTAAGTCATTTTCAGCCAGAGTCCGGATACTTTTGATCACGGATGCTTTAATATATTAGTGGCGTGCTACCCTCCACTTGGCTACTGGGAGTTGGGTGACGCTGCAGTGTTGAGGGTAGGGAGTGCTTCGCTCGCATTCTTGTGTGCTCCTTCAACTTCAACGCTCAGTAGCCGCATCGGATTGGCTCCCTGGACATGAGTTCCGATACTGATGCCCCTCTAGAGACCCTTGAGTTTTAGCGGTATCGGTTTGTTACACTCTGCATACTGACTTTTTTTGTCGTGATAGTCGCATCGGAGAGCCCGGTCCACTCACAAGGTGGCAGTTTCCTCACCGCAGTTGATACAGGGCTGTAGTCAGCAGCAACCAGCGCCACCCGCGTCCACTTGTGACCGGACCACTGCAATTGAGTGCCCGATCCACATTGTGCTCGCGCGTTCGCAGAGCTCGTGAGAGAGGGCGACGGTGCGGCTGTTCCCTGCGGACTTTCGAGTCCTCCCTCGGGCATGGGTGTGTGTGTTTGTCCTTAGGATAATTTAGGTTAAGTAGTGTGTAAGCTTAAGGACTGATGACCTTAGCAGTTAAGTCTCATAAGATTTCAACACACACACACACACACACACACACACAGAGGGCGAATTAACTTTGGAGGCGTGCTCAAGATGACTAAAACTGCCTCGCGTGTTGGAATTTCCCCTTGCACGGCTTGCGTAAGGTTCGTTCGAATAGCGATCACAAACGTCATGATCAAGCGCATGCGTTCGGCAGAGGCATTCTCCCAGTTCCAGTGCGTTATGACTGGCAGAACGTCGTTGCCACTGAATGGCCACCAATGGATGCTCACAATTAGTTTTGACTGACCAGGAGCATTTTTCCGGCGATTCCAAAGCGTTTAATAACCTTGATCCAAATAGATAAGCCTGTACATGTGCAAACCTCATTCTGTTCAGTCTCGTGTGTTGATCTGGAGAAGGAAAGTTGAGGGCCTGCAACAAACCTGTGTGCATGCTAGTCACTGCAGTTACGGTCTAGACTGCGATTTCGCATGACAGCAAGAGCACTCTCGTGGTGATCCCACGAACTATGACTCCAAATCTGTATGTCGGTCTGGTGATTAGACCTGTTGTGGTGCCATACATGAATACCATTCCAGGAGATATTTTGCAACAGGATAACGCTTGCTCACATATCATTGTTGTACTCAAAACGCTCTACAGAATGTCTACATGTTGCCTTATCACCTCATCTGCCTCCAATCGAGCACATAAGGCACATCATCCGACGAAAACTCCATCGTCATCCACAACCGGCATTCGCCGTCCCCGTATTGACCGGCCAGGTGCAACATCCCACAAACTAACATCAGGCACTTGTACAACATAATGCATGACCGCATGCATGCCAGCATGCCTGCATTCAACATTCTGGTGGTTACATCGGTTATTAATGTACCACCATTTCTCAGTTGCAATGGCTTATCTCGCGCTTACGTTAGCCTGTGATCTTCAATGTTAATCATTTAAATACGTTCCTAGACAAATGTATTCCCGAAATTTCATTACTCTACATTTTATATGCTGTTGTGTTTTTTTCTGTCAGTGTATTTTTTGAGTTGTTCTGCCTCTAATTTGCACTGTAGTCGTGTTTGTTAGGTGGCTCCTTCATTTTGCAGAAAATCAAAGACACACGCAGCATCACTCATACTGCCCGCGAAATTTCATATTGTGTGTGTGGTTTGATGCGTAAAGGCAAAGACACAGTACCTTACAGTCGCATACAGACGACACAGTACAGTGCAAGAGAGGCACAACGACGTTTATATCGGAAACGTTTGAGCAACGCGAAGAGAGCGAAAGTGTCGACTAACTCGACAGATGGCCGGATATCGGAACAAACGAAATATGCGTCCGAGTAACGCAAAGATTCCATGACAATCATAACGATCATAAACATTCGCGTACACGATAGAGAGAGTTTGAAAATGGATGTGATCGGTCGTGATACCTTACTCGAACCCATAGATACGTGTAAGCCACGCCGATGTGAACAGGCAGCAAAGCTGCACTTGCGCACTCTTGTCTCTCTTCGGTATGACTAGCGCTGCCTTATGATGTAACTAATCTTCAAGTTTCCTTAAGCCATCGGCACACGGACCGTGCATCCGAACGTTGAGCGTTGAGCGTGCCGAATTTCGGACGTCATAGCGTGGAATAACACGTTCTGGTGTCTTTCCGAACGTGCAGCTCAATATCTAGCATGTCAGATATTCTCACAGGCGTCTGAGCGTTGACCAATGAGATGGCACAACGCCACCTACGTCACATGCACGCCGTCTCCCTTCAGCACGAAGTTGTGAGGCGTCATATTGGCATTCGTTTCAAGCCTATAGATATATATGCCGTTCCTGAGCACCAGCAAATTGAGAATCACTGGAAAACCCGTTGTTAACTGTGTGATCCGTTCCAATAAAATAATGAGAAACATCATATTCGTGGCAAAAGAATTATTGTAACTTGCGTATTATGAGAGCTATTTGAAGGCAGCAATACACTGTGGATGCACCCAAAACGCATTGAACTTGGTACAGTTCGTTACAATTAAATTTCAGTTAGTAACATAGCTACGATTAAATCTTTCAGCAAGTGCTAAGAGTGGTAACGGTAAGATCCTAGAAATGACAACAAGCTTCATGCTGTTGGTTTAGCGTGAAATTTTTATGTTTGGGCGGTTGTTCGCGACTCGCCAGTGCATAAAATTTTTTCCTAACATTTGAATTTTTATTAGGTTCTGTTACTTTATTATTAATTTAATATAAGTATATACTATAATTTTTGATGTTATGTAAATGTAAGTCCACCTTTCTTTGCGTGTTCGATTGGCTTGATCTACAGGAAATCTTGCGCTACTTGTGTAAATCTATTTTGCTCCTTTTTCCTTTACGCTTCGTAATTCACTTTTTACAAAGATTCTGCTACTGGGTAGGAACAGTGATCAAGTAAAACTGACCTTGGGGTTTTACTAAAATGTGGCAGTGATGAAATAATGTTTATCTTATGTGAAGAAGCATTGCAAATTTGTATCGTACTGTTTGTAATGGAACTTTTATAAGCCTGTGTCATTATTGATTGGACATGGTACTTTCCTTTTCGTGAACAATGGAAGAAAATGTGTGGTTCAATAGAGCTAACGTGGGAATTTTACGCTCGCCCGTTTAGTAAACAGTGTGATTTACGAACTAGAAACTTCCCGCAACAGCCGCCGGAGTGCGTTGCGATCGCGTGTACCACGTTGGGGCCCACGCACCGTATGCGAAAGTCGCATCGTTTCTGAGCGTTCAGCAGCACGTTGAACTTAGCACGCTCAACGTTGACGTACGACAGCAAGGTCCGTGTGCCGACGGCTTTAGTCACTTGGGAGGGTCTACGCTCTCTCACTCGCTTGGCAGCGAGGGAGACCGGGCCGCTCACTCGGAAGGCCACGTGGAAAATGCCGGGATGGTTCCTTTGAAAGGGCGTGGCCGATTTCGTTCCGCATCCTACCCTCATTCGATGGGACCGATGACAACCAACCGACCGACCAATCCGATCGGTACACGGATACCGGATGTTTCTACGAGGTAGCAGCTGAAGCGACCGAGTGCAGACTTACAGAGGGTAGCGGAGTGAGCCGGACACTCTAGTAGCGGAATGAGCTAGCTGGGGACAGCGGCGTGAGGAAGGCATTTGGCAGGCTAGCGGCGTACATCGCGGGCGAGTGAGCAACGGGGCAGCGCCGTTGCCTTCCAGCAGGAAGGACGACACAGAAGCAACGGCGCCGACCTTAGAGACGGGTTCCCACGAGAGTCTTTCGATCGGCTTTTTTCCTAGTGCCTCCTAAATTCTTATAATTGAACAACTTGCACGGTGCCTGTAGCTCTGTGCTGAGCAGCCGGAATTTAAGATATTCCTTTATAGTTGACAGTTCTCTGCTTCATTGAGCTTACATCGTTTTTCCAGAATGTGCTGTCTTGCAGGGCTTGATGTAATAGTTACGTACATGTTACATCACTTACTTCGTTTTAAAGCATCTCTGGGTTACACACGATGTTGAATTTACTGACATGATACGTAACTTATTTCGTTACCTGAAATTTTACCTTTGTAGGGTTCTTTTATTATTGTTATTTAGGGCGAGAGGGATATAAGTGCAGATATTTTTATTGGCAGTGTACTGAACAACATTGCAATAGTATTTGTTCCATTTGCTGACTAATAATGATAGCTATTAGGAGTAGTATGTTTTTAGGTTGGTTAGTACCTTTAAGTACATGTGGCAAGGGCAAGCCATTAATGCTTATTTTCCCCTGGGCAACAGTTCAGTTGCTGAAGTATGGACGCTTGGAAGCAAGACGGCTAGTCTATACTGATAGGTGTAGCCCACTTAGTAGCGCAGTTACATCATGTAGTAAAGTATGTGACGTTTTTATAGCCTGTATGTATGTGACGTGTTTACAGCCTGTATTATTAGCCAATCAACAGATTACAGTAATACTTAAAAAGTGTATTTTTGTGCAAAAGTACACTATTTTAAATGAAATAATTCCTATTGTCATCAAAAAGTTAAGGACGATAAATCAGAATGTCAGTGGTGTTTATTGCTGCATTCTAGTGCGAGTCGTTTACGAGATATCGCGTTTTGAAATGTTCCCACTCCTACACTTGTACACTGACTGTAGTAGTACACTATTAGAACAACACAAATGGATGCAGTAGTTATGTACATTCTGACCAGTAACGAGACAACTGACCATCGCAGGTTCTGTTCAAAATGATCACTCACAGTGGCAGTCTGGTGTGGAACTACTGCTACACAAGTGCTAGCATTTCAGAAGAGATATCCGAGCAGCTTGCAGTAATATGTCGTTGCATATCATCGGATGTAGTCGGTCTGTCTTCATACACGTCGTCTTTCAGCTTTCCCCACAGAAAAAAAGTCTAGAGGCGTCAAATCCGGGGAACGGGCCGGCCGAGGTACAGGTCCTCTGCGTTCAATCCAATGATTTGGAAACAATTCGTGAAGACATGCTGTAGTACATCGCGCACTAGGTGTTGGACAGCCAACATGTTGGTGCCACTTGTTCCTCTCAGTCTGCAGAGGAACGTCTTCTAGCATTCGTGGAAGATAGTCTGTTAGGGCTGCAACACCTGTGCGCGTTCAGTGTTCTGTCTATGAAATATGGGCCTATGAGCTGATGGTTCGCAGTCCCACACCAGACGTTTACACTCCACGGACGGGACGTTCCACGCCCCATTGTGGATCGGCAACAGACTAACAGTGCATGGTTCCGAGTTGTACCTGGCCATGATTGATAAATAGGACTTCGTCACTGAACAAGATACTTTGTACATCTAGAGTATCCTGTCTTAATGTCTATGTACAGAAGGTAACACAATTCTCGTAATAGTGTCCATGCAGCTCTCGATGGAGAGAGATGTGATAGGATGGAGCGTATGTCGGTGGAGAAAGCGTTGCAGACTTGCCTGACTAATGCCACTTCCTCGTGCGATTGCGCGGGAGCTAACATTCGGATCAACAGGAGCAGCAGCAAGAACATTAATTTCCTCAGTTTTTGTCGTCAGTTGCTTCCTTCTGTCACGTTGTCTAGGTCTTACGATACCACTTTCAATTAACTAGTTGAAGAGGCTTATAAGTAATTGCCGAGATGGTTGACGTCTATTGGAATATCTAGCAGAATACAGCGTGAAAGAACGAACTGCATTCTTCCAACACTCTCTATACGCCATGATAATATAGGCTTTTTCTGCATTGGTAAATCCCATCGCCACTCAGGACCTACTGCTTCTAACTGTCACACATTAACTGACTAGCAAGTCGCAGTGCACTCAAGGAACATACAAACACTCTGTAAGCAAACATAACAACTTCATACCTAGCAACCACACGGGAACAATGGCACAAACAAGACGTGTTGGTATGGTAACTTTGCACAGTACGGTATCCCCCGTAAACGACTCGCACTCGACTCCTGCAACAAACAGACATTCTAATTTACCCTTCATTTAGTACTGTAACGTCAGTAGGCATTGCTCAATTTCTAAGTACTACTACACTCTGTTGCTTGGCTAATAATATGAGCCCCTTACTACCAGCCCATTCTGTGAAAACCATATGGCCGCTGTGGCCGAGCGGTTCTAGGCGCTTTAGTCCGGAGCCGCGATGCTGCTACTGTCGCAGGTTCGAATCCTGCCTCGGACATGGATGTGTGTGATGTCCTTAGGTTGGTTAGGTTTAAGTAGTTCTAAGTTCTAGGGGACTGATGACCACAGATGTTAAGTCCCATAGTGCTCAGAGCCATTTGAACCATTTTTTTTCTAGAGTGGAGTCGTCTCCATGCCACCTGGACAGTCGAAGAGTGGGCCAATGTTCTTTTCACAGATGAGTCCCGATGTTATCTCTAGTGTGATTTTCGACGGATTCGCATCTGGATGGAACGTGGAACACGATTGCGGTACCCAAACTTTGTGGAAAGAGACCGATATCGAGAAGCATCCCTAGTGCTGTGGGCAGGGGTTATGCTGACCACTCGAACAGTTCTTCATGAAACTGTACGGATGATTCGGCAAGGTTTAATTGCTCTCAGGTATCGTGATGAGATCTTGGGATCTCATATGTGGTTGTTGCGAGGTGCTGTGAGACCAGACTTTGTACTGATGCACAATAATGTTCGACCTCAGAGAGCACGGGTGGTTAATGTTTCCTGGAAACGGAAGAAATTGCACGCAGGGCGTAGCCTGCTCGCTCTTCCAATTTGAATCCCCTGGAGCATGTCTGGGATGCAGTGCGGAGATTGGGTCCATCACGTCGGCATCCACCAACGACTCCCCAAGACTTGCGAGCAGCTATACAAGAAAGACGGGCGTTATTACCTCGACATGAGATTGATGACATCATTCATCGCATGTCCTGTCGTTGTCAGGCTTGTATTGCTACCAGCACATTAATCAGTTGTCGGAATGTGTGTGCAAATAGGTTAAGGTGAAAAAAAAACGAAGAAAATTTTTGCCTAGCGTTATGCAGGTTGCAGTTGTTTACGTTCTGTATTCTTTACATTTATTCTACTTTACTATCACCTGTCTATACCGTTTTGTGGCAAAATAAACGCAACCTTGCAAAATTTCTATTTATTGCTTTAATTTTGGACACTAGTGTAGTTGCCTACCGTAAGGCAGGCCTGCGCTATGAGGATAAAGCTTTCCCATACGAATGTTGTATAGAGATATACGATATAGGCTAGAATATAACCTATCACAAAGGGCTAAGGAAAATTCACATTTGTGAATCCTTCCATATTTCGTGAGCTGAAACAGAGAAATCAACTGTGCATTATTCAAAAATAAAGAAGTCTTATATACTGCAAATAGCAGCTAACGTATTAAATATCTATAGGTTAGGAGGAAGATGTGACCTATCTTTTCCTGTACGTGGTTGTGCGCTTCTTAGAGGTAAAACACATGCTGTCGGACAATTGTCTCTACCCACTTTGTTCCGAATTATGCCATATGTGATACATTCGTCGAACAGTTTTATTAAAAGTTCTTTTGTGACCACGTGTATACGGCAAAATAAATATTCTTTTTAACGAAACGTCGTTTACGCTGAACCTAAGCGCATAATGACAGTGTTACCAGCTACGAACAATACACACTGTCGAATTCTTTGATACTGCAATTCAATTTTGTGCACATGTAAATGAAATAAACAGTTTACTGACAATGATTTGGTAACCAGTCAAATGATATAACATAAATTATGTCTTCAAAAAAAAAACTTTATCCTTTATTTAAGCATATGTTCAAACTGGAATGAGATTTTCACTCTGCAGCGGAGGTGCGATGATATGAAACTTCCTGGCAGAATAAAACTGTGTGCTGGACCGAGACTCGAACAGTTTTAATCTTCCAGGAAGTTTCATATCAGCGCACACTCCGCTGCAGAGTGAAAATCTCATTCTGGAAACATTTTCCAGGCTGTGGCTAAGCCATGTCTCCGTAATATCCTTTCTTTCAGGAGTGCTAGTTCTGCAAGGTTCGCAGGAGAGCTTCTGTAGAGTTTGGAAGGAGACGAAGTACTGGCGGAAGTAAAGCTGTGAGGACGGGGCGTGAGTCGTGCTTGGGTAGCTCACTCAGTTGGTAGAGCACTTGCCCGCGAAAGGCAAAGGTCCCGAGTTAGAGTCTCGGTCCGGCACACAGTTTTAATCTGCCAGGAAGTTTCATATGATCAAACTGATGACCATGGACCAAAAAGCAAATTTGCAATCACTGTTCGAAACAATGAACTGCTGTAATTATAGTGAATGATATGGTAGAGCCTGCACTGCCGATTCGACGACACATATGGTCTAGCGTAGTTGGGGCTTCGTCATAGACAGCATCATTGAGCGCTCCCCAAAGAAATAAATTAAGAGAGTCAAATCGGGGGACCTCGCAGGTCATTTGAGAACATAATTTTGCCCTGTCCAACGTCCAGGATAGTTCTCATTCAGTATTTGCTTTGCAACACGGGGCGAGTGAGCTGGACAACCGTCACATGCCACTGTGGAATATCCAGCGGTATCTCTTCTAGAAGAACCGGAAGAATGTTGGTCAGAAAGCGTGCCCACGAATGTCCATGTAGAACGCCTGGGTTGAAGTAATGTCCCAAAATGCAATTCCCTATGATGGCGCACCATGCGTTTACGCTCCGCGGCTGTTGATATTGCACGTGACGAAGCCAATATGGATTTTCGGCTGCCCAGTAGTACCTCTTATGCAAATTTACTTTAGCGTGGTTAGTAAACGTTGCCTCATCGATAAAGAACACATGCTTGTAAAACGTAGAGTCGTCTCTCAGTTGCTAAAGGGCAAACCGACAAAATTCTGTACTTCTTGGTAGTCGAGTGCATGAAGTAGTGACAGATGATAGGGACGGAAATTCTGTCGATGCAGGATGCGAATGACCCTCCCTTGCAATAAGTCTCGTGCTACTGTGCGGATTTCTTAGCGCTGTAGCCAGAACAGGCTCTTCATGTTTCCTATCAGTTGCAGTCTTCTTTCTTGTCCTCCTTTTGACGTTCAAGCTGCCCTGTCCACACTAGTATCTCAATAATTCGTGCAATGGCCTGGCCCGTCGCATATTGCTGATCCGAAAATGTAGCCCTATATCGCTGTACTGTTTGTACGGCATTTCTTTTACATTCACCTAATAAAAGTAGTATATTCAACTTCTCCTCATTGGTATACATGTCTACACGAAACGAATAATGGAGCAGAAATGAACGGCCTGCAATGCAGATAAGGTAACAGGCAAATGTATTGATATTTTGACACATTGTAGCACGAAAACTCTGCTTGACGGTGTTTGCACCGCTAATGCTGATTCCGGCCACAATTCTCTCAAATTTTAGGACCTTTCTCGAATTTTTTTGCGATAGGTTTCAACGTCAACATTAACAATCGCTATATCATTGTAGTTGTCTTCTCAAGAGCTGTTGAATGGAGTCATCAAAAGTATACGGTTCCATATGCAAAAACATACTTACTTCGGTATCTCAGTTGATACCAGCGCTAAGAGTTTTAACCAAACAAAAAAAAGTGCCCTTCGACGCTCTAATGTTTGCCAAAAACCGCGTTTCGATATGTGTAAACGTTCACGAAATAAAAGGGGTGTTACGTCTTACGTAACTCACTCTATATATATAATGACCATGTGGGAAATCACAATTATCAGACTTTTTCTCTTTGAAATTCCAGCACCCTTAAACAACTCAGTTCAACAATAACTCTGCATCACAAATGCGTATCTTCCACAGGTGCCTAGCTTGTATCAGATGTGATTTATCTATAAACTGAAAGTATATTGCACTGCATATGGAGAAAGCATAACGAGTGAGGTAATTAGTAACAAATCGTGTTATGATGGCTGGATAATACCATTAAAAAAAGTTACCTAAAATGGCGTGTAACGCAAAGCCATTATTAAATTACTCAAATATTTTTGAGCCATTAACCTCTGTGTAGAAGGAAAAAATAGAGCGGAAAACGTGTGGGAGCAAAATAAAGAACTGTACTTCGTTAATTTCTAAATAACCGAAAATAATATTTTTAGAATGGAAATTTCCATGTAATGTGTATAATCAGACGATGAATACTTTAATTAGGTACTCAGTTACACTTTATATTAATGCAACAATTTCACAATAGTTATTTCCCTTCTGCTCATTAACACCCTGATTTTCTCATTTGCAAAGGTCTGTTTAGAATTTTTAAGCGAATAAACAAGAGTATGCAATATTTACTGCTTTACCACAGCTCTCTTACCATGTCCCATTTACTGGTACAACTTGGAAATGTGTATGTTATAAGAAAAGCATAACTAAGCTAATACTTCGAAGTTGATCTAATTACTTTTACTGCCAATTTTCAGTCCAGTGAACATTTATTTCCCATATTTCCGTTTTAATTAATAATCAGAAAATAGATACAGCCAGAAATTAGGGGAATACTTGTAAGTTGTGAATAACTGCCGAATATACACTCTCTGTGAAAACTGTAGTCCTCCGTCCTATATGAAACTACAAAAACGAATCATTTCCTTTATTTCTAAAAAGGAACTCGAAATTTCAACAACGTTCTTCTTAATTATGACTGGCATCCTTTCAAATAAAAGATGAGAACCAACAACAGCCGTATAACATCTACATTTACTGAAAACAGTGGAATTATCTTCCCATTAAAGTCTCCAAAAATAACCATGTTGTCACGAAATTCTCCTGTGAAGAACATCATCAGTCCTTATGTAGCGTAAATGCTACATCCAGTTTTTACTTTTTGCTAGATCAGAGAATAAACTATACTTGCTGTGTCCAATCGTGGGATACGCTTCACAGCATGCGCTTTCCGTGCATAATTTGTTTTCGTTTCTGCATGTTCCCAGTAGGTGACAGCCTCCGCTTGAAGGAAACTGTTTACCACACTCTCAGCATTGCCTTTGAGAAACAAAGGTAGTTTCCATTTGTTTTCAGTAGTTTATACTGCAGTGTCTTTAGAATATGCTGTAAGGTGCTAATTTATTCTACACAATCGAATAAGAAATCGACTCATCATAACAAAAGAGCGATATTTTTTTCATTGCAGCACATATTCGATAGTCATGTGGCATTGTACTCATAAATATTAGATTGTTAATTCTGAGATTGAGTAGTGTATATATTTCAGGTATTTTTTAACAAATAGTATTCACTTTGTACATGCCCTAAAAACTGATGAGACACACCAATTTTTAAATTAAATATTGTAGTCGTATTCTGTCCCACAACAATGCATTGACCACCAATATAAACCTTTCCTCAGTGCTGAGGAGGCAAAGTAGCGCGGTTGGCCTTTACTTAGTTCCATTGCCTGTCTGGCAGTCTTCTTTAATGGTCCTGTATCACTGGCAGCTTCAGCAGAGAGGTACGCAAAACGTTTTCAGGTTCTCGTAAGTAAACGTATATTTTTAAGAACGGGAAAGAGAACGAAATGCAAGTTACTTGTTTACTTAATAAACCCCAACGGAATGAAATTGTGTTCTGAAAAAGGAAAACAGTCTAATTGTCCTCTTCTCTTAACGACAGTAATACAATTCAACATCAGCATAAAAACAATGGTCTCTCTGTCTTCTCTCTCAGAAAACTGATAAAAATTTTTTTGAAGTCATCAGTGTTTCGTTTAGTTTGATGCGATTCCAGTACTGTGCTATTTTTCATATCTACTGAAATGCTATATGCAGCTTTCTGTGTAGTGTGTTTTGCACGTTCTGTTGTTCGGCTGACACCGGTATTACTTCCCTCTACTGCTCCTTAAGTGCCATCAATTACAGTCTATGTACTTCGCAAACAACCACCGGGGTAGAGATATATTGTTTTTAGCCGTCACTATGCCACAGTGTGCTGCAGGTCTAAATCCATAGGTGGAATATGACACAACTGTTATTTGCGGTAGGTAACCAGAGAATGCAGCTTTGTAATAAATCCACTGATAGTCCCAGCAGCAAAACAGAGTTTTTTCCAAACGCCCAAGAACATATTCCTCCAAAGCTTTCCTATACTGTATAGGTTTCAACAAACATGCGATGAACACTTCATTCACCACCATTTCATAGTAGGTAGGATATTCAAAGATGGTCGACAGTATCAGACTATAATAGAAAATACTAGTAGGTGGACCGATATGAGACAGTTAACTTCCAGCACAGCGACTTTCGGCTTTTGGCAAGATCAATGTGTGTGTGTGTGTGTGTGCGTTTTTTTTTTTCAAGTTCACAGGCTTTATTTATGAAAACATACAGTCGCATCAGTAGTAAAATTTACAGTTTCACACACATTGTGTCCTGTATACCGTACGTAAATTGCCTCATCAGGACAAAGCTTACATGTATCATGTTGTTACTACAAAAGGCATATTAGCATTAAAATAGATACATCCTATGTTTTTATTAAAGACTTCAGAAACATTAAAAGTACGATACTTAATTATATCACGATAACTGAAACCTTCAAGTCCGCCAATTTCAGAAATACTTCCATAGCGAACGATAGCAACGGTCAACCAACGGTACCATGAAAGAACACTTCAGTTTTATTAATAGTGTAGTTCAGTATTGTTCCTACACTTCAGTTTTATTAATAGTGTAGTTCATCCACTGCCGTAAAAGACCCCGTACCTTTAATTTCACTTTATTCTTGGTAAGCATATTCCCTGTAAAGAATGACAAACTATCAGTTGCTTATGTACACTAGCCGTCTCTCTCTCTCTCTCTCTCTCTCTCTCTCTCTCTCTCTTTCTCTCTCAAAATGTTGAAATGTGTGTGAAATCTTATGGGGCTTAACTGCTAATGTCATCAGTCCCGAAGCTTACACACTACTTAACCTAAATTATCTTAAGGACAAACACACACACACCCATGCCTGATGGAGGACTCGAACCTCCGCCGGGACCAGCCGCACAGTCCACGACTGCACGACTGCAGCGCCTGAGACGGCTCGCCTAATCCCGCGCGGTCTCTTTCTCTCTCTGTAGAAACATGTACAGGGTGAGGAGGTGAGCCCAAAGGAAATACGAGGGCCATTCTGAAATTAAACAACGTCTATTTTCGCAAGATTTTTAATGAAGATAATGAAAGAAAACTTCACAATGTGTTATACATATGGTGTCTCTTCTTTCGGACATGTCCAAAAGAACAGACGCCATTTTCATCCTGCAGCCACTATGAATCAAGACACAAAGGAATTAATGACATTAGCTGCCAGAGGGCATTAATTTAAATCAATAGGGAAAGTTCAAAATTTGTGCTGGACGAGGATCCGAACCTGGATCTCCTGTTTAGTAGCCTCATACACTGACCATTGTGCCATCCGCACACAACGTCATCGCAGCTGCACATACTACCCTAGCGCAACTCCTGTCAGATACAAATTCTCAACTTTGCCACACCAGGCTCGAACTCTCACGGGATTCGCCGAAATGCCGCACGTAATGAGAATAATGGGAGAGGGGCACTACATCAGTAGTGTCTCGATGAGAATTTGGGTTTGCCGGGAGGCGGGCTAGGATAGTCCGTACAGCAGCGCTGACCGCTGCCTCCGGATGGCGCAGGGGTCAGTGCATCTTCCTAGTAAGCGAGAGACCCAGGTTCGAATTCTGGTCCGTACAAATTTTCAACTTTCCCCATTCATTTAAATCAATGCCCACTGGCAGATAATGTCATTAATTCCTTTGTGGTTTCATATTTTGACATCTTAAAAAATGGCTCTAAGCACTATGGGACTTAACATCTGTGGTCATCAGTCCCCTAGAACTTACAACTACTTAAACCTAACTAACCTAAGGACATCACACACATCCTTGCCCGGGGCAGGATTCGAACCTGCGACCGTAGCGGTCACGCGGTTCCAGACTGAAGCCCCTACAACCGCTCGGCCACACTGGCCGGCTTGATATCTTAGATATATTTCTTGTCCTCATTAAGATCCTTGTCGTTTCCGTAGTGCTTTTCGCCCAAAAAATTCTCAATGTGCAAAAGTTGATCAGTCGGGGCCGAGTCCTGGCTTATAAAGTGCTATTAGGGGGATGTTCAACAAATTTTCCCACTTAAACTGCTTAAACTACCAAAGCTAATCCTTCATCAGCGCAGCAGAATGTGGGTAGCTTTATCGTGAAGCAGCACAATGTCATGAACAAAAATCCAGCCGTTTTTGCAGTCCCTGGAAAGACTGACAGTAAACCCATGCATTTATGGTCAGTCCTCCCATTTCTCGACACCGGTAACAATGTAGTCCAAACACTCATCATCCTAGTCGTAGCGTTCGTCTGTTAAAAATCTATGGAACCACCGAGAACATCTTTCACTAAGCGGATAGTATTACGTTTAAAAATGTGCGGCTTGGGGCACCATAACTGACTGTGCGCAAATAACAATATTTGAGAATGAAAGAACTTAGCGACTTCCAACAAACTTAAGGCATAATTTCAAACCTCCCCTAAACTTTCTATCGCTTACACGCTTAAAGTCAAATATTTAACATTAACTCATTCGCAAAGTAATAAGATCTTTGAGGCTGTTTTATACACGGAAGTTCGATTCTTTAAAGAATGGGGATTTTACTGGTACTTTTCTATAGCCCGAATCACAACTGACAATTTGACAGAGATATGACCTTGACATTTCTGGAAAGCAAAAGTTTAGCGTATCAATTGTGAAATGTCTGACCAGCTGAATTTTTTTTTAATTCTTTTATTTGTGGCCGTTAGTCGCAACTGAATATCAGACTGATCATTCTTCATCATGGCTGTTCGTTCATCTGCCATTAAACATGATGTGTCACTTTCGAACTGAAGCTTCATTTATCAGTTGAAGACATAAAATCTGAAAATGAGTCCGTGATCATATTTTTGGCACTTTATTTTACAGACCCATCTTGATCACAATTTTTTCTTTTTTCTTTTTTTTTTTTTAACCATCGCTATTACCAGTTTCGGCTACTGCCATCTTCAGATCTGTTTCAGACAAAAACAGTGTGTAACCAACTAATTTCAGTTTAATATCGCTAAATACATAAAAGTCCTGGCGTTACATAAGAAATAGATAACAGCCATGTATATCTGCCATACCGCCGGCCGCGGTGGCCATGCGGTTCTAGGCGCTGTAGTCCGGAAACGCCCGACTGCTACGTTCGCAGGTTCGAATCCTGCCTCGGGCATGGATGTGTGTGATGTCCTTAGGTTAGTTAGGTTTAAGTAGTTCTAAGTTCTCGGGGAATGATGACCTCAGATGTTAAGTCCCATAGTGCTCAGAGCCATTTGAACCATTTGAACCATACCAGACGCAAGTTCCGCCGCCGGAAAACAAGAAGCGTCATACAGAAAAGCCACGACGTGCCGACATTGAGATCACACTTCGGATATATTATCGACTATCGAGTTTTTAATTTTTAATTAATAGTCACTGCTTCGTTAATTATCTTTCAATTACGTTTACATTAATTGATCTGTCAGGCTGGAAGATTTTATTTTATAGATTTTTCTAATCTTACACTTTTTATACTGCCTTTTATACGATTGTATGTTCTACCTTGCCAGGCTAGGTGCTTCACATTATTAGTATTTGCACTTTTTGTATGGATTTTAAGTATGGATCCAATTTCACGTATAGTACGTTAGTACATGTTTTATTGTCAGTCGCTCGTTTTGCCATGTGAAGTGATTTTAATTAATGACTACGCATGCCACATTTTAACTTTTACATTTGCGATACTGGTTAATCATGTAGCCTAGCTATGGTGCCCTCTGCTGGCCTCAGTTTCCTTGTATAAATACCAGACGCATTCTGAGCATCCCCACCACTTACTATGTACCTACATGTTTAGTTTGACGTTGATACTACATCAGAATATTTTCTGGTGTGTATGGCTGTTAATCATGTAAACACTTTTCATCTTTTTTGTGTAGCACCAGGACTTTTATATATTTAGCCTCAGCAAACTGAGCTTAGTTGTTTACACACTGTTTTTGTTTGTTAGATATCTGAAGATGGCAGTAGCCGAAACCGGCAATAGTGAAGCGTAAACATGTGTGTGATCAAGACGGACCTGTAATATAAAGTGATGCTTCATTCATCAGATTTCCAAAAGCTTCGGTTATCTGTAAATTGCGGTGGGGTAGTCTGTTTTTGCATTTAGAACCCATATTACACTACAAACCTCATACTTTTCAGGGTCGTTAGTTTTGTCACACATTTAAAAATCGCACTATTTGCGACATCACTGGTATACGGCTAAGCATAAAGAGTGCCTTTGATCTGAGTCGAAATAAAGTGGTCGATATGCATTTGACTTTGTTAGATGTATGTGATAATCTGCGCGCAATTGGAATAATTGAAAAAGAGGCTGGATGTGACAACTGATTTGTGAGTGTGTCTTGTTGAAATTATCAGCGATAACAGGAATGAAGTGGTTCATCTCTAAATACTGACTTGAAAGATCACTAACTTAGACCATCGTTTATTACAAAACATTCCACAGGAGGAATAGCACCAGCTTCAAACGTGACTGTATTCAATACACTGGAAGCATGAATCATAAAAACGCCTTCAGTCATAATTTTTCTTGCTTCATTAACCACACGATGCATTTTGTACCCCGTGGGCCCATCGTCAGGTGTAATTTATCTTGATACATGCTTTATTTTTTTCTCCTGAACGAGGTGAAATGCATATTCCTGTCATGAAAAGGTTTGACTTACGAAATTCATAACCTAACATCAAACCATTTCATGAGAGGAATATGCATTTCACCTCATTCAAGAGAAAAAAAAATAAAGCTTGTATTAAAACAAATAACTCCTGATGATGGACCCACAGGGTCCGAAATCCATCGTGTCCTTAATAACACACAAAAAATTGTGACTGAAGGCATTTTTTAAATCATACTTCCAGTATTTGTAATAGCTGTCCTTACACTCTAAAGGTAAGTAGGAATCGGAATACGAAATCTGTATAATTAAACAGCTGATAGAAACTGAGCGGCAAAGTCCACGGGGCAGGGAATAAAACTAACTCACGAGGTCATTCAAGCAAATTAAGTAAACGGCTTCAAATCGGACATTATGACAGTGCCGCTCTTGTGGGGTTAGGGTAATGCGTTCTGGAAGCCAAATAACTTATGACTAAACTGTCGACTGCCAGAGCATGATTTAAAATGAGATCCACTGTTCTTTGACTGAAAACTTGTCTACTCCTACCTCATCACTAACATCTTTCCTGCCAAAACTCAAAAAATGGCTCTGAGCACTATGCGACTTAACTTCTGAGGTCATCAGTCGCCTAGAACTTAGAACTAATTAAACCTAGCTAACCTAAGGACATCATAAACATCCATGCCCGAGGCAGAATTCGAACCTGCGACCGTAGCGGTCGTTCGGTTCCAGACTGTAGCGCCTAGAACCGCACGGCCACTCCGGCCGGCGCCAAAACTCACCAACATTAAGATGGGGGAAGATGGCCAGCAACTTCAGCAACTGCAGAAGGCATTTGCAATGCAAGTGCTGTCCAAGGACTTCACAGACGTTGAAGTTCTCGCCTCGGTCACCACGAAGCCAAAATTTCTGTTAATGCACGGTCCAACCAAGAGTACCGCTTTGCTTCCTTCCGTGCCTTGATAACTAGAATTTCTCTGTTTCGGGTCTCGAACACGAGAGTCTTACCAAGACGACGCTTCTCTGAGCCCTCCGTGAAAAGACTGTCAAAAACTGCTACTTGTACAATCAAACAGGACGTTAGAAAACCACCAATGAGAGGAAACGTACCAAAGATATCCCTCTCTCTTCTGAAAACTTTATTACTTGAACCAGTCTCTTAATTTATCAGTTAAAAAAATTTACATCAAAACCCACCCTGGGAGAATGGTGGAAGCCCTGACTAACGCAAGGGAACTAGCGTTTCCTCCTCTACGAATGGCGACACCTGTTTTCCCGTTCTGGCTAATTATTAAGACAATGTCCAGTCAACAAGTGCTCCGTTTCCTGGATCGAAAGTTCGGATTGATGACTTCCAAGTATTAGCATCATGGCAGCGCTGGTGAAATTCAGGAGTAGGTCTAATGTGCAATATAGCACTCCACGTTCACGGAAGGTCTTATTTCCAGTACTAACAACTGCCCAAATTTTCCAAAAGCATCCCTTTCGGTTCGCAGGGCTGGATCCGCGATATGATGTATTCCTGAACGGATCTAATGTGTACGCAGTTGCCCTCCTCCAGCCTCTTTAAGATATTGTCTGAACCCGTCAGAGCTGCTCGGAATAGCTGGACACGTTCTGTGGGGTCGCGGCTGCGGCACTACACACGATACGGAGAAGTACCAAAGCGGGCTTATTGCGCGTGTGAGTGCTCTCTTGCGACCACTGCAAGTGGTCCAGATCCTCTGGACACGAGCCTGTACTCGGCAATACGCCGCCATTCGCAATACTGAGACCACTCACGCGCTTAACTTTCCGGACAGTAACGTCCAGGTAAAGGCTGGTCCCACAGCTCGACGCAGCCAAAACTAGCCAGATACCACAGACAAACATGTACGTAATTAGAGGGAAATTGTAACTTCAGAAATCATCATGTAAGATTCATCTGCTTATCCAAACCCTCATTCTACTAACACAGAAAAGAAAGAAATTTCTCTATCGCTATAACTGCCAACTACGAAACGCAGGTAAATCCTATGTCCTACACATACTGACCAGAAGCTAGAACAGGAAAATCATGAACGGGTCATAATGAAACATAACTGGTGACTTCCAGAATGAGATTTTCACTCTGCAGCGGAGTGTGCGCTGATGTGAAACTTCCTAAAGTTTAAAGCTGTGTGCCGGACCGAGCCTCGAACTCGGGACCTTTGCCTTTCGCGGCAAGTGCTTTACCAACTGAGCAACCCAAACACGAGTCACGCCCCGTCCTCACAGCTTCACTTCTGCCAGTACGTCGTCTCCTGCTTTCCAAACTTTACAGAAGCTCTCCTGCGAACCTGCAATATCCTTTCTTTCAGGAGTGTTAGTTCTGCAAGGTTCGCAGGTGAGCTTCTGTAAAGTTTGGAAAGTAGGAGACGATGTACTGGCAGAAGTGAAGCTGTGAGGACGGGGCGTGAGTCGTGATTGGGTTTCTCAGTTGGTAGAGCACTTGCCCGCGAAAGGCAACGGTCCCGAGTTCGAGTTTCGGTCCGGCACAAAGTTTTAATCTGCCAGGAAGTTTCATAACTGGTGACTGTCACTGAAGGATCACGAAAGAAATGTACATTAGACAGCGATATTAAACTGGAAGAAAGAGAAAAAATGTAGAAATGGGAATCGGCACATATTTCCGTGCAGAGTAGATGAAAAACAGAACCTAATCTACATGTCGGATGGCGAATAGCAGTACAGTGGCTGTGCAGGAGAGAGAGGCCTTCCAGTTATATAAAGCTGTAACTTTCTTAAAACCTTATACAGTTCAAATAAGCTATGTTTTGACTATACGTACAATTTAATATTGTGAAAGCATCATCTGCCTTCGTCACTAGGTGGCAGCTCAAATGTAAACGCCAGCAAATAAAATGAACAAAGTAATAAAAATAATAAATACATCTAGACACGGTAGAGCTACCAGTTACCCAGTTAACAAAGCTCCTGTATCAGAAAAAAAGCGGAAAAAACTGTCTATCAGGATTGAACCAGTGGTTCGGCGTGTAATCCCAATGATTTGGTGCTTGTACGACGCCTGTGATTTGCGGATATAGCCGATTATATCAAAAAAAGATTAAAAAATCATCAAAAGATGCACCACTCTGGAACTTAAACACAGTGCGCATTACGCGTGTACCACAGCATGAGACCGGTCCACCTTTTTAGCATAGCTCCAGTGAACTACTTCGAATGAATTCAGATTTTCCCCCGTACTTTCACTTACCATTTATGGCTTATTACGATTTCCCCCTCTTAACTTTTTCCAGCCAAACGTTAGAATTTCCCATCGTTTTAAATAGAGTAAGTGATCTGCTTCGCCAAGATGAATTTTTACGGAGGAAAATGGGTTACTTCTGTTATCTTTTTCCAGGCGGAAATCGAGCTACACTGCATGGCTAGGAGCTGGGGAAGTGGGGACCGAAAGTGATGCAGTTCCTTCGCAATCCTCGCACAAACGAAAAAATGGCTGACATCGAAATAAGTGCCCAAGGAATAGAAAAGCAACTGGAATCACTCACCAGAGGAAAGTCCACTGGACATGATGTGATACCAATTCGATTCTACACAGAGTACGCGAAACATCTTGCCCCCCTTCTAACAGCCGTGTACCGCAAGTCTCTAGAGGAATGGAAGGTTCCAAATGATTGGAAAAGAGCACAGGTAGTCCCAGTCTTCAAGAAAGGTCGTCGAGCAGATGCGCAAAACTATAGGCCTATATCTCTGAAGTCGATCTGTTGTAGAATTTTAGAACATGTTTTTTACTCGCGTATTATGCCGTTTCTGGACACCCAGAATCTACTCTGTAGGAATCAACATTGATTCCGGAAACAGCGATCGTCTGAGACCCAACTCACTTTATTTGTTCATGAGACCCAGAAAATATTAGATACAGGCTCCCAGGTAGATGTCATTTTCCTTGACTTCCGAAAGGCGTTCGATACAGTTCCGCACTGTCGACTGATAAACAAAGTAAGAGGCTACGGAATATCAGACTAGCTGTGTGGCTGGATTGAAGAGTTTTTAGCAGACAGAACACAGCATGTTGTTCTCAATGGAGAGACGTCTACAGACGTTAAAGTAACCTCTGGCGTGCCACAGGGGAGTGTTATGGGACCTTTGCTTTTCACAATATATATAAATGACCTAGAAGATAGTGTCGGAAGTTCCATGCGGCTTTTCGCGGATGATGCTGTAGTATACAGAGAAGCTGCAGCATTAGAAAATTGCAGCGAAATTCAGAAAGATCTGTAGCGGCTAGGCACTTGGTGCAGGGAGTGGCAACTGACCCTTAACATAGACAAATGTAATGTATTGCGACTATATAGAAAGAAGGATCCTTTATTTTATGATTATATGATAGCGGAACAAACACTGGTAGCAGTTAATTCGGTAAAATATCTGGGAGCATGCGTGAGGCACGATTTGAAGTGGAATGATCATATAAAATTAATTCAAGGTAAGGCGGGTACCAGGTTGAGATTCATTGGGAGAATCGTTAGAAAATGTAGTCCATCAGCAAAGGAGGTCGCTTACAAAACACTCGTTCGACCTATGCTTGAGTACTGCTCATCAGTGTGCGATCCGTACTAGGTCGGGTTGACGGAGGAGATAGAGAAGATCCAAAGAAGAGCGGCGCGTTTTGTCACAGGGTTATTTGGTAACAGTGATAGCGTTACGGAGATGTTTAGCAAACTCAAGTGGCAGACTCTGCAAGAGAGGCGCTCTGCATCGCGGTGTAGCTTGCTGTCCAGGTTTAGAGAGGGTGCGTTTCTGGATGAGGCATCGAATATATTGCTTCCCCCTACTTATACCTCCCGAGAAGATCACGAATGTAAAACCAAAGAGATTCGAGCGCGCACGGAGTTTTTTGGCAGTCGTTCTTCCCGCGAACCATACGCGACTGGAACAGGAAAGGGAGGTAATGACAGTGGCACGTAAAGTGCCTTCTGCCACACACCGGGGGTGGGTGGCTTGCGGAGTATAAATGTAGATGTAGATGTGATAGCCATGTGTGTAGGATGAACTGTCACGGTACGAATCGAAACGTGTTATTTAGAGATTAATGCGTAATCTCCTTGATAAGGCGGTAGCCTCTTCGGCGCACCACATTCAGCTTTGTAAGAACCACACGTTCCTCGCGAAGCATTATCTGGCCGAGCGGAAATTGTTCGTGACGGCGCGCTGGCAAGGCACTCTAAGCCCAGAGCACTGACAGGTTGTGGAACGTTCACGTCGTCTTACTCGATGTAATGCGTTTCTTTTTTGCAGCGGAAGCACGTTCCCCAGACAAATATTTACTCTCCGTTCAGTCACGTACTTCCCACCGTAATCCGCTACAGACATTGTGGAGGCAAGTTAGTACATTGCACTTTTTTGCCGCGCGCGATTAGCCGAGCGGTCTAGGGCGCTGCAGTCACGGACTGTGCGGCTGGTCCCGGCGGAGGTTCGAGTCCTCCCTCGGGCATGGGTGTGTGTGTTTGTCCTTAGGATAATTTAGGTTAAGTAGTGTGTAAGCTTAGGGACTGATGACCTTAGCAGTTAAGTCCCATAAGATTTCACACACATTTGAACATTTCTTTGCACTTTTTTGGGCGCGCCTACGATTTAGTGGAAACTTGGTCGTGTTCTAGCGTTAACGCACGTCTACGTCTCGCGATAGAAAGAATAGTCTCAGGAAGGTAAGCAAATGCCAACATGTAATGATTTGCTGATGTCGGTTTTATCTGTATATCCTCCTGAGGGTAAGATGAATCATAACTGTCCACGGAACCTCTCACGTCTTTTGTTTCTGTCATATTTTTAGCCTTAAATCAACCGAAAATGTAAATCTGAGGCACAGTTTGAAGAACTATCTACGGAGGGTGTAGATACTGAACGCAATGTTTTGCTCAATAGCGTCCACTCCAAATCATACCCTAGCTGTTGTGCTCATAATTCCTTTCCCTGAACTCTGCCCCTCTGTCTCCTGCTCCCATCGTTAGCCATCAGTCCCACCCCTTCCCTACCACAGTGCAGAGAAGTAAATATTAGCCTACATTAGTAACGATATTAACAGTAAATACAATGTACCAAAAAATCTACTGAGCACATGAAATTTCTTATTTATCAGCGAAATGCACACGAAGTGGCGAGCTGGACTGATTTACAGTCGGAATGAATGATATTAACGCTTGGCGCACGGAAGAACCGTTCATTGTCTGTGGGTCAAATAATAACGAGCAGGGCGGAATAGGATTATTATTAAGTGGGAATTTGTAAACGTACACAAAATGAACAAAGGTTTTAAGTGCGCTAGGGAACAAATGTGAACTCAGCACACTTGAAAAATGTTCTAGAAATTTGCGAAAAACTAAATAACTGCAGATTTTAGACTTCGGTCGGTGCTACCAAATGGTAAGTACGAGGGCTATTCGGAAAGTAATTCCGATGGAACCCACTGTGAAAGCCAAAAATGTTTTATTTGCAATAGTTAGCTACACTTTACAGCTACATCTCCACACAGTCCTCGCTCCAACAATACCCTCGTCATAGCAGGCAGCTGTCTGTGCTTTCCACCAATTCTCTACTCTTGTCTCCAGCTTGTTGTCTGTGCCAAAATGTTGTCTTTATACCGTGCAGTTCATGTGACAAGAGATGAAACTCAGGGCGAGCCAGTTGCGGGCTGTGGTGTGGGTGATCAAACACTTCCCATCGAAAACGCTGCAGGAGCATCTTCATTGCCCCTGCAGAGTGCGACCGATAATTGTCATAAAGAAAGAAAAGCGTGACCTTTACGTTGTTTGGGCTGCGCAACATAGGGCGAAATCTCTCACCAGACCCTCATTCTTGGTGGGAGGCTATATTTTCTAGGCATCTTTACGTCCTCACTGTGCGCTTAGAATTGTGAAGAGCGACGTGTCACGATCTACGAGCATACTAGAGACACAAACCAACACATCTATGCAAAACTTCACCAGATTTTCACAGTGGTTTCCATATCGCAACCAATCATAACTTACTTTCTGAATAGCTCCCTTACCTACAGTATACAGTATGATTTAGTTGCACTGTCCCTCTCAGATATTTTCTAAGCCGTTGAAGATACTGTAGTTCTGCCAACACCGAAATGAATTCTGAAGCCATTTCTAAATGCATAAATCTCTTTTCGTAGCTGTAGCTGTATCAGTTACCATTTGTATCAACTTAGCATTGAAATGGAATTCGAAGAGAGACGAATTCAACGGTGGTTTATTCTTCAAAATCCGACTAGTAATTTCTAAGAGACTGCAAATATTTATGACTTAGGAGTTATCAGTTTTGGGCATTGAAAGCCATCACCATGTTATGTGGAAGTTCGTTTTGTTACACGGATCTGTCACATCAGGCCGACGGCACACTCCGACTTGTCGCACCTAAGAAAGTCTCCTAACGAAACGTCAGAAGTGGAGAAAAGTTTAGTTTAAAACTGATAACAATTCACACTGGGCCAGAGAACCCTGAACAGACTCTGGAGTAAAGATAGAGGCGGAGCGATTACGAGCCTAAGCTCGGGTTGCATACTTTACAAATAAAGGCACCGCTGTTACTCGTACATCAGTGCACTTACATGACTCTAAGCACTATGGGACTTAACATCTGAGGTCATCAGGCCCCTAGACTTAGAACTAAGTAAACCTAACTAACCTAAGGACATCACACACATCCATGCCTGAGGCAGGATTCGAACCTGCGATCTTAGGAGCCGCGTGGTTCCGGACTGAAGCGCCTAGAACCGCTCGGCGACAGTGGCCGGCTACATCAGTGAAAATGGGCTCTCTTTTTGTATATAAAAATGTGGATTTCAGGATGTGTACTTACAGGCATCTCAACAGTGCTTACGACAGTGTGTTTCGACAATTTCGAACGTTCCTTAGGGCAAGACTGTACCCTAGTACGAGTTACATGGGTTTAGAGTCGTCATGTGACACCGTGCAGGCGATTTTCATGTCACTTGTGACGGTACGAAGACAAGGGCAACACAACACTCAATCCACGAGCGGAGAAAATCTCAGACAGGACCGGAAATCAAACCCAGGCCTCCGGTTATCAATATGCCGTGCCAACACTGCAACTACGGCGGCGCACAATGGGCTTTCTTACTTTGCACTGTAGCTCCGCAATTGTGAGGAGTCTGAGAACTGTGGAGCAGGGGTCACTTCAGAGGCGGGCTGCTAGATTTGTTACTGGTAGGTTTGATCATCACGCGAGTGTTACGGAAATGCTTCATAAACTCGGGTTGCAGTCTCTAGAGGGAAGGAGGCGTTCCTTTCGTGAATCACTACTGAGTAAATTTAGAGAACCAGTATTTGAGGCTGATTGCAGTACAATTTTAGTGCTGCCAACTTATATTTCGCGGAAAGACCACAAAGATAAGATAAGAGACATTAGGGCTCGTACGGAGGCATATAGGCAGTCATTTTTCCCTCGTTGTGTCTGGGAGTGGAACAGGGAGAGAAGATGCTATTTGTGGTACGAGGTACCCTCCGCCACGCACCGTATGGTGGATTGCGGAGTATGTATGTAGATGTAGATGTCCTCGTCGACTCGTTCTCTCCTACTGAAGCGTGCAGGGGTGTAAGCTAGTCGTGACTTCTTATTAGTAAGGAGGATGGTTACACGATCTTGCTACTGTAAAGTACCGCTGACAATAATTACAGAAACCAGTACCTGTATGTTAGAAGTACTGACTCTCGCTGTTGAAACACTTGTCCCAATTGACACAAGTTGGTGAATGGCTGTCTCATAAAATTCCCGGGGCTGTGATGTTAACCAGTTCCGCACGTACACTGGATGTCGCCTTCCACGCGAGTGCAGAAAAGGTTATGCTGACGTTCTTCTTTGACCAAGATGGCCCCCTTCTGTTTCAAAAAATGGTTCAAATGGCTCTGAGCACTATAGGACTTAACATCTATGGTCATCAGGCCCCCAGAACTTAGAACTACTTAAACCTAACTAACGTAAGAACATCACACACATCCTTGCTCGAGGCAGGATTCAAACCTGCGACCGTAGCGGTCACATGGTTCCAGACTGAAGCGCCTAGATCCGCACGGCCACACCGGCTGGCCCCTTCTGTTTCACTTCCTGCAGCACGGGACAGCAGTGAATGTCCAGCGTTACCCACAAACCTCGGCCATCCTTCGCCATGCGATCAAATCAAAACGACCAGGAACTCTCACACGTGGGTTCATTCTACTCCACGACAATGCAAAGCCTCATACGGATAACACAATCGCGGCACTCCTGCAGAAATTCAAATTGGAGGTTCTCGGTCACCTTCCATACAGCCCGGACCTCTCTCCCTGTGATTACGCCATTTTTGGTCTCCTTAAAAAGGCTATGTGGGGCAAACGATTCGTCTTGGACGACGACGTCCAGCTGTAGGTGCGGAACTGGTTAACATCGCAGCCCCTGGGAATTTTATGAGAGAGCCATTCACCATCTTGTGTCACAGTGGAACAAGTGTCTCAACATCTAACGTACAGGTACGGGTTTCTGTAATTATGCCTCTGGCTCGTTTCTTTTTGAACGCCCATCGACAAATAAGCGCGCTATTTCTGTATTGATTTAGTCCTGGCAATTTGCTAACAACGAGTTGTGTAGCTAATCACCAGTTACGTCTGCCACAGACGCCCCCTGCCTGGCAGACTACACTCAAGACACCCCTGTGTACCGTATAACATACACAAGCACTTGCAGGCGCAACCAAGAGGAAAACTTGCTAGAGACTAATGCGAACCTTTTTCTGCAGAGGTCGCCTCACAGATTGGAGTACTTCGCCGGCCTCCACCGGCTTTATAAGGCCAGCGCAGCAGCAGTACAGCCAGTTCCTCGCCGAGCTAGGACCAGGTCCAACGGACCTCACCGACGCTCTTGATGAATGGTCTTCTACAAGTTAATTGTTTTTCTGTGTATATGGTGATGGTTCGAGAAGTGTAGTTCAGTTTCAATAAACGACATTGTACTGAGTATTCTACAATACTGACAAGGGAACCTCCGCTTTGCACCCCCCTCAGATTTAGTTATAAGTTGGCACAGTGGACAGGCCTTGAAAAACTGAACACAGATCAATCGAGAAAACAGGAAGAAGTTGTGTGGAAGTATGAAAAAAATAAGCAAAATATACAAACTGAGTAGCCCATGCGCAAGATAGGCAACATCAAGGATTGTGTAAGCTGAGGAGCGCCGTGGTCCCGTGGTTAGCGTGAACAGCTGTGGAAGGTGAGGTCCTTGGTTCAAGTCTTCCCTTGATGAAAAGTTTAATTTTTTATTTTCAGACAATTATTATCTGTCCGTCCATCTGTTCGATGTGATCACTTTTTTGGGAGTGATTATCACATCCACAAGAAAATCTAAATCGGGGCATGGTAGAAGAATCTTTTTACCCATTCGCCAAGTGTACAAGTTAGGTGGGTCGACAACATATTCCTGTCATGTGACGCATATGCTATCATCAGTGTCGTATAGAATATATCAGACGTGTTTTCCTGTGGAGGAATCGGTTGACCTTTGACCTTGCGATCAAGTGTTTTCGGTTCCAATTGGAGAGGCACGTTCTTTCGTCTACTAATCGCACGGTTTTGCGGTGCGGTCGCAAAACACAGACACAAAACTTATTACAGTGAACAGAGACGTCAATGAACGAACGGACAGATAATAATTGTCTGAAAATAAAAAATTAAACTTTTCACTCGAGGGAACACTTGAACCAAGGACCTCTCGTTCCGCAGTTGCTCACGCTGACCACAGGACCACAGCGCTCCTGAGCTCACACCTGCCTCGATGTTGTCTATCTTGCACATGGACTACTCAGTTTGCATATTTTGCTTATCTTTTTCATATTCCCACACAACTTCTTCCTGTTTTCTCGATTGATCTATGTTCAGTTTTTCAAGGCCTATCCACTGTGCCATCTTACAACTAAATCTGAGGGGGGTGCGATGGGGAGGTTCCCTTGTGAGTATTCCCCATCACCCATTTCTGTAAGTTATTTTAATAACTTATCACCATTTAGAGAAAGAACTTCATCCTCATGTCACATTTCCTGGTACTGTCATTATACATACTTTCGAGACATTACCGACAGTGCACGTCAACACAATTGCTAGACATTTTGTGAAAAGATATTTTCTATACAAATTTATGTGTAAACAGAATAATATTCATCGCCAACCGATCAGTCGTTATACTGGTATATAACTTCTTCTGTCAGTTAGGCAGGTCGTATATTGAGTGACATTTCAGCTTGCACTCGAGAATGGCTGTAAAGCCAAAACCGTGATTGTGTGAAATAAATGAATAGTAATTTACAGTTTAAGGTGAAAATTTCTTTCAAAACGGTTGCGTGTGTAGCGGGAATGCCGCGATTCCGCGGTTATACTGTACTTGCGAACTCGTGTCTCGAGCTCCTTTCTGAGCGAGTCGAGTCCACTGGCACGCGACAACAGACTCAGGTGACGACTGCAGCGGAGACGAGTCTACGAGCAGACAGAGACGGCTGGTCCTGAGATGACGTCACAGGACTCGCTGGTGAGGTTAAAGCGAGTATGCGGAGTTTATTTTTACTCATTACATTGGAAGGCAAGGATGTGGCATTTAAAGGTGAATAGTCAATTAATTACGGTAGCAGTTCTGCTCTTATTTCTCCCAGAACCTTGAAACAAGACATTCACACGTTGAAAACTAAATGGATATTAAAAACATGAATTGTGGTATAAAAACTGTTAAACAATAACTTCGCATTATCAGTTTAATGCCGAGATAAGCACTTACACTGGAAAATTACATCAAGTACACCAACTAAAACGAAACCTCCAAGAAATGTAGCCATAAAGCCTATTTGAAATTCCATTTATGTCATGAAAGGTTCGAAATACCCACCGTCTGCAGTCACCGGTACAAGAACTTCTGAGCAGACTGAAGAAATTCCTAGAATATCGTCAAATCAGTCGAAGATCTAAGCGAACTGGTTACGCCTCCACTTCCTGTCCAGCGACCAGTAAGTGCTGTGTGAGCGCTTTCCCAGCCAAAAGGGAATTATGAGCCCGACATCGATCGTGCTGGTACCACATACAGCGACGTATTTCGTGTGGTATTTCCGTAGTGCGCATCTTTTGTCCGTTAAGTTTTCTTCAGTGCTGTAAAGACCAATGACGCAGTCTCCAGCAATCCCGTAACGAATGATCGCACTCCACAATGTGGAGGGGATTCTCTGTAGCCTGCTAGCGCACGAAATGACCACGAGTTTCGGGCTTCGTCCACGAGGTGAACTAAGTATTTTGAGTGTGCAATATTCAATTTAGATCGCTAGGATACTGATCCAAGACATTATCCAACGTAAGCAAAGAGGAGTTGTTGTTGTAATGTAATGTGAGAGAAAGTTAAGACTTGGATTTCCCTGGATATACGATATTTTATTTTTCACAAGTGCAGTGACAGTTTTGTAGTTTGCTAAGCTACTACTCTGAGGTAGCAGATAAAAACAAGCATATTCCAATTTCTTGGAAAAACTTCTTTGCACCTTCCACATTAGCAGCTGGGAGGTTAGTGGTACTACCTATAAACGAGAAAGTGAGTGAATAGGTTTAATAAAAACCATCCAGCTAATACAAATTCTCGCTTTTGTAATCATAAAGGAGAAAACTGTTATGCTAACTGCTATAAAGTAATTGTGAAATGGCTTTTTCAGTTAACCTATTCGGTGAATAGATGTCATGCCGAGCTTTTTTCTGAAAATAAAGTTATAATCGGTTTCTCCGTGAGTGTAATGACATGCCGATCAACTACAGCTTACTTACATTACCAGTAACATACCCTTGTACTGAGCTGTGTTTGGAACTGAATTTTTACGTGACAAGAAAACGCCTGCAATCTGATTACTGAAAGGAAAGAAATAATTACTTACAATGCATTTAATATTCCACTTCATTTGCACACATTCGTTAGTTACACTCTGTTGTCGGTTTATCGATGCTCAATGCTCTTTCCTTCTCAAAATTTTACAGAAAAGCTGTCCATAATCCAGGCGCAGCACATTTTATTTCTCCATCCAAAAAACCCGACAACATTGTTAAGAACAGGAAATTAATCATGGAATTGATACATCGTTAAAAAAACTCGCTGGCGCTGTTTAGGTTTGCACACTCAGGCACAGTTGTCACGCTCATCGACAGCTCATTGTCCTCTCTATCGAGTTCTTCGTAATCCTGACAGATGGCACTTCTTTGTCCCACATTGTCTCTCTCGCTATCGCCATTGCTTGCGACATGAAAAACGAAATGAAACCCATTTTAACTATCGCTTCCTCTTTATCTACAAAATTTAAAACATTTTATTAAAATTACATTCCATTTGTGTGCTGCGAGGAATTATCTGCACTTGATGCGGTACAATAAACACGCTGCTTGTGAACGGAATCCGCGTGAAAGTATATACTCGAAAAAGTGTTACCATACAAGCCTAATAACTCACGTTTCTTACATTCAGCCCCTCATAATTTGTAACGATACCTTCACCGGTAAGATTTCCTAGATGTAAGAAACTGTAGACCTGCTGCAGCATCGGGACCGAGCGACAGAATTCCATGCATCATTTACAATCCGTCTGGTTAATCTCACGGGGAAGAGGCACCTGATACAGATGGAAGCTGTCTGCGCGCAAAATGCGAACAATACTGGACTGACTTGTTCTAGAGGCGCAATTTCTCTGGCGTTAACACGCGAATTATGATTTATGAGCTAAAACTGACAGAGCATCTATTTCCTTTGGATCTCTCGTTGCAGGCTTATTTCTAACACCCAGCGCCGTACTCCGGCCATCTTCCAATAACAATTTTTTGCGTTTCCGCCGAATTTTCGTTTTTCTTGGAAACGACTGCTGTTATACTTCCGTGCGTACAGCTCGTGTGCTCTCTCTGCATTTCTTATGCAGTCTCCGTAAAAAAGTAACATATCTAATTTCTCATGGTTTGTGAAAGACAATTATTTTCACACTAACCCTCACTCGACCCAAATGAACGACCCTGATCGTAAACTGCATTTCCTCTGGGACTCTGGTATACCTATATCCAACATGACGTATGAGTATGAAATCACGAACTTACCTATTAGACAGAAATTGATGTTGAAAATAGATGTCCTAAATTCCAAGTATTTACTCTGAAACCAGTAATCGTATTTTTCACAGGAAGTGCTACAGCTTTATCTGAAAAAGTAGAGCTGATAGCGATATCTCTATAATTAACATAGTTATGGAAAGAGACTGTGCGAAGTTTGGTGAGGACTTTCTCACAATTATTCTGTCTGAAAATACAATTTCGATATCTTAAACTGTTCTGGTAATAAATTTATACTGCATATTTAAACTCTGTACTAAGTTTCTGCCGGAATATTCACTGCTCTGCTCTCAAGGTCGAGCTAGATAAAGTTTCAGTGGAAATAAATGAAAGTGTGGGAGAATGCTGCCAGAGGCCTCCCACTCTTACCCATAAAGTTGCGTGACTATACCTCCAAATTGGCTGGCACAACAAGACGAGGCAGTTGAAGGAACGGGAAAAGGAAAGTGTATCAATCAATGAGCAGTTACGGTGCATTCTGGTGGTTTTATTCATTACAACATGGCTCGGAGATAACACCTGGATTGCTTCACACAGGGTAGAATCATGGGGATACTGGAAGAAAGACGAAGTGTGACGAGCGTAGCCTAGGCTTTTGGTATTCCTCATTGCAGTGTTTCACGTGCATGGGGATCGTTCCGAAGCACAGGCATTGCTGTCCTAAGGAGACCATCAGGTGACTGCTACATTGTGCAACAGGGAAGAAAGGAACAAAGTCAAACAACAGGTGCAACTGCAACCACATTTAATAGGACTGCAAGGTCAACAATCTCATGATTCACAATAGCTCGGCGACTGCATGGGCGTAGTCTCTTCGCCCGATGTTCAGATGAGAGCAGTGGGTGGTGAGTCTTGATGCAAACTCATATGGCGAGAGGTGAGAACACTTCTGCACCCAGGAACACTGTCGAACGCGATAGTTATGGTGGTCCAGGTGTCATGGTGTCTGGAGACATGGGCGCACTGGTCTCATAATCTTTGAACAAGGTGCATTCACCGGTCAGTGTTATTGTGATACTTAGCTCTTACACCATCTGAGACTTTTCAAGGGTGCATTCGGCCCTGACTTCATTTTTATGGATGACAACGTGCGACCTCGTCGAATAGGGCAGGTGGAGAACCTCTTGGAGCGAGACACTGTACTCCTTCCTCATGTGAGTCTTTTCAGGGGTGCTTCCGGCACAGATTTCATTTTGTGGATGACAATGCTCCATCATATTTAATAGCGCAGCTGGGAAAGCTCTTGGAACGAGAGGGTATTCGGTGAATGGACTGGTCTGCCCACTTCGCTGACTTAAATCAGAAAGGCACGATTGGGATGTGGCAGGGAGAGGTACTGCACTTGTATTAAGGACCACCAAGCGCGTTGGTGGAGGATTAGAATGTCCTACCACAAAAACATGCTATTAAAAACCACGTCTTTCCTTTTGAAATGTCCAGAGAACCATCATAAATCGCAATGACTTTAGTGTAATTATTGTCTTTGATTATGTAAACTGAAGGTGGAGGGGGGAGAAAGGAAAGGAAGGGAAGGAACTAATGATATCAACTGCAGCAGGACTTTACGTAGCATCAGTGGTGACGAGTGAAAATGTTTGCCAGACTGGGACTCGAACCCAGGATAGCCTGCTTACTAGGCAGTTGCGTTAATCACAGCGCCACCCAGACACAATGTTTATAGCAAATGCATGGATTATCCTGGCACGCTCCCAGCAGGCTCGCATTCACATCTAGCGCCACCTGTCTGCTGTTTCCATCGATGTCCTCCATGACGGTAATTTCAGGTTCCCGCTAGAAGTCGAAGTACACTATGTGACCAAAAGTATCCGGAAACCTGGCTGAAAATGACTGACAGGTTCGTGGCGCCCTCGATCGGTCATGCTGGAATTCAGCATGGTGTTGGCCCACCCTTAGTCTTGATGACAGCTTCCACTCTCGCAGGCAAACGTTCAATTTGGCGCCGGAAGATTTCTCGGGGAATGGCGGCCCATTTTTCATGGAGTGCTGCACTGAGGAGATGTATCGATGTCGGTCGGTGAGGCCTGGCACGAAGTCCCCGTACCAAAACACCCCAAAGGTGTTGTATAGGATTCAGGTCAGGGCTCTGTGCAGGGCAGTCCATTATGGGGATGTTATTGTCGTGGAACCACTTCGCCACAGGCTGTGCATTATGAACTAGTGCTCTATCGTGTTGAAAGATTCAGTCGCCATCCCCGAATTGCTCTTAAACAGTGGGAACCAAGAAGGTGCTTATAACATCAATGTAGGCCTGTACTGCGATAGTGCCACGCAAAACAACAAGGGGTGCAAGCCCCCTCCATGAAAAACACGACCACGCCATAACACCATCGCCTCCGTATTTTACTTTTGGCACTACACACGTTGGCATATGACGTTCACCGGGCATTCGCCATACCCACATTCTGCCATCGGATCGCCACATTGTGTACCGTGATTCGACACTCCACACAACGTTTTTCCACCTTTCAATCGTCCAATGTTTATGTCCCTACACCAAGCGAGGCGTCGTTTGGCTTTTACCGGCGTGATGTGTGGCTTGTGCGCAGCCACTCGACCATGAAATCCAAGTTTCCTCACCTCCGCCTAACTGTCATAGTACTTGCAGTGGATCCTGATACAGTTTGGAATTCTTGTGTGATGGTCTGGATAGATGTCTGCCTATTACACGTTACGACCCTTTCAACTGTCGGCGGTCTCTATACGCTTTTGTGCTGTACGTTACCCTTCATGTTTCCAATTCACTATCACAACGGGAAGAGTGGACCTATGGATGTTTAGGAGTGTGGACGTATGACGCAAGTGATACCCAATCACCTGATCAGGTTCGAAGTCCGTGAGTTCCGCGGAGCTCCCCATTCTCCTCTCTTACGATGTCGAATGACTACTGAGGTCGCTCATATGGATAACCTGGCAGTAGGTGGCAGCACAATGCACCTAATATGAAAAACGTTTCTTTTTGGAAGTGTCCGGGTACTTTTGATCACGTAGTGTAAATGTGCTTCCGCACTGGGGGTTGTGGATTCATTGCCCATCGAGACGAATCAATTATCTGAATGTGTGATATCTATTCTTTTGGACATGTCCGAAAGGACTAATACCAACCATTCATGTAACATATACTGTCTTTGAGTTAAAGCATTATTTCTGGCTATCATAGGTCTTTTTTCACATTTTTTCAGTTACCTTCTGTTCTATTCTATACTGTAACAGTACTTTCAATATATGCTCCAACTTTCATCGAGCTTTGTTACTTGGCAGTCACACATTCAGTTAAGATACACTAGAAAACATTGCTTTAGAAAGCTAAAAGAATACACTGGGCGAAGTTTTTACGAAGGCGACAGCAGTCTGACACATGGGTGAGACCATATAAGCTATTGACTGAAAATATTAAGGAACTTACTGTCACGTTCGTAAAAAGGATGGCTCAATGACGGCTGAATGTGAAGAGTCAGCAGAATAAATGCTCACCGCCCTCCTCCCTGATGATACCACTAACACAGATACTTAACTATACGCACAACTTAGAACTGAACTAGACAATGAATACGACAATCACATGTTGGTGATACCTTTCCCTCAATAAGAAGTTGCTATCGCAATTTTCAAGCTCAAAACTGTAAAGGCTTGTACCCTGAGGTCGTGCGGATGGTAGTTCCACTAATAGTGTCATATATTTGACAGAATTACTAAACGGAGCGTTATGAGTAGGTAGGATCCCGGAGATATGGAAAAAAGCTAGAGAAGTAGTGATTAAAAAGGGAAAGGATAAAAATCGGATGACCTATAGACCTATTAGTTGATTACAAGTCTTGACCAAAGTTCAGGAGCGCCTGCTCTAAAACCGGTTGCTTTCACAAAGGGAGCTCTTGAGTCTAAACCAGTGTAAATATGGATTCAGAAAAGGGAAGTGTATACATGATGGGGTTAACAGAGCTCTTTATATTGCAGAAAATTCGACAGTTAAGTATTCAGTCACGCTCATGAGAGTCATCGCAGGCGCAGTTTATAATTTTTGGTAGTTTGTGATGTTTGCACCCCTCTGAGATTTCGATGTCCCCAAATGTCTGTATAACAGCTTTGTAGATTACTGTAGCGGACGTAACGCCCAGTGGATTGCCGACCAGAGCAAGGTAATAAAAAAAGTTACCAAGGACTGCCCTCAAGGCTACATAAGTGGTCCACTGTTTTGGGATCATAGTACTGAACCCCTATTACATCTGTTAGACGTAACTGAAAGTGTTCTTGCATACGCAGATGACATTCTGTTAATGTGTCCATAGACTCCAGGACGAGATTCGAGCAAAAGATTGATTCAAATGGCTCCAAGCATTGTGGGACTTAACATCTGAGGTCATCACTCCCCTAGAACTTAGAACTACTTAAACCTAACTAACCTAAGGACATCACACACATCCATGCGCGAGGCAGGATTCGAACCTGCGACCGTATTGGTCGCGCGGTTCCAGACTGTAGCGCCTAGAACCGCTCGGCCACTCCGGTCGGCCAGTGCTAGCAGTACTGACTATAAATTACTTATGATTCTCGGGATATGTCCAATGAATATCGTTGTACGTTACACAGCAGCGCTGCATTGGCTGGGGCGTGGACAATATGATGGTGTGTACGAGATCACAGGACTTCTTGTTACTGATAAAAGATATTTACGAGCCTGGAAGTTAGTTGAATGGCAGCTTCACTGTGACGCTAGAAGCACTGCAAGTCGGGCTTACAGTATGTTCCTAAGCATCACGTACACCTCAAACTGTGCGACAACGCCTTACTTGAGGTATGGTGCACTTATTAACCGGTCACGGACCATATCCGAAAGAGCTGCATTGAGTATGATGTCGTAGCACACCAGTCTGTGAATGTGGAGACGGAAGGTCCGCTGATCACGTCGTTCTAAGGTGTAAGTGACCAAAACTTGTGAACTACAGTTAATATGATTGTACGTGAAATATCTAAAATACAGTTGCTTAACCTTGATTCTCTATGGTAAATTGGACGATCTGAATATCAAAACAGAGCACAAGAAGCGTTTCCTCCATTATAGATAATGATACGCACATTATATATAATCCGTGCACGAGGGATGGGATATAGCATCTCCGAGATAGCGATGAAATGGGAATTTTCTCGTACGACCATTTCACGAGTGTACCGTGAATATCAGGAAGCCGGTAACACTTCAAATCACATACATCTCTGCAGCCTGAGAAAGACCCTGCAAGAACGGGACCAACGACGACTGAAGAGAATCGTTCAACGTGACAGAAGTGCAACTCTTCCACAAATTGCTGCAGATTTCAGTGCTGGGTCATCAACAAGTGTCAGCGTGCGGACGATTCAGCGAAACAGCATCGATATGGGCTTTCGGAGCCGAAGGCTCACTCGTGTACCCTTGATGACTGCACGACACAAAGCTTTATCCCTCGCCTGGGCTCGTCAACACCGACATTGGACTGTTGATGAGTGAGAACATGTTACCTGGTCGTACGAGTCTCGTTTGAAATTGAATCGAGCGGAGAAAACCTCATGAATCCATGGACCCTTCCTGTCAGCAGGGGACTGTTCAAGCTGCTGGCGGCTCTGTGAAGGTATGGCGCGTGTGCAGTTGGGGTGATATGGGACCCCTGATACGTCTAGATAGGAATCTGACGGGTGACACATATGTAAGCATCCTGGATTGGATTGGATTGTTTGGGGGAAGAGACCAAACAGCGAGGTCATCGGTCTCATCGGATTAGGGAAGGACGGGGAAGGAAGTCGACCGTGCCCTTTGCCTGGAGTGATTTAGGGAAATCACGGAAAATCTAAATCAGGATGGCCGGACGCGGGATTGAACCGTCGTCCTCCCGTAAGCATCCTGTCTGATCACCTGCACCCATACATGTCCATTGTGCATTCCGACGGACTTAGGAAATTTCAGCAGGACAATACGACACCCCATAGGTCCAGAATTGCTTCAGAATGGCTCCAGAAACACTCTTCTGAGTTTAAACACATCCGCTGGCCGCCAGTCTCCCCAGAGATGAGCATTATAGACCGTATTTGTGATACGTATTCTTACCGATTTATGGGCAGCCCTGCAGGATTTATGGTGTTGGTTCCTTTCAGCACTACTTGAGACATTAGTCAAGTCCGTACCACGTCGTTTTGTGGCACTTCTTCTTGGTCGCGGGGGCCCTAAACGATATTAGACAAGTGTGCAGTTTCTTAGGCTTTTCAGCGTATATATATATATATATATATATATATATATATATATATATATATATATATATATATATATATATATAAGGAACATTTTTAAGAAGGAAAGAAAGAAAGGAAAAAAATAATGCTATGGCAACCCACACAAGTATCCATACACCCGAGGATTGACGAGGATCACACAAATCCATCAGCAAGTGTCAGCGTGCGAACGATTCAACGAAACATCATCGATGCGGGCTTTCGGAGCCGAAGGCCCACTCGTGTACCCTTGATGACTGCACGACACAAAGCTTTATCCCTCGCCTGGGCCCGTCAACACTGACATTGGATTGTTGATGAGTGAGAACATGTTACCTGGCCGTACGAGTGTCGTTTGAAATTGAATCGAGCGGAGAAAACCTCATGAATCCATGGACCCTTCACGTCAACAGGGGACTGTTCAAGCTGCTGGGGGCTCTCTGAAGGTATGAGGCGTGTGCAGTTGGGGTGATATGGGACCCCTGATACGTCTAGATAGGAATCTGACAGGTGACACGGACGTGAGCATCCTGGGCAATATAGAACAGTGTAGCAATAACAGATTTAGAAGTAGGTGCGGTTGTAATTATCCGGCAAACGTCGAGTTATTCCGTGGTTGCCAGTAACAGATCTAGTAATACAAGGTGGAAAGTATTCACTTGGAACTTGAGTTCTTTCCTTTTATTTTACGTTATTTTTTATTTATTTTTTCTGTTGTCTTTCTACATAACATTACAAATGGTTGCTGTTCACATAATTTATTACTATAAGCAAATATAAATCATTGTACGTTACGATGATTATTAAATATGTTCGACGTGTTTAGAGTTGATAGTAACAGGCCAAAAATTAGTGGCAGTAAATTGAAATGAATTGATTTGAATTGAATTCCGTCACATGTCAAACAGAAGATACTTACGTCCTTATGTTTTATATACCAGTGTATAAAGCAGAAGGGTAAGCCTAAAATAAGACTAAACTACTGCGCGGAAATATCCGACGCGCCGTGTGACTGAAACCGTAATATTTGACGGGGTGAGAAATGGAAGTGAAACGCCTCCGCCAGCGAGACTTCTCAGCAAATATGAGCGGGTAATTCGCCGTGCCTTATTGGAATATCCTCTCGGTTCCTTCGTCGGCTGTTCGCCGCTAAATCTTTTGCGCCAAAGCTTCTCGCTTTGTGCGTTGCTGTAGCGAGACACAGAAGCAGGCCGCTAGCCTGGTCGCGCGTGTTAATCCCCGCAGAAGCCGCCTGTTGTGGTCGCGGCGGCGGCTAACCACAGTCACGTCACGCCGACTGCGCGAACGTCTCTTAACCCCCAGTGATAGTGCGGCGAGCGAACCCTAGCAAATCATGACTTACGTTTGCTCAACAGTCACTGTGTTTAAGCTGTGAGTGTTGAAAAAAAGTAATAACATTACCAACGTCAGCTCAGAGCACTTCACTTCGATGAGCCAGTGGCGTCTCGCATCACACAGGAGACCTGTGTTTAACAGTGTCCGTAGAAAAGCTAGGTGCGTCACTGTTCAGACTGTTTTGCTGTGACAGTCACGCCGAAGAAAGATGGAAGAAAAGAAGATCAGGGCTTAACGTCGCAAACGCGATGACGGTGACAGCAGAAGCGTGTAACTCAGCAGACCCGTAACACTGTTTCAGAACCCTAAATAACAAGAATCCACTTTCTACAACAAATTATTTCCTACATTTCCGTCAGGCTCATCATCAGAATAGCAGAAAATACTTGACAGAGTGTATCGTATCAAGTGATAAGTCTGCTGGCAGTGGTGCTCGGAAGGAGGTGAGTTGTCACTTAACGCGATAGTTTGTATCCACTTTCTTGCTGGTATTTTACTGATGGGACATACCCGAAACGCAACAATGAAATTAGTACACGATGTGAAAAAGGTAGTGGATACCTCCTAAGACTACTGTCGCAGGTTCGAATCCTGCCTCGGGCATGGATGTGAGTGATGTCCTTAGGTTAGTTAGGTTCAAGTAGTCCTAAGTTCTAGGGGACTGATGACCTCAGATGTTAAGTCCCATAGTGCTCAGAGCCATTTGAACCATTTGATACCTCCTAAGATAGTTTCGGGTCTCCTTTTCCTGGCGTAGTGCAGCAACTCGGCATGGACTCAAAAAGACGTTGGAAGTCCTCTGGAGAAATACTGAGCCATGCTGCCTCTACAGCCCTCCATAATCGCGAAAGTGTTGCCGGTACAGGTTTTCTGAGCATGAACTGGCCTCTCGATTATACCCCATAAATGTACGATGGCATTCATGTCGGACTATCTGTGTAGCAAAATCATTCGCTCCAACTGTCTATTACGTTTTTCATTCGCGAACAGTTGTGGCCCGGTGACATGGCGAATTGTCATCTATAAAAATTCCATTGCTGTTTGGGAACATGAAGTCAGCTAATGGCTGCAAAAGGTCTCCAAGTAGCCGAACATAACTATTCAGTCAATGATCGGTTCGGTTGGACCCTAGGATCCAGTCCATTCCATCTAAATACAGCTCACACCATTACGGAGCCACTACCAGCTTGCATAGTGCCTTGTAGACAACTTGAGTCCATGGCTTCGTGGGGTCTGCGCCACACTCGAACCATACCATCAGCCCTCACGATCTGAAATCAGGTCTCATCTGACAAAACCTCGCTTTTAGAATCCTCAAGGATCCAACCGATGTAGTCACGAGCTCAGGAGAGCCGCTTTAGGCTACGTCATACAGTTAGCAAAGGCATTCGCGTCGATCGTATGTCGGCATTGTCCATTAACGTCATATTTCGCCATTCTGTCCTAACGGATACATTCGTCGTACTTCCCACATTCATTTCTGCGGTAATTTCGAGCAGTGTTGCTTTTCTGTAAGCACTGACAACTCTACGCAAACGCCACTTCTCTCGGTCGTTTAGTGAAGGCTGTGGACCACTGCGTCGTTCTTGGTGAGAGGTAATGCGTGAAGTTTTGTATTCGCGGCAGGCTCTTGACACTGTAGATTTCGGAACGTCGAATTCCTTAACGATTTCCGAAATGAAATGACCATTGCGTCTAGGTCCAACTACTATTCCGCATTCGAAGTCTTAATTCCCGTCGTGCGGCCACAATCACGTCGGAAACCTTTTCACATTACTCAGCTGATTATGTGTGTACGTCCATATCGTTATCCCACGACTTTTGTCATATCATTGTTTAGTAAATGGGGTACTTGATATTTAACGATCTCAAGCAATGTTAAGAGCGTGCTCAGTTAATCGTATAATGGTAGCAGGTCTCTTACTTGACCTTCCATCGCAAGCCACATATTAGAAACGTAACATAAGCTGGACTGGGGAAGTAAAGCGACGGTGGCCTTGCAAAGGAACCATTTTGTCACTTGACTTAAGCGATTCGGTAATATTATGCGAAACCTTAATGTGGGTAACTGGAGGGTGACTTGAACCAACGCTCTTCGTTTCTTCTTGACTACTGCACATTCCGTTTAATGAAGCACGTGGCGGCTTCAGTTCACATGTTGACATACCGTAGTATATTATTTCATACTGTTATAACTGGCGACATGACTATTGGCCCTTCGATAAAGCTTTGTATTTGCGTTTTGTTTTTACATGTGTTGGAATACATGCGCTCTGAATTATGCCATACAGACATTATTTTGTCATCTGTAGTTCGAGAACACCGTACATGTTTTCGTAATATCACTTAACAAAAAACTGCAACCACCCTGCCACATATTCAGCATGCTCCAATTGAATGGTGCAGACCCTCATGCTGTAATGTATAGAGAAGGCAAATCCTCGCAGCCGTCTGACGATGGGTTCGGGCCCGAAATGTCTTACGGCGAAATAAATTATTCCTTCCAAATGTTAGGCTAGTTGCAGTTTTTTCTTAATTTATATGTCATAAGGGTTGCTGAATTGTTCATGTACATTCCACGAATCAACTACTGTATCGATTTGTTGCGTAGAATGCATTAAAGCTACTTTATAAGTGAAATAATTAAGACAGCTTCAATAAAACTAAATACGCTGCAGCACTGAGTATCTAAAATTGCGTCCGCTTCGGTAGTTGCAGGGTCAGCGTCCGTAAATATTAACTGAAGTAACGTGGGTTCGATTGTCGGCAGGGTCGGAGATTTTCTCCGCTCGGGGACTGGGCGTTGCGTCATCGTCATCATCGTTTTATCATCAACGGCATGCGAGACGGCTCAAAGGCGTCACGTGAGAAGACTATCACCTGGCGGCGAGCGGCCACACGACAGTGAGATCTGGTTATACGTGGCTATCACAAGGGCCTTTATGAGGTTTTTCGGGAAGGAATGGATACATTTAGTCACACAGTTCAAAACACTAATTAGACATAAATGCAAGAGTTAAAATTGCCCATTTACCGGAAGATGGAAGTTTTGGACAAACTTGAATTGTATCCATTTCAGAAAGAAGAAAAGTAGTGTTAACTCCTCCAAACATACGGATATCATTAATTAAATGCGAAATTATTGAGCAAAGTCTCCGTTCCCGGTAGCTATATGGTCAGCGCAACAGAATGTCAATCCCAAGGGTCCGGATTCGATTCCCGGCTGGGTCGGAGATTTTCTCCACTCAGAGACTGGGTGTTGTTTTGCCCTAATTAACATTATTTCATCCCCATCGACGCGCAAGTCGCTGAAGTGGCGTCAAATCGAAAGACTTGCACCCGGCGAACGGTCTACCCGACGGGAGGCCCTAGCCACACGACATTTACATTTACATCGAGCAAAGTCTGGCGATATTACAGTGAACAACAAATTAAAAAAAAGAAAAAAGACAAAAAATACATCGAAGTTACACACATTTCGGAGGGTCTCGTTGTACGTTCTAATTTCTTTTTGTTGGGTTTCGCTTGTGGATGAACAACAGCTGAAAAAGAATTGTACTCCGACATCACTAACGTAAGTGCAAGGTAAACCTACAGTGAGGTAACTGGAGATATGAACGGTTAAAAGAATGTGGCATAAGATTGACGTCATTACAATAAACTTCACAGAAGAACCTAGTACGTCTCATGGAGCTAAGTTAATAATTATAAGAAAATTATTTTAAATAGAAATTTCAGATAGAATACTATGTAAGAATGAGATAAATACGTGCATCCTACATTTTTGCGAAAACAATTTAACTCGTCACTAGCAGCGATGGATGCATATTGTGCCGAGATAAGAAATGTTGTCTGATATGAAACGTAAGTGAAATCGTTTATGAAACGTGTTAAGTAGTGAAGATAACAGAAATCAGTTAGCTTCAAGAGAACTGTAGTATCAGATCATCGAGGAAAGTACTAAGTAGTTGAAAGCCATTCGAAGAGTGGCGACAATTGAATTACGGGTTCCGGAGGAGTGATGGAATAAGTGCCGGGATCGATACGTTTGTAATTAAAGTCTGGGAGTCTTTTCAAAGGAGGCAAACCGCACTCCCGGATCGTGGCGCATTACCGAAAGTTAAGAAGTAAGGAAGAAGTATTCTACTAAAGAAATGCCTTGCAGATAGCACCGGTGTAATGAAACTTAACTCTTTGGTGGCGCAAAATTAACGAGATGTAATAACGGAAGAGCCAGAATAAATGTAACAGTATAACTACATACTCAAAATACCAGAATGTGTCTATTGACACGTTCTCCAAAGTCGATTGAGCAGCTATGAAACATTATAACATGCTTGACAATTTAGGAATTTCGTTTGCATACTTATAATGCCAGTATGGATGGTTTAAGATGTATGATAACATTTTTACAACAATGTTATGAAGGCTCGACCCAAAACTGGCAGCAAGAACGAAACACATTTGGTAAGAAAGGGAGTTACGTAAGTATGCAAATGTCTTGTATCTTGACTACCGACAATTCTGACAAGCAGTTTTGATATTTCCTCTCGCCATTACTGCTGATAGTGTTTTCATGGTCGAGTATCTTCCTGACTTTACAGATTTTAAATCAGACAGGAATCAAAAGACGTGTGGAAAAACATTAGTCTTCAGAGACTCTGAAGTACACTGAAGAGCAAAAGTAACTGGTACACCTGTCTAATATCGTGTAGGGCCAGCGCGAGCTCGCAAAAGTGCAGCAACACAACGTGGCTTGGACTCGACTAGTGTGTGAAGTAGTGCTGGAGGAAATTGACCCTATCATTCATGCAGGGCTGTCCATAAATCTGTAAGAGTACAAGGGCGTGAAAACCTCTTTTGAACAGAACGTTGCATCGCATCCCAGATGTGCTCAATAATGCTCATCTCTGGGGAATTTGGTGGCCAGCGGAAATGTTTAAACTCAGAAGAGTGTTGCTGGAGCCACTCTGTAACAATTCTGGACGTCTGGCGTCCGCAGTGACCTGTTAGAATTGCCCAGGTCCGTCGGAATTCACAATTGATATGAATGGATATAGGCGATCAGACAGGATTCTTACGTACGAGTCACCTGTCAGAGCCGTACCTAGACGTATCAGGGGTCCCATATCACTCCAGTTGCACACGCCCCACACCATTACAGACTCTCCACCAGCTTGAACACTCCCCTGCTGACATGCTGGTTCCATGGATTCATGAGGTGGTCTCCATACCCCTACACGTCCATCCACTCCATACTATATGAAACGGGACTCGTGCGACCAGACAACACGTTTCGAGTCAGCAACAGTCCAATTTCGGTGTTGACGGGCCCAGGCGATGCGTAAAGCTTTGCGCCGTGCAGTCATGAAGGGTATACGAGTGGGCCTTCGGCTCTGAAAGCTAATGTCGATGACGATTCGTTGAATGGGTCGCACGCTAACACTTGCTGATGGCCCAGCGTTGAAATCTGCAGCAATTTGCGGAATGGTTGCACTTCTGTCACGTTGAACGATTCTCTTCAGTCGTCGTTGGTCCCATTCTTGCAGGATCTTTTTTCGGCCTCAGCGATGTCGGAGATTTGATGTACTGGATTCCTGATATTCCCGAAGCACTCTTGAAACGGTCGCTAGGGGAAAATCTCGACTTCATCGCGACCTCAGAGATGCTGTGTCTCATCGCCCGTGCACCGTCTATAACATCACGTTCAAACTCACTTAAATTGTGATAACCTGCCATTGTAGCAGCAGTGACCGATCTAACAACTTCGCCTATATAAGGCGATGCCGACCGCAACATCGTATTCTGACTGGTCACGTATCTCTGTATTTGAATACACTTGCCTATACCAGTTGCTTTGGTGCTTCAGTGCATTAATTCCTTAATTCCAAGAATTTGCTTTTACTTGTGATTCGTTATTACTGGTGTTTGTGTCGTAAGCCCAGATTATAAACGAAACCTTGGATTAAGAAATCTGCCCTAGGTCACCTAGCTTATTATACACACACAATGCATATCGATGCCTGTGGTTTCATCGGATGAATATTATAGAAATTACCTGTTTGTTAAAATTCCTCTGTAGATATTAAGCAAATAATGCATTACATAAGGAGTAACTTTTTAAGCAGTTTTTTTAAGATAGCGCTCATTTATTTTTCCATCTCAGTTGCACAGTTTTAATTAGATTACATGTTTAAATCACTCAGGATCATCTTCAAATCTAAGTAGTTGCGTTAGCAAAACGTCTTGTTTGCTGAGAACCACGTGTCAGAGTACTGTCACTACTCAGATCTGAAGATGAATCTGAGAGATGGAAAGTTGTAATCTAACTGAAAATGTGCAGCTGTGGCGGAACAATGAGAATTATCTTAAACATCAACACAGTTGCTGTTACTCACAAGACAAAATAGTCAGCCTTAGTCTTTTCGTAGCACTGTGAGCCTCATCCTGATCCGAACCCCGTTCGTCGCAAAGTGATCTAGAATTCTGTTGGCAGTCACTTGCAGCTGTCGTCTGACTTCCATTTCATATTCCATCTGCTTTATGTACCTCTTACATGCTGTATCCATATCATGTGAGCTGTTGAGAGAGTCCAACTTTATATCTTTACTCTGGGTTACGCGCTTGTATCATATTTCAAATTGTTAGTGGTTACGTGATAGCTACGATGTATTTGGTACCAGCAAGGATCAAATTTCATTTAATGCTTTTCTCTTGGCAACCAACTGTCCATAACACAGAAAAGAGTCGGTGGTCTTATACGAATTACACGGCATGACAACAAAAGTGAAGCAACCAGAACACATGTTTGTACACGTACACACAATTGGCTGGTGTGTAAATGATTTGAGTCGCAAGTCTCTGCGACGGAAAGGTCCCCAGAGTGCACTAGTGTTCTCGTGTTTTATGTTGTTTCCAGACCTGGTAAGGTATACAAGGAACGTGAACAGCGTCAGATGTTGAATGATAATTGTAAAGGCACTGAGACGCCGGGCTCTCGTGTGAGACAGCGTTATCAGCACCTGACATGGTTTGAAAGTGGTCTCACTAAGAGACTCCATTTGGACTGCTCGTCGAGTAGTGCAGTATCCAGATGTGAACGGACTGCGTGTCCGGGAAGCTACCCAGATCAGTCACCAACAGAACATATGTGAGTCCAGTTCGGATGTCAACTGCGTCCCAGTACCCGTATCCAGTATATCAAGGACCAGTTACAACACTTGGGGGCCAGCGTGACTCAGAAGAGGATATCACACCCCTACCTACCGAATTAGTGCATGCATCAAAGTCAGATAGGGTGCAACGTCATTGTGTTAACTGGGCTCATACGCCAAGTTTGTTGTAAATTTTACTGGATTTTGTAATTGCAGATGCAGTCTATCTTTGTAATTTCATTTCGCTTTCTGCTCCCTTAATGGGTGCTTCCCCTTTTTTGTCAGGTTGTTTGTATGGGTGTAGTAATAGCAATTTAATTTCAGTGTACAGTTATTCAATACATGTAAACGTCGCAGTCTAAATGTATACATCAAGCGAAGGTTTTCATTCAGCACGCCTTAGAAACGTCCGACTGAAACCCAAGGCCACCCATGTTTTTCCTCAGGTCGGCAAAAATGTGAAAATCACACGGCGAAAGATGCAGGCTGTACTGAGGATGTTGCAGTGTTTCCCACCCAAATTGCTGAAGTGTAGCCTTCGTCCGATCGGCAGTGTGAAGGCGAGCGTTATTGTGCAACAGTATGCTTTCGTCCCAAAGAAATGCTCAAATGTGTGTGAAGTCCTATGGGACCAAACTGCTGAGGTCATCGGTCCATAGTCTTTCAGACTACTGCAACTAACTTAAACTAACTTATGCTAAGAACAACACATACACCCATGCCCGAGGGAGGACTCGAACCTCCGGCGGGAGGGGCCGCGCATCCGTGATATGGGGCCGCAAACCGCTCGGCCACTCCACGCGGCCATCTTACAGAATTCCGGAGCTTTTTGACTAACTGCGCGTCGTTGTTTCTACAATGTGTCCTCATAGCAGTGTGCATTGCGACGAGTAAAGCGCCACTGCAGTTGAAGAACTTACCGAACTTGAGTCAAAAGCTTTGGATTTCTTTGGCGGGGGAGACGTGGGATGTTGCCACTGTTAATTATGCCGTTTTCTCTCAGTCTGTCGGAATGCTGTCGGACGGTATCATCCCGTTGTACGATAACGGTCGCTGCCTCACTGCCTATCAAATGAAGGCTGCTACGCTTCAGCTTTTTGGTTGGAAAACACTGCAACATCCTCCGTACAGCCCGGATCTTTCACCGTCGCATTTTCACTTCTTTGGCGACCTGAAAAAAGACACACGTGGACGTCGATTTCAGCTGGCCGAGGAAGCGCAAGAGTGGATGCGATTGTGGATCCGTCAGCGACAGACCGTCTCATCTCTCAGTGCGGTAAGTGTCTAACGTGTATATTGAATACTTTTGAATGGAGCCATTCCATGATCCCGTTGTGTCTCATGTTGAGTTTCATTTGACTGTTCCTCATACATCCTTTTATTTCCTTTAGAGACGACCACTGAAGTGACATCTTCAGAATGAAATGAAATGTGCGTATGGCACATTTTGGCCGCGGTTTTCCTTCTGCGGAATTCAGCCGCTGGTGCACGACTTTTTTATCTGACGCTATTTTGGCGGCTTGAGTGTCGATAATGATCAAATGGATTTTAGGACAACACCCAGTCCCCAAGTGGATACAATTTGTGACTGGCTCGCGAATCAAATCCACGTCCCCCTTAGCTCAGTGGTTAGCGTGGCTAAAAGGTGAACACGGTCTATGTACCTTAGAAACCCGTAACGATAGTGAACGAGTTCAGTCATAAGTATTGAAATTTAGATTTCGCTATAAATTGATCATATTCTTTCTGCCGATATGGGTACGTGTGGAGGTGTAAAATGATGCATTTTTTTTTGTCAAGAGTTTAAAAGATAACTCTGGGGAGCCTTGAGTTCCTGAGCACCTTCTGTAACTTTTAGGGCACTATATATCGAGACAGAATATCAAACGTGTTCTTTTAGAGAGCGTATTCTTTGTACCCAGCAACTCGCCACCAGTTATAGCCACACAAAGAGAAGTTCATCTACTCCAGTGGCGGAACGTGAAAGTTATGTATGTCATCTTAATCAATAGCAACGAATATTATGGCAATATGAAAGTCGGTAATCTCCATCAAAGACGACACGTGGATCAGTAGAACAGTTATGTCTCTGAAGCGGTAAAATTTTATAACATAACAATGCGCAATTCGTATTTGAATGTTACCTCTGAATTTTTAAATTAAGTGGAGTTAAAACGAAATTTTTTTTTTCACATTTTCAGATTTTTATCTCATAAAATTTTCCGCAGTTTTCCGAATAAAATGATATATCACTTACGAACTCACATGGAAAGTATTTTATTTTATTTTATTAAATATAATCTACAACAGTTGAAAATGTTATAATTGTTATATACATTACTTCAAGATCTAATGAAACTGGTAATTTTTTGAATAGAAGGCTGTGGACTGCTGTGTTATAAATTACGTGTTTGTATTTGCAGCACCGTCAAAAACAGTATCGTATCGTTTCATAGTACAAACACGCGTTGTATGTTGAAGTGCTAACGTTTTTCTGAGGAAAAATGACGAATAGATTGGAAAATCTCTCAAAAAGTAAAGTATGACACCAAAACGAAGAGTTTTTAGGAAACGTGGGTTTCATGGTAATAGATTTTCGGATAAAGGGGAAAACTGTGTTCAACATGTGACATGTGAAGTTACAGACAATGAAATACAAGCAGACTCGTTCAGTGTCTAGAGAAACACCCACTAGTGCTTCGAAAACTACAATAAAACGTTGTGATACACAGTTGTCTCAAAACGAAAGTGATATAAATGGTAGGTTAGGTTATATTCTGATAGATTTACACATCTTAACAAGGGCGTTGGGTGAATGTGTGTGTTGTAAAATATGTGGAGGGCCAGTTAGTTTACATGAAGACAGTGAGGTATCAAGTGGACATGCTAGGAAACTTATCATTAATTGTGCCAGTTGTAAATATACTAATCCATTTTTGAATTATGATAAGTGTAAAGATAATTATTTTGAAGAAATGTTACGTGATTTTATGGATTGAGAGCTATTGGCAAAGGACACACTGCAGAAAAAACAATGTGTGCCGTGATGGATATGCCACGTCCACCTTGTAAAATCGACAAGGATGGAGGATTTATTGGGGCTGTTGTGGAATCTGTTGCATGTGAGTCGATGAAGGGTGCTGCAAACGAAGCTGTTAAAATAAATGATGGTATGTCTAACATACCAGGAGCTTTTGATGACACTTGTCAGAATGGCGGCTACAGTTCTAAGAATTCTGTTGCTATAGTAACCAGTGTGGATACTGGAACGGCAATAGTTTTCCAGATTTTAACCAAACATTCTTATGAGTGTAAGTCAGGGAATGAAGAAGGTATATCTGTGACAGAAACTATGAACGACTAAGTGGTGGTATGAAGGCCTCTGCAGCTATTAAAATTTTTAGTCGATCTGTGAACAAAAGCCGGCCACTGTGGCCAAGCGGTTCTGGACGCTTCAGACCGGAACCGCGCTGCTGCAACGGTCGTAGGTTCGAATCCTGCTTCGGGCACGGATGCGTGTGATGTCAAATGGTTCAAATGGCTCTGAGCACTATGGGACTTAACAGCTATGGTCATCAGTCCCCTAGAACTTAGAACTACTTAAACCTAACTAACCTAAGGACAGCACACAACACCCAGCCATCACGAGGCAGAGAAAATCCCTGACCCCGCCGGGAATCGAACCCGGGAACCCGGGCATGGGAAGCGAGAACGCTACCGCACGACCCGTGTGATGTCCTTAGGTTAGTTAGGTTAAAGTAGTTCTAAGTCTAGGAGACTGATGACCTCACATGTTAAGTCCCATAGTGCTTATATCCATTTGAACCGTTTTGTAAACGAAAGAGGAGTGTGTTACACTAAGTTCTTAGGTGATGGAGACTCAAAAGCATATAACAATTTAGTAGCCGCTCAGCGTTATGGTGAGAAAAAAATGGTTCAAATGGCTCTGAGCACCATGGGACTTAACTTCTGAGGTCATCAGTCCCCTAGAACTTCGAACTACTTAAACCTACTAACCTAAGGACATCACACAAATCCATGCCCGAAGCAGGATTCGAAGCTGCGGCCGTAGCGGTCGCGCGGTTCCAGACTGTAGCGCCTAGAACCGCTCTGCCATCCCGGCTGGCTATGGTGAGAAGATTACCACAAAACTGGAATATGTTGGTCATGTCCAGAAGAGGGTGGGTACAAAGTTGACGAAGTTGAAACCAAGTATGAGAGGCAGGCTGACAGACAAAATGATTGATGAACTACAGCGGTATTATGGGATGGGCATTAGAAATAATACTGATGATTTGTTGAAAATGAAGCAGGCATTATGGGCTACCTTCTTCCACAGACTGTCAACTGATAAAAAAATCCAATACCCCACGTTTGCCCTCCTGGACTTGATTCGTGCTGCAGTTACCGCAATGCCCAGTACTCAAACAGTTCATACAGCCATAAACATACCGTCCCAGCAGCAGTCATGGATACCATAAAATCTATTTACATACACCTGGCAAATCCAGAATTACTGAAGAAGTGCCTGCATGGTTAGACTCGAAATCCCAATGAGTCGTTCAATATCCTTATATGGACTCGCTTACCAAAAAATGTTTTTGTTGGAATGAAGACACTGAAGTGGGGCTCAGTGATGCTGTTATTGTTTACAGTGATGGCAACACTGGTAGGGTGAAAGTGCTACAGCATATGGGAATTAATCCTGGAGCAAACTGCATGAGAGAACTTGAACGGATGGACAAGGTTCGCAATGATAAAGCAGAGTATGAAGCACAATTGGCCGCTAAGGAGTCCAGAAAGAAGGAAAGAAGAAAAAACTTTGAAAATATCAAGAGGATGATATACAGTATGGTGCAGGGTGCTTCTGAGTAACTAAAAATAAAAACTTAAGCTTATATTAAGTGAGTTACAGTCTTTTGAAACTTCAGAAGCCGTTCCCGAAAATTTACATTTTCTGTTGCATTTTTCCCTAAATCTCAGAAAACTCTTCGAGTAGAGTATTCAGATTTCCAGGGAGTAATAACATACATATCCTGAGCCTACTGAATTAAAAGAAGAACATAACGTTACGTGTGATTAAAATTATTTAAGATAACGTAAAAAAGTACACAAAATTTTAACCGTGTGATTAAAAAATTATATTTCCGAAAGCAATTGCTGAAATGCAATTATTGTAGTTCAGTAGACTCGGAACATACAGTTTAATGTAAATGGCTACAGTGGTTCCTGAAATACAGGGAAACCGTCACTAAATTTAACATTGTCGGGGTAGGGCGTTCCAACTCCCCTTAAGTGACAGTTGGCTGTTCAGATGCGAACAGAATAATCTCAGGCATGGGTTAAATGCGTGGTGCAGATCAGTACCGCGTATCTACGATGGTGACTAACGGACACGTCGCGTTACAGGGGTTTTATTTTGGACAGAGTGTACCCTCAGTCATTACAACATAGTGACTACAAAATTGAACGTCGGAATTGTTGTCACTTACGTCATCGTCTGTTGTCCCACAACAGGCAATGAAACATCAGATCAGTCCATTCTCCTTTTATTATTTAATTTTCTAATGGCGATAGAGTAGACCATAAAGGAACTACAAATTGCAGCAACAGAAAGTAGCACTGAAAGACCACCAGGCGTCCAAGAAATTTTTATTGTATTTTACACTGAACAGCTGCAGGAATAGCCTTCAACACACCTATCGACACACTCTCGTGCAGCGAACAGGCTGGGTTCACTTGGAGGCGGAGGTCACGGCTATTTTAAGAAAGATAAAAGAGCAGATTTTAATGTGAAGAGGAAGTGGATCTAACGAAGGAGGATAGCCTTAAACAACCACCGCGATTTCAGGAAATTTCGCACGTGTGAAAAAGGTTGATCAGGTCCTTTACGTACAGTATCTCCAAGACAATAGAAACAGTTACGGTAGATTCCTATATCTTAGAGTTTCGAAATGTGTTCGACACTGTACCGCACTTTCGACTAATAATACAGATACCATCTTGTGAAATGTCTTCTAAGACTTGTAATCGGGATGAGAATTTTGTCTCATAGGATTCATAAAATGTGACAGGATGGCGAATACTGAACAGAAGCCAAAGAAAAGAAGTACCGTGATACAGCATTGATGACGATCATCTGAAGCCTGACGCGTGGCACAGATATTTATGGTTGACAGTACGAAGCAAGATGAAATGGAACTAATAGGGGAAATAAGGATATTTCTGTTAAGGAAATAACAAACAACAATCTAGTTGGGTAGCCTTGAACAACTATGAAGCGCAGAAAACTTTGTAACACTTATATTGCCGTGATTGTATATCCAGAGTAAGGACTCTGATGAAAAATTGAAGAATGAAAATGGAAAATGTTCAATGTGCAATTTTTTGCAGTATGCGGTTTCAGTGCTTCGGTGTTGCATGTCCCTCGAATTGATCCAGCATGCGTTAGTAGTGGCGCATCGTCCTTGTGCAAGTTTGGAGTTCCAATCTTAAGAGATATGAGAAGTGGCTTTTGCTGACTGCAGTTATACTAGTTAAAAACTTAAGGCTATATTTCTCTATTTGTATTACCACAAATAAAACATAGTACCTCGTATTAACCGTACATGGAACTAAAAATGTCTTCCTTATAAACTGTCGCAAATAGATGTTTCTCAGACCACGGCTGCGTACAAAATACAAGTGGATTCTCGCAGACAAAGAAACAGCAACCAGTCATTGTCAATAACGCTATTTACTTTCGCTAACATCGCCGATATCGGTTACGAGGTTCACCTTAAGGCGGCTGTTCACGTTCATATTGCATTTGTTGTTCTGTACTTTAATTGTTGACTCTTTTTTCAACAACTAATGTAAACGACAACAGATATAATATAAATGTGAACAGCAGTCTGAAGACGAACCTGTCGGTTAGAAACCAGTAACGGGCTGTTAGCGAAAATAAATAGCGTTTTTGATAGTGAATAGTTGTTGTTTTCCTCTTCGTAAAAATTTGGCTGCAAAAGCTTTCTTATTGGCACTTAGAACAAGTCAGATTCCTGGTATGGTGCCTTTAACGTTCTCAGTAAATATTTATTTTCTGATTTGTCTCATAACTTTTTGCAGTGAATCGGTGAGCAGCGTAATTCAGAATACCTTCTCAGTTTCTTGGAAACAGATCAGTCATGTACAAACAGAGATATATTTTTGTCACATTCTCTTAACAAATGCCACATTTGGCGGTCAGAACGTTCTCAGTTTCATTCTTCAATTTGTAAACGTACAGATGCTAGTAGTCTGCTCTCACTGCAAGCGTCAACCAAATACGACAGTGGATATGTGTTTGAACACTGCCACGCGCTGTACAGTGGCTAGCAGACTTGTCAGTTCAAGTAAAGAAAATAACAGAAAAGAAACGAAAAGGAAGGAAAAGAAAGGAAAGGAAAGAGAAGGAAAAGAAAGAAAAGGAAAGAGAAGAAAAGAAAAGGAAATGGAAGGAAAGAGAAGAATAGATTTGATAGGAAAAGGCATGAATTGCAAAAGGATCTTTATGGGTGCCTGTCGTGGGAAGTAATCTTACAACTACTACTCGTTATCGAGAGCTCTTACGAGGATCTATGATAAAATTTTAAGTAACTTTGTGAATCTTTTCACTCGGTTCGTATCCTTGAGTCATTATAAAGAATAATAAGTGAATAAACGAATTTGTCGATGATGCTAAATTTGTATTACGATGAAAACTTCTTGCCTTTACAACGATCGCTGGCGCCAATTGTTACATTAGCGATGCGATGTCATGTGGATATTGTCATATTGTCCGCAGAACGGCACCATAAATACAATGGTTGCAAAACGCAGCAACTAACAGCGCGATCCCCCACCCCCACCATCATAGTGTTTCCTTACGACGACGCCGGCCAGCGTGGCCGAGCGGTTCTAGGCGCTACAGTCTGGAACCGCGTGACGCTACGGTCGCAGGTTCGAATCCTGCCTCGGGCATGGATGTGTGTGATGTCCTTAGGTTAGATAGGTTTAAATATTTCTAAGTTCTATGGGACTGATAACCTGATATGTTAAGTCCCACAGTGCTCAGAGTCATTTGAAACTTACGACGCCGCAGCCGGGGTGGTTTCTTAAGCCACCGCAACCGGGAAGTTGTTCATGTTCGAGCACAGTTCCGCTCAGCCCATCCTTTGCTTAAACAGCGCTCAGTCGTGTTACCGCTTACGACGACGGTATCGTAGCACAGATCCGGCTGCGTGCGACTAAAACAGTTACATTGAACATTACATCATGTTACATCATGTTAAAGACAATCAGACTCTGACGTGAGACTATTATTCCGTAATGAAGTGTTAAACGTTATAAGCATCAGCGACAACACCAATTTCATGTCTTCCGTGTGGATACTACTTGTTTCCAAAGCAAAGCATTTGCCATCTACAAGTTTTAATAAATTGCTAATAATTTGTATGTGTGTTGTAGTATCTTCTCGACCTCTTCCTGAAATATACTTACAGGAATACACCACGGAAACGTCACCCATTACGATCTGATCAAACAGGAGACAGAAGTCCGCGATAGATCGCCCGTTACTGCTGTCGGTAGCAGCTGAGCTGTGATCTTATCAAGAGACTGTGGTAGCCAAGTGCGAAGAACGACCAAGGAAACGTATTTTTATGTAAAATATTATTAAGCGGATGCAGCAATATGTGTGCATAAAAATTCTACATAATAATTATTCCTATGTATTGACTACTCCTGTATGTGGTATTAATGTAATTTCATTCTGTAGAATCATTTAGTAAAATTCTGTTTGACTAACGGTGTAGCCCGCCGATGTGCCCGAGCGGTTCTGGGCGCTTCAGTCTGGAAGCGCGCTGCTGCTACGGTCGCAGGTTCGAATCCTGCCTCGGGCATGGATGTGTGTGATGTCCTTAGGGTAGTTAGGTTTAAGTAGTTCTGAGTTCAAGGGACTGATGACCTCAGATGTTAAGTACCATAGTTCTCAGAGCCATTTGAACCATTTTATTAAGTCCCATACTGCTCAGAGCCATTTGAACCTAACGGCGTACAACTGGAATTAGTTGAGGTTTCCAATAGAATGAGCTTATGTAACGTTTCAAAGTGTTGACAAGGCAAGCGAAAATAAATGAACAAACAGTCTTCAAAAGACCACAGTTCCATGAAAATACGGTGACATTCACAATAATCTTCTCGTTTACTATTAATACGATTTAATCACTACCTTCACTTCTTCGAAGAGAGTACATATAAATAGAACAGTTGGTCATCATCACTTAAGGTTGCTGCACAGCAGTGTGAAAGTTTTCGTCGTGTTAACTTTGCCGTCTGTGTGACATGTTGTATGTATACAATCATTGGTGGCTGTATATCATAGAGATTAACATTTCACTGAATACAGTGTGTGTCAGTGCAAAATAAATAAACGCTTTTCCCTAAATTCTCTACACAATGTCTGAATGTACTGTAGGAATTTAGAAAGAAGTGTTCTAAATTCAGATTACAGTTGCACGAGTATGCCGTGACCTAGAAGTACCTTTGAATACAAATATTAACTATGTAAATTTCATTCAACATGTGAGATTTAATTACTCTAAAATGAACTTGACAGTCCGTAAATGATTAATAGTTGAATTTAAAGTGTAGCTATCTATAATTTTCTAAAAGACTTCCTCATCAACAATCAAAAGTTAAGCGGCCAACTGTCGCGTGCTAAATCTGTATGTAATTATAAATGTATTTTCTGAGTTACCTAGAAAATTTACGGTTTCGTAATTTTTCCTCACAAAGTTCATCTTGGCCCTACTGTTGATTCTCACCTGCGCAATGGAAAACACTGCTCCGCTCTGGTCCGCTCTGTTTTAATGTATGAACTAAAACGCTGAGCTGCGTGTTTCTGTTAGGAAATCAGGCAGCAACAAATATGTTTAAAATTAAAGCAACTGCTTTTTAGAATTCTTCGTAAATGATGCTACTCGCCGGCTACGCAATATTGCAAGGCATGACAGCAAAGTTATGATTTACTTCCAGATAGTGAGAGGAACGCTTAACGAACTGATAAATGAGAAAATTGTTTAAAACTGAAATCATATTGGGAATCTTGAACACAAAAAATTTCATTACACTCGCGTGAGAACCATAGTCTTCTTCAGACATAGGCACATGCACTGTAACTGATTCACATAGAAACTAAAGAACTTTCCTTTTTGCCTTCCTTTTGAAATTAGTTTAACCCTCAGGAAAGAGTGAAAACAGTCATCAGAACTCTGAGTAAATGATTGAGAACTTTGAAATGCATACTCAGATATTGTTGATCGGAATTTCGTCTTTACATTACCATAATAGTTTGCAGAATGAATACTGATACTTAAGCAACTGGCGCGAATTTTAAGCCTAGTGGTCGCAGCAAATATGAATTCTAGCCCATATTATGAGGGGCAGACAATGAAAATCGAACACCTGTCACAGTGGGACCATAGAATGGTTTCATTCAAAAGTAACCACCACATGCGTTGCGATATATATCCTATTGGGAGACGAGATGATCAATTTCTATTTCGTAGACGCGGTCGGCCGCTGACGATCCACAACCACAACTACTCTTGCACTCCTTCGTCCGACTGCAGCCGACGTTCACCCAAGTCTTTCTTCAGATCGTCAGCGTTGTGAAAATCATTAGGAGACTGTATGGAGGATGTTGCAGTGTTCCCAACCAAACTGGTGAAGCGTAGCCTTCGGCCGATTGTACTTCCACGTCCGATGAACTTGTTTCCATGCGATCGCTGCAATCCATACGCGGGGGAGGGGTGGGGGTGGGGGGTGGGGGGGGGGGGGGGAAGCACATCTGCCACACATCCGTCGGAAGACTAGTCGAATCATAGGCAACCACGATCATAATTCAACAATTGCGTGCACCCGTCATGTGACACTACGCTGTTCCCCTACCACAAGGGTGGCAGTATCGAAACGTAACAACAGTGGGGCTATCTGTCGTGCAGACTGTGTGATATGGTGAATGTTCGATTTTTATTTGACTGCCCCTTATACCTCATTCCACAAGCACCATCTCACAAGGTAGCATTTCAAAAATCGTCCTCTATCCAGCATGTCCGCCATCCACACTGCTCTCTCACTGACCACGGACAACAGATTACTGCTCATGGCAGAATGACAATGACGTCGTGTGCTCATAGTACAACCACTGGCAACCATAGAGTTACATATCACCGTTTTGCTTAGGTATCCGAAGACACATGTTACAAAAGAATCAAGCAGTTGTCATAATGTAGAAGCCGAAGCAAGCTCGCTCGCTCGCAACGATTGCCATTCTACAACTGGATCGCCGCACACTGTCCACGGGCTGTCGGTCCACGGCCATCTACTGCAGGCAGCAGAGCATTCTGCCCACACGGGCAGACTGCCCTCTGTTTGACTGAGCCCAAGATTTCAGCTCATGAGCCTTCCTCTGCACGAGTGCCATAGCGCTCGGCCTTGCTCCGTACTTTCCCCGCAACCACACTGTGCTGTCTGACCGCGAGCGGGGTGAAGAGGTGGGAAACTGTGAATGTCATGCATTTAAATGGCAGTGCACTTTCACTGCACATGACTTGGTTTTATATTTCACATTTCGTAAGGACACAGATGCCAACGGCCTTGCCGCAGTGGCACCGTAGGTTCTCGTCAGATCATCGAATTCAAGCGCTGTCGGTCTGTGCTAGCACTTGGATGGGTGACCATCCAGTCTACCGAGCGCTGTTGGCAAGCACGCTGCACTCAGCCCTTGTGCGGCAAACTACTTGATCCAGAAGTAGCGTCTCCGCTCTCGTAAACTGACGTACGGACGGGATAGCGGTGTGCTGACTATATGCCCATCCATATCCGCATCCAGTGACACCTGTTGGCTGAGGATTACACGGCGACCAGTCGGTACCATGGCATTTTCGAGCGGAGTTTAGTTTCTTTAACAACACAGATGAAACCAAAATAAATTTTCAGTATTATTTAATTACTTTTGGCGTACTGAAGACATGATTTTTATCTAGTACAATCTGTTGAGACACAGACATAGTTTCACAGATTTTTTTCACTCAGTTTGCCATGCAATAATTCATAATTCCAAAAAGTTCTTGCACACAAATAAGTCGATAGAAAGGTCGTAGCACTTTTGCAGCCTGAATATGGAGGTGTGGAAATTCCACCTGAGGAAAGGCATGAAGATAACCAGGACAGTTTTACTGTAAAAGAATTTGCCATTAAAAAGGAAATTACCTTGCAGGTCAATCAGGAAATACAAAGTGGTGCTTTCAATTGAAACGGATAATGGTCTCGAAAATGGTCCCGAAAAAACAAAAGTAAAACTGGTAGTGTCCTCAAAACGTTTACGAAATTATCCTTGAAATATTTTCAAGACGACAATGAATTCTTCAAACCTCAGGGTTTTCTCATGTTCTTTGACGTCAGTGAGCTTAGGAAAATGGACGACCTTATTTGTCTGTATTTGTCTCTCGCAATGCGATTATCTTCTTAAATGCACAATCCTAAATACGTTGTTTCTCACCTAGCAGTGTCTTACTGCGGGTAGTGTCTAGTCAAGTCCAGTTAAAATGCAAATTCTGCAATCCATTCTGGATGCTCCAAGTTACAGCCCTGAACTCCTTTTTTCCTTCATAAATTCAACAATAGCGAGTTTTAAATCGAACAATCGTTCCAAGCTTGTCCCTTGACATAACCAAAGTACTTTGCAGTAATAAATAAAGTCTCCATACTCTTCGTTCTATTCCATCGAAACCTGTTGCAACTGACAATGGAGTAATGCGTACGACTTCAGAAATGTTACTATTCGTACCACCAATTCCTTCCCGTACTCCCTTCCTGCAAATTTAGCACAAAATATTTCTGTCAATAATTGTAATCTTTTGCTATTTCAATGTAAAATGGATCTTTAAATGCTTTATGCGAGGTGTTGTCATGTCGTTTCATAGCAAATTTGTAGTAACCATCACTTATGCAACTGCTTAATGTACACAAAAAATACTGCATACCACAAAGGAATTATCCGAGTGGGACGGAAATCGATAGCTGTGATGTTCATCTACAGACATAAGAATGATTACAATTTAAGAAAGACTGGATAACTTATTGAAGGGAAAGAGCTTCGCAATTTGACCGAGTCATAACGTGTTGGTCCGCCTCTGGCCCCAATGGAAGCAGTTATTCGGCTCGGCATTTATTGATAGCCCTGTTGGTTGAGCTCCTGAGAGACGTGGTGCCAAATTATGTAGAATTGATGCTTTAGATCGTCAGAATCCCGGCCTGGTTGGAGGACCCTGCCCATAATGTTCCAAACGTTCTCAAATACCGAGAGATCCAGTAACCTCGCCGGCCAAAGTAGGGTTTGGCAAGCATGAAGGCAAGCAGAAGAAAGTCTCGTCATGTGCGGGTGGGTATTATCTTGCTGATATGTAAGCCCTGGATAGCTTGCTGTAAAGGGCAACAAAACTGGGCGTAGAAATATCATCGGCATACCGCACTGCTGTAAGTGTGGCGTGGCGTATCCAGACACGTCTTCGGAGTGGAAACTCATCGAATGTAGTAGAATTGGCTTCAGTGGTGCGTCCCACTAACGAAGACGTGCCTGCAGGCATCTCTAACGGATGTGGGATACCAACATGATTGTCGCTCACCATATGGACTGAGAACCAAGATTGATGGTCTGATGTGACATTCTTTTCGTAGAAAGATCCCTTTGGTTGACATCCGTGGCTCCCTTAGAGCACAACGGCACATCAGTGATATTCTACGCCCTGTTAGGTTTCCTTTCATGGCAAGCTCGTGGATTTACATTTCAACAAGACAGTGCCTGCTCGCACACAGCGAGAGTTTCGACTGCTGTCTTCGTGGTTGTCAAACCCTACCTTGGTAGCAAGATAACCGGATTTCTTCCCAATCGAGAATGCTTGGAGCATTATGGGCACAGCCCTCCAACTATCTCGAGATTTTGACGGTCTGTCCATCAACTGGACATAATTTGGCATGATATCCTTCAGCTAGACATCCCACAAATACCAGTGCCAAGCCGAATAATTCCCCGCATAAGGGCCAAAGGTGTGCAAATGTTTTATTTACTTTCTTAGTTCGTGAAGTTTTTTTCTCCCACACATCCAGTTTTTCTGGAGCGACAAGTTAACTGTCTGTACATGTACATCACAGCTATAAAATTCCGTCCTATTCGGATAACTCCTTAGTGGCGCGTCACCTTTTTTTGTCCTAGAGTGTACGAGGTGCATTCAAGTTCTAAGGCCTCCGATTTTTTTTCTAATTAACAACTCACCCGAAATCGATGAAACTGGCATTACTTCTCGACGTAATCGCCCTGCAGACGTACACATTTTTCAAAACGCTGACGCCATTATTCCATGGCAGCGGCGAAGGCTTCTTTAGGAGTCTGTTTTGACCACTGGAAAATCGCTGAGGCAATAGCAGCACGACTGGTGAATGTGCGGCCACGAAGAGTGTCTTTCATTGTTGGAAAAAGCCAAAGGTCTCTAGGAGCCAGGTTAGGTGAGTAGGAAGCATGAAGAATCACTTCAAAGTTGTTATCACGAAGAAACTGTTCCGTAACGTTAGCTCGATGTGCAGGTGCGTTGTCTTGGTGAAACAGCACACGCGCAGCCCTTCCCGGACGTTTTTGTTGCAGTGCAGGAAGGAATTTGTTCTTCAAAACATTTTCGTAGTATGCACCTGTTACCGTAGTGCCCTTTGGAACGCAATGGATAAGGATTACACCCTCGCTGTCCCAGAACATGGACACCATCATTTTTGCAGCACTGGCGGTACCCGAAATTTTTTTGGTGGCGGTGAATCTGTGTTTCCATTGAGCTGACTGGCGCTTTGTTTCTGGATTGAAAAATGGCATCCACGTCTCACCCATTGTCACAACCGACGAAAAGAAAGTCCCATTCATGCTGTCGTTGCGCGTCAATATTGCTTGGCAACATGCCACACGGGCAGCCATGTGGTCGTCCGTCAGCATTCGTGGCACCCACCTGGATGACACTTTTCGCATTTTCAGGTCGTCATGCAGGATTGTGTGTACATAACCCACAGAAATGCCAACTCTGGAGGCGATCTGTTCAACAGTCATTCGGCGATCCCCCAAAACAATTCTCTCCACATTCTCGATCATGTCGTCAGACCGGCTTGTGCGAGCCCGAGGTTGTTTCGGTTTGTTGTCACACGATGTTCTGCCTTCATTAAACTGTCGCACCCACGAACACACTTTCGACACATCCATAACTCCATCACCACATGTCTCCTTCAACTGTCGATGAATTTCAATTGGTTTCACACCACGCAAATTCAGAAAACGAATGATTGCACGCTGTTCAAGTAAGGAAAACGTCGCCATTTTAAGTATTTAAAACAGTTCTCATTCTCGCCGCTGGCGGTAAAATTCCATCTGCCGTACGGTACTGCCATCTCTGGGACGTATTGACAATGAACGCGGCCTCATTTTAAAACAATGCGCATGTTTCTATCTCTTTCCAGTCCAGAGAAAAAAAATTGGAGGCCTTAGAACTTGAATGCACCTTGTACATTGGGCATTAACCCGCCAGGAAAGCCGAGAGCGCCGGCCCCGGATCGAATCCGCCCGGCTGATTAACGACGACGGCCGGTGTGCTGGCCAGCCTGGATGTGGTTTTTAGGAGGTCTTCCGCATCCCACTAGGTGAATACTGGATTGGTCCCCACGTCCCGCCTCAGTTCCACGACTTGCAGACATTTGAAACACATTCACGTTATTTCACGATTTACACTAGACGCAGATAGCTGGGGTACACTAATTCCGTCCTGGGGGGGGGGGTACGGGGGGTGGCGGCAGGAAGGTCACCCAGCCACCCCTTAAATTAACAATTGACATGCCAAATCCAGTTAACCATGGTCGACGCTGCGTAACTTCGGGACAAGGAGCAAGCGATAGAATGGTGTATATTGAGCAGTCTCATCCTTCTTCCAATGCTTTTTATAGGCTTATGAGGATAGATTGCTTGCTGCCTCTTTCTGTGCAAATAGCTACTGGACCTATGAACATCCTTCACGCTACGAACAAACAGCGAAGGGTAGTCATTTCTGACATCACGATTGAGCAGGACTGAAGAGAGTTGTGTCGAGCGAGAAACGCCACTCCGCGATACCAAACGAATTGTCAGTAGTTCCAGTAAGTAACGAGCAAAGCCGAGAGATGGAGAGCCTTGGTCCACAGGCAGCCCGTACATCCGGGCCGGGTGAAAATGGCGCGCCTTGGCTGGCACTCCTTTAGGCAGAAACGGTGAGATCAATCTTTCACTGTGAAATAGTGATGTCTTTCAGTCTGTTACATTGGCCTTACAGCCTGCGATCAGCCTGTGCCTGCCTTCGCACGCGGGTCCACTCACCTTACGCTTGGAGCGGATGGAGTCCGCCTGCCGCTGCGTCATCTCGCCGATGGATCGGCTGCCCCACAGCTCGCGGCCCATCGCGCTGTAGCAGCCCACCATAGCGCCCACCGGCAGTACGTAAGTCACCAGCAGCAGCACCAGGTTGTACCTGCAACACGGCGGTCCCTCACTGACTAGGACTGTCGACATTTTTAAAAGTGCTGGGAATCCGATACATCAATATTTCAGAAGCATCGTTATTGGGACTTTATATATCGATAGATAGTATCGATATATAGAAGGGAAATACATCGACCTAAAGGCCTATAAAAAATCGGCTGCACGTTGTAAATATACTCCAGGCTTTAGAGTTGGGCACTTACGTATTGATTTACTATTAGATATTCGGTACATCAACAAGTCAACAGCCTGCCTATCCTCCTTAGAGCACGAATTGAAAGAAAAACACTTAATTTGAAAATTTATAATTTAATAATGGGGCTTTGTGCAGACGGAAAGCTTGCAAGAGAATAATTTTTGGGTCGACTGTTCTGTCCTTAATTAACAACGGTAGTAGTAGTAGTAGTAGCTTTAGTGGTAGCTTTATTCATCTGCAGATCTCTTTTTACAAGCATATAGGACATGCCAATCTATTTACAAATTTAGATCAATTTAAAATAAGCTAATTCACACATATATTTACAGACTTCTAGTTAAAGACAATCATTAGATTTACTCCTAGTATGCAATACTTTTTTACAAATAACTTATTAAATAATGTAATGTCACATTGTTCATTCATATCTCATTATCAATCACTTCTCACGCTATACACACATTGTCTCATAACACTTCATTCACCACACACACACACACACACACACACACACACACACACACACACACAGACTGGTGATCTCTGGGCCATTTTCTGTACCGCAACTTCCCATTCGCTATCCTGAAAAACTGAGTCAGCATCCCTCCATAATGAGTGAGATGTTGAGCTCAGAAGGAGGAAGAGGTGTTAGTATTGTGCCATGCATAGCTTGGGGGATAAATATTTGTACAAAGAAAAAAAGAAGGAAAAAACATAAAGTGAAGGTGTTACGTGGAATGTTGGATGTTTTATGATCATCATCATTATTATTATTATTAGCATAACATTTTTTATCAAACCCCTATTCTGTTTTAGCTAAATAATCCTTCAATGTATAAAACGTATTGCATAATAGGTACCTTTTAGCTGCCTTTTTAAATAAGTGTATTTTTGCAGTTTTTTACATCTCTTTATGTAATTTATTGTTCAATTTTATTCCTTGCTACAAAATGCTGTTTTGAGTTTTATGTTTATTTCTTCTTGGTAAACGTAAGTTGACTCTATCTCTTGCTGCATGGGCGTGGACAGAACTGTTTGTGCAGTAATTACAATGTTATTTTTGATGTGTACAACTGACTGGTAAATGTATTCACATGGAGCAGTTAAAATCCCCAGTGTTCTGAACAGATCTTTACAATGAGCTCGACTAGTATTTTTGGTTATTATTCTTATGGCTCTTTTCTGGAGTTTGAAAATTGTGTTCATATTTTGTTCCCCAAGAAAGAATGCCATAGCTAAGAGTTGAGTGTACATATGAATAATATGTAACTAAAAGACACTGCATGTTACACACTGATCATAGGGTTCTAAGGGCATAACATGCTCATGGCATTCTGTTTGTAAGTACCTTTGTGTGTTTACACCACTCAACTGAGAATCAATATTCATTCCTAGAAATTTTGCATTTGTTACACAGTCTATAGAGGTGCCACCTACATTTAATTTTTACTCTTCAAACTGAAATTCATGGTATTAGTTTTCTTTATGTTCAATGTCACTTTATTACTTCTTGATCAATCATAAACTTCCTTGAGAGTTTCATTTGTGTACATTTTGTACTGTCATGCAGTATTCCGTTCTAGTTAAACTCTCTTACCTTATTGTCTTAATTTTTCATTGGCAACATGCCAAAATTAACTTTTTCACGCCGATGTAGGAAAATTGCGTAGTGAAGCTAAGCGTTGCAGTTTCTGTTGGTAGCGCCGAGCGCCGATTACGGCAGCATTTTCCCTCACACGTCTCCACCCGCCGCAAAAACCAGTCCTCTCATTTAGATTTATGTTCATCATTTTCAGCATTTCCAAGAATGCCGATGTGTAGAAATAACACACTAGTTGCCTTAAAAATGGTTTTTAACGCAACATGTGTGATATTTCTTCACATCGGAAATCTTGTTATTCCATCCACACCGCCACTCCCAGTGCAGTCGGACTCCTTCTATTGTGCCATAGATATTTTCTTCACACAGTCGAAGAGGAAGACTGGACGTGATGAAAGCTCAAAAAGTAGTGAGGCTCCTTGACACAGTGAAAGTGAAATTATGTTATACTACAATTTCAAAACAACAATTTCAAATATTTAACGAAAGTTGCAAAAAAAATGTAAGGTACCATAAAAATATTGGCACTCGATATTATCATTTTGAAATCGGCAAATTTATATATATTGAAGCAGGTAATATTGCCGATGTTTATCGATATTCTACGGGGAAAATATCGATTTATCGATATTTCTATATTTTGTTAACAGCTCTAGCCCAGGCACTGTGCCACTGCAGTCTGACATCGCTGCCAGAGTTAATTTGCGCATTTAAGTGATGAAACCATATATGATGATTAATGGTATTCACAGTTACGTTCATAATTTAAGAAACGTACAAAATCCACGGAAATAGTTATTGTCGTAGCGACGATTGTAATATTATGGACACGGTACTGACCGCTTCATTAAAGCTTTCTAGTTCATCTTCACGATTTTGAATGGATATAGATCTTACCACTTAATCTATTCACACAATATGTCACTAGGTAACATTTGTAGACACCCAATAAGGACTATATCCAAGAAATACAATATTAGTTACGTAAGAGTTTACTGATTATGGAAATTGTCACCCATATAGGTTTACAACTAGATTTTCAAATACACAATTATCTAAAAACCATAAATTATGAAACGAGCAAAGGACATAATACATACAACCAGTCTCAGAATGTTAACAACATGGATACACCCACTTTATTTAAACCAAATCATGAATCTTACTAACTGTGCAATTGTGTTAAATTATATGTTAAATTACCTTTTGGGATTTTAGAACACATCCGAAAGCTTAGGAGCCAGCAATACTTTAACACTTTCTAATTTTCGTCAATTCTATCCCAAACAGAAAATTACAAATTTGAAACGTAGAAACTGCATCGTAATTTTGGATCCCAAAACATACATAACTCTCGAAACCGTTAACAACAAAATTCCTTTTATTATTTTTTATTCCTGATACTGAACTTAAAACGTATTTAACTTATTCGAAGAAAAACACAAAACTGCGAAACACCTATTTGACGATCAGACTCGGAAACGTGCCCTAGTCAGATTAAGCATACCATTATCAACACAACATAGTAAATCATATTCTCATGAATAAATACCAATAACGACTGTAACCTTCATTCACAATCTATATTTTTTGTATGTTATTAATTTTTACAATGTTATTAAACTGTCTTAAGAGCATGTAAACAAAAACCAAAATAATAATCCTACCCTGAACCTGAAGGTCTTACAAGTTCTTTGATTTCTCGAAGTAAACGCTGCACTTGGTTGTCAGACATGCTAGGAAACAGATGTGTCTCAAGGATCTCTCTGTGAACTGTTACATCTTCATTAACATTTCTGAACATTTTTATCAGCTGTGAAAGTATCGAAATCTGAAATTAAACCTTCTGGTAAAAATGATATCATATCCAAGACGATTTAAAGAGAACGTCACACATAATCCTGCTATCAGAGTGTGTTTTTAAAAGCTTGCACAAGAAGAAGCAACCTGAAAGATTATCATCAAGGCATCGTCTTCATCAAGTTAAGTGCAATGAAACCACGTTTTCATTCCCCACGGCTTCCATATTTACATGCATAAGGGTAGAAGATTAGTACGAAAATTTTGTTACTCCCAGAAGTATTAGGACAGGTGAATGAAGCGAGGTTAGACGCAGTCCGCTACAACTTGGCGAAAACCGCGCCTCTAATACATTTGTTCATTCTCGATATCTTTAGGGTAGCCTGTCAGGTTATTCAATATATTGTCTCGTATAACTTGGCGAAAACTGCCCCCGATGTATTTAGTCATTCTGGATGTATTTTGGGGTGCCTGTCTTAGCTACCTCAGCGTGTATACCCCCTCTCTTGACGAAGTGATTTGTGGGTGAACGGACGGATGTCAGTTTCCAATGGGCACAGTATTTCGACAACCGAACACGTGCCGTTATCAGGTTTTCTGAAGAGCAGATAACTTAAGGGTCCGTACGGCGCTTTTATCTCCCCCACACCCCCCCCCCCCCCCTTCCCCTGGATCTTCCGTTCTATCCGCCGCCCGACACATTGCACCGTCCTAGATTAGCGCCCATGTACGCGTGCTGGCAGCACCTCTGCTCTTCCTCCGGCTGCCCACAAAGGCATCTCGTTCTCGTTGTGGAATTTCTTCTTCCTCTTCTTAATCTAGTTGAAGCCGACCTTGGGGAAGATCAGTTCGTGAGGCAATACTGACCCTACGACTTATCTTAGAAGAAAGATTAACGAAAGGCAAACCTACGTTTCTAGCATTTGTAGACTTAGAGAAAGCTTTTGACAATGTTGACTGGAATACTCTCTTTCAAATTCTGATGGTCGCAGGGGTAAAATATAGGGAGCGAAAGGCTATTTACAATTTGTATAGTAACCAAATGGCAATTATAAGAGTTAAGGGGCATGAAAGGGAAGCAGTGGTTGGAAAGGGAGTGAGACAGGGTTGTAGCGTCTCCCCGATGTTATTCAATCTGTATATTGAGCAAGCAGTGAAGGAAACAAAAAAAAAATTCGGAGTAGGTATTAAAATTCATGGAGAAGAAATACAAACTTTGAGGTTCGCCGATGACATTGTAATTCTGTCAGAGAGAGCAAAGGACTTGGAAGAGCAGTTGAACAGAATGTATAGTGTCTTGAAAGGAGGATATAAGATGAACATCAAGAAAAGCAAAACGAGGATAATGGAATGTAGTCGAATTAAGTCGGGTGATGCTGAGGGTATTAGATTAGGAAATGAGACACTTAAAGTAGTAAAGAAGCTTTGCTATTTGGGGAGCAAAATAACTGATGACGCTCGAAGTAGAGAGGATATAAAATGTGCAGCTTTAACTTCGAGAAATCAAAGATCTTGTAAAACCTTCAGGTTCAGGGTAGGATTATTATTTTGGTTTTTGTTTACATGCTCTTAAGACAGTTTAATAACTGATATATAAAAAATAAAATAAAATATAAAAGTGTAAGGAAGTCGTTTCTGAAAGTATTTGTATGGAGTGTAGCCATGTATGGAAGTGAAACGTGGACGATAAATAGTTTGGACAAGAAGAGAATAGAAGCTTTTGAAATGTAGTGCTACAGAAGAATGCTGAAGATTAGATGGGTAGATCACATAATTAATGAGGAGGTATTGAATAGGATTGGGGAGAAGTGAGGTTTGTGACACAACTTGACTAGAAGAAGGGATCGGTTGGTAGGACATGTTCTGAGGCATCAAGGGATCACCAATTTAGTAGTGGAGGGCAGCGTGGAGGGTAAAAATCGTAGAGGGAGACCAAGAGATGAATACACCAAGCAGATTCAGAAGGATGTAGGTTGCAGTAGGTGCTGGAAGATGAAGAAGCTTGCACAGGATAGAGTAGCATGGAGAGCTGCATCAAACCACTCTCAAGATTGAAGACCACAACAACAACAACTTCTTAATCAGACTAATTGTCAGTTTCCAGGCCTAACTAAAGATGTAGCCACTATCGCGACTGACCAGTCATCGCCTTTCTTCAAACTTGATAAATTCTTTAGTGACACAGACGCAGAAGTTAGAAGTTTGTGTGGGAAAATTAGTATGGTGGTAATCCATTCCATGTAATTCCAATAGGCAATGTCGCGCGAGTGCTGACTTGTTAGGCTGCTGCAATCTGATGACGTACATTTGCTGCAATCGGCAACGATGCACGACAGTACGCACCGTCTGACTTACAGGGAGTGAGCCGGAACAATCTAAAAAACTTGAAGGGTGTTGTAGGGGAGGTTGCACTGAGAAATATACACAAAAAAAAAGTTTATCACCACCCCGGTTCCCAGAACTCCTGAAGATAGACGTTGACTTAGGATATTGTATCGCAGATATAGTCCCTTTGACTGTTCAGAGATGTCACTAAACCCCCCAAAGACGTAAACAACCATGCATGAGCCACTTCTATGAGACGGAGGGGGTCCGACAGGCGATCAATTCCAGTCATTCCACCAGGAAGGAGGTACACGGCTCGTGTTGTCTGTAGTTCAACCATGCCTAGACGGTTGGTACCGCAGTTAGATTACGTCCGCATTGTTACTTTGTGCCAAAAAGGGCTCCCAACAAGATAAGTGTCCAGGTGTCTCGGAGAGAAACACAGCAATGTTGTTCGGACATGGAGGAGATACAGAGAGAGACAGCAACTGTCGATGACATGCCTCGCTCAGCCCGCCCAATGTCTACTACTGCAGTGGATGACCGCTACCAAAGTATTACGGCTCGGGGGAACCTTGACAGCAACGCCACCATGTTGAATAATGCTTTTCGTGCAGCCACAGAACGTCGTGTTACGACTCAAACTGTGTGCAATAGGCTGCACGATGAGCAACTTCACTCCCGACGACCATGGTGAGGTCCACCTTTACAACCACGACACCATGCAGCTCGCTACAGATGGGCCCAACAACTTGTCTAATGGACCACTCAGCTTTGGCATCACGTTCTCTTCACCAATGAGAGTCGCACGAGCCTTCAACCAGACGATCGTCGCAGAAGTATTTGTAGGCAACCCGATCAGGATGATTTCCGCCTTAGACACGCTGTCCAGCGAGTGCAGCAAGGTGGAGGTTCCCTGATGTTTTGGGGTGGCATTACGTGGGGCCGACGTACTCCGCTGGTGGTCATGGAAGGCGCCGTAACGGCTGTACGATAAGTAAATGCCATCCTACGACTGATAGTTCAACCATATCGGCAGCATATTGGCGAGGTATTCTTCTTCATGGACGACAATTCGCGCCTCCATCGTGCTCATCTTGTGATGACTTCCTTCAGGATAATGACATCGCTCGACTAGAGTGGCCAGCATGTTCTCCAGACAGGAACCCTATCGAACATGCTTGGGATAGATTGAAAAGGGCTGTTTATGGACGACGTGACCCACCAACCACTCTGAGGGATCTAAGCCGAATCGCCATTGAGGAGTGGGACAATCTGGGCCAACAGTGCCTTGATGAACTTGTGGATAGTATGCCACGACGAATACAGGCATGGATCAATGCAAGAGGACGTGCTATTGGGTTTTAGAGGTACCGGCGCATACAACAGTCTGGACCACCACCTCTGAAGATCTCGCTGCATAGTGGTACAACATGCACTGTGTGGTTTTAGTGAACAATGAAATGGGCGGAAATGATGTTTATGTTGATCTCTGTTCCAATTTCCTGTACAGGTTCCGGAACTCTCGGAACTGAGGTAATGCAAAACTATTTTGATGTGTGTAGTTGTTAAGAAAAAATTCGATAGTTGCGGCGCTGAATTAATTATCGCTGAAATTAGCCAGCCAGTCACCTACGCGCAAATTCAAGCGCTTTCATGCGCTGAAATGCGGTAATGCACAGACATCTATGGATCCGTGAGTTGCCGGCCGAGGTGTCCGAGCGGTTCTAGGCGCTATAGTCTGGAAAGCGCGACCGATACGGGTGCAGGTTCGAATCCTGCCTCGGGCATGGATGTGTGTGATGTCCTTAGGTTAGGTTTAAGAAGTTCTAAGTTCTAGGGGACTGATGACCTCAGAAGTTAAGTCCCATAGTGCTCAGAGCCATTTGATCCGTGAGTTGCCACTTCTTGAAATGGTCGTTGCTAGTTAAATGTGCCTTTTCCGGAAGTAATAAATTTAAGCTACTTTTGTTCGGTATGAGGAAACCAATTGAAGTACACGTTTAGCCACACTGTCTCTGGCAGGCTGCTTGACTCTGCGCGCGCGATGACCTAATTGCCAACTTCAATGCTAAATAACTCGGAAACAGCGGAACGTATCGAAGTTTTTTCTGAGCAGTTAATTCCCAGCACAATCTCTCCTGCAACACCATTATCGGCTTTTCAGACTGTTTCTGACCACCAGGTATATGTCTGGCCCACACTGGCAGGTTATCTGATAGACTCCGAATTTCCGTACTCACAAGTCGTATTTGACTCTACGTAGCAATTCCGATGTTTTAGTTGATGCGTGGATCTCTTTTCTTGATGTTTCTGGAGAATTCGTCCTACATTTCCGGATAATACGCCACAAAAAGGAACAAATGCATTGGCTGCACCTTCATGAGGTCTTCCACCGATTGCATGGTGAGTGTGTGACGTAGCGTTCTTCGAATTTGTCACTCCTTGTAGTCGCTCAGCCAGAACACCACCGTCATACGTTCCCCGTTCTTGACAAGGACTTTCATTGTCAGAGAGGGTGAGAGTCTTATGTACCAATGTTTCGAAAACGCTGTTCCTCCGCATCGGTTGGCAGCAGCTCTCCACGTGTAGCTGTAGGTTGGTGCGCAACTTCTTACGATACGCACCATGGCCCAACGTGCTGCCCGCTCTCCTTTTTTCCAGAACATCCAGGATGGGAAGCGCGCCATTAACTTCGACTTCCAGAGTAATATTCGCAACGGCAACAGGAAAGAGGAAATGACAGTGGTACAGAAAGTAAGCACGCGGATCGTAGATGTAGATGTAGGTGAAGACAAAGGAATGATGAGGTTACTATTCAAGGCAATCCCTACATAACAAAGTAAAAAACAACTGTTTCCCAGAAATAATCACGCGATGTTAGCTGAAATCATTAGATTTTAACCTGCGTATAGTGCAACTTAACGAAATAAAACAAACTATCATACAATTTTGGGATTCAAAGTGTGTGATCTTCTCATACAGGAAATATTCCTTGCCTTCCATTAACCAACAAAACAGAGGAAAGGAAGGACCTTTTAACCATAGTCCATTTTCTTGCAGTGAAATAAAGAGAAGTCTTTCAAGTCTTTTTTTTTATGGGACTCAACTGCTGAGGTCATTAGTCCCCTAGAACTTAGAACTAGTTAAACCTAACTAACCTAAGGACATCACAAACATCCATGCCCGAGGCAGGATTCGAACCTGCGACCGTAGCGGTCTTGCGGTTCCAGACTGCAGCGCCTTTAACCGCACGGCCTAAAGAGAATTTGTTGCTGGTTGTGTTACTGATATCTATACCGTCTTCTTTGTTACTGCTCAGAAATAACAGAGCACATTCAGTGATTCCTTGGAAGAGGAAGCGTAACGCATCCTTACTAAAACTTACAACTTCATATAATTTTTAATTTTTAATTTAGCACACTTTTAGAACAGTTTTTCTGTCAGGCGTTATAAATTATCATGGTTTTCTTTTCTTCCAACAAAACCGTTTGTAATGTGAATCTTGCTTTCTATTTTTTCCGGTGTTTTCTTACGATCTGAAACTGCCACTTCCCACGATACCCATTTCCAGTCTACAACTGTAGAAGAATATGTCGATCTTTAGTATAAAGTAGAGAAAATGAGAAATAAGTCTTATCTTACAAAAGTAGGACCATTTTCTTACTGCAGGTAACGACGGAGACTGGTACATTTTTCAAACACTTTTTGCAAAAAGTGTTAACTCTACCACTGTGCGCTATACGATTTTAATCGTCTTTTCAAGGGCTTTCGAACGCCGTTAAAAAAAGTTTTCTTTCTATTAAAATACACGCTTCCTTAAATATCTCGGTTGATACAAGAGTATTACCGATAAAACAAAATTACGTTCCGTCTTCGTACTGTCATAAGACAAAAACTTCGCTTCGTATCTTCAACCATTTACAAAAACACTGTAAATGTGGTTCTGACTTTAGCTGCATCGCCAAGTATGTGTATGAGTTTTATGTGGTTATCTGAACAGTGTTGAGGAGCAAGGTGCAGTGGAGTAAGTTATAGGATAAAGAATGTAACAAGAAACATCGACAAAACGAGCGTAGTAAAATAAATAATGTAGCATAACAATTCGTCCACGAACATCAACAAGACAGCATATTTACATCTGTATCTACTCTCTGCAAGCCACTCACATCTAAATCTACATGAATACTCTACAGTTCATAATTAAATACCACCTTTATCTAACGTTGCGCTCTCTAACAATGTGCGAAGAACAAGGTCACTTAAATCTTCACACGTGAGCTGTGATTTCTCTTATTTCTTTACAATAATCATTTCTACTTACGTAGGTGGGCGCCAACAAGAAATTTCGCGTTCGTAGGAGAAAGTTGATATTTGGTCATAAACTTCTGCGGCACTGTAAACCCAAACGTCTTTGTTTTAATGATTACCACCACAGTTTGGGTATCATACCCGTGGCACTCTCTCTCTTTTTTCGCGATAAAACAAAATGAGCTGCTCCTCTCTGAACTTTTCGATGTCCTCCGTCAGTCCTATCTGATGCGGATGCCACGCGGCGCAAGAATACTCCCGAACGGCGGGCAGTCTCTTTAGTAGAGCTGATGCGCGGAGTGATCGTGCAGTCTGCGGCGCCATGTCACGGATTGCGCGGCCACTCCGACCGGAGGCTCGAGTCCTCCCTCGGGCATGGTTGTATGTGTTGTTCTTAGCATAAATTAGTTTAAAGTGGTGTGTAAGTCTAGGGAACGGTGATTTCAGCAGTTTGGTCCCTTAGAAATTCACACACATTTGAACATTTTTTTAGTAGAGCTGTTACAACAAAGTGTTCTGCCAATAAATCTCAGTCTTTGATTTGCTTTCCTCACAACATTATCTATGTCTTCTTCTTCCTGAAACGTTTTTATTTGTGCAAGTTATTCACATTTTTTTGATCCGCGGCTGGGCCTATCGTAGCGTCTCGTAGAGCCTCGTTGCCTGTTACTTTTTGGGCTTCCTGTAGGGCCTTCTCAACTATCGTAGCGGTCTCGGGGCACACACTGACCCCACTGTACTTCAACTATACAGGCACTCCCCTACTTTATGCATTTGTCTGTCTCCTATGACGTGGACGACGGGTTGGACTTGTGAAAGATGTGAGAGTTCTAGTTTAAGTTATTCGTATTTGTAATCGCTAACTACTTAGCTGAATTAACAGCTTTTAGATTTGTGTGATTTATCATGTAACCGAAATTTAGTGGATTCCCTTTAGTACTCATGTGGATGATTCACACTTTTCAATATTTAGACTCAGTTGCCATTTTTCGCACCCTACAGGTATCTTGCCTAAATCATTCTGCTGTTGGTTTTGATCATCAGAAGACTTTACGAAACTTTAAAAGACAGAAACACCTGCAAACAATCTTACGCTATAAGGCGGAGGGTACTTTGAGCACCAATATCATTTTCCTGTTACAGTCACGAATGGTTTTCGGAAATAACGACTGCTGGTGAGTCTCTGCGTGGGCTCGATTGTCTCTAATTTTGTCTTCGTCTTTCTCGAAATAAATGTAATATACCAGGAAACAGTAAATTATTGACTTTTCCAGGAACGTACGCTCTCGGAACTTTAACAGTAATCAACACACTGTGATGCAGAATGCCTTCTCACAACTTCAGCGTCTGCCACTGCTGGAGTTGGCTGAGCACCTTCGCGACGCTTTTGCGCTTACTAACTGCACCTATAACGAAACGTTCTACTCTTCCTTGTATCTTTTTTATTTCTTCTATCAGTAACGAAACGCACTGTTCTTCTTTGTTTCTTTTCTATTTGTTTTATCAGTTCTGTCTGTACTGATTCCAGACTACCGAGCAAAAGTCAAGTATTGGTCGAATGAGAGTAATTTAAACTGCGTCCTTTGTTGTTGCTCTACATCTCCTGAGGATCTTTCCAAGGAATCTCAGTTTGGTATCTACCTCGCCCGCGATTAATTTTATGTGGTCGTCCCACTTTAAGCCGCTCAGTACCCACACTCCTAGATATTTTATGGACGTATCTGTTTCCAGTGACTGATCGGCAGTCCTGTAGTCATATAATGATGGGTATTTCTGTCTATGTATACACAATGCGTAAAATTTTTGTTTATTTTGAAGGTCATTTGCCACTGCCTGCATCAAGCGTCGACCGTCAGCAGATTTTTCTATAACCAATTCCGCAGAGCAAAAGTGAGGAGAGGGGCTGGTGGAATTGGTTAATACAAACCATTGAGAAATGCACGGAAGTATGATTTTCAACACATACTTATGTTTTTTTAAATGGAAACCTGGTATTATTTTTAGCAGAAATTAAAATAAAAAGAAATACTTAATCAATGACTTTTGTTACATTGAGTAATTTGTAACGTAAAGTTGATGCTTGAAACCTCGGACATTCAGTCACGTGTTGTAACAAACAAGATCTATAGGGGTTTGTTTACGAAGGCTACGATGTTTATGAGTTTGATGAGTTTGGCTGTCTCAATGTCTGCATGTAGCGCTTGCTGAATTAGTCCCTGTACTCGGAATAACTGTGGTACACTGTGTTACCGGACGTCTGTGATAGTGTACTGTACATAAGTAAGAACAGAAGTACGCATAGTAGGAACGTGAGAAGATCGCAATTACAACAGTATGTACAGTGTTGTAAGAACTGTGAAAATCTTTCATTCTAACTCTGAAAAGGCAGAGATGATACTCATTTATGGCGAGTGTAGACAAAATGTAGCTGCACCCTGCAGGTTGTATGCAGAAAGGTATCCGGACGGAGATCATACAACACACCGCACGTTTGAAAACATCTACAAACAATTGTATGCAACATGTATGGTCGTAACACGCAAACGCATCCGTAAAAAAATCATCACAGGAGAAGCAGGTGAAGTTGGTGTGTTAGCTGCTATTGCCGTGAACCCACACATGAGTTCACGTGACATCGCTAGAGGCAGTGCAATAAGTCAAAATAGTGTAACGCGTATACTTCATCGTCAGAAACTTCACCTGTATCATGTGTCAGAAATTACATGGAGATGACTTTAATAATCGAGTGAATTTCTGTCAATGGACATTAACTGAGAATGCGTTGCAGTTCTACCTGTTTACCGATGAAGCAGGTTTCACAAACCATGGAGCAGTGAATTTACAAAATATCCATTACTGGTCCGTGGACAATCCTGGCTGGCTTCGACAGGAAGAGCGACAGCGACCGTGGAATGTAAAGGTATGGTGCGGAGTAATTGGCGACGATCTCATTGCTCCTCGCTTCATTGAAGGCACCAAAACAGCTGCAAAATACATCGAGTTTCTACAAAATGATCTGCCAACATTGCTAGAAAATGTCCCGCTGGAATACGTAGACGTATGTGGTATCAACATGATGGTGCTCCAGCACATTCTGCAATGAACATTAGGGTGACCCTTCACAGAATGTTCGACGGGCTTTTCATAGGACGTGGCGGACGAATAAATTGTCCAGCCCGTTCTCCTGATCTTACACCTTTAGGCTTCGTTCTGTGGGGTACGTTAAAGGAGAATGTGTACCGTGATGTGCCTACAACCCCAGAGGATATGGCACATCGTATTGAGGCAGCCTGTGGCAACATTACACCAGATGTACTGCGTCGTGTAAGACATTCATTACGCGGTAGATTGCAAATGTGTGCAGCAAATGATGGGCACCACTTTGAACATTTATTGGCGTGGAATATCAGGACACACTCTTTTACATTCTGTAATTGAAAACAAAAAACAAATTTGTAAGTTTAACTACATTCTAAAGTTAATGAACATTTCCTTCTAACAAATCAGTATGTTAGCATGTGGACGTCACGTGCTGTTCACGTCTCTTCTGTACCTACACTATTCTTTTTGCATCCCTTATAAATTGGGTTCTCTCCGATACACGCGATTGAACTACTGAGGAGTTACTCAAACGTCAACTTTACGTTAGAAATTACTCTGGATGTAATTTAACTTTTTACAATGTAAGAAATGGCACAGATTAAATATTTTGTCTGTTTTCAGTTGCACTAAAATAATAACAGGTATCCATGTACGAGTGTCACTCGAAAAGATATGCACACTATTTTTGTAAAAATACGGTTTTCATTCTGCCTGTGTGAAAGTCTTACAGTGTGTAGATACATCCTTCCCGCTTGTTTTCAAACTTAGTTCAACCTGTTCCCGTGAGTGGCGCCGTCACGGCATGTCTTCAAGGTGGCTGCTACACTTGACGTTCGTCAGAAGCAACGCGCTGTCATAGAATTCCTGTGCTGTGAAAACGAGACAGTGGCTAAACATTCACAAGAGGTTGGAAAAGGTGTATGGAGATCCTGCTGTCGATCGCACTACAGTTAGTCGATGGGCAAGCAGGTTACGTGATGAAAGCGGGTATGGCAATATTGAGGATTGTCCTCGCAGCGGCAAGCCTTGTACTGCACACATTTTTGGATTGTTTGGGGGAAGAGACCAAACAGCGAGGTCATCGGTCTCATCGGATTAGGGAAGGATGGGGAAGGAAGTCGGCCGTGCCCTTTCAAAGGAACCATCCCAGCATTTGCCTGGAGCGATTTAGGGAAATCACGGAAAACCTAAATCAGGATGGCCGGACGCGGGATTGAACCGTCGTCCTCCCGATACTGCACACACTCCAGACAATGTGCAGAGAGTTAACTTAACGAATTGGTGAATGCTGACAGAAGCATCACAGTGCACGAAATGTCACGCTGCGTTGGGATAGGGGAAGAAAGTGTATGCAGAGTACTGAAACTCTTGGCGTTAAAAAAGGTGTGTGCCAGGTGGGTTTCCTTGGATGCTGACAGTGGCTCACAAAGAAACAAGAAAAACGGTATGCAGCGAACTTTTGGAACAGTACGAGAATGGTGGGGATGAATTTCTTGGAAGAATTGTGACAGGTGATGAAACATTTTCACCAGAGACGAAGGGGCAATCAATGGAGTGGCATCATGCAAATTCACCCAAGAAAAAAAATTCAAAACCACACCTTCTGCTGGAAAAGTTATGGCTACGGTGTTTTTCGATTCCGAAGGACTGTTGCATGTGGACCTCATGCCAACTGGAACCATCACAAATTCTGAGGCATATATGACGACACTGAAGGAACATGAAGCTCGACTGAGTCGTGTTCGACCACATCGGCAAAAGCAGGATGTTTTGCTGTTGCACGACAATGCACGGACACATGTCAGTCAAAAAACCATGGAAGCGATCACAAAACTAGGATGGACAACACTGAAACACCCGCCTTACAGTCCTGACCTGGCTCCATGTGACTATCATCTCTTTGGGAAACTGAAAGACTTTCTTCATGCAACAAAGTTTGACGATGATAACTCCCTCGTTCACACTGCCAAACAGTGATTCCAACAGGTTGGTCCAGAATTTTACCGTGCGGGTATACAGGCGCTGGTTCCAAGATGTCGTAAGGCAGTTGAGAGGGATGGAAACTATGTGAAGAAATGAAAATATTGTTCATAAAGGATCTATCTACACACTGTAAAACTTTCAGACATGTAGAATAAAAGATGGATTTAAAAAAAAATTGTGTGCATATCTTTTGGAGTGACCCTCGTAAAAAAACATAAGTATGTGTTGAAAATCATATTTCCGTGCATTTCTCAGTGGTTTGTATTAACCAAATGCTTACTTTCGGTCTGCGGAATTGGTTATTCATTTCAAAAAAATAGTTCAAATGGCTCTGAGCACTATGGGACTTAACTTCTGAGGTCATCAGTCCCATAGAATTTAGAACTACTTAAACGTAACTAACCTAAGGACATCACACACATCCATGCCCGAGGCAGGATTCGGACCTGCGACCGTAACGGTCATGGGGTTCCAGACTGCAGCGCCTAGAACCGCACGGCACCCCGGCCGGCGGTTATTCAGTGTTTGTTGCGGTTTTGGAGGTGTTTCTAGTGGCAATGTTAGGTGACTCACCCTGTATAAGAGGCGATGAAAAAGTTTCCGTTTGAGGGCGTTGCTGCTGTATATATGCAACCCATCGTGACTCCGATGCGGCTGTATGAGCACCGACAAGTATGCAAGGGCTTAGCGTGTTCTTTGAACTGAAACATTTTCATTGCTAGTTGTATGATGTGAAAAGTAATTGTTCTATATCGTTGTCTTAGTTTACGCTTGATGTATCTTTTACGTCTGTTGACTTCTCCCATTGAGAATGGCATGCTGTAGTGTTTGCTAGAAACTGTTCAATCCAGTCACACAGTCGATCCGTTACGCTCGCATTTGTTCATTAAGTGGCCGTGCGGAACTGTATCGAACGCCTTACGAATGTCATGGAACACGGCTTCTGTTTGAGGGACATCTCTATCTACTGTTTGTTCAGAGTCGTGAAAAAAGAGAGCGAGCTGGGTTTCACACGATTGTTGTTTTCGGACCCATGTTGATTTCTACAGAGATTTTCGGTCTCCAGAAATGTCATAATATGCGACTGTAAAACATGTTCCATGATTCTACAACAGGCCGACGTCAGAGATACGGGCCTACAGTTTTGTGCCTCTGCTCTACGACCCATCTTGAAAACGCGAAAGATCTGGGCTTCTTTCGCTCATCCGAGGACCTAAGGTACACTGTTGATAGAGGAGGAGCGAGTTCTTTTGTATACTCTATGCACAATCGTACTGGGGGCTGTCACGGCCGGTTTCCTTTCCTCTGTTGAGCCGTTTCTGTTGCTCTTCCATACTACTCTCATTTATTTCGATATCTGCCATTTTATCATATGTGCAATGATTTAAAGAAGAAACTAAAGCGCAGGCTTCTTCCGTGAAATGGGTCTGTAGAAAGATGTTCAGTATTTCGGCCTTATCTTCCTCATGCTGTTTAACATTATTATGGTCAAGGAGTGAACAGATGGCTTAGATTTGTTTAATGAATGAACGTAAGCTCAAAACTTCGGTTGACAGAATCTTTCTTTCTAAATCGTTGAACGTTTTACGTATGGCTCTCCTTAGGCTAATTTTAACGTCGATTATTTTTGTTTGTATGTGAGAGAGTGGTTATATTTAGAAAAGCAATGAAGGTCTCTTTGATTTCGTGGCACATTCGTAACATGGTTCACGTAGCACAGCGGGTTTTTCCATCCCTTACAATTTTTCTCGGCACATACCAGTCTAAAGCAAATTGCACCTTACTACTGAACTTCGTCCATCGATGCTCAACATTGCCTGGTGATGAAATTTTCGTGTTGACCCGTCACATAATCTAGAATCTGTTCTTTGTTGCTCTTGCTAAACAGGGAGATATCGCCCCCGGTAGCTGAGTGGTCAGCGTGACAGAATGTCAATCCTAAGGACCTGGGTTTGATACTCGGCTGGGTCGGAGATTTTCTCCGTTCAGGGACAGGGTGTTGTGTTGTCCTAATCATCTTCATTTCATCCTCATCGACGCGCAAGTCGCCGAAGTGGCGTCAAATCGAAAGACTTGCACCCGGCGAACGGTCTACCCGATGGGAGGCCCTGGTCACACAACAGGGAGATCTTCCGGTATTTCTTTATGTTCCTACTTATAGCCGTATGTAGTGATGCTGTAAGAGCTTTGTGGTAACTGATTCACTGTTCTACGCTGAGTCGAGAAGTTCGGGTCCGTTTGTCACCAGCAGGCCTAGGTTCCAGCAGGTGCTTTGATGTACAGTTCAAGGTAATTTTCAGATAAGGCACTTACAACGATTTTTCGCAAATCTCTATCCCTTCTATCCGTCCTAACCACTTGAGTCTTGCATTCTAAAGCTGGTAAGCTTGGTAAGCTCTAACCCCACCTAAAACTATAACATGTCCAGGAGGTTTACGCCAAATTTACTACTGGCCATTCAAGTTGCTACACCAAGAAGATAGCGTGTTACAGACGAGAAATTTAACAGACAGGAAGAAGATGCTGTGATATGCAAATGATTATCTTTTCAGAGCATTCACACAAGGTTGGCGCCGGTGGCGACACCTACAACGTGCTGACATGAGAAAGTGTCCAACAGCAGTTGACCGGCGTTGCCTGATGAAACGTTGTTGTGATGTCTCGTCTAAGGAGGAGAAATGTGTACCATCACGTTTCCGACTTTGATAACGGCCCGATTGTAGCCTATCGCGATTGCGGTTTATCGTATAGCGACATTGCTGCTCGCGTTGGTCGAGATCCAACGACTGTTAGCAGAATATGGAGTCGGTGGGTTCAGGAGGGTAATACGGAACGCCGTGCTGGATCCCAACGGCCTCGTATCACTAGCAATCGAGATGACAGGCATCTTATCCGCATGGCTGTAACGGATCGTGCAGCCACGTCTCGATCCCTGAGGCAACAGATGGGGACGTTTGCAAGACAACAACCATCTGCACGAACAGTTCGACGACGTTTGCAGCAGCATGGACTATCAGCCCGGAGATCATGGCTGTGGTTACCCTTGATGCTGCATCACAGACAGGAGCGCCTGCGATGGTGAACTCAACAACGAACCTGGGTGCACGAATGGCAAAACGTCATTTTTTCGGATGAATCCAGGTTCTGTTTACAGCATCACGATGGTCGCATCCGTGTTTGGCGACATCGCGGTGAACGCACATTGGAAGCATGTATTCGTCATCTCCATGCTGGCGTATCACCCGGCGTGATGGTATGGGGTGCAATTGGTTACACATCTCGATCACCTCTTGTTCGCATTGACTTTGAACAGTGGACATTACATTTCAGATGTATTACGACCCGTGGCTCTACCCTTCATTCGATCCCTGCGAAACCCTACATTTCAGCAGGATAATGCACGACCACATGTTGCAGGTCCTGTACGAGTCTTTCTGGATACAGAAAATGTTCGACTGCTGCCCTGGCCAGCGCATTCCCCAGATCGCTCACCAATTGAAAACGTCTGGTCAATGGTGGCCGAGCAACTGGCTCATCACAATACTCCAGTCACTTCTCTTGATGAACTGTGGTATCGTGTTGAAGCTGCATGGGCAGCTGTACCTGTACACGCCATCCAAGCTCTGTTTGACTCAATGCCCAGGGGTACCAAGGCCGTTATTACGGCCAGAGGTGGCTGTTGTGGGTACTGATTTCTGAGGATCTATGCACCCAAATTGCGTGAACATGTAATCACATGTCAGTTGTAGTATAATATTTTTGTCCAATGAATACCCGTTTATCATCTGCATTTCTTATTGGTGCAGCAATTTTAATGGCCAGTAGTGCATTCTTCAAGTTCCTCCTCAAATGTACTGCCGCTATTGGTGCTGAGGCAGGGGGTTTACAAAAGCATTCGATGACCTTATTTTATCCAGCTTAAACGGTTATCACGATTGCCGACACATTCGTCTTGTGAGAATCATCAACTGTGTTGATATTTAAGATAATTCTCATTTAATTTTCGGTCTCAGTTGTACATTCTTAGGTGGATTTTACGTTTTGCCCATCCATAATGATTTTCAGATCTAAGACGTTGGGTCAGCAGCCCGTCTTTTCTATTCAGAACCAAAAATCAGAGTCATGTATTGGTGTGAAAAGACAGTACTCCGACATGTCGTTGAGTAGACAAGACCGGATGCTGACTCAACTACTTAGATCTGAAGATGATCCACAGCGATCGAAAATGTAATCTAACTGAAAGTGTGCACCTGAGAAAAACAAGAAATGAAAGTTATCTGAAACACTTACCCTAATTATTTGGCTTTATGGATGTGTATTAATCTCACTAGATATTGTCTTATTCTTATGGTTATAAAAGCCCAAACATATTTGAGAGTATTGCATTTTCACACCAACGTAGCACTCTAATATGTGATTTTGAATAGACAAGACGGGTTGTTGACGCAACTACTTAAATTTGATACGATACTGAATGGTCAAAACATGTATTCTAATTCTTCATCATGAGCTGAACCTATCTATGCGATATAAATTCCAATCGCAGTTTAGAATTTCGTTTTTATTAACATCTGGTTTGAGCCACTAAAATAAATAATAAGTAACAGTAAAATAATGTTTTTAGCACCTCATCCACAATTTAAGAAACTAGCATACATAACATGAACTGAGGTGTGTAGCGTCATGGGAGTATGTAGACAGACTGGTGAGAGATGTGGAAAGGCAGCACTTAAACAGGGGATGGATGGTTCACGGTGACGGCCGATAGAGGCCATGAAAGATGGAAAGTTAAGTACAGTCAACGGCTGCAGTGCAAATTTATGTTTCTGATCGCCAGCCACGGGCGGCGAAATTAAAAAGTCGTTGAGTGGCTGCGGTTCAGATAGCGTGGAAAGCGAGAAAGGCGATACCCAACCGCGAAGGAAAGAGTTAGGCGCGGGAAATCAATGGGTTGTAAAAAGTGCTTATGTTATGCTACTCAGTGGTTTTACTGATAAATGTGGAGAAATAGTATCTGAACCTGGAAATATGAATTCTGACCTTTGTGATAAAATAAATGCTGTGAGTGGGAGCTTTAATAATACGCTGTCAAAGTCAATGACGTAGTAGAGGGGGGGGGGGGGGGGGAATTCTAGCGAGAAAACTGTAGATATTTGTCTTGGGGAAGATAAACTGGATAGTGAAGAAATTAAAGTTAATTGTGTAAATGCAGAAGCAGAGATTAATGGGGAAACAAATGCAGTCAGTGATGAAGTAGTTGAAGATGAGGATAGTTCAACTGAAATCGAAGATAATGTCGAAGGTGGAACTAAAGTTATAGAGGGAAGCAGTCTGGAGATGGAAAGTGTATTTGAGGGACTAGTGATATATATGGTTCCTCTGTTTCGTGAATTTGGGCATGATGAGGTACAAGGGCAGAAATACATGCAATATAAACAGCAAACAAATGCAAAATTAGGGTCTTTGTTTGTAAACAGAATAGTAAAAAGTTAAGAGTGGAATAGGTATCTTTGAGAGAGAAATATGAGGCAATGGTGATTCATATGAGTACTGTGTTTTATGACTTTGGGCCTAAGGAGGCACAAGTGTAGGAATACATACAATATAAATTGTAAACAAGTGCTAAGTTGAGGTGTCTGTGTGTAAACGAATACAAGGAAGGCAATAAACAAAGTTGTAAAAGGTTGAGAATTGGATGGGTGTCTTTGAGACAGAAATATTTAATGTAAGAAAAGTCAAACAGAGTAATGAAAAGAATGGAGATGAGCGTCTTTGAGAGAAAAAGATTTAATTTAAAGAATCATAAACAATTATGTATCAGTGGAGTTTGCGAAAGGGCATGGTAGGTATAACTGTACTTTTTCAATGAAGGGAAAACGCTGAATTTAAGAATAAACATGTTCAGTTTGGAATTGCCATGGGGCATGGAATTCTATGTATGACTACTTGCGCAGGAGAAAGCAAATTTGATGCTGTAATGTTCCTGGTAGTTGACTGGAACAATTTGACCAATAATATGGATGCTGTGGCAAAAGTGAATAAGAAAAGAGAGAAATCTGTGTGTGATAAAGAAAGTGTGTTATAGGGAAAGGAATAAATTTGTGGGAAGGAGGAAAGAAATACTTCTGACTATAGAAGTAATACATGCAATGTGCAGAATAGTAACAAGAAAAGAATTGAATCTTGCGTGTATTACGTTAATTAGTATGGTAGATGAAAGGGGATGGGGTAAAAATTAACATCGATGAGCGACAGTAATAGTGCCAACGTTAGGAACCTGTGTAGAAGTGGAACTGAAGGGTAATTTAGTTGGTGGCATGGAAGTTATTAATGATGAATTACTGTATTGGGCATGCTGAAAAGAAGCATGTGCTGTGTGCTGGTAAGATTGTGATGCTGGTATTCTCCGATTGTTATTATATGGACCTGTCCAAAGGGAGATGTGCCTGATTTTGAGGTGTGCACATACTTGTGAGTGCATATATGAATGCGCATATGGAGATAAATGTCAATAATTCAGAAACTGAGTAACTGTGGCATGGGAAATATCGTCTGTAGGCTAAATCTGGTGCATTGAGGTGAAATGAGTAGTGGGTGTAATGTGGGATTCAGTTTGTTGAGGGACAGATGCGTATTGCTTTACTGCTATTCATGGGGGTATGAGGACGTCCAGTTTATTAACAGAATTTGTAACGATCAACAGGTCAAGGATTGAGTTAATTTATTTAGTGGGTAACTGTTCAGTTGGAGAAGCAAGAATTTGTGTATGTTTGGTTTATTATCGGTTAATATTCAAGGTAAATGTCGGATGCAATAAATATTGTCAAAATTCAAACAATATTTTTTGAAACAAAGTGGTATGTAAACAGCATTTGTTGAAACAAAGTTGTATGTAGTGATTCTATGCAGCTGTTTAGATTTATGTTTGTGCTATATTCTTGTTGCCTTAGTGAATCTCACTTGAGAACAAAACATAGTGGACATATGCCCAACCAGATAAACTTTTCTATTGCCTGATCACTTTAGGGGCAACGCCCTTACCTCAGTGAATACACCGGTTCCCGTAAGATCACCGAAGTTAAGCGCTGTCGGGCTAGGCCGGCACTTGAATGGGTGACCATCCAGGCCACCTTGCACTGTTACCATTTTTCGGGGTGCACTCAGCCTCGTGATGCCAATTGAGGAGCTACTCGACCGATTAGTAGCGGCTTCGGTCAAAAATACCATCGTAACGACCGGGAGAGCGGTGTGCTGACAACACGCCCCTCCTATCCGCATCCTCATCTGAGGATGACACGGTGGTCGGATGGTCCCGGTAGGCCACTTGTGGCCTGAAGACGGAGTGATCACTTTAGGGGTTCATGAATCTTTCGTTTGAGTAATTACTGATAGGATTCATTCGATCGAACGTTTTGATGGAGTATGGCTTGTCTGGCAAAATGCGAGACAGTGCTGGTGACTGCACACTGATTAGTGTAAGAGATCTACTGTCTCACAAGCAAGACCTTGGACACAAGAAACTGCCAGGTTCAGTTAGAAAAAAAACTGCGTATAAAAAGTATTAAAGTGAAAAAGTGTACGTGTCGTAAACTTGAGTGAAATGCATACAAAGATAAGATGGCTATTTATTTAATTTAAAATTATTTGATTTGCAATCCCAATCAAAGCTTAATTATAGATTTATTCTGCACGTTTAGATCAGATACATCATTTTTATTAGTATCTGTTTATGATCCTAATAAATATACGCACGCTCATTGTCTCTCATTCAAAAACTATTGCACAAGTTTGTCGCAGCGGTCGAGAACGTTTTGTGTGGTGGAAAGGGGCACGTGGGAACTCTAGCGACGTAATGGTGGGATGACCTGTGATGGAGGGGCCCTGTGACTTGAAATACTGAAACTGAATGTAATATTACTGAAAATACGTAAAATGCCTTGTAGGCATGATCGGATGAAACTGAAGACAGCTTTTAAATAGCGCATATTTAAAAAGTACAACGCCAGAGAGGCAAAGAACGGAAGCCAGAATGAATATGTGTCTTAGTAAGTACAAAGAAACCGCCACCAACAGGGTGTGGTTGTGCATGGCAGGATGTCGACGTAGAGCTCAAGAGACCTCACGTGAAGTAGCCTCGAGGCGCGGAAAGACTTTGGCGGTAACCGTGTGTGGTGACATACGTGGCCTCGCAGGGTCGTGGTCGGAAACACCGACGTGGAACTGGCGACTTGCCCCGCCGTACAGTATAAAGGCGAAAGCTGCGGAGCCCAAAGAGGAATTCAGTTCATATGTCCTCTCAAGAAGGACTCATGTGTAAGGCAGCCCCGAGGCCTGGATGAGTAGTATTCGCTCAGGCTCTGCTCGCATTCGTACTTAGAAGAGTACCTCGCTCTTGGGAAACATTATAGAGTCATTCATTTACTTTCTGCTCAGGATCGTTGTTCAGTTCTTGCCTTATGTTTGTATACTACTGGCCATTAAAATTGCTACACCACGAAGATGACGTGCTACAGACGCGAAATTTAACCGACAGGAAGAAGATGCTGTGATATGCAAATGATTAGCTTTTCAGAGGATTCACACAAAGTTGGCGCCGGTGGCGACACCTACAACGTGCTGACATGAAGAAAGTTTCCAACCGATTTCTCATACACAAACAGTAGTAGACCGGCGTTGCCTGGTGAAACGTTGTTGTGATACCTCGTGTAAGGAGGAGAAATGCGTACCATCACGTTTCCGACTTTGACAAAGGTCGGATTGTAGCCTATCGCGATTGTGGTTTATCGTATCGCGACATTGCTGCTCGCGCTGGTCGAGATCCAATGACTGTTAGCAGAAATATGGAATCGATGGGTTCAGGAGGGTAATACGGAACGCCGTGCTGGAACCCAACGGCCTCTTATCACTAGCAGTCGAGATGACAGGCATCATATCCGCATGGCCGTAACGGATCGTGCAGCCACGTTCGATCCCTGAGTCAACAGATGGGGACGTTTGCAAGACAACAACCATCTGCACAAACAGTTCGACGACATTTGCAGCAGTATGGACTATCAGCTCGGAGACCATGGCTGCGGTTACCCTTGACGCTGCATCACAGACAGGAGCGCCTCCTATGATGTACTCACGACGAACCTGGGTGCACGAATGGCAAAACGTCATTTTTTCGGATGAATCCAGGTTCTGTTTACAGCATCATGATGGTCGCATCCGTGTTTGGCGACATCGCGGTGAACGCACATTGGAAGCGTGTATTCTTCATCACTATACTGGCGTATCACCTAGTGTGATGGTATGGGGTGTTATTTGTTACACGTTTCGGTCACCTCTTGTTCGCACTGACGGCACTTTGAACAGTGGACGTTACATTTCAGATGTGTTACGACCCGTGGCTCTACCCTTCATTCGATCCCTGCGAAACCCTACATTTCAGCAGGATAAAGCACGACCGCATGTTGCAGGTCCTGTACGGGCCTTTCTGGATACAGGAAACGTTCGATTGCAGCCCTGGCTAGCACTTTCTCCAGACCTCTCACCAATTGAAAACGTTTGGTCAATGGTGGCCGAGCAACTGGCTCGTCACAATACGCCAGTCACTACTCTTGAAGAACTTTGGTATGGTGTTGAAGCTGCATGGGCAGCTGTACCTGTACACGCCATCCAAGCTCTGTTTGACTCAATCCCCAGGCGTATCAAGGCCGTTAATACGGCCAGAGGTGGTTGTTCTGGGTACTGATTTCCCAGGATCTATGCTCCCAAATTGCGTGAAAATGTAATCACATGTGAGTTCTAGTATAATATATTTGTCCAATGAATACCCGTTTATCATCTGCATTTCTTCTTGGTATAGCAATTTTAATGGCCAGTAGTGTATTTTCTGCTCAGGATCGTTGTTCAGTTCTTGCCTTATGTTGCATATTTATTGACTGACTTTCATAATAACTTCAAAACTTTCATTTAGCAATCTGCAGTTTAGGTAACTCTACGGACCTTCCTCAGCCTCCTATGTCATTAAGCGTCTGGATCGCTCGTTGAACGTCACATTGTGACTTTTTATTTTCTGATATCAGGCGTGGGATTTGTAGGTCGTGGAGTAGCCTGCAGTTGTGATCACGCAACTAATTATTAGAATAGGTCATCTGTCTTTGGAACGTCGAGCCCAATGTCACACAAAACGACGGAACAGCTTCGAGAATCGCTTTGTATGTCTTGAACAACCAGTACGTAGGTCAGCGGCGGAGCCAGGAAGGAAGAGACAAACCGTTGATCCCAAACGGCTCGATGGCAAAGGTACAGCCATAGAACGTATACGGCTTCGGTGTTGAAAGAACTTTGTTGAAAAGATTTTCGGATCTACTGCTATTGAATGACTATGATGTCAATCTCCACTTGAGAAACAATGCAATAATAATTGGCAACCAATGCTGTACAATCGCAATAAAGTCATGAGATGCTCAATTGACTCTTTCTCTGCTTCGAGATTGAGATTGCTTGTGTCGCAGTCATATGCTATTCGACACTTTCATTGAGTTGTCAAGGCTGTACGCCTGGTTGGTTAGGAAGGAGTTGAAGTTTGTGATGTCTGAAGATGGGTGTAATCCCGAAACGCGTAACATCTTCTAATAAAAGAGTCAATTGAACATCTCATGACTTTATTGCGATTGTACAGCATTGGTTGCCAATCATTAACATAAAAATGATCGCAGGCCTCAGACGGGACTTTATGTCCTGTATATCACAATGCAATAAAGCTGCAGTCGCTAGTACGTAATCAATTTTCTTCGCCAAGGCTTACCAATGTACTGAAATATGCTTGATGCAGATCCCACCGAAAATTTGAAATCCTGTTGAATTTTGTTTTGTATTGGTTACTCCGTCTTGTATATTATTTGAAAAAATTTCGTATATTTTATGTGCGTGAGAAAAATTTGTTTTGAGTATTTCCTTGCAAATTATCATTATTGTAACTAGTTTCCATCAAAAAATTTTTATTACTTTCAGTCAATAAAATGCACGTATACAAAATGGTAAAGTAAATAAAAAAACAAAGAAGGCCAAGAACGTAAAACGCAAAAGAAAAATTCAAAATTTGATTATAGAGTTTTCAGAAAAATTAATTACGTATCAACTTTCACACGAAAAACATTTTTTATATGCACATAGGTTTCAGTGGTCTGTACCCTTGATAAAACTGCATTCGGGACACCTCAAAATGTATGTATTTCATTTTTAAGAAATGTGACTTATTCGTTGCTGTTAACTGTCTCAAATTATTCAGTAAACTAACCTCCCAGTTCCCAGAAAGAAATCCTCCTGCCACCAGAGATTTTGGAATGGACAACACGTTAGATATTTCTGATACTTTATACGCAATTGATGTAATATATGCTGTATTATCGTTTAGAAGATATTCCCTCTAAACATAAAATACCAAAATACATTCGGTATGTGTTTTACGCCTTAAGAGTAAAATTTGGCACAAGTGAAATAATACATTTTTTCCCGATTTCCACACCCACCAACTTATCAGGATCGCTTATTGACACTTGAAAATATTTCCTTGCAAGAACACAATTGCAATATTGCATTTGAACTTACAGACACAGAGCAGCATGATACCGTGTTAAAATTCCTGAAAAAGTAAAATAGTTGGCTCATCACGTAGCAAGTTCTTAGAGACTTAAGCGCCATTTAGCGAGGTGTGCGTGCCATACTATAAAAAACTATGACAACGAAAGCACGCTCGATTTCTGTGTTTGTCAGATGTCTGCAAATAGGCAAGAACATGGGGAGAGCGGAGCAGAGTGAGGCTTAAGTTTGGATGCAATACAGCTCGACTTCGTGGAAGCTATCAGAGGTACTTGCCAGATTCGGAGTTAGAAGGCCGCCTTTTCTCGTTTGGAAGTTAATCTGAGCAGTGTTTATCCAAGGGATTAATGATGACAGGATAAACACATAATACGTGCACGAGGTGAGCCGTTAACTTTAACAGTAGCAATTGATATGACTCTGACAGGGGAGAGCGCAATAGAGTCGGCAAGAGAAAAGACGATCGCCCGAATCACGAAGTGCTTCCCTTGCGGTAAGCCAGATCATATGGCGCGAGACTGTCGCATAGATGTAAGAATAAGAAAGGTAGGGACGGTTGTACCAGGAAATGGCAGGGAAACGGTTCGGATCGCGAGTAAAGTACTCGCGAAGTAACTGGCCCGGTCATAAAGGCCCATGTTCGCAGTTGAAGTCCATAACATATTTATATGCAAACGAACCACTCATTAAGCGACAGACTACCACGAGAGCGCTTGCTATGCACAGAACGTGCATAGGTAAAGTAAAAGCCAGATAAACTATGTAAGGGCGTAAGGAAGCAGTCACTTACGCCCTACATGGAAAGATATTGTGGACAACGAAAAATACACATGAGTTTATGAAACTGGAGTGCCAGAAAGGCAATAATAGCCTGAGGAGTATGGTGGATAGTGCGGCGCAGGTAAGCTTAATTGAGAGAAGTAATCTGAGAAACGGTGGAATGTATTAGGATTCGGAGAACCGCTAATGCGGTTGCAAGGGCAGAGCGATCTGTAGCTCTCGGAGGTGGAATGTACTTGAGGCATTGCTACCACACAAATGGGGAAGATGTGGATCTTCCGTTTGAAAGGGTGGTGGGAATCCTATTACGTTACGCCAGCGGAAACCTGTGGATTCTCGGGGAACAGATCGGTACGAAGACGGAGCAAGTGTGTGAGCTCCGCGTAGTGCAGTTAGGTATATGAATTTCGGGTTCTTGCTAATACGATTGCGCAGGTGAAGGAAAGAAAAGATTTCTTCAGACAAAGCACAGACGTGCAGCGAAAGGCGTGTAGATAAATGAAAAGTCTAGGGGTGAGTTCTGCACAGCGTATTCACGGGAAAGAGAAGGCTCTTTGGAAGGAGACTTAAGGGCGAAGCGAGAGCTGATAGGGACAGAAATTCATTAACCGGGACAGGCAACAGGGATTTCCGGAATGAAGCAAATAGCACACGAGCCAGTTGTCAACACACAAGCCAGTTATCAACCTTGTTTCAACACTAACAGTAAGAGCCCTAGAGGTGCAAGTGTGCCGGATGAAAACAGAGGCGAGCGGAATGAGAGACGCTATCATTCCAAAACAGGGGACGATGAAGGGCATGCATCAACTTGAGGCATTAGTAAAAATGGAATTGGAAGAATGCCTAACAAGTGTGGTCAACACTACAGATGAGACATTGTCAGTTGAATGCCCACAGTCAGTGGCAGAAGCAGTCCCAAAGCGGGTAATGTTGCAGGAATCGTGCCAGAAGAAGACAAGGATAAGTACACTAAAAGAACGAAATGGTTCAAATGGCTCTGAGCACTATGTGACTTAACTTCTGAGGTCATCAGTCGCCCAGAACTTAGAACTAATTAAACCTAACTAACCTAAGGACATCGCACACATCCATGCCCGAGACAGGATTCGAACCTGCGACCGTAGCGGTCGCTCGGTTCCAGACTTTAGCGCCTAGAACCGCACGGCCACTCCGGCCGGCCACTAAAAGAACCTGCCCGGCTAGCTGCGCCGTCTAAAGCGCTGCTTCCCGGCGGATTAGTCTCGAGGTCCGGTGTGCCGGACAGCCTGTGGATGGTTTTTAAGGCGCTTTCCTTCTACCTCAGCGAATGCCGGCTGGTCCCCTTTATTCCGCCTCAGTTACACTATGTCGGCGATTGCTGCGCAAACACTGTCTCCGCATACGCGTGCACCATAATTACTCTACCACGCAAACATTTGGGGTTACACTCGTTTGATAGAGACGTTCCCGAGGGGGTAGGGAGGGGGGGGGGGGGAACGAACCGCACAATAACCTGGGTTCGGTGTGGGGTGGTGATGGGGTGGGTGGACTGATGTGGCCTTTCGTTGGGTTGTGAACCACTGAGTGCTACCGCGGTACGATGCCTCTCCGTCGTTTATAGGTCCCCGGTTTAATACACACGTACACACACACACACACACACACACACACACACACACACACACACTAAAAGGCAACATCCGAGTAATTGCTTTGAACACTAAAGAGAAAGCGCCATTATGCCATTATACAGGATGAAGCAGCTAAGACTGGGCGCCACAAATACACCCAGAACGAATGAGTATATTGAGGTGCAGTTTTCGCCAAGTTATAGCAGACAATATGGCGAATTTCCTGACTTTCTGACTTTATCGAGTACCTTTTTAGGGTTTATATTCGCCGAATTATGACCGACTTTTTTCTAATTGAACTATATATTTTTCTGCTGTATTTGAAAGAAGCTTCTAAGGGAATTTAAACAACATAACATGTATAGGACATCACCAAATAAGAACAAGATAATAGCGCCACAAAGCACTGTCCCGCCCTCAGTACTTTGTAGGACAGAATACGGAATGAATGCTTGTTTATTTAAACAAGCACCGCACGCCGTGTCGCTTCTGAAGATCGCTGAAACACCCACGCAGACCGGTGCAAGTCCAGCATGAAAGCAGAATCTGTTTCGTCGTTTGTGTAGTAAGGCAGGAATACTTTTTTACATATTTAACTTTGATGGACGTCAGCAAGCACAACATCCGCCGGTGTGCAAACTTGATACCGCCGCGATCGTGTGCCGAACGCTTGCGGCCGTAGCAGAGCTGATTTGGAGTGACGGACGCCGCAGTCTATGCCACGTCCGCTTGTGTGGCGACACATCGGCAGACGTCATTCAGTGTAGAGCTCTTCAAGACCGCGTATTCGAGCACAAAATGCGAGTTGTATACGTATATGGATATGGTGTCTATTCGTTCAGACATATCCGAAAGAACAGACATCATATCCATATACGTATATAGTTCTGAAAATACCGGCCATGACCTTCTTCTATGAAGATGCACACATATTACCCGAAATCGTATGGGACTTGATAAGAATGTCTTCCACGAGTAACGATTGTGTTGGGTAGGGACACTATGAATGTAGTGTGTGGACATATAAGGGCCGGCCTGGAGTGGCCTAGCAGTTCTAGGCGCTACAGTCTGGAACCGGCCGACCGCTACGGTCGCAGGTTCGAATCCTGCCTAGGGCGTTGATGTGTGTGATGTCCTTAGTTTACTTAGGTTTAAGTAGTTCTAGGGAACTGATGACCTCAGAAGTTAAGTCCCATAGTGCTCAGAGCCATTTGAACCATTTAACATATACGGTGAGAATGTGGGTCTCGCGCGAGGCGTGCGCGAGATAGTCCCTGCAGTCGCACTCTCTTCTGTGCCCTCGGTGGCTCAGATGGATAGATCGTCTTCCATGTATGCAGGAGATCCCGAGTTCGAGATATATATCAACACCCGTCAGCATCTGAAGGTATAAATATATAATTCTAAATGCGAGGTGGGTCGAGCACAGCCTAACTGGATAGGTTTCCCACACTAATTACTGTGGTTGAGCATAGAGGCCATGACAGAATCTTAGGTAATGTCTCACTCCAAAAATGTTAAACATTTGTTTAACCGTGCCTGGCTACATCCGGCGCAGGGTTCTCGTTCGTGGTGTGTTCGTAATAATGTAGAGTGAGGAAATCCCGTGCAGTAAGCTGTAGAACTAAAAAGAAGTGGGAGGTTCGAGAAAGCGAAGTATCGAATAAATTTCTGTTGGTCGTAAACGGAAACATAAAGTCTACTGCGTACGTCTCGTGCATAAACTCATATATGTTATTGAATTTTCGTTCGGGACCAGTTCATTTAAAGAAATACGGCAGTAAATAATCCAATACTGGCAAAGCTTCTTCAGGAATACAGACGGTAATGAAAAATAGAACAACGGCAAAGGTTGTTGCAATGTGTGCTAAAGAAGTGCCACCTTTTAGTGCTGTTTCCGGTGAATGTTTCAAAGAAATAGACCACACATTATCGGAACGTCAGCATCGTTCCATCATTATTAAATATGCCAAAGAACAGGCTGCTGCAATTTGAAACGGGATAAGATCTTCTGTTATTAACTAAGCTATTGATAAAACAGGTTCTACGACAACTGATATGTGGACTGGTTCGTACAGTTTGATGCATTATTTGATGCTTACAGCACGTTACATATACTCAGATTGATCTCATGTGAATAAAATTTTATTTATTGCTAAATTCCGGAACGATAAGTTGACGAGACTAAAGGCTATGAAAGGTACAGAATAGAGGATCACTGATAGAAACATTTCACCGGACATGTTGTATAATTTTGTTCTTGATCAGGGTTCCTTTAGAATAAAAACTTTGGAAAGTCACGAGAGGGTACCTGGTGTTGCCCGTTGATAACAGAACTTAGCCACATTTGCGATGAAGGTAGCTTCTTGTTAAATGGTGACGAGAGGATCACAGCAACAATAAATACTACATGAAGAAAAGCGGTCTCTGCTCATCTTTGAAACCAAAGTTTAGTACATGCTGGAACAGCTTGTACACTATACTGGAGCCCTTACACTCTCAGTATAATGAAATTGCTACTTTTCTGAAGGCTAAGAATTCCGCTCACATGTTACAGGATATGGGAATGAATTTTCAGGAAGAACTGTAAATTTCGCGAAACCATTTAATAAGCGTACAGCTGGATTATTGCAGTAACATGTTCTGTTTCGTTATGATAAGAGGAAAGGATAGATTTATAATTAAGTAGTGTAAGTGATGTATACTGGCAGCTAAAAAGAATTAAAAATCAAGCCATGAATTTTCTTCGTGAGAAAGTTGTAAATACTTCCAAATATAAAATTGTGACGTTCGTGTGGCCGTGTTTCAGTTATCTCATTATGTTTGAAATAAATGAAAAACATAAAAGTCTTAGCCCCGTGCGACAAACGTGTGCACGCTATTCAGGTCCAATATGCAACTATTAACGTAATCGTTTATATGTAGTTATAGTGAAACGGAAGTGTTAAAATTAGTGTGGTGTTTCATCAACGTAAAATATGTTTCTGCCGGGTACGCCTTCATGATTTCCGCATCAGTTCTGTATTACTTCCTGCTTGTCCATTAACATAGAGCCTTCAGGTGCAGTGCTACTGCCAGCCAGAGAAATAGTTTCACGGACTGGGAGAGTAACAAATTATCCGCCACAGACGAAGTGGATATCTATATTTTACTGCACACAGGGGACGATGCCATGTTCGCCCTACATTACTAAACCATGGTAAAATGTACGATTGCAGTAGGACGTGAAACAGGACAATTTGTACTTCATTTAGTCTGTAACATACCACTGGAAATGTAATAACCTCTAAATTATGATTTGCTTTGAATAATATCCGTTGATTTAGTTGCACCGTTATATTTTCTCTCATTTAGAGTCTACCGTAATATGGTGTAGCAGACATGAAAAGGACCTACCAGGCCTGGCTGAAAATGCAAGACCTATTTTCTGTAACCCAACAACAAGCGCACCTAGCGCACCTAGTGGACAGTGCTGTAATGAAGGCAGCAGTTGTTAAAAATCACCCAGCCCATTAAATCCAAAACCCGTCAGTGATGCACTGCTGATCAACCATAAATTTTGTTCTCGTGCAAATAAGCAAAAAATGTGAAATGCTACTGCTGTAAATATACAATATGCTTCATATGTTTTCTTTATAAAGACAGTCGTCTCCTAGATTGCAGGGATAGTATTTATTTAATGTGCACGTAATTAATGAGAGGCGCAAAAAAGTTTTTGTTTGTAAACGGGTCTTATCTTTCCCAGTAAATGTACCGAAATATCAAATTATTTACCACGTGCTGTTTGAAATTAAGTGTCGCAATTAAGCGTGCTTGAAAATGTTAATGTGATATTAAAAGAGAATGAGTGACATCACATAACGAAAGAAAGAGAGAGAAATGGAGAAGGATAGATAGATAGATAGAGAGAGAGAGAGAGAGAGAGAGAGAAAGAGAGAGTCGGAGTCGGAGGGGTGGTGGGGGGTGGGGAGGGGGCAAGGCGAGACGAGAAGAGGCGAGGCGAAGCGAGACTTCAGTTAAGACCGGCCATGCTCGGTCATCAGACCTCAGACATTAGGTGAGTATGAAACCGAGCTGTTGTGTGGGGCTGGACTCGAGCGGCTCGGTCTCCCACGTAGCGCCCAAGCCGTAAACCCATAAAACCATAAAGCGCTCCAGCTCTCTGATTCAGTTCATTGAGCCAACCAACGAACAAAAAGCGCATCAACCACATTCCAGTACCCTGACCATCGTTCTGCGAAAGCTGTATGCAGATAACTGTTGTGATCTTAGCGGAATGTATCTGATTTCTTTCGACATCTGTTGTCATGCCCTCTATAATCGATCGTACTAGTGTCCTCAATGCTAATTTTACTTTACAGTACATTTGAGAACCTTCCAGCAAATCTAATTTTTCATTCACTTCTCTTACACTTTAAAACGTCAAAGAAACATATAGCGAACTCCCTGACGGCAATAGATGTGTATGAGAGAGCGGCGACTGACGTCCGAACTTAAACAGTATGCTGTACTGCAGTAGTGAGCAAGAACAGGACAGAACACTACATCACCACAATCTCTCTGTCTCCCACACACAATAACTGTCAAGAAAATGGCTAATGAAACATATGAACAGAGCTGACAGAACCTTACTAAATCTACGTTTCCAGCGGGATTCTTATAGTACTGTTTTCTGGGCGCGAAAGTGATGATGATGATTTAACGCCATCCAACAGTCCTAGGGTCAATATGTTAAGTAAAAGCAATAGAGTACTACTGAATTGGTATGTAGGACAAACAAAATTTCAGTCGCTTCCTGTCAGATTAAAACTGTGTGCCGGACTGAGACTCGAACTCGGGACCTTTGCCTTTCGCGGGCAACTGCGCACCACTGAACGTAGTGATACTCCCTGGAACGTTAAATCTGTGACTATAGCAGAGCTTCTGTGAAGTTTGGAAGGTAGGAGACGAGGTTCTGGCGGAATTAAAAGCTGTGAGGACGGGGCGTGAGTCGTGGTTGGGTAGCCCAGTTGGTAGAGCAGTTGCCCGCGAAAGGCAAAGGTCCCGAGTTCGAGTCTCTGTCCGGCACACAGTTTTAATCTGCCAGGAAGTTTCATATCAGCGCACACTCCACTGTAGAGTGAAAATCTCATTCTAAAATTTCAGTCATCCCCCGTATAAACAGAAAGCGACCCAGTATTCAGGCGATTTCACGCTATTTCACGCATAAATTATTTTTTACGTTGTACGTAGAACGTCCAACATCCACAGCAGATTTCTTACAGTACTGTCATCTGTGTTTTAACATAATGTGGCCCTGCGAGCCGCTGAGCTCAGTGAACTTTAAGGATACACCTCGCTGGAATAGATTTTTAGTGTTAACTCTTGCCTGACACTGCTGACATGTACATTCCGTTTTCGAACACATTATCCACTAACTTCGTTAATTATATAATATACAAATATCTGTTAAGTCTCGAGTACGGTACTAAATCTCAACTACATTCGTTCTACTGGTGCCTATAGTATACGACTAGATTACTACTGTTCACTACCAGTTATACTTGCAAATCATCTCATCTGCATCATCGTTTGATTAACTGTAACGTCTAGACGAGAATGCAACTTGATTTCCAATTTTGCGTCAGACACAATAAATTTTATTTGAAAATGGTTTTATAGCTGTTTGTACCCAACTGCCGTCCACATAGTCATATTTCTAAGGTTTCTGTTTGTAGCTTAGCACAAGTAACGTGAATGTATTGTACTTACAAGTGTTGCAAATAGTTCCAGATATGCCAGATAGCCCTTTTGATTTGGACTGCGTATGTCTTACAACTCAAGAACAGTAAACGACTGGCATACATCGAACGCTTCCAAAGGATTCCTAAATCATCTCTGATGATTTGTAAAGATACTGGCACAGGAAAATACTTCATACAGAAATGTGGGTCTCTGTGGCTCAGTTGGTAGAGTACTTGTGTTTATAGTGGTAGTAGTAGTAGTAGTAGTAGTAGTAGTAGTAGTAGTAGTAGCAGGAGTAGTAGATTAAATTGATTCAAACAGTAGTCCCCATGACGAGCTTAGAAAGGTAGACTCGTGCTATGTAGTTCATCAGATATTTTCTGCAGATTTCTATCCATCATGCAGCCCTAGAGTCAAGGGTTACTAGGCATAAAGAGTATATCGGAGCAGCTTGCAGATCTGTTCCTAGACAAACTCCATGACACATAAAATTGCTTCCACGCTCCAATGTCTACGCTACTAGCATCACATAGCGCACCAATGAACGTGGTGGTACTCTCTGCAACGTTAAATGTGTGACTATAGAACTGTAATAAGATTGATAGTTGACTGTAATGTTAGTTTATGGAAATCCACGATGTGCGCACATGACAGCACTACTGTCATATTACATTTGCTATGAATTATACCGGAATTCAGTACAAATAACTACTATGTTCATGTCTCAAGTGGAGATAGCGTTACAGGATTGCAGTGTGTAAGAACCATCGCTAGAACAAGGACAATATATATCACCAACGAGAATAACATACAGTGCACTCACTTTCAGTAACATGACGCATATCAGCGAATCAACCCAGTGTGTGATATATTTATCAGTACAGATTTTATGGAGCTGTCTGGTGCTCTCACTCGCTGGGCACTTCAAAAGAAGTCTCTCATACGAATTTCTACAATGTTATTCACATCTGACATTCCAACACAGCAAACCAATTAGCATGGTAATGATAAGATGTCACTCTACAGGTACTAAACTAAACGATTCTAAGATGGCCATCCAAGATGGCTGCAAACGACGTCATTGAAGACGTCAGAGTCCAAGATAGCTGACCTGTGGATATGGGTGCAATCCAAAATACGTGTTGCAATTTCCATGCTACTCCGGTCATCTACGCCCACCACTCATCCTCAATGTCAAGGCTTACTAGCCATCAAGTAGGCCCCAAACTTGTGTTCTGTAATCCATAGTGAAAGGTCGATTATAGTCATAAAACATCATGAGACATACAGGTTTCTGAAAGTGAGTGCAGTGTATCTTGTTCTCAGTGTTGACATATATTACCACTGTTTTTGGAGTGGTTCTTACACACTGTAATCTTGTAACACCAGCAGACAGAATGAAATGACTTGTCTAGCTAATTGTAAGCACTAAACCATTCCTATCTCTGTTATTCGTTACATTGTGTCTGTATATGTGTATTTTTCATGGTTTTGTTTTATTTCTTCCTTAGTTCAACAGCTGCATGATATATCCGATGCAATACCTGATACATATAAGTAGTAGCAATAGCATCATAAATCAAGTCAGAATGCAGACAAGCTCCCAGTTGTGGATCGCAACATGCTAGAGTGGAAATCAAGTAAGCATGGAGAACGGTTTCCAGACATTCTAGTTCCCACTATAGCCATCACCAACACCCCTAAGTCAGCGCATAGACAAGTTCCTTGTTGCAGTACTCAATATATTGTTGCAGGGCATGCAATTGTTTGCAGACTGCGGACTCACACTGTATCCAGTGTCTGTACCACTCATCAAACCTCAGCTGAATCTTAACAGAGTGCTGTTGTTCAATACTATGTATCAACTAACAGACAAGGGATAGAAGAGTGTTTATGTTTTTCTTCCTGTCTGCAGGTGGTACATGTGTGATGATGTTTCACGATGATAATCAACCTTTCGCTACAAAGTACAGAGCACAAGGGTAGGTCCACTTGGTGCCAAGTAAGCCTGGTAGATGACTGCAGTAACATGGGAAATGGAACAAATATTTTGGACTGTTCCCATATCCCCAGATCAGCCATCTTGGATTCTAATTTCATCAATGGCGTTCTGTTTCGCCATCTTGGATTCTCAACTTGGAACCATGCAAATTAGTACGTGTATGGTGACGTGGTTTGCTGTGTTGGAATGTGAGATGTGAATAACGTGCTAGAAATTCGTATAAGAGACTTCTTCTGAAGTGTCCTAATGGGTAAGCGTTATAAGCCTCCGCCAGACGATTCCATAAAGTCTGTACCCATAAGGTTACCACTCACTGGAGAGTTTTGCTGACACGCGTCAGGTTTCTGAAAGTGAGTGCAGTGTACCTTGTTCTCAGTGTTGACATGTATTACCACTGTTCTTGGAGTGGTTCTTACACACTGTGATCTTGTAACACTATTGGCACTTGAGAGCTGAACGTTGCAGTTATTTCTGTTGAATTCCGATATAGTTGACAGCAATCTTAATCTGACAGCAGTACTGTCATGTGAGGATATCGTGCATTTCCATAAATTAACACTACATTGAACTCTCGATCTGATTACAGCCCTATAGCAACACATTTAACGTTAGAGAGTAACACCGCATTATTGGTGTGCTGTGTGATGCTAGTATTGTGGACGCTGGAGATAGTGGAAACTCGACGTCTGGAAACAATTGTATGTATCATGCAGCTTGTCTGGGAACAGTTCTGTATGCTGATCCAATATACTCTTGATACGTGTCTCTGGGGAGCATGGTGGATAGAAATCTGTGAGACATGACTGTGCAATCCTAATGCATCTACTGCACTCTGACCATAGTAGCGCCGCAAAACGGCATCAAGCAGGCGCTGACCGACGAGCGAATGGAAAGAGAGGGCAGCGCCCCACCTCGAGGAACACTAAGTTCAGAGCCCCCCCTCCCCCCCTCCCCCCCCCACCTCACTAATTTAACCAGCCACTCATCGTTGCTCAGCCCACTTCGGTTGCAGACTTCGAGAGCATCAGCACTAAGTAATAGGAAGACGATACTTAGCCTACAAGACATTAGATTATATTGTGTTTGTAGGAAGGATAGTTGGAGTTTAACGTTTCGTCTACATCGGTTCCAAATTTCCATCACACTAAGGCGTGCTTCAATCACATCTTACTGAGTTCCCCATGAGACCTACTATTTCAATTTATTACTACTACTATAATCACTAGTAATCTACGAACTGAGCAACCGTGACCCACACGTCTGTATGAACAACCGCAGCATATTTTTCTGAGTAAGCATCCTTACAATTCATCAGAAATGATTTAGGGATCCTTTGTAAACCTTTGATGTGTACGAGGGGCGTTTGAAAAGTCCTAGCAAAGTCCGAGACATGGCATCACCGGCGTGTATCGAGGTCATGTTTAGTTAGTAGCATCTTTGGAAAGAACGCACAGCAACTTTCAGACAGATTGGTCTATTTCTTCGTGTTTGGCATTCGTGTGAATCAAGGAAGTCGGGTGATTGTCAAAAAATGGACGAAAAAGAATTTCGTGTGGTGATTAAACATTACTTTATGAAAGGCAAAACACTTCAGGAGACTAAAGAGAAGCTTGACAAACATTACGATGACTCTGCACATTCGATTAGAACAGTTTATAAAATTTTCGGAGTGGCCATATGAGCACGAGTGATGCTGATCGTTCTGGACGCCCTGTGGAGGCTACGACTCCAGAAATCGTTGATAAAATGCATGATATGGTGATGGATGACAGAAGAGTTAAGGTGCGTGGGATTGCTACTGTTGTGGGTATCTCTAATGAACGGATACATAATATTTTGCATAAACATTTGGATATGAGAAAACTATCCGCAAATCGGTTCCGCGATTGCTCACGCTTGATCAATAACGGAATCGTGTTAAGTGTTGCAAGGATGGTTTGCAGCTGTTCAGGAAGAATCCGCAGGAGTTTAAGCCTCGTTTCATCACTGTGGACGAAACATGGATACATTACTATACTTCTGAGACCAAACAACAGTCTAAACAATGGGTTACCAAGGGAGAATCTGCACCAAAAAAGCCGAAGATCATTCCTTCGGCTGGGAAGGTTATGGCGACTGTATTTAGGGATTCGCAAGGGATAACCCTCATCGACTATCTGGAAAAAGGTTAAACTATTACAGGTGCATATTATTCATCGTTAGTGGTCTCTTTGAAACCGAGATGCAAGAAAAACGCCGGCGATTGGACAACAGAAAAGTCCTTTTCCATCACGACAATGCACCAGCACACACCTCAGCAGTTGTGGTCGCAAAATTAATGGAAATAGGATTCCAACTCATTTCACATCCCCCCCCCCCTCCCTGTTCTCCAGACTTGGCTCCCTTGGACTACTATTTGTTCCCCAATTTGAAGAAATGGCTGGCGGGACAAAGTTTTTATTCAAACGAGGACTGTAGCAACTAATAGCTGTTTTGGAGACTTTGACAATTCCTATTATTCGGGAGGGATCATTAAATTAGAACAGCGTTGGACAAAGTGTATAAGTCTAAGAGGAGACCATGTCGAAAGATAGAAAAGTTTTACCTCAAACATTTAAGTAGTTTTTATTTTTGCATGGACTTTTCAAACGCCCCTGGTATGTCAGTCGCTTATTATATTGAAAAGTGGGACATTCACAGTCCAAATCAAAAGGGCTACTCGTGTCTAGAATTATTTGCATCACTTGTAACTACAAGACTTTCACGCTACTTTAGCTACGCTACAAACTGAATCTGTAGAAAACAATGTGGACCGCAATGGGATACAAATCGCCAGAAAACCTACTTCAAAGTTAAATTCGTAGTTTCTCATGCGAAACTGAAGGTGAAGTTGCATTCGCATGTAGATGTTAGAGTTCATCAAACTACAATGAGGATCAGGTGAAGCGAAGTACTCCTTTACCGTGTCACATCTTGGCCATCACGTTGGATAGTGAAATGTTTATTGATAATAGTCGGTCTTTTGTAAGTATAGCTGGTAGTAAACTGCGGAAAGCTGGTGGTTTACCACAGACATTGGGTAAACTAAAGTATGTTTGGAAACAGTATGTAGTTGAGACGAAATACTATCCTCGAGATTTACAGAGATTTGAAATATACACTCCTGGAAATTGAAATAAGAACACCGTGAATTCATTGTCCCAGGAAGGGGAAACTTTATTGACACATTCCTGGGGTCAGATACATCACATGATCACACTGACAGAACCACAGGCACATAGACACACGCAACAGAGCATGCACAATGTCGGCACTAGTACAGTGTATATCCACCTTTCGCAGCAGTGCAGGCTGCTATTCTCCCATGGAGACGATCGTAGAGATGCTGGATGTAGTCCTGTGGAACGGCTTGCCAAGCCATTTCCACCTGGCGCCTCAGTTGGACCAGCGTTCGTGCTGGACGTGCAGACCGCGTGAGACGACGCTTCATCCAGTCCCAAACATGCTCAATGGGGGACAGATCCGGAGATCTTGCTGGCCAGGGTAGTTGACTTACACCTTCTAGAGCACGTTGGGTGGCACGGGATACATGCGGACGTGCATTGTCCTGTTGGAACAGCAAGTTCCCTTGCCGATCTAGGAATGGTAGAACGATGGGTTCGATGACGGTTTGGATGTACCGTGCACTATTCAGTGTCCCCTCGACGATCACCAGTGGTGTACGGCCAGTGTAGGAGATCGCTCCCCACACCATGATGCCGGGTGTTGGCCCTGTGTGCCTCGGTCGTATGCAGTCCTGATTGTGGCGCTCACTTGCACGGCGCCAAACACGCATACGACCATCATTGGCACCAAGGCAGAAGCGACTCTCATCGCTGAAGACGACACGTCTCCATTCGTCCCTCCATTCACGCCTGTCGCGACACCACTGGAGGCGGGCTGCACGATGTTGGGGCGTGAGCGGAAGACGGCCTAACGGTGTGCGGGACCGTAGCCCAGCTTCATGGAGACGGTTGCGAATGGTCCTCGCCGATACCCCAGGAGCAACAGTGTCCCTAATTTGCTGGGAAGTGGCGGTGCGGTCCCCTACGGCACTGCGTAGGATCCTACGGTGTTGGCGTGCATCCGTGCGTCGCTGCGGTCCGGTCCCAGGTCGACGGGCACGTGCACCTTCCGCCGACCACTGGCGACAACATCGATGTACTGTGGAGACCTCACGCCCCACGTGTTGAGCAATTCGGCGGTACGTCCACCCGGCCTCCCGCATGCCCACTATACGCCCTCGCTCAAAGTCCGTCAACTGCACATACGGTTCACGTCCACGCTGTCGCGGCATGCTACAAGTGTTAAAGACTGCGATGGAGCTCCGTATGCCACGGCAAACTGGCTGACACTGACGGCGGCGGTGCACAAATGCTGCGCAGCTAGCGCCATTCGACGGCCAACACCGCGGTTCCTGGTGTGTCCGCTGTGCCGTGCGTGTGATCATTGCTTGTACAGCCCTCTCGCAGTGTCCGGAGCAAGTATGGTGGGTCTGACACACGGGTGTCAATGTGTTCTTTTTTCCATTTCCAGGAGTGTATATCATCAACGAATCTAGTGGTATTTGTGGTGTAACTTTGTTGCTGATTCTGTTACAAAACGAAATGTTCGTCTCAGCGGAGTTAGGCAAGAGACAATACCACAGATCTGCTCTCGCGAGGGGCATCCGTAAAGTGCCTACCTTCAGCTTCTTTACGATGACAATGAGCTCAACGGCTCGCAGGTCCACATGATGCTAAATAACAGACGACAGTACCATAAGAAATCTGCTGTTGGCGCTGCATGTTCTACGTGCAACGTAAAACATAACTTACGTGTGGAATAGCCTAAAATCGTCACAATACTTGATCGCTTTCTGTTTGTAGTAGGGGTGGCTGAAATTTTGTGTGTCCTACAGACCAATTCAGTACTGCTCTACTGATTTTACTTAACATATGGACCCTAGGACTGCTGGTTGTCGTTAAATCACCATCATCACGTTCGCACCCATAAGACAGTACCATAAGAAATCCGCTTGATATGTAGGATGTCTTACGTAGGACAAAAAACCCTTATTGTTTTGGTAAGGTTCTGTCAATTCTAAGCCATGGTTTCTCTTGCCATTTGCTTGACAGGTATTGTTTGTGAGAGACGGAGAGATTGTGATAATATAGTGTTCTGTTCTTGTTCACGACGTTAGTGCAGCATACTTTTCGAACGTCAAACACTGCTGTCGTGTACACACCTAATTTCGTTAAGCAGTTCGCTTTAACTGCATTGCTTTAACAATTAGTTTGCTATATAGCTGCTAACTTTAATCGTCCTTTGACTTTGTAAAGTATAATAGAAGTAAATGGAAAGTTAGATTTTCTGGGAACGGTTGTAACATGTATGACAAAGGAAGAATGGCGTAGAGGACACTAGTACCACCATTTCTAGAGTGCATGACGACAGCTATGAAAGAAATTAAAGGCACACTGCTATGATCGTCACTGCAAGTCAGCTCTGCTATGGCTGCAAGCGTTAGGCACACGATCGTGGGTGTCTCACGTCTGCACATCAATGGCTGTTGCGGTCTGTTGACGTCCCCTGCATTTTTTAAACAAATAAAAAACATTCCTACCACCTACACACGCTACAAAACAGCTTCAGCTGTGATTGTGGATTTACGGTAGTCGGCGTGGATGTTGTAGCGGCTTGGAATGCGATTTTTGTTTGCGTTAATAACGTTCCGGCCCCATTCTATCCTAGGTCATGCTGACCAGAGGTCTGAAGTCTTGTGCCTCCTCCTAGTGCAGTCTGTGGCTAAAATCGTTGTGTCGTTACACTTTGCGTATAGACATCTTAGATGATAAAGTAACGATACTTCAACGATGGGTAAAGGAGTATGTGCTTCTGTAAGAGTTCTGATTTCTTCTGCATTCAGGATGTGGAACGTTCTGCTACCTGTCACAGCTTTATGTTCCGTAAATACGGAATAGAATGCAGAGTGACATTGAACATAAAGAAAATTAATGACATGGATTTCAATTTGAAGAGAAAAATGACAATGTTAAATTAAATGTTGATTGCATCTCTACAGACTGTGTAACAAATGCAAAATTTCTAGGAATGAATATTGATTCTCAGTTGAAGTAGAGTGAACGCACAAAGGTACTTGCAAACAGAATGTCATCAGCATGTTATGTCCTTAGAATCCTGTCATCCGTGTGTAGCATGAAGTTACATATTATTCATATGTACACTCAATTCTTAGCTATGGCATTCTTTTTTTTTTGGGAACAAATGCACAAAATACAATTTTCAAACTCCAGAAAAGAGCCATAAGGATAATAATCAAAAAAACTAGTCCAGCTCGTTGTAAGGATCTGTTCAGAACACTGGGGATTTTAACTGGTCCCTGTGAATACATTTATCAGTCAGTTGTACACATAAAAAATAACATTGGTAATTACTGCACAATCAGCACTGTCCATGACCATGCAACAAGAGATAGACTCAACTTACATTTACCAAGAAAAAATAAACAAAACTCAAAACAACATTTTCTACCAAGGAATGAAACTGTACAATAAATTACCAAAAGAGAGTAAGGAAATTGCAAAAATACACTTACTTAAAAAGTCAGCTAAAAAGTACCTGTTATGCAAAATATTTTATACATTGAAGGATTACTTAGCTAAAACAGAGTAGGGATTTGATAAAAAATGTCATACAAATAAATAATAATAATAATAATAATAATAATGATTATAAAATATCCAACTTTCCACATAACACCTTCACTTTATGTTTTTTAACTTCTTTTTTTCCTTTCTAGAAATACTTATCCACAAGCTATGCATAGCACAATACAAACACGTCTTCCTCTTTCTGAGCTCAACATCTCACTCATATTGGAGGGATAGTAAATGGGAAGTTGCGGTAAAGAAAATGGCCCAGAGATCACTAGAGCGCGCGCGCGCGCGCGCGCGCGCGCGCGTGTGTGTGTGTGTGTGTGTGTGTGTGTGTGTGTGTGTGTGTGTGTGTGTAGTGAGTGAAGTGTTATGAAACAATGTGTATATAGTGTGTGCAGTGACTGATAGTGAGATATGAGTGAACAATGTGGCATTACATTATTTAATAAGTTATTTGTAAAAAAGTATCGTATACCAGGAGTAAATCTAATGATTGTCTCTAACTAGAAGTCTGTAAATATATGTGTGTACAAATTAGATTATTTTAAATTGACCAAATTTTGTAAGTACTTTGACACGTCCTATATCCTTGTAAAAAGAGATCTACGGATGAATAAAGCTACTACTACTACAACTACTATTACTAAATCAAGAAAATACCTTCATGCAGTGTCTAAAGAAACAAGAAGCTTACGGGCTCTACAAAAAGCTAGGCAACGTAGAGAAGGGCCCAACATTTAAACAGGTGCCCGTCTGATTGCAGTTTCAGGCTTTCACTGATGCATCGACATTCTTTACCAGGTTTACACAACGAGCCGATTTGTGTGCAGATGAGGCCGTACACGTTAACCGCAACTTCGCGTTGTAACGACAGTCTGATTTATTCAATTCCTTGAAGAAAATTGAACACTTTGCTTTCACAATTGACCGTAACTGGAGACTGCTGGGGGAAGAGGGGAGGGAAAATCTAGGCGGAAAATGGTGGGGACTGTGGCGCGCAAAATGGAGGGTGGAAGTTAATTCAGCTGTGAAAATCAGAGATTAAAGCTTCATGCTCGACATGGCATCTTGCAACTGTCTGGTGTGGATTTCCATCGGATAAGCAAGGGAGACTAAAGAGCGAGGCCATAGGTCAACGCTGTGCTTCACAGATTTTAAATACAATGGCGTGCAAAGCGGCATGGCCCTTGCTTTGTCGTTTGACTATAAAGCAGTTCGAGGAAAAATAAATAAATAAGTAAAACGAAAAAATTCTGACTTAGCGCAGTTGACGTCCGCAGGAATCCGCAGCTGCCACCGCCGTATCGAGTCCTGGATGGGCAAGGCATTTGAGTACAATGTCTTCATCACTAGATAAAAACTGACGATTCTAAGCGGATGGTCCTAATTTTAAACATTCAGATATTGTTCGTATTATTGAGCAGAGGGTTCTTGTGGAACCAAAAATTTTACGAGTGTGGAAGACACCAAATCATCAATTTTAGTTTGCTATGGAAAATGGAAATGAAGTCCCATGCTTCTTGATAGAGCGTAGGGCAACGATGCGGGACACACGCACCGCCGTACTAGGCAGGGTTCTAATGGAGGTGGTTTGCCGTTGCCTTCCTCGGACCGTAATGGGGATGATTGATGATGGAGAAGACACAACAACGCTCAGCCATCTCGGGGCAGGTAAAAATCCCTGATCGAACGCGGGACCCCGTGCTCGGGAAGCGAGAACGCTACCGCGAGACCACGAGCGGCAGACTCAGTTTGCTATACACAACAGAAATTACAATGTTGTTTCACAAGTGACCCATTTTTACTTTTCATTCGTTGACGTTTAAGACGGGAAGACATGTAAAGTGTGAGGAAATGATTCACTACTGGAGTTCCACAGACCTCGTGGGAACTTGGTTCTAAACATCTTACCTACCTCATAAAATACTCTGATTACAAATTACTTACTAGAATCGATACAGGAAGAAGGTAGATACAAAGCGAAAGATACGTAATAACAATAGGTAACGCACCGTGGATTCACACAATAACTACTAAATGCGACGAGAAAGGAATAGAAAAATGTATTTTGTGAAATACATAACGTTCCGAAGCTTTACCACAATTTTAACTTGTTGAGATAAGGAGTGTGTGTAGTAAAGAAATTATTGTGGTAATATCACCCAGAGACATTTTCATGAATTTTGAAGTCAGTTACATGTCCCTTACATCATAGTCGATTTACAGGAATGGGTATATGATTAGCGTTAACATTAATTAATGCATTATTTTCAGACCTACTCATGCAACTAAAGTTAAAAACAAGGATTTTTAGGTCGCTGCATGTTGAAGGCATTTCTGAGGCAGTGACAGCATTACTGTGAGAGTGCAGTTAAAACGCATAACTTCTTGAAGACGCACCTACACGATGACCGCGGGGGAACATCACATATTATTCTTGCTGCTCGCTTTGGTGCAACAATACTTTCTTCCTAAATGATGACTTACTACAGAAAATTACTCAATAAGACATTATTGCGTGGTAATATGCAGAATAGAGATTCGTTTGTTTCCAAAGTTAGCAATTATACGAAGAGCAAAAATAGCTGAACATACTGTAATTATATAAGAAGGTCAGTAACATGCTTCTTCCAGTTCATGATTTCTTCAATATGGTCACTCAAAAGTTTGGAGCATTCCACTGTATTTAGTTACTCCTATTCATGTGCTACATCAGTTATTCGTTTGACTCTGTTTGTTGTACAGAACTGAATATAGTGTGTGTGTGTGTGTGTGTGTGTGTGTGTGTGTGTGTGTGTGTGTGTGTGTGTGCGTGTGTGGGCCCACGCGCGTCTCTAAATTTAAGGTGGGTCCATTTTCTGAGAAGCACCTTATAGTTCCTTAGAAAATATCATTTATAATCTCTTTTGTTGGTTTCTCTCTGATGGGATTTATTATAACGATTGTATCGCCTGTAAGAAGTACCAATTATGATTGTTGCGTGTTAAACGAGAAGTCATTTACATATACTGGGTGTTATGTTACGGGTGTAAGTACAGATATTGTGATCATTGGTACCATAATATGTACTCACTACGGTGTGTTAGTTGTTTCTTTGTCTACGTGTAACTGTCTCTCGCAAACGTGCCACACATTTTACTACCTGATGTTTTATGCACTGCCGAAACTGCAGCAATAAATAGACTGTACCTGTCAGTATAGACTTACTATTTTGTATCCACGTCTCCACATTTCAGTACATGACCTACTACCCAGTGAAAAATTTCAATGATTTACGGTTTCCACATGTACTTGGGGGGAGGGGGGAGGGGGGGACTAACCAACCTAAAGACATAGTACTCCTGATAGCAGTAATTATTAGTCTGCAAATGAATTAAATACTGACTTCATGTTGTTCAGTACGCTATCCTCAGTCATAAACAAAAATATCTGCACTTACTCCCCTAACACCCCGTTCAAGGAAAAGGAATGGGCCCAACAGAAAACGGAAGAAAAGGAAAGATAATACGCAACAACGTTTTTGAGCGCACACCAGCTGCGAAACTCTCCGAAAATATCAACTGACAGGAAAGTTGTCCTTACGAGCCATACACAGAAGCTGTCAGATACACTGACGGAAATGGAAAGCTTAACACCAAGAATGTCTCTTGCTGAAGGTACGAAACAGACGCCCCGGTGGATCATGTAGATTAAAAATCTTATATTTATGTTTGTTTATTTTCTTTTTTTTTCACTACAGAAAAAAGCCATTCCTACAGATGTTGGTAGATGTGGGTACATGATGCAGGTTGCCGCCATCTTTCAGACTGTGAGAAAGATCGAAACATTGGTTTGAAGGATATTCGGCACACTATACAAACAAATCGCACTGACAGTTGCTTGTAGAGCAGTGACTTTAGAACGAGTGGTGAGAACGCAGGGCAAGAGTGTGCCCAGAATCCTAGACACAGGTCATACTGGAAAGAGAAGATCTCAGGACTTATCGACTGGCTCTAACGAACGGATGAAAGACGGAAGCGGGGTGTGGCTACGAAACGTGAAAGACAGCTTAGCAGAAGATGGGATAAGTTCTCGAGCATTCTGTGGTGTTCTTTGATAAGTCTCGTTTCTGTTGGTGGCGATCATATTCACGCTAATGTGTCTGCAAATGAACTGGTGAAAGGTTACAGGAAGCAGAAATTCTAGATTCCTGTACCTACACGACTATTCGGATCATGATGAGGTGAGCTATTGGATATGACAATAGATTTGGTAATTCGCCAGTATGTTGCGAGACTGGTAAACTCTGTGATCGTATCCTTCACGACCACGGTACCAAATGGCATATTCCAGTAGGACTATGTAAGACCGCACTCTGCGGTCCACATCACATATGTCTTGAGGTATGCATTGATCCTTGACTGGTCTGTTCACTGCCCTAATTTGTCAGTCATAGAGAATGGCAGAAATTGGCTCGGCAGATGTTTGCAGGGTGTTAGGGGTAAAACTTCAGATGTTTTTATTGCTGATTGAGGATAATGTACTGAACAACATTACATCAGCCTTTACTTCATTAGCAAACTGATAATTATAGCTATTACGTGTAGTATGTTTTTACGTTGGTTAGTACCTCCAACTACATGCAGCAAGAGCAAGTCATTAATTTATGGAGTAATCAGCAACCAGTTCCACAAAAGAAATTTTATTTCCTTTGGCGGTTTCACTCAGAAGGTCATAATCGTCACATTATTTGCGAGTGTCAAAAATAAGATGCATAGAACGTATTGCTGAGGTCATGTGGTTCACAGAGGCTGTGTAACAATGATACAAGGAAGCCACACAACAAGTGCAAGTGTTTTCCGTGGGAAGCACGTAGGTGTTAATGTGTGGACGCATGGACACAAAACGGTTAGTCTATACTCCCAGGCGTAGTTCACTTAGTTTTGCAGTTACGACCGTAATGATTCTGCAGGAAAACCGTTAGACGCAGAGAAGAAACAACTAACACACTGAAGTGAGTACATATTAAGGTACCAATCATCACAATATCTGCACTTACACTCCGAACATTCTATACTTTCATACCAGTCTCCAGCAGCAGTCTTCACGAACTGACGCAGTTTGCGTTTCAGGCATGGCTACAAATTCTCCGAAGTCGCAGTATATCTTATTCCATGCCCCAAAGAATACAAAATGTTATTCGGGCTGTGTGGCTCGCACATGCCACTGAAGCTGATTGCAGATAGCAGTTCCGAAGAGAATGAAAGTTTGTTCATTTAATTCTTATTTTGTGATTTACATCTCTTTATAACTCTTTCCATTTTCCTGAGCGTATTTTTACCCAAAAACATTTTCTGACGATTGGGATGTAAGTTAAAGCATGTTTAGTATTTATAAAAGACCTTGCTGGTCGTAGAAATGATATTACGTAGGCAGGTCGTTGTAAAAACCGCGTTATAATAAGACGATCCGCGCAATTCCCATCATCTGTGCGATTTTAAAATGTGACAAAATTAACGGCCTCCTCAAGTGCAGGTTCGTTGTGTAATACAGTTTCTGAATGCATATTGAAATCTACAGATAGATAGGCCTAATCGCTCTTTATGGAAATATGATGACGGAAGCTTCAGTTCGAAAATGCTACGTCATGTTTACAGGTGGACAAACAAAAATTCATGACAGAGGACTATCAGGCTGGTAACGATTAAAGAACTGAAGAATTGGTGAAAAAATTTAACATGATAGATCCTTCACTATTGATGTACTGAGCATGTGCTTTCCTGGAATTTATCTATTAGTTACCAAATTGTCAGTGGTGATTTCGGCTATAGAACAATGTGCGCCAGGTATGTTCCTCGACTTTTGACAGATGAAGAATAAGAATGAATGGATGCTACACTACTTTTTCTCTCTGGGTACGACAAGGATGGCGAGATTTTGAACCTCATTGTTAGTGATGACGAGACCTGCGTCTCACTTAGAAACAAAACGCCAATATGTTGAATGGCATCATTCTAGATTCTCAACTGAATAAAGAAAAGACAAGCAAAGTCTGAGCATCAAGAAGATTCCGGCCACAGCATTTTGGGATGGAAAGGGATGTACTTCATATCTCTAGGAGAGACCCTAAATGCAGCGGCCTACTGTATCAGACCCCTCACAAGATACTCTACGCTGTCCAAAACAAAGGGGGTGGATTGTTGTCCAGTGGCTATGTGCATTTTGCAGATAGCACTCGTCCGCATTCAGCAGCGCTGAAGAAGAATTGTTTTCGACAATGTAAGTGAGAAAGTATCTGAACATCCACCCTATTGCCCGCAGGTACTCCTAAGTGACTGTCATGTTTTCCCGAGATGAAGAAGCTTGGGGAAATGGGAAGGGCAACGAACTGAAAGGGGATATTAGTCACCGGTTCAAAATCTTGGCGGCTTGGGATGTGTTACGCCGCCTCATGGCAAGGGTGCAATGAAAATTTGTCAATAACGCGATGTTCATGACATGATTTGTTATAAATAAATGTCAGTTAATGAAATATTGGTAGTCGAGGCTTCTAAGGCACCATAACATCAAAGACAGGGATTTGCAGAACACCATTTCAGGATAGTGTAGCGGATAGAAGCATGGAGTTCTGATCGCAGATGTAGTTGTTTCGTGTCTTGCTATTTGCTAATATTCTTTTATTCACCTTCACCTTTTATAAAAGGTTTCTGGACTTTTTTATTAATTTAATAGATGTGTATACCGTAATAATCAATGTAGTCAATGTATAATACAATATCACTCTCTGAGGAATATATTAGATTTTTTTAACATGCCAATACTGATTTGATAGCAATTCAGTAGTTACATGCATGCATGCGTGTACGCGAGAGCGCGCGCGCGCGCGCGCGCGCACACACACACACACACACACACACACACACACACACTGTTACTTACAGTAGAGAAATTTTACCAGTCATACTTCAGTATATAAATGATTTTCTTTTTTCGCTTTATGTACAAGAGCTTACACTACTTGCAGTAGAATTGCCATTTATTAGTTTCATGTCTTAAATTTTACATGTACTCCTAAGCGTTTTGCTGCGGTATAAAAGGTGTGGTCTAGTAACAATGATCTTACGGAATTACTAAAAAGTGATAATGATGGAATAACTATCTTATTTGGAAGACCATTGTAAATTTGTATCGCACTATTTGTAATGGAATTTTTAGAACATGATATCCTTAGCTTTGTATCCGGCTCACAGAGACTAAAGTTTTTATCCAAGAGTATTACAGACTTAACAACACAGTTAGCATATGGACGAGGGACTGTGTTTTTTAATAGAAATAATGTGATATTTTTACACATGTCCATTTTCGTAAACCGATTGTGTGATGTGCGAGCCAGATAACGCCGACTACTGCCGCTGGACTGCAGATGCAAATCGCGATGACATGCATGTGTGGTGTAATGTCCAGCTCGTTCTAAGCGTATCGACCAAGATTGCAACCACGTCAGGCGCGCTCCACAGTAAGACGACTTTAGGTAACCAAACTTTTTTTTTCGGCAGTCTCTTCATCTCAGAGTAGCACTTGCACTTGCAGCAGTTATTTTTCGGATATATCCATCATCTGTCTTTCCATACAATTTTTAGTCTCCATATCTCACTCTAGTACCATGGAGGTTATTGCCCATTGTCTTAACATACATACTACTATGCTGTCCCTTCTTCTTGTAAGTGTTGCTCATATGTGGACCTTCTTTGCTGATTCTGCGGATACCTCCTTATTCCTTATCTTATTGGTCCATACACAGTCAAACCATAGTTGTTGACCAATTCCTTGTCAACACTTTACTGCGAAAGATACGCAGTAAAGGTAGGTGGATCGGAATATTTAACCGACCGTGTGCCTAAATTGCAAGTACTTGCTTTTTCCCTCGGAGCTTATACTCCTACTGCTCAAACCATAAAATACAATTTAATGCTGCAATTGTTTATTTAATTAGCTGCAGAATAGTGAAACTGGCACATAATGAGAATCACGAATATATGGTAAAGATCCACGTTTATTCTACCAGTAAAACACATTTCTTGGTGCTGCACTTTCATACAATTTTCAGTAGTACAATATTCGTAAGTTGTAGTTAGCACTTCAACCACAGTTGCCTATTTACTACGCATTATAACTTATTGTCATGGTGTTCAATCACATTATTAGTGTCCTCGCACCTGTATTATTAGTAAGTCACTGTTGGGATATTTAATTCTGCTATTAGTACTTTTCTGGAAATTGACATTAGTTTATCCTCACGATGCTACCGAACACTTTCACAAGTGAACCTGAGACAGTTTCGCGACACGGCTGGCTGTTGATCTTGTGACTCGATATACGAACGAAAGCATCTCAACTCGTGAATTTTAAGTACACGCAATTTACAAGTTTTTCTCAATTGGAATGTTCACAGAATTATGAACAATTCACGTTTGATTCTCTAACCGGAGCGACGTGGTTAAAAATGTTCAAATACTTTTACTGAGAAACACTGATATAAAAGACACAACTTACACGATGAAGGTTTTAACCATTTTTGGCAACTCAATAGTTTTGTAGGATACGCGTCCGGCAATATTCGTGGCGCCCACAGCGGAAGCTCAGGCGCGACTCTTTAAACAATCACACCCCGCGCTCTACAGAGAGGGAAGTTTGGACTCCAAGCCGGGCAGCGATACTACAGTAGGCTTACAAACAAGCTCGTAAAACTCTGAACCTAGATTCCGCGAAAACGCTCCACACAGACAACGTACTAGAGCAGCAATTGTTACACTTAAGTATGTACTGTAATGGAGTGAAAGGTTATCAAAATCGGTCACCGGTTGGGTGTTTACTTCACTTGTAAGACCATCGGCCTACTGGGCAAAATCGACTTACTCCTTGTAAGTGTGCGTCATGTACTTGCGCGTTAATCCGCAGGCAACCACGTCGCGAATCTGTCAGTGACGTGAGTAGACTGCAGACTGGGCTTGCGCAGGAACAAGTGACTCTGGAATATTACAATAATGAATTTTTTGAGCTTTTCTATCTCCTTAATCTTTATTTTGTTGTTTGTTTCGTCGCACACTGCAGTAGGGTCTGGTATTTTCGCTACAAGTGCTCTGCCACATCAGAGACCAAAGACCTGCTTGTTAGGAAGGCGGTCAGCACTGAAACAAACGGTTTTAGGTCATTCCGGGTTTCTTCGACTCCAGTTTAACCTGACTGTTAAAACCGCTCGTTATATTGGAAATTAGAGATTTTCGGTATTTGATTGCTATTATTTCCAGTAATAAACCTAGATGTCGAAGAAAGACTGCAAAGTCTAATTGAGATGAAGGAGAATGAGCTCTTGATTGCTATGGGATTGAGGCTGTGGCAGAAACTGGTCTCATTGTCTCCAGAGAAAATGGCGACGGTAAAGAAGGCGGGAGCAACGATGGCGAGAGTGAAAGGTCACCAGTGGATGACTTTCATATATCGTCATTTTTAGATGCCATCAGTCATTCATCCTGAAGGAAACATAAATTAAGGTTCGATTATTATCCCCAGTTTATAGCAAGAATGAAATCCTCGGACTGAAAGGGTGTAAGTCACGGATGTAGTCTTTTGCCACTAATGTTCGATCTGTACATCTAAGAAGTAATGACGGGAATAAAAGAAAGGTTCATGAGTGGAATTTAAATTCAAACCGAAAGGATATCAGTGATAAGATTCGCTTGTGACATTGCTATCCTTAGTGAAAGTGAAGAAGAATTACAGTATTTGCTGAATGGAATGAACTCCGAAATAAATACAGAATATGTACTGAGTAAATCGAATTAAAGCGAAATAAATGAGAACCAGCAGACAGAGAACAGCGAGGAACTTAACATCAGGATTGATGATGGCGAAGTAGATGAAGTTAAGGAATTCTGCTATCCAGGCAGCAAAATAGTCCATGACAGATGTAGCAAGTAGGACATCAAAAGCAGTCTAGCTTTCGCAGAAAGGGCATTCCTGGGCAAGAGAAGTCCGCTAGTATCAAACATAGTCCTTAATTTGAGGAAGAAATTTCTGAGAATTCTGTTTGGGGCACAGCACTATGTGGTAGTGAAACACCGACTGTGGGAAAGCAGGAGCAGAAGAGAACCGAAGTATTTTAGTTGTAGTGTTACAGAAGAATGTTGAGAATTAGATGGACTGCTAAGGTAAGGAACGAGGAGGTTCTCCGCAGAATCGATGCAGTAAGCAATATATGGAAGACACTGACAAGGAGATGGGACAGGATTGTAGGACATATGTTAAGACATTAGGCAATAACTTTCATGGTGCCAGAGGGAACTATAGAGGGCAAAAGTTATAGAGGAAGGCAGGGGTTGGAATACATCCAGCAAATAATTGAGGACGTAGGTTGCAAGTGCTACTCTGAAATGAAGAGGTTGCCATAGGAGAGGAATTCCTGGCGGGCTGCATCAAACCAGTCAGAAGACCGATGACTCAAAAAAGAAAAGCGCGTCAAGAAAACTATGGGTACACCGATCAAGTTTACCTTCGCTTCCAAGGAACAGTGTGGATTTTTTCTCTTTTTATGGTATCGTAAATTTGTTGTATTTCCTCCTGTCTTCAGTCTTTTAAAGCAAATGGAGCATTGTACGTCATTGCAGACGCACATCGCAAAATACATTCAAACTAAGGATAGTGCCTTCCATTATACAGCCGATGTCCCAGGATGATAGCGAAAAACTACCGTGTAGACCACACGGGGCCATGTCCTGCACTCTACACGTACACGTGTTCATCTAATATGCCACGTCAGTGGGTAGAGTATCGTTTTACCAATTCGGTTGTGTCTTGTGTTTGTTTCTGGTTTCTAACTGTTTGCGTTGTTATTAAAATAGCGTACATCGCTTTCCCACTTTCCATAACATGCTAATATTTCAAAGCAATGGAAATTTTGCGAATAAACATAACTCGTTTTCTGAATAAGTTTCATTTAAAAACCAAAAATTTAAGCACTGCTGCTATTGGAAGTTAATAGGCTGCTTTTTTTCTCCGTTATTAGTAAAAGATGAATAAAGGCTTGTTATAACCGAGACCGAAGAGGTACCGAAAAACATCCGGTTACTCAGAACAAAAATATCGGTATTGGTCTTAATTGGTCGGTTTTGGCCATCCCTACCTATTAACAAGAATGTAGCAGAACGCATGTTTCTCAGTACCGGTACCAGAGCGAGACAAAGGCTACGTTCTGCATAAACAAGAATGTAGATAGAGAACTTTTTTCAATGCAACTTGTTTTTATAATGAAAAAGCGGAACTGTGTAACGAGAAAGACTACTTTGGATGTTATATGCCACCTGAAAAAAATTTAAAAAAATACTAAGGATAAAGTAAAAAGACGCTGTTTACTGCCTGTTAAATATTGTTTGACGTGTTTGTAAGTATATGTATATTTCCTGGAGCAGGTGAATATAGATATTTTTCAATGACTGGGCGATTTGTTTCCCATTCGTATAAAATTTTATAGATTTCGGAGAATTTACCATATGATTTTTGTCCACTATGAACTTCGTTTTGGTCAAAAGTAAGCTCTAATATCTTTGTTTGTCTCTATAGTCTGGTACTAGATTTCTATTCTTTCGTACGAAGGGTGTAACGTTAAAAAAAATCAGAAGAACGACCACGGTGGATTACAATTAAAACGTTCGCCTGCCTATCTGTTACACGGTGGCTTTAATAAAGTGACCTACCCACCTGGAAGAAATGCCAGGTCGTATTAATAGGCCGCGCGGTCTGGGGTGCCTAGTCATGGTCCGTGCGGCTCCCCTCCTCAGAGGTTCGAGTCCTCCCCTGGGCATGCGTGTGTGTGTCATCCTTAGCACAAGTTAGTTTAAGTTCGATTAAGTAGTGCGTAAGCTTAGGCACCGATGACCTCAGCAGTTTGGTCCAACAAGATCTTACCACAAATTTCCAATTTTTTTCCTATTAAAACTACAGTTTAAGAGGATACGTCTTTTCACTTTCTTAGCGTCACTGACTTTGGTTTGCTTACCTCGCGTCTTCTACAGTTGCCTCGTAGGTTTGGTGCGGATTCGCTCATTCTCCATTCTAGGATTCGACGTGCAAACAACAAACTGTGTGAAACGGCAGCTGCAGTGTGCGAAAAAGTCCAGTGCTACGAAATAAAGTTATCAAAGCATAGGGTGCCACTATATTTTTATTCATAAACATTTGGTGGTGATCAAAAAACGCAAGTTATGTTCATTCATCAAATCAAATTCTCTGGAAGCTGTGTTCAGAGCACCACAACAACACACAATCTAAAGATTCACTATATTACGATATACTGAAAACTTCGGACGGCCGTTCACCAAGACACTGTTCAACACGACAAATAATTTTCGTTAACTTGTTACAATATACTGTTCAAAACGCGTGCTACATTTGTTCATACATATAAAGCTTCTTGTGATTTGTTATAGACAAATGTTTTCCGAGGCACTGTTGCGACAAATAACTATCGGCATCGTCTTCCACCTGACCATCCCGACACGTGTTGAGTTACAGTAACAGTATGGCGTCTCATTCCTTGTGTACTTTCTGACTGGCCATAGTCTTTCACCAATAAAGACTAAGTTAAAGGGTTCTTTTCATTGACGCTTTTACTCTAGTTAATGACTTTATGAGATTATTATTAACCTTTTCTCAGTGCAACTAATGTTGACGACATGCCTCGAGGAGCATAATAGTGTGATTCTCGGTTGTCTATACGGTACTCCAACACGATACAGTCACCGCTTCACCGCTAGCACGAACGTTCCCCCATTCGGAAACTGCCGCACAACTCAATGCACGGTACTTTCTCCCTGCCTTGCTGCTACTGACTGTTGTTGCCCGACTGCTGGCAAGTAGAAACAAAATAAAAATGTAACGTGTTCAAAAATTTTGCCATAAATGCCACAAGGTTTGTGTCTCATTGTTGCCGGCCGGAGTGGCCGAGCGGTTCTAGGCGCTACAGTCTGGAGCCGCGCGACCGCTACGGTCGCAGGTTCGAATCCTGTCTCGGGCATGGATGTGTCTGATGCCCTTAGGTTAGTTAGGTTTAAATAGTTCTAAGTTCTAGGGGACTTATGACCTCAGAAGTTAAGACCCATAGTGCTCAGAGCCATTTCAACAATTTGTCTCATTGTTACGCTCTACTTTTAGGTGCCAAACTGCGTAATAGACAGCTCTCACAGCGCATGAAAGTCAGGCGCTGACGAGTAAACGGAAACGACCACTAGTGATAGATGAAACATTCGAGTCAAGAAAGTCTGTCGTGTAAAAGGGGTTAAGAACTGCAGACCACCAATGGCCGAGCCACTAACTTTGATGTCGCTGAGTGGCGATCTGAGTCGGCGGCAGTCGCGCTGTGCTTTTGTGGGTGACCGGCGACAGCAGGGGATGAGGAGGGGGCGCGCACACAGCCATACCGCCCTAGGCCTCGCCTTTGCCCGGCAGGACACTACAATAGCGGACGCGGATTCATTGAGTCCGCCGCGCTGGGGGTCTGGATCTCCGCTATCTCTCGCGAAATTAGTAGCGTCAGCGAGAGGCACGGCCAGACCACATAGCACAATGCAGCAGCAGCTGACTCACAGAGCCGTAATTGCAATGGCAGAGAAATGTCACGCTGAACACACCAGATATATTGTGTAAGAGAGGTCATCGGCCGCACAAAGGTAGTTAATTTATAGTACCGTGTTTTACGGACAGCAAGATCCTACGGTCTATAAGATGCACCTTAATTTTCAAGTATCTTTTTAAAATAATATTTTTAGCATTTATATATTGAATTGCAAAATCAGACTAAGAAGGATTCTTAATTTGTAAAACCGAACTGAACTCTAAAATCCCTGATAATCGTCATCTGAACTTTCCTCTTCTACTTCTTCTTCTTCTTCTTCTTCCACCTAATCGTCGTTATAGTTGTCCTCTTCATATACAGGGTGGTTCATTAATAGTGACCGGGCCAAATATGTCACGAAATAAGCGTCAAACGAAAAAACTAAAAAGAACGAAACTCGTCTAGCTTGAAGGGGGAAAACAGATGGCGCTTTGGTTAGCCCGCTAGATGGCGCTGCCATAGGTCAAACGGATATCAACTGCGTCTTTTAAAAATAGGGACCGCCATTTTTATTACATATTCGTGTAGTACGTAAAGAAATATGAATGTTTTACTTGGTCCACTTTTTTCGCTTTGTGATAGATGGCGCTGTAATAGTCACAAACTTACAAGTACGTGGTATCACGTAACATTCCGCCAGTGTGGACGGTATTTGCTTCGTGATACATTCCCCTTGTTAAAATGGACCGTTTACCAATTGCGGAAAAGGGCGATATCGTGTTGATGTATGGCTATTGTGATCAAAATGCCCAACGGGCTTGTGCTATGTATGCTGCTCGGTATACTGGATGACATCATTCAAGTCTCCGGACCGTTCGCGGGATAGTTACGTTATTTAAGGAAACATGAAGTGTTCAGCCACATGTGAAACGTCAACCACGACCTGCAACAAATGATGATGCCCGAGTAGGTGTTTTACCTGCTGTCGCGGCTCATCCGCACATCAGTAGCAGACAAATTACGCGAGAATCGTGAATCACAAAAACGTCGATGTTGAGAATGCTACATCAACACCGATTGCACCCATACCATATTTCTATGCACCAGGAATTGCATGGCGACGACTTTGAACGTCGTGTATAGTTCTGCCACTGGGCACAAGAGAAATTACGGGACGATGACAGATTTTTTGCACGCGTTCTATTTAGCGACGAAGCGTCATTCACCAACAGCGGTAAAGTAAACCGGCATAATATGCACTATTGGGCAACTGAAAATCCACAATGGCTGTGACAAGTGGAAGATCAGCGACCTTGGCGGGATAATGTATGGTGCGGCATTATGGGAGGAAGGATAATTTGCCCCCCATTTTATCGATGGCCATCTAAATGGTGCAATGTATGCTGATTTCCTACGTAATATTCTACCGATGTTACTACAAGTTGTTTCACTGCATGACAGAATGGCGATGTACTTTCAACATGATGGATGTCCGGCACATAGCTCGCGTGCGGTTGAAGCGGTATTGAATAGCATATTTCATGACAGGTGGATTAGTCGTCGAAGCACGTTCACCGAATCTGACGTCCCCGGATTTCTTTCTGTGGGGAAAGTTGAAGGATATTTGCTATCGTGATCGACCGACAACGTCTGACAACATGCGTCAGCGCATTGTCAATGCAAGTGCGAACATTACAGAAGGCGAACTATTCGCTGTTGAGAGGAATATCGTTACACGTATTGCCAAACACATTGAAGTTGACGGACATCATTTTGACCAGTTATTGCATTAATGTGGTATTTACAGGTAATCACGCTGTAACAGCACGCGTTCTCAGAAATAATAAGTTCACAAAGGTACATGTATCACATTGGAACAACCGAAATAAAATGTTCAAACGTACCTACGCTCTGAATTTTAATTTAAGAGATCTACCTGTTACCAACTGTTTGTCTAAAATTGTGAGCCATATATTTGTGACTATTACAGCGCCATCTATCAGAAAGCGAAAAAAGTGGTCCAACTAAAACATTCATATTTCTTTACGTACTACACGAATGTGTAATAAAAAATGGGGCTTCCTATTTTAAAAACGGAGCTGATATCCGTTTTACCTATGGTAGCGCCATCTAGCGGACCAATCATAGTGCCATCGGGTTTCCCCCTTCAAGCTAGACAAGTTTCGTTCTTTGTAGTTTTTTCGTTTGATGCTTGTTTCGTGAGGTATTTTGCCCGGTTACGATCAATGGACCACCCTGTATAAGATGGTCTTCACTGCCATCGAGAACATTACTTAGCCGGCACTTCTTGAAAGACTTGACAAATGATTACTAAACTGAGCTAGCGCAAGAAGAGAAGAACTCTTCTTCAATAAAGCTTCTTTCCTTGTCTCCCACAGTCTGTTAATCCGTAATTTGATGTCGTCCATTCAACCCTTGGCATTTACGTGAGCACCAACACCTGGTGGTATTTCAGAAACTTTTGGCATTGTTTTGCGCTTGAAAAAAAGCGCTGGATTAAGTTTAATGCAGTTAGCGCAACATGAGAGGACAACAGTGTAATGCATTTCTTCACGTCCACTTGCTTTTACAGTTAGATGGTTCCAATGGCTCTGTGCACTATGTGACTTAACATCGGAGGTCATCAGTCCCCTAGAACTCACAACTACTTAAACCTAACTAACCTGAGGACATCACACACATCCATGCCCGAGGCAGGATTCGAACCTGCGACCATAGCGGTCACGCGGTTCCAGACCGAAGCGCCTAGAACCGCTAAGGCACACCGGCCGGCTTATAGTTAGAGTTCGAGCACCTTTCATGGTAACAGTTCTGTTACTTGGCACATCGAATATCAGGAGAGTTTCGTCCATATTCGAAATTTGGGTTAGTACAAAACTGATTTTCTTTTGATGTTGGATAATAAACCGATGGAAAGATATTATTTTCTATCCCTTCTCTCGTGGCCTTTTCTGAGATATTTTGGTTTTGTTTCGTTGTTAAGTCCACGACGCTTCATAAACTTGTAGCACCAACCAACTCTACCATTAAAGTATGTAGCGCTAGCTTACGAGCATCTATTTGAATCATTTTTCTATGAATTCCAATGCCATTTCGACAGTTGTCCTTAAATCCATTTCGACACGTCATTTTCTAGTTTTGGTCATTTGCATTCAGTCCTCTATTTGCGCATCTAGTGTTCCTTATCTTTTTTCTATTCGTTACTAGCCCACCAAACGCGATTTTTATTTTTCATTTTATTTTATTTCATTTTTTTAATACCTGTTGTTGGAGGGCCCGCTCAGTTGCTCTGTTTCAGTGCTCTTCTGCATGTATTATTAATTTCAATTTATAGCCTATTTTATTTAATTTTATTCTGTTTTTTATACCTGTTGTTGGAGGGTCACTAAACTGCTCCCTTTCAATGCTCTTCTTCATATATTATTAATTTCAATTTATAGCCCGCATTATATGAATACGTTTCATTTTTATTCCATTAAGAAACTTAGCTACCAACAAAAATGTTGTACTGTTACAGATAAGACTACTCACCTTCAGTTCAAGTCCACTGTCCCCTTAAACTGCAATGACGCATCGTAGGTTGGACGGTGTTCTGGATTTGTGATGGCGGAGGGAGAGGGATACAGTGTTAGTATGTGCATGGGGGCTTAATTATTTTATGAATGCATATATTTTTATTTTATTTTTAGTAGCTGACTGTCCGATTACGCAGTCTCGTTACCGGTTGGCCCTGACCAGCATTAGTACGCAATCTGACTGCATAGAATAACAACAAAGAACGAAAGAAAACTTCCGTTAACACAATTAATTAATTAAGTCCCCAGCAACTATGAAAGCTACGAAACAACAAGGCATAAGTGTCACTGTTCTGTGTGTGGAAGTGTGATTCAACGTACACATCTGGCACGGTTCCTCCTCAACAAGACCAGATATTTTAAACACCATTTATACTGAAGTAATTAAAAAAGACAGAAATACTATAATTGCACATAGAAACCAGAAATACAGTCTAATACAAGAACACGAGCCAGATGCGTTGTTGACTGAACCTGTGACCAAGAGACATTATTGTTTAAGACATTGAAATAATATAAAAAGGAATTTTTTAACTTTATATATATTGACGAAAAGCACACTCTGATCATTACAGCATCCCCAATCCAACAATATCTAGTGTCTAACCCATCAAAACAATATGACAATATCTGAACAAGCACTCTCCATGGGAACTTCTCAACAACGACTCACCACTGCCACATCTCAACAAGCACTGCCTACTGCTACTTCTCAATAAGCACTGTTCACTACCACATCTCAACAAGCACTGCCAGTGGAGGCGGCTGAATAATACTCTTTGGCGCAATCTCTGGCGCTGTGGCTCAGTGTAACCACCTTTCATATGCTTGTGAATCCCCGCAGCTCATGCTCGTCGCATCGGTGCACTGCTGCTGCCAGTTGAATACAATATTGCAAGATAGATAGGTTTCCCGAGGCATGAAGGCAGCCTGCAAATAATTGGCATAAAGTCTACTATATGGATGTGCATGTAAGTGATTTGAGCTTCAGCGAAATCAGACAAAGTGTATAGGAGTAGCTACATCCACATTCTATGTAAAAGCAATAACTATGCAGTGGATGTCTCTCTCGGAAGTAGCATCCGAGTGGTGGTTGTTTGTGAAAAGAATGCGCAAAAAAAGAAAAAAACTAGTGCTATTCGCATTTGTCGGGATCCAAAGGCTGTCATGCAGTAAGGAATTGATGGGTTCAGAAGGGTCTTAGCAAAATGGAAGATCTTAACGGGCTCAAGTAGACTGCGCTATGACTGACACAGCAGAACGCGGGCGGGTGGTATCGTGCAGTAACATCACTTTACGCAGAATTCCTGGTAGTTGTCCTTGGATTGTGTTTGCAAGACGTCTCACTTGTTCACAATATATGTCAGCAGTGATGGTCACATCCCTGAGAAGCAATTCGTAGTACACCACACCGTCGCTGTTACCAACATTAACTTTTCTGGATGCACGCAGATCTTTGTACAGGGAGTTACTGTTTTCTTTTGGCTCAGCCTTTCTTGTCTTTTGCTTATGTCAGCATAAAGACACTATTTATCGTCACCAGTAACGATACGGGATGGGAATGGTTGGTGTCGTTCACGCACGAGCCAGTTGATGAAGAGCAAGCAATGATGAACATATGGCCGACCTGCTGATTTGTGTGATTTTGGCTTAGAGCATGCGGTACGCATACACCCGATTTTGAAACTTTCCCATCGTATGCAAATGTCGCACGATGATGGAATGATCACAGCTCATAACATTTGCCAGTTCTCGAGTACACTGACGTGTGTCATTGTGGGTTAATGAGTTTAAACAATCTTCATCAAAACCGGGAGGTCTTCCTGAGCGTGGAGAGTCGTTAATGTCAAAACGATCCTCATTAAAACTAGAAAATCATTTTATTGCTGTGACCTGTCCCATCACATTGTCTCCATACACGGTGCAAATGTTTCTGATTGCCTCCTCTGCTGTCACCCCACTATGAAACTCAAACAGAAGAATACGTTTCAAATGTTCCGGTTTCTCCTCTTGGCCCTCCATTTTCTAGCATCCACAGCTCCACCCACTACCAGAAAATGACAAAATGACAATACGTAAACTTAAATAGGAACAATGAACTACAAATAAAAATTACACTCGATAAATAAACCCATAGCAACCCGAATACCAACATACAAAACAGAAATGCTACCAGCTTATGCACCAAGCTAATACATTTATGTGCTAGTACCAGAGTAAGGGTTCACAGTTGGAACGAATAACATCGTATGTCCATGTCGAAGAAATAATCCACAAGGATGGAAAATTAGGGTCAAATACGTTCAAATGTATGAGATGCGTTTGATTTAATATGCATAGCACAGGAAAATCGTGACGCATAATTGAAGGAAGCCTTTTGTATAAAGCTTATGAATATTTGGCCGAATGTGTGATATCTGTATCGGGATTTAGGAACAGAATATATTGTATGTGTACAGGGAAAAGCCACCTTTATGGTAAAGCGATTGTACAGTTTTATTGCTATCATTATATGCATGCAAAACCATGTGAATAACTATATGTTTGCAGAAGTCGTCGATTAACCGCCTAAAAAATTACTAACGCAGTTCAAATGGAAGCTTTTCACCGCGGAATATGGGTATATCCTGCATAGTTAACCACTTTAACGTAAATTTTCTGACTCAGTGTACCAATAATTGGTGTAAATTACTGAAATACACTCTCTTCTCCCATTTTAATGTGTTAAGATCGGATTTTTCATTACTGCTGTGCAGATATCCGTTTGTATTGTTGTGGAGCATATAACTAGCGCGTACCAATCAATATCGAAATGCAAGCGGTGGGCAATTGAAAGTGCACTCTCAATGCATCTCCGCCCCCCTCCCCCTTCTCTCTCTCTCTCTCTCTTAAAATTACACATGTTAGCACTTCATGAGATACTTCAGAAAGATTTGGGATTCACCTCAGGGCAATAATACAAACTATCTGAAACGTTTCTTCTCATACTGGGTGTAATACTGGAGCAAATTTCAGTACTTTTCAGGCACCCAACGTTTCATTCTTCTTTGACTTTACGTGTTAGCTACATTGGCCTCGGATAACAGGAAATATACCACAGAAACCCCGACAATCGCCCACGCAGAAATTCTAAGCATAATGCAAGGGCGTGAAAACAACTCACACAGGTATGCAAGCTGTCATGTTTCCACGCGATATCTGTGACTTGGACAGGAGAGTATTTGGGAACGGAAAGACTGTAATGCATTTCATGAGCAACTGAGAGATGCAGTTATTAGGTTAGTTAGTTACTTAAATGTTCCATAAAGCATTTGAAAGAGTCAGTGTAAAAGATATGCTCACATGATTAGTGTTAACATTAATGAAAAAATTACCATTTTATTCCTGTTCATCCTATTACAATTTTTTTTCCTGTCTACCACTTTTCAAGTAGAAATTTGTCAACAAAACAGAAGGAGGTGACCAGGAGATTTCAGATTAAAAGCTGCTTCGTTTCCTGTTAGGCATTTTATATTATTCGGCAAATGAGCAAAAATATTTATTGAAGCGTATTGAATTCCCCTCTTAGCTATTGACTGCCTTAACAATCGGTGATAAAAGTCGTTTTCCCCTCTAATGTAGTAGATATGTACGTTACAGTTGTTCTCAAATTGTGATGGACTGTGATTACATTGACTAGAAAAAAATATGTATTGTAACGGCGCAGTTAAAATGCCTAGCTCCTTGAAGAGATACTTACATGACGTACGCGGGTGAACACCACATACTTCTATTGCTCTTTTTGCTCGCTTTTGTGCAATCAGCACTTTCTTTCTGAGTGTTCATTCACTCAGAAAAATATTCCGTAAGATATTATTGAGTGGAAATATGCAAAACGTGACAGAGGGCTGATACATTTGTTTCCAAGATTAGCAAATATGCGGAGAGAAAAGTAGTTGAACTCTACTATTAATCTCAGTAATAAATGGAAATGTCGTGTGGCTAGGGCCTCCCGTCGGGTAGACCTTTCGCCTGGTGCAGGTCTTTCGATTTGACGCCACTTCGGCGACCTGCGCGTCGATGGGGATGAAATGATGATGATTAGGACAACACAACACTCAGTCCCTGAGCGAAGAAAATCTCCGACCCAGCCTGGAATCGAACCCGGGCCCTTCGGATTGACAGTCTGTCACGCTGACCACTTTTATTTATTTATTTATTTTCAATAAGGATCACTCTGTTAAAAGGAACATATAGACCATTTCATCGTATAGTACGTGCATTACATAGTGAGTGGTGAGAGAAGCGTGAGGTTCATCATCAGCTGTCAAATGTGCACACCGACTGCACCCGGCACATTCCAACTGCGTGGGGGGTCAAGGAAGACTGCCTGAAGATAATTGGCAAAGGTTTTCCGATAGTGTGACCATCTATGAACCTCACTGTGGGCTTGCTGCAAGAAATACCAAAAGTCAAGTCGCGACTTGGCAGTATCCCCATAGAGGTACGCGATCGTCCAACCTTTGATCCAGATGATCGACTGTGATTTAGTCGCCGGAAAGTAGTCACTCTCCGGATGTAAGAAGGAAGCAGGTGTAATATGTTGCGGGGTCACACGGAGGTAGGAGCCAGACGTCCTCCACCACGATACAAGTTAAGCGGTGATGGTCGTCATCCACTTGGTGACATTTCGGGCATAGTGGAGTGTCCACTAGTCCAATTGCATGGAGCCGTTGGTGGGTGTTGAACTTGCCACAGGCGACAGAGAACCACAGTGCCCGAACGAAGGTAGGAAAGAATTTTTGGTGCACATGTCTCCAAATCTTCGGCCAATGCAACCTGGGGTATTTCAGTTCAATGACATTACAACTTATCCGTCGTAGCAGCCAAACATAAAAATCTTTCGCGCATGGCGGTCTCGTGCGCGGAAGCTCGTCTCTGATATAACTAAGTTCCACGATAAATGTTGAGACATGCGCAAAATGTGGCGTAATGTTGCCCACCGCCACCGGAGGTGTGAGGGACGCTGGAACCAGGAGATCCAGTAGGCGGGATGTAAGGGAATCACGCCCGCTACGCCATTGCTTATACATTATGGCTAGAAGAAGCGCCGTCGCACGGCAGTGAACATTCGTAAGTCCGAGTCCCCCCTTGTCCGTAGGGAGAGTGAGCGTTTCGTTTCGCACCTTGAGGGGCGATCCAATCATCACGAAATAGCCTAGTGCTGATTGAAGTCGACGTCCGAGCGTGAGTGGTAGGGGCAGGATCTGCGAAATATGCACCATTCGAGAAACCACATAAGTGTTCAGGTACTCGACTCGCTGCAAAGGATCAAGGCGCCGTAGGAGATGTTGTCGGACCATGGTACGTGTTGTCTGTAAAATACGCCGGTAGTTAACTGCTGCAGTATGTTTTACAGATGAGGTAAAGTCTATGCCGAGATAGCGGAATCGTTGCACATAAGGAAACGGACTGATTTCTTCCGGCGTAAGGCCCCTTCCCACCGGCATTGCTGCCGATTTGTTCATATTCACTGCACTACCCGCGATCACACTGTGGTCCAACAACAGTTCAAGGACCGTCTTCACCTCTTCCGCAGAACGAACGAACAGCAGGAGGTCGTCCGCATGGGCACGACATTTGAAGGTGTAGCCCCGTAGTTCCATCCCAGAAAGAGAATTGGTGAGCCTCCCAATTAATGGTTCCAACGCTATCGCGAACAGCAGCATCGAAAGAGGACAGCCCTGGCGAATGGATCGTCGAATTTGAATGGGCCCTGCTATACGCCCATTAACCTGTACCAAGGATTGTACGCCCCCGTAAATCCTTCTAATGAGACCAGTAAAACGGTCTGGAAAACCCATTTGTTCCAGTACAGCATACAGATAGTTGTGGCGCACCTTATCAAAAGCACTGCCAAAATCAACCGCCACCATCGCCGCTTTAAGCCGGCACTCCTCCGCCAGCGCTATCACATCACGGCATTCGCCAGTAGCTGTTTGCACATTCACCGATCCACCCGGTGTCGTCTGTTCCGGAGAGAGAACGCTACGAATTAACATACGACATCGGGACGCTAGCAACCGTTCAAAGATCTTATAGTCGGCATTAAGCAGGGTGATGGGGCGATAATGTGTGACCGTAATTCCTGGCTACGGTTTATGTACTGGCATCAGGAGGCCTTCCATAAAAGCCGGTGGAATAGGCGCATCGGAATTTAACATCTCGTTGTACATTTCCGTCCATCGCGGTGTCATTTCGTTGCGAAATTCGCGATAGAATTCAGCAGGAAGCCCATCAATGCCTGGGGACCGATTCAACGCACCTTGTGCGATCGCATCATGTACTTCCTCACAGCTAATGGCTTCCAGTAAGGTTCCCGCGGCTTCCACCGTCAGTGTACGGGAGACGGACGTGGCTATACGGTCGAGGTCATCGAAAGAGACTGCTTCTTCCCGATAGATGTGTTGGTAATGGTCGACGAATGCAGAGACAATGTCTGCTTGACGCGTCACTCTTCGGTCTTCGCTGGTGATTAACTCCCGTACCAAAACGCGTCGTCGGTGCTTTCGTTCATTCACGACGTGGTGCATGGAAGGAATCTCGTGCCTTATCGTATCGTGACATCTGGCGCGCACCATGGTTCCCTCAAGATGTTTCCGAGCTAAAGCCACTAGTTTAGCTTTTATCCTTTTGCGTTCGATCCAGATGTCCTGTCCCGGCGGGCCATCATCCAGGTCGCGCAGTGCTGCAAAATAAAAGTCGGTCGTACGGCGGCGCCATTCTGCCATTTCCCTGCTATATGAGATGAACGTACGGCGAAGCGCCGGTTTAGCACAAGTCAGCCACCAATCAAGCTTCGTCGCATACCTTCCAACCCCTCGCTCACACATCGTCCATGTCTCAAGGATCCGTTGATGGCATTCAGGATCATGTAGATGTTGAATGTTTAGTTTCCACGGGGCCTTACTGTTCCACACCTCTCTACGGGGAAGAAGCACCGTACAGATGTAAGCGCTGTGATCGGAAAATGCCAATGGCCAGCGTTCCGCGTCCTGGACATCATTGGCATGAGCCCGTGAGATATAAATGCGATCTAATCTGCTCGCCGAATGACTTGTCACATAGGTGTATCCCGGTGCAGCTCCATGTCGTAATTCCCACGTGTCACTAAGTACAAGGTCGTTGACAACGATTCGCAACTCCTGGCTGATGTTGCTTGCGGCCATTGGCCTTTCTGGCTGAGAACACAGTTGAAATCTCCACCAATTATTACACATTCAGAACGTCCATGGAATAGTGGAGCAATGTCTTCTGCATAAAATCGCGCCCTTTCCCGCCGCCGATTGTTTCCCGACGGTGCATAAAGATTTATGATGCGTGTCCCAAACGTCGTGAAAGCCATTCCCCTGGCCGACGGAAGATAACACACGTTTTCCACTGGGAAGCCATCTCGCACGTATACTGCCACCCCACTCCCATTGTGATCTCCATGTGACGAATAGGATTGGTAGCCTGCGATGTATGGGAGTGCAGCTATGTGGACTTCCTGCAGCAAAGCAATATCCACATCAGATGCCCAAACCGTTTCCTTCAATAGGTGTATTTTGGCCGGTGAACGCACGTCATTGATATTTAATGTCGCAATACGGTTCGCATGGCGTGGAATCCCACTCTGTCGAGGCGCAACAACATCTCCCTGCACCGGCACCGGGGGATGAGTTAGAAGACGTTCTCTCGTCCCTCTCCCTTCACCTTCAGCAATTATTAGGCCGTCTTCGTGAGTGCCGGCTGCCTCTGTATGACGTCCGGCGCCTCCTCAATATCCTCATACAACATCATTTCAGGCTGTGATATATTCGTGTCCATAGCCACAGCATCTGCGTCTGGAGAGCCAACTGGCTGTGATTTCTCTTCAGCATCACCACGTCCCGGTACCGTCAATGTGACAGACCGCTGTGGGTCGGATCAAACAGTTCCCAGTTCGTAGAGGCTGTTGTGTCGTCTTGGTCCACAGGCACATCGTCGTCGGGGCAAGGGGAGTCATCCCGAGGAGATGTCGTGCGACGCCGCCGTTTCCTCCTTTTCGGGGAACGCTGTTTGCGTGATCTTCCGTCCGTGTCCTCAGATTGCAGGGAATCACGGCTGCCCGACAGAAAAGCATCCGTAGGAACTGGAAGTGTTTCGAGTCCCATCGTTGAACTTGGCGGGAGTTCGGTCGAAACTAATGATGTCGTCTCAGAGTGCGTTTCAGACGGAACAGCATCCGTAGTGGCTGGAACTGCTTCTTGTACTATCGGTGTGCTGGGTGGGAGTTCGGTCTCATCTGATGTTGTCGCCGTAGATTGTATGCTCGACAGAGCAGCATGCTCTATCATCCCGACGTCTGCGACAAGGTTTCGGAGAGTGCCATCTTGATCTTCCACCGAGGCTGTGTCATTTCGGTCATCAGCGGACGCAGTGAGGGCTTTGGCATAGGTGATCGGTAGTACTGTCATCGCCGGCGACGGCTCCCGCACATCTGAAGGCAGTTGCGTAATCCGCCGTTGCATACAGTTCGACCTGTGGTGTCCCTCCTGGCCTTTGCAGAAATTGAATCGTAATGTAGTTTTCCTGTACTTGTTCGCCATGATCGGTGTTACTAGCCCACGTGCAGACTAAGTCCACAAGTAAACAAACACTCGCACACGCCGCACAGGCGGAAGTATCGGACCTCCGCTTCGCACGGCCGCTAGCGCCGAACTGACCACTCAGCTACCGGGGCGGACATTAATCTCAGTGATATATTTCTTTCAGATGAAGTTTACATTAATATGTACTACCCTATTTAATATGAACTACCCTATTTAGTGACACCCGCTTACGTGCTACATCCATTCTTCGTTTGACTATTTGCTGTATAGAACTGAATGTAGTGCGTTTTTGTTTTTCAAAATTTAGGGAGAGTCAGTTTTCAGAGAATCCTGTAATAATTCTATGTGAAATATCACTTACCAAATCTAATGTTGTTTTACTGTAATGGGATCTACTATAACACTGGTGCCGCCTGCAAAAAGTTCTAAATTTGCTTGCTGGATGTTAAGTGACAGATCATTCAGATATATAAGGAATAGAAGTGCACTGAAAACTGAACGCTGTGGGGCCCCCTTTTTGTGATTTTGTCCCACTCACTACAATTATCTACCTTGCAGATATTGTATGAATTATTCATCACAACATTCCTCATTGTTTTTGTCAAGTATGATACAAACCAGGTATGTGTAAAGCCATCAAAACGATAAAACTTTACTTTTTCTAAGGGAGTAGCAAGATCTACACATTTGAAGGCCTTGGAGAAATCACAAAAAATATCAACTGGCGATATATTATTATTTAAGGCTTATACTATTTAATGCCAGAATGTATGAATAGTGTTGTTAGTCGAGCAAACTTTCTGGAATCCAAGCTGTGGTATGCCAAATAAATTGTTTCCAATGAAGCGTACGACTACTCTTGAGTATATTACTTTTTCGAATATTTTGGAAAAAAGATAACAGTTACTAAACTTGTCACTTTTCTTATTAAGTGGTTTAATAATTACATGTATAGCCTGCCTGGAAGAATTCCGTGTTTCAATGATGCTTCACGTATGTCACTAAGAACATTACTTATTAAATTGGAACAAGCTCATATTAAGCCCCGAACTTATAAGATTTATTGATCAGTATCAGTTAGCCAGAAGCGCACAGGGTGTTTTATGACTTAAGAGCTAACCTGGAGCGCACGCTCGGTACTCACACGTAGTCGATGGTGGAGACGTTGCTCGGCCCGTCAGGCCACACCATGATGCACGCCGTCCGCATCTTGCCGGCGTACCTGCCAACACAATGGGCAACCGACTATATTGACTATATTGCAGTGTTCACCCATATAATGATAATAATACTAATAATAATGAAACTAATAATTAAAGAAAACAAAATACACTACTGGCCATAAAAATTGCTACACCACGAAGATGACGTGTTACAGACGCGAAATTTAACCGACAGGAAGAAGATGCTGTGATATACAAATGATTAGCTTTACAGAGCATTCACACAAGTTTGGCGCCGATGGCGACACCTACAACGTGCTGACATGAGGAAACTTTCCAACCGATTTCTCATACACAAAGAGAAGTTGACCGGTGTTGCCTGGTGAAACGTTGTTGTGATGCCTCGTGGAAGGAGGAGAAATGCGTACCATCAAGTTTCCGACTTTGATAAAGGTCGGATTGTAGGCTATCGCGATTGCGGTTTATCGTATCGTGACATTGCTGCTCGCGTTGGTCGAGATCCAATGACTGTTAGCAGAATATGGAATCGGTTGGTTCAGGAGGGTAATACGGAACGCCATGCTGGATTCCAACGGCCTCGTATCAGTAGCAGTCGAGATGACAGGCATCTTATCCGCATGGCTGTAACGGGTCGTGCAGCAACGTCTCGATCTCTGAGTCAACAGATGGGAACGTTTGAAGACAACAACCATCTGCACTAACACTTCGATGACGTCTGCAGCAGCATGGACTATCAGCTCGGAGACCATGGCTGCGGTTACCCTGCATGGGGGCTTAATTAAATATTATTGAAAATTCTTTTAGTTTTTAGTAGCTGTAAGTCCGATTACGTTGTTTCGTAAACGGTTGGCCCTGACTAGTATTATTACGCTATCTGACTGCATAGAACAACAACAAAGAATGAAATGAAAATTTTCGTTAACACAATTAATTAATTAAGTCCCCAGCAACTATAAAACCTACTAAACCAAAGCACAAGTGTAATTGTTCTGTGTGTGGGAGTGTGACTCAACGTACACATCTGGCACGGTTCTTCTTCAACAAGACAAGAAATTTTAAATACCATTTATACTGAAGTAACTAAAAAATAGAAATACTATAATTGCGTAAGGAAAGCAGAATTACACTCTAATACAAGAACACAAGCCAGATGCTTTGTTGACTGAACCTGTAATGACACATTATTCAGGACATTGAAATAAAGAAAAAAAAAAGAAAAGTAGTTTGTTACCTTAAATTATATTGATGAAAAGTACTCTAAACATTACAATCTCTCCACACCGACTCGCTACTATCACATCTCAACCAGAACTCTCCAATATCACATCTCAGCAAGCACTGCCTACTAGCACATCTCAACAAACACTCTACTACGAGCTCTCCCCAAGAACTGACTACCATGAGTCCTCGACAGGCACTGACTACTACGAGCTCTCGACAGGCACTCCGTGGAGGCGGCTGAATAACACTCTTTGGCGCAATCTCTGGCGCTGTGGCTCAGTGTAGCCACCTTTCAACCCTTGACGCTGCATCACAGACAGGATCACCTGCGATGGTGTACTCAACGACGAACCTGGGTGCACGACTGGCAAAACGTCATTTTTTCGGATGAATCTAGGTTCTGTTTACAGCATCATGATAGTCACATCCGTGTTTGGCGACATCGCGGTGAACGGTCATTGGAAGCGTGTATTCGTCATCGCCATAATGGCGTATCACCCGGCGTGATCGTATGGGATGCCATTGGTTAGACGTCTCGGTCACCTCTTGTTCGCATTGACGGCACTTTGAACAATGAACGTTACATTTCAGATGTGTTACGACCCGTGGCTCTACCCTTCATTCGATCCCTGCGAAACCCTACATTTCAGCAGGATAATGCACGATCGCGTGTTACAGGTCCTGTACGGGACTTTCTGGATACAGAAAATGTTCGTCTGTTGCCCTGGCCAGATCACTCACCAATTGAAAACGTCTCTTCAATGGTGGCAGAGCAACTGGCTCATCACAATACGCCAGTTACTACTCTTGATGAACTGTGGTATCGTGTAGAAGCTGCATGGGCAGCTGTACATGTAGACGTCATCCAAGCTCTGTTTGACTCAATCCCCAGGCGTATCAAGGCCGTTATTACGGCCAGAGGTGGTTGTTTTAGGTACTGATTTCTCAGGATCTATGCACCCAAATTGCTTGAAAATGTAATCACGTTAAAGTTCTAGTATAATATTATTGTCCAATGAATACCCGTTTATCATCTGCATTTCTTCTTGGTGTAGCAATTTTAATGGCCAGTAGTGTACATGTCTAGCAACAACCCGGGACCCAAAATTCTAAAAACTGAATATGGAAAATCCAGAGAGATTATCGGTTCACATATACGGTTACATAATCACAATGAAATTAACGAAGGGCGAAGTTCTATAGAACTCAAGTCAAAAATGACGCTAACACAGTTGAGAGGTACTAAAACTACTAAAACATTAGGAAGACTGTATGGAGCAACTGCAACATGGTCTGCAGCAAGGTCTTCTTATCTGCGTAGGTCGTGAAATCAGTGCTATCTTGACAACTAAAATCATTCAATTATAACGGAATTAAGCAGCAGATGTTGCAAAGCAAAGTAGTCACGTAACGGGATGCACAGAATATGGATCGCGCTACCTCAACTGAAACATTTCCCCGAACTACTATAGTACGCTAATCAGGACCATATGGAGACCGCATATCTTCGCCTACCTCTACATACTTACGCTGCAAGCCACCTTGCGGTGCGTGGCGGATAGTGTACTGTTTCAATACTTGTCATTACTTTCCCTCCCTGTTCCACTGGCAAATAAAGCGAGAGACTTACGACTGTCTACTTGCCTCCGTCTGAGCCCCAATTTCTCATGTACCATATTCGTGGTCCTTACGCGAAATGTATGTTGCCAGCAATAGAATCGTCCTGCAGTCATCTTCAAATGCCGGTTCTCTAAACTTTCTCAGTAGCGTTCTTCGAAAAGAACATCATCTTCCCTGTAGAGATTCCCATTTGAATTCCCGAAGCATCTCCGTAATACTTGCATATTGTTCCAACTTACCGGTAACAAATCTAGCAGCCCACCTCTGAAGTCCTTCAATGTTCTTCTTCAGTACGACTTGATGCGGATCCCAAACACTCGAGCAGTACTCAAGTATAGGTCGCACTGACGTCCTATGTGCGGTCTCCTTTACACATAAACTAGACTTCGTCAAAATTCTTCCAATAAACGGAAGCTTACCATTCGGCTTCCCTACAACAACCGTTGCATGCCATTTCATTTCATTTCGCTTTGCAACGTTACGCACAGATATTTAAACGACGTGGCTGCGTCAGGCAAGACAGTATTAATGCTTTATCGGATCATTAGGAGTTTGTTCTCCTCATCCACACTATCTTACTCTTTTGTACAAATACTGCTAGCGGCTATTCATAAAACTAACTAGAAAATTTTCTCAAAGTCATCGCCATAGAAGACGAAGTAAATATTCCTGAATTCCAAAGAAGAACAATTGTCTAGATGATAAACATAGAATTAGATATCGTCGGTGTAACGAAGCAGCTTAAATCACTTAATAAAGGAAAGGCCTCTGGTCCAGATTGTATACCAGTCAGGTTCCTCTCAGAGTAAGCTGATAAAATAGCTCCATATTTAGAAATTATATACAACCACTCGCTCACAGAAATATCCGTACCTAAATACTGGAAAATTGCTCAAGTCACACCAATACCCAAAAAAGGAAGTAGAAGTAATTCGCTGAATTACAGGCCTGTATCACTAACGTCGATTTCCAGTAGGGTTTTGGAACATGTACTGTATTCGAACATTTTGAAGTACCTCGATGAAAACGATTTATTGACACATAGTCGGCACGGTTTCAGAAAGTATCGTTCTTGTGAAACACAACTAGCTGTTTATACTCAAGAAGTAATAAGTGCTATCGACAGGGGATGACAAATTGGTTCCATATTTTAGATTTTCAGAAGGCTTTCGACACAGTTCCTCACAAGCACCTTCTAACCAAACTGCGTGCCTATGGAGTATCTCCTCAGTTGTGAGGCTGGATTTGTGATTTCCTGTCAGAAAGGTCACAGTTCGTAGTAATAGACGGAAAGTCATCGAGTAAAACAGAAGTAATATCCGGCGTTCCCCAAGGAAGTGTTATAGGCCCTGTATTGTTAAAAAAAAGGTTCAAACGGCTCTGGGCACTATGGGACTTAACTTCTGAGGTCATCAGTCGCCTAGAACTTAGAACTACTTAAACCTTACTAACCTAAGGACATCACACACATCCATGCCCGAGGCAGAATTCGAACCTGCAACCGTAGCGGTCGCGCGGTTCCAGACTGTAGCGCCTAGAACCGCTCGGCCTCTCCGGCCGGCCCTCTATTGTTCCTGATATATATTAACGACACAGAACACTATCTGAGTAGCCGTCTTAGATTGTTTGCTGTCATTTACCGTCTTGTAAAGTCATCATATGATCAAAACGAATTGCAAAATGATTTAATAAGATATCTGTATGGTGCGAAAAGTGGCAATTGACCCTGAATAAAGAAAAGTGTGAAGTTATTCACATGAGTACTAAAAGAAATCAGTTAAATTTCGATTATGCGGTGAGTCACACAAATCTGAAGGCTGTAAATTCAACTAAATACTTAGGAATTACAATTACAAATAACCTAAATTCTCATGATGACATAGATATTGTGGGTAGAGCAAACCAAAGACTGCGATACATTGGCAGAACACTTAGAAGGTGCAACAGGTCTACCAAAGAGACTGCTTACACCAAGCTTGTCCGCCCTATTCTGGAGTATTGTTGTTCGGTGTGGGATCCGCATCAGGTGGGACTGACGGATGACATCGAAAAAGTACAAAGAAGGGCAGCTCGTTTTGTATTATCGCGAAATAGGGGAGACAGTGTCACAGACGTGATACGTGAATTGGAGCGGCAATCATTAAAACAAAGGCGTTTTTCGTTGCGACGGGATCTTCTCATGAAATTTCAATCACCAGTTTTCTCCTCCGATTGCGAAAACATTGTGGTGGCACCCACCTACATAAAATAAGAGAAATCATTGCTCGCACAGAAAAATTTAAGTGCTCGTTTTTCCCGCGTGCCGTTCGAGAGTGGAACGGTAGAGAGACAGCTTGAAGGTGCTTAATTGAACCCCCTGCCAAGCACTTTATTGTCAATAGCACGTAGATGTAGATGTGTCTTCCTGGAGCCACTCCACTACGATACATTCCCGTACACCAGCAAAGAACCGCAGATTGATATTTAGCCTACTCGCTAAGTCATTTACGTATGTATAAAACAGTAGCGGTTCTGTCACACTTACCTGGGAGCACTACTGACGTTACCCTTGTCTCTGACGAACACACGCCGTCGAGGAAAACGTACTGAGATCTATTACCTAGAAGTCTTCGAGACACTCACATATCTGGGAACCTATTCCATATGCTCATATCTACTGCAGTGGGGCACGTGTCAAATGCTTTTCGCAAAAAGGAAGTAGAAGTAATCCGCTGAATTACAGGCCTGTATCACTAACGTCGATTTCCAGTAGGGTTTTGGAACATGTACTGTATTCGAACATTTTGAAGTACCTCGATGAAAACGATTTATTGACACATAGTCGGCACGGTTTCAGAAAGTATCGTTCTTGTGAAACACAACTAGCTGTTTATACTCAAGAAGTAATAAGTGCTATCGACAGGGGGTGACAAATTGGTTCCATATTTTAGATTTTCAGAAGGCTTTCGACACAGTTCCTCACAAGCACCTTCTAACCAAACTGCGTGCCTATGGAGTATCTCCTCAGTTGTGTGGCTGGATTTGTGATTTCCTGTCAGAAAGGTCACAGTTCGTAGTAATAGACGGAAAGTCATAAAGTGAAACAGAAGTAATATCCGGAGTTCCCCAAGGAAGTGTTATAGGCCCTGTATTGTTAAAAAAAAAAGGTTCAAACGGCTCTGAGCACTATGGGACTTAACTTCTGAGGTCATCAGTCCCCTATAACTTAGAACTAATTAAATCTAACTAACCTAAGGACATCACACACATCCATTCCCCAGGCAGGATTCGAACCTGCGACCGTAGTGGTCACACGGTTCCAGACTGTAGCACCTAGAACCGCTCCGCCACTCCGGCCGGAACCTGCTGACATGCAGATTACATGGATTCATGAGATTGTTTCCATAACGCTATACGTCCATCCGCTCGATACAATTTGAAACGAGACTCGTCCGACGAGGCAACATGTTACTAGTCATCGACAGTGCTATGTCGGTGTTGACGAGCCCAGGCGAGGCGTAAAGCTTTGTGTCGTGCAGTCATCAAGGGTACACGGGTGGTCCTTAGCTTCCGAAAGCCGGTATCGAAAATATTTCATTGAATGGTTAGCACAGTGACACTTGTTGATGGTCCAGCATTGAAATCTGCAGCAGTTTGCGGAAGGGTTGCACTTCTGTCACGTTGAACGATTCTCTTCAGTCATCGATGATTCCTTTCTTGTAGGAGTTTTTTCCGGCCGCAGAGGTGTCGGATATCCGATGTTTTACCGGATTCCTGATATTAATGGTACAAACATGGAATGGTCTTACTGGAAAATCCCCACTTCATCGCTACCCTGGAGATGCTGTGTCCCATCGATCGTTGCCGACTACACGATGGTTTGCAAGTGTATCTTGCAGCATGTAAGTCTCATAGTTTACACCGTCTGCGTTCTGTTAAAAGAATGTAATTCTGTTCTCAGCTACAGTCCACTACACTGTTCTCCACTACACTCCAGTTCACAACTCATGTTTAATCGAATGCGAGATTTCGCATTGTCACGCTACTGTCCAGCGAATGCCTGCTTCCAAAAGAGTATGGCGTAGTAGTTAAGCATACATTGTCTCTGTCTCTGTCTCTCTCTCTCTCCCCCTGAGTCTTGTGTGTGTGTGTGTGTGTGTGTGTGTGTGTGTGTGTGTGTGTGTGTGTGTGTGTGTGTGTGTGTGTGTGTGTGTGCGGGGGGGGGGGGGGTGTAGGTGGGTGGATGTGGTGTGGTGTGTGTTTGTGAGGGGACAGGGTTGGGGGAGAGCGAGAGACGTCAGTGGCAGAAGAGAGAGAGAGAGATACGAAACGGTGTGTGGAGAAACGGAGGGAGAAATGGAGAGAATAAAAAGCCTTACAAAGTGTGCGACAGTGGAGTGTAGGTCTTTGTTAATTCTGCTTCAAATGTCAGGCTAATGATGAGATTGACAAAATTAAATAGATGTCAAACCGTGACAGATTGTGACAAGTATGCAGTCTATTGGGCAAAGATGAAAAAAAAATGTTACAAGGTGTCACAACATAAAAGCAGAAAACAGTGCAGTTCCACGGCACACTTTAGAAATCACTTACGAAGAATCTCCACTTAAATGAAAACATACACAAATATACTGGCACTGCTATGAATAGAGTATATGTACGAGGGTAATCACAAAAGTAAGGCCTCCTATTTTTTTTATAAGTACAGAGACCTGTTTATTTTTCCAATGGTTTGCATCAGTTTACAGCTTGAACATTTATCTATTTTTCGACATAATCACCATTTATGTCGATGCATTTTTGTAGACGCTGTAGTAGTTTTTGTATGCCCATGTCATACCAGCTCGCCGCCATGTTGTTCAGAAAGTTATGAACATCTTCTTTCACCTCGTCGTCGGAGCTGAATCGCTTTCTGGCCAAATGTTCTTTTAACCTAGGGAACAGGTGATAGTGACTTGGCGCCAAATGAAGACTATGGGGTGGGTTGGTGATTATGTTCCACTGAAACTGTTGCAGGAGAGCAACGGTTTGCCGAGCGATGTGTAGGCGAGCGTTGTCATTGAGAATGTGTACACCCTTGCTCAACGTTCGTCTTCTCCGGTTCTGAATTGCCCGTTTGAGTTTTGTCAGAGCCTCACAGTACCTGTCAGCGTTAATTGTGGTCCCAGCGTTACAGCTCCGACTACGAGGTGAAAGAAGACCTTCGTAACTTTCTGAACAACATGGCGGCGAGCTGTATGACACGGGCATACAAAAAGTGCCACAGCGTCTACAAAAACGCATCGACAGAAATGATGATTATGGCGAAAAATATCTAAATGTTCAAGCTGTAAACTGATGTAAACCATTGGTAAAAATAAACAGGTTTCTGTACTTATAAGAAAATAGGAGACCTTACTTTTGGGATTACACTCGTATATTTATTAATCAACTTCAAACACTGTTACGTTGCATGAAATATTTGCCATATGTTTTTGATATGCGTTAAGCGAAATGAACAAGTGTAATATTTCTGGCCTATTCAACCATCATATTAGGCTCCAGGAAGCTATTCCCAGGGCAGTGGAGATGCAAGAAGCATAGAGATGACGCAATGTCATAGGAACCTATTCCCAGGGCAGTGGAGATGCAAGAAGCATAGAGATGACGCAATGTGGGATGAGCTACCGGTGACAGATGTTAGATTCGGTACCATTTTCGTGAGAAAGACCGCCTGCATGATGCTGCTGCTCTGTGATTGGCTACTGTGTTCGGCGGTAGGGTGCCAAAACGTTAAACTTTAGTTGATATTATTAATTAAACCTGTCATCCAAATTACTTCATTTTTTTAAAATAAACATCTCTCAACAGCCAGCTATCAATCAGTCATTTCAAAATTATTAAAATCAAAGTATTACTAAAACAAAAGACTGACGATGTTACTGCCGATGCACTTCGATGGCGTTCGGGTCACGCCCTGCTAGCTTGGCGCGCGAAGTGTCTCGGGCAGTCCGCTCTCCAGTTCTGAGCGTTCCAGTAGACAGACATGTTGTCTGTTATAGCAGTATTTGTTTCATGCAGTTTTATTCACTACAGTTACGACCGTCGCTAGGTATAGACATGTTGTCTGTAATAGTAGTATTTGATTCGTGTAATTTTATTCTCCAGTTCTGACGGTTCCAGTAGACGGACATGTTGTCTGTGGCAGGATGTATTTCATGTTATTTTAGCCAGACATAATGACTGTGGAAAGATATGTTCAATACGTTGTGATGAAGAATAGTTTCTCGTGTCTATACCAATAAAAACGCGAGTGGCATCCCAAATGAGTTATAGTTTTTCGTAGCAGCAGTTCCTTGCGAAGTTAATTTCAGCCTCAAGAAAAAGAATCCACGACCTGCGTGCTGTTTTCTGCGCTGGGGACATCATCATCATGAAGACAGCAGGTTAGTGAAGTGTAGAAGAACTTATGTATTCCACACAGGGCAGTGGAAACAACTAGGCACCTCACGTGTACTGCATGCACAGTACAAATGTGCTCAGTGACACGTCATCTGCAGTAATTCAGAGGAGGTAAAGAAGGATGAAAGTATTAACACTATCTCACTATTTTTCCTTTTTCTTGCCATACAAGCAACGGAACATTTTGAAAAGCGGTTTAGGGCTGTAAGAGAAAGCCGCAGTTCATGTAAAACAGCAATCCTCCCCGAAAAACTAAAGGGACGCGTTGTAGCACTGCGGTCCACAGTAGGAGCAACGACGCAGGACGGAATGAGTGGATTCTACGTCGCCCTGGAAGTCCCGCTGGCTAGCGGTGCGCAGTGAGCCGGGATAAACGCGATAGCGGAACAATGGGGGTCGGGCGGCGCGCACGCACGGTGGAACTGCAAAGACAAATATTTGCTCCGGCTTGGCCGTGACGTGCCGTGACGGGACGTGCTCCGTGCTCCACCAGCCGTCTGCCGAGAGCGGGCAGACTCCGCCGCAGGTCACCTTACTGCGAGGGCAGCAAGCAGCCGTGGCGCTGGTAATGCCCAACAGGCTTTCCCCGTATCCTTTTTGGACTTGTGGGTCGCACAAGATGGCAATATTTGCATAGCAGTTATTACTGCTTCGAAAGGTGACCAAGAGAATGTAGACACGGCAAGAGACAGGTAACGATTCAATGACAGGACACTGGGTAAGGCCGTGTCCCAGGTGAGCGATAGAAACGAGCGACAGCGAGCGACTTCTGGATACGCGACACTCCAGCGACAATCAGCAGCATCGGGCGAAAAGCTTGGGTGTCCATCTTGCGAGCGACCATGTCGCGCTACAAGATGGATGCTTAGCGCAAACCAGCTGTTTCTATAAAACGGCGTCGCTAACCTGTAGAATACTGTAGCTTGAAAGTAAGGCTACAGAATTAGGTTCACTTAAGAAAATAAAGCGAAACGGAGTGCTCCGCATGAAATGTACAAAGGGAGGAATCTCCATAGAGAATTACATAAATATCAAAAATGACTCTGAGCACTATGGGACTTAATATCTATGGTCATCAGCCCCCTAGAACTTAGAACTACTTAAACCTAACTAACCTAAGGACATCACACAACACCCAGTCATCACGAGGCAGAGAAAATCCCTGACCCCGCCGGGAATCGGACCCGGGAACCCAGGTGCGGGAAGCGAGAACGCTACCGCACGACCATAAATATTACCAACTACGAAGATCACCAGACAAATTCTTCGAATACACGTGAATGAGCAGAGGAACATTCGACTATCTCACCAATAAATTAAATACGGATGTTTTTTACATGATCAAGAACTTTTAACAGCTAATAAATGCGGAGGAATGACTACTACATGACCAATTGGCTCTGAGCACTATGGGACTTAACATCTGATGTCATCAGTCCCCTATAACTTAGAACTACTTAAACCTAACTAACCTAGGACATCACACACGTCCATACCCGAGGCAGGATTCGAACCTGTGACCGTAACGGTCGCGCAGTTCCAGACTGAAGTGCCTGCAACCACTTGGCCACTCCGGCCGGCCATGACTAATTAAGCTAAATACAAACATAAGTACACAAATTGATAACTGTAAAAAAAATGCTAGCTGTGGTGTAGGGATAGCGTAAACAGTTCGTGATCATGTGTGAAATAATGAACCAGGGTTCAATTCCAGACTGAATTTATATTTTCGCTGACTCAGTTACAATTGCCGGCCGGAGTGGCTGTGCGGTTCTACGCGTTACAGTCTGGAGCCGAGCGACCGCTACGTTCGTAGGTTCGAATCCTGCCTCGGGCATGGATGTGTGTGATGTCCTTAGGTTAGTTAGATTTAATTAGTTCTAGGTTCTAGGCGACTGATGACCTCAGAAGTTAAGTCGCATAGTGCTCAGAGCCATTTGAAACAATTAGTTACAATTGTGTTTACTAAGTTTTGTGTGTACTGTTTACACTGCATCGTTAAGTAAGTTTTTAACGTCTTGCCAAAGAACGTGATCTTCACATCTATCCCAGTATAACACACACACATTTAATTCCTAATAAATTATGATGAATCACGAAACTTGCTTGATGTTGCGAATGTAATTCATCAGCAGTCAATGTTGAGGCCAAGCGCCTCAATTACTTTAAATAGTCTGTAAAAGTAAAGCTTACAAAATTTTTGAAAAGATTGTCAAACGTTTTGTGTAATGATTTGTCTAAAAGTACGAAATAAAAAATATTAGGGAAACGTGCACCTCATTATCTGTTCATGATTTCGAGCATCATTGAAAGGCGCGTAGCACGTTTCACTGATCTATTTATTTCTTTTACCGAAATTGTTTCATAAAATATTCCACTGATTTATTTTATTTTTTAATTTCAAGTTTTATTCAGAAAACATGATCTTACTGACTTCTCGTTTGCCTTCCTAACGTACTTGATTCGAAGGAAGCCTTTTTGACATTTAAATACCATAGCAATGTATCTTTTTATGTGCAAAATAGCTAGGTCTTCAACAGATGAAATTTTTGACACTTCATTTACAGTAGATTTTCGTGAAATATTTCAATTTTTCCTCATCTTATTTATTAAGTTATCGTTAATTACCTTGATTACTTTCAAGCAGTTAAATATTTTCATGCCAAACTAGACCTCATGCTGGTCACTTTGATACCCCGTTTACCTGTTTCTCTTCCTTCGTTTGCCTATGAAAATTTGGACAAAATCTCATGGCGTAAGTTATAGGGAGTCTTGTTTTCGTTCTGCTCACGCGTTTACAAAAACGTATCGAGTGTTAATCATATGGTAAAATAGCCCTTCCTGCGTGCTGTCATTTCCAAAATTCGTCGTTTCAATATCTTGAACGTTTTAAGAGATACGACGATTTTTTCGACCACTTGATTCCCGAAGCCGAGGAAAGGTTCGGACGCTCCGCGAGCGACCCATACGCGGATATAACAACCAATATATCAAGAACGAAAAGAGATATCATTCCGGTTTCAGCTTTAAATACAATTTAGAGATATTCGTTACATTTCATACGCAATATTGTATGGCCTTAAATGAACTATACGGAAAGTCTACACAATGTGATTTTACCTCTGCAAATTCTTAAAAATTTCGTGCAGGCATGTACTCAATTTCCACAGTAACTATTACGAATAACGAAAAAAAATTCTGACCTTTATTGTTTAAAGATATCAAGCTATAGGTTGCGGAAGAATCAAATTTTTTCACCGAATAGCTTTTTTAAAATCGGATGTTAAGTAATTTGTAGCTGCCGCTGCGTCCGCTCCACTGCTTTGCCAAGAAGACACGTGGCTGTCGCTGTCTGTCGCGCGTGATGAGCGACAAGATTCAAACACATTTGAATTCAAACGTCGTCAGTTGCAGCAGGAGACAGGCAGCGACACAAATGTCGCTCACGTAGGACACTTTCGTAACTACACCTGCGATTGTGTTTTGTCGCCTTAAGCTGTCGCGCGCTGTCGTTCGCTTCTGTTGCTCACGTAGGACACGGCCTAACTGCAGTTTGTCTACAAAAGAAATTGCATGCAGTGTACACTATCGAGTCAAAAGTATTCGGACGTCATTATCTAATGTGGAATGTCAAGAGAGATTGAACCTAAACAACTCTGAAAGGGGGCAGTCAGTACTGTCGGTAGGTTAGCAAATTAGAAACTTGTGGTAAGTTCTGTGGGACCAAATTGCTAAGATCACCGGTCCTTAGGCTTGCACACTACTTAATCTAGCTTATACTGACTTACGCCCATGCCCAAGGACTCGAATCTCCGATGGGGGGAGCCGCGCGAACCGTGGCAAGGCGCCCTAGACCGCACGGCTACCCCGCGTGGCATAGGTTAGCAGCAACAGTAGTACTCCACGTATAACAAGAATAATATGCACTAAAAATATAAATAAAAAGTATCCTAGGCTCTGTTTTGTACCTCTTTATGGCTAGCCATCATAAGCGTTTCATTTGTTTTCTTTTTACTTGTTTTGAGTCATCAGTCTTCCGACTGGTTTGTTAAGACCCTCCACGAATTCCTCTCCTGTGCTAATCTCTTCATCTCAGAGTAGCACTTACGTGCTCAGGTACTTGCTGGATGTATTCCAGTCACTGTCTTCTTCTACAGTTTTTACTCTCTACGTCTCCTTATAGTACCACAGAAGTTGTTCCTTAATGTCTGAACACATGACCTACCATACTGTCCCTTCTTCTTCTCTGCATTTCCCATGTATCCCTTTCCTCGCCGGTTTTCTGGAGAAGTTCCTCATTCGTTATCCTTCAGTAATATCAAAAGCATAAAATGGTATAACGCGGGTAGGTTTCATTATGAAAAGGGAAGTAGGGCAGAGAGTGGGTTACTGTGAACAGTTAAAATGACAGGATTGTTCTCATCGGAAACCACAGAAACCCAACATGAACAACAATAGTTTCGGTACAGATGCCGACGTCGCAAGCCGACGATGAAGTGATACAGTATGTATATGAGGGTACTGAATCGATAACTCAGTATGTAAAGAGAGATGGAAATTCAATAGTCCTGGCGGTTCAAATGGTTCAAATGGCTCTGAGCACTATGGGACTTAACATCTGAGGTCATCAGTCCCATAGAACGTAGAACTACTTAAACCTAACTAACCTAAGGATATCACACACATCCATGCCCGAGGCAGGATTGGAACCTGCGACCATAGCGGTCTCGCGGTTCCAGACTGAAGCGCCTAGAACCGTTCGGCCACCCTGGCCGCCAGTCCTGGCGGATGGGAATATGGTTGTAGAGGAAGGAGTAGAAGACGGGGATAAGGGGAAAATATGGGATTGATACTAGGAACGAGAGAGGAGCAAGACTAATTCAATTCTGCAACATATTTCAGCTAGTAATAGCGAATACTCTGTTCAAGAACCACAAGAGGAGGAGACACGCTTGAAAAAAGTTGGAAGATACGGGAAAACTTCAGTTAGATTACATCATGGTCAGACAGACATTCCGAGAGAAGGCATACCAGCCGGTCGTTCTTCTTTTCTGTGTTTCCCATGTATCCTTTTCCTCGCCGATTTTCTGAAACACCTCCTCATTCATTATCAGTCGACCTAATTTTCGACATTCTCCGGTAGTACGACATCTGAAATGCTTTGATTTTCTTCTTTTCTGGTTTTCACACAGTCCATACTTCACTATCACACAAGTCAAAGAAATTTATTCCTTAAGATAAGGCCTGTGTATAACACTGGTAGACTTCTCTCACCAAGGAATGTCCTTTTCGCCAGTGCTAATCTGCTTTTTATGTATTTCTTGCTGTGACCACCATGGGTTAGTTTTGCTTTTTAGGTACCAAAATTCCTTAGCTTCCTCCACTTCGTGATCAACAATCCTGATGTATCTCGCGGTTCTCGTTTCTGGTACTTCTTATTACTTGCGTATTTCTTCGATTTACTCTCAGTTCATATTCTGTACTCATTAGACTGTTCATTTCATTCAGCGAATTCTGTAATTCTTCTTCACATTCATTGGGGATAGCAGTGTCATCAGCGAATCTTAACACTGATATCGTTTCACCCTGACTTTCAGTTCCATTCTTGAGCCTTTCTTTTATTTCTTTGTTTCTTTGATGTATAGATCAAACAGTAGGGACGAATGATTGCATCACTGTCTTACAATCTTTTCACCCCGAACGTTTAGTCCTTGATGTTCCAGTCTTAGTTTTCCCTTTTGACTCTTGTACATATTGCGTATTGTATATTACCCGTCTTTCCCAGCACCTTAATCCAATTTTTCTCAGAATTTCGAACATCTTGCACCATTTGACATTGTCGAACGCTTTTTCAGGTCGACAAATCCTATGAACGTGTCTCGATTTCTCTTTAGTTGCTCCCATTATCAACCATACCGCCAGAACTGCCTCTCTGTTGCGTTCACCTTTCCTAAAGCCAAACTGATTGTCATCCAAGACATTTTCAGTTTTCTTTTCATTCTTATGTTTACTAATCTTGTCTGCATTTGGATGCATGAGCTGTTAAGCCAGTTGTGTCATTTTTCTCGCACTTGTCGGATTTTGCAGTCAGCGGAATTGTGTAGCTTATTCTAATACGTTCTACACACCAACGTGAACAGTCGTCCTGTTACCACATCCCTCAATGATTTTAGCAATTCTGATGGAACAATCTTAAGTCTTCCAAAACACTTTTAAATTCTGATGCTAATACTGTTATATATCAGTTCTTGTTTTTTATTCTACTACATCATCAGATCTGTCCCTCTTTGATGCCATCACTGTACTCTTTCCACCTATCTGCTTTTTCCTCTGCATTTAACAGTGGAATTCCCATTGCACTCGTAACGTCTCCTTGCACAGATGAGAGAATCAATTCAATTCACAGCTATTTACACTAGATACTGGAGGCAGATTACTGTCAATAAATCCATATTATAGTATAAGATCATAGTAAATCGACTTCGTTTTGTAAGTATAAAGACTTACCGGCAAAATTATGTGGCAGTACGTGCGCTGAAAACTGATACTGCTTTGTGGTTACTTTCTCGACCACAAAGAACAACGAGTGCTTCCATCTTTTGACAAAACAGTGTAACCTGATTGTGGTTGCTCCACGGGCCACAGCTCCTTCCCATGCAGTAGCTGGGGTCATTTACAGCAAGGGGTCTCATACAGTAGTCTGTTGGGAGAGGGGGGCGGGGGAGGCAAACCGGGAAGCATATGAAGTATTTTTAATGCTTTGCAAGCCAACTGGCCACTTGTATGCAGCCATAAAAAGCATACAGTTCCGACCTTGTCAAAAACCTGTGTAAAACCGACTTTTAAACCACTTTCTTAAAAGAAAAATACCTCACTACGGTATGTTTCTTCCTTTCCCTGAGAGCTAGGAGGGTGAGGAGGGGAATGTGCCGCCCCCCTCCTTACCCTCGGGTAAGGAATCGCATTACAGAGATTTTAGACATTACGTATAATGGGCTAAACGAACCTAATCCACTTTGTAAGAGTACGGATATCGATCCTGTCGCGGGTAGGTCGACCTTACCCTTAGGCATCTTTACTGCAGAGAGTTAGCGCTGCTGGCGGGGAAGCATCACTCTACAGAAGGATACGGCTTGGTGCCCACAGATCGATTTGGCTCATGAGTTAGTCAACGAATGCGGATTCAGAGCGAGTGACTAGGCTTTTAGTGACAATCTTGCTGGTGCTTGAAGCACAAGTAATTCGTAATCGAGTGCTGTGTGAGTATTTGCCCTTATCAAATTAATGGCAGTTTTTTCTAGGAGTTATGATCAGAGTTACTAGAGTTTTAGGTGGATCACATTTCGTTAAGAACTATTTCGAACGGAGACGTGTACCTTGGTTGTAAGTGCGCACACCTTGCTCTCCTAAACCTTAAGCCCGATTGTCTTCTAAAACTGAGACAGCCTAAAATAAGCAAGTTGGTTTAATTAAAAAGGAGACGTCAGCTCGTAATGTCACAAATATGAGCAACACAGAGGCAGAATTAGTCTTTTGAGGGCTTAAACTAAACCAACACTAACCACCGTAGCCTACGTTAACATCAGAGGCCCCGGATTAGCAAATATACAGAATATATGAGAAAATGGGTAAATTGATGAAAGAAGAAGCTTTTAGCTAACATCCTTTCCTCAAATCACAAGGAAAGCAGATACATTTGGGAGACAGCAAAAGATGCAGGAAAATGCCAGCTGAACTACATCGTATCATAGACTGAAGAAGCAAAGGATATTGAGGAAATACAACCGAAGAAAATTTCTGAAGAGGATAAAAGTTCAAAGTCATTAAGAATTAAGTTACGGTGGCAAAGTGTTTTAATGCAATAGGCTAAATTTTAAACAGAGCTTATAGCAGTGGCAGGAATTGCATTGCTAACTAACCTAAACGTATAGTAAGACACGTCAAGAACAGAGAGCATGCCGCAACCGAAACTTCGTTCAGCTATTGCATGGTTTAATAGTAGAAAGTGATTACTAGCAGTAATAACAAACGTATTGTTTACTTTTATATATTCAATTTTTAAACAAAAAACCCTCTATCCTCTTCCACGTACTCCGAACATTTTTTAAATTGTTGTTCTGTGCTGCCCGGCAGAGCCTCCGTAGTTTTTTTCTTCACCTCAGCAACGTCGGCAAAAAGCTTTCCTTTCATGTCTCGTTTCATTCAGGGAAATAAAAAAATGGCGCCTGAGCCAAGGTCGCGCGAATACGGGAATAGAGCACAGAGGTCATTCGATTTTTGGTCAAAAAGTGTCTGTATTAGCCGAGGCGTGTTTGATGTGGAAAAATCAGCCGCCCGACTGGCACAGATCAGGCCTCTTGCACCGAAAATTGTTGCCCTTCCTTTTCAAAACATCCAGGAAGAAAGCCTCGTAATGTGTCTGACCCTGTGTAGAAAACTCAGAATGGACGACTCCTGTTACATCGAAAAAAGTAGTCAGCACTGTATTGTCATTACACTTCACATGATGAGCTTTCATCGGGCAACGCGAACTTTAAGTCTTCCACTGGAATGGAAGACTTGATAACTTATACTTTTCAGGGTCGTAACCCTAGCACAATGACTTTCCGCCTGTGATGAGCATGGTAAAAGCTTGGATCATTTCAGAATCTGGCTTGAAACTGTAGCATGCTTCCACGTGACACGTTGTTTTCGTTCAGCAGTCAACAGAGGCACAAATTTCAAAGTCAACCTTTTTGTCTTCCCTTAAATTCCTCTGAAAAAAAAGCTCTCTCCTGACGGGTCCACAAATGCTTCAGTTGTCCATAGTCGACTTTTCAGAATGATCTGGCGAATTTGCTCAACATTTTCATCGATTCGGACCGTTGAAGGAGTGCCAGAGGGAAATATTTGTCATCAATTGACATTTCACCTTTTTGAAACTGGAAAACATATCAAATGCTTTAGCTTTTATAATTGCATCATCCTCGCTTGGCTGTTTTTAACATTTCATGCGTTTCTATTCCAGTTTTTCCGAGCAAGAAGGAATAATTTACTGCCAGCCGCTGTTCTCAACAATCATCCCCTACGAAAATGACAGCAGTCTACCAAACGGCTGTCGGTAAAAAATCCACACAAATTGAATGGGTCCTTCCTTAGCGGCGATGCTTGGGTTACTCGGGAAGGAAAGCTCTATATTCTCCTAGTGGCAGAACGTGGTAATACAAAAAATTTGCCCATTACCACATCAGATCGAATAGAAGTATATGGTTCCTGAGACCCTCTCAAGTTTCAATATATACACACGTGCAGACTGAAGCGACGAATAAAAATTTGTAGCAAGGGTAGCCAGATGCCATAACCACTACACAGTGGCTTTGCACACCTGCACGTACTCCCCTCCCTTCTCAATCCAAGTTCCTATTCATGGCTCAGCCCAGCTGGTATTCCCCCTAAACCGTATGGAATATCAGGTGGGCTGGGACTTGAATGGGAATTTGAATTGGGGAGGGAGGCGTGCTAGGATAGTACGAGGGTGAGTCAAATGAAAACATTAAATTTGTAATAACAAACCGAAATTTCTAGCCGATATCCTGTAAATTGGTAAGCGTGTTACAAAAAGCGTGCAGAATGGCCTGTAGGTGGCAGCATAGTGCAGATGCACACATACCGTCACATTATCAGTATAAAGTTGGCCGCCCCACTTTCGACTTGCACCAGGGAAGACCAGCGTTCCGTTATTCGGTTTATGCGTAGTGAAGGTGTGAAATCTATTGTAATTCATCGACGAAAGAAAGTCCAGTACGGTGATGCATGTTTGTCACAGCAGCAAGTCTACGAATGGAGTAGGAAATTCGAAAATGGTGTGACTTCAGTGGAATATGCTCCTCGTCCAGGTCAGGCACATCGAGTTGTGACTCCACAGAACATTGCAGCAGTTGAAACCATAGTGAAGGAAAACCGCCGAGTGACACTGAATGACATTGCAGCACGTTTACAGGTTAGTCATGAGTCAGCACACCACATTGTGGATGATATGCTCCAGTTTCACAAACTGTCTGCAAAATGGGTGCCACGGCAGCTGACTCCTGAAATGAGAGAACGACTTGTTGATGCTTGTGAAGAACTTCTTCGGCGCTTTGAACGAGAAGGTGATGGCTCCCTTGCAAGATTCGTTACTGGGGACGAAACCTGGGTTCACTTCCACTAACCGGAAACGAAGAGAGCAAGCAAGGAATGGCGCCATTCCTCATCACCGAAACCAAAGAAGTTTCGAACAGAACCATCAGCAGGGAAGGTTATGCTGGCTCTCTTTTGGGACGAAAAAGGCGTCATTTCGGAGCATTACATGCCTAGAAGGACCACCGTCACCAGTGCATCATACACAGATCTCATAAAAATCATCTGCGGCCTGCAATCAAATCAAAGCGACGTGGATTGCTGTCAGCAGGTGTCCTTTTGCAACATGACAATGCAAGGCCCAACACTGCCCGTACAACAGTTGCAACAATCACAGACCTGCATTTTGAGTATCTTCCTCATCCACCACTCTCACCAGACGTTGCCCCAAGTGATTTCCATATGTTTGGAACACTCAAAGACGCAATGTGTGGAAAGAAGTTCCGTTATGATGAAGAGGTACGTCATGCGGCTCATGAGTGGTTGCGCGGACTACCAAAGAATTTTTTTTTCTAAAGGAATTTATGCACTTCGCAAGTGCTTGAGGACTTGCATTGAGTGTGGGGGAGATTATGTTGAAAAGTGACACAGCTTTGTACCACTTCTGCACGATAAATAATATTTTAAAAAATATTTAAGGTTTTCATTTGACTCACCCTCGTATGTGCAGGTGTGCAAAGCCACTGAGCCAGGGTGGCGTAGTGGTTAATCATCAGCATAATGAGTAGGAGACCGAAGTCTGAATCTCACTCAGCCTTGGTACAAATTTTTAATTCATCGCTTCAGTCTGCATATGCATAACATCAGTTCGGTTTCTATTGTGACCTTCTTGTAAGCATGATGGGCTGCTTCAGCGAATGTTGGTTATAGTGAATGATTGCAAATAATCAGCAATGGGATTCTTCATCTGGCTGGGTGAGTATTAGCCAATAGTGGCTTTATAAGAAAGGGCAACAAACGAACAATTGATAGTTTTGTGTCTGTTTCAAAATAGGCACACAAGAAAGTGACAACTATCATCGTAAAATCCGTTTAACTCTGTGTAATACGAAGGTATGCGCAAAAGGACGCTGCAGGGTAACGTCCGAGCCAACAGACACTGATGGTAGGCGCACGCATAGAAACACTGATTATTTACTGGTCCTACACGTTAAATGTTGAGATTCATAGTTTCAGGAAGAAACACACCCATTCTGACACTAGATAACAAATGTCATGATTGGCTTTTGATTTACCTACTATTTGAAATGGGTGTTGTCATTGACGTCCATCAAAATTGGTGTTGTTAAAACAGTTTTGCAGAATTTAAATAAATCACTGCGATGAGTACGAGTATGTTAAATTGCCGGTTAGGCTTCTTGGTTATCCGTTACCTAAGCTCAATTAACCCTACTTCAAAACGCGTAATTTTTAAGATATTGTGTCAGTTATACGGAGATATTGTAGTAACATCGTAGGCTTTCCCGGCGTAATGTCTTGAAAGTCTCTTCGGGTTTACTGCAGGATCCTAAAATCAAATCGATTCGATATTTCGGCCATCCAACAGGTCGCCATCTTTCAGGAGAATGCTGCTTCCGCTGATGAGTCCCGCTGAGAACTGACGCCAGGCTGCCAATCGACGTGCTGTACAGGCCACCGTACACCGTAGCGTACATGGCGCATGCGCCGCCCGTCACAGTTGCTGCCCTCCAAGAGTGTGCAGGTGGCGCCGCCCTTAGTAGAATGGTTCAAATGGCTCTAAACACTATGGGACTTAACATCTGATGTCATCAGTCCCCTACACTTCGAATTACTTAAACCTATTAACCTAAGGACACCACACAAATCCATGCCCAAGGCAGGATTCGAACCTGCGACCGTAGCAGCAGCGCGGTTCCGAACTGAAGCGCCTAGAACCGCTCGGCCACATCGGCCGGTCCCTAGTAGAACACTGGCGGCAACGATGAATGGCACTCAGGGGCAATATTCGAATACTCTGGCTGTGAATCAGATTCGTCAGGCTATGGAGTTTGGACCATCACTGGAGGTGCATGAAGAGGAACATAGATCAGTGGCCTTTATCCCTTATGCTGGGGGCATATCGTTTAAGATAGGAAGAATTTTAAGGGATTTTCACATTAAGAATGTGTTCCGTCCACCTTCTAGGATTAGGGCATTACTCTGTCATGTGAAAGATGATTTGGAGCTTGCGAAACCTGATGTGTACAAAATTCCGTGCCAATGTGGAAAGGGATCGGCCGTTCGATTCGCACAGTTCATGACAGGTATATGGAACATCACCGCCAGACGAGGCTACAACAGCCGGAAAAATCACAGTAGCAGAACACTGCTTAAATGAGGGACACGGTGTGAAATTTGACGAAACTGTGATAGTTGGCAACTTCCGGTTTTGTGAACAAGCAATTGAAATTAGGTTGGCGGATAATTTAATTACCAGAAACAATGGGTTTCCTGAAACTTCCTGGCAGATTAAAACTGTGTGCCCGACCGAGACTCGAACTCGGGACCTTTGCCTTTCGTGGGCAAGTGCTCTACCAACTGAGCTACCGAAGCACGACTCACGCCCGGTACTCACAGCTTTACTTCTGCCAGTACCTCGTCTCCTACCTTCCAAACTTTACAGAAGCTCTCCTGCGAACCTTACAGAACTAGCACTCCTGAAAGAAAGGATATTGCGGAGACATGGCTTAGCCACAGCCTGGGGGATGTTTCCAGAATGAGAATTTCACTCTGCAGCGGAGTGTGCGCTGATATGAAACTTCCTGATCCCGAGTTCGAGTCTCGGTCGGGCACACAGTTTTAATCTGCCAGGAAGTTTCATATCAGCGCACACTCCGCTGCAGAGTGAAAATCTCATTCTGGAATGGGTTTCCTCTTAGCATGATGTGGAATCTCGTATTATCCCGCATCAAAACAGAACGTTCTTCGGTGCGGCCAGCCTGAGTATTCGAATATCGTCCCTGAGTGCGATTTATCGTTGCCGCCGGTATTCTACTAAGGGCGGCGCCAACCGCCGAGTGTCGGAGGGCAGCAACTGTGATAAGCGGCGCATGCGCCGTGTACGCTACGGTGGCCTATATATGACGTCGATTGGCAGCCTGGCGTCAGTTCTCAGCGGAACTCATCAGCAGAAGCAGCATTCTTCTGAAAATGGCGACCAGTTGGATCTCAGAAATATCGAATTGAGTTGATTTTAGGAACCGGCAGCAAACCCGAAGAGACTTTCAAGATATTGTCGTTACCTTTCATGGAAGACCTATCCCATAATACGCCTCAGGTGCCGCATGGAGAATTTAATTTTGAAGGATAGGATCAGCATTTTAGCATATTCTTTGTATCTATCTATCGCTTGAGCCTTGTCCCGCAGTTACGCAGGGTCAGCCATCGTTAATCGGAATTGGCATGTTAATGTTGAAGGGGTGGCCGGATGCCCCGCCTGCCGCCACCCCGTAACCCCCCCCCCCCCCCTGCGGAAAGGAATTAGTGCACCCCAATTGTCTGCCTCGAGTGGAATCCATGGAATAGTGCGAAAGTGTTCAGAAGTCTGCTAGCCGTGTAACTGAGGCGGAACATGGGGGCCAGCCCAGTATACATACACCTAGCGGGATGTGGAAAACCGCGTGAAAACCACATCCAGGCTGGCCGGCGCATCGGCCCTCGTCGTTAATCCGCTGGGCGGATTCGATCCGGTGCCGGCGCGCCTACCCGAGTCCAGGAAGCAGCGCGTTAGCGCTCTCGGCTATCCTGGTGGGTAACAGCATTTTAGTACATGTGTGTCCTGAATCCACCCCCCCCCCCCCCCCCATGAACCATTGACCTTGCCGTTGGTGGGGAGGCTTGCGTGCCTCAACGATACAAATAGCCATACTGTAGGTGCAACCACAACGGAGGGGTATCTGTTGAGAGGCCAGACAAACGTGTGGTTCCTGAAGAGGGCCAGCAGCCTTTTCAGTAGTTGCAGGGGCAACAGTCTGGATGATTGACTGATCTGGCCTTGTAACACTAACCAAAACGGTCTTGCTGTGCTGGTACTGCGAACGGCTGAAAGCAGGGGGAAACTACAGCCATATTTTTTCCCGAAGGAACGCAGCTTTACTGTATGATTAAATGATGATGACGTCCACTTGGGTAAAATATTCCGGAGGTAAAATAGTCCCCCATTCGGATCTCCAGGCGGGGACTACTCAGGAGGACGTCGTTGTCAGGAGAAAGAAAATTGGCGTTCTATGGATAGGAGTGTGGAATGTCAGATTCCTTAATCGGGCAGGTAGGTTAGAAAATTTAAGAAGGGAAATGGATAGGTTAAAATTAGATATAGTGGGAATTAGTGACGTTCGGTGGCAGGAGGAACAAGACTTTTGGTCAGGTGAGTACAGGGTTATAAATACAAAATCAAATAGGGGTAATGCAGGAGTAGGTTTAATAATGAATAAAAAAATATGAGTATGGGTAAGCTACTACAAACAGCATAGTGAACGCATTATTGTGGCCAAGATAGACACGAAGCCCACGCCTACTACAGTAGTACAAGTTTATATGCCAACTAGCTCTGCAGGTGGCGAAGAAATTGATGAAATGTATGATGAGATAAAAGAAATTATTCAGGTAGTGAAGGGAGACGAAAATTTAATAGTCATGGGTGACTGGAATTCGAGAGTAGGAAAAGGGAGAGAAGGAAACATAGTAGGTGAATATGGATTCGGGCTAAGAAATGAAAGAGGAAGCCAGCTGGAAGAATTTTGCGCAGAGCATAACTTAATCATTGCTAACACTTGGTTCAAGAATCATGAAAGAAGGTTGTATACATGGAAGAAGCCTGGATATACTAGAAGACATCAGATAGGTTATATAATGGTAAGACAGAGATTTAGGAACCAAGTTTTAAATTGTAAGACATTTCCAGGGGCAGATGTGAACTCTGACCACAATCTATTGGTTATGAACTGTAGATTAAAACTGATGAAACTGCAAAAAGGTGGGAATTTAAGGAGATGGGACCCGGGTAAACTGAAACAACCAGAGGTTGTACAGAGTTTCAGGGAGAGCTTAAGAGAACGATTGACAGGAATGGGGGAAAGAAATGCAAAAGTGAAGAATGGGTAGCTCTGAAGGATGAAATAGTGAAGGCAGCAGAGGATGAAATAGGTAAAAAGACGATGGCTAGTAGAAACTCTTGGGTAACAGAAGAAATATTGAATTTAATTGATGAAAGGAGAAAATATAAAAATACAGTAAATGAAGCAGGCAAAAAGGAATACAAACGTCTCAAAAATGAGATAGACAGGAAGTGCAAAATGGCTAGGCAGGGATGGCTAGAGGACAAATGTAAAGATGTAGAGGTGCATATCACTAGGGGTAAGATACATACCGCCTACAGGAAAATTAAAGAGACCTTTGGAAAAAGGAGAATCACTAGCATGAGTATCAAGAGCTTTGATGGAAACCCAGTTCTAAGCAAAGAAGGGAAAGCAGAAAGGTGGAAGGAGTATATAGATGTACTTGAAGACAATATTATGGAAATGGAAGAGGATCTAGATGAAGATGAAATCGGAGATATGATACTACGTGAAGAGTTTGAGAGAACACTGAAAGACCTGAGTCGAAACAAGGCCCCCAGAGTAGACAACATTCCATTAGAACTACTGACAGCCTTGGGAGAGCCAGTCCTGATAAAACTCTACCATCTGGTGAGAAAGATGTATGAGACAGGCGAAATACCCTCAGACTTCAAGAAGAATACAATAATTCCAATCCCAAAGAAAGCACGTGTTGACAGACGTGAGAATTACCGAACTATCAGTTTAATAAGTCACAGCTGCAAAATACTAACGCGAATTCTTTACAGACAAATGGAAAAACTGGTAGAAGCGGACCTCGGGGAAGATCAGTTTGGATTTCGTAGAAATGTTGGAACACGTGAGGCAATACTGACCCTACGACTTATCTTAATAGAAAGATTGAGGAAAGGCAAATCTACGTTTCTAGCATTTGTAGACTTAGAGAAAGCTTTTGACAATGTTGATTGGAATACTCTCTTTGAAATTCTAAAGGTGGCAGGGGTAAAATACAGGGAGCGAAAGGCTATTTACAATTTGTACAGAAAGCAGATGGCAGTTAGAAGAGTCGAGGAGCATGAAAGGGAAGCAGTGGTTGGGAAGGGAGTGAGAGAGGGTTGTAGCCTATCCCCGATGTTATTCAATCTGTATATTGAGCAAGCAGTACAGGAAACAAAAGAAAAATTCGGAGTAGGTATTAAAATCCATGGAGACATTGTAATTCTGTGAGAGACAGCAAGGGACTTGGAAGAGCAGTTGAGCGGAATGGAGTGTCTTGAAAGGAGGGTATAAGATGAACATCAACAAAAGCAGAACGAGGATAATGAAATGTAGTCGAATTAAGTCGGGTGACGCTGAGGGAATTAGATTAGGAAATGAGACGCTTAAAGTAGTAAATGAGTTTTGCTATTTGGGGAGCGAAATAACTGATGATGGTCGAAGCAGAGAGGATATAAAATGTAGACTGGCAATGGCAAGGATAACGTTTATGAAGAAGAGGAATTTGTTAACATCGAGTATGGTGTCAGGAAGTCGTTTCTGTAAGTATTTGTATGGAGTGTAGCCATATATGGAAGTGAAACATGGACGATAAATAGTGTAGACAAGAAGAGAATAGAAGCTTTCGAAATATGGTGCTACAGAAGAATGCTGAAGATTAGATGGGTAGATCACATAACTAATGAGGAGGTATTGAATAGAATTGTGGAGAAGAGGAGTTTGTGGCACAACTTGACTAGAAGAAGGGATCAGTTGGTGGGACATGTTCTGAGACATCGAGGGATCACCAATTTAGTATTGGAGGGCAGGTGTGGAGGGTAAAAATCGAAGAGGGAGACAAAGAGATGAGTACACTAAGCAGATTCAGAAGGATGTAGGCTGTAGTAGGTACTGGGAGATGAAGAAGTTCGCACAGGTTAGGGTAGCATGGAGAGCTGCTTCAAACCAGTCTCAGGACTGAAGACCACAACAACAACATGTCCTGAATACTAATTCAAATTTTTGGGCATTCACATACAATTTAGTGACTTACGGAATGGCTTAAATTTCGACCTCTTACCGAAGTAACGTATCGTACAGCCTGCTGCGTTGGACCGAGACTAGAGGGTACGAAGAATTCATACGCCGTTGTTGCTTCTGGCCTCGTCGTGTTGGCATCACCGAAAGGAAGGAGAGAATTGCATCGTATTTCCGGGAAGAGAATGTCTTCAGTTACACACTGCCTTCATAGGTGTTCTGATTTTTGTCACCCATGCACTTTGATTGTGAGAAGTGGTGGCTGACGGATCTCATAATATTATGCTTTTGTTGTTTGTGATGATTGCAGGGGTTGCAATTCGGTGCTGGGGAATTGACAGCACCTCCTGGAAGGTCCCGATGGGCGGGACTCTTTAAGCAAAATCTAATTGGTCAAATAATGAGTACCTATGTACAGAACTGACAGAATAACGATAAACACATAGTTACACTGAGGTGACAAAAGTCATGGGGTACCCCCTAAATTGTGTCGGACCTTCTTTTTCCCGGCTTAGTGCAGCAGCATGTCGTGGAAAGGACTCAAAAAGTCGTTGTAAGTACCCTGCAGAAATAGTGTTCTGAGTCTGTATATACTCTGGGTGCACCTTAGAACCCAACATCTGATTTCGCAATTTCAACCTGACCTTGACGTAACGCAACTGAAAACCTCCCGTATCTCCCGGCTTTTTCCTTGTACACCACCTCCTTTTGTGATTGATGAAAAGATTATTCGCTGTTACCATCTGAAATGTATCTAAGAACTTTCTTTCCTCTTTCACTCCATCTACTAAGATCATATTCTCCTGTAACCCTTTCTTCTACTCCTTCCCCTACAACCACATTCCAGCCACCCACGACTGTTAGGTTTTCATCTCCTTTCACGTACTGAATTCGTCGTTCACTTCTCATATACTTTCGCTACCTCTTCATCTCTGCTGAGATATTGTTGTCAGTTTTGGTTTGCTGTCGATTCTGCTGAAGACAACCTAATTACTGAACTGTTCACGGTAACACACTCTCTACCCTACCTTGCTATTCATAACGAATCCTGCTCGCTTTATACCATTTTCTGAGTCGGTTAATATTACCCTACACTCGCCTGACCAGAAATCCCTGTTCTCTTTCAATTTCACTTCACTGACCCCCACCCAATCAGTTCTCGGCACTACAGTCCGGAACTGCGCGACTGCTACGGTCGCAGGTTCAAATCCTGCCTCGGGCATGGATGTGTGTGCTGTCCTTAGGTTAGTTAGGTTTAAGTAGTTCTAAGTTCTAGGGGACTGATGACCTCAGAAGTTAAGTCCCATAGTGCTCAGAGCCATTTGAACCATTTTGAGCCCCACCCTGTCGGGATAGAGCCTTCAAATTTCTGAGATTCCACGCTCCGACTCGTAGAACATAACCCTCTGTTTGGTTATTTAATTATTTTCTCATGGTCACCATCCGCTGAGTCTCTTCCAAGAGATCAGAAGTGCGGAATAGTTTCCCAGTGTGGAGATGATTATGACACCTTTTAATTACAGGCCGCATACCCCGAGGATACACATTATGTGACTTTCATGCAGTAGTTTTCATTGAATTCTACATCCTCATACATTTGATCATTGGTGATTCTTCCGCCTTTTAGGAACAGGTTCCCACCCTAAGGGCAAGAGAGAGCCATGAGTCTCTACTCCCACCCTGTCTCTTCGATAAGGCCTTTGGCAAAATTTATGAGGGTGACTTCTTATGCCGTAAGTCTTCGGCCGCCATTGTTGGTGATTTTTATTCAAAATTTAAGAAGTGGTAAGCTTTGAACCTGGAACCCCGGAAGACAACGGGTTACTCCCTAATAATTACTTTATTAAGCCTGTTACCGGTTTCTGCCTATACATTCGGCCAGATGTAAAGGCGGAAACCGGTCGATGACTTAAAGTTTTTATTAGCAGTTTGAGTGGTTTTTCACTAACTGAACCTATAGTTGCCGAGTCAGTTCCCTCCGAACATGGAGAAAAAGGATCACCCTAACATTCGCTACAAGTGATAAGGGAAAGCTCGGAAAGTGTAAATGTGGCTGAGCTGGCGGGCATTCGAAGCACGCTCATCCTGACTGCAGGGCAGCGTAGTGACCACTGTGCCACGTGGCTGCGTGTAGCTCTTCAGGGGAAGTGTAGGTCAGGAGCAGGATTACCTGATACAGAATACGTCCTTTCTTCCAGAAAGTGTAGGAAAAAATTATAGATTTTTATTTTTATACTTTTTCCAACAAAATCACATGAACATTTCACAATGCCGTTACCGGTTGGGACCAGCCAGTTATCGTCTTCATTGTACATCCTATTAAATCAGCCATGTAATTATCTAAGCAATGACACAAAAGAATAAAATCATAGCTAAAGGTACTTAATGCGAGTGGTTTCCGCTCAGTTTTCAAAAATACTGACAGCAAAAGTAGGTAGAGATCGAGGTTTTGTAAGCGTCGTGAAATATTATCTTTGTCAGTTCCCATGGAAAGGAATGTCTGTTAGAGCAACGTGGCATGATTTTTAAGCAATTTTGAAATATGGTACCAAAAAAATTGGAAATTTCGTTCACTTTCAAGAAATAAACTGGAAATAGAGAAAAATCAAGAAGTTGGATGTACATTCGTTAGTAAAAATGAGTGTAAGGTGCACATTGACGGTCCGCAGCTCCTGGTCGTGCGGTAGCGTTCTCGCTTCCCACGCCTGGGATCCCGGGTTCGATTCCCGGCGGGGTCAGAGATTTTCTCTGCCTCGTGATGACAGAGTGTTGTGTGATGTCCTTAGGTTAGTTACGTTTAAGTAGTTCTAAGTTCTAGGGGACTGATGAACATAGATGTTAAGTCCCATAGTGCTCAGAGCCATATGAACCATATAGGCATATTGACGTCAAAGTGGCTCTGTCTTTGTCATTGTACGTAGCTGTTGGGACATCATTTGCTAGTAGCATGCCGGGATGCAGAGGACCGTACTGCAGCTAGACTTCCGGTGTTATAGAGGGTGAAACAGAATTCCACCGCCCAAACTCCGGAGGCTCTCCCGGGATTTATTGTGATTATTTTGGTATGAGGAGTCCGTGGTCTACTGTGACTTGTTACGGCGCAACTTCATTTCGTTCGATTCCTTACCCACATACTTTGTCTGTACTGTCCTGAAAATATGTAAACAACAGCGCAAACGTCGACGATATGTGATTTGTGTTTTGTTTGCAAACTAACTTACTCCATTCATCCGCGGAATGTGCTGTTTACAATAGTAATGGCCACTTTAGTCTTCACCATCAAGCTTGTATTCGATACTGCTCTGTTTCCTCGGGTTGTTTTAATGGCAGTGTTAGTTGTAAGTTAACAGTGATACGTAGCAGGTTTTCTGGGTGGCCGGTGTGCACTTCGCATATGGAATCCCTGAATGCAGTGGAAGAGCAGCACAATGAAGCTATGCTGAGCCGTTGTAGCAGCGACGGCAATCACGTCACAGTACCTTTGTATTTGCAGGCCACCCTGTGTTTCTCATTGTACGGTTTTATGACTGCTTATTAGAGACTTCTTCATTGTTTTTATAGAAAAAAACTAAATGGGTTGACAAATGAGAAAAGCGTTGTTATATTTTTATTTTGCAACAACCACTGGAGAGCATGGGGCCCATACTTCGAAGTTTTTTCGGTGGAATTCTGGTTCATTCGGTAAACAGGTTGTCCCAGTAGGAGTGGTCAATATTCAGGGACGTGACAGGATTGATCATTCGAAGCAAAAATGTCTGGTAAACATGGGTTATCAAAATGCGTACCTTAAGGACTGTGAGCACTTCTTCATCTTCGATACTAGGAAATAAGTCTCTTCTACTACAAGCTCTTTGCTTTCTGTGTTTTTGGAGGCTGTAGTATGGATCAAAACAAGAGCAATAGTGTAGTAAAATGAGCTCTAAAATTCAAACCTCTTTGTTCATTTTCGCTGTTGCGAAACAAATCTCTTTGCTGAACACGTGATGACACTTCTGAAGATATACATTTTACAGCCATTAACAAGGCAATTGATTCTGTTTTGGTCTATAGTACGTACTCCCAAAATATGGAAAGCAAAGAGCTTGCAGTAGAAGAGATTTGTTTCGCATCAACGATGAAGATGTGCTCATAGTAGTTGAGGTATGTGTTTTGCAGTTGATGTTTACTAGACTATTTTGCTTCGAACGATCGTTCCTGTCATCTCCCTGAATATTGACCTTCCCTTCTTTAAGCCCTGTATACCGAAATATGAAGAAGGAAGTGCAGCTAACGCCAGATGAACAGTTTGTCTTACATTTTGAAATAAGCGTGATGGAGAGCTCGTTCTGTTCGTTCAGCAGTTTATCAGGTTTCGTCTTTCATGAAACATAAGTCTTCTGTTTAGCTGTTCTGGAATAAAGACAACATTGCAAAACGTGTTCTTGAAGCAGTTTCATTACTTTGGAAAAGGTGCTCTTAAAAATGTTTATTCAATGCTGTAACTGTGCCGGCCGAAGTGGCCGTGCGGTTAAAGGCGCTGCAGTCTGGAACCGCAGGACCGCTACGGTCGCAGGTTCGAATCCTGCCTCGGGCATGGATGTTTGTGATGTCCTTAGGTTAGTTAGGTTTAACTAGTTCTAAGTTCTAGGGGACTAATGACCTCAGCAGTTGAGTCCCATAGTGCTCAGAGCCATTTGAACCATTTGAGCTGTAACTGTCTACCTTAAGTATGTCATATCACAATCGTGGAATGAAACCTTGTAAACTACCGAATGTTAACAGTTGCTCTAAAGTAAGTTATTGTTTTTAAACTATAGAAACCTGGAGTGTTTTTTTTTTTTTTTTTATACTGGTCAGTCACATTATTTAGGACATAAACCGAGATTTCTGATCGTTATGTCTCACTTCCAAGAGACGTCCTACGCACAGCTGATCATTGTCTCAGTAGGGTCTCTAGAGACATCTCAACGTGTTATCTGGGAAAACCTCTGTAGGACTTAGCGGAAAAGTGAAAAATCCACGATCGCTAACGCTGACGCCTAGCGATGGGATTAGTTATCATACAATCGGTATCTGATTGGCCAAACAGGAGTTGGACACACGAACCTTTCACACGAATTCAGCATTTTAGTTGTGCTGGTGTTTCACCGTGTAGGCCGTTACATAAGCGTGTAGTTTACGGCAGCGCCGGCAGCGAGCGCCGCCAGCCTGTAAACAAACAAAGTTTCCAGCGAAGACCGGCGGCCGGGCGAGTAAACAAGCCAAACCGTAGTGGCGTCCCACACAGGCCATTGACCTTCCCGCCACTGCTGCTGGCTGTTTCGGTAATAGCCCGCCGGGAGAGCGCAAAGAGCCGGACGCCAAAACAGCTTTTAGTCTGCATCTGAGCCGTCTCATCTCGCTTGTGTTGCTGGCTGCAGCTGCGGGATGCTGCGTGAAAAATTTACAGAAGCAAACGAACAACCGCCAGCGTTATGAAACCACAAGCGTAGAGTATGCTGGGGAGCAAGCACCGTCGTTTGTTTACCATCCTCTGATTGTGTTGTTTAGTTAATTGCCTGTACCACTGTGAGTTGTAAAAACTATTTCATTTATGAAAAGTATCTAAGAAGGTGAGTCAATGCTGTTATAAATAAAATAGGAGATAAAGTCAAAATGGCTATACTGACTTCTTTGAGGAAGTTTATAAGGCTGGTGGAAAACTTCGGAGAATGCAACCCTCGGAATCGATCGGTATCACTAAGCAAGGTGACGCAGGGGGTTACATTTTGGGAAGATTGTAATTGACACCCCCCGCCATCCAGATTTAGATTTTCCATTATACAGGGTGTTTCAAAATGAATATACGGGTTTTAAGACAATTGTTACATTTAGTTTACAATTACAAATAATACATCAACTGAAAGTGCAATTCCATACAGTTTTTCTTACAAGTTATCCATTTGTGCACCATTCGTCACAAATCGAGTTCACAGACGAGCTCTTCCTAAATCTTTATGAGTGGCTCTGGAGTGGTTGTTGCAGTCTATTTAATTAACAGTCGTACATTGATCAATATTTATTATTAACTCAAGAACAACGCGTTTGGCCCGGATCAGGCATCATGAGGTTATCTGAAAATGTAATGGGAGTACGACATTCCAATAAATCCGGCGTGGTTCTGTACTGGATTCATATAAGGTTCTGTACTGCGCTGTCATGACTGTTGTCTTCTCCATGACTAAACGCATTTTTCGGTTTCTCCATCGCCCTCTACTCACGCCTGATCCCAATGATTTTCCTCATTAAATTTTAATATTTTTTCGTATTAGATTCATGTATGTCTTAATCGGTATCATACTTCCTATCATAGCTAACACTTGGTTTAAGAATCATGAAAGAAGGTTGTATACATGGAAGAATCCTGGAGATACTAAAAGGTATCAGATAGATTATATAATGGTAAGACAGAGATTTAGGAACCAGGTTTTAAATTGTGAGACATTTCCAGGGGCAGATGTGGACTCTGACCACAATCTATTGGTTATAACCTGTAGATTAAAACTGAAGAAACTGCAAACAGGTGGGAATTTAAGGAGATGGGACCTGAATAAACCGAAAGAACCAGAGGTTGTACAGACATTCAGGGAGAGCATAAGGGAACAATTGACAGGAATGGGGGAAAGAAAAACACCAGAAGAAGAATGGGTAGCTTTGAGGGACGAAGTAGTGAAGGCAGCAGAGGATCAAGTAGGTAAAAAGACGACGGCTAGTAGAAATCCTTGGGTAACACAAGAAATATTGAATTTCATTGATGAAAGGAGAAAATATAAAAATGCAATAAATGAAGCAGGCAAAAAGGAATACAAACGTCTAAAAATGAGATCGACAGGAAGTGCAAAATGGCTAAGCAGGGATGGCTAGAGGACAAATGTAAGGATGTAGAGGCTTATCTCACTAGGGGTAAGATAGATACTGCCTACAGGAAAATTAAAGAGACCTTTGGAGACAAGAGAACCACTTGTATGAAAAACCAAGAGCTCAGATGGAAACCCAGTTCTAAGCAAAGAAGGGAAAGCAGAAAGGTGGAAGGAGTATAAGGAGGATCTATACAAGGGCGATGTACTTGAGGACAATATTATGGAAATGGAAGAGGATGTAGATGAAGATCAAATGGGAGATACAATACTGCGTGAAGAGTTTGACAGAGCATTGAAGGACCTGAGTCGAAACAAGGCCCCCGGAGTAGACAACATTCCATTGGAACTACTGACGGCCTTGGGAGAGCCAGTCCTGACAAAAATCTACCATCTGGTGATCAAGATCTATGAAACAGGCGAAATACCCACAGACTTCAAGAAGAATATAATAATTCCAATCCCAAAGAAAGCAGGTGTTGATAGATGTGAAAACTACAGAACAATCAGTTTAAAAAGTCACAGCTGCAAAATACTAACACGAATTCTTTACAGACGAATGTAAAAACTAGCAGAAGCCGACCTCGGGGAAGATCAGTTTGGATTTCGTAGAAATACTGGAACACGTGAGGCAATACTGACCTTACGACATATCTTAGAAGAAAGATTAAGGAAAGGCAAACCTACGTTTCTAGCATTTGTAGACTTAGAGAGAGCTTTTGACAATGTTGACTGGAATACTCTCTTTCAAATTCTAAAGGTGGCAGGGGTAAAATACAGGGAGCGAAATTCTATTTACAATTTGTACAGAAACCAGATAGCAGTTATAAGAGTCGAGCGGCATGAAAGGGAAGCAGTGGTTGGGAAGGGAGTAAGACAGGGCTGTAGTCTCTCCCCGATGTTATTCAATCTGTATATTGAGCAAGCAGGAAAGGAAACAAAAGAAAAATTCGGAGTAGGTATTAAAATCCATGGAGAAGAAATAAAAGCTTTGAGGTTCGCCGATGACATTGTAATTCTTTCAGAGACAGCAAAGGACTTGGAAGAGCAGTTGAATGGAATGGACAGTGTCTTGAGAGGAGTATATATGATGAACATCAACAAAAGCAAAACGAGGATATTGGAATGTAGTAGAATTAAGTCGGGTGATGCTGAGGGAATTAGATTAGGAAATGAGACACTTAAAGTAGTAAAGGAGGTTTGCTATTTAGGGAGTAAAATAACTGATGATGGTCGAAGTAGAGAGGATATAAAATGTAGACTGGCAATGGCAAGGAAAGCGTTTCTGAAGAAGAGAAATTTGTTAACATCGAGTATAGATTTAAGTGTCAGGAAGTCTTTTCTGAAAGTATTTTTATGGAATGTAGCCATGTATGGAAGTGAAACATGGACGATAAATAGTTTGGACAAGAAGAGAATAAAAGCTTTCGAAATGTGGTGCTACAGAAGAATGCTGAAGATTAGATGGGTAGATCACATAACTAATGAGGAAGAATTGAATAGTATTGGGGAGAAGAGAAGTTTGTGGCACAACTTGACCAGAAGAAGGGATCGGTTGGTAGGACATGTTCTGAGGCATCAAGGGATCACCAATTTAGTATTGGAGGGCAGCGTGAGGGTAAAAATCGTAGAGGGAGGCCAAGATATGAATACACTAAGCAGATTCAGAAGGATGTAGGTTGCAGTAGGTGCTGGGAGATGAAGAACCTTGCACAGGATAGAGTAGCATGGAGAGCTGCATAAAATCAGTCTCAGGACTGAAGACCACAACAACAACAACATACTTCCTTTGCGAGACGATTTTTGGCGGGAAATTTCTGATTTATTAACGTGAGTGACATTACTTTCTGTATGTAATTTTATTCTCTCGGTGTTTGGGACTTTTTGTTTTTATGATAGTGCAGGATAGGACAACGCCGGATTCATTTAAATGTCGTCCTCCTCTCATATTTTCAGATAATCTTATGATGCTCTATCTGAGCGAAACGCGTCGTTCTTTCGTCAATAAGGAACATTGTTCCACCTACGACTCTTTTTTAACTTGTAACAATAACAAAGTTGCTGTACGATCATACCAAGATGAACTGGAATAATTTTTTTTTTTCGGCAACAATGCTGTTTCTAAAGTCGGGTAGATGAGTTGGTAGCGGAGGATCATACACATGATCCTTTATGAACCTTCAAAGATGAAAATCGCGTGGCTCAGATCGTGTGTGAACATGGAGGTTATGGAAAACAAGCTCTGGAATCAGGCCTCTTGCGGCCAATCCAGCGGTCAGGTACAACGTTGTTTAACCAGTCGCGTACTGATGTACGCCAGTGAGGCGATACACCGCCTTGTTGACAAATAAAGTTATGTGGTTCAGCTTCTTCCAACTGAGTAAACACCCATAGTCCTAACTCATCAAGATAAGACACACCAGTTAAGTTGCTTCACCGAAGAAGAAAGGCCCTTAAACTTTCCGAAAGGATATGGCACAAAAACATTCAAGTTAGGAGAATCTTGTTGCAATTGTACAATCTCGTGGGTATTTGGTGACCCCCAAATGCGCACTTTGTGTGTATTCACATATCCTCTTAGTGAAATGTCGACTGATCACTGAAGACGACACGACCCAGTAAATCTTAGTCGTGCAGCAAAATTTCATTTGCAAAGTTGGCTCTTAAATCGTACTCTTAGGCTTTAAAGCTTGTAACAACTTAACATGATAGGGACGCAGTTGTGTCTCCTTACCAGCCTACACAGACGTCACTGGAATTTCTAGTTCATGACTAGCTTTTCGAATTGATTTCTTAAAGCTATGCGTGAAGGACTCTCACTCCTCCAACACTTTCTTAAATCACTCTTGGTCGCTCCGTAATCTTCCCTTTGCGCACAGGTACAAAAAAAAAGTCTAAGCTGCTCTTTCATTTGATGCATTTTTATAATTGTAAGTTTAATGTAATAAATGCTACAAAGCCTTAAAATCCGTATATTAATTTTGAAACACCCTACAGCCGGCCGGAGTGGCCGAGCGGTTCTAGGCGCTACAGTCTGGAACCGCGCGACCGCTGCTGTCGCAGGTTCGAATCCTGCCTCGGGCATGAATGTGTGAGATGTCCTTAGGTTAGTTAGGTTTAAGTAGTTCTAAGTTCTAGGGGACTGATGACCTGAGAAGTTAAGTCCCATAGTGCTCAGAGCCATTTTTTGAAACACCCTGCATTCCTAAATTTTGGGATGGTTCCTTTTATGGGACACTATGGGTTTTCCTTCGCCAGCCTTGCCTAGTCCTTGCATGTGTTTCGTCATTGATGACATCGTCGTCGACGGGAGTTAAACCCTAGGATTCTTTCCGTACTTGTTCCAGTCGACCTCATCGGATCTGTGTCGAAATATGATGCAAACACATGTGCACTGTGGACTCTGGACTGAACTGGTGACACCAATAAGCCATTTATTGGCCCATGGGACGACTGTCGATAAAATCCTTCCCTTAATGCTGTCTTTCAACCTCGTTACAGAGCAGCGAGTACTGTGGTGTCCCACTAGATGGCGTAGCATGTCCCGTGGCCAGAAGTAAGAGTGCTGAGTCCGCAGTTTCGTGGGCTCTCAATGTGTATTCTCGGAGTGACTTGGGCTCTAACTAGCCGTCGTGATTCAAGGTGTGCAACTGAGACAGAGGAGTGTTTGCCTCCTGTATGGAGGCGATGACTGATAATTGGTTTTGTCTACTTGCAGCTTCAAGCATCACGGAAGGAGGCACCCAACGGTCGCTGCAACTGAGGAGACCCGAGCCAAACGTTATGTCTGAAGTAAAACTGATGCCATATGCCAGTGCAACGCTACCTGTGGCTATTTCGTTCACCGCGTCGGGAGTGTACCACCGAAGAAGACCGAATCGGGTGAGGAACGCCTTGAATCAAACGTTTCTGTCGAGTGACTTATGGGACCTCAGCTCACTGATGTTTAAAATGTCAAGTATCATTCCGCCCTTGTTGAAGCGGGACTGTTTGCCCTTGGTGATGTTTTTGTGATGCTATAGCTCTTCTGCTAGAATAAGGAATTTTTTTAAAAAAATTCGTTGCAATCCGGGGTAATGTCATTGTCTGTAGTTGTTATATTTCAGAAAGTGTTTTCATGTAAGGTAAATTGTGCTTTTACTTGATGTTACTAACCTTATGGACTTCGATACATTACGCTTCACAATTCTGAAGCCTTCTTATTGTCTGTTTTTCATATTCCTTTTAAAAAAATGGTTCAAATGGCTCTGAGCACTATGGGACTTAACTTCTAAGGTCATCAGTCCCCTAGAACTTGGAACTACTCTTTTTTTTTTTGGCATCAGTCTACTGACTGGTTTGATGCGGCCCGCCACGAATTCCTTTCCTGTGCTAACCTCTTCATCTCAGAGTAGCACTTGCAACCTACGTCTTCAACTATTTGCTTGACGTATTCCAATCTCTGTCTTCCTCTACAGTTTTTGCCCTCTACAGCTCCCTCTAGTACCATGGAAGTCATTCCCTCATGTCTTAGCAGATGTCCTATCATCCTGTCCCTTCTCCTTATCAGTGTTTTCCACATATTCCTTTCCTCTCAGATTCTGCGTAGAACCTCCTCATTCCTTACCTTATCAGTCCACTTAATTTTCAACATTCGTCTATAGCACCACATCTCAAATGCTTCGATTCTCTTCTGTTCCGGTTTTCCCACAGTCCATGTTTCACTACCATACAATGCTGTACTCCAGACGTACATCCTCAGAAATTTCTTCCTCAAATTAAGGCCGGTATTTGATATTAGTAGACTTCTCTTGGACAGAAATGCCTTTTTTGCTATAGCAAGTCTGCTTTTGATGTCCTCCTTGCTCCGTCCGTCATTGGTTATTTTACTGCCTAGGTAGCAGAATTCCTTAACTTCATTGACTTCGTGAGCATCAATCCTGATGTTAAGTTTCTCGCTGTTCTCATTTCTACCACTTCTCATTACCTTCGTCTTTCTCCGATTTACTCTCAAACCATACTGTGTACTCATTAGACTGTTCATTCCGTTCAGCAGATCATTTAATTCTTCTTCACTTTCATTCAGGATAGCAATGTCATCAGCGAATCGTATCATTGATATCCTTTCACCTTGTATTTTAATTCCACTCCTGAACCTTTCTTTTATTTCCATCATTGCTTCCTCGATGTACAGATTGAAGAGTAGGGGCGAAAGGCTACAGCCTTGTCTTAAACCCTTCTTAATACGAGCACTTCGTTCTTGATCGTCCACTCTTATTATTCCCTCTTGGTTGTTGTACATATTGTATATGACCCGTCTCTCCCTATAGCTTACCCCTCCTTATTCAGAATCTCGAACAGCTTGCAACATTTTATACTGTCGAACGCTTTTTCCAGGTCGACAAATCCTATGAAAGTGTCTTGATTTTTCTTTAGCCTTGCTTCCATTATTAGCCGTAACGTCAGAATTGCCTCTCTCGTCCCTTTACTTTTCCTAAAGCCAAACTGATCGTCACCTAGCGCATTCTCAATTTTCTTTTCCATTCTTCTGTATATTATTCTTGTAAGCAGCTTCGATGCATGAGCTGTTAAGGTGATTGTGCGATAATTCTCGCACTTGTCAGCTCTTGCCGTCTTCGGAATTGTGTGGATGATGCTTTTCCGAAAGTCAGATGGTATATCGCCAGACTCATAAATTCTACACACCAATGTGAATAGTCGTTTTGTTGCCACTTCCCCCAATGATTTTAGAAATTCTGATGGAATGTTATCTATCCCTTCTGCCTTATTTGACCGTAAGTCCTCCAAAGCTCTTTTAAAGTCCGATTCTAATACTGGATCCCCTATCTCTTCTAAACCGACTCCTGTTTCTTCTTCTATCACATCAGACAAATCTTCAACCTCATAGAGGTTTTCAATGTATTCTTTCCACTTATCTGTTCTCTACTCTGCATTTAACAGTGGAATTCCCGTTGCACTCTTAATGTTACCACCGTTGCTTTTAATGTCACCAAAGGTTGTCTTTTTGACTTTCCTGTATGCTGAGTCTGTCCTTCCGACAATATATCTTTTTCGATGTCTTCACATTTTTCCTGCAGCCATTTCGTCTTAGCTTCCCTGCACTTCCTATTTATTTCATTCCTCAGCGACTTGTATTTCTGTATTCCTAGCCGGCCGAAGTGGCCGTGCGGTTAAAGACGCTGCAGTCTGGAACCGCAAGACCGCTACGGTCGCAGGTTCGAATCCTGCCTCAGGCATGTATGTTTGTGATGTCCTTAGGTTAGTTAGGTTTAACTAGTTCTAAGTTCTAGGGGACTAATGACCTCAGAAGTTGAGTCCCATAGTGCTCAGAGCCATTTGAACCATTTGCTGTATTCCTGATTTTCCCGGAACATGTTTGTACTTCCTCCTTTCATCAATCAACTGAAGTATTTCTTCTGTTAGCCATGGTTTATCCGCAGCTACCTTCTTTGTACCTATGTTTTCCTTCCCAACTTCTGTGATGGCCCTTTTTAGAGATGTCCATTCCTCTTCAACTATACTGGCTACTGCGATATTCCTTATTGCTGTATCTATAGCGTTAGAGAACTTCAAACGTATCTCGTCATTCCTTAGTACTTCCGTATCCCACTTCTTTGTGTATTGATTCTTCCTGATTAATGTCTTGAACTTCAGCCTATTTTTCATCACTACTATATTGTGATCTGAGTCTATATCTGCTCCTGGGTACGCCTTACAATCCAGTATCTGGTTTCGGAATCTCTGTCTGACCATGATGTAATCTAATTGAAATCTTCCCGTATCTCCCGGCCTTTTCCAAGTATACCTCCTCCTCTTGTGATTCTTGAACAGAGTATTCGCTATTACTAGCTGAAACTTGTTACAGAACTCAATTAGTCTTTCTCCTCTTTCATTCCTTGTCCCAAGCCCATATTCTCCTGTAACCTTTTCTTCCACTCCTTCCCCTACAACTGCATTCCAGTCGCCCATGACTATTAGATTTTCGTCCCCCTTTACATACTGCATTACCCTTTCAATATCCTCATACCCTTTCTCTATCTGTTCATCTTCAGCTTGCGACGTCGGCATGTATACCTTAACTGTCGTTGTCGGTGTTGGCTCTAAAAAAAAAATGGCTCTGAGCACTATGGGACTTAACTTCTGTGGTCATCAGTCCCCTATAACTTAGAACTACTTAAACCTAACTAACCTAAGGACATCACACACATCCCTGCCCGAGGCAGGATTCGAACCTGCGACCGTAGCGGTCGCGCGGTTCCAGACTGAAGCGCCTAGAACCGCTCGGCCACTCCGGCCGACTATTCCTTTTATTGTGTATTCCTTAAGTAGTTGAAAGTCCTGCAAGAGTTTTCCATGTGTTATAGCAGTTTAATGCATTCAAGGTTTGGTGCCGCGGCCCTGCTTATTATAGATTGGGAGGCTAAATTCGCGTTTTGGTAAATTTATTTTTCTGTCGCTGGAGCACTTGATGTTCCTGTATGTATTTGTGATTGACGCTTCACGGCTTTATCATGGTGTAGATTGTATAGTTTTCGTGAAGCACTAAATATTTTTGGGTTTGGCCCTTCCATTGCCAGCTCCTCGCTCTCTAAACGTTTGAGCAGGTCTCACCCCTGTGAAGATAGGTGACAAGAAATACGTGTCACAGTCATTCTGTAATTAAATTTCCAGCAGTTTTTATTTGTTTTGCACTCAGCTCTTACGACAGAGACCCTAGATATCGGCTTAACAAAATCCATGTTAATGATGACGGTTCCACAATCCTTGCTTGCTTTAACTTACATTAGTTAGACCTTGTGGGAAGACATCGATTTTACAGGAGTAAAAGAAAAAGAGAACCTAATTCCTTGAACATATAAAATCCAGGGAGCGTACCTAGGTAGATACGTTCTGACTATATCGACTATGGTGGTCTCCGGCAGAGTCCAAGTCCTATGCTATTACACTACGCTAGATGCCAGAAGCTGAAACTGAGGGCTTGTTGGAGTTGTTATTGATTACTTCAGGAAGTCTGTGAATAATTCGTAGGATAGTTCCAACAGAGCTACATAAACTACATAGCAGACGTCACATAAGGCATAAGGCATGTACACGAATACTCTCATCACTGAAACTACAATTAGAACAATAGAAAGTTATTCCTAAACCTCACATAAGGGAAATAGCTCGCATTCTAAAATTAATCACAGAGCAAAACTGTTCCTCATCTGACAGCCAGGTCTATTAACAGCAGGATAGGTTTCCATGGGGTCACCAGTCAGATAACATCATATGCCTACATATGCCTATAAATGAAACACCTAATTGCATCCAACAACTCCACAATAATATAAATGCAATTCATCCAAAAATACAATTCGCCATAGAAGCAGAAAATGACAAAAGGTTAAATGTTCATGACCTCGGAATATACAGACACACCAACCATAACCAACACTCCATATTTAGGGATTTCACTACCACCAGCACAGCCATGCATAAATGCTCCATTCGATCGCACAAAAACTTGGTGCAGGCTCTCAAACAGAATTATTTTTCGGGAAGACCTCAGATTGGAAAGCTTATTTTACCTGGTGTGACTTTATATTCTATAATACAAATGGTTCAAATGCTAGTCATTTGTGCAGAACATGCTAATGTACATGTCCTTGAATATGTATGTCTTATCTCTAATCGTTCAAGATGTTCTATTTCCCGCCCCCTTGTTTGCAGGCCTGACCAACTGGTTTCCAATATATGCTGCACAAACTGAACGGAACTCCGTTCAGTGACAACTCCAAAAATGAGTTACAGACAATCGAAGAAGTAGCTACAAAGGAAGCATATGATAACATTGCAAGGAAACTGAGTCACAGAATCAAAGCAAACATAAAGAGGATATCTAGCACATAAAAACAAACAACCCGTCACCTATCTACAAACAAAGACACACAGAACATTAATGCACAGAACAGAAACACAAAATACACAAACACACAGAACACACACACACACACACACACACACACACACACACACACACACAGACATACACAGAACAAACATACAAGCACACATGAACAAGAAACACAAATAACAACAAGCAAATGGTACACTCTTACTTCAAACAACAAAGCAGACCATACAATGGGCAACATACTCAAAAAACAAGGGCTAAAAATAGCCTACGGGATAGACATACCAATATAAAAAAACTAAGGGCAACCAATACAAGCATACAAACACAACATATTTACTATTTGCCAAGTTACGTGCCAGGACTGCAAATCAATTTATGTAGGACAGAAAAGCAGAAACTTCGATACCAGATAAACACAACACAGAACAGCATGAAAAAGTAGCTGCTGTAATTCTACATTTGCTGAACCTTTTAAGACGTGAAACACAGCCCAGCAATGATCAACACTTAATTGAAAATTCTTAAATGCGGCAGCAGCCCCCCTAAAAAAGTAAATAACTGAAGAAAGCTATTAAAAACAAAAAAGTCATAGTTGAAAGGAAACAAATAATAAATGAATAAACAGTTTTCTACAACAGAAAGCAGAACTCTGTTCTCACCTTCAAAGAACTATCAGGCAACACCAACCCATAAACACCCCAACACCCCCTACACAAGCACACACACACACACACACACACACACACACACACACACACACGCACACAAACACACACACACACACACACACACACACACACACACACATACAATTTAAAAAAATAAGACACACACACACACACAAACACACAAAATTAAAGAAAAGAAGTCGCACACACAGACACACACACACACACACACACACACACACACACACACACACACACACGCACAGACAAACTTACAAATATAATTAATTAATGCTATGAATAACCATTACATTTCCAGTCTTAAAATTTCGATGTAAATAAATGTTCTACATTACTTTCTTTGTCGTTACAGATGACAAACAATGTAAGAAAACAACTACAGTACAAGACGTAAAAATCCAGGAAACCACAGCCTATGGTAAAAAAAGGTGTACACTTCTATGCAAAACTTTGTTTCTAAGATTTGTAAATATTGTCTTAAAAACTCTAATTTGTATGCGTACAGGTAATAAAGAGCACGTTTTCTGTTTAATAGAGCCATAATAAAAGCTTACGGATGATACTGAAACTTCAGTGAAATACGTGTGGGAAATAAAAGCAAAAGATAAAAATTATGTTTTTCTCAAGGCGGTGACTCTCCAAAAACAAACAGAGAAAACAGTTAATAACGATGCTGATGCCTATTAGCACGTATGAATAACGCAAATGAAAAGCAAATATTAAATGAAATAATTCTTTTATTACGGAGGAGGTGTGAGTTTCAAGCAAAGGATGTGATGAACATGATACCGCTGGATCATTTGAATCAGTTGAAAAAATTCGTATTTTTCTTGTAAGGAAAGCTATTTGGAAACATGCAGTGGCGCATGTGACACGATTCAACGAAAACCTAGCAAAAGCAATCAAAAACTAAAATATGAAGAAAATGTAACAAAAACTTACATTGGGTACACACACTATTTCATCACTTAACATAGCTGAGGGGATAATAACTAACTACAGAGAGAAAACTGTACGAGAACTCCAAACATTCTTTAATTGTTCATATACACTGAAGCACCAAAGAAACTGCAGAGGCATGCGTATTCAAATATAGATATATGTAAACAGGTAGAATATGGCGCTGCGATCAACAAAGCCTATATAAGACAAAAGCGTCTGGCGCAATTGTTAGGTCGGTTACTGCTGCTACAATGGCAGGTTATCAAGATTTCAGTAAGTTTTAACATGGTGTTTGTGGTGTGCGTGCTGTAATACCTTTGGTGTACACACTATCACATTATTTGACTTGTCGCTCTAACGAGGTAGGCGAGTGTCAACAATATGTCTCGTGATCTTATCATGGCGTGTTTATCTTCTACCGTTAGGTCATACGACAGAAAAGCCACTTGCACGCTTAGAGTAGCAGATTGACGGTGACCAACTTTAAACAGAACTTGATTAATTTACACACACATTTATTAAAATAATAACAAGCATAAACATTACTTAACTTGTTCTGGATGCTATTTACAATTGACAATCTGAAATTCCTTTGGTCTTGGTACTTTAATCTTATTCTCACATATCTCTGATACTTGACAAAGTGTCTATACATTTATCTTCATGGCTATGTACAGGAATATGATAGTCTTCTTAGGTGCAGACTGAAACTTGACTATAGACTGGTACAGACTAATGCAGACTGATACAGACTGGTGCAGAGAAATGCAGACTAATGCAGACTGACTAATCGGAGGTCTGTACACTTGTTATAATACCTCGCGCGATCAGGTATCACTGCGTGAATGTGATCCTCGAGGAGAAAAGGTTCTACGTTAGCAGCAATCTCATTGGCTGCTTTACATATTAATACACGGATCGGCGGAAGCAGAATTTGGTCCGTCTCTAAGGCAGCGCCATCTCGTAGTGTGGAGATGGACAAGCGCTGCGCCTGCGCTGTTGTGCTTAGTGGGGCGCGCTCTAGTGGGAAAGTTGTGTACGCGCTGACTACGTGGAACTATGTACACAACAGTGTTAAAGTCGGCGCACGAGTGACGGGGCACAGCATTTCAAAGGTAGCGATGAAGTGGAGATTTTTTCGTACGACCATTTCACGAGTGTACCGTGAATATCTCCTCCCCCCATGAACCCTGCCGATGGTGGGGAGGCTTGCGTGCCTCAGCGATACAGATAGCCATACCGTAGGTGCAACGACAATGGATGGGTATCTATTGAGGAGTCAGATAAATGTGTGGTTCCTGACGAGGGGCAGCAGACATTTTAGTAGTTGCAGGGGCAATAGTCTGTTCTTGTAATACTAACAAAACGGCCTTGCTGTGCTGGTACTGCGAATGGCTGAAAGCAAGGGGAAACTACAGCCATAATTTTTCCTGAGGGCATGTATCTTTACTGTATGATTAACTGATGATGGCGTCCTCTTGGGTAAAACATTCTGGAGGTAAAATTGTCCCCCATTCGGACTTCCGGGCATGTATCTTTACTGTATGATTAACTGATGATGGCGTCCTCTTGGGTAAAACATTCTGGAGGTAAAATTGTCCCCCATTCGGACTTCCGGGCGGGGACTACTCAGAAGGACGTCGTTTTGAGGATATTTCAAAGTCGTGAAAGAAAGTTGTTTATGTGGTTGAGGCTTGAAGGCACTGATTGCGTGATTGTAAGACAGAGATACAGTAACCAGGTTTTAAATTGTCAGACATTTCCAGGGGCAGATGTGGACTCTGGACACAATCTATTGGTTATGAACTGAAGACTAAAACTGAAGAAACTGTGAGAAGGTTGCAATTTAATGAGATGGGATCTGGATAAACTGAAAGAACCAGAGGTTGAAGAGTGTTTCAGAGAGAACATTAGGGCACGATTGACAAGAACAGGGGAAATAAATACAATAGAAGAAGAATGGGTAGCTTTGAAAGATGAAATTGTAAAGGCAGCAGAGGATCAAATAGGTAAAAAGATACGGGCTAGCAAAAATCCTTAGGTAACAGGCGAGATACTGTAGTTAATTGATGAAAGGAGAAAATATGAAAATGCAGTAAATGAAGTAGGCAAAAAGGAATACAAACGTCTCAAAAATGATATCAACAGGAAGTGCGAATTGACTAAACAGGGATGGCTAGGGGACAAATGTAAGGATGTAGAGGCATATATCACCAGGAGTAAGACAGATATTGCCTACAGGAAAATTAAAGAGACCTTTGGAGAAAAGATGATCAGCTGTATGGATATCAAGAACTCAGGTGGAGAACCGGTTCTAAGGAAAGAAGGGAAAGCAGAAATGTGGAAGGAGCATATAGAGAGTCTATACAAGGGCGATGTACTTGAGGACAATATTATGGAAATGGAAAAGGATGTAGATGAAGATGAAATGGGACATACGATACTGCGTGAAGAGTTTGACAGAGCAATGAAAGACCTGAGTCGAAACAAGGTTTCAGGAGTAGACAACATTCCATTAGAGCTACTGATAGCCTTGGGAGAGCCAGCCCTGACAAACCTCTACCATGTGGTGAGCAAAATGTATGGGACAGGCGAAATACTCTCAGACTTCAAGAAGAATATAATAATTCCAATCCCAAAGAAAGCAAATGTTGACAGATGTGAAAATTACCGAACTATCAGTTTAATAAGTCACGGCTGCAAAATACTAACACGCATTCCTTACAGACGAATCGAAAAACTGGTAGAAGACGACCTCAGGGAGGATCAGTTTGGAGTCCATAGAAATGCTGGAACATGTGAGGCAATACTGACTGTACGACTTGCCTTAGAAGATAGATTAAGGAAAGTCAAACCTCCGTTTCTAGCTCTTGTATGTTTAGAGAAGGCTTTTGACAGTGTTGATTGGAATACTCTCTTTGAAATTCTGAAGGTGGCAGGGATCAAATACAGGGAGCGAGAGGCTATTTAAAATTTGTACAGAAACCAAATTGCAGTTATGAGAATCGAGGGGCGTGAAAGGGAAGCACTGGTTGGGAAGGGCGTGAGACAAGATTGTAGACTATCCCCAATGTTATTCAATCTGTATGTTGAGCAAACAGAAAAAGGAAACAAAAGGAGTAGGAATTAAAATAAAGGGTGAAGAAATAAAAACTTTTAGGTTTGTCGATGACACTGTAATTCTGGCAGAGACAGCAAAGGACTTGGAAGAGCAGTTGAACGGAATGGACAGTGTCTTGAAAGAAGGATATAAGATGAACATCAACAAAAGCAAAACGAGGATAATGGAATGTAGTCGAATTAAATCAGGTAATGCTGAGGGAATTAGATTAGGAAATGAGACATTTAAAGTAGTAGATGACGTTTGCTATTTGGGGAGCAAAATAACTGATGATGGTTGAAGTAGAGAGGGTATAAAATGTAGACTGGGAATGGCAAGGAACGCGATTCTGAAGAAGAGAATGTTGTTAAAATCGAGTATAGATTTAAGTGACAGGAAGTCTTTTCTGAAAGTATTTGTATGGAGTGTAGCCATGTATGGAAGTGAAACATGGACGATAACTAGTTTAGACAAGAAGAGAATAGAAGCTTTCGAAATGTGGTGCTACAGAAGAATGCTGAAGATTAGATGGGTTGATCACATAACTAATGAGGATGTACTGAACAGAAATGGGGGAAGAGGAATTTGTGGCACAACTTGACTACAAGAAGGAATCGGTTGGTAGGACATGATCTGAGGCATCAAGGGATCACCAATTTAGTATTGGAGGGCAGTGTGGAGTGTAAAAATCGTAGAGGGAGACCACGATATGAATACACTAAGCAGATACAGAAGCATGGAGGTTAAAATAGTTACTTGGAGATGAAGAAACTTGTGCAGGATGGAGTAGCATGGAGGGTTGCATCAAACCAGTCTCTGGAATGAAGACCACAACAACAGCACATCAAACGGCCGACATCACTGCGGCTGGAGAGAGATCCAGCAACAGCGAGGCCAACGACGGCTGAAGAGAATCGTTCAACATGACAGAAGTGCCACCCTTCCACTAATTCCTGTTTATTTCCATGCGGGGTCATCAGCAAGTGTCAGCGTGCGAACCATTCAACGAAACATCATCAATATGGGCTTTTATAGCCGAAGACCCACTTGTGTACCCTTGACGACTGCACGACACAAAGCTTTACGCCTCGCATTGGCCCATCAACAACGACATTTGGCTGTTACTGACGGGAAACATGTTGCATGGTCGGACGAGTGTTGTTTCACATTGTATCGAGTGGATAGACGTGGACGGGTATTGAGACAATGTCATGAATACATGAACGCTATATGTCAGCAGGCGATTGTTGAAGCTTATGGAAGTTCTGTAATGGTGTGGGGCGTTTGTATTTGGAGTGATGTGGGTTCCCTGATACGTCTAGTTACGACCCTGACAGGTCACACGTACGTAAGTATCGTTTCTGATCACCTGCATCCATTCATGTGCATTTTGCATTCCGACGGACTTGGGCAATTCCAGGAGGACAATGCGACTGCTCACACGTACCAAAATGATGCAGAGTGGCTTCAGGAACTCTCTTCTTAGTTGAAACATTTCCGCTGGCCACCAAACTCCCCATACTCGAACGTTATTGAGCATATCTGGGATGCCTTGCAAAGAGCTGTTCAGAAGTGGTCTCCACCCCCTCGTACTCTTACGGATTTATGGACAGCCCTGCAGGATTCTTTGTGTCGGTTCTGTCCAGTACTACTTCAGACATTAGTCGAGTCCATGCCAGTCGTGTTGCGGCACTTCTGCGTGCTAGCTGCGATCCTACACGATATTAGGTAGGTGTACCACTTTCTTTGACTCTTCAGTGTAGTTCAAGAGTTTAAACAGAGGCAAGGATATATGATAGTGAACAATTCGAGATTTCTGAAGTAATGCGGTGAAAAAAGAGGAAAGACTCCAGTAAATGGTGACGTTTCGGTTGAAGGTGATGCATCTAGAAGGCATGGTCGAACATAAATGTAACTTCGCGGAAATACACGCCGTCAGTAGATGCATAAATGATAAGCTTTCCAGGTCTCTTTGATAGGTAGAACAGCCACAAGAATGCATTAGTTCTGTTTATGTTTGGTGTTGTTACTGGGCCTGACAGAGTATATAAGGGGCGTCAGTAACATCAGATGTGGGTGATCACTATGAAGGACACCGAGATGCCTCATATTCTCGTGAGACTCAGCTACTGACAGAGTTAAGAAGGATCTTAATTGTAGGTCTCCATTTGGTGGTATGGTCGAACTGTGTAATATCCAGATTTCTGGGGCTTTCGGATTATACAATGGCCCGATGTTTGACTTCAGGGGAACTTCAGGGCAGACATATTGGTCGTCAACGTTCTGGTCAATCCCATCTGATCACCGCAATGGGGATCGCCGTTTCGTGGAGAAAGCACATTTTTACCCATTCATACCTGCGCTTGCCATCCGAGAAAATGCAGTTACCTGCTTGCACCATTCTGTGTCATTATTTATTCTTGACATTGCCAGTACTGGGCAATGTGCAGAGCATGATAACTAAAGAAAACTTCACAAGCCAACATCGTTTTGAGTCGCCTGTTACTTGTGAGTATGAACAGTTGTAATCGGTGCGATATATTTATGTTCATGTTTGTACACAGTAATTTTGCATTTAACATGCCGTCCTGTAGTGATCCTCATGATAGTGGGAATTTTACAGGGTAATTTTTTTCCACTGCGTACAAACTCTAGGGATTTATCGATGAGAGGATACCTAAACAAAAAAGGCCTAATGAACTTATATGTCCGGAAATGCATGGTTTCCATGCTAGAGACTATTTATTTTATCACACTTTGTTTCAGAGACTGCTGTCAAATATGGGCTGTACATGGAGCCACAGTCACAGTATTCGTGGTTTCCTTCTAGAAGGTAGTACTGTTCCTTATACGTCATGCCCTAGCGCACACTCGTGCCATAGCAATTGGTAATGTTGTGCCCGATTCATTTCTCTTGCTGACTCACCTTGTAGTGGATGTGATACTGAGTTGTACACAGTGCTTCCGTATTCGAGTAGAGAGCTTACGGAAAGGTAAATGGCAACGGTCGGCGGGCAGCACGGTTGTATCAGGAGAACTATTCACCCCGAGCCAGCCGCTGTGGCCTAGCGGTTCTAGCCGCTTCAGTCCGGAACCGCAGTGCTGCTTTGGTCGCAAGTTCGAATCCTGCCTCCTACATGGATGCATGTGATGTCCTTAGGTTAGTTAGGTCTAAGTACACTGCTGGCCACCGTAAATGCAACACCAAGAAAGACAAGAGGTAGCACAACAAGATTTATTTTGTAGATAACATGTTGACCAAGTATCAAATGATTACGTTTACAGACGTCTGTGACATGTGGTTCCTGCCAGAATCAGTAGCCAGAGTAGCCGCCATTATTGGAGATCACCGCTGCCACACGTCTCGGCATTGAGTCAAAGAGACGTTGGATGTGTTCCTGGGGTACAGCAGCCCAAGCAGCTTCCACACGTTGCCAAAGATCATCTGGTGTGGCAGCTGGGGATGTAATCTGGGTCACTCGTTGAGCAACCATGGACCACATGTTTTCTATCGGCGGAAGATCCGGAGATCGAGCCGACCAGGCAAGCACTTCAATCTGGTTATTGACGAAGAACCTTTGGACAATGCGTGCCACGTGTGGTCGCGCATTATCCTGTTGAAATATGGCTGTGGCCGAACCCTGAAGGTAAGGAAGGACAACTGGCTCCAGCACCTCGGATATGTAGCGCCGGCTATTTAAAGTACCGGCAATGCGTACTAGAGGCGTGCGAGAGTAATATCCAATACCGCCCCATACCATAATACCCGGTGCAAGACCAGTGTGGCGGTGCATAATGCAGCTGTCCAGCATCCTCTCTCCACGGTGTCTCCACACTCGAATCCGACCATCGTGGTGCTGCAGACAGAAGCGTGCCTCGTCAGTAAAGACAACGTCATTCCATTCTGCCGTCCACATCCGTCCGTCATCACACCATTGGCGACGGAGACGTCTGTGGTTCTGCGTCAATGGTAGACGAAGCAATGGACGTCTTGCGGACAGACCACTCTGCTGTAAACGGCGTCGAATGGTACTCGCAGACACTGGATGATGCGTTACAGACGCAATGTGCTGTGCTATGCTTCGGGATGTCACTGAGCGATCCGTCACTGCCATGCGCACAATTTGCCTATCAGCACGTGCAGTGGTGCACCGAGGTGAATGCGATCGACCACGTCGGTCCGTCGCACCCTCCTGCATCCAACAGTCACATATCCGCATTACAGTTCTTTGGTTTCGTCCAACACGACTAGCGATTTCTCTGTATGATAATCCACAATCTCGGTAAGCCACTATCCCTCCTCTGTCGAACTCGGATACTTGATCAAACGATGTTCGCTGTTGTCTACGAGGCATAACTGATCGTCTTGTGAAACAACCACTAGGTAAAGACACGTGCCGAACGTACACTCGTCGAAATCGCCAAGCCTTAAATGGCGCTATGAGGTGTCGCCACAGGCGCGCGTGATGTGCGTCTGCGCTGAAATTCTAATCAGTTGCATATCTCATCGCTGCAAACCCATGGTGTAAATTTCACTTGATTCGGATGCTTCTTTCAGGGTGTTGCATTTACGGTGGCCAGCAGTGTAGTTCTAAGTCTAGGGGACTGATAACGTCAGATGTCCCATAGTGCTTAGAGCCATTTGAACCATAATCATGCCGACAATAACCACAGCATTCAATATTTACAACAGTGTTTCACCGTTTGTCTGAGACAGGGACGTTTCAGGAAGCAGGAAATCATGAACGACATACCCGAAATGTTCGGACACCGGACTTGAACGAAAATGTGATTAACACTGTGGAAGGCGGCCGCTATGTCAGTACCAGGCAGTTGGACTGCAAGTACATGGTAAGCCAGACGACCATGTGGAACATGACGCTGGCCGGGGTGGCCGAGCGGTTCTAGGCGCTACAGTCTGGAACCACGCGACCACTACGGTCGCGGGCTCGAATCCTGCCCCGGGCATGGATGGGTGTGATGTCCTTAGGTTAGTTAGGTTTAAGTAGTTCTAAGTTCTAGGGGACTAATAACCTCAGAAGTTAACTCCTATAGTGCTCAGAACAATTTGAACCATTTGGAACATGACAACTGTTACTACCCTTATCGCTTACAGCGCGTGGAGGGCTTACTAGCGACAGACTTTCCACATCGGGAGCAGTTCTGTCACTGGTTTCTTCACCAGGCAAGCACGATTCTGGGATTTGTGTCATCCATCCTACTATCCTGCTCACAGATGAGGCCACCTTTACGCGGAGTGGTACCTGCAGCTTTGGTAACAGTCATCTGTGGGATTGTATGCACAACCCCGTGGTTTGGGGACAGCGAATCATTAGCATTGTTGCAGACGGAATGTGTGGACCGGGATAACTGGCTATAGTATAGGGTGTCTCAAAAAGAATATACGTATTTCGAATGCATATATTTATTAACCTTTAAAGCATACGAATCTGAAACTTTATACACATATTTACGAACCTCTCAAGTTCAGATTACAGATGTTCAATATATCCTCCATCAGCGACACGAACAATATCATATCGATATTCAGATTCCTCCCACACTCGGGCAATCATGTACTTCGTCACTGATGTTATGGCAGTACGGATCCGGTTCTTCAACTCTTACAGGTTCTATGGGAGTGGTGGTACATAAACGTTGTCATTAACGAAACCCCACAGGAAGAAGTCAGAGTGTGCCAAATCCGGTGACCTTGGAGCCCAGCTGAGATATGCTAAGACGCCAGCTCTTTGACGACCAATCCAACGGTTTGGTAGAGTTTCGTTCAGATATTCATGCACTTGGCGACTCCAGTGAGGGAGTGCCGCATCTTGTTAAAAAATGAAGTTGCCTTCGTGCAGCCTCGGAAACAACCAGTTTTGTAACATAGCGAGATACTGCTGACCGTTAACCGTGTTTCCATGATAGAGAAATTGGCCTTAAACAGATGATCGAGATATTGCGAATCTCGTACATGTTCGGTGGCTGCAAGTCGGTTCTGTAGGCTCAAAATTCGAACATTGTATTTATTTATCTGACCACCAACATGGTAAGTCGCTTCATCACTAAACATGATGCGTTACGCGAAAGTGTTATATTTGTCAATAGCATCAAGAATGTCGTTTCAAAATGCCACACATTTGCGTTTGTCATCAGCTTGTAACAGCTGTTACTTGTACGGAATCATAACCAACCGACGTCTCAAAACACGCCAAATTGTTGTTGTACGCGGTTGTAGCTCCCGACTGGCACTACGAGTTGATTTTGAAGGACTACGCTGGAAAGCAGTTTGAATTCGTGCAACATTGTCTTCACGAACACGAGGGCGACCAGGACTCTTTCCTTTACATACACATCCTGTACCTAGAAACTGTCGATACCATCTGCGAATGTTCCACCCATCTGGAGGATCAATTTGGTATCTCGACTTGAAACTTCTTTTGCACTGTAATCACGGAATTGCACTTTGCAAACTCGAGAACACAAAATGATTTCTGCTGCGGAGTAGCCATTTTAAACATATGACGGTTACCAAGCAAAACAGAAGACAACTGACATCTAGCGGTTATCAATGTAAACTAGACTAAGTATTCATCCCTCCAACAGCCGAGCCGAGGCGCAGCGATCGATAGTTTGGACAAAATAATACTTTGTAATACGTATATTCTTTTTGTAACACCCTGTATTTTGGTACCAATCTTCCTTCCACCCTTCCTAACAGGCGGGGAACTATCGGCGCTTCTTGATGATAATTTTGCCTCTCCCGCTGGAAGAAGCGCCATTGGTGATTCGAAGGGTTATGTGGCTGTTACATGATGGCGCTCCAGCCGACTTCGTCGTTAACGCCCGGACACATCTCAATCGTGTGTTCCCTAGTCGATGGATCGAACAAGGGGGTCCAGCTGCATGGCCTGCTCGTTCACCAGATCTCAACCCAAGCGATTTCTGGTTATGGGGCCATCTCAAAAGTGTCGTGCATGCACAACCCATTCCAGATGTGGAGACAATGGAGCAGCGTATCCATGCTGCCTTTGGCATTGTTCGGATGCAGCCTGGTCGATGTGAACGTGCGAGACAGAACATGCTAAGAGGCATACACCTTTCTACATCTACATCTACACATATACTCCGCTAGCCACCAAGCGGTGTGTGGCGGAGGGCACAATTCGCGCCAAAGTCATATTCCCCCCCCCCCTCTCTCCCCCCCACCGTTCCACCCACGGATCGCACGAGGGAGAAACGACAAAAGACTGTCTGAACGCCTCAGTACGAGCTCTTATTTCCCTTATCTTTGAATGATGATCATTACGCGTTTTGAAAGTTGGTGGTAATAATATATGCTCTACATCCTCGGTGAAGATTGGATTTCAGAATTTAGTGAGCGGCCCCTTCTGTTTAGCGCGTCGTCTATCTGCAAGTGTGTCCCACTTCAAACTTTCTATGGGATCTGTAACGCTCTCGCGATTGCTAAATGTACCAATCACGAATCTTTCCGCTCTTCTTTGGACCTTCTCAATCTCTTGAATCAGACCCAACTGGTAAGTGTCCCACACAGACGAACAATACTCCAAGACTGGACGAACTAACGTATTGTAAGCTATTTCCTTTGTTGAAGGACTGCATCGCTTCAGGATTCTACCAATAAACCGCAGATTAGAGTTAGCCTTACCCGTTACTTGTGTAATCTGATTATTTCATTTGAGATCATCGAATAGTCACACGCAGATACTTGACTGATGCTACCGCTTCCAAAGACTGATCATTTATTTTGTACTCATATATTAATGGGGATTTTCGCCTTGTTATACGCAGTAGGTTGCACTTACTAAATTGAGAGATAACTGCCTTTGCATTGAGGCACATGGAAACCATTTTCAACACATACTGTAGCTGTGACTGTACGATACAGCAGGTATTAGATCGCAGCCTCTGTAAGAATGTATGATTGAATAAATGGTCTCTAGCATGGAAACCAGGCATTCCCTTACGTAAGATCACTCCCTAGAGTCTGTACACGGTGAAAAAATCACCCTGTATAGGGGACAATGTCAAAAGACTTGAAACACTGACGGACAATGTGTTGTAATATTTTAAAGCAAAATATCCTATGATGTCAACCTAGCTCTGTCAAAACCAGTCATTCAGTAAAATGCTTTTCTAGCGATCTCGGCTTTTGCAGTTCTCTTAGGTTACCATTCTGTGTCGTCCCGCTCCATTGGTCGGACACTGGCAGCAGCTGAACAGCCGGACTAGGGAATTCCCGTGTTGTTTGTTGTTGTGGTCTTCAGTCCTGAGACTGGTTTGATGCAGCTCTCCATGCTACTCTATCCTGTGCAAGCTTTTTCATCTCCCAGTACCTACTGCAACCTACAACCTTCTGAATCTGCTTAGTGTATTCATCTCTTGGTCTCCCTCTACGATTTTTACCCTCCACGCTGCCCTCCAATACTAAATTGGTGATCCCTTGATGCCTCAGAACATGTCCTACCAACCGATCCCTTCTTCTGGTCGAGTTGTGCCACAAACTTCTCTTCTCCCCAATCCTATTCAATACTTCCTCATTAGTTATGTGATCTACCCATCTAATCTTCAGCATTCTTCTGTAGCACCACATTTCGAAAGCTTCTATTCTCTTCTTGCCCAAACTATTTATCGTCCATGTTTCACTTCCATACATGGCTACACTCCATACGAATACTTTCAGAAATGACTTCCTGACACTTAAATCAATACTGGATGTTAACAAATTTCTCTTCTTCAGAAACGCTTTCCTTGCCATTGCCAGCCTACATTTTATATCCTCTCTACTTCGACCATCATCAGTTATTTTGCTCCCCAAATAGCAAAACTCCTTTACTACTTTAAGTGCCTCATTTCCTAATCTAATTCCCTCAGCATCACCCGACTTCATTAGACTACATTCCATTATCCTTGTTTTGCTTTTGTTGATGTTCATCTTATATCCTCCTTTCAAGACACTGTCCATTCCATTCAACTGCTCTTCCAAGTCCTTTGCTGTCTCTGACAGAATTACAATGTCATCGGCAAACCTACAACCCTGTCTTACTCCCTTCCCAACCACTGCTTCCCTTTCGTGTCCCTCGACTCTTATAACTGTCATCTGGTTTCTGTACAAATTGTAAATAGCCTTTCGCTCCCTGTATTTTACCCCTGCCACTTTTAGAATTTGAAAGAGAGTATTCCAGTCAACATTGTCAAACGCTTTCTCTAAGTCTACAAATGCTAGAAACGTAGGTTTGCCTTTCCTTAATCTTCTAAGATAAGTCGTAAGGTCAGTATTGCCTCACGTGTTCCAGTATTTCTACGGAATCCAAACTGATCTTCCCCGAGGTTGGCTTCTACTAGTTTTTCCATTCGTCTGTAAAGAATTCGTGTTAGTATTTTGCAGCTGTGACTTATTAAGCTGATAGTTCAGTAATTTTCACATCTGTCAACACCTGCTTTCTTTGGGATTGGAGTTATTATATTCTTCTTGAAGTCTGAGGGTATTTCGCCTGTTTCCTACATCTTGCTCACCAGATGGTTGAGTTTTGTCAGGACTGGCTCTCCCACGGCCGTCAGTAGTTCCAATGGAATATTGTCTACTCCGGGGCCCTTGTTTCGACTCAGGTCTTTCAGTGCTCTGTCAAACTCTTCACGCAGTATCGTATCTCCCATTTCATCTTCATCTACATCCTCTTCCATTTCCATAATATTGTCCTCAAGTACATCGCCCTTGTATAGACCCTCTATATACTCCTTCCACCTTTCTGCTTTCCCTTCTTTGCTTAGAACTGGGTTTCCATCTGAGCTCTTGATATTCATACAAGTAGTTCTCTTTTCTCCAAACGTCTCTTTAATTTTCCTGTAGGCAGTATCTATCTTACCCCTAGTGAGATAAGCCTCTACATCCTTACGTTTGTCGTCTAGCCATCCCTGCTTAGCCATTTTGCACTTCCTGTCGATCTCATTTTTGAGACGTTTGTATTCCTTTTTGCCTGTTTCACTTACTGCATTTTTATATTTTCTCCTTTCATCAATTAAATTCAATATTTCTTCTGTTACCCAAGGATTTCTACTAGCCCTCGTCTTTTTACCTACTTGATCCTCTGCTGCCTTCCCTACTTCATCCCTCAAAGCTACCCATTCTGCTTCTACTGCATTTCTTTCCCCCATTCCTGTCAATTGTTCCCTTATGCTCACCCTGAAACTCTGTACAACCTCTGGTTCTTTTAGTTTATCCAGGTCCCATCTCCTTAAATTCCCACCTTTTTGCAGTTTCTTCAGTTTTAATCTACAGGTCATAACCAATAGATTGTGGTCAGAGTCCACATCTGCCCCTGGAAATGTCTTACAATTTAAAACCTGGTTCCTAAATCTCTGTCTTACCATTATATAATCTATCTGATACGTTTTAGTATCTCCAGGGTTCTTCCATGTATACAACCTTCTTTCATGATTCTTAAACCAAGTGTTAGTTATGATTATGTTGTGCTCTGTGCAAAATTCTACCAGGCGGCTTCCTCTTTCATCTCGTTAACGCCAAAACACAAACGGCTGCTTTAGAGTGGTATCTTGACTGGGAAGCATGGACTACCGCAGAATGACGTCGCAGCGTGTTGAGCTATGAATCACATTTCTGCACCACCTCGGATGACCATCGTGGGCCTGTATGGCGGCGAACTGAGAAGACGTCTCACTCTTCCAGTGTTCTGGAGAAGCACAGCCATGCTACTCCTGAATTCATGTTTAGCTGCTGGTAGTGGCTGAGGTAACTGTGACAACACGACGGTCGTCACGAGCATTCTGCCTGGTATCGGGCTGTGCGGAACAAGTGGACCTTGATGGACGATAGAGGGCAGTGTCGCCACAGCGCTGCACTCGCCCAGTGAGGGCGTCACCATCTCGCCACGTGAGTACACTGGTAAACAGTACGCAGAAGGCACAAATACCGCCGCACCGCGACCCGCCAACGACTCCAAAAAAATGGTTCAAATGGCTCTGAGGACTATGGGACTTAACATCGGAGGTCATCAGTCCCCTAGAACTTAGAACTATATAAATCTAAGTAACCTAAGGACATCACACACATCAATTCCCGAGGTAGCGCGGTTACAGACTGTAGTGCCTAGAACCGCTCGGCCACCTCGGCCGGCCCAACGACTTCGCTTTGATATTGGTTTTCCATTTTGGTCTCTGTTGGGATTGCGGCTCATATTTGATCTGTTGACGGCACTGTGCCGAAAGTGCGTTGCTCTTCGTTGTAGCCAAGAGCGCTATTGCCTTGCTCTTGTTGGTCCGCCGTTGGTCTGCCTGTTGCTGGACTCCGGAGTGAGTTAGAGTCTCAACTGCAGGAGGTCTTTCCGCCTTGCGTCATCATTGTTTCTCGCCCGGACGGGTGCATTGGTCTCCGACGACTCGCGTGTATGAGTTACCTCTCACGCGACAGTATAGTGGTGCCAATTTGTAAGGTGTCAGGCAAATCCAACACCTTCCATGAAAACCCTGACATGATAAGCAAATCCAGTAGTATGTCACATAGCTCCGAATAAATCGTGACATTAAATTAACCAAAGTAATACGAGTAACCTGTGAGCAAATGGAATACCACAGACTAACACAAGAATGCCTAAATGCATGTCATACCTACCCACCGTGAGACAGACGCAGTTCCGAGGGGAGAAACGAGAACAGATGCCGAGAGCAGAACCGTGTTAAGCTAGAAGGCCCTACGATAAGGGACGGACTGGACACCCACGTCGGCAGCTAACCACTAGGATCACCGCAGCTGCAAGTTTTAGCGTGAGAATTTTTCGCGTTTCTGTTACGTCAGGACCACCCCCCAGCCTATGTCAATAGGTAGAACTCTCCAGAAGAACAGTATAGACCTTACGATAACACAAAAAGGGCCACCCCCCAGCTGCAAGTTTTAGCGTGAGACTTTTCGCGTCTCTGTTGCGTCAGGACCACCCCCCAGCCCATGTTCAAAGACAGAGCCCTCCAGAAGAACAGCATAGATCTTACGATAACACAAAAAGGGCCACCCCCCAGCTGAAAGTTTTAGCGTGAGACTTTTCGCGCCTGTGTTACGTCAGGACCACCCCCCAGCCCATGTTCAAAGACAGAGCCCTCCAGAAGAACAGCATAGATCTTACGATAACACAAAAAGGGCTACACCACTCGCAAGTTTTAGCGTGAGACTTTTTCGCGTCTCAGGTACGTTGCAAACTTTAAAAACATTGCCCCACCACGAAAAGTATAACGTTTCTCATTGGATAGACAGAATTTTTGTAGGCAGAGCTTAAGGTTAACATTGAGACCCTGATTGGCCAGATGAAAACACAGCCAGATAGTTCTTTTAAACCAACTTCGGTAAATTGTAGTAAGGAGAAGTTAGGAGAGAGTTGCTTCCGAGACGGCGAGGTGAGCGGAGCTGTGCTGTCCGCCGCCCCCTGACGAACACCGACAAGGTAATGAACGCACGCGATGCTGCATAACAGCGCATAAAGCTTCACTCAGAACTGTAGAAGTCTCATCCGTTACACCCCCTTTTTGCGTAATACTAGCGTCGATCGTCAATTAAAGCTCATGGTGTTCACATTTGCCACTTGAAGTAAAAATCTGAAACGCGATGATTTTTCTGTTATATAGTTATTGAGAAGCCACATCAGCCACCGTAATTTACGACAAGTTAGATAAGTAATTAAAGATAATTGAGGGCCACTGTAGACCATTTTGATAGTTTTCTCTTTTGTGAAACTTAATTTAAACCTAGATTATAGATGTGATATGGCATAGGTCATCCTTCGATCCATTGTAGAACTTGGAAACCCACTCAGGGAATATTCGTTCACATTTTTGTTGAACGCAGTTGGTTTTTATCATCCTGTATCAAAACATTTCCTTTTATCAATAGTGCAATTTATAAACAATGTTTTGTGAGTAGAATAAAATTTCCAATGGTAAACTTAACTGCTTTTTCGATGTTATTTTGCCAGCTAACTAAAAATAGGAAAGCCTTGAACCCGTTCCACTAAATTTAGTTACTATTAAGATTCTTTTACAGGGAGTGCAGTGGAGCTGACACTGAAATCATTTAGTATTTGATTATATCATCGCTAGTCTCACTGAACTCTTCTGAATTCTACATGTCATGTGTGGTCTGGTGTCTCCTTACCAGCAACAAGTCCCAGGTTCAAACTAGTCAATTCCCTAAAAAACACGCTCAGAGCATCGTTGCGCGAAAGTGGTAGGGAGACACGATATAGAACAAACAGACACCACACAGTTAGAAATTTTCAACAGGGCTAGGCCGGTTGCTACGACCGAGCGGTTCTAGGCGCTTCAGTTCGGAACCGCGCGCCTGCTACGGTCGCAGTTTCGAATCCTGCCTAGGGAATGGATGTGTGTGATGTCCTTAGGTTAGTTAGATTTATATAGTTCTACGTTCTAGGGGACTGATGACCTCCGATGTTAAGTCCCATAGTCCTCAGAGCCAGTTTTTAGCCCACAGGGCTACGTTCGCTCACATGGCACTTGTCTGCATAAACTGTTTGCGTGCTGGGACCAGCAAGATCCCCATATCTTTTCCCAATGGAACAGGTGTGGGACCAACTCAGACGTCAGTCTTGTCCGACTGCAATTACCCAGAATGACCAGGGCCAGTTACAACAGTTGTAGGCCTTCTTGCCTGAAAAGAGGATACAGGGATATATGACACTCTTACGAATTGAATCAGTGCATATAGCCAGGAGGATATGACGCTCTTACGAATAGAATCAGTGCACGTAACCAGGAGAGAGAGGAGAAAAGTCATATTGATAAGTGGGCTCGTACTGCTAAGTTCTTTGTAATTATGACTCGATTTTGCAATCACTGAAAAATCACATATCCTCTGAAACAGTGAAGTTTCATTTCATTCCCTCTTTCTCTTCTGAGCACTTCATCTTTTTTGCCAGGCAGTGTAACAGAAATGCACTCACAAAAACATCAAAGAAGTTCGTATGCAACGACATCCAGTGACAATTTGAATAAAATCTTTTTGCGTGTTAGTCCACGTCGCTACGAAATATTAGACAACTATGGCCTTCCGTGTTGTTGCACACTTATAGTCCTCAATTACTGGTTAGACTTCTTGTATTTTTATCTCTATTTTCATTGATGTTTCTACCCTTAATAGGTCGATCAAGTAGCATTTTACTCATTCTTTCATTTCTTAATACATTTTCTCTGATCCTACCTTTTCGTGACAGTGTTTACCACATACTCCTCTTCTCCTCGACTATGCGGGAAAGCTCCTCATTTCTTACCTCTTTTGCCCACCTAATGTTCAAGACCCTTCCACTGTATCACTTCTTAACATCTTCACTGGTTTTCCCTAAATCTATATTTCACCTCAATACAATATTCTGCTCCAGACATATATCTGCAGAAATTTCTTCCTCAAATAAAAGCCGATGTTTTATACTAGTAGATTACTTTTGAAAAGGAGATTACCTTATATGCCTGTGCTAGTCTACTTCGTCCGTCATGCGTTATTTTGCTTACGAGGTACCAGCACAAATTCTTCACTTCGTGGTCCCCATTTTTTATGTTGAGCTTATCGCTAATCTCATTAGAGCTATTCCTCACACTTTTCGTCTTTCTTCGGTTTACTCTTAATCTATAGCGTGTGCTCGTCGAATTGTTCATTACAATTAGCAAGTCCTGCAAATTTTCCTGACTGAGGATAACAATGTCATCAGCGAATCCTTTATCCGAATTTTAATTCTACCCCCGAACATATCTTTTATTTCTCTCTTCGCTTCTTCTACGACTGGACTGAAGAGAGGTTCCGAAAAACTACATACGTGACTTCCACCCTTTCTAATCCGAGTTCTTATTTTTGTGTATATATCGTTTTATTCCGGCCGTCAGGTGGCAATCGACATCAAATTGTCGAATCTCATGGAATCGTGAAGCCATCCCTTCAGCGGTATCCTAACTTCGAAATGTCCAGTGAATAAAGAAACGAACATCGGTAATCGTCAGATGAAGGTGTACATAAGGAAGCAGAATCCTACATCTACATCTACATACAGACTCCGCAATCCACCATACGGTGCGTGGTGGAGGGTACCTCGTACCACAACTAGCATCTTCTCTCCCTGTTCCACTCCCAAACAGAACGAGGGAAAAATGACTGCCTATATGCCTCTGTACGAGCCCTAATCTCTCTTATCTTATCTTCGTGGTCTTTCCGCGAAATGAAAGTTAGCGGCAGTAAAATTGTACTGCAGTCAATCTCAAATGCTGTTTCTCTAAATTTCCTTAGTAGCGATTCACGAAAAGAACTCCTCCTTTCCTCTAGAGACTCCCACCCGAGTTCCTGAAGCATTTCCGTAACACTCGCGTGATGATCAAACCTACCAGTAACAAATCTAGCAGCCCGTCTCTGAATTGCTTCTATGTCCTACCTCAATCCTACCCACTTACTACTTACAAGGGTGGCCACGACGTTGGAATCACGGATTTATTAGAAACTTTGTTCACTTTTAGCGGGCCAATAAAAGAACGTAGTGCGTAAGCACTAAGCTGCACTACTCTGGCAATTCAGAGAAAATCGCCAGCAATATTTTACGCGTCTATTATGTAACTGATGTATCTTTGCGAAGCTGCGGGTTGTAAGAAGTCATTGTGAACAAGCAGTAGCAAGCTGGTTGTGGAGAAGGTGGTGGATAAAATCGACTTGCTTTCTAATCTATATTTTTATCATCAGTAGTCCCGTTATTTATTTATGACATTTGAGAGATAATATAATTAAAAAACACTTGCATTTTCATAAAGTTGTGAATATAATATGTTATTTGACTCTTCACCATTTTAATTAAATTTTCAAGGACGAGGGACAGGCTTGGAAAGCCCAAGTCAAACATGGATAAATAATGATGCGTATGACGTTATTCACAAGCAGTAATATAGTAAGTTACCATATTCCAGACCACAAAAGTAATGTACAATTATTCGTCGGATGTGCTCTCGACATCACACGTTGCAGGATGGTGCTTGTCATACAGACATGGAATAGAAATTGAAACCTCATTCAAATACAAGCGTATTTTTTCCATTGTATTACTACTCAAATGTCACACAAATTAAATAATATAACCAATGATGAAAAAATAGGTAAACAAGTAAGTCTGAGTGTGAGTCGAACCGTGGTCTCTTACCAGTTCGTTTGACGAGGGTCGAATGCTAACTACGTGAGCACCATGAACTCTAACGACTGGCCCCTTCAGACAGATGCATGAGCCACGCAATAGACACGTGAAACCTTCTCGGAATTGCCAGAGTAGTGCACGTTAAGTCATTTTAATGGCCTACTAAAGGCGTACAAAGTTTGAAGCAACTTTACGGTCTCAACGTCGTGACCTCCCACTGTTTAATCTCCCAGAAGACAGCCGCTGCAAAGACATTCGAAACAATTGTATACTTACGTTTCATAATGACGGTGTTGAAAGGTGGCTACACTGAGCCACTGCGCCAGAGATTGCGCCAAAGAGTATTATTAAGCCGCCTCCACAGTGCTTGTTGAGAGCTCGTAGTAGTCAGTGCTTGGAGAGAACTCGTAGAGGTCAGTGCCTGTTAAGAGCTCGTAGTAGTCAGTGCCTGTTAAGAACTCGTAGAAGTCAGTGCTTGTTGAGAGCTCGTAGTAGTCAGTGCCTGTCGAGGTCTCGTGGTAGTCTGTGCTGAGATGTTGTAGCAGAGAGTTCGTGTTGAGATGTGCTAGTGGGCAAGGCTTGTCGAGATGTTGTAGTAAGGAGTGCTTGTTCCATGTTTTATGCAGTTGTTTGATGGGATAGACAGCAGATGGTTCGAATGGAAATACTGTAACGATCAGAGTGCTTTTCGTCAATATATATGAAGGTAAAATATTGCGTGTTTTTTCATTATTTCCATGTTTTAAATAATGCGTCATTACAGGTTCAGTCAACAAAGCATCTGGCTTGTGTTCTTGTATTAGAGTGTAATTCTGGTTTTCTTGAGTAATTATGGTATTTTTATTTCCTTTAGTTACTTCAGTATAAATGGTATTTAAAATTTCTTGTCTTGTTGAAGAAGAACCGTGCCAGATGTGTACATTGAGTCACACTCCCACACACAGAACAGTTACACTTGTGCTTATTGGTTTCTTAGATTTTATAGTTGCTGGGGACTTAATTAATTAACTGTGTTTACGAAAATTTTCTTTCATTGTTTGTTGCAGTCAGATTGCGTACAAATACTAGTCAGGGCCAACCGTTTACGAGACTTGCGTAATCGGACTTAAAGCTACTAAAAAACAAAAAAAATCTTTTCAATCATATTTAATTAAGCCCCCATGCACGTGGCGACCCTGCCAGGATCCGAACCTGGAATCTTCTGATTGTGAAAATAGTAGATTGTAGTATTGTTGTAGTAATTTGAGTTTAGTGATTGTAGTCTGTATTGAGTGTGTAGATTTGGTAATTGGCATTCTTCTAATGGTATTTTTCAAAATTTTTTTTTTGTTGTCTTGTCTACGGGTTTGACGATTTAGTGCAATTATTTCAATTGTTCGTTAATCATGTTTGAGGGAAACATTTCGAGTGAATGGTATTGTTGGAGATAAAGAGTCATTGTGTGTAATTTCCGTACAGTGACGAGTTTTGTATGCTTTGTAAATGATTACGCGATCGATGAAAAAGGCAAAAATGATGAATAGTGAGAATGACGAAATTGTTATCATGGCGAACTCGCCGACAGAGGAAAACAGTATGATGGATAATGAAGGGGAAAACAATGTAATAAGTCGGGAAAATAGTCCGGAACCATTTCAAAATTTTTCTCAATCAGAAAATTCACAGAATACGAGATTAACGATAGAAGATTCTGGAATAGTATCGAACATAGATAGCTTTACAGCTATGACGAAGGAAGTTAGTTTTGCGGGAAATGTTAGGGGCGAAAAGAATTTCGAACCGGCTGATATGGAGCAGTTGATGGGTGTAATATTAAATTTGGGGTCAGAATTAAAAACACGGTTAGACTCACAAAAGGGAACAATGGAAACACGGTTAGACTCACTTGGATCACAGTTACGATCTGAATTAAAAACAGGGTTAGACTCAGTGGAATCACAAATAGGAACAATTAAAACTGAGATGGGAACTTTGGAAACACGGTTAGATTCACGAATAAGTACATGTTTCAAAAATATGAAAGATGAATTAAAGAAAGAAATCAGAGAAGAAGTACAACCGATTCTGAATTCTCACAATAATAGATTAATTGCAGTAGAAATCAGACAAAGGGAACAGGATAGAGAACAGGAAGAAAGAGATCACGTGATAGTACAGAAATTTTCAGAGTTAAATTTACAACGTGCACACGATAAGAAAGAAATATTTGAGAGAATCGAGGAATCCGTGCCAAATGACAGATTAAATAACCTAACATAACAGTATGAACAGTTAACTACTAAATGTGTTAATACTGAAACCCGAGTCGCGACACTTACGGAAGTCGTACATAAGCAGAAAGAACAATTAAGTGACTCATCGGAAAGAGTTGAGGAGATCTCAGATAAATTGACAAGTCTTAGTTTAGCAGAGAGGTTTGAAGAAAGTAATTTATTTCATTTACGGGATGCAACAAGAGAGCGCCAGGCGCGTGAATTTAACAATAATCGTCATTGTGACTGGGACAGACGCGGTAGGTCTTTGTCGCCACGAGGCGAAAACATTGACTATAAACACTTTTTGACTGTTCGGAAATTTAAGATCTTCCGCAATTCTAAGAATGACATACATCCATGTTCATGGTTAGATCAATTTACGTACGCACTTCCGCCAGATGTGCCACAAAGTCACAAACTGGAAATTATGTGCGGCTATTAAAGTCCTCAGGGGATTCACTACTCTAAGTGAATATGTGCCGTAGCGAGCATAGGGCCCCGAGCTGTAGTGGTGCTATTTCTCTTTTAGTTTTCTGTACCGCTGCCTACTCTTTTACTATTCTTTGCATCTGTCAGACCAACTCTTCGACTATCAATCTATCTAGTGAGTAAGTAAACAATAACCGGATTTGACTAATTTACCCAAAAGTGATTTCGGAAATTACCATGTGGAGTTACTGTACCTTCAGCAGCATTCATTCGTAGTTTAAACGAAATGTTACCTGTTTATCTTCGTGACAATATTACTTCGTATGTTGACGACATTCTTATTGCTAAACGTTCTTGGAGTGAGTACAACAAAATTTTGGATTCATTATTACGTATCTTTGTGAGAGTTGGCATTACAGTGAACTTAGAAAAATCTGAATTTGGTCGTTCTCAGGTGAAATTTCTCGGTCACATTATTTCTATAGAAGGTATTCTTCCTGATCCAGAGAAATTCGACGCTATTCGTAACTATGCTGTTCCTACCACGAAACGTGATGTTCGTAGCTTCCTTGGTGTCTGTAATTTTCTTAGACGCTTTGTTAGATTGGACGATTTGGCCACACCTCGTTTATGTGAACTATCCGGAAAGAAATCTAATTGGTGTTGGGATGAGGAAGCTCAGTCAGAATTTGAACAGCTTCGTGATGCTTTAGTTGCTGCTCCACTTCTTTCACATCCGGATCTATCTAAAGATTTTTGTTTGGCGACGGACTCATCATACAAGGGCCTATGTGCACATTTATTTCAAGAGATAGAAGAAAACGGCGTTGTAGTACGGAAGACTATTGCATTTCGAAGTCGCGTTCTCTCTAAATCAGAAAAGAATTATTCGATTGCAGAACTTGAAGCTTTGGCTGTTGTTTGGGCTTTCACAAAATTTCGCACATTTTTGTTTGGCAGGCGTACTAAGGTTTACACCGATCATCGAGCTCTGGAATTTCTTATGTCAACAAAATTAACTCACGGCAGATTGTCACGATGGGCGTTGTACCTACAGGAATTTGATTTTAGTATTGTTTACATACAGGGTTCTTCAAATATTGTTGCCGATGCTTTATCACGTGCACCTATGGGTTTGAAACAAAGTGCTGAACAGGACTGCATAGAAAACAATTATTGTTTGATGTATATTCAAGGTGTTGCGTTTGAGAACTTTATTTCGTCTTCGCTCCAGGACATCGCTAAGGAGCAAAATAAGGATCCAATCTGGAAGGACATTAAGGAGAAGTGGAGGAGAAAGGACAGCGTGGCGATTAGATAGCATTATTTAGTCCGCAATGACATTCTTTTTAAACGAAAATCGGTCGACAACTCTGTTCGGTTAGTTTGTATTCCTGATGAGTGGGTTAATAAGCTGATTTGGTATATGCATTTCAGTTATGCACACTTTGGTCCCAGAAAATGTTTTCATAAATTACGAGAAAATTGCTTCTTCAGTAATATGGAAAAACGTATTCGATCTGTTCTTGCCAAATGCAAATTATGTCATAAGGCTAAACCGCCAACAGTTTCTCACAGAGCACCGTTGTTTCCTATCATTCCAGCGAAATTAAAGGAGATGGCTGCAGTCGATTTGTTCGGTCCAGTGGTTCGTTCTACTAATGGTTTTGCGTACATTTTCGTAGCAGTGGAGTTGACGTCAAAATATGTGTGTTTTACACCTTTACGCAAAGCAACAGCTCGTTCAGTATCTAACGCTTTCATCAAACATTTTCTTAATGAAGTTGGGCATGTTGATAAGGTTATATCAGATAATGGATCACAGTTTCGTTCTAAAATTTGGCTTCGTACTCTACAGCGTCGTAAAATTAAACCCATTTTCATTTCACTTTTTCACCCTCAATCTAACGCTTCAGAGAGATGGATGAAGGAAATCAATAAATTGTGTCGATTTCATTCTCATCAGAATCACAGAACTTGGGATCAGTATCTTCATATTTTTCAAAACATTCTGAATGAACTTCCTAATGATTCAACTTCTTTACCGCCTTTATTGACATTAAAAAATAAAGCACCGACAAATCGCATTTCTGAAATCGTTCCTTTTCCGCCTTCACGGAAACTGCGGCATTCTGAAGTTGTCAACCTGGCTCTACGAAATATTGCATCTGCGGCTGCTAGAAGAGAGAGATCAGCTAAGCGTCCTGGTCGTTCAAAAATCTTGTCAGTTGGTCAAAAAGTGTTAATTAAGTCTCATCGTTTGTCACACAAAGGAAAAGGCTTGTGCCGCAAATTTTTTCTGCTTTATAACGGTCCATATAGAATTCGTAGAATTATTCATGATAACACTGTCGAAGTAGAAACTCTTAAATCTCGACGCTCTAAGGGAATACATCATATATCAAACGTCAAAATTTTTGTGGAATGACATACTTGTGAGAAACTAACAGCTACATGTAAACACGCAGAGAATACAAGGATACCGCGCTGTGTTTTGGCGGCGGCACATACTCAAAGCAACAGTCAAGTCTGCGCGCCGCACAAGGCAGTCGTTGACCGAAAACAATTGCTTCCTACGTCACGTGCCTACAGCTGATCGAGCGCTCAGTGCGAATGCACTGACAGCCGTAAACAAATACACAGTTTAATTTCTCCGATTAAATTCAGTATAAAGCTATAGTGACTTGATGAATTATGTTATTAACATTCAGTATTTTTCAGGATACGGTTCTATAAAATATTTAAGAACTTCAGGTAAATTCTGTGTGTCTCCGACGTTAAGAGGACTTGCTATCGAGAAATTTTCAGGAAGAATGTAATTTCGAAGAAGAAACTAATAAACTAAAAAGGTAACTATTAATTGAGTTTATTTTTCAGGTAACATATTTCCACTGGTACGTACTTTAGACGTAATTTGCTGCTCGCGATTACGTGATTCATACTTTGTGCTAATTTCATGTTCTATGAATTTACGTGTGAAGCGACGTGCTTGCGTACATTTTCTGATTTTTGTCAATGTTTTATTAATGAACAGGATTGTTATTTGTATATATTATGCATCGCTTGGCTGCTATGCTTTTTCACTGATGTCATATTTTTTTTTATTATGTGTCTGCTGTGCTTATTTATTTAAATTATAATTGTAACCTGATTTATTGTGCTGATGTGTTTAGGTATGTAAGTTATACTTTGTGATTTATCTGCTTGCGCCTTCATGTTTACTTATTAAGATGACATATGAACATTTATTTGCTTATGCTGATATGATGCTAATGACATGTTTACTGCTTTGCGTATGGATTGCATATTTATACATTTCTGTTTTGTTGTCATAACTACTCTTTAATTTGGTATATAGCAATGCTGATGTACAGTGTACAAACAGAGAGTTTAGGTCACACTATTGGATTAATTATAGATTGTTCGCTTGGCAGAGCCTCGTTGTAGGAATTGTGCTGCATCCACTTGTTGACATTCTGTTCTCTACTGGTATATTTACTCGCTATTGCTTGTTTTGCTTACGCTAAGTGCCTTATATTTTTAAGATAAGAAAATGAACTGCTATAATTCGACGAACGACATTGGTACAAAGAACTTCGTTGAAGTCACATGAGCTGGAGGTTTTATGGAAGCTGTATAAATGTATGCTAATAGGAAGGAAGCTAACGACATGACATACCAAAACTAGGTTTAGACCATTAACAATTATTACACTGCATTTTTCGCGAGCAATTGAAATAAGAAGTGACACTTGACACAAGAAATACTCCACATGTTTGCTTCTGCCATAATTCTTGAAGTGGTGTACACACTGTGAAATATTATGATCATTCACACTCCGTAATCGTACTTAATTACTGAGAATTATTCGAACTAAGTCTGTTAGAGGTCATGTATGCATTTCTTTGTTTATAATTCATAATGAGTAGAAGATTTGGGTCAGATGGATTACACAGAGGTTGTGTGTTGACAATGTGTCTTCGGATTGTATGGGATGATGAGGTTTGCACTAGGATTTTATCTGTACTTGTTCGAGGAGACTGACTAGAGGAAAGAGTTGTGTTGGAAGTGAGATGATATTGATAATAAGGTTTATATGTATCGACGCATTTAAGAGGTATTATTGAGGTATTATTGAGATTGTGTGAAGTTGATGATTATTGGAGTTTTGGTGGATAAGAGGTAAAGTAAGTGAGGAGCATATATTGGCAATAAGGTTTATATGTATCGACGCATTGAAGAGGTATTATTGAGGTATTATTGAGATTGTGTGAAGTTGATGATTATTGGAGTTTTGGTGGATAAGAGGTAAAGTAAGTGAGGAGCATATATTGGCAATAAGGTTTATATGTATCGACGTATTGAAGAGGTATTATTGAGGTATTATTGAGATTGTGTGAAGCTGATGATTTTGGAGTTTTGGTGGATAAGAGGTAAAGTAAGTGAGATGCATATCTCTTTTTTTGGTCTTATGGAACAAGGAGGATGAAGATAGCAGACTAGAACACTAAAGTAGAAGGAAGATAGTCTATACACACACTTTGTTAAATCAATAAGCAGTACATATTTTTTTTAAAGAGAGGAAGTATTTGCATATCTTGGCTCATTGACAGTTGTTCAACAACAGTACATTTGATCTGGCTTGGCAAACATTGGTCTTGACATGATGACTATAACGTTGACCTAACTATTATTGATTGTTATACATTGCTGCCACTACTACTTGATACACATGATGAACATCAGATTTTGACAGAATTACATTTACACAGTTAACACCATTCAATTACACAGTAGTACTTAATGTGGATGAAAGATGAATGAGTGTGTTCTGTGTGTTTTCCTTTCCTAATACTACCCACCATCTCCTAAATATTATTTTATTTGTTTGTTGTGGCTTGCACTGACACCCACAAATATTATAGGTTTACTGATATTTGAGTATTTGTAATAGTTAATATGACAATTATCTGATATCATTTGTGTGTTTATTAGAATTTATATGTCTAGTGTGTAAAAGCATTTGTATGTGCATTCAAACTATTGTTCATGCCTGAACTGTCTGATTAGTGATGGTAAATATTATGAACTGTTACCTGCACTTTTTCAACATAATGTGTGACACTTAGGAATGATTAATTTCTGCTGATGAACTGCGTGATCAGTGATAGTGAATATCATGGACTGCTCTCTGGACCTGCTCATCATTGCTAGGTGCAACTGATGGACTACTTGTATGGAAATGAAGTCACTTGTTGCTGTCTGCACCTACTCAACATTGCTGGGTACCACTGATGGACTGCGTCTACTGAACTAATGTGACTTGTTGCTGTGTGCACCTGCTCAACTTTACTGGGTGCCACAGATGGAACTGCTTCTACTGAAATGATGTCACTTGGTGGTGTCTGCACCTGCTCAACATTGCAGGGTGCAACTGATGGACTGCTTCTACTGAAATGATGTCACTTGTTGGTGTCTGCACCTACTCAACATTGCTGGGTGCCACTGTTAGAACTGTTTCTACTGAAATGATGTCACTTGCCGGTGTTTGCACCTACTCAACATTGCTGGGTGCCACTGATGGACTGCTTCTACTGAAATGATGTCACTTGTTGGTGTCTGCACCTGCTCAACATTGCAGGGTGCAACTAATGGGACTGCTTCTACTGAAATGAAGTCACTTGTTGCTGTCTGCACCTACTCAACATTGCTGGGTGCAACTGATGGACTGCTTCTACTAAAATGATGTCATTTGTCGGTGTCTGCAACTGCTCTCAACATTGCTGGGGGCAACTGATGGACTGTTTCTGCTGAAATGATGTCATTTGTTGGTGTCTGCACCTGCTCAACATTGCTGGGTGCAACTGATGGACTGCTTCTACTGAAATAAGGTCACTTGTTGCTGTCTGCACCTACTCAACATTGCTGGGTGCCTCTGATGGATTGCTTCTACTGAACTAATGTGATTTGTTGCTGGGTGTACCTGCTAAACTTTACTGGGTACCACTGATGGACTGCTTCTACTGAAAAGATGTCACATGTTGGTGTCTTTTTTTTGTATAAACTAATCATTGAAAGCATTTTATGTGAACATTTGTATAAACTGATTTTTTGTGTATTGTGTGAACTATTATGTAAAGCCACATGTATGAAAAGAATTTGTATTGCCTACTGTATTTCATATATTAGGTTATTGAAAGGTCAGTGCAAAGCCAAAATTTTAACTAATTATGTGATATTTAGGTATTAATATTATCTTTTACTTTTGTCTATATTTTTCTGGACGAATTTGGTGGTATTTTCACCACCAATGCTGGCAAAAATACCATCAAATTCTGGCCTGTGGAGGAGGGGCATATGAAAGGTGGCTACACTGAGCCACTGCGCCAGAGATTGCGCCAAAGAGTATTATTAAGCCGCCTCCACAGTGCTTGTTGAGAGCTCGTAGTAGTCAGTGCTTGGAGAGAACTCGTAGAGGTCAGTGCCTGTTAAGAGCTCGTAGTAGTCAGTGCCTGTTAAGAACTCGTAGAAGTCAGTGCTTGTTGAGAGCTCGTAGTAGTCAGTGCCTGTCGAGGTCTCGTGGTAGTCTGTGCTGAGATGTTGTAGCAGAGAGTTCGTGTTGAGATGTGCTAGTGGGCAAGGCTTGTCGAGATGTTGTAGTAAGGAGTGCTTGTTCCATGTTTTATGCAGTTGTTTGATGGGATAGACAGCAGATGGTTCGAATGGAAATACTGTAACGATCAGAGTGCTTTTCGTCAATATATATGAAGGTAAAATATTGCGTGTTTTTTCATTATTTCCATGTTTTAAATAATGCGTCATTACAGGTTCAGTCAACAAAGCATCTGGCTTGTGTTCTTGTATTAGAGTGTAATTCTGGTTTTCTTGAGTAATTATGGTATTTTTATTTCCTTTAGTTACTTCAGTATAAATGGTATTTAAAATTTCTTGTCTTGTTGAAGAAGAACCGTGCCAGATGTGTACGTTGAGTCACACTCCCACACACAGAACAGTTACTCTTGTGCTTATTGGTTTCGTAGATTTTATAGTTGCTGGGGACTTAATTAATTAACTGTGTTTACGAAAATTTTCTTTCATTGTTTGTTGCAGTCAGATTGCGTACAAATACTAGTCAGGGCCAACGTTTACGAGACTTGCGTAATCGGACTTACAGCTACTAAAAAACAAAAAAAATATTTTCAATCATATTTAATTAAGCCCCCATGCAGTGTCTAACACCAAATGCATTTTACTCAATTTTTAACAGAGTGTATGCCAATGAAGGAAATTCATCAACAGTAGGACAATTTTGTAATTGTTCTAATCCACAAGAAAGGCGAGAGGGAAGGCGTATACAATTTAGAGCATCGTCTGCTTCCTTTGCTTAATGTGCAAGACATTCATCAAAACCATTGCCGACAGCATTTTATCGAGTAAAGCGGTAAACGAAATTATGGATCAGACTGCCTGTGGTTCACGGGTTTTGACCAACTTTTTCTTTTTCACTTTGGTTTGCGCCACAGTCGCATTGTATTTCTGAAACAATAACGTATTTGTCAGGCGAATGGTAGTCAGATTATTCTACTATCGATTTTGGTCTGCAGCAATTTTTAAAGAAGTTCTCAAGCTATCACATGACGCAGACGCAATTGAAAAAAAATGGCTCTGAGCACTACGGGACTTAACTTCCGAGGTCATCAGTCTCCTAGAACTTAGAACTACTTAAACCTAACTAACCTAAGAACATCACACACATCCATGCCCGAGGCAGGATTCGAACCTGCGACCGTAGCGGTCGCGCGGTTCCAGACTGTAGCGCCTAGAACCGCTCGGCCACTCCGGCCGGCTATGCAATTGAAGCAGCCGATTTGACATCGTCGGTGCTTATGCGCGTATGCACTAACATCAAACAGAGCGTCTGATGAGTTCACACACTGGATCATCCAATGTAGCAACACGCCTACTTAAAAAAATGTTTACTGGCCACTAAGGACGTTGCTTACAAATCAATAACTGTAGAAGATTCTTAACGATGCACAGACATGAGACTATCCAGCCTTTAGGCAAATAGAGCTGTTAAAAAGAAGTGTCGTGTGGCTGCTTTCACAGTAACTTAGGAATGCAGAAACAAATCGGAAAAATATGTCGCCAATGCTGGGTGAGAATAGCCTTGACAGCGAAAACTTGAGAAAGACGCCAGTTCTCGAGTCACACATCAGCTCACACTAGACACAGAATTTCTACACTGCACTGAGAGGTGTAGTCATGAAACACCGATCAGTCATTGGGTGGCACTGCAAACTTATTCCGCTAATGACAACGACTAGAAGAGGAAAATATCGAGGAGTCGTTGAGCTTGCAGGCCATCGCTTGCTTTAATCATAAATATATGTCTGCGTGATGATAAATATTAAGTACTGTCTTCTCAATATGGTTCAAATGGCTCTGAGCACTATGGGACTCAACATCTGAGGCCATCAGTCCCCTAGAACTTAGAACTACTTAAACCTAACTAACCTAAGGACATCACACATATCCATGCCCGAGGCAGGATTCGAACCTGCCACCGTAGCGGTCGCGCGGTTCCAGACTGAAGCGCATACAACCGCACGGCCACACCGGCCTGCCTTCCTCTCAATAACCTTTAAATTGTGAGCTACATCCTTAACTATATAACGGTCCGAACGAATGTTGTAACTGGCACCGCCCCTGGCAGCGGCCCCTGTTTCCGCTCCGGAAATTTCTGCAAATACCCGAAATGCCGTAATCCAGAAAACACACACACACACACACACATCCATCTGAAGTTACTGATGAGATTATCTCGAAAACTATTCATCAGGTAAAAATGGTGGGTAAGACAACGTCGTAAGCTCAGAGGGGGACATCAAATGATACTACACGTGAACTCCAGCCCCCGCCCCCTTGGGTGGGGCGGGGGGCAACTTTTAAATCTTAAATGGAAACACCCATTTTTTGCAGATTCAGATTCTCCATAAAAAATTAATCAAGTTTTGTCTGAAACATTTTTAAATCATTGACAGATGGCTCTGAAATCGTGAAAAAATTAAAATTGGGGAAGAACTCTGATTTATTTAGAATCATCTGAGAAGGACGCTGAAATCGATCAAAAATGTGCACCAATCCTTTCGTTACGCCAAATTAAGCTATTTTTGTACAAAATGTACTGTATCCTACTTTTAGCGTTATCCAGGAACAGAGACATTGACGTGATAGAATGATGTTCCCATGGAGTGCCTCATTAGTGTGAGTCCCCTTGCCTCTAACATGTTGGGGTGCTTCATTAGTGTGAGTCCCCTTGTCTCGCACAATTTGGGGTAGTTAATTAATGAAATTATCCACGAAGAAATTGTTCAAAACTATCCCCATTTGCTTCAATCCATAAAGTCAATCGTCTGCGAAAGTTGTCCACAGTTTTGAGCAGCATATTCCGTGGTATGGCTGCACTCGCTCTTCGAACGCATTGCTCCATATCGTTTCTAGTTGTGGGCTGTCTTTCATAAACAATATTTTTTTAAATAACCCCGCAAGAAAAAATCAGGAGATGTTAGGTTCGGTGAACGGGGAGGCCACTGAATTGGTCCGCCACGTCCTATCCACTGACCAGGGTACCGTAAATTTAAAACGTTCCGCACATTTTTAGCATCATGGGGAGCTGCTCCGTCCTGTTGGAACCACATTTGTTGCTTAGTTTCTAAATCAAAATCTTCCATTAGCTCCAACAAATCATCGCGGGGAAGTTGTAAATAAGATTCCCCAGTAACATTTTGGTCAAAAAAATACGGTCCTATCAAGTGTTGATTGTCAATAGGTCTGTGCCAGGTTGGATTGACAGGGGACCAATAATGACAACCATGACGATTTAATTCGCCATTGTTTTTAAATGTGGCTTCATCGGTGAACATAACCTATCTAAAAAAAATCATTGTCACATCTTATCATTTCCAAGGCCCATTGGCAGAAATGCACGCGTATTTGCATATCTTTCGGCGTTAATGCCTGTGTCAGTGTGGTATGATACGAACGATACTTATGTGCCTTCAAAATCCTCAAAACAGTTGATTTAGGTATTCCAGTTTGTCTATGGATCGCACGGCTACTCATTTCGGGATCCAGTTGAACACAGACGAGAACGGTAAGGATACAAGCGTCATTTTGATTGTATTCGCGATGACGAGGTGGACAGTGCATGTATCTATTTCGAGCTCGTTGAGTGCAATTTCGAATAATGTTTTCACTTGGGATGTCGTCAGTTTGAGAAACGATTCGCATACAATTGCGCACCTACGGCGTAATTCTTATGGCATTCGCCTAAAATTAACATCATATCAACAATCTCTGTAGGAGGATAGTGAGTCATGGTTCGCTAAAGAATAATTTACTTTCGTCAGTTGATGCTTATGATTCACAATCTGAAAGTGAAGTGACGTCTGATCGTATTGCACCGATCTTTATAATGAGCCATAGTTCGCAGTTTGGCCACGGTAGCGGCCCAGTCGGGCGAGTAATGCAATTGTGAAGATCAGATTAGATTAGATTAGATTAATTATTCATTCCATAGACCCATAAAAGAGGGAATCCTCCGGTGTGTGGAACATGTCAGATAAACACATTACAAAAATGTAATTAGAAAAACTTGAGTTTTATTAATTTTAATGATCCTCAGTCAATAAATAGCAAAATTATGTATATGAATTAAATTTAAACTTCTAATATTTAGAGGTTTAAGACTTACATATACTTTCATTAAATCCATCATTTAGACATTTGCTAGTTTATTGGCTATTAGAACCAAGTATTGTCAAAAATTAAAGTAAATTATTCATTTCAGTTATCCTAAGTTAAGAACAGTCAGATTATGTACAAGAATTCAAATTAAAGTTCCACTATTTACAGACTTAAGACTTACATCTGCTTTCCATACATCCATCATTCACACAGTAGGTAGTTACTTGGCTGTTACAACCAAGTAGTGTCAAAAATTAAAGTATAATAAATTTTCTTTAAAATGGGTCTACTGCACTTGTTGAGAAACTCATGGATGGAATAGAAGGAGTTGACCACAAACAATTCTTTTAAATTATGTTTAAATTGTGCCTTGTCTGAAACTAAACTCTTAATGGTTTCTGGTGCCTTATTGAAAATATGCGTTGCTGAATACTGGATTCCATTCTGGGCAAGAGAAAGTGATTTTAAATGTTTGTGTATATTGTTCTTATTCCTAGTACTCATACTGTGTAGCCGGCCGCGGTGGTCTCGCGGTTCTAGGCGCGCAGTCCGGAACCGCGCGACTGCTACGGTCGCAGGTTCGAATCCTGCCTCGGGCATGGATGTGTGTGATGTCCTTAGGTTAGTTAGGTTTAAGTAGTTCTAAGTTCCAGGGGACTGATGACCACAGCTGTTAAGTCCCATAGTGCTCAAAGCCATTTGAACCATTTGATACTGTGTACTGAGCAGTTAGTTGGAAAAAGAGATGTATTATTTACAGTATACTTCATTATCGAATAAATATACTGAGAAATTGTGGTTAATATGCCAAATTCTTTGAACAGGTTTCGACATGATGTTCTTGAATTTACTCTAACGAGATTTTAATACCATTTCGCCTCCCTCCATCAAAAACTGTGGCGAGTAGGATACATTTTTTAGAAAAAAATAGCTTACTTTAGTGTAATGGAAGAATTGGTGCACATTTTGAATCGATTTGCTGCGTCCTTCTCAGATAATTCTAAATAAACTAGAGTTCTTCCCCAATTTTACTTTTTCTCGAATTCAGCGCCATCTGTCAATGGTTTAAGAAAATGTTTCAGACAAAACTTGATTACTTTTTTATGGAGAATCCGAAACTGCAATAAAAATGGGTGTTTCCATTTAAGATTTAAAAGTTGACCCTCGCCCCACCGAAAGGGGCGGGGCTGGGGGTCACGTGTAGTGTCATTTAATGTCCCCCTTTGAGCTTTAGAACTTGTCTTACCCACTATTTTTACCCGATGTATAGTTTTCGAGATAATTTCATCCGAAACTTCAGATGGACCACCCTGTATACGCGTGTGTTTGTGTGTTTTAGTGAGTTTACTCATGGCTCTTTTGTTGGCCATGCCTATAACCAGTTTCGGAACTCAATTTAATATTCAAAATATTCCGCCATAATGTGCGGATCGTGTGCGGAGCTGCGGGAGTACATCGAGCCGTAGGGACCTGCTTGCGGATTACGTCTCGAGGGTGCGCAAAGCTTTCAAACTTTGGCATACGGAGGACGCAGGAGCGACCGACTGTGTTTTTGTTAAAAAACAGTTCAGCGCACAGGAGGACTATCTGTGGGCGAAGAAGCTTAGGAGACGCCGGAAAGCAGAATTATCGTGCTATGTCGCCGTTCAGGAATGTCGAGTACTAGTTGTGCCTTGGGGTCGCGGCGGTCTACAAAGGCGGCGCTCGACAAAAGGCCCTTCTTTTCTTGCCGCGGGCAGCGCCGCCGGCCGCTTCGAGCATCCCAGTTGCCGCAGATCCCGGCTCTCCTGCCGCCCCCCCCCCCCCTCACCACAAGGTTAGGGTAGGGAAAGAGTGGACCAGAAGCTGGAAGCCGGCCGCGGAACCAACGTGAAAGTTCCCACCGCCGTCCAGACCTCCGCGTCCACTAGCGTGTTAGAGCCAACAATGCAACCGGGAAATCTAATTGTGCCAACTCCCCTGGCAGCAGCCCCCATTTCCGCTCCGGAAATTTCTGCAAATACACTAAATGCTGTGATCCAGAAAACACAAACATCATTATACTTGCGATCCCACCCCTTCTCCCCTTCACCTTAAGTCCGCTCCTGCTTGCCAACACCCTAAACTAACTCCCAAATTACATCAAATCCCTGAATAAAGGTAAGCAGACGTCCCGTCAGCTGTCTGAAATCCTCCCCAAACCCACCGCCGCGACCGAACCCTCCAACCGACCCAAATACCTAAAATCCCCCCCCCCCCCCTCTCAAGCCCACACGCTCGAAACCCCTACCTCAATCAGTCCCACACCCTCTGGGGAGCCTGCACCCCCGACAACACCTGTTGTCGCCCTCGGAGGGAACCAGGAAACTATCGCCCTGGATGGGAACTGCATAACCGTGCAGGATTCGTATGGATTCGTGTTGGTGAGGAAAACTTTCCGCCAGCCGAAGCTTCCGCCGGCCCAGGGAGTAGAGCCCACCCCGAACAAGTTTCAGGTGGTGGCTGATGAGCCAGAGACACTACATGAACCAACGACACAAAAGCATGACACACCCACCTGCCCCCGATCGTCGCCCAGTTTCCCCACAACTATGAGAAACTCTACGACATAATAAAAACAGCTATTAAATGCAACAAACTTAAAGCTAAACCAGCTGCAGGAGACAAGATTAAAATAACACTAAACACTATTGAGCACACCAACACGAGCAGGAACCCACTCACAGACAATAATATACGACACTAAACGTTCCACACAACTAAAACTATAAACAAGAACTTAGTCACTAGGGTCCTTTCGAGACGGATGTACACCAGGCAATCAAAACAGACTTGAGTGCCTAGGAGTACATAGTCAAAGCCATCCAGCAGATGGGAAAACATGGGGCAGAAAGCAAGTGGACATTGCATTAGGTCACTCTCCTGATATCCCCCAAAACAAAACGGAGATCAAGGTGGTTGTGGCCATCCCTGTCATCAAAGGGCCCCTGCGCCGCAAAAACTAGACTGTGCAGTGCTTCAGGTGTCACGGCTTGAACCGCATAGCCGCATACTGCAGCATGGCGGTGCGCTGTAGAAAGTGCGCCGAGTCCCATGACACCAGAGAATATACACTCAAACTCACATACACGCAAATAAGGTGCGCGCGAGGTTGCGACGTCCACTAAAGACACAAACAGCAGTCAAAGGGCGCAAAGGCCTCCCCCCCCCCCCACACAAACAAGACATAACCACCACATCCAGACACATAAAGAAACAAAACACATCAACACACATGGACAAAACTTGGGTAAAACCAAGACCTGACACATCAAGGGCAACATACGCAGAAGAGGTTTCTCCCTCGATAACCCATGGACACATTGTCCTATCACCACAACAGCAGACACAGACGCAAGAACAACACCAGGGAAGACACAAGAACAACGGTAAGGTCCCTCAGAACAGAGAAAGCTCTAGGGAATCCCAAACACAAGCTGCAACAGCAGCCCCCAATTACCTCCCCTCAGATCAGCTATTGGGCATTATGGTGCAGACCATGAATCTCTTCATGGAGATGAAGGAATTCAGGGACTCCCAGAAGCAGAATATGCAGATCCTAGTTGCCTTTCAGGCAGCAGTCCATCAGTCTCTTCCCTCTGTGACGTCATTATTAGCAGCAAAACTCCATCATGGATAGATGACCAAACATACAAGGCCTGAAAATGTGCGCCTTTAACGCAGATGGCATTGTTAATCAAGTGGTCAAATTCAAGGAATTCATGAAGGAGATCTCAATCCACATATGTATGATGACGGAAACCCACCTCAAGCCAGGAAGCAAAGTGAGAGTTCCCAATTACAATCGTTACCGTGTAGATAGGTCAACCCAAGACGGAGGGGTAGCCGTATACATAAAAAGAGGGATCTCCTACCACCAGGTGTACATACCTGCTAACAATACTATCGAAGCAGTGGCAAAAGAAGTAACCACTGCCACTGGACCCCTAATAGTAGTTGCAATCTACCGACCCCCAAATGACGAGATCAATGAGGTAGATATAGCTTTAGGCCAAATTAAGGCCAAACTCCTAATCGGAGGCGAATTCGGTGAGAATCACCCAGACTGGAACTCTAGAATAACCTCCAGAGCAGGCGCCAAACTGCAACTGCAGCTTTGAAACATGGGGTCCAGTTGAGCCTACTCACATTCCTAAAAATGGAGGTAGGCCCGACGTAATAGAAATAGCTCCCACCAGGAGGATCACTGGGTTTTCGGCTGCGAATACAGACAACTGAATGTCCCCAGCCACAATCCTGTCATCTTCGATGTCGATGTGGGAGAGTGGGTAGCACTCCTGCGGTACCAGTCATCCTACAAACGCACAGACTGGGAGCGATTCCGAGAAACTGTCACCTCGGGCATCGCTTGCGCTCCGCCACCTACTGTCGAAACAGTAGAACAAACTTTACAAAACCTAATAGGCACCATACTGAAGGCAGCGGAAGAGGCCATCCCCACCTCCCACAAAGAGACTGGACGCCCCCGCAAATACAACTCCCGGAACATTTCCTAGCTCAAATTAGACACAAAAATAGAGCAGCAAAGCAGTGGAAGGTCACCTGAGATCAGGCCACCAGGAGGCTGCTCAATCGTCTACAGAGAGAACTAAAGGCTGTGCTCAATGAACACAGAAACCAGCAATGGCGAAACCGACCCTCAGCCTCCAAAATAGACGATCACACACTCCAGTAAGCTACCAAAAAATTCACCAAAAACAAGCTAGGATGCCGCCCCTGCATGGCAAGCGGTGGATGGTCTACAGCCATGCTGAAAAGGTCAACTCCCTTGCTGATATTTTCGAGAAGCTACTGTAGGAGGCAGAACACCAAGATGATGAGCATGAAGATGTAGTTCATTGTCAACTGAATGTCTTCCTTAATGCTGAGGAAGACCCAGAAGACTTACTTCCACTTTTCGCCCCCGAAGACGTGACAGAAGTAATTAGGCCCCTTCGAACAAAAAAGGCGCCAGGACACGACAGTGTCACCAATCAGTTACTTGAAAACTTCCCGCACTCGGCAATCACACATCTCACCAACGTCTTCAACAAAAATGCTTGCTGGAAACACGCGGAAGTGGTCGCGATAGACAAACCAGGGAAAGACCCTCTACTCCCGCAACATTTCAAGCCCATTAGCCTCTTGCCAACTCTCAGTAAGATCTATGAGCACGTCCTGCTAATACCCAAACAGGAACATATTACCAGAGAGCAACTTCTGCCAGACTTCCAACTCGAATTCCGGCAGAACCACTCTGCCGCACAAAAGATCATGAGAGTGGGGCTACTGCGGGATAGTGCTACGAGGGCAGTTCAATAAGTAATGCAACACATTTTTTTTTCTGAAACAGGGGTTGTTTTATTCAGCATTGAAATCCATCAGGTTATTCCCCAATCGTTTAGCTACACAACACTATTTTTCAACGTAATCTCCATTCAATGCTACGGCCTTACGCCACCTTGAAATGAGGGCCTGTATGCCTGCACGGTACCATTCCACTGGTCGATGTCGGAGCTAACGTCGTACTGCATCAATAACTTCTTCATCATCCGCGTAGTGCCTCCCACGGATTGTGTCCTTCATTGGGCCAAACATATGGAAATCCGACGGTGCGAGATCGGGGCTGTGATTTTTGTGCCTACGAACACGCTGAAGTCGTTTCTTCAATTTCTGAAGAGTAGCACAATACACTTCAGAGTTGATCGTTTGACCATGGGGAAGGACATCGAACAGAATAACCCCTTTAGCGTCCCAGAAGACTGTAACCATGACGTTACCGGCTGAGGGTATGGCTTTAAACTTTTTCTTGGTAGGGGAGTGGGTGTGGCGCCACTCCATTGATTGCAGTTTTGTTTCAGGTTCGAAGTGATGAACCCATGTTTCATCGCCTGTAACAATCTTTGACAAGAAATTGTCACCCTCAGCCACATGACGAGCAAGCAATTCCGCACAGATGGTTCTCCTTTGCTCTTTATGGTGTTCGGTTAGACAACGAGGGACCCAGGTTTGTTCAACCTTTGAATTCCCAACTGGTGAACAATTGTGACAGCACTACCAACAGAGATGTCAAGTTGAGCACTGAGTTGTTTGATGGTGATCCGTCGATCATCTCGAACGAGTGTGTTCGCACGCTCCGCCATTGCAGGAGTCACAGCTGTGCACGGCCGGCCCGCACGCGGGAGATCAGACAGTCTTGCTTGACCTTGCGGCGATGATGACACACGCTTTGCCCAACGACTCACGGTGCTTTTGTCCACTGCCAGATCACCGTAGACATTCTGCAAGCGCCTATGAATATCTGAGATGCCCTGGTTTTCCGCCAAAAGAAACTCGATCACTGCCCGTTGTTTGCAACGCACATCCGTTACAGACGCCATTTTAACAGCTCCGTACAGCGCTGCCACCTGTCGGAAGTCAATGAAACTATACAAGACGAAGCAATAATGTTTGAAAATATTCCACAAGAAATTTCCGGTTTTTTCAACCAGAATTGGCCGAGAAAAAAAATATGTTGCATTACTTATTGAACTGCCAAAGCCAAAGCCTTCGACTCACTATGAGACACAGGGCTACTCGACAAGTTATACACACAATGGTTCCCCGGGAGCATAGTTAAGGAAATTAAAGGCTATCTCATGTTTCTCTGTTAAAGTAGAAACAGCCACTTCCGCCAAAAGAGTATCTGTGCTGGGGTGTCACAGGGATCGGTTCTGGGGCTCATATTGTTCAGTTTGTACTCTGCGGACATACCAACGGCACACCGCACAATATGCAGATGACACACCATTCTACACACGAAATGCGAACAAGGACCTGGTCAACCGTACGCTAAAAAGGGTTTTAGACGACACAGAAACTTGGGCCCGTCGCTGGCGCATCACCATCAACTCTGAGAGGACGCAGGCTATGCTGATCACCCGGAGTTTCGGAAGGCGCGGACGTACTCAATGCATCCCCCTCCACCTTCACCTAAACGGAACCCAGCTCCCCTGATGCAGAACCACCAAGTATCTTGTCGCAACGTTGGACTCTCGTCTTACGTGGAAGCCACACATAGACGAGGTCTACAGGAAGGTCTGTGCCAGATTGACCATCCCACACCCTATCCTCAACGCTATCAGCTCCCTTCCCTGCTCTGTAGGAGTAAATGTGTACCAGGCACTTATAAGGCCGGTAATGGAGTGTGCATGCCCTTTCTGGCGATACGCGTCAAAGCAGCATATGGACAAACTTCAGAGGATGCAGAACAGCGCCCTCAGGAGGGTACTGCATCTACCTCTGGGATTCCCCACTGACGATCTGCACGCCGCAGCTGAAACGCTTTTCCTGAAAGAGCGTTTCCAAGAACTGGTAAGGGCTTTCTACCAGAACTCTGCCAGTTCTGAAAAAGACCTCATCCGCTCCCTAGGTCGGTATGACACGTCCTGCGACAAGCACAAACGCCCAATGACGATCTTCGACGACTAAGTCGAAGAGAATATCCCTATCTCCAATTCCTAATCCTCTCCACAACCTCAGGCAAGTACCAGACACACATAGAACTTTCATCACATTACGCAGACATCCGAAAATCATAGAAAATAATCACACATAAGCAAACACTTGGAGTAAAAGCAGAATACTACAAACTCATCAACACACTTCCCCAAAGAGGGGAACGTAACAGATGAAAGTGAGAGAACGTCGAGAAAAATTTCGAGGAGTCGTTGAGCTTGCAAGCCGCCGCTTGCTTTAATCATAAATATATTGTAAGTAGGCTGTTTATGTTTTCTTATTGGCAACGTTACGTAGCGCTCAATATGAAAATCACTGACTGTGCTGTGTGCAGTCTGTGGCTAGTTTGCATTGTTGTCTGCCATTGTAGTGTTGGGCAGCGGCAGCTGGCTGTGAACAGCGCGTAGCGTTGCGCAGTTGGAGGTGAGCCGCCAGCAGTGGTGGATGTGGGGAGAGAGATGGCGGAGTTTTGTAATTTGTCATGAACTGATATATATATTATGACTTGTGATGATATTAAGGTAAATACATTGTTTGCTCTCTATTAATATCTTTCATTTGCTAACTACCCCTATCAGTAGTTAGTGCCTTCAGTAGTTTGAATCTTTATTTAGCTGGCAGTAGTGGCGCTCGCTGTATTGCAGTAGCTTGAGCAGCGAAGATTTTTGTGAGGTAAGTGATTTGTGAAAGGTATAGTTTAATGTTTGTCAGGGCCATTCTTTAGTAGGGAATTTTGAAAGTCAGATTGCGTTGCGCTAAAAATATTGTGTGTCAGTTTAAGGACAGTCCTGTATAATCGTACTAAGGGGACGTTTCATATGTCGACCCTTAGCCTAGGATACCTCACTGGAATCTTCTGATTTTTTCTTGTAGTTTGTGTATTTAGTGTAGCTTTTGTTTATTGCTAGCGCGTAATTGTAGAGAGAATTTCCTTTGTAGTTGCAGTCTTTCATTGTTGTATAGTAAAACAGTTGTGGCATGCATGTAGATTTGCACCAAGTATTTCGCAGCTGCGCTTGCAATTAACTAGATATTATTTTAGTGCTATGTTAATGTGTTCTCTTATTTTTGATCTTCAAATTGTGTTTTTCTGTGTTGTCGTGTGAAATACTGTGACAATAATGGCGTGTGAAAAACGTAACACTAGGCTCCAAACTAAACTGAGAAATAATAGTGATGACGAGCGTAGCTTATCAGCGCCGCCGAGTAATGAATTTACTAATGTTCAAAGTAGTAATTTGGTAACTGTGCACAGGGAAATGGAGCGGGCGTCAAACAATGGCGTGGACAGTGAAACAATTAGTGAAGAGGGAAGCATTATCGATCGACCGGTCGGCAATAGCTCGCCTCAGGAAGCCGAAATGACACGACACGATCTCGCAAATACTGTAGATTCAGGTTTTGGATCCTCACCGTTTTCTCAAATAAGTCAAGACACATTTTCAGCTTGTCAAAATGTGAATGTTGCCGGTGCAAATGCACTGCCGAAAAGAGTAGAGGAACAGATTCCAGACACTAATGCATTGTTATTACAATTAATACAACAAATGGGACAGACACAGCAAAAGCTTCAAAAGTTAGACACAGTGGAACAAAATCTTAAAAAGTTAGACACAATGGAACAACACCAGAGACAAACACAGCAACAGTTAGACACAGTGGAACAAAATCTCAAAAAGTTAGACTCATTGGAACAAACTCTCGAACAAACACGTGAGGATTTAACTGCTGAGTTACATAACATTGAATCGAAATGTCAAAAAGTCTGTAATGATGTAAAAACTCAAATTTGTGAGCATTTTCAACCTATTTTTTCGCGTCATGAAAATGCATTACAGAATCACGAAGCAGCCATAAAAGAACTGCAAACTATTGTTCATGAAAATCACAACACCTTGCAAGCTAAAATTGACGCAGTTGCATCTACCGATTCGGTTACGCAACTTGCAAAAAGTCAAGAAAACTTAAAAGACACAGTAGATACGATTTCAACACAAATGGACACTCTGAAACTTGGTTCAGAAAAACACACTGAGGAAATAAGTACACTATCAGATAAAGTAGCCGAACTTTCAGATCAGTTCACTAACTTATCTACAAAGGTAGATGATGATCTGAATGACACAACACCTGTAGCCTTCACTGACACAGAAGAGTATGAACAAATTAGGAAATTCAAACAAAATCAGAATCGAATTAATACACAACACCAAAGAGAAATCCGGGAAGTACAAGATCAGCTGACACAGGTAATACAAGAATTACGTATTTCAGAGAACACTCGCGCTCCAACACGGGAAGAGGGACTTAGAAACACGGAAAAGCTGCAAAATAATAACACAGGGCATTTCGGAAGTAATGAAAGAAATTGGGAATGTGCACCGAATTTTGAGATGGAACGGCCGACACGACCTAACAATGACCGATATGCGACTCGCCGACATGATGATTTTGACTATAAGCTGTTCATTACTACACGTAAATTCAAAACATTTAAGAATTCTGGCAACGACATTCATCCACAAGCATGGCTCCATCAATTCTCTTATTGTTTTCCTCCCAACTGGTCGTTGGAACACAGATTAGAATTTATGTGTGGCTACTTAGAGAATGAACCAGCTGTAAGAATGCGATCGGTAATTCACGATTGCCACAGTGAAGGAGAGTTTTACCATGCCTTCCTCTCAGCATATTGGTCTCAAGCTACACAAGACCGTGTAAAACATAGCATCATGATGATGAAACACTTTGAACAATCTGAATTTTCCAGTCTTGTCAAATATTTTGAAGACATGTTGCATAAGAATCAATATCTTTCAAACCCATACAGCCCCTCAGAACTCATCCGCATTTGCTTACTCAAATTGCCTGAACATTTACGACATATTATTTTAGCAGGACGTTGCAAAGATGACATTGAAGCATTTCAGGGACTGTTACAAGAACTGGAAATTGACACTGACAATCGGGGGACGCGGGAACAGGAGCACAACAATTACCGGTCACATTTGTCACAATTCCGCGATGACAGAAATAATACACGACAAGGCTATTCTTATAACGTAAATCGTGACCAAAACAGACACCACCCGTATGACAACCGTTGGCAGAGTAGTAATAGTTACAGAGAAAGATCGCATTTCCGTAGTAATGACTATCACAGAGATAACCACAGAAACAGACAATATGGGAACCAAAACAATTATTACCAGGGGAGACAGAATAACTTCAGACGCAACAGTTCAGCGCGGAGTTACGATTCAGGGAGAAATTCTCCACCACGTGACCGACAAGGAAGAAACTACGGATTCTACCGAAATGACGACAGACGATATGATCATAACGACAGACGTCAATTGCATCAGAACTGGCGGGATTCAAACAGAGCAGGGCCCTCTCGAGGAGGTGAATTTGTAGAAGTTAGGTCTCCTAATCCCAATAACGACGCGCGCCAACAAAGAGACAGACAATGACTCTCACAGCAGGCAGCCGCGTGCGCCTGGTGGCTCAGAGAAAAATAACATAGACGCTAACCTTGAGAAACATTCCAGTATTCTTTACCGACGTATACCGCCTGACAATTGCATTCAGGTTCAAACTCTGAGTACTATGAAGAGTAAAGGTTTACACCACATTTCACATGTAAAACCATTTATTGACAGATAATCTGCCTTTTAACTTTGTCTTTGCCATAAAACGTTTCACTTCACGTTACTAGTATGCTTTAGAAACTGTTACCATGCAACAATGTTTGAAGTTAAATATCCAGCCAAGAACCAAGAGAAATTATTTAAACAGAAATTACGAATGCATTGTTATTGCGAATAGACGACACAGTGTAATTGTGTGTGTACATTCTTGCTTGTTAGTTGCACGATTAGAACATTTACCAGTACTGCTAATGAGATTTTAATGCAACATTTTGGTTTACTTGAAAATACATTCCGGATTTAAAGTACTATCTGTGAGATACCAGACGACACAGTGGTTAGTTTATGTGATAGCTACACGATTTTTATCACGACGCTACTAATGAGTGACAATGTACAATGTTGCTTTTGCGGTGTATTTGTTTTATATCTGCACAGTTTTCTAAATTCTTCTGGAAAGAAAAACATGTTTTAGTAGTAACTTTTGTGGTATAGCAACAATGAGACAGCCTTTTTCGTGGCACAACATTACGTTACTGTACAGTACTTTCTTCATCACGCCAATAAGCATTATAACTACGATATCTATACGCAAAGCATTTCACTTTTGTTTATCATGAGGTAAGTACATTGGCTTCTGCAGAACTTAGCTTTCGGAGGACGATAACTACGACACTTCCACACAGATTATGTTGCAACAAGACGCACATTTAGCGCTACAGGACACGCATTTCAGTGATTAATTTTGTACTTAAAACATTTATTTTTAAAGATTTTTGAATTACAAAGAAAGTTTTCCGTGATATATTTCATTCCATTGGTGTAATCTGTAACACCTGAGGGTATAATTACATTAATCCTCAGGGGGGTACACGCTTACTTTGTGTACCATGTGTGTGGCAACCACAAGGAACCCTAGCTAATATGGTATTTGCTTATACAACTTTACACGTCGGTACCATATTTCTCTAACACAGAATTACACAGCTATCTGATTATTTGACAGAGAAACAAACATTCTTTTTACTACGTCAGTGACAGATGTTCACGCAATTACAGTTGGATAACTTCACACTTATGAAACTGTATTTTGTCTGTACTTTGTGAAATGTTCATATTTTCTCGGATTCATTGTGATACTATGAGAGCTTTGAGATATTTGGTATGGGATCATGATTTTAAAGTACGTTTGAGGTAGATGACACTATTGAAATGAGCAGAGAATTTTTTTTACGTTTTGAAATTATTGGAGGAAGTTACGACGATTTTAAGATTTGACTGAAGTGTTATGATGTTATTATTACGACGACGATGTGTACTATGCTGTTGAGGTATGTTTATGATAAATAAGCTGATGCTATATGAGGAATCTGATTATGCTATGTAGCTATTATGATGAAATATTGAAGACGTGTTGATGAATATGAATATGTATATGTGTAATAAGGTAAGGAATAAGGAGTAGGGGTTAGGGACTCTGATTTATGAAAAGGTTGTTGGAAACCAAGAATCGTACTTTAAGAGTTATGAAATGTGTGTGTATATGCATGAATGTATCACAATGCCACTGAAAATTTTTTTGGACACTGTTATATTTATAGGGTTTTGTTTCTACAGATTTGCAACGCTAATTCTTGACCTGTGAAATATTTTTATATGAGACTACCACGGTAGCAGAATCTCCTGTCGTAAATATTTCCGTACGAAAGTTAAGTGACCACCTGCACGTAATGCGTCGCGGGCACCCAGCTGTGTCAGACGCCTGGAGAAAAAGCCATTATTGCGAGCCCTTTTCAGCGGCACCGGTAGCACAAAAAAAAAGGGGAGGCCATTATCCTTGGAAATATTCTTACATCTGCAAACCTGATAATGACAAGTGTCTTTCTACGAGAATTGAGAGCTACTGACTTACGAAATGCCACATAGCTATTGAATGATGTTTTTATGCTTTGGTTTGCGTAATTGCTTATTTCATTTGATATCTGGTTTCCAGCTGTGTTGCAGCATTGCTTTTATAAAATGAAATGCATTTGCTAATGTGAACACTTTCTGTCAACAGATCTATTAAATAATTATTTTATGATCCACATTCTTTAAAAAAGGAGCACTTGGACAGGAAAGAACAATAAGAAGGAACTAGTAACTGCATTCATAATTTTCTTTTCAAGTAATTGGTAACTTTTTGGTAGAATAACTTCTTGTGGTGCACCACTTTAATTACATAGACATTAAGATGTGAATATACATTTCCCTTATCTGCATTGTTGTTTAGTGTAATATTTTTTCTGCTTGCGCTATGTCATGTTTAGGTATAAGTTGCTGCTGTTTGCCAGGCATAGTGTTATTGAATTTGACTTTTGCTCATTTATGCTGCTAGCTTTGCCAATTTGCATTTTTTTGCATTGCTGTTTGTGTTGATTTGTTATGTGATGCTGCATTGCCTCGTCCCTTAGTTTAGCATCTGAGCTCAGTAGATTTAAGTTAGCTTAAGAGGGGGTAGACTATATAAGAGAATGAGTTGCGATGAATTGGAAGAAATGCATTGAGAATTAATACGAAAAAAGTACATAAAACAGGTTTAGGTAGGATTTTCTTGGAAATAAATGTTGAGGTAAGAAATGTGTGAACATATAAATACAGAAAGCATGCTTAGATAGAATTTTTTTTGGTGGAAACAGAGGATGAAATAAGAGGAAAGATATATGAAGTTTTGGGTTGGACTGCAGTACCAAATGTTACACTGAAAACGAACCCTGTCCTTTCCTATTGGTGTTATCCCACTATGTGTTTGTGTACCCTTGAGTATTTGTTTTCTTCCTGTCTCTGTGTACTGTTTCATAGAATTTTTTTTCTCTTCTAATACTAAGCTATATTCACTATGAGGAGGAATACTGTTATCCTCAAATATAAGTTGCATTAATAATATGTTATTTTCTTTGTAAAGTTGTTTACAATTCTGTTCTGTTTCAATGTTCATGTGTGAAATTAATGTTTCGAAAACTATTCTCATTATTTTATGTATGTACTTATGTCACTATTTTTGTAACACTGATGTATATGTTTATTTCTATTCTTTTGTAACGCCTGTTTTACTACAAATGTTATCTGTATTGTTATGTTTTTAATGATGTATTTTGTACCTTTGTAATTGTATTCTTATGTTATAAAATTGTAATTGTCACCAGTTCATGACATTATTAACTTGTTAGTTACATTTCACTGCACACGTTTCTGTTGGTCATAGTATGTGGACAATATGTGAGAAGTAGGGACTGTTAGTGTTTGCACGTGTGTTAATAACTCAGCAAGGGACTGGATAACAGCATTGCTGGTTCTAAGGACAATTTCAAAAACTTTGTGAGTGCACAAGTGGTGGTTTATGGACTTGCTATATTATCCGCAAGACTCTTCAATGGTGATTGTGCACCTGCACAGTCACAACAGATGGCTGCTGGCCATCTCTTCAAGGACTACAGTGGGTCTACATCTTTGATGATCCATCAATACCATTATTTCTACAAGGACTGCAGTGGGTCTGCACCTCTGGTGGCCCACCAATACCATACTCTCTACCAGGACTACAGTGGGTCCGCTCTGTGATGACTTACCTACCAATACTCTTCAAAACTTCGAATGACTCTGCTGTGGGTTTGCTCCATTGTGGCCCATTACCTGTCAGCATGTCAAGAGCCAGCACTGTCTTTCCGTTGGAAGGACAACACTACTTCTTCAAGACTGCATGGAAATCCACTACTTCTGTGTGCAATTTCTTTTACTAATGAGACTTTGTGAAAAAAAAAACCTGTGATTACCGTAATGAATGATCAGGACTGTCTTTATAAACTGTGAGAAAATTTTAGCTTTTGACCAACATTGTATCAATAAGTGTGTGCATTTGATTTCTTTGTTATTGTAATTATGAAAAATTTTATCAAATCATTATTGGCCACTGCCCAAAAAAAATTTTGTAAAATTTTTTGTGAGGAGCATGGGGGCTATGTAAGTAGGCTGTTTATGTTTTCTTATTGGCAACGTTACGTAGCGCTCAATATGAAAATCACTGGCTGTGCTGTGTGCAGTCTGTGGCTAGTTTGCATTGTTGTCTGCCATTGTAGTGTTGGGCAGCGGCAGCTGGCTGTGAACAGCGCGTAGCGTTGCGCAGTTGGAGGTGAGCCGCCAGCAGTGGTGGATGTGGGGAGAGAGATGGCGGAGTTTTGTAATTTGTCATGAACTGATATATATATTATGACTTGTGATGATATTAAGGTAAATACATTGTTTGCTCTCTATTAATATCTTTCATTTGCTAACTACCCCTATCAGTAGTTAGTGCCTTCAGTAGTTTGAATCTTTATTTAGCTGGCAGTAGTGGCGCTCGCTGTATTGCAGTAGCTTGAGCAGCGAAGATTTTTGTGAGGTAAGTGATTTGTGAAAGGTATAGTTTAATGTTTGTCAGGGCCATTCTTTAGTAGGGAATTTTGAAAGTCAGATTGCGTTGCGCTAAAAATATTGTGTGTCAGGTTAAGCACAGTCCTGTAGAATTGTTCTAAGGGGACGTTTCAATATGCCTGCGTGACGGTAAATATTATTTTTACGTATTGTCTTTAAATTGTATATATATATATATATATATATATATATATATATGTGTGTGTGTGTGTGTGTGTGTGTATGTGTATTTGCCCTTTTGTTGGTTATGCCTATGATCAGTCTCAGAACTCAATGTAATATTCAAAATATTTAATTTATTAAGAATTAACTTTAAATTGCTGATGTACTCACGTACCACCACAATAAAAACAGTGAATTGTTGTGGTAGTATGAATGAGAACAGACGTATTTAAGTTTACAAAATAATGACAAGTTTTATTAATCCTTTTGTAACTGCAACTGGCTGGTGTATATTACCAAAAATGACAAACACAAACCAAAAAAGGGATGCTGTTTTATTGGCAAAGCATACGTTTGGGTGGAAGCTATACAAATTATCCCTGAGTTAACCCCTTTTACAAAGCAATCTGACGATTAATATGAATCCTCTGTGAAGCTCAACTCTATTCAAATGGAATCAACTACGAGCAAGTGTAACGCAAGCTACGGTTCACCTGAGAACAGGGAGCTGGGAATATAATTTAACAACCCTATGCCGGTGCAGCTGTACTTTACCTTTTCTTCATGATTGAGGCGACAGCAGAAAACGCCGCGCTGTGGGCGAGGAGCGGCGTGTTGCGGCAGCTTTAATGTTCTGACACGTCCGCGAAAATGTGCGAACTGCGCGGTCTGGCGTTCCGATTATCAGAAAGCGGAAAACTTCCCTATTAGAGCCGTGGAATCACTGCAGATTTCAGTGTGAGGTGCAACCGTCCACTGGTCTGGCCAAACCAATTTGACTCGCAGGCACGATGGTGCATTCTGGAAATGTCAAACGTCAGACGGCCGACTCAGGACGAATAAGTTTACCCACCCTCGTCACACACGGTATGTCTGAGATGATATGCAGTTCCACTGTCGGTGCTGTTGTAAACTGCCAGGGGCTCTTAATCCACCACAGGCTACGGACCACAGGTCTCACCCACTAGGGAAAGATCTGAAGTTCTCCAGCAGGGGAGAACCAGAAGACGAAGGAGGCAAAAAATCACAATCACTTTGCACCAAGCCTCGGTACGAGAGCCGAATTAGCAAAAATGGAACCACCCGCACATTGCACAAATGCTCACTTCACAGCAGTCTCTCTTAAATGGCTTCTTCCACTCACTTTTCGGCAACTGACCGCAACGGACTGCTAGCTGGATAAGGTAAAATGTTTTGCCAACCGGCGCCCTCCTATCCGACCCTAAGCGGACGGAGGAGTGTGCTATGGCCAGCACTCTCTCTGCAGGTACGATCCACTGAGTGCTGCTTTCCAAAAACCACTCACATAGCCTGTAAAGACATTGCTTTCTCCGAAAGTCGATAATATATTTTTTTTCTTTTGTGCATTACCTTGTCATAGCACGTATGTATCATTTATTTCAACAATTCTTTATTTGTTAATACGTCACATTGTTTCTTCATTCATTTTGCTACTGTTTTGTATTTTATATTCTACGAATATGAATGTTCTGGTTTTATATGCTTTGTAAAACTTTGGTTAGGCTAGGAGAAGTACTGTGTCAGAGAGAGAGCGAACGACTATCGATAGAGAGCGTGCTGGTTGTTGTGGTACGTGGTCGGTTCGCGGGTGAAAAACGTTGAAAAGTTCGGCGTGAAAGACAGTGATATGCGAAGGAACAATTAATTACAGTGCATCCGCTGTGTTAATAGGAGATCGTGCATTATTAAGTGAACAGAAAAACCTGAAAAGTATAACGAGTGTTTGCGGTGACGATTTTACAAACTGTGTGAACTTGTGACAATTAGCCATGAATCAGGCACCATTGTCGCGTGGAGACACTATCTGTGAAAGTGGAACAAACCAATATGTTAAGTAAAAGAACAGTGCTATGATTTGATCAAGAAACATTTATTATATCGTCAAAACTGTCTTAAAGATGACGTAAATTGAACTGATGTTTAACGGACTATTATAGTGATAAACACATGTGACTGTTACTGTGGCAACACGATGAAAGAACTGTGCGAAGTATTGGCATTAACCGGATATAGATCTTAAATGCTAAAGACATTGCATAATTCCGACCTATACGCACCGCGTGATTAATAAACTTTTAATAATAAAACGTCGCGCGCGTAACGACAACGCACACACTGGAACTGTTATTATCGCGCCAGTGCTGCCAGCTGATTCGACTACAACGGAGACGTGGACCACCGCCGTAACTGGAATATTAATGAAACAGGAGGATCCATCATTATCTTCACGCCACGAACCAGGATTCACTTCACACATCGTCTGCGCGGACCACCGCTGACGTCATCGCAGTGCCTGCAGCAACATTTAAGACATTAAAAGAAAATTGTTACACTCTCTCTCATTTCAAAATTAAAGACAATTACAGTTAAATTAACTATTTTCAAAATACTGTCACGCTATCTCAATTTTGTTTAATTCCAATAAATATTCTTTCCATTATTTCGTCTTGTTGACAGTGTTGAAAAACCGCCAGATTAAAGTTCAATTAATAATTTTCTTTCCAAATTCTTCTCAGACATTTTGCTGCTCATTATAATTTCATTTTAATGTCTGTTTGTAACTTCTTTTGGAGGGAGTATATATTTTATTTTTTGTGTAGTAAAATTAGCTACCATAAAATTACGTATATTACCAGCTGATGCTGTCCGCCATTACAGCTTGAAAACTGCACCTATTTTCTCATTGGCTGTCAGATTCAAAACAAAATTACGTATTTCGTGGGCATCTAGCACATGCGCTATGTCTATATAGGCCCCTACAATAATTTGTTTTTACTTTTGCAGGTTTACTGGAATTATATTGACTTTAATTGTTCATTTGGCCCCCGTTAAAGTGATTTATCACATCTATATAATAATTGTACTGAATTGCCTAATTTATTTTTTTATTGCGTAAACACTGGCATACCATACTTAGATTAAAATTGACGCCTTATTGGCCTCACATAAGATTCTGCACGTTCTGACAAAGATTATGCCAATTTTTTTTTTCGTTCATGGCTAACAGAGGTAATCAGATTGCTTGTATAGGTCATGTTTTAATATTTAAAAGGGTTGTTTCTTTTAGAAGTAGAGAAGCAGTTTCTTTGCAAGCCCAGTCGCTGCACTCGAATTTATCGCCCTCAATCCATCTCTCTCTCCGTGTTCTCCATTGCATTCACTACGGCCCCTCGGGTACAAGTTCTCTTCAGATTACTCATGCAGTTATAGGAATATTCTGGCTACAGGTTTCTCATGTAAAAAAGTCGTAAACCACCCACACCAGAAGTAATACTGGGAAACACTGAGATCATGACCTAAAGTATGAATATTAATCTGTCAGCGTCGTTAAAGTGAGAGCGTGGGCTGCCACCTCTGTAGCTTAGCAGAGATGGAAGGGAAAGACAGTTGGTGAGACAGCACAGAAGCAAAAGGACATGTGGTCTGTCTTTTCCGTCCATCGCCTACATCCGCCTGCCGACGCGGTTATTTCGTAGCTTCGGCCACGAAGCCTAAGGCGACCTGTCAACTCCGATACCTTTCCGGATCTCACTGCACAACTAAGTGCACTGAGGAGGGTGGCTTTCTCGCCTCCTCACAGCTCCGAGGCGACGCACCGTACCGATCAGGCGTGTGGCGCCAACATCACCACACGACGAATGACCACGAAGAATGGTGAGATGATTCATGCCCCTCCCCCCTTCCCGTTAATAACTGCGTCGTGTCCACGCTCAAACTGACCTTGAGATTTCAAATTTCTTTTTTTGTGTAAAAGATATTGTAATAAATCGAAGAGACACGAAAGTAATTAGAAGTAGCAGAAATGACAACAGTGTGAAACTTAATCTCAAATTTAGTGATTACGAAATAGATTAAGTTAAGGAATTCGGTCACCTAGGCAGCAAAATAAGCCATGACGGATGGAGCAAAGAGGACACAAAAAGCAGACTATCACTGTCGAAAATGGCGTTAGCCAAGAGAAGTCTGCTAGTATCGAACTTAGATTTTAATTTGAGGAAGAATTTTCTGAGAAGGTACGCTTGGAGCACAGAATTGTATGGTAGTGAGACATGGACTATGTTAAACCCGGAACAGAGGCAGAGTCACTATGGTGCTAGGAAACGCGACACTCAAGGCTACGGCTACCTGACGTATAGTCTACCGTACTGATACTGTTCCACATGCTGCAGCAATTGCCACGCAGTGATCCGTCCCGCCTGTGCTGCTATCTAGCTACTTGGTGAACAGTTCAGTCTCGACTCCCAGGAAGGTAAGGTTTTGCTTGGACAACAGCTCTAGAGGTTCGTTTGACCAATGCAGCTGCAGCTGTGTTACATTCAGCAGAGTACCTCCCGTCATTGTAGCTGCTAAATGAAACGTAGCACCAGCGATATCACACACACTCCAGCTGATCATGAATCCAATGCATTGTAATTCAAAACGTGTTGCTCCAATGAGCTTTCTTTGCTCACAGCAACTAGAAGCAGTACTTCGTTCTCATATACTGAGTACACCCAATGCAAACCACTCTCTGAAAATACTGCCACCTGCATATATTCCAGTGCTAGTTGTTTCATTATTATATAATTTTTCCCACGCTTCTTTCCCTATACAGACACTTTCCGAAACTTAATATTAGCTAATGATTGAGAATAGTCTCTCCACTTACTCCAGTCACATGTTCCAGCTCCATTATACGCATCACACAATGTTCTTGTGGACAGGTTCACTATAAGCATGCAACTGACCTCGCTACTGCTGTATGTAAATTAATTCCCAAATATCTCATCGACAGTGGCCCATCGTCAATATTAACTTACTTGATTTATAATTAGGTTTTTTATGTCATTTACTGCGCTGCTTATATCTACTTACAATTTTGTTTATGCCTTATGGCAACTAAAGTTACTTTGTTTTATTATTTTATCGTACTTTCACCCCACTCTGTGACCAACTTCAAGATAAGCATTGGCCCTTGTTCTGACGTGGTGTCTGCAGTTTTTCTTTCGCTTCTTTGTGCTAGTTTTTTGCAGACCCTGTGAACTACATGTGGGCATCCAAGAGCTGTTATTATATAATGGATTCAGTATTTATTTCTTATTGCTCCTGCGTATGTTTTTAGGGCGATGGTATTTTGCTGTATGCACTTTATTATTGACACTTGGAAATACTGCGATAGGCTAAGCATGTACCATTCTTTATCTTTCAATTTTTAAAATATTTTTTAAATTTTTCGTCCCCAATTTTAATATTCTTATTTGTGGTGTATTTTCTTGTACAGCTTTATGAAGAAAGAGACTAAGTGCCCGAAACCGGTAAAGAAATTAAATTTACTTTATGGAACTAGTTGCTTATTATTTAATTATAAACGGCCGTAAACTTCTGCTTATCCTTTCCATTAGATTAAATATGCATAGTGTATTGCGTGTCGAACAATGACTTCGCAAATTAGAGAATTCTTTTGCGCGTTTCTACTTCCGAAGGAAGTGGCCCTTGTAAAAACGGCTGTAATACATACACCAAGTGACATATGGAGCTGAAATTTAGACATAGTTCATACAGGTCCCTAGTAATTTCATATAAATGACCTCTAGGTCACTTATTACGGAGCTTCCTAAACTAAACTTTCAATGTTTCTCAAGCGAGAATTTACAGCCAGTGGGTATTAGCGGCTTTGACTTACTGTAGTGAAGATTACTGTTCGCGTCTTTGTACAATATCTGTTTTAAGTACTGGAAATTGTCTATCTGTTGGAATACAGTGGAAATTCTCTGGAGTGCTCACTGCACGGGCGGAATGTTTACTAGCCCGGCGCGATTCTGCTCCAGGTAAAGCAGGCGAAATTCGCGGCGTGCTCGCAATCCTGTTGCCAACGAGCGCCACCTGCAGGCTTGCGCCTCGACGCGCAGCAGCAATCGATCTCTCGCTGTCCATCAGAATTTGCACCGGCCGGCTCCCCGGGCGGTCGGATACCGCAGCGGACACGCGCCGCAGCGCGTCGCCCAATCCCGCCAATCTCCTTGCCGCACTCCCACCAGCTGCCCACCCCCACCACGCCGGCCCACAGCCTCCTGATCACCACTCACCAGCTACGCTGGCCAAGCTGCCTTACCCACCTGCACACCCTGGCGACTCGCTCTCAAACCGCAGCGCCAGTCCACTTCTGTTCGTCGCAGTCGCCACCACATACAGTGCCTAACAATATCGCTGTTCAAATGGTTCAAATGGCTCTGAACACTATGGGACTTAACTTCAGAGGTCATCAGTCCCCTAGAACTTAGAACTACTTAAACCTAACTAACCTAAGCACATCACACACATCCATGCCCGTGGCAGGATTCGAACCTGCTACCGTAGCGGTCGCCCGGTTCCAGACTGTAGCGCCTAGAACCGCTCGACCACTCCGGCCGGCAATATCGCTGTCACTATTGTGAAGACAGTCAGGAAAATTTAATACTTCATTAATATGAACTTGAATTTTTCTTATGAAAAATAACCTGATTAACATCTTACTCAGTCGATTACCTCTAACCCTTCTGTTATCCGTAGCGTCGCAGAAATGGGTTTTGAGCAAACGTAAGATTTAATCTGAAATACAAAGATAGTCATTACGAATGATAATTAACTGAAACCCTCAGCTGCCGACAGGTGTTGTTGATATACCTCAATGGAGACAGCTGAAAATGTGTGCCCCGACCGGGACTCAAACCTGGGATCTCCTGCTTACAGAGCAGACGCTCTATCCAGCTGGGCCACCGAGGACACAGATGAATAGCGCGACTGCTGGGACTTATCCCTTGCACGCTTCCCATGAGACCCACATTCCCAACTGTCTACAATCTACATACGTAATGTACCTAATAAATATTTGCCCATCCACTCATCCCAAGTCATCACGAATAAAAAATTGTTATTGCAAGTAAAATATCTGGAAATATCTGGAAATATCTGGAAATTGATATATAAACATATTGGTAGTATTATTAACGGGGTGGAAATAAATGAAAAGCCATGAAATATCTAATGGAAAGATGTTTAAAATATATCTATGCGTATTACAAGAAGAGATGTATTAAAGAAGGTTATCTGCTTACCTACAAGAATAATAAATTAGACAATATATTAATGAGTGATAGTTTAATACGAGGGCACTCCAAAAGAAATGTACACTATTTTTTTAAATCCATACTTTATTCTACATGTGTGAAAGTTTTACAGTGTGTATATACATCCTTTAGGAACAATATTTTCATTTCTCCACCTAATTTCCGCCCCTCTCAACTGCCTTACGCCATCTTGGAACCAGCGCCTATATACCCGCAGGGTAAAATTCTGGACCAACCTGTTGGAGCCACTGTTGGGCAGCGTGCAAAAGGGAGTCATCATCTTCAAACCTTGTTCCATGAAGAGAGTCTTTCAGTTTCCCAAAGAGATGATAGTCACATGAAGCCAGGTGAGGACTGTAAGGCGGGTGTTTCAGTGTTGTCCATCAGAGTTTTGTGATCGTTTCCATGGTTTTTTGACTGACATGTGGCCGTGCATTGTCGTGCAACTGCAAAACAGCCTGCTTTTGCCGATTTGGTCGAACACGACTCAGTCGAGCTTGAAGTTTCGTCAGTGTCGTCACATATGCGGCAGAATTTATGGTGGTTCCACTTGGCATGATGTCCTCAAGCAAGAGTTCTTCGGAATCAAAAAACACCGAAGCCATAACTTTTCCAGCAGGTGTGGTTTTGAATTTTTTTTCCTTGGTCGAATTTACATGATGCCACTCCACTGAATGCATCTTCGTCTCTGGTGAAAAATGATGGAGCCATGTTTCATCACCTGTCACAATTCTTCCAAGAAATACATCTCCACCATTCTCGTACTGTTCCAAAATTCGCTTCATACCGTTTTTCTAGTTTCTTTGTGAGCCACTGTCAACATCCTGGGAACCCGCATGGCACAAACCTTTTTTAACGCCAACACTTTTAGTATTCTACAAACACTTCCTTCCCCTATCCCAACATAGCGTGACAATTCTTTCACTGTGATGCGTCTGTCAGCAGTCACCAATTCGTTAACTCTCTGCACATTGTCTGCAATGTGTGCGGTACAAGACCTGCCACTGCGAGGACAATCCTCAATATTGCCGTGCCTGCTTTCATCACGTAACCTGCTTGCCCACCGACTAACTGCGATCGACAGCAGCATTTCCACACATCTTTTTCAACCTATTGTTGATGTTTTCACAGCACAGGAATTCTATGACAGCACGTTGCTTCTGACGAACGTCAAGTGTAGCAGCCGTCTTGAAGACATGCTGTGACGGCTGAACTCACGGGAACAGGTTGAACTAAGTTTGAAAACAAATGGGAAGGATGAATCTACACTCTGTAAAACTCTCACATATGCAGAATCATAACTGTATTTTTACAAAAATAGTGTGCATTTCTTTTGGAGTGACCCTCGTATTATACGGCCTGTAAGGAGTATAGGTAAAGAAGTGTTAGATAAAAAGGAAGGGCCGAAAGAAAAAGGATTAATGATATGGAATGAAGGAACTGCGGACGCAATATCAATTACCTGTTAACGTAGGCTTCCGCGGCCTTTGTAACTGTCAATAAAATTCTCCTGTGTTTGAGACAGCATTGTCATATATAAAATTCCGACGTTCCAGCGATTGTTGCAAGACGCCTTCCTCAGGGTGCACTGCTACTGCAGTTAGCAGCACATCCTGAGGAAGGCGTCTTGCAGCAGTCTTCGGAACGTCGGAACTCTATAGTTAACAATGTGGCCTCAAACCCAGAAGAATTTTATTGACAACATCAATTACTAACTAGAAAGAAAAGCTGTGGGGGTAAGAGCCACTTTCCTATCAAAGGGGTGGGTTGAGGGTGAGAAAGGAGTGTATGCCACGAGGCGCGAATATTGGCTCTGAGCACTATGGGACTTAACATCTTAGGTCATCAGTCCCGTACTTAAACCAAACTAACCTAAGGACATCACACACATCCATGCGTGAGGCAGGGTTAGAACCTGCGACAGTAGCAGTCCCGCGGTTCCGGACTGTAGCGCCCAGAACCGCACGGTCACCGCGGCCGGCCGCGAATATTCATCCAGTATTTCAGAAGGGGAGCACTTACTGACTTGCAACAAAGTTTACAAATAATTTCAAACCTTTAAAAAACATTTCCTCGTTTTCACCCCTCACATAAAGGGTGAAAGGTAAAAAATTTATCAGTTACTACATTTTAGGATCGGACATGGTGTTGTAATGTGTTACTTATTTACTACTAATTGTATCCTCGACACGTTTCCCAAACAGTGTTCCGATATAACACTGAATGTACACAGTTCAAGGTATAGCGGCTGCAATGTCGTAATTTGTCAGTGTGTCCATTGTTGACGCTGGGGTGTGACACGTCGCAAGCAGAGCGCGAAGTCGAGGCAGAGAATATCGTCGAAGGAACTGGATTGCCCGCTGTTCGATGCCCTGATCGGGGCAGGAATTCGCAGTTGTGTCGGTTAGGTTGGCCACTTGGTCGAAAGACATCGTCTACGGCACTATTATGGCTTTCACTGGTGGCGGCAGACGTCTACTACATAACGTGCGCGACAGGCCGTCCGGCAGTTTCCCACCTTCCTACGTAAATGCTGTAAATATTGGGAAAGTTTCCAGTCCCCTATATCCTCCTGGGTTAATACATACCCGAGACGTTCTTCTTGTGTCAAAGAAATTCGTCGGATCAAGTCAGCTTTTAGTTCTTCATACGCTTTGGCTGAGGGCGGTACAATAATTACGTCTTCCACTTTCCTGGCGTAACAGAGCTCCAGCTGGCTAATGACCACCGCTAGTATACCGGGGTTGGTCGCAATACCCGCGTAGAGGAAACTGGCTTCTACTTGCACGAACCAGAGCGCTTGGCCGTGCGTCCAGAACGGTGGTATACACACCGCAAGCCGTGAAACGGACGGAGTTGTCGGCTCAGATGGTTCCATTATATCTGTACTCCACAATCAATGCCTTCTCTGCGCAATAGCAATGGAGATACTATCGAAGAGAGTGCTGCCAAAGCAAAGCTACAAACACAGCCTTCGGAAATGCCTTCTCAAAAGAAGACGAAGCAAATAATCCAGAATTCGAATCAAGACCAGCTGCCAACTTGAGTAACGTAGAAGTAAATATCCTCGGATTAGTGAAACAACTGAAATCACTTAATTAAAGCAAGAATACCTCCTTTCAGAGTATGCTGATGTAATATCTCCGTACTTAATAATTATATAAAACCGTTCGCTCGACGGAAGATCCATACCCGAAGACTGGAATGTTGCACGGATCACACCAATATTCAAGAAAGGTAGTGGGAGTAATCCACTATATTACGGGCCCGTATAATCAACTTCGATATGCAGCAGGGGTTTGGAACAAATACTGTGTCCGGACATTATGAATTACCTCGGAGAAAACTGTCCATTGACACACATTCAACATGGGTTTAGAGAACAACGTTGTTGTGAAACGGAACTAGCTCTTTACTTGCATGAAGTGTTGAGTGCTATTGACAAGGGATTTCAGATTGGTTCCGTATTTCTCGATTTCCGGAAGGCTTTTGACACTGTACCATATAAGCAGCTTGTAGTGAAATTACGTGCTTATGGAATATCATCTCAGTAATGTGACTGCATTTGAGATTTCCCGTCAGAGGCCACAGTTCTTAGTAACTGACGGAAAGTCATCGAGTAAAACAGAAGTGATTTCTGGCTTTCCCCAAGGTAATGTTATAGGCCCTTTGCTGTTCCTTAGCTATATAAATGATGAGGAAGACAATGCCAGCAGCCGTCTTAGGTTGTTTGCAGATGACACTGTCGTTTATCGACTAACAAAGCCATCAGAAGATCAAAACAAATTGCAAAACGATTTAGAAAAGATATCTGTATTGTGGGAAAATTGGCAATTGACCCTAAATAACGAAAAGTGCGAACACATGAGTGCTAAAAGGAATCCGTTAAACTTCGATTACACGATAAATCAGTCAAACCTAAAGGCCATAAATTCAACTAAGTACCTAAGAATTACAATTACGAACAACTTAACTTGGAAGGAACACATAGAAAACGTTGTGGGGAAAGCTTACTAAAGACTGCGTTTTACTGGCAGGACACTTAGAAAATATAACAGATCTGCTAAGGACACTGCCTACACTACGCTTGTCCGTGCTCTTTTAGAATAATGCTGCGCGGTGTATGACCCTTACCACATAGGACTGGTGGAGTAAGTCGAAAAAGTTCAAAGGAAGCCAGCATGTTTTGAATTATCGCAAAATAAGGGGGAGAGTGTCACTGAAATGATGCAGGATTTGGGGTGGACATCATTAAAACAAAGGCATTTTTCGTTGCGGTGGAATCTTCTCACGAAATTCCAATCATCAATTTTCTACTCCGAACGTGAAAATATTTTGTTGACACCGACCTGCAAAGGGAGAAACGATGACCATGGTAAAACAAGGGAAATCAGTGCTTGTACGGAGAGATATAGGTGTTCGTTCTTTCCACGCGCTGTACGAGACTGGAATAATAGAAAGTTGTGAAGGTGGTTCGATGAACCCTCTGCACTCACTTAAATGTGATTTGCAGAGTATCGATGTAGATGTAGTCATTCCTGTCGTTGTTTCACAGCCGAGATCACGTGGGGTCACCACTATGGCCCCTCTGAGTTAATCGTCGTCTGTCGTCTAGCCTGAGGTGCGTGTAACTGAATATACGATGGTGTGAGCCGTCTTTTCGTTACGTTCCTTAAGGAAACTAAATTGTTTAGCGATATGCAATCTACTCAAAATATAAAACGTATCATTAAGCTCGAAACTACTTAATGCTGGTTAGAAAAGAATACACAGCAGAATACACATCTCAATACAGACACTACTAGACGGCTGCGAGTAATTCGTCATCGATGTCAAGGCCCCTGTAGACTGGTGCGGAATGCCGTTTGACAGCTACATAGTAACGGTAATTAACACGCGAGCGCACGCACCACGGTCGACGCTGCACTGAGGCAAAGTGCGGTCGGCCAGTACAAGCTGTTTACTCTTTGACTTTTGAACTTTATTCTAGTTGTGAAAATGGTTCTTTTGGTTAATAAGTGCTACGTGATACGATTCAAAGTAATGAATACAATGTTTATACAATCTTGAATGTGCTTATTCCATATTTCCACATCATTTGTTGGATAATGTACACGTTGCGTAGCTATTATTCGCAATTTCAGTATTTCAGAACGATAGAATGCAGAGACTTGCGGCAAACCCTCACGAAACTTTTTCTTGCTAACAACCGCCACAGAATGATGAATGGAAAAAAGTCTATCGCTTAGTACATTTTCGCTGTTCATGGAGTAAAACTACGCATCAGGCGTGACATTTACACTTATTCGCAACAAATTTAGCAGACAGTATCCACATGTGCTGGCGCATGTACTTGCAAAATGAGATTGTTGTACGACACACAAGTCAGGAGATACGAGCGAAGGAGGAGATGGCTAGAGAAATGGGGAAGAGGAGATCAACAGAGAAAGGGAAGAGGAGGAAATTGACATACAGGAAGGAGGAAATGGGTAGTAGAGCAGGAACAGAGACAGGGCCAGAAGTATATGCAGCATGAGTGGAGGATGAAGAGCTCAACGGAGAGAAAGGGGAGAAATGGACAGACAAGGGGTCGGAGCAGATGGATAGCAGAAGGGAGAGGAAGTGATAGGTTAATAGCGGCCGAATATTAAATCAGAATCTAATTAATAGATGTTGGAATGGATGTCGTATTCCAAAATCCTGGTCGCATACCCAGTTTACGCTTGTAAAAAAAACGAACTAGAAACACGTGTGAAAATTATTGGGGATAAGTGTCTTGAATACAGGATATAAAATATATTCAAGAATATTAAGTAAGAGATTATAAGCCATCACAGATGTTTTATTACTAAAAGAACAAAACGGTTTTAGAAAGCGGCGATCCTGTACAAATGCCGCTTTCACAGTTAAGCAAGCAACTGAAAAGAGAAGGAAATATAACCTTCAAACTCATATAGCTTTTATTGATTACGAAAAAAGTACGTAAGGAAAGAATACGGGAAGTCATGATTCAAAGAGGATATTTAAATCACCTAATTAGAGTATTAAAATTTATATATAAAGGCACGAGTCAGAGCATGGACAGTCAAAAGTTTGAAAGTAATAAGAAAGCTAGAAAATCTATGAAGGGGAATACTAAGGCTCAATCTAGGTATGGTGAGAGTCAGTGAAGTGAAATGGAAAGAAGGTAAGAATTTCTGGTCAGAAGGACGTAGGGTAATATCAACAGCATCATAAAATGGTGTAACATGGTAGTATTCGCTATGGATAGGAAGGTACGGCAGAGAGTGGGAGTTACTATGAAGACTTCAGTGACAGAAACGCTGACAACGATACGTCAGGTATGACAACTTCACAAGCAGCTGATGAAAACATACAGAAAGTGTATGAGGATACTGAACGGTAGTTCAGTGTGTAAGGTGCGACAGAAGTCTAATAGTCATTGGGGATTGGAACGCGGTTGTAGAGGAATGAATATAAGAACGGCTTGTGGAACAATGCGGACTTGACAGCAGGAGCGAGAGAGGTAAAGACTAACTGAGTTCTGCAATAAATTTCAGATAGTAATAGCGAATATTATGTTCAAGAACGGCAAGAGGAGGAGGTATATTGGAAAAGACTGGCCGACGAAAGAAGAAAGAACAAAGTTGTTCAGGGAAGGCCAAGAATACAGCAGTATAAATCCCTTAGGAATGAAACAAATAACAATTGTAGGGCAGTCAAGGCGAAATTGCTGAAGGAAAGATGTCAAGAAATCGAATATAAAGGATCGTCAAGAGAACTGATTCAGCATACAGAAAAGTCAAAACAACCGTCGAATGAGTTGAAAACTTGAGTGGCAGTATCAAGAGTGCAATGGGTATTCCACTCCTATACGCAGAAAAGGGAATAGATAGGTGGAACGAGTACATTGAAGGCCTGTGTGAGGGAGAAGACTTTTCTGAAGAAGTGTTACGAGAAGAAACTGAGAAACTGGAGTCAGTAGGGTTGACGTAGTGGATCCAATATTAGAGTCAGAATTTAAAAGAGATCTAGAAGATTTGAGATAAAATAAGGCAGTACATCTACATCTACTTGATTACTCTGCAATTCACAAAAGAGTGCTTGGCTGAGGGTTCATCAGGCCACCTTTAAGTTTCATCTCTACCGTTGCACTATCGAACAGCGCGCGTGAAAAAAGAACACTTGAATCTTTCCGTGCGAGCTCTGATTTATTTTATTATGATGATCACTTTTCCCTGTACAGGCTGGCGCTAACAAAATATTTTTACACTCTGAGGAGAAAGTTGGTGATTGAAATTTCACGAGAAGTTCCAGCCTCAGCGAAAAACGCCTTTGTTCTAATGGCTGCCATCCCAATTCGTGTACCATTCCCACGGCACTATCTCCCGTATTTCGCGGTAATACAAAAAGAGCTGCACTTCTTTGAACTTTCTCGATGTCCTCAGTCAATCCTGTCTGATGCGTATCCCACACAGGACAGCAATATTCCAGAAGAGGGTAGACACGCGTAATGCAAACAGTCTCTTAATAAACCTGTTAGTTTTTCTAAGTGTTCTGACAATGAACCGCAGTCTTTGGTGTACTTACCCCACAACATTATCTATGTGACCGTTACGGTTTAAGTTATTCTAAATTATAATCCGTAAGTATTTAGTTGACTTTACAGCCTTTGTATTTGTGTGATTTATCGTGAAACATAAATTTAGCTGATTCTGTTTAGTGCTCATGTTGCTGACTTAACACTTTTCGTAATTTAGAGTCAAAAGACAATGTTTGCACCATACAGATGTCTAAATCACTTTCAAATTTGCTTTCATTAAAGGTACCAGTTATTAATTTATTCCGATTGTCACGTATAGCTTCTACCCATTCTAACTCACAGGAGTTATCTATTTCAGTTTCACTACAATGTAAACTACTGCTGACAGCAATAGACACTCTACCACAAATTCGTTTTTAATCCTTTTTGAATAGGGTTAGGTTTTTTGTAAAAATTTTGTCTGAACTGATTCCCGGCTTTAGCCAGCTTTCAGTTTGAGATTCAAATACCCACCAAAAAAATTCAAAATACGGCTATTTAAAAAAGAAGATGAAAAAAATTGCTTGACACCTTCCTTGAAATTCACTGCTCTCTACCAGTGCTTTTTCGACACAGCTAGGGCAATTTACAACTACAGTGTTGATTGTTCCTGTGTCTACAGACTTCCTGTACTCGTCCTGCATCCTTTGAAACGGAAGTCCTTTCAGCATGTTCCCGAGACCGTCTAACCTATAAACCGCCGAGTCCCCTCCGCTCAGTCCCCGCTACCCGTGTACCGCTTCCTGCGTGTAGCTGTCTTCTGACCTATTTAGTGGAACCCAGAAACCTGCCACCCTACGGCGTAAGTCGAGGAATCCGTAATCTACGTCTGAGCCTCTGATTCAGTCCCTCCACTCGGCTTTGTGTCAATGCATCATCGCAGACAAGACGGGCAGACCTCACTACTTTAGCTGGATACCCAAAACCAGAGAAGATTCTCTTCTGATCCAAAACGACACACATTGTTAGTACCAATACGAGCCATCACCTGCAGTTGGCTGCACCCTGTGCTCTCCACGGCATCCAGAAGCACACATTCCATATCTGGAAAGACCCCAACCGGTGTGTACACGCAGTGCACATCGTATTCCTTCCTCTCCTTCGCAGCCACGTCCCTAAGGGGCCCCATTACACGCCTAACGTTGGAGCTCCCAACTAATAGTAATCCCATCTTCCGTGAATTCCAGACCTGGCATGCCTTGAGGGTTCTTCTAAAAAAGGCAGCAACTTCATTTGGCTCAGAGACTTTGCCTGTCACAGATAGCGCCCGAAACCCGTTCGTCAGACGATCCGCCCATCGACTCCTCGGAAAACCTTTTGCTGCCAACCACACCTCGAACGACCTCCCACTGGACCACGTGTGAGGGATCAACCACAGTGCGGGCAGAACCGATCGGGGGCAGATGAGTCGTGCTGGACATCCCTCGGAACGTCATGTCCCCCCAGCCCCAAGGATGCTCATTGTCAACAGCCTCAAGCTGCGTGACCGAAGCCAACGCCAGCTGGAGCTGTGAGCGAAAGGTCACCAGTTCGTCTTGTATCTGCACATCCTAAAGATTGCCTGATAAATAAGCAAACACGCACGAAATATAGGAGCTGAAGCTAAAGCACACTGACAAAATTTAAAGTAAGTCGCTTCTTAGCAGAAGTTGTGTCAACTCATAGTATTCGTAAATATAATTCGTAAACGAACGGTGTACTCGCCTGTATCTGGAGCAAGAGAGCAGGTCCTCTCTCACTGACGGTATAGCCGACAAGGACCTGACCAAACTACAACAGATAAACAAAAACCTGTACGACACGAGAGTCGACACAAGTGTCGAATTAAGCGGGGATAGGTACTTTACACTATAGTGCTACCAGAACGAAAGACTGTGCCTGGTGAGGGATAGATAACACCCCATCGGAATTTCTAAAATTAGTGGGGATATAGCAGCGAAACGACTACTGAAGTTGATTTGCAGAATCTATGAGACTGGTGACGAGCCATCAGACTTTTGGAAAAATACCATCCACACAGTTTCGAAGACAGAAAGGGCAGATAAATGCGAAAACTACGGTACAATAAGCTTAACAGCTTACGCATCCAAGTTGCTGAAAAGAATAATATACAAAAGAATAGAAAAGAAAGTTGGGGATGTGTTACATGACGATCAGTTTGGCTTTAGGAAGGCACTATTCACGATGCACTTAATAATGGAAGCAAGAGTGAAAAAAAATCAAGTTACGCTCATAGCACTCGCCGTCCTAGAAAAAGCATTCGATAATGTAAAATGGTGCAAGAAGTTCGAAATTCTAAGACAAATAGGAGTAAGTTACAGGAAAAGGCGGGGTATACGCAGAACGCACAAGAAACAAGAGAGGACACTAAGGCTGGAAGACAAACAACGAAGAGCTTGGATTGAATAGGGTGAAGACAGGGTTGTAGTGTTTCGCCCCTACTGCGAAGAAGCAACGACGGAAATAAAAGAAAGTTTCAAGAAGGACATTAAAATTCAGAGGAAAATAATACCAACGATAGGACTCACTGATGACATTGCTGCCCTTAGTAATGTGAAGAATAATTACAGGGTCTGTTTCATGGAATGATGTCTTCTTCCTCGCTCGGTAAGTCGATCTTAGGTTTTACACACGTCGCTATACATAGAATACCCATTTACTTCAAAAACTTCGTTTAAGAATAGAAGCTCATTCCGCAGTTTCCACATCTACATATCTACATAGATACTCCGCAAGCCAGCGTAAGGTGTGTGGCGTATGGTACCCTGTACCACTACTTCTTATTTCCCGTCCTGTTCCACTCGCAAATAGAGCGAGGGAAGAATGACTGGCTGTACGCCTCCATAAGAGCACTAATTTCTTGTATCTTATCACCGTGGTCCTTACGAGCGATGTATGTTGTCAGGAGCAGAATCGTAAGACAATCAGCTTCAAATGTCTGTTCTCTAAATGTTCTCAATAGTTTTTCCCAAAAAGACTGCTGTCTTCCCTCCGGGGATTCCCATTTGAGTTCTCGAAGCATCTCCGTAACACTTCAGTTTTGTTCGAACCAGCCGGTAAGAAATCTAGCAGCCCTCCTCTGAATTGCTTCAATGTTTTTCTTCAATCTGATCGGGTACGGATCCCAAACTTTCGAGCATTACTCAAGAACAGGTCGCACCAGCGTCCTATATGCGGTCTCCTTTACAGGTGAACCACTCTTTCCTAAAATACTCTCAATAAAACGACGTCGACCATTTGCCTTCACTACCACAGTTTCCACATGTTCGTTCCATCTCACATCGCTTTGCCACTTTACGTCCAGATATTTAAACGACTTGACTGTGTCAAGTTGAACATTAGTAGTACTGTACCCGAACATTATAGGCTTGTTGTTCCTACTCATCCGCATAACTTACATTTTTCCACATTTAGAGCTAGCCGCCATTCATCCACCAACTGGAAATTTTGCCTAAGTCGTCTTTTAGCTTCCTACGGTCACTCAACTTCGACACACGGCATCATCAGCAGACAACAGCCGACTGCTGCCCACTCTGACTGCCAAATCATTTACGTACGTATACAGAGAACAACAGCGGTCCTATCACATTCCCCTGGGGCACTCCTGACGATACCCTTGTCTCCGATGAACACTCGCCGTCGAGGACAACGTACGACTCCGAAGGCTTTCCCGGCGTAATAATTATAAATATTCTTCTCGGGTGTGCAGCCGGATCATAACGTCATCTTGACACAATATTTCCGCGGTCCAACTGGCCGCCATCTTCAGGTGAGAGTGCTGGTGCAAGATCTCGCCGTAACTGACCTCTCAGCCCAAGTGGCGACCCCTATCTAGGCCGCAGAAGGCCCACAACGCGTGCGCGAGAAGGTGCCGTAACTGCCCTCTAGCGCAAGTAAACATACAGCGCCACAGTGGTGGAACAGGGGAAATTGAGATATTCTAAAAAAATATTATTTCAAAAGTATTTTTCGTTGGCCAGCCAAGATTAGAGCGCTTCTTGGCTCAGTTAAGAATGACTTGGATCTGAGGAAGCCCGGTGTGTGCAAGATCCCTTGCCACTGTGGTCAGACAGTCTGGACCATTCAGGACCGATGTGTTGAGCACCAGCGGCACGCAAGTTGTTTCAGCCTGAGAAATCTGCAGTGGCGGAGCACTGTCTCACCGAGTGACATAGAATGTTGTATGACGAGACACAATGGTTGCCCCTGCATCTCGCTATTGGGACTGTGTTTTAAAAGAATCCATAGAGATTCGGTTACCTGACAATCTTGTTAATAGAGACAAGGGTTACCTTTTAAGTGAGGCTTGGAACCCGGTGTTTCGATCGTCGGAATAATGTTTAATTTTTGATAGCGATATCTCGATTTCCCCCGTTCCACCACTAGGGCGCTGTATGTTTACTTGCGCTAGAGAGCAGTTATGGCACCCTTTCGCGCACGCGTTGTGAGCCTTCTGCGGCCTATATAGGGGCCGCCACTTGCGCTGAGAAGTCAGTTCTGGCGCTTTCGTGCACTAGCACTCTCACCTGAAGATGTTATTTAAGAAGTCTTTTAGCCACTCACATGTCTGTAAACTTATTCTATACGCTCTTATCTTCAATTTTACTTATAATCCGTCTTGATTGCAAAATGTTTATTCACATGACCGGTTTCGGTTCTTCTAGAACCATATTCAGATCTGCAATTTCGGTTACAGAAGTAGCCCGTCCACACGCAGCGACCTTCACATGCTACGTCACGCAGGGTGGACGTGCTACTTCTTTAACCGAAATTGCAGATCTGAAGATGGTTCTAGAGGAACCGAAACCGGTCATGTGAATAAACATTTTGCAATCAAGACGGATTGTAAGTAACATTGTAAAACCACTGATGCCGTTATCCCATCAGACATCATGTCTGTTTTTGCAAAGTTCTTATCTTCGTTAACAGCCTGCAATGGGGCACCGTACAAATGCTTTCCGGAAATCTAGAAATATGGAATCTGCTTGTTGCCCTTCATCCATAATTCTCAGTATAACCTTTGAGAAAAGGAGAAGCTGAGTTCCGCACGAGCGATGCTTGCTAAAACCAGGCTGATTGGTGGACATGAGCTGCTTAGCCCCAAGAAAGTTTATTATATTCGAACTAAGAACGTGTTTGAGGATTCAGTAGCAAACATAAGTTAGGGACGTTGGTCTATAATTTTGCAGGTTTGTTCTTCTACCTTTCTTGTATATTGGAGGCACCTGCGCTTTTTCCAGTGGCTTGGGACTTTATGCTGGGCAAGAGATTCACGATAAATGCCGGCTAGGTAAGGGGCTAGTGCCGTAGACTACTCATCATAAAACCTAACTGGGATTTAATCCGGACCTGGTGGTTTATTTGTTCAAAAAATGTTCAAATGCGTGTGAAATCTTATGGGACTTAACTGCTAAGGTCATCAGTTCCTAGATTTATTTGTCTTCAAATTTATTTTCCTTCTCTAAGCGAGTTTGCTTTCGTCAGCAATGCTATACACTCTGAAATAAAATTCTGATCACTTATAGCGGTGCCATCTGCATGTAGCCGGCCGGTGTGGCCGAGCGGTAAAAGGCGCTACAGTCTGGACCGCGCCACCGCTACGGTCGCAGGTTCGAATCCTGCCGCGGGCATGGATGTGTGTGATGTCCTTAGGTTAGTTAGGTTTAAGTAGTTCTAATTTCTAGGGAACTGATGACCTCAGAAGTTAAGTCCCATAGTGCTCAGAGCCATTTGAACCATCTGCATGTACGCCGGCCGAAGTAGCCGTGCGGTCAAAGGCGCTGCAGTCTGGAACCGCAAGACCGCTACGGTCGCAGGTTCGAATCCTGCCTCGGGCGTGGATGTTTGTGATGTCCTTAGGTTAGTTAGGTTTAACTAGTTCTAAGTTCTAGGGGACTAATGACCTCAGCAGTTGAGTCCCGTAGTGCTCAGAGCCATTAGAACCATCTGCATGTACAGGAAAGAGCGTATGTGTCGGTTTGCGATAAACAGCGTGTCCTAAACTGCCATCATGTTGCAAAGAACCAAAACATCAAAAAATGGAAGGCCTCTCTCCTTTCCGACTTCTAATGTAAACTGATTTTTGTGTGCATGGAATTTAGATGGTTTACAAATTCCTGTAGCTTATCTTCACCGTGGGGCCACACCACAAACGTGGCATCCACATAACTCCAAAATACAGAACCACGTTCTGCTATGGATATATATGTCACGGTATTATAGTAACAAACATCTTACATATTCCTTTGAACGCTGGTTATGGTTTAAATGAAGAAATTAAGATGTGTTTGCCATCATGTCGACGATGCTGTCATTAGAAACACAGCAAAAGCTCGGGTGAGGTGGAAAGGAATTGGTCTGGTTCTTTTGAAAGAAACCATCCTGGCTTTTGTCTTGGCGATTTAGAAAAATTTCAGTCTGTATGGCAAGAAGAAAGAGGCAGTTTACGGCAGACGCAGTTTATAGCAACATGTCTCCCAACTGAAAATAAGGTATATTAAACGTTATGGCCCCTCACTCGCTCATTATAACTAAGCGAAACGATGTAGTGACGAATTCTCTGAACTCGGTTTGGTAGAAACAACGGCCAAATCCCTGTCTCGATATTTTGTTTAACGTGTTTTGTTTTTCAGCATCGTTTCAGATGAGTGGCAGCATTCCTTCTTTAAAATAGATGTCTGCGTATTTGTCCAACCACAATGGGTATTCGATCTCCAATAACACCGAGTTGGAAATGAGTTCACTTATCTGACGTGCAGTGTTGATGTAGTACTTACTATAATAAATGACAACAAACTTACAGAGGTAATAGAATACGCTACAGGTACCGGCTATTCTGTAAGACTTCACGAAAATAATGTGTGGTTTACGAAATTCGTAGATAAGCGCCGTTTGGTAGTTGAGTTTCCAATAAGTACATAGCAATTGCAGTATCTAAAAACTGCTCGGGAGGACTCATAAAGATGGGATGATTACTTGAGACGACGTAAATCCCGCGAGATTTTATTCATCTGCATGTGGCATCTCTACATTGTGAATTTGTGCTTGGATTGCCTTTGTTAAATAAAAGAAATAAATGTTTGTTCCCTGTGGTGTTGCTTCAAAGTGCACTTCTCTTCAGTAATTAGTTCTTGCGAAATTGAGACACGCAGCTCACGTAGCTACGTCTACCCCGCGAGTTGCAGGTACGGGTTCAGCCGTGTATTTCGCTTACAGTTCGTAAGCTTTTCTCTCGAAATGTCACAGAGTGCTGCCGGCAACAGGTGGCTTTTTATTATAGGTATGCGCAAGCGGCATTGGACTAACACAGTTGCCAGGTGAATTCATCCACACAGCTGCAACATTGTGACGACAAAATTTATGTGAATGAGCAACTGTTAAATGGTTCGATACATGCTATTCAGGCGTATTGAGGGTACTATTTAAAATGAATTACCTGTTAATATACTGTGATATACGGCGAAACCGAAACAACCAACAAAATTGTAAGTTCGAAAAGGTGGCATTGGGGCCCTTGCTGTTCGTATTGTAAATAATGTTTTTTTTTCGAAATAATGACAGATACTGAGACCTGTTTAATGTCGGAAATACCTTCCACCGCAATTTTTACAAAGGACCTACCAGAGTTCAGAGAGAATAGATTAAATATAGTTGGTAGTGTAGTGTTTGTTGCTGGTAGATGTAGTTTACCTTGCTGTGAAATTGCTGTAGATACTTAATGCGAGTTATTACGGGTAGTTAAATGAGAATAAATTATTAATCAGTTCCTTTTACCGGACCCCGACTCAGATGATGTAAGTGTATTTGCTGGACTGCCCACAGAAAACTTGAGTCGTATTTAAAGCAAGCACCTCACTCATACAATTATAATTGATGGTGACTTCAATCTACCCTCGATATGTTGGCGAAAATACATCTTTCGTATCGGTAGTAGGCATAAAACGTCGTTCGAAGTCGTACTGAACGTTTTTTTCCGAAAAGTGTATCGAACAACTAGTTCAGGAGCCTAGTCGAAGCATAAATGGTTGCGAAAACATACTTGCCGTCTTAGGAAGAAACAGTCTGAGCAAATAGGAAGCGCCATAACAGATATGAGGACTTGTGACAAAAAGGTCGTGATGGCAAGACTGAATACCGTAACATCCAAATACACCAAAAATAAATGAAAACTGTATCTGTTACAAAAATAAAAAAATAAAAATAAAAAGTTAACAATTCGTTCCACGCCTTCCCAACAGTCTCCACTCCTTCCAAGCTAGCTACGTAAGCGTAGACGTGGCTTATATACAAAGAAATAATACCGACGGCAACTGGGAAATTTATACCAAATCAATTAAAAAGTGTCCGAACGGATATATCATGGTACATAAAACAGGTCAGAACACTGTTGCATAAGCAACGGAAAAAGCACGCCAAATTTAAAAGCACCCAAAATCTCCAAGTTTGGTGATGCTTTACAGAAGTTCGAAATTTATCGCGGATATCCATAGGCTTTGCTTTCAATAAACTTGACAAGATATTCTGTCTCGACATCTGATAACAAGTACAAAGATATGCAAAGTACATCAGCGGGGATGCACAACCAATACGTTAGCGATAGCAATGGCAATGTTACTGATGGCAGTGACAGCTGGATGAAAGATCTGTGCCTGAAGACTGGAAAGTTGCGCCAGGTCACACCAGGAGTAATCCAACAAATTACAGATTCGTATCGTTGATATCGATTTGCAGTGGGATTTTGGTATATATTTATGCTACGTTTGGGAATCATGAACTACCTTTAAGAAGCGACTTATTGACAAACAGCCAGAACTGATTCAGAAAATGTCATTCTAGTGGAACTCTTCCAGCTCTTTATTCATACGAAGTGAAGATTGCTATCGGCAGGGGACCTAAAACTCATTCCATATTTCTAGATTTCCAGAAAGTTTTTGACAGCATTCCTCAAAAGTGACTTCTGATCAAATTGCGTGCCTATGGAATATCGTCTCGGCTGTCCGACTGCATTCTTGAGGTCTTGTCGTAAAGGTCACAAGTCGTGGAAACTGTTGGAAAGTCATCGAGGAAAACTGTGTTGGAAAGTCATCGAGGAAAACTGATTTCTGACGTTCCCAAAAGAAGAGTTACAAGCCGTCTGAAGTTCATAATTTGTATAAAAGATTTAGGAGATAATCTCAACAGTACTCTTAGTTTTTTGAAGAAGATCATTTATCGTCTTGTAAAGTAATCAGAAGATCAAAATTAATTACAAAATGATTTAGAGATGATATCTGTACGGTGCAAAAGGTGCCACTTGTCTGTAAATAATGGAAACTGTTAAGTCATCCGTATGAGTTCTAGAAGAAATCAGCTAAATTTCGGTTGCATAGTAAATCATATAGATCTAAAGGTTGTGTATTTAGGCGGGTATTATCTCGCTGAAATGTAAGCCCAGGATAGCTTTCCATGAAGGGCGACAAAACGGTACGAGGAATGTCGTCGACGTACTGCTGTGACATAAGGGTGCTGTGGATGATACCAAAGGGGTCATTCTATAAAAAGAATGGCAGGAATAACTTAAAATAGAACGATCACATAGATAATGTTCCTGTGAAAGTGAACTAAAGACTGCGACTTATTAGCAAAAAACTTGGAATATGGAACAGGTCTACTAAAGAGACTGCTTACGCCACACTTGTCCGCCCTGTTCTGGAGCTTTGCTGCGCAGTATGGGATCCACATCAGATAGGATTAACGAAGAACACTGGAAAAGTTGAAAGAAGGGCAGCTCGTTTTGTAGTATCGCGAAATATGGGAGAAAGTGATGATATGCGGATTGGGGTGGCAATAATTAAAACAAATCCTTTCTCTGTTGTGACGAGACGTTTAACGAAATTTCATTCACACACTTTCTTCCCCGAATACGAAAATATGTTGGCGCCCATCTACATAGGAATAAATGCTTATTGTAATAAAACAGGAGGAGAAATCGGAGCTCGCACGGAAAGATTTAAGCGTTCTGGTCCATAACAATCTGCCCTTTGTCAAAGTTGCTTAAGTCAGTAGCTTCACCCATTTGCGGCCCATATCGTCGCTCGAATGATTCTCAATCATATTTTCTCAGTTTTTATATTTTCCTTATCGCTTTAAACGTCAGGACACCGTAGGGCGGTACCAAGTCACGCTATGGTCGCTGATCATCACGTTTTGGCTCAACAGTGTATCTAGTACATCTACATCTACATCTACATACACACTCCGCAACCTACCATGCGGTGCGTGGCGGAGGGTACCTCGTAACACAACTAGCATCTTCTCTCCCTGTTCCACTCCCAAACAGCACGAGGGAAAAATGACTGCCTATATGCCTCTGTACGAGCCCTAATCTCTCTTATCTTATCTTTGTGGTCTTTCCGCGAAATGTAAGTTGGCGGCAGTAAAATTGTACTGCAGTCAGCCTCAAGTGCTGGTTCTCTAAATTTCCTCAGTAGCGATTCACGAAAAGAACGCCTCCTTTCCTCTAGAGACTCCCACCCGAGATCCTGAAGCATTTCAGTAACACTCGAGTGATGATCAAACCTACCAGTAACAAATCTAGCAGCCCGCCTCTGAATTTCTTTTATGTCCTCCCTCAATCCGACCCGATAATCCCAAACGCTCGAGCAATACTCAAGAATAGGTCGTATTGGTGTTTTATAAGCGGCCTCCTTTACAGATGAACCACATCTTCTCAAAATTCTACCAGTGAACCGAAGACGACCATCCGCCTTCCCCACAACTGCCATTACATGCTTGTCCCACTTCATATCGCTCTGCAATGTTACGCCCAAATATTTAATCGACGTGACTGTGTCAAGCGCTACACTACTAATGGAGTATTCAAATATTACAGGATTCTTTTTCCTATTCATCTGCATTAATTTACATTTATCTATATTTAGAGTTAGCTACCATTCTTTACACCAATCACAAATCCTGTCCAAGTCATCTTGTATCCTCCTACAGTCACTGAACGACGACACCTTCCCGTACACCACAGCATCATCAGAAAACAGCCGCACATTGCTATCCACCCTATCCAAAAGATCATTCATGTAGATAGAAAACAACAGCGGACCTACCACACTTCCCTGGGGCACTCCAGACGATACCCTCACCTCCGATGAACACTCACCATCGAGGACAACGTACTGGGTTCTATTACTTAAGAAGTCTTCGAGCCACTCACATACTTGGGAACCAATCCCATATGCTCGTACCTTAGTTAGGAGTCTACACCGAGTCAAACGCTTTTCGGAAGTCAAGGAATGTCGCATCTGTCTGATACCCTTCATCCATGGTTCGCAAGATACGCAAGGAACTGAAAAACGCTGTAAAAAGAAAGCGACGCACCAAAAAGTATTTACCCGAATGCGATGAAAATTGGTAGATGTGAAGTACATGTACAATCAAACAAATGATTACAATTTCAGAAAAATAGATGATTTATTCTAGAAAAAGAGCTTCACAAATTCAATAAGTCAGTTACGCGTTGGTCCACCTCTGGCCGCTACGCAAGCAGTTATTCGGCGTGGCAGTGATTCAATTTCTGGATGACCTCCTGATAAATATTGCGCCAAATTCTATCCAGGTGGCGTGTTAGATAGTGAAATTCCGGAAATAGGTGGAGGGCCCTACTCATAATGCTTATAACTTTGTAGGGAGCACATTGTGCTCATGTGGGAGCGATCTAGATGCTTGTAAAACAATAAATTGGTAGCCAAGATCGCAGGAATTCTTTCTATTCCATGATTACCAGTTTCTGCGAAACTAAAGCCGCCATCATCGGATCTTAGGACACATACAGGTTACAACATCAAGGCAAACGATAGTGATATTAATCGTTGCCTATAACACGCAGGCCTTACAAAATAGTCGTAAGTAGCACATGGGCTTCCAAGAGAGATGACATTATAATTGTCCGATGATGGCGGCTTTAGTTTCGCCGGAACAGGTAATCACGGAATAAAAAGAATTCGTGCGACCTTGGCTACCAGTTTATTGGCTTATAACTTTCTCCATTAGGGAAATATCCTGGCCAAAGTAACGTTTGGCAAGCATGAAGATAAGCAGCAGAAACTCTCGCCTTGCTGATACCTAAGCCCAGGATAGCTTGCCATGAAGGCTACCAAAACGAGACTTATATAGCATCGACGTACCACTGTGCTGTAAGGGCGCCTTGTATGATCACCAAAGGGATCCTACTATAAAAATAAATGGCACCCAGAATATCACTCTTGGTGAGTATCAGTCAGGGTGGTATCCAGCCGCTGTCCGTGGCATCTACACATTCGTCTTCACCCTGGAATCTCATTGACTTGAGTAGAGTAGAATTGTCCTCATGGTAATGACCAGTGAAGACGTTTGTGGAAATTCCCTGAGCAACGGTGGGCTGCTGACTAGCGAGGAAATGTCTGGAAATAGCCCAGACAGCGGTGGGATACCAACCTGGCTATCGCCCACCATACAGGTCGACAACCAGTAGTGATCGTCTGGGGTGCTATTTTATTTCATAGTAGGACCCCTTTGGTAATCATCCGCGGCACACCTGCAGCACAGCTGTACGCCCTATTTTGTTGCCCTTCATGGCAAGCCTTCCTCGGCTAACATTTCACACAGCAATAGTTTCTACTGCTTGTCTTCATGCTTACCAAACCCTGTCTAGACCAGCAAGGTCTCCAAATCTCTTCCCAAATGAGAAAATTGCAGTTTTATGGGGAGGCTTTTACAACCAGCAAGGGATTGTAATGATCTAACGCAGCAAACAGAACGTGGCACAGCATTCCTCAAGAGGATATCCAACAACTCTGTCAGTCAATGCCTAGCCGAATAACTGCTTGCATAATGGCCAGAGGTGGACCAACGCGTTATTGACTTGCTGAATTAGCGAATCCCTTTGTCTAGAATCAATGATCGAATATTTCTGAAACTATAGTTATTTGTTCGTCTGGGGTGCACTCGCTTTGAGGGGAAAATTAAGAGCATTTTTTCCATCCATGTGTTGAGTACAACTGGAAGTCAGCTTTGCAGCTCGCCCTGGCGTTGCTGGGCTGAATGCGACTATCAAAGAAGGATACTGTGGTTGAAGTTAGTCTGCAAAACTCGCCTCCAGTAGCCACCAATAGGAAGCACGGGATGATGTCACGTGAGGCACAGGAGGCAAGTAATGGAACTCAGAACAGCTCTGCCTCTTCTCACCGCCTCTGACTTGATGCGTCCTCTGTACACTTCTCAATCACCCAGTTAGACTGGCCGCTCCAAGTCCCTAGTAGCCTGATCACCTCACTCAGACGTGCTCTGTCTACGCCGTACACTGAATTACATGTGTCTTAAACTGCAATTACTACTGTTGTTATTTTAAAGTTTCCAACTTGTACGCCCTCTCTGTCATTACTCACGGTCCTTTCTCTACAGAGAACATAAAGAATCACGGGCAGTTGAATGAGAGGTGGAGCGGCAATGTTGGAATGAGTGCCCTCCTAATGTTACCTCGAAGTGGATATCGTAGCCCTGTGTTTCACAAGACTTGTAATGAACTTCGACTGTCTAGGGCAGTCCACAATCGGCTGCACGTGTGGTTGAAGGGTTTTATTCGCTAACAGTTGGAGGATATTCTGCGCATGCGGCACCCCAAGAGCATGCAGTCACCGGGCCGTTTTTACGAGCAAAGATATACAATGAATTCCACTGGCGCCAGCGTCAACTATGGTGGGTTCCAACGAGCAGACGACGTTATCGCCGCACTCCTGCTCACCGTACCTCACACGGAACAGAGAACAGCATGCGCACAGAAACACTACTAAAGGGCGATGAAAGCACGCAAAAAGCTTGCTTGGTTATTGGGTTTCGGTACACGTTAGTGCAGCGCGAGGGCAAGGTATGGATGCGACGTAAATTACGCGAAATGGTGTATTTTGCTTGCCAACATAATACTGTTGGGATGGTAGTGGAGGTATTCTCGTATGGTAGGAAGTTTATATGGGATGGAATACTGACCGTCATTACTATCGTCTCCGAGTGGTGAATGACATGGAAATCTGTTAATCGATCATGTAGAATCGTCTGCTTACCTGTACACCGCCTACATCTTTACCAAGACAATATTCCATCGCTGAAAACTTGCATCTTTGCAAGCCATCATCATCGGTTTTATGTAATATTAGCAGGTCGTTTGCGTCTCCGTTTCCTGCCATCGATTATTTTCTTATTAATGTTGCTGTATGTCCATCACATCATCCATCGTCTGAAGTCTCTTCCTCCCTCGCCGCCTCTTTCCTTCCACATCCCCTTCCGTGACGGTTTTTATAACACCCTCCTTCTTTCTTAATATACGTGCCGTCTAGTTTCGTTTTCTTCTTTTTATTACACCCAGTAATTGACTTAACTCTGTCACTTTTCTCATCACCATTTTATTTTTCACTCTATCCATTCAACTTATTCTTTCCATCCTCCGCTTTGTCCACATTTCAATAGCCTCCAGTCTTGCTCTATCTTTTTTTGTCTCTATTGACTGGACTATTACGCCGTCAATATAGGCTTCTATTTCGTTAACATTATTAATTAAACATGCCCGTGAGGATAATGAAAGAAACAGACTTCTGAAAACTTTATGCTAAAACTACTTATATTGGCAATTCGTGCCAAGCTTAAACCTTAAATGCAAAGTAGTTTCGTTGTCAGAAGGCCTGACAGCGATGAAATTGTACCATTCAATAGAGACCAAAACAGATCGAAAGTGAGAAATATTTCGTCCAGTCGCAAATTTTTGTACATTGATAGCAAGGAGTTCCATAAACAATATACTAGAAATTCTGACTGGTGGGACCTGAGTGTGTGGATGGGGGTCGTTTGAAGGTTACTTTTGTTCGTTTTTGTTGGATAACTCAAAACTACGGCCTGTAGCGAAAACGTATCCCAGTATAGAATTTAATTAAATCAAATTTCCTACAAAAAAAGTCCTCTTTAGTTTTATGTAGGACTAATAGTTTGCATACAACGAGAATACGAAAAACCTGAATGTAGTTTTTCAAAGCCAAATATAACATTACAGGCTGCATAAAACAACATCGGTAGGGGAGCTGAATCTATGTATAAAGCAGAGCTTATGTATGTATGTATTTATGTTTATATGTCTGGGATCTTCTCTCAAACCCTGGATCGTTTTCAACCAAATTTGGAACAGAAACAGCAGGTCTCTGAGAAACAGCACTGCCGTTTTACAATTTCCTAGCTCCAGCAGGAGCAGAGATATGGGAAAAACGTGTTTTTTTCCAGCTTCTGGTACATTGTGCGGGAACAGTATCAGCCTGCCAAATCAATTTGCTTTGCAGGGCAGCCTATGCGTCAGAGGCAACAAACTCTTTTCTGGGTCCCAACATGTGGACTGCTCTGCATGACAAAAATGTTGCTTTACCGACCTACTTTGCATGGTGGCCTGTTCATCAGGGGTACATAAATGATTTCCAAGCCTCTGACGTGTAGCCCATTCTGCATGGCAGGCATGTTACACGAGTAGCATTGGTCTGTTTTATTGAACTGTATTTCAGTAGGTACACCAGCTGATGAGCACAGCTGGGAAAAGGTTGAGATGGGCAGAGAAGGTGATGGGCAGAGGGAGACGAGGAAGAAAAAGACGCATACAGTGGAGGCACTGGATATGCACGAGGCATGTGTAAGGTGTAGAGGGATAGTGGAAGATATGGTCAGAGATTCGAGGTGGAGGCAAGTGGACAAAGAGAGGAGGAGGGGGAGGAGGAGATGAAGAGACAGAGAGAGTGGGGAGGAGAAGATATACAGATAGAGGTGCGAGGATGAGGTGTACAGACAGAGGAACCAAGAAATGGACACAGAGAGGGGAGAATGAGGATGTCGAATGCATACATAGCGGATTCATGAGGAAAATAATTGTATATGTAGAATAATATGTCTTACGAACAACACAGAGAACTGCGTACACAGTCTCGTTTGAAAATCTCAAATGGCTCTGAGCACTATGGGACTCAACTTCTGAGGTCATTAGTTCCCTAGAACTTAGAACTAGTTAAACCTAACTAACATAAGGACATCAATACACATCCATGCCCGAGGCAGGATTCGAACCTGCGACCGTAGTGGTCACGCGGTTCCAGACTGCAGCGCCTAGAACCGCACGGCCACTTTGAAAATCTCAAAAAGGTGATTAAAATAGGGCTTCAGTCTATCCACATAAGCCAGGGAAAGTGTGAAGCCAGCAGCATATAGGTTGAATAGAAGAATTAGTTTAGTACTAAATTATTTTGGTGAAACTGTAGCATGCGAGGGTGTAGCACACATCAGTGATTTTCTAGCATATGCAAGCAGCATTCTGGGTTACTTAGTCACTCACTCAGTATCAGTAAAGGAGTAGAGTTCATACAACGATGTTCATAAATATTAGATAGCAAAATTAGAGTAAAAACGTGTGGTATTCGTTTTAGCCCACCTCACCTCCTCAGTTACGCTCACAAAAACTGTCTTCAATAAGCAATACTGTTGTTACTGATCCCTCGTAGGCTCCTGACTAGACACATCGCAGGAAAGCACACTTCTTGTTCTTCATCGTGTCATAACTGCTAAAGACACGTACACACCCAGCGACAAAGGCGTGCAACATGAAATACGGACAGCCACGTCACATTGTTCGCGATAGTAGCTGTACAAAATCGTGCGTTCGCACCTACGGTGTTCGTTGCAATATAGAAATAAGAACGCTGTGTCCCAAGAATTTGCTCTCTGTGCGTTTAATTTATGTGTAACTAATGTAATATTACAGAAGAAAATGAACCTAAACTTTACTGGAGGGGCACTCTATTTTTGAGAGGAATTACTGTTACTACTACTCTTTTCGAAAAATTAAAACCAGAAGATGGAACTGGGATTCAGAATTTTTTATGGATAAATCATGCCGATTTTGGAACCCTTCTGCAGATGGACAAAATATTTCGAAAGATTCCACCGTATTTAAGGAAACTATCCCAATACGGCTCAGATTAGCTGTCACATGCTTGTTTTTTGCCAATACCAGTCTGACGCATACATTTATAATTTCAAAACGAATGATCTCAACTATCGTCTAGAAATCTATGAAGTCATTACTTGGCTTTGGAAAGCCTGTAAAGGTAAGAAGTAATACTATGTCTACAGATATTACATTATATCTTAATAAACTTTTTTAGGAACACAATTTAATCAGCTACATTATGTTTATTACTTAAAATTGTGTAACAGTACTTTTATTGTTTGGTTAAGGGTGGTCTGAATTTCGGGCGGCAGTTTCACATTTATTTTACGATTTCAGTTTGATTATTTGGTCTGTGAAGTCTGGACAGAGGTTTATCAATACTGCTATATATAAAGACAGGAAGAGTCAGAAGAGAATGAATGACTGCTCCTCTCACTATATGTGTTAATGGCGAGGAGGCCCCGGCTCGATTTCGCCCTAGATGACTACTGCTGTGTCGGCCAGCCTGGATGTGACTTGAAGGCGATTTTCCACGTCCGACTAGGTGAATACGAAGCTGATACCCACGCCTCCGCCTCAGTTAGCCGATTCGTGAACACTGGCACATAATATTAGAAGCAGACAGGTGGGTTAATCGAATTACGTCTCGGGGGAAAACGAAGGCGTTAGGAAGGACATCTGGCCTCCCACTACCACTAACACTAACAAATCCGGAATAACAAGTCGACCCACGGAGACAGGCGTAGGGCCAGGAAGAAGAACAAGAACAAATGCAAGAACAAGATACTGACGACGAGGAATCGGTTGGAGTTGTTATTCGATATGGGTTGTTCTGCAGTTACTCAGTTTATTCGTAACGTTCTCTCCATAAACGGCGAATTAACCTCTTCTCCAAACTGCCCCTGTTAACTGCTCCATGCAGTTCATGGTTCGCCTCGCGATAAAATCTTCATCTGTGTTCTTTCTCCTTTTGGATAGCGGCGGTATTTTGAATTGTTCATCCTGCAAAAGATCCCCAACCCACACCCACCCACACCGCTCCATGATCTCTATCTTTCGTTATTAACCTGCGAATGGAAAACAAAACAGTTTTATTAGTTTGTTTGCCTTCACTCATGTATTTAATGTAGTTTTATTGTGTTTTTTATTTTACTGTCAGATGCTGAAATCTAACTTTGAATGGACGGCTATAGCGGAACGATTCCCCAGACAATAGTGACAGCATAAAATCAGTCATAAAGCCAGCTTCAGTTTGAGCTTCTTGGAGTAGGGCATCCACATATGTAGTTGCAGCTGGCATCACAATTACATATATGAATGTAGGATGCTAGGGTCGAATGTCAGACGGTGCTGTTTTCAAAAATACGTTTCCGTGTAAGAAAACAGCGGAAAATAAAGACAAAACGTTGGCAGGCGGGTCCACCCATGTCCTATACGTATTTGTTACTGGCGATGATTTTGCGTTATCCGCCTTTGCGATAAAATCTTGGGGTTTGTATATAAATAACTTCTCTGTTACCATTCACACTTTTTGTTTCACGTATATTTTACAAGACGCGTATTGGGAAAGAATTCCCATTTTCAAGTGCATTTTTCTTTGTATACTACGCTATTTTTATGTACTGTCAATGATGTGCTAGATTCTGCTTTGTTCTGTTGACTTGTTTTCTTGTGGTCTTATGGTCTTAAAGTCTTATGGTCTTAAAGTCAACAGTACAAAGCATAACCTCACGCATCAAAACATTACTTAATAATAGCACCGTACACAGATAAAAACGCACTGCCAAATGTTTCCCGAAAAGCGTCGTGTAAAATATAAATAAAACGAAAACTTGACTGGTACCAGAAAAGTTATTTACATACAAACCTGCTGTTTTCACTGTCACAGGCTTTCACAAGTCATTTTTAGTGGGTGAAATCGTGATGAAATCCTGTCGAAGGAAAACGGATGTAAACAGCAGAAAGAACAACTGAAAAATTTATGGTATTACAAGTTCCAAGTTTAGAGTACACTGCAAACCTATCTCTCCACAACGACATAAAGGTAAAGCAGTGGTTATGACGTATATTTCTCTACACAACGTTCGACGAAGAAATTCAGAATTAAGGAGTTTTGGTACTCCTCCAAGATCATTTGACTTCGAAGATGTAGATGGAAATTTGACTAGCAGATAGTAGAGAGCTCGAACAGAAAACGGTCTCATAACTTTTTTAAACATACCTGTGTAAGTCACCAACCGGCGCGAAGAAAATTTGAGGTAAATGTTTTATACAGATTGCAATAGGAAGTCGGAACGAGTACTAATGAAAATGCACAAATCCGAACCGCGGAGTCAGCTGCAGTTCTTGTATTATCAGCGTGTTTAGTTCTGTTCGAGAGTAATCAGACTGCAGTTCCCAGTTCAGGTGTCAAGAAATATTAAAAGAAACGGTTTGTAACTGGGATCAGGCAGCAAATGTCATATAAACAATGCAGTTACACTACAAACGGGTCTACTGTATTGTGTGATATTAGTATGAGGACGAGAGAATATTAATTTGCTGAGTATGTACACATATAGCTTTAGTTACAATTAATATTTACATATGTATACATATGAATACAACGCATTATCTTAGCCAAAATAGACACAAAACCCATTCCTACCGTATTAGTACATTTTTATAAGTCAAATACCTCAGCAGATGATAAAGAGATTGAACGAATATATGGTGAGCTAAATAAATTATTCATATAGTTAAAGGAAATGAAAATTTAATTGCAAGGGGGAACTGGAATACGATAGCAATAAAAGGAAGAGAAGGGAAAATAATAGATGAATATGGACTAAGAAAAATGAATGAAAGAGGGAATAACCTGGTAGAATTTTGCACAGAGTATAATTTAATCATCGCTAACACTTGATTAAGAATCATTAAAGAAAGGCTGTATACGTGGAAGAGACCTGGAGACGGTGGAAGGTTTCAGATCGGTTATGTGATGGTTAGATAGAGATTTAGGAACGAGATTTTAAATTGCAAGACATTTCCGGTGGCACATATGGACTCTGAGCACAATTATTGGTTAAGAACTGCAGAAACTGAAGAAATTGCAAAAAGAAACTGAAGAAATTGCAAAAAGATAGGAAATTAAGGAGATCGAGCCTGGATTAGGTGAAAGAATAAGAGTTTGTTGAGAGGTCCAATGGGAGCATTAGGCAACAGACGACTAGAACAGGGGAAAGGAATACAGTATCAGGCGAATGAGTACCTTTAAGAGATGAAATAGTGAAGGTAGCAGAGGATCAAATAGCTAAAAAGACAAGGCCTATCGAAATCCTTTGATAATGCAAGACATATTGAATTTAACTGATAAAAGGAGAGAATTTAAAAATGCAGCAAATGAAGCAGGCAGAGGGAATACAAACGTTTAAAATATGAGATTGACAGGAAGTGCAAACTGACTAAGCAGAAATGGCTAGAGGACAAATATAAGCAGTTAGAAGCATATTTCACTCCAGATAAGATAGGCACCACCTACAGGAAAATTAGAGGGCTTTGTAGAAAAGACAGCAGCTGTATGATTATCAAGAGCTCAGGTAGAAAACCAGTACTAGACAAAGAAGGAAAAGCTGACAGGTGAAAGGAGTATATAGAGGGATAATACAAGGGAGAGGAAGGCAATTTTATAGAAACGGAAGTGGACGTAGATGAAGGTGAGATGGGAGATATGGCACTGAGAGAAGAATTTGACAGAGTTCTGAAAGATTTAAGTCGACACAAGGCGCCAAGGGTAGAGGATATCCCGTCAGAATTACTGATAGTCTACGGAGAGCCAGCCATGACAAGATCCTTCCATCTGGAGTGCAAGACGTACGACACAAGCGAAATACCCTCAGACTTCAAGAAGAAGGTAGTAATTTCAATTCTAAAATAAGCAATTGCTGACAGGTGTGAAAATTACCGAACGATCAGTTTATTAAGGCGTGGTAGCAAAATACTAACATGAATTATTTTTGAAGAATCGCAAAACAGGTAGAAGCCGACCAAGGAAAAGATCAGTTTGGATTCCGGAGAAATGTAAGAACATGCGAGGCAGCACTGTCCCTACATCTTATCTTAGAGGTTAGGTTAAGGAAACACAAGCCTACATTTATAGCACTTTTAGATTTAGAGAAAGCTTGGGAATGTAATACACTCTTTGATGTAATACTCTCTTTGAAATTATGAAGGTAGCAGGGGTAAATCTCAGGGAGCGAAGGGCTATTTAGAAATAATACAGAAACTGGACGTCAGCCGAGATGCATGAAAGGAAAGCAATGGTTGAGAAGGGTGTGAGACAGCGTTGTAGAATGTCTTAGATTCAATCTGCACAGGGCACAAGCAGTAAAAGAATCCAAAGAAAAATTTAGTGTGGGAATTAAACTTCAGGGAGGAGAAATAAAAACTTTAAGTTTTTCCGATGACATTGTAGTTCTTTTAGAAACAGCAAAGGACTCGAAAGAGCCTCGAAAGGAGGATATAAGATGAACACCAACAAAAGCAAAACAAGGATAATGGACTGTAGTGGAATTAAATCCAGTGGTTCCAAGAGAATTAAATAAGAAAACGAGGGACTTGAAGTGGTAGGCGAGTTTTGCTATTTGGGTAGAAAAAACAACTGATAATGGCCGAAGTAGAGAGGATATAAAATGTAGACTGGCAATGGGAAGAAAAGCATTTCTGAAGAAGAGAGATTCGTTAACATCGAATATAGATTTAGGTGTTAGGAAGTCTTTCCTGAAGGTATTTTTCTGGATTGTAGCCATGTGCACTCCTGGAAATGGAAAAAATAACACATTGACACCGGTGTGTCAGACCCACCATACTTGCTCCGGACACTGCGAGAGGGCTGTACAAGCAATGATCACACGCACGGCACAGCGGACCCACCAGGAACCGCGGTGTTGGCCGTCGAATGGCGCTAGCTGCGCAGCATTTGTGCACCGCCGCCGTCAGTGTCAGCCAGTTTGCCGTGGCATACGGAGCTCCATCGCAGTCTTTAACACTGGTAGCATGCCGCGACAGCGTGGGCGTGAACCGTATGTGCAGTTGACGGACTTTGAGCGAGGGCGTACAGTGGGCATGCGGGAGGCCGGGTGGACGTACCGCCGAATTGCTCAACACGTGGGGCGTGAGGTCTCCACAGTACATCGATGTTGTCGCCAGTGGTCGGCGGAAGGTGCACGTGCCCGTCGACCTGGGACCGGACCGCAGCGACGCACGGATGCACGCCAAGACCGTAGGATCCTACGCAGTGCCGTAGGGGACCGCACCGCCACTTCCCAGCAAATTAGGGACACTGTTGCTCCTGGGGTATCGGCGAGGACCATTCGCAACCGTCTCCATGAAGCTGGGCTACGGTCCCGCACACCGTTAGGCCGTCTTCCGCTCACGCCCCAACATCGTGCAGCCCGCCTCCAGTGGTGTCGCGACAGGCGTGAATGGAGGGACGAATGGAGACGTGTCGTCTTCAGCGATGAGAGTCGCTTCTGCCTTGGTGCCAATGATGGTCGTATGCGTGTTTGGCGCCGTGCAGGTGAGCGCCACAATCAGGACTGCATACGACCGAGGCACACAGGGCCAACACCCGGCATCATGGTGTGGGGAGCGATCTCCTACACTGGCCGTACACCACTGGTGATCGTCGAGGAGACACTGAATAGTGCACGGTACATCCAAACCGTCATCGAAACCATCGTTCTACCATTCCTAGACCGGAAAGGAAACTTGCTGTTCCAACAGGACAATGCACGTCCGCATGTATCCCGTGCCACCCAACGTGCTCTAGAAGGTGTAAGTCAACTACCCTGGCCAGCAAGATCTCCGGATCTGTCCCCCATTGAGCATGTTTGGGACTGGATGAAGCGTCGTCTCACGTGGTCTGCACGTCCAGCACGAACGCTGGTCCAACTGAGGCGCCAGGTGGAAATGGCATGGCAAGCCGTTCCACAGGACTACATCCAGCATCTCTACGATCGTCTCCATGGGAGAATAGCAGCCTGCATTGCTGCGAAAGGTGGATATACACTGTACTAGTGCCGACATTGTGCATGCTCTGTTGCCTGTGTCTATGTGCCTGTGGTTCTGTCAGTGTGATCATGTGATGTATCTGACCCCAGGAATGTGTCAATAAAGTTTCCCCTTCCTGGGACAATGAATTCACGGTGTTCTTATTTCAATTTCCAGGAGTGTATGTAAGTGAAACATGGACGATACACAGTTTAGACGAGAGAAGAGTAAAAGATTATGAATAGTGGTTTTACAGAAGAATGTCGAAGATTAGTTGGGTAGGACACATAACTAATGAGAAGATACTGAGTAGAGCTGGGGAGACAAAAAATTTGCGGCACAACTTGACCAAAAGAAGGGACACATTCTGAGATACCAAGGGATCACCAGTTTATTATGATAGGGAGGTGTGGAGGGTAAAAATCGTCCAGGTAGACGATGAGATGAATACAGTAGCAGTTTCAGAAGGATCTAGGTTGAAGCAGTTATTCGGAGTTGAAGAGGCTCTCACTGGATGGAGTAGCATGGAGAGCTGCATCAAACGAGTCTTCGTACAGAAGACCACAATAACATTAACACACATACACGGAGTCCCAAAACAACACCAACTAAATTTAGGGACACGTTCCTTTCATCAAAACATGATGAAAAGTCTAGTAAACAAGGAGTCTAACTTAAGAGATATGAGTACTTTTTCATCTTCGATACTATGAAACACATATCTTCTACTGCAGCTCTTTGAGTTTCATGTTTGGGAGGTAGTAGTACCGAGCAAAACAAGAAACAAGTGTCAAGTAAACATGAGCTATAAAGTGCCTACTTTAAAGAGCTATGAGCATTTGTTCCGTGAAAGAGATATGTTTGTCACTTGCTAAGATAAACAAGAGGACATAGCTCTTAAAATATTTCTGTATAAGGAAACTGTCCGTAAGGTTTATTGGTGTTTTCTTTGGACATCGTGTATAATTAGCATTTCCTGTTATAGTACAAGCAGAAGTCAGCGTACTGTACTTTATTAATTATGAAATAAAATAAAATGTATTTTACTTCATTGTGAATCTCTCCATCGGCATCTCCTTCATTGCAATCTGTATTTTGACATCCCCAGAATTCCGTACATTGTAGTACAAACTGTAATTGGTGGTAACCAAGACAGTTGGCTTTTCCGGAGAATAACCCGCCTTTTTTGCTTATCACAGCTTCTTGTGTTCTTTCCTGAATTGTGATTTTAAATTGTGTATCATTCTTCTGCGTCCATGTGACTCGTATTTTGTGACCAGATGCTCCATAGCAACCCTCGTTCGGCTTTTTCGTTTTCTTAGCTTTGAGGGTGTCACCTCTCAAATTCTCAGGAGGGCCCGAAAATTTTAATTGTTTTCGATGTTGTCTCCATGGCAGGCAAGCAGCAACTGACTCGAAAGAAGTACTGACCACAATAAGACGCGCAATATTGTCGTTTGTTCTCCGTTTCGGCGAGGAACCTGGGATTTGCGACTTTTGTATCGTGACATTCGCGAAATACGAGAGAGATGTCGCAGACAGCTGTGAAACTTGTCCTGTGACTGCTGTTCGTCGACTTCGTAACTTGGTGTGTACATGGCTGCATGACGTTACTCCATCTGCAATGATCGCTAGAATCTGCAAGTGTTCGTATTAGCTCCTAATGAAATGTTCTGAGCACCACCGACTTCAGTTTCTTGCTCTAGATCTCTCATATTTTTATGTTGATATAGTTTATCTCTGGATTATTATTCACTAGAGTGTCAAGAAACTGCCAGCTTTCTTCGTTACGAACTACCTCATACATATTATCAGATCGTACGTCGATTCAATGTCCAAATGTAGTATGTTAGTAAGATGCAAAGCGAATATGTTCAGGTGTGTCCTCATATGCATTTCATACCGGTTTGACGTGTCTTACGTACTGCCACCATGGCGTTGTAATTTTGAAACCCAGTAACATAGTCGTATACTTAAGAAATTGAAAGAAAAAAAAGTATTGAAAGTGTCTAGAAGCAAACATTTTTGATACAATCTACGCTAACGGGAATTTTTTTCCTCCTCAAAAATACACTCTTCATGGTGGGTCTTCTCAGAGAGGAGTGTTCAGTGAATTCAGATGCCGTCAAACACACAGCGACGGTCGACAGCGGACAGCAGGTGCGCAGCCGGCTTTCCCCGGACCACTGTGCGTGAAGAGCAGCCATCCAAATTCAGGGCGCCTCTTCTCCCCGCGCTTCGCACAACTCCCCTCACTTGTTGCTGCAGCCATGCCATCAGTCGCCAAAACTGCGTTCATATTTTTTGTCCGCTACCCCTCTACCTTTCAGCGGAATACTGCACTCTGAGGCGCGGCGCGCTTGTCGTGTTTATTCGTCTTTGCAGTCTGTTTCGCAAATTACTTTGGAGTTATTCAGTAAGCGTCCGTAAATGTAAACGTAAAAAGTCTGCGAGAAAATTAATGATTTGTTTATATACCAATTTTTTCCCTTCGGCAGCTATACAGCGACGGAGTTGTTCTCAGTGTTGGTAGCAGCGCTGTAAGGCTTCAGCTGGTAGGGCCTTTAACATGTCGGCCACATTCTTTTGCATGTTCTCAGAGTTCTAAAATCAGTCCTTTTAAGACATTTTTCAATTCCGTGAAAAAAAACCGTCACAAGGACTCTAAGCTCAGGTGAATAGGGGGTGGGGGAGGGGGTCTATGGAACAACAGGACTGCCTTATAAGGACAAAAATTCTGTGAAGGAGATGGCCGTGTGACATGAGGCGTTATTATGATGCGGCACAAACCTTCAGCAGGAGAAAATCTTCGATCAAAATTTGATGTACGGTGAAAGTGTTTAAACTTAACAGGTCACACATTATCCTTATTGTTAAACGTCGGTCCGATTTCACAAGAGCACGCACACTGTCGAAGTTTTCGTCGGTTTTTGAAGTTCTCCCTTAACGACGTTAGTCTTCAACGTGTTCTCGGCTACTAAAAATTATATGTGCCGGCGAAAAACTTGTGCTCTTGATAAGGAACGTTACCCAAGGGCCTTCCCAATTATTCAAAGGTCACATTCGCATATTCCCCGGGTTTAATACGAAATTTGATTGCGTAACGTTGCTCTAAATTCCGTTGTCTCATTTTCGTAACACACAACAAAACCACAGCATTACTGATGGCGCTTTCAAAAATCACGTGATTGCTGTACGGAGCTGAAACTCGAGCTGAGCATCTGGAAGGAATGGGCGCTCCGGCCTACACAAGTAGATCAACACTGTGTAACCTGATGACTCGCGGTGTTGTCATCTCATTACTTCACTCAACACGTCTCATATTTTACATTTAACACCGGGTGTTTCAAAATGAATGTGAGGGTTTTAATGCTTTCTAGCACTTATTACATTGAACTTACAATTATAAATAATGCACTACTGGCCATTAAAATTGCTACACCAAGAAGAAATGCAGATGATAAACGGGTATTCATTGGACAAATATATTATACTAGAAATGACTTGTGATTATATATTCACGCAGTTTGGATGCATAGATCCTGAGAAATTAGTACCCAGAACATCCACTTCTGGCCGTAATAACGGCCTTGATACGCCTGGGCATTTACTCAAACACAGCTTGGATGGCGTGTACAGGTACAGCTGCCCATGCAGCTTCAACACCATACCACAGTTCATCATGAGTAGTGACTGGCGTATTGTGACGAGCCAGTTGCTCGGCCACCATTGACCAGACGTTTTCAATTCGTAACAGATCTGGAGAATGTGCTGGTCAGGGCAGCAGTCGATTTTCTGTATCCAGAAAGGCCCGTACAGGACCTGCAACATGCGGTCGAGAGTTATCCTGCTGAAATGTAGGGTTTCGCAGGGATCGAATGAAGGGTAGAGCCACGGATCGTAACACATCTGAAATGTAAAGTCCACTGTTCAAAGGGCCGTCAATGCGAACAAGATGTGACCGAGACGTGTAACCAATGACACCCCATACCATCACGCCGGGTGATACACCAGTATGGCGATGACGAATACACGCTTCCAATGTGCGTTCACCGCGATGTCGCCAAACACGGATGCGACCATCATGATGCTGTAAACAGAACCTGGATTCATCCGAAAAAAGACGTTTTGCCATTCGTGCACCCAGGTTCCTCGTTTAGTACACCATCGCAGGCGTTCCAGTCTGTGTGCAGCATCAAGGGTAACCGCAGCCATCGTCTCCGAGCTGATAGTCCATGCTGCTGCAAACGTCTTCAAACTGTTCGTGCAGATGGTAGTTGTCTTGCAAACGTCCCCATCTGTCGACTCAGGGATCGAAACGTAGCTGCACGATCCGTTATAGCCGTGCGGATAAGATGCCTGTCATCTCGACTGCTAGTGATACGAGGCCGTTGGGATCCAGTATGGCGTTCCGTATTACCCTCCTGAACCCGCCGATTCCATATTCTGCTAACAGTCATTGGATCTCGACCAATGCGAGCAGCAATATCGCGATACGATAAACCGCAATCGCGATAGGCTACAATCCGACCTTTATCAAAGTCGGAAACGTGATGGTACGCATTTCTCCTCCTTACACGAGGCATCACAACAACGTTTCACCAGGCAACGCCGTTCTCGCGTCTGTAGGGTGTCATCTTCGTGCTGTAGCAATTTTAATGACCAGTAGTGTAAGTTAAATGAAACGACAGTTCAGTTTTGTTTGAATACCTGTGCGCGTACACATGTACGCTTGCCTGTGTCTTCCATCAAAGAGCTTTAGTAACAAACAAGGCGACAAGTGAACGTAAAGGTTATTATGTTTGACAGTTTGCAAGGACTGAATTTATTGCTACGGTGCAACCTGTGTTCCATATTAAATTCGATTCTAATCCTCCCAGTGATAAGCACAACCATAGATGGATTCATCAGTCTGAAGATACCCGCCGTCTTTGCAAAGGGAGGAGTATGGGGTTACCAAGAGTGACTGGAGAACGTGTTGAACGCGTGAAAGAATCTTTTTCGGGTACACGTGAGAAATCAGTTACAAGGGTAGTCGCTAATTAGAAGTTCAGCGACGTTTGTGAGGGGACTTTTAAAGAGGCGCTTGCAACTACGAGCTTATCGTTTGCAGTTGTTACAAGCTCTAGGGTCTGCAGTCTGTGGTTTATTACCAACTCTGGAAACGAAATGTTGCTGCATGACGATGATGCCGGTTGTCGAGTGGTGCTCACGTTGAATACTAGGAAGAAAAACTATTTTAGTTGCTCCTTCATTTAATGTATTATTTATAATTGTAAGTTGAATGTAATAAGTGCTGCAAAGCCTTGTAACGCTGATACTCGTTTAGAAATATACGGTGTTGCAGTTTTACAGAAAGATTCAGTCTTTGGCAAACTCGAGATTTTATTCTGAAACAGGGGAGGAAGAGTTAAATAATTGTATTGACAATTAACTAATCAGTCACCTTGTGAATTGCTCGTTTCTGTAGATTTTATGCGACATCTGCTAGTACAAACATTTGCTATTAAATGCCATTACTTCAGGTTGCTTTCATTACAAACTAAGAGAATGTGTGTTGTGACGTCAGCTTAAATGTGATTTCAGTATAACAACATTCAACTTCAAATGTATTGCTCACTAAATTAAGACAATATTCTTTCATAATGTTTTAGCAAGGGCCCGTGGTCTAGGGGTAGCGTCTTTGATTCATAATCAAAACGTCTTCGGTCCCGGGTTCGATCCCCGCCCCTGACTAAATTTTGATAAATAATCAGCATTGGCGGCCGAAGACTTCCGGCATAAGAAGTCAGCCTCATTCTGCCAAAGGCCTTGTCAAAGAGGGCGGTGGGGCGGATAGAGGTTCAGGGCACTCTCCTGCCCTATGGGTGGGAAATTGCCCCTAAAGGCGGAAGAATCAGCAATGATCAACGACATGAGGATGCAGAAGGCAATGGAAACCACTGCATTAAACACACGTAACGTTCATCCACAGGACATGTGGCCTGTAATTGAAGAAGTGTCATGATGATCTCTCCATTGGCAAAACGTTACGGAATAGTCCCCTATTCGGATCTCCGGGAGGGGACTGCCAAGGGGGAGGTTACCATGAGAAAAAGATTGAATAATCAACGAAAGAATAAAGTTCTACGAGTCGGGGCGTGGAATGTCAGAGGCTTGAACGTGGTAGGGAAACTAGAAAATCTGAAAAGGGAAATGCAAAGGCTCAATCTAGATATAGTAGCGGTCAGTGAAGTGAAGTGGAAGGAAGACAAGCATTTCTGGAGGAGTATCGGGTAATATCAACAGCAGCAGAAAATGGTATAACAGGTGTAGGATTAGTTATGAATAGGAAGGTGGGGCAGAGGGTGTGTTACTGTGAACAGTTCAGTGACCGGGTTGTTCTAATCCGAATTGACAGCAGACCAACATCGACAACGATAGTTCAGGTATACATGCCGACGTCGCAAGCTGAAGATGAACAGATAAAGTGTATGAGGATAGTGAAAGGGTAATGCAGTGTGTAAAGGGGAATGAAAATCTAATAGTCCTGGGCGACTGGATTGCAGTTGTAGGGGAAGGAGTAGAAGAAAAGGTTACAGGAGAATATGGGCTTGGGACAAGGAATGAAAGAGGAGAAAGACTAATTGAGTTCTGTAACAAGTTTCAGCTAGTAATAGCGAATACCCTGTTCAAGAATCACAAGAGGAGGAGGTATACTTGGAAAAGGCCGGGAGATACGGGAAGATTTAAATTAGATTACATCACGGTCAGACAGAGATTCCGAAATCAGATACTGAATTGTAAGGCGTACCCAGGAGCAGATATAGACTCAGATCACAATATAGTAGTGATGAAGCGTAGGGTGAAGTGCAAGACATCAGTCAGGAAGAATCAATACGCAAAGAAGTGGGATACGGAAGTACTAAGGAATGACGAGATACGTTTGAAGTTCTCTTACGCTATAGATACAGCAATAAGGAATAGCGCAGTAGGCAGTACAGTTGAAGAGGAATGGACATCTCTAAAAATGGCCATCACAGAAGTTGGGAAGGAAAACATAGGTACAAAGAAGGTAGTTGCGAAGAAACCATGGGTAACAGAAGAAATACTTCAGTTGATTGATGAAAGGAGGAAGTACAAACATGTTCCGGGAAAATCAGGAATACAGAAATACAAGTCGCTGAGGAATGAAATAAATAGGAAGTGCAGGGAAGCTAAGACGAAATGGCTGCAGGAAAAATGTGAAGACATCGAAAAAGATATGATTGTCGGAAGGACAGACTCAGCATACAGGAAAGTCAAAACAACCTTTGGTGACATTAAAAGCAACGGTGGTAACATTAAGAGTGCAACGGGAATTCCACTGTTAAATGCAGAGGAGAGAGCAGATAGGTGGAAAGAATACATTGAAAGCCTCTATGAGAGTGAAGATTTGTCTGATGTGATAGAAGAAGAAACAGGAGTCGATTTAGAAGAGATAGGGGATCCAGTATTAGAATCGGAATTTAAAAGAGCTTTGGAGGACTTAACGGTAAAATAAGTCAGAAGGGATAGATAACACTCCATCAGAATTTCTAAAATCATTGGGGGAAGTGGCAACAAAACGACTATTCACGTTGGTGTGTAGAATATATGAGTCTGGCGATATACCTTCCGACTTTCGGAAAAGCATCATCCACACAATTCCGAAGACGGCAAGAGCTGACAAGTGCGAGAATTATCGCACAATCAGCTTTATATAACAGCTCATGCATCGAAGCTGCTTACAAGAATAATATACAGAAGAATGGAAAAGAAAATTGAGAATGCGCTAGGTGACGATCAGTTTGGCTTTAGGAACAGTAAAGGGACGAGAGAGGCAATTCTGACGTTACGGCTAATAATGGAAGCAAGGCTAAAGAAAAATCAAGACACTTTCATAGGATTTGTCGACCTAGAAAAAGCGTTCGACAATATAAAATGGTGCAAGCTCTTCGATATTCTGAAAAAAGTAGGGGTAAGCTATAGGGAGAGAAGGGTCATATACAACATATACAACAACCAAGAGGGAATAATAAGAGTGGACGATCAAGAACGAAGTGCTCGTATTAAGAAGGGTGTAAGACAAGGCTGTAGCCTTTCGCTCCTACTCTTCAATCTGTACTTCGAGGAAGCAATGATGGAAGTAAAAGAAAGGTTCAGGAGTGGAATTAAAATACAAGGTGAAAGGATATCAATGATACGGTTCGCTGATGACATTGCTATCCTGAGTGAAAGTGGAGAAGAATTGAATGATCTGCTGAACGGAATGAACAGTCTAATGAGTACACAGTATGGTTTGAGAGTAAATCGGAGAAAGACGAAGGTAATTAGTAGTAGTAGAAATGAGAACAGCGAGAAACTTAACATCAGGATTGATGGTCACGAAGTCAATGAAGTTAAGGAATTCTGCTACCTAGGCAGTAAAATAACCAATGACGGACGGAGCAAGGAGGACATCAAAAGCAGACTCGCTATGGCAAAAGAAGGCATTTCTGGCCAAGAGAAGTCTACTAATATCAAATACCGGCCTTAATTTGAGGAAGAAATTTCTGAGGATGTACGTCTAGAGTACAGCATTGTATGGTAGTGAAACATGGACTGTGGGAAAACCGGAACAGAGGAGAATCGAAGCATTTGAGATGTGGTGCTACAGGCGAATGTTGAAAATTAGGTGGACTGATAAGGTAAGGAATGAGGAGGTTCTACGCAGAATCGGGGAGGAAAGGAATATGTGGAAAACACTGATAAGGAGAAGGGACAGGATGATAGGACATCTGCTAAGACATGAGGGAATGACTTCCATGGTACTAGAGGGAGCTGTAGAGGGCAAAAACTGTAGAGGAAGACAGAGATTGGAATACGTCAAGCAAATAATTGAGGACGTAGGTTGCAAGTGCTACTCTGAGATGAAGAGGTTAGCACAGGAAAGGAATTCGTGGCGGGCCGCATCAAACCAGTCAGTAGACTGATGACCAAAAAAATGTTTTAGCCTGAGAAGCTGGTCTTCAGAAACTTTATTTTGCAGAGGGTATGCATTTAACTTAACTAGATGATAGCCACCCAGTTCCATGAATTAACTGTCTCCCATCGTCTGATTTACGTTGAAAAGCCCGATCTGTCTCCAAAGACTTGTTCTTCCAAATTAAAGCTGAGGTCCATTAAATCCACAACATGCTTTCTACTAGCTATATGCTACTTCGCACACCACTGCTACAATGTCAGTATCCTCTCATGAAAGTTGGTGACTTGGCTCAGTTGAACAGAGATGGGGACTATTATCGGAAAATATTACTTTGGGATAAAATAGGAAAGGAGTCATTTTTAAGGAATTCATCTATGTAATCACCTAAAGCCGTCATATCGAATCTGTAAATAGTTTAACATTGATGGAACCTTGAACTAGTAAGACTCACTCATTTCCAGCCTTATGTCTGCTGACTGTGACTGCCATTACAACTATTGTCTCTGTATTTCACTCAAGTAAAAATAAATGAACTCAAATTCCGGAATAGAAGAGTTATCTGTTTCTGTTACGTGCCATAGTCATCACGGAGCTTTTGGGTAAATTCTTGATCGAAAATAAAATGACACTTGAAATTCAGGGCACGCACTCTCTCACGTTGAATCGTTTTAGAATCTTCATGAATGATAGAGAAGCGATAGATTCTTTCCTATTTTATCCCAAAATAATATTGTTCTGTGGAAGGTATCTGTATGTTTACAAATATTTCATCCTGCAGTGTAAACAGTTACATTCTACAGCGAAAATATGACTACAAGTTGATCATTTATCTACACTACTGACCATTAAAATTGCTACACCAAGAAGAAATGCAGATGATAAACGGGTATTTAGTGGATAAATATATTATACTAGAACTGACATGCGATTACATTTTCGCGCAATTTGGGTGCATAGATCCTGAGAAATCAGTACCCAGAACAACCACCTCTGGCCTTAATAACGGCCTTGATACGCCTGGGCATTTACTCAAACAGAGCTTGGATGGCGTGTACAGGTACAGCTGCCCTTGCAGCTTCAACACGATACCAAGGTTCATCAATTGTATGACTGGCGTATTGTGACGAGCCAGTTGCTCGGCCACCGTTGACCAGACGTTTTCAATTGGTGAGAGATCTGGAGACTGTGCTGGCCAGGGCAGCAGTCGAACATTTTCAGTATCCAGAAACGCCTGTACAGGACCAGCAACATGCGGTCGTACATTATCCTGCTGAAATATAGGGTTTCGCAGATCGAATGAAGGGTAGAGCCACGGGTCGTAACACATCTGATATGTAACGTCCATTGTTCGAAGTGCCGTCAATGCGAACAAGACAGGACCGAGACATGTAACCAATGCATCCCATATCATCACGCCGGGTGACACACCAGTATGGCGATGACGAATACACGCTTCCAATGTGCGTTGACCGCGATGTCGCCAAACACGGATCGCCCATCGTGATGCTGTAAACAGAACCTGGATTCATCCGAAAAAAGACGTTTTGCCATTCATGCACCCAGGTTCGTCGTTGAGTACACCATCGCAGGCGCTCCTGTCTGTGATGCAGCGTCAAGGGTAACCGCAGCCACGGTCTCCCAGCTGATAGTCCATGCTGCTGCAAACTTCGTCGAACTGTTCGTGCAGATGGTTGTTGTCTTGCAAACGTCCCCATCTGTTGACTCAGGAATCTAGACGTATCTGCACGATCCGTTACAGCCATGCGGATAAGATGCCTGTCATCTCGACTGCTAGTGATACAAGTCCGTTGGGATCCAGCACGGTCTTACGTATTACCCTCTTGAACCCACCGATTTCATATTCTGTTAACAGTCATTGGATCTCGACCAATGCGAGCAGCAATGTGGCTATACGTTAAACCATAATCGCGATAGTCTACAATCCGACCTTTACCATAGTCGGAAACGTGATGGTACGCATTTCTCCTCCTTACACGAGGCATCACAACAACATTTCACCAGGCAACGTCGGTCAACTGCTGTTTGTGTATGAGAAATCGGTTGGAAACGTTCCTCATGTCAGCACGTTGTAGGTGTCGCCACCGGCTCCAATCTTGTGTGAATGCTCTGAAAAGCTAATCATTTGCATATCACAGCATCTTCTTCCTGTCGGTTAAATTTCGCATCTGTAGCACGTTATCTTCGTGGTGTAGCAATTTTAATAGCCAGTAGTGTAACTGTATTTTCACTTTAATATTAATCTACTATAAAATTTAATAATTGTAGCTCACCGTTACGTGTAGTACTCATTCATCAAGTCATTTATGGAGCAGAAGGTATTAAGCACCCAGTGATATAAATTACAAAAGAACGTTTTATTATCAACCAGTACGTTTCACAACACTCACTCCGTGGTCAGGCCACGAGTGCTCTACCGGTGCCATCCGACCGCCGTGTCATCCTCAGGGGAGCATGCAAAGTTGTCAAATATTTCTGTTGCTGCATACTTTGTTACATTCTATTCAATAGTAAGTTAAAGTTGTGGATACGGTGACCACATTTGTTGCTCGCGCTAAATTTAGGAATGCTGCTAATCTTTTAAAGCTGTGACTGGTTCTCGACAACAATCTCATGAAAGACAACAGCGTGTTGGGGCTGTTGCTAGCAGGACTACCTTTTGAAGTAGTTGCTTACCTGAAGTTCAAGGACTTACAACGCTGAAATCCGCCACAAGCGAAGGGAAATGTGCCATCTAGAGGTTGGCCAGCGTTCTAAGTGTATGGCTAACTTAAAGAACGGAAGTGCTGGTAGGCTACCTGTTGACGTACCCTTGTACCACAGTAATCTAACACGACAATATAGAGTGTTTGGGGAGTAAGTAACAGATGAAACGACAGCAGGAGCTGATCAGAGAAGCATAACCCACGTGTCGGCGTTACCTGTAGGTGATGGTGTCTGAGTAGAGCAGGCATGGGGATCCCAGCGACAGGCTGGCCACCCAGACGGCAGCGATGGTCACCTGGGCGCTCGCTTTCGACATCCGCGGCTGCAGCGGCCGCACTATTGCCAGGTACCTGCAACAGGTCATCGTCTTGTGAAGAGTGGTGGAGAAGGAGCGTGTGAGTTCTCAAGCGTCACTGCGCATTCTGGCCAGAGTGCAACTTCACGCAGTGTCAAAATAGTGTGATCGATCGTGACTCGGAATGGGATGCTTGCTTTCCGCAAACAGTGGTTTATCACGCACCGTTTGCAGCCCTCCTCATGGTTTCCATCTCTGGATGATGTTTTATGGAAATGAACACTAAGCTATAGCTAAGTCATTTTCCAAACTGTCTTTGGAAGGAAAAGAAACCCACCGGCTGTTGTCCATTTCGCCATCCACGCGTCCTACAGATGGGCAGTGACCAAAAACGGCCGCGAAATGTCCATCACTATGGATTTGCGCGAATACTGAAATATTGTAAGCCACATCGACCTGAAGTGTGACGGTAGACTTGCATCTGGCATGAATCTTCGTCTCACGTTGTCTCCATAGTTCAAACCCCACAGACTAAGAACATGGAGGCTAACCATGATACCGTTTGAAAACAATGAAGTGTGTCACGTTCATCATTCACTTATCAAGTTACATCTCTTTGTCACGGCTACTAAAGTGGGTTTTGTCAAATTTTCTGCAGAATATCTCCTCAACACGCCATCAAAAAGTTTCGAGAAAAAAAAAAATCAGAGAAAAGTTAGGATCATGATTTTAATGCTTCATGTCTTCTACATTTTCTCCCCCCTCCCCCCACCCCCCCAAACTGAGTACAGTGCAGAGAACGTTTGTACTGTGGTGTCACCGCCAGACACCACACTTGCTAGGTGGTAGTTTAAATCGGCCGCGGTCCATGTAGTACATGTCGGACCCGCGTGTCGCCACTGTGATCGCAGATCTAGCGCCACCACCAAGGCAGGTCTCGTGACACGAGAGTGGACTCGACCCCAGTTGTACGAGAACCAAGCTACCGCCCAGTTGTACGCGAACCTAGCTATCGCCCAGTTGTACGAAGCCTTTCTCTCTCATTAGCCGAGAGACATAATAGCCATCAGCTAAGTTAATGGCTACGAACTAGCAAGGAGCCATTTGTATCAGTGCCTATAGCTTACGAGTATTCAAGAGAGATGTATTCCAAGGAATTATTAAAAGTTAAGTAAAAAGCATCTACATACTTTTCTTCTTATTCATTCATAAGTTTTTATGTTCCCGACTTCACGCCCGTCTGCTTATTGCCGTTCGTGCACTATCGGCCACAGCGTTAGTTTAGCATTCCTTTTCAGCAATCAACATCACGGTGTCGGTCCAGCTACCGGACACTACATGTACACCATATGAGTTTTCAGAAAAGTCCATCATTAGGATGTTGTTTCACTCACTTGAATCATTGGCACGAATATTATTACGTCGTCAAAGTGTTGCCCTTGTCTAGATTGTTGCACAGATGACAAAATGGTACATATCGAAATAGATGACAGAGGGATAGAAAAACAATTAAAATCGCACGAAAAAGGAAAGGCCGCTGGACCTGATGGGATACCAGTTCGATTTTACACAGACTACGCGAAGGAACTTGCCCCCCCTTCTTGCAGCCGTGTACCGTAGGTCTCTAGAAGAGGGTAGAGTTCCAAAAGATTGGAAAAGGGCACGGTCATCCCAGTTTTCAAGAAGGGACGTCGAACAGATATGCAGAACTATAGACCTATATCTCTAACGTCGATCAGTTATAGAATTTTGGAACACGTATTATGTTCGAGTATAACGACTTTTCTGGAAACTAGAAATCTACTCTGTAGAAATCAGCATCGTGTGACACCCACCTCGCGCTATTCGTCCACGAGACTCAAGGGCCATAGACACGGGCTCCCAGGTAAATGCCGTGTTACTTGACGTCCGAAAGGCGTTTGATACAGTACCCCACAGCCACTTAATGAACAAAGTAAGAGCATATGGACTATCAGATCAATTGTGTGATTGGTTCGAAGAGTTCCCAGATAACAGAACGCAGCATGTCATTCTCAGTGTAGAGATGTCTTCATAAGTAAGAGCGATTTCAGGTGTGCCGCAGGGGAGTGTCGTTGGACCTTTGGTATTCACATTATATATAAATGACCTTGTGGGTAACATCTGAAGTTCACTGAGTCTTTTTGCGGATGATGCTGTAGTATATCGAGAGGTTGTAACAATGGAAAATTGTACTAAAATGCAGGAGGATCTGCAACGTATGGTGCAGGGAATGGCAATTGAATCTCAATTTAGACAAGTGTAATGTGCTGCGAATACATAGAAAGAAAGATCCTTTATCATTTAGCTACAATACAGCAGGTCAGCAACTGGAAGCAGTTAATTCCATAAATTATCTGTGGGTAGGCATTAGGAGTGATTTAAAATGTAATGGCCATATAAAATTAATCGTCGGGAAAGCAGATGCCAGACTGAGATTCATTGGTAGAATCCTAAGGAAATGCAGTCCGAAAACAAAGAAAGTAGGCTACAGTACACTTGTTCGCCCACTGCTTGAATACTGCCCACCGGTGTGGGATGCGTACCAGGTAGGGTTGATAGAAGAGATAGAGGAGATCCAACGGAGAGCAGCGCGCTTCGTTACAGGATCATCGCGAAAGCGTTACGGAGATGATAGATAAACTCCAGTGGAAGGCTCTACGAGACGCTCAGTAGCTCGGTACCGGCATTTGTTGAAGTTTCGAGAACATACCTTCACCGAGGAGTCAAGCAGTATATTGCTCCCTCCTACGTATATCTCTCGAAGAGACCATGAGGATAAAATCAGAGAGATTAGAGCCCACACAGAGTCATACCGACAATCTTTCATTCCACGAACAATACGAGACTGGAATAGAAAGGAGAACCGACAGAGGTACTCAAGGTACCCTCCTCCACGCACCGTCGGGTGGCTCGCAGAGTATGGATGTAGATGTAGATTTCTGCACTTTCCCGTTTGTGGCTGGTTCGTACTGATTTCATCATCAGGCATGATGCTTTGTTCCAAAAAAGAACTGTCCGCCGTTTTCATTTCAATCAATTCGCGGCTAGCGTCCATTCGTCGTCCTTTTGGTCGGAAGCTAAGGTGTACAGAAGAAACCTTGCATGCCATTCTCTACTTCAAAACATTCTCGAGAAAGTCTTGAATGCTTGATTCAGAGACATTGCTACATCGTGATTTGTGACAGAAACGTTGACACCCTACTGTCGCACTTCAATACTTAACATTGGGTGTTCACAACTGGCTGATCGCACGCACAACTGTTGTTTGCAGAAGGTAGTTCAAGCTGCCACCGAGGTTACTGTGCTGACGTCACTTATACTCCAGGAATGAAAACGTAATACTTACATCACGATGTGCTGCCATCACTGCCATGATATGTCAGTCCAAACGCCAATTCAATAAGGAACACACAACATTCATGCCACCAGACAACTATCCTGGCGTGATGTGCTTACGTCGCATAAGTTGAAAGTGATGCGGTTCTCTGGATTTTATTCGTGGCTTTCATGTCGTATGGCCTTAGATACTTAATGCTACGAGAGCGTTCAATGAGTAACGCAACACTTTTTCTTCTCGGCCAATTTCCTGAAAAAATACAGAATTTGTTGAGGAATATCGAGGAATATTTCCGCTTCACCTCATATATTTTCATGAATTTCCAATGGTTGGCTGTGCTGTATGTAGCCTTCGAAATGGCATCTGTAATTGAGGTGCGTTCCGACCAGAAAGCTGTCACTTGAGTTTCTTTTGGCGGAAAACCAGACCACTGCAGATATTCATAAGCGCTTGCAGAATGTCTACTGAGACCTGGCAGTGAACAGAAGCAATATGAGTCGCTGGGCGAGGCGGATGTCATTATCGCAACAAGGTCGCGCAAACCAGTCCAATCCCCAACGTCCGGGTCGGCTGCACAGAGCTGTGACTCCTACACTGTTGGAACGTGTGGACACTCTCATTCGAAGTGACAGACAGGTCACAATCAAACACCTGGTCGCTCAACTGGACGTCGCTGTTGGTAGTGCTGACACACTCTTCCGCCAGTTGGATTACTCAAAGGTATGTGCACGCTGGGTTCCTCGTCTCCTAATACTCGTAGAGGATCACAAAGAGCAACGAATGACCCATCTATGCGGAACTGCTTGCGCGTTACGATGATAACGTGACAACTATTTGTCGAACATCGTCAGAGGTGATGAAATGTGGATTTATCACTGAGAAACAGAAACAAAACGGCGTCAACCACCTCTCCCCCGAAGAAAAAGCTCAAAGCCGCACCCTTAGCCGGTAAAGTTATGGCGGCTGTCTGGGACTTTATAGGGGTTATTTTGTTTGATGTCATTCTTCATGGTGTAACGATCAGTTCTTTGTACACTACTGGCCATTAAAATTCCTACACCACAAAGATGACGTGCTACAGAAGCGAAATATAACCGACAAGAAGAAGATGCTATGATATGCAAATGATTAGCTTTTCAGAGCATTCACACAAGTTTGGCGCCGGTGACAACACCTACAACGTCCTGACATAAGCAAAGTTTCCAACCGATTTCTCATACGTAAACAGCAGTTGACCGGCGTTGTCTGGTGAAACGTTGTTGTGATGCCTCGTGTAAGGAGGAGAAATGCGTACCATCACGTTTCCGACTATGGTAAAGGTCGGATTGTAGACTACCGCGATTGTGGTTTATCGTATCGCCACATTGCTGCTCGCGTTGGTCGAGATCCAATGACTGTTAGCAGAATATGGAATCGGTGGGTTCAGCAGGGTAATACGGAACGCCGTGCTGGTTCCCAACGGCATCGTATCACTAGCAGTCGAGATGACAGGCATCTTATCCGCATGGCTGCAACGGATCGTGCAGCCACGTCTCGATTCCTGAGTCAACAGTTGGGGACATTTGCAAGACAACAACTATCTGCACGAACAATTCGACAACGTTTGCAGCAGCATGGACTATCAGCTCGGAGACCATGGCTGCGGTTACCCTTGACGCTGCATCACAGACAGGAGCGCCTGCGATGGTTTACTCATCGACCAACCTGGGTGCACGAATGGCAAAAAGTCATTTTTTCGGATGAATCTAGGTCCTGTTTACAGCATCACGATGGGCGATCCGTGTTTGGAGACATCGCGGTGAACGCACGTTGGAAGCGTGTATTCGTCGTCGCCATACTGGCGTATCACCCGGCCTGATAGTATGGTGTCGCATACTATCAGCTCTTGTTCACATTGACGGCACTTTGAACAGTGGACGTTACATTTCAGACAAGTTACGACCCATAGCTCTACCCTTCATTCGATCCCTGCGAAACCCTATATTTCAGCAGGCTAATGTACGGCCGCATGTTGCAGGTCCTGTACGGACCTTTCTGGATACAGAAAATCATCGACTGCTGTCCTGACCAGCACATTCTCCAGATCTCTCACCAACTGAAAACGTCTGGTCAATGGTGTCCGAGCAACTGTCTCGTCAGAATAAGCCAGTCACTACTCTTGATGAACTGTGGTATCGTGTTGACGCTGCATGGGCAGCTTTACCAGTACTCGCCATCCAAGCTCTGTTTGACTCAATGCCCAGGCATATCAAGGCCATTATTACGGCCAGAGGTGGTTGTTCTGGTTACTGATTTCTCAGGATCTATGCACCCAAATGGTTCAAATGGTTCTGAGCACCATGAGACTGAACATCTGAGGTCATCAGTCCCCTAGACTTAGAACTACGTAAACCTAACTAACCTAACATCCATGCCCGAGGCAGGATTCGAACCTGCGACCGTAGCAGTCGCGCGGTTCCTGACTGAAGCGCCTAGAACCGCTCGGCCACACAAGCCGGCCTCTACGCACCCAAATTGCGTGAACATGTAATAACATGTCAGTTCTAGTATAATATATTTGTCCAATGAATACCCGTTTATCATATGCATTTCTTCTTGGTGTAGCAATTTTAATGGCCAGTAGAGTATATTGTGGTACCATCAGAAATTTGAAGAAACGACTTCAGCGTGTTCGTTGCCACAAAAACGCATACTCACTTCTTCTCCATGACAACGTATTGTGTCACGCAAATCTACGCATCTGAAACTATCTCACAAAACGTCAGTGGATTGTTCTTCCTAATGCGCCCTGCAGCCTGGATACCACATCTTACCACTTCCATCTGTTTGGGTCAATGAAGGATGCATTCCGTAGGATTCAGTACGTGGACAATACGGAGGCTATTTAAGTAGTACGACGTTGGCTCCGACATTGACCAGTAGAGTGGGACCATGCGGGCATACAGGCCCTACCAATAAGGCGGCGAAAGGCCGACGCATTGAACGTAGATTACGTTGAAAAATAGGGTTTTGTAGTCATAGGAACTGGGAATAATACGGTGTATTGGAATCCTGAACAAAAGCAATCTGCTTTCAGAGAAAAATGTGTCGCATTACTTATTTAATGCTCCTCGTACCTTTGGAAAGATAAGCTACTAAAAACATATTTATAGAATTGCACGATGCAACACATTACATTGTGCACATGTAAAATACTCGCATTTGCGAAAACGAACAACTGTCATCTGTATGAGGGAATGACAATAACGAAAAATTGTGACCAACAATGACTCAATCCCGGATTTCCCGCTTTACGCGAGAGGTCGCCTTAACCACTTTGGCTATCCAAGCACGACTCTCGTCCAAATCCAGACTTACAAATGCCGTCCGTCCCTGCATGACGACCTACACTCGTACACATATTATGCTTTGAAATGAGAAACGTAATACCTCTCCTAAAGTAGTATCTCGTTACCCACCTAACCTCCGTAACTTCCTAGTCCATCCCTATGCCACTCCCAATTGCAACCCCTTGCCACACGGATCATATCATTGTGAAAGACCCAGATAAAAGATCTGCTCAGTAGGCTCACCCAGCACTTCTAATTCCTGGCCTGTCACATGTTTACGCTACCCTATCAGAGCCAGGTTACATATGAAAGCAGCCATTTCATATACCGGCTCTGTTACAATAATTGGACAGAATTTTATATTGAAATGACTACCAACCAGCTGTCCACCAGGCTGGATGGCTGCTTCACTACCTAAGCCATCTGGTTCCTTCCTTCCGCTACCAGCTCTCCTGAACTGTGCAGATGTGAGTTGCGCTTACAACATATTCTCCAGCCCTGAAATTATGCGAGCCTCAACCTACGGTAAACTACTACACCCTCCACCCAACGGTTTCCATCGCCTGTTCCTATTACCTCCTTCATATTCTCGTCTCTCATACAGTTCGCTTGCCTCCTCTAACAGCGAGCCCACCCACCTTTCCTCTTCCCCGCTCCTCCCATTTTTCGCTATGCATCCCCCTTCCCCTCTCCCCCCCCTGCACCCACCTACCCTACAGCTTTCCGACGCTGCCCCCGTCTAGTCTTTACACTTTCCCCATACCTGATCCAGTAGCTAGTATCAATTAAAGCCCAAAGCAATTAAAGACATTGAGTGGGAACAGGGATTGATTTAAATCAATGGATATAGCTGAAAATTTGTGTCACACAGGACTTGAACCCATGTCTCCAGCTTAGTAAGCAGATGCTGTGACAAGTAAGCGTCCTGATATAGTTGCCTCCGCAACTACAAGGACTACCTTAGCCCACTTCCCCTTAGATCCAAATACTCAACTTTTCTACACACTACTATTGTAGTGCCCCTTGCCCTTTATCCTCATTACACGTGGAATTTCGCAGATCCTGGTTCGAGCCGGGTCTGCATCGGTACTGAAGAGGTCACTGACACTTGCGATGACCACTGTGTGTGGATAGCTTAGTGGTGAAAGCATCTGGCTAGTGAGCAGGAGTCCCAGCTTCTAATCCTAGTCCAGCACACATTTATAGCTTTCCCCATTGACTTAAGTCACTGCCGACTCGCAGCCAATGTCTGTAATTCCTTTGTCTCTTAATACGTGTATTTTCGTTGGGCCTGTCTGCAGCTCAGCGTGTCCTATTTACGATGGGTTGTTATCAATTTTTCCTGATATTGCAATTATTCCAACCAGTAGTTTACTTCCTCTTCTTCCTGTCCTTTACCGTTCCTCCCGCCTTGTAGAAGGGTCAACTGAGTGGATTCGCTGTCGATGTTTCCATTGATTCATATTAATAAATTAATAATTAGTAACGTTGCGTTAGCTGCTTGTTGCTAGTAGTTTCTTTTACAGGCCTAGTTTCGGGCGTTGCTCACCATCAGCGGTATCCGTATTACAAAGATCACAGATTTCCTATGTCGCTTACGGTGTATATAGTAGTGTTTTATGTGTGTGTAATTTTGAATTCATTGTAATGTGACTTGCCTAATAATGTTTTCTAGCGTATGTAAGTGGCAACGTTTCGTCAGCGTCATGTAACAATACGATATATATATATATATATATATATATATATATATATATATATATATATATATATATATATATACAAAGTAGACAACAGAACATGGGCTATCATAGAGCAAACTTTAACCAACACAACCTCCAAAGTAAAGTTCTTTGGGGAACTATCAGAGCCCTTTGAAATTCGCACAGGTGTCCGACAAGGCGATGGCCTCTCACCTCTCCTTTTCAATCTGGTGTCAGATAAGGTCATAAAAGAATGGGAAACATCACAACAGGGGATAATCTTAGGAAACCTACAGATTAAATGCCTGGCTTTTGCAGAAGATTTGGCGATTGTCACGAAAGGTATAAAGGAAACAAAAGACGCTATTGAGAAACTGCACGAAATCACTTCCAAAACTGGACTGCAGATCTCTTACGAAAAGACACAGTTTATGAGCACAAAGAAACGCTCATCTCTGACCACAAAGTATGGCACGATTTACAAAACGGCAAACTTCAAATACCTCGGTGAAACACTACAAATGAGTGGACATAACAGAGACTCAAACGAAGAAAGAAAGACTAAACTGGACAAGGCATACAAAGTAGTGTGGAATCATAACAACAAGAAGTCTATCTCACAAAAAGCCAAATTCCGCCATTACGACACGTTGGTGCTCCCCGAGGCACTATATGCAGCAGAGACCACACGTATCAGACAATTAGAAAAAGTAGAACGGAAAATACTTAGGAAAATATTTGGCACAACTAACAACAATGGAATATGGATCAAGAAACCTACAGAGGAACTGTACAAACATACGGAGACAATCACAGAAAAAGCTTAGAAAACGCAGACTACAATTCTATGGACACCTATACAGAATGCCATCACACAGGCTGACCAAACAGATCTTTGACTGGGTAACAACTAGAAACAACAAATGGGTGGCAGAGGTAAAAAACGACCTGAACCAACTCAACATAACAGCAGACACAATAAACGACAGAATAAAATTCAGAAACATCATTAAGAAAAGTAAACTACATGAGATACAATGTGACAAACGAACAGGCATAAAATGGACCGAAGAACGCAAGCAAGATCACAGCCAGAAGATGAAAGAAATATGGGCAACCAAAAAGGCAATCAAGATGAAGCCGAAGACACAAAGCCGACAAAAAGCATGGACAGAGGACCGGAAACAGAAACACAGCGAGCGAATGAGGGAAGTTTGGGCAGCAAGGAAGGCAGCAAAAGGAACTGGCCATGTAGTTTAGTCCAAATGCGCTCTTTAAGGGAAAAACAACAATTATATATATATATATATATATATATATATATATATATATATATATATATATATATATATATATATATATGCACTGACAACTACAGTACATTCAAGAAGTGTTTTTCCTGTAATACATCATATAGTATATGTAATGTTACTTCTAATGTGTATTATCTGTGTGAGCAGCATAGTGAAATGCTTTGTCATTCAAGAATACTACTGAAATTTTCGACGATTGTTTTGTTTGTTTTTGTATGGGATTGTTCATTTAAAATAATGTGAGGATGTTTCGTTAAGTATGTGAAAATTTGCATTTCTTCGAAAACATTTAGGAAGCTGCCTTTTTAGACAATATATAGGACTGACAGAAATTGTGTCATTTCACTGGCTGTATGGTCCTCTTCTTTTAAGTGTATATTAAATGCAAATAAGAAGTTTCACATATGCATCGAAACGTCCTGACATTATATAAACGAACAAACTCACACAAAAACAAAAAACAAAAAAAATCGTCGAAAATTTCGCTGGAATTCTTCAATGACAACATTTTTCTTTGTGCTGTCAGGAGAAATAAAACAAATTAGAAGCAGCATCATAATACTAATACGTGAACACGAAAATTGAAGTATCGATTTTTAATATTACTTATACAAGGATGCCAGTGATTCTTATATAATTCGAAAGGTACTTTGCCATAAGTGTGTACAAAGAAAAAAATGTCTCAAACATCTGAACATCGACAACTGAAGGGCTACCAACCTCTGTCCTGCGCACCGATCAGCTACTATGGTAGAAACGACACAGGAAAGTAACAACATTTCTTGAAATCGCGTTCTAGGGGCTTTCATGTTTACATGCTTACTGGGTAGCCACAATGCGACAACTGCTAGGTTGATAATGTCATCAGTGAAATTGAACATACCGTTGTAACAGAGTAGGTAAATACCAGTAATGTTGTATATTGGCGTCAGTATTTCGCTCACTTTTCCATAAGAGTAACTATGTGGAAGTTTGCAGCAATTACCAGAAATTTGAAGTAAGTTCCTAATTTTTAATTTCTTGATTTTGAATAACTGCGTCTTCCGGCTTCCCTTGTTATGCGGAAACTGTATTTGTTTTAGAGCATGCCTAGAAGGAGAATGCTAACGAGTCAAAGACGCAGAGCTAGACAGACAAAATTTTTTGCGTAGAGAAAGTAACAGCAATGTGGACATTCATAATGATAAGGAATCTATTTTATTTAACTACGATAGTGTTAGTACGTGAGCATCGAAAATTGAGGTACCGTTTTCTAAAATTAATTACACAAGTAGGCCAATGACACATAAAACGAAAGGGACTTTAGCGTAGATGTGCACGAAAGAAAAAAAATCATATGTACACATAGCCATGAGAAGAGGTAAAAGGAAGTAGACACACGTGCATGAGAAAAGTTTTCCTTTGTCTCCGACATTGCTACCAACTTCTACCACGCGCGACTATCATGCGCTATGGCAGAAACAACACACGAAGCAAACAACGTTTCGTGGAGTTGGATTCTAGGAACGTTCATGTTTAAACGTTGTGGGCAATTCATTTGCAGTAACACACACATAACGGATACCTACAAAGTCGCAACTGCTACGTCATTGATGTTGTCAGCAGTGGAAAACGGAACGTAGCAAAGAAACCGTCGTGGAGAACAAACATTGTTTATTAGCGTCGTTTTTTAACTTTGGTCTAACGGAACCAACTCGGCGTTCGTTTGGCGCTGTCATCACAAAATTCAATGTGTTCCAAATTTTCAGTATATCTCTTTTGAGTAGCTACAACGTCCACTATTATAAGAAAACCATATTTGTCAGACTACGCCTCAAAGAAGAAGAATAGCAAGTCAGACCGAAAGACGAAGGGCTAGAGCGTCACAGTTTTTACATAGAGAAAGTAATAGGAATAATGCAAACGTAGATAACGATTATTCTATTTTCGTTATGAAAGATACATTTAAATGTGGAATGAACCTATCTCCAAATAATTTTGGGTACTGTAATTGCTATTTGATGAATTTAAAATGCAGATTTTGTAATGCAAATCATTTCATGTCTGAGGTGACTTCGCGCAATAAAACTGCTTTCACATTGTGCTGTCATAAGGCAAAAATTTAATTTGCTGCCATTAACACAAAATTTATTTTTCAACCCAATGTATGAAATAATCGAACAGTTAAAGAGAAATCAAAGAATTATTTCAAGAACAGACGTAGCTGCAATGCATTATTTACCACGGATCAGCACTGTGGCTAAAATTTCAGACACTTTAAGGTATATAACATTTGCTATCAGAGATCGCGTCCACTGAGTCAACCATTCAAATTTCGACCACACCCGATACTAATTATTTGATGCATAGCACAAAATAATCTTTGAAATTACAGCAGTTGCTAACGATAACTGCGTATATTATCGTAAAAAATGCCTTATGCTTATTGCATATATGTACATACAGGGTGTTTCAAAAATGACCGGTATATTTGAAACGGCAATAAAAACTAAACGAGCAGCGATAGAAATACACCGTTTGTTGCAATATGCTTGGGACAACAGTACATTTTCAGGCAGACAAACTTTCGAAATTACAGTAGTTACAATTTTCAACAACAGATGGCGCTGCAAGTGATGTGAAAGATATAGAAGACAACGCAGTCTGTGGGTGCGCCATTCTGTACGTCGTCTTTCTGCTGTAAGCGTGTGCTGTTTACAACGTGCAAGTGTGCTGTAGACAACATGGTTTATTCCTTAGAACAGAGGATTTTTCTGGTGTTGGAATTCCATCGCCTAGAACACAGTGTTGTTGCAACAAGACGAAGTTTTCAACGGAGGTTTAATGCACCAAAGGACCGAAAAGCGATACAATGAAGGATCTGTTTGAAAAATTTCAACGGACTGGGAACGTGACGGATGAACGTGCTGGAAAGGTAGGGCGACCGCGTACGGCAACCACAAAGGGCAACGCGCAGCTAGTGCAGCGGGTGATCCAACAGCGTTGGTTGGTTGGTTGGTTGTTTGAGGTTAAAGGGACCAAACAGCAAGGTCATCAGTCCCTTGTTTCAAATAGACTCCATTCTGCTAACGGGACATCTCAGAAAAGTCAGAACAATAAAACGGAAAAAGGGAAAAACGTAAAAGGGCAGTCACGTTGTCAATAGTAAAAACAAATGAGGGAAGTTGGCAAGAGAACGAACCCAACACTATGCTGAAGCAGCATAGGCAAGACCACCTGTGACTTAAAAGGTACAACTGCTATAATGCAGAAAGTACGTATGGGAATAGGAAAACTAACCAAGCCTTAAAAAGAAGGGGTAAAAACAGAGTAAAAGGGAAAGAAAAGAGGATTCCGGTCAGGGAGGTGAATCGGGAATCTCTGAACACTGCCTACAGTGGGAGACACCCAAACACTCACCGCCCTGCCCCAACACCAGAGGGAGATTAAAAACTTTAAAACTGAGAATAAAAACCACTCTCCCGAAGGAAACCTAGAACCAGAGAGACCATCCAGGAATCGTCAGCCAACATCAAAGGTAAAGTGTGGGGGAGTCTGTACTTAGCACGCAGAGCCAAAAGAAGGGGGCATTCACCCAAAATGTGGGCCACTGACTGGAAGGCTCCACAACCACATAGCGGGGGTGGCTCATCACGCAAAAGGAAACCATGGGTCAGCCTGGTATGGCCAATGCGGAGACGACACAGTGTGGTTGAGTCCTTGCGGGAGAGGCGAAAGGAAGAACGCCATGGGCCTGGATTCACCTTAATGGCACGAAGTTTATTAGACAGTGGAGTAGCCTCCCAAGAATTGGCCCATGACTGTGCAAAGTGGGATTTGATGTGAAGCCGTAAATCCGCTGCAGGAGGGGTTACAGAAAACGGGGGGTAAGTAACTGCTCCCCCAGCCAAACGATCAGCGAGCTCATTACCCGGGATACCCACATGGCCCAGGACCCATAGGAAGTCAATGGAACAAGCAGCACGGTAAAGATCAGCGAGATGGTCATGGATGGCAGAGACCAAGGGATGGCGCGAAAAACACCGCCACTCATCGAGTCCGTACATAACAAAACGCGGTTGTGTTGGGATTGTTTAATAAAGGTAAGGGCCCGGGAAATAGCCATCAATTCCGCAGTAAACACCCCACATGAGGGTGGCAGTAGATGATTTTCCGTTCCAACAAAGGACGTGAAGGCATACCCAACATGATCAGCAGATTTAGAGCCATCAGTGTAAAAAACAACAGCATCCCGAAACTCCCTTAAAATTTGGCGGAAAAAGGAAAGGAACACCACCGGGGGGATGGAATCTTTCGGACCGCGGCGGAGATCCATCCGAATTCGAGGCCGAGGAACTAACCAAGGAGGGGTGGAGGGGAGGGAGCGAGGAAGACAGGACAAAGAAGGAAGCCGAAAATCACGGTTTAGAGACGCAAGGCGCAGTCCAACCGGTAAACCCGCCCGAGGGCGGGAGTCAGGCGGGCGACGTCCATGGTCTGGGAATAGGATAGAATAGGAAGGATGAGCGTGAGAAGAACGGATAGTAAGGGCATAAAACACCAGAAGCTGGGACCGCCGAACAGAAAAGGGGGGGGATCCCAGCTTCAACCAGGAGACTATCAACAGGGCTAGTAGGGAAGGCACCGGTGGCCAAACGGATACCACGATGGTGGACCGGATCCAGCACGTGCAGCGTGGAAGGAGCAGCTGGACCATAAACTTGACAACCATAGTCCAAACGTGACAGAACTAGAGCACGATAAAGACGGAGGAGGAGGGAACGGTCCGCACCCCAAGAGGAGTGGGCAAGGAAGCGAAGGACATTGAGTTTACGGAAACATCCTACCTTCAGGAGTCTGATATGGGGCAGCCAAGTGAGCTTGTTGTCGAAAAGAAGACCTAGGAAACGAAACTGTGGAACCACAGGCAATCTTTGTGCAGCGAGATAGAGCTCTGGATCAGGGTGGACCGTAGTACGGCGACAGAAGTGGACCACCCGCGATTTTAAAGGAGAGAATTGAAACCCGTGTGAGAGGGTCCATGCAGAGGCACGCCGTATAGCCACCTGGAGCTGCCGTTCTGCAGATGGCATCGAGGAGGAACTAACCCAAATGCAGAAATCATCCACATACAGGTCAGGGGCGACCAAGGGACCGACAGAGGCCACAAGTCCATCGATAGCAATGAGGAAAAGAAGGACACTCAAGACAGAACCCTGTGGGATGCCCGTCTCCTGGGTCCGTGGAGAACTAAAAGCAGTACCAACTCGAACTCTGAATGACGGATGGATCAGGAACTGGCGGATAAAAATCGGGAGTGGGCCCCGAAGACCCCACTGATGAAGGGTAAGTAAGATGTGATGGCGCCAGGCCGTGTCATAGGCCTTGCGAAGGTCAAAAAACACTGCAACCAAATGGCGGCGCTGGGAAAAAGCCTGCCGAACTGCGGATTCCAAGCGAAGTAAATGATCAATTGGAGATCGTCCCTCTCGAAAGCCACACTGGTAAGGGGACAATAGATCCCGAGATTCGAGGACCCATGTGAGCCGACGGGCTACCAGCCGTTCAAGTAACTTACAACCAACATTGGTCAAACTAATTGGCCGATAGCTGTCAACAGATAGGGGGTTCTGACCAGGCTTAAGGACAGGAACCACAATGCTATCCCTCCACTGAGAAGGGAAGTCACCCTGGAGCCAGATACGGTTAAACACCCGAAGAAGATGGTGCCGTTGTGGAGCACTGAGATGTTGAAGCACCTGGTTATGAATGGAATCTGGGCCAGGGGCCGTATCGTGAGAAGAAGATAGAGCAGAAAGAAATTCCCATTCAGTGAAAGGTTCGTTGTAAGATTCTGACTCACAAGTGGTGAAACATAAGGTGACAGCTTCAGCCTGCTGTTTTTGATGAAGGAAAGCAGCTGGATAGGAGGCCGACGCTGATGCCACTGCAAAATGGGTCGCAAGATGTTCTGCGAGAACTAATGGGTCCGTACAAATGCCATCTGGGAGGTGAAGGCCTGGGAGGGTGGACTGCCGATGGCAACCTTGGAGAGAGCGAAGTGTAGCCCATACCCGTGACAAAGGGACAGTGGAACCAAGGGAAGAAACGAATCGTTCCCAACATATCCGCTTGCTCTGTTTGATTAAATAACGGGCTTTAGCGCGAAGGCGCTTAAAGGTAGAAAGGCTGGCTACAGATGGGTGCCTCTTAAAGTGTTGCAAAGCTCGACGGCGATCACGGATGGCAATGGCAATGGCCGTACTCCACCACGGGACTTGCCGACGACGAAATTGTCCAGATGAGCGCGGGACAGCAAGGTTAGCAGCGCGAACAATCGCGTCAGACACGTCACGTAGGACGTCATCAATACAACCCGACAAAGAGGGAGAAAACTCGACCTGTGCAGTATATAGAGGCCAATCGGCGCGGTGGAAAGACCAACGAGGTAACCTCTCCATCGGGGAGCGGGAAGGGAGCGTGATAATCAACGGGAAATGGTCACTATCACAAAGGTCGTCGTGTGGCGACCAGTGTAATGAAGGGAGGAGAGAGGGAGAAGAAAGAGAAAGATCAATGACAGAAAAGGTACCATGACCAGCACTGAAATGAGTAGGGGAGCCATCATTAAGAAGGCACAGGTCGTGGTCTGCAATAAATTGATCCAACAGCGGCCTCGGGTTTCCGTTCGCCGTGTTGCAGCTGCGGTCCAAATGACGCCAACGTCCACGTATCGTCTCATGCGCCAGAGTTTACACCTCTATCCATACAAAATTCAAACGCGGCAACCCCTCAGCGCCGCTACCATTGCTGCACGAGAGACATTCGCTAACGATATAGTGCACAGGATTGATGACGGCGATATGCATGTGGGCAGCATTTGGTTTACTGACGAAGCTTATTTTTACCTGGACAGCTTCGTCAATAAACAGAACTGGCGCATATGGGGAACCGAAAAGCCCCATGTTGCAGTCCCATCGTCCCTGCATCCTCAAAAAGTACTGGTCTGGGCCGCCATTTCTTCCAAAGGAATCATTGGCCCATTTTTCAGATCCGAAACGATTACTGCATCACGCTATCTGGACATTCTTCGTGAATTTGTGGCGGTACAAACTGCCTTAGACGACACTGCGAACACCTCGTGGTTTATGCAAGATGGTGCCCAGCCACATCGCACGGCCGACGTCTTTAATTTCCTGAATGAATATTTCGATGATTGTGTGATTGCTTTGGGCTATCCGAAACATACAGGAGGCGGCGTGGATTGGCCTCCCTATTCGCCAGACATGAACCCCTGTGACTTCTTTCTGTGGAGACACTTGAAAGACCAGGTGTACCGCCAGAATCCAGAAACAATTGAACAGCTGAAGCAGTACATCTCATCTGCATGTGAAGCCATTCCGCCAGACACGTTGTCAAAGGTTTCGGGTAATTTCATTCAGAGACTACGCCATATTATTGCTACGCATGGTGGATATGTGGAAAATATCGTACTATAGAGTTTCCCAGACCGCAGCGCCATCTGTTGTTGAAAATTGTAACTACTGTAATTTCGAAAGTTTGTCTGCCTGAAAATGTACTGTTGTCCCAAGCATATTGCAACAAACGGTGTATTTCTATCGCTGCTCGTTTAGTTTTTATTGCCGTTTCAAATGTACCGGTCATTTTTGAAACACCCTGTATATTGCATTTGTATGTTGTGCATTTAAACCGGGGACCTAGAAACGACGGATAGGCTTCGTCCCGCCGTAGCCCTCAGTGGTTCTCAACCCCACAACAGTCCACAGCAGTCCACCCACCCCACCGCCGCCCCACACTGAACCCAGGGTTATTGTGCGGATCGTCCCCCAGTGGCCTTCCCCCTGGGGAATGTCTCACACCAGAACGAGTGTAACCCCAAATGTTTGTGTGGTAGAGTAATCATGGTTCACGGGTACGTGGAGACAGTGTTTGTGCAGTAATTGTCGACATAGTGTAACTGAGTCCGAATAAGGGGAACCAGCCCACATTCGCCGAGGCAGATGGAAAACCGCCTTAAAAACCATCCATAGGCTGGCCGGCACACCGGACCTCGACACCAGTCCGCCGGGCGGATTCGTACCGGGGACCGGCACGCCTTCCAGCTCAGGGAGCAGCTCGTTAGACATCGCGGCTAGCGGGGCGAGCTATGTACATATAAATCAAAGAATCGTATTGTTATATGAATATTACGGAATAATGTCGTTAGCATACGCTATAAAACATTACGAAGAGAATGAGGCAAGTCATATAGCAAAGTACAGAAAAATAAAAAATTGTACCCATAAAATACTACTATATACACTGAAAGCAAGATGTTATAAAAATGTGTCTTGTGTAATACTGATACTACCGATTACCGGCAACGTCTGAAAGTAATTCGGTAAAATAAAAGTTGCAAACTACTACCAATAAATAGTTTATGTCAAACTATTAATTATTAATTAGACGTGTTTACAATTTCTACAAGCTGCAAAGCACCAAATATAAAAGAAATTTTTTGTTTGTCTCACCCTATTACGAAAATGCTTCAAAAGTCAGCACCAATGCTGGGTTTGTAGTACGAAATGAGTGCGCATATATTTCCGCTCAGATCACCAGTTCTTTTTAGGGTGTATTCTACACTTTTGCAATATTAGAACTACACTACTGTAATAATTTTTACTTATGACTAGTGACATGGTGCTTTTATTCTGTGACTGTCCTTTTGCATGAGATTTTATACCGACTCAATGCGACCTAGGCTGCCGGCGTACAGTCTACAACGAAGATAAAAGGCACAATGACAATACCTAGTTGCATTCATTAGCGTGCGGACATAACTTCAAATGGTCGAAGACGGAACGATGGAATGCTTAAAAGCGTAGTCATGAACCAAGAGTAATTCAAATAATATTAATGTTACTTCCCAGATAGTAACATTATGGGAAGAATCGCATTTGGTAGGTCTCAGATCCACGATTACTAAACCAGCATAGAAAAATGTATCGAAAGCAACTGTATGGGAAATCGTTCTTTAACTGTCACTAACTTGAACCAAACTTTTTTTCTGGTAATGATCTTTTTTCCTTCAAAGATTACAAGAAAGTTTATTCAATCGTCCTCTTTTGATAAGTAACTCTCTTCCAAGAGAAACAGAAGGTTGCAAGACGCCCTCGCTTCTAAACTGATACTGTTATTACTCAGCTTAGCCGCGAGTCCGTAGATGGTATATGTGACGTACGGTATAACTGGTCAACATTTCCACCCGGAATTTGCGAGTGTAAGTCGGACCTTCCTTGATCCGCCTTCGTGGATCGTGTCGTCGGATTTCCTCCTACCTGTGCGCGGTGCAGCTCTCGTAAATGTCGTCCCGTGCAGATTCTTCATTGGCGCATTGGATGGCTCTGTCGGTGGAAGCTAATTATTTTAAATTGCTGTCTATCAACTTTGGGGTATCTATTTACTCGAAATTAACATTCAGAATGCCGTAATATCACTTTTATTCCTATTAGATTAATAATGAAACACTCATGTCACAAACTACTCGTAACCGAGAGCATGGCTACCATCGAACAAGACAGGAGGAGCTCTTAACGCCGACTGCCGACTTTGGCGCGCAGTCAGTATCTCTTACTAGTTTCGTCACAGTTCGTGGATTTCCCATCAAGTTCGTAATTACTAAGATACGAATTTGTTAATGAACAGGTGTGAATTTTAACGAGGCAAAATTATGATAAATAGTTTTAAACATCCAGAGGCTCCTCCTAGTATTTATGTTGTCATAAATGACTTCAATTATTAAATATAAATAAACAAAATCGGTGACTTTGGCGCCAAGATGGCGGTCCTTCCCGTCATGTATATTTCCCAGGCTGGCGCTTGTTGCTACGGTCCAGGCCGACCCCCACTCCACTACGCGCGACATACAATCGCTTCGTCACCTAGCCAGCCAGCGTGGGAAATGCTCTCTGACTCATGGCCGGTCTCGGACTACAGCACTTCCTAACTATCGTGAATACATCAGTAAGAGACAATAATTTATTAAAACTGGTAAAAATGTCTTCCTCACATAAGAGGCACCTTACAAGGTGCTGTAGACAAGCGGATAGAGCACTAGAGTCCGGCCCTTGGGGTGCCAGATTCGGTACCGATTAAGGACGGGGACTTTTCCTCCTTCTGGTTTTTCCATAGCGGCCACATGCCCTGTGAGCCTGCTATCAGATGAGCACTGTGGATCTTTCCTGTACGTAAAACGCGGTTGGGGGTGTTGGTCTTCGCCCCCTCCCTCTCTTAGCACCGCGTCGATGATAGCCTGCAATCTACCTGCAGCTAGGCCAATAGTCCGGCTGCAGGCTCGTCCTACAGACTTTGCCTGAAGAAAAAGAACCAAGCATAAATTCATCAATAAAGCAACCTATTGTTGTTGTGGCCTTCAATCTGAACACTGCCTTGATGCACTTCTCAACCATACTCTTTCCTGTACTAGCGTCGTCATTTCCGAATAACTTTCGCGTCCTACGTCCATGTGTTCTTCCATCCGATCCTTTCCTTTAGTCAAGTTGTACCATATTTCCTTTTTTTCCCAGTTCGATTCAGTACCTCTACTCTTCCTACCCCCATACTCTTCAACATTCTTCTACAACACGACATTTCCAAAACTTTTATTCTCATCTTGTCTGAACAGCTCGTCGTCCATGTTTCACTTCTCTACAAGCCATACTCCCAATAACTTCAGGAAACACTTCCCGACACTCGGAAATGCTTTTCATAATATAGACAGTCTTCATTTTATATCCAGTCTACTTCGGCCACTATCAGTTGTTTTGCTGTCCATATACCTAAACTCATCTACTTTAAGTGTCTTGTTTCTGATCTAATTCACTCAACATCGCCTGATTTAATTCCACAACAATTCATTATCCTCGTTTTAATTTTATTGATACCCATCCTACAGTCTCTCTTCATGAGACAATCCATTCCGTTCAACAGCTCTTACAAGTCCTTAGCCGTCTCTGACAGAACTGCAACGTAATCGGAAAACGGTACAGTATTTATTTCAACTGTTTTCATTTCTAAATTTTAATGCCCTTTCCTGATTCCTCCTTGATTTGATTCCTGGCTTGATGAATTTGCAGGGTGTAACCCTACCTCACTCCGTTCTCAACTGTTGTTTCCTTTTCATGTCCTTCGACTCCGACAACAGCATTCTGGTTTGTGTACAAGTTTTATATAATATTTTAACTTCTCCATACGAGTGGCACCGGCCGCCTGCCGTGTCATCCTCGAGCGATCAGCATCAGTGGATTCGGATATTAAGGGTCATGTGGTCAGCTCACCGCCCTCCTGGCCGTTGTCAGGTTTCGAAACTGGAGCCACTAGTTCTTAGCAAGTAGCTCCACAGTTGGTCCCACAGGAGCTGAGTGCACCCCGTCTGCCAACAGCGCGCGGTAGACGCGGACTGTCTCCCATCCAAGTGCTAATCAAGCCAGACAGGGCTTTACGTCAGTGATCCGGCGGGAATCGATATTATCATTGCGTCAAGGCCGTGAAGCCTTGTGCACTACTGGCCATTAAAATTGCTACACCACGAAGATGACGTGCTAAAGACGCGAAATTTAACCCACAGAAGGAAGGTGCTGTGATATGCAAATGATTAGCTTTTCAGAGCATACACACAAGGTTGGCGCCGGTGGCGACACCTACAACGTGCTGACATGAGGAAAGTATCCAACCGATTTCTCATACACAAACAGCAGTTTACCGGCGTTGCCTGGTGAAACATTGTTGTCATGCCTCCTGTAAGGAGGAGAAATGCGTACCATCACGTTTCCGACTTTTATAAAGGTCGGATTGTAGCCTATCGCGATTGCGGTTTACCGTATGGCGACATTGATGTTCGCGTTGGTCGAGATCCAATGACTGTTAGCAGAATATAGAACCGGTGGGTTCAGGAGGGTAATACGGAACGCCGTGTTGGATCTCAAGGGCCTCGTATCACTAGCAGTCGAGATGACAGGCATCTTATCCGCATGGCTGTAGCGGATCGTTCAGCCACGTCTCGATCCCTGAGTCAACAGATGGGGACGTTTGCAAGACAACAACCATGTGCATGAACAGCTCAACGACGTTTGCAGCAGCATGGACTATCAGCTCGGGGACCAAGGCTGCGGTTACCCTTGACGCTGCATCACAGACAGGAACGCCTGCGGTGGTGTACTCAACGACGAACCTGGGTACCTGGGTGCACGAATGGCAAAACGTAATTTTTTCGGATGAATCCAGGTTCTGTTTACAGCATCATGATGGTCGCATCCGTGTTTAGCGACATCGCGGTGAACGCACATTGGAAGCGTGTATTCCTCATCGCCATACTGGCATGTCAACCGGCGTTATGGTATGGTGTGCCACTGGTTACACGTGTCGGTCACCTCTTCTTCGCATTGACGGCACTTTGATCAGTGGACGTTACATTTCAGGTGTGTTACAACCCTTGGCTCTACCCTTCATTCGATCCCTGCGAGACCCTACATTGCTGCAGGATAATGCACTACCACATGTTGCAGGTCCTGCACGGGCCTTTCTGGATACAGAAAATGTGGTGTCACAGCCAGACACCACACTTGCTAGGTGGTAGCTTAAATTGGTCGCGGTCCTTTAGTACCTGTCGGACCCGCGTGTCGCCACTGTGTGATCGCAGACCGAGCGCCACCACAAGGCAGGTCTCGAGATACGGAACAGCACTCGCCCAGTTGTACGGACGACATTGCTAGCGACAATACGGACGAAGCCTTCCTCTCATTTGCCGGGAGACAGTTAGAATAGCCTTCTGCTAAGTCCATGGCTACGACCTAGCAAGGCGCCATTAGCCTTACCTAGTTTGAGAGTTATCTCAAGAAGAACGTTGTAATCCAACAAAGAATAAAGTTAAGTATATTCCAAAGCTACGTATTGTCTTTATAGTAGTCATAACTTATCCTGTTCCAGAATTGACGCCAGTCGGCGTGTGTGTACGCGTGCCTTTCGGCTCCCTTCTCCATGTGGTGTAGCTAGCTTGTTATGCCACAACAGATTGGCGACGAGAGAAGTGTTCTTTCTGATTGCTTACATTTACTTGTGTCATGGCTTCGCCAGATGTGCTGTCCGAATTTTATCGCTTGCAGAATCAGCAGACGCAGGCGTTATTGGATGCCCTTGGACAGCTCGTCCAGGGTCAACGTGCCATTCAAACCGATGCGGCAGCCGCCGCTTCACCGCTACCGCAGCCACAACATGCAGTTGCACCGCCGTTTCGCAGTTTTAATGCGGCGCACGAGTCTTGGACTGAATGGTCCCGACAGTTTGGATTTCATCTAGCCACCTACAGAATTCAAGGTAATGAGCGGCAGCCGTTTTTGCTTTCTTGTGTCGGTGTGTCCACCTACCGTGTGATAGTGAAATTGTTTCCCCGACGCGACGTAGCAACTCTGTCCTACGAGGAAATTTTGTCGGCATTGGACGCCTATTTCAAAGAAACAGTCAATGTCGTTGCTAAGAGGTATACTTTCTTTCGTACAAAACGTACGGCCGGTCAAACTAATAGCGAGTGGGTAGCAACATTGCAAGGACTTATTAGGGACTGTGCCTTTGACTGTGACTGTGGCCTTTCTTATTCAGATACAATGGTACGTGATGCAATTGCACAGAACGTTTCTGATGTTCGCATACGGGAGCAAATTTTGAAACTCGTTAATCCCTCCCTTCAACAAGTGATAGACATATTGGATAGACAAGACACACTTGACTGTGCTCAGGAATCTTTTGAAACTTTGCCAGCCGTGTGTAACATTAACCGGCCCGTCGGGCGAGCTGCGCGGCCCGGTCACCTGCCCTCGCGCACTTCGACGCAGCTGCCGCCGTGATCTAAACCAGGTGTGCCGCGCCAGCCCACAAATGCAGTGAAATCATGCCCGCGGTGTGCTACTAGACATTCGCGTGAACATTGCCCGTCACGCCAAGCTATTTGCTTTTTCTGCAATAGGAAAGGACATGTTCAACGTGTTTGCCAGACAAAGCTCCGATCAGACAATCATAACCATTCCAGGCCCTTTGCTTCGCGCCGGAATCGAACCAAGGACACTCAGGCTCGTGGACCTTCGCCCATGGACATTCATGTAGTTAATTCCACTTCGTCCACTGACACTTTCTCTAACAGTGACTGTGTTCGTCCCACAACAAGTGTGCGTCGACGTCGCCGGAAATCACGTCAATTAGCAAGTGATGCTGTACCAGTGTCTGTTCAAATTGCACAAAACAGTCGCTCTTGTCGTCCGCAGGACAATAAACTTTTTGTGGACTTAGACTTTGAAGGCAAAGTGATACCATTCCAGCTCGATACCGGAGCTGCAGTTTCATTGCTCAATCACGACACGTAAAAACAACTGGGCAAACCTCCGTTGCGTGCCGCAAATGTTCAGTTAAAAAGTTATTCAGGACAGAATATACCTGTGTTAGGACAGTGCACTCTTCTTGCAACATACAAGGGACAAACAAAACTTGTGTCATTTTACGTTCTTCGTTCTTCTACTGCAGTGAACTTGTTTGGTTTAGATTTATTTCAGTTGTTTAACATGTCTATTGTAAATCAGGTCCTATCAGTGAATCAGACTGTGCCTTCAGACAGTGTTTCTCGTCTGTGTGATGAATTTGCAGACATTTTTGCACCGAGCCTTGGTTGCGCTAAGAACTATGAAGCACATTTGGAACTGAACGTCAACGCGCAACCGCAATTTTTCAGAGCGCGCAATGTTCCCCACGCATTGCGTGATGAGGTCGCCGGAACATTAAACGATCTAGAATCACAAGGTGTGAGTGGATGTGCGCAATGCCTCTTCCCTTTCAGCTCCGCTTCATCGCTTACGCCGTACAGGTGTTCCGTTCGTCTGGACGACGGAATGCGAACGCGCCTTTCGCCGGTTGAAATCGGCGTTGCTTTCTCATACTTCCCTTACGCCATTCGATCCCCAGAAACCCCTTTTGTTGATAGTAGATGCATCGGATTTCGGGATCGGTGCAGTGCTTGCGCACAAAGTTGGCTCGCATGATCGCCCTATTGCCTTTGCGTCAAAATTGCTCTCGTCTGCGCAAAGAAATTATTCCCAGATAGAGAAAGAAGCTTTGGCTCTTGTGTTTGGTGTTACTAAGTTCCATGATTTCTTGTATGGTCGTCACTTTACCATCATCACAGACCACAAACCTTTGACATCGCTTTTTCATCCGAACAAGCCTGTACCTCCACGTACAGTGCAGAAATTCATTCGCTGGTCTATTTTCCTCTCGCAGTACCGCTACGATATCTTGTATCGGTCCACTGCTCAGCATGACAACGCCGATGCGTTGTCCCGTTTGCCTGTTGCTGAGCATAAAGCATTCGATTCTTCCGAACTTGCTTGCATGTTCATTGATTCGGAAACCGATGAAGTGGTTGAATCGTTTCCGATTGATTTTCGTCGTGTAGCTACAGCCACAGCTGCTGACCCTGTCCTTGCTACTGTTTTGCGTTTTGTTGCTACGCAATGGCCTTTGTCAAAGTCTCGGATCGAGGATCCGTTGGTTCGCCGATTTTTTGCTCACAAGGAGAGACTTTTTGTTCGACGTGGTGTTTTGCTGTTGCGTTCTGATAATGATCAGTCCAGAGTCGTGGTCCCACGTTCGTTACAGTCCTCTGTTTTACGGCTTCTTCACCAAGGACATTGGGGTATAGTGCGAACGAAACAACTTGCTCGTCAGCACTGTACTTGGTTCGGAATCGATGCTGCGATTACGAATATGTGTTCTTCTTGCATGGCGTGTGCCGAACAACAATCCGCACCGCAGCGGAAAGTCTTTGCATGGCCAAAAGCCACTTCCCCTTGGAAACGCTTGCACATTGATTTTGCTGGTCCGTTCTGGAATGCTCGATGGTTGGTTCTCGTAGATGCCTTCAGTTCTTTTCCTTTTGTTGTCCGGATGTCTTCCACGACGTCCTCCGCCACCATCCAAACGTTGTCTGCTATCTTTTGCATTGAAGGTCTTCCGCAGACTATTGTTTCCGACAATGGCCCACAATTCATGTCCGCAGAATTTCAGTCATTCTGCCAGGCCAATGGTATTCAACATCTGACATCCACGCCGTTTTCGCCTCAGTCAAACGGTGCCGCTGAACGATTGGTCCGGACTTTCAAGTCACAGATGTTGAAGTTGAAAGAGTCGCATTCTCGGCAGGACGCGTTGTTGCTCTTTTTGTCTTCGTATCACTCTCAGCCCCGAGATGGTCGCTCGCCGGTTCCAGTGCGGCGGCGGACTCCTGCTTTTGCTCCAGGCGACGTTGTATTCTTTCGCAACTATCGGGGTTCACGGCGTTGGCTCGCAGGGCGCATAATTCGCTGCCTCGGCCGCGCGATGTATTTGGTTTTGGGGGCCTCTGGTGAGGTGCGTCGGCATCTCAATCAGCTGCGTCTCTGTCGTCGCACGGGTTCTGCCGCTCCCCGTCTGCTTTCAGCGACGGTGCCGTCCGGTCAGCGCCCTGGGGACCCATCTACTGGCTCGCCTCATCCCCAGGTGTTACCGACGATGCCTTCCATTTTGCCCCATGGCGACGCGCCGCCGCCGCCTCTGCCGCCGCCGCCGCCTGTTCTCCCGCCGGCGCCGCCCGCATTCGACGCTTCGCTGCAGCCGCCAGGCGCCTCCCTGGGTCACGCGCCGCCGATCGCTTCCCGTGACCAGCTGTCCTCCGCCATGGATCTCTTGCCCGCTCCGGACCACATGACGTCATCTCGTGTCGGGTACCCCGACGCCATGGAGGTCGACCCTTCGGCTCCTCCTGTCTCTTTACGGGCGCATACACCGCATGTTGACGTGCACCCTGGACTAGGTTTTCAGGCGTTTCCTAGCTCCCCTCGGACCGAATGGCCGGGTGCGGGTGGCACAGCCTCGCCTGTTGTTAGGCTCCCCACCTCATCGCATACGTCGACATGGGGTCCTCCCCACGGCGAGCGGAAGCCTTATCTCAGGAGCGTTCGCCGATTTGCGGGGGAGGAATGTGGTGTCACAGCCAGACACCACACTTGCTAGGTGGTAGCTTAAATCGGCCGCGGTCCTTTAGTACCTGTCGGACCCGCGTGTCGCCACTGTGTGATCGCAGACCGAGCGCCACCACAAGGCAGGTCTCGAGATACGGAACAGCACTCGCCCAGTTGTACGGACGACATTGCTAGCGACAATACGGACGAAGCCTTCCTCTCATTTGCCGAGAGACAGAATAGCCTTCTGCTAAGTCCATGGCTACGACCTAGCAATGCGCCATTAGCCTTACATAGTTTGAGAGTTATCGTATAAATGTCTCAAGAAGAACGTTGTAAACCAACAAAGAATAAAGTTAAGTATATTCCGAAGCTACGTATTGTCTTTATACACTTCTGGAAATGGAAAAAAGAACACATTGACACCGGTGTGTCAGACCCACCATACTTGCTCCGGACACTGCGAGAGGGCTGTACAAGCAATGATCACACGCACGGCACAGCGGACACACCAGGAACCGCGGTGTTGGCCGTCGAATGGCGCTAGCCGCGCAGCATTTGTGCACCGCCGCCGTCAGTGTCAGCCAGTTTGCCGTGGCATACGGAGCTCCATCGCAGTCTTTAACACTGGTAGCATGCCGCGACTGCGTGGACGTGAACCGTATGTGCAGTTGACGGACTTTGAGCGAGGGCTTATACTGGGCATGCGGGAGGCCGGGTGGACGTACCGCCGAATTGCTCAACACGTGGGGCGTGAGGTCTCCACAGTACATCGATGTTGTCGCCAGTGGTCGGCGGAAGGTGCACGTGCCCGTCGACCTGGGACCAGACCGCAGTGACGCACGGATGCACGACAAGACCGTAGGCTCCTACGCAGTGCCATAGGGGACCGCACCGCCACTTCCCAGCAAATTAGGGACACTGTTGCTCCTGGGGTATCGGCGAGGACCATTCGCAACCGTCTCCATGAAGCTGGGCTACGGTCCCGCACACCGTTAGACCGTCTTCCGCTCACGCCCCCAACATCGTGCAGCCCACCTCCAGTGGTGTCGCGACAGGCGTGAATGGAGGGACGAATGGAGACGTGTCGTCTTCAGCGATGAGAGTCGCTTCTACCTTGGTGCCAATGATGGTCGTATGCGTGTTTGGCGCCGTGCAGGTGAGCGCCACAATCAGGACTGCATACGACCGAGGCACACAGGGCCAACACCCGGCATCATGGTGTGGGGAGCGATCTCCTACACTGGCCGTACACCACTGGTGATCGTCGAGGGGACACTGAATAGTGCACGGTACATCCAAACCGTCACCGAACCCATCGTTCTACCATTCCTAGACCGGCAAGGGAACTTGCTGTTCCAACAGGACAATGCACGTCCGCATGTATCCCGTGCCACCCAACGTGCTCTAGAAGGTGTAAGTCAACTACCCTGGCCAGCAAGATCTCCGGATCTGTCCCCCATTGAGCATGTTTGGGACTGGATGAAGCGTCGTCTCACGAGGTCTGCACGTCCAGCACGAACGCTGGTCCAACTGAGGCGCCAGGTGGAAATGGCATGGCAAGCCGTTCCACAGGACTACATCCAGCATCTCTACGATCGTCTCCATGGGAGAATAGCAGCCTGCATTGCTGCGAAAGGTGGATATACACTGTACTAGTGCCGACATTGTGCATGCTCTGTTGCCTGTGTCTATGTGCCTGTGGTTCTGTCAGTGTGATCATGTGATGTATCTGACCCCAGGAATGTGTCAATAAAGTTTCCCCTTCCTGGGACAATGAATTCACGGTGTTCTTATTTACGCGTGCCTTTCGGCTCCCTTCTCCGTGTGGCGTAGCTAGCTTGTTACGCCACAACAAAAAATGTTCGACTGCTGCCCTGGCCAGCACATTCTCCAGATCTCTCACCAACTGAAAACGTTTGGTCAATGGTGGCCGAGCAACTGGCTAGTCACAATACGCCAGTCACTACTCTTGATGAACTGTGGTATCGTCTTGAAGCTGCATGGGCAACTGTACCTGTATACGCCATCCAAGCTCTGTTTGACTCAATGCCCAGACGTATCAAGGCCATTATTACGGCCAGAGGCGGTTGTTCTGGGTACTGATTTCTCAGTATCTGTGCACCCAAATTGCGTGGAAATGTAATCACATGTCACTTCTAGTATAATATATTTGTCCAATGAATACCTGTTTATCATCCGTTTTTCTTCTTGGTGTAGCAATTTTAATAGCCTGTAGTGAATTTCATCTATGGTAACGTTATTTCAAAGAGTATATTCTAGTCAACATTGTCAAAAGCTTTCTCTGAATCTACCAACGGTATAAGCATAGTTTTACGTTTCTTCAACCTATCTTCTAGGATACACCATATGTATAGTATTGTCTCGTACATTCTTACATATCTCCCGAACCCAGATCGATCTACCTCGAGGTCAGCTGCTCCCAGTTTTCCCATTCTTCTGTAAATAATTCGTGTCAGTATTTTGCAAGAATGACTTATTCAGCTGACTGTGCAGTAATATTCTCACCTGCCAGCTCTAGCATTCTTTGGCATTGGATTTATTACATTCTTCTTGAAGCCTGAGAATATCTCGCAGATTTCATGTATGTTACACACCATTTGGAATAGTTTCGTCTTGGCTGGCTCGCAAAGGATCTAAATAACTCTCAGGGAATGTCGTCTAAGGCAGTCTGTAGATAATGAATATTCTAGTATATCATTTTCGGGGTGCACGGATTATGCTATTGTTGAATGAGTTACCCAAACGAAATTTTTATGTATACTTAGTGTGACGTGAAAGACAGCCACAGCTTGAACGCGATTTCGTATTACTGAGCTATTTGGTTCGAAATGCAACAGTCCTTCCATACGAAAGTAATATATCCATTATTGACGCACCATTGACACGATTTGGGTTTTCATACAGATCTGACACGAATGTCTGTTATTGAAGTAAAAGAGAAGCATTTTCTGAGCACAGTGCAAACTAGCTGACAACTGTTTGTTAATCATTTTTTCTGGAACTATTCTACCAGTATTCTAGTTATTGCGTCAGATATGAAGTGTGACAACTTTTAGTAGCCAGAGGAAAGCATTTAACTAGGATTACAGACTGCAGACTTTTTCCTCTTTTGCTTTGCGTTTGGGCTTCTATCGACAATACTTTTGCCTTATACGTACGGAAATGCATTTATCAGTTTTATTTCTTCTGAAATGTTGAAATACCCTGCTTGAGACACATTCAGAGGATGACTGCCATATATCTTTACTCGATATTGTTTCATTTTTCTGTCACCATTTAGTGATTATTTTACGCTATTTGGCTTGTGTGCCTGGAAGGAGAACTTTGCTTTTTTCCAGCTGAGAATGTACGCTCCTGGTGTGATCTCGAGTTCCTCTTTGTTATCTGAAGGCTGGCAGTGAGACTCATTAGGAGGAGTGAGCACCTGAGAGCGTTAGCTAGTTTTCACATAAGCTGGGCTGTGTCCTATTCCGTACTTTTGTTGGCAAAGCTGGCACCTGTCCTTGCTCAGAACATAAACTGAAGAACCAAAGAAACTGGCACATCTGCCTAACATCATGTAGGGGCCCCCGCGAGCAAGCAGAAGTGCAGCAACACGATGTGGCATGGACTCGACTAATCTCTGGAACAGTGATGGAGGGAATTGACACCATGAATCCTGTGGAGCTGTCCATAAATCCGTAAGGGTATGAGGAGGTGGAGATCTCTTCTGAACAGCACGTTGCAAGGCATCCCAGATATACTCGATAATGTTCATGTTTGGGGAGTTAGGTGGCCAGCGGAAATATTTAAGCTCAGAAGAGTGTTCCTGGAGCCATTCTGTAGCAATTCTGGACCTGTGGGGTGTCATGTTGTCCTGATGGAATTTCCCAAGTCCGTTGGAATGCACAGTGGACGTGAATAGATACAGCTGATCAGACAAAATACTTACGTATGTGTAACCTGTCAGAGTCGTATCTAGACGTATCAGGGGTCCCATATCATTCCAACTGCACATGCCCCACACCATTACAGAGCCTCCACCAGCTTGAACAGTCCCCTGCTGACAAGCAGGAACGCGGATTCATGACGTTGTCTCCATACCCGTACATGTTCATCTCCTCGAAACAATTTGAAACCAGACTCGTCCGACCAGGCAGCAGGTTTCCAGTCATCAACAGTTCAATGTCGGTGTTGAGGAGCCCAGCCGAGGTGTAAAGCTTTGTATCGTGCAGTCATGTACAGGAGTGGGGCTTCAGTTCCGAAAGCGCATATCGATCATGTTTCCTTGAATGGTTCGCACGCTGATACGTGTTGATGGCCCAGCATTGAAATCTGCAGGAATTTGAGGTGTGGTTGCTCTTCTGTCACGTTGAACGATTCTCTTAAGTCATCGTTGGTCCTGTTCTTGCAGGAATTTTTTCAGGCCTTAGCGATGTCGGAGATTTAATGTTTTATTGGATTCCTGATATTCACAGTACACTCGTGGAATGGTCGTACGGGAAAATCCTCACTATATCGCTGCCACGGAGATGCTGTGTCCCAGCGCTTGTGCGCCGACTGTCACACCACGTTCAAACTCACTTAAACCTTGACAGCCTGCCAGTCTACACCACTGGCCATTAAAATTGCTATACCAAGAAGATGACGTGGTACAGACGCGAAATTTAACCGACAGGAAGAAGATGCTGTGATACGCAAATGATGAGCTTTTCAGAGTATTCACTAAAGGTTGCGCCGGTGGCGACACCTACAACGTGCTGACATGAGGAAAGTTTCCAACCGATTTCTCATACATAGACAGTAGTTGACGGGCGTTGCCTGGTGGAAAGTTGTTGTGATGCCTCGTGTAAGGAGGAGAAATGCGTACCATCACGTTTCCGACTTCGATAAAGGTCGGATTGTAGCCTATCGCGGTTGCAGTTTATCGTATCGCGACATGACTGCTCGCGTTGGTCGAGATCCAATGACTGTTAGCAGAATATGGAATCGATGGGTTCAGGAGGGTAATACGGAACGCCGTGCTGGATCCCAACGGCCTCGTATGGTGTACGGCCTGCGATGGTGTACTCAACGACGAACCTGGGTGCACGAATGACAAAACGTCATTATTTCGGATGAATCAAGATTCTATTTACAGCATCATGACGGTCGCATCCGTGTTTGGCGACATCGCGCTGAACGCAGATTGGAAGCGTGTATTCGTCATCGCCATACTGGAGTATCATCCGGTGTGATGGTATGGGGTGCCATTGGTTACACGTCTCGGTAACCTCTTGTTCGCATTGACGGCACTTTGAACAGTGGACGTTACATTTCAGATGTGTTACGACCAGTGACTCTACCCTTCATTCGATCCCTGCAAAACACTACATTTCAGCAGGATAATGCACGACCGCATGTTGCAGGGCGTGTACGGGCCTTTCTGGATACAGAAAATGTTCGACTGCTGTCCTGGCCGGCACATTGTCCAGATCTCTCACTAATTGAAAACATCTGGTCAATGGTGGCCAAGCAATTGGCTCGTCACAATACGCCAGTCACTACTCTTGATGAACTGTGGTACCGTGTTGAAGCTGCATAGGCAGCTGTACCTGTACACGCCATCCAAGCTCTGTTTGACTCAATGCCCAGGCGTATCGAGGCTGTTATTATGGCCAGAGGTGGTTGTTCTGGTTACTGATTTCTCAGTATCTATGCACCCAAATTGCGTGAAAATGTAATTACATCGCAGTTCTAGTGTAATACATTTGTCCAATGAATACCCGTTTATCATCTGCATTTCTTCTTGGTGTAGCAATTTTAATGGCAGGTAATGTAACATCAGTAACAGATCTAAAAATTGAGCTAGATACTTGTTGTTTTATATAATCGTCGCCGAGAGCCTGCCATTGTAGCAGCAGTAACCGGTCTCACAACTGTGCCGGACACTTGTTATCGTATATAGGCGTTGCCGACTGCAGCGTTGTATTCTGTATGTTTACGTATCTCTGTATTTGAATACGCATGCGTATACCACTTTCTTTGGCACTACATTGTAGGACGCTGAGTCACGACTGCCGTCCCCGGAGTATAACTGAATATGACATTTTTGCCTTTCCTGTACGAATGTCAGTGGATGGGATACTATGGCACCACCCAAGCAGTGTGGAAGAAACGCTTGTTTTCGTTCCAAATGCTGGAGTACCCAATCAAATGAGTAGCCCTCGCTAGCATGTTTTGTGTGAAAAGGCTCATCGATTGAGGAGACACTACTCGTAGTCGGTATCAGCTCCTGTTAGTAAATACGACCAGCATGGGAAGTTCCTGCTGAATTCGCCTTTTTTTTTTTTTTGTAAAGTAAGCGATTTTCTCGTTCACGAGGTTGGTTTTAGATGACCCATGGATTATCACCGATGGAGAGTGAAATGGGATGGCAAGGCAACAGTAGCTTTGTTTAAGTAACTTCTTTATTCTGGCCCTCGGCTTTAGTACATTAAGAACAGCTTGTTGGAGGCGTCCAGTTGCCTTCACGTGGAGGCGTTGCTGACCGTGCAAAGAGTGGGGCCGAGCGTGGCGTCACTCGAATGCTGACATCAGCGACGTCCCTGTGGCAGTGCAACTGACAATACTCTGGGGACGGCTGTGACCTCCCTACAGCGAGCAGGCGGCTCTCTGGTCTGGCGGAGGCTCTCTCGTACCTCAGGGCAGGCTGTCCTGTCCCAAGGTCGAACGGTGAACCCCATACTACAATCCAGGATGTCGTTTCAGGTGTCACGGACTCATGGTATAGACTATGATACTGAGACAAGAATACATTGGTACGCAGATGGCGAGTACTTATACACTCCAGACAATGTTCGTTTATGCCTTAAGGCATATACCATAAACACTTCTATGGTGGCAAGTGAGGAAAGACTTTCATTCTTCCGCTAGCATGTTGGAACATCGCCTGTTGCTGCACCGCGCCCGGCTAGCTCGGCCTGTGCTTTGCAATGCCTGTCGACTGTGTTCTGCTTCACAATGCACTGCACAATTCACTGCATACAGCTGCCTCTCAGCCCTAGTATACTTTTTGACCAAATATGTTCGGTATGCTACACTGGCAACGGCTTTCAGTTGTCCACTCCATGATGAGCCTTTTTTTTTCTTTTTTCGTAAGGTGAGCAGTTGATTTGAACAAACGTTTGGGCGATTCATCTCCTGAGTGCCGTCTCGTGCTGACTGGATTCCACTAGCTGATTCTGGAGAAGTGTAAGTATTGCAATGGCGGTAGCACAATCTCAATCCTGAGTAGCTCACCACTTGCTTACGTTGCCATACAACTTGTGATGCTTAACTGGTTACAATCTGTGGCCTCATTTGTCTCATTAATTTTGAAGTCGTGAGCTGCCCAGATGAGGACATATTGTTGTATTGACTCCACACAGCCTCACCTAACCACAGTTACCGTCGTTCTGCAATCCCATTTGATTCTTCAGAGAACTTTGCTTCTGTCAATTTTATGTGAATTATGTAAAGCATTAAGAGCAAATAAGTATCTGTTCTCTTACTTTTGTCTTATATTTCAATATCCCTTACTGCCCTACAACTTTTCTGTAGTTAGGAGACTCTCAGATAAGAAATGTAACTTGTTGTTTTCCTTTGCTGCTACTCACACTGTGGCAGTGTTTTTGTTGTGCACAGTGGTCACACTCAGCGATCAGTTACTTAAAACATCACAGAAGGGGATAAGCATTGCACTCGCACACTCTTCGTGATAATACACACATCAAAGAAAGTTTTGCGTCACCTCGGTTCCGAGAGTTCCGGAACCTGTACAGAAAATTGGAATAGAGATCAACACAAACATCATATCCGCCCTTTTTATCGCTCATGAAAACCACACACTGCATGTTGTACCACCATACAGCGAGACCTTCAGAGGTGGTGATCCAGACTGCTGTACATACCGATACTTCTGATACCCAGTAGCACGTCCTCTTGCATTGATGCATGCCTGTATTCGTCGTGGCATACTATCCACAAGTTCATCAAGGCACTGTTGGTCCAGATTGTCCCACTCCTCAACGGCGCTTCGGTGTAGATCCCTCAGAGTAGTTGGTGGGTCACGTCGTTAATAAAAAGCCCTTTTAAATCTATCCTAGGCATGTTCGACATGCTGACGACTCTAGTCGAGTGATGTCGTTATCTTGAAGGAAGTCATTCAGAATACGTGCAAGATGGGTGCGCGAATTTTCGTCCAATATGCTGCCGATATGGTTGCAGTATCGGTCGGAGGATGGCATTCACGTATCGTACAGCCGTTACGGCGCCTTCCATGACCACCAGCGGCGTACGTCGGCCCCACACAATGCCACCGCAAAATATCACGGAACTTTCACCTTGCTGCATGCGCTGGACAGTGTGTCTACCGCGTTGCTTCCAAACGCGTCTCCGACGATTGTCTGGTTGAAGGCATATGCGACACTCATCGATGTAGAGAACGTGATGCCAATCCTGAGCTCTCCATTCGGCATGTTGTTGGGACCATCTGTACCGCATTGCATGGTGTCGTGGTTGCAAAGATGGACCTCGCCATGGACGTCGGGAGTGAAGTTGCGCACGATGCTGCATATTGCACACAGTTTGACTCGTAACACGACGTCCTGTGGCTGCACGAAAAGCATTATTCAACATGGTGGCGTTGCTGTCAGGGTTCATCCGAGCCATAATCCGTAGGTAGCGGTCATCAAATGCAGTAGCCCTTGGGCGAACTGAGCGACGCTTGTCATGGACAGTTCCTGTCTCTCTGTATCTCTTCTATGTCCGAAAAACATCGTTTTGGTTCACCCCGAGAGGCCTGGATATTTCCCTTTTTTGGAGCCCTTCCTGGCACAAATTAACAATGCGTACGCGATCGAACCGCGGTATTGACCATCTGGGCATTGTTGAACTACAGACAACATGAGCCATGTACCTCCTTCCTGGTGGGATGACTGGGACTGATCGGCTGTCGGACCCCCATCGTTTAATAGGCGCTGCTCATGCATGGTTGTTTACATCTTTGGGCGTGTTTAGTGACATCTGTGAACAGTCAAAGGGACTGGTGCAGCATCCACAGTCAACGTATATCTTCAGGAGTTCTGGGACCAGGGTGATGCAAAACTTTTTTTGATGTGGATAGATTCGCCTATGATACAGACGGAGTTGTTTCGATTTCCCCTTGGACTATAAACTGGCTTTGTGTTATATTATGACATTGTGGCTAACGACCTTACAGTAAAAAAGAAACCACAACTTTCGCAGTACACTATAATTTTCAGACCGGGTTGAATCTAATCATAATTGAAAATACACTCCTGGAAATTGAAATAAGAACACCGTGAATTCATTGTCCCAGGAAGGGGAAACTTTATTGACACATTCCTGGGGTCAGATACATCACATGATCACACTGACAGAACCACAGGCACATAGACACAGGCAACAGAGCATGCACAATGTCGGCACTAGTACAGTGTATATCCACCTTTCGCAGCAATGCAGGCTGCTATTCTCCCATGGAGACGATCGTAGAGATGCTGGATGTAGTCCTGTGGAACGGCTTGCCATGCCATTTCCACCTGGACCAGCGTTCGTGCTGGACATGCAGACCGCGTGAGACGACGCTTCATCCAGTCCCAAACATGCTCAATGGGGGACAGATCCGGAGATCTTGCTGGCCAGGGTAGTTGACTTACACCTTCTAGAGCACGTTGGGTGGCACGGGATACATGCGGACGTGCATTGTCCTGTTGGAACAGCAAGTTCCCTTGCCGGTCTAGGAATGGTAGAACGATGGGTTCGATGACGGTTTGGATGTACCGTGCACTATTCAGTGTCCCCTCGACGATCACCAGTGGTGTACGGCCAGTGTAGGAGATCGCTCCCCACACCATGATGCCGGGTGTTGGCCCTGTGTGCCTCGGTCGTATGCAGTCCTGATTGTGGCGCTCACCTGCACGGCGCCAAACACGCTTACGACCATCATTGGCACCAAGGCAGAAGCGACTCTCATCGCTGAAGACGACACGTCTCCATTCGTCCCTCCATTCACGCCTGTCGCGACACCACTGGAGGCAGGCTGCACGATGTTGGGGCGTGAGCGGAAGATGGCCTAACGGTGTGCGGGACCGTAGCCCAGCTTCATGGAGACGGTTGCGAATGGTCCTCGCCGATACCCCAGGAGCAACAGTGTCCCTAATTTGCTGGGAAGTGGCGGTGCGGTCCCCTACGGCACTGCGTAGGATCCTACGGTCTTGGCGTGCATCCGTGCGTCGCTGCGGTCCGGTCCCAGGTCGACGGGCACGTGCACCTTCCGCCGACCACTGGCGACAACATCGATGTACTGTGGAGACCTCACGTCCCACGTGTTGAGCAATTCGGCGGTACGTCCACCCGGCCTCCCGCATGCCCACTATACGCCCTCGCTCAAAGTTCGTCAACTGCACATACGGTTCACGTCCACGCTGTCGCGGCATGCTACCAGTGTTAAAGACTGCGATGGAGCTCCGTATGCCACGGCAAACTGGCTGACACGGACGGCGGCGGTGCACAAATGCTGCGCAGCTAGCGCCATTCGACGGCCAACACCGCGGTTCCTGGTGTGTCCGCTGTGCCGTGTGTGTGATCATTGCTTGTACAGCCCTCTCGCAGTGTCCGGAGCAAGTATGGTGGGTCTGACACACCGGTGTCAATGTGTTCTTTTTTCCATTTCCAGGAGTGTATATCTTTTTACTGTAGCTTTTCTACGTCTGAAGCTCCTGTTTTTCAGTGTCTTCGTCATTGAGAAGAGTGAAAGATTTCTGTTACACTCGCACGGAACCTAACTAGCAGTGAACCACATTTACACCATACCTCTGAAGTTAGATCATGGCCTGCAGGTTCGTATTCTTTTCCCAATCAACCGTGCGTCTTCCACCTTAGCTGAACGTCATCAGATTCTTCGAAGTAGAACTAACCTTACCGTGTGGATACAAATTTTAAAATTTGGAAAGACGCTGAAAACTACAGACCGTATCTTTTATGATCTAGCGGGTTAACAAAAAGTAGCTGTATTTTTCACATTTTAGATGAATCTGTAAAAATGGCACGATGCACAATGAGCGACTAAAGACAAAGCAAGTTAAAGCATTACCACAAATACATTTGGCCCTTTTCTCTACGTGCTTGTGCGACCAGGCCATCGGCAAAATCATTTTGCTTTTTCGTGAAATTAGAGAAATTAATGCTCTCAGAGGAATGAGGGCAAGCTTTCATCGTTAATAATAAATAGATAATACCAAGTGATGTAAAAATTGGAACATATTAGGTATAATTGTGCAGGACTGTATGCAGCAACGTAGGTTGCTAAATATACGGTGAGTTGATGTGTGTAACGAGGACGCAACGCTCATCAATATGACGGGAACTCCACATTCGATAAACCAATTTATGACTGCCAGAGGGGAGCCATTTGTTACATTGGGCAGACAGTGCGACAGAATGTAAAATTGCGCCAATAATAACCATCAGATAATAAGAGAGTAAAATGAGACATTCCCAAAAATCAGAGTATGACGTGAAAACCGACTTTTCAACAAACTGTTATATATGGAATTCGTTGTGCCCGTGACCCATAATGCATTCATTCCTGTCACATATATCACGGAGATTTGATGAAAGAATGGAAGACGGAATTACCATTTTTTAAATGGAAAAGTCAAAAGCCTGTTGTTGAATCGACCGTTAAGATGGGAATTATGACCAACGGAAGATATAAAACTACAGCCGTGTATCGTTTACGTTTGAGGGGGCGTGAACATTATTGTCCGTACTCCCTCAAGCGCTATTTGGCAGACGCAGATCAAAGCAATGTCCGTAGGATTGATGCTTAGGTTCTCGAATTAAGATTCACATAGACGGTTTGCAAAAAAATTGACTAGACCACTCGTTTTGACTATGTTTCGGTTGTTTATTAGTTTATATTGACTGACTTGTGTGAAACTGAGAGGTTCTCACTATTACGAGGCCTTCGAATATCCTCAACTTGAATGTGAGTTCCTTTTTGGATCATCAGTCTTCTGACCGCGTTCATTCCACGGACCACAAATTCCTCTCCCATGCCAACCTGTTCACCTCCGAATACCACTTGCAACGTACGTCCTCAATTATTTGCTGTATATCCTCTAATCTCTGTCTCCTGCCGCAGTTTTTACCTTCTACAGCTCCCTCTAGTAAAACCATAGTTACTCCTTGATGTCTTAATACACGTTCTATCATCCTGTCCCTTCTTCTGGTGGGTGTTTTCGGTATGTTCCTTTCCTCGCCGGCTTAGCAGAAAACCTCCTTATTCCTTACCTTATCATGTCACTTAATCTTCTGTAGCAAACCATTTCAAACTCTTCGATTCTCTTCTCTTCCGCTTTTCTCACAGTCCATTGTTCACTACGGCACACTGCTTCGTTCCAACTGTATATTCTCAGAATTTTTTTCTGAAATTAAGATCTATGCTTGGTACTAGCAAGCTTCTTTTAGCCGTTAAAGCCATCTTTGCCTGCTCTATTTTGCGTTTTATGTCCTCTTTGCGTCGTGCGTCATGGCTTATTTTGCTTCCAAAGTAACGGAATTCCTTCACTTCGTCTACTCCGTTGCCTCGATTTTGGTACCACGTTTGCTGCTACTCTCATTTCTACTACTTTTAGTTACTTTCGTCTTTCTTCGGTTTACCATTTTCTGTGCTCAGTAGACTGTTCATTCCGTTCAGTATTGAGCCGCGTCGGTTCCTATCGATAGTGTGTTGTTACGTGTTACTAAGCCTGGTCTCGAGTTCGAGTTATGTGCCTTTGACAGATGAACCGTGCTCGTAAACAGCGGTCTTGATCTGGCAATCACGAGAAAAGGTAGCGACTATCAACTAGAGCCCCTCACTGCTCCTGGCGGACAAGCTAAGCGGGCACCTTCAGAGAATGGCGTGGCTGAGCCCATGTGGTCGGCACTGGCAGCTGCGTAACTATGTGCACAGTAGGCAACACAGGCAGTTCTATAGGGGCCAAGCAATCGCTGGGTCGCTGGAGGCGGCCAGAAGAAAACTGGTCTACCAGTGGAGACTCTGGAAAGCCCTAGTTCAGCCGAATCGGAAAGCACGTTTCAGAACTTTGCCTGTCGCAGTGGTGTCGCAAAGATGACTTTAAAATACAACACAATCTGTTCAGCGCTGTTTTCCAAACATTGTTCATATTAATGTCGTGGTTTATATTTACTTGGTGGTTAATACGTGTCGATAGGCTTGAAAGCACTGCACTACTTTCGTGTTAAATGGCTTCCATCCGTTACTCTTTTCTTTGCGGGTTGGAATTAAATGTTTTTTTCTTGTGGTTGAAATTGGGTAAATAACTTGATAGAGATGGTCTGACTTTGCTTAGGCAGCGCGTTTGGCCCTAAGTTTTGGTTATGTGATTTTGGGTAGCTGGCCGGAGTGCCGAGCGGTTCTAGGCGCTTTAGTCTGGAACCGCGCGATCGCTACGGTCGCAGGTTCGAATCCTGCCTCGAGCATGGATGTGTGTGATGTCCTTAGTTAGGTTTAAGTAGTTCTAAGTTCTAGGCGACTGATGACCTTAGATGTTAAGTCCCATAGTGCTCAGAGCCATTTGAACCATTTTGATTTTAGGTAACTGGTCTTATTTGACGCTCTGATATGCTTAAATTTATTTGATTAGTCTCCCCTCATTTACACTGTCCTTGGAAGTTTCAAGCTAGCTTTGTTACGCTTGTGTCAAGTGTACCAACAATCCCCGTTTAACTATTCGAGAGTTTACAGCCACAACTATACAGCTATTAGTGTTTAAACCTGTTCTTACTTTTTTGATGTGTGTGGTATATAAACTGTTTAAGGAATTACCGAGAGATATGACCACTGTTTCAATTTATTCCGGCTTTTATTTGTGCGATTTAAATTATTCTAGCCCTTGTCATTGTTGCTAGGCTATTCAAGAGTTAACAGCTATTGTCGTAACATACAAGTACTGTTGTTTTAACTTATTTATTTTATTCGTGCTGTTTAAGTTATTTGTTTGTACCTTGCACGATGATTCTAGAAAAATTCAGGCTAGAGGTAATGGAAGCTGTAATTTTGGCTAATTTAAAATAAAAATTCACGTTTTGCGCAGGTTACCGTATGTTTTAAGTGTGTTTCTATTTCATGTTTTAGAAATCTCAGTCACTGTGCTAATTAGCCAGTTCCTGTAGTACGGCAGGTCCAGATTTGTGAAATGATGCTGCGTATGAGATACGTTCACATTTTAATCAATATAAAAGTTAATTTATTGAGCAATTTATGACATTTAATTGTATCATCATTTATTGTAGTGCTGGAAAACATAAATAAAATATTCTTTAGTTCTGTGAATGACGTTTAGAGAATTTTTCTTTTCTTCTGTAAGTGATGTTAATTTGATGGCCCGGTCCTATCATTCCCCAAGCACCTTGCGCTTTATCCTGTTATACTTTCCCGCTTTAACTCAAAGTCACAATGGCATCAGTGAATCTTATCACTGATACTCTTTGACCCTGAATTTTGAACCACGTCTCGAAAATATCTTCTATTTCTGTCCTTGCTTCTCTCTTGTACAAATTCAACAGTAGGGAGAAAGGCTTCATCCGTAACTTACGTACTTTTAAATCCAAGTGCTTCGATGCTGGAGTTCCATTTTTTTGTTTCTTCGTAGTTCTTACACGTATTGTATATCACCTGTCTTTCCCTATAGCGTGCACTTGTTCTTTCTGAAATTTTAAACATCCTACATCATTTTACATTACCGGACGATTATTCTAGGTCAACAAATCCTATGAAGGTGTATTTGATTGTTATTAAGTCTTGCTTCTTCATTAAGTGCAACTTCAGGATTACTTCTCTGTTGCCTTTACTTTCCTCAAAGCCAAATGATCATAATATAATAGATGCGCATTTTTCTTTTCTGTGTCTTATCCTTTTCATTACTTTGATAGACATGTTATCAAAGCGGATTTATTATAGTTTTCGCACTTTTCTGTCCTTACTATCTTCACGATTGTGTGGATGATATCCTTCCCAAAAACTTATGGTCTGTCTCCAGTCTCATATATTCTACACAACAACTTGAATACTCATTTGTTTGCCACATCCAACAGATATTCCGAAGAAACGTTATTCTTTTCATCTAAAGAGGGCACTTACAAGCTACACCCTCCATTTCTCACTGCATGTATTCCAATCTCTTACCCCACAATTTTTACCCACTACTGCTCCCTCAAGAGCCAATGGTGTTATTTCGTGATGTCTTAGCAGATATCTTATCTATCTGTCCCTTCTTCTCGTCTTTGTTTTCCAGATATTCCTTTCCACGCCGATTGTGTGGAGAATCTCCTCATTCATCACCTTAACAGTCCATCTTATTTTCAAAATTCTTCCGTAGCTCCACATCTCAAAGGCTTCGATTCTCTTCTGTTCTGATTTTCCCACAGTGACTGTTTCACTACCATACAATGCAGTGCTCCAAACGTACATTCTCAGGAATTCCTTCTTCAAATTGAGGTCTATATTTGATACCAGTAGACTTCTCTTGGCAAGGAATACCCTTTATGATTGTGCTAGTATGCTTTTGATGTCCTCCTTGCTCCATCCGTCATGGTTTATTTTGCTGCCTAGGTACCGGAATTGCTAAACTTCATCTACTTCGTGATCACCAATTCTGATAATAAGTTTCTCGCTCTTCTCATTTCTGCTGCTTTTCATGACTTCTCTCCTTCTACGACTGACACTCACTCCACATTCTGTACTCGTTAGGCTACTCATTCCATTCAACACATCCTTAATTCATTTTCACTCTCACTGAGGATAGCGATGTCATCAGCGAATGTTGTCACTGATACCCTTTCGCCTTGAATTTTAATGCTGCTCCTGAACCTTCTTGTTATTTTCGTTATTGCTTCTCCACTGTATACACTGAACATTAGGGCTGAAAGCCTACACCCCTGCCTTACATTCTTTTTATTCCGAACTCCATTTTTAATCCGAGCGCTTGGTTATTACCCGTCTTTCCATATACCTCACCCGTATTTCTCTCGGAATTTTCGAACATCTTGCACCACTTTACATTGTTGAACGCTTCTTCCAGGTCGACACCTCCTACGAATGTATCTTATTTTTCTTCACTGTTGCTTTCATTATAAACCGCTAAGTCATAACTGTCACTCTGAGTTGATCTTCTTCACACAGATCCTCAGTTACCTTTTCCATTTTTCTGCATATTACTCTTGTCAGCAACGTGGATACGTAAGCCGTTAAGCTGATCATGCGATAAATTTCATTTTAGATTTCTTCACATTTTTTATGCAGACTTTTAGCTTTAGGTTCCCTGTATACGCTATTTATTTCATTCCTAAATGACCTGTATTTCTGCATTCCTGAATTTCTCTGAACATTTTTGTACTTCCTTCTTTTGTCGGTCAACTGAAAAATTTGTTCTGTTATCTATGGTTTCCTTTCGCAGTTACCTTCCTTGTACATCGGTTTTTCTTATATGGATATGGTGTCTGTCCTTTCGGACATGTCCGAAAGAACAGACACCATTGATGATCTTCAGCCGTCTAGAACGAAATTAGAATTATATTAATACCCTCAACAGCTAACGGGCGTTGATATACATCAACGGGGACAGGTGAAAATGTGTGCCCCGACCGGGACTCGAACCCGGCATCTCCTGCTTACATGGCAGACGCTCTATCCATCTGAGCCACCGAGAGCACAGAGGATAGCGCGACTGCAGGGACTATCTCGCGCATGCCTCCCGCGAGACCCGCATTCTCACCTTGTATGTCCACACACTACATTCGTAGTGTCCCACCCGAACACACTCATTACTCGTGGAAGACACTCTTACCAAGTGCCACTACAGTTCGGGGAATATGTGTGCATCCGCACAGAACAAAAGATCATTGCCGGTGTTGCCAGAACTACACTCCTGGAAATTGAAATAAGAACACCGTGAATTCATTGTCCCAGGAAGGGGAAACTTTATTGACACATTCCTGGGGTCAGATACATCACATGATCACACTGACAGAACCACAGGCACATAGACACAGGCAACAGAGCATGCACAATGTCGGCACTAGTACAGTGTATATCCACCTTTCGCAGCAATGCAGGCTGCTATTCTCCCATGGAGACGATCGTAGAGATGCTGGATGTAGTCCTGTGGAACGGCTTGCCATGCCATTTCCACCTGGCGCCTCAGTTGGACCAGCGTTCGTGCTGGACGTGCAGACCGCGTGAGACGACGCTTCATCCAGTCCCAAACATGCTCAATGGGGGACAGATCCGGAGATCTTGCTGGCCAGGGTAGTTGACTTACACCTTCTAGAGCACGTTGGGTGGCACGGGATACATGCGGACGTGCATTGTCCTGTTGGAACAGCAAGTTCCCTTGCCGGTCTAGGAATGGTAGAACGATGGGTTCGATGACGGTTTGGAAGTACCGTGCACTATTCAGTGTCCCCTCGACGATCACCAGTGGTGTACGGCCAGTGTAGGAGATCGCTCCCCACACCATGATGCCGGGTGTTGGCCCTGTGTGCCTCGGTCGTATGCAGTCCTGATTGTGGCGCTCACCTGCACGGCGCCAAACACGCATACGACCACCATTGGCACCAAGGCAGAAGCGACTCTCATCGCTGAAGACGACACGTCTCCATTCGTCCCTCCATTCACGCCTGTCGCGACACCACTGGAGGCGGGCTGCACGATGTTGGGGCGTGAGCGGAAGATGGCCTAACGGTGTGCGGGACCGTAGCCCAGCTTCATGGAGACGGTTGCGAATGGTCCTCGCCGATACCCCAGGAGCAACAGTGTCCCTAATTTGCTGGGAAGTGGCGGTGCGGTCCCCTACGGCACTGCGTAGGATCCTACGGTCTTGGCGTGCATCCGTGCGTCGCTGCGGTTCGGTCCCAGGTCGACGGGCACGTGCACCTTCCGCCGACCACTGGCGACAACATCGATGTACTGTGGAGACCTCACGCCCCACGTGTTGAGCAATTCGGCGGTACGTCCACCCGGCCTCCCGCATGCCCACTATACGCCCTCGCTCAAAGTTCGTCAACTGCACATACGGTTCACGTCCACGCAGTCGCGGCATGCTACCAGTGTTAAAGACTGCGATGGAGCTCCGTATGCCACGGCAAACTGGCTGACACTGACGGCGGCGGTGCACAAATGCTGCGCAGCTAGCGCCATTCGACGGCCAACACCGCGGTTCCTGGTGTGTCCGCTGTGCCGTGCGTGTGATCATTGCTTGTACAGCCCTCTCGCAGTGTCCGGAGCAAGTATGGTGGGTCTGACACACCGGTGTCAATGTGTTCTTTTTTCCATTTCCAGGAGTGTATAAATGACCATGTGGATAACATCTGAAGTTCACTGAGGCTTTTTGCGGATGATGCTGTAGTATATCGAGAGGTTGCAACAATGGAAAATTGTACTGAAATGCAGGAGGATCTGCAACGAATTGACTCATGGTGCAGGGAATGGCAATTGAATCTCAATGTAGACAAGTGTAATGTGCTGCGAATACATAGGAAGAAAGATCCTTTATCATTTAGCTACAATATAGCAGGTCAGCAACTGGAAGCAGTTAATTCCATAAATTATCTGGAAGTAGGCATTAGGAGTGATTTAAAATGGAATGACCATATCAAATTAATCGTCGGTAAAGCAGATGCCAGACTGAGATTTATTGGAAGAATCCTAAGGAAATGCAGTCCGAAAACAAAGGAAGTAGGTTAGAGTACACTTGCTCGCCCACTGCTTGAGTACTATTCACTGGTGTGGGATCCGTACCAGATAGGGTTGATAAAAGAGATAGAGAAGATCCAACGGAGAGCAGTGGGCTTCGCTACAGGATCATTTAGTAATTGCGCAAGCGTTACGGAGATGATAGATAAACTCCAGTGGAAGACTCTGCAAGAGAGACGCTCACTAGCTCGGTACGGGCGTTTGTTGAAGTTTCGAGAAAATACCTTCACCGAGGAGTCAAGCAGTATATTGCTCCCTCCTACGTATATCTCGCGAAGGCACCACGAGGATAAAATCAGAGAGATTAGAGCCCACACAGAGGCATACCGACAATCTTTCTTTCCACGAACAATACGAGACTGGAATGGAAGGGAGAACCGATAGAGATACTCAAGGTACCCTCCGCCACACACCGTCAGGTGGCTTGCGTAGTATGGATGTAGATGTAGATGTAGATACAAGTCTCCTAAGACTTTTGCACTGATGAGAAGCAACGATGAAATGAAACTTGCATATCTTGTAACTGATGAGATGAAGAGCATGAACAGCTAAGTAGAAAAATATTTCTTACGAATGGTGCAGCCTTTTGATGAAGGTTGTTTTCCGATGAAGCTTAATCTGACATCAACTTGTATTTCGTGACTATTTTATTCACACGTTGAACATAAAAGCCCGGGATGTTAATAAACACAATTTATTTTACTTTTCACTAAAGCATTAGTGTCTTACAGAACACTGCTAATTGCAAGGTAAGTTTGAATTTGCAGTCAGTGAACGAGGTGCTGTGGGTAGATTTCGTTCTTTTCGCTGCGGAAAAAAGATGTTTGCTCAGGAATGTAGGTCCAACATCGACATAATCGTTGCTGCAAACTTCTGAAGTCATGGAAATTCATGTAGGGGAAATTTTTGTACGAGTCTATAAGATTTATTTTATTATGAAATTTACCCGCAACTGCCTGTCACTCAACAGGTCCATAGATTATAATTGTAGCTAGGCGTCCTGCACTGACGTCTTGTAAATTGGTGTGCCAGACCATCGCGTTGAAGTTCCTTACCCGGCCACAGTGCTCCTTATCATCGATTTGAAAATACATACTCTCACTTTAAGCTCTGCGCCATTAAGTACATACGCTTGCGTGTCCAGGCTGCGGAGAACTTAATAGACTGTCGTTCCTCTGAAGACAGCGAACAGTTATCACTTCCTATGCGTCGCATAAAGTCATCCGACCGTCCCATTTTACCACAAGAGCTCACTACTCATTCGGCGAATGAGGGTGAGTGTTCGTATTCACCTTGCCGGCTAATGAACAGGTATGGTTTAGGAGATCCGTAGCACATGTGTAGAAGTGAATCCTTACAGCGGCAGATCCCAGTGGGAGGGGGTGGAGAGAAGCGTTTATATTTTTGCGTATACCAATTTCCAAGTTGTAAAATAAATATCAGAAAATAAACTAGCGTGAGTAACAAGTCTCTAAAATGCAAGTATTTGTTAAAATTACGTGCTGTACTTAACATAGGACAAATTTAAGTTGCTTTCGTGAGGTCATGTCCACAGGCACAGGGTTGCAGTCTGACTGGTAATATTCCAGCCATATAAAAGCGCACATTCAGATGCTAACCCCGTCTGTTGTCAACAACAAATTCGTCAGAGTTTCTCTATCCACAAGTAAAGTCGGCACACAAGGGGAACTTGGTTAAGTAAAGACAGGAAAGGAAAGACCCTGTACCAAGAAAACAAAATAAATTTTGACTACCTAAAGTTAGGCAAAAAGGACTGACAGAAACACCATCCGCCTCATTTACCCACGCAGACAGTGGCAGTCTGCAGATTTACATTAAAATCATAGTGCTTAACGAACTATCGATAATGGTGACTGAACATTTTCATTTCATTTTGTGTAAGTTATAACTATGCCAATGTTGAAAGAGATTGTTGATATAATAATTCTTAAACTAATTTTAGGATCTATGCTTTTCAAATGCTGAATTTCTCGGATTTGCAAGCAAAGGCGGTACACTAGTCACCAACATGAATAAATACTGATACGGTAAAATACTCTATAAATTTTGTACCAATTAAACAATTTCTTACTATTAGACTAATATGATTTGTATATGTTAATGTTCTTTGACAATTTTTTATTATTGCAAGGAAACCTTTTATGTATCTTGTTGTTACTGAAATCATGCACTTCTGTGACACGTTTAAAGTGGGTAAGACAAACTATATTCAGAGTGAGGTGAGAGAAAGGGAGGCAGGAGACAGAGAGAGATAGATAGAGAGAGAGACCTGTGACCCCCCTCCACCACTCTCGCACACGAGAACAGAACCCTGGATCCGCACATGGCACACGGATCAGATGGGCTTCGTTTAAAGAATGTTAAAAACATTGATATAAGATGCAAGCATGGGAGATGTTCTTCAACACTGGGGACAGGAACTTTGATACTGTTCCTCTGCAGTACTTGTCCGGCGACTTAATCACAGTGCCATCATTCTGGTCTGAAATCAGGAAGTCCATTAACAGAACTCGTTGTCATATTCCGAATAAGAACAAAACGTCTTGCGTCAAGAATCTCATGAAACCGATCTTATAGCCTGCAAAATAGAGATATTCCGATGGGAACTCTCTTTGAAGGCACACTACGTCAACAGTTTGCATCTAGAAGAAAATTAGCGCAGGAGGACGTTGTAGAGATTTATCTGGGATGTCAAATTCATCGATTTGAAAAATAATATATTTCCTTCTTATAACAACTTTTGTTGCCCTTAACTGCTAGTTTGATTTCCGTTGCGACGATTGCAATTTCGACTTTGTTGGCATTTTCACATTTCTGCATTACGTCACCTTTCTGGAGGTGCTGATATGTGTACGTCGTGGAAATCTCTATGACGCAAAAGTCATTTTGCGTCTCCTTCACTCACGCAGTGAAAAATTTTATTGCCCCACAACATTTACTTACTGGGTAAGCAGTGAGAAAGGGGCGAGTAGTGTCAGGCTAAAGTGTTCAGTTTGTCTCTGACTCGGTAGAATATTCAGAGGGGGAAAAAAGAAAAAAAAAACTTTTTAGTTTTCGTAACTGATGCAAAAACTGTATTATAAAGAGGAATATTGTAAAATATGTAGTTCAAAACCGTCAATATCTGTACATACGTAAGTATAGAAGATAAGGTATTCAAAGAGATAGGGGGACTTTGCCCAGCCATCCCGAAAGCTTTCCTTCGCAGGCAAGCAAGCCAGCGGCGAGTCAGCAGTAGACAAAGAGAATAATGTGGAATTTTTGGAGACGGATGTGGTGCTCGTATCATGTGATGGGCAGTGGAACGTTTTCAGTATTTTCTTAAAACTGTGTATGGATGTAAGGACAACGCTTAAAAGTATAAGGTACTCTAATAAAATCATCGGTGGTGAATTTATATCGACGGTGTGTAAAAGAATGTTCTCGATGGTGCGTAATTCAGTATTTGAGAGACAGAGACATGTCGGGAAATGTAAGTGGGCTTGTGCATAATTGAGGCTCTACAGGTTTAACACGATGAATGGTTAATGTCACTGTGTGTCAAGCATAGGCCAATGAATGTTGAAAAATTAATTCGGCCTCATTATCGAGGCATTTAACCTAATCCAACAAGCTTCCGATTTTGGCCCACAAAAGCACCAAGGCTGTTATCCCAACGTCTGCCAATGTTACGGAGAGAGTAGCATTCAAGGTGGATATTTAAAATGGCTGTTAGATCATGACTGAAATGTTGGTGATTTAAAAAGAACCACAAATATTATTGCACAAACTAGACTCTTCCTTGTTGTTCAATTCTTTCGTTTATTCGTTGAAGTTTCTGTGCATTTTCAATGTGTGCCAGCGTAAGTAGTAGAATTTCAGCGTTGCACTAATAATTAACCAATACGACAGAATTGTCAAATGTTTACTGGGCATTGGCCAAAGGTACTCACAGATGAACGTAACCTTAATTACATGAGATGCTCGTTATCAACATCAGATTCAAAAACTGTAAACTGATAATGACGGCTTCCATCTAAAGTGAAATTATGTGCTATGATTAACGATGAAAAATAAGTTTTATTTTAAGAGTTACTGCTATTCATGGTTCATGTTGAGGACTGTGTTCATTCTTTAAAATGCGATGTTGAAAGACAAAGTAACTGCACTGAACAAGAAGTTTAAAGTAACAAGCTAAACATTATAAGCTCCCACATGGCATTGTGAAAAGGAAAAAATTGTGAATAATAACATTTTAGTTATATTCCACTTTTGGGTTTAGTATTTTCTGCTGCACTATATTCACATTTGGTGTTTTGTATCAAAGAAGTTTTCTGAAGAAAATAATTACAAAAATGGAAACTGTACTCGAGTTTTTTTAACAATATATTTTAGAAAAACCTGGGACAGTGAATGAAGGGAAAAGATCATTTGCTGAAGTAAAAAGCCACGATTAATGTTTAGAATTTGTAGTGCCAAGGTTTCTCTTTGTTTTGGTGCGTATGCTGTAGGCCAGAAGAACGACACGCTGACTGAAGAAGCAGAGCACTATTGAGAGCAAAAGATGATAGCTGAACCCTGTTCACCTTGGGCTGGAGTGTCGCAAAGAGGAGAACTCAGGTGGTAACGAGGCCGAAGGTTCAGCCCGTATGAAGCCGTTAAAATTAAAAGTAAATTAAGAAAATTTAATTCAAGGCATGAGTTGTGATAGTATCTATTTCAGACGGTCGTAACTAAGTCCGACTTGTAGCTCCATCCGTGAAAGACAGATCACGACCGTAGCGGAGCAGCTGCAGAATCGTGCTTGGCTGGTCTAGGCAAGGTCCTCATGGAGATGGTTTGATGGTGTTTTCCTCCAACTTACTATGAAGTGTCAAGTGTGTAACAGTGTCGTGGAGATGTCTGCGGTGAGTGCTTGTGCAGTGTAGTGAGGTATGAGGATGACGACAGCTGATATTGAGTCGATGATGGACAAAAGGTAATGGAAGTACTTTCGTGGGGAGACGGGTCAAATAATTGGAGAGGAAGATATATTTTGAACCAATGTGATGTGTAGAGACGAGTACAGAAAGAAATATTGTTTTCAAAAATTAATTCTAAGCAATTGATGATGTAAAGAAGAATGTTACTGTGGGCGATTTTTGCGTCATTGGTACGGGGTTTAAGTTCGGCCTCAACGCCCCGGAACGGCGTTACGGCACCTCACGGGGAATTTTTTTTTAACTCACGACACCGGAGATTTAGAATAATGTACGTTTACTAAGTTGCAACGTAATTATAATTTGCCGCTGCGCCGGCACCAGTAAACATTACAATGGGTGACCAATGCACTGCGATGGGCAGGGACGTGGGGCGAGATACTTACAGTTGAAGCGTTGTGACTTGCGGCAGTTGAAAACCTGATGCTGCAGTCACGAAAACTACTGACTTGTGCCGACACGTATCAAGAAGCACTAGGCAGCAAGGGACGAACTGACACTGGTACGGGAACAGATGGTAACACCTGTTCTTTTATCTTTCCGGTTTTATTGTTTCGATTATAAGAAATTGTGTTTTAAAAACCTGTATTTCAGAACAATATTTTGTAAATAATGATTTCTCATTGTGAGTTTTATCACAAGTTTTCAGAAATCTAAATCTGCGATTATTGTAGCCGACATTGGGGGGGTGGGGGGGGGGTGGGGGGTGGCACGTTGGACGATGTGGTGTGTGGGGATGAAGCAGGGATTGCATGGTTGAAGAAGTGCGTCCCGCCACGGCACCTGATGTTATAGAAATTATATTCTGGTCAGCTGAGCCATCTTGTCGGCTGAAATTATTTAAAAGACTATGGAGGTAGATCAGGAAGAAGAGAGGTGGAGGAACAGATGGGAGAAGGAGCTCAGTTAATTTGAAGAAGACTATTTACGGAAAAAAGAAGAAAACAGAAGAAACAGAGAATTGTTTAATGGTGTGGAATAACTTCGTCAAGTTGATCGAGGTAACTAACCGTTTGGGCGATTATTGAAGACTATTGGGATGAAGAAGTGAGAGAAGTGTCTAACGGCTAATGAAGTTATACGTTTTGATATTAGAAGGTGAAGGGGAAAGGTGTACGTGGATTGTACAAAATGAACGAAGTGTCTCTCTGACAGCGACTACTGCTCGAATTATCGTAAGCAAAGAACTACTTAAAAATATTTCATTATTTGTGGGGATATAGTACGTGATTTGTATAAAGTGAAGTCTTCAATAATTGTGTACCCCGCCAGTGAAATACACATAATGGTGCTGGTATTTATTTTTCTCATTAGCGGTTGTGTTTCTTACAAAATACCTCGTTAAATCCAATCCTGGATCCTCTAACGTATTCTTTGAGATTTTTCGTGTACATCGAGCTAGCGTTTGGAATGGAATCTACGTTTATCAGCAATATTTTATTACATGTGATCTGGAGAGGATGCTATTTTCAAAAGAGTCTCAGAACAGCGGCGATAGAACAGTCCGCCAGATTCCACACAGCATCTGATTACGGCTTAAGGAGACTAAACATCTATGTACCCCATATGTCTGCACCTAGAATAAATTCTGTCTGAAACAGTGAGAAATGTTTGTGTAGCGTATGTTTGGTGCGGGACGTGGGTACTAGCGAGGTATGAGATGTAGGCAACTTCCTAAAAACCACATTCAGACGGATCAAGACACAGGTCCTTGTCGTAAACCCATTCGGCGGATTCTAACCGGGGCCAGTATGTCTGCCTGTCGCAGATGCAGTCGCTTTAACGCTCACCGCTATACGAACTGGCAGCATCCTACTAACGCCAACTGTCTTTAGCCAGAGGTAGAAAAAGCCTCTCAAAAATATGCCTCTGACAGCGTATATGAAACAATATGAAAACTATATTTACGACAACTCCGGACGTCCCGATCATCACTAAATCAGTTTATACCAATGAAGTAATTGAACTTTGAAACATTCATATGCAGTAGGAAACTAAATAATAAAAATAAATTAAACTTACAGTGCAAAACTTTGTAAATAGATTTATATTCATGGTAGCCAGTCTCAGTTTGACAAAGACACAGACACTGTAATTTCTCTCGCAGTCTAGTACCTCAACTTCTGTACATGTGAAACTCAATTCTGATCAACCCCAACACTACTCCCACCGCCCACCAACACCCCTATCCCCAGAGTGCCCTTGTTGACGCTCAAACAGCCTGTCGGCACCAGCGTCCCAATAATTCGTGCAACTGCGTGGGGCGTCGGACAATGGTGATCCGGATAGATAGCCGCTTACCGCTGCGCTACTTTTACGACATTTCTTTTCCATTCACCATGCAAAAGTAGTATACCCAACTTCTCCTCGCTGGTGTACACATCTGCACGCAACGAATGTTGAAGCAGTGCAGACAAGTAAATAGGCAAATCTGTTGACATTCCGACACGTCGTAGCACGAGAGCTCTGCTTGGAGGTGTTTGCACTGCTAATGCAGATTGCGGCTACGGTTCTCTCAAATTCTTGGACAGTACTCGAATTTTCCTGTGACAGGTTTCAATGTCAACATTAACAAACGCTATCACTGTAATTTGTTTTCTCAAGAGCTATCGAACGCAATTATAAGAAGTATACGGTAAAAAAACACACACTTCTTCCGATTTCTCCGTTGATACCAGGCTAAAGAGATTAACCAAATAAAAATAAAAAAGAATAAAAATACATATCCCCCGACGCTCAGACTTTTTCCGAAAACCGCGTTTCGATATGTGTAAACGTTCACGAAATAAAAGGGCTGTTGCGTCTTAGTAACTCACCTCATATATAAAAAAATTGTCTAATGGTTTCAATGGCTCGCTATTGTAGTAGAAACTGGCTGCCTCAAAGCAAACAAAACCGCACATTGTTACAGCAGAGTACTGTCTTTCACGCAGTCGGTGTTAACAGAAAACCTCTAAATTGTTGTTTAAAAAAATATGTATACACTCTATGTCCGTCTGAGTAGTCCATTCTGACGTTTATTAGCGTAACATGTAAATATTTGCAATAAATCGGTCAAATACTCTCTGCTGAAAATGCTTCCCTTCTATATACTACATATATAACTATATTCTAGCATATTCTAAAAAAAACTATACAGCCTATTTCCGTCCGTTCATTAGAGCATCTGTAAAATTGTAAATAAACCTGACTGAAACTTTTCGAGATGTTTCTTAGTGAAGTTTACCCTTTATACACCACGTGTAAATTTATATATTACATATTAAAAACATATTTCCTGTATCCGTCTTACGTTCATTATAGGACCGTGTAAAAATTTGAAGTTAATCGATGAAGTATTTTCAGAGATTTTTGGTAACAATAATTCTCTTTTATATATTACATATTTATTTGTATGTTACATAAATTTTAGAAATAGCTTATAAAACACCCATGGATTCGAAAGTCATCGACCGATTACTTTTCGAGTTCTGCGAGCACATACATACGCAAACTGAATTTTTATGCATAAAGATTATTACCCTAAATGCAAACCCTGATTAGTAAATAACATTTACTCACACAAACTTCATATGAACGTATATGATTACAATTATTGTTGCATATTAATGATTTGTTGTCTGGCTTGAGCGCATTAACGTGCGCTCATACTCTTGTTGTTTGTATGGAAACTGTACGACAATGCAGAATAAGAGAAATTTCTGTATCAGTGTGTGCTGTTATCGATTAAACTGACGTGAGCAAAGAGATAAAGACATTTTATGTTAGTGTAAATAAGATCTAAGAAGAGTATAACCCAGTCAAGTTTAGTAAAAGAAACAGTGGAGCAACTTCAACATCAGGCATAGTAAAAAGTACATTGATACAGATGCAGTGAAGTTAGTGTCAAGACAGTACAGAGACAGAACAGTGCTTTCTGTTTTATTTGATAAAACGGTAGTCACCTACAAGTAAAACTATTTTTTTTTCAGACGCAGCACTGAACATATACTAAGGTGCTCTGACAGTCATTACCTAGCTAAACGACATAGTTGTTAAATACTAGGCTTCCTGTCTTGCCATCCAGGTTTCCGTAAATGGAGGCAAATGTTTGAAAAGACGCTGGCAGTTGTTATTGCCCTATCTGAGCTAATGCTCCGTCTGTAATAGCCTCGTCGTCAATGCATTATTAAAACCTGGCATTCGTTTCTTCCTTTGCTTGATGTAATATCGTTTTAAATTAGATACGGTAAATATTGTGGACAAAAGAACAGCCTCCTTCTCGTTTTGTTGTGCTGTAATGTCGAGAGGCTGTTGGTGATTTCAGTAACACACACGAGAAGCTCTGTACAGTATTATCTTGACGAGAACATGCACATATTAATCATAGGACAAACCTGTGATTACACTCAGTGATAACGCGCGGAACAGTGAAGGAATTACCTCCTAATCTATTATACCTCTACATAGTTGAAATAGCTCGTTACCTCGATGCACATCAGTAGCAACCGGCTATTCTGCCACGTACCCAACGTTCGCCTAGAGGGCTCGACAACCCACAGACACTGTAGCATCACGGGGTTACACATGCACAAAGCGTTGCCCGAAGCGCCACCAGAGGTTCTCCGTGCCAGGGACCTATTTCCTCTGGCGTGTCGCCTGTGCGGAACTGGATCGGCACGAAGTCCTCCTCGCCACGGTTATACAAGGAGGTGCATGTCAACACGTCGGCAGTTGGCTCGACCGAAACCCTGGGCCAATTAATGCGCCGGCTCTTAGCAGCCTATTGGTCAGAGCCCAGTCAGAAACCACCGTAGAGGGTCTTACAACTTCCCAGCCATATCCCGAGGCGTACTTGTCGGCCAACTACGCCGAACGCACAGCCTATGCCGTTAGGAATTATCAGTGGCGTTTTCTTCACGCCACACTACGTTTATTCACTGTGTGTTCCAGGCATATGGCTGTTAGAGTCTGAGAAGTTGTATTACTTTTATAGAGAACAGTTTTTCTTTGTTCTTAAATTTCTCTACTGTGGTAGTAATAAACCCTTGTTTGTTTACCTGTGTCTTCCTATTGCTTATACGGCATCTTCCCTTTGGTGATATAGCAGTGGCGAAGAGGTATTTAGACCGAGGTAGTCACGAGTGTGTTTTTGCGTTCATTGTTCTCTTAGGCCACATGAAATTCGATTTCTTTTTCCTGTTTCTCCATGGACGGACAGCCAGTCACCGAACCCCCTGACTTGACGCAACAAATTTTGCTCTTCCTGCGGGACATACAGCAGGTCAGTCGAGAGTTGGTCGCCATGATACCGAGCGTCCACCGATGGCTACCAAAAACCCTCTCTGGAGTACCCCACGGCTGAAGGCTTTCGTGGCGCACAACCACCCTCTCCCGAGTTGGGCATGAAAGTCGAATCTTGGGCGACTTACGTGGCGCCCCTTGAGCAGCGTTTTCTGGCATGCGGTTCCTCAGGTGAAGCCTGTTGTAGGACCTTTCTCCTCGTCTATTTTGAACGAGAGGTTTATTGCCTTCTTCTACAGTTGAACCCATGCCCTATCATATGAGAAAGTAACATTTTGCTTGCAAGAATATTTTGACTAGCAGTTCGACGTCGCTACAGCACGACACAAATTTCTCAGTTGCCATAAACAGCCGGCCGGAGTGGCCGAGTGGCTCTATGCGCTACAGTCTGGAACAGCGCGACCGCTACGGTCGCAGGTTCGAATCTGCCTCGGGCATGGATGTGTGTGATGTCCTTAGGTTAGTTAGGTTTAAGTAGCTCTAAGTTCTAGGGGACTGATGACCTCAGAAGTTAAATCCCATTGTGCTCAGAGCCATTTGAACCATTTTTGCCATAAACAATAGGGTCAGTCCTACTGGGAATGGATCGCAACGCACCAGAGTCTTCCCTGGGAATACCAATTTTGGTGTTCCAGCGAAGCATGCAAACACTCTTACACTGCCTACAATGGGCGTCACCTAAGAAACCATACATATCTTGACGGTTCTTTCCAATAGTCAGTGGGCAACACTCATCGTGCTGGTCGACAAACCAGATGGCCCAGATGGCTCCCTCCCCGGGTATGTGGCAGTTTGAAGAAAACGATTAACCTACAATACATTTTGTGTGCTTACCCTACCCCAAAGATGAACAAGATTCTTACTGGACTGACTGGAGGCAAAATATTCGCGAAGATTGATGTCAAGGATGCATATCTACAACTCCCGCTGAATCACGCCTTGCGCGAATTGCTGGTAATCAACACGCCTCTCCGTCTCTTTCGCTACAACCCCCTCCCCTTTGGTATTGTGGACGCCAAGCGATACTGCAACGATATTGAGAACACTTCATGCGGAAAGTCTGGGAAGCTACCTATGACATCATCGTTGCGAGACGGCCCGCACAAGACCTAGACGCTCTTTTCTCCGTCCTCCACGCTGGAAACATTGGCTGTAGGACTGCCACTTTCCGTTCCTCAAGCGGAATATCTGGGACATATCCTCAGCACCTCAGGAATTCGGCCAACGCTCCAATATGTGCAGGCTATGTATGATTTACTGCCAATGACGAATGTCAGTCTTTGTTGGGCCACCTGAATTACTGTCGTAAGTTCATTCCCCATGCTGCAACTACCGCTATTCTGCTACACCCTGCTTCAGCCTGCCTGTATGATGGCATACGATTCGTCACTTCCTGTGCTCATCGCAGGCCGGTGTGGCCGAGCGGTTCTAGGCGCTTCAGTCTGGAACTACGCGCCTCTACGGTCGCAGGTTCGAATCCTGCCTAGGGCATGGATGTGTGTGATGTCCTTAGGTTAGTTAGGTTTAAGTAGTTCTAAGTTCTAGGGGGCTGACGACCTCAGATATTAAGTCCCATAGTGCTCAGAGCCATTTGAACCGTTTGAACCTCTGGTCATCGCGGTGGACGCATCCAGTTATGGTGTAGAAGCTGTCCTCTCGCATGTAGTCGACTGGCTGGAGCTACTACTCGCTTTTGTCTCGAAGATATACACGTCATCTCAATGCAGCTATTGGAAAATAGGAGATTGAAACCATGTCCCACGTCTTTGCTTTTAAAAACATTCCACGGTTAGGCCTACGGTCGTCATTTTACCCAACTGAGCGACCATAAACCACTTTTACCACTATTTCGTACAATTGCCAACATTCCCACAAAATCGTCTCGCTGTCTTCAACGGTGGGCTCAGTTTCTCGCCAGATACTCCTATGAAATTCAGTACCATTCTGCGACTCACTTTGCCAACACCGATCTACTTTTGCTATTGCCGGTGGGTCAGGACTCCACCTTTGTTTGCGATCCAGACGTCTGTGGCCATTTAAATAGTGAACATAAAACAGCTCTCGCATCGCTCCCTATCGACACTAAGCTCGTGGCCCAGCTCACCATGTCTCTTCACAAACTTCTCCTTCTGGTCCAGCAGGGATGGCATCGGACCTCCGGCGTCTAGTCAACCCAGACATTCAAAGTTATTGGCATCTCCGGCATGAATTCTCTGACCTCGGTGTGTCTAGTTGCTTCAGAGCGAAAATGGCTGGACTCGGGTAGTCATCCCTTTGTCTCTTCAATGCCAAGTGATACACCTTGTTTACCATTGTCATTAGGGGATCATACTGACAGAAAGCCTGGCGCGACAGCATGTTTGTTGGGTAGACAGTGACATTGCTGTCTTGGTGGCAACCTCCACAACTTGTGAAAACAAACAAGCAGCCCCACCGAATCGCTGTTTACCATGGCCGGAGATATCGACACAGTAGTCCCGCCTCCACTTGGATTTCGAGGGACTTTTTCTGTCATTTGTGGTTAATTGAAGATTTGGTTTTTTATACATCTCCCAGATGTCTTCTACGCCATATCAGCATTTGATTCAAGCCTTGACCTGCATCTTCGCGATTGGAGGTCTGCCAGGAACAATAGTCACGGACAATGGGCCTCAGTTTACGTCCGCCGATTTCACGTCTTTCTACGCATCCAATGGAATTGCTCTTTTCCAAACAGCGTTTTCCGTCCGGCTTTCGCTAGTCTGGAAGTGTGGTTCATTCAAAGGACTAGCTATCAAATCTTCACAGTCACCACTCTCTGGACGATGCACTCTCCGAATTTTTGGCCTCCTATAGTTCGACACCGCAGAATGCGACCAGTCCAGCGTAACTACCTCATGGATGGCCACAGCGATCACTTCTCTCCCTTCTCCACCCACGGCAGCCGAAGGAGCCACCATCACGGGGTCGTTCACCTCGCTTTTCCATCCACGGTGGCGTTTGATACCTGACGTTCTCCCGACAAGTTCGCCATTGTATTATGGCGGCAGTGACACAACTGTCGGGACTGGCGATGATCTAAGTGCAACTCCTGGATGGTTCAAGCTGTCACAAACGTATGAAACAAGTCCGCCGCAAGAAACCACTGTTGGTAGCCGATACGGAGTCAGGGCCTTTCCTTGTTCCAGGTTCATCTGCCCCACAGCGGGACGCCGTTACCGAGGCTCCACCTCTGTTGGCCTCTTCGACTTCTTTTGTGAAACATGGTCGGCAGTGCCCGCCCTTGGTCCAACACCAATGGACGTTGAATGGAGTGCTCGGGAACCACGCCCGCTACAGGGCCCTGCTGACGTCATGGAAATTGACCCTGACGGCAAAATCAGTTACCGTCTCTTTCATCCTCGTGCGGGAGAGGGATACCATGGACCCGACGTTCGCCTAGGGAGATCGGCAACCCTCAGACACTGTAGCATCACGGGGTTGCAAATGCACAAGATGTTGCCTCTCCGGATTGCGTCGATCACAACAGGGACGACAGATGGCAGAACTAGATCGATCAATGGTCCTCCGTGCCAGGGACCTTTTATATCTGCCGTGTCACATGTGTGTAACTGGATCAGCATGAACTCCTCCGCACCCCGGCAGCATATGAGGATGCAAGCCAAAGCGTCGGCAGTTCACTTCACCGGAGCTCAGGGTCAACTCATGCGCCGCCTCGTAGCAGCACATCGCTCAACTGCAGTCGGAAGCTACCGAAACGGGACGTACGACTTCCCAGTGATATCTCGAGACGTACGTGTCGGCTAGCTGCGTCGAACGCCCATCCCCCGTCGTTAAGGATTATCAGTGGCGTAGTCTTCACGTCCAATTATGTTCACTCACTGTATGTTTCAGGCATATGACTGTTAGTGTCTGAGAAGTTATATTGTTTTTATTGAGAATAGTTTTTCCTTTGTTATTAAATCTCTCTACGGTGGTCGTAATGAACCCTCGTTTTTGTTTAGCTGTGTCACCCCGTGGGAGATCTAACATATTCATTTTATATTCACAGAACAGGAGGGCAGCTGCTGGGGTGTCGCTTGTTTCAACGGTTTCCCTCGTGTGTGTGGTAAATGCATTTGAGGGCATTCAGTGTTAAACACAGTATCTCGAAAACTAACAAACAAATCTTTGTAAAGAAGAACTGCATCATTAGCTCTAAAACATATGCAGTCGGTACCTATGCGATAGTAGGCGTTATCTAGTGTATTACAAAAGACCGTGTGTAAAAACGGGATTTTTCCGGGCTCATAATTCGGTTTCTGTTAGTGATATGACGGTACATTCAGGTACTTTGTCTAGCTCTTTGGATAAGGACGATTTCTATACCTACAGGAGGTTCTTCTTACTGCAACTATCCTACAGCACAGGGTCAGAGTTTTAATACAACATACTTCTTCCAGCTTAGGCAAATAGAGGCAATCACATGATTCTTTTTACATTAGATGTAGTTTACGGTCCGCCTCAAGGGGCTTACGGAGTCAACTTATAGTTCATGAGCGGCTTCTGAGAAAACCCGAAAAACCTGCTTTTTGGGTACCAAAACCGAACCATGAATTCCAAGACGGCTGTGCACAGCAATAGCTAAAATTTTTACTATGTTTTCCTAATATGCCGATCACAAACAACCTTGGTAATTTTCTTGATATCTTCATCCGTTCCCGAGAAACAGAGTGTCAAAAGTACACTACTTTTACATGTAAAATACGCACGTATGATTTGGTATGAGGAGAAAATGTAGTTTATAAAGCACGGAGAAATATGCCATAAAGTATCTTCGTTATCATCATAGGGATTTCGGGAACCCCAGTTTCTTGTAGTATTAGAGCACATGTAAAATTTTTGTGCATATAAAATCCATTATGAGGTGTAAAACCGAGGTGTTTGCGCTATTTCAATCTCAAATAAGTAAACTATCAAAATTTTACTGATCCATAAAGCTCTTTTCATAAGAGTTATACCTCCTGCTGCTACGGGGAAAAGAAGGGAACCAGCAGAAAAATTCTCATATAGGAGCATAAAAAAGGGGAACATACTCCTGTTCATTAAAAGGTTATTACTAAAAAGTGGGGTACCAGCTGCCTCTTTCTACCTTCCTCAGAACCTTCAGAAGTTTTCCCAAATATTCTGTCATGCGAACATGTTCGTGCTTTTTGGTGCTGAGATAGGGACACAGCGGCAGTAGGAAAGAGACAAAAAATAATAATCCTGAAAGCTAATAGACAGTGGTCGTGGCATAGAAAGAACGAAGGAGACAACGACAATGTGAGAGAAAGAGAGGGACACAGAGGCAGTGGTGCACAGTTGACAGTGGAAATACAATGCCAGGAAAATGAGTGAAGAAGACAGAGACAGAGGGAGAGGATTAAAGATAAGGAGCTCTTAAAAATGGGTGAGAGCCAGTGATAATGAGAAACTGCATTTATGACAATGATATCGAGGAAGAGAGAGGTAGTGAGAAGAGACAGCAACAGTGGAAAGGAATGAATTATGAAGTGTCAATAAGAAAGAGTATTAGGGGGACAGTGACAGTGAGAAGAGGCATTATTAATAGGACAGACCGAACGAGACTGCGGCTATGAGACAGGTGACACTGACAGAGAGACACGAAGAGGTAATGGCGATAAGTTGGGCTGAATAAGTGAGTGAGATTGTGCAAGTGGGAAGCGACTTACAGCGATGGACTAGTGGGCGTGAGCGAGTTACAGTTAGGAGTGCTTGTGAGTGCATGCGTGTGAGATTGCTGCATGATAAAAAAAGAGTGCAAAATTTTTGGGAAAATTCCTAAACGTGCTGAGGAAGGTAGACTGAGGCAGCTGCGCCCTACTTTCCAGGCAGTCTTTTAATAAACAGGAGCCTATTCGCCTTTTTTGTGTTTGACAGGAGCATTTTTTCTGGCTTTATACATATCTTGTAAGTCGCTGTGTGATAGTGCTTGACCAACACATAAGCCGTCGAAACGTTGCGCGGTAGAATGGAGTCACTTACTGGTCTATAAAGCACAAATACATGAAAATCATGCCAGGGAAACTCATATAACAGAGGACACAGCGGATACTCTGTACAGAGCGCTGCAAGTCAAACCACGGGCATTACCAAGTATAATGACGCGGGGAATGCTATTGCATCGCTGTGGGGCCTTCAGCGCTACCACAGAAGACGTCTTGCGACTTGATTTACAAATAAGTTAAAGAGATGCCAGAAGCACTAGGGTCATGAAGTTCAGCATGATTTCAGACTGTGCAATAGACGTACGCATGAACAGTCCATTCCTTTAAGAACGTGAGTACATATTTGAAAGTACGAGTAGCTTGAAAAGCTAGGTAATTAAGAAAGAAAATAAAATAATAAAATTAGCTTAGGCTGAGAAAATAAAGCTTACTGAGAAATGAGTCAATATGTGTGCTCTCTCTGCATATAAGGACATGAAGAAAGGAGCGCTAGCGTGGACGCTGAACTTACGCTGATGCGTCAAAAATTTTGACCACGGCCCCACCACCAGACTGAGTGCCGCTTGGTGCAGTTACGGCGATTTGACGCACTAAGGAAGTGAAATAAGTAAATAAACGAGGAAGAGACGAATGAGACCACACTGTAGTGACGGTACGAGCCTCAAATGGGGAAATCCATAGACATAAGTTCTCTGACAAGGGGCTGTTGGAGTTGGCCGGCGACTGGGAGATAGCATCTCGATAACGGTGAAGCTAGGCGTCTTCGCGTGCTGCGGTCTTGAGCGTCAGTGCAAAGTGGTTGAAGGACATTGAAACAACAAAGGGGTGACAACGTGTTGGACAATCGCACCTCATCACACAACGTGGAGGTCAGAAGGTTGCCGTATGAAGGATAGGCAGCGATCTGCGGCAGATCTGACGAACGGCAGTGTACACAGTGTGCAAGCAGAGGTGTTTTGCAGCACACCGTCCAGCGCACACTGTTAGGCATGGTGTTCCGAAGCAGACGAGCCCTAGGGAGTGTTACAGTGTTGACCCGACAACATCTATGGTATACTCGAAAGCATCATGATAGCTGTGGACTGCGCGAACAATCCTACGAAACACTTGCACCCCCTCAAGCCTGATCTCTTGCCCGATGGAAAAGGCATCGCCCAGTAAGAAAACTGTGCTTTATACAAGGCCAGAGACGTTAGAGCCTCCTTTGAGGACTATGACATGAACTCACGCCGATATCTTGGCCACCAGATAAGCTTCATGTAAACACCGACAGAACGAATCTGGTACACTATTGGCCGCCAGTTATGAACACACAACAAGAGACTTGTAACTTCCTGGCAGATTAAAACTGTGTGCTGGACCGAGACTCGAACTCGGGACTCGAGACCGAGTTCGAGTCTCGGTCCGGCACACCGTTTTATTCTCCAATGAAGTTTCATAGTAGCGCACACTCCGCTACAGGGTGGAAATATCATTCTGGATACATCCCCCAGGCTGTGACAAAGCCATGTATCCGTAACAACCTTTCTTTCAGGGGTGCTAGTACTGCAAGGTTCGCAGGAGAGCTTCTGTAAAGTTTGGAACGTAGGAGACGAGGTACTGGCAGAAGTAAAGCTGTGAGGACGTGGTGTGAGACGTGACTGGGTAGCTCAGATGGTAGAGAACTTGCCCGCGAAAGGCAAAGTTCCCGAGTTCGAGTCTTGGTCCAGCACATAGTTTTAATCTGCTAGGAAGTTTCATATCAGCGCACACTGCTGCTGGGTGAAAATCTCATTCAAGAGACTTCTAAGTTAGGGACATGTGTGACTTGTGCGTATTAACTATCAACTCTTCTCGGGTTATCAGCCGAGTGACTGCACCGTGAATTTAAACTTTCAAAATCTTTTCTTAAAGAATTTACTTTATTTACTAACGATTCATCAAGAACATTAACACATTTAATCACACTTTGTGAGCGTGGAAGTAGTTGCCAATGGGTAACTGATGGAAAACAAATTAAATTTCGACAAATGGAAACTTTATTCCTAAAAACCCTATCCTTTAAAAAAAAAAAAAAACAGATTTAAAAATTATAATCAGAAAGCACCTTTAAAATATCAAGTTACAATTTATTCAGGGGCAGAAATAACAATTTTTTTTTTATAGTGTGAGCTCTCGTGCTGAGAACCTTGCCACTGCCTTTCAGCACAGCCGTAGTAACGACCTCTCACAACAACCTCTGAAAGACTACACTGGTGCAAATCCGCAACACACCAGATTACTTTAAACTAAAAATTTTAACAACTCACACACACACATAATCTATGCTCCCCGTAAGAGGGATGGAGATGGTACAAAACACTCACATTAAAAATTATTTGCCACCGAAAGTGCAACTTGTTTTTAAAAGACATCTTACGGTGGAAGGGTGGCAACTTTATATACTAAAATGAGCATTTAAATAAAAACCCATGAAATGCAGTCTTTCATAAAATGTACAAACATGCTCTACATTACACATATACCGCCTTTCAAGATGATAAACAAGACAAAAACATATTTCAGGAATTCAGCCTTCACACCTTAAACAATAAATTCGTTAACACCGAATCCGACAACATGACAGAGGCGGACGAGAGACAAACGAACAAGCTGGGGACGAGAGACTGACCAAGAAAACAAGTAGAATTTAACAAGTAACTGAAACAATATATCACTAATCATTCAAATTCTAACAACTGCGATTTCTGGCGAAGATCTGGCGCAGCACCCCCAAAACGTTCTCCCGAACCGTCCGCTGCCAGCCGCTTCAACGGACGCAGGAAGGCGCGCCGATCTCCCGTCTCACGGCGTCGCAGCTCGCAGCGACCAGACCGACGTCGTGGGTTGACTCTTCTTGCTCTCGTGTCGGCCGCGAAGCCACTATCCCTCATTATACGGCGCGGCCTACTGGACTCACGTGGCGACGTCACAAGCGCCGACGCTTCAGGTGGAGAAGTCATCTTGTGTCTCAGTGCGCGACCGACCAACCGATCGATTCAACCGCCAATGACCGTTGCCTGAGGAGCTCGAGCAGATTGGCGGCCTAACACATACTAGCACTCCGGACGACAGACAGACACTAACTGCCTCACCAATGGGGGACGAAAGACAGACCCAGACTGACTTGGCTGACCAACTGACCGACTCGCCTCACTCAGACTGACAAACTGCCGAGCTCATAGCGCCCATTAAATGTACGTGAACAGGCAATCTTTCCCCTTTCCCAGCAGAGGGAGACACGAAAGCAGCGATTGCCACAGCGGCGCCACCGCCAGAAACGGAGGACGACTGCTTCACACAACGCGCTGCGGCGCGCTCTTCAAAACAGCAATTTTTACACGGCTCAGTGACATCGTCGCCTCGTTGCAACGTTTCAATGGATTCCGTATCCATTATCTTCAAGCGTAGTGTAGGAATGTTGTCTGCCGCTTCCCGTTATAACCGCTGGATCATTGTCAGTTTTCGCCCGCCGGCTAATCGTGCGCCAGCGGAATCGCACGGCTGTAGAGGAATTCGGTAGACAACATCGCGACGCTTCGTCTGAAGATGACGGATACGGAATCCATTGAATCGTTGCAATAAGACGACGACGCCACTTGGCTTCTAACCCAAGCAGATTTCATACCTGAAATACGTCAAGAAAGCCTGGTGCGACATATATCCGGGAACCTGTTAAGAATTTTCTGAATCCATTCCACGCAGAATCGCTGCTGCAATTGAGTTCCATATCATCCAAAAAGTTAATGAGCTATCAATCATAACGATTTGATTTATCAGTGGAAGTTTGAAGTGTGATCATAATTCGTAACACGCAGGCCACAAACTGATGAGGTCCTCTGAACAATGTTGGCAAGAGTACACGATATTAGACCACGTAGATTTATGTAGATTAACTATTCCCTCCTGATAAATGTTTTCTGAAAATGACTCCGTCAGTTGAATTGAAACTCATCGAAAAATAGCAGACTTTGTCTTTCTATGCGGTTCAGGTCAGGACTCTATACAGGCCAGTCCATTACAGGGATAATGCATGGCCATAGGCCATGCATTATGAACGGGTGCTCGATCGTGTTGAAAGATGCAATCGCCATCCGCGAACTGCTCTTCAACAGTGGGAAGCAAGAAGGTGCATAAAACATCAATGTAGGCCTCTGCTGTGACAGTGCCACGCAAAACAACAAGGAGTGAAAGCCCTTTCCATGAGAAACACGACCACACCGTAACACCACCGCCTCCGAATTTTACTGTTGGCACTACATACTCTGGCAGATGACGTTCACCTGGCATTCGCCATACCCACACTCTGCCATCGGATCGTCACATTGTGTACCGTGATTTGTCACTCCACTCAACGTTTTTCCACTGTTCAATCGTCCAATGTTTACGCTCCTTACACTAAGCGAGGCGTCCTTTGGCGTTTACCGGCGTGATGTGTGGCTTATGAGCGGCCGCTCGACCATGGGACCCAAGTTTTCTCACCTCCCGCCTAACTTTCATAGTACTTGCAGTGGATCCTGATGCAGACTGGAATTCCTGTGCGATGGTCTGGATTGATGTCTGAGTATTAGACATTACTACCCTCTTCAAGAGTTGGCGGTCTCTGTCAGTCAACAGACGAGGTCGGCCTGTACGCTTTTGTGCTGTACGTGTCCCTACACATTTCCACTTCAATATCGCAAACAGTGGACCTAGAAATGTTTAGGAGTGTGGAAATCTCGCGTACAGACTTATGGCAATAGTGACACCCAATCAAAAAAATGTTCAAATGTGTGTGAAATCTTACGGGACTTAACTGCTAAGGTCATCAGTCACTAAGCTTAAACACTACCTAACCTAAATTATCATAAGGACAAACACACACACCCATGCCCGAGGGTTGACTCGAACCTCCGCCGGGAACAGCCGCACAGTCCATGACAGCAGCCCTAGACCGCTCGGCTAATCCCGCCCGGCGACATCCAATCACCTGACCACGTTCGAAGTCCTTGAGTTCTGCGGAGCGCCACATTCTACTCTCTCACGGTGTCTAATGACTACTGAGGTCGGTGATATGGAGTACCTGACAGTAGGTGGCAGCACAATGCACCCAATATGAAAGACGGATGTTTTTGGGTGTGTCCGGATACATTTGATCACATAGTGTAGGTACATGGAACAAACAATACATACAATGTTCCCTACAGAATAGCTATCTAGGTAGAAGTTGTGGGCTGAATCGTATGATCCCGTACAGTTGCTAGCTCTGATGCACTTCGATGTGGATATTCGCTAGATTGTTCTTCATATTGTTGGCAGTTACCGGCACTACTGAAGTACCACGATTTGCTGTTTAGCTTTTGTACACCCACACTGACTTCTATTTTCCAGTAACAGTCTTCTGGTATCTCCAACCCTTTATACGAGGGTAATTCGGAAAGTAAGTTCCGTTTTGATTTTTCTCCGCGGCACTGCTAGGACCGCAGTTCCACTCATGCGTAGTAGTATCTCTGGTTCAAGCAAACGAAATGACTCCATTGCAATCTCGCTTTGTGCTGTGTGTCGGTCGTAGTGATTAGTTATAATGGAATCGTTAGTCGAAAATCCCGCCGCGTATGAACTGAGTTCCGTGATTCGTGTTCTGAATGCTAAGAACGTTAAACAAAGCGATATTCATCGACAAACCTGTGAGGTTTACGGAGAAAATACAGTGAGTGCTTTAATGGTGAGAAGATGTTTCTGACAGTTTAAAGAAGGGCTTGACGAAGCGCATGAAGATGGACGAAGTGGACCTCTATCTGCGCTTCCTGTGAACTGGTTAGAGCAGTCGAAGAGATGTATAAGAAAGCAGTAGGTTTACGATTAATGCCATTGCTCTACAACTTCTACAAATTTCACGAACAGTAATTTACGTAATTGTAACTGAAGCACAGAGGAACAGAGGAACGCTCTCAAAAGATGTGGTTTTCATTCACGACAACGCCTGACCACTTACTGTGAATGTAGAAAACAACTCTTTCAGAGTATTGGGTGGGACATTTTTGGCCATCCTACGTTCAGTCCCGATCTCGCTCCTAGAGATTTTCATCTCTTCCGGCATCTGAAGTCATTCCATGGTTGTAAGCGCTTCAACAACGACGAAGAGGCTAAAAGGACATATTACCACATAGTTGACAACACAGGTACAACATTCTACATACACTTAAAACACGCTGTGAGCAATGTCTGGAAAATTACCGGGGGTATGATGAAAAGTAGTGTGTGTTCTAGTTTTGTGAAATAAATTGGTTTCTTTATCCATATTCGATTCCTTTTTTGTTGCCAAACGGAACTTTAGGTAAGTTTGAGGAGGGGGGGGGGGGGGAGTCATAGAGGGAGACAAAAAAATGAATACTTCAGTAAGCACATTCTGAAAGGCGTAGGTTGCAGTAGTCATTCGGAGATGAAGAAGCTGCCACAGGATAGAATGGCGTGGAGAGCTGTATCAAACCGGTCTTCGGACTGAAGACCAGAACAGCAGCAACAACACTTCCACATTAATTGAAGACGTATGCTCAGTTACCGACGTTAGAAGAACACTCTTGTGTGCGCTAAGGATGATTAATGTTTCATGTAGTCGATATCTATTGCTACATAACTTCGTTTCCATAATCGCCTGTACTGCACTTCATTATCAGTGTAGTCCTTGTTAGAGATGGGTAGAGGTTGTGATATGTAATGTCTTATTACCTTACCATGTGAGTAACATGATGTCAGTGGTTACTGACATATCATATAGGTTTAGAATAAATAATCCACAACAGCATCAGGAGCAAATCTTCTTCTCACACACAAAATTTTAATTTACGTCTGAGACCTCTCTTATTAGAAAGGTACTCGGCCCGCACAGTTAGAGACATTCAGTATTATTTGCATTTCCGGTGAAAAACGGATTAATGAAGCTTCTATTTCAGGATTAAGCGGAATTTCAGCTTCATTGCTTTTTATAAATCTTCAACTATTAAGACGAGCTGAGCGTTGCATTCATATTAAGGACGTCGGGGGTATATTCATCAGTTTTTTGGAAATTTCAGTCCACACACTGGCCACATTGTAACAAATCTAATCCCTGTCTAGTAACAATTAACTTTGTTTAGGATTTATTTTCATCTCACATCTGAAACCTCAGGGAGCAATTTATTTTAATGAGTAAATTAAAATGGTCCATACTGAGATAGCGTCAGTGTCAACTTAATTAAATTACAAAAGGGATTTCAATTAATAATGACATACAAGAGTGTATTTAGCTTATATCCGCTATTTTCGAGATTTACGAATAATTGAATTTATTAATTAATTTTGCCTGAGGGAGAGGTAGGATTGTTATTTCCGCTGCGGCTCTCATAATTTAGAAGCCGTTCGCTCTGGAAATGTTTCGCTATTGACTCCATTGTTCCCACTTTTACTTTTCTACGTAATTTCTGATTGTGGATTTACCACCCTAAGCTTCAGAGCGTTCCAGAAGTTATGCCTTCGTCTCTATTGTGTCGTCGTGGAGTTCGGTTATGAATGCACAAGCGCTTACATGGACAGCGGAATCGTGAGCTTCCGCTTAGTTTAAACAGCACCCCGTTCGCGTCGGGCTTCGCTTTTACTGGACATGTTTCTGCTAAAAGCTTGCTTTAAATACTCAGGTTCCCTTTATGACTGAAAACGGGTACACGCCCTCATGTTTCAGCATTTTCAAGAACAAAGTAATTTTTGTGAAATACAGGCTTACACACATCGACCAAATTATAACAGTAACACAAAATATAATTTGTTGCAGACAGGTAATTCATAAAACATACGACGAATTATATACATCTGTTTATTTGAGCCATCAAACACCAACATTTGCTCAAGAAATAATATCAAGCTTGTTTATTTGCCACAATAACGAACTCCTCACTGCTGGTACATTGTGAAGCACCGTTGTTTCAAATTTCTGTAAGCGACTTGTGAAATGTTTCACTTTCAGAGGTCTCCACTGAGACATGATTCGTAACGATAATTAATATGTAGAAGTTGCTACAAGAACGGTTTGCTAACGACAGAGGACGGTTCCGTTTTTAAGAGACACGCACCGCGCGGAGTGGTCGGGCGGTTAGAGGCGCCATGTCACGGACTGCGCGGCCCCTCCAGCCGGAGGTTAGAGTCCTCCCTCGGGCACGGGTGTGTGTGTTGCCCATAGCATCAGTTAGTTTAAATAGTGTGTAAGTCTAGGGACCGACGACCTCAGCAGTTCGGTCCCTTAGAAATTCACACACATTTGAACATTTTTAAGAGACACGCACTATGAACAATGCCAGAAAAGCGTGAGGACATACAACAGAGGTATGCCAAGCTTACATTTCAAAACTGATGTTCACCATAAAATTAATTTTGGGCCAAAAAAGAAAGAAATATGGTGACGCGGAACAGAATGCATCAATATGCAAACAGAAACTTCCTGACAGATTAAAACTGTGTGCCGGACCGAGACTCGAACTCGGGACCTTTGCAGGAACCTTCGCAGAAGAGCTTATGCGAGGTTTGGAAGGTAGGAGACGAGGTACTGGCAGCTGTGAAGGCGGGTCGTGCATCGTGCTTGGGTAGATCAGTTGGTGGAGCACTTGCCCGTGAAAGGCAAAGGTGCCGAGTTCGAGTCTCGGTCCGGTACAAAGTTTTAATCTGTCAGGAAGTTTCATATCAGCGCACACTCCGCTGCAGAGTGAAAATCTCATTCTGCAATATGCAAACAGTATCAATACGTGTTTCTTACAATATTGGACATAAACCTGTAGAATAGCGTAGCAACAGGCCATCCGGTGGTTCACATCCCTGGGCCATCGAGATCTATTTTCTCCGTAGTTTCTCCAAATCGCACGAGGCAAAGGCCGGGATCGTTCCTTTGAAATGGATACTATCGATATCATTCCACATGCTTCTATAATCTGAGCCTGTGCTTCCTCTTAAATGACTTTATTATTGACAGCGCGTTAAATGATTGACTTCCTTCCTCCCACTGAGGAAAGAAAACGCGATATTCTGTTGTGTTAAAATTTCATTACATTGTGTGATCAAGGTGTACAAAGTATATCAAAGATATTTTATTTACTTAAGCCTGTGCGACAGTCTCCATCCTTAGCCACAACCACCTTAATATGGAAAAATTAAAGTGAAAAGTAACGTTCGCGTTCAACGATGACGTCCAAGATAATCGCGCCAGACTAGCTCCTGTTCTTCTATCACAGTATTTGTAACTGTGTGCGATCAGACAGCGGTGAACTAAAGCGTAATCATTTCTGCTCAATACACACAAGATCATGCGGTAAATCTCCCTGACATTCAGTTTATTGGATATGTGTCACTGAAGTCTGAGTGGTGCAGGGCATCCATTGTTGCGTTTACGAGCTGTAGAATCCACGAACAACAACTGTCCGCCTGCTTAGCTGGATAGCAACGTCCTTGCCTCCCATACACTGGGCCCGGATTGGATTTCCGACCAGGTCGGAGTTTTTCCCCGCTCGGGGACTGGTTGTGTTGTCCCCATCATCATTTCATCCTCATTATCGGCCGCAAGTCGCCCAATGTGGCGCCAAGTTAAATAAGACTTGCACTTGGCGGCCGAAATGGAACGGGACATCCCGGTCAACAATGCCGTACGATCATTTCATTTTTTTCACGAACAACTTGCTAAGTGTACGCCGTGCCTTGATTTTCAGTGCGTCTGCTACGAATTCCAGTTACTCCAAGTGGGACTGTACCTCCCGTGCGTAGTAAAAGCTGGAAACATGCAAAGGAATGAAGGAAGTTTATAGTTTAGAGGCCCCACAGAGGGTGAGAGTGTTACAGACGAAGTCGTTGCTAGGTTTGCGCAAGAATGGATAAGGGATTCGGTAGCGTATTCTTCAAAGGGACGATCCTGGCATTCGAAATGAGATTTAGGGCAACAAAGGAAATCTCAACCTCGCTGCCCTAAGGGGGACCCGAGAGTGTGGCTAATCTGGTACGAAACGTACAGAAATAGATTCATTCCGATAACAGTAAAGTGTGTGTGTGTGTGTGTGTGTGTGTGTGTGTGTGTGTGTGTGTGCGTACATCTCAGGTTACAGGGAATAGCAATGTAGTAGCTACAGAAACAACAGAAGTTACACTAGACAACACGCAACATAAATGTTGTGTGAGGCTCAGCAACCATATCATTGTTACATAGTGTTAGTATATGCTATTGTAGTCTATGTTATCGCAATAGAGTTAATAGCAATAGATAATAAAGGTAAAGGAAAACATCGTCAAAATAGATTGAAATAAGGAAAACGTAAGGCACTTTCTCTGTTACAGTAAAGGGAAACCTGACTAAGGGCAGAAAGAAGCCATGGAATAACTACATGTAGAGAAGCCATTTAAATGTCCGTGCAATAGCAGTAAAAACAAACAGAGATGAGGACACTGTATAACGTGACAGACACTGCAAACTTCACTTTTAGACATGGAAACAAATGAATATCATCAAACGAATACCATAAAGATTCACGTAAGTGTTGAGCCATTGCGGATCTCTGGTTACCGATTTTTCACCTAAGTGCATGGTTTGTCAGTGAGGGCGTGGCAGACAGGTGTTGGCGAGAGAGTTGGCAATCGGCACCTAGGAGGAGAGAGTCACTGCATGGTTGAGAAAGAAGAGAGAGAAAACGGAGCTGCTTGTTTGCCATGAGTTCAGCAGGGTAGCTTGTGCGGTTGGCACCTTACGTCACGTCACTGACGGACTGCTGTCGCTGTTGATTCCAGTAAGATTGCTACATGTGGAGCCGAGGTCACATGTTCAGGTGATGGTGACTACTTCTATATCTAGTGACATCTGATCTCGCCTCTGTACTTATAACTGCAGTAGACTTGTCTCTAACATAATCGCAATACTTGAAGCAGACCATTAGTTGTTTGTTGTGACGGGTAAAGGAAGTGATTGGCCAGTTAGCCTGTTCCCGAACAGAGGCGTCAAGTGATCTTTCACGCTATTAAATTTCTGCTTGTCGTATGTCGCCCTTTATATCTTATATTTTACGAATTTGTTCGTTAGAGTGTTTTTTTCCTAAAGTCTTGATTTAGTCCGTAGTAGGCTGTTCTGTGTACCGGGAAGCAGAGGATGTGTATTTGTTAATCTGCTCCTCCTGCTTGGAGGCTTAAAATAGTTGACTATGGTCTCTCCCCTTGCCGATGGTTTTCGTATGTAACATTTAATATAACAGGTTAAGTGCAGGAGAGCTTCTGTAAAGTTTGGAAGGTAGGAGACGAGGTACTGGCAGAAGTAAAGCTGTGAATACCGGGCTAATCGTGCTTCGGTAGCTCAGTTGGTAGAGCACTTGCCCGCGAAAGGCAAAGGTCCCGAGTTCGAGTCTCGGTCGGGCACACAGTTTTAATCTGCCAGGAAGTTTCATATCAGCGTACACTCCGCTGCAGAGTGAAAATCTCATTCAGGTTAAGTGCTGTATGCATTCTATTATTATTATTATTATTATTCTATTAAATATCTTTAAAGTTTGGTATTAAATATATATTTGTATTTTTAAATGATTGATAATTTGTATTCTATTAGGTCAAGCAGCATCCCCTGGGGTTATATAAGCAGACCTTGTTATTAATCATAATATGGTTCTTGAGTGTTCATGTGCAAGCGTATGTTGCTTCTCAGGTTTCGGTTCGAATTTGTGATACGTCAGCGGGTCAAGGTGGCCGAAAGTGCTGAGTCCTATGATAAATTGTGCAGTGGGTTCTTGTTTGACCTTGTTATTTCAATGTACTGATCTGTGGTTTATACGTCAGGTAGCCATGTCACAATTACGTTAATCCCAGCCCGGAGGAATTTGACTACGACGCGGACGATTTGTGCCCGTGCTAGAGGTTCCGTGGTCCTGTGTGTGATCGCGGAACTTGGGACATATCTTCCGGCAGTTCCGGGATAAAAGTAAGTTACTCATCGGATCTTTTTTGAGATATTTTGCCACTAGAGTCAAACCCCCCCCCCCCTCCCCACGGACTCCGCTGGTCCTAATGTATCAAGAGATCAATTAACAACTTAGTCATTAGTTTGTACTCCTTCATTGGGACCACTATTTACCTTGTTCTTCATGTATGTTAAAATTCCCTTTACGGGAACTGTATTGGCGATTTTATTATCCTGTTCATTAATGGCAATATAATATTCATGTAATTCTGAATGACTGTACGTCGGAAACTGTTCCGCCTTGACGGTCATGCAATTTTAAGATAGGATCTTGATTTCTTCTGTAATGGGTTGAAGCCTTCAGGTCTATTTTTTATGATAAAATTCTGTTCCAGGTAATAAAATAAATATTATAGTGGTAGTTAACTACTTGGATTTGTTTTTTCAGGGTTTTAAGTGCCTTTCGTTTTCATTGGTTATTTCTTAACTTACGGCACGCAAAATCTCTGTTCTTACTTATTAATACTGTAAAATTGTTTGCTGAACAATTTGCCACAGATATTTAATCAGTGAGTAGATATCTTAAATTTACTGGTAAATGAAACGGTGTAACAGAACGTTGATCAAGGTAGGTAAACCTCTTCTTTAGTTCTTCCCGAAATTACCAGTAATCACCGTCCTAGAGTGATGCTGTACGTAACAGTCCATTGTTGTCAAGAAACTGGACTAGAAAGAAAGAATAAATAAACAGTTGTACGAACGGGGCTTCGACCCAGGTCGTGTCGAGTGCGTGGCTAATCTCTTAATCACTGCTTCGTTTTGATCGGTAAGAAATCCGCTCTGGCAAATCGGACGTAAGAAATCAGAATTACATAACAAGAAATAAGAATAGAAAATGAATTATCTCTGATTTGTTACAGAGTCACAGTAAGTGCTGCGTCTGGACACAGAAAGTGCGTACAGCTCCTTGGTAAATATGTTCACCGAAATCGTTTTTACAGACATCTTAAGAAAAGGAAAGATGATCTGTTGTCTCTACCACAACATTTACCTGCGACACAGCCTGCAAAAGATGAAACCTTCGGAAATTATTTTTCAATGTCGCTTTTTATAGACCAATAAAATATCAGAATTCCAAGCCTACCTAAAAGACGCACTGAAAGAACTAACTGTTGAGATCCGCAAGATGTTTCGCCCTGATCACTTCAGTGTTGCAAACAATAGTAACTGCAACAAGAAAACAGCTGTGGATTCCTTGACTTGAGATACCATTACCTGATCTCTCCTTTCAGGAAACCCTCGCACCTGGGCATCAACAGAATTGAATCGTGTGGAAGCCACCGCCCCCCCCCCCCCCCGCACATTTTGGGGAGTTGGAGATCCAGGAGTTCCAGGAGTATCCTCTAGAAATGGCATTTAGCTGTGGATGACACCAACTACGACAGTAGGGAACCACAGAGCATGGAGGAGCTACTGGATTATCAGCTGCGCCCTGTATCATATACAGAAGATTTTCTCCTTGTGATTCCGAGAGCAATTGAAGTTGCAAGGATTTGGTAAACAGTAGTGTAATTAGTTTATTCTTTTTTTCATTTGCTTTTGTTGGTAATATGCATACTTTTGCACTACCTCTTCTGTAAACATTTCGAAATTCCGTTTCTGGTTGATAATGTAAACACCCCAATATTAATTCTGGAAATGTACACTGATGAACCAAAATATTATTTCCTCCTGCTTAACTAAGTTAATAATTGGCTCCTTCTACCGACCCCCAGACTCCGCTGATATAGTTGCTGAACAGTTCAGAGAAAATTTGAGTCTCGTAAGAAATACAGTAAATACCCCACTCATACGGTTATAGTTGGTGGGGACTTCAACCTTCCCTCGATATGTTGGCAAAAATACTTGTTCAAAACCGGTAGTAGGCAGAATACATCTTCCGAGATTGTCCTAAATGCTTTCTCCGAAAATTATTTCGGGCAGTTAGTTCACGAACCCACGCGAATTGTAAATGGTTGAGAAAACACACTTGACCTCTTAGCCACAAACAGTCCAGAGCTAATAGAGAGCATCATGACTGATACAGGGATTAGTGATCACAAGGTCGTTGTAGCTAGGCTCAATACCGTTTCTTCCAAATCCACCAGAAACAAACTCAAAATAATTTTATTTAAAAAAGCGGATAAAGTGTCACTAGAAGCCTTCCTAAGAGACAATCTCCATTCCTTCCTAACTGACTATGCAAATGTAGACGAGATGTGGCTCAAATTCAAAGATATAGTGGCAACAGCAATTGAGAGATTCATACCTCATAAATTGGTAAGAGATGGAACTGATCCACCATGGTACACAAAACAGGTCCGAACGCTGTTGCAGAGGCAACGGAAAAAGCATGCGAAGTTCAGTAGAAAGCGAAATCCCGAAGATTGGCTAAAATTTACAGACGCGCGAAATTTGGCACGGACTTCAATGCGAGATGCCTTTAATAGGTTCCACAACGAAACATTGTCTCGAAATTTGGTAGAAAATCCGAAGAAATTCTGGTCGTAAGTAAACTACACAAGTGGCAAGACGCAGTCAAGACCTTCGCTACGCAGTGCCGATGGTACTATTACCGACGACTGTGCCGCTAAAGTGGAGTTATTGAACGCAGTTTTCCGAAATTCCTTCACCAGGGAAGACGAACGGAATATTCCTGAATTTGAAACACGAACAGCTGCTAGCATGAGTTTCTTAGAAGTAGATACCTTAGGGGTTGGGAAGCAACTCAAATCGCTTGATACGGGCAAGTCTTCAGGTCCAGATTGTATACCGATTACGTTCCTTTCGGATTACGCTGATACAATAGCTCCCTACTTAGCAATCATATACAACCGCTCGCTCACCGATAGATCTGTACCTACAGATTGGAAAATGGCGCAGGTCCCACAAGTGTTTAAGAAGGGTAGTAGGAGTAATCCATCGAACTACAGACCTATATCAATGACGTCGGTTTGCAGTAGGGTTTTGGAGCATATACTGTATTGAAACATTATGAATCACCTCGAAAGGAACGATCTATTGATATGTAATCAGCAGGCTTTCAGGAAACATCGTTCTTGTGCAACGCAGCTAGCTCTTTATTCGCACGAAGTAATGGCCGCAATCGACAGGGGATCTCAAGTTGATTCCGTATTTCTAGATTTCCGGAATGCTTTTGACACCGTTCCTCACAAGCGACTTCTAATCAAGCTGCGGTCCTATGGGGTACCGTCTCAGCTGTGCGACTGGATTCGTGATTTCCTGTCAGGAAGGTCGCAGTTCGTAGTAATAGACGGCAAATCATCGAGTAAAACTGAAGTGATATCAGGTGTTCCCCAGGGAAACGTTCTGGGACCTCTGCTGTTCATGATCTATATAAATGACCTGGGTGACAATCTGAGCAGTTCTCTTAGGTTGTTCGCAGATGATGCTGTAATTTACCGTCTAGTAAGGTCATCCGAAGACCAATATCAGTAGGAAGCGATTTAGAAAAGATTGCTGTATGGTGTGGCACGTGGCAGTTGACGCTAAATAACGAAATGTGTGAGGTGATCCACATGAGTTCCGTTGGAATTTGATTACTCGATAAATAGTACAATTCTCATGGCTGTCAATTCAACTAAGTACCTGGGTGTTAAGTTATGAACAACTTCAGTTGGAAAGACCACGTAGATAATATTGTGGTGAAGGCGAGCCAAAGGTTGCGTTTCATTGGCAGGACACTTAGAAGATGCAACAAGTCTACTAAAGAGACAGCTTACACTACCCTCGTTCGTCCTCTGTTAGAATATTGCTGCGCGGTGTGGAATCCTCACCAGGTGGGATTGACGGAGGACATCGAAAAGGTGCAAAAAAGGGCAGCTCGTTTTGTATTATCACGTAATAGGGGAGAGAGTGTGGCAGATATGATACGCGAGTTGGGATGGAAGTCATTAAAGCAAAGACGTCGCGGCGAGATCTATTTACGAAATTTCAGTCACCAACTTTCTCTTCCGAATGCGAAAATATTTTGTTGAGCCCAACCTACATAGGTAGGAATGATCATCAAAATAAAATAAGAGAAATCAGAGCTCGAACAGAAAGGTTTAGGTGTTCGTTTTTCCCGCGCGCTGTTCGGGAGTGGAATGGTAGAGAGATAGTATGATTGCCAAGCACTTAAATGTGAATTGCAGAGTAATCATGTAGATGTAGATGTAGAATAGCTTGGTAGTTCGTCTTTGGATCGACATATATCACTGACACTGCGTATCTGACCCTAATAAATAAAAAGTTGTTTTAAACGAAGGGTTATATCAATCAGTCGTGAGATTTTGTTTTCACAATAAGTGAGCTCATCAACGCTTTCTAAATTTTTAATAAAAAGAAAATGCTATTTCCTTATCGGTCAGAGAACTTGCAAAATATACAAGAGAGAATGTTCAAAAATCATAAGCACACCAGTTAATGTGTTGAATATGGTTTTATTATACCCAAATGAGCGCATTGTGGAAAACGTGAAATGTGATCAATAATGTTAGATTATTGTACTCCAAAGTTTTTGAGACCTGGAACGACTAAAAAACAACGTTGAATGAAGACAGATTCCTACACCTGCGTACAGATTTATCGAATAACTTGTCACCAGCAATCGATTGTCCAAAAGTGTCATGTCACTAAAAGAGAGAGTGTATAGCAGATTGGTTTTAGCTACCTATGCAAATTACAGAACAATTTCTAATTCGGAAAATTTGTCTCCATATGCATCTCTTGCCATCAAACGAGAATAAAGGAAATGAAGACCTCCTGCGCAATCGAATACTCCTCCCTTTCCTTCGCTGCACGTAAAACCGCATTGTCCACAGCAACCAAAATACTGAAAATGAAATAGCGACCTGAAAACCCATTCACAACGCGCTAGTGGTCGAGTGCTGACATGGGGCGAATACCAATCGTGGGAGAGGAAAACCGGCATCCAAACCTACAGTGATAAGCTAAAACATTATGACCACTGCCCACCGTGATGTTGGATGCCGCCTGGTGCTCCTCGTGGCGCTACTAAAGAGATTGCTTACGCCACGCTTCTCCGCCCTTTTTGGAGTACTGGTGTGCGGTGTGGGATCCGCATCAGTTGGGACTGACGGATGACATCGGAAAAGTACAAAGAAGGGCAGCTCGTTTTGTATTATCGCGAAATATGGGAGATAGTGTTGCAGACATGATACGTGAATTGGAGTGGCAATCATTAAAACAAAGGCGTTTTTCGTTGCGACGGGATCTTCTCATGAAATTTGAATCACCAGTTTTCTGCTCCAATTGCGAAAACATTCGGTTGGCATCCACCTACATAGAGAAAAATGATCATCACGATAAAATAAGAGAAATCAGGGCACTCACAGAAAAATTTAAGTGCTCGTTTTTTCCCGCGTGCCGTTCGAGAGTGGAACGGTAGAGATACAACATGAAGGTGGTTCATTGAACCGTCTGCCAGGCACTTTATTGTGAACAGCAGAGTAATCACGTAGATGTAGATGTGGCGCTGCGGGCATGTGACGCGGTGGCAAATACAAACATATGTAAGCGAAGCAGACGCGGGCTGGGTATCACCCATTGGCTGCAAATCCATTGAGATAAGTGACCACGACAAAGGACAGATTATTATTTCATAGGGCCTGTGAACGAGTACCTCGAAACCGACGAAGTTGTTCGAATGTTCACGTGCTACTGTCGTGAGCATCTTCGGTAAGAGGAAGAAGGACAGTGAAAGTACCACTAGGCGCTAAATGGTTGGACGTCAACCACTTTTCACAGAACGTAGGGTTCGGAGGCCTGTCCGCTCTGTAAAATAGTATACATGGTGATCTGAGTGATTTCTGCCGAAAGATCACACTGCTGGTGCACGCACAAGTGGTTCGGAGCACACCGTTCATCGCACATTGCTGAACATGTACCTCCGCAGCACAAGTACCCCCATATGTTCGCATGTTGACCTAACGACACCATCAATTACGAGTGCCGTGGGCGCGGAGCCATCGGGATTCGACCACCGATCAATGGAAACATGTTAGCTCTTGGGGTGAATCAAATTTTTGCTGCACTACGTCGATGGTCGTCTCCACAAACCCGTCATCGATTTGAACCGTGGCTCGAAACGAGCAGCACGCCACGGGCACAGGCTGGTGGGAGCGACATTTTGCTATGGGAGACATTCTCCTGCGCTTGCGTGGGACCTGTGGTGGTAAGTTACACTGACCGCTGCGAACCACCTACATGCGAACTACCTTACATTTCTTAATGCTTGACGTCTTCCCCGACGGCAATGTCGTCTTTCAGTAGTTTAACTGTCCGTGTCTCGGAGCCAGAACCGTGCTACAGTAGCGTGAGGAGCATTACAGCGAACTCATGTTGTCTCGGTGACCAAATTCTCCTGATGTAAATCCTATGGAACCCATCTGGTCGCTATGGGGCGCCATCACCGCGTATGAAAATCAGCGGCCCTTTATTTACTTGAATTACGTGACCTGTGCGCATACATCGAATGCACACACCTCCACAATCTAACTACAAACTGTATGATCCTTGATACGCAGTCACTGACGTATTTCGTTCCAAAGATGGACAAACAAGCTGTTAAGCAGGTGTTCATAATGTTTTGGCTCCTCAGTGTACATTTCCAGAATCAATATTGGAGGGTTTACGTTATCAACCAGAAACGGAATTTCGAAATCGGTTTTCAGAAGTGGCTGTGCAAAAGCTGCACATTTAAACGACAAGCCCGTTTTTGAAATCACTTTTCTCGCGTTCTCATGAAGAGGTTTCGGAAAATGTAAATCAGAATAGGTTGTCAGGTAACAAATCTACCGATTCTAGATCAAGGATCGTAATTATCAACCACTCTGCGTCACTGCCCACCCCCCCCCCCCCCCCCGGCCCGCCCTCCCCCGCTCCGCCCCCCCCCCCCCCTCGTAGTTTTTGTAGCTCTTATCTCAGGCGGAATTTAGAGATATATTACTAAGCCAATTTTAGTGAAGAGAATTTCATTCTTTTCTTTGTTACCGAATACCAGCATCTGTTGTTTGTTGCTTTTTTCCCGTTAGTGTATCCGATGTGACAGAGTTGCTGATAATTTGACATGAAAACTAATTAGTGCTTACTTAGAAAAAATAGTGTGATTACAGTGTCATATACCAAGCAAACAAAATGAAATCAAGAAACCAGGAAATAGTAACTATATTATATCTTAAGCTGCAATTTAAGTTTGTTTCCATAAGCAAGTTCGGAAAAGAGGACACTGACTGTTTTCAACACGTTTCTATAGCATATCAGCGTCGAATGTCAACGGAACGACATTGCATATTTCATCTGCATAGCGTGCCATGGGCTAGGCAGAGCATTTGCATTGTAGAGTACGCGGTCAGCCAAACTATTGGCTGCTGCATGACTTGGCAAGAGGCATTTACGTCACGGACAGAATACACTCACTCCACGAACAGTAAATTGGGTAACCGCAAAGGCCACTGTAACACTTAATTTTCATCTGTGACATACATAGGCTTCGTGCATTGGTATTACACCAGTACGCCGCCGCGCCCTGCTGCAACATGAATGACTGCCTGGGATGCCGTGGATTTGTTTAGTAGTTAATGGAAAAGAAGACAGTTGTCAGGAATTTCATTTCGTGTGTCAACCAGCGGTGTGACCTAGGAGGAATTGCACTTTAGATGTTGGCCAGCCTGCGTAAGCAGTCAGAACCGCGAAGCTAAACTATCGCGTGTTACAATTGCCACCAGTATTGATTGGTGTGTTTACAACCAATTTTTACTATTTTGTGACATTGGTATAGAGCTGATAAAGACGATAAACCTTGGGAAAGGTTTTTAATTTGTCAACTGTAAGTAAAAAGCGAGAACTTGCTGTGGACGGCAAGGATAGTTCTAATGAAGATAGGAAAGGCAAGTATATAAAATACAACGATAGCTAGTTAGATTTTCGTTTCAAGGACACTGTTGTGAACAAAGAAGAGCGTCCACAGAGTGTTTTGTGTTTGAAAGCACTTTCTGTTGAATGTATGCGACGTAGGAATTAAAGCGACGTTCAGAACGTATTCATAAGACGTGGTAAAACCAAGAGAACATTTTTCTTGAAAACTGAGTCAAATGAAAGAACAAAAATCATTTTCTAAGCAGACGAAAATGTCTAATAAAGCACTTGCAGCGTCCTACAATATAGCTTACAGAGTAGCAAAATGTTGTACTGAGTGTTCTTCACCTGGCGTCCATTATGCTTGGAGAGTATATGACAAAACAGCTTTTGCCCATTCCTTTGTAAGACGCTATAGTTAGTCGTCGAATTTAATATTTAGGAGATCTTCATGAACAGATCAGAGAAACAATTGGGGGGAGGGATTTTCGTTTGCAGCTTGATGAGGCCATTGATAACAGTAGAGATTCTCATTTATTTGCTATATGAGACTTTTTGATGAAAACAGTAATGAAGTTTTTGTAAGGGAATAAATGGAGGTGTGACAGGTAAAAAATTTGTTCGAAATAGTGGACAACTTTATGACAGAAAATCAAATTACGTGGGTTTGCTGATTTGGTGTGAGCACTGATAGTGCGCGATCCATGACAGGACGTTACAGTGTTCTACAAGCACTTGCCGGCGGCAAAGTTCCTGATGATATGTGGACCATTGCGTTATCCATAGATAGTGGCACTTGTTTCGCAACATTGGAGTGTTGATCTAAATCAGGTGTTGCAAACTGTCATTAATATGTGAACTTTATTAAAACTCGTCATCAGAAAGGTAGATTTTTTAGACCGAAGTGTGAAGATATGGAGACTGATGATACCTCCCTCTTATAGCAACACGCGTTGGCATTCCAGGGGAAATGTATGATCGCGCATTTTTTAACTTAGCCGAGAAGACCGTTATTAGCTGGAAGAAGAAAATCTTATCAGTGATCAGTGCTTTGTAGACGTTGACTTTCTATTGCAGGTCACATACTTTGTGATATATTTGGGATGTTAAAGTCATTAAGTCTCTGCAAGGAAGTGAAACTCGTTTCATTCAGTTCACTGTCGAAGTTTCGTCTTTCAGAAAGAAGCTTCTTCTTTGAAAGAGAAAAATGAACGACAGAGAAGGAATGGACTACTTCTCATGTATGCTGCCTTTTGGAAACGACAGTGAGATGGGCTGCAACAGAAGAGAATCGAAGCATTTGAGATATGGTGCTACACACGAATGTTGAAAATTAGGTGGACTGATAAGGTAACGAATGAGGATGTTTTGCGCAGAACCGGAGAGAAAATGAATGTGTAGAAAACACTGACAATGAGAAGTAACAGGATGATAGAACATCTGTGAAGATATCATGAGCTGACTTCCATGGTACTAGAGGGAGCTGTAGAGGGTAAAGACTGCAGAGGAAGACAGAGATTGGAATACATCTACCAAATAACTGAGGACGCAGGTTTCAAGTGCTACACTGAGATGAAGAGATTGACACAGGAGAGAGAAATTCATGGCGGGCCGCATTAAACCAGTCAGCAGATTAATGGCTCAAAAAAAAAAGTCTGCTTTCTATGTCCTCCTTGCTCCGTTCATCATGAGTTATTTTGCTGCTTAGGTAGCAGAATTCGTTGAGTTCATCTACCGGAACCACCGATTCTTCGGTATTCTCATTTTTGCTGCTTCACATTACTTTCGACTTTCCTCCATTTATTTTCAATCCATATTCTTTACTCATCAGACTGTTCATTCAAACCAGTATATCCCGTAATTCTTCTCCACTTTCTGTAGGACAGCAATATCATCTGGGAATCGTATCATTGATAACCTTCCATCTTGAATTTTAGCCCCATTATTGAAGCTTTCTTTTATTTCCGTCACTCCTTCTTCGATGTAGAGATTGAACAGCAAGGGCGGAATACTACACCCCTTCCTTACATCCTTCACAATCCGTGCACATCGTTCTTGGGCATCCACTCTTATTGTTCGCTATTTGCTCTTACAGATATGGCGTATTACCCGTCCTTCCCTGTAGCTTGCCGCTTTTTCCTCGCATTGTCGAACGGTTTCTCCCTTGCGAAAGCCTATGAACGTGCCTTCATTCTTGCTTACATTGTCTACGTCAGGACTGCCTCTCTGGTGCCTTTACCTTTCCGAAATCCAAACTATTCGTCATCAGACACATCCTTATTTTGATTATCTATTCGTCTGTATATTATTCTTGTCAAAAACTTGGACGCATGAACCACTAAACTGACTGGGTGATAATTCTCGACATGTCGACTCTTGCAATCTTCGTAATTGTGTTAATATTGTTTTCCGAAAGTCCGATGGTGTATCGCTAGTCTCATACATACTACATACCAATGTGAAAATTTGTTTTGTTGACACTTTTAGAAATTCATGTTGGAATGTTATTTATTCTTCTGTCTTATTTGATTTCAAGTCTCCTAAAGCTCTTTTAAATTCTGTTTCTAATACTGAATACGCTATATCCTTTCTGTCGACTTCTGTTTCTTCTTCTATCACGCCATCAGACAAGCCCTCACTCTCATAGAGACTTTCACTGTACTCTTTCCACCTATCCGCTCTTTCCTCTATACTTAACAGTAGAAATCGCATAGCACTTATAATGTTACAACCCTTGCTCTTGTATGTATGTACTGAACTGGGGACCTAGAAACGACGGAGAGGCTTCGTCCCGCCGTGGCCGTAACCCCACAACACAGCAGTCCAGCCACACCACCGCCGCCCCACACCGAATGCAGGGTTACTGTGCGGTTCGGCCCCCAGTGGTCCCCCACCCCAGCGAACGTCTTATACCAGACAAGTGTAGCCCCAAATATTTGTGTGCTAGAGTAATTATGGTGTAAGCGTAAGTGAAGACAGTGTTTGTGCAGCAATCGCCGACGTAGTGTAACTCAGGCGGAATAAGGGGAACCAGCCTGCATTCGCCGAGGCAGATGGAAAACCTCCTTAAAAACCATTCACAGGCTGGCCGGCACATCGGACCTCGAAAATATCCGCCGGGCGGATTCGTGCCGGGGACCGGCACGCCTTTCTGCTCCAGAAGCAGCGCGTTAGACGGCACGGCTAGCCAGGCGGGCTCTCTTGCTCTTAATTTCACCGAAGGTTGTTTTGACTTTCCTGTATGAAGAGTCAGTCCATCAGGCAATCATTTATTTTTAAATTGCTTCAAATTTTTACTTCTCCTTAGCTTCCTTGCACTTCCTATTTATTTCATTCCTAAGTGAATTCTGTTTCTATACTCCTAAATTTCCCTTAACATTTTTGCTCTTCCTCCTTTCGTCGATCACCTGAAGTATTTCCTCTGTTATCCATGATTTCTTCGCAGTTATCTTCCTGGTACTTAAGGTTCTCTTTCCAACTTCACTGACTAACCTTTTTAGAGATGTCCATTCCTCTTCATTGGAACAGGCTACTAAGTGATTCATTACCGCAGTATCTGTAGTATTATAGAATTTCAAGCGTATCTCTTCATTTCTTAGGACTTCTGCATCCCACTTTTTTGTGTATTGATTCTTCCCGACTAGTCTCTTAAACTTTAACCATCTGTTCATCAATGCTAAATTGTGATCTGAGTCTATCTGCTCCTACGTACGCCGTGCTCTCCAATACGTGACTGTGGAATCTCTGCATGAGCATGATGCAATGTAACTGAAATCTTCCCATATCTCCTGGCTTTTACCAACTGTACCTCCAGCTTTTGTGTTTCCTAAACAGAGTATTCGCTATTACGAGCTGGAATTTATTACAGAACTCAGTGTTTCTCCTCTCTCCTTCCTACTACCAAGCCAATATTCTCCAGTAACTTTTCTCTACTCGTTCTGGTAGAACCGCATTTCAGCCCCATCCCCGTCCAATCACTATTAGATTTTCATCTCACTTACCTTCTGAATAACCCTTTTCATATCCTCATATACTTTCTCTAGCTCTTCATCTTCTGCTTGCGTACTCGGTACGTACACCTGAAGTAGTGTTGTTAGTGTTGGTTTGCCTTCGATTCTGACTAGTATTACCCTGTCACAGAAGTGTTCACTGTAGCCACCTTCCTATTCATAAGGAATTCTGCTCCCGTTTTACCATTTTCTGCTGCTGTTGGTACTACCCTGCACTCATCTGAACAGATATCTTTGTCTCCTTCGCATTTCACTTCACTAACCACCACTGTATCCAGACTAAGAATTAGCATTTCCCTTTTCAGATTTCGTACCTTCCCCACCATGTTCAAACATCTGACATTGCACACTATGTTTCGCAGAACGTTAACCTTTCGTTGATTGTCGGTCTCTTTTTCTCATAGTCGCGTTCTCCTTTCCAGCCACCCCCGAATATCCGAATGGTGGACTAGTTCACAATATTTTGCCAATGGAGAGATCATCAGACATTTCTTCAATTAAAGGCCACATGTGCAGTGGATTCACATTATGTGTCTTTAATGCAGTGGTTTTCATTCCCTTCTGCATCCACATGCGGTTGATCATTGATGATTCTTCCCCGTTTTAGGGACCGTTGGCCATTCTAAGGGCAAGAGAGTACACTGAACCTGTCTCTTCCTCGATCCTCCTTTGCATGGCCGTTTCGAGAACGAGGATGACTTCTTAGGCCGAAAGTCTTCGGCCACCACTGCTGATGACCTTTGTTCGAAATTTAGCCATGGTCGAGCAGCTCTCGCAAGCCACACATTTCTCTGCTCAGTTCTAAGCGACTTGTACAAGTATGGCGGGTCGTGGTCGGGAAGATCAAGTATGTGGGCATCTAAAGGTAGTTATTTAAACATGCAGGGTTATAGAAATGTCTGCATTTATTGCGTATTCGGACCACTTGAAAGGTCCCCTTAGAAAAATCAGTGAATTACTGTGCTGATAAACCCCTTATGTTATTTGATTTTCAAACAGCTGAGCAAAACAACGTAGTCAGACATTTCTCTCTTTACTTATTCTGATCATCACTAACACAATGTTTTTAGCGCAGCGCAATCTGACTTTCAATAATCCCTACAAAAGAATGGCCCTGACTAACAATAACCTATACCTTTCATGAATCACTTACCTGACAAAAATCTTCGTTACTCGAACTACTGCAATACAGCGAGCGCCAATACTGCCAGCTGAATAAAAGATTCTATCTACTGAAGTCACTAACTATTGATAGGCATAGTTAGCAAATGAAAGATTTTGATAAAGAACGAAATATGTATTTACCTTAATAGTGTTCAAAATGACATCCAGTCTTACAAATTTACTGTCTCTGATGGACACACGTCCAGATCATCCGCCATCTCTCTCCCCACGTCCACCACTGCTGGCGGCTCACCTCCAACTGCGCAACTCTACGCACTGTTCACATCCAACTGCCCAACACTACAATAGCGAATATTCCAACAATGCCACCCAGCCACAGACTGCACACAGCACAGCCAGTGATTTTCATATAGAGCGCTACGTGGCGTTAACAATATAAAAACCTAAACAGCCTACTTACACACTGTGCAACACGCCAGAGAGGATGTTAGTTATCCTATATGCCACTTGCATAGCCAACAGAGGTAGGTGGCCAAAAATTAAAAGATATTAGAAAGGAGCAATGCTATTACAGTGCGAATGCGGAATAATACAAGGAGACTGAAGCAGGCGCACGTTACAACAGAGACAGAGACAGGCGGAATCTGGAAGACAACAGGGTCGGGTGGGTTAAGCCACCTGCCATGAAGCAGACACAGCGCTCAAGAAGACACAGCAAGGCGGAAAAATGCTGTCTGCTGTGTAGGAGGTCTCAGACGTAAGAGGAGACACGGAAAGCAGTCACATGGCCTCTCTCCTACGCCTTCTGACTGGTTATTTAAACGATGCTGCATCTTACTGTAGGCTCTGTACTGCTCTTCGACTATGACGCATATAGCGGCAAGTATTGCTGAATAGAACGATTGGGTACTAAATGTAACATCTTAACGAGACGTTTGCGAATCCAGTAACTGAGCTGGGAGTTGGTTGTCAGCCCCGTATTCAGATAACGTGAGTTGGAAACCGCCTAAAAACCACATCCAGGCTGGCAGCACATCGAGCCTCGTCGCTAGTCCGCCAGGTGGTTTTAGTCCAGAGCCGGTGCCCCTGCCGGAAGATGAGTTTTAACGCGCATGGTTACATAGCGGTTAAGGGGCAACTGTGGTTTGCTTTAAAGTATCAGAAATATAATAAATAACGTAAATCTGATAAAGTTTCTGGCCTTTACAATAGCCAGGGTCATCCGTTAAGTGTTCTAGATCTGGTGACTGCTGATAGGGCTGGTTTGTAGGTGTGAGATGCCAAGGAAGACAATATCTGACACACTTGGATAAGTAATATACGGAGGTACCTAGAGGGAAAATATTACAAATTAATGTGATATCTCGATATTGAGGACTAAATCAAATAAATAATGTTAGTTAACATCAATCATAATGCTAAGTAACGAGTTACACAAAGAACATAATCAAAACAGAAATATCAACGTATTCAGCTCGAATAAATACAAGACTATAATGTTGTTAGAAGTGGTTTGTATTTTGGAGGTTAGTTATGTTGAACCCATAAGAGTTCCGTATAAAAACAGTAACTCTCAATAACAATGCACTAACGTCGTGAGTCAGTTGTCTACATCATTAATATTACACCTTCCATAACGTAAAGATTACATGAAAAATTCTATAAAATGTAAAAAAGAAACTGGAAATTAATCTATTTTCTCAAGGCATTTGCAGAAAGAGAGCTACAACAGACTGTAGCCAGCCCAGTAAAATCTCAGAGATAGCGGAGAGTGCTGTACCTGGAGAACAGTGTACCTAGGAAGACATGATGTTCTTTTGGTCGGTGTTCGAACCTAGGGACTGACTTTAGAATTTCACGGAGGAATCCCACCAGAAAATGGGGTATGGAGCGTCTGGTACTTCCTGCTGTTTCTGTTCATTTGAAACATGAGGTTTTGCTTTGTGCATACTTTCTAAATATTACGAGTTCTACGTATGTATCTGGGACATACAATATTTAAGCTATTTGGAGGATGTTGTTAATTCTTGATTCACAGAATTTTATGGTGAGTATATTTTTAAGACTAATTGCATAACTTGTGAACAGAGAAACCGTATCTCGTTGTGCACGGTCTTGTACCTTGAAATGTAAGGAGTTTTCACACATGAAACACGTGATATTTTCAAATGAACTGTGTTTCTTTAATGCCCTAACCACTTCCCACGTCTTGCAAATCGAAATTTTCAAAAAGTTTAAAACTTCAGACTGGTTTATGATAACATTTCTTCTTAATTTGATGTTACTTACCAATTAATGGCATGTAACAGGGTAATAATGTAACACACATGCTGATGATGCAGGACTGATTGAGACACTTTTAAATATGAATAGAACACTTATTGCTAAGCACACGAACATGTTGTACCTTGGCAGTTTTTCGCCTTTGGAGATACCTTACTCTTCAGTAATAATTGTTGTAATTTAAGAAAAAGTGTGCAGCACACATGTAATTAATGGTATCTATTTCAAAATAGAGTAAGATATTACTATACATTTAAAGGAATGGAAAAAATCATGTAATGACCTACAAAACATTCACTCTTAACATCAGGGTTACTGTTACGTTTGCTTAGAGATGATATTTACACCCCATGGTACTCAAAACTAGTCAGAACACTGTTGCAGAAGCAAGGAAAAAAAGGTGCCACATTTGAAAGAACACAAAATCACGAAGATTGGCGAAGTTTTGCAGACGCTCGAAATTTAGTGCGAACTTCAATGCGAGATGCTTTTAGCAGTTTCCACAACGAAACTCTGTCTCGAAATCTGGCAGAAAATTCAAAGAGATTCTGGTCATATGTAAAACGCACCAGCAGCAAGACGGTCAATACCTATATTGCGCGATAACAATAGTGATGTCACTCATGACAGTACCAGTAAAACAGAATTACTTATCACGGTTTTCCAAAACTCGTTCACCAAAGAAGAAGAAGTAAATAATACATATTTCGAAACTAGAACAACCGCGAACATGAGTAACTTAGAAGTAGATATCGTGGGTGTAGCAAAGCAGCTTACATCTCTTCGTAAAGGCGAAACCTCCGGTTGTGGACCAGTCAGGTTCCTTTCAGAATATACTGTTACAATAGCACAAAACCTAGCAATCATATACACCCGCTCACTCTGCGAAAGATCCATAGCTAAACTCTGGAAAACGGCACCTCACCATTATGCAACAAAGGAAGTAAGAGTAATCTGCTGAATTACAGACCCATACCACTAGCGTACCCGCAGTCCGCTGTTAGCAGCGATGGGGCAAGGTCGTCGTGCCTGTGTCCCCCTGTTAGCGCACCGCGCGCGCGAGTGTTTACTGTTTACCTTCCGCTGCGGCGAGTGTCACGCGTCCGTGTCTCGGTAGTGCCATGGCGCACTCGTATCGCAAGTCCACAATTAATATCACATTTCAAGTTGACTACGCAAGACCTCGAGCACTTGACATTGAACGTTTCATCCGGGAAGAACTTCATATTGCACCTCAAGACATCACTGGGATCCACTTTTCTATAACACAAAGTGTCGTCTACATAAAACTGATCAATGAAAAGGCGTGCACTGATGTTGTGTGCCGACACGCTCATGGACTTAAATTTAAGCATTCTGATGGTCACATAGGAACTGTCACGATCGACCACGCTGGATTAGGCCTTCGCATTCTGAGGGTCTTCGAGCTGCCATTCGAAGTCCCGCCAGATGTTGTGATGACAGCTTTCAAACCGTACGGCAACGTGCTAAGCCACTTGGCTGAAAAATGGCAAACGTTTGAGACGTACCCCGTCTTAAATGGAGTGCGACAAATAAAGATTGAACTGACGAAGCATGTGCCACCCTATTTAATAATTGGCGGCTGCAGAGCCATTGTCATGTACGGCGGACAACCGCGTACTTGCACCGGCTGTGGCCAGGAAGGACATGTCCGATCGGCCTGCATTCAACGCCGACTGACTCAGACACCGGTTGGTGAAGTTCCATCCCCGACGACGCCTACTTCATTCCCCATCACGTATGCAGCGGCTGCAACCGCAACAGCTGTTCCTGCCCAGGATCGTAACACCATATTGCAGTCAGTGGTCGATGACAGTGTGGCGGACAGCATATCCCCCTCTACGACGTCATCGGCAGACTTGCCTCAAGAGGGTGATCAATTGTGCCACCAAGACGAGCCTAAAGAGAAGATGGAAGTAGAAACGGAAACTGTCCCGACCTCTGCCTTCCTACCAATGGAGACCGCATCAGATGATTGTCGCCCGCACTCTGACACAGAACAACATGTTCGGAAACAACGGTCCCCTCGAAAACGCAAGAAACGGCGCCATACGCCATCCGATGATTGCCTGCTTCGGATGTGTGACCCGGACGAACATCCGGCATCGGACGACACTCAGGACTCTACCACCGCAACTCACCCTTCCCATCACGATGCTACAGCGGATACAGTTTCTGAGCCTCGATGTGACAACATCACTTCTGCTACTGAACATGCGCGCAAGCGCCCTACTGACAGCACTAATCAACAGTTACCAATTGCTGCATCTGATTCTTGGGCGGATGATGTTGAGGATGAGCCACAGCACCAGGAGGATGTGGCGATCATCCTCCGCGAAGGTATATCCGCAGAAGACGTCGAGTATCTCCCTGACGCCAGAGGCATGGCTCTTACTATCCAAGGAGTAAAACTTATTAACATCTATGCACCGTCAGGATCTGGTCGGCGTCGCGAACGATCCACCTTTTTCGCTCATACAATCACGCCCCTCTTTATGGGCCGTCAGGACGACTTGGTAATCGGAGGGGGCTTCAACTGTAGCCAAGCACCTAAGGATCAGTTACCACATCATTCTCCCTGCGCACAACTTACGACAATTATAAATAATCTTCAGTTGGTGGACTCGTGGGAACATGTTTGTGGCGATCGGCCCGGATTTACTCACTACACCAGCCATTCCTCCAGCCGCATCGACCGAATTTACATCTCGCGCTCTATAGCTGTGGGGACAAGAGCTGTCGAAGTTTGGCCCACAGCTTTTTCTGACCACGGGGCCTACATCTGCGCTATTACCCTCGGCCGCCAGAAGGTATGGCACAGCCGTGGTCCTTGGAAGTTGAACGTCGCCCACCTAGCTTCTCAGGAATGCCGCCGACTTATAGAGAACACGTGGGACTCTTGTAGCCGCCGGCGTGGCACCTAACGGTCTACACTGTCGTGGTGGTTACTCTGCGCCAAGCCAGCCCTCCGGAAGACCTTGATAGGCTACGGCCGAGATGTTGCAGCATGGAAGAGACATACCATGGACTTTTACTACAGCATCTTAAGGGAATGTACAACACTGCCGTACTCACCTGCACGGCAGGTGACGGTGAACCGTGCCAAGGCACAGATCATCAGACTAACACGTTGCCACCTTGAGGGTGCGATCGTCAGAGCGCGCACTCAAGAGAGAGTGGCACAGGAGGAACCGTCCATGTACCACGTCATTGCAGAACGACGGCGCCGACGCAAGACACTGATCCAAGCTATCATGACGGAAGACGGACGACGCCGTGATACCTAGCGCGACATGGGAAACGCCCTTCATGCTCACTATACTAGGCTGTACTCGGAACATCGACATCCCCCAGAGGTGATCGCCGAAGTCTCTCAACTCACTTATGGCACGATCTCTCCGACAGCGGCGGCGGATTTGACTGCAGATGTAACGGAGGAGGAAATCATTGAAGCAATACAGGCTGGGGCTGCTCGTAAGTCTCCGGGACCTGATGGCCTTCCTCTGGAATTTTACCGGACATATCAACAATTACTGGCACCAGCATGGACTGATATTTGCCACGATCTTATGTCTCCCACGACGCAGATCCCTGGGGCTTTCCTAGAAGGACTGATTGTGCCTATACACAAACCACGAGGCGGATCCAAGATCAGTGACTACCGGCCCTTGACCTTACTCAACAGTGACATGAAGATTTTCACCCGGCTTCTGGCGGCACGCCTAAAGCGATGTGTTGTGTCGCTGGACCAGGCATCGTTAGGTGGTGTACATAATATTCGCACTGCATTGTGCCGATATAGAGATATGATTGCGCTAGCCAAAGCTCGCCATTCGACTTTAGCCAGGCCTTTCACAGAGTCGACAACACATTTTTGATGGAGGTACTGCGGCACATGGGGTATCCGGACGTCATAGTTAATGTACTGATGCGTCGCCTAAGCGGCGCGACATCCAAGGTGTTATATAATGGCCGTCTCACGCCGCCGATACAGATCCAGCGATCGGTGCGACAAGGCTGCCCTCTTTCGGCGATATTGTACGCCCTCGTCTTGGAACCACTCCTCTGCGGCCTCCGACAACGCCTGACTGTGATGTCCCTTGGTGGACACACCTTTTGCTGCACTGCCTATGCGGATGATCTGGTACTCCTTCGCAATAATGACGATGTTCGTGCAGCACTGGCGTGGGTGGCGACCTACGGCGCGGCATCGGGGAGCCATCTCAATCTCCATAAATCACACGCACTGTCTATAGGCAGAGGTCTACCCGACGAGAGCGTCGCACCGCTACGAATCAGTGACACAATCCGCTGTCTTGGCATTGATTTCACATCTGACATGAAGCGTTCAACAGCCCTTAACTACAGGTGTTTATTGAATCAGACGAGAGCGGGAATAAGTGACCACCGTCTGAGACATCTAGACCTCCTGCAACGGACACGATATGCTAACGTCTATTTGGCGTCACGTATCCCCCATTTTGCACAGATACTCCCGATACCACCTACCCTGGCTCACCGCATGTTGGCGGTTTTGGGATCCTTTGTTAATACGGGCATGTTATTTAAGATTCGTTACGAGTCCCTAACCCTCCCGAGAAGCAGAAGAGGTTTAGGCCTTTGTCATGTTAAGGACAGAGCGAAAGCCCTGTTCGTCAGCTGTCACCTGCAACTGTGGCGACGAAGTCCGACGTGCCTCACAAGTCTCTTACTGGAAGCCTTACGACCAATCTCACTCGCACCCCCTGTGATGATATCGGACATCCCAGCACCTTTCTTCTACATTAGCCAATTCTTCCTTGAATTAAGCTACATCCGCACGGCACTGCTACCCACACGCTTGATTATGACGAGGGCGATATATGCCGCCATGCAAATGAACAGGACGCCGAATGTGATTGAAAGCAAACACCCCACTACAAAGTGGCGCGCTGTGTGGCAGGCAGTGAATGCCACCACCCTTGATACTGACGTGCAATCTGCATCGTACGTAACTATTAATGGGAAACAGTTGTGTCAGTCCCGCCTACATCACATCCACCTCGCTGATTCACCCTTGTGTGCCACATGCCAAGTGATTGACACGGATGAACATCGTTTCGAATGCGGGTCGGCAAAGGACGTTTGGTATTTGGTGCGTCAGATATTGGCTTTTCTCACACGCACGACTCCCGACAGGATAACTACCCGATCACTTCTTTTCCCCGATAAGATTCACTTCCCAAGAGCAAAAACAAACTCTGTGACGTGGATCAGTGGCCACGCTGTTCACTACCTATTCGGTAATGCCGAATGCGATCGGCAAGAATCCTAAATATAGGCAATATTTTTGTAATTTTCTTTGGAGCGCATTCCATAATCCGCCTCGCAGCTGGATTATAGATGACATGAGAAGACAACCATGGCACCTCTTCCCAGTTCCTTTTTTTTTTAATGAGATTGAACAAACAACGGAAACAACACAGCAACGAGAAGACAGTCATCGAAAAATTCGCAGCGGGCTATAGTATGGAGCATCCTTTGTTGTAACGGGACGACTTTCTATTATTCTGTTTATGTAGCCCAAGAGGAACGGCCTTCCTTTTATCCATTTGTATAAACATAAAATAAAATAAAAATAAAAAACAGAAAAACAAACCTTCCAAAATCCTTTTTCCTTTTTTGTTAAAAGAAGGGGGTAGCGTCTTTGATTCATAATCAAAAACGTCTTCGGTCCCGGGTTCGATCCCCGCCACTGCCTAAATTTTGATAAATAATCAACATTGGCGGCCGAAGACTTCCGGCATAAGAAGTCAGCCTCATTCTGCCAACGGCCTTGTCAAAGAGGGCGGAGGAGCGGATAGAGGTTCAGAGCACTCTCTTGTCCTAGGGGTGGGAAATTACCCCTAAAGGCGGAAGAATCAGCAATGATCAACGACATGAGGATGCACAAGGCAATGGAAACCACTGCATTAAAGACACGTAACGTGTATCCACAGGACATGTGGCCTGTAATTGAAGAAGTGTCATGATGATCTCTCCATTGGCAAAAGATTCCGGAATAGTCCCCCATTCGGATCTCCGGGAGGGGACTGCCAAGGGGGAGGTTACCATGAGAAAAAGATTGAATAATCAACGAAAGAATAAAGTTCTACGAGTCGGGGCATGGAATGTCAGAAGCTTGAACGTGGTAGGGAAACTAGAAAATCTGAAAAGGGAAATGCAAAGGCTCAATCTAGATATAGTAGGGGTCAGTGAAGTGAAGTGGAAGGAAGACAAGGATTTCTGGTCAGATGAGTATCGGGTAATATCAACAGCAGCAGATAATGGTATAAAAGGTGTAGGATTCATTATGAATAGGAAGGTAGGGCAGAGGGTGTGTTACTATGAACAGTTCAGTGACCGGGTTGTTCTAATCAGAATCGACAGCAGACCAACACCGACAACTATAGTTCAGGTATACATGCCGACGTCGCAAGCTGGACATGAAAAGATAGAGAAAGTGTATGAGGATATTGAAAGGGTAATGCAGTATGTAAAGGGGGACGAAAATCTAATAGTCATGGGCGACTGGAATGCAGTTGTAGGGCAAAGGGTAGAAGAAAAGGTTACAGGAGAATATGGGCTTGGGACAAGGAATGAAAGAGGAGAAAGACTAATTGAGTTCTGTAACAAGTTTCAGCTAGTAATAGCGAATACCCTGTTCAAGAATCACAAGAGGAGGAGGTATACTTGGAAAAGGCCGGGAGATAAGGGAAGATTTCAGTTAGATTAGATCATGGTCAGACAGAGATTCCGAAATCAGATACTGGATTGTAAGGCGTACCCAGGAGCAGATATAGACTCAGATCACAATATAGTAGTGATGAAGATAAGGCTGAAGTTCAAGACATTAGTCAGGAGGAATCAATACGCAAAGAAGTGGGATACGGAAGTACTAAGGAATGACGAGATACGTTTGAAGTTCTCTAACGCTATAGATACAGCAATAAGGAATAGCGCAGTAGGCAATACAGTTGAAGAGTAATGGACATCTCTAAAAAGGGCCATCACAGAATTTGGGAAGGAAAACATAGGTACAAAGAAGGTAGTTGCGGAGAAACCATGGGTAAAAGAAGAAATACTTCAGTTGATTGATGAAAGGAGGAAGTACAAACATGTTCCGGGAAAATCAGGAATACAGAAATACAAGTCGCTGAGGAATGAAATTAATAGGAAGTGCAGGGAAGCTAAGACGAAATGGCTGCAGGAAAAATGTGAAGAATCGAAAAAGATATCATTGTCGGAAGGACAGACTCAGCATACAGGAAAATCAAAACAACCTTTGGTGATATTAAAAGCAACGGTGGTAACATTAAGAGTGCAACGGGAATTCCACTGTTAAATGCAGAGGAGAGAGCAGATAGGTGGAAAGAATACATTGAAAGCCTCTATGCGGGTGAAGATTTGTCTGATGAGATAGAAGAAGAAACAAGAGTCGATTTAGAAGAAATAGTGGATCCAATATTAGAATCGGAATTTAAAAGAGCTTTGGAGGACTTACGGTCAAATAAGGCAGAAGGGATAGATAACATTCCATCAGAATTTCTAAAATCAATGGGGGAAGTGGCAACAAAACGACTATTCACGTTTGTGTGTAGAATATATGAGTCTGGCGATATACCATCTGACTTTCGGAAAAGCATCATCCACACAATTCCGAAGACGGCAAGAGCTGACAAGTGCGAGAATTATCACACAATCAGCTTAACAGCTCATGCATCGAAGCTGTTTACAAGAATAATATACAGAGGAATGGAAAAGAAAATTGAGAATGCACTAGGTGACGATCAGTTTGGCTTTAGGGAAAGTGAAGGGACGAGAGAGGCAATTCTGACGTTACAACTAATAATGGAAGCAAGGCTAAAGAAAAATCAAGACACTTTCATAGGATTTTTCGACCTGGAAAAAGCGTTCGACAATATAAAATGGTGCAAGCTGTTCGAGATTCTGAAAAAAGTAGGGGTAAGCTATAGGGAGAGACGGGTCGTATACAATATGTACAACAACCAAGAGGGAATAATAAGAGTGGACGATCAAGAACGAAGTGTTCGTATTAAGAAGGGTGTAAGACAAGGCTGTAGCCTTTCGCCCCTACTCTTCAATCTGCACATCGAGGAAGCAATGATGGAAATAAAAGAAAGGTTCAGGAGTGGAATTAAAATACAAGGTGAAAGGATATCAATGATACGATTCGCTGATGACATTGCTATCCTGAGTGAAAGTGGAGAAGAATTAAATGATCTGCTGAACGGAATGAACAGTCTAATGAGTACACAGTATGGTTTGAGAGTAAATCGGAGAAAGACGAAGGTAATGAGAAGTAGTAGAAATGAGAACAGCGAGAAACTTAACATCAGGATTGATGGTCACGAAGTCAAAGAAGTTAAGGAATTCTGCTACCTAGGCAGTAAAGTTACCAATGACGGACGGAGCAAGGAGGACATCAAAAGCAAACTCGCTATGGCAAAAAAGGCATTTCTGGCCAAGAGAAGTCTGTTAATATCAAATACCGGCGTTAATTTGAGTAAGAAATTTCTGAGGATGAACGTCTGGAGTACAGCATTGTATGGTAGTGAAACATGGACTGTGGGAAAACCGGAAGAGAAGAGAATCGAAGCATTTGAGATGTGGTGCTATAGACGAACGTTGAAAATTAGGTGGACTGATAAGGTAAGGAATGAGGAGGTTCAGAATCGGAGAGGAAAGGAATAGATGGAGAACACTGATAAGGAGAAGGGGCAGGATGATAGGACATCTGCTAAGACATGAGGGAATGACTTCCATGGTACTAGAGGGAGCTGTAGAGGGCAAAATCTGTAGAGGAAGACAGAGATTGGAATACGTTAAGCAAATAATTGAGGACGTAGGTTGCAAGTGCTACTCTGAGATGAAGAGGTTAGCACGGGAAAGGAATTCGTGGCGGGCCGCATCAAACCAGTCAGTAGACTAGCGTCGATTTGCTGTAGGATTTTGGAACATTTGCTGCGTTCCAAGAAAACGATTAATTGAAAAATAGTTGGCACGCGTTCAGAAAATATCGTTCTTGTGAAAAAGCAGTTAGCTCTTTATTATCATTAAATAATTAGTCCCACAGCAAAGGGATGTCAAATCGATTCTGTATTTTTAAATTCCCTGAAGGATTTCGACAACGTACCTCTCAAGCGTCTTTTTCATCAGATTACGTGCCTACGGATTATCACCTCAGTTGTGTGACTGGTTTCACTCAGAAATGATACAGTTCTTAGTAACTGAAGGAAAGTCATCGAGTGAAACAATATCTGTCGTTCCCCAAGAAAGTGCTGTAGAGCCCTTTTCTGTTACTGATAAACGACGTAAGAGACAATTTAAGGAGCTCTCTTAGACTGTTTGTAGATGATGCAGTCATTTACAGCTTTGTTAAGTCATCAGAAGATCTAGACCAACTGCAGAATGATTTAGACAAGATATCTGTATAGTAACAGGCGAACTAAACTTACGTGTCACGTTCAAAAAATCAGTGAAACGTCAATCACACAGTAAAATATTCATTACAGAAAATACTAAGTGACAATATTTTGAGAAATATTACTAAAACCTTTATACAGAAGAAGGGAGGGGATGTAGCCAGTTTCCAAGCTTATTCAGGATATTAAAAAGTTACTTCCATACGTGAAGTGGTGCGGTGCGAGAATTTGCACGTGATCGGGAACTGTCAAACGTCATTTAAAAGTACATTATAACACATCTGTCTGCTACAGCTGTACCACAACCTTAAAATTGGAGGCAGGTTGTGAAATAAAACTATCTTGTTAAAGCAATTATGGTATAACGCAACAGAACAGTGTTACCCTCTGAGAGGAATTTTGTTATATTGACCGCGTTGTACCTAACGGAGGTGGCTTATCGGAAGTGAACGTCAGCAACAAATAATGTTTTACCTAGCTATACTGTTTAAAGAATAAGGAAAACGGTCGTCAGCCTAATTAGGCAAGAGAAAGATTAACGTTCTGGTTTAAGAAAGTAGGTACGAGTAACTTTTACGGACAAACACAACCCATACTTGGCCACACGCGAGTGCAATGAACTCTGACACATACATATGATTACGGTAAGATTGAAGCTAACAGCTAGAGCAGCACAAAATATTTGCAAAAATATAACAGATACCGAAACACACTATTACTTTCAGGGCTTGTTCAAACTGAATGGTCTTTATAACATTACTATTAACATTCACTGCCGAATCATTAATTGGACATAGGTTCAGTATTATTGTTCAAACATTTTCCTAGCTCGCATGAAATTATAAATGTAGTTCACTGCAAAATTATGAACTGGTCACAGGTTAAGTATCTCTCAACTAAATACTATTCTGTTTAGAATGAAAGTTAAATGGAATTCACTAACTGGTTACTTCTCACTGTCTTTTGAATAAGGAAATTATTGTTTTCATAAATAGTGGTAAAGGATAGCCTGTGGATTTTATTACACTATTAATAAGCACTTTCAATACCCAAAAGAAACAAGTGCTTAGCAAGCTTGAGTATATAACTTTCCATAAATGCAGTTCACGACTTTTACTACATTGAGACACAATGTTGACAAATTTACAAGAAACTGACTCACCTTTTAAAATTTACTACAGGTAACACTATGATCATTAACAAAGCAACACTTTATAAGCTTCAGTTTTAAGAGCTTTTAATCTTTAAAAGAAACTGCAAATTGTCTTTATTACCCCAATCTTCTACTTTCAGGTAAATGATTAAATAGGTGACTTTGAAACTCCACAAAACTTTAAATTACACTGTTTCCATCTCTGGGAGGCTTTCACAAGACTACATTTATTACCTCCCACAATTTCAGTAAATCCACAGTAAATCTGAACACTCCCTTCTTACCAAAGATCAAACATTATTTAATGTTCGAAGCATTCATTTTTTTCACAAACTAGGACACTCGGTAATCATAGTTCAAATGGAGAGGAACCTGAGAGGTTTAGATTAGACTAGATTAGATTAGATTAATACTAGTTCCATGGATCATGAATACGATATTTCGTAATGATGTGGAACGAGTCGAATTTTCTAATACATGACATAATTAGGTTAATTTAACAACATACTTAAGTTAATATAACAACTTTATTTTTTTGTGTTTTTTGTTTTTCTTTATTTTTTTATTTTTATTTTTTTATTTTTTAAATATTTTTTTTCTTTTTTTTTAAATTTATATCTAAAAATTCCTCTATGGAGTAGAAGGAGTTGTCATTCAGAAATTCTTTTAATTTCTTCTTAAATACTTGTTGGTTATCTGTCAGACTTTTGATACTATTTGGTAAGTGACCAAAGACTTTAGTGCCAGTATAATTCACCCCTTTCTGTGCCAAAGTTAGATTTAATCTTGAATAGTGAAGATCATCCTTTCTCCTAGTATTGTAGTTATGCACACTGCTATTACTTTTGAATTGGGTTTGGTTGTTAATAACAAATTTCATAAGAGAGTATATATACTGAGAAGCTACTGTGAATATCCCTAGATCCTTAAATAAATGTCTGCAGGATGATCTTGGGTGGACTCCAGCTATTATTCTGATTACACGCTTTTGTGCAATAAATACTTTATTCCTCAGTGATGAATTCCCCCAAAATATGATGCCATATGAAAGCAATGAGTGAAAATAGGCGTAGTAAGCTAATTTACTAAGATGTTTATCATCAAAATTTGCAATGACCCTTATTGCATAAGTAGCTGAACTCAAACATTTCAGCAGATCATCAATGTGTTTCTTCCAATTTAATCTCTCATCAATGGACACACCTAAAAATTGGGAATATTCTACCTTAGCTGTATGCTTCTGATTAAGGTCTATATTTATTAATGGCGTCATACCATTCGCTGTACGGAACTGTATGTACTGTGTCTTATCAAAATTCAGTGAGAGTCCGTTTACAAGGAACCACTTAGTAATTTTCTGAAAGACAGTATTGACAATTTCATCAGTTAATTCTTGTTTCTCAGGTGTATCATCAGCAAAGAGAACTAACTTTGCCTCTTCATGGATATAGAATGGCAAGTCATTAATATATAATAAGAACAACAAAGGACCCAAGACTGACCCTTGTGGAACCCCATTCTTGATAGTTCCCCAGTTTGAGGAATGTGCTGATCTTTGCATGTTACGAGAACTACTTATTTCAACTTTCTGCACTCTTCCAGTTAGGTACGAATTAAATCATTTGTGCACTGTCCCACTCATGCCACAATACTTGAGCTTGTCTAGCAGAATTGTGATAAGGAAGAAAATCAAGGTAGGTACATAAATTCAGTTAGAAGTTACCTTATATTTGAGCACACTAACACATCCAATAAGCTGATCCTTCACTGTACATTATTATAGTATTCAGTTACAGTGATTGCCCAATGTGGTGGTAACTGCATGTTCGTAGGTGGATTTGCAGGCAGAATTGCTGGAATCTGTCCCTTCTTGGTGGCGATGATGGATACCAATTCCAGAACCGTTCCAGCTATTTATCCATCCATCTGAGGCATTGAAAAGTGGCAGAAAAAGCCTCTCTCGGAACCAGCACAATATGAAACTTTTACATGGCAGTTCACAGTTTGGTAGCTCGTCCCCGACTGACTCTTAGTTCCACCTTTTCTACCTAGGCCAACCACAATTTGCGCCGCGCTACACAGTGCCGTTCCCGAGGGGAACCACAACAACTTTTACATATGACATAACTAAGAGCCCTAAGTGAAGTTCAGCAATTTACATAATAACAAACAAACATTTTAAACACAAGAAAACCTTTGCACATATTAACATTGCTATAAAAAATTATTTAAACAAATTCCAAATATATACAGTAAGTTTTGTCTCCCTCCAATTGCGACAAAGAATTTAAATGACAGATATACTACATTGCATAGAATCAAACCATGACACCCAAAGTTTTTACAAAGAAAGGAGTATACAATTTTATGTAATCGATTCAAACGCATTTACAAATACTCAGTGTTATAACATTAAACCAAAGCAAAAGGCAAAATAAATCCGTACAGCATTAGAGCCATGGTGTTACAACATGTCAACTAAAAGCCGCGTGGGGTAAGAGACAGAGCCATGTAGGAGGCTGTGATAGGAACTAATTCGTAATGGCTGCCAACAAAGTGCATTAGAGAGGGGTGGAGGGGAGGGGGGGGGGTGACTTCTCGTGGTAGGAAGCTACCTACAGTTGGCGGGGAGGGCTTAGGTGGGATGCCACAAGTTGCTTATGGCGGAGAAAAGGGAAAAGATAACTTGCGCAGAAGGAGCGCCCTCCAGGATGATGACAACGAAGAATTGCATGGGTGGAAACGTGCAGCTGGCAACGCGTGTTGACTACTGGGTGCGGCACGTAAATCCGGACAAATTTCAATTTGAATTTCCCGCCATACCGTAGTCCCTCCTTGGGTGGCATCAAGTAAAAAGTCAGAACCTCAAAATGGCCGAGATGTTACGGACAAGTGCGGAGTACAACAAAAGAGCTCGATTACCGAAAGTCTTCACGCTGGTCGTTCGCCCACTGAAATACACTGAAGCGCCAGAGAAACTGGTATAGGCATGCGTATTCAAATACAGAGATATGTAAACAGGCAGAATATGGCAATGCGGTCGGCAACGTCTGTATAAGACAACAAGTGTCTGGCGCAGTTGTCTATAACATTTCCGTAAACGATTCCTTTGTATCGACGTCGACCAAAACTAGTAGTTCCAGACAGAATGAAGACTTGCAGCAGTACAATAACTTATCACCCTCTTTGAATTTCATCTCTGCCACCACAGAGCAATCGGTTAAATGCTGTTCTCCAAGATTCCACCCGAATCATATACTAGTATTAACTAGCATTGCAAGTCCACTGACCATACGCTGACCAGACTATCGGTGTCTTAGCTGTAAGTTCTGCACGGAAGCCGAGGAGTATTTACTGTGTTTCTTTGGAATAGAGGAGCTTTGGGCAATGGATGTCCTGGCACCTGGCTATTGAGTCCATGGAGACAGCCTCCGACCCGACTGGATTACATCAGGGTCGATTATATGCGATGCTACACGTAAAATTCCTTATATATTTTTACCGATTCGTTACTGTACCAATTTTCTTAGTGATGATCGGACATGAATAGCAGGAAGAACACACTCCGTATAGAGCCTGACTCACTAAAACGTGTCTCCTCAGTTCTTCAGTATAATTCGAAATATTGCTGTGGAAAGAGAACAGTTCATATGATTTACTTCGTTTATTGAGTTCGTAATTAGCAGAATTCCGAACAATAGCTAGACAGAATCACGCACATAATATCGGTTAAAATACGTTCCACTTTCACACTGAAGTTTGCCATTGTTGCATTGCTTGCCCAAAAACTATCGGGTATGAAAGTTCCCCATCGCCTTAAGAACGTTGATGCAACAATGTAAACCACCCTCATAACCGAGTCTATCGCGCACGGTAGCTTACCGTGTGTGTCATAGGTATGGAAACCTTATGTGATAAAATAAATGTATGAAATAGAGTAAAAGAGAAATAAAAAAACTAAATGTAGTTTGCATCGATGATGTTTGAGAGGTGGAGGAGGAGGAGATTAGTGTTTAACGTCCCGTCGACAACAAGGTCATTAGAGACGGAGCACAAGCTCGGATTACGAAAGGATGGGGAAGGAAATCGGCCGTGCCCTTTCAAAGGAACCATCCCGGCATTTGCCTGTAGCGATTTAGGGAAATCACGGAAAACCTAAATCAGGATGGCCGGAGACGGGATTGAACCGTCGTCCTTCCGAATGCGAGTCCATCGTGCTAACCACTGCGCCACCTCGCTCGGTTTTGAGAGGTGTCAAGCGGCATTTACACAGAACTGCAAATGATAGAGACGAAGAAAATGATAGATAAAAAATGAAAAGAAATTGTTTGGTGATAAATCTTGTGCTGGTTGAGGAAAAATGAGAACACAGGACAGGTAAACAGACCAGAACCGTTTTATTAAAAAATGGATCAAACAAAACCTCCTTTCTGGAGAAAAGTTAATCACTACAGTAGTTTGTGAAAGTTCGTGCTTAACGCTCAATTCACACAAGTGCAAAATTAGGTTGAGGGCCACATTGATGAGATAGTTAAGTTTTAATATTCACTCAAAGTAGAACAAAATGATATTGTGGGGGTCGACGGCCAGTTCCCCGCTCGTCTCTGATGCAGAGGCCACGTCCTGGTGATGCTGAAGGCAGACACTGTTTTCTCCCTTCGTCGGCAGTGGCTAACGTGGCACGTGGTCATGCATAGCAAAGATTCCGAAAGGGACTGATTGAAGAACTGTGGGTGCAGTTGGCACCTGGTCCAGAGCTAGGAGCAGCTTTGTGCCGCCCTAAATACCTAGCCCGGGATGAAATTCTAGAGACATATTTGCGATCACATCGCCCGCGGAAGCAAACAAACCCGCGGTGCCGGCGTCCTCTAGTGGAACTTGTTCTGCCGACTGCTACCCTAGTCGGCGTGGATGATTGAAGTTCGGTCGCCTGACGATGTATCCCCTTCCGGTTAGGCCACTTGCATAACAGAGGAGTGAGAGGGGTTGCAGCACTGCCGAGCGAGCGCCCCATTCACCACTGCCTTCGGTGCTGAAGGAACGGGGTTAGATTCCCTGTAACATATCAGTATTTCTTTGTATATATTGTAGGGAGGTCTGTACGGGATCCACTGAGCTTCATGACGCCAAATGAGGAGCTCTGGAATAAAGAAGCAGCAACACCATCAGGATTCATCTACTGGAACAACAGCCGGAGGGGTTGGCAATATTCTGCTCACATGCCCGTGGTCCTCGATCGTTCTTCGTGGTCTCTTTTAGGCAGCAGTCGGCCAGTCGGAGCCGGCCTAACGCGTAATATGTCAGTGATGTTTGTGTTTACGTAATAAGGTATTCCGTCAGTGGATGCTACCAGCTGACCATACTGATTTGTTAATTGTTCGACAGAGTACGTCTAAGCTCATGTTTTATCAACATCTGCAAACTGGCAATAATTTTTGGTGCGACATGACTGTATACGATCATTCCACATGAAACCTGAAAAACGGCTTCTGCGAACAGTAGTACTTGGGCACTTTGAAGGAAACAACAAGACGATGCCTCCTGCCGAAAGTGGCACGCTCAGGTCCGAACGCTGAAGAGAACGTCATGTCATGATAATCTGGACGACAGGGAATTAAATTCATCCTATGAATGTACAAAGGGACAAAAGGAAATAGAATGCATACCAGGACTCGCATTTGAGGGGATACAAACTACTGGAAAAGTGAAACCGTTAACCACCGCAGACAGTATTTTACTCCTGCCTATGTGATGCTTTCAAGGAGATCTTAACATCTGTCTTCTCACTGCCCCAACGCCATCACCTGTGAAAATTGTGGGCAATGGTAGTACCACGGGCACTTCGTGAATATCCCCTGATCTGCGTCAAAGTCAGAGACAATACATCTCAATTTTTCAACTGAGTTTAGCGATTCGACAGCACTTGATCGCCTTCTGTTTTACTGAATAAAACATATGATTCCTCCTGACGCCAATAGATTTTAGTTGCAATGAATGGGATCGTATTAGAAAAATTCTTGACTCTCTAATGATTCCGGGTTCACGGCGGTACACCCTTAGGCATTCCACACATTGACAATGACGTCTACCAAGAACCAGTATTGAAAGAGACTCTTTTTCTTGTTGCAGTTAACGGTAATGTGCCCTCTGTTACGTCTGCGTTATACGTTGGGGTGGACCATGTTTACGATATTTGCTGGTCCGTGTGGTGTCTTCAACTGTAAGGAGCCAACCCATTAGGTCATTCATGGGATTTTTATCTAGCTTCCAGTTCTCTCCTACTAAAACAAGAATCATCTGCTACTGACGTCCCACCACACTCCATCCAGATTCATTATCAGAGACATTTTACTGACAACAAACTGACATGTTCCCCGAGATCCACCAGACCAAACAAATTCCACGAATGAACTCAATACCCTACCCTTACCGATATTTCCTGCGACCCAGACTGATAACCCTTTCTTCACTTTTATAGGGCTCAGTTCCTTTCGAATATGGACGAGCCTCGTCTTCAACGTCTTGGCGCTTATCAAGAATTACCCAGGGGATAATTATTTACACCGATGTTTCCGAAGATCGGCTATGCCTTCACTCATGCTGAGTATAAGGAACCACACGCTTTTACCCGTAAATTGAATTGTCTTCACGGCAGAATGCAACCATCATGTGGACTTCACGCTACATCAAAAAGTCAAACACATAAAAAACAATCTGCAGGCCTATGTGGGTCTTACACTGCCCATAGACCAGTGGTTTTTCTTGAAGACAATCGCCAAGGTAACTGTAGCACTTCACTGATGGGATGTACTGCAGCATACCAGTGTGATATTTATAGATACTGCAACGGTTTTACGGACATATATATGTATTACCATCAGAATGCCACTATTTCATGGCTAATTAATACATTACGATGAGTCGTATTAGTGATCCTTGAAGTATGCTATTATAAGGAATAAACTAAGACTTTTTATAATTATGTACTAAAGTTATGGTATTCTAGCACATCTCATGTAATACTCAGCAAAAAACAAAGAGTTACTTTTGCTATTCTAAATGTTGTTAACCAAAAACTATTCCTAGTTTTACAAATCATCTTCATAGATAGTAAACGTAATGTTTCAGAATCAAGATAACGATCTTCTTCTGATACGTCTTCTGTTTAAGGTCTTATGGACGGTCCCTATGAAAGGAAACAGGATAGCACAAAATTCTCCGCCCTTTGAAGTCGATTTTCGAAATACTGATTGTCTTCTCGGCAAGTTACGTTCGAGGACGAGTGCTCGAAGCAACGAAAAATACATCACAGTGCCGCGGATGGATCCAGATTCATTACGTATGGGAATTATAATCACAGACTTAGAACGAAGATGCATCTCCTCATTGGTAAGAAGTACGTAAAGAGGTAAATATTTTCAATGTCATCTGTCCTCCAAACGTAATTAATATTTCATCGACTTTACGCAGCGGTTAAATTGTAATTTTTTTCCCGCCATTTTATGAATGAAAATGTACAATTTGTGGGTCAACCGAATGTTTCGCAATGAAAAACTTTGTGATCAGTAGATGCTTTGGAAGTGATCACGTAGACGTTGACGTAGTTGATATTACTGACTGTTCCAAGCGATGCTAAGACTTTTGAATATCTGATAGATCTCAGAAACAGACGTGCCATTAATTTCTGCTTGTGACCGAAACTTGTATTTGGAGGAAAATGCGACTTCCAATATTACCACGCCCCACAGAGAATTTTGCGAGCCTAGATTAAATCATATATGAAACTGAAGGCACGGGAAGCAATCCGAGCGTCAAAAGTGATATGATAACATGTGTACAGAATACTGCAGCTTCAATTAAAGTCCATGCAGAGTGTACCTTTATGACCCATCAGTTTCAAATACATTTCAATTCAGAATACATATGATTTCATTCAAAATTAACTTGGAACTGAAGTGGAAATTATTTTGTATCTCTCTCTGTAAGTATTTCCTCTGTTCTGAATAAAATCGGTACGTATTAGCCATTGTTTATATCGCGTTAAGTGTTTATTAAAAGTAGCAGTTATTAAAAACTTTTCTGTGTACGTATTGGCTTTGAAATGCCTGCATATTAAATAGAATTGCGATGCATTGGGCGTGTCACCTTATATTTGAAATAACAAATCGAACAATGCTCTTTCTTTGCTTTTACAAAGCTGGAATTGTTCGTTCTCAACACTTTACAGAGCGTTTCTGTTTGAGATTTCAAAGCGTAATCGAAGAGTATTTGTACGGCCACGAAAGTGTGAAAGAGTGTGCTTTTATCTTGATTGCTGTATTTATTGTGATGAAATGTTACTGCGTTGTATGATTGATATTTTTTTCTCGTGCACTTAACGAAAGTGTACATATGTCGTGAAATTGTGACAAATTGTTAATAAACGCTTCACGAAAAGTGTTGCAGTTGTTCTAACATTTAATTCTGATGTATAGCTACCAGTGATAGTCCAAGTTATAAAATCAGTTCAAATTTCATTTATGTGCAAACCAAAAGGCAAATTATTAGAGAAAAATAGAACGTGATTTTTGTCAGTATTTCATAGTATTTTACGAATCTTAAACACAACACCTCTTCATATTTCTGTATTAATTCAGTTTAATACCACATTAACACGGCCACTGATTTTAATTAGAGTGCGTGTAGACGAAACCCAAATTGGTATTTTGTACGTGGAATCTGGCCAAGACATGTTCCGCTATAATTTAATCTAGGCGCTAGTCGGGGTAAAAATGAAGTTCTTATCCATGTCGCTCATGCAGATTAATTTACCACATGCTATGTGTAATCTAACTTGACATCACATACATTGTTGTTTTCCGTTCTCTTAAATCAAGCGCTTTTGCACCGTGAGATGGATTCATTGCCTTTCCAGATACATTTACAGTATTTCAACCAGATACTTGTAGTATACAAAGTCAGTTAAAATCTATCACATATTCCGATCGTTTACGAGTTGATTACTGTCTGTATATTCCATCAGTCTAAAAACTTTCGAGACTGCACTAAAAAAATAGGGGGAGGGGCAGAGAGAGAGAGAGAGAGAGTAGTTGATTCCGCCGCTTTAATACTTCGGGTGTCAAATAGTCTCTCTCTCTGTCTGCTATATCAGCGAGTACCGTATACCGGTGTACACGTCAGTAAAACAGGAGTGAAACGATGAGGACGGAAGGCAGAAGGGAGGAAAACGACCTCAGAGTCAAGCAACAGAGGTGACTGAACGGCGGACTCGACGCAGTGAGAGCAGATCAATAACAACCTATGCAGCAACGAAGTGCAACAAACTTTCGATACAACGGGGACAACAGGTCAAGTACGTACCGCAACCTAAATCGAGACCAAAAAGGAAAATCAGTACGGGGCGAAGTCGTCGACGAGTAGTCAGTAATACGGCGGAAATAGTAACGAGCGCTATCGGGCAAAGTACACAATTAAGTGAGCGGTCGAGGTGCGGTGGTATTTATGCCGGCCGCGAGGGACACTACTGGCCGGTGTATTCACGTGACAAGATGGTGGCGCACTCACTGTCCTATCGTCCATCGAGGTCCATCTGCTTCGGCGGCCGTTAAATTTCCCACACAACCCGATAATAGGTCCAAATCCTCCTCCTGCCCCCTCCCAGAAACTGGTGCATACGAGCGGAAAAAGTCCCAGACGGTGGAAGGTGAACGAATGTACGGGCGAAGGTGCAGTCTCTTCGACTGTACGCCGTGGGGAGCAAGTACGGTCGGTAGTGTCCACCGGAACAGCGCTGAGATGGGCATGCCGGGGAAACCACTGATCCATAGGGAGCCAGAAGGGGCTTGGTGGGCAGGGCAACAATGCGACGTCCATGGTAGCTGCCCATAGTTCTGGCCGTTATGTCACATTGGCACCAGAAGATGGTGGTCCACGGAGCTGCAGAGGGGATGCTTGTGTCCGAGGCCGAAGCTGGTTGTGGTGACAATGCTCGAGCCCCTTCTGCATTTGGACCGACGTAACTTGTCGCCGTGGATGGACACTACCGTTGCTGCCGTCCAAGCCTCATCAATCACGTAGGAGCGTGCCCATACCACTGTGTGAGTGAGAGGGACGCGAGCGAGGTTCCGACGTTGACGATGTGAGCAGATGAAAGAAAGTACGGGACTTGTGACCATGGAAGAGCTCTGCAGGGCTATTTTTGTTAAGCGGTGTGGTGCGGTAAGTGCTGAAAAACAAAGTAATGGCTGCCGTAGTGGCGGAGGATTCAATAGCCTTCTTCATCTGCTGCTTAAAAGCCCGGACCAGACGTTCAGCTTCACCATTGGAGGAAAGGTGGAACAGGTATGTTTGGTGCCACTGGCGGCACACAAGTCCTTGACGGCAGAGGCCATGAATTGCAGGTAGTTGTCAGAGACCAATGTATGAGCAGCACTTCGATGGCCAAAACTTGGGCTAATGCGGTAAGCGTAGCCTTGGCCATAGTTTATGCCCTGTGTATCACATGGGGGTACTTTGAATAAGCATCCACAATGAGCAACCACATGGAACCCAAGAATGGGCCAGCAAAATCGAAGCGGATGTTGTCCCAAGGGAGGCAAGGAGTAGGCCAGGTGGCAAACGACTGAGGGAACACTCCCTGGTGCTGGGCAAATGCTGCAGAACTACGGATCATGTTTTCAATGTCACCGTTGATTCCAGGCGGCGGCGTGCCAGCGTCTTCATGCAGGACATGCGCCAATGACCCCAGTGGAGCAAACTAATTACCTGTTGATGCAGTTTCACTGGAATAACCTCTCAATGGATAACATCATAACATCATACACAACCAAGAGTCAGTCAGAAATATAAGGGCGGAGGTCTGTTTGTGGGGCGGCGGATGAGTTTGTAAAAAGTAATTTACTGTATAAATCTGCTGATTGCTGGATATATGCTTGCGTGTTGAATCAGTTTCTAGCTTTTAGAATGTTGTTATTGCTGTCTTTTGCCGTTCTCAACACTGGCTCTCTATTTACTCCGTGACCCCCAGAAAGTGATTTAATAAAACTTGGAGCCAGTAAATAGATATCCTAGTGCCCACTTTACCTGAGAATGTTCTTATAGCTGCAGCTTATAGCTCTGAGGAATTAGGAGATTGTCCGGGATTTCTAATCAAAAACGGTTTTCCAAAATAGTTGAGTATATTCTGAAATTCACTAATAAAAACCACAAGTATCTCTACAACCTAACTAACAGAACAGTTCAGAGTCTAATGCGCTGATGCAACTATAAATGTCCGAATCAAATGTTAAAAAGAATGCTCGCCAAAATTTGATGAAAATATTTCATCAAACGCCACGCTAAATATTTGGTAGAATGACTGTCCTGCGACGGCACGTGAAAATACGACAAAACGCAAACTGAAGCTAGATAATGAAAATCATTCCAGAATTAACACTTCACATAAAATGTTTTCATGGTTCCGCATATCTCTAGTAACTTAATACGGCACCCGAGGCTGTTTGTAGCAGATACACTGATGCGACGCGACTACCGACACAGATGGCGTGTCATTCAGCGTCTGGAGAGAACTGGGGCCTTACTTCCTCGCGCAGTGTTCTTATATATAAAGCCGCGGTGCGGACGGCTGAGGGAACGCCTGATCTTTCCGGCTCTCTCGACTAGCCGCTGGGCTAGTAACGCACCACTTCAAGTTACATAATAATTTATAGCTTCTTTTGCTGATGGCCGAAGAAGCTCTTAATTTAAACGTGCATTCAGCACGCAGGTAAGTATTGATAATAAAATTTTGACGTGGCTAAGTTAAATACTTTGAGCGAGAGAATTAATTAAATTACCCTGCACGCAGCAGATGAGCTCTGAACTGTCCCTTTTGAGATCCGCTATCGCTATAATTTTATAGGTATTAAAAAGAAACTTTACACATCTTCATAATCATAGCGGACCTCCAACCTATTTAAATCTAAACATCCTAGCCTTATTTACTAGCCTACTTAATCTATCTTGCTTCCTTCAGTTTTGAGACGAAAACCAGAAAATCATGAATTTCCACTAAAGTCTTAATTTGTGAAATCCAAAGTACTGTTTTTATTAAATCATTATGAAAGATGAATCTAAATATAAATTTTGAAGTCTCTACCTCTGTTCTGTTGCGCCAATGATTTTTCCAGAAAAACGTCCAAATCTCGGAAATGGCTGAAGTTATCGAACTGATATTTAACACACATTAATTTAGTATTATTTCTGACCTGCTAGAAAGGTTTTAGTTCATTTACTTGATTTTTAAGGTGTTGCGCAACATTTATGACGTCAGAGCTAGTTACAGCAGCCTGGCTGGCACATAATGGAAACTGATGTGAATTTACTACCGCGTGAGTAGGCTGCTTCCCTACATGTTGTCAACCAACAAGTGAGATAATGGTGCCAACAGTGAGTTACATACTGATGGACCTGTCGCTGGGTGGGGACCTGGGGTATTGCAGCAGCACCACACATGGCCGTACGGGTAAAACCAACCAATGTATGTTATTGCTCGGTATTAGTGTGGGAGCAGAGGACCTCCTGTTCGTCGAAATCAGGATTCAACCAGCTTGTAGAGCCGACAATGTGTCAGCATCAGAATGCAGGGTTGTCAGCTTGTGTTATAAGTTTAATTGTAGGCACTGAGGACCAGTGCCCAGAGCTTGAGGCATTGGACTGATCATTATGGAAGGTTGCAGTGCAGTCCAAATAACGCCACCAACGGCTTGTGATCCGCCATTAGAGAGAGCTGCGTCCTAAAAAAGGCAGAAGAACTGCACAGGTGGATTCCCGACTGGAGATGAAGGGAAAAAAGTCATATGAACATTTGTCCGTAAATGACCACATGCCCTGTGTTTCTTGTGTGTTGCAGGCTGTGTGACTGACACAGGATACTCTAAGGAGCAGAGTGGTGTGGCGTTCACGTCGGGAACAAACCGGGATGATGTTTACGTACAGCCAGGCAGATGGAAAGGGCTTTAACAAAACAAGTACCGTCGCAAACACCAACAACATGACGCAACATTTCAAGCCCTTTATGAGCGTTTGTGTCCATGACGCAACATTTCAAGCCCTTTTTGGGGGTTTGTGTGATCATGGGTCCTTTCAGACAGGGAGGTGGCGACCTGTGCTTACACCAGATTTGGAGAACCAGGTTCTACAGGATATTGAGACAAACCCTAGTACAAGCTCCAGGCAAGTGCCCCGACAACATAGTGTAAGCGAAAGTACGATTATGTGTGTCCTACATGACAACCGCTCCTGTCCCTACCACCTGCAGTTCCATGGAGGTCACTTTGGACATCTGCTGTAACGCGAATGCGACGCAGCTCTGTACTGTGTTCCGGGATGTTTTCTTGTCGTTGCACGCACACCGTTCATTTCCGGACACATGACCATAGGGCCTAGTTCCCTCTATTTTCTGTCAGGAATGAGTCCCTCCAGTTTATCAGTTTTATTAATGTTCACCCCGTATAATGTTAAAAAATTAACGCTGAAATTTATTACGAACGTTTGAAAGCAAAAAGTATATTAGTGGCTGTATTGAGTTCAAAAATGGTTCAAATGGCTCTGAGCACTATGGGACAACTTCTAAGGTCATCAGCCCCCTAGAACTTAGAACCACTTAAACCTGACTAACCTAAGGACACCACACACATCCATGCCCGAGACAGGATTCGAACCTGCGACCGTAGTGGTCGCGCGGTTTCAGATTGTAGCGCCTAGAACCGCTCAGCCACATGCCGGCTGCATTAAGTTACATCGAAACACAACTCAATAGGATGTCACAGAACGAATTAAACTATATAAACCAGCACTAAAGTGCTATTTTTATTCTCGCTTTGAGGGTTCCGTATAAACTTAATTACTTATATGGATAGCTGATGTACAGGTTTTTTGATGAGTGAGTTTTCAAGTATCAGAATATGTTGATGTCCCTTATGTGCTCGGCTGGGCACAGATATGATGATACAGCAGACAGAGGCGACATGTCGACGTTCTGCAGAGCATGTTGGGCCCAACAGCCGTGTGTGTGCTAGCGTTATCCTGTTGGAAAATACCTCCTGAAATTTTGTCCATGAGTGACAGCACAAATGGTCGGATTGATAGCTTGACGTACAAATTTGCAGTTAGGGTGAGTGTAATAACCACGAGGGCGCTCTTGCTGTCGTAAGAAATCACACCCCACACTACAACTCTGGGTGTAGGTCCAGTGTATCTAAAAAGCAGACGCGTAGTTTGCAGACCCTAATCTGGCCTCCTTCTAAACAACACACGACCATGACTGGCTCCGAGGCAGCCCCAGCTTTCATCAGAAAACACATCGGACCTCCACCTTGCCCTCAAATGAGCGCTCGCATCACACCACTGAAGTCGCAAATGATGGTTTGGTGTCAGTGGAATGCAAGCAAACAGGGAGCCTGGCTCGGAGCTGTCCTTGAAGTAATCGATTTACAATAGTTCGTTCTATCACTGTGGTGCCAACTGTTCCCCAGATTGCTGCTGCTGATGTGGTGCAATGTGCCAGAATCACATGCCACACACGATGGTAACTGGACGTGGCTGTAAGGAGCCCAGTCATCTTTCAAATTTCACCTGAAGATGATGGAGACGGATTCCATCGAAACGTTGCTAGGAGACGACGATGCTACTCGGCTCACAACCCGTGAAGACTTCATATGTCTTCCATCTTGCACATCCTCGTGACCACCGCTGTCAGCAGTCATCATGTATTGTGGCTATATTTTAGTCCAGTCTTACTGCAATATCGCAGAAAGTACGTCCAGCTTCTAGTAGTCCTACTACAATACCTCGTTCACACTCCGTGAGGTGTTGATATTGGCATCTTTGTCGCCTTAAAGGCGTCTTGAATAACATCAACTAACCACGTCCAGTCTCTAACGTAACTAACGCTCACAACAGTTACAGCATGTACTTAAAGCAAACCTGATTTGCATTTTCATAGTGGCGCTACTAGCGCCAGTCCTATACCACTCATGCGAAATTTGAACAGACATCATCTTTAAGGGGATACGGAATCACCTATCCCCGCAATGTTAATATATGCCTACTATAGGGAACATTTTCTCACAAACTACTGGAGACAGAGAGGTAAAAATTTTACTGTATGTGCATTCATATGTTACAACAATACTGAAACAACAGTTTATTGTCAAAGTATTTTCTTACAGAGATATTGTACATTTATTTTTAAGTAAATTTTTTCCATCGCTTTTTACTAGACTATCACCCCTAAGTCTTTTGTAAATCAAGTAATTAAAAAATCGTTGTTTCAGTATGTAATAGGGACCTATGTCACTACGTCATAAAAATTTCAGACTTCTAGGTTGACCAGTACCTGAGATAATGTTCCTAGATGAAGTAAAAAGTAAACTTACGGGAAACGGAGAAAGAAGATTAAAACATTCCTGATCCGTAGCTAATACCCCCTTCACAGTCTTCATAATCATCTTCAAGTCTTCTTTTGGCACCCCTCTGCACCTGTCTTGCTTTTTTCACTAATGTCTTGATTATATTATCAGCATGCCTTAGTCTGTGCTGATCTAAAAAGAACATAGCACGTACCGTACGGGAACCAACACACATACCCAACTTTTGAAGGACCTGGCATTTAGTTATATTTCCAAGATTGAAGGTTGCCACAGCATCATACACACCAAAATGTAGTGTATTAATTCCGACAAACACTGTTTTTGGGAGACGATGCCATATCACACTATTCAAGCACTCGTTGGGGTTCTGCATTTTTCCGTGAAGACATTTCATCAGAAGACTTCTGTCAGCCAGATCTCTGAAAATGGGCTTTATTTCTGCCATGATGGCTGATGGTAGACTGTGGTGGTGAATGTATTTCTCTCCTGTTGTTAGTCCCCTATTGTATTTACACCAGCTGTTTTCACCTTTGGGGCACAAACCATGTTGTGGATGCTCATCCGTGGATGCGGTGTGGAAATATAAAGCCCATATAGCTCTCCTCATTTCTTCAAGATTGCCTGTATTTTGCCTGATTGCAAGGCCATAGCAGTTCTGAATGTGGTCTATTATGGAATCAGTCAATCTTCCTCTGCCATCCAAGGTTTTCCCATCATCTAGTTTTTTCCCTTTCATAACTGATTTTAACCTTCTCAGCCTGGCACCCCTTCTCTTCTGCACATGTCCTATACATTCAAGTTTGCTTATATTTACACTGTTCCCATATGGTTTGCTTTCCAAAACTTCTTTGAATGCTTTAGAGTCACCATCTCCCAGATATTTGACATAGCGAACATTATACCACTGTGAAGAGCGATGAAAAATTTTCTTCACCCCAGCAACCTCCATGCCACCACTACTACCATAATAATTAGCAATACAGTCATCACTGTGTTCATTTTTCAGCCTGCCTGTGCACCTACAGTATTTAGACATTATTGCAACATCAATAACCTTGCCAGTATCAACACTAGTTGCTGTTACAACACCATTGTTGGAGGTGTGGCCCCTTTTCTGCCACGTGCCATCAAACGCCACTGTGAGGTCACGACTGCCGTCATTTTCTTCCACTGCTTCTTCCACAGCAACCTGCATTGACTTCTGTGCTACATCTTCAACTGCAGATCCTAGTACATAATTGTAAGCTTCAAACTTTGAAGGTGCACTTGGAAGATTTAGAACACCACATAGCATATCACCAGCTGCTTTGCCCTTACCAATTGCTCGCAATCCATAAACTAACCTAATATTTACACTATAAAGTTCAGTTTTCTTGTATCCATTATTTACAGTTACTGAAACCGAACTTGGAAACTTACAGCTGTATTTACAAACACTGCATATTAAATTAAACTGGGCAGCCAGGCCAACATGGGATTCTACTTTCAGAGAAACGTTTCCATGACATTTTTTGCAGCACAAACTGTTTTCAAGAGCTTCACACAATATATTCGTATCAATGAGTTCAAAAACTTCATTCCCTCTATCAAGTAAATTATATTTCTCTTCCAAATCTCTTAGTTTCTTATGAGAAGCACTGTTTTCATTTGGTGTAAGTTCGTTCGGCAAATCAGTAATAAGTGGATTCACATTTTCCAACAGTGATGATGATGAACTGCTTTGCTTTGCTAATGAATCATTATTTCTTTTCTTTTGCCAGTTCACACGCTTTTTAAATACTTTTGCTTTAGCTCTAGGCATTTTCACTGCGAAAAATGAAGCACTAAATACGAAATAACTCAACAACAACTACTTTCTTATATCACACTGTTTACAAAACAGTCCCGCCACAAAGTCAAAGAGTAACTTGAGGAAACCAGAGAGAAACATTTTCGGGCAACTAGTGTATAAATAGTCGCTGGAAACCGGGATATTTGAATTCATGTCACTTTAAAGGTACTGCCAAAAAGTTCATGGTCAGCCACGAGAGACGTGTATAACTAAAGCGCAATACCCGATCTCACAAATATATAAAAATAAAATAGTTATAATTGTAGTAGAGCTATGTATGATACGTCATTTTAAAGAGGAAACATGGCAGAATATAATACGCCAATAAAAAAAATTCGATTTTTTAACCCAAAATCCGATTCCGTATCCTTTAATGTAGAAGCATGCCAGCCAATTTTCGTTTACGTCGCACAACTGCTACTAGGTGTTATGATTTTTTTCCGGCAGTGTATGTCGTCTACATTTCCTCATTCTGAGGGAGTAAACTTATAAATGCATACGGCAGTCTGGAAGTGCACGAGGAAAAGCATATAAAGCGCTGTACTACATATTGACGCTGCTATAGTGTAATTCCTGACAACGCGCTGGTGCTGCGGTCGCACGTTCGAATCCTGCCTCGGGCATGGGTGTATGTGATGTTCTTAGGTTACTTAGGTTTAAGTAGTTCTAAGTTCTAGGGGACTAATGACCTTAGCAGGTAAGTCCCATAGTGCTCAGAGCCATTTGAACTGATGACCTCAAATGTTAAGTCCCATACTGCTTAGAGCCATTACAAACATTTGCATTCCTGATACGAACTCACAGGGTATACTATTATGTACGTGTACGAACCATGGCCATTCTCTTATTTCATGAAGGTCCCATTATATCCGAGATATAACTTAAACTTCTCATCGTGATTAATACAAGAGTTAAATGAAAGATAAGTAGCAAACAGACATTTCTGTTCCACGCGCTTGCCTGTTGGTAACGATTGTTCGTCACATCGCCTCTCCGCATTGACATGGGCTCGTTTTCATGCGCATAGCAGCGTAATGTGGGAAGCGCGTACCTTTTATAGCAACTGCCTCCATCCTCTTTCAGGCTATTCGTGCTTAGGATGTGTCCGTGAATCTTGCAATAGAGCCTGGTGGCTTCCACATGCAATGTGAGTTCGGAGTGCTAATCGATAGTGGGGAATTGACAGCAAACAAGCGGCCCTCCACATGGGTTACAGCTTTAAAAGGCTATTTCCTCGCTGCCAGTGAACCAGAGCGACGTGGAAACTAAATAAGCTTTTCGATTCACATGCCCCTTGCTTATTTGATGCCCTATTTAGAGCTTCTTCGCTCCGCGCTAACACGCAATTTCCGTGTACGTACTTAAATAGCTCCTGTATCTATTCCCAGAACACAGGCAGATGTGTGTTTCTAGGAATATACACTGCATTAATCAAAGTGCTAATTACTGCTTGAGCTATGACCAGTGTTTCGGAAGTAATATGTCATCCCTACAGCGGTTTCTGCCAACAAGTTTGTTGAGATTAATACTATGTATACTTAAACAAAAATTTTAAAATTTGTTTCGTACGTAACTGAGAAAATACAAAGACTTTTTTGAGAGAAACGTCGCATCACTCCTGAGGACTAAAATCTCCTATGAAGTTGTGTGATGCTTTACATGCCCTGGACTTTGCAGCTGGTCCCGGCGGAGGTTCGAGTCCTCCCTCGGGCATGGGTGTGTATGTTTGTCCTTAGTATAATTTAGGTTAAGTAGTGAGTAAGCTTAGGAACTGATGACCTTAGAAGTTAAGTTCCATAAGATTTCACACACATTTGAACATTTTACTTGCCACAACGCGTTAGAGTGGAATTTAAAGTTACTTTTCTGAGAAGTGCTCCTTCTACGTTCAAAAATTGTCGCTAGGGACATTTTCGTACGAAAGAAAGCTTTTGTAGACCCGTGTTGCACATCTCGTAAGGTCAAGAGTGTTTAGAAAAGATTCATTTCATTCCACAAGAATATGTCCTCTCCATGAATGGAGATGGATACTTGGTACAAGTCTTAACTTACACATCGTAAGCAAACGCTTACCGTGGAGAAAGTTGTATGATAAATTTATCAATAGTGCATAACAATGTTTTATTCTGACAGCGTGTTAATTCTGTAAATATTAGCTGTTCTAGTTTACCGCATTGTATTCACCTATTTCGACAATCTCCTGACAAACGATCAAGGTAGTAAGTATTATATTCAAATGTTTTATGGTATACTTTCTGACATGAGAACCATCTCATTTTTTGGTTCTATGGAACGAAAACTGAATCTAATCTAAGTTTCCGTTGCATGTAGTTGCCAGTGTCCCCATGGACTACGGTCCTGACGACCTCGGCACTTCGCACTCTTAAACGCTGATCATGGTTGAAATGATGATCGCCACACATGGCACAGATGGCTAGCTTGCTCGCTCGCTCGTGCGTCACAAAAAGTGCTTCGAGTGGAGATGGTGATGGCACAGTGACAAAAGGCGTTGTTCCTTTGTCGTTTCGACTGGTGCAATTCCGTTGCAACTGAGCAGCGTGATTTTCGAAGAGTCAATTGTTGTTTGTGAAATCTTATGGGACTTAACTGCTAAGGTCATCAGTCCCCTAGAACTTAGAACTACTTAAACCTAACTAACCTAAGGACATCACACAACACCCAGCCATCACGAGGCAGAGAAAATCCCTTGCCCCGCCGGGAATCGAACCCGGGAACCCGGGCGTGGGAAGCGAGAACGCTACCGCACGACCACGAGCTGCGGGCTTTTAATATTACTTTCAAGTTAAATGTAATGTAATCAATGTATTACAATAAAGTTTTAGTCATAATTCTATCACTACTTTAAAGACGACGAATGTTGTTTGTTTGCAAACGGGCTTCCGGCAAAGCAGAACCGAATGACAGTTGGTACGTCATTTCTTTTCTGTAAGCGTAAAAGCTTATGTAGACTTCTTATGTGCGATTTTCTGCGTTTGTATTCTTTTGCTGCCAGTGGGATAAGGGTACTACTATAAGCACCTGATGTCACTTCATTATGAGTTTATGCTCTGTTTACATTTATTTTACGATCACTCATGTGTCTATATACTAGGGCTATTCGGAAAGTAAGGTCCGGTCGCTCGCGAAATGGAAACCACAGTGAAAACCAAAAAGTCCCTATTTGCAACAGCACGCTACGCCTTTAAGTTACTTCCCTACATAGCCCACGCTCCGACTTCGACATTTGTTGTAGCATTGAACCCGCTTTCCAATACCTTCTTCATAGAAGGAAGCAGATGTGCTTTCCGCCATTCTCTGCGCAGGTCTGTAGTTCGTTGTCTGTGCCAAAATGTTGTCCTCACTGGCAGCGGTTCATGTGAGCAGAGATGAAAGTCAGAGGGAGCCAAGTCTTGGCTCTACGGTGGTTAATCGAACACTCCCCACCGGAAACGATGCAGAGGCATCCTCATTAATTCCCTATAACAGCGTAGCTACACGATTGGCCCGCTCACGGTTGTGGTGTGCGAGGGCAAGAGCTAATGCGCTTCGCGAACGTTGGCGGAAGTTACCGAAGATTGCCGATGCAAACGACTGCCGCGTGAGCTCATGAACATGCGGCTGGCACGTGGGGGTAATCCCGGACGCGCACACTAGTCGCACTAGGTGTGCGCGTACGCTACTGCGCCGAGCCAAGTCGGGCGGTTTGCGTCACCGACTCACTAGGCGCACAGTGGGCAGAGCGGCAATATGTTTTGGAATTTTTTTAAACTCTTGCATCCTTGAGCCACCGGTTCGCGATGTACAACTACAGGTTACAAGGGTCAAGGATCACACTTTATTAATAATTATAATACAAAGTAATATCTCCAGTTATAGTTACACTTTCAGCAAGTACACCATGTCCTTTCATCCATACATGTATTTCTTCATCATTGCTAACTTTTCTACAAGAGCTTGTATAAAGTGTAAATGGCATATTGCCATATACGTAACTAGATCTACTTTGTGTCTTCGGATCAGTACCACAATGCCACGTCTTGTAGCCGATGACATCTCGATCGATGAAAGATTCAAGTACAGGAAGAGATGCGTTTTCACAACGATCGATGGCAACAGTAAACCAACCACTACCACTCGGATTTCACGCGCCTGCACTTAATTGCAAACAGGCTGCGAATTTACAGCGTGCGCAAGAGCGATTCGCTTCGCTAATACGAAACTTTATTCCGTTACACTAATAAAACCACTTATTCGTCTTCTGTGAATGAGAAGTGTTAAGGATAATAGACAAATTTGAATTCCAATTGCATTTACTGCTCAATTCTTTGTCAATTTTTTAAACGAATATACTTTTCGTGTCTTTTAAATTAGTTTTCAGAACAACTCTTTTCTTGAAACGTCTCATCAGAAACTTTATTTGATTTGCGGAGATTTAGCATTGTGACACTAGAGAAAATATGTTCTACACATGCATTGCACTCCTGACTTCACCTTTAATCATTACTATGACTTCGATGTATGACTTTCAGCTCATAATCTTCTTCAGTAAAAGTTGAGAAATCATCAGTTTCACGGTACTTTTTGGGAAATTACTCGTTCTGATTCCATTTTAGCTTCACCTCTCAAATTTCCTAATACAAGGCGTGTTTTTTAAGTAAGTACCGTTTTGAAATTAAAAAAAGACGTGCTAAGATATCACAATTAATTTATTTTTACATGAAACCTGTACCTTAATCTACTTTTATACATAATTTCCGCCAATATTGAAGCACTTGTCATAACGTTGTACCAGTTTTTGAATAGCCTCCTCATAGAAGTCTGCCGCCTGACTTGTTTACCACTGCATCACCACTGTTTTGACTTCGTCTTGAAGACGCTGACCGCCCAGGTGTTACTTGAAGTGCAGAAACAGATGGTAGTCCCTGGGCGCAAGATCGGGACTGTACGGAGGATGATCTAGAGTTTCCCATCGAAAAGATGTGATGAGATCTTTGGTCTGATTCGCCACATGTGGACGGGCATTGTCTTGCAGCAAAACGATGCCCTTGTTCAACTTGCCACGTCTTTTGTTCTGAATTGAACGGCCCAGATTGTGCAATGTCTTACAGTAAGCTGCTGCATTGATTGTCTCATTACGAGGCAGAAATTCCACAAGCAATACTCCTTTTCTGTCCCAAAAAAGTGTGCACATGATTTTCTGGGCAGAAATTGTTTGCTCAAACTTCAATTTTCTGTGTGAATCTGAATGCCGCCGTTCTATGGACTCTTGCTTTGATCCGGGTGTGACGTAGGCCACCCACGTTTCACGGCCCATAACAATTTGGCTTAAGAAATCATCACCGTCGTTGTGGTACCTCTCAAGGAATGGTTTTGTGCACATCCGTCAACATTTTCGGTAGCCAACGTGCGCACAATTATCGGTAATTCAAGTGCTCGGTCACAATGCCATACAAAACACTACGAGAAACATTAGGGAAGTCGTCCTGCAAGGAGGAAATCGTAAAGCGTCTGTTTTCTCTCACCCTATTGTCCAATTTCTGCACCAAACTTTCATTAATGACCGAAGGTCGCCCACTCCGTTGTTCATCATGAACATTTGTGCGGTTATCTTTAAATGCTCTCACCCACTTTCTTAACATTCCATCACTCATATGTTTTCTCAGTAAACTGCACAGATCTCACGATGAATATCGATCGCTTTTAGGCCTTTATCATTAAGAAATCTTATAACAGCCCGTACTTCACAGTCGGCCGGATACACAACGTAAACAAGGAAGAATCAGACTGTCAGTGCGTAGACAACATAAGTAGGTATACAGTGCGCATGCGCAGAACGCCGACGGCAGCGCTGCGGCCGCGGTGTGGCAAAACAGGACTTACTTATTAAAAAACACGCCTCGTAAAATCTTCTTACGTTATAGAGTCATTTCAAACTCGTAACCTTATTTCTTTGACATTTTTTTGGCTATTATATGTCTGAAGTTTGTTGTTAGCCTCCTTCGGTCCTGGACGGCAATAAAGGTGGACTATTTGTTTTTACATCGTGGGTAAGGCTTTGCTGCAATAATGGCTGGTAGTATAGAAGGAGGAAAACGTCTTAAAAGTGTCTCTTGACACTTTCACGATACACAAGTTCCAAGTGTGCTGCAGTATTACGAACTATTTTAGGTACTCGTACCGAGTATCTCTTCCGAAATGTTTGAGTGTCAGACCCCTACGTAATTTATAGACCGATGTCGGATCGAGAAACTACTCCATATTCTAACAGCAAGTTCGCTCAGAGTTGTATGGCTCTGGCCGTACAGCGGCATCCAATAAACGCCTTAGGAGATTTTAGATTAAAAGTCTGGTGATATCAATCGTTAGGGACCACTGAGTTCTTACTTGTTTCACTCATTTTGTAGCATTTAACCACGAACTGCGTTATTACACTAAGGAGACACACATGTCGGATAGTGGTAGCAATCTTAACAAGATTTTGCAGATTGAGCGTTCTTGTCGGCTGCATTCTCATCGATGACTGCTTGTGCAGATTTCTTGCGCTATGATAGCAGTTGGAGAGGGAGACTTATTGACAGGTGCAGAGACAGAAGAAGGGGGCCGAATCGTTAGTGTAGTGGGGCTGTAACGTACTAGACAGAATGTCTGAGGCAGCCAATAAAACAATGACGGTGATTGTAGCCCGCGCACAAATTTCATGACTTTCGACAACTTACAGAACATAGGGAATTTCCAGTTTTGGAGGGACGAGCAGTACGTCTTCAAAATTATAGCCATCTATTTCTGGTACAGTGTTTTGTAAAACACAGCATGCATTTATTACGGCAATTGGGAATTCATCTCGAACATTGACTGGGCGATGAAAACTTCACCGTTCTCCTTTTATTTGCCAGAGTATATTCTATAAAATATCCAATCTGAGACAACCGGTTTTTGAAGGTGCTGTGATTGGTTGTTAAGCTCCTTCCTCTATAAGGACGCAGTAAATGATTAGATACGACAAATGCCTCTTTTCTGGAAAAGACACACGACATCGGTAATCTCTTGTTCCGATATTCGTAAATATTTGCCAACGAGATTTCATACAACTTTGACTGCATAAAAACAAATGAATCACCATATTTCCGTATGCTCCAACATCTGTGCAAGTGAACTGATAATCCGCAGTGCATAAAGCAAGTAAAACGACGGAAAAATATTTTTTATAATTATAGTAAAGTAAGTTTGTTATGAGAAAAAAGCACAACGAATTCCACGTCCATCTCGCTCGGCTGATCTGTCACGGCTGACCGTCAGTTGGCTGACTAAATTGGCTGTTCAACACTGAAGCTGCCTAGAGCGTTATAGCAAAAATTCTGACGCCGTCCGCTGCCCTTGACTACGTCCCACCTCTGAAGAGATACAGCCAGTTAGACGGGGGTCTACATTTAAACATGTACTCCGAAATATATTATCATTGTCATACGTGTAAGAAGCGATAAGAACAGAGAAAATCGGGGAACTAACCGGGTATCGAACCCTAAGCCTAAGTTATATATTTGGGAACTTAAGGCACTGAACCGGAAAGGTACATTTCTGGACAAACCATTAGTAAATTAACTATCAAACACAAAACTGCACTGAGCCAATGGAAAAAATGCTAATTCCATACAAGAAGTGAAGAAATAAAATACTGTCAAATTACATGCTATTCGTTATTTAATTCAAGATAATTTATTGAAGAATTAATTTGTCTGAATGACCTACTTACTCGATTAATTATCCAGACATAAATCTGTCAGAAGACCCATTTCCTTTCATCACCTTACACTTCCTTTCTCTTTCTGTTCATATTATCATATGTAATGTGTACTACTGATTGACTTGTTCGATTTACTAATGAAGGCCTACAGTGTAATTAGGATGAAGCTTTCTAGTTACTTATAAACAAAGTTGGTAATTATAGTCTGTTTCCACACTTTCTACATAAATCATGTTTTTAAATTTGTTCTGTTCTAAATATAAATGTCAGTGCGATTTTAGCAGATGACTGAAAGCGAACATTGATTTATCAGCTATTGATTCACGGAAATATATGTACAGTTCCACAACTGAAACAATGACCAATAACATTCAATATTCAGCTGTCACTTTAATTCTCGTTACACTGCCGTCACACTTGGTGAATCTCAGGTATAAAACACACACCTTCTCCATAGAAAAAGCGGAAAATTGACAGCTAAAAGCAAATTCTAATTCTAAATGTATTTGAACAGTTTCTGGTTCCATTAGTGCGGCTACATTGTGTCGAAGCTGTATATGTAGAGTCTATGGTTCCTCACTGTATGTCAAGGCCACACGGCTGTTGTCCGTAATTATGTCAGTCGAGCGCCGTGTGACTGCGAGTGAGTGAACTGCCAGTCATATGGTTCTGCGTGCGCGTGCACAGCGAGTGTTGTACACGAACGCTGTTCAAAAGGATTCGCCAAATGGCTGCAGTGCTCTTGTCTTCATCGCACGTGCAGTGTGCAGCCGGGAACTGTCGCGAAGAAGGAACTGCATAACATGTACGTTGTATGTGGTTGTATAAAATCAGGCGAAACCTCGCAGCGGGCAACCACACATGGTGGGAGACACTGTTATTGTAGCCCTCTTCACTTGCTTACTGAGTGCTTAGCACTGAAAACAATGATGTGAAGCGATCGACAGACATAATAATAGAGACACCGTCCAACACATCTGTACAAAACGTCATCCTATTTTCATTGTTGTTTCCATATTGAGACCTTACTTTCCAGATTGTCTATGTATTTTTCTACCTTAGCGCCTCCTGCTTTGCTCACCTAGACTTTATAATCAGCACACATTTTGTTTTTTGTTTTCCTTTAATTGAATTTTTATGTTTTTCACAAAATTAAACATGTTCTAAGCTTTTCACGATAATTAAAGCCACAGAATGATGGTCTTTTCTGAAGTACTTAAGACCAAAATGACGATTCTGCTAGATTGTGTCCAATGTTTTTGTTAATCATGCCTTTTTGATATTTTCATTCATCCTCTAAAATGTATTTATTTATAGTTACTGAAAAGTGAAATACCAGTTTCCATAGATTTAGCTTTAAAATTTCTTTGATATAATGAATTATTTTCTTAAAATTTCTTATCCCCTAGTTCACCTCCTTAGGAGTTCATTTTCCACAAACTGCGAAACAGTCTGTTTTTCACTTTTACAGAGAAGCCAAATATAAAATTTCATACATTTAGCTTTGAAAATGATTTCATAACGAAATAATATCATAAAACTTCTCGGCCCTATTTCACTGCCTTAGGGAACTGGATTTCCAAAACCTCTGAGACATGTATTTTTTATTTCTAAATGAGAATTCAAATTTAAAACATGTGTGGATAAAACAGTTCAGATTGATCTGAGAACGGTTGTGCAACGAGCCAAAAGTGGTAATCATTAAAAAAATGTGATCATGATGTAGGATTTTTATCCATACGTCTTTTAAATCAACAGATGTAATCTCTCCCCATTGACACTGTCAAAAAGTAACATAAATATGCCTAGTCAGGCTTGTCAAACATTAAACAACATTTTAGATTGATCTCAAGACGGCTCGTCAACGAAGCAAAACCCATAATCAATTTAAAAAAAATCACGTGCTTGACGTAGGAATTTATCCACAAATGTTTTACGACAGTTAAAAGATCTAGTTCATTGTTTAAGTTACACAAAAGGATATCACATGAACGTTAAGTCCCCTTCATCTTCTTATAAATTAAAGATTAACCGTTTTGTCCATAGCACTACTACAGCCCCTAGAGTTCAAAATTGCGGCAAAATCTAGTTGTGGTAGTTTCTTTATTTAGGGTTTTAGAACTGATACACTTGCACCGATCCAACTCGCCTAGCACCGATTCAAGGTCATAATATATGGAGTCCTCTACGAGTTTTTATGCTGAGGTACAAACGAAAGTGACCAGTCGGAAGAGACGATAATCAGTACACGAATACACCGAAAGGACGCTGCAGCAGACTCACTTGTCTAGAGCTGCGACATCAGTCATGTAAAAGAGTAATTATAAAAGCAATTAATATACTTTGATTTCATCTATAGGTCGGTCGTTAGCTTTAAAACTAGCACCATCACGTGTGCAAGAGGCAGAGCAATGCCTGGAATGTGACACATACGTTTCAGCAACTACACTGATTGAAATAAATATCGCAGCACCAAGAAGGAGTTGTGCGACATAAATGAAAGTTGGTACGCCTGTTTCTGCATATGAAAGATAATGTCTGTTCAGATTTCTCACCAATAAGGATGCAAATCAAGTTTGCTTTAAATACTCTCTGTAACGGTAGTGAGCTTTAGTTATCTGTCAGACCGGACGTTGTGAGTTGACAGTAGTCAAGAATGCATTTAAGGCGACAAAGACGCCATTATCAACACCTTACTCAGTGTGAACCAGGTCGTGTAAGATGGCTGCGAGAAGCTGGATGTTCCTTATGCGATACTGCGGAAAGACTTGGCAGGAATGTAGCCACTATACGTGATTGCTGGCAGTTTTGGTCACAAGAATGTACGGTCGCCGGAAGACCAAGCTCTGAACATCCACGTGCTGTTACCGAGAGGGAAGACCATCGTGTTCGGAGTACGGCTCTGGCGCATCGCACTGCGTCTGCAGCAGCAATTAGAGCAGCAGCTGGCACCACAAAGACACAACTAACTGTTAAGAATTGGTTAGTATGAGGATAGCTCCGAGACAGACGTCCTGTAGTAGGCATTGCATTGTCCCCAAACCACCATCATTTGCGCCTTTAGTAGTGTCAAGATATTTTCTGCATCGGTGCCAGTGATGGACGTGTATTCGTTAGAAGGAGGCGAGTTGGGTGCCTGCAACCAAACTGTCTGCTTGCTAGACACACTGGACCTACACCTGGTGTTACGGTGCGGTGTGCGATTTCGTATGCCAGCAGGAACCCTCTCGTGGTTATCCCAAGCACCCTGACTGAAAATCTGTACCTTAATCTAGTGATTCCATGCGTGTTTTACAACTGGATAATGCTCTCCCACATACCGCTGTCGTAACCCAATAAGCTCTACAGAGTGTCGACGTATTGCCTTGCCTGCTCAATCGACAGACCTTTCTCCAATCGAGCATATATGAAACTTCATCGAACGACAACTCCAGCATCATCCGCAAACAGCATTAATCAACTGTTTATTGATCGACCGAGTGCAAAAGGCACAGAACTCAACCCTCAAACTGATTTCGAGCACCTGTACCATACAAAACATGCACCTTTGCATGCACGCTTGCGTTCAACATCAGTTATTCAAGTACCAGTGTTTCACACTTGCAATAACTTATCTCTATCTTACAGTAGCCTGTGATCTTGCAGTATTAATCACTTAAATATGTTACATAGATAAATGTATTCCCAAAATTTCATTGCATTAATTACTCTTGGTGTTGCAATCTTTTTTCATCAGTGTATATCTCTCTCTGGTGCACTAGATGAGTCCAACTGACAACATATTAGCTTCTCATGGCTATCAAAGGTGGGGGATTAAAGAGAGTTCTGGCGCTGTTTGAATTGTTGCCAAATTTATTCACGATTCAAGACACCTCACCCTGGTGTAGATGGAACAATGTCAAACTTTTGAGATCAAATTAAATAACTGATCAATTAATTACTCTCCTCCCATTGCCACCTTTACCCTCTCCCCCTCCCCTCCCACACCCTGAAAAATGGCGGGAAAAATTGATCAGTCCGCGCTGAGATGCAGGTGTGGAGAGATATAAATTTGTTTATCTTTATTTTGGGTGTGATCCTGTTGGAAATTGTTGGGGAAAGCTCAGCATTTCCTCACCCCTCCTCTTCCCCACATTTAAAAACAGCGGCAAACGCTCGGTCTGTGCTGAGCTGTTGGGCTTCTAACAACCCTACCACAACAATGGTCAGCATTTAATAACGATTGTGGTGTTGCTCACACTGCTAAATACTGCATTTTCGGGCAACAACAGTCATATTATGTGGCAGGTGTCATTAGAGCACAGTTAATAAAGTCATTTCATGTAATAATCAAAAAACTAGGCACTCATCTTTTTTGTTTCCCACGCTGGTCTCGTCGTAAAATCAGGGATCAATCGTTGAAAATCTAGGTGATTGTGATTCCAAGCTCGGAAGCACAGAGGCCTAGGTTTTATTCTGCTATATTCAAAAGTTTTGTAGATGCGCTTCACAAACCATTCTTAAAGATTACACTTTTGCTGGCCAATGGTGATGTAAGTTACACTGCCTTCTAATTGCTTTTATTGCAATATCGCGTAACACACAAAACATCACTTCACAATACAAAACATACTTGAAAACATCTTCCTCACAGTCACTGTTTAAGTTCACATTTTATAAGCGTCTTTCCAACATGACGTCCAAGACTTGATTCTCTCAACGTCTGACTCTCTAACAAGTTAACAACTAACTAACTATCGCTTACGCGCCCAAAAATCTGAGTTACAAGCACGTCAAAGATCATAGTGACAAAAGAAAGAATACACATAAGAATAATATCATTGCAATATAAACATATCGATGTATCAAAAGTGAAATCAAATCTGAATGTTGTCTCAGAAATATGTTAAGTAGTTAACAGAAATACAGTAGAATATTACTGGTATCGAGAGGTTCAGGTGAGGTACCATAATCGTTACGTAATTCAAGTACCATTACAGACTGAAGAAAATAAATTGGCTTTTCTTGATTTTGGGGTGTTATCCTATTGGATAATGTTTCTTAATTTCTTTTCCTGTTCATTTTTTCCACCTTGACATGTGGACACCGACTTACTTCGTTTATATTACCTCCAACAGAGGGTTCTCAGAATCTTGGTGTCTTGGGTGAAAAAATTGGCAGGAACCAACAGGAATGCTTATACAGAGGAAAACCCTGGTGAGAACATTCAGATACGTTACATGTTGTCGTGCCACAGACTGCAGGTGAAACAGCAACCAGTTAGTCTTCTTCAAAGAGGCATGTCTTTGTCAGCATTCATGAGTTCTTCTAGAAAATATGTTGTTGGCTCCATCGAAGCTGGTGCATAACCCTCTGGGGGCAGTTACTGTTCACGAGGTCCACTAATTGTCAACACTTACCAGTCCACTCAGCTACTGCAGAGCTGGCGTAAAATGCTCTGGGATGGGTATTGTTCGCAAGGCCAACATTCCAGGAATGCGTTAGTTGACATTCGTATAGGTAAGAAAGAGGGTATGCTACATTTTCAACAACCAGGTTTCAAATACATTTCAAGATCACCCAATTACGCATTTCCCCCTGAAAAAGACGTATGTAGATCATTGATACAGAAGGCTTATTTCGATTTTTGCTACAGAATAACTCCAACCACTCTTGTCAAAACTCATAAAAAATATTGCACTATGCATGTCCTGCATTTCTGTTGGCTAGGATACGACTTGCGACTCATGAAGAAGTACGTTTCATTCCCCAATGCTGTTGCTACATCAGTCCTGTATATATGGAGCATGGATTTATAGGTAGCATGGATTTATAGCAGCACTGGAACAGTGGGTCACTATCCTAATATTATTACCTATTCTTATGCCCCCCCCCCCCCCCCCAGTTGCTTACTTGTAGATCTGTAGGAGGCTAATCCCCCTGCACTTTGGTGATAGTCTGCTGTCCGATTACTATTACCAATCCATCCTGGAGAGGGATATTGGCTAGAGTGGCTGCAGCAGCTCTCTAATGCTAGACTAACAGCGAAAACATCCCTCTATATCCAGCAGTTATTGACGAGACTGGCTAGAGCTACCCTACTGCAAAAATCCAAATAAATCTACTATATCAATGTTCTAAATGTATGTTCTTTTGGTTGGAGAAAGTAGGTAGTTGCTTGACCCTGAAAAGCAGTTGAAACTAGGCAGTTGAAAGCGTAGTGAGCCCCATTTTCTACCTCTTTAAATATTGAAAAAGACATTCCTGAAATGTTGAGCTTATGAACAACACCTGTCCCAGAGGATTTTGTACCAGCTTTGATGTAGCTGGCAAGAGGTTTTCCATGGAGGACTGGTGAACAGTGATAAACGGTCCTAGTGTACGTTATCCCCTCCCCCCCCCCCCCCCCCCAAGAAGATTCTGCACCAACACTGATGTGTCCAACAAAAGGTTTTCTGAGGAGGAGTCACGTATGCTGACAAAAACTTTCCTAGAAGAAGAAGAAGAAGAGCTGATTGCTCTTTCATCTGTGCTTTGTGGCACAGCACCTGTTGACCAGTGTTTTCCCTTTGTATAATCATTCCTATTGGTTCCCACCAATTTTTTCACCAATGATGTCACAATTTTTAGCGCCCTCTGGTGGCAGCAATGTGAACTATGCCAGCTGGCCTCCAAACGTCAGGGTGAGCACATACACAAGAAAAAAGTTTAGGAAACATTTTCCTGTAGGATAACATCCAAAAATAAAGAAAAACCAACCTCTGTCCTTCCAGTCCAACAGCTCAGCACAGACAGAGCACTTCCCACCATTTTTAGTTGGGGGAGGGAGAGGAGGGACTGAGCTTTTCCTGCGAATTTCCAACAGGTTAACCCAAAATAAAGAAAAAAACAACCATATTTCCTTCCACACCAGAACCTCAGCAGAAGCTGAGCGGTTTTTCAAGCAAAAAAAAAAAAAAAAAAAATGGCTCTGAGCACTATGGGACTTAACTACTGTGGTCATCAGTCCCCTAGAACATAGAACTACTTAAACCTAAGTAACCTAAGGACATCACACACATCCATGCCCGAGGCAGGATTCGAACCTACGACCATAGCAGTCGCGTGGTTCCAGACTGTAGTGCCTAGAACTGCTCAGCCACTCTGGCCGGCTTTTCAAGCCATTTTTACAGGTTGGGAGGGGGGAGGAAGATGGGGATGGGTAGTGGTCAATTGATCGGTTCAATTAATTAATTTGGCATCAAAAGTGCAATGTTGCCACATGTACACCAGGTGATGGAGTGAGGAAAGTATCCATAAATTTGGCAACAGTGCAGACAGCATAAGAACTCCCTTTGCTCTCCTACTGCCATCCTCTAAGTCCTTTGCACTTTCATTGAGGGTAAGCCTTAGTTGGTTGTCAAGTGAGGTCTTTAACACTTGCGTATTGGGTGTGAATCTAAGTCTTATCATATATCCCTATATGTTAGTTTCTTTTCCCCTTCCCTTTCGCAGGCCTTTTTCCCCCTTCTCCACATTACCTCTTCCCCCTTTACCACCTTTTCTCTCTTCCCTCTTTGTCCATTTCCCTCTTTACATTATTGCTGCCCTTTTACCTTCTCTCTTCTCTTTCTGGCCCATTACATTTTCCACTACCTGGTTTTCTCTTATTCCACCTTCCATCCCTTACCTCTTTCCCCTTCTCACCATTTCATCCCTTTCCCCCATTCCATACTCTTTCTCTTTTTGCCTAACCTTTTTTTCCATCTATTCTCTTCCCAAACCCTTCTGCTCTCCCCTCCACACCATCTCCTCCCACGATACTTTTTCAGCCTGTCTCTTGGCTCCACCTTCCCCCTTTCACCTCCATTTTCCATCTTTCCCAAATTCCCCTACCATTTTTCTTCCCTTCCTCCATATTCCCCCTAAAGAACTCTCTTCTTTCTTTCCCATTTGTCCGTTTTTCCCTCTTATCCTGCTTGCACCCTTCCATCCCTTATCTTTCTGCATTCCTTTCTATTTTTCATTCCTTATCTTTCCTCTTTCCTTTCCTTTCCTTTCCTTACCTGTTTCATTTCCTTTCCTTTCCTCTTTTCTTTCTATTTTTCATCTCTTACCATTCTTCTTTTCTTTCCTTTCCTTTCCTTTCCTCTTTCCTTTTCTCTCCTTTCCTCTTTCCTTGCTTTTTCTGTTTCCTTTCCTCTTTCCTGTCCTTCCCTCTTTCCTTTCCTTTCCTCTTTCCTTTCCTTTCCTTTCCTTTGCTTTCCTTTCCTTTCCAGTCGTGTTTATTTTCACAAACGTGGAATAAGTGTTGCAGCTGGGAAATATTTCAATCCTCATTCAATTCTTATCTGGAGTTTGGTGGCTTTCTGCAGGAGGAGGATGCAGACCATTGAAACATCTTTGAACGATAAGCAAATCATTCTGCATTCCTGCTACTAATAGGCTAAAAGATTTCAGATGTAGCACAAGTTATGAAAGTACCACAAAACTCATGAAAATGGAAGAGTCGCTTGTGGATCCTCGTTAAGGGAGACAGTATCTGACGGGACCATATCTCAGGGTGTTATCGACGCTTCGTAGATTGACGGAAGAATGTTACATTTCAGCTCTAGTGCACATCATTATTTACGAGTGCTGTTTTTGTATAGTGATAGCTGGTAGGGAGTTTCGATTTTCAAAGTCTCATATACAGGAATTGGACATGGCGAGTTTATCATACAGCTGTGTCCTAATAATACTGCGTAGAACAAAGAGTTAGCTGTCAGAGGTACTGACCGAAGATTTATTAAAATACAAGCAAACTACATTGTTTCTGTGGTAACTGAGATCCTTGATTTCGGTGTGCCTTCCTTTCATATGTATGAACCACTATTTTGACACCTTCTCTTTACTGAGATTGCCGAGAAGTAGCAAGCAACCAGATCGATATTTAGGAAAAAGTTTTTTACACGTTTCCATGCGATTGAATGGATCCTAGAACTTATCTGAGTGCAGTCTAAGCCCTACAGAGAGAAAACTTTGCATTTATAATAAAAGGAACCTGTGGTATGTGGTTACTAAAAAAAAAAAATAGATGGTATTTTCCGTTATGTAATCAATACTCCGAGCGAAGTTCACAAAGACGTTTATGAAGGTAAACAATTCACTGTACGATTTGGTTTTGGCCTTTCAGAATTTATTAGCTGATGTGAAAATCTTGTATACTTGGTGCTCTGCAGGTTGTACGCATTTCCCAAAAGACTTTCTCAGTACATCATAAGCTGTATGTAGAATATTTAACTGCCAGATCGATATCTAATACAGAGGACAAATAAACAACGTATACATATTGATATCTACAATATAAATACGTTTTAGCTAGACAAAAACAATAGAAACATAAGATTACTTACATATTGTGCACGTCCATACAAATTATGTGTGTCAGTTGTGAAGCATCTGTGATATCAGAGCTGATCTTGATCTGGAAACCACTGAACCCCATGAGTACTTAAAATATAATTATAATGTTGTGTATGTGATCACGATAGAATGCATCATCTGTCCCACCACTGGAGCTCACAGATCACCAAACGTAGATACCACAGGTGTCAAATTCTAGAAGGCCATACTTTCTGGCCACACTGAACATTACTGCCACGGAATGAAAATATGTAATTCGTGGCCAGGCAAAGGCTCTATATTGCAGGTCATGTGTTACCTCTGACATTACCTCCAGATACATCCATGACATATATTCACTACATATACTGAATACCGCAGTTAAGCAAGTAGTATACAGAGGTAGAGGGAGAGAGAGAGAGAGAGAGAGAGAGAGAGACAGAGAGAGAGAGAGAGAGAGAGAGAGAGAATTATTGTTAACTGTCACGAACAAAATCATAAGGAAAGATATGCCCCTGACTTAACTGGCTAATCAACTCGATCTGGATCTATGGGTAAACATATCTTGCATATACGAAAACAGAGAAAACTCTAATGCGAATTTGTTTGATTAAAACACTTATATAGTTCTGTACCTCATGTTATTTCGTAAGTGCCTGTTCATTAAGAATGTTGCCAGGGTGTTTCGCCACGTGAATGTGTATCTTTATGTCTTCAAGGATTTTCAGCAAGTAACCTGCATTTTTCTGTCTTGTGAAGAATCTTGATGAATTTAATGATGTCATTAACAGAATGCTTGCACTCTCTTCAATGAGAAATAAATACTGACCTCATTTTGAAGGTTGCGTGTCAATACAGTGCTCTCTGTCCTGAAGACAGTTCGCAGCCTAATTTTCCGAAACAAACAACTTATCTTATTGAAAATGTGACCACAGATTGGTAAAATTAGTACAGGTAGCTTTTTTTTTCTTTTGATCATTCCTTCCTAATATGACCCGATCTCTATTCCTAATTCGTTCCTTCTGTTTCGTGGAGTATAATCTCATGATTAGTGTTGGATCAAATCCGTTGTTACATGCTTCCTTTTACAGACTATGTAATTCAGTCTCTTCACATTCATCTAACTTAAAGGATATCTGATTACGCGTCAATCGCTGAATTACACAATCAGATGTAGTGGGCTTTCAGAAAACACTGAACCTGGGCACATCCTTCTCTTTAGAACCTGGGCGCAATCTCAGATAATAACGGATAACGGTTTACACAATTTCTCCGCGCCGCTGGTTTCGTACTTAAATTATGTGAGGCCGGGGAAAGCAGCGCAAATGCTCTGAACTGGTGCCTAATGGTGCTACAGTCTACGCTCTACTTAGATTTTGAGCGGCCTGTGGGCCTGGCCTTTGGTACGAATTCCGGCCTGTCGTTCCCAGGGGACCGTCAGCGGAATGAGATCGCCACTGCCAGAGGCCTACAGTGTGACCTAGTCAAGCTCCTATTGACCTTTTGACCCTATCATACCGATAAAGCGAAACTCTGGTGGCCACCTTCCCCTGACTATTGCCGAAGCCGGACTAAGTAATACATTTCACTGTTTAGGGCAATCGATTTCCCCCTGTCCTCAGAGACAGCTCTTCATATATGCCAACAAGGACGGCGCTTCTACACACACACACACACACACACACACACACACAGGCGTGAGCGCTCGCATATATACAGACATTTACGCACATTCAGAGACACATAACGATATGTAAGAGGACAAAGTAGGAAACCTAACAGATCTCGTTATGAAAAAAAGGTTGCACATTATACAAGAAGTTTCAAAAATATTCATGCCAAATTCTTGTCCCCTTAACCTAAAATACGATGTTTCAAAAAGGCTTATTTCCTACCTGAATATTTTATGTACATGCACATACAACATACCGTAATCCAGAAATCACGTTTATGTATACAAACAAATAAATACCAAGGTAAAGAAAAGCAGAAAATACTGCTGCGATTAGGTTGTTTGAAGCAGTAGCAGTTGAAGAATTCCTTTAGTTACTGAGAATTTTTACTAAGGTTCAATTATTTTATAGAAAACAGGATTTCTTTAGGTTTGACTATGAGTTAACTCAATAACTGATGCATTAAACGTCGACTCACTGGCCGCTGATAAATTTACTCGAATCTGGTGGATGGTACTCGCAGCTTGGCGATATCGACGGTGCAGTACTCCCTGATACATCGACTACCGCAGACTGCGTTCTCGCGAACTCCTTACCTTTGTACGTCTGTTCAATCTGCATGCTATAAATGCGGTATACACTGGGGGCACAGAAAGTAATACCTATTAGACAAGATGTTGCAACCAACTGCGCGCGATGTGCACCGAGTTCCTCAGTAAATTACTGCCTTTATACACTACTGGCCATTAAAATGGCTAAACCACGAAGATTACGTGCTACAGACGCGTAAATTTAACCGACAGGAAGAAAATGCGGTGATTAACAAACGATTAGCTTTTCAGAGCATCCATACAAGATTGGCGCCGGTGGTGACACCTACAGCATGCTCACATGAGGAAAGTTTCCAACCGATTTCTCAGACGCAAACAGTAGTTGACCGACGTTGCCTGTTGAAACGTTGTTGTGATGCCTCGTGTAAGGAGGAGAAATGCGTACCATCAAGTTTCCGACTTTGATAAAGGTCGGATTGTAGCCTATCGAGATTGCGGTTTATCGTATCGCGATATTGCTGCCTGCGTTGGTCGAGATCCAATGATTGTTAGCAGAATATGGAATCGGTGGGTTCAGGAAGGTAATACGGAACGCCGTGCTGGATCCCAACGGCCGCGTATCACTAGCAGTCGAGATGACAGGCATCTTATCCGCATGACTTTAACGCATCGTGCAGCCACGTCTCGATCCCTGAGTCAACAGATGGGCACGTTTGCAAGACAACAACCATCTGCACGAACAGCTAGACGACGTTTCCAGCAGCATGGACTATCAGCTCGGAGACCATGGCTGTGGTTACCCTTGACGCTGCATCACAGACAGGAGCGTCTGCGATGGTGTACTCAACGACGAACCTGGGTGCACGAATGGCAAAACGTCATTTCTTCGGATGAATCCCGGTTCCGTTTACAGCATCATGATGGTCGCATCCGTGTTTAGCGACATCATGGTGACGCACACTGGAAGCGTGTATTCGTCATCGCCATAGTGGCATATCACCCGGCGTGATGGTATGGGGTGCCATTGGTGACACGTTTCGGTCACCTCTTGTTCACATTGACGGCACTTTTAACAGTGGACGTTACATTTCACATGTGTTACGACCCGTGGCTCTACCCTTCATGCGATCCCTGTGAAACCCTACATTTCAGCAGGATAATGCACGACCGCATGTTGCACGTCCCGTACGGGCCTTTCTGGATACAGAAAATGATCGACTGCTGCCCTGCCCAGCACATTCTCCATATCTCTCACCAACTGAAAACGTCTGGTCAATGGTGGCCAAGCAACTGGCTCGTCACAATTCGCCAGTCACTAATCGTGATGAACTGTGGTATGGTGTCGAAGCTGCATGGGCAGCTGTACCTGTACACGCCATCCAAGCTCTGTTTGACTCAATGTCCATGCGTATCAAGGCCGTTGTTATGGCCAGAGGTGGTTGTTCAGGGTACTGGTTTCTCAGGACCTACGCACCGAAACTGCGTAAAAATGTAATCACATGTCAGTTCTAGTATAATATATTTGGCCGATGAATACCCGTTTATCGTCTGCATTTCTTCTTGGTGTAGCAATTTTAATGGCCAGCACTGTACTATTGCCACTAGTTACAAGTTTGACAGAAAATGAGTGAACAATAATCTCGTTGTCGACTTCCCTTGTTATGTATACTCCCGGAATCTGTCCTATCTACAACTGCAAGAAAGTTGTTGTGATGCGACGCAAGCGCTACCGCCATTCACTAACGGGTTAAGACATCTGGTGTCCACAACAGCTGGCGTGTCGTTGTACGGCTTTTTACCGCCCTCGCATCGCCGAAATCCCGCAGTTAGAAGTTCATTTTCCTCCCCTGTCTCTCTTCAGCACTTCCTCTTCATCTGATATTGTTTTCGTTCGTCGTTTCTAACATACACGCAATTTAGGTATCTTCGTACTCAATACTTTTTAATATGCTCGCATTGCCGTGCGTGTTAGCAAACCGCTTCCGCGATTCTAGCAGCTGTGGCGGCCTCAGGTCGAATGAATAACGAGAGCTGTTGTGCCGGTCAGCTTGCATGTGGTTTTTAGGCGGTTTTTCATACATGACCAGGTGAATACTGGGCTGGTACCCAGGTGCACCTTCAGTTATAGCACTCGGAAACATCCAGAAACTGTTCGCACACTTTCACTTGGATAACGCAGACAGACGTCGTATACAAATTCCGTCTAGGTGGGTGAAGGCGTGGCGAGAGGACGGGCATCAGGCACCCTACAGCATTAACAATCCCAAATGCCATAACAAGTAGTAGTAGGGGTAGTAGTAGTAGTAGTAGTAGTAGTAGTAGCTTTATTCATGCATAGATCTCTTTTTACAAGGATTTGGGACGTGTCAAAGTATTTACACGTTTAGTCCAATTTAAAATAAGCTAATTCGTACACACATACATTTACAGACTTCTAGTTAGAGACTATCATTAGATTTACTCCTGGTATACAACACTTTTTTTTACAAATAACTTATTAAATAGTGTAATGCCACACTTTTCAGTCATACCTCACAGTCAGTCACTGCACACACTATACACACAGTTTTGTAACACTTCACTCACTACACACACAAATACACACACACACACACACACACACACACACACACACACACCGGTGATCTCTGGTCCTTTTTCCATACCACAGCTTCCCATTTGTTATCCTGAAAAACTGAGTCAGCATCCCTCTATAATGTGTGAGATGTTGAGCTCAGAAAGAGGAAGAGGTGTTAAGTGGTGTGCTATGCATAGCTTGTGGGTAAGTATTTATAGAACTCCGTGTAGGTACAGGACAAAGGCAAGGAAAATAGAAGAAGAGAAGGGCTGTATAGTATACATAAATTCGTTTCTTATTTTCGAAAAATTTACAGATGAATGGGAAAGAAAATTGAGAATGTTAAATGACGATCAGTTTGGCTTTAGAAAGGGTAAAGGTACCCGAGAGACAGTTCTGACGTTGCGGTTGATAACGGAAGCAAGTCTGAAGAAAAATCAACACATGTTCATAGGATTTGTCGACCTCGGAAAAGTGTTCGACAATGTCAAATGCTGTAAGATTTTAGAAATTCTGAAGAAAAAGTGGGTAAACTATTGGAAAAGATGGGTAATGTAAAATATGTGCAAGAGCAAAGAGTGGAAGGCCAACAACGAATTGCTCGGATTAAAAAGGTTGTAAAGCAGGAGTGCAGTCCTCCACCCCTACTGCTCAGTCTGTACATGCAAAGATGGAAATAAAAGAAAGGTTTAAGAGTGGAATTAAAATTCAAAGTTAAAAGATATCAGTGATGAGAATCATTCACAGCATTTCTACCCTCAGTGAAAGTGAAGAAATATTTTAGGATGCTTTGAATGGAATGAACAGTCTACTGAGTACAGAATATGGATTGAGAGAAAATAGAAGGAAGACGAAAGTAATGAAAAGTAGTAGAAATGAGAGCAGCAATATACTTAATACCAGGCTTCGTAATCAAGAAGTCGATAAGGTTATGGAGTGCTGCTACCTAGGCAGCAAAACACCCATGACAGACGGAACAAGGAGGGCATAAAAAACAGTAGTGTAGGCAAAGAGTGCATTCCTGGCTAAGAGAATTCTGCTAGCCTGAAACATATGTCTTAATTCGACGAATCTCTGAGAATTTACATCTGGAGCATAGCGTTGTACCGTAGTGAGACATGGACTGTATGAAGACCAGAACAGAAGAGAATCGAAGCATTTGAGATGTTGTGCTATAGAAGCATGTTGAAAATTAGATGGACTGGTAAGGTATGAAATAATGAGACTTTCCGCGGAATCGAGGAAAAAAGGAATTCGCGGAAAACACTGTCAACAGGAAGGAATAGGATAGTAGGACATCTGTCAAGACATCACAGAATAGCTTCCTTGGCACAAAGGAAGCTGTAGAGGGAAAAAGTGAGGAAGACAGAGATTGGAATATATCCAGGAAATAATTGACGACGTATGTTGCAAGTGCTACTCTGAGATGAAGAGGTTGGCACTGGAGAGGAATTTGTCGCGGACCATATCAGACCAGTCCGAAGACTGATGGAAAAAGAAACACTTTCCATTTAAATATCTAAGACTTTCTTTGCTTTAAACGTTCAAATCGGTCTTCTCGCTGTCTCGACCAATCTCTGGGCTCCCTGAAATGTTTCCATATTTGCTCATCCTACAGGTGACACATCACTGGTTGGCTTATGCGGTAAAATCAGAAATAACTTTTTGAATGAACCATATAGTTACAGTGTTCACGCCCACTTTGAATTAAAAAGTATTCTGTGAGTTTTTGTTTATCGCTGTCATAAATGGTTCGTAGCAACTGAAATCACTACGGTTTGAAAGTCAAGCGTCTTTCCAAAACATACCTGCAGACATTTGAGGAACGGCCAACTATTCTAGACGCTAAATTTTGTTGTACGCGCTCTACGTCTTGAACAAACATTAGTGGCGTTATCTGCATTTCCCCTTACATAAATCATCAGTGTCTGTTGGTGTAAACGTCGAATGCTATGAGCTACAGTAGATACAGAGACCGTACTCTCGACGGAAATCACGCCGCAGAGTTATAACTGATGTACACCTTCTTAAATGGAGAACTCAAAACGCCATTTGTCGCTGTCATGTCGGCTCGCTGTTTTGTGGACTCGATGATTACCAGGCAAAGAACGAGCGAGTTTACTGGTTAGTAGCGCAAAGATGGCCGCTACCAGGAACCACATACAAAAGGTGCGAAAGTAAACTTTTATTTTCGACACGTAGTTTAAAATTAATCCCAAATTTCTGTTTTCGTTCATGTCCGACTAGACGATATAGTCTTGTGAAATGATTTGAATACTTTTGAAAGGCCCTATATTTTTGCAGTATTCTACGAAAATCGACTGGTACCTTTTTTGTTTTTGCAACCCTGTGTAATAATGAAACTATGTTTCTCGCGAAGGCACCTTTGTATAAAATATTCTCGAACAGCCGTACGATTTTGACCAACAGTATGCCTCCGTATTCCATAGTAACCTACTGATAACTCTAATATTCAAAGCGTCTTCATGTTCTCAGACAAATAGCGGACCCCTAAGGATACGACATCGACTTCGTAAAATAGGTACAAAAAAAGAGAAAATACACCTTAATAACAATACAACTGCTAACTTCCAGAGTCGATATATATATATTTCTTTCTTTTTTAATAACGTCTATCAGACTTTGCGCTGCTGTGATTACTCAATCTGTGAATGGGACACGAATAAAAGTTTGCGTGTGAGAATTACGAACTGCCATGGATTTACGTTGTGCCAACGGCCTTGCCGCAGTGGTAACACCGGTTCCCGTCAGATCAGCGAAGTTAAGCGCTGTCGTGCTGGGCTAGCACTTGAATGGCTGACCATCAGGTCTGCCGAGCGCTGTTGGCGTGGTGCACTCAACCCTTGTGAGGTAAACTGAGGAGCTACTTGACTGAGAAGTAGCAGCTCCGGTCTCGGAAATTGACATATGGCTGGGAGAGCGGTGTGCTGACCACATGCCCCTCCATATCCGCATCCAGTGACGCCTATGGGCTGAGAATGACACGGCAGTCGGTCGGTGCGGTTGGGCCATCACGGCCAGTTCGGGATGAGTTTAGTTTTAGTTTTTATGGATTTATGTTGGGTTTCCAGATTACAGGTGTATGTGCGGTTAAAACTTCTTATCTGAAAAGACTCCACTCTGACTGCTGGGCTGCTGAGCTGTGTGCGGTGTAATTACGGCCCTGCGTCTCATGTTGACTTGCCTGTATAGACGTGCCTTAGGGCTAAGCATGTTGTGCAGTTACTTACATAGTACGTCATGGAGCACCCATGTGAGGAGATGAAGCTCTGCCTCGTGCAACAGCACAAACTGGAGCTTCTGGTGCGGTTACCGTCAGGTGTTTACTTTGTTTGAACACGGGCGCAAACTCGCACTGCTGCGTATGCAACGCGCTGTGCCACGAGGTTATTCCAGACTGTTGTCTGACCGAAGAGACACACTCACGCCTGTTTATGAGGGCTAAACCACGGACTGTGCTTTAATCTCTAAGAAACTCTAAACGTGACTTATGAACAAAACCATTACTAGGTACTGGATTTCCTTATTAGTGTTATAGTAAAATATTCTGATAACCGGCCAACTAGATCTTTAAGCTAAATATCTTTCTGAAAGCACGTTAGCCGAAGGACTCCGACGAGGACTCGAAGAAGCTTGTGTTTTTGCCGTTTTATGATTCAATAATAGAAAATACTAGTCGGCTCCCAAAGAACCATAAAATGGATTCGGTCTTTAGGGCTGTAGCAAAAATTCGACAACTTTATACCTTTGTGAAAAACGATGTAGGCCTCAGAAAGTCAGGAGTATATAAAATATGTTGTGGGTGTTATCAGTTTTACATTACTGGCCATTAAAATTGCTACCAGAAGAAGAAATGCAGATGATAAACGGGTATTCATTGGACAAATATATTATACTAGAACTGACATGTGATTACATTTTGGCGCAATTTGGGTGCATAGATCCTGAGAAATCAGTACCCACAACAACCACCTCTGGCCGTAATAACGGCCTTGAAACGCCTGGGCATTGAGTCAAACAGAGATTGGATGGCGTGTACAGGTACAGCTATCCATGCAGCTTCAACACGGTACCACAGTTCGTCAAGAGTACTGACTGGTGTATTGTGACGAGCCAGTTGTTCGCTCACCATTGACCAGACGGTTTCAGTTGGTGAGAGATCTTGAGAATGTGCTGGCCAGGGCAGCAGTCGAACATTTTCTGTATCCAGAAAGGCCCGTACAGGACCTGTAACATGCGGTCGTGCATTATACTGCTGAAATGCAGGGTTTCGCAGCGATCGAATGAAGGGTAGACCCACGGGTCGAAACACTTCTGAAATGTAACGTCCACTGTTCAAAGTGCCGTCAATGACGTTTTGCCATTCCTGCACCCAAGTTCGTCGTTGAGTACACCATCGCAGGCGCTCCCGTCTGTGATGCAGCGTCAACGGTAACCGCAGCCATGGTCTCCGAGCTGATAGTCCATGCTGCTGCAAACGTCGTCGAACTGTTCGTGTAGATGGTTGTTGTCTTGCAAACGTCCCCAACTATTGGCTCAGCGATCGAGACGTGGCCGCACGATCCGTTACAGCCATGCGGATAAGATGCCTGTCATCTCGACTGCTAGTGATACGAGGCCGTTGGGACCCAGCACGGCGTTCCGTATTACCCTACTGAACCCACCGATTCCATATTCTGCTAACAGTCTTTGGATCTCGACCAACGCGAGCAGCTGTGTCGCGATACGGTAAACCGCAATCGCGATAGGTTACAATCCGACCTTTATCGAAGTCGGAAACGTGATGGCACGCATTTCTCCTCGTTACACGAGGCATCACAACAACGTTTCACCAGGCAACGCCGGTCAACTGCTGTTTGTGTATGAGAAATCGGTTGGAAACTTTCCTCGTGTCAGCAGGTTGTAGGCGTCGAAACCGGCGCGAACCTTATGTGAATGGTCTGAAAAGCTAATCATTTGCATATCACAGCATCTTCTTCCTGTCGGTTAAATCTCGCGTCTGTAGCACGTCATCTTCGTGGTTTAGCAATTTTAATGTCCGGTAGTGTATATCGGACAGACTGTGTGTACTATTGGGCAGAGATTGTAGAACACGAGAGATGCTTTCGCCTTCGGTACCGTGAAAAATTAGCGGTAGCAGAGTGTACTCTAGAAAACTAACACCGTACTTCATTCGACGAGACATCTGTTATTATACGGACTAATAGTTTCCGGGATAGCGTAATAATATAACTGATCGCGATAAAAATTTGTGGAAACACCATCAATGAAGACGGCGGCCTGCAGCTAAGCACAGCTTGGGATACTGCCATGCGAGTGGCGAATCGGGGGCGGCAAGCGAGCAACGAAAACAGTATCTTCCATAGCGCTGGAGCCAGTACCAATAGCCTCACAGAAGACAGCGCGGACATATGAGGACGGTAACAAAAACCAGAAGACAGTCCCACTTGACAATGGCCGAGGAGTACTCGGCCGAAAGCTCGTCGATTTTAAACCACATGACGCTTCTGGAAGCTCAAGAGAATACTATTAGCAAATACAGTAGTGGATATTTGTAGGAAAATTAACGCTGTCGTTTGGAACAGTTGTGTACAGTGCATACGTAATTGTATGAGACGTAGTATATCGACAGATTCAGTCAAATGATGTCGCATTTGATATCAGCAGTACATTATGTATCAAGACATCAACTACTCAGATGGTAGAGGATGGAACTCAGTATAAAGGCACTCGGCTGTGTGCGGTGTTATTATGTGCGTACGTGTCTTTGCTGCAGATTGAAAACTGGCACCATTAGACAGTGCATTGTGTACATGAACCACGATTGTGACAGTGCCACGCGGAATACAGTTATCATATTATAAAAACCAAAAATCGTTACTTACAAGGAACTGCCACAATCTCTAATCGTCAAATCGCCAAGAAATTGAACCCTTCTAGTGCAGTGATTGATAATTTTGTAAGATTGGACGCTCGATATGGACAGAACAGAAAATAAGGGCTGACTAGATAATTATCAAGGTATGTAAACCGTTACTGTTGTGCAAAGCAAGGGTCGAAAGCCGTTAGTCTTCTCAACTTGAGCTAATTTACAGTTGCTAGTAACTCGAGGGGCATGAAAGGGAAGCAGTGGTTGGGAAGGGAGTGAGACAGGGTTGTAGCCTATCCCCGATGTTGTTCAATCTGTATATTGAGCAAGCAGTAAAGGAAACAAAAATAAATTCGGAGTAAGAATTAAAATCCATGGAGAAGAAATAAAAAAATTGAGGTTCGCCGATGACATTGTAATTCTGTCAGAGACAGCAAAGGATTTGGAAGAGCAGTTGAACGGAATGGATAGTGTCCTGAAAGGAGGGTATAAGATGAACATCAACAAAAGCAAAACGAGTATAATGGAATGTAGTGGAATTAAGTCGGGTATGCTGAGGGAATTAGATTAGGAAATGAGACACTTAAATTAGTAAAGGAGTTTTGCTATTTGGGGAGCAAAATAACTGATGATGGTCGAAGTAGAGAGGATATAAAATGTACACTGGCAATGGCAAGGAAAGCGTTTCTGAAGAAGAGAAATTTGTTAACATCGAGTATTGATTTAAGTGTCAGGAAGTCGTTTCTGAAAGTATTTGTATGGAGTGTGGCCATGTATAGAAGTGAAACATGGACGATAAATAGTTTAGACAAGAAGAGAATAGAAGCTTTCGAAATGTGGTGCTACAGAAGAATGCTGAATATTAGATGGGTAGATCACATAACTAATGAGAAGGTGTTGAATAGAATTGGGGAGAAGAGGAGTTTGTGGCACGACTTGACTTGAAGAAGGTATCGGTTTGTAGGACATATTTTGAGGCATCAAGGGATCACCGATTTAGTATTGGAGGGCAGCGTGGAGACTAAAAATAGTAGAGGGAGACCAAGAGATGAATACACTAAACAGATTCAGAAGAATGTAGCTTGCAGTAGGTACTGGGAGATGAAGAAGTTTGCTCAGGATAGAGTAGCATGGAGAGCTGCATCAAACCAGTCTCTGGACTGAAGAACACAACAACAACAACAACAGTAACTGCAAGACGTGTACCAAAAGTTTTGTCAAATGATAAATATCTTGCATTCAAGAAACGATTGCAGAAAACTGCTCTAACACCCAAATATAACTTTGCTGGATTGGAGTTTGCTGGAAAACATATGTCATTTACTTCGAAATGATGAGGAGAATTTATATGGTTCAGATGGATTTCAGTATTATTGATCGGGGAACAAAGCAGCAGGTAAGAATAAGGAGAAATTTTGGTGGTCGAAATGATGGTTTAGGCAGCCTCTTGTGCTGAAGGTGAATCGTGCGATGATTGGCTGAACACTTGAATGAGCTTGGTACAACGACATAATGCATCTGTGCGTGCTTCTGCTACAACCAAAAAGTGGTTTGAAGGTGAAATTATCGATGTCGTGCCCTTGCCTTCGGTTAGACCAGGTCTGGACCCCTAAAACACCTTTGAGGCTGTATCGCAATGGCAGACAATTGTGAGCTGAAAAGAGCGTTACGGGATGACTGGGCGACTATTGCACTGCAAAAATACAAACCCTAACAAAATCAATAGCAAAGAGAATTTTTTAGGTAATGAGGAAGAACGGACGTTGGACAAAGTATTAACACTGCAATAACACAACAGGATTGTGAGTGCTTTTATATCAGTTTCCAATCAGAAACTGAAAACTCTTTATGTCGTTACTCGTGTTAGGAAAGAAACTATTCAATTCCATCGTGATTGTTTATGCCATATATACAGGGTGGTCCATTGATAGTAACCGGGCCAAATATCTCACGAAATGAGCATCAAACGAGAAAACTACAAGGAAAAAAACTCGTCTAACTTGAAGGGGGAACTGAGATGGCGCTATGGTTGGCCCGCTAGATGGCGCTGCCATAGGTCAAACGGAAATCAACTGCGTTTTTTAAAAAAGGAACACCCATTTTTATTACATATTCGTGTAGTACATATAGAAATATGAATCTTTTAGTTGGATCACTTTTTTCGCTTTGTGATAGATGGCGGTGTAATAGTCACAAACGTATAAGCACGTGGTATCACGTAACATTCCGACAGTATTTGCTTCGTGATACATTACCCGTGTTAAAATGGACCGTTTACCAATTGCGGAGCCGGCCACGGTGGCCAAGCGGTTCTAGGCGCTTCAGTCCGGAACCGCGCGCCTGCTACGGTCCCAGGTTCGAATCCTGCCTCGGGCATGGATGTGTGTGACGTCCTTAGGTTAGTTAGGTTTAAGTAGTTCTAAGTTCTAGGGGACTGATGATCTCAGATGTTAAGTCCCATAGTGCTCAGAGCCATTTTTGATCCAATTGCGGAAAAGGTCGATATCGCGTTGATGTATGGCTATTGTGATCAAAATGCCCAACGGGCGTGTGCTATGTATGCTGCTCGGTATCCCGGACGACATCATCCAAGTGTCCGGACCGTTCGCCGATAGTTACGTTGCTTAAGGAAACAGGAAGTGTTCAGCCACATGTGAAACGTCAACCACGACCTGCAAGAAATGATGATGCCCAAGAAGGTGTTTTAGCTGCTGCCGCGGCTAATCCGCACATCAGTAGCAGACAAATTCCGCGAGAATCGGGAATCTCAAAAACGTCGGTGTCGGGAATGCTACATCAACATCGACTGCACCCGTACCATATTTCTGTGCGCCAGGAATTGCATGGCGACGACTTTGAACGTCTTGTACAGTTCTGCCACTGGGCACAAGAGAAATTACGGGACGATGACAGATTTTTTGCACGCGTTCTAATTAACGACGAAGCGTCATTCACCAACAACGGTAAAGTAAACCGGCATAATATGCACTATTGGGCAACGGAAAATCCACGATGGCTGCGACAAGTGGAACATCAGCGACCTTGGTGGGTTAATGTATGGAGCGGCATTATGGGAGGAAGGATAATTGGCCCCCATTTTATCGATGGCAATCTAAATGGTGCAATGTATGCTGATTTTCTACGTAATGTTCTACCGATGTTACTACAAGATGTTTCACTGCGTGACAGAATGGCGATGTACTTCCAACATGATGGATGTCCGAGACATAGCTCGCGCGCGGTTGAGGCGGTATTGAATAGCATATTTCATGACAGGTGGATTGGTCGCTGAAGCACGTTCACCGGATCGGACGTCCCCGGATTTCTTTCGTGATCCACCGACAACGCCTGACAACATGCGTCAGCGCACTGTCAATGCATGTGCGAACATTACGGAAGGCGAACTACTCGCTGTTGATAGGAATGTCGTTACACGTATTGCCAAATGCAGTGAGGTTGACGGATATCATTTTGAGCATTTATTGCATTAATGTGGTATTTACAGGTAATCACGCCGTAACAGCATGCGTTCTCACAAATGATAAGTTCACAAAGGTACATGCATCACATTGGAACTACCGAAATAAAATGTTCAAACGCACCTACGTTCTGTATTTTAATTTAGAAAACCTACCTGTTACCAACTGTCGTCTGAAATTGTGAGCTATATGTTTGTGACTATTACAGCGCCATCTATCACAAAGCGAAAAAAGTGGTGCAACCAAAGTATTCATATTTCTTTACGTACTACACGAATATGTAATAAAAAAATGGGGGTTCCTATTTTAAAAAAACGCAGTTGATATCCGTTTGACCTATGGCAGCGCCATCTAGCGGGCCAACCATAGCGCCGTCTGGTTTCCCCCTTCAAGCTGGACAAGTTTCGTTCTTTGTAGTTTTTTCGTTTGACGCTTATTTCGTGAGATATTTGGCCCGGTCACGATCAATGGACCACCCTGTATATATCTACTTGTTTCATAATAAATTCAAATCTTATGTGCATCAGACATTGTACTATTTCTTTCATAGAAACCCTGTCTTATACTGATTTTCACTACTGTATTAGTACTTTGTAATGTAATTTTTAGTAACATGTTTACAAATGTAATGAACTAGTAAGGAAATATTATATAGAAAAGCTTTGATCTCATAAAAGTTCACTTTCGTTCACGACTGGTGAACCATTTCGACCCCTGACCAGTCGACGTGAGTGGGTGGTGTGCACAGTTTCTGCTCCGTGCCGTCACCTCCACACGTCATCAGTGGATTACGGTCCCAAGACGATCCACATCGGTACGAAGCCGGTTACCACTTATGAATGGAAGTGTGTTTTTATGCGGTAAAGTATGTAATTTGTACTGTTATATTAACTTTTAGTACTTGTGTATCTTAATTAAGAATCATGATCAGGAAACATATATGAATTATTTGTGGAGCATTGTGTGCCAGTTTGATACCAATGTGTGGAATGTAGTTCTCTCATAAATGTGTGATATGTAGTTAGCAGTTGTAAATAGTAGCATTTCCGAGGAGAGGATGTGTGATGGGCAGTGGTTTAGAAAGGTACGTGTGCCTGGTGAGTGGCGATCTGGCTGCCCAAGTTCCGAAAACTTCCACCGTGGTTCGGAGAAATGTATTGCTTCAACAATTGAAACCGAGCATGAGAACTTATGGTGCGATCGCCAAGCTTTGAGGATCTTTGGCTGATGTAAAGGAAAATATGCTAATCATGCACTCGGCCGATTTCGAGGTTTACGACGTTTTCAAGCAATTGTGGATAACCATACTACGATGTATCTTCTGTCAGGTGGCATATAAATCAAATTACTGTTCCGTATATGAAGCCACATTTGATATGTCAGTTGTTTTGTTTCTCTGTCCTAGCGTTATTGTAAGGGCTAACTTTAAATCAAACTGAAAATGTTATTAGTTTTTGCGTAAGATATTCCAAAGTCTGTCCCTTTGATTATACTCATTGGAAAGGTTAACTTACTTTTGTTAACGGAAGCTGGTGGCATTAGAGGGCGGAAGGATATTAAAAATTTCCCATGGCGCTTATGCGCTGTAGCTTAGTGGCTCTTGCAGGCCGGTTTGAACTTGTTTTCGGATTGATGGGCCATATGTAACTTACATCAAATTTTTCGTCCCGGCTTCGGCTACGTCATGCGGTACGTTAAAAACAGTTGTAGTTTATACCATGTAGATGGTGGACATTGACGAAAGTGTCTTACACTACACACTCGACCGAATGGAGAATAGTTGTTACACAATATGTCACAAAATGTTAACCTAACGTTATTCGTAGCAAGTCTGTAAACATGATTTTTCTTTTCAGCTGTGTAGTGTCTGAGAATTTGACAGAAACTCTCTTTGCGAGGTTGTGGATAACTAGCGGCGTATCCTTCTTGTAACGTAGGGTTTTCTTCCCATTTATTTCATCCACAGTACCTCAGTCGGGCAGCGTATGGCCTCTCAACAGCAATATATGTCAAAGTGGTTTAAATGCATGAAACAGGTTTGAAACAATTATATGCGTTGAGACACTTACCAGCTGAGTACTCGACTTGCCTGGTTATGTATTTCGTCCTATCATCTATTAGTCCAGTTCCTCCTCAACCCTTCTCCTCCTGCACCTTCTATCTGTCCACCTCTTCCATCCCTCCCCTCTGTCCTTCACGCTCTCCCTCTTTCCTACTTTCCTCTTCCCTTTATCTGTGCATCCTCTCCTCTCCCCTCTATCTGTCCATCTCCTCCACTTCCCTTTCTGTTCATTTCCCCTTCCTCTCTCCCTCTCTCTGTCCATCTCTTTCTCCCCCCCCCCCCTCCCCCGCCCATCTGTATTCATCCCGCTCTTTGTCCGCTCATGTTCTCCATCCCTGTTCTCTCTCTCCCCATGTTACCGCCCCCATCCCAATAGAAGTCTGTTTATCTTTACCCCCACACCAGTCATCTAGGGGTAGCGTCTTTGACTACTACTATTCAGAACATTCTGGGTCCCGGGCATGAACCTCACCACTGATAAAATTTTGAATAAAATTCTTCAACAATAGCGGACGAAGACTTCCGGCATAAGAAGTCGATCTCATTCTGCTAAAGCCTTGTCAAAGAGGGCGGAGGAGCGGACACGGGTTCCATCTTGCCCTCGGGAAGGGAAACTGTCCCTAAAATATCGGAAGAATCAGCAAAGATCAACGACACAATGTGAATCCGCAGGACTTGTTGTATGTAATTGAAAAGGAGTCATGGTGATCTCTAAATTGGCAAAAGAATCCGGACTAGTCCCCCATTGGGATATCTGGGTGTGGACTACCAAGAGGAAGGCGACCATAAGAAAACGACCGATCAACCATGGTTCTACGAATCGGAGCGTGGAACGTCCAAAGGTTGGTAGGCAAGCTAGAAAATCTGGAAAGGAAAATGGTAAGGTTGGTTGGTTGGTTGGTTGTTTGGGGAAGGAGACCAGACAGCGTGGTCATCGGTCTCATCGGATTAGGGAAGGATGTCGGCCGTGCCCTTTCAGAGGAACCATCCCGGCATTTGCCTGGAGTGATTTAGGGAAATCACGGAAAACCTAAATCAGGATGGCCGGACGCGGGATTGAACCGTCGTCCTCCCGAATGCGAGTCCAGTGCCTAACCACTGCGCCACCTCGCTCGGTAAAATGGTAAGGTTCAGCCTGGGTATGGTGGGGGTCACTGAAGGGAAATAGAAGGAAGACAAGGATTTCTGGTCAGGTGTAATATCAATAGCAGCAGTAAATGATGTAACAGGAGTAGGATTCGTTATGAACAGGGAGGTAGGGCCGAGAGTGAGTACTGTCAACAGTTCAGTGATAGGGTCGTTTCCACCAGAATCCATAGCAAACCAACACCGACAACAACAGTTGAGGTATGAATGCGGACGTCGCAAGCAGATTATGAAGTGACAGAGAGAGTTTATGTCGACACTGAACGGGTAATTCAGTGCGTAAATGCATATGAAATTCTAATAGTCAAGACGGATTGGAAAGCGGTTTGTAGGCTTAGGTGTAGAAGAAAGGGTTACGAGAGAATACGGGCTTGGTAGCAGGAATGAGAGAAGAGAAAGGCTGAGTCCTGCAATAAATTTCAGTTAATAATAGCGAATACGCCGTTCAGCTGAACAGGAGGTATATCTGGAAAAGGCAGGGAGATACGGGAAAATTCCAGTTAGATTGCATCATGATCAGTCGCAGATCCAAAAACAGATATTGGATTGTAAGGTGTACCCAGGAGCACATATAGACTCAGGTCACTATTAATGATGAAGATTAGGTTGAAGTTGCGAGACTCGTCAGGAAGAATCAGTGCGCAAAGAAGTGAGATGCGGATACCCAAGTAGGGCAAATAAAAGCGGCCCGGACGAGTGGATGCGATTGGAGGCTAATGTATGTATTAACGGTGAACGAAAAGATATAAAGTTACGTCAAGCAGGTTGGAGCAACTGCCGTTAAAACCGACCGAAACTTGGAGCATATTTAAGTAGTCATCACGCCTGACAGAGTTGCTAGCAGCGGTCATTTTGGTCGCAGCCCTAGCTGGCCACCAAGGTCATCTGATCCATCAGGGTGCTATTACTTTGTTTGCGGAGCCCTCAAGTCTAACATAAGGCGTATCGCAACACCTCTCATAGACTTCAAGAACTGCAACAGAGCATTACGGTTGAGACTGGCGCAATTCCAGCAGTCGAGCTTCGATCTGCCTTCAGCAGTTTGCAGGCTTGGCCCGAAAGTCCAAAGAAATGAATAGTGGTCGCTTTCAACATCTGCTACATTTCCTTTCCTCTACTGACTTTTTGTGTATCCTGGAAATATGTTCTCTGGGCCACTTTTATTTCCCTCCATTCTGTATTAAGGAATGAAAAGATACGCTTCAAAGTCTCTGAGGCTATAGATACTGCCATAACGAATAGCTCAGTAGGCAGTTCAGTTGAAGAGGAATGACTTCTCTAAAACCGGCAGTCAGAGAAGCTGGGCAGTAAAACATAGGTGCAAGGAACATAACTGCGAAGAAACCGTGGGGAACAAAAGAAACATTACAGTTCATCGACGAAAGAAGGAAGTGCAGAAATTTTCAAGGGAATTCAAGACTACGGAAATACAAGTTACTTAGCAATGAAATAAATAGGAAGTGGAAGAAAGCTAAGGCGAAATAGCTGCAAGAGGAACTCGAACAAGTCTGAAAAGAAACGCAGAGGAAAGACTGGATGAGTGGAAAGAGTACACTGAAGGAATTGCAGAACTATCCTGATTATTTGATAGGGGATGAAACTGGAGTCGCCGGTCGCTGTCGTCGAGCGGTTCTAGGCGCTTCAGTCCGGAACCACGCGCCTGCTACGGTCGCAGGTTCGAATCCTACCTCAGGCATGGATGTGTGTGATTTTCTTAGGTTTAAGTGTTTCTACGTCTAGGGGACTGATGACCTCAGCTGTTAAGTCGTATAGTGCTTAGAGAGAGCCATTTGAACCATTTGAAACTGGAGTCGACAATAAACGGAGTCAGAATTTAAAAGAAAGACTTTAGATGAAATATAGCAGAACAGATAGATAATATTCCATCGAAATTTCTAAAATGGCTGGAGGAAATATAAGCCAAACCGCTGTCCAGATCGAGGTGTAGAATTTAAGAGACTGGTGACGTAGCATCAGACATTTGTCTTTAGGGCGAATACTCTTACATTAATTATATAGTTCTTCAATTTTTTTAATACTGTATAAGTAGGTGAGTACATTATTTATTTACATTTACCTCCATGAGAATTGTAGTTACATATAAATTTGGTGCTTGATCTTCAGATAGGCGTAGGAATATTATTTCCTTTCGAGGGTGGAAAAAATTTTTGGAAATTTTTCAGGAAAGAGGTGTTAGCTAACTCGGCAAATGTCTGAAGGTGGCCTTGTAAGCCTAAAACCGGTTTACAATAAAAGTAATGTTGTAGAACAAAAGCAAACTGTTGCTTTTCATTTATTAACTCGGTTTGTTCATTAAGGATATAGTCTAGGGTGCTGTTTTTGTCTGTGTGTATTTCTATTGATTCAAATATATACATAGTGGCTCCTTTTTCTGCTAGATAGAAAATTTTAAAGTTGTTCTCAATGTTTATCACTGAATGGTTTTCTTGTCAATATGGGCTGCACATGCAGATTTTTTCAAGTTGTCAAGCCTTAAAGCATCAATGTTTTCTTTGTATCTTATTTCCAAACTTCTTCCTGTCTGTCCAGTGTAGAATTTTGGGTATGTATCGCATTTGAGTTCGTATATTCCTGATTTACAGTAGGGACTCTTAGAGGTATTTACATCATGGATTACTTTTTGTTGTAATTTATTATTTGTTGAAAAGCTAATTGTGATATTTTTCTTATTTAATAAGTTTGCTATTTGGTATGATAGTGGGCCTATGTATGGGAAAGAAGCATATTTAGGTTTGCCTTCCGTGGCACATTAATTTGGCTTGGAGTGAATGTTGTGTGGATTGCTGTGAAGTGGGTCTATGGTTTTAGTCTGCACTTTGTTGTGGAGTTTTCTATTACTATGCGTTTATATTCATTACTATGAGCAACTGCTTTAATTGTATTGATTTCATTTTGTTAGTCTGTGTCACTCATTGGTACTTCTTTTCTAATTGGGTGTACCATCGCTCTGAAATATGCCATTTTTTGTTGGCAGGGGTGGCAAGATGAGTTGTCAATACTGACATATGTACTTTATGTTTTCTGTAAATACTAAATTGATGTTTTTTGTTACTATTGCAATACTTCAGGTCAAGGAAGTTAATGCTTCTATTAGTTTCATGTTCTACTGTGAATTTAATTTTTTTGTGCATTTTGAGCGACAAATGCTTTGCGGAGTTTCATGCATAATAATATTACGTTTCCTGTTCTTTGTCTACATAATATTCTTACTTAATAGTTCATAACTTCTAATAATAACGACTGATTATCAATTTCCTTATAATAAACACTGATTAGCGTGAAATATGTTTTATTTTGTTCGTTCCTGTTCCACAATGGTGTACGGCCTCATGTGCCCATCGGGTCATTGTCAACCCACTGGAGAAAGCAAGCCCTCCATTCAGAAGTCACAACCACTAATTACCGTTCCCGCTGTTACATGTGGCCATTAAGAAACGAAGTATCTGAGAAGTATAAAACAAGAACAAATCACGCAAGTACAATGTCAAGCAGCAAAAGCAGAATTACAAACATCATTTGAAAAATCAGAGTTCATGACAAACATCAGTTTTGGACCTCAAAATTTATTATAAATAATAGTACAGTATATAAAGTATACTACTTTATATACATAGAAGAATGGCTGTCAAACAAAATGAAGGAAAAGACAGCAATACACACAAGAATATATGAGCTGAAGAATGTCACTCAAATAACAAGAAACTTCGATATGCATTCGTATGTCTACTCTAAAAAGATCTTTATTCTGAAATAGAAAACTGAAACACTATGAAACAACGGTCAGACCACAAATACTCTAAAAACTCTTAAATCGACTACGAAGGAAGAGCTCGAATAATTAGATCTAATACAGAACTATAACTGAAACTTGAAGAGTCATCAGATTCAATGAGAGAAAGGAGCTCAAAATTCTATAGTCACAGATGTAGGATGAATAATGATAAAATAACTAAACTAACCTTTGACTTTCTAAACAATTAGAGATCCAAAATTTCATTTTGAAAGGAGTAGGAAGAGATTTCAAAAATGTGGGGGTTTTCACGGTCGCAATGAGAAACAGACCGCTTTTTAAATAAGCAATAGAAAATGCAGGTTTTCAGGGCAGGAGAAAATGAAGAACTGGAAGAAAGTGGACAGTAGAAGACAAGGAAAAACGTTCTCAATAAATGAAGAAATGTGGCCTAAAAGAAACTGCAGTTTAAAAGAAACTGCAGTTGAAAAGAAGGAAGCAGCAACGATGTTGATTTATCTTAGTCTCTAAAAGGATTATTCTTAACGTAAAAAATGGCTGGAATTTAGAAATTTAAGATCGTAAGTACTGTAATACTTGGTCTATAGATGAGTAGAATCATTGTTTGAACTGAAAGAGAGGTGTAGATGAATAGAATATTTAGCCACGCAAGCGAATTGTGAATTGTAGACCTATCAAGAAAGTTATTTGCTAGAGTCCAAGAGATAAGAAGAGACCGAAAGGACGACATGTTAGAATATAGATAGGTAACATTATAGAACTCGCGTGAGCATTAAATACGTATAGCTGAAGACTGTAACGTATGAAGGAATTAGCAGGGGGCTTCTACCCAATAGTGGCTGATGAACGACAAGTGTCATCGAGGATGGCTGTGTGTTTTCGACAAAGTTTATATGTTAATTACTAACGTAAAACTAAGAATAGGCCGTATGGCATCGGATAGCACTGAAGCAAAGAAAATCTAGCTGGAAGAGCTTAAAATTACATTAAATGCTTGGCACTTAAATTTGTCGTGTCATGTGTTTGATTCATGTGCCATAACCTGGAAGAGTGTGTAGCGTCGTATTAGATTTGTATTTGCTGTGTACTTGAAGTCTGAAATATATAATTCGCCATAAGGTATAGAAATTGTCATAAACTGTAGGAGAACTGTCAAGTTTAAAATAAAACAGTTGTAGATTAATCACTAATGAATGTCGACATGGGAATCCATAGAAATTTTTCCAATAGGGGAAGATTCAAAATTTTTCGATTTTGTGTAACTGATTTGGTGAGTCTGAAAACGTGTCATGTCCCAATAAGCAAATGCGAAAAGAAACACACAAAACTTATTGCATCCAAACCGCTCTACAAACAACTTTTGACTCTCTCGTGCAAGAAATAGATAGATTAATAGTTATCTGCTCGGTATTTTTAAAGTATTTATCTTTGGTATCTATAGGGTAAGCATATTTCAAGATTATACGCAAAGTACACCTTTTAATGTTATTAATGTGAAGATGGATGCCACCTGTTTGATTCAACGACTGAAATTCTATGCGAATTCATTAAATCCTGAGTATCCAATGAGTTGTGAAATACAGCTAGAAAATAATCGCAAAAATATTTTTTTTATATTCCTACAATGTTTTGCTGAAACTGTAAATGAAGAATCAGAAATGGGAAAAAAATCAGAACGACTGAGTAAATCCTTCTGGATACCAGTAAAAAATGCCACAATAAATTCCCTCGAAGTGTAGAAACAGGTATTAAACTCTGAATAAGGCTAATACAACTTCGATGCCACGTGTAATATGTTATCTGCTTATAAAACTTCACTTCTGTTCACGTTAATGGATTTATTGCATTGCTGTAGCGATTTTTATTTTGTAGGGTCGACTGTTATAACTAAAACTGAACAAAATGTGTTTTGAAAGCTACATTTTTTTTTATTTTTATGTAAAATTTAGTCCAGGCCCCACATGCGATAAGATGTGTGTGGGAAACCTTCCAAAATCACCCTCGAATCCTACTTTTGGTGGCACAGGACTACACCAAGGTAATCATTGTCTCCCCTGCTTGTTACATTGTTGTGGTGCTATTTTGGACCCAGAGACTCTGGTAAGGTCCCTGTCCTTGGGCGCACTTCTTTTATTCCACATTTCGCAGTTTTATGCATCTCTTCAATCGCAGAAAATGGTACTTTCATTTTTCGGGTGACGTGAGTATGGGCTGAATGAGTAAGCAACAGAAAAAAGGTATTACTTCGGTATGGTTCTGCAACAGTTCGTGTCCATCTTGACTGCAGACCAACGACGAACCGCATCAGGGGATCGGCTAGTTCCCCTTGAACAGAGTGGCAACTAAAGACATGCAAGATTTATAGCGACTGCTAAGGCTGCAATGTTTATCGACGCTGTGGGCAGTACTAAATCTATATTGGAGTTGCAGACAATGACTGCTAGAAATTCGAAATAATTCTAGAATTTGGAATTTTTTTCCTCTGAATAACTGCAATGGGCTGCTTCTTAGCAATTTAGAACGAGTTTCGTTGTCTTCCTGACAGAATTCAAACCGCTCTCCAAACAGCTTTTCATCCTCTCGTACAAGAAACTGATTTATTGCTGTGCTGCAACAGTGTGTTGTAAGATGCTGCACAAGTAATACTTGATTTTTGGTACTGCTTTCGTTCAGTAATGCCCACGATCTGTTTCTTAATACTCTAAACGTCATGAGGTATTCACATACACTCTACGCTACAAGAAAAGTTGGAATTTCTTCTCCGAAGTACTCTTAACTCGAGGAAAAAAAGGGAAGTTATCTGCAGCATAGTGAAGCTGACTTTGAAAAGTAAATCACACCGCGAGTAATAAATGGAAATTTCAATTGCTGGGCAAACAATTTAATTATTTCATTGTGTTAACATAATGCAACGGAATGAGCCTTCACAAATAAGTCGTGTTACTAGGTTAACAATATTCACTGCTGTTTTTTCTCTAGAAACCTAGAGAAACTTCCCGGGTTCGATTCCCGGCGGGGTCAGGGATTTTCTCTGCCTCGTGATGACTGGGTGTTGTGTGCTGTCCTTAGGTTAGTTAGGTTCAAGTAGTTCTAAGTTCTAGGGGGCTGATGACCATAGATGTTAAGTCCCATAGTGCTCAGAGCCAGAGCCTAGAGAAACGATCGAGAGCATGTTACTTACTGGAGTCACAAGCTTGCTGCTCTGCAACACTGGAATTGCAATGGACTGTTGTGCTTCTTCGTCAGAGCTCAACATTTTTCGGAGACCGGTAGTTTCCTCCTTACAGCCCACGTCCTTAAGCCGGCCGGAGTGGCCGAGCGGTTCCAGGCGCTACAGTCTGGAACCGCGAGACTGCTACGGTTGCAGGTTCGAGTCCTGCCTCGGGCGTGGATGTGTGTGATGTCCTTAGGTTAGTTAGTTTTAATTAGTTCTAAGTTCTAGGGCATCTCTAAAAAGGGCCATCACAGAAGCTGGGAAGGAAAACATAGGCACAAAGAAGGCAGCTGCGAAGAAATACTTCAGTTGATTGCTGAAAGGAGGAAGTAAAAACATGTTCCGGGACAATCGGGAATACAGAAGTACAAGTCGCTGAGGAATGAAATAAATAGGAAGTGCAGGGAAGCTAAGAAGAAATGGCTGCAGGAAAAATGTGAAGACATCGAAAAAGATATGATTGTCGGAAGGACAGACTCAGCATACAGGAAAGTCAAAACAACCTTTGGTGACATTAAAAGCAACGGTGGTAACATTAAGAGTGCAACGGGAATTCCACTGTTAAATGCAGAGGAGAGAGCAGATAGGTGGAAGAATACATTGAAAGCCTCTATAAGGGTGAAGATTTGTCTGATGTGATAGAAGAAGAAACAGGAGTCTATTTAGAAGAGATAGGGGATCTAGTATTAAATTCGGAATTTAAAAGAGATTTGGAGGACTTACGGTCAAATAAGGCAGAAGGGATGGATAACATTCCATCAGAATTTCTAAAATCATTGGGGAAAGTGGCAACAAAACGACTATTCACTTTGGTGTGCAGAATATATGAGTCTGGCGACATACCATCTGACTTTCGGAAAAGCATCATCCACACAATTCCGAAGACGGCAAGAGCTGACAAGTGCGAGAATTATCGCACAATCAGCTTAACAGCTCATGCATCGAAGCTGCTTACAAGAATAATATACAGAAGAATGGAAAAGAAAATTGAGAATGCGCTAGGTGACGATCAGTTTGGCTTTAGGAAAAGTAATGGGACGAGAGAGGCAATTCTGGCGTTACAACTAATAATGGAAGCAAGGCTAAAGAAAAATCAAGACACTTTCATAGGATTTGTCGACCTGGAAAAAGCGTTTGATAATATAAAATGGTGCTAGCTGTTCGAGATTCTGAAAAAAGTAGGGGTAAGCTATAGGGAGAGACGGGTCATATACAATATGTACAACAACCAAGAGGGAATAATAAGAGTGGACGATCAAGAAGGAAGTGCTCGTATTAAGAAGGGTGTAAGACAAGGCTGTCGCCTTTCGCCCCTACTCTTCAATCTGTACATCGAGGAAGCAATGATGGAAATAAAAGAAAGGTTCAGGAGTGGAATTAAAATACAAGGTGAAAGAATATCAATGATACGATTCGCTGATGACATTACTATCCTGAGTGAAAGTGAAGAAGAATTAAATGATCTGCTGAATGGAATGAACAGTCTAATGAGTACACAGTATGGTTTGAGAGTAAATCGGAGAAAGACGAGGGTAATGAGAAGTAGTAGAAATGAGAACAGCGAGAAACTTAACATCAGGATTGATGGTCACGAAGTCAAAGACGTTAAGGAATTCTGCTACCTAGGCAGTAAAATAACCAAAGACGGACGGAGCAAGGAGGACATCAAAAGCAGACTCGCTATGGCAAAAAAGGCATTTCTAGCCAAGAGAAGTCTACTAATATCAAATACCGGCCTTAATTTGAGGAAGAAATTTCTGAGGATGTACGTCTGGAATGCAGCATTGTATGGTAATGAAACATGGACTGTGGGAAAACCGGAAGAGAAGAGAATCGAAGCATTTAGATGTGGTGCTATAGACGAATGTTGAAAATTAGGTGTACTGATAAGGTAATGAATGAGGAGGTTCTATGCAGAATCGAAGAGGAAAGGAATATGTGGAAAACACTGATGAGAAGGTACAGGATGATAGGACATCTGCTAAGACATGAGGGAATGACTTCCATGGTACTAGAGGGAGCTGTAGAGGGCAAAAACTGTAGAGGAAGACTGAGATTGGAATACGTCAAGCAAATAATTGAGGACGTAGGTTGCAAGTGCTACTCTGAGATGAAGAGGTTAGCACAGGAAAGGAATTCGTGGCGGGCCGCATCAAACCAGTCAGTAGACTGAAGACCAAAAAAAAGAGTTCTAGGGGACTGATGACCTCAGAAGTTAAGTCCCATTGTGCTCAGAGCCATTTGAACCACGTCCTTAACTATTTTCGAGATATATTCCAATCTCTGTTCATTCCTGCAGATTTTACCCTCTTCAGCTCCCTCTAGTACCATAACTGTTATCCCCTGGTATCTTAATACATCCTACCGTACTGTCCCTTCTTGTCAGTGTCTCTCATTTGTTATATTCTTCGTCGATTCGGCGGGTAAATTCCTAATTCCTTACTTTATGAGTCTAAGTAGGTTTCAACATTTTCTGTAACACAACTTCTCAGACGCTTCGATTCTCATCTCTCCTAGTTTTCCTAAAGTCCGGATTCACTAGCGTACACTGTACATTCACAAAAATTTATTCCTCAAATTAAGGCTTGCGTTTGATACCACTAGACTTCTCTTGGTCAGGAATGCCCTTCTTTCCTAGGCTAGTGTGCTTTTTATGTCCTCCTTGCCTCGTCCGTCATGGGACACATATAATTCCATAACTGTACAACCGATCTGGATGGGAACGGCTTTAATTGCAGTTCGTGTACTGCATGACACAATGGATTTATACTTTATTTTTCGTTTCACCCTTCCATCGGAAACCTAAGCACATGGGACAAAATATTAATCATTCTGTCGAGACATCAGGCTACTGACATGGAAAAATGGCTCTAGATAATACCCTCAGTTCAACGAGGATGGGCGTCCACAGGTTTCTGCAGGTGTGCCACATCCAGACGAAGCCACTCATTGATGAACAGCTCCCACAGAACTATCACATTGTGGCGATGTTGACTGCTACGTTTCACCCGCTATTGCAAATAGTCTCAACAATTTTCCTTACAAGGCAACCTCCCCATCGCACCCGCCTCACATTTAGTTATAAGTTGGCACAGTGGACAGGCCTTGAAAAACTGAACACAGTGAACACTAGTGAAAGATTTTAATGAATGTGTGATTGCTCCTTACGCGGACAAAGATTTTGCCTTACTCCTTGAGAGCTATACAGGACAGAAGGATCAGCCATTGTACAATTTTAGTGTGGGAGTAGACGTGATTACCATTCCTCCAGGTTGTACACCTCTTGTGCAACCGTTAGATGTGTTTGGTTTTCGGCAAGTGAAATACTTTGTGAAAAGATTCTATGATTTTGCGAAGCTGCACAGGTACACAGTTCAGCATTGTTTACGTAATCGTGTGTCAATTATCAAAGTTCAGGCACTCACACATAATCAACTTCGCTCTCCAAAATTCCAGGACATGTTCAGATTTGCTTGGACATATGCAGGATTTGACGGTCTACACACGGGAAAATTTGAAAACGTTAAAAACATACGTTTTGACAGAGCACAGGGAAAACTGTGCGACTGTGAAATTGTTGCATTCATTTGTTGCAGTTTATGTGACAAACTCTTATGTTTTCATCACTTTTTTGGGAGTGATTATCACATCCACAAGAAAACCTAAATCGGGCAAGATAGAAGAATCTTTTTACCCATTCGCCAAGTGTACAAGTTAGGTGGGTCGACAACATATTCCTGTCATGTGACGCACATGCCGTCACCAGTGTCGTATGGAATATATCAGACGTGTTTTTCTGTGGAGGAATCGGTTGACTTATGACCTTGCGATCAAGTGTTTTCGGTTCCCATTGGAGAGGCACGTCCTTTCGTCTACTAATCGCACGGCTTTGCGGTGCGGTCGCAAAACACAGACACTAACTTATTACAGTGAACAGAGACGTCAATGAACGAACGGACAGATCATAACTTTGCGAAAATAAAGAAAGTGAACCTTTTACTCGAGGAAAGACTTGAACCAAGGACATCTCGTTCCGCAGCTGCTCACGCTAACCACGGGACCACGGCGCTCCTGAGCTGACACTATCCTTGATGTTGCCTATCTTGCACATGGACTACTCAGTTTGTATATTTTACTTTTTTTTCGATAGTTCCACGCAACTTCTTACTGTTTTCTCGATTGATCTTTCAGTTTTTCAAGGCCTATCCACTGTGCCAACTTATAACTAAATCTGAGGGGGGCGCGATGGGGAGGTTCCTTTGTTAGAATCAAGTTCTGGTGCCTCCGGGTAAGAGTACAGCATTTTCGCACAGGCAAAGAGCTGCAAAGCGGCGTAGAGAACTGGCAGAAACCACAGGTGACGGAGTTACTGGGAAGTCGGTACAACGGTACGACAAATGACTTTCGTTTTGGTTTTCATGGTTCATGATTTCCATTTTACGACCTATCGGACCTTGAAAAAAGAGTAGCGATCGTAATAGGTCGAAATAGACGAAACGATAACAAAAATGTTTGGGAAATGTGAGCGAGAATTCTTGGAGTAAAGACGTAGTTTTAATGAAATGCTATTGGTTAATTTAGAGAACCTCTACACGAAGACTTCGGCACTGTTACACTGCCATCGTCATATATCTCGAGTGGTAGCTGTTTCAAGACAAAGAAACCTGAAAACGACCGGGATAACGGAGAGCTGACCACATGCCTCTCCATATCCCGTCCAATCACGCGATTTGCAGAGGATGAGTTGGCGGTCGGTCGGCCCCATTGGCCCTTACAACACCAGAATGCCGAACTGTACTTTTACCTTACTGTAGTGTATGACGCGTAGTGATCAAGAGTAGAGAGTAGGAGAGATTTGTCATTTTTCTCTCGCTCAACACGAGAATAAAATTAGAAAGAAAATCGACAGTACTCTTTCACTGTACCCATCACAGTACACTGTACAGTACTTCTATGTAGTGTATTGAGCCGCGCACGGCTCGTGTTCATGTCTTTTATTGTTCGTCATCTTCTATTACGGCACTGCCGCGTCGTTTTCTTATTCCATTTACTGGCGTCACAAACTTCCTGCCCTAATTGCCCGTGAGCAGCAGCAGCAGCGCGTATCGATAAGTGCACTGTCGTACCATCTGTGGAGCGACCGATAGTATTTTCGAGTCGTCGTGTGTCGGAGACAGACCAGCAGTGCAGTCGGGACATGAAAGTTGAGTCCTCACTTAACTTACTATCGAGCCTCAACTGTTTACATTTCTTTGTTTCATCCTGGTTGTCCTTTTTGGGACATTCCCGCAAGCAACAACGTGTGTGTATTCAAGTTGGCCAAGATTCCAGCCGTCTTCCTGTGGAGATTAACTTAATTTATTTCCTGCTATTGAAGTTGACCAGCGGTATTTTCTGCCTCGTAGCCGTTGACGTTCTGGTTACCTGCACTGGTCGTTGACGTAATTTTCGGCAGTGTATGTGGTGTTACCGCCAGACACCACACTTGCTAGGTGGTAGCCTTTAAATCGGCCGCGGCCTGTTAGCATACGTCGGACCCGCGTGTCGCCACTATCAGTGATTGCAGACCGAGCGCCGCCATACGGCAGGTGTAGTCTAGAGAGACCCTAGCACTCGCCCCAGTTGAACAGCCGACTTTGCTAGAGATGGTTCACGGTCTACATACGCTCTCATTTGCATAGACGACAGTTTAGCATAGCCTTCAGCTACGTCATTTGCTACGACCTAACAAGGCGCCATATTCAGTTACTATAATTACTTCAAGAGTGTATTCTGAACAGATAATATTGTGAATCATGTACCGTCAATAGCGACGTTCATCATTAATGGATTAAAGTTAAGTATCAAACTAATTACGTCCGCTTTCTGAATTCTCATTCCTTGTCATGTTCCAGACCTCACGTCAGTATAGTTCTTCCCTCCTCATGCCAGCCTGCGTGAGCTAAAACGCGTGCATTTCGGTCTCCACTCGTAACGCGGTGTTGGCTCTTCTGCCAACACAAAAGTGTATTTACCTCGTCGTGTTGTTGCTGTCCAGCGCAGCGTGTAGTTCGACAGCTGATGTGTTGTTGGTGTTGTGGGCGCCAGTATTCTGTGTGTCGTTGCATTGAAATCTTGTGGTCGTTTTGCTGGTTGCGTCGAGTGGAACTGAGATTTTTGATTGGTCGGTCTGCTGTCTGTCGGTTCGGTTGCCTTCACATTATGAAGTCATTGGACAGGCTGCCTGTCTCACCTAAACGGGTGTTAGTGTTACAATCCCAGGCCGACCCTTGGAAACTTCTGAGAGCGGTTCCTTGTGTGTTACATAGTATTTTCCCTGTTTGGGTTTTAGTTATTTGATTGATGTGTGGTCTTCGGCCGATTATCAATATCTCTTAAATTAATGTTTTTGTCTTGTCCTTAAGGCATGAGATTGTTATTCTTTTATATGTGGCCTTCAGCCGAATTTTACATGAAATGTTTTAAGATAAGGCCGTCTGCCTTTTTCAATTGAAACTCTTTTTCTAGGCCTTTAGCTGTTAAGCGTATTTTGTTGATATGTGGCCTTCACCTCAGTATTAATATCTCTGAAATTAATGTTCTTGTCTTGCCTTTAAGGCATGAGATTGTTATTCTTTATAGGGGCCTTCAGCCGAATTCTATATAGAATATTTTAAGATAAGGCCTTCTGCCTTCTGATTGAAACTCTTCTTATTGCTTAATATGCGGCCTCGAGCCAAGTTCCATTAAAATTAAATTGCTAAGGCCTCCAGCCTGTTTAGATTGAAGATTTAGAAAATATTTTTGTGTCAAACCTCCAGAAGAACCTTGTATTTCAATTTCTTGCTTAGGCCTTGTGTCTTGGATTTTGAGTGTTAATCAAAGGAGGTCGTTTAAAGTTTTCAGTGTTTTGCATCCTTGTTGTAATATTGTGTGTTGATAAACAAAGTTTGTATGTTCTGTGCAACTGACAGCAACTTATTTTGGACCCGTTCCACAAAGTAATCCGCTCTGTCCTGATAGCCCAGGCATTTCATGTATGTAGATGTAGTTTCACACAGCAGCATACGTTGTTGGGCTGTTAGCGTTATAGATGCATCGTATTCCTTTTGAAGACTGGGAATTCTTGCCCCGAGTCACCCCTGCCTTTTAACGGACCCCGTAAGCTGAGCCGGCCTGGAAAGAGCACGCCGCCTTGTAAACCCTTTGCGACCGTTTGCGAGACCCGCAGCGTTTAACGGTTGCCTCGGCTGGCCCTCTGCCGGTAATTACTGGCGCCAGACGGATCCGGTAGCCGTGAATTATTCAGCCGCCTCGCCAGTAAGCACGCGCCAGTGGTGGAAGCTGAGACGCCCGACCTGCTGCCACCACTGCGTGGGAGCCCATCTCCATCGCAGATATTCGGGGCACTGATGCCCTACATTCTGTATCTATTCTGGTCTGCTAATACGGTACACAGGCCCCAGCTCTGTAATCGTCGTGGAGACGACAGGGTGCATACATTAATAATGAAGCAGAGGAATACCAAACAAAATTTTGTTAAACTGAAGTTTTATCAAGACCTAAGCACTACTGCACTGCATTTAGATATACAGGGTGTTTCAAAAAGTATAACCCGATTTCAAATCTCCATTTTTATTCATAAAAAGATACTACAAACATGGGATTAAATAGCAAACTACTTCAAAATCTTAAAAGTTTTAGCTATCGTATTGCAAATGCTCTGTGTGTTCATGTGTTCATCAGCAGCAGTAAGAACCAAGAAGATACCTAAATTCGTCATAAACTTTACACAGTGTATTTGCTTTTACAGAAGTCAGGGCGGCTATTATCCTTGTCTTCAATTTTTCTATATCATCAGGCAAAGGGGAGATGAACACACTTTCCTTCACGTACCCTCAAAAGAAAGAAACGCATGGGATCATGTCTAGGGATCTCGGAAACCAAGAATGTGGGGCAGTGTTTCAGAGTCTCGTGCACCATATTCAGCTTTGAGGCAGAGTGGCACTGAGCAACTGGTGTGCCTTGTTGTGCCAGTGTTGTGGAACTCCATCTTATTGAAAAATGAAGTCATAGAAGTCCCCCTGAAGTTGTGGAAAAAGCCAGTTCTACAGCATTTGAAGAGAACTCATCCCAGTCACAAGAAAGGTTCATTTTGGGTGAGTCCCTCCCGTGCTCAACAACGTCATGAGGTTTCTGGAGCACCCATATGTACATGTTACGAGGCTATGACCATTTAAATTACCGCTGACATGAAATGTTGCATCATCGCTGAAAATTAACCATGGTAAAAGTGTATCGTCTTCCATGCCCTCTAGCAGAGCATTGCCAAACTCAACCAGTTTCCTTTCGTCACCAATCAGAAGCGCTTGCGCTAATTTTAGGTTGTATGGTTTATAGACCAAACGACGCCAGACAGACGAATGAGGCATTGCCCGCTCTCTGCTGGCACGGCGAGTATACTTTCGTCGGATCCTCTGAAACGCTTGCCGAATTCTTTCCACCATATCATTAGAAGTGCGAGATCGACCCATGCACAAGCATCCTGTGTCTTCAAAACCCACGAAGAATGTTTTTGGGTGCAGGCGGATCAATGCCAAAACGCCGACGAAAAGCACGCTGGACCGAAATCATTGACTCACTCTTCGCAAACTGCAGCACACGCAACTCCTTCCGTTGTGCGGACGCCATCTTACTTCTGACGGATTGCAAACTGGACGCATTGGATGACATCTAACGGTAATATTCTGAAACTTTACGCCACGTCGATTCAAATAATACACTTTTCTTGACGGCAACTGCCCTTCTTCGTAATGATTACCGTCCAAAATGAGGCTATTCTTTTTAAAACACCCCGTATATTATGCAATGAGAGCCACCCCAGTTTCATCATGTTCTGTATTTTGTAAATAATATGAGGTCTTTTGCGTTCTATGTTAGTAATTACACATTACTTGAATGAAAGCAAGTGGTATTTCTAGTCGACATGATTGATAAAAGACACAATAAATTTTGTATTAATGTGTGGGTGGCCTTGTTCGAACACTTTGGTGTGACAGACGGAATTTCCCCTGTGTAGCAGCTATGGTGTACAGGTAGGGACAGGGCCATATTAATGGTCGACAGAACACTATTCTCAAACTGCGGTGAGGGTCCCACCAGGGCCAATTTTTACATCCTAAGTGAAAATATAGCATTTTACAACAAGTTTCTAAGTAAATTCTGTAAAATGTTACTAAGCAGTTTACCATTTATTGAACTGATGAGGTCATAAAATGAAAAGAATTCAGATCGGTAAGGTACTCAATATAACTTACTAACGTCACTATGAGCAATCACGTTTTTTTAAAATAAGAACAAAATTTTGAGATTCATGTTGATACAAAAGAACAGTATTTGAAATTTAAAAATACCATACTGTAATTGCAATCAAATGTGCTTGTTAATTAAATGAAAGCAACTTTGACCTATATTTCATTCAAATGAAAACATCCTTACAATGACAGTTTCATATAATCTTATTGGCGTAATGGTTTGTGCCTACACTGTATGCTAATGAGGATTCCTACAATAATTTCACTAATTGGATGCATTAAAATACCACATCCTATGCTGAGTGAAGTCATAAGGTTGAGCCTGTCTCGAGTTTAGAAGCCTGGTCCTGATCAACTTCAATTCTGAAACGACTTTTTAACCGCTGCTTTATGCAACTATTTGTGATAAGTCTATGTTAGAGCGACCTTTCTTGACACATTACAGTTTCTGGTTTGGAAGACGTGAGAAATGGAAGATTTTTTTTTAATCTTCCTTTTTAAAATTTTCGTGGTTTTGCCCACTGGTGTTCCACACGTTTACTGGGTACCGAGGGGATTTGATGCGAAGGGGCACGGGGTTTAAGAAATGAATTTTGACTTAATTCACATCCGCGGTACCATTAAATATTCAACTGAATAAGCCTGTTCAAGATAGTGACGCCTACGACTTTTACAATTATAAGGGCTCTGCATCAGAATATTAAATCGAAGACATTGTGTGTGTGTGTGTGTGTGTGTGCTGGACCGCAGGTTGCGGCCTAGATGCGAGTGGGTGACATTAAAACAGCGTACTGTGATCGCGATTCAAAACCAGGAACTTGCTGTTACTGTACTATCCACGTCTCGCAGCTTTACTTGTGTCACTACCTCTCTCCTACCTTCCAAGCTACATAGACGTTCTCTTACAATCTTTATAGTTTAGCACTCCTGGAAGAATGAATGTAAACTTCCGGTAAACTGCTTCGGGAATTATATCTGAAGTACAGGAGATATATAAGGCAATTTTTTTTGTGTGTGTGGTCAATTACCTGATTTGTTTGATGTGGTCCGAGACGCGTTTCTCTTTGATGTCCACCTCTTTATCTCAGACGGACACCCAACATCCTCGGCTGTTTGTTGGATGTATTGCAATGTCTTTGTTCCACTGCAATGTTTTCCAACGTCCTTTATTATCATGGAATTATTTCTTAGTGTCTTAATACGCTTCCTATCATCCATTCCCTTCTTCCTGTCAATGTTTTCGACGTATTTCTATCCTCACCGATTCTGCCGAGAACCACCGCATTTCTTTTTTTATCAGGCCTGCTAATTTTCAGCATACTTTCCAGCACCAGGTTATTCTTCTCTTTGATTCATTTGCATACAATGCTGTGTTCCAGGCGTACGTTCGTAGAAATTTCGTCCTCAAAATAAAGTCAATGTTTGATGGTGGTACACTTCTTTTGAGCAGAAATCCCCTCTTTGCCTGTGACTGTCTGCTTTATAAGTCCTTCTTACTTCCTCCGTCATGTGTTGCTTTGCTTTCAAGTTAGCCGAACGCCTTCACTTCGTTTAGTTAGTTGTCCCAAATTTTGACGTTAATTTTATCACGAATCTTATTTCTGCTACTGATAGTCACTTTGCTACTCCAAGAAATATTTTGTATCCAGTAGATCGTCCGTTTCGTTTTGTATGTCCTGTTATTCCTCTTCACTTTCACTGATGTAAAGATTGAACGTTACGGGAGAGGGCATGTCGTTCTTGATCTTCTATCCTTATTGTTCCTTCTAAATCGTTATCTGTCTTTCCTTACAGCCTAAATGTATTTTTCTGAGATTCCAAACATATTGCATCGTTTTACATTATCGAACACTGTTTCTGGGTTGACAAATCCTATGAGCATGTCTTGATTTTCCTTACAAAGGAAACTTACCACCGCAGCCCCCCTCCCAGATGTAGTGGTAAGATGGCCTATTGGATAACCCGTCAACAACGGAACACAGATCAAGCATGAAAACAGGAAGAAGGCGTACTGAACTGTGAAAAAAGGAAGCAAAATAGAAACAGTGAACGGTCCAAGTTCAAGATGTGCAACGTCGACAAAGTTAGAGCAGCCACGGCGTCGTGGTTATCTGGCTACGGCGACAGACTGCGTAGAAGGAGATCAGTGCTCAAATTTCTCGTGTTCCCCATTTTTTTTTTCAAAAACTTGTGAACTGTCCGTCCGCTTACTGACGCTATATGCAAATTTGTGTCTGCGTCGTGGTATTATGTCCATTTGCAGCAGCGAGGTGTAACGAAGGGACCTCCTGACTAACGTACCTTCTATTTGTTCTACACAAGTACCACATGTTGTGGCTCTTGTGTTCCATTTTGGAAGTTTTGACTCTAGAATTCCTTATATATCACACCAGCATATAGTATGACAATTGCCGACACTACAGAAGGAGAATACACACATCAATGACCGAATGGACAGTTCACAAATATATGAAAAAAATTTCCGCGAGGGACATTTGAACACGGATCTTGTGCTTGGTAGTCCAACACTGTTCCCACACAGCTACGACACCGGTGGTTCTTGCAGCTCCCTCAAAGCTGCACATCTTCTGTTCGGACCGTTCACTGTTTCTATTTTGCTTGTTTCTTCACAGTCCAGTACACGTTCTCCTTGTTTTCATGCTTGATTTGTGTTCAGTTTGTGACGGGCTATCCACTGGGCTATCTTAACACTAAATCTGAGGGTAGTTTCCCTTGTTAGATCTTGTTTCTATTATCAACGTCAGAACTGCCTCTCTGGTGTCTTTATCTTACCTAAAGCCAAATTGATTACCTTGTAAATGATCCTCAATTTTCTTTTCCTTTATTTTCTATATTATTGCTGTCAGTACCTTCGACAGATGAGCTGTTAAGCTGAGTCTACGGTAGATCCCGCACTTATCCACCTTAGCTATTTTCGGAATCTGCGGATGATATTTTTCCGAAACTCGACTGATATGTTTCTAGTTTCATAAATTCTACATAGGAATTTGAATACCTGTTTGTTTGTCAGTAAAGCAGAATAGAACAATAAGAACGAGTGGTCAAGAAGAGAACGGTGTTGACGTCTGAAGATCTTCATTGGCTCCCTTAATACTTTTCATACCAAGCTTCATGTAGCACACCGAGCGAGGTGGCGCAGTGGTTAGCACACTGGACTCGCATTCGTGAGGACTACGGTTCAATCCCGCGTCCGGCCATCCTGATTTAGGTTTTCCGTGATTTCCCTAAATCGCTTCACGCAAATGCCGGGATGGTTCCTTTGAAATGGCACGGCCGACTTCCTTCACCTTCCTTCCCTAATCCGATGAGACCGATGACCTCGCAGTTTGGTCTCCTCCCCCCAAATCAATCAACAAATCATATAGCACATAGGCAATCTTTTGCCTCTGAAATGTGCGGCTTAGATCATGAGTGAAGGTAGTACCGCAGTGCCATTCTGTATTAAGTAAATACGTGGAATCTTATTACTTGGGAGATGAAGCTTTTCGTTTAATTGGACCTTAGCGCTTACGAAAGTGTTTCCGAGCGCTTACGAAAGTGTTTCCGCCTCTCCACACACAAAAGGCAAACACAGTCCGAACAGGGCCGTGCGGTTCTAGGCGCTACAGTCTGGAACCGAGCGACCGCTACGGCGGCAGGTTCGAATCCTGCCTCGGGCATGGATGTGTGTGATGTCCTTAGGTTAGTTAGGTGCAATTAGTTCTAAGTTCTAGGCGACTGATGACCTCAGAAGTTAAGTCGCATAGTGCTCAGAGCCATTTGAACCATTTTTAGTCCGAACAAGAAGTGGCTAGAGGCGTGGGATTTAGATTCTGTTGTCGTTCTGGCTCTCGTATTATTTGTGCGTGTGTCTGTGGAAACAGCCAACGGCCTTGCCGCAGTGGTAACAACGGTTCCCGTCAGATTGTTGAACGTAAACGCTGTCGGGCTTGCCTAGTACTTGGATGGGTCACCGTCCGGGTATGACGAGTGCTGTTGACAAGCAGGGTACGCTCACTCCTTGTGTGGACAGTTGAGGACCTACTTGATTGAGAAGCAGCGGCTCCAGTCACAACAGAATCTAAATCCCAGGCCTCTAGCCACTGCGCGGAATGCGGCGGAGGTAATCTCCTTCGAGACCATTTCTACTCCATTCACGGGTGCTGAGCGAGAAAGGCCCTCATTCTCTTGATTTATGAGCCCAGACGTATCAGATTTCATCCTCCAAGTTCCTCACAAGATTTATCTTTATAACTATCGTTTCTGAAAGTGGCCTGTTTAAACACAAGAAACAACTGTTTTCAGAGTTTCGCTTTTCACTACAAGTAATTTACGGATTGGCTCAGTTATACACCAGGACGAAAACACAAGAATAATGTGCCAGAGCACAGCAGTGGGCTTACCTGTCGCAGGATATGCCTGTCAGCGTGAAGACGCTCGCCGCCACAGATACGTTGGCGATGAAGTTGTTGACGGCGCAGTAGTGTTTGCCGAAGTACCAGTCACTGAAACACCGAAAAATACGCGCTACATTAATACCTGCGCCTTTCAGCTGCTGTACTTTTAAGAGCACAATTCTCGCACATATCGTTAGATACCGGCAATGGATAGTGCATCTCTGACAATGCCGGCCTCTCGCACTGGAAGAACGTTGGAGAAATAGTTAAACAAACGTCAGCCGAAGACTGCGAGCAAAATCCGGCTGGCAGATTATCAACAAGTGGCAACGAAAGCCCACAGTGTTCTGTTCAACAAGAAATTTGAATGAAATGATCATCAGAAAGATTCAAATTGACACAGTGACGCCGAATCTTTGTGTAAACTGCAATTTACTTTGTGACAGTGTGTCAGAGAAGCGTCCGACCAGTTTGAGGGAAATTACCTGTCAAGCTGTTAATACTGCGTACTGGCGGACATTATTGGAACCGTTTTTGAGTGGCGTAAGCAGTGTGAAACGTCACATTAAGAGACACATCATTAAAAACTAGACGGCAGGCAATCCAAATCTGAATATTTTAATAATGAACCAACGAATGTAAATAATTGTTTGGACGTTACGAGGCCTTGTTTGAACAGGTTTCATTACGTATGTCTGTAGTATCGACGCTGGTGGCGCTACCTTTACAAACGATATACGGTCATCTGTGAAGTGTCCATCGTGGAGTGTCCCAAGCCATGCCGTGTATATGGGAAGTCACCAAAGATGGAGCATTTCACGGCACTGCAACTTGTACATTTAATGTATAGCGTTGGCAGCAGGTCGTCTCTGAAGTAACTCGATATGTTGGTGTATCAGCTGTGCTGTCCAACGTGTCTACAGAAATTTTGCACCTCTCGCAGAAACGTAACAAGAAGTAAGAAAAGTGGTCGTAAGAAGGCTCTAACCAACAGGAACAGGAGTCGGGAGTCACGATTTGTCAAGGATAGGCGGTTTGAAGCCCTACATCACCTGGTGTTGTGGATGCAGATCCAAGTCAACTAGTTTATGAGTGAATGTTGCGAAAGGAACAACGTGCAGTGGGCATTTGGAATGGGCTAAACCACAGAAGTCCACTCCTCGCAGCGTTCCTTGTTCGATGAACACTCATCTGACCAGCTAAAGCACCAGAAATTAATCCTAAGGAAAATTGTTGAGACTATTTACAACAGCGGGCGAAACGTAGCAGTCAACATCGCCACAATGTGATAACTCTATGGGAGCTATTCATCAATGAGTGGCTTCGTCTGGATGTGGTACACCTGTAGAAACCTGTGGAATCCCTTCCATGTTGAAGTGAGAGCCAGTGTTCCATGTCATTAGCCTGAAGTCTCGACAGAATGATTAATATTTTGTCCCATGTGCTTAGGTTTGCGATGGAATGGTGAAACGAAAAATAAAGTATAAATCCATTACGGCATGCAGAACACGAACTGCAATTAAAGCCGTTCCCATCCAAATAGTTTGTGCAGTTATGGGATTATATGTGGCGCATGGCTGACGAAGCAAGGAGGACATATAAAGCACACTAGCCCAGGAAAGAAGGGCATTCTTGACCAAGAGAAGTCTACTAGTAACAAACGCAGGCCTTAATTTGAGCAATAAATTTCTGAGAATGTACACTGTGGGTAGTGAATCCAGACTATAGGAAAACTAGACGAGAATCGAAGCATCTGAGAAGTTGTGATACAGAAGAATGTCGAAAACTAGTTAGACTCATAAAGTAAGGAATTAGGAGTTTCTCCGCCGACTCGACGAAGAAAATAACAAATGAGAAAACACTGACAAGAAGGAACAGTACGGTAGGATGTATTAAGATAATCAGGGGATAACATTTATGGTAGCAGAGGGAGCTGAAGAGGGTAAAATCTGTAGGAATGAACAGAGATTGGAATATATCTAGAAAATAATTAAGGACGTGGGCATAAGTACTAGGCAGCAAATGTTCGCACGGCACAGCCAGGAGAATAGGAAAACGGAAGTCCTAAATTTTTAAATAGAACTAAATGAAAGGGATTTTGTTAAATTTAGTATAAATCGATAGCTATAATGTGCAAAAAAAAAGGTATGAAGGAAATGAAGAAACTACCTGTCGCCGAAAAATGTTGACAAGCTTGTGACTCCAGTAAGTAACATGCTCTCGATCGTTTCTCTAGGTTTCTAGAGCAAAAACAGCAGTTAAATTATGTTAACCTAGTAAAACGACTTATTTATGAAGGCTCATTCCGTTGCATTATGTTGACACAATGAAACAATTAAATAGTTTTGTCCAGCAATTGAAATATCCATTTATTACTCATGGTGTGATTTACTTTTCAAAGTCAGCTTCACTAAGTTGCAGATAACTTCCCTTTTTTTCCTCGGGTTAAGAGGACTTTGGAGAAGAAATTCCAACTTTTCTTGTAGCGTAGAGTGTATGTGAATACCTCATAACGTTTAGAGTATTAAGAAATAGATCTTGGGCATTACTGAATGAAAGCAGTACCACAAATCAAGTACTATTTGTGCGGCTTTTTACAACACACTGTTGCAGCACAGCAATAAATCAGTTTCTTGTACGAGAGGATGAAAAGCTGTTTGGAGAGCGGTTTGAATGCTGTCAGGAAGATAAAGAAACTCGTTCTAAATTGCTAAGAAGCAGCCCATTGCAATTATTCAGAGGAAGAAAATACCAAATTCTAGAATTATTTCGAATTTCTAACAGTCATTGACTGCGACTCCAATATAGATTTAGTACTGCCCACAGCGTCGAGAAATATTGCAGCTTTAGCAGTCGCTATAAATCTTGCATGTCTTTAGTTGCCACTCTGTTCATAGGAAATTAGCCGATCCCCTGATGCGGCTTCGTCGTTAGTCTGCAGTCAAGATGGATACGAACCGTTACAGAACCATACCGAAGTAATACCTTTTTTCTGTCGCTTACTCATTCAGCCCTTACTCACGTAATCCGAAAAATGAAAGTACCATTTTCTGCGATTGAAGAGATGCAGTAAACTGCGAAATTTGAAATAACAGAAGAGCGACCAAGGACAGGGACCTTACCAGAGTCTCTGGGTCCAACATAGCACCACAATAATGTAACAAACAGGGGAGACAGTGATTACCTTCGTGCGTCCTGTGCTACTAAAAGTAGGATTCAAGGGTGATTTTGGAAGGTTTCCCACAGACATCTTATCGCATGTGGGGCCTGGACTAAAGATAACATAAAAATTAAAAAAATGTAGCTTTCAAAACACATTTTGTTCAATTTCAGTTACAACAGTCGACCCTACAAAATAAAAATCGCTATGGCAACGGAAAAAACCATTAACGTGAACAGAAGTGCATTTTAATAAGCAGATAACATATTACACATGGCATCGAAGCTGTATTAGCCTTATTCAGAGGGACATTATTGTGGCATTTTTTACTGGTATCCAGAAGGATTTTCTCAGTCGTTCTGATTTTTTTCCTATTTCTGATTCTTCATTTACAGTTTCAGCAAAACATTATTGGAATATAAAAAAATATTTTTGCGATTATTTTCTAGGTGTATTTCACAACTCATTGGAAACCCAGGATTTAATCAAATTCGAATAAAATTTCAGTCGTTGAATCAAACATGTGGCATCCATCTTTACATTAATAACATTAAAATGTGTACTTTGCGTATAATCTTGAAATATGCTTACCCTATAGCTACGAAAGACATATACTTTAAAAATACCAAGCAGATAACTATCAATCTATCAATTTCTTGCACGAGAGAGTCAAAAGTTGTTTGGAGAGCGGTTTGGATGCAATAAGTTTTGTGTGTTTCTTTTCGCATTTGCTTATTGGGACATGACACGTTTTCAGACTCACCAAATCAGATACATCAAAATCGAAAAGTTTTGAATCTCCCCCTATTGGAAAAATTTCTATGGATGCCCATATCGACATTCATTAGTGATTAATCTACAACTGTTTTATTTTAAACTTGACAGTTCTCCGACAGTTTATGACAATTTCTATACCTTATGGCGAATTATATATTTCAGACTTCAAGTACACAGCAAATACAAATATAACACGGCGATACACATTCTTCCAGGTTATGGCACGTGAATCAAACACATGACACAACAAATTTAAGTGCCAAGCATTTAATGTAATTTTAAGCTCTTCCAGCTAGATTTTCTTTGCTTCAGTGCTATCCGATGCCATACGGCCTATTCTTAGTTTTACGTTAGTAATTAACATATACACTTTGTCGAAAACACACAGCCATCCTCGATGACACTTGTCGTTCATCAGCCACTATCGGGTAGAAGCCTCCTGCTAATTCCTTCATACGTTACAGTCTTCAGCTATACGTATTTAATGCTCCTGCAAGTTCTATAATGTTACCTATCTATGTTCTAACATGTCGTCCTCTCGGTCTGTTCCTAACTCTTGGACTCTAGCAAATAACTTTCTTGATAGGTTCAAATGGCTCTGAGCACTATGGGACTTAACATCTATGGTCATCAGTCCCCTAGAACTTAGAACTACTTAAACCTAACTAACCTAAGGACAGCACACAACACCCAGCCATCACGAGGCAGAGAAAATCCCTGACCCCGCCGGGAATCGAACCCGGGAACCCGGGCGTGGGAAGCGAGAACGCTACTTTCTTGATAGGTCTACAATTCACAATTCGTTCGCGTGGCTAAATATTCCATTCATCTACACCTCTCGTTCAGTTCAAACAATGATTCTACTCATCTATAGACCAAGTATTACAGTAATTACGATCTTAAATTTCAAAATTCCAGCCATTTTTTACGTTAAGAACAATCCTTTTATAGACTAAGATAAATCAACATTGTTGCTGCTTCTTTCTTTACAACTGCAGTTTCTTTCGGGCCACACTTCTTCTTTCATTGCGAACGTTTTTCCTTGTCTTCTAGTGTCCGCTTTCTTCCAGTTCTTCATTTTCTCCTGCCCTGAAAACCTGCATTTTCTATTGCTTATTTAAAAAGTGGTCTGTTTCTCATTGCGACCGTGAAAACGCCCTCATTTTTGAAATCTCTTCCTACTCCTTTCAAAATGAAATTTTGGATCTCTAATTGTTTAGGAAGTCAGCGGTTAGTTTAGTTACTTTATCATTATTCATCGTACATCTGTGACTATAGAATTTTGAGCCCCTTTTTCTCATTGAATCTGCTGACTTTTCAACTTTCAGTTATAGTTCTGTATTAGATCTAATTTTTCGAGCTCTTCCTTCGCAGTCAGTTTAAGAGTTTTTAGAGTATTTGTGGTCTGACCGTTGTTTCATAGAGTTTCAGTTTTGTATTTCAGAATAAAGATCTTTTTAGAGTAGATATACGAATGCATACCGAAGTTTCTTGTTATTTGAGAGACATTCTCCAGTTCATATATTCTTGTGTGTATTGCTGTCTTTTCCTTCATTTTGTTTGACAGCCATTCTTCTGTGTATATAAAGTAGTATACTTTATATACTGTACTATTATTTATAATAAACTTTGAGGTCCAAAACTGATGTTTGTCATGAACTCTGATTTTTCAAATGATGTTTGTAATCCTGCTTTTGTTGCTTGACGTTGTACTTGCGTGATATGTTCTTGTACACTTTCAAGTGAGTATATGGTGAGGGCCATGTCATCTCTAAATGCTAGACGATCTAAAAAGATCTTGTTTGGCTGTTTTACTGGTTGTTTACGGATAGTATTTATTGCCTTTCTCCATTCTCTGACCACTTTCTCTAATGCACAGTTAGGAAGCAGGGGCGACAAGCCATCTCCTTGACTTATTCCTGATTTTATTTATTATTTATTACTGTTGCCATAATTATATTCTGTTTTATGATTTACTACAAATCACTTGACGGTTCTCAATATTTAACGATTGTCCAGTGCCTGTTTCTCACCGTTACACAGGCGATATAATCGTGACAGTTAACTCTACCTCCACGCTGGCCGAAAGCCGCGTCAAGTGCCAAACAAACTGTCAACGACACTCCTTAATAGGTGCAGTTGGCGCGTAACACTACCGTCCGGCACGATTTTCTAGAAAAGCAGCGCTATTCGCAGTTGCAAAAGTGTGCTGTTGTGGCGATTGCTACGAAGGGTATCGGTATGGACCTTACAGACTGGGTTATTTATTTTCAGCTGATCACACTTCAGTGTTTATTTTCAGAGAAGCATAATCACGTTAGAATTATTACTTGATTTTTCTAAACAGTTTGCATCCAGTATTCTATGAGAGGAACTGGAGTTTCCTCTGCAGGTCACAGTTTCTCAGAGACCGTTAGAGGAACTGACAGTGGTCTTGTTGAATGTTCCATCAAGGATCCTTCAACAAGACTACTATGAGTTCCTCCAACGGTCTCTGAGCAGCTGTGACTTGCTGCGTCATAGTACCCTAGCATCGGTGCGGAAGTTACGCCATACGACAGTGCGCCGCTGTATTATGACGATGAGGGGTCTGTAACTACTTTTTCGTTTCCGTAAGACTACATTAAAAACTAACGTATCATGTCTTGTTCGTATAATTAGCATCATATTAAATGTCTGACTGTGTACGTGGAGTGGATAAACACATACTGTTACCAAGAACATCCAGGTTCTTCCCTCTTTCCCCGTAATATATAATATTACCTCCGGTAAAAAAGTATATACCTTACGTTTAAGAGAATCGTAAAGGTATCCACATTTCAAACGGTTCCATAGTAACTAAAGTAATTTACAAATAAACTGTCGGTACTTGATGTAACATTGCAATAATTAACAGAAAAACAGAATTATTATGTCTATATATCACAAAACTTATTTTACTGTACTTCATGAGTTCCTGGTTTTACATTGTACTAGAAATGAGCGCCGTATGCTTACACAGCTGCAAAATATAGATCTCACTCTGGAGTGTGCACTCTTGTATCATTTTCTGATATATTAAAATTGGAGTCGAAGTAGAGTCTTATTCTACTCATTTCTGTGCAGTGTCTCTGTCCTACTTCACAGAAGTTCTCCTGGATATTTTGGACTATCAGGCCTGTGAGAAAGGAAATTCCGAAGAAATTTATAAATGCGACACAGCTGATGAGAGAGAGAGAGAGAGAGAGAGAGAGAGTCGTCACACCTGGTATATGTAACGGATGAAGGGAATTAACCCATATGTGCCCAGAACATTTTTTAACATAGAGTTTTATGCTTTTCAGGTACTTCCTGTATTAGTGGCCACAGGTAACAGCCGTAACAGTAATTAGTGATCGTAACTTCTGAATGGAGGGCCTGCTTTCTCCAGTGGGTTGACAATGACTCCATGGGCACATAAGGCCGTACACTATTGTGGAACAGGAATGATCATAATAAAACATATTTCACGCTAATCAATGTTTATTATAAAGAATTTGATTATCAGTCGGTATTATTAGAAGTTTTGAACTATTAACTAATAATATTATGTAGGTAAGGAACATGAAACGTAATATCATTATGCACGAAACTCCGCAAAAAATTTATTGTGCAAATATACGTTATGTTTGCGACATCCTTGTAAAATTTTATTTTTACAAAGCTTACATCTTTTTCTGACCTCGGCGCCAGTGATAATATATATGTTGACCCTGTTGGGTCGCAGCAGGGTCGTTATCGACCAGGTGGGCATATATGGGTTTAACTTCATTTAATATCAACTGCAACTCATTACCACGCCAGCAAGTTTCCACATTTCCTAATTACTGAGCCACGATAAATTCGTCATCGCCACGTTAACGGTATCAGATGGTGATGGGTACAGCCGTATGGAAACAATCGAGACATTCGGTTGTAGTTTTACGTATTAGTTGAATTATTCATTCGTTCTTTTGAGTGAAGCCAGTCTATGATAACAGCCGCATGAAACCAATCGGTAGTGTCGGTCTCGCTTTTATGTACCGGTTGAATTATTATTCATATCGGTTAGGTTACTATTCATGCATTTCTGTCGAATGGAACCAGTCTGTTGTAGCAACCGAATGGAAACGGTGGACACAGTCTGTTGGAGTTTTTTGCATAGTGCTGAGTTATTCATTCTGTATTTTGTCTGTCGACTGAACCACGTCTTCGTTCTTCCGGCTGAAACTAATTTTAGTGTTTTTATTGACGAGCTCTCTGTACATCCGTCTGAGTGAAAGGAGTCTGTAGTATTTTCATTATTTGAACTAAAGCGGTGTTATACAGCCGAAGTACACATGCACCCAGAAGGTATCCCTATACTTGAGTTACGTGGATCATCTCAGGAGGTACACCAAAGTCAAAATAAGCATTATACTTTTTCAGTAAGAAGAAGAAGAAGAAGAAGAAGAAGAAGAAGAAGATTAATAAAACTGGCCAGATGCCAGTAAGGCTCGCGCACTGTGGGTTCCATACAAACTTAACTACGTATATAGACAGTTCATTCATTCTGTGAATCGAGAATCTCGATTATTTTTACCTGCTATCGTCGTTGATAATGGCAAGATATAGGTTCCAGGGATTCGAAGCTTTTCAGAAATGTTATAATTTCAATAATATAAATGTAACAAACTCATGCAAGATGCTGGTGACAGTTATTATAATAATAATCAGTAGTTATGCATTCAGGCTGACCGGGTCGCAATGGTAAAAATCAAACATCAGGCAAGGAATGACTTTATTGCTGATATGACGTATTTCGGAATTTATCCATTATAAGATATCCTGTAGCGATTACTGCAAGTAGATATTGCGTTTCAAGTTGTATGTGGGACTAACTTTCGCAGACTTGTCTGCATACTGCTGAGATATTAATTTCGTAGTTTTTCTGTCGGTTGAACCAGATATTCATTCTTCGAACTGAAACTATCTTCAGCGTTTTCGCTGACGAGTTGTCCATATATTATTCTAAGTGAAACAGGTCTGTAGCAGACTAGTCTGACATTGGATAACAAATGGCAAAGGAAGTAGTTTTTTTTCGTATGATATAATTATAAATTTACAGTTTAAGATTTATTTCCTTTAGTTATAATGTAAAACCTTCCTTTTATGCCAAATTTCGTTATTCTAGACGGACAGAAAGTAGACTATACGTTTTGATGCTAAGTTTGCGGATGTCAGCATATTGACATAAACGGCCATATCTTTTGATTGCACTTAGAAGTTTCAATTTTTTACACTGACAATGGGCCGTAGACCTCAGTAAGTGACATAACATTCCAACGTGATACATCTACTACAAGGTGTACAACTTTCTTTCCGCCGTTTGCCGATAGGTGACGAGATCGGTAAGTAGCCATCTAAAGGAACAGATCGCAGACGTCAGGCAGTTAACTTGGACCTCGGTCAACATAACTTCATCCAAACATTAGTCGATTTGTGCCTGCATCATAAAGTTGTTCTTGATTGAAAATGTTAGTTTACGAGCCTAATTCTAGTCATTTGCGGGAGGTGTTACTGTTTTGTTTCAATATGAAGAAAACAGCGGCTGAATCTCATCGAATGCTCTCAAGTACGTATGGTAAGGACGCTAGTAGTGAAAGAACGTATCGTGAGTCGTTTAACACTTCAAGAACGGTGATTTTAAAGTCGTAGACCGGCATAGTCGTGGAAGAGAGAATGTTTTCGAAGATGCAGAATTGGAGACATTGCTGAGTGAAGACTCGCGTCAAACTCAAGAAGAATTCGCACGATTAGTGGGAGTGACACAGCAAGCCATTTCAAACCGTCTCAAGGCTATGGGCATGATTCAGAAAGAAGGAACTTGGTTCCCGTGTGAGCTGAAACCAAGAGACATTGAACGGCGTTTGTGTGTTTGTGAAGAGTGCTTCAGAGGCAAAAACGAAAGGGATTTCTCCAGTGTGATTTCGCATTGTGGCCGGGGACGAATAATGCGTTCGTTACGATAACTCTAAACGCAAAAAATCATGGGGATATCTCGGCTATGCTTCCACGTCGACGGCCAATGCGAATATTCACGGCTCCAAGATCATGCTCTGCATTTGGTCGGACCAGCTCGGTGTCGTGTACTATGAGGTGTTAAAACCAAGAGAAACAACCACAGCAGAGCTTTAAAAGACAAACGTACGCAATATAGCGAGTGGTACGATTAAGTGATTTTGTAGCACGACAACGCTCGACCCCACGTTGCAAAAGAGGTCAAAACGTACTTGGAAACGTTAAAATGGAAAGTCCTACCCCACCCGCCGTATTCTCCAGACATTGCTCCCTCTGACTATCACCTGTTTAAATGAATGGCGCATGACCTGGCTGACCAACACTTCCGATCTCATGCAGAAGTCACAAATTGGTGCAATTCGTGGATCGCTTCACAAGATGAACAATTTTTTCGACGCCGGATTCGTACACTGCCCGAAAGATGGGAGAGAAAGTAGTGGCCAGCAAGGGAAAATACTTTAAATGATACATGTGTAACCAATTTGTTTCATTAAAAAAACCTCAAAATCTGGGGAAAAACGGCGGAAGCCAAGTTGTACACATTGTAGTTCCTGAGGAAACGTGTCTTCAACAGTCTGACAGACAGACGGACAACAAAGTCCGTTTTTACCGACTGAGGTAAAAAACCCTAATAATGCTGCGTAGTTACTTGTCCCAGATGCAGTTAACACGTAACTAACTAATGAAGCTGATGTACCTAGCTTTGCAGTACAAAGTGCAGCATCAGAGTTTACCGAGCGAGGTGGAGCATTGGTTAGCAAAATGGACTCGCATTCGGGAGGACGACGGTTCAAACCCGCGTCCGCCCATCCGTAATTTCCCTAAATCGCTTCAGTCAATTGCTGGGATGGTTCCTTTGAAAGGGCACGGCCGCCTTCCTTCCCCATCCTCCCCTTAACCCGATGGGACCGATGACCTCGCTAGTTTGTCTCCTCCCCCAAATAAACCAACCATAAAAGTTCCTTCAAAAATATGTGAAGAAGAAAGGAACGTAGCCAAATTTTAGCGACTGTTATCTTTCAGCTCTACTGAAAAAGTGTGGTGACGGCCGGTAGGTAATTAAAAAAATTGATGGAGAGCCCTTGTCAGATTGAGCGTGCGCCCGGCGCTCTCCACCCTGCCACCAGGGACGCAGCCGGCGCGAGGAGGTGGCCTGCTGTGCTACCACGGATGCGAGCCCTGCGCCGGCGTGGCGGCCGGGACACCGGCGCCGCGGACAGAAAGAAGCTGAAGACTAGCAGAAAAAAATCCGCAGCTCGTTGCCTAGTGGTTAGCGTTGCTGCCTCTGGGTCACAGAGTCCCGGCTTCGATTCCCGACCGTGTGGGGGATTTTCTCCGCCTGGGGACTGGGTGTTTGTGTTGTCCTCATCATAATTTGGGAAGTGCCGAGACCGGAAACGGAAAGATTTGGAACTTGTACCGGCGCTGACAATCCCGATGTTGAGCCACCCGTAATCCAACATCATAGTCTTAACGCAACAGACGTAACAGTAAGAGATTTGTGCCAGTCGGTTGTCTCGTATTAAGTAAATGAAAATACCGATACTCAGAGAGTCACTGAAGAACCTACATATAGCTGACGTGGCTCCGGAGATCTGCTTCATTCGACGTGGGCATTCGGTTGTTAAAACCACTCGGTTGCCCCATTGTTAGCATCACACTCATCCACACCGCTACTGCGAGACAGCATCAGTGATTCCGCTCTAATACGAGTCCTCTCTCTTATTCTGTTCTCCGTAACATAAGGAGCATCAATGTGCAATGCAAGAAGCCTTAAACGCTGCCATAGCTCCGGCCGCGGTAGCCGAGGGGTTCTAGGCGCTTCAATCCGGAACCGCGCTGCTGCTACGGTCACAGGTTCGAATCCTGCCTCGGGCATGGATGTGTGTGATGTCCTTAGGTTAGTTAGGTTTAAGTAGTTCTAAGTTCTAGGGAACTGATGACCTGAGATGTTAATTCCCATAGTGCTCAGAGCAATTTGAACCATTTGAACTGCCATAGCAGAATACTATCGAAGGATGTATATGTGCTGTCTGTTCTTTCGACCATGTCTGAAAGAACAAACATCACGTACATAATTAAGGGAATGATAGCCAATGATTCTCTCAGTGCAGACGCACACCAAGTTTGCATTCTTACGGGAATTCGCAAGATGCCGTGGGTAATGAGGCTAATGATCAGGGGCACGATACCAGTGAAGCTGAGAATCGGATCTGACACGAGGCATGGTAGAGTGGTCCGTGCAGTTGCAGTGACCAATGTGTCCGGATGGCGTAGTGGTCAGCACACCTCCACAGTAAGCAGAAAACCCGGGGATCGGCCCAAACTTTCAGCTTGCCCCATTGATACAAATCAGTGCCCACTGGCAGCTAATTTCCTTATTTCCTCGTGTCTTGATTATCGAAGGGTCTCTCATAAAACGCAAAGAGGTTTTGGTCATATGTAAGGATTGTTAGTGGCACCAGAGTTAGAGTCCAGACATTCAAGGACGGGACAGAGACTGAATTAGAAAGTACCAAAGCAAAAACAAAAATAGTGAACTTGTTTAAATTTTAGATGAAAGAAAATATGATCTCTTCTTTCATTCGACGTGTCATACTTCCTGTTTGTAGGCTGGATATTTTTCAAACAGGTGTATTCACTATTCGATAAGTTATACCATAGGTCTTCCCGAGTATAAGCAATGCCGTCTTTGGTCGTTGGTAGCATTGCCGTTGCCAGTTTAGCATTCAGTGAGCCGTGAGTGAAAGAGTCGACTGTTGGTCACGTTGTTGAACGATCTGGAAATAGCTATCAAAACGCAAAGATGCAAAGGCAGAGAATAAAGGTTTTTGGAGATATGATTTTTAAAGACGTATTTGAGAAGTGTGAAGATACTCAGGTAATTTTGTAGCTGCATTGCTTGCTCGTGCATAGTTTATCATGAGACTGAGAAGGGTAAATATTTAGCAAGATTTTTCTTTATTGGTTTGAACAAAGTTATTTGCTCGTACAGTTCAGATTCAGGGGTACAATTTCACCTCTCCTCTACCATTTCAGCAAGTATTATTTGACAGAGTGATATTTTTTTAAAAATGATAAATGGATTATGTAGAGCTTGTTGTAACTGTTAAGGAATGAATTTCATAATTCATAATACAGTTCTTAAATGCTAGCCTCTTCTACATCTTTCAGTAACACCTTTTCTGCCACTGTCTCCTCACTAAAGTCTTATTTTCTAATAGTGTGTTGCTGTGGAACATACACTGATGAGCCAAAAACATTATGACCACTGCCAACGGCGAGGTTGAGTGCCACCTGGTGGTACTGCGGCACGTGACGCAGTAAGGAAAGAGTGTAAGCGGAAGAGAGACGAACGGGAAGTCATTGTAGCGAGGATACGGGGCCAAATGCAGAAATCCACTGATATAAGCGGGTTTCACGAAGGGTACATTGTTGTTTCTTTAAAGTCAGTACCGCCACATACAGTGTTACATTTACACTTACACAATCATGATTTCGTCATCAAAATGGCATTATCAAGTGTTTTAAGTATTATAAATTGCCTAAGATGGCATACTGTCGTATTAAAATACGCTATTTTAATATGACCCTATTTTAATACGACAGTATGCCATCTTAGGCAATTGATAACACTTAAAACACTTGACAATGGCACTTTGAAGCCAAATTCATGATTGCGTAAGTGTAAGTGTAACACTACGAGGTGCATTCGAGTTCTAAGGCCTCCGATTTTTTTTCTCCAGACTGGAAAGAGATAGAATCATGCGCATTGTTTTAAAATGGGCCGCGTTCATTGTCAATACGTTACAGAGATGGCAGCACCGTACGGCAGATGGAATTTTACCGCCAGCGGCGAGAATGAGAACTGTTTTAAATACTTAAAATGGCGATGTTTTCCTTACTTGAACAGCGTGCAATCATTCGTTTTCTGAATTTGCGTGGTGTGAAACCAATTGAAATTCATCGACAGTTGAAGGAGACATGTGGTGATGGAGTTATGGATGTGTCGAAAGTGCGTTCGTGGGTGCAACAGTTTAATGAAGGCAGAACATTGTGTGACAACAAACCAAAACAAGCTCGGGCTCGCACAAGCCGATCTGACGACATGATTGAGAAAGTGGAGACAATTGGTTTGGGGCCGGCCGGAGTGGCCGAGCGGTTAAAGGTGCTACAGTCTGGAACCGCACGACCGCTACGGTCGCAGGTTCGAATCCTGCCTCGGGCATGGATGTGTGTGATGTCCTTAGGTTAGTTAGGTTTAAGTAGTTCTAAGTTCTAGGGGACTTATGAGCACAGCAGTTGAGTCCCATAGTGCTCAGAGCCATTTGAACCAATTGTTTTGGGGGATCGCCGAATGATTGTTGAACAGATCGCCTCCAGAGTTGGCATTTCTGTGGGTTCTGTGCACACAATCCTGTAGGACGACCTGAAAATGCGAAAAGTGTCATCCAGGTGGGTGCCACGAATGCTGACAGACGACCACATGGCTGCCCGTGTGGCATGTTGCCAAGCAATGTTGACGCACAATGACAGCATGAATGGGACTTTCTTTTCGTCGGTTGTGACAATGGATGAGACGTGGATGCCATTTTTCAATTCGGAAACAAAACGCCAGTCAGCTCAATGGAAGCACACAGATTCACCACCACCAAAAAAATTTCGGGTAACTGCCAGTGCTGAAAAAATGATGGTGTCCATGTTCTGGGACAGCGAGGGCGTAATCCTTACCCATTGCGTTCCAAAGAGCACTACGGTAACAGGTGCATCCTACGAAAATGTTTTGAAGAACAAATTCCTTCCTGCACTGCAACAAAAACGTCTGGGAAGGGCTGCGCGTGTGCTGTTTCACCAAGACAACGCACCCGCACATCGAGCTAACGTTACGCAACAGTTTCTTCGTGATAACAACTTTGAAGTGATTCCTCATGCTCCCTATTCACCTGACCTGGCTCCTAGTGACTTTTGGCTTTTTCCAACAATGAAAGACACTCTCCGTGGCCGCACATTCACCAGCCGTGCTGCTATTGCCTCAGCGATTTTCCAGTGGTCAAAGCAGACTCCTAAAGAAGCCTTCGCCGCTGGCATAGAATCATGGCGTCAGCGTTGTGAAAAATGTGTACGTCTGCAGGGCGATTACGTCGAGAAGTAACGCCAGTTTCATCGATTTCGGGTGAGTAGTTAATTAGAAAAAAAAATCGGATGCCTTAGAACTTGAATGCACCTCGTATAAATAAACAACAGTCTAATGGCGGTACTGAATTTAAAGAAATATGGCTGTGGCCCCGCATTATGAAAGAATTATTACATTGTTGTTTCTCTGCGGCTGGAAACATGGGTCTCTTACATAGCGAGGCTGGTCAGGGTGTTTGGATACTACTGTCGTGAGCAACTTTGGAAAGTGGCTGAAGGATGGTGAAATAACAACAAGGAAGCTTGTAAGATGGCAGAATAAAAGAAGGTCAGATTCGCACCTTACATGAAAGCTTTATACATCACAGTGGAAAGGTGAATACGGCACCTAATTTAATTCGGTAGTAATGCGCAAATCTGCCTAACAGTATGTAATGCAAAAAGGGATGGTATTCAATCAACGGTAATTAACACACCGTTCTTATAATTCATGTTTGAGCGGAGGGTAAAACAAACAGCGAGAGGCGTTTTAGTTTGGAATTCAGAGGGATGATGCAGAGGCAAGGCCGCGCTACAGGGTGTACCACAGAAACCATTTAAAGGGGTGCCCCGGGCTGAAAGTCAACGAGCGACCAGGTGACTCAGAAGAAGAGAGCGAGTATAACGGCCCTTCTGAGGGAGGACAGGAAAGGAAGCGTTTAGAAAAGTGCGTTTCGGGGTTCCAAATTGATACATAACAAGACCAGTGGCGCATTTTCGATCACGTGTCCAGCATGTGGTACACACGTGTGGGAGTCAATATACGCATTTAGGCGTCTGAAACGGGCACAGAAGGTTCGATTGGAGGAAACGCGCTAGGAAGGAGAAAAGAGCCAAAGTTTCGACGAAATTTAATGGTAGGGACCTTGCGATAGGTAGAGAGAGTTTCCTCAAAATAAGAGGAACGCTCCTATTGGTCGAAAAAAGCCGTGACGTGAAGAACGAAAGAACCCAGGTGTGGAGACAGCTCAGTTATGAGTGAAACAAGACGGAAATTTTGAGGGGACTGGTATCAAGTGCAGAATGGGGCGCATAATGCTCTGTAGGACGCAGAGGAGTAATTTGTGTGAACACTGCGTTCACAGCGGCTGATATCCAGCTAGAAATTAGTTGTAGCATCGTTTAGCTCTAACTGTGGAGAAACGAACCAGCCAATTATTCTTGTGACAACTGAGAGGGCATTATAATATGCACACTGCTCCAACCATGCATGTGTATATCACCATACTGTAAGACTAGGGATTACAGTGGGCACACCATCACTGAGTTTTTGCCATGGATCAACAGCAACGTGTCGCCTGTCGAATGAATTGCATTTCTTGTTACATCAGGTTGATAGTTGGGTCCTTACACGCCATCATCATTTTCCTCTGATAGCTTTGTTTATCGGAACTGTAAAACAAGCGCTGCGACATCACGCACGTTATTCCCGGATCAGAACAACAAAGTTATGCACGTCTAGCTATTTACAACGCTGCTACATAACAACAGCGCGCTTGGCCGCGCCTCCTATTCCGTTCGCCGCTGTCAGATCTCTCTGCTACTGCCCGTAGCGCCTACTGCAGCTAGTTGTAGACGACACTCGCGGCCTGTAACGGAAACAGCTGTGGTCTGTGCGGCGAGTTTATTTTGCGCAACAAAATGTCATGTTTTGCGCTAGCAGACATGTCATTTTGCTTGCTCGGTGCGGGAATATTTCGAGAAAGAAAGAGACAATGACGCAGCTCCATTATCACTAACAAAGGTAGTCGAAAGAACTACAGATACCATGAAGACACACAAAAATACTGTGGTAAAATTTGTAAGAATAAATACTATGCAGAAGGGGAAGAGACTGTTTCATCCAAACTGCGGACACCGGAAAGAGGAGGAGGACAAAACCACGTTAACGAACTTGGATTCTTTTCAACACGATGATGTTCGTCGCCACATATGTGGATACTAAAAAGAACATCCAACTATAAAAAAAGCTATGCGTTACCCTTCGAGAGGCAGAGCTATTCAGTGGCAGCAAAATGTCTTTGTTAATGAAACTCAGAGCATTCGTTTTTCGGTATAAGAAATTAATGGACGGAAAATTATAATGGAAAGAGGTGACAGCGGAGTGTGGCGTCGTCCGTTTTTAAGAACTATCGCTGAAGACCTTGTGTGGCTCGACGAAATCTGGATAAATGCTCGTCAGGAATGACTGGACAGATCTACAACTACATATATACTCCGCTAGCCACCAAGCGGTGTGTGGTGGAGGGCACAATTCGCGCCAAAGTCACATTTACCCCCCATCTGTTCCACTCGCGGATCGCACGAGGGAAAAACGACTGTCTGAACGCCTCAGTACGAGCTCTGTTTCCCTTATCTTTGAATGGTGATCATTACGCGATTTGAAAGTTGGTGGTAATAATATATGCTCTACATCCTCGGTGATGACTGGATTTCGGAACTTAGTGAGCAGCCCCTTCTGTTTATCGAGTCGTCTATCTACAAGTGTGTCGCACTTCAAACTTTCTATGAGATTTGTAACGCTCTCGCGATGGCTAAATGTATCAATCACGAATCTTGCCGCTCTTCTTTGGACCTTCTCAATTTCTTGAATCAGACCCAACTGGTAATGGTCGCACACAGACGTACAATACTCTAAGCTGGACGAATTAACGTATAGTAAGCTATTTCCTTTGTTGAAGGACTGCATCGCTTCAGGATTCTACCAATAAACCGCAATCTAGAGTTCGCCTTACCCGTTACTTGTGTAACCTGATCATTCCATTTGAGATCATTTCGAATAGTCACACCCAGATACTTGACTGATGTTACCGCTTACAAAGACTGATCATTTATTTTGTACTCATACATTAATGGGGTTTTCGCCTTGTTATACGCAGTAGGTTACACTTACTAATATTGAGAGATAACTGCCAGTCATACACCACTCATATATTTTCTGCAAATCCTCATTGATTTGTTCACAACTTCCATGCGATACTACTTTCCTGTAGACTACAGCATCATCGGCAAACAGTCTAAGGCCGCTGTGTCTTAAGGCCGCTGTCAATGCCATCAATCAGATCGTTCATGTAAATCGTAAAACGCAGAGGACATATTACGCTACCCTGGGGCACACCTGAGGTTACTCTTGCTTCTGTTGAAGTTAACCCGTTCAGGACGACATACTACTCCCTGTCTGTTAGAAAACATTCTATCCAACAGCATATGTCACTGGATAGACCGTAAGCGCGCACTTTTTGAAGCAAGCGACAGTGTGGAACTGAGTCGAACGCCTTTCGAAAGTCGAGAAATATGGCGCCAGCCTGGGAGCCGGTATCTACAGCCTGTTGTATATCATGCACAAAGAGGGCCAACTGTGTCTCGCATGACCGCTGTTTCCTAAAACCGAGCCGGTTCCTGCAGATGAGCGTCTCAGAGTCTACAAAGGTCATTATGTCTGAACACAAAATACGAGTATGTTCCATGATTCTACAACAAATCGATATCGGTGAAATTGGCCGGTAATTATGTGCATCCGATTATCTACCCTTTTTATAGATTGCTATGACCTGGGCCTTCTTCCAGTCCCGTGGAACTTCGGCCGTTTCAATGATCTCTGATAGATGACGGATAAGAATGGCGCTTTATTTGTAGCATAGTCAACATAAAATCTTACGGGCATACCGTCTGGGCCAGATGCCTTTCTGGCGTCTAATGATGTTAACTGTTTTACACTAAAACACTACGCCAGCCATCCTTTCGTTTGTTAGATAATTGAAAGGTTGAATGGTGCTCCAGTCCTCTATCGTAAACGAGTTTTTGAAAGCTAGGTTTAGAATTTCGGCCTTCTGTTTATCATCATCAGTTACATTACACAGTATATGTGGAAGTTCTTCCGTTCCAGTGGGAAAAGACTCACGAATTATTGGGTTGCACGCTGGAACAGCATCTGTTTTCGTACATAACTGTCTCCTCGTTTATAAATCGAGGAAAACGAACGACTACCACTGGGAGATGAAGCATGACAGGTTTTTTGAAGTGGTTAAAGAGGCAACTACTGCAAAACTTAAATCAGTCGTCTCTCGTTGTCATGGATAATGCCGCATACCGTCCAGTTATTAAAGATAATTCTCCAACGATGACAACGAAAAAAGCAGAGATCGTTGAACGGTTGAAACGCCACATCGTTAAAATTCAGGAGGATTTATGTAAGCCGGAGCTCATGGAAATAGAAAGTTAGGCTTCCACCGTACCACTGCCACTTTAACTCCCTCGAAAAGTTTTGGGCACAAATTAAAAACTACTTGGCAACAAATAACACAAGCTTCAAAAAATGGCTCTGAGCACTATGGGACTTAACTGCTGTGGTCATCAGTCCCCTAGAACTTAGAACTACTTAAACCTAACTAACCTAAGGACATCACACACATCCATGCCCGAGGCAGGATTCGAACCTACAACCGTAGCGGTCACGCGGTTCTAGACTGTAGCGCCTAGAATCGCACGGCCACTCCGGCCGTCACAGAAGCTTCACTGTGACAGAAATTCAAAGACTGTTAGAGGAAGCAGTGGCCCAAAATAGCGCCAGAGAAGTGGAGAAATGTTGTACATGGCAAGGAATGGTTGTTTAAGACGCATGAAAAAGTGGGATGAGTGTCGAGAGTGTGTTTGTTAAGCCACAAGGAAATAACGATCCTGTAAAGTGAACACAATAGCGCACATGAAAAGGCGGCGTGAGAAGGTAGTCCACTAAGGAATAGCACAGCTGTTGCTGCTACAGCCATAACGCGCGCACACCCACCGGAAAACCGACAGCATAGCCCCCTTCCATGCTCAACTGTGCTTTGCTGTCAGATCACTTTGTTATTCCGAAACAGGTACAGCACTGTTCACTGCACTGCACAATAGAGACTGAGCACTATGGGACTTAACATCTCAGGTCATCAGTCCCCTAGAACTTAGAACTACTTAAACCTAACTAACCTAAGGACATCACACACATCCATGCCCGAGGCAGGATTCGAACCTGCGACCGTAGCTTCAGTATACAGATTAGTTTTTGTAATTATTGTAGGTAAAAGTTAATTTCAATACAGTTATATATGTTCAGATGGATCTGGCGACTCTTTGTCTATCAGACAGCGTTTACATAAGCACGCCACTTGCGTTGTTCAGGTTCACGTTACAACATAAACACATACGAAAGTTTAAGAATACGAAATTTGTTTATATAAACAACAACAATAAAAAAACGACATTATAGAAACCAAACAGCTACACTTGGTTTTCAAATTTCCCTTACAAATGAAAATCTAGGCGTATTGCGCCAATTTCATTCTCACATCATTACAAAGATGCAAAAAATAAATAAATAAAAGGAAAGAAGTATAGTTCCCTGTTCTGGGCCAGCCAGACGGAACAATCGGCCGCCATGTCATCCTCTTCCAAGGCGTCATTCAGATGCAGTAATGGGTGGGGGAGGGGGGCACAGGTTCAGCACTTCTCTTTCCCGACCCCTTGTCGGCTTTTCAGGCTTTGCAGCAGCCTCAGGTCATTCAAGTAGTTCCTCAGTTGCCATCAATAGGCTGAGTGCACGCCGTTCATTGCAAAGATGAGTGACGTAGATACTGAGATAGTGTCATTGGTGTCCAGGAACAACTGAAATCGATCAGGCTGAGTGAAGTACGAGGATACGATGGATTCAATATTACGTTATATGCTGAATTTGCGACTTAGTTGCCCACTGTTTTAACTACAATCTACCTTACACACCTCCAATAAAAAACTGTGTCCAGTAGTTGGAAGGAAGCACAGGTCACATCCGTGTAGAAGAAGTGTAGCTGAAGAGATCCACAAAACTAGCGTCCAATATCCGTGACATCCATTCACTGTAGAGTCTTCGAACATATTCTGTGCTTACACGTAATGAGGTATCTCGAACAGAGCGACCGCCTCCAAGCTAACCAGCATGGATTTCGAAAACAGCGGTATTGTAAAACCCAAATCACACTTTTCCACATGGCATACTGAAAGCCATGAGTCAAGGCAGTTTGGTGGCTTAATATTCCTACACCTCCGAAAAGCATTTGACTGAGTGCAAAATCTGCGCTATTACGATGGTACATGGCATCAAACGAAATTTGTACTGGACTGAGTTTGTTTTTTTTTTTTTGTTTTTTTTTTTTTTTTTTTTTTTTTTTTTTAAGACACAACAGATGTAGAAGCAAAAAGCAAATACGTGTGTGCCTCAGGGAAGTGTGTTGAAATGAAATGGCTCCGAGCACTATGGGACTGAACATCTGTGGTCATCAGTCGCCTAGAACTTAGAACTACTTAAACCTAACTAACCTAAGGACATCACACACTCCCATGCCCGAGGCAGGATTCGAGCCTGCGACCGTAGCGGTCACGCGGTTCCGGACTGAAGCGCCTAGAACCGCACGGCCACACCGGCCGGCCGAAGTGTGTTGGGATCCTTGCTGTTCATGCTTTATATTGATGACCTTTCGAACAACATTAATAGTAACCTCAGACTTTTCGAAGATGATGCAGTTATCTACAACGCAGAACAGTTTGAAAGCAGCCCTACTACTATTCAGTTAGATCTTGATAACATTTCGAAGTGGTGCGCAGACCGGCAACTTGCTTTAATGTTCGGAAATGTGAAACTGTGCACTCCACAAAACGCAGAAACGTAGTATCACATGACTACTGTGTCAACGACTCTCTATTGAGATCGGTAAACTCATGCAAATGCCTGGTGTGACATTTTGTAGGGATATGACACAGAATGTTGCCGAATAAGCGGGTAGAAGACTTCGGTTTATTGGTAGAACATTACTAAAATGCAATCCGTCTACAAAGAAAATCCCTTGCAAATCATGCGACCCGTCCTAGAATATTGCTCAAGTGTATGGCACCCGTACCAACTAGGTCTACCAGGAGCACAAATGGTCACAGTTTGTTTGAACCGCTGAAGTGTGTCTCAGAGTGCTGAAATAACTGAACTGTCGGAGACTTGAAGATAGACGTAAACTGTCCCGAGGAAGCCTACTTTAAGAAGTTGTAAGAACTATGTTCAAAAGATGACTCTAGGAATACGTTGCAACCATTACGTAGCGCTCCCGTAGAGGTCGTGAAGACAAGGTTAGATTAACTACAGCGTACACAGATTCATTTAAACATTCTTCACGTGTTCCATGCATGAATGGAACGAGGGAAATCCCTAATGACTGGTGAAAGGAAAAGTGTCCACTGCCATGCACTTAATAGTGGTTTTCAAAGTATGGATGTAGATGTAATTACTCTGATATTGTCTCCACAGTCTCTTAAAGAGGAATACATAACAGAGTGAACTATATTTCTAGATTCCTCACCTTGAAAGTTGCCTGCAGTTTTCATCAACTTGCATTTTCTCGTGTTTTCTTTGTCTGTTAACTATCGAGCGACTTTGCTATGATAATCTGTGTTCGCTAGTCGATATCCAGAGTATAGTTAGTCCTTGCTCAGTTGTGATGAGTGTCGTTCTTTGGCCAGCGGTATGGCTTGATAAATAAGAAAGCAACACGATCTGTGCGGAGCAGCATGGTCGGTGTTCGAATAGGGAACGAAAGTTTTCATATACTATATGCTGTGGTGTGCTCGGTGTAAGGTGGAGAATTGTGGCTGGTCTCATGTGTGCACAGACGGAGAGAGAGAGATTGGCTGGTGGTATCAACTTGGGTTTATATATGAAAACAGAATGAGACTTGCTCCTGCAATCTCTTGTCATGAGCGTCTAGTAACGAGGTATACTGCAATGTGCAGCATCGCGTGCCATATTGATGCAAAGTATACATGTGTTAGTGAGCAACTATGAGTGTACTATTCGATAAGACTTGTGACGTGGGGTATCCAGTTTAGACTAAGCTGGGCCAGAATTTGTTTGCTCTATGCTATGCATTTGAATCCTAGGCGAGGCATATAAACCTTTCTTCATTCATCTTACGATTCCTAATATTTTTGTTGATTTAGTAAACAAGCTGCCAAACTTTTCTCTACTTTCAAATCTTACCAAGATCATCCTAAATACATTGAAGAAAAACTTTGTAACGCCAAGAAGGAGTTGGGCGACACAAATGGAAATTAGTAGGTGTGTTTCTACATCTAAATGATGATGTCTACTCAAATATCACGCCAGTCGCATAAGAATAGTGCTTGTAGCGCCGCTATGAGGAGGCAGTCACGTTTGCTTTAAATACCCTTTGTAACGTTCTTGAGCGTTATATAGCTTTCAAATTGGGCGTGGTGAGGTGATGTTAATTAAGAATGACAATGAGGTGACAAAGACGCTATTATGAGCATCTCACTGAGTTTGAACGAGGTCGTGTAATATGGCTACGAGAAGAATTTTCCGTCTGCGATACTGCAGAAAGACGGCAGAAATGAAGCCACTGTACATGACTGCTAGCAACGGTGGTCACGAGAACGTATGGTCGCAAAATGGTCGAACTCCGGATGGTCGCGTGGCAGTACCGAGACGGGTGACCTTCGTGTTCGGTGAATGGCTCTGGCGCATCGTACCGCATCTGCAGCAGCAATGTGAGCAGTAGCTGGCACCACAGCGACACAACGAACTGTTACCAATGTGTTACTTCAAGGGCAGCTCCGAGCAGACGCCCCGTAGCATACATTCCACTTACCCCAAACTACCACCATTCTCTGCTTTAGTGGTGTGAAGCGAGAGCTCATTGGAGGACAGGATGGAGGTCTGCTGTGTTTTCTGGTGAAAGATGGCTCTAATAAATGAAAAGCACCAGTTTGCTTTTGTTCTACAGTATTACTTTTATTTCTAACCGGTTTTCGGCTTACAAGGCCATCTTCAGACATTTACTGAGGATTATCACCAAAGAAGTTAAATGTTAGCAGACAACATTGGAAGAGAAGTAACACATCTAGACTGAAGTAGAAACATACAGTAAGTAACATCTTTGCAATGGAATAGTGAAAACTGAACAGTACATAAATAACAACGGAGTTGACAGGAAAACCTGTAGCACAAAATAGGAATAGCATGTCTATATAACAGTTTCTATTAATAAACAAAACTAATAAAATAAGATAAAATTAGTACTAGACAAGGCTGCATCAAGAGGTATGAAACATGGAGAGTGATACACAACCAATTAAAAAAGAATAGACAGTTGTCAATGTAAATACAGAGTACATAAGGAACTTAAGCAATGTCAATAATATAAACAGAAATTAATAAATGCAGGAGAATGGAGGTGTTTGAGGGAACCTACAGTTTGAGAGTGTGGTGGTACTGCATTTTAACATTAACATTATAATCAAAGCAGTGGCTGTGTATTTTCATTAAATAAATAAGCAAAGTAAAATACGAACAGTATTTGATGAGACAACTACAAGGGGACTTAAACATGGACAGTAATACAAGTACAAGTTAAAAGGAAACCTTTAACTATTGAAACTACACTATTGAAACTACAGCCTTGTATTCCACATAGCCTTGTCTAGTACTAATTTTATCTTATTTTATTAGTTTTGTTTATTAATAGAAACTGTTATGTAGGCATGCTATTCCTATTTTGTGCTAATGGTTTTCCTGTCAACTCCGTTGTTATTTATGTACTGTTCAGTTTTTACTATTTCATAGCAAAGATGTTACTTACTGTATGTATCTGCTTCAGTCTAGATGTGTTACTTCTCTTCCAATGTTGTCTACTAACATTTAACATCTTTGGTGATAATACTCAGAAAATGTCTGAAGATGGCCTTGTAAACCGAAAACCGGTTAGCAATTACAGTAATATTGTAGAACCAAAGCAAACTGGTGCTTTTCATTTATTGTAATGTTGTTCTACCCAGAACCGACGGAAGATTCTGTTAAAGACGGTTCTGCCTAGATGCCGCTAATGGCCGTGTTAGAAATGGCTAACTGAGGGGCTGCAACTAACCTGTCTGTGAAATAGACACACTGGACCTACACCTGCAGTTATGGTCTGCAGTGTGATTTCGTATAACAGACTGCCAGTTTGTACGTCAATCTGATGATTCGACTTGTTGTGCTCCCATTCATGAACAGCATTCCAGGGGGCGTTTGCCAAAAAGATAACGTTCGCCACATACCACTGTTGCAAACTAACACCCTCTACAGAATGTCGACATGTTGCCTTGGCCTCCAGCGACGCCGGATCTGTCTCCAATCGTGCACATAAGGGGCATCATCGGACGAAGACTCCAGCGTCATCCACAAACAGCGCTAATCGTCCCTGTACTGACCGACCAAGCGGAAGGATCATGCAACTCCAGCCCACAAACTCACAGCCGGTACCTGTGCAACACAATGCTTGTACGTTTGCATGCTTGCATCCGACATTTTGGCGGTTGTACAGGTTATTAATGTAGGAGCATTTTACATTTGCGGTGACGTATCTCGCGCTTACATTAACATATGATCTTGCAATGTTGATCACTTACATATCTTATGAAGACAAACGCATTCCATAAATTTCATTACTCTATTAATAATATTTTGTGTTTCAGTTTTTTTCCATCACTTTAGCTGTGCAGTTTCTTTCAGACAATACTTCATTACAGATAACTGCATCGTCTGTAAGAAGTCCGTTACTATAGTCTGCCTATTCATTAACATAGATCATGACTAGCAAGGATCCTATATTTTCGTTATAGGATGATTTTCAGTAGTCAAGACATAACGGATCTACCTGTTTGCCTTGTAGCTTTGTTCAGTTTTTGCGACCTCAGCTGTTTCCGTTGCCAGTGACACGTCCATCGTGCGAGAATGAAGGTGGGGCAGCACTCATGGATTCTCCCCTGTAAAGAATCACCTGAAATCCGAGTTCAAAATGTCTGATTTTCAATTGCAGTTTCTATGTCCTCCATTGGATCTAGACATTAACTGTTGTGTCAGTGACAACCTTTTTATACGATCAAAATTCCTTTCAATTTTGTAAGAGATCTTTCGATAAAATGCTGCTACGATAGTCGTTGAAGGTTTGTTACGTATCGTCTTTTATATCTCTCTATCTGCTGTCCTATGCTTTGCTTTACACCTGTCGTTCTGTTTATAGGAACTTGTTTACGTTTAGATTATTGGTTCAAATTGCTCTGAGCACTATGGGACTTAACTTCTGAGGTCATCAGTCCCCTAGAACTTAAAAATAATTAAACCTAACTAACCTAAGGACATCACACACATCCATGCCCGAGACAGGATTCGAACCTGCGACCGTAGCGGTCGCGCGGTTCCAGACTGTAGCGGCTAGAACCGCTCGGCCACCCCGGCCGGCTTTTGATAATACTTTTGTACTATGGAAACCTTTTACAAGCTGGAGATGCAATATTTTATCATTGTTATTGATTCTGCATCTTAATGTCTTTTTGCTGATTATTAAGATATACACAACTCTGATACTCCGTCGATTGTCACACCAACCTTTGGAAATAATCTGATATGCTAAAGCGGTATTGTTTTACAATCGATATTCTGTTGCTGTAGATGGCACTGGCTTTTCCGTGTTACCAGAAGAAGAGTATAAATCAATTGAAGCACTACAAATCCCCTTCTTACGGTGACCACGCCAAAAATTAGTCTCTTGCCGTTGACACTGTTTGAAACATCTCTCATAAACAAAAATGATATTTGGCACTACATACTCCGGTATTAATGACTCAGAATCGTTAGCAGCGGCATTCCTATCCTCTTATATTCACTTGAAGATGCATCTGTTAGCCACAAGCACAGGAAATCTTAGACCAACCAAGTTTCAACAATGCTGGAGGTAGTTTCCCACTACGTGTAGTTGCTGCTTCCCATGACTCAATGAAAGTTCCTCGGAGATATGCAGAAGGAGAATGTGAGTACCTCAGTTTACAACTACACTCTGCAAAGTTTACTTAGCTCCAAACGTACAGTACAGGATTCCTAGCTCTCCTGACTGCTCATACTGTCTTCAGCAGCACAAACAAGGCCAGAATTGAAATGGACTAACTTTTATGTCGCTGACTGCAATTAATCGCCTTTCTAATTACTCTTCTCTTGTACGTACTTCTCAAAATCAGTAATAAAATTCTCCCGTGCGGCTATCACTTCTGATTTTCGTGGTAATGTGAATAAAATACAAATACTGTTCGTGTAATAAATATTATTTATTCTACCTCTAAATAATTCCACCTGAGTAACTTCAAAGAAAGAAACCCTAATGGATCAAATGAATTAACCAAGCACGACCTACGCGAAAGAGTTCGGGCAAAGTTCAGAACCGTTCCGGCAGAAACGCAGCGTATGCCTCGCGCTTTATTCGTCTGAATTCCATGAAAGGTATCTCATGCGTAAAAAAGAGGCGGAGACAAACGTCAAGAGTTGTACGCTGGACGCAAGCGTTGCCCACCCACACAGCAGAAGCCGTTAATGGCGGTCTGCTTTGGGATCAAAGAAAAGAGTGCATATTAAAGAAGGGGAAATGAAAATAGAATAAAGGAAGAGTGGAAAGTTATCGCGAGAAGAGCTGCAGAAAGGATATGATTTTTAGAGTGTTACGAAAAGGTGTAACGTTTTGTTCAATATTGTCCACAGAGAGTGCTTTAGAGTGTCACCCAATTCTGCCTAGCACAGAACAGCATTAATGAACTGTCACTTGTATCGGTGTGATTGAAATTTTTCAGCAATTGTTGTTCTAATATACATCACCAGCGAATAAGAAAAAGACGTATTATAAAAATCTGTGTATGTATGTATGTTCCACATCTCCTCCTAAACCACATAACTGATTTCAGCCAAAATTGACACACATAACAATTACTGTGTGGGGAGAATCGATATGGGGTTAAGAACCACATATGTTTTAAATTTAATTGTGTTGGTGAGGGCGAGAAAGTAGTGTAGCTCACGACGGGCGAATTCGCAGATTTCATTCATCCAGTATTTGAGAATGATAGCACTTAGTGACTTCCTACAAATTTTATACGTAATTCCAAGCCTTTACGAAACATTTTGTTGCTGCCCTGCGACGTCATGTATGGCATTTACAGTTGTTACTTCTGTGCTACTAACCCTATTCGCAACAAGTTTGGCGGGCAGTACCCACAGATGCCACTGAATGTCCCTACAAAATTATATCATTTTCCGACACATAATTAGCAGATGTGGAGTCAGAAAACTGAGTTTTCTGCAACAATGTAGCATTTGGCATAACGTTTTAATTTATTACTTCTACTGACTCTGTTCACTACAAATTTTGCAGACAGCATTAACCTATATTCCTAAAGATACCTGCAAAAATATGTCGCTGTACGGCACATACTTCAGAGCATATGATGTCACACACACCCTGATGAGTGAAAAATTGGCGCATTTTGCCTGACGTTTTAATTTACCACTTCTTTGCTACTAACGTTATTCGCAACGCGTTTCGCAGACAGTATCTACATACTCCACTGGATATACGTGCAAAATTAATCGTTGTAAGACACATAATTCAGGAGATTTGACACCATAGAGATTGAGCCCCACGAAAACGAAACTAGGGGGCCAGACTAGCTACAAATATGTGTGACACTTGTTAAATTGGTTTGAGACATGTTCATACTCTGCCAAAGCTGCGGGTGAAAATCTCTTCCTAAACCCCGACTGATTTAAACCAAACCTGGTGCACATGTTAATTACCACACAGAAAGAAGTACTGTTTGGAGGGGGCGTAAAAGCCGACAACCTTCTTTGGAGTGAAGGTGAAGAAGTGGAGAAACAAGAGGGAGGAAGAGATGGATGGGCAGAGAGAGGAAAGAATTACATGGACACACATAGGGAGGAGAATTTCATGGACAGAGGGAGCGGGAGAGGGAAATGGACAGAGAAAGGTAAGAGGAAGACAGAGGGAGGGAGAAAGAGGAGATGGACTGAGGAAGGAAAGAGGACGAAATGGGCAGAGAGAAGGGGTAGGAGGAGGAGAACAGAGCAAGGAGTAGGAGATAGACAGAGAGCGGAGATAGGTGGAGGTGGGCAGAAAGGAGGCGGTGGTGCGGGGGGGGGGGGGGGGGGAGAAGATGTGGACAAGAGAGGAAGGCAGAAGTGACGGATAAAGCGGGGGAAGGGGGAAGAGGGGACAATTGAAATAAATACACACGTGGGCAGTACTGCTCAGCTAGTTGCAGAATAAATGTGTACCAAATGTTTATGAAATTAATATTATTGAGGATCGAAACTACGTTTCACTGTGATTGTAAACTAGTTTAAAACTGAAAATATTCTGCTTCGGCTGTCAAGTGATACTTGCAGGTAGATGCATTTCTACAATGACTACGTTTCTACTTTGGTGTACATAGGCTTCAACAGAAACTTAAGCAGACGTGCTTCGGTGATATCTGCTTCGAGAAGTAATGTCGTTATTGACAGTCTGTAATATTGACAGCCGTACGTGTTATAGAGAAATGGACAAATGTTTGAACCTAAACCTGATGTAATTACATAAAAATGATGACGTACTGCGTACAGAAATGTAGTTCATGGGCATCTAAATGCTGTTACTACTTCACAATTTCTTAAATGCCGATACGGGTATAAATTTTTAACTTTGAAAAATTTCACACTAACAGTGGAACCATTGTTTTAACCTTCAACGAAATCTTAGCGGTTGTGGAACCCAAACTAAAGAAAATTATTGTTACATCAATAGTTTTCATAAGTACAAAGAATGATATAAATGTTCTTTAGCCAAGGGAGAGCTCGAAGTTTCTCATAGACACATGTCAAGGCGCTTTATGGAATCGATCAGTCTTCTTATATTACAGCTGGAGAAACTTCTTCTACATTCAGAACTTTGTTCTCCACAATACCGTGAAATATATCTATAACCTAATATCAGTTCCCACAAATAATGTTTTGCTAAATGACACAAGTCTTAAGAAAAAGAAGCAGCGTGTCAAACAGACAAAAATTATCCTCTAATACAAAAATGACTTCTTTAATAGCAGTTGGTGTACAAAGAAAAGAAGGATGGAAATGGAACAGGTAAGAAAATTGTAAACTGTAATATTTAGGGGAAACCAGTGCCACGAAGGAAGAATATAAACTGGTACTGAAAGAACAACAAGCCATTACTGAGGCGAAACCAAGCTTTCCAAATTATTTTCTACACAGTGTAAGGAAAAATCTTTATAAGATAGGAGAATACAAGGTATTAGTATTTACTATAAATAAACTGGTAAGTGGCCATTTGTTGAATCACAGAAAATGACTGATCGAAGAATAATTACTACTTTAGACTACATTCGAAAAAAATCTGTTTATAACCCTCCATCCTCATTAGGATCGGTTAAAAAAGGATGATGGCATTGTATCTAAATACGATGGACTCGACGATGTGCATCCAACAAGGTTTAAAAATGATGGAATAACTATGTTCGACGATAATTTGTTCGGAAAAGTGATAAACTTAAAGCTTTATACGCAAATTCCACTAGAATATGGGGAAGAGTACTCAGTGTTTGAATTCGTCTGCTAAAGTAGTGATGTGTTTGTAGTGTCACAGACGCTGCTCTGTGACTGGCTGACAGAAGCAAACCAAGCAGTTTCATGTTCATCCAACGTAGTGTTACAAAGGTAACATTTCGTCTTTGATACTTTTCACAGTGTTGTTACACCGCGGAAGCCGTGTAACAAATGAGTTAGAGAAGGCTGCGAGGGGTAAGGAGGTGGGGAGGGATTGTTCCTATTTGAGCTAGAAACATGTGAAAAATTTTTGATGTAGCCGGGAACAGCGGCCATTTTTATATCTATTCAAACATCTATCTTACAGTAACTGTTACAGTATATTAAGCAAAGTTTGAAAAATGAACTACAGCTGGCACTGAGGCAGATTGTGCGAATAAATTAAATGGTTTTGCAAAAGATGTTAATTGGACTTAAATTAATGCTCAACTAATGGAACTATTTTTACGCTACCCTCTTATGATTCTAACTTTTGAGAATTGGTTCAAATTTTATAAGAAAGAAAAGTGCTCCTATGATAGCAAAAATGCGACTAGCTTTTAGAAGTATCTGGCAGGTACAAATACATTTAAATCAAAACGTCTTGATGTATTCACGCTTTTTTTGAGAGTTAAGCCTAATTCCCCAGCGCCAGTGAGCTTTTTTAGGTGCAAGGTGTTGGCACACCTGTGCCTTGCAATTTATAGACTAAGTCCCTGATACTGTGCCTAAAATCCAAAAGATTCGCCAGCCACAGTAAACAATATATAACATCATATGGCTGAAGAGCATACATGTAACAGCTAAAAGTTTTTCTGGGGTATAAAGTTTCTGGGGCGATTTGTTATTGGGAAAGGGTGGGGGGGGGGGTGACGTATCTTACTACTTTACTTGACACGATCTATTATATTACATTCCATGGATACTAATACCAACCAGTCAAATAGCGCGAATGTGCCAAGCTGTTTGGATTTCAATGTCTTTAGAGGTTGCCATTTAAATCGAAAAGCTAGTTACCGTCTGTGTGTGTGTGTGTGTGTGTGTGTGTGTGTGTGTGTGTGAGTGACAGAGAGAGACAGAGACAGGCGTTCAAAGTTTGTTTTAAACAAATCACAGGAATTCTGCAGTCCCCAGTTCCTCAGAATTTTCCTCATGAGTGTAACACAAATGCCGAACCCTCAAATCCCCTCCCAGATATTTGCCATCTCATTGTGTAACCTCTCTGTCTCAGCTCGTTACGGTGTGGCCGGAAAGAACTTCGCGCAAAGGAAGATGGTCACTAGAGACAAGGAAGTCATCTGAGCACAAACTCGGATTGAGGAAGGAAGTTGACCATCCCATTCAGAAGGAATCATACGACCATTAGCCATGAACGATTTCTGCAACTCACAGAAAACCTAGATCTGGATGACAAGAAGGTAATTTAAACCGCCGTCTGCCCGAATAGATATATTCAGCTGCCCCTACCGATGTCGTTTTATGCAACCCGCAATTGGGTATGTAGTATTCTAAAACATCGCGTGAACTCTGTATTCTCTGGCTCGCCAGCGCAAATTATTAGTCCTACAGAAAACGTTAACAGGACATTTTTGTAGCAAATTGAATGTCGTTAAATTTTGAAATGGAATATGTTTTCGCTGGAAGCTGAGGTTTTCGCACTATTCAAGATAAACGAACAAAAATGACCTTCAAACGCACGTCAACCGCGACACACGTCCCTAATTAGTCAGGATTTCTAGTATATATTTCGTGAGTTCGTGGCACTCCCTCCAAATACTGTATAAAAATTGCCGACAAAGCGAACTATTTCCGATATTCGATTTTTTTTTTTTTTTGGCCTCTGTTGAGTACGCCACCAGCATAGTCGACTATTTCGTTAACATTATTAATTTAAACGTCCCCACGAATGTAATGAAGGAAAAACGAGTTCTGTAAACGTTATGCTAAAACTAATTACGTTGATAATTCGATCAAAACTTAACACCCAGAAGCACAATAGATTCGTATTCAGAATGGCTGACGAATATAATGACGTAATTTATTTATTTTATGCTGTTAAAATTTGCAAACTTGTTAAGTAAAATTTACACACACGTCAGTTTTTCAGCTTTTAAGTGTCTGGCTAAGTCGATGGGGTAATTATGCCTGTCAATGAAGTCCAAAAAGTTCGAAAGTGGGAAATAACTCGTCCGGTCGTAGATAGTGAGCCGCCGCTCACTAATGGCGAATCCTTCAATGACCAGACTAACAACGAAAGACTTAATCTTTTATTTAAGAGTATAGCTCCCACGTATAATGTTTTGTCATGTCAACTGACTAAATACCATTCAGATGTACTGCACATTTTATAGAAAATTTACGTGCTAGGAATAGTTCCAAAATTACAGAGGTCACTAAGCGGACTACAGTGTACTACGATGCTGAACTGTCAGTACAACACACAATGTTAACGTTTCTGAACTTGGAGCGAGTTTTATAAAATCACCAAATGCATCAAGCAGCACTTCCTGCTCAATTTATATTGAATAATACATAAGAAAACCGTTCACGTCAAAGATGACGGAAGAGACAAAATTTAACTTTGCAACACATTAATAAACTCGAGCTGATGTCTACTACAAACTGGTGTCGCTACAGAGCGGAAGGTCATCACACGCCGTCCTGCTCGCGCCGACCGATGTGATGATTTATACAACCGCCCATCGTCTACCCACCGCTGGACTCTCGAATTTCCGCGCACGAAGCGGATGCCACACTTCCATAAACTTTTAGCACTCAAATAAGGAAAGAAGACAGCGTAAATTGCTGATAAACAGGAGACCAACGGGGCGAGTTACATTCAGCGAGGCAAACTTCTTCCATAAGAAGATAGCACGCTTGTTTCGAAACTAAGTAACGCAGACGTGATCAGTTATTAAAGCATTACAACATTATATACAGGGTGTATGAGAAAAGTTATGAGACCTATTTATTGTCTACCAAACCTTTTATTTTATCCTAACAGCAATATTGTCCTCTTCAAATCAGTTCCCTTCGGCAGCTATATACACTGGTTGTTCCCAGAGCTGGTAGTAGCGCTGAAAAGAATGCAACTGGTGGGGCCTTTAGCATGCCGGTGACTTTCTTTTGAATATTCTCCAGAATCAGAAAATGACGTTCTTTTAAGACATTTTTCAATTTAGGGAAAAGAAAAAAGTCGCAAGATTCAGATCAGGTGAATAGGGGAGCTATGAAACAGCAGGAACACCTTTTGAGGTGAAAAATTTCATGATGGAAGTGGCCATGTGATATGGGAATATATCATGATGCAGCATCCAACCTTTTGCATACGCAAAACTTCGATCAGAATTTGTTGTACGGTGAAAGTGTTTAACGGGCTTAAAAGTCAGTCTCACCTCACAGGAGCAACCACACGTTCGCACTTTAGTCGGTTTTTAAATCTGAAGGTCTCCATGAACGAGGTTCATCTTCAACATACACAAATATCGGACGTCAGGGACCCTGAAGATCTCTTAGATAACTTAGATAGCGATGTTGTGCACTTTGGATCCATTTCTCATCGACTCTCAACTGCTGAAGGTCCTTCTGCAGTTCATCCTCCCATCACTTTCTTGGTATTCCAATTGGACGAGGTCTTTGTCGTAGGTAGTACAGTTAATGATTCTTTCCCGTCTCCATGTGTATTCTTCGCTTATTTGCCCAAAAATGTTTAACATGATTTTTCTTTCAAAGATCAGCAGGTTCTCTTTATGCTTTCTTGAACGTTTCTGTCCCGTTTAACAATACTGGCACTATCACTGAACTATAGGCTTTAAGTTTGGTATTAACTGACAGACTTTTGAAGACATTATCTTCCTCAGACTGAAATAAATTTTAGATCCATTGACAATAAGTCATTAATTTCTTGTTATATGTCATTAAGGCTGTTGAATCAGGTGCCAACGTATTTAAAATTTTCCACTCTGGTTGTGTTCCATATTCCAACCTGCGACGGGGCATTATGACGGACTTCTCTGGACACTTCTATCATTTCAATATTTTCCATTTTATTCCTCAGTCCAATCTTATTGTCATTCTTTGTTAAATTCTCTGTGGTTTCCACCATCGCTTCATGTGACTCCGACATGGCTGCAATGCTGTGTTCTCGGCTTTCCAAAAATGATTTGTACCAGCGACAAACTTGTGATCTTGATAAGGAGGTTTCCCCTTTGGCTTGCTTCAATTTTTCAAAGGGTCCACTTGCCGATTCCCCTAGGTAAGACAAAACTTGATGGTATAGCGGTGCTCTAAATTCCGCTGTTCCATTTTCGTAACAAGGGAACAAAAGCACAAGTTCACTGGTGGCGCTCTCAATCGCGTGATGATTATACGGATCTGAAACTTGGGCTGAGGATCGGGAAGTGATGAACCCACCTCGTTACGAGATCACTCACAGTGTTGTCTGTTTCATTAATTTTGTCACACTCATCGTGCATTTTTAATCTACATGGAAGTTCCAGAACGAACACATTCCGCTGCAGAATGGAAGATTAATTCGGGAAACAATCCCTTAGGCTGTAGCTAAGCCAATTTGTAGTGTAAGACCACAATATAAGAGCACACTGGGCGTTTTAGAGCGCAGTAGAAGTGTTCATCTGGTACCAGATGCTCATTTGATCCTTCATCTCTGATTTAAGTCGCGGCAATGATGTGGTGTGCATACACAAGTCTGTTGTATGGTATCGTAGCAGCGAGGTAGTTCCAGGTGAACTCAAAATGACAAATGTGGCTATCGTGTATGGACGTGACCGAGCTCACACCATGAAAGAAGTTGTAGATTTGTTGGTGCATTTGTGCGGACCCTCCAAAGTCTCTATTGGCAAAGGTACACCACTCGCTGTCATGTAATACGGCGTAACAACAGTGATCGTGTAAAGATCCTAAATGAAAGAGACCAGAGACGACTGTCCTACCTTGTCAAGGACAAAAGGTTTCATCTCCAATAGAAACTGCAGCTGATAGTGAATGCAGGTCCTCCTCAGTCAAACTGAAGGCAAACATTCTGAAACGAACCGAATACAATGCATATTGCCGGTAGGGTTCCCTGATGGCCGCAGAAATGAGAGTCGACATGGAAGACATAAGGTAACATTCTGAAACGAACAGAATGCAAGGCATATTCCCGGTCGGGTTCCTTGATGGCCGCAGAAATGAGAGTCGATATGCAAGACATAAGGGATCCAGAATTTAAAAGACCCATGGAATATTTGAGATCAAACAAGGCAGGAGGGCTTCATAATATTCCATTGGAATTTCTAAAGCCTTTAAGGGAAGTGGCAACCAAACAACTACTGAAGCTGATGAGTACAGTCTATGACACTGGCTGCGTACCGAGACATTTTCGGTTGAAATGGCTCTAATAACTATGGGACTTAACATCTGATGTCATCAGTCCTCTAGACTTAGAACTACTTAAACCTAACTAACCTAAGGACGTCACACACATCCATGCCCGATGCAGTATTCGAACCTGCGACCGCAGCAGCAGAGCGTCTAGAACCTCTCGGCCACAGCGGCCGGCAAAGATTTTCAGAAAAATATCATCCAAACAGTTGCGAAGATAGGAAGCGCAGGTAAGTGAGAGAACTTCCGCGTAATCAGCTCTTGCATCCAGGCTGTTGACAAGAGTAATATGGAGAGGAATAGAAAAGAAAACTGAGGGTCAGTTAGAAGGATAAAAGGTGCAGAAGGTAAAGACACCACAGAGGTAGTTCTGACGTTGCGATTGATAATGAAGCAAGAGTGAAGAAAAATATGATTTGTCGACCGGGAAAAGTTCCAGTCGAAATTCTGAGAGAAACGGGGGTAAGCTGTAAGGAAGGACAGAAAGTGTACAATACGTAAAAGAACAGAGATGAAACAACACGATTGAAAGACCAAGAACGAAGTGCTCCGATTAAAAAGAGTCTAAGACAGGGATGTAGTGTCTCACCCCTACTGTTCAGTGTATACACAGAGTAAGCAATGAAGGAAATAAAACGAACGTTTAAGAGTGGGAAAATTCAGTATGATAAGATATCAAAGATATGATTCACTGATGGTACTATCATCAGCGATGGTGAAGAAGAATTACAGGATCTGTTGAAAGGAATAAACTGTCTAATGAGTAGAGAGTATGGAGTCAGGGTAAAGCGAAGCTGCAGAAACGAAAATAAAGAACGAGAAATTTATCATAAAAATTGGTGATCACGAAGTAGACGAATGTAAGGAACTCTGTTATCTTGGAAGCAAAGTATCTCATGACGGACGAAGCGAGGAGGACATAAAATGCAGATTATCACTGGCAAAAAGGGCATTCCAGGTCAAGGGAAGTCTACTAGTACCAAAAATAGAGCTTAATGTAAGGAAGAAATTTCTGCGAAAGTACGTTTGGAGCACTGCATTGTAGTAGTGAATCATGGGTAATAGGAAAACAGGAAAAGGAAAAAATGAGATGTGTTGTTACTGACGAATGTTGAAAGTTAGGTGGACCGATAAGGACTAAAGAGGTTGTGTGCAGTATCGGCGAGGAAAGGAACACACGGAAAATGACAAGAAGAAGGAACAGGAAGATGGAACATACGGTTTAGACATCAGGAATAAGCACTATGTGTTAGAGTGAGATGTAGAGATCAAGATCTGTAGGGGAAGAGATCTTGGAATCCTCCAACAAATAACTATGGACGTGGTTGCAAGTATATTCTGAAATAAGGAGGTTAGAGTAGGACTGGAGTCCTTGGTGGATCGCATCAAACCAGTCACGAGACTCATGACTTTAAAAAAAAATGCTACTCTCAGCGACACGTAAAACTCTATGTCCTGAATGGGTGAAACAACACAGGAACTAGACAGTAGCTGGCTGGAGTTGAGTGGTGTGGTACGGTTGGTAGCGACTGGCTCCTTCTTTTAAACGATGCAAGGCGTCCAGTACACTGACAAACAGATCAGAAGTTTAGCAGGCGGTGTGTGTTCACTCTGTTAAGTGGTTCTGTGATGATGTGGCTTGTAGCAAGAATCCATACATGGTTATCATGAACATGTACCAGAAAGTTATTTGAACGGTTATGGTGACCAACTGTTTTCTCTTCCTCTATATATTCGTGATTTATGCTGTGACACCCCTGTCTTCCAAGATGACGACAGCAATGTTGAACAATATCCCGCAATCTGACATTTCTGCGGGATGCAATCGTCAATGAGTGGCTTTAGCAGGATATGGCAGTCTGAAAAATAAATGCATAAATAAATAAAAGTAGATAAAAAGGAAAGAAAGTGTTGAATCTATTCCTTGGTGAATTGAGACATTTGTCAAGGTGAGTAGTTAAATCACTCATCACTCGTTAATTGTTACTACTTATGCAGAATGTACTGAATAATTTGCTTTATTGGAACTATGTAGTACGTCATATTATTTTAGTTGTTACTGTTTGTAAATAACTGAGCTCTTCCTAAGGGAATTATTTTGTTATAAAGTTGCTTAACATGGTATTCAACCACAAAGTGGTGCATGTACTACGTCTTTTGGTTTCCCGGTATTTTTATTCCCTTGGCCTGCAGACAGTGGCAGCTGACTGGCAGTCAGAAGCAGACAGTCACAATTACACTACGTGATCAAAAGTATCCGGACTCCTGGCTGAAAATGACTTACAAGTTGGTGGCGCCCTCCATCGGTAATGCTGGAATTCAATATGGTGTTGGCCCACCCTTAGCGTTGATGACAGCTTCAACTCTCGCAAGCATATGTTCAATCAGGTGCTGGAAGTTTTCTTGGGGAATGGCAGCCCATTCTTAGCGGAGTGCTGCACTGAGGAGAGGTATCGACGTCGGTCGGTGAGGCTTAGCACGAAGTCGGCGTTCCAAAACGCCCCAAAAGTGTTCTGTAGGATTTAGGTCAGGACTCTGTGGAGGCCAGTACATTACAGTAATGTTACTGTCGTGTAACCACTCCGCCACAGACCGTACAAGGTGCAATTCCCGAATTGCACTTCATCAGTGGGAAACAAGAAGGTGCTTGAAACATCACTGTAGGCCTGTACTGTGATAGTGCCACGCAAAACAACAAGGAGTGCAAGCCCCCTCCATGAAAAACATGACCACACCATAACACCACCGCCCGCGAATTGTACTGTTGGCACTACACACGCTCGCAAATGACGTTAACCGGGCATTCACCATACCCACACTCTGCCATCGGATCACCTCATTGTGTACCGTGATTCGTCACTCCCCACAATGTTTTTCAACTGTTCAGTCGTCCAATATTTACGCTCCTTACGCCAAACAAGGCGTCGTTTGGCACTTACAGACGTGATGTGTGGCTCATGAGCAGCCGCTCCACCACGAAATCCAAGTTTTCTCATCTCCCGCCTAGCTGTCATAGTACTTGCGATGGATCCTGATACAGTTTGAAATTCCTGTGTGATGGTCTGGGTTACACATGCCTATTACACATCACGATCCTCTTCAACTGTCGGCGGTCTCTGCCAGCCAACAGACAAGGTCGGCTTGTACGCTTATGTGCTGTATGTGTCCCTTCACTATCCCATCGGAAACAGTGGACATAGGGAGGTTTACGAGCGTGGAAATCTCGCCTGCAGACGTATGACACTAGTATCACGCCATAGACCCGATCACGTTCGAAGTGCGTGAGTTCCGGAGTTCCGCGGAGCGCCCCATTCTGCTCTCTCACGATGTCTAATGACTATTGAGGTCGCTGGTATGGAGTACGTGGCAGTAGGTGGCAGTGCAATGCTACTAATACGAAAAACGTATGTTTCTGGGGGGTGTCCGGATACTTTTGATCACGTAGTGTAGACGGTGGTGCAGTACAATTGACGGCTGGTGTGCACAACAACAGAGACCCAAAACGGGAGTAGGAAACGAAAATTCACTGGCTGAGGGAGTATGTGATGTCATATCAATGATTAAAAGGTCGAATAAAAATCACAAAGGACTTAGCATTATGCGCCCAGTTACCAGTCTGTACCCGCGCCCTCCTCCTCCCCCCACCCTCCCCCTCCGACTCCGCAAATGAGCTAGATGCATGCTCTGATTCGGTCGGGAAGGGTTTCATACAGCTGCTGTATATTTTCTTGAAGCAAGATAGCCCATAACTGTTTTAACTGTTCCTTGATACTGTAAGACGCCAACTAAGACCTTCCGCATGCCCTTTTGACTGTAGCTATGGTCCACTTTCGCGGGAGCTTCCGGTAGTCAGATAGCTCCTCATAGACTCAGATGCCGTAATGAAAACTGTCCCAGAGCGGTAACGACGTGGGAAAGAGTGGTTCTAGCAACTGGGTCCCAGGTGTTGATTCTCACGAAATAATAAAAGGGAATCATGAAACTAATTAAATCAATGAGCAGTCCAAAATAAGCGCAATTTATGACGGATGTTTATGTGCTCACACACATGAACATTGGACTAAGGACAGAATATACTGTTGAGTGGTACGTAAGATAGGTAAATAAATTAGTGAAATCAACGTGAAGTGAAGTAGAAAGTAGAAAATAAATGAAAAACTTAGTTTAGTTTAGAAGAATTACACACTGGCAAACAGTGGGCAGAGCAGCAGTGACAGAAGAGCCAATGACCATGAAGTCAGCACGTTCCGGAGAAGCCATCGCCCTCCCCACATAAGCGGAAGCTGTCGATTCAGCTGTCAGGGCATCGCCCGACCGGCTCACGTGTTTCTCAGTTGTCACATGTGATCAAAGGCCCTCGCCTACATTCCAAGAGCTGTCGATTCAGCCGTCAGGGCATCGCCCGACCGGCTCACGTGTTTCTCTATTGTCACATGTGATCAAAGGCCCTCCCCTACATTCCAAGAGCCAACGACCGACGTTAAGAAGATTCTTCGAGAAGCTTTTCAACGTGACAGAAGAGGCAATGACCGTGAAGTCGTTCACCTCCAGTGAACTAAAGTGAATAAATACGCGAGACGCAGTGGGCCCGACAGAGAGGGTAGCAGTAGTTTTCAGTCAGTTTCGGTGCTGAAGACCGTCATGCAATAAGATACTACATCATACACAGCTGCACCAAGTCCGCCGCTGTAATGGAATAGCAAGCAGCAGCCTCGGCGCCAGAAGTTAAAAGGTATTTGAAGTCTGATTTTTACATACGCGGGTGACTCGTGAGGACGGGAAGGAGACGGCCTCACATCAGCAGTCACCTGTGAGCTGGGATGAAGATCTGACCGCCGAAGACTGGCAAGCGGGAGTCCATTGTTCGAGTTCGGGACACTGGCCTTCCCTCGCTGCGCCGCTCCGCTGGCCGACGCACAACACTGACACACGCGGCCGCTTAGAGAAGAGAAACACTGGGACGCCACATCCAAGGTATCACCATGCGATTCACGACTTCGTTCTCAATAATTAAACGGGCCACAGCACGATGCGCGTCTCCAGTCAACTGGGCGAGACGGCGACACGAGATACACACCGCCACGCGTAATCAGACGCCGCCGCTGCCGCAGCAGAAGGCTTCGCAAACGACACAGCTGCCGCTCTCCGAGCCAGAACATCCGGTACGGAAACAGTTGTACAAAACTTTCAATAAAAGTTATCTCATGTAAAAATGCTGTTTCATTCTACCTCATACCCGAGCCAAGGAAGAACCCACCCTGCCCACATGTTGTTAAGACAGAAAAATTAATTTATTTAGTATTTTCACCCTGACATACTGCTTTAGAATCAAATGCCCTTCGCAGTAATGCTCACCCTGACAGTTGAGTAGCATCAAAAGAGAAAACTCAGTTACAGTTAGTGTCAGAAGTGTTACAATACTAAGGTCGATAAAGCGCAGAGAATACAAAACTTAACACTTTGCACAGAATGAAAAAATTTTTACCTCGCAACTGAATAACTTAGGAATGTCGGCATGGGATAAATGAAAGGAATGACCGTCATCCCGCAAATCATCTGCGAATGGTCAAATCAGCGGAGGCGCTCAGTGACTGCTCTCTTTTAGCCTGTAGTGTGTATGGCTACCACATACAAAGAACACAACTACATTGATTACCAATAACCCCTCAGTCACTGAAGAACGAATATGGAAGCTGCGGAACGTAATCGACCGAAACATCACGCCTATAGACAGTAACTTTCATTACCCTGCCTCACCGATGTTGTAAGTTCTCACCATAATCTGCATACTGGAAAGGGGAAAGCTGCATATGATGTAATCAGCTGCCAACAGCGGAACATCGGCGGCTGGATATCGGAACGTCGTCGTCAGGTTGATTCTGTCTTCCGACCAAACTGATGTCAGAAGCTCAGCTCTGTCCCAGAGCGTACTCGACTGTGCCATAAACACCCATGTACTCGCCTGAGACCTAAACTCGAATATACTCTACCGAGTCTCAGCTCCGAATCTCCTCTGGACACGACTCACTGTGCCCACCTCTCGGCAAAATCCCCGAAATTTTCCTTTGCCAACGATAAAATTCCGCTAAACGCTAGTCAATGATATTATTCTTAACAAACTAACTGTCTCTCTCTCTCCTGGAAATGCTTTATAACGTTAGCCAGTTGGCTGCCTTTCTGCGTATACCGTCTTTAAACAGTTTAGTGCAAATCTCCCACTCTTCAGCTATGTCTTTATCACAGCCAATACGCTGCACTCACACACGTGACATGATCAGAAGTGCCGTCCTCCCTCTCATTATTTCTCACTTTTTTAAGATCACCCAGTGAGAACTGTTCCTGCTATATTCGGGTGGATGTTCACCCAGCACGGAGTGGCACTACGAAGTCGGCACACCGCTCTTAAAAAGGGAAGGAATTTGTAAACTGAACACAGGTGCGTCCATTCTCAGAAGAGAACAGAAGTCGGTATCAACGATAAGGCTCCAAATTCTCTGTCGATTCAGAATTCAGAGAATTCAGGGAGTCGGAGAAAAATACATTCTTTAAGAACTGTGCTATGACCGAATGGCTCAGCTTGTGAAACTTATTAATCACCTGGAGAATGATTCAGATTGATACGAACTGAACTGAACGTAATGACATATGAGTCGTGCCAGTCCAGCAAGAGCGGATGGCTGAGCTTGTAAGAAGACAATAATGTGCACAGGCCTAAGTTTCCCCCACAGCTCATCATAAAGTTATTATTGTTAAAACTCTAACTCCATATCACACAGCGCATGGCGAGTGGAAAAAGGTGTGGACATCGACACGCTGACGCCGCTCTGAAAAACCTTGTTATTGTTGTTGTGATCTTCAGTCTTGAGACTGGTTTGATGGAGCTCTCCACCCTACTCTATCCTGTACAAGCTCCTTCATCTCCCAGTACTTACTGCACCCAACATCCTTCAGAATCTGCTTAGTGTATTCATCTCTTGGTCTCCCTCTACGATTTTTACCCTCCATGCTGCCCTCCAACGCTAAATTTGTGATCCCCTGATGCCTCAGAACATATCCTACCAACCGGTCCCTTCTTCTTGTCAAGTTGTGCCACAAACTCCTCTTCTCCCCATTTCTATTCAATGCCTCCTCATTAGTTATTTGATCTACCCATCTAATCTTCAGCATTCTTCTGTAGCACCACATTTCGAAAGCTTCTATTCTCTTCTTGTCCAAACTATTTATCGTTCATGTTTCAGTTCCATACATGGCTACACTCCGTACAAATACTTTTAGAAACGACTTCCTGACACTTAAATCTATACTCGATGTCAACAAATTTCTCTTCTTCAGAAACGCTTTCCTTGCCATTGCCAGTCTCCTTTTTATATCCTCTCTACTTCGACCACCATCAGTTATTTCGCTCCCCAAATAGCAAAACTCCTTTACTACTTTAAGCGTCTCATTTCCTAATCTAATTCCCTTAGCATCACCCGATAGGCCTTCGCTACATTCGGCGAGCGGAAGGGTCGCGTCGCCATGGTCCCAGCATCCCAGCACTTTGTCGAAAGCTAGATCGCACTCCCATGGGGAACTGCAAGGGTCCAACGCACTGTCCTTGGCCTCTGCCCTTCTCTAGGCTTCTTCAAGACCTACCGGAAGGGTCCATCTACAGAAATACGTGACACGTACACTACTACCAGATTAGAGGAAATATTTAGATATATGTGACGCGCTTAATCCTCGCAATCATTGCTACTACTCGTAATCATCCTAACATGTTTACCGATCAGTCCGAGAGTTACTCAGATTTAACGAAAGTAACGACATGTGCTAGTCCGTCAAGAGACTGACGCATTTCAGTATCCTGAATAGTGGTACTGGAACGGAGTCCGAGATAGTCTCACATAATACACTACTGGACATTAAAATTGCTACACCAAGAACAAAATATGCTGATAAGCGGGTATTCATTGGACAAATATACTATACTAAAACTGACGTATGATTACATTTTCACGCAGTTTGGGTGCATAGATGCTGAGAAATCAGTACCCAGAACAACCCCCTCTGGCCGTAATAACGGCCTTGATACGTCTGGACATTGAGTCAAACAGAGCTTGGATGGCGTGTACAGGTACAGCTGCCCATGTAGCTTCAACACGATATCACAGTTTATCAAGAGTAGTGACTGGCTTATTGTGACGAGCCAGTTGCTCGGCCACCATTGACCAGACGTTTTCAGTTGGTGAGAGATCTGGAGAATGTGCTGGCCAGGGCAGCAGTCGAACATTTTCTGTATCCAGAAAGAGCCGTACAGGATCTGCAACATGCGGTCGTGTATTATCCTGCTGAAATGTAGGGTTTCACAGAGGTCGAATGAAGGGTAGAGCCACGGGTCGTAACACATCTGAAATGTAACGTCCACTGTTCAAAGTGCCGTCAATGCGGATACGAAGTGACCGAGACGTGTAACCAATGGCACCCCATACCATCACGCCGGGTGATACGTATGGCGATGACGAATACACGCTTTCAATGTGCGTTCACCGCGATGTCGTCAAACACGGATGCGACCATCATGATGCTGTAAACAGAACCTGGATTCATCCTAAGAAATGACGTTTTGCGATTCGTGCACCCAAGTCCGTCGTTGAGTACACCATCGCAGGCGCTCCTGTCTGAGATGCAGCGACAAGAGTAACCGCAGCCATGGTCTCCGAGCTGATAGTCCATGTTGGTGCAAACGTCGTCGAACTGTTCGTGCAGATGGTTGTTATCTTGCAAACGTCCCCATCTGTTGACTCGGGACGTGGTTGCACGATCCGTTACAGCCATGCGGTTAAGATACCTGTCATCTCCACTGCTAGTGATACGAGGCCCTTGGGATCCAGCACGGCGTTCCGTATTACTCTCCTGAACCCACCGATTCCATATTCTGCTAACAGTCATCGGATCTCGACCAACGCGAGCAGAAATGTCGCGATACGATAAACCGCAATCGCGATATGCTACAATCTGACCTTTATCAAAGTCGGAAACGTGATGGTACGCATTTCTGCTCCTTACACGAGGCATCACAACAACGTTTCACCAGGCAACGCCAGTCAACTGTTGTTTGTGTATGAGAACTCGGTTCGAAACTTTCCTCATGTCAGCACGTTGTAGGTGTCGCCACCGGCGCCAACCTTGTGTGAATGCTCTGAAAAGCTAATCATTTGCATATCATAGCATCTTCTTACTGTCCGTTAAATTTCGCGTCTGTAGCAATGTTAATGGCCAGTAGTGTAAATAGTGCGGTTAGTGGGAATATCCCAAACAAACGCGAATAGTTCATAGAGCCACGTGTCATATGTGGACAGGCTGTAGAAAAATGCCTCGACGGTACAGTAGCATTAACGTTAACACAAGACGACGCAGGACGTCCGCGGCGATCGTCCTGCCATAAGATTTGCCTTAATCACAACCAGCTGTGATCTGATGTCATACCCGATGGCTCCCCACACCATGACACCAGGAGTAACACTGTTGTGCCTCAACAAAACATTATAAGGACGGGTCCTCTCTCTATGTCGCCACCAGATTGGCCAGTACGGTCATCTTGGGTAGTTCAGAGCTGCGAATTATCACTTAACACAATGCGACGCCATTCATCAGCAGTCCAGACCCAGCCATTTGCACTGTAGTGACAAGGGCAGCCTATGTACCGGATGCTTCTGGTCTGCGACAAATATTTCGGGATGTCATACGATGTTGCAAGGAGCCCATTACCTGTTCTGAGATGGCAGGCGCAGGTGAGTAGGGATAACAAATGGCTCTGAGCACTATGCGACTTAACTGCTGAGGTCATCAGTTGCCTAGAACTTAGAACAATTAAACCTAACTAACCTAAGGACATCACACACATCCATGCCCGAGGCAGGATTCGAATCTGCGACCGTAGCGGTCACGCGGTTCCAAACTGAAGCGCTAGAACCGCAAGGCCACACCGGCCGGCTAGGGATAACAACATGCTTGATGCACAAAAGGGCAATTTACCCTCCTGGTGGTCATACGTTTTCCATCGGAACCTTGACGACAAGTATGCCTGACATGCGTTCCAACACTGGACCATTGGCACATCCCCATGCACCACAAATCTGGATACTACAAGATTGCATCTACATCTACATTTACATCTACGTGAGTACTCTGCTATTCACAATAAAGTGCCTGCCAGAGGGTTCAATGAACCACCTTCATGGTGTCTCTCTAGCGTTCCATTCTCGAACGGCACGCGGGAAAAACAAGCACTTAAATTTTTCTGTGCGAGCCCCGATTTCTCTTATTTTATCGTGATGATCATTTCTCTCTATATAGGAGGGTCCCAACAGAATGTTTTCACAATCGGAGAAGAAAACTGGTGATTGAAATTTCATGAGAAGATCCCGTCGCAACAAAAAAACGCCTTTGTTTTAATGATTGCCACTCCAGTTCACGTATCATGTCTGTGACACTATCTCCCCTACTTTGCCATAATACAAAACTATCTGCCCTTCTTTGCACTTTTTCGATGTCATCCGTCAGTCCACCTATGTCATCGTTCCAATTTAGGTTATTTGTAATTGTAATCCCTAAGTATTTAGTTGAATTAACGGCCCTCAGATTTGAGTGACTTATCGCGTAATCGAAATTTAGCTGATTTCTTTTAGTAGTCATGTGAATAACTTCACCCTTTTCTTTATTCAGGGTCAATTGCCACTTTTCTCACCATACAGGTATCCTATCTAAATAATTTTACAAGTTGTTTTGATCATCTGATGACTTTACAAGACGGTAAACGGCAGCATCATCTGCAAACAATCTAAGACGGCTACTGAGATTGTCTCCTGTGTCGTTAATAAAGATCAGGAACAATAGAGGGCCTATAACACTTCCTTGGGGAACGCCGGATTTTACTTCTGTTTCACTCGATGACTTGCCATCTATTATACCAGACGGCCAAATGGAGACCCACAATTACGCCAATTACTCTGTCGATACTGATAAAGCAATCTCACACGAGGAAATGGCATCGCTGTGACCTCCACAGTGATCACTCATCATTTGACGCTGCTGTCGGCTTTTATATTCTGTACCGGCTATTATAACAACGCGAAACAAATGCAAAACAATTACACTCTGGTGACGTCCTACCTGTCACAGAGAATTGTGAATGCAATCATTTACAAACCCGCATACGGTGTGCGCGCGTACTAAGTTATATTGACATCCAACCACGTCCCGTGAGTGCTTCAGTTTTTTTGTCAGTCAACGTAGCTGCGTTGCCAAAGGGAACTAATTAGAGGTGCCGAAGAAGTGACAGTTTTAACCCTGTTTCGCGTGTCAGAGCGAGGCTGGCAATCTTCTTTTTTGACTAATTTAATAGTGTAACAGTGCAGAGGATCCAGTTACGCTATCAAACGTTTTCCAGTGAATATACGCAGCAGTACGTAGCGCAATCCGTCTCGCGCGCCGTACGTTGCCAAGCGCACGAGGACACTGGCCGCGGTCGTGAATGGGATTTCGCATGCCGCCACGGATGCTCCAAGTACATAACAAACAGGAGCATTTCAATTTCTCCGCGATATCCTTTCTCCTATAGCTCTAGTCGAGGAAAGTATGCAGCATATTCTTTGTGACATTGGGAATGTAAGAGAGATGTGCCAGCGGAAACACAGCTGGGAACGTAGGTTATCGTCGCTCCTGGGTAGCTCAGTCCATTGGAGCATTTGCTAATAACGCAAAACTTCCGGTTCCTGTCTCGGTCTGGTATACAATTTCGATCTACCACAAAGTTTCAATCTGCTGTTCCTTTTTGTCAATTAAAGCCAGCTGGCCGGAGTGGCCGAGTGGTTCTAGGCGCTTCAGTCTGGAACCGCGCGACCGCTACGGTCGCAGGTTCGAATCCTGCCTCGGGCATGGATGTGTGTGATGTCCTTAGGTTAGTTAGGTTTAAGTAGTTCTAAGTTCTAGGGGACTGATGACCTCAGCTGTTAAGTCCCATAGCGCTCAGAGCCATTTGAACCATTTTTTGAATTAAAGCCATCGGTTTCTTGTTTAATCTGTGATTTATTTTACCTTTCACACAGATCTAACTGTATTTGAAATTTCAAAATGTGTGTAGGCAAAATAGGTCGTTCATTTCCGCTTCTTTCCTTTATTGTTCGTAATCTATTATTTAGTACTTCGTGATTTCGTAATAGCGCTTACGTCATAAAGATAACGTGTTATTGTTTTAGTGATCTTCAAAATGGTTCAAATGGCTCTGAGCACTATGGGACTCAACTGCTGTGGTCATAAGTCCCCTAGAACTTAGAACTACTTAAACCTAACTAACCTAAGGACATCACACACATCCATGCCCGAGGCAGGATTCGAACCTGCGACCGTAGCGGTCGTGCGGTTCCAGACTGCAGCGCCTTTAACCGCTCGGCCACTCCGGCCGGCTTAGTGATCTTCAGTCCGATGCCTGCTTCGACGGATCTGTACACGGAAGTCAGTCTTATGCGAGCCTCTTCACCCCTGTATAGCTACTGCAACCAACCTCCAGTTGAAACTGCAACTGCCATACGAACCACAGCCATTGACGATGTGAGTTACCTTGTGTGCCTCAATGATAAAGATAGCCTACAATCGATATTCTAAAGAATTTGTACTGATTAATTGTGACTAATGTAAAATGTATATTTTTTATTATTAAATACCTTTGGTCTGCTGTAAAGAAGCAGAGTTGTGTAAAATGTTTACTCTTTGCGAGTTAAGTTCTGCGTATTATTTGGAGAGCAATAGCATTTAATTATGTATATTTTTTGTTGACGTCTTAATATGTTTAAATGGTGAGATTTTTTAAAATGTGTTTGTTTGTAAATATGTAATAGCTGTTTCATACCTAGGGACTTTGCATTATATAAAGTAAAACGAAGAGTAATTCCTCTCCGCAACGGAAGTGGTTCGGCGCCAGCGAAAAGGTGGTTTTGGCGCCCAGGCTGGGCGACAAACGAGACAGCACAGTGTTCAGTTGGCAGCCAGTGGCCGATGAGTGAACAGCGCAGGTCCCGAGCGAGGCTAACAGAATTGCAATTGAGATGGAATGGCCTCGGATGTATTTGAGGCTGAAAATAGTGCTCTCGGTTTGGGAAAGGCTCTAAAAATGATATTAACGATACCATGAAGAAGTAAATACAGCTTATAAATGTCAACGGAGAGACCACGCAACCGCCACATGCTCGCCACCACGATTGCGCAACCATTTCATCACACATACGAAAGGTCAGAACTGTATAACTGTATGAACCAGTTATTTTGTGTTTGGTTTTGCGAAATTGTAATTCTAATATTGAAAAACTGTATTTGAAGAATGAGTATGTCCTGTGCACTTATGCAAATAGGATCCTCTCCTTTTAACTGATGAAATGCGAGTGTCCTTTGTAAAAATAACTGGTTAAATTCTTGATTTATACAATAGTGCCTGAAATTCAATGAGGAATTAATAACATGTTGTCGATTAAATTAACTGTTGCATGGACAAAGAAAGACACTTAATGAGAAACCTATTAGAAAGTTTTAAGAGCTTCATATTGCCTTAAATGTGTGTGTCAAAGTTTTGTGCTAGTACACTTAACGTGCTTGGTAAAAGTTATTTGTTTCATTTTCCGATAAAAAGAGACTCTTTATGTCTGATCATTTGCAATCTTAACTATAAATTGAACTTAAATATGAAATCAGACAAGAATATTACTTGGGGAAAAGTGTTTTAATGTTCATTTGCTTTAAAAAGTTTCAGTAAAATTCACTTGCTTCACAAGTGGAGTGAACAAGCAGTTGGTTTAGGTGTTGATGGTAATTGAACTTTCACTTGAAGTCATGTTTAAAGTAGTAGAGAGTATTGTCAATTCTAGTAGTGTTGAAACATTGCAAGATTAAAGATCTCAATGGGGGAAGTAATCTGACTTTTACCATAGTACCACATAATTCGGAAAGTGTGTATAATTTTGCCTTTATAATGAAGTGATAGGTGGGACCACATTTCACTCTTTTATATTAGAAAGACAAATCAAACTATTTTCTAGCCAAAGGAACTTAAAGTGATTATAGAAAAAGTGGATCTAGAGGGTTGTATACAGTGACTTTATTGTTGTGTGCTGTAAATGTGTGTTATTTGAAACTGACTATATTCATGTGCTATATTGTCTGGTGTGGGTTTTGAAAAACCAGTTTAGAAAATTAGCTAAAGGCAGAAGTAATGATTAAGATGAATAAGGGAAAGACCTCTCATTTGCAATCCTGCGACTGCTCACCTGTAAAAGTGATAACTTCTGCCACCTACTGTGGTTCGTCCAGTTGTGTGTATTCATTGCACTTCACTAATCAGTGATTAATGAAAATTCCTCTCGCAATAGTAAGAATAGATTCTTTCTGAATATTGTTTTCACATTATTATGCATAATTAGGCTGGCGACGCTATTATCATTTCATTTACCACTAATCTGTTACTGAAATTTCTTGCCAAATTTAGTCTTTCTGCAATTTGCCAACTACTATCGTTACGAAGTTAAAGTTCGATGTCCTATTTCAGTTAGGAAAAACACGGTAAAAACCAAAATTCCTCTCACAGGGTAGCACTTACTGCATGCTTAGGCCATATTTGGTATCACTAGCCCGCGGTTGTGTTGTACGTGACCTCCTTGTGACAGTTTGAAAGTTCTATTATTGGGAAACTGTGGAGCTCACGCATTATCGCGACCCCAGTAGTGTTATCCGTGGCTTTTCCCGTGACAGGACTATTGGGTCTGATGGGATGTAGTTGTTACAAGCCTTACCGCAGACGCCATAATAAAGGAAGGAGAGGTCACTCAAAGGGGTACTTCCAGAAGAGAAAAGTCATCCTTTTCATTAGTTGCAGTGGCAGCAGTCTGAATGACTGACTGATCTGCCCTTGTAACCTTAGCTGACATAGATTATCTGTACTGGTACTGTGAACGGCGGAAGTTCTCTTGGGTAAAATATTTCGGAGATAAAATATTCGTACATCTGGATCTAAGAGTGACTGGGGGGGGGTCTGATAGGGAGATGCCGTCATCAGGCTAAACAAAACTGGTATTCAAATGGCTCTGAGCACTATGGGACTCAACTGCTGAGGTCATTAGTCCCCTAGAACTTAGAACTAGTTAAACCTAACTAACCTAAGGACATCACAAACATCCATGCCCGAGGCAGGATTCGAACCTGCGACCGTAGCGGTCTTGCGGTTCCAGACTGCAGCGCCTTTAACCGCACGGCCACTTCGGCCGGCAAAACTGGTATTCTACGTATCGAAGTGCCAAATGTTAAATCACTTAATCGAATACGTAGGTTCAATAATTTAAAAAAAATGGATGGTTTGAAGCTGGATAAAGAACGTATTAATGAAGTTCGGTGGCAGGATGTTCAAGACTTCTCAAGGGAGAACATGATTGTAAATACAAAATCAAATAGAGGTAGTACCGAAGTTAGTCTAATATACAATGACATCCTGGTGTGAGGTCCAATAAAAAATGAACACGTTTCAAAACAAAAAGATTTTTTAAGACCTGAAGAATAAATCAAAATCTGTCGAAGCCGTTTCTCTTAAACAAAGAAATACTTATGCGATCTAGGTTGCTGAATGGTTTTAGCAAGTAATACAGATATCTCCTTCGGTATTCTCAAAATGGGAAAAATCATTCAAACTATAAGACAACAGGGATGCGGGTAAGCTTCTACGAGCAGTTTAGTGAATGTCTTACCGTAGCCAAGTCAGACAAGAAACCTACGTCCACCACCCTAGAACAACCTAGAACAAATTTATGTGCCAACCAGCTCGGCAGATGAGATTGATAGAATACATGGTAACAGAAATTATTCAGATAGTACAGCTGTGGAAATTTTAATTGTGATGAGTGACTGGAATTCGGTAGTAGAAAGAGGAAGAGAAGAAAAATAGGAGAATATGGACTGTAGGGAAAGGAATGTAAGAGAAATCCACCTGATAGAATCTTTCACAGATCATGCCTTAAACATTGCAACACTCAGTTTCAAAATCATGAAAAAAGGTTGTATACATGCAAGAGACCTGGGGCTACTGGCAGATTTTAAATTGATTATATAATGATAGTACACAGATTACGGAACCAGATTTTAACCTGTAAGACATTTCCAGGACCATATCTCGAAACTGATCATTTGAATTGTCGATAAAAACTCAATAATTTGCAGAAAGGAATCCAATTAAGGTGCAACCTGGACAAGCTGAAAGAATCAGAGGTTGCTGTGAGTTTTAAAGGGAGCAGTAACCAATTAACCAATGATTGACTGAAACAGGGGAAAGGAATACAGTAGAAGACGAATGGGTAGCTTTGAGAAATGAAGTAGTGACGGAAACAGAGGATCAAATAGTTGGAAAGAGAAGGTCTAGTAGAAATCCTTGGATACCACAGAAGATATTGAATATAATTGATGGAAGGCGAAAATGTAAAAATGCAGTAATTGAACCAGGCGAAAGAATACTGACGTTTAAAAAATAAATTTGACGGATACTACAAAATGGCTAGATGTCAAATGTAAGTCTAGAGAAACATGTATAACTAGGGAAATAAGAGATACCTCCTACAAGAAAAGTAAAAGTGGCCTTTACAGGAAAGAGAAGCAGCTGTATGGATATCAGGAGCTCAGATAGAAAACAGGTACTAAGCAACGAAGGGAAAACTGAAAGATGGGACGAATATATAGAGGGGCTGTACAATGGGAAATGAACTTGAAGGCAATAATACAGAAAGGGAAGATGGTTCAGATGAAGATGAGATGGGAGACGTGATACTGCGAAAAGAATTTGACAGAGCACTGAACGACTTAAGCCGAAACAAGGCCTCTGGAGTACATGTAATTCCCACAGATCTGCTTACATCCTTTGGTGAGCCCGTCATTATTAAAAATATTCTACTTGCTATACAAGGGACACGAGACAAAGAAATACTCTCAGACTTCAAGAGGAATGTAATAATTCCATTAACGAAAATGGGAATGCAGACAGGTCTGGATATTATCGAAGTATTAGTTTAAGAGGTAGTGGTTGTAAAATATTGACATGATTTATTTAGAGAAGAACAAAAAATCTGGCAGAATCCGACCTCGGAAAAGATCAGGATCGTTTCCAGAAATCTATGAACGTGTGAGCGATACTGACTTACCTTAGATACTGACTTATCTTAGAAGACAGATGAAAGAGAGGTAAAACTACGTTTATAGCTTTTGTAGACTTAACGAAAGATTTTGCTGTTGTTGACTCCATTATACTCTTACGAAGGAGGCAGAGGTAACATACAGGAAGTGAATGGTTACACGTAACTTGTACAGAAACCAGACAGCATTTATAATAGTCGAAGAGCATGAAAGGGAAATAGTGGTTGAGACGAGAGTGAGAACTGTAGCCTACCTGTCCTCAAAGTTATTCAATCTGTACACTGGGCCAGCAGTAAAGGAAACAATGGAAAAACTTCTAGAAAGAGATGAAATTCAGGGAGAAAAAAATAAAAACTATGAGGTTTGCCGATGATATGGCAATTCCATTGGGGACAAAAATGGGCTTAGAAGAGTAGTCAAACGGAATGGACAGCGTCTTGAAAGGAGAATATAAGGTGAACAACAAAAAAAACAAGACAAGGATAATCGAATGTAGTCGAAGTAAGTCAGGTGATACTGAGGGAATTAGATTAGTAAATGAGACAAAGTAGTGCAAGAGCTTTGCTACTTGGGCAACAGGTCGAAGTAGAGAGGATATAAACTATAGATTGGCATTGGGAAGAAAAGCGTTTCAGAAGAAGCGTTCCTGGCAAATGCCTTTCCGAGATTGATGTCTGAAATACTCCTCTATGGTACTGACAATGGGGAGATTGAATGAATAATTAAATCACTGAAGACTAAGGACTCTCATGGTTATGGTGTGGTGCCTAGCAGAATATGAAAGTGCTGCACATGTTAGCCCTGTGTTTAGCCATATTCCTAAATTTTCCTTTACGAATGGTCAGTTTCCTGAACGATTAAAGTACCCAGCATTAAAGCAGCTTTATAAGAAGAGAGAAAGGGATAATATAGGCAGTTTTAAACCTATTTCTATACCACAAGTATTTGCTAAAGTTATTGAGAAGGCTGTGTATGTAAGGATAATTGATCATTTTATACCACACGATTTGCTATCAAATGTACAGTTCGGCTTTAGAAGTCGTTTAACCACTGAAAATGCTATATTCTCTTTTCTATGTGAGGTACTGGATGGAATAAACATAAGGTTTCGAACGCTAGGCATATTTCTTGATTTAACTAAGGCGTTTGATTGTGTTGATCACAAAATATTGCTCCAGAAGTTGGACCATTACCAAATACGTGGAGTAGCTCACAACTGGTTCATCTCTTACTTTAGCAAAAGACGGAAAAAGGTCATTATTCACAACGTTGAGACTGTCTGCATGTGGAGTCTACGTGGCATGCTATCAATTCAGGGGTGCCCCAGGGATCAGTTTTGGGACCACTCCTGTTCCTTATTTACACTCCTGGAAATGGAAAAAAGAACACATTGACACCGGTGTGTCAGACCCACCATACTTGCTCCGGACACTGCGAGAGGGCTGTACAAGCAATGATCACACGCACGGCACAGCGGACACACCAGGAACCGCGATGTTGGCCGTCGAATGGCGCTAGCTGCGCAGCATTTGTGCACCGCCGCCGTCAGTGTCAGCCAGTTTGCCGTGGCATACGGAGCTCCATCGCAGTCTTTAACACTGGTAGCATGCCGCGACAGCGTGGACGTGAACCGTATGTGCAGTTGACGGACTTTGAGCGAGGGCGTATAGTGGGCATGCGGGAGGCCGGGTGGACGTACCGCCGAATTGCTCAACACGTGGGGCGTGAGGTCTCCACAGTACATCGATGTTGTCGCCAGTGGTCGGCGGAAGGTGCACGTGCCCGTCGACCTGGGACCGGACCGCGCGACGCACGGATGCACGCCAAGACCGTAGGATCCTACGCAGTGCCGTAGGGGACCGCACCGCCACTTCCCAGCAAATTAGGGACACTGTTGCTCCTGGGGTATCGGCGAGGACCATTCGCAACCGTCTCCATGAAGCTGGGCTACTGTCCCGCACACCGTTAGGCCGTCTTCCGCTCACACCCCAACATCGTGCAGCCCGCCTCCAGTGGTGTCGCGACAGGCGTGAATGGAGGGACGAATGGAGACGTGTCGTCTTCAGCGATGAGAGTCGCTTCTGCCTTGGTGCCAATGATGGTCGTATGCGTGTTTGGCGCCGTGCAGGTGAGCGCCACAATCAGGACTGCGTACGACCGAGGCACACAGGGCCAACACCCGGCATCATGGTGTGGGGAGCGATCTCCTACACTGGCCGTACACCACTGGTGATCGTCGAGGGGACACTGAATAGTGCACGGTACATCCAAACCGTCATCGAACCCATCGTTCTACCATTCCTAGACCGGCAAGGGAACTTGCTGTTCCAACAGGACAATGCACGTCCGCATGTATCCCGTGCCACCCAACGTGCTCTAGAAAGTGTAAGTCAACTACCCTGGCCAGCAAGATCTCCGGATCTGTCTCCCATTGAGCATGTTTGGGACTGGATGAAGCGTCGTCTCACGCGGTCTGCACGTCCAGCACGAACGCTGCTCCAACTGAGGCGCCAGGTGGAAATGGCATGGCAAGCCGTTCCACAGTACTACATCCAGCATCTCTACGATCGTCTCCATGGGAGAATAGCAGCCTGCATTGCTGCGAAAGGTGGATATACACTGTACTAGTGCCGACATTGTGCATGCTCTGTTGCCTGTGTCTATGTGCCTGTGGTTCTGTCAGTGTGATCATGTGATGTATCTGACCCCAGGAATGTGTCAATAAAGTTTCCCCTTCCTGGGACAATGAATTCACGGTGTTCTTATTTCAATTTCCAGGAGTGTATATAAATGATATGCCCTCTATTATTACAGACAACTCTAAAATATTTCTGTTTGCTGACGACACTAGCTTGGTAGTAAAGGATATTGTGTGCAACAATGGCTCGATTTCAAACAGTGCAGTTCATGACCTAAGTTCAGGGTTTGTGGAAAATAAACTAATGCTAAATCACAGCAAGACTTAGTTTTTACAGTTGATAACATACAATTCAACAAAACCTGACGTTTTACTTTCACAGAATGGGCATATGATTAGTAAAACTGAAAAGAGAAATTTTGTAAGTGTTCAGATAGATAGTAAACTGTCGTGGAAAGCCCAGTTTCACGATATTGTTCAAAAACTTAATGCTGACATTTTTACTATTCGAACGGTATCTGAAGTAAGTGATCCTTCGACACGAAAATTAGTCTACTTTGCTTATTTTCATTCGATTATGTCATACGGTATTATATTTTGGGGTAACTCTTTCCATTCTATGTCATACTGTATTATATTTTGGGGTAACTCTTTCCATTCTAAAAGGATATTTTTGGCTCACAAACGGGTGGTTCGGGCAATGAATGGTGTAAGTTCACGAACCTCTTGTAGACCGCTGTTCAGGAGTCTGGGTATTTCCTTACTGTCATTTCTTGTCAATATTATCAGCTTATTCCCAAGAACAAGCAGCTTTCATTCAGTTAATACTCGGCAGAAATCAAACCTGCGTTTGGATCGGACTTCGCTAACTCTTGTACAGAAAAGTGTGCAGTATATTGCGGCATCCATTTTCAATAAGCTACCATCATCTAACAAATCTTAGCAGTAATCCAAATCGAAACTGAAGAGTTTCCTCTTGGGTCATTCCTTCTATTCTGTCGAGGAGTTCCTCAAAAAATTAATCTGATTCTTGTTGTATTGTTGATTGCGTTTACTTAAACTCCTGGATTGACTTTTTTCGGGTGGCTAAACATTTTATTTTTATCTGTTGAAACGGTACAGTAGTTACCGCTCTATAAGCAGCAGGTTTCGCTGCTCGCTCGCACCGGGAAACAGAAACAGAGGCGGCTCCGCAGCCAATTTTATTACACGACGCGGCCGGCCGCGGTTGCAACAGAACCCATGTCGACGTGTGGAAAGAAATGTGTCAGGCTTCATAATACGTATTTATATGTGTCGTGTATTATGCATTTCTTGTACGTGAATGTGAATCTGCACATGAACTTTCCTAATCCTCCTCGCACCTTTCCGTAAAGCGTGGCCAAATCTCTGTTGGGAAGTAGTTCTGTAGTATAGTACTGCCAACCTTACTCCTGGGTAGGGGATCAGAGAGACAGCACGGGCAGGTAAAAGTCAAAGTCTTTCCAGTGTCACAAGATCTGGGGTGGAGAGGTTGGTCACGGCCAAGTGGTTCGACCACACCGTCCACCGGGGCCCAGGAAGACCTCCGGGTGCCCGCCATATTCGACGAGTGTTACAGAAGACGGGTAAGTGAGCAGACGTGCCCTCAGTGCGTCTGTCTCAATGCTCACGCATGGAAGAGAGGTATTTGAATATTTGTACTAATTCTTTTATTTCCAGCTTCGGATTGTGTAAGGAAATGAATGTTCTCTTTTAATTTCGGAAATTTGACCCCCTGTGTTAATGTATCTGGTCCCCAGTTTGCCTGTTATACTCCTCACGTAGTGGATGTCCTACGTAAAATATTGGGCGGCTTTGTGGTATACATTTGTCCAACGCAATTCCGTCTGGCCCGTAGATAAGTGCGTGCAGATTGGTATATAATATAGCCGAGCTATAAGTTGTAAAATTGTAATATCTGTAAACTGAAACAATTGCTGCAATCGCTGTAAAGTCGAGTGATAATGTTTAAAATAAATAGGTGATCATCTGTCATCAATCTTTAACATACCTTAAGGAATCACAAAGAAGTGAAGTTAAAGGAATTTATTTAAAATAAAAGCTATAGACTGCAGGGACCCACACATCCGCGTGTGAACCCTCCAGCCCCTTGCCTAGTATCTTACAGCAAGGGCACGCTCTCTAAGTAGCGCTCTCAAGCTCCCCTCCCCAGTTATCCGTTGCGCAATTTTGATTCAGGGCTTGACGACACCAACTTTCATCTGGCGTCCCTAGGCAAGGAGGTAGACGGGAAACTTACACTGTTATTACTTTTATGTTGTAATTTCATGTACTGACACGTTCCATGACCTTGCAGATTTGCTCCTCAATTTGGCCCTACTGAATTTGACGTATAAGTAAAATAAAATAAAGAAGAAGAGAAATTCGTTAACTTCGAATATAAAAATGAGTGTTAGGTAGTCTTTCCTGAAGGAATTTGTCTGAAGTGTAGTGAAACGTGGACGATAAGCAGTTTAGACAAGAAGGGAGTAGAAGCTATTGAAATGTAATGCTGAAGACTAGATGGTAGAGCGCATAACTAAAGACGAGGTACTGTGTAGATTAAGTGAAAAAAGAATTTTGTGGCCTAACATGACTAAAAGAAGGGATCGAATGGCAAGTCACATTCTTGGGCATGAAGGATGGTGATATTAGTCATGGAGGGAAGTGTGGGGGTAAAAATTGCAGAGGGAGGCCAAGAGACGAGTTTAGTAAGCAGGTACAAGTAGATATGGATTGCAGTAGTTATTCAGAGATGAAGAGGCTTTCACAGGACAAAGTAGCGTGAAAGGTTGCATCAAATCGGCCTTCGGACTGAAGACTACTGGAACAACATACTTCCACTCTACTTCAATTATTGACTCTCATTTTGCTGCCCATGTGACAAACTCATCTACTCCTTAAATTGCCTCATTTCCTAATTCCATTCTTTCACCATTACCCAGTTTAATTCGACTACGTCCCATTACCCTCGTCTTACTTTAAGTTCATCTTATAACTCCTTTCAGGACACTATAGGAGTATATTCCGTTATCTCCTCTTCCTAATTCTTTGCTAGTTCTAAAACTATAATATTGGCAAACCTCAATGTTTTCGGGTCTGCTGTCTGAACTTCAGTTTCCTTTCCAAATTTCTCCTTCGTTTCATACGCGACTTGCTCTACGTACTGACTGAACAACGTAGTGGTTGGGCTACAAACGCGTCTCACACGACTCTCAACGGCTGCTTCCCTATATGTCCATCGACTCTTATAATTGACTCGTTACTGTGCTAGTTGTAAACATTTCGCTCCGCGTGTTATTCATTGATGCACTATGTGGTCAAAAGTATCCGGACACCAACAGAAACATATGTTTTTCGTATTAGGTGCATTTTGCTGCCACCTACTACCAGTTATACCACATCAACGACCTCAGTAGTCATTAGACGTCGTGAGAGGGCAGAATGGGGCGCTCCGCGGAACTCACGGACTTCGAACATGGTCGGGTGATTGGGTGTTACTTGTGACATACAGACCATCACACAGGAATTCCAAACTGCATCAGGTTACACTGCAAGTACTATGACAGTTAGGCGGGAGGTTAGAAAACTTGGATTTCATGGTCGAGTAGCAGCTCATAAGCCTCACATCACGTCGGTAAATGCCTAACGATGCCTCGTTTGGTGTAAGGAGCGTAAATATTGGGCGATTGAACTGTGGACAAACGTTGTGTGGAGTGACGAATCAGGGTACACAGCGAGGCGATCCGATGGCAGGCTGTGGGTAGGCGAATGCCTGGTGAACGTCATCTTCCAGCTTGTGTAGTGCCAACAGTAAAATTCGGAGGCGGTGGTGTTATGGTGTGGTCATGTTTTTCATGGAGGGGACTTGCACTCCTTATTGTTTTGCGTGGAACTATCACAGCACAGGTCTACATTGGTGTTTCAAGCACCTTCTTGTTTCCCACTGTTGAAGAGCAATTCGGGGATGGAGATTGCATGTTTCAGCACGATCGAGCACCTGTTCATGATATACGGCCTGTGGCGGAGTGGTTACACGACAATAACATCCCTGTAATGGACTGGCCTGCACAGACACCTTTGGGATGTTTTGGAACGCCGACTTCGTGCCAGTCCTTATCGACCGACGTCGATACCTCTCCTCAGTGCAGCACTCCGTGAAGAATGGGCTGCCATTCCCCAACAAACCTTCCAGCACGTGATTGAACGTATGCCTGCGAGAGTGGAAGCTGTGAAGGCTAAGGGTTGGCCGACACCGTACTGAATTCTACCATCTCCGATGGAGGGCGCCACGAACTTGTAAGTCATTTTCAGCCAGGTGTCCGGATACTTTTGATCACATAGTGTTCCTACTAAATCTCAAAGAGACAGAGAGCATAGTACCTCCAGGATTTTTACATGAAAAGTATACAGATTTGTTCTAGTGTTAAATTTTATGGTTATCATCCGCCTTGTACCTGTGTAGTGCCTAGTATGACACTGATAGGGATAGGCATGAGATGGCGTCCAAAGAACCTGTGTTTTCTGACACTGTAGAAGATGAAAGATAAAAACTATGTCATGCAGTGTATACAATTAAAAATTAATTCCAAAAGTGCAAGAGTAGGTCTGGAATAAGTTAGATGCCATAGTCCCTATTTCAGGCGGAAAACATAAAAACTTCGTCCAAATGATTTTGAAAGCGGTGTTTTATGTACCCATTTGATAGCACGGTTTCACACCAGTCTAGTGTGATATTCGTTTTGCCGATGTTTATTAACAGGGACTGTAAATCACGCTGCAAGTTACGCCTAATTTGCTGCAGCGAAAATGAGGAAAAATTGATCATCGGTGGGATGTTTGCCACATCACAAAAGGTAGTCTCATCGAACTAAAATGACACTTGGCACAGCTATGGAAGGTAAAAACAGAGAGGCGCCAGATGCAACAACGAAAGTATTGTCGTCTCATATGAAATCTGAACAGAGAATGAACGCCGAGGTGGAATTAAGAGGCAGGTGGCATTAATATCGACAACTCTTCAAAAAATAAAAGGTATTGAAGTCAGGATAGACCTGACTGTTCCTCTCTTGTCTTCTGAAGAGGAAGTGAGCTTTGAACGAACAAACTTACATCAACATGGGTGTGGATTTTGTAGTAGGTCCTCCTTTGAACAAAAAAAAGTAAAAAAAAACTTCGTTTGTGGTAAATGTGCTTTGAGCCGACTTCATTCCAAGCAAGAAACTCTGATTACTCACTTTACCCCGCATTTTGGGGTGACGTGAGTAAAATGTAAAGATCAGTATTTTGATTGTTTATCCCTAACATTTTTCTATAGTGCCATGCGATATAGTAGATTACGTCTTATCAGCTGCACTATCATCTTGTCCTTTCCTCCCGTTATTGTTTTCCGCATATTGTTTTCGTCGCACATTCTGTGGAGATCTTCCAGTTTTGTAACAGAGTCGGCCGGAGTGGCCGAGTGGTTCTAGGCGCTACAGTCTGGAACCGCGCGACCGCTGACGTCGCAGGTTCGAATCCTGCCTCGGGCATGGATGTGTGTGATGTCCCTAGGTTAGTTAGGTTTAAGTAGTTCTAAGTCCTAGGGGACTGATGACCTCAGATGTTAAGTCCCACGCTGCTCAGAGTCATTTGAACCATTTTTTTTCTAACAGACCATAATTTATTTGCAAGCAAAACTGTGTTCCAGACGGTCATACAAGCAAATTTGTTTCCCATGGCAAGCTCTATGGTTTATGTGGTAAACTGCTTCTTATGCCGGCCTTTCTTCATCCTGGGTTCCATCAGTTTGGTTACTACTCGATTTCTAAATTTGGTTTTAGGTTTATTGCCAATTATATAACTGTTACTCCTCCGTGGTTTCACCTTTCTTTGAGTTTCTGTTAATACATGCTCTATGCTTAGTAGGTCCGCAGCTCTTGGTCTCGCGATAGCGTTCTCGCTTCCCTAGCACGGGGTTCCGTGTTCGATTCCCGGTGGGGTCAGTGGTTTTCACCTGCCTCGAGACGACTTGGTGTTGTTGTGTCGTCTTCATTATCATCATTCCTCCCCATTACGGTCGGAGGAAAACAATGGCAAACCACCTCCGCTAGGACCTTGCTTAGTGCGGCGGTTCGAGTCTTCCGCATCGTTCCCTACGCTCTGTCAAGGAGTATGGGACTTCATCATCATCATGCCTAGTAGACAGTTAATTCCGTTAACCAGATTCTCTAATTATTTCCCATTTTGACAATCAATACCATAATCAAATCTTACCGCTAATATATTTTCATCCCGAATTTAAATCCCACTTCGTAAATTCGCCATTTTGAATCTGGTAAAATCTCTTTTGGTATTCTATTCTTATTAGACATTAAGGTGACAAAAATCATGAGGCAGCAATACGGATGGCGCAGTGGTATGGCGTACACAAGGTATAAAAGGGCAATACATTAACAGAACTGTAGTTTGTACTCAAATGATTCATGTGAAAACATTTCTGAAGTGATTATGGCCACACGATGCGAATTAAAAGACTTTGAACGCGGAATGGTAGTTGGAGCTAGACGCATGGGTCATTCCATTTCGGAAAAGCTTTAGGGAATTCAGTATTACGAGACCCAAAGTGTCAAGACTGTGCCGAGAACAGCACTTTTCACGCATTGTCTCTCACTACAGACAACCTAGTGGCCGACGGCCTATACTTACCGACCGAGAGCAGCCGCGTTTGAGTTTTCATTGCCAACAGACAAGAAACACCTCGTTTTGGCGATCTTTATTAACAAGGATTGAAAAACACGAAGAACAGTCGGTAATCCAGTAGCAGCCCTTGCACAACATGCCTTGCCTCGTGTGTTACTCTACCCCGAGCTGTGTCCGGCCGCCATGCAGCAGCTCTACTTATTCGCTGATAGAACACTGGATATCCCTCGGGCTATACTGCTTTTGTTAGTAAATATCGATAAAATGAATATTACAGTAGATTAATGGGGCTCCACTCTGTCGAATGGGCATATGATATTCCGTTTAAAAAATTATTTTGTTTGTGACGGGAAGCAAACCGGCACCTTCCATTGATAATGGGCGTTGTATCAAGACGTGACAACTGGCACTGAGTGGAGAGTTTATGGTTCTAAAACACTCAGAACCTTTCGATTCAGGGCTCTGGAGTTAAAAACTTCGGTTTTTCGTAAGCTTTTGCAGTACAGAAAGCTACCTACTTCAGCACGACTGGGAAGAAACATTTACACACAACAGCACTGAGAAGTATTGGATGGTTTTCCCCACTCTTACAGCAAAAACATGCTGCTTTTTCTTGTTCTGGTACTATATACATTTTCAGCTATTTTATTCCAACATAAGTTTGGAAATACAAAAAGAGTTTGCCACAAAATCCGACACCGCATTTAGCAAATTCACGAAGGGCATTGACGAATATCATATGCTGTTTCCTGTGGTGTTGCAGGAATGTGTCAAATAGGAATTAGTTAAAATTAGATTTTATCATGTTCAACAGAGTATTTTATTTAGTATTAGGACATATCGATCGATACAGACCAGTGATTAAAGCTGAACAGTGTTAAATAGGGTATCTGGCAAAAAATACAGAACTCTTCATGAACGCACTTAGTATAAAAATTACAAATTTAAAAGTTATTGGTGCTTAATAATTACTAATATGTGATTTATTTATTATGCGCACAAAGATTTATTCTGCATTTAGATCGTAGCAACTAATATGTTGAGAAAATGAACATGCACCTGCACCATCTCGGTCTTTTTCCCTTCACTGTGGGTGGCATTGATTTTGTATGCGGTATTCGTACATTAAGTTAGCGATTGTAAACCAGTTATCAAAATTCTGTTCACACGGAAGGCCACTGTTCCTAATTCCAGGTTTTTACGATATACGTTATTTTCATATTGTACAAGTCGCTCAGATTGCACTCGAATGTTACGTTCCTGTTCGTTGTTGGTTCTCCATGTTTTAGTTTTCTGTGACCTTAATTCTTTTTCCAAGACTTAGTTTGAAAAGCACGACGTCTTGCGTTTGAACTCCAGCATCTGCGACTTAATTTGCGGAATATTTGTGTGGGTGTCTTCCGTAGAGCTTGCACTTCTTTTACGTTAACGACACTCCGAATACTGGGAAGCTATTTTTTTCATTTTTCGCCTAGATATTGCTTCTACTGGAGTTTTGTGGAGAGGACAATTTAGAGAACTACTGAGAATTCTACATAATTTAAGGCCCCTTCTTTTGGAACCAGATTTATAATCTTCATAGGTAAAATGTTGATTGCAAACTCTGATGAAGCAGACAGCGTGAAATTTTCTTGAAAAATCAGGCGCAACCATGTACACTGACAGAAAAAAATATCGCAACATCCGAACATAATTAATGTAAAGTAATGAAATTGCGGGAAAACACTTTCTAGGTAACATATTTATGTGGACAACATTGCAAGATCACACATGAATACAAGCGCGAGATTTTCCATTGGGATTGTGAAATGCTGGTACGTTAATAACCGATGAAACCGCAACAGTGTTGAATAAAAGCCTGCAAACGAGCATGCCTTGTGTTTTATAGGTGCCGCGATGGAGTTGCATGCCTGTTGCACTTCGTTGGTCAATACAGGAACGGTTAATGTTGGTAGTCGATGACACTGGAGATGACGTCCGACGGTGTCCCATATGTGCTTGATTGGAGACAGACCTGGCGATCGAGCATGCCAAGGCAACATCTCAGCACTCTACAGAGCATGTTGAGTTACTACAGTGGTATGTGGTCGAGCGTTATCCCGTTGGAAAACACCCCCTAATTGGAAATTTGTGCCGGCCGTGGTGGCCGAGCGGTTCTAGGCGCTACAATCTGGAACCGCGCGACCGCTACGAATACTGCGGAATTTTTGCTAATAGCATTTCCTCGTTTTGTATTATATAGAGTATATATTTATGTACTGTACACATTAAAATATGGCTCAAATGGCTCTGAGCACTATGGGACTTAACGTCTGAGGTCATCATTCCCCTACAACTTAGAATTACTTAAACCTAACTAACCTAAGGACATCACACACATCCATGCCCGGGGCAGATTCGAACCTGCGACCGTAGCGGTCGCGCTGTTCCAGACTGGAGCGCCTAGAACCGCTCGGCCACTCCGGCCGGCATTAAAATATGTAGCGTATGTCCGTCGAAACTTTTTGAGAGTATATATACGTTCAAGAGATGTCGTTCCTATAGATGTATAAAAGCAAGTGCATATTTGAATGCAATTCATGTCAAAATTTCAAAGCAATCAATGAAGAACTTTCGGAGATGTAAGATTTTGAATAAACGTATATTAACATTTGATTTGTATGAAATACAGAACAGACAGAATATCTCTAGCATGTTAAAAATACAGTTCAGGCAAGGGGTTCTTAAAATTTCTTGAACAATATGAATTATTAAATCAAATAAGATAACCAGGGTGTGTGTGGAAAGATTTCCCGAAAAGACTATCTCTGAAACTTCGCAGCAGCTATCGTTTGTTAACATCAGATTGCCAGGCTATAATTCATTTAAATCGAAAAATAAGATTTAATGCAATAAAATATCAACACATTTAGAAATACCCAGGGTTGCTGAAACCATTGTATCTACGATATTCCTGTCTTTTAGCATATCAAAATCACATATTCACAACAGCGGTGCAGCTTATGTGCATTTTTATTTTCAGGGGAACCTCGACATGGCCACCACTCATTCAGCCGTTTACGTAGAGTACCAGGGCTGCTTAGAGCAGTTTTCTCGATAACTTGCAGCTTAAACCAAATTGTAGTTAGAAAACTAGAATTCTTTTAAGTAGTTAAATTTTTCTTATTGAAGCAAACAATAACACAAAAAGACATTTATTGAAGCAGAAAATATACAGCTCATGTGTAATGCACTTGCCTGATATTAGAGGAACATCGTATTTTCTCTGAAACAAACTTTATAATTCTCAAGTAAGTGAGTATTAAAACAGCGCACGTTTAGTTATTTAGCCCAGACGCCGTCGAATACCAGAAATAAGAAGAACATTCTTGACACCCATTACAAGTCAGTTGTAAGAATTTAGATAAGTTTTCTTTCGATGACATAATGTGCTTTGCAATTTATTACCGTTTGAGGAATAAGAATTTTAGTTAAGGTCCGCCTGCATTAAACTAGTTGTAGTGACCGTGGCAATTATTAAGAAGTTATTTTGTTTAGGCTTAATAAGGTCGCTGAGGATGTACAGATCTCTTTGAGAATATCTGTTTGCAAGCAACTTCAGTTCACTCCATGACACAGTAAGAATAGCGAGAATCACAACGAGAAATAACTTAGCCATTGTCTGTGCTCTGTGTTTCCTAATGGCAATCTGAGCTTTGCTACTGCTATGAGTTTCCAAATACCGCACCCTCCAATATGCAGTCCATTAATGTTTCAGTTTCCGAGATCGAGAATTGCGAGGTAGGGGTGCAGAATAACTGATGCGCTACAGTCTAATGGATCGCTACCTAACTTCACATAAGCAACCATTATCCCTTCGCTTTTCCGCTCTCTGTCGTTTTGTAACAACACTGTCTGATATTTCTGGCTGAGTGCTACAATTGCAGGTTTCCTCTCCAGCTTGTCTACGGTGCTAAACCATATAGTTACTACCCGTCATCCATGTGGAGCACGTGTTGGTGTCACCGCGGACTTCTAGACTGAGCCACACACAACTGATTTCATCAAAGTGTACGGGCCTGAAGATGGCGTTGACGCAACGTCGAAACTAGTAACGAAGTAAATATAAAATCTTAAGTACAGCTGGAGGAATTTCATTTTAAATAAGAATTATACCAGCTGTGTCCCACCTTCATCCAGTTTAAATATGGATGTACGAAGATTAAATCATATGACTGACACAACAAGCTGTGGTATATCACTAACGACAGTTTTAACACTGTACGCTCGTCTCCGTTATCTAAGCGTACACCGCAATGGTAGTGTGAACTTCGAAAAATATGGGTATGCCAAGTACTTCATTTTCTCAGTTGGAAGTAACCTTCAAATTAAATCCCCGAGAATTTTCTTATGAAGCGAAATAACTGCATTATTTACATTAAATAACTTTATTCCTTGAATTAATCTTTCGCTTTGTAGTGGACGGTGTGCTACCGTGAACCTTCCTGGGAGACTGAAACTGTATTGGACCTGGACTCGAACCTAGGTCCTTGCCTTTTACTGAAAATGATCTTACCGATTGAGGCACACACGATTAGCCTCCATAGCTTCGATGTTTCTTATCTTTCTGAAAGTCTGAATTTATTTGCTGCATTTAATATACTAAGGTACATTACAGCAGCGAAATGAGAGCAAGTTAAGAAGTGTGATACCAAATCCAAGCCTAAGGTCTGAGCCCACGGCTTAAACACTCCGTCAACCAACCTGACTTAAGGCAAAGAAGCGTAGATTTTTTTAACTTGCTGCAGCGCACCGTCAGTGTCAATACACAGAGGTTTGGTGAAGTTTCTAATTAAATGTAAATCGAGATACGAAACATAATGAACGTTACAAGCAAACATTAAAAGAAAAATAAAGGAAAAGTTATGGTTTGTAGTTGCGTGCCTTCCTGAACGATTTGGAATTAACCATTAAAGTTTCAAATAATTTAAAGCTTATTCATACCAAACGGTACTGCGTTCCAGCGTGTCGTTGTATTTGCATACGCTGCTATTCAAAAATCCATATCCATCTGAACAATTTGATGTACAACTGATACGTGTTTCGACTAATTTAAAACTAATTATGCATTCCCAATTGTATTGAAATTCAGCGTATCGTAGCATTTACACTCGTATGTGCCTGTGTTTCTTTTTTCAAAAACTTGTGAGTTATTCCCATCCCAAAAATGATACTGTTGCTTGCATAAAACAAAATACGGCTTTTATCAGCTGCTAGGTGCCCACATACACAGCCTTTTTTACAGCTCGTATTGGATCTTCGTTACATATGCGTCATTTAACTTGCTGCTTGGGCATTTTTATAAATTTCGATTAGTTGTCAGCTTTGTGCGTTGTTTGCAGAATTTCCGTACAAGGAGAGAACAGTTCGTTGTTCTATCATTAGCACAAAGATAAATCATGGGAAATAGAAACCTACCGTTTCGAAAATAAAAAGTAAAACGGAGACATGAGTAATGAAAGGAGTATCCAGTAAGAAAGGCGACCGGTTTGCATGTGCGATTCAGGGTTTTGGCGTTCTTCCAGGATTAGGCTGCATATTCTTATACGCAGGAATTATGATGGAGTTAAAGGCCTTTAACAAGCAAGGTGATGCCATGATAAGATATTCGGAAAAGCAATGGTTGAAATCGCCGTCCGGCAGTCATAATTTATGTTTTAGGTAATTTCCTTAAATCACCTAAAGGAAATTCTGGAATGGTTTCTTTAAAAACGCCTAGACGTTCTCCATTCTTCCCCAAAATAAGCTCCCAATGACCTCCAATGGGTGTTACATCTTCCTTTCTTCCTTCCTTCCTTCCTTCCCCAAAATACGATAAACTCCCAACGACCTCCAATGGATGTTACATCTTCCTTCTTTCGTTCCTTCCTTCCTCCCTTCGAGTACCTTAGAGCGCCAGAGAATCTGACACAAAGAATGCCTCACTAGTGCAGAAGGGTGGCTACCTTATGCCTTCTATGGCAATTTCTAAAGGCTATTAGAAAGTAAAATCTCATCTTTCCCGCTTTCCTTTATTACAGGCTACTGGTTTCGAGGGATTACTCTCCTAAATTCTGGATACGTATCCTTTAATTAAGGAAATTCTGGTAGAGGTGTGTTTTACTCACTGGAACTAGAAAAAAAATGGCGTGAATGGGTTAAGAATGGGTAAGTGTATCTTTTGAATCATACAGTGGGACAAAGCGTGACATATTAACATAGACGATTAACCTTTCAAAACCTTTAATAAAAGATGTTGTTGGTGAGGTACGTTCCAATTCCTGGAATTAAAAACTGCCACTGAAGTGTCACTAATGGTCAACGTAAAGGACGGGGTGTGAATTACGGATTAGAAGTAAGGTCTGTATAATCGCTTTAAGTTCGCCAGCGGATCCTAAGACGACACCTCCAAACTCACCGTCTCCGTAGTTTCAGAGAATCGACTCGCCACTTTCCGCCGCTGCCTATTTAGCTGAATACTCTTCTCTTGAGTCTGTTACCGGTTTCAAGTGGACTATAAGTGAGTAGAAAGGAGAGCGAGTACACAAGTTCGTAAGTATATCAATAGCCAACGGTGCATCAGACTCGGCACTTTAACAGATATATTGAGGTGGGTGTGTCGATCGAATTTGCCGCACATGGAATCACACATCGACATTTCCCAGTTATTCCTGGACTGTGGGTTTGTTATCGAAAAGCTGGCTATGGTTAGCGTCAAAATTACATGTGCTTTTTGTAGGCTGTGCATACTGAACACGTAGTATATGATGTGATGAATTTATTGAGTTCGAGATTTATCATCTTGCCTCAGTTATCTTTCAACAAAGTAAGCAATAAAGGGAGCATACAATGTTGAAAATATTGTTGCACTACTTTCATTCCACGAACTTCCAGTCGACAATGACCATTGAAATACACTGGCGAAAACACATCACAATATCAAGAAGAAGTGGCGCGACATCGACGAAAGTTGGTAGACATGTTTCTACATCTAAAAGATGATATCTAGTCAAATTTCGCGCTAGTCACATAAGAATTGTTAGTAGCGCCACTATGAAGATGTACATCAGGTTTGCTTTAAATACACGCTGTAAGTGTAGTGGGCGTTAACTGCCTTGCAGACTGAACGTGGTGAGTTGATGTTAGTGAAGAACGTCTTGAAGGCGACAAAGACGCCATTATTAACACCACACTGAGACTAATCGAGATCGTGTAACAGGACTACGAGAAACTGGATGTTCCTTCTGCAATATTGCGGGAAGATTTGACAGGAATGAAGCGAGTGTACATGGCTGCCGGCAGCCGTGGTCACGGGAATGTGAGGTCACAAAGAGACCGTGCTCCGGACGGCCACGTGGCACTAGCGAGAGAGAAGACCATCGTGTTCGGTATACGGCTTTGGCGCATCGTACTGCAAATGTAGCAGCAGTTTGAGCAGCAGTTGGCTCCACAGTGACACAACGAACTGTTATTAATCGGTTACATCAAGGATAGTGTTGTGGGTTGGCAGGAGAGCCAACACCGTATTATTAGAGGAAGCCGAAAGGCACGCGTTTTAGCTCACGCAGGCTGGCGTGAGGTCTGGAACAGGACAAGGAAATTAGACTTTAGAAAAACGGACGTAGCTGGTGGAATACTTATCTTTAATCCATTAATGATGAGCGTCGCTCTTGACTGTACATGACTCATAATATCAATAGTAACTGGTAATGGCGCCTTGCTAGTCGTAGCAAATGACGTAGCTGAAGGCTATGCTAACTATCGTCTCGACAAATGAGAACGTATTTTGTCAGTGAACCATCGCTAGCAAAGTCGGTCGTACGACTGGGGCGAGTGCTAGGAAGTCTCTCTAGACCTGCGCTCACTGATAGTGGCTACACGCGGGTCCGACGTATACTAACGGACCGCGGCCGATTTAAAGGCTACCACCTAGCAAGTGTGGTGTCTTGCGGTGACACCACAGATAGCTCCGAGCTAGATGCTCTGTAGCGTACATTCTACTGACCCTAAACCATCTCCATCGGCGACTTCAGTGATGTCAAGCGAGAGCTCATTGGAGAGAAAGGTGCTAGTCTGTTGTGTTTTCTGGTTAAAGCTGGTTCTGCCTCGGTGACAGTGATGGCCGAATGTTGGTTAAAAGGAGGCCAGTTGACGGCCTGCGCCGGCCGATGTGGCCGTGCGCTTCTAGGCGCTTCAGTCTGCAACCGCGCGGCCGCTTCGGTCGCAGGTTCGAATTCTGCCTTGGGCATGGATGTGTGTGCTGTCCTTAGGTCGGTTAGGTTTAAATAGTTCTAAGCCCTAGGGGACTGATGACCTCCGATGTTGTGTCCCACCCTGCTCAGAGCCATTTGCACCATTTGACGGCCTGCAAACATGGCGTCTGCGTGCTAGACACACTGGACATACACCTAAAGTTATGGTCCGGGCCGCGATTTCGTATGACCGTAGGAGCACTCTTGTGTTTGTCCCACGCATATTGACTGTAAATCTGTAGGTCAGTGTGATGATACGAGCCGCCGTGCTGCCGTTCATGAAAATCATACCAGGGGGTGTTTGTCACGCGGGATAGCCGTGTGGTCTGGGGCGCCTAGCCACGGTTCGCGCGGCTTCCCCTGTCGGAGGATCGAGTCCTCCCTCGGGCATGTGTGTGTGTGTGTGTGTGTGTGTGTGTGTGTGTTGCCCTTAGCGTAAGTTAGGTTAAGTTAGATTAATCAGTGTGTAAGCCTAGGGACCGATGACCTCAGTAGTTTGGTCCCATAGAACTTACCACAAATTTCCAAAACTGGTTCAAATGCCTCTGAGCACTATGGGACTTAACTTCTGAGGTCATCAGTCCCCTATAACTTAGAACTACTTAAACGTAACTAACTTAAGGACACCACACAAATCCATGCCCGAGGCAGGATTCTAACCTACCACACACATCCACGCCCGAGGCAGTATTCGAACATCTGGCCGGAGGGGCCATGGAATCCGTGTCGCTGAGCCTTAAACAGCGCGCCCACGTCCCGCGGTCAAATGGTAGTCACATCGAACCAAAATGACACTTGGCACAGTCATGAAAGGTAAAAACAGAGATCCTGCACAAGCACACTTTCGTGTCGCAAGAAATTTGAACAGAGAACTATACGCCGAGGCGTAGTTAAGAGACAGGCGGCATTAATATTGACAAATCTTCAAAGAACATAAAATATTGAAGTCAGGATAGGACTGACAGTTCCTCTTCAGCTTTCCGAAGAGGAAGAGAGCTTTGAACGAATAAACCTACATCAAAATGTGTGTGGATTTTGTTGTAGGTCCATCTTTGAACAAGAATGGCAATAAATAGTTCGTTTTTGGTATACGTGCTTAGTGCCATCTTCATAAGGAGCAAAAAATTCTGATTAATCGGTTTACCTTTCATTTTGTGGGTGATGTAAATAAAATGTGAAGCTCAGAATTTTGATTGGTTGTCCTCTACATTCCCTTCTAGTAAAACGCGACATATTAGCTGACGCCATATCACATACACAATCATCTTGTCCCTTCCTCTCGTTATTGTTTTCCGTATATTGTTTTCCACGCACATTCTGTAGAGAACTTCTGATTTTGTCACAGTCCATGATTTATTTGTTCGAGACGGTCATACAAGGAAATTTGATTCCCACGGTAAGGCCTACTGTTTTTGTGCTAATCTGCTTCTTATGCCCTCCTTTCTTCAACCGTGAAACAGTATTTAACCTGGGTCCCATCAGATCGTTTATTACTTGATTTCTAAATTTGGCTTTAGGTTTATTGCTTTCGTCTTTCTTTGGGTTCCTCTTTATCTGTGCTCTTGCCTATTAGTTAATTTCTTTGAACAGTTACTGTAATTCTTTCCCATTTTCCCAGAGGATATCAAAACCATAATCAGATCCTAACACTGAAATCTTTTCATCCTGAATTTAAATCCCACTGTGCAACCTGTCGTTTATTTCCTTCATTACTTTGTAATATACAGCTTAATCAGTAGAGAAGGCTCTATGCATCCTCGCCTTACGCCATTTTGAATCCGGGAACATCTCTCTTGGTTTTCTATTCTTATTGTTCCCTCCTTTTTCTTGTACTTATTGTACACTAAGGTGGCAAAAATCGTGGGATAGCAATATGGACGATAAACATATGGCGGTAGTATCGCGCACACAAGGTATGAGAGAGAAGCGCCCTGACACAGCTGTCATTTGCACTCAAGTGGTCCACATTAAAAGGTTTCTGAAGCGATTACGGCCACGCGATACGAGTTAAAAGACTTTGAATGCGGAATGGTAGCTGGAGCTAGAACAATCCATTTCGGAAATAGTTTGGCAGTTCAATATTACGAGACCCATAGTGTCAAGAGTGTGCCGAGAATACCACGTTTCAGGCATTATCTCCCACAGCAGACAACGCAGTGGCTGACGGCCTTCAACTAACGACCGACAGCAGCGGCGTTTGCGTAGAGTTGTCACTGCTAATACACAAGAAACACTGCGTGAAACAGCGGCAGATATGAATTTGGGGCGTACGACAAACGTATCCATTAGGACAGTGCGGCGAAATTTGGCATTAATGGCCTCAGGCAGCAGGCGACCGACGAGAGTGCCTTTGTTAACAACACGACATCGTCTACAGCGCCTCTCCTGCCCCCGTGACCTTATCGGTTGGGCCCTAGACGACTGGCAACCTATGGCCTGGTCATATGAGCCCCGACTTCAGCTGGTAAAAGCCGACTGTAGTGTTCGAGTGTGACGTAGGCCCCACGAAGCCAAAGACCAAGTTTTTGTATGTCCATCCTTACAATCGATGGTCTGTGCATTCACTTACGCAAGGAAAAAAAACACCTGCAGCCGTCATTTTGATGTTATTTTATCGTATAGCAACCAGTTTCACTCACTCAGTTGACCATCTCCAGGCCTGTAAGCATAAACAGAAGTAATAATACTATGAACTTACCACCCGCGCAAATACAAAGACACATTAAAAACAGAATAAATATGAAGGACTACACTATATAAGGGAATTTAATGTGCACTTTCGATAAAAACCAACAGATACATCCATTGTGACATACCTAAATTAGAATTATATACGTTGTTCAAACGTACTATTTATTAATACAATCATTAATTCTTCATGATTAAAAATTGGTCAGTTAGATGATTCGCTAAACTTCAAAATCCTGAAGCAAATTACCAAAGTACAAAAATAAGTGTAGGAAATGTTAGATGTATGAATGAAACAATAGCACCTTTACGCACCGGGCACGTTTAGTCTGGGCACTTTTCTCAGGAACCAACGATGCTAGAGCGCTACCGACAATGGCAGATTAATGCTGCCGTTTAGTGGTATCTATCACGAACTTCACGACGTCCGTTGAGTGAAGGTCTTAGCTCGAAAAACACATTTGTGTTTTTGTGTAATGTGAGTAAATATTGTTACTCAAAAACGTCGTACCTCATAGTGACCTTACCTTTTGGGAACCGAGAATAGATAAATATATGTTCTTCTATAGGGGATTATTCTGAAGCCTAAAATTTGTTACTTGAGCCGTGTGTGGCTCATGTTCGTGCCATCTTTATTTAACATTTTGTCTTTTCCGTACGGCCGCCTCGTCGTTTTAATTTCGATTATTGGTGTCACTGAATTGCTGTCTTGTCTGTCCATAAGCGGCAGCAGGAGCGCGTATCGGTAAGTGCACTGTCGTACTATCTCTGGGCGACCGATAGTATTTCCGGGTAGTCGTGTGTCTGGCAGTCAGTGTTAGATCACACCTGGGAGTCATTGAGTTGGAACGCGGCAGAAGTCCAGTCGGGGACGTAGCAGCAGTCGGGGGTGTAGCAGCAATCGGGAACGGAGCCCCAGTGAGGTCGGCACAGCCAGTACCAACGGGGACGACCGTTGGTTGATCGTTCGATCGGTCGCCTCATCGACGACGTATATTTGGGTCAGATCCTTCCTGTGCAGAGACGTCGGTTGTGTTACGTCTGCATGGTTGGGTCGGAGCCAGTGTCTCCGGGACGTCGCCCATCCGAAGGTAGAGAGTCAGCTGGAAACGCACCAGGCATGCAGTTCCACGACTGAGGTGTTGTTCGTCGTTGTGCGTGCCAACATTCTGTGTGTCGTTGTGTTGAAATCTTCTGGTCGTTTCGCTGGTTGCGTCGAGCGGAGCTGATTTGGTTGATTGGTCGGTCGGCTGTCTGTCGGTTGGGTGCATTCCGATTAATAGATTGTAGGTCAGGCTGCCTGTCTCGCCTAAACGGGCGTTAGTGTTACAATTCCAGGCCGACCCTTGGAACTTCTGAGCGCTGTTCCGCGTCTGTTACATGGTAACTCCCCTGTTTGAGTTTTAGTTATTTCGTTGGTGGGTGGCCTTCATCCGGGTTTTATATATCCTGAATTAATGTTCTTGTCTTGCCCTTAACGCATACGGTTGTGATAATTTTGTATGGGGCCAAAAGCCGAAATTGCTTCAGTTATTTTAAGATTAGGCCTTCTGCCGTTGGATTGAAACACTTTTTATTGCTTAATATGCGGCCTCCAGCCGAGTTCCATTGAAATTAAAGTGCCAAGGCCTTCAACTTGTTTAGATTGAAGATTTAGAAACTATTTTTGGGTGACACCTCCAGAAGAACCTTCTATGTCAATTTCTCACTTAGGCCTTGCATCTTGGATTTTGAGTGTGGCCTTCAGCCGATCTAAAGTTAATCAAAGGAGATCCATTACAGTTTTAAGTGTTTTGCTTTCTTGTATAATATTGTGTGTGGACAAATAAAGTTTGTATGTTGAGTGCAAGTGACAGCAACCTCATTTTAGCCACTTTCCACAACCTAACCCGCTCTGGTCTGCTAGCCCAGGAATTTCACTACTGTACATGGATACTCCGCAAATCACATTTAAGTGCCTGGCAGAGGCACCACCTTCACAATTCTCTATTATTCCAAGCTCGTATAGTGCGCGGAAAAAACGAACGTCTATATCTTTCCGTACGAGCTCTGATTTCCCTTATTTTATAAAGGTGATCATTTCTCGCTATGTAGGTCGGTGGCAACAAAATATTTTCGCATTCGGAGGAGGAGGTTGGTGATCGGAAATTCGTGAGAAGATTCAGTGGCAACGAAAAACACCTTGTTTTTAATGATGTCCACCCCAAATCCTATATCATTTGAGTGACAGTCTCTCCCATATTTCGCGATAATACAAAACGTGCTGCCCTTCTTTGAACTTTTCCGATGTACTCCGTCAGTCCTATCTGGTAAGAATCCCACACCGCCCAGCAGTGTTCTAAAAGAGGACGGACAAGCGTAGTGTAGGCGGTCTCCTCGGTTGTCTCTTACATTTTCTAAGTGTCCTGCCAATAAAACGCAGTCCTTGGTTAGCCTACCCAAAACATTTTCTGTGTGTTCCTTCCAATTCCAGTTGTTTGTAATTGTAATACCTAGGTATTTAGTTGAATTTACGGTTTTCAGATTTCACTGATTTATCAAGTAACCGAAGTTTCACGGATTCTTTTTAGCACTCAGGTGTATGACCTCACACTATCATTATGTAAGGTCAATTGCCAATTTTCGCACCATACAAACATCTTTTCTAAATCTTATTACATTTGTTTTGATCTCCTGATAACTTTATTAGTCGATAAACGACAGCGTCATCTGCAAACAACATAAGACGGCTGCTCAGATTGTCTCCCATATCGTTTATATAGACAAGGAACGCCAGAAAGCACTTCTGTTTTTCTCGATGGCTTTCCGTCAGTTACTACGAACTCTGACGTCTCTGGCAGGAAATCATGAATACAGTCACATAACAGAAACGATATGCCATAAGCACGCAATTTCACCACAAGCAGCTTGTGTGGTGGAGTGTCAAAAACCTTGCGGAAATCGGGAAATAAGGAACCAGTCTAAAATCGGGAAATAAGGAATCAGTCTAAAATCCCTTGTCAATAGCACTAAACACTTCATGTGAGTAAAGAGTTAGTTGCATTGTACAAGAACTATGTTTTTTTTAAATAGATGTTGAGTATGTGTCAATAGACCGTTTTCTTCGAGGTAATTCATAATTTTCGAACACACCGTATGTTTCTAAATACTGCTGCATATCGACGATAATGATATGGGCCTGTAATTTAGCGGATTACTCTAACTACCTTTCTTGAACATTGGTGTGACCTGTGCAAATTTCCAGTCTTTGGGTACGGATCTTTCGTCGAATGGCTCTGAGCACTATGGGACTCAACTGCTGAGGTCATTAGTCCCCTAGAACTTAGAACTAGTTAAACCTAACTAACCTAAGGACATCACAAATATCCATGCCCGAGGCAGGATTCGAACCTGCGACCGTAGCGGTCTTGCGGTTCCAGACTGCAGCGCCTTTAACCGCACGGCCACTTCGGCCGGCTCTTTCGTCGAGCGAACAGTTCTACATGGTTGGTAAATATAATGCTATCGCATCAGGATACTCTGAAAGGAACCTAACTGGTGTACAGTCGGTACTAGAAATCTTGTTTTCATTAAGTGATTTACGTTGCTTCACTACTCCGAGGATATTTACTTCTACGTTCTTATGTTGGCAACTGTTCTTGATTAAAATTCTGGAATATTTAATTCATCTTCTTTCTTGAAGGCATTTAGGAAGGCTGTGTTTAGTAACTTTGCTATGCCAGCACTGTCTTCAATAGTATCTCCATTGCTATTGCGCAGAGAAGGCACTGATTGTGTCTTGCCACTAGCATACTTCACATACGACCAAAATGTCTTTGGATTTTCTGCCAGAGTTCGAGACAAAGTTTCGTTGTTCGCATTGAAGTTCTGTAAGAGATCACCCGTCTTCCAGATTTTGCGGATGTTTAAATTTGACATGTTTTTTACGTTGTTTCTGTAACAGTGTTCTGACCCGTTTTGTGTACCAAGAATGATCAGCTCCCTCATCTGTTAATTTATTTGGTATGAGTCTCTCAAAAGCTGCTGATACTATTTCTCTGAATGCAAGCCACGTCTGGTCTACACTTATAATGTTAATCTGGAAGGCGAGGAGATTGTCTTTCAGGAAGTCATCAAATGAATTTTTATCGTTTTTTTTGAATAGGTATATTTTTCGTTTATTTTTGGGGGATTTGGGGGTTACAATATTCAATATCACTGCGACAACCTTCTGTTCACTAATGCCTGTATCCGTTTTGATTCTCGTTATTAACTCAGGCTTATTTGTTTCTAAAAGGTCAAGTGTGTTTTCACAAACGTTTAGTATTTGCGTGGACTCATGAACTAACTGCTCGAAATAATTATTAGAGAATGCGTTTAGCACAATTTCGGGTGATGTTTAACACGTACCTTTGCAGTTAAACATGTATTTTCAACAACGTATCTAGGGTAAATTACAATCGCCATCAACTATAATGTATGAGTCTGGTATGTGTTTGAAATCAAAGTTTTCTTTGAACCCTTCTGCAATTGTATCATCTGGATTGGAAGGTTGGTAAAAGTATCCAGTTATTATTTTATTCCGGTTGCCAACAATGACCTCTACCCATACTAACTCACAGGGAGTATCTACTTAAAGTTCGTGACCAGATAAACTACTTCTAACAGCAAAAACTATGCTACTGCTAACCGTGTTAAGCCTCTCCTTTCGGAACATCGAAAGATTCTCCGCAAAAATTTCAGCTGAGCTTATCTCCGATTTTAGCCAGCTTTCAGTTCCTATAACGATTTGTGCATCAGTGCTTTCTATTAGTGCTTTGAGATCAAGTGCTTCCCCAACACAGCTGCAACAATTTACAACTGTTAAACCCATGGTTCCTGTATATACATTCTTCCCGTGTTCGGCCTGCACCTTTTGTAACTGAAGCCCTTTTTGTGTTTTCCCAAGACACTCTAACCTAATAGCCACCCAATCCACACCACACAGCCCCTGCTACCTGTATACCCCCTCCTGCGTATAGTGGACTCCTCACCCATCCAGGGGAACCTGAAACCCAACCACCCTTTTACATACTACACCGTTGCAGAACCGCCTGAGCCTGTGATTCAGACCCTCCACTGGTCTCTGTACCAGAGGTCCGCAATCAGTCCTGTCGACTATGCTGCAAATGGTCACCCCTGCTTTCATCACGCAAGCAAGACTGGCAGCCTTTACCAATTCTGTGAGCCACTCGAAACCAGAAAGGATCTCATCTGATCCAAAGTGACACACACATTGGTACCAATATGATTCACCACTTGCAGTTGGCTGTGGCCTGTGCTCTTCATGGCATCTGGGAGGATCCATTCCGGGTCTGGAATGACTTCACCCAGTGTGCACACAGAGTGCACATTGGCTTTCTTCCTCTTCTTGGCAGTCTTTCAGTAAGTCGCCCTATAACGCACCAAACTTTGGGGCTCCCAACTATCAATAATCACACCCTCTGTGATTGTCCAGATCTTGCAGACTGAGAGCTTTCCTCTGCAACAGGACAAACGGTGACATCTGGCTCAGCGATAGTGTCAGCCACAAACAGCGTGCTGTTTAATAGCAGTATTGTGACTTTTACACATATTTTTTTTGCCAGTGGTGGATTGCCAAAGCAGTCTTCTCGTCAGGCCGTTTTTTTGCTCGCTCCATTGAGTGGGGGCGTCCCGGGGTTTACGAGTGGTGAAAGTACGGTGTTTGCTTGTCGGTTCCGGCACTGGTCGCTGTCCTTTCCCTTCTCTCGATGCTTCTGCCTTGTAGGAATCGTGTCTTACTAATTACGTCCTTTTCTTTCTTGATACTTCTCACATTGCAACTTGTGGGTCGTTGCATCTGGTCCTTGCTGGAGTTTTTACAATGGTTCTTACAAAAAGTTTTACTTATAATCATCTAACATATGTCTAGTACCTCATTGTTTTATGCCTTCTTAAAAAGCTTTACAAATTTTGGCACCCTTTCCATGTTACACTTCTAAGATATTTTGAGTCTTAACTTCTACAAGAATCCTCAAATTCGTTTTTTATTTTTGTGTAGTATCGTGATGTATAGCATTTTAGTATTTCATGCTGTTAGACTACCTACGTTTTATCCCTTCACCTTAATCTATGGTACTACTGGTGTTACTTTGTTTTTGTTTCTATTGAAACTACTTTATTTTTCCCTCCTTCCTCTCTCTTCATTCTTCTTTCTCCTGACGATCTTATCTGCAACATAATCTTGAAATATTGTGCTGATTATTTACCAGTAATAAAATTAATCTTCAAACTTTTTGATATGGCTCACATGGTGAAGTCCTAAGGATTTGCCTGTTTTACTTCAAACTTGTACTGAAAGGGTTTAATACTGCCAGTTGTAGGTAAAAATACCTCTGCTTTATCTCGTAAAATACCCTCTAATTCTCTTTTACTGTGCTCCAAAATAACTTGAACTTCTTGCAATTTTTCGTTGATTTCTTTATGGACTTCTAACATGAGTTGAGACGATTCCCCCTTTTGTGCATACCATTCTAATTCTTCATCCTCTATATCTCGCATCATTCTTAATTGTTTGTGTATAATTGGTATTTCGTCTGATTTTAGCTTTTGCTCAAAGAGAAGTGTGACATTCCCGAATGTTACGCTACCTTTCCCCACATCTATTATCGCTCGTCTCTCATTTAAAAAATCTGCACCTATAATCAAATCTATAGTTAGTTTAGGTATAATCACAAAGTTGGCTTCAATCTTTTGACCTTGACACGAAAGAGTTAACCTTGTTTGTCTGGTAACTTCCGCAGCATTGTTTCTAATAGGACCTCTTACTTTAATCTTACGTGTTTTCAGAACTGGCAATTCCTCATTGGCATTACACTTCATGAATAAATTTTCTGAGATCGCAGTCAGTTCACTTCCACTATCAATTATAATATTGACTGGGATATGCTTTACCATGGCTTTCACAATTGGTAGAATTTGAAAGGGATCGTTCTGTTCTTATTCTTCTTGCATCAACGAATCCTCCACTGAATCATACATGAGTCTTTTCAGGAATTTCCCTTGTGAATTCGAACTTTCTGTAGGATAAGCTTCGACTGCAACTTCTCTCTCTTTTATTTCCTCTTCTCTATTTCTTCCTTGATTTACGCTTTCTTCAACATCCTCTACTTTTTCCTCATCCTTGTCTATCTTCTCCTTCTTCGTCGCTACTTCCACATAATCGCATCTAAATGCTCTAATTATCGCTTCATAACTTCCTTCATTATATACGTTGGGTTGTGTGCCCACTAGTAACTTCTTTTCAACTTCTGTCGACTGTGCACGATCCTCTGGTTTCCATCTCAAATAGCTCTGCAACACTTATTACTTCGTCCTTTCCTCCAACATTCGTTGTGCATGCCTCTGGTAATTCATCTTCCTCGTCAGTATTCTCCCAATTAATTTCGTCCCAACAGGATATTGTTATTTTCGTGCGTTTTCATCTGGTCCCTGCGATTTTGTTTCATCCTTCTTCTCTTCTCGTGATAAGGTATTTACTTCTCTGTTCAAGGTGCTGCAATTGTCCTGGGTCGGTGCGTCATTCTCTTTGGCATGGGCGCTTAGCTGTCAATTCGAACGTTTTTCGGGGTTTGGTGGTCTTACCTCCACCTCTTCTATCTGTATTCTCTTTTCTTGCTCCGCTTGTTGATATTGGTTTCTTTGTTGATAATTTGTCGGTCTATTGGTTCTCCAGTACCCGGTCCGGTTGTCGTTATTCCCTCTGTAATAGTTGTTGCCGTTCCTGGGTGAATTATAGTTATTGCCATATTCTCTTCTAAATCCATAACCGGTTCTTTGTTGAAATCTATTGTCGTTTCTTGGTGCGAAGTTATCACGTGGTTCGTAATTATTGTTTCTTCGTACTGTGTCTTGTGGATTCCACTGCTTTTTGCTTTCGTTTTCACATGCGCTTCGTCTTTTTCTTGCGTCATCTTCCGAAAATATGAACTCTAGTTCCCTTAGAATACCTTTCAATGCTTCGACGTCATTGCCTCCGCGCCCTACTAATGATTGCTGCTATTTCAATAGTAACTTCATCGCGCATAATTTAATCAACTTTCCGTCACTGTATGGTATATCTAAGCATTGATTTTTCTTTGCCATTAATTCGAAAAATTTCACGGGACTCTTCTCTCCTGAATTTTCAAAATATGGGTTCTGTAATAATTCGTACTTCACTGTGTTCTGTGCTTCGCCGGACCAATATCGTGAGAGAAACTTCTCTCTGAAATCTTCGTACGATCGGCAACATTCTGCATGGTTTCTGCGACTGTTCCTGACATGTGTGCACATATAAAGTCTAATTTGTGTGCTAGCGGCCAGTGTTCTGGTAATCCTACTCGGAATTGATCAATAAAAGTTTCGAGCGGTCTAAGGCGCTGCAGTCATGGGCTGTGCGGCTGGTGCTGGAGGAGGTTCGAGTCCTCCCTCGGGCATGGGTGTGTGTGTTTGTCCTTAGGATAATTTAGGTTAAGTAGTGTGCAAGCTTAGGGACTGATGACCTTAGCAGTTAAGTCCCATAAGATTTCACACACATTTTCAATAAAAGTTCGTGGATGTAATGAGTTTCCTTCTCAAAAGTGTTGAAATTTTCTGACTGTGAGGAAATGATCGTTGTCGTACTTCGTCATAGTTCCATATGAAATTCGCGATTCTTCGCCACTTTTGTTTCTGATCATTTCTCCCGTCGTTCTTTCCGGTTGTGGTAGATCCATTGGATATTGTCCACTGTAACTTTCGCCTACCCTTGCATGGTATCGTTGGAGTGGTACGCCATAATTTTCTTCCATCGGTTGTGGACGTGTAGCTGAATGCATTGCACTGTACCCTTCGCGACCTGGCTTTCCATTGTCAGGTATTGGTTCGATATCTTGTCTGGCTAACCTTGCTGCTTCATTGCACGATCCAAACTGTCTTGAAACATACATTTGTGGTTCCGTATGTGTTTGTGATGCCGTTTGTTCATCAAGAATTTCGAAACGTGTTTGTTGCTGTGCAGGCTGTCTGATTTCACGTATGTTACTTTCCGCCTGTGATTGGAATCGAAACTGCATAATATCTTCGTTAATTGCTTGTTTTTCCGGTGCTGTTACACATACGGATGTGGTTGCATACTCAGTGTTTGTTCGATCTTGTTCACTACGCTCTTCAATGGTTTGCAACAACTCTGCTCGCAATTTCCGAAATTGTTGCTTCGTTTGCTCCTCTATTTTGACTATGCGATTATCATATTTTTTCAGTGCTGCTTTTGTGATACGTTTGCGTAAAACACTGTTTTCAACAATTTCATGCGCTGTGCCTGCTGCTTGTCTAGTAATTTCGTTTATCTGTTTCTCTACTTTCTTGACTTCTCCCTGGGTGTTGTTTCGTAATGTTTTGATCTCGTCCTGAGTGTCATTACGCAATGTTTGTACGTCCGCTTGTACCTTGTCAATGTCTGTTCTCAATTGATTGTGACCTGTTATTAAGTTTCCTATCACTTCTAGAGATTCTTTTGCCTCGTCTTCAAGATGACTTAGGTGTAACTGAATTTTTTTCTTTTGTTCTTTAATCGCACGCATTTGTCTCGTGGCTTCTGCATTCTGCATTTGAATTAGGTTCGCTATGTCTTCATTTTGCCTTGTCATGGTTTCCGTAATTTGTTGTAATAATTCTGCCAGATTGGTGGGTCCTATTGCGTTTTCTTCCGACGTCCTACGATCTGTGTTTTCGCCCAAGTGTTGGTTCGCAACCGACTGCATTGAACTGTGCTGTAACACGTTTCTGCTCGCCTTCCTTGTACTCTGTGGTGAGGGAGCTCTGATTACTTGTACTATGGGTTCTACGTATTCAAGACGCAAGTTGGAATCCTCATCGACTGTCTCTCTACTTCCCTGCTCCTCTGTCGTATGCTGACTTACGTTTTCTGTGCCCTGACGTACATTATCCTCGTTATGGTGCGTTATATGTCCTATTTCTCGCGATACTGCATCGTCTGTTGTACTGTCCTCTATTCTCTGTCCATTTTCATGCTGGGTCTCTACCTTAATTCGGTCAAGGTCTCGATCTGTCATTGCTAATCTTTCCGAATCCCTTATTTTCTGTTTTAAAAGCAATTCACGCACCCTACTTCGCGTCAACATGCGCTCATACGATCTCACGCGTTTCGTAAACTTCTTGCACACGCGACTTGACACTTATTATACCCAAGACTGACAATCCATTCACTTACTTGTTGGGTCAGAACCAACTTGTCAACGATGTATCCGCCACCTGTGCGCTTGCATTGAGGAGAAAACTTAATTCTAACAATTTTTAAAATTCATAACTTAATTATGCCATTGTCTCTGCTAGAGTGTCTCACTTTCTATTGAATACTTCATTACTATCTATCGCTGCAGCTACTGTTTTCAACTATTTATGCCTTTAAAAAAACATTTTTTTATTACGAAAATTTTTAACAGGGTATTTTTTTGACCTAGTTAGGCATGTGGTCGACCTTCAATCATGGTATTTTACCATCCTGGCAGGGTCGCCATTCTCTAACATTCTGCGTGGTGTCTGTTGTTCTAAGTCGTGTCTCCCTACCACTTTCGCGCAACGACGCTCTGAGCGTGTTTTTTAGGGAATTGACTAGTTTGAACCTGGGACCTGTTGCTGGTAAGGAGACGTTAGACCACACATGACATGTAGAGTTCAGTGAGACTAGCGATGATATAACCAAATACTTAATGATTTCAGCGTCAGCTCCACTGCACTCCCCGTAAAAGAATCCTAATACTAACTAAATTTAGTGGAAGGGGTTCAAGGCTTTCCTACTTTTAGTTAGCTGGTAAAATAACGTCGAAAAAGCAGTTAAGTTTACCATTGGAAATTTTATTCTACTCACAAAACATTGTTTATAAATTGCACTATTGATAAAAGGAAATGTTTTAATACAGGATGATGAAAACCAACTGCGTTCAACAAAAATGTGAACGAATATTCCCTGAATGGGTTTCCAAGTTCTACAATGGATCGAAGGATGACCTATGCCATATCACTTCTATAATCTAGATTTAAGTTAAGTTTCATAAAAGAGAAAACTATCAAAATGTTCTAGAGTGACCCTCAATTATCTTTAATTACTTATCTAACTTGTTGTAAGTTACAGTGGCTGATGTGGCTTCTCAATAATTATATAACAGAAAAATCATCGCGATTCAGATTTTTACTTCACGTAGCAAATGTGAATACCATGAGCTTTAATTGACGATCGACACTAGTATTACGCAAACCGGGGATGTAACAGATGAGACTTCTGCAGTTCTGAGTGAAGCCTTATGCGCTCAAAAATGCGGCAACACGTGCGTTCTTTACCTTGTCGGTGTTTGTCAGGGGGCGTCGGTCGGCACAGCTCCATCCAGCTCGCCGTCTCGGAAGCAACTCTCTCCTACCTTCTCCTTACTACAATTTACCGAAGTTGGTTTAAAAAAACTATCTGGCTGTGTTTTCATCTGACCAATCAGGGTCTCAATGTTAACCTTAAGCTCCGCGTACAAAAATTCTGTCTAGCCAATGAGAAACGTTATACTTTTCGTGGTGGGGCAATGTTTTTAACGTTTGCGACGTATCAGAGATGCGAAAAAGTCTCACGCTAAAACTTGCAGCTGGTGTGGCCCTTTTAGTGTTATCGTAAGATCTATACTGTTCTTATGGAGGGCTCTATCTTTTAACATGGGCTGGGGTTGGTCCTGTCGATTACTTTCCATGGTGAGGCAATTTTTTTAACATTTGCAACGTAACAGAGACGCGAAAAAGTCTCACGCTAAAACTTGCGGCTGGTGTGGCCCTTTTTGTGTTATCGTAAGATCTATACTGTACTTCTGGAGGGCTCTAGCTTTTAACATGGGTTGGGGGGGGGTGGGGTGATCCTAGTGGTTAGCTGGCGACGTGGGTGTCTGTCCCTTATCGTAGGGCCTTCTAGCTTAACACGGTTCCGCTCTCGGCTTCTGTTCTCGTTTCTCCCCTCGGAACTGCATCTGTCTCACGGTGGGAAGGTATGGCATGCATTTAGGCATTCTTGTGTTAGTCTGTGGTATTCCATTTGCTCACTCGTTACTCGTATTACTTTGGTTAATTTAATGTCACGATTTATTCGGAGCTATGTGACATACTACTGGATTTACTTATCATGTCAGGGTTTTCGTGGAAGGTGTTGGATTTGCCTGACACCTTACACAGCTTCTGGAACCTGTTTGTAAGAATAACTGGGGAGGCCTTACATGTAGCACTCTGTGACGTCTTTCGCCGCCTGCTACGCCTCAGGGCGACCTCCCATTCGACCATAGGTGAGGGTTCAACCTCCGTGTGAGCAGTAACTGGGCTGGCCACAGGTGAGGACTGATTGGAGGACTCGGACGTGGTGGACGTCCGTTGGATCCCCACGGCCTTCCCACAACAGTGGTGGCCATCCACTGCAGCCTCAAGCTGTGTAACTGAAGCCATCACAGACTGGAGCTGAGAGCGTAGTGTCACCAACTCGGCTCGCAACCGCACACAACAATCACAGTCCATATCAATACTAAAGACCGTGGGAAAGTAAACTACCCAGATAAACAGACTATCGGCATGTGTTGCGGAACTCTACTGTACTCACTGACGAAAACTCAGCAAATGTGTCTAATAAATTACAGTAATACGCAGAGATTCAAAAACCTAACTACCGAAGCACTCAGAGGAAACTAAATAATTCGCCCCTTACTAGGAACTTGTAATGTGTCACAAAATCGGTTTACTTTCCGACGCAAACGAAAACGCGAGAACTGTGGCTGATAGATGTTAAATTAACACGCAGAAACTCAAGAAACTAAACTATTAAAGCACGCAGATGATATTATGCAGGCCGTTGTGGCCAAGTCGTTCTAGGCGCTTCAGTCTGGAACCGCTACCTCTACGGTCGCTGGTTCCAACCTTGCCTTGGGCATGGATGTGTGTGATGTCCTTAGGTTAGTTAGGTTTAATTAGTTATAAGTTCTAGGGGACTGATGACCTCAAATGTTAAGTCCCACAGTGCTCAGAGCCATTTGAACCATTTTTTGGGTATGTTTACGCACTATTTTCCACTGTGTAGAAGAAATTTGCCATCCTGACTGATGCCCCAGTCAAGTACACGTTTTGACTCCAGCAGTTGAAAACTCAATCTAAAAAAGATGTCATAGGTAGTAAAAGAAAGAAATTGCTAAAAACCTATATGAATCTAATGAATCTGAAAGAGAAAGCAGTAACAAGGACTGATAAGTGAATGAAGTTGCTAAAAGCAAGAACAAGAAAAAATGTGGATAGTCCTACCTTTGATGAAGAGGATGAAAATGCATATTTACTACTTGAAACTATACAACTAAGGTCTCAAGAATGGATCCGGGAACTTGGATGTAAAAGGTGGGCTCTCAAGAAGTGTGCTACAGCGGACATTATTTTCTGCGTGCATAAACTGCATCTCTGACAACGATGAAGAGTAATGTGACGACATAATATTTTATCATGCTTTTCATATTTTTGTTTTTCCATTCATGTAGTTCGTTCGTGCATAGTTATGAGATAACTCTGACGTTTGTTTCCCGTGTGTTAAGTTATTTTCAGCTCGGAAAGATCGAACAAGCCGTGTCTTTTTCGCTGGGTCATGTGGGTGTGATAAACAAAGCTAACGTTAATTGTTCGAGGACGTTTTTGTGTAGTCTAGTTCAGTCATATTAAGTATACACATTTTCTAATGGTCGAATGACAGTCTGCACAGCGTCTACTGACAAAAAGGTCTTTAATTACATTCAAACTTCTAGATAACCATATTAAGCTAACAGGTGGAATTTCGCCAAAAAATTAGTTTACTGCCAGTAAAACAGTAACTGGAGTAAGCGAGTCTGTAATTTTGTCCAAAAATGGCTCTGAGCACTATGGGACTTAACATCAGAGCTCATCAGTCCCCTAGAACTTAGAACAACTTAAACCTAACTAACCTAAGGACATCACACACATCCATGTCAGAGGCAGGATTCGAACCTGCGACCGTAGCGGTCGCGCGATTCCAGACTGAAACGCCTAGAACCGCTCAGCCACAGCGGCTGGCTGTAATTTTGTCTACTGCCAATAAAACATATTTTGAAAACTTAAACAATGCGTTTTTTTACTTCTTACTGTGTTCTACGATATGCGTAAACATAGTGCTGAAAAAATTTTATGTTGATATTGTTTATGTGCCCTGGAGTCAGAAACTATAACTGAGCTATATATTAATTTCAGCTGTATTACTTCTTGTCAGGGGTCAAGAAGAATAGTATATATTCCATCGTTTTTCAGAAGTGTGTATGGGGCGTAATTAATAGTCCATAATAATTGATCTATCACCATGGTCTAATACACACAGTCACGACACACTCTGGTATGAAAGTTGTCACCGTTTGACAGCTGGAGAGACACTAGCGCCCCAAGAGGTGAGAAAGCAGACAGTCACATGTGTCGTAAGGATACTGTTTGTTTTTAATTATTTTCTACTTAATTAACAAAGTAGTTGTTACATTTTTGCGTGCCATGCATTAATACATTAATGTGACACATGAATTATCGCGATATACATTAAAAACAGCCGAGTCATACCATTGTTCATATATTTGTAAAAAGCAATGCTACAACGAAGGAAATCATGCTGACTGATGTCTCCCTGACGGCTAAAGAACATTTGATTGAAACATTTTGTAGTTTACATCTGGACAAACAGTTATTTACGGTTGTCAAGATAAATGGGTCACCCTGTATATATAGGATTTTCTCGATTGCAAGATCTGTGATGCAAGATGTTGACCAGACTATAGGCCTGATTGCAGGTGGAATGCAGTAGTTCAGTCCACTGCAGCCAAGGAGTGGGAGGGGTGATGGTGGGACTCTAGCATTTTGATCCACCACAGAACTACAGGTTGGATGGTGGTGGGTCCTTAGTCCTTCTATCTACTGCAGCCATTGTATCCACCACAGCATGGGGAGTGGGAGGGGTGATGGGTTCCTAGCCTTTTATCTACTGCAGCACTAGGACACTAGGAGTGGGAGGGCTGGTCGGTCCCCAGCCCTTCAGTCTACTGCAGCACAAGGAATTGGAAGAGTGGTGGGCCCTAGCACTTCTAAACCTCTACAGCACAGAGTGGGTGAGGGGAGGGTGGTGGGACCCTTGCACTCACTGAAACTCTGGGAATGGTAGTAGTATTAGATTCCTAGCCTAAATCTACCACAGCACTAGAGTGGGAGGTGTAGTGGTTCCATAGCCCTTCTGTCTACCGCAGCACTAGGAGTGAGAGGGTTAGTGGGATCCTAGTCCTATCTACCAAAGGACTGGGAATTCTAGAGATGTTAGATTCCTAGCCTTCTGTCTATTGCAGCAATTGGGTGGGAGCTCTCTACTGCAGCGCTAGGAATGGGTGGGGTTCCATATCCCTAGACGTCCTCTCTGCCACAGCACTTCAAGAGGAAGGGATGTCAGGTCCCTAGCCCTTATGTCTAGTGCAGCATTAGGAATAGGAGGGTTGGAAGATCTGTAACTTTCTATCTACTGTGGCACTGGGAGTGGGTGGGGATTTGGTTTCATAGCCCTATATCTTCTGCAGCACTAGGAGTGGGTCCCTATCCCTTCTGTCTATCACAGCCTTAGGAGTGGGAGGAAGGTGGGTTCCTAGCTGTCCTAACAATTGCAGCACTGGGAGTGGAAAGGATGGTGGAACCCTTGCCTTGTATTTACTGCAGAACGACAAGTGGGTGTGGTAGCAGGTCCTTAGCCTTCTGTCTCCTGCAGCACTAGGAGTGGGAGGGGTGGCAGTTCTGTAGCCCTTCTGTCCACGGCAGCACTAGGAGTGATAGGGGTGTTGGATCCCTAGGATTCTGTCTATTGCAGCACAGTGAGTAATAGGCTTGATGGGTCGCTAGCTGTTCTATCTGCCACAGCACTAGAAGTGGGAAGAGTATTGGGTCCATGGCCTTCTACCACAGCACTAGGAATGGGATGGGTGGCAGATCCCTAGCCCTTCTATTACAGCACTAAGAGTGGGAGAAGTGGTCGTGTCTATCCTTCTACCCTAATGCAGCACTAGGAGAGAGAGAGTACCTGGCCAATTTACTGCAGCACTAGGAGTGGGAGAAGAGATGGGTTCCTAGCGCTTCTATCCACTACAGCACTGTGGTATGAGGGGTGGTGGATCCTTAGCCTTGTATCTACTGCAGGACTAGGAGTGGTTGTTGGAATATCGTGATAGACAACGTCTTTAATGCATTCCAAAAGAAAAAAGTCCAGAGGATTTAAATCAGGAGACCTAGCAGGTTCAAAAATGGCTCTGAGCACTATGGGACTTAACATCTATGGTCATCAGTCCCCTAGAACTTAGAACTACTTAAACCTAACTAACCTAAGGACAGCACACAACACCCAGCCATCACGAGGCAGAGAAAATCCCTGACCCCGCCGGGAATCGAACCCGGGAACCCGGGCGTGGGAAGCGAGAACGCTACCGCACGACCACGAGATGCGGGCAGACCTAGCAGGCCAAGTAACTGTTCCTCCTCGACCAATCCATCTGGCAGGATACCTTCGCTTCAGAACACAACGTGCATGCTAGGCATTATGTGCTGGACATCCATCGTGTTGATACCACATAAGCATTCTGGTTTTTAGCGGCACTTCATCCAGAAGAGGAGGAAGAATTCGTCTGAGGAAGTTGACATACACTGTGCCGTTTAGACTACCACTAATGAAATAAGAGCCGATATTTGTAGTACCAAGCATCCCACATCAGACTTTAACTCTCCATTGACGCTAATGTTCTACCTGTCTAAGCCATCGTGGGTTGTCGCTGGACCAATACTGCGTATTTCTTGTATTTACCTGTCCTTTGTTTGAGAAGGAGCTTTCCTCGGTAAATAAAACATTGGAGAAGAAGTTCGAGTTGGCGATAATTTGCAGCTGTGCTCACTATTAGAACTGTATACGATTCCGGAAATCATTCCCATGCAAATTCTTCATGTAGCTGTCCATGTTAAGGATGGAAAAGGTGACGAGTAAGAATACGATGTACACTGGTTTTAGGAATGCCAGTCTCGTGCTCAAGCTGTCGTGTGCTCACATTTGGATTCATAGCAACGGAAGCGAGAACAGTAACTTCGGCTGCTTCGTCTGTGCGAGTGCTACGACGATTGCGTTGTCGTGGGTTGAAACTTTCCATTTCCTGAAGCGTCGCAACAAGACGAGAAAACATCCGTCGGGAAGGTAGGTTCTTGTCAGTATATCGCTCTCTGTACAGTTCCGCTGTCTGCGTAGCATTTCGCCTACCTTCAACAACAACAACAATAAAAGAAAAAAATGTTCAAATGTGTGTGAGATCTTATGGGACTTAACTGCTAAGGTCGTCAGTCCCTAAGCGTACACACTACTTAACCTAAATTATCCTAAGGACAAACACACACACCCATGCCCGAGGGAGGACTCGAACCTCCACCGGGACCAGCCGCACAGTCCACGACTGCAGCGCAACAATAAAAGATACGTTACGTCGATGCAGTTTGTAGGAAGGACAGGCTTTACTGTATGCCTATTCTACACAACAGTATTTAAAAAGACTAAACTACTGTACTAAAAGTACAGTATTGCAATTACTGCTCTGCTAACTTACGTTCGCCATAGATGAGTGGCATTTCTACCTTCTCTTCGTTGGTGTACATTCTACTCACACATTTCTTCAACTGACGACGGTTCACGGAATGACGCGTGTGCATTCTACTTATGTTTAAATTTCTCCTCCGTCAAAGTCAGCACGTGGATATGTTCCATTATCTCGATTACGTGCACTAAGCACTGGGAGCGTCAACGTCAATGTTGTGTTATGTAATTCATAACGTTGTGTTTCAGTGAATGCTACACACACTTTTGAATAAGTCTTTAGGTGAGGAAATGAATTACCAAATAAAAAGTACAAAATTCCATTTAAAAAACTCTTACCGCTGTTCATATCTTTGTAAAAAGCGAAGCTACAACGAGGGCAATCATGCTGATTGGTGTCTCCCTGACGGCTAAAGAACATTTGCTTGAAACATTTTGTATTATTTTGCATCTGGACAAACAGTTATTTAAGGTGGTCAAGGTAAATGGGACACCCTGTATACTGCTGGCTATACCAACGTATAGAACATTCAGACAAGTTGCAAGATACGTGAGCTTGAGGTTTACTGCATCCTTGGATACGAAAATGATTAGTACTGCAGCGAAAATGCACAAAACACGTATCAGTAACGCAATCTACATTATGTAGATGAGTAAACATTGCATACCGGGTTTCTCACTCAGATGATTCATTTGAGTATGGATTGGTTGTGAGGAGATTGCGTTATAGATTGTGCAAAAAGGAAGAGAGTATCAACAGCTTCTGGGTTGTGACCTAAGGAGTCCGCCGTATATGGTTCCTGCTCGCGACCGTCGGGGTCACACTTCTGAGATGCGAATTTGAATGAGTAGGTTCATTGGGTGACAACGCCATACGGGATTTCGATAGATCGGTGCCACTAGCGCACGAGAGGCACACACTACAACTCAGTGCCTTGATTTAGAAAACGGTATTGTATTGCTATAAGACAAGTACGCACCGTGACTGTGGGATGTTTGGAGCACTGTGAACTCCCAGCACAGCGACAAACTCTAGCGGTATTAACGCAGCAGCAGAGAGAGCCACGGCGACTTAGATACAACCAGTGACAACCCTGGATGATGGGCGAAGGAGTGGCACCAAGCAGTCATTTCAGACGAACTGCGATTCTGTGTACAGCTTCACTATGGACATGTCAATGTATGGAGGATCCAATGAGAAAGTACATTTCCAGACTGCATTTTTAACTGTGACTGAGTTCCGGCTCTGGTGTGATGGTGTGGTGTGCAATAAGGTATATAATACAATCACATGTGATTCGCATAGCCGATTAGTTATACAGAAGACGTTGCGTTTCTAATGTGTTTGAGATCTCTGTGACGTTTCAACAAGATAACAGAAGACCATATGTGGCTGTGCTGTCCTTTACTATCCTAATACAGAGGGTATTCGACTGTTACCATGGCCAGCACCTTCTCCAGATCTCACCTAATGGGAAAGTATAATTGGTAGCCATGAGACTGGCATGCCATCACTCCCTAGCCACTACAACGAATGATCTTCAGGAGAGTGGAGGGACTTACCTGCATTTGTCATTGAAGCTCAGTTCGTCTCAATGCCCATCTCGCTTAAAGCCACTGTTGCAGCCAGAGATGGAAGGTCTGTATGCTAAATTTCACACCCTCTACTCTCTCGAACCACGTATAGGATTGTAGCTGTTTCTTCCTTCTCAACTGTGTACAAGCATAATTAACATTTCAGTGTTTCCTACCCTTCCTGATGTTGAGATTTCAATAGCCAACAGTGTATTCGCAGACTGACCAAAGGAACACTAACATTTTAGTGCATCCTACTCTTCCTGGTGTTGACATTTCAATAGCCAATAGTGTAGTCGCAGATTGACCTAAGAAATCGATACTACCTTTATTTTTCATTCAACAAATCGCACCCCGGTAAGAACAATGACAACACAAACAATGCAGTACTTGAGAAAACTCGACTGACAGAATTAATTCTAAAAAACTTGTATTAAACTGATATAAGCTTCCTTTAAATTTCAAATCCATTGGCACAGTTTACACCTATTTTTCAACGACGAATTAACTGCTGTTTCTCGAATTGTGTTACTTTTCTTGCTGGGGTGTGGAATGTTAATCTGGCGAATCGTGACAGGAAGCATCACGGAGGACCTCGTTATGAAATCGACGAGCGGAATCGCGTGAGTGACGTATTGACGTGTGTACTTGCTAATTTGCTTAGCGCTCAGTCTGTTTTCGTGGAAGCGGGCACCGGATACGGCCAATGGGCTCTCGCCAGCAGCAGTGAATGTCCGCCCCCCCCCCCCCCCCCCCCCCCCCCCCCCGCCACGGGTGCCACAGCTGGCTTTCTGCCGACTGGCGCCTGCCTGAGTGGTACACGCCACCCGCTGTGCACTGCCAGGCGGTCGCCGCAGTAACCGCATCAAGGCTCGGGTTGGCAACACACAAGGGGGTGGCCGATCTGCCGGCATGCAACACGCTATCGTGCTTCGGTGCATAGCGAAGTCCGTCCAGCGCACGTTCTGCCACGGAAGATCGCCACTTTGAACGCGTTCTCCCCAACGTCAAATTCTGCATCGGGGAACGCCACGGATCAAATCTATCAGATAGATTCAGTGTTTTTTTGATGGATGCATATACCTAACGAGTCAGTTATTTCGTTCGCATTACACACAGTTGTAGTATATAAGTGTAACAAATTCAGTTTTTTAATCCCCCTCCTCCTTTTATCTACACTACTGGCAATTAAAATTGCTACACCACGAAGATGACGCTACAGACGCGAAATTTAACCGACAGGAAGAAGATGCTGTGATATGCAAATGATTAGCTTTTCAGAGCATTCACACAAGGTTGGCGCCAGTGGTGACACCTACAACGTACTGACATGAGGAAAGTTTCCAACCGATTTCTCATATACAAACAGCAGTTGACCGGCGTTGCCTGGTGAAACGTTGTTGTGATGCCTCGTGTAAGGAGAAGAAATGCATACCATCGCGTTTCCGACTTTGATAAAGGTCGGATTGTAGCCTGTCGCGATTTCGGTTTATCGTATCGCGACATTGCTACTCGCGTTGGGCGAGATCCAGTGACTGTTAGCAGAATATGGAACTCCGTGCTGGCTCCCAACGGCCTCGTATCACTAGCAGTCGAGATGACAGGCATCTTATCCCCATGGCTGTAACGGATCGTGCAGCCACGTCCCGAGTCAACAGATGGGGACGTTTGCAAGACAACAACCATCTGCACGAATAGTTCGACGACGTTTGCACCAACATGGACTATCAGCTCGGAGACGATGGCTGCGGTTATCCTTGACGCTGCATCACAGACAGGAGTGCCTGTGATGGTGTACTCAACGACGAACCTGGGTGCACGAATGACAAAACGTCATTTTTTCGGATGAATCCAGGTTCTGTTTACAGCAACATGATGGTCGCATCCGTGTTTGGCGACATCGCGGTGAACGCACATTGGAGGCGTGTATTCGTCATCGCTATACTGGCGTATCACCCGGCGTGATGGTATGGGGTGCCTTTGGTTACACGTCTCGGTCACCTCTTGTTCGCGTTGACGGCACTTTGAACAGTGGACGTTATAATTCAGATGGGTTACTACCCATGGCTCTACCCTTCATTCGAGCCCTGCGAAACCCTACATTTCAGCATGATAATGCACGACCGCATGTTGCAGGTCCTGTACGGGCCTTTCTGGATACAGAAAATGTTCGACTGCTGCCCTGGCCAGCACATTCTCCAGATCTCTCATCAATTGATGTCTGGTCAATGGTGGCCGAGCAACTGGCTCGTCACAATACGCCAGTCACTACTCTTGATGCACTGTGGTATCGTGTTGATGCTGCCTGGGCAAATGTACCTGTACACGCCATTCAAGCTCTGTTTGACTCAATACCCAGGCGTATCAAGGCCGTTATTACGGCCAGAGGTGGTTGTTCGGGGTACTGATTTCTCAGGACCTATGCACCCAAATTACGTGAAAATGAAATCACATGTCAGTTCTAGTATAATATATTTGTCCAATGAATACCCGTTTATCATCTGTATTTCTTCTTGGTGTAGCGATTTTAATGGCCAGTAGTGTATTTTTTAAATAATACCGTTCACTCAAGTTTATGGCAATAGGATGAATGAAAGTGGTTTACTACATCAGACGCGGAGGTGGCTGTTGAACTTAACTGTGCACTTAAATCGACGTGCACACTATACTTGCCGGCCAGTGTGGCCGAGCGGTTCTAGGCGCTTCGGTCCGGAACCGTGCTGCTGCTACGGTCCCAGGTTCGAATTCTGCCTCGAGCATGGATGTGTGTGATGTCCATACGTTAGTTAGGTTTAAGTAGTTCTAAGACTAGGAGACTGATGACCTCAGATGTTAAGTCCCACAGTGCTTAGAGCCATTTGAACTATTTGCACCAGTTTACTTACGGGAAGCTGTTTTTAACGATTGTTCTTCTATGTCGAAATTCAGACAATTTAAAAACATTTGTTTCACAAACAGGAAGTTACTGGGTCCTTATTAGTCACTCAGTGCAGCATCACAACTTAAGTGCATGTCTGCTTTTTTATCTGGTCTGTACTGAGAATATTTCACTTTACTTATTACGTAAACTGTGTAACAAGGGAACCACACTGCAGTCTGAATTTTTGCAGCATTTTTATATTTATTGAACTTGGATCGGTAAGTAAACAGTCTAATGAGTATAGAATATGGACTGAGAGTAAACCGGAATAAGACAAAAGTAATTAGAAGTAGCAGAAATGATAACAACGAGAAATTTAACATCAAAGTTAATAGTCACAAAGTGGACGATTTAAGGAATTCTGTTACCGCATGAAGCAAAATAACCCGCAACAGACGAAGTGGGGAGTACATAAAAAGCAAGATAGTAACGGCGAAATGAGCATTCCTGTCACAGAGAAGTCTGCTAGTGTCAAACATAGGCCTTAATCTGAGGAAGAAACTTCCGGGAATGTGCGCTTGTATAGTAGTGAGTCGTGGGCAGTGCGACCGGAACAGAAAAGATGATGATGTTTGGTTTGTTGGGCGCTCAACTGAGCGGTTATCAGCGACCGTGCAAATTCCCATCCTTTTGCTCAGTCCAGACTCGCCACTTTCATGAATGATGGAGAAATGATGAGGACAACATTAACACCCAGTCATCTCGAGGCAGGTGAAAATACCTGACCCCACCGGGAATCGACCCTGGGACCTCATGCTTGGGAAGCGAGAAGGCGACTGCAAGACCACGAGCTGCGGACGGAACAGAAAACAATCAAAGAAGTTGAGATGTGGCGGTACAGGAGAAAGTAAGGAATGATAGGTTCTCCACAAAATCGGCGAACAAAGGACCGTGTAGAAAACACTGACTAGAAGAAAGGACAGAAAGATAGGATATATATTTGTAGACACGCCGTTCTTGATGTCTGCCTTGAATTCAGCCGGTCGCGTCGACCAGATGATACAGTATTTCTGCAATTCTGAAAGACGGTTGCCCTTCCCTGAAGTGTTTCTCATTTACTGGTCACCTGGCGACAAGTTAATTTTTGATGGATGCTGTAGCAAATGTTTCACAAAGCACTTGCTCCTTCTAGCAAATGCGTTCCTTGTTCTCCCGTTCTTGTCAATTTTTGTCACCATGTCATTCCTTAAATGTCCGCTTAGACTTTTATTTCACTTTTTCTACGTTATCACATTCCAAATTGTTCCAATTTCTTCTTCTATGGTGAGGGTTGGTTCTCTGCTGAAGACACACATTTTCAGGAACTTCTACGTCGATTTCATTGTTTGGATCGATGTTTTTCTACAAGTCTTTATACAGTTGCATGTCCCACTCTACTTGACGTGAAAGACGACGCCGTACCACATCACAGATACAATTGTCCGAAAGTGAAATTAAGAGGTCTCCAATTTTTTATTACACTACAAATACATGGAAAATTCTGACAAGAAGGCGGGACAGGATGGCAGGACGTCTGATAAGAGATGAAAGAATAACCTCCATGGTGCTAGAGGGAAATGCACAGGGTAAAACCTGTAGGGGAAGGCTCCGAAGGGAATACATTCACCAAATAGCTGAAGGCGTAGGGTGTAAGTGCTACTCTGGGTAAAGATGTTGGCTCAGGAGAGGAATTCCTGACGGGCTGCATAAAATAATAATTCGCAAATATTCGTGAGAAATTCAATTTTATAGTTCTCAGAGCGACTATAAGACAGCGAAGGTTGGACAGTTTTCACTTGACAGCTTGCCAGTTCGGTATGTCAGCAAGTTTGGTCAGTGTACTGACCAACAAAGAAAAATACTAAGAGAAGTTGCCAACTATGGAATATGGGACATGTCAGGTGACGTCTGCCCAGAACTCCTCAACAAAAACGACGAAGAAAATATAGAGTCGGTATTGTTTGAGACTGGTGATCAATTGATCAATGGATCACTGGTTAGAATCTCTTTTCGGTCAGTTTTTTTCGTTATTTTTTTTTTCTTTCAGTTCTAATACCTAAGTAATTTTAACATAAAACGCATCAACTATTCGATTATTAAAGATACATAATCATAATTCTGTATGAAACTTGCTGTCGAAAGCAAGATCTCATGTCACTGGACACGACGTTTACGCTAGCAGAATTACTGCGGAACGTACCACAACAGTGTGAGGACAAAAGATACCACCCAGTACCACAAAGTCTGGAAGGGATACGACATCTTTTGCAAGGGATGTCAGTGGCTGCAGTAGAATTTCAGGGTTCTTTACCGAAGCAGTAGATGGCGTTTTGCTGCGTTGTGCGTGGAAATTTTCTAATACTTCTGGTCCTTCTGTAGTAAAGTTTCGAGATTACACATGAGAGATGTAAGAATTTTTAACATTGTGCAGCCCTGTCAGCAACTGTGATAGTTGAACATGTAACACGTCAGCCTCAGTTGCAAATAGAAACCATACTTTACCCAGGTTTCAGCCAAAATAATTTGGCCTTCTTCAGAAGCGAATGACATTAAGCCAAAGTTTGGCTGTAGAGAAACAGCAGGCGCCACTGCGCGGACGAGGTCGGTAGGCCAAGAGAGCTGCGCCGGAAACCCTCGCGACCTACCGACCTCAACCGCGCAGTGGCGTCTGCTGTTTCTCTACAGCCCAAGTAATGTAGATTATGACTAGTTATTACGGTGCTACAATTTTATACTTGACATGACCAAACTTTGGCATGCAGTAGTTTAGTGTCACTCGCTTCTGAAGAAGCTCAAATCTTTTTGGCTGAAACCTGGGTAAAGTTTGGTTTCTATTTGCAACTCAGGCTGACATGTTACATGTACATGAGAGATGGCTGGTATACTATGGGCAAATTCTCATAGAAGTAACATCGTTGAATCAATATCATCGGCGATGTTTCCTAAAAAAGGAGTGCTACTAACAAAAGACTTGTTCATTTTACATTACAGACTTTACACGAAAAAATGTCTCTAACATATGAAGAATTAATTATGTTCAATGAACACGACGAAGAAAATGTTTTCAGTGAACATACATCTGATCGTTAAGATTCACTGGAAGATAATGAGCCAGAGGAGAAAAAACAAAACCGTACAGGAAGATTCCACCGGATGATAAATGAAAAGTTATCAGTGAAGTTCGTGCTCTTCCAAGATGGCGCCTAAGATTTGTGGGAAAACAGGACCGCATTCTCATGGAACGTACGGAGAAGAGGCCGAAATGGAAAACACATGTTTATACCTACACTCCTGGAAATGGAAAAAAGAACACATTGACACCGGTGTGTCAGACCCACCACACTTGCTCCGGACACTGCGAGAGGGCTGTACAAGCAATGATCACACGCACGGCACAGCGGACACACCAGGAACCGCGGTGTTGGCCGTCGAATGGCGCTAGCTGCGCAGCATTTGTGCACCGCCGCCGTCAGTGTCAGCCAGTTTGCCGTGGCATACGGAGCTCCATCGCAGTCTTTAACACTGGTAGCATGCCGCGACAGCGTGGACGTGAACCGTATGTGCAGTTGACGGACTTTGAGCGAGGGCGTATAGTGGGCATGCGGGAGGCCGGGTGGACGTACCGCCGAATTGCTCAACACGTGGGGCGTGAGGTCTCCACAGTACATCGATGTTGTCGCCAGTGGTCGGCGGAAGGTGCACGTGCCCATCGACCTGGGACCGGACCGCAGCGACGCACGGATGCACGCCAAGACCGTAGGATCCTACGCAGTGCCGTAGGGGACCGCACCGCCACTTCCCAGCAAATTAGGGACACTGTTGCTCCTGGGGTATCGGCGAGGACCATTCGCAACCGTCTCCATGAAGCTGGGCTACGGTCCCGCACACCGTTAGGCCGTCTTCCGCTCACGCCCCAACATCGTGCAGCCCGCCTCCAGTGGTGTCGCGACAGGCGTGAATGGAGGGACGAATGGAGACGTGTCGTCTTCAGCGATGAGAGTCGCTTCTGCCTTGGTGCCAATGATGGTCGTATGCGTGTTTGGCGCCGTGCAGGTGAGCGCCACAATCAGGACTGCATACGACCGAGGCGCACAGGGCCAACACCCCGCATCATGGTGTGGGGAGCGATCTCCTACACTGGCCGTACACCACTGGTGATCGTCGAGGGGGCACTGAATAGTGCACGGTACATCCAAACCGTCATCGAACCCATCGTTCTACCATTCCTAGACCGGAAAGGGAACTTGCTGTTCCAACAGGACAATGCACGTCCGCATGTATCCCGTGCCACCCAACGTGCTCTAGAAGGTGTAAGTCAACTACCCTGGCCAGCAAGATCTCCGGATCTGTCCCCCATTGAGCATGTTTGGGACTGGATGAAGCGTCGTCTCACGCGGTCTGCACGTCCAGCACGAACGCTGGTCCAACTGAGGCGCCAGGTGGAAATGGCATGGCAAGCCGTTCCACAGGACTACATCCAGCATCTCTACGATCGTCTCCATGGGAGAATAGCAGCCTGCATTGCTGCGAAAGGTGGATATACACTGTACTAGTGCCGACATTGTGCATGCTCTGTTGCCTGTGTCTATGTGCCTGTGGTTCTGTCAGTGTGATCATGTGATGTATCTGACCCCAGGTATGTGTCAATAAAGTTTCCCCTTCCTGGGACAATGAATTCACGGTGTTCTTATTTCAATTTCCAGGAGTGTATTTTTCAACGACACATGTTAAGAGGGGTATACCTATTTTTGAGAAATACTAAATACTGCACCCTCCGAATTATACCAAGGAGAAGAATTGCTACCAGAATTTCACCAAAGAACTTCTAGTAGTCGTGGCTCCATGCGCCCTGGCTGTGTGAGGAAGTTAACAGCATTTGGGACCTACCTACATGTGCGTGGCCCGGGTGGCTGCAGCGCGACCGTCGTTCTTGGAGACACAAGGCAGAGCACGTCCTTACCAAAATTCCAAATTCTCCTAGTTTGGGAAAAGCTCCAAGTCATTCACCAAAGACAGTAATGATTCCAAGCGCTGTCCCATTTGTAGCCGTGCTTACCGAGACTACGACCAACGCTCCAATGGAATTTTAAGATTCTGACAGAATGTATTGTTTTATTTTTAGAAGGTGACAAGGACAAAAGCTAGACGTTTTTCTAGCCACATTCCAATGGAACCGTTGAGACGCTGTGTCTCAGTTCCCACAGCAGGCATCCAACAGCCAGTTTTTTCAAGTAAAGGAGACATTCCTTCCTGTAGTCCTTGTGCCTTGCCTTTCCATGACCGTTTGCTAGTTAGTGGAAGCACAACATTAACATGGCCAGCCCTAGCCGGGGAAATAATACGGGTGGACGGGCAGCTTTGGCTCTGAAGCCCGCTTTCAGATACACATTTACGGTGGTGCCGTAGGTCGGTTCTCTGCTCCCGTCCGCTGCCACTGTACACTGTGTAATTACAAACAAGAAGACAAACTTTTCATAAAAAATGAGAACTGGATATGTGTTAATTAGCAGGTAACTCATTTATTTTCTGTTCAAATGATGTAGATATTCATACCCATTGAGGAAAAGGAAAAATTATTGTATGTTGGCCGGAACGAGACTCAAACCAGTGATCCAGATTTAATAGTCTAGAACACTATCCATGGAGCTCATATTTGTCGAGAATTTTTATGTCGATCTCCTATGGGTAGCAGATATTACGAGTTCTGAACTTCATGTACATTAAATAAAAAAATTTACAAAAATTCGATTGCTATGTTGTCCCATTGTTTGACTGTTTCTGATATCCTACTGTTGTACATGGTCTCCTATGCAGAAATTATTTTACCATGCGGTACTAATGGCTGACATGAGTGTATGACTCCATGACGTAGAAACAGTTCAGAACTCATAATTCATTATTTGCTTCACAAAATTATTTACTCTGAACATTCAAATTCTATGAAGATTCAAATAACTCTAGTTATCACTTTCAGTCATTCTCTTCAAATATCTCCTCTTGTTCACGCTTCTGAGCTGCAGCCCGTCCATCACTCTTAACCAGTTGTTACCAGCTGACCCATTGCAACGTATCTAAAGCTTGTGCAGTCTACCTGAGACTCTCCACCTGTTGGAGCAAACCTGTAGCATCAGGAACTTTTTACTTCATCAGTGGTATCGCAGCAACCGTCGGAAATGAATGGTTCAAATGGCTCTGAGCACTATGGGACTTAACATCTATGGTCATCAGTCCCATAGAACTTAGAACTACTTAAACCTAATTAACCTAAGGACATCACACACATCCATGCCCGAGGCAGGATTCGAACCTGCGTCCGTAGCAGTCACGCGGCATCGGAAATGATTTCCAAGCATTGATCTTTACTGAATACAGGCTGAGTCCCCTAACATTACCGCTGGATATATTTCGTAAACCACATCAAATACTGACGAATCGTTTCCACAGACCGAACGTGACGAGAGGGGCTAGTGTAATTGGTTAATACAAACCATAAAAAAATGCACGGAAGTATGTTTTTTAACACATACCTACGTTTCTTTAAATGGAATCACATTAGTTTTGTTAGCACATCTGAACTTATCAACAAATACGTAATCAGTGCCGTTTGTTGCATTGTAAAATGTTAATTACATCCGGAGATATGGTAACCTAAAGTTGACGCTTGAGTACCACTCCTCCGCTGTTCGATCGTGTGTATCGGAGAGCACCGAATTACGTAGGGATCCAAAGGGAACGGTGATGGACCTTAGGTACAGAAGAGAATGGAACAGCACATTACGTCCACATGCTAACACCCTTTTATTGGTGTTTTTCACTGACGCACATGTACATTACCATTAGGGGTGAGGTACACGTACACACGTGGTTTCCGTTTTCAATTACGGAGTGGAATAGAGTGTGTCCCGACATGTTCAATGTGGTGGCCATCATTTGCTACACACAATTGCAATCTCTGGCGTAATGAATGTCGTACACGCCGCAGTACATCTGGTGTAATGTCGCCGCAGGCTGCCACACTACGTTGTTTCATATCTTCTGTGGTTGTAGGCACATCACGGTACACATTCTCCTTTAACGTACCCCACAGAAAGAAGTCCAGAGGTGTAAGATCAGGAGAACGGGCTGGCCAATTTATGCGTCCTCCACGTCCTATGGAACGCCCGTCGAACATCCTGTCAAGGGTCAGCCTAGTGTTAATTGCGGAATGTGCAGGTGCACCATTATGCTGATACCACATACGTCGACGCGTTTCCATTGGGACATTTTCGAGCAACGTTGGTAGATCATTCTGTAGAAACGCGATGTATGTTGCAGCTGTTTGGGCCCCTGCAATGAAGTGAGGACCAATGAGGTGGTCGCCAGTGATTCCACTCATTACATTTACAGTCCACGGTCGCTGTCGCTCTATCTGTCTGAGCCAGTGAGGATTGTCCACGGACCAGTAATGATTGTTCCGTAGATTCACTACCCCGTGGTTTGTGAAACCCGCTTCATCGGTAAACAGGTAGAAATGCAACGCATTCTCTGTTAGTGCCCATTGACAGAATTGCACTCGATCATTAAAGTCATCACCATGTAATTGCTGATGTAGCGACACATGAAACGGGTGAAAGCGGTGACGATGCAGTATGCGCATGACACTACTTTGACTCAGTCCACTGGCTCTCGCAATGTCCCGTGTAATCATGTGTGGGTTCATGGAAACAGCAGTTAACACACCAACTGCACCCGCTTCTCCTGTGACGGGCCTGTTACGGATTTGTTTGCGTGCTACGACCATACCTATTGCATACAGTTGGCGGTAGATGTTTTGCAATGTGCGACACGTTGGGTGCTCTCTGTCCGGGTACCGTTCTGCATACACCCTGCAGGCTTCAGCTGCATTTCGTCGACACTCGCCATAGATGAGTATCATCTCCGCCTTCTCAGAGTTCTAATACACCATGGTCACAGTTCCTACAACACTACACTATCACAGACGTCAGTTGGTCTGCGTGAGGAGACGAATGCAGAATAACAATAGCTGCAAGCGCTACATGCGGACACTGCGACAGCTAGACCAAACCACAACAGTGCACTATAGCCACACTCGTAAACACGGTCGTCATCGTAAACATGTCCCTGCAGATGCTGCTCGCCGACCGTTGAAAAATGGTTCAAATGGCTCTGAGCACTATGGGACTTAACAGCTGAGGTCATCAGTCCCCTAGAACTTAGAACTACTTAAACCTAAGTAACCTAAGGACATCACACACATCCATGCCCGAGGCAGGATTCGAACCTGCGACCGTAGCAGTCGCGCGGTTCCGGACTGCGCGCCTAGAACCTCGAGACCACCGTGACCCGAGTTTCTTACAACACGCAACTGAACGTCGGAGGTTTCAAGCGTCAACTTTAGGTTACAATATCTCCGGATGTAATTAACATTTTACAGTGCAACAAACGGCACTGATTACGTATTTGTTTATATGTTCAGATGTGCTAACAAAACTAACGTGGTTCCATTTAAAAAAACGTAGGTTTATGTTAAAAAACATACTTCCGTGCATTTTTGTATGGTTTGTATTAAACACACTAGCCACTCTCCTCACGTTCGGTCTGTGGAATCGGTTCGTCAGTATTTGATGTGGTTTACGATATATATCCAGCGGTAACGTTAGGTGACTCTCCCTGTATATCAAAACTGGTACCATTACATTGCTTTACAGTACGATGCACTTCTCAAACGTTTTCGAGGTATAGAGGTTCAAACTTTTATGAGTCTGTTGATTATCATACCAAAGGACCAGCCATCGGAAAGTAGCGTTGGTGCAAACGACTATGGTGGTAGTCTACAAGTGTGTTAGTACAACTTGCTAGGGCTATTCGGAAAGTGACGAACGATGAGTCGCGAAATAGAAACCACTGTGAAAATCCGACGAGGCTTTCCCCAGACGTTTTGGGCAGTGTCTCTAGTACGCCTGTCGATCGCATTAAGACGCTCTTTTCAGTTGTGAACGCAATGTGAGCGAGTAAAGGTGCCTTGAACAACAATGCCTCCCGCCAAGTAGAGGGTCCGCTGAGAGGCTTCGCCTTAATGAATGCAGCCCACTTAACCCAACTGCCTCGAACTTCCTTCTTCATGGCAATTCTCAGTCGCATTCCTCAGTGGTAGTGAAGACGCTCCTACAACCTTATCGATAGGAAGTGTTCGATCACCCACAACACAGTCCTAATTGGCTCATCCTGAGTATCATTTCTGTTCACATGAAACGCTGGATGCGAAGACAACACTTAGGCGCAGGCTAGACGCTATAGACAAGCGTAGAGAATTATCGGAAGGCACAGGCGGCTGCCTTCTGTGACGATGGTGCTGGAAATTTGGTATAAAGCTCCGACACATGTCTAAGTCGGAGCGGCGATTATGTAGAGAAGTACCTGGAAGGTGTAGCTAAATTTGCAAAGAAAACAGTTTTGATTTTCACTGTGGTTTCCATTTCGCGACCGATCGTTCCTTACTTTCCGAATAACCCTCGTATATGCCAAGCCAAGGTATGTACACGCCGCGGCAGTGAATTATGTCGCCACTAGAACTCGCCTCTGGGGGTGTGTTAAGGAAAACTGGATTATTGAGTGTGCGGAGCATTGGGGTGGGTAGTCAGCTGCCACCATAAGAGGACGGTCGTTCGACAGACACAACGTGATATCGATGGCTTGTAGGAGGCTAATCTCTTTGACCTTGGAACTACTGTACCGTTTGCATACCTTAAATGGTCTGTTTACATCATAAACCACCGAATAATTGTGAGCTCTGTTGGGTAATCAAAAGCTTTTGATAAGTAACGTTTAAGATTACTGCGCAGCTCGTCTGCCTGGAGTGTCCCTTTAGTTCCAGCCGGCAAGTGGGCAGTGGTGATCATTTTTATTTAATATCATTGTAGAGAATGTTGGTACTATTACTCCATTTTGGTTAGGCTGAGTCGACTTGATTATCGTTTTAGTGCTGCTGATGCGTGACTGGGAAAGGTATTCACTTCTGTATCTAGTCATATTTTAATCGTATTAATTTTTAATTCTATTAATGTTAAAACTGTGGCTAGAGGAAGTTTACATAACAAAGTACGAATTTTATTGATGACACTGGTCTTCCAATTTCAGTTGAAGTTAATCTTAGTTAAACCTAAATTCTGGTATCAGAGAGCGTCCAAACCAATATAGAGCTGTTTCATTTTATTAAGGTTAAATGTGCTGTGACATTGCTGTCACATTACGCTAAGTAATGTTATTTTATTTCGTGTCATTATTTGGCGGTTATTTTGTTCAGAGTACTGGGCATTTGGTTTTGGAAGGAAATTTTTTGAATACTTTGCGCTGGGAAGGTATATAGACTGGTACACTCAAATGTTTAGGACGGGTGGTAGGGACAGAGCATCGAGTGACATTATACTGAGTGCACTATCCTAAAATTACCTCGAACAATTAAACAGAGAACCGACTCGTGCAGATAACATCTTGGACCTCTTGATAACAAACAGACCCGAACTTTTCGACTCTGTAAGCGCAGAACAGGGAATCAGTGATCATAGGGCCGTTGCAACATCCCTCATATGGAAGTAAATAGAATTATAAAAAAGAGAGGAAGGTTTATCTGTTTAGCAAGAGTAACAGGAGGCAGATTTCAGACCACCTAACAGATCAAAACGAAAATTTCTGTTCCGACACTGACAATGTTGAGTGTTTATGGAAAAAGTTCAAGGTAATCGTAAAATACGTTTTAGATAGGTACTTGCCGAGTAAAACTATGAGGGACGGGAAAAACCCACCCTGGTTCAACAACAAAGTTAGGAAACTACTGCGAAAGCAAAGAGAGCTTCACTCCAAGTTTAAACGCAGCCAAATCCTCTCAGACAAACAGAAGCTAAACGATGTGAATGTTAGCGTAAGGAGGGCTATGCGTGAAGCGTTCAGTGAATTCGAAAGTAAAATTCTATGTAACGACTTGACAGAAAATCATAGGAAGTTGTGGTCTTAGTTAAATCAGTAAGTGGATCGAAACAGCATATCCAGACACTCTGGGATGATGATGGCATTGAAACAGAGGATGACACGCGTAAAGCTGAAATACTAAACACCATTTTCCAAAGCTGTTGCACAGAGGAAAACCGCACTGCATGTTCCTTCTCTAAATCACCGCACGAACGAAAAAATGGCTGACAACGAAATAAGTGACCAAGGAATAGAAAAGCAACGGAAATCACTCAACAGAGGAAAGTCCACAGGACCTGACGGGATACCAATTCGATTCTACGCAGAGTACGCGGAAGAACTTGCCCCCTTTCTAATCAGCCGTGTACCGTAAGTCTCTAGAGGAACGGAAGGTTCCAAATGATTGGAAAAGAGCACAGGTAGTCCCAGTTTTCAAGAACGGTCGTCGAGCAGATGCGCAAAACTATAGGCCTATATTTCTGACATCGATCTGTTGTAGAATTTTAGAACATGTTATTTGCTCGCGTATCATGTCATGTCTGGAAACACAAAATCTACTCTGTAGGAATCAACATGGATTCCGGAAACAGCGATCGTGTGAAACACAACTCGCTTTATTTGTTTATGAGACCCAGAAAATATTTGATACAGGCTCCCAGGTAGATACCATTTTCCTTGACTTCGGGAATGCGTTCGATACAGTTCCGCACTGTCGCCTGATAAATAAAGTAAGAGCCTACGGAACATCAGACTAGCTGTGTGGCTGGATTGAAGAGTTTTTAGCAAACAGAACACAGCATTTTCCCAATGGAGAGACGTCTAGAGACGTTAAAGTAACCTCTGGCGTGCCACAGGGGAGTGTTATGGGACCATTGCTTTTCACAATGTATATAAATGACCTAGTAGATAGTGTCGGAAGTTCCATGCGGCTTTTCGCGGATGATGCTGTAGTATACAGAGAAGTTGCAGCATTAGAAAATTGAAGAGAAATGCAGGAAGATCTGCAGCGGATAGGCACTTGGTGCAGGGAGTGGCAACTGCCCCTTAACATGGACAAATGTAATGTAATGCGAATACATAGAAAGAAGGATCCTTTATTGTATGATTATATGATAGCGGATCAAACACTGGTAGCAGTTACTTCTGTAAAATATCTGGGAGTATGCGTACGGAACGATTTGAAGTGGAATGATCATATAAAATTAATGATTGGTAAGGCGGGTGCCAGGTTGAGATTCATTGGAAGAGTCCTTAGAAAATGTAGTCCATCAGTAAAGGAAGTTGCTTACAAAACACTCGTTCGACCTATACTTGAGTATTGCTCATCAGTGTGGGATCCGTACCAGGTCAGGTTGACGGAGGAGATAGAGAGGATCCAAAGAAGAGCGACGCGTTTCGTCACAGGGTTATTTGGTAAGCGCGATAGCGTTACGGAGATGTTTAGCAAACTCAAGCGGCAGACTCTGCAAGAGAGGCGCTCTGCATCGCGGTGTAATTCGCTTTCCCGGTTTCGAGAGGGTGTGTTTCTGCATGAGGTATCGAATATATTGATTCCCCCTACCGAGGAGATCACGAATGTAAAATTAGAGAGATTCGAGCGCTCACGGAGGCTTTCCGGCAGTCGTCGTTGCCGCGAACCATACGCGACTGGAACAGGAAAGGGAGGTAATGACAGTGGCACGTAAAGTGTCCTCCGCCACACACCGTTGGGTAGCTTGCGGAGTATAAATGTAGACGTAGATGTAGATGCAAGCTCCCGCTGTGCTGTTGTGACGCTGTTGTCGGCAGTGAATCTGATCTCTTAGTGCGTCTCAGGAGAGTCGAATCTCCACAAGAACACAGGCAATTTTCACGGAAGTGGTGCTACGGCCTGCTTCAGCCATCTGCGAGCAGAGCTGGCGCCTAACAGAGGGTAGGAGGCGCCGTGCCACCACCACCCTCCGAAGAGAATAATTGAGTTAGACATTTCTGCTTTTTCTGCGCGAATATCAAAGGTCGAGATGCAGCAGTACCGCCCGGCCAGCGTAAGAAAAACGGGTTCTTCCTCAAAAAGTTTTGGCCCAATTGAGTCACTACACCATCACGTAAAAATATCGGCGAAACAAAGAGAAACTACTGCAGGACGGTACCAGCCTCGTGTATGTTAATGTGTGGTTTGTACACCGAGTGTGGGAAGTTTCTGCTGAGTTCCCCTGTTTTTTTTTTCTTTTTTCATGAAGTAAAGGATATTCTCGTCCACCACAGTTGCTATAGCAATGGGTCATCCCTGCTATATAATATTTTCGAAAGTTAGGCAGTTGAGGGCCGTGAACTAACATGTAATCCCTTGAGTGTGAGGTCGCAAGTTTAGTCTTTAGCAAGTCACATTTGAAAGTGTTGTATTAAACGTTTTAACAAGAAATACAGTAGCGCATCAGGAGTGTAAAATAAAAAGAATGTCCTCGAGATGCAAAGATCGACCCTATATGGGATGTATATATTACACTTCACAAAATGGACATCGTCACCATTCAAGAAACGTTCAAAACAAACCATTAACTTGCACCATTAACACCGAATGAATAATGGCGAGACACAGTGGTCACAACGGTTTGCACCATCAAGTTTGAAGGTGAACTCATTGGGAATTACAAACCATGCAGGACATTCATTTAGATATCCACTCTTAATTAATGCATGTATAATCATAATGGCGTAACGGGGTGATGAGAAGTAATGGAGTGTGATGGCATGCAATCGAACGCTAAACAGTCTGTCTTGGAGCTTATCGTGAAACTGGCTATCTTTTAAGGCGTAGCTGCAGACAGGGTAATAATATGTTTTATATGCACGGAAAAAGCAAAATTTCAGAGGCTGAATTTGTGGTTTCTGGTGGTATGAATTACTGCGTCACACACTTCTTTTCAGCAGGGATAGTTGGCTCTAAAGGAGCATATTTTTTATACGCAGGCCACGAATCAAGCAAATGCAAATTATTTTGACCAATTATTGGCCAAAATCAGTGCCCATCTTATCATAATTGTAGTATTCTTACGAGTTATTATTCTTTTTGAAAGAGCGATGAAGAGGTGAATTAACATTAATTTCACACGAGCGATATGTTTCATTTTCTGTCACTATTTAACGGTTATTTTATTGAGAGTTCTGGCCATGTGGGTTGGGAGAAAGGCTTTGTGTTTCTCACGCTGGGAAATTGCACTCTCGATGTGGTCTCGGGATCCTGTTGTCAGCAGAAGGCGGTCAAAGAATCTTATGTGGAGGGACGAACCTCCCCAGGTAGACAGGCAGTTTTCATGGAAATGAGTCTGCGGGCTGCTTCAAGCTTTTGTGAGCAGAGCCAGCACCTGACATAACCTGAGGCCAGGGGTGCCATGCCACCACTGCCGTCTACAGACTAACAGATTTTTTCATTTTTGCCGTTTCTGTACGAACGTTAGTGGGTCGAGAAGCTACAGTGCCCATCAGGCCAGCGTGAGAAAAACTGCTGCTTTTGCTCTAAAATTTTGGTCATCCAGTCGAATTGAGTTGTTCTGTCACCATGCTTGGCGCTAAGAAGCCGACCAACCGAAGAAACACTGATACACCCTGATCCAACCTCGTATTCGTTACTTTGCCTTTTGTGTGCCCAGAGTGAAATAAGCCATATTCTAGTTTGTCCCACTGACAACAGCAATGAGATAAAATGGGTTCAAATGGCTCTGAGCACTATGCGACTTAACTTCTGAGGTCATCAGTCACCTAGAACTTAGAACTAATTAAACCTAACTAACCTAAGGACATCACACACATCCATGCCCGAGGTAGGATTCGAACCTGTGACCGTAGCGGTCGCTCAGCTCCAGACTGTAGCGCCTAGAACCGCACGGCCACTCCGGCCGGCAGCAATGGGATCACCTCATATTATATCTTAGTACGTTAGGCAGCTGAGGGCCATGAACCAAGGTACTGGGCCATTGTGGTCCGTGTCACCTTGCTGGGGGTTTCATTAGTGAGTCGCCGTCTGATGCTAATTGGCGCTCGCTTGCTGTTTTGATGGAAATCAACATGGATTCCGGAAACAGCGATCGTGTGAGACCCAACTCGCCTTATTTGTTCATGAGACTCAGAAAATATTAGATACAGGCTCCCAAGTAGATGCTATTTTTCTTGACTTCCGGAAGGCGTTCGATACAGTTCCGCACTGTCGCCTGATAAGCAAAGTAAGAGCCTACGGAATATCAGACCAGGTGTGTGGCTGGATTGAGGAGTTTTTGGCAAACAGAACACAGCATGTTGTTATCAATGGAGAGACGTCTACAGACGTTAAAGTAACCTCTGGCGTGCCACAGGGGAGTGTTATGGGACCATTGCTTTTCACAATATATATAAATGACTTAGTAGATAGTGTCGGAAGTTCCATGCGGCTTTTCGCGGATGATGCTGTAGTACACAGAGAAGTTGCTGCATTAGAAAATTGTAGCGAAATACAGGAAGATCTGCAGCGGATAGGCACTTGGTGCAGGGAGTGGCAACTGACCCTTAACATAGACAAATGTAATGTATTGCGAATACATAGAAAGAAGGATCCTTTATTGTATGATTATATGATAGCGGAACAAACACTGGTAGCAGTTACTTCTGTAAAATATCTGGGAGTATGCGTACGGAACGATTTGAAGTGGAATGATCATATAAAACTAATTGTTGGTAAGGCGGGTACCAGGTTGAGATTCATTGGGAGAGTGCTTAGAAAATGTAGTCCATCAACAAAGGAGGTGGCTTACAAAACACTCGTTCGACCTATACTTGAGTATTGCTCATCAGTGTGGGATCCGTACCAGGTCGGGTTAACGGAGGAGATAGAGAAGATCCAAAGAAGAGCGGCGCGTTTCGTCACTGGGTTATTTGGTAACCGTGATAGCGTTACGGAGATGTTTAATAAACTCAAGTGGCAGACTCTGCAAGAGAGGCGCTCTGCATCGCGGTGTAGCTTGCTCGCCAGGTTTCGAGAGGATGCGTTTCTGGATGAGGTATCGAGTATATTGCTTCCCCCTACTTATACTTCCCGAGGAGATCACGAATGTAAAATTAGAGAGATTAGAGCGCGCACGGAGGCTTTCAGACAGTCGTTCTTCCCGCGAACCATACGCGACTGGAACAGGAAAGGGAGGTAATGACAGTGGCACGTAAGGTGCCCTCCGCCACACACCGTTGGGTGGCTTGCGGAGTATCAATGTAGATGAAATGTGTCACAATTGTGGTACTACGCTTCACAATCTGAGCAGCTAGTTCCTTTCTTACTTTCTGATGCAACTTGTGTTGCTTGGCTTCTTGTTGTGCTGTTAATTTTGATTTTACGGACTGCCTAGACGAGCAAACCTTGTTGCCCTTTTAACCTACAGTCTTCACATTTTTGATATCACGTCACAATGTTAACGCCATCTTATATTTTTACTCGAGTTTTAGACAGCTCTGTTTTCTGATAATTTCATTGTGATTTATGTCAGTCATTAGAGCAAATAAATAACTGTTAACCTAAATCTTGATTTAGATTTCAAGGTCCTGTCACTGTTCTACAGTTTTACCACAGTTAGGTAACCCACTAATAATAAATATAGCCTGATTCACACCTAAGCGTCGTTATCACTGTGACGGCCTGATCGTTGTGTACGGTAGACAAATTCACCGATCATTGTCTTATTTTTCAGAGAAAGTAACGACCATTTCACGCGCTCGTCTTGTTTGATTATAAATCTGTTTATTGACTAGAGAGAACGCTATGTCTGTTTCCCCTAGGATTATAAATTTGCTGTGAGCACTATGGTACTCAACATCTTAGGTCGTAAGTCCCCTAGAACTTAGAACTACTTAAACCTAACTAACCTAAGGACATCACACACACCCATGCCCGAGGCAGGATTCGAACCTGCGACCGTAGCAGTCCCGCGGTTCCGGACTGCAGCGCCAGATCCGCTAGACCACCGCGGCCGGCTGCTGTGTGTTGTTTCATGAATAAATGACTAAAGACGTTCCAGTATTCAGACGTAATTAGCAACAACATTTTACAGCAACGCCATAGCATAACGCAGGTCCAGAACTGAATAATTAAATAAATTATATTCGCTCTCTTTTGCAGTCCAACATGAACTTGCTATTTATTTAAGAGACTGTTTTCTTTGCTTGTTAATAGTACGAAGCATCACAGCATGTTTCACTGTACGAAGGATTCTACGAACGTTAATTTTTTGTTTGTTTTCGTCATCACAGTGATATATCAAGGCAAAAAAAATAAACAAGAAACAATATAATTTCTCATATTCATCTCGTTTCAAAGTTGGAAATACAGAGCGACTAATTGGCAGCGATTTGTACGATAGATTTCCGGGACTAATTTTAAGTGCGGCAGGAATGTATGTTTGTTGGATTTAATCTAAAAAAAGGGAATTTTTAAAATAAAATGAATTAACACATCCCTCGTGACAAAAACACCAGGCTCATAACAAAATGCAGTTTAGTTTGCTGTTGAATAGCAGTCTCGTTGTCAAGGGCTTGCAAAATACTGCTGAAGACATCGTGTCGTACAACACCAGGCAAACAAAAAACTGGAAAATCGCAACGTTTGAAAGCTGCGCAGTTCTTACCCGGTGACCGCCTTTCACCTTGAGGTTTCTTTGATGACATATGCGTCAACGACAGACTACGTTTAACCAGGCGACATCTCAGTGAAGCCTATGGACCCATATGGAACCCGCTATAGGCTGTCGCATCACAGAGAAATATTCACTGCAATCGGCTAAATGGTTGTAGCCAAGCCCTAATTACATGCTCTGCTTGTATGCAAAACGCGACTGGTAGGTTATTACTTCGCTACTAAAAGAAAGAGATAGGGAAGAAAGTTTTTATTGTGCAAACAGGCAGTTACGTGGACGAAAGCATCTCGTCGGAAAACTGTGACTAATTTTTACTAAATCTGTTTCAAAAACAGAATGGACAATTGTAATACCTATAAAGACATTGCAATACAGGTATGATGTAGCAGATCAAGTGCACAGAACAACCCATTTGTGCCAGCAGGCGACGTTTTCTGTCGAAGGTGTACTCACCTGTTTAGCATGTAGATGAAGTTGAAGATACAGTTGAAGGTGGCCATCAACAGGTCTGCGATGCTCAGATTCACCAGGAAATAGTTGGTGACGGTCCGCATTCGCCGGTGGGCTGGAACACAAATAAACAGTTAGAAAAGGGAAGTCCTGTATTGTTTAAAGAAAGGGAATCAAACGGAAACACGAAGGATACTGGGAAGAGGTCAATACGAAGAAAAAGGCCTTGTAGGAGAACTTATTTTACATCTATGGCAAGAGGAAGAGGATACTTACGGCACAGATGGTACTTAACACTACGTGAGGATTCTATATCCTACGTCGGAAAATTTGCTACATTTTGTGATATTTTTTGCAAGTTTATTGATTAGCGTGGCACCAAAGTAAGAGTATGCACTTCATTACTGCAGCTATGTCTGGTTCATCGGTAAGAGTAATCTTAGCCCAGTATTTCTGAAATAGTGATTATTGCTTAGGATGCGCTTTTGAAGCAGCACAGTAGTACCGAGTGGAGTGTTACAGCAGTGAGTTACCATTGCCTGAGCTCGATCGCTAATGAATTCGGGCTAATTATAAGCGCTACGTTCTTACGGTGTAAAAGTTTCAGAGCAAAGCTGTTAAAATTGTATCGTGGCATACAGGACGTTTGCTAAAAGTGAATGCAGTTAAACTGGTTTGAAACTGATTATAACTTCGGTAATAAACCGTACAGTCAGTGAAGCAGCAGTAACAGCAATCAAATTAAACTTCCATTGTCTGCTTCCAGTATTACCATTGAAAGGAAGTATACAGGGAGTTACAAAAAGGTACGGCCAAACTTTCAGGAAACAGTCTCACACACAAAGTGAGAAAAGATTTTATGTGGACATGTGTCCGGAAACGCTTAATTTCCATGTTAGAGCTCATTTTAGTTTCTTCCACCTACGCTCAATGGAGCACGTTATCATGATTTAATACGGGATACTCTACATGTGCTGCTAGAACATGTGCCTTTACAAGTACGACACAACATGTGGTTCATGCACGATGGAGCTCCTGCACATTTCAGTCGAAGTGTTCGTACACTCCTCAACAACAGATTCGGTGACCGATGGATTGGTAGAGGCGGACCAATTCCATGGCATCCACGCTCTCCTGACCTCAACCCTCTTGACTTTCATTTATGGAGGCATTTGAAAGCTCTTTTCTACGCAACCCCGGTACCAAATGTAGAGACTCTTCGTGCTCGTATTGTGGACGGCTGTGATACAACACGCCATTCTCCAGGGCTGCATAAGCGCATCAAGGATTCCATGCGACGGAGGGTGGATGCATGTATCCTCGCTAACGGAGGACATTTTGAACATTTCCTGTAACAAAGTGTCTGAAGTCACGCTGGTACATTCTGTTGCTGTGTGTTTCCGTTCCATGATTAATGTGATTTGAAGAGAAGTAATAAAATGAGCTCTAACATGTAAAGTAAGCGTTTCCGGACACATGTCCACATAACATATTTTCTTCTTTGTGTGTGAGGAATGTTTCCTGAAAGTTTGGACTTACCTTTTTGTAACACCCTGTATAATAATATCTTTGTCGTGAAGAGGAGTAATGCAGCATCTATTGATATGACAACCAGCCGGTCGTGTTGTTAACTACAACAAAGATGCGATATTTTTTCAATATTTTCCTTAAAAATTATCTAATTTTGTGTTATCTAAAATATTGGTTACCCAGTAACTTTGAAATTTTCCCCCCGAATAAAATAAAAAAATATATGTTTTTGTTTAATAAGCATTATGCAAACAAATTTTCACAATCTTTGTAACCGTATTTAAACTGTTATTACACTGTGTCACTTTCATTAGGGAAATACTAGAAAAAATTGAATTAGATTAGATTACACGTACTTTTCGTTTCAATAGGTGTTTTTATATTTTTCAGAGATAAAGTATCATGGCTGCAACCCTTGTGGGCGTTGCGGTTGTACTTGATGATGTGTGCGCTTGATGTAGTATGGATATGTTTAACTACTGCAATACATGAATTTGGTCACTGTGAAGCTGTCGTACTTCACAAGACCCAGTGGGAGCGATGTATGTGGGCAAGTGACTTAAGCTCCAAATGACGTCAAGAGCCTTACCCAAAATCGTCTGGAACCAACAACCACAGTGTTCTAGTAACAACTACGCCCAGTGAAGAATAGTCTCAAAATCTGACACCTCCATCTCAGCAGCATCAACAAGCTACTGTTCACATCAGATTAGTTTTGAACTTTTGTAAGGCATACTAAATTAATTTCATTCACTCAGAAAAGGGAACAGTAACGCTTGTCACGTAATATTCCAATCCCCTGAGCTTGTCTCTCTCTTTAGTCTTATTTGTAACAGGATTCAGGACTTTTCTCTTCGTATCGTTACCATCTTAAAAACAGAATATATTTCAAATTTTATGCCGGTATTGTTTTGATAGAAAATGATCTAAATAGTTCAGTAAAATTCCTCAGATAGTTAGCCAGTTTGTTCAGCATAACAATCAAAAGCAGCAAATGCAATGTAGTTTAGATGAAAATGATATTAAAAAATAGTAACTTAATTTAAAACAGTAGTGCCGGCAATCTAAAGCTATATACTGCCTGACTAACAATGTGGAGCAGCGGAAGGGAAGCATAAAGCAAAATGAAACTTCACGGGTTCAGTGGGTATGCGATGTTATTTCGGTGAATACAATATCAAGTCAAATTAGAAAGAACTTGACAGCATGAAGCCACTTTATGTATGACCGTATGACGTTGCACCTCTCTGGCCCGCTTGTATACGCTGATACCGTTGGGAGAGGTGTCATAAGGCGGTTTTATCCTCTCCTGCCTCAAGGTGCCACACGAGGGTTGTATCTAGTTCTTGGCATCCTAGATCTGGCGCTAGTACGGAGGCGACGTCAGTGCTCATACGACAAATGCTCTGTTGAAGTCAGGGCGGAGGATTTTGCTGACCACAGGAGTATCTAAACATCACTCAGTTCACAGAGACACATGTCATATGTGGACGAGTTCTGTTGAGTAATGATACCACTATACTGTCGCACGAGAGTTAACACGCAGGATGTCTGTGACGTACCATTGTGCCGTCAGAGTTTTCTCAGTGACTATCACCCATAATCTGAAAGACGCCCGGTGGGTACCCACAGCATGAGTAGGACTAACACCACTGTAGCTCTGCAAAACATGGAAGAACGTGACTCTTCACCATAATTGTCGACAAGGATCGCCCAAGTTAGTGCAGAACCACGACTCAACGCTGAACACACTGCGATGCCATTCATCAGCAGTCCATGCATCCCAGTCACGGCATCACCCCAAACGCATCCGTTAGTGTTGTGGAAGCCTGTGCACGGGACACGGATGTTCCTAGCCCGCTTGCTGTTTGAGATCGACCAGTGGAATAGGGTGACACAGGATGTCTTACTTGTTCTCGGACGACAGGCGCAAATATTAAGGGGTAGCGATGTGCTTGGTCCACAATACAGCCCTCCTTCCTTGTGGTGATCAGAGTGCACGGCCAGACGCTTGACATAAAATATTCCTGCGCTCACATTTCGGTGCAGTCCAACATCAGGTCGATGTCAAATCTGAATGCCCCATCAATTTGGATAGTGCACAATTCGACCAATTGGCCAAATGTAAATCTGTAATGAGGCCCCTTTGAAACCATGTCATGTGCTCATAAAACTGACGCACACGAGTATACGGCTTCTCCACGTCCTTGCCGATGATCAAGCAACATCTGACCCCGTTCACGTCCCATTTATACCTTACCATGGTTAGTAACAGTAGTTGGTGTTCCACTTGTCACAGACAATCTCAGGTCTGATCATTTACCCACCTGTTGAAGTATATGGGCACGAAGTTACACTGACATCCTATCATATCTTCTGGCTTATCCACTTTCTTTGTTAGGCAATGCATAATTTTTTTAAGACTTTTGTATCGTGACTGCTGGTACCACGATACCGTCGCATGAGAGGTAACACATGAGATGTACGGGGTAGCTGCGCGGTCTTGGGCGCTTTGCCACGGTTCGCGGAGCTCCTTTCGTCGGACGTTCGAGTCCTCCCTCGGGCAAGTGTGTGTGTGTGTGTGTGTGTGTGTGTGTGTGTGTGTGTGTGTGTGTGTGTTGTTCTTAGAGTAAGTTAGTTTAAGTTAGACTAAGTAGTTGCATGGGGGCTTAATTAAATTTATATTTGATTGAAAATAGTTTTTAGTGTTTTAGTATGTCCGATTACGCAAGTCTCGTAATCGGTTGGCCCTGACTAGTATTATTACGCTATCTGACTGCAACAAACAATGTAAGAAAATTTTCGTAAATACAGTTAATTAATTAAGTCCCCAGCAACTATAAAACCTACAAAATCCAAGCACAAATGTAACTGTTCTGTATGTGGGAGTGTGACTCAACGTCCACATCTGGCACGGTTCTTTTCCAACAAGACAAGAATTTTCAAATACCAACTATACTGACGTGACAAAAGAAATTTAGAAAAACTATAATTACGCAAGAAAACCAAAATTCACTCTAATACAAGAACACGAGCCAGATGCTTTGTTGACTGAACCTGTAGTGACACATTTCAGATAGACAATTAATAAAAAAAAAAAAAAAAAACATTATAAATTTTACCTTCATATATATTGACGAAATGCACTCATTACAATAACATCTGCTATCTCTCCCATCAAATAACTGCATAAAACAAGGAGCAACACTCTTTACTACCACATCTCACTCCGACTTCACGACAATCACGAGCTCTTAACACACACTGTGCTCTCTACTAGCACTGACTGCCACGAACTCTCAACAACCACTGACTTCTACAATCTCATAACAAGCACTGTGGAGGCGGCTTAATAGTACTCTTTGGCGCACTCTCTGGCGCAGTGGCACAGTGTAGCCACCTTTCATATGCCCCTCCTCCACAGGCCAGAATTTGATGGTATTTTTGCCAGCATTGGTGGTGAAAATACCACCAAATTCGTCCACAAAAATACAGACAAAAATAAAAGATAATATTAATACCTAAACATCACATAATTAGTTAAAAATTTTGGCTTTGCACTGACCTTTCACTAACCTAATGTATGAAATACAGTAAGCAATACAACTTCTTTTCATACATGTGACTTTACATAATAGTTTACAATATACAAAAAATCAGTTTATGCAAATGTTGACATAAAATGCTTTCAATGATTAGTTTATACAAAAAAAAAGATACTAACAGGTGACATCTTTTCAGTAGAAGCAGTCCATCAGTTGCACCCAGTAAAGTTTAGCAGGTACACCCAGCAACAAGTCACATTAATTCAGTAGAAGCAGTTCATCAGTGGCACCCAGCAATGTTAAGCAGGTGCAGACACCAACAAGTGACATCATTTCAGTAGAAGCAGTCCATCAGTTGCACCCAGCAATGTTGAGCAGGTGCAGACACCAACAAGTGACATCATTTCAGCAGAAACAGTCTATCAGTTGCACCCAGCAATGTTGAGAGCAGGTGCAGACACCAACAAGTGACATCATTTCAGTAGAAGCAGTCCATCAGTTGCACCCAGCAATGCTGAGCAGGTGCAGACACCAACAAGTGACATCATTTCAGCAGAAGCAGCTCCATCTGTGGCACCCAGCAATGTTGAGCAGGTGCAGACACCAACAAGTGACACCATTTTAGCAGAAGCAGTCCATCAGTTGCGCCCAGCAACGTTGAGTAGGTGCAGACACCAACAAGTGACATCATTTCAGTAGAAGCAGTCCATCAGTTGCATCAGCAATGTTGATCAGGTGCACACAGCAACAGGGGACATCTCTTCAGTAGACGCAGTCTATCAGTGGCACCCAGCAATATTGAGTAGGTGCAGACAGCAAAAAGTCACATCTCTCAGCAGAAGCAGTTCCATCAAACTCACTAGCACTGTTCACACTGTTCATCAAAGTTTATGAGCACCAATTAAACATGTCCTAGTGGCACCAATCATGAAGGAAAGGTACAGGTAACAGTCCATAATTTTTTTTTTTTTTTTCAATCACTGATCACACAGTTCATCAGCAGAAATTAAACACGACCAAATGTCACACATCATGTTGAAAAGTGCAGGTAACAGTTCAGAATATTTATCTTCACTAATCAGACAGTTCAGGCATGAACAATAGTTTGAATGCACATACAAATGCTTTTACAGTAACATACAAATCATAACAAACACACAAATGATATCAGATAATTGTCCTATTACAATACACAAATACCAGTAAACCTATAATATTTATGGGTGTCAGTGCAAGCCACTACAAACAAATAAAATAATATTTAGGAGATAGGTGGTTAGGATTAGTAAAGGAAAACACACAAAACAGACTCACTCATCTCTCATCCACATTAAGTACTACTGTGTAACTGAATAGTGTTAATTGTGTAAATGAAATTCTGTCTAAATCTGATGTTCATCATGTGTATCAAGTAGTACTGGCAGCAATGTATAATAGTCAATAATAGTTAGTCAACGTCATAGTCATCATGTCAAGACGAATGTTTGCCAAGCCAGATCAAAATGTACTGTTGTTGAACAACTGTCAGTGAGCCACGATATGCAATTACTTCCTCTCTTCAAAAAAAAGTATATACTGCTTAGTGATATAACAAAGTGTGTGTATAGACTATCTTCCTTCTATTTTAGTGTTTTAGTCTGCTCTCTTCATCCTCTTGTTCCATAAGACCAACAAAAAAAATATGCTCCTCACTTACTTTACCTCTTATCCACCAAAACTCCAATAATTATCAGCATCACATAATCTCAATAATACCTCAATAATACGTCGATAAATGTAAACCTCAGCACCAATATCACCTTACCTCTTGTCCACAAACAACTTCATATACTCTCAATACCTATAATAATACATCGATAAATATAAACCTCAGCACCAATATCATTTCACTTCCATAACAACTCAACTTCATATAATCTCTATACCTCAATAATACGTCGATAAATATAAACCTCAGCACCAATATCATCTCACTTCCATCACAACTCTTTCCTCTAGTCAGTCTCCTCGAACAAGTACAGATAAAATCCTAATGCAACTTCAAGTCAGCATCCCATACAATCCGAAGACACATTGTCAACACACAACCTCTGTGTAATCCATCTGACCCAAATTTTCTACTCATTATAAATTATAAGATACATTTTGGTTCCTTGTCCATCATTAAATAAAAGAAATGCATACCTGACCTCTAACAGACTTAGTTCGAATAACTCTCAGTAATTAAGTACGATTACGGAGTGTGAATGATCATAATATTTCACAGTGTGTACACCACTTCAAGAATCATAGCAGAAGCAAACATGTGGAGTATTTTTTGTGTCAAGTGTCACTTCCTATTTCAATTGCTCACGAAAAATGCAGTGTAATAACTATTAATGGTCTAAACCTAGTATTGGTATGTCATGTCGTTAGCTTCCTTCCTATTAGCATAAATGTATACAGCTTTCATAAAACCTCAGTTCATGTGACTTCTATGACTTTCTTGTACTAATGTCGTTCGTCGAATTATAGCAGTTAATTTCTTATCTTAAAAATATAAGGCACTGAGCGTAAGCAAAACTTGCAATAGCGAGTAAATATACCAGTAGAGAACAGAATGTCAACAAGTGTATGCAGCATAATTCTTACAACGAGGCTCTGCCAAGCGAACAATCTATAATTAATCCAATAGTGTGACCTAAACTCTATGTTTACACACAGTACAACAGCGTTTCTATACACCAAATTAAAGAGCAGTTATGGCAACAAAACAGAAATGTATAAATATGCAATACATACGAAAAGCAGCAAACATGTCATTAGCATCATATCAGCATAAGCAAATAAATGTTCATATGTCATCTTAATAAGTAAACATGTAGGCGCAAGCAGATAAATCACAAAGTATAACTTACATACATATCAGCACAATAAATCAGGTGACAATTATAATTTAAATAACTAAGCACAGCAGGCACATAATTAAAAAAATAGGACATCAGTGAAAAAGCAGCGCAGCCAAGCGATGCATAATATACACAAGTTACAACCCAGTTCATTAATAATCATTGTCAAAATCAGTTAACGTACGCAAGCACGTCGCTTCACAAGTAAATTCATAGAACCTGAAATTAGCACAAAGTATGAATCACGTAGTCGCGAGCAGCAAATTACGTCTAAAGTACGTACCTAAGTGGAAATAGGTTACCTGTAAATGAACTCAATGAATAGTTACCCTTTTTTAGTTTATTAGTTTCTTCTTCGAAATTACATTCTTCCTGAAAATTTCTCGATAGCAGGTCGTCTTGACGTCGGACACGCACAGAATTTACCTGAAGGTCTTAAATATTTTATACAACCGTATCCTGCAAAATACTGAATGTTAATAACACAATTCAACAAGTTCTTATAGCTTTATACAGAATTTAGTCGGAGAAATTAGACTGTGTGTTTGTTTACGGCTGTCAGTGCATTCGCACTGAGCGCTCGATCAGCTGTAGCCGCGTGACGTAGGAAGCAATTGTTCGCGGTCAACGACTGCCTCGTGCGGAGCGCAGACTTGACTGTTGCTTTGAGTATGTGCCGCTGCCAAAACACAGCGCGGTATCCTTGTATTCTCCGCATGTTTACATCTAGCTGTTAGTTTCTCTAAAGTATGTTATTCCACAAAAATTTTAACGTTTGATATATGATGTATTCCTTTAGAGCGTCGTGATTTAAGAGTTTCTACTTCAACAGTGTTATCATGTATAATTTTGCGAATTCTATATGGGCCGTTATAAAGCAGAAAAAATTTGCGACACAAGCCTTTTCCTTTATGAGACAAACGGTGGGACTTAATTAATACCTTCTGACCAACTGACAAGAATTTTGAACGACCAGGACGTCTAGCTGATTTCTCTCTTCTAGCAGCCGCAGACGCAATATTTCGTAGAGCCAGGTTGACAACTTCAGAATGCCGCAGTTTCCGTGAAGGCGGAAAAGGAATGATTTCAGATATGCGATTTGTCGGTACTTTATTTTTTAATATCAATAGAGGCGGTAAAGAAGTTGAGTCATTAGGAAGTTCATTCAGTATGTTTTGAAAAATATGAAGATACTGATCCCAAGTTCTGTGATTCTGATGACAATAAAGACGGCACAATTTATTGATTTCCTTCATCCATCTCTCTGAAGCATTAGATTGAGGGTGAAAAAGTGAAATGAAAATTGGTTTAATTTTACGACGCTGTAGAGTACGAAGCCAAATTTTAGAGCGAAACTGTGATCCATTATCTGATATAACCTTATCAACATGACCGACTTCTTTAAGAAAATGTTTGATAAAAGCGTTAGATACTGAACGAGCTGTTGCTTTGCATAACGGTGTAAAACACACATATTTTGATGTCAACTCCACTGCTACGAAAATGTACGCAAAACCATTAATAGATCGAACCACTGGACCAAACAAATCGACTGCAGCCATCTCCTTTAATTTCGCTGGAATGACAGGAAACAACGGTGCTCTGTGAGAAATCGTTGGAGGCTTAGCCATTTGACATAATTTGCATTTGGCAAGAACAGATCGAATACGTTTTTCCATATTACTGAAGTAACAATTTTCTCGTAATTTATGAAAGCATTTTCTGGAACCAAAGTGTGCATAACTGAAATGCGTATACCAAATCAGCTTATTAACCCACTCATCAGGAATACAAACTAACCAAACAAAGTTGTCGACGGATTTTCGTTTAAAAAGAACTTTCCAGATAGATCGCAAAAACGAGGTGTGGCCAAATCGTCCAATCTAACAAAGCGTCGAAGAAAATTACAGAGACCAAGAAAACTACGAACATCACGTTTTGTGGTAGGAACAGCATAATTACGAATAGCGTCTAATTTCTCTGGATCAGGAAGAATACCTTCTGTAGAAATAATGTGACCGAGAAATTTCATCTGAGGACGACCAAATTCAGATTTTTCTAAGTTCACTGTAATGCCAACTCGTGCAAAAATACGTAACAATGAATCCAAAATTTTGTTGTGCTCACTCCAAGAACGTTTAGCAATAATAATGTCGTCAACATACGAAGTAATGTTGTCACGAAGATAAACAGATAAAATTTCGTTTAAACTAATAATTTCTCTGGATCAGGAAGAATACCTTCTGTAGAAATAATGTGACCGAGAAATTTCATCTGAGGACGACCAAATTCAGATTTTTCTAAGTTCACTGTAATGCCAACTCGTGCAAAAATACGTAACAATGAATCCAAAATTTTGTTGTGCTCACTCCAAGAACGTTTAGCAATAATAATGTCGTCAACATACGAAGTAATGTTGTCACGAAGATAAACAGATAAAATTTCGTTTAAACTACAATGAATGCTGCAATAGGTACAGTAAGTCCAATCGGTAATTTCCAAAGTCACTTTTGGGTAAAACAGTCATATCCGGTTATTGTTCACTTACTCACTAGATAGATTGATAGTAGAAGAGTTGTTTTGACAGATGCAAAGAATAGTAAAAGAGTAGGCAGCGGTACAGAAAACTAAAAGAGAAATAGCACCACTACAGCTCGGGGCCCTATGCTCGCTACGGCACATATTCACTTAGAGTAGTGAATCCCCTGAGGACATTAATAGCCGCATATAATTTCAAGTTTGTGACTTAATGGCAAATTTGGCGGAAGTGCGTACGTAAATTGATCTAGCCATGCACATGGATGTATGTCATTCTTAGAATTGCGGAAGATCTTAAATTTCCGGACAGTCAAAAAGTGTTTATAGTCAAAGTTTTCGCCTCGTGGCGACAAAGACCTACCACGTCTGTCCCAGTCCGCATGTCGATTATTGTAAAGTTCGCGCGCCTGGCGCTCTCTTGTTGCCTCTCGTAAATGAAATAAATTACTTTCTTCATACCCCTCTGCTATCTGTGATTCTAAGTTCCTTCTACTGTCCTTTCCTACTATTTCGCCTTCAATTTGTTTGACTTGCTTCCGTAATGCCTCAAATTCCTTTTTCACGCGTTCATTAAATTTTCCCTGATTCTCAACATGCTTATTTATGTTCTGATACTCTTCGGTTTCTGCAAATGGTAATGGGGCTGTATCATCCGAATCTCTGTCCCCATGTAAACTAAGATTTGTCAATTTATCCGAAATTTCCTCAACTCTTTCCGATAAGTCACCTATTTTTTCTTTCTGTTTGTTTACATCTTCCGTAAGTGTCGCGACTCGGGTTTCAGTATTGACACATTTGGTAGTTAACTGTTCATATTGTCGTGTTAGATTATTTATTCTGTCATTTGGTACGGATTCCTCGATTCTTTCAAATATTTCTTCCTTATCCTTTGCACGTTGTAAATTTAACTCTGAAAATTTTTGTACTATCACGCGATCTCTTTCTTCCTGTTCTCTATCCTGTTCCCTTTGTCTGATTTCTACTGCAATTAATCTATTATTGTGAGAATTCAGAATCGGTTGTACTTCTTCCCTGATTTCTTTCTTTAATTCATCTTTCATATTTTTGAAACATGTCCCTATTCGTGAATCTATCCGTGTTTCCAAAGTTCCCATCTCTGTTTTAAATTCAGATCCTAACCGTGTTTCCATTGTTCCCATATCAGTTTTAATTTCAGATCGCAAAGTTCCCATCTGTGTTTCCATTGTTTCCATTCGTGTTACCATTGCTCCCATTTGTGATCCCTGTGAGTCTAACCGTGTTTCCATACGTGCTCCTAAATTTAATATAGCACTCATCAACTGCTCCATATTAAATTTTTCAGAATTCTTTTCGCCCCTAACATTTCCCACAAAACTAACTTCCTTCTGCATAGCCATAAGGCTATCTGTGTTCGATACTATTCCAGAATCTTCTGTCATTAATCTCGTATTCTGTAAATTTTCTGATTGAGAAAAACCTTGAACTGGTTCCGGACTGTCTTCCCGACTTATTAAATTGTTTTCCACTTCATTATCCATCATGCTGTTTTCCTCTGTTGGCGAGTTCGCCATGTCAACAATTTCGTCATTCTCACTATCCATCATTTTTGCCTTTTTCATAGATCGCGTAATCATTTGCAAAACATACAAAGAATTCGTCACTGTACGAAAATTACACACGGTGACTCTTTATCTCAACAATACCATTCAAATGCAATGACTCCCTCAAACACGATCAATCGAACAATTGAAATAATTGCACTAAATTGTCAAACGCGTATACAAGGCAATAAAAAAATTAAATTTTGAAAAATACCATTAGAAGAATGACAATTACCAAATCTACACATGCAAAATAGACTACAATTACTAAACTCAAAATTACTACAACAATACTACAGTCTACAATTTTCACAATCAGAAGAATCCAAGGGACGATCCGAAGCAGCGGTCGCCACGTGCATGGGGGCTTAATTAAATTTATATTTGATTGAAAATAGTTTTTAGTGTTTTAGTATGTCCGATTACGCAAGTCTCGTAATCGGTTGGCCCTGACTAGTATTATTACGCTATCTGACTGCAACAAACAATGTAAGAAAATTTTCGTAAATACAGTTAATTAATTAAGTCCCCAGCAACTATAAAACCTACAAAATCCAAGCACAAATGTAACTGTTCTGTATGTGGGAGTGTGACTCAACGTCCACATCTGGCACGGTTCTTTTCCAACAAGACAAGAATTTTCAAATACCAACTATACTGACGTGACAAAAGAAATTTAGAAAAACTATAATTACGCAAGAAAACCAAAATTCACTCTAATACAAGAACACGAGCCAGATGCTTTGTTGACTGAACCTGTAGTGACACATTATTTCAGATAGACAATTAATAAAAAAAAAAAAAAACATTATAAATTTTACCTTCATATATATTGACGAAATGCACTCATTACAATAACATCTGCTATCTCTCCCATCAAATAACTGCATAAAACAAGGAGCAACACTCTTTACTACCACATCTCACTCCGACTTCACGACAATCACGAGCTCTTAACACACACTGTGCTCTCTACTAGCACTGACTGCCACGAACTCTCAACAACCACTGACTTCTACAATCTCATAACAAGCACTGTGGAGGCGGCTTAATAGTACTCTTTGGCGCACTCTCTGGCGCAGTGGCACAGTGTAGCCACCTTTCATAGTGTGTTAGCCTAGGGAGCGATGACCTCAGCAGTTTGGTCCCATAGGAACTTACCAAAAATTTCCAACACATGAGAACGCAGGAAATCTGCAATATACCATCATGCCATTATAATTTGCTCAGTCACTACAAGCCATGACGTGAAACACACTGGATGGCTCCCTTAATCATGATGGCAGTTTGATTTTTGGTGGCTCCTATTTCGGCGTTGCTGCTGCATTGAATTTAGATTTTTTTTTATTTCTTGCAAAGAGGTGCAGATTATTGCAATTCTGCAGACTTTATCTATGGGCTTCATGAGCTGTGCCAGTGTAGGTAAGGATTACTGCAAGGTAAGACAATTTTCGTACAGGGAATTTATCACTTAACCGTTCCCATTACGAGCATTAGCTTTTCATTTTCCAAATTGTTACATTTGATTTTTTTTTTGTTCCTAGTTGTTGCTTCGTAAAGTGTTTCATGTGTGAAACATATCGCCAGCATACGTTTTCTTAGATATTTTCTGTAGTAATTACTGTTCTAGTTAACGAAAAGAGTATTTTCAGTTCGACTGTTGACTAAATTTGGAAATAACGTCATTCATTTATTACGGGACACTCAAAAATTTTGTGGTACTTTTATCTTTCTTTGTTGGGTATTATTTGCTCTTCTTTATAAGAATCATTCAAAATTTAAGTGACAAAAACATGGAGTAAGTTATTTGCAAAAACAATTTTTTGTGCCATTTTCCCACTAATCAGCTATTACTTTTGAAACGATTGCGTTACGTTTCTGTTCCCAGTAAGCTCACATAATTGCAGTCACTTGTATAAACGATTAGAGACGGTCGTGTGACTAGGGCCTCCCAGCCGGTCCGTGTGGCCGAGCGTTTCTAGGCGCTTCAGTCTTGAACCGCGCGACCGCTACGGTCGCAAGTACGAATCCTGCCTCGGGCATGGATGTGTCTGATGTCCTTAGGTTAGTTATGTTTAAGTAGTTCTAAGTTCTAGGGAACTGATGACCTCAGATGTTAATTCCCATAGTGTTCACAGCCATTTGAATCATTAGGGCCTCCCGTCGGGTAGACCGTTCGCCGGGTGCAAGTCTTTCTAATAGACGTCACTTCGGCGACTCGCGCTTCGATGGGGATGAAATGATGGTGATTAGGACAACATAACAGAACACAACACCCAGTCCCTGAGGGGAGAAAATCTCCGACCCAGCCGGGAATCGAACCCGGGCACTTAGGAAAGACATTCTGTCGCGCTTGCCACTCAGCTACCGGGGACGGACATTAGAGACGATGAAGATAACAAGAGGAACGTGTAAATTTTTAACATTAAGGAGAATTTAAGGTTTGCTCACCAGTTGAGCGGACTGACATACATTATAATAATAACAATATAAATAGAAAGGTGAACAAAAAAGACACGCATCATCAAGGAGTATCTGAATGGGACAGAAATCGGTGAATGTGATGAAGATGTGCAGACGAACAAATGCTTAATTCAAGAGAAAGAGCTTCACCAACTGAACAATTCAATAACATGTTGGTCCACCTCTGGTCCGTATGCGAGCTATCATTCGGGTTGACGCTGGTTGACAGATATGTTGGGTGTTTTTCGGAGAGATATCGTACCAAATTCTGTCGAACTGGCGAGTTAGATCGTCAAAATCCAAAGCTTGTTGGAGGGCTCTGCCCTTAATACTCGAAACGTTCTCAATCGGGGAGAGATCCTGCGACCCTGCTGGCCAAGGTAGGGTCAGGCAGGCACAAAGACGAGCAGTACAAACACTCATCCTGTGCGAGTGGCCATTATTTTGCTGGAATGTAAGCTCAGGATAACTTGCTATGAAGGGCAACATAAAGGCTTGTAGAATATCGTCGACGAATCGCTGTACTGAAAAGATGCCCCAGATGACAACCAAAGAGGTCCTGCTATGAAAACAAATAGCACTCCAGACCGTCGCTGCTGGTTGTCGGACCACATGCGGGTCGGCAGTAAGGTTGGTATCATGTCTTGGGCGTCTCCAGACACATTTTCGGCCTGGAAAATAGTTGACTGGAACAGAACTATCTTCAGTGATAATCCCGCTTCTAGGTGAGCCCCGATGACCAGTGAAGACGTGTCTGAAGAAGCCCCAGGCAGAGGTGGAATACCAACCTGACTGTCACCAGCCATAACTGCCCGACAACCAGAAGTGATGGTTTGGGATCCCATTTCTTTTCACAGTAAGACCCCTTCGGTTGTCATTCGCAGCGCCGTTACAGGTCAGCGGTGCGTCGACGATGTTCTACGCCCCGTTTGGTTGCTCTTCATGGCAAACCATCTTCGGCTTACATTTCAGCTAGATAATGCCCGCGTGCATACAGTGTGAGTTTCTACTGCTTGTCTCGTGCTGGCCAAACCATCCCATGGCCAGCAAGGTCGACTGATCTCTCTCCAATGAAGAACGTTTGGAGAGTTGCGGACAGGATTCTCCAGCCATCTCGCGGTTTTGACGATCTAACGCGCCAATTGGACATAATCATATCCCGTAGTAGGTTATCTAACATCTCTATCAATCAAAGTCACTCTGAATAACTTCGTGCGCCGGCCGAAGTGGCCGTGCGGTTAAAGGCGCTGCAGTCTGGAACCGCAAGACCGCTACGGTCGCAGGTTCGAATCCTGCCTCGGGCATGGATGTTTGTGATGTCCTTAGGTTAGTTAGGTTTAACTAGTTCTAAGTTCTAGGGGACTGATGACCTCAGCAGTTGAGTCCCATAGTGCTCAGAGCCATTTGAACCAATAACTTCGTGCATAAGCTCCAGAGGTGGACTAACGCGTTATTGACTTGCTCAGTCTGTGAATCTCTGCCTCTTCAATAAATCATCCAGTTTTCTGAAATTGTAATCATTTGTTTTTCTGTGCATGTAGATCACATCTATCGACTTCCGTCCCATTCGGATAAATTCTTCGTGGTGCGTCGGTTGTTTTATTTTGGAGTGTAATAATTGATTCGATATGGCGTATACCTGTTAAAGTAAAAACTCGAAATACAAATGAATAGTAGTCGTACCCTTCACACTGTGGGCTCTTCAGAGGATGAGTTGTGGGACTATGGACTCTATACAGATGTAGCGGGAAATGGTCGCCTAGCATTAAGGTAGCTGGATGAAAAAAAAAAAAAAAAATGTCGCCGGTCGCCGCAATATCCAGGAACACCAAGGAAAATTGCAAGAGGCATTCTTTCGCACGTCAGCATGCAGTCTGTGCTGCAAGTGAACATCCATACAGCAGTCATCTGAGGCCGGCAACCACTTACGGAAACGAATTTCAAGATTCGTCTCTCACGTTAATGCAAGTGATTACACAAATGTGGGGTATAAGAGGTTACAGTGAATCATGAAGAGAGTCCTACATTATAGTTGACATGCTGCCTTACAGTCAAGAAAACATCAGACACCAGCTGTTGTCCAGACTAGTTTGAGGGGCAGACTCAGTAGCGAAAACCACCGTCAATGGTGTAGTTATTTTAGTTCCACAAGCAGCGTGGAATAATCGCAGGCGGCGGTCGTTGCTTAGTTCAATACGCAGCAGTGGGAGACGGTCATCAGTGCAAGGGTGCCACGTTGAACAGGCGGCCTCAGTGATGAACCAGTCACCGCCTCGGCGTTTGTGGACCTGGGTCATGACTGCAGAGTTGGGCACGACGTATCTTCGGCAGCAAGTCGGGCGCAATGCACTGGCCAACCAGCAGCTCGCAGTGTATCCAGTCCACGAGGCACCCGAACGTGGACTTCGGACCATCGACCCCCTGGAGGCATCCAAGAGTAGGTTGATGTAGACGCCGGCATCAGCTGGACAGTTTAAGCCAGAGCAGCAGCAGTCCTAGATGCGGCCCACATGCCGGTGGCTAGCGGAGGCAGCGGCTGGCTGAAATTGAAGCTGGATAACCCAAATTGCTTCGATGGCTGGCGTGGAGGCATTCTCGATGAAAGCAGCAGTTTACGACAGGTACTGCTTGGCTGGAAAGGGCCTCGCTCCTCTACGGTTACGGGAAGGTACACGTAATCATCACGCACGGCCCCTGGCAGGAACCATTGGAGAACGCGCCCTTAATTGTCATCACCAATTTCGTTCAAAATTATGGTATGTACTAATCTTTGTCAGAAACGTAAGTGGTGGTTGTTGGAACGACAAGTTGCAAAAGGGTTTGGAAAAAAATGCTTTTTTTACGCAGCTCAGGCGGGGCAAAAGCCGTTTATGTGCGTCTAAATCCCAGGCAGCGTTTGCTACAGCGGCCAGAGTCCTTTTTTTTTTCTTTTTTGAGTCATCAGTCTTCTGACAGGTTTGATGCGGACTGCCACGAGTTCCAGTCCTGTGAGAACCTCTTCATCATCAGAGTAGCACTTGCTGGATGTATTCCAAACTCTATCTTCCTCTACAGTTTCTACGCTGTACACTTCTCTCTGGTATCATGGAAGTCATTCCCTGAGGTCTTAACAGATGTCCTAACATCCTGTCTCTTCTGCTTCTCAGTGTTTTCCACATATTCCTTTCCCCTCCGATTCTGTGTATAACTTCCTCATTCCTTTCCGAATCAGTCCACCTAATTTTCAACATTCGTCTGTAGGAACACATATAAAATGTTTGGATCTCTTCTGTTCCGTTTTTCCCACAGTCCACGTTTCACTACAATACTACGCTGTGCTCCAAACATACATCCTCAGAAATGTCTTCCTCAAATTAAGACCTATGTTTGATACTGGTAGACTTCTCTAGGCGAGGAATGCCATTTCTGCTAGTGCTAGTCTGGTTTTTATGTCGTCCTTGGTCCGTCCGTCATTGGTTATTTTGCTGCCTAGGTAGTAGAATTCCTTAACTTCATTTACATCGTGGCTGTCAATCAGTTTCTCGCTGTTCCCATTTCTGCTACTTCTCATTAATTTCGTCTTTCTTTGATTTACACTACTGGAAATGGAAAAAAGAACACATTGACACCGGTGTGTCAGACCCACCATACTTGCTCCGGACACTGCGAGAGGGCTGTACAAGCAATGATCACACGCACGGCACAGCGGACACACCAGGAACCGCGGTGTTGGCCGTCGAATGGCGCTAGCTGCGCAGCATTTGTGCACCGCCGCCGTCAGTGTCAGCCAGTTTGCCGTGGCATACGGAGCTCCATCGCAGTCTTTAACACTGGTAGCATGCCGCGACAGCGTGGACGTGAACCGTATGTGCAGTTGACGGACTTTGAGCGAGGGCGTATAGTGGGCATGCGGGAGGCCGGATGGACGTACCGCCGAATTGCTCAACACGTGGGGCGTGAGGTCTCCACAGTACATCGATGTTGTCGCCAGTGGTCGGCGGAAGGTGCACGTGCCCGTCGACCTGGGACCGGACCGCAGCGACGCACGGATGCACGCCAAGACCGTAGGATCCTACGCAGTGCCGTAGGGGACCGCACCGTCACTTCCCAGCAAATTAGGGACACTGTTGCTCCTGGGGTATCGGCGAGGACCATTCGCAACCGTCTCCATGAAGCTGGGCTACGGTCCCGCACACCGTTAGGCCGTCTTCCGCTCACGCCCCAACATCGTGCAGCCCGCCTCCAGTGGTGTCGCGACAGGCGTGAATGGAGGGACGAATGGAGACGTGTCGTCTTCAGCGATGAGAGTCGCTTCTGCCTTGGTGCCAATGATGGTCGTATGCGTGTTTGGCGCCGTGCAGGTGAGCGCCACACTCAGGACTGCATACGACCGAGGCACACAGGGCCAACACCCGGCATCATGGTGTGGCGAGCGATCTCCTACACTGGCCGTACACCACTGGTGATCGTCGAGGGGACACTGAATAGTGCACGGTACATCCAAACCGTCATCGAACCCATCGTTCTACCATTCCTAGACCGGCAAGGGAACTTGCTGTTCCAACAGGACAATGCACGTCCGCATGTATCCCGTGCCACCCAACGTGCTCTAGAAGGTGTAAGTCAACTACCCTGGCCAGCAAGATCTACGGATCTGTCCCCCATTGAGCATGTTTGGGACTGGATGAAGCGTCGTCTCACGCGGTCTGCACGTCCAGCACGAGCGCTGGTCCAACTGAGGCGCCAGGTGGAAATGGCATGGCAAGCCGTTCCACAGGACTACATCCAGCATCTCTACGATCGTCTCCATGGGAGAATAGCAGCCTGCATTGCTGCGAAAGGTGGATATACACTGTACTAGTGCCGACATTGTGCATGCTCTGTTGCCTGTGTCTATGTGCCTGTGGTTCTGTCAGTGTGATCATGTGATGTATCTGATCCCAGGAATGCGTCAATAAAGTTTCCCCTTCCTGGGACAATGAATTCACGGTGTTCTTATTTCAATTTCCAGGAGTGTATTTCCATCTTCTGTACTCATTAGCCTGTTAATTCCATTCAGCATATCATGTAACTCTTCTTCACTTTCACTCAGGATAGCAAAGTGATCAGCGAATCGTATCATTGGTGTCCTTTCACCTTGAATTTTAATTCCACTCCTGAACCATTCTTTTATTACTCTCATTACTTCTTCGACGTACAGACAGAATAGTAGAGGCTAAAGAATATAACCCTGTCTTGCACGCTTTTTAAACCGAGTTCTTCGTTCTTGGTGGTCCTCTAATTATTCCCTCTTGGCTCTTGTACGTATTGTATATCACCCGTATCTCCCTATAGCTTACCCCCACTTTTCTTGGAATTTCGAGCATTATGCACCATTTAACATTGTTGAACGCTTTTTCCAGATCGATAAATCCTATGAATGTGTCTTGATTTTCCTTTGGTTTTGCTTCCATTATCAACTGCGACGTCAGAATTCCCTCGCTAGTGCCTTTACCTTCCCTAAAGCCAAACTAATCGTCACCTAACACATCCTTAATTTTCTTTTCCATCCTTCTGTATGTTATTCTTCTCAGCAGCTTGGATGCATGAGATGTTAAACTGTGAGATAATTCTTGCACTTGTCAGCTCTTGGAGTCTTCAGACTTGTGCGGATGATATTTCTCCGGCAGTCAGATGGTATGTCGCCAGACTCATACATTCTACACACCAACGTGCATAGTCGTTTTGTTGCCCCTTCCCCCAATGATTTTAGAAATTTTAATGGAACGTTATCTATCTCTTCTGCCTTATTTGATGTTAAGTCCACTAAAGCTACCTGAATTTCCGATTCTAATACTGGATCCCCAGCTCTTCTAAATCGACTCCTGTTTCTTCTTCTATCATATCAGCTAAATCTTACCCCTCATAGAGGCTTTCAATATACTCTTTCCACCTATGCGCGCTCTCCTCAGCATCTAACAGTGGGATTCCCGTTGCACTCTTAATGTTACCGCCCTTGCTTTTAGTTCCACCGAGGGTTCCTTTGACTTTCCTATATGCTGAGTCAGTCCTGCCATCAGTCATTTCTTCTTCGATTTCTTCATACGCTTCATGCAGCCATTTCGTTTTAGCTTCCCTGCACTTCCTGTTTACTTCATTCCTCAGCGACTTGTATTTCTGTATTCCTGAATTTCCGTGAACCTTTTTTGAGCTTGCTTCTTTCATCGATCAGCTGAAGTATTTCTTCTCTTTCCCTTGGTTTCTTCGCAGTTACCTTCTTTCTACCTATGTTTTCCTTTCTAATTTCCGTGATTGCCCTTTTCAGAGATGCCCATTCCTCATCAACTGTATTACCTACTGACCTATTCCTTAGTGCTCTGTCTACATCTTTAGGGACCTTCAAGCGTATCTCGTCATTTCTTAGTATTCCGTGTCCCTCTTCTGTGCATATTGATTCTTCCAGATTAGTCTCTTGCCGGCCTGTGTGGCCGAGAGGTTCTAGGCGCTTCAGTCTGGAACCGCGCGACCGCTACGCTCGCAGGTACGAATCCTGCCTCGGGCATGGATATGTGTGTTGTCCTTAGGTTAGTTAGGCTTAAGTAGTTGTAAGTTCTAGGGGACTGATGAGATCAGATGTTAAGTCCCATAGTGCTCAGAGCCATTTGAGCCATTTGATTAGTCTCTTAAACTTCAGCCTACTCTTCATTGCTACTAAATTGTGATCTGAGTCTATATATGCGACTGGGTACGCCTTACAATCCAGTATCTGATTTCGGATTCTCTGTCTGACCATGATGTAACCTAACTGAAATCTTCCCACATCAGCGGGCTTTTCCCAAGTATACCTCCTGCATATTCTCCTGTAACCTTTTCTTCTTCTTCTTCCCCTACAACTGCATTCCAATCCCCAATGACTATTAGATTTTCACTTCCATTTACATTCTATATTACCCATTCAATATCCTCATATATTTCCTCTATCTCTTCATCTTCAACTTGCGACGTAGGCATGTGTACCTGAATTATCGTCGTCGGTGTTGATTTGCTGTTGATTCCAATAGGACAAACCTATCAATGAACTGGACTCAGTAACAAAATCTTTGCTGTACCTTCCTATTCTTAACAAAACCTACTCCCGTTTTACCATTTTTTGTTGCTGTTTATATTTCCCTATACGCATCTGACCAGCAATCCTTGTCTTTCCATTTCACTTCACTGACTCCTACTATATTTAGATTCAGCCTTTGCATTTACCTTTTCATATTTTCTAGTTGCCCTACCATGTTCAAGCTTCAGACATTCCACGGCACGATCCGTGGAAGGTTATCCTTTCGCTGGTTACTTAATCTTTTTTTCATGGTCAGATTACAAAATGGAAATGCTTGGCTCATAGAGGCAAGTGTCTTTGTGGAAACTGTTTTTACCTCATACTTTCAGTATTTGCGTTACGTACACTGAAAATAAACCGAAACATGAACAAATAACCCATTCATGTACAGCGCAATATGCTGTAACTGTACTTGCAACATTATTGCTAACAGACTACGTACGCTTGCTAGAGAGTACTGACTCTTCTGGACTGAGGATTCAAAGAACGGTAGATGATACGCAGCAAAATGTAGGAACGTCTTCATTACTTCTTTAACATTTGGGAAACTTACAATGGCTCGATACAAAAAAAAAAAAAAAATTGACTAATGTGCTCACACCCTACGTGTACTACCTGCAGAAGAATAAATTTCTTCTATTAGTTGTCTCGTGGGGAAGACAAATAAATCCACAATTATACAAAAAAATGTGCGTGAAATCTTATGGGACTTAACTGCTAAAGGTCATCAGCCCCTAAGCTTACACATTACTTAACCTAAATTATCCTAAGGACAAACACACACACCCATGCCCGAGGAAGGACTCGAACCTCCGCCGGGACCAGTCGCACAGTTCATGAATGCAGCGCCAAAGGCCGCTCGGCTAATCCCGCGCGGCACACAATTATACGACGAGGTTTTTCAAGTTGGGAATTGACATCGAACAGTTGCACTCCTCTAGTGCAAACCTAAGATGTCTATTTCTTACGTCAGGTAAAGAATTTCATCAACAAGCTTGAACATTGCTCTTGTCTCATCGAGCGAGAGAAAGAAATAACATCCCGAAAAGATTGCAGTAAAAAACATTTCGTAGTACATCACTAGTTATCCTCGCCAGTACGTGGCAAAATGTTGGGCTTCAAGTTGTCTGCTGCCATACTGTGCATTGAGAGCGAACCTGTTATGAATGTAAACCAATTTTGTGTTTTCTGTAGGTATTTTACAACAACTACGTAACTTTAAAAATACGGCGTTTATAACGTGTTCTAGATGGCAAGAAGATATCTGCTTCACCTGTTTTTATGATAATTATCACCGCAGCACATGTATATCATTAACTCTAAAGTAAGAAATGTATGTAGTTTTGTATACAAAGTTCGCGTATACACCTTATAATACCTTCCTGGAAATATATTTGCAATCCCATATTTTCCTTTGGGTTTTTCATTGATGACTTTTACGAAAATATCAATAAATGCAATAAATTAAACATTTTTTTGGCTTATTTTCAGTGTTAGTAACGCAAAAATCGAAAATTAAAAATTTTCTGCTCCAGGTCTCGACCCGACAGCTCTCTGATTACCGTTCTGCATGTACTCTTTTCTCTGTGCCAAACGCTGCCTGGAACTGAACAGTTAACATAAGTGGCTAATGCCTTGTCCGACGCGCAGCACAAATGCTTTTTTTTTTTTTACAAACGCTCCCACTTCTATCACTTTCGTTTCTCGCCAAGCCCTGTATACATAAATATTAACGAAATTGGTGATGAATAGGCGTAGCCCTCGTGTCAGTTGCGGAGCGGAGGCTTTCACTACACCCACTCAGTACCCCTGTGACCGATACGTCACAATTACGGAGGCAGCAATCTGGCCCTTCTGCCCTCAGGTTACAAAGTCCGCTGGGAAGGAGTTAGAGTAGCACAACAGGAGTGGCGTAACCCTCCAGTTCCATACAGTTTATTATTATTAATGGCATTTGTAAAAGCGAGGATAATGAAGTTTAAACTTTTTCTGAGTAATGAGAGGAGGGCATTATATAGGAAAAAATCCTTCTAACCAGAAAAAATGGTTGCATGTACACTGCAAGGAAAGTCTCGGAGGCCACCCAACTTTGCTCTCTGGGGAATGCAGTATCTGGGAAGGCAATATTTACAACCTGCGGATGTTTTCTGAAAAAGCAATACAAATATGACATTGCGAAAGTCAGGGCTGTTGCAGTTATTATTAATATTTTTTAAAGATTGCCAGAAAATTAGTTCTACGACGTTCAGTGCCTGTAATATTATTGGACGACTATACACTGAAGAGCCAAAGAAACTAGTACACCTGCCTAATATCGTGTACGGCCTCCTCGAGCACGCAGGAGTGCCGCAACACGACATGGCAAGGACTCGGCTAACGTCTGAAGTAATGCTGGAGGGAATTGACACCATGAACCCTGCAGGGGTGTCCATAAATCCGTAAAAGTACGAGGGAGCGGAGGTATCTTTTGGACAGCACATTGCAAGGCATCTCAAATATGCTCAATAATGTTCATGTCTGGTGAGTTCGGTGGCCAGCGGCAGTGTTTCAACTCAGAAGAGTGTTCCTGGAGCGACTCTGTAGCAATTCTGGACTTGTGGGTATCGCATTGTCCCACTGGAATTGCCCAAGTCTGACGGAATGAACAACGGACGTGAATGGATGCAGGTACTCAGACAGCATGCTTACGTCTCACATGTCACAGTCTTATCTAGACGTATCACCTGTCCCATATCACTCCAACTGCACACGCCCCACCCTTTACAACCATCCATCAGCTTGAGTAGTCCCCTGATAACATGTAGCATTCATGGATTCATGAGGTTGTCTCCATACCCGTACACGTCCATCCGCTCGATACAATTAGAAACGAGACGCGTTCGACCAGGCAACATGTTTCCAGTCATCAACAATCCAATGTCGGTGCTGTCGGGCCGAGGCTCCTAAAGCCCTTATCGATGATGTTTCGTTGAATGATTCCCACGCCGACACTTGTTGATGGCCCAGAATTGATATCTGCAGCAATCTGCGGAAGGATTGCACTTCTGTCACCTTGAAAGATTCTCTTCAGTCGTCGTTGGTCCCGTTCTTGCAGGATCTTTTTCCGGCCACAGCGATGCATTCACGACAGTGACTTTGGAGATCTGATGTTTCAGCGGATTCCTGATATTCACGGTACACTCGTGAAGAGGTCGCACAGGAAAATTCCCGTTTCGTCGCTACATCGGAGATACTGTGTTCCATCACTTGAGAGCCGACTGTAACGCCACGTTCAAACTCACATAAATCTTGATAACCTGCCATTGCAGCAGCAGTAACCGATCTAAGAACTGCGCCAGACACTAGTTGTCTTATACAGGCGTTGCCGACCGCAATGCCGTATTGTGCCTGTTTACATATCTCTGTATTTGAATTCGCATGCCTGTAACAGTTTCTTTTGTGCTTCAGTGTGTAATGTTTGTAGTTGAATGATCAATGGTTTTTATAGAGTCAACTGATATGAACGTTTTCTCTTCCCATTTTCAGTACTTTTGCGTAGCGTGTTGATTTCATATCATCGGAGAAGCTATGACAATAGTTTCATCCTTGGAGATAATACTTTTTGTTCGTGCCGCCATAAAGTCGTCACGAGTTGTGGCGACTTGAACTCCCGCGCCGCCTCGCCGGCGCTGCGACGGGAGCGTTGCGAGTGTGGCGCCGTCTGCCGCCAGCCGGTCCTTGCCTTCTTGTGATGCAGGTGGCCGTCTGCAAGCGTCGATGAGTCGGCTCGCCTTGCATCAGCACGCCGCTCGCCACACCACCACGTTAACCTTTTGGTCAGTACCGATGTCAGTGCCGCTGCCATTGAACTCTGCTGCGTTTTTATAAGCGGTTAGGAAAGACTTCCTGCTGGTATTGGAACCTGTCGTGAGCTGCTGAAAGTCTTAGCCGATGTGTTTTAGTGGAAGCTGAGTCCGGTTGTTGTACCGGTACTATTTCATACAATAAAAATTTTATTTGGTAAACACACACGTAATCTGTGCTGCCTTGGATATATAACTTTTGTGGCAGTCTTGTTCATGAACGCAATGTTAAATATTGCATAATTTAAGGTGGTGCATTCTCAAAATCATTTATCTACATACACCAAAAAAAAGTTTCCATCACCTCGGTTCCGAAAGTTCCCGAACCTGTACAGAAAATTGGAATACAGATCAATATAAACATCATTTTCGTCCTTTTTGTTGCTCATGAAAACCACACATTGCATGTTGTACCACCATATAGCGAGACCTTAGGAGGTGGTGGTCCAGACTGCTGTACACACCTGTACGTCTAATACCCAGTAGCACGTCCTCTAGCATTGATGCATGCCTGTATTCGTCGTGGCATACTATCCAAAAGTTCATCACGGCACTGTTCTTCCAGACTGTTCCACTCCTCAAAGGTGATTCGGTGTAGAGCCCTCAGAGTGGCTGGTGGGTCACGTCGACCATAAACAGACTTTTCAGTCTGTCCCAGGCATGTTCGATAGGGTTCATGTCTGGAGAACATGCTGACCCCTCTAGTAGAGCGAAGTCGCTGTCCTGAAGGAAGTCATTCACAAGATGTGCACGATGGGGGCGCGAAGTGTCATCCTTGAAGACGAATGCCTCACCAATATGCTGCCGATATGGTAGCACTATCGCTCGCTATCCTACGGCGCCTTTCATCACCACCAGCGGCGTACGTCGGCCCCATATAATGCCACCCCAAAATTGCACTAAACTTTCATCTTGCTGCACTCGCTGGACAGTGTTTCCAAAGCGTTCAATTTGACCGGGTTGCCTCCAAACACGTCTCCAACGATTGTCATGTTGAAGGCATATATGACACTTATTTGGCAAGAGAACATGATGACAGTCCTCAGCGGTCCATTCGTTTTGTTGTGGGGCCCATCTGTACCGCGCTGCATGGTGTCGTGGGTGCAAAGTTGGACCTCGCCATGGACGTCGGGAGTGAAGTTACGCATCATGCAGCCTACTGCGCACAGTTTTAGTCGTACCACGACGTCCTGTAGCTGCGCGGAAAGTGTTATTCAACATGGTCGCGTTGCTGCCAGGGTTCCTCCGAGCCATAATGCGTAGGCAGCGGGCATCCACTGCAGTATTAGTCCTTTGGGCGGCCTGAGCGAAGCTTGTCGTCGACAGTTCCTGTCTCTCTGTATCTCATCCACGTCCAAACAACATCGCTTTGGTTCACTCCGAGACGCCTGGACACTTCCCTTGTTGAGAGCCCTTCCTGACACGAAGAAACAATGCGAACACGATTGAACCGCTGTATTGACCGTCTAGGCATTATTGAATTCCTGGTAGAATGACTCAAACTGTTCGGCTGTCGGACCTCTTCATTAATAGGCGCTGCTCATGCATGTTTGTTTATATCTTTGGGCAGCTTTAGTGACATATCTGAACAGTCAAAGGGACTGTGTCTGTGATACAATATCCACAGTCAACGTCTGTCTTCACGAGATCTGGGAACTGGGGTGATGCAAAACTTTTTTTGATGTGTGTATGTACTTGTTGGGGAGTTCCTCTCATTCAGTTACTCGTTCAACTCACCTAGGTCATTGGAATCAACTGTTTGAAATTGTATGTGATGGTTAGTATCATTATTGTTTATTGTGTCAGGGAATATATTAACTATTTCTCTTATTTGTGATCTTGGGGTTTTCAAAATATTTGCTGCGTTTAAAATTGTAATAAATAGAAGTTGCTCAAAAGAATGTCAATACACTTCCTCCATTGCCCTTGCACACAATCTATAACAGTGTTCTCTAGTTTTGTTAATGTCGCCCAATGGGGCGGTCATTTTTTAACGCAATCAGACAGTAAAACAGTTACGATTCTCATACTGCTACCATAAATTTTCCGTGGATGTTTATTTAGGCCCCTTATTGTGATATTTCACCCTGACATAAATTATAAAACAAACATAAGCTTAGACGCAGTAGTAGCACTCGTAAATTGACAGCGCACTTAACTAAAATTTAAATAAATTGAAACCCGCATTTTAGAGAAAGGGAGCTTGCGCAGTCTAGTAGTTGGGTAATTCGTTGAGGGATGAAGTTCCGTGGTGGTAGAAAGTAGATTTATTTTCCTATTTCTGTTTCCAAGTTTTAGTACTAGGATTTCTTCTTTGCAGTATTTGTGGTGTTGGTACTTTTCCTTTGTAGTGTTCCTAAGCGCCAAGTGCTGATAATTATTATACAGAATGTAAACTCTATCTGTCTACAACGTTCCATAGTTGTTTAGGGAACTTCAAACGAACGGTTGGATATAAGGCACTTGTGATCTATCAAACCGGGGAAACAACCTCAGATTCGCCTCCAAAAACCACCTATAACTCACGAAGTGTGGTGTCTCAGACCACCCGAAAATTTTCAGACTAGTTTCCCAAGGTTAGTCTTGGTGGAATGCTTCTGTATCCAACGTATCTTGCTTAAATCCCCAAACCTACAATATTTTATTGTGATCGCATCGCATTAGCACGTTCTTTGTTTGTCGCTAACACTTGTTGTTGACAGGCGTTGATGTTTATTAGAGCGCACCTTGTGAACTAGGTGCCTGTTCTGTTCAGTACGGTACAAAAAGTGTTCGCAGAAACGTGTCAGTTTTAACGACCCTAAGTTTGATGAAATTGTTGGTCGATGAACGGAAAGACAAGAAGAAAATATCCAGTGGAACGGAAATCAGTAGATATGATGCACATCTACACACAAACAAATGCTTACAGTTTCAGAAAAAAATGGATCATTTGCTGAAAGAGAAAGCGTTTCACTAACTGAGCAAGTCAACAACGCGTTGGTCCACATCCGTCTCTCGTGCAAGCAATTATTCGGCTTGGCGTCGACTGACAGTGCTGTTGATGTCCTCCTAAGGGATAACGTGTCGAATTTTGTCCAATTGACACGTTATGTCATCAAAATCCAGACTTGGTCGGAGGGCTGTGCCCATACTGCTACAAAATCTCGCAGTTGAGGAGAGATCCGATGACCTTGCTGGCCAAGGCAGGATCTGACAAGCGGTAGAAACTCTGGATATGTGCGGACGGGCATTATCTTCCAGAAACGTAAGAACAGGATGGCTTGCCACGAAGGGTAGTACAATCTGTTCCACGCTATCGTCGACGTACTACTGTACTGTAAGAGGGCCGCATATGAAAACCAAAGAGATCCTGCTGTGAAAAGAAATGACATCCCAGACCATCATTCCTGGTTGTCGGATCACATAACCGGCGACAGTCGGGTTGGTATGCATCTCTGTCTGTGGACTCTCCAGACACGTTTTCGCTTGTCTGGGCTCAGTTCAAGTTGGGACTCATCACTGAAGACAGTTCTACTCCAGTCAATGAGATTCTAGGCTGGAGACGCTCCAGATAATGGTGGGATACCAACCTGACAGTCGCCTGCCATACGACCCGAGAGGCAGGAGTGATGGTCTGTGGTGCCTTTTCTTTTCATGGGAGAATCTATTTCATTGTCATTCGCTGCATCCTTACAGCACAGCGGTAAGTCGACGATATTCTAGAACAGGTTTTTCAGCCTTTCATGGTAAGCCATTCTGGGCTTATATGTCAGCAAGATAATGCTCGCCCGCACATTGAGAATATCTACTGCTTGTCTCCGTGCTTGCTATAGCCTACCTTTGCCAGAAAGCTCGCCAGATGAATTCTCAACTGAGAGGGTTTGGAGCATTATTAGCAGGGCCCTCCAATAGCTCTTGATTTTGAAGATCTGACGCAACAATTGGACAGAATTTGGCATGACTCTTAAATCCTTTCTAAAAAACGTGTCGTTTCAAAATGAACGTCAGGTATCACGTAAGTTGAGGTGTAAACCAACAACGGTAAAATAAAACAAATACAGTAATCGCAGATTATACAATAGTAAATGTGCGGACTGTGACAAGTATTATACAGGACGTACTGGACGAAATTTTGGGAGCCATTCGATGGAATATTGTAATCACAGTAGTCGGATTGCACCTCGAAAGCGTATCAAATACGGCAAACGTGATGTTAGCAGAACGAATGGACACATGGAGGTGCTACAAAGAGCTACGAAAAATTTTAATCTGAACGTGCTGGGCGAAACGGAAGTTTACGCCCAACCGATGAAAACCCCAGAAAAAGCTGCTTATCGAACACAGTCACTTAGCGTTATGAATTCTTAAGAAATTTTTAAAGGCATGTTTTAGCCCAACTTTGGGATGAGGAAGGACGCTCTGAGAAGCTGCAGCTGCAGCGGCCCTCAGTGTGCTGACGGCGGAGAAATGGAAAAGGCAGAGGAAACTTAAAAAGCATGGCGTTGTGTGCGATCTGGCTCGGGAGAAACTTCCTCTACGAACATCAGGTAGAAAGAAGACACACTTATAATATTCTTTTGAAATGTTTCTTAAAATTGTTTTAACGATTTTTAACTATTTAAATTATAGCCATTATCATTGTTATTTTACTTAGGAATGTTTTTTATATGTGAATTCATTTTCTGCAGATGTTGGGCACATGTCAGCGCTACAAGCGTTACACTAATTTGGTTATTGAAAACTGTATTATAAAGTCTTAGCAGGCTAGTGTATGTTTAGCCCTGACAGGGAACTTGCAGCTCTGTATCGATACATTACTCTGTAACTGTACCAAATGGTATGCCTTGCAGTGTAACCAATTTCTTAAAATACTGAAGTTTCGTAATCAGTGTTGAATCAGTTATTAATTAATTTTTGCCTGACTGATCTGAAGACGCGCCACTATCCCAAACCCGGTCATCTGCAAGATCGCGGGCACTGTCTAATGACGAACGTGCCTAGTTCTTACATATGTTACATACGTGTGGTTCTGGGTCAAGCAATGTTAGGCAAAGGATGAATCTAGCATCCTTAATATCCAACTTATTTGGTGTTCTCTTAACCTAGGAGAGCGTGAAGACACTGTCAGTCTTATACATCTGGACTGTCATTCTTGGTAGATGATTTAATATACTCCTCTTTACTTGGTCGTTGGTTGTTTAGCGTTTAAACTGAACGGACATGTACCAAATGTCTGTGAAAATACAAGAACACAGAGAAAACCCTTATCGTTAAAATGTTGTTTACGCTATCGGAAATGTTACTTATAAATGGTAAATTGCATCATTTTCCTTTTGGTCCATCTATATTGTGTAATGGGTAGAGTAGAGATGTGACTTGCTTGCTCAGCTTTTCATTTCTAGTGTTCTCGCCAATGTTGACTTTAAACTTATTATTTGTAGATACCGTTTTTGTTTTGTTAAATTCCTGGTCATAGTCCTATTGAGACTGAGAACACAAAAATGGCCGTGGTTCATGTGGTGGCCTCCTGAGGTTTTAGATTTATAGAGGAAGCCGAGATGAACATGTCAGTAAAGGGATTCTTCAAGTAAATTTGAGGTGTCTAGTTGCTATTTTGTAAGCTGATGTGTAGGAAATTAATGGTGTGTAGCTAACTCCACTGACTTTATTTTCTAGGCTGATGTCTAGGAAGTTAGTGGCTAAACCTCCTAATTCCATATTGACCTTTATATCAGTATGCCACAGGTTCATATTTCTGAAGAACTTCTAGAGTTGTCTATTGTAACGTTTCTACATAAAAATACTGTCAACATACCTGCACTACATATTTTGCCAGTGGGTGGCTGCTACGAAAATGAGGCTCCCTCTTGTCCACGAACATTTCAGTTAGTAAGGGGAATAATCATGAGCTCGTTGACAGACCTTTTGCTTCTTTGTAGTAGCTCCCTCATAAGCAGAAATAAGGTTCGTTTAAACAAACACTCTACTTTATTTATTATGGTACGCATTTCTTCTGGATTAATGTTGTGTAACTACAATAACTGTGACACAATATCTATTCAGTCTTTCACAGGAAAGCTTGAGAACAGGATGTGTACATAAGGAGGACTAACGTAACATCTGTTAATTTCCTTACTCAATCTATGCTGTTCTTAACTGTATATTTTAGTATTTTCTTCATGATGATGTTTATCCTCCTGGCAATATTATACACTAGTGCTTTTGTTGCAGATACCAAATCTCGGACTCACACTTCTGCTCTGTAGCGTTTCGATACCTTAGACAGGTGAGGACCCCTGGGATTCATTTGAAGAACATCTTACTATCACATTTAGAAAAAAAGATACTGAAGGATTTATTTACTAACTGCTTCGACTCAACTTTGTATGGAATCGTTGGATCTTTCTATTGTTTTAGTGCAATGAGAGGAAAAATTCTTCAACTTGGGGCTGTATAATCAGTTTTAGGTAACTGCTGTACAGTACCTCGTTTATCTGCTATAGTCACAATCACATTGCTCCTCTCAATCCTAACTAAGTTTTTTAATGACTAAGAATTTGTCGTCCTTCCTACTTTATAGTTGTTGTAGCCGCTGCTATGTCTGCTTAATTTACTCTGCTCAGTATAGTTCTGCAGGGCTTATTCTAGATCTACTCTTAGACGATTCGGTATCGTGTTTGGAAAGTATTTGATACTTGCTTCTTTTCCGCTTATGACAGGGTTGATTTTGATAAGTTCAAATTGTCTCCTATCCTTGGAGACTGATAAATTTGAAATAAAATATTAAATTAAGTTTTGTAACTGTCTTTGCATTGAAATTGATTCTGAAAACGTCCACAAATTCTAATGAAACATCAGTAATGCAGCTTCTGTCATCCGTAAAGAAAGTAGGCCGACGGTCTCGCCGCAGTGGTAACACCGGTTCCCGTCAGACCATCGAAGTTAAGCGCTGTCCGGCTGGGCTAACACTTGGATGGGTGACCTCCGGTCTGCCGAGCGCTTTTGGCAAGACGGGTGCACTCAGCCCTCGTGAGGCAAACTGAGGAGCTACCTGGCTGAGAAGAGCGGTTTTGGCCTCGTAAACTGACATACGTCCGGGAGAACGTGCCCCTCCACATCCACATCCAGCCACGCCTGTGGGTTAAGGGTGACACGGCTGCCGGTCGGAAGCGTTGGGCCTTCATGACCTGTTGGAGCAGAGTTTAGTTTAGTTTTAGTGAAGAAAGTAGTGGTGGGTATACGCCTGCTTTCAGTGCAATGCGTTCCGGATTGTAGTGCTCCACGACTTTCACGCGAGGTTTGTGAAATTAATTAATGATCGCCAGCAGGCTCGCTCGCAGAAAAAAAACTTTCAACTTACCCATACCATAATAAATTCCTGAAAACCTGAAATAATTTATTAGAAATGGCTGAGGCGTAAAGAACCTAATTAAGCTTCACCTTGTGCGCGGAGAGATATTTATAAACCAATCTCCCTTTATGCAGTTCAACCAACTTGTATAATGACCTGTGTCATCTATAATGCTATATCCGTCTCCATCACAGGTCCAGAATCAAATGTAATCATATTACACGCTTTCTCGATAAAGAACAGAAACGATAGCACCTAGCTTGAAGATGAATCTCACAGAGCGCAGCAGACTCCTACCGTGCAGACAACGTTAATACTTGTCATTAAATTGGAGCACTACCAGTAAATAGATTTGATTTGTATGTACAAGTGAAACATAAGAATAAGGTGTAAGTTCAAAATTCTATCTGCAAATCGGATTGACTTTTTTGAGATTAGAGTTAACTTCTCAAACGACAGTAATTGCTCTAAATTCTTCTTTTGATGGGAAAACGTCTCCGTAATGTCTGAAACCGTTTCTTTATCTGTGTTGTCCATATGAGTAAGCTGCATGAGCACCAATTTCAAGTGCATACATTACCAGGTACCTGACATTAGGTCAAACTTTCTAGTTTCATCCAGAGTTTTTCTGCTGCCTTCTTCATATATTCTGCGGAATCTTTGTTTCCTTTGATCTTGATATTAGATTATTGGCGTTATTTAGTAATCGAGTCACTGCCTATTACACTCAATGTATGAACAAATGTTCGCCTTTGTGGTTAACATTGAATAAACGTACACCGGAGTAGAGCTATGTTCACAGTAGAGGTCAGTTTGCCTTTTTATGAATGACGGCACCAAGGTTCCCCTTCTATTTAGAAACTGATCAGTATGGAGTTAAGGGCTTCTACTATCAGTTCACTAGACATCAAATTTCATATACAAAATAATAACCATAATTTTAAGATTTACTGGAAAGACTCCTTTACTGACACAAAGTCCCGGATTTCTCTTTACACCCATCACATACACCACAGTTTCCTTTCATTGCCTATGTCCCAAGAAGACTGTGACCAGAGATTCAATACAATAGAAACAATAGCTGAAAATGATGAATTTATATTCACCATCATGGATAACTTTCTCAAAAACATACTGAAGAACTCTGTTAGATCTCTTCTGTACCCACTGAACAACAAGGTGGAACAATAAATAAATGATAAAGGTTACCTTTGCTAGGTGTTTATCCTGGTGATCTACAGTACGTGAGTCGTTGAGTATTTAGACCGGTTGGAGCAACTCTTTGGTGCTATTTACACGACTACCACCATTTTTATGATTGGTAGACTGATTAGGGTACTCCCTAATGCTTCCGTTAGAAACAGTTCTTTCTACTGGACAACCGCAACTCTATATGTCCATTGTGACAAAACTGTCGGCATCGTACCTCAGAGTGTTCGGTCAGTCGACTGTAATAAGAGAACTGATTGAAGATTTCATCGATGAAATTTCAGAGGTATCATGTGATATCGACACAGAAATAATGACGAAAATGACGAATAAACAGATAGATAGAACGAGAAAAAGAGTGTTAAAGCGCATACGTGGAAACAGAAAGGTTGCGGGATCTAATCACGGTCGATCTACAATTCTTTTTATTCTACCTTTAACCTAGTCTTCACCGTTCGATAGTGTGAAGATGCAGGATAAACGACACGTAGTTCGGATTCCATCTAGGTGTAAGTTAAGGACGCGCATGTCACAAACCAAATTAACAGATATTCACAAGGCCACTGAACCACAAACAATAATAATAATAATAATAATAATAATAATAATAATAATAAAGTATAATAATAATAATAATAACGGACCCCGTGCAGGCCCGGGAAAAGAATAGGCCTCCGGTATGTTCTGCCAGTCGTAAAAGGCGACGAGATGAACAAACCACTAATGGGGCTAACCCCCCTATTAGAGTGATTAGTTGGCTCAGGCAGAGCTAATGAAGTCTCGGACAAGCGCTGTCATCGTTGGGGATGACGCTTGAACCCTATGCCCGTCCACAATGGTAACGACACTGCTAGCCACACGGTAAATGATTTAAATCCAAATAGAGGTGTTTTGCAGGATATGCTTCCTAGAAGGAAAACAAAGACAGAGGCTGAGATGGTCAGATGAAGTTAACCGACACCTCATGTTTTGTTATTACCAAGCAACACACTTAGGAACCAACACAACTGGATACAGATCACAAGTATACACAACATTTATTACCAGATACCCAGAATTAAAATTTTTTACAGAACAACGACTAGCTGATCAGATCCGTGTAATAATCAAAAATAACAGGATACCCCAAGAAGAAGAAAAGAGAGTAATGGACTCAAACATCCCGGAGCAAACAAACAAAGTACAACACGCATCAATTAAACAATCAGAGGAAAAGGAAATCTTAAGACAGCCACCAGAACATGCACAAATAGAACACGAAGTGACACACATGTTAGATATAGAAGAAAAATTTCAGCTGACATATATAGAATACAAAGACACAAATACAGACATCAGACCTTTCTTGCATAGACTCCCAAATAACCCACAAGTCTAAACAACAATAACAACTGTCAACACAATCATACACAATAAAATAAATGGAAATACAACCATGAAAGAGTTACAACTACTGGTTTATATAGGAGCACTCACTACACTAAATATACACGCTAGGCAGAGATCAAAACCAACCAACACACAGAAGAAACCCACAAAACCAGCATGGCAACACAGGCTACAGATCAGAATAGAAAAACTGAGAAAAGACATCGGACAGCTATCACAATTTATAAGAAATGAAATATCGGACAAAAAAAGAAAAAGGTTAGGTAAAATCTCACAACAAGAAGACATAGGGAAATTAGATGAAAAGAAGCAGAAATTACAAGCATTGGCCAAACGATTTACAAATACAAAAAAAGTGAAAATAGAAGGAAACAAAACCAAACATTCAACACAAACCAAAAGAAATTTTATCAGACAATAGATATCACACACATTAAAGTAGACAAACCACCAAACATAACAGACATGGAACACTTCTGGGGTAACATATGGTCAAACCCGGTAGAACATAACACACATGCACGGTGGATACAAGCAGAAACAGACACATGCTAGATGATACCACAAATGCCTGATGTGATAATTTGGCAACATGAAGTCACCAGAGCAATTAATTCTATGCACAATTGGAAAGCCCCTGGAAAAGATAAAATAGCAAATTTCTGGCTAAAGAAGTTCACCTCAACACATTCACATCTAACTAAATTATTTAACAGTTACACTGCAGACCGATACACAGTCCTTGATACACTTAACTTATCTGAAACGTAAAGATCAAGCAGACACAGCAAACCCAGCAAAATATTGCCCCATAACCTGCCTACCAACAATATACAAAATATTAACTTCAGTCATTACACAGGAATTAATGACACATAGAACACAGAACAAAATTATAAATGAAGAACAAAAAGGCTGCTGCAAAGGAGCACAAGGATGTAAAGAGCAGCTGATAATAGATGCAGAGGTGACATTATCAAGCTAAAACTAAACAAAGGTCGCTACACTACACATGCATTGGATACCAAAAAGCTATTGATAGTGTACCCCACTCGTGGTTCTACAGATATTGGAAATATACAAAGTAGATCCTAAATTGATACAGTTCCTAAACATAGTAATGAAAAATTGGAAAACCACACTTAATATCCAAACAAATTCAAATAATATCAGATCACAGCCAATACAGATTAAGTGTGGAATATACCAAGGAGATTCGTTAAGTCCTTTCTGGTTCTGTCTTGCTCTGAACCCACTATCCAACATGCTAAATAATACAAATTATGGATATAATATTACTGGAACATACCAACACAAAATCACACATTTACTATACATGGACGGTGTAAAACTACTGGCAGCAACAAATCAATTACTAAAGATAACAGAAGTATTCAGCAATGATATAAATATGGCTTTCAGAACAGACAATTGTAGGAAAAATAGCATAGTCAAGGGAAATCACACCAAACAAGAAGATTACTTATTGGATAACCACAGCTACTGTTTATAAGCGATAGAAAAAACAGATGCCTATAAATTTCTAGGGTACAGGCAAAAAATAGGAATAGATAATACAAATATTAAAGAAGAACTAAAAGAAAAATATAGACAGACTAACAAAAATACTGAAAACAGAATTGACAGCAAGAAGCAAGACAAAAGCTATAAATACTTATGCTATACCAATATTGACCTATTCATTTGGAGTAGTGAAATGGAGTAACACAGAACTAGAAGCACTGAATACACTTACACGATCACAATGCCACAAATATAGAATACATCACATACATTCAGCAACAGAAAGATTCACATTAAGCAGAAAAGAAGGAGGAAGGGGATTTATCGACATAAAAAACCTATGTCATGGACAGGTAGACAATTTAAGAAAATTCTTTATAGAACAAGCAGAAACTAGCAAAATACACAAAGCAATCACTCATATAAACACATCAGCTACACCATTGCAATTTCATAACCATTTCTACAACCCTTTAGATCACATAACATCAACAGATACAAAGAAAGTAAATTGGTAAAAGAAAACACTACATGGCAAGCACCCGTATCATCTAACACAGCCACACATCGATCAAAACGCATCCAACACATGGCTAAGAAAAGGCAATATATACAGTGAGACCGAAGGATTCATGATTGCAATACAGGATCAAACAATAAACACCAGATATTACAGCAAGTATATTATTAAATATCCCAAGACCACAACAGATAAATGCAGACTATGCAAACAACAAATAGAACCAGTAGATCACAGCACAAGCGAATGTAGAATACTAGCAAATACAGAATACACCAGAAGACATGACAATGTAGCAAAAATAATACATCAACAACTTGCCATACAACATAAACTAATAAAACAACACGTTCCCACATACAAGTATGCACCACAAAATGTACTGGAGAATGAAGAATACAAATTATACTGGAACAGAACCATTATAACACATAAAACAACACCACATAACAAACCTGACATCATACTCACCAATAAAAAGAAGAAATTAACACAACTAATCGAAATATGCATACCCAATACAACAAATATACAGAAGAAAACAAGAGAAAAAAATTGAAAAATACATCCAGCTGGCTGAGAAAGTCAAGGACATGTGGCATCAAAGTAAAGTTGACATTATACCAATTATACTATCAACTACAGGAGTCATACCACACAATATCCAACAGTACATCAACGCAATACAGCTACATCAAAACATATATATACAACTACAGAAATCTGTAATTATTGATACATGTTCAATTACCCAAAAGTTCCTAAATGCAATGTAAAGTATGCCATACAGTTAAAAGGAAGTCACGCTTGATCAAGGTCCGCGTCATGTTCCATTTTTAACCAGACATAACGTCTGAGAAAGGAAATAATAACAGGAATTATAATTATACTAATTTTTATTAAATAATAATGACTTGTAAATACAAGTGAAATTTTTGATAGCATGAGCAACATTTTAAAGATCGTGGGTTTGCGAGTGTTGTTCTACATCCCATGGACATTACACGGATGTTCTTCTCCATTTGAAAGGATAAACAACCTGCAGTCATGAAAAGATGTCAATCCTGCTGTATATGAGAGACTGGGTGGTCAGTCTGCAAAAGGCTCAGAGAACCCCTAGAAGCTAAAAAGCAAAGAATCCAGATCCATCCTCTGTTCAGTATTGCTTAAACCAGAACCGCAAATATTTGCGGTAGATAGTCCTACATACACTGAATTAGAAATATAAAAATAAAAAAAAAACTGTTGTGTATATCCTCAGATTTGGTATTAAATAAGTAGACGGAATTCAGCTCATTTCATTTAGCTAATTTTGTAACTGCCACACAGGAAGAGCATCTTAGTGCATTCATTCATAAACAGTCACATAAATACCCATTCCTGCATACATAGCTCTTCAACGGTGTAAGCATATTCATAGAGTAAATGCTGTCGTAAAGAGTGCCTTAAGGTTATGTAATACGAATGTAACTGCGACAAAATAGTCAATAGAGTTGGCTTTTGTAGTTTACGTCGATAACTGGTAGCTTAAGAAGTTTGTATGTGATGATCTTTGTTTGGTTACAATCTATGGAATCACTCGTGTACTGGAGAATGGAACTCTGGTATAAAAAATAAGTTCTGTGAGAGAAGGCAAAAAGTGTTTTGTTTAGTTAATAGGACATAGAATGTGCCACTAAGAACCTATAGTTGAAGTAGTTACTGTGAACATATAAAACGCAAAATCGGTCTAGCAAAAAAAAGAATTTCGGAAAAAAGGGAATTAGTTAACATTTGACGTAATTTGTCTGGAGTGTACCTTGCATGGAAGTGAAACGTGGAGTATGACCAGTTACACAAGAACGAAATGGAAGCTTTTCAAAAGGAGTTCCGTACGCAGAAAGCTGATGCTAAGGTGGATAGGTTATGTACAAATGAAGAGGCTTTGAATCGAATTGGACAAAAAGAAATTTGTGGCATAATTTGACTAATAGGCCGCGTTCTGAAGGAATCGTCAATTTCTAATGGAAGGGATTGAGGAGTGGTGGCGTGCGGGGGGGGGGGGATTGCAAAGCGAGTCAAAGTTCGAAATGCAGTACGCAGTTTAAAATGAATGTAGGTTGCGGTAGTTATGTATAGATGAAGAGGCCTGTACAGCATAGAATAGCATGGAGGGTTAGATCAGACCAGTGATCGCGTTAAAGACCGCAACAAAAATAGTTGACGAAATTTTTTAACTGAACAATACGCCAGATATTGTCGACATAAGTAAAGCAAAGCATTTTGATAATGATATTTTTATTTCTATTTACCTCTATAAAATCCCATGTTGCTTTATGCTACGGCTTCCACATATGTTTCCTACTACGTTTTTTCTTTCAAACTTATTTTCTAAGAATGTGTTATATCCTAATCTGTGACATAAAGTTTCACATTGATCATCTGAATAGTAGTGATCAGGCTTCTTTGTTCCTTTATTTCCTTTAACACCTCTTCATTGGCTTTCTTATATCACAGTCTGATCTTGGTTTAAACCTGCCGTAGCTGTATCTTGATTGCTTTCTACAGTTTCTACCCTTTGCAGCAGTATCACAGTTCTTTCCAGATGAAAGTATTGGAAAAGTGTTTCATCTTCTCAGTAATAAGTTAGTTGTCAAATACTACTTGCCTTATTTTTGTGTAAAACACGTTGTACAGCTGTATTTCCTTAGTTTATATCCACACAGCACTTGTTGCCTTTTGTAATTATAGTACCAAAATAAGAGACAATTTTACTCAGTTCCATTTATTTTTGTGAATTCCCATTTCAGATATTCTTGTTTCCCTTGATTTGATGACTGTCGTGATTTTCGATTTGTTAGTGTTAATTGTAAGTTCGAAAAAGTTAAAAATGTTGTTAGTTTCAGTAGTATATACTCCTTTCGTTTTATCACTGTCAATCACTTGTCTTCAAATTTTATGGAATGGACAGGATTACAGTTCGTTTCGATTACGTAAGTTTGTTTTTTAAGATCGGTGCTGCTTTCTCACTGAAAACGATGAACAGTAAGTTGCCATCACGAGGTGTAAATGCTGAAAATTATCTATAGCGCATGTGTGAGCTGATCAAAGCCCTCTGAGCAGCGTACGTACTTCTAATAGATATAGAAGATGGCAAAGGAACGCTGGACTTCAGTGCCTGTGTCTGCCAGTGGCATATAATCAATTACGTTGTTCAGACGGGGCAGACAGGGAGCCATCTTGTACCAGGAAATTATTGGTAATGCGGAGTCGCAATGCCGCAACAGTGAGCGTGTGTGCGATATCTGACAGAAAGCTGTGATATGTGACGTCATCGCTGGATGACAGCCATCTCACCCACAGGGTAGTGATACACATAGCGGTTGCCTCAGCACTGTCTGCACAGCTTTGCGGTTCTACTAAGCGCTTACCGTTACATACAATACATTTCGCCTACGTATGCATCACCTAGTATTCCGTTTGTTGTCCTTCGCACAGGACTCCCATGACTACAAACCAGTGACATTTCTGGGTATGAGTGCTCGCTAATGCAGAAAATGGTCACTTTATTTGGAAAAGGTCGTTTTTTCTTGCAGTGTGGTGGAGCAGAGAGTGACCCCAACGTGAGCACGTGTCATTTGTAGTTCGCTATATCTTTTGGATCACCTTATGTAAAGATGTAAATGTGCGTCTCACAGGCCATATGAATTGCATATTTCCCACAGTATGGGTCTGCAGTGTTACCCTGCTACACTGTCGTCCTCACGAACTGCGGCCTACGGGCTTTCAAACAATACGAAATGATGTGATGGCCCTCAACTACGCACCCTCTGATTCAGAGTTGAAATATTAAAACTTTTGGCTGGTTTCGATGTCTAGAGGCTGGGATGCGTAGAGTCTACACTATACGATAAGACTACACAAATGAATCGATTGGTCGAAGGTGTCTATCCCTCCGCAATTGCGAATTATGAAAGTAACATATAAATTTTTTAAATGAAAGATTGTAATTAAATAAAATCTGCAGGTACTATCTTAACGACTTTAATGATGAGTACAATAGTAGAAGTACTTTCGAAAATGCGGTATATTTCTGAAAAACACTTATTGGTGTCGATGGTCCAGCAATTAAATAAAATATAAGTTGAATAATAGGGAAACAATAGATTCCTACTGCACGTAATTAGCTATGAACAACAACATAGCTCGCGAGATATTCACTTCTAAACGCACACAACGTCTTCACCGTATAAGCCACGGAAATCTCACAAGTCGCAGGTTCGAATCCTGCCTCGGGCATGGATGTGAGTGATGTTCTTAGGTTGGTTAGGTTTAAGTAGTTCTAAGTTCTAGGGGACTGATGACCTCAGCAGTTAAGTCCCATAATGCTCAGAGCCATTTGAACCATTTGAATCTCACAAGTCGACACTCCGAAGTATTTCTATCTGCCGCGATCACGCGCAAACCGCTCCACTTTCCAAGTCCTTTCCGCGACTGTGCGTCCGTCACGCCGTCGCGTCCAGCACTTCCCGTGTCCAGTGTCGTACCCTCCCGAACTCTCGCACTGCCAGAACTAACCATTCACGAGCGCTGTGATTGGCTGGAGCGGTCGCGCCATATCTTCATGCCAACGCACTCACACAAACGTAATGAAACACATTCGAAGTACGCTGACACAGCCAAGGCTTATAAAATAAATAAATAAATATATTGTTATTTAAATATTAATTATTCTATCTGTATGATGGTGATTGTGATTGCAATTGTAATTAATATTTTGTTTATCTGGAACGTGGACGTTTAATTATTCGTTATCAGACGCTTGACAATGGCTTTTGCGTAAAGGCAATGTCACTCGTAGTTGACCGTGAAATAAAACTGAAATAATCGGACTTCGTAATTAAATCATTTCCAAGACTGCTGCGGTAGGTGCGGACTCATAATCTAAATCTCAATATTACAATAATTTGCCAGCCATGCCAATACGTCGTACAGAGGTGATTGTCTACTAAACATAAAAAAGTTACACAGTTAGTTAAATCAGATATATTCAATGAATAAGCCTACAGTTCATAATCCTACTTACTTTTATAAATATAAATTCTTTACAGAATCGAGTGCCTAGTGTGGTTGCAACTCGCAGTATTCTTCTATAACATGAAATATGGCGGTGTGCCAGACAATAAAAAAAATACGTGCTTCTCGCACCACTTCAACCAGAGCTCTCCTTTTTTTTAATCAAACATAAGAGTAACGTAATTGTGCTTTTGTTTTATCAGCGACACAGCGCTGCAGTTGTGTGCCATAGGCTTTATTTATTTGTCACTGATCATTTATTTAATTAGTATTTTGCGTTTCCGCGGAAACTCACGCTCGGCATACAAATGTGCCTTTATATTGCCCCCTGAATTGCGAGGCGAAAGGACACACCTGCAGGCGAGCAATTCACCTAAAGGCACAAGAAAATCTAAGTTATCTACAACTATTTACATGACTTACATTACACATTATACACATTATATACAAAATTTGAATGACGCGGGTGCGCCGTAAAAGTTCTTATGTTGGCAGATAGAGTGCGCGCATGCGCAGAAGCGTCTGTGTAACTGCGGCACTGCCGTTATATCGTACAGTTAGATCACGCGGCACAGTATTGCAGATCATATTGTTCGTGTGCGCGCGTTTTTCAGTCGTTGCACAAAGAAAATATTCAACCAAGATTACATATGAAGACTACATTCTATGACAGGTAACTTAGTTTTAAATTTACAATATTTGTTATAACACAATACAACTTAGATTGTTGAATGTTCTTAGTTACATAGTATTGTTTTGAAATACTTCAAAGAAAAATGTCCGTATTTTTCAGGTGCGTTGACCTATACACATCGTGTCGTTATTACAGTTCATATTCATCCGCTGCACAATAATTTTTTACAGGTTAGTATCGTCGTGGTAAAGTTTTTTGATCACAGTAACATCATTGTATAACAACGTGATTAATACATAAGCGTGTCCATTTCTCATTTCCATTATAGTCGTAGTGATGCAGTTCGTTGTGACTAAAAGCATTGCTTATTACAGATCAGACGTGACCTGTCGAGTAATTGGTCCACGTGCAGTTCGTTTTTTACATTCCGTGGAAGCTTGGTTGCAGAACCTCGGACGGCACATAGCTGGCGTCGATCCTTGGACAGTCCAGGTAAGAGTGTCCATCACATTTCGAGAACATTTCATTCCCTGAAGTTCCAACCAAAATTCTTCCACCCGACGTGTTGTTTTCTGGACAGGCACTTTGTGTCCATTTAATCCAGTTAACATCTTGAAGTTGGGTACTGTAGTAATGTCACTAGACGATGCACGAATTATGCACTTCACATTTTCAGTTTTTTGCTGAATATAGCTCACCTAAATGTTCGTAGTTATTAATCAAGGAAATCGTTCATCGCGTTTACATAGATACGCTGCATAATGAATGGCATTAACAGTTTCTTTCACATAGGTTTCCGCGTAGTTGCAGAGTTAGTAATGTTCGTTAATGTCCGTGAACAGTGGTTCACTATACAATGTCTTTTTGGCACTAGTTTTGTTCAAATTTTTACATAGTAACAGTTACACTATACATCAGTTAAAAAAATAAGTAATTATACATACACACGTCACATATTTTCTTAGCATAAACATAATATAGTTGCACATAAACATGTTTACATCATCATTACATCGCTATAGGTTATTACATTGTGTCACATTTGATTACATGAATTGCAGATATTTACATCCTCTTTAGCGGTTTTGCTGGGATATTATCGATGTTTTTTGTGATGTCATCTGAAATTAAGATAGGTTAGACACAACATTCATTACATCAGTAGGCAAGACCAGGCGTTTTCACTACTCAATAAATATTCAAAATAGTAAGAGAGAGAAAATGTTGGATTCCTCGCGTTTTGTGCGTGTGTGTAGAGTGTCTGTGTGGCCTTGACTACTGATAGATGCTTTTCGTGTTGAGAGATGTGCGTCTAATCTATTTCTCAAAGTAAAAGATCGCTTCACAGATGACGTCTGTCGGTTCGTCAGGTGTCATACCAAGTCAGTGGTACCTATAATAACAGATGTTCCGTGAAAAATTAATATGTCATCCACTGCTACGTAATCATAAATTTTACTTTAATATTCCGTCTTTCAGGTGGAGGCGCGCGCTGAAAGAAGAGTTCTTCTGTCTTCAACTGCGTCACTGGAACCGCTGAAATGAAAATTTCTATACTACTTATTATCTGTGTTGTAACAACAGAGTTTTTCGAGTTGCTTAGCAATATTTTGATGGGTATGCCTTTGACATTATTCAGCATGAAATGCTCTAAGATCTCGGTGTGCGTATAGCCCAATAATTTTGTTAGTTCTAGGATGTTGTAACAGATACCCACCAGGATGCGGTATGTTAACAATTATATAAGGTCCTTCATATAGCAGACGCCACTTAGCGTTGCGTCGTTTGAGTGCTACAGATTTATGATGAGTACGAAGTAGTACAAGCATTCCTACCTCGAATTTTTGTTTTCTTTTTATTATGTTTCTGTGATGTTTGTTTCGTATCTGTGCGTGATGTGTCAGCGTAGTCAACACTTCTTTTATTTTCTGTTCAGGTGTGATTTCCTTGTCTGACAACTTAGGTAATGGTTCTATCCACTGATCGTTCTGTTTGCAATTGAACATGATCTCTTTAGGTGTGTAATTTGTATCATAAATATTTAAGTTATTGTGTACGTCTTCGAAAAGACTTAGGTAGGACACCCAATTAGTATGTTTTGATGAAATATAGGTCCTCATGAATCGATTTAATTCTCGGAAAAGTCTCTCAGTCGCGTTACATTGTGGGCTAAACCTCGAAATAAATATACTTTTGATGTTATTGTCCTTCAAAAAATTTCTCCATTTGTACCCAGAGTAGTATGTGGAATTATCTCATAGAATTGCTTTAGGTTTTCCCACGTTCGTCAGGTAATCACTTGAGAATCTTCGTATTATAGCATTTGCAGTGGCGGATTTTAAAGCATAAAGTTTTACATGTTTAGAAAATATATCGTAAAAAGCTAAGATATATTTGACGCCTCCAGAGCTTCCTGGATGCGGTCCACTGATGTCAGTACACAGAATTTCCAGGGGTTTACTGGGTAAAATAGAATGTAAATCTATTTTTGTAGATAAATTCTGAGGTTTTGATTTTTGACATATGACACATGTTTTCAGTTCCCTGTAAATTTTTCTCCTCATATTGCTAAAATAACAGTATGTACTGAGCCTTGCCAAACACTTTTTCGTCCCATAATGACCCCAAACTAAGTCTGTGTGCCAAATTAGATTACGTTCAGACTCTTTGGGAATGCATACACACCAGTTTGTAGCATTTGGATGTCGGCGGTAAAATAACACATCATTGTGTAACTTGTAATACTTAGTCAAAGGATGATTGTGTTTTTCTACCAGTAATGTTATTATCTTATACCAGTGAGGATCAGATTTTTGTAATTCAGCCATGTTTCTGCACATATCAATATAATATTGGTGATACTGCTTGTCTTGCATTAAGAGAATCCTGTAGTCATTTATATTTTCTAAGTCACTGTTGGTATCATTCATACCTTGTGGAAGTCTAGACAAAGTGTCTGCAATGGTGTTGTCCTTACCTCTTATGTACTTAATTTCAAAAGAGTAGTTCTGAAGTGTAACTTCCCATCGTGATAGTCTAGGATGTACAAGTTTACAAGTTAACAAAAATGTCAGGGCCTGGTGATCGGTGTAGATTACTGTTTGTTTTCCAAATAAATAATAATTGAATTTCTTGAATGCCCATACTATGGAAAGTGTTTCTAACTCAGTAGTGGAATATGTACGCTCACATTCAGTTAGAGTGCGTCTCGCAAACCCAATAATTCTTATCTGTTCCTCCTCTTTATTCTTTACAACTTGAAATAAGCAACAGCCCAAGCCAGTACGTGAAGCGTCACAAGTCATACAAAAATCTAAATTGAAATCTGGATGGCTCAATATGTTAGCACCCACTAAAGCATGTTTAATTGTATTAAAGTCATTCTGGCACTGTTCCGACCAGATCCAAACCTGATTCTTTCTGAGTAGATTTAGCAGATGTTTACTGTTCAAAAGTGGTTGTGGCAAAAAACGTCTGAAAAATGAACATAGCCCAAAGAATGATTTTAACTGCTTTTTAGTTCGAGGGCTAGGAAAGTTTCTGATAGCATCTAATTTACTGGGATCCGGACGTATGCCCTGTGAATTAATGATATGTCTTAAATACTTTATCTCACTGCAACCAAATTTTGATTTTCTTAGGTTGGCTGTGACTCCAGCTTGTGCAAATTTTTCTAAAATTCTTTGAAGAGTGTCAACGTGTTCATTCCAAGATTGCGTAGCTATCAGTATATCATCTACATAGTGTGTGACTGTCTCAACTAAATCGTCGCCAAGCACGGTATCCAGGGCTGTAATGAATACCCCAGAGCTGACATTCAGTCCGAAGGGTAGAACACAAAACTGATAGGTTCGCCCCCCGAACATAAATGCAGTATATTTCCGAGAATCAGGAGTGATACCCACCTGCCAAAACGAATTAGCGAGATCTATTGTGGAAAAATATTTTGCATCTAGAAATTTCTGTAATTGCTCTTCTAAATTTTCAGGTTTTGTGTGAACCGGTAAAATTATTTCATTAATAGCTCGTGCGTCTAACACTAACCTAATGCTTCTATTTGATTTTTTGACAACAAGTAGAGGACTACAATAAGGTGAGGTGGATGGTTCAATGACCTTCCAGTCTAACATTTGTTTTAATTCTTGCCACACAGCAGGTCGTTGAGATAACGGTACGTTATATGTCTTATGGTAGAAGGTCTTGTGAGGCTTAACTTCAATCTTGTACACATACGTGTTGATAACACCTAATAGTTTGGTAAAAACTTGTAAATTTTTGGATAACACTTCCTGTAGTTTTATACGTTCATGTACACTGAGAGCTGTAGCTTCACTTATCTTATGATCAAGCAATGTTTTCAAGTCCATTAGCTCTGTGTCAGATGAGTGTGTTTGCATGTCTTGAATGTCTTTGTCAAGTACTAACTGAACCTTGTACCCTGTACAGTGTTTGTCATGCTTTAGAGTTCTCCTGTCCAAATCAATAATAATTACACTGCCTTTATCATTTAAAATACATTTACCTTTGGAGAAGTCTATAATGCAGTCCTTCTCGCTCATAATATCTATTCCTAATATGCAATTTGTCACAAGGTTTTGTACAACCAGGAATGCCCATTGTACGGTTTCATTACCTATTTTAACGTTTACAAAAACTTGCTTCGTAACCCTACATGACTTATTACCTAGTGCAGTAGTTATTTTACAGTTTTGGGCAGGAAACTCAGGCACAGGTTCCAATTCACACATCTTTTTATAGAAATTAAAAGACAAAACGCTCACAGCTGCACCTGTATCTAGGATAATAGTAGTTGGAATCCCACCTACTACACCAGTAGTAGATGCTAAAACAATTTCATTTGTGTTTAAACGACATTGTGTACTGTCTTGTAAAAGTTCATCTGATATATTGTTATTGTGGTTGTATCTTATAAATAAAACAGGTAGTTTTTGTTTAGAATTACTCGGCATATCATTATTCTGTTGTTCAAGTGTGGTGTCAAATAACTGATTAACATTGAAGTCGCCCCCCAAGAATTCTTCAGCCACGACCTGGGGCAAAGTAGTGACTGTTTCTAGTTTGTTGGATTAGCATTTGTACTAGGTACTGACACAGATTGAGGTTGTGCATCAGGTGTCATTTCTATTATATTCACATTCGGATATTGCCTATTATGATCTCCAAACTTTTGCGGTTGTTGTTGCTGTTGCGCATTATAACTTACCTGTCGGTCGTAAGGTATGCCCCAATTTTGACCTGGTGGCTGCTGTGGTAAAGCAGAGTTTGAATGAAAGTACTGATCGTTACGAGTCCAACCTTGATGCTGTCTTGGCTCGTAGTTATTATTATTTCTATTTCTGTTTGTGTTTTTGTTATTACCTTTGTATCCGTTGTTACCGTTGTAGTTATTACCGCGGTGCCTTTTGTATGGATTGCCGCATGAAATGTTATTACTGTTGTAACTATTGTTTGTATTGGAATACGCGTGTTGATTTTGATTTCCGTACTGAGACGGCATGTGAGTTTGCTGTTTTTGCTGTACCGCGTATCCAACTGTGGGCGCGCCAGAATTGTGTTGGCAAGCCTGTATGTTTTGCATACCACTAGTGTAAACATTGTGGCTGCTGTTTTGCCGGGCGAAGCGCTGATCTTCAAGTAACATGTCAACCGAATCTAAGGCTGTTAAAAAATAATCTGAATCGTCATCCGGGATATGTAGAAGTTTTTCCTTAATGTTGAAAGGCAATTTGGCCTTCAACGCTCGGAGTATATCACGCGTTGCGACTGGTTCGTCTAAAAAGTGTCCCATGTTCAAGTATTTTTCAAAATATCTGCGTAAGTTACCATTTTTACTGTTAAAAGTTTCAGGTTCTAAAATTTGTCTTCTGAGTCGCTCCTGGACGGATTGCGACCAGAATTTGTTCAGAAAACCACGCTCAAACTCACTGTACGTGGTACATACGTCAGCTTGACTGTATGCCCAGACAGCTGCATCGCCTTGGATGTAACCGACAATATATGAAATCTTTTTCCGGTCACTCCAAGTGCGTGGAAATGCGTTACTAAAAGATTTAAGAAAAATCACCGGATGAATGGTTCGTTTTTCTGGGATAAAAATCTGAAATTGCCTGTGTTTCATTAAGCTTTCATCTTCCTTCGCATTGTGATATGGATTTATTCCACTGTAATTACTGGTATGTTCAGCTGGCGAGTAATTACGATAATGTTGCTGTGGTTTACCATGATAATAGCTTGTGTTTGTGTTTCCACATCGTGGTATGTGTTGTAGTCGTGGTGTGTTTTGTTCTTGTGTATTTGTCGTGTGCGGAATGTGTGTATCATACTCGAATGTATATTGGTTTCTGAACTGTACATTTTGACTGATATTTTCGTTACATTCAGACTGTAGTTGATCGGTGAATTGTCTCATGGGTGCAGTGACGGATTGTACTGCGTCACTGATCAGCTGTTTGTTATTAGTAATGTATTGCGCTACGGAGTCGTGCACAATTGTTGGTAAATTTTCACGTAAGCATCTATCAAAATGTTTGTCTTTGTTCTCAACCCAATCATGAAATTCTTTATTAATATTTTGAAAATGAGCTGTGGCATCTGATTGTAAGATGTCAGTCAGGTGTTGTTCAACATTGTCAAATTTATTCTGTACGTCAGTAATTCGTTTTTCAAGGTTGTCATGTACTGAAGGATATGTTTGAATTTGTTCAGTAAGAACTTCACACGTGACATTAAGGTTTTTTACTTGTGTCTGTAAAAGTGCTACGTCAGTTGTAGTCTTTTCTTGTCTCGTATTGAGCTGGGAAAATTTAGTACTGAGTTCGGTCATCTGTTTGGTCAGTGTGGCGTCTATAAGTTCCACACGTTTACACAAAGTGTCATTACCTATCTTGATTGCTATGAGATCAGATTTGATTTCGTCATTTTGTGTTTTTAACTGTTCATTTTGTGTCTCTAATTGTGCCTTTAAGGTTGCCATGTTTTCGGCGTTCTGTTTCCTTATGGTTGCCATATTTTCTGCGTTTTGTTTCATTAGCATTTGTAACATGTCGGCAATGTTTACCGTTTGCAAGGTCTCTGCCCCCGCCGCGTCATTAGACGTGACGTCATGCATTAACATGGGCTCTGATTGAGATTTTGAAATTTTTGTAGTGGACGGCCTATCGTCAAAATTTTCGTCAACACTTGCGTCAATGTTTGATGAATCGTCACTACCGGTTGCTGTCGTAAAGTCATATTCTAACACTTGTCTCACGTCCGAGTCGGATTGTGTCTGAATAGTACGTCCTTGCTGTTCCATTTCTAGTTATTACCATGCCACACGTGATATATGTTTCAAGAAAATTTTTGACACTGATTTTAAAATAAAATGTAGTTGAGCATGAATCGCTCGTAGCAACAATGGCTGTCTGAATTTGAGATTGGTAATGGCTGCTGGCCATGTTACATGATATCGTACAGAAGTCGGCCATATTGTACACTCGTGTATTGGTATTGTTGCATACGTTATTGTTTAGGGAAAAGTACTGAGAATGAAATTTATCACTGAAACTGTTATGCAGAAAAGAAACACTACAGAATTTACTGAAAAGCTAATACACTGAATTATACGTCTGGTCAAGCCTACCAATGCAAAGATGCTGCGTCTTACCTTATTTTGCTGGAAGCTTCTTTGCGTCTTCCGGCAAAATTTCAGAATTGGAAAATATCTTCAGATTTTGTTATCTCTCATACATTGACGTCCAGGTCCAGAAAGTTGATTTTTTACATGAAACAAAGAGAACAATGTAACAAATGACAAAATAACAAGTCCGACACGCAGTCGCCAATATAAAATAAATAAAATAAATAAAAAAATATATTGTTATTTAAATATTAATTTTTCTATCTGTATGATGGTGATTGTGATTGCAATTGTAATTAATATTTTGTTTATCTGGAACGTGGACGTTTAATTATTCGTTATCAGACGCTTGACAATGGCTTTTTCGTAAAGGCAATGTTACTCGTAGTTGACCGTGAAATAAAACTGAAATAATCGGACTTCGTAATTAAATCGTTTCCAAGACTGCTGCGGTAGGTGCGGACTCATAATTTAAATCTCAATATTACAATAATTTGCCAGCCATGCCAATACGTCGTACAGAGGTGATTGTCTACTAAACATAAAAAAGTTACACAGTTAGTTAAATCAGATATATTCAATGAATAAGCCTACAGTTCATAATCCTACTTACTTTTATAAATATAAATTCTTTACAGAATCGAGTGCCTAGTGTGGTTGCAACTCGCAGTATTCTTCTATAACATGAAATATGGCGGTGTGCCAGACAATAAAAAAAATACGTGCTTCTCGCACCACTTCAACCAGAGCTCTCCTTTTTTTAATCAAACATAAGAGTAACGTAATTGTGCTTTTGTTTTATCAGCGACACAGCGCTGCAGTTGTGTGCCATAGGCTTTATTTATTTGTCACTGATCATTTATTTAATTAGTATTTCGCGTTTCCGCGGAAACTCACGCTCGGCATGCAAATGTGCCTTTATAGGCTCTTATTCCCCAGTACCAGTCTCTCCTAGAATTTACGGTGTTCCAAAGATACATAAGGGAAGTTACCCGTTGAGGCCAATAGTGAATGGGATTAATTCGCCTACTTACAATTTGGCAAAGTATCTAGACTGCAAATTAAGGCGTCTAGTTGGTAAGACTGATTCTTATGTGAAGAACTCGACACACGTTGTAGAACGCCCACAGTGAGAAACAATTTTAGCTACGGACATCATGGTCAGCTTTGACGTGAAGTCACTATTTACGAACGTGCCAGTAGATGAAACTATTCGCATTATTCAGGAGCATGTCCTCCCAGACATATGCGACCTGGCTGAGTTGTGCCTGAATTCAACGTACTTCAAATGGCAAGGAAAATACTACGAGCAGACAGACGGCGTAGCAATGGGGTCTCCCCTATCTCCGCTGGCAGCCGACACATTCACGGAAGCCTTTGAAGCAACGGCCCTTCGTTCAGCTCCTTTACGCCCACGTTGCTGGTTCAGATACGTGAATGACACGTTCGCTATATGGACTCATGGCGAAACGGAGCTACACAGGTTCCACGAATATTTGAACAACGTGCACGGTAAGATACAGTTCACGCTCGAAGTAGAGAAGTGTGGTGCAATTCCATTTCTACACGTCGAAGTATACAGGACAACGGAGGGCACACTGGGGCACAGACTATATCGCAAGCCTACACATACAGATAGGTATCTGCACGCCCAATCCTACCACCACCCAGCGCAGAAGAACTCGGTCATCCGTTTTCTGCCGACCGGAGTGGCCGAGCGGTTCTAGGCGCTTCAGTCTGGAACTGCGCGACCGCTACGGTCGCAGGTTCGAATCCTGCCTCGGGCATGAATGTGTGTGATGTCCGTAGGTTAGTTAGGTTTAAGTAGTTCTAAGTTCTAGGGGACTGATGACCTCAGCAGTTAAGTCCCAAAGCGCTCAGAGCCATTTGAACCATCTGTTTTCTGGCAATCCGTGTGCAGCTCCTAAGTGATGTTCAAAACATAACACCTGAGCTTAAAATGATACGCATAACGTTTATAGCCAATGGCTACAGCCATAAGTCGAGCCGTACAGCCTTTCCGACTAACACAAGTAAGAAAGTATAAATGTTTATGAGCACTATGGGACTTAACATCTGAGGTCATCAGTCCCCGAGAACTTAAAGCTACTTAAACCTAACTGACCTAAGGACATCACACACATCCATGCCCGAGGCAGGATTCGAACCCGCGTCCGTAGCAGCCGCGGGGTTCCGGTCTGAGGCGCCTAGAACCGCTCGGCCACAACGACCGGTGTAAGACAGTAATACAATAAACGCATGTATGGGTCCTAAGATCCGATGAAGGCGGCCCTAGTTTCACCGAAACCGGTAATCATGGAATAAAAAGAATTCCTGCAATCTTGGCTACCAGTTTATTGTTTTACACCCATCTAGATCCATCCCATATGGGCACAATGTTCTCCCTACAAAACAAGTAAGAAAGATAAGCAAGAAATAGACAAACTGCAGCCAACAGTGCGTTTACCTTGTGTGAAAAATGTTACTGACCGAATAGGCAAACACTTTCGCCGGGATGGGGTGCAGTCTGTGCTCGCAGGATCCAGGACATGCTAGGCTCCACAAAGGACAAGGTAGATGCATTACACACAGCAGGACTGTACAAGGTGGAATGCGCATGTGGAGAGGCATACATTGGCGAGACTGACAGGCCAATAGCATAGCGCATTCGGGAGCACGAGAGCTAAATACGTCTGGGGCAACACAACAAATCTGCAGTGGCAGATCATCAGCAAGACTGTGGAACAGAAATAAAATTCAGCGTTGGCCAAGCAGAGAGGCCCTCGAAATACTTAGACACCCTAATAACATGAATGGAGAGAATAGACTCAGGCTTGACCCATCTTGGTCACCAGCACTCGGATCCAAACAGACCAAACAGTCAACACGAGGCACGAGCACTACCGGCGAGTAACTGCTGCTGCGTGGTCGACGTCCAGCATTTGGTAAACAACAGCCAACTTCTCATTTGACGGTGACCACCAATAATGGCACATAACACAAGAGCCAATAGCAACATAGGTTACGTTCTCGCTCCACCGCAATAACCCATTAAAATAAAGTTCCCTCTCCTTCATCCTTAAGTGGTCAATGAAATGAACTATATTTTTTATAACTGTAGGGTAACAACAAAAACATAAGGGACACTGCATAGCTAGAACGCACAAGAAGGCCGCTGCAACCGTGGGCCAAACGTTGGTTTTTCTCAAGCAGCAGTAGTTTTATACATTATGACGCGGTACCATACCCAGAAAACTTCTATGTCCAAATTATCAGAGTCTACCAAAATCTGACAGAGCATTACTTAGCGCCCATCCTGATGCTGCTTCGATTGTCTTGTCGATGGCCGCTGGTAGCCGATACCGATTACCAGTATACAGCCTTTATATAATTTTTTCAATGACAATATTAAATCTACAAAGAAAAGTCTTGTCTCCGGCAAGATATTTTTTCTAGAAGCTGGTCACCGTTCCTGTAGCACTACCGAATCTTTAGATGGAAGGAAGAATGCCGGGAAGTCTGAATATCAGCTTTAACTTCTCTAATTTCACTACCATGGTAATTTCGTGGGATATGTTTGCTCGAGTATTCAAGGAATGTATGTTCTCTGAAACGTAACAGTAAATTTCTCAATAATTCACAACGTCTCCCTTGTAACATTACATACAGGAGTTCGGTGATCATCTTCGTGACGCTCTCGCTGTTAAAGAAGCAACCCGTGACGCTGTGTTCTCCCTTCGACCTATTCTCTTTGTTATCTTTTCTCTGTTAATACTACCTAGTCAAGAATCAGGTGACCCGGGTGCTGTGAGCAGTTACTTTTGTCTTCTTCACATACTGAACAAAAGAAACGCCAAAGCACAGACGACACGCAACCGCTGCACGCACCTACTGTTACACTCGAGGCAGATTAATCGAATCTCGTGGATGAAACGTGGTAGCTAAACATCACAGATCGGGGTGCATCACAAGGATAACCTGTCCATTTTTGTTTGATGTATATCAGAGACAATCTGATCTGAAATAGACCCTCATTACCAAATATGATTCGAAAGGCTATTAGGTTGATAACATCAAAGTACTTATTGACGAATGCAGCAGAAATTTGGGGCTTCTAACTCCTCTATGGGTCTTAGTAGAGGAGATGATTTGCCGTTGTCTTCCACCGACCAATGGACGATATACACTGTGTGATGAGAAGTACCTGTACACCTGGCTGAAAACGACTTACAAGTTCGTGGTTCGTGGCGCCCTCCGACGGTAATGCTGGATTTCAATATGGTGTTGGCCCAACCATAGCCTTGCTAACAGCTTCCATTCTCGCAGGCAACGTTCAGTCAGATGCTGTAAGGTTTCTTGGGGAATGACAGCCCATTCTTCACGGAGTGCTGCACTGAGGAGAGGTATCGACGTCGGTCGGTGAGGTCTGGCACGAAGTCGGCGTTCCAAAACATCCCAAAGCTGTTCTATAGGATTCAGGTCAGGACTCTGTGCAGGCCAGTCTATTACAGGGATGTTACTGTCGTGTAAACACTCCGCCACAGACCGTGCATTATGAACAGGTGCTCGATCGTGCTGAAAGATGCAATCCCCATCCCCGAATTCTCTTCAACAGTGGGACGCAAGAAGGTGCTTATAACATCAATGTAGGCCTGTGCTGCGATAGTGCCATGGAGTACAACAAGGCGTGCAAGCCCCCTCCATGAAAAACACGAGCACACCGTAACACCACCACCTAGGAATTTTGCTGTTGGTACTACACAGTCTGGCAAATCACATTCAACGGGCATTCGCCATACCCACCCCCTGCCATCAGATCGCCACATTGTGTACCATGATTCGTCACTACACAAAATGTTTTTACACTGTTCAATCGTCCAATGTTTACGCTCCTTACACCAAGCGAGGCGTCGTTTGGCGTTTACCCGCGTGATGTGCTGCTTATGAGCAGCCGCTAGACTACGAAATCCAAGTTTTCTCGCCTCCCGCCTAACTGTCATAGTACTTGCAGTGGATCCTGATGCAGTTTGGAATTCTTGTGTGATGGTCTGGATAGACGTCTGCCTGTTACACGTTGCAACCCTCTTCAACTGTTGGTGTACGTGTCCTTTCACGTTTCCACTTCAGCATCACAACGGAACCAGTGGACCTAGGGATGTTTACGAGGGTGGAAATCTCGCGTACAGACGTATGAAACTAGTAACACCCAATCACCTGACCACTTTCGAAGTCCATGAGTTCAGCGGAGCGCCCTATTCTGCTTTCTCACGATGTGTAATGACTAATGAGGTCGGTGATATGGGGAACCTGGCAGTAGGCGGAGCAAAATGCATCTAATATGAAGAACGTATGTTTTTGGGGATGTCCGGATACTTTTGATCACATAGTGTATCAAGTGTAGCCGAATCGTGCGTCAACCTAACGAACGATAGTTGTAAATGAATGATGCATAAGTTCGCAGCGTTTTTGTTTTGCATGTTGGTATTACGGAAGCTATGAGTTTCTTTGTCGATTGTCACTTTTTATTTGTAATTCACTGTTGGTACTCGAGTTTACACGTTGACATTTTGTCATTCGGTGACAGTGAATGGAACTGTGGATGCTAGTAGGCTAAGTGGAGTCCCAAGTAGAGAAATCCGAATATTTCCGACTTATTTTTCTGTTTGAATTCAAACAGAGGGATGACGGCAGTGGAGGCACGTATAAGAATTTGCGCCGTGTATGGGGATAGTGCCACTGGGCTGACTACTGCAAGAAAATGATTTTCTCGTTTTAAGGAGGGTCGTTTTGACATTGGTGAGTCCCCACGATCAGGAAGATCTTCGGTGTCTGATGACGATCGTTTAAACGCATTAATCCACCCTAATCCATGTCATTATAATCGAGAACTGGGAAATGTGTTGAACTGTGATCATTCCACCATAGTGCGACATTTGCATGCAGTGGGGAAGGTTCAAAAATCGTGTGTGTAAGTACCGCATGTTCTAACCCAAAATCACAAAAATCAGCTGGTGTCTCTGCTTGTTCGTCATCAATTGGTTCGTGAACAACACCGGCCATTCCTACTCCGTACCGTCACTGGTCACGAGAAATGATGTCTTTATGATAACATAAAAAAAGTAAGTAATGACTGAGCCCAAACAAAGTAGCAACTCCCTGTACGAAGACCTGCGTCCACAAAAGATAATTTTATGCATTTGGCGGTGTGGTGTACTACGAATTGCTTTCTAGAGGTGTAACCATCACTACTGACATATATTGTCAACAACTGAGACGTGTTGCAGACGAAGTCCAAGAACAACGACCAGGAAGACTGCTTTGAAATTATGCTATCCCACGATAAGGCGTGCCCAGATTCTGCTAGACTGACAAAAAACTCTTTGCAGGTGATGGGTAGCGTCCTCAGATATTCATCTTTTCCGTCCTCTCTCGAAGAACCTTCTTTCCGGATGAAAGTGTGCTCCGGAAATGGCTCGACGAGTTCTTGCTCAAAACCAAGTGATTTCTACAGCCGCGGAATCGAAAAGTTACCCAGCGTTGGCCGATTGTTGTAAACAGCGAAGGAGAAAGTGTTTTTGATAAATAAAGTCTGTGTTATGTCTATCTGTTGTGTTCATTGAAGTTATTGATAAACGCTACGAATTTATGCTCCAACCAAACACTCATTCTTGCGTTTAATATTTTCTGGTACCTTCTGAATATCAAAGCAGAAGATAACAGCCGATATTGGTGTTATTCATATCTGTAGTATTTAATCAAGAAAGATCATCGAACTTTTTAATCTTTTATTTGATTGTATCATTTCCACACTAACACGGAGTGTGTCAAACCATTATGTGAACTGTATCCACATCAATAATAAAAATTGTCGAAATCTCGTATAATATTTTATCGAGGAACTTGCTGAAAAGTATTTATTCCATGAACTATAAAAGAGAATGAAATTTGTTACAGATCATACTTGATCTATACGCCACTAAAGTTTCTCTATACATCTACCCTAACGAATATTCATACACAATATGTATCAAAAGTCCGGGAACACTAAAAATTTATTGTAGCCGAATGAGTAGCATTACAAAGTAGCAACATGTATAATTTGGAAGAGTAAACTTTGAAGTATTCTTTCTTGCTCTCATTGCAGGTGTGACGTATAGTTCCACATATGATCAATAGATGGTATCACAATCAAGATGACACTTTCTGGGGCTAAGAACGCTTTCTGCGTGCTACAATTTGACGAAACAAAGAGTGTAATATATGTCGAATGAAAATTCAGAATGAAGGACGGGAAAGCAGCACCAACCAGAATGGAATCTACAGCTGGCACGTAAAGTTAATTGAAACTGGGTGTTCGTGTGACAAGATGAGTAGTGTTCGGATAGATATGAATACAAATGACGGACGAATGAGAGAAGCCTTCACAAGGATTCCGCAAAATCTGTGCGCAGAGCTTTGATTGAGTTGGAAATGTCAACAACGACTGTACGGCGTGTTTTGTGTAAAAAGTTAAACGTGAAATCATACAGAGTGCAGTTAGTAACAGAAATTATATCCTAAGGACAAAGACATTTCGTACAAATGGGAAAGTAAAGGCCGAAAATTGTAGGATTTGGGGAACAGAAAACCCTCATATTGTGAACACGAGCGAGTTTCTCCGAAGGTCAATATTTTTTGTGCCATATCTTACAAGAAACTTTATAGGCCTTTCTTCTTTGAGGTACAAACTGTTACTGGAGAGTACAAACTCCAGATTTTGCGGAACTGCTTAATGCCATTGTTGCGAACAGGATGAGATAACTTTGTTCTTCAGTTAGATGGTGCACACACATATTTTCACCGTGATGTTAGGGCACATCTAAATACAGTAGAACCCAGTTGTTGAATGGTCATGGTGGAGCAACAGATCTATGTGTGCCGAATTGGCCTTCTAGGTCCCTGTATATTAGCCCTTGTGATTTTTTTATGAGGTTATGTAAAGACCATGTTTATGTCTCTCCTCTTCCAGTTGCTACTGTGAAAAAAAGTTTTCCATCACCTCGGTTCCTTGGTTCAGGGAGTTCCGGAATCTTTACAGAAAACTGGAATAGAGATCAACATAAACATCATTTCCGCTCTTTTTATTTGCTCATGAAAACCACACATTGCACGTTGTACCACCATATAGCGAGACCTTAGGAGATGGTGGTCCAGACTGCTGTACACACCGGTACCTCTAACACAAAATAGCACGTCCTCTTACATTGATGCATACCTATATTCGTCGTGGCATACTATCCACAAGTTCATCAAGGCACTGTTGATCCAGATTGTTCCACTCCTCAACAGTGTTGGTCCAGATTGTTCCACTCCTCAACAGTGTTGGTCCAGATCCCCCACAGTGGTTGGTGGGTCACGGCGTCCATCGACAGCCGTTTTCAATCTATCCCAGGCATGTTAGATAGGGTTCATGTCTGGAGAACATGCTGGCCATTGTAGTCGAGCGATGTCGTTATCCTGAAGGAAGTCATTCACAAGATATACACGATGGGGGCGCAACTTGTCGTCCATGAAGACGAATGCCTCGCCAATATGCTGCCGATATGGTTGCACCATCGATCGGAGGATGGCATTCACGTATCGTTCAGCTGTTATGGCACCTTCCGTGAACACCAGCGGCGCACACCGGCCCCACATAATGCCACCCCAAAACAGCGGGGAACCTCCACCTTGGGGAGTCAAGTTGCTCATCATGCAGCATATTGCGCACAGTTTGAGTCGTAACACGACGTCCTGTGGCTGCACGAAAAGCATTGTTCAACATGGTGGCGCTGCTGTCAGGGTTCCTCCGAGCCATAATTCGTAGGTAGCGGTTATCCACTGCAGTAGTAGCCCTTGGGTGGCCTGAGCGAGGCATGTCATCGACGGTTCCTGTCTCTCTGTATCTCATCCATGTCCGAATAACATCGCTTTGGTTCACTTCCCTTGTTGTTAGGCCTCCCTGGCACAAAGCAACAATGTGGACTCGATCGAACCGTGGTGTCGACCGTCCAGGCACGGCCGAACTACAGACAACACGAGCCGTGTACCTCCTTCCCGGTGGAATGAATGGAACCGATTGGCTGTCGGACCCCCTCCATCAAATAGTCGCTGCTCATGCATGGTTTTTTACATCTTTGGCAGGGCTTAGTGACATCTCTGAACAGTCAAAGGGACTGTGTCTGTGTTAGAATATCCACAGTCAACTTCTACCTTCCGGAGTTCTGTGAACGGGGATGATGCAAAACTTTTTTTTGACATGTGTATATAATGTGTGTGTGTGTGTTTTTGTGCGTGTGTGTGGAGATGATGTATAATGCACAAGTAGAATTTCTGCAGTCTTTTAAACCTTATGTACTATCCATGATAAATCTCTGCACCTTAGATATCTGAGACTGGAAACAATTGCAGAACTGAGCCTGAAATGGATTTCAAGTATTTGCGAAGTGAGAAATGCCTGACTAGAGCGAGATAATCAGATACAGCTAGACACAGCGATTTGATGGAAAGAAGTCTAAAAAAAATAACTATTAACGAAACAATAAAAATGGTAGTAATGATTGAGAAAGTTGCGGAAATATGCTGTTAGGCCCGGAATTATTTGGGGAAACCAATGAAAACTCTACTATTGACATAAAATCTATTTGAGTGCGGCACCGTGTCATAAAGCAAAAAAGGAAAGAACTGCACTGAGTTTACATTATGACCTAGAAAACTGAATCTGGCCGCTGAAGTCTACGCAGTTACGTTAGGTCAACTAATCTTTGCGATTTGACGGATTGATCACCATGAACAGTGTCACATGTACTCTTTCTAAGAAACAGAATTAATTTAATCCAGGTTTTGAAGTCCATTTCGGTTACCAAGCCACTTATGACAGCACCTCTCTTACACACTGTCCAGATGAGGAATAAGAAAATGTCTTCCTGCAGATAGTTCTGTATCAGTTAATTTTCGGTAAAGGGTACAAAATTAGGTTGCTTTAGGTCCTCAGTTGCCCAGGAATATAGTACTATCTTAACTTCGGTGTATGAACTGCACGTAAAATCAATGTTCATCCAATTCATGTCCTCCAACTCGAATAATCTCTACACCCGTATGAGGTCTGGAATGAATTTTTAAGAATCCTACATACTTCTTTCGTCAGCTGACAATCCATTCTGATATACGAGGATTGTTCAATCAGTAATGCCCCAAATTGTTTCTCAGAACATATTTATTGTTAAGAGCCAGAATTTGGTGACAATATACATTAACATGTCTTGTCCATGTACTATTTTCCCACGTAGTCTCTGCCACGTTCTATGGCCGTACGCCAACGTTGTGGAAGAGTATGTATTTCCTCCTGCAAAAAACTCTTGTCCTGTAAGCGTAGCCATGTTCTCACTGCATGTCTGACACTCTCGTCATCTTAAAAGTGTGTGCCCTGAAGAGAATCTTTAAGCGGCCCATAGAGCCGGAAGTCCGAGGGTGCCATGTCTAGACTGTAGGGTGAATGATGCAATGATATCGAACCCAATTTGGCGATGTGTTCTCGGGTTCTCACACTTGTGTATGGGTGTGCATTATCGTGTTGGAGCAAGATTTCTGCTGGAGTCTTGCCAGATTTAACAAGTCGGAAACAGTTCTTGAGTTTATTCAGAGTCTTCACGTATGTCTCTGAAATGATGACTGACCATCTCGGCATCACATCCACGGAAAATGACGCCACCACAATCCCAGAAGACCGTCAACATGACCTTTCCGGTAGAGGGGGCTGTCTTGAAATTCTTCTTTTGTGGTGATTGAGGATAATGCCACTCCATGGACTGCCTTTTTGTTCCCGGCGCAAAGTGGTGCACACAGCTTTCGTCCCTCTTAACGATCCGCGACAGAAAGCCCTCTCCGTCGGTCTCAAAAAGCTTCAGCAATTTAGATGAAATGGCCTTTCTTTGAATCTTGTGGACTGCTGTGAGCATTTGTGGAACCCATCGTGAGCAGCTCTTTGAGTATCCGAGAGTCTCGATCCTTGCAGACGCACTTCCAATGCTGACCGACAACTGTAGAGCCTACTGTCGAGTTGTGATGCTCTGGTCAGCACAAATAATGGCATCCGCACGATTCAGCATGTCTGGGACTGTGAGAGGACGTTCCGAGCAAGGCTGACCATGGTGCTCTGGTTCTGCATTTCCTGAGGCTGTAACGTTCTTTACCCATCGCCCAGCTGCACTCCTATCAACTGCAGAATCGCCATACACTGCAAACAAATGTTCATAGATGTTATCCACGGTTTCTTTTTCTGCACACAAGAATTCAATAACAGCACGTTGCTTGTAACGTGAGTCGTATGTAGACGCCATTTTGACGATGTACTACGGCTCTGCCATCTGTCAGAACGGTTCGAAACTTCACAGGCGCACAGAACAAACATCAGCTGTGAACCACCAATTTGTTTGTCTATGTATGTTAATTGTTTTTTTAAACATGTGGGTATTCGTTGTTGAACGACCCTCGTGTTAAAGGGTATTTGGAAAAATAACATTAGAGACGGCACTCAAGCTCTGAAGCGGGAAAGGATGTTGGCAACGTCCTTCAAAATATGGCTCTGAGCACTATGGGACTTAACTTCTGAGGTCATCCGTCCCCTAGAACTTAGAACTACTTAAACCTGACTAACCTAAGGACATCACACACACATCCATGCCCGAGGCATGATTCGAACCTGCGACCGTAGCGGTCGCGTGTTTCCAGACTGTAGCGCCTAGACCCGCTCGGCCACCCTGACCGGCCGAGAACGTCCTTTTCCAAGGAACTAACAAGGTGGTATTTTCACTCTGCAGCGGAATGTGCGCTGAAATAAACTTCCTGGCAGATTAAAACTGTACGCCGGGCCGAAACTCGAACTCGTGACCTTTGCCTTTCGCGGGCAAGTGCTCTACCAACTGAGCTACCCAAGCACGACTCACGCCCGGCCCGCACAGCTTTACTTCTGCCAGTACCTCGTCTCCAACCTTCAAAACTTTACACAAGCTCTCCTGCAAACCTAACAAGGTATTTGCCTTAAGCGATTTAGCGAAAGTACAGAAAACAGAAATCTATAAGACCGGACGAGAATTAAATCCCGATTACCTTGAAAACGAATCCAATGGCTTAACTACTGCACGAACTCTATCGGCAGGGCGTATATTTATAAATATAAATATAAATATGTTGTACCTAGCACGGTCATAGACTTCAGTTGTTTTGCGTAGCTCATTAATTCTGTTTACTTCACGATCAGATTGAATTTCGGTTATTGATTCAATGGTATACACTCTCTGTATTTTGCAGTTTAGTTTGTTTTTATTTGCTAAAAATATATTCTTTCAAGTTTAAAATGCTGGGTTTACGCTAGACAGTAAGATAGAATTAAAATTTAGCGTTGTGTATTAGTTAAGGGGTTTTATGAGATTGGTTCATAGACGTAGGAACATAAATAATTTCAGAAACGCCGCGGTAAGTGAAAAGTATTATATTTACGTTGTCATAACCTCTAGCCGATGATTAGTTTCCCGGTAAGACAAAACGTGTGTGCTACAGAGACTAGATGCGCTATACGATTTACACATTTCAAACACAGGCATTTCACAAAAGTTTTCCACTGTTTTTCCAAATGTCTGTGCGCCAGCCACATAACTTTTAAACTGATAGTAGTTTGGGAGATCTACTGTAATGAGATTGTATGTGAGAGACTCGTCATTTCTGGTAAATGAACCAGCGCTAAACCTAATTGTCATTCGAGATTAAGAATATTTAGAAGCTGATTCGTTATTTAAATGCAATCAGTCTATCTTTATGAAAAGTCTAATTCGAATGTAAGAAAAGGGATCAGATAAATTAGATTTTATGAGATTGTTATCTGCTGCCAGATAATCAACTACAGATTACTCTCTTTGCTAATTACTCAAACATCAAAATCGTATCTGATTAGTTGTCTGTTGCCCCACATTCGTTGAAATCCCGCAATATAACTGTCGTGAAACTTACGCAATATTCAAATCGGAAATAAGTCGTTTAATATGTTGACTGACTCAGCAAAAAAAACAGGAAATACAGTCCTGTGATTTGTTACAGCACTCTGACATATACACACGGACACTAATTCGTAAGTGCCATCAGCATCTGGTGAGACAAGCGAGCTGGGGTGCTCCAACGAGAGTGACAACAACGACTATGAAATCGTGAAATTTGTGTTACGTCCGGTGACAGTCGATGCAGCCCTTATTTGACGGTCTGTCGATATGGTATTTTCCTTGAATGAAGAGAGACAGCCTAAAATTTGAAACAACTCGTTTCAATTGTACTTTTCTATGACAGAAGTCACAATCATACACATAGTGATTCATGTTTTTCAGTGGGTGATTACGTTTCCACAAATAAAACAGAAATGGCGTTTGCACCTCACGAAACGCAACTACTCAGTAGGAATTATCTTACTATCTGAAATCAAGTCTTCAGTCAGAGAGACCTATATTTGTTAGAACACGAGAAAACAGATACCCACGTCAGTACGCAAGGACGGAGCTTAGATAAATAAAAGGCAACGTGCCACAAAAAGAATAATCTTTCGAAGTATTAGCAGTCTGAATCGTTGTTTGTCAACTGTGGGCATCTCTCACCATTGCCACCTTGTTTCACGTCTCTTAAAGCAGGTTTAACAATCTGTATCACTTTATCCGTTTGCTCACGTAGATGGCTCTAGGTGGCGAATCTTTAAAAAATAAAAAGGAGAGAGAGAGACTTGATCCACCGAGCATTATCTTTATCTGCGACAGCAAAAAGCTGCTCCTGCACCGAGGAAATCAGAAGGGTACACCTTGGAAAAACCACAACAGCTAAATAAAACAAACTGTTAAACGAAAGGAAACTATTACTATTGAATAATATAAAACTCGCTGAATACGTAATCTTCACCATAGTTTTATACGGATGTAAGTCGTGGGCAATGAAGAAAGTGGGTCGCAAGTAAATCAACCCTTTGGAAATGTGGCTTTGGAGAGGAATCCTCAGTATTTGATGGATCGAAAAAATTCATACATGTCAGAAAATGTGTGTGTGTGTTTTGTATGTGAGTGTGTATGTTCCACACCTCCTCCTAACCCACTGGTCCGATTTTAACCAAACATAGTACACATATACCATACTGACACGCAACTATCTTTGTGGGGATAACACCACCTACACGGCTTAATTTAGAAGATATGATGTCATAAACAACGAAATGCGTAAAAAACAGCCGCATCATGCACTGCGTTTAAATGTATTACTTCTATGCTGGTAATCATATTCGCAATTATCCATGACGTTTAAACTTATTACTTCTTTGCTACTAACTCTATTTGCTATATATTTCGCTGACAATATTTACATGTGGCACTATATGTACACACAGATATATCATTGTGCGACACGTAGTTGAAGAGAGACGGTATTACCCCATAAACACCGAGATACAAGAAAAATACCGCGTCATGTATGAAGTTTAAAGATTTTGTAAAACCAAAACACCGCCCAGACATCCATGGGAAGACATCATTCAGCATGAGTCGGAGACGAATTGAAGACAAGTGAAAACTTGCGACTGCATTATTCGACAATTATTTCAACTTTTGTTGTACGAGATACAGTACGGTGCCCAAGGTTTCACAGATTCATTCTTTTGGACAGTTTACTCACTATCGAATAACAGTTCCCAATTGCAGCACTCATTGAAATTTCAAAGGAAGATTTGTGGCCATGAAAGATAGTGGGAAACTAGTTGTAACAACGTCCTCGCCTCAGTTTTTCAGACTAAATTTCTTTTTTCCTATCCTCTACAGCAACCACCCGTCCCCATAGCTATGCTCTTGTCGATAACTGAAAACCTATGCCCGCCTTTCGTAAATTACTAGACTCGTAGTACCATACTTGACAGCTTGAAAGGCCGCCATCTTTCTACAGAGGATGAACTTCGAGCTTTTGCATCACACACTGTTTTCATACCCCCATATATCTTTCCTTTTTAGACCATTTCATACGCTCGGTTTTCCACTCACTTTGCAACAGATGACAGTAGCGGCAAGTGGTCGTCCAGGTAGCAGGTCGTTAGCTCAAGCACTTGTAAACATAACGCCTTCAAAATATTTGTCGATTTGTGATTACATCAGAAACTTACACTCGACTGAAAATATTTACTTATGAGCCCAGTTTCCGTTACTTACGGGAAGTTTTAAGTTTCTCATTTAGCATGACGGAGTCTGTGGCTGAAACTCAAAAAAAAAAAAAACAAAAAAAAAAAAAACAAAAAAAAAAAAATGCTGGATAAGTCTTGGCGAGGTACCGATTAAGGAAAGAAGGGAGGGAAAGCATTTCAACAATTAAAGAACGGTGATCGGTGCTTTGAAGACCGGCATTGCAGTGGAAGAGAGAAGGTTTTCGTAGGTACTCAAACCGACGAAAACAATCACAGGAGATCGTTATCAAAATTAGTTGATGCCTCTGAGCCGAGCACCGAAAAACAAATGTCCACAACACAGCGACAGACCTGAAAAGGTGATTTTGCACCATGGCAGTGCTCGACCACATGTCGCAAAATCCGTCAAAAATATTTGAAAAAGTCGTAATGGAAAGTCCTCCCCCACCAGTTGTATTCTCCAGATATTGTTCCCACTGACTACTATCTTTTTCCCTCAATGGCGCTAGTCCTCGCTGAACAGCACTTCCGGTCATATGAACAATGATATCATTCGATCGATTCATGTATCTCCTTAGAAGACGCCCAGTTGTTCCGCCACGGGATCCGTGTGCCGCCCTAATGATGGGAGAAGTAGTGGCCACCGATGTTCGGTACTTCCAGTCGTAAAATTTATGTAAGATTTTCAGAACATGTTGACAGAAACCTTATCGCCTTCTCATTCAAGTCAACGTTTACTGTTATAGAGATAAAAATCTTGTTTAACGTTTCAGTTCACATGAATATCTACTGACTACATATTCTTAAATAATCTGCAATACCTGTGTTAATTTTCGTCTTCCTCCAGCTTACAAATCACATACACCGATCAACCAAAACGTTATGACCACCTGCTTAATATTTGTTTTTCTGCCTTTGGAACGAAATACATAAAAGATTCTTCCTACCCCGGATCCGACAGTTTGTTGCTAGGTTCGTGGAGGTATTGGTCCAAAGAGATCTACCCACAGGTCATGTAATTCGCGTAAATAACGGGCCGCTGATTTGCGTACGCGGTGATGGCGTAGGACAGCTAGGCAGATGGGTTTCCATGGGACCTACAACAGGCAAAAGCGGTCGCCGAGACAACAATCTGAGTTCACTATAATGCTCCCCAAACCAGTGTAGCGCGGTTCAGGTTCCAACACACGGCCTGCAAAAAGATGATATCGCCGTCGAGGAAGAAATCATGGCTGGTCGGAGAGGCCGAGAGGTTCTAGGCGCTATAGTCAGGAACCGTGCGACCGCTACGGTCGCAGGTTCGAATCCTGCCTCGGGCATGTATGTGTGTGATGTCCTTAGGTTTGTTAGGTTTAAGTAGTTCTAAGTTCTAGGGGACTGATGACCTCAGAAGTTAAGTCCCATAGTGATCCCAGCCATTTGAACCATTTAAAGAAATCATGCAGTGAAAGATGCAGGTGGTTCGTAGCTGCCAGCGTGTCTTCGATTACTGCTACAGGTCTCATGCATGTGCAGCAGAATGTCTTCCATAGCACAATACTGCTCCCACCACCCTGCGTCCGTGGCGCCCTGAACGCTTCGATACGCCGTTTATCTCGAACGACGGCATTTGTGGAGACGACCATCGTCCTAGTGCAGCCAAAAAAGTGAATCACCGAAGAGTCGACACGTTTCCATTGATCAACGGTCAAATCCCGATGGTTCCGTGCCGACTGCAATCGTAATTAACGATGTCGGGTCAACATGTGAACACGTAGCGGAGATGTACTGCGGCGCTTCATGTTCAACAATGTACGATGAGCGGTGTGCTCCTAAACACCTGCGCGTGCACCAGCGTTGGGTTCTTTCGTTATACAAGCCACAGATCACCATATATCCTACTTTATGGAGCAGGAAAGTCTCCGAAACCCACGTTTGGTAGTGAACTCGTGGACGTCCAATCATTTAGCGCCTAGTAGTAGCTTCACTGCCCTTCTACCTCTTTCCGTAGATGCTCAGGACAGTAGCACGTGACAATTCGACCAACTTTGCGTTTTAGAGTTATTCGTTTACAGCCTCCGCTTAATAATAACCTACCCTTTGGATTTCCCCATTTGCAGCTAGCGTCATCCCCCGTCAGTGTCCTCTCCGCTTACACACTTTCCTTACCGCGTCACGTACCCGCAAAGCCACGAGGCGGCATACAATATCGCGGTTGGAAGTGGTCAAAATGTTTTGGGTAATCAATATACCTATCCTTAGTTTATTTGGGGTCATTATAAACGTCTCACTGCAAGGTCTCCTACTAGCGAACATGTTCAAAAATGTTCAAATGTGTGTGAAATCTGTCCATGACTGCAGCGCCTGAGACCGCTCGGCTAATCCCGCGCGGCTTCGATACATGGAAATTCCAGATAGCCTAATGGAAGTTCAACGAGATTTAATGAACCGAGATTTAGCGAACTGTTTATTTATTTGGTAAAAATCGAGTAAACATGAGAGACGCCCTTATCGCTTTTTTTTCTTTTTTGTCATCAGTCTACTGACTGGTTTGATGCGGCCCGCCACGAATTCCTTTCCTGTGCTAACCTCTTCATCTCAGAGTAGCACTTGCAACCTACGTCCTCAATTATTTGCTTGACGTCCACTCCTGTCTTCCTCTACAGATTTTGCCCTCTACAGCTCCCTCTAGTACCATGGAAGTCATTCCCTCATGTCTTAGCTGATGTCCTATCATCCTGTCGCTTCTCCTTATCAGTGTTTTCCACATATTCCTTTCCTCTCCTATTCTGCGTAGAACCTCCTCATTCCTTACCTTATCAGTCCACCTAATTTTCAACATTCGTCTATAGCACCACATCTCAAATGCTTCGATTCTCTTCTGTTCCGGTTTTCCCACAGTCCATGTTTCACTACCATACAATGCTGTACTCCAGACGTCCATCCTCAGAAATTTCTTCCTCAAATTACGGCCGGTATTTGTTATTAGTAGACTTCTCTTGGCCAGAAATGCCTCATTCGCCATAGCGAGTGTGCTTTTGATGTCCTCCTTGCTCCGTCCGTCATTGGTTATTTTACTGCCTAGGTAGCAGAATTCCTTAACTTCATTGACTTCGTGAGCATCAATCCTGATGTTAAGTTTCTCGCTGTTCTCATTTCTACTACTTCTCATTACCTTCGTCTTTCTTCGATTTACTCTCAAACCATACTGTGTACTCATTAGACTGTTCATTCCGTTCAGCAGATCATTTAATTCTTCTTCACTTTCACTCAGGATAGCAATGTCATCAGCGAATCGTATCATTGATATCCTTTCACCTTGTATTTTAATTCCACTCCTGAACCTTTCTTTTATTTCCATCATTGCTTCCTCGATGTACAGATTGAAGAGTAGGGGCGAAAGGCTACAGCCTTGTCTTACAACCTTCTTAATACGAGCACTTCGTTCTTGATCGTCCACTCTTATTATTCCCTCTTGGTTCTTGTACATATTGTATATGACCCGTCTCTCCCTATAGCTTACCCCTACTTTTTTCAGAATCTCGAACAGCTTGCACCATTTTATATTATCAAACGCTTTTTCCAGGTCGAAAAATCCTATGAAAGTGTCTTGATTTTTCTTTATCCTTGCTTCTATTATTAGCCGTAACGTCAGAATTGCCTCTCTCGTCCCTTTACTTTTCCTAAAGCCAAACTGATCGTCACCTAGCGCATTCTCAATTTTCTTTTCCATTCTTTTGTATATTATTTTTGTAAGCAGCTTCGCTGCATGAGCTGTTAAGCTGATTGTGCGATAATTCTCGCACTTGTCAGCTCTTGCCGTGTTCGGAATTGTGTGGATGATGCTTTTCCGAAAGTCAGATGGTATATCGCCAGACTCATATATTCTTCACACCAACGTGAATAGTGGTTTTTTTGCCACTTCCCCCAATGATTTTAGAAATTCTAATGGAATGTTATCTATCCCTTCTGCCTTATTTGACCGTAAGTCCTCCAAAGCTCTTTTAAATTCCGATTCTAATACTGTATCCCCTATCTCTTCTAAATCGACTCCTGTTTCTTCTTCTATCACATCAGACAAATCTTCACCCTCATAGAGGCTTTCAATGTATTCTTTCCACCTATCTGCTCTCTCCTCTGCATTTAACAATGGAATTCCCGTTGCACTCTTAATGTTACCACCGTTGCTTTTAATGTCACCAAAGGTTGTTTTCACTTTGCTGTATGCTGAGTCTGTCCTTCCGACAATCATATCTTTTTCGATGACTTCACATTTTTCCTGCAGCCATTTCGTCTTAGCTTCCCTGCACTTCCTATTTATTTCATTCCTCAGCGACTTGTATTTCTGTATTCCTGATTTTCCCGGAACATGTTTGTACTTCCTCCTTTCATCAATCAACTGAAGTATTTCTTCTGTTACCCATGGTTTCTTCGCAGCTACCTTCTTTGTACCTATGTTTTCCTTCCCAACTTCTGTGATGGACATTTTTAGAGATGTCCATTCCTCTTCAACTGTACTGCCTACTGCGCTATTCCCTATTGCTGTATCTATGGCGTTAGAGAACTTCAAACGTATCTCGTCATTCCTTAGTACTTCCGTATCCCACTTCTTTGCGTATTGATTCTTCCTGACTAATGTCTTGAACTTCAGCCTACTCTTCATCACTACTATATTGTGATCTGAGTCTATATCTGCTCCTGGGTACGCCTTACAATCCAGTATCTGATTTCGGAATCTCTGTCTGACCATGATGTAATCTAATTGAAATCTTCCCGTATCTCCCGGCCTTTTCCAAGTATACCTCCTCCTCTTGTGATTCTTGAACAGGGTATTCGCTATTACTAACTGAAACTTGTTACAGAACTCAATTAGTATTTCTCCTCTTTCATTTCTTGTCCCAAGCCCATGTTCTCCTGTAACCTTTTCTTCTTCCCCTACAACTGCATTCCAGTCGCCCATGACTATTAGATTTTCGTCCCCCTTTACTTGCTGCATTACCCTTTCAATATCCTCATACACTTTCTCTATCTGTTCATCTTCAGCCTGCGACGTCGGCATGTATACCTGAACTATCGTTGTCGGTGTTGGTCTGCTGTCGATTCTAATTAGAACAACCCGGTCACTGAACTGTTCACAGTAACACACCCTCTGCCCTACCTTCCTCTTCATAACGAATCCTACACCTGTTATACCGTTTTCTGCTGCTGTTGATATTACCCGATACTCATCTGACCAGAAATCCTTGTCTTCCTTCCACTTCACTTCACTGACCCCTACTATATCTAGATTGAGCCTTTGCATTTCCCTTTTCAGATTTTCTAGTTTCCCCACCACGTTCAAGCTTCTGACATTCCACGCCCCGACTCGTAGAACGTTATCCTTTCGTTGATTATTCAATCTTTTTCTCATGGTAACCTCCCCCTTGGCAGTCCCCTCCCGGAGATCCGAATGGGGGACTATTCCGGAATCTTTTGCCAATGGAGAGATCATCATGACACTTCTTCAATTACAGGCCACATGTCCTGTGGATACACGTTACGTGTCTTTAATGCAGTGGTTTCCATTGCCTTCTGCATCCTCATGTCGTTGATCATTGCTGATTCTTCCGCCTTTAGGGGCAATTTCCCACCCCTAGGACAAGAGAGTGCCCTGAACCTCTATCCGCTCCTCCGCCCTCTTTGACAAGTCCGTTGGCAGAATGAGGCTGACTTCTTATGCCGGAAGTCTTCGGCCGCCAATGCTGTTTATTTATCAAAATTTAGGCAGTGGCGGGGATCGAACCCGGGACCGAAGACGTTTTCATTATGAATCAGAGAAGCTACCCCTTTTTTTTTTTTTTTTTTTTTTGTAATCTTTATTATGGAACAAACGGAGAGTACATATATATATATATATATATATATATATATATATATATATATATATATATATATATATACACAAAGCAAAAGTTCTTCAAGGTACCAGTTAAACATATACAAAGGAGTGTTAGGTAAACAAATTATTAGAATAACATGAAATACAACAAATTAGAACATATCCTGTTTTCCTTTTTTTTTGTTTTTGTTTTTGTTTAAAAATTTGTATTGAACAAACTAAAAGTACATATATATTCACTATGCAAGAGTTCTTCAAGGTACCATTTAAAAATATACAAATGACTGTTAGTTAAACAAAAAAAAATATTAAAAAAGAAAAACATTAAATACAACAAAATATAACATATTCTGTCTTCTTCCTTTTTTTTAAAAAAAATAAAATTGTGTTTGTTTTTGGTCGATGCATGAGAACGTGGATAAGGGTGTTGTATCATGTGACAGGTAGGCATGGTACACCCCAACTTTGAGGGGGGTCAAGGAAGACGCTGCGGAGATAACCGGCAAAAGTTTGTCTGTAAGATGGTTTTCGGGTGAGGGTGCTATGCGCGGTCACAACTTTGTACCAGAAGTCAAGGACTGTATGCGGACCACTCCGAAAGAGATATTCTAAAGCCTGTCCTCGAAACCAGATTAGGGTATGGTGCTTAGCAAGAGGGTAGTGAAATGTCTGGGGCAACAACAGGAAATCCGGGGTTACAGTCGTTGGCGGGGCACGGAGGTAAAAGCCCACGATTCGTTGGATGAGGAGCCATACGTTTTGTTTCAGGGGGCACGTAAGACGGTGCTCGTCGGTGTCTTCGAGCTGACAGTCAGGACAGAGTGGGGAGGTGGCCAGTCCTATGCGATAAAGTCGACTATTAGTCGGGAATTTTCCATAGACTAAAACATATCAGAGTGCAGACACAGACGACGGTAAAAAGGGTGCATGCACACACCCCCAAACCGTGCGCCAGTTAATGTCAGGATGCTGTAGCACCATGGGGTCGCAAGGGTTGGACAGCATAAACAAACGGTAATAATCTTTTGTACGGGGAGGATGGGTGACTGGAAGATCGGCCCGAACGCAGCTGAGTTCTATGAAACAATTCGCGACGTAGTACAATAATGGAGAAATAGGTGCCACATTGATCGGTGGATCGAGAGAAGCTGGTCGGAGGATATCTAAGAGACTGCGTGTTAAAGACGGGACCGGCCCCTGCCAGTGCCGCAACAGAGTGTGGACAAAGAGTGCAGAAGAGCGTGCCCGCACGTTGATGAGTCCGAGGCCACCTTTTGCAGGAGGCAGTGTTAGAGTGTTGTAGCGGACTTTGAAAAGTGCCCCTGCTGACACGAAATATCCAAAGGCTGATTGGATGCGGCGGCCAAGGAGTAACGGCAGTGGGAGGATCTGGGCGACGTGTACCAGTTTAGGGGCGACATAGATGTTGACATAGGACACACGTTGGAGTTGGTTTAAGTTACGGTGCACTTGACCGCGAACATGGTGCCGAATCGACTGCAAAAGCCGCCGGTAAGCCAGGGCCACTGTGCGGTGTGTGGAGCTCGTAAATTCGATACCCAAGTAACGAAGGGTGGCACTAACTGGGAGTGGGGTCGGCACCATAGCCGGGAGGCCGCGCCCAATGTGCATCATAGTCGATTTACGGACATTAAGAATGCTACCAGAAAGACGTCCATACTGCTGGATCCATTGGATGGCGTCATTGAGTTCCGTGGAGGAGCAGGTGAGAAAGAGGAGATCGTCCGCATAAGCCCTACAGTGAAAGGTGTGGTCACGCAAAGTGAGGCCCTGCAGTCTAGAGGTAAGTCCAGTGATGAGGGGCTCAAGTGCAATGGCATATAGTAAAGTAGACATAGGGCATCCTTGACGCACAGAGCGGCGTATAGGAATCGGTCCTACAAGCCTCCCATTGACTTGTACCATCGAGACCGCGGGAAGGAGCAACCGGCGAATGGCATCGACAAAAGCAATGGGAACCCCATACGTGTCGCCACCATGAGGAGGAAAGGGTGTCGAACGCGATCAAAGGCACTCGTGAAATCGACGGATACCAGTGCTGCACGAATGCGACAAACCGACGCCAGTGCAATGAGGTCACGGCATTCTCCCAGGGCTGTTTGTAAGGTGGCCCCACAACCGCGTGCAGTCTGCTCAGGTGAAAGGACCGTAGGTAAGACGGTGCGTATGCGCGCTGCTAAGAGGCGTGCATAGATTTTATAGTCTGCATTCAGTAGTGTAAGGGGGCGATATGCAGAGACATGAGACCCTCCCTTCGGTTTAGGCACAGGTAGAAGAATGCCAGTGACGAATTCAGGTGGAATTGGGAAGGACGGAGTAAAGAGTTCCTGAATCATTTCCGTCCAGCGAGGAAGCATTAACGTGGTGAACGCCCGGTAAAACTCCACTGGGAGACCATCTGGTCCGGGTGATTTGTTCTTGGCCCCTTTGTTGATCGCATCTACCACCTCTTCTGCGGTGATTGCAGACATCATGGACGTTGACTCCGCTACGGTGAGGGTCCGTTCAGGGGAAGGACGGAGATCATCAGGAATGGGCGTCGCCATCGGTTCATCATCATAAAATTGGCGATAATGTTCAGCAAAGGCAGACACGACCGCCGCCTGTGTTGTGTGGTGAACACCATCGGAGGTCGTGATGTTGGGGACGAAAAGCCGACGTCGACGACTATGGTCGGATGCGGCATGGATTGTGGATGGGGTTTCGTCGTGGAGGAGGTCTTGTCGTCGGGAACGCACCACGACACCATGCAGTCGTGCACGTTGAAGAGAGAGGAGACGAGCTTTAGTACGTTGTCGTTCCCTGTGGGTGTCAGGTGATGGAGGGAGCGCATCGAGCTCACGGAGGACGGCGTAGTGAAAATTTGTGGTGTCTCGATGCCATGCTGCTGCTTCCTTGCCACATTGTGTGAAGGCCTTTCTGATCGCAGGTTTGGCACATTTGAGCCACCAATGGAACGTGGATGTGTACTGCGGAAGGCGTCTTTCGCAAGACGCCCATGTGGTGGCAATACATTGTCGGCAATGTGGATCATTAAAGAGGGAGGTATTAAGCTTCCAGTAACCTCTGCTGCGCCACACTGACTGAGGTGGCAGAGCCAGGGAGCAAATGACGGCGCAATGGTCCAAAAATGCAAGGGGCCATCGTTCAGCTTGGGCGACTTCATTGCCGAGGTGAGCAGAGACATAAAACCGGTCCAGTCTGCTCGCAGAATGTGCTGTATAATGGGTAAAACCGGGGGTATTGCCATGAATTTTCTCCCAAACGTCCACTAGATGAAAATCTTCGATTAAGGTGAGCAGCGCCGGGCATGGCGAATAACCAGGTACTTGGTCCTGCGGATGGAGGACACAGTTGAAATCCCCTCCCATGATAAGGCGATCATAGCGTCCAGAAAACAGGGGCGCCACGTCATGTCCGAAGAAAGTGGATCGCTGCCGACGGTTCGTGGAGCCAGACGGAGTGTAGATATTGATGACGCGCGTGTCGAAGATGGTAACAGCCATGCCTCTTCCACAGGGAAGGATTGTCGTGTCCGTGAGTGGGATTCCTTCGCGTATGTAGAAAGCCACTCCACGCCCTGATTGATCACATGTGGACGTGTATGAGTCGTAGCCGTAGACTGGTGGTAGTGTGGCAACGCGTACTTCCTGAAGAAGGGCGACGTCGACGTCAGAGGCCCGAAGCATGTCACATAGGAGTTGCAGCTTGGGTGCAGTGCCGATCATGTTGATGTTCAGTGTGGCAAACCGGTATGTTTGTTTCAGTGGTGGTGGACGCGCATCTACCATCACCAAGGGAAGTAAGAGGAGGGCACCGACAGGAAGTCCCGTCCCATCAGCTGCAATGCCTCGCTTTTGATGTTAACAGGTAGCCTCGTCCGGCGGAGGTAACTCATCCGGAGGAGGGGGCGTACCTTCCTCAATGTCGTCGGCCCATGCTCCTCTGCCGTGGGTCTGTCCAATGTCCATGGGAACTGCGTCGTGGTGAGAGAGATCTGGAGTTGTCGGCGGGGAGACAGGCGTCTCAACCGGCGCACCGATCGTTACATAGTGCGTGGCGACCTCCATAGTGGTCCCGTCCTGCGAAACATCTTGTTCATCGTGAAAGTTGTCCGCCGACCTCTGCGTGGAAATGTCGGCTGCTAGGGTGTCGTCTTCGTCGTCGCGGGTGGCAACGCTCTGAGAGCCCGTGGGTGAACGGCGACGGCGTTTGCGCCTACGTGGCGAGCGTTGTTTGCGCACGTGTTCCTCAGTGTCGGACGACGGCAAGGAGGAGCGTCGACCTGGTTCGAAGGCGTCGGTGGGTACAATGAGATTGTCAAACAGGTGTTGTGAAGATGTACTGGTCTCCTCAGCGTCCGGTGCGGGAGCCTGTTCGGCGGCAAGGTTGTCAGGTGGGACGTCTGTACCGTCCGTTGGTGACTGGGACGGTGGGACGTGCCGATCGGAAGGACCGGGCGACGGACTGGACGAGACCGTAGACGTGGCAAGAGCCGCTGCGTAAGTGACCGGTAGGGCGGTCATCGTGGGTGTGACGGACGCTTCCGACAACGGGAGCTGCGCGACACGTCGTTGAATGCATTCAGACCGTAGGTGACCTTCTTTCCCGCAACCGGAACAGGTCCGAGGTTGGCCGTCGTACATTATAATGGCATGGCAGCCTCCGATACGTAGATAGGAAGGCACGTGTTTCTGCAACTCGATGCGGACCTGTCTAACACCGTTTAAGACTGGATAGGACTGAAATTGGACCCATCGTTCGGCAACATGTTCCAGAACGTTGCCATAGGGACGGAGCGCCTCGATGACGACGTCTGCAGGTAGTTCGAACGGCAGTTCGAAGATCCTTATCCTCCGTGTGCCGAGACCTGCGTGATCGACGGTAACGGGTCCGACGTTGCCGTCGGAATGACAGAAGCGCAGTCCACGTTTTGCCTCTTGAATCACCTTGTCGCACGCCGCATCGTTGATCATTTTGACGTAGACGGTACTGCTAACTATGGACAAGTGGATACCAATTAGATCCGTTGGTGGTATTTTAACTTCATCGCGTATAAATCGTTCTACCTCCAGGGCCTTGGGCCGGGCGAAGTCGGAACAAAAGTTGAAACGTAATGTCTTCTTCCGATAGTTGTGCGCCATGGTGGTCTAGAAGGAAAACGGCACTTACAGCGGCCGAAGTAAACACAAACACACCGTGCACGCCTCGCCCGCAGCGCTCTGGCGCGTGACCGCCTCGCAGCACTGCCGGCGGCAGACTGCCCTAGACCCCTAGACCACTTACCGCTTAATGAAAAATAACGCAAAGAAATTACAGACAATGGATCCGATCTTCAGCTTATTAAATGGTTCTGAGCACTATGGGACTTAACATCTTTGGTCATCAGTCCCCTAGAACTTAGAACTACTTAAACCTAACTAACCTAAGGACATCACACACATCCATGCCCGAGGCAGGATTCGAACCTGCGACCGTAGCAGTCCCGCGGTTCCGGACTGAGCGCCTAGAACCGCTAGACCACCGCGGCCGGCTTCAGCTTATTAGGTAGATGCCCTGACCACTGCGCCATCCGGACACAGTGGTCGGTACAACAGCAAGGATTACCCTAGAATGCCTCCCGTCAGACCAAAAAGGGAAATAGGAGTATTCCGCTAAATTACAGATCCATATTACTTACGCCGATTTGCAATAGGGTTTTGGGACATATACTGTGTTCGAACATCATGAATTGCCTCGAATAAAACGATTTATTAACACACAGTCAGCACGGATTTGGAAAATATATTTCCAGATGGCTTTCGACACCATTACCCACAACTGTCTTCTAATCAAACTGAGTGCCTCTGGAATATCGCTTCAGTTGTGCGACTGTACTTGTGTGATTTCCTGTCTGAAAGGTCACAGTTCGTAGTAATAGACGGAAAGTTATCGTGTAAAACAAACGTAATATCCGGCGTTCCACAAGAAAGTGTTATAGGCCTTCTATTGTTCCTGATCTACGTATATTAACGATATAGGAGACAATCTGAGTAGTTCTCTTACATTGTATGCAGATGATGCTGTCATTTACCGTCTTGTAAAGTCATCAGATGACCAAAACGAGTTGCAAAATAATTAAGATAAGATATTCGTATGGTGCGAAAAGTGGCAATTAACCCCGGATAAAGAAAAGTGTGAAGTTATTCACACGAGTACTAAAAGAAATCCGCTAAATTTCGATTACGTGAGACGTCACACAAATCTGAAGGCTGTAAATTCAACTATGTATTTAGGGATTACAATTACAAGTAACCTAATTTGGAACGATCACATAGATAATGTTGTTGGTAGATCAAACCAAAGACTACGTACGATTCATTGGTAGAACACTTAGAAGGTGCAACAGGGCTACTAGAGAGAGTGCTCACATCAAGCTTGTCTGCCCTATGCTAGAGTATTGTTGTGCGGTGTAGGATCAGTATCAAATGGTTCAAATGGCTCTGAGCACTATGGGGATCAGTATCAGGTGGGACTGATGGATGACATCGCAAAAGTTCAAAGAAGGACAGCTCATTTTGTAATATCGCGAAATAAGAGAGATAGTGCCATAGACATGACACGTGAATTGAGGCAATAATTAAAACAAAGGCCTTTTTTGTTGCGACGGGATCTTCTCACGAAATTTCAATCATCAGTTTTCTCCTCCGATTGCGAAAACATTCTGTTGGCAACCAACTAGATAGGGAGAAATGATCACGATAAAATAAATGAAATCAGGGCTCGCACAGAAAACTTTAAGTGCTCGTTTTTCCCACGCGCCGTTCGAGAGTGGAACGGTTCAGAGACAGCTGGGAGGTGGTTCATTGAACCCTCTGCCAGGCACTTTATTGTGAATAGCAGAGTAATTACATAGATGTGGATGTAGAAATTCTCAGCTTTTCCTCACACTACTAAAGTAGTACCGTTGACCTTTATTATTCGTGGTATTTCGCCACAACTGGTTGCCATACAATAAACTAACATGAAAACGACGGCTACAAGTATTTCATTTTATTACGTAAGTTGCAGCTGAAGTTCCACGTACCATCGATCACTAGGACGGATTTACAAAAACCTCGAATCCCATTGGAGTTCGAGCCTGGTGCACATTTGGACTGAAGAGGTCATTGGCTGTCTCGCTTTAAGACGAGGGGCACTACATTATTAGTATGAGGATAATGTTGAGAATTTGGGTATGACGGGAGGCGTGTTGGGTAGGTAGTCCGTGCATTCGCTATGAGCACTGTGTCCGGGCGTTGCAAATGTCAGCGCATCTGACTAGTAAGCAGCAGACCCGTGTTCGAATCCCGGTTCAGCACAAATTTTCAACCTTCCTCATTAATTTAAATCAATGCTCGCTCACAGCCAATGCCTGTAACTCCTTTGTGTCTTAATTCTTAGTGGCTGCTGGTTCTAAAATGGTGTCCGTTCTTTCAGACATTTCCGAAAGAACAGACACCACATGTACCTAAATGAAGAATAGTGATTATAAAATTTGGCTTCATATAATAGTATATACAAGCTAAAAATATATCGTGATTGCGGAAAGAATGTTTGCATTCCTATCTATCGTGTGCAAAGTTAATCCAACGATGGAAGCCCAAAAGAAAGAACAGCGAAATGAGAAAACATTTCCTCCTTTTTTTGAAAAAAAGGAATGTGAGTTGAGATTTCATCAACAAGGCAGTACGAAAAGTTAAAAGTTGAATAATACGCAATGCGCTATCTCCATCATTATATATGTATAGTACGTGCTAGAAATAAAATTCCACCACCTCTACAGCGTGTTTTCTTAGTAATGTACCAGGTTTGGTCGACTAACATCCGTGTTTTCGGCAACACTGAGATGAATCCTCTCAAACGGATAGCATTATTGAAGGCGCACGTTGAGGCAGAGATGCAATTTTGGTAACCACAATTAATAACGGCCATTCTGAAGTCACAACGTAGATAAACTTGGATATTAATGTATCTGAAGGCTATGATTTGATCAATAATGAAACCTCAGTTCTTCCCCACTAGATGTACATAAGAGTTCCGAGTGTGTCAATCTTTAAAGTTTAATATTGTGAAGAACCGCACAATATTCACATTACAAAAAATAAGAGTTGTCAGAAAAAAATCAGTTAGGAGATAATGAAATTGTTTTATACAAAGTAGTAAAATAAAATAAATACATCTGATTGACGGAATACTGGAAAGTGAAAAGTAGAAAAATTAAACTATTCAACACAAAAATTTACATATAAACATGTGCAATTACAATGATATAATTTCCAGGTGGACAACAGCACAACTCAACATTGTTCCATCTCAGTTATTCGACTCAATGCGTTATTTTAATTATAATCATTCCAATTTGCTTCTAGAGTACTATCTTCGACAATATGTAAGCAGTGCGATGCTAGACCACAAAGTTGGAGCTTTCTCGAATAACAAAATTAACAAGAGGTGCATGTACAAATTAATGAAGCGAACATCGAAAATAAGTAATTTGAAAATGCCAAACAAACTGTGTCATTTCAGTGAGATTTTATTCTACTTATGCAAATATTTTATGAACCTTCCTCGCTGATTAGTATTAAATCTTCAGAGGTTTCCTTGAGAATCCATGCAACTTCTTATGGAATGAGTGCCGAAATATTTATAACTCTATGCCAATGCTGACCGAGTAAATTTAGAATTACTTTATGTTTTCTAAACTATACATAAAATAAAATAGCTGTAATGCTTTGCCGACTTGTCCTTCAATATAATTTCGTATGATTGTAAGCACGCAATCGTTACTGTTGGAATGAAGAGCTTCGGTTAGAACTTAAATGTGAAGCCTAGACAGTGAAATTTACGAACACCACAATGGCAGTCCTTAAAGATCTAAGAAAAAAATGAGAAGAATAACGTTAAATATTTTAACGCCATAAAATGCAGCTAAATATAGTTTTCATTAATGTTTGAGACCATATTAATTGGTGATGAAGCATAAAATGCAGATCGTTGGTTTCAAGATCAAATTTATGATAAGGTTTTTCATTATACACACAAGTGGGGAGGAACACTAATTAAGCCTGCAGAAGGTGAATTGAAAATATTAGTAACGGCTTAAAACGTCTTGCAGAACTCCAATATTTTAGCTGCCATAGAACGTTATGAAAAGCTGAAATTTAATTAATTACCGATAACTGTGCTCACTGGCCATTGTATTATACTGACGTGAGAGCTGCTAAGTCAAGGAAGCTATATTGAGCAAATGTGCTAAATTCCGTGTGAACACTTCTCCCCACTTGCTGGTTACATGCAATATTAAACCAATGTAACTTATAGAGATTTCAGCATTGTACATTCTATTCTAAGGTCTAACGTACTTTACGATTTTTAGCTTAAGGTATGATATGGTGCTTCCATGAAATAAACGTGTTGTTTTATTTCTTTTGTAAGTCAATAAACTTTCTGCTTCAGTAGTTTTGGCACAAATAACGACACAGCCTGCAATCTTTAGAAATGAAAACGGTGCCTAGTTTATCTGGTCATTGTTCATAAATTCTTACGTATCAGTTACTGACTGTAGTAGGCAGAATGTACAAATTTAGCCATCACACTTCGTTGGTTTGGTAAATGTAAAAAAAAGTAACAAAGGCCTACTATATAGTTTAATTATGTCTTTCAATTTAGAATTTCAAGTGTTCTGTCACCCGAGCGATTACGTTTCAAGCAACTAGTATCTTGACTACAAAGTCTTTGGTTTAAAACGCAGATAATTACAGAAATATAACACAAATGAACATAATTGTTGCCTTAACAATATTTTGTGAAGAATAATGCCATTATCTGTCTACTCTATCGAATCGTAACAATAAACGCCTATTAATAACGTAAACAATATAACATGATGATTGTTTATTTGCGTGTTTAAATCACATGGTTGTGTACTGCAAGATGTCAATGTCTCTCATGGGCCGCTTAACTATGATACACACTGTTTCTAAACTCTGCATATGATACTCTGATATTAATCAATTTTCTGCAGCATGTAAGTAATGTATGCTGCAAGTCTGCTTGTATTCCCCACACTATCCCTTCCATTCTGAGACACCTGCGGTCTTAATTAGATGGCTGTGTATGTGTAGAACAGTACACTGTGATACAGTTCGCCTCTTCTTTTGATCACACAAAAAAACTGTATCTGAAAGACTGCCAGCAGGATGTTTTGTCGTAACTTTGGTCTGCACAGCAATGTCGTCATTTATGCTTTACCGATTCAATCTCGCTATCGATCTGGCAGCGTTTTCCGGGGAAGTCTCGGCGGTTGCTGCCCCTGAGGCGCCCTGTTTAAAATTTCACGCGGTAGATGCACGAAACCTACAGACCTCCATCGCTCAACTTCAGAACAGCCGTTTCCGTTACACGCTCTATGACGTCGGCAGAGCGCTGTCCCTCGGTATGAGAAAAGTCTTTCCGTCAACTGCAAGAAAACTGGTAGTAAAACTGCAAAGATTACTCTCATCATTAATTTCCACCAGATATTTACAGTTTTGGGAGGCTGCCTCGAAATTTTCCAACGTTTCCGTCATTTGAGTTTAGTGTCATCTGCTGTAAGAGTTTAACATCTCTGACCTTACTGTAATGTCACTTGTTAATATTTCCCCTGGCCATCCGTCTGTGTTCGTCAGCAATGCTGAAGAACTCAGAAGTGTATATGAAATCACGTTTGTACTGAAGAAATAAACTGATTGTTATGTAGGACATTTTTACTATTTTAATGCTCATAGAAAACATTTTTTTCCAATTTCTCCGACAGGTATCCATTGGTTGTAAGAAAACTATTTATTAACACATAAGAACTTTTGTTGTAAATGCAATTCACGAACTTGTTAACTATATTGTGTAGATATCCATACATATCATAAAAATGTATGTATGTGTGTATGTTACAAATCAACCGACTATATATACTGTAAGCAAACATAGTTGAGGAGTAATGACACGATAAACATTGAGGTGCTTGAAAAATTTCTGTACTGTTCATGACATCTAAATTTATTATTTCTTTTCTACAAAATCTATTCGCATCACTTTTGGAGACACTATCCACATATGATTAAAATGTTCTCGGGTTTACAACCACGTCAATTGCTTAACACTTCACGAGCTTTCGGCCAAGCACTCCTTGGCCATTGTCAAGTGGTATGACCACTTGACAATGACCAAGGAGTTCTTGGCCGAAAGCTCGTGTAGATTTAAGCAACTGACGCGGTTGGAGACGCGAGAACATTTTATTCAATGTTATCGCCGCGAAACTCTGCATTCATACGGTATCCACATATGTTGCGGAATGTACCTAAAAAATTATATCATTTTATGACACACAGCTCAGAGGATATACCTCACAAACGCTCGGTTACTGAAAAACTGCCGCATCATGTATGACGTTTAAATTTTGCTACACTACTGGCCATTAAAATTACTACACCACGAAGATGACGTGCTACAGACGCTAAATGTAACCGACAGGAAGAAGATGCTGTGACATGCAAATGATTAGCTTTTCAGAGCATTCACACAAGGTTGGCGCCGGTGGCGACACCTACAACGTGCTGACATGAGGAAAGTTTCCAACCGATTTCTCATACACAAACTGCAGTTGACCGGGGTTGCCTGGTGAAGCATTATTGTGATGCCTCGTGTAAGGAGGAGAAATGCGTACCATCATGTTTCCGACTTTTATCAAAGTCGGATTGTAGCCTATCGCGATTGCCGTTTATCGTATCGCGACATTGCTGCTCGCGTTGGTCGAGATCCAATGACTGTTAGCAGAATATGGAGTCGGTGGGCTCAGGAGGGTAATACGGAACGCCGTGCCGGATCCCAACGGCCTCCTTTCACGAGCAGTCGAGATGACAGGCATCTTATCCGCATGACTGTAACGGATCGTGCAGCCATGTCTCGATCCCTGAGTCAACAAATGGGGACGTTTGCAAGACAACATCCATCTGCACGAACAGTTCGACGACGTTTGCAGCAGCATGGACTATCAGCTCGGAGACCATGGCTTCAGTTACCCTTGACGCTGCACCACAGAGAGGAACGCCTCCTATGATGTACTCAACGACGAACCTGGGTGCACGAATGGCAAAACGTAATTTTTTCGGGTGAATCCAGGTTCTATTTACAGCACCATGATGGTCGCATCCGTGTTTGCCGACATCGCGGTGAACACATATGGGAAGCGTGTATTCGTCATCGCCATACTGGCGTATCACCCGGCGTGATGGTATGGGGTGCCAGTGGTTACACGTCTCGGTCACCTCTTGTTCGCATGAACGGCACTTTCAACAATGGACGTTACATTTCAGATGTGTTACGACCAGTGGCCCTATCCTTCATTCGATCCCTGCGAAACCCTACATTTCAGCATGATAATGCACGACCGCATGTTTCAGGTCCCGTTCGGGCCTTTCTGGATACAGAAAATGTTCGACTGCTGACCTGGCCAACACATTCTCCATATCTCCCACCAATTGAAAACGTCTGGTTAATGGTGGCCGAGTAACTGGCTCGTCACAATACGCCAGTCTCTACTCTTGATGAACTGTGGTATCGTGTTGAAGCTGCATGGGCAGCTGTACGTGTACACGCCATCAAAGCTCTGTTTGACTCAATGCCCAGGCGTATGAAGGCCGTTATTACGGCCAGAGGTGGTTGGTCTGGGTACTGATTTCTCAGGATCTATGCACCCAAACTGCGTGAAAATGTAATCACAAGTCAGTTCTAGTATAATATATTTGTCCAATGAATACCCGTTTATATCTACATTTCTTCCTGGTGTAGAAATTTTAATGGCCAGTAGTGTATTTCTATGCTATTAACTCCGTCCGCAACATATTTCCTTGAAAGTATCTACATAGGCCGCTGTATGTACCTACACGAATGTATCATTGTACGGCACATAGTTCAATATATATGATGTCAAAAACACTGAAAAAAAGCCTCATCATCAGTCATTTACTCTTTAATATTAAGAAAATCCTACAGTCGAGGTAATGTAAGGAAATCTGTGACACCTCGCAGCACATTTAACAGCTTTCAGCTGCGAATCAAAAACGACCCTAAGCGAAAACGATAGCCATCTATAGAGCCACGAAGAGGCGTTGACATAGAGAAATTTATAAAACCGCGGTTTAGAGACGCGAAGCAGCTGCAGCCAGCATTCAGAAACTCTCTGGGATCGTGTTTCATGTACTGAGCTTATTCATTTGTACGTTATGCACATTTTTCGTAAGATTGTTCCGTAATTTAAAAGGTGTTTTCACGAATACCCGAAAATGAAATTTTTTCAATACTTCACTGCAAACACAGTTCATGTTTTGTTTTCGTTTCTAATAGATAAGTGGCCATAAATGCCGGGTTTGTCAGCTAGTTGATCATAAATATCTTTGAAATGAAGACAGAAAATAAATTTTTATGAGTATTTATGAGTGAATTATCATATCTTCTAATTTTGTGAACCTCATTAATAAGATATACAGATAAATGCATAGAAAAGACTTTGTATCAGGTTCCAGTATCTGTGTTTGCTTATGGTACTAAAGAGCTGACGAAAAGGAGTTTCACAAAATGAGCAAAGCTATTGAAACACTATGGTTATGTTGGAAATATACTTCTCAAATGTTGCTAGTAACATGAACTAATTATCGCAAAATCGCATTTGAAATGTGTGTGATACAACATTTTTCATATTGCATGAGTTCGTAGAGCACTGTGTGGAAGATAATAAATTCATTTCATTGTAATATATGGCACTCACTCACATTTATTCTACAAGAGTAGGGATGACTGTTCCGTAACGGTCCACCATCACTGTAACGAAAATTGCCGCTGAGGTTGGAATCTGGACCAATAAGGCCAATCTAAATTCATTCCTTGCATTACTGAAAATTCCGTGAGGCCGTCATTGTGCACAACTAGCAGTGAAACTGCTTAAACACTGCATATTCTTGAAAACATCAGTGGTGACTTCCGTGAATCATCATTATGTTATCATTCACAACTGCAGCGAAAGACCTGATGGATTTAGTATTACACTACATCTAATCAGTGTTTTGTTATTAACTTTCGACGTTATACTGAGAGTTTGAAACGTGTCACTACTGTCTGCATTTGAATCCATTATTGCAACAAACATCGGAAAAAGAACTATTTTGAATTCGATGGAAGGCATGCTAAAAGAGTTATTTTACTGGAGTAGATTCAATTTCTGGTGCTATAAATTTAAAATCCCTTTGAATAACTGAACTGTTCAAATTAACCTAAATCAAGAGATGTAATCAAACCCGTTCTCAAAATCCAAGAGGGATAATATTATCGAAGTTCTCCAACTACTTAGGAACACTGTAGTAAACCCAAATCAAGGCCAAAGACTTTCCATTCGCGAACGAGGTTTATGCAGCACAAGCATCGAAAATTTCTTGCCCGATTAGTATTGTGCTTAGCTTATACCATCATCGACGTGGCATCAACACACTCCAAATTTGTCCAGAAAATTCTTTCCACACTTCCCACTCCCTAGACCGTGAGCTCACTAAGATTCTGGTCAGGAACAGACAATGTGCCTTGTGTACGCCTTTAAAGTAGTTGCTATACGCTTAGCTGTAAGCACTTGCACTTTCAAAGAACATCTAGTCAGTCCTCTGTCTGCTTGGCATATCTTAAGCGCGCCACTTGAACTCTGAGAATGGCCGGCCAATAGCATTGCTTGGCAAGGAGATAGGTGAGCGAGATGCCACACGGCTTGTGGGACAAAGGGACACTTCTCATTTCCACCTGCTGCCGTGGGCACGTTCTGCTTTCCTGGTGGCTGGGTCTGTCGAGCTATTTTGTGCCGACATTTGTCTTGTGATATTCAGACGGGCACATTGAGGCGACATCGTCCAAGACTTTGGTGAGATGGTTGCTTTATGGTGCTGCCTTTGCTTACCTATCCATTACGTTGTCTTCAGATTTATTCACATGTAATATTTTTATGTTGCATTTCATGCTATCAATGTTAGTTTCTTTGTTCAGTTTCATAACTTGTTTGTAACACTTGTGGGAATCGATATCCGTTTCCTATCGGTTTATCCAAGTCTGCAAGTAGCTTATCGGATGGGATTGCCAATAATTAAGTACTATTATGGGAGTTTTGTGAATACAAGAGAGATTTTTTAATTTTTTGTGGCGTAAAATAAGGTGGTCCGATGAAGAACATTTGCATGTAAGAGACGGGGCTTGGTATTCCTTTTCTGTATAATATATGAATACTGGTTGTTTTGCTTTAACTCACGACTCGTGCGAAGTTATTTTCTACTGTCCTGATCTTTGTTTAAATTCTAACGTGTGTTCCCTTAAGAACCCAGTTAACGAGCGTATTAAATTCAGTCTTACTATATTTTCTAAAGTAAGTTATCTTATTTTCCAATGTAATTTTCAGCTAACAAGGTAAGGGTGGGTCACAGAGGAACTTAAAGGTACGTGTTTGCACTGACGAACACGATGCTTAGCTACCACATGAGCTCATTACAATATATGAGGTATTGTAGGATATAGAGTGCATATACGACATGTATTGTGCACGAACTGCACTTGTAATCCACATAAGCCGACACCAAGTAACTAGATGAAACTTGTTGAAAGTGTTGTAATTAAAAGCTGCCTTGATTCAGCCTATGTTAAATCAGCCTTACACTATTCCGATGCAATATTATGAAGATCCTAGTACTACAAAGTATAAGGTGAAAAGACAGATAGATAGCGTTTTTGTTTACTTCTCGATCAGGCTTCATTTAAAAGGAAACATTTGAAGGCATTAAAATAGGGGCTATAGTCTGATGTAGAAAACAACCAAAGTTGCAAGATTTTTATTTATTTAACTAATGTCTAGTTTCGGGTCACTTGAACCCATTTTCAAATTATCCAAACAAACAAAACGATACATTCCGTAACAACATGAATACCATGTTAATACTGTACATATACATATATCAAAGTTAAGTTCTTTTTGTAAACACTGTCAGGACAAACATACACGAGATAGGCTACCTCCTACGCTGCCGCAAGGAAACTTCTGGCATTAGTCGCCCCTAATATACTGTAAATTCACAGTGGTTATAGTGTCTTATGTCGTGAACGCTTTTCTACTGTTCAGAGTACCAACATGCCACGAAGTGCCATTTGAAGCTTGGGCCAAATGCATTTTACGACCTTACTGCAAGAAGGTTTATCACAGCAGAAATTGCCAGCCGAATTGGTGTATGTCACAGTGACGTCATTCGAGTGTTCAGTCGCCATCATGAGACAGATGAAACTGAAGGCTTACATTGCAATGGGTTCTCCCAGTCAACACCACCAACCGACTTCGGCAGCCTGCAAAGTAAGACTTGTTGGAACCTTGAGGAGCAGGCAGTAGCTGTTTTGGAGGCAACAAGGAGGACAGTAACGACCCTGACTGTACAGTCGTCTCCATACGATAATCTTGGCCTCTAGGCTTAGATTATGAACAACAGCAAAGTGGTATGCGAAGGTGGGCGAGGAATACTTTTTATGGAACCTGTAGCAATGACGTCACAGTTTCTTCACCGATTGTGACGTTTAAGACAGATGTGTCAACTAAAATTTTTTGCTAAATTTGTATATTATAAATATTCTCTGATTATCTTTTCCATAAATCTTGAACTACTATTTGTAAACTGAAAATGGTATGTATTGTAAACTATGTACATTATTTTGTAATATGATCTAAGATTACTGGGCTAGTGCGGTTAGGGAATTTTCGGTAGATGTAGTATCGCTTTTCAGTGAAGTCAGGAAACTAAAGCCGCCGGCACACGGAGCGTGCATTCGAAACTTGAACGCGGAGTGTGCTGAGTTTTGAAGCTATAGAGTGGAAAAAGCACTTTGGAGAGTATTCCCGGACGTACAGAGCAATATTAAGCATGTCAGATACTCTGAATCTGCATTTGAACGTAGACCAAAGAAATGGACGAACGCCACCTGCGTCATAGGACGCCATTTCACTTCAATACACAGTCGCGAGACGGCATGAACTGCAAGATAACAGGTGTAGTATCGATGGTTCGCGTCTCGCTGGATCCAGACCATTTTTTACTACCCTTCGCGTTTTTTAATTTCTTCTGATTGTTTCTTATTAGTTCATTAGAAGTATATGTAACGCCTCATTTTCTTTTCTCCCAGTAACTCACTGAAAAATCATAACACAAGCTTTAATAAAAAAATTTAATTCTAGCATTACTGAGGATGAGGAACCAGAGAATATCAATCACCGACAATCTTCACTTTAAGTTTGCATTTATTGCAACACAACCAGTTATGAGGAACCAGAGAATATCAATCACCGACAATCTTCACTTTAAGTTTGCATTTATTGCATCACAACCAGTTAAAACACCAACAACTACGTCTTTCAATTAATTAGGTAGTCCACAGCTATACTGACACAACAATTTACACCAAACAGATTAAGGCTTGCAAATTTGAAAAATTTAAAATTCCACGAAACTTAGGGAATAAACAGTTAAACTACAGAACAACTTGGTTCAGATTTGACTGGTATACATTATAGCACTGAAACACTTTTCGACGAGATAAATCGTAGAGCACGGGTAACTAAGCAAATTCACATGTTACAGGAAGCCGCATCAGTTAGTTTAATTTGAGAGTGATATTTCAGTGGGCTTACTTAAACACTAAATAAGGCAGGATAAATCTAGCACCCATTAAAAGGGGCATATACAGTAAATCATGGAAACAGAACAAATTTAAAGATATCATGAACATATATAAACAGGCTTCTAACACAACTCTTTTTCACCCAGAAGAGTTCAGCATATAAAAGGGGTTACAAATTATTCTTGAAACACTATCACTTTGGGATCACATTGGCCGCGTAAAACGAGTTAATGAACTCGAGCACAATAAGTTACTCTCTAGAGCTATATAAATCTGTCATAAGAAGAAAGGAATCCTGATGGACCAGCGCTGGCCTAAAGCTAGCTTGAGGGATTAAACCCCTCCCTAAGGCTGAGGCAGGTAAAGAAAAGGTAAGGTTGCCTTCCAGAAGGTGCTAAACTCATTAATTGAAGTGATTGGCTGAAGAACAAACAGGTCACGATAGAAAGCCGGGCAACTGTAATGGCTTTGGAGATTGCGGGCATTTACACTTCCAGAATAAGGGTAGAAAGTACAAGACCTTGTAGTCAATCAAGAAATGAGAAGACTGTAATGAACCAAATGAAATTACTATTTATTAACCTAAGTAAAGAATTCGATATACCCCATCTGACTGTTGCGAGTGCTGAGGCACTTAAAAGACCATTAAGATGACATAACGTGGACTTGCCAGAATAATAAAAAAAAGAAAAAGAAAGAGATAACATCACATGTCAAAACTCCATTTCACGGGCGGAACAAGTTTTTCATAATTTAAAGTATAAAATAGTTATTTAACTAATTAACTAAAATCTCACAGAAAACAAGTTACACAAATGCAAATTTAAGTCACATTTATCTCGGTTGCTTGACGTGCGTCGTGAGTGGTATAGGACGTTCTGGTTATCAATTCAAACACACCAAGGACTCAACCACAAGACAACAAGAATTCATTTCTAATACATTGGGATGAATAATAACACTGAAATGAACCCAGCAGCACACAGCGGAAGAAACGGAAGAGAATATTAAAGCGTCTGATATGAACAGTCAACAATAGTCACGACGAATAGCTTCGGCAATATGGCCGGGTTACTGAATCACTGTTTTAGCTGAATGTGAATGTCAACCACCACTAAGCAAAGGTGTATGGTATGTCTTACTTTGACTGATGCACACTCTGACGAATAGCTACCGGTACCAGGAGAAAGGCTTGCTTGATAGGTCTTACTTTGATTCACACTCCGACTAATAGCTACCAGTACTGAGACACAGTCTTGCTTCCACGCCGAAAACATAGAGGAAACAGAACTGATAGAATTTCCATAAAGTCTTGAATCAGACACCTCTATTACGTCCCGAAGCCAGTAACCTTATCGAGGCCATTTCCACACTAGGCATAGAGCGTCCACAACGGTCGCACTACTCGCGACCACTCCGCACTGCCGGCCTTCCGGTCACCCCCTGCTGCGCGTGCAACGAGGAACAGTACCGCGCAGAGTACACAGCGCCCCCTTGGAATCGCTAGTAAACAAAAGGTGGCGCGTGGCGAGAATTGAAATTAACGCTGCAAGCGACATTAAGAGGGAGAGGAATCGAACTGTGAGGAACAAACAGTTCAGGATATGCTGTAATATTTGAAGTTTTTACTTGAATATAAGTGCGCTCTTTCTGAGGAGTGAGTTTGTTCGATTGGTTTTCTGTATAAGACAGCTTGCACTACTCACAGTATGGTATTTTACCCTTTTTTAGGTTTCGTATTTCACCTGTTATAAAGATTCTGTTACCGAATATAAACACTGATCAATTAAAAATGACCCTAGGGTTTTACTAAAACGCGAGAATGATGTAATTATTTTTCTCCTTAATGGAGAAGCGTTGTAAATGTGTATCGCACTATTTGTAATGGAACTTTTATAAGCCGATGTCCTTATTAATAGGACACTGTAATTTCCTTTCTGCCTTATTACATGTTCGTTGATATTGAAGTTTTGGTTTGTGAATACTGCAGACAGAAAAACATGACTACCGTATGGACAAGGGAAGAAATGTACGTTCTAATAGAACTATAGTTGGAATTTTACGACTGCCCATTTCGTACACTGTCTGATCTACGAACCAGATGCAGCCGGCAAATGCCGCTGGAGCGCGTTGCGATAGCATACACCACGTCGAGGCACATGTAACGTAGGCACAGGTGCATCGTTTGTGAGTTCAGCAGCACGTTGAATTCCGGATGATAAACGTTGAAGGTCGGAAGCAAGGTCCGAGAGCCGACGGCTTAGCTCCGTCTCTGACTGCGTGTAATGTAATGTCAGAGCGAGCGCTTGGCTGGACTGCCTTGTGAAAGTGAAACTAAGAGTGAAGAGGACTCGCGAACTGCGAGTATAGCGGAAAATCAGGCCTATGTAAGGCGAAGTTGTAAAGTGCGAGACACAATTTTGGGCAAATGCACGAGGCTCCAGGAAAACCAAGATCCAGCCCCGTAATCGGCCATACAGTATATGCAACAAAGGAGCATTATCGACGACAGCGAAGGTAGCATTTTAACACTTACGACCAACTGTAAGGTCTCTTTACCCTCATTCAACTTTAGAAAAACATTGTGAAGCATTACCCACTGACCTACCGTGAACTTTATTTCAGTAACAAGTGCTATACTTGTATAACTGTTCCTCGCACCTGAAGATGTCGGCCAGTTGCGCTGATGAAATATTGTAGAGTTTTGACTATGACATCCGACGTCTCGCCCGAGAACCAAATGTACAACATGTTCGTCGGGAAAGCCTCAAGCAACACAAAAACTAGACATCTTAAATTAAATTTTCCCTGAGACATTTAAGTCTCTAATTTTTCTACGATAACGATGGAAGCTGAAGAAGTGAATTAAAAATTGTGCCGCGGCCCGGACTCAAACGCGAGTCTACTTCTTTACTAGACAGATATGCTGACCACTACACCACCACAGCATGGCCTAATGCAGCCGATACGGTAGCCCAGCGTGTTCGGTCAGAGGGTTAGTTGCCCTCTGTAATGAAAAAACTTAAACAGATGTCACGAAGTCCGCCCCGAGCAGATGCAACGAACAAAAGCGATCAAAATGAGACTAAAAAAATGGTCAACATATCTGCCTAGTAAGCAGGAAGACCCGTGTTCGAATCCCGGCCGTGGCACAAATTTTAATTCACTTCTTCAGCTTCCAACGTTAGCGTAAAAACTAGGCAGATGAAAAAAATAAGTTAACTGATTATTATTTCAGAAATAATTGCCATAACTTTAACACAGTATACAAAAATAGCGAGGTACCATGAAACAGTTATCCGAATCGGACGGAAATTAGTAGATGTGATTTACATATACAGACAAACAAATGATTGCAATTTCAGAAAAACTGGATGATTTATTCAAGACAAAGAAATCCACAAATTGCACAAGTCAATAACGCGTTGGTCCACCTGTGGCCCTTATGTGAGCAATTAATCGGCTTGCCATTGATTGACAAATTTATAGTATGTCCTCCTGGCGGATATAGTGCATCCGGTGCGTTCGATCCTCAAAATCTCCAGCTGGTTGAAGGGCCTTGCCCGTAAAGCTAAAAATGGTCTCAATAGTGGGGCGATCCGGCGACATGGAGGGGCAAGGTAAGGTTTGTTAAGCACGAAGACAACCAGTAGAAACTCTCGGCGTTTCTGGGCGGGCATTAACTTGCTGAAAAGTAACCCCATGATGGCTTGCCATGAAGGGCAACAAAACGAGGAGAGTATCGTTGGCGTACAACTGTGTTGTAAGGGTGGCGTGGATGAGAACCAAAGAGGTATTGCTATGAAAATATATGGCACCCTAGACCGTCACTTCTGGCTGTCGGGCCTCGGGCTACATAGCCAGGACAGTCGGGTTGGCATCCCACCGCTGTCCGAGTGTCTCCAGACACGTCTTCGGCCTGTAAACTCGTACACTGGAGAAGAACTGTCTTCAGTGATGAGTTCTACTTCGAAGTGAGCCTCGGTGACCAGCGAAGACGTGTCTGGAAACAACTCTGGTCAGCTGTGGAATACCAACCCGTCTGTCACCCGCCATACGGCTCGACAGCCATGAGCGATGGTCTGGGGTGACATTCCATTTCATCGTAGGACCCCTTTGGTTGTCAACCACGACAGCCTTACAGCGCAGCGATACGTCGACGATACTGTACGCTCGGTTTTGTAGCCCTTCGTGGCAAGCCATCCAGGTCTTACATTTCAGCAGGGTAATGCCGGCCCGCACACGGCGTGTTTCTACTGCTGTCTTAGTGCTGGTGAAACCCTACCTTGGCCAGAAACGTCTCTGTCCAATTAAGAACTCCTACCAGGTTCTGACAATCTAACGTGCCAATTGGATAAAATTTGGCACAATAGCCCTTAGGAGGACATCCATGAACTCTATAAATCAGTGTCAAACAGAATAACTGTTTGCCTAAGGGCCAAAGGTGGATTAACGTATTATTGACTTGTTCAGTTTGTCAAGCTGTTTCTCTGGAGTGAATCATCCGGTTTTTCTGAAATAATTCTAATCATTTTTCCGTCCGTACATCATACGTACATCACATCAAACGAATTCCATCCCATTCATAAAATTGCTTCAAAGTGCGTTTTTCCTTACCTTTATTTTACAGTGTGGTACATCTATCCCACTGTAAGACACGACGGTCAGTAGCATCCTTGATAAATGGCCATGGAAACATGATCGTACCCAGAGGGCGCTCCAACACGTTGCCAAATTTTTTCAACTACACAGCAGAAGTTTCGCTAGAAAATTCTTACACGTTCCCCATACAGTCTGATGTCTCCCTATGCGATTTCCATAGTTTCGGTGCCCTGAAGAAAGACATTTGTGGCCGTCAATTTGCTTCGGACGAAGCGCTTGGGTACAATCATAATTCCGTAGGCAACGGAAAACGTTTTTCAATCAAGGAACTGCCCGTCTTGTTACACAGTGGAATAAATGTAGTGTGTTAACAGTTATGGCGATTATTTTTGAAATACTAAATAGTTCACAAACTTTTTTCATGTGTTTCGTTTTCATTCGACTGTTTCTAAATACACGAGCGTCGTTGCATAAAAGCTAAAAAAGCGTTACCAAGGAACGGTAAAAATGCGAATTTGTCTCCTTAGAGATTTAAAAGCATAACTTAAAGTATTTATTACAGAAGCCTCAGTAAGTTAACTGTTCTGGTCTATAACAATCAGTGGCAAAGTTTATTGCTAAAATCTAAACTGAAATAAAACTACAGTATATTAAATACTATTTATCTCGCAAATTAACATTGTAATTAAAACCACAAACTGATGCACATTTCATTTTATGCTAACTGTAAACGTGTGTTGGCCTGGTTCGCGTTGTGGCGTTGCTGATGTGTTGAGAGTCGATGGTTATTTATTCATTTCAGTGGGCTTCAAATTAGTTACAATATTTCAATACATCAATATATTAGGTTGCAAAATTCCAGAAACGTTGTGCATAAATTACTGTGAGTTTACATACTAATTGGAATAACAAAAGTTGCTTCCAGTTCATCATTTTCAATTAAGAGAGTTTGTTACTGTTATAAATTATTATGTTTAGCTTTAATTTACGATTGAGAGCAGTTGCTAATATTTCCCATTATTACTTCGTAACGTGTTGTGTTGTTGGAAACGTGTTTGTCACACGTGAAGTTAAACAGGTACAAAAGCAGTGCTATTCTCATTATCGTTCAGGCAGTGAACAGATATTGCTCAACTGAGCTGACAAACGTGTTAATTATCTCTACATTATTTAATTTGAGTTTCTTGTGGATTATTTAAGTTACAAGGTACCACTTTTCGTTTCGTAATTTGCGTGATTGCGCTGTTTCACACTCATTATTCGATATGCAAACAATCAGCGAGCAGAGAAAGTTAAATAAGTTGTTATTGTGAATAAATTGTCGTACACTTCTCCCCAATAACCGGTAGCTGTTCTTCGGAAACGACTACCTTGTCAAAGTTCTTTTTTTCTATTAGGCACACGCGAACACGGTCAAAATTTGACAGAAACTTTTAGTAAAGGGGGAGGTTAAACGATGACTGCAGGATTGCGCTGGCATTGACGACCGTCATAGAAGAACGTGAAAGTGGCTAGATACCAGTGTATCCAGCAACATAGTTCAGCAGGGGGAGGGGGGGTCATATTTTGATCACGTACAGATGCCAACAGCGTCAAAGTGCTATCGACGGTAATTTAAGAGGACTTTGTAGAATCAGGAAGAGACTCTCAAGCTATTATACAGCTCTGCACTCAACGTTTCGGCGATTGGTTTCTCTTTGAAAACGATAATCCACCAGCGCAGTGCACCCATCTTGTGAGGACATTGCTCCAAGAGTCAGCAATCAACCAAATGCAATGCAGCTGCTGACGTGAAAGGACTGAGCATCTTTCGGATCTGTAGCACAAGAAATGCTTCGTACAAGAGGCCTGCTCAATATCCATCTCTGGAGAACCTCTGTCGCTGAGTGGGACGGGCTGGAGCAGCATCACACTGTTGTCTCCGCCTGGTAATCTACTCCTCTGCACAACAGGCAGACCGTGCGGGCAGCCGGCCCGGCAGGAGGCTCAAATGGCTGTGAGCACTTGGAACATCTGAAGTCATCAGTCCCCTAGAACTTTGAACTACTTAAACCTGACTAACCTAATGACATCACACACATCCATGCCCGAGACAGGATTCGAACCTGCGACCGTAGCAGTCGCGCGGTTCCAGACCGCAGCGCCTAGGACCGCTCGGCCACGAAGGCCGGCCCTCCAGGAAGACAGGAGGACTTGGGTGAATGGCTTTCATCAAAACAGGGAAATTGTCCTTCAGTTGTCTGGGCTGTTTACTAAGGAGTTACATATCGCCTCCACAGTGTCTGGAGCGCCAACCTTGGCGACACACAGCGTGTTTGTCGCAGCAGAGAGCACTGTCGCCAAGGCACTATTTTGCTACGCCAAGTGAGCTGCCCTCGCAACATCACGTGGATATCTATCCGCCCCCGACTTCTGGGCCACCGTTCAAAGTCTGTTATCCCCTGCGCCTCAAGTCGGCAGCACCAAAAGTTCCGTCCAGCCGCATCGGCAATTCAGTCTCAACACTACAAGCAGGCAGTACCATCAGCTTCGTGTCAGCGCTCCACGCATACCTGGTGCAGTTCATCCTGGTCTGCACCAGCAGCCCGTCAGACGTCACACGCCGGTATCACCGGTCCTGTAACGTCTCGGGTTTCACGCCACTACCTACCAAGGCTGTAGGGTTAGTCGTGTAGGTGCATCACAAACAACGTCATAGGAGAGGCATTTCTGCTGTATGGATATTCATAAATATGTTGTGTGGATATTCTTTCAAGGACATAACTGAGTTCTGGTTTAGTTAGCAAAGTCATTCTGAAATCTGGTTTCGCAGGACAGACCGGATCAGGTTGTGGAAAGAGGCCAAGATTAGTTACTGTTAGTTACACAAGAACACAGAACATTATTCCTCGAAAAAACAATGCACAGTTTTCTCTTTAAAGCAACGAGGATCAGTTCACGGCTGAGGGCCCAAGTAACTTCTCAATAATAAGGTTTAAATAATTCCTTTTAAAACACAAGGATTCAGAGAAACGGCTGAAGGCCTTACTCAAGTAAGGCACAACAATGTAAACAAACGGCTGAAGGCCTTACTTAAGTAAAATTAAAATATCTTCTCGGCTAAATGCCCAACTAATATTTGAGACCAGCAAAGTAACTCCTTTAGACTGCAAGTATTTACCAATTTCGGCTAAAGGCCATATTAAGGAAGATTTAAATTAGTTCCTCGGCAGAAAGCCCAATAATATTTCAACAAAGTAAAAGGCCACCTTCATAGACAAGCATTTACGCAGTACAATAGAAAACCATTTTAAGAAAACATGAAATATCTTGACGGCTGAAGGCCCAAACAATTATTCAAAATAATCAAAGACAAACATTAAGATAAGCATTTACACAGTACGGCTGAAGGCCATTTTAAGAATTCAAGATAATTAAGGAGAAACCTTAGAGATAGGAATTTACACAGGACAGTGAAAAGCCACAGATTTTAGAACAAACGCGGATGAAGGCCTAAAGACAGAGCAAACAAGAATCTTAAATAAAACACTGCTGAAGGCCTTATCTTACAGTTATGTTCGACTGAAGGCCATATACTAAACATAAAACAGACAATATTAATACACGGCTGAAGGCGTGGCTCTATACCTGCGACCAAAGAAATCACAATCATAAACAACAAACAGTGGTGCTCAGAAGTGTTCCAAGGATCGGCCTGGGGACGAAACTCTAAGCATAGTTTAGGTGAGACAGGCAGCCAAGAGTAACACCAAACAATCGGGTGGCAACACGACCTACGGACGGCTGAAGAACCAACCAACAGCCTAAATAATTCCCTTCCACCCGACACACTCGCTGCTCTATTTCAACCGACCGACTGACTGCTCCCGTACGCAGCCAGCATAGATCTGCTCAGTGGAAATCACAGAAGCTAAACACAGTTTCACATAAACACACTTGCACAAGAACTCGAACAATCGTAAAAGCAATCACTGAAGAACAACAAAGACGAATCAATTCGACACACAGAGTGTTTGCACAAGCGGTTGGCGACCAAATAGACGTCGTCCTATGAGACTACCGACCGAACGACCAACCCAAGTAGTTCCCACTGAAGTTACGTGTGTCGGCGACGGTTGGGTGAGTCTTGGTTGTCCGCAGCTGACTGCAGCTCCAACCAGACTCAACTCTTTGTCCGTTCGGAATCCGGAGACACGGAGAGCCGGGCACACTGGCTCGGACCCAACCATGCGGAGGTAACTCTTCCCCATTGGAAACGACATCTCTGCACAAGGAAGGAACCGACCCAGGTCCGGCAAGGTGACCAACTGACGAGGCCCAGCACCGGTGAAAAGACCAAATACACGTCGCCCGATAAGACGACCAACCGGTCGTCCTTCACTGCTGCTGCGTGCCGACTGAACTCCTAACTGGTCCCCCCCAGACACATTTTTTTTCCTTTAGTACGCTGCTCTACAGCCTACAGACGTTTTAAAATCGTAAGAAGAAAAGAAACAAGAAAAACAGGCGATAAAACGGAGACTTAAATTGTGAAACGGCGGAAAATTGTGGAAAGTTAAAAACATAAAGCAAAGGGGTTGGCAATGTTAATAAAAGCCACAGGAATCAGACAAGTAACATAGTAGACACACAATTAAAAAAACATGGCGACAGTCTGGTTTCTGTTCGCAAGAGATAAAAAGTCACACCCAGCGTCAGTATGATGGCCGTTCGCAACACTTCCCAAAAGACACACAACACAGAACACTCACTGTAAAACACTGCACGAAAATGTCGGCACAAAGATGACACTCCCTAGCCAAGGGCAGATTGGGAGGGGAGGGGGCGGGCGGCGACCTGGATTGGATGAGGGGAACCCCCAGACACACGACGACCCGGATATATTAGCGGTCCCTCCAGAGATAGTACGACGGTTCACTTATCGATAAACCCTGCCACTGCCACTCAGGGGCAAGCAGACCAGCAACCTAGTGACGCCAGTAAATCGAATTGAAAGTAAAACGAGGCGACAGAACCACAAAAACTAGATGACGAGTAATAAACGGCATGAACTTGAGCCGCGCACGGCGCAATTCTTTTAAGTGTCTTCGATCACTCCTCAGTACGATCATACGTCACGTACAATGAGAGGCAAAAAGATTGCACTGCCCGAATAATTTAAAGTCCAAGTATAGAGCATTGCGCATGCCCATATTCAGAAGAGCCACTGTTTACACTCTAGCGGTCCGTGGAGCTTCAGCTTGGTGCTTACATTGTCAAATAGAAGGAATATAACAGTTACGGCGCAATATATGACGAGATTCGTTGTAGTTTAACTCATCGTATCATTTCTTTTTAAAATCTTTATTCGAGCACGTAGGAACGGTTGAAATACAAGAACTCCACGTCGGTAGAGGTACTACAACAACAAGCGGTTCACATCTGTTTAAATGGGCGAGAGGAGTGAAAAGGCTGACGGTTTACGAACGTAAACGACGAGCGTTCGAATGTAATTGGAGTCATGTCTTCTTTTTATTTAGATCTGTGCAGGTACTATTTTAAACCATGATTCGCTACAGTTCTAGGCATTTCCAGGCTTCACATTCTTTCAAAAAGTTCCAATTCATAGTAGTTTAATCTTTAAACAGACGGACAAATGGTGGTACTAAAAATATTGAAACTGGATGCATTTATTTGTAATTACTTCGACCGCCACCTGGGCTCTATAGTTTTCGGCTATGAGAAACGTATCAGCTAACTAGCGTCCATCATAGGTCTGCTTCGAAATGGCTGATGTGAATGTCTGCGAGGGAATAATTGCTCACTTTTAAAACGGTGTCAGTGCATCTGAGGCAGAACGTCGTTATCGTGTTGATGCTTCTACAGCAAAGAGATGGGTTAGACGATTTAGAGATAATGGTGAGGTAGCGAGAAGTCCAATACCTGGAAGACCATGAGTCTCTACACGGAGACAAGATGAGGAATTGGTCAGGGTGACCCAGAACACTCCTTTGTCACTCATCCGGGAACTAATAAGAGCTTCAAATTTCCCCGGCTCGTCGAAAACTGCTCTCAGATGATTAAAGGACCATGGAATCAGGTCCCGTCGCGTTCTTATCAAATAACCCTTCTCTGACGAACAAGCCGTGGACAGACTAGCAATTTTGAGTTCCTGGGAAGATGTCGATTGGAGGAAAATCATTTTCTCCTACGAGCACACAACTGAGTCCACGAGCAGAGGTCCTGCTCTTGTTTACCACACAGATGGGCAACGATATAACGCACGCTTCGTGGCCACACGCGCTACAAGCAGACGTATAAGTGTAAAATGTTGGGGTTGGATGTCTTGCTTGGGTGCGGGAACCTTAGAACGTATCCAAGGCAAATTCAGTTCAGCATGCTATGAACATTTCCTTGAAAATGTAATCATCGCTGGAGCTCGACTTTGGTACCCTGAAGGACGGATCACTTACCTACTCGATAATCATCCATCACATACTAGCATTACGATTCAAAGCTGGTTTCAAAGAAGGGATAGGATTATTGACTGCCTTCCGTGGCCCCCAAAGTCACCTGATGTCAATCCCATAGAGCACTAAGCGCTCAGCTAAAGAAGATTGTGCGGGACAGTTGGCAATACCCTACTCTGGGAATTGTTTACGCTCTATTGGATTTGGTTCACTCCTCATGCGAGAGAACTGCCATGGACGAGGACTTTTTTCGTAGACTTGTAAATTCTGTGCTTCAAAGGATACAATCTGTTCTTGATGCCAATAGTGTGTAGACAGAATACTGAAACTATATGCAGCGTACTCTTCAGTTTATTTTAATTTATCTTTCTGTTATTAGGCCAACAATATAAATGCAAATCTACTTGCTACTACATTATTTGTATTTTTATGGGAGGTCAGATGAGTCTCACCCTCCAAGGGAGATTATTAGTATTTTTACGTGGGGTCAGATGAATATCACCCACCATAGAAGATTATTTTTATTTTTGTTGGAGGTCAGATGAGTATCGCCATCCAAGGACGATTGTTTGTCATGGGAGGTCAGACAAATATTACCTTCCAAGGAAGATTATATTTACACTTCAAATTCACGAACCATAGTTAGGTATTTAGTGAAGATCGTATTGAAAAAAGTAAAAAAATAATTTAATAAAAAAGCAAATAAAGCACGAAACATTTGCGACGCTATTAAACAAAGGCTGTGGTGAGATACATACTACAGCTACCAGGACAGTAACCTGACACGCTACCAAAGAGCTACCGATCTTTTTTTAGCGTAATGGTCGATTAGGCCTACCGTAGTTAAGGAACAAATATTAAACTGGAAATAACATTTACTGGAAGCCACATCCTCTCGCTCGTGTAAACCGCACGTAAGGACTTACAGAAATATGCCAATATGTTGATACGCTTCTCTCAGGTGGAGGTCGAAGTGATTACAGATAAATCCGCCCATTTTCAATATGATCATTTGTCTTTTTGTTTAAAGATTAGGCTATTATAAAATGGAATATTCTGAAAGAACGTGAAACCTAGAAAAGCCTACAACTGCACAATTGTAGAAATTTAAGGATTAAAATATTACCTGCACTGGTCCAAATAAAAAAAAATGACAACTGACACACTTCGATTCGAATGCTCATCCTTTACGTTCGTAAACATTCAGCCAATCCATTTTATCTCAGTTTATTTCTTACTGTTCGTGGCGGACGTTCCATGACACCCGTTCAAATTCATCGTTGATCCATTCACTCAGGTTTTCTTATTACAGAGGGCACTAACCCTCTGACCGAACACGCAGAGCTGGCGTGCCGGCTCCACTCGGCCACTGAAATAAAGGTGGAGGTTTTATATTTCGAATAATGATTTTCAAAAGAAATGATACAGTGAGTTACATTGCAATGACTCTCGACATATACTGTATCTTAACTGTCATATTTCTTCTATTTCATGATGTAAACACCAAACTGAAGCTCCACAGACCGCTAGAGTTCTGAACACTGCCACTTCTCAACATGAGTATGCGTAATGTTCTGTCCATGAAGTATTATCTTACCTCTCATTGTACAGTGAAAACTTTCACAATCGGATTTCATAGCTGCTGACAAAACTACCCGATTGTGTGCTCGTGGTCAATGAAACATTTTCTTTGCTAACGTATCGGCCAGAGCTGCGCTAGACACCCTCCGAGGTGCCCGTGGTTCTGCTGGCTCTAAGTTGGCAAGATCCTGCAGAAACAGTAGCATGTCAGACAATGTCTAGGGCAACTTCGGACGTAATGTTGGGAACGAAAACGCTTCGTCGATCTTGAACAGCATCGTCTGGACCAGCTTGTCGACAGAATTCTAACGAGGAACCGAACAGTTTCCAGTGAACGGCGTGGGGAGACAGGTTACTGAGTATTGCAAAGCAGTGAATGTTTTGATTTCTTAGATGTGTGAAGATCTGCATTGTCAAACTGCCGGCCTCACTTTTGCTTATTATTTTGTTCCATTTTTACTCTAATATTAAGCTTTATAGTGGCTACATTTAATTCCTCGCCCGACGCGAATCTAAGCCCACACCCGTTCGCTGATCACCAGGTGTTGCAAAACGTTTTTTGATCAGTTTATTTTTTTGAAACATCAGACATGTCAAACTGAGAATTTCTAACAACGGTTAAGAAAAAAGGGAAAAGAATCCAGGTTTTATATTTCGTCTCCATGAAAATATACGTAGAGCCATTCATTTTTAAGAATACTTCCTAATATTACAAAGTAAGTAATTATTTTCCTTCCAGTACTTATTCGATAACAATTATACTAAAATCTGGTATTTTATGAAATTCCGGTCAATATTATTTGAGAAGAGCAGTGAATTTAGCTGGTATTTTCTTTTACTCTTCTGCATTCACTGAACTTTCCCTTATCTGTCTAATATCGAGACGTTTGAGAAAAAAATTCTGGAAAAAATCAGCCAAATGTTTTGTTGAATGTTTTGTATAAAACATTAACGTAATTTTCCGTCGCTGCTTGGCAGAACATGATAATATTAAAAAGGACAAAAAACTTCATAGTGTTCTGAAAAATTACATTTAGTTGGTCACGAACCGGGTATCGGCATCTCAGGCCATCTTCAGGTGAAGAGATGCAGAAAGTCGGTTTGTGGCCAAGCATATACAATTTTGCAGAACATTAGGAAACGTCTTTCTCTTTAATATTAGTTTTATCTAAGAGCAAAAAATAAAATAGATTACACGAACACTTGACGCGTCTTTCAATGAAGCTTGAAATCATGACAGCAAATCAGACTTTAAAGTTCAGTGTTTAACTTCACATAGCAATGGCAATTGGAGACCAAACAGCAGCAGATTGCAAGTTCTACAAAATCCAAAAGACATTCATCAGAAGCGCGATTATATGTGAGAATTTTAAAAGAAAGAATACAAATGGAGGCTACAATTTCTGAAGAGCAGAATGGTTTTAGACAGGGCGCTCATATACTGATGGAATATTCACATTAGGGAATCTAATAGAGAAGAGAATTGACAAAGGGATAGACTCATTTAGTCGTCGTGGATCTGCAAGAGGCCTATCACATGGTACCTCAAAACAATCTGTGGGTAAGTATGAAGAATATGGCGTGTCAAGTATTTACATCAAAGCAATTAAACAGTTCTATACGAGACGCCTGAGCGCCGCCAAAGTAGGAAATTCAGTGTCACCTGAATTCTGATGCAAAAGGGCTATGCAAAGGGTGTGTCATACCACCGACTCTATTTAAAATCTTTGTGGAACAAACAATTAAAAGCCAGGAGGAGCAAATGTGGAGACATGGAAGTCCCTGTGGGCGTTAAAATCTTGTACACACTTCTCTCCGATGATGACCAGATCATCGTAGCAGGGACCAGGATGATGAGTACAAGATTTTGAAGTTAAAAGAGGAGTATGAAAGATGGAGCCTCACAAGAACGAATGGCAATACAATAGACGATCCTGAGACTGGAGACAGTAAGACCAGTGGATGTAATTCTTTGTCATTGTCAGTCAGCAAATGAGAAAGGTAAATATGACAGAAATAATAAATTAGGGCTTACAGGAGGGTTGTACGAAAACTGAACTCGGTCCTTTGGAATAAAAAATAACAAAGTACCAAACAGATGTTATATCGTACAAATGGTGAAAACATTGCTACGTACAGAGGAGAAACCTGAGAAATGTACAAGCGTCACAGAAACAAGTTTCTTGCACTTGAGATCGACTTTTGGAGACAGAGTTGTGGTATCTCCGAGCTGTACAGTGTACTAAATACTAACATAAGAGAGACAATGGGTTCGATAAATCTATTTTATGAGGTGTGATTGGAAAGTTTTAAGAAAGGATCCGCTGCTGCTTACTGGTTTGGCAGACAGGTACACGGAGGGTGGGGAGTGTGTCATTGCCTTGTCCTTGAACGCCTTGTGACAGGAAAATGCGTTTCCTTTATTCTTCAGTTCGTTGTGGCAGCTGGTTGAGTGCGGGTCTGTTAGGGCTTGTCGCCGGATTCTGTCTGCGTGAAAATGGACGTAAAAACGCAGCAACGATTTTTGTGAAATTTTGTTTTAAAACTGGGAATTTAGCTTCTGATACTTACGAACTATTAGAAACAGCTTTTGGAGATAATTGTAAGAGCCAGTCAAACCTTTTTTGTCTGGTTCAACAGATTTAAAAATGGCCACAAATCATTCGAAGATGAACCACGGTCCAGCCGTCCTTCCACTTCAAAAACGAATGAAAGTATTGTGAAAGTTTGGGCCTTCGTGCGCTCTGCTCATAGACTTACAATTAAGGAGATGGCTGATGAACTTCAGTTTCTATGCACTTCAGTCAATTTTAACTTAACATCTGAACAAGCATCGAGTGTCCGCAAAATTCATTCCAAAAGTGTTGTCAGGTGACCAGAGAAAATACCGACTTGAATTGTGCGAAGAACTGATTAATCGGACTAAAAATGACCCAGATTGGTTAAATAGGATAATTACAGGTGACGAATCGTCGATATATGGATATGATCCTTAAACCAAAGTGCAGTCTTCGGAGTGGAAGACTCCTGGTTCACCACAACCAAAAAAGCACGGCAAAGTCGGTCGAAGATGAAGATAATGTTGGTGACTTTTTTCGATTCTATCGGTATTGTGCATTACGACGTTACCCATGAAAGAAAGACAATTAGCCAGGAATACTACAAATGCGTCCTTGAGAGTTTGTAGGAAAAGGTGTGGAAGAAAAGGCCTGCATTGTCAAAAGATAGGAGTTGGGTGCTACTCCATGACAATGCTCCAGCTCATCGTGCCTTCTCCATCGTTGAGTTTTTGACCAAATTCAAAATTCCTGTGCTTCCACAACCACCATATTCCCCTGATTTGGCCTCTGCGGACTTCTTCCTGTTTCCTAAACTGAAATTTTCACTGAAAGGGAAACGATTTCACTAGACAGAAGACATCCAGGCAAATACGAAGTGCGTCCTTAACACACTTCAGGAAAAAAATTTCCAGAAAGGTTTCCAAAATTAGACACACGGTTGGAGTCACTATGTTAGTTCAGAAGGGGACTATTTTGCAGGAGATACATCACAGTAGCATGTAAGTACTACCATTGTACAATTACAAGCTCATTATTAAAACTTTCCAATCACACCTTGTAGACGCCATAGAGATAAAAATCCTAAACTCGTATGGATATATGGAAAGAATGGAAGATAGCTGGTGGCCAAAGAAAGTTTGGCAGTGGACCCCAGGGGAAACAAGAAAGCGTGGACGACGTAGGAGGAGCTGGTGTCGAGAGGTCTGGGACGCGATGGATGTCAGAGGACTACAAGAGAGAAGGTGGCATGATCGGAAGAAAACGGGAAGTGAGAAAGAGGGGCCAGCGGTAGATTACTCGTAAGATGATGACGATGGAAGATGTCCTCTGTACTCTTTAACACTGTAAGTTAATTACTTTTGAATGCATTATGGCAACAGCAGTGATCAATGTCTTGTAAATAATTACTATTAAAAATAGTCTTGATCACGATTTATTTTATAATGTGACCGGTTTCGACCACTACTGTCGTCATATTCAGACCTACAAGATGTATACAAAGCACTAATTAGAGGGCTACATGCATTAATGAAAATACATAGAGTTATACGGCTATAAAACGTTGAATTACCATTGAGTGGAAACCCCTTTCTGTTGGAGAATCACAACTGGAGAAACCAGTGCACGTCTTACTTCATATAATGGAGGCTCCACACACTTCTGACTGCATGATGTCATTATTAACCAATGAGTTATAAGTCGAATTACAATTTAAAATTTCTTAGTTAAAAGAACATTGTCAAGAATTAGAAATAAATATACATTAAACTTAGCTTATTTAACAGCTATTGTCAATTAAAAAGCGTTAAAAATATTTAAAAATGTAGGAAAATGAACTTCAGTTTGGCAGTACATGGGTTGCCCTCTCGTGGCCTGTCAGTGAACCATTTGGATCCACTGGTTGCTATGGTGAAGTTAGACGCCGTTGCAAAGATGAAGGAGCAAGCTTTTTCCACTGAAGTTGTTGTAGAGTCGATAGTTGAACTAGTGGTTGCCATGGTGAGGACAAACGCCAATGCAAAGATGTGGCAGCAGGCTTCTTTCCAATGAAGTTGTTGCAAAGTGGAATGGAAAAGACTGTGGCGTCAGACGATGTATTATTGAGCAGCAACTTGTCTTTATTGAAACGAAAAGAGTAAGCTACAATAATCTGTAGCTGATATATATAACTCATGCTGCACAAATACGCTACGAAGTAGTTGGCCGTATATATGAAATATTATCTATAAAGTTGGTATGTAGATTACCAGTGCCATTTTTTTTATAAGGCATTGCTATTCTTCAAGTTACATACCAGTCATATAAGCAAATAAAATTGAAAGAATTTAAAATTATAAAATTATTAAATTATGAGCCATTGTCAATAATAAAATAAAACGATGTGAATTAGCAGTCTAAAAGCATAAAAGCAATAATTCTAAAACAGATAGTCAATCTTAAAATAATGTTTGGTAAAATACAATTACAATGTAAAGATAAAATATTTGCTAAAAGTCTTAATAATTAGAAAGACCTTTTTTTAAAACAAATACAGAAGAGTAGACATTCTAAAGCAGATCATCGAAAAGCTCAAAGAAATGTTTGTCTTTGAACTGAAGTTGTTCGTTTAAAACAAATAATGGATTACTTTTGTGAAGTGAAAAAATTTCAATTTCTTCTAAGGTATTTAGCAGTGGTCCTTTTGGCACAGTATGTAATATTTTCAAATTCCTAGAAATGCAACCCTCAGAATGATTGTATTCATCAAGATGTTGATCGAATATTGATTTGATACGTGCAGCACCAGTAGCATGTTCTCTGAAACGTGTTAAAAAGTTTCGGCCAGTTTGGCCAATATACTGTTTCTCACAGTCATTACATATTATTTTATAAACACCTGACTTTTGGTATCTATTTGAGTCTCCAATTGTGTGTTTCAGTTTCATCTGTAGGGGGTTATTAGTTTTAAATGCTATTGCCACGCTTGTGTTCTTAAATAATTTATTTATTTTATCTGAGATAGGTCCCATGTATGTCATTTGTGTAAATCTCTTCTTGTAATTTATAACGGCATCATTTTTTTCTTGTAATTTTTTATATAACAGATCAACCTGATGGGAATTATAATTGTTAGCAACTGCTATCTGTTTTAATGTATCAATTTCCTTTTGGATTGCATCACGTTGGAGAGGTAATTTCAGTATCCTATGTATCATAGTTTTAAAAAATGCCATTTTGTATCTTAATGGATGGCATGATGTAGCATTTATTATTACGTCGGTTGATGTGGGTTTTCTATAAATAGAAATATTATGTCTTCCATTCTGTTTTGTAATTGTGAGGTCAAGGAAATTAATACTATTTTTACTTTCATGTTCTACTGTAAATACAAGTTTTGGATGTAAATTATTTAAGTTGTTAGCGAAAGCATCAATTTCTTCCTTAGAGCCGTTATATAATAGCAGTGTGTCATCAACATATCTTTTGTAGTATATAATTTTATTTGTTATTTCTGGATTATTTTTGAAAAATTGGATTTCAACATAGTTGACGAAGATATCTGCTATAGTGCTAGCCAGGGAATTTCCCATTGCAAGTCCATCTTCTTGTATGTATATTTTATTATTAAATGAAAAATAATTAAAATCTAGAGTAATTCTTAACAGTTCAATGAATTCTACTATTTCTTTGGGGCTCATGATTTTGTGATGCGTTAAGTTATCATTAATAATAGAGATAGTCTCTTGAATAGGTATATTCGTGTAAAGATTTGTGATGTCTAACGATGCAAACCTTGCGTTTTTTGGAATATCCACATCATAAATTAACTTAGTTAATTCGAAACTGTTTTTAATACTATAATTTTCTTCATAAACATAGAAGGATTTTAAGATTTGATTGAGTTTTTTGTTTAGGTTATAAGAGGGACAGTTGGTATTCTTAACAATTGGACGAATTGGTAAGTTTTGTTTGTGTAATTTGATTTGCGATCTCAACTTAGGTAAAGTGGGGTTCATAACTTTAAGTGTTATTTTATCTTTAGGTGAAAGTAAAGAGTCATTATCATCAATCAGTTTTTTAATTTTTGTTTGAAATCTTGAAGTCGGGTCTTTATTAACCTCAGTTATTCCATTAGCGTTAAAAAATTGTAAAGTTTTAGAAACATAATCCTCTTCGCTAACAATGACAAGAGTATTCCCTTTATCTGCCTTGATTGCAATAGCTTTATTAGTTATTAACTTCTGGTTGATTTGCTTTACAAGTTTTAAGTCATTATTATGTTTATTTTTATCTTTTTCATTAGTAATAACATTCTTAGTTTTACGTGCAATGTCACATATTTCAGACCTACTAAATTGTGCATGTTTTGCAGCAATCTTTACATCAGCAATCACACGTTTAATATTTGCATTGCTCAATTGTGGAGCTAAATTATATTTTAGGCCTTTGTTTAAAAGTGTTGTCTCGGCAGGAGTAAAAGAAATTTTGGTTAGATTGATTACTCTTGGATGAAAGTGATGTACATTTGGTGAAACATCTTGTGAACACATATTTTGGTGACTAACAAGGGCTGCAATTTTCTTATTATGCTTATTAAAAATAGTTTCTCACACTGCATTAATTTTCTCATCTGTAAAGTTAAGTAGCTGTGAAAATATTAATGGTGACAACTGACTGCTAATTATTAAATGTAAATTGTACATTTCAAGATTTAATAAATCTTTTTCTTTATATGCATCTTTAATTTCAGATCTGATCCACAGAATGCTACTCTTCTGTCGTAGAAACTTTTCTATATTTGATCTGGTATTAAAACTAATTTTTACATAATTAGGAATCACATTATTCATCAGGCATTGTTTGTTAAAAGATATTTTGGTATTAAGTTTCATAATTTTAGTGCGTAACCCTCTAAACTTCTTGTAATCTCCCAATACCTGACTAGGCAATAATTGAATTACTTTTGAATGCATTATGGGAACAGCAGTGATCAATGTCTTGTAAATAATTACTATTAAAAACAGTCTCGATCACGATTTATTTTATAAGGTGACCGGTTTCGACCACTACTGTGGTCATCTTCAGACCTACAAGATGTATACAAAGCACTAATTAGAGGGCTACATGCATTAATGAAAATACATAGAGTTATACGACTATAAAACGTTGAATTACCATCGAGTGGAAACCCCTTTCTGTTGGAGAATCACAAGCCTGCTGCCACATCTTTGCATTGGCGTTTGTCCTCACCATGGCAACCACTAGTTCAACTATCGACTCTACAACAACTTCAGTGGAAAAAGCTTGCTCCTTCATCTTTGCAACGGCGTCTAACTTCACCATAGCAACCAGTGGTTCCAAATGGTTCACTGACAGGCCACGAGAGGGCAACCCATGTACTGCCAAACTGAAGTTCATTTTCCTACATTTTTAAATATTTTTAACGCTTTTTAATTGACAATAGCTGTTAAATAAGCTAAGTTTAATGTATATTTATTTCTAATTCTTGACAATGTTCTTTTAACTAAGAAATTTTAAATTGTAATTCGACTTATAACTCATTGGTTAATAATGACATTATGCAGTCAGAAGTGGGTGGTGCCTCCATTATATAAAGTAAGATGTGCACTGGTTTCTCCAGTTGTGGTTCTCCAACAGAAAGGGGTTTCCACTTAATGGTGATTCAACGTTTTATAGCCGTATAACTCTATGTATTTTCATTAATGCATGTAGCCCTCTAATTAGTGCTTTGTATACATCTTGTAGGTCTGAAGATGACCATAGTAGTGGTCGAAACCGGTCACCTTATAAAATAAATCGTGATCGAGACTGTTTTTAATAGTAATTATTTACAAGACATTGATCACTGCTGTTCCCATAATGCATTCAAAAGTAATTCAATTATTGCCTAGTCAGGTACTGGGAGATTACAAGAAGTCTAGAGGGTTACGCACTAAAATTATGAAACTTAATACCAAAATATCTTTTAACAAACAATGCCTGATGAATAATGTGATTCCTAATTATGTAAAAATTAGTTTTAATACCAGATCAAATATAGAAAAGTTTCTACGACAGAAGAGTAACATTCTGTGGATCAGATCTGAAATTAAAGATGCATATAAAGAAAAAGATTTATTAAATCTTGAAATGTACAATTTACATTTAAAAATTAGCAGTCAGTTGTCACCATTAATATTTTCACAGCTACTTAACTTTACAGATGAGAAAATTAATGCAGTGTGAGAAACTATTTTTAATAAGCATAATAAGAAAATTGCAGCCCTTGTTAGTCACCAAAATATGTGTTCACAAGATGTTTCACCAAATGTACATCACTTTCATCCAAGAGTAATCAATCTAACCAAAATTTCTTTTACTCCTGCCGAGACAACACTTTTAAACAAAGGCCTAAAATATAATTTAGCTCCACAATTGAGCAATGCAAATATTAAACGTGTGATTGCTGATGTAAAGATTGCTGCAAAACATGCACAATTTAGTAGGTCTGAAATATGTGACATTGCACGTAAAACTAAGAATGTTATTACTAATGAAAAAGATAAAAATAAACATAATAATGACTTAAAACTTGTAAAGCAAATCAACCAGAAGTTAATAACTAATAAAGCTATTGCAATCAAGGCAGATAAAGGGAATACTCTTGTCATTGTTAGCGAAGAGGATTATGTTTCTAAAACTTTACAATTTTTTAACGCTAATGGAATAACTGAGGTTAATAAAGACCCGACTTCAAGATTTCAAACAAAAATTAAAAAACTGATTGATGATAATGACTCTTTACTTTCACCTAAAGATAAAATAACACTTAAAGTTATGAACCCCACTTTACCTAAGTTGAGATCGCAAATCAAATTACACAAACAAAACTTACCAATTCGTCCAATTGTTAACAATACCAACTGTCCCTCTTATAACCTAAACAAAAAGCTCAATCAAATCTTAAAATCCTTCTATGTTTATGAAGAAAATTATAGTATTAAAAACAGTTTCGAATTAACTAAGTTAATTTATGATGTGGATATTCCAAAAAAACGCAAGGTTTGCATCGTTACACACCACAAATCTTTACACGAATATACCTATTCAAGAGACTATCTCTATTATTAATGATAACTTAACGCATCACAAAATCATGAGCCCCAAAGAAATAGTAGAATTCATTGAACTGTTAAGAATTACTCTAGATTTTAATTATTTTTCATTTAATAATAAAATATACATACAAGAAGATGGACTTGCAATGGGAAATTCCCTGGCTAGCACTATAGCAGATATCTTCGTCAACTATGTTGAAATCCAATTTTTCAAAAATAATCCAGAAATAACAAATAAAATTATATACTACAAAAGATATGTTGACGACACACTGCTATTATATAACGGCTCTAAGGAAGAAATTGATGCTTTCGCTAACAACTTAAATAATTTACATCCAAAACTTGTATTTACAGTAGAACATGAAAGTAAAAATAGTATTAATTTCCTTGACCTCACAATTACAAAACAGAATGGAAAACATAATATTTCTATTTATAGAAAACCCACATCAACCGACGTAATAATAAATGCTACATCATTCCATCCATTAAGATACAAAATGGCATTTTTTAAAACTATGATACATAGGATACTGAAATTACCTCTCCAACATGATGCAATCCAAAAGGAAATTGATACATTAAAACAGATAGCAGTTGCTAACAATTATAATTCCCATCAGGTTGATCTGTTATATAAAAAATTACAAGAAAAAAATGATGCCGTTATAAATTACAAGAAGAGATTTACACAAATGACATACATGGGACCTATCTCAGATAAAATAAATAAATTATTTAAGAACACAAGCGTGGCAATAGCATTTAAAACTAATAACCCCCTACAGATGAAACTGAAACACACAATTGGAGACTCAAATAGATACCAAAAGTCAGGTGTTTATAAAATAATATGTAATGACTGTGAGAAACAGTATATTGGCCAAACTGGCCGAAACTTTTTAACACGTTTCAGAGAACATACTACTGGTGCTGCACGTATCAAATCAATATTCGGTCAACATCTTGATGAATACAATCATTCTGAGGGTTGCATTTCTAGGAATTTGAAAATATTACATACTGTGCCAAAAGGACCACTGCTAAATACCTTAGAAGAAATTGAAATTTTTTCACTTCACAAAAGTAATCCATTATCTGTTTTAAACAAACAACTTCAGTTCAAAGACAAACATTTCTTTGAGCTTTTCGATGATCTGCTTTAGAATGTCTACTCTTCTGTATTTGTTTTAAAAAAAGGTCTTTCTAATTATTAAGACTTTTAGCAAACATTTTATCTTTACATTGTAATTGTATTTTACCAAATATTATTTTATGATTGACTATCTGTTTTAGAATTATTGCTTTTATGCTTTTAGACTGCTAATTCACATCGTTTTATTTTATTATTGACAATGGCTCATAATTTAATAATTTTATAATTTTAAATTCTTTCAATTTTATTTGCTTATATGACTGGTATGTAACTTGAAGAATAGCAATGCCTTATAAAAAAAATGGCACTGGTAATCTACATACCAACTTTATAGATAATATTTCATATATACGGTCAACTACTTCGTAGTGTATTTGTGCAGCATGAGTTATATATATCAGCTACAGATTATTGTAGCTTACTCTTTTCGTTTCAATAAAGACAAGTTGCTGCTCAATAATACATCGTCTGACGCCACAGTCTTTTCCATTCCACTTTGCAACAACTTCATTGGAAAGAAGCCTGCTGCCACATCTTTGCATTGGCGTTTGTCCTCACCATGGCAACCACTAGTTCAGCTATCGACTCTACAACAACTTCAGTGGAAAAAGCTTGCTCCTTCATCTTTGCAACGGCGTCTAACTTCACCATAGCAACCAGTGGTTCCAAATGGTTCACTGACAGGCCACGAGAGTGCAACCCATGTACTGCCAAACTGAAGTTCATTTTCCTACATTTTTAAATATTTTTAACGCTTTTTAATTGACAATAGCTGTTAAATAAGCTAAGTTTAATGTATATTTATTTCTAATTCTTGACAATGTTCTTTTAACTAAGAAATTTTAAATTGTAATTCGACTTATAACTCATTGGTTAATAATGACATCATGCAGTCAGAAGTGTGTGGAGCCTCCATTATATAAAGTAAGACGTGCGCTGGTTTCTCCAGTTGTGATTCTCCAACAGAAAGGGGTTTCCACTCAATGGTAATTCAACGTTTTATAGCCGTATAACTCTATGTATTTTCATTAATGCATGTAGCCCTCTAATTAGTGCTTTGTATACATCTTGTAGGTCTGAATATGACGACAGTAGTGGTCGAAACCGGTCACCTTATAAAATAAATCGTGATCAAGACTGTTTTTAATAGTAATTATTTACTGTAAGTTAAGCATTGTACGTTAGATTCTCAATCGGCGCCTAATTCTCTGTACATAATTACGACCATCATTCAAAGGTACGTCAAATGTTTCTATTTACCCTCACAAAACATTTGACCGTTTATTTCCAATTTTTTCAAGTTACTTGACAGTTAAATATCATACCAATATGACTTTTTATTCGCGAAATTGCGAGAGATTGACGATATGAATTTTTTGACACTATATATTTATATCGCTAGCAGCTTTTGGTGAAATATTATTACCCTGATTATTTTCAAGCAATAATTTTTTTTGCGAAAGTAGACGCAATGTTGGACAACTTGAAACGCCGTTTGTCCATTTCTCTAACTTCTTTTAGCTATGAAAATTCAGACATACATCCATTATACACTAACGGAAAAACAATGACATCACCATGAAGGAGTTGTGCGATATTAACGTAACTTGGCAGATGTGTTTCTACACCTGAAAGATGACATCTATTCAGATTTCACGGAAGTCGCAAAAGGGTGGTGATAGTAGCGCCTCTATAAGGATGCAAATCAGGTTTGCTTTAAATACACGCTCTAACGCTTACTTACTTAAATATTTTCAACATTTCGCCGCCCTGTCAGCAACTGTATAAATATTAATTTTAATTTTAAAAACCAACATCCTCAGTTGCAAAGTTTACCTAGGTTTACCTAGGTTTCAGTCGGGATAACTCAACCTTCTTCAGAATGAAAGTAACTAGCGTTCGCCCATAGTGGACATCCTCAAGCTAAAACTACAAATCTATACATTATCGTCAGACTGTAAAAACTTGACGATGTCCACTATGGACAAACGGTAGTTACTTTTATTCTGATGAAGGTTGGTTTGTATCGACTGAAACCTAGGTAAATCTAGGTAAACTTTGCAACTGAGGCTGTTGGATTTTAAAATTAAAATTAACGCTTAATTGCCTTTGAGATTGGACATGGTGAGTTGATGTTAGTCATGAATGCTTTGAGGGCGACAAAAACTCCATTATCAACACCTCACTGAGGTTGGACGAGGTCGTGTAATAGGGGTACGAGAAGCACGATGCTCCTTCTGTGATACTGCAGAAAGAGTTGTAGCCACCATACATGATTGCTGACAGCGATGGTAACAGGAATGTGCGGTAGCAAATCGACCGGGCTTCGGACGACCACATGGCACTACCGAGACACAAGACCATCGTGTTCCTCGTGGTACTCTGACGCATGGTGCTGCATCTGCAGCACCGATTTGAGCGGTGAATGGCATTACAGTGACAAAACAAACTCTTTCAATAACAGCTCCGAGCCCGATGCCCTTCAGCGTGCATTTACTGACCCCAAACTACCGTTATTTGCGACTTCAATGGTGTTAAGCGAGATCTCATGGGGGGCAGGGTGGAAGTTTGTTATGTTTGGTGTACGGGAAGGTGTCGTCGTCGTTGAGTGACTGTAGGAGGATACAAGATGACTTGGACATGATTTTTGATTGGTGTAAAGAATGGCAGCTAACTCTAAATGTAGATAAGTGTAAATTAATGCAGATGAACAGGAAAAAGAATCCTGTAATGTTTGAATACTCCATTAGTGTAGCGCTTGACACAGTCACGCCGGCCGCGGTGGTCTCGCGGTTCTAGGCGCGCAGTCCGGAACCATGCGACTGCTACGGTCGCAGGTTCGAATCCTGCCTCGGGCATGGATGTGTGTGATGTCCTTAGGTTAGTTAGGTTTAATTAGTTTTAAGTTCTAGGGGACTTATGACCACAGCAGTTGAGTCCCATAGTGCTCAAAGCCATTTGAACCTTTTTTTTTTTTTTTTTGACACAGTCACGTCGATTAAATATTTGGGCGTAACATTGCAGAGCGATATGAAGTGGGACAATCATGTAATGGCAGTTGTGGGGAAGGCGGATAGTCGTCTTCGGTTCATAGGTAGACTTTTGGGAAGATGTGGTTCATCTGTAAAGGAGACCGCTTGTAAAACAATAATACGACCTACTCTTGAGTACTGCTCGAGCGTTTGGCATCCCTATCAGGTCGGATTGAGGGAGGACATAGAAGCAATTCAGAGGCGGGCTGATAGATTTGTTACTGGTAGGTTTGATCATCACGCGAGTGTTACGGAAATGCTTCAGGAACTCGGGTGTGAGTCTCTAGAGGAAAGGAGGCGTTCTTTTCGTGAATCGCTACTGAGGAAATTTAGAGAACCAGCATTTGAGGCTGACTGCAGTACAATTTTACTGCCGCCTACTTACATTTCGCAGAAAGACCCCAAAGATAAGATAAGAGAGATTAGATCTCTTACAGAGGCATATAGGCAGTCATTTTTCCCTCGTTCTGTTTGTGAGTGGAACAGTGAGAGAAGATGCTAGTTGTTGTACGAGGTGCCCTCCGCCACGCACCGTATGGTGGATTGCGGAGTATGTGTGTAGATATAGATGTTTTCTGAAGAAACCTTGTTCTTCTTTGGTGTCAGTAATGGCCTTGTATTGGTGAGTGTTTGACACGCTGGACCTACGACTGGAATTACCGTATGGAGTGCAATTTCGTATGACAGCAGGAGCCCCTCGTGGCTATCCTCCGCACCCTGAAGACAAATTTGTACGTCAGTCTAGTGATTCTAACTGTTGTGCTGGCATTAAAGAACAGCATTCCAGCGGATTTTTTTTTCCAACAGAATAATGCTTACCCATATACCGCTGATGAAACCCAATATCGTCCACAGAGTATCGATATGTTGCCTTGGCCTGCAGGATTATCAGATCTGTCTCCAGTCGAGCACATATGCGACATCATCGGACAACTCCAGAGTCATCGATAAAAAGCATTGACCGTCCCTGTCTTCACCAACCAAGTGCCGCAGACATGGAACTCCATCTCACAAACTGACATCTGGAATCTGTACAACACAATGTATGCACGTTTCAATGTTTGCATTCAACATTATGCCGGTTACACAAGTTATTAACGTAACAGCATTTCACATTTGGAATTATCTATCTCGCGCTTATATTAATATGTGATTTTGCCATGTCAATTACTTAAATATATTATCCACACAAATGTACTCTAGAAATTTCATTATTCTACATTAGTTATTTTTTTGGTGTGATGATATTTTCTTCCGTCAGTGTACAATTTTTAAAGAGTATTGTTTTCACTTACCAAGAGGCAGGCCAAGAGCAACCTGTTTTAATAACATCAAACAAGGTATGGGGATAAAATCGTATGAAGAATTGAAGAGAATGGCAATGGAGAGAGGGACGTGGCTAAATCGACAAGGCATAGCTTTTAGTTTATGATGATGATGCTTTCGCCGGCCGGAGTGGCCGTGCGGTTCTAGGCGTTACAGTCTGGAACCGAGCGACCGCTACGGTCGCAGGTTAGAATCCTGCCTCGGGCATGGATGTGTGTGATGTCCTTAGGTTAGTTAGGTTTAATTAGTTCTAAGTTCTAGGCGACTGATTACCTCAGAAGTTAAGTCGTATAGTGCTCAGAGTCATTTGAACCATTTTGAACCATGATGATGTTTTCACTTCGCTCAGACATGTGACCAGATTTTCGAGAAATGCTGTCTATTCGGAAACACTCTTTTTATTGAATACATGGAGAGTATTCTCCCTCTAATAGAAAATTTAATGGTGTAATGTTTAATTTTTGAAATCATTCAGCACTGCCGGTCGGTGTGGCCGAGTGGTTCTAGGCGCTTCAGTCTGGAACCGCGCGACCGCTACGATCGCAGGTTCGAATCCTGCCTCGGCCATGATGTGATGTCCTTAGGTTAAGTAGTTCTTAGTTCTAGGGGACTGATGACCTCAGATGTTAAGTCCCATAGTGCTCAGAGCCATTTGAACCATTCCACACTGTTCGTTAAGCATGCGCACATCTTGAAGTCCTGTTGCCAATTATTCACGAACACGGACGAGAAAAGAGGAGGATGAAAGACTGGGCAGAAGGCAACGAACTGCGTTCTACGCTGTTATCTTTCTCGTCTCAGTCCCGCTGTCATGCTGTTAATAATCAGAATTCCATGCAGATGACTTTGACAACGTGGAGTCTCGGTATTTACAGATCAACACAGTTACTTTCCCCGAGTGTTTCTACGCCAAGCCTGCGATATCCACGAAGGCTAGCCGACATGGAGCGCGGCCTCAGCCCTTCGGAATTTTTCATTTGAGGCGCTGCCAAGCGAAGAGCGCAAAAGCCTAAATTGCACCACCCTCACTACTGGATGCCAGAAGGCGTTGTATCTGCGAATCTTCCAGTGGGGGTGTACAGCTGCTCGCCGCACACAGAGATCGGTATCCGAAACTGCATGGACGCACGTGGTGGAAATGAATTCTTACTCTCTGAGGTGTATTAGCTGCGTTCATTCAGAGCAGAGAAAGATAAGTCTATGGCAAGTTGAAGCTATGAGTCGATCTGGAAGTTGTGGCCGGATGGAAAATAGCGCTGCCCATGAAAGTCAGGCCTCCGGGTAGCAATCCTGTTCGGTACGCAGTTTAAACTTGACGTAATGGTTCAAATGGCTCTGAGCACTATGGGACTTAACATCTGAGGTCATCACTCCCCTAGAACTTAGAACTACGTAAACCTAACTAATCTAAGGACACCACATACAACCATGCTCGTGGCAGGATTTGAACCTGCGGTCGTAGCAGTTACACAGTTCCGGTCTGAAGCGCCTAGAACCGCTCGGTCACTGCGGCCGGCAAAACTTGTCGTATACAATCGCGTCATGTGAGGTACATTTAGCTATGACAGATATTATGGAAATTCCATATTTACGTCTCTTCTCAAAATTGTTTTTGTTAGGCACTTTCTTCGTTGGTACGTTAGCTTTATTTTGCATTTCGTCAACCTCGGTAGCTGCGGGGTCAGCGGGCCTGAATGCTAACCAAAGGGTCCCGAATCCTTTTCCCGGTAGGGTCCGACATTTTCTCCGTTCAGGGCTGGTTGTTATTGTGGTGTCACCGCCAGACACCACACCTGCTAGGTGGTAGCCTTTAAATCGGCCGCGGTCCATTAGTATACGTCGGACCCGCGTGTCACCACTGTCAGTGATTGCAGACCGAGCACCGCCACACGTCAGGTCTAGAGAGACGTCCTAGCACTCGCCAAGTTGTACAGCCGACTTTGCTAGCGATGCTACACTGACAAATACGCTCTCATTTGCCGAGACGATAGTTAACATAGCCTTCAGCTACGTCATTTGCTACGACCTAGCAAGGCGCCATTACCAGCTTATATTGAGATTATTATTGATGTATCAACAAGAGCGATGTACACCAATTATGGATTAAAGTTAAGTATTACATCAACTACGTACTTTATTTGCTACTATTAATTCCCTTAACTGTTCCAGACCTCGCGCCAGCCTGCGTGAGTTTAAGCGCGTGCCTTTCGGCTACCTCCGAGTGGCTTGGCTGTCTTGCCAAGTCACTACAGTTATATTGTTGTTATCACTGTTTCATCACCGACAGGCAAGTTGCCTAAATGGCTTCACATAAGACTTGTCCACCAACGCTCGACAAAGATTTAGCTTCTTGGAGTACAGTATACTATCCTTCCGCAATGAAGCATTTCCGGAGAGATCAAGTTTCGGAACTTGTTGTTATAAGACCAAGAGGTTAGTGGCTTTTCTAGTTAAGAACAAAGATATCCTGCCACACCACATTAACGTTATCAATAAGCGAAGATTAGTGGATTAGAAGGAACCAACTAACACAATGTTCGTTAGTTATATTCCATTAATTAATCTCAACAATATTTCGTGGAAATATGGATGAGTGATAGCGAAATTCAGTAGAACTGTACCGTTACGGAGTAGTACGTACGAAGCAAATAATACGTCCCACAGTGTAGCCTTTTAAAGTTTAAATCAAGCACTGGTAAATACTGAAAGCAGATAATGACAATTCTAAATATTATTATTGTTGAGGCAGCCTGGTTCAAGAAAAAGGTAAAATCAGGTGTAGCAGAGGACCAAGAAGAATGTGAGAGGGTAATTTAATTTAAAAACATTCGCATTCTGGTCAGGGAAAATGATATTTATAGGAGGAGAGTCCTTGAAGCAGTTTAAATATCAATGAATGTGTAACATTTCAATAGATACGACGGATACAAGCTTCCGTCTAGGTAACTACCTACTGTTAGGGAAGTAAACACCAAGCGTGTCACAACAAAAATTATAATCTAGATTGCCCTCGTCTGTCACTATCTGCTTCCAGTATTTACCAGATACAACGACTCATCAACAGCAGCCTGGAGATTTTTACCTAGTAACTCCACTTCTCTGGAAAATAGCGGGAAAAAATCGTTTTATAAGTAAACGCGACACTGTCCTTGGGCACCAATGGAATACTGAAGATGATAGTATCAAAGGGCTCCAAACGTCAAACAGTGAAGAAGTTCAGGGAAGAACACGACACGGCCTAACTACTCACTGGATTTTGTCGTCGTTTTGTATGTTGTTCTATACAGGTGTTCATCGCTGCGTCGAGTTGATACTGTGTGCGTTTGCTGTGAGACTATTTGCCTCCCCCTGCACAGACGCATGTGGACAGTTGATACTGCAAATCTTCGGAACAAGTCCACCATTTCCAGAATGAATTTTTACTCCGCAACGTAGAGTGCGTTGATGTGACACTTCGTGACAGATTAAAACTGTTTGCCGGATAGGAACTCGATCGTGGGACCCTGTTTGGAAGGTAGTAGATGAGCTATTGGCGGAGATAAAGCCGTCTTGAATTGTGATTGGGAAGCCCAGTTGACAGAGCACTTGTCTGCGAAAGGAAAAGGGGAAGGTAGTAGATGAGCTATTGGCGGAGATAAAGCCGTCTTGAATTGTGATTGGGAAGCCCAGTTGACAGAGGACTTGTCTGCGAAAGGAAAAGGACCTAGGTTCGAGTCCCGGTCCAATGCAGTTTTAATCTGCCAGAAAGTTTCAACCGCAGCACATTATTCTTCCACACTCGAAGTAACTGAATTTCTCAACAGGAACTGCCACGACCAAGCTCACACCAAACATGTCTTCGTGCTGGCAGACAATATCCGCTTACAGTACCGCATTACATATTTCGTTGCCGATCAGTCACGTGACCAGTATTTGAGGGCCAACAACTTTTTTTTGTCATCACTCTTATGACTGGTATCAAACCAGTCATAAGAGTGATGACAAAAAAAAGTTGCCACGAATTCCTCTCCTGTGCCAACCTCTTCATCTCAGGGTAGCACCTGGAACCTACGTCCTCTATAATTTCCTGGACGTATTCCAGTACCGGTCTCCCTCTACACTTTTTGCCCCCTACAGCTCCCTCTAGTACCATGGAAGTCTTTCCCTGATGTCTTTACAGGTGTTCTATCGTCCCGCCCCTTCTCCTTGTTAGTGTTTTCCACATATTTCTTTCCTCTCCGATTCTGCCCTGAACCTCCTCATTCCTTACCTTATTAGTCTACCTAATTTTCGACATTCCTCTGTAGCATCACATCCCAAATGCTTCGATTCTCTTCTGTTCACGGATTTCCACAGTCCATGTTCAAATTACCGTGCAATACTGTGCTCCACCTTTCACCTTGAATTTTAAATCCGATCTTGAAACTTTGTTTTATTTCCATCATTGCTTCTTCGATGTACAGATTGAACAATGGCAGTGAATGACTACATCCCTGTCTTGCAGCTTTTTTAATCCGAGCAATTCGTTCTTGATTGCCCACTCTTATTACTCCCTCTTGGCTCTTGTACATATATTACCCGTCTCTCCCTATATTTTACCCATATTTTCCTCAGAATATCGAACATCTTGCACTATTTTACATTGTCGAACGCTTTTTCCAGGTCGACAATTCCTATGAACGTGTCTTGATTTTTCTTTACTCTTGCTTCCACTATGAACCGCAAAGTCAGAATTACCTTTCTGGTGTCTTTACCTTCCCTAAAGTCAAACTGATCGTCATCTGACACATCCTCATTTTCCTTTTCTATTCTTCTGTATATTATTCCTGTCAGCAACTTGGCTGCATGTGCCGTTAACGTAATAGTGCGATAATTCTCGCACTTGCAAGCTCTTATAGTCTTCCGAATTGTGTGGATGATATTTGTCCGAAAGTCGTTGTGTCGCCTGACTCATACATTCTACACACCAATGTGAATAGTGGTTTGTTGACACTTCTCAATATGATTTTAGAAATTCTGATGGAATGTTATCCATCCCTTCCACCTTATTTGATTTTAAGTCTTCCAAATCTCTCTTTAATTCCGATACAAATAATGGATCCCCCGTCTCCTCTAAACAGACTCCTGTTTCATCTTCTATCACACCAGGCAAATCTTCCTCTTCATAGAGGCCTTCAATGTACTCTTCCCACCTATCTACCTTCTCCTTTGAATTTAACAGCGGAATTCCCGTTGCACTCTTAATGTTACTACTCTTGTCTTTAATTTCATCGAGGGTTGTTTTGACTTTTCTGTCTCCTGAGTCAGTCGTTCCGAGAACAATTTCTTTTTCGATTTCTTCACATGTTCCATGCAGTCATTTCGTCTTAGCTTCCTTGCACTTTATTTATTTCACTCCTCAGCGACTTGTATTTTCGTATTCCTGAATTTCCATCGACATTTTTGTACTTCCATCCTTCATCGATCAACTGAAATATTTCTTCTGTAACATATGGCTTCTTCGCAGTTACCATCTTTACACCTATATTTTCTTTTCCAATTTCCGTTATTGCTCTTTTTAGAGATGTCCACTGTACTGCCTACAGAGCTATTTCTTAGTGCTACGTCTATAGCCTTGGGGACCTGCAAGAGTATCTTGTCCTTCCTTAGTATTCCGTATCCAAATCTTTGCGTATTGATTCTTACTGATTAGCCTCTTAAACTTCAGGCTATTCTTCATTGTTACTAAATTGGAATCTGAGTCTATATATGCTCCTAGGTACGTCTTACAACCCAGTATCTGATTCCGAAATCTCTGTCTGAGCATGTTGTAATCTAACTATAATGTTCCCGTACCATCCGGCCTTTTCGAAGTATGCCTCCCCTCTTGCGACCGACGTCGCTAGCGGAAGATGAAAAGTTAGAGAAAGTACATGAAGTTGTAGGTAGGGTAATACAGTACGCGAAGGGAGATGAAAATTAAGTCATGGGGGACTGGAATGCAGTTGTAGGCGAAGAAGAAGAAGAAGGAAAAGAAGAAAAAGTTACAGGAAAATAAGGGCTTGGTACAAGGAATGAGAGAGGAGAAAGCCTAATACAGTACTGGCACACGACACTGTGGCGCATTATGCTTACTACCTGAGCCCCCATCTTACTGTTACTCGCTCCTGTGAACGGGAACGCGTTATGCAGATCTTGGTGCCTCTCGCCTCCATCTAGAAAAGGTAATGATTTTACTATTTTATATTTCTAGTTTTTACTGAGTTTAACGAAGGCGATGTTGGCCTGATAAATTCGACGATGTCTTCTAAGAAATACCAAATTAAGGTATTTGCTCTTTCGATAGTTGATCTGTTTATACATGCTTGTAGGTTATCCAAGTCTGCACAACGCGATGGCGATTCTTAAATAGATGCATTTGTTCTCTGTTTTCTATGTAGATAACCTAAACATGCCCAAATAAGGCGAAACGCGTCGCTGAAAAATAAAAAAAATACTAAAATTGCAACCAAGACCGTTTTTAACCAATACTGTTAAGCACTGGTTTGCTGTATGCCACATATGGATTGGAGAAACACTCTCTACCCTACCTTCCCATTCACAACAAATTCTACTACCCTTGTACCATTTTCTGTTGCTGCTCGTATTACCCTATACTCATAAGAACAGAAAGTCTTGTCTTCTTTCCACTTCATTTCACTGAGCCCTACTATATCTAGATTGAGCCTTTGGATTTCCCTTTTCAGATATTGTAGCTCCACTTCAACGTGCAAGCTGCTGACATTCCACGCCCCAACTCGTAGAACGTTATCCTTTCGTTTCTTTTTCCCATGGTCACCTCCCCATTGTCAGTCTCCTCCCAAATATCCGAATGGAGGGCTACTCCGGAATCTTTTGGCAGTGGAGAGATCATCCAGACACTTTTTCGGTTATAAGCCACATGTCTTATGGATATACGTTATGTGTCTTTAATGCAGTGGTTTCTATTGCTTTTGCATCCTCACGTCATTGATAGTTGCTGGATCTTCCGTCTTCAGGAGTATTCCCCATCCCCTCCCCCCACCAAGGTCAAGAGAGTGCTCGGAACCTTTGTCCTCTCCTCCGCCCTCTTCACAAGGCCGTTGGCAGAATGAGGCTGACTTCTTATTCGTGAAGTCCTTGGCCGCCAGTGATGATTATTAATTAAAATATAAGTGGTGGCGGGTTTCGAGCCCGTGACGGAGGACGTTTTGTTTACTAATCGAATACGCTACCTCTTCTTTTTGCACTTTGTTCGTTGTATTTGGTGGTAGCGGACGTCACATGACGTCTGTTGAATCTCGTTGTTGATCCCTTCACTCACGTGTTTTATTAGAGAGACCAGCCAGCTCTCTGAGCGAACACGCTGAGCTACCGCGCCGGCTGCCCTTAGACCACGGCTGCTTGATTACATACTTATGTTCTCTGCTGGAAAACCCGATCGTATTTGGCGAGGTTAAAGATGTGTTATTCAATAAGTTTTCTTCAGCGTGTTTGCAGTTACTTGAATTACAGAATATTACCCTCATTAGTATTGCTTGCGCCATCAGCGCATCGCACGTAAATCAAACAGTGCAGTGAGGTTAATGAAGCGCAGGGTCGTGTTTCACGCTCTATGCATCGGTCGTAAGAACCCTCACAGACTGCCGCATCTCTCACCGTTCAATGCTGACTGTGAGCTGCCGACTGATATGCGCTATATGAGCTAGAACGTTGCCCATCCACAAGAAATTTCATCATTAGTTTGACCATTCTAGCTGCAAAACACTCCCATAATTTCGGCAGGATTAAGTCCGAGGAGCACCTGGTCAAGAAGAAGCTTACGCAAAACTGAGTAGGATGTGGGCGGCGTTTCCCGTTTTTCTCTTCGCCTGTTAGGTACACACGTCTGTCGATGTGGAGAAACCGCGTCGGTGGCAGAGACGCGTCGGATTGGCAGTTTTCTATAAAACTGTAACTTTCAAATCACTAGCTTTTCAAACCACTGTATTTTCGTATTATCTCTTGCAGTCGTCCTCCGAACATTTTAAACCTTCAGAACGAATTTTCTGTTATAGTGGATCCCTATTCACTCTTTCTAAAATTGCTACAACACTATGTAGCATCTTGCTTAGAAAGTTGTCACTTATTTCTTGGTTAAAGGAAAATAGGCATCAGACAAAAATAGTACGACGTGAATAGTTATAGGCAAGAATCCATCTAATGGGGACGTTGTATGTCCTATGCCACCAATGTTAAATTATCCAGTTTTGTGACCCATTATCTTGGAAATTTTTTAAGACACCAACTTACGATTTTCCATAATTATTGAATGCACCTTTCTAGATACACTGAACTAGAATTTTTACCAATACTGTATTGTGGTGCATGTTATCATTTTTTTCAAACATTCAATTTTTTGATAGAATTTTGTAAATAAATGAACATAAAAACAAAACAACTAAGTATAATTTTATTATTCTAGTTCCATATATGTTGAATCTCACACTTGGCATGCTGTGAAAATTTCATGTCTCTACCACCAGTCATTATTTAGAAATCGGCTGATTTATTGGTAAAATGTAGTTAAGGGAAACTGAGGCTTAAAACAGTTTTTATTACAAATTTTTATAGAGACTTACATTTCTGCGTCTTTTATGTACTAGAATTGCCCTGGCCCATAGTCTGTCTCTTCATCAGTGTCACAAGAGCCCAGTGCTTGCCTCCTCCTTTTCTTTCTTGCCTCTTTTGTCATTTGCGGAACAGCTAACTCTGCTTCACGCAAGCGAAGCTCATCCAGTTCCTTCAGTCCTGTTGCGGTGTTCTATCCAAATCTTACCTCTAACTTCTCCAGAACCGTAAATCTTTCATAATTCCCACCATTAAAAGTTATTACGGCGTCAGACACTGCTGACTTTAGAGTCATAAGGCCAACAAATACATTTTAGGCACACGCCACCACACAACATTATTGAAGGACTTATTCACATTCTGGGTCTTCCCATGTAAACACTTCTTTAGTAGCCCAGGATTTGCCAAAGAAGAGAATGTCATCTGTGTCTAAAGTTACTTTCCTTTTTGATGCACTCATGGGTGTTGTCACTTCAGAAACATTATCATTGTTTCCTTCACTGCTAGAACAGGTGTTTTCAAGTACTTCAGAAGAAAATGCAGGTCTCACGTATCTATTACCCGCAAATTTGCGTTTCTTGAAGTTACTTTTACGCTTATTTATTTAGGTATAAAAACCATAGAAGTTAGCTTACTACAGAAATAGCCGATAATCACACTACTTTCAACGAAAACTAGTATCATAAACAAAGGATTGATTTGCTTATTCGTAATGCCAACTTTTGAGACGTAGCATTAGGGACAAAACAAAGAAATTGGTTCAAATGGCTCTGAGCACTTCTGAGGTTATCAGTACCTTAGAACTTAGAACTACTTAAACCTAACTAACTTAAGGACATCACACACATCCATGCCCGAGGCAGGATTCGAGCCTGCGACAGTAGCGGTCTGGCGGTTCCAGACTGTAGCGCCTAAAATCGCTCGGCCACACAAAGAAATTCACAGCCTTCTAGACTTTGTAGTTTTTAAGACGTCTGCTCAATTGTGGCAGTATAAACTTGCAGCCTGCATCCTTAGTTACAATATTCTAATGACGCATTGCAACGAGTCTCGTGAATTAATACTATGAAATGGAAACGTTAGTACATAAATCGTCCACAAACGGAAATAGTTCGCAAAAATGAAGTCGTACTGCATGTGAAGTGTGACAGGAAAGTACATGGGTAGCGAGGGTCGCTGGGGTAGGTAGTGGTTGGTGACGTTCGACCAGGTGGCAGTAGGGAAAAATTGTTGTGCCTCATTGACATATTTCTGCCATCACACAGCGAGGTCGATAACCTGCGATCATTGCTGTCGAGGGCTCCACCAACTCTGTCACGTAGGCTTTGTCGCTGACGTCAGATAATTTCTAAAAGTGACCGTTCCGCAAGACAGATTCATTCTATCGCACTGTGGTCTGCTACTGTTCTCTCACCGACGGTGCACTTGTGTTATCTGGCTGTTTACCAGAACTCCTCTTTGGATATTCTCAGGGTTGCTAACGGCACTGCTGCAGAAAGACCTGGGGTGATAGTTAAGTCTGTGTGTAAATTTATTGCTTGCTTTCTGCAACCTCTTGACGGTCCAGCGTGGAATCGTTTTTGAGAACTGTCAGTGTTATTTGCGTAGCAAACCAAACTGTGCCACGAAGTATATTTCTTACACCGTAGTAGGTGTAATACTCATTAACAGACTGTATGCGAATGTCTTCAAGGATTCCCACTGTGGCTAGTGGAGTGAGGGCATGTGACATTTAAGGCCTTCCGCCTCTGTTAGGACCATTAAGATAGTCTCTGCTTTTTGTGATATTTGTTGGAAATAATCTGTTTCATCATTAGTTTGAACATTCTTCCTTCTTCCTTTTCTTTCATTGGGTATTCTACGAACGTAAGCATAAACTGCCCAACCCTATCGGCTTCTACTCTGGCTAATGTAAAATTGATTCGATGTTATCATTAGGCAATATTCTATCAGTGAGTGGAGAATTTCGAAAGAAAAGAAAGAAGGATGTAACGAAGATTAGTGTATTACGTCACTGGCAACGATATCGTTAGAGACGGAGCATAAGCTCAGGTTGCTTTTAAGGATGATGCAGGAAATCGGCCGTACCCTTTCAAAAGAAGTAATCCCGGCTCCTGCTGGAGCGATTAAGGAAAATCACGGGAACGTCAAATCTGAAAGGCCCGTACTGGATATGAACTGTAGTTCTCCCGAAGGCGAGTCAGTTAAGCCAACCACGGAGTCATTTCGATCGGTATGAATCTCGACTACCAACATCGTAAAAATAAGTACATTTAGGATTAACGTCCGGTCGGTGAAGAGGTAATTCAGTATGGAAAACAAGCTCCGCTTTGACAAGGATGTAGCCACTTTCATTTAATCGTACACGGAATTCACAAAAAACAAGGAAAACGATGCATGGACAAAGCCTTAACTACCACGTTGTCTGCCGGTGGACGAGAGGCAGAGTTGTAAATTATAGACATCTCAGTGCTTGCCGAATCTGCCATAATCGAAATATTTTTTGGAAGATGCCGTAATGTTTGATTATTACGAATACTGTTACTTTGAAATGTTACTTGAAAAATAAGGACTGGATCTCAATTTTCCAGAAACAGTACAACCACGTCACACGAAATGCTTCATACATCCTGCCACTGTCACAGATCTTAATGAGCTCTCTCCGTATCTCCATACACTGATAATTCGTGGAATGAAGATAATTCACAACAACAGCTTGACCAGAGTGAAATAAAACGCCGCTGAGAGAGAGAGCAATGAAACGTCCTTGAATATCTCACCTGGAAGGACGACAGGTATCCAGATTTTAGCCTGCTCCAGCAACTTCTTACGAATTATTATTACAGCGATGAACAACAGTTACGTAGAAATTTCGTTCAAGATAGCAGATAGTGTGCGTTTTGTGACGACATGGTAATGTATGCTATAAAAAACCGAATAGATTACTGAAACTTAGCTCGTACTGCGTTCAACACAAAGCCAAGTTCACACAAACAATAGATAAACTGGTGAGACAGTCATGTAACGCCACATTCTCTACACATTATGTAACTCCTTTGATTGCTTTTTTTAATGTGATAGGTGTAGAGCCATGCTCTTTGGTATAACATCTATGTAAATGTTTTATTCACTATTTATTCCATTTATGCCAATGCAATTAATGTATGGATGTAATTTTAAAAGTAATGTTTTGTAAAGGAATGAGAATGTTAAAACTTTACTTGTAATACTGGTCAGTGCTCAGTGTACTTAGTTTTGTAACCAAGTATAACATGGAGGGAAGTCCATCTGCAACAAAACCCGCATGGCAGGTGGAAAAGTGTATTTGGCGTTCGAACTGCGAGGCTCCTTTGTGGCAACAGTGATCTGGTGGCAAGACTGCAAAGTGTTCGTACCTTGTGTGTTGAACGAGGGAAGAAGAGCGGGAAGATCATTTAATATATCTTCGGATGTGGAAGAAATATGGCTCATTATTCATGGAATGCAATGTTTAGCTCTGTACTACGAAAATCCGACGCTATAAAGAGAATTTTCAGAGCTTGTTATACAGCAACAGCCATGGATATTTTTACCTCTTTGACATTCAGTAGCCACAGGAAATCACCACAGCCCCCACCTTCATCCCAAAAAACCAGCCGAATATTTTCAAAAAACTTACGGAATTTTAGCCAGGTAATATTTTCAGCGACTGCCGATATTTCGGCAGGAGTACACCCCGCCAGTCTCAAGGCAATTTGCTGAAAATATGACCTGACTGAATACACGTAAGTTGTTTGAAAATTGTATACGCCAGGAGAAACTCATGTCTCACACTGTTCAGTTCTACGGGGAGGAAATGTATCGATGTTAACGAAATTTGGATAGACTGCAATGTGCTTTGTCGTTTTTATTGAGGTGTCGTGATGAAAATCATGTCACAGCATTTGCCAAGGTTGTGCGCCATATTAATTCTCCTGCTGCCAATCGCTTTAAGCAACGTGCTGGCTTGGCTTTTTTTTGTGAAAGGATTCGTTTTACTCGTTGACGTTTGGATTCTTTTTGCAAAGAATTTTTTCTTTTCCATTTAATGGTTGTTTCGAAATCATTTGATTTCACTTGCGATTAGTTAGACGGTACCTCATGGACTCAAGCAGACTGGGAATACAATTCTGTTACTGCTCGGCATTTGGGTAAGTTGGAAGGTTTTCATCGCTCGGAGTCTGATATGTCGACGTTCTGTAATAAATCTCACAGAGAAATCTTTTGACGACTCAACCTTATCCTTTTGCACCCACACCAAAGAGTTTGGTGTAGTTGACTTTCTTAGTTCAATTGAGCAGGCAGTTTACAAACTACCTCCTGCCGCTGCAGAGGAGGTTGTGAGGGAGGCATGCAGTGTGTTGACTAGGGATCGTCCACCCAAGAGTAATGTAACAGCAGCAGAGAGGGCTGCTTTATGTTCTCTCAAACTTTATCCTGATATTGTTATTTTATCTACGGACAAGGGCAATGCCACCGTTGTTTTAAACAAACAGGATTATGTACAAAAGATGCAACGTTTATTATCTGACTCAGCGTATCGCAGAGTCGATGCGGAGAGAAAGACTAACAGCCTCCTGAAGAAAAGTTGTTTGTCACAGGACTCTACCAAGAGTCGTAACACCTATAGTACTGTTTCCTCTAGGTTATATGGCCTTCCGAAGGTACACAAGGAAGGGGCTCCTCTCCGTCCTATAATCGGCGCTCCGACATATCGTGTAGCCATGAATCATGCTTCTCTGTTGAGTCCACAAGGAGGTCGGTGTGAACATCATATCAGGAACAAGCTTATTTTTTTACGTCGTTTGGAGGGACTGCGGTTGAATGACTCAGATATTTTAGTAAGTTTCGATGTGGTCTCTCTCTCCAGTCGTGTTCCTCTGTCTGATCGTTGCGGTTAATTGAGGTTAGGTTTGGTGCTGAATTAACTAATCTCTTTCGGCATGTGTTGACAACCTCTTACTTTTTATTCAATGACTAGTATTGCGAGCAGACAGATGGAGTTGCTACGGGTAGTCCTTTGTCTCCTGTGATAACAAATTTGTTTATGGAAGACGTCGAGGAATGTGCTTTAGAGTAGCCGCCTTTGAAACCCGCCTGTTTCTTCATATATCTTGACGATACTTTCGTTGTTTGGCATAATGGTAGGGAGAATTTGAATGCCTTTCTAGAACATCTGAACTCGATCCACCCGAACATTCGTTTTACAAGGGAGGTGAAGGAGGATGGTTGCCCTCGCTTTTGTGACGTTTTGGTTAGGAGGACGGATGATGGATCATTGGGACATGCAGTTTACAGGAAACGTACTCACACCGACTTGTATTTACAGGCTAATAGTTGTCACCATCCGGCTCAGCGTGAAGGGGTGCTCCGTACCTTGGTACACAGGGCACATGTCGTTTCCGATGCTGAGACTTTGCCAGCTGAGCTGTCTCATCTTGAATTTACGTTTCGTCAAAATGGTTATAGTGATAGACAAATTGAACGTGCGTTGCGCTATCGACCAACTGTGCATCGGGTGATTGATGATAATTCTGAGTCGACACCTAAGTCTACTGCGTTTTTGCCTTACGTAGGAAGCACTTCCAACAAGGTCGATCGTATTTTAGGGAAATATGATGTGAAATGTGATTTTCGACCTCCATCTAAAATTAGAGTGCTTTTGGGTTCTGTTAAGGATGATCTTGGTCAGCGTAAGGCGGGTGTACATCGCATTCCTTGCAGCTGTGACATGGCATATATTGGTCAAACTATAAGGATAGTGGAGGACCGATGTACTGAGCTTATTGGCACACACGATTACAGCAGCCAAGTAGATCTGCTATTGCCGAACATTGCTTGGATACTGGTCACTCCACGCTGTATAACAACACCGAGATATTGGCATGCACGTTCAACTATTGAGACAGTGTCATTAAGGAGGCAGTTGAGATTAAATTAGCGAGAAACCTAGTAGAGAGGGGTGGAGGTTTTTGGTTAAACTCTGTTTGGAATCCTGCTCACTCCCTTGTCAAAAAAACAAAGGGATAGAGTCAATGTTACCTCACCTGCTAGTTCGTAGTCTCACTATCGATATCTCTGACTCTGGTCATCTTTGGTGGCACTGGTGTTCAGTGTGTGTTATCTTTCCTGAATCAGTCTAAGAACTGAGGTTTTAAATTTGCCTGTATACCGCCTGTCCGTTGCAGATTGCCTTGAGAATGGCGGGGTCTACTCCCGTCAAAATATCAGCCCTCGCTGAAAATATTACCTGGCTCAATACCCGTAAGTTGTTTGAAAATTGTATACGCCAGGAGAAACTTAGCTCTAACTTAGCACATTCTTTTTGTTTGCGAGGACATCGAGCCTCTGATACTGGACCTTTGCCTATCCTCTTTAGAGTGTACCCACAGTGTTTTTCCACCCAAAAACCTATGGCTAGTACCCAAGCCACTAGTTAGGGCAGATCTGTTCCGGCGTCCTAAGGTTTCAGTCGCCCACATGATCTTTGGCATCTGTTCTTTTAGTTCTCCGCAGTATTATTTGCACTGACAGCTGTAAGTCTGTGGGTAGGATGGGATGTTCTTTCACATCTCTCACAAGTCAGGAAAAATATTTGAAGCTGGGAACTTATATTGTTTTTATGGCGATACTGGTAGCCACTAATAGAGCTCTACATTTTGTTAAACAAAGCTGCGACCGCATTTATTTTGCAGTGACTCAATGAGCAGTCCCCAGACCACTGATCACTGTTACTCTCGTCACCCTGTGATAGCTACCATTCATGACCTTCTCTCTGATCTTAGTTCTACTGCCTACTCAGTTGCGCTTTACTGGGTCCCAGGTCATGTGGGTATCCCAGGAAACGAACTGGCTGACAGTTTGGCTAGAGAAGGTATTCCTTGTCTCACATTTGCTTTGCCGATTGCAGGTGCAGATCTGTGGTACAAGGAAGGTATCCGCTCACTCAGAGATGGTACAACTTGTGGTGGGCTACTGCCCCATCTAATAGACTCTGCACTATCAAGAGGTCTACTGCTGCAAGGTGTTCCTCCCTCCGTTTCTCCTGAAAGGAATCATCCATCCTATGCCGCCTAGATACTGGTCATCCCAGATTAACCACACTTTTATTTTGTGTGACGAGTCATCCCTAACATTGCAGTCGTAGAGCCTTATAGACTGCAGCTCATACCCCGGTGGAGTGCCTCCTCCTCCTGGACCTCCATGATAAGCATAGTCTCCCGAAGTCCTTACCTTTAATAATGGGGGACGACTGACGGATGAATTCGGTTTTTCCGCCTCCCTAGTGAGGGCGGGGTAACTGAGGATAGGACGCCTCCCGTTGCATGGAGGGTATGAGGAACTCTCTATCCTACCTACTTCGCCAGCTGAATCTCTCATCTGTTTTATACTCTGGTTTAATTACTTTTAGATGCAGTTTGCCTCCTTTTTTGCTGCACACTATTTTACATCTTAGGGACAACAATCTGTGGAACAGTAATGTCTTGACTATAATGAGTTTTGGATGTGGCGGCTCTGGTGTGGGATGGCTGCTGTCGCATGCAGAGCTCCGGGTACACCCGTCTGCTGCCTCAACTATTTGTCTCATATTATTTTTATCCTTTTACATTTTTATCCTTCTCATTTTTACTGTTCTGAGTATATCGACTAGAAGGTGTTCTTTGCTACCTAACTGTTTTCGCCGTTAATCGGTTTGGCTAGCGTCAGATGTCGGTTGTCTTTCTCTCGCCAAGGATGAGTCCTAGGAGACCCCTCGTCTGTCCTGACCTACATACGGCCCCGATCCGTGTACTTTTATTTCTCTGTACGTTATTTCTCAGCTCCAGCGAAAGTATCGTCTTGAATGCCTCGATTTTACTGCTCCTACTTGCTTTCATAATGAAAACACTTTCCTGGTGGACGACACTAACTCCGGATTAACTAACCCTTGACGGAGTTACTGATGACCTTGCTATGCAGCCCGTTAACTCACAACCAACCAAAATTCCTGAAATGAAACTAAATGAGTTAAAAGGTAGACTTTATTCCAAACCTCAGTGTCCTACATCACTATCTTTTCTGGTTTCCGCTCTTTAGGATCAATGGACTGCAATTCATCCACAGACATTGGCACACCTCATCGATAGTGGCAGAGTTCAAGCAGTCCAAATTGTGAAGGGTGAATAGAACCCATATCAAAGTCCACTAATACGTGTCCAGATATTTTTGGTCAAACAGCATACAAATGGAAACGTGGGGGACTGTAGTTTTAAACTTGCGCTCAAATATTCAGACCGGCAAAGAGTGAGTTAATTGTTACATAAAAATGTTTTTTGCGCAATTGTAGGCATAATGTATCCGCAGTTTTATTGCATTACCATCCTATAGCAGTAGCACTTCAACTGCTGGAAATTTGTTTGTTCAATTCGTTATCAGAAAAAACTGGAGTCGGTGGCAGAACAGGCAGGTTTCGTGTATCTGAATTAGAAGACATTTAACTAAGGGCACTACTTTTTCAGTGAAATAAATCGTATTCGAGTACTAGTCGACCATGAAATTGCAAACAGCTTGTGAAACAAACATGTTCGTCTCGATAGCGAATATGGTTATAACGCTGAAGATAACATGTGATTTACGTCGACGTTCTTCATACGATGTGTACATACATAAATTCACGCAAAATTGTCAGAGATTAGCAAGGAACACAATCCTGGAGCACTTCGATTTCCATGTTTCGTAACCTGAATGGCTCTCTAAATGCAATTATCCACATGCGACAGAGGTCTAGCAGAACAGTGCTGCTGTGCACAACTTATCCGTGGTTTAAGTACTATAAATAGTTCTAAATCGTAAATCGTAAGAGTTGTTGTTTTGTTTTATCAATAATAAATAGTTGATGGTGGACTGCGACAGTAAAAACAAATAAAATCACCTTTGCTGCAACTAGTCACGGTTTTGTGACTGTAAGCTTTCCCAGCGTATACTCTCAACGCTACCGTCCGGCCGGAGGCCCGAGAAAACCTTCATCAATCATGGTTTTTCTTAATTTAGTTTCTGCAAAACTCGTTTCAGAAAGTATTTCAGTCATCAAGAGCGTTTTTCGTGTACTATATTCTCAGGCGTAATTTTTGCTGTGAGTGAGCTGCTATATTATTCTGTAGCAATAGGAATTTCTTTTGTCCCCATACGTAGTAGCTCAAACAAAATTGGCAACAAAAGTGGAAAACATAAATATACAATAACAAATATTCACAAAGGCGTAGCTGCTGTTGAATCTTCGAGGTTGTATGGTCGCGTTCCGTGGAACTTCTTCGACCTTGACGTTTCGTCCACGGCTGTGGTGGACATCTTCAGGAGTGCTCTCGGTTCCGTTAACTGTTGCGGACTGACAGGTTCGACGTCGGAAAGCGCCATAAATGCTGTGAAAAAGGGGCGTGATAGACGTTAACACGTGACTTGGAGAGACAGCCCTTGTCAGAGATAAGTGATCTATAGCACTCTCGTTTGTCAGAGATATAAATTTTGTGATTCCGTAGCGCTACCGTTATATAGGGGATGTTTTCCGCCTCTTTTAAACTATAGGGATCGATCGGTGAGAGGATGCGGGACAAAAAAGTTGCAATCAACATATGTCCGGAAATGCATGGTTTCCGTTCTAGAGAACATTTATTCAATCATATCTCGTTACAGAGACTGCGGTCTCGTACGCGCTGTACCATGCAGCCACAGTTACAGTACACATGGTTTCCTCCTAGAGGGTAATACTGTTCTTCATGCGTCGCGCCCTAACGCCCTCTCCTACGATAGTAATTGGTAATGTTGTGTCGTATTCACTTCTCTTGCTGACTGACCTCGTGGATGTGATACAGCATGGTACACAATGGTTCCGTATTCGAATGGAGAGTATTCCGACATGGTGTTTACCTATGGAAAGTTAAATGGCAGTGGGCGGCGGGCAGTGAGATTGAATTAGGAGACGTACCCCCCCCCCCCCCCTCCGACAACAACCACAACATTCAATGTAACAATGTTTTACCGTTTGTCTGAGACAGGTTCGTTTAAGAAAGTGGGAAATCATGAAGGACGTACCAGAAATATTCGAACAACAGACTTGGAGGAAAATGTGATTAACACTGTGGAAGGCGACTGCCGTGTCAGTACCAGGCAGATGACCCGCCAGTACTTGAATGTGATTTGCAGAGTATAAATGCAGATGTAGATGAAGATTCTGGGAATTTGGAGATGTGGGTTGCGTAGGGGAAGGATTGGTGTATCACACGCCAAAAGGATAGATCCCTACCGTCAATGCCTGTCGAAGTACGTCAGCTGAAAGGCGACCTTCGTCGAGAGCTCACGTGTAGCTGTGACAACTAGGAAAATTTACGCTCTGTTAGTGAGTGATATTTACGCAGTGAAGCGAACAAATTGAATTATAAAAGATGGAAATGATTGCTGCAGTTATGTAGAACATAATCATACGCTACTGCAGTCTAAATCTCATCGTTAGCCTATTTATATTATGTCTTTTTCGATGCTTGTACAAAACGATCATGATCTGCCGAACTTGCATTTTCAACGGGAGCAAAAGTAGCATATACCGCGGAACAACTAGTTTCAGACTACAGATTGATCAATTATCTGATGGAATTGCCGAGAATCAGCTGCCTAAATCCGCCTATTCTCTTGTATTATCAATGTTTCCTCGGGCCCGTGCGTCCCACATACCATATCACAGCATGGCACCACGCCGCAGTCGATGTAGCACGCGGCGCGCCAGGCTTCACAAATACGTTTCCCGTGCAACACACTGACTGTATTTGACTATTTGGTTGTATTTAATTTGCTGCTAATGCTAATGTAATATTTTTCGCGCAGGTTCGGATAAAGAATACGTGAAATTCACTCAGCAAGAAATAAACAGGAACAACTTTTCAAGAAAACTGGTAGACCGTTGCAGGTGCCGGAGGCCTCTCTCCTCTTTGCTTGGTAAATTTAGAACAAAGTGGCAGAAGTCTAACAGGCCACAGCCCCTTTCTGAAACAAAACAATGAATGAGTTACTGCACCCGTTTCATTTCCGGCACCTACTGTTGGTGGCACGTATAAGGCTGACTGTGATCTGCCATCGTAAATGCAATGGCCGTCATTCTGGGGAGTTTGCGTCATAAAGCAAGAGGCCGAAACGCAGAAGAACCCAGTCAGTTCGTGCTATTTATATGAAAGTACCAGTAAAGATTTCAGCTACGTGGATGATGTTTTACAAAAAGAAGTTAACGAACAGAATCTAAGGTTTGGACTATCACCACTGTATTGCTCGGCCGGCGGTTCTAGGCGCTTCAGTCTAGAACCGCGTGACCGCTACGGTCGCAGGTTCGAATCCTGCCTCGGGCATGGATGTGTGTGATGTCCTTAGGTTAGTTAGGTTTAAGTAGTTCTAAGTTCTAGGGGACTGATGATCACAGATGTTAAGTCCCATAGTGCTCAGAGCCATTTATATTGCTCGGATAAGATTTATCGAATGTTACTTGCACTTCTCATACAAATGTGGGATTAAAAAATAGCGAGCACGCTGTGCGGAAGAAAAAGAAATAATAGAAACGCACCCGAAGGTCATGCAAAAGGGATTCAGCTCGAAATTGGGACTTACTGTCGATCGTTCGAAAGCTGGCTACGGAAGTACCAACGACGGAAACACACCTCGATGCTTTTTTGAAAATTCGAAAACATCTGCTCTCATAACATAATTGGGCATAGATTTGATAGAACGGTTTCACGCCATCTTACAAGCCATTTTGAGTAGACATGAAATCAGTGCTGATAAATTCCACTATCATAAGTGGCAACTGCGAGAACATTCGTTGAGCTGTATTCATGGTATTACATGCCCACTACAGTGCATCAGCTATTAATTCACAGTCCACAAATAATAGACCACGCATTGCTACGAGTCAATCTATTATCTCAAGAAGCACATGAAGCCAGGAACAAACATATTAAAATATATCGCAAAGACTTCTGTGCAACGTGTTCGTATGAAACGAGACAATAGAGCTATTACTGTCCCCTGCAGTTCCAGTCACACGACGACCGACCATAGCAGATTCCGAGGTGGATTCTGACTTTGAGGACTTCGAGAGCAATACTGATTCCTATTAATAGGTATGAAACCAATCACATCATTTTGTATGCAGTAAAACAACATCAACATCAATCACATTATATTTTGAATGCTAAGAACCTTTTCAGTCTATCCTAAGCATGTTCCATAGGGTTGCTGTCTGGAGAACAAGCCGGCCACTCTAGTCGAGCGATGTCATTATCCTGGAGGAAGCCATTCACAAGATGTGCACGATGGGGGCGCGAACTGTCGTCCATGAAGACGAATGCCTCGCCAATATGCTGTCGATACGGTTGCACTATCGGTCGGAGGATGGCATTCACGTATCGTACAGCCATTACGGAGCCTTCCTTGACCACCAGCGACGTGCGTTGGCCCCACATAATGCCACCCCCAAAACCGCAGGGAACCTACACCTTGTTGCACTCGCTGGACAGTGTGTCTAAGACGTTCAGCCTGACCGGTTCAAAATGGTCCAATTGGCTCTGACCACTATGGGACTTAACATCTGACGTCATCAGTCCCCTAGAACTTAGAACTACTTAAACCTAACTAATCTAAGGACATCACACACATCCATGCCCGAGGCAGGATTCGAACCTGCGACCGTAGCAGTTGCGCGGTTCAGGACTGAAGCGCCTAGAAGCCCTTGGCCATCGCGGCCAGCAGCCTGACCGGTTTCGACGATTGTCTGGTTGAAGGCATATGCGACACTAATCGCTGAAGACAACGCGATGCCAATCCTGAGCGGCCCATTCGCCATGTTGTTAGACCCATTTGTACCGCGCTGCATGTTATCGTAGTTGCAAAGACGGACCTCGCCGTGGACGTCGGGAGTGAAGTTACGCATCATACAGCCTATTGCACACAGTTTGAGTGGTAACACGACGTCCTGTGGTTGCACGAAAAGCCTTATTCAATATGGTGACGTTGCTGTCATGGTTCCTCCTCCGAGCAATAATCCGTAGGTAGCGGTCATCCACTGCAGTAGTAGCCCTTGGGCGGCCTCAGCGAAGCTTGTCATCGACAGCTGCTGTCTCTCTGTATCTCCCCCATGTCCGAACAACATCGTTTTGGTTCATTCCGAGACGCCTGGACACTTCCCTTGTTGAGAGCCCTTCCAGGCACAAAGTAACAATACGGACGCGATCGAACCGCGGTATTGATCGTCTAGGCACGGTTGAAGTTCAGACATCACAAGACGTGTACCTCCTTCCTGGTGGAATGACTGAAACCGATTTGCTGGTGGACACCGTCCGAGTCAAAGGGACTGTGATACAATATCCCAGCCAACGTCAGCCTTCAGGAGTTCTGGCAACTGGGATTGTGCAAAACTTTTTTTGATGTGTTAATTATTGTACGGCAAGTAATGTAGTATTAAAGAAATGTTATTCTCCAATCCTTTTCGACGAATATTCTTTTATTTTGTCTCAGTAACAAATCACCCTGTTACTGTGTTAATTGTCGTAATTATTGATCTCCAAATCCTCTATATATGCTTTAATTAATAAATAATGACGGGTTTTCGTGCGTGTCGTTTGCTATATTGGAGCCACCATTTTGTTTACACAATTTTTAACATCAAATTGGTAGTCAGCGACCACAAAAATCCCAGAGTGGTGCTTTTTGACTGAATTAAACGTCTTCTTGGGGTTTCGGCCTCGTTTTGGGGATTCGGCTCCACTGTGCAACAGTGCGGAACATTCTCCATGACAATTGTTACTATCCTCATCATTTACAGCGTGTCCAGGGCTTACTAGCGATAGACTTTTCACATTGGGAGCAGTTGTGTTACTGCTTTCTTTACCAGGCAACCACGGTTCCGGTATTTGTGTAATCCATCTTATTCACAGATGGGACTAGATTTAAGCGAAGTGGTATCTTCAGCTTTCAGTCATCTGTGGGATAACATGCAGGCCTCCCATGGTATGGAGACAGCGAATCATTAGTACCTGTGCAGCCGGAATGTGGGAGCCAGGATAATTGGCGACCGGATTTCGGGACCAGTCTTCCTTGCACGTCGCTAACAGGCCGGAACTATCGGCGTTTCTCGCGGTTGACCTTGCCTCTCCTGCTGGAATAAGTAGAATCGAAGGATTATGTGGCTGATACACGAAGCCCACGCCTACTACAGTAGAACAAATTTATATGCCAACTAGCTCTGCAGATGATGAAGAAATTGATGGAATGTATGATGAGATAAAGGAAATTATTCAGATAGTGAAGGGAGATGAAACTTTAATACTCATGGGTGACTGGAATTCGAGTGTAAAAGGAAGAGAAGGAAACATAGTAGGTGAATATGGATTGGGGCTAAGAAATGAAAGAGGAAGCCGTCTGGTAGAATTCTGCACAGAGCATAACTTAATCATAGCTAACACTTGGTTCAAGAATCATAAAAGAAGGTTGTATACATGGAAGAATCCCAGAGATACTAAAAGGTATCAGATAGACTGTGTAATGGTAAAACAGAGATTTAGGAACGAGATTTTAAATTGTAAGACATTTCCAGGGGCGGATGTGGACTCTGACCACAATCTATTGGTTATGAAATGTAGATTAAAACTGAAGAAACTGCAAAAAGGTGGGAATTTAAGGAGATGGGACCTGGATAAACTGAAAGAACCAGAGGTTGTACACAGTTTCAGGGAGAGCATAAGGGAACAATTGACAGGAATGGTGGAAAGAAGTACAGTACAAGAAGAAAGGGTAGCTCTGAGGGATGAAGTAGTGAAGGCAGCAGAGGTTCAATTAGGTAATAAGACGAGGGCTAGTAGAAATCCTTGGGTAACAGAAGAAATATTGAATTTAATTGATAAAAGGAGAAATTATAAAAATGCAGTAAATGAAGCAGGCAAAAGGGAATGCAAACGTCTCAAAAATGAGATCGACAGGAAGTGCAAAATGGCTAAGCAGGGATGGCTAGAGGACAAATGTAAGGATGTAGAGGCTTATCTCACTAGGGGTAAGATAGATATTGCCTACAGGAAAATTAAAGAGAACTTTGGAGAAAAGAGAAACACTTGTTTGAATATCAAGAGCTCAGATGGAAACCCAGCTCTAAGCAAAGAAGGAAAAGCAGAAAGGTGGATGGACTATATAGAGGGTCTATACAAGGGCTATGTACTTGAGGACAATATTATAGAAATGGAAGAGAATGTAGATGAAGATGAAATGGGAGATACAATACTGCGTGAAGAGTTTGACAGAGCACTGAAAGACCTGAGCCGAAACAAGGCTCCGGGAGTAGACAATATTCCATTAGAACTACTGACAACCTTGGGAGAAGCAGTCCTGACAAAACACTACCATCTGGTGAGGAAGATGTATGAGACAGGTGAAGTACTCTCAGACTTCAAGAAGAATATAATAATTCAAATCCCTAAGAAAGCAGGTGTTCATAGATGTGAAAATTACCGAACTATCAGTTTAATAAGTCACAGCTGCAAAATACTAACGCGAATTCTTTACAGACGAATGGAAAAACTGGTAGAAGCCGACATCGGGGAAGATCAGTTTGGATTCCGTAGAAATATTGGAACGCGTGAGGCAATACTGACCTTACGACTTATCTTAGAAGAAAGATTAAGGAAAGGCAAACCTACGTTTCTAGCATTTGTAGACTTAGAGAAAGCTTTTGACAATGCTGACTGGAATACTCTCTTCCCAATTCTAAAGGTGGCAGCGGTAAAACACAGGGAGCGAAAGGCTATTTACAATTTGTACAGAAACCAGATGGCAGTTATAAGCGTCGAGGGGCATGAAAGGGAAGCAGTGGTTGGGAAGGGAGTGAGACAGGGTTGTAACCGCTCCCCAATGTTATTCAATCTGTATATTGAGCAAGCAGTAAAGGAAACAAAAGAAAAATTCGGAGTAGGTATTAAAATCCATGGAAAAGAAATAAAAACCTTGGGGCTCGCCGATGACATTGTAATTCTTTCAGAGACAGCAAAGGACTTGGAAGAGCAGTTGAACTGAATGGACAGTGTCTTGAAAGGAGGATATATGATGAACATCAACAAAAGCAAAACGAGGATAATGGAATGTAGTCGAATTAAGTCGGGTGATTCTGACGGAATTAGATTGGGAAATGAGACACTTAAAGTAGTAAAGGAGTTTTGCTATTTGGGGAGCAAAATAACTGATGCTGGTCGAAGTAGAGAAGATATAAAACGTAGACAGGCAATGGCAAGGAAAGCGTTTCTGAAGAAGAGAAATTTGTTAACATCGAGTATAGATTTAAGTGGCAGGAAGTGGTTTCTGATAGTATTTGTATGGAGTGTAGCCATGTATGGAAGTGAAACATGGACGATAAATAGTTCGGACAGGAGGAGAATAGAAGCTTTCGAAATGTGGTGCTATAGAAGAAAGCTGAAGATTAGATGGGTAGATCACATAACTAATGAGGAGGTATTGAATAGAATTGGGGAGAAGAGGAGTTTGTGGCACAACTTGACGAGAAGAAAGGACCGGTTGGTAGGACATGTTCTGAGGCATCAAGGGATCACAAATTTAGCATTGGAGGGCAGCGTGGAGGGTAAAAAGCGTAGAGGGAGTCCAAGAGATGAACACACTAAGCAGATTCAGAAGGATGTAGGTTGCAGTAGGTACTGGGAGATGAAGAAAGTTGCACAGGATAGGGTAGCATGGAGAGCTGCATCAAATCAGTCTCAGGACTGAAGACCACAACAACAACAACACATAATGTGCTTCAGCCCACTTCTCCTTAACATCCGGACCGGACGCATCCTTGTCATCCCTGGTCGATGGATCGGACGAAGAGGTCCAGTTGCATGGCCTGTTCATTCACCGAATCTCAGTCCATGCCATCTCACAAGGGGCCATCTTAGAAGTACGTGTATGCAGAGCCCATCCCAGATGTGGAGACACTGAAGCAGCGCATTCATGTTGCCTTTGACACTGTTCGGATGCAGTCTGACCGATGTGAGAGTGTGAGACATAGCTTACTATGGCGCGTACACGCTCACGCATGCGCTGAGGCACATGGGTAACATTTCCAGCACATACTGTAACTGTGGCTGCATGTTACAGCGCGTATTAGATCGCAGTCCCTATCACGATGTATGATTGAATAAATGTTGTCTAGAATGTATATCACTATGTTTCATGGTTACTGCTTTTCTGTTAAAATCATTCCCATGTTTATATGTTTCGATTGATTTTCTCCGTACAGTGGATAATAGTTTGCCATTGTAGATAAAATTCTATTCTCCTAAAATTTCATGATTTCGTGACTGAAGTGAACGGTATGTTACAGCAAATTCCTAAACTTTTCATAGCCAGTCGAGAATTTTGTATTCTTTTAGTCATGTATTCACGCTTCTTTTAGAAGTTCCAACGTAGACCTTGTCGCATGTACATGGAAATTCATATATCCCGCATGCTGACGGATCTCAGGGCTTGAAACATGTTCACTGTTGGTCTGGAAACCGGTTAGATTCTACGTGTCTCAAAAATATCTTTGTCCTTTTGCCTACTCTTATTTGGTCGTAGAACTGTATTCACTACCAGAATGAGATTTTCACTCTGCAGCGGAGTGTGCGCTGATCTGAAACTTCCTGGCAGATTAAAACTGTGAGCCCGACCGAGACTCGAACTCGGGATCTTTGCCTTTCGCGGGCAAGTGCTCTACCATCTGAGCTACCGAAGCACGACTCACGCACGATACTCACAGCTTTACTTCTACCAGTATCTCGTCTCCTACCTTCCAAACTCCAGGCTATGGCTAAGCCATGTCTCCGCAGTATCCTTTCTGCAAGATTCGCAGGAGAGCTTCTGTAAAGTTTGGAAGGTAGGAGACGAGATACTGCCAGAAGTAAAGCTGTGAGTACCGTGCGTGAGTCGTGCTTCGGTAGCTCAGATGGTAGAGCACTTTCCCGCGAAAGGCAAAGGTCCCGAGTTCGAGTCTCGGTCGGGTACACAGTTTTAATCTGCCAGGAAGTTTTGTATTCATTACCTTTCCCGAATAGCCATTTTTCTCTGAAAACTGCTTCAGGTGTTTTAATTTGGCATCTAGGTGTACCGGTGCACAAATTCTGTTGGTTCTGTCAGAAATTCTAATACCATACATCTTTTGTTGGGCATGATGGTTGGAGTCAGGCACATATCTGTTCGTATGCACTACTTTTAGAAAAACCTTGTGTTCCGATATTCCAGCGGCCTGTCTCATAACTAGTTACAGTTTGACCAAACCACAAATGTGTCATTCACATCAAGCTGGTTTCTTTTTTTGATTTTGTGGATCTGATTACTCGAATTTTAGCAGTCGCACAATGCGACACCATCGTCCTACCCCTCTGAAACTGACTAGAAATAAGGCAGCCCCTAAAAGAGCAGTAAGGTCTACAGTAAAATCATCCACTATATAAATCACAGCTTCGCTTAGTGAAATCATAGTAACTAACACACTATTTGGAAAGTTACAAGAATATATTCAGCAGCTAAAGTTAGCTCTTCAGGTTTTCCTATAAAATGACGCGAGTATTTTATGCGTATGTCAACGTTTCCAGTATATGGCTGTTAACGAGTTGCCACATATTTACTGTTTGATAGGGAAGGTAATTGACGGTAACAACAATGAGTCTCAGAGGAAGGTCAGTTTTACGAATTCTGCGTAGGCCATGAATTCTGGGACATATACCTTCAGATATCAATAAAGGCTTTTATGCACTTTTTGAACTGAAGTAGACATTCTTATCGGGATACTCGTTATCTTTAAACTCAGCCATCTCGATGACATCGGTTCGTGGACGATACATTTGTGGTTTTTCCACACGGTAAAAAATTTAAAACAATTATTTTGTTATCTAAATATTGTAAATGAAAAAAAATCCAGTTTGCCATGGAAATGGGAAATAATAACAGAATGTCCTTCCTAGATTTTGTAGTTACGTGGTTGACAGATGAAAGATTGTAAAAAAAAATAGTAGCGTCAAGTATTCTGGCAGATAATTGCATAAGAACTCCGACCATCATCCACAACAGAAGAGGGGTATCATTAAAAATCTTGTTGGCGGAGCCAGTCTGGGGCAGCACGACCGCAAAGGTCGCAGGTTCGAATCCTGCCTCGGGCATGGATGCGTGTGATGTCCTTAGGTTAGTTAGGTTTAAGTAGTTCTAAGTTCTAGGCGACTGATGACCTCAGAAGTTAAGTCCCATAGCGCTCAGAGCCATTTGAACCAGTTTTTGTTGGCGGAGCCAAAAAAAATTTGCGCCCCGGGACACCTAACTGCCGAATTACAACACCTGAAGCCGGTTTTTGAGAAAAGTAAACATTCGGAAAGAGAAATAAATAGATTTCTGTTACCAAATAACGGTAGGCTGAAAGACTGAAGGGTAAAAACATAGCGACTGGACACAGTTTTTCTTTTGTGTATAAAAAGCGCTCCCCTTTAATGACAATGTCATTGATCAGATCGGGAAGCTTTTACAGAAACGTGACATCAGTCCGGTTATTAGATAAAGAAAGGAAATATATTAAGCTTTCAGTTCTTAAAAATATGGAAGTACTCCTCCGTCGCCATGCAGGGTATACAAAATTCCTCGTATACGTAGTCGTGTGGCGGGGACCTCCCGGCAGGGAGACCTGATCGCCTGGTGTAACTCTTTTGAGGTGACGCCACTTCGGCGACTCGTGCGTCGATGTATATGTAGTGAGGTCAACAATGGAACTGCCGACAGAAGCGTGAATACACGGCTGGAGGAACATAAATGGCTTTGCCGACTACGTAAAGCGGAAAAATCAACTGTAGCAGAGCACGCCTTTCAGTTAGAAAATCATGAAGTGTAGTTTCCCGAAAACAAAATTTTATCTGCTGTGACGAACTATTATCCAGAACTGTGTAGAGAACCCATCGATAAACATAAAAATGAAGATAATTTTAAGAAAAAAGACGTCATGAAAGTTAGTGATATATGGGCAGTAGAACAGGCTTTATCTTTTACAGGTGACGGGTCTATAATTAAACGTTTTCTTTACACCAACACGTACATAGATACTGCGCAAAGCATCGTACGGTGCGTGGCTGAGAGCACCCTGTGCCACTACTAGTCATTTCCTTTCCTGTTCCACTCGCAAATAGAGCGAGGGAAAAGCGACAGTATACAGGGTGCGTCAAAAAAATGTATCCACACTTTGAACTGTCATAGACAATTTGTTTCCGTTTCTACAAGGTTAAATATCTGTGAGAAAGTAATGTTATGTTTCTTCAACAGGTGGCAGCAGTGGCAAGGAAGTAACTGCAACATGGCGGACGTGCGTTTGAGTTTTGAAGCGCGGAAGCAGATAATTAAGTGGTACTGGATGTTTGAGAATGTAGCTGCGGTTCGAAGACAGTAGAGAAGTATGGTACAGAACCACCTTCAACGTTAACAATTACACGTCTACGAGACAAATTCGAAATTCATGGAACAGTGAGTGATGTGCATAAAGGTCGATCTGGGCGACCTCCTACAACTACAAGTGATGATTTCACAACTGCGGTCTTGAAACTGTTTCAGCGTTCACCTCAAAAATCTTCAACGCAAGCGGCACGTGAGAGTAATGTAAGTGCTAGTAGTGTGCTACGCATTCTGAAGAAAGGCAAGTTTCGTGTATACATTCCAAGTTTGGTGCAACAGCTAAGTGACGACAATCCAGATCGAATGTTAGAAATTTGTGAATGGGTTCAGGAGATGGTGAGACGTGAACCGGGATTTAGGGTAGCATAATTTGGTCGGATGAAGTCCAATTCAAAATCAATGGAACTGTCAATAGGCACAATTGTTTGTACTGGGCTGAAGATAATCCTCACATTACAGTTGAAAAGGCTGTGAATTTTCCTGGTGTAAATGTGTGGTGTGGTTTGTCTGCAAAGGGACTCATTGGGCCGTTCCGCTTTGAATGTACTGTTACTGGAGAAACGTACCTAACAATGCTTGCTGACTCCATATTCCCTGCCATTCGTGCTTTATACGGTAATGATGAGCTTTATTTCCAACAAGATGGCGCCCCACCGCACTATCATAGGGACGTACGAGCATACCTGGATCACAATGTGTCAGGCCAGTGGATAGGACGCAGGGGATCAATCGAGTTTCCTGCACACTCTCCAGACCTCACGCCGCTGGATTTCTTCTTATGGGGAACAGTAAAAGTTGAGGTGTACAAACGTAAACCACGTAACCTGGACACACTTTGGAATAAGATTCAGGCGGTGTGCGCAAAAATCTCATTGGACACTTTGGTACGATGTACTGAATCAGTGGTGACTCGTACTCAAAAATGTATTGATCCTGAAGGCCACCAGTTTGAACATTAACCACATTTGCAAAGTACATTTATTTTCCCAAATGGACTTTAAGCCTCGCATTTCCAGAAATTTAACATTGTAGAACGGGAAATAAATGTTCTATGACGCTTCAAAGTGTGTATAAATTGTTTTTGACGCACCCTGTATATGCCTCTTTAATAAGAGTCGTCTCTGCCGATCACGTGTAAACGGCTACCGCATCCGTTTTCCAAAGTATTTGTGTCAGCGGAACCAGTAGCATCACAGGATATCCATCGCAGCTCTGGAGGAAACTTCAGAAACGAAGTTGTTTCGCAGACAACGACAGTACTGACGAGAAGCTAAGACAACCGGTCGTGATACCTTTTGTTTCATATTGTGCAGTGTGAACGACTCTTGACTTATTGAATTCTGGTGGTACTTTATATGGACGATAGTATAAGTGGGGTTGAAGCCACGCTGAGAGGAAGATCACAGGAAGCATAGCACAAAACAGTGTTGGTTAGAAAGGAACCAGAAACTCAGCCTTGCCCTTTCGAAAAGAACAACCCGGTATTCACCTTCAGAAAATTCCATGAAACGTTGATTTGAATGGCTTACCAAACATCTGAACTGCACCCAGTCGGAATGCGAGTGCAGTACCTAGACCACAGTACCAGTTGGCAACCGAGTATTGTGTCCCCTCTTTCTGATTTCTAAACTAAAATAGACAGGTGTTAGAAACATATTTATACAACTTACATGCAGTAGAAAAACGCATCACGAAAAAAAGCTTCAGCGTTATACAGTTGAAGTTTTTAATTGTACCATGGTATTTCTCTATTGTGCACAGGATTGAGATGTTACCGCTTTCCGGAGAATTACCAGAACACTTACTGATTACTGTGTCAATAATGGAAAGCGCTTTTTGGAAAGAGGGAGGACAAGAGCGCTCTAGTTCAACCCAAACCATCCTGATTTTCAATGTATCCACATAACTTTGCGAGTGCTGAATATTGTGTAAAGGACAGAAAAAAATTTGGGTCCAAACATTCCATATACAACATCAAAGAGCATCCAAGACAAAGCAGAAAAAAACTGAAGTGATGAAGTAATGAAAATGACGTTAATGATACCTGTGAATCCTGGTTTTGGAAACATGTAGGAAGCGATAATTAAAAAACAAACAATAAAGGAATCTACTATATACACTGCAAGAGAAAAAAAAAGCCGCACCATAAAGGGATGCACGAATTTTAGAAGCTCTTTCTCTTCAATAAATCATACAATTTTTTTCTGAAATTGTGATCATTTGATTGTCTGTGCATGCACATCACATCTGTCTACTTATGTCCATTTCGGATAATTTCTTCGTGGTGCGTCATGTTTCATTTTTTGTGTTAGTGTACGAAAAAATTTGGGGTAAGTCTGATGGGACCAAACTGCTGAGGTCATCGGTCCCTAAGCTTACACACTAGTTAATCTAACTTAAATTAATCTACGCTAAAGACAACACACACACACACACACACACACACACACACCCATGCCCGAGGGAGGAGTCGAACATTCGACGAGGGAGCCGCGCGAACCGTGACAAGACGCCCCTAGTGTGTGAACATTTATGTCAAGTGCTGCTCTAGTCATGAGGTAAAGAGTTATAAAAGTAATGGATTGTTGATACCTGTGTTGAAAACTATAATAGATAAGCGGGCAGGAAAGCTATCAATAGCTACGAGGATAGCTCCATGCCAAGAACTCGTTGGTGGCAGTAGACTTCCTGGAAGACTTCTCGCCTTACTGCAACACCTACGCTACTTTACGAATCTGTTGTATCGTTGAATTGCATCAATCTGTGAAGCAGCCCTTGATTCCTAACGATAATTCTAATTTTAGTAGAAGTCCGCCGAGGCAATCACACAGTGTGCTTTGAGTCTCCTTCCTCGAGGAATGCGTTTCTCATGTAATTACACTTCCCTAGTTTCACGGAAAGTACAAAATTAAAGGTAACTTAATAAGCCTCACGTTTTAGTGACAAATTTCGAGGACAAGAGTAGTAAGAAACGCTTTCATTGACACCCTGCCGTGCTAAATAATTAAATAATTCTGTAGCCGTAGTGAGGGCTGTTCTTACTTCTGGGATACGAATGTTGTACATACTGTTGAAAGTGGACTGCAGTTTCTCGTTAAAGCCTTCTGCAGATCTGCACATGCTTGACGAAAGCAGAATTACCTCGGTGTTAGACTCACTTCCTTAGGTCGGCAAACACACACACACACACACACACACACACACACACACACACACACACACACACACACACACACACACGCACATATATATATATATATATATATATTTCACTGGCCATGACGTCTACGAAGATGACGTGCTACAGACGCGAAATTTAACCGATAGGAGGAAGATGCTGTGATATGCAAATGATTAGCTTTTCAGAGCATTCACACAAGGTTGGCGACGGTGGTGACACCTAAAACGTGCTGACATGAGGAAAGTTTCCAACCGATTTCTCATACACAAACAGCAGTTGACCGACGTTGCCTGGTGAAACGTTGTTGTGAGGCCTCGTGTAAGGAGGAGAAATGCGTACCATCACGTTTCCGACTTTGACAAACATCGGATTGTAGCCTATTGCGATTGCGGTTTATCGTTTCGCGACATTGCTGCTCGCTTTGGTCTAGACCCAATGACCGTTTGCAGAATATGGATTCGGTGGGTTCAGGAGGGTAATAAGGAACGCCGTGCTGGATCCCAACGACTTCGTATCACTAGCAGTCGAGGTGACAGGCATCTTATCCGCATGGCTGTAACGGATCGTGCTGCCACGTCTCGATCCCTGAGTTAACATATGGGGACGTTTACAAGACAACAACCATCTGCACGAGCAGTTCGACGACGCTTACAGCAGCATGGGCTATCAGCTCGGAGACCATGGCTGCGGTTACCCTTGACACCGCATCACAGACAGGAGCGCCTGCGATGGTGTACTCAACGACGAACCTGGGTGCACGAATGGCAAAACGTCATTTTTTCTGATGAATCCAGGTTCTGTTTACAGCATCATGATGGTCGCATCCGTGTTTGGCGACATCGCGGTGAACGCACTTTGGAAGCGTGTATTCGTCATCGCCATACTAGCGTATCACCCGGCGTGATGGTATGGGGTGCCATTGGTTACACGTCTCAGTCACCTCTTGTTCGCATTGACGGCACTTTGAACAGTGGACGTTACATTTCAGATGTGTTACGACCCGTGGCTCTACCCTTCATTCGATCCGTGCGAAACCGTGTATTTCAGCAGGATAATGCACGACCGCATGTTGCAGGTCCTGTACGGGCCTTTCTGGATACAGAAAATGTTCGACTGCTGCCATGGCCAGCACATTCTCCAGATCTCTCGCCTATTGAAAACGTCTTGTTGTTCTGGGTACTGATTTCTCAGGATCAAAGCACCCAAACTGCGTGAAAATGTAATCACATGTCAGTTATAGTATAATATATTTGTCGAATGAACACCCGTTTATCAACTGTATTTCTTCTTGGTGTAGCAAATATATACACCTTCATGCGCTAACGCTCAACTCATGGGTGGTTAGTTCGAATGCTGGTAGTGTCGGACGTTTCGTCGCCGTTATTTGGCCGTGGTGGCAACATTCCGTACTCATTGGATTCTGCACCAACCAGTTACTTTCAATGCCAGATATCTCCGCAGTGCGTTAAGGAATGAGGGCGTGTGACACTGTTGACTGTGATCTGTCTGTCGGGAGGGTACGTAAAGTTCAAAAGGGGGAGTCTGTCTCCTTTTTCAGTCAAAGGTTACACTAAAAGTCTGAACTTGCACTCACCAATTACCAACACTGAGCAGTAGTGCCATTGCGTGCAAAGCAAGAAAAGGTTTTTCACTCAGGTTGCCGGACAGCTACTATTGCATACGCCAGAAAAAAAATGACATGCTGCTTCACTATTCCTCTGTGATTGAATTTCTGGCTTTGGATGAAAGCATTTAACAAAACGCATCTTGGATATGGTTCTTCGCTTATCTTGAACACTCACTAAGGCTGCTGCTATGTCAGTCAGGAATCCTACGGCATACCGCTTTTCGGACTCTGGCGTAACTTCAACGTTTCGGCTTCACCGACTTCGAAAATGTAGCCATATGGCTTCGTTGGTTACCAGGATCCACCTTAAATGCAGATTTATTACCATTCAAACTCCGCAGAACAACTACTAAGCAATTTAAATTTTTGTTCGTCAGATCTCTTACTGTCTATGTCATAACCTCATTTTATGAACCTTTGTAATGCTGATCTTAGTAACAGCCAATCTGTTCTATTTATCTATTTAATATCTTACTTTCTTCCTAGCTCTGATATGTTGCGTATGATCTGTTCAATATCACTGATACCACCCTCACAAGGATCACCACTTAATAAATTTAATCTGTTTTCCACTGCCCCTGAGATTTAAGAATATGCTGCGCGTGGTAAACAATCGTCTCTTCTTCCAGGTCTTATTATGGTGTTTGTTAACTCCGGTTAGCAAAACAGATAACGGTATGGCTGTGAACACCGAGGGCGTAGAGATGTAGAATGCAACGGTTGCGGTAATATGCAAAGAATATGAATAACAGAATTATAATTTCAGTTTGGCTGTGCGCTGCAGCTGAACTGCTACATTGAATTGTAATTAATGACGGATAAAGAAAGATGACAAAGGCATGCAGCGACAATTACTGAAATTTAAAATACGGCGAACGATTATTGTGCATGATGAACAACTTTTATTTTGTACCAGCCTGCGTGAGCGGCTTTCGAACTTTTTCACAGCAGTATATAATATCGTCCCTGAAGCCGCACAATAGAAATTGAGCTACGAATTAATTGGTTGGAAATTTCAGGCGACGCCAATGGCCGCTATCAGCGAGCATGCAATTGGAAATTGCTCTGTTTCTGTCAGCTTGACAAGTCCACATGCGTTGTCAAATGTTTACTCCGAGGCTGTTAAACATCAAAGCTTACTCAACAAGCACGACGTCGTTCAACACACAGTGGTGGCTACATACGAAGAACGTGGGTTTTGCTACGGATTGTGCTCCTGAGTGACATTAGAAATGTTTTTAGTAAGCTGCCGAGTATACGGCGATTACGACTCAAGAAGAGTATGTTCCTGGCTCTCAGTCTTCCGAAATGGTTAAGTGATCCACGATGCAAGTCCTCTACGAACATGAAAACTGTCAGAAAGATGACAGCGTTTGAATATTTTATATGAATTTTGTGTTTCATCCAGGAACTAGCGATTTTCCCTTTGTCTATCATTTCACCATGAAGTAGTGATATTTGGTGACGTAACAAATCCTCCTAAAAATGCTTTTTTCTGTAATATCTCTCATTTCAGTGAAGGGCTTGAAATTCGTTTTCTGATGGTGAACACATTACATTGATTTGCACACGACGTCTTCCCTCAGTATCGTCTCAGATGATAAGAGGAATATTGTTTTACATCACTGAAAAATATAACAGAAGAACGAAAAAAATGGCTCTGAGCGCTATGGGACTGAACATCTGAGGTCATTAGTCTCCTAGAACTTAGAACTACTTAAACCTAACTAACCTAAGGATATCACACACATCCATGCCCGAGGCAGGATTCGAATCTGCGTCCGTAGCGGTCGCGCGGTTCCAGACCGAAGCGTCTAGAACCGCTGGGCCACATCGGCAGGCCAAGGAACGAAAAATCAGCAGTTCCCTCGTTCAGGAATTATTGTTTAGCTAGCTATTTCGAATATGTTTGTTCATTGTCTTTCTCACACACAAATAATAAACGATGAATATGATGCGTTAAGGGGCGTAGGTCACGATAATGAATGTAGCGCAATAATAGGAAATCAGGCGTAGGGGAAAAATCTGCTTGGTACTCTAATTACATAAACACTACTTTAAACAAGTAAACCAATATAGGTAAAGGCAATACTCATAAAACATGAACATCTACATGCTAATACTGCAATTAATTAGAGCTCAGGCGACAATCGTTGTCCGTAACTCAAACTAGAGTAATGGAAGTGTAAAGAAAAACGTTGATGATTTCAGGTCACATTTGAAAACGATACCTATATCTCTAAGTGTGAAATTTCTACTAGGCGACTTCAGTTTCTTGACAACAAATAAGAAATATAAGCTGAGTAAAGAGGATTACCGGTGCCCTAAAAGAACTGACACGAATCAGAAAATATTAATGATTTGTTTAGACATTTCATCGTAAGATTTACGTCTACTTGTATGAGACCCATCCCAAGGAATAAAGCAACAAGGAAAATTATCCTGATGGGTCATGAGTGTCAAAATCAAGGAAAACGTTATACACACAGAACATTACTTAGCAGAAATTAAAGTAAAATTTCAGCTGAATGGCCACCGATTTTAACTGGAATACTGAAGTAAAACTTCTCAAATAAAATGATAGTAGTTATCAAAAAATCTAAGATGAGGCTGAAAAAAGAACTGAAGCAGGTCAACATTAAGGCCAGCAAAAAAAAGGAAAAACAGCTGGGGGGAACAATACTTTCAGGTAAAGGTCGGTAAGGCTCCTTTGAAAGTTACAGAGCCGATTTCCATCCTAAATCGCATCTTGAGCTCCAGTTATCTCGTCACCAACTGGATGCTACAACCATGACCTCCTCTCTTGCTTCAGTATCACACAGCGTCTGGCTGCTACTCGTCTATCAAAAATATTCTTCACCGTCGAATTGATACTAAAGTCGGAAAGTGCTGGATCTCATCACGGTGCACTATAAAACACTGCAAGAACTCCTCACAGAACGAGGTCTGTGGATGTTTTGCGGAATGCAGGTGCACGTTGATGTGACTCGGAGCAACACCACCACGTTTGGGTTTACTTCGTAGTGGCTCTGCACAGTACAACGAAGGTATCGAACAACAGCAAAGGGCAAAACTACGTTTCTAGTTGTGATAGAAGGCATGACATAAAGAAGTAGGTCTTCTGAATGGCATCAGAGACGAGAGGCGATCAATTTTCTGTATAAGGCAATTCATTTAAGTTTCTGTGGTTATGTGACGATTCAGCTCGATCTTCTTCCACCGGTTGGGAGCAGTTTTCCGAGGTACCGCGGTGAATGCTTTCTCATCCCCGTGACATCTGGACAATGAATGCAGTCACACTCGCAACGAATCAAAGGTAACTGAAGACACAATTCTTTCAAACTTGCAGCCATCTGGAACCACAAATGGCAAACAAAGGATTGTAAATAATGTAAACATACAATTACAGATTTATGCACCACTGCCTGTGATGGGTCAGAATGCTGATAGTGCTCTTCCGCATTAGTAGAGCAGCTGTTAAGTGTAATAGTGAGGCCCCTCCTCGTTTGGTTTCATCTTGATGACTAAGGATTGCTCGATCGCTCAACGTATAAATATTCGTACATCCATTTCAAAACACTAGTTACAACGTGCGGATACGCTCTATTCTTGAACTCTTCACCACAACCCGAACACTGTCTTGCACTTCCCAGACGATCGCCATTATAAATACGGAATCATCGGTACATCATGTCTTAGTTGCCAAATAAAACGTCCTGTGACAACAGCTCCCATGACAATCATGTATGTGTTAATCAAAACAGCTAATGAATTCGCTACCTCGATTGGAAACTGTTTTCTTTGTTTTTTAATAATCTTCGTGGATTACCGATGCCACAAAACATTTACGCTGGTGAGGTCATATGTTCAGAGAAAACGAATGAGGACACAAACAATTTCAAAAGTGAAACTTTATTTATCAACATAGTGTCTTTCAAAGTCAACACATTTTCTCTCGCTACTTTACAGTTGGTAAAAAGTTACTTCCCATTCTGTGTACTATTATTTAAATGTGTATGTTACACTGATCTGCATGAGGTCCCACACAGTCTCACAAACTTTATAAAGAACACATTTAGTTGCTTTAGCTTGTGACTCAAGAGGGGAGCTAAATACGTGCAGGTAAGCTCTTCGTTCTACGTAATTTTACCACTCTAACATATTTTTGGGAAATGTTAGCTTACAGAAATTGTCAAGTAGCAGAAATGGGGCAGGTGGGAATTATTTCGATGCCCAACAGGTGCACATCCAGAAGGCAATATTTGATCGGAAATGTTAGCTAACAGAAATTGTCAAGTAGCAGAAATGGGGCAGGTGGGAAATTATTTCGATGCCCAACGAGTGCACATTCAGAAGGCAATATTTGATCGGACGACTGTTACGACGCGTGAAACTTATCATTTATGATAATCTTCAGTATTTTTGCTAACCTGTGATATCTCGAGGACTGTTCAACTCATCCGGACCAGCTTTTCATACGTTACTTCTCGACTCTCTTCAATTTGAAATCAAAAAGTGACACCCATTGTGCATTCATTTTGTTCCACATGTAGGGGAAGGTGGGGTACAGTGTAACACGGGGCACAGTGTAACACGTGGGGTTGTATGAAAGCTATGATGTTGGCAGCGTTTTACGTAACTCATTTACAGACCACACCACATTTGTCACCACTTCTGCCCAGTGTATTTTGGAAGCAAGCAGAATCAGATTTGGTGTTCAGTGAAGAAAACTGTTTTGAGGGACGGAAATTAAATGGAAAAAAATCGGGGTATTACAATCTTTCTATTGTTCGCGATAGCAGATAGTAGCTATAACTCTGAGTACGATTCACATAGTTGTTTACCTATGTATTATACTGCATTTCGAAAAATTTGTAATGTTTTCCTCATTTTTAAAATTTTCGGAGTTATGTGAAGTTTCCTTATGGGGCACAGTTTAAGTTTAATGTTCTGCACAGCGTAACACCGTTTCAGTGTACTCGATTACATTGTTTGCTAGTAAAAAGTTATTTTCCTCTAAAATACAATAGTACACAAGAAAACAAATGAGCACAGAATGCGTATAAACTAGCGGCCTTAAATAAGGGTATTCAGTCATGGATTGTCAACATAGTTCATAAAAGAGCATGAAAAACTGAGATCGCTCACATTGCTGAGCATGATTTGAGGGCAGCTGTGGAATTGATGCTTTCTGAAACTCGTCTTCGCAAGGCATTTTCTGTTAATAATGTCAGTTATCGAAATCTTTCCAGATGAAACATTATTTCAGCATTTGTTTTAACAAAATCAGCAAGTTGTGTAAAGTAGAACGTAATTTTAAGAAGAGTAAGGAAAGAGGGAAAACAGATATTCGCTTGATTGCCGGGAGATTTTCCTTGATGAATAGGAACATTCTTTCGTATGTAACGTGGTGAAATGTGCTCAAATGTGCAACAGCCTTATCAGTGTAGAAGTAAGGCGTTTCACATTCCAGATGCCTCAGCACAGCAAGCTAGAAGTCCCAAGAAACTGGGAAGAGAAAAATACGGCTGGCATATATTGGATCTATGATTTTAGGGAAAACAATCCAACCCTTAGCTCTTGAGGTCCAGTTTATCAAAGATCATCTCATTCAATGGAACTAATGTTGGAATATTCTTCAGTAATTCTTGAGAAAATCGTAATTCAGTATGTAAGTAGGCTGTTTAGGTTTTTATATTGGTAACGCCACGTAGCGCTCTGTATGAAAATCACTGGCTGTGCTGTGTGCAGTCTGTGGCTGGGCGGCATTGTTGTAATATTCGCTATTGTAGTGTTGGGCTGTTGGCTGTTAATAGCGCGTAGCGTTGTGCAGTTAGAGGTGAGCCGCCAGCAGTGGTGGATGTGGGGAGAGAGATGGCGGAGTTTTGAAATTTGTAAGACTGGATGTCATGAACTGCTATATACATTATGATTTTTGAGCACTATTAAGGTAAATACATTGTTTGTTCTCTATTAAAATCTTTCATTTGCTAACTGTGCCTATCAGTAGTTAGTACCCTCAGTAGTTTGAATCTTATATTTAGCTGGCAGTAGTGGCGCTCGCTGTATTGCAGTAGTTCGAGTAACGAAGATTTTTGTGAGGTAAGTGATTTGTGAAAGGTATAGGTTAATGTTACTCAGGGCCATTATTTTGTAGGGATTACTGGAAGTCAGATTGCTTTGCGCTAAAAATATTGTGTGTCAGTTTAAGCGCAGTCTTGTATAATTGTTCAAAGGGGACGTTTCATATGTCGACCCTTAGCCGAGGATACCTCACTGGAATCTTCTGATTTTTTCTTGTAGTTTGTGTAATTAGTGTAGCTTTTGTTTATTGCTAGCGCGTAATTGTAGAGAGAATCTCCTTTGTAGTTGCAGTCTTTCATTGTTGTACAGTAAAACAGTTGTGGCATGCATGTAGATTTGCACCAAGTATTTCGCAGCTGCGCTTGCAATTAAGTAGATATTATTTTCAGTGGTATGTTAATGTGTTTTCTTATTTTTGCTCTTCAAATTGTGCTTTTCTGTGTTATCGTGTGAAATATTGTGACAATTATGGCGTGTGAAAAACATAATACTATGCTCCAAAGTAAACTGAGAAATGACAGTGAAGACGAAAGCAGTGTGTTAGCGCCACCGTATAATGAATTAACTAATGTTCAACATAGTAATTTGGTAATTGCGCATAGGGAAATGGAGCGGGCTGCAAATAATGGTGTAGGCAGTGAAACAATTAGTGAACAGGGAAGCATTATCGATCGATCGGTCGGCAACAGCTCGCCTCCCCCCCAGGGGGTTCACAACTCTTTTGTGGATATGTGCGTAGCGAGCACGGGACCCCGAGCTAATGTGGCCCTCCTCCCTTTCCGGGCTGCATACCTCCCTTTTCCGCATCCTTCCCAATCTCCCATCTTTGCCCCCCCTCCTCTCACCTCTGGCTCTTTCCTTCCCTTTCTCCTCCTCTGGGAGTATGATTTGTGCCTACGTCCAGAGACGGACGCTCATAAATTTAATGCATTCTTCGCCTTCTCTGCTTGTCTGTCTTCATCCTTCCTTTCTCCTTCTCTTTTCCTTACCTCTTCTCTTAACCATCTTCTCCGCTGTGGCGATGGAGACTTCTCTTCTTTCCTTTCCCTTTCTTTGTTTTTCCCTTTCTCTTTCTTCCTCCCTGTGCGTGTCTGAAGGCCGACCCACGCATTTTCGTGCGTAACCGGTGACGGGGTAACGCGTAATTTCCCGCCCCAGGTAGACAGGTAGGACACATACGTACCCCCTGGTAATGGCCAGGCCCAGGGAGGGGTGACTACCCGAGGTGATACCTTCCGAAAGTGCTGATTGGTCCCTCTGTCCGTTTGTCGGGAGGTGTGACCTGAGGTGTGAACAATCACCTAAGGCGGGAGTGCCCTCAGAGAGGGCCCCCACAAGGGAGGAGCGCGTCATCGGAGACGCTGGTAATCATGGGGGATTCTTTCGCAATGGTTTCCTCACGTTCCACTATGTCTACTCACAAGCGTAAGTTCACGGAGTCTCAGCCACAGACAGTTCTTCCATCATTGCCACAGTTCCTTGTTGTTTCTCGGTCTGATGAAGGTCACGACTTCTCCATGGTCAACCCTTTCATTATTCAGAAAGGTGTCGACGCAATTGCAGGTGCTGAAAAGTCTTGTTCCAGATTACGGAATGGCACCTTGTTGTTAGAAACAGTCAGTGCCCTCCAGGCACAAAAATTGCTGCGTACTTCACTTCTCCACACCTTCCCTGTCCGGGTGGAACCGCACCGTACTTTAAATTCCTCACATGGAGTCGTTTATACATGCTCCCTCGATGGATTGTCTGACGACGAAATTCAGTACTACCTGTCTGACCAGGGCATAACGGCTGTTCATAGAGTTATGAAAAGGGTTGACACAAACATCATTCCAACCTGCACTGTCTTCTTGACATTTGACGAAGTTCAACTCCCATCCAAAATCAAAGCAGGCTATGGGATAATTTCCGTTCGCCCTTATGTCCCAAACCCTACGCGTTGCTATCAGTGTCAGCGGTTCAATCACACCAGCCAGTCCTGTTCCAATCCGGCCAAATGTGTTACATGTGGTAAGGATGCCCATGAGGGTGCTTGTCCACCTCCATCCCCTCGCTGCATCAACTGTATGGGTGACCATGCTGCTTCCTCTCGAGATTGCACCATTTTTAAAGACGAAAAGCTCATCCAGGAAATCAGAGTGAAGGAAAAGGTGTCGACCTTTGCTGCTCGAAAATTATTCGCCAGTCGACAGCACACCGTGCCTCAGACAGGAAAATACAGCACTGTCCTTGCTTCTCCTCGGCCAACAAAGGAGGCGGCCACGCAGACTTGCGACCTCACCTTTAGTGCCACAGTCGTCAGATCGTCCAGCGCAAAGATCGCCCGTTCAACCTCACCACTTTCGCCTGCCCACTCTACGGCTCACCCTTCATCGGGTTCTGTTAAATCTCGAGCCCAAAAGACAGACACCAAGACTTCGAAAAAAGAGCATACTCGTGAAGATTTTTTACTACCCCTACTTCACAACCATCGGTTCCTCCTTCATCCAAACATCATATTTCCGAGAAGGCTAATAAGAAACCCAGTTCATCTCCTTCTCCGCCAAGGCGTGTCTCACCTACAGCACCACCTAGCGGAAATCGCCCTCGGCCATCTTCTGTGTCACCGAGACGGACTGCTGGGGGCCGATCAACCAGCCGATCACTGGTGGCAGAAGCTGCTCCTGAACAACCTATGGATCAGGATCTTCTGCCTTCGGCTGAATGCCATTCCATGCTGTCGGTCACAAGCTCTGAGCAGTCGTTGAGTTGATGGCAACCTTGGTCACATTCCTCCATTTTCTGTTCACCCTATGTCCATTATCCACTGGAATATCCGCGGCATTCGAGCCAATCGGGATGAATTGTCGATCCTCTTACGATCCTACTCGCCGGTCATCTTCTGTCTTCAGGAAACAAAGCTGTGTCCCCATGACCGCTTTGTTCTCCCCCATTTTCAGTCCATCCGATTTGATCTCCCCTCTGTTGAATGCACTCCTGCCCATGGAGGACACATGATTCTTCTCCATGATACTCTCCATTATCACCCAATTCACTTAAACACTTCCTTCCAAGCTGTCGCTGTCCATCTTTCTCTTTCTGGATATACCTTTTCTCTTTGTACTGTATACATTCCACCGTCCACACCAATGGCACGAGCTGATCTCCTTCATCTTGTTGGTCAGCTTCCACCCCCCTATTTGCTGGTTGGGGACTTCAATGCCATCACCCACTTTGGGGATCTCCACATCCTTGTCCACGTGGTTCACTATTGCTAGACGTCTTCCACCAAGCGGATCTAGTTTGCCTCAACACTGGGTTCCCTACATTTTTGTCTGCCTCCACGACAAATTTCTCTCATTTGGACCTTTCGGTCGGTACTGTTCCGCTAGCTCGGCGCTTCGAATGGTTCGCCCTTGATGATACACACTCGAGTGATCACTTTCCATGTGTCCTTAGACTGCAGCCTCAACTGCCGTATATGCGCCCGCGACACTGGAAGTTTTCCCAAGCTGATTGGACACTTTTTTCGTCTCTAGCGACATTCGATGACCGTCACTTTCCTAGCGTCGACGATGAGGTCACACATATTACCGACGTTATTCTTACAGCTGCGGAACGTTCAATACCACGCACCTCCGAATTGCCCCGGCGCCCCCCAGTTCCTTGGTGGAACGAGGCATGCCGTGACGCAATACGTGAGCGGCGACGTGCTCTTCGCGTTTTCCGCCACCATCCTACTTTGGCAAACGGTATCCGCTATAAGCAGTTCCGTGCGCGATGCCGTCGCGTCATCCGCGATAGCAAGAAGGCAAGCTGGAAATTCTATATTAGCTCATTTAACACCCTCACTCCCTCCTCGGAAGTTTGGAGTCGGATTCGACGGTTATCAGGCGCGCCTAGTTTCTCCCCAGTCTCTGGGCTCACTGTCGCGCGTGATACGTTAGTGGACCCCGTCGCAATTTCTAACTCCTTGGGTAAACACTTTGCTGAGATTTCGAGCTCTTCAAATTACCCGCAAGCGTTTCTCCAGAAGAAACGTGCAGCGGAAGTGCAACCTCTTGCTTTCTTCTCTCAAAATCGCGAAAGCTATAATACTGTTTTCTCCATGCGGGAACTCCAACATGCACTCTATTCTTCTCGCACCTCCGCCCCAGGACCGGATGGTATCCACATCCAAATGTTGCTGCATTTATCAACCCATAGTCTGCGTTACCTCCTTCGCATTTATAATCGAATTTGGACCGACAGTACTTTTCCCAGACGATGGTGGGAAGCTATCGTCATTCCTGTTCCGAAACCTGGAAAAGACAAACATCTCCCCTCTAGCTATCGCCCCATTTCTCTCACGAGTAGTGTATGTAAGTTTTGGAGCGTATGGTGAATTGCCGTTTAGCTTGGTGGATGGAGTCCCGCAGTCTTTTAACACCTACCCAATGCGGTTTCCGAAAGCATCGTTCTGCAGTTGACCATCTTGTTTCTCTCTCCACTTATATCATGAACAATATTCTCCGGAAACGCCAAACAGTAGCAATATTTTTTGATCTGGAGAGAGCATACGATATCTGTTGGAGGACAGGCATCCTCCGCACACTGTTCTCTTGGGGCTTTCGAGGTCGGCTGTCCCTTTTTCTTCGCGAATTTATGGCAGAGCGCACATTTAGAGTGCGGGTGAACACTACTCTCTCCAGTACTTTCTCCCAAGAAAACGGGGTACCCCAGGGCTGCGTGCTAAGTGCTGTACTGTTTGCTATTGCCATAAATCCAATTATGGATTGTCTCCTTCCTGATGTCTCGGGCTCCCTCTTTGTGGACGATTTTGCGATCTACTACATTCTCAACGGACCAGCCTTCTTGAACGACGTCTTCAAGGATGTCTCGATCGCCTCTGCTCTTGGAGCACCGAAACCGGCTTCCGTTATTCTCCCAGTAAGACCGTTTGTGTTAAGGAGTTTCTTCCACCCTCCTTACATCTAGAGCCTGTCAACCTTCCGTTTTCGGACGTCGCTAAATTCTTGGGTCTTATGTTTGACAGAAAACTGTGCTGGTCCTCCCACGTTTCCTATCTTTCGGCTCGCTGTCTGCGATCGCTCAACACCTTCCGTGTCCTGAATGGTACCTCCTGGGGAGCAGACCGAGTGGTCCTTCTCCGCCTCTATCGCGCCTTAGTGCGCTCGAAATTGGATTATGGAAGCATAGTTTACTCCTCTGCTCGGCCGTCTATTCTTTGTCGTCTCGACTCTATCCACCACCATGGATTGCGTTTAGTGTCTGGAGCTTTTTACACCAGCCCTGTGGAAAGTCTTTATGCTGAGACTGCTGAACCTCCGCTGTCCAATCGGCGAGCAGTCCTTCTGAGTCGTTATGCTAGCCATCTGTCTTCCATGCCTGCTAATCCAGCCCATGACTTTTTTTCGACGCCTCCTTTGATGTAGGGTATGCAAGCCGCCCCTCCTCCCTACTACCACTGGGAGTCCGCTTCCGTCAACTGCTCCATTCTCTTTCCTTCCGCTTCCCTAAAACCTTCTTGACAACTTGGGGTACAGCTCCGCCTTGGCTCCGTCCCCGGATCTGCCTGCTCCGTGACCTTTGTCAATTTCCCAAGGATGGTACCCCTTCACTTGTTTATCGTCGGGCATTTGCTGCTCTATGTGCACAAATGAACGAAGCCGCATTTATTTACACTGATGGCTCGAAAACATCGTTAGATGTAGGGAGTGCCTATATTGTTGGCGACACCCCAAATCAATTTCGGCTTCCCGACCAGTGTTCGGTTTATACTGCGGAGCTTTACGCTGTTCTCCAGGCTGTTCACTACATCCGCCGCCATCAGCGGATACAGTATGTTATCTGCTCAGATTCTCTCAGCTCTCTCCTCAGTCTCCAAGCTCTTTACCCTGTGCACCCTCTGGTCCATCGGATTCAGGACTGTCTGCGCTTTCTCCACCTGGGGGACGTCTCGGTGGCGTTCCTCTGGCTCCCGCGACACGTTGGTATATGTGTAAATGAAGCGGCCGATATTGCGGCCAAGACTGCAGTCTCTGTTCCTCAGCCAGCTATTCAATCGATTCCCTTCGCCAATCTACGGAGCGTTTTATGTCGTCGTGTTGTTCTTTTATGGCACGCACATTGGTCGACACTCCCCGATAATAAATTGCGGGACGTGAAAGCTCTTCCTCCCGAACGCGTCGTCGGGAGGAGGTAATTTTAACTAGACTCCGGATAGGGCACTGTCTTTTTAGCCATCGACATATTTTAAGCGGCGATCCTCCCCCACTCTGTCCCCACTGCTCTCGGCTGTGGACGGTAAGACACCTTTTAATTGAGTGCCCCTATTTTACTCCGTTACGCGCCCGTCTACAGCTGTCGCCTGATATATCGTCAATTTTAGCAGATGACACACGCTCGGCCGATCGCGTTCTCAAGTTTATTAGTGCCAGTGAAATGACATCAGTCATTTGAAGTTTTTTTTGGGGGGACAACCAACCCCCTTCTGTAGTGGATTTTTAAGCCTTCCTTCTGCTTTTAGTTTCTCCAATTTTTTGAGTTTCGGTCCCATTACTGCTGGTTTCCACTTTCAGTTTTTACTGTTTCCTAAGTCACTGACCGGGCGCTAATGACCATAGCAGTTTTGCGCCCTAAAACCAAAAAAAAAAAAAAAAAAAAAACAGCTCGCCTCAGGAATCCGAAATGACAGGACACAATCTTGCAAATACTGTAGATTCAGGTTTTGGGTCCTCACCGTTTTCTCAAATAAGTCAAGACACATTTTCTGCTTGTCAAAATGTGAATGTTGCCGGTGCAACTTCACTGCCGAAAAGCACTGAGGAACATGTTTCAGACACCAGTGCATTGTTATTACAGTTAATGCAACAAATGGGACAAAGGCTACAAAAGTTAGACACAACACTTGAACAAAATCAGAAACAAATGGGACAAAATCTTCAAAAGTTAGACACAATGAAACAAATCTTCAAAAGTTAGACACAATGGAACAAAATCTTCAAAAGTTACACACAATGGAACAACACCAGAGACAAACACAGCAACAGTTAGACGCAATGGAACAAAAGCTTCAAAAGTTAGACTCAGTGGAACATACGCTTGAACAAATATGTGAAGATTTAACTACTGAGTTACATAAAATCGAATCGAAATGTCAAAAAGTCTGTAATGACTTAAAAATAGAAATTTGTGAGCATTTCCAACCTATTTTTTCGCGGCATGAAAATACATTACAGAATCACGAAGCAGCCATAAAAGAACTGCAAACCATTGTTCACGAAAATCATGAGACCTTGTGGGCTAAAATTGACTCAGTTGCATCTACCGATTCGGTTATGCAACTTGCAAACACTCAGGAGAACTTAAAGGACACAGTAGATACGATTTCAGCACAAATGGACACTCTGAAACATGGTTCAGAAAAACACACTGAGGAAATAAGTACACTGTCGGAGAAAGTAGCCGAACTTTCGGATCAGTTCACTAACTTATCTGCAAAGGTAGATGATGATCTGAATGACACAAGACCTGTAGCCATCACTGACACAGAAGAGTATGAACAAATTAAGAAATTCAAACAAAATCAGAATCAAATTAATACGCAACACAAAAGAGAAATCTGGGAAGTACAATATCAGTTGGCACAAGTAATACAAAAATTACATATTTCAGAGGACAACGGCGCTCCAACACTGGAAGGGGGACTTAGAAATACGGAAAAGCCACAAAATAATAACACAGGGCATTTCGGAAATTATGAAAGAAATTGGCAAGGTGCACCGAATTCTGAGATGGAACCGCCGACACGACGTAACAATGACCGATATGCTACTCGCCGACACAATGATTTTGACTATAAGCTGTTCATTACTACACGTAAATTCAAAACATTTAAGAATTCTGGCAATGACATTCATCCACAAGCGTGGCTTTATCAATTCTCTCATTGTTTTCCTCCCAACTGGTCATTAGAGCACAGATCAGAATTTATGTGTGGCTACTTAGAGAATGAACCAGCTGAAAGAATGCGATCAGTCATTCACGATTGTCACAGTGAAGGAGAATTTTATCATGCCTTCCTCTCAGCATATTGGTCTCAAGCGACACAAGACCGAGTAAAACATAGCATCATAATGATGAAACATTTCGAACAATCTGAATTTTCCAGTCTTGTGAAATATTTTGAAGACATGTTGCACAAGAATCAGTACCTGTCAAACCCATACAGCCCCTCAGAACTCATCCGCATTTGCTTAATCAAATTACCTGAACATTTACGACATATTATTTTGGCAGGACGTTGCAAAGACGAAATTGGAGCTTTTCAGGGACGCTTACAAGAATTAGATATTGACACTGACAACCGCAGAACGCGAAAACAGGAACACAACAATTACAGGTCACATCCGCCACAATTCCGCAATGAAAGAAATAATAACTGCACACGACAAAGCTATTCTCACAACACAAATCGTCACCAAAACAGTCACCACCCGTATGACAACCGTTGGCAGAGTAGTAATAATTACAGGGAAAGATCACTTCTCCGCGGTAGTGACTATCACAGAGACAATCAGAGAAACAGACAATATGGGAACCAAAATAATTATTATCAAGGGAGGCAGAATAACTTTAGATGCAACGGTCGAGTGCGCAGTTACCATTCAGGGAGAAATTCTCTACCACTTAACCAACAAGATAGAAACTACAGGAACTACCGACATGACGACAGACGATATAATCATAACGACAGACCTGAATTTCATCAGAACTGGCGGCATTCAAACAGGGCTAGGCCCTCTCGGCAAGGTGAATTTGTAGAATTTAGGTCTCCTAATCCCAACAACGACGCATACCAACAAAGAGATAGCAGACAATGACTCGCACCGCAGGCAGCCACGTGCGCCGGCTGGCTCAGAGAAAAATAACATAGACGCTAACCCTGAGAAAAACTCCACTATTCTTTACCAACATATACCACATGATAACTGCGTTGAAGTTGAAACACTGCTTACTAGGAAAAGTAAAGGATTGCACCACATTTCACATGTAAAACCGATTATTGAAAGATAATCTGCTTTTAAATTTAGTCTTTGCTATAAAATTTTTCACTTCACGCTACTAGTACAATTTGTCACGCTGAGAAACTGTTAACATGCAACAATGTTTTGAAGTTAACTATCCAGTCTAGAACCTAGGGAACATATTTAGACAGTATTTACGAGTGCATTGTTATAGTGAACAGACGACACAATGTTATTGTGTGTGTACATTCTTGCTTGTTAGTTGCACGATTACGTAACAACTATAAGGCTTACATACTTCGGACATATACTGGTACTGCTAATGAGATTTTAATGCAACATTTTGGTTTACTTGAAAATACATTCTGGTTTTAAAGTACTTTCTGTGAGGTACCAGATGACACAGTGGTTAGTTTATGTGACAGCTACACGATTTTATCACGACGCTACTAATGAGTGACAATTTACAATGTTGCTTTTGCAGTGTTTCTGTTTTATATCTGCACAGTTTTTCTGTATTATTCTGGAAAGTAAATCATGTTTTAGTAGTAACTTTTGCGGGACAGCTACAATGAGACAGCCTTTTCTGCAGCACAACAATATGTTACAGCACAGTGCTTTCATCATCACGGCAATAAGCGTAATAAGTAAGATATCTATATGCAAAGCATTTCACTTTTGTTTATCATGAGGTAAGTACATAGGCTTCAGCAGAAATTTGCTTACAGAGGACGATAACTACGACACTTCCACAGAATTATCTTATGGCAAGACGCACATTTAGCGCTAAAGGACACGTATTTGAGTGATTAATTTTGTACTTCAAACATTCATTTTTTTTACAGTTTTGAATTACAAAGAAAGTTTTCCATGATGCATTTCGTTCCATTTCTGTAATCTGTAACACCTGAGGGTATAATTACATTAATCCTCAGGGGGGTACACGCCTACTTTGTGTACCGTGTGTTTGGAAAGCACAAGGAGCCCAAGCTAATATGGTATTTGCTTATACAACTCCACACATCGGTACCATATTTCTCTAACACATAAATTACACAGCTATCTGGGAGAGACAAACATTTATTTTACTACAACAGTGACAGATGTTTACGTAATTACACAGTTGGATACCTTCACACTTACGAAATGGTATTTTGTCTGTACTTTGTGAACTGTTTATATTTTTTCGGAACCATTGTGATACTATGAGAGCTTTGAATGATGTATTTGGTATGGGATCATGATTTTTAAAGTACGTTTGAGGTAGATGGCTCTATTGACATGAGCAGAGAATTTTTTTTAGGTTTTGAAACTATTGGAGGAATCTACGACGATTTTGAGATTTGGCTGAGTTTTTATGATGTTATTATTACAATGACGATGTGTATTATGCTGTTGAGGTATGTTTATGATCAATAAGCTGATGCTATATGAGGAATTTATAATGATGAAATACTGAAGAATGTTGACGATTATGTATATGTGTAATAAGGTAAGGAATAATGAGTAGCGGTTATGGACTCTGGTTTGTGAAAAAGGTTGTTCAAAACCAAGAATCATACTTTAAGAGTTATGAAATGTGTGTACATGCGTGAATGTATCACAATGCCGACGAAAATTTTTTGGACACTTATATGTATAGGATTCTGTTTCTACACATTTGCAACGCAAATTCTCAACCTGTGAAATTTTTTATATGAGACTGCCACTGTAGTGGAAACTGCTGTCGTAAATATTTCGGTAAGAAAGTTAAGTGACCACCTTCACATAATGCGTCGTGGGCACCCAGCTGCATAACAGTTGCCTGGAAAAAAACCATTAGTCTGTGCCTTTCAGAGGCACAGGTGGAGAAAAAAAAGAGGCCATTATCCTCGCTATTGACATTCCTTTGTAGAAAGAATCGCAAATACAACATGCTCAAACTTGAAAACAAATGATTACACTGTGGAGCTCTTAATTTATGATATTTACTAAAATGCCTAATGAAATGATGAGAAACGTTTTACATCCATTGTCTTTCTAGTTGAGAGAATTTTTTTGCCTTTGGAGACGCCATTTGCCTAGTGAATGACGTTTCATATGTTGCTTTATATATATATATTTGCTCATTTTGTTTAATATCAATTTTCTAGCTGCAGCAGCATTGGTTAAAATAAAATGTAATACATGTAGTAATATCACTATTTTCTGTCTACATACCCAGTAAAGAATAATTTTATGATGTACTTTCGTAGAAAAGAGAGCAGAAATAGACATTTCCCTTCACAGGAAATGCAAAAATAATTTTTTAACAGTTTGGTAACTTATCTGCTAGAGTAAGTCAAGGTGATGCATCACTCTAGTGTTAAGATGTGACATAGGTATTAGACATGGCCATCTTTACTGTAATATTCTTTTTGCTTGAGCTTTGTCATATTTAGGTATAAGTTATTGCATTTGCTGCTGCTGTTTGCCAGGCATAGTGCTACTGAATTTCACTTTGTATTACTCTGTTAAGTCAGTCTTACTACTGATTTATTTTTCTTGTTTGCTGCACATTGCCTTATATTAGTTGTAATATTGCAATTGCTTTGCTAATTTATATTTTTTTGCTGCTTGCTTTGACAATTTCCATTTTTTTTCATTGTGATTGTATTAATTGTTTTGTGCTGCTGCATTGCCTCGTCCCTTAGTTTAGCATCTGAGCTCAGTAGATTTAAATTAGTTTAAGATGGGGTAGGCTATATGAGAGAACGAGTTGTGATGAATTGGAAGACATGCATTGAGAAGCTATAAGAAAATGGTTTGGCCAAAAAAGTATTTTGAAAGAGGATATGATCAAAAAAGTAGGGTTTAGAGACAACATGTTTAGGTAGGATTTTCTTGGAAATAAATGATGAGGTAAGATAATGGAAAATAAATAATGAGGTAAGAAATATGTGATCATATAAATACAGAAAGCGTGCTTTGATAGGATTTTTTGGGTGGAAACAAATGTTTAAATAATACGAAAGATCTATGGAATGAAGTTTTGGGTTGGACTGCAGTACCAAATGTTACACTGAAAACGATCCCTGTCTTTCCTTTTGTATTATTCTGCTATGTGTTTATGTACCCTTGTGTATTTGTCTTTTTCCTGTCTTTATGTGTTTAGCTAATGAGATTTATGTTGTAGAATTTTTCTAGTACTAAGCTACATTCACTATGATGAGGAATACTGTTATCCTCAAATACAATTTGCATTTATAATATGTTATTTACTTTGAAAAGATGATTAGACATTATTTATTCTGTTTTGTTTCAATGCTCATGTGTGAAGTTGATGTGTCGAAAGTTATACTGATCTTTTATGTGTATACTTATGTCATAATTCCTGTAACACTGTTGTATCTGTTTATTTCTATTCTTTTTTAAAGCTTGTACTACTACAAATGTTATCTGTATTGTTATGTTCTTTAATGATGTATTTTGTACCTTTGTAATTGTATTCTTATGTTGTAAATTTATAATTGTATAGACACCAGTTCTTCAAATTAAGTAACATTTCACTGCACACATTTCTGTTGGTCATAATATATGCACAGTATGTGAGAAGTTGGGACTGTTAGTGCTTGCACATTTTTTGATAGTTCAGCAAGGGACTGGATAACAGCATTGCTGGTTCTAAGGACAATTCCAAAAACTTTGTCAGTGCACAACTGGTGGTTATGGACTTGCTATATTATCCGCAAGATTCTTCAATGGTGATTGTGCACCCGCACAGTCACAACAGATGGCTGCTGGCCATCTCTACAAGGACTGCAGTGGGTCTGCTCTGTGATGACCTACCTACCAATATTCTTCAAAACTTCGACTGACTCTGCTGTGGGTTTGCTCTGTTGTGGCCCTTTACCTGCCTGCATGTCAAGAGTCACCACTGTCTTTCCATTAGAAGGACAACACTACTTCTTCAAGACTGCATGGAAATCCACTACTTCCATGTGCATTCTCTTTTACTGCTCAGACTTTGAGAAAAAAAAACCACTGCAATTTTACTGTGATGAATTATCAGGACTGTCTTTATGGACTGTGAGAAAATTTTAGCTTTTGACCAACATTGTATCAATAAGTGTGTGCATTTAGTATCGTTTTGTTGTAATTATGAAAAATTTCTTGAAATCATTATTGGCCACTGCCCAAAACAATTTGTAAAATTTTTTGTGGGGAGCATGGGGGCTATGTAAGTAGGCTGTTTAGGTTTTTATATTGGTAACGCCATGTAGCGCTCTGTATGAAAATCATTGGCTGTGCTGTGTGCAGTCTGTGGCTGGGCGGCATTGTTGTAATATTCGCTATTTGTAGTGTTGGGCTGTTGGCTGTTAACAGCGCGTAGCGTTGTACAGTTGGAGGTGAGCCGCCAGCAGTGGTGGATGTGGGGAGAGAGATGGCGGAGTTATGAAATTTGTAAGACTGGATGTCATGAACTGCTATATACATTATGACTTTTGAACACTATTAAGGTAAATACATTGTTTGTTCTCTATTAACATCTTTCATTTGCTAACTGTGCATATCAGTAGTTAGTGCCTTCAGTAGTTAGAATCTTTTATTTAGCTGGCAGTAGTGGCACTCGCTGTATTGCAGTAGTTCGAGTAACGAAGATTTTTGTGAGGTAAGTGATTTGTGAAAGGTATAGGTTAATGTTAGTCAGGGCCATTCTCTTGTAGGGATTAGTGAAAGTCAGATTGCGTTGCGCTAAAAATATTGTGTGTCAGTTTAAGCACAGTCGTGTATAATTTTTCTAAGGGGACGTTTCAAGTATTTAGTGGCAGAACAAGGATTTTCACTTTGTATGAGACTGGTACCTCAGCAGTACAAACTCCAAGAAAAGAATTTGCTCCTAAAGGAATTGAGAAGGCACTAAATGAAAGTATTTTTGAAATCTGTCAGTCAATGTTTAGTTGCTCTTCTGATGACAGATGGTGGTGCGATCAACGCAGACTCTCCTGTAGAAGCTACTGGGGATGAAAAATGAATCACAGGAAGACCCTTTTAATGAACCACAAGAGGCAGATCCATCATGCCAAAGTTCAAGTGGTCTTTCCTTTCAGATTTTTCGTTAAAGCTGAAGAAAGAATGAGCAAAATGAAAAATAGAAAGAAGGGAATGAATTACATAGCAACAGGTATCCCCAACTACCTCGGAACCTCTAGAGAGCTGACAGAGACGGTGTGGACAGGTAGCCTTGGTCGCAAGGTGGAATTGCAGTCAGCTGTTAGCAACATTTAACTCAGAATCGATCGCTGTCCTTTGCTTTGGGTCCGAGTGATGGGGATTGAACCAGAGGCTGCTAAGATCACGGGTGCGAAATATCCGCCAACTAGGTCAGGTGTACATCACATACAGCAAAAGGCCACTCGATCTACAGAGTACGTCTGGTGAGCACAGGAGTGTTTTTAAGGTCTGAGGAACGCCTCTGTAACTTAAATGAAAAATTAGGTTCCTTTCGTAATATGAGTGTTGTACCACCACTGAATCGGAAGGGATGAACTCTATCCGCGATGCTCAGTTAAACGACGTCATACAGAAGGAAACAAGTGTCAGCCTAAAGTCCAAATACTGAATGCAGACACTTTTTTACAAGAGTCTGACACTGTCGACTTCAGTAGAGTACTATCTCCCAGGACAGTTGTTGCTGACATCTTGACATCAACGAAAGTTCGCTTATTCAGGACGCTGATGAATAGGGAGAAGGTAGCCAGCCCCTCTGAATGATGAAACTGGGCAGTATTTCAGCTCCAGCTAGGCTCCTACAGGAGCTGACTAAACGAGAACAAATGAAGTCATCACCACCCAGTGGCGGCACCCGGCCACTACAGCCTGTTATCCCTTCCAGGATGGGGGATGCTCCTGTTGGAGAAATATTGACCAGCAGACTCTCATAATAATCCCTAAATGAGATGACGTGACGCTGAACAGAACTGTCTAAACCAGCTGTTAATTTCAGGATGAGGACTGCTGCAGTGCCTGATAACGTATTCAGTCACCTGAAAGCGTCCACATGTACTGAGGAGCTTATGTAGATAACTTGGCACACACTGCAAGATCGCCTGCTGGGTGACTATCATTTTCTGGCTCCACCTCTCTGGTGAGATGAGTATTCGTGAGTGGGCTACGGGCTGCCTGGGTTCATTGTTGCTCTTCAGCTGTTCCTGCGAGCCCCCAACGCTGCTGAAACAGTGCGAGCAAACACCATCCACTTTAGCTTTTCTGGTTACGATGGTTTAAATATCTTCCTCTGCGGTATGTTACATGCAGCCAAGAGGCAGTCAGGGCGCCTGGGGCTCTGCCTATCACACACCAAAGACGGCACTGGGCAGGATGAGCCGCAGGCGGTCACGCTGACGCTGACAATGTAATGTATTGCGAACACATAGAAAGAAGGATCCTTTATCGTATGATTATATGATAGCGGAGCAAACACTGGTTGCAGTTACTTCTGTAAAATATCTGGAAGTATGCAGGCGGAACGATTTGAAGTGGAATGATCATATAAAATTAATTGTTGGTAAGGCGGGTGCCAGGTTGAGATTCATTGGGAGAGTCCTTAGAAAATGTAGTCCATCAACAAATGAGGTGGCCTACAAAAGAATCGTTCGACCTATACTTGAGTATTGCTCATCGGTGTGGGATCCGTACCAGATCAGGTTGACGGAGGAGATCGAGAAGATCCAAAGAAGAGCGGCGCGTTTCGTCACAGGGTTATTTGGTAAGCGTGATAGCGTTACGGAGATGTTTAGCAAATTCAAGTGGCAGACTCTGCAAGAGAGGCGCTCTGCATCGCGGTGTCCCGGTTCCGAGAGGGTGCATTTCTAGATGAGGTATCGAATATATTACTTCCCCCTACTTATACCTCCCGAGGAGATCACGAATGTAAAATTAGAGAGATTCGAGCGCGCACGGAAGCTTTCCGACAGTCGGTCTTCCCGCGAACCACACGCGACTGGAACAGGAAAGGGAGGTACTGACAGTGGCACGTAAAGTGCCCTCCGCCACACACCATTGGTGGTTTGCGGAGCATAAATGTAGATGTAGATCACCCGCCGCTGCAAGCACGTGCTGTCTCCCGCTCCAGCAGTTGCTAACCTGAGTGCAGCAGTAGCCAGCTACGTCCTTCAGGGGCAATAGCCTCCCACCCGCTGCAATCCCGTCTCTGTAGCAAAATGAATCAAGGACCATTGTAATCAGTGATGATTCATTAACGGCTCTCCATGCGATTCCTGTCACCATCACCCCTAGGACTCACTTGGAGTCGAGGGAGCAGCGCTTTTTCCTGACTTACGATCAGCTGATTACTCCTCCGCCCTGTGGTCAAGACCTTGTCAGAAGTCTATCAACGTAGACTATGGCCATCCGTCGAGAGAACACTCCAACTAGGCGTCATCGCCAACTCGGGGTTACAATTTCGACAGTACAAGGGCGGTGTGTGAACGTTCTACTTCTGTGGCGTCTTCCGTTCTTGCGCACACCGATGGCAGAGAGAGCTGATGTGCTTAGGAATCTGCAGATGCGATTTATAAAATCGTAAGGACCCGCAGATTTGTCTCAGTTCAAGGGAAACTATAGGCTACACTATTTACTACCAGTGAGATGCCAACAGTGTAATTTGGCGGGCCACGACCTGCTTTGTATGCAGTCAGTGCCTGCAACATGTAGTAGTTGCCAGCGTTATGGGCATTAGACCCATCAATGTACGACATCGAGGTGGTTAGTTATTCTCAGTAAAGACTGAAAGCCTTTCTTCCCGTCATTGTGCCTCAATGCTTATAGTGGTTAACTCTGAATTTCTTTGCACTTAATGTGTATTGTATTTTTGATAGGTAGAGTTGCACAAATAGCAGGGCCACAAACACGAACAGTAACGACTCAGGAAGCGTTGAAACTTTGATGAAACAAGTAACTGAGCTGAAGGAGAGATGTGGATTTGCAAGGGCAAGCGGACACTCTGACGGTAGACAACACTGGTACACAGTTTGAAATAACTGGGATGGTACAAACGAAAGTTTCATTCAATATACGCACTTTTACATTGTATTCGGCCAGAGTTGGTCTTGCGACCTTTTTTTAGCGTTGATTGATAATTGGGAAGCTGCTCCGAGTCTCGGTGACTGGTCGGACGGACTTTGTTTGCCTATAGCCAAACTACTGTTAACGGGAGGAGCAAAAGCGTGCGTAATGTACCATGAGTGGTTGAAAAGGAACGTGCATTTGAGCAACGCAAAAAATTACTCGTTTTCTGCTACGGAAAACGGTACAGTACCCGATTCTGTAGCTAGCTGCTCAGTAGAGTATCCCAAAAGAGAAACGAATTGACGGAAACTTTTCCAGTCAGGATTAGGAAAAATAGTTGCGCAAAGTTATGAGTTCAGACAGAAGTATTATCGTTTAAGAGGTGGAAAAAGCAGCAGACGCTTCTTTGAATTGTCCTCCAGCTGATACGTCAAGGAGAGTTAGACGGAAAACCCGAATAACTAGGATGCTGCCATTCAGGTTACTACGCAGAATATGGCAAGGTGAATGCAGGGTAAGCGAAGTGTATATTCCTCAGAAATAAAATGTTATAGTTGTGAACGTGTGGGTTCAAAAATGGTGCAAATGGCTGTGAGTACTATGGGACTTAACAGCTGAGGCCATCAGTCCCCTAGAACTTAGAACTACTTAAACCTAACTAACCTAAGGACATCACACACATCCATGCCCGAAGCAGGATTCGAACCTGCGACCGTGGTGGTCGCGCAGTTCCAGACTGTAGCGCCTAGAACCTCCTGGCCACACCGGCCACATTTGGAATTTGGTATGAGTGTGAAGCGCTAGGACACTAAGCGGGATTGTAGAAATAGGAAACAGGGTGCTAGCAGCTCGTTAAACACAAACAGGAATTCTGCAACCACCGAAAGGTATTCCCCGTGAAATTCTCTGCTACAAAGACGTATGGGGAGGACCGATGCTTGGTTGGCATGGTAAACGATACAAATAATAATTTTCTAGTGAACAGAGAGGCTTATGAGTCGGTAGCGAATATGGACTCTTGGTTAGGAAGAGACTGAATTTCCCGAATTATAGATCCGTGGAGTAGGGGACAACCAAGTGGCATCATTGAGGTCAACGTTACAAAATTTTTCGATTGGGGAAAAGAATTTTCGACGGCATGTGGGAGTATTCTCGGATGTCTGTGAGTGGTACTGCGTAGTCCTGTGTTTGGATTAATTGATTGAGCATAATGCAGGAACTTGAAAAGTATCACAGAAGATTTTCCTGTTTATTTTAACTTGCCGGCTGTTGAATGAGAGAATCACGATATTAAGTAAGTGCCAGGACCATTCTGAAAATTACGTTGATCAGATACAGGACCTCTTAGTAATTAACATATGAGGAATTTTCTAGTCAGAGTTACTGAGCATAAAGCTAACAGCAATAATTACTGCGTGTTAAAAGGAATGTTAAGGAAAGGAAGGACAACAGGAAAGAGTAGACTATACTGTATTTCACGGGATGAAGTTGTGAAGTATCAGTGGTCAATATTCACAAACATTATACAATACACTTTAGACACGTATGTATCGAAGAAGATTATAAGGTATGAGAAAATCCTGATATGTTGGAAAAGTAAAGAGAACATCGTCTCAGATTTAAATCAAGTCAAAGCCATGTTGACAAACAAAGAGAAAATGAGTTTTCATATCGTTTATGCGATCTTACCTATGAGAAGTAATAAGAAGTTTTGGTGAGTAATTAGATCAATTAATCTCGCTAACTGTTTTTGTTTTATTACAATCGTTATTGGAGAAAGAATGTACAATAGGTCTACGCCTCCGCCGAGCATTAAGTCTAACAGAGATTAGCGTATGTACGGAGACAAACATTTTACCATCGTTCCATACGCAAATGGAATGCGTCATGGAGACACTGAGGATTACCTTCTGCCAAGCTATGTGCAGTGTCTTGTGGAATATATACGTATGATTACAGGAGGGTACATGGTACGTGAGGCGTATTCGCACACCTGAATAACTGAACCGTAGTGTGTGTGGGTTGAGGTTTTCGGGCTGAACCGTAGTGAATGCACACAGGACGCCGAACAAAGTAATTTCAATCTGTGCATTTTTCGTTAATGATCAACGTTGAAACTGCTGTATACTTTTACGTAGTACGTTAATTTTAGCACCTACGGCTGCGTAATTATATCTCAATTTTCAGAGCTTTACGCACAGGCTATAAACCCATTATCGAATTTTCTAATAAAAAGGGATTCATGCAACGCCTTTTCTGCCATTGTAGCGCTAATGATGTGATGCATTTGTGCATCAGAATCTGTAGAAGTAATTACCCGCAATTAGTCTCATGTGTTCACAGTAATGGTGGGAGACTCCAGCAAACGAGTGGTCTGGTCAACATTAAAGGTCCCACCTAAGTGATGCTGAAAAGGTGCTAACGCAGATATGTGTTATGTCGTACACGCTACGCAACTTATCTAAGATTAAACAGCTGAAACAATTACAAGCTACACTGCTGAAGTCTGCCGGCCGCGGTGGTCGAGCGGTTCTAGGGGCTACGGTCTGGAACCGCGCGACCGCTACGGTCGCAGGTTCGAATCCTGCCTCGGGCATGGATGTGTGTGATCTCCTTAGGTTAGTTAGGTTTAATTAGTTCTAAGTTCTAGGGGACTGATGACCTTAGAAGTTAAGTCCCATAGTACTCACAGCCATTTGCACCATTTTTGCTGAAGTCTGAGGCACTGCTCATTGTCGATTACTGCGTTATCAGAGGGTAGGCAAATACGCCCGATCACCTTATTCCCTCCCCCTTCTGCCCCGCTCATTCACCTTTTGCTCCAACACCCCACCTAGACGGTACATTTCACTGCTTCAAAGCGTGCAGTATTTGTGGCGTTTGATTGCGCTGTCAAAGCGACAAGCGTAGCGTACCTCAATTTTCAGGAAGTCTGGGATTAAGCTGTCGAATTTACTTGTCAAAAATTAACGACTCAGTTCGTTGGACCCGGTGGATGGTTCTCCAAAGCGCAGTGACAGGTGGAAAGCTTGTCACGTCATATTTCAAGTGAGCCCTATTTTCCGTACGCTTTATTTCACTTTCCCTCAGAATAAACAAACGAAATCGTTTGCGGACATATGTCGGATTGCATTACCTTTACTTACACTTTTCTGCTTTGCTGGTAAAAGACGCTAAAACCAAAACAATGATACATTCAGCACGCTTGGAAAAATAGCTGATGCCGTTTGAGGCAAATACATGAATACGAATGTCTCGAAATCTTGACACCGGTTTCCTCAAAGCAACATTCGCTCTGCCGTGTTAAGGTTAGTTTCCAAAATTGCAGTCTTGCCGAAACTCCCATTCACAAAAGTAATTGCGGTGTGGTTGAAATACTTCTAAAATACTGCGCTCTGAGACGGTTAAAATACGCCACATTTCACAAACAAGTGGTCCGTATGCCGATAGTAGTTCTGTAAGATTTTGTACAAATTGTAAATGAAGTTCAGAACTCGAAGATGAATTTCCAGAAACAATTCGGAGTCACTATCAAAAATTATCGAGAAAATCGACTTCGAAGTTCTTCGAGCGACTTTGATTCGCTAAATATAGGACAACGTGCGACGATCCGCGTGGCTCTGGCGGTAACCCTCGGAACTGACACTCGCTGTTTCGAGTTTCACTTCGTTCATTATTTTTGTTTTTCGCTGAGATCGAAAACTTACGTAATTTTAAGAAAAATTCATCAAATATGTGCTTATTAATACATACGTAATTATAATTTTTAACCAAGTATTCTCGGCTTCTTATTTATAGTTACATATCGCACGCAAAGTTCCAGGTTTGAATGCCAACATATATTCTGAATTACCGATCTTTATAAGAGACCAGCTGAGACCCCAGCGTTATCCAGGTATGTATTCCAATTTAATAGTTGTTCATCTCCTCCTACTCCTCTTCGTGCGCCTCTCCTCCTTTTCCCTTTCTCTGTTCGTTTCCTGCTCCCCCATCTTTCTGCCTATCTCTTCATCAACCTGTCTCTGTCCAGTTCCTTCTCTTTCCTTTCCCTGTCCATCTACGTTTCCATCTCTCCGACAATTTCTCCTCCTCTATATCTGTTCATCTCCTCCTCCTCCTATCTCCGTATATATCCTCCTTCCCACTCGTTGACTGTCCAGCTCCTCGTCCACCCTTCTCTCTCCACATTATTACACTCAGCCAGTGGGAAGTTGGTGGTCTTTTATGCCTGAATAATTTCTTTCCAGATTGTAAGTAATACGTGTACCATATTTGACTGAAATCGTTCCAGGGCTTTAGGATAAGATTTTTACACATGGATTTGCCTTCATACGTACATATGAAATACATTTCACGCGTATTTGACATATTTCACGTGTACTATGCACATATCTCACCCGTATCATCTAGTGAATTTCGCCCTGCAGTTTCTAAACTATGTTCTACAATGATATAAACTGCAGGTACATCCAGCGGAATAGTCCCTACTATTCCCGAAATGTATTGTGAATAAAATGGTTCAAATGGCTCTGAGCACTATAGGTCATCAGTCCCCGAGAACTTAGAACTACTTAAACCTAACTAACCTAAGGACATCACACACATACATGCCCGAGGCAGGATTCGAACCTGCGACCGTAGCGGTCGCTCGGCTCTAGATTGTAGCGCCTAGAACCGCACGGCCACTCCGGCCGGCCTGAACACAATCAGTAGTAAAGAAGTAATAAATTAAAAGGTCATGCATGATGCGGTAGTTTCTCACGTATCAGAGTGTTTATGACGTCATATCTCCTGAGCTATATGATATATTTTCTAGGTAGTCTACATTCAGTGGCATATGTATATACTGTAAGTGAAATATGTTGCGAACAAAGTTTTGTTACAATTTTTATCATTTGCTTGGGTTAATAAAGATGGTTTCATTTCAAAAAATGCAAACTAGATTTTCGCGATACAAATGAGGAACGTTGGGTTGGAATACTCTTGCTTAGGACTGTGTGCATTGTTTCAGACAACAGATGTGACCTCTCACGTGGCAGAGGAACCTTCGTAAAAACATGAGAAACGCTAATATTCACGACATCGACTACAACCCACAAATGCAGTATTTTTTCTACTACATCTGTTGGAAAACATATTTCATAGACATCAAAAGGTAGTCTAGTTTCTAAACTCTCTTATCGCAAAGCTTCGAAGCGAAACACGCGTGCATAATCATCTCACCAAAGACTGGAGAGGGAAACTGGTCGTGAACAACTGAACTAGTTATTATAGTATTTTCCCTCTATTGCTGATTTTGCGGCCATGTCACATCAGCTGGGTGCCGCTTTGCACCACACTAGATCAAGTTTTTTTGCTTGACCGTAAAACTATACGTCACAAGGCTATACTAACAGAATGCATTTTGGTGAAATTACTAGCACGGTTGAAGTAGGCAGACGCCTATCACTTCGAGAAAGTTCATTGTACAAAATAGTATCGGTGTGTCCACTCTAAGACTCAATTAGTGAGAGGGGGTCCCGTACATCAGCTGCTAAAAAGGAAGGCCTTATAGGATCACTTTGTTTTCCGTTCGTTAGATTGTTAGGAACCATTTTTCTTGGAAACGGGTAGAAGTATCAAGTAGAAATTTGTCACGTGCGAAAGCAGGGGTGGGGCCCAAAGATGTATCAATGCGGCCCAAAGGAAATGTCAACGCGGCCCAAAGCGTTTTTTCGTTTTTCCTCTCTCAGCGCTTACAGTTAATAGTGTTAAGTATACTATGTGTGGCCTAAAGGTTGGCCCCCCCCAGTACTTGGAGAAGAACGAGAAAATTCAGTAAAAAGATACGGTCTTTTATGCCACATTCGAGGGTTGGAACTTAAATAGTGGCAACTGTTCATTCACGACCGATACAAAAGAGTTACATGTTTGCACCTGTTACTGTCTTTCAAAGTAGTCACCAGCGTTGTGCAGAACCCGTTACCAGCGATGTGCAAGGCGTAGTATACCGTTAGCAGAGCCTGTTCTGTTGAGGGTACGAATGGAGCGGTCTACTGCCTGTCGAATCTCTGGAACAGTTCTGAAGCGAATACCACGAAGTGATTCCTTCATCTTCGGAATCAAATCAAAGTCACAAGGGCGTAAGTCTGGGGAGTATGATGGATGGTACAGTACTTCTTAGCCCCATCGACTGAACAGAGCAGCCACAGCTTGCGCTGTGTGCGCCCGCACATTGTCGTGAAAAATGATGGGTGGGTTGCGCAGAAACTGTCGCCGCTTCTTTCGCAAAGCTGGTCGCAGGTGATGCGCCCCGGAAGTCCTCGTGACTTTGATTTGATTCCGAATATGAAGAAACTACTTCGTGGCATGCGCTTCAGAACTTTTCCAGAGATTCGACGGGCAGTAGACCACTTCATTCGCACCATCAACAGACCAGGCTCTGCTACCGGCATACTACGCCTTCCACACAACGTTGGTGACTTCTTTGATGGTGCAAACATGTAGCTCGTTTGTATCGGTTGTGAATAAATAGTTGCCACTATGTAAGTTCCAACCCTCGTATTTTGATACTGGCAAACTCACTCTGCAAGAAGCAAGGTTTTACAGTACAAATAAAGGAAGTCCCGAAAATTGTTGATCTGTAGTATATTACAAGAAGAAATATTTTTTCTCATGTTACCCGACTGTCTGTCCGTCTGTTAAGACACATATTTCTTAGGAACGGTTGGACGTATCAAGTTTAAATTTATATCAAATACTAGAGTCTACATTAGTTTTGTGGTGTAAAAAATGTAAGCTTCTACGCCGAAGCAATCAAAAGATACGGAGATTTATGTCACTTATTTTGATATCTCGCCAGTATTGATATCGTTAACAGACAAGTATCGTTATGTTCCCTATTACCTGTAAGGATGAACTACGCACATGCATAGTTCAGTTTGCACGGAAACCTCGGTGCGAGAATCTTACCCGCACTTACCCAGATTTCTTACATACGGTTTTAAAACGTTAATTAACACATATTTATACAACTTTGTAGTAACTATCATTTATTTTTTGAGATTTTTTTGACCCTACGTTCAAAAACCTGTTGATTCTTGTAGAAATACGTTGAAAAGGGGATACAGTTATTCGTGGTACGGTGATAGAAACCTTTGGAGTATAGGATTCTGTGACTTAATCATACTATGCCTCATCAGTAGCACCCAGAACCTTCGACACTTTAGTTGTCAGAGAGCTGTCAAAAGCTCATTGGTACCCTAAAAGGAAGAGAAATTTGTTAACATCCAGTATTGATTTAAGTGTGAGGAAGTCCTTTCTGAAAGTATTTGTATGGAGTGTAGCCCCGTATGGAAGTGAAACATGGACGATAAATAGTTTAGACAAGAAGAGAACAGAAGCTTTCGAAACTTGGTGCTGCAGAAGAATGCTGAAGATTAGATGGGTAGATCACATAACTAATGAGGAGGTATTGAATAGAATTGGGGAGAAGAGGAGTTTGTGGCACAACTTGACTGGAAGAAGGGATAGGGTGGTAGGACATGTTCTGCGGCATCAAGGGATCACCAATTTAGTACTGGAGGGCAGCATGGAGGGTAAAAATCGTAGAGGGAGACCAAGAGATGAATACACTAAGCAGATTCAGAATGGTGTAGGCTGCACCAGGTACTGGGAGATGTAGAGGCTTGCACAGGATAGAGTAGCATGGAGAGCTGCATCAAACCAGTCTCAGGACTGACGACCACAACAACAACAACCCTAAAAATTAAATAAAAGGTAAATGAATAAAAAAAACAACACTTGGTGATCTATTCTGTCATTAATATGGACATTTAAAAAGTGTTAAAAAGCTTGGTCCGTATTAATGAGGAGGTCGGGATGGAAATTCGGTATGAGATCACGAGCCTAGATTATAAAATCTTCTGCAGTAGCCAGGATTTCGTTCAATGTTGCAGTTTCTCTTTCCGTTACGTACTTCCCGATTGTACTTTGGCAAATCCGATACCTTTGTTTGAATTTCCGAATTACCAAGCGAAAGCTTTGAAATCATAATTTTCATATTGGCTTGCAGCAGATACAGCCCACTGCTACAAGTTTCGGGGCGTAATTTGTTGGTTCTGATGAGAAACCTCAAAGCGGTCCTAAGTCCACGAATCGTTAATGGCGTGTTTGTGAACAGTGGTTCTACCATTCCTAATAGGGAAAAAACATTTCGCTTGCGGAGACTGTGATTGACATATTGTAAGGTACTATTTTTGACTATCCTTTTTTATGATACAATCATAACCGGCCTAAGCGTTCAAAGGCCATCTTCAGATGAAGATTGGCCTTGAAGGCTGAAAACAGTTATGATTATATCATGAAAAAGTGGTTGTGGCAAAAATAAAAGTAATACCTTACTCTCAACATGGTTTTCCCATTTTGGCAATTTCTCCATACATTACAAACGACTGCACACTTTCTGTTTGAAAGCGTTTAGACACAATTCCGGATGATTTAGAACTATATCGATAACTTTTGCCTACAGTGGAACGTTGTATGGTTTTGCGTTTCTCTCCTCTGCTACATAATCTTTCGCTGAATCTTTACGATCAGGTGCTGGTTCGTCGAAATTGTTTACTTCGTCCTGTTCATTGAACAAACTATATCAGTAACTTTCTTTGGTATAAAGTTTGTAATGTATAATGGAAGAAGTATTTTCCAGCAACACCATTTTTTCAGGAATTATCGCCGATGGTGTTGGTTCGCCGAGGCTATTTTCTATGAAGACTTGTTCTTAATACACGGTGTTTATAAATTAGTTGTACACAAGTAATCTTTATGAAAATAGTAAATAAGTTATAGAAATGTTTGATACAGCACTAAATGCAGGTTATCTTTAAAATTTGTTTGTAAATATTCAATGTGGCTACCTCTTGTAACACGACATATGTCCCATCCATAATCAATTTCCTGCTGCATCCTACGATGTTATCCATTCTCACAGCTTGTCGACGTTTTCCGGAAGACTAGGAATAAAGTCTTTGTCTTTAATATAACCACATACACGGAAGTTCATTTTGGTTGAATCAGGCGAACGTGGTGACCAGGATATTGTTCCACTGTGTCTGGTCCAGTATTCCGATGGAAATATGCGACAACTTTACGATGATACTGTGGCGAAGTGCCATCTTGCTGAAAAATAAATTCTGTGTCCACATTGTAGGTGTAGTGAGATCTTCCTGTGGCAGAAAAGTGTCAACAGTCACACGCGACGAGAGTCCAAGACGAACAGTACGGCTTGTAGCACAAGCCAAGGGAGCAATGTAGAAATTGGTGGCAGTGTGCACTTGTAAAATCCATCTGGTCACATGTGCTGAGTATAAAATCGAAGAAGGCTGCTGGTCCTGCTGCGCACCCCATGACTACATGATTGTCTGAAGTAGTCTGACAGCGTTACCTTCATGTCAGTAAATCGAAGATTATCCAAATTAAACACTATACTAAACTCTCGAGCTGATAACAGGCCTACAACAAGACATTTACTGTCACTCGCATTCAGCTTGTATGTTGCAGAGAATAACCACGTTCATTAGTGTACTGTGCAGTAGTAGAGGCTGAATGAGCAATGAAGTTATTGGAGCTAGTGGAAACTCGAACTCCGAAAACATCAACAGGCCGTCAGGAAACAGTTCATCTGGCTGCTCCAACGTATCAGGAGCTGCATCGGGAAATAGCCTGTATGCTGAGTTGATTTTTGTTTCAGTGCATCAGTTAGTCATTGTGCCCTGAGAAAAATAAATGAAAACCGCGAAAACAGACATAAATTTACCAACAGTAAATAATAATGAACACTGAGAAGGATTAATACTTACATTGGACAGTGCAAGTCTTTTTTATTCTGTCTGAGGGCAGAGGATGTCTGACAAAGCTTCATGATCAACCTTTCACTGTGGTGTACAGAGCAACTCTTTCGGGACCATGTAATGACTAGTATGCCTGGACTTAGAAAGAGTAGTGGGGGCAAGTTTTTGCAGCGCCATAGAAATTGGAACACATATTTTGGGCTGACCACGTTGCACGTGGAAAGTAGGTAATGAAAGTGCGCAGGACGAGCAACCTATGGAATATTTGTGAGCCCCACAAACGTTATGTTGCCTAAAGAAATAAATAATGAAATATACTAATTATTAATGATGCTTAGTAAGTCGGCAGTACTGTCGGTGGTCACTGCAAGACGCTACTGCACTACTATGCGAAATTACTAGTTACTTACGAAATGAAGGTATGTTCTGAAATGATGAAATAGACAATATTTCAACTTATCTAGATGGAAAATGTGGTGCTACAGAAGAATGCTGAAGATTAGATGGGCAGATCACATAACTAATGAGGAGGTATTGAATAGAATTGGGGAGAAGAGGATTTTGTGGCACAACTTGAGAAGAAGAAGGGACCGGTTGGTAGGACATGTTCTGAGGCATCAAGGGATCACAAATTTAGCATTGGAGGGCAAAGTGGAGGGTAAAAATCGTAGAGGGAGACCAAGAGATGAATACACTAAGCAGATTCAGAAGGATGCTGCATCAAACCAGTCTGAGGACTGAAGACAACAACAACAACAACATCTAGATGAAAGCATAAACTCCTTATTCAGATGATGTTAATAGTTTTTAAGTTTCCAGTAATATCAAGTACGTTTTTCGTAACGAAAATGCCTTGAACAGATGCCAGACTGAGCAAGACAAAGGTTGTGCTGCCCTATGGCGAAGTAGGTCAACGTGAAAGTTGTGTACATGACACTTTAATGCCTGGACTCTAGCGAATTAATTCTCCGTGCACAGAGTTAATTACGTGGAGGTTACAGGTCAGTCCTCGAGGATTAGAGCGGGTTATAACTACTACGTCGTAAATCTGCACATTTATCTGCGATCTCCTTACACACCCTTATGTACATCATTTCATATGTAGTTCACTGTTCTATTCACCTGACTTCAGATATCGCTTCTGTATGTTTCCTAAGGCCAACGAATAGATTCAAACACATAAAATCGAAGACAGTTTATCATAGCGTAACATATGTATGCGTTCTCGTGGGTGCGCTGTTAGAAATAAGCAATTTTCAACGATGAGAATTATGCTGATTTATTTTATTTTAGGAAAATATACAGTCCTATATAGTGTAGAACTAAGTGGACGCTACTTTATAATGTAGAATACTCAAAGGAATATCATGTTTGCCGTTATTTAGAGTTACAATGTTAACGAATCACTCACAGAACATGCTGATTTCTAAGATGGATACATAATGGATGAAATATTGCAATGTAGCTTTTCAGAGGAATTGAAGTCCACAAAAAGTAATATTCTGTCATGCTGTGCGGTAAACTATACAGAAAAATGCCTAACGTGATGCTTTGCACACACATAGGTAGTTGTTGCGTCACACCTCGTAACACACATTAACGAATTCCAGGTGAAACGGTGTAACCGCTTGAAGATTTCTTTTGACAGCTCTGTCCGCCTCTTTAGCTGAGTGGTCAGCGATTCTGACAACCAAGCAACAGGCCTTGGTTCGATTCTCGGAAGGGTCTGCGATTTTCTCCGTTTGGGGACTGGGTGTTGTGTTGTCCAGAGCTCTCCCTCCCCCCTCCCCAAAATTTGCGGGAATTAGTGACTTGTGCGTGCAGATGATGTGATGCCAACTCCATCCAGCTACCTAACAAGGCCTCACTGATTCCATGCGACGACGCGTCGCCACTGTTATCAGTGCCAAAGTTAGATGTACCGGCTATTATATAGATAGTCATAATATTCTGGAGGATCAATGGATGTCGACTGCAGAGTTAGATTTCTGAGACGCTCAAACAAGGTAGATGAATTATCTGCTGGAAGCTCGCAAACTGATACTATAGATCGTTCTGACTTGGGGTAACCTAGTAAATCTGAACAGAATGGAATATTAAGCTATTGTGGCAATAATTTGAGGGAGGGTTAAAAACATGTTCGTTCGTTAACCAACGGAATCCCTTTTGGCAGCTACATGAGACACTTCAATTAGTAGTGGGAAACGAGGTCAGTGTGCGGAGAATCACAGGCAGGAGCGCTGACACGGGAGGCATATCGTCACTGCAGGCTACTTCAGCTGCAGATCCGCCGGCGTATTTCATTATACATGATTAGCCTCCACAAAGGGTTCTGCAGTAATTATGAGTGACCCATTAATGAGGAATTAAAATGTATAAAAGCGGCAGCATCCTTTGTACGCTCCTACTGTGATACAGTTTGGGCTTTTAGTGTGGAGCCCAACGCTGCAGCCCTCTGGGCACGATCCCTTTAATCAGTCAGCTCCTCGGAAACCAGTGCCTACCTGACGCCGCGAGAGAACAGATTCCACGGGGTCCATCCTCTCACTGGTCCTATATTGTCTAAATGAAAATGTACGTTTCAGCAAGTAATCACTCCACATAAGAACTGGTACGCTGTAACGTTGTACCTATCGTATGCTTGGTGTGGATCAATCTAATCACGCATTACCAGTTAGGCAAGGAATTAAGTGGACAGTAAGATTAACAGTGTGCTTCTGGGTGTTCCGTTGTGTTTTTGTTTCCATTATATGCATAGTATTTCGACGACCGACCCAGCCGTCTTCCTCAGGTAATGGGAGATTTGCTGGTAATTGATTGAAGTCGAGGCAGCCGGCACACGTAACAAAAAAACTCGGAAGAAGCCTATTATCGTATGGTCAGTTTACAAATCATTGCGTCGTAGAATGTGCAATCATACTTTATTCTAATGTCAGACTCAAATTTGTAAGCATTTCAATAGGAAGAGGGTCTACAGTGCTGTGCATTGCTCAAATTAGCGACGAATTGAAGACTGCGACCAAAGCAAAGATTTAGTTTGATTTTCCTTGTCAATGGATGAAAGCACAAGTAACCAAGACACTGCACAATTATTCATATTTATCCATGGAATTAATGAAAATTTCGTCATCACAGAGGAATTATTTGGTCTGAAACCACTGCTCAGGACTTGTTTGAGTGTGCTGAGAATTTTATGGAGAAAAGTGGGCTTGTTCTGGAGCAGAATGGCAAGTATTACAACAGGCCATAGCTTTTAGTGAGAAAAAATATATCTAGTCTTTTCATTGCATTTTCTTTAGCAGAGCTTTATATAAAGCTGCACTGTTCTTAACGCATGTGGTAGACTCTGTTGTTAGTGTAGTGAACTGAAACAGAGCCAGGACACTCCACCACTGACAGTTCAAATGTCTATTTGAGGATGTGAAGACATAATTTATCACAACAATGTGAGGTGGGTGAGAATGGGCAAAGACTTAGGAAGAATATGGCATTGCACGAATGAATCCTCTTATTACTGGACACGAAGGAGTATCTAATGTTTTATGTTTTCAACTCATATATTTCCGAGAAACTGAATGAACTAAATGTGACATTGCAGGGAAAGTGGTTGTCCACATTTCATGTGGACACAACTAAAATCATTCAAAGGGAAAACTACATCTATTTGTAGGGCAAGCAGGTGAAGGCAGTTTTTGTCATTTCACTTTCTTTTGAAAACAGAAAGTGCCTGAAAGTGTTTGTGCTAAGATTAGGGATCATCTGCAGATTAGGAAGACAAGTCCACAACAAGATTTCAGGTCTATAAGAGAACTGAGCCTCAATTCAAATTGTTGTATGATACCATTAATGCTGACATTAAGAGAGCACGCAAGGAGCTGCAGCTTGCACTTATTGACATACAGTCAGATCATAGTGTGAAAGAAATGCCTGATGGTATGTCATTAGTTGAACTTTACAAATCTTTGTCAGCCAAAAGATTTTCTTCTATCAAAGAACAGCTGGGGAATTTTTTCCCTATTTGGGTCTGCAAACATTTTTGAGCAAAGTTTATCTTGCTTGAAGACCAACAATAGTGAATATGGATACCCTTTACAGACATTAACTTGCATATTGTGATAAGAATGTCACCAAGCGATCTTACATTTGATTTGACAAAAAATGTGCAGGATACATTTGTCTATTAAACTGGCACTAAATTTAACTTTGCATTCAGATTTAGATACTATTGAAATAGCAATACAAGTAAATTGAATAAAACTATGTTTTATTTATATTTATTGATTTCTAAGATACAATTTATACTTTTTCTGAAATGCAAAGTTAAATAATGAGTGCAATCATATTACAAGATGTGGCCCTACGCTAACATCTGCTTCTACGAAGTGGCCCCTAGGGATCTAGATCGATTAAAACGTTCCCTTATTGAAAACGATGTTTCGATTAATGTTATCATCACATCCAAACTTGAACCTAGTAATACAAACTTCAGTACCAGTCGCAGTTAAACCTACACTTAAAACAAGACTTGGGTTAACAGTTCTCATTGAATTCTGCTGTACAACGTCGATGTTTGATCTGGTGATGGCATTAAATGCAGTTATAAATAACTATAACTTATCAATATATATATATATATATATATATATATATATATATATATATATGTGTGTGTGTGTGTGTGTGTGTGTGTGTTGTAAGGTGGCGTGGTCTCCTGACCATTTCTTACATATTCCTACCTCACCATCGTATTCTGCGTATCAAGACGTTTCATTCGAATGCAAACTCGTTAGGGTAAAGTCAGTTTTGCATATTTCCATTTAATCGATATGCAAATTAATAAATAAACCGCAAGTGCACACCGAGATTAAAAAGTCGAGGCTAGCGTACACAAACATTCAAGACACGATGGCCACAGGAGTTTTCGTTCAGCGGAAGCAACCAGCCCGCTGAAAAGTCCGTAGAAGGGTGAGTTAGCATGCAGTCGCGCTGGCTGGCCGACCGCCCAGGGACCAAAACAGTTTTTGCCAGAGAAACGGGACAATGGTCTGCGTGTTCACCTTAAAAGCAATACCCGCTGTATTGTTTGGGAGAGCCCCAGCATATGCATCTTTTGACAGACCTAGTGCGCAGTTTCAGAGTTCTCACAGGTGGACAGTAAACGCCTAACGCAGATGCTATATATTTCTGGATTGATCGGCTTAAACAAAGCGCCATTTTCCCGTTTGTAACGCTAATTAGCGTACTGTTTTTGACGCAATGAGACGACGGAGGAGTGAGGGAATGACGGCAGGTGATATACCCTTTCGCTTTTTGCATGGAGAGGGGTAGTTCCGGTGATGCTCTTGAAGCTGGAACACGTAGCGGAAGTGAGTGCGTTCGTGCGTGTACTCAGCACTGCACTGAGGGAGCACCTGTGTCACTAGCGAATCGGAGTGATACTCTATATTGAGTCGCTCGCGATTAAGCGTTTGTTCACTGTGTTGGCCACGACACTTAATGTGCGGTGTGAACACAGACAGGGTATTAATTAGCGCCTGCAAGCTAACTAACATTGAGTGACATCGTGGTGGACTGGTTATCTAACCGGTGTACCACGCCAGTAGTTAGACTAGGGGCAGATAGGAGTCCTTGACTTCATCAAGGTTTAGTGAGAGTTCGATTGGTGAAGGTCAATCCAGATAGAAAGAAATAGTTTTGTTATTTTTCAGCGGCGAACGACGCAGGCAGCAGTCGTCGCAGCTCACGGTATTTTGCGCTACATTGTAGGCAAGCCAACATCTTTCCTCCATTAGAAATAACATACATCAGTCACGTCACTCCATTAAATTTCTCATGCGACAGCCTCGACCGTACTTAGAAAAATTCAATCGGATAGTTATTCAAGTTGAGTAGGCGCGGATCTCAGCATTCTGCCGAGTGAGGCAGTACTGACGTTACGGTTGATAATGGCACTAAAAGTAAAGATAAATCAAGACACTTTCATAGGTTTTGCTGATCTGGAGAAAGCGTTCAACAATATGAAATGGTACTAGATGTTCGAAATTCTGAGAAATATATGAGTAAGGTACAGGGAACGATGGGTAATATGCAATACATATAGGAAACAAGAGGCAACTAACGAAGTGTTTAATTAAAAAGTTCATAAGATAAGAATGTAATCTTTCACTCCTACTGTTCAATCTATAGGTCGGGGAAGCAATGAGGGAAATAAAAGAAAGATTCATGAGCGGGATTAAAATTCAACTTGAAACGATATCAATGATCAGATTCCCTTTAGACATTGCTGTCCTCAGTGAAAATGAAGAAGAAATACAGGACCTGTTGAATGGAAAGAACAGTCCAATGAGTACTGGATATGGATTGAGAGTAAATCGAAGGAAGACGAAAGTAATGAGAAGTATTAGAAATAACAACAGCCAGAAACTTAGCATTAGGTTTGTTGGCCACAAGGTAGATGAAGTAAAAGCATTCTGCTAAGTGGGAATCAAAGTAACCGTTGACGGAACGAGCAAGGAGGACATAAAATGCAGAGTAGCACTGGCAGAAAGGGTGAAGAGAAGTCTGTTAGTATCAAATATAGGTCTTAATTTGAGGAAGAAACTTCTGATAATGCACGTTTGGAGCACAGCATTGTATGGTAGCGGGCACAAGCTACAAACTTTAGAATGCCTTCAAATTGTTCATCAATGGGCAAAAGATTAGCCTCTTTAAGGAAACTCAAAAAGTGAAGCACTTCCTTACACATAAAGAGTTATTCCTTAACGATCAGCTGATTACCAGAAATGACGAGTGTAGGCTATCAGTTTTTGAAATGCTTTTGTGAGTGGTACCCGGTTTCAAGAACACTAAATTAAGAAACAGAGGTTTAAAATACCGCTTCAGTTATAAGGTTCTTTTTATTTAGAACATGACATGTTTCGGGCTCTTATATGTCCATCATCAGGTGTTATAACTTTGTGCTGTGACTCCGAGCGTCGCGGTGTGCGAGTACAGACGCGGTGTATCACCAGCAAGCGCAGAGCACAGAGTCTGCTGGTGGAGCGGCTGCCAAGCGTATTAATGTGGATTGAACGCTATAATACATGACAGTCTGTCCACGTTGTGAGGAACTCAAAGAACATTAAAGAAAAATACAGTAAAATAAACTAAATGCTTGCATAAATAAACTAAGAATGTGCGATCGCTGGCGATACACAGCGTCCTGTACTCGTCCTTCACGGCGCTCGGGGTTACAGCACAAGTTAGACACCTGATGATGGGCCTATAAGAGCCAGAAACCGATCGTGTTCCAAATAAAAAGAACCTTACAACTGAAGCGGTATTTTCAATCACTGCTATATTGCTCATTGCGGATGTTCCTCTGACAGGATTGTTTGAAATTGATAATCATGCATAACTAACTAATTTTGCCGGCCAGGGTGGCCGTGCGGTTCTAGGTGCTACAGTCTGGAACCGCGTGACCGCTACGGTCGCAGGTTCGAATCCTGCCTCGGGCATGGATGTGTGTGATGTTCTTAGGTTAGTTAAAGTAGTTCTAAGTTCTAGGGGACTGATGACCTTAGAAGTTCAGTCCTATAGTGCTCAGAGCCATTTGAACCATAACTAATATTACAAATGTTTAAAACAATGGATACAATGCTTCGTAAGAACATTGCTTATCTGTTGTATCTTATTACAACTGTATACAAGATAAGTTTAGTAGCTTAGGATTAAATAAGTTACTTCACTATGTTTGATATCTCCACCCCTGTAATTTTATTGTAATCGTTTTATTGATAACGCTATTGGCGGTACACATTCACAGTGTGTTTATACAAGCATGCATTTTATTTTATTTTTCTTTATTGTTATTTCAATTCGTCATAACGAGGACGGGCTGTCTTGTATTACAGCCTGCAGTTCACATTAGTACACTTGGCAGCCGCTTCTCCAGCAAAGAACGGCAGCTCTACTTACACTAAATAGCTGGTATTTACGTGAAGTGCTTCCGCTCATTAATTTTACCACTTAAATCCAGATCTTTTTAGAGTTGTCAGTCTTCTGATTGGTTTGATGCGGCTCGCCATGAATTCATCTCAGTGTAGCACTTGCAACCTATGTCGTCATTTATTTGCTGGCTGTGTTCCAAACTCTGATTCCTCTACAGTTTTTACCCTCTGCAGCTCCCTCTAGTACCTTGGAAGTGATTCCTCCACCTCTTACAGATGTACTGTCATCCTGTCCTTCTTGTCAGTGTTTTCCACATATTCCTTTCCTTTCCGATTCTGCATTGTACCTCATCATTCCATACCTTATCAGTCCACCTAATTTTCAACATTCCTCTGTAGCATCACATCTCAATTGCTTCGATTCTCTTCTTTCTCGATATTCACACAGTCCATGTTTCACTACCATGTAATTCTGTGCTCCAAACGTACATTCTCAGAAATTTCTTCCTGAAATTAAGACCTACGTTTGAAACTGGAAGGTTTCTCTTGGGCAGAAATGCCCTTTTTGACGGTGCTCTATTTTTATACCCTCTTGCTTCTTCTGTCTAGGGTTATTTTGCTTCCCAAGTGACAAAATTCCTTTACTTTACCTGCTTCATGATCAGCAAACCTGTTGTTAAGTTTCTCGCTGTTCTTATATCCACTACTTCTCTTTATTTTAGTCTTCGTTCGAGTTACTCTCCATCCATATTCCGTACTCATTAGACTGTTCTTTCCATTCAGTAGATCCTGTATATGTTCTTCATTTTCACAGAGAATTGCACTTTCACAAGCGAATCTATCACTGATATCGTTTCACTTTGAATTTTAATTCCATTTTGAACCTTTCTTTCATTTATGTAATTGCTTCTTCAGTGTATAAATTGAACAGTAGAGGTGAAAAATTTCATCCCTATCTTACTTTTTAATCCGAGCACTTCGTTCTTGGTGATTCACTCTTATTGTTGCCTTTTGGTTCTTACACTCACTGCGTATTACCCGTCTTTCCCTTACTCTTAGCGTGGAATGTGGCACAATGGTTAACGCACTGGACTCGCATTCGGGAGTAAGACAGTTCAATCCCTCGTCCGGCCATCCTGATTTAGGTTTTCTGTGGTTTCCTTAAATCGCTTCAGGGAAATGCCGGGATGTTTCCTTCGAAAGGGCACAGGCGACTTCCTTCCCCATTCTTCCATAATCCCAAGAGACCGATGACCTCGCAATTTGGACTCTTCCCTCAAAATCAACCCCAATCCTTACTCGTACATTTCTCATAATTTCGAACATCTTACACCATTTTACAGTGTCAAATTCTTTTTACAGGTCGACAAATCCTATGAACGAATCTTGGTTTTTCCTTAGTCTTCCTTCCATTATCCACCGCAGAGACAGTACTACGTCTCAGGTGCCTTTGGCTTTCGTAAAGCAAAACTGATCGTCATCTAACACATCTTTAATTTTATTTTTCATTCTTCTGTATATTTTCTTGTCAGAAATTTGGATTCATGATCTGTCAAGCTGATTGTGCGATAATTAGCGCACTTGTCGGCTCTTGCAATCTTCAGAATTGTGTGGATGATATTCTTCCGAAAGTCATATGGTACGTTGCCAGACTCATACATTCTACACATCAATGAAAACAGTCGTTTTGTTGCCACTTGCCCCCAATGATTTTAAAAATTCTGAACGAATCTTATCTGTCCCTTCCGCTTTATTTGATCTTAAGTCTCCCAAAGCTCTTTTAAATTCTGATTCTAATATTGGCCACCCTATCTCTTCTTAATCCTGTTTCGTCTTCTATCGCATGAGTCAAATCTTCCCCCTCATATAAGCCTTCAGTGTACTCTTTCCACTTGTCTGATCTCTCCTCTGTGTTTAAAAGTGGAATTCCCGTTGCACTCTTAATGTTATCACCGTCGTTTTTAATTTCACCGAAGCCTTTTTTGACTTTCCTATATGCTCAGTTCATTTTGACTTTTTTATTATGCTCAGTCCTTCAGATAATAATTTCTTTTTCTATTTCTTCACATTTTGCATGCAGCGTTTTCGTTTTAGCTTCCCTGTACTTTCTACTTATTTAATTCCCCAGTGACTTGTATTTCTATATTCCTGAATTTCCCCGAACATTTTTGTACTTGCTTCTTTTATCGATGAACTGTAGCATATCTTCTGTTACCCTTAGTTTCTTTACAGTTACCTTCTTTGTAACTATATTTTTCTTTCCAGCTTCTGTGATTGCCCTTTGTATGGATGTCCATTCCTCTTCTTCAACTTTACTGGCTACTGAGTTATTCCTTATTGCAGTATCTATAGTCTCAGAGAACTTCAAGTGTATCTCTTCATTCCTTAGTACTTCCGTACCGCATTTCCTTGCATATTGATTCTTCCTCACTAATCTCTTAAATTTCAGCCTATAGTTCATCACTACTACATTATTATCTGAATCTACGTCTGCTCCAGATTTAGGATTCCGTTTTAAAAATGAAGTTTTTAAGGAACTATAGATAATTCTGTCAATTATTCATATTATGCCTGAAGTAATGCTAAGAATGCCGGAGCGCGTGCAGTGTAGTGGAAGTTACCTAGTGAATCGACAGCGTGACCAATAAGTCCGATGGGAACCAGTTATTGCTTAGTATACAGATTGCGCTACGTGGTTTTAAAACCTGTAAGTGTGGTCCTGTGTCAACTTTGCATTTGCAACGGACCCCGGTGTGTTTAATAGGTTTATAGCGGGCGTAAAAGGTTTTTGTGGTTTTTTTCCCGCACCGTAGCTCTCAGTGGGTGAACCATACCGTTTGTTGCAAGGTAGACAGACACAACGGTCTCCACTGACATGCCGAATGCAAATTTTCCAACGTATTAAAGTAAGTTCACGAATATACATTTTTTAAAAAAAGATCTTGTTTAGCTCTGCAGGACAGGACCATGCGTTGAGGAATACTTCCGTCTTTCTTTCTAAATACTACCAACGGTTGCTGTAATGGTTACGCCACGGGGTGGGTAGAACTACACTACTGGAAATTAAAACTGCTACACCAAGAAGAAATGCAGATGATAAACGGGTATTCATTGGACAAGTATATTATACTAGAACGGACACGTGATTACATTTTCACGTCATTTAGGTGCATAGATCCTGAGAAATCAGTACCCAGAACAATCACCTCTCGCCGTAATAAAGGCCTTGATACGCCTGGGCATTGAGTCAAACAGAGCTTGGATGGCGTGTAAAGGTACAGCTGCCCATGCAGCTTCAACACGATACCACGGTATTTATTGGACAAGTATATTATACTAGAACGGACACGTGATTACATTTCCACGCCATTTAGGTGCATAGATCCTGAGAAATCAGTACCCAGAACAATCACCTCTCGCCGTAATAAAGGCCTTGATACGCCTGGGCATTGAGTCAAACAGAGCTTGGATGGCGTGTACAGGTACAGCTGCCCATGCAGCTTCAACACGATACCACAGTTCATCAAGAGTAGTGACTGGCGTATTGTGACGAGCCAGTTGGTCGGCCACGATTGACCAGACGTTTTCAGTTCGTGAGAGATCTGGAGAATGTGCTGGCCAGGGCAGCAATCTAACATCTTCTATATCCATAAAAGGCCTTTAGAGGACCTGAATCATGCGGTCGTGCATTATCCTGCTGAAATGTAGGGTTTCGCAGGGATCGAATGAAGGGTAGAGCCACGGGTCGTAACACATCTGAAATGTAACGTCCATTGTTCAAAGTGCCGTCAATGCGAACAAGAGGTGACCCAGATGTGTAACCAATGTCAGCCCATACCATCACGCTGGGTGATACGCCAGTATGGCGATGAATACACGCTTCCAATGTTCGTTCACCGCGATGTCGCCAAACACGTATGCGACCATCATGATGCTGTAAAAAGACAACCTGGATTCATCCGAAAAAATGACGTTTTGCCATTCGTGCACCCAGGTTCGTCGTTGAGTACACGATAGCAGGCGCTCCTGTCTGTGACGCTCCTGTCTGTGATGCAGCGTCAAGGGTAACCGCAGCCATGGTCTCCGAGCTGATAGTCCATGCTGCTGCAAACGTCGTCTAACTGTTCGTGCAGATGGTTGTTGTCTAGCAAACGTCCCCATCTGTTGGCTTAGGGATCGAGACGTGGCTGCACGATCCGTTACAGCCATACGGATAAGATGCCTGTCATCTCGACTGCCAGTGATACGAGGCTGTTGGGATCCAGCACGGCGTTCCGTATTACCCCCCTGAATCCACCGATTCCATATTCTGCTAACAGTCATTGGATCTCGACCAACGCGCGCAGCAATGTCGCGTTACGATAAACCGCAATCGCGTTGGGCTACAATACGAACTTAATCAAAGTCGGAAACGTGATGGTACGCATTTCTCCTCCTTACACGAGGCATCACAACAACGTTTCACCAGGCAACGCCGGTCAACTGCTGTCTGTGTATGAGAAATCGGTTGGAAACTTTCCTCATGTCAGCACGTTGTAGGTGTCGCCATCAGCGCTAACCTTGTGTGAATGCTCTGAAAAGCTAATCATTTAGATATCACAGCATCTTCTTCCTGTCGGTTAAATTTCGCGTCTGTAGCACGTCATCTTCGTGGTGTAGCAATTTTAATGGCCAGTAGTGTATATAGAGGTATATTGTGTAAATGAATTCAGTTTCCTTAGCCACGTACATTAGTTTAACTTCCAGAATATCAATAGCATAATAAAACGAGGGCAGACAATATTTCAAAGAAAACGCATGTCGTGAATTTCGGACTGATCACTTGTAAATCCAGTGGCGAAATGCTCCACAACAGTATCATACAGAAAGAATAAAAAAGACGAGTCTGGCTACGAATTATTTCTTACCTGCATCCGCTGAACAAACGAAACGCAAGCAAGAGAGAAGAGTGTTCCCTCACGCCTACTTACAAATTCACTTTACAGTTCTTGTCGCGCTGTAAGTGGTATTCAGTTCAATAAAATCCTTGCACTGGAAATAGCATCGTTGCCGGAATGCGGTAAGAAGCGATATGGAATCGCGACCGAGTTTTTGGGCACAGTGGGTGGGCGGGAGGCGTAATTGTCAAAGAGCGGCCGCCAAACATCAGGTGGGAAGGAGCCGCAGTGGCGTTTGCAATTCATGTATTCAAATAAGCCGGCGGGAGCCTGCCGAGGACGCGTGCTCCGACTGCCGACTGCGGTGCATCCACTGTGCTCGCGACGTGGAAAAAACTTGTCGCCGCCGGCACGTCTGGCTGCCTGCACAGCCTAGAAGGCGGGCAGCGGCTGGCCGGCTGGCGTGAGGCTTACACAGCGCCTTGGTCCGTGACGCTATCCCGCACTGCCTCTTGAAACTTCTACTTTGCTTCCAGAACATTGATCCAGTACTTTTCTCAGATGGAGTGTCTGAACTGCATAGAGTTCTTTCGTTTGTTCAGGTCCTACCGACTTTTATCTTTTTTGTTATTCGTTTTCTTTTTTTTAAATGTGTGGCACAAGCTACGAGTGCCGATAAGGTAAGTTCCTCATGGAATATTGTAAGAGAGGAATGTGTCCTTTGGCGTAATGGCCGCAATTCTCATCCCTGCACTCAGATAACACGGGGGCCGTACGAACTTCACTTCACCCACTGTAACACCCTAAGAAACCCGAAAACCCAAATAAGAATGTCATGATAATTTAAAGGGGTGGGACGTCAAACGGGCCGACTTGGAGCAGGAGAGGCACCACAGGACATTTTAATTTCCACTGTCTATACCTTTACAAATAAATTCATAAAACTTTAACAGCATGACCAGGAAGGATTCAGAATTCATACTCATAGCAGTAGAAGCTCAAAAACGTAACAAAACACGTTTTTTTACATGTGAAATTTCATCTTTTTTCACTTACTACTGGCTGCATTTGTTGCTATAGGTATACTTTTCTTCCTAAGTAAGAGAGATTCTTCGATGACTTTTGCACAGCATACAAACCATAGTTACAGGTGTATGAGACTCTAGAAGTTATTTAATTTATGAAAAAATGAATGAACTGTTACATTTTAAACTTCATGTTTAGAAAAAACTCAAGTTTTATAGTTAATAATTTAAATTTTTTTCCATAGTTTTTTAATGGATTTGGAAAATTCTAAAGTTTCATACACCTGTAACTACTGCTTGTATGCTATGAAAAATTCACCGAACAATCTCTCTTACTTAGGAAGAAAAGTGTACCTATAGCAACAAATGCAGCCAGTAATAAGTGAAAAAGTGATGAAATTTCACATGAAAAAAGGGTATGTTGCTACTTTTTTGAGCTTCCACTGCGATAAGTGTGAGTCCTCAATCCTTCCTGGTCATGGTGACAAAGTTTTATGAATTTATGTGTAAAAGTGTAGACAGTAGAAATTAAAATGTTCTGTGGTGACTCTCCTGCTCCTAGTCGGCCCGTTTGACGTCCTACCCTCCTTAAAGTAGGAAACAGTGTTATCCTGATAGGTACGACAACTTTGATAATAATATAACACCTTAAAGTTTTGATGAACACCACTTTCAATAATTACTGAGTATGTCATGACATAAAGGTGGGAAGAAAGAAACGTTTTTTTAATTAGCTATCAAACATCTCAGTAATAACTGCAAATTAGTGTGATGAAAGTTAGGTCCAAAGTAATATGTCGGTCAGAGATAACATTTATTGTGAAAGAGAGTTGTAAACGTAGCGAAAAGGAAATTCAATGCGTCTACAATGCTCGATCATGGAAAGGTTAGTCGCTTGCTTGCTATCAAGTCGAGAGATAACACCGTTTGTTATAGTACTACAAACGGAACGCTACGAGATTGGTGAATTCCAAAATAATAGTAATATTGTGTGATAGAGATGCGCGGACCTTGCTCTCAGTTATTCTGACTTGAGAACTTGAGCTGAAGTGATATTCTGATAGTGTACGACGAGTTAATGAACTTTAATTATTGGAGATACCAAAGTGAACAGTTACAACGAAGAATGCACAATTGTAAAAGTTGTCGCAATTGTCACGATCACCGAACTGAAAAGAATCGTAATTGATCTGATCCATCGGTGTGTTCGTGTGGTGTGATGATTATAAACTAACTGCTAAGAAGGAGCAAAAAAATTGCTTGTGAGTAATGGAAACCTCACGTGTTAGCTCCATCATTAATTGAACTGTGTAACAGTTGATGATCAAAATTAATTAACTGTGAACATTTTAATTGAAAGAGTGACTTGATGAACATTGAGCATTGAAAGGAGTGTTTTGCCGAACTAATATTACGACGCACGAAAGCGAGATAGCATTATAGATTATCTCTGGATTTGTGGCGTGCCGTAGAGAACTATTATGCCTAGCAACGTAACAACTACTACTGATACTGAACCGCAAATGAATTTTTCCTCGCTTCAGTGGTGTGAAACGACGCCAGTGACGAATGATTCATTCAATACTGCGATAACTAACTAACCGGGCATAGCATATCATCATAAAACCATAACAGACAACTACAATCAGCAGTTCGCATCGCTGAGAAGACAGTGCGGACTCGCAAACGGACTTTCATACATTGCGCTAGGAACAATTTTCTTTAGAGATTTTCAGGTGCTGTTCCACGTTATCCGACGGGTACAACCATCACTGCGCGTCGCGTCTCCATTCCACCGAACGAGATGTAGCAGTAGCGGCTCAACATCAACAGCGACAACAAAAAGGGGAGAGGGGACGTCGTACCACGGATACTAGAATACACCATAGGGGTATAGCGCAGGCAGGTCCGAGCAGTGACATCATAGTGAACACACTCTTCTCGCTGCAATGAACTGAAGCCTACAGCCAGGCGGCGCACATACAGTTAACTGATCCGCAGGTGTGAATGTAATCAAGACTTTCCAAGGTTTGTTGTATTATTATTATTATTATTATTATTAGCATTAAATTTTATATTAGTTGGGACGGTTTTTTTCTATGGTAGATAGTGTAAAGTCTTTAAAGGACATCAACACTTTTTCTATAATGGAAAGTTAATGTTACAACTTTTTTTCAGTTTTTGTCTTTCTTCACGCTCACTTCGTTTACGATCTTTGCACTTTTTTTCTTTCTTATAACTTTCATTTTGATAAAAGTGCATGTCCTTACGCAACGTGTTACAGCGAAGTCTTCGTTCCTGGACGCTTCTCATTGTCAGTGTCCTTTAACGTTACAAAAGATTTTCAGCTACAGTCAATAAAATTGAAGTGGAATTGTTGAAATTCTCTTTCCATTATCAAAGTGAATTCCTAAAACTTCCATCTGGCGTTATTAAAGATCCTCTTGCAAGTGTTTAAAGCGAGTGCTTTACGCCGAGCGTGGTCAGCACACTGGACTCGTATTCGGGAGGATGGAGGTTCAAACCAGCATCCGATCATAAATATTTAGATGTGCCTTGATTTCCCTAAGTAGCTTTAAGGCAAATGCCGGGATGTTTCCGCCGGAAGGACATGCCGCCTACCTCCTCCATCCTTCCCTAATCCGAGATTGTGTTCCATCTCTAATGACCTCGTTGTCGACGGGACTTTAAACAGTAATTTCGTCCTCCTCCTGAAACATTTACGTGATCGCTTGGTCTACCATGCAAAAGTGGTAGTGTTTATTCTGGAATAATAGTGTGGAAAGAAGAAGTTAGTTTTTGTGATGGTTTCCGCTTCTGAAGAACACTACGGTTGACGGCTGTTGGGAACTTCCGTAGGTGTTCGCAAAATATACAGTATTTGGTTTTGTGAAATATAGACATACATTACCAAGATACTAGAAGACCTGTGGACAATTTTCATTTTACTTTAGCACCGAAACGTTTTGTGAACACCTACAGTCCCATCAGGTAATAATCCTTTCATCTGCAGTTCTTTTCTCCGTAATATCGGACTTCGTCTCCAGAAATTTTTAATACGTTCATGTTGTGAAATAAGTTAAACTAAATATCCACTGATTGATGAAACCCACTATGTTTCCGTATTTTCTCCAGCTGCATTAAAAGCGTCTGAATATTGCCGATACAAAAGAAGGAAAGATACTTCAGAAAAATGAATGTCATAGCCTTCAGTTTGTTTCTCACTAAATATACGTCCTTCACATTCAGAGATGCATGCTGCATGTCATCAGCGGATCACGAGAATTTCTCTGGTGAGCAACGAGAAAAAAGAAATATTTCTTCGCAGTCAATATAAGAACAGTAAGAAATAGGCTACACTACAGTATGCTACCTCGGGTGTTCGCGTATAATACTGTAAGCAGCATACCCTGAAATCGTCTCAAACATCTGAACGTTTTCCATCAAATCTCCAACATTTTCCGCTTAGTGTTCGGTGAAATTCTCAAAAATTTGTCTAACCTCTGAAACAGTCTATTCTTCCTTCTTGCCCCATTTACTGTCGTGTAGACAATAAGTGTCTTGCTTCTCAGATGACGGTTCTACTGCCGTATCTCGAGATTCCACCACTCTATTAGCAATTTAAGTATCAAATTCTCTATGTATCTTGCATATAGCACCCGGCAGGATTTCGCTCACATTACGTCCCAAAATCAAAGACCTAATTCTTTGGGAGACGGTAGTAGGCAAAGGGTGATCACAGAATTTCCACAGTCCTCTTACTCTGGAAAAGTAGCTCTCAAGAACATCTTGATTGCATCTTGAAGTCATGGTGTACTTGTCAGCTGTGGTTACTACAACTGGCGATAGCGCATTATTTTTCCTTAAATACTTATTATAAAAATCTCTCAGTGCACTGATAGTTACGGAGTAGCTCTGTACTTAATCGCCAGTCACTAATAAGAATTCACACTGCCATAAACAAAAATGTTTTCGCTCGTAACACATTTACAGCACAATACCACTTATGGCAATTGCAGACTACTGAGCGCTGTTTGTGTGCACTCTGAAGTCATGGGCGGGGCTTGCTACTGCCCGTACACCTCGTGACCCTTACCGTGTATTGTAGTATCCGATTTGATTCATATTGACAAACCATGACTATGACGTCAGCATATGTAAATAGTAATATTCAACTCACAACCGTTCTCGAGAAAAAATAAAAATTTTACGCGTGCTTAAATATGGTACTTCGTATAGCCGCTGGTAATCAAAAGATTCCGTAGCCAAGCCAGTAAGCGCTTAGTTTCGTCAGCGCAAGGTCTCGATCTAATTTCGCTTCAGGTATTCCTTTTTTATTTCTTTACCCCGTAATTGTAATAACAGCTATGCGTGGTAAGCAGCGAAACTGTGCGATCACCGAGAACCGCTTACGAATGAAAACTAAGATGCAACACCGGACTCGTATTCTGAGAAAATGACGGATCAAATCCTCGTCCGACCATCCACATACAGCTTTTCCGTGATTTCCCTAAATCGCTCCAGGAAGATTCCGGGATTGTTTAAAAGGTGTAACTTTCCTAAAAAAAATTATTTGTGGTGAACTAAAGCTGGACTGTTATCGTATCTTTGTGTGTCTGTGCTGTCGTCCTGAACAGTGCAAGTGGCATAAATACATAAATGCTATGTGATAACAGAGTCTCCAGATGTCTGAAACTGTATAACTGCACACGGATATTGCAATGAAGTTCTATATTACGCAGGACAGTTAACAGTGCTACAGTGAGTGAAATCACACTACGTACCTTGCAATTTCAACACACAAAACTAACAGAATAAAAGTGGCACATAAAATTACAAATTGAATTTCGAAACCAAAAAGAGGAGAAATTTTTTTATAAAAGTTCCCTATTTTCTTTCCTAGGTTTCCGGCTTAGCGCGAGGAATCGCCTTGCCCACTTTACTTTTTTTTTTATACACTTTGATCTGTCTCCATTCGAGCACATATGGGCCATAAACGGACAATTCCAGTGTCATCCCAAACAGCAATAACCGTCCCTGTATTGACCGACCAAGCTGAACAGGCATGTAACTCCATCCACAAACTGACATCAGGCACTTATACAACACGCACGTTTGCACGCTTGCATTTAACTTTCCGACGGTTACACCGGTTGTTAATGTACCAACGTTTCAAATTTGCAAAGGCTTATCTCACACTTGAATTAACTTGTGATTTTGCAGTGTTAATCACTTAAATATTTTACCTCACAAATGCATTTCCGAAATTTAGTTATTCTACATCTATTACTTTTTGGTGTTTTCGTTTTCTGCCATATTTTCAAGTAACGATTAAAACAGCAGTGGGAAATGCGGCATTATGTTTGAGGCATTAAAGATGATATCGTGGCTTGGAGATAGTCATACTTCGACTAATATCCTCCAAGTAGCTCACAAGTAATCGTAACTCAGAGAACAATAATGCTATTTAAATGTTGATCCCATGAAATCATATTTTCCAGAAATATATGAAGTCGCAGCTTTAACTGTGACAACGAATATAGACCAAAGCAAAGAATGAAAATTTGTACCGGGGCCAGGATTCAAACCTGCATCTCCTACTCACTAGGCAGATGCACTAACCACTGTGCCAGCCTGGCACTCCACCTAACTCAGTTGCTCAGACTATCCTAGTTCGTCTTCCTCCGTAATAGAAAATTCAATTAATTCCTGTGGTAATCCGTGCACCTGTGTTGGCCGCAGAGCCAGGATGGCACAGTGGACAGTACACCAGCCATGTGTCATAAGACCTGGTTTCGAATCCCAGCGTTGATTTAATGTAGTCGAATTAAATCTGGTGATGCTGAGAGAGTTAGATTAGGAAGTAAGACACTTAAAGTAGTAGATGAGTTTTGCTATTAGGGCAGCAAAATAAATGATGATGGCCGCAGTAGAGAGGTTATAAAATGTAGACTGGCGATGGCAAGAAAAGCATTTCTGCAGAAGAGAAATCTGCTAACATCGAATGTAGATTTAAGTGTTAGGAAATCTTTTCTGAAGGTATTTGTCTGGATTGTAGCCATAGCTATAAGTGAAACATGGACGACGAACAGTTTACATAAAAAGAGAATAGAAGCTTCGAAATGTTCTGTTACAGAAGAACGCTGACGATTAGATGCGTCGATCACGTTACTAATTAGGAAGTGTTGAATAGAATTGGGGATACATGATATTTGTGGCACAACTTTAAAAAAGAAAGCGATCGGTTGACGGGACACATTCTGAGACCTCAAGGGATCACTAGTGATGCACGTGTCGGGGGGAGTACTGTGTTGTGAGCATGCAAGCAGCAGGTACAGAATGGGTTGGTCTGAAGAGCTCAGTGATTTCGAACATTGACTAGTCATTGTATATCATCAGAGTAATGAATCTATGAAAAACATTTCAACGTTTCTAAAGCTGCCCAGCTTAACTACTGGTGATGTCACTGTAAAATACGGGAAAGAAGAACCACACCTAAACCAAGCCCATTCAGACCTCATGTACTGACGGATAGTGCCAACGTCGAAAGATACACATATAATCAGCATAGTATCGTAGCACATATTTAAAATATGCCATATTCTAGGCCACAGTGTCGGCGAAATCATCTTGATAACAACGCTACTGTTCATGACAAAATGCGCTACAGTAGTGTCGAAGCTACGCTAACTTTGTGTGTATCTTTTGATGATGTCACTATGGCTTCATTGTATTAGGAGATGTTTTAAAACAGGCATGTCTCCTCTTATTTTAAGCGCATGATCTCCACATGTACGTCAGTAATACTTTTCATTATGGCGACTTTGTTGTTCTAAGATTCGGCCTGTATTCATTGCCACTGAAACGTTTAAATAGAAATTTTCTGAGGTTTCGATACTCACGTTAACTTCTGCCAACATGACGCTGAACTGTTGATCCCCATGCTCTGGTGACAGTTTATAAAGATTGAAAGATCAAGCGTTGTTCCTACTTGGTCAATTAAAAGGTAAGGACAGCTGCTCCTTCCGGGTCCTATTTAGACCAGAAGACGGAATAGAGTGACACTGTTTTTATGACCAACCTGCTTCTTTTGCAGTAAGTTGTGAGTGAAACGCTGAGGAATGTCAGGGTACGAGGCTATGGCGACTCCTTCATTGTGCATTTCACTTTGCAAGTGTCTATCCGCGAGAGAAACCAGCCTCTTACCTACGAAGATCTCTTTTGATGTAGCACACCATCTTTGTGATAATTAGCAAATTTCTTAATTCAGTAAAATCATTGTGGTTGGTGTGTGACTCTGTGATACTTGATAAAACTGGGCTCAGCACATATCACATAGTTACAAACCCAGAAGGACTGAAATGGTCTCTAGCCACACAATCCTATTCTCTTAGTTTTGTAACTTATATATCACGGTAAATGATAACAGCCAAACAGTTGCAGAATCAAAATTTATTGAAATCCTTGACCACGGTTTACGTATATCTAAATATACCTTCATCAAAAGCAAAAATACTCTAAAACCAAATACTGCAGTGGAGAAGAATAAAACAATCGTGTCAAAGGCGTCGTCAGTAGTTAAAATTAAAATATCATCTCCGTCTGTACAGCATAATTATAAAGAGATGGTCGATGCGAACACAGCATATTAGCACTTTATAATTATGCTGTACAGACGGTGATGATATTTTAATTATAACTACCGATGACGCCTTTGGCACGATTGTTTTATGCATCTCCATTACAGAATGTGGTTTTCGAGTATTTTTGCTTCTGATGAAGGTATATTTTGATATACCGAAACCGTGGTCAAGGATTTCGATAAATCTTTATTCTGCAACTGTTTGGCTGTTATTTATTGTGAAGATTTTCAACAGTTGCTGCTTCAGCCATGTTTAAAATTTTGAAATTTTGTAACTTATTAATGCTACTAATTTCTTAGTCGACAAAAATTCCTGTACATACGAATAACATAACTATGTTATAACCATCAATCAGTCGTCTGCAGAACGCATATGTATTGAATATTAAACTTTTGGTGATAAGCTCTCTAATTACACTAAACAGTCGCTAATAATTCCCTCAGTAGCCCGGCCTGTCAGTAAGCCTACCCACATCCAGCCTCTAGTCGATCAAGCAAAATGACACGAACGGTAACGAATTCTCGTTTGTTACAACGTTGTTAATTTTTTGCAATGTTAAACAATGCTATACATCTCTGTAATTCTGGCTTTCTTTACGGTTAAATATCATGGCTTCTAAAGGGAAACACATTATGCCATATCTCAAGCAGAAATTCGAAATCTGAGGTGAGTTGAACTGAGGTTCTTCGCAGAAAGGTATTGCTGCTGTGTGCAATGTTGGACTAACAGCTGTTTATGACGAAGCTTCAACAGACTAAAAGATAATCAAAAACGTACAGGGAAATTATGTTGAAAGTGATGAAGAAGAGAATACAGGAGGCGAGAGCAAAAAGATGTTTAGCACTACTGGTGCCGAAGCTGCAGACATCCTCCTGGAGTACGTTATGGAACAATCAGAAACATGCAGTATTGATGCAATGCCTGTAAACCCATTGTGTGATGAAACATACTGCCATTGCGTATCGTCATTGAGATGTCTAAGAATCTGGGACATGTTTCATAGTGAGATATATTACTGCATGTGTACTCACTGAAGGAGTAAGTTTTCTATGAAGATGAATGTATCTTTGGATTTCATAGAGTACCCCATGTTTCATAGAAATTTCAGACACACTCAATAATCCATCACTTCTGCTGATCCAGCATCCATTTGTGCAAGAAATAGCTACATTAAAAAGAGTCTAGCGTAATTCTTGCCTTTGAGGTCTTTCTATAGAAAAAGTTCTCCGTTTACTTCCCTCATCTAATTCGACAAAATCCCAAACTTTCAATAGTTGTCTCATCATCGTCTTCAAGGGCTATGTCTGACTGTCATGAAACTCTTTTTCTTTTATTTTTCTTCTTTATTGGTATTTCAGTTCCCCATAACGGGAGTGGGCTGGCAGCGGATGAAATGGAAAAATTAAATAAACTTTATTTAAAGATGGTTAAAATATATAAAAGGTGGCAATAACAGATGATATTTTAAAAAATACGTAAGTGGACGATACTGCCGGTTTTCATACAAAGAAGATGAACTTTGTGTTCTGCCTCACGGCAGGTCTTGTCGTGGGAGAAGCCTCGTCAGGGAGGTCCACCCCATGAGCGGCTAGAGAAGTGATTCCAGTACTGGTTTCCCGTTGCGTTCTACTGATGACGAAGAAATGATAATGAGGACAACACAACACCCAGTCCCTGAGAGGAGGAAATCTCTGATTCAGCCGGGAATCGAACCCGGGCCCCTTGGCGTGACAGACCGCCGCGCTGACCACTCAGCTTCATATAAAAACAAGTGACAGTATACAAGGATTCTGTAAAACACTCAAAAATTGATAATATGGTTTTTAAAACTCGTTCGACGAATTTATACTACAGTTAAAATATAGTCATTGATCAATGTGGGTGATGTCATGGCATAATGGTGACGCTAGGTGAAACATGAAAACGTTTTCATGACGAAGGTGCAACATTATTGGGCCCTGCAGAACCGCAGGTAGCGACTAGAAGTCAGCAAGGTGTATGAATGGAAAGGAAGAAATGGGAGGATGGTGTGTGTTGTAGCACTGTGATTAGGGTTGGAAAGATGGATATATCGAGGTCTGGGTTTCATCGGTGGGGAATGAGAGTTTGTTAAAATTTCAGCGGGATAGGGTGGATAAGGCATGGAAGGTGAAATATGGATGTGGTGGCGCAGCAGGGTACCTGGATTGGTTAATAGTGGATGGGAAATTGGGAGCTGGGACTGAAATTTGCGATTAATATATCGCATGCGAAGATGTTCTAGGAAGAGAAGAAGGTGTGGGTAGGAGATGAGTGCAGGATGCGAGTTGGGAAAGGTAGGCGGATGTGGAAGCGAAGCAGACTCCATGTCTTTTCAGGATTTCAAGGGCCTTGTAGAATTTAGGCGAGGCAGAAATCCATGCAACATTGGCATGGGTTAGGAAGCGGTGGATGAGGGATTTATAGGTGAGGATAATGGTAGAAGGATGTAGGCCCTAAGCGCTGCCTTTTTGTAGTTTTAGTCGGTTTAGGATTTTGTGGTGGATGGTAAGGATACATGCGTTGAGAATTTTCTGTCGAGAGTCAGTCCTAAATTTTTACAGTCTTCGTCTTAGTGATAGTTTCGATGTACAGGGAGAGATGGAAATCTGGACGATAGCGAAATTGTCTACGCTCCCATTTTGTACCCAGAGGAGGGCACGTGGATTGGCTGTATTTCCTCAAGGTGACAACAAGGAAATGGCGCTTACTGGGGTGGCGCCCTATCTATCCAGAATAGTTGGCAGCGCCATCACTTGCACCAGGCATAAACTGAGAGAAAACTTCTTCTTCGCTCCTGCTTTATCAAGTGCACAGATTCTCGTATTTCTTTAACATACTGTGCTGTCATCGCTGATTTTCGAATTCTTGTATTTATGGGGACCACACCGTGGTTCAGGTCGAAAAAAAATCGATTTTCGGTTTTCTTCATATTTCGATAAATTAAGGTTTTATTTAAGTACTCCGAAAAGGATTTAGCTGGAAAATATTTTTTTCGAGCATTTAGAGAGCATTTTCCTACCACTCTTGTTTATGTGCCACGACCAATTTATCTGTCACCCACTTATCTGCATATATTTTAGGGATTTTTTTTTTACTTCCGAGTGTGTGGGCTATCCTTGGAATGCAACGGTCGGTATTCTTTTGGTTCTGCTGTTTGTAAACAACACGTTTTCAAACAGGCGGTTAGTTCTGTTCAAGTGTGATTGCGAGTAGTTGTTATACTTCCGTATTCAGTGCTTGTTTACGTGTGTTTTGTTGTGCTTATTGAAGATGACGAAACGTAAAGGCATTTTCAAGAAACAACAATTTAGAGGAAACAAGTTTAGAAAGCTTTCTGTACAAGAGGTTATGTCGCCTGGCAACGATGTTTGTAACTGTAATTCTTCAACAAGTATATAATCAAAGAATCTCTCACCATTTCAAGAGAGTTACAACGAATTTACTGTAAGTGACAAGGGGTGCAGTAACATTATTATAAATTTGAGAATATTATCAGGTGGAATTTCTAAATTTGTACAATGTAGACAGTATGGTGAGTCACAGAGTGTGAAAACTTGTGAGAGTACCAGTGGGACAAAAGGCCTAGCAATTGCTTTGGATTTAATTGGCACTAAATGCTCAGCTGTGATTTCATTTATGAGTTATTCAAAACCAGATGCAAATGGCCCTTATGAAATCAATTCTAGATTAGTTTATGCCTTACGATCCATTGGCAAGGGCATGGCTGCAGGGAGAACATTTTGTTCAGTGATAAACTTACATCAACCACCAAATAAATTTGAAAAACTGACTGCAATATTAGAGAAAGCTGTATGTGAGGTCAGTGAGGAAAGCACGAAACTGGCTGCTAGGGAAGCAGTGGAAGAAAATGATGGATGTTCGGATATTGCAGTTGCACTTGATGGAAGTTGGTAGAAAATAGGACATACTTCTCTGAATAGAGTAGTGACTGCCACGAGTGTAGACACCGGTAAAGTGTTAGATGTGGAGATAATGTCTAAATATTGCAAATTTTGTAAGGTCAATGAACATAAAAAACACAACTGTGTGGCTAGTTTTAGAGGAAAAACTGGTGGTATGGAAGTTCATGGAGTACAACAAATATTTCATCGCTCCATAGAAACAAGAGGCGTACGGTACATCAAATGTTTGGGCGATGGTGACAGTAAGGCATACAACAATGTGGTGAACTCCAAGCTATATGGAGATGCCATTATTAGCAAAATTGATCGTGTAGGCCATGTTCAAAAGCGTTTGGGTTCAAGGCTGAGAAGACTAACTGTTGATATAAGAGGAAAACATTAGAAGATGGAAAATAGTTGACCAGACAAGGTCAGTTAACTAAAACTGGAATAGAGAACTTGCAGGTATACTATGGGCAGGCAGTTAGGAGAAATAAAGAAAATCTGGAGACAATGAAGAGAGATGTTTGGGCCATATTCTTCCATAAGTTCTCTACTGGTTATAAGCCATGTTATGGTTGTGTCCATCAGGAGAAAATTGGTGGTGTAAATACAATAGGGAGAATCTTAGTTTCACCAGCTTTCTCTTCCTGCTGCTGTTATTACAGCAATTAAACCTATTTTCAGAGACTTGGCTCATCCTGACCTTCTAAGGAAATGTCTGCATAGGCAGACGCAGAACCCAAATGAATGTTTCAACAGCATAATTTGGAACCGCCTTCCAAAAACTGCTTTTGTAGGCATGCATACAATGAAACTACGAGTTCATGATGCTGTTATTACATTCAATTGCGGTAATATTGGAAAGTGTTGGGTACTGAAAAAGCTGGGAATTAATCCTGGTGAAAATATGATCACTGGACTGCAACATTGTGATAAAATGAGGAAAGCCGATGCAGACAGGTTTGCATCTAATATGGCCAAGAAATAAAGACAAACATCCAGGAAGGTGAAAAAGAAACTGAAAGACCTGTTAGAGGCCAACGAAGGGCCATCACACGCAGCAAGATAGTTTTAATTAACTCTGACAATTTTCAAACGTTTTTTCTTTAAAGTCAATATCCTGCAAACTAAAATTTTCAGTACATATACCCCATCATATCAGAAACTATCACAGATACATGAATGAAATTTTCAGACTCTCTGTATAACATAAAATGCCACCTCTTGTACTACACTCATTAATATTCCCGCATTACGAAGTTCACGAAAACAAAATTCTGCAGAATTTTTGTTAATAAATTTAAAAAAGAATTGCTTAAAAACTATACAATGGATAAAATAGATTTTAGTACAGTTTACTCTATTAGCATCATGTAAAATACAGTAAAAATATACTACCGGCTATTAAAATTGCTACACCAAGAAGAAATGCAGATGATAAATGGGTATTCATTGGACAAATATATTATACTAGAACTGACATGTGATTACATTTTGCCGGCCGCGGTGGTCTCGCGGTTCTAGGCGCGCAGTCCGGAACCGTGCAACTGCTACGGTCGCAGGTTCGAATCCTGCCTCGGGCATGGATGTGTGTGATGTCCTTAGGTTAGTTAGGTTTAAGTAGTTCTAAGTTCTAGGGGACTGATGACCACAGCAGTTGAGTCCCATAGTGCTCAGAGCCATTTGAACCATTTTTGATTATATTTTCACGCAATTTGGGTGCATAGATCCTGAGAAATCAGTACCTGGAACAACCACCTCTCGCCGTAATAACGTCCTTGATACGCCTGGGCATTGAGTCAAACAGAGCTTGGGTGGCGTGTACAGGTACAAATGGTTCAAATGGCTCTGAGCACTATGGGACTTAACTTCTGAGGTCATCAGTCCCCTAGAACTTAGAACTACTTAAACCTAACTAACCTAAGGACAGCACACACATCCATGCCCGAGGCAGGATTCGAACCTGCGACCGTAGCGGTCGTGCCGTTCCAGACTGTAGCGCCTAGAACCGCTCGGCCACTCCGGCCGGCTGTACAGGTACAGCTGCCCATGCAGCTTCAACACGATACCACAGTTCATCAAGAGTAGTGACTGGCGTATTGTGACTAGCCAGTTGCTCGGCCACCATTGACCAGACGTTTTCAATTGGTGTATGATCTGGAGAATGTGCTGGCCAGGGCAGTAGTCGAACATTTTCTGTATCCAGAAAGGCCCGTACAGGACCTGCAGCTTAAGTCTACCGCGCTACTACTCCTCTAGAGTCCGTGAAACTCGGCATCATGGTTGTGAGTACACCTTCAGTTTGGCATGTTTTAAGCTTCTTTTTCGCTTGGGCAACTCGCGTGACGTAATTGGCTTACGGTCCATATACTGAAGGATTTGGGAAACAACGTGCAAGGTTCACTCAACTTGAAGTGCCACTGGGTGGTATCACAATGCGACAGACATTTCTCTCCGTTTGCTGGGCATAAATCCTTCTAGATGACAGCAGATGTGCTAATTCACTCACTATATACTGTAATGAAATTCGAGCGGACGTCAGTATACGTTAAATTCGTACTGACAGTAAACCTATTTTACGGGTTGCTGAATGAATTGCTGTATATTAAGATAAGAATTTTATCGTACAGTAATCCAACAGAGGCACTGAAAATCATATGGCCTGAAGGTCTTATGGATATCGACGCCTCATCAGTATCGAGGCTCAAATGGTTCAAATGGCTCTGAGCACTATGGGACTTAACTTCTGAGGTCATCAGTCCCCTAGAACTTAGAACTACTTAAACGTAACTAACCTAAGGACATCACACACATCCATGCCCTAGGCAGGATTCGAACCTGCGACCGTAGTGGTCGCGCGGTTCCAGACTGTAGCGCCTAGACCCGCTCGGCCACTCTGGCCGGCAAGTATTGAGGTCAAGTGACCATGTTGTCAGATATTACTACTTGATTTGTGGATGTTTGTTCCGTCCATGCAGGTTGTTTATAGCCATACGCGTTTCGCTTCTTTTATTTGTGAATCATTTTAAGTGGCCTTACTACACGTCTCTTTTTACACATATAATACCCTATCATATGGCAGTTACAATATGTTACTGTGTTACATTTTGTCGTATTTTTCTGTTGTTTTTTTTGTTTAGAATCAACTTTAGTACCACAAATTTCGTGATGTGAAATTATCATTCGGTGCTACTCACGACTTCCAGCATTGTTAGCTGTAACGTTCCCCGGCAGTACACACACTATTAATAAAATGAAATGACATTTAATTGTACTATGTACGCCGCTATGAAGCAATTCGTATGTACTGTAATTGTTTAACAAAAAAAAATATTATTTAATTTTGTATAAAGGACATTCGTTATTATTGTAATATTTTCTGTAATAATATTCTCGGTGTATTTATGATTGTGATATTTCTATACTCATAATGTAATTACGAAATATGTTAATATCTACGATGAAAAAAAAATGTAAAATATAGCCACAGAGGAGAATAATGTTGTAGGATTACAAAGAGATGTTAACGTTCAGCAGTAGTATAAAAAGCACCACGTAGTGTGTATTCTTTGTCGTCTTCCTCGAGAGCTCTGAGAGAGAGGAACCTGTGACGTATCATTTTATGAATGAGTAGACTTCTCTTGTCTGTATCTGTCTTTAGCCGCCATTACAGGAGAAATTACAAAGTAATGTAAGTTTAATTATTGTTGTGGTCTAAATACATTACAATTTATCAAAATTGTGTATTACTAATGTAAATTAGCTTGCCCATGTCATCTATAATATTTCTTTAAAGAATTTTCAGCATTTTTAGCGATTATCGTTGGTGTTGCTGGGCTGTGCCGCGACCGAACGATTTGCAGCGGCGGCACATTTAAAAAAAATGTTTCGCTAAAAAATTAACCAAACCCGTAAATCGGGAGCAGATAAAATTAGCAGTGAATTATGAAATATTTTTCTTTTACAGCGATCCTGAGGCTGACGGAATTTATTACTGGTTTTACATTTGTGCATTCATAGGCGGATAATTAACGTCGAAGTTGTTAATCTGTTGGTTCTTTCAATTTCTAAAGCAAATAACTAAAACGTATAGTGAAGTGTGTTTGGTCAATGATAATTAAACGTTCAGGTCGGCTTGGCAATATTTAACCATTTTATGCTAACAGAGACAGTCTTGTGTTCCATAGCTAACGCCGGGAGAGAATTCAGTAAATATTTAAAAAACCACCGCATTTAGAATATGTGTGCCAAGGCCTAAATACGTAAAAAATTTATTTTATACAATTTTCAACTAAATGTTCTTAATCAGTTAGTATGAATTTATCAGCGTGAGAGGGTTGCTAAGGTTCACGTAATTTTAAATGTGCTTAATTCTGTCTAAATGAATTTTTATTACCACACGTAAATATGGGGTTCTACAACAAAGTTCGTACTGAAAGAGCAAACAACAAAAATATTCAAATCCATTAACATTTTTAATATTTTTTATTTACATTATATATATATATATATATATATATATATATATATATATATATATATATATAGGGCCCAAACGTGAATAATAATAATAATAATATATAGATTTTATTTTTTTTTATTTTTATTTCATCAAATAGCTCTTGCGTGTGGTCCTGCAGATGCGTTCATTAGTCTTCATGCTCCAGTTGGCCGATTTACGGCGTTCGTTCACCTACATTTCATTCAACATATCGTATACGTCACTTGCACTTTGCATTTTGTGTTCAACAGATGTGCGTTTTCGGTATGTGATGTTGTCAACTGTTGCTGTGTATTTATCTTTCATCTTTTATTTGTGTTGCGTGTGTAGTTTGATATTTTTCATTTGGTGTGTGTGTGTGTGTGTGTGTGTGTGTGTGTGTGTGTGAGAGAGAGAGAGAGAGAGAGAGAGAGAGAGAGAGAGAGAGAGAGTGAGAGGTGAGAGTGTGAGAGAGTGTGAGAGTGTGTGAGAGTGTGTGTGAGACAGTGTGAGTGTGTGTGAGAGTGTGTGAGAGTGGGTGAGAGAGTGTGAGAGTGCGTGAGTGCGTGAGTGTGAGTTTTCATGAATGCACCATCATACATGTGGCAAAAGATATGAACAAAATCATAATGTAACATAATGAAATGAAGAACAGCAGACCAGTGAAAAACACAAATGAACTCAAAACACAAATAATAGACTTACACATCCCACAAACAGCATCCCTCATCTCTTTCGATGTAGAGAACATGTGTACCTCAATATCCAATACAGACATAATAAAACTAATTGAAGAAAACTTGCTCACCTATAACACACTACCTGCAGGCATTATTAATGAAGTAATCAAAACCCTCAACGCAATCTCATCCCAGAATTACTTCAAATTTGAAAAGGAATTTTACTCACAAGAAGATGGGCTTCCCATGGGATACCCAATATCAGGAACATTGGCAAACATATTCATCAAGCATGTAGAAAACACAATCTTGATACAGTCAAATGTTCAAATGTATGTGAATTCCTAAGGGACCAAACTCCAGAGGTCATCGGTTTCTAGACATACACACTACTTAAACTAACATACGCTAAGAACAATGCATAGTACCATGCCCGAGGTAGGACTCGAACCTCCGGCGGGAGAGGCCACGCAATCCGTGTCATGGCGCCTCAAACCATGCGGCCATTCCTCTAAGCTTGATATAGTCATCACAAAGAAGGGATACAAAATTATTTATTGGTACAGATATATGGATAACATTATGTGGGGTAGACGAACCAACAGAGAAAACTGATAAACTTCATACAGGCGTAAACAACATACATAAAATATGCAATTCACCATGGAAAAAGAAACACAAAAGCAAATAATTTCTTGGATATAATAATACGGAGAGACAACAATAACACACATCTAACATCTTCAGAAAACCAACAGGCACAGACACAATTATACATGCTTCATCCAGCGACCCACAAAAGCAAAAATTAGCGGCCCTACGACGCACAGACTAAATAACATCGGACTCAGCAAAGAAAACTATGAAAAAATAATTACAAACAATAAAACTCATAGCCACAAACAACGGTTACAACACCCATATAGTACAAAATCTCATCAAAAAATTATAAAACAACTAAATAAAAATGAAAATAAGCAGACAACACAGACGCCAAACAACCGTACAGACACTACAGCACACACGGAAACGCTAAACAGTAACACTCATGACATGACTAGCAGAAAAAATTGCACACTTTAACATGCAGACACAAAGCAACATACAAAATAGCAAATATACACTACTGGACATTAAAATTGCACCACCAAGAAGAAATGCAGATGATGAACGGGTATTCATTGGGCAAATATGTTACACTAGAACTGACATGTGATTACATTTTGACGCAATCTGGGTGCATAGATCCTGAGAAATCAGTACCCAGAACAACCACCTCTGGCCGTCATAACGGCCTTGATACGCCTGGGCATTGAGTCAAACAGAGCTTGGATGGCGTGTACAGGTACAGCTGCCCATGCAGTTCAACACGATACCACAGTTCATCAAGTGTACTGACTGGCGTATTGTGACGAGCCAGTTGCTCGGCCACCATTCAACAGACGTTTTCAATTGGTGAGAGATCTGGAGAATGTGCTGGACACGGCAGCAGTCGAACATTTTCTGTATCCAGGAAGGCCCGTACAGGAACTGCAACATGCGGCCGTGCATTATCCTGCTGAAATGTAGGGTTTCGCAGGGATCGAATGAAGGGTAGAGCCACGGGTCATAACACATCTGAAATATAACGTCTACTGCTCAAAGTGCCGTCAATGCGAACAAGAGATGACCGAGACGTGTAACCAATGTCAGCCCATATCATCACGCTGGGTGATACGCCAGTATGGCGATGACGAATACACGTTTCAAATGTGCATTCACTGTGATGTCGCCAAACACGGATGTGACCATCATGATGCTGTAAACAGAATCTGGATTCATCCGAAAAAATGACTTTTTGCCATTCGTGCACCCAGGTTCGTCGTTGAGTATGCCATCGCAGGCGCTCCTGTCTGTGATGCAGCGTCAAGGGTAACAGCAGCCATGGCCTCCGAGCTGATAGTCCATGCTGCTGCAAACGTCGTCGAACTGTTCGTGCAGATGGTTGTTGTCTTCCAAACATCCCCATCTGTTGACTCAGGGATCGAGACGTGGCTGCACGATTTGTTACAGCCATGCGTTTAAGATGCCTGTCATCTCGACTGCCATACGAGGCCGTTGGGATCCAGTACGGCTTTCCGTATTACCGTCCTGAACCCACCGATTCCATATTCTGCTAACAGCCATTGGATCTCGACCAACGCGAGCAGCAATGTCGCGATACGATAAACCGCAATCGCGATAGGCTACAATTCGACCTTTATCAAAGTCGGAAACGTGATGGTAGGCACTTATCCTCCTTAAACGAGGCATCACAACAGCGTTTCACCAGGAAACGCCCGTCAACTGCTGTTTGTGTATGAGAAATCGGCTGCAAAATTTCCTCATGTTAGCACGTTGTAGGTGTCGCCACCGGCGCCAACGTTGTGTGAATCCTCTGAAAAGTTAATCATTTGCATATCACAGCATCTTCTTCCTGTCGGTTAAATTTCGCGTCTGTAGCACGTCATCTTCGTGGTGTAGCAATTTTAATGGCCAATAGTGTTTTAAAGAAACAGGGACTACACATAGCTTACAGAACAAGAAACACACTTCAGTCACATTTACAAACGACAGACAAACCAGATAAATACCAAGGACCAGATATATACCAGATTTACACTTTACGTCACCGTTTTATCGCCTGTTTTTCTTGTTTCTTTTCTTCTTCCGTTTTTCAAATAAAAGTCTGTGGGCTGTAGAGCAGCGTTCTAAGCTGCTGACAGCCCGCCCCCTTCGGGGGGAATTGAAAATCAATAAAGGAATATATATATATATATATATATATATATATATATATATATACCAGCTAGAGTGCCAATGATGTAAATCTGTATATCTGCGGATAATAGGTAGCACCTTCAAAACTATATATAAAGAGCCTATAAAAAGTTGGAAATATGAAAATAGCCATTTGACGACTTTCTCTCTTTCTCTCTCTCTCTCTATCTCTCTCTCTCTCTCTCTCACACACACACACACACACACACACACACACACACACACGCGCACACAAATACCCATTTAAAAAAAAAAAATCACACTCTGAAGAAAGAATGACGCATTTTCACACACACACACACACACACACACACACACAAATGAAAATATATCAAACCACACACACAGCACAAACAAAAGACGAAAGATAAACACACTGAAATCACACATGTTAAAGCAAAATGCAAAGTGCAAGTGACGTATGTGATATGTTGAATCAAATGTGTGTGTAACAATGCCGGAAATTGGCCAACTGGAGCATGGAGACTAATGAACACCTCCCGAAGACCACACGCATGAGCTAACAACACTGGAAGTCGTAAGTAACATCGAATGATAATTTCGCATCGCGAAATTTGTGCTACAAAAGCTGATTCAAAACTAAAAAAAAAACAGAAAAACACTACAAAATGTAAAATAGTAACACATAGCAACTGCCATATAATACGTTATTATATGTATCAAAGGAGACATGCATTACAGGCCACTGAAGATACTACACAAATGGAAGAACCGAAACGCATATGGCAATAAACAAACTGCCTTCAATTAGTTGTATAGACAGAACATACATCCACGAATTTTGAAGCAACTAAGAAACGACAGTAAACAGAAAAAAATGACGATTACTACTTGAGTTTAATCATTTCCACTGACGGCAGTTTGCGTTTGGGTTCGTCGTTTGCCGTACAGGAATCGACTTTCGTGTGCAGTGTAAAAATGAACTATCTTGAATGTAAACATGAACTATCTTAACTGTTTACAGAAAAGTAAAGCTGCGATGACGGGTCGTGAGTCGTTCTTGGGTTTCTCAGTCGGTGGAGCGCGAAGCGCAAATCACCAGAGTTCGAGTCCTTGTCTGCCACACAGCTTTAATCTGTCAATAAATTTCACAGCGGTGCACTCCGCTGCAGAGTGAAAATCTCGTTCAGGGAACGGAAAAATAAATTACCAGGAAAAGGTAGCTGCAAATGAACTAGGGTCTCTGAGAAAAGATCCTTTGTTCGAGGCCGGCCGAAGTGGCCGTGCGGTTAAAGGCGCTGCAGTCTGGAACCGCAAGACCGCTACGGTCGCAGATTCGAATCCTCCCTCGGGCATCGATGTTTGTGATGTCCTTAGGTTAGTTAGGTTTAACTAGTTCTAAGTTTTAGGGGACTAATGACCTCAGCAGTTGAGTCCCATAGTGCTCAGAGCCATTTGAACCATCTTTGTTCGAAAGAGTGACGAAATCAAATAAGAGTGACTACAAGCGAAATTTTAACAAGAAAGTGTACAGGTAGCATTAGTTGTGTGGATGCAGAATAAGAATATCTGATTGTCAATCCATAAATATATTCGTGAACTAATACATGTGTTAGGGATCTTCTACATTTGCCAGAAAAAATAGAAAATCACCAAAACTCCCACTTACACAAAAATGCGAAATGGGGAGTTGCGAAAGGTTATACATTACTTCATTATTGCCCTAAACTGTACTTAATTATGTACAAAACAACAAAATTCAACAAAAACAATTCCTTCTTTTATCAGATAAGTTATGCATATTATTATTTTTTTTATTATTATTGCTTCTATTATTATTGGTAGTGCCTATGGTTGTATAAATATGTTAATAAGCATTACTGGTTATATAGCAAATGCTATTAATTCCACGCTTTCAAATTTATCTAAATCTAAAAATTTGTAAACACCCAGAATGTATACTCACACGCCGCCACTTTGAATACCGTTGTTGGAACGGTTAATCTCGGAGCCAAAGGGGCCCTAGGCCGAAGTAATACTGGCTCCGTGTACTAAGGTGTTCTCCATAGCTCTCTTCTAAACTGGATGATGAAAGCTATGACTACTGAGTCACAGGTCTGCAGGCGTCGATTTTCTATACACAGAATGGCCGAATCGCCTGTATGATTTCCGTTCGACCTACACAGCTAAAAAAAGGTAACTTTCTGTGTTTTTCGACCTACGCTGTAAATCTTATGTTAAGTTGTAGGTTACACCATTCAAATGGTCGACGCAGTGTTCGCCAGCCGCTAGGTAAACTGGGCGCGTGGCAGCTCTGTCTTAACCGACCAGAGTAACAACAATCCAAACTCTGTCTAGATTGACTATTAGTGCCCGTCTATGCGGGAAGGTAGCGCTTCTAAGGCGAAACGAACAGTATATCATTTATGATGTATGACTCAACTCCGAGGTCGCTAAACGAATGCGCATATGATATTTACGGACAGCGAAAGTATGTCACTAGCTATTAGAGAAAAGACAATGATCTGCTTGTTTAACAAGAAAATCTGTGGAGGGCTGTGTGCCCTGGCTCAACTTTAATTTCAGTAGTAGTACTGGATTTGTTAAAACATTTACGTCTGCTTGTGTGTACTCACAACGTTTTATCTTACCGGTAGATGTAGATTCACTGTGTCATTCATCCGTAACCGCATTATACAACATGTATGCTACTATGTGCCACATATCTACTACACTCTAAAACCTTTGTACAACAATCGACTATGTAGTTCTACTACGAATGTTCCACAGTATCGCGGAATTCGAATCACTGTTCACTCGAGCCAATAATTCTCTATTAACCGAAGTCTCATTGTTCTCTCCCCAAGAAATATTAACAACTATAAGAGGTATAAAGATTACGCGAAGGAAGAACTTATGAAAACACAATAACAATTATTTATGTATTGCATATACAGGGGTTCAAATATAGGTACAGATATTGTGATGATACTTTAATATCTACCCGTTTCAGTGTGTTGGTTGTTTTGTATCTGCATCGAAAAGTCTTCTCGCAAACACAGCACATAATTTACTACCAGATGTTTACTGCATGGTCGTGACTGCACCACAAAGTGGACTACACCTGTCATTTTAGACGGTCCTTTTTGCGTCCATGCATCCACATTTCAATACCTGACTTTCTGTCCAGGGGAAAGTAAGTATTAATGGCTTGCTTGTGCCATGCAAACTGGGAGGTACTAGCAAACCTAAAACATATTACTTGTAACAGCTATAATTATTAGTCTGCAAATGAAATAAATACTGATTTAATGTTATTCAGTATTCCGGCCTCAGTTATCCATAGAAACATACGCACATACACCGCTACATCCGGGGAACAAGGAAGAAGCCTCCCAGAAGACCGTACATGTACAGTCGGGCGTCCCCTGGGCAACGTTAAATACCGGCAGATCCTTCCACACACTGAGCTACGTCTAAAAGGACATGTATTGAGAATATAAAATGAAGAAGAGGCCCTTTTCAGAGCCATGTTTGACAGGCATATCTCTCAACAGTGAGGGCATATAAACTGAAAAAGAGGAACTTGTATCTAACATATGTAGACGTCATTCGTGCGACGTCCGGTGCCTCCAGGAGACAGATAGACGGCCATCACAACGCCTTCCAGATATTCCTGGGATGACCTAGGTGAAGGAGTGCCCTCACAACCAATATGGAAGCGCTCTATTTATTCGGCCTGGAATCAAAGTATACAACATACAAATTAGCACCGTTAACAACACGGAAATCATTTCTGTTACTATCGGAAACATTACGGTGTCATCAAAATATAAACCACCAGGCGTAACTGTCACAGTAGAGTGTGGGGCTACCAAGACACAAATGAGGATGGAGAATCACTGGAAAGCTGGGCAGAAGAACACGAGCTGAATCTCATCCATGATCACAAACACCCTGCATCATTCCGCATTGCAAGCTGGAAGAGAGTGTATAGCCCAAACCTTGCGGGCTTTCAAATAATAAAATGATGTCGTGTGGCCCTCAACTACGTACCCTCTGACTCAGGGTTGAAATATTAAAAGTTTTGGCTGGTTTCGTTGTCTAGGGGTTGGGATACTAAGTTGCCGCATTACAAGAAAAATACTGATGAATCTACAGAATATACACATAAATCGAATGGTCGAAGATTCCTATCAGTCGGCAATCGCGAATGTAACGTAGAAATTTATAAATAAGAGATCGCAATAAATAAAATCTGCAGGTACTATCTTAACGACTTCAAATGATGAGTACCATAATAGTAGTACTTTTGAGAATGTGCTATATTTCTGCAAAACACTTATTGGTGTCGATGGCCCAGCAATTAAATAAAATATAAGTTCAATAACAGGGAAACAGTAGATTCCTACTGCACCTAATTAGTTATGAATGTCAACATAGCTTGTGAGATATTCACTTCTAAATGAATACTATGTCCCCCCTGCGGAAACCATACAGATCTCACAAGTTCACAAGTCGGAACTACGATATATTTCTATCTGCTACGCACACGTGCAAACTGCTCCACTGTCCAAGTCTTTCCACGACCGTGCGTCCGTCAAGCCGTACTGTCCGAGACTCTCCGTCCAGCACCTCCCGTACTGTCCGTGTCCTGTGCCATACTGCCCCGAACTACCTCGTGTCCTCTCCAGAAACGATGCTCCTCCCCAACCTCTATACGTCTGTCTCAGTAACGAGCGCAGTGATTGGCTAGAGCGCTCCCTCCACGTCTCCAAGCCAACGTACACTCACAAACTATTGAAACACATACGAAATACTGGACTTACATTTAAATCACCTGAAACTAAATAAATATTCCTACGGCTTGACCATAAATACGCTCTAACACACATTATTAAATACATAAGCAAATTAAATAAACATATATCAAAGGAATAGCAACAAAAGGTAGGCCAGTAGCCTACTGTCTCTGTGCTTCCAAAATCAAATATTTAACTAATTTCTTCATAAATAATATATATTGGATATAAACAAACACATAGATGAATAAATATGTTTATAAGCCTGCTCCTACCGTTTTCTCGTGTAACTGTGGAATACTTATGGCCTGACGCGATCTACAGTTATCGGCCATTTTCACCTCCAATAACTCATGTATTATTCAAGTTACATGCCTGTAATTTATACCAATTTAGGTTAACACTAATAACTTACTAAACACACATAGATCGATGGTATCGGATGAACCGTTTATATTTTGGAAATTCGTTACTGGGTGTTACTTGTCTAATTTACTGTCAGATACTAAACTTTAAACTAATAAAGATATTGAAAATCTGATTACACCATCAGAATCATAGTGCAGATAATGGTAATGCACATTTTTCTTTTAAGGTATCATGATTGATCTTGGTACTATTAATTTCTATACGACCTGTAAAATGTCTGCTATTATGGTTTCACAAGGTCCGCCATCTTTGGCACTCCCGGCATAGACATCTCCTTCATCGACACAAAGCACCGTCCTCGTCACAGCGTCAACACGGAATTCACAGCCACGCGATTGGGCTGGACCCCTCTTGCTTCGACCTGCGGCCATGCCAACGCCGAACATAGAATATTTTCAGAGCGCCACAATTCGCCCGTTACCTCACAATCTCATATTTGTTTCCGAAACCTTGTCTGGTCCATGCAATAAATTCGTTCTCAGCCCTACCCCAAAGACCAAACAGACACCAATTATGCTAAAGTTTAGACCATTAATAGTGCCACAAAAAGTACCCTTTAAAAGACATTTTAACTTCAAAATGGCTAACTGGACAAAATTTGCAAACACCTCAGATATGGAAATCGCAAATTTACCTTCAAACACTGAAAACTACGGAAAGTTCGTCCCAGCTGTTAAAAATTCAGCAAGACTCACAAGGGGAGGCCGCCAATTGTGAAATTCAGATTCGATTCATACTGTGCATAATAAAAGCTCATGGCCAGAGGTGTAATGTGGCAAAGCACCAAGATGCACTTCTCAGCCGTTGTCGAGAAAATCGACAGTTAAAAGAAACCGTTGCGGTGAAATACTCTCTACGATTAACAATTTTATACAGCTTTGTGGCGCAGCGGTAAGCGCTCGGGTTCGTAATCCAGAGATCGCCGGATCGAATCTCGCGCTATGCAACTTTTTTTTTAGTGTTTGTTTTTTATAATTCAAATATATATATATATATATATATATATATATATATATATATAATTCCCGGCAATCAGTTGCAACAATTACGCATATAATAAGTTGTTGAAAGTCGTTTGTCATGGAAAACTGGCGACTTCGAACATCATTATGTTTTCCGCAAACAAAGTTGTATTTCACAAATGTTAATAATTGTCTTCATAATGTTAACCACGTATAGTTAACGGAAGACGTAGAAACGAATACGTAAAGCGTAAGTCAAACGTTCGAATTAAAATACAGACCCCACGAACACAAATTTGCTGTGGCAGGTATGAAATATAAACTCCGTTACTCGCTCGTTACACTTGAAGGACAGATGTTGAATGGGCCGAAACGAATATATATATATATATATATATATATATATATATATATATATATTTGAATTACAAAAAACTAATAATAAAAAAAACTGCGTGGCGCGAGATTCGATCCGGCGACCTTCGGATTACGAACCCGAGCGCTTACCGCTGCGCCACGACGCTGTATAAAATTATTAATCGTAGAGAGTATTTCACCAAACGGTTTCTTTTAACTGTCGATTTTCTCGACAACGGCTGAGAAGTGCATCTTGGTGCTTTGCCACATTACACCTCTGGCCATGAGCTTTTATTATGCACAGTATGAATCGAATCTGAATTTCACAATTGGCGGCCTCCCCTTGTCAGCCTACCCACAGGCTGCAGGACACTCTATAAACCTGGAGTTTCCAATGACATTAAGCAAATATATAACAAATACCTGGAGCAGTACAGCCAGGACCCTTTCAGTGAAGAAACCCTAAAACTTGGAGATCAGCTGACTGAAACCATAAGCAAAGACCGACAAAAGTCCTAGAAACATACGTTGGAGAATCTTAACATGAAGAATAGTAGCAAAGAGCTTGGAACCTCACAAAACGATTATCTAGCGACCGGCAGTCCCCAAGGATCAGGTTTCCGTGACAGCTAATCAAATCGCACATCAGCTCCTTTTGAATGGTAAAACAACCAAGAACAGCATGATTCCCACCTCATATAAGAGGCCACAAGTGGCTGAAATACCACCTGAGTCATACTTGTCTTCAACATAATTGGAAGCTGTTAGTTCCTTGAAACCCAGGAAGGCCGCAGGACCCGATGACGTTATTTATGAATTTATATAGAACATAGGGTCCACAGCTAAGGAATGGCTCTTACAACTCCACAATTTCTGCTGTCTAACAAGACGGTACGTAAGCTATGGTTGAAGGCCAAGGTAGTAGCTATCCCAAAGCCAAGTAAATCAAGAGATGATGCCAAGAATCGTTCAATATTGCTGCTGAGTTTCCCTTTCAAACTATATGAACTTCTTATCTGAAATAAAATAGGACCACAACTAGAAAGCCAATTCATTCAATAACAGGTAGAACTGAGACCCGGTAAGTCTTGCACTGGGCAGGTCCTCTGTCAAACACAGAGCACGGTTTTGAGAAGAGAGAAAAAACTGGTGTGGTGTTTTTCGATTTATCAGCTTCATACGACACGATAAACCACAAAATCTTCCTACGAAAAATTTTCAAAATTACGGGAAACTACCATCTTACTGAAGTTGTGAGATCACTGATCTCCGATAGAAGATACTGTGTGGGATTTCAAGAATAAAGAAGTCGCTGGAGGAACCAGAAGAATGGGCTCCCACAAGGTAGTGTTTTGTCCCCCTCTACTTTGCGAAAAAATGGTTCAAATGGCTCTGAGCACTATGGGACTTAACATCTTAGGTCATCAGTCCCCTATAACTTAGAAATACTTAAACCTAACCAACCTAAGGACATCACACACATCCATGCCCGAGGCAGGATTCAAACCTGCGACCGTAGCAGTCCCGCGGTTCCGGACTGCAGCGCCTAGAACCGCACGGCCACCGCGGCCGGCCTCTACTTTGCAAATGTATACAAATGATCAACCAAAACGACAAGAAGTTTTATCTATGTTGATGATGTAGCCATTGGCTGCCAGTCCAGTCAATCAAACAGATTGAGAGAAACCTAACAAATGCCTTAGAAGTACTAAGTGAGTATTACAACGGGAACCACCTTCGACCGAATCCAGAAAAGGCGCAGATTTGTTTATTTCATCTGAACAATAAGGAAGCAAACAGGCAATTACAACAGGAATGGAACTCAGTTAAATTTAAACTCTGCCCAAACCCAGTTTATCTTGGAGTCACGTTAGACTGAACATCGTCTTACAAGAAACATGCAGAAAAAACTAGAGCGAAAGTCAACACAAGGAACGGTATATTAGAAAATTAGAAAACTTACCAACTCACACTGGAGAGCAAATCCTGAAATTCTACTTTCATCACCCCTGGCATTGTACTTTGCTCCAGCTGAATATGTATTCCCCGTATGGAGAAGATCGACACATGCCCAGAAGCTAGATGCAGCACTGAATGACTCATGTCGATTAATTACGGGATGCCTGAAGTCTACGAACCGCGATCTCCTTTATATGTGTTTTGGAATAGCCCCCGTCCCCCCTCCCCGCACAGATCAGACTCTGCAAACGTTGGCGATGGCCGAACGAAGCAGGCAGTGCGAAGATAGAAGACATGCCCTGTGCGTACATCAGCCAGCAGTGGCAAGACTTAAATATGGGAAAGATTTCATAAAAGTTGAACGTCCGTTAAACGAAAGTCAATCTACAAGCAGAGAATCAATGTGGAAACAGAATTTGGATAAATGCAGCCTGAAAAGTTAGGAAAATTAAAGAAAAAATTCCTGCTGGTTCACAATTGGAATGGATAGTGTCGAAGAGCCTAAATAGACTTAGGTGTCAAATAGGAAGATCAAAGAATAACCTGTTCAAGTGGGGATACGCCGAAGAAAAGCCCTGCCAATGTGGAGGAAAACAAACGATGACACACCTGTTGACCGGTCCATCCTTGCTAGCCCCATGCACTTTCCAATACCTGTGGCTTGCCAAAGACGCTGCAGTGAAGTGTGCCGAACACTGGAGAGAGATATGAGCCTTGCTATAGACAATAATGACGACTTACGATATGTGAAGATCATGGATGTATATATAAATGTATAACTATTATTTAGTTGTATTTGTAATCTGGTATTTATAGATTACTAATTAATTACAGATGTAGCTCCGACACGATTAAATAAAATAAATAAAATACCGCTACATCCTTCATGTATATTTTATTCCCATTTTCTGACAAGCTGAAATCGTCATTGCTCACCATTTGCGCGTTTTCGTCATAGTGTGTAACGTATTATATTAAAAGCTATAATGAAATCATAATTTGCACTGACGATACAAATATATACAAAAATCAATCTGCCCTGATTGTTAATTTGAGAGGTTGAAGAGCTTGTCCATGATTTTTATTCTGGAATTTTTCCACTGTACCTTTCGCAAATGGTGAGGCACAGGCGACGAATAATAACACCAGTTCTATTTAAGAACAACCCCTGCTGGTTACAGCGCATAATTAACTTTTTGCATGATAAAGTTCTAAAAGTTGTTCAAATGTCTCTGAGCAGCATGCAACTTAATCTCTGAGCTCATGAGTCCCCTAGAACTTAGAACTACTTAAACCTAACTAACCTAAGGACATCACACACATCTATGCCCGATGCAGGATTCGAACCTGTGACCATAGCGGCCGCGCGGTTCCAGACTGAAGCGCCTAGAACCGCTCGGTCATACCGGCCGGCGATGAAGTTCTACATCATCATCTAAAACAAAGTGAAGATGGTTTCTGACATACTGTAAACTACCAAAAAAAGTTTCTTCTCCGAACTGACAGACGTAATTAAAGACACATTTGTATGAAATGCTATACTTGTATAAGCTAAGATAATTTGTGACATCATACAAATCGTTATCTGATAAACCTTGTATCCTGAACCCATATGTACAGTACATGTAAGTCTACCTGTTAAGTAACAACTGCTATAACTACAACTGAAAATAACTCCCGAAAGCCACAATTACTACGTATTTATGTTTCCCTCTTTCAGGGCCATGTAACAGGCTTCCAAAAAATTATCTTATGATGTAATCTTACCTATATTTCTTTAATTTTTATCAGTAACAGTATGTAACTACGTACATAATGCATGAATGATTTATATATATGGTATTTTTGTATAAACGCCAAGCGCACTGCATTCGCCCCACTTCTTACTACTTTAAGCGAATAGGAATTCATGTAAGCTTTTGTCATGCAGACCTGCGTCATTTTTAATTTCTATGTAATCAATGCGCTACACTGATAGCATTTCAGTTAATTAACTATCTAATTGTTGTTATTTGGAAAAATAATTTATAATAACATATAATGAACTTTCTTATATAGCTATTCAAAGGGGGAGCTTTTCATAATTTTTGCATGCATATTCTGCTAGACAAACAACTGAAAGGTAAAAAAAAATGGCTGTGAGCACTATGGGACTTAACAGCTATGGTCATCAGTCACCTAGAACTTAGAACTAATTAAACCTTACTAACCTAAGGACATCACACAGCATCCAGTCATCACGAAACAGAGAAAATCCCTGACCCCGCCGGGAATCGAACCCGGGGAACCGGACGCGGGAAGCGAGAACGCTACCGCACGACCACGAGCTGTGGACCAACTGAAGGTCATTGTGGCTCTATTATTACATGTGTTTCAGTTCAAGTGGAACACATTTGTTTTTTGTTGTTGTCTGTGTATATTGTTAGTAATAAAATTCTAACTACCTACGTAAGTAAATTTTATCTGTATCAACAATCTGAAGTAATACACTCATGCAGTATCTATAGTATATATAGTTGCTTGAACGTAATTGTTATTTAATAAAGACCACAGTGCCATTACTTTTAATAATGCAGAAACGGTTAGTGAAAATCTCCCTTTGACTGTCAAAACTTCATCCTATTAATGAAACGAAATTTAATAAGAGAATGAACGGGAGACACTTCAACTATACACTTCAACTATACTGTGACATTTCCACCTCCATGAACACGTTGCTTCAAGACCACAGAACGGGACGACAACAGTCACTTAACATATGTGTTTATTTATAACATAGTTTCAGCTACTGCCATCAGCAAGTCAGAACCTAGAATTTATAAAACAAGGTTCAGTGTCAACAACAGCGAAATGTACGCCCAATCGTGGCATCAGCTGTCGTCACATTGATCACGGACTCAATCAGGTAATTTATTTCCTTTATTAAAGAATTCATAGAAAGTGTGTGTTTAACGCTGGAGTACTCTATCAGCGTGTTCGTGTTGATGGTTCGACGACTTCAGTTGCGAGATGCTGAACTGCTGCACTGATTCCCGTTATTCGTTGTTCAGGAACACAAATCACCTCGAATTGTATGGCGCTTAAGAAGACCGTTGCTGGTCTGCTGAATACGTCGCCGCAATCTCTTACAGGCGATTTTCGCTTCAACCTGTCCGAAAGCAAAGACGCACACGTTTCAGATTGTGCAATAGTGATCAACTTCTAGGAGCTTTGTTGAGAGTTAGTGTAAATGTTTGAATTGTCGCTCTGTACAACTTGCATTCTCCACTCGCAAACGCCGAAGAGAACGTGAACAATAACTGCTACATCAGACAGATCCAAAGGCTCGATGTACTGCTTTAATTCAAACAATTGTATTCACCATATTTCAACATAATGAATTTCGTGACTCATGTAGTTAGGTACCAGCTTTCTCCCTAGAATGGCTTTCGCCACTGCTTTCCTAGCCTGCAAGGACGTTTGTCGTCTCCGCACCGAACGTGCGTGGAAGCAGCTTGCTAACCATTTTGTTTGCCGTAGTCCTCGAGGAACTACATTGCGGCCAGGAATCTCACTGACTGGAGCAGAATTTTCTTCAGTGATGCATTCCGCTTCAAACTATTCCCCGATGACCAGCGATGATGTGTCCCGAAACGCCCTGGAGAGCAGTGAAATACCATCATATGACTGTCGCCCACCAAACCGCCTGACAACCAGGGGTGATGGTCAAGCATGCCGTTTTATGTCACAGCACGACTCCTTTGTTTGTCATTCATGGCACTCTCACAGCTCGAAGTTACATCAACGATGTTCTATTCCCCGTTTTGTTTCCGTTTACGGTAAGCCATCCTGGCCTTACATTTCAGCAAGACAATGCCCGCCCCCACACGGAGTGAGTTCGTACCGCTTGTCTTAGTGCTTGCCAAACCCTACCTTAGCCAACAAGGACGACATATAACTCCCGAGTTGAGAACGTTTGGAGCATTATGGCCAGCGCCTTCCAACCATCTCGGGAGTTTCACGAACTAACACGCCAACGGGGTCCAATTTGCCACGATATCCCTCAATAAGACATCAACAACTCTATCAATCAATGTGAACCGAACAACCGCACAAGCGCCAGAGTTTGACCCACGCATTATTGACTTGCTCAGTTTATAACGCTGTTTGTTATTAGTAGATCATCCAGTTTTTCAGAAACTGTAATCATTTCTTTATCTGTACAGTTACATAACATCTACTGGTTTCCGTCCCAGCAAAAAAATTCCTTCGTGGTGCGTTTTTTTTTCTTTTTTGTCTTAGAATGAATTTTGTCATTACTCTTTTGAGCACAGGAAGTCGCTAACTACAGTCATCTGTGTGGTGAAGAAACTGAGAACTGCGTTCTCATGAGATTTGAATAAAGCGCTCTGTATCTTAAGTCGTGACCGCGACAAGTTGGCCAGTGTACATTGTCTACATCTACATTTATACTCCGCAAGCCACCCAACGGTCTGTGGCGGAGGACACTTTACGTGCCACTGTCATTACCTCCCTTTCCTGTTCCAGTCGCGTATGGTTCGCTGATAGAACGACTGCCGGAAAGCTTCCGTGCGCGCTCGAATCTCTCTAATTTTATATTCGTGATCTCCTCGGGAGGTATAAGTAGGGGGAAGCAATATATTCGATACCTCATCCAGAAACGCACCCTCTCGAAATCTGGAGAGCAAGCTGCACCGTGATGCAGAACGCCTCTCTTGCAGAGTCTGCCACTTGAGTTTGCTAAATATCTCCGTAACGTTATCACGCTTGCCAAATACCCCTGTGACGAAACGCACCGCTCTTCTTTGGATCTTCTCTATCTCCTCTGTCAACCCGACCTGGTACGGATCCCACACTGACGAGCAATACTCAAGTATAGGTCGAACGAGTGTTTTGTAAGCCACCTCCTTTGTCGATGAACTGTTAGTGTGCCTCAGATAGTAGTTTCAAGCTTTGGTCCTATAAGCGCTGTCAGTTTACGGATACGAGGATTGTTGGCAGTGAAATTTGCCCACAGAATTGTCGTACAAAAGAGTGACGCCAACCAAAGATTCACCAACTAATGTCATATAAGACGTACCGTAGATAAGTCACGTAGTGGTCGACAGGGGCCAACTACAGCAAAAGGTTATGACCACTATCAACAAATCAGGGTTCGCAGGTACCGCAAGAATAATGCAGGTACCTAGAAGAGCTGTGTAGACTCAGGCTGCATGCAGTCTTCTACCAACCATCAACTTTTTTCCTAGCCATATATTACGAATCTCGGAGAAAGATGTCGGGTTCTCTTCGTAGACCAGCGCAGGATCTGACAGATTCTTGAAGATCGTCGTGGAATAGCGCTCAGGCGGCCGCGTACCAGTGCACATGTCAGGCATGCCGACCCAAGGGCCCTACAGTCATATCTGGACTGGTAGCATGTCCGGAACTTTGCTGATTCTGTGTTTTATTGAGGATAATCTGATGGCCGCGAAGTTTTGGATAGAATCCTCTAACCATTTGTCCGGACCTACAACGAACCTTTAGTTGATGGTTTCCTCTTTAAAAACTTTGGACGAGAGAGCAGGGCCCACCTCGTCAACATCCTCCAAGAGGCATTTAATACCTTAGTTTTCGGTTCATTCCTGACATGAACCAGATTGAGCATGCACGGGACCAGTGCGTTCTCGAAGTAGCTGTCCTTAGATACTGTATAAACCAAAGACCGTTTCGATCGATGAGTGGGACCGGCATGTAAATCAGTCACGTAGATGTCTAGTCAAGGAGAATGTAAGCATATTCTGATGAGCAGGATGGAGCACCGCCGTATTAAATATTATCGAACAGCAAATATTAATTTCGTAGTTGTGCGCTTTCTATCGGGCTTCCTTTATTTTGAATAGCGTTTTTATTTATTTTACATTGACTTTTTTGCGATTTTTATTCCTTCATTTCTTGCTTCCCTTGAAATTAATCTCATGCACCTTTCCAGATACGCGAATGATGCATTTACGAGCAGTTCATTGCCAGTTATGTATTTTATATACAGAAGGTTCTTACGTTTAATCTATACCATTCTATATTAATGACTCGCGGTACGTAAAATTATAGATTCAAATATTACACCGTTTCTCTCTCTGAAACTACAGTGCCTATATGTTATCCTCGATACACCATTTCCGCCTACGTTCTGTATCTACTGTAAATCATTTTTTCACCCTCGTTTATTCGACATCCACTTTCACGGAACTATTAAATTTACACTCAGATTTAATTACGTGTCGGAGGGCAATATTGGAAAAGGAGTTAGTAGTGAAATGAAACTGGAGCTATGGAAAATAATGTTTGATTAAATATCTGTCTCTATGATACAGACGACACTTGTTATTTGACATTAAAGCGTCACGAACGCAATTCATATCAACGTATAACCGTAAAGTTCATTCAAAATGATCAGCAGCTGTTTTGACGATTGACACTGACATTTGACACTTAACGACCTGTTGGCTAACATCCACCCTGAAGCTGGAGGCACTAATGCATCTAATGGTTTGCGCCAGTGAACAGCAACTAAGAGGATAAAATACTATGGACACTGATCGTAGAACAAAGGAAGACAATACGTTCGTTTAAGCTTAACTGCGACATTTTTTATTGTTACTCAATGGCTCTGGCTCTGAGCACTATGGGACTTAACAGCTGTGGTCATCAGTCCCCTAGAACTTAGAACTACTTAAACCTAACTAACCTAAGGACATCACACACATCCATGCCCGAGGCAGGATTCGAACCTGCGACCGTAGCAGTCGCGCGGTTCCGGACTGCGCGCCTAGAACCGCGAGACCACCGCGGCCGGCGTTACTCAATGTAACGAACAGTACATTACTGTTTTCAAGACATGTGCACCCGAACAGGTTTAACAACTGTTTCAAAGTCGTGTCCGAATATTTTTAACTTAAAGCAAATTGCTTTAAAGGACGTTATTCTGATAATTTATTCTTTTGCGCTTTGCCACAAAGATGTAAGGAATGCAAAACTAGGTTTAAGTAAAATGTCTCTCCTTATGTTTCTCTGGGACATTAAACTGTACTAAACCTGTGGTTCTGTGTCGTTAATGTGACAAGACGTTTACTGAAACCTTTTGGGCTCTATACGGCCGCCACGCAGTTATCTTACTGAAGATAGAAAAATGCCATTTGTTGACTGCGAGGCAGTAACAGCATCATAGGCAAGAATGATTAACTGATCTTGCAGCTCGATGTTCGTTAGCCAACCCGATTGAATTTAGATCGTTTATTGCCTTCGTGGTAGAGCAATTAATCAACATCCTTCACAAAAACAGTTTTCGCTTGTGGTGGTACATCTGTCGTTCCATTCACAATCTATTCTGCTGACATAATAGGAAACTGTTTACAGCTGAAATACAAAAAGTAGGTACGATATTTTTCTCAGTAACTGCTATTGCTTCATTCCTTTACGTTTTCATGGTGGTACCCGGTAACGTGGTGGACTAATTGAACATTTAAATTCTTTACACTTTTCGTGAAATTCATAGTACTTAAGGGTATAATAAAACAGCTTCTTCACGTTTTTCTCATATTTAATAATACATTTGGGTATAACAAAGCATCGAAAAGTATTTTAGCTTAAAGCTGTGTCCAAGTACAAACTACTTATAAATGAAAATAATATTAAAACAATTTGCCTGACATTTGTGCACTTGCAAGAAACTATTCATAATATAATACGTTCGCAATTTGATAAGTTCACATACAGAATCTACAACAGCTACAGAAACCGACTGAATATATTGGAGGTAGATAGCCGAGAAACACGATTCGTGATGGTTTTTCCTTAGACGGAAATAAACAGATAATGCTTTTTATTTATATGCAGCCTCCCCATTCTTTATCCCACCAGCCCACCTGATTTTAATATCCTTGTATAGCACCACACCTCAAACGCTTCGACTCTCTTTTTTCCCTGTTTTCCCTTAGTCAGTCATTCACTACTATATAATACCGTGCCAACGCCCTTACTGGGTTACAGTTAGGTTACCGACGTTAAGCGCTGTCGGGCTTAGCTAGCACTTGGATGTAATAAAATGGAACACCTACAGCCGTCCTTACGATGTTATTTATTATGTGACTACCAGTTTTGGTGCTTCAGTACACCATCTTCAGGCCTTAACTGACTCCAATCGTATACGCAATTCATCAGTGGATATCATGTATAAACTGGTTTACGGAGACTAACTTAACAAGGATGTTGTGTCACCAACCATCATTGTTAACGGGCTGTCTGCCAAAACCGGTTCATTGATGTTGCCCATTGACGAATCGTGTATACGCTTGGACTTAACACCCTCAGCATCATTTAAGGCCTGAAGATGGTTTACTGAAGCTCTGAAACTGGTATGCATATAATAAATAACACCGTCAGGACGGCTATAGATGTTCCATTTTATTACGCAACTGAACGGCCGAAGTCCCCCAAACCTCCATTCTGCAGGATGGACATACAAAGCACTTCGATGGGTGATCGTCTGGATCTATCGAGCGCTGTTGGCAAGCAAGGTGCTCCTTCGATCTTTATGTTGAAGAGGAGGGAAAAAGAATACATCCCTGTCTTACCCCCTTTTTAATCCGAGCACTTTTTTGTTGGTCTTCCATTCTCATTGTATCTTCTAGGTTCTTGTACATATTGCATATTTTCAGTCCTTCTCTACATTTTACTCCCGTTTTTCTCATAATTTCGAAATTGTGGAGCATTTTACACTGTAGAACGTTATTTCCAGGTCGCAAAATCCTATGAACATGTTTTGATTAGTGTTATATCTTGCTTCTCTTATCAACCGCAACTTTAGAACTATCTCTCTCGTGCCTTTACCTCTCCGAAATACAAACAGATCCTCAATTTTCTTCGATGCATGAGCCCTTAAGCTGATTCTGCGAAATTTCTCGCAGTTACCTTCCCTTTACGAAAGCCTTAAGTTATGTCTCCACACTAATTGATTGTATAAGCCAATTTTAATAGTCGCTTGGTAGTTACTTCCCTCGGTGTTTCCAGAAATTCCGGAGGAATATCATTTGTCCGTGCGGTCTGATAACAACTTTTTCAAAGTTCTATTAAACTCTGATTCTAATACTGGATCCCCTTCGTATCGACTCCCACTAGATCCTCAGTCACCTCATCAGACAAGGCCTCCCCCCATCAGACGCGTTGAGTCTAATCTTTCCACATATTCGTTCTCTTCCATGGGCTTACCAGCGAAATCCCACTGCTCTCGCAGTGAAAACACTCGCTTTTAGTTTCTGCGAAGATTACTGTCTTTTTTATATATGTTGAATCACATTTAGCTGAATCAGATTCTAGTTTCTACGAAGATCAATCTCACTTTCATATATGTTGAATCAGTCTCACCGAAGGCCATTTCTTTTACGATTCCTTCACAATTTTTCCTACAACCTATCTGACTTGGCTTCTCAGCACTTCATATTTATTTCATTCCTAAGTGACGTATTTTATTTCTGTATACCTGGGCTTTTGCGTTCTTCCTTCTTTCGTCGACGAATTGAAATATTTGTATTATCCAAGCTTACTTCTCAGCTACAGCTCTTTAAGCTACTTCTGTGTTGACCTTTTTAGGGATGTCCATCTCTGATGTGATGAAATGCCTACTGTGGCATTCATTATCGCAGCATATGTGGGGTAAAAACGATTATTGTTTGCAGCCTACCACAGTGATGTAGAGGAAGTGAAGGTGAACAGTCTCATATAAAACACCTGTGGTCCTACATGTCGGTAAACTGCCACAAACTGTCCTACAGAAACCACCTGAGCTACAGCGCATGCACGGTACATGAGATTTCCAATATCCTCTCGATCTTTGCATGAAAACTATTGTCCTAAGGAAAAAATTAATATGATCATTTTGTTTAGGATTATTTGTACGTTATTCGTGGCACTCCGTCGTACCACTGCACAAAAATTTGCGACTCTACGATTTACTTCCCACATTCAACCTTTTTCGGTCTTCAGTGAGTGTGCTGTTATTATATCACTGGCCCAGTCGTGCACCACACTGAACCCAGGGTTATTGTTGTGCAGTTCGGCCCCCAGTGCCCCCCCTCTTCCTGGAAGTCTCATACCAGACGAGCGTACCGCAAATGTAAGCGTGGTACAGTAATTATGGTGTACCCGTACGTGGAGACAGTGTTTGCGCAGCAATCGCCAACATAGTGTAACTGAGGCTGAGTAAGGGGAACCAGCCTGCATTCACCGAGGCAGATGGAAAACCGCATATAAACCATCCACAGGCTGGCCGGCACACCGGACCTCGACACTAATCCGCCGGACGGATTCGTGCCGGGGACCGACACGCCTTCCCGCACGGGAAGCAGCGCGTTAGACCGCGCGGCTAGCTGGGAGGGCTTTCCTAAACGTTTACTTTGTTTCATGTATCAGATTTTCTAATACCGTTTCAGTAATCGCTCTCCACTTTTTCAAGTTATTCCATGATGATAAGTGAACGAGTAGCTTGGAGTGGAAGTTTTCAGGCAAATTAAATATTTATCCAAAAGAAACCGTCTATTTCATTTTTTGAGGCTAGTGCTCCCTCAAAACAACAAAATCTGTACGAGTTGTCGCAGCCAGGCTTAATAATAAATACAAGGAATTAATCACGTGCGAAATTGGAGGAGTTTATAAGAACGGGTGTTAATGTAGGCAGTCTACAATCAGGAACCAGCCATTGTCACCAAACCAGGATGTGCAACTCGTCTGACAAAACTTAATAATATCAGTAGTGAAATGACCTACATAGTAACTACAACATTAAAAACAAACTTTCAGAAACATAAAGTAATAAAACATATACAATGAAAAAAACACATAAAAACAGTTTAAAATGGTCCGAACTTCTTCTTCACTTCGAATGATTCCGATTTACTACTGCCGTGCGGTTAAGACTATTCATGAAAAAGCTACAGAGCCTCTCATAAGGTTACGTGATCTATAATCTCTTTTACAGCATCATACAAGGAAATACGCAGCTAATATCTTGCCTACCTTGTCAGTTAGCTTGTAAAACTTGAAACTGCCCTACTGCACATAACACGCAAAAGCACTGTAGCGAAGCTTTCACCAAAACACACCACAAACTATTGGTATAAAATGTTGGGATTAAAGCGCCACTCACATGTGTCTTTAATCTGACCCCTAGACAGCTTAATGCCGGGATGGTTCCTCTGAAAGGGCATTGTCGACTTCCTTCCCCATCCTTCCCTAATCCGATGAGACCGATGACCACGCTGTCTGGTCTCCTTCCCCAAAACAACCAACCCTAGACAGTTTGTCTGTGTCCTGAACTAATACATCTCTGATATTAATGGTAGATAGCGTCTATGTCTAAGGAAGATTGCCTGAGATCGCAAATACGGGACACAAACACACTCTGATCACATACAAAATAAATATATGTAACGGAGACATATCTATAGATAAAATATCTACTAATATTTTTGGTTATTAGCTTATAGTTTATTTGTTTTAATGTTACGAGGTCCTTATTTGTGTTATTGTATGTTATTTCTTTTTGTGTTGCATTGGCTGCTCTAATACCTGTTTCATTTAGGGCAATATTTACCTGTTTGACATGGCTGGTTTCTGCCACAGAGGTGCTGCATATTCAGTAGCGGAGAAGCCCAAAGACAGGGCAGATGTGCGGAGGACTTGTGGTTGTGCTCTCCAGTTGTTGCCGGACAGTTTCCTAATAATTTTGTTCCTTGCACTGACTTTTATTTTTGTATCTGTACAGTGGTCCTTGAAGGTAAGGGACCGGTCCTACTTCACTGCGAGGTACTTTGGGGTGTCACAGTGGGTCAGCTGTTGACCTCTCCAGATTATTCTCAGTTTCCTCCGCGCCTCTCTGTTCCGTAAGTGGAATGCACACACTTGTATTTTGGAGGGGTTTGGCTTCAGGAGTTATTATCGTAGTAGTTAGACAATGCCTCAAGACTTATTGTGAGTTTTTCTTCCTCCTCCTCAAAAGTTCCACCTTGCCCTGCAAGTGCTGTGTCATCTGCATAAATGAAAGATCTTGTGACAGGATTAACTGGCTGGTCATTGGTGTAAATATCAAACAGCAGTGGGGCTAGCACACTTCCTTGGGGGATACCATTTCTCTATGCCCTCCATCGGCTCATCTTGTTTTGTAGAGTAACAAAGAAACGTCTGTTTTGTAGCAGGTATCTTATAAACTGTGTTAAGTGGAAGTCTTTCGTGATGGCATAGATCTTTGTTAACATATCCTGTGTTAATGTTATGCAGCAGTAAGATCCACAAAGGCGGCACCGGTAATCTACCCGCGTTCATATCCATCCTCTACGTGTTGTGTCAGGTTCAAGATCTGTCCACAACACGACCTCCCGGGGCGGAACCGAGATTGTTCTCTGATCAGTATTTGAGCGACATGGTCCCAGATTCGATTGAGGATCGTTCTCGCTAAAACTTTATATAGATGACATAAGAGTCATGTGGGTCGGAAATTTTTGGCATCTGTTGGCTCTTTCCCCGGTTTCAGTAGGGCCACAACCTTGGTTTTTCTCCAGATCTTTGGTATTTGCATTTTGGGACACAGGTGTTCGTCATGTCTAGAATCCACTTCTTGGTTGCTAGTCCAAACATTTTTATCTGTTCCGTTCTCAAGTCATCTAACCCCGCAGTTTTATTGTTCTTCATTGAGCATATTGCGGTTTCTAATTCTTCAAATGAGAATGGTGTGCCAATGTAGTTATTCTCCTCAGTAAGTCTCTGAATAGTTATTCTTCTCAGTAATTCTCTGAATCTTTGGAGTTACCGATTTTAATTAACTTTGCCATTCAGCAGTAACTGATGTGCTATCTGGTTAGGTGTTATATCAGAGATGGCCGAGGGATTAGCTGTTGGGTCGTTTCCAAGGTTCTTCAGCAATTGTCATGCCTTTCTACTATTTTGTTTCATATCGAGCTGCGTCATAAGATCGCACCATTTTTCTTTCCTTCTATCTGATATGGCTAGTGTAAGTTCTTCACCAAACTGTATTGTTTCTTCAGCAAATGGGCCATCTTCAGAAAGTGTTCATATTTATTCATAATGCCGTTGATCATTGCTGATTCTTCCGACGTACCCCCGAAGGGCAAGAGAGTGCTCTGAACCTCTGTCCGCTCCTCTGCCCTCTTTGCTAAGGCCACTGACAGAAGGAGTGTAACTTCTTATGTCGGAACTCTTTGGTCGGCTTTACTAATGATTCTTATTCAAAATCTAAGCAGTGGTGAGTTTTGAAACCGGTACCCAGGTCGTTTTGAATACTGGTCAAAAACGCTACCTCAAGGCCATTTTTAATTACAATACCTTTTAGGTAAGTCTCAGGGTCGATTTGACTGGGCATGGACATGACCCAGTTATTGATGGAAAAGAGCGGGCAGTGAATCATCTCACCATTATCCGTAATCATTTGTCATGCAGTGATGCTGGGTCAGTTTGGTGCGTGGCCTCATTGCTGTGTGGCGACCATTCTGTAGCTCTCATTGGTGTCCCACAGCTGTGCGGCTGAGACCTCAAACGGCCTCCAAGTTGACTGCTCGTTGTGGGTTGCCGTAGTCGAAGCAATGCCATCACGGTGTCGGCAGATAGTCGTTATCCAAGGAAATTATAATGCTCAGTCGAGTGATTCATTACCATGCGCTGGACCACAAGGAGCTGTTCATTTAGAATGAAACAGGAAAAGAATAACTCACAAAGAGAGGACGGACATTCGGATGGGAGTAAGGACCAGAATGAAAGTCATCAGACTAAGTAGGAGATGGGTGGGAGAGCCCCTCCACGTTGTCTTGCAGTCTCGCTGATTATCCTTTCACTTCCACAGCACTCCCTGAGCTCACAAACTCCTCGACTTTTTCCTCCTCTCGGCGTAGTCATAGGTGTACTACATTTGGAATACAACCTAATAACTACTCATCATCACGTGACCAAGCCTCCCAATCCAGTGTGAAAATTTTCTGTCTTGTGTTGGGCTGGTGTAGGCCTCCAAAACTGACGTCTTTCTTACAAGTTCGCTGTCGAGGCTTTTCCAGAGTTCGTCGCACATCGTCCCGATGATTTTCCATATTCCTCAGTTTCTATGAAAGCAGCCACACAACACATCTTTATAACGGACGTCTCTGCTTGAGGCCTCTGCAGCCTTATCTTTGCACTTTGTCGAAGAATCCACTGGCTTTTCATTTATAAGCAACCTTTTAATTGTCCGGCAAACATGTTTTTAAGCACATGGATTCTTCTTCAGCAGTTCAAAAGTTTCAGCTACCTCCCTGTGTGCATCATCACGCTATCTACGTTCCATCTCGGCGCCTGCAATTTAAGGCAGACCTAAAGTCTGGCAACCGCCAGCTTGTCTCCGTCCCGCAGTAAAGGTGTTAAGCAGCTGTTCCCCTGGAAGATAATAGACTCGCGCCCTCCCGTCGGCGTGATGAAGAAAGTATCGATATTCATCAGACTATGCAAAGCTCTGTCACTGACCCAATGTCCAGTGTCGATGGTCACGTGCCCATTTCAGTCTCAGTTGCCGATGTCGCGGTGTTAACACTGGCACGTGTATGGGTCGCTGGCTGTGGAGGTTCATCGTTAGGAATGGTCGGTGCACTGCGCGTTCAGACACACTTGTACTCCGCCGAGCATTGAAGACTGATGTTAGTTCCCCACAGTCCGCCGCCTGCACTGTTCCCGGTCTGCCCAGCCTACGATGTCCGACATCTGTAATGAGGAGCAGCCGTCCATTCGCACGATATTTGAACATAGTTTCACCTCGGTTTCGCCACGTGTTGAAGACACTAACTGAATCACTTCTCGAACACTCTAAAAGTCGTGCAGTTTCCGAAATGCTTATGGCTAGTGAGCCGTGCGTGGCTCGTGTTCCCCCTATTATCTATTTTACACCCTGTTTTTAAAGTACTTCCACCTCACTAAATTAATTTAAATTATTACCGTCACAAAGTTTGCCTGGCCGCGAGCGGCGTTAGCAGCTTGTATCGATATATCCCCTCTCGTAGTATCTTTGCTGGACTGCTATTACATCCCGGTCGTCATCTGTCGTAAGCCAGTTCGGGCTACCATTCATTTGGAACGCGCCTGGAGTGCAGTCCATACCTGCCAGTCTGGGAGTTGGAATGCGGCACTAGTGCAGTCGGATTGTAGCTGTGAGGTCTGTGTCGACATGGCTCGCCCGACCGTTGCCGCCACGCATCACTTGAGCCGGGACACGGTCTTGGTGGATCGTCGGTCGGTCGTCCTACCGGACGAAGCGTTTTGGCTCGCCGATCGTTCATTAGTCGGCTGTGTGTGTGCATCGACTCACGATTTGTCTTCGTGCGTGTTTAGTTACTGTTGAGTATCGTTCAGGTCTTCGAGCAAGTGTTTGTCCGGTTGTGTGTGTAGTTGGCGTTAAGTCCAATGACGACTATTTTAGATGTCGGCATTCTGAGGCAGTCGGTTGGTTGCTGCGGACCAGGGAAGTTATCTCCGCGCAGTGCAGTCGGCTAGGTCCGCTGGCGGTCCCTGCGCAGTATCGGAGCGTGTGTGGAGCTGTCCGATCACTACGAGCTTCGTGGTTAACCGACCCAGGACGTCAAGGTTGAGTAGTGGTTTCAAGTGCCCAAGCCACATCCATTCATGTTGTGTGGTTCGTTTCGGTGGTCGCTGTTGTGGAGGTTTTCGTGTGAGCAACACCGAGTGTCTGTATTGCTGAAAATCAGCAGCCATGCGGTGGAGTTAACTATATTTTTTTACTACAATTCAAGTGCACCAGCGGAATTTTCTGCCTTGTGGCCGTTAGTGTTTCGGTTACTTGCCCCGCCCACTAACGTAATTTCAGGCAGCGTCCTTTCCTCGCCTGTTGTCGCTGTCCAACATGGTGTGTAGTTTTGACAGATAATACATATTTCATTGTGGATAATCACGTTCGTAACTTTTGTGTTTGAGTTCTCATGTACCGATTGGTGGCAAGCAAGTCATTTTGTCGGTTGGTCCGTGGCTGTACCCTGGTTGGGTTCCGACGGTTCAAGTGTAGTTGAGTTCACCACCTGTTTCACCTTAGTGAACGAGGGCAGACCGACCTCCCTGGAGGCTTCTGAGTGCCTTTTTCTTTATTGTCCTACTCACCTGTGTTTAATTGTCTGTTTATAATCTATCATAGCCAATGATTTAAAAAATCTCTTGCTTTTACTGGATTTTATGTAATTTTTAATTTTGTAAAATCAACTGTGGGCCTTCAGCCACTTAAATCCTTATTCTAAAAAAATAAAAAAAAGACATTGCCTTTGAAAGGTTATGATAATTTATTTTAAAATTTTGAAAATTTTATTGTGGGCCTTCAGCGATTTGTGTTGCATCTAGTTTATGTTTGTCTGTTCACCTTTTCCTTGAGGCTCTTAGCCTCACTGTTAATTATTTTATTTGCAATTTTAACTGCAAGTTTTTATCACTTGAGATTTAGCTTGTTGCCTTAAGATTTCTTGCTTGGAGGCCTTCAACCATAAAATAATTGCCTTTTTGAAACTCGTAGTTCTAAGGGGTTCGGCTATGTGCCATTTTGGTTTAAAGATGTTATTAAATTACAATAAATTACAATTTTGAGTTAACCTGACCGACACCTTGTTTGGCCCTTTCCACAGTCCTAATCACCTGTTCTGGTCAGCGGGTTTAGCGGGCGTTTCAGCGAGCCTCCGGGCCATCACAATCTGCCCTCGGTCAAATTCAGATAGACGGCGCAAATACAGATACACCGTGCAACTTCCCCCTTCTGTACACGGACAGCACGCTCGCTAATACTACATGCACCGTGCGTGTCTCTGACTAGCAGTCATTCCTCGTCAGGTGACGCAGTTACCGCCTGGACGATTTTATATCGATAGTAGACGCGTGGTCATAGTGTTCTGGTTGATCAGTGTACACATAACTGTCACAGTCAGACTGTATGTATCATATAACTTCATGTGTACATCTCGATGAATCTAAGATATCTGATGATGGGCTGTTCCTGAAACTGGTAATATTAAAGTCATTAATTCAGTATCTTATGACGTTTTATTAAGTGACCTATTCAGAATTGGTGCAGTACTGTTCCAGTTTTACAATATGGTTGCATCTTCATGTTTCTAATTGCTAGTCAGGCCCTTTGGAAGGTGTCTACTCTCAAACGAGCAGAGGACATTCGCCAGTCTACCCCTGCGTGGGTGTAGAGTCCTGCCATGGCCACATATGTGGCGGTCGCAGCATGAGGTCTGGCCTTCCCCTCGTCCTGAGCCACTGGCGCTGGGAAGCGGAGAAAGTGTCTACCGGCGAAGTATACCATTAGGCAGCATTATAGGATGTACAGCCGGCCGGAGTGGCCGAGCGGCTCTAGGCGCTACAGTCTGGAACCGCGCGACCGCTACTGTCGCAGGTTCGAATCCTGCCTCGGACATGGATGTGTGTGATGTCCTTAGGTTAGTTAGGTTTAGATAGTTCTACGTTCTAGGGTACTGAGCGAAATAGAGGCCGCATCGTATATCGGGGGGAAGGATTATGATTATGGAGGACAGGAGGTATCACTCGATGTTGTCACTTACCGGCGCCTGTTACAAGTAAGCTCATTTTTCTATTAATAGTAAAGACACAGATAAAGAATATTTGGAATATGAAGACTTCATTAAAATTTTGTTAAAAAATAAAACAATACAAACAACACGTTCACAATGAACAGGACCTTTTTTTTTAGTTTCTCGTAAAGTACTTAGATAGTACTTCAACAAAATACTTATTTCAACATTAAAAAACCTCTCAGAGAAATTCGAATTAATAAACGCTGAAAAGTACAGAAGAATTTGGTAACGTTTTCAGGTTATTTGTCGAATTATAAAAACTGTTTGGCTGCGCTGCAGGGTGCGTTGCATCGCATCTGAAGTGTGTCGCCGGGGTCTTCAGGTATCGTATGCATTTAATCATGCATTAGGATACATTCGAGCTGTATGCTTGCCATTGCTTCATTTTTGTAGTAATGAAGATGACGCCTAACGACCGAAACAGGTAACCAATTGTATAACATCGCAACTGTGACTGTGACTAATACTGTTATAAATTTCTAGTAGTTGCTGTACGCTTGATAGACATTATGTTTGATTTTATAAGACTGCATTTAAACGGAAAACAGAGAAATCAAGCTGCACAGTTTTAAAAAGTTTGGCAGTGCAGAGAAAACTGTCTCGGACATAATATCCGTAAAAACCGCAGAATAAGCACTGACGTGGTCAGACTACTGTTAGTTCAATGAGTATTTTTCTCAATACGCACTACCTGTCCCAATAATTTTTTCCCATCTGATAAGAGCTTTGTGACGTCTTTTCTCACCAAGCCTTAGTCCTTATAGTATCTCTTCATTTTTATAGTTTAATGTATATCTGCAGTGAAGAAAGCATCGCTGGTGTCAGGTCCTCTCTCAATCTGTGGCAAGCTATAAGACCTCAGACCCGTAGTGCAGGCTTTGATTAGTTACAGAAAAATACGATGTATTTTCTAGGGCAAAGATGATTTAAAACCGATCGACTTATTACGCTAATTCAGCTGTGTCAATTACATAACTTAAGCGATGGGTTTCCAAACACACAGAAAATAGGGAACTACTTGCGTCGTCCATTAAAACTTGTCCTTTCTGTGGCGAGAAACCTGAGACAGCCTCGGCCAAGCTTCTCCAAAGTTCCAGAGTTCAGCACGGTTTGGCTTCCGTGAAGCGTCAAAATTGGGAACTCTCACGAAACTTTGCCCTTTCTGCCGTACAGAAGCTCTTTAAGTCCCCGGATTCCATCTGTGGACTGGCTGTCTTTTATATAAAGGGCTACATAAGCGACATCAGTGAACGAGAATTAACTGAATGGATTCCAGCACCTGCTCCGTACTTTTCGTTTTAAACCAGTTGTAGAAACAGCAATGAAAAGTTCAATTATCCCTATGGACGAACTTTAAACGTCACTGTTTGTCATGGCGGAAACACATCGTGTGTGTATTACACGATGGAAATACTTACGAAGCTATTGCATCTTATCTCCAAACTTTTGAGTAGCAGACGCCGTGACGATGTGTGGTCTAAGATGAAAATATTGGGCGCTCTTCATATTAGGACTGTCCACACACGCGCATAATATCGTGTCTATGAATTCGAAATATTTGTTTCACAGTCGCAGAAAACGTATGATGTCCTGTAATTAATTTCACTGAAAAAGTTTCTTTTTCATCACATTTATTTTACATTGGTTTAAACTGCAGTAGTATGCATCAGTCATCACTTAATGGCATGAGAACGCCTCAGTTACATACGGCTCTGCCTTTACAAGACTGAATTCAAGCGGAATGCTTGGAAACATTCATAACATACACTACTGGCAATTAAAATTGCTACACCACGAAGATGACGTGCTACAGACACGGAATTTAACCGACAGGAAGAAGATGCTGTATGAAGCAAATAATTAGCTTTTCAGAGCATTCACACAAGGTTGGCGCCGGTGGCGACACCTACAACGTGCTGACGTGAGGAAAGTTTCCAACCGATTTCTCATACACAAACAGCAGTTGACCGGCTTTGGCCGGTGAAACGTTGTTGTGATGCCTCGTGTAAGGAGGAGAAATGCGTACCATCACGTTTCCGACTTTGATAAACGTCGGATTGTAGCCTATCGCGATTGCGGTTTATCGTATCGTGACTATGCTGCTCGCGTTGGTCGAGATCCAATGACTCTTAGCGGAATATGGAATCGGTGGGTTCAGGAAGGTAATACGGAACGCCGTGCTGGATCCCAACGGCCTCGTATCACTAGCAGTCGAGATGACAGGCATCTTATACGCATGGCTGTAACGGATCGTGCAGCCACGTATCGATCCTTGGCTCAACAGATGGGAACGTTTGTAAGACAACCATCTTCACGAACAGTTCGACGACGTTTGCAGCAGCACGGACTATCAGCTCGGGAACAACAGCTGCGGTTACCCTTGACGCCGCATCACAGACAGGAGCGCCTGCGATGGTATACGCGACGACGAACCTGGGTGCACGAATGGCAAAACGTAATTTTTTCGAATGAATTCAGATGCTGTTTACAGCATCACGTTGGTCGCATCCGTGTTTGGCGACATCGCGGTAAACGCACATTGGAAGCGTGTATTCGTTATCGCCATACTGGCGTATCACCCGGCGTGATGGTATGGGGTGCCACTGGTTACACGTCTCGGTCACCTGTTGTTCGCATTGACGGCACTTTGAACAGTGGACGTTACATTTCAAATTTGTTACGACCCGTGGCCCTACCCTTGTTTCGATCCCTGCGAAACCCTACATTTCAGCAGGATAACGCACGACCGCATGTTGCAGGTCCTGAACGGGCCAATATAGATACAGAAAATATTCGACTGCTGCCCTGGCCAGCACATTCTGCAGATCTCTCACCAATTGAAAACGTCTGGTCAATGGTGGCCGAGCAACTGGCTCGTCACAATACGCCAGTCACTACTCTTGATGAACTGTGGTATCGTGTTGAAGCTGCACGGGCAGCTGTACCTGTACACGCCATTCAAGCTCTGTTTGACTCAATGCCCAGGCGTATCAAGGCCGTTATTAAGGCCAGAGGTGGTTGTTCTGGGTGCTGATTTCTCAGGATCTATGCACCCAAACTGCGTGAAAATGTAATCACATGTCAGTTCTAGTATAACATATTTGTCCAATGAATACCCGATTATCATCTGCATTTCTTTGTGGTGTAGCAATTTTAATGGCCAGTAGTGTATTTTGTAAAAGTGGTGTCTCACATTTAGTAAGCATTTAAAAAAAAAAGTATTAGCTCAGCGTCAAAAGCTGCTATTAAAGTTGTTATTAACAACCGGTTTCAGTCTTCAGATTGTCATCGGTTAACTTAAGTCAATTAATACAACATCTTATACCTCACTATTAAAACTGTGACTTCAAATAGCATACAGTACATACTATGTCAATGCTGTGAAGCTGTGAAAATCGTTGGTAATGTCAAATTAATGTCTATATTACTTGTCAACAGTGACGCAGGATATATTTTACGCTCTGACATTGCGGTTTTAGTATTGTCATGTAAGCTGTTATTACAAATCACTTTAAGTTACCTTATGAAGATCAGAAGATATTGTAGATACTGTTGTGAATAAAGAAGTATTCATTAGCAATTTGTGGCGCTGAACTACAACGTTTTATAAACGTTTATGAATTTGCCACGCTCAGAGCACTATTAAAATTTCACTGTTCTTTAAATATTAACGGGGACTAGAATACTCTTATCACCACGCGTACCATACTACGTCCGTCGCTCATCGTGATCCAGAGAGTAAGTTTATCTCCTTCGTACACTGTAGAACACTTCCTCACATTCCGTTTGAAGTGTTCCCACATCACTTCGCGGCGCGTCTGCTCTGAGTCTCATGTGTAGGAGTTCTTTGTTGGTAGTGTCCTACAGTTACATCTACAAGTGGCCAACTGGTTCAACCCCTGGACGTGGGATTGGGTTGATGGTGTCACAAGGGCCACAGAGGAAGTCAGCCGAACGACAGGCATCCATCCAAGTTTGAACGTATATCGGAGAAACAACCTTCTGATGGCAGCGGTAAGAACATCATGAATCTCACCAACAAGGAACTGTTATGACGCTATTTAGGTTCTTAAGAAAGGATTGAATTTCACTCAAACTTCTAAAGATGTACCCATTGCTGACATCATTAGCACAGTGGAACAAACAGCTGCTCGACTTGCACCTGAAGCTGCTGAAGAAGTTCCTCGCGAAACCTGCAGAGCTCTAACCAAAACAAAGCTGATGAAACCGAACATCTCCTACTGGGAGAGGGCCGCTATACGGGAGCTAAGAGAAGATCCAGACATAGTAGTATTACCTGCAGACAAGGCCAACGTAACAGTGATCCTATCCCGACAGGATTATGCTGAGAAGATGCGGGGTCTACTTGGTGACAATGCATACCGCAAGATTGACACCGATCCTACGAAAAGGGCCGAGAGAAAGACTCTGGCGCTTCTCAAGGATTCCGGCTTCCCTGACAAGATTACCAAGAAGCTACGCCCGAGGGCTGTTGTTCCTCCTAGACTTTACGGACTGCCGAAGGTGCACAAGGAATCGACCCGGTTACGTCCCATTGTCAACAATATTTGTGCCCGAACGTACCTTCTCACCAAGCACCTCAAACAATTGCTTAGCCCTTACGTTGGGAGATGTACACATCATATCCGTAAGCCCGTGGATTTCCTGGGACGCATCAACAACCTTGCGCTTAAGGAATCTGACATACTGGTAAGCTTCGACGTGGTATCTCTATTCACAAAAGTTTCATTACATGAATCCTTGGAACTTATCAGCCAGAAATTTGACGAAGAGACCACCAACATTTTCAGACATGTTCTGACGTTACCCCTTTGTTGGTTATTTCAGTCTCTTTCTCATGCCAATTCCCCTGTTGGCAATCTTTTCCTGGAGTGTCTAATAGGGGACTAGCCGGAAGTCTTTTCCCAATGGAGAGATCATCATGACAATTTTTCACTTACAGGCCACACGTCCCGTGGGTACACATAATGTGTCTTAAATATAGTGGTTTCCTTTGCCTTCTGCATCCCTATATTATCACTGCCGATTCTTCCGCCGTTTAGGAACAGTTTCCTATTCCAAGGCCAACAGTCTTGCCACATTGGTAACACTGGCTTCTATCAGATCACCGAAGTTAAGCACCTTTGGAATTGGCTAACATTTGGATGAGTCACAATCCGGATCTGACGAGTACTGTCGGCATGCAGGGTGCACTCAGCCCTTGTGAGGCCATTTGAGGAGCTACTTGAATGAGAAACAGCGATACTGGTCACGAAAACTGGTCACGGCCGGGAGAGTGGTGTGCTGACCACATGCCCCTTCGTATCCACATCCGGTGGTGCCTAATGGCTGAGGACAACATGGCGGCCGTCGGTATCGTTGGGCCTTCAAGGCCTGTTTCGATGGTGTTTGGTTTTGATTCCTATCCAAAGGATAAGAGAGGCCCTGAACCTCTGTCTGCTCTTCTGCTCTTTTCGACTAGGAAATAGTGAGAACGAGGATGACTTCTTATGCTGGAAGTCTTCAGGCACCATTGCTGCTGATTTTTATTGAAAATATAAGCAGTGGCAGGGTTCGAACCCGGGATGGAGGGCGTTTTCATTACAAGTGAAAGACACTGTACCTAGACCTCGGGTGCCGCTCTATTCCTGTTTTACACCTTTTTTAATCCGAGCTGTTCGTTCTTGATCTTCCAGGTTTATTGTCCATTACCCATCTTTCCGTATACGTTAGCCCTATTTTTCTTAGGATTTCGAACATATTGCACCATTTTACATTGTCGTACGCTTATTCTATATTCAAATGTTTCTGGGCACTATGGGACTTAACATCAGAGGTCATCAGTCCCCTAGAACTTAGAACTACTTAAACCTAACTAACCTAAGGACAGCACACACATCCATGCCCGAGGCAGGATTCGAACCTGCGACCGGAGAAGTCCCGCGATTCCGGACTGAAGCGCCTAGAACCGCTCGGCTAACGCGGCCGGCTGAACGCTTTTTCTACTTCGACAAATTCTGTGACAGTGTCTTGATTTTTTTCACTCTTGCTTCCCTAGCGCAACGTCAGAACTGCCCTTCTGGTGTTTTCATCTGTCCTAAAGACGACATTTTGTTTAAAAACCATTATTTTCCTGTGCGGCCAATACTACCCAACACTTTTCTCAACAGCTCGAATTGTAAGTCTTGGAAAATTGTTTCTTGCTGTGTGTCATTCTGATTAAAAATCTTCTTTCCAACATTTACATTAAAACAAATGACGAAGCAAGGATTTTATGAAGTTATACGTTATTTGAAAACGACAGGCGAGTTTAATACCAACTTCGCTTAAGTGGCCAGTACTAGCCGTTTCCCTTGGTCATCGGCCCAATGCCTAAACTGGAAAACATCTCCCAAATATGCTCAGCTGGGATTTCTTCATCCCCATTCCCACCTAACTGGAATATTGGTAGAGTTAATACAGTTGTCTGAAAAGGGTAACAGTAGAAAGAAAATTAGCACAGAGATCAGTCTATTAATTCCATGTACAAGCTCTGTGACTAAAGTTCGTACCTGAAGTTCTCAGAGGAGAGAAACCAAATGGATTCAGGAGAAACGAATCCACTGTCTGTATGGACTACAACAAATTATAGACGAATGTTTAGTTTACAACTTATAAATCAATAATTGTTTCATGAAATTTTAAGTGGTGGTTACACCATTCTTGTAGGAGCGTAAAAATTGCGGCGAATGTCTCTGCTTCTTCTCTGTGTCGAGAGCTCGCTTCCATGCACCGCTATGATTATACCTGCTCTCCCAGCTGGAGTTGTTCTCGCACGTTCTTATTTATGCAACCGCTTTAATAACAGAATATCATTATGTAGAAGCCTGGGACAAAATTTTTTGTTTCATGAAAGTGTATTTTCTGTTTATTTGTGGAGTTGTGGTCAGCAACTGCTCATTTCTAAGTTCACGATTTTGTATGTGCCTTTGGGGATATTACAGATCCTTGGCCTTTGAGGCCGAAACTGTCCTTAACTGTACTACGCATCTCCTTTACCTTGTTAGGAGGATGGAAAATAGGTCTCATTTCTCGGCTTTACACGACTTTTTTTCTCTATTTTAACGTTTCTGTTTCTTGGAGGCCACCGGCTTTGTCACATGAACCATAGCCGTTCTTTCAGATGATTAATTACAGAATTCTGGTGGTCCTTGTCACAAACAATTGTAGTTCTGTGTATCAATATACTTACAATTGCTCTCTTCTCGACTGGCTTGTGAAAAGTGTGCATGCTGAGATATAGCTCAGAGTACATCGGCTTGCACTACACAGATTGGCAGGGATGCCAATCCGACTTTCTTTCTCTCTGTGTCTCTACAGTTAATTGTAAGCTGCTTGCACCCTGATAATGTGTTGAAGAAACTGTTCGAGAACTTTGACGCCATGTGGTCAGACCATTAATGAACGATCAACATAATGATCAGATGAAGTTGGGCGAAAAGTGAACTAAATTTAATGCACATTCTTCGATATGTCTCATAAAATAGGCCACTGCTTGAGACAATGGAGGACCCATAAAAATTCCGCCCATCATTTCACAAAACTTTCTGTTATAGGCTGCAACAAGCATAAGGGATATTGGCTGATATTTACATCAACCATATAGAACAAAAATTCTTCTCAACCAACCAGCACATCTCAAAGAAAATACTCTACTACAGAAGATATGTTGATGATCCAGTCTTGCTTTTTAATGGTAAAAACAATGATATTGATACATTAGCAGCAGATCCAAGCAAAATGCACAAAATATTAAATTCACAGTTGAACATAAAACCAATAAAAGCATTAACTTTCTTGACCTGAAGATTTGCAATAGTAACAATAAACACCAATTTAGTATTTAAAGAAAACCTACCACCACAGATGTCAGATCGATGGTACACCAAATTAGAAAAGTAGCGATGAGTGATTCAGACCAACAAAAGGAAATTAATATAATAAAACAGTTGCTAATAATAATGGATACAAACCCATAATAATAGAAAAACTCCACAACAAAATGCAGACAAAAACCACAGATCCACTTCACTTCAATCCAGACAACAAGCACTCCAAGCCAAATCAAGGTGCCAAGGAAGGCAAACCCCAATATGCTACTCTCCCATACATAGACCCACTATCATACCAAACAGCAAACTTATTTAAACAGAAAAATATCACTATCAGCTTTTCCACAAATAACAAATTACAACAAAAAGAAATACATGATGTAAATACCTCCAAGAGTCCCTACGGTAAATCAGGAATAAACAAACTCAAATGCGACACATGCCCAAAATTTCACATTGGACAGACAGGCAGAAGTTTTGAAGTTAGATACAAAGAACACATTGATGCTTTAAGGCTTGGAAAACTGAACAAACCTACATTTGCAGCCCATATTGCTGAAGAAAACCATTCAGTGAGAAACATTGGGAACAAAAATTTTACATATAGCAGAAATAGGAGCCACTATGAATATTATAGAAGAAATAGAAATACACACACACACAAACAGCACACCAAACTATATCCTTAATTATCAAACCGAGATAGCTAACATCCCTTTCCTGAAAAATTTCCAAAAGTTATTTTCCACCCTCCAAAGCAAATGATATTCCTACGCCTACCTGCAGATCAAGTAGCAAATTTATATGTTACTACAATTCTCATGATGCTAAATGTAAATAAATAATGTATTGTCTGAACTATACAGTACCTAAAAAATTACTGTAGCAGTATTCGCTCTAAAGGTCACAAAATCAATGAATCTCTGTACTAGTGTAAAAGGCGTTTCAGTTGCATAAGTGAATGTATGATATCTTTCCAAACATGGGACATCTTCATAATGTTACGATACATTATGGTATTCTTGACACTCATAGTTTGTAAGCACTTTGTATCTATCAAAATATGTGGTGCGCATTGGAAATCTCGTCTGTGATAAGTGTAAAGTGTTCAGTGAGAAAAATTTACTTGTGCAACGATGAGAATGCAGTGGGAATGTATTCACATCTGTGTGGTGTACTTATAATTATGTATTATTTATATTTTAGTACAATTAATCTGTAAAAAACGCACCACATGTAATGAAAGCATGAAAACCGTCTGAAGAAGAATCATAACGATTCGAAACCGGTAACGGTACCATTTGAATAAAGGAACTGAAAATAAATTTGTGGCTGGTTGCTGTGTCAACGCCGGCCGTTGTTGGCGAGCGGTTCTAGGCTTTTCAGTCGGGAACCGCGCGACCGCTACGGTCGCAAGTTCAAATCCTGCCTCAGGCATGGGTGTGTGTGATGTCCTTAGGTTAGTTAGGTTTAAGTAGTTCTAAGTTCTAGGGGACTGATGACCTCAGATGTTAAGTCCCATAGCGCTCAGAGCCATTTTGCTGTGTCAACACCACCATGCATGTGGTCGTCATAGCATACCACGACAACTTCACTGTTTCGGGTGAATGTGCTCTGCCAATAGTTTCAATACGTTCTTCACTGGAAATTTTGTAAATGGTGAGACCACATACAGGCTTATTAAGTCATGGTTTGGGCCAATCCTAATCTGTATGATTTTCTCAATGAACAGCTGAGAGGTTTTAGTATGATGTTTGCAGTGGACCTCTATTGGAATCATTAACTTAGTTAGATATTTGGCTGTCCTGTAGATGGGGGAACCAGTAGCTCTAATGATAAGTCTCAATGGCATTACTTCTTTGTGGATGTACAGCCGGTGAGACATAGGATCACGAGCTCTGAGATTTTTGATGAAGTCTTTTGGCAGACCATAATTCTGCTGTATGATAGTGTGGATCCTATCTTAGGCATTTCTACTTATTATCTTCCAAAAACGAGGACTTCTCCATGACTTTTAGTAGCATTAAAAACAACTACTGCATTTTCCTTGTAATTTTGAAACACAAAGCGATCCTTATCTGGCTTCGTCCTGTGAGAGATGCCGCACTGCCTGCTCTACTCTACTAATAATATCCACATTAGGTACAGTGAGTGGTGAAGGAGCAATATTCAATACTCTATTCAGGGCCAAAGTGGCTCCTTCATGTTCTTGTTCTGGAGGTTGATGACTGTGTCATTTTGGGAGATGACAGCTGCCTTTGGGTGACTGCAAGTCGCTCAAATTACTTTGTTTCTTTTGGTATTGAACTTCTGTGATGAGCTCTTGACTAACTGCCGTCGACAAATCAATCCACTTCCAGCATGTGTTTCGAAAGAACATCTGTGATTTACGTGGCCTAAAGTCGGCACTCTTCAAGTAGCGGAAACTTAAAAACACAGAACATTTACGTTTGAGTCACTATGTTCTTTCCTGCGGTGCTACATCTAGCAAAATAGGCGGAGTCCTCGTAAGACGAGGCATAGGACCTATTTTCTGACCTCCTAAGAATATAAAGCCAATGCTGCACCCAGTTAAGGAGTGGCTCAGCCTCAGGTTCCCAAGGAATAATAATATCCCTTGTGTCTGTGGAGGCAGTTACACCGTGCACTCCGTCTGTACTATTTTCGAACGCTGTGTAGAACGTCAACGGCACATTAAAAGTCGCTAACGTGAGAAATCAACAGTTGCTGGGTGTTGTGTGATGTCCTTAGGTTAGTTAGGTTTAAGTAGTTCTAAGTTCTAGGGGACTGATGACCATAGCTGTTAAGTCACATAGTGCTCAGAGCCATTTGAACCATTTGAACAGTTGCTGAGCACAGTCCATCACATATACAAAAAATATTGTATGATGAGACAAGCTCCTTCTTCTTGGCTTCTACATGCAGGGATTATGTTATTAAACTGGCTGTAGAAATAGGAATAAGCGAGAATAGCTCCAACCGAGATATAATCTTAGTGGTGAATGGAAACCAGTTCTCGACGCAGAGAAGTAGCAGAGAAATTCGCCACAATGTTTACGCTCTCACGGGAGCAGTGGCGCTACCAGCGCAGATTTTGACACTATCTGTGAGACCATGTAATTTCCGACCAATCAGAAACCGTTCATGGAATGCATAAGGTTACCAAAGCAGCAGCCAAGGCAGTCGGCTGGTCATGACGAAGGTGATGTAACCCTTCGAAAGCTCGAGGTTTTGCTCCTATCTGAGGCGGCAACGAGCCCGAGAATATTTTATGCAAGAGTATCGATGTGGAAAATTTCTTTCTCCTAATACCTTGGCATATACTACATTTCAGTATGAATGTGGGAGCTGGGTGTTAAGAACCGAAGACTAGAATACAAAAAGTGTGCAGTGAGATACAGGAGCAATAAAGAACGTACAAAACGAGCAGCTTTAAGAATGACAATGTAAGACAGGAATTGGAAATGATGGTGATGTCCCCTACTCCTTGACAGAGAGTAGGGGACGATGCGGGATACCCGCACCGCCGTACTAGGCAAGGTCCTAGCGGAGGTGGTTTGCCATTGCCTTCTTCCTACCGTAATGGGGATGAATGATGATAATGAGGACGACACAACATCCAGTCCTCTCGAGGCAGGTGAAAATCCCTGACCCCGCCGGGAATCGAACTCGGGACGCGTGCCCGGGAAGCGAGAACGCTACCGCGAGACCACGAGTTGCGGACAATTGAAAATAGCAACAATCAATACCAGATCGTAAGTAACATGCGGACTGATGCACATGGTTGCGCAGGTCGAGAGCATGAAGAATGCCACTTTTTGCGATTCTGTGCAATGCCCCTGGAGGAAGATAAGATGTGGAAAGACCAAGGAGGAATGAAAGTAAAGGCTGTGAACGCAAAACAGGCAGCAGCGTAGAACTTGATGCAAAGAAGCTGGAAAATCAAGAGTGCTACACCGGAACGCTAAACTAGCTCTTCCTCAGTTCTATACTCCGCAAGCCACTTACGGTGAGCGGCGGAGGGTACTTTGTGTACGTGTCACTTCCCCCTTTTCATTTCCCAGTCGCATATGTTTCGCGGGAAGAACGACTGCCGGTAAGCCTCCGCGTGAGCTCGAATCTTTCAGACTTTATCTTGACGGTATTTTCGCAAGATATACGTAGAAGGAAGAAATATAATGGTTGACTCTTCTAGGAATGTACGCTCTCTGAACATTAACAATAGACTCTACCGTGATGCAGAGCACCTTTCTGCAGTGTGTGCCACTGGAATTGGCTGAACATTTTCTGTATTTACTCTGTCAGTCCTATCTAGTATGAAAACCATACTGACGAACATTATACAAGCGTTAATCGGAATAGGGTTTTGTAAGCTACTTCTTTTGTCAACTGACTATATTTCATGAGGATTCTTCCACTGAATGTCGTCTGGCATCTGCCTTATTCCTGGTTAATTTTATGTGGTCGTTCCACTTCAAACCGCTCCGTAAGCGTAATCCTAAATATTTTGTGGAAGTAACATCTTCCAGTGCTATCATTCAAACAGTAATTTCTCTGCTATTGTGTTATCATACAATAAAGTGTGTTCCTGTCAATGTCTTTGCAATACGTTAGATTTGTTTATATTGTGGGTCATTTGTCACTCCATGCACCAATCGTCGATAGTCTGCAGGTCTTTATGCACTTCGCTACAGTTTTCTAGTGCAACTTCCTGGTTTATCCACTAGAGCACACACACACACACACACACACACACACACACACACACACACACACATATATATATATATCCCTATATATATATATATATATATATATATATATATATATGTAATATGAACTGCGAGAAGTGTTGTAGGACCATATATATATATATATATATATATATATATATATATATATATATATATATATATACATCTGAAGACAATGACATTGTTTGTTCTGTTTGCTAGAAACTTTTCAACACAGTCAACACAGTCCATCTAATATTCCGTGCGCTCATATTTTGTGCATTAGGCAGCAATTCGGAAATGTATCGAATGCCTTTCACAAGTCAGGGAACACGGCATTTAAGGTTTTCTATTACTGACTCACCTTGTATTTTTCCCAAATAAATAGAATCAGTAGAACTGGATTTGAGGCTACAGATATACAGATCATGTCTTAGTAATGATGAAGAATAGACAAAATTTTAAGAGAATCCCCTGAAAAAATTCTGTCGATAAGAACGTGGATACCGAAGTATTAAAAAAATGTTAGTGTATGTTGGAAGGTGTAAGAGGCTGAGGCTACGGCTAAGCTCAATACCACAGCGAACAGTTGAGATGAAATGGAATAGACACCACTAAAAAGCGAATCGCTGAAGTCGGACAGAAAAATAAAAGTATGGGGAAAGTGCCAGGTACCAAATATTGGATAACAGTGCTAATATTTCAGTTGATCGACGAAAAAGAATTACAAACGTATTTATGGAATCAAAGCAATACAGCAGTATAAGGCATTTGGGAATGTAGTCAATTGTACATGTGGAGAAGCTAAAGTGAAATGCGAATAAATGGAAAAGGAAATGCTCGTCGGCAGGACAAATCCAGTCTACAGTAAAGTTAAAATAAACTGTAGTGATGATTTAAAGAAAGGCTTGAACATTAAGAATGAAAACAGAATTTCAGTATGAAACATCTGGAGATCGAGAAACAGAAAAAGGAGTGAAGCAAATGCCGCTGTGAGGGAGAGGAACGGTTAGCTTACAGACCGAAAGAGGAACCGACTTTCCATTTAGAAAACATAGGGGATAGGGGATTCTAATAATCACCCTCAAGAAAGGACCATAGAAAACAGCAGATCAAATAAGGCGAAAGGCGCATATAACATTCCTTCTGAATTTCAGGCTAAGGGGGGAAGTGGGAATCGAACGACTGCTGAAGATAGTTTATAGAGTCTGCGCCTCGAAATACATTATCAGACCTTCGGAAAAATATCACCCACATAACCCCGCACATTTCAGGGGATTGTTAATGGAAGCAAAGTAAAATAGCATAGGATATTTCGATCTTAGGAAGCACTGGGCAATGTTGTAGCTATAGGGAACGGCGACTAATGTATAAGAGGGGGAAATAAGAAGGGTAAAGAAAGAAGGACGTACTCAGATTAGAAAAGGTGTAAGCCAGGGACGTTGTGTTTCGCCTCAACCATTCTATCTATATACTTAATCAGTAAATACATAGAATATGTATGAGTAGTAACTCATGTCTGTATTCGGTGTAAAGTCATAGCAAGTTGTCAAAAATAATCATCCCTCCCGCCACCCTCCTACCGGGCGTATCTGCGCAATGTGTCACCAGGCGAGGCGAGCTGTGGAAGGGAACGTTTAACTTCGTGAAACACTCTGTAGTTGCTTTTTGTAACGTAGTGGCGTAGAGGGAGGGTGAACTCGTCTGCTGACTCTTCAGTTTGCGGACCTACGGAGGGGGGAAATGCTTGACCACAATCCGACGACGTGCCTTCCTTTCCCTCACCTGTTCGTGTCTAACCTCCCCCTCCCCGGCCGTCCGCCACCACCCCACTGCAATGCAGAAGTTGTTGGGGCAAAAATGAGTGGGAGATTTTTGTATAAAATTTAATGTAGTTGTGTTTTGCACCGGGAAAAATCTTCCCTCGAACCCGGTGATTTCGCGTTATTAAACTACCAAAAATGGCCCTTAAACCCCTCACGCCTCGCTTACACACCACCGGTCGGGATTTTTAGCGTGTGGTGCATGGCCTATCCCCAAAGAACAGTACAAAAATTTGCGATTACGTGAATTTTTATCCCTATTCGACCTTATTTGTCGTTGACTGGGCTATAGTGTGACAGGTTAGCGTGACAGATGCCCGCTACCTCTGACGTCACCAGCGTGATGCCTGTATTGTTGCGACCCACACACGCTATTACATCAACGGTACCAAGTTCCACCATTCAAAACTGAAGTGAACATCACAGTTCATAGTTTCGGGTACTTATATATATATAACTTGTAAGATAAGTTAATGTTTTGAAACTACGGTCTGACTTCTTAACGTCGCTGTGTGCTTTACAAAAATAATAGCAAATAAGCGAAAGAGTAACTTCAGTGAGTGAATCAGACTTACTCTGTTCGGAGTTACGAATTTTTATACAACTGTTTCATTTCCAAAAGAACACTTTTGCCCGGCTGGCCATACACTTGAGGTAGCTCAGCTGCCTCACTATTTAATGATGTAAAACTTACAGACCTTCAGACAAAGCTCCCACAACTGGTCAATGGGTCCATTATCATTTTGAAGCTGCCGTTAAGCGTCTTCCATTCGGACAACAGAGAACGCCTTCTCAGCGGATCAGTACACTTGTAGCACGAGTTGATTGCTCCAATAGCTGGAACTCAGTTACCATCATCTGCAGGACATTATAGGCTTGTACTTGATAAATTGCACCATGTTAAAGTAAATAAACTTTTTTCACTCGTGGCTACGTGGACAGACGGCATCAGGTCCGGTAGGTGCGTTAAAAATTTCTGTTGTAGATCCCTGCGTGAACAGCATTGGCACAGACGAAGAAAGCTGACTGTATTAGTATAAAGTACTCAACAATTAAAAAATGAGAAATCAGTGAATCCAGATTTTCGAGTTTACCGCTGAGATGATGTCAGTATACACGAACTTCCGACAGCCTCCAAAGTTGACCTTTACGGGTGTGTGGAAGAAACGATATCATCAGTCTTCACACTTGAAGAACACTGTTAAGGAGTTATGGAAATAACGTGTGAAATAACAACATTAAATCGGATGTAAAATAAACGCACTGCAGCAAGAAATTTCATAGACTAGGGTTACAAAATTACAAGAAGTGGATGACTCAAGATGAAATAATACTACCTTAGTTCGAGAAATTTATTCTGTTGGGAAGATCCATCGTAAACGGGTTGCAGAGTTCTTTTCTATTCTACTCACAGTAACAGTGATTCTTTAAAAGCGAATAAAATGGTGCAAATCGTTAACACACTGAAATATACGAGCAAAATAAGATTTGGTAAGCGTTCTCAAGTCAGCAACGACAGTTACAAATTTATTATAATTCTATTTAACACCTTAGTTGTCAGCCGGCCGCGGTGGCCGTGCGGTTCTGGCGCTGCAGTCCGGAACCGCGGGACTGCTACGGTCGCAGGTTCGAATGCTGCCTCGGGCATGGGTGTGTGTGATGTCCTTAGGTTAGTTAGGTTTAAGTAGTTCTAAGTTCTAGGGACTTATGACCTAAGATGTTGAGTCCCATAGTGCTCAGAGCCATTTGAACCATTTTGAACCTTAGTTGTCATTTTCATTGCTACCACAGATCAAATGATTTCTGTAACGGGGCATTTTGAAATGCTAGTCCTGTAGTAACGTAACACCAACACTATGTGTGGACGATAAAAACGTGTGTTTGTGATTCAAATATTTAATGAAACTTTCTGGGACATGAAAACTGTATGCTGGACCGAGACTCGAACGCGAGACCGTCGGCTTCTCCAGCTTGTGCCCCACCGACTGAGCTACCCAAACATGACTCAGGACGCGTGGTCACAGTCGTACTTCTGCCAGAACGATATATCCTATTTTCCAAATTTCACAGAAGTTCTCCTGCGAAACCTGCAGGAATAGCACTGCTGGTAGAAAGGATACTGCGGAGACATCGCTTAGCTATAGTCTGGCGTACTGGTTCCAGAACGGATTTTTCACTCTGCAGAGGCAATTAATACTGTGTGTCAGACCCAGACTCAAACTCGGGATCTTTACCAGGAAGTTTCATATTAGCTCACACTCCGCTACGGAGTGAAAAATTTATTCTGAAAACAATACCCCAGACTGCAGTTAAGCTATGTCTGCACAGTATTCTTTCTTTCAGGAGCGCTTGTAGTCCTGCTAGTTTCGCAGGAGAGCTTCTGTGAAGTTTGGAAGGTAGGAGACGAGGTAGTAGCGAAAGTAAAGTTGTGAGGGATTTTTCTGAGTCGTGTGTGGGTAACTCAGTCGGTAGAAACTTGCCCTCGAAAGGCAAAGGTCTCGAGTTCGAGTCTCGGTCCGACTCACGGTTTTGATCGGCCAGGAAGTTCCATATCGGCGTACGTTGCGCTGCACAGTGAAAAATTCATTCTGTAAATATTTTATCTCTGTTGCTGTCGACTGTAACAGAAAAACATTCCATACTCGTCAACAATTTAAAACAACATCACTATTGCAGCTGCATACGTACCTAAACATCATATGCATAGTATATCACACTGAACTTTGCTCTATACGGTTTGCTTGCCGTATTGGTTCCAGAACGGATTTTTTCACTCTGCATCAGAGTGTGTGATATTCTAGGGGTTTTGTGATTACGAACATATACCACTATGGCGGTAATGCTATTTTAAATCTTTGACGCTTGTGGAACACTTAACTCGCTCGAGTCTACTACAACAGTGGTTATATATTTAAAAGACGGACGCTCATTTATAGTTTTCATTAAGGGTAACGGTGGAGTGCTATGACGACAGGAGTAACTTCAAAATGGGAAGTCGTTGAAATCAGCTGATCGTGTGATATGAATGATTGGTGACTATATGACACCCAAGGTGGAAAATGGAACTGTCTTAAAACTCTGTTCCAGAGAGCACCTAAATCCTCAAAGACTTTTTTTGCCTTTTTAGGGGTCTAGTCCCGTCCTTCACACATTGTTAATATGTGAAGACGTTCCGAAACAGCGCATATTTCTTTGCAGAGTGAATAATCCATCTGGAATTAAAACAGCCATTGTGAAATCAAGAAAAGACATTTTTCCTTTATTTTCTTTCTCCACACAGGAGCCGCAACAGCTAAGTCAAATATTTCTACGTATTGTTTTGCAGAGCCCTCACTATTGTCCTGGCCATATAGCACTCTGACTATACTGTCAAGAACCCGTTTAAGCTTAGGAAAACGAACAGTTCCATCAGCTGCCTCTTGATCCTTGGAAGAAATGATTTGCTGGCTGAGAGATCCATTGAAATTCGTGGAAAATTCTCTTCTATTTGTTTCAGAAGAAAAATGAATGTTACAGTTTATCATCAGAACGACGACAGCCTTACAAGCAGTACATCAGGTTGGCTAGGATAATACAGAGTTCTAAACAAGCTTAGTGAAGTTATTTTGCCTACTCACACAACAGATCTGAAGAAGAAACGCTAGGCTTGTAGCTTGCCTGTAAATTGAAAATCGAGTGGAGCGCGCATTAGGGAAAGTTCCCTTCCACAGAAAACGCTACAGCTATCGTACAACATGACTAACAATCAAATTACTCTCCAGACCTTTAAAACAGTTTGCAGAGATTTAAGTAAATAAATAGATACTATTTTTGTTTTGGAGTCATCAGTCTTCTGACTGGTTTGATGCGGCCCGCCACGAATTCCTCTATTGTGCCAAGCTCTTCATCTCAGAGTAGCACTTGCAACCTAAGTCATCAGTTGTTTGCTGGATGTATTCCAATCTCTGTCTTCCTCTACAGCTCCCACTAATACAATGGAAGTCAGTCCATGATGTCTTAACAGATGACCTATCATTCTGCTCCTTCTCCTCGTCAGTGTTTACTACATATTCCTTTCCTCTCCAATTCTGCGCAGAACCTCCTCATTCCTTACCTTATCACTCCACCTAATTTTCAACATTCGGCTGTAGCACCGCATCTCAAATGCTTCGATTCTCTTCTGTTCCGGTTTCCCACAGTCCATGATTCACTACCACACAGCGTTGTGCTCCAGACATATATTCTCAGAAATTTCTTCTTCAAATTAAGGCTTGTCTTCTCTTAGCTAGGAATGCCCTTTTTGACAGTGCTAGTTTTCATCTCCCTTTGCGTATTGTAGTACTCTTTCAATATACTCATATACTTTCTTTATCTCTTCATCTTCAGCTTGCGACCTCAGCATGTGTACCTGAACTAGCGTTGTCGGTGTTGGCTTGCTGTCGATACTGATTAGAACAACCCGGTCACTGAACTATTCACGGTAACACACTCTGTGTCCTATCTTCCTATTCATAAGGGATCCTACTTCCGTTATACCATTTTATGCTGCTATTGATATTACCTTATACACATCTGACCAGAAATCCTTGTATTCTTTCCATTTCAATTCACTGACGCCTACTGTATCTAGACTGGGCCTTTGCATTTTCCTTTTCAAGTTTTCTAGCTTCCCTACCACATTCAAGCTTCTGACATTCCATGCCCCGACTCCTAAAACGTTATCCTGCCCTGCCGTTTATTATTCAATCTTTCCTCGTGGTAACCCTCCCCCCCCCCCCCCTTGGCAGCCCCCTCCCGGAGATTCGAATGAAGGACTCTTCCAGAATCATCTGCCAATGGAGAGATCATCATGACACTTTCTTAATTACGGGCCACATGCCCTGTGGACAAACGTTACGTGTTTTCAACGCAGTGGTTTCCATTGCCATCTGCATCCTCATGCCGCTGATCATTGCTGATTCTTCCGCCTTTAGGGGTAGTTTCCCATTCCAAGGGCAAGAGAGTCCCCTGAACCTCTATCCGCTCCTCTGCCCTCTTTGACAAGGCCGTTGGCAGAAACAGTGTGACTTCGAATGCCGGAAGTCTTCGGCCTAGAACGCTGATTATTAATGAAAATTTAAGCGGTGGCGGGTTTCGAACCCGGGACAGTGGACTTTTGATTGTGAGTCAAAGACGTTGCCCCCTTTTTATTGTTTTTATTTTATTTTTTAGCCGGTTGTTACAAACCCGTATCTCTGTTCTACGTAGTAATAACGGACTTTGTGGAAAAAAACCACGCACAACTCCGCACGCATTGCGAACTACGTCGCCAGTGAATCGCAAGGCGCACTGCGAAAGGTCCGGTATAATTTTGTGGAAGACACTGTAGGTTCTTCTTGGGACGTAGCAGGGTATAGTGAGCGGCGAATCGCCTGCTCGGTCTTCAGTTTCCGGATCTGCGAAGGAAGAAAGTGCAAGACCAGAATCTGGCAACTCAATACGCTTCTAATCTTCCGCCCCCCTCCCCAACTTCCACCCACTTACACCCGCAGAACACAATTTATCTCCATTACGGTTCTGCTGCACTTACATGTGGTTCATGCATTTAACATCTGTTCTTAACCCATTCCGTTCCACAATGAACACTGATTTGAACCCAATGTAAGACTGTTTTAATACTTCGCAGTTTCTTCAGCTTGGCAACGCGGAAACTGTTAGTATTAGAGAAGAAATGAATAGAACCTCTTCTTCTAGGAAACGTAATTTGATTTAACTTTGTATCAATAAACATTTTCACTAAATCACACAGTTTTCGCCTCAGTATTTTTGGTATGTCATCCATGGCACTCCCTTTTTGCCAATTTTTCCCCCAACTTTCTTTCTTTGACTCAACTAGTAGCTATCTAGGTTACTATCTGCCTGAAGAATGAGCTTCACAGACGGTTACTCAGCTTTCAAAATACCAAGTGCTTGTCAAGGCATTGACAGCTGCTTATACAACCATTATCATAAAAGTTGAATTATGTAGAACAGCAGCACATTACAAGCTGCTGTCCGCCCCCGGTAGCTGAGTGATCAGCGCGACAGAATGTCAATCCTAAGGGCCCGGGTTCGGTTCCCGGCTGGGTCGGAGATTTTCTCCGCTCAGAGATTGGGTGTTGTGTTGTCCTAATCATCATCATTTCATCCCCAGCGACGCGCAAGTCGCCGAAGTGGCGTCAAATCGAAAGACTTGCACCAGGCGAACGGTCTACCCGAGGGGACGCTCTCGTCACACGACAAGCTGCTAGTCACTTCCTGGAGCGCTCTCTGCCCACACGACCAGCAGACCTAAAACTAGAATTTTTTATAAATTTTACAGAAGCTGATGACTCATTGCTTTAATCGTCTCATTCTGTTTATGATTGATACAAAGAACAAAATAATTTTGAATGTGACCAAATGAACGTTCTCCATTGGATTTCACTGGTCAGTGACTGTTCCTCAACGATAATTCGTTCCTGAATCCAGATCTAATTTCAGAGATTCTGGATCGCCCTCAGTTTCCAGAGTGATACTGGTTTCTGTAAATGCTTACGTCAGCCTATGTATCACGGTATTACATGTCTTTGGCAGAAAGAGAACAAAAAAATCTTTGTCACTGAACTAATTAATCAAAGAAATAGCAACATAACAGTAAAGAAGAGTGAATAAACATAACTAGTGAATAAACAGAGTGATTTCCTGGTATACTTCGCCTCACGAATCACTGCTACGGGCAATTCTTGATTGTGACATATAGCTCTTTAAAAAAACTAAAACTACACGAAACACCGTCCGAAAATGCCTAGGAAGGCTCAACGGCGCCGACCGGCCACCGCGCCATTCTCAGCTTATAAGCGTCGCTGGATGCTGTTATGGAGGGGTGTGAGGTCAGCACACCTCTCTCCACAGTCAGTTCTCATGTCCGGAGCCACTACTTTACAGTCAAGTAGCTGCTCAGTTTGCCTTACAAGGGACTAGTGAACAACACTTGCCAACAGCACTCTGCAGACTGGACAGTCACCCATCCAAGTGCTACCCACGCCCGACAGCACTTAACTTCGGTAACCTACTATTGTAGCAATGGTAACCTACCTATGACCGTTCCATATTTGCGTATCCAATCTAAAGCCACACGAATATCGTTTTCATCCCGCACTATCAGCACCAGGTCATCCGCACGTGACTTGTACGTAAATGTGTATCCTCGCAAAGTCGGTCCTGTCAAGTGTTGACGAAGACCGCAGAGTAACAGATTGAGAGCCAGTGTATATAATGTCGTAGACAAGGGACATCCTTGTCTGACCGATCTCGCTACGATGAGCGATTTTGTCATTCGTTTATTGACGAGCACTTTGGAGGAGGCTCTGCTGAGTAGCCGCATCACAACAGTGATAAATGGTTGTGGAAACGGCATGTGTGTCAGGACTTGTGCAAGATAGTTATGGCCTACTCTGTCAAACGCTTGATCAAAATCTATGGGCGCTAGTGCTGCACGGAGGCGGTAAGTCTTTGCTAGGGCGATCAAATCTGCGATATTCAACAAGCGCCGTCTGGATGTTGTTATCTCCGCTGAGCGAAGTTTGATCGAATGAGATCACTGGGCAAAATACACTTCGGAGGCGTGCTGCTGATACGAATATTGTAAAGTAACAGTTAAGGAGCGTCGGAGGTCGGTAGTCCCGTATCCGTGTACCACCCCACCACCCGAGCGGTTATGTATCGGGTTAATCAGCCCCTTCACAAAAGCCGGCGGTAAGGCCCCGTCAGGAGTCATTAATTTGTGGCAGATCGTAGTCCATCATGGTGCTATCACACGGCGAAAGGTCCTATTGAATTCTAGAGGGAGGCCATCTGGTTCCGGCGATTTATTCGCCGCTCCCCTACCAATGGCCTCTATCACTTCCTCCTCTGTAATCTCCTCCATCAGTAACGCTTCGGCCTCTCATGCCGAAAATCGTATGTGTAACTTCGGCAATCGCCGCCATATCGGTATCAAATGCAGTGTAAAGTTCAATGTGATGTTCCACAAACGCGTTGCCTATCTGTTGTTGCGATGTTAGGTGGCTGCCATTATCCGTGTCCACGGCATTTACCAAGGCTCTTCGTCGTCTTTTGCTTTCGTTTATGATGCAATACATCGAGGGGCGTCCTCCTTCAACCCCGTGTAGTATCCGCGACCTGACCATTCCTTATACCTTCGAGGTGGCGTTGCCTGAGGGATATAATTTTGGCCTTAACTCGTTGTACCGTCGCTTGTAGCTGCCGAGAACGCACTTATTTGGCGCATTGCCGTAGCACCGTGAAGTAGAATTCCTCCGCCTAGAATCGCCATACTGCCTGCTGACAACCATGTGCCATCATTATCAGTTTGCCGCAGCCCATCCACCAACTTAGGGTTGTGAGATACGACCCAAGGCGTCGCTCGTAAGATCTCGAAAAATCTTCAGTGGCTTTTCGACGAACTGGGTCCCGCAGGTGGGCGACGTTCATTTTCCAAGGACCGCGACTACGCAACGTCTATTCCTGCCCAAGGGAGATTGTACATATCAATGCCGTACGGTCAGTAAAGGCTGTAGGCCACCTCTCCGCTTCCAGAACGTCATCGTTAAGACTGCGTGTAACATACTTGGTCGATAGGGCAAGCAGAGTGACTCGTTGTATGGTGTATCCAGGACGGAGGGCATGGACAGATGCTCCCAGATGTTAACCAGATGAATATTCTGCACCAACATTCGTAGTTCTGGACTCGGGGTGTATCGAGGAAATTGATCTTTCGGTGCAAGTACACAATTAAAATGGGCACCTAGGAATAATCGGTCATGTCGACCTTCGACGACCGGGCAATTTTCTCTGCGAAGAAACGGGAACGCTCTCGCCTCCTTCCTGTACCTTACAGTACATAGGTGACGATGAGTCATACATCAAGTGCTGTCGTTACTAATCTCCGCACCGACAGAAGGTATAGTACAAACATCAAAAAAAGGTTTTGCATCACCCCGGTTTCCAGAACTCCTGGATATGGATGTGGTGTCACCGCCAGACACCACACTTGCTAGGTGGTAGCCTTTAAATCGGCCGCGGTCCATTAGTATACTTCGGACCCGCGTGTCGCCACTATCAGTGATTGCAGACCGAGCGCCGCCACACGGCAGGTCTAGAGAGACTTACTAGCACTCGCCCCAGTTGTACAGCCGACGTTGCTTGCCATGGTTCACTGACAATTACGCTCTCATTTGCCGAGACGATAGTTAGCATAGGCTTCAGCTACGTCATTTGCTACGACCTACCAAGGCGCCATTATTCTTTGCTATGTATCTAATGAAGCGTGTACAGTAACGAGAGATGTTCTACAATTATGAATTAAGGTTAAGTATTCCAAAAGCTATGTACTATTTTTGGCTACTATAATTGGATTGGGGGGAAGAAATAAAAGAGGAAGCCGAGTTGTAGAATTTTGCACAGAGCATAACTTAATCATAGCTAACACTTGGTTCAAGAATCATAAAAGAAGGTTGTATACCTGGAAGAACCCTGGAGATACTAAAAGGTATCAGATAGATTATATAATGGTAAGACAGAGATTTAGGAACCAGGTTTTAAATTGTAAGACATTTCCAGGGGCAGATGTGGATTCTGACCACAATCTATTGGTTATGAACTGCAGATTGAAACTGAAGAAACTGCAAAAAGGTGGGAATGTAAGGAGATGGGACCTGGATAAACTGAAAGAACCAGAGGTTGTCGAGAGTTTCAGGGAGAGCATAAGGGAACAATTGACAGGAATGGGGGAAAGAAATACAGTAGAAGAAGAATGGGTAGCTCTGAGGGATGAAGTGGTGAAGGCAGCAGAGGATCAAGTAGGTAAAAAGACGAGGGCTAATAGAAATGCTTGGGTAACAAAAGATATATTGAATTTAATTGATGAAAGGAGAAAATATAAAAATGCAGTAAATGAAGCAGGCAAAAAGGAATACAGACGTCTCAAAAATGAGATCGACAGGAAGTGCAAAATGGCTAAGCAGGGATGGCTAGAGGACAAATGTAAGGATGTAGAGGCTTGTCTCACTAGGGGTAAGATAGATACTGCTTACAGGAAAATTAAAGAGACCTTTGGAGAAAAGAGAACCACTTGTATGAATATCAAGAGCTCAGAGGGCAACCCAGTTCTAAGCAAAGAAGGGAAGGCAGAAAGGTGGAAGGAGTATATAGAGGGTTTATACAAGGGCGATGTACTTGAGGACAATATTATGGAAATGGAAGAGGATGTAGATGAAGATGAAATGGGAGATAAGATACTGCGTGAAGAGTTTGACAGAGCACTGAAAGACCTGAGTCGAAACAAGGCCCCGGGAGTAGACAACATTCCATTAGAACTACTGATGGCCTTGGGAGAGCCAGTCATGACAAAACTCTACCATCTGGTGAGCAAGATGTATGAGACAGGCGAAATACCCACAGACTTCAAGAAGAATATAATAATTCCAATCCCAAAGAAAGCAGGTGTTGACAGATGTGAAAATTACCGAACTATCAGTTTAATAAGTCACAGCTGCAAAATACAAACGCGATTTCTTTACAGACGAATGGAAAAACTGGTAGAAGCGGACCTCGGGGAAGATCAGTTTGGATTCCGTAGAAATGTTGGAACACGTGAGGCAATACTAACCTTACGACTTATCTTAGAAGAAAGATTAAGAAAAGGCAAACCTACGTTTCTAGCATTTGTAGACTTAGAGAAAGCTTTTGAGAACGTTAACTGGAATACTCTCTTTCAAATTCTGAAGGTGGCAGGGGTAAAATACAAGGAGCGAAAGGCTATTTACAATCTGTACAGAAACCAAATGGCAGTTATAAGAGTCGAGGGGCATGAAAGGGAAGCAGTGGTTGGGAAAGGAGTGAGACAGGGTTGTAGCCTCTCCCCGATGTTATTCAATTTGTATATTAAACAAGCAGTAAAGGAAACAAAAGAAAAATTCGGAGTAGGTATTAATATTCATGGAGAAGACGTAAAAACTTAGACGTTCGCCGATGACATTGTAATTCTGTCAGAGACAGCAAAGGACTTGGAAGAGCAGTTAAACGGAATGGACAGTGTCTTGAAAGGAGGATATAAGATGAACATCAACAAAAGCAAAACGAGGATAATGGAATGTAGTCAAATTAAATCGGATGATGCTGAGGGGATTAGATTAGGAAATGAGACACTTAAAATAGTAAAGGAGTTTTGCTATTTAGGGAGTAAAATAACTGATGATGGTCGAAGTAGAGAGGATATAAAATGTAGACTGGCAATGGCGAGGAAATCGTTTCTGAAGAAGAGAAATTTGTTAACATCGAGTATAGATTTAAGTGTCAGGAAGTCGTTTCTGAAAGTATTTGTATGGAGTGTAGCCATGTATGGAAGTGAAACATGGACGATAAATAGTTTGGACAAGAAGAGAATAGAAGCTTTCGAAATATGGTGCTACAGAAGAATGTGTGAAGATAAGGTGGGTAGATCACGTAACTAATGAGGAGGTATTGAATAGGATTGAGGAGAAGAGAATTTTGTGGCACAACTTGACTAGAAGAAGGGATCGGTTGGTAGGACATGTTTTGAGGCATCAAGGGATCACAAATTTAGCATTGGAGGGCAAAGTGGAGGGTAAAAATCGTAGAGGGAGACCAAGAGATCAATACACTAAGCAGATTCAGAAGGATGTAGGTTGCAGTAAGTACTGGGAGATGAAGAAGCTTGCACAGGATAGAGTAGCATGGAGAGCTGCATCAAACCAGTCTCAGGACTGAAGACCACAACAACAACAACAATTCCTTGTCATTTTCCAGACCTCACGCCAGCCAGCGTGAGCATAAACGCGTGCCTTTCGGCTACCCGTCCCAGTGGATTGGCTGTCGGGTCAGTCCACTACAAATTGGCGACTCGGATACAAACGGTCTCCTTTATATATAACTAATTTACTTGTGTCATGGCTTCGCCACAATCTCCAGATGTACCGTCCGAATTTTATCGCTTGCAGAATCAGCAGACGCAGGCCTTATTGGATGCCCTTGGACAGCTCGTCCAGGGTCAACGTGCGATGCAAAACGATGCGGCAGCTGCCGCTTCACAGCTACCGCACCCACACCACGCAGTTGCACCACCTTTTCGTCAGTTTGATGCGGCAATGGAAAGCTGGACGGAGTGATCACGCCAATTTGGATTTCATCTCGCCGCCTACAGAATTCAAGGTAACGAGCGGCAGCCTTTTTTGTTGGCATGTGTAGGTGTGTCCATCAACCGTGTGATAGTGAAATTGTTTCCCCGACGCGACGTCGCAACTCTGTCCTACGACGAAATTTTGTCAGCATTAGATGCCTATTTCAAAGAATCAGTCAATGTAGTTACAAAACGGTATACGTTCTTTCGTACAAAACGTACGGCCGGTCAAACTAATCGGGAGTGGGTTGCAACTTTTGCAAGGCCTTACAAGGGATTGTGCTTTCGAGTGTGAATGTCGACTCCCTTATTCGGATACTATGGTACGTGATGCAATTGCACAGAACGTTTCTGATGTTCGTATACGGGAGCAAATTTTGAAACTAGTCAATCCCTCCCTTCAACAAGTGATAGACATATTGGATCGGCAAGACACACTTGACTTTGCTCAGGAATCATTTGAAACTTCGCCAGCTGTGTGTCACATTAACCGGCCCGCCGGGCGAGCTGCACGGAACGGTAAAGAGCCCTCACGCACGTCCGCGCAGCCACGTGTCCCGCGCCAGCATGCAAATGCAGTACTAAAGTCATGCCCGCGGTGTGCTACTAGACATTCGCGTGAGAATTGCCCGTCACGCCCCGCTATTTGCTTTTTCTGTAATAAAAAAGGACATGTTTAGAGTGTTTGCCAGAAAAAGCTCAGATCGGACACACACAACAATTCCAGGCCCTTTGCTTCGCGCCGGAATCGAACCAAGAATACTCAGGCTCGTGACCCTTCGCCCATGGACATTCATGTCGTTAATTCCACTCCGCCCAGTGCCACTCTCTCTCACAGTGACTGTGTTCGTCCCACAAAAAGTGTGCGTCGACGTCGCAGGAAATCGCGTCAAGTCGCAAGTGCTTCTGTACCAGTGTCTGTTCACGATGCACGAGACAGTCGCTCTTGTCGTCAGCAGGACAATAAACTTTTTGTCGACTTGGACATTGATGGCAACGTGATCCCATTCCAGCTCGATACCGGAGCTGCAGTTTCATTGATCAATAAAGACACGTACAAACAACTGGGCACACCTCCGTTGCGTGCCGCAAATGTTAAGTTAAATAGTTATTCAGGTCAGAATATCCCTGTGTTAGGACAGTGCAGCCTTCTTGCAACATACAAGGGACAAACAAAACTTGTGTCATTTTACGTTCTTCATTCTTCTTCTGCAGTGAACTTGTTTGGTTTAGATTTATTTCAGTTGTTTAACTTGTCTATAGTCAATCAGGTCCTATCAGTGAACCAGACTGTGCCTTCAGACAGTGTTTCTCGTCTATGTGAAGAATTTGCAGACAGTTTTGCACCGGGCCTCGGTTGCGCTAAGAACTATCAAGCACATTTGGAACCGAAAGTAAATGCGCAACCGAAATTTTTCAGAGCGCGCAATGTTCCCCACAGATTGCGTGATGAGGTCGCAAGATCATTACACGATTTAGAATCACAAGGTGTAACTGAACGTGTGCAGGCTTCTCTCTGGGCTTCACCCTTAGTAATTTTGCCAAAACCTTCCGGAAAATTGAGACTTTGCGTGGACTTCAAGGCAACAGTGAATCCACAACTAGTGATTGAAACTTATCCTTTACCCTGCACGGAACATGTTTTTGACAAACTGTGCCCGGGTAAATGTTTTTCGAAGTAGGACCTAGCAGATGCGTACTTGCAAATACCGGTGGACGAAGAATCCCAGCGTGTATTGGTGGTCAACACACATCTTGGTTTGTATCGATTCAAAAGACTGCCATTCGGGTGTGCATCCGCCCCTGCATTGTTTCAGCAGTATCTACAAACTGTTTGTGTGTCGGTCCCTACTGCAGCAAACTATCTGGACGATATTGTGATCTCCGGAAAGACGGAAGAAGAACATTTAGCCAATCTCAGAACTTTATTTCAGGTCTAGTGACAAAATGGTCTTCGCTTGCGGAAGGAAAAATGTGTGTTTTTTGCTCGGGACTTACCATATCTGGGCCATGTACTCAATGCCCAAGGCATACATCCCAGTCCAGAGCACCTCTGTGCCATACAAGACTTGCCTTCGCCGCAGAATTTGAAGCAGCTACAGAGTGTGCTGGGATAAATTAACTATTATTATAAATATGTTCCGCATGCCTCTTCCATTTCAGCTCCGCTGCATTGCTTATGCGGTACAGGTGTTCCTTTCGTCTGGACGAGGGAATGCGAACGCGCCTTTCGCCAGTTGAAACCGGTGTTGCTTTCAAATACTTGCCTTACGCCATTCGATCCCCTGAAACCCCTTTTGTTGATGGTCGATGCATCAGATTTCGGGATCGGTGCTGTGATTGCGCACAAAGATGGTTCACATGATCGCCCTGTTGCCTTTGCGTCCAAATTGCTCTTGTCTGCCCAAAGAAATTATTCACAGATCGAGAAAGAAGCTAAAAAAAAAAACCCGCAGTGGACGCTTCGCTGCAGCCGCCAAGCGCCTCCCTGGGTCACACGCCGCCGATTGCTTCCCGTGACCAGCTGTCCTCCGACATGGAACTCTTGCCCGCTCCGGAACAGATGTCGTCTTCGCCCGTCGGGTGCCCCGACGCAATGGAGGTCGACCCTTCGACCCCTCCTGTCTCTTTACGGATGCATACACCGCATATTGGCGTGCACCCTGGACTAGGTTTTCAGGCGTTTCCTAGCTCCCCTCGGACCGAATGGCTGGGTGGGGGTGGCACAGCCTCGCCTGTTGTTAGGCTCCCCATCTCATCGCATACGTCAACATGGGGTTCTCCCCACGGCGGGCGGAAGCCTTATAACACAACTGTACGCCGATTTGCGTGGGAGGAATGTGGTGTCACCGCAAGACGCCACACTTGCTAGGTGGTAGCCTTTAAATCGGCCGCGGTCTATTAGTATATGTCGGACCCGTGTGTCGCCACTATCAGTGATTGCAGACCCAGCGCCGCCACACGGCAGGTCTAGAGAGACTTACTAGCACTCGCCCCAGTTGTACAGCCGACGTTGCTTGCCATGGTTCACTGACAATTACGTTCTCATTTTCCGAGACGATAGTTAGCATAGCCTTCAGCTACGTCATTTGCTACGACCTAGCATGGCGCCATTATTCTTTGCTATGTATCTAATGAAGCATGTACAGTAACGAGAGATGTTCTACAATTATGAATTAAAGTTAAGTATTCCAGAAGCTATGTACTATTTTGGGCTACTGTAATTGTGGTGTCACCGCCAGACAGCACACTTGCTAGGTGGTTGCCTTTTAAATCGGCCGCGGTCCGCTAGTATACGATGGACCCGCGTGTCGCCACTGTCAGTAATTGCAGACCGAGCGCCGCCACACGGCAGGTCTAGAGAGACTTACTAGCACTCGCCCCAGTTGTACAGCCGACGTTGCTAGCCATGGTTCTCGGAGAATTACGCTCTCAATTGCCAAGACGTTACTTAGCATAGCCTTCAGCTAAGTCAATTGCTACGACCTAGCAAGGCGCCATTTATCCTCTGCTATGTATCTAATGAAGCATGTACAGTAACAAGACCAATGTTCACCAATTGTGGATTAAAGTTAGGTATTCCAGCAGCTACGTACTTTTCATTATAGCATTCATTACGTATCCTGTTTCAGATCTCACGCCAGCCTGCGTGAGTTTAAGCGCGTGCCTTTCAGTTACCCGTCACTGTGGACTGGCTGTCTTGTCAGTCCACTACATCTTTGGTGACGACGATTTCACGGTCGTAATACCCTAATTTACTTCTGTCATGGCTTCGCCACAATCTCCAGATGTACTGTCCGAATTTCATCGCTTGCAGAATCAGCAGACGCAGGTGTTATTGGATGCCCTTGGACAGCTCGTCCAGGGTCAACGTGCGATGCAAAACGATGCGGCAGCTGCCGCTTCACAGCTACCGCACCCACACCACGCAGTTGCGCCACCTTTTCGTCAGTTTGATGCGGCAATGGAAAGCTGGACGCAGTGGTCACGCCAATTTGGATTTCATCTCGCCGCCTACAGAATTCAAGGTAACGAGCGGCAGCCTTTTTTGTTGGCATGTGTAGGTGTGTCCATCAACCGTGTGATAGTGAAATTGTTTCCCCGACGCGACGTCGCAACTCTGTCCTACGACGAAATTTTGTCAGCATTAGATGCCTATTTCAAAGAATCAGTCAATGTAGTTACAAAACGGTATACGTTCTTTCGTACAAAACGTACGGCCGGTCAAACTAATCGGGAGTGGGTTGCAACTTTTGCAAGGCCTTACAAGGGATTGTGCTTTCGAGTGTGAATGTCGACTCCCTTATTCGGATACTATGGTACGTGATGCAATTGCACAGAACGTTTCTGATGTTCGTATACGGGAGCAAATTTTGAAACTAGTCAATCCCTCCCTTCAACAAGTGATAGACATATTGGATCGGCAAGACACACTTGACTTTGCTCAGGAATCATTTGAAACTTCGCCAGCTGTGTGTCACATTAACCGGCCCGCCGGGCGAGCTGCACGGAACGGTAAAGAGCCCTCACGCACGTCCGCGCAGCCACGTGTCCCGCGCCAGCATGCAAATGCAGTACTAAAGTCATGCCCGCGGTGTGCTACTAGACATTCGCGTGAGAATTGCCCGTCACGCCCCGCTATTTGCTTTTTCTGTAATAAAAAAGGACATGTTTAGAGTGTTTGCCAGAAAAAGCTCAGATCGGACACACACAACAATTCCAGGCCCTTTGCTTCGCGCCGGAATCGAACCAAGAATACTCAGGCTCGTGACCCTTCGCCCATGGACATTCATGTCGTTAATTCCACTCCGCCCAGTGCCACTCTCTCTCTCTCACAGTGACTGTGTTCGTCCCACAAAAAGTGTGCGTCGACGTCGCAGGAAATCGCGTCAAGTCGCAAGTGCTTCTGTACCAGTGTCTGTTCACGATGCACGAGACAGTCGCTCTTGTCGTCAGCAGGACAATAAACTTTTTGTCGACTTGGACATTGATGGCAACGTGATCCCATTCCAGCTCGATACCGGAGCTGCAGTTTCATTGATCAATAAAGACACGTACAAACAACTGGGCACACCTCCGTTGCATGCCGCAAATGTTAAGTTAAATAGTTATTCAGGTCAGAATATCCCTGTGTTAGGACAGTGCAGCCTTCTTGCAACATACAAGGGACAAACAAAACTTGTGTCATTTTACGTTCTTCATTCTTCTTCTGCAGTGAACTTGTTTGGTTTAGATTTATTTCAGTTGTTTAACTTGTCTATAGTCAATCAGGTCCTATCAGTGAACCAGACTGTGCCTTCAGACAGTGTTTCTCGTCTATGTGAAGAATTTGCAGACAGTTTTGCACCGGGCCTCGGTTGCGCTAAGAACTATCAAGCACATTTGGAACCGAAAGTAAATGCGCAACCGAAATTTTTCAGAGCGCGCAATGTTCCCCACAGATTGCGTGATGAGGTCGCAAGATCATTACACGATTTAGAATCACAAGGTGTAACTGAACGTGTGCAGGCTTCTCTCTGGGCTTCACCCTTAGTAATTTTGCCAAAACCTTCCGGAAAATTGAGACTTTGCGTGGACTTCAAGGCAACAGTGAATCCACAACTAGTGATTGAAACTTATCCTTTACCCTGCACGGAACATGTTTTTGACAAACTGTGCCCGGGTAAATGTTTTTCGAAGTTGGACCTAGCAGATGCGTACTTGCAAATACCGGTGGACGAAGAATCCCAGCGTGTATTGGTGGTCAACACACATCTTGGTTTGTATCGATTCAAAAGACTGCCATTCGGGTGTGCATCCGCCCCTGCATTGTTTCAGCAGTATCTACAAACTGTTTGTGTGTCGGTCCCTACTGCAGCAAACTATCTGGACGATATTGTGATCTCCGGAAAGACGGAAGAAGAACATTTAGCCAATCTCAGAACTTTATTTCAGGTCTAGTGACAAAATGGTCTTCGCTTGCGGAAGGAAAAATGTGTGTTTTTTGCTCGGGACTTACCATATCTGGGCCATGTACTCAATGCCCAAGGCATACATCCCAGTCCAGAGCACCTCTGTGCCATACAAGACTTGCCTTCGCCGCAGAATTTGAAGCAGCTACAGAGTGTGCTGGGATAAATTAACTATTATTATAAATATGTTCCGCATGCCTCTTCCATTTCAGCTCCGCTGCATTGCTTATGCGGTACAGGTGTTCCTTTCGTCTGGACGAGGGAATGCGAACGCGCCTTTCGCCAGTTGAAATCGGTGTTGCTTTCAAATACTTGCCTTACGCCATTCGATCCCCTGAAACCCCTTTTGTTGATGGTCGATGCATCAGATTTCGGGATCGGTGCTGTGATTGCGCACAAAGATGGTTCACATGATCGCCCTGTTGCCTTTGCGTCCAAATTGCTCTTGTCTGCCCAAAGAAATTATTCACAGATCGAGAAAGAAGCTAAAAAAAAAAACCCGCAGTGGACGCTTCGCTGCAGCCGCCAAGCGCCTCCCTGGGTCACACGCCGCCGGTTGCTTCCCGTGACCAGCTGTCCTCCGACATGGAACTCTTGCCCGCTCCGGAACAGATGTCGTCTTCGCCCGTCGGGTGCCCCGACGCAATGGAGGTCGACCCTTCGACCCCTCCTGTCTCTTTACGGATGCATACACCGCATATTGGCGTGCACCCTGGACTAGGTTTTCAGGCGTTTCCTAGCTCCCCTCGGACCGAATGGCTGGGTGGGGGTGGCACAGCCTCGCCTGTTGTTAGGCTCCCCATCTCATCGCATACGTCAACATGGGGTTCTCCCCACGGCGGGCGGAAGCCTTATAACACAACTGTACGCCGATTTGCGTGGGAGGAATGTGGTGTCACCGCAAGACGCCACACTTGCTAGGTGGTAGCCTTTAAATCGGCCGCGGTCTATTAGTATATGTCGGACCCGTGTGTCGCCACTATCAGTGATTGCAGACCCAGCGCCGCCACACGGCAGGTCTAGAGAGACTTACTAGCACTCGCCCCAGTTGTACAGCCGACGTTGCTTGCCATGGTTCACTGACAATTACGTTCTCATTTTCCGAGACGATAGTTAGCATAGCCTTCAGCTACGTCATTTGCTACGACGCGTGAGAATTGCCCGTCGCGCCAAGCTATTTACTTTTTCTGTAATAAAAAAGGCTACCACCTAGCAAGTGTGGTATCTGGCGGTGACACCACATTCCTCCCCCGCAAATCGGCGGACGGTTGTGTTATAAGGCTTCCGCCCGCCGTGGAGAGGACCCCATGTTGGCGTATGCGACGAGATGGGGAGTCTAACAACAGGCGAGGCTGTGCCACCCGCACCCGGCCATTCGGTCCGAGGGGAGCTAGGAATCGCCTGAAAACCTAGTCCAGGGTGCACGCCAACATGCGGGTTATGCGCCCTAAGATAGTCAGGAGGGACTGAAGGGTCGACCTCCATCGAGTCGGAGCACCCCACGGGCGAAGATGACATCTGGTCCAGAGCGGGCAAGAGTTCCATGCCGGAGGACAGCTGGTCACGGGAAGCGAACGGCGGTGCGTGACCCAGGGAGGCGCCCGGCGGCTGCATCGGCGCGTCCACTGCGGGCGGCGCCGGCGGGAGAACAGGCGGCGGCGGCGGCGGCGGCGTGTCGCCATGGGGCAAAATGGAAGGCAGCGTCGGCCTGCATACGTGTTAAGAAGTCGTCCGACAGCGGTAGACATCATTTCTTTTGCTGTTTCGGAGATCGTTGCTTACGTGTGTGCGTTTCTGTATCCGAATGAGGGCGAGTGTCTCTGTCGCCACTGCAGTCTGACACGAAGGCTGCCGTTAGCACTAAGAGACTGTTGAGGACCGTTTGCACTTCCAATCTCTGTGCTGTAGCTATCGGTCGATGCTCCTCTGTGGGGGTGACGCCGCCACCATGATCGTGTCCTGGTCCACCGTTGTCGGCTTTTCGACGGGACTGTGCAGCTGTTGAGTGAGGTCACCATTCTGCGGGGCGTCCTTCCGGAACACATTTCCATGTGTGAGAGGGAGAGACGTAGCCAGAGGTGTTGCTACAGCTTCACCTGTCGGTATTTATACTACTATTAGTTGGAGACCTGCGGGGAGGACATGGCCTTCCTGATCACAACTAAGCACTTTTTCGGCTGACCATCGTAAATGACTATCGCTCTGCAGCCTCCAGTTGTGAGACAAGACGGCACATGTTTTGATAGCTCGATTCGTATTTGTCACACACCGTTAAGTACCAAGTACATGGTAAACATTGTCCATTTTTCTGTTATGTGACTAAGTACCCGACCATAGAGTTGTAGTGCGGCAACCACGATCTCAGCCGGAAACTCAAATGGTACCTCGAATATTTTGACAGTTCTTAATCGAAGCCCCGTATGATCAATATCCACTGCGCCGATATGGTCGTCAGAATGTATAAATTTACTACGCGTACTATTTTGCCACATACCGTGTCATTGATCAGTTGAACGTAGACCACACTGCTTGTGATAGAGAAGTAGATTCCAATCATATCTTGTCGTTCAATTTTCATTTATAAAGTGTTAGACTTCAAATGCCTTCGGTCGTGCAAATTCATCATTAAATCTAATCTTGATAGTACACTGACGGTACTAATGAGGGATTCTAGTTCGGAAGTGCAAGCATTAGCGAAAGTTAACACTGCGGAAAGTAGACTGCGACTGAGCTACTCAAGCATGACCCATTAACCGTCGTTAAAGCTTTACTTCCGCCAACACCTCATCTCCACCCTTCAAAACTTCACAGAAGCTCTCCTGCGAAACTAGGAAGACTAGCACTCCTGAAACAAAGGATACTGTAGAGACATGACTTATTCACAGCCTGTGGGATGTTTCCAGAATGACTTTTTCACTCTACAGCAGAGTGAGCACTGATATGAAACTTCCTGAAGGCTTAAAACTATGCCCTGAGAGTTTAACTCGAGGCCTTTACCTTTCACAGGGAAATGCTCTACCATTACTCCGGCAGAGCATTGCACGCGAAAGGCAAAGGTCCCGAGTTAGAGTGCCAGTCCACCACACGGTTTTAATATGTCAGGAAATTTCCTGCTCTGGAATTTGAAAGCATTGAGTGTATCATGAAACCCACATGTAGAGGCAGTTCAATCAGGCTGTGTGTAGGATGTAGAAGGCATTACTCCTACCTACTTTTTGTCATTTTCGCTGATAAGCTGAGCATTTGTACAAGAGCATGTTGATAATAAATGCTTCCGAATCTTTTGTGTGAAGGCTCTCAAAGCTATTTACATAAAACAAACGTTATTAACATTCTACATCTTCAGCCTTCATGTCTACATATTTATTTCTCAACATATTCACGCTTCCGATGAACACATTTCCCCCCAACAGAGCCTCGTTTGTTAATACCGTCACCGTAGAATGTTTGACTTCGTTGACGGAGCCACAACCTGACTCCGCTTGCACCGCTATCAAAGTGAAGCCCTCGAAGGTGTTCTTTAATTTTGGTAACAAATGAAAACAGGATGGCGTTAAGTCGGGACAGCAACCCAAGGCGTCGGATTATTTCAGACGCTCCAACGCTATTGTGACCCCTCGGATTGACATACTGAATGACAGGGTACACCATGTGTGGACAACTCTTCGAATTCGAAACCCGTTTACAGCATGATGCTTCTTACGCACCGACATAACTACGTCACACACCGCCATGCTATACGCTACATTTGGAACCCTCATAAGCAGACAGTCGCAAATATATACGATTAAAAATGAAGAACAAACATGTATAATGTTAATTACGTTTGTTTCATTAAAATCATTAGGAATTTTTACTTATAAAGTTCGGAGGAATTACTTTTCATCACGCCCTCGTATATCTAAGCTTCTAATTGCCCATATTTCTGCTGAGTGCCTACTTCCGGGTAGCTGAAACTTTCCTTTCTTGGTGCTGCACTCCGTAACTCGCTCCGACAACACCTTTGTGAATTCGATGCCGGTGCTGTTAATGTTTCGTTATCCACAGCTAGGTTTACGTTGTGGTCAAGGTAAACATTTCCTATCGAGTTTAGATTAGAAGTCCTTCCTCAAACCACGTAAGACGTACTTTCAAATTATTTAATATAAGACAGTAGCTTGAAGCATGCTCTTTTTATATAACTGATAAACAGTGCCGTCCACAGTTCATTTAAGGATTAGACTGTGCCAAAGTGGAAGTAAGGGATGATCCTTAATAGCGTGTAATAAGAGGCTGCACTAATCCGGGTACCCGAAATTTGTTAGTTCATACAAATAGCTTTTCTAAATTTTATTCCAGATACCACCTGTGCAATGTCTGAAGAACAAGGACGTTGGGCCATTGATGTGATGGGCGTACTGCAGAGCTGCTGCAGTCGAACGAGTTACAGATGGTCTAAAAAAAAAAAGTGAGATCTCTCTTTCTGACTCCCTGATTTCTTCATCTATGGATTTTCCTCCTCAGCAATCAGCAGCAAATCCGGATAAGACCTCAGAAACCTCAGTAGCGCCATCGTTGATCGCAATTAATGGTATGCAAGAAATAGTGATTTCTACTTTTGAAGTCAACTAACATCCTTTACTTCTATCAGCAAACGCATCACCAAGAGCAGGTAAAACATTAGTGTTGACGTTATCTCCTTTTAAAATGACTTTGGAGGAGTCCTTGGCTAAAGGGAAAAAGAACGCTAGTACCAAGACAACGTCCGCCCCTCGTGGTCTCGCGGTAGCGTTTCTCGCTTCCCGAGCACGGGGTCCCGGGTTCGATTCCCGGCGGGGTCTGGGATTTTTCCTCCCTCGAGGTGACTGGGTGTTGTTATGTCGTCTTCATCATCATCATTCATCCCCATTATGGTCGGAGGAAGGCAACGGCAAGCCACCTCCATTAGGACCTTGCCTAGTAAGGCGGTGCGGGTCTCCCGCATCGTTCCCCTACGCTCTGTAAAGAAGCATGGGACTTCATTTCATTTCAATTTTTTTTCACCAAGACAACAAGAAAGACATCACCATCAACAAAATCTACTGCAGGAGCTTCAGTTTAATAGACCTTCAACGTAGTAACCAACAGGAAGGTATTCGTAAGAAAGAACCACCCACGAAAAGGCAGTATCATGGTGAGAAATATTCCGATTGAAACCTTCATGAAACCGCGTTGAGAGACTCATCACATGAACGCGAAGTGGACGAAGAACTCATAAACTACGACTAACTGTAGTCAGCCGATATCTCTAAAGTGACCTGGGTTAGGTGCATCGGTTGCTTTCTCTGGTGTTAATGACCTTTGGGAAGGTATCGACGATGATCCTTGGAAAGTTTTTAAATGTGGCTTCTGCCTCAAAAAGCACAATTACCGCTCGTTTTTCTTGTTATGGCTGAAACCTCTGCACAGTAACGAAAGGTTATGCAGTACTCTTTACTTTTGAAAAAAACATTTGATTCGAATAAAGGCTGTATTGCTTCTTACGTTTTAGTGTTTATTTACAACACTTAATTAGAAAATGCGAAAATTCGAAATTAGGAAGCATATTTTCAGGAGGTAGAAATTACACGTTTTAATCCTTTATTCTTCTGTTACAGAATGAGAAAATATTCAAAATCTTTTCACAAATTTAGTATTGAAATATTCCCCAGTAATAATAGAGCACATTTTCTTAAGTTTAAAGACTGCTAATTTACTGGAAATTTTAAATTTAAAAAAGGTACCCGATAATCGCACAGCTTCCCCTACGTCACGCCAATCTTACCTAGTTTGCCTGCCGCCTCCGTGATGCTACAATTCTAACGGCCAGCATGAATAAATTGCATATGTGTAACAAGTATTAATTTTTCGTTTTTAAGAAAACGAACATGGCACCCAGCACAATATGTAGAACAATAGTGAGGCATGGTGTATTCAAAAATCTTTTAAAAAGTTGATAATTATAATTATCAGAATTGCAGGTTTGGCGGATTTATATGCCTCACTAGTTACAGTTTTATCTTCCTTCTTATACTTTCGCATGAGTTTTTAGAGATTGGTATTTGGTTTGTGACATACGTAAGTGCTTGCAAACATGTATCCGTACAACATCAATATTTCTCTAGGGTTTACTGGAGAAGGTGAATGTTTGAGGCGGAAGTTGTCTACGCTTACGCTATCCATCCTGAATCACCAGATTAAAATAAAATATGAGACCAGTTATACTCAATCCAGTTTCCACTAAACGTTGATCCCCGAGGAATACTGCACGTCGCGACTTTTTGTGTCTCATACTGGTTGCAGAGCACGAGCTTTTCACGGTAATGGGGCAATCAACATGTGTACTTACCAGCATCTCAGTTGCCGTTCGCAGTATTACTGCATAAATGTTCTTTCAACATTTCTCAAGTTCACGTCTTTTTCGTCAAGATAATTGGTATTTTCCTCAAATCACCGTTTATTTAACGACTAAATCTTCTACGCTGAAATTTTTCTTGATGACAAACTTATTTCAGTTATATTCTAATTATTACTTCAGACTTCTTAAGTAGTTCCTAAGCTGCTGCAATTTTATTACTTAATTTCTGCATTTCTATTAAATAGTTTCTCAATTTCAGGAGTTTCTCGTGTTCACCTATAGTGTTCCATGGACGAATGTTTTGTCAGTCGTGGGCATTTTTTTTTAATTTCAGTTTTATTTCCTCCCAGCGTTTACACATTACTGTATCTATTAGTCGGTATGTTGTCATCACTGTTCATATTAATGTCTTGAAATATAACTTCCTATATATGAGAAGCATAATGAATGCCTCCTTCCCTACGTAGCATGCATGAGCCACGCATTAGCATCTCGCAGGATGGGAGAGGGTGGAAATTTAAAACATCCTGGCAGATTAAAACTGTGTGCCGGACCGAAACTCGAACCCGGGACCTTTGCCTTTCGCGAGCAAGTGCTCTGGAAACTCAGCTACCCAAGCACGACTCACGACCCTTCCTCACAATTTTACTTCCGCCAGTATCTCGTCTCCTACCTTCCAAGCTTCACAGAAGTTCCTGCGAAATTTGAAGGACTACCACTACAGGAAGAAAGGATATTGCGGAGACATGGCTTAGCCACAGCCTGGGGGATGTTTCCAAAATGAAGGACGAGTCGTGAGTCGTGCTTAGGTAGCTAAGTTGGTGCCGGTGAGAGGGTTAGCTGCCCTCTGTAATAAAAAACTGAGTGAACGATCAACGACGAACTTGAACGGGTGTCATGTAACGTCTGCCCTGAACAAACACAACGAACAGTATCGAACGAAATAACAAAAAAAAAAAAAAAATGTTGGTAGAGCATTTGCCCGCGAAAGGTAAAGGTCCCGAGTTCGAGTCTCGGCCCGACACACAGTTTTAATCTGCCAGGAAGATTCAAATCAGCGCACACTCCGCTGCAGAGTGAAAATTTCATGATGGAAATTTAGTTTACGTAATATGTTAGGTTAGGTTAGTGTTGTTTAACGTCCCGTCGACAACGAGGTCATTAGAGACGGAGCTTGAGCTCGGGTTAGGGAAGGATGGGGAAGGAAATCGGCCGTGCCCTTTCAAAGGAACCATCCCGGCATTTGCCTGAAACGTTACGTAATATGTAGCTGCGTAAATAATAAAGTGTTTTCCTTGCATTTCAATATCTGAAGACTAAAGCACAATATCTATCTTCCCTACTTTTTTAATGCTTTGCGAAGCTTGACTTTTAGGCAGCAGGAAATTTACATTATTTCATGAGCAATTACCTCAACCCAAAGTGAACAGAAAAAAGGCGAAGATAAACTTCGAATGAAGAGGTATCTGTTTCTACATCTACATCCATACTCCGCAAGCCACCTGACGGTGTGTGGCGGAGGGTACCTTGAGTACCTGTATCGGTTCTCCCTTCTATTCCAGTCTCGTATTGTTTGTGGAAAGAAAGATTGTCGGTATGCCTCTGTATGGGCTCTAATCTCTCTGATTTTATCCTCATGGTCTCCTCACAAGATATACGTAGGAGGGAGCAATATACTGCTTGACTCTTCGGTGAAGGTATGATCTCGAAACTTCAACAAAAGCCCGTACCGAGCTACTGAGCGTCTCTCCTGCAGAGTCTTCCACTGGAGTTTATCTGTCATCTCCGTAACGCTTTCGCGGTTACTAAATGATCCTGTAACGAAGCACGCTGCTCTCCGTTGGATCTTCTCTATCTCTTCTATCAACCCTATCTGGTACGGATCCCACACTGCTGAGTAATATTCAAACAGTGGGCGAACAAGTGTACTATAATCTACTTCCTTTGTTTTCGGATTGCATTTCCTTAGGATTCTTCCCATGAACCTCAATCTGGCATCTGCTTTACCAACGATCAACTTTATACGATCATTCCATTTTAAATCACTCCTAATGCGTACTCCCAGATAATTTATGGAATTAACTGCTTCCAGTTGCTGACCTGCTATATTGTAGCTAAATGATAAGGGATCTTTCTTTCTATGTATTCGCAGCACATTACATCAGTCTACATTGAGATTCAATTGCCATTCCCTGCACCATGCGTCAATTCGCTGTATATCCTCCTGCATTTAAGTACAATTTTCCGTTGTTACAACCACTCGATACACCACAGCATCATCCGCAAAAAGCCTCAGTGAACTTCCGATGTTATCCACAAGGCCATTTATCTATATTGTGAATAGCAACGGTCCTACGACACTCCGCGGCGGCACACCTGAAATCACTCTTACTTCAGAAGACTTCTCTCCATTGAGAATGACATGCTGCATTCTGTTATCTAGTTCACGCCACACTGTGGATGTTTCTTGACGGCTTCTTTCTGGGCCTTGGATACCTGTCATACGAAGACGCTGCGCGCACGAGTCATAAGACGTAATATACTGACGGCGTCAGGAGCACAAAATTGGATGCTCGACGCATTAGACAAGGATCTCTGCTAACGGAAACCTCGGCATATTGGATCTCATCCAATTATCTGCTGCAATTTCCTGTGTTCTAGTGCTGCGGAGGCGTGAATTCGAGGATGTAAAAGAGAGAGACAGACTTAATAAGGTCACCAGCGCTCCCCTTGACATTGAAGGCGCTATTATTCTGTTTCCTCATCCTAACACGAAGTACAGCATTACAGATCGCTCTTTCACCCATTCGTATTTCTAACATTGATGCTGTAAGGATCTACATCTACATCTACGTAACACTCCAGAAGCCACCGCATGGCAGAGGGTACAAAAAAATCAATGCTAGTCATTCCCTTTCCTGTTCCAAACGCAACTATAGCGAGGGAAAAACGGCTATCTATGTGCTTCCATCTGAACCATGATTTGCCTTATCTTATTCTGCGTGGTCCTTATGCGATAGATATATTCTGCAGCCAGTCGCAAATGCCAGTTCTCTAAACGCTCTCAACCGTGCCTCACAAAATAGTGTCGTCTTCCTCCTGGGATTCCCATTCGAGTCGACAGTACATTTTCGTAAAACTCGTTTGTTGATCGAAAGTACTAGTAACAAGACTAGCAGCACGCCTCTTACTTGCTTCGATGTCTTCTTTTAGTCCGATTTGGCGTGTGTGCTGTCGCAAATTATTACAAGTTGTCCTCTTGCACTGATAGCTTAGCTTGCCTTAGAGACGGGAGAAGAGAAGGTTTGGTTCTCACGCTGGCACAGCTAACGCTGGCTACTGCGCCAAGCGAACCGTGAAGAAGTACTATTAAATATTAATCGAACTTTTTCGTACTTATTATACCAAATTCTATAGAAAACATAACCATACTGTTAAAATGTCAAATCAATAACTTCAATACTTTCAGATAAATGAATTTGTAACTGAAACATATAATAAACATGCTGGCATTGCGAAACTAAGCTAGGGACTGTAATGTGTTCGTCTACAGTGATCAAATGAAACTACAATCAAGACGATGGTTCATATAATCTAATTTTGTGGAATGGTTTTGAGATTCATTACCACAAATTTCTGAAGTAATTAAAAGTTTTTTAGGAATATTATTATTTCATTGTGTTGTGTGAGTGTTTTGGAGAGACTGAGAGTGTGAATGGGTGGCATACTTAAAGTGAGAGTATGATATTTCATTAAAACTATGTAAATATATGCGTGAGAGAGTTGTGCAGTTGGCGAATTTGTGACAATATGTCCGAGTGAGCTTGATTTAGTAAAAGGCACGTCGAGAGAGTCGATCGGGATCCGTTCTCTGGTAAACAGCGTTGTCAAACGCGCTGATCAAATTTGTACCAAAATGAAGAAATTCGCGCGTTCGATCGGTTCTCGTGTCGTTGACGAAAATCGACTTCAGCATTGAGTATGATGTGCAACTTCGAGCTTTACGAGTGATTTATTTTAGGTGATATTCGTGAGTGTACATTTCGTGTCGTACATAAACTCTCTGTAGCGTCTTCCTGCAGATTACGAGACATTATGGCGAGTACTTCTTTACAAGAAACCTGCTGAACGACTGAACTTGTTAACTCGCAAGCAATTGTTGGTCATAGACTGTTTAGGCCGTTCAGAACATTGGGTCGGACTAAATATCTTTTGGATGTTTTCGTGTGTGAACTTGTAACAGACAGTCAGTAGCACTGCATAATTTATGTCGGGATATTAAGCCATTTTCCTTGTTTTAAAGACAATAAACAGACTAAAAAGGAATTTTTTTTACTTTTTTTGAAAAAATCCCAAATGCTCGATAGTTTAACTATCAGCTACTGCCCACGGATTGGAGCTATGTGGCCTTTGCATGGTAAGTATTTAGGCGAGTTTTCATCAACGCTGCTTTTGTCAGCTAAACCAGTATCTATCACCGCAGAATGAAGGCGCATACATCCTGAAATCTATCCTGGTTGGTGGACTGGTTGTTTAAAGGATAGTGAGAGACCAACCCGCCCAGCCGCAACGGGGATATCCAATACTAGAGCAGTGTTCAACAAAAGATCGCACAAGCATTCACCTCGAGATCTCCTTCGTAGATAAACTACACTTTCCTAGAATTTTCCAAATAAACCAAAGTCGACCGTTCTCCTTCATAAGAAATGATCTTCAGTGCTTGTCGACTTTCGCGTCGCTTTACCACTTTACACCTAAATATTTAATCTTCGTGTGTGTGTCAAGCAGCACACCACTAATCATCTATTCCAAGACTGCAGAATTTTTTTGCTTACTCACCTGCATTAGCTTACATTTTTCCACATTTAGTGAAAGTTGCCATTTATAATACTCCATAGAAATTCTGTCTCTCACCCTGTGTTTTCCTACAGTCATTCACTGACAACTCTATCCCCTATACTACAGCGTCGTCAGCAAAAATTTGCAGATTACTGCTCGCCCTATCCATCAGATCCTTTATGTACATACAGAAAAACAATAGTCATATCAGAGCTCCCTGGGGCACTCCGGATGATAGCTTTGACGTTCATAAGACGACCGGGGTGGCCGAGCGGTTCTAGGCGCTACAGTCTGGAACCGCGCGACCGTTACGGTCGCAGGTTCGAATCCTGCCTCGGGCATGGATGTGTGTGATGTCCTTAGATTAGTTAGGTTTAAGTAGTTCTAGGGGACTGATGACCTCAGATGTTAAGTCACATAGTGCTCAGAGCCATTTGAACCATTTAACGTTCATAAATATTTGCTGTGCAGAACAGTGCACTGGGTTCAGTTACATAAAACGTCTTCTAGCCACTCACATGTTTCAGAACCTACTTATTAAGCTCGCCTTTGTTGTCTGCAGTTTTTCCATTCGTCTGTAAAGAATTCGCGTTAGTATTTTGCAGCTGTGACTTATTAAACTGATAGTTCGGTAATTTTCACATCTGTCAACACCTGCTTTCTTTGGGATTGGAATTATTATATTCTTCTTGAAGTCTGAGGGTATTTCGCCTGTCTCATACATCTTGCTCACCAGATGGTAGAGTTATGTCAGGACTGGCTCTCCCGAGGCTGTCAGTAGTTCTAATGGAATGTTGTCTACTCCGGGGGCCTTGTTTCGACTCAGGTGTTTCAGTGCTCTGTCAAACTCGCAGTATCATATCTCTCATTTCATCTTCATCTACATCCTCTTCCCTTCCCATAATGTTGTCCTCAAGTACTTCGACCTTGTACAGGCCCTCTATATACTCCTTCCACCTTTCTGCCTTCCCTTCTTTGCTTAGAACTGGGTTTCCATCAAAGCTCTTGGTATTCACGCAAGTGGTTCTCCTTTCTCCAAAGGTCTCTTTAATTTTCCTGTAGGCAGTGTCTATCTTACCCCTAGTGAGATAAGCCTCTACATCCTTACATTTGTCCTCTAGCCATCCCTGCTTGGCCATTTTGCACTTCCTGTCCATATCATTTTTGAGACGTTTGTATTCCTTTTTGCCTGCTTCATTCACTACATTTTATATTATCTCCTTTCATCAATTAAATTCAATATTACTTCTGCTACCCAAGGGTTTCTACTAGCCATGGTGTTTTTATCTATTTGATCCTCTGCTGCCTTCACTATTTCATCCCTCAAAGCTACCCATTCTTCTTCTACTGTATTTCTTTCCCCCAGTCCTGTCAATTGTTCCCTTATGCTCTCCCTGAAACTCTGTACAACCTCTGGTTCTTTCAGTTTATCCAGGTCCCATATCCTTAAATTTCCACCTTTTTGCAGTTTCTTCAGTCTTAATCAACAGTTGATAACCAATAGATTGTCGTCAGAGTCCACATTTGCCCCTGGAGGTGTCTTACAATTTAAAACCTGGTTCCTAAATCTCTGTCTTACCATTATATAATCTATGCGATACCTTTTAGTACCTCCACGGTTCTTCCATGTATGCAACCTTCTTTCATGCTTCTTAAACCAAATGTTACCTATGATTAAGTTACGCTCTGCGCAAAATTCTACCAGGCTGCTTCCTATTTTCATTTCTTATCCCCAATCCATATTCACTCCCTTTTCCTATCTTGAATTCCAGTCACCCATGACTATTAAATTTTTGTCTCCCTTCACTACCTGAATAATTTCTTTTACCTCATCATACATTTCATCAATTTCTTCGTCATCTGCAGAGCTAGTTGGCATATAAACTTGTACTACTGTAGTAGGCGTGGGATTCGTGTCTATCTTGGCCACAATAATGCGTTCACTATGCTGTTTGTAGTAGCTTACCCGTACTTCTATTTCTTTTATTCATTATTAAACCTACTCCTACATTACCCCTATTTGCTTTTGTATTTATAACCCTGTATTCACCTGACCAAAAGTCTTGTTCCTTCTGCCACCGAACTTCACTAATTCCCACTAAATCTAACTTTAACCTAGCCATTTCCTTTTTTAAATTTTCTAACCTACCTGCCCGATTAAGGGATCTGACATTCCACGCTCCGATCCGTAGACCGCCAGTTTTCCTTCTCCTGATAACAACGTCCTCCTGAGTCGTCCCCGCCCGGAGATCCGAATGGGGGACTATTTTACCTCCGGAATATTTTACCCAAGAGGACGCCATCATCATTTAATCATACAGTAAAGCTGCATGCTCTCGGGAAAAATTACGGCTGTAGTTTCCCCTTGCTTTCAGTCGTACGCAGTACCAGAACAGCAAGGCCATTTTGGTTAGTGTTACAAGGCCAGATCAAACATCCAGACTGTTGACCCTGCAACTACTCAAAAGGCTGCTGCCACTCTTCAGGAACCACACGTTTGTCTGGCCTGTCAACAGATACCCCTCTGTTGTGGTTGCTCCTACGTTACGGCTATCTGTACCGTTGAGGCACGCAAGCCCCCCCCCCACCAACGGCTAGGTCCATGGACAAGCAAGAGGACATAGCATATGATGTGCCATAAAACATACAATGGTAGTTATTAAAATAATTAGCAGAGAACTGTTCAAGTCAGACTTAGCGCATGTGCAGCAGAGAAATTTTAAAAAGGCTCGTTGGAAATATCCGACGACTTCCTTACTCTGGACCATAGAAAAAGTACATTTCAGGAAATCTTATAGTGACCAATTTTGGACCATTTAGTGTATTATTCCTTAAAAAATAATCTATTTCCAATATTTTTACTGAATTTAAAAAAATTACCTTAGAGCACCAAGAAATTAACAAGCACAAAGCGAGGCCCCAGCGTGAAAGATTCTAAGAGTCATTTGGTAACGGTTGAATGTGAATACTATACCTGTGGCTAGATGCTACATTTAATTTACAGTTTTTATAGTTTCAGTTTATAGGGAGGGAATGTGTTATTACGAAAAGCGCAACTGTCAAGAAACGGAGAATTTTTACTACTTTTTGCTCATGTCGTTGTCCTACAGACATAGCTGAACAATTTTATAGTCCTTCACCACATTTTGTTGTAACCAAAATGAACGGAAAACATGATACCGCTGAAACACCCTGGATCTAATCTTGATCTATAAGGAGAGGTTCTATTTCCCGAAATCCGTTGTTGATGCCATTTATGTAATAGCCAATGGTGGGTCAGGAAAACAGTTTAAAAAAGTTCTGCTCAGTATTGAACGCGGTGTTCAGATTAAATTTACGTGGCAATCCCTAGTTTATCTATAAATGATGAATGATTTCTGTCTTGAACACTCACGTTTTCTCCTCAAATGTTACGGCATTTTCTGGAATTACTGAACTATTACTCACCGGCTGCGAATCCTCCAATATCGTCAGTAACAACAAATGTCTTAGCCGTTCCCTCCCGCGCGGGATTAGCCGAGCGGTCTATGGCGCTGCATTCATGGACTGTGCGGCTGGTCCCGGAGGAGATTCGAGTCCTCCCTCGGGCATGGGTGTGTGTGTACGTGTAGTTTAGGTTAAGTAGTGTGTAAGCTTAGGGACTGATGACCTTAGCAGTTAAGTCCCATAAAATTTCACACACATTTGAACATTTGAACTTAGCCGTTCACGTATGCGTAATTATAATCTACGATAGCATTGGCGTATCCGTTTCCTCCATCCATAAGACACATTCAGAACTGCATCAAGTAACCTCCCCGCAAAATTTCGAAAAGACTATAATTGAAAGTTCCCCGCAAATAATGTAAAAACAATAGCCTCCCCGCAAAAAATGTAAAAAGACTATTTTTGAATGTTAATCGAAATAGAGCCAAATGTTGTTGAGCTCCCACAAAACATCGTTAAATTGAAATAAAAGCGACTGTACCTTCGCTACAAAAATATTGAAAAATAATGGCCCAATGTAAACTCGACACAAAAATTGAGAAATGAACATTAATCATTAAACCCACAATAATAGGGCAGCATCGCTGACCTTAGGCCCTGTGCAATAATTAATCTGATAAATTGATTCTGGGAGGAAAAGCATAGGAAATATTGTTTCAATTGGAATGATTCTTTTCTTATAAACGATTGCTTTGAAAACAAAATTATTATTGGGGCATTTCTTGGACAAATTAATTACAATTAACATACATTACATTATCAGATGTGCGCAATGCTGCTTCATTACCTTATTTAACAATATACCTCGTCCCGAGCCTTGACCAGAGATGTAAAGGGCGCACGCCGCCGATCCATGCCGACGCCCGCTCGCAACTGGACTCTCGCGAAGTCAAGCGCAGACTAGCAACGATAAACAACTCTCTGGTCAGAGATTCTGTCATGCCTCGCCATCGCTGGTAATGAAAACATATGAAACGTACGCGTTTCATAACCCTCCACTGGGGCGGGGGCAAAAATTTGGCAGCGATGGTGAGTCATTTGGACTTGCCATGAGCTACAAATTTTTTCTTGACTAATTAACTTTACAATCACAGCATGTACAGATGTAGAACATGAAGTAAATGTGGTGCACATGCACCGAGTACAAAACATATTAGACAATAACAAAATGTGAGTATAAAACATATTAACAAATGACATAAGTGCACATGCACTGAAAAATTCTTCAAAGTTTTCACAACAAATAAACATAATGAGTACAAATCTCATTGACAAATGACATAAGTGCACATGTACTATAGTTCAGAACATATCAGCAAATCACAAAATGAATATACGATAAGTAGAAATCATGTTAGAAAAATGACAAAAGCGCACACGCACTGAATTTCAGAATGTATCAGCAAATCACAAAATGTATATACAATAAGTAGAAATCATGTTAGAAAAATGACAAAAGTGCACATGCACTGAAATTCAGAATAGATCAGCAAATCGAAAAAAATGTATAGGCCAAGAATACAAATGATGTTAGCAAAAAAAATGATTTTCACTATGTTACAAGAATTAGGATAGGAAAGGGAAGGATTGCATCATGGTTGTAGCACTTCAGATTGCACGCAGCTGCACTGAAAGTCCATATCTTTCTACTGTAGCACAACACCAAGTGAAACAATCTGAAGTTCTTTTCCCAGAAGTGTTTATCAGCGTAGCCAAGACACTGAAATGTCGTAGTAATATTCCATGTTATCATTTTGGCAGTACATCAGGTACACCAAACAGTGGGACCATAATAACGTCTCCATCGCTCACGGTGGTGGACAGCATGTCGTGTCAACACCACGCTCTTACAAGGCACACCAACGTAGAATTAGTGCAAAAACCAAATATAGTGCTCCATGATCAAGAGGATATACAGGACAAATGGATATTGCAGTAATTCAAGGTAGTTAGGTCAGAAGGTGAAGGACATTAAGTCACATACTAGTCTTCATTGGGAATTACATTAGTAGTTTGCGGCAGTCATAGCCCAGTTATTGAACATTTCTGTACCATGTATGTAGTATTACAGAAAAATGTTCATTAATTGTTTTACAGAGAACATTGGCACTCATTCTCTAATTACAAATCATAGAAGTCATTCGTTTTACAGAGAACATTTTACAGAGAACATTGGCATTCCTTCCCTAATTACAAATCATCAGAAGTCATTACTTAAAACAGGAGGTAGTCAATAACATAGTATTACAGAATAATGTTCATAATTAATCATTGGTCATCCCAATACAGTAATCAGTAGCATTCATTTCCCAGTTACAAAACATTATTAATTAATCATTGGTCATCTCAATACAGTAAACAGTAGCATTCATTTCCCAGTTACAAAGCATTATTAATTAATCATTGGTCATCCCAATACAGTAAACAGTAGCATTCATTTCCCAGTTACAAAGCATTATTAATTAATCATTGGTCATCTCAATACAGTAATCAGTAGCATTCATTTCCTAGTTACAAAGCATTATTAATTTATCATTGGTTATCCCAATACAGTAATCAGTAGTATTCATTTCCCAGTTACAAAGCATTATTAATTAATCATTGATCATCTCAATACAGTAATCAGTAGCATTCATTTCCCATTTACCAAGCATTATTAATTAATCATTGGTCATCCCAATACAGTAAACAGTAGCATTCATTTCCCAGTTACAAAGCATTATTAATTAATCATTGATCATCTCAATACAGTAATCAGTAGCATTCATTTCCCAGTTACAAAGCATTATTAATTAATCATTGATCATCTCAATACAGTAATCAGTAGCATTCATTTCCCAGTTACAAAGCGTTATTAATTACTCATTGGTCGTCCCAATACAGTAAACAGTAGCATTCATTTCCCAGTTACAAAGCATTATTAATTAATCATTGGTCATCTCAATACAGTAATCAGTAGCATTCATTTCCTAGTTACAAAGCATTATTAATTGATCATTGCTCATCCCAATACAGTAATCAATAGCATTCATTTCCCAGTTACAAAGCATTATTAATTAATCATTGATCATCTCAATACAGTAATCAGTAGAATTCATTTCCCAGTTACAAAGCATTACTAATTAATCATTGGTCATCTCAATACAGTGATCAGTAGCATTCATTTCCCAGTTACAAAGCATTATTAATTAATCATTGGTCATCCCAATACAGTAATTAGTAGCATTCATTTCCCAGTTACAAAGCATTATTAATTAATCATTGGTCATCTCAATAGAGTAATGAAATTATGTGCATAGTATTTATGCATTCATTATTCAAGTGACATACTATTCAGAGCTAATCAGAATTACTCAGAACTCTCGTAAACTGCTATCATTATTTGGGACTGGTAACACATTTTTTGTTAGCAATGCATTGCTTTGGGTATTTATAGGGGAAAGCAAGAAGAGAAAAAGAAAAAATTTGCTTCTGGGTTGTTCCTGTAAATGAAAATGTGTAACGTCATTCGTCATGAGTCAGCTGTAGCAAGGTTATGAAACAAGTAGAGTATATGTAATCACATTCATAAATGACATAGATTTAATCAACAACTGCTTATAGCACATTAATTTCATAAATAATTTCTCCTGCAAAAATATATATAAAAATGGATTATTAAGCTGAAAAGTATTGAACTTCGAATTAACAGGTAGTGAAATGTGTATAAAGATGTGTTCCATAGCTGTCCTTTCCAAAACCTTCAGTCATTATACTATGCAATATAACACCTGCTGTCAAAGCGAACTGCAACAAATACTGAAATAACTACATTGCATGAATACATAACTTCCACATTATCCTCATCTGTAAAGAAAAACTTCATTATCCATCACTTCATTATCTATATTATCATAACTCCATTATTATCATCACCTGTAAAGAAAAACTTCATTATCCATAGTAGCATATTCTTCATCATTATTCATCAGCATTCATTATCATCTGCAAAAAAATCACTTCATTACTCATTACATAACTATTCCTTATCTCTAGCATATTCCATCACTAAACCTAAGATGTGTAGTTCTGTCTGACAGCCTGCATCAATCGCCTTGTATTCTGAAAGAAAAAATTAGTTAAGACTGCTATTCTACGATGTGCATAGTATATTCTTGTTAATGCTTGTTAATCCTGATCCATTTACTCTTCCTCACGAGGTTTGCATCTTCTTTCGATCATTCCGAAGATGAAATTCCCATTTCTGTTTAATTTATTTCTTTCACACATCATTTCTTTCTGAAATTGATGAACAGAGATTAATGTCTTGCATTTAAATCATATACTCACTAAATAATGATTGGTTTATGGTAACATAATTAAGCATACAGCATAACATAACAGAAAACGTAATACGTGAAAAACGTATATCAGCGCACACTCCGCTGCAGAGTGAAAATCTCATTCTGGGAACGTATATAGTGTTCAGAGGCAAAAATGTACTCAGTGTATTACAATGTAACAGTAAAGTAGTCACTATGTTGAGATATCATAAGGCAAAATGTCAAAGTCAACTGGTGTTTGCTATATCTTAACTATTTCATACTGCATACAAACAAAACATGAAACAATCGTATATACGTAAGAAAGACAAAAAAATGTGACGTTCGTTGTGTTCAGCTTGTATGTTGTGTAGTTAATAGAGGTGAGAATTAAAGACTTTAATGGAGAGAAAATTTAATAAAATTAATATGTCACTAGATAACATTGCATAATTATTCATAAGATACGTAAGTTTCTCTGGAAAAAATACGCACAGTCTGATATGTAACGACAAGAAGAGCGACCTGCTAACCTTACCTTGCCGGGCACTTACCAAGAAAAAATACGATAATAATTGCATAAATAGTCATAAAATGTGTAAATTCATCTGGAAAAATATGCACGGTCTGATGTGTAACGACAAGAAAAGCGACCTGCTAACCTTACCTTGCCGGGCACTTGCCAAGAAAAAATACGATAAGTAGTCACATAAATATAATTGTATAAGTGGTCATAAAATGTGTAAATGCATCTGGAAAAATATGCACGGGCTGATGTGTAACGACAAGAAGAGCGACCTGCTAACCTTACCTTGCCGGGCACTTGCCAAGAAAAAATACGATAATCATTGGTAATTAGTCATGTGAATATAATTGCATAAGTGATCATAAAATTAGCAAAATGGCATTATAGCACGTTAAATCATAAAGTGTCTTCATTCAATAAAAGGTCTGATGTTTGACCAGTGGTGGTTTCCTTTCGACTTTCTGGTTCTCAAAGTTTCGACGTGTACAACATTGGGGTGAGGGATGCTGCGAATCCTATACGGACCAGCGTATAGAAGTTCAAATTTACTGCACCTACCTTTTCCTTTGTTGGATAAATGGTGTGTACGTACTAATATCTTCTGTCCAATTTGAAAGTCACGGCGTATACAAACCCGTTTTTGCTGTCTTCTCCGGCGCTCCGCGGCACGTTTGATGTTGTTCAGCGCAATGTCAATTATTTCGTGGTGTCGTAATCGACAAGTTGTAGGAAAGTTTACTAATTCTGTAATTTTGTTAGGTGGTTCAACATTTTTCAGTATAACAAGCGGAAATAGCATAGTGGATTCATTTGGAATGGAATTAATTTCATCTTGGAAAGAGAATATGTTTGTGTCCCAATCAATATGTCTTTTGTGGCAGTATATTCTACACAGTTTACCAATTTCTTTCATTAATCGTTCACAAGGGTTCGAAGAAGCATGGTACCTGGATATATATATCGGAGAAATGTTTCTAGCTCGTAACATACGTATCCATATAGCAGAACGAAATTGTGATCTATTATCGGAAATTACTTTCACCACATGCCCTACATGAAATAGAAAATGTTTTACAAATGCTTTCGAAACAGTTTTAGAAGTAGCTTTGCGTAACGGAGTGAAGGTAACAAATTTTGAAGTGAGTTCAACAGCGACAAAGATGTAGCAAAAACCTCTATTAGTTCTCGGGATTGGACCAAAAATGTCTACAGCGGCCATATGTCTTAATTTAACAGGTACAATTGGATGTAATGGAGGAATATGTGAAGTTGTGTCTGACTTAGCTTTCTGGCAGATTTTGCATGACGCTAAAACTCGTATACGTTTTTCCATGTTGGTAAAATAACAGTTCTGTCTCAGTATAAGAAAACATTTTCTAGCTCCGTAATGTGCTTAACTTAAATGAGTATACCAGATTAATTTGTTAACAACTCGTCAGGAATGCATAATAACCAATTGTTGCTGTCAGGATCAGAGCGGCGAAATAGAATGTCATTGTGTACAGTGTAATGGTTTCTAATCGTAACATTATTCCTATCTTGCCAGAGGTGTTTAATTTCTTTCCACACGTTGTCTTTATTTTGCTTTTTTTGCTGTGTCCTGTAATGACGACGAAATAAAATTTTCAAATGCAACTTGTTGAATGTACATGACGCTGAAATTTGCTTTGCAGAAGTTGGTTGCGATGTCTTGCTGATTGTTGCTGAGAGAACGAGATAGTGCGTCTGCTACAATATTTTGTGTGCCGGGAATGTGAACTATCGTAAAATTAAATTCCTGTAAATAGAGCTTCCATCTGCTTAATCTATCGTGTGTGAATTTAGCTGAAAGTATAAATTGTATCGCTCTGTGATCTGTGTAAACGGTGGTATGTCTGCCATAAAGAAAATGCCTGAATCTCGTAAAAGCCCAAACAACACAAAATGTTTCCAGTTCTGTAACGGAATAATTTCGTTCAGCACCTGACAGAATCCGACTTGCAAATGCGATGTTTTTAATTACTGTAGAGCCATCTTCTTCAATTTCCTGGAAAGTATGTACTCCTAAAGCGATGTTAGAACTGTCGGTGGCAATGGAAAAATTTCTGCTAAGATCTGGGTGCGATAAAAGTGGTGCATTCAACAAAGCATGTTTCAGATTCATAAATTCAGAATGTGCTTGCTTATCCCAGGACCAAATAGTGTTTTTACCTGTCAATTGACATAATCTAGGTGTGTCTAAAGCAGAGTGATGAATAAATTTACGAAAAAAGTTAATTAAACCCAAAAAGCTGCGTAGTTGTTTCTTCGTTGTAGGAACAGTAATGTCACGTAAAGCTTGAAGTTTTTCCGTATCAGGCGCAATGCCTTCTGCTGAAATTACATGTCCAAGAAATTTTATAGAAGTTTTGCCAAAATGCGATTTGCTGAGATTAACTGTGAGTCCTTGAGCATGAAAAGTTTGCAACAGTTGTTCTAGAATCAGGTTGTGTTCAGTCCAGTTAGCTTCTGCAATAAGAATGTCATCTACGTACGTCGTGATTCTGTCTTTAAGTTCTGTCGGAAGTATTGTGTTCAAACCGCGAATAAAAACTGCTGAAGAAATAGTTAAACCGAATGGTAATTTGCAAAATTGATAACAGTCGCCAAAACAGAGAAACGCTGTGTACTTTCTGCAATTCGGATGCAGCTGAATTTGCCAAAATCCCGATTTCAGATCTAATGTAGAATAAATAGCAGTACGGTGAAATTTCTGTAGAAGTTCCTCTAATGCCTGTGGTCGATCTGTTTCATTAATAATTATGTCATTGATGTGACGTGAATCAAGTACGAGGCGAAGTGAGCCATCTTTTTTCTTAACAATATGTAGCGGGTTTATGTACGGACTAACGGCCGGTTCTATAATTCCTTGGTCGAGCATATCTTGCAACTCTTTTTTAACTTGTTCTCTCTGGATATATAGAATGGGATAATGCTTTGCTTTAAATGTATCGTGCTGTTTGACTTGAAATTCATACATAAAACCGGACATAGTACCAGGAATGTTGTCGAAAACTGGAGCTTGCTGTAAAAGAATTTTGTGTAGTTGCGTGCGTTCGTCGTCTGTATTTGCACTGCTTTGTTTAACTTTATCAGAAATCATCTGCATTACGTCGTAGTCAGCTTCGTCTGGAGTGTTATAGTTATGTACGTAGGTATCCGTGAACAATGTGGAATTACAGTCTATGCCACGTGATACGGAAATGACCTCTGTACGATTAATTGTTTGTTCTTCCGCAGATAAAGAGTCTGAAATTCTAAAGCCAATTGTACATTTTCATCCTTTAGCATTAAATAGGAATTTTGAAAGTCAATAACTGCGTCGTGTTGTACCAGAAAATTAGTACCTAAAATAACGTCTGTTGTCAATAAAGGAACAATCCAAAAATCTGCAATACAAAATGATAAATGTGTCTGTAATTTAACGTCTACTCCTTTACTCGATACTGCTCCTTTCACTTTCGTTTTGCCTAATGGTAATGTAGGATAGGTATTCTCTTTGTTACACTCGTTAAAAGTTTATTCATTTATTACTGACATAGGTGATCCGGAATCGATTACTGCTGAAAATTTCGATGAACCAATTTTAATTTCGATGACAGGATGTGAAATGGTTTTCTGAACAACTGGTCTTTCCTGTAAAAGAGTGTCTCGGATATCGTCAAAAGTAATAACATTTTCGTGAACAACATTCTGCGTGTCTAAAGTAGTGCTTGTGTTACTGGAAGATGCGACCTGTACAGTATCTAGTCAGATTCTATCTGACGTGTTATTATTTTCAGGACAATTCTGTGGCATTTCGACTATTTGAATTGTTCTGTTGTTTCTTCCAGACGTATTACGCTCTGGATGATACCTACTGTCTGGTTCATTCATCAGAATATGTTGTTGCTGATCATTTTGCTGCTGGTAGGACCGACTATTATTAAACGTACGCTGAAAATTGCGCTCATTGTTTTTACGTCTGTCGTGATAGTCATTCCTATACGGTGCATTGCGATAGGAATTGAAATACTGTGTTTTCCGTACGTAGTTCTTTCCTTGCTGCCGTGCGTTACTATTTGTTGTACCAGGGACTATACGTCCACACGGCGAAACATTAAAGTTTGGTTGACCTTGCACACTGCATTGTTGGTTAGGTATGCTAACCGGCTGGCTTTGATGCTGTTGCGGAGAAAAACGTCTATTGTTATTAAAATGTGGTTCTTCCTGCTGATAATTTTGTCGATATTGATAATCAAAATTTTGTCTGCTATTAAAGTTCTGGTGGTTGTCGTTCCGAAAGCGTCTATTAGCTTTGCTATTGAAATTGCGTGGTTGATCGTAATTACTGTAAATTTGTTGGCCTTGGTTGTAATATGAAAAATTTTTGTTTACGAAGGAATAATCTGATTGCTGCACTTCTAAAAGCTGCAGCAGATCCCTGAATGCCGAAATATTTTCTTTTTGCTGACCCATTAAAAGTGACACTCTTAATGATCGTGGCAATTTAGAAATACATAATTGAATGAGTGCAGATTCATTGTATGGTTCACTTAGGTACTGGTTTTGTTGGACCATGTGCTCAAAAAATTGCGTGACACTGGGAAAATTTGAGTTCTCATAATTTGGCAAACTAATTAATTGATCCTTAATTCCGCGCTGTGTCGTCTTCGACCAATACGCTGACAGAAAAGCATTCTGAAATTCTTCTACGGAGTAACATTGTCTCGCGATCGGTCTCATACGAGTTGCCGGTTCGCCTTCCAAAAAATTGCAAATAAACTCAAGTTTATGTATTACGGGCCAAGTCGGTGGAAAAGCAAAGCTAAATTGTTGTATCCAATCCAGTGGGTGAATCTGTGTTCTGTCATTTTTAAATACTTTAAATTTTCTCACTGATAGAAAATGTTTGTAATCAAAATTATCATCTCTGTATGACGGAACAGGTTCAGGATTGTATGGGAATCTGTTTGACTGTGACTGTTCTGAATCTAACTCACATACTCTCTGTAGATTACCCAAATTATACGCGCTGCGTGAGTCTGACAAATGTTCGCAATGTGGCGTCTGCTGTGATGTGTTATTAACTGAAATATTTTTTATCTCTGTTACCTCTTGCTGTAAACTTGACAATTTTCTACGCAATGTGTTATTAGATGAATCGATCTCATTGATTGTCTGCTGTAAATTTTGGAATTCAGGTGTTTGGTTAAACAAAATCAGTGCAGTATCGTCTGATTTGCTGTCATTATTACTTTCAATAATATCAATACGACTGGCCAATTCATCACATTTTTCAGTCAGTATTTTCACCTGATCATCGGTTTTAGTGTCAGAGGCATTAATCTGTTTTTGCATTTTACGTATGGTTTCGTTCAGTTTTTTAACGTCAGCTTTGATGTCATCGGAATCCTGTGTTAGTTCTAATTGTTCGAGTCTGTCGGTCACTGTTTGAAAGTCTGCTGTGTGTGTATCTGTTTCAATTTAAGATCAGAAATTTCACTACGTAATTCGGTGTTCAACTGTTCGATGGTATTAATTTCGTCGGACACTGTAGCAATATTGTTGTCTACGTATGTTTTTGCCTTCGCAAACATTTTACGTTTATCTTCCTGTCTCTGTGCAGTGATTGTTTCCATGACTAGACGTTTTACTTTATTTTGATCCTGAATAAATTTGCGGAAACGCGTATTACTGTTTTGTAGGTGAAGATTAAAACGTTCGTCAATTTGAGTGTTCTGTTGGTCGAATTTCGCGCCTATCTTTGCATCCATTGTGCGCGAAAGTTCTGCTGTCATTAATTTAAACTCGTCGCGTAATTGTGTTGCTTTTTCAGAGCATTGTTTAGCGACTCCGCTAATTTCGTCCCTAAGTGTTTCTGTTGTAGCTGTTTGCATTTTCCTTAATACTTGAGCACCAGATCTAATTTTTTCGCTACTTTTTCTTGAACAGGCCTCAATTTCCTCGTGTAACTGTTCCTTAGTGTCATGACACTGCGCGGCAACGGCTGTAATCCGCTCACTAAGCTGTCTGGAATTGTTGTCTAATTTTTCATTAAAGTGTTGTTTGAGTTTTTCGTTATCTTGTTTGTTATCTTCACTCTGTTGTCTGACTTGTTCACTAAATTATTTGAGATCTTCATTATTATTGTCTATTTTTTTTATTAATTTCATCAAGTTGTTTGAATTTTTCACTCTGTTGTAGCAATATTGCCATAATTTGATTCAAGCCATTATTACCTACTCTATTATCTGTGCTGTTTGATTGCGTACCGCAATTGTCACGTTTTGTGTCATTCTGTACTTTACAAAAAGGTTTGACAGTCGAATGTACACTGTCAGTCACTATTTCGGAATTAAATAAATCCGTCCTACTTTGAGTATCCTGTTAATTTTCAATAGAAAAATTTGTCTGTTCGTCACGTGAATTTAGCAGACCGGTTGTGTTAAGCTGGGCAGTGCTCATTGCAACAGAACGCCCCGCGTCATCAATTGTCGTCAAAGTAACAGAGGACACAATTGAGTTCGTTTGTTCATCATTAAGATAAAAATCCTCATTAGTGGTTGGAACGCACTGATTGTCAGTAAACGCAGGATTGTCATCATTGCACTGTGTATCACAAGTACTATCGGTGAAGTTATTTAAATCGGTAACTTCAGTCATTACACCTCGCGATGTACTATTAATAGTTTTTCGCGGCATTTTTACACTAATCACAATTATTCAATAATGAAACAAAGACAATGCAAAATCCAGCAAATACAAATACAACAAAGAGCAACGAATTGCCGATGATCTGAGGAAAGAAAGTCATAAAATTAGTAAAAGCGTTGCGCCAAATGCTAATTATATTTTAGTAAATAAGAGCAGATATCTGACTACTTTTCAGAAGATTCTCAAAGAAATACGATCCTGGTCCGGATGTCGCTAAGTGTAACCTCCCCGCAAAATTTCGAAAAGACTATAATTGAATGTTCCCCGCAAATAATGTAAAAACAATAGCCTCCCCGCAAAAAATGTAAAAAGACTATTTTTGAATGTTAATCGAAATAGAGCCAAATGTTGTTGAGCTCCCACAAAACATCGCTAAATTGAAATAAAAGCGACTGTACCTTCGCTACAAAAATATTGAAAAATAATGGCCCAATGTAAACTCGACACAAAAATTGAGAAATGAACATTAATCATTAAACCCACAATAATAGGGCAGCATCGCTGACCTTAGGCCCTGTGCAATAATTAATCTGATAAATTGATTCTGGGAGGAAAAGCATAGGAAATATTGTTTCAATTGGAATGATTCTTTTCTTATAAACGATTGCTTTGAAAACAAAATTATTATTGGGGCATTTATTGACCAAATTAATTGCAATTAACATACATTAAATTATCAGATGTGCACAATGGTGCTTCATTACCTTATTTAACAATATACCTCGTCCCGAACCTTGACGAGAGATGTATAGGGCGCACGCCGCCGATCCATGCCGACGCCCGCTCAGTACTACCGTCCACTCGCTACTACAGTCGGCTGACTACTACCTCTCGTGACTCGCTACACACAACATCCTACTCGCAACTGGACTCTCGCGTAGTCAAGCGCAGACTAGCAACGATAAACAACTCTCTGGTCAGAGATTCTGTCATGCCTCGCCATCGCTGGTATGAAAACATACGAAACGTACGCGTTTCAATCTTTCTGTTGAGGCTTTCTGACAGCTCGGATGAAAGTTTTCACTACATTATTTTGTCTACTCTGAGTTTAGTAACTTCAGTAACATGCTTTTTTCTGAGAACGTCAAACACTGGTAAGTCTCTTAAATTTTTACAAAGAATAGATGAATAAAGTTGCCACGAAGAAGTATTTAAATGACGGGACGCTTGCCGAAACAATTGACGAATGCATTTAAATTACCCAATTACTGCGTGAGAGCCACTGACTTCGAATTATAGAACTGAAATGGTACAGTGTTAACCGTCACGTATCAAATTGGTTCGTTGTTCTTGTCAGAACAAGATTTAATTTAACATTTTCATTCAATACACTGTTACCGGCTGCCGCAGTGGAAAAGAATGACAATGTGAATTCTTTTTCCATACATGCCCTTCCTAGTACATCATATCCCTATGTCGAAATTCGTAATCTTCCTTGCTTTGTTTTGAATGAATAATGTGTGAGTGTGTCGTATGTGCGAAAGAGATCATTGATGGTAGATGCAGAGTAACTTGTCATCTTTGTGCAGCCACTTGCTTGCCAATAGTAAACCCACAGAAATGTCGTAGTAGTCGTTCGAACGGGATATGGTGGTCGTTGTTCGACGAATGGAAATTTCGATTTCGGCATTGGTGCACGGATTCGGCTTCACTAGTACGACCGTGTCCAGGATATATCGCCAATGAAGACGTCACAGCAAAGAAATGGCTCTGAGCACTAGGGGACTTAACTTCTGAGGTCATCAGTCCCCTAGAACTTAGAACTACTTAAACCTCACTAACCTAAGGACATCACACACATCCATGCCCGAGACAGGATTCAAAACTGCGACCGTAGCGGTCACGTGGATCCAGACTGAAGCGCCTAGAATCGCTCGGCCACTCCGGCCAGCACGTCACAGCACACAACGGACGAACTACCGGCCGTGCAGCCACCCTCGACGAGCGTGACCGGTGACATCTGAGACGGATCACTTATAGCGACAGAAGGACAACAGCGGAACAAATGACAACTCACTTCAACACAGGACATTCTAGACACGTCTCGCAGTGCTCAATCCCGTAGGATGGGTTTCATTAGGTGTGGGCGCATGCTCCACACACGGATGCCACTGTTAACGTCATCGAGCACAACGGCGTACATTTGCCGCTATTGACGAGGGATGGACACTGAAACAATGGTGTAATGTGATATGGTCGTACGAATCACTATTTCAACTGCACCATGCCGATGGGATGCAACGTGTGTGGCGCAGACGTCAAGGATTGATGTACCCACCTGGGGTGCATTTTCTTGGTATGTAATGGGCCTCCAGTTATGTTGAGCTGCCAGGGCACCACATCCACGAATTTTTGGCCATTCTGCGGCTTTTCAAGTTAATAACGCGCATCACATCACCCCCAAGTCACCCGAGAATGGTTCAAGGAACATGCAGGTGAGGACCAAAGACTGAGATAGCCACCCCACAGCTCAGATTTGAACCCTGTCGAACATATCTCACATGTCATAGAACGCAGGCTACGTGCCATGAATCCTGCACACAGGAACATATTACAGTTGGCTGCCAATCTGCAAACATTTTGGTATTAGATGCTTCCAGAGGAGTACCAGGGACTTGTAAACTAACTGCTAGAGTGTCTCACTGCAGTGTGCAGAGACAGAGGAGGCCCTACACAATATTAGGTGGCTAACCCACGGCATTTGCTAAGTCAGTGTAACATTTTGTGTGCTCCATAACTTCGCCTCGAGAAAGGTATGCATATGAAATATTTAAGGCAGAAATAAACATTCTTCTTTTCATGTAATCAACAATAAATATCATATGGGGTGGGATATTTCAATAATTGTAAGATATATTCAAACAGTTAAATCTTAGAAATGTCCCAGGCCAACGGTCATGATGTACTGCGTGTGTTAATTTTTAAGCTCAACTGAAGCGTGTGTTAATTTCTGAGCAGAATTAAAGCGTGTGTTAATTTTAAGTTGAGAATATTTAAGTATTGCAGGTGTAGTTTTTGATTAAATCCAGCACTTCTCTCTGGTGAGTAAACAGTGGTATAGCATTTGTCTCAGAGTCTCACAAAGCGGAAGTGTTTGGCCAAATTTTTTATTTAAATCATTTTTGTTAATTAAAATTTCTTGTTAAGTGATAAGTAAGATGGGCTTCGTCTACACCACACACATGGTGGGGTCACAACAGACCAACGTTCATACCTATAATCTCTATAGAAAGATTTTGTGAGGTAATGATAATTTAATTTAGTAACATTTCGTGTGACGTTCTTTTGATTTTCGGTACTCCGAGAAAGAATGAGAAGAGTTACTAGCCTTTTGCTAGCAGATCCATGTCGGTTGCATTGCACTGGGAGATGAGCTTGAATGCTTCGAAGTTTAAGACATATTTAATAGGAAATGTTGCATTGTTAAATATGAAAAAAAATACTTGCGTATGAAACTACTTGCTCATGGTGTGTTACTGTGAGTAATATTAGCACTAAAGGAAAAATGGTGCACAAAAGTCGTTGCCACGATCATTACTACAGTACACATCTGGCTTATGAAATTGAGTTAAAACAGGACTATTTGTTAAATAGACAATTTTGATGTACTTCGTTGATGTGAAAGATATGGTTTTGCAAACCAGATGTTACAGAAACACGATTTAATGTTAGGCAGCCGACCAGTATTTCTATGCTTCTGTTGTTGAGTCTTATGAGAGAGCCTGCGTATGTGTGTTTAATAGTGGAAACCCTGATCCTATACACAACAGTGGACAGTAGAGTAGACTTTTATGTGATCAAAGAAATTTTATATTGCTAAAAAAAGTATCATGCCCGTTAGATAAAGTTATAAATCCTTAAGATATAATTTCGTTTTTTTATTATTTATTTGAGCCGGCAACTCTGAGAATTAATTTCAATCAATAACACAAGATGGTGGTCACACTTAATTAGCAGACAGTAACCATTTTCTTCCGACAGTGTATCACGTGTTCCTTGTCTGCTCAGGACACCAGTGATCTGCAATAGTTAGATAAGGGATAGCAGTATGACAGATTACCTGAGTAAACTGCACTGTGATCTGGACAGAGCAGAGTCGGTGCAGCGGTAATGTTAATTAACTGCGCCACATTGATAATTTGTCGGTGTAATTTGTAGGATAGAAAGTTCAGTTGCGCAAATTTAAAACAAACGCATATTACATTTATTAGGTCAGATACTTAACCATAGCTATTGACGTGATTTTTTTTTGTCATTGACGTTATGATTAAAAGGACACAGTACGATAATTGGGCGCATGTACCGTTAACAATACGAAGACCTTCCTATTCAAATCACATATCTAATGGGTCTGACTGATAGATAAGCACGGAGAGTAGTACGAGGCTTTGATATGACAGCTGCTTCGATTTATCAAATGTACTCAAACATATAGGATTTATTAGGTTTATCTACGTTCCTTGTGATTGATGAATCAGTAGTATTTAGCGAGAAGGTCAACTTACAGAGCCTCGAATTAACAGGATTCGCTCTGTATATACTTGATGTATGAATTATCACTTTCCAAGTGAAAAAAATATTTTGGCTTATTTTTCTTGTGCCTTTGTCTCGCTGGGTCCGCGTTGTTATTATTGGATTTGGATGGTTAATTTACGATGTGCCCGGATGCCCTCCCTGTCGCCATTTCGTTACCCCCCCCCCCACTCCCCTCCCCGGAGGCAGACGTTTACCCCACAGTCTGTGTGTTGTTATCCATGCGATAAATGTGCGAGCTTTTTAGTAAATGTTAAAGAATGGCGTAACTGAGGCCAGACTTGGGAACAATCCTGGCATTCACCTAGTAGGATGTAGGAAACCACCTAAAAACTACGTCAAGGTTGGTTACCACGCAGGTCCTCGTCGTTGAACCGCCGTGGCGATTCGGTCCCGTGCTGGCGCACATACACGAATCCCGGCAGGGACATGCTACGCGCTCAGCGACCTGGGCGTGTGAGAAAACTTTTCACTTAATCTCGACGAAACCTGTACTGCTAGCCATTGAGAAACACTACACTGCCTTAACCTCAGGTAGCATAAAGAATTATGGCATGTATCTGAACTACCTCTATTTTGTTTGTAACATAACGAATGACTTTTTGTGTAAGTCATAAATAATGTCATTTATATGTAAATGATAATGTCTTCATCAACATCATGAAGACTGCTCGATCCTTGAATACAAAAGGTTTCTTTTTAGGAGTCTCCTATCTCCAGTAACACCTCCTTAAAAATACCTTGGTTTATCTGGCCCGGGCGACAGCCTATCGTGAGGGCCCTTTGCCGGTGTACGGCGAAGACCTCAATGGCGACTAAGGTGGAGATTGTGGAATTCAGAACGGCGGAGCTTGCCGAAGAGGCAACCCATCTTTATGGGGCTAATACAGATGGAACCCACAGCCTTGTGGATGAGGAGAGATCCTCGAAGACTAGCAGAAAATCCTCGATGTACTCTTGGTGTGAAGAGTCCCCTCTACTTTGCTATCACAAACGAACTTGCACCTAACCTTTATGAAATACCTTGTGACATTTGACTCATGAGCTTACGCCTCAAACTCACCAGTAACCAACACGTTACCTATGCCCCGACCCTCACTTGTGAAGAAGAGCCGGCCGGAGTGGCCGAGCGGTTCTAGGAGTTACAGTCCGGAACCACGTGACCGCTACGGTCGCAGGTTCGAATCCTGCCTCGGGCATGGATGTGTGTGATGTTCTTAGGTTAGTTAGGTTTAAGTAGTTCTAAGTTCTAGGGGACTGATGACCTCAGAAGTTAAGTCCCATAGTGTTCAGAGCCATTTTGTGAAGAAGCTGAAACGGATGCCTTCTACTCTCAAATTGATATGCTTCTAACAAGAATACCCCAAGCCGAATAAATCATTCTTTTGGGAGATATCAATGCACTAACTGATAGGAACTCGAAACTTTGGCCCAAAGTAACTGGAAGTTGGGTAGGGAAGTGCGTTTCTAACGGAACTCTTCTGCTCACGAAATGCTCAGAGCACAACTTAGTTATCATCGACATCATCTTCAGGCAAAATGATAAGTTTGAAACCTAATGACAATATCCTCAGTCTAAACACTTGCACATGATTGGTTACGTAATTGTGCGCGCCATAGACCATAGACCAAAGACGAAAGCACTGACAAGCGCTGGTGAGTCCTGGACGGTTCATCGACTGATACGGTCTATGACGGCCCTTCACATTCGCCTACAACGTTGGAAACAGAGAAATCTTGCAAGATCTAAAATGAACGCAGGCCATCTTAAGGATAGTAGCAACAAACAAAAATTTCAGAAACTCTTGGATGAAAAGCTACCGGATAAATATACAGAAAACACTGAAGAACACCGAGTGACACTGAAGGCTGCAATAATGTCAGTTGTTGAAGAGTCAGTTGGATACTGAAGGCCAAACACCAAGACTGGTTTTACCAATAAATTCGGGTACAACTAAACATATCAGAATGGCACATCAGGCTTGGTATAGCAATGCTAAATCAGTCACCAAGAAAAGAGAATATCATGAATCGAATGCAGAAGTGCAGAGGAAAACTTGTGTTCTGAAAAACAAATGGTGTACGATGATACCTCAAGAAATGCAACATCTAACAGAAATAACAACATTAAAGCTTTCTTCAGCATGACGAAAATTATATATGACCCAATAACTCAAGGTCTAAACCCACATAAATTTAGGGATGGCTCTACCCTCATGAAGGACAGCGACTGCATTAATGCACGATGAGAGGACCATTTCCCCGAACTCTTGAATAAAGACCCAGAGATCAATGAAACAATACTTTCCACAATCCCGCAAGAATCTACAAAACCTCATCTGGGCGGAGGCCCGTCTGTACAATGAGTGGAGAAAGCTATTAAACAACTCAAAAACAGCAAAGCCACCGGATCTGATGGGATTCCTGATCAATTTTTCAAGGAAGGTGGACGTATCCTCGCTGAACGCATACTAATTCTCATTGTCAAAATATGGAGCAGGAGCGCTGAAACCATTCCTCCTGGTTTCAAGGATGCAGTGCCAGCAGGTATCAACCTTAAAAAAAATAATAATGATACAGAACTGATTGTGATCATTACCATGGAATATGTCTTCTATCTGCTGCTAGAAAATTACTTGCTCTAAATGTTTCTAAATCTTCCCAACCCCCTGATACCTGTCGCTGAAGCTTGTTTACGTAAAACACAGCGTGGATTTTGACCTGATCGCAGCACCACAGATATGAATTCCTGCGACGGACAGATGCAGGAGAAGTGTAAAGAACAACAAAATCCTCTGATCATGGCATTCATAGATGCCTTGTGGAATATCTAAGTTAAAATAGGCTGTCCTGTTAAGTATATTAACATTTTTAGATTACAGCACGATGACATGAATGGCATGGTTCTTGTCAATGAACGGCATGGTTCTTGTCAACAATAACCCCGGCGACAATTGCGAAATCACAACTGGTGTGAAGCAAGATTGTGTGATAGCTCCTACTTTGTTTTCAATATTTGTAGGAACCATACTTTATCTTGTCGACTGGAAGCTGCCAAAGGACATAGAAATATAATACAGGACTGGTGGTGGTCTGTTCAGTTTCAATAGACTATGAGCCAAGACGAAATTGTCCACTACAGTCATCACTAAACTCCAATAGGCAGATGATACTGTCGTTCTTGCCAACTCAGAAGAAGATCTACAAGGTATCCTAAATGAATCTGATGAAGTATATAAGAGCATTGGTCGAAGTCTTAACTTCCAGAAGACGCAGGCCCTACACCAACCTGCACCCAACTGCATCGCCATACCACGGGAATCAAGTCCAAGGCAAAGTCCTGCACAACATAGAACACTTCCAATACCTTGCAAATGCAAGTATTGGTGCTGAAATACAATATCGCCTCAAATATGCCAGTACTGTTTTTGGTCACCTTCGGGAAAGCGTCTTCGTCTATAACCATAATGTCAGCAAAACAACAAACTTTATGTATACCAGGCTTCTATTATATCATCTCTCACATATGGGTGTGAAGAATGGACTACTTACAGAAGGCACATACGATATCTGGAAAAGTGCCATCAGCGCTGCCTGAGAATGATCCTAAGGGTGAAATGGCAAGATCAGCGCACTAACATCAGTGTTATGGAAGAAGCAAACTCTACGAGCATTGAAGCTATGATCATCAAGTATCAACTCCGTTGGAAGGGCCACATTCTTCGTATGCCTTAATCCTGTCTACCAAAACAAATTACGTACTCTAAGCTAAAGAGGTGAAATTGGGATACTACTGCACTTCACCATCTAGTATGACGTCGCAGTGTCTGGGACGGTATTCAGCGCTTCAACCAATTTAGGCGGAAAATAAAAACTGACAAGCGCAATGCTAGGGAACAGGGGCAGTTCCTATAGATAAGCAAAGCTGTGTAGCCAATCCGCACCAGAACAAACGTACGTCAACAATGTGGAAAAATGTGTAGCTCCAAGAGTGGCCTGTACAGTCACTTAAGATCCCATAGGAACTAAGTTTCGAAGAAGACAATCGTGCTCGTCAGCGGGTGATAGCGCATCATCATCATCACCATCATTTGTCTCTAGTGCAGACAAACGTCAACATCGAACAGAAGAACTTAATAGAGTAAATCTTAAAGCAAATCAGAAAATAAACCACAGTAAGGCTAAACTAATATCTAATCTAAATATCGAAACGATAAGTGCAAGAACGAACAACAACAAAAACTTCAGCTATTGATCTTTTATAATTAGAACATGTGAGGCCACCACTGTGTGAAGAACAAAGACAAGCTCGCCGCTGTTTCCGCATAAAGTCCCGATACAGCTGATATCATTAGTTCCTTCCCTTTCCTTTCCTTTCTGCCTCTCCAACTTCAATTCACGTAAAATCTAAATAAATAAGTAAATATTAGAAAAATTGTCATAGCGTCGTTTTGGTAAACTATAGTTTATGGAGCCTTACTTCCTCCCGGAGTATACAACGTTGAAATAATTTACAGGAATGCAGACGGGTGGAGAATTGCTAGGAGAGCAAAAAATGTTGATGAAGGAACAGAGTGGACTTGAAGATGTCTTTACAGCTTCAGTTAAAGTACAATATAAATGTGTGGGACATGTAGGCCGGCATAGTCATTGAATTTGAACCGAGGAATTTCTTCGGTGGATTACGTAACAATATGAAGGCAAAACTACAAAACACGGAGGAGCAACGGTGCTGCAGATACTTGAAGACCACAATGCGTGGATAAATCCAGAGAAAACCTTCAACGTATATCATATGGATGATGACCATGGCGAGTCTTCAGTATTGTTCGTGTGAAGTAGAACTTCGTGCAATAAAACGAAGTAGATAGTCTGTTTACTTAGCTTCGTCTACATTAAATAATGGTTCTATGCTTCGAGGATGATATTACAGGTATCCAATTACAAAAAGTGTAATTACCAGTTAGTTTCTTAGTGTGAATACGTGTCAACATCGTCCCTGTTTTTGATCTTCAGAAGATACAGGAAACACGACATATTTTAACTCCTACAGCCTAGCAGATATTAGTTTATGAAATTCTGGCAGTGTTAAGCTGAGAGTTCGCGTAAAATGAGACTACGGCGTCTTGGAATTCCCTCACGGCCTGACCTAGTGTACGTCTGCTTCGCAAACGGGACTCCTGTCTGCTTGTTGACACATGCACGTAGGGTGCGGAGAGCTTTCGCGGGAGATTTTTCTATTCTGCTCGTGTCTCCAGTGTGCTCAGAATGCAGCTGCACGGCCGCAGAGAAAAGTTCGTTCTGTGTGTTTCGCATGTCAAACAATGTGCTGCCTGACACCTCCTTTAAGTTAAATTAGTTTCCCGCCGCCACCATCAACATTTGTTAATGCTGCAAGGACTGTGTCTGTCCACGTCACTTGTCGCTTCAGCCGTACTCTTACAGTGAGCGAGTATGTGTGTGTGAGTGTGTGTGTTTCTATTTGTGTGAACGTAATGAAAAGATGAGGTATGCAAATAGCTGAGCGAGAAGTTCTTACTTTTCTCCTAAGAAATTATTACTGCGGTGTGCATAACTCAAGGAGACGTTTACTATCTTTTGGTTCAAAATGTCGATTTTTTTAATTTCATTTTTGGATCCATAAAGGTGTTTAGAAACCACCCCTGAAACGGTTTTTCAGAATACGGAACGGAAATGTTTGTTATTCGCTGTTGAACAAAAAAATGCACCTGCCTGAAATCGACCTTCTCCATGCACCAGTTATCTCGGGAATTTCGACTTTGTAGCCGCGAAAAGTTATTCTATGTGCTTTCCGAAGACTAAAACTGATACAGTGATCAAGGAGCTTACGACGTACTACGGCTTGTCAATCCGATGGCATTCCAATTCGGTGGAACAGATGAAGTTGGCAATTTGGGCAATGTATTTCCAGAAGTGTTCGACGGATGGCCACCCACAATACCAAAATTATTCGACTGGGGAAACTAGTTGGTGCAAGTGGCGCATTGCAGAGGCTACCGGACATCTGGACGAATATCAACCCGACCAGTCGATCTCCAAAGAATTCAAAAAGTGATTCATCCGATCTATGAGGAGGCCCTATCAGAGGACGAGTTATTGTACCAGTGCTTGGGAGGAATCACACAAAATTCAAATGAAAGTTTGAACGCTGTGTTTAGCCCTCAAGCATTTGCATTCTGGTGCGAAGACTGTGGAGATAGCGACTATCCTGGCAGTGAACACCTTGAACGAAGGGTATTCAGCAATTCTGAAGACCATACACTACAATAGACATACACTACACTTAGATTACACAGATACAGACATAGATATATACACAGCAATAAGAGACGAAGAACAATGAGCACAATTAAACGCACTGACAAACAGTATTTCAAAAAAATGGTGCAAATGGCTCTGAGCACTATGGGACTCAACTGCTGAGGTCATTAGTCCCCTAGAACTTAGAACTAGTTAAACCTAACTAACCTAAGGACATCACAAACATCCATGCCCGAGGCAGGATTCGAACCTGCGACCGTAGCGGTCTTGCGGTTCCAGGCTGCAGCGCCTTTAACCGCACGGCCACTTCGGCCGGCAGTATTTCAAAAACAACACATGAAGAGTATATGCGGACACGACATCACAGACATGCCTATGTGCTGCGTAACAGAAATCTCCAGAGGATGGACAGCGATACCCACAGTGACAGCGAAAATAGTGACAATGAGGAGGAACAGGAGGAGGAAGCTGAGATGTGACAGTAAATAAGCAAATTGCTGGCAATCTAGCCAAGAAAACACCAAATGCTGTACATGGATGCGCACCTAATTAGTTAATACATAGGATTAGTAACAAATAGGATAAGAAACATTATTTCTCTACTAATAACCATTTGTGTGTGTGTGTGTGTGTGTGTGTGTGTGTGTGTGTGTGTGTGTGTGACTGGCGGTCAACGGCTCGATGAAACCATTCCGAGGTATTTACCGTCAGTCACACTCGGTGATGGTACTAACAAATCTCTCGTCTATCCTATCTTCTTTTTATATTCTTCTTAAAAACAACAAAATTTTATTTATATTTCAACCTCAAATTATTGTTATTTTGAATCATTCTTTGTAAATGTTGTAGATAAAACAAAAGGAAAAAAACTGTAAAAAGATGAAAAACGAAAATTGTAAGATGTACGACCTGTTTTAAACATCAGGTAACAGGTCTATAATTTAGCAATAAATAAATAATAAATAAATAAAAATTCTGAAGACCATGACAACGATGGACGTCACTCTGGGACTCTATTCGACGCAGTTCGCCAAGCATTCGGACGGCCACCGGATTCAAGCGGCCGAAAACCGTTTGTCACCGGCCGTACGAGCGGCTCTGGAGCAGCGCAGGATGGCCCAGATCGATCAGAACGCACCCTATGAGGAAGAGGAAGGACTAGTTTATGGACCCGGAATAGCAGATTGAACGTAAGTTGCATAATATTGCATTTATATGTAGTCAAAACTTCAAACGCGGTTTTGCCCGAAATGACATTTTGTTTTATCGCACGGCATGGTAACTTCAAATCTACTGAACCGATTGGCATGATTCTTTGTTTTCGACGAAGCTAACTAAACTGTCCAGCTGTACCACTTTTATTCCGATCCATCAACTATAAATATTTTTACTTGGCCGACGAAGTCGAAAAATCGATGAAAAAAACCCTATATTTTTAAAAATGGGCGCCAATTTGTTTCCTATGGTCCAAATAACTTAAGAGAGCTACAACTCCTAAAGAATCTTATATACTTCACTAACGTCAACTCAGTTTTGATATCAGACGAGTCAGCTGACCTGTGACATACCGCGCGTGGAGGTCTACATCGAAATTTTGTTTCGTTCCGACGGCACTTCCGCCTTTGCTCTTCGATATTTCCGGTAGAAAAAATTCCAGTTTGTAGAGTGAATATCAATAAAAATTTTGACAAAATTTGACACTGATATCTATAACACATCTGGAGAAAAAAATTCTCAAAGAACATGCTTTTTTCGGGCGAAAGATAGTAAACCTCCCCTTAAGGGCCAAAGTAACTTCGCATGTGTCGTTGCCAAGTAACACAGCTCGATAGAACTTGGTCCATACTCAGAAAGAACTGTTACAGTGTAGTAGAGAAGAAACTGAAAGACATAAGCGACAGAAATACCTTTATTAGAAGACAATAATTAGCCTGAAGTCACCCCGACTCATGATGTTCCGTTGGACGTTACAAAAGGCTGGGCATGGTTGTTCGTAAGGTGTGAGATCGCCACAGGCAGCAAAGCGTGTTCTGCAACATGCTCCCACGCTGACCACAAGGTTAGTAAGGAGTTGTTGTGGTAGGACGTTCCATTCTTCCACCAGTGCAGACGACAACCGCTGGATGGTCGTTGGTAGAGCACTGCGGCCGCGTGGCGAATCCGGTGAGTATCGTCCGCCTGCATCGCTCGCTAAGCGCGTGCACGCGGAAGGAAGCACGCGTGTGGCAGTTCACTCACTCACCACCACGAGGCGCTCCCTCACTCACAAGGAGACGGCACCTCACATACTTAAAATATTAGGCCGCACTACCCGGGAAATCCCGAGAAAAATCGAGCCAAAGTTTCTTAGGTGGCTTATGATTGTACAGTGTTAGTCCATTACCAAGCCGCCGTCTGGAGTAGATGGTTAGGGCTCGGACTCTTACGCCAGAGGTCTTGGGTTCGATTTCTCCTCCAGCACTTTTTCTTCGGTTTCATTTTCTTTTATATTTCACCAATTATTCAAAAAGTTTCTCAAACCTACATTATTTTTAAAACATTATTTTAGCTCAAGAACGTAAATTTTTCATTCACTGAAAAATATACGTGCTCGTGGTTCTATTTGGTTTTATGGGGTTTCAAGGTTTAAAGGGGATTTGTAAGGGTCCCCCTGGGATTATAGCGGTCGTCTGCGCATAGGACTGCGCGCGACCCGTGAGAAGTAAATTGCAGTTTGTTCTTAGATTTCGTCGTGAACAGACGTGCCTGTTTTAAATTTCAACGTGTTCTTCCGATACGAGGTTAAACATGTCAACTGAAGAAGTTGCTGGCTCGTCTGGAATAGGAGAAGAAATTCCTAAAGAATCCATTCATAGTGATCTATCAAAATTACGATTGAAGGACGCAGTAGTGTATTATGAAAAGCTGTTGATGGAAAATAATTTAATTGCATCGACATCTTCGGAAAAAACCTCTCGCGGTGCTGTGTTCTTGTTTATAATTATTATATGTATAAAAATTGAATGTTTCCCAATCGACTTTGTTATTCTGATTAAATACCCAATGTTCTTCCTCATATACTTTACAATGAAAAATGGAAAACCCACCGCCATGAATTGTGTTGTTGGACAAAAAGAAAATAATTTTACTTCAATAATGTAACTAATTTGATAAAGATAATGTAGGTTTGGGAAACTTTCTGAATAATTGGTGGAATAACAAAAGAAAATGAAACAGAAGGAAAAAAAAAGTGCTGGAAGAGGAATCGAACCTGAGACCTCTAGCGTAAGAGTAGGAGTCCTAACCATCTATGCAGGACGGCGGCTCGGCAATGGTTTTACATTATACACTCATTAGGCCCCTAAGAAACTTTGGATCGATTGTTCCCGGGATTTTCCTGGTAGTGCGTCCTAATATTTTAACCATGCGAGGTGTTAGGGGTCCTCTTTCACCACACAAAATTTCGGACAAATCCCCAACCCCACGGTCGTGCCTTCTCCTTGTGAGTGATGGACAACAGCCTTTACTCTCCTCCCTCCTTCCTAATTCCAGCTATTGTTCACAATAAGCAAAGTCTTTAATGGAAAATTTTAGAGGAACGAAGATTACAACTTTGTAGTTTACTAGCTTTTCATGTAGAATTGTTTCCAGTTCTTCTTGTCTAGGGGTCTGATTGTTGAAGCTGAAATTCTCACATTTTAGGTCCTCATGGTTGAATTGATCTAAATAAATTTGAAGATAGTTGTTGCAGAATTTTAGTATAACGTTAATATATTTTGTCACATTTTAGTATATCATACAGTCTTTTGAACTTTGACATTAACAAGTGCAATTACATTGTTCGCCCAAAATACAAAAGTACGTCAGATCACATGACAGGCATGCTTACTACTTCTTCTCCGTACGGTAATAAGTATATTCCAAAGGGTTTACAATTATTTTTCTTGACAACTGAATTTCTATTAAATGAATCCAGAAATAAACATTGCAAACAGTACTAGATCGCGTAATTAATAACAGAAATTTTGAGTGTACCAAATAGTTCGTAATTTCAAATATTTCTAAAAAAAAAAAAAAAAAAAAAAACTATTTCAACTGTATATTCAGAGCTACTACTTATCGATTGTAACATCGAAAATAAAGTAATCCCGTTTCATAAATTTTAGATCGAAATATGACATATTGTGTATAAAATTATATGAAAGTTTTCAGAAAAGCAGCTGAGATATTACTGATCCGTCCAAAATTTGAGAAATAATATGTTATCGACAGCTACTGTTGAGGAAAAATAATGCCAGAAGAGGATGTCCGGTTACAAGCCACGTGCCCTTGCCAAGCAGGTAAGGAAATGTAGACTCTCCCGACACACTTCCGACACAACGTAGCGTCACTAATGGGCCTGGAAAGTGTTAAAGTGCATTTTGAATTATAATTTCGTTTTCTCTGTCGGTTTTCCCTGTTTTCCGTGGAGAAGATGGGTGTTATACATCTGAGATTCACAGTTACCAAAGTATAACGAAGATTAAAGTGGTAACCGAATATTCAATATTATTGAAGATCATTGTTTCAGTTGAGGAGCTGTATATTTTTGTGAAATAATAGCTGATGAACTAATACTCACTTTCCGTCAGCCACTAAAAATCTCACCGACGTAAAGAAATATTTTGACCACAACAAATTAAAAAGATTTACACTGAGGTGTGTGACAACAGACTGCATTGATTATAGTCAACAAAAAACTCCAATCCAGCTACACTACAAGCTTTCTTGAGTAAATCGAGAAAATGAACTAGTGGAGTAGTTACATTTGATATTATTAGCAGAAAGAGAAAAAAAAGCATGAAAGTTTAGTGGTGAAAAGAAATGAGTATTATTCGAATGGATTCCTGCCTGGATAATTATTCGAATAAGATCATCTGAAAAAAAATTATTCGCCAGTAAGTTATCTGTAAATTAAACAACGAGTAGCAATAATGCCATCGTATTTTCTTCGTTAGCTTCTTGTACGAAATTAGTATTTGTTACCTTGCCTGAGTGCAGTTTCTGTTTGATTAATAACTTATTAATGGTTTGTCGGGAAATGTGCCTTTTGACATATTGGCTTAAGTTCTAGGCTACAAAACTTACGCTTAGGATTCGATCCCTAGTTGGTCGAATGATTTTCTCTCTTACTATCGCTTCTTTTACCTATAACAACGACAATAATGCCAAGTCAAGTTGAACTTGACTGACTGTATGGTCTGTTCAGAGATGGGAGGCAGTCAAGGAAATGAAACATAAAAACGTTTATAGGCAGACAGCCTCAACAGTTCGGGATACAACGATCTAGACAGCTGCAATTTTGAGCAGCCAATTTAGTCAGCCAGCTGACGGTCATTCGTGACTTATCAGCCGAGGGAGATGGATATTGAATATGTTAAGCCGTTTTCTTATACCAATCGTACTTAACAGTAATTATAAAGATTGTTTTTCCATTGTTTTATTTGCTTATGCGCCGAGGACTGTCAGATCATTTACATAGAAGTCGGAGCATACGAAAAATATAGTGACTCATCCACTTTTATGCAGTCAGTCTTTCACGAAAATCTCGTCAGCAAAAATTTACGAATATGAGAGAAAAGACCCCTATCAATCAGGGGAGCACTGATTCCATGCCTCATTGTCGGAGATACGCCATTTGGTATATCTCAACATTTAATGCGTCCTTATGAAGAATTTTAACAAACAATAAAAGAACCTATAAAACCGACTGTTTCGGACTAGGCGGTTTGTAGAATGCACTTTTGCACTCTGGCATATGAATGGAGTATAAAATATTTTTCATCGCTCAATGAATGTTCAATAAGAACTTGCAACTGCCATAAGTGATAAACCCTTTACACAGGATTGGAAGGTAAGGAATTGTGAGAGGGCAACTCAGAATTGTCGTTTGATTAAATTTATTGAAATATCATCGAATAATATTAAACACCGTAATGAACAGACTCCCTCTTAAGAAACAACAATCAAAGGGCAAAAAATTCGAAAATGTATAACATATATACGCATAATAAGGAACAGTAGCGTTTCTCATTAAGAAAATGATAATAATGAGGCCTAGGCTCCTATTCTCCAATCTGCACTAGACCAAGCTATGTTGCTAATCGTAGAAAGTGCTACAGTTTATAGTACACTCAGTAACTTCATAAAATGAGTAAGTTGTTTCATAGTAACATTAACAGTTCCTTACACCAAGAAAATAAGTTTTTGAAAATTTGTGGTAAGTTCCTATGGGACCAAACTGCTGAGATCATCGGTCCCCAGGCTTACACTCTACTTAATCTAACTTAAACTAACATACTCTAAGGACGACACACATACCCATGCCCGAAGGAAGACTCGAACCACTGATGGGAGGTTTCGCGCGAACCGTGACAACGAGCCCTAAACCGAGCGGCTACCCCGCGCGGCCAGAAAAGAAGTGAATCTACTACTGAAGCATAATATTGCCCCCTTTCTTACATAAAAAATTACATAAATAACATTAAACTGCCTCTAGAGGATACAGGATGAAAGCAGTACGTTGGCAGCTAAGATTAAAACCAGTTAAAAGAAAAACCGTCAAATAAACTGTGAATTCGTAATGGCTTAGAGAAAGCTGGTAGAGAACAGTTAGTTAAATCTGAAGCTCTAATAAGCAAGATGTGAGGGAAAGGGTACAATTCTGAACAACAATACAGAGCGTAAAATACATAAGAGAACTTAAGCTGCTCGTTCCAACAGACGGCCTGAAATACTGTGCTTAGGCCAATCTCCCATATCGCGAGAGAAATCAACAACCAACAAGCCGCAGCGTAACATCAGCAGGTCCCCGCGCCCGTGAAGCTTAGAGAAGTCGGCAGCAAGCTGAGGCAAGTTAGTGCTGTTAACAAAAGGTACTAAATAAGTAAGGGCTCAATAAGCGGTTTACCAATTATAAATGAAGCCCTTACAAGAACATAGCAAAAAGTAGCAACTTGTCTTTAAGTCTCATAACTAAGATCTCTATTCAAGGAAAGAGAACAAGATAATTAAAGACAACCTCACCGCTTTAATCAATTAGCTAGTCACAATTATACTCAGTCTCGTCGACAAATACAGCCGGTAACTATCAGGCCTCCAAACCGTTTGTTGGGGTATATTACAATAAGCCAAGAAGGAACGAGCTTACCTCTAAACAACTAGATTCTCACGTCCATTACATGCTTACGCAACACATTAAGCAAGGAAATGTATAACACGATTTGCGTACGTATTAGACATCCAAGGGTTAAATCCTCTCTCCCACAAATAAAAGAAATAAAAAGGCAATTGCTAAAATAACCAGAAGTAGAAAATACAAGAAGTAAATTTAACTGACTTTAGAATCAGATGTTCACAAGGCTAACTAAACATTTCACATCAATCAGAAATTCTGGTAGCCATCCATAAGAAAGCTGTGACCCACTTACACCAAAAAAATCATTTAAAGATTACCAAAGGGCTAAACTTCAGTGAACAACATATTGTTAAATAGGGCTGGCCACGAACATTTAAATAAAACAGGGAAGTCCTCAAATTAAACACCAGTACAATAGAAAGACAAATGACACTAGCTAAATAACTGCCTTCGGCCACTGTAACTGGACTTAAGCCACCAAATTACACGTGCAATAAATAACGCAGAAAACCAACTTGAGAGAGGCACTGAAAGGCACAATAATACAACATCAAAAAATAAAAAGAAAGGAGGGGGGGAGCTCAATCAGTAATCACATTAAATTCAGCCTTTCCGGAAGTCACCAAGACCAGGCAAAGACAGAAGCTCTTGAAGTACGACCACTGTGCATGAAAGGTGCAAAGGCGAAGGCGAGTTGAATATTGAATGTTGAACATACATATTACTACGTTACCAAACTAACAGACAGTATTTCGGAGCAAACAATGATATTATTTTAGAGCTGGGAGGATATTTTTTTTTAAGATCTATCCAGTTTGCGAAAGTCAAAGACTACGTAAGCGTTATCTAGAAACACAAAAATAATATAGCTGGAAAGTATCATAAAAAAATAAAGGTAAGTGCATACCAAGTGGAGCAAGAAAAGATACGTGAGTTGTGGTGTATAAACGTAGAATTTCGATATACATGTTAACTGTGTGTATTTTAGATACAGGTCACATAAACACAGATAAATTTCTGAGTGTAAGTTAATTAGCAGAGATATTTATAGCGTGATGGTATAGTGAATGAAAAGTTCCACCAGGAAACTGATGACTGTGAATACCACCCGCAAGTGGAGGTGTGGCAAACAGTGGACAGGTAACGATACTGTCTGCTTGTCATCACTGCTTGCGGTAGGCCTTCGTGTGTCATCATTCATAGCAGTGAGAAGCGTTGGTAATGCAATCGATCTCAGTGGTAACCTGTTCCAGACCTCCTGTTACGATTTAGCTTTGTTTCATTTATGTTATAGATATCATTTAAATAGTAAACATCGTCTAGCCTTTTTTTATGTTATGCGCCATTATGGTCAGGTTGCGGTTTACAATCGCCATATGGTTCCTACCCTACCCCAGGCACGTAGGAGAGAACACATTCGGGTAATTGAGTCACTGATTCGCCTCAACGCGAGAGGAATGAATAAATCAGTCAACTAAGACCAAAAAGGTCGAATAGGAGAAAAGTCGCTAATTTCGTACAGTGGCGGGTGGCAGAGCAAGAAACAACAGAATAACTTGAAAACCAAGGCTTCTAGCAAAAATTGTTCCCAGTTCATTTCTTCTCTAGACAATAGAAAAATCACAGCTTATTAAAGAGGTTTTAGCAGCATACAATTATTTTTTGTAGTTAAATGAAGTGGGTAGAGGGCAAATATTAAGTGTGTGTATCTCATCTAAGAGCAATACAGCCATATTAAGGGTAAGGTGTGACAAGATGGAGTGGGGGGAGGCCTCACTCTCCCTACCCCACTACGTCACAAGAAGCAACTACAGTGTGTTACACAAAGTTATATCAACATGTCACAGCTCGCCTGATGAATTACTGGCGACGCAACATGCAGACATATTCGGGGTTACGTATTTGTCACAAAGTGTGTTAACTCTACATGAAACACAGATTAACAGTACTAATGCAAGAATGCACAATCTACGCATACCTTTGCACATTGCTCTGCACTGATAGATGGAAAATTGATTCTTAATCGTCCCGGACGGCAACTGTAGAGCTATTCCAGGAAAGACGATTTCCCCCACGACCAGCGCTGCTTGCTCGATTTACAGACAGTCTATACCTCCCCAGCATTTCCTGTCCGATTTTAAATTATGTGAGCAGTTGAAATAACGCCAGTGAGCTCTTGTCTATGTAGTGACTTTCTGTTTATTGAGTACGTATCTGCAGTTATCAAGTTTGTGTAAAATACCTTCAAAAATATAATAGCTGAAAAGTATTTAATTTGTATGTGAGATGCTAACAGTGAATTATGCAGTATTGGTGAGAAAAGGGTTAGAAAGGTAAAGTGGCGCCTTGCTGACTTCTATCATTGCTAGTGTACTGTAAACTTGTGTAACTGTGTTGTAGTCACTTGGTTGTGAATTAATGAATGAAAAGAAAGTTACTGCAATTCTCTCACCATAAAAATGGTTTAAATGGCTCTGAGCACTATGAGACTTAACTTCTAAGGTCATCAGTCCCCTAGAACTTAGAACTACTTAAACCTAATTAACCTAAGGACATCACACACATTCATGCCCGAGGCTGGATTCGAACCTGCGACCGTAGCGGGCGCGCGGTTCCAGACTGTAGCGCCTAGAACCGCTCGGCCACCATGGTCGGCTCTCAACATCAATTGGATTACTGGTAGACTGCATAAATCTCTTCAATTCAATATTTGCTGGCACTTGTAGAGTGGGATGCATTGAGTAGAGTTACTTACCTCACATCCTCAGTACACTGATGTGGCAAAAGTCGTGGGACAGCGATATGCACACATACAGGTAGCGGTAGTATCACGTACACAAGGTATAAAAGAGCAGTTTATTGGCGGAGCTGTCATTTTTACTCGGTGCTTCATGTTAATAGGTTTCCGACGTGATTACGGCAGCACGACGAGAGTTAACAATCCCTGTAAGCGAAATGGTAGTTGGAGCTAGACGCATGACACATTACATTTCAGAAATCGTTAGGGAATTCACTTTGCAAGATCCACAGTGTCAAGAGTGTGCCGAGAATACCAAATTTCTGATGTTACCTCTCACTACAGACAACGCAGTGGTCGACGGCCTTCACTTTTGATCGATAACAGCGGCATTTGAGCAGAGTTGTCGGTACTAACAGAGAAGTTCCCCCTGATCTGACCGGTACCCATTTTACCACTGCGGTAAGGCCGTTGGCAGATGCAAGCTAATATTTAAGATTAATTAGAGGGTGTTGGAGAAATGGCTACTAGAAATAACAGCAGAAATCAATAGCGTACGACGAATTTATCGATTAGGACATTGCGGCGAAATGTTGCGTTAATGGGCTTTGGCAGCAGATTGCCGACGCGTGCGCCTATGCTAACTGCACGACATCGCCTGTAGTGCAGCTTCTGGACTCGTGACCATATCGGTTGGACCCTAGACGACTGGAAAAACGTGGCCTGGTCAGTTGAGTCCTGATTTCAGTTAGTAAGAGCTGATGGTAAGGTTCGAGGGTGGCACAGATTCCACGAACCCACGGACCGAGTTTGTCAACAGGGCACTTGTGGCGATCCATAATGGTGTGGACTGTGCTTACATGAAATGGATTGGGTCATCTGGAGCAACTGAACCGATCACTGACTGGAAGTATGTTTCATGACAAGGTGCAATGTCACCTGGCCACAAATGTTCACAACTGCTTCGAAGAACATTCTGGACGATTCGAGTGAATGATTTGGTCACCTAGATCACCCAGCAGGAATCTCAACGAACATTTATGGAACATAACCGTGCCGAAAATCCAGTACCGGTAACATTTTCGCAATTATGGACGGTTACAGAGGCAGCACTTTTCAGTGTTTCTGCAGGAGACTTTCACTGACGAGCGGCTTGCTGAGCCGACGCTACGTCGAGTTGCTGCCCTACACCGGGAAAAACGGAATGCGACACGATGTTAAGAGGTATGCAATGAGTTTTGGCACCTCAGAGTATATCTTTCAAGTTGGGTCTATGTATGTCTGATGAAATGGAACTGATCATATTCAAGTCCAGATCAGTAATTAGCTGTAATGCTTTGCTTCACTTACATTGAAATATTTTGAAACTCCATATCACGTGGTTTCTGTAGCAGAGTGTTTAAGCTCCTGGACCTCTTTAGACGTTAGGACAGCTGAGGCTGCGTCCGCCCCCGGTACCTGAGTGGTCAGCGCGACGGAATGTCAATCCTAAGGGCCCAGGTTCGATTCCCGGCTGGGTCGGAGATTTTCTCCACTCAGAATCTGGGTGTTGTGTTGTCCTAATCATCATCATTTCATCCCCATCGACGCGCAAGTCCCCGAAGTGGCGTCAAATCGAAAGACTTGCACCAGGCGAACGGTGTACCCGACGGGAGGCCCTCGTCACACGACATTATTATTATAAATGAGGCTGCGATGATGCATTTGATCCCGCTTATGCTGTGAAAAGAAATCCAGCCAGATAATGGAGACAATGAAATCTACATTGTCGAATGCATATTGACAGCATGTTACACTTGTGGCAGGCTCTTTGGTGTGGCAGGTAGTTTATTGCTCCAACTGCTGATTTTTACGTAAGAGCTCACTTAACAACTGCAATTAAGTATTCACTTAAGGAACTGAAAATCATTACAGAAACACAAGGTCAGTGAAGTTATTTTATATGGCCACATATTTATGAGACGTCGCCAGGAAACTCTGGAATGTACAGTATGTCTGTAAACAGAAAACAAGTAGCTTTCGTGGTGGGGAAGGTTGTCTTTCCTGGAAGAATGCCGCAGTTGCTGTATGGGATGACCAATAATCAATTTTCTCTCTACCAGTGTAGAACAGGGTGTAGAGATATACGTAGATTATATTTATATGCATTCTTTCGTTAGTATTGTCAGTAACTCATACCCATGTACCATGGAAAATAAACACAGTCGTGTCTGAGCCGTGGAAAAAATTGCTGTTTTGAAGAGCGCGCCTCAGCGCGTTGTGTGAAGCAGTCGCCCTCCGTTTCTGGCGTTGGCGTCGCTGTGGTAATCACAACTTTGGTGTCTCCCTCTGGTGGAAAAGAGGAAAGGTTACCTGTTCACCTGCATTTAAGGGCGCTATAAGCTCGCCAGTGCATCTAGAGGGTTGGATCCCTTCCTTCAAAAACGTCAGATTGCAAATCCTTGGCTACTCTCAGGGTGGAATCTCCGTCTTCGAAGATTGTTGCTGTCTGTCTGTCTGTCTGTCTCTCTCTGTCTGCCCGTCTGTTCGCCGCTCGCTGCTGTAGCTGTTCGTCCGTCCGCCTGCCTGCTCGCCGTCCGCCGCTGCCGCCGATGCCGCCTACTGTCCGTCTGTCGGTCGCCATTCGTCCGCCATGAGTACTCCCACCTCCACTGTCACCTACACCTCTCCCTCCCCCTCTTCCACAGTCACTTCCTGGAGTGCCGCCCCTGGCCTTCCTCCTTACACCTCACCTCCCCTTTCCCCACTTACCCATCCCCCTATCTCCTCCCCTGCTGTATACCACCACCTCTACACCCTTTCTCCAGCCTCCACACCCTCAACAGCTCCCACTACTACCCCTGCCCTCATGTACGCCTCTGTTGCCGCTTCTGCTGCCACCCCTCAGGTACTGGCTTCCCTTCTCTCACCCACCCCATCACTTCGTCATCTGCATCTCCCGCACACATCGCGTTGCGCCGAGCCACCGTCGCCACCACTGAACCTGCTGCTTCTCCCGGCACCTCTCCTATGCCACAGGGATCTGCCACCCGCCACCTCCCTCTCCTCCCCGTCCCTCTCCCCTCCTCCTAGCCTCCAGTCTCCAAAAAACCCCCAAAGCGCGTCGTTACCGACTCTGCTCCCGCCACTTCCCACAAAAAGTCAACACCACCTCCCCCTCCTCCTGTCGTCTCCACGGACACCACCCCTCCTCCAGCCACCCACACCCCAGCCCCCATCCTCCACACCTTTGTCCTGTCAACCCCGATCCTGAGTTCCTCAATGCCTGTACCCTCATTGTGGAGATACGAAAATATTTACCTGGTGCTCCCATCTCCCAAATCATTCCTCACAAGGACTCAGTCCTTATTCAGTCCCCGTCCCCCTCCTTTCACACGGACCTCGGCCCCCGTGCGTCTCTGACACCCTTCCTTTCCTCTTACACTCCTCATCAGCCCCAGCCTCCCCCCCCCTCCCCCACCTACACCGCTGCGATCACCGAGCTCAGTCCAGTGATCACAGGGGTTGAAGTGTTGGCGGAACTCAACTCCCACCCAGACATGGAAATCCGCTCTGCCTCTGGTCCCACCTACCGCATGCGGGTCTCCTCTGAGTCTGCCCCCTCCATTGACCATCTCCTCACCCAGAGTGCCTTGATATACCACTGTAGCCACCCTGTTGAATCCTCAAAATCCCCTCCCCAATCCTACCACTGCCAGTGGTGCCTGATGTACAATGACTACCTGACTCCCAACTGCAAAAACCCCCCCACCTGTCCCCAATGCAAGGCCTCCCACTTACTTAAGAACTACCTCAACCTCGCTGCACCTCCTTCCTGTAACACCTGCAATGGCCCCCATCCCACCTACTCCCATAAGTGTAAAGCCAAACCCCCTCCAGCTACCCCTGAGCTTACAGTCCCTGTTCGTCCCTTCGATCCCCCTGTCCACCCCAACAATTCCCTCTGTCCACTCCCCATGGCCGAAGACATCATCCGGTTCCTGACTGTTGTAATCGAAAACATTCCCCCTTTTCAGCGCCCCCACACCTTCCAACAAATCTCATTTGCTGCTCGCTCCGTTTTCCACCTGAACACTTTTGCCACTTACTCCCACAACCACGCCCACTTCACCTTCATCCACCTCAACACCCTAGTTTACGCCTCTTCCCTTCCCACTCTTCCCCCCCTCTCTTCCCGCCATAGCGCAGCACGAGTATTGCATCCTCTTCCAGAACATTCGCTACTTCCGCTCCAACAATTACCTATTCATGCACACACTCTCCCACCACCAGGTCGACACCTTCCTCTTGAACGAAACCTTTCTCCAGCCCCACCATTCTATCTGAACCTCTCCCTATATCCTCCACCGCACTGGTGCTCCTGGTCCTCGTGCGCAGTGTGGAGTCACGATTGCCCACCTTAAGCATATCCCCGTCCGGCCACAACCTCCCCTCAATGACCCCACTGAACACCTTATCCTCAGCGTCTTCTTCCCCTCCCTCACCATTACCTGTGCCACCATCTATGTCCACTCCACTGCTCCTCTTCCTTATGACTTCATCTCTCACATTGACCGCACCTTCTCCACCTATATGATTGCTGCCGACTTCAACATCCATAGCCGCACTCCTGCCACCCTTCCGCGGTGGCATTGGTTCCTCTCCACAATCCAAGGTGACCTTGTTCCCTGCCCCAGCTCATCCAACCCGAAAGTGGCACTACCCCAGATGTTGTCATTGCCTCCGCCAACCTCCTTGGGCATATTGCCGTCGCTGTCCTTGACCCCACAGGTAGCGATCACCTCCCCATCCTTCTCACCATACCGTCTGCTCACCACCCCCCTCTGGCTCCTCACTTTGCACCCCCTCCCAAGGTCGTCCATGACTACCACCACGCCAACTGGGATGCCTACTGGGAATCTATCACCACCCAGTTCACAAGCCACCCTCTTACCTATCGCCATCCTTATGATATCATCCACACCTCGTCCTTCCTTCAGAAGGTAATTACTGACGCCTGGAGGCCCATGTTCCTACTAAAACCATCCACCGCCACCATCCCACTCTCCCTCCGTGGGCTGTCCTCCACCATGAATCCTGCCGCCTCTATCGCTCCTTCCTGTGCACTCGTGACAGGGATACACTCCAACGCCACCGACAAATACAGAGACACGTATTACAGCAACGAAACGCCGAGACTGGTGCCAGACCTGCACATGACTCAACGCCACCGTCCCTATCAACTCCTCCAAGTACTGGTCTGCCTTCCATCACCTTACTGGTACCCGTTCTGCTCCCCACTACCCCCTTCTCCATAACGGTCGCCTCCTTCCTGACAATCTCAGTAAGGCCAACCACTTCGCTTCCCACCTTTCTGAGGTCTTCTCCATCCCAGATGATCCCCACTTTGATTATTCTCTTTTCCCCACCCTCATGGAATGTGCCAATACCTTGGTCGCTCCACTTGCTCCTAGTCTCCAGTACTTGGGGCAGTTGGCCCCCTCCGACATAAACACTCCCATCACAGCACAAGACGTTAAATGTATCCTCTTGTCCAAACGCAACACGGCCCCTGGTCACGACTGTATCATCTACTGCCACCTTCGAGAAAGCCCCTATTCCTTCCTGACTGTCCTCATCCATCTCTACGTAATCTACTGGCTTCTACCCTGACCTGTGGAAGACCTCCCGCATCCTCTTATTTGTCAAACCCAACAAACGCCCTTCTGCCGCCGCTTCCTATCGTCCCATCTGCCTCACCTCCATCTTCAGTAAGGTCTTCGAATCCATCCTCTCCCACCGTATCCATCAGCACCTTACTCAACACCACCTCCTCCCCCTTATCCAGTGTGGCTTCTGACACTCCTTCTCCACTGAAGACCAACTCCTTAACCTTGTTCACCTTCTGTCGCTCCAGCTCAACTCCCGTCACTCCACCATTTTTGTTTCCCTTGACCTCCAAAAAGCCTATGACCGTGTATGGCATCCCAGACTCCTCTTTAAACTCCAAACCTATGCCCTGCCTTTCCATTTTGTCTGGTCGCTTCCTTCCTCTCGCACCGTCCTTCCTATGTCACCCTCCACAACACCAACTCCCGTATTTTTTATCCCACTGCTGGCGTCCCCCAGGGCTCTGTCCTCTCCCCTCTCCTTTATCTCTTGTATATGGCTGATATGCCCAAGCCACCCCCACCTGTCCACCTTCTCCAGTATGCTGATGACACTGCCTCCCTGGCTCTCTGGTTTACCCTTCTACAGTCCCAATGTACCCTCCAAACCCACCTTCACCAGTTCACCATTTCGTGTAACCAGTGCTTCTTCCATCTCTACCCCTCCAAAACCCAGGAAATTATCATAGGCCACACCACCTGCTCCTTCCGTCTCCATGATTTCTACCTCACCCTTTATGGTCGTCCCATCCAGCTCATCCCCACCCTGAGATACCTTGGCCTGACCCATGACCGACACCTCACCTGGACCCCTCACCTCCAGACCATCCAGCAGAAATCCCATTCCTGCCTCCACCCTCTGAAACTCCTGTCTGGCCGGACATGGGGATTGTGGGGATTGAATCCTTCTACCATCCTCCACACCTACAAATCCCTCATCTGTCCTATCGTCTGTTATGCCAGCGTTGCCTGGATCTCCGCACCCACCCACTTTTACAAGGCCCTCCAAATCCTCAAATGCAATGCACTCCATCTTGCCTTCCATATCCATGTTCCTTTCCCCATACGGCTCCTGTATGAACTCATCCCCTTCCCCCACCTCCTCCTGTTCCTCCAACATCTCCACATCCTTTACATTGTCCGCAGGCTTGATCCCCCCACCCTCTGGTTTCCTTCTTCCTCTCCACCCCCCCCCCTCCCCATTGCCGCGCCTCGATCGCTGAATCCCTCCCTCTCTCCACCTCCACACCCTCTATCTCCTTCATCAGGGCAATTTCCAGCGACTCACCCTCCCTGATGATGAACTTTGCCGTGACATCTACCCTTCCTTCCAACTATAACCTGGCCCTGGCCTTGTTCCCCCCCCCTCCCCAGGGCCCCCTTTTTTCCTCTCCCCTCCTTCTCCCCGAGCCGATTTTCCTCCTTGCCCCCCCCCCCCGAGACACTCCACCCCATCCTTGCCTCTTTCCTTCCCACATCCCCCCCTCCCTGGCACTCTTCAGCGCACCCCCTGCCCATCTCGCCCCCTCTCTTCCCCTCCCTCCCTCCCTTCTTCCGGTCTCCCTCATCTCCTTGCACCTGGCGGATCCTCCATTTTGATCATCATCAGTGTGCCATGTCAGTGTTGTGTTTAGTGCTGTTTCTCCTGTGCGTTAAGAGGTGTGATTTTAATTGTGTGCTACCTTGAGGTTCACTGTCAGTGTTTGTTATGTGCTATGCCATCCGTCGATACTTTTATGCTCTGGTCCTAATGTGCCTTGTGTTCTTTTAATTGTCCCAGTGTATGGTTTATTGTGTGTGCTACTTTTTTACAGTTTTTATCTCTGTTTTACAGTCGCCCCTTTTTTTGTCTATTGCCTTCCATGCTGTTCTCCCTTTTTTATTTATATGTTCACCATATTTTCTCCTTTGTATATTTTTAAAAGTCTTCTTTTGTTTGTTCTGTCTTTCGGCTGAAGAGCAGCGCATACGCTGCTGCCAGCCGGCCCCGATGGGGAATTTAAATACAATAAATGCAAAAAAAAAATCGCCAGGGTCAGTTGGTCAGCCACGTCAGTGTGGGGCAGTCAGTGTCGGTCTGTCGTCTGGAGTGCTACTATGTGTTAGGCCGCCAGTCTGCTCGAGTTGCTCGGGCAACGGTCAGTGGCGGTTGGATCGATCGGTCTGTCGGTCGCGCACTGAGACACAAGATGATTTGTCCGCCTTGAGCGTCGGTGCATGTGAGGTCGCCACGTGAGTCCAGTGGGTCACGCCGTATAGCGAGGGATAGTGGCTTCGTGGCCGACACGAGAGCAACAGGAGTCAACCCACGACATCGTGTGCCTGGTGCGAGCTGCGACGCTGTGAGACGGGAGATCGGCGCGCCTTCGTGCGTCCGTTGAAGCGGCTGCAAGCGGACGGTTCGGCAGAGCGTTTTGGGGGTGCTGCGCCAGGTCTTCGCCAGACATCGCAGTTTATTAGAAGTTAAGTGGTTCGAGATATGTTGTTTCATTTGCTTGGTAAATTCTACTTGTTTTCTTGGTCAGTCTTTCGTCCCCAGCTGACTCGTCTGTCTTTCGTCCACATTTGTTAGGCAGTTAGTGTGTGTCTGTCTGTCTGTCGGTCTGACATACGTTAATAGTTGCCTCTGTCGTGTTTGTCAGATTCGGTGTTAACGAATTTATAGCTTGAAGTGTAACGGCCGAATTCCTGAAATATGTTTTCATCTTGCCTATCATCTTGAGAGGCGGTATATGTGTAATGTAGAGCCTGTTTTATGTAAGACTGCATTTCATGGTGTTTTTTATTTAAATGGTCATTTTAGTATATAAAGTTGCCATCCTTCCACCGTAAGAGTTGTTTTTTTTTTTATATATATCAAGTTGCACCTTCGGTGACAAGTTAATTTTTTTTAATGTTAGTGTTTTGTACCATTTCCATCCCTCCTACGGGGGGCATAATTTATGTGCTTGTGTGAGTTGTTAAAATTTTTAGTTTAAAGTAATCTGGTCTGTTGCAGATTTGCACCAGTACAGTCTTTCAGAGGTGGTTGTGAGCGGTCGGGACTACGGCCGTGTCAAAAGGGAGCGGCAAGATTCTCAGCCCGAAAGCTCATACTACCAAAATTTGTTCTTTCTGCCTCTGAATAAATTGTAACTTGATATTTACTTCTATGTAGTGTTGTATCTGATGATTCCTCACTGCAAAAAGTTTAGATCGGCAATAGCATGTAGATGTGTACGTAGTAGAAAACTCACAGTCGTTGATCTACAGATCAGTGCACAATTGACGAACCACAGCTCTCTCTAGGGACCAGAACTTTTTCCCAATTTTAAATTTGCTATGAAAGAGATTGTGGAGCAGACAGCTACAAAAATGAGCTCTACGTACAAACACAATACTACGACGTTTTCTCGTCACAGCCATCCGCCATGACACTGGCGCCGTCTAGGAGAAAGAAACCGTACGAAACGATGTCCAGTATAACGTAACGGGAAATCATGGTAAATGTAGGCAGTACTTGAAATTTGAATTTGCGAGCGAGAAGTTATTCCTATATCAGATTTACCCTACATCTACATCTTGACCTCTTAGCAACAAATAAACGTGAACAAATAGGAAGCATCATGACGAATACAAACATTAGTGGCCACAAGGTGGTTGTAACGAGACTGAATACTGTTCCACCCAAACGTATCAAAATAAACGCAAATTACATCTGTTCTAAAACAAATTCGCTTGAGGCCTTCCTAAGAGATAGTCTCCACTCCTTCCAATCCGACTATGTGAGCGTAGCTCATATGTTTTCTTCCAAGAAATACACACATTAAAAAATCTTTTGCATCACCTCAGTTCCGAGAGTTTCGGAACCTGTACAGAAAATTGGAATGGAGATTAACATCATTCCTGTCCTTTTTATTGATCATGGAAGCCACACATTGCATGTTATACCACCATACAGCGAGACCTTCAGAGGTGGTGGTCCAGTTTGCTGTACATACCGGTACCTCTAATACCCAGTAGTACGTCCTCTTGCACTGATGCATGCCTCTATTCGTAATGGCACACTATCCACAAGTTCATCAAGGAACTGTTGGTCCAGATTGTCCCACTCCTCAACGGCGATTCGGCGTAGATCCCTCAAAGTGGCTGGTGGGTCACGTCGTCAATAAACAGCCCTTTTCAATCTATCCCAGGCATGTTCGATAGGGTTCATGTCTGGAGAACATGCTGAGTATTCTAGTCGAGCGATGTTGTTATCCTGAAGGAAGTCATTCGCAAGATGTGCACCATGGGAGTACGAATTGTCGTCCATGAAGACGAACGTCTCACCTTTATGCTGCCGGTCGGAGGATGGCATTCACGTATCGTACAGTCGGTACGGCGCCTTCCATGACCACCAGCGGCGGAGGTCAGCCCCACATAATGCCACAAAAATACAGCAGGGACCCTCCACTTTGCTGCACTCGCTGGACAGTGTGTCTCCTGACCAGGTTGCCTCCAAACACATCTCCGACGATTGTCTGGTTGAAGGCATGTGCGACACTCATCGGTGAAGAGAACGTGATGCCAATCTGAGCGGTCCATCCGGCATGTTGTTGGGCCAATCTGTACAGCGCTGCATGGTGTCGTGGGTGCAAAGACAGACCTCGCCATGGACGTCGGGAGTGAAGTTGCGCATCATGCAGCCTATTGCGCACAGTTTGAGTCGTATCACGACGCCCTGTGGCTGCACGAAAAGCATTATTCAACATGGTGTCGTTGCTGTCAGGGCTCCTCCGAGCCACAATCCGTAGGTAGCGGTCATCCATCCCTAGGGCTGCCTGAGCGACCCATGTCATCGACAGCTCCTGTCTCTCTGTATCTGATCCATGTCCGAATAACATCGCTTTGGTTGACTCTGAGACGCCTGGACACTTCCCTTGTTGCGAGCCCTTCCTGGCACAGAGTAACAATGCGGACGCGATCGAAGCGAGGTGTTGACCGTCTAGGCATGGTTGGACGACAGACAACACGAGTCGTGTATCTTCTTCCTGGTGGAATAACTGGAACTGATCGGCCGTCCAATCCCCTCCGTCTAACAGGCACTGCTCATGCATGGTTGTGTATATCTTTGGGTGGGTTTAGTGACATCTCTGAACAGTGAAAGGGACTGTGTCTGTGATCTATAACCATACTCATTGTCTATCTTCAGGAGTTCTGGGAACCGGGGTGATATAAAATTTCTTTTGATGTGTGTAGTATCGACGGCAGTTTAGGAATGTATACCAGATAAATTAATCAGAAGTGGTACTGATCCACTATGGTACACAAAACAGATCAGAACATTGTTGCAGACGCAACGAAAAAAGCATGGCGAAATCAACAGACGCAAAACCATCATAAATGACGAAGTTTTATTGAAGTTCGAAATGTAGCGCGAGCTTCAATATGAGATGTGTTAATACTGTCCACAACGAAAACCTCTCTCGAAATCTGAGAGAAAATCTAAAGACATTCTGGTTGTATATAGATTACACCAGCGAAAAGACACAGTACCTTCACCGTGCGGTAACAAATGTATGTTACCGATGACAGTGCTACCAAAGCAGAGTTAGTAACTACGGTTTTCCGAAATTCCTTAACCAAAGAAGACGAAGTAAATGTTACAGAACTGGAACCAAGAACAACTGCCAGGATGAGTAACTTACAAGCAGGTGACTTTAGTGGGTCAAAGTAGATTAAACCACTTAATAAAGGCAATGTCCGGTCCTGATTGTATACCAGTCAGGTTCCTCTCAGATTATGATGATACAGTAGCTCCATATTTAGATCCGTACCTAAGGACTGGAAAGTTACCCAAGTGATACTAATAGCCAAGACAGAAAATAATATTTTTGAACATATATTGTGTTTGAACAGTGTGAATTACCTCGAAGAAAACAGTTTATAGATAACTGGCCAACACGGATTCAGAAAACTCCCTTCTTGTGAAATACAACTAGCTCTTTGTTCTCCTGAAGTAATGAGTGCTATTGACAGGGGATGTCAAATTGATTCCGCGTTTTTAGATTTCTGGAAGGCTTTTGACACTGTACCTCACAAGCGACTTCTAGTCAAAGACCGTGCCTATGGACTATCGTCACAGTTGTGGGAGTGGATACGTGATTCCCTGTCGGAAAGGTCGCGGTTCGTAGTAACTGACGGATAATCATCGAGTAAAAGAAACGTAATACCTGGCGTTCCCAAAGGAAGTGTTGAAGGCCCTCTGCTGTTCCTTATCTACAGAACGATTTAGGAGACAATCTGAATAGCACTCTTAGATTTTGTGCAGACGATGCAATCATTTAGCACCTTATAAAGTCACCATATTATAAAAACAAATTGCATAACTATTTAGACAAGATATCTGTATGGTGCAAAAAGTATCAATTATCTCTAAATAATGAAAAGCGAGAAGTCATCCACATTAGTACCATAGGGACTCAGCTAAATTTCGGTTATACGATAAATCACCCAAATCTAAAGGCTGTAAATTCAACTAAATACTTAGGGATTACTACTACAAATAACTTAAGTTGAAGGATCATATAGATAATGTTGTGGGTAAAGCAATCTAAAGGCTACAATTTATTGGGAGAAAACTGAGAAAATGCAACAGGTCTACTAAAGAGACTTCCTGCACTACACTTGCAAGTCCTCTTCTGCAGTATTATTCTGCGGTGTGGGTTCTACGTGAGATAGGATCGAAAAAGTTCAAAGAAGAGCCGTGCACTTTGTGCTATCGGGAAATAGGGGAGAGAGTGTCACGGATATGACACGTGAATTGGGATGGCAGTCACTGGGACAAAGCCGTTTTTCGTTGCGGCAGGATCTTCTCGTCAAATTTCAGGCACCAGCTTTCTCCTCAGAGTGTGAAAATATTTTGTTGGCTCCCACCTAGATAGGGAGAAATGATGATCATAATAAAATAAGAGAAATAAGTGCACACACAGAAAGATTTAAGTGTTCGTTTTCCCGGGAACCATGCGGGAGTGGAACGGTAGAGAAATTGTTTGAAGGTATTTCGGTGAACTATTTGCCACGCACTTAATTGTGTATTGCAAAGTAATAATTTAGACGTATATATAGAGGTAGACGAATTAAAGTATCAGCCTTAGTAAAACGACTTATTGCTTCCCGGAGATTAATGGTAAGTTCTGGGAATATCAAAGTCTGGTCTCTGCTGGGTATCCACTGTTACCAGCAATCATAAAACTGCTGAAATATTTCTTTCTTGATCATTTTTTCGATATAAATGTAGGAATGCAGTCCAAACTTTTGAGATCCAGTTCCTTACCTAATGTACATCTGAAGAAAACCATATATTTCGTATGAATACTATTGAAATATTTAATCTCAAAAAATATAAATGTGTGCCAGTTTGTGGAGATAATAGGAACACCAACTTTGGTGATTTAAAATGACAGGGCAAATGTAACGTATTTACCACATGAAAGACAATATCGCGTGGAAACTGTGAAGGGATAGTCTGCCCTGCACTTGTGTTATATAACTGCGCTTTGTCGTCTGCTGACAGTTTGATCTGTGATGCTGAAACTGTCTTTGAGGAGATACTCGTATTCTCGTACTTTTCTAATATACACAGAATAGAAAGGGTTAAGGAGTTTTGCGATTATCTAAGACACAATACATGAATGTAATATGCCACACGGAAGCCTGCTAATTATCACTATTTACAGCAATTGAACGAGTCATCAGGCTATTTGAACGCTTAAATTACACTATTCTGAATGAGTCAGTTTTCCACCAAGCCTGCTTACGTTCATTCACACGCCAGCTTAGCACTTTGCAGCATGGGATAATGGAAAATACGAGGAGTACGAAAAGGATATCACGAAATATACTCTTGAAAATGTTACTGAGAGAAAAGAGCAGCAGTTCTTTCCTTTTAATTTTAAAACTGTTCTTAAAACAGTATAAGAAAAACAATCAGCAGGAAAGGACTTCAAGAAAGTTGACCAATTTGTGCCATTGGCACAGAATATCTGAGCAAGTGGAAGCACTTCTTATGTACCATTATTAGCGGTGTTTGGAGATTGAATGTTATAATAGATAGTGCCAAAATGGGGAAGTGAGGAGACAGTTTCTTATCTGAAGGGGGAAAAGTGAAACCGATGTCTCCACTCTCTTTGATAGTTTCGTGATGTAGCTAAATTTCGTTGAAGAGATTCTTCACAAGTGGAATGATGAAAATCACGCATCATTTCAGTGTCATGAGAAATGGATGTTGTTTTTTTTTGAAAAGCAGTGACCGTCTTCAGCAATACTGTGAGATGGTAGTGATTTCAAGGTTTTTGTTTGTAATACCGACCATTATGCCAATGTAAAAAGAACATTTTCATTCACGAATATCCCGTGGACCGATGGAAGGGACAGAATGGAGGTGGACTCTCTTGAACCAAATCCTATACAGATCTCGTACAACTACAAAACCGACTGTGTAAAATTTTACGACGACGTGTCAAAGAACGAATACATGATAAAGAAGGCTGTAAACAATAAACAAATGCCTTTTTGTCTAAAGACAATCAAGCTCATCTACAAGCACTCAGTAATATGTAGACCTTAGGAAAATTTCATTTTATTAACAATTCCATAACTCTAGTATTTTGAAAAGTCGTAAGAACATTTATTTTCTATTATGTGTATGTAATATCATTATCTAAACTATTACTGTGGAAATAAATAGGAGTAAATTTGTTTTTATTCTTGTTAAGAATAGTAAATATACTGTCGTCGTGTTAACAAAATGTATTAAATAAACATTAAAACTAAATTCCGTCGGAATACCCTAACGGTACTGGCCGACCTGTGCAATCCTCAGACTATAGGAGTCACTGAATGGGGATATTGAGAGTCATGTGGTCAGGACACCACTCTCTCGGCCGTTGTTAGTTTTCGAGACCGGAGCCCCTGCTTCTCACTCCAGTAGCTCCTCAGTTTGCCTCACAAGGGCTGAGTGCACCCTGCTTGCCAACAGCGTTCGCCAGGCAGGACGGTCACCCATCCAAGGACTAGCAATGCCCGACAGCGGTAATCTGACTGGAACCGGTGTTCCAGGATGGCAAGGCCGTTGACATTGAAACATTAACATTACAAATTGGGGAGGGAAAGGGGAGGTGGGGGAGAAGGGTGCTGGCATTGGGCCCCAGAAAACTGTGTGAAGGTTTTCTCCGAGAATGATTTGGTCACCTTACTGTCGTGGAAACACATCTTTGTCAGAGTTCCTTACGAAGGTGCATTATTAAATAGCTGAATTTCGAGAAGCCATACAAGAAACTGGTACAGAAACATCGGAACCTCAGCTCTCTCTCCTACCTCTCAAGTTCGTATTCTTCATTATCTGCCGATGACAACTATTAATTATTCTCTACAGCCCATGACTGGAGCCACCGATCGAGTTACTTCCTGAAGAAAGGTTAAGAAACGATTAGTTCTGACTTACTTTTTGCATGATTCACGTAGCTACAACTGTAATACTCTTTCATATACCACAATGTCTCTGTGTCTGCGTCTTTGTTTAGTATTGTTAGACTGCAGACGTTGACACGAGGGTACTGACGTAAACATGGTATTGCCCAAAGGTTTCTTTTAATTCTTCCTGTTTCGATTCTGTACTTCGTCATCAGTTATCCAATCTTTTCTCCTAGTATTCACCACTCGTCAGTAGCATTGCCTTTCAAAAGGATATATTCTCTCCATATCTGTACTGTCCTACTGCTTACTTCGATACAGAGCTGCAATTTAGTTCTTTTCTTTTTTAAAGAAGCTTCCCTCGTTTTTGCCAACTTGCAGTTTATACCCTCTTCACTTCGGCCGTCATAATTTCATCTGATGGCCAAATAGCAAAATTTGTTTACTACGTATAGTGTCTCATTTTCTAATTTAAATCCCACGGCAGTAATTCTAACAAATTCAATTGCACTTATTTCTCTGTTGTTGATGTTCATCTTATAACTTCTTTTCAAAACACAATTCATTCCGTTAAAAGTGACCTTCTAAGACCTTTAGGGGCTTTGAAAGAATAGCAATGTCTTTCACAAAACTTAAATATTATACTTGTCACTGAATTGTGATTCCTTTTCCAAATTTCTCCTTGGTATTCTGTACTCCCTGCTCAGTGCACAGAATGAGTAACGTAATCGGCGGTATACCACTCTGTCTCACATGCTTCTCAATTTGCCTCCTTTTGATGCCTTTCGACTCTTACAAGCGCAATTTGATTCTGTACAAGCTCCAGCTAACCAATCGCCTAGTCTCAATCACTGATAACTTCCGAATTTTAAATCTTCTACCTCGCTTATTATGTCGATGGTATCTGATGGTCATATACGAGTAGGCGTCAAGAGGCCAACGAAACTATTTTGACAGCGATGGCGTCGCAAATAAAACATGGGAGAGTGTCACCTCCACTACGCTTCTGAACTGTTTCATAATGAAGTTTTATCAAAGAGCAGCGGAATCAACTGTAAATAACAGTAGACACTAAAAATTGACTAGATTTTTCACGATATATAACCTGTTCTTCATTCATAAAGGTAAAACGTGATACTGGATGACTTCGTACAGCGTAACGGATAACTTGGAAGCCTGCGGTGCCCTTTGACTATCACAAACGACAAGAACATTGACGAACAAGAATAAGAACAACTAGGAAAAAAGAAGAAGATGGATCAGTGCAGGTTTCACTAAAGCATGAAATATTACTGACGTCTTTGCGAAATAAGACTGAAGTTCATGTTTTCAGGAAATTTGTATCGCAGATATGTACGTTTCACTTATTTGTAATGCCGTAATAAACAGCAACTGGTAAAACAGGTAAGAGATCCACTTTCTACAAATTTGATCCTTAGTTGTTAGATTCTTCTTCCCATTCGTGGGGAAGTATGTATATATACGAAAACGTGAACGAATTTTTGGGTTTATAAAATTGTACTATAAAACAAAATTTTACTGTACTTTATATAACGGTGTATTTTTTATTACGAGAGATTACATAGACATTTTCTTCATTCTACATTATTCTCCAAACTTTCCTTTGTTTAAAACGGGCAGCCGATACTTCAAGCTGTATCTGATGTGTTTTTAAATTCGATCTATCGGAAACCCATTGTTCTTGTAGTAGGATTTACAGTGCAATATACGGGGTGACAATTATTGAACTACGTGAAAAAATTTAAACTAGTTACAAACTACGGCGTGCACACACTTTATTCAGCTTGTAAACGTCACTACAGATATTCAGATTCAGTTTACGACATGTTCGATATGCCTGCCATCATTGGTGATGATGTGTCGCCGACGAATAGGGAAATTCTGCGTGACCCACTGAAGTGTCGGAACATCGATCCTGTTGATGTCCTCCTGAATGGCTGTCTTCAGCTCAGTAATGGTTTTGGTGTTATTACCGTGCACCTTGTATTTAATACAGCCCCGCAAAAAGGAGCTGCATGTGTTCGGAGCCGGCGAATGTGGAGGCCAGTCGAGGCCCATGTCAATGGCCTCGTGTACGCCAGAACCAGAATGAGGTCCCCAAAGTGCTCCTCCAGGACATCAAACATTCTCCTGCACCGATGGGGTCGAGCCCCTTCTTGCATGAACCACATCTTGTCGAAATCATGATCACTTTGGATAATGGGGATGAAATCATCTTCCAAAACCTTCACGTACCGTCCGGTAGTCACCTTGCCATCAAGGAATGTCGCACCAATTATTCCGTGACTGGGCATTGCACACCACACAGTCACCCGTGAAGAAACTTCTCGATGACGAAATTCGGAGTTTCAGTCTCCCAAATGCGCCAGTTTTGCTTATTGACGAACCGATTCAAATGAAAGTGGGCTTCGTCGCTAAGCCAAACCAGTCCTGTTCGTCAATTTTGTGGCTAAGAGTGTTGCCGAAACACAACCGCTGTTCCATGGCCCTGAGGTTTAATGGCTCATGGGCTTAAATTCTCTATGGGAAGAGACGCAGGTCTTCACAACAACTTGCCACTGTGTCTCCCGGTTGATTCCCACCTGTTGTGCAGCTCGTCTAATCGATTTCCTGGAGCTGGTTTGAAACACAACGCGTGTCTTCTCGAGGTTTTCAGGCGTTTTCACCCTTTTCGGACGACCCGCATTGCCAACATTGTCATCTCGAACACTACCCATTCTCTCAAACTTGCGAATGAAAGATTTGATTGTTAGTACATTTGGACCGGTTCTCTTCAGCTTGAACTCGGTCGCAAATTTCATTTGAGCCGCAGTTAGGCTGTTATTACTCGTATAGTGGACCTTCACAAGTGGTATACGCTCAGGCACGTTCTACTGAGGCATTTTCACGTGCAAATGGCCGACAACAACAAAGCGCGAGCCCTGCGGCCAATAGTGCAGTTTGAATGTCCTAATAAAAACCGTTCGGTAGTTATGACGACTTTATTTCGTTTAGTTCAATAATTGTCACCCTGTAATTATTAACCTCAAATGTTAAGTCCCATAGTGCTTAGAGCCATTTGAACCATTTTTGAAGGCTATGTTTAACACCGCCACCTAACTTCATGTAACTGTTCGAGAGGCGTTCAGTAAGTAATGCAATACATCTTTTTTCTGAAAGTAGATTGATTTTGTTCAGGAATCCAACACACCAAATTATTCCCCACTGTTTTAACTATAAAATCCTGTTTTTCAGCGTACTTTCCGTTCAATGACACGGCCTTACGCTACCTCACTGGGTGGGCATGTATGCCAGCATGGTACTAGTCTTCTGGCCGACGATTGAACCAACGTCTTACTGCATTAATAACTTCCCCATCATTCACGTATTGTTTCCTTCATTGGGCAAAACAGGTGGAAGTCTGAAGTTGCGAGATCCGCGTTGGAGGGTCGATGAGGAAGAAACAGTTCAGTGAAGTATTCGGAGCTTCTCTTGGGTGCGCAGACTTATATGAGACCTCACGTTGTCATGGAGAAGGAGGTCATCTGCATTTATGTGGTGACGAACACGCTGAAGTCATTTCTTAAATTTCCCGAGGGTAGCGCAATACACTCCATAGCTGATCGTTGCACCGTGAGGGAGGACATATAGTAGAATAACCCCTACAGAGTCCCAAAAAAACCGTCACCATGGCTTTACTGGCTTTGAACTTTTCCTTCGGAGGAGAGGTATGGAAATGAGCGTTTGGCGTCATTGGCCGGGAGGCGCCTTACGGGCAGGTCCGGCCGCCTTGGTGCAGGTCTTATTACATTCGACACCACATTGGGCGACCTGCGCGCCGGATTGGGATGAAATGATAATGAGGACAGCACAACACCCGGTTCCTGAGCGCAGAAAATCCCCGACTCAGCCGGGAATCGAAACCGGGCCCCTTAGGACGGCAGTCCGTCACACTGACCGTTCAGCTATCTGGGAGGACGGAGGAGCGGTGGTGTGGTGCCTTTCCACAGATTGACTTTTTGTTTGCGTTTCGAATTGATGAACCCATGTTTCATCGCCCATCATGATGTGCGAGAAAAAATTGGAGCTATGTGCCTTTTAATGGGCAGTTGGGATTTTGAAGGGGTTATTCTGTTTGCCATTTTTTGGTTTTTCTGTTAGGCGGCGAGTACCCCACCGGGAACACACCTTAAAGTACCCCAATAGATGGACGCGTGTGTCAGTGCTACCATCAAAGACGTCAAGTTGAGCTTCAAGATGTTTGACTATGCTCTGTCGAACACCTCGAATGAGAGTGTCCGCACGTTCCAGCACTGCAGGGGTCACATCTGTGTGCGACCGGCCGGCACGCGTGAGATCTGACAGGTTTGAGCGACTTCGTTGCTGTGTTGAAAGACACATCACTCGTCGTGCTTTTGTTCACTGCCAGGTCTCGGCAGACATTCTGCAAGCGCCTTTGAATATCAGCGATGATCTGACTTTCCTCCATAAGAAACTCAGCTCTCTGATTGGAAAGCACCTTCGCTATAGACGCCATTTTGAAGGTCATGTATAGCGCCGCCACCTAACTTCGTGAAATTGTAGGGGCTGAAGCGACAATATTCCACTATGTCCCTCAGCAAATCCGGCATTTTTCACCCGAAATTGGCCAAGAAAAAAATGTGTTGTTTTCCTTCTTGAACGTCCCTCGTATATTCGTTAAAATCTTGTTGCTCTTCTGTGTCTTTTCCTACGGCTAAGTTTAACGCTACTAGAATTGTTACAATCGTTAGCAGTATACCGTTGTGGTTGCTGTCAACTCCATACCATCTAGTCTATTTCGTCTTGATACAACAGAGAATGTAGGTACGCTACGACACTGCTAATGTGATCTACATTTTAAATCCCTGATATAAAGTACAACTTATAGCTGTGCCAATGCGCTTATTGGATAGAAAGAACTGCCAAGCGAAAATACCTTCATTGACAATTATGAATATTCAACAACAGGAAAATAATGGTATGCCTAGTACGCTTGCCTGTAACGATGTACAATCCACCGACTTACTGAAGAATTAGCTCATCACTTAGTAGACGTTAACAGCAGTAACTTTCTCTTGCTCCTAGGTGTATATAAACGCCAGGATCTGAACTCCTCAAATCGACTATCATCAAGAAGCCCGTGAACAGCACTTTATCTCCATCAAACATCTCTCGTCAGCCGAAAACCGTGATGATGTCTTCCACTAGCACTGGAACAGTATGGAGTCAGATCCTCTTTTATCTCTCTAGTTTCTACCACACACTATAACAGCCTTTATATTTCACATGGTATTTATTGTTCCTGTTGTTCTGTTTAATCATCTTTCCGAGGTGTCCTCAAACCTTGTAACTATATGCAACACCTGGACTGACTCGAGCTCTTGTAAGACCGCATAACATTGTTGCTCATTCCGACACCCCAACTGTCATCCTTTTGGGAATATGCAACATCGAATATTTACTGTTCGTTTCCAGACAACTGTACCTTGTACGGGAAAGGAACGCTCTAACAACCGTCGAACCAAATCTCTCAGAAACTGTTGTAAAAAGAAGTGGTTCACTGATAGATACAAGATGGCTTCATTCTTTAAATAGTGTATGGTGCCTGAAAGTGACCGCGTGGGATTTACATGAATAAGAATCATACAGGATACTGTTACTGCCATGAACGTAAATGGACTCCATTTATGTTTTTAAAATATTGTATTTGAATGGTTACCTTCGTTCACCATATACGGAACATCATTCTGTTCCGCAAACTAAAATAGCAAACTGCTCTTACAACCATTGTCACCCCTTTCGGGTTGCGCTAATATGCTAAGCGAAATGTTTCACCGGCAGATACAAGATTGTTCAATTCCTTACATAGTACATGGTACCTGAAAGTGACAACGTGGGCTTCTCACGAATAAGAAGCATAAAATACCCAGTTACAGCCATGAATGCAAATGGACTCCATGCTCGTTTGCAAAATAGCATATTAAATGGTTACCTTCACTTTCCATGCCTGGCCCATTATTCTGTACACCAAACTAAAATAAGTGAAAAACAACTGAACAGTATCCAGAATGAGATTTTCACTCTGCAGCGGAGTGTGCGCTGATATGAAACTTCCTGGCAGATTAAAACTGTGTGCCCGACCGAGACTCAAACTCGGGACCTTTGCCTTTCGCGGTCAGGTGCTCTACCATCTGAGCTACCGAAGCACGACTCACGCCCGGTCTCACAGCTTTACGTCTGCCAGTATCTCGTCTCCTACCTTCCAAAATTTACAGAAGCTCTCCTGCGAACCTTGCAGAACTAGCACTCCTGAAAGAAAGGATATTGCAGAGACATATCAGCGCACACTCCACTGCAGAGTGAAAATCTCATCCTGGAAACATCCCCCAGGCTGTGGCTAAGCCATGTCTCTGATACATGAGAGATACTGGCAGAGGTAAAGCTGTGAGACCGGGCGTGAGTCGTGCTTCGGTAGCTCATATGGTAGAGCACTTGCCCACAAAAGGCAAAGGTCCCGAGTTCGAGTCTCGGTCGGGCACGCAGTTTTAATCTGCCAGGAAGTTTCATGACTGAACAGTAATTTATAGCTTCTTAATGATGATGTTTTGATTTGTTTACGAATACCTGCTGCTAGCAATTAGTTGAGAGGAACGTACGTGAATAAAATAATTCACTGAGTGTGAAATATGCACGCAATTAATTCGTTTGGCAGTGAATGCGCCCAGCGCTAAAACACTGCCTCAGGCGCGCAGTTTGATATGACCGCAGAAATAACACGAAACCAAAATGCGTACACGGGATTTATATTGCACCTCACGTGAAATAGTTTTCAACGGAAATTGTTCATTTATGACTGAAAAACTTCATGAGAGCATAGTGTGCTTTCTCGGTTTGGTTGACACATTGCAAATACAAAAATATAAAAAAGGTATTAAATGAGGCCACTATCAAACACATGAACTGAAGCAGAAGGTAATACTACAGAGCACTGGTATGACAAAGAGTTCCTCTTGTGGGGCAGCTGCAACTAAAGAAATCCATTTTGAAAAATGTAGGCAACCGCAGGACGGGTGCAATCCACAATCTTTGACTGGGTACACGATCGGTTTCGGAAGAGTTACAGTTCCATCATCCAGTGTGAAAAATAAAATCAGTTAATCATCTGAGGGCATCCTCAGCCCAGTGCTATCATGAAACCAAAGGTTCCGTGTACAAAAAAAAAAAAAAAAAGAAAATAGGGAGAAAAATTCCTTAACAGTTGCTGACCAGTGCTGCGCGACTGGGAACACAATCAGGAAATCATAGTGACCACCGAGTGACCATATTCTCCAAGGTGGGCACTAAACACAGACCTTGAACTTTGCAAATATTCTTGCTCTCTGAACGTCTCATAGAATCCATGGCCAGTCTGCCTCTGAAAATGCAAAAGGCAATCGTCACATCGAATACAATAAAACCCTGTGCCCTGGTATTGTTGACGATGGGTTTGCTCTCTGTGTCTCACCCTCTCACCCAGTTTGACAGGGATAAAGAAAGCAGGTCTTATATGTTTTGGCCTGACAAGATTACCAATTTTTTCTGAAATTTCACCGTAATACGGAATCTTGTGGTTAACTGTGTATACATTCCGTAAATTAATAACCTTCACATCCCCTCCACCCATCCGCCCCAGATCCAGTTCCTATCCAGCACCAAAAAAACCTGTCTTTTTCCGATGTATCCTCTAACTAATAACGGTCACAAATTATGTCGTATCCATTGACCTGTGGATTATGAAGGGTGACGCGAAATTCCTTACCAAAGGCTTCACGTGACAGGGGAACACACAGAGTCTGTTCACTACTGGCCATTAAAATTGCTACAGAGGCGAAATTTAACCGACAGGAACAAGATGCTGTGACATGTAAATGATTAGCTTTTCAGTGAATTCATACAACGTTGGCGCTGGTGGCGACACCTACAACGTGCTGACAAGAGGAAAGTTTCCAACCGATTTCTCATACTCAAACAGCAGTGGACCGGCGTTGCCTGGTGAAACGCTGTTGTGATACTTCGTGTAAGGAGGAGAAATACGTACCAACACGTTTCTGACTTTGATAAAGGTCGGATTGTAGCCTATCGCTATTGCGGTTTATCGTATCGTGTCATTGCTGCTCGCGTTGGTCGAGATCCAATGACTGTTAGCAGAATATGGAATCGGTGGGTTCAGGAGGGTAATACGGAACGCCGTGCTCAACGGCCTCGTATCACTAGCAGTTGAGATGACAGGCATCTTATCCGCATGGCTGTAACGGATGGTGCAGCCACGTCTCGATCCCTGAGTCAACAGATGGGGACGTTTCCAAGACAACAACCATTTGCACGAACAGTTCGACGACGTTTGCAGCAGCATGGACTATCAGCTCGGAGACCATGACTGCGGTTACACTTGACGGTGCATCACAGACAGGAGCACCTGCGATGGTGTACTCAACGACGAACCTGGGTGCACGAATGGCAAAACGTCATTTTTTCGGATGAATCCAGGTTCTGTGTACAGCATCATGGTGGTCGCATCCGTGTTTGGCGACATCGCAGTGAACGAACATTGGAAGCGTGTATTCGTCATCGCCATACTGGCGTATCACCCGGCGTGATGGTATGGGGTGCCACTGGTTACACGTCTCAGTCACCTCTTGTTCGCATTGACGGAACTCTGAACAGTGAACGTTACATTTCAGATGTGTTACGACCCGTGGCTATACCCTTCATTCGATCCCTGCGAAACCCTATATTTCAGCAGGATAATGCACGATCGAATGTTGCAGGTTCTGTACCGGCCTTTCTGGATACAGAAAATGTTCGACTGCTGCCCTGGCCAGCACATTCTCGAGATCTCTCACCAATTGAAAATGGCGGCCAAGCAACTGGCTCGTCACAATACGCCAGTCACTACTCTTGAAGAACTGTGGTATCGTGTTGAAGCTGCATGGGCAGCTGTACCTTTACGCGCCATACAAGCTCTGACTCAATGCCCAGGCGTATCAAGGCCGTTATTACGGCCAGAGGTGGTTGTTCTGAGTACTGATTTCTCAGGATCTATGCACCCGAATTGCGTGAAAATGTAATCACATGTCAGCTGTAGTATAATGTTTTTGTCCAATGAATACCCGTTTATCATCTGCATTTCTTCTTGGTGTAGCAATTTTAATGGCCAGTAGTGTATATCATGGAACGCAAAGCCATCTTTTATGGAAACAGGTGGTTAGAACTTCGATGAATGTGTATCATAGATCGAAAAGCCATCTTTTATGGAAACAGTTGGTTAGAACGCCAATGATTAAGTACATCGATAGTGGAGAGTTTCCGATAGATTACCTAGAAATTCTGCATGAGAATCTTAAAGTCTAAATACGTCAACCAGCCCTCCTCACTGTGCTAAACAGTGAACTGGATGTTTTCATGGACTCCACTCACATATTCGACAAAGTCACAGCAATTGTCCTTGGTGCGCCTGTGCAATAGTAAAATGTCATCCACATAGCTACATACCGTGACGACATTACTGTATGTAGGAAGAGGTCGTGACGTCGTATTCGAACTTGGTCATGCAAATATTCGCCATGCAATAGGCCAGAGAGATGCTATAGCCAAGCTGCTCTTTTGAATAAGGATGTGGCCTTCTGATGTAAAATACTTATATCTGCGGAACATACTAGTGCAAGTGCCGAGACGTCTTTTCTTAAAACGGAGAATAAATTATCCAGACTGTACTCATCCAGCTTTCCATAAGGAGAGCACTTAACGACTTCCGATTAATTTTAATAAATTATTTCAATCTTATTCTCGGGTACAGGCTTAACATCAAATACGTAACACACTAAGTCATCTGCAGTCAGAGGTCTGAAGGGGTTTTATGTAGGAGAGTTTGAGCCTTTAAACAGCTGGAAGTTTACTGGTTACTTACTATCTGGAAAGAATTATTGTTAGATTAAGAACCACCCAAAGCCCATAGAGACGGGAATGAAAACTGTGTGACACTGAACGAAACAGGAACATCTAGAGCAACTTCAACTAAATTTGTTAGATACGGTACATGATTTATTATTTGTACAGAAATACTGTGGGAATAAGATTCTCTACTACGACTAGGGAAGGGGGTGTGGATCAAAAGCAGCGACGTAAAAATGTTCGAAAACGGAGATGGTATTTATTTCCTGTAAGCAGTTGACTCTGAATACTTTTAAATGTATAAAGGCAAGTTCGTCTCTAATTTGCACAGTTCATCGTGTGAACCAGGCCACGAGAATGAACACTGTAGATTCATTGTAGGAATAGATGATAAAAAACTGAAACCAACTGAAAGACAGGTTATAGCAAAGGGTGTCCTAAAAACGAATCAATACGCAATGTACCCTGGTCTGGCGTAAATATGGGGGAGCATTCTCGTAAGCCAACGATCATAAAGGTGCCCATTGACATCCTGCTATGGATTCACCCAAGCATCTGCGCCTTTTATGCAATTCGGCAATAGTTCATGCACGCCCTGGATAATGATTATGATCCCGCTGCATCATGTTCCGTGTGTTTTCAATTGGCGAGAGACCTGATGACCTTGCTGGCCAGGGCAGTTGTTGTAACCACGAAGAATCACGTGGCGTCATAGCAGACGTATGTGGAAGTGCATTGTTTTGATGTAAAAGAACATTACTTTCCTGTTGAAGAAATAACAGTAGTACGTTGATGAGACTGAGACTGAGCGTGTAGCTGCCGGCAGCCATAATATATGGCAGCGTCGCGGCGGCAGAGGACACACGCAGACGGAGCCGCAGAAGACGTCACTCAAAAGGGGCGCATCATCGGATCGTCCAGGTCCCTATGCGACTACTGTCAGATCTGTTGGGAACGTGCGTTTCTGTTACCAACTATCAGACACCAGTGTACGTGGTATCTATCTATGGTACCACAATAATAGCCTGTGCAGTGTAGTGGGCACTGGTTATTTTACCCCGCAGAAATACCAATTGTGACCAAGAGTGGTGACTGATGACCCCCACACCATGAAACTTGACATAGTATCTGTGCATAGTGTGTGCATGCGTACTGGAATAGCTCATCAGGTCTATATGTGCAAACACAATCTGCTCTAATCACAGAAAATGCAACAGAGCGCCATTCCTGTCTCCAGTCAGCTCTCTCATGACATCAGAGGAAATACGCTTGGCGCTGTTGTGATGTGAGTGATAGCCTGGCCAGAGGCAAGCAGACGGTTGTCAATGGTCCCTGTTGACACAGCATGTGTAACTTAAGCCCGGATTTTGCCCCAGAATGGAGCTTAGTCGACCACCACTGTTCGCACAATATGTCGATCTTGACGCGTGTCGTAGCACTGAGACATCCAGAACCTGGTATACAGGTATGGTAATGTTTCTCAGACCGCAATTGAAGTCAGCGACACACGACTAATACATTATACCCAACTTGTGCAGCAATTCGTCAATACATCCAGCTTCCCGCAGGTCCATAATGAGTTTTTTTGAAATGGCTGAAGCTGCTCAACAGGAATATATTTTTGTTGGTAGGGCATGGTTGTAACTGAGAATGAATGTTGCAAACGCTGCAGAGTCAATCAGAGAGGGTGCACAGACTACCTCATGAGCACCATCTGATCCCTGGTGGTGGTGACAAAAGAACCACAAGTATTACAACGCCTCACAGTACACGTATTGCTCCCTGTTGCTGCGGAGTACAGTCACAGAGGGAGGTCAGAAACAGTCTGAAAAGCTTGTAAGTGTGTAGCACGGTAGGTTGTGCTGGAAAATAAAAGGAAAATATTCGACATGTTGCGCCGTTTCCGAGTTAATTAGCAGTTAAGTTAGCCAATCAGGCCGTTGCGCGCTCAATTAAAGCGGCCCACCAGATCCCTTAGTGTCAGTTGTTCCAATTGAGCATCTAATGCTACCCGAGATGGCTCAGCCTTTGGCTGTGTTAAATCTTTGTTTTGCTCTCTTGTTCGGCTTTAGGAAAACAACCGAAGCACAGTGCATAGTACTTTTAATAACACAGACACTACGGTATCGTATTTTTGTCTTAAGTACATCAGCTGAACGTAGGTTGTGATTGGTGTGTATAGTGGGGCGTAATGTTAGTATTGTAGGGTGAGAGAAACTGAACGCTTCCACAAAGCCCACTCCTGTCAAGCAGTGTAAGGGTGGTCGCTGGACTTCATATCCACATCCGTTGGATGGATCACAATCAACAGTGTCAAATTGTATTGCTGTGTTTGATTTAGGAATTTAATCCAGGATATTTGCATATAATCTGGTGATTAAATCCTCAATGCTACAATCTCTAGTCTCCTTATAAACTAAATACTGAAAGTAACTAAAAATTTCTCACCACTCCAGAAGTCGAACCAGCTTCCTCCAAGTCGAGGGTAGTGCGAAGGCATGTGTTAGGAATCTCGGGTATGAAACCAGCTATGTGATAGGAAATATTGAATGCTACTGAGAATTTGTGTCAATCTTTGTGGCGTGTCTGATTAGACGAATGGTAAGGCGACTTTTCGGGAGAATCAGGAAATACAATGTCTACTTCTTTTGTTTTCAGCCTCTAATCGGCCGCGAAATTAAAACTGCAGCGAAAACCCAGTGAAGCTTTCCGTCGATGTGGTGTGCAGTGTCCCTAGTATGCCCATCTATCAAATTGTGTCGCTCTCTTTAGTCCTGTGTGCGCAGTGAACACGTAAACCTATTTAACAATAGTGCCTCCCGTAAGGTGTGAAGTGCCTGTTGAGGGGTTTCGCCTGATTTCATTCAGCCCACTTATCATATCTGTTATGCATTTACTTCTTGAAAATTCTCGGCTGTATACTGCAGCTGCAACGAGAACACTCTTGCAGTGTATTCGATGAGACGCGTTTGATGACACGACATGCAGCTCAGACTTGCATGCCTCTGATATTCATCTCTTCACTGACATCAACCGCTGGCAATGAGGACAGCATTTTGGCACAGACAAGTTGCAGACAAGCGTAGGAAATTGATGGAAACCACAGGTGGGTACCTTCTACGAGTGGGTGCCTTCTATGACGAGGACACTGGGAACTTGGTTGCTGTGCCAAACTTCTAAGTCGGAGTGACAGCTACGTAGAGATGTAGCTGGAAGGTGTAGACAAATGTTGCAAGTAAATCAGTTTTGATTTTCATCGTGGTTTCTATTTCGCGACCGATCGGAGGTTGAAGAAAAAACTCAGCTCTCCTACGTTCCCGTATCAGGACGCAAGTTTTCTATGCACACTTGAGATGCACAATGGAGAAGGTAGAAAGAAACAGGAAGAGAGTCTTTATGTGCTTTGGGCTTTGAAAACATAGCAGGCCAAAGTGTACTCACCGAGCACGATCCACATGACGATGGTGTTTCCCCCGATGGCGACGAGCAGCATGAGGCTGAAGAGGAGTATCCAGGCGAGTTGCTGCCACCAGGCCATGAGCACGTGGTGCTGTCGGCGGCGAGACACGGGGCCCGACGTGGGCGCCAGCGTGGCGTTCACCAGCAGCTGCACCGCCGCCTCGGCGCTCACCGTCGCGTTCGCCGGCTCCATCAACTGCGCGACACACCAGAACTTCACTTCATGGTCTGTCCTCGTCACCTTGCTGACGAAACAGATCATTATACAGGGTGTTTGAAAAAGAACTCCCTAGTTTCAAGTATAAATTTAGTAGGGAAATCAATGAAAAATTGCATCAATGAGTACATATCATGAAAGAGAAATGCTTAAAATTTTGTTTAATGTCAGTAGACTTCAACTTGAGATCCATTTGCTGCTCTGCACACGTCGAGACGATAGTCCACTTCTCCCTACTTACTTATTCACCAACATACAGTCAGGCAGTAGTAGCAGACCGAGACAAATGGTTCAAATGGCTCTGAGCACTATGGGACTTAACTGCTGAGGTCATCAGTCCCCTAGAACTTGAAACTACTTAAACCTAACCAACTTAAGGACATCACCCACATCCATGCCCGAGGCAGGATTTGAACCTGCGACCGTAGCGGTCGCGCGGTTCCAGACTGAAGCGCCTAGAACCGCTCGGCCACTACGGCCGCCCGTACACCGAGACAGACGCAGCAACAGGGAAGTAACCGCTTTTGTGACATTTGCGAGTTCCTAACCAGGAATGAATTTTATTATATCATCACTATGCTTTAATAGTTTAGTTTCTTGAGTTTCTCCGTGTGTAGCCACTACTATGGCGTTTTCGTTTGCGTCGGAAAATAAACCGATTTTGTGACATATTACAAGTTCCTAATCAGGAGCGAATTATTTAGTTTCACCTGAGTGCTTCGGTAGTTAGGTTCAAAAATGGCTCTGAGCACTATGAGACTCAACTGCTGAGGTCATTAGTCCCCTAGAACGTAGAACTAGTTAAACTTAACTAACCTAAGGACATCACAAACATCCATGCCCGAGGCAGGATTCTAACCTGCGACCGTAGCGGTCTTGCGGTTCCAGACTGCAGCGCCTTTAACCGCACGGCCACTTCGGCCGGCTCGGTAGTTAGGTTTTTGAATATCTGCGTATTATTATACACAATTAGTCCGGTGTCGTCAGGATCTACAGTAGAGTTGCGCAGCACGTGCCGATAGTCCGTTTATCTGCATAGTTTAGTTTTCCACGGTCTTTAGTATGGACAGGAACTGCGATTGTTGTGTGCGGATGCGAGCTGAGTTGGTGACACTTCGATCTCAGGTTCAGGCTGTGATGGCTTCGGTTACACAGCTTCAGGCTGCGGTGTATGTGCAGCACTGTTGTGGGCCGGCCATGCGGATCCAACGGACGTTTAGCACGTCCGAGTCCTCCGATCGGCCCTCACCGGTGGCCCACCCAGTTACTGCTCGCACTGAGGCTGACCCCTCACCTGTGGCCGAGTGGGAGGTCCCCCCAGGGCGAATCAGGCGGCGAAAGACCCTCTGGCGGCCGCACGAAAGGCTTCCCCAACTTGTCTGACAAACAGGTTCCATGTGTTGTCTCTGGCTGACACTGTCACTGAGTCAGATGCTGTCGCCTGTCCAGTTTCAGAGGAAACCACTCAGCCTGCAAGATACAGGCAGTCACAGAGGGTGGGATTATTGGTAGTTGGGAGCTCCAACGTTAGGCGCGCTATGTGGCCACTTAGGGACTTGGCTGACAAGAAGGGTAAGAAAACCAATGTGCACTCCGTTTGCATATCGGGTGGAGTCATTCCAGATGTGGAAAGGATCCTCCATGATGCCATGAAGAGCACAGGGTGCAGCCAACTGCAGGTGGTTGCTCACGTCGGTACCAATAATGTGTGTCACTTTGTATCAGAAGAGATTCTCTCTGGTTTCGAGTGGCTAACAGAAGTGGTAAAGGCTGCCAGTCCCATTTGCAGGATGAAAGCAGTGCTGACCATTTGCAGCACAGTCGACAAGACCGATTGCGGGTATCTGGTACAGAGCCGAGTGGAGGGTCTAAATCAGAGGCTCAGACGGTTCTGCGACCGTGTAGGCTGCATATTTCTCGACTTGTGCCAAAGGGTGGTTGGGTTTCGGGTTCCGCTGCATAGGTCAGGTGTCCACTATACGCAGGAGGCGGCGACATGGATATCAGGGGCTGTGTGGCGTGGACTGGGAGGTTTTTTTAGGTTAGAGGGTCTCGGGAAAACCCAAGAAGGGCTTCAGTCACCAAGGGTGCAGGCTGAACACAGGAAGAACGTAGATACAGGAACCATTGGTTTAACAGTTGTAAATTGTCGTAGCTGTGTTGGGAAAGTATCAGAGCACCAAGCGCTAATAGAAAGCTCTGATGCTCAAATCGTTATAAGCACCGAAAGCTGGCTAAAACCGGATATAAGCTCAGCCGAAATTTTTGTGGAGAACCTAACGGTGTTCCGAAAGAATAGGCTAAACACGATTGGCGGTGGCGTGTTTGTTGCTGTTAGAGGTAGTTTAATTTGTCACGAAATTGAAGCACATACTTGCTGTGAGTTAGTATGGGCAGAGGTCATTGTTGGCAACCGAATAAAATCATAATCGGATCCTTTTACCGAACTCCCAATTCAGATGATACAGTTGCTTAAAGGTTCAAAGAAAACTTGAGTTTGATTTGAAACACGTACCCCACTCATACAATAATTGTTGTTGGTGACTTTCATTTACCCTCGATATGTTGGGGAAAACACATATTTAATTCCGAGGGTTCACATAAAATATCATCCGAAATTGTGCTAAACGCATTCTCTGAAAATTATTTCGAGCAGTTAGTTCATGAGCGCACGCGAATAGTAAACGGTTGTGAAAACACACTTCACCACGTAGCAACAAATAATCCTGAGTTAATAGTGAGCATCAAAACCAATTCAGGGATTAGTGAACACAGGGTTGTCGTAGCGAGACTGAATATTTTAATCCCCAAATCCTCCAAAAATAAGCGAAAAATATACCTATTCAAAAAAGCAGACAAAATTTCACTTGAAGCCTTCCTGAGAGACAATCTCCACTCATTCCAAATTAACATTATAAGGGCAGACCAGATGTGGTTTAAATTCGAGGAAATATTATCGGCGGCAATTGAGAGATTTATACCAAGTAAATTAACAGACGACGGGACTGAACTTCCTTGGCACACAAAACGGATTAGAACACTGTCGCAGAAACAACGAAACAAACATGCCAAATCTAAACAGACACAAAATCCCCAAGATTGGCGCTCTTTTACAGAAGCTCGAAGTTTAGCGCGGACTTCAATGCGAGATGCTTATAACAGTTTCCATAACGAAACTTTGTCTCGAAACCTGGCACAAAATCCAAAGAGATTCTGGTCGTATGTGAAGTATGTTAACGGCTAGAAACAATCAGTGCCTTCTCTGCGCGATAGCAATGAAGATACTATCGAAGACAGTGCTACCAAAGCAGAGTTACTAAACACAGCCTTCCGAAATGCCTTCACAAAAGAAGACAAAGTAAATATTCCAGAATTCGAGTCGAGAACAGCTGTCAACATGAGTAACGTAGAAGTAAACATCCTCGGCATATTGAAGCAACATAAATCACTTAATAAAAGCAAGTCTTCTGGTCCAGACTGTATACCAATTAGGTTCCTTTCGGAGGATGCTGATGCATTAGCTCCATACTTAACAATCGTATACAACCGTTCGCTCGACGAAAGAGCCGTACCCAAAGACTGGAAAGTTGCACTGGTCACACCAATATTCAAGAAGGCTAATAGGAGTAATCCTCTAAATTACTGGTTCATACCGTTAACGTCGATATGCAGCAGGATTTTGGAACATATGTTGTGTTCGAACATTACTAATTACCTCGAAGAGAACAGCCTATTGACACACAGTCAACATGGATTTAGAATACATCGTTCCTGTGAAACACAACTAGCTCTTTATTCACATGAAGTGTTGAGTGCTATTGTCAAGGGATTTCAGATCCATTTCGTATTTCTGGATTTCCAAAAGGCTTTTGACACTGTACCACACAAGAGACTCGTAGTGAAATTACGTGCTTATGCAATATCGTCTCAGTTATGTGACTGGATTTGTGATTTCCTGTCAGAGAGGTGACAGCTCGTAGTAATTGACGGAAACTCATCGAGTAACACAGAAGTGATTTCTGGCGTTCCCCAAGGTAGTGTTATAGGCCCTTTGCTGTTCCTTATCTATATAAACGATTTGGAAGACAATCTGAGCAACCGTCTTGGGTTGTCTGCAGATGACGCTGTCATTTATCAACTAATAAAGTCATCAGAAGACCAAAACAAAGTGCAAAACGGCTTAGAAAAGATATCTGAATGGTGCGAAAAGTAGCAGTTCACCCTAAATAACGAAATGTGTGAGCTCGTCCACATGAGGGCTTAAAGGAACTCGTTAAACTTCGGTTACACGAGAAGTCAGTCTTATCTAAAAGCAGTAAATTCAACTAAATACCAGGGTATTACAATTACGAACAACTTAAATTGGAAGGAACACGCAGAAAATATTGTAGGGAAGGCTAACCAAACTCTGCGTTTTATTGGCAGGACACTTAGAAAATGTAACAGACCTACTAAGGACACTGCCTACACTACGCTTGTCCGTCCTCTTTTAGAAAACTGCTGCGTGGTGTGAGATCTTTACCAGATGGGGCTGACAGAGTACATCAAAAAAGTTCAAAGAAAGGCAGCACGTTTTGTATTATCGCGAAATATGGGAGAGAGTGTCACAGAACTGACACAGGATTTGGGCTGGACATCATTAAAAGAAAGGCGTTTTTCGTTGCAACGGAATCTTCTCACGAAATTCCGATCACCTTATTTCTCCTCCAAATGCGAAAATACTTTGTTGACAACGACCTACATAGGGAGGAACGATCACCACGATAATATAAGGGAAATCAGAGCTCTTATAGAAATATATTGATGTTCATTCTTTCCGTGCGCTATACGGATTGGAATAATAGAGATTTGTGAAGGTGGTTCGATGAACCCTCTGCCAGGCACCTAAATGTGATTTGCAGAGTATCCATGTAGATGTAGATGAAAATTTAGAACTGCCCCAACCACCGCGACTATTCTTTCCCGTTAATGATTGATGTCTCTGATCTTTTTACTGTACACAACATTTCTTATATGGTCCCAAAAGAAAAAGTTCAGTGGGGTTAAGTCTGGGCTTCGTTGTAGCCAAGGTATTGGGCCAGCTCTGCCTATCCCCCTTCCTGGAAAGCGAATGTGAAGAGCCGCACGCACATGGCCACTGTAATGAGGTGTGGCCCAATCTTGCTGGAAAAACACTAGCCCTTTTTCCTCCTCAATATCGTCCAGTTGGGGAAAGACGTACTCTGTCAACATGCCAGAGTAAAACGCCCCGTTCATTGCTATTTATACAAAAAATGAAATGACTAATTACACGATATTCCATTAAACTGCACCAGACTTTAACTTTGGGAGAGTCACGTTTATGCTGTATAACTTTATGTGGATGCTCTGTCCCCAAATTCTGAAGTTACGACGATTAACTGTTCCACTATCCTGCCCCGGTAGCTGAGTGGTCAGCATGACAGAATGTCAATCATAACGGCCCTGGTTCGATTCCCAGTTGGGTCGGAGATTGTCTCCGCTCGGGGACTAGGTTTTGTGTTGCCCTCATCATCATTTGATCCCCATCGACGCGCAAGTCGACCAAGTGGCGTCAAATCGAAAGACTTGCACCCGGCGCACGGTCTACATGACGGGAGGCCCTAGTCACACGACATTTGCATTTTTACTGTTCTACTGACATGAAATGTCATCAGAAAAGAGAATTTTTTGTAAGAAATTGACATCATCATCAATTCTGTGTAGTAAGTTAACAGCAAACTGATACATTTCAACTTTATCAGTAGGTTTTATTTCATGTAACAGTTAAAATTCGTAGACGCGCAACTTAAGTCTTTTACGCACAACATCATGCACAGTACATTTAGGCACTCCTAATTGTAGACTACGTCTGGTCAGTGACTTCTTCGGGCTCCGAACACACGAAACACGGATCTGTTCAACGACATCTTCAGAAGTTGTTAGTCTATATGGTGATTTTGCTTTTAAACTACTACCGGTATCCTTGAAAGACTTTAGCCAATGACGAATAGTATTTGCTGTAGGTGGTTCATCACCATACTGACGTCTAAAATTACATTGTAGTGTTATAACAGACTCAGTTTTCACAAGCCAAATAACACACATACTGCGCTTTCTGATGCGGAGTACACATTTTTGCTTAGTTTCTCTGCACTGCACTGCACTGCACACACGCCTGGACTGTACTGAGGAAGTAGAGGGAGAAAACGGCAATGGTACCGTCTCAAGGTCAAGCTGACCTGCAAACTGCGGGGGAGACAAACATGGAGAGCTGATGAATGAAACACCACAATGTAGAATAGTGTATTTCACTTTGTACAGATTCCAGGACTCATTAAAACCAGGGAGTTCTTTTTCAAACACATTGTACTTCTCTGAGTGTAATTCTTATCCGCTGATTCTCTATGGAATCTTTAAGGCCATCACCAATCTATTATACCGAACCATTACGCTATTGGGAAAAAATGCAACACCTTCATGGACAAGGTTATTTTTGTGACAAGTGAGATGAAAGGTATTTCAACACTGCAGGAATGTACGATAACAAATTCAGACTATATCCAACACGCATGTCTCAGTAAATGCTGCCAAAACTGTCCCATCAAAACACAGTATACCCCCCCCCCCTTTTCAGTGGCGACGCAGGCAGGACATGCAAACGATCATGAAGGTGCCAAACGTGACCCAGCGATCGTGCGCCTTTTGTTGCAATTCGGTAATGGTTCTCACAGGTCCTGGAGAACGAAGTTCCTGCTACATCATGTCCCATACGCTATCAACTGGGTAGAGAGGGCAGTCGTTGTACACCACGAAGAGTACGCTGTGTCGCAGCTGCCGCATGTAGACGTGCATTATCCTGCAGGGAAAGCACATAACTTGCTACTATCAGTGCAACCTGTGCAACGTAGTGGCCACTATTTACTTTACCATGCAGAACTCTCAAATGGTGACCCGGCGTTGTAACTGATGCACCACTTCAGCCACCCCCCCCCCCCCCCCCCCACTCGGGGATAGGTTTCTCGCCAGGTCTACGCCGTACAGGTGTACTTCCTTCACTCACATACAAGCAGAACCTAATTTCATCACTGAAGACAACAGAGCGCCGTTCAACTCCCAAATCAACTCTTTCACAGCACCAGAACAGACATTCTTGGCAGTGTCGTGATGTGAGACGTAGCCTGGATAGAGGCATACTTGCTGTAACCAGACGTTTCCAAATGGTTGCTGATGATACAGCAGGTGCAACATGTGCCCGGATTTCGTCCCCAGATGATGTTCGGTCCGCTGCCGGCACTCGCCGAATGCTTCGATCTAGACTTGCTTCCGCACTACGCGGACGTCTAGAACCTGGCGTGCAGGAATGGAAATGTTCCAACACCAACGTACGAAGCAGCGACACGCGACCGATACATTGTGACTATCACGTGCAGAAAGCCGCTGATACGCCATCCCGCTTCCTGCAGGCCTACAACGCGATCCCGTTAAAATGACTGAAGCTGTTCACCTGCAAATTCAGCGCTGTTACTGCATTCCAGAGTCAAAAACCGAGATTGCACAGAGAGCGTCATCTGATCGCCGTTGATAATGACCTAAGAATCACTAAAACTATTTCAAAGTAAACCTGGGGTCACAAAGCAGCAAGTCAAAAAGAATAAAAAACGGACTGCCCCAAGTATCTGTATTGGCTCCACTGCTTTTTAATGTTTACATCAGTGACATGATAGACACTAAGCCAAGTAAAGTTTTGCTACACTGATAACATGGCTATAGCTCCTGAATGCAAATGGCTACAAGATGGTGAAAGAACTCTAACTGCTGACCTAGAAGTACTAAACCAGTACTACAAAAAATGGAAACTGTGCCCAAACCCAAATAAAACAGAGACCTGCGCCTTCCATTTAAATAACAGACTAGCAGACAGAAAACTAAATATTACTTTCTGCGGAAAACGATTTAACATAACAAATTTCCCAAATATTTAGGCACAACTCTTGACAGGTCACTTACCTTCAAGAAACACCTGCAACTAACTAGCCAGAAATTTAAAACCCGAAATAACATCATCCAGAGATTAACAGGTACCACATGGGGAGCGGATGCAAATACACTACGTGTTGCAGCAATATCACACGTCTATTCCGTGGCAGAGTACTGTGCCCATGTGTGGAATAGGAGTGCCCATGTAAAGAAGATTGACGCCCAGATCAATGAAGCCATGAGGACAATAACAGGGACACTAAAGTCAACACCTCTAGAATGGCTTCATGCCCTCTCAAACGTCACTCCACCTGAAATCCGCAGACAGCACGCAACAATTCAGGAATGGCAAAAAATAAACATGCAGATAAGGCAAGAGTACTACCGACACACCAAGTGCTAGATGACCTCTGTCGATATCGCCTTAAATCAAGAGCGCCAATATGGGAAGACAGAACAGTTGCCCAAGGAAATACCTATGACTGCCACAAATCCTGGAAAACCAAGTGGGACAATAGTGACATTAACCGACACAGTATAGAGGACCCCAGCCAACAACTCCCAGGAGTGCAGCTTTCTCGTAAATTCTGGTGCCAGCTTAACCGTGTGAGAAGTGGACACGCGAGAACTAAATCCATGTTGTACAAATGGGGCGCCAATGATAACCCAATGTGTGACTGTGAAACTGATAAACAAACACTACAACATCTAGTGCAAGATTGCCCATTGCGAAGATTCTGTGGTGACTGGAGAGACTTCGTGGAGGCTAGCCTTGCTGCCATTAAATGGCCGTCACATTTGGACATAACTTTTTGATGAATTGTAGCTGTGATTATATTTCAACTTTGCTCAGATTTAATAATGACTAGTGTTTGTTCTCTTTATATTATTATTTATGTGTGTATATGTATATTTGTATTTATATGTTATGTTATGTAAATTTACGATGCCAATACCGCACTTGCACTGGTAAAGCCATACGATAAATAAAAAAAAACACTATAAGCCCTAAGTATGGACATATTACACATTAGTGCCACTGTATACAGGGTGTACATAAAGTCCGAGAACATTTTCAATTATTTATTGCACAAGAACCAAACATTGTATACATACATACATATGTCATTTTGAAGAGAAACCCTGAAAGCTTTTTTTTTTTTTTCATATATACCGCAACAGCGTAGTTTGGTAATTTGCCGATAGTCAGCGCTAGTCGCAAACATGGCGAGTTCAGATGCGGAGCGAGCTTTCTGTGTGTTGGAGTTCAACAAAAACAAATGTGGTACAGCTGGAGAGAGCTTTTTCACGAAATGACTTCCCCGATCACCAGATCTCACTCCGTGTGACTTTTTTCTGTGGAGACACATTAAAGGTATGGTATATGTACTGCCTCCACCACGTGATGTAGCAGAGCTCCGGGAGAGAATACGGGAAACGACTGCCACAGTCGACGTAGCCATGCTGGGCCGGGTATGGCAAGAATTAGATTACCGTATTGACGTCTGCCAGGCCACTCATGGTTCGCATATCGAATGTTTGTAAAAAAAAGTTTCAGAGTTTCTCTTCAAAATACAATATGTAGATATCTGTTCAATGTTTAGTTCTTGTGCAATAAATAATTGAAAGTGTTCGCGGACTTTATGTAGGCCCTGTATTGTGGATGTTCCATTTTATTCCCGGGTAACTCGATAATTACTAGCACCTTTCCTCAAATCGTCTTTAGGTTGGCAGTAAGACTTAGTTCGCTCGCCAGCCGTCACGTGGCATGCTTATCTTCACCCGTGGCAGGCTTTAGCGTTGTCACATCATTTCACTTTGCCCACGGAGTCAACTTGGCTATGGTAATCTTCTTCGCAGCAGTGAAGAACAGCGATCTGTAATCCGTTGCTTTGTAATCTGAAGGAGTACCACGAGGATAAATATGCAGAAAACTTCTAGTATAATGCGATGTCATTATTTTAGAAACACCCTACTGACGCCAAAACTGACCAGGTCCATGGCCTGGTTTTGAATAACCGACGATTCTTTAGTAATGAAGTGGCAAACCAAATACATAGGCGCAATTCTATGAGAATATCTTGTTAATGAGACTGAAATGCTTTTGTAACGAATCGCCTCTGGAGATGAAAGATGGCTTCATCATTGCGAATCACACAGCTAACGTCGTATTACTCCGGATACCCAGGCAAAAAATTATTCAAGAGTCAAACTTTTGCAAAAAAAATGATATTCACTATTTGTTTTGGGACATACAAGAGTCTATTCGGCAACGTTTCCTGTAAGTGGGATGCAATAGCAAACACAACGTTAAAGTCATATGCTTTGCAGTTACCTGGTGTTTGCAGTGAGATCTATTGTTGAACGGAGGTCTTCCTTTGCAGGACAATAAGCGTCCACTTATTGCTGCACATAGAGTTCACACTTTTCAGAATATGGATTTCGAGGAACTGGAGCACCTTACGTATAGTCTTGATCTCATCTCGTCGGATTTGTACTTGTTTAGCCCACTTGAATATCGTCTAAGAGGTCGTCAACTCATCTTCGATGAATAGCTGAAGATAGCTTTTCGTATATGGCTTGCTGCTCAAACTAGAAGCTTTTTCTCGTTTTCTGCTGAGCTTGTGCAATGACGGACCAAGTGTACCAAAAAGCAAGGCGGTCGCAGGAAATTGGTGTCACTTTAAATTTTGTCTTGTTGTTACAATGAATTAGAGAAATGGGACATTTGAAATTTTTGTCGGCGTTTAAATACTTCTGTGAATTTCGGATAAACTGCCTGATGTCTGTAACTTACCGTCATACAATTCTGCGCAGTGTCATCTGGCCATCTTCACGTGAATACTGGAGAAAATGCACTGGATCAACGTATTTAATAACCCGTCTGCAAATGTCTGATGTACTCAGTTACGACTGCTCACGTAATGTTTGAGCACATGCTTATCTGCCGCAAACAAGTGCGCTGCAATGCGCGCACTCCGTGGTGAAAATTTGCATCATCAATATCACATCGACCGTCTTCACACGGTAAAACAGCAGGACAGCACCGGTTAAGCAGAGCACGAAGTTTTCTACAACATGATCCTCTGTACACTCTAACTGGAATCTGTGGTTGCAATTGATCAGGGACTTGCAAGGGAACAGTCCAGTCTGATTTGCCGATATACCTGCCCTGACCTGTTTTATACAAGAAAAATATACCGAAAGAAAAATTTTAGCTGCTAAGACACACTCCAAGTAGTTTTGCAATATACCAGGTGATCAAAAAGTTAGTATAAATTTGAAAACTGAATAAATCACGGAATAATGTAGATAGAGAGGTACAAATTTACATACATGCTTGGAATGACATGGGGTTTTATTAGAGCCAAAAAAATACAAAAGTTCAAAAAATGTCCGACAGATGGCACTTCATCTGATCAGAATAGCAATAATTAGAATCACAAAGTAAGACAAAGCAAAGATGATGTTTTTTACAGGAACTGCTCAATATGTCCACCATCATTCCTCAACAATACCTGTAGTCGAGGAATAATTTTGTGAACAGTACTGTAAAGCATGTCCGGAGTTATGGTGAGGTATTGGCGTCGGATGTTGTCTTTCAGCATCCCTAGAGATGTCTGTCGATCACGATACACTTGCGACTTCAGGTAACCCCAGACCCAATAATCGCACGGACTGAGGTCTGGGGACCTGAGAGGCCAAGCATGACAAAAGTGGCGGCTGAGCATACCATCATCACCAAACGACGCGCGGAAGAGATCTTTCACGAGTGTAGCAATATGGGATGGAGCGCCATCCTGCATAAACATCGCACGTTCCAGCAGGTGTTTATCAGCCAGGCTGGGGGTGATGCGATTCTGTAACATATCGGCGTACCTCTCACCCGTCACGGTAGCAGCTACAAAACCAGAATCACGCATTTCCTCGAAGTAAAAAGACCCGATAACGTTAGATGTGGTAAATTCAACCCATACCGTGACTTTCTCGTCGTGTAATGGAGTTTCCACGACAGTTCTAGGATTTTCGCCAGCCCAAATTCTGCAGTTGTGGGCGTTGACAGACCCTTGGAGCGTTAAATGAGCTTCGTCGGTCCACAACACGTTGCTCAACCAACCGTCATCTTCCGCCATCTTTTGAAACGCCCACACCGCAAATGCCCTCCGCTTCACTAAATCGCCAGGTAACAGTCATGATGCCGATGGATTTTGTACGGATAGCATCGGAGGGTACGCCTCAGTGCCAAACAGTAGTATATGGAATGCCGGTGTGACGTGAGACTGCACGAGCGCTGACTTCCCCGTGCGTAGACGAACCCGCTACAGTGTCCATTTCTTCCTGAACTGTCGCAGCAGCATTACGCCTTGTGCTCGGTCGGCCACTACGTGGTCTGTCGTCTAAACAACCCGTGGCTTCGAACTTCGAAATCATTCTCGCCATAGCTGCATTTGTCAACGGACCTTTACCCGTTCGAATCCCCTTCCTATGGCGATAGGATCGTAACGCTGAACTAGCACATTCCCCATTCTGATAATACAGCTTCACTAAAAGCGCCTTTTCAGGTAACGTCAACATGCTGCGACTGCTGGCGCATCTGATTCTCTCTCTCATTACAGCTCCTTTAATACGCGATTGTCATGCGCAGACACTGACGTTTTGCTGTCCAGCGCCATCTGTCGGACATTTTGTGAACATTGTTTTTTTTCCTAAAAAACCCCATGTCATTCCAAGCATGTATGTCAATCTTTGCCTCTCTATCTACATTATTCCGTGGTTTATTAAGTTTGCAAATTTAAACTGACTTTTTGATCACTTGGTATATACAGGGTGAGTCACCTGACGTTACCGCTGGATATATTTCGTAGACCACATCAAATACTGACGAATCGATTCCACAGACCGAACGTGAGGAGAGGGGCTAGTGTAATTGTTTAACACAAACCATACAAAAATGCACGGAAGTATGTTTTTAACACAAACCTACGTTTTTTTTAAATGGAACCACGTTAGTTTTGTTAGCACATCTGAACGTATAAACAAATACGTAATCAGTGCTGTTTGTTGCATTGTAAAATGTTAATTACATCCGGAGATATTGTAACCTAACGTTGACGCTTGAAACCTCCGACGTTCAGTTCCGTGTTGTAACAAACACGGGTCACGGTCGGCGAGCAGCATCTGCAGGGACATGTTTACGATGATGACCGTGTTTATGAGTGTGGCTGTAGTGCACTGTTGTGGTTTGGTCTAGCTGTCGCAGTGTCCGCATGTAGCGCTTGTTGCTATTGTTATTCTGCATTCGTCTCCGCACGCAGACCAACTGTAGTGCACCGTGTTACCAGACGTCTGTGATAGTGTAGTGTTGTAGGAACTGTGACCATGGTGTATTCAAACTCTAAAAAGGCGGAAATGATACTCATCTATGGCGTCGACGAAATGCAGCTGAAGCCTGCTGGGTGTATGCAGAACGGTACCCGGACAGAGAGCATCCAACGTGCCGCACATTGCAAAACATCTATCGCCACTGTATGCAACAGGTATGGTCGTAGCACGCAAACGGGTCCGTAACAGGCCCGTCACAGGAAAAGCGGGTGCAGTTGGTGTGTTAGCTGCTGTTGCCATGAACCCACACATGAGTACACGGGACACTGCGAGAGCCGGGGGACTGAGTCAAAGCAGTGTCATGCGCATACTGCATCGTCACCGCTTTCACCCGTTTCATGTGTCGCTACATCAGCAATTACATGCTGATGACTTTAATCATCGAGTGCAATTCTGTCAATGGGCATTAACAGAGAATGCGTTGCAGTTCTACCTGTTTACCGATGAAACGGGTTTCACAAACCACGGGGCAGTGAATCTACGGAACATGCATTACTGGGGACAATCCTCGCTGGCTCAGACAGGTAGAGCGACAGCGACCGTGGACTGTAAATGTATGGTGCGGAATCATTGGCGACCACCTCATTGCTCCTCACTTCTTTGCAGGGGCCCAAACAGCTGCAACATACATCGCGTTTCTACAGAATGATCTGCCAACGTTGCTCGAAAATGTCCCACTGGAAACCCGTCGACGTATGTGGTATCAGCATGATGGTGCACCTGCACATTCCGCAATTAACACTAGGCTGACCCTTGACATGATGTTCGACGGGCGTTTCATAGGACGTGGAGGACGCATAAGTTGGTCAGCCCGTTCTCCTGATCTTACACCTCTGGACTTCTTTCTGTGAGGTACGTTAAAGGAGAATGTGTACCGTAATGTGCCTACAACACCAGAGGATATGAAACAACGTATTGTGGCAGCCTGCGGCGACATTACACCAAATGTACTGCGGCGTGTACGACATTCATTACGCCAGAGATTGCAATTGTGTGCAGCAAATGATGGCCACCACATTGAACATCTATTGGCCTGACATGTCGAGACACACTCTATTCCACTCCGTAATTGAAATCGGAAACCACGTGTGTACGTGTACCTCACCCCTCATGGTAATGTACATGTGCGTCAGTGAAAAAGACCAATAAAAAGGTGTTAGCATGTGGTCGTAATGTGCTGTTCCAGTCTCTTCTCTACCAAAGGTCCATCACCGTTCCCTTTGGATCCCTACGTAATTCGGTGCTCTCCGATACACACGATCGAACAGCGGAGGAGTGGTACTCAAGCGTCAACTTTAGGTTACAGTATCTCCGGAAGTAATTAACATTTTACAATGCAACAAACGGCACTGATTACGTATTTATTTATATGTTCAGATGTGCTAACAAAACTAACGGGGTTCCATTTAAAAAACGTAGGTTTGTGTTAAAAAACATACTTCCTTGCATTTTTTCATGGTTCGTATTAACCAATCACACTAGCCCCAGCCAGCCGAAGTGGCCGTGCGGTTAAAGGCGCTGCAGTCTGGAACCGCAAGACCGCTACGATCGCAGGTTCGAATCCTGCCTCGGGCATGGATGTTTGTGATGTCCTTAGGTTAGTTAGGTTTAAATAGTTCTACGTTCTAGGGGACTAATGATCTCAGCAGTTGAGTCCCATAGTGCTCAGAGCCATTTTTGAACACTAGCCCCTCTCCTCACGTTCGGTCTGTGGAATCGATTCGTCAGTATTTGATGTGGTTTACGAAATATATCCAGCGGTAATGTTAGGTGACTCACCCTGTATATTGAAAATCGTCAAATTTGTAGCTTGCCAGACAGCTGGATTCAAAATGGTTCAAATGGTTCTGATCACTATGAGACTTAACATCTGAGGTCATTTGTCCCCTAGACTCAGAACTATTTAAACCTAACTAACCTAAGGGGATGACACACATCCATGCCGGAGGCAGGATTCGAACCAGCTACCGTAGCAGCAGAGCGGTTCCGGACTGAAGCGCCTAGAACCACTCTTCCTCAACGGCCGGCTGACAGCTGGAGAAATACACACACGTACCGTACGTAGCTGTAGCCGACAGTGCACGTGCAACATGGCAAAGTCATAACCTAGTTTGACGGCGCAACAGTAAACACATAACACATCACACGGCGATCGTAAATTGTAATGCGAGTTTCAGTTTACCTGACACAATTGTTCACAGTTACTATTCACGTGTATTTGCAACTCATTTAACATCCACAATAATTAGCAATCGCTTTCCTGAAACCGCTAAATGTTAACGATATTTGTATACGCTTGCTAATAGCATACCTGCGCAGGTTCCAGACTTCCACAGTGATTAATATTTTCAACATTGAAAATATGGAAGATGAAGAATGTAGTATGTGATGGAAATCACCTGTTTGTTCTGGAGGCCTACGTGTAGTTAATTAGTCATTTTCTCGTTCATTGTCTCGAATGATGTCAAAATTTCGTTAGAAATTGTGGAAACATTAGAAGAAACATAAAATACCTCTGACGATGACTTGAACTGTGACTTTCGTATGACACTTATGGTAATTAAAGCCCAAAAAATAGAGTACCTTCCAAGTCCAAAGAAAAACTACAGTAATTACTTTCAGATACAGAGAAAAAGTATAAATATTTTGGCTTAACGAAGAAGGGAGAAAACGCTTAAATTTAAGCAGTGTGCCAAGTTGGTTTTGCATCGTAAAATATGAAAGTGAATTGTGGAGATGGCAGAAATATTTATATGAACTACGAAATTCGCCAAAATGAAACTCGCGAAATCGTGAAACGAAAACTGTACCGAAGATTTAGAACTTTTCTCGAGCTTCGGGTGCACCGTTACCAGGATGGATCTACGAGACTGGGCTCTGTGAATTTCAAAGGATATGAACGGTACTGAATTCCAGGTTTTTTCGAACTATTTAAACAGATTCATCAAACTATACAAAAAAAGACGTAGCAAAATTACGAAGTTTGCTTCAAGTAAAGATGTAAAGAAGAAGTATTTAGTAGGTAATGCAATAAACAAATTCGTAGCTGATGTGAAGACAAAACTTTTTGTTATTTCCTAAAATATTGCGTATAAAGTCAGTGAGTGACGTTTCGTGGAAGAACCGCGTGGAAACCGCACTTCACCATTTCGAGTGGATAAAGTGGTTGCACTATTTATCGGAGGATGGCATTCACGTACCTTACAGCCGTTACGGGGCCTTCCAGGACCACCTGCGGCGTACATCGGCCCCACATAATGCCACCCCAAAACAGCAGGGATCCTCCACCTTGCTGCACTCGCTGGACAGTGTGTCTAATGCGTTCAGCCTGACCGGGTTGCTACCAAACACGTCTCCGACAATTGCCTGGTTGAAGACACATGCGACACTCATCGGTGAAGAGAACGTCATGCCAGTCCTGACCGGTCCATTTGACATGTTGCTGGGCTCATCTGGACCGCGCTGCTTGTCGTCGTGGTTGCCATGAACGTCAGGAGTGAAGTTGCGCATCATCCAGCCTATTGTGCACATTTCGAGTAGTAACATTATGTCCTGTGGCTGCACGAAAAACATATTGAACGTGATGATGTTGTCAGGGTTCCTTAAAGCCATAATCCATAGGTAGCGGTCGTTCACTGCAGTAGTAGCCCTTGGGTGGCCTGAGCGACGCATGTCATCGACATTTCCTGTCTCTCTGTATCTCCTCCATGTCCGAACAACATCGCTTTGGTTCACTTCGAGATGCCTAGACACTTCCCTAGTTGAGAGCCGTTCCTAGCACAAAGTAACAACGCGGAGGCGATCGAACGGCGGCATTGACCGCCTAGGCATGGATGAACTACAGACAACAAGAGCCGTGTACCTCCTTCCCAGTGGAATGTGTGCAACTGATCGGCTGTCGGGCCCGTTCCGTCTAATGGGCGCTGCTCATATATGGCTGTTTACATCTTTGGGTGTGTTTACTGACAACTCTGAACAGTCATAGAGACTGTGTCTGTGATACAATATCAATAGTCAACGTCCATCTTCAGGAGCTCTGGTCCCGGGGCGATGTAAGACTTCGTTTGATGTGTGTAGTTGCAGTGCAAATTCGCAGCTAAAATTTTGGCAGTGCATTTCTTTCGGGGTGTTATTCATGAGCCATTTCCTTGTCAGCTCCAAAAATTTAACGTGCTAGATTTTTTTGATTGTATTCTACCGAACGCAGTGTTCGGCGATTACGGACTTGCTGGCTAGGAGGAGCCGGCCGAAGTGGCCGTGCGGTTAAAGGCGCTGCAGTCTGGAACCGCAAGACCGCTACGGTCGCAGGTTCGAATCCTGCCTCGGGCATGGATGTTTGTGATGTCTTTAGGTTAGTTAGGTTTAAGTAGTTCTAAGTTCTAGGGGACTAATGACCTCAGCAGTTGAGTCCCATAGTGCTCAGAGCCATTTGGCTAGGAGGAGGCGAGTAAGGTGCTGGTGCTCCACAATTCGATCCTGAACAGTGCGTGTCGTTTGCCATACATAAAATTAGCCCTACATAAGATTAGCCAGTCCCTGAAGCCCCTTTTTGATAGTCTGTTGAGGACATCTGAAATTTCGTTTTTTAGCTCTCGATCACTCTGAAAATAACGACCCAAAGCTCTTATTTCACTGCAGTAAATAGATGGAAGTCACTTGGCGCTAGGTTTGGTGAATAAGGCGGTGAATCATCACCTCAATGCCTAATTCCGTGGTTGTTTCTTGAGTCTTGATGGTGCGATGAGACGGTGCATTCACTTGATGCATCTTTTGAGCAAGATGTGGTCTTTTTATTGTAATTTCCTGCTTAACTGCTCCTTCAGTTTGACACAATAGTAATTCGCAGTATCAGTGCGTTGCTAATCCACCACGTGCTCCGTACACAATGCCTTTCATATCAAAGAACACAAGATGCCTGAGTTTTCCATCACTTGTTCAAATTTGGCCTTTTTGGGTTTTAGACTTGAAGAATGTTTTTATTTGACATTGTCCTACTTTGTATCTGTGTCATAATGATGCGCCAGGATTCGTTACATGTGATGACTCTGGCCGGCCGGAGTGGCCGTGCGGTTCTAGGCGCTACAGTCTGGAGCCGAGCGACCACTACGGCCGGAGGTTCGAATCCTGCCTCGGGAATGGATGTGTGTGATGTCCTTAGGTTAGTTAGGTTTAATTAGTTCTAAGTTCTAGGCGACCGATGACCTCAGAAGTTAAGTCACATAGTGCTCAGAGCCATTTGAACCATTTGATGAATCTGTCCAAAAAAACTGGTTCTCGCTGAAGCCTTCCCTTCCATTGTTGACCCACCACCACACGATGAATCTTCTGTTCACCACTGACCACACGAGGCAACCTCTTTGCTGCAACTTCTCTATAATCTAGAACATTTCGTACAATCTCTTCAACTGATCAGCAGGATATATTCATAATCTCTGCAATCCTGGTAGCGATACACGACGGTCTTCCTGCAGCATGACATCAGTTGTGTTGACATTGGTTTCAGTCTACGAAGTTGAGTGCCTTCCAGACCGTGGAGCATCCGCAAGGTCATTTTTACCCTGCGAAATCGTTTACGCCGCTCAAAAACTTGTGTTTTCCCCAAGAATTATTCTTTGTAGGCTTGAAGCAACATTTCCAACGTTTATGACGGAATTCTGTGGAGGTGAGCGCAAAATCGAACTGACTGTTGTAACTTGAGATCTATGTTGGGTACAGTAAACCCACCCTTGCACTTTCCCTGCTCCCCCCCCCCCCCCTCCCTCCCAACTGTTTACCGCCAGGCGACTGACGCTTATGGGATTACGTCACTCAAGATCAGATCCCTCCGGTACTGCCATCAGTCTAAAGCGCGGGAACATTAAAATGCAAAAGAAAAAAATAATAATAATTTCGGTTAGTTTTCGATACCCCTCGTACATCTGCCTTGTGCACCTCTGTGTTCTTGCTTTTAATGCTTGTGTTTTCTGACCAGATGAGGTACTCATTTAAAGTTAGACAACAGCTGTTCACTGTTTCCTGATAACTGTCCCCTTGCATCATCTAAGGGTACCAATTCTCTCAGGGCCGAGTGTTTCAGTAACCTCCTAGGCAGCCGCCGGGCACTGTATCGTTGACAATTCCAGGTTTTCCATGGTACATATGCAGTGAATCGTTTGAAACAAGTGCAGTTATTCAGTGTCTGAATTATTCACAGTTAGGGTTGGAGTGTTACATGGAACGATAATGAATGTGACACGTGAGAATAATGTAGACGATGGTTAAAGCAGTAAAAACGTGGCTATTGAAGGAATATAAATTTTAAGATAGGTGAGAAGACTGTGACAGGGAGTTGCTAAACAAGAAGTGTGCTAACATTTTGAAGTGGTCAGAGGTAGACGCTGGTATTATGAGGAAAAGAAATGAATATAAAATGTTAGATTATTGTAGACAATGAGTAACGCAGGGACTGTGTGACGAGGGGGAGAGTATTAATTTGAAACACGGATAAAAGTATTTTGATAGGAACTTATTAAAGAACTGAAGTACTAATTAAAACTGGCTCAGTAAGTTAAAGTAAAAGTAATCGCTTGTGAATAATAAAAAATGGAACAGTTAACATGTTGTTGCAAGTAAATACTTACGATTTCCAAGGGAAATAACGTAGAATTTCAGTTAACGACTTTCCAGGTGATATTGCAATAATAGTGGCAGTTCGAGCAAGATTTTGAGTTGTTAGTGTTGAAAGGTATAATACCTGAAATCACCAATCTTTCGAGATCTCTAATTCACGCTACGGGCTTTGCTTCTACTTTCTGGATTAGCTTGTAACACGTTTCATTAACCTTTACGCGATATTTGAAGTAACGTGGGTAACACCGACAAATGAAGATGCATCGGCTGCAGATAATTACAGGGTGTCCCAGCAGAAATGAAAGTTTCAGAGATACGACAGAAATGATCATTCGAAGCAAGAAAAGTCTAGTAAAGATGGGCTCTAAAATGCATATCTTAAGAGCTATGAAGACGTACTCACACCAACGAAGGTGAAATGCTCATTGCTCGTAAGGTATGCATTTTGGAGGCCTTAATTACTACATTTTTCTTACTTCGAATGGTCGTTCCTGTAATATACCTGAATACTGTCCATTCCTCTTGGGACACCTTGTATTAGCTCTAGGAAGAACATGGTTAGTATCAACTGACCGCCGTGTTATTCTCTGCCTATAGGCATCACTGGATGCGGATGTGGAGGGGGGGGGGGGGGGGGTGAGTTGAGCACACAGCTGTCCCGGTAGTTGCAAGTTTTCGTGACCGGAGCCGCTACTTCTTAATCAAGTAGCTCCTCAGTTTGGCTCACAAGGGCTGAGTGCACCTCGCTTGCCAACAGCGCCCGGCGGACCAGATGGTCATCCATCTAAGTGCTAGCCAAACCCGAAAGATACTACAGACACTTGTGAAATGATCAGTGATTTATTTACGTAGTTTGATGATTCTGAATTATACCGCATATACCATTTTCCTACTTCTGAGGTGGGGATGTAACCGCTACAGTGACCAGTGGTGTGGCTGTTGGTGTGTCGGAATGGAGTGCCGTTTCCCCCGTCTAGACGTTAGTGCAGCGGTGGTACTGAACGGCGAACCATCAGTAAAACGTCATTGGTTAATACAGTCTTCTTTTCGCGAGAGTTATAGAGACGGAATCGTATCTTCAAAAGATGTAGGAGCCCTTCTGTGACGTAGTCGGCCGCTGTCACTGGGGAATGCAGGCCTCAGAGGTAACTCATCAGGAAACTCGCTTGCCGTGGCGAATGTGTGTGGTGTGGTGGGGGGGGGGGGGGGAGGGGGCAAGTGGGGGAAGTGCGGGATGCTAGTGTCAGCGCGCCGCAGAGAGCTGACGAAAGGTGGTGCGTTATTGGTGATGGCCAATACAGAGCAGCCCTAGCTGTTTCCGTAGCCAGCTGTTCGTGTGAGGAAAGAAAAGAAAATCAGAGGGGGCCAAACCGGAGCTGTGTGGTGGGTAACTAAACACTTAGCATCGAAAAAGCTGCAGGAGTGTCTTTGTTGCAGCTGCAGGATGCGGCTGAGCACTATCATAAAGAAAGACTATGCCTGATGATAACATTCCTCCTCGCTTGTGAACTACCCTTCGTAGAAGGTTTTCTCGAAACGTATGATCCACTCGCTGTGCAAGATGATCCTTCACTGACCGCTGCGTCATCAACATCTGTACGTCCTTCTTCAATGCTCTTGCACCATTTCCGCACTTCTCTGTCGTGCACGACAGTTAAGTGGGCTGCATGAAATCAGGCCGAACCACTCAATATGAAAACATAGGTACCTTTAAGTGCTCACTGAGCGCTCAAAACTGGAAAGTGCTACTTGAAGCGGTCAACAGCAAATTTAGACATACTGTGCAAAATATCCGGGTAAAGTCTCATTGAATTTTTACTGTAGTTTTAATTTCGCGACTGATCAGACCTTGAAAAAAAAAAAATAGTCCTCAGATTACCATGACGATGCAAAACACTGTTATCTTCTTATTTTATGCGACGTGTTTCATTATTGAGGTATTAAATAAATACCTGCTATGTAAAACAAAGTTCCGTTTGATATTCAAAGCAAATAAACTGTGAATTCTAATTATTGTATAGCAATTCCCCAAAACAGCCTATAAATATTCAGACAAATAGCACAGTTCAATTCTACAGATTTACGATAATAGCAACACAAGTTACTATTGTTCGAAGCAAAGTTGATACCAATATCATACATCGACAAACTTCAGGGGCAAGTTTCATACACCAAAACAAGAAAAAATGTCGAGCAAACAGGGGCTCTACAGCGCATATCTTAAGAGGTATGAGCACTTGGTCACCTTCGATACTATCAAAGACATCTTTTCTACTGAAAGCTCTTTGCTTTGTATTATTTTGGAAGGAGACACTATGGTGCAGAACAAGAAAATGGTATCTAGTAAACATGGGCCCTAAAATGCATACCCTATGAGCACTTGTTCAATAGAGGATATATGTTTCACACTACAAAAAATGAACAAATACTCATAGCTCTTAAAGTACTCATTTTAGGCCCCTTTTTTACTAGAGTTTTTTTTCTTGTTTTAGTCAATACTTTCTCCTCCCAAAGTATGGAAAGCAAAGAACTTGTGGTAGAAAACATCTATTTTACAGTAGCAAAGATAAACAAGTGCTCATACCTCTTAAGATGTGCATTAAGAGCCCATGTTTACTGGGCTGTTTTACTTATTTCCGAATAAGGAACCTGCCCCTAAAGCTTGTCGTTGTTTATTTTCGGACACCCTGTATGTATGTGAAAAGACTATATGTCATTTAGTGCGGATTGTCTTACACGTCATCTGTCTGGATTACTATAGCTTTAACGATTCAAGAAGTGTGTGAAATGAAAGATCATAAGAATCATTCTGTAGATAAATAAACAATATGCGAATACTATGACATCGTTAACCCAGTAATGGTTCAATTACATTTTTATGAGAGACAGTTTGCTTGCAAAGTAGGGTCTCCTATTCTGCTTCAATAAAAGACCAGTTACTTCCCTTACTGTTCATGATCTGCTATCACGATTTCTTACATGTAGCTATGTTTCTTTTCAAATGAAACTGCTAATCTACAAGTATTTTTGCTAGAAGTCCCTCTAAAAAGTTTTCGATGGTGCTGAGCCGCATCAATGCAGCATCTTTCGAAAGAATAAACCGCCATTTGCTGTATATTACTCTATTTTTCTTCTGTACTAACTAGATTTTGGCTTTTACGTCATTATCGAGTAGAATGCTAAACCTTCTTGCACCATTAACATGTCTTACCTGGTCAAGTCAACTCAGATATGACGTGTTAACGGCCCAAGAAATCTCAATATAATGACTAAAAACCGAAATCTAGATTGTACAGAAGAAAAATACAAAAATACATAGCCAAATTGAAGTTTATTCTTTAAAAAAATATATGTATCGTTAATATCGAAGGCAAATTCCCAGCTAGTTCAGCTAAGTCATGTGCTGCCGCATTGTTGTTAAATTGGAGGCCGTGCTACGTCCCAAATTAATTCCTCATATCCTTTCTATGTTAACTATGCTACTACTGCAGTTTGTACTGTTGTTTGCAGTAGTTACTTCGATTAATTCTTATATTATAATTGTAATGCGTTGTGGTGCACCCTTAATAGGAACTGCTTGACTAGCCCTGATAACGTTGTATAATTTATTAGCTAGTCGCATTATTATCGTTTTCTGTTTACCTAAAGTTTAAAGCATTGTATACTTTGTTGTACAGAGACTGCAATTATTTTATGTATAAATCGTCAGTCTTGTCGATCAATATTTGTCATTTAGTCTCCCTCATTATACCGTTACCGCCTTAACTGATGGGCTAATGGTGATCTTTCTGGTTCCCTGCAGCAGCTGGCGTCCTTCACAGCCTGACGTTGTGCAAGCCTACATTCCGTTAGGTAGTTAGTTTTATGATCCGTGGATCATTGTACGATCAGCGGTAATGATGTGCAATGAGTCATTTTACATTCATATGTAAATGTTGCTACATGCTGGTTATCTACAAACAGCTTTTTTTAAGACTGTTCTGAATTAATAGTTCCTACCCATTACTTTTTACACATTAAAAATTAGAATTTCTTCTACGGAATAGGAGGAGTTATCAATGAGTAACCTTTTCGGTTTGTTTTCAAATTTGACTGTACTGTCTGTCAGATATTTCATATCACGGGTACAGTGATCAAAAATTTTGGTGGCATCAGTGTGCATATCCTTTTATGCTAAAGACAACCTTAATGGACTAATGGAACCCGTTCTTTTCTTCAGGCATCGTAATTATGTACATTACTGTTCCTTTTGAATTGCAGTGGATTATTTACAACAAATTTCATGACGGAATAAATACAGTGTGAAGCAGTTGTCAAAATGCCTAATCCTCTGAACAGTTGTCTACAAGATGATCGTCGGTGAGCACCGCATATTATTCTCACAGCATGTTTTTGAGCAATGAACACTTTCTTTCTCAAGTTGATCTACCCCAGAAAATTATTTCATGCGACATTTTTGAATGAAAATACGCAAGATATGTAAACTACTGATTTGTGTCTCGCCACGATTTGCAATGATTTGAAGTGGAAATGTGACTGAACTTAGTCGTTTTAGGATTTCCAAAATTTTTCCAGTTTAAACTCTCATCAGTATGGACACCTAAAATAATTTACGCCTCCACCCTAATGATTATTTGCTCACCATTTGTTACACTTATCGTTGGTGTTGAGTTCCTAGATGTGCGGAGCTGAATATGCTGTGTCTTTTTGAAATTAAGAGTGAGACCGTTCGCAGAAAACCACTCAATAAAACTTGTAAGGAAAATGTTTACCACTTCTTCTGTTGCTGTACGTAAGTCTGGATTGATTACAATACTACTGTCATCCGAAAAAAGAACTAATTCTGTTTATTGCACGTTAGATGGAAGGTCGTTTACATAGACAGGGTGTTCGGAAATTCCTGTTACAAACTTCTAGGACTTGTAGAGTGGAGTGAGTACGTAGTATCTTGAACAGGAACCCATGTCTGGAAACGTACCGTTTTCGTTCTACGACGGTTTCAGTTCAGATGAGTAACGCGTCGCCGAGGCGATCCATCAGCGTGGCCGTCGCGACCGCCGAAGCTAACCACCATGGACTATTTCTTGTGGGGTCGTATGCAAAGTTGACTTGACGAGGCTCCTGCAGAGATACAGAATGATCCGTTGGCATGAGTTCTGGGCGCTGCACTAGAAACTGAAGTGACACCAGGTGGCAAGGAGAGCGTGTACCAGAACACGTCTGTAAGTTGGTAGTCGCCACATCTAGCAGCTGTCCTAATGCATCAGTTCTGTTCTGTAAGAACCGTATGCTCTACATGTCTTAGAAGTTTTTAACGGGAATTTCCGAACACCTGTACTAGAAACAATAGTGGAGACGAGACTGAGCCTTGTGGAACCCCATTCGTGATTTCTCCCCACTCAGAAAAATCTTCCCTGCTTACATTAGACTTGCTAAGTATAACTTTCTGCATTCTTTTAGTAAGATACGACATTATTCATTGGTTTGCTACACCATCAATTCCATAAAACGTCAGTTTATCAACGAGAATAGAGCAATTCATGTAGTCATATGCCTTAAATAGGTCACAGAAAAATACCATCTGGTTTTACTTTGTTATTTAGTGCTTTTAAAACTTGGTGACTGAATGTGCAAACGGAGTTCTCATTTCAGCATTTGTTCTGTATTCCAAACTGCGCTTTGCTGTGGATATTACTGTCGCTCAGGTGGCCTACTATTCCAGAATACATGACCTTCTCAAAAATTTTAGAGAAAGACGTCAGTAGGGAAACGGGTTGTTAGTTATTGACACCTCACCTATCAACTTTGTTATAGATGAGTTAAACAACCTTTCCAGTCTCTCTGGAAACATGCAACGAGTTAATGATGCATTACATATTTCAGAAAAGGTGCTTATTATATGAGAACAAGTCCTTAGTACTGTGCTGGAACACCCGTCAAATCCATATGAGCTTTTATGTTTGTCTTATTGTAGATACGAAGTATCAGATTCCTCGCTCTGTGTCGTAGGTGCTTTTCCCATAATAACGTGTCACCACAGTTGTTTTACCGAGAAAGTTCTACCTCGAGATTTAAGTGTCTTCATCGCCAGAATGGTCCCCATAATCTGTTAACTTCAAAGACCGCATATATCTCCTGGAGTATCCTAAACTCGTAACCTAGGTAACTGTCAGTTTCAGGTCTGATTTAGTGCTTAAATATATCGAAAAAAAGAGATTTGGAATATCGTGTTTACTAAAAATGTTCAGTTACGACACTTTCTGGCAAAAGTGGAATCACTCAGTTCAGCGTAACCTGGTGGGCTAAATGTTCGGAAATTGCTGATAGTTCTACCAATAGTTTAGATTAGATTGGTTTTTCGTTCCATCGATCCGTGCTGAGGAGATCCTCGTGGATGTGGAACATGTCAATTTTTTTTGAGCTGAAATAACAATACTAATAGTATGATTATATACAATACATCATTTGTTTCTGTTAAAAAATTCGTCAATGGAGTAGAAGGAGTTGGCCTCTAGTAAGTCTTTCAGGATCCTTTTAAACTAATCTTTATTTGTAACTAAATTTTTTGTTTGCTGGCAAATTATTGAATAGGAGTGTTCCTAAGTAGTGGGCCCCGTTTTTGAACTAAAGTAAGTGCTTTTAAGTCTGATTGTAAGTAGGCATAACGTGTTTAATCAGTATAAGAGATATAGGCGAGCCGACTGCTTGGTTCGTAGAATGCCATTTGAAGCCGCTCGGGGATATAACAGAGAAATCTCAACGGTCCTCCTGTATCTGCGAAATTCCACATCTTCTCTCCTGCAGGCAGCTCCTGCCGCCGCCCAGATCCCTAAAGTTATACGATAAGAGCGCTTCATGGTATTGTTTCTGCGACCGAAATAGGCAGTGGCGAGTGCAGAAGGAGAAATATCAACATCTTCCAAGAGAACCGACTGTTTTGAGAATAAACACAGCTCTGTAACAGATCCTTGAAGCGCTTTATACTCAGGTCAGAATCTAATTATACAGCCTCGTTCCTCTCTCTTCCATATTTGCGTTATCCTTACAATTATTCAGGTATAAAACTACGTAACAGTTAATTCGTACAAAGAAAACACAAAGATTAAGACCTAATGAATCTCTCACGCTGCTATCGAGTGTGTGCTGCTATGGAATTCCCAGTGCTAGAATAAAAACCATTTCTGAAAATAAATAAATAAGAGTAACCGTTAGAGTCACGTGGACAATTATTTTCCAAACACTTAGTACTTTGGCTATGTACTGGAAGTAGCAGAGGTGGGAGGAAGATTGAGACTAGTCTTGAGAATATTTGCTTAAATCAACCAATACAATAAATGCCGTCGAAAAGGAATGGAACTGAATCTAACTTTGGTACACGCTTTTAGTCTATCGTTTTGTTTCTTGGAAGTGACTACCTAAAAACTACTTTTGAAATCCATGCGATTCATTTCTCCGTTTTTTTTTCAGCTTGGTAAGATATAAATATTATACTTGCTAACGAGCTTTCACCTGCTGGCCTCATTTCACGAGTCGGCGTGTATAAGCATACACTGAACACAGGAAAGACCAGTAAACTCCTGATTCTTTAATGAACCGAACTCTCATGTATTAAACAGCGTACAACGTCTGATTGCTTTACAACTGGGGCTACGTGTTAATCATTTCACTTTAGGACGTAAGCGAGATAAAGTTTAGGAACGATTAGAAATTATGTTTAAAGTCCGTTGGCAGTCCGTAAGTGCTCCCATTATGAAACAATCGATGAATACAGGCTGGGTAATTTGCAATCCAAATTACGTAAAAGCTAGATTTTCACATATCTCAATGTTTAATGTCGCATCTTCTGAACTGCGGACCATACAGATACATTCAGTAGTATATGTGGAGATTGTATGCAAACTGTGTTGCGAATAAGTAAGTAGTAAAGAAGTACGAGAAATAAATTAAAACAACAAGCATGATTCTGAAATTTTACTGCATGAACAGCTGAAATGTAGTATGCAATATCCTTTTTTCCTTTCATTATTTTGTGGAGGGATGTCAACGAGAAAAAGGTTTTAAATCACATGTAAAGTTTGTTGGAAGTCACTAAGTCCTCTTATTCTCAAATACTGGATGAATATAGTGAAAGCATTTGCGTCGTGTTAGTTACGTTGTCTCAAGATAAACACGCTGTATCTACTCGTAAGAGTAATACCTGTCTTACTACCTTGAACTTTCAGCGTAAGATTATATCTCTTAACGAGTAGATTATTTCAGCAACCAAATTTTGAAAACTGGTCAATAATTACGGGCAATATGATAGGAATCTCTTACCGACGCATCTAATTTGTGTGACTGGTAAGTAAGTGAGATATGCCTCCTTGCCCGATATGGCGTTCGTATGAATGTCAATGTGATCACACCAAAGGAAACGATGAAAACAGTTCGTCACATAAGCTGCAACAAATGAACACAACAGTTTCACAATCACACAGTTCCTCTGTGCTCTGTCAAAACACACATTTTTGAATTTGCATTCCGTTTTGGAAATCTTGGCTCTTGAATTCCTTTGTTGTAGCGTAGTTCACACCTGTTTATTTGTTGTTTTCATTTCTGTGAAACGTCTGTGTGGTATCTCACCTGCTCTCGCTATTCATCACATTTACTTGCGATGGTAATGTATTCTTACCACAATGCTCATATTCTATAATCAATGTATAGTATGACAACTGCGAAGACCACAGAAACAGAGCAAACATTTAAATGACCAGACGGACAATTCATAATGTTGTGAAACGAAACAGAAAAAAAACATGGGACAAAACAGTTTTGAATATGGCTTGGCAGTCCCACACCATGACCACTTACCCAAGACGACATTGGCGGTTTAGGCTCCTCTTCATCCATATCTACATGATTACTCTGCAATTCACATTTAAGTGCTTGGCAGAGGGTTCATCGAACCACAATCATACTATCTCTCTACCATTCCACTCCCGAACAGCGCGCGGGAAAAACGAACACCTAAATCTTTCTGTTCGAGCTCTGATTTCTCTTATTTTATTTTGATGATCATTCCTACCTATGTAGGTTGGGCTCAACAAAATATTTTCGCATTCGGAAGAGAAAGTTGCTGACTGAAATTTCGTAAATAGAACCCGCAGCGGCGAAAAACGTCTTTGTTTTAATGACTTCCATCCCAACTCGCGTATCATATCTGCCACACTCTCTCCCCTGTTACGTGATAATACAAAACGAGCTGTCCTTTTTGCATCCTTTCGATGTCCTCCGTCAATCCCACCTGGTAAGGATCCCACACTGCGCAGCAATATTCTAACAGAGGACGAACGAGTGTAGTGTAAGCTGTCTCTTTAGTGGACTTGTTGCATCTTCTAAGTGTCCTGAAAATGAAACGCAACCTTTGACTCGCCTTCCCCACATTATTATCTATGTGGTCTTTCCAACTGAAGTTGTTCGTAATTTTAACACCCAGGTACTTAGTTGAATTGACAGCCTTGAGAATTGTACTATCTATCGAGTAATCGAATTCCAACGGATTTCTTTTCGAACTCATGTGGATCACCTCATACTTTTCGTTATTTAGCGTCAACTGCCACCTGCACTCTTCATTTGACACGCAAGCCCAACATAGAAAATCTTACTGAAATTTTCGACCGCGAGAAAGGATAAACATAAGAAAGTTCAAATGGTTTAAATGCGACTTAATATCTGAGATCATCAGTCCCCTAGACTTAGAACTACTTAAACCTAACTAACCTAAGGACATCACACACATCCATGCCCGCGGCAAGATTCGAACCTGCGTCCGTAGCAGCAGTGCGGTTCTGGACTGAAGCGCCTAAAACCGCTCGGCCACGCCGGCCGGTAAACAGAAGAAAGACTAGAGTGTATGTATTTATATATGCAGCTATATGCAGTGAGCATAATCTACTGAGGATGATCTCAACATCAAATTGGACTAGTCACGCGATTCTTGGACAACGCTGCTTGTCTACAATTTGCAGTAACAGTGAAACTCGAACTTTACGCGTATTCGCCTTGTTTTATATACCTTCCTACTCGTTTGAGTTTTATTAACAGCTATGGTGCCGTATTGTCGTTGCTACGGATATAATGAGAAGTATATGAAAGGAGGAGCAGTTACTTTTCATAGATATGTACAACAAATGTCTAATTGTAAATGTCAGATTGATATGAGGCACTTTATATGTTGTAAATATCGAGGCACGATGTTATAAAATCCCGTATTAAAAGATAATTTCTGTGATTTTATCGCCATTTAACAAGTGCTAGATAAATCTGCAAGTGTGTTTGAGTAAATTGGCAGTCAGTGTATATGTATTTGTGATGCGTTAGTATGCAGATAAAATTTACACACACAGTCTGATTAATTTTCTTCAGTTTATGCAGGTTCTCATATCATTGTGTGTATATAAGTATTTATTACGAGGCAGTTTCCTATACAGTGTCACTGTAACGTAATTAATTAAAACAGATTCGACAATATGAATTAGTGCAATGGAAAACATAAACGAAGTATTATTGGCTATAACTTCTTCTATTATTCCAAAATTCGGGCATTGATCTTTCTTTTTCTTTTTTTTTTTGCATAGTACATAACTTTACTTTCCTGATGAGATGTCGAAAATATGTTACAGATACTTTCTTGTCTATAAAACGCAGAAAGGTAAATAAAGAAAAAGTGAAAATAATAATGGACAAGCAGGTGGTGCACAGTAACAGTTACTGTAACAGTTTCATCATTCTAAATTCGTTTTTAATTCGCGATATTTTAGCACCGTTTACATTGTCACTGTGACGTAATTAATTAGAACAGATATCCGACAATATGAATAAGTGCAATAGAAAATGTAGAACAGAATATTTTTGGCTGTACTTCTTATCCCGTTACCGAAGCGCACTACCACTGCTCCTCACATCTTTAAGCCAAATTCAGTTCTTCGTATCAAATTGTTATGATGCTTGTCAAACACGTATACAAAGTTTCAAGGTACAGCCGGAGATGATTTCTCCGTAGCAGCGAAGTAATAACACCACAGTCTATGTATTACACTGCTAAACACTTTAACCAAAGATTTAGAATACCATAAAGAGGAAACACCGCGATCGGAATGAAGCAAATTGAACAACCCTCCGGCATGTTATTAGAAGTCAAAACAAAGGGGCATGGTACACGATAGTGCTTAAGAAAATTACGAAACCTAGCCTAAAATAATATCACATATTCACGTAAAGTTAAATAAAAGTGCTTTTTGTGCTGATGTAGCCTATAACACAAATGAACAAAACCATCAACAGTTATTTTTTTGTAAACAATATGCAAATGAAGTGACATATAATTGTAATTTTACTACCTTTTTGAGTGCGTTTATACACTGTGTAAACCTTAGGCATGATTTCTAAAAAAAATTTGACAACTGCATATCTTAAAACTTCACACACATACTATTTTGCTTTTGAGATAAACACAGAATGACATGTGACTAAAATGAGGAAGTCACAACCACTTTTGAATGGCGTTCGCCTGAAATCAGAAATCGGTCACGTGACGTCCGACGCCCGTTACTTACGTGACGATTCGTCGTATTTCGTTGTTTCCGTATTATAACATCTGTGTTATGACAGCACCCTGTCTGCTCCCAAGGGCGCAATGAGCATTTATCACAAACACGTCACTCCAGGTACGATTTTTTATAATAAAATATCAGTTATGGATACATCAGCTGTAAAAGTCCTTAGGATACTCGAAGACCGACCAATTGCTCTGGTCATGTGGTTAGAGAAGTGCAACAACGGAAGTGATAGACGGGCTTGTGTGTTCGGGTCCTGGTACATGCTTTTTTTCATCTTCGCGTTGGTAATACGTTCTGTGTCTTTCTTATTCATGTAACAGAATTATCTTCTGCGAGGTCTGATGTTATCTGCATACAAAAGGGTACTCCAACAAGAAGAGCTTTTTCGATTTCGTGACTTCCTTCTGATTAAAAAACGACAGATGGCGCTGCTGCGAGCGAAACAACCAGCAGCGACATTTATATTCCTTTTTGTCACAAACATTTGACCGTTTCTTTTTAAGAATATTTTGCGATTTCAAAGGGTGTCGTTAGGCAGGAATGTAATCTAATTGCTGCGAGCGAGAAGAACACCAGTGGCATTCATATTCTTCCATGTCATAAATACTTGGCTGTTTATTTCCGAGTGTATTCCCTCCCGAGAATGTGAACAGAAAAAGCACCTAAAAACACAGCTTGAACTGCTGTGAATGGAACGAGCAGTAATAATATTTACAGTCTTGTCTGTCACAAATATTTAGCTGTCATCGAATCCTTAACAAACCTTTCGTAAATTTGACGGTAAAGACAGAGATCTAACCACACAGGAAGCAATTGAAGTCACGTGACCGACATTTTAGTCACTCGTACACAATGACTTCCGAAATTATGGCGTATAATAGTACAGTGTGGCACCGCAGGGAGCGCTGAACAACGTGTCATAGCCTCTTGTATATAATCTCTCTGATTTTAACCAGATAGTATCTATGCAATAAGTACACCATCCCTGACTTCCAAAGAGAAAAAAGTGTGAAAGCATATAGCATCTAAGAATCTCAACTGTCAAACTGCTGTCAAACAGTTATTATCACGAAAAAATTTGTATTGAAACAATTACTTCATAGTAATAACAAAATGTTACAGCAGAAAGCTCACAGTTGGGTCCTGGATGATATATGGTCGTCAACTCAACCTAGACGATAGTAGGAATGTAATCTATAAAAATATGTGAGTGAGATGAAAATAGGGTTCATTATTCACGACACCCATAGGTGCACTCGAAAATGGCTTTGTAAGCCGAAACAGGCAAGCTTGTTACCCAGAAATATCTAATACAAGCAAATAAATATTACATTGAAGCTACTGGAATCGATTTCTTTAAATATTCTTGTAAGTGTCTGGTGCACATCTGACCAGGATTTTTGAGTATCCCTGATTCTCTTTTAGACTGTTAATTTACATTTGTGTTTCTTAAAAATTTACTTAGCGAGTATTAACTTTCACCTTGTGCGATTTCAATTTTAAAACACAGATTCTTAATGATATTGCTGCATAAGTGCCCAGCAACTTTTCTGAATTTTTTCCTTTGGTTGAAATGTGAAATCATGCTTCTTACCAAATTTCCCGTGTCTAGGTCAACGGGAAGTATGCTGTTTGTTTTGACGAGTGAGTATGAGAGATTCAAAATTTTTTAACGTAATTGGCCGTATCTTTTGATTGCCTTTCCTTAGAAACTTCACATTTTCACATCGCCAATGGTCCATAGGCCTTGATACCTCTACTCGTTGCTGAGAAAAGGATTTTTTAACAGTCGGTCAGACAGGCAGGAGGACGGACAACAAAGTGTTCCTTGAGGCACGGAACCCTACAAATAAGTAGTGGTTTGCGTTGCTTTTTGGTCTCTGAATGTCGAGCACGGAACGGAGTCAGTATTAATACGCTTCAAGATCATTTCATAGCCTTCGAATCTAAAAATTAAGTTTTGTAAATGAACATATGAAGGTGTATGTTTATCTATCCGGACATTAAAATCTGCATCGAACCTTCAGAATTTTACCGAGTTAAGAATTTCTTACTACCACAGAGATCTCGTAACATTTTAAACTTAACTGGGTAGCGAAAGTTCACGTTCTGACAACGTAGGAAAACTATTTCAGTCTTAATTCGTTTGTACAATTGTATTCGTATTTGTGTTTCTGTTTGGTGAGGAACTACAGGGAAATACGTACCACGGCAAGCTACCGAAGGCAAACATCTATAGAATGGTGAGTTGTTACATACACTGTATGTAAAGCACCGCAATTTTTCATTGAGCTTATGATAACTTATTTGGAAAGTACTCACGATCTCTTTCGTCTACATGAAGAGGCAGCATTAGATTTGCTTTTTGGGTCATCGCACTCGAATAATTAAACACAGTAAAACAGAAGGGACCAATAATCTGGAGGTCTACTGCCGGGCATTATTGCATTTATAGAGCCGTCGAGAACACAAAGGGCAGTGGGCTGTGCGACCCTGCGACGACCCGGCGAGCCGGTAATTAACGTAATGGTTGGTCGCCGGGCTGAATGGCGGTGCAGCCGAATGGTGGAATCTTGGTCCGAACTCCTGTGGCGATGGGGGCGCAGCCACATCGTTCTCTGATCACAACGCTCAGCAGCACCTCTAGCTGGGGTACGTTCCGTGACGTTTCTGAAAGCCAACATCAGTGTTTTGAAATGAATTATATATAATGAGGAACACTTCATTTCCAAACGTCGAAAAGTTACACTGTCAAGTCCTTGACCTTTTGCCTGATTCTTAATAGGCGGTGATCAAAAACTTCCTGTCAAAATTATGGGTATGTAATGGAATGAGAGGGCATAGGATGCTACGAAAATTGACATTTTAGTTGCTGAGCCGTGGTCGGCTCACGGTAATGCCGCTTTTCCTTTTTGTCATTTTGTCACTATCGAGTGACGTCTTATTCCTCCCTCTGATACCATCTAAACGAGTTTCTCACTTGCTTCCATCACTGGCAGCAGCAGCATTTATCCATGCAAGTACTGCTGTAACTTCTTTGATGTAGTAGTTTTATTTCTATGTCATGGTGTGTGTGTGGCAGTTGGTCGGTTGCGGCAAAGCAGCAGGGAAGTCTCTTGAGGCATATGATCAGGCCAGGGCCGCTGGCGGAATGCAGGCGCGGTCGGAGTTGTGTGGCACTAGCTGCGAGAACTGCTAAGTTCGTCGCCCACTGCACCTGCTTACTGGAGTTGAGGAATCAATGAACATGTCATGAAAGCTCAACTGTTGTGACATCTCTTCGTTGATTGCTGGTTGTAGCACCCTCAGCTGTCCCCGCAAGCAGCACAATTTTGCAGCTGTCTCCCTGTATGGTGTTTAACTTTAGAAATGATTATAATTTATTAGTGAAGTCCACCAGCGGTATCTTCTGCCTTGTGGTCGTTAATGTTCCGGTTGCCTGCCCTTGTTGTTAGCGTAGTTTTATGGCAGTATGTTTTCCTCGTCGTGTTGATGCTGTCTGGCACGGCGTGTAGTTCAACTTCTTGGTGTTGTTCTCCTTTTATCTTTTAGTGTTTATTGTGCCTTGACTGTGTTTACACACCAATTATTAAGACATAGTCCTGCTGCGATCCTCGTCTTCGCTGGTACTTTTGGTTGTCGTGCTGTTGGTCAGGTGGAAGGGAACTGCTTAGGCGCTTGGTAGGTTCGTCAGCCATAGGTCATGCTGCAACCTGATTGTTTAGTGTTACTCTTGGCTGTCTCTCTGTGTAGCTCACCTAAACAGTGGTTACAGTTCCCTCCCCAGGCCAATGTTTGGAACACTTCTGAGCACCACTGTTCGTTGTTTGTGATTGTCATTTTATTTGGTCACAGGTACTGCGCCAGGCCTTCAGCCGCGTATTAATATTGTCTGTTTTATGTTTAGTATGTGGCCTTCAGCCGACCTCCATAACAACTTCAAGATTAGCTGTGTTTCATTTAAAATTTTTGTTGCTCTATATTTAGGCCTTAAGCCGCGTTTGTTTCAGAATCTGTGGCTTTAATATGTAAATCCTTGTCTGTAAGGTTTCTCTTTAATTATCTTGAATTCTTGAAATGGCCTTCAGCCGTGTTCTGTAACTGTTTATCTTAAGGTTGTCTTTAATTATTCTTGAGTAATTGTTTGGGCCTTCAGCCGACAAGATGCTGCAAGTCTTCTTAAGATGTTTTCCTGTTGTACTGTGTAAAGTCTTATCTTTAAAGTCCCTCTTTTATTAGGTAAAGAAAAAATTTCTAATTGGGTTTTCACCCGAAGAATTAACTTGAATTTTTATTGTCGTATATTTGTACACAGAACTCTAAATGTGATTGAAGTGATTGCGGGGGGCAATTGTGCACGGCACGGGCTGTTCGGTATAAACCACGGAATAATTACAGTGCAATTAACTTGTATTGGTTTTGTAGTGCGGACGGATGTACTGTGAGAAGTGCCGCGCCGCTATCGACTAGTAAAGCATAAGTCTGAAAACTGTGGCTAAACTGTGAAACGAGCCTTATGACGTCAAGTTACGTCACACGTTAACGGAACGAAGTGTGTCATGTTCGTCGCTGCATGCAGATACGCAAACTGGAACTAATTCTGCAAACTTCGAGCCTTCCTGTTACATTCGAAAAGGTGCCCACCATCAAAGAGCTCAGCAAGCCGATGCCAATTATTGGATTACACGCTCAAGGATCATGCGCTAACGACTGAAAGTCGACGACTTGCCGACAGCTTCGGCTAAGTGGAAACTGTTTTGAAGGAGCGTTGGCTAAGAGTAACTGCGAACTTCAGTGTTCTAATTAGAGATGTAAAAACTCATTATACAGAAACAACAGTAACTTTTCGTGGTCATTCACTTTACGTAATTGAAAATTGCCATACTTTAATGCTATTCTGATTTCCTTTCAACAAAAATTCAGTACAATAGTTAAAAGTAGGTTCCGATCATTGAATTATTTCTTTCCATAATCCTAATAATTTCACAAATTCTTTAACTTATGGCACAGTCCTTATTATTGCAAACAATCACTATCAGTAGTAATGAAATGAAAGATAAATAGTCGGATCCCTTTTAATCCGCTTTTAATTGCCAACGATTCTTTGTTTATAGACCTTGTAGGTGTTTGTCTGCATTTGGACGTTTTATGGTTTTGGATGTAATCCAATGTGAATTATTTTGATATGCCAGTGGCGAAGGGGAGCACTGTATTACAATAGCAGAGAGTAGCACGCGACGAGTTGTTAGTTTGTTTAGGAGAATATCTTGTCACTAGTAATCTGATTTGGACTAACGAGTGATCACATGTAACTTTATACTTTTTGGGTAATTACCTGCAGGCCGGCTGCTGTGGCCGAGTGGTTCTAGGCGCTTCAGTCCGGAACAGCGCTACTGCTACGGTCGCAGGTTCGAATCCTGCCTCGGGCATGGATGTGTGTGATGTCCTTAGGTTAGTTAGGTTTAAGTAGTTCTAAGTCTATGGGACTGAACCATTTATACGTGCCAGCCGTTGTCCATGATGTATCAACAAAGAATGAGGTGTTGTCGATTCTGTGTTGTTCGTGCTTCTTACGAATTACTCGTAATTGGCTGGTGACTTTTAGTGTTCGGCTGATACAAATCAACGGAAATGTAGTTTACGGGGTGTGGTTGAAATACTGCTAGAGGAGAATCGAGTGACTTCACAAGAAACTCACTGCAATTAATGGCGTAATGCTGACACCAGACCGACTTCTGTAACGTGCTTGATGGGTGGAACTATTTGGCTGTTGACACTTTCCCTGCTGTACAATTACCGTAAAATTGTGAGGTACTGTTTTTAGGATAGTTCTCTATGGGACAGAAACAGCGGATGGCGAACGTGCTGCAAAACGTTGCGCCCTTAAATAAGCTTATTAATGATCGCAGAGACCGTTTCAAGGCTACTTCGATCATAACCTAATACATCACGAATAAATATTTTTACTCAAGAATTTAGTTATCCAATACGCTTAATTTACACCTCCATTCACATTGGAATCACAAAAAAAACATTCATCACCCCTTCGACTTTAGAAAAAAAGGTTTTATCTCCTACAACATGAAATGTTAGTGACAAATGATAATTAATTCATACTTACTCGAAGGACGTGTATTGATTTCTTAAGTCATCGAAGATCAACGAGCGTATACGGTGTGCTTGTGATACAAAATGAGAAATTTATAACTTCGAGGAAAGAAACCCTGGTCCAGAACATGAGTCAAAAGTCGCAAAATTAAACTTTCTTTGGGATAATTATTGAGTGTAACACATCTTCGAACTGCTTTATTTTTACAGTGAAGTTATTGATCTGTTATGTACGTAGATACTGGCGCTGTAGGGTTTTCAAACCCGACCATCGTCAATGAGTACATCATGGCGCGTCCAGTTTCGTGACTAGCTCGTTGTCCTTACGACACCACACTTTATTTCTGCTTTAGGAGTCATGTTAGGAGTCTTTTCTCTGTAGACAGAAGATCTTCAAGGAAGAATTATCGCTGCCTGTAACAATGTGTTAAGACAACTCCGGCGCTGTTGAAAGTATATGACACCTGTCGGTGTGAGAATGTTGTGCCTGCGCAGTAGCTGGCAGAAGTCACTTTGAACAAATGTTGTGAATGTTCCATCGAGTGAAAATTCTATATAAAGACAATTATTACAAAAATATGTATGCTCCACGTATTATCACCGTCAGCAGGACAAGTGTAAATTTGAAATTCCTGTTCAGGTTTCCCTTCAGCAAATTGATACTTTTCCCTTTTGTATCATTCGTCAAAGTGTCTGCCATCAGCACAGAGGTACCAGTACGAGACCAACTACTAACCACCATCGTAGTTACGGTCGTACAGAACCTCGGTAAACTTTAACTACGAGCTTAGCTGATGATCCGCACAGTGGTCGGCCAAGATGTGTCACTGCTCCAGAAATCATTGTAAAAGTGCACAAAATGGTCATGGAGGATCGCCGACTGAAAGTGCATGAAATGGCTGACGCTTGCCAGATGTCATCTGAAAGGGTATATCACACTTTAACTGAAGAATTAGAAATGAAAAAATTATCTGCGAGGTGTGTGCCGCGACCTTTGACACCCGCTCGCACAAATAAGGTGTCGCCGTGGCAAAATTACACGAATTAAGGTATAAATTGTTGCCACACCCGCCTTATTCACCTGACATGGCTCCGTCAGACTTCCATCTCTTCCCAAAACTGAAAACTTTTCCTTGGTCGACGAAGAACTGATAGAGTTGACAACTATTTTGCAGGCCTGGAGAATGGGATCAAGGCACTGGAACATCGTTGGACCAAGTGCATTTATGTGCAAGGAGACTACGTTGAAAAATAAAAAAAAGTTTCAGTGATTCAAGTTCTTTTTTCTGTTCCTTTCGGAGAACTTTTCAAACTACCTTCGTACAATGCTTCTAGATTGACAAATGATGTAAAATAGTTCCTGGAAACAGTGAATGTGCAGTGCTTCAATAAAGTTCGTCTTCAGGCTTGCAGTTTGATAGATGAGGTACAAAAGTTATGCTGATGATCTGACAGTCGGTTGTGGACTAAGGACCTAGAAATGGCTCTCTAAAGATGAAAATTGCATCTATTCGCATGCGCCATGACATACAAGAGTCATATAGCGCATTTTCTCTGGTGTTTCGGCGGATGTTTGCAACTTCGGATTTGCGATGTGCATCTGGAGTCAAGCCAAACAAGTAGTCTTCCTCACGTCATTTATGCAACTACCACTGTCCGCCATGGCTCGCGCCGCCACACGGCAACGCTGCTTAGCGTTTGTTATTCTTCGTGTTTTTAATGTCTCTGTAAATAAACATCGATAAAATGAATATCGGACAAGACCAATGAGAGACCGCTATATCGAACAGGCAAGTAAAATTCCGCTTTAAAAATAATTTATTCGTAATGGGAAACAAACCGACGCTTTCCATCGACACTGAGCATCACGTAAAAGATGTGATGCGCGATATTTGTTTGAGGTGACTCCAGCTACACACTGCAAAATATAAACTGCAAGTATGTGCCGAAACACTAGACAAATTGCGCCGACTTTTCGGAGGGAAACACTACATATACAGTGTGAGTCAGGAGGTAAGGTACATGCTTTGAGGGGTGATAGTGTTAGTGATTCTGAACAAGAAACTTCATATGGACGAGTGCCCTTTTCCGAATTTTTTCCGAAATCCATCGCATTTAATATCACATTTGTACGTTTTTCTTGGAAAACTCGAAAACTGCACCCTCCACCGAAAATGTGTCACAGTACAAAATTAAACTATATAAAATCTCCTGCAAAAAAGGTTCTATTCATTTTTTTTTTCCTCTAGAACTAATGGTTTGAGCGAGGAGAGCGCGAGAATGGTGAAAAACTCGCACGATGCGCATGCGCTGTAGCTTACGTAATTTTTGTAGGCCAATTTGACGTAGCATATTGAAGTAGCAAGCTGAGACGAACAGTTTGATACCAGACACTTGTGGTCTATCAAGTCGGGAAACTACCTCCAATTAACCTACAAAAACTACGTAAGCTACAGCGCAGGCTCGTCGAGAGAGCTTATCAACATTGTCGCGCTCTCTTCCCACAAACCATCAGTTCTAGAGAAAAAAATGAATACGACCTGTTTTGTAGGAAATGTAATACAATTTAATTTTGTACTGCGACAGATTTTCGCTGGAGGGTGCGGTTTCCGAGTTATTAAAAAAAAACGTACAAAATTGAAATTAAATGTGTTCTGTCTCAGAAACCGTTCTGAATAGGGCATACGTCCTTATGAAATTTTTTGTTCAGAATCACTAATACTACGAAGGTAATCCCACAACCAAGGTCTCCTACTTTTTATGAGTATATAGACCTGTTTATTTCTGCAATGGTATACAACAGTTTACAGCTTGAACATTTAGCTATTTTTTGACACAATCATCATTTCTGTCGATGCATTTTTAAAGATGCTGTGGCAGTTTTTGTATGCCCGTGGCATACCAGCTTGCCTCCATGCTGTTTAGAAAGTTATGAACCTCTTCTTTCACCTCGTCGTCGGAGCTGAATCGCTTTCCGGCCAAATGTTCTTTTAACCTAGGCAACAGGTGATAGTCACTGGGCACCAAGTCACCACTATAGGGTGGGTGGGTCATTATGTTCCACTGAAACTGTTGTAGGAGAGCAACGGTTTGCCGAGCGATATGTCGGCGAACGTTGTCATGGAGAATGTGTACGCCCTTGCTCAACATTCTTCTTCTCCGGTTCAGAATTGCCCGTTTGAGTTTTTTTCAGAGTGACAGTACCTGTTAGCGTTAATTATGGTCCCAGCGATTCAGCTCCGACGACAAGGTGAAAGATGTTCATAACTTTCTGAGCAGCACGGCAGCGAGCTGGTATGACATGGGCATGGGCATCGATAGAGAAGATGATTGTGTCGAAAAATAGCTAAATGTTCAAGCTGTAAACTGGTGTAAACCATTGTATAAATAAACAGGTCTATGTAATTATAAAAAAATAGGAGTCCTAACTTTTCAGATTACCCTCGTATCACCCCTCAAAGCATGTACCTTTCCTCCTGACTCATCCTGTATATACAGGGAGTTTAAAGTTGATGCGACAAACCTCTATGTGTGATAGATCACGTCATGGGGAACAACTTTTGCGAGAGACAAAAAGTTTGCTAATGACGCTTGTTTATGAGTGATTATTTCCCTGATAGGCGACAAGGCGTTGGCAGCCAGCTACTTTCTAATATAATGTATGTTGTCTATCATCCAGGCTTTTGGTCTGCTTGAAAAGCGACAGGCAAAGGATCTAAAACATCTTTCTTCCCTTAGAGACACCCATTCTTATGGTTTTCCTTCTGAAAATAACTTCATCAATTAACGGGGGTAGGCAATATGTTGTACAAGTCGTTAGTAGACTTTGCTAATTCGCTGAAATTCGTCCCAGGTCCAGCGATCACTTAAAGATGCCTAGCAGAGCTATGAAGCGTCAGTGAACGTTTTTCTCTAATAAAATTTCTTCCCCGTGACGTGATCTAGCACCCTTAGCCCTCAGTCCAAAAGCTTTCGAGACTGGATCAATAAAGGTAGAGAATGTTCAGATGATGGTTTTTACGCTTCACATGGTCTACATAGTCTCCCCGCTGTTGAGTACAACGCACAAATCGTTCATATATGTGAAACTGCACGGAAAGTACCCATTGGGCTTGTTGTTCAAATAGCTCGTCACGTTGGCTTAAATGTCGGCTAAGTCGTTAGAGGGTTGACACTTCATACGAAATTCTGCACGTGATCGTTTTGTGGTACATACGAATCCATTACACGATGTTATCAGTGATGACCTTTTCCTGAAACGAATTCTCAATGTTTTGCGTTTCAATCAAGTCGCCGAAGGCGTCCACGTCGTGGTTTTCACTCAGGAGTCAAGTTGTGCGGAAAAAAAACATTGCAGGCTTTTCTCTTCTTCAAAAAATTCTGGAAAATGCATTGAAGACTACATTTAGAGGCGTTGCTCCATTGCCATTTGTCATAATGCACAACGGCTGCACGTCCTCTACGTAATACTGTCTGCGCACAACTGACAAGGAAAGATCCAGTCCGACTTGACGAAACCCACTCTGAAATTTTACAGGCAGTAAGAATACACCGAACGAAATGTACTGTCAAAATTTTAGCTGATAAGATGCAATGCAAATATTTTTTATGTTGAAGTTACTCATTTTTGCAGCACGAAGAACCGCTTACAACAGTTGTTGCCTAACGCGCAAATCAGGGAATAAGCAAACGCAGCCGAGACAAGAGAACGTAGCACGAAGACCAAAGTGCACACATGCGAACTGTAAGCTCACAAACTACACCAACAATGCCGTAAATCATTAATTTTTAGAATAACTTGCAGTTCATATTGACATCTAAGATGCTGAACGTCAGTTGTTACACAAGTTACTAGCACAGAAAAGAAAATGAAGGCAGTGTATGATGTTACGTTACACATACGACTTCCATCAATCGGAACTTCATTTTTGTCTTTATTTTATAACAATTCCTGTAGCGCGGTTCATATAAATATTTGAATACTTTATATTTTAGTAACAATGAAATAATTCCCTGTTATACCCTCCAGTTGTCACAAAAATGCGAAGTATCTATTGAATGACTAAAATACCTTACACCTGGCAACAGAAAAAATAATACATTCAAGCAGTTCACAGTAATTGCTAGCCTTATTTACATAGAACTGGAATGGAGGAAGAAATGGTCGTGACCGTAGTTCTGTGTATTGTGCTGCGTACGAGGCATACTCGATCAAACTCGTAAACTGTGATGATGCAAACTGACAATGCAGAAATTACTGAATTTTAACAATACTGTTCCGCTAAAAAAAATGCGACAGTGAATTTATCGAAAGTTACACTGTCTGATAAGATTCTGAAAAATGCCTTAAACTGTTGATTTTCTTATTTTTAATTTTATTTTATCTCATTTTATTTTCTTTATCGAGAGACTGAATCAGACTTTTAGTTCCACGTGGAATCCGAATTGTATTAATAATCTTTTCATCGTCCTGCTGATGACGGAGGTGTCATTATGTCCATGCAAGAGTCCAACAAAAGCAATGACTTATTGCGCCGGCCGGTGTGGCATAGCGGTTCTAGGCGCTTCAGTCTGGAACCGCGCGACCGCTAAGGTCGCAGGTTCGAATCCTGCCTCGGGCATGGATGTATGTGATGTCCTTAGGTTAGTTAGGTTTAAGTAGTTCTAAGTCCTAGGGGACTGATGACCGTAGATGTTAAGTCCCATAGTGCTCAGAGCCATTTGAACTTACTTGCAAATGATAAGATGACGTTTCGGATGTAACAGTGAAAATTATTCTCTCCTATTTTTACAGATTTTGCTACGTCGATTACAAGATTTTTACAAGCAAACAATCTATTTTTTAAATTTTTTTTATTCTAATTTGCCTCGAGGTAACCGAAGACAGATACAAATTTGCGGAAACGGTAATCCACTGATACATATGACTGGCATTGTTGTGTACAGATGTATCATAGCATTCATCGACTCCACAAGCGGCTGTTTTTTTTTTTCGCTCGAAATAGTGAAATACGGTTTCCACGCAGGTCCTGAACGAAACCTGACTGGTTGACTTTACACGCAGTACTTTAAGGAATCACAAGTCCCTTCGTCGGCTACGAATTCCTCTTCAGTATTGCCTATTAATGACATCTGATATACACGATTACTTGATGGACAGTTTGTTATTTAACGAGTTCCTTTTTCGTAAAATTTCCTGAATCTGTCTAAGCAGGTCGAAGAAGCCTGAAAATCGGTAATGTTTGTCTCACTTGCAATTCAGAGCGCCAAGTTTCGTAGATCTTCATCACTAGTGGCACATTGACTATCAAGAGCAGTTCTAAATCTTTCAAAATAGTTTTTCTTTCACACTTTTATCAGCTTCATTTGGACGCATATTTCGTATTTCGTGTAAATACACTTATACAATCCATGTTCAGACCTTACGAAAGGAAACTATCTTTCCTTACAGCTTAAGTTCAAGCGTTTTCTCCCAGCTTCCTTTAACCAAAAAGTTTTCAGTCTTTCCTTTGTCACAGAAATCTATTACTCTGGGCTTGGAAGATACTCTGTCTTTGTTCTGGACTATTATTAGAACAACAGTCATCGTACGAACCAAAATTCAGGGAATCGTCCGAGGTATTTCCAGTTTTCTCTAACGTGTCTAGTTTGTCTAATGTGTCGACATCATTCGAATGAATGTCCACGGGGTTAACTAATAAGTAACACATATATACGTCTTTATGGGAGACATGTGATTTCGATTGCATACTACGTTCTCCATGTTTCATCTTCGGCAGGGTCTTAATGAGAGATACGTGCCTTCGATTGCTTACTGTGTTCTTCATGTTTTACCTTTGGTAAGTTGAACGCACTGATTGAATTTCACATTTCTGTGAAACTCTGGAACCCCCACAAAGACAGATGCTCATAGCAAGATACACAATACGAAGAAATCACAAAGAAAATTAACTCAGTTTTTTCTCCATTCTTAACGCAAAGGCTACTGCTAATAACTATGGATAAAATAAGTTTCAAATTCAACCGAAGGATAACTGTGAACAGTTGCTTCAAAGAAAATGAAACTCGCTTTAGAACTTACAATCGTGCTGTGCCGTGTTATCTGTTTACCAATGTGCCATCAACCAAGAATATGTGGCCTTCGTGTTGGGCATGCATTGTCTGCTGCAGCTACGGTAGGGGTGTACACTTCTCTAGCCGCCTGGAGAGCTACGAATTCGGCAATGCTTAACATTTTTTCGAAGTAGTTGTAGTGCTAAAATTTTGACAGGGGATTTGTTTGAGTGTATTCTTCGCTTGTGAAAAATTTCAGGGTTGGCAGATTGAACCATTCCCTTGTGAGTGGTCTAATCCACATCCGTTATAACAGTTGTTAGTACAAGCAGTGACCATAATAACTAAAATGACGTGGCTTATACACCAAGAATAAAATCAGTCTCCGAATTTTTTGTATGTACGGTACGTAAGTCCACACTGTAGCATAGTATATGTATACAGTGGTACATGAAGCCATTGCTACAGAAGAATAATGGCGGGATTACAAGATGGCCTTATCAAAGTGGTCGACAATCCTCGCAGATGCACCTCTCGATCTCTCACGTGACACAAGTGAAAAGTGTTTGAACTGATACTCCAGTACGTCCTCGCCTGTGACATATACTTTTTAAAATTTACTTCTTATGCAACTTATTTTCTGAATTTTCACTACAGAAAAGGAAAGAATGCCTACAGAAGAAAAATGGGCCAAATATCTCACGAAATAAGCATCAAACGAAAAAACTACAAAGAACGAAACTCGTCTAGCTTGAAGGGGGAAAGCAGATGGCGCTATGGTTGGCCCGCTAGATGGAGCTGCCTTAGGTCAAACGGATATCAACTGCGTTTTTTTAAGAATAGGAACCCCCATTTTATTACATATTCGTGTAGTACGTAAAGAAATATGAATGTTTTAGTTGGACCATTTTTTTCGCTTTGTGATGGATGGCGCTGTAATAGTCACAAACGTAGAAGTACGTGGTATCACGTAACATTCCGCCAGTGCGGACGGTATTTACTTCGTGATACATTACCCGTGTTACAATGGACCGTTTACCAATTGCGGAAAAGGTCGATATCGTGTTGATGTATGGCCATTGTGATCAAAACGCCCAACAGGCGTGTGCTATGTATGCTGCTCGGTATCCTGGACGACATCATCCAAGTGTCCGGACCGTTCGGCAGATAGTTACGTTATTTAAGGAAACAGGAAGTGTTCAGCCACATGTGAAAGTCATCCACAACCTGCAACAAATGATAATGCCCAAGTAGGTGTTTTAGCTGCTGTCGCGGCTAATCCACAGATCAGTAGCAGACAGATTGCGAGAGACTCGGGAATCTCAAAAACGTCGGTGTTGAGAATGCTACAGCAACATCGATTGCACCCGTACCATATTTCAATGCACCAGGAATTGCACGGCGACGACTTTGAATGTCGTGTACAGTTCTGCCACTGGGCACAAGAGAAATAACGGGACGACGACAGATTTTTTGCACGCCTTCTATTTAGCGACTTATCGTCATTCACCAACAGCGGTAATGTAAACCGGCATAATATGCACTATTGGGAAAATTCACGATGGCTGCGACAAGTGGAACATCAGTGACCTTGGCGGGTTTATGTATGGTACGGCATTATGGGAGGAAGGATAATTGACCCCCATTTTATCGATGGCAATCTAAATGTTGGAAAGTATGCTGATATCCTACGCAATGTTCTACCGATGTTACCACAAGATGTTTCACGGCATGACAGAATGGCGATGTACTTCCAACATGATGGATGTCCGGCACATAGCTCGCATGCGGCTGAAGCGGTATTGAATAGCATATTTCATGACAGGTGGATTGGTGGTCGAAGCACCATACTATGGCCCGCACGTTCACCAGATCTGACGTCCCCGGATTTCTTTCTGTGGGGAAAGCTGAAGGATATTTGCCATCGTGATCCACCGACAACGCCTGACAACATGCGTCAGCGCATTGTCAATGCATATGCGAAAATTACGGAAGGCGAACTACTCGCTCTTGAGAGGAATGTCGTTACACGTATTCCCATATGTATTGAGGTTGACGGACATCATTTTGAGCATTTATTGCATTAATGTGGTATTTACAGGTAATCACGCTGTAACAACATGCGTTCTCAGAAATTATAAGTTCACAAAGGTATATGTATCACATTGGAACAACCGAAATAAAATGTTCAAACGTACCTACGTTCTGTATTTTAATTTAAAAACCTATCTGTTACCAACTGTTCGTTTAAATTGTGAGCCATATGTTTGTGACTATGACAGCGTCATCTATCACAAAGCGAAATTGTGGTCCAACTAAAACATTCATATTTCTTTACGCACTACACGAATACGTAATAAAAAATGGGGGTTCCTATTTAAACAAACGCAGTTGATATCCGTTTGACCTACGGCAGCGCCATCTAGCGGGCCAACCATAGCGCCATCTGGTTTCCCCCTTCAAGTTAGACAAGTTTAGTTTTTTTCGTTTGGCGCTTATTTCGTGAGATATTTGGCCCGGTTACGGTCAATGGACCACCCGTTTTTGTGTGTGTATAACATCACTCAAGCATTTCAGAGGGATATCTCAACACAGCAAATCCAGAGGACATGTACGTGCAGATTTTCACCTTCTTTCACACTTTATGAAAAGTGGAAGCATCTACCAGGTCGATATGAGACCATAATACGGACAAATCACAAAAACGACTGTAAGACTACATCACGAGAAGATCGTAATATATTTTGACGATCTCTGATGAGTAGACAGATGGCCGGCTTCTGTGGCCGAGCGGTTGTAGGCGCTTCAATCCCGAACCGCGCTGCTGCTACGGTCGCAAGTTCGAATCGCGCCTCCGGCATGGATGTGTGTGATGGCGTTAGGTTGGTTAGGTTTAAGTAGTTCTAAGTTCTAGGGGACTGATGCCCTCAGATGTTAAGTCCCATAGTGCTTAGAGACATTTGAACCATTTGAGTAGACGGATTACAACAGAGATTCTCTGAGCCGAGGCTACAGGTAAATTCTTAGCACATAATCGTACGAAGATTGCTGAAGGATAGTGCCGTGGGTCGCTCGTCCCCGACGCCATTCTACAGACAGGAGTGACTCGCATGGCGTAGAGTCAGAATGAACTGCAAAACTGAGTGACGTTCTGTGGTGTTAACCGATGAGTCTCGCTTCTGTTCATGACAGTCATATAGACGCTAACGGTATCGTAGACGACCTGGCAGAGGGTCAGAGAATACGATGGTTCTCGATACCTCTGTAATTCCTAGAATCATGGTGGAAACAAGGTGATCTCGTAATTGTTGATAGGAATCTGAATACTGGCGGGTATGTGATAAGATTGATGAACCCCATTGGCACAACCATTCACGACCAGGATACCAAATGATGTATTCTATCAGAATACTGAACCATCACACGGTACACTTTACACCACTAGTGTCTTAACAAGCAGACAGCTGACTGCCCTGCGCAATACCCTGATGTGTCACCCGTATAGCATGTCGGAGATGCCATAGAAAGACGTACACTTTCATACCTGCCCCCAGCCCACATTATTCATGAACTGACACAGAGTGTTTTTCAGACATGGCAAGAAATTCCTCAAGTTGACATTCGTAGACTTCTTGCATGCATGTCGCAACTAAGATAGAGAGTATTCGTATCTGTACGGGTTAATATTTATTCAAATGTTGGTGAGGGACATCATTTGGGAATGTATTTAAAGTTCATCATTTAATACCGATTACGTGTTGAACAAGTGTCGAATGTTTGACAAGCTTTATAGTGTAAAGCTTTCCGTTTCGGTCAGTGTTTTACTCATCTTCTAATGCGAATGTTAGCAGTGCATGCACGGGTGTAATTGGTGTTAGAGTAAGCGAGTTTTTCAATACTTGTAACAAACGCTGTTGTGATGCTTTTTACGTTTTAACTAAAATTACGAAATAAAATTATAGATAGAAGTTAAGGTTTTGGGAGATGGAACCGTGACAGACATATAACTAGTACGGACTACTTTGATGATCATATCAACTGATGTATGGAAGAATAAAATATCATTAGGTCTAAATACGGATTGGTCTCATCATTTGATATAGTTGTTCTGTAATTCACGGCAACAGCTTCCCCTATAGCTCCAGCTATACGCTGCGCAGACAGGACCAGTTTTCACGAGGTAGCGTGTTGGATGGTAGATAATACTTCACCAGTTCAGTGCTTTAAAAACAACCACAATGAAACTGTTTGTTAATCTTGGCTCATGAGTTGTATTTGGATTTTACAACTTCGAGACTTGGCAATTGTCGCATCTGGAAACCTTTTCCTTATGAAACAGGACTCGTCAATAAACTCGTAAAACGGTAAGTAATCGAATGTGGCTACAATTTTTTATATGAGTCCCCGACAAAATTCTGGGCTCATAGACAATCGTCACCTGAAAGGTCTTGTTCCGTTTGCAACAGGAATTTATGTCTTTTGCACATTACTTTTACAGTTGTTTAGGATTTGAGTTACAGATAGAATGCTAATGCTATAATTGTACTCCACTGTAATCTACAAGGACTCTTAAAACAGAACAGTTTCACCAGGCACGTAGCTTCTCGGCTATTTGATTTCACATGAGAGAAATGCGCAACAGGGAGCTACCTAAGTTAGGGGTTAGAGATTTGTTCTTCTTGTTCTTCGACTTCTTCTTCTTGTCCTTTTGTCCCCAGCGTAAAACTTCTGTGTAATTACAATGGAAACCAAATGCACCGAAATCTCTAGCAGCATTTTAAAAAAAATGTTCCCCTTTTTTTATACCAAGTTTTACTCAGTAGCTGTATTAATTGTGGTGGGGTAGGTACAAGTTTTGCAGTGAGCAGTCTGCAAGGGCGAACGGAAACATCTTTCAGAAGTCTGTAGGGCAATTCACGAATTTTTATCGCATTTCTTTCCGAATTCATCAACCTTAAAATATCGGAAAGTACTTCCTAACACCGTCTCCTGTATCATTCCATCCGCACTTGCGGCAAAATTTACTTACAAAAATGATACCTGCTATTGATAAATGAACGTGTTGCATTCCGTTTTAGGAGTGATACTACTACATCTATGTATTGCCGCGAAGTATTTGTAATTTTGTTATAGACATGGTTTGATGCAGCTCTCCATGCTGTTCTATCCTGTGCAAGCTTCTTCATCTCCCAGTACCTACTGCAACCTACATCCTTCTGAATCTGCTTAGTGTATTCATCTCTTGGTCTCCCCCTACGATTTTTACCCTCCACGCTGCCCTCCAATACTAAATTGGTGATACCTTGATGCCTCAGAACATGTCCTACCAACCGATCCCTTCTTCTGGTCAAGTTGTGCCACAAACTCCTCTTCTCCCCAATCCTATTCAGTACCTCCTCATTAGTTATGTGATCTACCCATCTAATCTTCAGCATTCTTCTATAGCACCACATTTCGAAAGCTTCTATTCTCTTCTTGTCCAAACTATTTACCGTCCATGTTTCACTTCCATACATGGCTACACTCCATACAAATACTTTCAGAAATGACTTCCACACACTTAAATCTATACTCGATGTTAACAAATTTCTCTTCTTCAGAAACGCTTTCCTTGCCATTGCCAGTCTACATTTTATATCCTCCATACTTCGACCATCATTAGTTATTTTGCTCCCCAAATAGCAAAACCCCTTTACTACTTTAAGTGTCTCATTTCCTAATCTAATACTCTCAACATCACCCGACTTAATTCGACTACATTCCATTATCCTCGTTTTGCCTTTGTTGATGTTCATCTTATATCCTCCCTTCAAGACACCATCCATTCCGTTCAACTGCTCTTCCGAGTCCTTTGCTGACAGAATTACAATTTCATCGGCGAACCTCAAAGTTTTTATTTCTTCTCCATGGATTTTAATACCTACTCCGAATTTTTCTTTTGTTTCCTTGACTGCTTGCTCAATATACAGATTGAATAACATCGGGGAGAGGCTACAAGCCTGTCTTACTCCCTTCCCAACCACTGCTTCCCTTTCATGTCCCTCGACTCTTATAACTGCCATCTGGTTTCTGTACAAATTGTAAATAGCCTTTCGCTCCCTGTATTTTACCCCTGCCACCTTTAGAATTTGAAAGAGAGTATTCCAGTCAACATTGTCAAAAGCTTTCTCTAAGTCTACAAATGCTAGAAACGTAGGTTTGCCTTTCCTTAATATTTCTTCTAAGGTAAGTCGTAAGGTCAGTATTGCCTCACGTGTTCCAGGATTTCTACAGAATCCAAACTAATCTTCCCCGAGGTCGGCTTCTACTAGTTTTTCCATTCGTCTGTAAAGAATTCGTGTTAGTATTTTGCAGCTGTGGCTTATTAAGCTGATTGTTCGGTAATTCTCACATCTGTCAACATCTGCTTTCTTTGGGATTGGAATTATTATATTCTTCGTGAAGTCTGAGCGTATTTCGCCTGTTTCATACATCTTGCTCACCAGATGGTAGAGTTTTGTCAGGACTGGCTCTCCCAAGGCCGTCAGTAGTTCCAATGGAATGTTGTCTACTCCAGGGGCCTTGTTTCGACTCAGGTCATTCAGTGCTCTGTCAAACTCTCCACGCAGTATCGTATCTCCCATTTCATCTTCATCTACATCCTCTTCCATTTCCATAATATTGTTCTCAAGTACATCGCCCTTGTATAGACCCTCTATATACTCCTTCCACCTTTCTGCTTTCCCTTCTTTGCTTAGAACTGGCTTTCCATCAGAGCTCTTGATGTTCATACAAGTGGTTCTCTTATCTCCAAAGGTCTCTTTAATTTTCCTGTAGGTAGTATCTACATTACCCCTAGTGAGATAAGCCTCTACATCCTTACATTTGTCCTCTAGCCATCCCTGCTTAGCCATTTTGCACTTCCTGCCGATCTCATTTTTGAGACGTTTGTATTCCTTTTTGCCTGCTTCATTTACTGCATTTTTATATTTTCTCCTTTCATCAATTAAATTCAATATTTCTTCTGTTACCCAAGGATTTCTACTAGCCCTCATCTTTTTACCTACTTGACCCTCTGCTGCCTTCACTACTTCATCCCTCAAAGCTACCCAATCTTCTTCTACTGTATTTCTTTCCCCCATTCCTGTCAATTGTTCCCTTATGCTCTCCCTGAAACTCTGTACAACCTCTGGTTCTTTCAGTTTATCCAGGTCCCATCTCCTTAAATACCCACCTTTTTGCAGTTTCTTCAGTTTTAATCTACAGGCCATAACCAATAGATTGTGGTCAGCGTCCGCATCTGCCCCTGGAAATGTCTTACAATTTAAAACCTGGTTCCTAAATATCTGTCTTACCATTATATAATCTATCTGATACCTTTTAGTATCTCCAGGGTTCTTCCATGTATACAACCTTCTATCATGATTCTTAAACCAAGTGTTAGCTATGATTAAGTTGTGCTCTGTGCAAAATTCTACCAGGTGGCTTCCTCTTTCATTTCTTAGCCCCAATCCATATTCACCTACTACATTTCCTTCTCTCCCTTTTCCTACACTCGAATTCCAGTCACCCATGACTATTAAATTTTCGTCTCCCTTCACTATCTGAATAATTTCTTTTATTTCATCATACATTTCTTCAATTTCTTCGTCATCTGCAGAGCTAGTTGGCATATAAACTTGTACTACTGTAGTAGGTGTGGGCTTCGTATCTATCTTGGCCACAATAATACGTTCACTAAGCTGTTTGTAGTAGCTTACCCGCATTCCTATTTTCCTATTCATTATTAAACCTACTCCTGCATTACCCCTATTTGTGTTTATAACCCTGTAGTCACCTGACCAGAAGTCTTGTTCCTCCTGCCACCAAACTTCACTAATTCCCACTATATCTAACTTTAACCTATCCATTTCCCTTTTCAAATTTTCTAACCTACCTGCCCGATTAAGGTACCTGACGTTCCACGCTCCGATCCGTAAAACGCCAGTTTTCTTTCTCCTGATAACGACATCCTCTTGAGTAGTCCCCGCCCGGAGATCCGAATGGGGGACTATTTTACCTCCGGAATATTTTACCCAAGAGGACACCATCATCATTTAATCATACAGTAAAGCTGCATGCCCTCTTGAAAAATTACGGCCGTAGTTTCCCCTTGCTTTCAGCCGTTCGCAGTACCAGCACAGCAAGGCCGTTTTGGTTATTGTTACAAGGCCAGATCAATCAATCATCCAGACTGTTGCCCTTGCAACTACTGAAAAGGCTGCTGCCCGTCTTCAGGAACCACATGTTTGTCTGGCCTCTCAACAGATACCCCTCCGTTGTGGTTGTACCTACGGTACGGCTATCTGTATCGCTGAGGCACGCAAGCCTCCCCACAAACGGCAAGGTCCATGGTTCATGGGGAGGAGCAATGCCTATCGAGGTTATTTCACCATCCATAGGGCACCCCCGTGTTCTCGAGATTAAAAAGGTGTTCAGTGCACAACAGCGTCGAAAACTAATATTGCCGGCAAACTTTTAAATTACACATATCCATGCACGTAACTAGTTAAAGTTGAGGAAGTTAATGAATAATGCACTTCTGCTGGAGTACAAAGTTAAAAGTCGGCGCACTGTGGTAGAACAGTAACTGACACGTGAATGTGACTGTAGCATCCGAAAGGAATTTCTCCGTCAAGAAAATAGCAACATACAAATAATTTCACATGGCTGGCCACAGCAGATATTCTGAATATGGAGAAAAAGAAGCTTGGCATGGAAACCTAGATGAATACATCCATGTCACAAGTTAGTATAATTTTGAGAAAGCGGTATCCTGACGTATAATTTGTAAAATGTGAACACCAGCTTTATGCCTGGTCCGGCTGGTCAAATGGAGCCTATGATCGTGGGACACGTGATCAACATGCAGCCAATCTCTGGTCGTTATTGTCAGCAGAAGTACATGTCCGCCCCCTGTAGCTGAGTGGTAAGCGCGACGGACTGTTAATCCTAAGCGCCCGGATTCGATTCCCGGCTGGGTAGGAGATTTTCTCCTCTCAAGGACTGGGTGTTGTGATGTCTTAATCACAATCATTTCATCCCTATCAACGCGCAAGTCACCGAAGTGGCGTCAAATCGAAAGTCTTGCACCAGGCGAGCGGTCTACCCGACGGGAGGCCCTCGTCACACACCTTAGGTGTTGAAAAACAGCTTAAAACACTTAAAAATGCACGACTTCGGGTCCAGATTGAATACCAGTCAGGTTGCTTTCAGAATATACTGACAGATATTTTTTTTTTTTTTTTTTTGAGTTGGTTTAAGGGCGCTCAACTGCTGAGGTCATTAGCGCCCAGTCACTGTTGTTAGAGCAGATGGACTCTGGTAAAACTCAAGGGGATGGGGGGGACACCAGAAGGACCTGACAAAGATGCAGATAAAATAAGTAAAAAGGTTAAATGTCTTTGGACAAGCCAGTTAAAGTTATAAAACGCAGAATACGAGCAGCTGCTCGAGCGTCATCAGCTAAGACATCCGGTAAAGTAGATGGCAGGGACAGGACAACACGAAATTGACTAAAACGGGGACACGACAATAAAACATGGCGCACTGTTAATGCCTGACCACAAGGGCACTGCGGAGCTGGGTCACCGGAGAGCAGGTAGCGGTGGCTAAACCGGCAATGCCCAATCCGCAACCTGGTCAGAAGGACCTCCTCGCGCCGAGATGGTCGGGAGGATGTTGTCCAAGCAGTTGGGAGCGGTTTTACTGCCCGGAGCTTGTTTCCTTGGAGGGATGACCAAGCATCCCACCACAACGACACAAGCCTCTTACATACATCCCCACGAACGTCGGATGACGAGACACAATGGGAGGCTGGCCGAGGCAGGAGGACTGCAACCTTGGCTGCAGCATCCGCAGCCTCATTCCCAGGCACTCCTGCATGTCCGGGAACCTACAGAAAACTGACAGAACCACCATTATCAGCGAAAGAATGGAGGGACTGCTGTATCCGTTGAATCAAGGGATGGACCGGATAGGGAGCTCCAAGGCTCTGAAGAGCACTGAGTGAGTCAGAGCAAAGTACATACGATGAATGGCGGTGGCGGCGGGCATACTGAACGGCCTGATGGAGAGCAAAAAGCTCGGCTGTAAAGCTCGAACATTGGTCGAGGAGCCGGTATTTAAAGGTGGCGGCCCCGACGACAAAGGCACAGCCGACACCATCGTCAGTTTTGGAGCCATCGGTGTAAATAAAGGTGTGACCGGCAAGTCGAGCACGAAGTTCGACAAACCGTGAGCAATACACTGCAGCCGGAGTACCCTCCTTCGGGAGTGAGCTGAGGTCGAGATAAATATGAACCGGAGCCTGGAGCCAAGGTGGTGTCGGGCTCTCACCCTGTCTGAAGGTGGTAGGGAGGGCAAAATCCAATTGTCGAAGCAGGCGACGGAAGCGGACTCTGGGGGGCAGCAGGGCAGACACATACAACCCGTACTGACGGTCGAGAGAATCGGCGAAGAAGGACTGGTAAGAGGGGTGGTCGGGCATAGACAACAGCCGGCAGGCATACCGACACAGCAGTACGTCGCGCCGGTAGGTCAGTGGTAATTCGGCAGCTTCAGCATAAAGACTCTCGACAGGACTAGTGTAGAAGGCTCCGGTCGCAAGACGGATACCCCGATGGTGGATGGAGTTGAGCCGGCGTAAGAGGGATGGCCGAGCGGACGAGTAGACGAAGCTCCCATAATCCAGCTTCGATCGGACAATGGACCGATACAAGCGAGGCAGGACAGTGCGATCCGCTCCCCAAGATGAACCGCTAAGAACTCTGAGGACATTAAGGGAACAAGTACAACGGGCCGCCAAATAAGAGACATGTGGAGACCAACACAGTTTCCTGTCCAACGTGAGCCCTAGAAACTTAGTTGTTTCCACGAATGGGAGAACAACGGGACCGAGATCTAAGGATGGCGGAAGGAACGCTTTATATCACCAAAAGTTGATACAAACCGTCTTCTCTTCAGAGAACCGGAAGCCATTTGCCACGCTCCATGAGTAGAGGCTGTCTAGACAACGCTGAAGGCAGCGCTCCAGGAGGCATGTTCTGGGCACTGCAGTAGATCGCGAAGTCATCGACAAAGAGAGAGCCTGAGACAGTAGGTGGAATACAATCCATAATTGGATTGATCGCAATGGCAAAAAGGGCTACGCTCAAGACGGAGCCCTGAGGCACTCCATTCTCCTGGAGGAAGACGTCGGACAATACGGAACCCACACGTACCCTAAACTTTCGATCCGTTAAAAAGGAATCAATAAAAAGGGGCAGGCGACCGCGTAGGCCCCACCTGTGCATAGTGCGGAGGATACCTCCTCTCCAACAGGTATCATAAGCCTTCTCCAAGTCGAAGAACACGGCTACCGTTTGGCGCCTTCGCAAAAAGTTGTTCATGATGAATGTCGACAAGGTCACAAGGTGGTCAACAGCGGAGCGGCGGCGACGAAAGCCGCATTGGACATTAGTAAGTAGCCGTCGAGATTCAAGAATCCAGACTAACCGAGCATTAACCATGCGCTCCATCACCTTACAGGCACAGCTTGTAAGATAAATGGGGCGGTAACTAGAAGGAAGGTGTCTATCCTTCCCGGGTTTGGGTATAGGAACAACAACGGCGACACGCCAACGCATGGGGACTTGACCTTCGGTCCAGACGCGATTGTAGGTACGAAGAAGGAAGCTTTTGCCCACCGGAGAAAGGTGTGCCAGCATCTGAACGTGAATGGCATCTGGCCCCGGAGCAGAGGACCGGGACAGTGCAAGCGCACGTTCGAGTTCCCGCATAGTAAAGGGGGCATTATAAGTTTCCAGATTCAGCGAGTGGAAGGAAGGTCGCCGAGCCTCTTCTGCCTCTTTCCTGGGAAGGAAGGCAGGATGGTAATGGGCGGAGCTTCAAACCTCCGCGAAAAAGCGGCCAAAGGCGTTGGAGACAGCCACAGGATCAACAAGGACCTCATTACCTGAGGTCAGGCCAGGTACCGAGGAGTGGGCCTTAATGCCCGACAGCCGGCGCAGGCTACCCCAAACGACGGAAGAGGGAGTAAAACTGTTAAAGGAGCTGGTGAAAGAGGCCCAACAAGCTTTTTTGCTGTCTTTGATGACTCTACGGCATTGCGCTCGGAGTCGTTTGTATTCAATACAATTCGCCAACGGAGGATGGCGGCGAAAGGTGCGTAAAGCACGTCGTCGAGCATGGATAGCGTCCCTACAAGCCTCGTTCCACCAGGGGACGGAAACGCGACATGAAGAAGAAGTAGTACGAGGAATGGAACGTTCAGCAGCATTGATGATAACAGCCGTGAGGTATTCGACCTGACTGTCACAACTGGGAAAATCGTGGTCCGGAAAGGTCGCCAGGGAGGAGTTAAGTCCCCAGTCAGCTTTCAGTATGTTCCAGCTCGAAGGACGTGGGGATGGGGTGTGGTGCAGGAGACGAACGACACAGGGGAAGTGGTCGCTCGAATAGGTGTCAGAAAGGACATACCACTCGAACCGACGGGCAAGAGTGGTAGAACAGATCGAGAGGTCCAAGTGGGAGTAGGTATGAGTAGAGTCCGAGAGGAAAGTCGGGGCGCCAGTATTGAGGCAGACAAGATTGAGATGGTTGAAGACATCCGCCAAGAGTGAGCCTCTTTGACAGGATGCAGGAGAGCCCCAAAGGGGATGATGGGCATTAAAGTCGCCAAACAATAAAAACGGCGGGAGAAGCTGAACGATCAGGTGCATCATGTCAGCCCGACTAACAGCAGATGATGGTGGAGTGTAGATGGTACAAACTGAAAAAGTAAAAGCAGAAAGAGTAATGCGGACAGCTATTGCTTGCAGTGGGGTGGTCAATGGGATGGGATGGTAATAAACATCGTCCCGAACGAGCAACATGACCCCACCATGAGCTGGGATACCGTCCACAGGGGTGAGGTCATACCGCTCCGAAGTATAGTGGGTAAAGGCAATACGGTCAGTCGGGCGCAACTTGGTTTCCTCTTGACCAAGGACGAGCGGATAGTGCAGGCGGAGGAGCAGTTGTAATTCCTCCCGATTAGATCGAATACCTCTTATGTTCCAATGAAACAACGCCATCGCTAGTCAAAAAGTTGGGGAACGAGACGGGGGAAGAGCTGGTCACCTCGATGGCCGCGGAGGGCCAGGTTGCGAGGGAACAACGCTACAACCGACGGGAGGCGGATCCGGTTCCATCGAATCGTCGCCAGCTGCGGCCGCTGTCCCTGGTTGTGTAGGAGGGGCAACATCATTTGCCGACGAAAGGCCGGCTGAGCGCCTGGCAGCAGAGCGTCCCGGCGAAACTGAGGATGGCCGGGAGCAGCGACTCACGGATGGAGCATCAGACGAAACGCGCCGGGGTGGAGAGGGGGATAGAGACTTCTTCTTGGAGGCCTTCTTGGAAGGCCGAGGAGGCACAGGGATGGTGGGCTGGACCCGAAGAAAGTCCTCACGCGCGGGGTCCGTTTTGAACGCCAGACCTTGGAAGCTGGGGTCCGGAACGTTTCCCCGATGGACGCCTGAGAAGAGGATTGCTTCTCAGGTGGCGTGGGTGGAGGAGGAGGAGGAAGGGTGGCCCCTGGGGCAGAGGGGGTGGGGGCCATGGGGGAGGAGGATTTGGAAGGGAGGGATTTGGGAGGCGGAGGCAGAGCCCCCTGATGGGCGGAGGAGGTGGAGGGGGGACAGGATAGGGGTGAGGATACCATGGAAGGAGTGGACACAACTGAGGCAAACGAAGTGGTCAATGGCACGGGATGGTGGTGGTCATAATTCTTCCTGGCCTCAGAATAAGAGAGCCGATCCAAAGTTTTGATTTCTTGTATCTTCTTCTCCTTCTGATATGCGGGGCAGTCTGAGGATCTAGGCGAGTGGACGCCAGGACAATTAATGCACCGAGGTGGTGGGGTGCATGTATGTTCCTCACGAAGAGGACGTCCACAATCGCCACAAAGGGGCTCAGCCTCACACCGTGACGACATGTGCCCAAAGCGCAAACACCTAAAACAGCGCATAGGAGGCGGGACGTAAGGTCGCACGTCACACCGGTAGCACATCACCTTACCTTCTCTGGGAGAATGTCCCCCTTGAAGGCGAGGATAAAGGCCCCGGTGTCGATGCGACGATCTTTGGGGCCGCGCTGGACTCGCCGGACGAAATGCACGCCTCGGCGCTCCAGGTTGGCCCTGAGCTCCTCATCAGATTGTAGCAGGAGGTCACGATGAAAAATAACCCCCTGCGTCCTATTTAATGCCAGATGTGGGACAATGGATACTGGGATGTCCCCTAGGCGGTCGCACGCCTGGAGCGCCGCCGACTGTGTGGCGGAGGTGGTCTTGATAAGAACGGACCCTGAACGCATCTTGCTGAGAGCCTCGATTTCCCCGAAGATGTCCTTAATGTGCTGAACAAAGAACATGGGCTTGGAGGTGGTGAATGTCCCCCCATAGGTTCGAGAACAGACCAAATAGCGGGGGAAGTACTTCGCCCCAAGCCGGCGGGCCTGTCCCGCCTCCCATGGAGTGGCCAAGGGGGAAAGGGCAGGAGAACCAGAACTAGAAACGGTACCTTTTCTTTTGAAAGACTCGGCCGCAGAGCGACCTGATACGTGTTGCCGTTTCATCTGCGAAACGTCCGCCCCGATACCACCCACTCCGACCAGGGGCTCTCCCCATGGGCGCCACCCAGCCGCAGCAAGGGCCACCTGGCAGGATGACCATTGCCGGGAGTCCTGATGCCCCAAGGAGACGGGCATCTACTCCTTGGCCGACGTGGGGAGGGTGCAGCTCAGGTATCGGCAGTACGATCCCTGTGTTGTCAGGGGGCTACAACCTAGAGGGTACATGACGACCCCACCACAACGGTCTGGCTACCGTGCTGGATTTCTGGTGCCATGGAAAGTCCATCATGATCGCTGGTGCAGATGCAGATGCACTATGGGCGTAACTTGGACAACCCATCAGGCGTTTAGGCCCAATTTGAGGAATAGTGGGTATGGTTACAACGCCAGTGCAATGCTGAGTGCCAAGGTCTTAGTGCACTTAGGACCAGTGGTACACCACGTAAGGTGTCCTTCCCCAAAAGGCTCGTACTTCTGTAGAATTTTGAAAAATGGAGGTCAAACCCCAAGGGGGACTATCACATGGAAGGCCGAAACGGTTGAAACTCCTTTTAGTCGCCTCTTACGACAGGCAGGAATACCTCGGGCCTATTCTTACCCCGGACCCGCAGGGGGAATACTGACAGAGTAGCTCCACATGTAGCAAACATACACAAGCTCTCGCTCGTAGAAAGATCCGCATCCAAAGACCGGTAAGTTGGACAAGTCACGCCAATACCCAAGAAATGATTAGGATTAATCCGTTGAATTACAGACTGGTATCACTAACCTTGATTTGCAATAAGATTTTGGAACATGTACTGTGGTCGAACAGTGTGAAACACTTCGAAAAATAAAACGAATTATTGACAAATAACGAACACGGATTTAGAAAATATCGTTCTTGTGAAACAAAACTACCTCTTTATTCTCACAAGGTAATGAGTGCTGTATGCAGAGGACGGCAGATTGATTCCACATTTTTAGATTTCCAGATGGCTTTTGACACCGTTCCTCACAAGCGACTTCTAGTTAAATTGCATGCCTATGGAGTATCGTATCAGTTGTGTCACTAGATTCGTGATTTTCTGTCAGAAAGGTCACATTTCGTATGACAGAAAGTCATAGAGTGAAACATAAGTAATACCTGTACTTCCCCAAGGAAGTGTTATAGGTCCTCTATTCTCCGTGATCTGCAAAAACGATTTAGGAGACAATCTGAGCAGTGCTCTTGGATTGTTTGCAGATGGTTCTGTTATTTACCGCCAACTAAAGTCATCAGATGATCAAAACTAATTTCAAAGTGCTTTAGACAAGATATCTGTATGGTGTAAAAAGTGGCAATTGACTCTAAATCCTGAAAAATGTGAAGTCACCCACTTGAGCACTAAACCGAATCCACTAAATTTCAGTTACACGATAAAGCACACAAATATAAAGGCTGTAAATTCAACCAAATACTTAGGGATTACAATTACGAATAACATAAATCGAAAGGGTCAGGTAAATAACGCAGTGGGGGAAGCAAACCAAAGATCGCTATTTAATGGTAAATCATTCACAAAATGTAACTTGTTTATTATACAGACTGATTACATTACGCTTGTCCGCCCTCTTATGGAGTATTGCTTCATGGTGTGGGATCCGCATCTGACAGGATTGACGGACGACATCGAAAAATTTCAGAAAAGGGCAGCTCGTTTTGTATTTAGCGAAACAGGAGAGAGAGTGGCACTGATATACTGCACGAACTAGGGTGGCAGTCGTCACCACAAAAGCGTTTTTCGCTGCTGTAGGACCTTCTCATGAAATTTAAATCAGCAGCTTCCTGCTCAGAGCGTAAAGATATTTTTTTGGTGCCCACTTACACATCATAATAAAGAGAAAGCAGATCTCTCACGGAAAGATGTAAGTGTTCGTTTTTCCCGCGCGCTACTCGAGAGTGGAACGGTAGAGAAGTAGCTTAAAGGTGGTTCGATAAATTCCTCTGCCAGGCACTTAATTGTGAACTGCAGAGTAATCATGTAGATGTAGATGTAGATCTAGATGAATTCTGACGATGCCGCTGCTTCTTTATTGACGCAATTCCTCATCTGCCCTCGCGAGTCTGAGTGTTCACGTTTCAGACTTCCCTACATCAAAAGAACGGTAGGAGGTATTGAAAATTGAACCCAGGTCCTACCCTACCAAATGCAGAGTAGCTAACCAGCATTTCAATTTTTTTTTTATTTCTCATTCTATTTATCCGACATCTTTATTATGTGCAGAAGTCACATAATGTCTTTACAAATATTACGATGAAAATTCTGCTTAGTTTTTATATAACAGAGGCTAGCCAGACCCACGCTCGAACACGCTGAGGTACCGCACCGCCAGCCCTTATTATGAATTACATTGAATATAAGAAGGCAGAATCGATGTGGGCGGTGAAAATTGATGTAATTTTTTGCGAGGCAGGCGACTACCAAGGTACCAGTGAATGAATGTCGTGTGACTAGGGCCTCCCGTGGGGTAGACCGTTCGCCAGGTGCAAGTCTTTCGATTTGACGCCACTTCGGCGACTTGGGCGTCAATGGGGATGAAATGATGATGATGATTAGGACAACAGAACGCCCAGTCCCTCAGCGAAGAAAATTTCCGACCCCTGGAATCGAATACGGACCCTTAGGATTGACATTCTGTCGCGCTGACCACTCAGCTACCGGGGACGGACAAGGTACCAGTCTAGTCAGTGAACGGCAACACGTTTCTTCCCTCAGTTTATCGTAAAACTTCTCTGTGTTTTAAGCAATGAATGACCTCCATTGTTTAGGTTACTTATCTAGCCCTTTCACGTAAAAATGTTTTCTGGCATACACAAAAACTGATACCTGTCCTGATATAAACAGATTAAGCGTGATAACCAGAAACCCATTTGCCCAACGCTGTTGAACTTAACGTGGAAGATAATCCCCAAGATACAGCAGCACTCAGAGTTTCAAACAAAGAATCATCTAACCATAAGCGTATGTAGGCGAGTCATTCAGCAGCCTGGAACTGGTCCGAGGCGAGGTGAATTACTTGTGAGGCTGAGAGCTGGCGGACAGCCCCAAGGTCGCTAAAGCGCCGCGGCTGGTCCTGCCCCAGCGGCCGTTTCTGATGAGCCCAGGTGCTGGCGCAAAGGCTTGGCCGGAAATGGGGAAAATCACTGTGCGGAGAGTTTCGGACGATGCATGGATCGCCAACAGGGCCGGCTATGCTCCATCATTTGAGGTGTATCAGACAAGCTGAAAGAAGGCTTCTTACAGTGGGATTTTAACCAGCTGATGCGGCTGCAAGCCCGAGAAAATTTTAATAATGCATATCGCCACGAAACCATGCCTTCATACGTGGCTTCTTACAGTGTTTTTAAATGCGACAATAATTCACAGACAAATATTAAAGCAAATCTGAATACATACAGAGGATAGGCAAAACAATGAGAACACGTTTACTTTGTTGGGAATGGTTTATTAATAAGGGGTTGGACCCCCATTTGACTGCAATACATGTGCGATTTTTCTTGGAATACTGGCGTATAATGATTGTATAGTCTCCAGTGGAATGTTATGCCACTCTTTGATCAGAACCTCTTCTAACTCCTGTAGCGGAAATCTGCTCCGGAGTCTGCTCCTCAATACCGCCCACAGGGGTTCGATAATGTTAAAGTCTGAAGTCTGTGCTGGCCATGGAAGACGCTGCAGTTCAGTTGTCTACTACTCATACAACGACTGTACTCTCCTGACTGTGTGAATGGGTGCATTATTGTCCTGAAATATGGCATCATTGTTGCGAACAGCATTTGAAACATGGTGTGCACCTGATCACCTAAAATGCTGACATAATCGTTTGCTGTAACATGGTCTTTGAGAATAATGATGGGACCAGCAGAAAGCCATGACATAGCTGCCCGCACCATCATACTTGCACATCCAATGCTTTACCGTTGAAATCAAGCACTCAGGCTTCTTTTGGCATTTTCCAGACATAAACCCGCCCCGATGTCGGAAATAACGCAAACGTGGACGGGACCATATGACGTGTTTCCACTGATCAGGCGTCCCGGATTTATGCTCCTGTCACCATTGTTTATGCTTCTTTGCATTGGTTGTCTCCACTAGTGGTTTCGGTATAGCAGCTCGTCCATTAATATTCGCTTTATGGAGCTCTCGGCGGACAGTGACGATGGATACGGGGTCCCGAAGATGGTTTTTGAGCTCTGCAGCCGCCGTAGTTTTGCGTTGTTTTGACACAATTCGTGTTAGCGTATGCCGATCTCTGTCATTTGCTTTGATTTGCGCCCACTATTACCTTTTCACGATGATATCTTTTCACGTTTTCTGTAGGCTGTCATGTGTGTTGAAACAGTTGCTTTTGAAACATTCATTACGTTGGCTCTCTTGATTACTGGTATCCAGCTAACTGGACCCTCACAATCTGCCCTCTTTGGAACTCTGTTAGGTCTTTCATTGCACGTCGACCTCGGTCTACCGAGCGAGGTGGCGCAGTGGTTAGCACACTGCACTCGCATTCGGGAGGACGGCGGTTCAAACCAGCGTCCGGCCGTCCTGATTCAGGTTTTCCCTGATTTCCCTAAATCGCTTCAGGAAAATGCCGGGATGATTCCTCTGAATGGGCACGGCCGACTTCCTTCCCCATCCTTCCCTAATCCGTTGGACCCATGACCTTGCTGTCTGGCCTCGTCTCCCGGATCAACCAACCGATCTCGGCCTCTGAATGCAAATACGAAGCGTGCGCTACTCGTAAACTCCCTGCACTGCTGCCTAGTCCATACTAAACAAGCACAGACCAGTGCGACAGGTGCCTTACCTGCATTGTTGACCATCAAACACAATCACCCATCACTACCACTGTTCATATTATTTTGTCTATTCCCTGTATGTGACCTCAGAAAAATTACACATCCAATGACGGAACAATATTTTCAATATCAACATTTCACGGTGAATAAACATTTTCACAATAAACCTCTGAATTAACAACTTTTACACGCTTCATACGATTTCAACAACTGATATCTCAGACGATAGCATTTCACTGTAGCTATCATTTCTGAAAGCTATGTACCTGTATTTATTACATTTATTAACTTTTAATGTCTGTTGTATCTTTTTTGTTACACAAATGTTTGCCAGAACATAGCACAATAACACAGCAAATGAATACAATACGAATACCTCATAGCTTTTCATATTTATGTGATTGTTTGAACAATATGTTATTAACTTTCCTAGATATTTACTTAACTACTTATTACAACTGCTAATAAAAAATCATGGTAATTTAAGAAGTGGTCGATCGCAAGTGTTAGATGACACGACTATTGTAAAGAAAGTGAAAAAACACTTTTGTCAAGCCGGTATATATAATTGTGTAAACAAAATTTAGCGATAATCTGTTGTCATTTAACATGAGAGCACTTGTGCAAGAATACTGGCTTATTTATTTATAAGCAAATATTTATTTACAATTATTGTGGATGGTGTGAGTGTGAACAATCGTTTAGAGCAGGGCTTCCCAACCTTTTCAGCTGGCGGACACCTTCTTCAGTCGAAAACCCATGGCGGACCCCTAGTCAGTCAGGAGCACAGTAACTTTAAATTTCAGAGCGAAACCCATGGGAACTGAAAGCTTCTTAATGGAAGTGCCATGTTCCCAATGACCCCCCCTCCCCCCCCCCCCCCCCCCGAAGTATCAATAGTCTTTGGTGTAGAGATGAATGAAAACGAAATTAACGACCCAATTTGAACTCCCACTGTATCCAGACACTTGCTAGTGGATTTACTCCGTTTGTTCAACACGCTATAACCTGTTGCTAAACAGTCGATCAGAGAAGCCACATTCTCCGGCACTAAACTGCGTATACGTTCTCACTTAGAAACCGCAAAGGCTGCTTGGGGATACGACTTGAAGTAGAAGTACACATGCTTCTCACACGAAAAGAAAAAAGTGATGAATTAGATTTTCACATTTTTATTCAATAATTTTACTCATTATTTTACACGATTTGGTGAAAGGTGGCCGTGGACCCCCTAGAAAGTGCCGGCGAACCCCTAAGGGGTCCGCGGACCACAGGTTGGGAAGCCCTGGTTTAGAGCATTTTTTTTTATTTACGTGTCCTTTTAATATATTAGTATGGGGCAGAAATTGGGCAAAGTGACTCAGATCATGTCTGTAAAATTTAAGTCCATTGTATTTTTGATGGGGATGGCCTTCAGCCAGTGTAAAAGCAGGCAGTCACTGTTGTCAAGTGGAGACCCACTTTTTGTGTGAAGGGCTCAAAGGAGCGATTCTTGGCAGTTTGCATTGAGATCTGGTGGAAGTCAGAGCTGCCTGTGGTAGGATGTGATATTCGCTCATGTGAGTGATAGAATGTGGGCAATGAATGGCTGCTGCAGTACTTTAACGTTTTAAGGGACTTAATATTTCGCGAGTTCTGGATGTGCTCCAGTATTCAACTCTCGTTCCGGTTGCATTACGGAATTGGGAATAGACAAAATATCAGTCTCTACTTGTCATCTCACCTATGTTAATTTGTAAATCATGGTATTGAACTCAGAACCGTCTTGAGTTGGCGAATATTTCGTGTATTGCCATCAAAAAATGGCCTTAGTTTTAATGAGTCTTTGATGACTGCTTACTTTGGGGACTCTGCTGCCATTTTTGAAAGGCTCTCAACGTAACTTCATTGCATTTTAGAAGCCTGTATTTTACTTGATTATTGTAGGACGAATTTGGTCTATTTGAGGCAGACATTCTTGAATAAACATTATTCAACATAAATCTCTGTCGTGTACATTACAGATGTTAGAATTTAACCCTTTTTATTAAATTATTCAATTCTCTTTTATATTTCTGTGTATTTTATTAATTTGCAATTTTAACCAATGCATAAACTACTAGACTGCAGGGATCGCAGCTACAGATTATTATCTGCAGCTAGTTAGCTGCTGGGCATGAAAGCAGACGTGCACAGCTCGACCCTATGACTACATCGACCTGTCCTTTTTTTTTAACAGAGTATGCATAGCCTGTCTACCTGAAGGGCTAGCAACGTCATGTAAAGCCACAACTGGTTTGCCCGTATGGACTGCTGGTCGGAGAGCAGCTACACAGCAGAAGAAAACCCGTAGGCTTCGTCGCATCCTTATTTCAGTTTTATACCACAACTGAAATTATCAAGACGGACATCTCATTGCATAGGAAACAAGTAACGTCAACACATTGTATGACACTTCAGAGAAGATATATTCTGTTGTAAATAGTTAGATATAAAATTAGATATAAAAATATAAAAAGAAATGTCATTGGTGGTGCTGACCAGTGATCATGTGCTTGCGTGTTACAACATACTGCAAATATTGCTCTAAAATTATGTCACTTCTCTTCGAATGTACGGCAGAAGTAGCATTAATATTACGACTTTTGTCTCCTAATGTATCTTGGTATCCAAACATAATGAACGAAAACACGTATTGTAGGATACTATCAACGATAAGTCGAAACGACGCTGTCGATTGTTGAAACGATTCCAGCAGCACTACGATCGACTCAGAGAAGAGACGCAGCTGTCTGTGTTCGACTGTGCATGCTCTGATGTGACGTCATCCCTGCGGCATTAACAGTGCTACAACCCTCACAGCACTACGTCAGAGGCAAGAACACAAATAACAAGGCGTCTAGCAATATTGCAACAATGCTGTCTGAGCTGTAACCAAGCGACCCAGAAAGGTCAGAAATGGAAGGCCAGTTGAAAAGTGCTATGTTTTAATTAAATGAAGGTTTATTGTACTAATGTTGTTTCTTGTGTATTGAAGATTTATCACAAACACGTCACCCTGTGTACGATTTCTTATAATCAAATGTCCACTTCATGATGCATCAGTGATAAAAGCATTAATGAGATTGTGACTTTTATTAATGCTATTATTTAATAGCATTGATGAATTTTGTGTGCATTAAGTGTGACACTGTGGTAAGAGATGTCGAGTTATGAAACCGAAGAAAGTAGGTTCACATTGTGTTGTATGTTAATACTTTTTTCTCCTTCACGATTCTGGAGTATTCCTACTCGTCACAAATATTTGGCCGTTTTATCCTAATAAGTGATGAATTTCAAGGGTCTAGTTAGGCATAAAAATTTAGAGGTATATTGGAACAACATTGAGGGCGTCAACGCCAAAGTTATAAATCAGATCCGTTGTAGACAACAGCGGCATACGGATTTCAGCTTTCGTTCCTGAGTACTACTAAGTTTTATTTCTATATAGATTATTTTTTTGAATTGGTTTCCCGTTTAATTTTATACGTTTGCAGCAAGCTTCCTCATTTCTTTTTTCTTTCTTTTTTCGCGAGTCTTCTTACTGGTATGATGCTGCCCGTCATCACTTCCTCTCCTGTGCCAATACCCTCTTCATCTCCTAGTAGCGAGAAGCACTTTCAATCTACATTCTCAATTCTTTGCTCGATGTATTCCAACCTCTGCCTTCCTCCACATTTTTTACCCTCTATAGCTCCCTCAAGTACCGTGATGTGTAAAAGATTAACAGATATCCTACAATTCTATCCCTTCTTCTTGCCAGTGCTTCCCTTATATTCCTCGCCTTGCCGATTCTCCAGAGAACCTCCTTATTCCTTTCCTTCCCATTCCAAGTAATTTTCAATATTCTTCTGTGGCACCTCAGCTCAAATGCTTGCCTGGTTATAGGAGCGTTATTGTTAGTAGGATATAACACTAACGTGCCGTGAAACACGCTGATGTTACACTCTGAGAGGATTCCAAAGTTAGACCGTGCATGTATCTAATGGAAAAAGGTATGGGACTATAATTTCGAATTTTGTGAAGTTAACAGAAAAACCAAACGGGCTTTAACCTTGGGAGTTAACAGAAGTGGTAAAATCATAAATGAATGAAAAAAATGAACGGTCGCCAGTCTAATTAGGCACATTACTTTGGAAATATGTATTTGAGAAAATTGGATAGTAGTTATTGAAGTTACTTTTGTTGAGACTTCCTTTGAATAGCAAACAGGATACAAACTGACACGGTGCACTATGTAGTATGTGTAGCAGCAGTTACCAATAGCACACATACCAGTAAAATAAGGGGAACAAAATTGCACCGAGCTCGTACTAATGACAGCCACACTCAAGAGCTTTACTTAATAAAATACTGAAACATCACTGCGTGAAGTGCAGAACTAATTTTGGACATGAGGGGCTTCTATCTTGACTGACATGAAAAGCACAAATGAAGTTGAATAACGTCTTAAATACACTGTTTAAGCTCCTCTGCATATAGCAGTTTTTCTTAGTAACAGTAATAGTTCAATTTTTTCTGAATAGGTGTAGAACATGACAGGGACCCATAAGCTGGTATAGTTTCACTTAAATTACTTTGCAAGGTAATAAAATACAATACTGGGCTTAATTAGCTTCAAAAGGAACTATTTAAGATGGGTACCAAAACTACACTATCTCTGAAAACGTACATAACTTCATTTCTAACAGTACTGCCGTAAATCTGTTCATTAAAGATTTATATGTATTTGAACTTTAATCATCTGTGAAGCGGGTATTCTTGGCAATAATATTTACAAAATCTTGCACTGTAATACCACAAAACTATATTTTATAATAACTCCACTTGTGTGGTTTTAGCTTTTAATAATTAAGGTTTTCACTTTCCTATTGAAAAAATGTTCAAATGTCTGTGAAATCGTTGCGGGACTTAACTGCTAAGGTCATCAGTCCCTAAGCTTACACACTACTTAACCTAAATTATCCTAAAGACAAACACACACACACCCATGCCGAGGGAGGACTCGAACCTCCGCCGTGACCAGCCGCACAGTCCATGACTGCAGCGCCAGAGACCGCTCGGCTAATCCCGCGCGACTTTCCTATTAACTGATCTTTGAATTTTTATACTTAAACCTCCTACCTTAAAAATTTCACTTTGAGCATCTCATTAATAAAGCATCCAAACGTTACTCTTACTTTAACTTTTGCTACTCCATTTACTTTAGCCAAAAATCACTTTTAAACACAGCAATGCAAGAATTGTTCATTTAAATCAGGATTGTCGGTTTTAGTAGCACTTAGGTGAGGACCCTACGTAGGTTCGTGATCAGGATTGAAATTACGGTTTTGAACACGATTTGACGTTTCATGTGATAATTATGAAACAACGTACCAATTAACTGGTCCATGCCCATATACATTACATAGCTGAAGGTATGAAGTCTGAAGCAATGGCGGAGATTAGTGGTAGGCAAAATGGCGGCTAACTGTACTCGCTGCTCTTGATGTGCGAATGCTCTATAAAATCTCTTCTTGGCGACGGATTTTCAACACTTTAGAGCCATTCCATTATTCCATGAATACTAAATAACAGTCCCACATCCGAGGCAAATCCCTTCTAATGCAGCGTCCAATTGTCTCTCTTAGCACCGTCGAGGTGTACCGTGCTAAGGATAGAGACACACTGCGTGCCATTCACACAAAGGAGCGTTTCAGTTTGACCGCCAAACTCGCCTTTTACATCGCACCACGCCACTTTCGTTCCGGAGGGACTTCCCTACAGCGTTTACATGTTACAAATACAAGTGGCCTAAGCATGAACCAGCTTTTAACAAACATACATTTTTCATAAATATGTTCATATTATAATAATCTAAAATTCCAAGATATTCTTTTGTTTTTTTTTTTTCATGTATGCATTACAAAACTCTAGTTTTCTTACCACACATCAAAGAGTTCAAATAACACAGAATGCACACTTCTGTTACTTAAAATAAACCTACTCCTAATCGACATAAGTAGTACAAGGAAATTCTGTTTTATATGGGAAAATTGCATGTATTTTTTGGTTGTCACTCACCATAAATATACATATTGAGGATACATAGGGGGAAGGAATCCTTGTAGCTGTATTACACTATCAGTGACAAATCACTGGGATAAGAAACCGCCTAAAATATGTACGATTATCTGTACAGAACGATCTAAAATGATACCTCCACATAAAACTAATTTAGCGATAAGCAGATCCCTGGCTGAGATTCGCTGAAAGAATCCTGAGGGTATCTAATGCACGCTCGAAAGGATTGGCTTCCACTACAGTGGGCCGCCAGTTACAAAAATCCAGTGTTACTGACTGTAGGACTGCTCTCTCAGCATCCCGCACTGCTCAAGGTGCCTTACGACAGGCCGGCCTGCTCCACATACTGTTCACCCACGTTGACTTGCCGATTTTAATTGTGCTGCCAGAGGAGCAGAAAATTAGCTCTAGTTGAAAGATATTCATTTATCTCCGAGTGCCGCCATCGTCAAGTTGTCCATGAACGCAAAATATTAGTATGCTCATTGCTTAGGAGGAAGGTGCCAGGACTGCGGTAAGCCACCGACGCTGCCTTCCGCTGCTTCTTCCCTTGGCAGTCGTAATGTGGGAGTTAAGGCCCGTTTCCTGTCGTTCCCAAAGGCCACCGCCCAAATCGTTCCCTCATTGTGTACAAACAGTACAACTCGTGGGGCAATGCTTTCTGTCACAACTCCACATGGATGAGTATACCTAGGCTTGCAGCCCAGCTAGAGAGTAGTTGCACTGGTGACGCGTGTCTCGATCCGCCAACGTCAGACCTGTGCCGCCCAGACTTTAGATTGGGCTTCCGACGCCACCGACACCGCTGCAGGTCCCACAAGAAATACGGGCCTTACAACGAACTTGTGACATCGTACTAGACGGCTTGTCCAACACACTTCGCGAATAGTCGGCTCCAGGCAGGGTCCACGGGAAATCAATACGTAATTGAAAAGGTACCTACCAAACGTCTTAACTTTGTCGTTTGCAATTAAGAACTTGCATACATTTGAATGTACAGTCAAGAATTATTAAATTCATCTGAAATATCTGAAATAGTTACTCGCTTCTCAATGGAGACGATAGCTGGCACTCTTAAGACCTGTAGTGTCACGTGCTGTGATGTACGCACCACAGCCTGTATTTTTTGTACGCCTCGCAGCGTCACCCTGCTGCACTTCAGCTCTGAACACCGTCCCCAGCCCCAGTGCAGCGTCACCACCAGCCAGCTGCATCTGCATACACATTTACGTGACTACCTAGTAATTCGCATATAAGCGCCTGGCAGAGGTTTCATCGAACCACTTTCACTCCGTCTCTCTACCGTTCAACCCTCAAAAATGTGCTGGAAAAATGAACACCTTGATCTTTCCGCGCGAGCTCTGATTTTTCTTATTTTATTACGACGATCATTTTCAACAAAATATTTTCGCATTTGGGGTAAGAAGTTGGAGATTTAAATCTCGTGAAAAGGCTTCCTGCAACTAAGATGCCTTTGTGTTACTGACTGCCATCCCAACTCAGGTATCATATTCGTGACACTCTCTCCCGTCTTCTGCGGTAATACGATATGAATTGTCCTTCTTTGAACTTTTTCGATGTCATCTCTAAACCCCATCAGGTAAGTCTTCCATACGCCAATACCTTCAATTCCCTAGCAGAGGCCGGAGAAACGAAGTGCAAGTAGCCTCTTTAGTAGACCTTTTACATCTTCTAAGTGTTCTGCCAATTAAACGCAGTCTTTGGTTTACCTTCTCCACAACATTATCTGTTAGATCGTTTCAATTTCAATTGTTTGTAATTGTTAGCTCCAGGTATATAGCTGAATTGACAGCCATTAGATTTGCATGACTTATCGTTTAACCGATATTTAACGAATTCCTTTTAATACTCAGATGCATGAACTCGCACGTTTTATTATTTAGGGTCATCTGACACTACTCTGAAAATACAGATATCTTGTGTAAATAGTTTGCAATTGGTTTTGATCATCTGATGACTATCGTACACGATTATTAACAGCGTCATCTGCAAACAACCTAAGATGGCTGCTCAGTTTGTCTCTTAAATAATTTGCATAGATTAGTAACAGCAGAGGACCTACGACACGGGATATCACTCGGTTTTCTATGACTGTCCGTCAGTTATCACGACCTGTGGGCCGGCCGCGGTGGTCTCGCGGTTAAGGCGCTCAGTCCGGAACCGCGCGACTGCTACGGTCGCAGGTTCGAATCCTGCCTCGGGCATGGATGTGTGTGATGTCCTTAGGTTAGTTAGGTTTAAGTAGTTCTACGTTCTAGGGGACTGATGACCACAGAAGTTAAGTCCCATAGTGCTCAGAGCCATTTGAACCATTTTGAAGGACCTGTGGCCTTTCTGACAGGAAATCACGAATCCAATCGCATAACTGAGACTGAACTCCATAGGTTCGCAGTTTGATTGGAAGCCACTTGTGATTAACGGTATCACAAGTCTTGTGCCAATCAGTTTGAAATCCTCTGTCGGTAGCACTCATTTCTTCAAAAGAATGAAGAGGTAGTTATGTTGCGCACGAAAGATATTGCGTGAATACGTGGTACTCTGTGTCAATAGAGAATTTTCCTGAGGTAATTCATAATGTTCGTACACATTGCCTTTGTATTAATGATTGCCACGTGACACTCTCTCCCCTGTTCCACGATGATACGACACGAACTACTCTTCTTTGATTGTTTTCGCTGTCTTCCGTCCTGCGCAAATCGACGTCAGAGATATGAGTCTGTGATTCAGCAGATTGGTCCTATGTACTTTCTTGGATATTGGTGTGACCCATACAAATTGCCAGGTACAGATCTTTCTTGGAACGAGCGGTTGTATATCACTGCTAAATGTGTAGCTATCACATTATCGTTCTCTGAAAGGAACCTAACTGGTAGACAATCTGGAATCGGGGACTTACCTTTGTTGACTGATTTAAGCTGCTTCGCTAGACAGTGGTTATATGCGTCTAAGGTACTCATATGTTCTGCAGTTCTTCTTTTGAATTCTGGAATATTCACTTCGTCTTCTTTCGTGGAGGAATTTCTGAAAAACGTATTTAGTAAAGCCGGTTTAATGACACTGCCGTCAGAACATTACCATCGCTACCGTGCAGTGAAGGTATTGTCTTGCATTTTCCATCCGCATCCAGTTCAGATCTGTATCTACAAACAGAACCCGTAAGTCAGCGTATGGTGCGCGACGGGGGATACCTTCTACTATTACTCATAATTTCCTTTCCTGCTCCACTCGCAAACAGAGTTAGTGAAAAACTACTGACTAAATGCCTCTGTACAAGCCCTAATCTCTCTAATCTTATCTTCGTAGTCCTTACACGAAATTTATGCAGGCAACAACAGAATCGTTCCGAAGTCAATCACAATCGCTGATTTTCTAAACATTTTAAATATTGCTCCTCGGAAAGAACGTCGCCTTCCCTCCAATGATTTCCATTTGAGCTCCCAAAGCTTCTTCGTAAGTCTCGCCTGTTGTTCGAACCCACCGGTAACAAATCTAGCAGCCGGTCCTCTGAATTACTTCGATGTTTTCCAGTAATCCAACCTCGTATGGATCCCAAACACTCGAGCAGTAACCAAGATTGGATTGCTCTAGTTTCCTATACGTAGTCTCTTTAGAGATGGACGTTTTCTAAAATTCTGCCAATAAATCGAAGTCGGCCATTTGCCTTCCCTACCACAATCCTTATATGCTCGTTCCATTTATATTCCTAAGTCAGTCACGTGCCCACTAGCGCCAGCTAGCCTGATGCCTTAGAAGTCGAACTGCGCCCACTCCAGATGAGCCTTTCAGAGAACAATAGCGCTTGTTCCGGGTCACTGTAAGCTCGGTTTGCCACCTCTTGATCTGCCAACAGTACTCAGCACTGGCCGCTTCTCTACTTCGCAGCTTTGCTCTCACCGCCCACGTCAGCAACGCAAGTTCCCGGCACGTGCACTGCTCGACTCTGCTGCATAGGATGCGCTGCCAATAAAAGGTGTTTAAATTCTGAGTGAGTTCTCTGCTTCGCCATCACCATGGTCTTGGCATTACTCACTCCTTGACGCTACCCATACTCGAAACCCCGACCACCAAGCGGAAATCCGACGTAGCGATCAGCAAATTGGGCGGCACATGTTTCCCGGCCGCTAAGCGGCTGATTCCATCTGAGACCATTACCAAGTATGATTAATAGAGGCGACGGAGAATACCTAAAGAAAGATGCCACGCTTAGGGTCGTTTAGCAAACGCGACGCCATTACGTAGGTGAAACGAACAGTTGAATACGTCACCTACTTAAACATCACGAGTTGGTGAACAAATGACTTTAATATTATGCGTTTCCGTATAACCCATCATCAGACATCTGCAAACAGAGGATACATAGTCTTGTAATAAAAAGTAACGCCAGTGCTATGTCGCATGACGAGAAACAACCATGGGCTACAATCAAGCGAACACATAGCAAGTATATATCACGCTTATCAGAGCGACTGTAAATGTATGTTGGGTACATAGCTGTCTGAGGAAGACCGGAGGTACCACTTCGGTGACACAACCATGAAACAAATTCTACCGATAGGAAGCAGTAGCATTCCTCAAGCAGCGTTATCCACCGTTCGAATGGCTCTGAGCACTAAGGGACTTAACTTCTGACGTCATCAGTCCCCTAGAACTTAGAACTACTTAAACCTAACTAACCTAAGGACATCACACACATCCATTCCCGAGACAGGATAAGAACCTGCGACCGTAGCGGTCGCACGGTTCCAGACTGTAGCAACTAGAACCGGTCGGCCACATCGGCCGGCTATCCACCGCCAAATAGCAAAACAACACGCAGTGCTATATGTACAACGAGGAAGGTTATAATAACAATTTAAAACATACACGGTGAGACAGGAGGAAAGGTGATATCATTGCTGATTCTCAACAGCAAACTTTCAATGTATGCGCTTCCCTTAAACGTATCCGACATACAGCTGTTTGAAATTCCTGGCTGTCAGTCTGATGTCCTTCACCAGTACTCACATGTGAATACATCCACAGCGACACAAGGCTACTTAAATACGAGAAATTGGGCCTCATGCTGAGGTATATAGAATGTCGTCTTTTCCTCATTCTATTTGCAAGAGGAACGAGAGTGGAAATATCTAATAGCGGTACAGGGTACCATCCGCACGCACCGTACGGTAGCTGACGGAGTATCTACGTAGCTGTACATGTAGTGTTGCCTTTACTGACGATTCCAATGCGCACATCACTTGTGCATTGGGTGCGGAGGGGAGGGGGGACGGACGTTACATACTTGTGCCCAAGTAAAGGACCATATCAAAGAGCTCATTTCAGCAAGACAGAGCTCCGAAATGCGTATCAGTTGACGGTGGACATTTTGAACATCTTTTGTGAGGAAATGTACACAGCTAAACACAACATTAGATCACAATATTTCATTTACTGTCATCAGCATTTGTCCTGTTACGCACAGTTTTCATTAGTTTCCTCGGGAACTGTTAAGAACAGAATATATGTCCACATCACGTATTTGTTCAAAATCAATATTACTGTCACTCCTCTCGTCATGGATCTTTCCTTACATCATATTTGATGTCGTAATACATGTTGTTGTTGTTGTGGTCTTCAGTCCTGAAACTGCTTTGATGCAGCTCTCCACACTACTCTATCCTGTGCAAGCTTCTTCATCTCCCAGTACCTACTGCAACCTACATCCTTCTGAATCTGCTTAGTGTATTCATCTCTTGGTGTCCCTCTACGATTTTTACCCTCCACGCTGCCCTCCAATACCAAACTGGTGATCCCTTGATGTCTCAGAACATGTCCCACCAGCCGATCCCTTCTTCTAGTCACGTTGTGCCACAAACTTCTCTTCTCCCCAATCCTATTCAATACTTCCTCATTAGTTATGTGATCTACCCATCTAATCTTCAGCATTCTTCTGTAGCACCACATTTCGAAAGCTTCTATTCTCTTCTTGTCCAAACTATTTATCGTCCATGTTTCACTTCCATACATGGCTACACTCCATACAAATACTGTCAGAAACGACTTCCTGACATTTAAACCTATACTTGATGTTAACAAATTTCTCTTCAGAAATGCTTTCCTTTCCGTTGCCAGTCTACATTTTATATCCTCTCTACTTCGACCATCATCAGATATTTTGCTCCCCAAATACCAAAACTACTTTACTACTTTAAGTGTCTCATTTCCTAATCTAATTGCTTCAGCATCACCCGACTTAATTCGACTACATTCCATTATCCTTGTTTTGCTTTTGTTGATGTTCATCTTATATCCTGCTTTCAAGACATTATCCATTCCGTTCAACTGCTTTTCCAAGTCCTTTGCTGTCTCTGACAGAATTACAATTTCATCGGCGAACCTCAAAGTTTTTATTTCTTCTCCATGGATTTTAATACCTACTCCAAACTTTTCTTTTGTTTCCTTCACTGCTTGCTCCATATAGAGATTGATAACAACGGGGAGAGGTTACAACCCTGTCTCACTTCCTTCCCAACCACTGCTTCCCTTTGATGTCCCTCGACTCTTATAACTGCCATCTGGTTTCTGTAAAAATTGTAAATAGCTTTTCGTTCCCTGTATTTTACCCCTGCCACCTTCAGGATTTAAAAGTGAGAAACATTGTCAAAAGCTTTCTCTAAGTCTACAAATGCTAGAAACGTAGGTTTGCCTTTCCTTAACCTAGCTTCTAAGATAAGTCGTAGGGTCAGTATTGCCTCACGTGTTCCGATATTTCTACGGAATCCAAACTGATCTTCCCCGAGGTCGGCTTCTACTAGTTTTTCCATTCGTCTGTAAAGAATTCGGGTTAGAATTTTGCAGCCGTGACTTATTAAACTAATAGTTCGGTAATTTTCACATCTGTCATCACCTGCTTTCTTTGGGATTGGAATTATAATTTTCTTCTTGAAGTCTGAGGGTATTTCGCCTGTCTCATACATCTTGCTCACCAGATGGTAGAGTTTTGTCAGGACTGGCTCTCCCAAGGCTGTCAGTAGTTCTAATGGAACTTTGTCTTCTCCCGGAGCTTTGTATCGACTCAGGTCTTTCAGTGCTCTGTCAAACTCTTCACGCAGCATCATATCTCCCATTTCATCTTCATCTACATCCTCTTCCATTTCCATAATATTGTCCTCAAGTACATCGCCCTTGTATAGACCCTCTATATACTCCTTCCACCTTTCTGCTTTCCCTTCTTTGCTTAGAACTGGGTTTCCATCTGAGCTCTTGACATTCATACAAGTGGCTCTCTTTTCTCCGAAGGCCTCTTTAACTTTCCTGTAGGCAGTATCTATCTTACCCCTAGTGAGATAAATCCTTACATTTGTCCTGTAGCCATCCCTGCTTAGCCATTTTGCACTTCCTGTAGATCTCATTTCTGAGACGTTTGTATTCGTTATTGCCTGCTTCATTTATTGCATTTTTATATTTTCTTCTTTCATCAATTAAATTCAATATTTCTCCTGTTACCCAAGGATTTCTACCAGATCTCGTCTTTTTACCTACTTGAACCCCTGCTGCCTTCACTACGTCATCCCTCAAAGCTACCCATTCTTCTTCTACTGTATTTCTTTCCCCCATTCTTTTCAATTGTTCCCTTATGCTCTGCCTGAAACTCAGTTTATCCCCAATCCATATTCACCTACTACGTTTCCTTCTCTTCCTTATCCTACTGTCGAATTCCAGTCACGCATGACTATTAAATTTTCGTCTCCCTTCACTACCTGAATAATTTCTTTTATCTCATCATACATTTCATCAATTTCTTCATCATCTGCAGAGCTAGTTGGCATATAAACGTGTACTACTGTGGTAGGCGTGGCTTCGTATCTATCTTGGCCACATTAATGCGTTCACTATGCTGTTTGTAGTAGCTTACCCGCATTCCTATTGCTTTATTTATTATTAAACGTACTCCTGCATTACCCCTATTTGATTTTGTATTTATAGCCCTGTATTTACCTGACCAAAAGTCTTGTTCATCCTGCCACTGAACTTCACTAATTCGCACTATATTTAACTTTAACCTATCCATTCCCTTTTTAAATGTGCTAACCTACCTGCCCGATTAAGGGATCTGACATTCCACGCTCCGATCCGTAGAACGCCAGTTTTCTTTCTCCTGATAACGACATCCTCTTGTGTAGTCCCTGCCCGGAGATCCGAAGGAGGGACTATTTTACCTCTGGAATGTCTTACCCAAGAGGACGCCATCATCATTTAACCATACAGTAAAGCTGCATGCCCCCGGGAAAAATTACGGCCATAGTTTACCCTTGCTTTCAGCCGTTCGCAGTACCAGCACAGCAAGGCCGTTTTGGTAGTGTTACAAGGCCAGATCAGTCAATCATCCAGTCTGTTGCCCCTGCAACTACTGAAAAGGCTGCTGCCCCTCTTCAGGAACCACACGTTTGTCTGGCCTCTCAACAGATACCCCCCCCCCCCCCCCCGTTGTGGTTGCACCTACGGTACGGCTATCTGTATCGCTGAGGTACGCAAGCTTCCCCACCAACGGCAAGGTCCATGGTTCATGGGGGGGGGGGGGGGGGGCGTAATACGTGTATAATACAGAAACTAACAGAGATAACTATGGCGATCAGAAATTTTTTCACAAATAATATACTAATCAATATCGTTATCCACTGTATGTAAGTATATGACATTTTCACTCTGTATGGCGGAAGTGATGAGGCTATACATAATTTTGCACAGGATCTGAAGCAATTACGTAGGAAAACCCAGTTCAAGGTAGAGACTGATACCTCAATTTTCTTGATTTGAAAGTTGTGAGGGAAGGATCAAAGTTTCTTAGTTTCTTAGTCTACGCAAACCTACAACTACTGACATCGTCATTACTGATGATTCATGTCACCCACTCGCACATAAGCGTGCCTATTACCGTTCGATGTTTAACAAACTAGCTATGTTAGATATTTATAGTGAGAATAAGAACAGGGAAATCGTACAGGTTTGTTTGACTAACGGTTACTGTGAAAAAGTCGTACACGCCTGTAAAGTTTTTTAAAAAATTATTTTTTTACTGTACTTATCAAAAAGCGTGTCTATAATCTTGCATCAGTTATATGGACCTTTTCCAATGGTTTTTCTTAATTAACCCAGAAAGACGATATCGTTTTGACCTGGTAATGGCGTATGCCACCTGTGAGATACTAGATGTACTGACAATGGATTCAACGTCGTCCGCCAATAGACAGTGTACTGGTATAGATACCAACGTGCCGTCTGTGTCCACACTGCAATAGGGAATGCTCACAGCCAGACGTCTCAATGTGGTGCATACGGGTGAAGTAAGCAGGCAACCATGCCACGGATACGCAGTCGCACTTCCTTCACCCAAATGAGCAAGTTTGAAAGAAGTCAAATTGTGGCCTACTGAATGGCGGGATGCCCTGTCGGAGAATTGCGACAAATGTTGGAGGTGCTGCGTCAGTTGTGCAACGATGCTGGTATCAGTGGTCACGAAACCATTCTCACTCCCGTAGCGTCTACGTACAGATTCTGGACGTCCACGCAGCGCATAAGATCGCCACGATCATCGTGTTGTAAGGGCAGCAGGGCAGATTGTTTAGCTACCACGGCACAGATAAGACGGCTTCTGAGCCCAGACGTGTCAACACGAACTGTTGCGAACCAGTTATTAGCAGTAGGACAACGGGCGCACACACCTCCTTCCTGTCTTCCCCTCACGTCACAGTATCGACGTGGATGGCTCGACTGGTGCCGTCAGAGGATCACTTGAAAGATATAATCGTGCGTCATGGTCTTCAGAGATTAAAGTAGATTATGCCTGCACGGAAGTTATGATTGTTTGCGCATATGACACAGACCTGATGAGCGCTATCTCGTAGAGAGCTTTCATTCAAGAGACACTGGCTCCACCCCAGTCTTATGGTCTGGGTTGCGAAAAGCTACGACTCGTCCACCCTCGGTGTTTCTGGATGGGACGCTAACCAGCCCTCGGTACGTGCAGAATATTGTTATACCCGTCCACCTGCCGTTCTTGCAATAGGAAAGTAATATGTTGTTCTAACAGGACAATACTTGCCCGTGAAACTAGTGCTTTGCAAGACGTACAAAAGCTTTCCCGGCCAGCATAAGCTCCGTAATTGTCCCAATCGAGCACATGTGGGATATGATGTGACACGAAGTGACTCGCGCAACTCGTCAGCCAACAACTCTTACACAACTACGTGAACAGGTCGAACAGTAACGGCATAAGGACTGTATTTGCCATCTGTACGATCGACTGGATGGAAGAGGCAGCCCTTGTGTTGCCGCCCGTCGAGTAAACACGAGGTACCAATATGAGTATTGCAGCATGGGTCAATACCTGCTACCTCAGAACCGCTTGTGCTCTTAATTTGCAAATGTAATCATTTCAAGTGATCCATGTCCATCGTTGCAACAACAAACCTTGAGTGAATTGTAAACCTCTAAATTTTTCCCGGCTGTGTATTAGTGCAAAAGTGCCTATATATTCTTACGCCGGTTATATGAGCGCTTATTTATTTTTAATTGAACATGTATATGTTTTCAACTATTTTTAAATGTTTATCATTGTAAGTAACTTATGGCAAATTGCTTTACTATTTGATGCTGGAAAGCGTCACTTGGGGCACACTTTCGCCCCTTATCCGTAGTTCTATGACCGTAATGAGATCACCAGTTGGCCTCCGACAGTTATGTAGCCAACATACACTTTCAGTTCATCTGAACAGCGGGATGTATTTGGTACGTGTTCCGTTTGTTGCAATCCATGGTTGTTTTTCGTCATGTTACATGTTAGTGCTATGTTTTTATTTAATGAAACTATATCCTCTGTTTTTAGATAACTGTTGCTGGGTTATCCCGAATCGCATAATATTAAAGTCACGTGTTCACTAACTGATAGCATTTCATAAAGTGACCTGTTCAGCATTTTTTACGCTACTGTTTGTTTTATGCTACATAGTCGTATGCTTCTTGTACTGCTTCTTGTCGCAGCTTAAATTATGGAGATGTTATGGAGATGCTCATACGACTGCAAATGTAAACGATGGAAGAGAGGCGTGCGTCACAGAGAAGTTTAACATTAAAATTTCGAGAACTGACTTTCAAAGAGAGAGCTCGTAAGATAGCTTCTTTCCACGCGCCATTTGCGGAATGAGGTGGAGAGGGGAAAAACATACCGGTATAAGAAGTACGTTCTGCTACACACACACACACAAACACACACACACACACAGAACAGACTGCTACTCACTGGAAAGATGACACTTTGACGAGACACAAGCACACCTGAACAAACACGTGACTGCCATCTCTGTCAACTCAGACCTTAATTTCATCGGCCCGATAACAAGGTGCCATTTCTCTCTATAGCCCTTTGTTTGTCATCCTCAGCACACTTACAGCACAACAGTACGTCGATGACATTCTAGGCTCCGTTTTGTAGTCCTTTAAGGCAAACCAACTTGGGCTTACATTTCAGCAAGATAATGCCACTCCGCTAACGGCGAGAGTTTCTACAACTTCTCTTCGTGCTAGCCAAAGCCTTACCTTGGCCAGGAAGGTCGCCGGCTCTCTCTTTAATCAGTAATATTTAGACAATTATAGGAAGAAGTCTCAAACTAGTTCGAGATTTTGACAATCCAACGCGCCAGTTGGACATATGGAACGATGTCCCTTAGAACATCCAACAACTCTGTCAATGCCAAGCCGAAAAAGTGCTTGCATAATGGTCAGAAGTAGACCAATGCTTTATTGACCTGCTCATTTTGTGACGCTCTTTCTGTTTCATAAATCATTCAGTGTCTCTGAAATTCTAATCATTTGATTGTATATGTACGCCTCATCCATCAATTTCCGTTCCATTCGGGTTCACGTCGTTGATTTTTGCCTCCTCTCCTCTTACTAACAGTTGTCATTTGATGCACGTAGTAGAAGCATTCTCCTATGTGCTCCGTACACATGCATGAAAGTGGACCACTGAGACCTCTGCAACAGTCTCTATCTGGCGAACGAAACATGAGCCTACTGATCGATCGTGCATATCCGATTTACTTCTGACGCGACCTTTACCCTCAGCAAAATATTTCCATCCTCACATATAATGAGTTTGCTTAGTACGTCACAGCTTGGATTCCCGAATTCTTATTAAATGGTTCAAATGGCTCTGGGCACTGTGGGACTTAACATTTGAGGTCATCAGTCCCCTAGAACTTAGAACTACTTAAACCTAACAAACCTAAGGACATCAGACACATCCATGCCCGAGGCAGGATTCGAGCCTGCGACCGTAGCAGTCGCACGGTTCCGGACTGAAACGGTTAGAACCGCTCGGCTACCGCGGCCCCACGGACGCCAAAATTTTAAAACTATGTGTCACCGTTAACGGAGGACCAAAAAAAGAAGCCTGCGGTTACTTCCAACAGCATGGAGCAAATGCCCATATATCTGGCAGAGCCTTGGAGCATATTTACACAATCTTCACGCCTGACAGAGTTGTTTGCAGAGGTCAGCGTAGCCATCTAGGTCATATGATTTGTCAGTGTGCGTTTACTTTGCATGGTGAGCCCTCAAGTCAGTGTATCGCAACAGCCTTCACAGTCTCCAAGAACTGCAGCAGAACATTTCGGATGAGGCTGCAGCAATTCCAGCAGTCCAGCTTCAATCCGCCTTCAGCAGTTCGCTGACCATGATCCAAATGTGCCAAGATATGATATGGTGGTCACTTTCAATATCTGCTATTCTCTGGTTAGTATTGTTTCCTTTCCCCTGCTGTGTTTCTTTGTGCCCTGGAACTTTGTACTTCGGGCCACTTTTATTTGCCCCACCCTGTACAACCCTCGAATAATCAGATGTTGCCTGTTTCTTCGTGATCTCATTTATTCTATTGAATCGTGAATTTATTTTCGAAACCTTTTCTTAAGAATTTATTTTATTTACTAGCGATTCATCAAGAACATTAACACATTTAATCACACTATGTGAGCGTGGAAGTAATTGCCAGTGGCTAACTCATGAAAACAAATTAAATTTCTTTCAACAAATGGAAATTTTATTCCTAAAAGCCCTTATTTTAAACAGATTTAAAATTATAATCAGAAAGCACCCTCTAAATATCAAGTTACAATTTATTCAGAGATAGAAATAACTTTTTTTTTTTTGACAGTATAAGCTTTCATGGTGAGAACCTTGACGCTCGCTTTTGACACGGCCGTAGTCACGACCGCTCACAATCACCTCTGAAAGACTACACTGGTTCAAATCTGCAACACACCAGATTACTTTAAACTAAAAATTTTTAACAACCCACACAAGTACATAAACTATGTACCCCGTAGAAGGGATGGAAATGGTACAAAATACTAACATTAGAAAAATTAACTTGCCACCAAAGGTGCAACTTGATTTAAAAAAAAAAACTCTTACGGTGGAAAGGTGGCAACTTTATATACTAAAATGACAATTTAAATAAAAACCCATGAAATGCAGTCTTACATAAAATATACAAACACGCTCTACATTACACATATACCGCCTCTCAAGATAATAGTCAAGATAAAAACATATTTCAGGAATTCGTCCGTTACACTTCAAGGAAGCAATTCGTTAACACCGAATCCGACAAACATTACAGAGGCAGCTATTAACCTACAGCAGACAGATACTAATTGCCTAACAAATGCGGACGGAAGACAGACGAGCAAGCTGGGGACGAGGGACTGGCCAAGAAAACAAGTAGAATTTAACAAGTAAATGAGACAACATATCACGAATCACTTCTAATAAACTGCGATGTCTCGCGAAGACCTGGCGCAGCACCCCCAAAATGCTCTCCTGAACCGTCCGCTGCCAGCCGCTTCAATGGACGCAGGAAGGCGCGCCGATCTCCCGTCTCACGGCGTCGCAGCTCGCAGCGGCCAGACGGATGTCGTGGGTTGAATCCTGTTGCTCTCGTGTCGGCCGCGAAGTCAGTGCCCCTCGCTATACGGCGCGGCCCACTGGACTGACGTGGCGACCTCACATGCGCCGACGCTCAAGCCGGACCAGTCATCTTGTGTCCCAGTGCGCGACCGACCGACCAACCAATCGATCCAACGGCCAATGACCATTGCCTGAACAAACTCAAGCAGACTGGTGGCCTAACACATACTAGCACTCCAGACGACAGACAGACACTGACTGCCCCACACTGACCCGGCTGACCAACTGAGCAGATTCCGCATCCTAGCGAGCTCATAGCTCCCCTTAAATGCACGTGAGCAGGCTACCTTTCCCCTTTCCCACCAGAGGGAGACACGAAAGCTGCGATTGCCACAGCGGCGCCACCGCAAGAAACGGAGGGCGACTATGTCACAGTACGCGCTGCGGCGCGCCTTTCAAAACAGCAGTTTTTACCACGGCTCATCTATGAACCATGGTAACTTCTACGGAAAGCTTAAGTTTTAAATTAAAGTGTTCTACTTAATAATTCTGCAACGCTAAAAGGAGAAAAACATTTTTTAAGGGTGAAATGATAAATGGAGTGCCACATGGTTCATTTTTCGGCTCAGTTCCCTATATTAGTTAATGACGCTCCTGTTAACATATACAATATAGAGTCAGTGCTTTTTGGTTGTGGTCATCAGTCTTCTGACTGGTTTGATGCTACCTGCCATGAATTCCTCTCCAGTGCTAACCTCTTCATCTCAGAGTAGCACTTGCAACCTACGTCCTGAATTATTTGCTGTTTGTATTCCACCTTTACAGCTACCTTTAATACCATGGAAGTCATTCTTCATATCTTAACAGACGTCTTATCATCCTGTCCCTGCTCCTTATCAGTGTTTTTCACCTATTCCTTTTCTCTCCGATTCTGAGCAGAACTACCCCATTCCTTACTATATCAGTCCACCTAATTTCTAACATTCGTCTGTAGCACCACATCTCAAATGCTTCGATTCTCTTCTGTTCCGGTTTCTCCACAGTCCATGTTTCACTACCATACAATGCTGTACTCCAGACGTACATTCTCAGAAATGTCTTCCTCAAATTAAGGCCAATATTTGATACTAATAGACTTCTCTTGGCCAGGAATACAATTTTTTCCATAGCTAGTCTGCTTCTGATGTCCTCCTTGCTCCGTCCGTCATTGGCTATTTTATTGCCTAGGTAGCAGAATTCCTTAACTTCATCTACTTCGTGACCGCCGGCCGGGGTGGCCGAGCGGTTCTAGGCGCTACAGTCTGGAACCGTACGACCGCTACGGTCGCAGGTTCGAACCTTGCCTCGGGCATGGATGTGTGTGATGTCCTTAGGTTAGTCAGGTTTAAGTAGTTCTAAGTTTTAGGGGACTGATGACCTCAGAAGTTAAGTCCCATAGTGCTCAGAGCCATTTGAACCATTTTTGACTTTGTGACCGTCAATCCTGAAGTTCAGTTTCTCGAATTCTCATTTCTACTACTTCTCATTACATTCGTCTCTCTTCGATTTACTAACAATTGTACTCATTAGACTGTTCATTCCGTTCAGCAGATCGTGTAATTCTTCTTCACTTACACTCAGGATAGCAATGTCATCAGTGAATCGTATCAATGATATTCCTTCACCTTGAATTTTAATTCCACTCCTGAACCTTTCTTTTATTTCCATCATTGCTTCTTCGATGTACAGATTTAACAGTAGGGGCGAAAGGCTACATCCTTGTGTTACACCCTTTTTAATAAAACACTTCGTTCTTGGTCGTCCATTCTTATTATTCCCTCTAGGCTGTTGTACATATCGTATATGACCAGTCTGTCCGTTTAGCTTACCCCTACTTTTTTCAGAACTTCGAACATCTTGCACCATTTTACATCGCCGAACGCTTTTTCCAGGTCGACAAATCCTATGAAGGTGTCTTGATTGTACTTCAGTCTTGCTTTCATTATTAACCGCAACGTCAGAATTGCCTCTCTCGTGCCTCGTCATATAGCGCAGCCTCAATTTTCTTTCCCATTCTTCAGTAAATTATTCTCGTAAGCAATTTGTATGGATGAGCTGTTAAGCTGATTGTGCGATAATTCTCGCACTTGTCAACTCTTGCCGTCTTCGCAATTGTGTGGATGATGTTTTTGCGAAAGTCAGGTGGTATGTCACCAGTCATACATTCTACACATCAACGTGATTAATTGTTTTGTTGCCACTTCCACAAATGATTTTAGGAATTGTGATTTATCTATCCCTTTTACCTTTGATTTTAAGTCCTCCAAAGCTCTTTTAAACTCTAATTCTAATACTGGATCCCCTATATCTTCTAAATCGACTCCTGTTTCTTCTATCACATCAGACAAATCTTCCCCCATTCGTAGAGGCGTTCAATGTAGTCTTGCTACCTATCAGCTCTCTCCTCTGCATTTAACAGTGGAATTTCCATTGCACTCTTAATGCCATTACCCTTGCTTTTATTGTCACCGAAGGCTGTTTTGACTATCCTGTATGCTGAGTCTGTCCTTCCGACAATCATTTCTTTTTCGATGTCCTCACATTTTTCCTACACATTTGTCGTCTTAGCTTCCCTGCACTTCGTATTTGTTTCATTACTCAGCGACTTGTATTTCTGTATTCCAGAGTTCCCCGGAACATTTTTGTACTTCCTCCTTTCATCGATCAACTGAAGTATTTCTTCTGTTACCAATGGTTTCTTCGCAGTTACCTTCTTTGTTCTTATGTTTTCCTTCCCAATTTCTGTGATGTCCCTTTTTAGAGAAGTCCATTCCTCTTCAACTGTACTGCCAACTAAGCTATTGCTTATCGTTGTATCTATAGCCTTCAACCATGTCTCGTCATCCTTAGCACTTCCATATCAGCCTACTCTTCATCACTACTATATTGTGATCTGAGTGTAAGTCCTCTCCTGGGTACGCCTTACAATCTAGTATCTGATATCGGAATCTCTGTCTGACCATGATGTAATCTAACTGAAATCTTCCCGTATCTTCCCCTTACGATTCTTGGACAGAGTATTCGCTATTGCTACATGAAACTTGTTACAGAACTCAGTTAGTATTCCCCTATCTCATTCCTTGTCCGAAGCCCTAGTTCTCCTGTCGCCTTTTCTTCTACTCCTTCCCCTACGATTGCATTCCAGTCCCCCATGACTATTAGACTTTCATCCCCCTTTACATATCCTCATATACTTTCTCTATCTCTTCATATGCAGTCCGTGACGTCGGCATGTATACAAGAAATATTGTTGTCGGTTTTGGTTTGCTTTCGATTCTGATAAGAACAACCCTGTAGCTGAACTGTTCACAGTAACACACCGTCTGCCCTACCTTCCTATTCACAACGAATCCTACTCCCGTTATACCATTTTCTGCTGCTGTTGATATTACCCTATAACCATCTGACCAGAAATCCTTGTCTCCTTTCCACTTTATTTCACTGCCCCCTACTACATCTAAGACTGAGCCTTTGCATTTCCCTTTTCATATTTTCCAGTTTCCCTACCACGTTCAAGCTTCTGTCATTCCACGCCCCGACTAGTAGAACTTTATCCTTTGGTTGATTATTCAGTTTTTTTCTCTTGGTAATCTCCCCCTTGGCAGTCCCCTCCCGGAGATCCGAATGGGAGCTATTCCGGAATCTTTTGCCAATGGAGATATCATCATGACACTTCTTCAATTACAGGCCACATGTCCTGTGGGTGCAAGTTACGTGTCTTTAATGTAATGTTTTCCATTGCCTTCTGCATCCTCATTCGTTGATCATTGCTGTTTCCCTCGCGTTTATGGGAAGTTTCCCACTCCTAGGGCAAGACAGTGCCATGAACCTCTGCCCGCTCCTCCGCCCTCTTTGACCAGGCCGTTGGCAGAATGAGCGGTGATTTTTTTATGCCGGAATTCTTAGGCCGCCAATGCTGATTATTAATCAAAATTTAAGAAGCGGCGGGATTCATACCCGGGCTTGAAGACGTTTTGATTATGATTCAAAGACGCTACCCCCTTTTTTTATCTTATTTTGCTCTATGTTGTCCGTTGAATTTTTTGGTGGCGGACGTCCGGTGACACTCGTTCAGGTTGTTCGTTAATCCATTCACTCAGTTTTTTGTTACAGAGGGTAGCTACACCCTCTGATCGAACACGCTGAGCTACCCTGCCGGCAATAATAAATGGTTCAAATGGCTCTGAGCACTATGGGACTTAACATCTGAGGTCACCAGTCCCCTAGACTTAGAACTACTTAAACCTAACCAACCTAAGGACTTCACACACATCCATGCGGTCGCGCCGTTCCAGACTGAAGCGCCTAGAACCGCTCTGCCACAGCGGCTGGCAATCCTTGACCACGGATACGTGCTTTCACAGACAGCAAAATTCTTATAATTAATTGTCCTAGAGAGAAAGGGCCAGAGAAATTTTAACATTTTTAAAAGAGATAGTATATGGGTTTCTGTTATGTGACAGTAGATACAGTACAGTGCAATAAAAAAAAATTATTACCATAGTATAGAAACGGAAACAGTAAATATGTCATAATATTATAAATTTTTAGGTATTTATACTGAAGAAAAGTTGAACAGGATGAAACATATCACTGGCTGTTCAGACATGTTTCACAACTGTTGCTTGTTTTTGAAGTAAATCGAACGAGATCTTAATATGTCTTAAGATATTTTACATATTTTCTTTCATTAATGTTTTATGGCACAATTTTCTGGAGTAACTCTTCACTCAAGGAAAAAAAGGTATTGATTTTGTAAGGGTCAGTCAAATGAAAAGGAGATAAATGGAACAACAGTAAGTAAAGTGTTGATTATTTCAAAAGTGATCGTCGTTACAGTAAATTCATTTATCCTACTGTGAGACAACACGGACAATGCTTTCACGGAAAAATATTTGTGGTGGCCTGTGGTACCATTGTTGTACATTGTCGAGCACCTCCGTATACAGTAGCCAAGCTGATATCGCAGAAGAAGTTGAAAACAGGTCACTGGATTACTGGAGTCTCCCCTGAGATCCTGAGTTTCGATACGACGCTTAGCAATGATGTCATACCACAGACATAGTATAAAGCTAGAGGCAATGCATCATTGAGTGGCATTCTAACGTGTTCGTCGGTGAGTCCCGCTAACTTACACTCTATTCAGAACTGATGTCCATTACCGTTATCAATACGAGTTCAGAAATAACGTCTATCATCAACATCAGTAGGGAGTGCGACCTAAATAGCACGAATACACTCTTGTATTCGCTGTGGCAAAAAAGTTTGTTTCCTTGAGAAATTTCTCCCGTTTATCTAATACGCACTGTGTCAGTACGGAAAATTTTTGGTTGCACGGTCGTATGAAAGTATACCTCTTTCCACCGCATCTCAGGCAAGCTCTACAGGCAATAAATCAGTTTATTGGGCAGGCCAGAACTGCAGTGTTGCGATGTGTCATCCGGCTGGAAAATGTCATTTGATACCTCGGTGATAAACTTTTATGTCAACAGAGTTCTTGTCACATACTCGCGAGTACTCAGGCTCCATTTATCAATTACTAATCATACAACAGCTCCAGAAAACATTCCAAAAGTGGTTCCAATGGCTCTGAGCACTATGTGACTTAACATCTGAGGTCATCAGTCCCCTAGAGTTAGAACTACTTAAGCCTAACTGACCTAAGGACATCACACATATCCATGCCCGAGGTAGGATTCGAACCTGCGACCGTAGCAAAAGCGGTTCCGGACTGAAGCGACTAGAACCGCTCGGCCATAGCAGCCGGCCTGTGACATTTCACCAAGTCGTCTGTGGACACGTTGGAATCGATCTAATTCTCACAGACATAACTGAGAATCATTGGTGGATATTTCAGAATGTCACTGGATGTCGCAGTCGACAATGGCCTCGCTAGTCTCCGTTTTCGGTAGGCTATAGACATCAGCGCCTGGAAACTGAATACCTCGAATTTGCTTCCTGTAACGTATTCTTGACGTTCCTTGGTAACACACTGTCTTCCCAGATATCAGCGGCGGAACAATTCTACGATCTTCTCACGATATATTCCTGCTGAAGACCCTTGCATAGTCTTGTTGCTATTCTGTTGTTCTGAGAACATCTCTTCACAACTCGTTAAATGTACTAAAGCTAATTGTCTTTTCGAACTGTCAGTATGGTGATACCATGTCACCAAGTCACTGGTTCCTTACCTTAAAATGTATTCGCAGTTGCGAATACTAACAACCATCAGTTGTATAAGGGAACGACGACACTGAACATTTGTGCCAGTTTATGCGAGCGGCCCTCTTAACCGCTTTTTCTTCCTGTGCACGACTCACGGCCAGTGCCAAATTTTGTCATCGTTCATTCGTCCCATTCCGCACTCGTACCTTATTGTAAGTTCCATATGGCGGAGGAGGAGGATGCAGGGGGGGGGGGGACATTTTAATTGAAAGTTGCTGGCTGATATTGCAGTGCTTATTTTGTTTAGAAGTACGATGTAATGATGGGTCTAGTCGTGAGTCGTGTAAGGATAGGCAAAGCGGTTAACGTGACTACTCGCGTAAAGCGGGAAATCCGGGTTCGAGTCCCGGTCCGGCACAAATTTTCACAGTCGTCATTCCACTATACAGCTAATGATTGTCCGCATTTGCAACTGCGAATACATTTCATGTATTTTGCAGCGGCTGTTGTCACAGTGCTTGCTTCTTCGGACATACAAGCAATGGCCTTGAGCGCTATGGGACTTAACTTCTGAGGTCATCAGTGCCCTAGAACTACTTAAACCTAACTAACCTAAGGACATCACACACATCCATGCCCGAGGCACGATTCGAACCTGCGACCGTAGCGATCGCGCCGTTCCAGACAGTAGCGCCTAGAACCGCTCGGCCACCACGGCCGGCATACAAGCAAGTCCGAAGGAACTTTACATCGTACTTCTCAACAACATAAGCACTGGAATGTCGTAGTCAGCGTTTCGAAAGATGGCAATAACTTCCTCGTGCATGTCCTGTGGGCATGTTGTGCAACGATCTCCAATTGATAGGTTTCAGTACGGTTACACACACCCAGTAGCCATCGTGTAGTCACTACATTCTGATCTTCAGGCAACATTCATTTTAGTGACGTTCGCACGTGGATGACAATTTAATCATCTTCGAATATAGGCACTGAAACCCTGTAGTATCTGCAGTGTTGGGCTAAAGTGTTTATGGTGTAGCGCTTTCCATTACCGGCATTGTAATTTGCGTGATGGAGGTGCTTGTCACAGACAGGGACGACAAAAGGACATGTTACTGGACACAGCGCCCGCAGGTAGAAGACGAAATGCATATTACATATTACATCGCGAAGTAATGGCGTGTGTGTGTTTTGCTTTTTAGCTTCGAGAAAGAAGGCTTATTGCAACAACTATGAATGGTATAAAACAATTTCCATGATTAGAGAAGAGCCTGGGTGGTGCAATCACAATCACGTAACACATCCTTCAACAGCAGGAAATGATTTGCTGCATGAAGCCCACATTACCAATAGGCTGCCCCATTCCGTTTTAGCTCTCCTGGTTGAGTGTTTTGATACGATGCCGGGAGGGGTTTCAACGATTATCACACCTACAGACATGCATCTACAAAGAAACAAAAACACTATTTACGTAACCTTTTCTCCCTACTGATAATGAAAATTTTACAAGCCCTCGTATGGTTTTTTTCGATTGGTCTGCAGCAAAGCTTCTCGTCGAATTTCAGAAATCTGACTTTGTTTTTAAAAACACCAGGCGCAAAACACGTCTTTGTATCACCAGAGTGGGTAAATAGCCTGTGGCAGAAATTCTTTGGCAGCTGCTTTTTCGGAAGCTGTTTCTGTAGCGTTTGTTTCAGTGACGTCTGACGTCCGCCCTTTCGTTGACAGCGAATGTGGAAACTGAAACGGTTTGTGGCACAAAAAGTTTCCGGATGTTATGCTTTTACTTCACAAAAAAAAAAAAATGAATTCGTCAAAGACAAAGACAAAGCACCTGAGAGGAATCGTGGAATAAAAACGCGACGATACTTCTGTGTGTGGCTACCTCCCATGTTCCCTGAGCTCCGTTCGTCACAATAGGCGCAGTAGAGTACTGAAATGTGGCACGGTATGGATTATGATGCATGTAAACATACAAGAGAAAGTTGTTGAAAAACATAAGTAAATTAAACACATAAACTCAACCTCATGTTTGTAAATCAAAATAAATGAAACCTTATTTCTGAAAGATCGGATTCACTCATTTTTTACAAAAAACGGTACTATTTTCTTCGACAGCGGCAGAACCTTGTTGTTGTACTATATTCCCGTTCCTAAAAAATTAATCCGTAGTAACGAAAGAGTTTCTAGAGTGCTGGAAATCACAGTGTAAGGCGTAGCAAAAATGGTTCAAATGGCTCTAAGCACTATGGGACTTAACATCTGAGGTCATCAGTCCTCTAGACTTAGAACTACTTAAACATAACTAACCTAAGGACATCACACACATCCATGCTCAAGGCAGCATTCGAACCTGCGCCCGTAGCAGCAGCGCGGTTTCTGACTGAAGCGCCTAGAACCGCTCGGCCTCAGCGGCCAGCTTGTATGGCGTAGCAACTGTAGCGTGTGAATTCTTTTTCATTGCTGAACATATCTGGATGAAGTCGACAGGATTATGATGCAGTTAATACAGAATCAACGTGTTTCAACTTTTGCCGATGACATGTACCGTGGCCACACGAAGATTAAAAATTGTAACCTCCTACAATTCTTAAAGGCGTGAAATATAAAGGGAAGAATTCCCTTTAAATTAACACAAGACAAAATCCCAAACAGTAAAAGTATGTTTGTTTGAAAACCATAAATGCGTTCAAGCTTTAAATAATTTTTTTTCGCATTAATACGTTCATTTTTAGAAAAGACTAAATTTATTATATGTACTGACTATTGCTTCTGTACTGTTCGACTCATATGATGAGAATCAAATTGGACAGCGTGATGAAAAATGTTCTGCCAAGAAATGTTAAATTAAACATGCTGGGATTCTGCTCTTGTGGCAGGAGCATTTGCATTCGTGGAAAATAGTTTTACCGGCCTCAGTTCCAGGGCAACTGTTTAAGTAGTATCCGATAAAGCTAAGCGTTGCCCCAGATATTGTAGGAAGTTAGTTTGGTGACGTGCCTCATTACCCGAAATATTTTGTAAATGTTCCTACGTCAAGAAAGCCTAAAAATAACACGTAAAGACTGTTCTAAAAGGATGTGCAAAATGTAGGAAAGTAACTTCCGCGTGATGTAGCACTGCCAAGAAAGACAGATCGATAAAGCGTGGACCATACATAGAAAGAACTGCTGCAGTATAGTGCAATACAGAAGATAGCCGAAAGAAATATGCAATGAGACGAGCAGAAATGACTCTTCTATTGAAAGACAATAATTATCTTGAAGTCGCCGCGATTTACCTTGGTCCGTTAGACATTAGAAACTACGTCACATGCTTCCAGAATGAGATTTTCACTCTGCAGCGGAGTGTGCGCTGATATGAAACTTCCTGGCAGATTAAAACTGTGTGCCCGACCGAGACTCGAACTCGGCACCTTTGCCTTTCGCGGGCAAGTGCTCTACCAGCTGAGCTACCGAAGCACGACTCACGCCCGGTACTCACAGCTTTACTTCTGCCAGTACCTCGTCTCCTACCTTCCAAACTTTACAGAAGCTCTCCTGCGAACCTTGCAGAACTAGCACTCCTGAAAGAAAGGATACTGCGGAGACATGGCTTAGCCACAGCCTGGGGGATGTTTCCAGAATGAGATTTTCACTCTGCAGCGGAGTGTGCGCTGATATGTAACTTCCTGGCGGATTAAAACTGTGTGCCCGACCGAGAAAGGCAAAGGTCCCGAGTTCGAGTCTCGGTCGGGCACAGAGTTTTAATCTGCCAGGAAGTTTCATATCAGCGCACACTCCGCTACAAAGTGAAAATCTCATTCCGGAAACATCCCCCAGGCTGTGGCTAAGCCATGTCTCCGCAATATCCTTTCTTTCAGGAGTGCTAGTTCTGCAAGGTTCGCAGGAGAGCTTCCGTAAAGTTTGGAAGGTAGCAGACGAGGTACTGGCAGAAGTAAAGCTTTGAGTACCGGGCGTGAGTCGTACGTCACATGGCTCGAAATAGTGTGTGTGATCACCACAGACCGGAATTCATGTCTGCACGTGCCTTCACTCATAATTTTCGATGCGACCACGCATTGGCATCCACAAAAATAAAGTCATGGCCGAATGCAACCCTGAAAAGATACATATTGTGAAGGGGTTCAATGCAACAGTAACATTGATCTGTGAGTGTACTGTGTTCCATACGCGCAGATCACGGTGACATAGGCACAGAAACCATGTGTTCGGATTATAGGCGTCAACAGAGATTTATGCAAGAGGAGATTCTAAAATAACTATTTTTATATAATTGATCTTTGAATGTGAAGACAAGTCATGCTCCAAGAACTAAGTTCAACAGGAGATACACGCAACATACACTTGATACAGATGTTTTAAAGCCACTTCTTATAAAGGCGGATTAATATCCAGTCGCGTCCGGCCATCCTGATTTAGGTTTTCCGTGATTTCCCTAAATCACTCCAGGCAAATGCCGGGATGATTCCTCTGAAAGGGCACGGCCGACTTCCTTCCCAATCCTTCCCTAATCCGATGAGACCGATGATCACGCTGTCTGGTCTCCTTCCCCAAACCAACCAACCAACCTAATATCCAGTCAGTAACTTTGCTGAGGTTGTAAAATGATTACATATACAAAAGTGTAGAGTATTTATAAGAGATAAAAGGAAAAATCTTACGTATGTACTGAGTCAGCGCTACCGTTGCATGAAGATTTTTACGCTAGTGATATTTAGAAACGATGTTCCAATTGCAGTGTGATGAATATTGTTTTAGACACGGTGCTGAACATGTCGTCCGTTTATATTAATACACACCTAGCGTTTTCGTGCTAATGATTGTCTAACACGATCGAAGCAAACAATTGTTTCAAGAATAATGGCTGCAGCTTCAGTCAAACGGGCAAACGCTTCATCTTTTCCCACGAAAAATAATCTGGATAACGTTGTGGCCCTAGTTCTTACCTATCCTGCCGAATCCAGCAGTTATTGTGGAGAACATTGTCTAAATATTCCTTGAGATCAGTCGGTAAGTGTGGTGGACACAGTCACGTAAGAGCGACAATCGTTGCTGGATTGCAGGCGAGACATTCCCCGACATTTACAGTACCACCCCTCGAAGAAAGATAACGTAATTTTCTCCCCGAGTATATTACGTGCAGGATACGGCCGAATCGAAAAGTCGTGAAAAATATCAAAACACTTAGCGCCTAATGGTAATTTCACAGTCCTTCTACCTCTTTCCGTAGATGCTCATGAGAGTAGCACGTGAACATTCGACCAGCTTCGCCGTTTTCGAGACACTCGTTCACGGGCTTCGCGTGATGATAATCTGCTCTTTATCAAAGTCGCTTATATCAATGGATTTTCGCATTTGTTGCCCATATCTTCGCTAGCGTGACCCCCTGTCCGTGTTTGCTCCGCTTGCATACTTCTGGTACGCAGACGGCAATGTCATCTTTCAGCACCACAACTGTCCGTGTCTTGGAACAAGAACCGTGCTTCAGTGGTTCGGGAAGCATTGGAGTGAACTCACGTTGATGTCCCGACGACCAAATTCGCCTGATGCAGATACTATGGAACCCATGTGAGTTGCTACCGACTGCCTTCCCCGCGTAAGAAAATCAGCAGCCCGTTATTTAGACGAATTAGATGATTTGTGAGCAGACATCTAATGCCACGTACGTCCACAAATCTATCAACAAACTGTCGCATTCCTGATATGCAGAATAAGTGATGCATTTGTTCCAAAGACGGACAAACAAATTATTAAGCAAGTGATTGTAATGTTTTGGCTTATAAGTGTGCATCCCAGAAAGGTTGATTAATACACCCACGGGACACTCCTTTTCTGTCGCCATCCTGATGCACAGGTGATTCATTAGCAGCTTATATTTTTCCTTTCGTAACTGTTAACACGACACTTTCAAAAGAGTCTTAATAAAGATTGAACTTACGACCTCGTACTGGGAAGTCCGACCACCTTATGGAAGTTTTGCTTATTTGGTGCCACTTCGGTGACCAGCGCGTCGATGATGATGAAGTAATGATGAGAACGACACACACACCCAGTGCCGAGAAGAGAAAATCTCCGATTCGGTCTGGACCATGAGTTGCTCTCCCAGGAATCTTCAATACGTTTACTCAAAGAATAAAAAAAAAGAATATTCTGTCATGGAGTTGACTGTGTACTTGGAACTGGTTGTAGAATGACATTTTCACTTGCTACAGTGGAGAACGTCAAGAACCGCTGCAGTCCATCGGCACCCTCTCCTTCCGGCAATCACTCCTCCACCCCTCCCCTAGAGTAGGGACACGTGGCACTCTGCTGTGCCTGTGAGAATTTACTGGCACAATTTCCTGTCAACCAATGTTACGAGAGAGGGCTGTGATTGCCAATAGAGAACTTCAGCAGCAACTGCAAGTCGCCTCGTGCAGCCTTCCAGCATGTAATTGGCACGTGCTGACAGAGTGTACTCGCAGGAAATGTTTGGCAATCTGAAACTAAATATCCAATTACATCCAGAGCGAGCGTATTGTGGACACAGCCAAGCATTATTGCTTATAAAGGAGTGCTGTTGCAGCATGTAGCGACACAGCATTAATAAAATTTTATCTGTGTTAATACAGTTATGCAGTTGTGCGATGGGAAGTAGTTGTAATGAGTATACGAGTGTGAAGGGATTCACTGATGCCACCTTATCAGTTGATACTATTTCTGTCACTGTATTCCGTAACGATCTTCCAAAAGCTGTAGCAAGAGCTGTTTCCTGCGTTGTATGAGAAACAATGAATTTATTAATATCCAACGAAGAAGGCTCCTACATAGGCACAGGAATAAAGGGAAGGCTAATATAATGACGCGGTTCATGACTTAATTCTGTACACTACATTACACGCAATTCTATACAACTCGCGAGGAAGTGGCTGGAAAGTGGAAAAGGGAGACCTAGTACAATAGAATACAATACAATATAATGACTTAAAATCTTGAAATAGTGCGATAACACAGTGCTAATGTAAGGTATATTGGAACCAGATGCTTAAGCTCTAAGAATCCTTTTGACGTCATTCTTCAACAGAATAGAAGGGACTGACCAACTGAGAACATTTTTACTCTTACTCATAATTTCTGATGTATTATCCCAATACATTTAATGTGATCCGATACACTATAAAAATATATGCAACACTGCGTAGCTGATTCACTTCTGGGGTAACGTTGAAACCTTTTAGTACATGCTGAGTTTGATTTGGACTCAGGTAGTATACCCCCGCTTCGTACTATGTGAGAAAAAAGAAATATTTAGAAATACAAAGCGCATTAATTATTAGAGTCGTACGCAACATGAAGCAGTGCTCAAAATGATTTTTAAAGAGGTCTCTGTGTCATTTTCTATGATCTTATAGATGTCCTGTACCACACAATCGAAAATTTATCTACAAACGGCAGAAGACCACAAAGAGCGTTTTGGGATCAGGATTCAACAGCCGTAAATTGATATATGTTGGTGTGAGTCCTGGAATTAGTAACGTGTGTCAAGCAAAGGTTTGTTAACTGATTACGTTTCATGAAAAATAATTGTCTGCTGGTTCGACGAAACCAACCTTTTTCCACAAATCTATAGCTTATGAAAGTGTGCAGAAGGATATGTTGCAACTATTTTTTCAGAGAACCATCAACAAACGAAAAGAGGTACTGTTATACACGGTGCAGTCACATTATTGTTACCATCATCTATGTTCGATGTCACGGTGCAGTAACCACTCACAGACGGAATGTGGCAACGGTAGCAGTGGGGGTATATATAGCGTGTCGGGGAGACGGGAAAAACAGTACATTATTGTTACCATCATCTATGTTCGATGTCAAAGTGCAGTAACCACTCACAGATGGAATGTGGCAACGGTAGCAGTGGGGGTATATATAGCGTGTCGGGGAGACGGGGAAAACAGTACATTATTGTTACCATCATCTATGTTCGATGTCAAACTGCAGTAACCACTCACAGATGGAATGTGGCAACGGTAGCAGTGGGGGTATATATAGCATGTCGGGGAGACGGGGAAAACAGTACATTATTGTTACCATCATCTATGTTCGATGTCAAAGTGCAGTAACCACTCACAGACGGAATGTGGCAACGGTAGCAGTGGGGGTATATATAGCGTGTCGGGGAGACGGGGAAAACAGTACAGCCGTTGCCGTAATGTGGGAACACAGCGATTTATCTTACGTCCAAAATGGCATGGTCATTAGCTTTCGGGCCGAGGATGGATGCATTCACCGAAACGGCTAAGTTTGTAAAATGCTCACGTGCCGCCTTGGGTAAAGAGTATCGAGTATGTCCATAGGCGACAATGTCTGGAATTTATATACCAGTACCGCAGACGGACGTCCACTGAGTCGCGGCAGGTGGGCTTCTTAGATGAACCACGTTTTACATTCCACAGGAAAGATGGCTGTTGGCGTATACGGCGTGTAACGTCTGAAAGCAATCACATACAATCAGGCGAGGGCGTTGTAATCTGGGGTATGTTTTCGTGGCGTTATAGTCATAATAGACGGCAAAACTGATTAATACTAAAATGTAGACTTTCACGGCCGGAAATATCATGTCCATTATAATTATCCGGGCTGTTATGCCGTCGTCGGTTGATGAATTCTGTGTCGATTCCCAACGAATAGGCAGGATCTTGACGAAGCGGAATATTACCGTAATTTACAAGTCCACCAGGAAGATACAGGAATACCTTAAGCCTGCCGAGGACGCTCGCAAACCACTGGAGAAAGCTGGAGTGAATAGGATCCCATGCAGCTGTGGTGATGTTTATGTGGGTACCACTAAAAGAACTGTTTCTAAACGTTTGGAAGAGCATAAGGGAAATTGCAGAAGAGGAGAAACGGAACGATCAGCTGTTGCGGAGCATGCTTTCGAGCCAGGGAACCACAATATTCGTTTCGAGGAGACGCAAGTACTAGCTGCCACAAGCGGATATTACGAAAGGCTCTACAGGGAAGTCGCTAAACACCCAAATAATTTCAACCGTAAGGGGGAGGGTGTGAAATTAAACGGTATATGGATGCCGTTGTTAAAGAAGATGTGTACCACCCGCCCACTACTGGGTGATGGCAACGGCGATCGACGGCGACGGACAGCGGCCAATTGCACTGACGTTTTCAAAACACGTGACGTCACGCCGCGGCGTGGGAGCGCGCGGACACGGAATTTAGCGGCAGTCAGTAGCGAGCCAGTGGGTGTGTTGGACCTTCCATTGAGCTACGGACCCCCTTGAAGATGTCTCCCGCAGTCGGAGACGAAACGTTGGGAATCGACACAGAATTCGTCAACCGACCACGGCATAACAGCCCGGATAATTATAATGGACATAAAACTGATTAACAAAAATATGTATCCTTTGGGACGATGTCCAGTCCTATGTGTTTTCCTCGGAACGATGACATCTACCAGTAGGACAATATAACGTCTCTCACATCTCTCAGTGTACGTGCGTAGTTCGAAGAGCACCGGGATAAGTATACCGTGCTCCCCCGGCCACTGAACTCCCCAAATTTAAGCCCAATCGAGAATATGTGGGACTACCTCGAGCCGACTGTTGCTGCTATGGATCTTCATTCTCAGCCGAAAAACCGAGCGCAGCTGGCCATGGTACTTGAGTCTGCGTCACTCCGCATACCTGTCAGTACCTGCCAGAACCTCAGTGGCTCTCTGACTCCGCGTCTCGTGTTGTTACAGGTAATTAATCTGGCTTTTCATAGGCAGTCACATTAAAGTGACTGGACAGAGTATTAAGCAGGAAAGCGCATCTACCGGCCGGAATGGCCGAGCGGTTCTAGGCGCTACGGTCTGGAACCGTGCGGCCGCTACGGTCGCAGGTTCGAATCCTGCCTTGTACATGGATGTGTGTGATGTCCTTAGGTTAGTTAGGTTTAAGTAGTTCTAAGTTCTAGGTGTCTGATGACCTCAGAAGTTAAGTCCCATAGTGCTCAGAGCCATTTGAACCAACGCGCATCTACGGCAATTTCACAGGACAGTTCCTGTTGTAAGAAAATTCGATTTAATGTAGTTTTCCAGGCTATACTGTTACGTGCACGACTCTCACTCACTAGATAACTACTGGAGCCTACGCCCCTGTGTTTCTTCCGAATTCGGAGTAGTACCTCTTCATTAGTTACCCGATGCACTCATCTATGTTTCAGAGATTTCCGAAACACATCTTTTCATAAGCTTCTAATCTTTTGCTACGTATACCGTTCATCATCCACGTTTCGCTTCCATATTCACGACAGATAATTGCATAAATATTTTCTAATATTTGAACTTATATTCAGTGTTTAGAAATTTAACTTTTATAGAAACTCTTTTCTTGCTACTGCTACTACGCGTTTTATATTATTTTTAATTGTGCCTTATCAGTTATTGCAATGCCCATAGATAAAATTCTTCTACAATTCCATTCATGTTGAAAACAAATTACCGCAGCATCGAGTAATTTAGTTTTCACTTAGCAAGACTGACCTTCTTTCTTTTCTTAATGTTCCTCTTATAACTTGTTTTCATTATCTGGAGGAAATAGTTTCTATAGCCTCGAGATGTACGCATTCAAATTTATTCTTTACCCGTTGTAACAATCGTCACTGGAAGAAAAATAGTACATTACATAGATCAAAAGTGTATACTACCCATGGATAACTCAATACTATACCGACGACAATCACGTTCCACTTTCACACACACATAATGTGGTTAATGACACAAACTAAAAGTAACTTAAACTCCAATATAAAACCTATGTGATTATCCTTCATATCAGCGCACACTCCGCTGCAGAGTGAAAGTCTCATTCTGGAAACATCCCCCAGGCTGTAGCTAAGCCATGTCTCCGCAGTATCCTTTCTTTCAGGAGTGCTAGTTCTGGAAGGTTCGCAGGAGAGCTTCTGTAAAGTCTGGAAGGTAGGAGACGAGATACTGGCAGAAGTAAAGCTGTGAGGACCGGGCGTGAGTCGTGCTTCGGTAGCTCGGATGGTAGAGCACTTGCCCGCGAAAGGCAAAGGTCCCTTGTTCGAGTCTCGGTCGGGCACACAGTTTTAATCTGCCAGGAAGTTTCATATCAGCGCACACTCCGCTGCAGAGTGAAAATCTCATTCTGGAAACATCCCCCAGGCTGTGACTAAGCCATGTCTCCGCAGTATCCTTTCTTTCAGGAGTACTAGTTCTGCAAGGTTCGCAGGAGAGCTTCTGTAAAGTTTGGAAGGTAGGAGACGGGATACTGGCAGAACTAAAGCTGTGAGGACCGGGCGTGAGTCGTGCTTCGGTAGCTCAGATGGTAGAGCACTTGCCCGCGAAAGGCAAAGGTCCCGAGTTCGAGTCTCGGTCGGGCACACAGTTTTAATCTGCCAGCAAGTTTCATCCTTACCTATGTTTGTCTGATTATCATTTATAGAGACATCCATTTCCGTTCAACTGAATAGCGTACTGTGGTACTCTTTACGCAGTGTCTGCGGTCTTAGAGAGCTTCAAATGCATCTCATCATTCCTCAGTACTTCAGTATTTTCCTCATTTCCACATTGTTTCTTCTGGACGATTGTATTAACCTACAGTCGACTCTTCACTAATAAATTGTATCTACGTTATCTTGGACGCGACTTACAATACAATACCTGATTTCGCAATCTCTGTCTGACCAGGGTGTAATCTAGTGGAAATCTTCCAGTGTCACGCGACTTTCCAATGTATACCTCCTCCACATGTGATTTTTGAGCAGTGTATTCCCTATTACCAGTTGAAATCTGTTCCAGAACGCAGTTAGTCTTTCTCCACTCCCATTCTTACTATCAAGCCCTTAATCACCCATAACTCTTTCTTTTTTTCTTTTCTCTTTTTTCGCGTTCCAATACCCTATAATTATTAGATTAACGTCTCTCTTTACATATTGAATCACCCTTTCAGTGTCGTCATAGACTAAATCTCTTCATATTTTGCTTGTGACATCGGAAAGTATACTTGAACTGTTACTGTTGCCGTTGGTTTCTTGGTGATTTTATAACATCAAACCTATCACTGGACTGGTCACAGTAACTCAATCTTTGCCCTACATTGGAATTCATAAGGAATTCTACTCCTGGTGTATTATGCTCTGCCACTGTTGATTTTAGACTGCATTCGTCAGCTGACACTATAAACTGAGCCTTTTTGTTTCCCATTTCATTTGTACTAGGTTCCCTGCCACTTTCGAACTGCTGACATTCCATGAATAATGAGATGTTATGCTTTCGTTGATTATTTAATCTTTTTGTTCTTGCTACCTCCCCTTCTTTCGTCCCCTCCGGAGATGAGTCGTTGTCTGAACGACGATGATTCCTATGCTGGAACTCTTCGGCATCATTGCTGATGATGAGTTTGATTCAAAACTTTAGCACTGACTGAGCTCGGACGCAGAGGCCTAGACAGATAGATTAATGGACAAAGATGATATTTCTAGATCATGGGCGCACAGCGAGTGACAAATATAATTTTATTAATTTAAAACGAAATTCTCGCGGAGGCACAGTTGTATGAAACATTCTTGGACTTATTGCCGCGTAAGTTCAGGGCAACGAAGACGATGGAGATAATCACCGAAAGCTCGAACTTTTACCCTGAACTGATGCGGCAATAAGTCTGAGAATGTTTTATCCATAATTTCAGTAGATGTAAAACAGGAACTGTCTCTGAGATAGTGGACTACACAGAGTGTGAAATAAATGCAATTGCATTTATAAATAAATGAACTACCCACGGCACTGAAATTTTTTAGTGTACGTACCATGAAAACATTCTTATCATGATAATATTTAGTTGTAGAGGCGATCCACCTATTATTTATACATTTATTGACATGGATATTGTATTATCGTAATGGAAGTACAAAATTTAAGTACATGCACATAAATTTGTACATCTTAGAAGTAAATATAACATTATTTCGGAAGACGGGAAATAGTTTTCCCCCTATAATGTATACGGCAATAAAACAAACGAAAAAGTTACATTGGCTTCCACATCAAAGAAACCCACCACCACGTACCATAAGGTGGCTTTCAGTATGTCCGTAGATGTAGATGAAGATGTAAAAACAGTTGTGTATACTGATCAGAGCCTGCAGATGTCTTTGAGACTAAAGCGAACTTTGCGCAAGGGGAAAAGAAAAGGGTGACGTGGCGCTTCGGAAAGTGATAACAGCACACAATTGTTATTGGGTCACGCGATGTTTAGAGTTTTGCAATGTACCAAGTAGTAGCGAGAGAGGTATCTCCAACGATAACACAATCATAGATTTCTAGACTGTCTCTATCTTTGCCAGATTTATTTCTCCACAAAGATTTCAGTTTATCATTTTGGAACTTACAGCTCTGAAAACCACCTATCCGTCTAACTAGGTAGAAACGTTACAATTTAAGCCAATAATAACATTACAGTTTACAAGCTAGAAAACTTTATCATAAGAAATCCAGTCACAGAATGACGAGGCCATAACCATTCTATATTAAGTCAGATATAATACAAACAAGTAAATAAAAAGGTCCACAGAGAAACAGATACTCTTTAAATAGTGTCGCATTGGAATATAGCGGTACAGTGTGGTGCACAGCCGAAAAGAGAGCAGAGCTGATTGGGTAGGAACCTCAGCCTGTAACGGATCTATAAAAATTTACCACTAACACAACAACAACAATATATTTCAGATTCTCTTGTGTGTCCTCACAAAATTTTTTTGATTAAATTTTTTCATATTAATTCAGTTTATGTGCAACTGTATATTACTGTCATTACAGCAACAGAATTGTATAGCGATAAATCAAAGAAAATTCTAATGTGAAATTTGATGCAAAACATCAACGTAATTAACATCGACAGGTTAATTATGTAGCTCTGACATGAGGAGGTAGTGAAGACGTGGAGGGCGCCTAAACTTAAGCTCGCGTACCAGGGAGTACAGAGACAAAGAGGTATCCGAACTTTGTAACTTCACTATGTCGGTGGGTGAGAATCAGGGTGCTGTAATCAAGTTTCTAACCATCCACACAGCGACCACCCTCTCCTTCACGATAACACTGTCACACCACACAGGAAACCTGCGATCATCCTCCATATAGTATCGATTTGGCCTCATCTCTTCCATATTTAAAGAACACCTCCAAGATCTTAACTTTGATCGTGATGAAGCGTTGCAAGCAAAGGTGAGGTTGTGGCACCGTCAACAAGGTCAAACATTCTACGATGGTGGTATCGATAAACTGGTTTCTCGTTGGGGGAAATGTGTCCGTCGCCTGGCCGGGTGGTTGACGAAATATCGATATATTTTCCAAGAAAATGTCGGTATATACACTTCTGCCCATTAAAATTGCTACACCAAGAAGAAATGCAGATCATAAAGTGGTATCCATTGGACAAATGTATTATACTAGAACTGACATGTGATTACATTTTCACGCAATTTGGGTGCAGAGATCCTGAAAATCAGTACCCAGGAGAACCACCTCTGCCTTGATACGCCTGGGCATTGAGTCAAACTGAGCTTGGAAGGCGTGTACAGGTACAGCTGCCCATGCAGCTTCAACACGATACCACAGTTCATAAAGAGCAGTGACTGGCATATTGTGACGAGCCAGTTGCTCGGCCACCATTGTTTTCAGTTGGTGAGAGATCTGCAGAATGTGCTAGCCAGGGCAGCAGTCGAATATCTTCTGTATCCAGAAAGGCCGGTACAGGACCTGCAACATGCGGTCGTGCTTTATCCTGCTGAAATATAGGGTTTCGCAGGGATCGAATGAAAGGTAGAGCCACGGGTCGAAACGCATCTGAAAGGTAACGTCCACTGTTCAAAGTGCCGTCAATGCGAACAAGAGGCACCTCATACCATCACGCGGGGTGATACGCAGGTATGGCGATGACGAATACACGCTTCCAATGTGCGTTCACCGCGATGTCGCCAAACACGGATGCGACCATCATGATGCTGTAAACAGAACCTGGATTCATCCGAAAAAATGATGTTTCGCCATTCGTGTACCCAGGTTCGTCGTTGAGTACACCATCGCAGGCGCTCCCGTCTGTGATGCAGCGTCAAGGGTAACCGCCGCCATGGTCTTCGACCAGATAGTCCATGCTGCTGCAAACGTCGTCGAACTGTTCGTGCAAATGATTGTTGTCTTGGAAACGTCCCCATCTGTTGACTCAGGGATCGAGACGTGGCTGCACGAACCGTTACAACCATGAGGATAAGGTACCTGTCATCTCGACTGCTAGTGATACGAGGCCGTTGGTATCCAGCACGGCGTTCCGTATTACCCTCCTAACAATCATCGGATCTCGACGAACGCGAGCAGCAATGTTGCGATACGATAAACCGCAATCGCGATAGGCTACAATCCGACCTTTATCAAAGGTGAAACGTGATGGTACGCATTTTCTCCTCCTTACACTAGGCATCACAGCAACGTTTCACCAGGCAACGCCGGTCAACTGATGTTTGTGTATGAGAAATCGGTTGGAAACTTTCCTCATGTCAGCACGTTGTAGGTGTAGCCACTGGCATAACCTTGTGTGAATGCTCTGAAAAGCTAATCATTTGCATATCATAGCATTTTCTTCCTGTCAGTTCAATTTCGCGTCTGTAGCACGTCATCTAAGTGTTGTAGCAATTTTAATGGCCAGTAGTGTATATGCGGAGCTTTTCCCACGACATACCGATAAATCGATATCAAAATGGAATTACGAGTTCCAATATTTTTATTTTATATTATTTTTTTGCAATTTTCAGTAAATATTTGTAATTGTAGTAGAACATAATTTTACTTTGCTGTGTGAAGGAGTCTTGCTAGTTTTTGAGCTTTCATCGCGTCCAGTCTTTCTCTCTGACTGTGAAGCAAGTACAGATGGCGCAAAGTAGTAGTCCAATTGCACTGGGAGGAGGGAGGGGTGGTGGCGGTTTGAATGGAATAACAAGACCTCCGAAGTGAAGAAATAGCACACAAGTTTCTTCACACAGGCATTCTTCAAAAACATTTGCTGAAAATTTTGAACGAAAATCCAAACGACAAGACTGGTCTTTGCAGAGGGCGGACGAGTGAGAGGGGAAATCGGCGCTCGGCATTACCAGCACAAACTGCAACGTCTAACTTCACTACACAGCTTTGACACTATAGCTACTAGGTCGCTGGCGTTTGCAGAAATGAAAAAACAGGGAAGTCGGCATGAAGTGTTCCGGACAAATTCGATATGTGACGAAACGGAACGACGGACCCATCAGACACCATTTATTGTGACATTTACATGCATTTCGTAGCAAAGTGGTTATTGCCAAGCGTGAAGGTGCGTCGTTTTCTTTTCAATTCTTGCTCTAAGGGGGATAAGCTGGCTGCTAGTTTGTTTTTGTAATGAATATTTAATAATAAACCAATACTTAAACATACAGCTCTAAAACCGTCAGTATATTTTCAACGTGAAGCCGATATTTTTATAGGCCAGTACGTCGATATATCGGAACTTTTCTCCTAAATATCGAGGGATGGTGTATATCGAGGGCTGGTATATCATCATTTTCAATGGTTTTCCCAGGTTTCATCTGCCTGACTGCAATATTGAACTTATTTAGTCTCCCTATTCTTCCGTATCGTTTTCCTCAGCATTCTCCAGTTCCAGGTCTTCACTACGTCCTGCATGCAGTTTTTCAAGGTATTGTTCACACCTTTCTACTACGTCTTTCTCCTTATGTAATACTATTCGATCTTCATTTTGAATTCCACTGGATTTTATTTGTCTGTTTCGAAAGAATTGTTAAATTGATTTATAAACAGATTCCAGCTTTTCTAATTTGATCATTTCATTCACCACTTGGCATTGCTCCTCCAAGAATTGTTGTTTGGAATTTTTTGACTTAAGCTGATTTCGGTCTTCAATGCTCAAATTGCATTTTCCCTTCCTCAGTGTCGTCTTGTTTTAAGTTACGTCTTCAGTTCGTCTTTGTTATTATACTTTCTGTAATCCATTCTTCTTTATGCTTTGCCTTCTGTCTACCAATTACTACTTTCGATGCTTATAAGATATTGCTTTTCAAGGACACCCACATATCTAAAACATTTCGGGTGTTGTTCATAAATGTTGCCATGTTTGTTTGTCCCTCGTATGTCATTCTAACCATATCATCCTTTAGTCTATTAAGACTCCATTTTTCACGAGCTCTTCTCGTAAAATTTTTGAGTTTCAGGTCACACACTCCTTTCACTATGTTATGGCCACTATCAATGTCTTTGGCTTAATAGCTTCTACAGTGTGTTATTTGATTTCGGGATCTCTTTCTGCCTAGAATGAAGTTGATATGATATCTCTTCCTGTCTCCAGGTGCTTTCCGTGTGTAACTTCTCCGAGAATGTTGCTGAAACCACGTGTTACGTATTGCTAGTTGAAGTTCTGTGCAGAATTCTACTAATACGTCTCCCTGTTTATTTATTTCTCCAGGCCCAAGAGGTCTCACTATAGAGCCATATCTTCCTTTCCCACACATGGATTCCGGTCTCCCATAACGATAAGGTTGGCTTGTCCTTTGACCATGTATAGAGAAACTTTTATCTCACTGTACACACTTTCCAGTTCTCCTTCCTCAGAGGTTGCTATCGGCATGTACACTTGAATTATCGTTTTCTTGTTCGGTTTTGTGTCCAGTAGCACACAAAACCCGTGGTCTAGGGGTAGCGTCTTTGATTCATAATCAAAACGTCTTCGGTCCCGGGTTCGATCCCCCCACTGCCTAAATTTTGATAAATAATCAACATTGGCGGCCGAAGACTTCCAGCATAAGAAGTCAGCCTCATTCTGCCAACGGCCTTGTCAAAGAAGGCGGAGGAGTGGATAGAGGTTCAGGGCACTCTCTTGTCCTAGGGGTGGGAAATTGCCCCTAAAGGCGGAAGAATCAGCAATGATCAACGACATGAGGATGCAGAAGGCAATGGAAACCACTGCATTAAAGACACGTAACGTGTATACACAGGACATGTGGCCTGTAATTGAAGAAGTGTCATGATGATCTCTCCATTGGCAAAAGATTCCGGAATAGTCTCCCATTCGGATCTCCGGGAGGGGACTGCCAAGGGGGAGGTTACCAAGAGAAAAAAGATTGAATAATCAACGAAACGATAACGTTCTACGAGTCGGGGCGTGGAATGTCAGAAGCTTGAACGCGGTAGGGAAACTAGAAAATCTGAAAAGGGAAATGCAAAGGCTCAATCTAGGTATAGTAGGGGTCAGTGAAGTGAAGTGGAAGGAAGACAAGGATTTCTGGTCAGATGAGTATTGGGTAATATCAACAGCAGCAGAAAATGGTATAACAGGTGTAGGATTCGTTATGAATAGGAAGGTAGGGCAGAGGGTGTGTTACTGTGAACAGTTCAGTGACCGGCTTGTTCTAATCAGAATCGACAGCAGACCAACACCGACAACGATAGTTCAGGTATACATGCCGACGTCGCAAGATGAAGATGAACAGATAGAGAAAGAGTATGAGGATACTGAAAGGGTAATGCAGTATGTAAAGGGGGACAAAAATCTAATAGTCATGGGCGACTGGAATGCAGTTGTAGGGGAAGGTGTAGAAGAAAAGGTTACAGGAGAAAATGGGCTTGGGACAAGGAATGAAAGAGGAGAAAGACTAATTGAGTTCTGTAACAAGTTTCAGCTAGTAATAGCGAATACCCTGTTCAAGAATCACAAGAGGAGGAGGTATACTTGGGAAAGGCCGGGAGATACGGGAAGATTATAATTAGATTACATCATGGTCAGACAGAGATTCCGAAATCAGATACTGGACTGTAAGGTCTACCCAGGAGCAGATATAGACTCACATCACAATATAGTAGTGATGAAGAGTAGGCTGAAGTTCAAAACATTAGTCAGGAAGAATCAATACGCAAAGAAGTGGGATACGGAAGTACTAAGGAATGACGAGATACGTTTGAAGTTCTCTAACGCTATAGATGCAGCAATAAGGAATAGCACAGTAGGCAGTACAGTTGAAGAGGAATGGACATTTCTAAAAAGGGCCATCACAGAAGTTGGGAAGGAAAACATAGGTACAAAGAAGGTAGCTGCGAAGAAACCATGGGTAACAGAAGAAATACTTCAGTTGATTGATGAAAGGAAGAAGAACAAACATGTTCCGGGAAAATCAGTAATACAGAAATACAAGTCGCAGAGGAATGAAATAAATAGGAAGTGCAGGGAAGCTAAGACGAAATGGCTGCAGGAAGAATGTGAAGATATCGAAAAATATATGATTGTCGGAAGGACAGACTCAGCAAAGAGGAAAGTCAAAACAACCTTTGGTGACATTAAAAGCAACGGTGGTAACATTAAGAGTGCAACGGGAATTCCACTGTTAAATGCAGAGGAGAGAGCAGATAGGTGGAAAGAATACATTGAAAGCCTCTATGAGGGTGAAGATTTGTCTGATGTGATAGAAGAAGAAACAGGAGTCGATGTAGAAGAGATAGGGGATCCAGTATTAGAATCGGAATTTAAAAGAGCTTTGGAGGACTTACGGTCAAATAAGGCAGAAGGGATAGATAACATTCCATCAGAATTTCTAAAATCATTGGGGGAAGTGGCAACAAAACGACTATTCACGTTGGTGTGTAGAATATATGAGTCTGGCGACATACCATCTGACTTTCGGGAAAGCATCATCCACACAATTCCGAAGACGGCAAGAGCTGACAAGTGCGAGAATTATCGCACAATCAGCTTAACAGCTCATGCATCGAAGCTGCTTACAAGAATAATATACAGAAGAATGGAAAATAAAGATGAGAATGCTCTAGGTGAAGATCAGTTTGGCTTTAGGAAAAGTAAAGGAACGAGAGAGGCAATTCTGACGTTACGGTTAATAATGGAAGCAAGGCTAAAGAAAAATCAAGACACTTTCATAGGATTTGTCGACCTGGAAAAAGCGTTCGACAATATAAAATGGTGCAAACTGTTCGAGATTCTGAAAAAAGTAGGGGTAAGCTATAGGGACAGACGGGTCATATACAATATGTACAACAACCAAGAGGGAATAATAAGAGTGGACGATCAAGAACGAAGTGCTCGTATTAAGAAGGGTGTAAGACAAGGCTGTAGCCTTTCGCCCCTACTCTTCAATCTGTGCATCGAAGAAGCAATGATGGAAATAAAAGAAACGTTCAGGAGTGGAATTAAAATACAAGGTGAAAGGATATCAATGATACGATTCGCTGATGACATTGCTATCCTGAGTGAAAATGAAGAAGAATTAAATGATCTGATCAGGATTTATGGTGACGAAGTCAATGAAGTTAAGGAATTCTGCTACCTAGGCAGTAAAATAACCAATGACGGACGGAGCAAGGAGGACATCAAAAGCAGACTCGCTATGGCAAAAAAGGCATTTCTGGCCAAGAGAAGTCTACTAATATCAAATACCGGCCCTAATTTGAGGAAGAAATTTCTGAGGATGTACGTCTGGAGTACATAATTGTATGGTAGTGAAACATGGACTGTGGGAAAACCGGAACAGAAGAGAATCGAAGCATTTGAGATGTGGTGCTACAGACGAATGTTGAAAATTAGGTGGACTGATAAGGTAAGGAATGAGGAGGTTCTATGCAGAATCGGAGAGGAAAGGAATATGTGGAAAACACTGATAAGGAGAAGGGACAGGATGATAGGACATATGCTAAGACATGAGGGAATGACTTCCATGGTACTAGAGGGAGCTGTAGAGGGCAAAAACTGTAGAGGAAGACAGAGATTGGAATACGTCAAGCAAATAATTGAGGACGTAGGTTGCAAGTGCTACTCTAAGATGATGAGGTTAGCACAGGAAAGGAATTCGTGGCGGGCCGCATCAAACCAATCAGTAGACTGATGACCAAAAAGAAAAAAAAAAGTACAAGTAGTATTCCTCCACCTATTTGCTGATAACCATCTACTCTGCTTCCGAGAGCCCCGCAAAGGACAACTCCCACCCCTCCTTCTCCCGGTCGCTCCTCTATGCAGCCCTTGTGTATGACTCTGTAATCACTAATCCAAAAGTCTGGCCATCCCATCTCGCTCACGTCTAGTCTGTCAATTCTCATTTTTGCATTTCCAGCTTGAGGTTCTCTATTTTGCCGCACGTCAGAGGTGTCCGAACGTTCCACGTTGCAATCCGCTTTCTTGTATCCTTCATAACCTTTATTTTATTGGAAGCGCAGACATCTGCAGTCCTCTCCCTGAGATCTGAGTGGGGGACTATTCCAGAATCTATCAAAAAAAGGAAGATTAATATTAATTTCTTAAGTGAAACAAGCCCCCAGGGGCTCAGCATTCATTTGCTGGGTACAGGCTTGGTGACCCCGGGGTTCCTGAGCTGGGGACTGGTAAGCGCCACCAGTCCCCTGTCACCGTAAGCTCTGGGCATACTTCAACGACCACTGTGCGGCGCGGCGGTGGAATGTTGTGTGTCTTAGGAAATGGGGATCTAGGCTTGACCACCCGGATCGCGAGGATGTAATAAACCTCGATAAACAACCCCTCAATCTCAAGGTGTGCTGCGCGCTGCTGAGATGCATGGCTGTTGAGATGGAACAGTCGTTAGCGGGCAACCTCTGGGGAACCTGCCGCACCTCAGTTGTATAAGGCTTACCTAGGCACGCGGGGCTCTGTCTAGGTGGACTTCTAGTTCCCTAGCTGCTCGTGGGACCGAAATGGAGCCCTCGAATTTCTATTCTTCTCCTCCCAGCGGAAAGGGTGGACCGCTGATGGGTTCCAACACCCAATCCAACAAGAGGGCTCGTGTAGCCAGTCCTCCTGATTCAGTTACTAGTAACAGAAAGCAAACTGCTTCGCAGAATGTGTTTCTCATAATTAAAAGAAAGGAGGGGAGTTTCGATAAAGTTTCACCATTTTATATACAGGAAGGCTTAGAAGGCATTGCTGGCACCTTAAAATCTGTCAAACGCTTGAATCGGCACTTACTGAGGCTTCTGATACCGCACCAGGTCACGACCGCTTCCGGTACTCCATGCTTCGTCATCTGCCAGCGGCGTCCAAGGAAATCCTCCTCGAAAGTTTTAACCTCATATGGCAGACAGGAGTGTTCCCCACCTCGTGGAGGGAGGCAATTCTCATCCCTCTCCTCAAACCAGGAAAGGACCGCACATGTCGCGGTAGTTATCGTAGTATCGCCTTGACAAGCTGTGTCGGAAAGACCCTGGAACGTATGGTTAACCGTCGTCTGGTCTGGCTGTTAGAAACCAGACAGCTCCTTAGCCGCTCTCAGTGTGGATTCCGAAAATTTCGGTCTACGGTCGACAACCTGACCCTCCTAGAGGCGGCTATTCAGCAGGCTTTCCTCCGTCAGCATCACTATATCAGTATCCTCTCTGATATCAGTAAGCCATATGATACTACTTGGAGACACTGTATTCTTGCACAACTGCATCAATGGGGCTTTCGTGGCCGCCTCCCCATTTTCATTCGGTCTTTCCTGTCTCAGCGGGTTTTTCGGACCCGAGTTGGTAACACAATGTCTGATCGCTTTGAGCAAGAGAACGGTGTCCCTCAGCGCAGTGTTTTAAGCATTACCCTCTTTGCCATAGCCATCAACAATATAACGTCTACAGTGAGGAGTCCAGTACAGTGCTCCTTATTTGTGGACGACCTTGCTGTTTTCTGTTCCTCTTCCAGCGTTGCAACCGTGAGCCGTCAGTTGCAGCTAACAGTGCGGCGGTTAGAGGAGTGGGCTGCAAAGACGGGTTTTCTGTTTTCTTCCGATAAGTGTATTTGTGTTCATTTTAATCGTTCTCGTCGTCTTTTCACTTTGCCTGCCTTGCATATGGGGGATACTGTCCTACATTTTAGAGACACAGTGCGGTTTTTGGGCCTAATTTTTGACTCCAGGTTGTCATGGCTGCCACACCTACGCGACTTGAAAGCCAGAATCGTGAAGGCACTGAGCATCCTCAAGTGCCTCAGCCACAGGTCTTGGGGAGCGGACAGGGCGCGTCTCCTTCAGTTTTATCGGGCTTTTGTGCGTTCACGGCTGGACTATGGGCGCACAGTGTATGGGTCAGCGAGTCCGTCTTATTTGCACATCCTTGGCGCTGTCCACCATGCTGGGATTCGAATGTCCACGGGTGCTTATCGGACCAGTCCCATACCCAGCCTCTGTGCTGAGGTTAGGGAACCGCCACTTACCATCCGGCGGCAGCTCCTGCTGGTGCGTCAGGCTTGTAAGTTTCTTGCAGCTCCCAACTCGCCTGCTCACCATCTTGTTGCTCATCCACCTTTGGACCGCCTTTTTCCCACCATCCCCGGGCTACTTTGCCGTTTGGGATTCGTTTGCAACGTGTGCTAGAGTCCCTCGGTGTGGAGTCTGTACAACCCCAAATCCTGGGTTTTAACCGCCTGCCACCCTGGTTACTGCTGAGGCCCGGAGTGATTATAGATTTATTGCAGTACAAGAGAGATTGCACTCCTGCCACCGTTTTTAATGCACCATTTTCTTCCATTTTCTCTGAGCACCACGACTATGTAGTTGTTTTTGCGGATGGGTCGAAACAAGGGGATTCCGTTGGTTGCTCTGTTGTTTTTCCCGATCGTGTCCTCAAGGTCCGACTCCTTCCTATTACTGTCTTTGATGCAGAATTGTATGCCATCTTGCGGGCACTGGAGCAGATGAGACATTCTTCCCGTCCTACATTTCTTGTCTGTTCTGATTCACTAAGTGCCCTTCACTCTTTGCAACATTTGTATCCAGCAGATAAAATAGTCCAGAGCATCCAGGATGCCCTCCTCCGCCTACAGCGACTGGGGAAGGTGGTGGCTTTCTGCTGGGTTCCGGGACATGTCGGCATTGCTCGGAATGAAAGGGCAGATCTCGCAGCCAAGGAGGCGTGTCTCGATCCACAAGTATCTCAGTGTGCTATCCCCCTGCACGCACTCACCTCGCTGTTGAGCTCACGAGTCATGCGTCGGTGAGAGGATAAGTGGCTGGAAGTGACTGACAATAAGCTCCGTATAGTCAAGCCCACAACGCGTGTGTGGTGTACTTCCTTTCAGCCCCGTCGACGGGACTAGGTTCTCCTCACTCGGCTTCGGATAGGCCACAGCCCTATGACGCATGGCTTCCTGCTCCGGCGGGAGGACCCTCCAATGTTTGGTGCTTGTAGCGTCCAGGTCACTGTGCGCCACGTTTTATTGGATTGCGTTTTATTTTCTAACCAGCGGGCCGCGGCTGACTTGCCAGCGGACCTGCCCTCTCTTTTAGGCAACACTCGGACGAATGTGGTTAAAGTTTTAAAGTTCTGTGCCATGTCAAATGTTTTTAAAAAGATTTTAGGGAGAGGATCTTAATTTGTTCACTGTGTGACAAGCTCGCCCATATTTTATGTAAGTGGCCAGCCAATGAAAATTTATTGTGGCATTCTTGTTGCTACGTTTTCCCTTTCCTTACGTTCTACTTTCTTATGTAGCATTTTCCTTCTTTTCCTGCTTTCTTTGCGTGTGTGTTTCAGTTTTATTAGGTCTGTCCACATTCGTTCCCTTTAATATGTGTCAGGGCGCTGATGACCTCGACGTTGAGCGTCCATAAGCAGCAACACACACATACAAGTGAAACAAAACTGCCGTTTCTTGGGATATCCTGCGGTTATTAACGTGGTGGTTTCCTCTTGCCTTTCACATCCTATGCCGTTGGGTCGTGAAGAGTTCATCCGCATTTGAGAGCGATTTCTCCGTCCGAGGGCTAAAGGGTGCGCTAGACTGCCTGCTCATCCGCCCACCAAAGTGGCCGTTGGCACTTGATTGAGTGGGATTCCTGCCCCGGTGCTCGTTAGCCGTTTGTCACAAACGTTGCCCCTTCTCTACCACAGGAAGGTGACCATCAGGATTTTCCGTTCATCGAGACTATGACTGAGATGGCATTTCTTTGTTTCTCCAGTACTTTAGAGGGGGGCGCATTGTCCTAAGATTATGGTATTATTATAATTGTTTTATTATTATTATCGTTATATTCCTTCAGACTGGCTTGATGCGGCCGGCCAATAATTCCTGTCTTGTGCCAAACTCTTCGCATCAGAATAGAACTTACATCGAACGTCCTCAGTTACTAAATTACTTGTTTGACGTATTCCAGTTCTGTCTTCCCCTACAGTTACTATCGTCTACAGCACCCTGCAATATCATGAAGGTAATCTCCTGACGTTCTTAACACATGCCCTATCATCCTGTCTATGCTTCATGGCTGTGTTCTCCATATGTTCATATGTTCCTTTCTTAGTCGATTCTACAGATAATCTCTTCATTCGTTATCTTATCAGTCCACCTAATTTTTAACGGACTTTTATCTTCTTACATCACAAACACATTGAGTCCATTTTTCCCTATTGCTCACAGTCTTCATTCATTACCATACAATGCTGTGCTCCAAACGTATATTCTGAGAACTTCATTCCTCAAATTAAGGCATATATTTGAAAATAGTAACTACCAGTGAAGTTTCTTTTGCCGATCTACTTTAAATGCCTTTTAGCGCGTAACTAGTTCAGTCGAAGTGGTCTCAGTAGCTATCACCGCGCTTTCGCACTTTTGCGTCCCGTGCTCGAAACCGGATCATTATTTTTATTTTTGTTTTTCGTGTATCTATCTATGTCCGTACAAGTTTATTAAACGAATGCTTTCCAATGTACACTGAAAGATAGTTGCTCTTATTCGTCTATTAATTTTATCTCTGGTAAATGACCAGTAAAAAATTGAATGAAAAAGTTATTTGAAATTATTTCCGGTGACAGTCCTGTAGTGTATCTTGATTCTAATCAATTGTAAGCGCCAGTTTCTAGATATGTGATCCGTTACACGTGGTTTGCAGCAAAGTTAAAGAACTTTCTTTCAAAAATGGCTCAAATGGCTCTGAGCACTATGGGACTTAACATCTGAGGTCATCAGTCCCCTAGAACTTAGAACTACTTAAAACTAACTAACCTAAGGGCATCACACACATCCATGCCCAAGGCAGGATTCTAACCTGACACTGAAGCGCCTAGAACCGCTCGGTCACTGCGCCCGAAGTTTCTTGCCAGAGTGAGATTCACAAAAGGGAATGTCATTGTGGAAAACCAGCCTTCGCGCGATGCTCATGATATCAGGGTTTTCTATGTTTCGAATTTTTCTACAATTGGTATCATCCAAGAATAAACATAAGAATAAAATATACGAATTGATGAAAGAATGAAATACAAGAATATGACAGTTAAAAAGGTCGTAATCCCTGAAAATATCATACACACATATAGTACATGTAAATGTGTGACGCGTATACTGTGAAAGCCAGTTGCAATTTTAAAATTAAAATAACGGCTTTGAATACCCTAGCTTGATAAGAAAAATTCGGGTTGTAACCTTCTACGGACATTGGTAGATGAATGAAGAAAATCAAATAAAATATGTAAAAACAATAATCATATTTCTAACACGCGACGAAAAAAAAAGTCAGGAACTGTGACTCTAGCCACTGTACCACCAGGTGGGATGACATTATCACGTGCTAAAAGGCACTGCGATGAAACTTTGATGTTTTCTCAGAAACGATCGAGTATCTACGGGTAAGCGGAGACATGTGTTCGCTTATTTTGACTCCTCTTCACGAGCGAAATTCTTGGGAAATTGGGTTACGGCATTTGCTGTGTTCTGCTCGTGAGGATAGCAATGTCATCATCATTGATATCCTTTCAGCGTGAATTTTAATCCCAAGCAAGAACCTTTCTTTTATTTCGGACAATGGTTCTTCGATGAATAGACTGAACAGAAAGGGACGAAAAGCTGCATCCCTCTTTTGCATCATTTTTGTTCCGAGCACTTCGCCCTCGGTCGATCAACATTATGTACATATTCTTGTACATATTGTGCACTGGTGTGCTAAAATTAAGGGATGACAGTGACTTCCGCATCGCACGTCACTGCCAAGTAACATGGCCCAATGAAACTTCGACCATACATAGAAAGAACTGCTACAGTATAATAAAGAAGGTTCCTGAAACAAATTAGCAATGACACAAACAGAAATGACACTTTTGTTCAAAGACAATAACAACACTGAAATTACCGCGACTCATCACGGTCCGTAGAACATTACAAAAGACGGGTCTTTAGAGGCTAGGTAAACGATATAGACTGCAATGCATGCTCTGAAACGTGTTCACATGCTGGCCACAAAGTTGATAAAGATTTCTTATGGTAGGGCGTTCTGCACCAGTGCGGTCGACAACTATTGGATATTCATTGGTGCGTGCAATACGTCTCCTCCAAAACGCATCCCACAGAAGTTGATGCTATTTTCGTCGAGGGAGCTGAAAGGCCAATCCATTCGTCGAATATTCCACTCCTCCCAAGAGCCCCTCATCCTGCACTGTTCTACGTGGTCGCGAATTGTCATCCTTATAAATGAAGTCAGGGACGAATCCACCCCTGAAACACACACCACGTTTATGGAGGAGTGGAAGACCCTACCACAATAACTCATTACCAACGTAGTGATCAGGATGGGTGCATGATGCAGAGTATATATTGACGTCAGTGGTTATAAAAAAATGGTTCAAATGGCTCTGAGCACTATGGGACTTAACATCTGAGGTCATCAGTCCCCTAGAACTTAAAACTACTTAAACCTAACTAACCTAAGGACATCACACACATCCATGCCCGAGATAGGATTCGAACCTGCTACTGTCGCGCGGTTCCGGACTGAAGCGCCTACAACCGCTCGGCCACCGCGGCCGGCCAGTGGTAATCACACACCCTATTAACAACCACGCCTTTTGAAATGTACAGGGGCCCATTATAGATCGCAGTGACTTCAGCATAATTATTGTCTTTGAATAAAAGTGTCGTATCTGTTCGTCTCATTGCATACTGTTCTGTACTGTGCCGTGCTGTGCTGTACTGTACTGCACTATGGCAATTATTTCTATATACAGTCCAACTTTCATTGAACTATGTTATTCGGAAGTGACATATCATACGAAAATTATCACAGTGCTTAAGTTTTGCACACTTACAGCTCACTGCAGCATATATTGTCCCATTTACCATTATCTTCTAAATTTTTTTATGTGCCGATAAATCCTGCGAAGTAGTGGCAGAACTGCTTACCTGGTGTCTTTACTTTTAAGAAAACTAAACACCTCGTCATCTAAAAAATTCTCGATTTCTTTTCTCCCTTCTAATTCTTTTCTGTTCTTCTATTTTTCTCAGTGACTTAGATATATGAGCTGTCAAGCTAATTACACTACTATTCTCACACTTATTTTCCCCTTCTGACTTCGGGAATGTGTAGATGATATTTTTCAGTAAGTTAATGGTATGTCTCCAGACGCACTGATTCAACATAACAGCCTCAACAGTTGTTGTGTTGCCACTTCTCCCAATAATTTTAGGAATTCCAAAGTAGTGTGCATTATTTGGTCTGAAGCCTTCCAAAGCTCTTTTGAACCCTGAATCTAATATTACATCCCCGATGTCATCCGTATCACCTATCTTTCCTTCTTTTGTCACGTCATCACAAGAATCCTCCTGCTCGTAGAGACCTATGTACTCTTTCCACCCATCCGCTCTCTCCTTTGCGTTTGACAGTGGAAGTCCCATTCCACTCATAATGTAGCTGGCCTTGCTTCCAATTTCAGATAATGCTGAATCAGTTCTTCTCACGATTACTTCTATTTTCATTTCTTCACATTTTTCTTGCTTCCGTTTCGCCTCAGTTAAACTGCAATCTCTGTCTATTTTTTTTGTTTTTATTTTTGTATGCTTCATTCCTAAAGGGGTTATATTGCTATACTTCTGTCTTTCCCTGAACATTTTTGTATTTCGTTCTTTCCTCAATCAGTTTTAGTATTTCATCTATGTCCCTAGGTTTCTCTGCAAGTATCTTCCTGATATTCGTGTCTGGCTATTCAACTTAAGTGATTACCGTTTTTTTAAAAATGTCCGTTCCTCTTCAACTGAAAAGCCTACTGTGGTATTCAATACTGCATTATGTAGTCTCCAAACACACCTCATCATTCCTCAGTAGCTCAGAAACATATTTCGTCCCACACTGATTTTCGTGAACAGTTCATTTAAAATTCAGTACAATCTTCATCATTTCTAATTGGCGTTCCATTTCCATTCCTGATTCTGGGTACGTATTAAAACATGTGCTTTCGTAACTTTTGTTTGACTATGATATAATCTAGCTGGAATCTTCCTATGGGCCATCCGCTGTGGCCGAGCGGTTCTCGGCGCTTCAGTCCGAAACCGCGCTGCTGCTACAGTCGCAGCCGGTCGGAGTGGCCGAGCGGTTCTAGGCGCTACAGTCTGGAACCGCGCTAACGCTACGGTCGCAGGTTCTAATCCTGCCTCGGGCATGGATGTGTGTGATGTCCTTAGGTTAGTTAGGTTTAAGTAGTTCTACGTTCTAGGGGATTGATGACCTCAGAAGTTAAGTCCCATAGTGCTCGGAGCCATTTGAACATTTTGCCTCGGGCATAGATGTGTGTGATGTCCTTAGGTTAGTTAGGTTTAAGTAGTTATATGTCTAGGGGACTGATGACCTCAGATGTTAAGTTCCATAGTGCTTAGAGGCATTTGAACCATTGAACGGTGTACTCGTTGGTTCTAGCTGAAATATATTGCAGAATCAATTAGTATTTCTCCTCTCTCACCCTCACTCCTATAATCCTTTCTTCTGTTTCTCCAACTACAGCACTGCAGTCCCCCATGATTATTAGACTATCATCTTTATTTACATAGCGAATTCCCCGTTCAATTTCTTTTTATACTTTCTGCATCTTCATACTGTTGACCATTGCTGGCTCTCCCACCTTTTAAATGCACTTTTCCACCCAAGTACAAAAGATTTTCCTGAAGGTTCGCTCTTCTGCCCTCTTTGTCAGGGTCATTGGTAGATCGAGGCGGTCTACTCATACCGGAAGACTTCGACCGCCATTACGGACTCATTAACAGCGCGTATATATTCTGGCACTGGCAGTGCTCGCAAAACATCTGTAACACTAGTCAACTGGGAATAGTAATTGATGTAGAATCGAGATTGGTAATCAGTTAATCAACGTAGATACGTACCTCAAACAAACGATGTTTGATTCCAAAATAGCAGTATGTTAACAAACAAAAAATGCAATCTAAATTCGGATTTGAGTGTGAAACCACATACAATCACGCACGGTCTTCTTGACATAACTTACAGAAATTAATACAGGATGGTAAGAAACAGCTTGAAAAGGTTGTGAGGGTGTTATAGGGTGGGCTATATTGAGAAATAATAGAAATAATTGTTAAGAAAAAATTTCGATACGTCCGCAGTTTCCGAGTTAGTTAGCATTCAAGACAGCCAGTCAGGCCGTGCGCGCGTAAATTCAAGTGGCCAGCCACATGTAGTTCGTGTCAGTTGTTCTCATAGCGAAGAATCGTAGGATAGCGCATGAGACTATTAAGCCTTTGGCTCTGGTTATTGCCGCGCGGGATTAGCCGAGCGGTCTCAGGCGCTGCAGTCATGGACTGTGCGGCTGGGCCTGGCGGAGGTTCGAGTCCTGCCTCGGGCATGGGCGTCTGTGTTTGTCCTTAGGATAATTTAGGTTAAGTAGTGTGTAAGCTTAGGGACTGATGACCTTAGCAGTTAAGTCCGATAGGATTTCACACAGATTTAAACATTTTCCATCCTTATTACCGTCCATCTCCAATTTCTGTATCACTTTCTTACCCGGTTTCAGGAAACCGAACGAGGAACACTTTGGCAGCACCGTCTTTGTTCGGCCGTTTCAATGTGCGCGCGGCGACGGCCTGATTCGCTAACTTCAGTACTGATTAACTCGGAAACGGCGCAACGTATCGATTTTTTTCTCAATAATTATTTCTTAACCCAAATTAACCTGCAACATCCTACAACCTTCTCAGACCGTTTCTGAAAACCTTGTATTTTTCGTCTCCATATTTTCAACAATATTTTGTTTGCAATCCAGGACACAGTAAACATACCACAGCACATAACTTTCATATTTTATAATTTTTGTCAAATTCTCCTTATTGTTTTACTCTGATCTTGCTTGTGCAACAATTCTGAATCCCAAATAACGCTAAAGTTGCTAGCAATCACAAAATTATATAAGACGTTGCAGATAGCCAACGATCATAAACAATAACCCATATAGCAGAGCAACAATTCTTGGATTTGCGCCTTTGGTAGTTGCTCATGTTTCTAGTCCACATCTATGGAGACTGAATGACCACGGCCGCTGGTCTCACTAAGCAGGCAGTAGTATTTCACCTGAAGTAAAGTAGAAGACTTCCAGCTACCAAAGTGCCAAAGAAAAAAATGTTTTCCTAAACCCATTTCTACGAACTCTAAAATGAAATGACAAGAAGATAAACACAACATATTATTCCTTTGAAAGGATGAAGAAAGCGTCCGTGCTTAAGTTTCTATTGGTTATTAAGAGTTACAATTGTTACATAACTTACAGAAATTAATACAGGATGGTAAGAAACAGCTTGAAAAGGTTGTGAGGGTGTTATAGGGTGGGCTGTATTGAGAAATAATAGAAATAATTGTTAAGAAAAAATTTCGATACGTCCGCAGTTTCCGAGTTAGTTAGCATTCAAGACAGCCAGTCAGGCCGTGCACGCGTAAATTCAATTTAACGACTGCACATAAATAACAATAGAATCACTGCATAATTGATCCGAAGACCCAAAGTAGAGCTACGTGTACAGTAACATGCCATTTACATTGTATATCCGCTCCTGTAGAAAGTTAGTAATGAAAAGTTCATGTATGGATGAAAGGAGTTGGTGTACTTGCTGAAAATGTAACTCTAACTCGAGATATTACTTTGTACTATAATTATTAATAAAGTGTGATCCTTGACTTCTGTAACCTGTAGTTGTACATCTGGTGAACGGGGGGCGGGGGCTCAAGGGTGCAACAGTTTGAAAAAATTCGAAAACATAGTGCCGCATTGCCCGCTGAGCGCCTAGCGAGTCGGTGACGCAACCCGCCCGACTTGGCTCGGCGCATCAGCGTACGCGCACACCTAGTGCGACTTGTGTGCGCGTCCGGGATAACGCCAGCGGAACCATTCCGCTGTGAGCTCCATCTGCAACAGCATTGATGCACTATGCCCCACGGCGTGATGAACGTTTAGAAATTCGAGAGCGGTGAATTCGATCTGAAAACTGTACTTTAGAGATGTATATTTACAACAAACTTTGGATAATAAAAATAATGCCACTAAATTTGTCTTTGGATTTGTTTCGTTATAATCTATTGGCATTGACGATAGCCAGCTTTCTTCCTACACTTCACAGATATTTGGATTACGTAACAGCAGCCGTTCCTTTTCACGTTATTGGTTGACACAATAATGGAAGACTAATTTCGGGAGCATTATATCCGAAATTTACTAACCGTTTTACTCGCCTCCACGATTCAGAATTAAAATGCATTCTGAAACGATAGATCTTTTTACTAGGAAAGTCGCATGTCTGGGACTTGGGTTCACCATGTCCGGCGCTTTCCATTTACAATAACGCTTGTAACCAGGTCACCAAACGTTCACCTAACATCACAGAGTTTTAAGCGTTTTTAGGTAGAACTAAATATTAAGCGTAGTTTTTGCCAGGGCCACTGAATTTCCAGGGGCCTTACATATAACGCTGCACATAAACAGAGAGTTTCAGTGGACCTCTCTATGTGAACGGGCATTTCAAACTCACAAAAGAAAATTTGCTCGCATCGCCTTGCATAGAAAAGCACACGTCCGCGAAACCATTACACGTGGCGACCAGCGTGTCATGATACGAACTGGGTGCGGTCTTTTCATTCTGAAATGCAGATGGTAGTGAACAGCAGACTGAATTCACTTCTAAAACAATATAGGACGATTTAATTATTTCAGAGAATGGAATGAATATATCTGTAAGGCCTTAGGTCGTCAGTTGAGGTAGACACAGCGATCTGTATTATTTACTACAAATGTGAATGGTCATGATCTTAATAAAATGTAAAAATAACTGGATCATAACTTCTCTTGCTTGAACAGCAACCAGTTACTCGTCAACTGATCTAGTTATTTTTACATGGTACTGATATGAAGATCGTTAAAATTCATAATTAACTCAGAAACACGGCGTTGCCCGGGTCAGAATATATGGCTTGGGAAAAGCCATGAGTCCCATTCTATATATGAGATGCACACAGACGGTTATCTCATTGAGGATATTGTGAATGCTGTTATTGTGTAAGGTAATAGCGATGCGTGGCAGTGGGTGAGTATGTTGGGCAAAAATCCGTGAAATGTGGATCAATAAAGCTCTTAGTTGAAGCGTGACTTACGAACTTCGCCATAGATGTGAAAATGTTTTTATTGTTTCATTCGCAATGCAATGAAATGTAGACCGAATGGGTGGAAGTTGGTGACTGTGGTTTTCTTAGGAAAAGCTTTATCCTCTATGACTTTTGAACTTTTCCTTATTAGTGAATACACAATCCTCGGCCTGTTCTAACCACACTGCCATCAACATTAAGTTACGCAGACATATTTAACTGCGGGTAACACGACGAAGCCAATGCTACTTTAGGGATGTTAGGACGTGGTCAGTATAAAAAAGAAGAAGAAATAGGTTGTTGACGAAAACGCTCTAAATTGTGAAACCGATTATAATCACGAAGAATAAGTGAAATGTTTGTCCGAAATCACTGTATCGTATCGTCCAGTCAATCATTTGTTAGTTACAAGTACTTTTGTCTTTTAGTCTGAAGTGCAGTGTTACTTGCAGTGAAATGCTGTGTGCGAGTGATGGCTGTTTGTAACTATTATCTCTGGCGTGGTCTCTGACTAACGTTTCTTCATTTGTTTTTATGCTGTTCTGTTGTTTAATTTTCTAGTAAAGGAGTCGTATGAGTTACAGTTTGCTTTTATGATGCAATTAAGTAAATACAACTAGTTTCGCAACACTGGTGACCCCGACGTGATGTCCGATGGTCACTAACGTGAAATTCGACGATCACTAACACTCAGTACAGTGTCGCGTCGCGTTAAATACGAACATCCGCGTCAGCCGCGTCGCGCATCTTCCGTGTTCACTATGGCAGACCCACCACCATCTGCAGAAGTGTCCACTGGCGCAGTAATTAATCGCGTGACAGTAAAGGCGCCACCATTTTGGCAACAGAATCCCGTGCTGTGGTTTGCTCAAGTAGAAAGTCAAATTGAGCTAGCGCACATCTCTGCAGACGAAACGAAGTACAGTTATGTAGTTGCTTCACTCAATGAAGATATGGCTGCAGGAGTTCAAGATATTCTGGCGTCACTACTGAGTACTGATCGTTACACAACCATCAAGAACGGTATGATTACCCGGCTCTCGCAGTCCGAGGCGAAGAGATTGGAGAACCTACTCGGCACAGAGGAGCTAGGCGATCGCACGCCATCGCAGCTACTACACCGACTGCGTACATTAGCGAGCGACGCGGTCATTGAGGACATTTTGAGGAATATTTGGCTATCGCACCTGCCACCCGACTCGCAGAAAATATTGACAGTGTGTGCCGGCGATCTGGATGCACTCGCGCAAACCGCGGATCGCATAACGGAAATGGATCCATCTGCAAGCATCGCAACAGTTTGCTCGCAAACTCGCGCAGATAACACTCTCGTCGCACTCCAAGCACAGGTTGCCGAGCTCACCGCTCAAGTAGCTGCATCACGGACCCAACTACCAGCCGCCGATCTCGTCGCCACCGCTCACCAGGTAAGCGCAGCCACTCACCTTCGTCAACAAGAGTCTGTTGGTATCACCGACGGCATGGTTCCGATGCGCGCAAGTGTAAACTGCCGTGTGAACAGGGAAACTCAGCAGAAAGTCACTCGGTTCTAGGCGCTGCAGTCTGGAACCGCGCGAGCGCTACGGTCGCAGGTTCGAATCCTGCCTCGGGCGTGGATGTGTGTGATGTCCTTAGGTTAGTTGGGTTTAAGTAGTTCTAAGTTCTAGGGGACTGATGACCTCAGAAGTTAAATCCCATAGTGCTCAGAGCCATTTGAACCATTTTTGAACCAGGAAGTCACTGATGATGGCCACTGGCTCTCCAGACTGTTTGTAACGGAACGTAGCACAAAGTTACAGTATTTTGTAGACACGGGTGCTGACGTGTCAGTCTATTCATCTGCCTGTCTGCCACGTCGCAAATGCGGTAACTGCCACCTTTCCGCGGCCAATGGTTCCACAGTAACAACGACTGGTTGTGCCACATTATTTTTGAACTTGGGCCTGCGACACAAATTTGAATGGCAATTTGTCGTAGCAGATTTGACGCACCCAATACTTGGAGCGGAGTTTCTATCATTTTATGGACTCCTGCCTGACCTCCGTCGCCGACGCCTTCTTGACATTACTACCAACCTAGAAATCCAAGGTCGAGTGCATTGTGTGGTAGACACAGCAGTACGAGAGGTTACTTGTGATTCTCCATTTGTAGAGCTCCTTAGACAGTTCCCAGAGATCACGTGCCAGACTCCCACAGTAGCACTTGAGCAGCACTCGACAGTGCACTATATTTTGACTACAACTGGGCCACCACTACATGTTCCACCACGCCGCCTGACACCCCAGAAACTGAAGGAATTCTCGTACATGCTAGCACAAGGAATCTGCCGCCCATCGAGCAGTAGTTGGTCATCTCCTCTACACGTGTCATTGTTACCGCTTTGGGTCCGCCAACCCCTGGCGCCACCTGACGTCACCGCTAGCTGCCCGAGTCGATTTACGAGCGCGACCCACATTGGACCGATCCGATTGGCTGCTGATGATGTCATCATACCTATATAAGCGAGAAACCGTAACAGCCCAGGCAGTCGAGACTTCGGCACCGGAGAACTCCACAGAGTAGCAGGAGTCCCGCTGCTCAAACACCGATTCCGGCAGGCGGCGCATCGTTTTTACGCGGCCGCCCGGATGTCGGAGAACGACCTTCTACGCAGCTTGGGAAACCAAGTGCACTGGCGCCCAACCACAAGGTGGCCGGACCTGTTGCTGGAGTGAAGGCACGCCGCAACATGAGCCAGATGAACTAAAAGAAGCAACGCAATCGGGAGGAAGATTCCGACGAGAGGACAACTTCCAACGCACCCAGGAAGAAGAAGGGAAGACGTGATCCGCTCACCCTACAACACACCGGAGTACGAAGCTCCGTGCATTTGCGTAGCGAGCGAGCTCAGGCAGTCAGTGAACTCCTGACGACGATGGCGGGGATTGCCATCGAAAGCTCGAGGATTTTAATCGAAATGACTCGGCTGGAAAACCGAGAGCGTTTTATTTAGCAACGTAGTTTGTTAAAGGAATGCAGTGCGTTCTCAAGAAAAAATTACGGTAAAGATTCATCACTCGTGTATAATTAGGTTGCTTGAACTCCTAAGATAGGAGATTTGGCGAACATTTTAAGAACAGACATTAGTTTCAAATTAAACCTACATTCATGAACGATAATGTCATGTTTCTGGCTGACAAGTCTAAGCCGTGTGTCACACTGGCTAGTGGAAAAATAACTGCAGCAAGAAAAACAATATAGCCTCCATACGGCATCAAGGGATCACCAATTTAGTTTTGGAGGGCAGCGTGGAGGGTAAAAATCGTAGACGAAGATCAAGAGATGAAGACACTAAACAGATTCAGAAGGATGTAGGTTGCAGTAGGTACTGGGAGATGAAGAAGCTTGCACAGGATAGAGTAGCATGGAGAGTCTCTGGACTGAAGACCACAACAACAACGGAAGAATAAGGCAGCTGTTCTGAGGGAACTGGGCTATGCAGGAACGCAACCGTTTAACGGAATTCTCATATCTGTAAGACCGTAGACGGAACATTGGCTCAACTGAATATAATGAGACTAAGGTGTTAGCCGTTTAATGTCACAGGAACCATTCCAGAATTCACTTAACGTATTTAGGGAATCTATGGTCAGTTAAGACTGGTTTACGTTTCTCGGCATCTCGTCATGGGTTGTTTACGTTTGCTTCCGTTAATTACGTTAATGACATAATCTCTTAAGATATCATAATTTCGCGCAACTCTGTGCATTCACCAAAAATTATTAATAGCCCCGAAAAGAGATGTGAGACAGAACTATTGTGTCAGTTCGCGAATATATGAACAACGGCGTAGGGGAAGTTCGTGAACTGACACAATACATCAGAATAAACTTCACACTGAAGCAAGAAAGATAAACAGTTTACAGTTCAACAACACTCCCTTCGGGATTGTACACAAAGGAGTACAGTATTCATTAGACTTCTAACAGAACTGAAAAATATATGTTTTCATTCCAAACACTCGAATTAAAGTTGAATGTTTCCATTGTGACCCACTCCTATTTATATGGGAATTAGTGATAAGTTCTGTAGGACCAAACTGCTGAGGTCGTCAGTCCCTAAGCTTACACACTACTTAAACTGACTTACGCTAAGGACAACACACACACCTATGCACGAGGGAGGATTCGAACGGGAAAGGGGGGGGGGGGGGGGGAAGAGGGCTGCCCGACTATCCCGCACGGCCTATTCATATGAGTTGCTCGCAGTATCATGCAGAGTGTATTTCCATGCAGAGTGTATTTGCTTAGTATAGTTTATTCCCTCAGATGTTTTCATGTTTTATTATTGGGGATTTTCGCTTGTAAATTTTCTTATTATTACATAAATAATCCATTGGCTTGTTTCATAAAAGAAGTAGTTTTGGTTCGATTGAACCTAAGGAACCTCACAAATAAATAAAAAAAATACAAAAAAGAAATAAAGTACCGCAGAATTAGATGATATGTCCAACGGCGTTATTCCCCGTTCACGTAGCTCAGCAGGTAAGAGCTTCGTACATTACAGCCAAATGTCTGCGTTACAGTATCGATAGAGAAGAGAATCGAAGCATTTGAGATGTGGTGCTACAGTAGAATGTCGAAAATAACGTGGAATGATAGGGCAGGGTCTGCGAAAAGAGGAAGATACACAAAATACTGACATAAAGAAGGGACACAATGATAGGTCATCAGGGAATAACTTCGATGGTAGAGAAAGACAGAGACTGGAATACAGACGACAAACGGCTGAGGACGTAAGTTGCAATTGGTACTCTGAAGGAGGAGGAGATTAGCGTTTAACGTCCCGTCGACAACGAGGTCATTAGAGACGGAGCACAAGCTCGGATTAGGGAAGGATGGGGAAGGAAATCGGCCGTGTGCTTTCGAAGAAACCATCCCGGCATTTGCCTGAAGTGATCTAGGGAAATCACGGAAAACCTAAATCAGGATGGCCGGACGCGGGATTGATCCGTCGTCCTCCCGAATGCGAGTCCAGTGTGCTAACCACTGCGCCACATCGCTCGGTCGGTACTCTGAACTGAAGAGGTGGGCGGAGCAGAGGAATTTGTGGCATGTCGCATGAAGCCAATCAGAAGACTGATAACAATAAATAAATAAAATTAAGAAATTTAAAAAATAAAAAACCCTTTTAAACTGACTTATTTCTTTAACGAAAATTTTCTATCTTCATTGGTTTTTACGTTTTTACTCTATTAATATTTAAAGTATATACAGTAATCTTTTATGGCTGCCCGGGCGTGGCACCCATAGTTTGGATATGGAGAAGGACGTGACCAGGTTGTGACTAATTCTGGTGGCAGGAAAACGATTAGTGACAAATAAGCGCCAGTTATTATAAAACAGTTACTTATCTTTATTGACAGCGAAGGGTGTACCTTAGATACAGTTCCAATTAGTGTCCAAAGAATATTCCTGGTTCGTGGCCTAAGTCGGTATACAATACTGAATCACACAGCGAGCTAGCTAACCAGACAACGAAGGACGGCACTGACGACTGCAACGAGCTGTCTGCAAGACTCCCTGACTCGGGGCCGGCGCTCCTGTAGCCAGAGGGCGCTGTAGGCCCCAGCTCAGCAATGGCGCGACGTCTTCGGTCGGCGGCAACGCCATGCGTCGCCGGCGGTCGCGACGGGAAACTGTGACAAGCGATGCGACGGCAGGGCGCGCGCGCTATTCCGTTGGGTCCGCGGATACAACATAATCTACCCTCCAGAAGTGGTTTACATCCTCAAGCTACTTCGATGAGTGCGGGCGGAAGAATTTTTTTAACGTTTCTAGACCACCGAAACTAAAATAAGAAGTTGCAGTGTCTGTCATGATATATTTAAACCTGCAGCTTAGTCCGCTGCGAGACGTGCAGAAAGAGAGTCAATGAGGTTGTGGAAGGTACCGACCGGGACGTGGAGCCATGTCGAATCCACATTTCTAGGTCGAGGATCCATGGCGCGGAACAGCCTAGACGAGGTGGTTCACAGATTCTCGATTGGAGCTAAATTTGCGAAGCTTGGTGGGCAGGGGAGACGGTAAACTGATCCAGATTCTCTTCGGATCACATACGTACACTGCATTTTAATGCTGGTAGATGCCATCGGGCCGAGGAAAACCAAATTGCGTATAGGGTTTGACATGGTCCCTGAGGAAGATGCATACACGCATACATCCATTTTGCCTCCAAGAATAACGAGATCACCTAGGGAACGCCACGAAAACGTTCCCCGGACCATAACGCTCCCTCCCCCGGCCTGGCGCCTTCCGACGATTGTTATAGAGTTCTTGCTTTCAGACGTTTCACGCCGTACCCGCCAACGGCAATCGTTTCAATGGAGCATAAAACGTGATCCACCTCAAATGGCCACGTATTGCCATTCAGTGGACGTCCTGTTGCAATATTGGCGTGTAAATTCCATCCTTGGTCGCCGATGAACATCAGTCAGCATGAGCACATGAACCAGGCGCCGGCAGTGGAGGCTCATACGCAGCAACGTTCGTTGAACACTTGTTGTGGAGAGACTGTTGGTAGCCCCTTGGTTCATCCGGGCAGCCAGCTGCTCAACTGTTGCACGTCTGTTCGCCTGTAAACACCTCCGCAGCCGTCGTTCATCCTTGTCGTCCATGGCCCGTGGTGTACATCTACATCTACATCTACATTGATACTCTGCAAATAACATTTAAGTGCCTGGCAGGGGGTTCATCGAACCACGTTCACAATTCTCTATTATTCCAATCTCGTATAGCACTCGGAAAGAACGAACACCTATATCTCTCCATACGAGCTCTGATTTCCCTTATTTTATCGTGGTGATCGTTCCTCCCTATGTAGGTAGGTGTCAACAAAATATTTTCGCATTCGGAGGAGAAAGTTGGTGATTGGAATTTCGTGAGAAGATTCCGTCGCAACGAAATACGCCTTTCTTTTAATGGTGTCCATCCCAAATCCTGTATCATTTCTGACACTCTCTCCCATATTTCGAGATGATACAGAATGTGCTGCCTTTCTTTAGACTTTTTCGATGTACTCCGTCAGTCTGGTAAGGATCCCACACCGCGCATCAGTATTCTAAAAGAGGACGGATAAGCGTAGTGTAGGCAGTCTCCTTAGTAGGTCTGTTACATTTTGTAAGTGTCCTGCCAATAAAACGCAGTCTTTGGTTAGCCTTCGCCACAACATGTTTTATGCGTTCCTTCCAATTTAAGTTGTTCGTAATTGTAATACCTAGGTATTTAGTTGAATTTAGGGCTTTTAGATTAGACTGATTTATCGTTCCTTTTAACACTCGTGTGGATGACCTCATACTTTTCGTTATTTTGGGTCAACTGCCACTTTTCGCACCATTCAGATATCTTTTCTAAATCGTTTTGCAGTTTGTTTTGATCTTATGATGACTTTATTAATCGATAAACGACAGCGTCATCTGCAAATAACCTAAGACGGCCGCTAAGATTGTCTCCCAAATCGATTAGTAACAGCAAAGGGCCTATAACAATACCTTGGGGAACGCCAGAAATCACTTCTGTTTTACTGGATGACTTTCCGTCAGTCACTACGGAACTGTGATCTCTCTGACAGGAAATCACAAGTCCATTCACATAACTGAGACGATATTCCATAAGCACGCAATTTCACTACGAGCCGTTTGTGTGGTACAGAGTCAAAAGCCTTCCGAAAATCCAGAAATACGTAATCGATATGGAATCCCTCGTCAATAGCGCTCATCGCTTCATGTGAATAAAGAGCTAAACCCATGTTGACTGTGTGTCAATAGAGCATTTCCTTCGAGGTAATTCGTAATGTACGAACACAAAAAAATGGCTCTGAGCACTATGGGACTTAACATCTGAGGTCATCAGTCCCCTAGAACTTAGAACTACTTTAACCTAACTAACCTAAGGACATCACACACATCCATGCCTGAGGGTTCGAACACAATATATGTTCCAAAATCCTGCTGCACATCGACGTTAACGATATGGGCCTGTAATTTAGTCTATTACTCCTATTACGTTTCTTGAATATTGGTGTGACCTGTGCAACTTTCCAGTTTTTGGGTACGGATCTTTCGTCGAGCGAACGGTTGTATATGATTGTTAAGGTGGTCCGCCACAATTGCCTTGGCGCCAGTTTTGGGTAGCGTCATTTTGCCATACACGGTATGGTTTAACCGCTGCGGCACGGGAACAGCTTACGAACTTAACGACGTCAGAAATATTCGTTCTGCTGCAGTTTAGTTCTTCCAGACGCGTTTGGCATTTTACTTTAAGGCATCTTCAGTGGAATGTAGACTTATACAATCAGTTTTATTTTAATATGCGATATTTGTAGATTATAAAGCAGTTTACGTCTTGTTTATTGCGTAAATAAATGGTTACTTACAGTTCCTCGTGGTTTTGGTTGGGATCTACATTTCCTCTCATCTGGTTACAAAACGAATATTTCTGTGAATGCTGCTGATGAGGGCCACAGAAACTAACTTGTCATCGCTGCAATGCTTCCACCTTTGACGCGAAACGAATGATCATTCCCCTTTTGGACGGCAAATAAATCGCTCCGTTTCCGCTTTACGACAACGACTGCACGCACTGTTTCCTGGATCCTCCACTCTCCCCGACATGTTTTGTATACCCTCCACAGCTAGTGGTTTCGCCTGCCGTCTATAAGCGGTTATTGCACATGACGTCGAACATCAATCTCTCTGGACATGTGTAACAGACATGAGCGTGGAAGGAACAACAAAAAATGGTCACTTTTAAACTGGCTTGCACAAAAGACTTGTAATTTTGACACCATGGAAAGAAACCCGAGAAGCGAAAATATATTCTCGTTCCCGCAGTGACGCAGTAACACGCTCGTCCCTTTGAGACCATCGAGTGCGAGCAGCCGTCCATTAAAATTTTCCCGGCGCAGCGGCGACAAAATTTCTGTGACGTGTGAACGCGATAACATTTTGGAGAGGCGAGGAATAGGCAGCGCTTGTGGAGTATGTTGTACGAACAGCCGGACTGTTCGCAAAGGAATCGTTGGTGCGGCAGCAACAGCGCGTCTGACGTAGAGCTCTCGTCATAAATTGAATGCCAGATACCCTGTGACGCGTACCGCAGTTTGCCTAGCATTTACAGATGCGATGGTGGAACGAAGAAGCCGTTCGGGGACTGTTGATGTGTGACAGTGGTGAGCTACCGACGGGCAGGGGGCAGCGCGTGATTCCTCTTTAGTTCAGACCTACTTGTTTGTTGTACTTCTGCAGTGTGAATGTAATTACGTCTGTGCCTACCGAAATACTCATACGTCGAAAAAGTCGCGCACATGAGAATAAATGATTCTGTAATTTAGTGTTGCATTACACTCTTGCGACCAGCCAACGTAAGATAGCATCACAGATATTGCCAACAACATATGGAGGTGCCAATGTAACGGGTAAAGAGCACATGAGAACCTTCGTATTGCGCAGTTCATTGCTCGATGAGAATGTCATTTTCCCATTACCAACAACTTTTCATTGATGAATAGTATTTTTCCAATCATTCGTCAGCACCTGTTGTAGCCCATATTCGTCGGAAATATCCAGGTGCCGTAGCGCTCGAAAGCTGAAAAATTACGAGATTAATGAAATGGTTCAAATGGCTCTCAGCACTATGGGACTTAACATCTGAGGTCATCAGTTCCCTAGAACTTAGAACTACTTAAACCTGACCAACCTAAGGACATCACACACATCCATGCCCGAGGCAGAATTCGAACCTGCGACCGTAGCGGTCGCGTGGTTACAGACTGAAGAGCCTAGAGCAGCTCGGCCACAACGGCAGGCTCGAGATTAACCACCGTTTCCGGGAATGCAGGTACGTTGCGGACAAGAAGAGAAACGGGAGTCTGGCAATTTTGACAAACGCTGTACTGGATGAGATGTGATGCGTTCGCATTCAGAAATTTTGAGGAGGATAATAGTCCAGTCTCAGATTTCGTATGGTAGCGTTCAGAAAGTCATAAGTTAGTATTTCGTGCATAACTGTTCATAGTGAGAAGGAACTGAAGGCTCCACATACAGAAGAGTATCTAATGTACTATACGTGGTTTCGGTCATTTATTGACATCCACAGAAGCGCAGAATGGAACGTGTTTTCTTAACTGATGAGTTGTGGTTTCCCCTACTGGATACGTAGCCTACAAAACACAGGAATTTGGACAAAACGAACTCCACAAGTCCTTTATGACATTATTTGCTGAGAGCGTCTGCGATCATCCGTCGTCTGGCACAAGTCTTCCCGTTTGATACCTTTTCTGCAGCTTGCTCGTCTCTGACATGCGGATGAAAAAATAGGATAACAGAAACACACAATCTCTGAGGACAGAAAATCTTCGAGGCCACGATTCGCCACAACCTTTTGGTTTCCAGCCAAACATTCTACGGCTCTTTATTTTTTTTATTACTGTGGTGTACAAAATGCTTGTACCAGTGGAAAAGAATAGACACAGTCAGCTTCAGGTTGGCTGGAGAGGAGGTGCATAGGGATCGTCGAATCCCGAGGCTTGACCACGACGGCTTCGCCCATCTGTCGTTATGTTGGTCCCTGTAACATCATAGATTAAGGGTCGACCTGCGACAGCAATCGCCCAACTTGCGTACGAGCCGCTAGACGCCGCCGCGAGCGCTATGAGTGCATTGCGGTCGCAGGCGCGCGTGTTGCGTACGGGCCGCGAGGTGCCGCCACGAGCGCAACCGTATATGAGTGCCGACGGAGTTCGGCCAGCTCTCATTTTGTTGGCATCTCATTTTTGCCTATTCTCTTATTTGCTTAGTTGCGTAGCTCTTATTCGTTTATGGCTCATGTTATTGTGCTCTCTTTCAGCCATTATGATTGTTGTGATTTACTCCCAATTGAGAAGTGCTTGTTTTGGCATTTCACTTTGGCATATTTCTCATTTTACAAATAATATGCTCCTTAGCTTTTTACAGTTGAATTGATTAACATAGTGTCATGTACCGTTTGTTCATTTCAGTCTGTTCATATTTTCGTGTTCTTTAAAAACTGTAATAATTATCCCTTAAACTTGTGTAAAGTATTCTCGATGTAGGATTTGTTCTGTGACTCAGGTGTAAGGTTTTGAATATAAATTATATACGAAACTGTGCTTTAAAAGGAATTTATTTTTTCAGTTTGTACTACATCAGACGACAATTTTGTGATATCAGGGAGAAATTTGAGGGGCGAACCCATGGAAATAAAGTGATCCCCTTTAAAAACAAAAAAATTGTGTGACACAGAAAGACGTGACACTGCAGGCACCGAAAATTTATATATATATAAAATTATACGTAACATCCCTCACATGGTACTGGTATTTTTATTTTTATTTGGTTATTTTTTAACTTTAACAACTTCCTATACAAAAAGTGAAACAAAATCGGAGTTCATCCTACATAGCTTCAGCCACTTAAAAAAGAAAAAAAAAGTCATTTCCAGTTATTACCTGTAACAATTTTTGTTTACCTCTTTTTTATTAATTAAAAAAGAAAACCGAAACAAAAAGGGCCACAAAAATGGAATAAACTGCTTAACAATAATCTTGAACCGGGCCCATGTCTAGAATACCAAAATAACCGATCAACTCAAACCGATACCGTGCTGACGAGAGACAAGGTTCAACATAGTGGCAATAAGTCGCGATAGAGTGGCAGGGGCAAACACTTCCAATATGCAGTGGTCATATATTGGCGGAAGGTTTATGGGTCCCTATCGCCCCTTTATCTAGAATGTAATGAACACTCATGCAATGTTATTTGACTTTGATCTGAGAAAGTTAGAGGAGTCTGCACATCGTAGGATATCAGCCGAAAAGGCAGTCTCAATGGATTCAGTTAGAAACGTTGATTATCTTTTTAGGCCAGTGCAAGATTGCTTCGTGACCATGACAAGTACATCCATGTTTTAGCGTGCCAAACTTCATGGTTCAGAGTTTGCGGGCTACGGGTGCGCCAAGACTCGACGTGTCTCGGCTTTGTTCGGTCCTTTTTGGAAGTGCCCAGAACAGCACGACATTTCGTTGAGTATCGCGCTGAGGCATTTTCGCGTCCAACTCTCTTCAGTTGGGCAGAACCATGTTCACAGCGCTGCTTACCCTTTCCTATTTCTTCTTAGTCTGGATGTCCAATGGCTCTTTACACAAAGAGAGAGAGTCTAGCGATCTATTTTTTTTCCTTATTGATTTTCAATTCCCCCCGGAAGGGGCGGGCTGGCAGCAGCTTAGTACGCTGCTCTACAGCCTACAGATTTTTTTTAAAAAAACGGAAGAAGAAAAGAAACAAGAAAAACAGGCGATAAAACGGTGACTTAAAATGTAAAATGGCTGAAAAGTGCGGAAAGTTAAAACAAAAAGCAAAAGGGATTGGCAATGTTAACAAAAGACACAGGAATCAGACAAGTAACATAGTACACACACAATTAAAAAACATGACGACAGTTTGGTTTCTGTTCACAAGAGATAAAAAGCACACTCAGCGACTGTATGATGGCCGTTCGCAACACTTCCCAAAAAAAAAACAACACGGAACACTCACTGTAAAGCACTGCACGAAAATGGCAGCACAAAGATGACACTCCCGAGCCAAAGGCAGATGGGGGAGGGGGAGGCCTGGAGGAGGGGGAAGAACAAGGAGGGAGGAAGCAAAAAAAACGAAAAGGGGGGGAGAACGAAGGAGAGAGAGAACTCAAAGGGGGAGAGGGGCAGGGCAGACGCGAGAGGGAATGAGAAGAGGCAGAGGAGGGAAATTCAAAAGGACTCAGGGGAGAGAAGGAGGCAGAGAGAGGGGAGGTGGGGAAAAAGAGGATGGAAGGGGGGGAGAGGGGGCCTGGGAAAAGGACAGAGGAAAGGAATGGGAGTGAGAATCAGAGTTGATAGGAGGGATAAATGGAGGGAGAGAGGGCATCATCCGGGAGGGGAAGTTGATGGAAGCCACCTTGGGAAAGGATATGAAGGGTGTAGAGATGGAGGGTAGGGGGGACACAACAGTGAAGACGTGGCAGGGGGTGCGGATGGGAGAGGAGAGGAGCAACCAGCGGGTGAGGGGTATCAAGGCGGTGGGAGGTGTAGAGGATGCGGATATGTTCGAGGAATAGGAGCAGATGGGGGAAAGGAATGAGATCATAGAGGACCCGCGTGGGGGACAGGAGGCGTATACGGAAGGCGAGGCAGAGTGCATGACGCTCAAGGATCTGGAGGAACTTATAGAATTTGGTGGGGGGCAGATATCCAGGCAGGACTGGCATAACAGAGGATGGGATGGATTAGGGATTTCTAGGTGTGGAGGATGGTAGACGGGTGCAACCCCCATGTCAGGCCAGAGAGGAGTCGGAGACGGTTGTGGGCTTTGGATTGGATGGAGCGGAGATGAGGAATCCAGGTGAGGTGACGGTCAATTGTGAGGCCAAGGTAGGTGAGGGTGGGGGTGAGGCGGACAGGACGGGTGCAGACAGTAAGGGAGAAATCCAGGAGCCGGAAGGAGCGAGTGGTACTACCTACGATGATTGCCTGGGTCTTGGAAGGATTGATTTTCAGGAGCCACTGGTTACACCATGCAGCAAAAAGGTCAAGGTGATTCTGGAGAAGGCGTTGGGACCGTTGGAGGGTAGGAGGGAGGGCGAGGAATGCGGTGTCATCAGCATAGTGCAAGAGGTGTATTGGAGGGGGGGGGGTTGGGGCATATCTGCCATGTACAGGAGGTAGAGGAGAGGGGAGAGGACAGAGCTCTGGGGCACTCCTGCAGAGGGGTAGAAGGTGTGGGAATTGGCATTATGGATGGTAACATAGGAGGGGCAGTGGGAGAGGAAGGAGGGCATAAGATGGATGTAGTTGATAGGAAGGGTGTAGGTTTGGAGTTTAAACAGGAGACGGGGATGCCAGACACGGTCATAGGCCTTTTCGAGGTCGAGGGAGACAAAAATGGCGGAGCGACGGGAGTTAAGGTGGAGGGAGAGGAGATGAGTGAGGCAGAGGAGTTGGTCATCAGCAGAGAAGGAAGGTAGAAAGCCACATTGAGTGTTGGGGAGGAGGTGGTTTTGGCGGAGGTGGTGATGGATGCGCCGGGAAAGTATGGAGTCCAAGAGCTTGCTGAACACCGATGTGAGACAGATAGGACGATAGGAAGAGGCATCAGATGGAGGCTTGTTGGGTTTGGAGAACATCAGGATATGGAAGGGTTTCCACAGGTCGGGATAGAAGCCATTGGCAAGGATGACATTGTAGAGGGTGACAAGGACTGAAAGGAAAGAGGGAGGGCAGTGTTTGAGGTGGGGGTAGGTAATGCAGTCGTGGTCGGGAGCAGTGTTGCATTTAGTGCGGAATGTGAGGCTGATGTCCTGTGTAGTGATGGGAGTGTTAAGTTCAGATGGTGGTGTGTGGCCCACGTACTGGAAGCTAGGAGCAAGGGGAGGAACAGAGGTATTCGTATGGTCCATGACGTCAGGGAAGAGGGAATAATCAAAATGGGGATCATCTTGGATGGAAAAAACATTGGAGAGGTGAGAGGCAAAGTGGTTGGCCTTACTGAGGTTGTCAGGAAAGGGACGGTCATTAAGGAGGAGAGGGTACTGGGGGGTGGGGTGGTTCCCAGTAAGGCAGTGGAAAGTAGACCAATACTTGGAAGAGTTTATGGGGAGTGTGGTGTTGAGTTGTGTACATGTCTGGCGCCAGGCACGGCATTTCTTCACAGTAAGCAGGTTGCGGATGTGTCGTTGTAATTGCCGGTGGTGGGTAAGTGTATCCCAGTCAGGAGTGCGGAGAAAAGAGTGGTAGAGGCGGCGGGACTCTCAAAAGAGAAGGACGGCCTGTGGAGTCAGGGCGGGGCGGTGAGGATGAATGGCTTTGGTGGGGATATGGGTGGTGACGGCGTCAGATAAGGTCTGGTGCAGGAAGGCAGCAGTGCGAGAGATGTCATTAGGAGATTGAAGGGTAAGGTCGTGGCCGTCAACCTGGGTGTGAATGGAGTCCCGGTAGGCATCCCAGTTGGCACAGGAGTAATCATGGACAAGTTTAGGAGGGACGTCGGGGCGAGGTGCGTTGCGGGGATGGCGACCAGTAGAGATAGTGAGGAGAAGAGGAGCAAGGTCACTGCCAATGAGGTCAAGGACATCTGCGGTGATGCGCCCTAAGAGGTTGGCAGAGGCAAGGACCACATCGGGAGTGGTGTTGGATTCGGGTCGGGTGTGCTGAGGCAGGGGAACCAGGTCTCCCTGGAGGGTGGTGAGAAACTGATACCACCGCTGGAGGTTGGCAGGATCACGGCTGTGGATATTGAGGTTGGTAGCAATCACGTAGGTGGAGAAGGTGCGGTCAATGTGGGCCAGGAAATCGTATGGGATGGGGGTGCGAGGGCGGACATAAATGGTGACACAGGTGATGGTAAGGGTGGGGATGAAGAGGCTGAGGGTGAGATGCTCGGCAGGATTGTTAAGGAGAGGTTGGGGCTGGATAGGGTGGTGCTTGAGGTGGCCTTAGCAACTCCGCCACGCACCAGAGGGTACGGGGTATCAGTGCGGTGAAGGGTGTAAGGAGCCGTGGAGATGGAGATACGGGGTTGAAGGAAGGTTTCATTTAGGATGAAGGCATCCACGCGGTGCTGACGGAGGGTGTGGAGGAAGAGGGGTTTGTGGGTGGGCAGGGAGCGAATGTTGTGGTACAAGATACGGTAGGGTTGTTGTACCATGGGAGGGGAGAGTTAGACGAGGGTGGTGAGGGGGGTGAAAGTGAAGTGGGCCTGGTTGTGGGAGTACGTGGCATAGGTGGTAAGATGGAATGGGCAGCAAGTGCGATTTGGGAAAGGGTGTGGGAGTGCTGGAAGGGGTGGATGTTTTGGAGCACAATGGTGATGAAATGGATGATGTCCTCTGCAGTCGGGTGGAGGGCGGAGCGAGTTGTTGGGGTGGATGGGGTCATCAACAGGACGGACAGGGACGGTGAGCTCAGGGGTGACTGGAGGTGGTTTCGCTTTACACTTCAAGGAGTAGGTAGGATGTGGTTCGTTACAAGTGTTGCAGGAGGGGGGAGAGGTGAGGTTGGGGCAATTCTTGAGGAAGCTTTGCAGTGGGGACAAATAGGGAGGTTCTTGCAGGCAGAGGAAACATGGTCGTTGTGTGTGAGATAGCGTTGGCAGCGGTAGGATTGGACTGGGGAACGGGAGGGGTCCACTTATGACGGCGATTGTAGATGAAGCGATTTATCGTCAGAAACCTTTAAAATGGATGGGAATGACAGAAGAGAGGGATAAGAATTCTCAATACATGTTATGCAGTCATATAAACTGTGGGTACTACAAATTTGCTATGAAACGATACTACAATGCAATGCAGAAAGAATTTAGAGATTTATAACGGGCGTTAAAAAAGCGAGCCAGGGTCTGGAAAGCCCAAACCGGTGACAGGAGGATAATATCGTTGCTTGTGTAACGAGATGTGGTTCTGACCAGAGCGTGGAGGTTCACGGCCCGTCGCTAGAGGGCACAGTGCACGTCACGTGAGTATACAGAGCTAGCAGCAGCGTGCATCAATCGTCCAACTCTGTCACTCGCATTGAAAACAATGACTTGGAGGCATTAACAAAAGAGCAAAGATGTGTTGTTCGTTTTCTGACAGCGGAAGAAGTAGGAGAAACGGACATTCATGGACGAATGTCACAGCCACGAGGGGTAACCGCGCGGTCTAGGCGTCTTGTCACGGTCCATACTGCTCCCCACGTCGGAAGTTTAAGTCCTCCCTCGGGCATGGGTGTGTGTGTTGTCCATGGCGTAAGTTAAAGTTAGATTAAGTAGTGTGTAGGCTTATGGAAAGATGACCTCAGCAGTTTGGTCCCATAAGTCCTTACCACAGATCTCCAATTTTTCGAATGTCACAAGTGTACGGCGAACACTGCATGCGGTTGGCAAGGCCGTGGCACAAGCGCTTTAGTGAAGAACGGGTGTCGTTAGCCGATGATTCACGGTCTGGAGCACCACACTGCGTTACCGATGACATCGTTCAGCTGGTGGGTGCACTCATTACCCAGGACTGCCGAGGGTCAGTGAAAACCATAGCCCGACACAAAAAAAAAAAAAAAAAAAAAAGCCAAGGCCATCCACACGAGTGCAGGAAAGGTTGTGCTGACATTCTTCTTTTACCAAGATGGCCCCCTTCTGATTGACTTGTTCACTTGCTGCAGCGCGGGACAACAGTGAAGGCCCAACGTTACTCGCAAACCTTGACCAACCTTCGCCAAGCGATCAAATCAAAACGAATTGGCAATCTCACCCGTGTGGTCATTCTGCTCCACGACAATGCAAAGCCCTATACAGCCAACACAGTCGCGGCACTCGTGCAGAAATTGAAATGGGATGTTCTCGGCCATCCTCCATACGGACCGCACCTCTCTCCCTGTGATTGCACCATTTTTGGTCCTTTTGAAAAGGCTCTGAGGGGCAAACAATTCACCTCGGATGACGACGTCCACTGTACGTGCGGAAATGGTTAACATCGCAGCCTCAGGAATTTTATAAGACAGCCATTCACCGCCTTGTGTCACAGTGGGACACGTGTCTCAACAGCCAGGGTCAATACTTCTAACATACAGGTTTCTGTAATTATGCCTCCGGATCGTTTATTTTTGAACGCCCCTTATAGTTGACAGTGAAATACGCAGGTCTCAGCATTACGAAATACTCAACCGACAAAACTACTTTCTGGAGCGGTGGGTGAGGAGTAGACGTATCGGACTTCTCACTATCCTGCGTACGCCGTCTTCTAAGTTGCACTTCGGACACTGCCGGTTTAGAAACAGTAATTTCAAGACCGTGCTTCGAGGGTAAAGGCGGAAAGTCGAGAGCAGTAAGCTGCACATACCTCTGTTGTTCCATTGCACACGGGGAAGACGTGGCAGCAACGTCGTGAGCAGTAGAAACTGGACCAGCTAATGTCAGTTTTCGACGCTATTCGAACGCGGACTTCAACATATGTGCCCCCAGCGGGCAATTAGATCTAAGACGCATTGCAGAGAAAGCAGTCCTCCCTTGTCCGCTAAACGTTGTAGAACACGAGATTTATCTTATGAGAACCTCATACACTCTCAGAAAATTAGAGTTTCGTGAGCCGTATCGCAGAGTCGAATAGTGGACGTTAATTCCTTTAAAATTATCTTTGAATGGTAGACCCTCCCCTCCCCACTTCCTGCCTTTCCAAGTTCTCCTCTTTTGACGACTCCAGATTTCTTTCTGTAGGATTATCTTAAGGGAAGGATCAAGAAAATCAGGCTGCACACGCTGGCGTAACTAAAGATTAACATAGAGATTAACAACTTCATTGCCCACGTCTTCCGTAGCTTGTACAACGAGTGCTTGCATGCTTTAGTGAACACGCAACCATTCTGAGGAAATTTTGTAAACAGTAAGTGCGAGTTTATGAAATAGAATACGTTTTATATTGTACCTCTTACTTCCACAATTGTTCTGATTTCTTCCTTTTTGATGTGCTCTGATCTTTAGATTCCAGCGCTGCATTTTCAGTAATCCTTTTCTTTGGCTAGCAATTGATCTTCTTCTCTCTTCTTCTTTAGATTTTGTTTGTGAGATTATTACTCCAAATGATTGAATTTACCTGCCGAATAACACGTTCCCTTGTCCAATCCTATTTTTAGCATCTTCTACGCCATTTCCATTCGTAGGTTTAAGTACATATAGGTATTTTACAGGAGAACAACATCTAATACCAAAATTCCCGGCATCTAAATCAAGCGATTCAACATCCACTCCCACATAATCAGTTTCCTTGAAGCAGTTTCCTCACTTTACAGCTAGAGTCTTTATCAATTACTACCTTGCTGTCAGTGAGTAAGAGAGAATACAATTTTTCACCTTTGACTCATTTACCATACTTCTACCCTTAAGATACACATTTCATGGGCAACGTTCTTATATGAGCTCTTTTGTTATGTACTATACTTCGGGAACTGGTAATCCTGCCAAACTGTTCATTCTTGTCCGACTACAGCTTTCAGATTCGAGTACTGTCTTCACTCACGTCAACACATTCGAGTACTGGTTTACTCACCAGAACAAAATTTGGTAGAGGGAACCCATAGCAGAACATAGCTAAAGGTAAGGTCAATTTCTCATTCATGCTGAATATGAAATGACTTTCTACTCTGGGCACAGCACTTGAGAAGTTTTAGAAATCTTCTTAACGGATTACGGCCAACAGCAGATCGAGATGACTTCAGAGGAGCAGTTAAATCGTACTGGCTAAGCGTTTTTCGTGCAGAAATGAGGCGTTTCGAGAAAAGATGATAGGAAGGAATGCATTTGACAGCAACGTGAAAAACAATGCTATTTGCTAGGCAGAAACAGAACGGTACGACAGATCACTGACCGGGAAAACAATATTAAATACGGAAAAGTGTGAGCCAAGATACTTAGGTTTAAATGATGAAAACGTGTTTACAAGGACGCCAAATATAAATCGAAGAATTCATGTACGTTAATGAATTAAGAGTTTAAAATAAACCCAAGCTGCGACAAGGAAATTTGGTCCTGATATTGCTCTTCTCCATACTGTATATTCGCCTTGAATGTGACTATAGAAGACTTCGAGGAGACCTCGTTTGAAGAAGACTGGACTGATACCGTCTTGGCTATACAGGAAACGTTCCACCTCAAAAGTTTTTTTTCATACGAGGAATGTGTGACATGCCAGAAGAATACGGGGCAGGGGGAGTGAGGAGGGAGGACAAAATTTTTGATTGTATACTATGAAGAATAACCTCGGGCGTCGTCGTAGTGGAGAAACACCACTTTGCATAGCTATAGCTTAACAATAGGTGTTCGCCTCGTCTTGACAGCCCACGTAACCTCGTGAGGTGATTTCTGCAATATGCTCCTGAAACAGTTTGTGCCTTATGAGCTTAATCTGTTTACACCACAGCATGACAGAGCCAAGAAACTCTCAGCGCCGTGTTTTCCGATATTACATTTAAAATCTACCCTCGATTTGTTTGCGAAAATATATGTTCAAAGTCGGTGGTAGACATAAAACATCTTCCGAAATTGCACTAAATGCTTTCTCTGAGAATTACTTTGAACAATTATTACATGAGCACACGAATTGTAAATGGTTGCGAAAACACACTTGATCTCTTAACCACAAATAATCCTGATCTAATAGAGAGCGTCATGACGGATACGGGGGTTAGTGAACACAAGTTCATTGTAGCGAGGCTCAAAAACGTATCAAGCAAAACCACTAAAAATAAAAGCAAAATATATCTATTTAAAACAGCAGATAAAAATTCGCTTGATGCCTTCCTAAGAGAGAGTCTCCATTCCTTCCAAGCTAATTATGTACGTGTAGACCAGATATGGCTCAAATAGATTCGTACAGCATAAGTTAATAAGATACGGGGCTGATCCACCATGGCACACAAAACAAGTCAGAACACTGTTGCAGAAGCAACGAAAAAAGCATGCGAAATTCAGAAGAACGCTAAATCCCCAAGACTGGCTAAGTTTCACGGAAGCTCGAAATTTAATGCGGATGTCAATTCGATATGCTATTAATAGATTCCACAATGAAATATTGTCTCAAAATATGGTAGAAAACCCAAAGAGATTCTGGTCGTATGTAAAGTACACCAGTGGCAAAAAACAGTCAATACCGTCACTGCGCGATAGCGATGGAAATGTTACCGATGATGGTGCCACAAAAGCGGAGTTACTAAATACAGTTTTCCGTAATTCCTTCACGAAAGAAGACGAAGAAAATATTCCAGAATTCGAAACCAGAACAGCTGTTAGGATGAGTGACATAAAATTAGATATCACTGAAGAAAGGCAAAGTCTTACGGTCCAGATGGTATACCAGTCAGGTTCCTTTCAGAGTATGCAGACGCAATAGCGCATTTCTTAGCAATCATATACAACCACTCACTTGACGAAAGGTCTGTTCCTGTAGACTGGAAACTAGCACAAGTCACACCAATATTCAAGAAAGGAAATAAGACTAACCCATTGAATTACAGACCCATATCACTGACCTTAATTTGCAGTAGGATTTTGGAGCATATACTGTACTCGAACATTATGAATCACCTTGAAGAAAATGACTTATTGATACATAACCAACACGAATTCAGAAAATATATTTCTTGTGCAACACAGCTAGCTCTTTATTCCTATGAAGTAATGAGTGCTGTCGACAAGGGATCTCAGATCGATTCCATATTCCTAGATTTCCAGAAGGCTTATGATACCGTTCCTCACAAGCGACTATTAATCAAACTGCGTGCATATGGAGTATCGTCTCAGTTGTGCGACTGGATTCGTGATTTCCTCTCAGAGAGGTCACAGTTCGTAGTGCTAGACGGTAAATCATCGAGTAGAACAGAAGTGATATCTGGCGTTCCGCAAGGTAGTGTCATAGTCCTGATTTACATAAATGATCTACGTGATAATCTGAGCAGCCCCCTTAGATTGTTTGCAGATGACTCTGTAATTTACCGTTTAGTAAAATCATCAGACTATCAATTCCAATTACAAAATGATCTAGAGAGAATTTCTGTATGGTGCGAAAAGTGGCAATTGGCATTAAACAAAGAAAACTGCGAGGTCATCCACATGGGTACTAAAAGAATTCCGATAAATTTTGGGTACACGATAAATCGCACAAATTTGAGGGCTGTTAATTCGACAAAATACCTAGGAATTACAATTACAAGCAACTTAAATTGGAAGGATCACATAGATAATATTGTGGGGAAGGCGAAAGAAATACTGCGCTTTGTTGGCAGAACACTTAGAAGATGCGACAAACCCACTAAAGAAACAGCCTACATTACACTTGTCCGTCCTCTGCTGGAATATTGCTGCGCATTGTGGGATCCTTATCAGGTAGGATTGACGGAGGATATCGAAAAAGTGCAAAGAACCGCTGATATCTTAATTGAGTAACCACTTTCGGCCCACGGACCATCGTCAGGTTCATAATTAGTTGTTCAACAGCACACTAATAAGCTATATACGAGCGGCATTCAGTAAGTAATGCAACACTTTTTTTCAGCAAATTTCGGATGAAAGAAATGCGGAATTTGTTGAGGGACATCGTGGAATATTCGCACTTCAGCCCCTGTAGTGCCGTGAGGTTCCGATAGGTGATGGCGCTATACATAGCCTTCAAAATGACGTACGTAACTGAGGTGCGTCCCAAGCAGAAAGCTGTCATCAGGTTTCTTTTTGGCGAAAAATTAGATCATCATTCATTAGTGCTTGAAGAATGTCTATGGAATACCGATAATGAACAAAAGCACGATGAGCCGTTGGGAGAGGCGTCTGTCATTATCACAATAAGGTCGCACAATCCAGTCCGGTCTCTTGCATGCCGACCGGCCGCACACACTCGCGACTCTTGCAGTGATGGAGCGTGCGAACACACTCAGTCGATGTGATCGGCGGATCACAACCAAATACCTCGCTCCGAAATGCACCTCTCTGTTGGTAGTGCTGACACGATCAACTCTGACGCGTATTGGGCTACTCTCAGGAAACTGAAGAAACAGCTTCAGTGTGTTTGTCACCATAACGAATTTTTCCTTCTCCGTGACAACGCAAGGCCCCACACCCGAAAGAAGCTCACAAAACTTCATTGAGCTGTTCTTCGTTGTCCATCCTATAGCCCGGATATTGTCCCTTCAGTCTATGGCCCAAGGAAGTGTGCAGGAAAGCAGTACTTGGGCGATGGGGAGGTTATTGATACAGCAATGCGTTTGCTGTGGCGTCAACCAGTAGAGTGGTACCATGCGGGCATGTGGGCCCTCCCAGTATAGTGACGCAAGACCGTCGTTTTGTAGACGAAAGAGTGGGGAATAAAATGGTGTACTGGAATCTTAGATAAAAGCAACCTACTGTCAGATTAAAAAAATGTGTTGCATTACTTATTGAACGTCCCTCGTAAAATCAACGGCATCAAGTAATAAATTCCGTTAATTTGACACAGTTGTCAAAATAATATAAGTTACACTGTTAACCATAAAATGCGCTAGACAGTGCACTTATTCATCTATATCTACAGCATTAATGCACGAACGGAAGCATCCTATTTATGCCCCTATACTTTCTTTCACAGCGTTAATGCTGACTGTTCAAACAGCACAAATGTGTGCTCTGTCTTGCGCATTTTATGATTGACATTGTAATTTATGTTACTATGCGATCAAAGTTACGAATTAATGGATTTTATAATCTGACGACATTGATCTTATATCGCCTAGTATGATGTTTCAATACTTTTATGGACTTGATGATCGTCCGTGCACCGAAACTAGTTGCTCAATAAAGATATTTTATCAGTATGTCTGGGCGGTAAATCATAACAGTCTTCAAATACTAACTAGTCGAGGGGCACCAATTTCTGAAAAGATAGCTGTATCGATTGTTGTAGCATTGTTCCCATTCAAATTTTCCAACGTACTACCATATTATTGTCCGTTTTATTAATAGGCTGCAACGTACTGTTTTGGTTCCTGTAGCGTAGTGACTAGCGATTTAATGTTTACCAGGAATGCAGACGTGTTGGCCTAGTTGAAAACCTATGAAACATTAATTACGTAACTTTGTTTTTGTGAGTTGATAATTAACAAATTTTGACTACCGGCACATATATTCTGTTTTGAATTATAAAAAAGTAGTTTTTTATATAAAAGAAAAAAGTTACTAAAATGACGACTATTTACGAACAAACGCAGAGATCCAAGATGTATGAGGCTCTTTTATAGTAGTACCGTTTCACAGGAAGCACTTAAGGAAGGGTAATGGGAGGGTTTACATGTACCTTCACGTAAAATTGAACATTACATAGAATGTTTGAACATTATCGCGGAGTGTTAGGATCACTTCTAGGATACTACAAATGGCCGTTTTGTGGGCGTATATTGCTGCCACATCTTGGTATTTATTTCGCTGTGGTGCTCCAAGATTCAGGTAATAGCGCTTTCTCTGTGTAACTGGAAACGAGCTACGTGATCCTTTATATAAGACGACAGGGCTGTGCTGATTCTCTAGTACCTGCTGAAAGTCATATAATCATCGCTTAGCGCACGAGTTGTGCTCTCACGCCCACTGCAGAATGAAGGAAGGCAGATTGGGGTTTAACGTCCCGTCGACATCGAGGTTATTAGAGCCAGCCGCCCACAGCAGCCTACATCGCAGTTACAAGTTGCGTGCACAGCTGCAGGTGGACAGGTCGCAAGGAAAAGTCGCATGATTAGCGATAATATCGCTTCTCGCAGATTACCGTTGCAATTACTACTCTTCTTATTGGATGTAAGGTCCGCCACTTATGCAAAACACCGTTTTTTCAAAGTTCCCAAACATGTTTCAGCACTTCTGCGCCGTCATCAGCGGGTTTCTCTTCTATTGAATCTGTATTATGAACATTTTTACTGAATGATTACAAAATTACGGAAGTATTTAGTTCAAACTGCTACTTGTTCCTGTTAGTTAATACCTTTACATTCGGTTTGCGTCGTCTTGTAGGACCACTTTGCGTATAATTTCGTACTGTTCACTTGTCATCTGCATTCAAACGATGCTGATGAGAATTTTTTTTTTTTTTTGGGAGTTAACCTATCATTTTTTATACAGTAAACGTAATTTAGTTTGTCGCGATGTTTCGCGCATGCATTCTTTTTAGCTTACGTTTTTGTGTGGCAAGCCTTTTTTTCACACCATCCTGATGAGGTGTTGTGACGCACTTAAATATAACAGATATTTTCAAAAATTTGGTCGTTAAAAGCATTTTACACTTTACCAAAACACACTGCAATCGTGGTTGTTGTGAGTCCCAGCCGAGTCAGTGTTCATTTGTTCACCAGTGAGTTTGGTACCAAATTTGAATTTTCTTTACATTTTATCTTTCTGTGCATGTGCGCTCGTGTGTGTGTATGTGTGTGTTTGAATATTATCCGATAGTACACACACACACACACACACACACACACACACACACACACACACACACACACACACACGAACGCACCCAGACTAAATGTCACCTCCTCGAAAAATACTTGCATTTTCATCAGTATTTATCAGCAACTGAATGTGTTACTGTTACATTAATTCAAATGACAACCGAAAGAATTCTCGAGTTCATTGTACTTATTCTTGAATGTAGTTGAGGATAGGAAAACCAAAAATTGAAGTTTTAATGTTTTGTGGCACCTTGTTTGTAGCACTACTGTGCAGCAGAAAGGTAGCTCAGACCGTAAATAAAAGAAAGGCGGATAGAAGAAATTCATAGTCAGGTACAATGCAATTTATTTTGACTGGAGAAGATGTATGTACTCATGCAGGTATGACTGATATGTGGGGTAATCATAACTTCAAAAAAATGGTTCAAATGGCTCTGAGCACTATGGGACTTAACATCTGTGGTCATCAGTCCCCTAGAACTTAGAACTACTTAAACCTAAGTAACCTAAGGACATCACACACACCCATGCCCGAGGCAGGATTCGAACCTGCGACCGTAGCGGTCGCGCGGTTCCAGACTGAAGCGCCTAGAACCGCAAGGCCACACCGGCCGGCTAATCATAACTGTCGCCTCAAAAAATAAAGTTACATAATAACTTTTTCTTCGTAAATAGTCTTCACGGGTTTGACATCGGACCAGGTTCTGAAAATTCAATAATATTTCTTCGGAGCAACTGTCCGACATCTGCAGGTGGTTCAAACTTGCTCGTGGCTAGGTACGACTGACGGTATCCGCACACAGACGCCCCGTTTTAGAACACGCGCATGCGCAGTGATTTGACATATTCAAACTGCCTGTGCCGAAAATCGCAGAGTGACTCTCCCACGCGTGCGCTGTACGCTGCGTTTGTTAACAATGCGGCCAGACGTTACTCACCAACGGCCGTACTAGGCCAGTGTTATAATGTAAATAGTCTTCTCGTAACACTAAGAATGAAATGGCTGGCCATTTCTCCCAATGTGGTCAGACAAGTCAGAATGAAACGGCAGACCGTCTCTTCCATTGTAATCAGGCAAGTTAGAATGAATAAGAATGAAGTGCAGACCATCTCTCCCAGTGTGGTCAGACAAACCAAAATGACTAAGAATGAAGTGGCAGACCATCTCTCATAGAGTTGTTACTCAATTCGGAATGACTAAGAATGAAGTGGCAAACTATTTCTCTGTGAAAAACCGGGAACTGCAGGAGAACTGGAGGCCGTGGTGCTCGAAGCCCGGTGTGTCGCAATCGAGGTGACAGTGAAAAGAAGTCATAGATTATTTTAGACATCTTACAAAGCATTTTGAATGTGATAAAGGTTGTCCATTCAAAAGCTCACCGAACAGAAGCAGCAACGAAACTGGTGCAGGTGCGTCAAGTCGATTCAGATGATTTCATTAGCCACCTAATATCCGTGTAGAAGTGTTGAATGTGTGACTATGACCGCGAAACGGAAGAGACATGCAAACAGTACAAACATGCATTTTCACAATCGCAGAGAAACGCAGAGACCGAACTATCAGAGGGAAAAATGATGCAGATTGCTGTTTGGGACTGCAATGCCAACACATTATGCTCACAAGGGGTTAAACAGTCACAGGAGAACGCTAAATAAGTCTCATGAGATATTACCAGAGGCTGTCAGGACGACAATTCGCAGGAACCTGGGGCGGCGCGGTTCCTTTCGTCCTTTTTGCGTGTGAACTCGTTGTAGCAGATCGCCGGTAGAAAAGCCGACCAGAATCCAACCGTACTGCAACTCGCACCAGGCTGAATACAACGAAACTGTTCTAAGAATCGGGAAATGTCTTAATTCTGAATGATAGGTGAAAAAACTGGCAAAACGTGGGTATATTCTCTTGCGTATATTCTGAAGTTGATAATTACAAGTTCACTGCCATGCCCGTGCTAATCCTAACACAGTCGTGGACAAACCCTTTTATTCACGTTATCAAGTTTATGGTAACGTATTTCCCAATATCTGAACAGCTACTAAGCACGGATTGTTCTTAAATGAAACTGCTCGCCACTCTATTAACTTTATCGATGACTAACGCACTCAAGTTTTTTAGTCACCGATGTGCTCAATATGCCAAACGGAATCACAGTCTTTTCTCATACTCAAAATTACTTTAAAAAATCCGGACTTTCTAAAAAAACAACACACGGGAAGGAATAGGCCTTCACTTTAAAGCATTTTTAAGGCTTGTAGCACAACTAAAACCGGCAAACTATGGCTTCCTTCGGAGCTCAAACTACACACGACAGTACCATTGAAAGGCTGGGCTCCGACTTCTTAGACTGCTTAAGCATTATCTATTGGTCAGTTTTCTTTAACGCCAATAGAAGAACATTATCCCCCGCGTTAGTCCGCGCTTATAATAACTAACCAATCAACAAATAACACACTTTCCAACTGTACTTTTTCCCGAAGTAAATATTTAACATTCTGATACTATGTTTATACTTTAAGTTATTAACTACTTTCATTGGCATTCTAATTAGCTTTCCTTTTACCATAAACTTTCTTAACATATCATGATACAAAATTCCCCGTCGTCTGCATTTACACTGTCTTCAAAAATTTCTCATGCTAGTTCGTACTGCGGTTATCAGTAGAACAATGAACTACGTATTTACTGTAGACCACATTCACGCATCATTCACACAACTGAAAGCACATACAAAACTGTACTAACGTCAATAAACAGAAAAGCCTTCAAGAAATAAACAGAACAATTCACAAAAACATTCTCTTGACCTGTTTCTTGAATGTCTCAGTGCACTACTGTCATCTATCAGATGAAAATTAGAACTACGTTCTCGACTGAACCCGCATCAGACCATCTGTCACAGTGCAGGCATGAGGCATTCTCCCGATACACAGGCTCTAGACAGGAGCGATATAAGGCGCCACGCCTCAAACCTGTCCAAGAGGAAGTTTTTGTTACACGGCAACGCCCCAAAGCATTCTGCACATTCACATGCAGCTTCTTTGAGCTATCAGATTTTGCCTTATCCTGGTATTCTCCTGGCATGATACGCTATGGCTTCTTCAAAATATATTCAAATGTGTGTGAAATCTTATGGGACTTTAACTGCTAAGGTCATCAGTCCCTAAGCTTACACACTACTTAACTTAAATTATCCTAAGGACAAACACACACACCCATGCCCGAGGGAGGACTCGAACCTCCGCCGGGACCAGCCGCACAGTCCATGACTGCAGCGCCTTAGACCGCTCGGTGGATTCTTCCCTTTTCCGTGTGGTAGACACGTTCAGAATGATGACGATGTAAATTTCGAGTTGGAACGTTTCCTAAGCAGCCAAAATGCAGACTGCTTCAATCGAATTCTCCGCCGAGTCATCCGTCGCTGGGAGATTGAGTTTCGCCAGCTGATAAGAATAACTGTCTAACCTTGTTATGTTCTGATAAATTATTCTACAACGTATCAACATTAATAACAAAACTTTAAAACCGTTGTGTCAGTCTGTTTGTTTTAACATGCTAATCTCCATAATTGCTTGACTAATTTGAATGGTGTTTTCACAGGTAACTTGAGCGTTGCTTTGGGCAACGTACAGGCTTTATTTACTCAAAATCTTGTCACTGAAAGTGAAAGATATCGTGATTTAAAGTTTTATGTAAAATCATCTGCTAAGCTTATAAGATTGGATAAATAAATGTTGTGTGACTAGGGCCTCCCGTCGGGTAGACCGTTCATCGGGTGTAAGTATTTCGATTTGACGCCACTTCGGCGACTTGCGCGTCGATGGGGATGAAATGATGATGATAAGGATAACACAACACCCAGTCCCCGAGTGGAGAAAATTTCCGACCCAGCCGGGAATCGAATCGTATGTTTCATCATCACGCCGTAGTACACCAAAGAACCAACAAATAGTGCTCTTAGTCCCGTAGTAAATCAGGAAACCGATAGATGGCACTGATAGCTTTTTACCTGAGTGACAGAAGTATTTTCCTAACTTTACATCGATGTCAGAATTAAGCACCGCAGTCTTATCTTCACAAAGACAAATTGGGATGTGCTGCTTTACTGATTTCTTTTTGTGCATTAAAAACTTAACAACATTGCTTTCCATCTTTTGACATATTTTGTTTGTACTTTTTACTAGGAACGAATGTATTAAGTTCGCCTTGTGATTTGGGTGCGTAATTATTACATTTTGGTTCCGTTTCGTTTATGAATAAAAGGCCCTGGAAAATGGCCGAGTTTCTGTGACTACACCAGAGTGGCTAAAAGAATGAGGACAACGTGGTCTCAAGAGTCTAAGGAGGAATACACAAACGAATTACAGACCTTGGCTGTGAGCGGGCATTGATTGAAATCAATGGTGAAAGTACAAAATTTGTCGCAGATCTGGGATTCTCACCCGCCTCTCCTGCTTACTAGGCAGATGCTCTGACCAGTGAGCCATACAGACACAGTGCACAGACTACACATCTCTCCTCTCGCCAGATCCAAATTCTCAACTTATCCACACACTAATGGGCAACGGGCATTATTCCCTGATCAGAGCATCTGCCAGTTATGCAGGAGACCCGGGTTAGAATCCCGGTCCGACAAAAATTTTCGACTTTCCCCATTGAAGTCTCGGGCACAGCTATAACTAAATACACAGGCAACACCGGTTTTTTCAGCTAATAGTAAATAATTTTGTCAAACTTCCGTAATGATATTAGGAATTGCGTTTTTTCAATGCCACAGAGAATTTGACCTTCGTATGAAATGTCTTTTGGTTAGACATATTTGCTGTGTAGAGCGAGTATGAAAGAATGAAGCGTACCAGAAACCGAAGTCCAATACCTTTCATGTCTTGTCTGACCTGAGCACGTATCCTAAACAATGTCGTAACCTTGTAACCTTGACAGCCCGCTGCATTTCCTTGGCTTCTCACTAATTTCTCTTCCGTTTAATCTATGAGCCACGCAAATTCTTTCAACAAGAGGATGAAACTAATAATAGATTTCATCTTCACAGCAGTTCCCTTGTATCCCAGAGATTAAATATTCTCGCGATGTTGAAAGAGTGCACGTTGTTATTTAATATTTCAAGATTTATCACTCTCCCCGTGCCCCTGTGCCACATATAACTGCCGGAATTCTACTCATCTCGTCTCGTAGACCTCCTCCACCGATAATGAATCAATCCGCGTACCATTCAGGAAACATCAACGCTGGTAATAGCAGAACGATGGTTAGAGTTAGCGTCTTTGAGACCTGTAATTCAGTGGAAATTATCATCAACTCAGCCCGCAGCTTACCTTTTGTGTGTGTGTGTGTGTGTGTGTGTGTGTGTGTGTGTGCGTTTGTGTGGCTGTATTTGTGTGCGTGCGTGTGTGTGTGTGTGTGTGTGTGTGTGTGTGTGTGTGTGTGTGTGTGCGTGTGTGTGTGTGTGTGTGCGATTGGTGGGAGGGGCTGCGGGTGGGGAGGGGTTGTAGCGGAAGTGTGTAGTCCACAGCAGTGCTGAATATATGATACTGGAATTCACCTCAAGTGATTAACTCAGTCTATTAGGTCGGTTCCTTCAGAATGCAAAACGTGCTGTTACCTAGGTATAGCGTTAGCTCGACAGGATACAAATGGCTCTTTGATTCTGCCACAAGCATACGAGCTTACATTACAAGCACAGGTTTCCAGTGATATAGTATTATGTATAGATTGTACTGAGGACCAACACATCTTTCATAAATTTTGAGCAAGATCCATATAATTGGGAGAGTGCAGTCATAACTGCATCCATTCTTCCATGGATGTTTCTCCCTGACTGGTTTTAACTTTACTTGCTGGATATCAAAATTGTTGTCGTGATCAACTAATTGCAATGCAAGCAGCTGAAGGTAATTGCACGAATCCAAATTTTAATTTGTGGGTCGCAGAATCAAAAGGGGTTGGTCACACACTGTTACTTTTATGCCCTAATCAAAGCCTAAATCATGAAGCCGTGTCATTAACATAAACATCAAGGACAATGAAAACAAAAGGATAAACAATAAATGAATGGAAATTAAAAGGTAAGGATACGAAAACAATCTGTTGGCGTAATAATGCCTACAACGGATGGTTTTAATGTTTGACCGTACATAAATTAGCACACAAATGCGTTCGAGTGCTGCCCTCACATCAGTTGATCATTTATCAGAACAGTGAATAAAGATGGCAAATTAAAATACAGACGCGCAGTGCAAGCAGGACATCCGCTAACAGTAGGACCGCTTGAGCAGGCGTTTGTGAAGTCGCAACAGCCGTTCCATTTACTCCCGTCGTTTACCACCGTAGTATGAGGGTCTGAAGATGGTCAAATACTGACAGAAACCGGACGGTCAAAATAAATGCTTTTGCTGTCGGGATTACACGTAATAGATTTTTAAAGTTCATTGTTATCGTAAGTAAAATTGTCGGAGTTCGTTCCACTAATCACTGAAAATCGGCTTTAGATTCTAAGTACAACCGCATTCAGAATCAAGAAAATATTCTAAGTAGTGAACTAGGGTACATGGAAGTAAAACGAAGAAGACCAAGCGGCACTCAAGCCGCACATACCTGCGTAATACCAAATCGACCGTTCACTGACAAAAGACGCTGGGGCCTGACCTCCTTGCTTATTTAGAGGCATCACGTGACTACCGCGCTACTCAATACAGTGACCTCAGGCATTGATGAAAATTGGATAAAAACTCAAAATTTAAACATTTAATAATAGTTTTTCAAGTTTTTGCTCAGTTTGTGTACGTATATTACATTATTCAACTCTAAATGTGGAATAATAACTAACTTTACTAGCTTTGTTCACCGCATCAGGCGCTACATGTCAATAGACAAAACAATAACTTGGCAATGAGTCATTACACTAGTCAAAATAATAACTTTATAATCACAAAAATATCTAAATGTCCCTAAATAAACATAAATATTGTAAGTAGGCTTTTTAGGTTTTAATGTTGGTAACGCCACGTAGCGCTCTATATGAAAATCATTGACTGTGCTGTGTGAAGTCTGTGGCTGGTTGGCAGTGTTGGAATAGTCGCTATTGTAGTGTTAGGCAGTTAGAGGTGAGCCACCAGCAGTGGTGGATGTGGGGAGAGAAATAGCAGAATTTTGAGAGCCCACGATCTGGACGTGTGTCCATCAGAAAGAGTAAATTTATAATATTGGATATCATGAACTGATATATATATATATATATATATATATATATATATATATATATATATATATGATGACTTTCGAAAATTATTAAGATAAATACATTGTTTGTTCTCTATCAAAATCTTTCCTCTGCTGACTATGCCTACCAGTAGTTAGTGCCTTCAGTAGTTAGAATCTTTTATTTAGCTGGCAGCAGTGACGCTCGCTGTATTGCAGTAGTTCGAGTAACGAAGATTTTGTGAGGTAAGTGATTCATGAAAGGTTTCAATATCAATGGGGTACATGGCTGAGATTCTAGTGCAGTTATCAGTCGAAAGTGGCCATGTAGAAGACTCTTAGTTCTGGTACTTTTCTTCATATTATTGAAAAATTGTTCGTAATTATTTACTAATTTCTTTAACAATAAAAGTGAACTCGCAGCATTGCTGGAGCAAGAGCTTTCAAACGCTGTGTTTAATGTGTACATTGGCGTATTTGCTTCATCAGTTACAAATTTTATAAACGATAATAATTTGACATGCAAATAGCTTTGTCAGAAATATGTTTGCAATCACGGTTTAATTTTCAACGAGCTCCTCTCACTGCCGGAAGTCAGAAACTGATTTTACGTTTTCCGTAGCGTGTCTGTGAACCATTTTAGTGATTTCAGTGCATATTTCATGTTTTATTCTATACACCCAGTCACTCGGCCATCCTAGCTCGCCTCGGCAGGCACACCGCCGCACCCTCTCCCCCTCTTCCACTTCAGCCGTCGGTACACGGACCGTGCATCCGAAAGTTGCGCGTCGAGAGTGCCGAATTTCTGACGTCACAGTGTGAAAAAGGTACATTTGGGAGTCCTTCTGAACGTACAGGGCAATATCTAGTATGGCAAATATCACGCGTTTGAATGTCAGCCAGTGAGATGGACGAACGCCACCTACGTGAGATGAACCATCTATCTTCAGTGCCGAGTCGCGAGACGCCATTTTAACTTTCAGTTGAAACCCACATGCATAAATGCAGTTTATAAGCAGTAGAAACTTGCCGATCTCTCGAAAACCTGTCATTAATTTTACGATTTGTTGTAATAAATCAACGGGAAACGTCATTGATGATTAAAGAATGATTGTAAATTGTGTATTATAAAAGTATGCCTTTTCAAGGCAGCAGAATATTGAAGATGAATCAAAACGCATTGTTTTTGGTACAGTTTTCCTGTTGATGACGTATCTACGATTAAAACTGTAAGGAAATGCTAAGATGCAGTATGTAGTCATTGATGATTTATGGGAGACGTGGCGTAGTGAGGAAAGACGCAGGTTGATACTTTAAAATATGTGGTGTTGCTGGTTTGCATCTCACTGCATCCATTTTTTTACCAATCTTTCCTTTTTCTAATGGGTTCTGATACTTCCTTATTGTTTAATAGAAGCATATTCTACAATATTCGATCCTACGTAAATGTAAGTGCGTTCTTCCTGAGGAGTGATAGCTTGCGCTACTTGCAGTAAGAAATTTTGCACTTTCTTGTTTCAAGTTTTGTATTTCACATGTTGTGCATGTTTTGCGGCTGAATAGGAAACATTATGGCGTAAGAATGACATTAGGGTTTTACTAAAAAGTGAGAATGACGAAACAATTTTTAACTTATGTGGCGGACTACTGTAAATTCACTTCGTACTGTTTGTAATGGAGCTTCTGTAGGCCGACGTTCTTATTGACTGGACATAGCATTTTCCTTTTTGTATTATACCACGTTTATAGATATTGAAATTTTTATTTTTGTATACCACAGACCGACAACATTACAAGCGTATGCATAAGTCGCATCTTTTCTGAGCGTTCATCAGCGCGTTGAACTCAGCACCCTCAATGTTTACGTTCGAAAGCACGGTCCGTGAGTTGGTGGCTTTCCTTTAACGTACCGGGCGGCCCCTGTCCTCTCACGTCTCGTTGCAGCTGCCCGATTGCTCTGCCCAGACCACAAACCCAGCGTCAACTTGGGCGCCAGAAACCGCTCAACCACATGCTGAGCGTTCACACAGTTCGTATCAGGTAAGCAGCTCATAATGTCGCAGCCTCATCAGCCATATTCCGAATTAAACGACTATCTATCTGTTGGCGTACATCCAAGAAGAAGAGAAAATCAGTGGAGGAGTTCGAGTTATTACGCCTGCTCCCTAGAGACTTACTGAGTCTTTCAGCATTCCAGAAAAAAAAATGTTGCGCACTTTCGAGTATGTTCATGAGGCATATCTTTCTCAATAATTTCTGAACAACGATGAGACATTGCTGCATGTTGTTTCAAAGGTTATAGACGCGCGAAATCTCTGGTCCGTCAAACGTTAGTATGCGTATGCTTTCGTCTTCATTTCACTTACTAGGAATCTTCTCATCTCCAGTGACGCAGGAGACACTCAATTTTGAATTTTGCAGCGATCAATGTTGGTTGAAAAGTCGTTATTGTCTTGATCACATAGGTAATCCACGTGAAAAGCAATTTCAGTGAGTATCATCTTCATATGTCTGTTAACTTCAGTGAGTCCCAGTAAATTCGGCCGTCATTAAATTCTCCTGAATATCTATGCTAGAAACTCTAGATCTAATTGTAAATTTTGCTTAACTGATGTAATCGTTGTGATATGCAGGGAAATGTTTAACATAGATTTCTTCTAGAAGTGATGAAGAATCAAGTTTCTGTGATATCTCATTTTGTTCGTCTCTCTAAAACGCCCAACTTATACCTTCTAGTACTTCTGTTTTCGTCTGTTAGACTTGTTTTTACGTTGAATCTCGTTCCTTAACATTGTTCATAAGTATAAACATTAACTATTGACTCTGCTACGTAATTTAAATTCTGTATGTAATAAAGTCTACGTGTCATTTACACAATTCTTTTCACGTTCATCGAGAATATTTTGAGATACTGCTATTTTAATACGTCTTTAAATATTTTACATGAAATTTTTAATGTGCGTCATTCCATGTTCATTAAATGAATGAACCGGAGCTATATTTCAACACTTAATACGCCTCTCTTAAATAAACAAAGAAAATAATTTCATTCAGAGCAAGTCTACTATTATAAGCCAAACTTCATCTATTCAGATTCAGTGTCGCAATACAATGAAACAAAATTGTTGTGTGTTAAATTCAACATTTTAGAAACTAATAGAGATATTGCGAACAACTGTAGCGGTTTACTTAACAAAATACAAAACTTTAAACTAGAAAAATGAGTTATTCGAACCAGTATTCGATTACAGCAAGTACTGATACGATGAACGTAATTATATCTCGTTTTTCGTAGATATTCCTGGTTCAGTATCAGCAAAAACACATGTCAAGCGCATCCAACGTCTGGTACTTGCAGATATGTTAATTAACGCAAATGATTCTGGCGTGTTCACTGAGTAGAATTATTTTCCGCGGTCGCTCATATTCAATAGCGAATCATACAAGTGAGGCTAATAATATCGTGATCAGCTTATGTATCTGTGGGTGATACTTCCTGGTACAAAAGGCAAAGTGGGTGCCGTATTGTACTGTACAGAATTCATAACAAATGCCGTTCTCCAAGACAGTTCACATAACATGAAAATACAAAAAATAAGCGATGCTTATTTTGCTAGCTTTCATTCTTTTCTCATGTTTTGGAGCTATTTACAATAAAAATGTTAATTCCTTTCTACTAAATGTATTACTGTTTGTCTCAATCTTATTTTTAATATAGATTATTCATATGTGAATATGTTAGATTATTCTGCAAATTTCCATTCAGCAATTAAGTTTTATTCATTTCTTCGGGAAACAGAACTTGCAAGAGCAATATTTTCCTATTGCAAAGTTCGTTATAAGAAATATATTTGGTGTTAGATCTGCAGAGACTGCTTCAAAAACCATTGTATTTTGACTACTTTTCGCAATACTGTCCTTTTCCTTTACCAGTATTTCTTTTCCCTCCGAAAATTCTGCGAAGAACCAATATAACTCTACGATCTCTACATAGACGTAAACAGCTAAAAGGAGGTTACAGAAAGGAGCCAGATATATGGGCAAACGTGAATTCAGTAGTCTGCCAGAGCGTAGGAAAAGTGTTGTGGATAACCACGGGAGAGATAAAATCTCTGTTGATCCATTGCAGACAATTAAACACAATTTCTGTTGCGCAACTAATTCAAAAATTCTTCACAAAAACACGTATATAGTATTGTAACAAAAATTACAGTAGCATGTAATGCCGTATGACAATCCAAAGGAAAGACAGTTTGAAAATGAGCAGTATTATGTTGATATAAAAGCTTTTATTTTTTTATCGTCCACTGTTCCATTTACAATTAAATGGCGGGCACTCGCAAAGTAAATGACGTAAGCGCTGACTCTCTCCCACCACTGCGAGTGGTGTACTAGCCAGTTTACAATCGTCCGTTTTCCGAGTGTGAACCTACAAACATCGCGGTATTCACTTCATTGTACTGCACTTATAATAAAACGCACACACTTGACACATGTTATGATTCTTCTCGGTGGCATCCATCAAACGTGTCATAAAGTAAATTTTTTTCAATGAGGTTCTGTTCTTGGTTTAGCAGCTGACTTCGTTGTTTGCATGTATCCCCGTTTTTGAACTGATATCTACCTTTCGAGGTGAAATAGTTACAGTTCCGCTACTTTTGGTGTGTGTCTTAATTTGTCCACTCAACTTTCATAGGCGTAAATGTAGGGTTCATGTTTCTTTGCCCTTTACAAACTTTGATGAGTTCCTATAATGTTAAGGCTACTGTAGAGTCAATGATAAGAATCATTCGTGTCCTTTTAACCTCGTATACCAACAAGAGTAACGAAGCCACCAGGAAAACATGTGTGGTAAACGTATATCCTGTGTTAATATTACTGAATAGATACTGTCATTTCATTAAAAGAGAAGCTGAACGTAGGTATAAAAGTGTAGAAGAAAAATATGTATCGAAGTTACTGTTCGGGCGTGATGTAGCCCTTTTTGTCGAAATTATGGACTGCTTTGTAAAAATAATTATTTGGCATAGACGAAATCTTGAAGTAGACAATCAGACAGAGAAACAAACATCTTAACATAGGAACGCTATTGTTGGGAAGGTTAGGGACATAGCTTACGATGGTGTGGTGTTGGGGGCCCATACAGTGCACTTCATGGTTTAGAATAATCTACCGCTTGGGGAAACCTTACACAATCGATGTCTCAGTTACTCTGTTACTTTAGGGCTCTCCAATCAGAGAAACTATATAAATGACAAGCTTGTCTATTTTTCAGATGCTAGCGAAAGCCGCATTTTCAGTTTTCTCTTTTACGGAACTGGAGGCATCGATTAAAGAAACAGTGCAACTGGTTAACGTGCGCTCTTTTCATAAGTAACCGAATGAAAAGGATTGTGATGACTGCTCCATTCCAACACTCTGAGGAAGACTGCTGTAAGACGCATATGTTAACAGGGCCTGCCAAAAGAAGTATCAGACGGCTTAACCCATTTTTCCTATTTTGTTCTCTGACAGTTTTCTTATGAAGGAGCATCATCAAGACTTTAAACATTATGAAATAATAAGATTTTATTAAACTTACATTCAAGAATACAAGCTGTATTATTTATCAGGTTACTTGAGACTATGTGAGCCAATGCTACTTGGTCAAGGAACAACGCAGTATATAGTTTAAAAACCACTTATTTGAGAATTTATTATGAAAAGAATCAAACAATTAATAAAACATGAAAAATAATTGCAAAGAAGAATACGAATAAATAAAACATTACAGGAAAAAGTTCTGGAAAACTGTGAGGAAAACCTGTACGGAATAGAAGGGATGTGCCACAAGGAAACTGAAATGATAGGTATCTATATTAGTGAGTGGTAAGGCGCTGGAGCAAATAAATTGATACAGTTTCAGTTAGTTTATTTGACAATAGGATGAAACATCAACAAGAAGTTTTAGCTCTCTTAATGTTCCAGGAAGACACTTCAGGCAAATAATTTACACCCTATTGCATCTTGGTAAACACTCGGAATAATGATGGTACAAGCAATAAAATTTGAAAAACAATTGTAACTACTAGCCCCCTTAAAAGGCAAACAGAATTTAAAAATGCAGTAATTAACTAAATGTCTTCACGGTGGCGAATGTGTTTGAATTCAATCTTAAAACAGTTAAAAGTAGTAGCTCTCCTCATCTAGTCGCGACAGCAGTCAGGTTAAACTGCCAAAACAAAGGACATCAGAATTTAACCATCAGCCCCAGTTGGACAACAACGTTTCAAATGAGTTGCTAAAACTTAGAAAGCCTCTTTTGAATAGAAATGTTTAGCAAACAAAGCCCTCCACTGACTTATTTGTTATGAATTTAAAGCCCTTATAATATGAAGGCCTGTAAACTGTAAGAGGCTACCTGAAACGCACCAGAAATGTTAAAGCTTTAAACAGTGCTTCTAAAAGCACACAGAATTCAATCTGATTTAAAATTCACAAAGGAGATCAAACTTTTAGTCCTCAGACAGTAAAACAGAAAATAAAGAATACTCCAGAAAGCAATCACCAGACGGACACCAGCTGAGAGGGCACAAGAATCAAAATATAAAAAAACAGTTAAAGCAGGAGTGGCACAGAACATGCCGAAAGCCAAATAATGATAAACGTGAGCGGTACTTCTGTAAGTGCCAACGGCCTCATGCAATTTTACTTCCAATGTAAACACAAATAAAGTATGTTATATATGGACAATGTCAACTCGTAGCCTACTGCCTATATATATTGACAAGGCAACCATCCGGCAGATGTGAGGCAGAGCTTTATAAAAATTTAACGCGGGGTAACACACTTGCGTAACACCGGAGCAGGGGTAACCAATACGCCCACACAGGTCGGCATCGCACAGTTTTATGGCGCAATATGTCTCGATAATTAGGATGTTAGAACCTTACGGCTAAACATAGGGATTTTCCTAAATTCCCCTACCCGGCTGCCGATGGCTGTAAATCAGATGTTGACTGTAGTTTGCACGGTGTTCCTGGGTGAAATTAAAACCGCCACAGTCCCCCTGTCCACCAAGCAAAGCAGCGAATTTCAGGGACTCGGATTACAACCAGAGACTCGCTGCTGTGCTACCCAAGCAAGAAGCAAACAGCCAATTACAACTGCGTGGCCACCCCGTTAACAGTCAACACGTTCGTCTCGATACTCCAAGCGGACACAAGTTGCCGAAGACAGTCCCTCGATCGTTACACTGAGCCCTATGCAAAATGTTGCCCAAATTTCACAGTACCGCAGTAGACACTCAACTAACCTCACTCCCGTAACTCGTGCAAGAGCCTATATCCTGAACAAGCACTACGTCGTTGCCGCTAGCGGAACGTCGGCCCACAGTTACCAGGTAACGGGTCAAAAGACGTTACACTAGAGAGGCAGATCTCAATAAAGGCTCTAGCACGATTCGGAAACCCCTGTATCGCGAATCTGAATACTCAGGATTTAACGTTTAGTTTTCTCCGTTATGCTGGAAGCTCATAGAAAAGGGAAACTGCTGAATAGTGCTCACCTATTTGTACTGCAGCGGCGCGCTCAGAGCTGTAAGTTACGTTCGTTGCAGTAATCAGCTGGTACAGTATTTCGTCATCGCACCTGCCTCGGTAGACCAGCACTCGCTCCATGACCTGTGGTATTTCCAAAATCCAGGACGCTTCTGCAATCCTATGGGATTATGTGATACCTAGGAGGTGTGCTTGTCAACACGTCAGCCCCTCACGCATGCAGATGCTGGCCATTAAACTGACGGAGGCAGCAAATCGGAGCTTGCTGGGGATAAATTCTAGTGTCCGATACCACCCGTCGGCTTTGACCAATGACGTCATATGTAAGGCAAAAATGCTATAATGGACAATCTATGAATGGGACGGATCATACTCGTAAACAAACGAATGTAGCATGCCATAAAATAGTACATTTAACGCGACTATCACTTATATCACTTAAGGCGCGATTTTCATTTAACGAGTTGAAGATGACTGAAATAAATAAGAACACCAGAGCAATTACGAGTGCATAGATCATATTATATTTTCCACAAGTACTGCATAAACGATCTAAATAATGAACCGTCGAATAGTTGGAATCGGTAACTAGAAGCAACCTGTCTAGGAGGTCATTTCTAGTTACCGATTCCAATATTACTGTTTGTTGTGCAAAAATTTTATATCACAAATGTGCTTAAAAAATGATCTTCTTAGTGAACAACAGAATTCTAGCAGACTTTCAAAACATGAAAATCTTTACACACATTACTGCACACGCAAAGAAATAAAACGCAAAAATGACCAAACCCTGGAACCGATAACTGTACTACACGAAAGTCACAACACATATAGTAACTCCAAAACAACACTCAGTAAAACTGACACAACAGAAATGAAAGTAAAATTATGAGCAGTGTAGCAGGAACATCGAAAAGGAAAACATAAAAGTGGCTACATAAAAAGAAGCTTACCGCATATGAACTTCCAAAGGAGTCAAAGATCGAGGCTGACAAGAACCAAATAAGGACATAACAAGATATAATAACGTTAGAAGGTCAAACTGTAACGAAAGAATCAAAATCCAGGATAACTAATGACAAAAATAATAAGAAATACAAACTAACAGGCACGAATGAGGTACCACCTAAATCAGTTCTTCCCTACCACCCGCCCTCAACCAGGCGCAAAATTTTAAAATAATAAGAAAAAAATGAAACCACGAGTCAATCATATAAATCCTCCGGCAGAGACACAGCAATGCCCCTCGACGCACTATTGTAGCCAGAAAATATTAAAATGACATAAAAACCTCCCTCCACATAAACCGAAAAAGTAACAGTCACACAATACAGTAACATAAAAAAAATTACGTAAAACAAGAAAAAAGTATCAGACCCACCAACACCTAACTAACAAAACGAGGCTTGTACATTTTACTGACTACTTTCAAAAAGGCAAGAAATAAATAGTAACCTTTAGAAATACTCTTCCTTCAACAGTATTCATCTAAAACGCCTTGCAACACTGAAATCCTTCCTTTTCCCCGACAGACAACAAATTTTACAGCCCTTCCAATACCCCTCGATAGAATTAGTACATGCCCCCGTCTTATAATCTTTTAAGTGAATATTGTGATTCACGATCAAATGATGATAACCAATTTCATCCAACCCCTTGTACGAAGCAAACCCATCCAATATGATTACAGAACATTCTTCCACATATTCTTCTATTAAAGATGTCAAGACTTCCTTTGTTCGATTTGGTACAACCCTAAATACAATATCAGCACAATCTCCTCCAGAAACTACTACTCAAAAATCCCAAAGCCCAACAACTTCGTGCCCCTTTTCGTACTTTCTCTTTCTAAAATGTGACGCATCTACTTCAACCATGACCCCTGCCGACCCCCCCGCACAATGGCCCCCTATACTTTATAAATTACCCGCAGACTTCTCTACAAAATAAGAACCAGGCGACTACAGTGCCACACGAATCCCATGCTTCGTGCATGATAGATTTGCAAAATATTCATAGCAAACATAGTAGGTTAGCATGACAATTACTTCTAAATTCCGCCTCGATCTTTCGAATCACGTCTCCCGGCGTATGAATCTCCATATGTCATTTTTTCTGCATCTCCACATGTACTCGTCGGAAGTTTGTGATGACCCAACCTTCGTCAAAACCATATAATTTCCACAGACACTGCACTTGCAAAATTCAGCAATGACGCCCAATGATTGAAAAAATTTTATAATTGATTTACGGTCACTCATTTTCTGAAGCAGAATTTTCGCAGTAAAAACAAGTGACTCATCCATAACGAACAGCGTGAGAAATCAAGACATAAATCACGACTACTTATTAATCACGACTAATTTCATTAACAAAAGATGCCGAAAACAAATTACGAGATGAAAACAAAAGAATCTACATCGAATTTTTAATATACGCACGTAACGAGGAAATCTAGAGAAATCATTTAACGTTCATCGACAGCAATATGCGGCACAAACAAAATAACATCACACGTAACGTCATTGGTCAAAGCCGACGGGTGGTATCGGAAACTAGAATTGACCCTCGCTTGGGAGCAGGCTAGCACCGTGTGACCGGTGAGACACCGACACTTTGCTTTCGGATAAGACCGTGATCTTTTTGTCATAATGTTGGCCAATGAGAGACAAAGTTACGTCAAGAATGGTTCCAAAAGGTAGACCAAATTGTGTGTGTAGTCTATCTAAATGACACGAGACGAGAAGGTATTGTGAAAGTACGTTTTTATCATAATGTCAACTGCACTGCGTCTGACAAGGCAAACTATTAAAATTTAATTTCGCCCTTAGTGTTACAACACGAGAGACAGGCAGTTTAGAGAGGAATCGTACTGACTACTATTTTGGAACAGTACATTAATAGTTTACATTTAGAAAGTGCTGCCCCAGCTCAGAAATAATTGAATAACGTCATAGTTACCGCCAAGGGCTGCTAATAAAATTTATTTATTTAGCAATTAGTTTCGGTGCACAGAGCATCACCAAGTTCACAAGAGCACTTACAACATGATATTCGGCGATATAAAATTAGCATTTCAAATGCCTCGGTTCCTCGCGTTAATGCTGGTTTTTGATGTTGCGAGAATGAGTAAACTGTCTGGCACAATTTGTGATCGCCGATATAATTTATATTACAATGTGGCGTCAGTGACGAATTCATGGATTTTATTATCTGACATCAATGCTTTTACGTCGCCTATTAAGATGTTGATGCTTTTATGAACCTCATGATGGACTGTAGACGGAAACTGGTTGTTAAATAAGAAAATATTATAAGCAGCTTATGGTGCTTATCGTGACGTTTTTCTTATAATTTCCTGTTGATAGCTTTACATTATTTTTCAAGTATATTCTGTTTCAAGTACTTTTGCTTCAATCCTGTCAAAATGCAATTTGGTAAGTGAATAGACAACACTTACAATAAAAATTGGTCTGGCTCATATTTATAAGGAAATGGAGACATGTAAATTTGATAGATCTCATTTTAACAGCATTTGATTAAATTCATATTGTTAGTTTCTCAAGGCAAAAGTATATTCAATCTTACAACAATATTTAATCTCATTTGTCTTAGAAAAGCTTTCGTAACATTGATGAATAAAAAGAAAGACTATAAATATCTTGTGGGTTTCATTCTTGTACTAAAAACGCATGTTATATTAAGTCAAAGATAAACTCATTGACTGTTTATTCAAAATTTGTTCCCTCAGTGCTTCCGAGCGAATTTAGAAGACATAATTATTTTCAGACGGAAAGTACGTAACGTTAGTTTTTATTGGATCTTAGCTCAGCTGTAAATAATGACAGTGGTTTTGTGGAAAAATCTAATCATCAAAAAGCTTAATTAATGTAGATGAAATGAAATGTTAAATGAAGTTTCTAGAGGGAACCACTCCTCTAAATTTAAGATAGAATTGACAATAATAAAACGTCTTCACACGCGGTTAAATTTTATAAAACTGTTCAATTTAAGTAAAAGCAGTTTCCGAAGTGTAAAATTTATTAATCTTCGCGAGTTCATAATTACGACATATTGAAGGTTGTAGTCACAATTTAACAGATGCGACTTCCCACTCGCAATAAGAGACGATAAAAGTGTACGATATTTGGAAGTAGGAAAGGAGTAGACAGGCAATGTAGAGTGCCTTGTGGAGTGTACAGACCATGTAGATATAGAAACATTTCCGTACTGGTATTATGTACGAATATAGTACTCCGTTATCTAACTTTCAGCATAACCATCGGTAAATAATGGACATTCTGTGAAAGTGGATAAGATTTCGATTATTCAAACGTTGACGCATCTCACTGGTAGCTCATTTTGCCACTTTATACTCCCACGTGTTGAATCTTGACATCAACTGCCAAAATATTTACAGGAAAATATTTCTTACGCATGAATGTTATCAGTGAATGTGGCAACTGCCACGACTAGAACTGTGTGGACCAGAATTATTGTACAATGAACAAATTTACTTTCGGCTTTTGTTTTATTTTTCGCTCTCGTTTATACAAAAACATGTGTAATTTTAGTTTCGTTGATAAATCACTATCCTCACTCCCGATATCGACATTAGGGTTGATTTTTCTAGGCGTGAACTCAACCATACACACATGATAACGTTCCAGTCAGCTTACATGTGTCAGCTGTAGGCCTGTTGTTCACATCTTAGCGAACAAGTCCTAACATAGAAATCAGACCTGAAGACGATGATCTGTTAGCCATAAGCTGTAAACAATTGGTATTTTTGCGATGCAGACGGGAATACGAAACAATATTTGAAATGCAGTGATCACTGTTTTCTCCAATGATTGTTGCATTATTTGAAAATTTACCTTCTCTGGAAAATACTTCACGAAGAAATTTATAAGCACTTGAAAGTCACAACAACGGAGATTGTTTAATGTATGTGGTATCGTGTTAACATTAATATTTGCCTCCGCAACTGAAGCATAGATACTACAACACTATTTTATTATTTGTTGATTTATTTAACCTGAACTGATTAAGGCCATCGTGCCCTCTCTTACATGGACCAGGGTTTCACATACACAGCACCTTTTTTTATATCACAGATACCTGATTTTACTACAACAAACAGTATTAAAATGATTTCAGTGTCTACAGTGACAATGTGAGTAAATAATAACGACTACGAACTAATAAAGTTAACACTGGTAGTACTTCTACTACCGTTGCTGCTGCCACTAATCGTATTTAACAACAATAACAATAATAATAATAATAATCTTAGTAAGAATATAACAATAATGATACCAGGAGATATAAAAATAATTTATAGAAGAAGAGAATAGATGTCTTCTGATACAGTGAGTTCTGGATAAAGGAAATTTAAGGAGACTGCTCCAGCTAAGAATACTGGGAAATGAAGATCTGAATGGAAAGAAGGATTTACTGGGGCAACGAGCACATACAGGGGCAATAATAATCATTATTATTGCTTCAGCAGGTATGTCATCAGCTGTCTTGAAGCCAAAGACGTTATTCAGTTCCCTAAACTTGTGCAGCAAGTTATTCCAGAGATGGGTTCCTGTTGCTGAGGAGGATTTCGAGGAAGTGGCTGAAGGATTGAGCAGAACAGAAAGGATTTTGCTCTTGTTAAGTTTGAGGAGAGGTACAAGGAACAGTGTATGGTTGGTAAGGCAGTAGAGAAGGCAGAGGGTATGCAAATCTTTGCACTTGTCTACAAGCAGCCAGAACAGTTGAGCGTATCTTACTGAAATGTGATCAAAGAGTCGAACATCACAAATATAACAAGCATAGATAACCATAAACAGTTCCAGGCACCGTGAGCCTTCCTGGGAAAGAACTTGCAGCGTATATCGCTGTAATCAATAACTGGAAGCAGAACTGTTTCTACGAGATTCCTTTTCAGGTCAAGAGGGAAGAGCTCTTTATATTTGTGGAGGGCAAGCAGATATCTTGTAACCTTATTGCACATTTGAGCTACGTGCTCAACCACTTTAGATTTTCAACAATCATTACTCCTAGACTCTTTGGTAAGGGAGAGCAGTCGATATCTATTCCATTTAGGGTTAATGATACTAAGGATTCCCGCTATTTCGAGCTAATATGCCTAGAATAACCAACCAGTATCTCTTGAGTATTGAATGGGCTTAGCTTTAAACATATATCCTGCGCTCGTTTTTATAGTGCAGACAGGTTGGTATAGAGATCCTTGTCAAATGTCTTCCGTTTTATTGTTTTAACCGATGACACAATATTGGCACGCAGTAAAAGAGTATACGACCTAGTACCGAACCGTGGGGGACGCTTGATACTACCGTCCTCCATTGTTACTTAATGGTGTCAGAGCTGGCGAGACGCCAGGTACGAACCAAACCACTGCGCTGCACTGTGCGATAAGTTTAGGCTGTTAAGTTTGGCAAGTAAAATGTTGAAGTTTACAGCGTCAAATGATTTTGCTGAAGTCTAGAAAGCACACGACAGTACCCTCTTGTGTATCCATGGGAAGCTTACGGTTAAGATAGATATTGCACTTCGATGTTAACGGAAACCTGGTTGGTATTCGTCTAGTACGAGGGTACTTCGGAAAGTAAAGATCCACAGTACGCCAGAGGAACAGAAGAGTTTTGGCGAGCAAGTTGGCAACACTGGTGTTAACCTTGAACCGTTAGCTTCCCCCTTGCGGTCATTCGGCAGCTGAACGTTGCATCTGGTTGGAGTAGGTCTTGTTTAAAATGGCTGCGCCGATTCAGAATCCCGCCAAATGCGAAGTGCGCTCCGTCATACGTTTTCTTGGTGCAAAAGGTCACCGACCAGCGGATTTCACAGAGAAATTGTTTCTGTTTACGGGAACATTATGAATCGACAAAATGTAACCAAACGGTGTCGTCATTTCTCTGAAGGTAGGACCGATGTTCATGACGAACAAAGAACAGGTAGGCCATCTGTGACCTCTGATGCCCTTCTTCAGAAAACGGAGGAAGCAATTCGTGCGAATTGACGTCTCACATTGAACTAATTGCATCAGATCATACCGGACGTGTCGATGACAACTCTTTATGACGTTGTGACTGTCGAGTTAGGGTACAGGAAATTGTGTGCGCGCTGGGTTCCAAAATTGTTAACGGAAGAACACAAAAAGAAAAGGATGGGCTTTGCACTGGACTTCCTCACACGCTATGCTGAAGCAGGCGATGAGTTCCTTGATCACATTGTGACAAGTGACGAGACGTGGGTGTATCACCATACACCTGAATCCAAGCAACAATCGATGCAATGGCGCCATTCGAATTCACCAGAAGCCGAAGAATGCAAAACGTCGATTTCAGCGAAGAAAGTCGTGGCTTCTGTTTTTTGGGACAGACAAGGCATTCCTCTGTTGGAATTTATGCCTCCTGGAACGACAATTAATACTGCTGCATATTGCCAGACTTTGAAACGTCTTCGGAGGGCAATTCAAAACAAACGCAGGGGAATGCTGACAAGTGGAGTACGCTTGCTTCGTGACAACGCTCGGCCTCACACAGCGCTCGTAACCAAAGCACTACTGGGAGAATTCAAATCGGACATATTGGACCATCCGCCATACAGCCCCGACCTTCCCCCCACCGCCTTCCATGTCTACCGTTACCTGAAGTCGCATCTTGGTGCAAAAACATTCCACGACGGTGAAGAGATCGAAGATAAAGTTGAAATGTGGTTCCGACAACAGGCGGCAACCTTCTACGACTGTGGGACACAAAAGCTTGTGCACCGTCTAAACAAATGTTTGGATAACGCGGGTGTTTATGCCGAAAAATAACCAATAAGCCAGTTAATAAGATGTAACTGACGTTTTCTAAATAAATGTTCTATTTAAGGACTGCGAGCCATAGTATCTTTACTTTTCGAAATGCCCTCGTAGATTGATCGTAATTAGGTAGTTTGTTAGCTGGTCGTAGACAACACATTATAAGGTTTTGGCCAGTCAGGAAGAATGGCTTAACTGATACCTGTTCCCAGGCCTTAGGGATAACACTCCTGGTTAAGGAGTGGTGGAAGATATATGTTATAGCGGGGAAAGGTTTATCATTTGGACTGTAATGTCATCGTGCTCAGTAAATGCTGATCTTATACCCATGACAACTATTCTGACAGTATTGCAAGTAAAATACTTTAGATAGAATGTTTCGTGGATACAATTGTTTACCTCAATGAAGTAATTAATGAGTCTCTGTTTTCTGTCACGGATATATGATGCAAATATAGATCCCCCTCAGAAGGTAAACATATGTCATAACAGAAAGTGGAATTTAACGGTAACTCTATCATTAGCAACTATTACAGTGAAATGGAGGAACTTATATCCACAGACAAATAACTAAGTCCTTCTTTGCCTTCGTTATATTTTACGTTTAGGGATTCTTGTGGTCTCTTTTAAATAAAAGGCAGCTGAAAGATCCACTTTAATTAAATCCAGTTTTACAATGGTCTGTTCGCTGTCTTCGAATTCTCGTTTGCCTACCAGTTACGTAGGGAAAACAGACGCGGGCTTCGGGCAACTGCTTTGTAATGCAGCTCCTGGGAATTAATTCCGGTGACCTCAGGGTTCCAGAGATATCAAAGGCCTCAAGTTCGCTCTCTAGTTCACAGGCATCGCCTCCAGGTTTAGCCTTGCCTCGGAATGAACTGGGGGTTGTGGCCAAATCTCGAGGCAAACGGTTCATTGTGGTTGCGGTGCCGGGCAGTTGGAGATATGACTAATAAGACACAGTACGACTGAAGTGTTGGATGCATAATTATGTAATACCGTCGTTGTGTGGTTTTTTAAGGTCATATTGGACAAAGACCCCAAGGAACCAAGGGTCATACCGTAGCTACAGTCACTACGCAGGGTTATCTGTTGCGAAGCCTGACAAAATGGGCTTCCTGAAGAGGGGCAGCAGTCCTTCCAGTAGCTGCAGGAGCAACAGTCTAGATGACTCAATGACCTGTTCTTGTTATATGAACGAACATTGCCATGCTATGCCGGTAATAAATCACAGCCGTGATTTTTCACGATGACATGTAACTCTACGGTCTGGCTAAATGATGATGACATTCTCTTGAGTAAAATATTTCGGAAGTAAAATAGTCCACCATAAAGATATCCCGAAGGGTCGGAGAGGGGAATTTAGATTCCTTAATCGGGCAATTACGTTAAAAAATTCTGAACGGGGAAAGAATAAGAAACTTCCTGGCAGATTAAAACTGTGTGCCCGACCGAGACTCGAACTCGGGACCTTTGCCTTACGCGGGCAAGTGCTCTACCATCTGAGCTACCGAAGCACGACTCACGCCCGGTACTCACAGCTTTACTTCTGCCAGTATCTCGTCTCCTACCTTCCAAACTTTACAGAAGAGCTTCTGTAAAGTTTGGAAGGTAGGAGACGAGATACTGGCAGAAGTAAAGCTGTGAGTACCGGGCGTGAGTCGTGCTTCGGTAGCTCAGATGGTAGAGCACTTGCCCGCGAAAGGCAAAGGTCCCGAGTTCGAGTCTCGGTCGGGCACACAGTTTTAATCTGCCAGGAAGTTTCATATCAGCGCACACTCCGCTGCAGAGTGAAAATCTCATTCGGGGAAAGAATAGTTTGAGAGCAGATGTAGTGGGTATTAGTGAAGTTCGGTGGGAAGAGGAACAGGACTTCTCGTCGGTTGAGTACAGGAGTATAAATACAATATCAAACAGCGGTAGAGTAGGAGTGTGTCTAATAATCAATAAGAAAACAGGAATGCGATTACTATGAACAACATAGTGAACGCGTAACTGTAGCCAAGATACACACGATGTCCATGCCCAGTACAATAGTACCGTTTTATATGAAAAGAAGCTCCTCAGATGATGAAAATACTGAAGAAATGTATGATGAGAACAACGAAAATTTAGATAGTCAATGGAGACTATAATTTAATTGTAATGGATGACTAATATTCGATACAAGGAAAAGGAAGGGAAGGGAAAATAGTAGGTAAATATGAAATGGCGGAAAGGAATGAAAGAGGAAGCCGCCTAATGAAGTTTTGCACACGAAATAATTTAATCATTGCTAACATTTGGTTTGAATCGTTAACGATAGCTACATACGTAGAAGAGATGTGGAGACATCGGAAGGTTTCATAGTGATTACATAATGGTAAGATAGTCACTACTCTTGATGAACTGTGGTATCGTGTTGAAGCTGGATGGGGAGTTGTACCTGTACACGCCATCCAAGCTCTGTTTGACGCAATGCCCAGGCGTATCAAGGACGTTTTTGCGGCCAGAGGTGGTTGTTTTGGGTACTGATTTCTCAGGATCTATGCACCAAAATTGCGTGAAAATGTAATCATATGTCAGTTCTAGTATAATATATTTGTCCTGTGAATACCCTTTTACCATCTGCATTTCTTCTTGGTGTAGCAATTTTAATGGCCAGTAGTGTATATCGCAGCACTACAGCATCTGGCTGTCTGCTGTGGTAGCAACAATGTAGCCAACGTAACTTACTCAGTCAAGGCAAAGAGATTTATACACTTTCGGTAGTCATTCGACAGTAGTTAAGTTGGTGGCGAAAAGGACCCCTCGGGTCTGTTCCGGCTGTCTGGGGGAAGTCCGTTGCAGGGAGAGCGTGCTCTCAGTACTATGGACTCAACCTTCGGTGAGTGACGTCAGTACTCTGAAGAGCGACTTGGCACTGGTGAGTGTAGGTATTGTAACTGTTGTACACGCTTGATCTGCTGGTTCATTTTATGTTCTGCAGTCGAATTCTTACATTTTCAGAGTGTATTTTTCTGTATGTAGTAGAGGAAAGGTGCCTATTATGCGATAGTTCACTTATATGAGACACCCCAACTGTGCTCGTGTTAGGGGTTGCACTCTGGTGGAGAGTTTCTTAAACACGTCTACTGCGTGCCAGACGACGACACAGCGAGTAGGACGTCACACTTGAGCCGGACACAGTATGTAGAGGTTGATACAAAATTTCTTGCGTTTGGAGTTTTTGCGACATCGGTGTTGAGACAATATTTCAGCTTAGAGGTGAGTGGATATTACTGCACTCTTTTATTGTTGTTATTTGTAACGGTATTACCTATAATTATTGACAATTAGGTTCATTTTCCAACGAACATTGTTAGCAAGTGCGTGATTCTTTGTGTAAGATGGCGAAATTCCTAATATGCGATAGTATGGGGATCCAAATACGCGACAGTGTCGCATATCACGATACCTACCGCATATTGGGGGAACTCGTTCTCTCTCTTTTTTTATATGTAATTTACGCAATACTGTCATGAGATAACAATATTTCATCATCTATTGTAGTAAAATTTTGACAACTGCGTTTATTTTAATTCGATTAAATTATCATAAATATGGATTACTTTGACTAGTCTTATGATCAGAAATTGGAATGTTTTCTGGAACTTGATGGACGTTGCACCTGCAGGATCAAATCAGCTTGTCATCCAAGTGGCTGGATACAAACTCACATTTTTACTCAGTGGTTTGATCATTTTGTGAGTCATGTAAAGCCATCTTCAAATGACCCTATCATTTTGACTCTTGATGGGCATTATTTCCACACAAAGAATCTCGATGTATTAGATAAAGCATATGAAAATAATGTTCATATTGTATGTTTGCCACCTCACTCAACGCTTAAAATGCAGCCACTTGACGTCGAATTTATGGGACCTTTGAAAACCTACTATGTCCAAGAGATAGAAAAGTGGTTTGCAAGTAACCCAGGTCGTGTTATCACCCCATTATTAATAGACAAGTTATTTGAGTCAGCTTAAAACCGAGCAGCAACTATGGAAGCATCTGTGAATGCCTTCAGAAGAACAGGTCTAATCCCATGCAACAGAAACATGTTTAGGGAACATGAATTTTCAATTCATCGCCATGCTAAAGCTCTTCAAGAATGAGATGCCAAAACCGAAAATGAAACTACTGATGGTGATGGTCAAGCTGTCAGCCTGGCAGACATCAGACCTTTCCCACACCTCGGAAAACCACCTGGAGTTAGTCAAATAGGTCAAACATCGCGTACGTGCTCTGCTGCGTTATTAACTTCAACTCCTTATGTGAAGCAATTGCAAGAATCTAAACAGAAGAAGCTAAGAAAGCAGCGAGAAATTTATTTGGGGAGAAGAGTGGAAAATCTTCCAATCGTAGACCTAAAGCAGAAGAATCGTGTAGTGACTCGGCATCCGATGTCTATCTTGATGACAGTGGGGATTCAGGCAGCAGTGATGACGATGACGCAGAGTGTCTGTTCTGTACTGGGCGCTTTTCTGAAGGCAAACACGGGGAGAAATGGGCACAGTGCACGAAATGTTATCGCTGGGGTCCTGAATACTGCGGTGTCACAGAAGACAATTTTGTTTTCCCCGGATGTCGTAAATATAAACCTAAGCAGTGTGGAAGGAGTGAAGGATAACAGAAATGAATGAACATGTAAAACTTGTATATTCATATGTCATTATTATGTAATAAAATAATTAAAGCAAAATATTATTACTGTCTCATATTAGGAAACCTTGATCTCATTTCTACGAAATGCCTTGTTTATGAAGATTTAATTACTACTCTAAAAGATTGTTTATTATTGCAAATACGATGATTGTATGATAAATTCAAATAATGCAAGATCTTATTACCATCATAAAAAATACAACTGAACTTACTTTTAGGTCTTTCAAATGGGTTTACAAAAGTGCGTCTCACATTAGGCACCTTTCCTCTAAGTTTTTCCGGTCCTCCCTTTGCGTAAGCAGAACGCGTGGTTAGAAAGTTCGTTATTCCAACAAGGTTTAAAATTCAATTGTTTTCCTTTTCTTTTTGTTGGAATGTCTGTGTGAACTTTTGTCTTGTATATGTGTTTTATTTCTCCTAGCTTTCAGCTTTTTTCATACCACATGATGGTAATTTCACCGTGTGTAATTTCAGAACCATCCTGAATAAGTTTTATTCTTAATTCCGCGTGATATTTTATTGCTATTTGTGTTTATACGATCTACATTTGTGTTTATAAAGTTTTCACGAGTCTTAATAACATTCCTTTATTCATGAATATTCGTGGCATTTGCCGGCGTTTCACGCCAGCGTAGCTTAGTTAGTTGGGCAAGGTGATGCAGATAAATTTCTTTGTTGGAAGGCGTTCCATAGTATTCGTATTCACATTAATTCAGTCGTAGCGATAGGGATGAACATCTGGGCCTCTGACTTATTGTGATCGGCAAAATTCTTTTTATCTCTATTCTTGTGTGTGAATAGCGTATGTTTGCGTGAAATTTTCCCATGCCCACCTAAGACTTCCTGGTCACTTATCACCGCAATGTATCACAGCACTCAATATAATAATAATATAAGCGAGACATAACAGGTAATGACAGACGGTAGTTTAGAATCACTTTGTCATTTTTTAAATGATGTTTTATTTTAATAAACTATGCTAAATTGCGATGACTGTTTCTCAGACAATCCCGCCCCTTTTTGTAAAATTATTTTTAATACGTCCCACCGGGCTTTTGTGAATAGCAAAAGGCAGGCCTTTTTCTTTTAGACTTTATCTGATTATCTTATTATTTTTGTTGAGGCTTAAGCTCCTGCTTACTCTAAATTTCTGTGTGCAAATCGGTCTCTAGACAATCATTCACCCATTAATAACGATTCGTATGGTGACCCTGCATGCCAGCTGCATAACTGGAGCTATAGAGAAATAGTCAGTGGGTATGATGTATTAAACTAATTTTTTTTTCCTTAGTGCTCGAACAGCTTACGCATTGTTCCGATTTCTCCCGATTTTACAGCGATGTTTCATTGTTCTGTATCGTATATATAAGTATTTTGTAAGTTTGGGAACTATTTTGTTTAACTGCGTATAGGTATATATTGCGTGTGTCGATTCCATGTGTCAGGTCATGTGTGATATTTTTATTTAGACTGCGCATGAAACTTTATTCTGACTTCTTGTTTATTCTGTGGCTGCTGATTTTTTTATACTGATACTTTTCGGACGTGTGCTTCGCTTATGATGACTCGTATCCGGTGCAAAAAAAAAAAAAAAAAAAAAAAAAAAAAAAAAAAAAAAAAAAAAAAAAAAAAACGTTGATACGACGGAACAGGGTAATCAACTGCGGAGGTCTAGCAAACGGGAAGTACAGTAGGAAGGATTCTGTACTTCTCTGATGTAGTGCAGGGTAATAAATAATTTTCAACAGGAACCTTTAACAACAATAACACGCATGTAAGTTCTGAAAACGAACAGACACCATACACTCTCGTGTCGGAAAGTGCAGGAAAGTCCTGGAGTAATAGTAGTGAAAGTACAGTTGAGTTCCCAATCAAGCCTGTAGTAGACTATCAATTTGATATGAGAGAGCTAGTAAGACTATTATCTGAGGAGAGTTGTAAGGCGTTAGAAGAAAGTAATTGAAAGTTATCTCAGAAGAATCGTACGGCGTTGGTAGAAAGTAATAAAATATTATCCGAGAGAATCGGACGCAATAAAAAAGTAGCTGAGAAACTGTCTGAGGGCATATATCAGAAGCTGGCGGGTCTCGCAATAAAGGTGAAAAATGACATAGTTGCGGAAGCAGATTCAAAGTCTCGACCGGCGTGTTTGCACTTTTGAAGGGGGGAGGAGGGGCTGTTGCACGCTAGCGAACGAACAACTTAAGCTGCAGGAAGAGCGTCTTACAGGGTATTTCCGCGCGCTAGTTGAGTCGTGTAAACACGAACACGCGGAGCTGCGGACCCTTGCAGAAAGGCCGGCGGCACAGGTGTCGGAGCGCATTAGCGGCCGGGATGACTTTAACAGCGGAGAGATCCAGGTATTGACTGCCCAGTCACAAGCATGGCCCGAAAGTTAGGGGACTTGTTCACGAGCGAAAATTGCGACAAGAGTGCACCGATCAGCGTAGCTGAGACTGTAGGGAGCAGATCACCACAGAAATCTCAGCGGGGTCACTGGGAAGCAAATATACAACATAGACTCAATACAACAGAATTCACTGCGGCTGGGGTGGCCGAGCGGTTCTAGGCGCTACAGTCTGGAACCACGCGACGGCTACGGTCACAGGTTCGAATCCTGCCTCGGGCATGGATGTGTGTGATGTCCTTAGATTAGTTAGGTTTAAGTAATTCTAAGTTCTAGGGGACTGATGACCTCAGCTGTCCCATAGTGCTCAGAGCCATTTGAACCATTTTGAACAGAATTCACTAAATTACTAAAGACCAAGAGCTCTCATGGATATGACGGGGTATCTAGCAGAATACTGAAGTATTGTTCCATGTATGTTAGCCCATACTTAGCCATATCTGTAACTTTTCCTTTAGGAGTGGTCGGTGTCCTGACAGATTAAAGTACTCGGTAGTGAAGCCACTTTATAAAAACGGAGACATTGATAATATTGACAATTTTAGGCCTATTTCTATGCCATCGGTGTTTGCTAAAGTTATGGAGAAGGTTGTATACACAAGGTTACTGGAGCATTTAAATTCACATAATTTGCTGTCATATGTTCAGTTTGGTTTTAGAAATGGTTTAACAACTGAAGATGCTATATTCTCTTTTCTCTGAGTTTTTGGACGGATTAAATAAAAGGTTGCGAACGCTAGGTGTTTTCTTTGATTTAACGAAGGCATTTGACTGTGTTGGCCACAAAATATTACTGCAGAAGTTGGACCATTATGGAGTAAGGGGAGTAGCTTACAATTGGTTCGCCTCTTACTTTAAGAACAGAAAGCAGAAGGTAATTCTCCGAAATATTGAGAGTGGTAGTGATGTTCAGTCCCAATGGGGCACTGTTAAATGGGGCATTCCCCAAGGGTCGGTGCTGGGGCCACTGCTGTTTCTTATTTATATAAATGATATGCCTTCTAGTATTACAGGTGATTCAAAAATATTTGTTTGCTGATGACACTAGCTTGATAGTGAAGGATCTTGTGTGTAATATTGAAACAGTATCAAATAATGTAGTTCATGAAATAAGTTCGTGGCTTGTGGAAATTAATTTGATCCTAAATTACAGTAAGACTCAGTTTTTACAGTTTCTAACTCACAATTCAACAAGAACCGATATTTTGATCAGACAGAATAAGCGAAACGGAACAGTTCAAGTTCCTAGGCGTTCGGATAGATAGTAAGCTGTTGTGGAAAGCCCATGTCCAGGATCTTGGTCAGAAACTAAATGCTGCTTTATTTACCATTAGGACAGTATCTGAAATAAGTGACACTTCAACACGAAAAGTAGTCTACTTCGCATATTTTCATACCCTAATGTCGTATGGTATTATTTTTGGGGTAATTTTTCTGATTCAAAAAGGGTATTTTTGGATCAAAAACGGGCTGTTCGAGCTATATGTGGTGTAAGTTCGAGAACCTCTTGTCGACCCCTATTCAATAGTCTGGGAATTCTGACATTGCCCTCACAGTATACATTTTCTTTAATGTCGTTTGTTGTTAGCAATATTTGCCTATTCCCAAGAGTTAGCAGCTTTCACTCAGTTAATACTAGGCAGAAATCCAATCTGCATGTGGAATGCACTTCCTTGACTCTTCTGCAGAAAGGAGTGCAGTGTTCTGTTGCATCCATTTTCAATAAGCTACCACAAGAACTCAAAAATCTAAACTGAAGAGTTTCCTCATGGCTCACTCCTTCTATTCCGTCGAGGAGCTCCTGGAAGAGCTAAAAAATTAAGCAAATTCCAGTGTTACATTGTTGATTTTCTTTATTTAAACTTACAACTTGTCACCTGAATATGTTTTTTTATATTTCATTTTATCTGTTTCTAATATCGTGTTATAATTTCATGTATTGACTCGTTCCATGACCAAGGAGACTTCTCCTTAATTTGGTCCCACGGAACAATAAATAAATAAATAAATAAATATGAGCGGGTAGCTCACTTGGAGGACCTCACGTACAATGCAGAGGCTAGCAAACGTGTTTGGAGAATACAGACCTGGACTCTGGACACGGTGCTGATTCGGACGAGGATAGCGGCAGAAGAAAACGAAATGGGAGCGCTCGTGAGCGATCTGCACGAGAGGATTTGATTTTAAATATTTCCTCTCGGTGAGAAACTTCGAAGTGTTTCGGAACGGTCCATACGGGTTTCATTCCAGGGCTTGTTTACAGCAATTCCAATTTTCCGTGCCTCCTCCCTGGCCGGACTCGCACAAGATTGAATACATGTGTGGGTACCTCACGAGTGAGATAGCTACACTCAAGAGGGCAACTCAGTCAAGGAGTCCCAACAGGCCGGCCGGTGTGGCCGTGCGGTTCTAAGCGCGTCAGTTTGGAACCGCGTGACCGCTACGGTCGCAGGTTCGAATCCTGCCTCGGGCATGGATGTGTGTGATGTCCTTAAGTTAGTTAGGTTTAAGTAGTTCTAAGTTCTAGGGGACTGATGACCTCAGTAGTTAAGTCCCATAGTGCTAAGAGCCATTTGAACCATTTGAAGGAGTCCCAACAGATTTTTCTACCGGCTTACTGGTCTGAGGCGGCCCAGGACCACGATTTATTTAACACACGGGATAATTATGATTCCGAACTTGCAGAATTCAGTCTTTTGAAGTTCGGTTCAGTCATCTGAAGATATACGATGCAAAAATCAGTTGTTGTACGATCCTTACGGATCGAAAGAACTAATTCGCATTTTCATTATGAAGGCACCAATGAAGCTGCTCCACATTGTTACTACAGGAAGATGTAAAGATGACATAGAAAGATTTAGAACCACGCTCAAAGAACTTTATTGTCTAAACTTTGAGTATCACTCCAGTGGTGGTGGTAAGTTACTAGGGGGGGCTAATTTGCTGCAATCATCGGTCCCTAGGCTTCCACACTACTTAATCTAACTTCACCTAACTTAAGCTAAGGACAACACACAAATCCATGCTCAAGGGAGGACTCAAACCTTCGACGGAGGGAGCCGCCCGAACCGTGTCAAGGCGCCTAAGACCACGCGGCTACCCCGAGCGACCTCACTCCAATAATGTTAAAGAACCTTATATATGAATCTCGGTATCATTTTGTACATACAGGTAACCTTGTGAGAAGTAAATTCATTAGTTTTTCATGTTGAAATATTTTTGAAAACTTGATAATTTAATCAGATAAGATTCCTTTCATTTCATTTTATTATGGAGGACCACCTTATGAAGTAATTTTTGGGGTACAATTAAAACTTCCCGGCTGATAGGCTGTGGTCGATGTAGAAAACTCTCCCCTGACGTTTCGTCTCCGACTGTGGGAGACATCCTCCGAGGTAAAGCGGCGAACTGCTGTGAAAGCCTACATTGTATGATCAATTTTTGGGGTAGTTTCTCACGTATTAGTTTTACGTCAGTACTAGAAATTTCTTTTGTAAACTCTATAATGCCTGTACGATGTTGTCGTGAGATGTTTCTCAGTGTTTGAAACGACCTTCGTGAGCCGGCAGCATTTGCCGAGTTTCTGCGGTTAACAGCACGGCATCTGCAACTAACGACGGATTTCCCAGGTGCGCTAACAGCAGGCGGGGTCCGCACAGTGGCGTCAAAAGCAGACCTGCAGAAAGGGGCCGCTCGGCCCACCCCGCTGCTTCCCAGTACCGAAAGATGGAGGGAGACTTGGGCTGCGTTCACACTGCCGGCCGGGCCGAGCCGGGCTGACGCGTACTGGCTCGGCTCGTGCCTAGCCAGCTCAGGCCGACGAGTAGTGCATTCACATTGCGCGCCGCGCCGAGCCGGGACGGCGAAATGGGGGAAAAATCCACTTCTCCGATTTTCATGTTTTAAAAATTCTTAGCGGTATATAAGACTTCACCACATCGTTTTATGAACTTATTTTCTCCTTAAAAGCGTTACTTACGTCGTGGAAAAAGAAAAAGTCTACTTTTCGTTTCGCGTGATTTCTTAGTTTCGTAACGCTTCCCAACCGATTTTGAAGAAAGTACGCGACTAAAAAATCTGATTTTTGTACACGTGGTAGTATAACATCTTAGCTTCGTATTGAATCATTTATCTTTCCATATTTCTTAACAGTCATTGTGAAATGATGCTATTTGTCAACGTTGTGCACTTGATTTACAAATCTTGCAGTGAAAAAGTTATGTAGCGGGTAGCTTACTGTTAGATCCGTTTTGGACCATACATTGTTGGGAATGAAATGTAGCTAAAAGTACCAAAAAGTTTTTGAAATGATAATGATACTGATATCTGTCTCTGGTCTCAAGTAATGCGAGCTATTCAGTGGCGTCAGTGCCGCGTCCGCAAGCCACGGAGTTCGCGCGGTTACGGCTTGGTTTAGTACATGTACAGGTAGAAGTGTCAACGACATAGGTCTGATAAAATTTGGTGTAAAACTAATCACAAAAACCAACCGGAGATTTGTGATACGTTTACTGCAGAAACTGAAGCGCAATTCTGTAGTCTCTTTGTCTACTTTGACAGAAAAAAATAATGGAGAGTTAATGAAACTACTGTAGATCGACACAGATGTGCGTTTCATAGTTCTTCATTGTTTTTTTCCTTCCCTGGCGGGCTGCGCTGCACAGTCACGGTAATCCCCACTCTTTGGCTAAATGGCTGTTAGTTGCCGAAGGCCAAATAAATAAATTGAAAAAAATCCCCACCCTTCGACAGCTGACAAGCAAGTCAGTAGAAAACGCAGCTGCAGTCAACAGTTGCTCGCCTTTAGCTAGTCTGTGCTGTCTTGTAGAACAATGTCTTCACTCTTTTATTGGTATTGTTTTGACTCTGCAGTAACTCGTCGAGTTTTGAAGTACAGAAGAACTAGGAGGTTATGGATTCATCCCATAAATAGCGACAGACATTTAGGAGAGTTTTTTTCTTTACATGAAGAACTTAAAAACTATCCTGAAAATTTTTATTCAAATTACAGAATGAATCATAATACATTTCAGTATGTGCTGCAGAACATTCAAGACAAAATTTCTAAACAGAACACAAATTTTCGCAGAAGTATAACAGCAGAAGAAAAATTGTGTATAACGATAAAGTAAGATTCGTTAGTACACACTTTTTGGTTTGCAGTAGAACTTTGTGCAGCATTCACTACCTCTAATTAATTGTAGTCATGCTTTTGTATTTTAAATTTCACAAACGCTTACGTCTGAGGGGAAGAGTGTTTATGGGACTCCTGAGAATCATTAGGAAGTAATTAGCTTCGCCATTTTGGGTAATGTGTTGCTGTGCCTTCAACGAAGAATCGCAGATACACTCCTTCAGAATTTTCCAACTATTTTCTTCTTTTTTCTTCATGATGCAGTGGTGATGGTTCATCATGTGGAGCCACTGATGACCTCACAGAATTCTTTTCATTACCTTGTAAGATAGACAGACTGATATGCCCTTTGACTCAGTGGTTCTATTTCCACTGGTAAGGAACTGTGCATAGCTCTTGGAACTTAGGAAAATCATATGTCAGAACAAAGCCCGAGTGGAATTGCATTTTAATATACTATTCCCTGGATCACATGACTTTATTTTGCCAAGTTATACAAGTTATTCTCTGTAACTGTCTCTCAGATCTTTGCATTTCGATTTCATTATTTTAACTGAAAGAATGTAGAAGGGTGCAAGAAAATGTCTCTTTAATTATTTATTGTTGTACAACTATGAAATGACATGGACTAAGTAAATATCTGCTGTGCAAACAAAACTGTAAAAACTTCGCCCAACACCACACTTGAGTAACACATTTTACGATTTTTTTCTCAGGTATCTGTCCACTGGCATCTCCTTTCATGCACTAGCATCGTCATTCCGATTAGGAGTGTCCACCGTATCAGTGGTGATGAAAGACGTTTGTATGGCCATATGGGAGTCACTTGCTCCCATTCATTTACCAACGCCAACTGTTTCTCGATTTAAAGAAATTGCCAGTGAAATGCATACGAGATGGGGATTTCCAAACTGTGTTGGATGTATAGACGGGAAGCACATACGTGTCCAATGTCCTAAACTTTCTGGCAGCATGTTTTACAATTACAAACAGTATTATTCGATTGTACTCCAAGCAGTTGCTGATGCAAGTTACAAATTTATAGCTGTAGATGTTGGTGCCTACGGTGAACAGTCTGATGCAGGCGTGGTTAAAGAAAGTATGTTATATAAGAAACTTACAAATAGGGAGCTGTTATTACCGCCACCAACAAGACTTGAAGGAATGTGTCAGGAACTACCGTACGTCATTTTGGGAGATGAAGCTTACCCCTTATTAGAGAATTTGATGAGACCTTTTCCTCGCAGAAATTTGGACAACGAGAAGATTCTATACAATGATATGCATTCCAGAGCAAGAAAAGTTGTTGAATGTGCATTTGGTATAATGACCAATAAATGGAGACTACTGAGGAAGGAAATTGAAACACCTGTTGATGTAGCTGATCACATAGTCAAGTGCATTTGTCTACTTCATAATATTGTCATTGCCAGAGAAGGATGCAATGTTGAAGCTGAAAAGTTTTGTACCAATGCTGATATGCAGACAGCTGGTGCCACATTCAACAGAAATTCCACATTACGTTCGAAAACTGTCAGGAACACTTTTGTTGAATATTTCGTTAAAAATGCAACTTAAAATAATTGAAAAACCTTTCAAAAATAAATTTTGGAATTGAAAGTACTTAGCTATTTACTGTATTTTTTTGTATCTCATTTCACTGTAAATAAAACAAATAAAATTATAAAGGAAAATAATTTATATTTGTGCGTACTATCTGAAACACACTCCTTGGTTACTTCGTTCCATAATCTGGAAACTGCATCATTACTGTCATACTAGCCGAATTTCTGATACCAAATTGATGGACACAAGTTAATGTCATGTATACGTTATTCTGCATCCATTAAAGTAAGAACATCGCAAAAAGATGTCACAGACAACAGCTTATAGTAACGTGCCACAACATGACTTTACAATGCATTGTCATCTGGTAGGGGGACATTTCCGTCCCTCAGTGACACTCATATCTGCCTCCGTTTACAAGTAAATGCGAACTATTCAGTGGCGGCAATGCCGCGATCGCTGGCAAGCTATTGTTGTAAATGCATGTAAATACGGTAGATTAAATAAATGAAATAAAAGTAATTTCGCATGTATCATCATAATAAACGTAATTTTTCCTCATTGATTGTGAAATGTGAGGTAACATCTTAAAATAAAAGACGTGTGCAGTCACACTTGTGAAGAAAGCAGAAGGGAGACGTGTGATGCATGTACTGCAGAAGCTGTTGTGCTGCTACACAGGCTCGCGCCTGCGGTCGGCTCGCGCCGGCAATATTAAACACTCGGAATGTCGTCGGCTCGGCTCCGGAAGGCTCACGCCGTGTCGGCGCGGCCCGGCCGCCAGTGTGAACACCGCAATTCAAAACCATGTGTTTGATATCGAAGCGGGCGGCGGCCCGGCCAGGCTCGGCTCGGCCCGGCCGGCAGTGTGAACGCAGCCTAAAAGGGATCGTGGCTGCCTGCCGAGCCGAGGCCTATTGCCGGGCACGCGTCCGCAGGAGGACACGTCAACTGACAGACACGCCCAAACAAACTAGGCGGGCTTTGTGCCGCTCAACGGAGACTTACAGAGGCGGAAAAAAGTATTCAGACACAGGCCACATGCGTATCTCACGGGGAATTGTGACTGATGCATATACGAAATGTGTATCTGCATATGTGCTATAATGCAGGGAATATTTCGAAAGACGTCGAGTATGCGAATGTCACGGTACCCTCTACCTGGAACGATTAGTTCTGTGTTATCATCACAGGCGTACGTTTCACTCGGGACAAAAGCAATCAGACGCCGCCCCGCTTGACAAGTTAACCGCAGTCTGAAGGCACAACTGGGCGGCAGCAAGCAGTCAGTGTACGCAATTAAGCTGTCTTGTACTACAGGAACGGGCAGTTTTCGCCAAAAAACACCAACGTAGCTCCATGCCCCGTAAAGGTAGGGAAACGACAGTGGAAGAGCGAAGGCTTATTATGCAGCTGCATAGTGAGGGAAAATCATATGCAGAAGTAGGCAAGGTCACGAACCGAAGCCGAAAAACTGTATTTAGTATCGTCCAGATATGGAAAAAGAAAAAACTCTCGTCAATCGCCCACGACAGGGGCGTCCTCAGAAACTCACGAACAAAGACAACAAGAAGATATTTCGAATGGTGAAAAACGACCCCCGGACAACGGCCCCTGCTATAGCTGCAGAACTGGCAGAAGGCGTTGACGCCGAATTTAGTGGCAGAGCAGTGCGCAGATGCCTGAACAGTGCTGGGTACAATATCAGAGTGCCAAGGCGCAAACCGTTCGTCAGTAAGTGTAACGCAAAAAAGCGGATGGTATTTGCAGAAGAATTTGTCGGCAACGATGTGACCTTCTGGGACAAGATTCTGCGGAATGATGAATGCAAATTTACTCTGAGCCACTGGACGGCCGCTGTTTAGTGTGGCGTCAATCAAACGCAGAGTGGGAGCCCGAAAACATGCAAGCAACCAGCAAACATGAAGGCGGCAGTGTGATGGTGTGGGGACTCATGTCTTCCAGAGGTGTTGGCGAGCTTGTATTTACTGAAGGCACCATGGACAAATTTATCTATCTCGATATACTCAAACAAAATCTGAGGAAAAGAGCTGCGAAGTTGGATCTTGGTGGTGACTTTTATTTCCAACAAGACAATGATCTTAAGCATACGGTGGAAAGTGTCAAACTGTGGATACTATACAACACGCCTCATCGCCTCATTACCCAACCGCAGTCTCTCGACCTCAGTCCCATCGAAAACATCTGGAATGAACTGAAAACGAGACTACACAAACGACATCTGAGCAGTTTGACGGATTCGTGTGCATGATAGAAGAAGAATGGGTGAATATCGGTTCGGATATAATGAAAAAGGTTGTTTACTCTATGCCAAAAAAACTGAGGACTGTAACACAGAGAAAGGGACGCATTACCAAGTACTGACTGCTGAGTGTCTAAATACTTTTCCCATTGTATATTTCGATTTTCTTTCTTTTTTTTTACACAATGCGTGTTTTGTTACTTGTTGTTCTGTATATGTTCAGATTGACATATGTATTACACATTTGTAAGGAAAAAAATATATGTTTTGAGTTAAAAACACATTTAAGATTTACTTCTCTGATTACTCCCATTATCTGAGTATTTTTGTCCGCCTCTGTATGTCAAAGGGCGACTGCACCTCGATCCGTGTCTCTGCTGCCGAAGACGACACAAGAAGTGCCAATTCGTGCCTCCCTTGCGCAGAGGTATCACAACATTCGTTCGAGTAAACCTATCACTTGTTTCAAACTGTCTCTTCTGCGCATGCGCAGCTTCGCGATAGTTCCGACCGTCAGAACTCTGTGGGTTTACTCGGTGTGCGGACATTTGCCACAGCGGACATTTGCCACAATTTTACCTGTTCCGAAGGGTTGGGTCCCTTGTCTCCCCCCCCCTCCACCTCCTCCTCCTCCTCCTCCTCCTCCTCCTCCTCACCCGTCGCCCGACCCGCAGTAAAGGTACTTACTGAGTCTCTATGAATTTTTCGCCTCATTTCTAGAGAGAGTTTCGTTGTGGAAACTATTAAATGCATCTCCCATTGAAATCCGCACCAAATTTCAAGCCTCACTAAAACTTCGCCAGTCTTGGAGATTTTGCATCCGCCTAAATTAATACGTGCCTTTTTCAGTGCTCCTGCAGCAGCTTTCTGTCGTGTTTTGTGTACCATGGGGGATCACATCCGTCTATTATTAATTTATTTGGTATGAATCTCTCGAGTGCTGTTGATACTATTTCTTTGAACTTAAGGCACATATGGTCTTCACTTACATAGTTTGGAAGGATTGGAGACTGTCTCTTAGAAAGACATCAACCGAATTTTTAGTTGCTTTTACAAACAGACATATTTCGCTTTTAGTTTTAGTGAATTTGTTTGTTACGGAATTGAGCCTCGCTACGACTGTGTGTTCACTAATCCCTGTATCCGTCGTGATGCTCAGGACTATTTGTGGCTAAGAGGTCAAGTATGTTTTCGTAACCAGTTACAATTTGAATCGCCTCTTGAAATAATTGTTCAAAATAATTTTAAAGAATAATTTAGAACAGTTACGGAAGTTGTTTTCTATCACAATAGGGTCTGAAAATGTATTTTTGTCAACATACGGAAGGTAGATTGAAGTCACTGACAACTATAATTGTATGAGAAGGGTACCTGTTTGCGATGAGACTCGAGTTTTCTTTGAAATGTTGAGCAACTGTTTCATCTGAGACCGGGGGTCGGTAAAAGGAGCCAGTTATTAATTTATTCCGGTTGTCGAATATAACCTCTGTCCATACTAAGTCACAGGAACTACCTGTTTCAATGTTGCTTGTGAACTGGAACACACATTACATTATCTTTCCTTAAATTGTGCTTCTTGTTTCTGTTGTAGTGCAGATCACTATAATTACGGCTTTTCCCTCCAAAACCTAGGATGCTTTCTCTGTGACCCTGTAAATACCAGAGCTAAACAGTATAGAGCAACAACGTACGTTACAAGCATAGCATTCTGTATTACTTCATTTCCTTATTTCTAACATTTTAAAATTGTACGTTGACTTTAGATGACATGCCAATCATAGATGTTCTTTTCTCTGTTTATAAACGTCATTCAGTCATGTTTTGAACATTGTCCCGCTACACTTTATTAACTAATGTTTCGCCAAAATGGATATCGGATTTTAGAGAGTAAATTAATATGGAGTATGTCGTTCTTCTTTTCAAACATTCACATACCCATTTCTTCTTTCGTTACTGTCTTTTGGCATGCAGTTGTAGTAATTAAAGTAGGCACAAATGCAGTGATCAAAAAGAAATGATTAGCGTACATTCGCATTCTCTTTACATCGTTCCTTTCTTGTTGCTCTCATGGCGATGGACTGTTTCTATCGCAATCAGTAAGCGTGATAGGAAGCTACCGTACAGACAGAGGGATCTATATTTATACTTGGCAGAACTAATTACATACTGACATAATCGTCGAAATTGCTTTAGTTTCCCAAAACTTATAAATATTTCGATTTCGGAAAAGAAGCTCTGTATTTTGACAAGATGTCGAAGAACAAGGTCCCTTACGTACTGGTCGTATCGAGTAAGATATGGAGACGGCGGTTTGAAAGCGGACAGAAGAAGTACGAGGAAGGGCGTCTCGTACCTGAGGGATCGCTACTCAAGCTACCTGGCGAAGGGGCAAGTGTCGCAAATGCCCAGTGTGGCGAATGTCCGGCGTGGCAAATGTCCGGCATTCGGTTTACTCGAACACGTATTTCGCTTGTTCCGTTGTCTGTCCACCTGTAGCGCTAGTTGACACCTCTACTCTCTTCGTGTTGCGCAAATGTTTCTGGTTTAAACAACGAAACAGTGCACCGGTTACGTAGTTTTTGTATGCTTTGCACTACTCCTTTCCAGAATTTATTCTCATTCTCAATTGAAAATATTTTCGCAAGTTTTTTGTATGCTGTTTGTATATGTGTTGTGCTGCTCTTCCACGTCTTTTTGAGGTTAAGTTACCCTACTGTGCCTACTACAGTATGCAAAAGCACACAAACACTATGAAATTTCACCAATAGTGTGACTGATGGTGTGCGTGTGTCTTATTTTCTGCATTATGGAGAAGGCACAGTGTTCAGGCGTAACGACAAGCGCCGGCCTCGAAGATCAAGAACGTAACCGCAGAGAAGGCTGTGAGACGACGTCAGCCAATAGTACGCGACTAGGACCGCACGACGGCAGGAGCGGCCTGTACAAGAGGAGAATATAAGCGCCGCTTCTGCCAATCTCGAACGGACAGCAGAAGGCGCTCACTAGAAGAAGAACTAGCAGAACCGGGCTAGAAACCACGCACTAGGAGAGAGACACTAGAAGGGCCGTGATTAGTGATCCATATGAATTTGTGTAAATTAATTGTATGGACATTGATTATTTGCATGTCGCCATTTGTTTGCGACCCAAAGTTATGAATTGTCAATCTACTTTATCGTAATAGAAACCATCAATGTGATTTGCTTGAACTGTAGTGAAGCTGTCCGAGAAAACAGTATCCTTCAGGCACCCTCTAAAGAGACGAGTGGGCAGGACTTATGACCATGAGAAATTCTCGAAATGCATCGTACGAAGCATGAAAAAATACATAAGTGGTGCAGTGTTTCATTATTTAAAGAATAAGTGACATGTCTTCCAAAAGTAGCGGTATGATGAATGAAATTGAGTCAAATGTTTTGCTTCTCACTTGTGGTCGGCACTTCTTGGAGAACCAGTGATACAAAATGTTAACTGAAGACGTTCGTAATTATTCCTGACACTTCTTTCCTTATAAACATCCTGTTTTCTTTTAAATGTTTTAATTACATGCATGTGATGAAGTAATTCGATCAGCTTGTGTCATTGATTTTGGTAACACACGTTTTGTTGCTGTCTGACAATACATTGCAGATGATTAGTACCAATGATAATAAAAACGAGGTACCGAATGCCCAGATATTACAAATGCCGGAAATTATGTAATCTGAACAAAATTATCGTTGGTTTGGTTGCTAAGAAGTGGTCGCAATGAGTCCACTGGTTAAGAACATAGTACGCAGCTTAATTTCACACACACACCCACACACACACATATATAACACACATATATAACATGTTAATTTCTACCTATGCCACCTGTTCTCTAAAGTGAGCCGATTTAACGTGCCCGTGTTATGTGTAGCTAGATTATAGCATATATTTATTTATTTTGAAAGTGAGGTTAAAGGACAGTGAGATCCTTTTCTTTTGATATCCTATGCTTTAATAAATATCATCTGTATCTGTCACCCCTTAAGAGAATAAAATTAGACTATGATGTATTAAAACTGGATTTCTAACCCCTTGAGAAAATAAAACTACACTATTATGTATTAAATTATCACACATTTGAGGTATATAGTTTCTTTAAAAGGCTAGCAGGAACATACGATTTCTTATCTTCAATGAGACTGCTACGAGATTGAACACAAAAGCTCTGAACATGCGCACGCTGATATCTTTGCGGCAAGCTTCTTAAAGGCTTTGGAGCCAGTTACAAGAATTTTCTCTGATCAGTCGAAACTGGTTGCAACCTTCCATCGGTTGCAACTCGAATAGCTTTCACCAACTGAGAAACCACGAGAACTGGGAGAATGAGTGCGTCGAACTCATCCGTGTCGTTGCAAATGTTTCTGTAACGAACCTACAGACGATCGAACGCGGATCACAATTCGACGTCACTGACGATTCATGGACACCTGCAACCAGTCCCAACGGCTATCCGAAGGGGGTGTGCCTGTCAACAGCGGCTTATGCCATGGGGCGACTGCACCTAGATCAGAGCCTCTGCTGCCGAGAGCGACACGCAGCAGAAACAGTCCGTGTCTCCCTTGCGCAGAGATAACATAGACGACCGAAGGATGATTACAAATCGACGGTACTGACGACGCACGGAGCAGGCGCAGCCGCCACTGCGAGTTACATAACTGATGATGGAGGTGACAGAAGCAGCGAGATCGCACACAGCGTACTTTATGGACTGCCAAAACGAAGCGATCCTCTTGCTTCGGATCTCAATACAGTGCGACGACTGAGTGAGAAAACTGCAAAAGTGTGCGATGTAAACGAAACCTATGAGAGAACTTTCAATAAACGCTATTATGACATAGACATTAAAATTAACGAGTCGTCAAAACAGTCACATGTTTTCCATATTCCTCGATCTATTGGCACTTCGGGTACGGCCAAGAGATATTTTAAAATTTGCTTATTATCTGATCTTATTTTTTTGGTTACGCACCATTATAACAGAAACGTCTCACAAACATTTTCAACAAAGTGTGACAAGTGGAACAACATTTGAATAATACATTACATATCCAAGTTTCTCATGTATAAGGTAAGTATGAAACTACGCACAATGGTGCCACGAACAAATTTCTTTCTTATTGATACCTTTACACTGAAGCGCGAAAGAAACTGGTATAGGCATGAGCATTCAAATACAGAGATATATAAACAGGCAGAATACGGCGCTGTAATCGGCAACGCCTATACAAGACAACAAGTGTTCTGGCGGAGTTGTTAGATCAGCTACCGCTCCTACAATGGCAGGTTATCAAGATTTAAGTGAGTCTGAACGTGGTGTTATAGTCGGCTCACGAGCGATGGGATACAGCATCTCCGAGGAAGCGATGAAGTGGGTGAGTTCCCGTACGACCATTTCACGAATATCAGCAATCCGGTAAAACATCAAATCTCAGACATTTCTGCAGCCGAAAAAAGATCCTGTAAGAACGGGACCAACGAGGGCAGAAGAGGAACGTTCAACGTGTTAGAAGCGAAGCCCTTCCGCAAACTGCTGCAGATTTCACTCACACTGCTGCGCCATCACCAAGTGTCAGCGTGTGATCATTCAATGAAACATCATCCATAAGGGTTTTCGAAACCGGATGCCCATTCGTGTACCCTTGATGACTGCACGACAGAAAGCGTTACGTCTCGCCTGTGCCCGTCAACACCGACATTGGACTGTTGATGACCGGAAACTTGCCTGCTCGGACGAGTCTCATTTCAAATTATATCAAGCGGATGGACGTGTACGGGTATGGAGACAACCTCATGAATCCATGGACCCTGCACGTCAGCAATTGGACTGTTCAGGCTGGTGGAGGCTCCGCAATGGTGTGCGGCGTGTGCAGTTGGAGTGACATGGGACCCCTGATACGTCCGGATACGCCTCTGACAGCTGACACGTACGTAAGCACCCTATCTGATCACCTACATCCATTAATGTCCATTGTGCACTCCGACGGACTTGGGCAATTCCAGCAGGACAATGCGACACCCCACACGTCCAGAATTGCTGCAGAGTAGCTCCAGGCACATTCTCCTGAGTTTAAACACTTCCAGTGGCCAAAAAATTCCCCAGACCTGAATAAAATTGAGCATGTCTGGGATGCCTTGTATCTTGCTGTTCTGTAGAGATTTCCACCCCCTCGTACTCTTACGGATTTATGGACAGCCCTACAGGATTCATGGTTCCCTCCAGCACTACTTCAGACATTAGTCGAGTGCGTGCCACGTCGTGTTGCGGCACTTCTGTGTGCTCGCTAGGGCCCCACACGTTATTTGGCAGGTATACCAGTTTCTTTGGCTCTACAGTGTATAATACTCATGGTAACCTTTGAAGTTGTCGAGCAATTCTTTTTCAGTTAACCTTTGAAGTTGTCGAGCAATTCTTTTTCAGTTATAGATCTCATTACTCAGTATGTACTTATAAAACCCATTTCAAATGTTCAAATCCTTATGAATTCCTAAGGAACAAACTGCTGAGGTCATCGGTCCCTAGACTTTACACACTACTTAAACTAACTTAATAACCTATGCTAAGAACAACACACACACCCATGCCCGAGGGAGGACTTTAACCTCCGGCGGGAGGAGCCGCGCAATCCGTGACAATGCGCCTCAACCGCGCGGCCACTCCGCGCGGCTCTAACCCATTTGTTTATGTCACAATGTTGCAGTGTCACAGAGTAGATTCAATTTACACATATATGTGCTTTAGCTTTAGTTTCCTGGTTATGTTTTTTTAAACATTTGTTGCCTGTTCGCTAATTTGTTCAGAACTTGTTTATTATTTGGCTTGTTTTTTTGTTCCTTGTTTTTTGTTTTCTTTCTTTTTCTCCTTTTGGTGAAAGATTGTTTTGTAATGCCCTAGCATGGCAAGTACATTCTCTGCACAGTATTTTTCACAGAGCTTAGTGTTTATGAAACCTCTCTGTCAGATTCATTTCATACTATTTAACTTGTATTTCTTGGTGTCAGACTCAATTATTTGTATTTTATTTTAGTACTTCGTGTGTGTCCCGATTCAGTGGTACACAGTTAGATTGAAATATAAATTTCTCCAGTAAGCATCCAGTCCTATGTTCATTACCTACATTTGTGCTCCCAAATTTCTTTTCTCTGTTTATCTTGTGTATGAATGAATGAATGAATGAATGAGTGTGTATGTTGAATTTGTCTTATAAATAGTAGCAGTACAGCATCTGGCTGTCTGCTGTCTTAGCAACAGTCTGGCCAACGTAGCTTTCTCAGCAAAGAAAGCGATTTATGCCCTGACGGTTAGTTAGTAGTTAAGTTGGTGGCGGAAAGGACCCCTCTGTGCTCTTCCGGCTACCTAGAGGAAGACCGCTACAAGGAGAGCTTGCTCTCAGTACTATGGTCTGAACGTTTGGTGAATGAAGTCGGTACTCTAAAGAGCGACTTGGCGCTGATGAATGCATTAATGTGTGCTCGTGTGTACTCATGTACACGTTTGATCTCCTAGTTCATATTAAGATCGGTAGTCGTGTTCTTAAGTTTCTCATAGGATATATTTCTGTATGTAGTAAGTTTCTCCGGTCCTCTCCTTGTGTAAGTAGAACACGTTGTTAGGAAGTTCGTTACTCCAGCAGAGGTTTGAAATGCAATTGTCTGATTTTTCTTTTAATTGGAATGTATGTCTGAACTTTTTTCGTGTGCATGTATTTTATTTTTTATACTTTTCATTTCGTTTCAGTTTTAAGATTGCGTAACTTTCTTCATAACACGTGGTGGTAATTTCACCGTGTGTAATTTCAGTACCCTCTTGAATAAGTTTTATTCTTAATTCCGGGTGATATTTTATTGCTTTTTGTATCCATACGATCTACATTTGTGTTTTTGAAGTTTTCAGAAGTCTTAAAAACTTTTCTTTGTTCATGAATGTTCACCGCATTTGTGGGCGTTTCACGCCAGCGTAGCTTATTTTGTTCGGCAAGGTGATGCATATAAATTTCTTTGTCGGAAGGCGTTACATATTATTCTTATTCACATTAATTCAGTCCTAGCGAAGGGGATGAACCTCTGAGCCTCTGACTTATTGTGATGGGCAAAATTCTTATCATCTCTATTCTTGTGTGTGAATCGTGTATGTATGAGTGAACTTTTCCCATGCGCGCCTAAGATTTCCTTCTCACTTATCACCGCATTATATCACAGCACTCAATATAATAATAATATAAGTGAGACATAACAGGCAATGACAGATGGTAGTTTAGAATCACTTTGTGAATTTTTAATATGGTGTTTTATTTTGATAAACTATGCTAAATTGTGATGACTGTTTATCAGACAACCCCGCCCCTTTTTGTAAGATTATTCCTAATACATCCAATCGCGCGTTTCTGAATTCCAAAAGGCAGGCTTTATACTTTTAGACTTTGTCTGAGTATCTTATTCTTTTTGTTGAGGCTTAAGCTCCTGCTTATTCTCAATTTTTTGATATAACGGTTGTACTTAAATTGTTCCCATATGCTCATTTCGTATATGCCTGGATCTTTTTATTGATATTAACACGTTAGTTATATTTTCCGATTCAGTGATTAATTCAGTTCTTATATTAAATTTTTGCAATTTTAATGAAATTGTGTGGTGACTCAGAAAAATTTTGTGGCACACGAAATTTACAGTAGTCTGCAGAGTTCCACATTGACTAACTACCATATGTTTCTGTTGCAAAATACTCTCCAGATAATCATTCACCCATTAATAACCGTTCAACGGTACTAAAGTTTTTTCTGATAACCTAGAGATAAAACGTTGGAAACACTTACGTGATGCATTCGGCAAGGTTGAAAAGAGGGCATTAGTGTCCCACAAGGAAGTATTTGTCGAAATAATAGCAATACATCTAGAATTTGCTCTCTGTTTATTTCATACAATACTGTGCGCTTGAAAGCAATAAATAATTTAAATAACACAGTAAACTTAAATGAAGTGGCTTGATGACGAAAATACACTGTCAGTAATGGACTAACCCGTACGACGGTGACGGAGATTTTACCGCCATTTGTGTAAAGGCCAGAGTTCTGCTAGCGGCGACTGACATTTTAAAGCGGCGGAAAAAAATCCGTATTTGTGCAGCCGGCGTAACGGAGCACAGGCGTGCTTAAGTCCGTTAAGGTACTAGTTCAACTCGCGGTTCCATTCATCTCTGTTTGGTATCAGTTGCTATGGACAGAATTCAGTCTTTCAAACTGGACTCTTCCCCAGCTGCAGTAGTGATTACAGCAACTGAGTACGATGTTTCAGCGAATCTAATTGTGCTGCACTGCTCACTTACAGATATAACAATGCTGCTGAACTTTCTGCATTCGAATATCTCGGATTCATGAGGAATAAATAATTTTCAGACGAATTAAGCATTCTCTTCCTTTCTTTCAAAAATTAATCTCAAGGAAGTAGAATTTGCTTAGAAAGCGTGCGCAGCATGAATACGACAGAGCGGTTGTGGGAGCAGAGCTGACACCCGATTGCGTCGCAAATCTGTTCTACCACGTCCAGGACAAGTTAGCACGTGTACAGTAACAAATGTAACTGCCAGTAACATCACAAGTGCATTTTGTTGTTGCGATCTTCAGTGCGAAGACTGGTCTGATACAGTTCCTCATACTTCTCTGTCTTACGCAAGCCTTTCTCTGTAAATAACTACTGCAACCCACATCCTCTTGAACTTGCTTACTGTGTTCATCTCTTGCTCTCCCTCTACGATTTTTACCCTCCAAGCTTACCTCCAGTACTAAACTGGAGATTATTTGATGTCCCAGAATGTGTCCTATCAACCGATCCCTTCTTCTAGTCAGATTGTGTCTTAAATTCCGTTTTTCCACAATTCTGTTCAGTGCTTTCTCACTTTTACATGATTTATCCATCTAATTTTCAACAGTCTTCTGCAGCACCACACTTCAAAAGTTTCTATTCTCTTCTTGTCTAAACTGTTCAATGTTCATTTTCCCGTTCTATACATGGCTGCACTCCATACAGATACTTTCGGAAAAGACTTCCTAACTCTTAAATCTATTTTCGATGTTAACAAATTTCTCTTCTTCGGAAATGCTTTTACCGCCATTGTCAGTCTACACTGTAAATCCTCTCTACTTCGGTCATCATCAGTTATTTTGCTGCTCAAATAACAAAACTCCTCTACTACTTTAAGTATATCGTTTCCTTTTCCCATTCCCTCAGCATCATCTGTATTAATTCCACTACATTTCATTCTCCTCGTTTTGCCTTTGTTAATTCTCATCTTACTCCTCTCAGGGTACTGTCCATTCCGTTCAACTGCTCTTTCAAGTTCTTTGCTGTCTCTGATAGAATTACAATGTCATCGGCAAACATCAGGATTTTTTATTTCTTCTTCCTGAACTTTATTCCTACTCCTAATACTTCTTCGAGTTCCCTCGCTGCTTACTCAGTGTACAGACTGAATATTATCTGGGACGGGATACAACACTGTCTCTCTCCCTTCTCAACCACTACTTCCCTTTCACGCTCCTTGACTCTTATAGCTGCCGTCTCGTTTCTGTACAAGCTGCAAATAGCATTCGCTTTATGTATTTTACCGACATTACCTTCAGAATTTCAAAGAGTGTACTCCAGTCACAATTTTAAAAAGCCTTCTCTTAGTCTACAAATACTACAAACGTAGGTTTGCCTTTTGATAACCTGTCTTCTAAGAGTACGTCAGTCTTGCCTCTCGTGTTCCTACATTTCTCCGGAATCCAAACTGATCTTCCCCGAGGTCGGCCTCTACCAGTTTTTCCGTTCTTCTGTAAAGAATTAGTGTTAGTATTTTCCAACAACTTTTTCTTAATTTGATAGTTTGGTAATACATCTGTCAGCACCTGTTTTCATTGTAATTGTAATGTTTATGTTTTTCTTTGAAACTGCAGGTGCATGTAGCGTATGAGGAAGAAATAGAATTCTGCCTCAAATATTATGCAAAAAACTTATGTACGGCGAAAGGGAAACAGGATGAACAGGAACAAGTCTCCAATTATTAGAAAATTGTGGCTGCCGCACCGCAAAAAAGCAAAGTGCTGACCCCATTGTCTTCGTTGGGCGTACTGCATTCTGTAGGCTTACCACGCAGTGCCCCGTTTCAGAACGAGTAATGATATTATCCTCCCACGTGAAACCGGTGGCTAATGATTTGTCTGCACCCGCCTTTGATAGTTTATCATTCTCTGTTAAATCCCTTAGAGGACCACCGTAAAGCTAACAGTGGACTTCAGTCATAATCTGAAAATCCATCAGTGGCAGAAGCTGGGCATGACGCATGCAACCTGCTCCAATATTACCCTAATGCACTCCGCTACGTGTCACGATTCAGTAGCTTCTGATCGCATATATCAACAACAGTGCTTGTCAGGCAGATATTGATGATAGGATGGCTCTTATCTACAAGCTTGCTTATCCAATATGTGTAACCTTCGACTTCGTTTTCTCCGTCTTCTCCTATAGTTTTTACCCTCTACAGCTCCATGCAGTAGATTAGACGTTACTCGCTGATGTCTTAACATATGTCCTTTAGTGTTGTCAGTGTTTTCCATGTGTTCTTTTCTTCTCCGATTCTGCGGAGAATGTCTTACCAGTCCACCCAGTTTTCAAAGTCCTTCTAAAACACCACGAACCAAACATTTAGATTATCTTCTGTTTCCGTTTTCCTACAGTCCCCGTTTCACTACCATACAACGTTGTGAAAAGTACGTTCTCAGAAAAATCTTCCCCATATTAAGGGCTATGTTTGATACCATCTGATTTTTTTTCGTGCAGGAAAATCCTTTTGCCTGTACTGGTCTGATTTTTATCTCGTTCTTTCCACGACCATCAAGTTTTATCTTATTCTCAAGGTAGGAGACCTCTTTGAATCCGTCTACTTCGTTATTATCAATTTGGGTGTTATGCTTATCGTTAATCTCTTTTATGCAATTCCTCTTCTTTATCTTTCTTTGATTTACTTTCAATACGTATTCTCTACCCATTAGACTGTTCAATTCATTCAAAGCGTCCTGTAATTCTTGTTCACTTTCACTAAGTATAGCAATGTCATCTATGACTCATATCATATTGATATTCTTTCACTCTGATTCGTAATCCCCCTCTTGCACCTTTCTTTTATTTCCGTCATTATCTCATCGAGGTACAGACTCCTCAGTAGGGGTGAAAACCTCTTGTAATCTGAATACTTAGTTCTTGATTTTCTACTCTATTGTTCCCACTTGGTTCTTGTAAATATTGTGTGCTATCAGCCTTTGCCTATGGCTTACTCTTATTTTTCTTAGAATTTCGGATTTCTTGTGCCATTTTACATGGTCAAACGCATTTTCTGGTTCGGCAAATCCTGTGATCGTGTCTTGATTTAACTTAAATGTTGCTTCCATCATCAAGCGCAACATCAAATCGCCTCCCCGTTGCCTTACCAAAAGCCAAATTCATCGTCATTTAATAACTCCTCAATTTTCTTTTCCATGTTTCTGTATACTACTCTTGTCAGAAATGTGGATGCATGAGCTATTGAGCTGATTGTCCAATAGTTCTCACACCTATCTGCCCTACCTACCTTCGGAATTGTGTGAATGATATTTCTCCTAAAGTCCGATGATATCTCTCCTGTTTAAGATTCTACACAGCATCTTCAATAGTTGTTTCGTTGCCACTTCCCCCAATTATTTTTCGAAGTTGCGAAGCGATGTTACGTATGTCTTCCATGCCGGCTCTCATTTCTTCTTCCTTCTTTTTTCTCTCGTAGAGGGCTTCAATGAATTATTTTCACCTGTCCGCTCTCTTGTCTGTGATTACCAGCTCTCCTAACGGTTTTATCTGCAATGAGCAAAACATTTCACCTTTGCAGATTAATTTAAGACGATACTTACTTGAAGCGTTAAGGGATTTTCCAAAGTTTACACTAAATCGATGGCATAAGTAGCGAGAAAAAAACCACATTAACTTTTAATTCACATATATATTTCAAGTTTAGAGAATTAGGAAGTCTTTGTCATCGTTATTCACAGTTATTTTCTCTTTTTGTTTAGTTTTCAAGTGAATTCAACCGAGGAAGTTAGAGCTATGGTTAACACCTTTGACTCGCATCCGGGAAATCGACATCTGAAATTCCTGTTAGGTCATCCAGATTTAGGATTTCCGTGATTTCCCTAAATAGCTCCAGCCAATGGCGGGATGGTTCCCTTCTAAATGGCGCGGCTTATTTCCTTCGCCATCCTTCTCTACCCAGAGTTTGTCTAACGACCTTGTTGCTGATGGGAAATTAGACAGTAAATCTCCCTCCCTTTCTCCCCGTGTGAATTCAAGGATCTCTTGCCTGTACAGGGTTATACAAGAATAGGTAGTTTAAGTTGTCGTAAAGAGATTACCCAAAAGTGAAAGAACGCCAAGAACACTAGTATTTCGCTGTATGGTTAATACATCACAAAGCAGGACAAATTATGCTGTGCCTGCAGCCTAGATCTATAAATTGTGCACACTTCTAGAATACTATTGCTGAAAGTCTTAATAAGATCAGGAAAGATTTGATTTCTAGTTCTGATTTTGAAGAAGTGTTGAATGACAATAACAAAGCGTGGAATTCAAGATAGAAACAGTATGCTTGTAGGCACAGAAGTTACGTGTTCCGAATATTCAGTAACCTGATCACCTTTTTAAATATTTCATTTCTTTTCAAAAATCATTTCTCGGTAGCTTGAACTGTTTCTGAAATTTTAGTAGCGTTCGTTTGAAGTGAGACTTCTAGTAACATCTCGTGATCTGAGTGACTTTCGTATTGTATTATTTATAGCAATATTAAAACAACTTTAACCGTATTAAAATGATGGTATTCGAAATCAAAAACAGGAAAAAAATTCTACTCCTATAACGTTTGTTAATTGCCTTGGAACCAATGCATAACGTGGTCGAAATTGTCCTTAGACAGCAGTCTCCGTCTCTCCATTCAAATGTTACCCATCTATTTTTGGTGATTATTTCTGAATATATTAATAAATCTCAAATCAAGAAATGTTTATTGCTGTTACAGAAAACGGAAAAACATGTAATTCAGTTCCTAAAAGCTATTGCTTTTGTTATCTCGGTAAATAAAAATGTTAAGATCACCAAGCATACAACTTTTGATAGAATTATTTGTTTGAACATCTTTAATCGCTTATAGAAAACTGTGAATGTCACGGCCAAGTTATTAAATGATAAAGTAAACACTCTATTATAGAGTACATTTATACACTGTTCATTCAAAAAGTTTCGAGACTGGTTTTATTAATGATGTACAAGCGACGTCAGCTCAATAACTATGGGGGAAGATTGAACTAACAACTATAACCAATAGAAGTGCATTCGACGAGTCAGCAGGTGATGTTTATTAGTGGACGAGCGACCATAGTGTGGCAACGTTGTCGTGTCACAAACTGCAATGGAACAACGCACTGCACATCTCTAAAACATATTTTCTAGACATTCTCCAGAAATACATTAAATGAATTCACAATTGCGAATGAGGACAACCATCAGCTGTAGAATGGAAGGACGACAATGAAAACCTGTACCGTATCGGGATTCAAACCCGAAGTTCCCGCTTATTGCGAGCGGTCGCCTTACCATTTAGCTATCCGTGGATGATTGACGACCAGGCCGAGACTTCCATATGTCGTCAACTATGCGTCTGCGACCTGTACTCGTACATCCATCATCCACGTTCCCGTACAGGTCAGGTGTTGTACTTGAAAACCGCTTGCCCGGTATCGGCAGATAAGTACCATTGCAGTGGCTGTGTTACTCTGATTTCGATGCAAAGATCCTTTGGACATGCCCATGCATGTTATTCTGATTACGATGCAAAGTTCATTCCGACTTGCCAAAGCATCATATCAGAATAACGCATGCACAGCAACATCTTCATTCTCTAGAGAGGTTTGAAAAAGAGAAAAGAGTGTGCAATGTTTGTCCCGCACGCGTTGACTCCCGAACAAAAATAACAATGCACGAGCGCCTGCGACTAGTTCATTGAAATGCAAAACGCAGACAGTTCTTTTCTTGAAAAAGCCATCGTAGATGACTGGGTGTTATCAGTACAAACCTATCGCAAAACGTCAAAGTGCATAATGGGTCTCTGATGGTCCGCCAAACCGAAGAAGGTGCGAATGCAATGCGCAGATCGAACAGCACACCAAAGAAGAACAGTTTTGACAGGTTCACATGGTTTTATGAACTTTCTGTGCATTTATAATATGACACAAAACGTACCACTTTAGGATGTAACATGCGGCTATACGTACACAAAATTCATTTGATATGGGAATGCAGCTTAACACCTAAATCGTCGACTTACTTTCTAACAAGAACAAATTAGAAGATGTACCAGCTGTAATCCTAAATCGGCACCATATGCGAAGGCTTCGCGGTCGTAGACTGCTAAATAAAAGTCTGTTGTTGAAGCAATGCTTGCACTTCCCATTATGACAGAAAACAGTCTATTCTTGAAAAACCTTACGTCCCGTAAACGAACTTAATAACCTTCCCTAAACACACTGCAGTGGCATTCGATTGTTCACTGTGTCCATGTTCACTATAACGTTGAAACAAAATATTCATACGGAAACTGCTGGCCAAGAATTGGGAATTCGCTTCCATTGCTGGCCCTCCGTATTTGAAGCTCCCGTCAATAATTAATGCAATCTCTTGTGTCTTCGGAGGTGCATCACTGTAGAACTCTGAACTCAATCCGATCCAGTCTCTTACTGCTTCACTTCCTTACATGTATATCTGTATACATATTTCATAAACCACTTCAAAGTGCTTGATAGGGATTGCTTCAGACTTTTACTTGTGCCTCTTCTCCATACTGCAAACGCGAAAGGCGTCGGGAACAAAAAAATACAATGCCTGAAATACAATGTCTGCCTGTCTCATCTTTCTGGAATAATCCTAATTTGAGATACACGGTGGAGGCTGCAGAATCATTTTTGATTCACTGTTCCTAGTTATCAATCAATGTGTCCAAAAAAGAGGACTATCTACCTTGCAGCAATTCCTATGCGCATACTTGTGAAACATTCATAATATTATCCTACTGTACTGAACCGGCTGGTTAGGAATCTAGAAAAACATATCATACTTCCTTCAGTTTACTATTGCCCAATTACTGGCAGAAGAAGTAAGTACATATAAACTTGTACATAATATTGTGCATTTGGGCATTTGATTGTGTGAACCACAACATCCTTTTAAATAAATTAGAATTTTATGGTGTCACGGGCAGTGCTGTAAAATAGTTCAAGTCATACCTCGCTAACAGGAAACAAAGGGTCTCAGTGCAGGGCACTAGTGAATTATTATTATTTTAATGCTAGATGTTACCCGCTGTTTCGCTCGCATACAAATGGTTTTCATATATTATTTTAATGCTAGATGTTACACGCTGCTTCCCTCTCATACCAGTGGTTTTCATATGATGTGATGGTAAGTAAGCTAGTAATTGTAAAAAGACGTCTGTGGTACAGTGGTGTAGGGATGTATGCGTGGAAAACGTATGCAGTGTCGATATGTAAGTACCTAATGATAGTGTTTCTATTTCTTTATTGTATGTTGAATCTGAAAGCACGCATTATATTTCTCAATTATACCTTTAAAAAATACCTCGATTTGTAATATTCGTCCAGAAGTAGAGATTCTAGGGGTTTCTCTGGCTCACCTAGTACTGGATGTGAGATTTTGCCACCAGAACAACACATACCAACCAGTTCTCCCTTCCATTTCAATGCGTTATGGTGCCAACATTTTTGATCCAACCCCCTGTGATGACTAATTTATGATTAACGTAGTCTGGGTCTAGATCATAATCAAATGTAGTCTCCCACGTTGCACATGTAAAGGTACCACGCTCTTTTTGTCGTACAGCCTTTAAATGACGCCGTGGTTGTAAATCTTCAAGAGTCTTGGAAGCTGCAAAAGAGACGTGACGCTCAGCGTCTAAAATGCGACGAGCTTGTGGCTGTTCTGATGTCTCTGTTGCCCTTGAGGCCGCCTGACGTTATACATCCAAGTAGCCTACGGGCCGACGTGAGGTAGCTACGAGGTTTGTTGTATTGGTGTAAATTTCTCAGCTTGAGCTCTCTTACAGCTATGCGGTAAATCAGACTTACGTTTTAAAAGCTTATAGTAATGGTTTTAAATATGGTTGGGGAGCTTACCATCCAATTTTATTGTTGGATCTTCACGAAAGCACTGCAACTTTGTCTGGTGGTGTAAGAAGTCTATATTATCATCTACCCGCACAATAATATTGGATTTGCATTGTCACGGAATAATCTATAGACACTAAGAGTGGCCGACCATTGCGCCAGCATCGTCTGCATGCCACTCACGTAGACCATACTTAAAAACGTCAATAATACTCAAAAACAAGTAAAACTTTTTAAAGTTGCTGTGGTCTTTCTCAGGGTTCGTCAATAGAGTCATGGAAATGTAATCGAGCGAGTTATTTTCGCAATTGATAAAGAGTGTGCTATTTTCCAATCAATAATACTGATTTTAATATGGAAGTATGGATTAAAACGTTGAGAACTGATTAAACAGTGTATTGATTACGTTGAAGTGTATTACGTAGAACATATCAACCAATAAAAGCATTTTCACAAGTTCGATGAACTTCTAAAGTGAAAGAGTAAATAGTTTTTTCAAAGAGTAATTATTTTTCCTTAGTCTGTGTAATATTCTTCAAGTCAATAAATATCTTTTTGTACACACTTCGTAAAGTAGCATATCATCTTCATCACCAATTTTGATGGATATCGGTGCAGCAGTTTAGTCGTGAAAACGTAACAGATAGTTAATTTTGCCTTTATAATGTGTGGACTGGCATGATTAAACACGCTGATAATTGTAGAAGCATTGTATTCTAGCTGTTGTCCCCGCGTAACAGTAAAATGAAATGAATTGTGTGTATTGCTTTATCGTGCGGGGCACCCCGGAGGTATGTCTTTTTATTTGACGCCACTTCGGTGATTAGTACATCGATGATAATAAAATGATGATTTGAATAATGAACGCACAGATCCAGAGGAGAAAAAAAAGAAGTCTGTGGGAGCTGAACCTGCGATCCTGCCATCGTGAAACAGCAACCGTAAACGCATAACTATCAGTTATACACACGAATTGAGCGTAACTATGGAGTTATACGCTTAAAGCTTATGATCGATATTAGTATAATTGTATCAACATTGCATTCATTACGCTGAAACGTATTATGTAGAACATACAAACAATAAAAGCACAAGTACGAAAAAAGTTCGAAAGTGAGAGAGTAAATAGCTTTTTCAAGAGTAATTGTGTAACATATTTCGCATTATGTTCTTCAATTCAATAAATTTGTTGTACTGCACACTTTCTGAAATAACCTGTGTTCTTTCTCAGCAGTCAGGCGATCTCCATAATAAGTAGGGTGTAGAAAAATTTCCACGACCAGTCACAATCAATAAAAGGTTATTTATTTGTCACACGACCAGTTTCGGGCTTCTGCGCGTCCACGGGTGTTTATACATTCATGTACATGTTTATATTGCTGGAAATCACTGTATAAATACAAAAAAATTATTTGCTGGTGACTAAACAGATACAAGTGAGACAATTGTAAGTGGCAAGGCACAATTTGTCAAAAATATATCTGTACTTACATAAAGATGAAGCATCGTGACTAGTAACGGAAATTTTTCTACACCCTATACAGGAACAGTTATGAAGTTCAACAGCATCCACTATGGATAAAATCCATAATAATTTTTTTCAAAATTGGTTCAGCTGATGGTTTAATACACAGAGTTACATTTTTAATATTGGTGTGGATTCATTCTTTAAGTTCGTTCTTCATTTACTCCACCACACATACTGACAGTAAAACAGTAGTTTGCTCTCACACAAAAAAGACTTAAAGCGAAAATGGAAGGGCAGAAATATTTACGACACTTTACGATATTTTCTTGTTGTCACAATCTGTATCATAACTATCTGACAATAAATTGTTTAGCCAAGTTTTTTCTGCGACGATGTTGCGATAGTGTAGCGACACGGTGGAGCATGATTTAGCGGTCCGATACGCGCACTCACAGCGGCAAGCCATATTAAACTGCAAAATGCGGGGCCAAATGCATCAACGAAATTTGGAGAACCACTTGGTTTTTAGAGTTATTACCTCTTTTTTATAGTTCGGACTGTATTTCTGACGTCAATTTGTTGTTAAATCATAGATTTCGTGCTTGCGTATTTTTAATGATGTGTTGACTGAAATATCTCCTCTGTATAATTGATCATGTACTGCGAGAGCCACAGTCGCGTCAGACTCAGCTCTTTTTCCTTCCATGAACTTCAGTGGAAACAAAATGTCGGCGCACACGTTGGTGACGGGTTTCTTCTCTTCCGGCAGTTGCTCTACACGATTCAGCACTGTAGCCTGCTAAACGAAACACGTGCTCTGCGTCTCTTTTGTACCGTTGGATCGTTAGAGCAAACGCTACTTCACTTGTTCGAATCCTTCTTAGAAGACAGAAACAGGAAAGAGTCATCATATCTAGATCAAGCTTCGAATGTTCACCAGGAAGTATTGTTTAAATAAAACTTAACGGTTGACGCTGGAAGCTCCGTGACGATGCTCCCGTTTTGTGGGAACGAAAGTCGCAAATACAGCAAATTAAAGTGAAACAGAGGAAAAGTAGTTGAGGGTCGATACTTGGCGCAAGGACTGGTTGGTTAAATAAGCATATGTTTTGCAGTGCTCCTAAACTGACAGAATGATGGAGTATTTTGTTCTTGTTTTGGTTCATAGTTCCTTCTCCCAAAAAATGGAAGGCAACGAGCTTGCAGTAGAAGAGAAGTGTTTCACAGTATCGAGTATGAACAAGCGCTCATAACTCATGAAGTGCTTTAGAGCCCTTGTTTACTCGACATTTTTTCTTGTTTTGGTGTAAGGAATCTGTCCCTAAAGTTTGACGGTGTTTTTTTGGGACACCCCTGTATAGTGAACAAGATCTCGCAATACATTCTGGAGGCGTTTACAACTGTGATAGGAGCCAATCTCAGTAACTCGAAAACAGCTTTTCCGGAGGTTGATAATGGCGTTGGTGACATGTAAACACTTCGACTGGTGCGAGGAAAGGATTTGGCACGAGTATCATGAACAATACTTTTAGGGTCTGCGAGATAGGAGTACATCCGCAAGTGAACAGATTAATAAAGTGACGTCCACTCTCAGAATTTTCAGAGAACGCAATGCTGTTTCAGATGCAGTTCAACTGCGGTCAAATGTAAGACGCACTATATGGAACAGATTCTACCTATATCTGACCACATAGCTGAGAGTATCCAAGAAGCGCTGTGCTGTTTTGCAACCAGACGATGCACTTTCAAAATAATCAAAATAAGGTATGATACCCTAATCCTGTCAGTAGCGGAAGGCGGAGTGAGCATCAAGAACTTATGGGAGCATTGTAAGGCTTATAAGTAGCCTGTTTATTTGTTTGTATGTTGACAGCGCTATAGAGTGTACTAATATCGCTGACAGCGCTCTGCGCCCTCGGTAAGAGAGTCTGTGGTTGGGCGGACTACCAGTTAACGAGCCGACGGCTTAGACATGTGTCCTCCGTGAAGACTCAGTGTTGGTAAGACATGCATTGTAAAATCAGGATGGATGTAGTTGGAAATGTTTGGTTAGTGCAATTATTGATTATATAATTTTTGGAATTGGATGTCATGAATAAGGTAAAATCTACTAAATACATTGTTTGCTCTTCAACAAAATCTTTCTTTTGCTAACCATATGCCTCCCAGTAGTTAGAGCCTATAGTAGTTACAATCGTTTAATTTAGCTGGCTGTAGTTCCTGTTTTCTGTAATTGCTGCAGTTCGTGTTATGATTTTCTGTGAGGTAAGTGACTTATGAAAAAGTAGGGGTTATTGTTAGGATTTTTTCCAATTCAGGGACATTCTTTTGTGTTAATTATTTGAAGCCATGTTGTCATTGTATAGCAGTCACATTGCGTTGCGCTTGTATATTGTGGGTAATAAATGAATAGGGTAAGTTTGAGTTGTCTTTGTCAGGGAAAATTCTGTAGGTCATTGTTGAAATGATAAAAATAAGTAAAGAGACAGTAGTAGCAGCTGCACTCAGCAGTTTGAGTAAACACTAAAAAGTTTCAGTATCTTCTAATCAACTGCACAACGAAGTCCTTTCATATCCACCATCCGAATTTACTACGAATTTATCGGAACAGTAGAAGCAAGAAAACTGTGGAACTCCTGTCAATACAGCACTGTAATTTGCCGGTTTTCGTCATCGTCGATCTCAGAATTTTACTAAGTCGTGGCACAAAACGATGTAAGAAATAATGTCAAACATAAGTTGGGGGAACGTCGATAATAGTGACCTACCTATTCAGGTTAGAACGTGATAGTGTATAAACGTCAACGATAACGCACCAAAAAACAAAAAAATTAATATTTGTCTTCTGGTATCACGTATCAATACCATCCTCCCAGCTTATCGAGGTTGGTAAGCAACCTGGCAAGTTTCGTCTGACGCCTATAGCGGTCGCACAGTACCTGGAGGATCCAATGGTGCGCACCCAATGATCTTGGCTCCAACAACTCTGTATCACAACCGCTGTCTGCAGCCGCTTGGCCCACTTGCACTTGGAGCGTCATTGCCACGACATCATTTGTTAAGCACAAATGATGTCGTACGAGCGAGCCTCAGCCTAGATGACATTGATAACTGGACTCTGCTTCTTACTGCATTATTCGTAATGTTTGGAGAAATACAAGTTAAGTAAATCTTCTGTTTTTCTGTGGTATCTTGTTCGCTAATCATTTTTCGCTTCTGTCCAACTTCACTACGACAACAGTTGCCGTACCACCCTACAATCCACCTCTTGCTACCACTCTGTACGATTATGTGCACAATGCATCTCTGTTCCAGACTAGGGCACGAGGTATGCAGTCATGTGCATGCTCTAGTCAATACATTTCAATACATTCATATGTTGTGACACATTAGCAATAATTAGTGATGCACGCTTGACTTTGGGTGTCTGGCATACTCCATTGACCAATAAATTTGGACTGGTTATGTCACCAAATTATACATTTGTCTGTCACAAATTAAGTACACGACAAAACGTCATTACACCCTCGTTCATGAACTGAATGTACAGACGTCGAAAACAAAGTGGGAACAATCTTTCATCATATCATTCTGGATGAGTTTCATTTGACTTTAAGAGATTCAGTAACGTGCATGCCCTCTGTGAACGCTGATCACAGCTCGACACTTATGTGGTACGCTCTATGTGAGTCTACGGAGGTCATATTGTGGTATCCGTTCCCATTCTTCAATGAGAAACTCTGAGAGTTCTTGGACAGTCTGTGGCGGAACAAGGTGCCCACGAACACGTCCGTCAAGCATGTCTCACCCGTATGGAGCAGTCACGGCCTGATCCAACAGGATCTGTTCGATGTACTGCCTGGCAACATGGCAACCATGGACAACGACGAGACCCATACGTCTGTTAACACTGATGCTTCCCCAGACCATCTCAGAACTTTGGCCACATCTATCGATTTCCTGGACAGCATTTGGCATGGTGTCTCCACGCATGAGCATGGCCATCACCATGCGCCAGAGGAAATCTGGACTTGCCTGTGAATAACACGTTCCTCCAGTGGGAACGGCAGAACTGGAGCTGCGATATGTTGTTATACCAAGCGGGGTACATGAAGAGAACATCCGAGTCGCAAGATCAGGACGTCTGAGTCGCAAGATCCTTTCTCGTAACCAGCTCCTTACAGTCTGATCAGACAGAGCGACTCCAATGACCCTTCAATCTTGCACTGCTCTGGCGGTGTATACAGGACGCCACAAAGAATATCGGTCTTCACGTGGGGTTTTAATGTGACGGTGACCTTGTCCAACCCGCTTTGTGTACTGATATGTCTCCCTACAGCGTGTCCACAACCTATGGACCACAAATGGAGACACACTGGAGTTTGCAGCAACATGACAGGAAGTCCAACGCTCTAGGATTCAAAAGGCGGCCCTTACAACCTGCCCCGAATTCAGATGTCTCATTGCGTGTGTTGCGCTGAATACAAAGTCGACTTATGACAGATGCCAGCTGTTTGTCACTAGGAAACAATGGGTCATCGGTACTCACTTCCTCCTGCGGGGTCGCCATGTACTGTAATGCATAACACAGCCGATAGATGGCCAATGACTATAGTTATTGCATATATTAAAATCTAAGATCTCAAGATAAGCAGTAAGACCACATTTACCACATGTATCAAAATGGATTTAACATACCGGACGTTGATACACGTGTTCCCCTAATTGTATTGAACAAAGTGAATCGCATAGTTCTCAGTTACATCAGTGTAAAGGATCTCCTTTATTCTCAGAGACTGAGATATCCAGTAATGAAGAACTGTTTACTTTCACTCTTGAAAACGACTGTCAGAAACCACGGGATAAAAAAAAGAATTCCAGTAGGGGCAACGCGATCTGAGGTGTGTTGGCCTCTTATTGGAACAATCAGAGGATCGCCGAGTGCAGATCGCTAGGAATAGCTCTCGTAGTTGATCCAACTTTCGTATGCAGCTTCACGTAGGGAACAAATTACGGAATTAGCGTATTCAGATGCTGTGACGTATCGAGACAGGCAGATTCCACTCTTTTTACAGGTCCAGGTATTGCTGCAACGTAAGTAGTACTCTGTCCCTAATCAAATGATGATCCATTATGTTAACTTCCTGAGTTGCGTAACACGACTGGTTGTTTCCTATTAAATGAATACAAACAAATTTCGATAAGGAATGTTGTGATTTTCACCATGTAACACCGAAAATGCAGGATGCATGGCACCTGCTACCGGTATATAACTTTTTTTGAATTGCAGGCAAACATTTGTAATTTAAATGCTTTCTTTTAATACGTAATGACATTGCTTCACTGTATGTGTACATTTAAGTAGAAGTCTGTTGACGTTTCATTGTATTTATCTGTGTTTTACTGTGAAACTTATAAGCTCTGGAAAAAAGCCAAAGGAATTGTTATTTGCATCGACTAGCAACGATAATAGCAGTGCTTGTGCGTTGTAAAATCTTTGGGTAGGGAGTTGTTGCGCAGAGCGCGCGGATAGAGGGAGAGGCGGGTTCCATCGCTTGTAGTGTGCGGAAGGGTGGTGTTAACACTCTCGCAGTAGACAGTACCATTTTCGGCGGCATTATGTACGCGGGCCGGCCAGATGTCTAGAGCAGGAGTATAGACAGAGGACGGGTGGAAGAGGCTGTATTAATTAGGATTGCCCGTTTCTGTAATTAGCCGTGGCTCCACCAGATTCTACCGCGTTCAACAACAGCAGCAGTTCCAGCAACACGGTTTCGTCTTCACCTCCGAGTTTCGTCGCATGCACAGCACTGAGGTAAGACTGTTCATTGGTAGAAAGTATTAACGACTAACCCAGCAGCACAACTGACTGTCATTTGATTGATAAGATTTATTTAAATAATAATCAGTTAAACTCACGCAAACTGTGTCCTCATTGCCCCCACACATTGATACCAAGCAGGATCCTTGTTCGTTTTTTTTTTTTTTTTTTTTTTTCTAAGATGCTAACTGAATGTCATAAGAAACAAATTGAATAGTTACAGCCAGTTTATTAAGGAATAATTTCTCTTTTAAGAATTTTGGTCTCAGTCTACTTTCAATTAACTGTAGTACAACAGAGGCTAAAGTAAAGCAATTTCATTTTTCAAGTTTGAGAATCAATCACTGGAAAAAATTCGAATCTGAAGTAATGCAGAAATTAAGAGTGCAAAAGTTTTATTTATTTTACATATAGCTTGGAGCACATGGCTGTTTGGTTTGAAACGTATTCTAGTATTTAATTCTGTTCAAGTCAGTAAAAAAGGCTCAGTTTGCAAAATAAATACAGGAAAGTAAAAATAGCCTGCTTTTTTTCTAAATTTCTTTGGTGACTTTATGCTGAGGTCATTGAAAGTCATTGTTCACGTAACGAAGTTCAGTACTAACATACAGTTTAATTGCATATTTTCAAATCATTACTCGATTGCCTTTTTCAAAATTTAATGCCAAACATAACGTAAGAGTGACTTCTTGTTTTTCTTTCCCATCATCTTGTACAGGATTTTGGATGCAAATTGGCCTAGTGGGCTGGCAAACGTTAATTACTTCCTTTTCGTTCATTAGTGGAACTTTTGGATTCATGATCACTGCCACCCCTTTCTGTCCAGTGTTGTTCGTGAGTGAATGCACAAAATAACTTTCATTTTCCAAATGATAGCCCTGTTCGGTTTAATTACTTTTATTTTTAGTAGACTTTCCATCAGAAGTGTCGGTTGTACACTCTCCTCCTACTTATCGGTATCACTTCTTCGGGAAAGATAGCCTTGTACAATTAGAAAAAGTCCATTAGGCGTACACGCATCCACGGTCAAATTTTATATCGCAAGCAGGATAGGCTACAACGATAGAATACCTCAAACACATAAAAGAAGGTATAAAAATTTCGTTGTTCGTATATTTAAGTGTATCTGATCTGCAGGAGGCAATGTAATGAGATGCGGTAACTGTAAGTGAGGCGGCGTCACGAAGTCAGAGTGTAGGACACAGTACAACACAACACAGCCCAGCCCAGGACAGCAGAGCGGAGTGGCGTCCCCCCTGGGAACGGATCGGGTCACAGTTTGTTAGCGCGCGGTGTCTGCCTCAGGGACCATGCTCCGACGTCACAGGTTGCTGCATCAGCGAACTTCATTACTGACTATCCGATTATCAGCTGCCGAACCGGAGGCGCGTCCTCCAATCTGGCTTCTGCAGAATCTCAAACACACCATCCCATAACTAATATTGCTGGCCATTAAAACTGCAACAGCAGAGAGGTTAGCAGACAAAGAACTTTTACTCATTGTACGTATACAGCATAATAGGGGGCATACAATTTAAATTTGTTGATGATTTGGGGCTACACATGATTTGAAATGCAGGATATACAGCTCAATCACTGTTGGCAATAGCGGCTCTAACCCCGCTGGGCATCAAGTGCAACTGAGCCTAGTCGAGAGATGCTGCTTCACCTAGAAACCAGCGTCCATTAACAGAAGTGGTTAGCGATTGGTGGCGTGCTAAGCTCTCGGCAACCCAAGAGCTGATGTTTTCAATCGGCAAGGGAGTGTTGTCAAAGAGCAACATCTTATGTAATAAGATGGGTCAGGACACACGGGAAAAATGCAGTCTTGTTTTTTTATTTTTTTTTGTTAGTATTATTAGCTTCCAGCCAGTCAGAACTGAAGGTATCAATAAATCTCTTGGATAATTGCCGGCCGAAGTGGCCGTCTGGTTCTAGGCGCTGCAGTCTGGAACCGCGAGACCGCTACGGTCGCAGGTTCGAATCCTGCCTCGGGCATGGATGTGTGTGATGTCCTTAGGTTAGTTAGGTTTAATTAGTTCTAAGTTCTAGGGGACTAATGACCTCAGCAGTTGAGTCCCATAGTGCTCAGAGCCATTTGAACCATTTTTTTCTTGCATAATTATGAATTTAAAACATAAATTTCATTGACATGGTTAAGTAGACATAATTAAGAACAAATTCACCTTATCTTAAACGACGAGGTTGTAATTAATCAAAAGAAACGCCGAAACCCTCTACCTCGCGCTCCTCCCCCCCCCTCTCTCTCTCTCTTTCTCTCTCTCTCTCTTTCTCTCTCTCTCTCTCTCTCTCTCTCGCTCTCGCTCTCTCTCTCACACACACACACACACACACATACACACACACACAACACATACGTTCATAGAAACTCGCACATACAAACTCAAACCGCGTGATTAAAATTTAATACCTACTCATAAAAAAAATTCCACGAGCTCTTTATAAACGTCAATATGAACTATCGTCTAAAGCAGTGGTTCCCAACGGGTGGTCCGCGGACCGCCAGGGGTCCTCGAGCTATGCCAGAGGGGTCCGCAAGATGCTATTAGAATATAAAATATTATTTCATATGATAACAGATTTTTTGTTTTGGCCGCTTCCTGCATGAGCAGAGCTTTATCGAAGGCTATCTTCTGCATTTAGCGTCTTCCTAGAGCCAACTGACACTAGCACACTCTAGCGTAAAACTAGAATTAGATAGAGGCAAATAGTTCTGCTGTATGCCGCTAGACTGCGCGCGCTGCCTCTTTGCAGCTGACAACTGACAGTCACTTTACACAGAAACTCGCATTTCAGACGACAATTGGCCATTATTTTTTTAAGGAGTTTGTTATACTAAAGACCCACATTTTAAGACAAAGATTTTGAGCAATAATCAAAAATTTAACAATAACAATGTTGGCTAAATTGAAAAAGTTTTAAGCTCACTATTTTTTCAATAGTGAATATGTCAATGTTTTTTCTAAGTACCAAAAATAGAAAACGTATAAATAGACTCTTAATTCGGCTTTTTTTAGGTACTTGATACTGTGATATGACAAGGTACCGATCATGCTCGATGAGAGGTCCTCGAGAAAATTTTGTTGGGAACCCCGTGTCTAGAGTATTAACACTTTGGAGAGAAGTCCTGATTCACGTGCAGCAGTCCAGTATATAGCCAGTCTCATCATCTCCTGGCCAGGGCTAAAGTGTCTGTCACTGACGTCATGAACCCCCCCCCCCCCCCACACAGTCCCATTACTGTGACAGTATAACTGTATTGTGAAGAGGTGTGGTCGGCAGCAGTCGTGGTCGAATTTCAGTCTAGCAATGATCCTTATGAAGTGCCTCTCGTTCTCTATTGCCGTTAAGCTCGATTTCATATCCTACTTTTCTTGGCACTTTTTGGCCTTCGATAAAATCGCGTTGATCTTTTGTTCCAGGCGTTTCTGTGCAGATCATCGGTCGCCCACACTTTCTTCATTCACTTTTAGTCATATCTCTGACTATAGTAATTAGATCAACCGCTGGAATATATCGGTCTTATATTCAATTTTTCGTTGCGTTGTTTGCCAATTGACAGGCTTTTTCATTCCCGCCAATCCCACCATGGCCCTCGACCATGCCAATGACACCTCTGTACCGTTTCTTCGTTGCTCTGATGCAGTGCAACTATTTCCTGTGGTAAAGAGTAGCTTCCTTTGTATGTACCAATTCATGCTGGCATCGCGGAGAGCGAGTCCATTATTATTAGCTGTGATGGTCATGTTATTTGTTTCTGACTTTCCAAAGGCGAGGAGCTCAGCTGTACAAATCGACGCGTCATTTCGGTAAGCTAGAAGGTTTACTCCGTTTACAAAATGAAATGGAATGATCGTTTGGCATTTATTGGCCGGGATATCCCCTTCGGGATTTAGCCGCCGTATTGCAAGATTTTTTTTAGTTGGCGCCACTTCGGCGACCTGCGTGTCAATGTGGATGGACACACAACACCCAGTCCCCTGCCGGGAATCGAACCCGGGCCCCCTATGTGTTAGGCGGTAGCGCTACTGCTGCACTACGGAGGCGGACACTTCGTTTACAAAAAAGACACAACCAACGTTGTCGCCGTGTTTCGACTTTTTTTAAGAAACTTTTATTATTATCTTATGAACTTTCATAAGTAGTTCAACAATTTAATTTGTTAAGTTATTTGACACTAGGGACAGTCATGGAAAAAGACTTCTTCGATTTCCATGTTAATTATCCATATCTATCGGTGCAATTTGCAGCTGGAGGTTTAGTGTGGCTGAGTTTTCCTGTAAAGTAGATTCCGTGTAGTGGGATGTCCAAGTCTCGACTCTCTGTGCTCCTGCGTCATGATGATTTGAGCCCATAGGTCTGTTGTTAATGTTAGACGCATGTTGGGAAGCCTGGTAGTTAACATTCGCCACATTTTTGAAGGAATGACCAATGCAATGATTAAGTTCATGAAGATTTCCCTTTATCTGGGCATTTTCGTTCGTTCCATGCTGGTTCCATAGGTAAGCTAGAAGCTGTAATATTTCATTGGGTCGCAGGTGGAGATGGAATGCGTTGTGTGAGCTCCTATCCATGTGGTGGCTGATCTCCTGCATGTAGGCTATGGCTTAAAGACTGGTAACCTGATCGTTGTTTCGTGGGAATGGTTCGGCGTGGTTCTGTCGTTCGAGCTGAGTATTTACCTATTAGTTTGCCAATGTCTGCGACCGTTCGGTGTAGAATCTTCTGGTCCAGTGCGCCTAATTCACTACACTTGTCACAGGCGTCTGTCCGAATGAAATGTAAGCCCACTAGTTTTTCATTGGCCGACGTCGTCCTGTGAACAATTCCTCTTAACAATCTTGTACCACAAGGTGCAGACTTGGTCTATATATTGGGCCAATATAAACTTATTATCTACAGTATATCAAGACCTAAATATGTAACACATTCTCTAAATGGGAATTTCGTAAGTGCTTAGTTGTACGGTTCGTCGTATCGATTCTCAGTTGTGAGTATATGTTTACTGCTGACTTACTAGGTGTAATGTCAATTCCGTTCACCTGCAAGCAGTGTTCGAAGTTGTGTATTCATTCGTTTCCATCCCTTTTAAAGGCGTCCAATCGATCTTGATTGTGTCTAGTTGAAAGATAGGGTACAGCAACCGGTCCTTTCTTTCTTTGTCTTCTTTCTTGAGTCATCAGTTTTCTGACTTGTCTGATGCGGCCCACGACAAAGTGGTTTTCCTTTTCATCTCCGAGTAGCACTTGCTACCTTGCAACATGCGTTCTCAACTATATGCTGGATGAATTCCAAACTCTGTCTTCGTCTACAGTTTCTAACCACTACAGTTCCCTCTAGTACCATGGAAGTTATTCCCTCATGTTTTAACAGATATCCTACCATCATTATTTGTGTTTTCCATATATTCCTTTTCTTGCCGGTTCCGGGAGAACCTCATCATTTGTTACGTTACCAGTTCACCTAATTTTCAACATCCTACTGTAGCACCACCTCTCAAATGCTTCTATTTTCTTCTGTTCCGGTATTTCCGTCGTCCATGTCTTACTACCATACAATTCCGTGCCCCAAAAGTACATTCTCAGAAATTTCTTCCTGTAATTGAGGTTATGTTTGGTTCTAGTAGATTTCTCTTGGCCAAGGATGCACTTTTTCCTGTGCTAGTCAGCTTTTTATGTCCTCCGTGCTCCGTCCGTCATGGATTATTTCGCTGTCTAGGTAGCAGAATTCCTTAATTTCATCCACTTCGTCATCATCAATGCCGATATTAAGTTTCTCCCTGTTCTCATTTCTGCCACTTCTCATTACATTCGTCTTTTTTTTTATTTACTGTCAACCCACATTCCGTACCCATTAGACTGCTCATTCATTTCGACAGATCGTGTAATTCTTTGTCACTTTTACTGAGGATAGAAATGTCATCAGTGAACCTTATCGCTGATACCCTTCCACCTTGAAATCTAATCTCTCTCATGAATCTCTATTTTATTTCCATCAGTGCTTCTTCGATGTATACATAGATCAGTAGAGGCGATAGACTGCACTCCTACCGTACACCCTTTTTAATCTGACCACTTCGTTCTTGGTCTTCCAGTCACGGGTCGTGAGTCGTGCTTGGGTAGCTCAGTGACAGAGCACTTTCCCGTGAAAGGCAGAGGTCCCGAGTGCGCACAGTTTTAATCTGGCAGGAAGTTTCAATCCCGTCACATTTTTCCCCTCTTGTTTCTTGTACGTTTAGTATATTTCCCGTATTTCTCTATAGCTTACCCCTATTTTTCTCTGAATTTCAAACACCTTGCACCATTTTTCACTGTCGAACTCTCTTTCCAGGTCGACATATCCTGTGAACCTGTCTTGATTTTTCTTCATTCTTCCTTCCAATCTCAACCAGAAATGCATGTGTGCTGCCTTCAGCTTTCCCGAAGCCAAACTGATTCTTATCTAACAGACACTAAATTTTGTTTTTCACTCTTCGGTTATTATTCTTCCCAGGAACTTGGATGCATGAGCTGTTTAGCTGATTGTGCGATAAGTCTCGCACTTATTCGAGACTGTGTGCACGATGATTTTCCGAAATTATAATGGTGTGTCGTTAGTCTCATACATGCTACACACTCACACGAGCAGGTCGTTTTGTTGACACTTCCCACAATGATTTTAGAAATTCCGGTCGAATATTGTGTATCCCTTCAGCCTTATTTGATCTTAAGATTTCCAAAGCTATTTTAAACTCTGATTTTAGTATTGGATCCCCTACCTCAGGCCTTTTGACTTCTGTGTCTCCTCCTATTGCAGGGGCGGTGAAGATTTCAGCTCGTGGATCTTGCCGTGCCACGAGTGGTAAAGAGCGCAGCCTCCCTTCTTATTTCCCCCACCGCCATGCCACGCTGTCTGAGCGTGAGGAGGGCGAAGAGGAGAAAGATGCGCATACGCGGCATTTCAGTGGCAGTGCAATCGCACCCCATGTGCCTTTGTTTTATATTTCACATTTCTCTAAGAAATAGGTCATAAATAAAAAAATTAAGTATTGTCTAATTATTTTTGACTTGCTGAAGACTTAATGTAATTGTCATCTGGCACAGACTGCTAGTATGAGGACAGACACAGACAATTTCACAGAGTTTCGCACTTAAGTTGCCACATAATCGTGACTAATTTAGTTTCATAACTCAAAAAGGATCTTTCACGCAAGTATGTCGTTCGAAATGTTGTAGCACTTTTGTAACGTCATTATGTAGAAATGGAAACTGTACCTAAGGAAAACAGTACAGAGTTCCTGGACAGTTCTGAGGTAAAAAGATTTGTCATAACTGTAATTACCTTTCAGGTCAATCAGTTACATCTACACTTGCATTTTCAACTCAAAATGCAAACATCTCGAAAACAGCTTGGAAACAGACATGAGATTGACAGTGTTCTCCGAATCCTTATGAAACTATCCTTAGAATTCTTTCTAGGCCACAATGAATTCTTTAAGCTTCTTTTAAAACCAGTGAACTTAGGGAACTAGACTGTCTTTGTCAGAATGTGTCCCTTCTACAGCGATATTTTCTTTTTAAATGTGTCCTGATCAAATAGTAAAGACATTAGCTTAATACGGGCAGTGGGCAGTCAAGTCCATGTAACATATAAAATCTACACTCCATACCGGATGTTTTAATTTTCGTTCCTGCGCTCCTTTTCTCTTCAAAGAATGAAACAGTAGCGAGTTTTAAATCGAAAAATCGTTACAGGCATATCCCTTGACTTAGCCTACGTACTTTGCAGTAACTTATGAAGTCTCCATACTGTTCATTCAGTTCCATTGAAAACTGTTGCAACTGACAATGGAATAATGCGCGTGACTTCAGAAGTCTTACTATTCACATCAGCAATCTCTTCACGTGTTCAAGGCACGTACAAAACAATGAATTCCATCTGCCGATGTTTCTAACATTTTACTCTTTCATTGTAAATCTTTAAATTCTTTCTCCACAGTACTGTAATGACGTTTCATGCCACATGTGCGCTACCAGTCACTTAAGCGAATTGAGGATTCTCTTCCCTCTGTTCTGTCATTCCCGTTCATTTGAGATTCCGACGACACATCGCTAGACTGCCTCCTTTATGCAAATAGCCACTGAACCAGTGAATATCCTTCATACCACAAACAAACAGCCAAGATTAAACAGTGCTGACAACACATTCTACCTAACTGAAGAAACTAGTGCCGAACGAAAAATGCCGCACCGCAATGCTAAATGAAATGTGACGCTGTTCCAGCTTCCGAGAAGGACCGAACAAAGCCGAATGACAGGCTGCGCTTGGCCTGTCCGTGGCCCACACATGCTGCATGCGTAAATTGTGGCAAATCCATATTATATCGCTTCATCAGATATTTCCTCCCCGTCGTTTACGGTGTGCTCTTCTGCCATACCTGCTGTGCCCTCTGCATTTAGCAGTGGAATTCCCATTGCACTCATTATGTTAGTGCTCTTGCTTTTAATTTCACTGGCCTTAACATTTCACTGGCCTTAACATGTCACAAATGCAACGCCTGCTGTCTATATTACCGGCTACGTGAACTGGAGGTAATCGTGTTGTTCAACCAATTGCACCCAAAATTTCACACCAAGTGCTTGGCCCATACAACGATGGCAAATTGTGCTTCACGCGTTCAGTTTCTTCAGAGCCTATTCATTGAAACTTTCGTCCTGATGCTGTTTGCAGAACCGAGACTCACCTAAATGACGACGTGGTGCCATTCGTATGTCCAGTGTTACTGAGCATACCACTCTGCCAGCGAGTCAAGCGAAGCCACACCACCAGTCGCCGTGTATTCTGTCCAAGGTTCTCCTGACATTGTTGCGCTGTTGTTGTGGATACTTGTCTTGCTGCAAACAACCTGTAATTTTTATGCTATATGTCTGCTTATATGAACCCATTTGGCGAGAATATGCGAATCTTTCATATTCGGACGTCTAATGTTTGTAGTTATGTACACTTTGTGCAATCTCTGTGAAGCCTATAAATCTGACCCTCTAGATGTGGTTGCTGTATGAACTTCTTGCTTAATCTTTATGTCTGAACTTGTAATACGAAACATTTACATCATATTTTAACTGACCAATATTGTTATTTATGTTAACCGAACCAGCGCTTCCGAACGTAACTGTGAAATATTCTTGCATCATGACTAAACAGATAACTGAATATAAAGTTTTCCTATGCATTGCTATGAGTATTTAGCAACGCAATATTTTTTTAACCCAAAAAAATGGTCCAAATGGCTCTGAGCACTATGGGACTTAACATCTGTGGTCATCAGTCCCCTAGAACTTAGAACTACTTAAACCTAAATAACCTAAGGACATCACACACATCCATGCCCGAGGCCGGATTCGAACCTGCGACCGTAACGGAAGGTAATTTGAATTTGTGTATAATGAACAAAGACCCACTGTCTTCTAAATGCACTTAACATCTAGGCGCTTCAGTCTGGAACCGTGTGACCGCTACGGTCGCAGGTTCGAATCCTGCCTCGGGCATGGATGTGTGTGATGTCCTTAGGTTAGTTAGGTTTAAGTAGGTCTACGTTCTAGGGGACTGATGACCACAGATGTTAAGTCCCATAGTGCTCAGAGCCATTTTTGATAAGTGGATCGCGCAAACTGCAATGTGTGTCCAGATAGTCGTTCTTCAAAACTTTTGAATGGCCGTGTCTGAAGGCTCATTAAGGTATGACTTAAAAACTATTATGATTTAGTTGTGTATTCAACATGAACGACTAAGGCGAATAGAATTTGAAAATACGAACACTTCTACACTGATGATCATTGTTATTAACAGTTGCTGTAATCTGGATATAAAACTGAAAGCTCACAGAAGGAACACTTTTGACAAATATTCTTCTTGAATTCAGTACTTTAAAAATAAAAGGGTGAAGGGTGCTGTGATACTTTCTTGAGATCATGTATATTATGAAGCACTTAAGTCGACAATTTTCTAATAGTCAAAACACAGATTACAATAGTGATAAAGCTTAATCTGAAGACACTGCCTAAAGAAGGAATTCCGTTTCCTGCAATATTAGTGCACGCGAATGTATAGCCAGATACTAAGTCGTTTGATATGTTGTCACATGCAGCAACTGCATTCCGAAATATAGCCCCTACACCATCACGGCCAAAACAACACATCCGACTTTACCAACGCTCGACAAAGAAGTTGTAGCACAGTCTAATAAATACAATCACGATACTTCCTGGTATATGAAGGAGAAGGTAGTATCTGTTCCCGAAAGCTTCTCTAGAATAAAATGATAATTGCAGGCTGGGGTGACCGAGCGGTTCTAGGCGCTACAGTCTGGAACCGCGCGACCGCTTCGGTAGCAGCGGGAATGGGTTTGTGTGATGTCCTTAGGTTAGTTAGGTTTAAGTAGTTCTGAGTTCTAGGGGACTGATGACCTCAGAAGTTAAGTCCCATAGTGCTCAGAGCCATTTGAACCATTTTGAAATGATAATTAAATCGACACCCTAGCTGCGAACAGGCGTTGATATACATCATTGGGGAAACGTTGAAAATGGCTAGAGCGTCTGCCATGTAAGCAGGAGATCCCAGGTTCGAGTCCTGGTTGAAGCACACATTTTCAACATGTCCCCAATGATGTATATCAACGCCTGATCGCAGCTATGGTGTCGATTTAATTATCATTTCACTCCCTGGTATGAAAGGTGTTACCGTTTTGACGGATGGAGCGACAATAGCGCTGCTCGCGCTGAGTAAGCATATTCTCAAATGTGTCATAAATGGTTCAAATGGCTCTGAGCACTATGGGACTCAACTGCTGTGGTCATCAGTCCCCTAGAACCTAGAACTACTTAAACCTAACTAACCTAAGGACATCACATACACCCATGCCCGAGGCGGGATTCGAACCTGCGACCGTAGCAACAGAGCGGCTCCGGACTGGAGCGCCTAGAACCGCACGGCCACCGCGGCCGGCACATGTGTCATAAGGATAGTATTTATGTAATTATTTTCGCATAATTAACGGAATAGCGGTAATGTTTTTGCGTTCCAAGAGACATGAATTATCGTGCAATACATGTAAAACCAGCCGATTCACATTGATTCAGTGGCAGAAACTACAGCTCATCCGTGAAGAAATATTTCCGAATATTATAGCCGAATCCACTGAAAGCAAGAGAATATAATTACATTTCGTGCCTGACAAGCAAATATTTCTCTTGATGTCTATTGTTATTATCATAGGCACTTGACACTTAAAAAATTTTATGGAGTTAAATGATTCACCCTTTCTTAGGCTTCACTCGACTTTCTAATACACGTAGAATTTTGTAAATATAATTATTTTTGCTTCAGAGGCGGATGTGTTGATTATAGATTCTTGCCGTTTCTAGCTCAGATATGGCAACATCTGTGTAATTGGTTTTTTTCTGTTGATTGATTAATTGAGAGAGGTTATGGGTTTTTGCTGTTTTGGGGAAACAGTGTTGATGATTTTTTTAATCACATCTGTGCGGTTTTCCCTAAGCTGCAATTGTAGTGGCTTTTGTGATACGTTGAGTAACGCAGGTAATACATTCTATATAGGTTACCTATGTCCCACATTCATTGATTTGGATGAAAGTGTAGCAAACAAAACTCTGCTTTTTGGAAAGATATATGACGTATTTCTGTAAAAGGTCAGGTCTTCTTTCGGCTACCAGCGATTTTTTGTTACTGAAGGATAACGACATTGTTCATTAAAGGTCTATAGGTTACAAGAGAATCGTAAATAGACTGACCTGTGATGCACCGTTCCGTATCTCAGAAGGTCCTTAAGAAACTAAATAATAAAAAATGTGCTGTAATTCTTTAGTTATTGTCGTTTCTTATGGCACTATATACGCAACCTGTTGTTACACTGTGGTGCTAGCCAGCGCGGAGCCGTGGGCTGACTACGCGACAGCAGTATAAATTTTGATAACAAGAGAGTCTTCTCTATACATATTATCTGGAATACGCTCTCTTTGAAAAACATTATAAACAGAACTGTCACATCTCACAATACAGAAACCTCACGAGTCCCATTTCCTGATACAAGGGACGTGAGGTGTCTCTATGTTTCTGTACAGAGGATCGTGTCAGTCCTTGCGGATGCATCGCACGAGTGCACCGAGATCCAGCATGCCGTTCAGCATGGCCCTCCAGAACCCGTCGATCCAATATTCGCTTGGAAATAGTGCGGACCCGACCAACGTGAGTAGCAATATAGCCGAACGATAAGCCACAGTATCGACAGGCCACGAGGCTGCCTCTGACAAATTTCGACACTTGCTGTTATACGTTTCGCCTTATCACAAGAAGCATTACACCTCCTCCTCACAGGCCGGCCGGGGTGGCCGAGCGGTTCTAGGCGCTACAGTCTGGAACCGCACGACCGCTTCGGTCGCAGGTTCGAATCCTGCCTCGGGCATGGCTATGTGTGATGTCCTTAGGTTAGTTAGGTTTAAGTAGCTCTAAGTTCTAGGGGACTGATGACCTCAGAAGTTAAGTCCCATAGTGCTCAGATCCATCCATTCCTCCTCCTCACAACAAAGCAATCGCCAAAACGATTTCTGAATGAGATAGCCACTGCGTAATTTTTCATTTACATACTGTAGATGCTCTTCGTTCTATTTTTTTGCGATTACGCTGATCTGCTACAATCTGCATATCAAGCATGTAGCGTGTTTTAGGTACATTTGACGTTTGTTCCATGTCGTCATCAGTGTGGTGTGTCTTTAATCACCAGCGGTTTGTTTACTCGACACAAACTGCGGAAAAGAACCTCTAGTTGATATTTGTCAACCTGTGCCCATGCATTCCATAACCATGTTAACAGCTGTAGTGCGCAGCTTTTGGTGTAAACGTTAATAAACAAATTTGTATCTTACAACACAAATTTCCTTAAAACACAGAGTATTTGTTTGTATTTCGCCCAGCCGGCCGCGGTGACCGAGCGCTGTCGCAGGTTCGAATCCTGCCTCGGGCATGGATGTGTGTGATGTCCTTAGGTTAGTTAGGTTTAAGTAGTGCTAAGTTCTAGGGGACTGTTGACCTCAGAGCCATTTGAACCAAGCCATTTGTATTTCGCCCACAGTAGCTAGCTGAGTGGTCGGCGCGACAGAACGTCTATCCCAAGGGCCTGGTTTCGATTCCCGCATGGGGCGGATATTTTTCTCCGCTCAGGGACTGGGTGTCGTGTTGTTCTAATCATCATCACATCATCCCTACCGAGGCGCAAGTCGCCGAAGTGGCGTCAAATCAAAAGACTTGCACCCGGCGAGCGGTCTACCCGACGGGAGGCCGTAGTCACACGACATTTACATTTATTATGCAGATTTTTTTCGGCAGCTCTACAGCGTCCTTTGCTGCTAAGCATTTGTACGTAGATTTTTGAGACAGCGATCACTTCAGTTATCGCCTGCCTACTTTGACTGGACCAGAGTTAGGAATCTTCCTACATGTCGGTTAAGGGGCCTGCAGATGGCGTAATATATCACCGAAATTAGTTTCCTAATAAAATAACAATTTTGAAATTTAGACCGCTGAAACGTGTTTGATTTGACGAAGGGGGAAAATGTTACATTGTTACTCAACCATTATAAATTTTAGTATTCCGCATTGTATTCAAACCACTGCATTAAAGACACGTAGCGTGTATCCACAGGACATGTGGCCTGTAATTGAAGAAGTGTCATGATGATCTCTCCATTGGCAAAAGATTCCGGAATAGTCCCCCATTCGGATCTCCGGGAGGGGACTGCCAAGGGGGAGGATACCATGAGAAAAAGATTGAATAATCAACGAAAGGATAACGTTCTACGAGTCGGGGCGTGGAATGTCAGAAGCTTGAAAGTGGTAGGGAAACTAGAAAATCTGAAAAGGGGAATACAAAGGTTCAATCTAGATATAGTAGGGATCAGTGAAGTGAAGTGGAAGGAAGACATAGATTTCTGGTCAGATGAGTTTCGGGTAATATCAACAGCAGCAGAAAATGGTATAACAGGTGTAGGATTCGTTATGAATAGGAAGGTAGGGCAGAGGGTGTGTTACTGTGAACAGTTCAGTGACTGGGTTGTTCTAATCAGAATCGACAGCAGACCAACACCGACAACGATAGTTCAGGTATACATGCCGACGTTGCAAGCTGAAGATGAACAGATAGAGAAAGTGTATGAGGATATTGAAACGGTAATGCGGTATGTAAAAGGGGACGAAAATCTAATAGTCATGGCGACTGGAATGCGGTAGTAGGGGAAGGAGTAGAAGAAAAGGTTACAGGAGGATATGGGCTTGGGACGAGGAATGAAAGAGGAGAAAGACTAATTGAGTTCTGTAACAAGTTTCAGCTAGTAACAGCGAATACCCTGTTCAAGAATCACAAGAGGAGGAGGTATACTTGGAAAAGGCCGGGAGATATGGGAGGATTTCAATTAGATTACATCATGGTCAGACAGAGATTCCGAAATCAGATACTGGATTGTAAGGTGTACCCAGGAGCTGATATAGACTTAGATCACAATATAGTAGTGATGAAGAGTAGGCTGAAGTTCAAGACATTAGTCAGGAAGAAACAATAGGCAAAGAAGTGGGATACGGAAGTACTAAGGAATGACGAGATACGTTTGAAGTTCTCTAACGCTATAGATACAGCAATAAGGAATAGCGCAGTAGGCAGTACAGTTGAAGAGGAATGACATCTCTAAAAAGGGCCATCACAGAAGTTGGGAAGGAAAACATAGGTACAAAGAAGGTAGCTGCGAAGAAACCATGGGTAACAGAAGAAATACTTCAGTTGATTGATGAAAGGAGGAAGTACAAACATGTTCCGGGAAAATCATGAATACAGAAGTACAAGTCGCTGAGGAATGAAATAACTAGGAAGTGCAGGGAAGCTAAGACGAAATGGCTGCAGGAAAAATGTGAAGACATCGAAAAAGGTGTGATTGTCGGAAGGACAGACTCAGCATACAGGAAAGTCAAAACAACCTTTGGTGACATTAAAAGCAACGGCGCTAACATTAAGAGTGCAAGGGGAATTCCACTGTTAAATGCAGAGGAGAGAGCAGATAGGTGGAAAGAATACATTGAAAGCCTCTATGAGGGCGAAGATTTGTCTGATGTGATAGAAGAAGAAACAGGAGTCGATTTAGAAGAGATAGGGGATCCAGTATTAGAATCGGAATTTAAAAGAGCTTTGGAGGACTTACGGTCAAATAAGGCAGAAGGGATAGATAACATTCCATCAGAATTTCTAAAATCATTGGTGGAAGTGGCAACAAAACGACTATTCACATTGGTGGGTAGAAAATATGAGTCTGGCAATATACCATCTGACTTTCGGAAAAGCATCATCCACACAATTCCGAAGACAGCAAGAGCTGACAAGTGCGAGAATTATCGCACAATCAGCTTAACAGGTCATGCATCGAAGCTGCTTACAAGAATAATATGCAGAAGAATGGAAAAGAAAATTGAGAACGCGCTAGGTGACGATCAGTTTGGCTTTAGGAAAAGTGAAGGGGCGCGAGAGGCAATTCTGACGTTACGGCTAATAATGGAAGCAAGGCTAAGGAAAAATCAAGACACTTTCATAGGATTTGTCGACTTGGAAAAAGCGTTCGACAATATAAAATGGTGCAAGCTGTTCGAGATTCTGAAAGAAGTAGGGGTAAGCTATAGGGAGAGACGGGTCATATACAATATGTACAACAACCAAGAGGGAATAATAAGAGTGGACGATCAAGAACGAAGTACTCGTATTAAGAAGGGTGTAAGACAAGGCTGTAGCCTTTCGCCCCTACTCTTCAATCTGTACATCGAGGAAGCAATGATGGAAATAAAAGAAAGATTCATGAGTGGAATTAAAATACAAGGTGAAAGGATATCAATGATACGATTCGCTGATGACATTGGTATCCTGAGTGAAAGTGAAGAAGAATTAAATGATCTGCTGAACGGAATGAACAGTCTAACGAGTACACAGTATGGTTTGAGAGTAAATCGGAGAAAGACGAAGGTAATGAGAAGTAGTAGAAATGAGAACAGCGAGAAACTTAACATCAGGATTGATGGTCACGAAGTCAATGAAGTTAAGGAATTCTGCTACATAGGCAGTAAAATAACCAATGACGGACGGAGCAAGGAGGACATCAAAAGCAGACTCGCTATGGCAAAAAAGGCACTTCTGGCCAAGAGAAGTCTACTAATATCAAATACCGGCCTTAATTTGAGGAAGAAATTTCTGAGGTTGTACGTCTGGAGTACAGCATTGTATGGTAGTGAAACATGGACTGTGGGAAAACCCGAACATAAGAGAATCGAAGCATTTGAGATGTGGTGCTATAGACGAATGTTGAAAATTAGGTGGACTGATAAGGTAAGGAATGAGGAGGTTCTACGCAGAATCGGAGGAGAGGAAAGGAATATGTGGAAAACACTGATAAGGAGAAGGGACAGGATGATAGGACATCTGCTAAGACGTGAGGGAATGACTTCCATGGTACTAGAGGGAGCTGTAGAGGGCAAAAACTGTAGAGGAAGACAGAGATTGGAATACGTCAAGCAAATAATTGAGGACGTAGGTTGCAAGTGCTACTCAGAGATGAAGAGATTAGCACAAGAAAGGAATTCGTGGCGGGCCGCATCAAACCAGTCAGTAGACTGTTGACCAAAAAAAAAAAAATTCAAACTATGTCATAATTTATACGCTAGATGATTACAATTATAAGGTCTCCAATGGCGTAAGTGCATAATGACCTACTTTACACAATTTCTGACATTACCAGAAGGGTAGAACTGCGCATTGGTACCAACTGCAATCGTAAAATTTTCGGTGGTTTAGTAATGTGTGGTTAACGATAGCTTGAAAAGCAATCTCTGTGTTGAGGGAGCCCATGGGAGAGCTACATTCGTCGTAATTCAGGAGAACAATAACTTGCCAAATATGGCGAGGAACGTGAAGTAATCTATTGGCGAAGGACACATAACACCGTGTCTCTGGCCTTATCATTCGTCTGACTCTCACGAATGAAAGCGTACTGTAAGTCGACGGTTTTTACATAATGCTGCAACTTTGTGGATTCGCAAATAAACCACGTCTCTCTTCGATTTCATATCATTAAAGGCTCTAATTGTAGCTCTTATGCGTTTGTGAATATACTGTTTTCGAAATCAAAAATCATGTTTTCTTTCATACTAACTGGCAAATAAGCAAACTGCACTCCCCCTCCCAGGAGAGTTCACGCTGACTCCAAGTACCACCGCTTCTAGCCCTGTAGTTCCGATAATGACCTCATTTCGGTGAACTATAGAACCTGAAAGTTTTTTTAGGGATGCTGCATTAGCCGATGTGACCTCGTAGTCAAGGGAAGGCAAGACTCGGTTACGATTGTGGACGGGGCCGTAATCAGTTACTACTGGTTGCCTTTTACAGTTACACACACTTATTTTTAAAACAGTAATTCCAGACTCAAGAACAAGTAATAAAATTCCACACGTTATTAATGAAGAAATAACAACTGTGTAAATAATAGTTTTCAGTGCGTTACAATTTAGTAAATCACCATAAAATACAGATAGTGTTAAAAAGAAAAATGCCACTGTGATCACGGCTGAAGGCCTTACACGCCAAGAATGGCTATAAACCAAAAATCGTTGAAGAACTCGCTGCAATTACAGCTTACAGGTATTGAAATATTAAAAAAGGTAAGTGGACACAAACACAGGAGAAGGTATCAGACGCCAGAAATGGCAGTAAATAAGGTTTTAAGACTTACTGCTAAAATACAAATATCGAATTATTTTTCAAAGGAGATGACCACAATCACGGCTGAATGCTTTACACGCCAGGAACGGCAATTATATAAAAAATTTAGAAACCTGATGTAAAACAACAAATACAAGCAAAGGTTAATTAAAAGAAACAAGCAACTGACCACCAAACGGGTGAAATAAGGTGATGGTAACCTTGTAACACAACCCTTACACTGCTATATTTATTCCAGAAGGCGACCAGAACTATTACCTAGACATACATAACCTTTAATGTAGGCATCAAAAGATATGGTGATAAATAATACAATAATAAAACACAAGGACCAGTCACAGACGGTGCTCCAGGAATCGACCTCTGAGAAAGTCCGGCAACAAACACTTTCGCGAGCGATGAGATAGGAAGCCAAGAGTTGCATCCACTTCACAAGATGGTACTCAGACTAGTGGCAGTCTAACTAATGTCTAATGACAATCTTGCTGAAGCTACCTGACGTCTAATAATCCGGATGCAAGAATGGAACAACACGCCAAAGCCGGAACCGGAGAATGCTTAGAGCGCCCGGAACGAGAAAGGAATCACTATCAGCAGAGTAGAAGAATCACAAACGGCTTACAATCAAGAAATCTGTCTAAACTACACACCTTACCGGACAGCAGCGGCAAGGCGAGGAAACGTACACTGCCGTTACATACATGAACCCCCGGGGCAGGTAACTGGGACATTAGCGGCCACTAGGCAGGAAAAATACCGCTGGTTGAACTTAGCAAATTCTAACAAGCTGAACGCAGTAAATAGTAATAAGAAGTCGAGGAAAGCTAATCAGATCCGCTTTCCCCAAGCACTCCCCTCGCTGCTCTTCGTCTCGGCGACACTACGAGCAGCAACACGAACCCAAGTCACTGGAGAATCGCGAGATGTCACAATGGTGGAGGTGTCTCTACTTGAACTGAAATGCACTCATCTCAAAGCCTGCAGGATCTGATTTACGACGAGGTCGCGCTCCCTCGTGACCACAGCCCTTCCATCGGGCAGTCCATGCGCGCCGTCTGCGGTCCTGGCGTGTTCCCGCAATGCACGGACCTGGCTCCTCCTACGTCCCCAACTGAACTGCCCCACTCACACGACACGGAAAAACAACGACGTCGCCCCAAAGATACGGCAACAGTTACTACACATGGATAACTGCCGCTGCTGCCACTACCGGACAGGCAACGCTCGTGAAACGAGTGGCGCCAGTCAAGACGAGAAGAAGACAAACAACCGTAACCATGCCGACTAAAGTATACGGTCTGGCCTCCAACAGAGGGCGGAAACCAGCAAACAGCGCCAGCGTCAGCCGAAGCAAAACTCAGCTGAACCAGAGATTAGATCCAACAGAGTTACCAGATTAATATTGATTTTTTAGGTTTTATAGGATTAGTAGAGATGTAATAATGAACCTGAGTGAGTTTTGTTTACACTAGGAACGAGTGTGTGCAGTCCTGTGAATACGACGTCATCATGGAAGATGGGATCTTCAGCAGCATGCTCATTATGCAGATGTAGAAGAAAAGGTAATACTTGGGCACCAAGGATACTGGAATGAAACGTACTGGTTTGTGTTGACAGTAAAGTGATAAAGTCCAAAACACAGAACAACGAACTCTTCTAAAACTTCAGATTTATTCACGGAGGATGCGAGTTCGTGGTTGTGGTTTGTGGGATTGAAGGGACCAGACTGCTAGGGCCATCGGTCTCGTGGTTGTGGAACTCAAAGTAAAAATGTAGCCCAAAAATGCTTAATATTTTTACTATCGCTTTTATAAGATTATTGTAGACGTAGCTGTTATCTACGGCTGCGCTCACAATCTGTAGCTTTGTTATGCTGAGTGATGGTGAGCTAGTGAGCTCCACTGCCAGAGTGCGCGACGTGGCGGCGTGCGCAGTGTGGCTGCCGAGCGGTGCAGGCGGAGCTCCGTGGGCTGGAGTGCGAATCGGTGAATTGCACTACTGAAACGACTACACACCATACAACGCGACAATTCTGCAATAAATTTAATAGTTTTTAAGATAGTTTATGTCCAATGCTGTGAAAAAGATTTTCCACCCGTTACTTCACACTCTTAGGGGGAATTTCATCGAAATCAGTTCAGCAGTTTAGTTGTGAAAACATAATAAAATTGCTTTCGGTTTTATTAATTATAGTATGGAAGTGTGAATTGAACACTTTGAAGATTGTTTAGGGATTACATTCATTACACTGAATCGTATTACGTAGGACATATCAGTCAGTCAACGCATTTCTACAAATACGGAACGTATTTCTACAAATACGATGCAGTTCAGACGTCAAAGAGTGAACAGACGTCAAAAAGTAAACAGCTTTTTCAAAGAGTAAATGTCTTTTCATCTGTCGGTTTACATGTTTCAAACGACGTAAAATTTTAAGTTACGATATCTTTTTTTCCGTGATCCCAAGTCGACGAAATGAACACTTTGTATTGCCATAAGGTATGATCAAGTTACCTTTGAAAATCTCGTGATAATTCGTCTAGGTGTTTGGAGATTAACAACCTCAAGCAGACAGGCAGAGATGACCGTTTTCCTTTTTATTCTTAGTATATGTAATTTGATGATGAAGGATTGGTCCATCCAAACGTGTCAGTTTTAGTACTTTTGTATAGTGAAAGGTGTTTGTGCCTAATATTTTGTTAACTCCTAAAACATCACAGAATCACCTCCAGCGTAATCTAAACAACGCTCATACACTGTTGGCCAGACGCCTCATTGGGCCATCCGCGCGCTAGATCCTTCTGTCATTTGAAAAGAGGTAAAATAGCGACTTCCGGGCCACGCCACACTATCCACCCACAGTCGTCTGCTGCCACGCTGAATCCTTTCAGTCTAATGTGCCTCTTTGAGCTACGGTATGCTGTGAAGATCCCATCACCAAATAGTGATTGAATTCAGTGGCCTTCGCAATGTTCGCTCGAAAAGTGGCTGAGACGGACATGTGTAACGGACAGCAGCAATTCCTGTCGTGTCTGAAAATGATTGTCATTGGTAAGGCGTGAAAATCGTCTTTGGTCTCTGTATGTTAGGACTGTTTTATGAACTCTCTTCCAACGTAGTGTTACATGGTTGCAGAATGGTACACCATTCCTTGTAGATACAATGAAAAAAATCGCAACCAAGAAAAAAATTAATATACAGTAATGAAATTCGGAGAACACATTTGTATAGGTAAAATATGTCAGTGATCAACATTGCAATATGACAGGTTAATGTAAACGCGAGGAAAATGTGAAATGCTGGTGCAATAACAACCGGTGTAACCGCCAGAATATTGAATGCAAGCATTCAAAATTGCATGTATTTTGTTGTACAGGCGCCAGATGAGAGTTTCTAGGAAGGAATTCCATACCTATAGTTGGTCGGTCAATACAAGGGACGATTATGATAGTTGGGGATGACATTGTAGTTATCGTCCGATGTGATGTCCCATATGTGCTCAATTGGAGACAGATCTAGTGATGCAGCAGGCACAATATCCTGCAGAGCATGTTGGGTTACGACAGCGGTATGTGGGCGAGCATTACGCTGTTGGAAAAAAAAACCTGGAATGCTGTTTATGAATGGCAGGTCAGTTGGTCGAGTCACCAAATTGACGTACAGTTTAGGAGCCTGGGTGCGTGCGGTAACCACGAAATCACACACCAGACCATAACTCCAGATGTAGGACCAGTGGGACAGGTTGGCTGCAGACCCTCAACTGGCCTCCTAACCAATAAACAGCAATCACTGGCACCGAGGTAGAACCAGCTCTCATCAGAAAACACAACAGACCTCAATTCTGCCCTCGAATGAGCTCTAGGTTCACCCAACTGAAGTCGAAAATGGCGATTGTTTGGGGTTAGTGGAATGCACGCTACAGGGCGTGTGGCTCGGAGCTGTCCTTGTAACTGATTTGTAGCAGTTCATTGTGTCACTGTGGTACCAACTGGTGCTCAAATTGCAGCTGCACGTGCAGTACGAGACATCACAGGAACACGCTGAAAACGATAGTCTTCCCTCTCGATTGCGCTACGTGACCTTCCAGATCCTGGTCTTTTTCCAACCGTACATTTTCGTGAGCACCGTTGCCAGCAGACATGTACAGTCGCCACATTCGTACCAAGCCTTTCTGAAATATCGCAGACGGAAGATCCAGCTTCTCGTACCCCTAGTGCACTACACCGTTCCAACGTAATGACGTGCTGACAATGTCGTCTTTGCCACCTTAAATGGATTCTTGTAGCCGGCCATTGTGACCGAGCGGCTTAGGCGCTTTAGTCTCTGCTACGATCGCAGGTTCGAATCCTGCCTCGGATGTGTGTGATGTTCTTAGGTTAGTTAGATTAAAGTAGTTCCCTAAATCTAGGGGACTGATGACCTCAGATGTTAAGTCCCATAGTGCTCAGAGCCAGTTTTGCATTCTTGTCTTAACGTCAACACATCACGCCCTATCTCGAAGGTAACTAACGCATACGACCGTCACAGCGTATATTTAAAGCAAATCTGATTTGCATTCTCGCAGTGGTGCTGCTAGCGCTAACCTTAAGCCGTCGGCACACGGACCGTGCTGTCGAACGCTAACGGTGAGTGTGCCAAGTTCAACGTGCTGCTGAACGCTCAGGAACGATGTGACTTGCGCATACGGTACGTGGGCCCCAACGTGGTATACGTGATCGCAACGCACTCCAGCGGCAGTTGTGCGATGTTTCTAGTTCGTAAATCACACTGTTTACTCAACAGGCGCGTGTAAAATTCCCACGTTAGCTCTATTAAAACGCACGTTTCCTCCATTGTTCGTATCCTAGTCACATTGTTCTATATGTAATATACACAAATAAAAACTTCAATATCGTTGCACATGCTTTAAGACAGAAATGGAAGTACCATGTCGAATCAATAAGGAGACAGGCTTATAAAAGTTCCATTACAAACAGTGCGACACAAATTTGCAATAGTTTCCCACATAAGATAAACACTATTTTATCTTTCCAATATTTTAGTAAAACCATAAGGTCATTCTTACTTGATCACTGTTCCTACCCAGTAGCAGAATCTTTACAACATGTAAATTATGAAACTCAAAAGAAAAAGGGACAAAGTATTTTTATACAAGTAACGCAAGCTGTCCTGTAAATTAAGCCAATCGAACAAACTCACTCCTGAAAACAATGTATATTGTAGAATATACTTACATTAAACTAATAATAAAGCATCAGGACCTATTATATACGCGAATGTTAGGAAAAAATTATTTAGACTTGGCGAGATGCGAACCACCATCAGATTATGATTCTGGTCATGTATCATCAACGCTACTCATTACGCTTATTTTTAAATCTCATGTTGTTCGGTTTCGTTCGTTGCATCAGCTCGGGGCGGACGTCGTAAGACATCCGTTTAAGTTCGTTGTTGATCGATTAACTCAGTTTTTTTTTATTACAGAGGGGGATTGTTTGCAGCAGCATAATCAGGTTTACTTTGTAGTGTGGGATTGAGCTCCACGCGGGATCCGAAGCACGAACCCCACGGGGGAGCCCGGCATGCGCAACATGCAGGGCAGAGGTGGAGGCTAGTGTTCGGAAGTCTGAAAATTCCAGCGCCGGCCGGGGATAGAACCCCGGCCCGGCTGGGGCGCTCTAAAGTCACATCAGTTCGTTTGTGGCCACTTGCTAAATGCTTTAACCGTAAATAAATTGTACCAAGAACAATGTGTTTTTGGTGGATCCTCGGTTTGTCGCTGCCTTCAAATAACATACTCTCATAATACGCAAGTTATAATAATTCTTTTGCCACGAATTTGACGTATCTCATTATTTTATTGCAACAAATCACGCAGTTAACTCAGGGGTTTCGAGTGATTCTCAATTTGCTGGTGCTCAGAAACGACATATATATACCTATAGGCTTGAACTGAATGCCAATATGGCGCCTCGCAGCTCAATGCTGAAGAGAGATGGCGTGCATGTGACGTAGGTGGCGTTATGCCGTCTGATTGGTCAACGCTCAGACGCACGATCAGAATATCTGACATGCTACGTATTGCTCTGCACGTTCGGAAAGACTACCGAATGTGCTGTTCCACGCTATGACGTCAGAAACTCGGCATGCTCAACGTTCGGATGCACGGTCCGTGTGCCGACGGCTTTATGCGACTGGCCTGAAATGTGAATAGAAATCATCTTTCAGACGTAGAAACACGCCTACCAACGTTCGTTCATTATGTAAACTAAAGGTGAAGGGGGAGAAAGGAAAGGAAAGCGAAGGGAGAACTGATGTCAGCTGCGTCGGGACTTTATGCGGAGTCAGCAGCGACGAGTGAAAATGTGTGATGGATCGGGATACGAACCCGGAATCTGGTGTTTACACAACAGTTGCGTTATTAACCACTGCGCCACCACACACAGTGTTTATCGCAGCTACGCAGACTACCTCGGCACTCCTCCACGTAGTACCACCTATCCGCAGACATCACCCAAGCCCTGCATTATCGGTACTTTGAGATTCCCGCATGAGATGGGACGTATTTGTGCATCCACAATAAAGGTGATGGATTCATTGTCCATCGAAGTGACTCAGTTATATGAATCCATGGTGTCTGTGAACTTGTCCGAAAGAGCAGACACCATGCGGAATCCGCAGCTGTAATACGTATTATGTGAATTGGTTGGCTGAGGGGGAAGTCCCGAAGCAGCTTACATCAATAATCCCTTTCCTTCCCTTTCCTTTCTTCCCCCTCCACCTTCAAATGTTTCAAATGGCTCTGAGCACTAAGGGACTTAACATCTGAGGTCATCAGTCCCCTAGATTTAGAACTACTTAAACCTAACTAACCTAAGGACATCACACACATCCATGCCCGAGGCAGGATTCGAACGTGCGACCGTAGCAGCAGCATGGCTCCAGACTGAAGCGACTAGAACCACTCGGCCACAGCGGCCGGCCCTCTACCTTCAATTTACCTATTATGTGCCATACCTGGCGTCTGTTCTTTCGGGCATGTCCGAAAGCACACACACCCCACATTCACCTAACTTTATGTGCGATTATTTTCCATCAGTGAATGTTCGACCGACCTGCTACGTCAACTAATCGGGATAACATTCACTGTGTGGTGATGTGCCCTACGAAACACAGCTGCTGCTCTGCGCCATTCCTTCACGTCTGCACCTCAGCCCAATCGTATGCGTCTGCTTCCATACATTCGAGTGCTCGTCTTGTCGCTCTGCTGCACCCATCGCTGCCAAATATCAGTAAGTTATATTTACCTGGTAGTCCAATGGGATCACACCACTATTACGAAATTTTGTATTTCTTTCGTAAACCAGTCCTAAGGTGCCAAAATAAAGGTGAAACGCGTCATTGGGAAACAGTAAAAATTTTAAAAGTGCATCGAAGACTGCTTGTTTCTTCACATAATGCATACTGACGGCTGTACCGACCCAGGAATGAAACGGAAAAGTCTCACAATTGTCGTATTTTTCTTAAAACAAATCTTCCGCTAAACACTTGTCACTACAACGAATCAGAACCTTCGAAACAAGACGATGGAAATACATTTGTGCTAAAATATAATCTAGGCATTATAAGAAAACGTGATGAAATGAGCGTTTATTTACGGTTCTTTCTTGCTTGTACGGCAAATATAGGCTCCATTATTCAAAGCAAGTACATCGCGCTCACTTCGCTCTCACAATATACTGTATATGAATGACCTAGTAGTAGATGGTGTCGGAAGTTCCACGCGGCTTTGCTGTAGTATACAGAGAAGTTGCAGCATTAGAAAATTGCAGCGAAATGCAGGAAGATCTGCAGTGGATAGGCAATTGGTGCAGGAAGTGGCAACTGACCCTTAACATAGACAAATTGAATGTATTGCGAATACATAGGTTGGGTTGGGTTGTTTTGGGGGAGGAGACCAGACAGCGAGGTCATCGGTCTCATCGGATTCGGAAAGGAAGTCGGACGTGCCATTTCGAAGGAACCATCCCGGCATTTTCCTGGAGCGATTTAGGGAAATCACGGAAAACCTAAATCAGGTTGACCGGACACGGGATTGAACCGTCGTCCTCCCGAATGCGAGTCCAGTGTGCTAGCCACTGAGCCACCTCGCTCGGTGCGAATACATAGAAAGAAGGATCCTTTATTGTATGATTATATGATAGCGGAAGAAACACTGGTAGCAATTACTACAGTAATATATCTGGGAGTATGAGTACGGAACGATTTGAAGTGGAATGATCATATAAAATAAATAGTTGGTAAGGCGGGTGCCAGGTTGAGATTCATTGGGAGAGTCCTTAGAAAATGTAGTCCATCAACAAAGGAGGTGGCTTACAAAACACTCGTACGACCTATACTAGATTATTGCTCATCAGTGTGGGATCCGTACCAGGTCGGGAGATAGAGAAGATCCAAAGAAGAGCGGCGCGTTTCGTCACAGGGTTATTTGGTAAGCGCGATAGCGTTACGGAGATGTTTAGCAAACTCAAGTGGCCGACTCTGCAAGAGAGGCGCTCTGCATCGCGGTGTAGCTTGCTGTCCAGGTTTCGAGAGGGTGCGTTTCTGGATGAAGTATCGAATATATTGCTTCCCCCTACTTATACTTCCCGAGGAGATCGCGAATGTAAAATTAGAGAGATTCGAGCTCGCACGGAGGCTTTCCGGCAGTCGTTCTTCCCGCGAACCATACGCGACTGGAACAGGAAAGGGTGGTAAAGACAGTGGCACGTAAAGTGCCCACCACCACACACCGCTGGGTGGCTTGCGGAGTATAAATATAGATGTAGATATAGATATACGCATGAAAGTATCGATAAATAAATTTTCATTTCATCTTGATTCCTTGTTATACCTTCTGCATTCTTCGATTATATCTCGCCATGAATGTACCGATTACCTTTATTACTGTCCCTTTCTGAAGAAGCATGACTCGTTGTCGCGTTACACGTGTTTGAAAAGGCAAAGAAACAGTATATTCTGTAAGGGCTGACTTCTAAGCTGTAGCCTCATCAATCTACATGCTGAATAATGACTTGCGCTCCTTTATTTGTATTCAACAGTCTTGTAAAAATTTGAACCTCAATTTCCCGAAAACACTTCAGAGGCGCATCGTACTAGAGGAGAATGAGAACGTACTGCAACCGTGCAAACAATGTGCAGCATCGACCTGTTGGATGTATAGTTTCCTCATACATTCGACAAAAGTTACTATCCGTTTTTTATCACTCTTGAAATAAGTGTGGTACTAATTCACGTATGGTTGTCTGCCGTGTACAGATGACACAAGTTGTAAGTAGCGCCGCTGGTTTATACAATGCTAGTTTTGTGCAGCACTATACTTCAACATACTAAACTTCTGCGCCGTACGTTTTTTATAAGTGAACTACGGAAAACATTTCACGCAAGTTTAATAGAGTTTAAGTTAATAATGTGTTTATTGAGGAGAAATACCGACCTCCTTCGACACCGACTGTTGACGAAAAAGCTTGTTTCCTGTCCCCGAAAGAGAGAAGATGCAGGAATCCACTTAAACATTAATAAGCCAATGAGAAACGCAGTAGTGAACGTCCGAGGGCTGTGATCACCTCGGGTCACAAATATTAACATAGCCTGACGACAGAGGCACAGTAATTAATAACCGTTCTGTGGACGGTAGGGATGCTTGTTGACCCTCGGGGAACGTAAATAAGCTTACAGCGTGCCCCTTGGGTTTAATGTACGCCACTTAGGTCGCCACAATTGCTGTCCACAATGGTTCGCATTCACCTTACTCCGCGCTGCGTCACATACTATCTCTACTTACAAATCACTGCTGTTAAAGCACGCAGCAACTGAGCTTGTCCTTCAAATAAAGATATATTTTGTCCTGTTACTCTCCTGCCATTGAGCGACTTTTCACTAGTCGCCGGCGAGCAACAAGGCCAATTGGGATCGGAGCAAAGAGCTACCTTTTAGGACCGGGTGAACACTTGTTCGGCCAACACTTGCATATTGCTCGTCAGTATGGGAAGCGCATCAGATAAGGCAGGATGTTCCGATATAGGATCATTCAGTAAGCGCGGAGATGATCATTCGAATCCAATGACAGAAGCTGCAAGAGAGACATTCCGTATCACGGTGTGCCCAACTGCCAAAATTTCGAGAGTGCATTTTCATAGGAGAGTCAACCAATATGTTGGTATCTCCTGTGTAAGATTAGAAAATTTCGAGCCCATATGTAGGCTTACCAGCTTAAAAACTTTCACAAAACATACACGACTGAAACAGAAAAAAGAGGATGTGACAGTAGTACATAAGGTACCCTCCTCCACACACCACGAGGTGGCTTACGGAGTATAGATATGGATGTGGATGTGGAAGTAGAAGTAGACGTAGAATATTAACGTTTTACGCGACGGATGGAGTAAATCAGCACGCTACCGTATTCAGAAACCCGGAAATGTGTTAAAATGACCAGTATTAAAAAATAAAGCACTGCGTATGGTATTTTTAGATACGTGTACGATAACGTCGACATTTTAGCCTCGACTTCATCCTTCTGGGCCTCAGTACTGAAGGAAGCAATTGACATTCGCTTGGCAACGCATTTAATTAATAGAGATAGCGGCTTCCGCTAAGACAAATCTTGGAATACGGCCATTTCTGTAATAAAATCACAAAAACGTCGCGACGGTGCAGCTCGCACTGTTACATCGATATCACCTTGTGGTTCGACTGCGCAGCCATAGATCTATTTCCATGCATATGCCATACGTCTTCGCCGCCGATTAAGGTCTCTGGGGCCTTGTGTATCTGTGGCCGCATGCGCAGTGGTGCGGTCCACAGCCTTAAAAGGACGGAGCAAGCGCTGGGGCGTCAGTCACCTCGGCTCACTCTGAAGATGGCTGGACGGTACTCAGCCGAAATATTAGAAGAAAAGGTCAGATTTATGCTGCTGCACGCCCGAAATTTTATGGATTCATATTGTGAATTGTCTACCGTTTACTCTAAAGTCCTACAATGAGGGTTTTTGTTTGTGTTACAAATTGGCAGGTTCATCCTTTATCAGTCCATTGATCAGGGAGACACTATTTCTGATTTATCTGAAATATTTCGTTATGTCTTTTCTCTTTTAATTAGTTGCTTTAGAAATGGCGTATGAGTTGGTTTAAGCGTGTGTGTCTGTAGATGTGTGTGTGTGTGTGTGTGTGTGTGTGTGTGTGTGTGTGTGTGTGTGTGTGTGAGAGAGAGAGAGAGAGAGAGAGAGAGAGAGACGGGTTTTAAGGAAGAAATGTGGTTTAATATATCTTGAAAGTACATTCGTAAGGGCATTAAGGGCACTGATGTCGTGCTGCTAACGACATCGACCAAGAGGTCTATTAGTATTCTAACAAAGCACTTAATAGCTGAAAGTTCTGAGAGTGTACGTTTCGAGCACAGTATTGTATGGTAGTGAAATATGGACTGTGTGAAAACGGAACAGAAGAGAATCGAAATATTTGAATTAGGTGGACTGATAAGGAATGAGGAGGTCCTCTATAGAATCTGTGAGGAAAAGAATACATAGAAAGCATAGAGAAGATGAAGGTACAGGACGGCAGGACATCCGTAAGACATCACAAAACAACTTCCATGGCACTAGATGCAGCTGTAGAAAGTAGTAAGTGTAGAGGAAGACAGAGATTGTAACATGTCCAGCAAACAATTGAGGACGTAGCTTGCAAGTTCTACACTGAAACTAAGATGGTGGCTCAGGAGAAGACACTATGGGGGCCGCATCAAACCAATCAGAAGAGTGGTGACTCAAAAATAATCGTGATATAAATGGTACTGTCCATCAAACACCAGTGAGGGTACTCTTGAGCACCCAGCAACCTGCGTACGTGGCACGGTGCATGTTTCGAGCAGCCGTATCCAGACACGATCATCGACCTGTTCTGTCGAGAAATGCTGTTCATCGCGCTAGGAGACAAATATCCGTTGAGCCACAGTCTAATCTTGGCTGCACCGTTTCATGGGCATTTCTCCAGTGTTTGGATGTCATGAACACGCAAGCGCCTTTGTACTCGAGTCATCGAGGAAAACAGAAGTAATATGTGGCGTTCCCCAAGGAAGTGTTATAGGCCCTCTGTTGTTCCTGATGTATATTACGATGTAGGAGACAATCTGAGTAGCCGTCTTAGATTGTTTGCAGATGATGCTGTCATTTACCGTCTTGTCAAGTCATCAGGTGACCAAAACGCCTTGCAAAATGATTTAGATAAGATATCTGTATTGTGCGAAAAGTGGCAATTGACCCTGAATAAGGAAAAGTGTGAAGTTATTCACATGAGTACTAAAAGAAATCACATAAATTTCGATTACGCGATAAGTTACACAAATCTGACGGCTGTAAATTCAACTAAATACTTAGGGATTACAATTACAAATAACCTAAATTGGAACGATCACTTAGATAATGTTATGGGTAGAGCAAACCAAAGACTGCGGTTCATTGGCAGAACACTTAGAAGGTGCAACAGGTCTACTAAAGAAAAATGGTTCAAATGGCTCTGAGCACTGTGGGACATAACTTCTGAGGTCATCAGTCCCCTAGAACTTAGAACTACTTAAATCTAACTAACCTAAGGACATCACACACATCCATGACCGAGGCAGGATTCGAACCTGCGACCGTAGCGGTCACGCGGTCCCAGACTGTAGCGCCTAGAACCGCTCGGCCACACCGGCCAGCTCTACTAAAGAGACTGCTTATACCACGCTTGTCCGCCCTATTCTGGAGTATTTCTGTTCGGTGTCCGATGCGCATCAGGTGGGACTGACGTACGACATCGAAGAAGTACAAAGAAGGGCAGCTCGTTTTGTATTATCGCGAAATAGGGGAGATAGTGTCACAGACTTGATCCGTGAATTGGAGTGGCAATCATTAAAATCAAGACGTTTTTCGTTGCGACGGGATCATCTCATGAAATTTCAATCACCAGTTTTCTCCTCCGATTGCGAAAACATTCTGTTGGCAACCACCATCATAGGGAGAAATGATCATCACGATAAAATAAGAGAAATCAGGGCTCGTACAGAAAAATTCAAGTGTTAGCTTTTCGCGCGTGTCGTTCGAGAGTGGAACGGTAGAGAGACAGCTTGAAAGTGGCTGATTGAACCCTCTGCCAGGCACTTTATTGTGAATAGCAGAGTAATCACGTAGACGTAGATGTAGATGTACTGTTTGAAACTATGAGTGCTCAGTTTCATCAGAGCTGCTGTGCCGCCTGGAGGCTTACTCGGTTCACCTCTGCTTTGCAAGCTGCGCGGGAGATGACGTGGACTGAGATGAGGAGACACAGTAGTCACCAGTGATGTGTCGTAAGCAGTAGTACGGAATAGGCCGATAGGTACGGTTGCAGTCATACTATGAGGAAGTAGAACTTGTTGATTTACTTTTTCTTTAATCAATTTTTGCCATGAATTTCTTTCCTCTACAATTTCATTCAATACCTCCCTGTTAGTTACATGATCTGTCTATCTATCTAATCTTCAGCATTCTTCTGTAATACCGCCGGCCGCTGTGGTCGAGCGGATCTAGGCGCTTCAGTCCAGAACCGCGCGACTGCTACGGTCACAGGTTCGAATCCTGCCTCGGTCATGGATGTGTGTGATGTCCTTAGGTTAGTTAGGTTTAAGTAGTTCTAAGTTCTAGGGGACTGATGATCTCAGTTGGTAAGCCCCACAGTGCTCAGAGCCATTTGAACAATTTTTTTCTGTAGTGCCACATGTAAAAAACTACCATCCTCTTCGTGTCTGAACTGCTTTCTTACTTCCATACAAGTAGTATAAATATCTTCAGAAATGATTTTCGAACACATAAATTTATATTTATATTCGTTAACAAATTCCTAATGATTTATTCAATCAGTTAAAACACACAAACAATTAAGATAACGATCCTTCAAAGACGCGCATGAAATAAAATAATAATAATAATAATAATAATAATAATAATAACAATAATCAAATGCTGTAAAGACTGCGTATTCAAAGTGGTAGCAGTTGCGCCAAATACTGATTACACTCCACCGGTTCGCGGAAAGCAGAGTCCCATTCCATCAAGCAATTCACAAATAATTCTCCAGCTTAGAAGTAAATGAAGTTTGCTATGGCGATAAACACATCAAAACTGTAACAATCATAAGTAGCTTTCAAGAGGCTAAGCAGTAATAAACGCAAAATGCGGTCGAAATAAACCACAGTTCAAAAGGTGCCCATCCGCAACCACTCTTGAAAAGTAAAGAGTTCCGGCTAGCTTATGAATCTAATATGAAAAATTAAGAACTTATGCACTCACCAGCTACAGCCTCATCTTAAAATCATAAAAGCTATACAGTATTTTTCAAGCCTTATTTAATATTGAAAGCAAATTTTTCAAAACGACATGTCCTTATAAAATGTACTTCATCGCGGGTCTGTCAGTTATTTATTCATTCACGAGTAAGTGAGTTAATATGAGCGCTTGCTTTAGTACAGCACGTTTTTAGAAAATTTGCTTTGATAAATTAGGCGTAAAAATGTCTGTGTACTTCTTTATGATTTTAAGATGCGACAGTGACGGACATGTGCATCAGGTTTCAGTTTTCATATTACTTTAGAAAATATTTTTATTCATTTTTTAAAAGTTTTATGACTTTCTTTATTTACGTTCTTGCCTGCTTTTTAAAATACCTTTAACGCGGTTGCCCGCAGAAGACTTAAGTACACGCAGGGCAAGCTTTTATCCACATGCTTTGCCTACTTTTTCTCTCTCTCTCTCTCTCTCTCTCTCTCTCTCTCTCTCTCTCACCGCCTCCTACTCCTGCCCTCACTTTTCCTACCCCCTCTCTCCCACACCCCCATACAATAGCGCAGAGCGATATTCCAATTTGAGAACTTTTATCATGTGACGATATAATTCCATGTTATGATGTTAAATGACTTCATCATACGCAAAGTGCTTAACTATTTCTGTTTATATATTTGCACGAAGCATTTAGTGCATTAAGCACTTACGAAATTACCAACTACTTGCCGAGACCGGTAATGTGAATCAAGTTTCAAGATGAAATAATATCAGTTTAGTGATTAAGTTATTATAGTGTAAGGAAGACGTATTTCAGTTTCAATATACATTTTTAGTGTATTGTTTTGCATCAACAGATCAAAAATGCTGGACAACGTACGTCCTATTTCCGCTACCTGGTTGCTATTTAGCACTGCTGTGTAACAAGCACGCTTGAAGAAATATGTTTCATCTATTGCCTGCAGACAAAACATATACATATTTGGTAAAAATTGAAGGAGGAATCTGAAATGGTTTTATGACTTAGATGCTACTGCGTGACAAAGTACGCGGAGAATGCCTATGAGAATTTGCAGATTGCAGGAATGTGCCCGTATTTGTCAAGCTTCGTCGTTTTAATCCAGCAAACAAAATTAAGCACAGCTCATTCTTTACTATTCTGTTCGAGTCATACTCAGTCGATAAGGAAAGCTGTTTATGCAGCAAAATCACCAGCAGCTGAAACCGCCAGTTGTGTATTTCTTCGATAATGTCGCTTACAAACTAACATTAACAACTGTTTGACAGAGATTAACGGAAGTGTAGACTAAATTTACAGCAGAAACGTGCGCACTCCGATACTACTGAAATAAGGCACACGTGTGAGTCCTACATAGTTCTCCTTCTGTGGTCGGAACGGTTAGCGCCGAGTCACAATCACACATCAAAGAGTCACGAGGTGAAGCGAAAATGCGAAATCATGTATTTTTTATTGGAGCCAGAGGGCGTAGGAACAGGCTGTGAGTGAGTAGAAACGAAGGGAAATATCAGCCTCGGGGAAAAAGTGTTTGTCGTACCGTGACATTTCGGGATATGCAAGCCGATCTACCACGGTGTGTTGCATGTGTGGATCCGGTGGGCAGAAGGGGTTTGTATGCGAAGACGAGCTGATACTGGACCATGCAATGCGATCAAAGCACGGAGTGACCTTAGACTGACCGGCGGATCCGGTTAGCTGGAGAGTAGGTCTGAGTTGCGAGTAGTTATCTCCGGTACTCCCAAAGGAAGCGAGTATACGGAGCCCTGCCGAAGCTAACCCAGGGCACGGTCATTTGGGTGGACTGCAAGTAGTTAGCGGATCCGATCAGCAGCAGGGTAAATCGAATCTTCCGACAAGTGCACTCCCTCCAGTTACGTACGGTGCGGCCTTGGGAAAGGAAAAGCAAACGCATGAGGTGGTCATTTGGAGAGAGACAGCGCACAGGCAATGACACTGGCTGGGAGTAGCAAATTTCATTGACGAAATCTTCAGCCGACGAGTAGCGGCGTCACGTCGTCGCAACGTTTTGTCAAGTTTTTTACTTGCTAGATACAACAAATTTGGTACAGCGCGATAGGTCACATTTCGGTAGCTCCGATCATTTCAGAAGTGCGAATGACGGGACAGCAGCGCGGGTTAGCCGTGCGGTCTTGGGCGTCTTGCCACGGTTCACGCGGCTCCGCCCCTCCCCCCCCCCCTGCGCCCCGTCGAAGGTTAGAGTCCTCCCTAGGGCATGAGTATATGTGTTGATGTGTTGTCCTTAGTGTAAATTAGTTTAAGTTAGATTAAGTAGTGCGTAAGTCTAGGGACCAGTTTTGTCCCATAGAACTTACCACAAATGACAGAGGACAGAATTACTTGCAGTTTTTGGAAAATTCGTTTGTTGAGCACCTTGAGGATTTTCCTTTGGCCGCACGGACCGCAATATCCTTCAAGCATGGTGGAGGCGGTCCACATCTCACCAGGCGCGTGGGGGTACAGCTCAGCCACGCTAACCTTGATCGCTGCACTGGTCGTGATAGTACAATTAACTAAGCACCGAGATCGCCAGACGTTAAACGAATAGATTTTTGTTTATGGGGTTGTATGACGTCTGAGGTGTGCAAAGGGAAGGTGTGCACACGAGTGAAGTGCTTGATCGTTTTATGGACACTGCTGCTCTCATTAGGGAACGTGCAGAAGCTCTCAGACAAACAACACAGGTTCTCCCAAGAGAATTCAAATGCATTTGAAGTTGACGGTGGGATACTCGAAAATTTATTGTAAACTGTGCAACAACTGTAAAGTGACGTGTACGACAATGCCTAGTGGGTGAATGTTTTAAAAATAGGTATTTTTTAACTGACACTTTGTAAAACGCATGTTGCAGTATTCACTAACTGTTGTATGTAAGTGCACCTGACAGGATGCTGAACAGTATAGAAAATAAATAATAATATGTATTAAATATGTTCAACTCAAGAGAAAATTCAAATTTTTTAAGAAGTTTCAGAGAAAGTAGGATTACAAATATCATTCGAAAAAAACGGTATATATGATATGCAACAAACAAGCATCAAAGTCTCTGATTACAAAATATGGAAAAATAAAAAGGGTTTCTCAGTTTAAAAAATTAGGGGAAATCTACACGTAAACGGTCTGGAAAAAGCTGCAAACGAAGATCGCTGTCAAAAAATGGCAACTGCTTTCAGATTAACATAAAATGCTTATAATAAAAAATCACTTTCTAAATTCAGTAAACTTAGGCGTTACAGCACGGTAAGCAAACCTGAACGTCTTTATGGAGCAAAAACTTTAATTGTAAGCACAAACATAAGAAATTAAAAAGAAATAAAGATAATTAGGAAAATATTAGGCCCCGAAATTGCTGATGGAGAAACCTATAGGCTGAGAAGTAATAAGGAAGTAGAAGAATACACAGCCATACACGATGACATGAGAAAACGAAGATTTAAATTTTATGAACACATTAAAAAATGGCACCCAAAGAATGTCATCCACTAAGTTGACAAAACAAATAGCAGAATTCCACGAAAACAGAAGTAAGGCCAAAACTGAGCCAATTTAATGGATCGCTGCGATTAAGGAGGATCATAAAGCAGTCGGTATAACTTCGGCAGACGTTACAGTTAGAAAAACATTCAGACAAAAGATATTTCATTGGAAACTTGATCAGAGGAGAATTAGAAAACGGACTAGAATACTGTGGTCTCATGAAAGGAAGAGACTTCATTCTGAAGGATGAAAGGAAAGGCAAGTGTCAAAAGCGACATTGATGGATTGTATCTCGCGTGGCTCTAATGGGCCCATGTGTGAATAACAATAAATATGTTCTACCTCGGAAGTGTTTCGAAATCGTGCATGTTCTCCAAATGCCTTTTTTTGTTTCACATTAACGTTCTTGTCAGAACCCTCAATATTGACCTCTCCTGAGGACGTTTCAGTACAGGCATGCCTAACACAGATCTGGAGTGCATAAGCAAAGCAAGAAAAAGTGCAATTTTTACGCGAGTTTCTTCACTACGCCAGCATTCTTCTTCTGCATGTCGAGTAGTGCTCTCGCCTGTTCCGATCTCATTCTAGCCATCTCTTCCATGGTCTCCCGGCATCATGTTTGCCTTCTAGTTTTGTAGTTAATACTTGATTTGTTACTCTTCCTTGTGGCATCCTGTCTACAAAGAAATGGGATTTAACATCTGAGGTCATCAGTCCCCTTGACTTAGAACTACTTAAACCTAATAACCTAAGGACATCACACACATCCATGCCCGAGGCAGGATTCGAACCGGCTACCGTAGCAGCAGCGCCGGGCCGGATTGAAGCACCTACAACCCATCGGTCACAAGGCCGGCTCCTGTCGACATTTCCTAGCCATTTCCGTCTCTTACGTTTTATTAGTTTGTTAACTGAGTAAATTCCTAGCTCACCTTTTATGGGCACATTCCTTATCTGATTCTCCACAATGCAAGCATTGTTGTTGTTGTTATTGTTGCTGTTGCGGTCTTTTGTCTGAAGACTGGTTTGATGCAGCTCTCTATGCTATTCTATCCTATGAAAGCCTCTTCATCTCTCAGTACCTATTTCAACCTACATCCTTCTGAAACTGCTTACTGCATTCACCTCTTGGTCTCCCTCTACAGTTTTTACGCCCCCCCCCCCCCCCGAACAGACTTCCCTTCAATACTAAAATGACAATCCCTTGATATCTTATAATGTGTCCTATCAACCGATCCCTTCTGCAGGTCAGGTTGTGCCACAAATACCTTTCCTCCCCAGTTCTATCCAACACCTCCTCATTAGTTACGTGATCTGTCTACCTAATCTTATGCATTCTTGGGTAGCACCACATTTCAAAAGCTTCTACACTCTTCTTGTCTAAACTGCTTATCATCCATGTTTCACTTCCATATATACAGGACTATTACAAATGATTGAAGCGATTTCATAAATTTACTGTAGCTTCATTCATTGACATATGGTCACGACACACTACAGATACGTAGAAAAACTCATATAGTTTTGTTCGGCTGAAGCCGCACTTCAGGTTTCTGCCGCCAGAGCGCTCGAGAGCGCAGTGAGACAAAATGGCGACAGGAGCCGAGAAAGCGTATGTCGTGCTTGAACTGCACTCACATCAGTCAGTCATAACAGTGCAACGACACTTCAGGACGAAGTTCAACAAAGATCCACCAACTGCTAACTCCATTCGGCGATGGTACGCGCAGTTTAAAGCTTCTGGATGCCTCTGTAAGGGGAAATCAACGGGTCGGCCTGCAGTGAGCGAAGAAACGGTTGAACGCGTGCGGGCAAGTTTCACGCGTAGCCCGCGGAAGTCGACGAATAAAGCAAGCAGGGAGTTAAACGTACCACAGCCGACGGTTTGGAAAATCTTACGGAAAAGGCTAAAGCAGAAGCCTTACCGTTTACAATTGCTACAAGCCCTGACACCCGATGACAAAGTCAAACGCTTTGAATTTTCGGCGCGGTTGCAACAGCTCATGGAAGAGGATGCGTTCAGTGCGAAACTTGTTTTCAGTGATGAAGCAACATTTTTTCTTAATGGTGAACAGACACAATGTGCGAATCTGGGCGGTAGAGAATCCTCACGCATTCGTGCAGCAAATTCGCAATTCACCAAAAGTTAACGTGTTTTGTGCAATCTCACAGTTTAAAGTTAACGGCCCCTTTTTCTTCTGCGAAAAAAACGTTACAGGACACGTGTATCTGGACATGCTGGAAAATTGGCTCATGCCACAACTGGAGACCGACAGCGCCGACTTCATCTTTCAACAGGATGGTGCTCCACCGCACTTCCATCATGATGTTCAGCATTTCTTAAACAGGAGATTGGAAAACCGATGGATCGGTCGTGGTGGAGATCACGATCAGCAATTCATGTCATGGCCTCCACGCTCTCCCGACTTAACCCCATGCGATTTCTTTCTGTGGGGTTATGTGAAAGATTCAGTGTTTAAACCTCCTCTACCCAGAAATGTGCCAGAACTGCGAGCTCGCATCAACGATGCTTTCGAACTCATTGATGGGGACATGCTGCGCCGAGTGTGGGAGGAACTCGATTATCGGCTTGATGTCTGCCGAATCACTAAAGGGGCACATATCGAACATTTGTGAATGCCTAAAAAAACTTTTTGAGTTTTTGTATGTGTGTGCAAAGCATTGTGAAAATATCTCAAATAATAAAGTTATTCTAGAGCTGTGAAATCTCTTCAATCATTTGTAATAACCCCGTAGTTATACTCCCGACAGATAACGTCAGAAAAGACTTCTAAACACTAAAATCCGCCTTAGATGTTAATAAACCTCTTTTCTTTAGAAATGCTTTTTATGTCATTGTCAGCCTACATTTTATATCCTTTCTACTCTGGCCATCATCAGTTTTTCTGCTGCCCAAATAACAAAACCTATTTATTAATTTAAGTGTTTTGTTTCTTAATCTAATTCCCTTAGCATCAACTGATGTAATTAGACTGCATTCCATTAGCCTTGCTATTCTTAACGTTCATCTTATATTCTCCCTTATGGCACTGCCCATTCCGGTCAACTGCTCTTCCAAGTCCTTTGCTGTCTCTGATAAAATTGCAATGTCTCGACTAATCTCAAAGTTTTTATTTCTTCTTCCTGAATTTTAATTCGTACTCTAAATTTTTCTTTTGTTTCCTTTACTCCGTGTAGAAATTGAATAACTGCCGGCCGGAGTGGCCGTGTGGTTCTAGGTGCTACAGTCTGGAACTGAGCGACTGCTACAGTCGCAGGTTCGAATCCTGCCTCGGGCATGTATGTGTGTGATGTCCTTAGGTTAGTTAGGTTTAATTAGTTCTAAGTTCTAATCGACTGATGACCTCAGAAGTTAAGTCGCATAGTGCTCAGAGCCATTTGAACCATTTTTTTTAATAACACCGCCGATAGTCTAAAACAACTTTCTGAACAAGCTGAAAATAGCCTTTCGTACGCTGTATTTTTACGCCTGCTGCCTTTAGAATTTCAAAGAGAGTGCTCCTCCCAACATTATCAAATCTTGCTTTAAGCCTACAAATCCTATAAACGTGGTTTGCGTTTCCTTAACCTATCTTCTAACGTAAGTCGTAGGCTCTGCAGTTGTTTATTTTTTTTTCCTTTTTTTTTTTTTTTTTTGCTTTATTGAATTTCGAATCGAAACAATAAAAGCAGGCGGTAAAACGGTGACTTAAATTATAAAACGGAAAAGTTAGAATGTTAAAACATAACCAAAGGGGGGGTGGGGGTGGGATGGTAATAAAATACATAGGAAGCAGACAGGTAAAATAGGAGACAGACAATTAAAAAACACGGCTACAGTCTAGTTTCTGTTCGCAAGAGATATAAAAATCACACCCAGTGACAGTATGATGTCCGTTCACAACACTTCATAAAAGACGCACAACACTTAACAATCACTGGAAACACTGCACTAAAAAGGCGGCACAAAAATGACACACCACAGCCAAGGCAGATGGTGTGTGGGGGGGGGGGGGGGACCTGGATGAATGAGGGAAACAAGGAGGGCGAGGAGAGGAAAAAACGAAAGTGGCAGAGAACCGATAGAGGGAGAGGACTCATAAGGGGGGGGGGGGGACTGGGCAGATACGAGAGGGAATGGGGAAAGGCAGAGGAGGAAAATGCAAAAGGACTCGGGGGAGAGAAGGGAGGCAGAGAGAGGGTAGGCAGGAATAAAGCAGTTGGAAGGGGGGAGAGGGGGCCCAGGAAAAGGACAGAGAAATGGATGGGGAGGTGAGGATCAGAGCCGATAGGAGGGATAAATGGAGGGAGGGGCAGTTGACAGAAACCATCTTGGGAAAGGAGATGAAGGATGTAGAATGGAGGGTAGAGGGGGGGGGGGGACACAACAATGATGGCACAGCAGAGGGCGGGGGTTGGAGAGGAGCAACCAGGGGATTAGGGGGATCAAGGCAGCAGGAGGTGTATACTATGTGGACATGTTTGAGGAATAGGAGCAGATGAGGGAAAGGAATCAGGCCATAGAGGATCCACTTGGGGGATGAGAGGCACATACAGAAAGCGAGGCGGAGTGCATGACACTCGAGGTTCTGGAGGGACTTATAGAATTTGAGGGGGGGGGGGGCGGATATCCAGGCGAGACTGACATAACAGAGGATGGGACAGATTAAGGATTTGTAGGTGTGGAGGACGGTAGAGGGGCTCAAACCCCATGTCCGGCCAGAGAGGAGTTTGAGGAGTCAGAGGTGGTTGTGGGCTTTGGATTGGATAGAGTGGAGATGAGGGATCTAGGTAAGGTGACGGTCAATGGTGAGGCCAAGGTAGGTGAGGGTGGGGGAGAGATGGACAGGACGGGTGCAGATAATAAGGGAGAAATCAAGGAGCCAGAAGGAGCGAGTGGTATGACCTTTGATGGTTGCATGGGTCTTGGAAGAATTGATTTTCAGGAGCCACTGGTTACACCATGTGGCAAAAGGGTCAAGGTGACTCTGGAGAAGGCGTTGGGACCATTGGAGGTTAAGTAGGCTCAGTATTGCACCATGCATTTCCATATTTCACCGGAATCCAACTGACCTTCTCCAAGGTCGGCTTCTACCAGTTTTTCCATTTTTACATAAAGAATTCGTGTTAGTCTTTAAAAACCATGAATTATTAAATTGATCATTCCATAATATTCACATCTTCATCAGGTCACCTTCCATTCAGAAAGCTGTTGCACTCAGCGACTGTTTATCTTTATATTATATCTCCCTTTATTGAAACATAATTAGTATATTGGTCATCATATTTACTAAATAGTTTACAGAGGGCGCCAAATGTCAGTCAGATGCATGGTTGGTGCGATTTGGCTATTCCGCTGTCGATATAGAGGGTGCTAACCTCTTTATCCGTTAAAACCCGATTTTCCTTGTAAATGCAAAACAATTAACATATTAAATTGCTGTTAATAATACTGTATATGGATCTGAGCTAACATATCATGGAAGAAGTTCTGTTGGTTCAGAATTATAATCATTGTACTCGTACAGTATGATGCAAATGGCTGCTACGTAGTGGCAAGACGGCGGGTGTTACCGCACAGTGCGCCCGTGAATGGCTTCATTTATTTTACTATGTCTGTCTCCCGTTTTTGTCCACCATGTTTGTTTGTTTTCTGTCTTTCTGTTTCCACTATGTGTTCACTGTGGCCGAGGAGCGGTGTAGATAGGCTGCTGCCGGCCTACCTTTATTGTAAAGGTATGAAAATAACAATAAAGAAAAAATGGTGTTACCGCGTTCCCCCTGAGTCAAACCTTCCCCTGTTTCCCAGCAACAAATCTTCGAACAATTCACAGAACAGTGGATCGTTCATACCAACCTGATCATTAATCATGTTGCTGTAGGTATTTTTATGATGGCAGAAGATCCCGAGGTCTTCCAGGAGGTCGAGGAACCTGCCCTTCTCGAACTTATGCAGCAACCTCACATTAGATGTCAAAGTCGGCACCTTATGTTTTGTTGTAAGTAAATATATATATTCACATCTATCACCAATTGCTTTCTTTGAATCTGGAATTATTACGTTCTTGCCAAAAATTCCATAAATTTTATTTCAGTGGCCTGTATGTTCATTTTGTCTCGCTTCCTTGTGGTCCACGGCTCTGAACTGTACTTTATGATATTACGAGCAGCTGTCTCGCGAGGCTAGAGGTGGTGACAGTGCCAGAGGTCACCTGGCAGGTCGGCGGAGTGGGCTGAGTTGCGGCTCAGGATGGTGAAGTTGCGCGAAGAGGTTGGCCAGCGCGTGGCGCAAGCACACACCAGCAGCTGACTAAAGCGGCTTAGCTGGGAAATTCCAACCGGTGGAGTGCCGAGTGTCCGTTCTTATGTCGGACGGAACTGACAATGGCGTCCACAGCTAGTTGAAAAGGGAAAGAATATAAAAAAACATGTAACGTGTCTTACAAGCTCGCGACGAAAAAGCTAAATACTCCAGCGACATCGTGGTAGTGAGACGGGTTCTTTACAAATTTAGACTTAACTCTAAACCGACGTCTTTAAAAACTCATAAATATTTTAATTAAAACAATTTGCGAAATTAATAATAAATGAATCAATGAAACAACCTATGCATATGATTAGTTATATGAAAGCTGACAACATCGGAGCTAAAAGCAATACGTTACATTTACAAGCAGCTATGAGCCATTGCTGCTAATTGTCCACACAGAAACGTTACATGAAAACAACATGATCGTCCTAGTACATTACCTAACATTCACAGTGCGTGAGGAATCATTTCTATTATTTAAGACGTAAGACTTAAGTCCATACGTTCATAGCGTTTATGTTTTGCATGTTGATATTCTGGTTGCTACGGGTTTATTTATCGATTGTCAATTTTTATTTGTAGTTCACTTTTGCTATTTCAGTGTAAATATTGTCATTCTGTCATTTGTAAGTAAAGAGTGGAGCTAAGGAAGCTAGAAAATGGAGTGTCAAGTGGAGAAATCGGAACATTTCTGACATATTCTTCTGTTTGAGTCCAGTAGAGGGGTGAAAGCAGCGGAGGCAGCCAAAAACAATTGCGCCATGTTTCGGGGTAATGCCAATGGACAGATGACGGCAAGAAAATGGTTTTCTCCTTTTAAGGAAAATCGTTTTGACATTAGTCAATCTCCACATTCAGGAAGACCTTCATGGTTTGATGGAGATCATTTAAACGCAATAACCCACAACCGTCTACGTCAGTGTACTCGAGAACTGGACTGGTAAGTGTTATGAACTCTGATCATTCCACCATCTTGTGACATTTGCATTCAAAGGAGAAGGTTCAAAAATCTGTTTCATGGGTACCACATGCCCTAAGCTAAAATCACAGAAACCAGCAGGTGACCATATGTGTGTCCCTGCTTGCCATCTATTGGCCCGCGAACAACACAGACCATTGAGCTCAAACAAAGCAGCAGTTCCTTTTACAAAGAACTTCGTGCATCCACGAAAGGTAATTTTGTGGATCTGGTAGGACAGCGACGATGCAGTGTACCATGCATTGCTTCCCCTAGGTGTAACCATCACTGCTGACATTTATTGTCAACAAACGAGACGGTTTGCAGACGCTATCCAAAAACAACGACCTGGAAAACTGCGTGAAGTGATGTTGCCCCACGGTAACGCCAGATTTCTGCTAGAATGACAACAAGCACTATACAGTAGTTGGGTTGGGCAGTCATTGTGAGCCCACCTTATTCACGTGATCTTGAGGCCTTAAATTTTCACCTTTTCCGCTCTCTACAGAGCACCCTTCAAGGAGCTTCCTTTCCTCCTTTCCGGATGAAATTGCGCTCCTAGGATGCCTCGATGAGTTCTTCGCCTTTACATCCCGTGCTTTCTACTGTGGCGAAATCGAAAAGTTGCCCCTGCGTTGGCAGACTGTTGTAAACACTGAAGTAGAACATATTATTGATGACTAAAGTCTCTGTTGCTAACTAAAATCTCTGTTATGTGTATCTGCTGTGTTTATTAAGGTTACGAAAAAACACTTGGAACTTATGCACATGTCCGAAAGAACAAACATCACGCTTTCATATAACTGATTGGCCTAGATGGGCAATTTATCCATTTCATTCAGTGTGGAAGCACAAATACGTCCAACCTCCTATGGGAATCTCTGAGTAGCAAGCATGGAGGAAACTGACAGGGACTGCGGACAGGTGGGCATATGGGTCGGCTGTGAGGCGCGCCGAAACAGTTCGCGCAGTTGCGGTGACGCTGTATCACGGATGGTGCAGTGGTTAACGCACACCCATAGTGACAAGGACACCCCGGGTTCGAATGTCGGTCGGGTACACATATTCTCTCGTCGCCGCCGATTGCACGGAATGTCCCAATACAGCTAACATGAGTAATTCCTTTCCTTTCGCCCCTCGACCACATTCAATTTAGGTTTAAATTTTCTCCATGTTCCAGTGTATTGTATTGTATTGTATGTTAACCGGGGACCTGGAAACGACGGAGAGGCTCCGTCCCCGCCGCAGCCGCAGTGGTCCACAACCCCACGACGACTACCGCAGTCCACTTCGCCCCTCCGCCGCCCCACACCGAACCCAGGGTCACTGAGCGGTTCGGCCACCGGTGGACCCCCCAGGGAACGTCTCACACCAGACAAGTGTAACCCCTATGTTTGCGTGGTAGAGTAATGGTGGTGTACGCATACGTGGAGAAGTTTTTGCGCAGCAATCGCCGACATACTGTAGCTGAGCGGAATAAAGGGAACCAGCCTGCATTCACCGAGGCAGATGGAAAACCGCCTAAAAACCATCCACAGACTGGCCGGTTCGCCGGACCTCGACACAAATCCGCCGGGCGGATTCGTGCCGGGGACCAGGCGCTCCTTCCCGCCTAGAAAGCCGTGCGTTAGACCGCACGGCCAACCGGGCGGGCTTGTTCCAGGGTAACTTTTTTATACATAAGGTTATACAAATACATAATTGCACGGAGATTATTTCTTAATTCCTTAACTTGAATGCAGTAGCCATGTCAGGAAGCGCATTTTAGAGTGAACACAGGCACGGGAGGCATTTAGTCAGTGATCGCTTTGCAATGATAAGTTGGTGAGTGGGCGGCCAAAGTGCCGCATGTCTTCGATTAGCGTTGTTGCTCTTAGAAAATTTCTTAAGCGTGCAAAAGTTGAATACTATAATATTTCACAGGACTTAGGACAATTTCATGAGCGCGAGTTCCACACTCAGTTTACTTAGAATCATTTGAGTAATTTTCAGTGTTTTTGCGCGACCACTGGAACTTCATCTTTTTTGGCGAAATTGAGGCAGCTCTCTGCCGTAATATTTCTGTACATTTATTATTTATACTAGTGTTCAGAGATCATGTTTTGTCGTCATAGTTGTTGTGAATAACGAACTTCTGTTTTCGTAGCGACTGTGAGATTTGCACTGTCTAACTTCTTACGTTACTGACACTTCTGTTTTCGTAGCGACTGTGAGATTTGCACTGTCTAACTTCTTACGTTACTGACACTGTAATACGAACTTTATTCGCAAATATTACTGTGCTTCAACTCGTTGCTGGAACTAAATGTCTACATACTTTGCACGAGATAATTAATCATTGTCTCACCATTTCATTTACATTGGATCTGCAAATCTACTTATATATACAGCTTGAAATAATAAACATTAATGCTTTTATCCATTGTGGATGTGGAAAACTGCGCCTGGGTGAATAACGATTTCCACAAATTACTACAACCAGTTGCTTTTAGTTTTATTCTTCAATTTTTATTTTCCATTACCGGTTTTGAATGGCCTAGTGATTCATCATCAGATGGTACTTATTTGCAGCATCGTGAAAATAGTGTAGCGTTATTCGTAGCTGTTGGTTTGTTCTTGATGCACACACAGCGTGTGTTTTCCAGTGACGTTAATTTTCAACTTTTCACAAATTTAGCTACAGGTAACAACTTCTTCGTGTTTTACAAAAAGTAAATAAGCCAACAAAGTGACAGTGCTTGACCGACCCATTTTGACATGTAGAGAGACAAACTAATGAAAATATCGGTCGTGAACTGCCCACAGCAATACGGGTGTTCTCATAATGTCAAAGAAAATAAACTAAATTATTTTTTTAAAGATATAGTTAATTTCCGTCAGTACAGATAATAGACGAAAATACTTTAGCGTATGTATTTAAATGGAAAACCATAAGGCGTGGCCAATGTCTGTTTGGTTTAGATACATTGAGGTGATCTGAGGATTTTTGTAAAGTCTACGCTTACCTATGATGGCCGATGGAAACATACAATCACCATTGATACTGAGTATAGTCCTAACATCTCGTCTTCAGCTTCAATTTCTGTCTGCGTACATTTGAGTTTCTTATCTACTGTACAGATGCACCGCCCTCATTTCCTATTAAACTGTCTTTTCGATATAAGCTTAGATTTACACAAAAAAATCTCACTGCTATCAGTTTCGGGCTTTAGCAAGCTTTCTATATCAGTGTTACACAAGTTTCACTGCATTTTAGAGTAATTGCTTGCAATTGCTTGCTTAGGGATAAAAAACACTCATTGCTAAAAGCTAATTCCTGTTTATGTTTTCGTTTACAGTTAGTTTACAATGTGTTTCACACCACTGCCGAAAGGATCAATGTTGTAAACCACCGTGACAAACGTTACAAGTGTCACAGATGTTAGAACGGCCGTTACTTTACTTTCTATTTTTAGGTTACAATATCAGTGGTAACATTAAGAAGGAGTGGAAGCTTTCATCTACATTCTTGAATAACAAGGAAGCTCTTCAATACGCAGCAAATCGCTGAGTTGGTGGACGATTCGGATGAAACGTGTTGTGTCTGGGAGACCAGCCTTACTGGTTCAACGCCCCCTGTAGCTTCTTGTTGTGTGGAAGGATCACTCACTGCTCTTACCCGATCGCTTCATTATGTGATAAACTGTCTTAGTATCGCGTCTTATCACTTTGTTTTCCTGCTGTAGACTGTGATCTCTGTCGCTTTATTATAGGGCAAATCTAGGAGAGTTGGACTATTGTGTTACACAGACCAGTGGCGCTGTAATTTTCGCGTCAGTTCATGGGAAAAAAGATCACATTCTCTGTTCTGGGGAGCCGAAAAATTTTATCATGTAATTACATCATTTTAGTATTAAGTCTTCGTTTGCACAGTATTAATACAGATTTTGTTCTGTGGGCTTGACAGACAATCGGGAGAGATGGTGCACGTATTTTAGTTTCTGAGAGGGGAATCACAATAAAATTTAGATTCAAAGCATGTGGAATAATCTCACTGAATATTACCACAGTCCTAGGCAAAACTTATTTGTCGGAGATACGTCTGTGCTGACAAAGAAAGAGCAGAATCTCATACGCAGGTCAACCAACCATCCACTTCAAAGCTCATCATAAGGCCAAGTGATCCCAAGCACATCAAAAGAGCATAGTTAACTGCACAAGTCAAATTTATTCACTGACACAACATCGCACTGCTATTCTACTGAACCTAAGACTTCCAAGATCACCGCTTCAAAACTGACCACCCTAAGCCAACACAGGCATAAATTTGGAAGAAATATCAGCTGTTCTTTCTATTTACAAAACAATGAATTGTAATGGGAAGGCAGCAATTGTATCCAGAGTGCTGAACTCCGCTGAAAAAAATATTGAAATTACAAAGAAAAAAGAGATAAGAAAAGAAAGGAAAGGAAACAGAAAAAAGTGCAAAAATCACTAAAGGAAAATGCCAGTGAAGAAAAAAACAGAAAGAATAAGCTAAAAAAATTTCTACAAATAGCTCACCGTATTCAGGACATGCAGAAAGCCACAACATTAAAGACGCTGTAGAATGCTGCCAAAGTACTAGTAACTTTGATGAATCAGATGAAAATGAATTTTATATTTGTGGTGAAATATATTACGAAGACAATAAAAAGGATGACTGGAGTTACTGTGTTTTCTGTTCACAATGGTCATATTAATGTTGTTCAACATTTTGTAATAAATGTGATTGCTGGGGTGAGAGCCAATGTTCCATTAAGATTTATTTTAAAAGCATGAAATTATTTTGGACTAAAATATTCAATATTATAATTCTGTATTCATTAGACATATTCCAAATAAAGTTATGTAATATTAATTGACTATTTCCTTCATGAATAATCATTTTTATATGGTTCGTCTCTCCCTGTACACTGGCCATCTCACCCGTACACCAATGGGTGAGATGGAGCATTCGCGTATATTTTTATTTTGTCGTATCTGTTCCATTTTAAGTGGGAGTGTCTCAATAATATATCGTACTTAGGTCTGTATGACACTCGATACGCACATGCTGCCAGAAGTCAAAGTCGAAAAACACACAAAATATATGCAGCAGAAATAAAGTGATCCAGTTCTCTCGCGGCACTACATTCCAATGCGTTTCATCTTCTCCACATTCCGCTGCGTCTACAGCTTCACGGTAACGATTTCCAAAATTTATTGTAGTAATTTATTATTGTTGTTCAAATTTTATCTACGAAAGTGCAAAGTGACGCGGCAGATGCAGGGTGGTCCACTGATAGTGACCGGGCCAAGTATCTCACGAAATAAGCATCAAACGAAAAAACTACAAAGAACAAAACTCGTCTAGCTTGAAGGGGGAAACCAGATGGCGCTATTGTTTGACCGCTAGATGGCGCTGCCATAGGTCAAACGGATGTCAACTGCGTTTTTTAAAAAATAGGAACCCCCATTGTTATATATTCGTGTAGTACGTAAAGAAATATGAATGTTTTAGTTGGACCACTTTTTTCGCTTTGTGATAGATGGCGCTGTAATAACCACAAACGTATAAGTACGTGGTATCACGTAACATTCCACCAGTGCGGACGGTATTTGCTTCGTGATACATTACGCGTGTTAAAATGGACCGTTTTCCAGTTGCGAAAAAGGTCTATAACGTGTTTATGTATGGCTATTGTGATCAAAACGACCAACGGGCGTGAGCTGTCTATGCTACTCGGTATCCTGGACATCGCCGGATATTTACGTTATTTAAGGAAACAGGAAGTGTTCAGCCACATGTGAAATGTCAACCACGACCTGCAACAAATGATGGTGCCCAAGTAGGTGCTTTACCTGCTGTCGCGGCTAATCCGCACATCAGTAGCAGACAAACTGCGCGAGAATCGGGAATCTCAAAAACGTCGGTGTTGAGTATGCTAAATCAACATCGACTGTACCAGTACCATATTTCTATGCACCAGGAATTGCATGGCGACGACTTTGAACGTCGTGTACAGTTCTGACACTGGTCACAAGAGAAATTACGGGACGATGACGTATTTTTTGCACGCGTTCTATTTAGCGACAAAGCGTCATTCACCTACAGCGGTAACGTAAACCGGCATAATATGCACAACTGGGTAACGGAAAATCCACAATGGCTGCGACAAGTGGAACATCAGTGACCTTGGCGGGTTAATGTATAGTGTGGCATTATGGGAGGAAGATAATTGGACCCCATTTTATCAACGGCAATCAAAATGGAGCAATGTATGCTGATTACTACGCAACGTTCTACCGATGTTACTACAACATGTTTCACTGCTTGACAGAATGGCGATGTACTTCCGACATGATGGATGTCCGGCACATAGCTCGCGTGCAGTTGAAACGGTATTGAATGGCATATTTCATGACAGGTGGATTGGTCGTCGAAGCACCATACCATGGCCCGCACGTTCATCGGATCTGACGTCCCCGGATTTCTTTCTGTGGGGAAAGTTGAAGGATATTTGCTATCGTGATCCACCGACAACACCTGACTACACGAATATATAATAAAAAATGGGGATTCCTATTTAAAAAACGCAGATGATATATCCGTTTGACCTATGGCAGCGCCATCTAGCGGGCCCACGCATAGCGCTATCTGGTTTCCCCCTTCAACCTAAACAAGTTTTGTTTTTCGTAGTTTTTTAGTTTGACGCTTATTTCGTGAGATGTTTGGCCCGGTCACGATCAGTGGACCACCCTGCATATGTCAAATTTTGTTTAAGGGAGAAGCGTCATTTACAAAAAAATGGCATGCCAGTCTCGACAAAATGCACTAATTGTCAGATGAAAATCCGCACTCAATCAAAGAAGTGGTTAAAAACAACGCTCTTGGTCTGTTAACGTCGGGTGGATGTTTTTCAAGACCCGCACCATTGGTCCCTCTGTTACTGATGGGAATCTGAACACACTCAAGTATCTCGAGTTCCTAAGATATGCTGCTGCAACAATTATTGTCGTCACCCCACTGCATATAAGGCAATCAGTGTGCTACCGACATGACGGATGTCCCTCCCATTCTGCACATGTAATGACAGACCCTCTTGAGAGAACATTTGCAGAGCATTGGAACTGTCGTTCAGTAAACGGTCTGCGCACTCACCAAAGTTAACACTTTTATATTTTTATCCGTGCCGAAAATTAAAACAAGAAGTCTATTAGGACACACCGTCGACTCCCGAAGGCGTGAAATACCTTATACCATTGGCCTGTGCTGCCGATACATGAAATTCAAGATTCAGTATTGTTCCTCCAGAATCACTTTATAGTGTGCAGCAATGTTCAGGGTCAATATTTTGAGCATTTGGTTGATAGCTGTGATAACAAGCTTCCAAACCGTACCTGTGGTACGTGCTTGGTGCAATACAGCTGACGTTTGTGGAACGTCTTCTCCTGATAGCAGGACAGTGGTTTGTGGCGATGTTCTCTTGATGCTACACACATCATAAAAAGTTTTGCATCACCCTGGTTCCCAGAACTCTTGAAGATAGATGTTGACTGTGGATATTGTATCACAGACACAGTCCATTTGACTGTTCGGAGACGTCACTAAACCCTCCTAGCCGGCCGCGGTGGTCTAGCGGTTCTAGGCGCTCAGTCCGGAACCGCTGGACTGCTACGGTCGCAGGTTCGAATCCTGCCTTGGGCATGGATGTGTGTGATGTCCTTAGGTTAGTTAGGTTTAAGTAGTTCTAAGTTCTAGGGGACTGATGACCACAGATGTTAAGTCCCATAGTGCTCAGAGCCAAGCCAAACCCTCCTACAGTTGCAAACAACCATGCATGAGCAGCGCCTGTTAGACGGAGGGGATCCGACAGCCGATCAGTCGCAGCCATTCCACCAGGAAGGTAGTACACGGCTGGTGTTGTCTGTAGTTCAACCATGCCTAGACGGTCAATACCGCGTTCGATCGCGTCCGCATTGTTACTTTGTGCCAGGAAGGGCTCTCAACAAGGGAAATGTCCAGGCGTCTCGGAGTGAACCAAAGCGATGTTGTTCGGGCATGGAGGACATACAGAGAGACAGGAGCTGTCGATAACGTTCCTCGCTCAGGCCGCCCAAGGGCTACTGCTGCAGTGGATGACCGCTACCTACGGATTATGGCTCGGAGGAAACCTGACAGTAACGCCACCATGTTGAAAATGCTTTTCGTGCAGCCACAGGACGCCGTGTTACGACTCAAACTGTGCGCAATAGGCTGCATGATGCGCAACTTCACTCCCGACGTCCAAGGCGAGGTCCATCTTTGCAACAATGCCACCATGCAGCGCGGTACAGATGGGCCCAACAACATGCCGAATGGACCGATCAGGATAGGCATCACTTTCGATTCACCGGTGAGTGTCGCATATGCCTTCCACCAGACAATCGCCGGAGACGTGTTTGGAGGCAACCCGGTCAGGCTGAACGATTTAGACACACTGTACAGCGAGTGCAGCAAGGTGGAGGTTCCCTGCTGTTTTGGAGTGGCATTATGTGGGGGCGATGTACGCCGCTGGTGGTCATGGAAGGCACCGTAACGGCTGTACGATACGTGAAGGCGCCGGACACCGAGCGGCTGCACAGTGCGGCTGAGTATGTGGATATTTGTTGACACGGGTATGGCACAAAGGCGTGTTTGCATGTGTTTACATCTCTATTTATGCATGTAATACGCAATTTGTGTGTGTGTGTGTGTGTGTGTGTGTGTGTGTGTGTGTGTGTGTGTGTACGTAGCTGTCTGCGTGGATATCTGTGTCTGACAGGAAGTGCTGTGTTTCTGACTCATAAAAAATAAAATGGTAACAGGTGAGAAAAAATTCCAGAAACCGGTGCCCTTTAGGACAAGGCTTCTTCAGATGACAGTAATGAAGCAATTTTGAAAGTTATTAAAATTATGAAGTATACAAAATTAAGGAGTTCACAAATCATATACAACATTGCCTCCGCTAGTTGAAACCCATGCGTGGAGCTTAAATTCGGTAAGTAGAAGTGACTAAGCGTGTAATTCATAAATGCGAAACATAGCCAAATATTTTAAAATGATGAAAATAGCCTTACATTGGGATATACCCTTGGCAGGTCTTACATTCCAATATCATTGGAGAAACGTTTTGAAGAATGATATATTTCGACATAAGACAATCGTCACATGTTGATTTCGGCGCCAATTTTTACTAAGCATAAAGTGTCAGAATTTTTCCCCGCCATTTCAATTTCCATTTTTAATTTTCTTATTTGAATTTCGCATATTTTTATGTATACGTACATTTGGACCAAAATTTTGAAATTAACTTAGGACACCTGACCTAAATCTGCCATCTTCAATTTTTACTTAACTCAAGAGGAGTATTTCCACCATCATATTATTTTCCCGCGTGAGTCTCGTAACTCTACTTGTGATAAAGGAGAGTGGGACTTCTAATTCTGGCATGGCTACAACTGGCACTAACTACCACCACTTGATGTCTGAGGAATGTGTATGTAGTTAACTCTTGGTCCCTGGACCCTCCCAAGTGGTCATGAACTGTCCGTAACCAACTTTAGTTCCCGAATGTCCAAATTATAGACGTGAAAACCTGGTTCAACTTCTCGAATCCCTTTACTCAGCCATAAAATAGTGTTTTTGGTCGTGGAAACATATGTAATTCAAGAAAGCAGTTCAGTATGGTAACAAGGTAGAAAAAAAATAGATAATTAAAGCATCCCCATATTTATATACACTGAAGCGCCAAAGAAACTGGTATACCTGCCTAATATCGTGTAGTGCCGCAACACACGACCTGGTATGCACTCGATTAATGCTTGAAGTAGTGCTAGAGAGAATTGACACCATGAATCCTGCATGGCTGTCTATAAATCCGTAAGAGTACGGTGACGGTTGGGTGGTGGGGGTGGTGGAGATATCCTCTGAACAGCACGTTGCAAGACATCCAAAATTTGCTCGATAATATTCATCTCTGGGGAGATTGCTGCCCAGCGGAAGAGTTTAAACTCAGAAGTGTTTTCCTGGAGCCACTCTGTAACACCTCTGGACGTGTGGTGTCGCATTGTCCTGCAGGGAATTTCCCAAGTCAGCCGGAACGCAGAATAGATACGAATTGATGCAGGTGATCAGACAGGATGCTTACGTATCTCGACGTATCTCAGGGGTTCCATATCACTCCAACTGCAGACGCCCCACACCATTAAGAAGCCTCCACCAGCTTGAACAGTCCCCTGCGGACATGCAGGATCCACAGATTCATGAGGTTATCTTCATATCCGTACACGTCCATCCACTCGATACAATTTGAAACTAGACTCGTCCGACCAGGCAACATGTTTCCAGCCATCAACAGTCCAATGTCGGTGTTGATGGGCCCAGGGGAGGCTTAAAGCTTTGTGTCGTGCAGTCATCAATTGTACACGAGTGTGCCTCCGGCTCCGAAAGACCATGTCGATGGTGTTTCGTTGAATGGTTCGCACGCTTACACTTGATGATGGCCCAGAATTGAAATCTGCAGCAATTTGCAGGAAGGGTTGCACTTCCGTCAAGCTAAACGATTGTCTTCAGTCGTCGTTGGTCCCGTTCTTGAAGGACCTTTCTCCGGCCGCAGCGATATCGGAGATTTGATGTTTTAGCGGATTCCTGATATACACGGTAACTCGTGAAAAGGTCGTACGGTAAAAACCCCACTTCATCGGTGCCTCGGAGATGCTGTGTCCCATCACCGACTATAATACCACGTTCACACTGACTTAACCCTCCATTGTAGCAGCAGTAACCGATCTAAGAACTGCGCCGGGCACTTTTCGTTTTATATAGGCGTTGCCGACTGTAGCGCATTATTCTGCCTGTTTACATATCTCTGTATTTGAATACACGTGCTTATACCAGTTACTATGGCGCTTCAGTGTATATTTATCTGTTATGTGTGTTGTGTTGTGGTCTTCAGTCCAAAGACTGGCTTGATAGAGATTTACATGTTGCTCAGCCTGTCCCAGTCTCTTCATCTCAGAATAGCTACTGCAACCCACATCTTTCTGACTCTCCTTACTGTATTCATCTCTTCGTCTCCCTCTACTATTTATACTCCCCGCATCCTCCAGTAATAAACTGATGATCCCTTGAAGTCTCAGAACCGACCCCAAAAATTTCTGGTCTCCCTGATTCTATTCAGTACCTCCTAATTAGTTACGTGATCTACCCATCTAATCTACACCACTCTTCCGCAGCAGCACATTTCTAACGGTTGTATTCTGTTATTGTCTAAAGTGTTTCACCTGCACACACAGCTACAATCCTTATAAATACTTTCAGAAAATAATTCCTTACAATTAAATCTATACTTGATGCTAACAAAGTTCTCTTCTTCAGCAACGTTCTTCTTGCCTTTGCCAGTCTACATTTTACATTCATTCTACTTCGGTCATCATCAGTTATTTTGCTGCCCAAATAGCAAAACGCATATACTACCTTAAATGTCTCTCTTCCTAATCTAATTGCTTAGTGATTTAATTCGACTACATTCCACAACGATTATTTTGCTTTTGTTAAGTTTCATCTTATATTTTCCTTTAAAGACCCTGCCTATCCCGTACAACTGCTCTTCCAGGTCCAAAAAATGTGTGTGAAATCTTATGGGACTTAACTGCTAAGGTCAGAGGTCCCTAAGCTTACACACTACTTAACCTAAATTATCCTAATGACAAACACACACACACCCATGCCCGAGGGAGGACTCGAACCTCCGCCGGGACCAGCCGCACAGTCCATGACTGCAGCGGCAAGGCCGCACGACTAATCCCGCGCGGCTTTTCCAGGTCCTTTGCTATCTCTGAGAGAATTACGATGTCATCGGCAAACCTCAAAGTTTTTATTTCTTCTCGCTGGATTTTAATTCCTTTTTCTGCTTGCTCAGTATACAAACTGAATAACATCCGGGATAGACTACAACTCTGTCTCACTTCATTCTCAACCACAGCTTCGATTTCTTGCCATTCGGCCACTGTAACTGCCATCTGCTTGTACAAATTGTAAATAGCCTTTTGCTCTGTGTATTTTACCCGTACCACGTTCTGAATTTCAAAGGAAGCATTTCACTCGACATTGACAAAAGCTTTCTCTAAGTCTACAAATGCTATAATCGTACGTTTTTCTTTCCTTATCCTATCTTTTAAGAGAACCTGTAGGGGCAGCAATGCCTCGCATGTTCCTAAATTTTTCCAGAATCCCAACCGATCTTCCCCGAGCTCGGCTTCTACCAGTTTTTCCATTCCTCTGTAAATAATTCATGTTAGTACTTTGCAATAATGATTCATTGAAATGAGAGTAGGGTAATTTTCACGCCTGTCAGCACCTGCTTTCTTTGGAACTGGAATTATTATATTCTTCTTAAAGTCTGAGGGTATTCCCTGTCTCGTACATCTTGCTCAGCAGAATAAAGAGTTTTGTCATGGCTGGTTCTCCCAAGACTATCGTTAGTTCTAATGGAATGTCGTCTACTCTCGGGGCCTTGGTTCGACTTACGTCCTTCAGCGCTCTGTCAAATTCTTCGCGCAGTAGCAAATCTCCCGTCTCGTCTTCATTTACGTTCTCTTCCATTTTTATAATATTGCCCTCAAGTTTATCACCCTTGTATAGACCCTCTATATACTACTTCCACCTCTGAACTTTCTGTTCTTTTCTTTGGACTGGTTTTCCATCTGAGATCTTGATATTTATATAGGTGTTCCTGTTTTCTCGGAAGGTCTCTTTAATTTTCCTGTATGCGTTCTATATTTCCTCTAGTGAAATACGTTTCTAAGTCCTTAAAATTTTCCTCTAGCAACTCCTACTTAGCTATTTTGCAGTTTCTGTCAATCTCATTTTTTAGACATTTGTTCTCCCTTTCGCCTGCTTCATTTGCCGCATTTTTGTATATTCTCCTTTCATCAGTGAAAGTCAGTATCTCTCGTGCTATGCAAGCATTTCTACTAGTCCTCGTCTTTTTACCTCCTTGATCATCTACTGCTTTCGCTATTTCATATCTCAGAGCTACCCGTTCTACTTACCCCTTTTCTTGTCAATCGTTATCTAGCTCTCTCTGTGACACTCTCAAAAATCTCTGGTTCTTTCAGTTTATCCAGGTACCATCTCCTTAATTTCCTATTTTTAGCAATATCTTCAGTTTTAATCTAAAGTTCATATACAATAAACAACAAAAAATATACAGGTAATAGAGGAGTTTCGGCAATGTGGGATGTTCTATACTAATATTCTAATGATACATATTTCTTTATTGTACTTCTGCTGTGGTCACTGTGATGTATCCCAAATCCTAACAATTAGCTTTCGAAAGGTTGAACTCTAATCATTTTCTTTCACAACAACTATTCTGAGGGATACATTACACTACCTACACTGTAACTTAGCTTTTTGTAAATTTTATGTACGTTATATACTTATCTTTATTGTTACATCATTGCTATAAGCTTTCTAGTTTGTGTTTCATGAAATAAACAGAAATACCAAAAATATTCTAAATAAAAAACGACAAAATATATAATAGGAAGAATTAATAAATTTTCAAAATTATGGGACATTCGCTGTTCACGACGAAAATGAAAAGATAATGACTGCATTGTATATTGCCCTTGGCTGCGTGTAGAGCGTAGTCATGCATCATTTGTACTCATCCAAAACAAATATTGCTTGGTAGATTAAATTTGGCAAATTTTACAATAGTAGTTCATTTTCACAATATTAAGAGCCTAATTTGTACAGAATGGCTGACTTCATGTGACGAATGTTCATAAAAGCACAGGGAAGTTTTAAAGTTTCATCTCAGTAATGTGTCATTCCAGAGTATTCTTGTTAATTGATTTTACATTTTATAATAAAATCGGGAAATTGTGCATAATGGAACACGAAGCACTAAATGAAATTGAATGTAGTGCTGATGAGAGCAAATTTGCTGATGTGACTATAGATGGTGCAGCCACTTCGGCTCGTGAAACTGAATAGCATTCTGAGAGAGAAGTAATTAGTCCTGTGTTTAGTTCCACCACCAGCCAAGTACAAGACTCAAATACCATACTGCTTCATAATTTAATGGATGTGATAAAGGAAATATGAGCTAGAAATAATCAGTTGCATAATGAAATGGCTACTAAACACAGTGAAATTTCTTCTCAAATAACGAGCTTAATCACCACTGCATCAAATTTAACATTACAGCAAAATTATATGAAGACTAGCATCACAAAGTTGTCATTACTCTATGGCACGTTAACTACCGAAATAGTTGCATTGCAACTGCCTGACACAAAGAAACAATTGTCTGATGAACAAATGCAAATCAAAGAGTCTGTTCGCAAGTTAGATTCAATTAAAGAAACTCACTGCAGAATATGAGGCTTGACTAAACTTCTATTTGACACACAAAAACTAAGTTTCGAGTAATGTTATGCTGCGTAGATTTCATACAGGGAAACACATATTAATGAAGAATTAAATATAGTTACCTCGTACTGTTCAGCGGACTGTCAGTGAGGAATTATCACAGAGAGATACTCGGGGCGAAACAATTATGGAGTTAAACCAGATTAAAGTGGCATTAGAAAAAGACTTACCGAAGTAGCGAGAAAATGTCGTGTCAACAATCAGTGACGTCCTAGAACTAACACTAATTAAAGACAAAATAACTGACCCAACCCCCACGTTGTGAGAATAGAAGACGATAACATCAGTCTTTTTGGCATATGAGGGAAGGTATGAGAATGATTTAAATCACATAGACATGTCACCCAGCCCTGCATTGTATAGGATGGGGCTAGCAACTCAGATGTGATTTGTCCTGTTGGATAAAAATCTATTGAACAGACAGCATCAAATGTCTACATAAAAAGTATCCGAGCCGTTGTTTTTATTGTTTCTTTTAAGGGCGTACTAGCGAGGTCGTGGACCGATCAACAAAAAATTCACTTCATCATAGGTTTCTTATGAGGGAAGGCTGCGCTTTGAGCCACTGACACTAAGAGAATTTTCAAGATTTTACGGAATTTGCGCGACCGTTCTTAGCTAAGTATTAGTCCGAAATGAAGTCTTCAATACAAAACCCTTTACCAGTAGACAGGTTAGCATCCGCAAATACTTTGAAAAGTACGTAAATAGAACAAGGTACTGGGATGAGCCCATATCTAATCAGGATGACCCGATAATATCAAAGGCCTCTGTATCTCGGGGATAAACTGGTCCATGTATTCAAAACAGATGTTGAAAATTTTATATGAGTGCTGCACTCAATTGACCTAATACAAAAAGATACTAAATTGAATAATAATAATAACAGTATAGCATAATTCTCTCCATGACACGACCAGTGGTACAGACATGGTGGGACGAAAGAGAATTGGATGAATTACATGATTCAGTCTGGGTCAACTCCCAGACTGGTCGCGGTACACTGACTTCTAATAAAAAGGAAAGAACTGATAATGGCAATCATCTGGGTTATTACGGTAACGGTAATGAGCTCTGGCCGAACCAAAATAACAACCACAATAACTGTTGTTTTGGAGCCTGTATTGTGTGTTCTGCACTGTTTCTGATTAGCTGTAGAATTTACAACAGCATGTGTACACATCAGTTACGTGTCGCTCAGGCAGTGCCTATTTTGACTAGTGTCACGAAATTTTAACCCTGGATAGCTGATCCCAGCAGGGACCAAAATTACTAAAGGAAAATTACTAACGGAACTAACCCACCATTTTTAAACTACAGAAACTTGGCGCCTCGCACTCCGATTGCCCCTAAGATTGCCCTGTTGCCGTTCGTCAGTTGATGGGCTGATGGGTTGGAGGTAATAGAGAAGTTTCGACAATGTGGGATGTTCGATACTAATAACGCTTACATTCTAGTGATACATATTTCTTTATTGTACTGCAGTGGTCACTGTGATGTATCCCAAATTCTAACAATTAGCTTTTGAAGGATTGAACTCCAATCATTTTGCATATGTATGGTTGTCGGTTCACACACAAAAACATGCCTCGCCCCGGCATTGCCCCAATGTGATATTCACACGTGTCGAATAGGTCTTGCTGTTTGTCTCCACCTCATGTCAGATGCATTCACAAGTAAGATTCGCTATGGCGCACACACACGGGAACTGACATTTAGTCATACAGTAAGGATGGCGGCACAGCATTCGTTTGAAGAACAACGAGATATGGTTTTTGTTTATGGACTAGCCGACGGTAATGCGCATGAAGCTCGACGTCTGTCCAGAGCATCTGGCAACAGGGCAATCCCGCGGCCAATCGGAGCTTGTGGAGCCAAGTTTCCATAGTTTAAGAATGGTGCGTTGTCAACCCACACAAAATTAGTAATTTTGGTTCCTGCTGGAATCAGCTATCCAGGGTTAAAATTTCGTGACACAATTTTTCTCCACCCTGTATATTTTTGACTGTCAATTTTCAGAACATCGGCAGTTCGCGTTCAGCTACTTTACTAAGTGATTCTGAAACTGGGCTTTACATTTGTGTGTGTGTTTTTTATCCATGTTGCATGGCTTTTGCACATGCTGAGGACCAGTTCGTAACGTGATGAAGTAAGATTTCCCAATATTAGGTCAATTACTGCAGGTGAGCAAAACCATGTAGTTATAAACGTATGTTCATAATCTGCTTTGTATGATGGATTAAATGTTTTTTATTTTTATTTTTAACGATTATTATTATTATTATTATTATTATTATTATTATTACTATTACTATTTTGTTTTCCTTTTTCATTTCTCATTTATATACTTAGGAGAGAAATGGCACTTGTTATCATCAGCTGGGATTATTGTCTGTTATACGATCAGTGTAAACAGTGAGTGAGTGAGTGGTTAGTCATATTCTATTCGTCATTTAATAGCAGGTTCTTTTTAACCATTGTTTTCTATATGTGGTAATTTTCTTGTAAGTTCAGGAGGAGTTTTTCATTATTTATTCTGTTATCGTGTCTTTCTCTCTTTAAGTAGGTTTGTGACTATTTTTTCCTAGTTGATCTCCAGAAGTGGGATGGAATGTCCCATATTTCTAAACTCTGATATGTTCTTTGTACCGTTTGTCGACTGTTCTGCTGGTTTGTGCTACATACCTTCCATCACATGTGTTGCCCAGTAGGTGGTATATTCCTCTTTCTGGTAAATGTCTGTTTCTTTTAATTCTTTTGAATCGAACTGATTGTTTCGAGTGCTATGTTTATGCCTTGTCTTTTGATTATTTTTTTTTTTATTTTATGTTTGAGTTTTCTGTTTGTATGTTATTGTGCATCATCGTGGATCTTCTTCCTTATTCTCATGTATCATGTGTCGTTGTGTTCTGTTGCTGTGTGTGCTTGTTTGTACGGTGTCTTGGGTATAATATACAGGGTGTCCCACCCAAAATTCCCTGATATCAGAGACCCAGAAAAGAAAAAAATAACACAGTAGATACGACAATAAAAAATGCACCATATTTTAGAGCTTCTCAAAGAATTTATTTATTCATCGTCAGTACACGTCTACATGTGAAGCATTTGTAGCACAAAGTTTCTTACTAAGTTCTTTGTAACATTTCTTCTGTTGTTGCAATCGCATTAATGATACGATGACGCAAAGTAGGAATATCGTCCAGTTTGGTCGCATATACGCGGTTCTTCACGAATCCCCATATGAAGAAATCAAGCGGCTTATTGTCGAGTGAACGTGGTGGCTAGGCAATGGGTCCTCCGCGTCCGATCCAACGACTGGGAAATTTCCTATCCAGGAAGTTACGAACAGCTGTTGACCAATGCGGCGGAGCTCCATCTTGTTGAAAAATGATGTTGGGTTGCAATTCTTGTATCCGAGGGTACACAAACTGCTCCAACATGTCCAGATACACTGACCCATTCACTGTTTGTTCTGCAAAGAAGAACGGTCCAACAATCCAGTCGTGCATTAGCCCGCGCCAGACGTTTAGTTTAGGGCTGTCATGAACATGTTCAATGACAACATGCGGATTTTGCGAACTCCAAATCCGAACATTATGCCTATTAACCTTTCCTGACAAATGAAAGGTTACCTCGTCTGAGAATAAACATCTTTCCAGAAAGCTGGCATCCATATCAATACACTGCAGCATATCCACAGCAAATTGTTGCCGGCGTGGTTATAAGCACACATATGAAGACGTTGGTGAACTACACGATGCATTGTTGATCGAGGTACATGAAGTTGCCTAGACGAATTGACTTACTTGAGCTTCTGAGAAACGTTTGTTTGATGTCCTCCATGGTCTCTTCTGAAACTCTGTAATGTGCACTGCCAGAACGTTACAGAACACTTCCTGTTACCAGAAACTTCCTATACGATTCCTTAATTGTTTCCATATCAGGTGGATCACAGTTATACACACAACGATGATATCTTTGCACAGTAATCGGCGATTTTGTTTCTACAAACCACACTACCGCTTGCGCGCGCTGCTGTGGAGTCGCCATTTTCACTTCATGCGGCCATGCTGCAATCTGGCGACGATATTTGGCACTTGTGACGCAGGAATATAAATTCTTTGAGATGTTCTAAAATGTGGTGCATTTTTCATTGTTAAATCTATTGTATGACTATCCTTTATAACAACAGGAAACTTGCCAATGTCTAGAAGATCTGAAACAATACTAAATGAAACTAAAACCACAAATTTGCCATACTATCCTGTTATAACAAAATCAGGAATAAAATTTCCTTATAAAGCCAACGTTTTTACTGGATTAGGAAGTTGGGTACTGTAAGGCATACATTAGTGTAAAAAAATAAACGTGTTGCTTTTATCTGTCACCAGAGGCTAAGTATAAGTTAACTGCACTAACAATGCGTGTTATTCATACAGCAAAAACAGTTGTTTAACCGAAACTTCCTGGCAGATAAAAACTGTGTGCCGGATCGAGACTCAAACTCGGGACCTTTGTCTTTACGGGCAAGTGCTCTACCATCTGACCTATGCACGCACGACTCACGACCCCTCCTCAGAGCTTTACTTCCGCCAATAACTCGTCTCCTACGTTCCAAACTTCACAGAAGCTCTTCTGCGAACCTTGCAGAACTAGCGCTACTGGAAGAAGGGATATTGCGGAGACATGGCTTAGCCACAGCCTCGGGGATGTTTCCAGAATAATAACTCATTCTGGAATCCTTAGCCGTTTGTAGCCATGTGACTTTCATGTAACCCTTTGTTATAGAAAGACTTTTTTTATACAATCTCACTGTGTTATATTAATAAAACAGTCTGTGATAAGCAGTACCTTTTCTTGAATATTGAATCCCATTATCTTAATGTTGAAAAGATGTCTTAATTTGCCCTCTATATCCGAACTAATGGTTTCGGGATCATTTACCTGCAATCTGGCGGCTAATCCTGGGTGAAAGTGTCGCCTCCATAACAATGACGTTCCTGCAAATCTATAACGTGATGCTTGTGGGATGGTGGTTACGCTAAAGAGGAAATTCAGTTGTATTCGTTCCTGAGATCCGAATTGCTTAATACTGGACACCAGATGTTAATGTACATAGCTGATACCAAATTGTACCATCTTTGTTAATAATTTTAGATACTTCGGCAATCGCTAAAAAAGAACGTTGTAGTTTACCTATTATTCTCTCTCATAGCTCGCACCTTTCTTGTATTCTCAGCATCAGTTCTGTCAATTCTGTGCACATAGTCCCGACCGTGAGCCCATGCAGGTCCTTATTCCGTCATCTTCACTACCTTCGACTCCTCTAGACTGCCATACAGAACCGGGACTCGAATAAGGGACCTATGCCTTTCAGGGATAAGTGCTCTAGTGACTAAGCTACCCCAGTATTTCATTTCTAGAGTACTTCCACGCGAAACCCAAAGGTCTCAAATTAGAGTCCCGGTCCGGTCCAAAGTTTTAGTCTGCTAGGAAGTTTCATATCTACATCTACATCTACATCCATACTCCGCAAGCCACCTGACGGTGTGTGGTGGAGGGTACATTGAGTACCTCTATCGGTTCAGCGCACACTCCATCGCAGAGTGAAAATCCATTCTGAAAAAAAGAAAACAGCCCGTAGGTTACGGCTAAGCCATGTCTCCTCAAATATCCTTTGTCCTAGGAGTGCTGGTCCTGCAGTGTATGCAGAAGAATTTCTGAAAAGTCTGGAAGCTAGAAGATGAGGTACTGGCGGAAATAAAGCTGTGAGGGTGGGTCGTGGGTCGTGCCTGAACAGTTCAGTGTTTGGAACATTTGCCCGTGAAAGGCAAGGGTCTCAAAATGGAGTCACGGTCTGGCACACAGTTCTAATCAGCCATGAGGTTTCAGATCCGTGCACACTCCGCTGCAGAGCGAAAATTCAAACGGCAGTGCTACTTTTCAGTACCTATCCCCGAGATTGCCATCATGATTCGTGGTAATTATGCTAAGGGTGGGTGTAAAGAATACGGTGAAGCGGGAAATCAGCGTATGCTCATCACAATCAGTGTATAGATGTCAGAAAAGCCATTAGACAATGTCTTAACTACTGCAACGGCTGTTACAGCAAGGATAAATTCCGGAGAGATGATGAGGGTGAAGTGGTGCTCGATATTGTACAGCATTCGAGAAATTATTTTGTGACATCAGATACCATGAACATTACCCACGAGGTCGCCTCACGCTGGGCGCAAAAAATGTAGTGAACTCGAGAAATTAAATTAAATCAGACACAAAGGGTACAAAATCAAGGAGTTCATTTATGAATGTAAAAGGTTGCTTCTATGTTCAAAACATGAAAAAATGTATTTATTTTCGTGCTGTTTACACAAAACAAAAAGCACTCCGTCTTCAGGCCACGAGTGGCTTACAGTGACCATCCGACCGCCGTGTCATCATCAGAGATGGATGCGGATAGGAGGGGCGTGGGGTCAGCACATCGCTCTCCCGGTCGTTATGATGGTATTCTTGACCGAAGCCACTACTATTCGGTCGAGTAGCTCCTCAATTGGCATCACGAGGCTGAGTGGACCTCGAAAAATTGCAACAGCGCATGGTGGCTGGATGGTCACCCATCTAAAGGCCGGCTACGCCCAACAGCGCTTAACTCCGGTGATCTCACGGGGACTGGTGTATCCACTGCGCCAAGGCCGTTGCCACACAAAACGAAACAAAATTATAAATCTCAGAGCCGATTTGACTGGTCATGGACACGACTCAGTTGTTAAGGGGAAGGAGGAGGGAACGAATCGTCTCACCACTCTTCGTTATCGTTCGTCGTGTACTGCTGTCGGCGGCAGGCGCTGCGTCGGTACGGCGTGTCGCTTCGGAGCTGTGCTGCGCGAGTCGACTGCCCTCATCAGCAATCGCTGCGTTGCGGCGGGTCCCAGGTACGATCTCCGCGTTGTCTGCCCGTTGTCGGTTGCGTGGCCGAAGCTGTGCTATCCCGGCATCTGAAGGCGGGTGTTGGCGATGGGTGGAAGAGCGCCCATGTCCTCTCGCTTCTGCGGTGTCTCCACGACTCTCTTCCTCACTTGCTGTCCCCCCTCTCTCAACTCCTCTTAGAAATATTCTTGGCGGACGAAATTTTTAATGTAACCCAAGGCCAGAGCGCCGTTTCATCGCCACGCCTCTCCGTGCACGGTGAAAATTTTCTATCTGTCTGGGCTGGCGTGTGGCTCTTTAATCGGCATCTTTCTCACGATTTCACATTCTTAATATGTTTCCCTGCATTCCGAGGCTGTTGGGAGAGCAGCTACACAACGCTTCTTTATAACCGCTCTCTCTGCGTGAGCCCTGGACAGACTCATGTTTGGGCTTCGTCCCAAACTTTGCTGGCGTCCGTCATTTACAAGGAATGTCCTGACTGTCGAGAAAAACATATTGACATAAGAACAACGATTAAAATACCTGTTGAAGTACCTGAAATGCCTGGGGAGACACGGCAAACGAAAATTCGTAGCCTGCACAACCGGCAAAAAGTGACAGCTGAGAGAAAAACAGCAAAGAGAATACACAGGAGATATGATAACCAAGTTCAATAGAGTGACGAATATCTCAGAAAAGATGTATGAAGACACGTCTGGTGCCATATGTGGTGTACATCGTCAGAAATAGCGGTACTCTCCACCCAAACGGCCACGGTGAAACAAATTTATTCAGAAGTACAGGTTATGAAGACTTATATTGTGAAAGTGTCTGCTATTGGCAAAAGTTAGGAAAAATAGAGCTTAGGAAAATCATAGTAGCAGACTAGTACAGGAAACTATTTTCAAAGAAAATGATTGAGATACAAAGTATGTATATTACCATATACGGGGTGAGTCACCTAACGTTACCGCTGGATATATTTCGTAAACCACATCAAATACTGACGAACCGATTCCACAGACCGAACGTGAGGAGAGGGGCTAGTGTAATTGGTTAATACAAACCATACAAAAATGCACGGAAGTATGTTTTTTAACACAAACCTACGTTTTTTTTAAAATGGAACCATGTTAGTTTTGTTAGCCGTTTGTTGCATTGTAAAATGTTAATTACATCCGGAGATTTTGGAACCTAAAGTTGACGCTTGAAACCTCCGATGTTCAGTTGCGTGTTGTAACAAACACGGGCCACGGTCGGCGAGCAGCATCTGCAGTGACATGTTTACGATGATGACCGTGTTTACGAGTGTGGCTGTAGTGCACTGTTGTGGTTTAGTCTAGCTGTCGCAGTGTCCGCATGTAGCGCTTGCTGCTATTGTTATTCTGCATTCGTCTCCGCACGCAGACCAACTGTAGTACACCGTGTTACCAGACGTCTGTGATAGTGTAGTGTTGTAGGAACTGTGACCATGGTGTATTCGAACTCTGAAAAGGCGGAGATGATACTCATCTATGGCGAGTGTCGACGAAATGCAGCTGAAGCCTGCAGGGTGTATGCAGAATTGTACCTGGACAGAGAGCATCCAACGTGCCGCACATTGCAAAATATCTCCCGCCAACTGTAAGCAACAGGTATGGTCGTAGCACGCAAACGGCTCCGTAACAGGCCCGTTACAGGAGAAGCGGGTGCAGCTGGTGTGTTAGCTGCTGTTGCCATGAACCCACACATGAGTACACGGGACATTGCGAGAGCCTGTGGACTGAGTCAAAGTAGTGTCATGCGCATACTGCATCGTCACCGCTTTCACCCGTTTCATGTGTCGCTACATCAGCAATTACACGGTGATGACTTTAATTATCGAGTGCAATTCTGTCAATGGGCACTAACAGAGAATGAGTTTCAGTTCTACCTGTTTATCGATGAAGCGGGTTTCACAAACCACGGGTCAGTGAATCTACGGAACATGCGTTACTGGTCCGTGGACAATCCTCGCTGGCTCAGACAGGTAGAGCGACAGCGACGGCGACGGTGGACTGTAAATGTATGGTGCGGAATCATTGGCGACCACCTCATTGGTCCTGACTTCATTGCAGGGGCCCAAACAGCTGCAACATACATCGCGCTTCTACAGAATGATCTGCCAACGTTGCTCGAAATTGTCCCACTGGAAACGCGTCGACGTATGTGGTATCAGCATGATGGTGCACCTGCACATTCCGCAATTAACACTAGGCTGACCCTTGACAGGATGATCGACGGGCGTTTCATAGGACGTGGAGGACGCATAAATTGGCCAGCCCGTTCTCCTGATCTTACACCTCTGGACTTCTTTCTGTGGGGTACGTTAAAGGAGAATGTGTACCGTGATGTTCCTACAACCCCAGAGGATATGAAACAACGTATTGTGGCAGCCTGCGGCGACATTACACCAGATGTACTGCGGCGTGTACGACATTCACTACGCCAGAGATTGCAATTGTGTGCAGCAAATGATGGCCACCACATTGAACATCTATTGGCCTGACATTTCGGGACACACTCTATTCCACTCCGTAATTGAAATCGGAACCCACGTGTGTACGTATACCTCACCCCTCATGGTAATGTACATGTGCGTCAGTGAAAAAGACCAATAAAAAGGTGTTAGCATGTGGTCGTAATGTGCTGTTCCAGTCTCTTCTGTACCTAAGGTCCATCACCGTTCCCTTTGGATCCCTACGTAATTCGGTGCTCTCCGATACACACGATCGAACAGCGGAGGAGTGGTACTCAAGCGTCAACTTTAGGTTACAATATCTCCGGATGTAATTAACATTTTACAATGCAACAAACGGCACTGATTACGTATTTGTTTATATGTTCAGATGTGCTAACAAAACTAACGGGGTTCCATTTAGAAAAACGTAGGTTTGTGTTAAAAAACATGCTTCCGTGCATTTTTGTATGGTTTGTATTAACCAATTACACTAGCCCCTCTCCTCACGTTCGGTCTGTGGAATCGATTCGTCAGTATTTGATGTGGTTTACGAAATATACCCAGCGGTAATGTTAGGTGACTCACCCTGTATATGGTGAACAAACGAATATAATCTAATTCAATAAAGAGGAGATAGCGGACGTAATTGTTATTGGGTATGAAGTTTCACAGAGATGGCTGTGACAAAGTTTAAATTAAAAGCAAGACAAGCCTCACGTGCCGCCCTCGTTGCTATACTCGCGCAGATACCTTTTCTCCTCTGTTCCAAACTTCACAAACTTTGTCCTGTACACGTTCCTTGACTAACACTTCAGCCCCTACGTTGTGGCTAAGCCATTTCTCCGCAGTATCTTTTCTCCCACTAGTGCCCGTACCGGAAGGTACGCAGGATAACTTTTGCGAAGTTTACAAGGTAGCAAGAAAGGTACTTGCGGAAGTAAAACTGTGACAGCGGAAGGGAGGGGTCTTCCTTAGTCGTATCGGGTTAGCATGGTTGGCTGAAGCATTTGCTTGCTAAGGCAGAAGTGTTAGATTTGGGTCCCCGACCGGTACACAGTTTAAATCTAGCCGTTAATCCGCTCCGTTGCAGAATGAAGATTCATTTTGCAACGTGTCCAAAAATTAAACACAATGCTGTAAAAACGGAAACGCGAAAACAAAAGCAAACAGCCGCTTCAAATAAAGGTAGAGATTTCACATACGAACTGGAGTGTAATTCAAGGATAACGAAAAGCACTGAAGTAGACACACAATGTTTCAGTTGTATGTGCCCGTTTTAATGTGTACATAGTCTCCTGGTTTCGTTAGCTCCGCAATCTCACAAATGCGATGTTTGGTGCTTGTTTTTCAATGTAGAAGCTGTCCGAACACATATGGTGGCTTCAGCTGGTCTGAATATTCCACCAATTGTCATTTCAAGACTTCGAAGAGAGTTCCGAAACAGAATAACACGTTCGTTACAGACCAGGAATGGTCCACCAAGAGTATACACCCCGCAGCAGGACGAGTACCTGCTCTGATATGCATGCTGAACTCCAAAACTTTCTACAAGGCATTAATCTGCACGGGTAGCTCTTGCCTCAATGACTGCAGTTCTACCGCAGACTGCAACCGTTGCTCTTACTGCAGACATCCGACAGTGTACGTATTGTTTACTTCAGGAATAGACATTCCTCTTTATTGTGTAGTCGCAAATGGAGGACAAAGAATGGCGAGAGGAATTCGTCTTCACAGACAAATACCTTTCCAGACCGATTTTCGCCACATATTCGTCTAGAAGGTATGTTTTACAGTCACAAGGACATCGTGGAAACAAATCTCAGGTTTTTTCTTTTTTTGTGGAAGGTTTTGGTAACAGCAAGCATCAGGTTGATCACTTTGGGAGACAACATCTCCACAACCATCTGTATAGGTAAGCGATATATTACCATCTCTAATGAAGTTAATTACTACAAGCAGATGGGCGACTTGTGGAAGATACATTTGGTACTGAATTAGAGGAGAATGGAGCACTTTCTGTTGGTGTTTGTTAACTCACGAAGAGGAACGTGGGGTTAGAAATAGATGGAGGCTTAGAGGAACGGCTGTTGGTAGGGGTTGTCGGTTCTGCGGGCCATGTAGTGTTTCTCGGGTATGGACCCAAACACCGGACCCATGCAGTGCTTGGAGTAAAGCGCAAACATCACTCAGCAATTTGATATAACATGAATTATTTGTGTCACATGTAAATTTTATTTGTTTTTAAGTATCTATGAGGGTGAACGATTTATTCACAGCATCTGTTTATATTTTTAGAGGCAGGAAGCAATGTTATCACAGTAGCGACGCAAAGGATGAAGAAGAAACCTGTCGGTGAGGATCTAGCGGAGTGGTCCGAGACTACCATGAAGCACGTGGTGTCAAGTGCCTGGAATGCGAAATAACCAAACGGGCTCTTTCCGATTGTTTTCGGGTTCTTAGAACTACTCTGCAAACGACACGCCGTATGACGTTTTTCGAACCAACTTTTTAAGAAAATTGTGAAGAAATCCTGGTAGCACATACGTGAGATTTAGAGTCCATGTTCATGCCGCTAGCTTTGATTGAGTTTCATAAGTTTGCTTACGATTTGGCAAAAAATTTAAAATTACCTCAGAGATTTACGGGGAAAACAAAATGGCAGGTAAGGACTTCTGTCAAAACTATATGAAGAAGAACGCAGAAATGTTGAACAGAAAACCTCAGTCCATAAGCCTAATGCTTCTTGTCAGGTTCAACCGAACACAAGTTGAAAGGCTTTTTATCTAAGTTTTTTTGGTGTTTTGTACTTTTGATATAGAAACAGATCCATTTTTATGAACATGAAAATACTTTTTTTAATTAAAAAATTATATTTTGTTGCATGGCCCATACTACCGGCCACTTTTCTAAAGAGCTCGATAGTTAAGTCTTGAATAATATTTTCTTGCCACTTGTCGTTCAGGTTAGAAATCTTTCTTTCACGATTTACACCAAAGAAAGATGTTCAAGAAAAGTTCTGACGCAGTTAACCTTATTTCAAAACAACAACAAAAGTTTAATACCAGTGTCCGTTTTAAGTAGTCCTTACTACGAGTAGCCGCCGTTCCCCTGTGTCATCAACAATAAATCTCTAATTAGCCACTAAACACTTGACGTGAATGTCATCGTAATGAAATAAACATTTCAGGTTCGATGAGCAATAAAATCAACTACGTGAAAATTTCAGGTAAGATGCAAGTTTCAGTTCACACCTTTACATTTATTATGGACAGGAGTACATGTAACATTCAAACAGAAAAGAGTATCCTCAGAAACTATTATAAAATCATCTGGGTTATGACAGTTTTAGGGTGATCTCAGAACGTTTGACCGTATTTATGTATGTGTTTTACGAACATACACTACTGCATAATAAGATTACAATACCACAAAGGATTGAAAATAACGAAATCCTATTCACTGTGCATATGCAGAATAGGAAAATACATGGTTAAATTTGGAGTGCGATGTTGGGGTATACTGGCTTCGAAATGTAGTACACTGAGATGCCACCTCTGGCGACAACAATGCCTCTAATCCAGTTTCTCACTGAGTCGAACTGAGCTTAGGGCACAGACATAGGCGTTTCATTCCATGCTGATTCAACTTTACACCTGAGTTCACCAGTCACAGACCTGGCGAATGGTGACATACCAGTCCATCGGCAACCCATGGTCTGAAGTATTCAGCAGATGAGAGATCAGGAGAACATGCTGGCCGATGCTCGATTCGAACACCCTCGGTGTCGGGGCAGGTCAGGCCAGCGCGGAATAAATGCAGTTTTGCGTTATCTTATTGAACGATAACGCCACGGAGACCTCGAAAATAGGGCGCAGCCGTCAGCCTCAAATCAGAAATAAAATGGCTCATGTCCAAATTACTAGCTACTTGAACCAGTGGTAATCGTGTTAAGCTCCGAATGGCCGCCCATACCATCAAGTAAGGCATGACGTTGACGAGTGCAGTCTCACGACATTCATTCTCCTCGGCACCTCCGCATAAGACTACGCTCGTTGTGGCATCGTCCGCTCCCTTGATACTGTCGAAAGTTTGTCTAGCATAGTATGTAATATAACCCGGGTGATTAATTCTCTATACTTGTGCTGATTGTACTATTGGTGATTATACGAAGCGAAGATTTCCCTAGAGCCTCAGACGACGTAATTTCACTAAGCTTTGGCAGTAAAATGTTCTTTCCTCGTCAGGTGACGAGCACTTTAGGTTAGGTAGGGTTACATACCGGTAAGCGTGGCTGTTACCGAGTCGTATAGACTCTTATGACGTAGGACAACTCACAAGATAACCGTAACTACCATTCATTGGTTTCTGGCACAATACTGTATTCAAAGAATGAGCTGTCATCATCTTCTATGGACTGGACTACTACTTTAAAGAAAAGATGTCTATCAGGTTAATCTCCTGTTCCATTTAGGAGGAGACACCTGCGACAAATTTCTCATCCGATCAGCTAACCTGTTCGTAAATTATAGTTATGTGTAAATGGTGGCAAGAATATCATGTGTTATGAATAAGTATACGAATTGTTTTATTTCTACAACAGACGGAAACACGTGGGTATGAGGCAAGAGTAACGTGCCATGTCGTTCATTGCCAGCACTATTTTCTGCTAATCCTTGATCGCTATTTTGCACTTACGTCTAAACGTTTACCATGCTACCAGATCAGCACAAGTCACACCAGACAAACAACAATTAAAAACGATTTGCATTCGACAAAACTAACCTTCAAACTGACTGTTACCGTATAAAAACAAATGAGTCACGCACTATGATTTGACTGCGATTAACCTTGATTGAAATTTTGTACTTGCGTCTAAAAGATTACCATGCTAGCAGAAAAGCAAAAGTCATGCCAGATTAAAAAAATAATGATAAAATAAAATTAAAAAAAACGAACCGCCTTCGACAAAACTAACCTTCGAACTGACCGTTACCACGCAAAAACAAATGAGTCACGCAGTGTGATTTGACCGCCATCTAGCTCGTTGCTTAGTAGCAGTACTTACTTCCAGGTCCGCTAAATATCTGTACTATCTCACATTTTATTTCTCTACAGGGAAAACAGATAAAACAAATTATAATTTTTATGAAACCACTGCGACGCCCCAACTTTGAGCCCGCAAAGTCCCCAGGAGCCACGAAGAACTGTTTGAAAGCACTTGGTCTAAGATATTCTAAATCTGTGTACCTAAACTGCAGTGGTATCGGGTACGAGAACTGCACAGGTGGCATCTGCTGCCTCTTGAAACATTGATGCCGAAGTGGCTTCAGTAGCGCCGAGTTTGGAGGAAAGTTGTCAGAATATGAAACTGAAGCGCAGAACGTCGTGCCACTGTAGAGCTCGAGGCTCTTTGCAGAGAACACGGCAAACACACTGCGGTTCTCACGGTACACATCAAATGCTCGCAGGACTCAATGTCTAAGTTAGGAAATTTAAATAACTTGCTCCGCCCTTAGAACGGATCTTCCGAAATTACCGTCAAGAGAAGACGTCTGCCTTACTGCACAACACCAGTTTGTCTAAACGCTGGAGTGTAACGTTGTAGCTATTAGACAGACACTACTGTCTTAAACAGCTATGATATGCAACTCTAGCAGAGAGGACGCTATAGTGAAACGTCTTGACAAACTGAATTACGACTCGGCTTATCACTGCTCGTATCGCGTGGAATGTTCAAGTACGCCTCTAGACACTAAGTACTATGGAGCTTTTCTAGTATATCCGGATGGAGTATTTTCTCTACAGGAGCATGCAAGTCTAATCCACGAAAGACAAAGACTCCGATTACAGTAAAGAGTTTCTCGAGTCTTTAAGATGATCCCTGTCTTCGTTAAGTTTATGCAGATACTACTGACTACTTTCCGGAGCCACTTGACACCGCTCGTTTGCAGTAACGTTTGCAGAAACCCACACGCAGAGATATTATCATCAATGCCTGTCCATGCCATCCACCACAATAAAAAAAACCCCTCTGCACCTCAATGGTTCAACGGCTCTTTCGTTTACCTTTGACTGACAACGAAATACGTACAGAATTCGATAATTTAAAGTAGATTGCAATAGCGAACGGTTTTTCTGTAAGTGATGTTATGTGCCCATACAATAGACTAAATAAACAAATAAGTAAGACAAACGCAGATTCAGCTAGAAAATTATTAACTCAAAAGAATGAAAACCATCTCAGTGCAATTTCCCGGTAATTTGTCCCAGAAAATATAGAAATTATTCAGAAAATCTAAAATCAGATACGGTTTTCAAGTTAAGAACACCTACAACTTCACGTGACAAAAGTTGAGGGATAGCTGCGTGATCTTAGGCGCCTAGCCGCGGTTCGCGCGCCTCCCCTCGCCGGAGGTTCGAGCCCTCCCTCGGGCATGGGTGTGCTTGTTGTCCTTAGCGTAAGTTAGCTTAAGTTAGATTAAGTAGCGTGTAAGCCTAGGGACCGATGACCTCAGCAGTTTGGTCCCACAGGAAATTACCACAAATTTCTAATTTTTACAAATGTTGAGAAGTGCACATGCCAAATTTGACAGTTGCGGTTTATAAAGCATCGAGTGTAAGAAATGTGATAAGTATTATATCGGCCAAACCGGCCGCTCTTTTAATGTAAGTTTAAGGGGTGTTTACAGACAAGTAACAAAACTGCCTTTGGTTAGCAGAAACTGTCGATACTATAGGAAGTATTGAGAAAACCAAGAGCGCATGAAGGGCGTTCTCTCGAGTTATCGGACGAGCTCGAAATTTACAGAACAAAAGTCAGGAGCCGACAGAGATCCTCAATACCTATTGGGTTCCAACTGACAATGCTTCACGTTACTAAACGCCGTTTGTATACATATCTTGCTCTGTCGTTACATACTATAGAGTGCGTCACATATTTGATCCATTTTCGTGCGTTTTTCGTTTTACTCTTGCGTCTGATTATCCATTCTCTGTTTACTCGTATATAACACTTTTTATTTAACATGAAAGTCTTATTAGGTGACTCAACAATGTTACACTTTTCTTGGAACGGCGCATGCAGGGTACGTAAGGCCCTCTGGCGGTTAAGTTCCTTCGACTTATCGCCTACGCTAACAGATACTTCTGATTACTTACTTTAGTCTTTTGTTTTCATCCTTTCCGCTTCTTTCCCATTTTATCTTACCAACTTGGTCTTATTTAATTAGCTCCATAAGCTTGTTCTTGTGTATGTTATTATTTTTATATAAAATGACCACAAGAGCGTTTCAGAATCATAATATATTATCACTTAACCATTTCGTTTAAAAAAATTTAACTTTATTAGTGTTTTTAATTATTACACTTTATCACTGCAATGACTAATGCATTTGGCAACACCCTGTAGAGTTTACCAACTGTACTGTTCATTTATTACATTCTGTCCCATTTTATAATTGACGAATATGTGTAGACATACAACAGCGGCATGTAACAAGCTTACGACACCTAGTGTAAAGCAGTTGGTTATGGACAGCAGCGAGAGAGATAGTGTGACTCTGCCAGAACTGTGGCTCAGTTTACACCATATTTTCAACATGAACGACGATGCAAAGCTGATTTTGTGCATGTTAGGACATGTTATAAAACAGGAATAAAATAATGGCTCTGAGCACTATGGGACTCAACTGCTGAGGTCATAAGTCCCCTAGAATTTAGAACTACTTAAACCTAACTAAACCTAAGGACAACACACACATCCATGCCCGAGGCAGGATTCGAACCTGCGACCGTAGCGGTCGCGCGGTTCCAGACTGTAGCGCCAGAACCGCTCGGCCACCAGCGGCAGGCAAAACAGGTATATCTCGCCATATTTTAATCGCATGTTTTCACGTTCATGTAACCAGTAACTGTTCGTTATGGCACATTTTACTGTTCTATGGCGTAATCTGTTCACTAGTTGTATTTCGTTTCCCATGTTTTGCTGCAGAGCTGAAGTTAGTCATTGCTGACGAAAACCAGTAGTCCAAAAACCAAAAGTTTTGTTGCGGAAATAAAAGAAATTAATGTGTGTGGACGATATATGCAAAGTGTTGCCAGCTGATAGTGAACGCTAGTGGTGTCTCATCAAGTACAAAAACAAATATATTTCGTAAAGCTGCCATGTGTCGGTAACACATACTTTTAGCGTACTGAGTATGCGAGATGTTGTTGTGTGTGACTGAGAATAAAAGTGTTAAATATTTTTTTCATTGCTTTGTTGTTCTCATCACTATTACATTACAATAAATGTTCGATTTGAGCACCATTATAATCAGTACAGAGTCGGTATAGATCTATCAGGGAGTCACCAGTTCGCTGGAAAATGCGTGATGTGTCCTGTATTTGTGTGGCTGCGGCAAAAATTCTGGCAACAAATTCCGCCTCGGAATCAACAGGAGTGGAATGCACCTCAGCTTTCACGTAGGTCCCGAGAAAGAAGTCTAACGGGGTGAGGTCTAGGGATTTTGCAGACCAATGTACATGTCCCACCCGGCCGTTCCACCGTCTGCCAAATGTACTGGTTATTACTACTCGGACTGGTGCTGCAAAGTGCGCTGGGTCCCCATCACGCTGAAACTGCATCCTTCTTGTGATATGTAGGATATCTCCTCAGCCGCGCGGAGTGGCCTCGTGGTTTGAGGCATCCTGTCACGGACTGCGCGGCCCCTACCGCCGGAGGTTCGAGTACTCCCTCAGGCATGGGTGCATGTTGTTCTTAGTATAAGTTAGTTTAAGTAGTGTGTAAGTCTAGCGACCGATGACCTATGCAGTTGGGGCCCCTTAGGAATTCACACACGCTGGAAGATTTTTGGGTATCTCCTCCAACAGTGTGGGCAGGTGAACTTTGGAGAACACTTTGTATATGGGCCACCTAGGTCGAGTAGGCAACACGTTAGGTACAAGTAACTAGCTGTCCACAATATCGGTCCACATGTTTAGCGCAAAACGTCTCTGATGACCTCTGACAACTCCAATACGTTGGTTTTCGTTCAACCATACACGTGCATTGTGACTATTGTAAACACCTTACGAGTAAATTGAGCCTCATCTGTATGCATAACAACTTCATTAGCCAGCTGTTTTATACAAGATAAGAGGAGAGTCTCCTGGCGTCATTGCCTGTACCCTCGTAAGACGATAAAGTTCAAATGGTTCAAATGTCTCTGTGCACTGTGGGACTTAACATCTGTGGTCATCAGTCCCCTAGAACTTAGAACTACTTAAACCTAACTAATCTAAGGATATCACACACATCCATACCCGAGGCAGGATTTGAACTTGAGACCGTAGCAGTCGCGCGGTTCCGGACTCAAGCGCCTAGAACCGCTCGGCTACCGCGGCCGGCAAGACGATAAGGACGAAGCAGCTATTCACGGAACACATCCCATACTAAACTATGGTGAATACTGACCACAGTAGAAATTGCTCCTGTAGTTGTTTCTGGATTGTTCTCAAAGTGTAACAGCACTTCTTCCTAAACGTAAGGCGTACGTACCGTCCATAGTCTACCCACATTGACCCTGCTTACTGTCATCGTAAATGCGTGATAATGGAGATGTATGCGTATAGAGAAACGTTCGCAGTACGTTGGCTGGTCTCTTCAACTGTTGCCTACAGCCGCGCCGTAAACAAAGTGCACGTATCGCAGTTCTCCCCACGTACAGTGGTTCCATGTTGACGCTGCAATTGTCATGCAGGCACTTGTGCTACGTGCTGTTTACTGACTCAGTGTCGAAGAGCATGACCTCAGACTAACATCTCGTGTAACAAAGTTACGCACAACGACGTCTGTCTGCTCCGTTCGTGTATTATCTACGCGTAATCAGTGCTCACACAACGTGGGATTCCGTCACATGGTTGCTTTACGAACTATATCTGTTTTTTTTCTCCTGTATCATCCCTGTTCGTTTGAGAACGGAATTTTAGAAAACACTGTATAAAGCCACACGTGGCTGCGACTGTGTTAATAACAAGCCATCCAATGAAATGCTGCTCTAAACAGAGTTAATATCGTGGTTTCCAGCGAATGCACGACCGCCTCCGTGATTCCAAGCTGTGGCTTCTGGTGGCAGTTACTGTTCTATACATAAATTCTACTTTAAAAAATGACGAAATTCCTCCAGCTGTATTAAGGTGTTGGTTTTATTGGCAACCAGTTTCGATGTTGTTACATCATCATCTTCAGGCATATACGTGTTGACAGCAACCGTATGTGTCTAACACTAGTAGTCAGTAGTGAGATAGGCGTGCTCCATGCGGAAGGCACGTAGCAACACGCCTATCTGACCACTGACTACTAGTGTTAGACACATACGGTTGCTACGATCGCAGGTCCGAATCCTGCCTCGGGCACTAATGTGTGTGATGTCCTTAGGTTAGTTAGGTTTAAGTAGTTCTAAGTTCTAGGGGACTGATGACCTCAGTAGTTAAGTCCCATAGTGCTCAAAGCCATTTTTTGAACATACGGTTGCTGTCAACAAGTAAGGGCCTGAAGATGATGTAACAATATCGAAACTAGTTGCCAATAAAACCAACACTAAATGTTATTAAATGAAACAACAATTTCACTGTTACCAGTCACCGTTTTATTTATTTCCACGACGCGTTTCGAAGGTTTAAACCTCCATCATCGGGTGGGTTTACATTAGTAAGTATTACATTTGTGTGTGTGTGTTGTGTTACGATTTTTGGAGGAACTTGTGGCACTGCCTAGTGGAGAAACGAGACACTATTTCAGAATATGGTTTAGGATAACTTTTATGAATAATTAAACTGATATCTAATGGTAAACATTAAATAAGTAAACTACAGTACCTTCAGTGATCACAGGTTCCTTTTGCTGTCGTAACACATCACATGTATACTGCCACATTTGTAAACAAATATGGTGTCTGGAATCAGCTGGGTGCAAAGTTCGTATAGCAGAAGTGAAGACATAATCGCAAAGTGCAAAGAATATACATCATAACAATATTATTACAGAATAATTGCTTTAAGCATTTGGCGGTGTTTGTTTTCAGGTGTCAAATATGTGTGTGTGTACTTCAGGTGGTATATCAATCCAATTCTGACAAGTTAAAACAGCAAACATTCGTACTTGTTTATACAAACAGGTGAAATAATAAAATGGCTTAAACATCATACTTATTGATAACAATTAGGTGAAATGTTACAGACTATAATTTCAATGACCATATTGGCTACAACAGTAAAATCATACATACATTACACTCTTTGATTGGGGTTAATAAACAGATGTGAAGTGAGGGGCTGGAGGCAGAAGGAGAGGTAGAGAGAGAGAAAAAGTGTGTGTGTGTGTGTGTGTGTGTGTGTGTGTGTGAGTGAAAGGGAGAGAGGGAGAGAGAGAGAGAGAGAGAGAGAGAGAGAGAGAGAGAGAGGGGGGGGGGGAGGGAGGGAGAGAGGAAAGAGTGATTATTGAGAGGAAACATTTACATGGCAAGGAGTCTTAAGATTGCATGTTGCATATAGTAGCTGCCTAAAGGTTGGGGAGTACATTGGTTAAAGCTATGTAATATGCAGATAGATATACATTTGTGCCAGTAGTTGATGTACATACAGTTTTAAGCTGACAAGGGGTACAAGCTGTTGGTGTGATGAATTATCTTTGAATGAGGTCAATCTCTTGCACTCTTGGCAGCTGTCAATATTTATGTGTGTGTGTGTGTGTGTAAGTGTGTGTGTGTGCATTTTTATGAGTGTAGGCAGTTGCTGAAAACGGAGATGATACTATTGTAAATATTGTCATTTTTGTCATTTAAGATAGATTCTGGTTGTTTCATTTGATGTTTGTATATTTGGAGTGTTTCAAGGATGTCTAGTTTTCTGCCTTTTGGTTGGGTGTGTAGGATGCTAATACTTGTGTTGTTAACATGGTGTTTTGTTTCATGCAAGTGTGTAGCTATTGCTGATGTGTGATATTTTTTGTTTTTTAGTGCTGCCATGTGTTCCTTGAACCTAATCTCAAATGATCTGCTGTCTGGCCTATGTAGAAGCAGTCACAGTCCAAACATTCAATTTTGTACACACCTGTGTGATGAAGTGGGTTTTGTGTGCCGATGTTGTGGGGTAACTTCTGTCCAATCTTGTTGTCTGTTGTAAAGGATATGCTTATGCCTTTCCGTTTGAAGACATTGGCAATCTGGTATGAAATGTTACCCAGAAAGGGGATTGTATGGAAGATGTTATTTTCTTTTTGTTTTTTGTGTTGTGATTCCTTTGCCATTATTGAGTGTTTTAGGGTGTCTACTATGGAGCTGTTATAACCATTTTCAATAGCTGTTTGTTTTATTATTTCAATTTCTTGATCACATTTATCTTCTGAGAGTGGTAGTTGGATAGCTCTATTAATCATGTACCGGAATGCTGCCATTTTGTGTGCTGCAGGGTGGCAAGAGGAGTTGTGGATTGTGGTATGTGTTGTGGTAGGCTTCCGATAAATTTCAAATTGATGTCTGTTATTCTTTATTCTAATGGTAAGGTCTAGGAAATTTATACTGTCGTCTTTTTGGTGTTCAACTGTGAATTTTATGTTTTCATGGGAGTTGTTGAAAAACTGATTCAACTCACTGATGTCATCTTTAGTGCCTTTGATTAAAATGATGGTATCATCTACATATCTGTAGTAGTAGATGATATTTTTGAGGAGATGGTGATTGGAATTCAGGATTTTGTCTTCTAGGTTACTTATAAATATTTCTGCTAGCAACCCGGAAAGATTTGAGCCCATTGCCAGACCATCTGTTTGTTGGTAGATTTTATTGTTAAATTTAAAATAGTTGTGTGAAAGTGTGAATTCAAGCAGGTCCATTAGTTCATTAATGTGAGTTGAAGGGATATTTTTGTGTTTATGTAGGTTGGCATTAATTATCTGTAGTGTGGGATCTATTGGCACAGAGGAATATAGGTTTTGTATGTCAAATGAGGCAAGTGTGGCTCCCTCAGGTACTTGTATGTTTTTGACATATTGTGTAAATTCTGTGGTGTTTCTAAGTGTTCTCTCATTATTGAATGTGTATGCTTGTTTGAGAATTCTGAAGAGTATTTTATTGAGCTTGAATGTTGGGCTGTTCCTACAGTTCACTATGGGCCTGATGGGGGTCCCGTTTTTGTGGATCTTTGGTTGTGATCTAAGGCAAGGTGGTTGTGGGCTCATTGTTACAATGTTTCTTGCTTCTTGGATGGTGAGTAGAAAGTTAATGTTATTTGAAATGTGTTTAATCTCCTTTTGTATTCTGGCTGTTGGATCTTTATGTATTTCAGTTATGTTGCTGGTTTGGAAGAAGTCTACAGTTTTTTCTATGTATGTTGTTCTGTCAATTACAACAGTTGTGTTGCCCTTGTCAGCTTTTACAATTATAGCATTATTCACATTTAATTTAGTCTTAATGGTACGTGTAAGGGCTTCTTCTCTTTTCTTGTATGCTGTGAAAGGTTTTGCAATCTCCTTTTCAATGTTTTCATTACTTTTGTGGCAGGCTGATATTCTGCCAGTTTGCTTCTTAAAGGCGATGGTAGAGATCTGTGTTGCAAACTGACAGAATATCAGCCTTACCATTAGAATAAAGAATAACAGACATCAATTTGAAATTTATCGGAAGCCTACCACAACACATACCACAATCCACAACTCCTCTTGCCACCCTGCAGCACACAAAATGGCAGCATTCCGGTACATGATTAATAGAGCTATCCAACTACCACTCTCAGAAGATAAATGTGATCAAGAAATTGAAATAATAAAACAAACAGCTATTGAAAATGGTTATAACAGCTCCATAGTAGACACCCTAAAACACTCAATAATGGCAAAGGAATCACAACACAAAAAACAAAAAGAAAATAACATCTTCCATACAATCCCCTTTCTGGGTAACATTTCATACCAGATTGCCAATGTCTTCAAACGGAAAGGCATAAGCATATCCTTTACAACAGACAACAAGATTGGACAGAAGTTACCCCACAACATCGGCACACGAAACCCACTTCATCACACAGGTGTGTACAAAATTGAATGTTTGGACTGTGACTGCTTCTACATAGGCCAGACAGGCAGATCATTTGAGATTAGGTTCAAGAAACACATGGCAGCACTAAAAAACAAAAAATATCACACATCAGCAATAGCTACACACTTGCATGAAACAAAACACCATGTTAACAACACAAGTATTAGCATCCTACACACCCAACCAAAAGGCAGAAAACTAGACATCCTTGAAACACTCCAAATATACAAACATCAAATGAAACAACCAGAATCTATCTTAAATGACAAAAATGACAATATTTACAATAGTATCATCTCCGTTTTCAGCAACTGCCTACACTCATAAAAATGCACACACACACACTTACACACACACATAAATATTGACAGCTGCCAAGAGTACAAGAGATTGACCTCATTCAAAGATAATTCATCACACCAACAGCTTATACCCCTTGTCAGCTTAAAACTGTATGTACATCAACTACTGGCACAAATGTATATCTATCTGCATATTTCATAGCTTTAACCAATGTACTCCCCAACCTTTAGGCAGCTACTATATGCAACATGCAATCTTAAGACTCCTTGCCATGTAAATGTTTCCTCTCAATAATCACTCTTTCCTCTCTCCCTCCCTCCCCCCCCCCCCCCCCCTCACTCTCTCTCTCTCTCTCTCTCTCTCTCTCTCTCTCTCTCTCTCTCTCTCTCTCTCTCTCTCTCTCTCCCTCTCTCCCTTTCACACACACACACACACACACACACACACACACACTTTTTCTCTCTCTCTACCTCTCCTTCTGCCTCCAGCCCCTCACTTCACATCTGTTTATTAACCCCAATCAAAGAGTGTAATGTATGTATGATTTTACTGTTGTAGCCAATATGGTCATTGAAATTATAGTCTGTAACATTTCACCTAATTGTTATCAATAAGTATGATGTTTAAGCCATTTTATTATTTCACCTGTTTGTATAAACAAGTACGAATGTTTGCTGTTTTAACTTGTCAGAATTGGATTGATATACCACCTGAAGTACACACACATATATTTGACACCTGAAAACAAACACCGCCAAATGCTTAAAGCAATTATTCTGTAATAATATTGTTATGATGTATATTCTTTGCACTTTGCGATTATGTCTTCACTTCTGCTATACGAACTTTGCACCCAGCTGATTCCAGACACCATATTTGTTTACAAATGTGGCAGTATACATGTGATGTGTTACGACAGCAAAAGGAACCTGTGATCACTGAAGGTACTGTAGTTTACTTATTTAATGTTTACCATTAGATATCAGTTTAATTTTTCATAAAAGTTATCCTAAACCATATTCTGAAATAGTGTCTCGTTTCTCCACTAGGCAGTGCCACAAGTTCCTCCAAAAATCGTAACACAACACACACACAAATGTAATACTTACTAATGTAAACCCACCCGATGATGGAGGTTTAAACCTTCGAAACGCGTCGTGGAAATAAATAAAACGGTGACTGGTAACAGTGAAATTGTTGTTTCATTTAATGTCAGTAACAGTCACGGTAAAGCCTAACCTAAAAATGTTCGCATTTAAAACCAACACCTTAATACATCTCTAGGAATTTCGTCATTTTTTAACATATATTATACTAGCTGACGTCCCAATTCGTCCGTTTCAATTATGGATATAGGAAGATACATACATTCGTTCGACATGGCGAAGACAACAATACATCACAAAAACTACGAATCATAATAAATCAGATAACATACAACAAAAAATATTAAGTAGATAGCAAAATACACTACACACACTGCAGACAGATAGCACAACTGAACTGAAAAGCACAGAACCTTACGAACGTAAAAGAACTATTTAAAAAGAAACAAAAATTTGTTGATGAAGTAAGATGTGCACTATACAAACTACAGTCAACTAGAACCAAAAAAAAAAAAATGGTTCAAATGGCTCTGAGCACTATGGGACTCAACTGCTGTGGTCATCAGTCCCCTAGAACTTAGAACTAATTAAACCTAACTAACCTAAGGACATCACACACATCCATGCCCGAGGCAGGATTCGAACCTGCGACTGTAGCAGCAGCGCGGCTCCGGACTGGAGCGCCTAGAACCGCACGACCACCGCGGCCGGCCAACTAGAACACTGAAGATTACTCGGTCTCTGGATGGCTCCTCAGAAGACGTTGTAAATGTCTTTGATTCTTCGTATTTTGCAATCATAAATTATACAGTTTGACGTTCATCGCACTCACAGAATGGATCGTTTGCAAGATGCCGCTTTGTTATTAAGCCTTTACAGCCACTCGATCCAGTTCTTGGTCAGTTTAATCTTGTCCAGAGTCTTCTTTGAAGGTCAAAACCGGGAACCTGTTTGGTCAGGCAAGCAATAAGAGATCCATTTCGAGGTGCGTTTCTTCGCCACTGTTCCTGATAGTTCTTTTCATCCTGAAAAACTGCTAATTTTTGGAAGCTTTCCCGGAGAGATATCCACGACTTCAGGCGATCCATGGTGTGTAAATAATGATGAAATCCACTGCTTTTCCGTTGCAGCTTTGCGTCTGATCTTGATGTTGGATATTGCCTGGCACTGGTAGCCAGGGTGTGTTGGTCCGGGTCAGTGGGACACTTATCATCCTCATTAATTCACGGAGCTCCACATCAACTTTTTTGTATGGGCGGTGATTGCCCATACTGGGACAGTATTTTACGGTAGTAACACCAGTGATAACTTGCGCCTCTACCTCATGAACTGCCTGCTGGTCTGGTTAGTAAAGGGTTTCTGGATTTCAGTTTTTCCTTCACTTCTTCTATATGGCGCCCGTAGGAAAGCGTACGGTCAAATTTCATTCCTAAGTATTTATGAGTGTTTTCGTGTTTAGCTGACTCTCCATTGAGTTTAAAGATCGACTTCCTGATAGTCTTTTTACTGTTCAGATCCTTAGTGATAGTTACAGATTTGGAAGAATTTGGTTTCAAGTTTCATTTAGCATAATGCTCACGAAGTGTACGTATTTAGTTTCAGAATTTATTCACAGTAGCTCCTATTTTTGCTGAAACCAGCTTTCTCCACCGGCAGCACCTTTTCAAGTGGCATTAGTCTGGAGGCCGATACATTCTCAAAGAGTTTTTAGGATGCACACAGTAGGGATATAGGTGTAAATTTCTTCGGATTGTCTACAGTTTGCCCTGGTTTAAGCACTGCAATGCCTTTTGTCTCCTACCATATCTTTGGCACTTTTACAGAATCATTTATTTCCGTGAAGAATCTGGCCAATCATTATTCGGCTTTTGGTCCCAAATTTTTCATTAATTCTAGTAGTACATTACCGACACCTGGAGCCTCCTGGTTTTACATTTCCTTTAGCAGCGCCTATTTCACCAATGTCAGTTGCACACGCAATTGTTTCCTTTCAGAATAATTTTTTAAATTTTCCTTGACATTTCTTCTAACACCCTTCATATCTGAACTACTAGTTTTTATTTTAGACGTTTTCTTAAGTGTGGAAGCGATCTTGCTTAGCGAGACACTGGTAGCTCCAGCTATCATCTGGTTTGTTCCTCCCAGTTTTCGTAGTAAATCCCATCCTTACGACTAGAGTACTGTTTCTTCGTTCTTGTTCAAAGAGCTCGATTATGCGCTAAGCAACTTCACTATCTTCAGTCATTTAAAGTAATCCAATTGTTGCACACATTCATCTGACCTGCGTAGGCGGTACTCCTCCCATCCTCTATGAGGGAAGGATCCTGTTGCTGCGATCAACAGTAACCCGGTAAATCTTTTATAGTTTGTTATGAGTTGGTGGATCTCCATTGATTTCTTTTTCGTCCACTTATTCTTGATACCTTCTCTGGTCTGCCCTCTTTACGTTCCAGGGAGAGAGTGATGCGCTGTCTATAATCGGTAGAGATACTCCAACTTCGATTATCATGTGCATGTGTTGACTTTGGGAAAACCCCGGTGTACCCTCCTTTACCTTTGAAGGACAATACAATTTACTTCACGAGAAGTGGAGCGAGAGTCAGGAGTCGATCTAGCACATCATGTCAATCTTCACAAGTAAAATGTTTTCGATGACGTTGAGTCACAGTCATGCAATATTATTAAAGGAGTAATCCACTATTTGACTGGATGTTATATGTATCTTTTGTACTGTACAGATTTCTGCTTTTATGCCATTATCAAGTACAGTGGTAAAAATTATTAGACCATTATTAAGTCACACCTGTTGAGGCAGATATGACTTAATAATGGTCTAATCATTTTTAGCATTGTACTTGACATTGGCATAAAAGCCAAAATCTGGATAGCACAAAAGGTAACTATAATAACACACAGTCAAATGGCGATTTACTCTTAATAATAAATAATTAAATCTGCCCAAGTGGTCAGCCTTTCACCATCCTCATTACACTTTGTGTAACCCAGTCTTGTGTGACATGAGTTAAAATCCCCAACATATACCGCCAGGTGTTCAGCAACTGACAGGCTTTCTGTGGTCGAGTCGTCACTTAGAGATTTAAATACATTCCAGATTGTCGAGACCCCCATAGTTTTACAAGCATGCTCAGTGGCATTTGTCAGGTAACTGATATGCTTTAGGGAGATATTTTTTACCGCTGCAGCCAAACCATGTTTTTCGTGTTCTTTTTATGTTACCACGGAAAAACCTGGAGTTTGAGGCCTTGAGAGGGCGTCTTTCGTTAGTTTGGTTTCCTGTAGCGCAGTCACTTTCTTCTTTTCTAGGATCTTCTCGAGAATTGTTCCTTTTGCCTTGCCGGCCGCTGTGACCGAGCAGTGCTAGGCGCTTCAGTCTGGAACCGCGATGCTTTTACGGTCGCAGGTTCGAATCCTGCCTCGGGCATGGATATGTGTGATGTCCTTAGGTTAGTTAGGTTTAAGTAGTTCTAAGTTCTAGGGGACTGATGACCACAGATGTTGAGTCCCATAGTGCTTAGAGTAATTTGAACCATTTGAACCTTTTGCCTTCGAGAGTCCCTCTACGTTGAAATGATATCTCTTCAGTGTCCTTACGTATTCCTTCAGGCTTGCTCGTATCAGGACATCCCCACCCTTTCTTTGTCTTCAACAGGCCCGAGAAGCAGGTGAACGTTCGGCCGACGATTGTGGGTGACATTCGCTTCCCGAGTTAGGCTCATTCTTCATTTCTGGAATGCAACACAATACTTAGGAAGTGTCCTACGTCGAAGCTGTGTTAAGTACGTGTTATTTTCCAGGCAATGGTACCGTTTCTATTTGTGTGGGCATTGGTCGACAGCACGTACGGTGGCGAAGTAAATGTGGCGTGCCCGCGCGCCTCTTACGTTGCGGCCGGAGCTTGATGTAAGCTGCTGGCTGTTATTCACTCTGTAAGTTGGCTGTTTAGGTTTTTGCATTGGTAACGCAACGTAGCACTCTGTATGAAAATCACTGGCTGTGCTGTGTGCAGTCTGTAGCTGGTTTGCATTGTTGTTCGCTATTGTAGTGTTGGGTGGCTGGCTGTTAACAGCGCGTAGCGTTGCACAGTTGGAGGTGAGCCGCCAGCAGTGGTGGATGTGGGGAGAGAGATGGCGGAGTTTTGAAAATGATCTGGACGTGCGTCCATCAGAGATAAGAAATTTGTAAGACTGGATGCCATGAACTGATATATATATTATGACTTTTGAACACTATTAAGGTAAATACATTGTTTGTTCTCTATCAAAATCTTTCATTTGCTATCTATGCCTATCAGTAGTTAGTGCCTTCAGTAGTCAGAATCTTTTATTTATCTGGCAGTAGTGGCGCTCGCTGTATTGCAGTAGTTCGAGTAACGAAGATTTTTGTGAGTTAAGTTATTTGTGAAAGGTATAGGTTAATGTTAGTCAGGGCCATTATTTGTAGGGATTATTGAAAGTCAGATTGCGTTGCGCTAAAAATATTGTGTGTCAGTTTAGTGTTGATCAGAATAGGTAAAGAGAGAAATGTCTGAGTACGTTCAGTTCTGCTCAGCTGTTGGAAAATCAAATAACGTAAGGGGTTTACCACCACAGTCATTTATAATTTTTCTAAGGGGACGTTTCATATGGCGACCCTTAGCCGAGGATACTTTACTGGAGTCTTCTGATTTTTTTGTAATTAGTGTAGCTATTGTTTATTGCTAGCGCGTAATTACAGAGAGAATTTCCTTTGTAGTTGTAGTTTTTCATTGTTGTACAGTAAAACAGTTGTGGCATGCATGTAGATTTGCACCAAGTATTTCGCAGCTGCACTTGCAATTAACTAGATATTATTTTCAGTGCTATGTTAATGTGTTTTCTTATTTTGCTCTTCAAATTGTGCTTTTCTGTGTTATCGTGTGAAATATTGTGACAATAATTACTTGTGAAAAACATAACACTAGGCTCCAAAGTAAACTGAGAAATAATAGTGACGACGAGCGTAGCTTACCAGCACCACTGTGTAATGAATTAACAGACGGTAATTGTGCATAGGGAAATGGAGCGGGCGGCAAATAATGGCGTAGACAGTGAAACAATTAGTGAACAGGGAAGCATTATCGATCGATCGGTAGGCAACAGCTCGCCTCAGGAATCCGAAGTGACAGGACACAATCTTGCAAATACTGTAGATTCAGATTTTGCGTCCTCATCGTTTTCTCAAATAAGACACATTTTCTGCTTGTGAGAATGTGAATATTGGCGGTATTAATGCACTGCCGAAAAGCATAGAGGAACAGATTCCAGACACAAATACATTATTATTGGAATTAATGCAACAAACGAAACAAAATCAGAGACAAACACAGCAACAGTTAGACACAATGGAACAAAATCTTCAAAAGTTAGACACAATGGAACAAAATCTTCAAAGGTTAGACACCACACTTGAACAATCACGTGAAGATTTAACTACTGAGTTACATAAAATCGAATAGAAATGTCAAAAAGTCTGTAATGACGTAAAAACACAAATTTGTGAGCATTTTCAACCTATTTTTTCGCGGCATGAAAATGCATTACAGAATCACAAAGCAGCCATAAAAGAACTGCAAACTATTGTTCACGAAAATCACTAGACCTTGCGGGCTAAAATTGACTCAGTTGCATCTAACAATTCGGTTATGCTACTTGCAAAAACTCAGGAAAACTTAAAGGACACAGTAGATACTCTGAAAATTGGTTCAGAAAGACACATGGGGGAAATTAGCTCATTATCAGAGAAAGTAGACGAACTTTCGGATGAGCTAAATAATTTATCTACGAAGGTAGATGATAATATGAATGACACAAGACTGGTAGTCTTTAATGATACAGAAGAGTACGAACAAATTAGGAAATTCAAACAAAATCAAAATCAAATTAATACGCAACACCAAAGAGAAATCCGGGAAGTACAAGATCAGTTGACACAGGTAATACAAGAATTACATATTTCAGTGGACACTCGAGCTCCAATACGGGAAGAGGGACATAGAAATATGGAACAGTCACAAAATAATAACACAGGGCACTTCGGAAATTATGAAAGAAATTGGCAAGGTACACCGAATTTTGAGATGGAACCGCCGAAACGACGTAACAATGACCGACATGCGACTCTCCGACATGATGATTTTGACTACAAGCTGTTTATTACTAGACGTAAATTCAAAACATTTAAGAATTCCGGGAACAACATTCATCCACAAGCGTGGCTTCATCAATTCTCTCATTGTTTTCCTCCCAACTGGTCATTAGAGCACAGATTAGAATTTATGTGTGGATATTTAGAGAATGAACCAGCTGTAAGAATGCGATCGGTCATTCACGATTGTCACAGCGAAGGAGAATTTTATCATGCCTTCTTCTCAGCATATTGGTCTCAAGCTACACAAGACCGAGTAAAACATAGCATCATAATGATGAAACATTTCGAACAATCTGAATTTTCCAATCTTGTCAAATATTTCGAAGACATGTTACATAAGAATCAATATCTTTCAACCCATGTGGCCCCTCAGAACTCATCCGCATTTGCTTAATCAAATTGCCTGAACATTTACGACATATTATTTTGGCAGGACGTTGCAAATACGACATTGAAGCTTTCCAGGGACAAGAATTGGAAATTGACACTGACAATCGCGGAACGCGAAAACAGGAACCCAACAATCACAGGTCAGATCTGTCACAATTCCGTGATGACAGAAATAATAACTGGACACGACAAGGCTATTCTTACAACGAAAACTGTGACCAAACCAGACACCACCTGTATGACAACCGTTGGCAGAGTAGTAATAATTACAGAGAAAGATCGCATTTCCATAGTAATGAATGTGACAGAGATAACCGTAGAAACAGACAATATGGGAACCAAAACAATTATTATCAAGGGAGACAGAATAAATTCAGACGCAACAGTTCAGCGCACAGTTACGATTCAGGGAGAAATTCTCCACCACGTGACGGACAAGGAAGAAACTACGGAACCTTCCGACATGACGACAGACGATATATTCTTAACGACAGACCTGAATTGCATCAGAACTGGCGGGATTTAAACAGGGCAGGGCCTTCTCGTCAAGGTGAATTTGTAGAAGTTAGGTCTCCTAATCCTAATAACGACGCGCGCCAACAAAGAGACAAACAGTGACTCACACCGCAAGCAGCCAAGTACGCCGGCTGGGCCAGAGAAAAATAACATAGACGTTAACCTTGAGAAACATTCCAGTATTCTTTACCGACGTATACCGCATCATAATTGCGTTCAAGTTGAAACTCTGAGTACTATGAAGAGTAAAGGATTGCACCACATTTCACATGTAAAAGCGTTTATTGAGAGATAATCTGCTTTTTAACGTAGTCTCTGTTATAAAATTTTTCACTTCACGCTACTAACACAATTTGTGACACTTAGAAACTGTTATCATGCAAGTATGTTTTAAAATTAACTATCCAGTCTAGAACCTAGGGAACATATTTAGACAGTAATTACGAATGCATTGTTATAGTGAATAGACGACACAGTGTTCTTGTGTGTGTACATTCTTGCTTCTTAGTTGCACGATTTCGTAACGACTATAAGGCTCACATACTTAAAACATATACTGGCACTGCTAATGTGATTTTAATGCAACATTTTGATTTACTTGAAAAGACGTTCTTTATTTGAAGTACTTTCTGTGAGATTAAAGATGACTTAGTATTTGGTCTCTTTGACAGCTACACGATTATACCACGACGCTACTAATGAGTGACACAATTTGTATTATTGCTTTTGAGCTGTATCTGTCTTATATCTGCATAATTTTTCTGAATTCTTCTGGAAAGTAAAACATGTTTTAGTAGTAACTTTGTGGTACAGCTACAATGAGCCAGCCTTTTCCGTAGCACAACAATACGTTACAGTACAGTACTTACTTCATCATGGCAATAAGCGTAATAACTACGATATCTATAGGCAAAACATTTCACTGTTGTTTATTACGAGGTAAGTACATTGACTTCCACATACCTTTGCTTACGGACGACGATAATTACGACACTTGGCACATTTTTTACCCTTAAGTAATGACAGAGATTATGTTACAACAAGACGCACAATTTAGCGCGGCAGTACACGTATTTGAGTGATTAATTTTGTACTTAAAACATTTATTTTTAAAGATTTTTGAATTACAAAGATAGTTTTCCGTGATACATTTCATTCCATTGCTGTAATCTGTAACACCTAAGGGTATAAATACATTAATCCTCAGGGGGTACATGCTTACTTTGTGTACCATGTGTTTGGCAAGCACAAGGAGCCCTAGCTAATATGGTATTTGCTTATACAACTTTACACATCGGTACCATAGTTCTCTAACACAGAATTACACAGCTATCTGATTATTTAACAGAGAAACAAACATTTTTTTTACTACGTCAGTGACATATGTTTACATAATTAAACAGTTGGATAACTTCACACTTATGAAATTGTGTTTTGTCTGTACTTTGTGAACTGTTCATATTTTTTCAGAACCATTGTGATGCTATGAGAGCTTTGAATGTCGTATTTGGTAATGGATTATGATTTTTGAAGTACGTGTGAGGTAGATGACTTTATTGAAGGTCTTGAAATTACTGAAAGAAGCTGCGATGATTTTGAGATGTGATTGATCAGTTATGATGTTATTATTACGACGACGATGTGTATTATGCTGTTGAGGTATGTTTATAATCAATAAGCTGATGCTATATGAGGAATTTGATTACGCTACATATCTATTATGATGAAATATTGAAGAAGTGTCGACGAATATGTGTATGTGTAATAAGGTGAGGAATAATGAGTAGTGGTTGTGGACTCTGATTTGTGAAAAAGGATGTTGGAAACCAAAAATCGTACTTTAAGAGTTATGAAATGTGTGTAAATGCGTGAATGTATCACAATGCCGCCGAAAATTTTTTGGACACTGTTATATTTATAGGATTTTGTTTCTACACATTTCTACTGTAATTTCTCGACTTGTGAAATTTTCTTTATATCAAACTGTCACTGTAGCAGAAACTTCTGTTGTAAATTTCTGTAAGAAAGGTAAGTGACCTTGACGTAATACGTTGTGGGAGCCCAGCTGAGCGATAGTCACCTGAAAAAATAAAGCCATTAAGTGGAGAAAAAAAGAGCCCATTATCCTCGCTATTGACATTTCTTTGTAGAGAGCATCGCAGATATGACACGCTCAAACTTGAAAACATATGACTACACTGTGGAGCTCTTAATTTATGATATTTACTGAAATGCCTAATGAAATGATTAGAAATATTTTATGTCTGTACACCTGATTATGACTACTGTCTTTCTAGTTGAGAGATTTTTTTCTGCCTTATAAAATGCCACATATATTTTCTCATTTTCTTTAATATCTAGTTTCTAGCTGCACTGCAGCACTGATTAAAATAAAATTTAATAGATGTACTAATGTAAATGTTTTCTGTCTACAGATCCATTAAACAATAATTTTATGATCTCCTTTCTTTAAAAAAAAAGGGAACACAAATAGACATTTCCCTTCACAGGAAGTGCAAAAATAGTTTTTTTACGATTTTGTAACTTTTCTGCTAGAGTAAATTATCGTGATGCATCACTCTAGTGTTAAGATGTGACATAGATATTAGATATGGCCATTTTTACTGTATTTTTTTTTCTGCTTGAGCTTTGTCATGTTTAGATATAAGTTATTGCATTTGCTGCTGCTGTTCGCCAGGTATAGTGCCACTAAATTTCACTTTGTATTACTCTGTTAAGCCAGTTTTACTACTGATTTATTTTTCTTGTTGCTGCACATTGGCTCATATTAGTTGTAATGTTGCATTTGCTTTGCTAATTTAGATATACTGCTGCTTGCTTTGCCAATTTGCATTTTTTTGTCACTGCTGTTTATGTTAATTGTTTTGTGCTGCTGCATTGCCTCGTCCCTCAGTTTAGCATCTGAGCTCAGTAGATTTAAGTTAGCTTAAGAGGGGTTAGGCTATGTAAGAGAGCGAGTTGTGATGAATTGGAAGAAATGCATTGACAAGGTATAAAAAAAGTGAAATAAGAGGAAACATCTGTGAAATGAAGTTTTGGGTTCGACTACAGTACCAAATGTCACACTGAAAACAAACCCTGTCCTGTCCTTTCGTGTTATTCCACTATGTGCCTGTGTATCTTGTGTATTTGTCTTCTTCCTGTCTTTATGTGTTTATCTGATAAGACTTATGTTGTAGAATTTTTCTAATACTCAGCTACATTCACTATGATGAGGAATACTGTTACCCTAAAATATAATTTACATTAATAATATATTATTTACTTTGTAAAGATGTTTCGACATTATTAATTCTGTTCTGTTTCAATGCTCATACGTGAAATTAATGTTTCGAAAACTATTCTCATTATTTTATTGACTTATGTCATAATTCCTGTAACACTGATGTACATGTTTATTTCTATTCTTTTGTAAAGCCTGTATTACTACAAATCTTATCTGTACTATTATGTTCCTTAATGATGTATTTTGTACCTTTGTAATTGTATTCGCATATTGTAAATTTATAATAGTATAGACACCAGTTCATCAAATTAAGTTACATTTCACTGCACACTGTTTCTGTTGGTCATAGTATATGCACAATATGTGAGAAGTTGGGGCTGCTATTGTTCGCACATGTGTTAATAATTCAGCGAGGGACTGGTTAACAGCGTTGCCGGTTCTAAGGACAATTCCAAAAACTTTGATTTATAATTTTTCTAGTGGTTATTACGCTCGAAAACACGGTACTGAACCACCAGCGAGCTTTAGCGAATGAAGGCTCGCACCGAATTCTCCTCACTGATATCTCCCCATTGGTACTCTCTTTTCTGTAGCATTCTAAGTTTTCCGTGGCTACGTACACCTGTTTGGCCACTTCAAGCTTTTCTTCTCGTCAATCTAATAATTTTAGGACGACTTTCACAGCTGTTGCTTAATACACTCCCATGAAAGATTTTCTCGCATCGTATACCTTCATATTGACAAAATGCGTTTTCTCCACTATATACAAATCGTTTGCGTTCCCATAGCTTCTGTAAAACAAACTCTGTTTACATGCCGTGTCCAATACGGGTAAAACCTCGAACTTTCAAAGAAATCCTCCATCATCAGGAACAACTGACTGTCGTGCTACTGTTATGAGCTTTCATGTGGCCTAGATAGGACGAACATAAGGGAAACGGGATACATAGTATTATTAAGACCTTAATCAACCGATGAAAGCCAGTACGCATGAAGCAGCTGGTCGACGCAAAGGCGATATAATCAGCTTTTTCGAGTTCATTTCCGTAAACAAGAACCATAACATAAGAAACAAAACTGATCTTTTTTAACGAAGTAAGCAAACAACATCTACTCTCAGGTTAAGTTGAATATCCTCTAATGATAATGTCAACATGTGATCGCTAATGAAAACTATTAACTAATGAAAAATATACAACATGCAACTCAGCACAACTGTCACAAGTCTAACATGTGGTCCTGTCGACGCATTACCTCACACGTTACTTGCGGAACTACTTCAAAGCTTTCATTCATGTAATGGAAGAAACCCCAGATAAAGCGCAAGGCAAAGTTTCAGTGTTATAATTCCATATGTTAATGTTTGTTAGTAATATTGCTACACACAAAAATCTGCAAAATTAACAAGTTTTTATTTTATGTTACAAAAAATAGCTCTTGGTAGGCGCCGTCATCATTACGTCACGTGTCAAATCTACACTAGTAGCGCCACCGCTCTCGTAGGAACATAAACAGTTTGGCACATTTCTTTCTATCTTCTAAGAACAGATAATGTTTTATACAAGGATGTTACGTCCGAAACTCCCATCTCACACCTCGTTCCTGGAGAGAAACGGTGGCTGGTAATGACCACTTAAGCCAAAATTGGAATATATGGTCAGTTGTTGTTTTGAAATAAGGTATAATATTGGCATACAGCACCTCAGTTCAACTACGCGAAGGCGAAATAAAAGTGATATACGCAAAATTTGTATCTCATACTTGTTATTTACGTAGGTCAATACGAGAATAGGGTACTAGTGTTCGGCGAAGGCAAAAACTCGAAATGCGTAAAATTTATATCCCGTACTTCAGATGACCTGTATAGGTCCACTGAAGAATGGGGTACTAATACTAGCGAAAGTGAAAAATAGTGACATAGATATAGACTGTATCCCATACTTCAGTTGACCTACATAGGTCAGGCGAAGAACAGCCTTCGTAATTCAGCTGAGGTACAGGGTGCCATTGTTAAGTATCTCGCTTTTTTTGTCTTTGCTGGTACTAGTATCCTATTCTTCTGTTGACCTGTATAGATCAACTGAACTACAGGTTGCAAATTTTTCGCATGCTGATAGTTTTGTTTGACTTTGAAGGATTAGCTCACCATGAATTTGTGCCACAAGGATATATGATCATGGTACTGTTTTAAATATGATTTGTCGGTTCCTCTTACCCGTCGTTTAATTTTTGACAACCAAGCGTCTGCCACGTTTAGTCATACGTTTTGAAGACAATAGATACGCTGGACTGATGGTTACGTTACTACAACTAGTGAATTCATTGTCCCAGGAAGGGGAAACTTTATTGACACATTCCTGGGGTCAGATGCATCACATGATCACACTGACAGAACCACAGGCACATAGACACAGGCAACAGAGCATGCACAATGTCGGCACTAGTACAGTGTATATCCACCTTTCGCAGCAATGCAGGCTGCTATTCTCCCATGGAGACGATCGTAGAGATGCTGGATGTAGTCCTGTGGAACGGCTTGCCATGCCATTTCCACCTGGCGCCTCAGTTTGACCAGCGTTCGTGCTGTTTTATTGATACGTCTATGTTGATACTGAAGATTTTACAATATGTATGAGTAAATAATTAACTCTGATAGTGTATATTACGGTGTATTATGGGGTTTTATTAAGACTAAGTTCTTTTAATTAAGTAAATTTACATGTAGTACTTGCAGCTTTTAAGCAATACGCTCTGTATTTTAATGTGATTTATTGCTCTGATATAACATTCACTGTATAATACTCATTACCTAAAGTAATATGCAACACTTGATTCTTTTAGTCAATATGCTCCGTATTTCAATATGAAATTATAGTGTAACGTCGAAACTGGTTGCCTAGAAATAAACATATATAACGACGATTGGTATTGTTTTTATTGAACATTGAACAGCCATAGTCCCATACTCCGCCAGAAGATGGAGTTACATTCTGTAAAATTTGTATTCCGAACTGCAGTTGACGAACCCTGCTTCATAAATGGATAAATCCATACCTACAAACGAAAATCAAAAAATAAAAATTATCCAGAACGAAAAACAGTTCTTCCAAAATAACTCAAACTCACCAAGAATGAAAATAAGTACCGAATGAATTCGGAACGAACAGATGATTTAAATTAATACAAGTCACAAAAATCGTACACAATATCTAGTCCTCTCTTTTGAAAACACGTTATTTTTTTTACAATGATGACGCCCCGCCACAGAAGATAACCGATTTATCATCTATGGCTCTATAATAAAGACATCTATGAGTAAACTATGACGTCATGGTCAAAGTAGACGGGTTGTACCCCATTCTTCAGTTGAATCAAAGTCTTTATATAAATTAACTTCGGCCTTCTAAACGAAAATCCTCAATTCGTGCTCTCGGTTTCATGACCAATGTTTTAAACGGTGGTCGATGGACCTTAAGGACTGATGCAAATGTGTTTTCTAATGGACTTAAAGATGGAAAAGAAAAATTTGATTTATCCATAAGCAATACCGTTGGAATAAAAGAAAATGATCCATACATCAGACCTCTATTGTTTCCATCCAGCGTCATTAATAACTACTATTACTTTCAGACTCTAATAACTTCATCAAATTTCGTTTGAAAGAAATACCTGTTACGAATTCGTAGGAAACTAAAATTTTGTAACAAGGTCTCCTTCGCAGAGGTCTCGTTCTAACTTACAAAACCCTGTACCGACATTTTATTGGACGGTAAAAATAGCAATGAGATGTCCGCGTAACTACATTCGATATTTCTGAATACTTTTACTGCTTCAATCGCCTTTTACTTCAGTACCCTTTTACTTTTTCGGTATAATGCCTCCATCATCATATGCATTATCGTAATATGTACATTAATTTTAAGTGTGATGTAGATTATGTACTGAGTGCCCAGTGAGGTTTTGTACCGAATTTTAATCTTGTACAGAAGGATTAATTTATTTTGGTGTAAACCTTAATCGAGCTGAATGTTTAAATCATTTCATTCATGTCTTTACTTACATTTTTTTCTGTACATTTATTTTTTTGGCACACAGAGCACAGTAATCCCTACGCACATTATCACCTAACAAATTCAGACGTTTACATTCCAAACATCTAAAATCTAATTATTTCAGTTCCTATCAATCAGAGGAAACGCAATTATTTTTGTATAAGCATGTTTATTTAATGGCAGATACTAAATATTTATACTGATACATTGTTCTTGGTAGACGGTGACATAACTGGTATTAATAACACATTTGATACACTGAATAAACAGGGTAGAAATGTAAAATTTACTGTTGAATATGAAAACAACGGTATCATCAGGAAAGAAAAGAATTCACACAGTTTCGAACTCCTCACAAAAACGACAGACACTTGTCTACAACAAACAAACAATATGCACAGATAGTACTAATTAACATCACCAGTGATGTATCAATAGATAAATATTCAAACTTGGCGAATTCAGTATGACCACACAGACAGCTACAGCAAAGGGTTATGATGACATACTTATTGACAGCCTCACACAGAAAGGAAAAACAATATCAAACCAACTGCTACACATAAAATAAAGAATAAACCCACTGCTTACATACCATCCACAAACACTCTCTCCTACAAAACAGCAAATACACTCCTGGAAATGGAAAAAAGAACACATTGACACCGGTGTGTCAGACCCACCATACTTGCTCCGGACACTGCGAGAGGGCTGTACAAGCAATGATCACACGCACGGCACAGCGGACACACCAGGAACCGCGGTGTTGGCCGTCGAATGGCGCTAGCTGCGCGGCATTTGTGCACCGCCGCCGTCAGTGTCAGCCAGTTTGCCGTGGCATACGGAGCTCCATCGCAGTCTTTAACACTGGTAGCATGCCGCGACAGCGTGGACGTGAACCGTATGTGCAGTTGACGGACTTTGAGCGAGGGCGTATGTGGGCATGCGGGAGGCCGGGTGGACGTACCGCCGAATTGCTCAACACGTGGGGCGTGAGGTCTCCACAGTACATCGATGTTGTCGCCAGTGGTCGGCGGAAGGTGCACGTGCCCGTCGACCTGGGACCGGACCGCAGCGACGCACGGATGCACGCCAAGACCGTAGGATCCTACGCAGTGCCGTAGGGGACCGCACCGCCACTTCCCAGCAAATTAGGGACACTGTTGCTCCTGGGGTATCGGCGAGGACCATTCGCAACCGTCTCCATGAAGCTGGGCTACGGTCCCGCACACCGTTAGGCCGTCTTCCGCTCACGCCCCAACATCGTGCAGCCCGCCTCCAGTGGTGTCGCGACAGGCATGAATGGAGGGACGAATGGAGACGTGTCGTCTTCAGCGATGAGACTCGCTTCTGCCTTGGTGCCAATGATGGTCGTATGCGTGTTTGGCGCCGTGCAAATGAGCGCCACAATCAGGACTGCATACAACCGAGGCACACAGGGCCAACACCCGGCATCATGGTGTGGGGAGCGATCTCCTACACTGGCCGTACACCACTGGTGATCGTCGAGGGGACACTGAATAGTGCACGGTACATCCAAACCGTCATCGAACCCATCGTTCTATCATTCCTAGACCGGCAAGGAAACTTGCTGTTCCAACAGGACAATGCACGTCCGCATGTATCCCGTGCCACCCAACGTGCTCTAGAAGGTGTAAGTCAACTACCCTGGCCAGCAAGATCTCCGGATCTGTCCCCCATTGAGCATGTTTGGGACTGGATGAAGCGTCGTCTCACGCGGTCTGCACGTCCAGCACGAACGCTGGTCCAACTGAGGCGCCAGGTGGAAATGGCATGGCAAGCCGTTCCACAGGACTACATCCAGCATCTCTACGATCGTCTCCATGGGAGAATAGCAGCCTGCATTGCTGCGAAAGGTGGATATACACTGTACTAGTGCCGACATTGTGCATGCTCTGTTGCCTATGTCTATGTGCCTGTGGTTCTGTCAGTGTGATCATGTGATGTATCTGACCCCAGGAATGTGTCAATAAAGTTTCCCCTTCCTGGGACAATGAATTCACGGTGTTCTTATTTCAATTTCCAGGAGTGTATTTTCAGACTGCACAAAATTAACATCGCTATCACTATACATAACAAACTGCAGCACACACTGACACACTAGTTAAACACAACGACAGTTAAAAGCACACTATCAGGCACTTGCAACATAGTGTGTACAGCATACAGAGTAGGAGAGAATTCCAAAACCCATAAAACAAATACATGAATTATTCATCTACATCTACATGATTACTCTGCTATTCAGAATAAAGTGCTTGGCAGAAGGTTCAGCGAACCGCCTTCAAGCCGTCTCTCTACCGTTCCACTCTCGAACAGGTGGGAAAATCGAGCCCTTAAATTTTTCTGTGCGAGCTCTGATTTCTTTTATTTTTTCGTGATGATCATTTCTCCCTATGTAGGTGGGTGCCAACAGAATGTTTTTGCAATCGGAGAAAACTGGTGATTCAAATTTGAAGAGAAGATCCCGTCGCAACGAAAAACGTCTTTGTCTTATTGAATGCCACTCCAGTTGCTGTATTATGTTGTTGGCACTATCTCCCTTATTCCGCGATGCTTCAAAAAGTGACGTCCTCCTTTGACCTTTTTCGCTGGCATCTGTCAGTCCCACCTGATGCGGATCCCACACCGCACAGCAATACTCCAGAATAGGGTGGACAAGCGTGGTGTAAGCAGTCTCTTTAGTAGACTGATGCACCTTCTCAGTGTTCTGCCAATGAATCGCAGTCTTTGGTTTGCTCTACTCACAACATTATATATATGATCGTTCAAATTTAGATTATTTGTAATTGTAATGCCTAAGTATTTAGTTGAATTTACAGCCTTCAGATTTGTGTGACTTATCGCATAATCGAAATTTAATGGATTTCTTTTAGTACTCACGTGAATAACTTCACACGTTTCTTTATTAAGGATCTATTGACAATTTTCGCACCATACAGATATCTTATGTAAATCATTTTGCAATTCGTTTTGGTCAGCAGATGACTATACAAGACGGTAAATGACAGCATCATCTGCAAACAATGTAACACGGCTACTCAGATTGTCTCCTATGTCGTTAATATAGAACAGGAACAATAGAGAGCCTATAACACTTCCTTGGGGAACGTCACATATTACTTCTGTTTTACTCGATGAAATCCGTCTATTACTACGAACTATGACCTTTCTGACACGAAATCACGAATCCAGTCGCACAGCTGAGGTGATATTCCATAAGCTCGCAGTTTGGTTGGAAAACGCTTGTAAGGAACGGTGTCAAAAGCCTTCTGGAAATCTAAAAATATGAAATCAATTTGGCATCCCCTATCGATATCACTCATTACTTCACGAGTACAAACAGTTAGTTGTGTTTCTCAAGAACGATATTTTGTGATCAGTGCTGACTGTGCGTCAATAAATCGTTTACTTAGAGGTACTTCATAATCTTCGGATACAGTATATGTTCCAAAACCTTACTGCAGATCGACGTTAGTGATATGGACCTGTAATTCAGCGGATTACTCCTACTTCCCCCTTGCCAAACTATTATATTCGATCAGCAATAGCCACCCACATCAAGAATACTGGCCACCTTCTCCAAATTATCACCAACGATGTTCATACATTACATAAACTGGACAAGTATCACCAAAAGGATTGTATGAAGAACCACGAATTTTCATTCATGGCTCAGTACGTAGTAACAGGCTGCTAATTGATAAGCTACAAAATAACAACGCAAATTTATTTAAAAACTTCTACAACGTGACATGCTTGTTCTACTAAAAAATTTAAAAAAATGTTTGAAATATTTATCTTAATTTTACTGAATAACCAAGAAATACCAAGTAATCGTACTATGTATATGTACCATGACATAAGTATGCTTACATAAAAAAGTATTTTCGTTGTTTGAAATACCATAGCAACTGAAACAAGTTTAGGAGTTAAGAGTCTTTGGAATATAAATATACGAATGTGATACTGTTAAGTGATGGTACTGTGGTTATTACTGTTGTCTGTGTATCAGACATATAAAGCTCCAGCAAAACAATTTAAGTAAGGACATCAATGAAACGATTTAAACATTTGAATCATTTAAGGAGTTGTGGCGGTAACTTTTTTAAGTTGATTAAAGGATGCACTATCTGTCCGCTAGATAGTCATAACATCTGTGACAAAAATAAAAGTGAGGCCATAGATGATTATTAATGAGTAATCCTGCGCCCACTAATTAATTAGTAGCAGCGCCTTTGTGCTGAGATCTGAAAGATACCAGAGTTGAAGAGGTATAAGAAATCATTTGAAGCATGGACATAAGAAGATTTTTAATTTTTATATCTATACATCCATAACGAAATCTTGTTGAATTTTTTTCACTAGCTACGGTGACTGCTCAGATAGCCGAAACCCTCCTTTATCCAATAATACATTAGAGAATATCCTAAAAATTCATTTAACCTTTAACTAATATTTCTCTTATTACTTCCAAATCCTTTTTCCCAGTCTTTTACAGTATGCGTTGAAATGAATTTTTCTGTACAGGCTTAAATCTCGGCACATAACCTCACTGACACACCCAGCAGAATATCCTCATCATACTTCAGAGTAATGTACATTTGGCTGTAACGCACTTTATGAGCCGCGTGATGTAGCCGTGCGGTCTGGGGCGTCTTCTCACGGTTCGTGCGTCTCCCTCCGTCAGAGGTTCGAGTTTGTTTGGTGGTGTTTGTTTGTGTGGTGTCCTTAGCGTAAGTTAGTTTAAGTTAGATTGAGTAATGTGTAAGCCTAGGGACCGATGATCTTAGCAGTTTGATCCCATAGTCTTTACCATAAATTTTAGCACCTGATGATAGCCGAATGATGTCGAAACGTATCGCGCTAATAAACATTAATAAACAGTGATTCAAACAGTAAAATTATTTATTAAATTTGTAATCCAGTCACTGACCCAAAGCAGTTCAAAAATGGTTCAAATGGCTCTGAGCACTATGGGACTTAACATCTGAGTTCATCAGTCCCCTAGAACTTTTTTTTTGTCATCAGTCTACTGACTGGTTTGATGCGGCCCGCCACGAATTCCTGTGCTAACCTCTTCATCTGAGAGTATCACTTGCAACCTACGTCCTCAATTATTTGCTTGACGTATTCCAATCTCTGTCTTCCTCTACAGTTTTTGCCCTCTACAGCTCCCTATAGTACCATGGAAGTCATTCCCTCATGTCTTAGCAGATGTCCTATCATCCTGTCTCTTCTCCTTATCAGTGTTTTCCACATACTCCTTTCCTCTCCGATTCTGCGTAGAACCTCCTCATTCCTTATCTTATCAGTCCACCTAATTTTCAACATTCGTCTATAGCACCACATCTCAAATGCTTCGTTTCTCTTCTCTTCCGGTTTTCCCACAGTCCATGTTTCACTACCATACAATGCTGTACTCCAGACGTACATCCTCAGAAATTTCTTCCTCAAATTAAGGCCGGTATTTGATATTAGTAGACTTCTCTTGGCCAGAAATGCCTTTTTTGCCATAGCGAGTCTCTTTTGATGTCCTCCTTGCTCCGTCCGTCATTGGTTATTTTACTGCCTATGTAGCAGAATTCCTTAACTTCACTGACTTCGTGACCATCAATCCTGATGTTAAGTTTCTCGCTGTTCTCATTTCTACTACTTCTCATGACCTTCGTCTTTCTCCGATTTACTCTCAAACTATACTGTGTACTCATTAGACTGTTCATTACGTACAGCAGATCATTTAATTCTTCTTCACTTTCACTCAGGATAACAATGTCCTCAGGGAATCGTATCATTGATATCCTTTCACCTTGTATTTTAATTCCACTCCTGAACCTTTCTTTTATTTCCATCATTGCTTCCTCGACGTACAGATTGAAAAGTAGGGGCGAAAGGCTGCAGCATTGTCTTACATCCTTCTTAATACGAGCACTTCGTTCTTGATCGTCCACTCATGACCCGTCTCTCCCTATAGCTCACCCCTACTTTTTTCAGAATCTCGAACAGCTTGCACCATTTTATATTGTCGAACGCTTTTTCCAGGTCTACAAATCCTATGAAAGTGTCTTGATTTTTCTTTAGCCTTGCTTCCATTATTAGCCGTAACGTCAGAATTGCCTCTCTCGTCCCTTTACTTTTCCTAAAGCCAAACTGATCGTCACCTAGCGCATTCTCAATTTTCTTTTCCATTCTTCTGTATATTATTCTTGTAAGTAGCTTCGATGCATGAGCTGTTAAGCTGATTGTGCGATAATTCTCGCACTAGTCAGCTCTTGCCGTCTTCGGAATTGTGTGGATGATGCTTTTCCGAAAGTCAGATGGTATGTCGCCAGACTCATATATTCTACACACCAACGTGAAGAGTCGTTTTGTTGCCACTTCCCCCAATGATTTTAGAAATTCTGATGGAATGTTATCTATCCCTTCTGCCTTATTTGACCGTAAGTCCTCCAAAGCTCTTTTAAATTCCGATTCTAATACTGGATCCCCCACCTCTGCTAAATCGACTCCTGTTTCTTCTTCTATCACATCAGACAAATCTTCACCCTCATAGAGGCTTTCAATGTATTCTTTCCACCTATCTGCTCTCTCCTCTGCATTTAACAGTGGAATTCCCGTTGCACTCTTAATGTTACCACCGTTGCTTTTAATGTCACCAAAGGTTGTTTTGACTTTCCTGTATGCTGAGTCTGTCCTTCCGACAGTCATATCTTTTTCGATGTCTTCACATTTGTCCTGCAGCCATTTCGTCTTAGCTTCCCTGCACTTCCTATTTATTTCATTCCTCAGCGACTTGTATTTCTGTATTCCTGATTTTCCCGGAACATGTTTGTACTTCTTCCTATCATCAATCAACTGAAATATTTCTTCTGTTGTCCATGGTTTCTTCGCAGCTACCTTCTTTGTACCTATGTTTTCCTTCCCAACTTCTGTGATGGCCCTTTCTAGAGATGTCCATTCCTCTTCAACTGTACTGCCTACTGCGCTATTCCTTATTGCTGTATCTATAGCGTTAGAGAACTTCAAACGTATCTCGTCATTCCTTAGTACTTCTGTATCCCACTTCTTTGCGTATTGATTCATCCTGACTAATGTCTTGAACTTCAGCCTACTCTTCATCACTACTATATTGTGATCTGAGTCTATATCTGCTCGTGGGTACGCCTTACAATCCAGTATCTGATTTCGGAATCTCTGTCTGACCATGATGTAATCTAACTGAAATCTTCCCGTATCTCCTGGCCTTTTCCAAGTATACCTCCTCCTCTTGTGATTCTTGAACAGGGTATTCGCTATTATTAGCTGAAACTTGTTACAGAACTCAATTAGACTTTCTCCTCTTTCATTCCTTGTCCCAAGCCCATATTCTCCTGTAACCTTTTCTTCTACTCTTTCCCCTACAACTGCATTCCAGTCGCCCATGACTATTAGATTTTCGTCCCCCTTTACGTACTGCATTACCCTTTCAATATCCTCATACACTTTCTCTATCTGTTCATCTTCAGCTTGCGACGTCGGCATGTATACCTGAACTATCGTTGTCGGTGTTTGGTCTGCTGTCGATTCTGATTAGAACAACCTTCCTATTCATAATGAATCCTACATCTGTTATACAGTTTTCTGCTGCTGTTGATATTACCCGATACTCATCTGACCAGAAATCCTTGTCTTCCTTCCACTTCACTGACCCCTACTATATCTAGATTGAGCCTTTGCATTTCCCTTTTCAGATTTTCTAGTTTCCCTACCACGTTCAAGCTTCCGACATTCCACGCCCCGACTCGTAGAACGTTATCCTTTCGTTGATTATTCAATCTTTTTCTCATGGTAACCTCCCCCTTGGCAGGCCCCACCCGGAGATCCGAATGGGGGACTATTCCGGAATCTTTTGCCAATGGAGAGATCATCATGACACTTCTTCAATTACAGGCCACATGTCCTGTGTATACACGTTACGTGTCTTTAATGCAGTGGTTTCCATTGCCTTCTGCATCCTCATGTCGTTGATCATTGCTGATTCTTCCGCCTTTAGGGGCAATTTCCCACCCCTAGGACAAGAGAGTGCCCTGAACCTCTATCCGCTCCTCCACCCTCTTTGACAAGGCTGTTGGCAGAATGAGGCTTACTTCTTATGCCGGAAGCCTTCGGCCGCCAATGCTGATTATTTATCAAAATTTAGGCAGTGGCGGGGATCGAACCCGGGCTGATGACGTTCTGATTATGAATCAAAGACGCTACCCCTAGAACTTAGAACTACTTAAACCCAGCTAACCTAAGGACATCACAAACATCCAAGTCCGAGGCAGGATTCGAACCTGCGACCGTAGCGGTCGCGCGGTTCCAGACTGTAGCGCCTAGAACCGCTCGGCCGCTCCGGCCAGCCCAGAGCAGATCCATACGGCTTAGATAAAGTTATGTGCAAAACAATCAAATTGGTTTAACTAGTACAAAATTGTAACGGCAGGAATGGGTCCTCGACATTGTTAGAGGATGTGAGAAGTAAAAAGTTTACGCAAATTATTGCGCACGTCATTACGGATGAACAGTCCACGATCGGATATTAATGTGAAAACGATACTGAAGACTGGAAAATGCAGAGAGGAGCCAGAGCAGCTATTACAATGAAATGCGCTGATAAACACTTGCTGTATGCCCGCAGGCATGATCAGTGACTGAACTCGAACAACAGCAGGCAGCTCGTTATCACGATAATGGGACGCAATAGCTGTTAAACAGGCCGCTGCGAAATATCAGTTGCTATTCATTGTGCAACGACTTTCAGCTCCGGACCAAGTTGCGGTGTTCATTCAGAAGTTTCCGCATGATTACCGCAGAGTAATGAACCGAACAGCGACACGGGAAAGCTTCCACCTGCTTTCGATGGCTTTGTGTGGAAATTAAATTCGTGAATCTACCACTGTGTTTCGTCTTTATCATTATCCTTTGTCAAATATTACTTTTGTCATGATTATCTCCCGACATTCAATACCATTCCAATTCAGTTCTTATCCTCTAAAGTCCTTTGAACTGTATTACAAGCTGTTATGCATTAATCGAAGTTTTGTTTTGTGTGAAACATGCATACAATGCGGGTAGCACCTACATTTCTACGCTTTCCGTCGGATTCTGCAGCCAAAACAGTGATTTGAAGAGAACACTTTTTTTTAAATGTCAGCATCGTAAGATACAAAATGTGAAAGCAACTGACTTGTAGACTATTATTATTTATTAACCTAACATAGTGATTTGAAGAGAACACTTTTTTTTTAATGTCAGCATCGTAAGATACAAAATGTGAAAGCAACTGACTTGTAGACTATTATCATTTATTAACCTAACATCTTGCTGCTAACATTTAACATTTCTAATTATGTGTACTTCAACGGAGCATTTCGTGACGATTGACAGAAACGGGAGAAAGAGATGGAACAGTAAAGACGGCAGAGGATCAAACAGAAAGAAAGACAAGGCCCAGTAGAGCCCTTCGTACAACGCACGAGACATTGAATTCAATTGACGGAAAGAGAAAATACAAAATGCAGCAAATGAAACAGTTGAAAGGGAATGCAGGCGTCTAAAATGACTGACAGAAAATGCAATATCTCAAAAGGAATGGTTCTAGGAGAAATGCAAACTGTAGTACAAGTATCCCTATGGGAAAAATAAAGACCGCTTATAGGAAATTAAAAATAAATAAATAAACTCTAGAGAAAAGCCGGCCGTGGTGGCCAAGCGGTTAAAGGCGCTACAGTCTGGAACCGCGCGACCGCTACGGTGGCAGGTTCGAATCCTGCCTCGGGCATGGATGTGTGTGATGTCCTTAGGTTAGTTAGGTTTAAGTAGTTCTAAGTTCTAGGGGACTGATGACCTTAGAAGTCAAGTCCCATAGTACTCAGAGCCATTTGAGCCATCTAGAGAAAAGTATAGTATCAAGAGCTCAAATGGCAAGCACGTACTTTGCAAAGAAGAGGAAGCTGGAAGGAGGAAGGAATGTGTAGGTGGATTAAACAAAGGATACCAACTTGCTTGGAGTCTATATTATGAAAAGATAATACGAAGTAGTTAACAGTATGTACTAAGAGACAAATCTTACACAGAACTGAAAGACCCAAGTCAAAATAAGGCATGACATTTCCTCACAATTACCGAGGTCCTTGGGAGAACGTACCATGACAAAACTATTCCTCCAGATAGACAAGGAAGGGCGCCCACACCCGGCGCCAAGAGCGGGCTGCGGAACCCCCTAGCTATTAGGAAGAGGAAAAAATATAGTGCTGTAGGTGTTTCTTTTTTTTTAAGAAAAGGTTTCAGAGTCGGTATTACGTAGATTTCTAACAGGGTCAAATCTGAAATGTTTTATAGCTACTTAAAAGTTGCCTTTCGTCATCTAAAATATTAAAAATACTCCATATCCCCACGTTTTACCCCCCCCCCCCCCCCCCCCCCGTAATTCTCAACCCTACAAGCTATCGCATGCGTCCCTTATGGGCAAGATATACTGTATGAGACATCTTCAGATTTCAAGAAGAAACTTCGTTTTCCAGTTTTAAAAATGATAGGTGTTGACAGCAGATGTGAATATTATCAAAGCATCAGTTTAATACGTCATGGTTACAAGATACTGACACGAATTAATTAGTACAGAATGGGAAGACTGGGAGAAGTTGACCTTACTCTAAAAAAGTTCAGTTTCCAGAAGAGTGTAAGAACACGCTAGGCAATACTGACCCTAGGCCTTACCTTAGAAGAAAGGCTGAAGAGAGGCAAACCGACGATGATAGCATTTTTGTAAATAGAGAAAGTTTTTAACACCATTGTCTGGGTAGACTTGTAAATCGCGAAACTAGGAGGGGAACAATTATAGAGAGCCGAAGCATTTGAACAACCTGTACAGGATCATATTGAAGTTAAAAGAATCAGTGGGAAGCAGAAGTATAGAACGGATTGGGATACGGTAGTTACAAAATGTTATTCAGTAAAGAAAACCAAGGAGAGATAAGGGTAGGGAATAGCGGCTCACAGAGAGGAGATAAAAACATTAAGACACGATAATAACATTCTGAGTATATCAGAGATTGCAAAGGACACGGAAGACCATTTGTTCAGACAGTAAGCTGAAAAGAGGTTACAGCATGAAAATCAAAGAAATGGGTACTGGAATGGAGTCGAATTAAATCAGGCGATGCTGCGATAATTAGATTAGGTAGCTAGGCAACGGCCGAAACGGAGAGGATAGAAAATAGAAAATGTATGCTAATAATATCAACAAATACGTTTTTCAGATGGATGTAGAACGTAGTAGTTACGCAAACATGAAGTGGCTTTTACAAGACAGACTAGCGTCTATAGCTAGATCAAATTAGATTTCGGACTGAAGACCACAAAAACACGCATTTATTACTGACCATGTCTAAAGTCTGTTAGTGGTACCAATGTCAGTGTTCACATGCTCATAGACGAACATCGAAATTCGGTAAAATAACTGTGTCCGTACTCGGTCGCTGCCGTTGCCACAATAAACACATATGCTTTTCATCTTCCTACTACCTGCTTCACACACACACACACACACACACACACACACACACACACACATATATATATATATATATACTACTGGCGATTAAACTTGCTACACCACGAAGATGAGTGCTACAGACGCGAAATTTAACCGACAGGAAGAGGATGCTACGATATGCAAATGATTAGCTTTTCAGAGCATTCACACAAGGTTGGCGCCGGTGGCGACACCTACAACGTGCTGACATGAGGAAAGTTACCAACCGATTTCTCATACACAAACAGTAGTTGACCGGCGTTGCCTGGTGAAACGTTGTTATGGTGCCTCGTGCAAGGAGGAGAAATGCGTACCATCACGTTTCCGACTTTGATAAAGGTCGGAATATAGCCTACCGCGATTGTGGTTTATCGTATCGCGACATTGCTGCTAGCGTTGGTCGAGATCCAGTGACTGTTAGCAGAATATGGAATCGTTGGGTTCAGGAGGGTAATACGGAACGCCGTGCTGGATCCCAACGGCCTCGTATCACTAGCAGTCGAGATGACAGGCATCGTATGCGCATGGCTGTAACGGATCGTGCAGCCACGTCTCGATCCCCGAGTCTACAGATGTGGACGTTGGCAAGACAAATACCATCTGCACGAACAGTTCGACGACGTTTGCAGTAGCGTGGACTATCAGCTCGGAGAGCATGGCTGCGGTTACCCTTGACGCTGCATCACAGGCATGAGCGCCAGAGATGGTGTACTCAACGACAAACCTGGGTGCACGAATGGCAAAACGTCATTTTTTCGGACGAATCCAGGTTCTGTTTACAGCATCATGATGGTCGCATCCGTGTTTGGCGACATCGCGGTGAACGCACATTGGAAGCGTGTATTCGTCATCGCCATACTGGCGTATCACCCGGCTTGATGGTATGGGGTGCCAGCGGTTACACGTCTAGGTCACCTCTTGTTCGCATTAACGGCACTTTGAACAGTGAACGTTACATTTCAGATGTGTTGCGACTCGTGGCTCTACCCTTCATTCGATCCCTGCATAACCCTACATTTCAGCAGGATAATGCACGACCGCATGTTGCAGGTACTGTACTGGCCTTTCTGGATACAGAAATGTTCGACTGCTGCCCTGGCCAGCACATTCTTGAGATCTCTCACCAACTGAAAACATCTGGTTAATGGTGGCCGAGCAACTGGCTCGACACAATACGCCAGTTACTACTCTTGATGAACTGTGGTATCGTGTTGAAGCTGCATGGCCAGCTGTACCTGTACACGCAATCCAAGCTCTGATTGACTCAATGCCCAGGCGTATCAAGGCCGTTATTACGGCCAGAGGTGGTTGTTCTGGGTACTGATTTCTCAGGATCTATGCACCCAAATTGCGTGAAACTGTGTTTACATGTCAGTTCTAGTCTAATATATTTGTCCAATGAATATCCGTTTATCATATACATTTCTTCTTGGTGTAGCAATTTTAATGGCCAGTAGTGTATATGTGTATATATATACGAAAATGTACACTGCCATGCTGCACAGGCATGAATCATTGAGAGAGACGGAGTTATGGAATAAAAACTGTTTACTATGTTCGGTATATTAATGATAATATTAATGATACTTTCTTTGATGAGTTATTTATCAATTGTATATTATTATTAATATTTTAATCTGCTGAGTGGCACTATTATCACACACTACTGAACAAATGCGTGGTATAAATTAACGAAATCAGTTTAGAGTGATGTGTCGGCAGCTGGGCCAACACCTTGTAGATCGATGGCTGAAAATGCATGCTAGACTAACGCAGACGGGCGTGAAGTACTGGAACAGGCTACGTAATTAATGCTATGAAGAAAAGTACGTAGCTGGATTAATACTTATCTTTAATCAATCATCGTGGTACATCGCTCTTGACTATACACAGGAGACTTTAATTACAATCATTGTAAGGCTAATGGCTCCTTGCTAGTTCGTAGCCATTAACTTAGCTGAAGGCTATTCTGTCTCTCGGCTAATGAGAGAGAAAGGCTTCGTACATCTAGTCGCTAGCTAGGTCGTCCGTACAACTGGGGCGAGTGCTTGTTCGTATCACGAGACCCGCCTTGTGGTGGCGCTAGGTCTGCGATCACACAGTGGCGACACGCGGGTCCGACATGTACTAAATGGACCGCGGCCGATTTAATCTACCACCTAGCAAGTGTGGTGTCTGGCGGTGACACCACATAGAGCACATACAATTTCTATTAAAATGGAGGAAAAATACCAATTTGTACGGCTAATGCCAGTGCATAATAAATTTACACGCGATTACAGGCAATATGCAACAATGATAAAGCTCACAGAATAAATTTTCACATAGCATTCGAGTGTGAGCCGATATGAAGCTCCCTGGCGTGTTAAAACTGTGTGCCTGATCGAGACTCGAACTGGGAACCTTTGCCTTTCACGGGAATGTGTTGTACCAACTGAGTATCCAACCAGTACCCTCCTTCCAAGAGTGCTAGGCCTACAATGTACACCGGAGAACTTTTGCGAAATTTGGCCAATAGGAGATGAGATACTGGCGGACGTAAAGCTGAAAGAGAGGGTCATGAGTCGTGCGTGGATTTCTCGGTCGGTAAAGAACTTCCCCCGAAACGCAAAGGTCCCAGATTCAAGTCCAGGATTGCTAGAGAGTTCAGTAGCAGAACTTTTGTCGACGTGAGTATTAGTTTGAACACCGCAATGGTCCTATTAGTCACATTGCAGGTGGTACTCATTTGTGTTCCTCAAACCTCTGAACTGAAGGAGTGTGAAGCGATAAGGGGCAGAAAACTCCTAAACTACAACACAGGAGGTTTTGGTATGTGGTCCATCACCTTCTGTGTCAGCTAGCCACATCGAGTGTACGTTCCAGTTTTGCACTCATTTATCAGGAGAAATATCTGTTTCAGAATTAATTAGCCTTAAGAGAGAGGCTAGGCGTAATGGGACAGTTAAAACGAAGACAAATTTACTGATGGTTGCTTAACTTCATTATTTTTATTATAATGCTTAACAGTTCTCCTCAAATAAAGTGAAACAGCAGGGAGCGTGGAAGGGAGTTCGAGCACTGCATTGTTTGCGACCGAGGATAGGTTGGGCTGACAAATTTATTTCTCAGTTCTTTCATTCTTTTTCTTTTTTTCACATTTCATTCAGTCTCCTGATGCGACGCCAATTGGGAACGCCCTAAGTCGTTGGAATGAGCCAGATGACAGAAGTAAGGACATGGCCCAGTTGTACCACTGCTGAAAGTGTAAGACCAATGGCAAACGGAAGCATTATTACTCTGAAACAAATCTGGATTATCACGTGGTTTCACTACACGAAACAACACCGCTATCTGACCACATTTAAAACCACATGAAAGGTTCAATTTGGCAGTGCACTAAAACTTGACTGGGATAATCATTACACAGTGATTTCAACATTTCTGTTCTCATTAAGTATTAAGTTTGACATCAACACGCACTGCGATTAAGAAACATCATTTTGGCTGAGTAGCTTGTAAGACATCATGGTCTCCTGACCTTCACTGCTTACATATTCCGCCCACACAATCATATTCCGCACATCAAGACGCTTTATTCGAAGCCAAACTCGATAAGATAAAGTCAATGTTGTATGAATTCATGTAAACGATATGCAAATAACAAATGAATCGCAAGTGTGCACTGACATTGAAATACTCGAGGCTGGCGTACACACACACATTCGAGACACTACGGTCACAAAATCTTTTAGTTCAGGAGAGGCAAACCACACGCCAGGAGGCCAATCCCTTCAGAGGTCGAGTCAACCCATCTACGTCGGCCAGCGACCGCCCGTAGAGCAGACAGCATTCGCCCAAGTGAAAGGGAGAACGACCCCGTGTTCGGCTTAAAAGCAAATTCCGCTACATTGTGTGGGAGCGCCCAGGCTACACATTCTTTACAAACACAGCACACAGTTTCAGAGGTTTTCACAGGGAGACAGCAAACGCCAAATGCCGATGCTGCAGATTTCCGGATTGGTCGCCTTAAACGAAACGTCATTCTCCCGTTTTAGAAGAGCAATGCTGATTGCCAGACGATATTCCTGACGCCGAAAGAAGAGACCAAAAGATATACCCCTTCACGTCTGGTGTGGAGAGGGACTGTTCCACTGTCGCTCTTGGAGCGAGAACACGTAATGAGAGCGTGAGAGTGTGCGCTCGTACGTGTACTCAAAGAGCGAAGAACAAGTCTCTCCTCAGTACTTCACTGGGAGAGCACCTCTGTCGAGAGCGAATCGGAGTGCGACTCTATAGAGTCCTTGCGATTAAGCGGTGTTCACTGTGTTGGCCACCGCACTTATTGTGCGGTGTGAACGGATAGAGCTGTAGTTAAACGCCTGCGAGCGAATTTTTGAGTGGAATCACAGTGGTCTGGTTATCTGACCGGTGTACCACGCCAATAGACTAGGGGCGAATAGGAGTCCTTGACTTCATCTAGGCGTAGGGAAAGTTTGATTGGCGAAGGTCAATCCAGAAAGTACAAGAGTTATCTTATTTGTCAGCAGCGAGCGGCGCAGGCAACTGTCATCGTAGCTTACGGTACTGTGCACTACAGCTCTTGCGAGCCCCATATTTCCTCCACAACAGTACACTTCACTGCATTTCACACACAACAGCCTCGACCGTACCTAGCAACATTCTAACGGACAGTTACTCAAGTTGAGTAGGCTCCGCTCTCAGCCATTCTGCCAAGTCAATAACAATCTTAAACTTTGTATAGAAATTTCGTTAGCGAATCCTAAACTGAAGAGGTAACTTCACGTTCCGAAAAGAACCCAGAAATAACTTGTTCAATTCATAACTATAAGTGCCAGTGTGATTTCTCAGAATTTTTGCAAATAAATAATAATTTTCGTTAGTTTCATGTTTTTCTTACACTGACTAGCACTACTCCAGTACCTAAGTATCCCACTAGTTACATAAAAAATTTTGTGAATTTTTGTGTCATTTCCTTACAGCGGACGACTCCAGAAGGTATTTATTGCTCAAAGTTTTTCAGGCATTTCTCGTTAGAACGTTAGGAGCGTCTGTCTGACTTCTGTAGTAGTGTGGGGGTGGGAATTGCATCTTGCATGAGCCACGGGGTAAAGGGTACATGTCAGATTAATCCGTTTCGCAGAATGACACAATAGCACCCACACATTCACCACAGAAGCTACGTACTCAACACATTTTGCACGTGCCCAGTTTGTAATAAATGTTACCAACATTAGTAGACACAGTAGTGGTCGCTCTCTAAGCTACACCCAAAGCTACTGAAGCTAGAGTACTCACTATTTAACTTCACTTATAACTATGGCAGTAGAGAATTATGATAAAATATCACTCAACTAGGTTTCATGAGCCGTAGCTTAATCTGTGCCTGCAGTTCAGAGTGGGGACTTAACTCTTTTATAACTGAACAGGCACTAGCCTGATCAACACAAAGAGTAAAATTCAGCATATGGCGGTATCATTAGTAGTAATCAGCACCATTGGCTAATTTATCACTAAAAAACTCGAAACATCTCTCCTGCAACACTTAGCAGATGAGAGCTCAAGACAGCCACTGACGGAAGTAGATAACCTTGACAACGAACGTACGTTCGTTATGCCTTGTGCAACGCAAGGGTACAACTCAAAAAATACGGACGCGTCCGTAAAACATCTGCACGGACAAGTATATGAAAGGCTCACATATCATAACCAATAAAGACCTCGCTCCTTAGAACCAGGGAAAGCACACAACGGCTATCCTTAAGCCAAACGCAGATGAACACACGCCGACGACTTAAAATAAATTCGCGGACATGTGGTCAACACAAAAGGAATATCAAAATCACGACGAGAATATTCAAGGCAAATACAGAGAAATACAAAGTGATGACGAATCTAAAGAGGGCCACGTTCGTCCGGCAAAACAAGAACAAAAAGACTATCAACAAGATCATGACAAAGTATCTGAAGCACGTTAGTACCTCCAGTCTTATGTTGCTCTTGCTTCCACACAGCATACATGCGAAACTTTCTCGTCTTTCCTCTCGAATGATTCGTATCATTTATTCCCTCGTCAATTAACTCACTACTCTTATCATACCAATGAGATATGGAATCAATAGGAGATTTCAAAAGGATGCCACTCCCATCTCAAAGCACATCAACTAATACAAGCCGTCAGACAGACCAAGTGTAAGCACTTATCTTTCTCGTGGTTTCCATCCGAAACAAGACACATGTGTGCTTAATGACCGATCAAATGTCACTGCGGAACCACTCACGTTAGAGGCAAAATCCATTCCTTAACATGTGATACATGATTGTCCTGAAACACGCACGCTAACCAAAATCACTTTGACAACAACGATTCGGTGCCTATACAGGAATTAATCTCTAATATGCTGCAAACAGAACATGACCGAAGTTAGCCAGTATTTTCACATTTCATAATCCAGGTGCCAAGCGGCGAAAAGAATTCAGAACAATGCAACTTCTAGGAGTATACTGCACAGTAACCAACTCTGTGCAGGTTTCATTGCACACTACTGAACTCACTACGCCAGTGATGCAATCACTCTTACAGAAATGCAATACAGGATTTCAATCAGATTGTGCAACTCAGATTTCCATTTACAGCTGGCAGTACCAAGAAGCGGGAATCAACTTTCGAGAGATGAACCTCCAAGCGTTTCGCACGTATGGCACGCTTAGATATCTTACTACACTACTGGCTATTAAAATTGCACACCTAGAAGAAATGCAGATGATAGACGGGTATTCATTGGACAAATATATTATACTAGAACTGACATGTAAACACATTTTCACGCAATTTGGGTGCATAGATCCTGATAAATCAGTACCCAGAACAACCACCTCCGGCCGTAATAATGGCCTTGATACGCCTGGGCATTGAGTCAAACAGAACTTGGATGGCGTGCACAGGTACAGCTGCCCATGCAGCTTCAACACGATACCACAGTTCATCAAGAGTAGTAACTGGCGTATTGTGACGAGCCAATTGCTCGGCCACCATTGACCAGACTTTTTCAATTGGTGAGAGATCTGGAGAATGTGCTGGCCAGGGCAGCAGTCGAACATTTCTGTATCCAGAAAGGCCAGTACAGTACCTGCAACATGCGGTCGTGCATTATCCTGCTGAAATGTAGGGTTATGCAGAGTTCGAATGAAGGGTAGAGCCACGAGTCGCAACACATCTGAAATGTAACGTTCACTGTTCAAAGTGCTGTCAAAAGCGAAGAGAAGGTGACCTAGACGTGTAACCAATGGCAGCCCATACCATCGCGCCAGGTGATACGCCAGTATGGCGATGACGAATACACGCTTCCAATATGCGTTCACCGCGATGTCGCTAAACACGGATGCGACCATCATGATGCTGTAAACAGAACCTGGATTCGTCCGAAAAAATGACGTTTTGCCATTCGTGCACCCAGGTTTGTCGTTGAGTACACCATCTCTGGCGCTCCTGCCTGTGATGCAGCGTCAAGGGTAACCGCAGCCATGCTCTCCGAGCTGATAGTCCACGCTACTGCAAACGTCGTCGAACTGTTCGTGCAGATGGTATTTGTCTTGCCAACGTCCACATCTGTAGACTCGGGGATCGAGACGTGGCTGCACGATCCGTTACAGCCATGCGCATACGATGCCTGTCATCTCGACTGCTCGTGATACGAGGCCGTTGGGATCCAGCACGGCTTTCCGTATTACCCTCCTGAACCCATAGATTCAATATCTTGCTAACAGTCATTGGATCTCGACCAACGCGAGCAGCTATGTCGGATTACGATAAACCGCAATGGCGATAGGCTACAATCCGACCTTTATCAAAGTCGGAAACGTGATGGTACGCATTTCTCCTCTGTGGTGTCACCGCCAGACACCACACTTGCTAGGTGGTAGCTTTAAATCGGCCGCGGTCCATTAGTACATGTCGGACCCGCGTGTCGCCACTGTCAGTGATAGCAGACCGAGCGCCACCACACGGCAGATCTCGAGAGACTTACTAGCACTCGCCCCAGTTGTACGGACGACTTTGCTAGCGACTACATGGACGGAGACTCTCTCATTTGCCGAGAATATAGATAGCATAGCCTTCAGCTAAGTCAATGGCTACGACCTAGCAAGGCGCCATTTATCCTTTGCTATGTATCTAATCAAGCATTTACAGTAACAAGACCAATTTTCACCAATTGTGGATTAAAGTTAAGTATTCCAGAAGCTACGTACTTTTCTTTATAGTATTCATTACGTACCCTGTTTCAGACCTCACGCCTGCCTGCGTGAGTTTAAGCGCGTGCCTTTCGGTTACCCGTCACTGTGGACTGGCTGTATTGTCAGTCCACAACATCCTCCTTACACGAGGCATCACAACAACGTCTCACCAGGCAACGCCGGTCAACTGCTGTTTGTGTATGAGAAATTGGTTTTAAACTTTCCTCATGTCTGCACGTTGTAGGTGTCGCCACCGGCGCCAACCTTGTGTGAATGCTCTGAAAAGCTAATCATTTGCATATCGCAGCATCTTCTTCCTGTCGGTTAAATTTCACGTCTGTAGCACGTCATCTTCGTGGTGTAGCAATTTTAATGGCCAGTAGTGTAGGAATGGCTGCGGAATTCTGTGATCTCGCGGAGCGATCTACATTCTATATCTCTAGACGCGCTGCCTAAACTCGTTGGGAACACAAGCGCTCACTGGTGAGAGACCGAGAAATATTAATAATCATTCCTACATGCGGTTCGCACACAAAACACACACAACAGGTACTCCTAATCATTAGCCACGCGCTATTGCTACACCACTCGCAATGGAGCGACGCACTTCAGAATACCTGAAGACGTCCCTCAAGGAAGGTTGTACAGTGCATTAATGGCAATTTTGAATAAATAAGTACATCACACGACACATACTACCATAGCAAAGGATGTTTTTTATCTGTTTACAAGTTGAGCTATTTGTAGTTGTGAAGTTGATCGTCCTGGAAGAATATTGTATGTCAATTAAAGCAACGGATGTGGCTGATGTAAATTTAACTCCAAAGGATATTATATAGTTAAATAAAAGGGCAGAAAGGAAATAGATGCATGACACTGGAAGTATGATGTTAAGAAAAGACCTGGAAAATCTTATATTTCTACAGTTAGTAAACACGTGCCTGAAAAAAACTACATCAAATGGGATACGTACAAGAACGTCGTACATCATTAAAACATAAAAGTTGTACACTAGAAAAAATTGTTTGGTCTTGCCTTGGTTTAGGTAAGACAGCGACGGGCAATGATACTTTTGTATAACAACCTTGTTTTGACAGGCTATATCACAATAGTAGAGAAAAATGTATACAGTTTCGGGACATAGCGTTTGGCCCTGGGACCATACTATTGCATTAACGGGGAAAAAGAAGCAATGGATGTCAGGATTACCTTTCAGCGGAAGTATGTCAGCCGGCCGAAGTGGCCGAGCGGTTGTAGGCGCTACAGTCTGGAACCACGCGACCGCTACGGTCGCAGGTTCGAATCCTGCCTCGGGCGTGGATGTGTGTGGTATTCTTAGGTTAGTTACGTTTAAGTAGTTCTAAGTTCTAGGGGACTGATGACCTCAGAAGTTAAGTCCCATAGTGGTCAGAGCCATTTGAATCATTTTTTTGAAGTATGTGATATTTGAAGCTTGTTTAACTACACCTTACGCTGTAAAGAAGATAAGCCAGAATGAATTATGAGATGTGATTCAAACTCTAAAACCTAATTCAGTGTATCTGCATATTAGTCATAATGTCATTCAGACTTGTGTACATCATTCTCTGTTGGAAACAAAAGAGAGATTAACCTTGAGTTAACGTATCTATGCCTGTTATGGGGTCTTCTTTGTTGTATGAAGAGCTTCTTAGCCGATCGGCAGGGATAATGAGGGACTTGTTGGATGTGTGTAAATATCTTGTTGTACAGTACAGGGGATTTTATGTGAACTTACCTTCTGAGTGTAAATTTCAACTTCTTTTCCCTGTTTTATTTTTTTCTTTGTTATTGTTTCTTGTCCCATATAGAACTAGTTTGTTTTTAGTTTGGTGATTATTTATTTCAGTATGTCAGATAATCTAATCTTTTAATGCTTTCCGTTATTTTTGCCGCTGTATGGGGAATTTTTTTTTATAAGAAACGTTATTCCACAACGTAATTTTACAGAATATGCTACTTTCTTACTCGGAAGGCCACTTAAAATTAAGATAACTTTCTGAATATTGCTCTGCTAAATACATATTGCTTTCCTATAATATATACTGTACTACTTGATCATGCACAATAAAAGTTATAAATAAATACTAGTAACGGAAAACAATTATTTTTACTTCCTGAAAAATTACGAAATTGCGAAATACAGCCTTCTTTGAGGGAGGTCTTCTCGTCATATCAGACTGACTAGGAACACAAACACTCACTAAACCCAGCACGAAACCACGCAGTCATTAGCTTGTGTGTCCCTCCGAAAAATTACCTTTCACTACAGCTGGCAGCAGCTAAAAATCTTATCCGATGGTTTCAGCATTCGACAGATGACTAATCATGATCGAACAACTGAGCAAAATACTTGGGGCACTTAAGGTACTTGTACCGATCTGCATGCACCTTCACTCTGCTGCCCATGACGGCGCGATGAAAAGCCTGTCACAACAACATCTATATACATAACTTCATGCTACGCCGCTAGAGGCGGCCCATACTGAACGTCGGAAGAGTCCTGCCTGACCGCTGTAAGCGCCAGGTGACGAAAGCAGCTGCCAGGCAGCGTCACTTTGACAGAGAGCGCCGCCTACAGCAGGTGGCCTGGTTCGTAAGATCCACGCAAGGCAGACCGCACGGCGCACAAGGCTTTCTCTGACACATGCATGCACTCAGAGGACCCAAGTATGTTTTGAACTTGAGTGAATACTGAGAGATGTCAAATTCCCGGCTACTATAATAATTATACAGGGTGGTCCATTGATAGTGACCGGGCTAAATATCTCACGAAGTAAGCATTAAACAAAAAAACTACAAAGATTGAAACTCGTCTAGCTTGAAGGGGGAAACCAGATGGCGCTATGGTTGGCCCGCTAGATGGCGCTGCCATAGGTCAAACGGATATCAACTGCGTCTTTTAAAATAGGAACCCCCATTTTTATTACATATTCGTGTAGTAAGTTAAGAAATATGAATGTTTTAGTTGGACCACTTTTTTCGCTTTGCGACAGATGGCGCTGTAATAGTCACAAACGTATAAGTACGTGGTATCACGTAACATTCCGCCAGTGCAGGCGGTATTTGCTTCGTGATACATTACCCGTGTTAAAATGGACCGTTTACCAATTGCGTAGAAGGTCGATATCGTGTTGATGTATGGCTACTGTGATCAAAATGCCCAATGGGCGTGTGCTATGTATGCTGCTCGGTATCCTGGACGACTTCATCCAACTTTCCGGACCGTTCGCCGGATAGTTACGTTATTTAAGGAAACAGGAAGTGTTCAGCCACATGTGAAAGGTCAACAACGACCTCCAACAAATGAAAATGCCCAAATAGGTGTTTTAGCTGCTGTCGCGGCTAATCCGCACATCAGTAGCAGACAAATTGCGCGAGTATCGGGAATCTAAAAAAAAGTCGTTGTTGAGAATGCTACATCAACAATGATTGCACTCGTTCCATATTTCAGTGCACCAGGAATTGCATGGTGACGTCTGTGAACGTCGTGTATAGTTCTGCCACTGGGCACAAAAGAAGTTACGGCACGATGACAGATTTTTTGCACGCGTTCTATTAAGCGAAAAGCGTCATTCACCAACAGCGGTAACGTAAACCGGCGTAATATGCACTGCTGGGCAACGGAAAATCCACGATGGCTGCGACTAGTGGAACATGAGCGACCTTGGCGGGTTAATGTATGGTGCGGAATTATGGGAGGAAACATAATTGGTCCCCATTTTATCGATGGCAATCTAAATGGTGCAATGTACCCTATTTCCTACGTAATGTTCTATCGATGTTACTACAATATGTTTCACTGCATGACAGAATGGCGATGTACTTCCAACATGATGGATGTCCGGCACATAGCTCCCGTGCGGATGAAGCGGTACTGAATAGCGTATTTCATGACAGGTGGATTGGTCGTCGAAGCACCCTACCATGGCCCGCACGTTCACCGGATCTGACGTCCCCGGATTTCTTTCTGTGGGGAGAGTTGAAGGATATTTGCTATCGTAATCCCATCGACAACTCCTGACAACATGCGTCAGCGCATTGTCAGTGCACGTGCGACCATTACGGAAGGCGAACTACTCGCTGTTGAGAGGAATGTCGTTACACGTATTGCCAAATGCATTGAGGTTGACAGACGTCATTTTGAGCATTTATTGAATTAATGTGGTATTTACAGGTAATCACGCTGTAACAGCATGCGTTCTCAGAAATGATAAGTTCACAAAGGTACATGTGTCACATTGGAACAACCGAAATAAAATGTTCAAACGTACCTACGTTCTATATTTTAATTTAAAAAACCTACCTGTTAGCAACTGTTCCTCTAAAATTGTGAGCATATGTTTGTGACTATTACAGCGCCATCTATAACAAAGCGAAAAAAGTGGTCCAACTATAATATTCATACTTCTTTACATACTACATGAATATGTAATAAAAATGGGGGTTCCTATCTAAAAAAAAAAGTAGTTAATATCCGTTTGACCTATGGCAGCGCCATATAGCTGGCCAACCATAGCGCCATCTGGTTTCCCCCTTCAAGCTAGACAATTTTCGTTCTTTGTAGTGTTTTCGTTTGAGCTTTATTTCGTGAGATATTTGGCCCGGTCACGATCAATGGACCACCCTGTACACAGCACTGTTATAAAAGATTCACTCGTTTCTTGAGTCCTATGTTTTTCATTGTATTACGTGTACAGATACGACTGATGCACTCACCGAGTTTGCATTTTGCACTCTCCAAATGTTCTATGAGTGTCTTATGTGGCGGCATCCTGACAATGGTTATCACAACAGCATTCTGCGAGCAGTCACAGTCTTCGTGGCAGTGGGGATAGGTAAACACGGCCCCCCTCCCCCCTCCAAGGAAACGCCAGGCGTTAGGTCAGGCAATCTTGATCGACAAAGAAGAAAGAGCAACATCATATTTACCACTACGCCTAACCCACCGATGCGGAAGTTCGTCGTACAGATAGCGACAGACATGAATGCTTCAATGAGGTGTTGCCCCTTCTTGTTGGAAGATGAATTTTTTGTAATTAGAAGTCAGTTACGGAAGCAACCACATCTACATCTACATCCATACTCCGTAAGCCACCTGACGGTGTGTGGCGGAGGGTACTTGATTGTCGGTATGCCTCTGTGTGGGCTCTAATCTCTCTGATTTTATCCTCATGGTCTCTTCGCGAGATATACGTAGGAGGGAGCAATATACTGCTTGACACCGCGGTGAAGGTATGTTCTCAAAACTTCAACAAAACCCGTACCGAGCTACTGAGCGTCTCCCCTGCAGAGTCTTCCACTGGAGTTTATCTATCATCTCCGTAACGTTTTCGCAATTACTAAATGATCCTGTAACGAAGCGCGCTGCTCTCCGTTGGATCTTTTCTATCTCTTTTATCAACCCTATCTGGTACGGATACCACACTGCAGCAATATTCAAGCAGTGGGCGAGCTAGTGTACTGTAACCCACTTCCTTTGTTTTCGGATTGCATTTCCTTAGGATTCTTCCAATGAATCTCAGTCTGGCATCCGCTTTACCGACGATCAACTTTATATGATCATTCCATTTTAAATCACTCCTAATACTCACTCCCAGATAACTCACAGAATTAACTGCTTCATGTTGCTGACCTGCTATATTGTAGCTAAATGATAAAGGATCTTTCTTTCTATGTATTCGCAGCACATTACACTTGTCTACATTGAGATTCAATTGCCATTCCCTGCACCATGCGTCAATTCGTTGCAGATCTTCCTGCATGTCACTAGAATTTTCCATTGTTACAATCTCACGATATAATACAGCATCATCCGCAAAAAGCCTCAGTGAACTTCCGATGTTACCCAAAAGGTCATTTATATATATTGTGAATAGCAACGGTCCTACGACACTCCCCTGTGGCACACCTGAAATCACCCTTACTTCGGAAGACTTCTCTCCATTGAGAATTACATGCTGCGTTCTTTTATTTAAGAACTCTTCAATCCAATCACACAGTTGGTCTGATAGTCCATATGCTCTTACTTTGTTCAGTAAACGACTGTGGGGAACTCTATCAAACGCCTTGCGGAAGTCAAGAAACCCGGCATCTACCTGGGAGCCCGTGTCTATAGCCTTCTGAGTCTCGTGGACGAATAGCGCGAGCTGGGGTTCACACGATCGTCTTTTTCGTAACCCTTGCTGATTCCTACAGAGTAGATTTCTAGTCTCCAGAAAAGTCATTATACTCGAACATATACGTGTTCTAAAATTCTACAACTCTGCGACAAATCAAGGTAAGACGTACCCATCACTGTCTTCTCACAGAAGAAAAACGGTGGGTACAGCTTTGTCTGTGACTGCAAAGAAAACATTATCCTTCGGCGAATGTCGTTTACGTGTAATAATTTCCTGAGGATTTTCAGTGCCTCATACTCTCACATTTTAGCGATTAACTATTCCAGGTAAATGGTAGGTTGCTTCGTCCCTAAAGATCTGCTCGGAGGCGGAATGTTCATCCTAAAGTGCTTCCTGAAGCCACCAGCCATTATCTTCCGGCTATAATTGTTGCACGTGCCGCAAACGGTGTGTTTTGAAATGTAACCACCGTTCAAATGGTTCAAATGGTTCTGAGCACTATGGTACTCAACTTCTGAGGTCATTATTCCCCTAGAACTTAGAACTAGTTAAACCTAACTAACCTAAGGACATCACACACATCCATGCCCGAGGCAGGATTCGAACCTTCGACCGTAGTGGTCTCGCGTTTCCGGACTGCAGTGCCTAGAACCGCACGGCCACTTCGGCCTGTAACCACCGTCGCAAAATCTTACAATCTGCTACTGTATTCCAAGTTCGTGGCGTGCATGGACCGCTGACGTTTTGGGCTGCTTCCGAAACGTTCCCTCACTTTATCAACGGTTTCACCTTGCACACGGTCTACCAGTACTTTTCTGTTTACAGACACAAGCGAAGTCCCTAAATTGTCGATACTAACGCACAATGCTGTGCTTACATGACTGTCCTTTTTTATAATTCATTCCGAATGTAGGCTGCTGTGTTGTAACAGGTAATGATATGGCATATTCTAATACAAAAGACTTTTCTTGTTTTGTCGCCATTTTGTTAAGGCTCTGCAGTAGTCCAACAGGTGAGCGCAATGCAAATTCGTTCGTACTGACATGGTTTTCTAGATGACAACACACAGCCACGCACTCGTGGTTGCGGTAGTAGATAGTCCTTGGTTTCGTGCTATTGGAATGGGAGTACGATCGCGGTGCGCGGCAGTGGGTGAGTGTGACGAGCAGAGATCTGTGAGATCTTGAGCAATAAATACTCTTAGAGAAAGCTATATACTCTGTCACATAGGAACATTACAGCACATGTGAAAATGTGTTCATTGTTTCGTTCGCCCTGTCACAACACAGTCGCCATATGTGACGATAAAGGACCACGGGATATAAAAAACTGTAACTCTAACATCCGAAACACTACCTCTGGAACCTCGACTGGGCTACAACTGACCGTGTTCAACTACTACAAGTGATGATACTTTGATCCGTCTCCCATACATTTATCAAAAATGTTCAAATGTGTGTGAATTCCCAAGAGACCAAAGTGCTGACGTCATCGGTCATTAGACTTACACACTACTTTAACAAAATAGTAACAAAGTTTAACTGGAACCAGAAATACCCTACTTTTCTTCAATTTGGCTGAAAATTACATTCACACATGCAATTATTTGCCGAAAAGCAATAGCATTACGAATGATCGCCCATTAGTCTAAATCAAACAGATTACCACTAATAAAATATTCTCCTAAACAAATCGAACAGCCCGTGGCGTGTTTCTACCTATTAATGTTAAGGCGGATAATTCATAGTGAGCAAAATTCATCGTCAGAGCACAATAATTAGTGCGAGATTAAATGAGGAACAACAAAACATGCAAATGTAAATAAACACTTACAGACTACATAAATAAACAAACATTGGCACTTAGAAGCAAATGAAAAGAAACCAAAAATGTTTAATTCTTATCTCATTATCATTAGCAACTATTTTCTGCAAAAATAACCGAAGTTAATAGATCCGCAAAGTTATTATGGTTATGAAAAAAAATTAAGTGAATGAAACAAAAATTTTACTACTGTTCTGAACGTTATTGAAAATAAAGCTGAATAGTATTAGAATTACGTAAAATGAATGACCAAGTAAAATTACTGCTGTTTCCGTATAAGGAGTTTTTACATCACTGACTAGAACGATGTAGTTCGCGGTGTCTCTTAGCCAATATTTCTTCAAAATAGTTTTGACTTAGCTGCCAGCGAGTCGTCGACATCCTCGTCGTTGGACCACGATCATTGAGGGTGGCGTCAAATCGAAAGACCTGCACCAGGCGAACGGTCTACCCGACGGGAGGCCCTAGCCACACGACATTTCCATTTATCCAATATCTGGTATTGTCTTGCTGATCTCTTTGATCGTTCCACTCTGCGTATTTTCATACAATGGCGAAAATAAAACGAGCTTCTTCCCATTAACGAGTGACGTAACCTGACGTAATAATGTTTGTTACAATCAGATTTATGGTTTACGATCGCGGCGCGGAACTTTTCAGGGTATATCCGTCCGCAGGACGAAATTAAATCAAGTTAATTCAATCGAATAGCATTAGTCCGTGGTTTTTCCCAAACAATTCATGCCGTGTACAATTGTCTCCGTAATCAATTGAAAAAAACTGCAATCAGCACATTGTACATTTACAGTTAAACTTCTTCGTATCAATATACGTCACGAAAATGTGTTACCATACTTTTTGTTTCATTCCACAGTTCCTGGTAACCACTAAACACATTGTGCTGTCTACAATCGAAAAAATGTCACTACGGTGTGCACATAACTTACCGCTTTGCATATCGAAGTTTTATGCTTAATGAGTCAAAAAGCAGTTCCGCAAATGAGCAACGAAACACGCAAAGTCGCTAGTTCTTTTAATCGTAGTACAAACCGAGATCACAAATTTAGTACTGTCCAAATGCTGACATTTTTCACCAGCCACGAACACAATGTGTAGCAGTGCATATGCGACACTACAGTCACCTCCACTCTCTTCTTCTCGTTCCAGACTCTTTCTTGATGCCTTCTCTTTCGACCTAGCGATGCGAATCTACATCGCTGATACACCTTGCTTCACATAACAGCTTCGAAGATTCTGTTTACATCAATTTACAGTTTCATACAAAACTACAATTTTACATTACTCTGTCCGTAGAAAATGAATTCAAATAAAGTGCTAACAGAAAAGAAGCGCACAACATTAGCATAATTGAAAATAGCAATCACTTTCATAACATATACATTATGTAAATAGAAAAATGATTATACAAATAATTAAATCTGCAAAAGTCGTTCTGAAATGCCATTTTCAATGTATAATGAAAATTAAGCAGGAAAGAAGTGAAATACAATATAGTAAAAAGGAAAAGAAATTGTATAGCAGCCTGTAGTGTTATCTTCACGTGTAGAAATTGACATAATACGATACCCGCGCAGTTTCGTCATTCTAACTTTAATAACGACGTGTAATATCAAACAGATCAGTTTTTAATCTCTCAGCGCATTTTCGTCAATCACACATTACCGACAATCAACAGACACACAAAGAAAAAAAATCCAGATAGGCTCAAAGACAAAAATTCTCTTCACTAACAAATGAATAATCTAACAGTACGCCAATGACTTCAGAAATACATTTCACTTATTCTTGGTGAGTGTAATGCTTTTGGTAATTTGCCGCACTTTCGTCAATCACTTCGTTTATTCTTCCCTTGCATTAGTTCTCTTGAGTAGAATCAACCATCACAGTATGAATGAAACACGTTGAGGACTCTATCACCATTACATTGCACCGTGAATGAAACAACAAAAACATTTTCACACATTTGCTACATTTCGTAAGTCATATTACTTAGTTTTACCCAAGAATGTTTATTGCTCCATATTACGCGGATTTTTGCCCACCACACTAACCCACTGCCATACACCGCGAACAAGCTACGTTACTAACAGGATAACTACATTAATAACATCCTTGATGAGATGTATGTCAGTATAGATGTCATATCTAGAACGGTATTCGTGCCTCCTTCCATGTGATGTATTCTGAACCGACAACTAGTTTAAACTAGTTTAGATATAAATTCATCAAACAGTTGCTAAGTAACACACCTGACTGTCATTTCTTTGAGAAATGCACATCTTCCTATTTCTAATTATACATTGCACACAAAAAACCTAGTTCTCATTGCAGACAAATGTTCTTTATTGCCATTTCCTTACAAAAGAGTGTTAACCAATGCAGGACTCCAACCCAGCCCCCCTCATATCAGACACACACTCTACCACATAGCCACACTGCTAGTAAAAAATCACACGCTTAGCGTATTAAGAATACTCGGAAAACTTCAAAGTCGATTTTCTCGAGTATTACTTTGAATCGCATCAAACTGCTTTTTAAGAATTATATTTGAGTTACAAAAATACGACTGTCGTGACTGCATGAGTGCCTGTAGTAACAGTGTGAGCCGCCACTATATATCATTGGCGATTAAGAAAACACGGAATGTCTATTACATTCATCAGATATCTTGAGATGGTAGACGCTGTAGTACTATTAGCGGCGGGTGGTCCCGGCGGAGATTCGAGTCCTCCCTCAGGCATGGGTGTGTGTGTATTTGTCCTTAGGATAATTTAGGTTAAGTAGTGTGTCAGCTTAGGGACTGATAAACTTGGCAGTTAAGTCTCATGGGATTTCACACACATTTGAACTATTAGCGGGACAATTACAGGTATTGAAAATTAGGTGAACTGATAAGAAATAGGCAGGTTTTCCGTAGAGTCGACGAGGAGACTATGTGGAAAACACCGACCAGGAGAGGGGCATAATGATGGAACACACGTTAAGACGTCAAGAAATAACCGCCATTGCACCAGATGGGGCCATAGAGGCAAAAAAAATTCAGGTGAAGACTGGATGTAAGTGTCCCTCTGCGATGCTGGTAAATTGGACGAAGTCTTGGTGAACCGTACCAAACCAGTCGGAGGAGAGAGGACAAAAGATGACGGGAAACAACTTTCTTCCGCTGAAGGTAACTGCTCAGCACTTCTCTCTTACCATTCTCTCACTGAAAATATCTCAGGTCTGTTCAATGAATCATTCTTTTGTAAAGGAAGTTGTGTAGCGAAACACGCTATATATTGGAGTATAATAAAAACTGTTACAATCAGGGCGTAGTTGATTCGACAATTAGTACCTGTGTGCAACGAGATAAAAATCATGTTCTTTGCGCCAACAGCTGATCATTTCGCAATTTTCCATAATTCGTCAGAGAGTGAGGTTCAGTCAGAGCGTTTTTCCACCGACAGCAAAACAATCGCAACACCAAGGGGTTGTGCGACGCAAAGGAAAGTTTGTAGGGGCGTTTCTACATCTAAATGATGTTTATTAAAATATCGTCCTACTCGCATAAGAGTGGGGCTAGTAGCGCCACTATGAGAATGAAAATCAGGTTCACATTAAATGTTCACTGTAACGGTCGTGAGCGTTAATTACCTTCGAGATTAGACGTGGTGAGTTGACGTTAGATAAGAATGACTTTAAGGTGACAAAGACGCCATTACCAGCACCTCACTGAGTCCCAATAAAGTCGTACAAATGGCTACGAGAAGCTGGACCTTCTTGCTAATGTATCTGAAAGACTTGGCAGGAATGCGCCACTCTACATGACTGCTGGCAACGATGATCACGAGAAGGTGCGGACCCAAGAAGACCGGGCTCCGGACGTAACTGCCGAGAGCGAAACCAATCGTGTTCAGTGTTTGACTCTGGCGCATCGTGGTGCTTCTGCAGTAGCAGTTTGAGCAGAAATTGGCACCGCAGTAGCACAATGAACGGTTACGATTCGGTCTCTTCAAGGACAGCTCACACGCCTTTCAGCGTGCATTGCACTTGTAACGCCGGAAATGCATATCCACCTATTTCCATCTATTGTACGAGGGTCGGTCAAAAAGTAATGCCTCCCATTTTTTTTCTACTTAAAGAAATTAAGTTAAGTGAAAAATTTGAATTTGGCGCCATTCCTCAAACCTCCTTCTGCAATCCACTGCAGTAGTAACTTTCTGTGTCAACAGGTGGCAGCACAGCAGAAGTTTGTAAGATGGCCGACATCGATGTTCGTTTGAGACAGCGTTGTGTGATTGAATTCTTGAATGCAGAAGGTGAAACGCCCATACGCATTCATGAAAGACTGAAGAAGGTGTATGGTGTTGTGACAGTGGATGTCAGCACTGTTAGACGATGGGTTCGTCGTTGTAAGGAAGCTGAAGGGCAAACACCGTTGACTGACGAAAAGCGGAGCGGCAGGCCGGTGAGTGCAGTGACTCCACACAACAGTCAGCAAGTTGATGACATCATTCGTGGTGACCGTCGGGTGACTGCAGATGAAGTGTGTCGCATTATTTCTCTTAGTAAAGGCAGTGTGATCACGATTATTAAACAATTGGGGTACTCAAAAGTTTGTGCACGGTGGGTTCCAAGAATGTTAACCGATCAGAATAAAGAGGCAAGGAAAACAATAGCCTCCCAACACTTGCAGCACTTCCGTTTGGAGGGAGATGAGTTTCTGAAAAAAATTGTGACCGGGGACGAAACATGGGTGCATTTTTTTGAACCCGAATCAAAGAGGCAGTCAATGGAGTGGCATCACACAAGCTCGCTGAGGAAGAAAAAATTCAAAACTGTGCGATCGGCAGGGAAAGTTATGGCAACAGTTTTCTGGGATACAGAGGGTGTGATTCTGGTTGATTTTTTGGAGCAGGGATGCACAATAAATTCTGTTCAATACGTCACAACCCTCAACAAACTTAAAGCACGTCTTCAGCGAGTTCGCCCAACAAAATCAATGGCAGATGTTCTTCTTTTGCATGACAATGCAAGACCACACACCAGTCGTCACACCTCTGACGAGATTGTCAAAATTGGATGGGAAGTTTTGCCTCATCCCCCATACAGCCCTGACCTGGCACCATCAGACTTCCATCTGTTCGGGCCACTAAAAGAAGCTCATCGTGGGATTCATTTTGAAGATGAGGAGGCCGTCAAAACATCCGTGCGTCAATGGCTTAGGAAGCAGAGCTGTGATTTTTACCGTGCTGGGATACATGCCCTTGTTCAAAGATGGACCAAAACTGTAGAGATGGGCGGAGATTACATTGAAAAATGACAAAATGATCCTCAATGTTGTGGTTTTCAACCTATGTAATTGCATTTAAATTTCCTGACAATTAAACATAGAAAAAAAATAGGAGGCATTACTTTTTGACTGACCCTCGTACTAAAATTGTTATCCTTATTTTGTTACCTGAAGATATGACATTTCAGTGCCTTTATATATTGTAATTGTTTTACAATATATATATATATATATATATATATATATATATATATATATATATATGTGTGTGTGTGTGTGTGTGTGTGTGTGTGTGTGTGTGTGTGCATGTGTGTGTGCATTTATGTCGATGTATAATTAGTTTGTTTTGTAAATATTATTTGTATTTTTGCAACGGGTCTTGCCTAGGGAAAACTATGCTATTGAACGATTACACCGATAGGTCGTGTGGAGAACCAAAGTGTTCAAGATCTTGGGTAGTGTTAACTCTGCCGCGTGGAGCGCGCGCAGAGCAGAGTGTGGCTGAAGTAGGGCGGTGGAGCAGGTGTGTTCAGTGACGCTCCCGCGAGTTGCCGCGCTTTCGAGATCTGGTAGCACGTAATTGCGCTCGACTTGCTATAATACTTTCTGGCGCGGACGGGAAACATTTGCTGGCACGTATCAAGAGCCTGTTTCGCCTGGCGACCGTGTCGAGAAGAAGGCGCGCCAGCATCCAGCTTCGGCAACAGCGACGGCCGATAATATCTAATTAACGCCAGTGAATTGTTAACGTAACGACCGCACATTTACTTTCTTTATTAAGTTTACCCTTTTCCAAAATTAATTTCCACCAATTTCATTTGCATTTTTTCCTTTCATTTTGATGTAACCCTTCCTCCCTCTTTACCGGCAGATTAACTTCGGTGACGATTGCTTTCCCCAAATTTCCATTAGGTACACGCGGTTTAATTTTTCACTGTCATTAAGGTCGATAAGTGAGGGGGAGGTTACACACTGACACCTAACCACCGCCATTTGCGACTTCGGTGGTGTCAAGCGAGGGCTCAGAGGAGCAGATGAAAGTCAGTTATGCCTCCGTGCCAGTGGCGGCCGTTTAGACCAGTTGAGCAATTTATGAATTGCATTCCAGAGGATATTTTCCATTAGTATAATGCTAGCCCACATACCGCTGTGTTAACCCAAGGTGCTCTACAGTTGCATTGGGCTAGTTGATCACCAGATTAGCCTTCAATCGAGCATTTTGGGACACCTCCAGCGTCATCCCCAACCAGCACTAACCGTCCCTGGAATGACCAGCTAAGTGCAACAGGCATGGAACTCCATCCCACAAACTGACATCCGGCAACTGTACAACACAATCCATGCACGTTTGCATGCTTGCAGTCAACATTCTGGTGGTTACACCGGTTATTAATGTACCAGCATTTCACGTTCGCAATAGCTTATGTCGCGTTTACATTAACCGTTTTGCAATGTTAATCACTTACATATGTTATCTAGACAAATGATTCCCGAAATTTCATTATTCTACATTAATTATTTCTTGATGTTGCGATTTTTTCCGTCGGTTTGTACAGTATTTTTGTTTGGATCCATCAATTCTCGGACTGGTTCGAAGGAAGGATGAAAGAAACAACGACAATTATGTCATTAGAGACGGAGCACTAGCTAGGATTATTTCAAGCATGCGGAGAGAAATCGGCCACCCCTTTTCGACGGACCCATTCCAGCATATGCCTGGAGCGATTCATGGAAATCGTGGACCAGGGTGATCGGACGCGGATTTGAACCGTCGTCCTCCCGAATAGGAGACCAATGGACTGGTTCGATGCTGCTCGCCACGATTTACTCTCTTCTGCCATCCTTCTCAGAGCAGCATTTGCATCCTACATCCTAATTATTTGATGGATGTATTCCAGTCTTTGTCTTCCCCTACAGTTTTTACCCTCTACAGCTCCCCCCAGTACCATAGAAGTTATTCCCTGATGTCCCGTCATCCTGTCCTTTCTCTTTTCAGTATTTTCCATATGTTCCTTTCTTCGTTGATTCTGCAGGCAGCATCCTTATAATTTACTTTATTTCTTCACCGAATTTTCAGCTTCCTTCCGCAGAACTGCATCTCAAACGCTTTGATTCCCTTCCGGTTTTCACACTGTCCTTGATGCCATTCTGTACTTCGTTCACATGAAATTCTGCCTCAGATTGAGGTCGATGGCAGACTAGGACTGCTCTATTTGCCTGTCCTAGTATACGTCGTATGTCGTCCTTGCTTCGCCCATCGTCTGTTGCTTTCCTTTACTTTGTCTACTTCGCGGCGTTCAGTTTCTATGTTTAGTTTACCGCTTGTCTTATTTCTGTTATTCCTCATCATTTTCGACTTTCTTCCGTTTATTCTTTATTCATGTACTGTACTCATTAGATCGCTCCATTCATGTGTCCTGGAATTACCTAGTAACTTGAAATAAATATTCATTATATACAACGTTATGCTCCATTTGTGAAGATGTGAGACATAAAAGTTTAAAATTTCAGGTGCCTACGACCAACATTTCTGACCTGCCACAGGCAGATAATCGCTTCAGCAAAAAACAGAACGCATGTGGCTGAGTGGTCTGAAGTTATTGTAGAAGCAACTCGACCTTGGTCGCTTGTTTGTGACCACACATTTCTGCTGTGAGCACTTCAGTGACATAAGAATCACTCAGCAATTCGAAAGGTCCAGACAGCATTCCTTCTGTCAAACGATACATCCGTATTTTGCTACTGGTTATCTTCCCTCCTCCATTTTGTTCCTAAAATTGCTAAGCATTTGGTACACCAGAATGAAATTTTCACTCTATAGCGGAGTGTGCGCTGCTATGAAACTTCCTGGCAGATTAAAACTGTGTGCCGGACCAAGACTCGAGCTCGGGACCTTTGCCTTTCTTGCGCAAGTGCTCTACCACCTCAGCTACCCAAGCACGACTCACTCCCTGTCCTCACAGCTTTACTTCCGCCAGTACCTCGTCTCCTACGTTCCAAACTTCACAGAAGCTCTCCTGCAAACCTTGCAGAGTGAAAAATCTCATTCTGGAAACATCCCCTAGGCTGTGGCTAAGCCATGTCTCCGCAATATCCTTTCTTCCAGGAGTGCTAGTTCTGCAAGGTTCGCAGGAGCGTTTCTGTGAAGTTTGGAAGGTAGGAGACAAGGTACTGGCGGAATTAAAGCTGTCAGGACGGAGCCTGAGTCGTGTTTGGGTAGCTCAGTTAGTAGAACACTTGCCCGCGAAAGGCAAAGGTCCTGAGCCTCGGTCCGGCACCAAGTTTTAATCTGCCAGGAAGTTTCAGTTGGTACACCAGTTGTAGAATATTCAGGAATCAAACATTCCATTTTTTAACCTAAAAAATAATACTACTTGTCTACTGCTGTCGTTGAAAACTCTGGACTGATCATGACTCGACAGACATCTGCCTACCGCTGACGAGATATGCACCCTTCCTATCGATCACACAATCGTGCCGCAGACGACAAATTACTAGCAGTTCTCCTCCATTACTTCTTAACTCCATACAAACGCTGAGGCTGTCGGGAAAGTTGCAGTTTCGTAGTTTTCAGTTTATCCGTGCTTGTGTGCACCATACGATCAATCGAAATACCTTCGCTAGGTAAAGAGCGGTTTTCAAGGTCAAGCACACAGTTCTAGTTCAAAATTCGTTCTTCGCCAACAGCAAATAATTTCATACTTGAAACTGGTTCTTTGGTTACTTGTCGAACGACACCCGCCGAACTACCGCTGTTTCTTTTTTCGTGGGCCCACATTCAGAGCTGCCAAAAATGTATTCAGTCAAACTATACTTTATGCTTTCTTACTGGAAAACTGATTTAATGTAATGAATGTAACATGCATAGTTCTTCTGGCTCAGAAAAACAGCTTCCTATAACAAACAGAAGTTGCAAGAAATGTTTCAATGTGAAGCAGCACGTATTCATCATAAGGGAAACGGCCGTTGCGCTTTTACTTCGAAGATTTTTAATTTGTTATCATGAATTTGTATTATCGGAGATGTGTTAATATCACCAAATGCTGTGAAATATCATCAGGGCATTGCATATTTGTTGGCTTTCACGGTGGAGTCAGTTTCTCTACAATTGGTCTGTGTTACAAACCGCGCCATGCTGTGACGTGACGAGCCAAACCATTGCTACAGGTGACCTTAATCAAGGTATTTAATAGATGTGACTTTTCCTTAGGCTGGCGTAAACAAGAATATTCGTTTATTTAGAGGCTACTCGCTTCTAACCACCGACGGAAACATCTTCACACTCCCCCTCCCCCCCCCCCTCCCCCGCCCTCCCCTAAGCGACTATCAACACTGCCGAGAACTGAAAGTAATCGACAAAATTCTTCAATACTGTCAAAAATTTACAATCAGTTTTACAGGTAAAAGCAAATAATAGATAGAAGTATTCGTATATATATTGAAACAACTGCTTCCTAAATATTTGTCCGCAGCTCGTGGTCTAGTGCCTAGCGTTGCTGCCTCTGGGTCAAGGGCCCCGGGTTCGATTCCAGGCTGCGTTGGGGGATTTTTCTCTGCCTGGGGACTGGGTGTTCGCGTTGTCCTTATCAATTCATCATCATCATCATTACTCGTGAACGTGGCGAGACTGGATTGTGTAAAGACTGGGACATTATACGGACGCTGATAACAGCGCAGTTGAGCGCCCCACAAACTAAACATCATCATCATCATCATCATCCTAAATGTTTGACATTCTGAACATAACTATCTACAAACTCCAAAGGATTTATCAACAACAGAATTGACGTTAACGAAAAGAAGAGAGTGGATTCCTTATTGATTCCCTAGCCCACTATGACGAATTCCCGGAAAATATCGTTGAATGGCTATGTGACATCATCTGCAAGTGAGGATTAAGATCAGTGGGCTGACAAATTGACCTGAAACGGTAAGTTCTCATCCTGTACGGTCCATACTCTACATTTACTGTTTATGTACGATATCAGTGGTCTCCAGGCTAGCGGCAACAAAATGTGGCCTAAGAATAAATGGAGTCAGGACCAAAGAAACTGCATTATTATACTGCAAGACAGTACAATGAATAAGCTAACGGAAGAGAAGCAGCTGGTCTCACAATAAACTATAGTTGTACGTTTACAGGATTTTGCAACCGGATTTAGTTTGCATAAAATTCTCCCGGGGTGCAGACCGTGTTACGCGGTGAAAGAAAACAACGTTTCGCCCGCTATTATAAGCGACCAAAAATTTGATATTTTGCGTTATGACGCGGAATTTTATGAACGCGCTCGAAACTGATCTAATTCTTACCGCCAATTATGATAACGCTCAAAACGATATAAGCTCTGCTTCTGTGTTAATGAATTCAACCACATTTATGGGTATAAATCAGTAGAATACAAGGTGAAAAATGTAAATTCCAGACAAATACTGACAATTGAATATTTGACTGATTCTTCTACATCTACATGGATACTCTGCAAATCACATTCAGGTGCCCGGCAGAGGGTTCATCGAAGCATGTTCACACTTCTCTATTATTCGAATCTCGTATAGCGCGCGGAAAGAATGAACACCTATATCTTTCCGTACGAGCTCTGATTTCCCTTATTTTATCATGGTGATCGTTCCTCCCTATGTAGGTCGGTGCCAACAAAATATTTTCGCATTCGGAGGAGAAAGTTGGTGATTGGAATTTCGTGAGAAGATTCCGTCGCAACGAACAACGCCTTTCTTTTAATGATTTCCAGCCCAAATCCTGTATCATTTCTGTGACACTCTCTCCCATGTTTCGCGATAATACAAAACGTGCTGCCTTTCTTTGAACTTTTTCGATGTGCTCCGTCAGTTCTATCTGGAAAGGATCCAACACAGCGCAGCCGTATTCTGAAAGAGAACGGACAAGCTTAGTGTTGGCAGTCTCTTTAGCAGGTCTGTTACATTTTCTAAGTGTCCTGCCAGTAAAACGCAGTCTTTGGTTAGCCTTCCCTACAACATTTTCTGTGAGTTCCTTCCAATTTAAGTTGTTCGTAATAGTAATACCTAGGTATTTAGTTGAATTTACGGCTTTTACATTTGACTGATTTATCGTGTAATCGAAGTTTAACGAGTTCCTTTTAGCACTCACGTGGATGACCTCACACTTTTCGTTATTTACGGTCAACTGTCACTTTTCGCACCATTCAGATATCTTTTCTAAATCGTTTTGCAGTTTGTTTTGATCTTCTGATGACTTTATCAGTCGGTAAACAACAGCGTCATCTGCAAACAACCTAAGACGGTTGCTCAGATTGCCTCCAAAATCGTTTGTATAGATAAAGAACAGCAACGGGCCTATAACGCTACCTTGGGGAACGCCAGAAATCATTTCTGTTTTGCTCGATGACTTTCCGTCAATTACTACGAACTGTGACCTCTGTGACAGTAAATCACACATCCAGTCACATAACTGAGACGAAGTGCGCAATTTCACTACGAGCCGTCTGTGTGGTACAGTGTCAAAAGCCTTCCGGGAATCCAGAAATACGGAATCTATCTGAAGTCCCTTGTCAATAGCACTCAACACTTCATGTGAATAAAGAGCTGGTTGTGTTTCACAGAAACTATATTTTCAAAACCAATGTTGACTGTATGTCAACAGGCCGGTCGGTGTGGCCGTGCGGTTCTAGGCGCTTCAGTCCGGAACCGCGTGACCGCTGCGGTCGCAGGTTCGAATCCTGCCTCGGGCATGGATGTGTGTGATGTCCTTAGGTTATTTAGGTTGAAGTAGTTCTAAGTTCTAGGGGACTGATGACCATAGATGTTAAGTCCCATAGTGCTCAGAGCCATTTGAACCATTTTTTTGTGTGTCAACAGACCGTTTTCCTCGAGGTAATTCATAATGTTCGAACACAAACTACGTTCTAAAATCCTGCTGAATATTGACATTTTTTTCCTTTTTATATCTATATTAGCCCTTTTCCCTAAAACAAGGCGATTATAAAAAACCAACTATGCCTGTAGGGCAATTGAACAATAGGAATAACATTTTTTCAGAGTCAACCAGAATTTCCAAAGAGGATTATATTGCACACAAATAAGTATCCAGCACACAACAGTAGCTAGAAATGAAATAGTTACTGATATAAAACAGAAAAATAAAAATGAAGTAACCCTTCCTTGTGGACATTTTCCCACTACATCCAGAAACAAATCTTAGAATGTAGGTGAATTTAATTTGGCCACAACTAGTGATTCTTTGCCGTAATTTGTTTCCTTTTCCTCAGTGAAGCGGAAACCTTGTGAACTGAGTCCTGAAAAAACACTATTTGGCTATTACGCATACTGAGTTTCGGCCTCCTCAATTTTAAACGTCAAACGCGGTAGTAAAAGCGTTGAATTTAACATTTATGAAGAGTGAGTTCAAGGCCACACTCAAAAGCCTACGTTTAGACATCTTGTTGAATCCCTGAAGCTCTAAAGTCGATTTCCGGAATGGAATCACTGAAAATGTAATGTCCACTTTTGCTCCGTCCGAAAGGACCTCTCTTGTTACTAATCACCCCTTATCACTTATATTTCTAAGTGTCACAAATCGCTTTCCTTTCACTCTCAAACAGATTTCGGAATTATTTCTAATTTCAATTTGAAATTGGCTTCTCGTCTGCGATAACCAGTTTCTTATTCTGTGTGGCTACTAACAACTTCTTCAACCATTAGCTTGCTTCATCAGGTCAAGAAAAGTACGAATCCATAAGTAACTGATTGACTAGAAGGACTGTCTTTGAATGACAGCAACGTAGCAGATAATAAGAAATACAGTTAAGAAAAACTTCGCCTCTCAAAGCCTTTTTGAAAGACGAGCGCGTCCTCTCGGGAGACTTGCGTTGGTACCTTTTTTAAAGTCTGATTTAATATCCAGTAAATGAGAACCTCTCTTTTACAACGAAGCTATTCACAGTTAAACATCTGAAGAGTCCTTAGGAACGCCTGAAACTTCTCTCAACGGAATTCTTGTATCTGCGAACAACTTTTAAATTCTTACGATTTTAACCAAACTCTCTCCGGTACGTGAGAGTTCTAGGTAATTTGCGACACTGGAAAAATATTTCTGAATTTTAAGAGAATATTACAATAATAAAAAAATGGGCCTTTCTATAAGCTGGATATAAATTTCATTTCAGAATGAGTGAGCGGAATGTGAACCTGAAAACCTCTGTTTAGCTGCAGAAGTAAGCTTATGCCAGAAATTAAAATTTATTTGGACGCCCAGTTTCATCAATATCGGCATTAGAGGCCATTTTCAGGCTATACCAGGAAGCTCCCAAACAAACCAACTGCTTTAATAATGGGAAATACGACAGAAATCGTCGAAGGCCTCTATAGCTGACATATTTTCAGCCCTTCTATGTTTACTCAGCAGCCTCTTATCAGTTTAATACCTAGCCTGAATATATTCTAAACTTGCATTTTTTTGTTCTTTTAAATCCCTTATTTAATTTATATCCTAATGTAAAGAAAAATGTTACACGAAGGTGTCATATTATTCTGACATTGTAATTATATAAAACTTCTCCGTGTTCTGAGGCTTTCGTCCAGTAGGGAACTTTTTATTCATGAAAAATGTTTGTATAAGTGTGGCAGTGGCAATGGCAGAAATCAGTTTGGATATGCATGAAGAGACGGGTGTGAGGGTGAAGTTAATTAGTGGAACAATTATTTTCTGGAAGGGAGAACAGTTTTGTAGCTGGAAAAAGTGTAGAAGCTCAAGACTGTCTATGGAGAAGGCGAACGCAGTAATAGAGTGAACAGAAAGGACGAACTCGAAACTTTCTAGAACACGATTGGTTCGCTGTTGTTGCGATGATTCACTGATATTTCAAGAACAAGATAAATTCCGAAATTCGACACACAAGAGGATTCCTCAAAGGATGAATAGTTTTGGAGAAAAGGGGAGAAACAATATCCAAGAATTTCAAGTTAAGGTTTTTTTTTTCCAGATCCAACTCAGAAGCTATCGGGGGCAGAGCTTGTATTAGGACTGAGCAGTCTAGAACCTACAGCTATCCCATCTAGTGAACGCAAATGGACAGCCGTTTCTCCTAGTGGCATATGGAACTGATTTTCGTGTTATTTTGGATAGTAAAGAGTATGACGTTCGCCATTCAATAGACTATGCTACTGGTGGAGAGTGAACGATACTGTCTTGTGGATTGAACTATAAACTGTCTTCGAAACTTAGCTTTATCCGAGTAAGCGTTAAGGCTAGCGTTGTTTAAAGTGGTATTAATAAAGCAGACATCAGAAGAGTTCAGAGGTTCAAGTACGTAGGAGAGATTCAAGCAACAGTGAAAAGGCAGCAACTGAAGATCGGGCAACAAAAAAGGAAATAGCATTCAGGCCGTGTCAGAACACATCAAAATCTAAATCACTCTCATACCAGGCCAAATTCCGACACTACAGCACAGTCGTCAAACATTACTGTTTATAAGCATCTGAGACAATAGCCAGGGAGGGACTTTCAATATTGGAAAATAAAGAAAGGAAATTTCTAAGAAAGATTCTTGGGCCCAGAAAAATATCAAATGAGTTCACGTTGCACCTAAGATCAAGTCAAGAACTTTATCAACGACTTGAAAATATCACCGCCACAATGAAGAAAAGAAGAGTGTCTTTCTATGGACATATTAAAAGAATGGAATCAGAAGGCTCGCCAACAAGATTCTTCTCTTCTAGGAGAACATGAAGATACAAGTTCCTTAGGTGAAAGAAATGCACTGGGATCTAGAAAAATGCAGAATCACGGCAGAAGAAACTGCGAGCAGGCAGATCTTTAGGAAAAAGTTTTCGGAGGTGAAGGAATTCTTCGAGGAGAAAACTAGGAAGAACAGAGGATTCTCGGCAGAAGAACGTGCACGAGTGATCCAACGGATGAAGGAGTACTGGCGAAAGAGGAAGGAAGACAACTTTGGAAAGTGAGGGAAGTTGTGTAGCCGGGCGAGATGTCCGAGCGGTTCTAGGCGCTACAGTCTGGAACCGCGCGACCACTACTGGCGCAGGTTCGAATCTTGCCTCGGGCATGGGTGTGTGTCATGTCCTTAGGTTAGGTAGGTTTACGTAGTTCTAAGTTCTAGGGGACTGATGACCTCAGAAGTTAAGTCCCATAGTGCTCACAGCCATTTGAACCATTTTTTTTTAAGTTGTGTAAATGTAGCTCATAGATGGCTGTAACGAAAACTAAAAAAAATTAAAAAACAGACGACATGCCATTTGAACATACAGACACAGAGTCGTCTTTGCTGAGAATGTAAACTAATAACGTAGGAACCATCAATGTATTCATATTTCGTTGGAACCACTTAGGTATTCGTATTTCATTAAAGACTTCCTAGAGTAGTACAATGAAAGGACCGACATACTAGCAAAAATGATGGTAAACAGGTAGTTAACAAGACATACATCACAAAATAGCAAAGTATATCGTTAATTTTCTAGCTTCATTGAGCTTCAGATTTTATTACGAAATGCTTTTATCAGTCTTTCCTGGAAGAGTTATTTTGTATTACAATCACTAGGCTTTTGTTAAACTTTGTACGTTCATATACAACGGATCTTAAAATGGTCAGTAGTCATTCATTCGGATCTAAACACCCTAAGAGATACCGAACAGCCAGTACACGTGACTAGTGCACATCCATTCACTCGCTTCTTGCTTAACGCTACATCAAACGTAACTGATACACAAAATGTTTGTGGCAACTTGTTCACGTATTGCCTGTTGCCTTCTATTTCTGATTCTGTAGCCGAAGTTTGCTTGACAATTCTTTTGACTTTTTGCCTGCACTGCTGGTGGAGGACTGAAGCCGAGCTCGCGGCCACTGATTTTACATCCCTGTCGCGCCAACGAAAATGCCTTTTCCCTGGACATTGCCGTTATGGTTCCCCCTTGCCAACTGAAACGGTCACTCTCTGCAGCCCGGGAATGCAGGCTCCGTTTACCTTCAGGCTTTCATCTTACTTGTTGGAGTTCTGTCATGTTTGTAAATTTCTAAGGCTTTCCTGAAAAAGTGGGAGTGGTAGCTCTTCTTCACAGAATGGACTTCCACTGCGGCGACTTTTGCCATGTGGTCGTTCTCATACAGTATGTGTTCCGCCAAGGCCGAGTTCTCCATTTTCTGCCATGGGTAGTCCATTTAGTCAAGTGGTGGCCAATTTATTCATGGAACTTTTCAAAAGGCTCCGGACTAGGCACTATGTAAACCTAAATTGTGGCTCAGGTACGTCGACGACGGCTTCACCGTGTGGAGCCGTGGTGAGGATCACTTCGGTGACTGTTCTGACATCAGAACAGTCTCCATTCCAACTTAAATTTACTATGCGGGTAACAGAGGACCAACGGCTATCCTTTCTAGATTTTCTGGTGAGGAGGAATGGTGGGAATCTGAGACAGAGCGCATCGAAGCCCGACGCATAAGGATCGATACTTGCAAAAACTGTCTAATCATCCCTCGAGTTAGAAAAGAAGATTAATACGATCGTAGCGCGCTTATGGGACAGGTGGAGAAGTCATCGATAGTGTACCGCGCTCTGTATGAGACTGACTACCGAATAAAGTTAGCCGATACGAAAGTTCTCACCATGGAGACGAGGTACAGCGCCCACTTTTTCAAGGAAGCCGTATAAATTCACAAACATGACAACAGATACAACAAGAAAGAGGAAAGCTTTCATATAAACAAATGCTGGATTACTGTGAGGCAGCCTCAGAAAATAATGGGAGAACGACAGAGGTGGCAACTAGGGAAAAGTGCTCAGAAATTGGCATGATGGGTACAAATAGTCTGCGACAGCGAACTCGGCTGAAGTCCGCCAACAGTAACACAGATGAAGCTCCAACAATGCCAGCAACTCGTGCTGACGAAACAAAAAAATATCACCAAACAAACTTCGGCCGAAGAACACGAGACAGAAGTCAAAAGGCTATATTACTGATACACTTGACTACGTCTTTTCCTATAACAACTAGTAATTATCACTAAAATATGTTTTTATAGATACATTCATTACACGTTGAAGCATCTTGTGTTTAGCTGAATCTGCTTAAAGAGGCGTGGCAGTCTGAAATAAATTTGCTTAGAAAGGTAGCTGTACCATTTATCAACTCGGTATGATACAAATTGTGAGATAATAGCGTTGGGTTTGACTTTCCTGACAAGTTACAATAGTATACTGTGGTTTGCGCCAGACTGAATAAAATGTGTGAAATAGTCTTAGCTAATCGAGTTCTGCAGAGTAACTTCTATTAAAGATAGACCTGTATTTCTTTGACAGCCGAAAGTAGCCAGTCGTAACAATAAAATTTACGGCCCCTTGTGGAACCATGCATTTGCCGGCTGGCGTGGCCGAGCGGTTCTAGGCGCTACAGTCTGGAACTGCGCGACCGCTACGTCGCAGGTTCGAATACTGCCTCGAGCATGGACGTGTGTGATGTCCTTAGGTTAGTTAGGTTTAAATAGTTCTAAGTTCTATGGGACTGATGACCTCAGCAGTTAAATCCCACAGCGCTCAGAGTCACTTGAACCATTTTTTGAACCATGCTTTTAACCACTAACATGGGTATAAGCACTCCGTCTTCAGGCCACAAATGGCCCATCCGGACCATCCGACCGCCGTGTCATCCTACGGTAACAATGCGGATAGGAGGGGCCTGTGGTCAGCACAATGCTCTCCGGATCGTTAGGAGTTTTTTTTCATTTTTTTTTACCAAAGCCGCTACCATTCGATCGAGTATCTCCTCCATTGGCATCACGAGGCTGAGTGCACCCCGAAAAACGACAACAGCTCATGGCGGCCCCGATTGTCACCCATCCAAGGGGCGGCCACGCACGACAGCGCTTAACTTCGGTGATCTGGCGGAAACTGGTGTATTCATTGCGCCAAGGCCGTTGACGCAATATGTGTATAGCTGTTGTGTAATACGTTGAGGTTCTTTAAAGCGAAAGTAACTTACCTTCGAGGAAAACTCTTAAACCTCAGTTAAGGAAACAAAGTGTCAGATTACTTGGTTTAAGTTATTTTCTAGTATCAAAGACGAGGGGTATCTGTTGAGAGGCCAGAGAAACGTGTGGTTCCTGAAAAGGGGCAGCAGCTTTTCCAGTAGTTGCAGAGGCAACAGTCTGGATGATTGAGTGATCTGGCCCTGTGACACTAACCAAAACGGCCTTGCTGTTGTGGTACTGCGAACGGCTGAAAGCACGCGGAAACTACAGCCGTAATTTTTCCCGAGGGCTTGCAGCTTTACTATATGATTAAATGATGATGTCGTCCGCTTGGGTAAAATAGTCCCCCATTCGGATCCCCGGGAGGGCACTACTCAGGAGAACGTCGTTATCAGGAAAAAGAAAACCGGCGTTCTACGGATCGGAGCGTGGAATGTCAGATCCCTTAATCGGGCAGGTAGGTTAGAAAATTTAAAAAGGGGAATGGATAGGTTGAAGTTAGATATAGTGGGAATTAGTGAAGTTCGGTGGCAGGAGGAACAAGACTTTTGGTAAGGTGAATACAAGGTTATAAATACAAAATCAAATAGGGGTAATGCAGGAGTAGGTTTCATAATGAATAAAAAAGTAGGAGTGCGGGTAAGCTACTACAAACAGCATAGTGAAAGCTTTATTGTGTCCAAAATAGACACGAAGCCCACGTCTACTACAATAATACAAGTTTATATGCCAACTAGCTCTGCAGATGATGAAGAAGTTGATGAAATGTATGATGAGATAAAAGAAATTATTCAGGTAGTGAAGGGAGACGAAAATTTAATAGTCATGGGTGACTGGAATTCGACAGTAGGATAAGGAAGAGAAGGAAACGTAGTAGGTGAATGTGGATTCGGGATAAGAAATGAAAGAGGAAGCCGCCTGGTAGAATTTTGCATGCAGCATAACTTACTCATAGCTAACACTTGGTTCAAGAATCATGAAGGAAGGTTGTATACATGGAAGAACCCTGGAGATACTAGAAGGTTTCAGATAGATTATATAATGGTAAGACAGAGATTTAGGAACCAGGTTTTAAAGTGTAAGACTTTTCCAGGGGCAGATGTGGACTCTGACCACAATCTATTGGTTATGGACTGTAGATTAAAACTGAAGAAACTGCAAAAAGGTGGGAATTTAAGGAGATGGGACCTGGATAAACTGACTAAACCAGAGGTTGTACAGAGTTTCAGGGAGAGCATAAGGGAACAATTGACAGGAATGGGGGAAAGAAATACAGTAGAAGAGGAATGGGTAGCTTTGAGGAATGAAATAGTGAAGGCAGCAGAGGATCAAGTAGGTAAAAAGACGAGGGCTAGTAGAAATCCTTGGGTAACAGAAGAGATACTGAATTTAATTTATGAAAGGAGAAAATAGAAAAATGCAGTAGGTCAAGCAGTCAAAAAGGAATACAAACGTCTCAAAAATGAGATCGACAGGAAGTGCAAAATGGCTAAGCAGGGATGGCCAGAGGACAAATGTAAGGATGTAGAGGCTTATCTCACGAGGGGTAAGATAGATACTGCCCACAGGAAAATTAAAGAGACCTATGGAGAAAAGAGAAAGACTTGCATGAATATCAAGAGCTCAGATGGAAATCCAGTTCTAAGCAAAGAAGGGAAGGCAGAAAGGTTGAAGGAGTATATAGAGGGTCTATACAAGGGCGATGTTCCTGAGGACAAAATTATGGAAATGGTAGAGGATGTAGATAAAGATGAAATTGGAGATACGGTACTGCGTGAAAAGTTTGACAGAGCACTGAAAGACCTAGGTCGAAACAAGGCCCCGGGAGTAGACAACATTCCATTGGAACTACTGACGGCCGTGGGAGAGCCAGTCCTGACAAAACTCTACCATCTGGTGAGCAAGATGTATGAGACAGGCGAAATACCCTCAGACTTCCAGAAGAATATAATAATTCCAATCCCAAAGAAAGCAGGTGTTGACAGATGTGAAAATTACCGAACTATCAGTATAATAAGTCACAGCTGCAAAATACTAACGCGAATTCTTTACAGACGAATGGAAAAACTAGTAGAAGCCGACCTCGTGGAAGCAGTTTGGATTCCGTAGAAATGTTGCAACACGTGAGGCAATACTGACCCTACGACTAATCTTAGAAGCTAGACTAAGGAAAGGCAAACCTACGTTTCTAGCATTTGTAGACTTAGAGAAAGCTTTTTACAATGTTGACTGGGATACTCTCTTTGATATTCCGAAGCTGGAAGGGATAAAATACAGGGAGCGAAAAGCTATTTACAATTTGTACAGAAACCAGATGGCAGTTATAAGGGTCGAGGGGCATGAAAGAGAAGGAGTGGTTGGGAAGGGAGTGAGACAGGGTTGTAGCCTCCCCCGATGTTATTCAATCTGTATATTGAGCAAGCAGTAAAGACAAAAAAAGAAAAGTGCGGAGTAGGTATTAAAATCCATGGAGAAGAAATAAAAACATTGAGTTTCGTCGATGACATTGTAATTCTGTCAGAGACAGCAAAGGACTTAGAAGAGTTGTTGAACGGAATGGACAGTGTTGTTGAAAGAGGATATAAGATGAGCATCAACAAACAAAACGAGGTTAATGGAATGTAGTCGAATTAAGTCGGGTGATGCTGAGGGAATTAGATTAGGAAATGAGACACTTAACGTAGTAAAGGAGTTTTGCTATTTGGGAAGCAAAATAACTGATGATGGTAGAAGGAGAGAAGGACGATAAATAGTTTAGACAAGAAGAGAATAGAAGCTTTCGAAATGTGGTGCTATAGAAGAATGCTGAAGATTAGATGGGTAGATCACATAACGAATGAGGAGGTATGGAATAGAATTGGGGAGAAGAGGATCTTGTGGCACAACTTGACTAGAAGAAGGGATCGGTTGGTAGGACATATTCTGACTCATCAAGGGATCACCAATTTAGTACTGCAGTGGAGCGTGGAGGGTAATAATCGTAGAGGGAGACCAAGAGATGAGTACACTAAGCAGATTCAGAAGGATGTAGGCTGCAGTAGGTGCTGGGAGATGAAGACGCTTGCATAGGATAGAGTAGCATGGAGAGCTGCACCAAACCAGTCTCAGGACTGAAGACCACAACAACAACAACCACAGCTCGGATTCCCGGCTAGCCTGCACCCTCTGTAAATACATGGGGCAGCCAGCTGTAAAAATGGAAAAATAGAAGGGTCAGCCACTTCCCATATCTTCGAGCTGATTGCAACTAGATGTACCCGTCCGTTTTAGACGCCTGCCAGCGACCCCAGTTCCTCAGGTAGGAAGAAAATTTTGTCCTGCAGTGTCTGCGAAATCTGTATTCATGAACTCCCTGGGCTTTTAACATAATCGAGACAATTGTGGAAATACGCTAATGTAAACGGAAAATATTGCACTATGAAGCACCAGTGTTATATTTATAAAACGTCGTGTAGACGTTTACCACACGACAATTATTAAATGAGTGAACTTCTATCACGAACAACAGTGAGAAGAGTGACCCCACTGGCACGAGTAAACTTTGGTCTCCATTGTTGCATGGAAGCAACTCTTACGTCTTTCTATGCTCTGCGGGGGACAAATTAGCATACAGGACAAGCCAGTCAAAGATTCGTACGTTCATCGAGAGTTTGTAGAAGGAACTGCACTACAGGGTCTTACACTATCCTGTTGGGAAAAAAGCATTTGGTACCTCGGTCTTGAATGGCTATAGGTTTTAGCATCTTGCCACATTCCGGCGAGCATCCATCCCCAAACCAGCATTCCATTAGAGTGTTTTGGGTTTAGAGAATCGCTGTTTCGTATGGCTTTTCTCTAGATCGTCTACGGACACATTGGCGTTGATCTACTAGCATAAACAGAAGCGAGCTTCATCGTCCAGCACCACAGAATGCTACTACGTGTCACCAGTTGACTGTGGTCCTACACCATGCAACTCTGCAACTCTGTGGCATGATGTCAGCGGTAAGCGACGCTCGGCAACTCCAGATCTCAACGCAGGTCCAATATTCTGTTTCCGAGTGTTCGAGGTTACACATTGCCTATAATATAATCTGTCCGGATTTGAGCTGTAGTATCCGTCAGAACCAGTCTACCAATCTTTCGATCTCCTCGTGATGCTGTCCCCCTAGAACAACCCGTGCCCGCTCTTCCTGCCTCGCTACTGTCCCGCGTCCGTCTCGTTACCACTCATTGTGCTGTCATTACACGACGTCTGCAATCTGTCAATATGATGTTGTACATCCATGCCAGCGATCCGACATTTCTTAAATACCGAAAGATGACGTAAGTTGCACTTACGTGTGCATCTAAATGACTGCTCTGCAGTTCACACTTTAGTCCCTGGTAGACGACTCATCGATACACGTTCACGCTATTTACCTAACGTTCCACTCTCATCGAACAGCGCGTGGGAAAAATGAACACTTAAATCTTTCCATACGAGCTCTGATTTTTGCCATTTCATTACAATGATCATTTCTTCCTATGTAAGATGGCGTCAATAAAATGTTTTCGCATTCGGAGAAGGACGTTGGACACTGAAATTTCGTGAAAACACCTCGCCCCGACGAAAAACGACTTTGCCACCCCAACTCACGTATCATATCTGTGACACCCTCTCCCTTATTTCGGGACAATACACTACTCGTCATTAAAACTGATACACCAGATGATAAACGGGTATTCATTGGGCAAATATATTACACTAAAACTGACATGTGATTACCTTTTCACGCGATTTTGGTACATAGATCCTGAGAAATCAGTACCCAGAACAACCACCTCTGGCCGTAATAACGGCCTTGATACGCCAGGGCATTGAGTCAAACAGAGCTTGGATGGCGTGTTTGGGTACAGCTGCCCATGCAGCTTCAACACGATACCACAGTTCATCAAGAGTAGTGACTGGCGTATTGTGACGAGCCAGTTGCTCGGCCACCATTGACCAGACGTTTTCAGTTGGTGAGAGATCTGGAGAATGTGCTGGCCAGGGAAGCAGTCGAACATTTTCTGTATCCAGAAAGGCCCGTACAGGACCCGCAACATGCGGTCGTGCATTATCCTCCTGAAATGTAGGGTTTCGCAGGGATCGAATGAAGGGTAGAGCCACGGGTCGTAACACATCTGAAATGTAACGTCCACTGTTCAAAGTGCCGTCAATGCGAACAAGAGGTGACCGAGACGAGTAACCAATGGCCCCCATACCATCACGCCGGGTGATACGGCAGTATGGCGATGACGAATACACGCTTCCAATGTGCGTTCACCGTGATGTCGCCCAACGTGGATGCGACCGTCATGACGTTTTAAACAGAACCTGTATTCATCCGAAAAAGTGACGTTTTGCCATTCGTGCAACCAGGGTCGTCGTTGAGTACACCATCGCAGGCGCTCCTGCCTGTGATGCAGCGTCAAGGGTAACCGCAGCCATGGTCTCCGAGCTGATAGTCCATGCAGCTGCACACGTCGTCGAACTGTTCGTGCAGATGGTTATTGTCTTGAAAACGTTCCCATGTGTTGACTCAGGGATCGAGACGTGGCTGCACGATACGTTACACCCATGCGGATAAGATGCCTGTTATCTCGACTGCTAGTGATACGAGGCCGTTGGGATCCAGCACGGCGTTCCGTATTACGCTCCTGAACCCACCGATTCCATATTCTGCTAATAGTCATTGGGTCTCGATCAACGCGAGCAGCAATGCAGCGATGCGATAAACAGCAATCGCCATAGGCTACAATCCGACCTTTATCAAAGTCGGAAACGTGATGGTATGCATTTCTCCTCCTTACACGAGGCATCACAACAACGTTTCACCAGGCACCACCAGTCAACTGCTGTTTGTGTATGAGAAATCGGTTGGAAACTTTCCTCGTGTTATAGGTGTCGCCACCGGCGTCAACCTTGTGTGAATGCTCTGAAAAGCTAATAATTTGCATATCACAGCATCTTCTTCCTGTCGGTTAAATTTCGCGTCTGTAGCATATCATCTTCGTGGTGTAGCAATTTTAATGGCCAGCAGTGTATAAAACGAGTTGTCCTCTTTGGCACTTATTCAGTGTCTTTTGTCAATCCAAAGTGGAAAGAATCTCATATCGCGCAGTAATACCCTAACAGAGGATGGATTTAATAGACCTGCTGCATCTCCTTAGTGTACTGCTAATAAAACGCAGCCTTTGGTTTGCCTTCCCTACAACATTAGCTGTCTGATCGTTCCAATTTAAGTAGCTCGTAGTTGAAATCCCCAGGTATTCTGTTGAACTGGCAGCCTTTAGATTTGTGGCATTTATCGTGCTATGGGAATTAAACAGATTTCTTTTACTATTCATGTGGATGACCACTCATTTTTTCCTTATTGGTAGACAATTACTACTTTTCGCACCATACAAGTATTTTATCTAAATGATTGCTCAAATGTTCCAGTGTGTGTGAAATCTTATGGGACTTAACTGCTAAGGTCATCAGTCCCTAAGCTTACACACTACTTAACCTAAATTATCCTAATGACAAACACACACACCCATGCCCGAGGGAGGACTCGAACCTCCGTCGGGACCAGTATCTAAATGATTCTGCAGTTTGTTTCGATCTTCTGATGATTCTACTATATACTAAATGACAGCGTCATCTGCAAGCAATCTGAGATGGCTGCTCAGAAAGTCTCCATTAATCGGTTACGTACGAGTAGATCAGGATCAGCAGAAGACCTGTAACACTTCCTTGAGGAAAGCCATACATTGCTAATGTTCTGTCGATGAACTGTGATCTTTCTGACAGGAAATCAGGAGTCTAGTCGCACAACTAAGACGATACTCTATACGCAAGATGTTTGCTTAGTAGTCTCTTGTGAGGAACGGTGTCAAAAGCTTCTAGAAATAAAGAAATGCGGTATCAGTTTCAGTTCCCCAGTAGATAGCACTCGTTACTTTGTGCGAATAAAGAGCCAGTTGTATTTCACAAGAATGATATTTTCTAAATTCATACTATGTGTCAATAAACTGCTTTCCTCGAGGTAAATCATAATGTTCGAAAACAGTGTAAGTTCCAAAATCGACGTCGATGATGTTAGTATGTAATTCATCGGAGTACGCCTATTTCCTTTCTTGAGTACTGGCGTGACCTGCGCAACTTTCCAGCCTTTATGTACGGATCATTCACCGAACAAGCGGTTGTATACAGGTATGATAGCTAAGTTAGGAACTATTGTACCAGCATAGTCTCAAAGGAATCTATTGTACAAATATGGACCAGAAGACTTCAGTGATTTACGTTAAATGAATTCACAACTGCGAATAAGGCCAACCACCAGCTGTATAAAGGAAAGACGACAATGAAAATTTGTGCCGGACCGGGACTCGAACCCAGACTTCCCGCTTATCACGAGCGCTCACCTTACCGTTTGGCTGTCCTTCACGACTCACGCCCGCACCCAAACTTACATATGTCGTTAACCATTCTTCTGCGATCTGTACTCTTACACCAATTAAGCACATTCCCGCACAGGTCAGGTGTTCTGAAAGGTATGGAGACAGAGGGGTAATTGGAAGATGAACGTCTCCTACCAGCGTGATGCAGAATAACAACGCATGGTGGAGGACGCGTGGCATGGCTGCCTCCTCAGACGAAATTCTTACGCTTCTGTCCTGCATTTGTGGATTGAGTGCGCGAAGCCAGCTTTACGGAGGACGTTGATAGGTTATGGGAAGGAGTTTTCTCGATAGCAGCGCATGACCACTGACTTTTACTTTACGGCCCTTCGGAAAATGTTTGTTCAACCACCTACACCAGAACGCCAGACGGTCGTGCACCGAGTCAAGGCGACGTTGGTACAACATGCGACGCAAAGGACGCGGGTATGACGATACGCGCGAAGTCGGAGGACCGCCTGCCCAACGAAGTTCCCTCAACGCATTACATGATAAAGGAAAGAACAAGAAGACGAAGGACGTTAAGTTCATGAGATCGATCTCGGCGACGGTCGTCGTTTCTCATCACAAAGGGGCATAGCACAGGCCTTCACAGATCATTTTAGCAGATTCTGTGTGTGATGTTCTTAGGTTAGTTAGGTTTAAGTAGTTCTAGGTTCTAGGGGACTGATGACCACAGATGTTAAGTCCCATAGTGCTCAGAGCCATTTGAACCATTTTTGTTTGGGTATCACCTTTCATAAGGAGATGCCGGGAACGGCTGCTGACAACTACCGATGGCTGTTACTCAGAGTTCGCACGTCAGTACGACTGAACGCCCTACGGTTGATGGATATGCTGCAGCGAGTGTCACTCGTCAACCTTTACCTCGCTCCCATGATGTGCCACCTGACACATCTTCTCCCCTTGACGCGCACGATGGCTGTGAGGATTCAGCCTGGGACAGCTCTTTAAGGTACAGTACATATCCCCTCAGCGCGAGAAGTGGGCGTTGGTTTAGTGAACGTGCACTAGAAGGCACGTGCCATGTATATTACTACTATGCTAAAACGGTGGCGCAACAGGAATCACTCGCTTACGGGGACGGTCACCGAAGAATTGGTACCATCATCGCATCTTCCCCCAGTCAGTGTCGGCCATAAATCGTTCCCGTTAACGTATGTGCACAAGTTCATCTTTGAACACAGTTACGTGCGAGAACGTTACCGACGTCCCGAAGACGACATCGAAGGACGTGTATCCTCTGTTTCTTCGACAGATCACCCGGAACAGGGTGGAACAGAAACATCCTTCCGCTAATTGGCACGTGGTGTGGCGCATGGTGCAGCACCCCCAGCTACCTACAACAGTCAGATCAACATGGTACATTATAGTGAACTGGAAACACCCAACGAGTGACAAAAAGTAAGCAATGGATTGGCGGATTCGTCCATGTGTCAGCAACGTGGCATGCTGGATACGGACGACCACCAGCTGGTCTGCGGGGAGGCGTTGGTTGTCTGGACTCTAGCATCGAAGATAATAGCGCTCATGTGGCCCGCTATATATAGAGCAATATCTTCCAAAATAGTATTTTTTCCAGAGGAAACACACTTTCCGCGTCATAAGACGAAAGTAGTGATGTGGATTACAGGGATGACGGTCCATTACAAATATAGAGAGATACAACACTGTTACGGCTACGAAAGTACAAGGACAGGTATGCAAATTTCCTAGGAACGGTTTTTGCGGGCCCACCATATACTTGGGGTGTGCCAGGAGAGTAAAGATGAGCGGCGGTTGTGTTGTTGTGGAACCGACCAAGTAAAGTGATCAGCTACGAAAAACTACGCGATTCTGCGGCCCAGGAAGAACTAACACAGTTAGCAATGGAATGTTTCTTTGAATTTTGTTTTAATATCAATAAATCCCTTTTTTAAGGGTGCTGGAAGTGACCCCGCTTTAACTTTGTTGTTATTTCATGCCGCATGGTAAGACGGCAACAAGATTCCTTCCAGGACCGTTATAATGTATAAGGAAGTACTATGGTTTTGTGAATAATAAAGGTTTGTTTCATCTACCTTAAAAACAAAATAAGAAAAAAATTAAAAACAAAAATTTAAAAAAATAAAAGAATTGGAAAGGCGACCGCTCGCGATAAGTGGGAAATCCGCGTAAAAAAAATGATAAAAAGCAAATTGGTCAAGTTGATGGACTGCCACACGGGCGAGCCGTGTACGAATCTTTCTTGTGCCCTTCATTTTTCTTTTATTTTTTTTCAAAAAAAGCGTGTTGGGTCAGAATAAAAAACTGAGTTAATGGATAAATGATGAACTTGAGCAAGCGTCGTGGGACGTCTGCCCTGAACAAACAGAACGAACTATAACGAACAAAATGAGATCAACGAATAAGAAAACGGTACGCCCACCGGTCGTAATAAGCGAGAAATCCGGGTTCGAGTCACTGTCCGGCAAAAATTTTCATTGTCGTCTTTCCATTCCTCAGATGATGGTTGTCCTTATTCGCAGTTGCGATTTCATTTAATGACTCTCATAACGGCTGTAGGCGTCGCAGTGCCTGTTTCTTTTTACATGCATGCATGTGCAAAGGGACTCTGCATCGTAATCGGAATACTGCAGGCACTGCAATATGGTAATAAGTGAATTAAGCTGCTTCGCTACACCGAGGATGATTACTTCTAAGTTGCTCATATTGGTGGCTTATACTGATCCAAATGCTCGAATATTTACTTCGGCATCTTCGGTGATGGAATTTCGGAAAACTTTGTTTAGTAACTCTGCATCAGTGGCACAATCTTCGGAAATATTGCCATTGGTATCCCGGTGTGAGTGAATTGGTTGCTGTCTTACCGCTGGTGTACTTTACTTTTACGTCCTCTGAACGCATTGTCTTATGATCTCATGCTGAAAAGTTCTAGTATTACCAGACACAGACAAAGGCTATCACGTACTCACATATTTTTTAAAATGTAAGAATGGTTCTTTTCTGTACTGGAAACAAGTTCGCATAAGGCTGAAATTTTAGTTAAAGTATCTCACACACATGAAATCCAGTATCAGTTTGGTAGCTGTAAGTCAAGGCGAAAACATATCAGACATAATTTTTCACGAACTTCATCCGGGGAAGGAACGAGTTGACCATTTTATACATTGTAGCACCTAGCGTCACCCAGATCTGAGGTACCCTGTCATAAACGGAGGTTACCTCAAATGCGCAGAGGAAGACAGCTGTCCAAGGAGGAGCTGAGAACTACTAAGCGATGACAAGGCACAGGAAACAAGTAGGATTGGCAAATGGTCAGGGGAAGGATTTTTAGGAATACTGTGCAGTCGGTTTTCGGGGCAACTGCAAGAGTTCAGACCAACAACCTAACTACAGGACGACGACCGCTCGGCTCTTGCTTGCAACAAGGAACGTTATGACTCCACACGATTGTAATGCTTCGTGGATCTTGAGCAATAAGTGCATTCTAGAGGGTGGAATCTTGGATTTACTGTTACGTTGTTAAAACAAGAAATTTGAAGATTAGATTGCGTCAGTTACAACCAGATAGTAGATAGCAAGAGACTATTAATTACTTAATAGGTGCTGTAAAGCACGCTCAGCCTGTTTGACACTAAAGCAGAGCACGAAACGAATACGAATTAGATTAGATTAGATTAGATTGGATTGGATTGGATTAGTACTTGTTCCATAGATCATGAATACGACACTTCGTAATGATGTGGAACGTGTCAGGGTAATAAAAGGTGCCTATACAAGATATTACGTTACACAAAATATTACATGACACTTAATTTTTTTTCTTAGGGGTTGGGGAAATTACCCACTTACTATATCCAAAAATTCATCTAATGAGTTGCCATTAAGAAATTCTTTTAATTTCCTTTCAAATGCTATATGGCTATCTGTCAGACTTTTGATGCTATTAGGTAACTGACGAAAGACTTTTCTGGCAGCATAATTTACCCCCTTCTGAGCCAAAGTTAGATTTAACCTTGAGTAGTGAAGATCATCCTTTCTCCTAGTGTTGCAGTCATGTACACTGCTATTACTTCTGAATTCGTTCGGATTGTTAATAAAAAATGTCATAAGTGAACTGCCTTGCTGAACATTTAGATCCTATTTTCTCTACAACATTTAAAAAATGATTATTCAAAATGTTTTCGACTTCCGGCTTGTTGTTTATCAAGTTTCCATACGCTTTGATGGTGATGCCGTCATCCTGTACTCTTGGTTGCCCTGTCTTCCTTGTAATGATATTCCAAATTGTCTTAATTTTGTTATCGGAGGTATTAATCTCAGACATGATGCACATGCTTCTGGACTTTTTAATAACCTTTCTTTACGTAGCACAGTAGTTTTTATGATATTTGGCTGTTTCTGGGCCGCGCGGGATTAGCCGAGCGGTCTAAGGCGCTGCAGTCATAGACTGTGCGGCTGATCCCGGCGGAGGTTCGAGTCCTCCCTCGGGCATGGGTGTGTGTGTTTATCCTTAGGATAATTTAGGTTAAGTAGTGTGTAAGCTTAGGGACTGATGACCTTAGCAGTTAAGTCCCATAAGATTTCACACACATTTGAACATTTTTTGCTGTTTATGGGTCATTACACTTTCTTGTGTTAGATACAGTTCCCTTTTGTGGTTACAAGATGTTTTTATTCCTTTAGTAAGCCAAGGTTTTTGCATGGTTTCTTATAATTAGATTTGACTACTTTATTGGGGAAACAGTTTTCAAATTCTCTTACAAGTGTAATGAAATAAGTTATATTTTAAATTAGCTTCAGGTTCCTTGTACACCTCATCCCAGTCTAACTGCTGAGGATTTTCTCTGAAATTTCTAATTGTTGAATCATTAATTGAACGCACAACTTTGGAGGGTAGTTTTGAATTATTTTTTGCAATTTAAAGTGACGGCCTGACCGCAGAGCCATGGACGTCTAAAAATAGAGAATGTTACACAATCGTTTGAAAAGTAACGTCTGCACACAAATATCGTAGGGTGCAAATTTCTTACGTTCAGCTCTTACAGAAAAATATAGTCACGCTTTAGTAAATTTCTTTCATTTATTCATTGTTTAAGACCGCAAGGAGCTACACACAAAACTGATTATAATATCTGTACTTGCATCTCCTACAGCATATATTATTTGCATACTACGCTAGTTCAGAACAGCGGTCTTGGAGCTGTAAACGCTTCACCGCTTCCGCGCTGGAACGATAGCAATGCTTGCGCAGTCGAACGATTTTGCACTCGGCGCTCCGCCGGAGGAAGTCAAGCCGGCTTACGGAAAGAACGAATAAGTTCCAGCTGCGAGTTTCACCCACCCTACGGAGAGCTGTTAATGAGGCACTGCTGAGTGGGTAAAGGAGTAATTCCACCGGGGCAACACTGCTGCCGCTTATCGCCTGCTATCCGACTGTCAGCGGATCCGTACGGCCTGCTGTATGCGTCATGGAGTGGACTACTAACGAAACAAACTAACTTAGTGCGCTTTGTGGAATAGCCTGCTACTTTCAGTCCCAGTGATTCACAGAAATAGGATGTTTTCAGTCATAGATTCCATGCAAAAAAAAAAAAAGATTATAGTTCTGTTTAATGTTTCCTTTTCCTTGCATAGTAATTCGCATTTCCTCTTGCTGTGCACATATCAGCAGTAAGCGAGGCACACATCCTTCACGTGACGTACAGTATCACCGAAACTCATCTCATACTTCTTTTGCTTCTAAAGCTGATGGTGGTCTGCCAATATCACTCTGGTTTACGGGCCTCCGCGATCCACGAACAACATTTCCTTCGCTTGTGTCAGTGTCATATGTTTCTTGAGGCGAACACAGTGGTTCTGCAATGGAGCTTTTCCTCAAGAAGTTGTGGAGTTAACAGCGAGCTTTTAATTCTAGGGCTTCGTTTTACAGCCTACTGAGGCTGTTTTTGCGATATTGTGTGTTATATTTCGGTCAATAGCACGTCATTCTTACAATAGCACGTCAGCAGTTCCCAAAATTTCAGTACGTGCCTTCCGTGTTTAGAGAGTGGTACACTTTTGGTTTAGCTGGTACCTTGTTGATCAGCTACAGCCTCAAAATTCATATTCTCGCGAATGCATAGATCTGTTTCTATATTTTGTTAAGAGTGATTACTTGATCCACATTGAAACTAGTTAATTAGCCAACAAAGAGACACAGGGTGGCATAATCAGTTTGTGACGAAGAGCAAAGGAGAAAAAAATTAACCATACTACCAACTGGGGTTAGGAAGTTGATGAAAAGTCTTTGTTACCTGAGTACCATAAGACGAGGTTCAATTAAATTCATTTTGTGTCCTTGTAGGCGAGGAAACAGTGGATTTTATTTGCCCTTTTTTACCTTTTCGGCTATTTCGCTTTCATTTATTTCGAGAGGAACTGGTTTTTTTGCAACTTCACTCTTTCTCGAGCAGTACTGACTATTCTCAATTCGAACCACCATCAGATCACCTCTAAGATACGTTCTCTGTAGTAACAGAACCAACTCAGAAACTCCAGATCCTTTGCACTTAAGAACATGAAGATGTCTATTATACTGCTGCGCCAATTAAAGTAAGGTTTGGAAGTCTGGTTTCTATAACCTCAGTCATACCAATTTAATTACTTTTTCCAGGATGTGTATTGTGGGTTCGTAGAATTCCTCTAAATAACCAAAACAGTTCATTATAAATTCCACACATATTGTGTTAATCTAAAATATACATGTCTGAAAGAAGAAGCTTTTCTTTCACACTAAACTTTATTCGCATTACGTTGCATATGACTAGAATGTGGTTTTCACCATCCAATGAACCATATTTTTTGCCTATTTCAATCAGCGTTTGCCCTAAATCTAGAAAGCCTACATGCTGCTGAATTGCCCGAAGTTTTTAGCACACATTTCCACACACTTGTTAGCCACTAAGTCTCTGTCCTCTTTTAAAATATTTATGGAATGAGGAAACCGGAGGTCAGGTTTACAAACAAGTCGTAACACGCTCGAAGTTCCCGAATGACTGTTCTATAACATGATACTCAATTTGCATTGTGAGCCACCTACCGATTTATTTGAAGCTGCCTCATAAACACACGAGACCTTCTGCCATGCTGGACTTGGGCTCTGTTTCCTGACTGGTATACATTCCCAAACTCTTAATTTCTCCTCAGTTTTCTTTTTGTTGGTTTGTTCATTTTGCTGCTCCAACCGTTATGAAATGAGCTGCAGTGAAACTACCTACGCAAACGTATGCCAGGTTAGTCACGTTTAGAGAGCCTGTAGTCACGTTGGATTGACAGTGCCACCTGTTCTGAGGTGCAGCAGGTTGAAACGGTCCCGTGAAGCTTGCCAGGCATTCGGAAACCCGTGTTGGTCCGCTTTTACCACAGTAATTCAGTGCACATGTACTCTTGTGTCTGGCGTTGCGGCGGGTTGAGCTGCTTTAATGGTTGCGGCAGAGATAGGGGCAGGCAGGCTGGAAGTCACGGCAAACATAGCTGCCGGCCGCCGAGGTACGAACGCAGCAGAGCTAAGAAGGTCCGCGGTAGTCTGGCTACCCATGCACCCAAACCAGTCATAATTAGCGAAAACTGTGACATTCATTGCATAGTTACAGGACTGCCCAGTTCAATTCAGCCAGCTATCAAATGAGTACTGCGTATTTTCTACGCGGGTAAGAAGCAGATGGGGTGTAGGACATGTCACCCTCCTCCTCCTATTGCTACGGCGAAGAAAGGCTGTACTCTAGCTAAAGTCAGGACGATACCGTGGTCGCAGGTCGTGCACCACGTAGGCTTTATCGTTATTAATACGCAGTGCTCTTTTACCAGGAATAGGTCTTGTTTCACATTACTCCTAGCTTGTGGTCGAGTTTACGTTCAAGAGTGAAAGATGGTGGTGATATGGGCAGCTATATTGTGGTATTCCGTACGCCTCATGAATACCCTGCGAGATCACAATGCTGACAAGGAGTACGTGATCATTTTGGCTGGCCAGGTCCATCCCATACTACTGTGTTTGTTCCCATACTGTGGTACTGCGTACCAAGACGCCAGGGTGCCTGTTTACACAGCTCCAATCGTCCAGGCGTGGTTTTGTGAGCGCATGGATGAACTGGCGAATCTTAACTGGCTACCACAGTACCTCAGTATTATTGAGATTTTGTGGTCTGCGTGATCGTTTCTCAACTCCATCACCGTTCCCTGAAATAGACCTATTATGTATTCCCTTCATACCCATACAGGATCTATATTCGTCCATTCCGGGATGACTGGAAGCTAATTTGAATGCCATCAGCTTTCCTAATTCGTATTAGGCATGGCGATGCGTTGCGTTTTCGGTATTTCCGTATTTATGTCCAGTCCCTGTACGACCAGATGTTTTCAGTGCTGTAGGATTTACAAAACATACCGGTCGCGGCAACAGCCTGTGTTTCGAGATAGAACAGGACAGCAAGGACAACAGGCGGCTTTGCGTTATCTAGTTCAAAGATAACATCAACGCGAACTTGAAGGTAGTGCAGAGCCACTGGTATCATAACGTCACAAATGCAACTGCATCTCTTCAAATTATCTGCTATGTGAACCGCAAGCGATCATGTAGTGTACCCAATGGCACCCTATATCATTACACTGTGTGTTAGGCGTTTATAACGATGACGAATGAAGCCTGGAAACGGTTATCCTGCTCGGAGCCTCCACAAACGAATATGATGGCGATGAAATATTCAGAACAGCTATTGGTCTAAAATGCTAGAAAATCGTCTAAAACGAGAAGTTACGTCTTGAGTTGTTGCGACCAGCAAATATTCAGAACAGCGATTGGTCTAAAATGCTAGAAAATCGTCTAAAAAGAGAAGTTACGTCTTGAGTTGTTGCTGGCCATAACAATGTCTCTCTGTTGCTCTGTTGACGCGTCAAGGAAAGCCACAACAATAATCACCATACTGAGAGAATGTGGTGCTTTGCATGTTGTGGCACTGTACATGTAGACAAACCCATTTCCTGATTCAAGATACGTGATGTGACTGTATGTGACTGTACATTTGTTGCAATTGTACTGACAATTGACGCAGTATCAACGGCATTGTTGAAAGAAACTGTCCCATCTGACAGCTCAGTCAACATCCACAGCGTTACAGGCTGTCACCTCATGAGCAACAGAACAAGTGCTAAATGTAACCCAAACACACTGTTGAGAAATGGACACTACCAAAACAGTATCCCATTACCTGCCTCCGGGATGGAGACTTACTTTGATCTGGATATGTGAGGAATGCAGCACACATGTAAGTGCCCGCTGGGATGGCAGAGTACGTGTGGCGTGCTTCTGAATTTCTTACTACTTCATTCTGCGCAATACGGGGATCCCGTGACAAACCGTTATTAGCTATGATCGTTTACGAAAGAGGTAGAAAGAGCAGTTTGCAATTGTTTACAAATAATGGGAATTGGGCAGCACCAGTTCAAACAACCCACAACATGTTCTTGTATTAGTTTCTTCACCTTAATGTTTGGGTTCACTGATTAGTGGTGTTCTGTTATGTTGAGTTCTCAGTAAAATACCTCGTCAGCCCAAAAAGTTTAGAGACTCGCTTAATGAGACAAAACGAGGAAAGTTAAGATGCTGGTCTTAAAGCTTCAGGGGCTCTACATAGTACAATACTGGCCATTAAAATTGCTACACCAGGAAGAAGTGCATATGACAAACGGGTATTCATGTGTTGTTGTTGTTGTGGTCTTCAGTCCTGAGACTGGTTTGATGCAGCTCTCCATGCTACTCTATCCTGTGCAAGCTTTTTCATCTCCCAGTACCTACTGCAACCTACATCCTTCTGAATCTGCTTGGTGTATTCATCTCTTGGTCTCCCTCTACGATTTTTACCCTCCACGCTGCCCTCCAATACTAAATTGGTGATCCCTTGATGCCTCAGAACATGTCCTACCAACCGATCCCTTCTTCTGGTCAAGTTGTGCCACAAACTTCTCTTCTCCCCAATCCTATTCAATACTTCCTCATTAGTTATGTGATCTACCCATCTAATCTTCAGCATTCTTCTGTAGCACCACATTTCGAAAGCTTCTATTCTCTTCTTGTCCAAACTATTTATCGTCCATGTTTCACTTCCATACATGGCTACACTCCATACGAATACTTTCAGAAATGACTTCCTGACACTTAAATCAATACTGGATGTTAACAAATTTCTCTTCTTCAGGAACGCTTTCCTTGCCATTGCCAGCCTACATTTTATATCCTCTCTACTTCGACCATCATCAGTTATTTTGCTCCCCAAATAGCAAAACTCCTTAACTACTTTAAGTGCCTCATTTCCTAATCTAATTCCCTCAGCATCACCCGACTTAATTAGACTACATTCCATTATCCTTGTTTTGCTTTTGTTGACGTCCATCTTATATCCTCCTTTCAAGACACTGTCCATTCCATTCACCTGCTCTTCCAAGTCCTTTGCTGTCTCTAACAGAATTACAATGTCATCAGCGAACCTCAAAGTTTTTATTTCTTCTCCATGAATTTTAATACCTACTCCGAATTTTTCTTTTGTTTCCTTTACTGCTTGCTCAATATACAGATTGAACAACATCGGGGAGAGGCTACAACCCTGTCTTACTCCCTTCCCAACCACTGCTTCCCTTTCATGTCCCTCGACTCTTATAACTGCCATCTGGTTTCTGTACAAATTGTAAATAGCCTTTCGCTCCCTGTATTTTACCCCTGCCACCTTTAGAATTTGAAAGAGAGTATTCCAGTCAACATTGTCAAAAGCTTTCTCTAAGTCTACAAATGCTAGAAACGTAGGTTTGCCTTTCCTTAATCTTTCTTCTAAGATAAGTCGTAAGGTCAGTATTGCCTCACGTGTTCCAGTGTTTCTACGGAATCCAAACTGATCTTCCCCGAGGTTGGCTTCTACTAGTTTTTCCATTCGTCTGTAGAGAATTCGTGTTAGTATTTTGCAGCTGTGACTTATTAAGCTGATAGTTCGGTAATTTTCACATCTGTCAACACCTGCTTTCTTTGGGATTGGAATTATTATATTCTTCTTGAAGTCTGAGGGTATTTCGCCTGTTTCATACATCTTGCTCACCAGCTGGTAGAGTTTTGTCAGGACTGGCTCTCCCACGGCCGTCAGTAGTTCCAACGGAATATTGTCTACTCCGGGGGCCTTGTTTCGACTCAGGTCTTTCAGTGCTCTGTCAAACTCTTCACGCAGTATCATATCTCCCATTTCATCTTCATCTACATCCTCTTCCATTTCCATAATATTGTCCTCAAGTACATCGCCCTTGTATAGACCCTCTATATACTCCTTCCACCTTTCTGCTTTCCCTTCTTTGCTTAGAACTGGGTTTCCATCCGAGCTCTTGATATTCATACAAGTCGTTCTCTTATCTCCAAAGGTCTCTTTAATTTTCCTGTAGGCAGTATCTATCTTACCCCTAGTGAGACAAGCCTCTACATCCTTACATTTGTCCTCTAGCCATCCCTGCTTAGCCATTTTGCACTTCCTGTCGATCTCATTTTTGAGACGTTTGTATTCCTTTTTGCCTGTTTCACTTACTGCATTTTTATATTTTCTCCTTTCATCAATTAAATTCAATATTTCTTCTGTTACCCAAGGATTTCTACTAGCCCTCGTCTTTTTACCTACTTGATCCTCTGCTGCCTTCACTACTTCATCCCTCAAAGCTACCCATTCTTCTTCTACTGTATTTATTTCCCCCATTCCTGTCAATTGCTCCCTTATGCTCTCCCTGAATCTCTGTACAACCTCTGGTTCTTTTAGTTTATCCAGGTCCCATCTCCTTAAATTCCCACCTTTTTGCAGTTTCTTCAGTTTTAATCTACAGGTCATAACCAATAGATTGTGGTCAGAGTCCACATCTGCCCCTGGAAATGTCTTACAATTTAAAACCTGGTTCCTAAATCTCTGTCTTACCATTATATAATCTATCTGATACCTTTTAGTATCTCCAGGGTTCTTCCATGTATACAACCTTCTTTCATGATTCTTAAACCAAGTGTTAGTTATGATTATGTTGTGCTCTGTGCAAAATTCTACCAGCCGGCTTCCTCTTTCATTTCTGTCCCCCAATCCATATTCACCTACTATGTTTCCTTCTCTCCCTTTTCCTACACTCGAATTCCAGTCACCCATGACTATTAAATTTTCGTCTCCCTTCACAATCTGAATAATGTCTTTTATTTCATCATACATTTCTTCAATTTCTTCGTCATCTGCAGAGCTAGTTGGCATATAAACTTGTACTACTGTAGTAGGTGTGGGCTTCGTATCTATCTTGGCCACAATAATGCGTTCACTATGCTGTTTGTAGTAGCTTACCCGCATTCCTATTTTCCTATTCATTATTAAACCTACTCCTGCATTACCCCTATTTGATTTTGTGTTTATAACCCTGTAGTCACCTGACCAGAAGTCTTGTTCCTCCTGCCACCGAACTTCACTAATTCCCACTATATCTAACTTCAACCTATCCATTTCCCTTTTTAAATTTTCTAACCTACCTGCCCGATTAAGGGATCTGACATTCCACGCTCCGATCCGTAGAACGCCAGTTTTCTTTCTCCTGATAACGACATCCTCTTGAGTAGTCCCCGCCCGGAGATCCGAATGGGGGACTATTTTACCTCCGGAATATTTTACCCAAGAGGACGCCATCATCATGTAATCATACAGTAAAGCTGCATGCCCTCGGGAAAAATTACGGCTGTAGTTTCCCCTTGCTTTCAGCCGTTCGCAGTACCAGCACAGCAAGGCCGTTTTGGTTATTGTTACAAGGCCAGATCAGTCAATCATCCAGACTGTTGCCCTTGCAACTACTGAAAAGGCTGCTGCCCCTCTTCAGGAACCACACGTTTGTCTGGCCTCTCAACAGATACCCCTCCGTTGTGGTTGCACCTACGGTACGGCTATCTGTATCGCTGAGGCACGCAAGCCTCCCCACCAACGGCAAGGTCCATGGTTCATGGTCTTCATTAGACAAATATATTATTCTAGAACTGACATATGGTTACATTTTCACGCAATTTGGGTGCATAGATCCTGAGAAATCAGTACCCAGATTAACCATCTCTGGCCGTAATAACGGCCTTGATACGTCTGGTCATTGGGTCAAACAGAACTTGGATGGCGTGTACAGGTACAGCTGCCCATGCAGCTTCAACACGATACCACAGTTCATCAAGAATAGTGACTGGCGTATTGTGACGAGCCAGTTGCTCTGCCACCATTGACCAGACGTTTTCAATTGGTGAGAGATCTGGAGAATGTGCTGGCCAGGGCAGAAGTCGAACATTTTCTGTATCCAGAAATGCCCGTACATGACCTGCAACATGCGGTCGTGCATTATCCTCCTGAAATGTAGGGTTTCGCAGGGATCGAATGAAGGGTAGAGCCACGGGTCGTAACACATCTGAATTGTGACGTCCACTGTTCAAAGTGCCGTCAATGCGAACAAGAGGTTACCGAGACGTGTAACCAATCGCACCCCATACCATCAAGCCGGGTGATACGCCAGTATGGCGATGACGAATACACGCTTCCAATGGGCGTTCACCGCGATGTCGCCAAACACGGATGCGACCATCAAGATGCTGTAAACAGAACCTGGATTCATCCGAAAAAATGATGTTTTGCCATTCGTGCATCCAGGTTCGTCGTTGATTACACCATCGCAGGCGCTCCTGTCTGTGATGCAGCGTCAAGGGTAATCACAGCCATAGTCTCCGAGCTGATAGTCCATGCTGCTGCAAACGTCGTCGAACTGTTCGTGCAGATGGTTGTTGTCTTGCAAACGTCCTTATCTGTTGACTCAGGGATAGAGACGTGGCTGCATTATCCGTTACAGCCTGTCATCTCGACTCCTAGTGATACGAGGCCGTTGGGATCCAGCACGGCGTTCCGTACTAGCCTCCTGAACCCACCGATTCCATATTCTGCTAACAGTCATTGGATCTCGACCAACGCGAACAGCAATGTTACGATACGATAAACCGCAATCGCGATAGGCTACAATCCGACCTATATCAAAGTCCGAAACGTGATGGTACGCATTTCTCCTTCTTACAGGGTGTTTCAAAAATGACCGGTATATTTGAAACGGCAATAAAAACTAAACGAGCAGCGATAGAAATACACCGTTTGTTGCAATATGCTTGGGACAACAGTACATTTTCAGGCGGACAAACTTTCGAAATTACAGTAGTTACAATTTTCAACAACAGTTGGCGCTGCGGTCTGGGAAACTCTATAGTAGATATTTTCCACATATCCACCATGCGTAGCAATAATATGGCGTAGTCTCTGAATGAAATTACCCGAAACCTTTGACAACGTGTCTGGCGGAATGGCTTCACATGCAGATGAGATGTACTGCTTCAGCTGTTCAATTGTTTCTGGATTCTGGCGGTACACCTGGTCTTTCAAGTGTCCCCACAGAAAGAAGTCACAGGTGTTCATGTCTGCCGAATAGGGAGGCCAATCCACGCCGCCTCCTGTATGTTTCGGGTAGCCCAAAGCAATCACACGATCATCGAAATATTCATTCAGGAAATTAAAGACGCCGGCCGTGCGATGTGGCCGGGCACCATCTTGCATAAACCACGAGGTGTTCGCAGTGTCGTCTAAGGCAGTTTGTACCGCCACAAATTCACGAAGAATGTCCAGACAGCGTGATGCAGTAATCGTTTCGGATCTGAAAAATGGGCCAATGATTCCTTTGGAAGAAATGGCGGCCCAGGCCAGTACTTTTTGAGGATGCAGGGACGATGGAACTGCAACATGGGGCTTTTCGGTTCCCCATATGCGCCAGTTCTGTTTATTGACGAAGCCATCCAGGTAAAAATAAGCTTCGTCAGTAAACCAAATGCTGCCCACATGCATATCGCCGTCATCAATCCTGTGCACTATATCGTTAGCGAATGTCTCTCGTGCAGATATGGATCGAGGGGCAACCTCTGGCGCATGAGACGATACGTGGACGTTGGCGTCATTTGGACCGCAGCTGCAACACGGCGAACGGAAACCCGAGGCCGCTGTTGGATCACCTGCTGCACTAGCTGCGTGTTGCCCTCTGTGGTTGCCGTACGCGGTCGCCCTACCTTTCCAGCACGTTCATCCGTCACGTTCCCAGTCCGTTGAAATTTTTCAAACAGATCCTTTATTGTATCGCTTTTCGGTCCTTTGGTTACATTAAACCTCCATTGAAAAATTCGTCTTGTTGCAACAACACTGTGTTCTAGGCGGTGGAATTCCAACACCAGAAAAATCCTCTGTTCTAAGGAATAAACCATGTTGTCCACAGCACACGTGCACGTTGTGAACAGCACACGCTTACAGCAGAAAGACGACGTACAGAATGGCGCACCCACAGACTGCGTTGTCTTCTATATCTTTCACATCACTTGCAGCGCCATCTGTTGTTGAAAATTGTAACTACTGTAATTTCGAAAGTTTGTCCGCCTGAAAATGTACTGTTGTCCCAAGCTTATTGCAACAAACGGTGTATTTCTATCGCTGCTCGTTTAGTTTTTATTGCCGTTTCAAATATACCGGTCATTTTTGAAACACCCTGTACATGTGGCATCACAACATCGTTTCACCAGGCAACGCCAGTCGACTGCTGTTTGTGTATGAGAAATCGGTTGGAAACTTTCCTCATGTCAGCACGTTGTAGGTGTCGCCACCGGCGCCAACCTTGTGTGAATCCTCTGGAAAGCTAATCATTTGCATATCACAGCATCTTCTTCCTGTCGGTTAAATTTCGCGTCTGCAGCACGTCATCTTCGTGGTGTAGCAATTTTAGTGGCCAGTAGTGCATTTTTGCAACTGAGTCCAGCCCGCAGAACTGTCATACAAGTATGTGAAAGTGTCGGAATACTATTTCTTTGGGTTGTCGCTCAGTTCGCGCATCACCTGCGCACCTCCTTTCGTCTTGCCGAACCATTAGACACCCATTCTGCACTTTGTCGATTTGAGGTAAATTCGTAAAGACAACAAAAGCCTCATGTCTCGCGATAATTTTTTTCTGGAAAGAAATGTCCGCGCTTTCCATTTCAGTTAAATCCCGGCGTTATGGATAATGTCTTGAACATTTTGGTTTAGAGGTGATGCAATTTGTGTAGAATTAGTAAGGTGGCACACTGCAGCCGCGCGTCGACCGCCTGCTCACAATTGACTGGTCCATTCCACCGTAGTTACTGCGTTGACTTCGCCTATACACCAGGAACTGACGGTTTAAGATGCCAGTATTGATGCATACTTCTACCAAAACATGTTTAGAGAAACAACTAATTCCCATACTTTGTAATGAAAACCCGGTTGCTGATTAAGCATCTAAAACCAATGATGAACATTAAAATACTGACTGTTAGTTAAGGAAACCTTAGTAGCAAACTCTAAAAACTCAGTTTTCTCCAAGAAACAGTGTCCTAAAACTAGGTAGGAGATGGAGAAATTATCTCCGTCAAGTACATGCGAAAGAGAGACTCTCGTAGATGCGCTGTAACTAAAATTCCGCCTGAATATGACAGCACGGAAATACCCCAATTATACTGCACCAATAGGCAACGGCGAAAATTCGCTGAAATTACCTTTGGTACGTTAAACAGTCTTGAAATGTAGTAACAGACTTCCTCGATCATACTAACAGCCCATACAGAAAACAAATTAAGTTTCTAATATAAAGAAAAGTGACTAATCTTTCCGAAAGAGTAGTCAATGAGAAACGATTTAGCATTCACAGTGCTTTCATAGCATCAGTGGACTTCAAAGGCATAGAGAGGTTCTGTATGCTGCAAGAATATTTGTGTTTGATAGAACTGATAAATTGTCACAATATTGTTGAAAAATTGTGTTCTAAACTCGCTCGAAAGGAACGTCTAAAAATTAAGACAAATATTGATGCAAAAGTTCCGTACTAATTTGGTGACAGCCTTCGAAGGCTGGTATGCTCTAGTTACAATAAAAACTTTAGGGAAGTGGCAGAGAAAACAGCAAAATTTGCTTTCATAAGAAGTGTTATACATGAAGTCTAGACCAATTTCCGCAATTCGTTCCGGTGGATGAGGTCTACACATTTTAGGACATTCTGATGCAATCTCAAGCCAATCAGCGGATTCAAACTTTCAGTCCAACTGATCGTGAATCAGTTTACCGCTAGAGTAAAGATAACACTCAACGAGCATAAATATTGAATTCGTTATGCAAACAATCTTGTCGATCGTAATACCAAAAGTATCGTTCGACCACTCATAAAACTCGCAAGTAAGTTACACCGGAACAAGCATCTCCGATATAGAAACACAATTAAGCACACCTTGAAGGGGAAATTAACAGGTTGCCTATTGAATGCGCTGCGGAATTGTATTCGTTCCTAGTTCATATTTACCGAGAATTATCTGTGCAGGTAATAATTGTGCTTGACAGTAAAAGTAATCTAGTCATTACTATTTTCGAAAAGACAACATTTCCAATATGTGATATCTCGTATGAATCTTTCTGCAATTTCTTCTGAACATCTGACGACTTCATAAGACGGTAAATGGCATCGTCATCTCCAGACAGTCTAAGAGAGCTGCTCACATTGTCCCTCAAATCGTTTATGTCGATCACGAGCAGGAGAGGATCTATAACACTTCCTTGGGGGAACGCAAGATATCAGTTCTGTTTCACTCGATGACTTTATCTGTCACTACGAACTACGACCTTTCTGACAAGAAATCACGAAGGCAGTCGTACAACTCAGGGGATACTCCGTAGACACGAATTTGATTAGAAGCCGCTTGTGAGGAACGGTGTCAAAATCCTTCTGGAAATCTGAAAATAGGGTATCGCCTCCTGTCGATAGCACTTACTGTATTACATTGTGAGAACAAAGTGAATGTTACAAATGCCCATGTCGATATTCGTTCATTAATATCTCGTGAAGTACGATGTATTTTCTTGCAATATGCTCTATATACCTTTTTTCCATACAATTGACTTTCATTTGTCTTCAACTGTACTTGGTTTGCCAGCTGGGCAGGCAAAATATATCTTTGTAAAAAACTTTTAAAGTGAAACTATATGAGTCGACCGTCTAATCAGCGGTTTTTGAAACGTGAAATTTAACAAAATAGCATCGAGCTGATGTAATGGAAGCGCATATGTAATAAGGTTCCGTAGTTCCATATCAATGTGGTTTAGAAGGAAACAGGGCATGTGTAAATAGGTTAAATATAGAGCATGAATTGCGATATGACATTGGCTTTTCGAAATTACAATTCGGTTTAAAAAGCAGAAAAATAATTACGCACAATGGCATTAGAAGAATTAATCTATTTATGACTTCTTCAAGAGACGCCCCAAAACAAAGTGGTGTTGTCAAATTCCGTCACTGAATGATGGTAACAAGTTCTTTAATTTATTTTGCTTGTTCCACTACTCGACTACCGGAGGCTTGTTCTCGAAGTCTTAGCCTGTGGCTATCATAATTCTAATAATGAAGTTGTGATGCTGGGGTTGACAGGCATTCGTAATATCGTTCCAATGAATAAAGTTCCATTCTTTTATTACACACAAATATTTAAACAGAAACGTCCTTCAAGAAGCGACCTCCCATTTAGCTCTACAATAGAATCGATAAAAAAAATTTTATAACAAAATGTTCTGAGCGCTGAACAAATAAAGACCGCTACGGTCGCAGGTTCGAATCCTGCCTGGGGCATGGATGTTTGTGATGTCCTTAGGTTAGTTAGGTTTAACTAGTTCTAAGTTCTAGGGGACTAATGACCTCAGCAGTTGAGTCCCATAGTGCTCAGAGCCATTTTTTGAAACCAGCATGAAATAAGCATAGTTGGAATCAACCAAAACAACTTTCAAACTATGTACTGGGTTAAGCTGGCTGCATTCAGAATAAAAGATTTTAAAGAGCCCACAGATAAACTTTATATAAAAAACAAATTCCATCAGTTAACTTGGCAGATAGAAATAGCACAAATTTCACTAGAAATTAACAAAAAAAGATTTAAATTTACGCACTGAGTTCACCGTCCTGCATTTCAGAATAAATATTAAAGTGACCACAGGTAATCCTTACACAATAGACGAGTCTATTACTACAATGAACTGACGTACGTTTACGTTACCCATGTTTAGCCCTCCTCTCAAAATGTGAACAACGAGCGAGGTGGCGCAGTGTTTAGCACACTGGACTCGCATTCGGGAGGACAACGGTTCTAACCCGCATCTGGTCATCCTGATTTGGGTTTTCCGTGATTTTCCTGAATCGCTACAGACAAATGCCGGTACGGTTCCTATGGAAGGGCAAACCGACTTCCTTCCCCTTTCTTCCCTAATCCGACGAGACCGATGACCTCGCTGTTTGGCCCCCTCCCACAACTCAACCAACCGCAAATGCGAACGACACCTTCTTCAACAACAATCAAATGAGTAACATGATACACAGTACTCAAATGAGCAACACATAATGTAATAAATATAGCTGTCAAAGACAGCACGGTCATCCAAAATCACGTGGACTCAGTAAAATAACCACGATGTGCACCATTAAGATACTTACCCAAGCTAGCCAAGCGTCTCTGCCGTGATTACGGCTTTAGAAGCTATCACGGCCACTGGAATCCAAATAGCCTAAACCGTAGTAAAAGGCAATCTGGGCCAACATTGCCTTTTGTTTATGTGGCTGCTTAACGTCTCTCAGAGTCCACAATTCGGCAAATGGCGGTATGCAGCAGTTCCAGCGGGCCACTTCGTGAAACTCTTCGTACCCACTCGATCCGACAATTGCTTGGAACCTCCAGTTGACCGACCAAGTGCCCCGACCAGCCCAACGAATCAACAGAGCAAAGAATGCAGCCACTCTTCATCAGGCATCTCTGTGACAGAGAGAAGATTACATCGTCCACCTCCGGAAGGTTCTTGACGCACGTTGCCAAACAGCACCGGCTCGGCCGATCCCGAGCACCCTGAGTCATTGCGGTTTCCGAAGGCGCCGCTAGGCGGAAATTCGTAGTGGCAGCCGCTGGCGCAGGAAGCAAACTGTCGCAGTAATGCTTTACAACGTTGTAATTCAAGTTTTCTTTTCTTCGTGGCCTTGCAATTCCCAATCTTTTTTCAGTTCTTCGCGACATTTAGTAATGAAGAACTTTTTCGGTTCAAGAATATCTAAATGTGAATCGAAGCGATCAGTTCCAATGTTGTCACTGGGCATATATCTCGCCTGGCGGTTTTGAAAGTCAGAATTACATTTTATAAACACTTGATGTGTCTGCATATTATGTTGATTTCAACTGAACGTCTACATCAATATCCGTACTCTGTAAGCAACCTGACCGTGTGTGGCTGAGGGTACTTCTACTACTACTAATTAATCCGGCCTTAGCACTAATTAGTTCGAAATTTATCGTGGTGGTCATTTCACGAGATATATGTGGGAGGAAGTAAAATGTCGTCTGTCTGCTCCCGGAAAGTGCTCCTTAGAAATTTTAGTAGTAAATCCCTCTGATGCACAACGCCTCTCTTGTAGCCTGTGCCACCGGAGTTTGCTAAGCATCTCTGTAATGTTCTGGCGCCGATCAAATGATCTCGTTGAATCTTCTCTATCTCTTCCATCAGTCCTACCTGGTAAGAGTCCCATACTGATGAAGAATAGTCAAGAATCGGTAGAAGAAGCGGCTTGAAAACCACTTATTTCTTCCTATGAATCTCAGTGAGGTATCCAGTTTTCCTACTATTTGTTCTGTGTGGTCCACATAATGTTGCTCTATCCTCGTCTGAGTTGTATCATTTTGCCACCGTTCTCTGTACACTGTCAGGAGGCTGCGATTACAAATTTTTTCACCCACAATTATAAATTTTGTGTCGGTTTTACTGATTTGTGAACGATAGGGTTTGCCAGCTCCACGCAAAAATAGTAGTTTCGTCAGAATAAACAACGGTTCTGAGAAACTTTAGCAAAGTTATTACGCTCTAGGACGTTGGCAACCTCGCCGTTTTGCGCTATTAACCACTAATCATCACCATCGTCATCACACTCTTTCCATTAAGAATTTTACGAAAAAATAATTTGTGAGTGTAAACCGTAAAATAAGTGGCACGAAATGAAACTTGTTTGAAGACTACGTCAAATAACTTATTTTTTAATCTGATGCTTTGGCCTCTACAGTGATTTCACTAATAACTTTAATTAAAAGTAGATTCCACAATTGATGAAAATTTCGCGCAGAACGCTTAGTAATTTTATAATGTCCTTGACAACCATCTTGTATTCAACGGAGGAAGCGAAAAGATCTTACATATAGGTATGGGTGGAGTTGAATGTGCAAATACCACAAATACCACATACTTTTTTCACATACCAAGATTCTTTTGTGCACCAAAATTCAATTTCATTTATTTTTCCCCCATCACAACAGCATTTTGACCAAAGATGAACTGGACAAAAATCTTAACCGAATTATTAAAATTCCGTTTCATAGTTATCACATTTCATGGTAGTGTTACGTTCTCGCAGTAGGAATAAAAAGTTGCTTTTTAAAATAGTATGATAATGAGGTAAGTGTGAAATCAGTCTATGGCCCTCACGAACCTTAACTGCCAGCCAGACGTTCTGGATGTGGCCATCTTCAAAAACATCACCGCTCAGTTTTCGCTGGAAGTTCTCCACGAACTGGCCTCTGACCATGAGCCAGTACTCTTGCACCTCACCAATGCTGCCCTTTCATTTGATGCTCGTTCCACTGCGACCCTCACCAATTGGGACAAGTTTACCAGGGTACTTAACACCACTCGACGCGACCTCGATTTGACAACACCGGCCAATATAGTCCGTGCTGTGGATTACCTTACCGCCAAAATACAGAAAGCAGTGAAACTCTCCACCTCCACTGCACCTCGAAATTTAACACCCCTGGACGACTTGCCCCCTCTGTTACGAGAGCTGAAGGTGCAAAAGAACCGCTACCGCCGGAGGTGGAAGCAGTTTCGTGACCCTCAGGACAAACGCCAAATGAGACGCCTCCAACGCGAATTCAGCCACCGGCTCGCCGAATGGAGATCTGAACAGTGGGAGGACAGGATGTCCACTTTCCTACTCCACCAAAAACCTGACTGGTCTGTCACTCGCACCCTGCGGCGTTCTAAGCCAGCGACTGCCAGTCCTATTCGCACAGCAGTGGGCTTGTCATATGATACCCTGCACTCACCAACACAGTTAGACCGCAATAGACCGGTGATGCTGTATTGTAACATATCACAAAAAAAAAATAATAAAATGAAGGTAAATGTGAACTGGTGCAAAATCGTAAGATGAGCTACGACGAACAATAATGTTTAGTTAAGCTTCCATTTGTCCATTAGAAGCAAATGGAGGCACTCGACTATAAACTCCCCGGACACAATCATAATAAAAAGCATTTCGTTCGCCACAATTTATAGCATGTCCTATACACGCTCTTAGAGAAAGAAAGGAGCAGTCCAACGGCCTTGTTGGCTGGGATACCCTAAGGGTAAGTTCAGCTGTCTAACCAAAATGACTTTTCTTCCTCCGCGCACAAAGGACCCTTTCCTCGCAGTGTGTGAGTCGTGCCTTACGTATTGTGACGGATATTTCCTTCGCAACCAAACAACACTGTATATTTTAATTTAACCACGTGATATGACAATTTTATCTATTCTATACAGCCTTAATTCTTTTCTTTATTTTGTATTCAAATGTAAATGATATTACGAGACTACATTTGAAGACAGCCAAGATCAAACGGTGACAAACTTTTATTTCACAGTATTCGTCACATTTAATTTAAATAGGCTCTTATTTGCTCATGCTAACTTCGAAATTGTACAGATGGAACAAGTATGAGAACTATCGCATAACCAAGGTAACAGCTCATGCATCGGAGCTGCTGACAAGAAAAACGTACAGAAGAAAGGAAAATAAAATCAACGATCTGTTAGATGGCAATCAGTTTGGCTCTAAGAGTGGTGAAGGTACCAGAGAGGCAGCCCTGGCGTTGTGCTTGATAGTGGAAGAAAGACTGAGGAAAAATCTGCACACGTTCATACCATTTGTCGACGTAGAAAAAGAGTTCGACAACATAAAATCGTGCAAGACGTTCGAAATTCTGAGAAAAATAGGAGAGAACTACAGGGAAGTACCAGTACAATATGTACAAGAACCAAGAAGGAACAATAGGAGTGAAAGACCAACAACGAAGTGGTCGGATTAAGATGTGTGTAGGACAGGGATGCCCTCTTTTATCCCTGCTGTTAAGTCTACGGTATGGTCAGAAAGAGTCAGGAAAGCTTGTAAGAATGTTCCAGGGTGGGCTCTGCTGAGAAATAATGGTTCAGAAAAAAATTCGATACTTAGCACCGTTTCCGAGTTAGTTAGCGTTGGGGAAGTAAGCCAATGAGGATCTTGCGCGTGAAAATTTGAGAGGCATGCTGGAATCAGTTAGTGCCCCTTTTTCTCACAGCACTAGCCACGCGAGACTGCTCAGCATTTGGCTTGTCTTCGATACATACTACCGCCCCATGTCCAATTTTTGTATCGGTCGCTTGTTTTTAGAAAACAGAATGAGGAACACCTTTAGCAACAACGTCCGGCCGGCGGCTTGAATGTTCGCGCCCAGAGTCCTCTTAACTTCTCCGGTGATAATTAACTCGAAAACGGTGCGGCACACTGAATTTTTTTCTTAACAGTTATTTCTCAGCCCAACTTACCCTGCAACACCTTTTTTCAGACAATTTTGGAACCACCCTGTATAGAATGAAGAGATAATGCTGGAAATAAATGAAAGGTGCAATAATGGTATTAAAATTTAAGATATCAGCGATAAGATTCGCTGATAACTTTCCTGTCCTCAGTGAGAGTGAAGAAGGTGAACAAGAACTATTGAATCGAATGAACTATCTAATGAGTACAATAGCAAATAAAGACGAAAGTAGCGAAAAGTAGGTTAAATGCGAGTAGCGAAAAACATAACACGAAAAAATTTTGTTACGAAGTTGACGAATTAAGAAATTTTCCTACGTTGGAAGCAAAATAACTCATGACGGATGAAGCAGGATGGGTGTAAGAAGTAGAACAGCACTAGCCAAGACAGGATTCTTGGTGAATTGCTATCATACATAGGCCTCAATTTGAGGAATAAATTTGTGAGAATGTAACTTTTGGAGCACGGCATTGTATGTCGGTTAATCAGGGACAGTTGAAAACTCGGAACAGAGGAGAAACGATGCATTTAAGATGTGATGCTACAGATTGATGTTGAAAATTAGGTGATCTGATAAGAGAAATAGTGAGGAGGTTATCTCTGCGGAATCGGCGAAGAATGGAACATGTGGAAAAGACTGATACGAAAAAGGGACAAGATGATACGACATGTGCTAAGACATGAGGACATAACCTCAGTGGCGCTAAAGGGAGCTGTAGAGGGTGAAAAATGGAGGAGAACACAGGGATTGGAATACATCCAGCAAATAATCGTTGCGTAGGTTGCAAGTGCTAATCTGAGCTGAAGAGGTTAGTCAGATGACTTATAAAAAAAAAAATATTGATTGGTTGTTTCGGTACGTAAAATCAGTCCTCAGGCATCTGTGGAGATTCCTCTTTATATTTCATTTAGAGGAAACCTTGTAAAAGGGAGTAAATGAAACTTTTCCAATGCCGTGACTACACGCAGCCAGCGGATTTTCCGAGCCATTGACGGAATATATCATTTGATGCGAGTGGAAGTATTAATGGTATTACCTTTGCGTCTTGTCCTTACTTTTTTACCACTGAAAAGCTCATTCTTCAGCTTACAGAAGAGAGGGAGGAAGACTAATTTCGCTGGCACCGCCGACGATGATGTTGTAAAGGACGAATTCTGTCTGGGAAAGGAAGGATGAGTACGTCAGCTGTATCTTTTTCAAGGGACTCAGTCTAGTATTTGCCTTCATCGATTTACAGTAACGATATAGTAAATAGCTCTGGCGGGAATGAGACGAACTACCGTCCTCCCAAATGTGTATCCAGTACTTTAAACAGTGCTCCTTCTCTGCCAGTTTTACTCTTTACAGACAAATCTCTGGCCCATTTTATGCCGTTAGAACATATCGTAGCGTCAAAAGGTTTATAGTCCATACCATGTCACTAGTTGTGTCCCAGAGTCAGAGCAAAACGTAACGGACCGTGGCGTAAGCGCTCAACGTCCTAAAACCCGATTACGCATCATTCCAAATCACTGCAGGTACCTCCGCCGGCAGCATACGTGAATGATTTAGCAGCAGTGCAACTGGCGTATGTAATGCGCCATGAGTCGTTATGTCACTGTGTCTGTCTCTGTAACTGCAGGTGACTTCAAAGAGCATTTTAAACACGTCGTTCTCCGCTAAGACCATTACAAAAAGAGTGGCGCATTGTCAGAATAAGAGTACATGTTGGGTGTTCCCCGTTGTAACGGAACCTATTAAAGCCTTTACTTTACCGAAGTATGCGATACCCTCCAAATTCAACCAGTTTAACGAGTATTTATGATTATAGAAAAGTTATTGTGTACGTTAACAATGATTGCATAACATGTCTCCATAAACAGTCAACCCATTAAATTATACTGAATAACTGACCCACACAAAAGTTAATATCACTTGATCACTGATACAGCAAATGTCATCATCTAAAAACACTAAGTTCATCTTAAATAATTAATATGGAGTACGAAAAATAGTGGCCAACTTACGTATTTTGGATCTCCTTAAATAAAAATTACCCAGTGAAACCTATTTGTTCACTAGGACCGTTTTCACTTAGTATTCACGTAAACACTCCTATTTTAGACGAAAACCAATGTAATTCTTAATAATTCATGTTATTTATTTATTTATGCAAATTAGAGAAGTCAATTGACAAACTTCTAAAAAAACGGCCTTTTTGTAACAAAGAATTATTCTATCAAGTCAACAAATCTATCTGTCACTTTAACAACCTGTTAAATTATGTCACTCGATATAAATTAATAACTTTTCTGCACAAATTAATATAACAGATGTACATGTGACTTATAAACTATATCTCTTTTTAGTAGTTCTTTGACAGGGTTATAAATACAATCAGCAAGAAGGATCGGGAGCGGGGTCTGAATGTCACTTTGGTAAAGTGTATGTGTGTTATTGTTCGAAGTAGATAAACATTGTAAAGAACATGTAAAAGAAGTGCTACTTTGTGTTGTGTCGTTGTCTTTGGTGGACAGTGGAATTAAGATGGCCACCAGAGTAATAAATATTTGAAGTTTAAATATTTGTTGGTTTCGCTCATTATTTATCATCAAAACCACTAGGCGACCATTATACCGTGGACACAGTTCTGCTGCGATACGGATAACACGAGCATCAAAGAATGTGACTGAAATGGTACAGCTTCTAGAAGCGTACTCCATACTTAAAAGTACGAAGGGCAGAGCGATTCTCGTGAGCAAAACGTCTAAATTGCACACAGATACACGTCATGGACGTTCCCAGGCGAGGACAGAGGGGAGACAGCTGCGATCCACCGCCCCCCCCTTCCCCCACCCTTGATAATATGTATGCCTACGACACGTGTTGTCGATACAAGATAAGTATCAGTCACGTTACTACTTACTTTACGATACATCATGTGTTAAGTTTTGAAGAAAGTGCGCTGCGCGGCCGATCAAGTTTCCTTCATGCCAATACGCTAGCACAGCAAGCAAGCGCCCCCTCGTCAGCCGCCGCCACGCGGACGACGGACGAAGATTCCCGAATTTGGCCGAGCGCTCGTATACTTATCTAGGAATGCGTTTGCGAATTGAAAACGACCTGGATGTGTGGGAGTTTCTATCAGCTTGTAGTTGTTTAATATGTCATTGTTTTCAAGGAGCCAAAGGTAGGTGATGAAAAATATTCGTTCAATGTCCATATCAAACTAAATTAAAAAGACTGGAAGATATTGTGTTGTGATTAGGGTTGCCATATCTAGCTCAGACCTCGCCGGGTGCCGGCCGCGGTGGCCGAGCAGTTAGTTCTAGGCGCTCTAGTCCGGAACCGCACGACTGCTACGGTCGCAGGTTCGAATCCAGCTTCTCGCCTCCCCCACTGTGGCAAGTGTGGCGTGCCTGACACCAGACAACACCGCCTGCAATATCATGCTGTTTCCGTTGTGTGGCTCTCATCACTCGAACTTCGCCGGCCCACGTCCCTGTTGACAGTGTAATTGTACCGGATTATAAATATTTCCCACGTACAAAACATAAAACAGCTGTGTGGTTGTTGGTCCATATTGACTACACCCTCATCGATCGGCAAATTCACGATGGACTCGCCTTTTTGACTTACATTTGGCAACAATATTCTAAGATCAAAAACAGTGAAAAACACCATGAATATTTTGCTTATTTCTTGTCAGCTGCATTGTATCATGCATATGCGAAACTACTCTACACTTAAATTACATTGTCAAGACGTGTGCGAGCTCCCCTTACTTCCCTCAATTGTCCATTTAGTCTCGCAATCGACATTTCAAGATTTCGCCCTGACCTCATTCTTGCGTCCTACATGTTGTCCTAGCAAAGACAATTCTTGGTATATAGTTAGCATCAGGATCTGAGTTAGAATCAGTCTCAATGTGTGTGTCTAAAAATAGATATATATCTACATATAATGAATATGTGTGTAAGTATATGTATGTATATATACATGTATGTATGTGTATGTGTACATGTATGTACATAGCAAGGAAAATAATCAAATAAAACAGAAAAAATAAATAAATAAGTAAATAAATAAAAATTTTTAAAAATTTAAAGATAATAAAATAAAAAATAATAATAAAAAATTCAAAAAAACCATTAAAATACATAAAATAAAAAAGAAGAAAAGAAATCAATGGGAAAACAAATAAAATAAAAAATACATAAAAATAAAAAAATAATAATAAAAATAATCTCACCAGCAAAACTGATATCACAAAGTAAAAAACGAAAAAAGAAAACACTCGGGCATGGATGTGTGTGATGTCCTTAGGTTAGTTAGGTTTAAGTAGTTCTATGTTCTAGGGGACTGATGACCTCAGATGTTAAGTCCCATAGTGCTCACAGCCATTTCAACCTCGTCGGGCCTCTTAGGTTGGGCTGTAGAAATGCAGTAAAAAATTTGTTTGATGCAATTACCTTTTATTTAGAACACAATTGCATGGTACTTGTTGCGCCGTAAGTAGTTGGTATACCATATTTGTCGGCAGATTTTACTCTATTCACCAAGCCTTTTTTCCCTTGTACCTATTTATAAAACTCCATGCAGGTCAGCTTGTAGTTAAGACGGCAACGATTCCACGGTTCCTAGCAGTAGTCGACTTCTTTCATCAGTCCACTAGGCCGGCATCAACGAAAGTACTCTTCCCACAGTGTCCTTGTGTGCGGGAATAGAAAACAAAGATTCGTATAATTTTAGCGGTTGGCATTTGCTTTCAGGATTTTCTGTTTCCCTAAGAAAGTAAACCCACCTTCAGCGGAGTGTCTAGACTTCCATTCTTCTGCGTCACGCTTGGTTTCTAAAAGGTTCTTCAGATACACATATTCTTGAAAAGAATTGTCGCCTAACATTTTCACACCATTTGTAGTCAGGCATGTATTAGTGTTTTCAATCATCACCCAATCTGGTGTTTCAGAAAGAGTCATCCAATCAAATAGATGATATTTATTTAAAGAAATACCCCGTTTCTTCAAGTAATCAAATGCTATGGTATAGAAAGCCGTTGTCTCTTCCTCAAATTTCCAAATTAAGTTAGTTATTTATTGGTTAGGATTGTTTAATTTGTTGGATAGAAATAATACTGGCAGTCTTTAGTGTCGATTTCTTATTTCAGTATCGAAACTTTATTCTTCCTTACGCTTTTTCTTCAAACAGAGCAAGGCCTAACTGCAGAAACATGAAGCAAATTCACTGTTCGGAGAACTGCAAAATCTGAAGCTATTTTAGTTGGTCTGTCTTCGGCTCCAAAAGATTGTTTTAATCGAATCCAAAGTTCAAAAATTCTCTCAGCTATGGGCGTTAACAACAGCCATCTTGTTTTTGAGTGAGATAGAAGTGTCTGGTTATTGACATTAACGTATAAGCTGAACACTTTCAGCCTCTCTGTCTTTACCGTGTATATCGAAAAACAAATATTTTCAAGACGTTTACCTCGGTGTCGACAGCTAATACTAGCAGCGCTTGATATACTACTGCGGAGAAAATGGGCAGGACATCCAATTCCTTCAACATTTTTTCCCTAGTTCTTCCTTATTTGGTGAAACACATTCCGCTAGACGCGTCAATAAGGCCCTCCGAAGTTGTAATTGGTATTGTCTCCATAAAAAGCGATTAATTTATCTAATGGAATCTGCTGTTGTCTTCAAGTGTTTAGACAAATCTTTGCAATTATCTCCGATGTTTACTTACTCAGCGAATCAAAATTCAGCCGCTTCTGTTGGACTCCGTCGGTTTCATTGAAGTATTGAGCACCCGAAGGAAGCATCTTTTCAGCATTGCGGTTCGCCGCGTCGTTGCCTATCACATCAAATTAAACTTTTTGCAATTGTTTTATGCATTCGGACACGGAGCGTGGTTCAGGAATATTTTTAACTACCGCTGTAGCTTTGGTCCTGCCTGTAGACTGCCTTGCAGCGGCTTTGGAATCAGGACACACTGTGGCATTCAGTTTTACGGTACAGTGAAGAGAAAGGAAGGGTTGATGATGCTTGACAACTTCATATGCTATTGTTAGTTCTGCACTAGCAAAGAGTATGAATGCAGACTTAGTCTTTGATGCCAATGCTATCGCGAATCTATTGGTAAACATACTTGATGCCTCACATCTGCCTTTCCTCCATGAGTTCCTCAGATAAAGCAGCTAAAAATCTCACACAACGCATCCTAATCTGTACGTCTTTGCCTAACAGAAGACCACTCTTATGTAACAGCCGAAAAGTGACGCTTTCTCTTCTCAATCTTAGACATTTTCGTAAGGTATAATAAATTTAGACTGTGATAAGTTATGACGGTAAACAATCTACAATAACACTTTAGTTATACAAATGCATGGCACTATATACATAACGTCGTAAATACCCGCAGTAAACACTTCAAACAGTACTAACGTGTTGCACTGCTTGTTCGTATTACGTTTAGAAAGAACCGTCCTATCAGATCGCTGTTGAAATGAGAACTGCACGATACTTCCGCGTGGCGCTGCTCAAATAGTTCCAGCCCCGTACTACTTGTGCAGTCTGGTATTTTCTCGAATGATGGCGCTAGATGTAGAAGGTGCTTGCATTATCGATACAGTATACGCAACATGCAATCTGTCTGTAAGACGACCTTGCCAACATGACCATGTTGTGTCAAACAAAATTAACTGAAGCTGCATTTACGAGTTGTGCTAACACATGGTGTTATTTCAGTACTTGAGCCAAGATCGTAACAGTATTTTGCAATTTCGGCACAAAATTGGGTCTTGTCAGGATGTCAGGACAGGAAGAGCCATAACGGTGACAGCCAGGATATATTGGGACTGATGGCAACCCTAATTGAGATAAGTGCATTCTGTTGAGCAATAATAATGAGTGTTACGTTATATAATAATGGATATTCGAAATTTTTGTCAGTTTCTTATTATTAATTTTCATATTTTATTTGTAAAAGGAAATAACGTTGGTCGTACCTAGTTGTAGGTGAGGAAGGTACCTGTTATTATATTGTGGTCACCATATCGATTTATGCAGCTAGAACTGATTTTACCCACGTAAAAAGTTTGCAGTTCCGCTATAGTCTGGCTAACGAAAGTTGAGCAATTCAAATATCAACTTTTGGTGTCAAACTGTATAAGTTAGTACACTTACTGTTCTCGATGCTTGGTTGACACAGTTTCGTTTCGTCCATAAGTCCTTTCTCACAATAATCTTTTTCTGTCTATGAGCAGGTACTTGAATAAAGGTTATTTTGATTTGGATACATCTTCAAACATATTTCGTTATTTCAATTGTTATTTGACCCTTTAAAGGGCGCCACACACGAGTGATGCATCACAGTGGTCCGTCGAATGCGATACCGCCTGTAATCCGTCGCTCGCCTTGACACCTCAAAAACGAGCGATTCGACAGGCAATTTCAATCAGTATTATGAACGTCACTGTGTCAAGAAGTTCTACTATGGAAAGTGAACTGTGTTTAGCAGCACTTGCAGTTGATTTATGTTATGCAAAGAATATTTGCGAAACGTAAATATAAGATAAATGAGAATTATAATTTACTAAACTTGTTTCGAAACGTTTTTCATATGAACTGTACATCACTTTACAGAATATATTAAATTTTTCACTGATGTCAGATGGGTCACGTAGATTTTTCCAGTGTGCAAAAAGAATTCATTTTATCTTTGTCAGTCCTCAATTCCTTTTTATTTGTGAATCTTATAACATAGCTGCATGTATTTACACAATATAGAGATGTTGTCAGTAGCAGCACTACTGATTACTGCAACTCTTGTTATAACTTGTATGAAAGAGAATTAGTTTTTATGAACTGACAAGGGATTTGAATTTAACTGTACCATAGATTTGCTCTGAACATTTAAATTAAAATTTCCTCTTAACATTACAGCAGGTACGTACGTCATTCCACTTAGAAGTTAAGAACTTTAATAATGCACATAATTATTTCAAAAATAACTCACAATCGTAAGAGGAAGCCTATTATATCACGACTATGAATTTTCGATCAATTCTATTTCTATAGCACAACCTTCAATGTTCTAATCTCTGCAAAATCGGAGGGCTTATTTTGTATTACTTCTTAATATAAATGGCAGTTCCGCCTTCCACTTCAGATCTCAGAGTGGTTCTTGGTCCCTGGATAAATTTAAATTCAGACGAAAATTTCTCACTCAACTCGGGAAAAGCGGAATGAGTCAAAACACTACAACCACTCATAATAAATAGAAAAACGTGTCGCTGCCATATTGCCACACGCCTAACCAGCCAGGCAGCTATACTGCGTGTCCGAACTGCATACGGTCAATTAGAGTGCCTGGAATTTCCACGCGACCAACAATCGGCGGCCCATCGCTGCGATTTGCCCACACACATGCCATCATCGAAGCGGTCGGTCAGCCATGCGACGGATCGCTGCGATCCGCTGCTAGCGCCACAAAACCAAATGTACAGGTTACGGCGCAAGCAGGCCACGGCAAAAATTATTGCAGATAACAGAAATTCTTTACGCGCTGTAGACAATACAATTATTTTTTGCGGAACTCGTGATTTCTCATTGAGAGGAAAAGAATAAGGTGAGGGCGTATTTCAAGATTTCCTTAAACTAAAAATTCATTCTGGTGATGAAATTGTGAGTGAGTACTTACAAAGGACATAAAAATGCTCAACATTCGTCTCTAAAAGTGCAAAAATAGATTAAAAAAATGGTTGAAATGGCTCTGAGTACTATGGGACTTAACATCTACGGTCATCAGTCCCCTAGAGCTTAGAAGTCCTTAAACCTAACTAACCTAAGGACATTACACAACACCCAGTCAAAAATAGATTTTAAATATAGTTGGAGTTCTAATCAGAGACAAGTTGATCGATAATGTTAAAGCCTCAAGCAGGTGCAGTTATCAGTAGGTCTTAGGTATTTCGATGAAAAGAAGAATTTATTGATTTCGTAGAGTTGTAAAAAATGGATGTCCAAACGAAAGCTGCTGAAATTAATTGATTCATCAATGCATCAGACATAGCTGTCTACAAATGTGTAGGACAAGGCTACGACATGATGTGCTTCGATGGTGGGAAAAAATGACAGTGTCCAAGATATATTGAGAGAAACATACAAAAAAGGATTTATATTTTCACTGCGCCTGCCACAAATTAAAACTTATTGTAAACGTTCCTGAGTTCCACAACTGCATTGGAACAGTAAAAGATACAAAAAAAAATTTCAGGGCATTAGTTTTGTGTCACATATAGGATCATAAATAGCATTGCTGCGTGAAACAAGATGATCTCATAAATACAAAAGTATTTCGATGTTTAAGCAGTGTATTGTCGAAGTTGTGGAAGATTTGGAAGAGCTGTCTCAGGAAGGGAATTCTGGAACAAGAAAAGTAGTTTTCCAGTTGTTATCCGAAGTTGGACAAACCACATTCATATAGGCTTTAATATTATAGACAAATTTAGTTCTCTACTGCAACCGTTCACAAACAGATTCCTGCCTGAAACGCTGCCAATAATTGAGCAGAACACATCCAAACCATAACAACTGCAGTTACAGGACACAGGCGCTCTGCGTGGAAGGAAGTGAAGAATTATTAAAATAAGCTAACGAACTTAGAGCTGTGTCTTCCAAGGATAGCAAGCCGCCACCAATACAGGGCAAATCATCCTGGCTGGTTCCTTAAGAGAGTATTTCCGTCGCTCGCTATGGGTGTCATATTTAGATTCGTTATCAGCTTCATTAGAAGCGAGGTTCGACAAAGGAAAATCGCCAGCGTTTGCTCTTTTATTGTTACACCCTGATCAGCTAATAAAAATTAAAGTTCCAAAATTTGAAAAAAATGTGTGGAAGAAGTATCCAAATCTTATGAATTATATGGGGTTACAGCGGCAGCCGAACAGTTGCGCACTTTTTGGACAAAGAAACGGTAGAACTTTGAACCTCTGGTGATAACAGAATTAATCCAACAACTAGAATCTTTTTATCCAAGGGTGACAACAGCCCTAGAAAGTTTACTAGCAATGCCTTATTCCACAGCTACAATTGAAGGATCATTCAGTACACTCAGATGCGTAAAAACATGCAAGATCAACAACGATCGAAGACAGGTTAAAGGGGTTTTGTATGCAAAATGTACATAAGAAAACTGTAGACAGGATGGGTGATTTTTTCACGGGAGACGTCATAAATCGTTTTGTTGAAGATCCTCCAATACTACTTTTAAAATAGATGTCTAATTAAACAATTGAAATTAAATAAATGCGTGATGATGTTTATTTACTTGACTATTTATGAAGCAGAATGTCCTGCGCGTGTTTCCCCTACTCGTTACATAAACCCGATGTTTCGTGCAGGTGTCTTCGTGGAGTCTGTAGGGCAATAGACGCACGGGAGAACCAGCTTAAGTAATTTTTCTTTGCCTATCCCCTGGGTGAAGAGCTGAGTACACCCACATAAAACGTGAAATTCTGGAGGTATATGGACCAAATGAAATGTCGCGTCCGGCAGTAGTGAAATAGTGACAGTAGTTTGACCAAGGTGGTGATGATCGGGAAGGAAAGCCATCGAGCTCTACCACAGAAAATAATTTGCAGGCAATCGAAAAACTTATTCGCAGCAATCGCAGTTAGTATAGCGGACATTGCTCAGCAGATCCCCATCTTAATAGGCAGTGCTCATTCCATAGTTCGAGATCGTCTGTAGTATCGGAATGGTGCTCACGCTATGTTCCGGGATCACAGTCACCTACAAGGATTGTGGCGTCTCTCGACTTCCCTGAGTGTTATTCTGCGAAAGGCAATGAGTTAGCCTTAAACTCTGACATTATGGGTGATGAAACGTCGGTTTACCACTTCACACCTGCAACAGAGAGAACGTATAGAATGGAGACTCACGTCCTCGCCCCAGCGGAAGAGATAAACGGTAGCACCAACAGCAGGGCAAGTCATGGCCATCATCTCCTTCGACTGTGAAGAAAATGGGTACGCCGGGTTTAGGACAGAGAGCACAGTCAATAATGTTGATTCGTACTGCGCAACACTGACCTCGTAGCGCAACGATACAAAGAAAATTAAACGAATGCATTGTTCTATAGATTGACAATGCTATATCCGACACACGCTCAACACAAGCTTTGCTTGCTTCAATGTTTTCGTTGGAGGGGGGGGGGGGGGGGTTCGAAAGCATCGTCCATACCGTGCAGATTTTGAACCGAGCGATTTCAATCTTTTCCGAAAGCTGAAATAACGTCTTGGGGGAGGTGGGGGGGGGGGGGGCAGAAATTTTCCAACGATGAAGACGTTAAGACAGTCGACCGACGAAAGGGTGGAACTACATCGTCTAGGAACTGCTGAATGATTGGCAGAATGTTCCGAACGTTGTTTATGGACATTCGGTGGTTACGTTCAAAAACGGTGTCATTTATCTGTGTCACCTTGAACTGTAGTGCAGCGTTCAGTAAAAGTATAAAAGTTACTTGGCCTGGCATAACAGTGTGTAACTTACTTTTTGAAATCGTCTAATAATTAACAGTCACCTCATTTTCCAATATATATATGGAACTTCGGGCGTAGGTGCCCCATTTAAATTACACATAAATTAATAGCCACAAGTAATTAACATAGCTAGGAGACCTTTTTATTGCAAAAAGCCTATATCACATTACCAGATGCCGCTGATGGAGACAGCAAATGTTAAGACATCAATACGTTATGTAATGGTCCTGGGCCTTACGCAAAACAAAATTCCACTAAATATTTTCGACTTCTATTTGCTACGCCAGAAGCCACTACCATTTCACCACTTTCCTGTTCCTTCCGTCAATAGTGAGTTCGAGAAAGAACTCCTTGTAATTTCCATGTGAGTTCTAAATTCTTTGATTTTTATTGACGATGTAAATTCGCTAAGGTGTTACCAGTCTCTCCTTGGAACATACTTTCTCAGAATTATAAAAACAAATCCCTCCATGACACACACCGTCACCCCTGCAGGATCTGCTATTCGAGATTGACGAGCGTCAGTGTGACGCTCTTGCGTTTGCTAAGCGAGTCTGTAACAAAGTGCACCACTCTTCTTTGTATTTCAGTATCGTCTTTGTTAATCTCATCTGGTGAGAATCGCAGACTAAAAACAAGTACTCAACAATCAGTTGAAGGAGTTCTTCGTAATCTATCTCTTTCTTCGGTTAATCTTCCAGTCATTATTTTCGTGGCATCTGCTTTTACTACAACAGATTTCAAGTGATCATTTCCTTTCAGGTCACAGCGAACTATTATTCTTAGATACTTTACGGCTGTACTGCTTGTAGAGATTTATCTCCAACAGCGTAATCGAAAGGTGATGAGTCTTTCCGCACATTTTCTTATTTTGAGGGTCAGCTGCCAATCACTGAACCGAGTGTTGATCCTGTGAAGGTCTTACTGCATGTTACCAAGAATTTGTGCGCCGTATTCTACTGTACGTAAGTCGCACTCGAACACAAACCACATTCCAGAATGAGGTTTTCACTCTGCAGCGGAGTGTGCGCTGATATGAAACTTCCTGGCAGATTAAAACTGTGTGCCCGACCGAGACTCGAACTCGGGACCTTTGCCTTTCGCGGGCAAGTGCTCTACCATCTGAGTTACCGAAGCACGACTCACGCCCGGTACTCACAGCTTTACTTCTGCCAGTATCTCGTCTCCTATCTTCCAAACTTTACAGCAATATCCTTTCTTTCAGGAGTGCTAGTTGTGCAACTTTCGCAGGAGAGCTTCTGTAAAGTTTGGAAGGTAGGAGACGAGATACTGGCAGAAGTAAAGCTTTGAGTACCGGGCGTGAGTCGTGCTTCGGTAGCTCAGTTGGTAGAGCACTTGCCCGCGAAAGGCAAAGGTCCCGAGTTCGAGTCTCGGTCGGGCACACAGTTTTAATCTGCCAGGAAGTTTCACAAACCACATTCTCAATTTTTGTTGGCAGGGATGGAAGAAAGAGATTCGGTATACAAACATTCATGCAATATAATCGACTTACAAAACTATTCACAGCGTGAGTACATTAAATCACATTTTTCATGTTCTCATGTAGATAAATTTCAGGAAATACCAGTTTTATATTCACAGTCTTCACTGATGTAACTTTTATATTCACTGGCAGTGTTTGTTTCATCTGTGTCAGTATTTCCAGTTAGATTTTCTCTCCCACAGAAGTTCGTTCTTCTCGCTAGCATCCAGGGCTTTTCACACGAAGCACTCCGTTAAACAAGCTTTTTGAAAGCTTTCTTAGATGTATTATTCATATAATGAATAAGTGCGACTTTGAAATTTGCATTGTGTCTGCTCCGAATTCAGAGGATGGTTGACGATTTGCTTTCGAGATTACCCCACTTTAGTTGGGGAAAAACTATGCCCCGCCTGTCACGTAACATGTGGAACTATGAGCACGATAATAGTCACTAAATTAATATCAAAAATCGAAGACGGTTATAGGAGTTCCTTACATACGGCGATCAGTGTCCAAACACTAGTGATTTTGTTGCTGCTTTTAGAGCTAAGGAACGACCGTACAGTTAGAGTTTCAGAGACATTTTAATGCTCTTTTCTTACAGCAAGGGGTGCAATTCATGTTGGTAGTCATACATTGGAATGCAGCACTGGAGCCCAGTAATTAATGCACTCTACTCCACTCTTCAGAGGTAGACTGACAGATGAATCAAATTCACGTAGCATCTCCGTATTATTAATCTTAGAAGGAGAACCATTACAATTAATTATCGCATCTTTTCTCAAACCAGCAGATACACAGTACATTCGTTAGTAATGACCATTTTAATATCAAAATACTGACCTAACAGTCATCGCTAATGGGACTAGTGTGTATCTGATGTTTTCTCAGTCTATCACGCAGGAAAGAAGAGGCGGAACTTAGTTCCATCTTGAAATTCCCTCAGGGCAGAACCAGAAAAGCGCGGTAGAAGCGTGGGACTCAACTGCAGGCCTCATCTCAGATAGCAGCTGTCACAGCCCGGCCGGCTGAGGCAATCTCGAGCTGTTAGGGCGGTTCAAACGCCGGTATTAGCTCAGATGGCGAAGTTTTTCATCCTTCGTAATACAGTACCTACTTCTAAGAGGTAAAATTGCACTCTGTACAAAATACCAAGCCTTGTTTCTTTTCAAAAGGAGTTGAAGCACATCATTCCGTCTCCGAAAATTAACATACATGACAGTTTTCCCCGTGTTAATCAGTACGCTACCTTATCATTTAATTTCTGTATCAGTGACGCCACTTTTTTTCCTTGTACCTTCGTTATTTCCACTGAGTTTACAGAATTCATGGACTAATGATTTGCACATACACAAACGGAGGTGGTATCGCGTACACAAGGTATAACTGGACAGTGCATTAACAAGGCTGTTTTGTACTCAGGTGATTCATGTGAAAAGGTTTCCGATGCCATTCTGGCGGCATGACGGGAATTAACAGACTTAGATTGCGGAGTGATAGGTTGACCTAGACGCACGGGGCAGTCCATTTCGGAAATCGTTAGGGAAGTCCATATTCCAGGATCCACAGAGTTAATTGACTGCTGAGAATGCCAAATTTCTTGCATTACCTCTCATAAAGAACAAAACAGTGGCCGACGTCTTTCGCTTAATAACAGAGAGCAACGACGTTTGCATAGAGTTGTCAGTGCTAACAGAGGAGCAACACTGCGTAAAATAATGGTATAAATCAGTGTGGGACGTACGACGAACGTATCCGACTGGAAAACCGTGGCCTTGTCAGATGAGTCCAGATTTCAATTGGTAAAAGCTGATGGTTGGGTTCGAGTGTGGTGTAGACTCCACGAAGCCATGGGCCCAAGTTGTCAACAACGCACTGGGCAAGCTGGTTGTGGCTCCACAATGGCGTGGGATGTTTTTTCATGGAATGGGCTTGATCCTCTGGTCCAACTCAACCGATCAGTGACTGGAAATGGTTATGTTCGGCTAACTAGAGACCATTTTCAGCTATCCATGGGCGACATGTTTCTAAACAGCGATGGAAATTTTATGGATGACAATGTGGCAAGTCACCGATCCCCAATTGTTCCCGATTGGTTTGAAGAACATTCTAGATAATTCTAAAGAATGATTTGGCCACCCAGACCGCCCGACAAGAATCCCATCGAGCACTATGGTACATAGTCGAAAGGTCAGTTCGTGCTCAAGAATGCTGCACCGGCAACCAATTCTCAGATATGGACGGCTGTAGAGGCAATATGGCAGGGACTTCTAGGTAGATGTTGATTCCATGCCACGCTGAGTTGCCGCGCTACGTCAGGCAAGAGGAGGTCCTACACGATATTAGTATGCATCCTATGACATTTGTCACCTCACTATATAGCTTCTCACCTCAGTACATATCACGTTCGTCTTTGTCTCTCTCTCTTCCACCGTTCTTAGGTAGAGATCATCCTTAGCTTAACGGATATCGTCTAAAATAGGTAGAAGAAGTGGTTGGACGTAAGAGATGGCCTCATGCTCTTAATGTTCGCAGGTCAGATAAATAAAATACTTATTCATCGGTGGCTGCATAGTCGCAAGGGGAAGGCCTCAGACATGTCGAATCGATTCGACTCATATTTGGCAGGTGGCTTGTGTGCAACCTAAGATGAAATAATTATGTTCTCTCAATCCCCGCCACCTCCTCCCGTTTTTGGGAAAACCACTCCTAAAGTTCATGACACGCAACTGACACAAAATCGACAAGATCCGTTGATAATTGAAAACTAAGCACTTTGCATTATAATATATGAGGTCTGCAAGCGCATTTTCTTCTAAAGTCGAGGAAAGAAATTTTTTTGACTGTTGCTTATATACCAATAAAGTAATGAAAGCAATGAAAACGCCGACGGCGTAACGACCAAGAGACATTTGGCTTGTGAGATGAGAACCTGGGTCCGATTACCAGGTGCATTAACGTCTTTTATATGCATTTTTTTACGTTTAGAAGTAGATAAAAACAGAAGGGTTAATAAAGTATGTAAATCGATAAGGAATAATAATTGGTGGCATAATAAATTTCTAAATCTTCTTGAATTAGTGAAGAATTAAAATTTTGGGCCTCGTAAAATGTAAACAGTGCCAAGTAAGAGTGCTTCGACGATGGCATTCAACGCTCTTTATCGCATAAGGGGAAAAAAAACGAACCGTGTCACAGTTGGTAGCACACATAAAATAACACATCCATACAGGTCGCAGTATTCCATCACGGCGTCTGGAAAACCTTTACCTGAAGTTCTCGTGTGCCTATAAGGGACAAATGATGGTCATTGAGGAATAGAAGTGATCAATCGTTTAATTGACTCATTAAAAATGTGTGCGCCACTTGCTAGCCACGCGGGGTAGTCGCGAGGTCTGATGGGCCTTGTCGCGGTCCGTGGGTCTCCCAAAGTCAGAGGTTCGAGTCCTCCATCGCGCATGTCTGTGTGTGTTGTCCATAGCGTAAGTTAGTTTATAATTATATTGATATGTCCATATAAGTACATATATATATATATATATATATATATATATATATATATATATATGTATATATATATATATATATATATATATATATATATAGTTCTGGCAATACCGGACATGACGTTCTTCTTCTGCGTGGATGCACACGTATTCCCCGAACTCTTACGGAACTTGGTAAGAATGTTTTCCACGAGTAATAAGATTGTTGTGGTGGGACACTACGAATGTAGTGTATGGACAAACAAGCTGAGAATGTGGGTCTCGCGGGAGGCGTGCGCGAGACAGTCCCTGCAGTCGTACTGTCCTCAGTGCCGTTGGTGGTCAGACGGATAGAGCGTCTTCCCTCTAAGCACGTTCGGGGCACATGTCCCCGTTGATATATATCAATGCCCGTCAGCAGTTGAAGGTATTAATATAATCCTAATTAAGTTATTTTAAATTAGATTAAGTAGTGTGTAGGCTTAGGGACCGATGACCTCAGCAGTTTGGTCCCAGAAGACCTTACCACAACTTCTCAAAGTTTTCCACTTGCTCCAAATCCTATAAACTGACAAATTAAATTTACAAAACTTGTCTTGAGAACACTTTAAAACCATACGTTACTGATAAAAAAAATTGTTTGTTATTGGATTCCTAGGTGATAACGTAATCCTGTCATGTACTTGGCATGTTTGTGGATAACGAGGGTCAACCGACTTGCACGGCAGAAGCAATGCCGCCAAGCTGCACACATGTGTGCCAAGAATGTAATGTTTATTTTTATCGCCAAGTTTAAAACTTTATTTCCAGGCTCCAGATTTGTAATCTCCTTTTGGAAACACAGCAGGAATTGCACATCCGAGCGGATGCAGTAACGATTCACAGCGTCATTGACGATGAACATTCATTATCAAATTTTCAGGCAATGTTGTAATTTGCATCATATACATAAGAAATAAATAAATATTTCTAAACGTTAGCTAAATCTATGTTCCTCGGGACCTTCTACAGGAACGATTTAAGTATGTAAAAATTGCAATCATTAAAAGTTGTTGATGGCCGTGCGGTTTGAGGCGTCATGTCACGGACTGCGCGGCCCTCCTGCAGGAGGTTCGAGTCCTCCCTCGGGCATGGGTGTATGTGTTGTTCTTAGCAAAGGTTAGTTTAAGTTAGTTTAAGCAGTGTGTAAGTCTAGGGACCGATGACCTAAGCTGTTTGGTCCCTTACGAATTCACACACATTTGAACAATCGTCCTTGATGCCGCGAGTATATTTACTTTACTTCGAACATTTATATATGACAAGTAGCATCAATCTAGTTATTGGAAAGAAGTAGAGAAAAGAGCGGTAAAGTCACCAGGATTAAATTTTTAATTATTTACCAATCCAAATCGCCTGGTATATTTATTTGCCTATCTTTTTAATATTTCCTATTAGTACTTACCTCATGAACCTACGAATTTCGGAACGGAAAGAATACAACTAAAAAACGAATGCCCTTAGGAATCGAACACACGATCTCTGCTCCCTAGCTTAATGCCTCAGTTGCCACACCAGCGCTGCTTTCGTCACACGGACGGCGTTCACCTCACGGGTACATAAGTGTTTTCAGACACCATATATAATGATGAAAAATATTTAATTTTCAATTATCTATCGCTCCTGTGAATTTAGAATCAGTTGCGTATAATGAACTTTAGGGGTTGTTTTCTCAAAAACAGGGGCTGTTAAGCCAAAATACCTTAGAGATATTCATTTTTGGCTGTACTCAAGCGACTTACCAAATATGAGCCTAATCGGTTTGCTGTGTCTGAGACCACACCCTTGTCAGCGCTCTTTTTGTATTCGTGTCTAGTTGCTACACATATACCGCGACCTGTTTCAGAGTGAACACTGTTGTGATTTGATTAAAAGTAAATAAAAAGGAGCGGAGAAATGTGAGAAGTATATGTTGTTATTCGTTTATGGAAAAAAATTTCCTTCATTTACGTAATCTTATTTTTTTATTGCGGAATGCATTTGGATAAATGTAGAAAATGCAACAAAATATTAGTTGTTATGTATGTAGATGACAGTGGGTCAGTTGTGGTACAGAGGAAATAGAGAAATAGTGGGGTTGAGTAGTCGCATTCTGTAAAAAGAAATTTAAGGTATAAGACTAAGAGAAACAATCTATTCTTCTTTTTAATATATCCATTGCAGGCAAAATGTGAACTTGAGTCCGCCTACTTAGCTGAGAGGTGACATGTTTACTTACCGTGCAGCGGGCCCAGGTTCGATTCCCGCCGGGGTGGAGACTCTCCGCTCGTGAAGTGTGTGTTGTCATCACCATTTCATCATCGCCAACGTGCAAGTCGGCAAATGTGGCGTCACTTGAAATAAGACTTGCAACCCGGCGACTGAACTTCTCCGGATGGGGTTTCGGACAACAATACCACACGCTCATTTCATGTTTCTGAACATGAGACCTTGATTATTTTTTTAAATAGATAATTTCACGGCACACCGTCCCCATAGTCTCGGCCAATGGCCATCAGCTCAGTCTATCAAAAAATTCAAAGAATATAATGTAGTGATCTTGGTTTTCGTTCTCTGCCTCGTGATGACTAGGTGTTGTGTGATGTCCTTAGGTTAGTTAGGTTTAAGTAGTTCTAAGATCTAGGGGACTGATGACCATAGATGTTAAGTCCCATAGTGCTCAGAGCCATTTGAACCATTTTTTGGTTTGCGTTAAGAGGTTGCCTACAGTATCCCATGTAGTTGTGAGGGCTTCCTTGCCTTCAATAAGTTCGACGCTGATATGTTATCTTACACCTGGGCAAGGGTAATGGATAATACGGTGCTGTTAGATAAGCAGAATTACGTTCAAAATATGCATTGCTTGCTGTTTTATGCAGCGTATCGCAGAATGGGTAAAATGGGTTGAGAGATAAGTTCCCTGTTACAAGAGACCGAGAGTCTTACCTCTCACTGTGTTAATTCCCCCCCCCCCCCCCACCCCCGCTCATCTATATGGTCTTTCGAAAACGTTTAAGGAGGTGCTTCCTCTTAGGCCTGTTGTTGGTAATACTAGTGCTTCGACTTATCATGTAGCAGAACACCTCGCTATTGTTTTCAGCCCACTAGTATGTGCGTTCATCACGTTAGAAACCAGGCGTATATCTTATGTCGATTAGAGGAATTGTGGTTGAATTACTCTGATATTTTTGTATATTTAGATAATGTTTATCTCCCTTCCCGCGCGGGATTAGCCGAGAAGGCGCTGCAGTCGTGGACTGTGCGGCTGGTCCCGGCGGAGGTTCGAGTCCTCCCTCGGGTATGGGTGTGTGTTTTTGTCCTTAGGATACTTTAGGTTAAGCAGTGTGTAAGCTAACGGACTTATGACCTTCGCAGTTAAGTCCCATAAGATTCAAACACATTTGAACATTTTTTATCTCCTTCCTTTGTCTGATCCGTTGCAATTAACTGAAGTTAGGTTTGGTGTTGAATTAACTAAAGTGTTTCATATACGTCGAATTCCATTTACTTCGTTCTGCATACGATAGCGCAATGATACGAAACTTCTTACCAAGTTCGAACTGTGTTCTCGAACCCAGTGCCTTTACCTCTCGCAGGCAATTGCGTCACCAGCTTACCTAGACGAGCATGATTCAAGACCCGTCCCAAGAGTCGTACTTCCAATAGTACCCCATCCCAAGGAGTGATAGCCCTGCAAGCTGTGCAGGAGAATTTCTGTAAGGTTTGCAAGGTAGGAGATGAGATACTGGCAGCAGTAAGCCTTTGAGGACGAGACATGAGTCATGTTCAGGGAGCTCAGTTAGTACAGAACTTACCTGCGAGAGGCAAAGCTCCCGAGCTCGACTCCCAGTCCGACACATAGTTTTCATCTGGAAGTAAGTTCCACTTACTTTTCATTCAATAACTAGAAAAAGAGGGATTTGCGACGGAGAGCCCTCTACCACCTGTTGTTGCTCATCTGTTAATGGAAATTTCGAGAAACGTACGCTGCAGCATTGAAATCTGATGGCTATCTCGGGGTACAGACGATACTTTTGTTGTCAGGTCTCATGGCAACGAGAAACTGCAAGGATTTTTGGAACTTCAATACAGTCTACCCGAATATGGAGGTGGGAAAAGATGGATGCCTTCCCTTTCTTGATGTCTTGGTTACAAGGAATGCTCATGGTACGTTGGGACATGCTGTTTTAGGCAGCTAACTCTTAACGGTATGTATCTATAGTCTGATAGCTGTCAGCATTCGGTTCAGTGCGAAGATACTCCTTCGTACCTTGATTCATATGGTCTCAGGTCCTGAAAGATTGCCAGCGTACCTCGAAGACATCTTTCACCAGAATGGTAAATGAAGATATGACACGTTCTTGGCACTATCCGTCAACTGTGAATCGGGTGATCAACGAAAATAACAATGTCAAAAAATGGCTCTGAGCACTATGGGACTTAACTTCTAAGGTCATCAGTCCCCTAGAACGTAGAACTACTTAAACCTAACTAACCTAAGGACATCACACACATCCATGCCCGAGGCAGGATTCGAACCTGCGAAAATAACAATGTCTCTGGCCTGTTTGACTACCCAGGTAGTGTTTTCAAAAGGATTGGTCATATTCTGGAAAACATGGTGTGAAGTGTGTTCTTCAACCATCAAATAAATAACGAACCTTATAGGCTTAATAAGCGACGAAAGTTTAGAGGATCAGTTGAATAATCAGCTTAATGAGTACAGAATATGGTTAGAGTAAATCGAAGAAAAATGAAAGTAATGGGATGTAGCATAAACGAGAACAACAAAAACCTTGACATCAGAATAGGGAATAGTGAACTAGATGAAGTTAAGGAATTCTGTTATCTAGGCAGCAAAACACTCGTGACGGACGGTGCAAGGAGGACATAAAAAGCAGACTAGCTCTGGCAAAGAAGGCATTTCTGGCCAAGAGAAGGGGTTACTGGTATTAAACATACGCCTTAATTTCACTAAGAAATTTCTGAGAATGTACGTTTGGAAGTACTTGATTGTGTGCTGCTGAAACATGCATGTGGTAAAACTGGAACATAAGAGGGATCTGAAACATGGACTATGGTACAACCAGGATAGAAAATATTGAAGCATCTGAATGAAGAACGCTGGAAAAAAATTAGGTGGACTGGACTGATAAGATAGGGAATGCGGAGGTTCTCCGCAGAATCGCCGAAGAAAGGAAGATATGGTAAACACTGATAAGACGAATGGACAGGGTGATAGGACTGTGTTACGACATCACAGAATAACTTTCATGGTACTAGAGGGAGCTATAGAGGGTAAAAATTGTAGAGGAAGACAGAGGTTTGATTTCATCCAGCAAAGAATTGATAACGCGTGTTACAAGTGCTAATCTGAGATGAAAAGGTTGGCATAGGAGAGGAATTCCTGAAGTGCCACTTCAAACCAGTCAAAAAACTGATGACTCAAAAAAAAAAACGCAGATGTAGCACGTCATGCGTTGGTCAGACCATCAGGACCGTGGAGGACAAGATTATAGAGCGTAAGCGTCATTACGCTTACAGCAGCTGAGAAATCTGCTGTTACGAAACATTGCGTTGGTAAGGGTTACCTTATGCAGATTCTGGCGTGCACTTTCAAAAAGTGAGACACAGGTTTTTACTTAATTTGTTTGGAATCCTGTCCTCTCCATAGTGAAACAAAAGACGGACAGAGTTAACTGCGCTTACTCACCCGCTGGTAATTAGTATTCACTATCGACAACATTTGATGTTGGCCTTCTTTGGCTAGCTGTTTGCGGTGTATGCGTTATCATTCTGTATAATCCATATTATGGTTGTTGGTAGGCGTAGCCTTTATGCCAAGAGTTTAAATTTCCCAACACATCTTTCTCTCGCTACACTTGTGTCTTGAAAATGAAGGAGGTTAACCTGCCAAAATATCGGCGGCTGTCGCAGACATCAACCGTATCCATTCTCTTAACTTGTGAGAGTCTACTGTCGTCTTGAAAAGTTATCAACCAACTTTGGTTCCACTAGGAATCGTTGCGCACAGCGACCGTAGATTGTAAGGAAGGGAAGACACACACCAGCCAGTCGCAATCCCATTAGCTTTTATTGTGCTTACAAATCTAGACATAACCTGTAAATACCTACCCTCAGTGCATTTTCGTTACAGTTCAACAGACTCGGCGCAGTTCACGTCACCAAATGTTCTTACATATTTATAAGCAGAAGGACAATGAGGCGGTTGCTTACTCTTTCAGCCAATATTCAGCCGCGATAACGCTATTTGACTCCGAAATTTTAATTACAGCGGTAGTGCTGTCGCAAGTACAACAGGAATGTAACCGCACATTTTCAAAGCACTCCACAGTATTTTCTATCTCGCAGTTGATTTTAACAGCAAATCTGTTTATTATGTTTAAAAAAAGGCTCGTAATTTCAATCGTCTGCATGTTTAAATATCGTGTAATTATAATATATTTATCTGTGGGGTCTGCCGTTAGTAATTACATTTCGTGTAAATATTTGAACTAAGTCAGTCTAGAATTTTAGAGGCTTTAATTGGTTCTGAGCACTATGGGACTTAACTTCTGAGGTCATCAGTCCCCTAGAACGTAGAACTACTTGAACCTAACTAGCCTAAGGACATCACACACATCCATACCCCAGGCAGAATTCGAACTTGCGACCGTAGCGGTCGCGCGGTTCCAGACTGTAGCGCGCAGAACCGCTCGGCCACCTCGCCCGGCTTAGAGCCTTAATATCAATATGTTGACAGTATATATTTCATGCATAGATAAGTATCATTTACTTAAAAAGTATGTAGCTTATGTCCATATAGATGTTCCTTAGAGTGCGAGACGTGGTACTATAATACGAAGAAAGTGTATAGCGTATGTCCATCCAAGTAAGTGTTCAGTAGATTATCGTGGAAAATTTGACGTACGTCTGTCAAAAACGTAATGAGATTTGATTATTCCACTATCGTGAGACATTTGTATGCAATAAGGAAGGTTCAAAGATCGACTGCATGAGTACCGCATGGTCTAAGCCAAAATCGCAAAAATCTGCAGGTGGCCGTATGTGCATCTCTGCATGCTTGTCATCAATTAGCTCGTCAGCAAAACCAATCATTCCGATCCCGTTCGTTGTTGGTGACTAGAAATAGTGTCTTTATGCTAACATAAGGAAAAGAAAGGAACAGTTGAGCCCAAACAAGGCAGCAACTCCCCATACAAAGAACTGTGCGCATCCACAAAAGATTATGTTACGAATCTGGTGGATTAGTGATGGTGTGGTGTATTTCGAATAGCTTCCCCGAGGTGTAACAATCACTACTGACGTTCATTGTCAACAACTGATACCTCTTGCAGACTGAATCCAACAACAATGATCAGGAAGACTCTGTGAAGTGATGCTACACGACAACGCCCGCCCCTCTGCATCCTGCTAGACTGACAAAGAACACTGGGTGGGAGTTGGGCTGGGCAGTCATTCCGCACCCACCATTTTCGCCTGATCTTGCGCCCTCAGAATTTCATCTTCCCCACTCACTATCGAACAACCTTCAAGGAACTTCCTTTCTGGATGAAAATGCGCTCCGTACATGACTCGACGAGTTTTTCACGTCACAACCACGTGCTGCCTATATTATCGCAGTCGGAAAGCTACCTCAGCGTTAACAGACTGTTATACGCGTAAACAGTGAATGAGACTATACTTTTAATAACTGAAGTGTGCGTTAAATCTATCTTATGGGAAAACGCTAAGAACTTATACACCAACCTAGTATGTTACACGTATTAAAAAAATATACAACCTTGAAAGGTAGCTGTCCTATTTGTCATAATGATTTTAGAGAAGTTTTTACTACAAATGTTAAGGAAGTTACTAATTTGATAAATGTACTCAACCTTTATAGTATCGATATATAAACATATTCTTTTTAAGTCTTTTTTTGAGACCACAGATGTTGGTCAGAGAGGTTACTTCTTTTGCAGAGAGCAGCAGTAGTGTGCACTGGCCGGTCTGACAATTTCCTTGGATTGAAAAGGCAGGAAGTTGACCTGCCTTGTAGTCGCGGCAGCATTATTTAAAAAGGGATTTTTTTAAGAATATGTTTTAAGGAAAATTATTGACGAGACTATTTTTGTGGAAGAATGCTAAAACCAAATGTTAAAGTAATCCAATATTTTTATATATATTTGCAACTGCTTAGTTTCTTATTGCTATAACGTTAAGTACGGTTGAAGTTTGCTATAGAAATCTTATAATGCTACGTATGGTTTGGTGTTATAGTTGAAACAAGTGTCAAGAAAAATAATTGTTGGCTGGAAAATAATTCAGAAGCGTTGTGCTAACTTGTCTAGATGCGAGAACTTAATGAAAAGGTGCATTGTTGTTATTGCTTAATGAAGTATAGTTAAACTTGGAGACTTGTTCCCATTTAGCAGCCATTACCATTAGTTCCCCATTTTCATTTAATTTGACTGTTTGCATATTCGAACTGCTCACCGCGAGTTATTTACTGAGAAGCATTTTCGTGAAAATTATTACTATACCGTCTTGCACTGTACATCGAAAGGACGGCAAATGAAATTTGGTTCTGGACAGTCAGCTCGATATTCCGAATAGTGTCAGGTTGCAGAGCAGAGGAGCGTTCCGTGTGTACAGGTAGGCCAACTAATTCGTCATCAAAATTCATGTCGGCTCAGAGGCTTAATATCAGTAATAGATTTCAGTAAAGTGCTGTCTTGCGAGTTTCCAAGCAGTTCTTTCAGAAAGTCAGATGCGTTACATTTTATGCTCATTTGCTGCGTAATTAGAACAACAGTGATTATTTGCAAGACTAAAGATAAAGATTGCCTACATCAGGGCAAACACTTTAATCTGAGTCAAATGTTGTGCATTCAAATAGCATATGTGAATTTCATTGGAAACGGATTGCTTTTTCGCAGGCGAATTGTTTAATGTGCTGGCTACTCTGGATTTCGCATCGTGTAGCGCGACTTCCACATATTCCTATTCAGAATTAAATTTTAACACAGTTCTGTTGCCCTGTACTGAGATTTACATACTTCGACATCAAAATAAGTTTTATAACTGTCTCAGCTACCGACCACACACTTAGGAAGCCGTGTTCATAAAACACAAAAAAACACCAAAAAAAGTTTTCCATCACCGCGGTTCCGAGAGTTCCGGAACCTGTACAGCAAAATTGGAATAGAGATCAACATAATATCATTTCCGCCCTTTTTATTGCACATGAAAACCACACATTGCATATTGTATCACCATACAGCGAGACCTTCACAGGTGGTGGTCCAGATTGTTGTACACACCGGTACCTCTAATACCCAGTAGCACACCGTCTTGCATTGATGCATGCCTGTATTCGTCGTGGCATACTATCCACAAGTTCAGCAAGGCACTATTGGTCCAGATGGTCCCACTCCTCAATGGCGATTTGGCATAGATTCTGCATGGGGGCTTAATTAAATAGAATGCAAATTATTTTAATTTTTAGTCGCTGTCTGTCCGGTTACGCAGTCTCGTAACCGGTTAGCCCTGACTGGTATTAGTACGCAATACTACAAGACGCTTTAAACGCCATTTACAATGAAGTAATTAAAAAAAAACCAGAAATACTATAATTGCATATAGGAACCAGAATTACACTCTAATACATGAACACACGACAGATGCTTGTTGACTGAACCTTTGACCAAGAGACATTGTTAGTTAGGACATTTGAAATAAAAAAAAATTTCTTTACCTTCATATATATTGACGAAAAATACACTCTGATCATTAGAACATCCGCAATCGAACAGCATCGCCTGTGTAGCCCATCAGAACAACTGCACACGACATGCTCGCAACTAGTCACGGCAACATGAGAACTCCTACTGCCCACGGCAACTTCTCAACAAGCACTGCCAGTGGAGGCGGCAGAATAATACTATCTGGCGCAATCTCTGGCGCTGTGACTCAGTGTAGCCACCTTTCAATTCCTGAGAGTGGTTGGTGGGTCACGTCGTCTATAAACAACCCCTTTCAATTTATCCCAGGCATGTCCGGTAGGGTTCATGACTGGAGAGCGATGTCGTCATCCTGAAGAAAGTCATTCACAAGATGTGCACGGTGGGGGCGCGAATTGTCGCCAATGAAGAAGAATGCCTCGCCAATATGCTGCCGATATGGTTGCAATGTCAGTCGGAATTCGGCATTCACGTATCGTACAGCCGTTACTGTGTCTTGCATGACCACCAACGGCGTACGTCGGCTCCACAAAATGCCGCCCCAAAACATCAGGGAACCTCCACCTTGCTGCACTCGCTGAACAGTGTGCGTAAGGCGTTCAGCCTGACCGGGTTGCCGCCAAACACGTCTCCGACGATTGTCTAGTTGAAGGCATATGCGACAATCATCGGTGAAGAGAAAGTGACGGCAAACCTGAGCAGTCCATTCGGAATGTTGATGGGCCCATCTGTACTGCGCTGAATGGTGTCGTGGCTGCAAAGATGGACCTCACCATGGACTTCGGGAGTGAAGTTGCGCATCATGCAGCCTATTGCACACAGTTTGAGTCGTAACACGACATGCTGTGGCTGCACGAAAAGCATTATTCAACATGGTGGCTTTGCTGTCAGGGTTCCTCCGAGCCATAATCTGTAGGTAGCGGTCATCCACTGCAGCAGTAGCCCTTGATCGGCCTGAGCGAGGCTTGTCATCGACAGTTCCTGTCTCCCTGTATCTCCTCCATGTCCGAACAAAATCACTTCGGTTCACTGCAAGACGCCAGGACACTTCCCTTGTTGAGAGCTCTTCCTGGCACAAAGTAACAATGCGACGCGGTCGAACCGCGGTATTGACCGTCTAGGCATGGTTGAACTACAGACAACACGAGCAGTGTACCTCCTTCCTAGTGGAATGACTGGAACTGATCGCCTCTCGGATCCCTTCTGTCTAATAGGTGCTGCTCATGCATGGTTGTTTATACCATATCTTTGGGCGGGTTCAGTGACATCTCTGAACAGCCAAAGGGATTGTGTATGTGATACAATATTCCAGACAACGTCTATCATTAGGAGTTCTGGGAACTGGGGTATTGCAAAACTTTTTCGGATGTGTGTATTATACATTCCTTTCAACCTCTGGCCGTCCAAATGTTCATTAGAGTATCGTGTAAAAATTCGAAGTAAATCGGTCGAGTAATTTTCGAAATTTTTGGTAACAAAATTAAACGACGACTTGTCCAAGGTATACTCGTAGATATTCTCTCGTAACAATCTCGTCTGGACCATTATTAAACAACTTATATTCCCATGAGTGTATCGAACATATTTGTCTTGAAATTCACGAAAGTGTCACAATTTATGTGTATGCCATTAAATGTGACGCTGCAATTTTTTATTCGAAAAATGTTGATGTGTGCACAGTGATACTTCAGTACTATAGCACGTATCTGCATTGAAATGTGGAAACATTTAGAGGCAGTAAGCCTACATTTAAAGAGCTGCCGAAGCGTGGTTTCTGCTACGGTTACTTCTGAGGTACATTCTTTAGTGACGTAGCCCAAGATGCTCGAGTGATTAACAATCATTAAAACAAAAGCTAGAGCAGCAGTTTCAAATCTCAACCACACGTTCTAGGGGAACTTTCTATTTTTCTTCATCACCTGCGCCGCCGACTTATTACTGTAAGACTATCTTTCTCACGTGCACCTGATGAGTGTGTGTGGGAGACTGTCCATTGTGACTCACGAAAATCTGACGTCTCTCATACTTGAGACTCCCACCAGTTGCAGAAGAGCGCCAGGAACTCATTTAGAACGGAAACTGCCGCAAAAGTGCTAAACTGTTTTGGAATTCGTACCGTTTCTGATTTAATTAAAGCCACAGCTGGAAAGACAGAAAGAAAATTGAAGCGAGTTTATAAAAGACCACCATCACAGCTAAATATTTACGCTGAGTTTTAATTATGGCCGGCCGCGGTGGTCTAGCGGTTCTAGGCGCGCAGTCCGGAACCGCGAGACTGCTACGGTCGCAGGTTCGAATCCTGCCTCGGGCATGGATGTGTGTGATGTCCTTCGGTTGGTTAGGTTTAAGTAGTTCTAAGTTCTAGGGGACTGATGACCACAGATGTTAAGTCCCATAGTTCTCAGAGCCATTTTTTTTTAATTATGACTTTTCACATCGTTGCTGATTTGTTTTTATATAGCATACTTCATTTCCGTTTTCGCCTATTGTGGTGCTAGCAAAGAAATAACAGCGCAAAGTCTTTGAAAAGCTTTTTGCTGAGAGAATATACGTTGGAGGTGCTTACTTTTTTGCTACGTTCTCGGTAGTTTTAAGGTAATTTACTGCCACAGATTTCTGCCTTTTTAAACGGATGCAGCATGTTCTTTCCAGAAGACAGGCGTACGGAGACAGTAAAATTATCGTAGTATGATTTTCGTATCCTATACAGCAGTTTCCAAAATAAATGTCTCAGACAGCTAGTTTAGAATCACTATGGAAAACATGTTTACTTACTACAGTCAAACGTGGATTTTCAATGAGAAAACCATGGAAATACTAAGGGTTGCTCAACGAGCAAATACAAGAGATGAGGGGGAAAAGAGGGCCAGAGAAGCGATGGCAGTGGAAAATGTAGCCACAACTGCAATGCAAGTGAAATGCAGGTCGACAGTAGATGTAGCCAAGTGAACAGATGGAAGATAGAACAATACAATAAATCTTTGATGAGAATAGCTGATGACTGCTTTGCGCAAACGCTTTTATCTGTCAGTGGATGCCAAGTGGCCACTGTTGAGCTGTTCATGCCAGCAGACCAACTACAGCTGCGAAATTCGACAGAAGACAGAGAAACGACGTCTAATATACGACCTTGTACGTCCACGAGGGGAAAAGAACGCGACCATTTCCTTAGCAGAGTCAGACAGCAGGAAACGTACCATCTGGTTTTACTTTGTTCCGATATGTTTTACATCTTAATTTGCAAACAACTATTCCTAATTTTTGAATAGAGATAGGTTGATGAATGCCTCGCAAAGCTACATCAGTAAGACATTGCCCAGTAAGACAGATCCGTAAATGTTCATACAACAAGGAAATGCACAAAAATGATTCACACCCGAAAAGGTATTGGTTGAATAAAATAAAAGTAGCGTAAGTGCAGTATTAGCACATGAATTAAAACGTGAATCTAAGATTCCGGAGAACCGATTTACAGGGTGACATACACTAGGTGATCAAAAGTATCTGGGCACCCCCAAAACATACTTTTTCACATTAGGTGCATTGTGATGCCACCAACTGCCAGGTACTCCCCTATCAGCGACCTCAGTAATCATTAGACATCGTGAGAGAGCAGAATGGCGCTCTCCGCGAAACTCACGGACTCAAAAAATGGCTCTGAGCACTATGGGACTTAACTTCTGAGGTCATCAGTCCCATAGAACTTAGAACTACTTAAACCTAACTAACCTAAAGACATCACACACATCCATGCTCGAGGCAGTATTCGAACCTGCGACCGTAGCGGTCGCGCAAACCAACGGACTTCGAACGCAGTTAGATGCTGCTTGTGTCATACGTCTGCACGCGAGATTTCCACACTTCTAAACATTCGTAGGTCCACTGTTTCCGATGTGATAGTGAAATGGAAAGGTGGAGGGACACGTACACCACAAAAGCGTACGGGACGAATTCGTCTGTTGACTGACAGAGACCGCCGACAATTGAGGAGGGTCGTGAAGTTTAAGGGCAGACATCTATCCAGACTATCTCACCGGAATGCCAAACTGCATCAGGATCCACTGCAAGTACTACGACAGTTAGGCGGGGGTGACAAAACTTGAATTTCATGGTCGAGCAGCTGCTCATAAGCCACACATCACGGCGGTAAATGGCAAGCGATGCCTCGCTTGGTGTAAGGAGCGTAAACGTTGGACGATTGAACAGTGGAAAACCGTTGTGTGGAGTGACGAATCATGGTACACAATGTGGCGATCCAATGGCAGGGTGTAGGTATAGCGAATGCCCCGCGAACGTCGTCTGCCAGCGTGTGTAGGGAGAACAGTGAAATTCGGAGGCGGTGATGTTATGGTGCGGTCGTATTTTTCATGGAGAGGGCTTACACCCCTTGTTGTTTAGCGTGGTATTATCACAGCACAAGCCTACATTGATGTTTTAAGCACCTTCTTGCTTGAAGAGCAATTTGGGGATGGCGATTGCATCTTTCAGCAAGTTGGAGCACCTGTTCACAATGCACGGCCTGTGGTGGAGTAGTTACACGACAATAACATCTCTGTAATGAACTATCCTGCACAGAGTCCTGATCTGAATCCTATAGAATACCTTCGGGATGTTTTGGAAAGCAGACTTCGTGTCAGGCCTCACCGACCGACATCGATACCTAACCTCAGTGCAGCACTCCATGAAGAATGGGCTGCCATTCCCCTAGAAACCTTCGAACACCTCATTGAACGTATGCCTGCGAGAGTGGAAGCTGTCATCAAGGCTAAGGGTGGGCCAACAGCATACTGAATTCCAGCATTACCGATTGAGAGCGTCACGAACTTTTAAGTCATTTTCAGTCAGGTGCCGGAGTACTTTTGATCACATAGTGTATGAGAAACAGACATTTTTGGCCCCCTGAATGGCTGAGTAGCCTACATCAGCGTAGTTCCTCAAAGATCACGTGTGACTGTGTGGTGCTCGTAGCTGCTGTTGGCGAGATTAGGCACTGATTTGGGAAGCAACGCCTAGCTGTTACGCTGAACTCCGAACTTTACCTACGTACACACGTTGAACACTTTTTATTATGTAGTTGTGGACAATATGGATAAGCAAAGCGAGGACCATTTATTTTCAGTAAAAAATGCAACTTCGTGTACAGAAAATGCAGCTATGGAAGAGGTAAAGACGCTTCATTTCTCTTTTATGTTGAATTCCGTGCCCACAATGATGACCAGACTTGTTCGCTTGTGACTTCGTTGTTACGGGGGTTGTTTAAAAGTGCATGCCTATGACGACAAATCCCAGAATTTAATGGAGTTGGAAGTTGCTATTAAAGAAGAGGTGGACATTATTGACCAGTGTCTGTTGGCTGGGGTTATAAGTAGGTTTTGGCAAGGTGAGGAAAACAGTAAACCAGACAAAACGGTAAACCAGACGACGTAATTATCCACTAGTTACCACGCAAATAAAATTGAATATGTTAATCTTTCATTTTGTATGAATAAAAAAAGCATTGATTTTCGCCAAGTTTACAACAGCTCCACGTTATGGAAATGTTAGACGAACTGCACATCCCATCTAAATACGTACGACGAATTGTAGCTTGCTAATCTCAATCAACTTGTCAGGTGCTGTTTGGCAACCAACCCTCTGTATTCGAAGTGGATTGAGACAAAGAGATCCATTGGCGCCAATACTGTACAACTTGGCCTTGGAAAAAGTAAGTTGTGAGACTTATCGTACCATTTGCTGACGATGTTGTGATTCCTGGTGACACCTCGAGCAAGTATGCGCTGATACTTCCCAAATTCTCCACAATGCAAAGAAAGCTGAGCCAGCGGTCAATGAAGACAAAACCAGACATATCTTTGTATCACACCGTTAAGCTCTCCTTCCTTCCAATGTTATTGATGGGTGTACCTTTGAACGAGTTCAGGAATTCACGTACCTTGTGACGGTACAAACCCCGTTACTAGATGAATAGGTCTAGTACGCAAGCATTGCTTTGTGGAGAGCGAGTGCGCTACATGGTGCGTGATTCGCAGAAGCCCGTGGCGCGCCCACGCGAGATTTGCAAAGGTCAGTGGGATGCCTCCGTCGCCACATGGCCTGCAGCTTGGGGCTTTGTTTGGTTTTTCGCGGAAACTATGTAACTTACAGTGAAGAGCGATGCTACAGTGGATTGTGGTCAGCAATATGCACGTTCTGAAAGATCGATCTTTATTTCAAGCCACGAGACGCAAAAGTTATAGTAACCTCAAAATCGGTTAATATCACCAATACTGAAAGATTAATAAAAATAGCAAATACCAACTTACAGGGATGAACGAGCACTCATTGTAAACGTTTCGTCATAGCGGATCGAGTGCTGTAGTCATATGTTAAGATTCATAAATAATTAAGCCCGTAAAGAGCAATAAACAAAGTTTGAGGGAAAATTGTTTATAAAATTCAATAGAAAATTCATGCCGTAATAAACGGCACTATATAATATTTTGGGTGGCATCACACGTATTTTAAACTAGTTAAGTTATACTATACACTTAACTTGAAATAGTTTTCATTATTTGCAAATTATTATTAAAATTTATCGCCCGTAATTCATTAATTATTATAGATTTGAAGATTTTGAGCAGCGCTATGTGTATATCGCTGTAGATTACGTCTAAAAACGGTGCTATATGTAGTTCTATGTTAGAACTTTACAGTACAGGTTCAACAAACAAATTTGTGCTAAGTGGCGAAATTTTGCAAAAACTAAAACTTCATTTACAGGCAATAGAATAATCGTAGAAATTAATGTAACGTAGTATATAGGATGTACTTTTTAGCGCGGTTCCCATGGTGTACTTATTTCTGTCGAGGGATGTATGTATCAAAATTTGTAACCTTAACTCGTGAGAGCGGTAATTGCATAACCAGGGGGTTGACGTCCGAGCCTATATAAGCGAGTAGCCATCTTGGCCAGGGGTCACTCGTTTCGGAGGGTGGGTGGCGAGTAAGCCCCACTTGAGGGTGGCCAATGTGGTCGTTTAAGTAAGAATTTTTCGCGCCGATTTATTTCGACGAGGAGTATTGTTTAATAGTGCAAGTGTGTAAGCATATATTTGGTGAACTGGAAGTGCTACGATTATTTGTGTGAGTACGATTTCGGGGTATACATCGTCGTAAGCGAACATGTGGCTAACTGTAATTTCGCGCCAAAACTGTTAGAACAAAGAGGACAGTGGGACTTGTGGTTCTGTTTGAATTATTTGAACAATTTTCGTTTACAGCAGCCTACATTACTGCTATTGGGGGCTCGGAGTCAAATTATTAAAGTAAAACCGTAAACCGTCTCACCACTGCTAATTTCATTGTGTGAAAGAAAAGGACAACACCAATAAATAGTGATTGAACTGTGTCGTGAAAAACTGATTTCAGTGTAACAATCGCCTAATTCTTGTTCCCTACAGTAAACTGTACTTATGTCAGAGTGAATAATTAATTCAAAACTATAACAAATGCGCGGGTGTGGAAGTGTACTAATCCACCAAGTGTGGAAATCATCCCCTGAGACTCACGTGAAAGCCAAAAATTTTTTAACCTACATTTGTATATGCACATTCATGTGAAAACGCTGCAACTGCTCCCCTTCTTCTTCTTTATTTACCGCCCCGTCGCAACCTGGGTTCCATACTGACTAATAAAAGTGAAGTGACGAAAGAAGTACATCAAGGAATAATAAACGCTAATCGCATCTTCTTTAGACTCAACAGTTTATTCAGGTCACGACTGATATCACAGCAGAATAAGATCCAGCGTGATATTAATACGGCGGTGCTGTTACAGGGTTGTGAAACCTGAGCGACTTCGACAACGACTGAAGTACATGCCTTCGAGACGAAGGCACTTCGAAATTGTTATGGACAGATCTACAATATCATGGAAGGCTAAAGGGAACGCAGAACAAAAGAAGACTTGTACATTAGGTTTGGAAAGCCACCTATCGATCTAAAATTAGGGCACAAGAGGCTATTGTTATTTGGCGACATCCTTCGAGCTGACAGATCCATCCAAACCCGAATCTTAAATTCTCAACGTGCTGGAAAACGCCCAAGGGGACAACCAAGGGCGCGATGGAAGGATCTAGTATTAAAAATCTTTGAAGCAGTGTAGCCGACAGCAGCGAAAGATGAAGACCGGCAACTACGGGCACGTATCTGCAGTACGTATCTCCTCTGTTGTGACTGACCTTTTCAGTGTGCTTTTTCTACGTGTATTCTTGTGTTCTTTCACAATTTTTTTATACAGTGGTGCTTTTCCTACTTTTGTAGTGTGGTTATTTCTTTTATTTTCTGCCCTCAATGCAGTAAACGAATATGATGAAAAAGAAGCATACTATTATTCAATTGAATGACACCCATTTCCCTTAAGTCGCTCTGTATATTCGGGGACTGAACAAATCATGAATTTGCGAAATGATTGAGTCAGTTTGGTATATTATACCTATTGAATCCAAGAACAGCAGGTAACTCCGTGTGTGATGCTTAGAATGGTGTAATCTACCATATCCAAGCATTTGTCTTGTGGCAAAGCTAGCGTCCAAGCGATGGTGTCTGGGGGCTTCGATCAAGCTCTACGCTTACCACTGCGGGAAGCTGAGCTGGCCACTCCAAGCTCTGAATTGTTTAGAGTCGAAGATACTTGTACATGATACCAGTAAATTCGGTTTCATGTGTCTAAGAGGAATCACGTAAAGCAATCCGATTAGTTTTGAGATTGTAAAGGTGGCTATTATTATAGTTCAGCTACTCATAGTGGTCCTGTGGGTGCTGTAACTACCGTATGCCAATTGAACTTCGTAGATATGCTAACTCGTTACTGTGGAAATCATTTACGCTGAAAAAACACTAGTTCCAGTTTAGGCCACCAGATGCAAATCTGGAGCTGTGAATGGAAGAAAGCTGTATAGATAAGTTCCCAGATTTACTGGATTAGGAATGGGATGTGGATAGAAAGGGACAAACTAATGTTAATTTCATTATTAAACGATGCTTACACAACTTGTTCAATACGAGCACCAGAGACATCGATGAGATGCTGCATCCATAAAACGGCTTGCTCGTAGAAGTTCCGATGGAGTCGAAGCAACGAGTTCCAATTACTGGCCTTCAGATCAGGTGTAGACCGAACGTGTCTCTGGTAAACACGTTATTTTAGATATCCCCAGAGTCAAGAGTCACATGGGTTCGAATCAGGTGAGCTTGCAGGCCATGCATGTGGAAAACCTCTGCGGATAACACGTTTGTGGAAGGTTGCATTAAGCAGATCTTTCAATGGACGAGCGACATGAGTTATTGCCACATGCTGCATGAAAACAGTGGTTTCCACACAGCTGCGCACTACCGAAGCAGGAATCACATGGTGTACAAGGTCTCGATAGCGTGCAGGCGTTACGGTACCCATGACAGGCCATTGAGTGCATTCCTTCAAAGAAGAACGGACCGAGGATAAAGCTGCTTGTGAATCCACACCACACGGTCACATACGGCGATTGCACTGAGGTGACAAAAATCATAGGATACCGCCTAATATCATGTCGGGCCACTTTTTTTCCCAGCTTGGTGCAGCAACTCGACGTGGCATGGACTCAACAAGTCGTTGAAAATTCCCTGCAGGTTTATTGAGTCATGCTGCCTCCGTAGCCGTCCATAATTAGCGAAAGTTGCCGATGCAGGATTTTGTTCACGGTTGCGTCCCTTAAATGTTCGATGGAATTCATGTCGGGAGATATGAGTGGCCAAGCCATTCGCTCGAATTGTCCAGAATGTCTTTTAAAGCACTGGCGAACAATCTTGGCTTGACGACATGGCGCATTGTCGTCCACGAAAATTCCATCGTTGTCCATGAATGGCTGCAGTGTCTCCGAGTAGCCGAATATAGGCATTTCTAGTCAATGATAGGTTCAGCGAGACAGAGGACCTAGTCCATTCCATGTAAACACAGCCCACATCATTCTGGAGCCACCACCAGATTTCACAGTCTGTTGTTGACAACTTGGTTCCATGGCCTCGTAGTGTCTGCGCCACACTCGAACCCTACCATCAGTTCTTACCAACTGAAACAGGAACTTTTTTCAATATATTTATTTAGCATTTAAAAGTTTTACATAACAAAGAATAATCTCATCTGAAAAATAGTTATATAAAAATGGTTCAAATGACTCTGAGCACTATGGGACTTAACATCTGAAGTCATCAGTCCCCTAGAACTTAGAACTACTTAAACCCAACCAACCTAAGAACATCACACACATTGATGCCCGAGGCAGGATCCGAATCTGCGACCGTAGCGGTAGCGCGATTCCAGACTGAAGCGCCTAGAACCGCTCGGTCACAGCATCCGGCTAATTGTATAAAATGCACCACTTACACATTTCAGTATTTTTTAAGGAAATCTGCATGAAATTGCCCATTGAGTTACTTCTTAGATTCTTAGATGACGCTTTTGTAGAATTCTCATTGTATTGCCTTTCTTTTTTCTTTGTAGTTTCATTTCAAAATTCTATCATAAGCTTTGCATATTGCAATCTTAAGACAATTCTCGTCTGTAAGCCTTTATTTAGGATTACGAGTTACTTACTCGTACTCATCCCATAAATATGCCAGGTGCTGTAAGTTTTCCGTTTATTTTAGTCCAAAAATTATATATATTCTGTGTGCCATTACTCTCATTGTTCTGTGTAGCTTTTCTTTGGGAAACGATTTCTATTCAGATATCATGGCGTTAGAGACCTGTATATTGCGTATGTCCATTCGTTTGATCAGTCTAATCATATGCCTTGCTGTGTGTCCTATCTCGACAAATTTCGGGCACTCAAAACGATGTTCGATTGTGTCCTCCGAATTACAGTTTCCATATGCGGCTGACGGTTTTAATTGGATGCAGTACAGCTTGGAGTTGGTAGCTATTGTCCGATTTATCACTTTGTACCAAGTCGATTTTCCGCCTTCTGGTATTGGTTTCGTCGCTAAATTTTCCCACACGATTTTCCAGTTGTGTTGCGTTATTCGCAGCTCCCATTTATTAGGAACTGATACTCCTTTGAGATCTATGGTCTTGTTTTAGGACGTCTGTTGGTTTGTAGCTTTTATTGAGATAATAATTTCGGACAAAATTCAAGGAGTGTGGAACACTGATAATGAAAATCGACGCTAGTTCCCATGTCGGACGATATTTGTGAAACAGTAGAGTAGTTGGCGAGTGTGGTCCCTTTTCTAATACACACTTAGTTCTGTTGACGAGTATTACCGCGCATTTTGCTTGCAAGTCCTATTAGACCCAGTCCATCCTCGTTTAAGCTGAGAGTGCAGGTCTGCAGAATAAGCCAGTATATCACTTGCTGTATAGTCCTCCTTATTTTTTTGGGTATCGGGAGGACCTGAGCTAAGTATCACGCTTTTGCGAGTATTTCTGTATTGCACAGCTTGACTTTCCTGCCACAGATAAATTCCTACCTGTGTGGGTTTCTCCTACCACTCTTATTTTATGCAGTGTTGTGTGACAGTAGAGAGCCTCTATTGGCCGTGTGTTATCTGCCGTAATGACGCCTGACACACGGTGTTGATTTTTGGTAATGATCCAATTCTGCTATACATTCCACTTATTATTTGCAGTGTCGTGTTGATTGGCAAAGGCACTCGCGTCGGTCGTCTGCTGCCACAGCCCATTAACGCTAAATTTTGCGGCACTGTGGTTCAAATGGCTCTGAGCACTATGCGACTTAACTTCTGAGGTCATCAGTCGCCTAGAACTTAGAACTAATTAAACCTAACTAACCTAAGGACATCACACACATCCATGCCCGAGGCAGGATTCGAACCTGCGACCGTAGCGGTAGCTCGGTTCCAGACTGTAGCGCCTAGAACCGCACGGCCACATCGGCCGGCCGCGGCACTGTCCTACTGTATACGTTCTTCGTACGTCCCACATTGATTTCTACGGTCTTTTCACGCATTGTTGCTTGTCAGTTAGCACTGAAAGCTCTACGCAAATGCCGCTGCTCGCAACCGTTGAGTGAAGGCCGTCCTTGGTGGGAGATAATGACTCAAATTTGGAATTCTCAGCATAAAGTCGACACTGTGGATTTCGAAATATTGAATTCCCTAACGATTTCCGAAATGGAATGTCCCATACATCGAGCTCCAACCAGCATTCCGCTTTCAGTGCCTCTTAATTCCCGCCCTGAGGCCATAATCACGTCAGAATGCTTTTCACATGGATCACCTGGGTACAAATGACAGCTCCGCCGCTGCTCTGTCCTTTCATACTTTGTGTGCGCTATACTGCTGCCATCTGTATATGTTCACATAGCTATCCCATGACATTTTTTCAACTCAGTGTATTACCGACTAAGGAAAACCTTGAAATTTGAGTCTGTTGTTCACGCGTATTCGTCTTGCTATAAATGTGTGTCCATTTTCTGGTTCATATTGCAAGGCTTGGCGTGGTGATATTCATAGTGCCTCCAGAACTTCAACGATTGCTTTCTGTTGACATGTTATATTCATGGCGTTATAAGATGAACGACTTTCGAAGCATTGAAAAGGGTTTCCGTTAATCTTTTCAAATATTAGGGCTTTTGAGCTCACCACTTCCCGCTTAATGAGCTCCTCCAGTATTTTCAACACATATTGCTTGCCTTTCGTTCAATTTTCTCTTTGCACGCACATGTTACTTGCATGTGTGCTGTGTCCACCATGATGTCTTAACTGTGCCTTGAATGCAGTTACATATTTTTCTATTTCTAGGATCTAAGAGATAGTCGTGATCCCTTGCCATTATCTGCTAAACTTGTCTTTTCTAGTTGAATTTTGCAGCTGGTACCTGCCTATTCCACGTAATGTTTATTCTGCCTTCAGCAAAGATAGCAATATTCCCGAACTGTCATTGCTGTCAATACACACTTCTTTAAATAACCAATGTCAGCAATACGCTTCGGCTGTTTCTCTGCGGGATATGTCGGAAGAGAAAGTAAGATCGCAATTCAAGTTTGAATCTAGGGAACTTAGTCACATATAGGGAGAAGCAGATGATATGTGACGACTTATATGTGACGACTCACAGTGTGAATGAAGATCCAGACCTAAGCCGCTTAAAACTGAAATGTACGAAGTTTGCCTCTCAACAATAGGAACTATACACATATTTCAGCCTCACCCAGCTGAACGCATCCGCCGGCCGAGGTGGCCGAGCAGTTCTAGGCGCTACAGTCCGGAACCGCGCGACCGCTACGGTCGCAGGTTCGAATCCTGCCTCGGGCATGGGTGTGTGTGATGTCCTTAGGTTAGTTAGGTTTAAGTAGTTCTAAGTTCTAGGGGATTGATGACCTCAGAAGTTAAGTCCCATAGTGCTCAGAGCCATTTTTTTAACGTATCCAGTGTTGGAGTGTATTAAGTGATACCCATTAAAATACAAATGAAGGGGCAAACGCAAATGAAAATTAAGACTTTTTTTTATAAAAAAAAGAGTGTATGTATAAAGGTTTCTGTATACCCCACTGCTACAAATTTTTGATAATATGATGTTGAGGTACAGCTTCCAGTTTGATAATTTAGTCCACAAGTTTGTAAACTAAACAAGCATAAATAAACAGAACTTTCAGAGCCAAAATCAAGTTTAATATCTATCGGAGCATAGTAATTTGTGAATGTTTATACTTTAATTATTTTCATGCAAAATGATGTGGTTGGAACTCATTTTCTTTACCAGACAAATTTTAAACCTACAAGAAGCCCACCAAAAAACAAAATTATCTTGTATGAATGCAAGGGCATATGACTGCATAAAATACTCTTGTGCTTCAATTCACGTAATTTGGTTATAAACCAACATTCACATGCATACGCATGGATGTATGTACATCTGATGCAGCTGACACCACGAGCAACTCGTATACAAAACCTAATTTGAATTACTCCAGAAATATTCAGTAACCAGCAATAGCTCCCTTTATCAATGTAATAATTACGAGTAATTGCTAGTTCACAACAAATAATATTTTTTATTAAATATTTTATTTGGTTTTGTAGTAATGTGTACACCCACATGGAAGGCGGGGCTGTCACAAGCGGTTCCACTTGTAATTTCGCTAGTCTGGTGTATCCACATTAAGAATTGTGCCCAAATATTCATCTTTTATAGATTTTTTACGTACGCTGAACAGATGCGCTTTTGGGGACCTACTTCACAGTGCACATGCCATATGTATCTGCCACTACAGCGTATCCATCTCGTTGGTTCACTGACAATATTTTACACCGTTCTTCACATGACCAGTTTTACATTTAGTGAAAATTTTTTCGTGATTCGCGTAGGATTTTATTAGAAGAAAGAAGTGAGAAAATTTCATTTAACATATTACAATTGTGCTGTAGATAAATTGCAATTTTACTCTGACCTAATGAAGCAGTGTAGTTCTTCAAATATGTATTCCCAATTGTGCTGTAGATAAACTGCAATTTTCCTCTGACATAATGAAGCAGTATAGTTCTTCAAATATGTATTCCCAATTTCAGAGACAGCGCCAAAGAAACGGTGAGAGCCCGACTGCGGTGGCTGTTTTAATGTACAGGAAGCCTACATACAAATTAGGCGACTCTGTGATTCACTTTTGATATTCAAATTCTAATATAAAAAAAATTTCCATCTTTTCCACTAGAAGCATAAATCAGTTGGTTGGTAGTAGCCTTTCAGCGGGATGCGGTTACGGATGAAACTTTCTCAAGGGCACAGTACTCGTTTTTTCCTTGTATTAAACGCAGACACTTCGTAGTGCACCAACAAACCAAGCTGCAGCTGAGAAGGCGGTGAGACAGGGTCGTAGTATAGCCCCTATGTGATTCAGCCTTTAGTCTGAGCAAGCAGCGAATGAACTGTCAGATTTTCTGATTACACTGTAATTCTGTCACAGATGGAAAAGGATTAGGTGGGACAATTGAACGGAATGTTCTGAAAAGACTATAAGATGACCATCAACAAAAGAAAAACAAGTGTAACGGAGTACAAACGAACTAAATCAAGCGATGCTGGAAGAATTTTATTAGGAAATGAGAAACATCAAATAGATTAGTAGTTATTTGAGGAGCAAAAGTACTCATTATGGTTGAAGTAGAGAGGATATAAAATGCAGACTGGCAATAAAATGAAGAGCGTTTCGGTAAAACGGTAATTTGTTATCTAATATCAGCTTTATTAGCAGGAGTTTTTCCCAAGGTATTTGTCTGAAGTGTACTCTGGTATGAAAGTGGAACATGGTCGATAAACAGTTAAGAGAAGATAGGCTTTCAGAGGTGTGAGTTTGACGTCTCTGTTCGCGAGGGCAGTGAGCCTTTGATCTGCGTTCTGATATGACGTTGCACTGAAAACGTTGTTGCTTATTATGCCTGAAAACGGGAAGTTCGTTATCCAGATTATCATGAAACAACACACAAAAGACTTATGGTCCTAGAGGAAATGGACAAAACGCTCCCTCATCAATAAACAAATCTAAAAGCATACAAAACGAGCGAGCATAATGCTCGCTACCTCCACTAAGTAATAAGTAACTGATAGTGAGTTTGGTTACTGTTCAACCATAACACTCTCTCATTGAGAACAACTTTAGGTGCTTAGTAGGTTATATTTGTTCTTAGTTGGTCTTCCAACAACGGAGAAGTTGTAGGACAATTAAAAGATTTGGAAACTTAAGTCATGTCTCCTGATAACAGACGTTGAAAGGTGGCTACACTGAGCCACAGCGCCAGAGATTGCGCCAAAGAGTGTTATTCAGCCGCCTCCACTGGCAGTTCTTGTCGAGAGGTCGTGGTGGAGAGTTCTTATCGAGAAGTCGTAGTAGGCAGTGCTTGTTGAGATGTAGTAGTGGTGAGTCGTTGTTGAGAAGTTCCCATGGAGAGTGCTTGTTCAGAACTTGTAGTATTGTTTTGATGGGCTAGACACCAGATGTTGTTGGATTAGGGATGCTGTAATGTGCTTTTCGTCAATATATATGAAGGTAAAAAAAAAATTCATTTTTTTTTGTATTATTTCAATGTCTTGAACAATAATGCCTATTGGTTACAGGTTCAGTCAACAAAGCATCTGGCTCATGTTCTTGTATTAGACTGTATTTCTGGTTTCTATGTGCAATTATAGTATTTCTGGTTTTTTTTATTACTTCAGTATAAATGATGTTTAAAATATCTGGTCTTATTGAGGAAGAACCGTGCCAGATGTGTACGTTGAATCACACTTCCACACACAGAACAGCTAAACTTGTGTTTTGTTGTTTCGTAGCTTTCATAGTTGCTGGGGACTTAATTAATTAATTGTGTTAACAGAAGTTTTCTTTCATTCCTTGTTGTTGTTCTATGCAGTCAGATTGCGTACAAATACTAATCAGGGCCAACCGTTTACGAGACATAGTAGCCGGACAGACAGCTACTAAAATTAAAAGTATTTGCAGTCATTATATAATTAAGCCCCCATGCACGTGGCGACCGCTGCTTCGGATCGTGCCTTGGAATTATTCTGATTGTAAAAATAGCAGACAGTAGTATTGTTGAAGTAATTTGTAGTTTAGTAATTGTAGTCTATATTGCATGTGTAGTTTGGTAATTGTAATTCTTCTAATGGTATTTTTGCAGAATTTAATTTTTGATGTCTTGTATACCTGTTTGACTATTTTTTGCAATTATGAAGATTTCAATTGTTCGTTAATCGTGTTTGTCGGGAAGTATTTCGTGTGAATGGTATTGTTGGAGATAAAGTGTCATATTGTGTTTATTTTTCATATAGTGACGAGTTTTGTATGTTTTGTAAATGATTACGCGATCGATGTAAAAGGCAAAAATGATGGATAGTGAGAATGACGAAATTGTGAACATGGCGAACTCGCCAACAGAGGAAAACAGTATCATGAATAATGAAGTAGAAAACAATTTAATAAGCAGGGAAAGTAGTCCAGAACCAGTTCAAAATTTTTCACAATCAAAACATTTTCAGAATACGAGATTAACGACAGAAGATTCTGGAATAGTATCGAACACAGATAGCTTTACAGCTATGACGAGGGAAGCTGGTTTTGCGGGAAATGTTAGGGGCGAAAGGAATTTCGAACCAGTCAGTGTGGAACAGTTGATGGGTGCAATATTAAATCTGGGATCACAGTTGGGATCTGAATTAAAAACAATGGAATCACAGTTAAGATCTGAATTAAAAACATTGGGATCACGAATAGGAACAATTAAAACAGAGATAGGAACAATTAAAATTGATATGGGAACAATGGAAACACAGTTAGGATCTGAATTAAAAAGAGAGATGGGAACTTTGGCAACACGGTTAGACTCACAAATAGGAACAATTAAAACAGAGATGGAAACAATGGAAACACGGTTAGATTCACGAATAGGGACATGTTTCGAAAACATGAAAGATGAATTAAAGAAAGAAATTAGAGAAGAAATACAACCGATTTTGAATTCTCACAATAATAGATTAATTTCAATAGAAATCAGACAAAAGGAACAGGATAGAGAACAGGAAGAACGAGATCGCGCGATAGTACAACAATTTTCAGAGTTAAATTTACAACGTGCACACGATAAGGAAGAAATACTTGAAAGAATCGAGGAATCAGTACCAATTGACAGAATAAATAACCTAACGCAACAGTATGAACAGTTAACTACTAAATGTGTCAATACTGAAACCCGAGTCGCGACACTTACGGAAGACGTAAATAAACAGAAAGAACAATTAGGTGACTTATCGGAAAGAGTTGAGGAGATTTCAGATAAATTGACAAGTCTTAGTTTAAATGGGGACAGAGATTCGGATGATACAGCTCCATTACCATTTGCAGAAACCGAAGAGTACCAGAACATTAATAAACATGTTGAAAATCAAGGAAAATTTAATGAACGCGTTAAAAGGGAATTTGAGGCATTACAAAAGCAAGTCAAACAAATTGAGGACTAGATCGTAGGAAAAGACAGTAGAAGAAATTTAGAATCACAGACAGCAGAGGGGTTTGAAGAAAATAATTTGTTTCATTTACGGGATGCAACAAGAGAGCGCCAGGCGCGCGAACTTGACAATAATCGACATTCGGACTGGGACAGACGCGGTAGGTCTTTGTCGCCACGAGGAGAAAACTTTGACTATAAACACTTCTTAACTGTTCGGAAATTTAAGATCTTTCGCAATTCTAAGAATGACATACATCCATGTTCATGGTTAGATCAATTTATGTACGCACTTCCACCAAATTGGCCACTAAGTCACAAACTGGAATTTATGTGTGGATATTTAGAAAACGAACCGGCGACGCGGATGCGCGCACTTATTAGAGATTGTAATAATTTAATTGATTTTTATCATGCATTTCTATCGGCATATTGGTCCGAAATCACGCAAGGCAGAGTCAAACATAGTCTTATTATGCAGCGTAATTTTAAACAGTCTGAGTTCCGCACGCCAGCAGAATACTTTGAAGACATGATTCGAAAGAATCAGTTCCTTTCCAGCCCTTATAGCCCAACTTAATTAATTCGCATTTGTTTAACTAAGCTGCCACAATCCATAAGACAAATTGCTTTAGCTGGAAGATGTAAAGACGACATTGAGACTTTTAAGACTTTGCTACAAGAACTTGAGTATGGCAACGACGACGGGACTTCTTGTAATTTTTTCAGTAACAGTAATTACAATAGATTTTCAGAGAAAAGGGATAGTGATCGGAACGGACGTTATATGGGTATTTTTGAGAATGACAGACGAAACAGACAGGACAATAGATACCAGCCTTATGACAATAACAGACGGTCTAACAGAAATTACACAGACAGTTATAATAACGGAAACCCCTACCGGAATGATCAATCATACGGAAACAGTAATCGGTATCATCCAGACAGAAATTATTCATATAGTAATAGAAATTCTTACTACAGAAATAACCAGGGTAGTAGATACAACAATAATTTCAGAAGTGACAGTCGAAATTACATAAGAAATAGTCATGCAGACAGACAGGAAAATAGAAATTTTAATAACAGACACAACCAAGAATTTGCATCTAGCAGACAGGAAGGACCTAATTGGCATCCTCCACGTGACAGAACTTCAGAGAGACAAGTGCAAATCGTAGAAATTGATCCGCGAAATGACGCGAATAATCAAAGACATGACGCAAGCATTCGACAATGACTTGTAGCTTCGGCTTCTGGCAGCAATATAGACGGTTCAGAAAGTAATGACACTACGACTTTACACTTCGTACGCCTGGAAGACATGAGAGACATTTTGCTAGACGAAAAGGAAAATAATGTAGACGCATTTTTACATACTGTTATTCAGGTATGTGTGGGTAAGAATAAGTTCACTGCGGTTTTAGATTCTGGGAGCCCATTGAATGTTACTAGTGAATCAGTTTTTCGTATATGAGTAAGACCTATTGCTTGTCCTGTGTTACCTGTTTCTAAAACTACAATTCGAGGCTCTATTTCTGGAAAAAGTGTGGAAGTCAAACAACAGACCAACTTAAATTTTATATGTCAAGGATACGAATTTTCTGTTAATTTTATTATTGTTCCATTACTCAGTACACCAATTATATTAGGTATGGAGTTTCTTAACACACATAAGGCAATTTTGAACTTTAAAGAAGGAAGTGTAAATTTGACTGTTGCCGGAATGCCGAAATGTTTGAAATTTTTCGAGTGTTTAACAAGATCTGAATCAGATACAAAATGTTTAAGGTTTCTAACTTCTGATGTTTTCGTTGAGTATTATGACGACAGTGTGTTTATTCATGACAATGACAATAGATACAGAGACGCGATGGATGATATAATTAATAGAGAAGAATTAATTAATGAAAAGGTTAAGAAAGCTGAAGTGCCAGATGACGTTGCAAGAGAAGAGCTGCACCACATTTTGACTTCACATGCTACAGTATTTAGTCATCACACAGGAACTATACAAGGCTTACAATATTTATTTAAAGTAAAAGAACACACACCATTTCGGAGGAAAACGTACGCTATTCCTTTGGCGTACAGAGACAAGGTTAAGAGTGAACTTCAATACATGTTAGATCAAGGCATTATTGAGCCAGCAGTCAGTCCTTATACCAGCCCATTACACGTCGTTCTTAAAAAGGATGGGTCAATTCGTTTGGTTCTGGATTCCAGACAGATAAATAATATCATCATTCCTGAAACTGACCGTCCACAAAATTTAGATGAACTTCTTCAACATTTCCATGGAATTAAAGTTTTATCCACGATTGATATGCGCGCAAGTTTTTGGCAAATAGAACTCCACCCTGATTGTAGAAAATACACTGCCTTTTTAGCCTTTGGTAACAGTTACCAGTTTCGGAAATTACCGTTTGGACTTACTGTATCTTCAGCAGCATTCATTCGTAGTTTAAACGAAATTTTACCTGTTTATCTTCGTGACAATATTACTTCATATGTTGACGTTATTCTTATTGCTAAACGTTCTTGGAGTGAGCATAACAAAATTTTGGATTCATTATTACGTATTTTTGCAAGATTTGGCATTACAGTGAACTTGGAAAAATCTGAATTTGGTCGTTCTCAGGTGAAATTTCTTGGTCATATTATTTCTACAGAAGGTATTCTTCCTGATCCAGAGAAACTAGACGCTATTCGTAATTATGCTGTTCCTACTACAAAATGCGACGTTCGTAGTTTCCTTGGTGTCTGTAATTTTCTTAGACGCTTTGTTAGACTGGACGATTTGGCCACACCTCGTTTATGTGAACTATCTGGAAAGAAATCTAATTGGTGTTGGGATGAGGAAGCTCCGTCAGAATTTGAGCAACTTCGTGATGCCTTAGTTGCTGCTCCACTTCTTTCACATCCGGATTTATCTAAAGATTTTTGTTTGGCGACGGACTCGTCATACAAAGGCCTAGGTGCACATTTATTTCAAGAGATAGAAGAAAACGGCGTTGTAGTACAGAAAACTATTGCATTTGGAAGTCGTGTTCTCTCTAAATCAGAAAAGAATTATTCGATTACGGAACTTGAAGCTTTGGCTGTTGTATGGACTTTTACAAAATTTCGCATATTTTTGTTTGGCGGACATACTCAGGTTTACACCGATCATCGAGCTCTGGAATTTCTTATGTCAGAAAAATTAACTCATGGAAGATTGTCACGATGGGCGCTGTATCTACAGGAATTTGATTTTAGTATTGTTTACATACAGGGTTCTTCAAATATTATTGCTGATGCTTTATCACGTGCACCTATGGGTTTGAAACAAAGTGCTGAGGAGGACTGCAAAGAAGACAATTATTGTTTGATGTATATTCAAGGTGTTGCGTTTGAAAATTTTATTTCGTCTTCGCTCCAGGACATCGCTGAGGAGCAAAACAAGGATCCAATCTGGAAGGACATTAAGGAGAAGTGGAGGAAAAAGGAAAGCGTGGCGATTAGACAGTGTTATTTAGTTCGCAATGACATTCTTTTTAAACGAAAATCGGTCGACAACTCTGTTTGGTTAGTTTGTATTCCTGATGAGTGGGTTAATAAATTGATTTGGTACACACATTTCAGTTATGCACACTTTGGTCCCAGAAAATGCTTTCATAAATTACGAGAAAATTGCTACTTCAGTAATATGGAAAAACGTATTCGATCTGTTCTTGCCAAATGCAAATTATGTCAAAAGGCTAAGCCGCCAACTATTTCTCACAGAGCACCGTTGTTTCCTATCATTCCAGCGAAATTAAAGGAGATGGGTGCAGTCGATTTGTTTGGTCCAGTGGTTCGTTCTACTAATGGTTTTGCGTACATTTTGGTAGCAGTGGAAATGACATCAAAATATGTGTGTTTTACACCTTTACGCAAAGCAACAGCTCGTTCAGTATCTAATGCTTTCATCAAACATTTTCTTAAAGAAGTGGGTCATGTTGATAAGGTTATATCAGATAATGGATCACAGTTTCGCTCTAAAATTTGGCTTCATACTCTACGGCGTCGTAAGATTAAACCAATTTTCATTTCACTTTTTCACCCTCAATCTAATGCTTCAGAGAGATGGATGAAGGAAGTAAATAAATTGTGTCGACTTTATTGTCATCGGAATCACAGAACGTGGGATCAGTATCTTCATATTTTTCAAAACATTCTGAATGAACTCCCTAATGATTCAACTTCTTTACCGCCTATATTGATATTAAAAAATAAAGCACCGACAAATCGCATTTCTGAAATCGTTCCTTTTCCGCCTACACGGAAACTACGACATTCTGAAGTTGTCAATATGGCTCTACAAAATATTGCATTTGCGGCTGCTAGAAGAGAGAAATCAGCTAATCGTCCTGGTCGTTTAAAAACCTTGTCAGTTGGTCAAAAGGTGTTAATTAAGTCTCACCGTTTGTCTCACAAAGGAAAAGGCTTGTGTCGCAAATTTTTTTCTGCTTTATAACGGTCCATATAGAGTTCGCAAAATTATTCATGATAACACTGTTGAAGTAGAAACTCTTAAATCTCGACGCTCTAAGGGAATACATCATATATCGAACGTTAAAATTTTTGTGGAATGACATACTTTTGAGACATCAACAGTTACATGTAAACACGCAGAGTACAAGGATACCGCGCCGTGTTCCGGCGGCGGCACATACTCAAAGCAACAGTCAAGTCTGCGCGCCGCACAAGGCAGTCGTTGACCGCAAACAATTACTTCCTACGTCACGCGTACCTACAGCTGATCGAGCGCTCAGTGCGAATGCACTGACAGCCGTAAACAAATACACAGTCTAATTTCTCTGATTACATTCAGTATAAAGCTATAGTGACTTGATAAATTATGTTATTAACGTTCAGTATTTTTCAGGATACAGTTGTATAAAATATTTAAGAACTTCAGGTAAATTCTGTGTGTGACCGATGTTAAGAGGACTTGCTATCGAGAAAATTTTCAGGAAGAATGTAATTTCGAAGAAGAAACTAATAAACTAAAAAGGTAACTATTAATTGAGTTTATTTTTCAGGTAACATATTTCCCCTTAGGTACGTACTTTAGACGTAATTTGCTGCTCGCGATTACATGATTTATACTTTGTGCTAAATTTTATGTTCTATGAATTTACTTGTGAAGCGACGTGCTTGCGTACATTTGCTGATTTTCATGTTTTATTAATGAACAGGGTTGTTACTTGTGTATATTATGCATCGCTTGGCTGCTCTGATTTTTCACTGTCATATTTTTCTATTATGTGCCTGCTGTGCTTATTTATTTAAATTATAATTGTCACCTGATTAATTGTGCTGATGTGGTTATGTATGTAGGTTACACTTTGTGATTTATCTGCTTGCGTCTTCATGTTTACTTATTAAGATTACATATGAACATTTATTTGCTTACGCTGATATGATGCTAATGACCTGTTTATTATGTAAGATACATATTTGCTGCTTTGCGTATGGATTGCATATTTATACATTTCTGTTTGTTGTCATAACTACTCTTTAATTTGGTATATAGAAATGCTGATATGCGGTGTACGAACATGGAGTTTAGGTCACACTATGGTATTAATTATAGATGTTCGCTTGGCAGAGCCTCGTTGTAGGAATTGTGCTGCATCCACTTGTTGACATTCTGTTCTCTACTGGTATATTTACTCGCTAGTGCATGTTTTGCTTACACTCAGTGTTTTATATTTTAAGATAAGAAAATGAACTGCTATAATTCGACGAACGACATTAGTACAAGAAACTTCATGGAAGTCACATGAGCTGGAGGTTTTATGGAAGCTGTATAAATTTATGCTAATAGGAAGGAAGCTAACGACATGACATACCAACACTAGGTGTAGACCACTGACAGCTATTACACTGCATTCTTCGTGAGCAATTGAAATAGCAAGTGGCACTTGACACAAGAAATACTGCAAATGTTTGCTTCTGTTTTGCCCTGATTCTTAAAGTGGTGTACACACTGTGAATTATTACTATCATTCACACTCCATACTCATACTTACTTACTGAAAGTTATTCGAACTAAAGGCTGTTAGAGGTCATGTATGCATTTCTTTTATTTAATGATGGACATGGTAACCAAAATGTATTTTATGATTCATAATGAGTAGAAGATTTGGGTCAGATGGATTACACAGAGGTTGTGTGTGGACATTGTGGCTTCGGATTGTATGGAATGATGAATTGAAGTTTGCAGTAGGATTTTATCTGTACTTGTTCGAGGAGACTGACTAGAGGAAAGAGTTGTTATGGAAGTGAAATGATATTGGCGATAAGGTTTATATGTATCGACGTATTGAAGAAGTATTATTGAGGTATTGAGACTATGTGAAGTTGATGATTATTGGAGTTTTGGTGGACAAGAGGCAAGGTAAATGATATTGATGATGTTTATATGTATCGACATAAGAGGTATTATTGAAGTATTAAGTTTATGTGATGCTGATGATTATTGGAGTTTTGGTGGATAAGAGATAAAGTAAGTGAGGAGCATATTTTTTTTGTTGGTTTATATGGAACAAGGAGGATGAAGATGGCAGACTAGAACACTCAAGTAGAAGAAAGATTGTCTACACACACACTTTGTTAAATCACTAAGCAGTATATACTTTTTTTGGAGAGAGGAAGCATTTGCATATCTTGGCACACTGATAGTTGTTCAGCAACTGTACATTTTGATCTGGCTTGGCAAACATTGGTTTTGACATGATGACTATGACTTTGACTAACTATTATTGACTGTTATACATTGCTGCCACTACTACTTGATACACATGTCAAACATCAAATCTTTGACAGAATTGCATTTACACAGTTAACACTATTCAATTACAAAGTAGCACTTAATGTGGATGAAAGATGAGTGAGTGTGTTTTGTGTGTTTTCCTTTCCTAATCCCAAATAATTGGTACCGACCTATCTCCTAAATATTATTTTACTTGTTTGTTGTGGCTTGCACTGACACCAATAATTATTATAGATTTACTGATAATTGTGTATTTGTAGTATTCAATATGACAATTATCTGATATCATTTGTGTGTTTATTATATTTTGTATGTTTAGTGTAAGAGCATTGATAATCGTTTTGTAAAAGCAATTGTGTGTGCCTTCAAACTGTTGTTGGTGTTTGCACCTGTTCAACATTGCTGGGTGCCATTGATGGAACTGCTTCTACTGAAATAATGTCACTTGTTGGTGTCTGCACCTGTTCAACAATGCTGGGTGCCACTGATGGACTGCTTCTACTGACATAATGTCACTTGTTGGTGTCTGCACCTGCTCAACATTACTGGGTGCCACTGATGGAACTGCTTCTACTGACATAATGTCACTTGTTGGTGTCTGCACCTGATCAACAATGCTGGGTGCCACTGATGGACTGCTTCTACTGAAATGATGTCACTTGTTGCTGTCTGCACCTGTTCAACATTACTGGGTGCCACTGATGGAACTGCTTCTACTGAAATAATGTCACTTGTTGGTGTCTGCACCTGCTCAACATTGCTGGGTGCCACTGATGGAACTGTTTCTACTGAGATAATGTCACTTGTTGGTGTCTGCACCTGTTCAACAATACTGGGTGCCACTGATGGACTGCTTCTACTGAAATGATGTCACTTGTTGGTGTCTGCACCTGTTCAACATTGCTGGGTGCCACTGATGGAACTACTTCTACTGAAATAATGTCACTTGTTGGTGTCTGCACCTGTTCAACAATGCTGGGTGCCACTGATGGACTGCTTCTACTGAAATGATGTCACTTGTTGCTGTGTATACCTTCTCAACATTACTGGGTGCCACTGATGGACTGTTTCTACTGACATGATGTCACTTGTTGGTGTCTGCACCTGTTCAATATTACTGGGTGCCACTGATGGACTGGTTCTACTGAAATGATGTCACTTGTTGGTGTCTGCACCTGTTCAACATTACTGGGTGCCACTGATGGACTGCTTCTACTGAGAAGATGTCACTTCTTGCTGTCTGCACCTGTTTAACATTGCCGGGTGCCACTGATGGAACTGTTTCTACTGAAATAATGTCACTCGTTGGTGTCTGCACCTGTTGACCATTGCTGGGTGCTACTGCTGGAACTGTCAACTACTTGTTTATTGAACTATGGAAAGCATTTTATGTGAATATTTGTATAAACTGATATTTTTGTGTATTTACTGTTTGTGAAATGTTATGAGACTCTTACCTACAACTATTTGACATTGCTGGTGCCATTGATTGAATGGTACTTGTGTAAACAATTATGTAAAATCACATGTATGAAAGCATTTGTATTCCTTACTGTATTTTATGTATTAGGTTATTGAAGGGTCAGTGCAAGGCCAAAATTTATTTAGTGAAGTGATATTTACTTATTAATATTATCTTTTATTTTTGTCTGTATTTTTTTTGGACGAATTTGGTGGAATTTTCACCACCAATGCTGGCAAAAATACCATCAAATTCTGGCCCGTGGAGGAGGGGCATATGAAAGGTGGCTACACTGAGCCACAGCGCCAGAGATTGCGCCAAAGAGTATTATTCAGCCGCCTCCACTGGCAGTTCTTGTCGAGAAGTCGTGGTGGAGAGTTCTTATCGAGAAGTCGTAGTAGGCAGTGCTTGTTGAGATGTAGCAGTGGTGAGTCGTTGTTGAGAAGTTCCCATGGAGAGTACTTGTTCAGAACTTGTAGTATTGTTTTGATGGGCTAGACACCAGATGTTGTTGGATTAGGGATGCTGTAATGTGCTTTTCGTCAATATATATGAAGGTAAAAAAAATTCCTTTTTTTTGTATTATTTCAATGTCTTGAACAATAATGCCTATTGGTTACAGGTTCAGTCAACAAAGCATCTGGCTCGTGTTCTTGTATTAGACCGTATTTCTGGTTTCTATGTGCAATTGTAGTATTTCTGTTTCTTTTATTACTTCAGTATAAATGATGTTTAAAATATCTGGTCTTATTGAGGAAGAACCGTGCCAGATGTGTACGTTGAATCACACTTCCACACACAGAACAGCTAAACTTGTGTTTTGTTGTTTCGTAGCTTTCATAGTTGCTGGGAACTTAATTAATTAATTGTGATAACGGAAGTTTTCTTTCATTCCTTGTTGTTGTTCTATGCAGTTAGATTGCATACAAATACTAATCAGGGCCAACCGTTTACGAGACATAGTAGCCGGACAGACAGCTACTAAAATTAAAAAGTATTTGCATTCATTATACAATTAAGCCCCCATGCAACGTCTAATTTGCTCCAACTGATGGACGCAATTCACAAGAAGCTGACAGAGAGAAAAATTCTCTAAAAATTCGGTTCTATTTACACAACATGACGCTAATACTGTGGGAAGGTCCCAAATTATCTGAAAGACAGCACGGAGAAAACGCAATGAGATATCCTTTTCTGGGTAGATTTTGGGTTCAAAGATAATGAGAAAAATTCACAAATAAAGTCATGCAGCAAGTCAAATTGCATACCGGAACGTGTGAGTAGCGAGTGGCTCAGAATATGGATCATGCTGTTGCTGATTGCAATATGTAAATTTCCTCAAAATCATCAAGGTGTGCGCCGATCAGCACCAGACGGTGGCGTGCAGAAAAGGCAAAAATTTTACCATGAGTTATTTTTTGTGGACGGCGGCGGCATCAAGGCATCCTCTACCTTCAGACCGACAGGTGCTGGCTCTGCGCGCAAAAGCACGGATCAAGCTGCAACCCCACTTTCGCAAGAACTACACACTGCCTTGGGGATGGTCGCCTCTCCTAATGAGGTTCACCGACTGATTTCTGCTGACAAAAAAGAACCTGACACCGTAGCGTAAACACGTCACCCTTGCGAGACAAATGCAAAGATTTGTTCTCTAACAAATATGTCCAGTACTCACAATATAATAATGGCGAAAAAGTTGCAGAAAAATGAAACAATATCGCTTAGCGGTATGTGACAGTAATGTCACAGCTTTTGAAATGTAGTTCAGTGGAAGAATGCTGAAGGCTAGATGGGTACATCGAAAAACAAATGACGAGCTCCTACATCGAACTGGAGAAAAAAGGAATTTACAGCACAACTTGACTAAAAGAAGGGATCAGTTGATAGGATGCGTCTTCAGGCATAAAGAAATGGTCAGTTTGATGATGCTGGGAAGTGTGTGTAGCCGGGGGGAGGGGGGGGGGTAAGAATTGTATAGGGAGCTCTAGGCTTGTACATAGTAAGTAGATTCAAATGGATGTAGATCGCACTTGTTAGACTAGCTTGGAGAGGCCCATCAGAGCAGGTGTCAGACTGAAAACCAGAACAACAAAAATAACAACAGCAAACAAAGACCAGTCAGATTCGGCCCTTGCTTCTAAGAATTCTTCACTCGAAATTACACTAATCACATGACAAATGAGGGAATCAACGTTATAAATTACTCTTACAACATTTCTATAATGTCCAGCCGATTCCTATAGAGCGTCAGAATTTTCTCGTAAGTTGTTCTTAGCTTATCTCAGTCTGTTACCACAACAATCTAGGTATATCTAGCGTTTTCTTTTTACCAAAACTTACGTATGTGTAGATTTTCACCTTCCGTTGTCAGCACGTGAAGTTTTACTACTCAAAACCAGAGGCTATGTTTTACATTTACAAGTATTAATATTGTCGCATGGAATCCAATATCAATGCCAGTTATGAGTGCATGGTAATCAACAAGAAAAAACATTTCACATGGGAAGCGTTTTTATTGACCGCACATAACTGCACTCGTGGAGCTAAACTTACTCGATAGAAAGTGCTCCTATTCATACATAATACATTGTTTTAATTAATTCCAATATCCCATAAATACACCAGTCCCAAAATTTTACTGAAATCACAAATGTCAATTCGAATGTTTGATCGTCTTCCATGCGTTGCTATAAAATTTACCCTATTACGTTGAAACTTTGGTGAGTTGTGCGCACGTCTGCTAAGGTTTCCATGGGAGTAAGAACCATCTGCTACACATAGGGATAGGGCTGAAAATTGAGTCACATAGAAGCTTAATTCTGCAACGTCTGGAGCGATTTCAGTCAAATTTTGTTTATATATGACTCATCATTTTCATAATTATTTCTGTAACAATATTCTACGGTAAAAAACCTCAACCATCCCTAGTGTGAAGGTGTTGGAAAGAGGACGTGACATGCGAAAATACTCGATAACTGCCGATATTAGCATCAGATCCGTAGCTTTCGGTGTTGCTAGAATTCTTCATGACTCACGAAAAGTTGCGAGCTAGAGGTTAAGGGTGTGCGTTTGTGTAAAGACAGTAATCCACAATGCTTGGAATTATTTCTACGAAACCTGGCACTCCTATCACTTGCTGTCTGGAGTGAAAACGAGTGAGATAAAAGTCTCAGAATATGCCCTACCAACCGATCCCTTCTTCTAGTCAAGCTGTGCCACAAATTTCTCTTCTCTCCAATTCTATTCAATACCTCCTCATTAGTTATGTGATCTACCCGTCTAATCTTCAGCATTCTTCTGTAGCTCCACATTTCGGAAGCTTCTATTCTCTTCTTGTCTAAACTATTTATCGCCCACATTTCACTTCCATACATGGCTTCACTCCATACAAATACTTTCAGAAACGACTTCCAGACACTTAAATCTATACTCAATGTTAACAAATTTCTCTTCTTCAGAAACACTTTCCTTGCCATTGACAGTCTGCATTTTATGTCCTCTCTCCTTCTACCATCATCAGTTATTTTGCTTCCCAAATAGCAAAACTCCTTTACTACTTTAAGCGTCTCATTTCCTAATCTAATTCCCGCAGCATCACCCGATTTAATTCGACTACATTTCATTATCCTCGTTTTGCCTTTGTTGATGTTCATCTTATATCCTCCTTTCAAGACACTGTCCATTCCGTTCAGCTGCTCTTCCAGGTTTTTGCTGTCTCTGACAGAATTACAATGTCATTGGCGAACCTCAAACTTTTTATTTCTTCTCCATGGATTTTAATTCCTTTACTGCTTGCTCAATATACAGATTGAATGACAAAGTATTCAACAAAATTTCGTATAAAGGTTGGTTGGTTGAGTCGGGGGAAGGGACTAAACAGTGAAATCATCGGTCTCATCGGATTAGGGAAGGATGAGGAAGAAAGTCGGCCGTGCCCTTTCAAAGTAACCGTCGTGGCATTTGCCTGAAGCGATTTATGGAAATCACGGAAAACCCAAATCAGGATGGACCGGACGCGGGTCTGAACCGTTGTCCTCCAGAATACGAGCCCAGTGTGTTAACCACTACGCCATCTCTCTCGATATTTCGTATATACATAATTAATTACTTTTTTAAATTCCTACTACAGCTAGGGTTGGGACAAATGATGGGAAGGGGCCACACGCAAAACCGTCTGAAAATGACATGTTATTATGTATTTCTTTAAAAGTCGAAGGGCTATGTTTCTTTCCGTTGCTCAGTGCCTGAGTCATCTTTACGACGACTAGTGCAGTGAACCAATAATTTTGCCAGCATATTTCGGCGCCAAAGTTGATATCACATGGCTCAATATCACAGATACATTTAATTTACACTTCCTATTTGCACTGTGGAAACGTAAGACAGTTGCCAGTGACAGTTATTCCTCTCATTTCGTTTCACAAAAATTACGAACCGCTTTCCTATTGAATAGCCCCGGTACTTCTCCTCACGAGCATCACTGCCCTTTTTTCTTGGGTGGGGGGGGGAGGAGGGGGGCTTGAGCGCACACTATAGAAATGAGTTACACTTAGTGGCAAGATACAGCTAGTCGTTGATAATTTTGGGGAGCCTCTTTCCCATATCGGGAAAAGAGGCAGGAGATCTGCAAGATCCGGGAGGTCGCAGAGGGAGGGCTTACTGGTAGTTGGGAGCTCCAACGTCAGGCGCGTAATGGGGTCCCTTAGGGATATGGCAGCAAGAGAGGGGAAGAAAACCAATGTGCACTCCGTGTGCATACCGGGGGGAGTCATTCCAGATGTGGAAAGGGTCCTTCCGCATGCCATGAAGGGTACAGGGTGCACCCATCTGCAGGTGGTCGCTCATGTCGGCACCAATGATGTGTGTCGCTATGGATCGGAGGAAATACTCTCTGGCTTCCGGCGGCTATCTGATTTGGTGAAGACTGCCAGTCTCGCTAGCGGGATGAAAGCAGAGCTCACCATCTGCAGCATCGTCGACAGGACTGACTGCGGACCTTTGGTACAGAGCCGAGTGGAGGGTCTGAATCAGAGGCTGAGAGGGTTCTGCGACCGTGTGGGCTGCAGATTCCTCGACTTGCGCCATAGGGTGGTGGGGTTTCGGGTTCCGCTGGATAGGTCAGGAGTCCACTACACGCAACAAGCGGCTACACGGGTAGCAGGGGTTGTGTGGCGTGGGCTGGGCGGTTTTTTAGGTTAGATGGCCTTGGGCAAGTACAGAAAGGGCAACAGCCTCAACGGGTGCGGGGCAAAGTCAGGACGTGCGGGGACCAAGCAGCAATCGGTATTGTAATTGTAAACTGTCGAAGCTGCGTTGGTAAAGTACCGGAACTTCAAGCGCTGATAGAAAGCACCGAAGCTGAAATCGTTATAGGTACAGAAAGCTGGCTGAAGCCAGAGATAAATTCTGCCGAAATTTTTACAAAGGTACAGACGGTGTTTAGAAAGGATAGATTGCATGCAACCGGTGGTGGAGTGTTCGTCGCTGTTAGTAGTAGTTTATCCTGTAGTGAAGTAGAAGTGGATAGTTCCTGTGAATTATTATGGGTGGAGGTTACACTCAACAACCGAGCTAGGTTAATAATTGGCTCCTTTTACCGACCTCCCGACTCAGCAGCATTAGTGGCAGAACAAATGAGAGAAAATTTGGAATACATTTCACATCAATTTTCTCAGCATGTTATAGTCTTAGGTGGAGATTTCAATTTACCAGATATAGACTGGGACACTCAGATGTTTAGGACGGGTGGTAGGGACAGAGCATCGAGTGACATTATACTGAGTGCACTATCCGAAAATTACCTCGATCAATTAAACAGAGAACCGACTCGAGGAGATAACATCTTGGACCTACTGATAACAAACAGACCTGAACTTTTCGACTCTGTAAGTGCAGAACAGGGAATCAGTGATCATAAGGCCGTTGCAGCATCCCTGAATATGGAAGTTAATAGGAACATAAAAAAGGGAGGAAATTTTATCCGTTTAGCAAGAGTAATAGAAGGAAGATTTCAGACTACCTAACAGATCAAAACGAAAATTTCTGTTCCGACACTGACAATGTTGAGTGTTTATGGAAAAAGTTCAAGGCAATCGTAAAATGCGTTTTAGACAGGTACGTCCCGAGTAAAACTGTGAGGGACGGGAAAAACCCACCGTGGTACAACAAAGTTAGGAAACTACTGCGAAAGCAAAGAGAGCTTCACTCCAAGTTTAAACGCAGCCAAAACCTCTCAGACAAACAGAAGCTAAACGAAGTCAAAGTTAGCGTAAGGAGGGCTATGCGTGAAGCGTTCAGTGAATTCGAAACTAAAATTCTATGTACTGACTTGACAGAAAATCCTAGGAAGTTCTGGTCTTACGTTAAATCAGTAAGTGGCTCGAAACAGCATATCCAGACACTCCGGGATGATGACGGCATTGAAACAGAGGATGACACGCATAAAGCTGAAATACTAAACACCTTTTTCAAAAGCTGTTTCACAGAGGAAGACCGCACTGCAGTTCCTTCTCTAAATCCTCGCACAAACGAAAAAATGGCTGACATCGAAATAAATATCCAAGGAATAGAAAAGCAACTGCAATCGCTCAACAGAGGAAAGTCCACTGGACCTGACGGGATACCAGTTCGATTCTACACAGAGTACGCGAAAGAACTTGCCCCCCTTCTAACAGCCGTGTACCGCAAGTCTCTAGAGGGACGGAAGGTTCCAAATGATTGGAAAAGAGCACGGGTAGTCCCAGTCTTCAAGAAGGGTCGTCGAGCAGATGCGCAAAACTATAGACCTATATCTCTGACGTCGATCTATTGTAGAATTTTAGAACATGTTTTTTGCTCGAGTATCATGTCGTTTTTGGAAACCCAGAATCTACTATGTAGGAATCAACATGGATTCCGGAAACAGCGATCGTGTGAGACCCAACTCGCTTTATTTGTTCATGAGACCCAGAAAATATTAGATACAGGCTCCCAGGTAGATGCTATTTTTCTTGACTTCCGGAAGGCGTTCGATGCAGTTCCGCACTGTCGCCTGATAAACGAAGTAAGAGCCTACGGAATATCAGACCAGCTGTGTGGCTGGATTGAAGAGTTTTTAGCAAACAGAACACAGCATGTTGTTATCAATGGAGAGACGTCTACAGACGTTAAAGTAACCTCTGGCGTGCCACAGGGGAGTGTTATGGGACCATTGCTTTTCACAATATATATAAATGACCTAGCAGATAGTGTCGGAAGTTCCATGCGGCTTTTCGCGGATGATGCTGTAGTATACAGAGAAGTTGCAGCATTAGAAAATTGTAGCGAAATGCAGGAAGATCTGCAGCGGATAGGCACTTGGTGCAGGGAGTGGCAACTGACCCTTAACATAGACAAATGTAATGTATTGCGAATACATAGAAAGAAGGATCCTTTATTGTCTGATTGTACGATAGCGGAGCAAACACTGGTAGCAGTTACTTCTGTAAAATATCTGGGGAAAGGGTGCGGAGCGATTTGAAGTGGAATGACCATATAAAATTAATTGTTGGTAAGGCGGGTACCAGATTGAGATTCATTGGGAGAGTCCTTAGAAAATGTAGTCCATCAACAAAGGAGGTGGCTTACAAAACACTCGTTCGACCTATACTTGAGTATTGCTCATCAGTGTGGGATCCGTACCAGATCGGGTTGACGGAGGAGATGGAGAAGATCCAAAGAAGAGCGGCGCTTTTCGTCACAGGGTTATTTGGTAACCGTGATAGCGTTACGGACATGTTTAACAAACTCAAGTGGCAGACTCTGCAAGACAGGCGCTCTGCATCGCGGTGTAGCTTGCTCGCCAGGTTTCGAGAGGGTACGTTTTTGGATGAGATATCGAATATACTCCTGGAAATTGAAATAAGAACACCGTGAATTCATTGTCCCAGGAAGGGGAAACTTTATTGACACATTCCTGGGGTCAGATACATCACATGATCACACTGACAGAACCACAGGCACATAGACGCAGGCAACAGAGCATGCACAATGTCGGCACTAGTACAGTGTATGTCCACCTTTCGCAGCAATGCAGGATGCTATTCTCCCATGGAGACGATCGTAGAGATGCTGGATGTAGTCCTGTGGAACGGCTTGCCATGCCATTTCCACCTGGCGCCTCAGTTGGACCAGCGTTCGTGCTGGACGTGCAGACCGCGTGAGACGACGCTTCATCCAGTCCCAAACATGCTCAATGGGGGACAGATCCGGAGATCTTGCTGGCCAGGGTAGTTGACTTACACCTTCTAGAGCACGTTGGGTGGCACGGGATACATGCGGACGTGCGTTGTCCTGTTGGAACAGCAAGTTCCCTTGCCGGTCTAGGAATGGTAGAACGATGGGCTCGATGACGGTTTGGATGTACCGTGCACTATTCAGTGTCCCCTCGACGATCACCAGTGGTGTACGGCCAGTGTAGGAGATCGCTCCCCACACCATGATGCCGGGTGTTGGCCCTGTGTGCCTCGGTCGTATGCAGTCCTGATTGTGGCGCTCACCTGCACGGCGCCAAACACGCATACGACCATCATTGGCACCAAGGCAGAAGCGACTCTCATCGCTGAAGACGACACGTCTCCATTCGTCCCTCCATTCACGCCTGTCGCGACACCACTGGAGGCGGGCTGCACGATGTTGGGGCGTGAGCGGAAGACGGCCTAACGGTGTGCGGGACCGTAGCCCAGTTTCATGGAGACGGTTGCGAATGGTCCTCGCCGATACCCCAGGAGCAACAGTGTCCCTAATTTGCTGGGAAGTGGCGGTGCGGTCCCCTATGGCACTGCGTAGGATCCTACGGTCTTGGCGTGCATCCGTGCGTCGCTGCGGTCCGGTCCCAGGTCGACGGGCACGTGCACCTTCCGCCGACCACTGGCGACAACATCGATGTACTGTGGAGACCTCACGCCCCACGTGTTGAGCAATTCGGCGGTACGTCCACCCGGCCTCCCGCATGCCCACTATACGCCCTCGCTCAAAGTCCGTCAACTGCACATACGGTTCACGTCCACGCTGTCGCGGCATGCTACCAGTGTTAAAGACTGCGATGGAGCTCCGTATGCCACGGCAAACTGGCTGACACTGACGGCGGCGGTGCACAACTGCTGCGCAGCTAGCGCCATTCGACGGCCAACACCGCGGTTCCTGGTGTGTCCGCTGTGCCGTGCGTGTGATCATTGCTTGTACAGCCCTCTCGCAGTGTCCGGAGCAAGTATGGTGGGTCTGACACACCGGTGTCAATGTGTTCTTTTTTCCATTTCCAGGAGTGTATATTGCTTCCCCCTACTTATACCTCCCGAGGAGATCACGAATGTAAAATTAGAGAGATTAGAGCGCGCACGGAGGCTTTCAGGCAGTCGTTCTTCCCGCGAACCGTACGCGACTGGAACAGGAAAGGGAGGTAATGACAGTGGCACGTAAAGTGCCCTCCGCCACACACCGTTGGGTGCCTTGCGGAGTATAAATGTAGATGTAGATGTAGATCAGTAGCTTGCATTCAAATTGATGCGGTCGAGTGAGATCCTGTCCCCAAAAGAACTAGCAACCAAATAGACAGTTACTGGTAGAATCACAAGTTTTCTCGTTAGTCAGATGAAACTGCAGGGCGAAATTCGCCTCATAGACGGAGGAAATACATATATATTTATGAAATATGTTAAATTTATGTGAAATATACAGGGTGAAACCTAATCATGCACCGCAAATATGCGGAAATAGAAAGTGCTATTGATGTGTGGTCTTCACAGTATGGACTGGTACTCTGTCGCTCATATTCTTTGCCAGTACTCGGATTATATTGTAATAATAATTAGAAAATGTATTTTTGTGCAAACATACACTTTTTTTTAATTGGGCAGTTCTTGTTGACATTGACAAACCGAAAGTAGGGTATATTAGAATGTAAGTGGTATTTATTGCAGCCTACTAGTGCGAGTCGCTTACGAGGTATCGTAGTTGGGAAAATTCTCACACCGACACTTGTTTGGCTGTTCAGTCTGCATAGTTTCTAGATACGATATTGTTATGTTTGCTTACAGAGTGCTTGTGTGTTCCTTGGATGCACTGCAATTTTCTTGTCAGTTATTGCGTGACAAAAAATGGTTCAAATGGCTCTGAGCACTACGGGACTTAACATCTGTGGTCATCAGTGCCCTAGAACTTAGAACTACTTAAACCTAACTAACCTAAGGAAATCACACACATCCATGCCCGAGGCAGGATTAGAACCTGCGACCGTAGCGGTCACGCGGTTCCAGACTGTAGCGCCTAGAACCGCACGGCCACATCGGGGTGATTGCGTGACAGTCCAAGCAATAGGTCGTGGGAGGACAATGGAATTTAACCAACACTGACATGCCGACATGCCGACATGCTCCTGATCTATGGAGAGTGTAGGAAGAATGCAATTCCTTCTTGTAGGCTGTACACGACAAGATATCGCAATAGACGTCAACCATTTCGGCAATTATTAATCAGCCTCTCCAGTTAGTTACGTGAAAGTGGGCAGTGTAACACCTAGACAAGCCGGCCAGAAATTCTGCACGCGTGCGGTGTTCCTGCACATGTGCAACTTCCGGGTCACAGCGTTCACGCCGCAGCCGTCAGCGTTCATGTAGTGCATGTTTCTACGCACAGATGTCGCTTTATCCACTTGCTGGGATACTCTGTACCGGCGCATTCTAGTGCTCTTTCCACAGCTTGCAAGCCAACCATGGGAAGGTATTTCGCGTATTAAACATTTAAAATACTGTCAAAGTCTACTCTTTGACACGTCTACTTTTATGTTAACAGTTTAAAGACAAGTAATACAGTTATCAACCGTGAGTTTTTATTAAGGCAGCTTGACTGACGGCACGTAAATACTAGTAATGTTTTTGATCTAGTATTTAAGAAAGAGAGCACTTAGCGACTTCCAACGAACCTTATTCATGATTTCAAATAACATTAAACTAATGCAAGGTTTCCTATAACTAATTCTCGGTGCCCTCAGTTACACCCACATAATTTCTGTTTCACTGACCTCTGAACAGAATGATAACCGCAGACCTCTTGATGATCACCTGTTATTTCAGTACCATTATCGCTATATCTTTCATCAGTTACGTCTGAAATCTGCGTAATAACCGACAATTACATGAATGTTATGATTTATCGACTTCAGCTGAGCGTAGCCCTTCACACATTAAAAAAAAAAACCTAAATGTAAGTATACATTGGAAAAATTGGTTTAATGACCAACTTTCCTGATAATAATGTAACATGGAGCAGAATGAGGCAATAATGCACAGTTAGTAAACAATAATTTTTAATTATGAAAGGAATAAAGCCAAACACGTTTATCACTGGTCATGAGAAATGATAATCGAGTTGATGTGTCTCGTCCACTTTCTTAAGGACATTTAATTTTGCTTGCCGTTCTTCACTGTTGAGTACAAAAATGGTTCAGATGGCTCTGAGCACTATGGGACTTAACATCTATGGTCATCAGTCCCCTAGAACTTAGAACTACTTAAACCTAACTAACCTAAGGACATCACACAATACCCAGCCATCACGAGGCAGAGAAAATCCCTGACCCCGCCGGGAATCGAACCCGGGAACCCGGTGTTGAGTACACTACACTCGTCTTTTGTGATATGTATTGTAGTGTCTTTCAATTGAAAACTTACGCTGGCCGCCTATTATTCGGCGGCACAGCAAACATTGTGAGTTTTCACCAACGGCTACAATAAAGAATTGCAGTTCCCAGTCATTTCTAAACGACTGAGAACATAGATCTCCCGTCCTTTGTTTTTTCACAGTACCTGCCATTTCTCAGTACTTCTCTGTTAAGGTTACGGTTACCAGGGGTAAACGAGACTTGGTATGTTGCGCTCTTGCCTGTACCACATAAACAGGGAGGTGGAGCCGCCGCCGTTCATTTAGGACACATGTCTAATAACAGATGTCGCTGTCGCTCGCTGTCGCACACCTGCGCACATGTGCAGCACTTCCGCACGTCTGCACACTGTGCAGCGTTTGGCCGGCCCTGACCTAGACAACGTAACAGAAGGAAGCAAGTGATGAGAGACGTGGGAGAAATTAATGTTGTTGCTGCCGTTGCAGTTCATTCACATGTTAGCTACCCCTCAGTCGCACGAGGAATTGCCATGAGTCAGACAGTGTCCTACGCATTCTCCGTCGACATAGTCCGCAGCTCGTGGTCTTGCGGTAGCGTTCTCTCTGCCCGCGCACGGGGCCCCGGGTTCGATTCCCGTCGGTGTCAGGGATTTTCTCTGCCTCGAGATGACTGGGTGTTGTGTGTCTTCCATCATCATTGACGCGCAAGTCTCCGAAGTGGCGTCAGCTAAAAAGGACTTGCAATTTCGGCGGCCGAACACTCCGCATGGGGTCTCCCGCCCAACAATGCCGTACGATCATTTCATTTCATTTCCATCCTTACCACATCTCTCTCCATCAAGAGCTACATGGAAACGATTACGAGAATCATGCTAACTTTCGTAGGTGGGCAAAATGACAGGATACGCCAGATGTATCATGTATCTTGTTTAGTGATGAAGCCACATTAGTCGGTTATTGCTAGGTAAACCGCCGAAACATGAGCTATTGGTTCTGACAACCCCGTTCGCATCATCAGGTAGAAGGTCAGCGTCCATTAGAGTAAATATATGGTGTGGAATAGTGAACCATCAGCTCACAGGCAGACGGAATACTGAACGCGAGCAAGCATCGCAGCCACCTAACAGTTTATCTTCCACAGATGCTAGAAGACGGTTCGCTGCAGACTAGGAGAAACCTGTGATACCAACACGATGGTTGACCAGCCCAAAGTGCACGAAGTACTACAGCATGTCTTCACGAATTGCTTACAGATCGTTGGATTGGACACAGAGGACCTGCACTTTGCCGACCTGTTCCTCTTATTTAGCGCCTACAGAATTTTTTCTGCGGAGAAAACTGAACGACGTTGTCCACAAGGACATTTTAATTACATCTAATTATATGCAATGACGTATTACTGCAGCCGGGTTGGATATCTCCACTGAAATGCTAACACTTGTGCAACAGTCGTTCCATACCAGACTGGAAGCGTCTGTTTGCGTTGTCCACTGGTCAGGTTGGTGTGGGAACTTTTCAAAATACGATATCTCGTAAACGACTCGTACTAGAATCTCGCAACAAACACCACTGACAGTCTAATTTATCCTACTTAGTTTGTTAATGTCGATAGGCATCGTTCCATTTAAAAAGTATATCTTTGTAAGAAAAACACACTTTCGAAGTATTATTAGAATCTGTTGATTGGCTAACAATTCGAGTCCTTGAGTACCAATCAATTCTGTGAAACCGCACATGAGTAGCACTGCCCATTTCCACTATATTTGTGGTGCAAGTTCTAGGTGGTTCACCTTGTGTATGTGTGGGAAATACATGTGACATACGCTTACGCGAGTTAAAGTGCGGGCAAAAAGTTGTTCATAAGTAAATTCAGGAAAGGGGAATCGAACTGGTGACCCGCACGATGCCCGTCAGCGACTACAACCGCTACACCGCTGCGGACGATGTACAGCATTTTGCAAAATTACCTTTCGTAACAGTTTCATATTATAGACCAGTTTTCAAACAGATGAGTTACCGTTTTTCTAGGAAACCAACCGCCAGAGTGAACGTCACTACATTGCATACTGTCATTTAGTGAAGTGTAGTGAAGAGCGCTACTGCTCATAAATGTAGTGTCCTTTTCTACACAAGTAAAATGTTCCGAAACGTTGTAGGTAAATTGGAATCTTCTCAAATTAGTTCGTAAGATGAAGAAACTTCCTGGCAAAACTCAAATGGCTCTGAGCACTATGGGGCTTAACATCTGAGGTCATCAGTCCCCTAGAACTTACAACTACTTAAACCTAACTAACCTAAGGACATCACACACATCCATGCTCGAGGCAGGATTCGAACCTGCGATCGTAGCGGACGCGCGGTTCCAGACTGTAGCGCTTAGAACCGCTCGCCCATCGTGGCCGGCAAACTTCCTGGCAGATTAAAACTGTGTGCCGGACCGAGACTCGAACTCGGGACCTTTGCCTTTCGCGGGCAAGTGCTCTACCGTCTGAGCTACCCAAGCACGACTCACGCCCCGTCCTCACAGCTTTACTTCTGCCAGTACCTCGTCTCCTACCTTCCAAACTTTACAGAAGCTCTCCTGCGATGTAAGATGATAACATAATTCAGGCCAAACGGAACATCTAAATACTGTAACCATGTAATTAAAATTTCGTAACTAAGAATGATTTTCAAATGGAAAAAGGGTAGCAGAAATATAAAATTAGGAATGAGAAATTAAAAGCCGTTTCAGTAAATGTCAACTCTAGTTCCATAAATACGTTCCTCACGCCTATAGTTCTCACTTCAAAGCCGTTCCCAAGAGTTTATAAAATGTTTCACGCAAAACGTGCCCAATTGTGGAGGCACCAGGCCTGGGGGCAACACTATAATGTGAAGTACCTGTTGAACACCGGAGAATGGTCAGTAATAGAAAGCAGTCATGGTGAGAACTATGAATACACGAAAACAGATTTGTGCTTCATTAAAAGTATTTGCAAGAGCCGGTCCCAACATGAATATAATCTTATACAAAAGAATGAGACAAAAACAGAGAATAAAAACTTATAAATTTTTTTTATTTCATTTGCTTTTGAACAAGACGTTATTGTTTGATGCATTGTCATTGTATATAGCAAAAAAAAAGGTTAAAATGGCTCTGAGCACTATGGGACTCAACTCCTGATGTCATTAGTCCCCTAGAACTTAGAACTACTTAAACCTAACTAACCTAAGGACATCACACTCATCCATGCCCGAGGCAGGAGTCGAACCTGCGACCGTAGCGGTCTCGCGGTTCCAGACAGCAGCGCCAGAACCGCGCGGCCACTTCGGCCGGCCTTTATATAGCATTAATGAGTACAATAAAAGAGTAAAGAACTATTTAGGTTATTGATGTTTTGCTTTTATAATCTTGGCCATTTTTTAGTAGCACCGTACATTCCCTCAAACTATGTTGCATTATCGCCGACACCTAAATGCATTGTCGCATGTTCTTAAGGTTCCTGACACGTTGCTTCATCTCTTGTGACGGAAGTCAGCAGTAATTTGTACGCCGAGTTCGACAGGCGAGCATTAGCCGAACATTGCTTGCTAATCAGAGCACGGTGAGAAGCACCTGTGGGGCCGGCAATACACCAGCAGCCCGGAGGGACCGTACCGCATACGTGCCTCGTCCACCAACCCTTAAGAGGATTACGCGAGACAATGGGGGCGGATGGCTGATCGGACCGCGAGACCTAGCATGCCCATAACAGACATGAACCTGCCGATGACTGTTACACGGGTATAATCTCAAATTGTCTGCAAAGGAAAGACGGAAATCAGCGACACTTGCTTTCGAACTGGAGCTGAGTGTGCTTCGTTCATTTTACTGTTGTTTATCCATTCATTCACCTATGAATCACCTTACAATGATATAGGATTCATCATCATTTTTCAACGAAAAAATATACATACATACTATGTAAGTGTGCCTTAAAAGGATACGGCAGGCCATCGCCCTTGGCCTTGATGAAGCCTAAAGTGACTTCGGAAAACCACGGAAAACCCAAATCAGTATCGGTGGACAGGGCAACCTGCATCTTCCCATATATCAGATCAGCGTCGTAACGACTGCACAGCCTCATTCGGTTGGTCCGTATGGGAAAGGGGACATCGAGTAGCTGAGAGTAGACACTGTCAGTATAAACCCATTTATACAAAAACGAAACTATTTTGTTTGATTCGACGCCAGTGGTTCTATTTATAGAAAACAGTAAAATTTACAAAGGGTCTTAACAAACGAACGTAAGACTTCCACAGGAACTAAACGAATTTATAAAACGTGCATTAGTGCACGCAGTTTACAATAAGCAGCTAGACTCCGTCCGACAATCTTGACGTGTAAAGTGCTTAATGTGATGCAAATTTACGATTACTCCAGGACGTTAAACTGTCCAAAACATTTGCAAAACTCCCATCAAACACAGAAACTGTAAAGCATGCAATGTAAACAGTGAATTTCAGGCTTGTAGATCGTACTTAATAAACATTCCTCCCAAATACAACTGTCCCTTTCAGAAATCTGATTACAAACTGATATTAATCTGTAAACTCTGATAATACTAAATAAAATAACTATTATCATACACATCCAGTGTGTAAAAAATGCATTCTAAAAGGAGATAACTTCAGTTTAAGTATCACAGAACCAGCATTTATAGCAATTAGTTCCGACGCTAAAAACAAAATCAGAACAGCACATAACCCAGTGTGCACAACTGAGCAGGTTGGTGCAGCGCTTAGCGAACTGGGCTCGCTTTCTGGACGTGGACGTTTCATATTCGCGTCCGACCATTCTGATTCCTCAAATCGTTCCAGGAAAATTCCAGGACGGCTCCTTTGAAAGGGCATGGTCAATTACCTTCCCCATACTTGAAACACTCCGAGCTTGTGTTCCGTCTCTAATGATCTCGATGTCGGCGGGACTTCAAACCTTAATCTTCCTTTCTACCTTCCTTCATTGCGTGCATGTATATGGGTACGTATACGTATATACAGGCTGAAACAGAGCTCAGCCGACCAACTTTCAGAGGTAGTTGTATGGATCAAAAGAAGAAAAAAAGTCTGGTAAACGTGGACTTTAGAGCATCCTTTAGACACGTGCCTTAAGAGCTCTGAGCACTTCGTCATTTTCGATACTGTGAAATGTAACTCTTCTACTACAAATTCTTAGCTTTCCATATTTTGGGAGGAGGTAGTGTGGAGAAAAATAATAAAACATGGTTAGTAAACATTGGTTCTAAAATGCATGTCTTAAGAGCTATGAATTCTTGTTTAGTAGAAGAGGTTTGTTTCATAACAGCGAAGAAGAACAAGTGCTTATAGTTCTTAAGATATACACTTAAGAGTCAATACTTAGTAGACTTTTTTTTCTGTTTATACTATCACTTCTCATAATATAAAAAGCAGAGCATTTTCAGTAACAGAGGTGTGTGGCTGGCCGCTGTGGCCGAGTGGTTCTAAGCGCTTCAGTCCAGAACTGCGCTGCTGCTACGGCAGCAGGTTCGAATCCTGCCTCGGGCATGGATGTGTGTGATGTCCTTAGGTTAGTTAGGTTTAAGATGTCCTCAGATGTTAAGTCCCATAACGCTTAGAGCGATTTGAACCACTTTTTTGTGTGTTTCACAGTAACGAAAGTGAACAATTGCTTATAGCTGTGGGTAGGTTTGTCGTATGTGTTTTTTGGTAGCGTAATTTTCTTTGTTCAGCTTTTTTTATTCATTTTCCCGTGGTGGTTTCTTATTTAGATTGTGTGTTACGATCTCACCTAAATATTTGAATTTCTCAACAATTTTGTTTTCCTTTTCGTCTGTAGTAATTTTGTTTTTGAATGGTAGATCAATTAGCATACATTCTGCTTTTTTTAGAACGATTTTCTAAGCCAGATTTTATGCAATATTTCTTGTAGTGATTGAAATTCTTGTCTGGTTTCTTCAACATTGTTAGCTAGGAGAGTAAAATCATTAGCTAACTCCAAGCAGTATAAACTAATCTCATTTTTAGTACTGGCAATTCTTATATTCTTTTGGTTATCCTTGTAGCATTCTCTCATTACCTAGTCCAGTGCACAAATGAACGATAATGGTAAAAGGCAGTCACCTCGTCTTAAGCTTGTTTTTATGAGGAATGGTTCAGAAATTTCTTCTCTGAATTTAACTTTTAATTTATTGTTGATTCGAGTAAGTTCTGTTGGGTTAATTAGTTTTTGATGGAGTCTTAGGTACAGTAGAATTTTTAATACTGATGGTTTATGGAGACAGTCATGCGTATTTTTAAAATCCACAAATATTGTTGCTAGAGGTTTGTTGTGTTTCCTGTAAAATGCTATTATCTACTGTAAACTAATGGTGTGCTCTGCACAGCTTCTTCGTGGTCTGAAACCTCACTGGCATGTCCCTAACTCCTGTTCTAACTGTTCCGTGATTCGTCCATATAGTATCTTGGATAAGATCTTGTATGTGCAGTTTAGGAGAGAAATACCTCTGTAGTTGTCCAGATTGCCTATATCCCCCTCCCTTCTTGTGTGGTGAGTGGATGACGGCTGTGATCAAGTGTTAGAGGAATTGTTCCGTTACCCAAATTTTTGTTAGAGCCATGTGTAAAGAAGTCTGGACTTGCGTCACGTGAATATTTCCACACTCCAGCAAAAATCTGACCGTCTCCACATCACCTACAATGTTTTGTCATTTGAATGTATTTTCTGTTGCTTGGAAAGTTGGGGGGCCTGATTTGTTAGGTTATTTTTTGGGAGGGTATTTACGTTGATTTGTAAGCGTTCGTTGAACCTTACGCATTCAGAAGTTTATTCACTGCTTTGGCCATGATTTCAGCATTATGCATTACTGTGTTCCATTCCCTTACCTTCTCCTTACCGTATTAGCGTTGGGGGCTCACGCTGTTGTAATAGTCTCCCAAAGACTTTTTAATAGTTCCTGGAAGTGGTTTTGAGGTAATTATCTGCTATAGAGTTTGTTGCCCTAATATGGAATTCTCTTTTGGTTTTCTTAATGCTTTGTGTGAAATTTTTCTTTTCGTCACTTTTTCTGTTTTCCGTCGTTGCTTGGTTGGTTCAAAATTCATGGAGGTATATTCAGTCTATGCACCTAACTGAAGACAGTTTGTTTATTGCCATACGCGTTTCCGCTTCTTTTATTTGTGAATCATGTTCAGTGGCGATATCCAGCGTTGTTAGCCCATGTATGTGGTCCTGGAGATGCGTGCGTTAGTCTTCACGTTCCAGTTGGCCGATTTCCACTTTACATTTTGTGTTCAAATTGTGTGTGTTTTCGGTAGGCAACTATCGCGACTGTTGACAACACGACACCCCGAAAACTTGTCACTTCATGCGTCATGAAGATTTATTTCTGGCGTGAACAGCAAGAGCGCTACTGGAGCGCCTTTCTCAGATAATGGCCTTTCCGAGAGTTAATAGCTTCCGTAACAAAGTTTAAAATAAATAACATGTTAAAGTGCTGGACACGGCGTCTATCCTTTGATGAGTCTAATTTTCAGAACATAATGACGTTAGGGGTTTAGCCTTGCACAAAAATACTTAAATACATATTTTAACCATAAGTTTACATTGTCGCGTTCGCAATCCAGTGAGAATTTCAAAATTTTTCCTAAATTTGATAGCGTAGGACAAAGAATGGGATGACTGGACTATTACAGAATAAGATGTGTGAGATCGTGAGTCTGGTAACTGAACAGGAACCCATTTTTCCTGTTCCAAAGTCCGTCCCCGGTAGCTGAGTGGTCAACACGACAGACTGTCAATCCTAAGAGGCCGGGTTCGATTCCCGGCTGGGTCGGAGATTTTCTCCGCTCAGTGACTGGGTATTGTGTTGTCCTAATCATCATCATTTCATCCCCATCGACGCGCAAGTCGCCGAAGTGGCGTCAAATCGAAAGACTTGCATCAGGCGAGCGGTCTACCCGACGGGAGGCCCTCGTCACACGACATTCATTCATTCCTGTTCCAAACCGTGTACTGCAGCAACCCTGTCTTTATGTGAGCGATCGGACGATGACCTGTTCATCGCTGGTAACATACACATAATCATCAGCTCTGTGTCTTCGTGTATCGTAGATTTACTGCCAATATCTCACTATATTTCTACCCATAACTCAGAAGAGCTATCGCCTTAACCTGCAATACAAATCACATCCCTCTGCAAAAGACAAGGTGAAAACAGATATCCGTTTACGCCTGTCTGTGGTGTAACTTCTTACCAGTTGGGCACTGGTTATACGAGTTATGTCTCCCAGAGGGATCTGGAAAGTAGTATCGTCGCGCTCAACAATACAGAAAATGGACCGCGAAAGTCACAACTAGAGTATTAGATTTCTCCCTTATGTTAGCGGTCTAAAGACCTGGAAAATGGTTACAAGCCTGACAAGACATAATTTGCCGTAGTGTATGAGCAGAACTGTTCTTTATCGAAGATTTGTAAACGTGGTGGGCGTAAATCCTGAAATAGCTTTACTGTTTAGACTACGTTGTCATAAGATGCTAAACGCAAATTTCGGGGTGCTTTACGGGTTAATTCTTACAATAAAGTAAAAACCGCAACTTACCAGTGTTAATAAAGCTTCCAGAATGAGATTTTCACTCTGCAGCAGAGTGTCCGCAGATATGAAACTTCCTGGCAGATTAAAACTGTGTGCCCGACCGAGACTCGAACTCGGGAATTTTGCCTTTCGCGGGCAAGTGCTCTACCATCTGAGCTACCGAAGCACGACTCACGCCCGGTACTCACAGCTTTACTTCTGCCAGTACCTCGTCTCCTACCTTCCAAACTTTACAGAAGCTCTCCTGCGAACCGTGTTTCGGTAGCTCAGATGGTAGAGCACATGCCCGCGAAAGGCAAAGTTCTCGAGTTCGAGTCTCGGTCGGGCACACAGTTTTAATCTGCCAGGAAGTTTCATATCAGCGCACACTCCGCTGCAGAGTGAAAATCTCATTCTGGAAACATCCCCCAGGCTGTGGCAAAGCCATGTCTCCGCAATATCCTTTCTTGAAGGAGTGCTAGTTCTGCACGGTTCGCAGGAGAGCTTCTGTAAAGTTTGGAAGGTAGGAGACGAGGTACTGGCAGAAGTAAAGCTGTGAGTACCGGGCGTGAGTCGTGCTTCGGTAGCTCAGATGGTAGAGCACTTGCCCGCGAAAGACAAAGGTCCCGAGTTCGAGTCTCGGTCGGGCACACAGTTTTAATCTGCCAGGAAGTTTCATATCAGCGCACATTCCACTGCAGAGTGAAAATCTCATTCTGGAAACATCCCCCAGGCTGTGGCTAAGCCATGTCACCGCAATATCCTTTCTTTCAGGAGTGCTAGTTCTGCACGGTTCGCAGGAGAGCTTCTGTAAAGTTTGGAAGGTAGGAGACGAGGTACTAGCAGAAGTAAAGCTGTGAGTATCGGGCGTGAGTCGTGCTTCGGTAGCTCAGATGGTAGAGCACTTGCCCGCGAAAGGCAAAGATCCCGAGTTCGAGTCTCGGTCGGGCACATAGTTTTAATCTGCCAGGAAGTTTCGTTAATAAAGCTATTTATTCAGAATGAATGGTGATGATCCTTTTTTCGAATCGACAAGTTCATCATCAGGGTGCTGTCGACCTTTAAAATTAGGTATACTGTACATGTGATGTTAGTTATTTTCGTTTCCTTGTGGTGAATGTTCCGTCCGTTGGTGGTGCTCTAAAGGGAAAAAAAAATGATCGAAAGATAGGACTAAAGCCGCTCGGAGTGACCGCTCGGTTTCGAGCGTCATGTCACGGACTACGCGGCCCCTCCCGCCGGAGGTTCGAGTCCTCCCTCGGGCATGGGTGGGTGTGTTGTTCTAAGCATAAGTTAGTTTAATTGAGTTTAAATAGTGTGTAAGTCTAGGGACCGATGACCTAAGCAGTTTAGTCCCTTAGGATTCCATACACATTTAAACCTTTTTGAACCTAAAACTGAATTTGAACAACGTAAATAACAATGTGAAATCAGAACTAAGTCAGCTTTGTTTAACTTACATCGAACATCCTGTGAATTTTTATAGCGCTGTTGTCTGCTTTGAAGTGCTTCATATTTGCCAAAATCGTAAGCAAGTTCAACGCAATGCAGGCGAGTACAAATACCTCTTATTTCGATCACGCGGATGTCTACATAGAAAGACGGTGATTAACCTATTGCCCTCCTTGTACCCTGAAGAGGTACCATTATCTAAATATTACCGAAAAATAGTTCTTTAAAGAAAGTATAGACATCTATTGTTTGGCCCTCATACGTAATGTGACAGAAAACTGTAAATGAATTCAAAGAGTTATCTACAGCAGCTGATCTGCAATAGCTGCATACAGCTTGGTCACTGACTGTGTCAGTAGTATCACATGAATATGTTAACAATACAGCATAAAGCGAAGAGTTTTCTGATACGCGTCAGCATTCAGTCCGTGGAGCTGAACCATGCTGAATAGGGGCCAGACTATAGAGCGGCGAATTTAAACTGGTTGTTACGCCATGGACACTTTGACCGAAGTCTAACAGACTGAGCAGTATTTCGATGCCAGTGGGAAATGTTAATTAATATTTCATCTCTATGCAAGCTTTACAGCATTTTCAGTACAGAAAAACTATTCCTGCAAATGCAGAGCAGTGTGAATACATTCAGGCCACTGGGTCTATTCAAGTATACTTCGGTGCACATCGTGCCCGGAAGACGTGCACGTGCAGCTTAACATATTTCGGAATTTTGAAAATATCGACTCATTAATATGAGGACCACGAGAGTATCATAATGATTGCAAAGCGTTTCGCGACGAGATGGACTCAGAACAATAAGATGGCAAGGAAAGTATCCTTCATTCTTCCTATGGGACGATAAGATCGTAGAACTGTTGAATTGGCTTCGAACCATACACGAATGTCAGCACATTAGATCTTCGCAGAGGTTACAGGCATTGTGTCACAATGAACCGTTGAGAAAAAAATTGCTGGAAGCTGGGTTAAGGAATCGAGATAAAATATGTCGTTTATCGCCGACATCGTACCACTGAGTTCCATGGTGTACAGCTAGTCGCAACTTGAAATTGAGTAGCATTCTGTGGTGCTCAGCTATGAGTGTAGCTTCTATTTGTAGCGGCCAGATCGTCAACAACGCGTTCCTAGACGACTTAGTAAAACGTCAGGGAAAGCAACGGTTCTCAAAACTCTTACTTCTACCACTCCTGAAATCAAGCTGTGGGTAGCTATTTGGCAAAACGAAAGAACTATTTTGGTAGTGGTTTGAGGAAGGCTGAATACTCGCAATATTCGTAAAAATACTCTTGTCATACCCTGTCATGATAGGGTATGAGATGGCATATTCCAGCAGGATAACGCTAGGCCCATCGCTGCATAGCTCCACACTGCAGTTCACACCAGACAGGCCTTGAGGAATGTACGGATCCTGGACTAGCCTGTTGAGTCCCCTAATTTGTCACTCATACAGCATGTCTAGGGTGCGATGCTAGTCCTTATATTTTCATACTGTACTCCAGTTAGGAGGCTTCATGAAGTCCTACACCATGTTTTTAATGCGCAGCCAGAAATTCCTCAGGATGCCAATCAGAGTGTATGCTTCCATGACACAACGAATACGAGATTGTATTCGTGCCCAGGGGGACACAACTCATACTGACTGTCATATTGATACTGTTGATGGATATCAGTTCCGAATAAAATGCAAGTTAACCGTGGGAACCCCAACAACATGAAAACAAATATAATTTATGGTTCAAATGCCTCTGAGCACTATGGGACTTAACATATATGGCCATCAGTCCCCTAGAACTTAGAACTACTTAAACCTAACTAACCTAAGGACATCACACAACACCCAGCCATCACGAGGCAGAGAAAATCCCTGACCCCGCTGAGAATCGAACCCGGGAACCCGGGCGCGGGAAGCGAGAACGCTACCGCACGACCACGATCTGCGGGCTATATTTTATGTGTATAACTTACTGAGCAAGCAGTAAAGGAAAGAAAAAAAAATTGAAGTATGGATTACAGTCCAGGAAAAAGAAATAAAAACTTTTGAGGTTCGCCGGTGACTTTGTAACTCTGTCAGAGACAGAAAAGGACTTGGAAGAGCAGTTGAACGGAATGGGCAATTTCCTGAAAGAGGAAAGAAGACGAACATCAATAAAAGCAAAACGAGGGTAATGGAATGTAGTCTAATTAAATCAGGTGATCCTGAGGGAATTAACTAGGAAATGGGGCACTTAAAGTAGTAAATAAGTCTTGTTATTTGGAAAGCAATGTAACTGATGATGGTGGCAATAGGGAGGATATTAAATGAAGACTGCCAATGACAAAAAAAGCGTTTCCCAAGAAGAGAAATCCGTAAACATCGAGTATAGATTTAAGTGTTTGGAAGACTTTCTGAAATTATTTGTATGGAATGCAGCCATGTATGGAAATGAAATTTGGACGATAGAAGGTGTAGACAAGAAACGAATAGAAGCTTTTAAGGTATGGTGCTACAAAACAATGCTGAAGATTAGATGCGTAGATCACGTCTAACGAGGAGGTACTGAATAGAATTGGGGAGATGAGAAATTTATGATACAACCTGACTAGAATGAGGGATCGATTAGGAAACATTTTGAGGCATCAAGGGATGACGAATTTACTAGTGTAGGGAGGCGTGAGCGGTACAAATCGTAGAGGGTGACCACGATATGAATACAGCAAGAAGATTCAGAAGGATGTAGGTTGCAGTAGTTACTCGGAGATGATGAAGCTTGCACAGGGTAGAGTGGCATGGAGAGCTGCATCAATTCAATCTTTGGTCTGGAAACAACAACAACAACATACATAATTTTAAAATTTTTCACGGATGCAACCTTTATCATTTTAAGCAATGAATACAAGAAGAAATTGGAAAGAAGTGAACCTGTGGAATAAAACTCTAAAATGTTTTTGCAAAATTAAGCTCCACGATCATAGCAATCAACGAATACAAAAAGAAAGAATACACGAAGTAAACAGTAAATTCTTCTAACGAAGTGGCTTCACTTTGGAATCATTAAGAGATACAGTTTTCAACCACGCATCATTTCAAGTGGTATAGCTGAAAACAAATTCGCATTTCTCCTGGATGCAATTCCATATCCCGAAAGTTCCGTGATCTTATAATGCCTAAAGCAAATATAGTCCTAAATAACAAGCTTTTGTAACTGTACGTGTAAGCTTACTCGGCCATTGTCACTGTCAACAAAAACAAAAACACCCTGAAGGAGGTCAGTTGTAAGTAGGCTGTTTAGTTTTTTATGTTGGTAATGCCATCTAGTGCTCTGTATGAAAATCGATGAGTGCGCTGTGTGAAGTCTGTGGCTGGTTGGACTTATTATTGGGATATTCGCTAGTGTAGTGTTGGGCAGTTGTATGTGAACAGCGCGTAGCGTTGGGCAGTTGGAGGTGAGCCGCCAGCAGTGGTGGATGTCGGGAGAGAGATGCCTGAGTTTTGAGCAGACGATCTGGACGTGTGTCCATCAGAAAAAGGAAATTTGTTTAATTGGATGTCACAAATTATGGCTTTTGAACGCTATTAAGGTAAATACATTGTTTGTTCTCTATCAAAATCTATCATTTGCTAACTGTACCTATCAGTAGTTAGTGCCTTCAGTAGGTAGAATCTTTTATTTAGCTGGCAGTATTGGCGCTCGCTGTATTGCAGTAGATCGAGTAACGAAGATTTTTGTTAGTTCGAGTAACGAAGATTTTTGTGGGGTAAGTGATTCATGAAAGGTATAGTTTATTGTTAGTCAGGGCCATTCTTTTGTAGGGATTATTGAAAGTCAGATTGAGTTGCGCTAAGAATATTGTGTGTCAATTTAGTGATGATCAGAATAATTAAGGAGAAAACTGAGTACGTTCAGTTTTACTCAGTTGTTTCAGTATCAAGTAACGTAAGAATTTTTCAAGCACTGTCATTCATAATTTTTCCAATGGGACGTTCTCAGTGACCGAAACGTCGGTAGTTTTACAAATTGACAATGCGGTCACAAAGCCAGAAAAATTTTATTGACCGTTTTTGTAACTGGTCCTTGATATCCCGTATATTGGCACTGGGACGGAATTGCCGTTTGAGCTTGCTCGGATGCCGATCTGGGATCTCGATGGCACATGAGTACCTCATCACCAAGTACATAATTCACATGTGTAGGCGACCAACACACCGTTGAAAAATGGCACATTGATACACTCGCATGTGATATACCGTTGTGCCGTGAGAGGTCGGTCAATCACCATCAGACGTGACCTGGAGTCATACCCGATGGCTGCCCACATCATGACGACAGGGGTAAAAAACAACTTGGTACCTCTCCAAAACACTAAGAGAATGGGACCTCTCTCCAGGTCGCCATTACAGTCGCCAACGATAGCCATCTTTGCTCGTTCTGAACCACGATTTTTGCTGAACACAACGTCTTTCATCAGCAGTGCATGCTTTCTTGTCACAGCACCATTCCAAACACATCCGTTTCTCTCGTGATGTTAACGGCAGCCTAGGCAAGCGAAGATAATTCCGAGTCCGGTTGCTGCTGCTCTCTGATCGATGGTGTGCGGTGTCACAGAAAGTTACAGAGACTCGATTACTTCTTCTCAGATAACAGGCGCAGATTTCAAGGGGTTACGATGTGCTTAGTGCACAATACGGCGATCCACCCTCGTGGTGGTAGGCATCGACTGAAACCTTGGCGAGTATGTCTGCCCTTATGTTCCCAAGCAGCACAACATCGAGCTACTGTCACATTGTAATTCCCCCACAAATCTCGATGCTGCACGATTGGACCATTGGGCCAAAGGGAGAGATGCTTTCAAACTGTCTCAGGTGCTAATGATACTGTCTGACATGAGTACGCGCCATCTCTGTGAACTGCATAGGTATCACTCATGAGCTGACGTTGTTAGCGTCCTTATTACTCACCAGACGTGGTAACATAAACGCTAACAACGCATTTTGTTGGCCATTCTACCCGTCAAAGAGGACTGCAACTCTCAATCATTTATGAACCCGCTTATAGTGTGTACATATATTAAGTTACAGTATCATTCGATCTTGTCTTCTGGGTGCTTCAGTTTCTTTCATCAAACCGTAATTTTCGGTTACTTTCCAATAACTAAATGTGCACAATATTTCAGTCAAGCAACAGAAAAATAATCAAAATGCAACCTTTGCAAGAATTTCAAGAAATAGAGGGAAGCGTGCCACCCGAAAACTGTGCCTGATTGTCAACAACTAAATTGATTTTCGAATTCAGCAACCACGACTTATCAACGAACATCATTGATAGTCTTTGTAACAAATTTTTTGTTGACGAGTGTTATTAAACTGACGATTTCTTAACCGCTCAGGATGAGTCTTATAAACTGATTCCTTCTTTCAGTCAATTTGTGCCGCAGATTCTTTTCATCTTCAAGTCGATATTGTACCTGTTCATTGGCTACACAACGTATCCATCTAATCTTCAACATTATTCTGTAGCTTCTCTCTTCCTCTTGTTCAAACTGTTCTATAATTCCCTTCGATTTCCATAACTAGATGAAAGTACCGTACGTAACTGCCGTATATAGAACAATAATAATAATAATAACCCTAATAATAATGAAAATTGGAAGTAAAAATAAGGCAGTATACCTGTGGCTAACAGATACCCAGTTTTCACCGTCAGGATTAATGAGATCAATAAATACGTAAGCAAACTTACCGCGGTCGCACTTGCAAATGTTTCAGAGAACGTAAAAATCCTCGTATTTCGTCGGCATTTATAAAGAGCACATGCAAATTGGCGTTGATTGTTCACTTAAAACCCGTCCGGACGAGCGTCTGTGTACGTGAATACCTTCATGTCCACAGGACATCCTATGAGTCCAGCTTAACCGAAGACTACTATTGTGTGCGTGGCGAGCCCCTATTGCTCACTATCCTGTGCGCCCCTGTCCACAACCGCTATCCGAAATGTTTCAAAGCTGTCATGTATCTGATAGCAGTTATATACGCGTTTTGGGAGTTCCTACACAGCTTATTCAAAAGACTATCTATATTCGAATCCCGCTCCAACTACTGCCGGGTCTGGGTGCTGACGAGTCCTCTCCATTTGGCTCGGTCCTCCCACCACTTTTCTTCCTCCACTTGCTGCCAGGTCACACCTCTCCTTTCTGCAGATATTCTCCCATTTTCCACCGTGTTCTTGGGCGCCCTCTAGGCCTTTTCCCATCCATCTTTAGTTCTTCCATAATTTTGGGGTGTCTCTGCCCATGAATCCTCTTAACATGCCCATATCATCTTAGTCTCTTTTTTCAATTTCTTCTCTCATACTTTCTTGTTTAAGGTCCTTTCTAATCCCTACGTCCCTTACTCTGTCCATTCTTGTTTTTCCCTTAACTGCGCCGGGAAATTTCATTTCCCCTGCTTGCAGTCTGCTCCAGTCCCTTTCTGTCATTGTCCATGTTTCTCCACCATAGGTGACAACAGGGAAGTAATGATCCTTATACATAGAGAGTTTTGCTTTGTCTGAAACTTCCTTATTTCAAATCAGGTGTTTTATAGTTTGGTAGAAATTGCCTCCCTTCTGTAACCTCCTATTAATTTCGTTAGTTATTCTTCCATCCCTAGATATATCACTCTCTAAATAAGTAAAACTTTCTACCACTTTGAAGGGTTCTCCATTGAAGGTAATATTTCCATTGATCCCTTTCTCTTTTCCAAATACCAATACTTCACTCTAATCTTTATTTATTTTTAATCCATACCTTTTCATTATTTCCTTCCACGCATCAAGCTGTAACCGTACATCTACCTCTTTATCACCCCATATTACTTTATCATCTGCAAAAATCATTTTTTTGTCTTTTTCTTTTATTATATCTTTAAGTGCTCTATTCATTCCCTCAATCACAACATTAAAAAGTGCAGGAGATAGAATACTTCCTTGCTTAAGTCCTTGTCTTATTTTGAAATATTCAGAGTTCCCCAATGGTGTTCTAATTCTACAATTGTGTCCTCTGTACATTGTCTTTATTACATTAATGTATCCATTTTCTACATCTATCTTCTTCATTTCTTCCCAGAGTCTTTCCCTGTTAACTGAGTCATAAGCCTTTTCTATGTCTATAAAACCATTATCACTCTTTTGTTGTACTCCCAACTTCTTTCCATCAGCTGACGAATGGAAAATATCAGGTCGATCGTGCTTCTTCCTTTCCTCAACTCATGCTGTTTTCACTCAGCTCCTTTTCTGTCTTTTCACTTATTCTATTTAGTAAAATTATTTCAGAAATCTTGGCTGTATGACTCATAAGGGTTATTCCTCTGTAGTTTTTACGAAGTCTTTTATTGCCTTTCTTGAAGATGGGAAGAATGTCTCCTGTTCTGCAATCGTCAGGTATCGTACTATTTCTTCATACGCTTGATAGTACTCTATACAACCACCACATTCCCACTGGACCTGCTGCTCTTATCATGTCCACTGATACTTCATCAGGTCCTGGGGCTTTCCCCCCCATTCATCTTCTACACAGCTTTTTCCATTTCTTCCCGTGTAATTTGTCCTAATTCTGCTTCCCAACTTCTCTTAATTTCTCTGTTATTTGTTGTTTCCTCATGTACCTGCTCCTCAGCGTTTAACAGCTTCTTAAATGTTATTTCCAGAGATCTTTAATATTCCCTCGATCTTCAATCACGGTACCGTCCTCTGTTTCCATCTTTACTGGTACTTCAGAAACCTTCCTTTTATTTTTCATCATTTTATGGAACATTTTCTTATTGCTCCTAACATCTTCAAGTTTTTTCATAAACTCTCCCCATGCCTTTTTCTTTGCTGTTTCCACTATTTCTTTGCACTTCTTCTTTTCTTCTATATATCTTTTATGGTCTTCGTCATTTTTACTTTTCCACCACTTTCTCCATGCTCCATTTTTTCTTCTAACTGCTTGGATCGTGGTATCATCCCATAAACTTGTCTGTCTTATTCAAAAGTAAAGAGATAAATTGCGAGTGAGGGAAAAATCAATATATGTAATTAACGTGATAAGCGAACGAGCGAACATGTCTTCACCGCCAGATAATTACGATTTAGTTCGATGTCATGGGTCATCAGTCCACTTGATCTCTAGGTAAGTGTCGGTGCTAAGATGCTTATTTTGCTGTTACTTCCTTTTTTCGTTAAAGCACACACGTTTTCGGATAATGGTGTTCTTTTGGAGTTGAGCCATGGAAGCAAGCATGATTCGACAATCAGTGTTGTTTAGCTGCAAACAAATGTTCAAATGTGTGTGAAATCTTATGGGACTTAACGGCTAAGGTCATCAGTCTCTAAGCTTACACACTACTTAAGCTAAATTAGCCTAAGGACAAACACACACACCCATGCCCGAGGGAGGACTCGAACCTCCGCCGGGATGAGCTGCACAGTCCATGACTGCAGCGCCCTTAGACCGGTCGGCTAATCCCGCACGGCGGCTGAAAACAGAAGTTGTCACATCTGATCAGGTGTTGTACAGCCAACGGTTTGTACGACGTGAATGTTGAAAAGAGGTATTTTTTTGTGAATGTAAAACTGACACTGATGAAGCAGAACATTACGTACACTTGCTTAATTCCGTGTGTGTCGGTCCATCTTTGCAATGCAATATAGCAGCGACTCTGCTTGGCAAGCGGTCGACAAGTCCTCGGTACCAGAATGAAATTTCACTCAACGCTGGTCTGAAACTTCGCGGCAGATAAAAACTGTGTACCGGAACGGGGTTCGAAACTGGCACCTTTGCATAATCTTCCAGGAAATTTCAAGTTCTTGGCTGATTTACGGAAGAATGTGGCACGAGATGTCTACGAACTGGTCACGCAATGCCCCTAAATTACTCGCTAGTAGATAGCGGGCACAAAGCTGTCACTTTCAAATTATTATGGCACGATTCTGGCCTTGTGACTCTGATAGTCTGAAACTTTTGAAGCTTAAACATGGTAGTTATAAACTGTATCTGCCAAAACCTCTCGCTAGCAACGTGAAAGCAAGTACCTTTAAATTTCGATTACAGTATCACCTTTGTATTCTGTCACATTTGAATTTCCACACAAATCTTGGACATTAACTATGTAAATTACTTTTAATGTGTGTGATAGCAGTTACACTAAACTGAGTCTGTGTGTAAGTGAAACTGAGTACAAATAATGGTTATCAATAATGCGTAGAATAGCTTTTTCGTCAAATAATCTCACACAATGGCTAACTGTTGTGCATTGAAGCCGTGTTCTGTTACAAAAAACACAACTGCTGACTTATATTAAAATTTTGCAAATGAAAATACTTCATAATTTATTCTGAAAGGATCCATTTAGGCCCTACAATTATTTCTTACCTCGCAACGCTTAACTCAGCTCTGCTGTGCCTTAAAGCTATAGGAATTTCAAGCACTGAACTGCATCATCCTGAAATAAACCATCGTGCGGCTGGTTGCCTCATCTTAATTTAACTGGTTTGCCAAATGAGAATTTTGTTATCTTTTCGAAAATACAACTAGCTATCCACGCAACAGTGCAAGGCGTGACAGTACAGTTAAGTTATACTTTTCATTCAAACAGTGAAGATAAGCTTCAGTGAAATATTTGGAAATGAATAAAAGGGTATTTTTAATACTAAACTTCTCATGATAACACAGAAGTGAGTTAATAACATGAACTATAGCTTCTTTCCAGAATTGCCACACAACATAAGCATTAACTCATACACACAATATTTAAATTACGTAAAATTTACTCCTTCCTTTGTTAGTGAAACGCTTTTAGCTGAAGGTGAAGGATGAAGAGTAACACTTAAGATTCTGAACACGTGACTGATAATTCGCCGTGTATAACAAAACGTAGATATTGTTATACATCATGTGACCTGTACTCTGTAATAATTATCAACTAGCGTTTAAAATAAAATATACTATCACACCACTTCTTGCATGGATTACGTGATGGGAGACTGTAGGTAAAATATCAATTTTCTGTGTAAAGCACAAAACAGTTTTAAGTATAAATATGAACTTTTGAATTTTTATACATTGATTTACGAAAGGTATTATCTTTTAACTAAATAAACACTGTTTTTAGGCTTGTTTCACAATTTTATTATCTTATTTGTGAATCAGTTATGTACTTGAATATGGGTTTATAACCCCAAACCTAGATTGTGCAACAACATTAACAATAAATCATGAAACAAGGCTAAAAACAGTGAATGTTTAGTTAATTTATAATGTTTCACCAAGAACCCACACTTGATTCAATTAAAATGGCATTATCTTTTATAAGTTCGAGTAACCTTGGCAGGTGGGATTTCTTTGAAATTATTCATTTCGTAATCACCTTGTCGCCTGTAGAAAAGCTATCTGACTCCCTGATTGTAATATGGACGAGATTCAGATCCCGTTTTGTAGATAAAAGCGACTCACTGTCTGCGAAACCGACCAAAATTCCTCCGGCGAAAGCTTCAGTTATTACATTGCTGAAGGGCAACTTTACTAGTTGTTTGAAAATGAAACGTAACTCATAATGGACACGATTCTTAGTAATATTTTATCAGTAATATATTAGCAACTACTAACTACCTCAATAAGAATCGTAAGAGACTGAATGATTTTACATCATTTTATTACATGTCTACTTTTACAAAGGAAGCAGTTTAAACCTGTTATAACGTATTCTGCGCCATGTCCCTGGAAAACTTATAGTTCTTTGCTCTCTTCATTTACTGTCTCAGACACTTCGCCTTTTTTTTAATTGTAATTCCTTATTCTTAAGATAGGAAACATGAATAAAAATACAAAAAATAAATCTAGAAAACAGGTGCCAGAGCTTGCTCAAATAAAACCTCAATACACCTTATCATCTTGCAAAATTGTGCTATCATCTCAAAATTTCACCTTCTACATTCAGCCATACTAGGGAGCACCTTAAACTGCATTATCTCTGCGGTACGTCCGGCATTAAAGCTTCTCACTCAAGCAGTGATTTAACATTGTTTCTCCCTGCAGCCGACTCACGCATTCGCTCGAACTCTACTAAATAATACAGCCTCTTGTAGCCAAAGAATACGTATCACTCACGCGTTCAGGCATACGAAGAGTCTCATACTGTCAACTGCCATGTCTCATGATATATATACTTTACAAGTTATACTGCTGGAAGTTGCCGTCGCCGTCGGTAAAGAGATTAAGCATGATAGAATGCAGATGGCCTGCAGTAATGTTCAAAGTCCACAGCTGCCGTGGTGCCTGATGAAAGTGTTCCCCCAATACTGTGTGCGTTTCGAGCAACTTCTCACCCCGATGGAGTCGTATCCGACAGCGACCATCGACCTGGTGTAACAAGAAACGTGATTCTATTGATCCATGGTTGAAACTTGATTATCCAGTTATCACTGCAGTTGTGACTGCAGATACCGTGGGGTCAATGTAGGAACACGTAGCGGTTGTCTGAGGCGGAATTTGTTGTTGAATAATGGTCGCTGCAGGGCATGCTCTGAAACACTTGTGTCTGCATTAGCGTTGTACCCTGTCATCAAATCTGCCGCATGTCACGACCTATCCTACTTCACTGAGCGGGTAACCATCCGACCTCCCAAATCCTTTACTGAGGCGTGGACGACGAATACGTTGCCGTCTGCACTTGATTTCACCATCATTTAACTGCTTCCCATATACAGTATGCTCAAGACAGCAGCTCGCGAACAGCCAACAAAATTTCGCCCCGATGCCCGCTCCCATCCCCCGTGTCACCTAGTGGTTTTCCGCATTTTCAAGGCTTAATGTCGCTTGCGCGATTCCCCATTCTGTTCCACTTATATACTTTCCTTCTCACGTCTCGCCACCATAGCTCCACCAGGTGGCATTCTACTCGCGGTAGGCAGTGCGTTTGGCTCGCCACTTTGGTAAAGTATTTCCGGCATTTACTTGCTGCTTCCAGCTGCGCTATTTCTCAGCTGCATGTATCTGGGTGCTTGGTCATAACTAATGACTACATTTCTGTACGCATGTATGATGCTTGCTTGTATACACTCTTCGGTCATTTGGGGAGCAAACGCATATTTCGAAGATTTCATTGATGAAAATGAAATGAAATGATCGTATGGCACTGTTGGCCGGGATGTCCCCTTCGGGTTCGGCTGCTAAGTCCAAGTCTCATGTCATTCGGCGCCTCATTGGCGACTTGCGGCCGATGATGAGGATGAAATGATGGGGTCAACACCCAGTCCACGAGAGGAGAAAATCTCTGACCTGGCCGGGAATGGAATCCGGGCCCAGTGCATGGGAGGCAAGCACGTTACCACCCAGCTACGCAAGCGGACATTTCATTGATATAACAGCACGAATTTAGAATATTATGTCGCATATTATATATATTGCAATAACCTGAACGATAGCACCTTTTATTTATTTTTCTCATATGAATGACGCCAGAAGCGTAAAAAAATGAATAACTATTTACATTGTGTTAACTTCACAGTGAGTTCAAACACCCTAATGTGGCTCCGTAGATGTCAGCAGAAGTCAATATAGTTTGTGCCAACAAATTTAAATAAAAAAGGTCCTCTTATTTTTAATCAAGACTACCCCGTGTATGATGGATGCCGGGAAACTAATACAAATATTTTATTTTAGCCTAAAACACTTTATATGTTTAGCCCTTGCTGTACATCGTGTAGCTGAAACAGTACGGCCGCGAGGAGTGGCCGCACGATACAGGCACCATGTCGCGAATTGTTGCGGCCTCTCCCGCCGGAGGTTCGAGTCCTCCCTCGGGCATGGGTGTGTGTATTGTTCTTAGCATAAATTAGTTTAACTTAGTGTGTAAGTCTAGGGACCAATGTCCTCTGCAGTTTGGTCCCTTAGGAATCATACACATTTGAGCATTTGAACACATGGAAACGTGAAAACAAGGTAAGTGGATGCACAAAATATCGAGGTTCGATATTTCTGACGGTACTGATTGTCATATGCTGACTTCTTTTCCTACTGACGGTATTCCTGAAAGCACCCGCCTATTTTGTCGCGCTTGGATACACAGCGCGATTCAGTTGCCCCTGCCAATGGGTTTTATGCAGCTTCAACATCTCCAGATACCGTGTACAAGATTTTCGTATTCTCTCGCTGTCTAGGCACAAACTATTAGTCCTACAGAAAAAATGAACGGGACTTTTTTTGGGAAATTTAATGTAGTACATTTTGTACTAGTGTAAATTTTTGCTGAAGGCAACAGTTCCTGAGTTATTCAACTTAAATGCCTTTAAAGGTCATTTTTGTATGTTTTTTTGAATTATTCGAAAACTACAGCATCTAACGATGATGCGCCCCAGAACAAAATTTAACTACGTAAAGGTCTGTTCATTTTTTTTCTGTAGCACTAGTGGTTTGCACGTAGAGAGCGAGAAATAAGAAAACCTTGCTTGCGGTGTATGAAAGCGTTGAGGGTCGTATAAAACCCAGTCGTGGGGGCGACTGAATACTGCCACGTTCGGATTTTCGACCATAACCCATCTTATATAGGTGAGGCACCTGCATAAGCGTTGCCATCTTTTACTGCGATGATTTTGATGAAGTTAAGTCGGCAAGTCACCGTAAAATCCAGCAAATTTATTGAAGTTAACATCTGTTTCATTCGTCCTATTGAAAAGCCTGAAGTTACTGCTCCCTATTTTTTTCCGTTTCGGGTTAGGCGCAAGAAGCCACTAACGGAGCTTTGCATTGAAGATGTAGAAGTGGCGTTCAGGAAACCAGTTTTGAAGTAGGACCTGATTTATATCAACCCAAATTTTGCTCATTTGCCTGCGGCAATACCGATGTTGGAAGCCACAGGTACCTGCTGAAATCTCTGGCAATTATTGAAGAGTTTTAATCTTTGTTCATCCTATGGAGAACTGGCTGTTGCAGCAAAGGGTAAGATGAACGAAGTTATCGGGTCAACCCCTGATTTTGGTTTTTCGAACTTGACAGAAAATATTTCGTGGCGAAAATTTTAAAAGACTTGGAACTTGATCCGACTTTAATTTTAATTTTAAATACCAGCAGCCTCAGTTGCAAAGTTTACGTAGATTTACCTAGGTTTCAGTCGGGATAACCCAACCTTCTTCAGAATAACAGTAACTACCGTTTGTCCATAGTGGACATCGTCAAGCTAAAACTACAAATCCATAAATCATCGTCGGACTGTAAAACTTACCTGAAACTCCCCCCGGACCCACTTCGCGACCGCGATGCGACAGCCACGAGTGCTGTACTGGAACTGACCGTAGCGTCATGAGGCCCGCCTAGGCGTACACAATACCTGGCGCCTGCGCGTAAACTGTGTGTAGGGTACTTGTTGGGACAAGATGCGAACCTAGCTCCTGATGTTGAATTCACTAGCACAGTGAAATAAAAGGAAAGTACAGCTGAGGAAAAGGGCGTGTATGTTATCTGTGCAGAACATACTTAGATCGACTGTCTTAACATTTATGAAGTATTCGTTGGTCACGATATGACGAAGACATCACGTGCTTATAACGTGTGGCCTGTCCAGGAGCGTTGTTCGCCAAATCACATCATAATTTAACCATTTTCCCGTCATCCTTTCATAGTTTAGACTAGTTCTTTGAGTACATATTGACCTTTGTCAGTCAATTATTTTAATTGTGTTGACCGGATCGATGTTCGCCATGTCACACTTTAGCTTTAAATGTAATTCCGCTGTCATTCCCTGAGTTCAATGGCAGTGGCCACCAGGCCCAAATTATGATGGCAGTGTTCCACACACAGTTTTTACAGTATGTGTGTGGATCACCTCCATGAAGACAAATTGATTACCCCATTGCTCTCACATTATCCCCTACTTTAGTGTTTACTGTAACTTATAACAATAACTTCGTCTTGAAGCTAAATCAGGCACGTGCATTAGTTTATTTCTACTTGATTCTAGACCATTTCATGTCAGATACACTAATCTTGAGTAATGACCATCTATTTTATATGTTACAGATTAGATGTAGACTTGTTCATAAGTTCATTCACGACCATTTGTGTGCTAAGTCAATAGGATGTTCATGCGCTGTAACCATAGCTAAGCAAATGCTTAACATTTACGTCTCTAAAAATTTCTTAGACCTAATCATAATAATGACGATGTTGGTTTTATAATATCCTTCCCACTCCTAAGTTCATTTTAGGTGATTAAACTTCGTGCTTAAGCACAAAATTTTCGTAGACAGGCCATACGTTGTAAGTAAGATTCAAGTGGTTCAAATGGCTCTGCGCACTATGAGACTTAACTTCTGAGGTCTTCAGTCCCCTAGGACTTAGAACTACTTAAACCTAACTAACCTAAGGACATCACACACATCCATGCTCGAGGCAGGATTCGAACCTGAGACCGTAGCGGTCGCTCGGTCCTAGACTGTAGCGCCTAGAACCGCTCGGCCACCCTGGCCGGCTGTAAGTAAGAGATGTCTTCCTCGTATCATGACCAACCAACACTTCATCAGTGTTAAGACAGTCGATCTAATTAGGTTCTGCATAGGATAACATACGTGCCCTTTTCCTCAGCTGTACCTTTCTTTTATTTCACTTTACTAGTAACTGCAGGGTCAGGAGCCAGGTTCGCGTCTTGTCCCAGCAAGTACCCTACACACAGGTATTGTGTACGTCTAGGCGGGCCTCATGACGCTACGGTCAGTTCCAGTACAGCACTCGTGGTTGTCGCATCGCGGTCGCGAAGTGGGGCCGGGGGAGTTTCAGGTAAGTTTTACAGTCCGACGATGATTTATGGATTTGTAGTTTTTGCTTGACGATGTCCACTATGGACAAACGGTAGTTACTGTTATTCTGAAGAAGGCTGGGTTATCCCGACTGAAACTTAGGTCAATCTGGGTAAACTTTGCAACTGAGGCTGTTGGTTTTTAAAATTAAAATTAATATTTATGCAGTTGCCCACTGGGTAGCGAAATGTTGAAAATATTTATGATCTGACTTTGTCCGAAATTTCTTCCCTTAAGCATGCATCCATCACTTCTTGTGACTCAAAAAGATCATTTACCAGGTACAAAAACGTTCCGACAGGTAAACCTATGAGCCTAAGTGAAGAAAATTTGGAGAAAATAGTTTCTGTGTGCTGTTTTAGAAGGAAATAGAAATAAATATAGATCTGAAGTCTGACTTCGCATATTTTGTGTTGTTTTGCTGCCTCATCGTACACGTTTAATATGATACTTCATGAATGCTTGCATGTTCCACCATACAATAGGTCATGAAAATACAGGCTCTGGTCATAACAATTTGTCTTTTGTCGTTGTGGTTTCCCCATTTACTGCCAGTATTTTCGACAGAACGATTCCTCACTCGTCTAAGCGTCGTTTTTACAAGAAGAATCACGTAAGACTTAACACCCCTTGCCGGCCGGAGTGGCCCAGCGGTTCTAGGCGCTACAGTCTGGAACTGCGCGACCGCTACGGTCGCAGGTTCGAATCCTACCTCGGGCATGGATGTGTGTGATGTCCTTAGGTTAGTTAGGTTGAAGTAGTTCTAAGCTCTAGGGGACTGATGACCTCAGAAGTTAAGTCCCATAGTGCTCAGAGCCATTTGAACCAATTTTTAACACCCCTTTTTTTCGTGAACGATTCCAGATATCGAAACGAGGCTTTCGGCGAATAATAGAACGCTATAGACGAATACTTTGGTACGTGATGCAGAGTGCCAATTCTTGTGTCGATGGAGATATACTGAAGCCAGTGCGATTTTTTCTTAAATAGAATGATATACCCCTTCAACAGCATCCGAAAGCGCTTTAAAATATGGGTGATATAATGCTTGTTAACGTTGAGGTTGAAACTCTTCGCAAAAGAATCCGAGGAAAGTACCAAAATTGGACAGGAATGTGACCATAGTCCAATACTGTCGTGTAAGCAGAGCTATCGCCCGAGGCTCCGTCGTTGTATGCTGTAAAACAGGCCCACGCTATTAAGATAAAGCCTCATTTCCGTCCAGACATACAGGGTCAGCTATGATTTCTTTATGTGGAACAGTGTCATACACTACCTTCTGGCGCATCGGGAAAACTAATTCAGATATGTGTACGATTCCTTGTTTTTGTGAAAACAACTGCAGTTTAGTAAGGCAAGTTTCAATTTAAACCCTCTTCTTCCCTGCTAATTAGTCAAAGCCGAAACATGTACTTCGGTCGTTCATACTCGTAATGTTCAGAGCAAAAAGGAAGCTACTGTATTAACTTTCTGAGATTTCACAAAAGAAGGCCGACCTCTCTTTGCCTGGAGACACCTGAATGCTACTTAATGTAACTACCTGCTGTCGGACAAACGTGTCTATAAATACTACTCGAAATTGTAATTAGACGCAATACACTTTAAACAAAAGAAACAATTTACTCAGAATGACTGACGACATGTCACCCACAAAATAAATACTTTTCTTAACGAAACGTATTTTTACACTGAAGTATGTGCTCGCATCCCTTACTATCGTCAGCGAGGCAAGTCTGCAGTCGCCGTTCGAGAGGTAGACTAACAGTTGCAAGTGCACTGTATGATATGCCCTTGCATGCAGTGGTGACTGACGGCTCATATCGCCTGACGTAGTCGGCGCTTCATGACAGACAGCATTTTTCAGAAATCAAGATGAATCAAATCGAAAGACCTGGCCGACTCGCCTACTGCAGCATTCCGCCTTATCCAATGGTCAGGAAACTTTCCATCCAGTATTTGCGTTGCAACAAGGGATGAAAGACCTGGGCACTGGGCAGCCTTCGTGATGGAACAACACACAGAGTGGCTTATCCACTGGCACCTGTTCTAGAACAACAGATAAAAATGTTCGTAAGAAAGCGTGCATAAGAATTTTCATTTGACGTCTCTGAGATGAAGTAAGGTCCCACAATGGGATTTCCTATGATGCCAGACAATAAGGTTACCCTTCACGGTCGTTGTTGTTGTATCAAACGAAGCCAGCGTGTTTTTCACCTGCCCACTAGAGCATCTTACGTAAATTTGTATTATAGTGGCTCGTAAACGTGGCTTTGTCGGTAAACAGCACACGTTAGGAAAACGTAGCGTCATCTTATAAGCGATGCAGAGCAAACCAACAAAATTCTATACGACTTCCGAGACCAGGTTCTCAGATTGCCTGATATACCGACAGATGGAATTTACATCGATGAAAGATGTCAATGACACTCCTGTGGCTGATCTCAGATTCCTTGCAAAACGTTTCGTGCCACCATTCGCCGTATAAAAGAAGCATATCTATCTTCTCCTCATTGGCGTGGGTGTCTGCATGCAAGGAATTTTGGAGCCGAAACGACCACACAGTTCCTGCTAATTCTGCAGTGCGGCAAAGTAAACAGTCGAAATGCTCGATACAACAACGTAACTTGGCAACAGCGTGTTTTCAACGCAAATAGACAATTCCGGCCGACTATCCTTTCAGTTTTAGCACATTTCTCCAACTCTTCTGCGGAGAATTTCCATCTCGACTTTAACAAGCATTACATCACTGTACTCATATTTTCAAGAGCTTTCGGATTCTGTTAAAAAAGTGTATCATTCTACTTTTTAAAAATCATTCTCGATCGAAACAAGAGTGAAGACTCTTTATCACATTTCAGAGAACGTACCCCATAGCGTACCATCATTTGCCGAAAACCGCGTTTCGGTATCTGGTACCGTTGACAAAAAGAAAGTGGTTTTACGTTTTAGGTGGCTCTCTTTGTATACTCTCATTATTTCTGAAAAATATATGAGTTAGAACGAATCTAAGCTTGAAAGGATGTGGCAGTAACTTTCTTAGGCTACTTACGAAAGAACGGAAGATCCATATTTTACAACATAGCGCCAAACGGCAAAAAGAGAGTAAGTCAAACAGATTCTTTTAAGTCTGAGGCCACTCTAAATCGTCTGCAACCTTCCTGCATCATGATAAAACGTGAATTCGTACTTTTTATCTCATTCTTCAATACTGCACAGAGAAAGACTAAGGGACGGACGTCCTATTAAAATTCTCCATGGTCGTGTTTCTCTTATTCGTCTTCCCCCCAGAATTCCAAGCAAGCGAGACAAACGCCTGTAGCAAGTTTCTGCTAACACGAGAATTAACATACATCTCTGCCCTTTTGCGCGAACCATTGTGCGTGAACTTTGATGTTGCCAAGTGTGAGGCGTCAGAGTACTGATACCAAAGTGAGCCGTACCACGTAAGTAATCTGACGTATTCTCACGGACGAGAGCAGAATGTAAACACGGAATATAGTCAGAAGTCGGAAACAGCATTTGTTCGCTGATGATGCTTTCACACCGCAGACGGCTGGTACAAGGAAAAAAATACGTTATGGTCTGCAAGACAACGGCTAACTTCAGACTCCTGTAAACTCGTCTCTTGTTTTAAAATGTCGTCTTCCCAGTTATTTAAATTAGGCACTTCAATTCCACGTTTAATAGCGAGTTACTTATTACTTTGAGGGCACAGGACGAAACTCTTCTAGCAGTTCCGTTGACAATACAAAAGTTCACAGTTAACAGAATAACAGGTTACGTGGGAATTACTTTACACGAATAAGTTAAAGACTTTTGTTTCAGATTATCTGTAGAAAAAGCAGAAAAACCAGTGGGAGACATTGTACATGTAATCACCTGTGAAACTAATGTATCAGATTCGATATTATTCAAAGATGATGTGAAGGGCATTCACTCATCTCTGTCGTCGTACTTTTATGACACACATTTGAGAGTAGCCAAAAGCATCCACTTTTGGTTGTTTACGTTTTGTTCATGGATATAAATTTTTTTAAACCGTTTTTAAAATTTTGTTTAACTCACTAGGCCTTGAAAATGTTTTCTGTAATGTCCAGCACAGTCAATGCTGTACTTTTGGAAAGAAATAGAAAAAGGCATCAGAAAACCAACAAAAATAAATAAAAACTGACATATACAACTAATGGTTATTCATATGAACGACTAAAATGTAAAAAAAGAAAAACTTAACCCGTTGAAGATAGCGTTTACCACGGTAATCTGTTCTTTAACTGTCTCAATTTGCAATATAAAAATTATTGCATATGTATTTACCGATTTTTTAATGCAAATGAATGTGAATGAATGTATTCGAATGTATGAAACTATATTTGTAATATTTTTATCGCACTGTTAGGCAATGTTAGTGTATTAAATGTGTGTAGCCAAATGCTATTCCTGTTAAGTCTCAATTATTGTCTTGTTATGTAAGTGAAAATAAAACCGTTTTATACTGGAAAGATGTCGTTAAATGATGGAAGTACATTACAGGATCAACTGTATATAGAAAGGGAAAGGATGAAATGTTTCGAAGCAGTGCTCAGATTAAGATGTGCGGAGAAAATCATCGAAAGTACTGTAATGAGAAGGAGTCAAAGTGAAGCTGTTTTCGATAATTTGTCTATGTAATGAGAGTACTGTCGCGGATGGTAATGGCATGGTGTTGTGCGGGGCGAAGAACTGTAAGCTGAGACACTGCGTATGTAGAACTTAATTAAAGGCTGTGGAGGGAGATCGAGATAGAGAGAAATGAGTAGATCGACAGATGAAAGAAGAAGCTGAGCTAATGTAAAGAAGATGATTTCAAGATAGGAGGAAAACTACAGGGGAGATCGAGAGTCGTACAATGGTAAATAGTAATTAAGTAAAGCTGATGATGATTATATACTCATTTGTTCCTTATTGAAAACGAGTGGGCAGAAAGATGAAAGAATAACACAACTTCTTTACGACAAACAAAACACTTCGGTATCACTTCGACCAGTTATGTCAATAAAATATTAAAATATTTTCCAGCAGTAGGAATAAGTGAATAAAGAAAAGCAGTTTACTTAAATGAGATTCTGGAATACAGAACACTTCAAGAATGGTTGCAGTGTCGACAATACATCATTTACAAATCTAAGATAAACGAAAGTAATGAGACATAGTAAATATGAAAACACCGAGAAACGTAACACAAAAATGGGCGATAACGAAGTAGATGAAGAAAACCTGCTGCCTAGGCAAATGTTATGTAGATTGCAATAATGGAGAAACAAATAATAGGAGGAATAACAGACCTGAGAGGATGACTTCTGGAAAAGAAATTATTGGGAAGATAATATGGAAAACGAAGGTGAGCGTGTGTGGAGGATGTGGAACTCTAAATATTCTGAGAGGATGTTACAATAATTACGAGTCATCAGGAAATACCTGTGTAATTACCAAGTAAAATATCGTATATCAAAATACGTTAAACATGAAAAAAGTTCGTTTTCTTAATACAATTTCTCCATGTTTAAAATAAGTGTAATTACTTTTCGAAGAGCACTTCTTTCAGAAAATATTATTTTCTTGTTGATCTACCATATTTCCAGCAAGAAAGATTTATTAATCGACTATACGGTGTAGAATGTGTACTTTCACTGGGTAAATACTTGACTAATTTTTTGGTGCTTTGAAGACAGTCTGTGACTGAACCTTTCATACAAGTTACATAAATGCACTGCATCTTCAACTGAAGATGTCTCACCGTTACTGTTCTCTATTTTTATCGACATTTTGTATCATCTTTGTTATTAGGTTCAAAATCTTTCACATTTCTGTGTTAGTTTATCTCCAAATAAGGAGGCACTTTTTACATCGGATTTACCGCCAGGTTCTACTCATAGCTACCGAGAGCTAAGAAGGGTTTTGCATTTGCAGTGTCGCCATAGGCCACGCATATTCAATTGGCGCCGTCTGTAGTTTGGATATACAATGTGTCTTAATTTTTAGTTCTCTGAATAAATGTTGAAGATCTGACGACTTTTAATCACGTTAATAATAACTGCTCTCTGACGCTTCTCACAGAAGCCAGACGTAAGCAAAGTGCCCTGTGGCCGTCTTACAAAATGTCGCCATTGTTGCTGTCATCCTATTATATTATTCAGAAATTTAAATCAGAAAAAAATTCAGGATCTTCCAAAGAACCGTTAGAAACCTTAAACGCATTAATCCGAAAATGGTGCAATACTCCACACCATCTGTCGACTACACGAAGATTTTTAACTGCCGCCAACTTGTTTTCTATTGTCAAGTTATTTAATCTTATTCCATGAACTGCAAGCCCCTCAAACGCTAACAGGAGAATGAATGGGCTGATCTACAAATAGTCAGACATCCATCTTGAACAAAAAAGGCACCCGTTAAGAAGAGAGACATCGATTCAACAGTTTGCAAAAGTCCTTTTGCAGGCAATTAAGAAGCAGATCGCAGTTGGAAGTTTCTTGATAGGTCCACGCATTTAGTGAGTAAACTTCTGCGATGCTTTACCAGCCTTCCCAGTTAATCTCCGGTAAACGAAGTTCTCGTCTTCGGAATGTGAGAGTTCGTTTATGAAGTTGTGAACCAGCCCAGACGCCGTTGAAAGTTTTCATCGTTAACATTTAGTGTCTGGAGAACTTCCTGTACCGAAGGACCGCTTTCTTTATACCATGCTTTAACTTTGATTCTAGAAATCAAGCTCATGTCTGTTAAAATTTGTGCATGCAGACATTTTAATCGATTTACATAGTATAGGGAAATAAAAATAGCTATTCTTAAGATTTAAATTTTTATCGATACTGACGCCGTTTATACATGAAGAAGGAGCAGTGCATAAATCATTAAAATACACTCCTGGAAATTGAAATAAGAACACCGTGAATTCATTGTCCCAGGAAGGGGAAACTTTATTGACACATTCCTGGGGTCAGATACATCACATGATCACACTGACAGAACCACAGGCACATAGACACAGGCAACAGAGCATGCACAATGTCGGTACTAGTACAGTGTATATCCACCTTTCGCAGCAATGCAGGCTACTATTCTCCCATGGAGACGATCGTAGAGATGCTGGATGTAGTCCTGTGGAACGGCTTGCCATGCCATTTCCACCTGGCGCCTCAGTTGGACCAGCGTTCGTGCTGGACGTGCAGACCGCGTGAGACGACGCTTCATCCAGTCCCAAACATGCTCAATGGGGGACAGATCCGGAGATCTTGCTGGCCAGGGTAGTTGACTTACACCTTCTAGAGCACGTTGGGTGGCACGGGATACATGCGGACGTGCATTGTCCTGTAGGAACAGCAAGTTCCCTTGCCGGTCTAGGAATGGTAGAACGATGGGTTCGATGACGGTTTGGATGTACCGTGCACTATTCAGTGTCCCCTCGACGATCACCAGTGGTGTACGGCCAGTGTAGGAGATCGCTCCCCACACCATGATGCCGGGTGTTGGCCCTGTGTGCCTCGGTCGTATGCAGTCCTGATTGTGGCGCTCACCTGCACGGCGCCAAACACGCATACGACCATCATTGGCACCAAGGCAAAAGCGACTCTCATCGCTGAAGACGACACGTCTCCATTCGTCCCTCCATTCACGCCTGTCGCGACACCACTGGAGGCGGGCTGCACGGTGTTGGGGCGTGAGCGGAAGACGGCCTAACGGTGTGCGGGACCGTAGCCCAGCTTCATGGAGACGGTTGCGAATGGTCCTCGCCGATACCCCAGGAGCAACAGTGTCCCTAATTTGCTGGGAAGTGGCGGTGCGGTCCCCTACGGCACTGCGTAGGATCCTACGGTCTTGGCGTGCATCCGTCCGTCGCTGCGGTCCGGTCCCAGGTCGACGGGCACGTGCACCTTCCGCCGACCACTGGCGACAACATCGATGTACTGTGGAGACCTCACGCCCCACGTGTTGAGCAATTCGGCGGTACGTCCACCCGGCCTCCCGCATGCCCACTATACGCCCTCGCTCAAAGTCCGTCAACTGCACATACGGTTCACGTCCACGCTGTCGCGGCATGCTACCAGTGTTAAAGACTGCGATGGAGCTCCGTATGCCACGGCAAACTGGCTGACACTGACGGCGGCGGTGCACAAATGCTGCGCAGCTAGCGCCATTCGACGGCCAACACCGCGGTTCCTGGTGTGTCCGCTGTGCCGTGCGTGTGATCATTGCTTGTACAGCCCTCTCGCAGTGTCCGGAGCAAGTATGGTGAGTCTGACAAACCGATGTCAATGTGTTCTTTTTTCCATTTCCAGGAGTGTATATTACAATCCTAGGATATTTATCGAGAAAAGTCTTCAGTGGGAACTTTGTTCATAAAATCAATATATCCAAACAACTAATACATTTAAACAGATAACAGTAATATTAAGCACTAAAGCACTTGTGACACAAAACTCGATGAGCATCTGAACAAAACTTTCCACATCCGTTGTATGACAGTATTTTAATGTGATATACTTGACTTATACTGGTGCTGGTAGGAAAGTGGCAGAGAGATGCTACTTTTTTCTTGAAGAACTAACCCATCGCCCAAGTGTGGCTGGTCATAGGTTGTAGGATCCTCTTACGATATTGCACGCCCTACAAAGTAGCCTTGATAGCGATGAGAGGCATCAGACATTTGCATAATGCACCGACTCGAAACGTGACTGACCTACGACCTTACTGATGCTTCTACAACGGTCATGAAGCGTTAGATACACTATGTGATCAAAAGTATCCGGACACCTGGCTGAAAATGACTTACCAGTTCATGACGCCCTCCATCGGTAATTCTGGAATTCAGTATGGTTTTGGCCCACCCTTAGCTTTGATGATAGCTTCCACTCTCGCAGGCATACGTTCAATCAGTTGGTGGAAGGTTTCTTGGGGAATGGCAGCCCATTCTTCACGGAGTGCTGCACTGAAGACAGATAACGCTGTCGGTCGGTGAGATCTGGCAAGAAGTCGGCGTTCTGAAACATTCCAAAGGTGTTCTATAGGATTCAGGTCAGGACTCTGTTCAAGCCAGTCCATTACACGGATTTTACTGTCGTGTAACCACTCCGCCACAGGTCGTGCATTGTGAACAGGTGCTCGATCGTGTTGAAAGATGCAATCGCCAACCCCGAATTTCTCTTCAACAGTAGGGACCAAGAAGGTGCTTAAAACATCGATATAGGCCTGTGCTGTGATAGTGCCACGCAAAACGAGGGGTGCAAGCCCCCTCCATGAAAAACACGACCACACCATAACACAACCGCCTCCAAATTTTACTGTTGGCACTACACACGCTGGCAGATGACGTTCAACGGGCATTCACTATACCCACACCCTGCCGTCGGAACGCCACATTGTGTACCATGATTCGTCGCTCCACACAACGTTTTTCCACTGTTCAATCGTCCAATGTTTACGCTACTTACACCAAGCGAGGCGTCGTCTGGCATTTACCGGCTTGGTGTGTGGCTTATGAGCAGCCGCTCCACCATGATATCCACGTTTTCTCACCTCCCGCCTAACTGCCATAGTACTTTCAGTGGATCCTGATGCAATTGGAATTCCTGTGAGTTGTCCTGGATAGATGTCTGCCTATTACACGTTACGACCCTTTTCAAACGTCGGCGGTCTGTCAGCAGAAGAGGTCGGCCTGTAGGCTTTTGTGCTGTACGTGTCCCTTCACATTTTCACTTCAATATCACATCGGAAACAGTGAACATAGGGATGTTTAGGAGTGTGTAAATCTCACGTACAGAGGTATGACACAAGTGACACCCAATCACCTGACCATGTTCAAAGTCCGTGAGTTCCTCGGAGCGCCCCACTCTGCTCTCCCACGATGTCTAATGACTACTGAGGTCGCTAATATGGATTACCTGGCAGTAGGTGGCAGCACAATGCACCTAATACGATAAACGTATGTTTTGGGGGTGTCCGGATACTTTTGATCACATAGTGTAAATCCAGCAATTGTCGGTGAGGAGAACCCGACACCATTGACACAAGTGTCATTCCAGGTGATCCCCTGTCCATCTTCTTTGCGCGTCACGGTGCTGTGAGGTTCGTATTGTTGCTTGTAATATAGACCTGGAGGCCAAATTGATCGCTTGGAGGCGGTTGTGTACTGTCAAGGTCGATACAGCCCTCCGAGGTATTTCCAAACAAGCAGTTTACCGTTTCTGTTGCGGTCTCCTAGCAGTACCTGTAAGCTAAACACTAAGATTGCAGAAGTCATGGAACAGCAACATACACATATATACATGGCACAAGGCATAAAAGGACAGTGCATTAGCGAAGCTGTCATTTATATTTAGGTGGTTGATGCGAAGAGGTTTCCGACTCACGACGGGAAATAACAGGTGTTGAAGGCATAATGGCAGTTAGAGCTAGACGCATAGGCCGTTCCACTCGGAACTCGTTAGGGAGTTCAGTGTTCCCGAATACCACATTTCACGCATTACGTCTCACCGCGGACAGCGCAGTCGCAGACGGCCTTCCCTTAACGACCTAGATCAGCGGCGTTTGCGTTGTGTTGTCTTGTCTAACACATTAGCAGCTCTGCGTGAAATAGCAGCAGAAATCAATGCGGGATGTACGACGATCGTATCTGTGAGGGCAGTAGGAGGAATTTAGTGGCAGCACACGACGGACGCGGGAGACTTTGCTAACAACACGACGATGTTTGCGGCGCTTCCCCTGAGCTCGTGGCCATATCGGTTGGACACTAAGACGACTGGAAAACAATGTGCCCCGGTCAGACGAGTCCCGATGGTAACAACTGATCGTTTCCAGTGTGGCCCCACGAAGCCACGGACACTAGTTGTCAACAAGGCACAGTGAAAGCTCCCGTGATGGCTCGATGATGGTGTGGGCTGTGTTTACACGTAATGGGACTGGGTCCACTTATCCAACTAAATAGATCATTGACTGCAAGTGGTTATGTTTGGCTTTGTGGAGACCATTTGCAGAATTTCATAGTCTTCATGTTCCCAGCGATAGACACATTGGGCCACACTTGCACGCAGTTGGACTGAAGTACATTCTGGATAATTCGAGCGAATTTTGGCTATCCAGATAACCCGACACGAATCCCTTCGAACAATTATGGGACATAATCGAGACGCCATTTCGCGCTGAACATCCTGCACCAGCAATAGTTTCCGAGATGTGGACAGCTGTAAAGGCAGCATCGCTCAACATTTCTACAGGGGACCTCCAACGAATTCCTCAGTCCATGCCACGTCGAGGTGCTGTACTAAGCCGGGAAAAAAGATGTCCGACACGATATGAGCAGATTTCCATGATTTTAGTTACCTCAGTGTGATCAAAAGTATCCGGATATTAGCATGGTTGCGCCCACTTCACCTTTACGGCGGTTTGAACTTTGCTTGGTGCACTTTCATGGAAGTGTCTGAATGTCTATGGAGGAATGACACCCCACTCTTCCTCCAGAGCTGAGACCAGAGAAGCCAGTGTTGTTAGATGCTATTGTCAGAAGCGAAGCCTACGTTCCGACTCATCCCGAAGCTGTTCCCTTGGTTTCAAGATGGGACTCTGGGCAGGCCATTCCAGTTCATAAATATTTTATGAATAAAACCATCCAGATCGCTAACTAAAATGTCTTTATTTATTACATTTCGGATCTGTCATCATCAGATATCAAAAAGGTTTGCCGGCCGCGGTGGCTGTGCGGTTCTAGGCGCTGCAGTCCGGAATCGCGGGACTGCTACGGTCGCAGGTTCGAATCCTGCCTCTGGCATGGATGTGTGTGATGTCCTTAGATTAGTTAGGTTTAAGTAGTTCTAAGTTCTAGGGGACTGATGACCTAAGATGTTAAGTCTCATAGTGCTCAGAGCCATTTGAACCAAAAAGGTTTGAAGTTGCGAAACGAGGTTCAGTGTCAAGATTAAAATCTGTACCTAAGGGGGAGTCAACTAACAACTTTGTTTCGAAAGTTCAAAGTTTTTGGATGTGTGATGATTGGAGACTGAGAAACGTAAGAAATACTTACCGATCTAGACGTTTTTATTCATAAATGATTTGTAATGATCGTGGACTCTCAACGGAAATTCCTTTCCTTTATTAACATTTCAGGGATGCTGAGGTCAACAAATCATTGTCTGACAGATGCTGCTTTATCAGATGGTGTATTGCCATGTTGATACATTGACCATCTCCGAACAATTCCTCTGCAGCATACAGTGCCCAGCGCTGTCAAATATGTTCAAATTTTTCCGCATGTCTGTATTTCACTGTTGGCACCACTCGACGACACGTAACGTGCTCCAGGTGTTCGGCAAACCCAGACCCATCCATCGGATTGCCTCAGGGTATAACGTAATTCGTTACTCCAAATAAGTCTTTTTCAGCTGTCCACTTTTCAGTTGCATCACGCTTTACACTACCTGAAGTGAGAGTTAGTACTGTCTACAGAAATATTCGGGTACGAGGAGCTGCTCGACCATTATTTTTAACTCCCTACAATGAGTCATTGATCTAGCTCAACAGCTGGTAGCAGCTCGCAACTCCCAAGTATTCCTTCTGATGGTTTCCAGCAGTTTTTTTACATCCATCCTCCGTAATGCTGGACGGTAGATCTGCGTGTTCTTAGTTTAGCTGTGGCACTTCAGATCAATTCGCCAACAGTTGAGTCGGGAAGCTTTAGAAGGGTTTAAATGTGCCTGACGAATCTCTTACTAAAGTGAAATCCACTGACTGAGTAGTCCATGTTAGAAACACTTAGCTCTCGCAACTTAATCAATCTGCTGTTACTGTTTCTCTGCTGACAACACAGTACTCCCTAAATTCTTTTATACTTACGGGGTCCACCTCTCATGACATCACCAATCCCACATTACATACGTGTCTACAGACACTCTTAATCAGATAGTGTAGTTTGTAGATTGTGGTCATCAGCTTCTGTCGACTGCAGGTGACTCCAACGCGGTATATCTTGAGTGTTTTGTGTTTCACGACAGATGGTGAATGTTTCAATATCGTCATTGCCGTATACACGTGTAACTTGCCATGTAGAAAACCCTTTTTTTTCCTGAAGGTAGCAATGAGCACACCGTCTGATACTGAAATGTGCCTTGGAGTCATACAGACAGACTGAAATGTGTATGCAATCCGCAATGTCACAGTTACGATGGAAGGAGTAGCGCTCTCTGTCTAAACTGTTATCTTCATAACACAGGATGATGTATGTAGCCATCTGCTGTTATAAAAAGAGTATTGGTAAGGAGGGCTCCAAATACACTCCTGGAAATTGAAATAAGAACACCGTGAATTCATTGTCCCAGGAAGGGGAAACTTTATTGACACATTCCTGGGGTCAGATACATCACATGATCACACTGACAGACCCACAGGCACATAGACACAGGCAACAGAGCATGCACAATGTCGGCACTAGTACAGTGTATATCCACCTTTCGCAGCAATGCAGGCTGTTATTCTCCCATGGAGACGATCGTAGAGATGCTGGATGTAGTCCTGTGGAACGGCTTGCCGTGCCATTTCCACCTGGCGCCTCAGTTGGACCAGCGTTCGTGCTGGACGTGCAGACCGCGTGAGACGACGCTTCATCCAGTCCCAAACATGCTCAATGGGGGACAGATCCGGAGATCTTGCTGGCCAGGGTAGTTGACTTACACCTTCTAGAGCACGTTGGGTGGCACGGGATACATGCGGACGTGCATTGTCCTGTTGGAACAGCAAGTTCCCTTGCCGGTCTAGGAATGGTAGAACGATGGGTTCGATGACGGTTTGGATGTACCGTGCACTATTCAGTGTCCCCTCGACGATCACCAGTGGTGTACGGCCAGTGTAGGAGATCGCTCCCCACACCATGATGCCGGGTGTTGGCCCTGTGTGCCTCGGTCGTATGCAGTCCTGATTGTGGCGCTCACCTGCACGGCGCCAAACACGCATACGACCATCATTGGCACCAAGGCAGAAGCGACTCTCATCGCTGAAGACGACACGTCTCCATTCGTCCCTCCATTCACGCCTGTCGCGACACCACTGGAGGCGGGCTGCACGATGTTGGGGCGTGAGCGGAAGACGGCCTAACGGTGTGCGGGACCGTAGCCCAGCTTCATGGAGACGGTTGCGAATGGTCCTCGCCGATACCCCAGGAGCAACAGTGTCCCTAATTTGCTTGGAAGTGGCGGTGCGTTCCCCTACGGCACTGCGTAGGATCCTACGGTCTTGGCGTGCATCCGTGTGTCGCTGCGGTCCGGTCCCAGGTCGACGGGCACGTGCACCTTCCGCCGACCACTGGCGACAACATCGATGTACTGTGGAGACCTCACGCCCCACGTGTTGAGCAATTCGGCGGTACGTCCACCCGGCCTCCCGCATGCCCACTATACGCCCTCGCTCAAAGTCCGTCAACTGCACATACGGTTCACGTCCACGCTGTCGCGGCATGCTACCAGTGTTAAAGACTGTGATAGAGCTCCGTATGCCACGGCAAACTGGCTGACACTGACGGCGGCGGTGCACAAATGCTGTGCAGCTAGCGCCATTCGACGGCCAACACCGCGGTTCCTGGTGTGTCCGCTGTGCCGTGCGTGTGATCATTGCTTGTACAGCCCTCTCGCAGTGTCCGGAGCAAGTATGGTGGGTCTGACACACCGGTGTCAATGTGTTCTTTTTTCCATTTCCAGGAGTGTATATACAAACCAAACCGGAAAACCGCCGTGAACTTTCTGCATAACTTCTTTTTTTTTTTAAATTAAAACAATTTTTGCATTGTTTGTGGTTACAAGACCATATGGACAAGCAGTTCGGAAAAAAGTTTATTTTCCTAGAAAATAAGAAAAATATGGCTAACCAAATTACGGGCACAGATACATGTGAGATTCTGTTTGTAACAGACGACAGATTTTTCTTTTTCTTTTTTTTTCACCACTGCTTTACTATCTTGCGTAACTATCAACTCAGGTTGTGCAACTGCACAAGATCTTCATCAATACTCTTTCACTCACCTACTGTGGAACAGTTTGAAAAGCTGTCTATATTCACACATAATTGAACTTCTCACTTCACACACTGGGCAAACAATCTACCCTTGCTTTGTTGAAATTTGCATTTCCCATATAAATATGTGTCCAACACTGCTAGTTTGTATGTTATTACAGACATAAACTGTTTCAAACACTTCCCTGCTACATGAGTAAGGGAGTACTGATGTAGATAATGTGCCATTGTCCAAGTTGAGTAAAGTAATAGTTACATCACGAAGCAAAGTAGAAGAAAACATTGAACTACCAGATGGTGCACATTACAAGCATGGTGTGCCAGAAATGTGCTAAACCACTTTATTATGATATCTGAAAATATAAAACTTTAAGTAAATATATGTACTATTTCACTAAAGAAAAAAATTCATGCAGAATGGGCTTCAAAAGAGGAACACAAAATATGCAACTCATGAGGGTCTTGCAAAACATTTCAGAGCAGTATTACGCTTAAACAGGGCTTAAGGAAATTGTGTAGCTAAACTCAAGGAATGATAGAGAACATGTTGAGGAAAATTTTAGTTAAGACCGTACGTCCAAAAGGACATCCAGTTACGGTACAGAGCGTTAAAGACAGACTAATGCGAGTCTCTAGACCAGGGATGCCCACTTACCTTACTTTTGGGAGCCGCAAACTCTCGGAGCCGATACGAAGCGAGTCGCGTTTTTTAAGGAGTAATAATTAACTTTAGTGAAGAGCCATTATTTTAAAACTAACTTTATTGAAATATTGTATTATAGAACATGAGACTGTGAGTTATATTGCTGATGTGCTTTTTCAAATGTTTACTTTCCCTTTGAGCTCTTTGAAATCTGGCTGATAATTGGTGAGCTCAGTTTTCACAACTTCACTTGAATGTTCATCAGACAAAAAAGATGGATATTTAGTTTTGATAAACTTGGGAGTTTAGTACAGTGATCCACACCTATAAGTTTTTCCAAAAATAGAGATCAATCTCCAGGCACGCTCTCTTGTTATTGGATGTTTTTCTACCCGAAACTTCTTCTAAAATTCTATACTTGAACAGACCCTTTAGACCTTCGTCTTCTTGAAGCTTCATTAGCTCCATCTGTACATGTGCTGAATTCTCGACAACTCGCTGTGAAACTGCACAGCCATCTTCCACAACATCAACAAGGAAAGGCTTTTCCAACAATAAAAAAGAATGTTTAAGTGCCCTCACATCACTAAACCTGACATTTCTTTCTTCAGTAAGGGTAGACATTCCATGAAAATAATCTGTATTTGCACCTGAACTAAACTAATGCTTTCAGCAATTTTCTTTACTCAGTTTTCTCCAACGGATTCCCGAAAAAGCCTTAATTTGTTATGCAAGCTGAACACAGATTGTACTAAATCAGAAATGAGTTCATCACTTCCTTGTAGTGATGAGTTTAGTGTTTGCAAATGCTTAACATCAGTAAAAAAGGCCATATCTAACAACTACTGTGGCTCATCAAGCTGAGGGGAGGATTTTCCTTTTTCTTGCAGAAATTGCTTGGTTAGTTCAGTAGCCGGAAAAAAATCTGCTTAAAGTATCACCTATGGGTAGCCATTTCACTAAAAAAAAGCAAGACATATCATCAGAAAGGCTGTCATTACTGATTTCTTCTATGAAAAATTTTAGCTGTCGGTGCGTTTTGGCATTTGAACGAATGTATCTCACTGTTTTTAGCACTGCCTGCTTAACTGCTTAACATGTGGATATTAAAAATATTTAGATGCTAAACGTCCTGTATGAATAACAGACTGTACAGATAGGACTTCATGCCCTGAAGTGTCAGCATTTAAAAGCCTCACAAGGCCTTGGTTTTTACCTGTCATAGACGGGGCACCATCGGTAGAAATACTGACAATCTTCCCAGTACGCACTGAATATTTCACTAAAACGCCATCCAGGGAATCTTTAATGTACTATTCTGAGGAATCAACCTTAGTTGCACAAATTTTCTGGTCTTTACCAGGTATCGGCTAAATTAATCTAGCCTTCTTCAGAAGCATAAAATTACTATAACATGCCAGAGTAGGGCACAGTCAACATTACTCTGGCATGTTATAGTAATTTTATACTTCTGAAGAAGGCTAGATTAATTTAGCCGAAACCTGGTAAAGACCAGAAAACTTGTTCAGCTGAGGCTGATTCCTCAAAATATTAGTCTATCACAGTTGCTGACGGGGCTGCAATATGCTAAAAATTCTTAAATCTTTAATGTCACAGCCTTGAGTAAGATTCTTCGAAATAACAAGGTCTAAGAGTCCTTCGACCACCTCCATGTCATTTGATACATATCTTACAAACATGGCAACTTGAGGGTTATCCAAAGCCAGCGATTGCTGAGCAGCCTCTTATATTTTTTTGCAAGTTACTTACAGTATCATCACTATTAGCAGAAACTCGCCCGTATATTGTATGTCTAGAAGGGGGAATTTGGTTAATCAATTTTTGTAGTTGCTTCTTTTCGGAATCTAAAATAGAAACAACTTGTGCAATACTGACCTTTACAGACTTGCCTTCTGTGTAAGGTTTCCTTAACTTCGCAACACTGAGAGACAATATGAAGCCAATTTCGGATGTTAAATCTACTTCCCTGGTAAATATTTTCATAACTCTGCTCTTCCCTTGAAATTCTTCCTTTAATGACGAAAATGTGGCTTCCCTTAATTGAGAACCGAGAGGAAAGTCTTTCCCGAAACCACTGTTGTAAGTGTCGTGATAGTGTTTGCGACTACTGGCGTAGATACTATGAAAACGTCATTTGATACGGAAGACACTTTGGAATACCGTTCCTCTCTAAAGAAAATAACTGCTCCTCACACTCATTATTACACACTCTATTCTCTTCTTTGTATTTACGTTTCTTTGTAACCGCCAGGACATACCGCATGCGAGATTTCTCTATTCGTTTGGTCGCTAGGTGCAAACTATTAGTCCTACAGAAAAACGAACAGGACATTTTTTCAGGAAATTTGATGTACGTAAATTTTGTTTTGAGATTCGTTTTCACTGGAGGCCGTAGTTTACGGGTTATTCGAGAAAAACGTAGAAAAGTGACCTCCAAACGCACTTCCACTCCGACAATCAGTACCAGTTGGTCAGGATTTCTAATACGTTGTTCATGACATTCCCTCCTACAACTGTAAGACTATTTGCGGCTGCTCGAACTATGTCCCACTTTCGACCGTTTTTGTTCTTTACTGATTGGCCTTACTAAGCCACTAACTTAGTCGAGCACTCACAAATTGTAAAATTGAAGTTTGTGTAAATATTACCTAACAATTTTTTGAATTCTAACAACATAAAATAAACAATTGCATTGCTGTATTTGTCAAGCATTCTGATTACGAAACCACTGTGCTTCTTAGTGTTATGTATGGATCGGATTGTCAACGTAATTAGTTTCCGCGTAACGTTTACAAAATTCGTTTTTCATTACCCTCACGGGCGCGTTTAAATTAATAATGTTAACAAAGTAGCTGACTGTGCTGGTGGCGTAATAACGCAATCAGTGGAGCCCAAAAAAGTTGGAATATCGGGAATAGTTCATGCAGCCAGGAATTTTTCGACCGTAGTTTGGAGGGAGTGTCACGAACAGCACTAGAAATCCTGACTGGTGAGGGACCAGTGTAGGGTGGAGGTGCACTTCTAGGTCACATTTGTGTGTTTCTCTTGAATAAAGCGAAAACAGTGACCTCCATCGAAGACGTATCCCAGTACATTGTATTTCCTAATAAAAGATCCTCTGTACTTTTTTTTCTCTAGGACTAATAGCTTGGGTGAAGCGGGCGAAAAAATATGAAGATCTCGCGGGTGGTTTACAAAGGCCAGATATAACATAGCGGTTTGCATAAGACGATCGCTGTAGGGCAACTCAATCTTCCTGTATATGTGTGTATCATTTTCTTGATTTTTAAAACTTCATTATTTTTATACTTTATTTGTATGCTTTATTTCAAGAGTGGCGATACACTGAAGTAAGCCTAGGCTACTGTAGATTATCATAAGTGAAAGTAGATTCCGGTAGTTTACCTAGTAGGATTGGTTAATTAACGTCATATCCGCATTACCTTTAAGTTAGCTGCGGTACATAGGTATCCAGCGTTACCTCCTAACGATTGCTTTCCTTACGTATGCAATCAGTGTTTACTAGATTCCCCTAAAAACCAGAATCGGTGAACCGTCTAGAAACTGAGCGATGATATATGAATGACCGAGCAACTTTTTTGTACTACATAGCTATTCTGCTGTCTGTTACTTAAAAGTAAAGAATATTTATAGCAAAATTGAAACTGCCAAAGTTTTAACTCAGGTTTTATTCGAAAATAGTTGTTTTGTGGTGTGAAACAGAAGAATGGTTTAGTAAAAATAAAGAAAACAATACAGGTTTATCATAAAGAGGTAGAAAACACAATTTTTACAGCGATACGGTAAAATAAAAAAAACGCAAAACAAAAATGTCAACCGAGGCTTCAATCCTTAGTTCAACTTACTTGATACATGTTTCTGCTACTCATAAGCAACGTTCACATTTATCAGTAATAACACGAAACCCTTGCCGTTGATGATGAAGAAGAACGTTCTGTTGAATACAAAATAACTACAATTATATATGTTTTTTGTTTGTGCACGTAAGTTGTAGTTGCATCAAATGTAAATGTTTTGGTTGCGTAAAAACGCAGAATTTACGCGATCAACTAATTGACACATAAAATGCAGTTTATATTCGGTAAGGATATAAAATACACAATGGGCTAGTACTAGATGTTGTTGTTGTTGTTGTGGTCTTCAGTCCAGAGACTGGTTTGATGCAGCTCTCCATGCTACTCTATCCTGTGCAAGCTTCTTCACCTCCCAGTACCTACTGCAACCTACATCCTTCTGAATCTGCTCAGTGTATTCATCTCTTGGTCTCCCTCTACGGTTTTTACCCTCCACGCGGACCTCCAATACTAAACTGGTGATCCATTGATGCCTCAGAACATGTCCTACCAACCGATCCCTTCTTCTAGACAAGTTGTGCCGCAAATTTCTCTTCTCCCCAATTCTATTCAGTACCTCCTCATTAGGTAAGTGATCTACCCATCCAATCTTCAGCATTTTTCTGTAGCACCCCATTTCGAAAGCTTCCATTCTCTTCTTGTCTAAACTATTTATCGTCCATGTTTCACTTCCATACATGGCTACACTCCATACAAATACTTTCAGAAACCACTCCCTGACACTTAAATCTGTACTCGATGTTAACAAATTTCTATTCTTCAGAAACGCTTTCCTTGCCATTGCCAATCTACATTTTATATCCTCTCCCCAAATAGTAAAACTCCTTCACTACTTTAAGTATCTCATTTCCTAATCTAATTCCCTCAGCATCACCCGACTTAATTCGACTACATTCCATTATACTCGTTTTGCTTTTGGTGATGTTCATCTTATATCCTCCTTTCAAGACGCTGTACATTCCGTTCAACTACTCTTCCAAGTCCTTTGCTGTCTCTGACAAAGTTACAATGTCATCGGCGAACCTCAAAGATTTTATTTCTTCTGCATGGATTTTAATACCTACTCCGAATTTTTATTTTGTTTCCTTTACTGCTTGCTCAATTTACAGATTGAATTAAATTGGGAATAGGCTACAAACCTGCCTCATTCCCTTCCCAACTACTGCTTCCCTTTCATGCCCCTAGACTCTTATAACTGCTATCTGGTTTCTGTACAAACTGTAAATAGCATTTCGCTCCATGTATTTTACCCCTACCACCTTCAGAATTTGAAAGAGAGTAGTCCAGTCAACATTGTCAAAAGTTTTCTCTAAGTCTACAAATGCTAGAAACGTAGGTTTGCCTTTCCTTAATCTATCTTCTAAGATAAGTCGTAGGGTCAGTATTGCCTCACGTATTTCTACGGAATCCAAATTGATCTTCCCCGATGTCGGCTTCTACTAGTTTTTCCGTTCGTCTGTAAAGAATTCGTGTTGGTATTTTGCAGCCGTGACTTGTGAAACTGACGGTTCGGTAATTTTCACATCTGTCAACACCTGCTTTCTTTGGGATTGGAATTCTTCCTGAGGTCTGAGGGTATTTCTCCTCTCTATTTCATCTTGCTCACAAGATGGTAGAATTTTGTCAGGACTAGCTCTCCCAAGGTTGTCAGTAGTTCTAATGGAATGTTGCCTACGCACGGGACCTTGTTTCGACTTAGGTCTTTCAGTGCTCTGTCAAACTCTTCAAGCTGTATCATATGTCCCATTTAATCTTCATCTACATCCTCTTCCATTTCCATAATATTGTCCTTTAGTACCTCGCCCTTGTACAGACCCTCTATATATTCCTTCCACCTTTCTGCTGTCCCTTCTTTGCTTAGAACTGAGTTTCCATCCGAGTTCTTGATATTCATACAAGTGGTTCTCTTTTCTCCAAGGGTCACTTTATTTTTCCTGTAGGCAGTATCTGTCTTACCCCTAGTGAGATATGCCTCTACATCCTTACATTTGTCCTCTAGCCATCCCTGCTTAGCCATTTTACACTTCCTGTCGGTCTCATTTTTGAGACGTTTGTATTCCTTTTTGCTACTTCATTTGCTGCATTTTTATATCTTCTCCTTTCATCAATTTAGTTCAGTATCTCTTCTGTCACCCAATGGTTTCTGCTAGCTCTTTTTACCTATTTGATCCTCTGCGGCCTTCAGTATTTCATCTGTCAAAGCTACCCATTCTCTTTCTACTGTATTTCTTTCTCCCAGTCTCTTCAATCGTTCTCTAATGCTCTCTAAAACTCTCTATAACCTCTGTTTCTTTCAGTTTATGCAGGTCCCATCTCCTTAAATTCCCACCTTTTTCCAGTTTCTTCAGTTTTAATGTATAGTTCATAACCAATAGGTTGTGGTCAGAGTCCACATCTGCCCCTGGAAATTACAGTTTAAAACCTGGCTCCAAATCTCTGTCTTACCATTATATAATCCATCTGAAACCTTCTAGTATCTCCAGACCTCTTCCATGTACACAACCTTCTAAATGATAGGCGCTTCTAATTATATGCAAACCAAACATAGGGAAGCCGAAGGCTCCCTGTTACTCCCTTACACGTTCATTCATTTTTCATCCCTACCAATGGTACCTGTGATGCTAGTGTTTACTACGTCATTTATGTAGTCTACCAGAACTACCGAACCGCAGTTTTGGTAGAGCGCTATTCTAAACAAGAGCTCGCTTGCCTCGTTGTGGCTACTTGTCTAGGCTAATCCTTTGGCAGCGGACTTTAGCTTCTACTCCAACAGACTACAGACTACAAGCTGAAATTCTCGCAACAGGCTTGATGATCTTCAGAACGTTGTCGTGCAACACATCCACGCAGGTCACAACTACACTGCTGGCCATTGAAATTGCTACACCACGAAGATGACGTGACACAGACGCGAAATTTAACCGACGGAAAAAAGATGCTGTGATATGCAAATGATTAGCTTTTCAGAGCATTCACACAAGGTTGGCGCCGGTGGCGACACCTACAACGTGCTGACATGAGGAAAGTTTCCAACAGATTTCTCATACATAAACAACAGTTGACCGGCGTTGCCTGGTGAAACGTTGTTGTGATGCCTCGTGTAAGGAGGAGAAATGCGTACCATCACGTTTCAGACTTTGATAAAGGTCAGATTGTACCCTATCGCGATTTCGGTTTATCGTATCGTGACATTGCTACTCGCATTGGTCGAGATCCAATGACTGTTAGCAGATTATGGAATCGGTGGGTTCAGGAGGGTAATACGGAACGCCGTGCTGGATCCCAACGGCCTCGTATCACTAGCAGTCGAGATGACAGGCATCTTATCCGCATGGCTGTAACGGATCGTGCAGTCACGTCTCGATCCCTGAGTCAACAGATGGGGACGTTTGCAAGACAACAACCATCTGCACGAACAGTTCGACGACGTTTGCAGCAGCATGGACTATCAGCTCGGAGACCATGACTGCGGCTACCCTTGACGCTGCATCACAGACAGGAGCTCCTGCGATGATGTACTCAACGACGAACCTGGGTGCACGAATGGCAAAACGTCAATTTCTCGGATGAATCCAGGTTCCGTTTACAGCTTCGTGATGGGCGCATCCGTGTCTGGCGACATCGTGGTGAACGCACATTGGAAGCGTGTATTCGTCATCGCCATACTGGCGTATCACCCGGCGTGATGGTATGGGGTGCCATTGGTTACACGTCTGGGTCACCTCTTCTTCGCATTGACGGCGCTTTGAACAGTGGAGTTACATTTCAGATGTGTTACGACCTGTTTCTCTACCATTCATCCGATCCCTGCGAAACCCTACATTTCAGCGGGATAATGCACGACCGCATGTTGCAGGTCCTGTATGGGCCTTTCTGGATACAGAAAATGTTCGGCTGCTGCCCTGGCCAGCACATTCTCCAGTCTCTCGCCAGTTGAAAACGTCTGGACAATGGTGGCCGAGCGACTGGTTCGTCACAATACGCCAGTCACTACTCTTGATGAACTGTGGTATCGTGTTGAAGCTGCATGGGCAGCTGTACCTGTACACGCCATCCAAGCTCTGTTTGACTCAATGCCCAGGCGTATCAAGGCCGTTTTTATGGCCCGAGGTGGTTGTTCTGGGTACTGATTTCTCAGGATCTAGGTACCCAAATTGCGTGAAAATGTAATCACAAGTCAGTTCTTGTATAATATATTTGTTCAATAAGTACCAGTTTATCATCTGCATTTCTTCTTGGTGTAGCAATTTTAATGGCCAGTAGTGTACGTTACGGAGACTGCTAGGCTGCATAGCGGCGGCAGCGTCACTGCGGAACATAATTTTCTGTCAAAATGATGACCGAACAGCTGGCTTTGAAGGTGCATTATATATAGTCATGGGCGCGGTCCTACCTTCGATTGTTCCTCAAGAGACACTTTACAACTCTCAACAATCTCAGTAGAGCTATATTTCTCTCTCTCTCTCTCTCTCTCTCTCTCTCTCTCTCTCTCTCTCTCTCTCTCTCCCCTCCCTTCCTCCATCCCTCTCTCTACAAGAAATAGTGATAATTCATTTATTTCCACTTGCACCCTACGTCCTCAATTATCTGTTGGATGTATTCCAGTCTCTGTGTTCTGGCGTAACCACAAACGCCGAAACGAAGATGCGGAACGCAAAACCAGAGAAGGCGGTGGGGAAACAGCGGCCAATGGTACGCGGAATTGGACGAAGCCGCGCCAGGCGCGCCCCCTGCAAGAAGTGAATAAAAGCGACGCTCCTGGTAGCCTCTCCCGCTCAGACCGGGACGAATCTGCAACGTGATTAGTGCTACGCTGTCAGACTGTCGTGATCCGTATCAAGTGTTTCCTTGGACTCGGTGTGTAGCAAGAACTGTACTATTTTCATGTCGCTTCTCGCTAGCGACATTTGCCGTAGTAAAGTTAAGTATCGTCCATTTGCTTTCTAGAAATAAAACTACTAATGTTATTTTTTTGAATTGTCATATGGCATTCCGAGAACGCAACATCCTCTAGGCATCATATAAGCACCGAGTGGGCAAAACCTCACACTGTCTCTTCCCCTACAGGCTTTTACCCTCAGCATTGTTTTTCATATGTTCCTTTCTCCGCCGATACTAAGGAAAACCACCTCAAGCCACCCAATTTTCAACATCATTTTATAGCACCACGTCTCGAACGTTTCAATTCCCTTCTTTTCGGGGTTTCCCTCTGCCCGTTATTCAGTATTACACCGTGCTGTGCTCCAAACGTACACCCTCAAAAATTTCTTCCTCAGATTAAGACCCATTTTTCACACGAGCGGACTTCTATTGGCCATGAATGTCCTCTTTTTCCGTGTGCTAATTTGCTTTTTATGTCTTGTGTGTGTCGTTAGTCATGCGTGATTTTGCTTCCAAGCTAGCAGAATTCGTCTACTTCTCGATCCCCAATTTTGATGTCAAGTCTATTGCTAACCCAGTTTCTGCTATTTCTCAGTGCCTGCTGTGTACTCATTAGCCAAATCAGGTGATTTTTCTTCACACTCTCTGAGGATAGCAATGTCATCAGCAAATCTTATCAATGATATCCTTTCATTCTAAATTTAATCTCTCGATCTTTTATTTGCAACATAGTTTGTTCGATGCATGGATCTAACAATTGAGGCAAGACTACATCCCTATCATATACATTGCCTAGTCCGAATACTTTGTTCTCGGTATTTCATTGTTATTATTATTATTATTCCCTCTTGTTTCTTGCACATATTGTATGTTACCCGTTTACCTATAGCTCGTATGTTTTTCTGAGAATATCGAACGTCCTGCATCATTTTACATTCTCGAACACTTTTTCTATGTCGACAAAATCTATTAATGCGTCATGACTTTTCTTTCGTGTCACTTCTACTTTCAATCGCAACGTCGGAATTGCATTTTAGAAAATCAACATTACATTCATCTTACGAGTTCTCAGTTTGTTTCTGCGATCTTTTGTATGTAACTCTAGTAATGACGTTGAACGTAAGAGCCGTTTCTACATCTACACCTACATCTACATTGATACTCCGCAAGCCACCCAACGGTGTGTGGCGGAGGGCACTTTACGTGCCACTGTCATTACCTCCCTTTCCTGTTCCAGTCGCGTATGGTTCGCGGGAAGAACGACTGTCAGAAAGCCTCCGTGCGCGCTTTAATTTCTCTAATTTTACATTCGTGATTTCCTCGGGAGGTATAAGTAGGGGGAAGCAATATATTCGATACCTCATCCAGAAACGCACCCTCTCGAAACCTGGCGAGCAAGCTACACCGCGATGCAGAGCGCCTCTCTTGCAGAGTCTGCCACTTGAGTTTATTAAACATCTCCGTAACGCTATCACGGTTACCAAATAACCCTGTGACGAAACGCGCCGCTCTTCTTTGGATCTTCTCTATCTCCTCCGTCAGACCGATCTGGTACGGATCCCACACTGATGAGCAATACTCAAGTATAGGTCGAACGAGTGTTTTGTAAGCCACCTCCTTTGTTGATGGACTACATTTTCTAAGCACTCTCCCAATGAATCTCAACCTGGTACCCGCCTTACCAACAATTAATTTTATATGATCATTCCACTTCAAATCGTTCCGCACGCATACTCCCAGATATTTTACAGAAGTAACTGCTACCAGTGTTTGTTCCGCTATCATATAATCATACAATAAAGGATCCTTCTTTCTATGTATTCGCAATACATTACATTTGTCTATGTTAAGGGTCAGTTGCCACTCCCTGCACCAAGTGCCTATCCGCTGCAGATCTTCCTGCATTTCGCTACAATTTTCTAATGCTGCAACTTCTCTGTATACTACAGCATCATCCGCGAAAAGCCGCATGGAACTTCCGACACTATCTGCTAGGTCATTTATATATATTGTGAAAAGCAATGGTCCCATAACACTCCCCTGTGGCACGCCAGAGGTTACTTTAACGTCTGTAGACGTCTCTCCATTGATAACAACATGCTGTGTTCTGTTTGCTAAAAACTCTTCAATCCAGCCACACAACTGGTCTGATATTCCGTAGGCTCTTACTTTGTTTATCAGGCGACAGTGCGGAACTGTATCGAACGCCTTCCGGAAGTCAAGAAAAATAGCATCTACCTGGGAGCCTGTATCTAATATTTTCTGGGTCTCATGAACAAATAAAGCGAGTTGGGTCTCACACGATCGCTGTTTCCGGAATCCATGTTGATTCCTACATAGTAGATTCTGTGTTTCCAGAAATGACATGATACGCGAACAAAAAACATGTTCTAAAATTCTACAACAGATCGATGTCAGAGATATAGGCCTATAGTTTTGCGCATCTGCTCGACGACCCTTCTTGAAGACTGGGACTATCTGTGCTCTTTTCCAATCATTTGGAACCCTCCGTTCCTCTAGAGACTTGCGGTACACGGCTGTTAGAAGGGGGGCAATAGTCCTCGCACTCGTCTGCTCTTACTGTCTTCGGAATTGCGTGGATAGTACTTTTCCAAAAGCCTGATTTCTCCAGACTCATAGATTCTGTACACCAACTTGAACAGCCACTTGATTGCCACTACCCCCACCCCTCACCCCCCACCCCCTCCCCCACCCCTATCCGGCCACCAAATAAGTTCGGAAGTTCCGAAGAAGTGTTACCCATTCCTTTTGATGTATCCGATCGTAGTCTTCTAAATTTCTATTAGATTATAATAGTGGAACCCTTGTGTCTTCCATATCGACTCCCATTTCTTTCTCAGTCGCGTCGTCGGACAAGTTCTCCCCCTGGTTAAGACTTTAAATGTGCTCCCTGCCCTCGTATGACAGTGGTATTCCCATTGCACTTTTTGTGGCGATTCCCTTGCTTTTGATTTCGGTCAACTTCGGTGAAAGGTTTAACTATCACCTCGACAAAATTTGACGCGACTATCAAACAAGATAATGGCATTTGTCCCTCTCTGCATATTTTCCTCTCAATGCGACACATTTTATCCAGCGATGGGCGACTCACGGAGTCCTTGGTTATATAAATCTGTAGAATTATGAATTGTAGCTGCTATGGATACTGGCGCCATGTCGGAAGAATAGGGAGGGCTGAACCAAAACCTTAGAGCCCAAGTGAGCAGAGTGTGTGTGTGTGTCGTGTGTAGAATTAAATGGAGCGTTGTCCTGTAACTAATAAGAGGACTACTATTCGGAAAGTGAGGCCCGCTCGGTCACGAAATGGAAACCATCTTGAAAATACGATGAAGCTTTTCATAAATGTTTTGGGCAGCCTTTCTAGTATACCCGTCGATCCTGTCACGTCTCTCTTTTCAGTTCTGAGCACACATTGAGAACTCAAAGATGCCTAGGAAATAGTGGCTCCCGACATGTATGAGTGCCTGTGAGAGATGTCGTCTGAATTCACGCAGTCCACATAACGTAACTGTCATGAACTTCCTTCTTCATAACAACAAGGGGCAATAAGGACGCTTCTCCAGCGTTTTCGATAGGAATTGTTGATCACCATGCAGCCCAGAATTGGTTCCCTCTGAGTTTCACCTCAGCTGAAATGAATCGCAGGCTATGAAGACAGCTTTTTGGCACGGATGGTGAATTGGCAGGAAGCACAGACGGCTGCTTTCTATGACGAGGGTACTGGAAAATTGGTACAATGTCTCACTCGGAGCGGTGACTGTGTAGAGATGAAGCTGGAAGGTGTAGCCAACTCTTGCAATAAAAACATTTTTGATTTTCAGTGGTTCCTTTTTCTCGACCGATCGGACCTTACTTTCCGACCGAACGAGGTGGCACAGTGGCTAGCCCACTGGACTCGCATTCGGGAGGACGACGGTTCAATACCGAGTCCGGCCATCCCGATTTTGGTTTTCCGTGATTTCCCTAAATCGCTCCAGGCAAATGCTGGGATTGTTCCTTTGAAAAGGGCACGGCCGATTTCCTTCCCCGTCTTTCCCTAAACCAATTAGATCGATGACCTCGCTGTCTGGTCTCCTTCCGCAATCACCCCCAACCCTTACTTTCTGAATAGCCCCAGTATAACGCTTTGGACACTTTGTCTTGACCAAATCCTGTAATAAGGGCTGGAAGCAACAGGAATATGTTTCTATGAAGATATGCCCCTTTTCGGTGCTGATATACGCCTTAAGAGCATAATCTGTTGGCAGTCCCGAAAAACACGCGGAACCTCGTTGTCCGATGATTGTTAGGACTTCACATTTTCCGACTTTGTGTATCCGTCTTCCACATGTTTTCACTGCTTAGTATGGTCATTTCTTGAGTTCATTTTTTTATACTACTTTCCTTTCTCCTTTCTCTACGGGTCATTGTGTTACACCGAGTGCACTTTCAAGGTGACAAGGCAGTTCAGAAAGTCATCTGGATTGGCCCTATACATGTGCAATATTTCAGAATATTTCTGCTATCTGTCTACTTTATTGACATGTTGCCGCTGTTTACACAGTAAGCAAGAAAGTAGGTTCAGTGCAGCGGACATAGAATTTTTTCATCCAATGAGATGTATAATGGTGTGTCCACATGATCATATGATACCATAGCTTGTGTAATTAACATCGAAAGCGATTGCAGGGAGAATATGGCCTACAAAAATAGAAGAATCAAAATGTTGCTGAAACCACCAGACTTGGAGACTAACATAATGGTGCTTCCTAAAATAAGACGTTTCCGGACCACTGAATATGAGCTTGGCAATCTTTATAGGCCAGTGTACCTAGAAATTAATGGCGATGTGAGATGCAGAAGCTCGTAATATATCTTGCCATATGACACTACTATGATTAGCCACCATCGGCCATTAGTTGTTTGGCGCGGCTGCCGTCAAGCACAATATGTGTGTACAATAGCGAATACCTGTAAACTTAGTGGCTCTGAACTGCTGCGAAAGTGACAGAAAAATCCAGCAGCCTTACATCTATGACAGCCCTTGCGACTACTCATTACTTCTATTATATCGTCTTCACCTCTTCTGATATGTTCATCAGCGTTCATTTTCTTCCCTACAGGGTGTTCCAGCTTCTGTTTTGGCTGAAAGAAAGTCGCTTCTGTGTGTATCTCTGACAGCTTGTTTTCTCACAGCTTTTTCGCTAACGAGATAGGGCTTTATCTGCCGCAGACCAGTGTTGTAACAGTTTCTGCGGAGTTCCGTAATCCGGCCCTTTGAACATCAAGAGATACTGCCACCGCACGGCTACGCTCCGATGCTGCTACGTCCCTGGAAATAAGCTGACATCCAAGTGTTGCTACAGATCACAGGAACGGTTTCCTGCTGCAACTACTATTTTTCTCTCTTCTACGTTCGGTGTGCAGAAATCACTATCCCACTAATTGGGGTAGGTGCGTGTAAATAATACATTGTCTTACGTCGAATTATTTTCACATCTACGGGCAAAGGGCGCAGTGGAAAACATATTGACACGTTATCAGTCCCAACAAAACACGACTGAGCTCCGTTGAAAACTATTTTTTATCTAGCACGAATGCTAACGCATTCTGTACGTTTTGGGAAACAGGTGTTCTGGTTTCGCGTACCAACAAAATATCACATCCACCGATTTGTTACGACGTGCCCAGCGCAACTAAGTAATGATAACACAATACCTCAACCCGATTGTGGAAGACAGTAGGAAGACTGGTCACTATTGCGTGGCGTTTGGTCCAGAATTGGTGACTGAAGAAATTCGCATTGCTCCACCTGCAGCGCAGAAGCTCGATGCTCTGCACATTTTGTTCCAGGGGTAATTGACTGTCTCACTGAAGACCTCGTCTTCTGGCGTTGTACTCACGCCACTACTACGCTACTGGCCATTAAAATTGCTACACCAAGAAGATGACGTGCTAGAGACGCGAAATTTAACCGACAGGAAGAAGATGCTGCGACATGCAAATGATTAGCTTTTCAGAGCATTCACACAGGGCTGGCGCCGGTGGCGACACCTACAACGTGCTGAAATGAGGAACGTTTCCGACCGATTTCTCATACACAAACAGCAGTTGATCGGCGTTGCCTGGTGAAACATTGTTGTGGTGCCTCGTGTAAGGAGGAGAAATGAGTACCATCACGTTTCCGACTTTAATAAAGGTCGGATTGTAGCGTATCCCGATTTCGGTTTATCGTATCGTGACATTGCTGCTCACGTTGGCTGAGATCCAATGACTGTTAGCAGAATATGGAATCGGTGGGTTCAGGAGGATAATACGGAACGCCGTGCTGGATCCCAGTGGCCTCATATCAACAGCAGTCCAGATGACAGGCATCTTATCCGCATGGCTGTAACGGATCGTGCAGTCACGTCTCGATCCCTGAGTCAACAGATGGGGACGTTTGCAAGACAACCACCATCTGCATGAACAGTTCGACGACGTTTGCAGCAGCATGGACTATCAGCTCGGAGACCATGGCTGCGGTTACCCTTGACGCTGCATCACAGACAGGAGCGCCTGCGTTGATGTACTCAACGACGAACCTGGGTGCACGAAGAGCAAAAGGTCATTTTTTCGAATGAACCCAGGTTCCGTTTACAGCATCATGATGGTCGCATCCGTGTTTGGCGACATCGCGATGAACGCACATTGGAAGCGTGTGTTCGTCATCGCCATACTGGTGTTATCACCCGGCGTGGAGGTATGGGGTGCAATTGATTACACGTCTCGGTCATCTCTTGTTCGTATTGACGGCACTTTGAACAGTGGACGTTACATTTCAGTTATGTTACGACCCGTGGCTCTACTCTTCATTCGATCCCTGCGAAAACCTACATTTCAGCAGGATAATGCACGACCACATGTTGCAGGTCCTGTACAGGTCTTTCTGGATACAGAAAATGTTCGACTGCTGCCTTGGCCAGCACATTCTCCAGATCTCTCACCAATTGAAAACGTCTGGTCAATGGTGGCCGAGCAACTGCTCGTCACAGTACGCCAGTCATCACTCTTGATGAACTGTGGTACCGTGTTGAAGCTGTATGGGCAGCTGAACCTGTACACGCCATCCAAGCTCTGTTTGACTCAATGCCCAGGCGTATATTTGTCCAATGAATACCCGTTTATCATCTGCATTTCTTCTTGGTGTAGCAATTTTAATGGCCAGTTGTGTACTACTTTATGCGGTTTGGTTCCTTCTGGAATGTGTACTACCGATGTGGTTGAATGCATCTTGTGGCTAAGGCGATTTACACCAGTGTTAGAACGTCGTAGTCCCTCAGCAGACACAGCTACACTGCTGGAAAAAAAATTAGCACACCAGGAAAGACGACGTTGATTTTGATCATTGACGGCATATGTGACCTGGAGATAGTAGATGTATTGAGAATGGTTTCAGTATCGTCCACCAACAGATAGCGTAGTGGTATAGCTGCCAGAGCGCCATCAGTGTTTACCTCTTAATAAGGAAGGCTCAGTTTGGCGCAAGCGTGTGAAGTAAGCAGGCCACCACGTCACGGAGATACACTCGTGCTTTCTACAGCCAGATGAGCGAGTCTGAAGTTGCGGGATGGTTCTTCTGGATATCTGACACACAAGCTGGGCTTGCAACGATTCTGGTATCAGTAGTCACATGAACATTGTCACAGCCGTATACAAGGCTCTGGACCTCCATTTAGAACAGCCGCATTCCAGTACCGTCGTACTGTAAGGGCAGCTGCGTCATATCGTACAGCTACCACAGCACAGATACGAGGGCTTGTGAGTACAGACAAGTCAATAAGAATTTCTGCGAACCATTTGTTAGTAATCTGACTACGGGCACACACATCTCTAGCCCGTCTTCCACTCACTCCACAACATCAACGTGCACGGCTCGACTGGTGCCAGCAAGGGATCACTTGTAAAGGTGCGCCATGGTCTTCAACGACAAAAGCAGATTCTGCTCCCATGTAGTCGATGGTAGTTTGTGCGTACGATGTAGACCTGATGGCCGCTGTCTCGTTGGGTGCGTTAATTCAAGAGTGCCCCACGCCAGACCATAATGTCTGGGGTGCGAAAAGCTACAACTGTCGTTCACCTTTTGGGTCACCAATCACCACTGAGTACCTGAAGAATGTTGTTATACTTGTACTTTTGCCGTCCTTGCAGCGGGAAGTTGATGTGTGGTTCCAGCAGGATAATGCTGGCCCACACTCTGCCCGTGAAACTCAATGTATTCTGCAAGAAGTGCAGCAACTTCCCTGCCAGCACGATCTCTGGATTTGTCTCCAGTCGAGCCAGTATGGTATATGATGGGAAAGTAAGTGACTTGTCTGACGCATCACTCAACTACTCTTATTGAACAGGTTACCCTCCATTCAGAGGCTGTTGTAGGCAGTGACTGTTATATTGACTTGTAAATAATAGATTCCAGTTATCAGTCGTCCTTTTGAAATTTTATTGACAGATCTAGATTTCAGCTAGAAACTAGCCATTCTCAATGCACTATTATTTTTTATCAATACATGTAATGCCTGTTAGCCGGGCTTCACACTGCATTGAATACTCAATAAAGTCTTATTGAGCTACGTGAACAGGTCGAGTAGACGTGGCATAACGTTCCAGGACAGTGCCCGCCATCTGCACGATCGACTGCACGCCGGAATCAGCGTCTGCATTGCCACCTGTGAGGGCTACACCACGTAACAATATGCTTGTTACAGCGTGGGTCGATACCTGGATGCCAGAATCAGCTCATGCATTGCCGTCCGTGGGTGCAACACCACGTACTAACACGTGTTTCAGCATAGATCGATACCTGGTAGCCGGCCGCGGTGGCCGTGCGGTTCTACACGCTGCAGTCCGGAACCGCGGGACTGCTACGGTCGCAGGTTCGAATCCTGCCTCGGGCATGGATGTGTGTGATGTCCTTAGGTTATTTAGGTTTAAGTAGTTCTAAGTTCTAGGGGACTGATGACCTAAGATGTTAAGTCCCATAGTGCTCAGAGCCATTTGAACCATTTTTTTTTTTTTTTTTTTTTTATACCTGGTACCTCAGAACAGCTTGTGCTATTCATCTGTAAACGTAATCATTTCCTGTCATCCTTATGTGCTGTTTCAACAATAACTCTTGAGTGAATTGGAAAACTCTAAAAGGATGAACTGTTTTTTCCGCAGTATATTTAGCTATATAGTACTTATTTCAGCTGACAACACTAGTGCCGTGTGATGATATGATAGCACTTCATTCACTCTGACACATGTTGATCAAATGTCAGGATATTACGCTACATAACAAAGTCTGCTTATCAATATAAGAGATGTGCTTCCTTTATCGAGGGCCGGCCGGTGTGACCGAGAGGTTCTAGGCGCTTCAGTCTGGAACCGCGCGACCTCTATGGTCGCTGGTTCGAATCCTGCCTCGGGCATGGATGTGTGTGATGTCCTTAGGTTAGTTAGGTTTAATTAGGTCTAAGTTCTAGGGGACCGATGACCTCAGGTGTTAAGTTCCATAGTGCTCAGCGCCATTTGGAACCTTTATCGAGGTACTTTCGTACGTGATTGCCGTTTCTGTCACTAGAAGACTATATTTTCGTAAGTGGGATTAAAGTTATCGAATTGTTTCTGTATCTTGTATTAATATCATCATCCTCCCTCACCACTCGATGCCTACGTCATTTAGTTGCAGTTTATCCCATTAATTACGCTTCACTCTTTCTTCACACTGTCTCATCCAAAAATGTGGATTACAAATTCGTTATGACGAATTAGCTGTTACCAACTCCAACAACGTGAAGATAAGTTTTTATAAGACCGTGTAACACAAAATACTCAGTATCATTTGTCAAGAGATGAATTATCCTTTTACGCAGTCACGAAGATCTCTATGTTTTATACTAGCAGACTTTTATCGCGATGTGAATTGATACATGCTGAAACCGCCACATAAAACACGAAATGTGGTAGTTGTAAAAAAAAAATATATATATATATATATTCTGACTGCCTGTAAGTACTCTGTCGGCTATTAAAATTTCGAAACTAGCGAGTATATCAGATAACGAAAATTTTTATTCATGTACAGTATTGTAGAAAGAGTACGTACGGTAATTAGAACTATAAGTGATTTTATTGTTATTTTTGATGCAGCGTTCCCCGAATTCCTTTCGTTTGACATTTGTTTGATTTCAGAGTAGCACTTGCAAGTACATCCTCAATTATTTGCTGGATATATTCCAATCTCTGTCTCCCTATACAGTTCTTAACCTCTACAGCGTCCTCTGGTACCATGGAAGTTATTCTCCTCTTCTTGTCAGTGTTTTCCATATACTGCTTTCCTCGTCGATTCTGCGGAGGACCTACTCATTCCGTACCGTATTTTCAACGTTCTTCTCAGTATCACACCTCAAATTCTTCTATTCTCTTCTGTTCTGTTTTTCCCATAGCACATAAAATGCTGTGCTCCAAATGTACATCATCAGAAATTTCTTCCTCTTGATACTGATTTCTTTTGGCCAGGAATACCAGTGCTAGTCTGCTTTTGATATCCTCCTTGCTCCGTCCGTGATGGGTTATTTTGCTGCCTAAGTAGCAGAATTCCTTGATTCCATCTACCATGTTATCACCTATTTTGATGTTTCTCGCTCTTCTCATTTTTGCTGGTTCATTCGATTTACTCCCAATCTATATTTTCTACTTTCAGGCTTTTCATTCCGTTAAACGGATACTATAGTTCTTCTTCACTTCCATTGAGATTAGCAAAGTAATCAGCGAATCTCATCATTGATATCCTTTGACACTGAATTTTAATACCAGTCTTTAACGTTTCGTTGCTTTCCGTCATTGCTTCTTCGATTTATAGACTAAACAGTAAGTCCCGAAGACTGCATTCCTACCTTACAGCTTTCTAGTCCTGGCACTTAGTTTTTGGACTTCCAGTTGTAGTGTTCCCGTTTGATTTTTGCACATAGTGTATATTACCTGCCTTTCCCAGTAGCTTTCCCCAATTTTTATCAGAATTTCGATCATCTTGCCGGCCGGAGTGACCGAGCGGTTCTAGGCGCTTCAGTCTGGAACCGCGCGACCGCTACGGTCGCAGGTTCGAATCCTGCCTCGGTCATGGATGTGTGTGATGTCCTTAGGTTAGTTAGGTTCAAGTAGTTCTAAGTTCTGGGGGACTGATGACCTCAGATGTTAAGTCCCATATTGCTCAGAGCCATTTTTTCGATCATCTTGCACCATTTCACATTGTCGAACGCTTTTTCCAGGTTGACATGTCTTACGATCGTGTACTGCACAGAACAGACGGCGAGGTGAAGGACATGGGCTCAGCCACTGAGGGTCCACCGGCCACAGGCAGCGTTGAGTCTGTAGCAGACTTGGTGCATTGTACAAGGGGCCAGGGACAGAGTTTTTCACTACGGCTTTCTTTGAATTGCGAAGGAGCTGCCCCCCACCCCCGGTAATTGTTCTCACCCAAGAAAAGTGAGTTCCTCTGTTTTCTGCAGTGGTATTCATCTTGTTACCTGTTTACCGTTTTCTGTGAACAATGTCAGCTAGGCTTTTAAAAAACATCTTCCTTCAGAGGCCAAAATTGGCCAGCACTACAGGGCACCTGACGCTATGTCACCGGGATACTGTTGCGTTTTTGCAGGGTCTTTCAGGCACCCAAGTCACGCTGCTTCTAGTGTACGCGAAATAACAGTGTTTGATTTTGACGCTAACTATGACGTCAAAAAGGATATCGGTGGAGGCTTGTTCGATGCAGTGAAATGTATTAGGACTGGAGGAACAGATTTTGTCCATCTTCTAGAGGGAGGATATATGGTACACACGGTGATATGCGACTGCCACTCATGAGTGCTACCAATTTCAGTTGCTGATTTTTAGTTTTTTGGCGCATACTCCTTGTAGAGTGTTTTGTGGACTTGAGTGAAGTGTGAGGAAGAGGAGATTCTGACAATGGCTAGGAACAAGTAAGGAAGCAGAGTTTCGGTCTGAGGGCATGGAAGGAGAGAGTTCATTGTTCAGAGTCTGGGTGAGGAAATGGATCTGGACGAGAGAAGCAGATGGAGGGCCACCGTTCAACCAAAAGGTACACTGGTGACTGAATTGGAGATTGTTACATGTGTATATTGAGTATATCACATCACCTGCCTTAGGCATCTTTTCAGTGAGTTTCTTCACTGCAGCATGCACATATAGCAGCAGGAGTTACTGTTCAGTAAGCATCTGTTAGGTACACCGTTTGCATGCTGTGATCAAAGTGTAGACACTTTTATTGTTCCAATGTGACCGGTTTCAACAGTCTTACGCTACCATCATCTGGTCTTGCACCCTTTTATAAAATAGTCATCTTACGTCACATAAAGTCAAAACATAAAAGATGTTCCTCAGCTAAACATGTAATGACAGAAGTCCAGTTGATAAAATAAACACCATTGATAAATTGCACACAGTTGATAAAATGCACACAGTTGATAAGATCCTCATATTTTCCATGTATGTTAGTGGCAAACATGATTCTCGCAAGCCGCAAGTGGATTGTTATGTGGGAAGCTTGTGAGAATCATGTTCGCCACCAATATGGTTGGACAATACGAGAATATTATCAACTGTGTGCCTTTTATCAACTGCATACATTTCATGAACTTTATTTTTATCGAGACATGTACATGTCTAGAATGCCTTTTATGCTTTGACTTGACGTGATGTACGTAACATGGCAATTTTTAACATGTTCCATAAGATCAGAGGATGGCACCACAAGACTGTTGAATCTGGTCATCTTGGTGCAACAAAAATGTCTGCACTACGATTGCAGAATAGAAAGTGTTTTCATTTGCAACCGTACCGATTACCCCACAGCACAACATCTGTACCTTACATATTGTGGTAGTTATCAACAGCAGTTCACAACCATTGTGAATCATGATCTACAATTAAATCATGTTATTCAGAATTAAAGTCATAGTAAGAGTCAAACTGCTCCCATCCCCCCACCGCCTCCCCAGCTCAACTTTGTCAACTGTATGTCTGTGTGCTACATTTTATGAAACATTAGTGACTTTAATGGGTGTGGTACTGTTGATCTCTGTTCTGTGTCATATATATTTTTCGGAAAAAAATGTTGTGTTGGATTAGGTCCCTTTTTCCCCTTTACTGAACAGCTTTCCTTTAAGAACTACATAAAATTTTTTTGCATCTGTGGGGAGTAATAGGAGTACTCTTGGAATAAATACATCGTGTAAGCTTCACTTTCATTACTCATGGTCAAATAATTTGATGTTTTTATATTCCTTTGTGTATAAATTTTACACTAATGTAACTGGGTGGGTTCTGTATCTCAGAGGCATTCAGAAGTAGAAATTATCAGAAGTAACCATACACCTCCACACCAACAGGACATCTATTAGCCACATATTTTTGTTTTCAGCTCTTTGAAATGCTGGTTTAATACTGTTACTGATTTCATTTCTTATATACAAATTCGGAACTTTATTTGTTCACCTATTGAATAACGAAAAATTGTTGCAAACCTTGTATAATCTGTTAACACTGACTAATTATTTAAGGGATTTAAAACTTATATGTGGACAAAATTTTAAATTTTTCTTCAGATCTTTAAAGAATAACTTGAAGTGTTTTTCGGATTGTGTGATTCATTCATAACTTCATTTTGGCTCATATAAGGTATGTTTTGGAAGAAGGCAAAATGATTCTCAGTTAACAGGAATTCAGATGACATAAAAGTTTTCTGGGTATGGTACCGCGTCATAATGTATTAAACTACGGCTGCTGCAGAAAAACCAACGTTTCGGCCACTGTTGCAGCGGACTTTTTCTTTGTCTGGCCGCGGAAGCCTATGCAATTATGGGAATTCAGTTGTTCATAATTATTGTCGATATCGTTTTGGAAATCGCTGAGGTGAATAAATGTTGTAAGAAATCTTTCTTCTTTCTTGGTATGCTGAGTTAGGGACCTTACCACTCCCAACTACGTCCTCTGTTTCAATAGGCTCATCACCACAAACGCCTGGCTACTGCATGAAATGTTTCTCTTAATGTAGAAGGCTTTGGCAGAAGTTATCTTGTCAAAATGTGGAGCACAGTTACAGGATGTCTGTCGGATATAGAAGTTTCTTAAGAATGGACTTCTACCTCGTGCCTGCTGATAGTCAGCAGCAGATGACCACTGGGTGTACATCATCTTTCCACTTCAGTCTTTAGCTTCACCACTTGCTCAAGTCTGGTTGTATCAAATAGGATATCGAAATTCCTGAATACAATGTTCTGCTATAGTCAATCGTTAGTCTACTACTGTAGAGATTGCGTTGTTAAAAATGTGTCCCAAGTAGAGACATTTGTATGGACAGCCTTCCTAGGGTAGAGCATGCCAACCATCAAACAATCCCCCTTCCCCCCCACCCCCCCACACACACACAGTACACCCAGAGTCCACTCACAGTGCACCCACAGGTCCACAGTCCTCCCGCAGGCCCACGGTCCTCCCGCAGGCCCACGGTCCTCCCGCAGGTCCACGGTCCTCCCGCAGGCCCACGGTCCTCCCGCAGGCCCACGGTCCTCCTGCTGGCCCACGGTCCTCTCGCAGGCCCACTGTCCTCTCGCAGGCCCACTGTCCTCCCGCAGGCCCACGGTCCTCCCAGGCCCACGGTCCTCCCGCAGGCCCACGGTCCTCCCGCAGGCCCCCGGTCGTCCCGCAGGCCCCCGGTCGTCCCGCAGGCCCCCGGTCGTCCCGCAGGCCCCCGGTCGTCCCGCAGGCCCCCGGTCGTCCCGCAGGCCCCCGGTCGTCCCGCAGGCCCCCGGTCGTCCCGCAGGCCCCCGGTCTCGCCACACGTCGACTGTTTTGTCACATGTTTTCTGCCGCCACGGGTCCACAGCTCGCAATCTTGTAAATCTGTCAGACAACATCCTTTTATTTCCAGGCTCCTGGACGTTTCGTTAACTTGGGGAGTACTGGATACATTATAATCAATGTATATATTGATAGCTCTTTTTTTGACAATTGCTATTTTAATTACCTGAAACTGTCTAAACAGCCAAAACTGCTGTTTTAGACTATAAATACATTTTCGTGCGCAGATGAAAAGTATTACAGTTTTAAAAATTTATAATCATTACACCGGTGACATAGTATCGCATCTTTCAAACTTTTGTACATAGTTTTGGCAAATTTTGAGTGTCTACTAGGATAGTAACGAATAACTTGGAGTTTTTAGGTATAACGGTGTAGCAAAGATACCAGAGAGCTCAGGCAGGTACGTTTATCATATAATGTCACCGCAAAATTGGAAATTTCAGGTAATGACTATGGGACCAAGCTACTTAGGTTATCGGTCCCTAGGCTTACGAAGTATTTAATCTAGCTTAAACTAACTTACGCCAAGGACAACACACACACACACACACACACACACACACACACACACACACACACGCCTGAGGGAGGACTCGAACCTCCAACGGAGGGAGCCCTGCTAACCGTGACAAGACGCCTGAGACCGAACGGCTACCCCGCGTGTCAATCTCTCCGCAATCTCACTTGCTGTTTTCTACTGAGATACTGCTGCAGTAGACTAAGGTAGAAACTGGGGATTGCTTCACAGAACGGAGTTTCGGTTAAGAGTGGTTCAGTCCAGACATCTAGCGGTTACATAGCTACAGGCATTGATAATATTGGAGCAAAAAGCAAAACACTACCCTTATGTCTCACTCAGATCTATTTTCGTTTTGCTCTATTACAGCACTGCTTTTTAACGCTGCCTACGACCTTCGACTCACTTTTCTGTTCTATTTATCTTTTTCCGTCTGACTACGCTCTGGCCGTTAAAATTTGCTACACCACAAAGATGACGTGCTACAGACGCGAAATTTAACCGACAGGAAGAAGATACTGTGATAAGCAAATGATTACCTTTTCAGAGCATTCACACAAGGTTGACGTCGGTGACCACACCTACAACGTGCTAACATGAGAAAAGTTTCCAACCGATCTCTCATACACAAACAACAGTTGACCGGCGTTGCCTGGTGAAACGTTGTTGTGACGCCTCGTGTAAGGAGGAGATATGCGTACCACCACGTTTCCGACTTTGATAAAAGTCGGATTGTAGACTATCGCGATTGCGGTTTATCGTATCGCGACATTGCTGCTCGCGTTGGTCGAGATCCAATGACTGTTGGCAGAATATGGAATCGTTGGGTTCGGGAGGGTAATACGGAACGCCGTGCTGGATCCCAGTGGCCTCATATCAACAGCAGTCCAGATGACAGGCATCTTATCCGCATGGCTGTAACGGATCGTGCAGTCACGTCTCGATCTCTGAGTCAACAGAGGGGGACATTTGCAAGACAACAGCCATCTGCACGAACAGTTCGACGACGTTTGCGGCAGCATGGACTATCAGCTCGGAGACCATGGCTGCGGTTACCCTTGACGCTGCATCACAGACAGAAGCGGCTACGATAGTGTACTCAACGAGGAGCGTGGGTGCGCGCATGGCAAAACATTACTTTTTCAGATGAATCCAGGTTCTGTTTACAGCATCATGATGGTCACATCCGTGTTTGGCGACATCGCGATGAACGCACATTGGAAGCGTGTATTCGTCATCGCCATACTGGCGTATCACCCGGCGTGATGGTATGGGGTGCCATTGGTTACACGTCTCGGTCACCTCTTGTTCGTATTGACGGCATTTTGAACAGTGGACGTTATATTTCAGATGTGTTACGACCCGTGGCTCTACCGTTCATTCGATCCCTGTGAAACCCTACATTTCAGCAGGATAATGCACGACCGCACGTTGCAGTTCCTGTACGGGCCTTTCCGGATACAGAAAATGTTGAACTGCTGCCCTGGCCAGCACATTCTCCAGATCTCTCACCAATTGAAAACGTGTGGTCAATGGTGGCCGAGCAACCGGCTCGTCACAATACGCCAGTCATCTTGATGAACTGTGGTATCGTGTTGAAGCTGAATGGGCAGCTGAACCTGTATTCGCCATCCAAGCTCTGTTTGACTCAATCCCCAAGCGAATCAAGGCCGTTATTACGGCCAGAGGTGGTTGTTCTGGGTACCGATTTCTCAGGATCTATGCACCTAAAGTGCGTGAAAATGTAATCACATGTCAATTCTAGTATAATATATTTGTCCAAAGAATATCCGTTTATCAACTGCATTTCTTCTTGGTGTAGCAATTTTAATGGCCAGTAGTGTACTTTGTAATGTCACGGACAATTTCGTCAAAATTTCAAAGCATTTAATGAAAACCTTTTATAGATTCGCGCGTAGGAATGTTTACAGAGTCTATATAAATCCCAACACAGATATTCGTTTTTTCATAGTCTCAAATCTCTGGAAGTTCTTCACAATTTGCACTGAAATTTTGATACATTGCATTCGAATACTGACGTGGTTTATGTATTTAGTGGAACGCCATCTGGTATACATGTAATATACTCGTAATAAATGGGAAAATGTCATAAAAATGTAAATGTCGGTTTGTTGAAAATCGTTAATCTCCTAAGTTCACTGATCGATTGCTTGTGTTTTTATTTACCCGTTTTTAAATATGTGTAATACATAAATATATATAAATTTAATAATAGGGTAACATAAAACACACAACAATGAAACGTTGTTAGCAAACACGAATGTTATATTTATGGCTTACTAGTGAAGGCAGCAGTGCTTTGCAATTGCTAAATACGTACAGGCATTGCATATACCGGTACATTCTAAATTTCTTGTCTCCCCCCCCCCCTGTCTTTGTCCATCTTCTCATCTCCCTCTCTCCGTACATTTTCTCCACCCTTTCTCTTTGTCCGTTTCCGTCTGAATATGCAGTAGGATATCGTGTAAAAATTAGAAATAAATCCGTCAAGATCTTTTCGAAATTTTTAGTAACAACGTTCCTGAGCTGTGGGGGGCTTGCAATAAATTTCGCGTGCCTTGATTTTGGGCGTTATTCAGTGGTGCTACCATTGGCAGCAAGAATCGATTGCAGATTTTCGCTGATAATCTCTGGCACGGGAAGTCCTAAAGTAGGTCTTGAGCAGCGTTGGTGGGGCAGTAGGAACGACTAGAGGGTTTAATGGCCGACTTCCAGACAGAATGAGTCAGTCGCCGTTACATATGCTTGTGTCAAGACTTGGTGTAACTGGTGAAGTGAGGGTTACAACACTGAGTTGAGTACGGCGTCCTTCTGTCCGCGCCTGCTGATTCGTCTAGCTTTGATATTTCATGCTGTTAGGGACTGGGTGCTGGGAGCCGCACTGGATATTTCCAGGATTATCAAATACGTGCCACATCGTGGGTCTATGGTCAGTATTTCTCACACTACGATACGCCAACCTCTGTTGCTTGTACTTGGTGGCTTTCTGAAATATTTGTTTGAGTATAATTATCTAACAAGTGGAGTTGCTTCGGACTACAGGGATATTCTAAATGATGGACCCATTTTCAGAACTTCGCATTTATTCAAGTACAAATCCAAAATGAACAAGCTTTATACCAATGAGAAGAGGCAGTTTCAAAGTTTTTTTCGTAATGTTTGATATAAATTTAATTATTTGTAATTAATTATTTTAATAATTATTTAATAATTATAAATGTGATAAATGTTGTAAATGTTCAATGTGGCCACGGAATTTGTCCCACCTACGCGAAAACGTATCTGCTGTTACTGAGTGCACGGCAGCAGTGATCCGGTTCCGCAGTTCGTTCAGTGTGTTTGGTAGAGGCGGGACGTAAACAACTTCCTTCACATAACCCCCTAAGAAATAGTCGCAGGGTGTGAGATCAGAGTCTTGGTGGACATAAGTGCAGAGTCAGGTCCTGAAGTCCCCTGCGACTGATCCAGCGCTGAGCAAGGGAGTCATTCAAAAGGCCTCGTACATGATGGTGCCAATTTATTAAGATTTTCCATCCGGTTGGAAAATGATGCCCTGGGAATCTGGCATGGCTTGAGAGAACAGCCATTGTTGCAACATGCCCAAGTACGTGATTCCCGTTACAGTTCTTTCTGCAAATAAAAATGGTTCATAAATCTTTGTACACGATACGTCACAGAACACGTTGATCTTCGGTGAGTCTCTTTCTGTGTTGCAATGGTGAATGTGGATTTTTCTAACCCTATTTGCGAACATTGTGTCTGTCGACTTTTCCACTAAGGTGGAACGTAGCTTCATCGCTAAAAATTACAAGCTGTAGAAATGCGTCATCCTCGATATTTGCTAGCACATAAGCACAAAATGCGAGATGCTTCTCTTTGTGATTGGGGTTGAGATCCTGCACAAGTTGTAATCAGATGGGCTTGTACAGCAAACGCCGTCTCAGAACTTCCCATACAGTTGTTTGGGGTACTCCAGATTTTCGACTAGCTCTATTGGTAGACCTACTGGGACTGAGGACAAATGCGTCGGCCATCACTCCCTGACACACGCGGTCGGCCTGTGCGTTTTTTCTTTGCACACACTCCCAGTCTGTTCAAATTGCTTAAACCAACGGCTAATGCTTTTGCGAGTTGGTGTGTGAATACCGAATTTGGTACGAAATGTCCGTTGCACTGCAATTTGCGACTCACTTATCGCGAACTCAATAACGCAGAAAACCTTATGCTCCACAATCACCATCTCACTCACAACTGTCCGCAGCTCGTGGTCGTGCGGTAGCGTTCTCGCTTCCCGCGCCCGGGTTCCCGGGTTCGATTCCCGGCGGGGTCAGGGATTTTCTCTGCCTCGTGATGACTGGGTGTTGTGTGCTGTCCTTAGGTTAGTTAGGTTTAAGTAGTTCTAAGTTCTAGGGGACTGATGACCATAGCTGTTAAGTCTCATAGTGCTCAGAGCCAGAGCCAACTCACAACTGACAGTGAAACGGAGTGACAGCCCTATTGCCGCGCGAACTCTACCGGCAGCTTCTGAATTCGTCACCGCCCGCCCGCCGCCGCCGCCGCCACCGCCAAAAACCTTGATACTTCCTCTCTTCATTGGCATACAATTGTTCATTATGGATTTATACTTGAATAGATACGAATGTTTGAAAATGGGTCCATCATTTAGAATAACCCTGTATTTATATTTAAGATCAGCCGAATATTTGGCTGTATATGTAAAAATTATGCCTGTATTGGGGATTTCTGTGTACCACTGAGAGCTTCACTGCAGTGTATTTGAGTTGGCTATATGCAATGTGAAAGACTAAATGCAGCGGTTAACCTTAATGCTAGATTTTTCCCATTGATATGATCGTCGACTTTCTTATATCATAGTATACTGGGAAAGGGTTTTGTCAGTAAACCGTGGCAAAAATTCTGCAACTTAAATTGTGATCTTAAGTATTTTTAAGGAATTTGCTTTTAATATGATTTCCACGTCTAAATATCATGGAAGAAATAATCGCTTGTAAGATTAAGCTATTAAATACAGCATCATTGAGGTAAGCTTGCCATTTTCCTTAAATAACTGTTTGTTTCACACAAGGTTCCTTGCCATGTGGTTTCGCTAAATTACTGTCAGATCTTATTCTCTTGGTATTTATTAAGATTTCTCGTATCAAATTTTACTCATCTAAATGATTTAGGAGATATTACCTTCTCCACCACTACGCATTCGTGATGTCGTAAATTTGTTTAAAGAGACATTTTTTAAATCTGGTGGCGTATTAAGAGGCCTTCAGCTGCCCATTTCTCGAGAAGGTGGTCATTAACATTTGCTTAACTTGTTTGTTTGGCCTATATGTCACCTAAGTGGCGTTTTTAACAGCCCTACATAGACTTCTGACCTTTGTGGCCGCTTTTTCAGCGGCTGGGAGGGTGGGGGTGAGCGGAGGGAGGGCTTGTTGCAGTTACTCACCAGAATGGTGTTTGTTGGGTGCCTTTGACGCACGTCCGCCATTGCCTTAGAGCGCTGGCTCGTGCTGACTGCTAATAAATCTCAAGTATTTGCTTTATTACTTAATTTTCTGATCAATGGAACCTTGTAAATCATGTAATTAAATTTTCCCCGAAACATTTACGCCTCATCTTTATCTACGACAATGATGGAAGCTGAAGAAATGAATTAAAGTTCTTGACCCGGCTGGGACTCGAACCCGGGTCTTCGTACTTACTAGGTAGAAATGCTGACCATTATACCTGCGGTACAGGAGTTTTCCATTATAGCCAACGCTGCGATGCTATTCCAATGCTGCAGAGCTCCGGTAATAGGGACACACTAGGGGAAAATAAGCTGAAGACATGAACTGAACTTTGTGCTGGGGAGGTCGATGGACTTGGGTAGTCCCTGCAGCACTGTTGGCCATAGTGCTACAGTGGTGTAATGGTCAGCATTTATGCCTAGTAAGCAGGAATACCCTCGTTCGAATCCTGGCCGTGCCACAAATTGTAATTCATTTCTCCAGCTTCCATCATTATCGTAGGCTGAGAAGAACGTTATAGACTGAAATGCCTCCTTAGACTTCAAACCACAGTGAGAAGACAGTAGTATATCGATGTGCTATATGGCGCTCTTTGCACTTAAATGATGCTCTACTGAACTTTACGAGATCTCTGACCAAGTCAAAAGCTAGTGCAGGTTGTTTACATACAGGGGTAATCGCGTCACAACCAAGATGGCGGTAACCCACTCTCTTTATCAGTTAAGTCATCACAATTCAAGACGACAGTGAGCCCCACGCTCCTTATCAATGGTATCCGTCACGCCACAAACCGCGTCCCCTTACCACCACCCCCTCTAAACCCTCTCCCTCCCCCCCTCCCTTTCCACTCCTCTAAAGCGAATAAGAGCGTAGTTTTAAAATGAAACAATCATAGCATAGTGTTTAGTCGGCACTAAAATGAATCAGTGAGTGGCAAAATGCGTCAGAGCTGCTATCTTGGCTCTCAGAAATATCCAAGGGTTGTGAAAGGGTCTGAACTTTTGTGCCATCTTCAAATGTATTTACTCAAAACTTACATTACAAGGGTAACCTGTAGTACTTCCACATCCACAGTAGTCAGCACCCCCCCCTCTCCCACACACACACACACACACACACACACACACACACACACACACACATTTATACCATGGACTTACGGGTTAAGCTGCGTTAGTATATTTGCAAAGTTTGATCTGTGTAGCAAACGTGATTCATGACAAAACAGCCTTAAATACGTATTTTCCACATCGTTCAGCAATTCTTGTAAAATGTCACCCCTGCAAAACCACATAAGCATGACAAAAAGATGAAATTTGTATGAGAAGTGTCGCGAGGCTATTTTAGAGCGCCCCCCTCCGTCCCCACACACATATCCATAAAATTTACATCTAAAACATTAGTGTGTACTCTCAAAGTAATTGCCTCAATACTGTTTTCACACCTAAGCACGTGTGTCTGAAAAATAATCTGCAAAACAGGTAGCTAACATTTCAAGTTAGGCCTAAATCACGTGATGTATTAAAACTAACTTTTCTCGATATGTTCTCTTAAACACGACGCCTATCAAGCAAGCAGTCAGACAGGCAGTCTCAGTTACCGCCAGATTGTTGACGAATGTAATTAATTCTATTATATATGCCCAAACTTGATAAAAGACATAATGAAACATCTAATTAAATATTTTCACACCTGAACTGTTCTTCGATGGTTTTCAAATTTTACTGTGGCACCTCCATGTCCAAAGTAGACGAATAGTATTGCCATTTCAGTCGGAGGAGGTGGTTCACAGAACGGTCGTCACCACCTGTATTTATCGTAATGTTTCACCTTAGCAAGCACCATTTCGAAGAGCAAAGACAGTGTATCATGTTCTATTCGATGCTGTTAACAGCCTAATGTTGCTTTCTTTTTGCGTTTGAACAAGGCATAGTGGTGGTTTCATACAAAACGAATTTTTCGTGAATGCTGCAACATTTGTCATTCGGAGCTATAACGCTAAGGATCTCTAAAACGTTTAAAGACCGTAATTCCCATATGCAGCAACCAAATAATACCAAAATGTAATCAAAATTTGCGATGTACAACATGTAGTTCGATCTTTGTACCATGATTTAAATTCATCAAAATACATCAAAATGGTTCTGTTACATTGCCAAACGCACAAGGACGGTACTGCTGTTGTATGTTATAGCTTACAGTTCACTTGTCGATCAGAATTATCGAAGTGAACATTGTTACAATATTATGAAAAGAAAGTTGTAGCGGAGATGCTGAATCGCAGATAGGCACACCAAAAAGACTGTCATAGATAAAGCCACAAAGCCCTTCGGAAATAATAGATAAACACTCACACTCACACACACACACACACACACACACACACACACACACACACACACACACACACTTACACACACTCACGCAAACGCAATTCACACACACGACTGCAGTCGGCAACTGAAACCACACTGCAAGCAGCAGCACCAGTGCATAATGGGAGTGGCGACTGGGTGAGGAGGAATATTGTTCCCACATCTAAAACTCGTCTCTAACACCGATGTGAAAGTCATCCAAACATTACAGCCACCCCTCACACAGATAACTTCATCTCGCACTGCAAAACGTTGCAGTTTTCTGCTGTCGCACAGTGAGAAGTACATGAACTATGAAGACGTGGCTTATTCAAAAGTGACAGTACACATTCATATAGGTAACAAATGAGGGTTGCTATGCGTTCAAAGTCACTCGAATATTAAAGCGAGTCCATGACAGAGTATTACTTTTATCTTACAATACACAACGTTTAACATCTTCTGTGATAATGGCAACCATTAAAGTAAACCTCATTTAAGGGTATTGCTTTTATCTTGCTGTACAAATGAGGTTTGCTGTGTTTTGAGCAGTCTCGCTCAAAGTGCTTTCCACGGTCACCTAACTACTACACGCTTTTGGCAGCTTTGAAAGATCTCACCATCCAAAGGACATACAGATTGTTATAACTAGGAGATTTTTTACGATTTTCGGCAGGCTAATGACAGTGAGAGTAAAGCCTCTTTATTAATTTATACACATACATTTATATACAGAAAACAACTATTCCTTTATTTTTCTTTGGTATTGTTTTAGTAAGATTGTTTAATTTTTAACTAATAATTTCAGTCTACATCCGACTGATCTCTTTCTTTTTCCAAGCAGGAAACCGACAAAAGTGAAGAAGGTATGTTATCGAATTCTAATTCATATATAATTTCTTCCTGTAACCTACCTGTTCTACAGCTTCAACAGTTAACTCTGTTCCATGCTGCAGTTCATCCAGAACAGAGCATTCAGGAATTTTAATTTTCCCTTTTATTTCCAGCATTACAGTGTTGTGAAAGAATTACATGTCTCCTTAGGAGTACATTACTAATTATTCTCCACCGCATTCTTGCAGAATTTGCATACAAAACTTTAAGTTTACAATTTTCAGACGAGTTCTCATAAATGTTGTAATTCTATAGGTTTTATGTTCTGCAGGTGGCTTCCCTGTTACGCAATATCCTGTCCATCACGTTTATATACAATGTAACCATCCCTTTTAAGCAGACTCGAATGGGAATGGATGATCTATACAGATTTTGCTGGTATTCCTTGAGGTAATAAGGATACTCTAGTATACCATTTTCTATGAGTACTCCTACACATGGCCACTTTCCATTGTTATTTGCAATGACAGCTGGTAACATGTATTCCCCAGCCACATCCAAATTTTTCCGTATACTATGTTTAACGTAGATTGTAAGCCTTGTTTTCACATCAGAAACAGGTTCTAATTTTTCTTGCGTAAGTTTACATTCTTCCTTTATGGCAGTTCTTTTCGCCAAATACTCCAGTTTCCATTTCTAGACTTCATCCTCTTACATTTCCAGTTTTCGTTTGCATACACCTATCACAATAACTGTAAATGGAGGAGTAATTTCGTTAACAGAGAATCGTTTAAGTACATGCGGTATATATTTTACTTTTTTCCTTATAACCTGTGGAATTATAATATTAGTGGGAACCAATCTTATTTCATCAATATCTATACATCATATTTACAAAGGTAGAAACAGAGAGAGAGAGAGAGAGACGAGATTTAATGTGGTGTATAAATCAGAGTGTTTATGGTGAGGTGGATGTGGAAATATTGCACATTCTTGCTCCAAAACTGTATCAACATTAGCCATACAACTCTATCAACTGGCTCCCCCCCCCCCCCCCCAAAAAAAAAACTACATCTAAACTGATAAACAAAAGTCTCTATTTAAGCCACAATGTGTAACTGCTCACATGTAGCGCATGATGTACAAACATAGTAATCCAAATCCAAATTGCGCCATTCCCATACATTGTTTAAAAAAGTGAATTGGGTCAGAATGGAAGCATTTGGATTGAAGCCGAACAGTATTGAATGGGACGAATTGGGATGGAACAGATCAGAACCGATTAGAATGGAATGGGTCAGAACACACAAACCATTTAAGAAAATGCAACAGAACCGAATGGATCACAACAGATCAGCTAGACTGGAACAGGATGGGCCAGAACACACAGACCTTAAAAGAATAGGACATGTCAGAACACACAGACCATGTAGACAAAACGTAATGGGCAGAAACACACAGACTTGCTTATAACAAATGGACAGTTCAGAACAAACAAACCATTAAAAACACTGGGTGAGTAATGATGGTCAGCCATTACATTCTGATCCATTTTGTTCCAATCTGATCCTGCTCTATTCTATTTTGACTCATTTTGTTTTAAACAACGTGTGTCCGGGCCCATGCTTTTTTTAACAGTCCTTGTGTTCAGACCCATTCCATTCCAATCTGTCTAATACATACCGTTTCTTAAATGGTCTGTGTGTACTGACCCCTACAGCTTTTTCTAATGGTTTGTGTATTCCAATTCATTCTGTTCTGATCTATTTTTAGCAATTTGTGTGTTGCAACGTATTCTGTTCTTTCTAGGTGACCTGTTTGTTCCAACTCATACCATTCTTTTTAACACGTTCATTGCGTCTGCCCTGCCAGGTGTCATACCTCAGGGACAGCAGGTGGCTGATGCCACGCCTAGCGTGTTCTGACTGTCGGCACTATCTATCCTATGTTTGTTTGTTTTTTTTTTGTTTTTTTTAATTGTGGAAGTCGAATTTTCCTCAGTCCATGACCAAACACTCTACAGTGAACGTCAGTTGTGATTTATCTGTCGGTTTATCTTTCCACCATTCTGTGGTGAAACTTGTACAGGTAAAGACATTTGTTTTCAATTTATCATTCTTTATCTATAAAATAATTATTTTCAGCGCAAATACACACAAATTTTATTTTTATAGACATGGCTCAAAACAGGCATAGACGTATGAGGAAATTATTTACCGTTAGAAGTAAATTTGTAATTAGTATAAATTAAAATGCGCATCCTTTGTATTTTGTTTTGTTGTTTATTGTCTTTGTTCTCTGCTTGCTTTGAGTAAATATCGAATATTCAATACCATAATTTTGTTACAGAATCTTCACTACAGGTTCAATAACTTTTTCTCAGTGAAATATTCTGCGATTATCAGACAAGGAATGTAGGCAATGTCCTCAGCATTCTTTGTTCTCCACTTCATCCTTCAGTTTTTTCCAGTTGAATAAGAGGATGAAATTCCTTCTTGTGATTTACAAGGACCTTCTCATAGTACCTGCTCGACCGAAAATGAAGAAAACATATTATGAAACTTGGGCTACATTTTCCCTACATCCATGGCAGTCCTGGCATGGACTGAGGCAAATCCCACCCGCACAGTAAACAAAACACAGGCTAGACAGCGCCCACAGTCAGAAATCTCTAGGCGTGGTGGGGCATCGGCCACCTCTCATTCCCCGAATCACTACTCTTGATGGGGTGAAGACACGAAACGTGTTAAACAGTTCGTGCATTCTGGCCATTTTCGTTCCATTCTGTTCTGACCTGTTCAGGTCCATTTCGATCTGTGTCATTTGTTGAACAGTCTATGTGTTTACATTCGTTCCACTTTTCAAACAAATGGAACTGGTGTGTTCTAAACGACATATTTCTTCAAGTCTATTTCCCGACACATTCTGTTCCGAAATGTTCCGGCCCATCCAATTTTCAATGGTCTGTACTTTCTGAGCCGTCTACTTTAAGCTGTTTGTGTGTTCGGACTCATTCGTTTTTTTTAAATTGTCAGTGTGTTCTGAATAATTCCAGCCCATTCTGTTTCGTTTTGGACTATTCCTAACTGCGTCGTTTCGACATGTCCGTTTCAACAGCATGAAGGAATGACTTTATCTGAATTTCGGTAACTATATTTAAAATTATATTTGATGATTCCACATCACGCTTAAAATCAGTTCAGAGGTTGATAAAGTTTACAGGCAAGCTGATTCAGAAATAAAAAAATAATAGCAGACATGTAGCAAAGGGTTACTCATTACTTTTAACACTGGACATGGAAAAATTTGAATGTTGCTGGGGAATACAATATATCAGCATCTACTGTAAACAGCAGTGGATAGTGAACATATACAGCTTTTCTCATAGAAAATGGCGCATTTGAGAACATTTAATGCATTAAAGGATACACGAAAAATTTCTTTGTAAATGACATTCTAAGTTCCTGTACACAACTATATTGGACACATTTCTCTCAATGATAAAAACAGAACTGAAACTTTCTATATTGGTCACTCCGGCAGGGTAGAAATCATCCACTTCAAGTAACGCCACAAAGCTGGACATTAAAAGAAGTACATTCCACATTTGCAGAACACCTAGTTAAAGAAAGCCAGTTAGATGAAGCGACATGAGGTTTTATGTAACATCCACAAAAGGAGAAAGATGAACTGACTTCAAATAATTGAAACTGGTAAACATATGTTGTGATGTACCAATCGCATTTCTTGCTTTTACGTTTTCTTTTTCTTCAAAGGCAAAGAGAAAACGTGAAGCCGTAGCTCAGCATAGAGCCTGCGCCTACCGTCATGTATTTTTGATTTTCAAATGTTAAATAAAAAAACAGAAGATTTTTTTCCTGCTCCTCGGTAATAGGAAGTACTCGCTCTCTGCCAATGAATGAAGGTAGACGCACGTTATTTTAGTGCGTAATCGGTGGTAGCCATTTTGGTTGTGAGAATAAGTAAAAAGTCTGTATTTTTTAGTGTATGAATCATTATTCCAAGTAGTACTGTAACATATAGAAAACAAAGACTCCCACCTGTGTACTTTGGAGTAACCACAAAGATCCGATTACAACAATATAAAGGATACAGTCAAAATTTTGTAGGTGGATACGGCGATTGGACATAGTATTATTAATTGGTAAGCATAAATCTACAGCAAAAGAAAGACACCTTAGTTTTCGTGGAACTAATATGAAAAGATTTTTTAGCCTTTTACAGGCGTACCTCAGCTTATTTTGCTTGTCCGACATGCTGGAAAATTTCATTAGAGACAGTAATCAAAATTCCAGTTTCAGATCACCTCTTTATTTTCTTCTCTTTCACTAACTAATTTCATTATTTCCATATACCTAAACTTTATTTTTTTATTATATTGTAAAGTGGCGACAAGTGACAGGCACGATACGTAGTGGGCAAAACAACAAGGACTAGTATTGTTAAGACAATGAATACACATAAATGTTAATAATTACTTTATGTTCCATGTATTCTGATGACACGACAGAGACAATAATGTAATACTGGAAAAAATACTAACTGAAAAAAATAATAGATAAATTAGAAGGAGAAGACCACAATACCAAAAGTGGACAACTAAAAGTACAATAGAGGGAAGTTCCAGTTACAAGACAACAATAAAGTAGGACTGTGCAATGTTTGTAGAGAATGCGTTGTTAGTAGACCTACTAGAAAATCGAAGTTCCTATTTCCTAAAATCTGGAACCTAGAGCTTCAGAGACTAGCACAATTGCAATCAAGTAGATAGATGATATTTCTTTATCAGTACAAAAAGACTAATGAGTTAATAACAACTGAGACTACAATTACATGTAGCTGTACATGCATTCTGTTGCGTGAGAAACAGTTCAAAAAGGGTTATGGGACTTAACTGCCGAGGTCGTCAGTCCCCTAGAACTTAGAACTACTTAAACCTAACGAACCTAAGGACATCACACACATCCATGCCCGAGGCAGGATTCGAACCTGCGACCGTAGCGGTCGCGCAGTTCCAGACTGTAGCGCCTAGAACGGCTCGGCCACTTCGGCCGTCGTGATAAACAGTGTGGAAGTAAAATCCAAAAAGAGCAAATATTAATTTTTCTAACTGCAGAGACAGAAAGATTTTCATAATGGATGGACAAAACGATAATTAAATGTCATTTCAAAATCAAAATACCAATGTAGTAGACTTGCCTTTCCAAAACGTAACAATGAGTGGTTTGGAACCGTTAAGCATTGATTATATGGATGCTGGTCATGACATGCCATTGTTGCATTCGACGCCCGTAAATATGGAACATTTCATTACAAAATGGCTCTGAGCACTATGGGACTGAACTTCTGTGGTCATCAGTCCCCTCATTTCATTACAAGCAATAAATTGCTTACAGTAGACGAAATTAACGACACCTCAAGGCAAAGTAATATTTTAAATGGAAGTAGTACATGTAGTTCAGACACAGATGCTGACTGGCCTAGGCAAGAAGTGACTAGGGAAGATATACAATCCTTACTTCGAGCCTTAACAGAAAAAATACAAACGGACATCAACGCAAACAAACATGAATCCTAAAATGTCGAATTTAGAGATCAGTTTGAACACAGTACATTCAAAAATGTTGAATTTAGAAACAATACAAACAGACATGACTAGTATAAAAGCAGAGATGATCACCCTAAAGTCCGAGAACGGGAAGGTAAATACAAACATGACACACATATCAGGAGAAGAAAACATCTTGCGCACAGAACTCAATATTCTGGATACGAAGTTCACACAGCATATTTCGCAAATCTCCATGCAGGTGGACAGGAAATTTAATAAACAAGTACAAACTTCAGTTCACGATGTGAATGAGAAATTAAAAGGCACAGTGGAAGAAAAATGTGCAAAAACATGAAATGCTTGCAGGAAGAAGACCAAAGACGGAACAAGGTAATAAAAAATTTGTAGTCTAAAACACGAACATTTAGAGCAGTATTCACTATACATAATAGCGTACTTTTTCATAGGAGAGACCGACGAATGGATAAGTGGTGTGTGTGTGCATACCTCAGGAATATGTGGACAACTTAATTCAACACACACCCCACGTATGGAGACACTATGGCGTGCCAAAGTGTGCTGTCAAAATTTCTACATATTGTTATTTCCCTAATATGAGGCGACGTATAGAGCAAGTTATCAGACGTTGTGCGATTTGTCAAAAGGTCAAGTATTAGAAAAGGACATGCCTTAACGTACTATATCCAATAACACCAAAGCAACCAACTGATCTTGTTTCTATTGATGCCGCAGGACCTTATCTCCAAGCCTGCGGGGGTCAAATACATTGTAGCCCGGATTGACGGTTTTAGTAAGTATCTCCAGCTATATATAGTCAGAACTGTTAGGTCTGGACCGATTATAAGGCGGATTCTAGAAGACTACATGCCATGCATTGAGGAATCCCGTGCAGTACTATCTGATAATGTCCCAGATTTTACAAGTGACCAATGGAAATCATTTTTGAAATCAAGAAACATACGTCATATTTTAGTATCCAAATTCCATCCTGAAACAAGTCCCATCGCACGATGCTTTCGTGAATTTCATAGATTTATCCGGACATATATACCACAGAATAAAAGGAAATGGATAGAATACCCAGGTCCGTTTCAGCATATAGTAAATCACCTACCACACACATCAACAAGGTACACACTGGCCAAATTTATGTTTGAAAAAGTGGAGCCCATATATGAAATGTGAATGTGTAGTGTACATTTATTGTCAACTTTATTATTATCAACTTCTAAGACTACATAAAATGTATGTAGTATTTTCTGTGTGTAGTTGTCAAGGAAAAAATGCGCAGAAGGTCGGTCTCACAAGAAAAGAAAGGGAAATACAAATATTCAAAATTAATGCAAGATTCCTTCTAATTTACATATTAGTGTGTTAGATGCTGAATGTCATAGAATCTATATATGAAATGTGAATGTGAATTGTACATTTATTTGTCATCTTTATTATTCTTAATTGTTGTCAATGTCTATGTGTATGTAAAATGTGTGTACTATTGTCAATTTTAGGTGAAATTTTATTCTTGAAGGAGAACAGTTTGTGTATGTATGTGAAGTGCAATGTGATGAACGAGTAAAATACTCGCATGTGTGAATTGATACAAAAATAGTAAGGCCTGATAATACTGAAAAAAAAAACAGCTGAGCCATGATAAGAGTAAACGCTACAGCCTATCAGTGTGAAAACACTGTGATTCATGTGCGATGGGGAAGCAGAGGAAATCCGTATAACCATTAATTGATGTGTGAGGACCGTCGAACTACAATGCACAACGGAAGACAATGACGAATCCTGCAATACGGCTTATACCTTCAATTTTACTACCAGAAAAATCTCGTCCAGGTGCTAGATGAGGTATTGGTGCTCTTAAGGTTGAGCGTTGGAGCTGAATCCACTGTATCCAGTCTTCGGACTTTAGGGCATGCGCAACACTTACTCCATAAGCCTGGAGCGACATTACAACGGATTCACGGGCTGTGCTACTGGTCATGTGGCACTTGCATCGCTGAAACTGGCGCGTAAAACAATAAGCTGCTGGTGGCGATAAGTACAGAGAACAATGAGATAGCGTGTGCCGAAAAGACACCTTCTCAGAACTGCCAATGAACCAAAAGCAAATAAGAAAAACAGTTTTTAAAACAGGGTGAAAGGACAATTTAAGAAATTTGAATTTTTTCCCCTGTTCACACCATGCAAGTTAAGAAATGTGAGGATAAATAACAAGCTAAGACGGTAGCACAACATGGACGTTAAGTTATGTAGTATAAATGTATGTGAACGTAATTATGTGTATGAACTTGCAGTGGGCAAAGAAATGAAGCTTTGTAAAGATACTTGTAGTAGCATAAGGGTATTAAAACTCCATTGACTAGTACCAAGTGACCAAACTATGAGCCCCAATGTAAGTAAGGCTACTGTACATGGTCTCCCTAAATAAAGAGACATATTTCCGACAGCATACAGTAAGGGGCATTTGTGATGTACCTTTGCCTTTATTGCTTTTAGGTTTTCGTTTTCTTCAAAGGCGAAGAGAAAATATGAAGCATAGCTCAGCATAGAGGCTGCACCTACCCTCACGTATTTTTTTTTATTTTCAAATGTTAAAGAAACAGATGATGTTCCTCCTGTTTCTCAGTAAGAGCAAAGACTCCCTCTGATGATGAACGAAGGTAGACACGTTATTTTAGTGCGTAATCGGCGGTAGCCATTTTGGTTGTTAGAATAAGTAACAAGTCTGTATTTTTTATGCGTATCGAAGGAAGACTATAGTATTATTTTACCAGTGGAAAGTGTATGAGTCATTATTCCAAGTAGTACTGTAAGACGCCCACCTGTGTACTTTGGAGTTATCACGAAGATCCGATTACAACAATATAAAGGACACAATCAAGATTTTGTAGGTGGATACGGCGATCGGACGTAGAATTTTTAATTGGTAAGATAGAGACTATTTCGTTTATGTGGAACTAAAATGAAAAGATTTTTTTACCCATTTACTGGCATAGCTCAGCTTATTGTGCTTGTTGGAGACACCGGAAACTAATTTTTGCTCTCAGAACAGTTGTGATTTGTCATGTAGTTCATTATTTAATGTGCCGCATATGGTACTTTATCTAAGCTAAATATTTTTTACGTACAGTTTTATTTAAATAATCTCTCCCATTTTAGTACTGCATCAGGCATTAACAACTGTCATTTTGGAAAAATATTTATATAATCTGTAGCTACACTGTATTTAATTAAATCATTGATTCCCTCTGCCCTAACCCCAAAAAACAACCACTCACATTTATCTTTGTACCTGACAATGGTGTAATAGCTGGAAACTGCTTTGAAAAATGATGAGTATTGTAGAATATTATACCAGCTGTGTGTGTGTGTGTGTGTGTGTGTGTGTGTGTGTGTGTGTGTGTTTTTCATTAGCAAAAACGTGTTTCCTTGATCATGTATAGTATGCCAGCTCCAAACTTCACATTTCAGTGTAAGATTAAATGAAATATGGTAACAGATATTAAATGCTTTTGTAATTTTTAGTTATTAACTTGAGTTTTATTTATGACCAAGAAATTAAAAATATGTTAAAATACTTTGGAACTGAGTGGTCTAGGACTAGGTGGTGAAGTAGACTCGTGTTTCATACGTGTATCGAGCAGGATAGCTGTAGTCACTAGACTAGCTGCATGCACATAACCACTCATGTTGTCTAACCTAGCCATATGTGCCTATGAGTCCCAGCCCAAATCTACACCAGCTGCACATATACAAAATTCATTTGCTATGTTCCATAATTCTAAGTTCCCTACTTTATAACTCAAGTACTGACCAAGCTTGTGAGAAGCATAATCACAGACATGCAAACTCATGTACTGGCCACCCATGTGACAAGCATAATCAAAGTAATGTCACATGGTTGTCATAAGTTACACTTAATGTATGGGCTATACACAAGTGCTGACTGACTTCTTAGTCCACTACATTTCAGCATTAGACTTTCTACAACCTTTGTGCTATCTTCAGTTTTTTCCTGATAGATAAGTAACAGGAAACCATATGAATATATAAAAATTGATAAATGTATATATGCGTGTATGTTCATCTTCTTCTAGACCACTAGATCGATTTCTACTAAAACTGGTACATATACTACTTGTTATATGGGAAGAATGACTGCAGAGATGAGAACCCCCATCTCCCATAGGCATGGGAGGGGGAAGGGTCAAAGAGTGGGTAACCCCTCACATCTAGGTTGCGCTGCATGATACGTGTGTAATGCTGGTAGTAGCAGAAAGCATTCTAGGGTAATACTTACAGATTGGCATGGCTGAGTGGAGAGTGGGAGGAGGAAGACATGGATAGTGAGAGGTGGGGATCAGGTGGACAGAAAAAAGTGGGAGAAGGTGATGGAGATACAGGTAGTGGTGGGTTGAATTGATGGACAGACAGAGGTTGTATGATTACATGGACAGAGAGAGGGGGACGAGAGGGACAGAGAGGATGGAGGATGAAAAGAGCAAAGAGTGGTAAAGGCTTGTAAGGGGAGAGGGGAGGAAGATATGTACAGAGACATGGGATAGAGGGCATGGTCACAAAGAGGGGAAGGAGGGGAAGAACAGTGAAAGGGGAGGAGGAATTTGGCAGAGAGGGGGCGAAAGGAATATAAAGAGAGATGGTAATAGGAAATGTACAGAGAGAGGGGGAAGAGGCCATGATCAGAGAGATGCTGGAGGAGGGTATGGACAGAGAGAGGGGGAGGAGTGGTTGGTTAGTGGCAGACGGTAGGAGAGGATAGAAAGATGGGGTAGCCAGAGATGTGGAGAGAAATGGTGAAGTAGGAAAGAGAGAAGGAGGAAGACGAGATGTATAGAGAGAGGAGGAGGGGGAAATGTGAGCAATATATGTGCTGTATATGTACAAGGGCGAAGCTGCAATTTAAAGGCTACTTTTTAAATATCTAGACTTTTACTGTCAATTTATAAGTAGATTTAACCCTTAGCCATACTGTGGCCATTCCTGTTGTAATTGAGGCACTAGATATTCATGAAACATGTCCAGGTACAATATTCCAGTTACAATTGACTCCGAGAAGAAGAAAGCACCGTATATTTTGTTACGATTTTCAGTAGAAAATAGATTTAGCATAGGCGAGTACCGTACATGTTCGATTATGTGACGTGGCTTCCGCTCACACAATACCCCACGTTTATGCCGATTAACTTTACTACAGGTGTGGAAGATGGCTTCGTCTCTGAACACAGTTTTATTAAGAAAACCATTTCCAACATGCATTTTGCTAAACATTTCTACATAATACCCAGTTTGTTTTTCTTTGTTACTTTCTCTTAAAGCTTGAAACAATTCCAGTTTGTAGAGTTTCAGTGACAGGCGTTTTCGTAAGACCTTCCACACTATAACATTAGGCACACTCAAATTCTAAGCTGGCACATATCTTTGATTTAACCAGACTACGAATGCAAGACGGCCGAAATTGTTGATTTGCTACGACGAAGACTGCTGGTCGACTCTGACCTGGCGTACTATGTGATACATAGGCAATGTCGGTGGAACTATTGTACTGATCACTAATAGCTTGTCTTTGAGGTTTTGGTTTGAGATATTTAGTCCTGAACTGCCTTTGAAATGTAGTAGCGGATTTGCATGGAAGAAATAATAAACAGCAATGCACGCACTCTGCACCGCTATACGACTCCATGATGACTGTTGGAATAACTCGTTCTCGCATGCGACCTGGGGTAACGTCGGGTACTAACAGCATTAGGTGGGAATAAAACTTGAAGTTTTACTGAATTCAGTACTGTGTCAAACACACATGCGAATTATTTACCTTTTCACAATTTAAGGTTACTTTTTCAAAAATAGTTCAAATGGCTGTGAGCACTATGGGACTTAACATCTATGGTCATCAGTCCCCTAGAACTTAGAACTACTTAAACCTAACCAACCTAAGGGCATCACACAACACCCAGTCATCACGAGGCAGAGAAAATCCCTGACACCGTCGGGAATCGAACCCGGGAACCAGGGCGTGGGAAGCGAGGACGCTTCCGCACGACCACGAGCTGCGGACTGTTACTTTTTCGTAAGTAAGTAATTTGCGAACACCATAGTATAGTCACGGTTACTTGGCAAACATTATACCTTCCAGCACGGATGTTCGTGAAATCTGGGTTTGAAAATGAAAATGCTTGCAACACGTCGGGCACTAATGTGCCGTTACCTTTCGTAACTCGAGCCACATTCAGCTCCGCCATACCACGAAAGATGAAAGAGATCCACGTAGTTGGTGTATCTGAAGCCATGTTCCCCATTCTTCGTTTTAAATATCAGTCTGGTAATTATATTAGAGTTCCTATCTTAGCAATTTTCCAGAGTTCAGCCAACTTTTCAAAGGAACTTTACACCAGATCGTCGGTCTATGTTTGCACACCCAAGTCTCTAACCAGAGAAATCTGAGAGGATGTGGAAGCTGTATACCCCCGAAGTTCGCAATAAAACGTATCGTTAAACTAGCTGCTTGCGAACCGCCAGGGGGCAAAGCACGGGCTCACCAACGTCCAAGGGACTCTTGTGTGTTCTGATGGCACGTGGGATCGAGCGAGGTGGCGCAGTGACTAGCAAACTGGACTCGCATTCGGGAGGACGACCATCCTGATTTAGGTTTTCCGTGATGTCCCTAAATCGCTCCAGGCAAATGCCGGAATGGTTCCTTTGAAAGGGCACGACCGACTTCCTTCCCCGCCCTTCCCTAATCCGATGAGACCGATGACCTCGCTATCAGGTCTCCTTCCCCAAAAAACCCAGCCCCAACCCAATTATCCGTTTTCACAGACTAACATTACTTTAGATTTCGAATATATATTCGTATTCTAATAGTCGTTGTAAATATTTTAGCATACAACCACTAACGTTAGGCACATAGTCTTTAGAAACTAGTTTCGGTAATGGAGCTCTCTTCATCTGGATGTCCAAATTAGCCCTGAAGTGCATGTGTTAACTTAACCACTTGCTGCGAGCTTGACTCCCGAAAGGAGTGGCTGAGGATTATCTTCCTAGTGTTAGTGGCTGATGGTAAAATATTTATTACGATATGACCGTAAGATCGAGTAAAATTATTTACTACGACAACTGTCTTCCTTCTACAGGATGAAGACATGTAGCGTCTCATCTAATGAACGTTATTTAAAAATATATCGGTTTTGCAGCTGTGCTCATTATCTAGCGTATCATCAATTCTCTGAAGAAGCCAGGCGTCCACACAAAATTATATCATCAGAAGGGAGACGGGGAAGAGGGGCAATGTAGGGAGAATCTCAAATATACTGTAACTACAAGAAATACATAAAATACATTTGCAGGAAATTAACTTTTAGATTTATGTGTCACATTGTAAGGTCGTACTATCACCGGAGAAACCAATACGTAGATTATCATCATCTCTCAGCAACTTGAATTCTCCTATCGTCAGTGACGAGTAACATGCCACAATGCCAATGTACCTTACTAAAATAGACAACGAATGGATTATAATCGTGTCAGAATGCTTTTTTCCAAAACTTTTTACTTTAAATTTGCTTAGCGTATTTTTTGGCGTCCAGTTCAAAAAATGTTCAAATGTGTGTCAAATCTTATGGGACTTAACTGCTAAGGTCATCAATCCCTAAGCTTACACACTACTTAACCTAAATTATCTTATGGACACACACACACACCCAGACCCGAGGGAGGACTCGAGCCTCCGCCGCGACCAGCCGCACAGTCCATGACTGCAACGCCCTAGACCGTTCGGCTAATCCCGCGCGGCTGGCGTTCAGTTACTCAAGGAAAAAAAAGTAGTCTAATGAAATCACGGTACCATATGGCGGTGCCTGTGTTGTTAAGAAGTACGATGCTATGCATACATATCCGAAGGACCAGGCACTGCGACGACTACAGCCGTTATGAAATACCTGAAGTGTTTTCGCAGTTGCGAGATTGGACAACCATCAGCAGTATAATGCTACGACACCAATGAAAATTTGCTTCGGACCGGTATCCTAAACTGGATTTCCCGCAAACAGTGACTTTCAATTAAAATGTCGTCCCCCTGTACGGGAGTTACGTAATCTATACCACTGAAAGTTTTGAGGCATGAACGACGAGTATAGAAGTTTGGGTCCAGCCTTTAGTCGTGCACAGATAGACAAAGTGGTTAGGCTAACAGCTCGCGTATAGCAGGAAAACTGGGTTCGAGCCCCGGTGCGGCACAAATTGTCACTGTCATCATCCCATTATACAGCTGGTGGTTGTCCGTGTTCACAACTTTGAATACATTTCATGTGTACTAAAATTAGCTGCCGTGGCCAATAATTTGCGTTATTCGCATCAGCATTGTGACTATGTCACTGCAGTAACACTCAGAATATCCAAGGCAGCTCCAAAACGTTCTCTTTTGCAAGCATGAAAGAATTTTGCTAAAATCAGTTTGAGAAATTGTTCAATGAAGCCATTACATGCGACTGGCCGATCAGTTTTAATGAAATTTACATCTGAACGCGCCATTTTATCGTTACGACTGCCAGCCTTTCCGTTTCGTCAAAATCGGGAATGCAATTTCCTCCGGACTTAAATTCGAAACCATTACGTCACACATCGCCTATCAACATATTAGCTTTGATTTTACATTTAATATCACGTGATCTCGCATTTGTTACGCTTAGTAATTGTATCGAAGGTATGAATATTACACGTGGTGGTACTGTCAGTTTATTTTCTTTTTTTTGCTTATGAGAGGCAACAGTATTGGAAAAATAACATCGGGGGAGAGAGGCTTATGGCTATCAGTACAGCTTCACGTCCGTGGCGTATCTGTACTTTTCTTTTGTTTTTGCTGCTTCTGTCGATTAGGCAACTACTCGTATATTCAGATCTGTGTAGCCCACTTTTGTCAGACATCAAAAATATTTTCGATCGTAAAAAAGAGAGACAAAAACTTTTTTTTTCTCCTCTGACTGAAAATCTATGAAGGTAAAAAGGTAAGACAGACGCCCAGTAATCACGATGATTCAACAGCCTCTTCCGAATTAGCATTTGCAACCCACAGTGTTACACGCACGAGAATCTTATATTCTCTCGCTCGTTACGCGCAAACTATTAGTCCTACAGAAAAAAATGAACTGGTCCTTTTGTGTAGGAAATTTTGTGTAGTTAAATTTCGTACTGTGTGATAGGTTTTTGCTGGAGGCCATGGTTTTCGAGTTGTTCCAAAAAAAGTACAAAAGTCACCTTCAAACGCATTCCACTGCGTTTTTCTTTTATAACTCGAAAACTGTCAGCTCCAGGCAAAACATATCCCAGTACAAAATTTAACGAAATTAAATGTATTACTAAAAGGTCCTGTTCATTTTTTTCTGTAGAGCTAATATTTTGCGCTTAGCGAGCCAAGAGAATACGAAAATCTCGCTCGTGGTTATTGAAGGCCTGATATAACATTGCAGGCTGCATAAAGCTATATTGGTAGGGGAAACGGAATCATTCTGTGCAAGTTAACTGATTCTCGTACTTAATGTATCTAAGTGGTTCAAATATAGCGGAGTCCAAGACGCAATCCTCTTTTTAAATTAAGTCAGCTATTTCTATCCAAGTACCATTATGATAATTACTGTTACAAGCTTTTAAGTCGTCGTAGACTTTCAGACAACGGTTAACAGCTAGCTACTCGTAAGATAAGGCAAAGTTTCGAGTAGCAGTATGTGATACTGAAAAGGTTGAAGTCCGTACGCACTTCATAGATCGGAGGGATTCCTCGTCTATATTTTGAACAGCATTGTTACTGCTCTATTTGTGGCCCCTAGCAGTCTTAACTACCACCACATGATATGTAACCCACGTATTTCATCACGGTGCTGGGCACAGCTGGTAACTAGCAAGTGTCCACGCGAAAATGTCGTTAAATTTCAGTATCTCCTGTGTTATAAAATACACAGAGTAGCTAACCAAACTGACTGCAAAGATCACTCGTAAGAGTGAGATAACCATGTAATAAGATAATTTTTTCCTTGATAGGAAACTTGAGGACGTTAACTGCTAACATTCGATGCCAAGAACTAAACACCATTTATTTCATTTTTATTTATGTATCCAAACAGCGAGAAAAGACTGACTGCGTTCCGGAAACAATGTAGGAACATTGAGACAACACTCACCCTACGGCATAGCTTGTGTCGAATAAGGCAAACCTAAGTTTAAAGTGTCTGTAATCCAACCTCTTAAATTCTGAAGGAAGCATGGATAAAAAGAGGCAGCGGAAGGTTATCTACAACTTGTATAGAAAGAACACTGCAGTTATAATAGTCGAAAGACATGGAAGGGAGGGAGTAGCCGAAGAAGTGACGCAGGATTGTTGCCTATGTGCGATGCTATTCAATTTGCACATCGAGCAAGCAATGAAGGAAACCAAGAAAAATCTGGAAAGTATTTGGGGTTTGTCTACCTATAAGAGCAATACCTTTTTTTTTTTTTTTAATGAGATGCGCACCTTTCAGGTTGGAGAATATTTAGAATATTCCGTTAAGATGAAATAACTTGTGACTCTAGTTTGATGTTCAAAGATGACATGTCGTTGTTGGGGTTGATAATCTTCGAATACATATACATCATATCCACAAAAGAATGTATCTCAATACGCCGAAGAGCATTATCGTGCTATTCTAATATTTCAGTTAGGACATTTGTCCGAAATGCCACATACTTTAGAGCAGGTATCCACTCACGCATATAGTGAAATTCAGTCTGTATCGTACGATGTGATTTAGACTACAAGGTATTGTATTTAATGAATACAAAAGTATCGAGAAGATAAAAAATGCGCAGTTGTGGCAGCATATGAAACTCTGACGTAAGTGTCTCTTTCCATAACAGTCTTGCAGCCTAAGGGAATTTTCAGCCGGTGTGCGCATCCCCCTTCATTGGCCTAACCGCTGGCGCCCAATAAGTTTGAGTCTCTTTTCGAGCGGCAGTAGTTGGTTATGAAAGATGGGTTGTCGAGCTTGTGCTCGTTCTTTGCACCTATCGTCATTCTTTGAACATGTTTTGGAAAGGGAACATTCAAAGATAGTAAACTATACGATACCTCACTATTAAGTGTTGTGTTGCACTATTCCGCCAGTTCACTGTTCCATCGAAGAAAGGTGCTGTTGAAAATCCATACGAGACGAAAATGACATATCGCAGGGCAGTTAAATTGCTGTGTGCTCATACAGACGTGATTCTCTGAAAGTTCTTAGTAGAGTGTTGTTCTTGGACATTCACACACATGTATTTGATCCAATACTTTAGAGATCGTCCTATTTCCCTCTTCCAGGGGATATAGCTAGAAAACAGTGAGTTTTTAACGTCTGAAATAACGATAACTGTTGCTTTACTTGGTCACTTCTGAGTTTCGAGGGAAATTACAAGAGAAATTCATAGCCTATGAGTCAATACCAAACGCACCATATAAACATTTTGTTATAGAATTCCCCTCGAAACTCTGTGATGTCGGTAAATTTGAGAGGCAGAATCTCCTATATACACTGCTGTCCAAAATTAAAGCAACAAACGGAAATTTTGCAGGTTGCTTGAGGCAATAACGTCCATTCTTCCTGCAGAGATGCTCACAAGTCTTGGAGAATGGTTGGTGGATGCTGACGCGATGCCACCCGTCTCCCTAGTGCATCCCAGACGTGCTCTATGGGATTCAAATCGGAAGAGCGAGCATACCATGTCATGCGTGCTATATCTTCCGTTTTCAAAAAAACATCAACCATCCGTGCTCTATGAGATCGAACATTACCGTCCATCAATACGGAGTCTGGGCCCACAGCACCTCGTAACAAATGCGCATTAGACCCAAGATCTTCTCACGGTACCTGACAGCAGTTAAATCTTACTGATCAATCCGTAAAAATTCAGGAAGAAGTGTTCAAGTGGTCAATATAATACCTACTTATACCATTAGGGATGCTTCTCGATATCGGTCTCTTTCCACAATGTTTGGATCCCGAAATCGTGTTCCACGTGCCCTCCACATGCGAATCCGTCGGGAATCACACTCCAGCCCAAATCGGGACTCATCTGTAGAAAGAACATTGGCCTACGGTTCGACTGTCCAGGTGGCACATTCACAGCTCCACTCTAGACGTTCCTTTCTTTGAAGACACGCCAGAGGCAGACAGACAGCAGATCTCCAATAATAAGGGCCACTTTTCTGAATTCATATGTCACCGTTTGCCTGAATACAACACGTCCAGGGGATTGTGCGAGGTCAGATGCCAGTTGCAGTACTACACTGCAAGGCTGTACTACACTAAGGCTGTACTACACTACGGCTGTACCGTCGTGCCCTTGCAGCCAGATAACGGTCCACTCTTTCTGATGTCACATGTGGTCGGTCCTGTCCTAATCTCGGGAAATCTATATAAACTGTCGCCTCTGCCGAGAAACAACTGAACGATTCACATTAAGCCATCGGGCCACATCAGTTTGCGACTCTCCTGCTTCCATTCTTCTTATGGCCCTCCACGGCAAAGAGGTTGTAGGCGTCTTCTGTGTGCCATACTGCACCGTCAGTGACTGTGCACACAGCGATTGTGGATGTGGTAATATCCTGCAAACACTACACCGCAAACACTACTCTGTTTGGAAATTGGAAATTTGTGGTAAGTTCTTTTGGAACGAAACTGCTGAAGTCATCGGTTGCTTACACGCTACGTAATCTAATTTAAACTAACTTACCCTAAGGGCAATTAACACATACACCCACGCCCGAGGGATAACTCGAACCTGAGCGAACAGTGGCAAGGCGCCTAAGACCACGCGGCTACCCAGCGCAGATACTCCACTTGAAATGTGCCCTTACCTCAATGCTGGCGTGGTTCTCCATTGATCAGAATGCCATCTTCCTTGTAGAACACGATCGTAACGACATCTGTTGACAGTCCGTATGGTTATATCCTGAATTAGACACAGGACGGCAAAACAGGTGTTTGTTGCTTTTATTTTACGCCGGTGTATTTTCACATATACGGTCTGGGTGAATCAAGTCGCGTAAGTATGAAGAGCCAACCAGTTGCAAATAAAGGTTTATTTAGCTCTTGAACTAGATTTTGATATTTATAAAAATATCTTCTTCAGGAGGAATGAGCCTTATTACTTCACATGATGGGTAATTGCATTAACCGAAGCCGTGAGGTGACAAGACCCACTCCTTCTGAAAAATATATTTGTATAAATATCAAAATCTAGGTGAAGGACTAAATAAACCTTCGGTTTATTAAGATTTCGCTTAAGTATGATGTGCAGAATGAAAGACAACGAAATGACATACAAAGGATCGGGTGGGGATTATGATTGATGATATTCTAAACTTTATTTTAGATTTTCAGTACAAAGAAAAGACAATATGGCGCCCGTATTTTTGGTTTCATCAAGGGCCTGCGAGTTTGAAATACGCAGAGTGCATGCAGCGTAGTCCCTCAGGGGTTATCTGGATTCAAAAATGGATACCATCAGTCGATATCACATTAAATTTATGGGAGCTTATACCTGTCCAGAAATAAATAACCTGAAATTTAAAGTCTGAGTTCGATTTTGCGGTGTTTGTTTCGCTTTTCACCACTTTACAAAAAACAGTGAATATTAACAAGTTTCATACATTATAGATATAAGCTCCAAAGAAAGGTGTATACTTTTCGGGAGTCAAAGGTAGAAGTTAATAATAGGCTGAATCGTTTTTATGTCATGCTCCACGCAGTTTTGGAAAATCGTTTCTCGATAAAAAAGCGTTTAAAGTTTAGGGAAAAATTGGAAATTTGTGGTAAGTTTCTATGGGACCAAACTGCTGAGGTCATAGGTCCCTAGGCTTGCACACTACTCTATCTAACTTAAACTAACTTACCCTAAGGGCAACACACACACACACACACACACACACACACACACACACACACATGCTCGAGGGAGGACTCGAACCTCCGACGGGGGCAGTCGCGCGGACCGCGACAAGGCGCCCTAGACCGTGCGGCTACCCCGCGCGGCAAAGTTTAGGGAAAACTTATATATATATTATTAGTTCAATTTGCATAAAAATTGCATGTTATTGTATATTTTTGATGGCGATGAATACAAATTTGAAGTTAGATATTCAAAATGGCTAATCCAACATGGTGGACCAAAAATTATATTTTGACCGATTTTGATCAAAATTTGACCAAAGAAAAGTGTTTTACTTACTCCCGTTTCGTCTGCAATTCCAAAACAGTGTATCAACTCTTCCTCTAACTCGAATTGTCCCTGGGGAGCAATTCTCTCGTTCTTCATAGCGAGAAAAACCGATCTGGCTGAGCGACATATGCTGCGTTCGGCAGCCTGCACACTTTTTCGTCAGGTTTTTCGGCGAATATGTTTGCATGCATACTGCAATATAAATCATTTTGTGAACGAGCGTCACGGCACGATAAGTTTTCTAACTGGGCCTCGTGTCTCCGGCTGAGAGCGTCCCACGTTGCCTGTGACACTGCTTCGAACAATGGGCTGTACAAACTTCCGTAACATAGGGATTAAGAAACCTTTCATTCCCAACATTCTGGACAAACACCTTTCGAAACACGCAATTTAAAAAATATAATTTTCCACCATTTTGAATGAGAACCAGGCATTAAGCACACAGTCGTGCGAAACCTTCAATTCTCCCAAATCTCAAACTGCCGCATTACATACACAAGAGGAGAAGCAACACTTCTGTTAGATCAAGAACATGTCGTGCTTAATTTCCTCACAACAGTACACATAAGATACACGATATAGTTGTCCTAGTTGCCTGAACCCATTTTTTACGAGAGAGTAATGAATAGAACATCTGCTGGGTTTCTCTAAACAGGACCTCCTGCATGTACAGATACTATCGAGGTGAAAAAAAAGGTCAAGATTTAATTGATCTTTTGAGCCATTAAAGAGTGTGGATCGAAATTACGATACAAACTACGCTTGGTGGGAACACTGCATCTAAGAAATTTTCATATACACTCCACGCATCCTTGTCGGAAAGAATATTTTATTTTAACCACTTCACAAGAAACACTCGCATTTAAGATGATGGCAGTTCACATCGCTGTCCAGTGGCCCTCATGTAAGTGTTCTTTGATTTCTCTAAATCGCTTCAGGCAAATGCCGGGATGGTTCCTTTGACAGTGCACAGCCAATTTCCTTCCCCATCTTTGAGACAATCTGAACCTGAGCTCCATCTGTAACGACCTTAATGTCGATGGGATGTTAAACGCCGTTCTTCCTTCCTTCCTTCCTTCACTGCAGATTCATCTCCCGGTGCGTGTCAGCGACAGCATTTTGCACACCGTATAATGACGACGAATCGACTCAGTTTCTAACTGCATAGCTAACCGAAAATCAGACTAAAATGAATAGGAAATATATCATGAGATGGCCCAGTGATCTGTGACTAGACTTGAACTTAGAAGTATGCAAGGGTGAAGGCAAGTGACACTTGTACGCACGTATGTACGCTACATGATAAAACGCGCGCGCGCACGCACACACACACACACACACACACACACACACACACACACACAAAGGCACGCATGCTCGCGGCGGTAAGGCGGGAGTGTGTGAGTGCGTAATGCCAAAACATAACTGCAATAACGTCATTCTACCTTGGTAACCTAATTAAAACAGCAAATGTTGAAAGTCTATAGAAGCTCGCTTCAGGCTGCAACCTTAGGGAAATTATTAGCGACATTGCGTGAGTATAAAAGTTCCCTGACATAGTAGGAGACGGTGCACAGTGAAAGCTTCGGCCTTGTCTCAAAAACACAGTGCTCCGTATCTTTTGGGAACAATTCTTCTCCCCAGAATATAGTAGCAATAGACACATCATTTTGCCTAAATTAATCAGTAAGTCATAAATTCTGGCGTCACTGGGCAGAATACACGTCATCGTCATTGAACGTATGTACAATGCCTTGTTTCCTTGGTCGACTTGCGTTCCTTCTCCATTTTCGGCTGTAATTGGGAATTATCTTAACCAGTCTTCCAGCTCTGTTTATATGTTGTTTCAACCTACCGTAATAACTGGAAAGCTATTGCCTCATTAAAGGCACATACATTCATTTCAAATGTTTTCATTTTCTATGAAATCTCTTTTTGAGCAGCCCATCGCTCTTCTCAACAATCTCATTTATGCTATTTGAATTTCTCTGTCACCTTTCTTTTTATTTATCCGACTCTCTCTTCTATATAATAATAAGTGTGCCACTGTAGTTGTATAAAACTTATGTTTTATCTTTTCGAGTTTTTAAGTATTGTGCTCATTGCTTCATATATTTCTTGAAATTTGTGTAGCTTTTAATCAATATTATTATCATTTATTATGATACTCGTAACACGAGTCGCGCCTCAGATGTTTAAGAATGTACAGTTGTTCCGCAATTTTTGACTGTATTGGGTATTTACCTGGAAAGGTAATAACTTTAGTTTTATGCAATAAACTGCTAAGGTTATATTCTCTACATATCTGGATTAGCAGATGTCCTGCTAACTAGAGACCATCCTCACTTTCTTTTATTATTAATTTACACACTGAAAGTATAACAGTGCTGCCTCGTCTCACAAGTATTCAGTGACACCATACACTTCAATTCCAAATGTTATTTTCAGCACTTCCATAACCGTCTTCTGTTCAAGCTAGCAAAGAAATGTGTTTCAGAGTGAATATGAGAAAAATTGCTGGACTCAGCACAAGAAAATAAAAACAATATACATAGTTTGCCATGTCCATAAATACATGCACTTCAAATGGAGTGATGTTTCGTAAAGTTCAGTGTCCGATAGTTATTAATAAAGCATAAATCAACAAACCCTTTCGGAATCGTGGATTTTCAAACCCCATTTCGCTCAAGAGCAAGGGAACTGCCATTAAATAAGGATCTAAGATGAAACTGACAGCTTACTGCAACAGAGCAGGAAAACTTTTGAATAAATGAGGCGTCCGTTATACTTGTAGCACAACTTTCTGGTCTACATGTAGATAAGTCCGTAACCGTTCGTGTGAGTGTTTTAAGTAGTGAAAACTTTGTGGATCCCAAGTTCAGACTTAGCCATTGCCTAATTCTGAACAACAAACATCAGCAATGGTGACCCTAGGCTTCCGGCATAAGAAGTCACCCTCGTTCTTTCAACGACCCTGTCGAAGGTGGCAGAGGAGGGGACAGTTTCAGGAGAGCCTATTGCCATTAGGGTGGAAAACTGGCCCCAAAACGCCGAAGATACAGCATTGATCAATGGCATGAGGATAAAGAAAGCAGAGGTAACCACTGCATTAAAGACACACAAAGTATATCCACAGGACACGTGGCCTGTAACTGAAAAAGTGTCATGTCCTTTTCAAGGATAAAAGATTCTAGATTAGTTTCCCATTTCCATCTCTGAGAAGGTAATGTTTGCAGGGAAATATGTGGAATACTCGGACAAGAAATGGTATTCTCAGGACTGATACAGCATACAAAAATGTTAAAACAGTCTTCGGTGAAATTAGAAGGAAGAACGTTACAGTGACGTGCTTGAGGAACAAATGTAATTGATATGAAAGGCATAGGGAATACAGAGTTAGTGTCACTGTTTAAGAACTTTGGAAATATCAAATAAGGCGGAAGGAATAGATAATATTTCCTCCTAATTTCTGAAATCATTAGGGGTAGAGGAAACCAAGTGACAAATGAAGTTGGTGCGTAGAATTTATGAGTCCGGAGACATACCATCAGAACTTTGAAAGGTGACAGTTCTGTTTAGAACGGGATTACTGTTGCAAGTAAATTCCAACATGCCCTGATTGGTGAAAGCTCTGTCGTATCATAGACAAACGTATTTCCCATTAAATCAACTAACGAACACAATATGAGAAATGAAATTTATATGAGCAGTGTACATTTATCTTAACAGTTAGACTGTAAACGACAGATACATTAAATAAGAAACTGAACAGGTGAAAGTGAAGAAACATCTCTAAGATTCCAGCAATAGTGAATGTGTTTTTGAGAGTCGGCATACAGCCTGTCACGGTGCAGTGGATGTGAAAACACAGATTTGTGATTATGACAGTCAAATATGAACAAAGAACATATATATTTTGTAAGTAGGCTGTTCATGTTTTCTTATTGGTAACGCCACGTAGCGCTCTGTGTGAGAATCACTGGCTGTGCTGTGTGCAGTCTGTGGCTGGTTTGCATTGTTGTCTGCCATTGTAGTGTTGGGCAGCGGCAGCTGGATGTGAACAGCGCGTAGCGTTGCGCAGTCGGAGGTGAGCCGCCAGCAGTGGTGGATGTGGGGAGAGAGATGGCGGAGTTTTGTAATTTGTCATGAACTGCTATATATATTATGACTTTTGATGATATTAAGGTAAATACATTGTTTGTTCTCTATTAATATCTTTCATTTGCTAACTATCCCTATCAGTAGTTAGTGCCTTCCATAGTTTGAATCATTTATTTAGCTGGCAGTAGTGGCGCTCGCTGTATTGCAGTAGTTCGAGTAACCAAGATTTTTCTGAGGTAAGCGATTTGTGAAATGCATAGGTTAATGTTAGTCAGGGCCATTCTTTTGTAGGGATTTCTGAAAGTCAGATTGCGTTGCGCTAAAAATATTGTGTGTCAGGTTAAGCACAGTCATGTATAAATTGTTCTTCAAAGGGGACGTTTCAATTTCTGTACATTTGCGTACACAGTCTCTGCAAGCTATGCCACCATCACACTGTACCTGTTTACTGTAACACGTACGTGGTGTATAGAATAAGGCATGCTATCTTTCGTGTGAACTTATTATGTGTGCGATCGCAGAAGTAATCAATCAGTACAGCCAATGTATCTATTTGTGCGAGCGCAAGAAGACTAAAATACAGTATGAGTCTCGTTAATGCAAGTAAGTATCAAATGAACTACTAGGAAAAGCAAAGTAAAGGAGGAATGTTTTTGTAACACTGCATATAACTAAATTGTTAAATCAAATGAAAAGACTAATACATGATCCCAGAGTGCGCAAAGTGACACGTGTTGGACTAATGGAAATACGTACTCATCATCTAAACGAAGTTTCCACCCAAAAAACAAAGCATTTAATAAGATGGGCCAACGGCCTTGCCGCAGCGGTAACACCGGTTCCCGTCAGATCGCCGAAGTTAAGCGCTGTCGGGCTGGGCTAGCACTTGGATGGGTGACCATCCGGTCTGCCGAGCGCTGTTGGCAAGCGGGGTGCACTCAGCCCTTGTGAGGCAAACTGAGGAGCTACTTGATAGAGAAGTAGCGGCTCCGGTCTCGGAAACATACGACCGGGAGTGCGGTGTGCTGACCACATGCCCCTCCATATCCGCATCTAGTGACGCCTGTGGGCTGAGGATGACACGGCGGCCGGTCGGTACCTTTGGGCCTTCATGGCCTGTTCGGGATGAGTTTAATAAGCTAATCTCTCAGGAAGAGTGGTGGTGGTAATTATACTACTCTTCGGTGTAAATGATCGAAACCAGTTTCTATACCTAGCTTCGTAGCTAACGACGTTATAAACACACAACAAATTAGTAACGACACGTCGAACTTAACTACACTTGTACTGCTCATAACAATTTCGCATCATGGCTCAGTGAAAATTTAACCATGAAATGTTAGTACCTCACGAATGATTAACGGAATAACTTTGCAGATATGATATCCCTTCCGATAAAGCCAATAACAGAACCATCTCATCAAGACGTAGGGCACTGACGACCTTGCTGTTTAGCGCCCTCAGCCATAAATCATCATTATTACTATCATCATCATCAAGCTGCAACCCAGTGACAAGTCGCTTTCAACTCTTGGTCGCTGCACTCCACAACAGAGATGTGTATTCTAAAACTGTTTTTCGGTGTGCTCGGGAGCGCTCTGCACTCACATTTTCCGCTACCTACGGAAATGAACCAAGTCTGTTTATTTCAAACTCACAGACGATACCTCCCAAGATACAGTGTTTTTAGTCGATACTGGGTATAAAATCATCTTTTCATCAATTCTGCAGTAACTAGCTCGCGAAATAATTGAAATATAGAAAACGTAAAATGCAGTATTGAAAATGACGATTAAACAACTAACGTTCATCTATCGGACAAAATATCATCCATATAGTACGAAGACAGCGAAGGCAGGTAAATGCAAGTAACTGCTCATGCATCCAAGTTGCTGACAAAAGATAATACACAGACCAACGGAAAAGAAAACTGATTATCTGTTAGATGACGATCAGTCTGGCTTTAGGAAAGGTAAAGGCACCAGAGATAGAGTCCTACGTTGCGGCTGATAATGGAAGCAAGGCTGAATAAAAAGCAGGATACGTTCATAGGATTTTTCCACCTGTAAAAAACATTCGACAGTGTGAAATGGGCCGAGACGTTCAAAATTCTGAGCAAAATAGTAGCATGCTACTCTAGAAGACGGGTATTATACAAGATGTACAAGTACCAAAAGGGAACAATAAGACTGAAATACCAAAAACTATGTGCTCGGATTAAACAGGGTGTAAGGCGGGGATGAATGTTTCGCCCCTACTGTTCAATCTATACATCGAAGAAGGAATGACGGTAATAAAAGAAAGGTTCAAGAGTGGGATTAAAATTCAAGGCGCAAGGGTATTAACGATAAGATTGGCTGGTTACCTTGCTATCCTCAGTAAAAGTGAAGAAGAATTAACAGAATATGTTGAACGGAATGAACAGTCTCACAAGTACAGAATTTGAAGTGAGAGTAAATAGAAGAAAGACAAAAGTAATGAGAAGTAGCGGAAATGAGAACAGTGAGAAACTTAACATCAAAATTGGAGATGCTGAAATAAATGATGTTAAGGAAATATGCTACCTAGGAAGCAAATAACCTATGATCGACGAAGCAGGGAGGACATAAAAAGCAGACAAGTACTGGCAAAAATATCATTCCTTGCCAAGAGAAGTCTGTTAGTATCGAGCACAGGTTCTAATTTGAGGAACAAATTTCTGAACATTGTAAAATAGTGAAATGTGGACTGTAGGAAGAAGAGAATTGAAGCGTTTGAGATGTGGTGACACAGAAGAATCTTGAAAATTAGGCGAACTGATAAGGTACGTTCTCCGCAGAATCGGCGAGGCAAGGAGTGTGCGGAAAACACTGACAAGGAGGAGGAACAAGATGATAGGACATCAGTTTAAACATCAAGCGGTAACATCCATGGTATCAGAGGGAGCAGTACAAGGTGAAAACTGTAGAGGAAGACAGATATTAGAATACATCCACCAGTCGACCTGATAGGATACCAGTTCGATTTTACACAGAGTACGCGAAGGAACTTGCCCCCCTTCTTGCAGCGGTGTACCGTAGGTCTTTAGAAGAGCGTAGCGTTCCAAAAGATTGGAAAATGGCACAGATCATCCCCATTTTCAGGAAGGGAAGTCGAACAGATGTGCAGAACTATAGACCTATATCCCTAACGTCAATCAGTTGTAGAATTTTGGAACACGTATTATGTTCGAGTATCATGAGTTTTCTGGAGACTAGAAATTACTCTTTAGGAATCAGCATGGGTTTCGAAAAAGACGATCGTGTGAAACCTAGCTCGCGCTATTCGTCCACGAGACTCAGAGGGTCATAGACATGGGTTCCAAAATAGATGCCATATTTCTTGAGATCCGCAAGGCGTTTGATACAGTTCCTCACAGTGGTTTAATGAACAAAGTAAGAGCATATGGACTATCAGACCAATTGTGTGATTGGATTGAAGCGTCCCTAGGTAACAGATCGCAGCATGTTTTTCGAAGTATATATATATATATATATATATATATATATATATATATATATATATATATATATATATAAAAATGACCTTGTGGATAACATCGGACGTTCACTGAGGCTTTTTGCGGATGATGCTGTATAATATCGAGAGGTTGTAACAATGGAAAATTGTACTGAAATGCAGGAGGATCTGCAACGAATTGACGCATGGTGCAGGGAATGGCAATTGAATCTCAGCGCTTCGTTACAGGATCATTTAGTAATTGCGAAAGCGTTACAGAGATGATAGATAAACTCCAGTGGAAGACTCTGCAAGAGAGACGCTCAGTAGCTCGGTACGGGATTTTGTTGAAGTTTCGAGAACATACCTGCACCGAGGAGTCAAGCAGTATGTTGCTCCCTCCTACATATATCTCACGAAGAGACCGTGAGGATAAAATCAAAGAGATTAGAGCCCACACAGAGGCATACCGACAATCTTTCTTTCCACGAACAACACGTGACTGGAGTAGAAGGGAGAACCGATAGAGGTATTCGAGTTACCCTCCGCCACACACCGTCAGGTGGCTTGCGGAGTATGTATTTAGATGTAGATGTAGAAACGTTATTTACCGCTTGCCTCCTGGAGCAGACCCTTGTGCGATAAACTTTCGTGAAAGTGAACTTTATTTACAATGAGAAACTTCTTCGAGAGTTATAAAGTGTCAAAATCTGATAAACACGTACTTTATTTACAAAAATATTACGAAAAATTTTAATTAAATGTGTCATGACCTACAAAGAACTGTTACACCGGACAGTAATATCTATGATCGTTATCATTCTTAGAACAAATACCCTGATGATTTTTTTGTTCTCACTTCTTCTTCTTCGATTTCTGGCGTGCTGGAGGCCAGACGTGATTGCTGCAAATGTAATTTGGTATTTTCAAGCACTCTCATGTTGTAATATTTTCTAAGCCTACGCTTTAAGAAGTGTCTGTGAATATTTTTAATAACACGCGAAAGGCGCAGATGCTATTTGTATTGTTGTCGGCCATCTTTAAGACCGATAATCTTCTTTCACTATATTTCTGAACTGATGAATAATATTCAACTCAGACTTGTTTAAAAAATACTAATAATACTCCTTCAGAGTTGATAAGTATTTTGTTTAATTTCAAAGAATTTTACGTAAAAGCAAAATGCTTGTGTGTGACAGACAATGTTTTATCAACAAAAAGAAAAAAAATATTTATGGAGAGAAGTTTCAAATATTACGAGAGGGTACATACACCTGTTCATTCTAGAACGTAATCCATGAGAGCTGGATATTTTATTAATGAACTATATTTGGCATTTAATAAAAAGATAGCCCTGAGAGCTTACTAACCGGAACTCATAGGTCTACCCACCAAAGACAGTTTAATACCTTGCGGTTGTAATTTGTGCTTGTAGGTGAGATGTATTTTCTGATAAAGCAGACGAAAAGGTAATAGAATGTTACCACTAAAGAGAACTGCTATTACGTATGTGCATGATGTTTAAATTTAAAGGATGTTTTAGATATAAAGCTAGCTACCCGCATTTTAATACATTCAAGATCCTCGCAGTTTGTTTTCAGCGTATAGACCTATTTTGAAAGTTTCACGTAACATGTTACGCAAACAATATTAAACTAGGCCTACATACATAGAATGACTATACATAAACAAGCTTTATGAGATTCGTACTATACATTTCACAGCGTGTGCATGTCTTTACAGTACTTTAATACAATAACACGATTCATACTGACAGACAGTCTACACGACACGACACGGCATACACAACAGTAAGTTGCCATTGCTACTCCGCGATGAAAAGTTTGGTACGGGAAAGGAATTCGTGGCGGGCCACATCAGACCAAGCAAAAGACTGATGACTAAAAAAAGCACGCGATGGCAACGTTAAATGCCTGCTGCAATTACCGGCAGTTTTAACAGCGCGTGTTGTCATAACTCTGGTCTACGCACGGTTCCACAGCTTTTATCCGCCAGTAACGGTACTGCCACCGATCGAGAGTTCTCTTGCACACTCAGAACGGCAGAATTGTAAACGCAGCGCTTTAACTCCGCCATGACGGTAACGTTTTGATTGCGGAATGAAAAACAAAGGGATTAGCTACGCTAAAACAAGAAATAAAAACTGCTGATGGTTGAATCAATAAGTAATATTACAAACAATTTTTGCTCAGAGCTGTAGAGATAGTTGGAACAAGGCTAATTATTGGAATCGTCCTACGCCATTCTGCAAAACGTTACCAGTAATTCTCACCAGTGTGTTTTCGTTGTATATGAGTCCAACCAAGTCAGAAACAGCAAAGTATTTCCTCTAACCGAAACTTTAATGCTCTCCAAGCGCAATAATTAGTAGCATCCCTTGTCCATTTAACAGTGGCCCGAAGCGTGCCTACAGAGGTGTAGAAACGTTAAGTCTACGCATAAAGGAATGGTATTTTATTTCACCATCTGTTAATTAACAGACGATTCCCGTAAGGAAACATGTACTCGTTCGTCATTATTTAAGCTTTGTTAAGACGAACAGAATTTTCTGGATCTTCTGTGACACTTCATATTGGCGGTCGGTCAGTATTAAGATGTTATTAATTCTTTATTTCTTTATCGATATTTAGATTAGTTATATGTTACAATTCATGGTTCTGCAACACGCGCACAATGTTAGTCATTTGGTTACATCGACTGATCCGCTCACGCAATGCGTCTTTGTCAAATATGGAGATCTTAACGTGACGATTAAGTCATAAGAATGATCTTCATAATACTACTAGCTTCTGACGAAATCATACTACCTCGCGTTGGCATTCTCGTCAAAATTTCCTGTGGTAAATGGGTCTTTGTCCAGAATTGTGTTTGCTCCGTAACATGCGATGTTTCAGTGACATGGGTCTACAACCTCTTTCAACTGAAAATGGTGTTTTTTTTATTTTTATTTCTATTTCGTGCTTTAGTTCTCAAATATTGCGCTGAAGGGATTTAGAGATAATCCACTTAGAATGTGAATTTACAGCCATCAAGGGTGAATAGCAAATTTAACTTCTTTGTCAATTAAATAGGATTTGAGTTTAATTTGCTTATGGAAATTCATTATCTTCCACCCCTTCCACTGATTTATTATTTCTGCCACGTTTAAGTACAATCATGATGAAATTTCAAAACTTGTTGCAGTGGGCAACGTATCTATTAAGTATGCTTAAGGATCACATTGCGCACACATATTTTCTTAGAGTTTACCTGTTGTGATTTTCAACAGTTACGATAGGTTTCACGTTAATGCAGCCCTCCTAGATCATCCGACGTTGGAGACGACAGATTTTCGACTGGTAACTGTCGCCAATAGCTAATTGGGTAGTGACAGGTGACTATTAGGAAGGTATATTGTTGGGGCTAGTGGGACCTATAAGGTTAATCACATCCCAGAGTTCGTACAGCGAGGGGTTCGAAATTTCCACTATATATTTAATGTCCAAATGATATTATGGATGAGTAACATTCCCCAGTTCTTGAACATTACGACAGCTTTACCATACCGCTAGTACCAGTCAAATGTCATATCGCATTATCCAGAAATCAATTTTTCTATTTCATGGAGTATATCAAGCCATGGACAGTGCTCACATTCCATTTTGAACCTTCTGGTAAGTTAAAGAATATTCATTATGAAACATGGTAGTTACTCCTCACGACTGCCAAAATGATTCTCGAGGAGTGCTCGACATTGTAATCGGAGTTAGTGAAACCATTCTGATAGCCCTAGGAGTAACTACAATGTTTGATAACAAAATGGATGCTGTGGATCAGCCCTACATCGACCTAGTACAGTGTGTTACTGTTTTGATCGTTGAAACTATTAACAGCATTGGCTCAAATGGTTATAACGAAATAGAGAGCAACCGTTAGGGAAAGAGATATCATCAAATTGTGGATTATTTGTATTTTTTATAAATCATTGGAGGCGACTGCCGGACGACTCCTTATTCAAGGTAACGGACAGTGTACCACGCAGAGCTTGAACTCCGTCTCCTTCCTTATTTTAGGAAACAGGTATCTATTGACATCAGCCCTTTAAGACATTCCCACATTTTTGTTACGCTCCTGCAAAGCACGTAGCGCCGTCTCACGGATTCAGGAGGTTGTATCCTACTCGAATACAACTGTTAGCACCTAACTGAGTCTACCCAAAGTCTTTCATGACATGGAAATTCCAATTCTAGTATCAGACAGATCATTACCACCCCTATACTCGTTGTTAACTAATCCCTTATCATTGAGAAATTAATTGCAGAGAACCAACAGAAAATTTTTAGATTTGCGAATACTAGTTATAAGCTTGGCGGCCAAACTCTGTTGTAAGCGTATGTTATCAGCTAACTAAGGATTTCAAGTAAGGTGAAGTGCAGCGAATATTTGTCCATAACAGTTTTCCTTGTTGAGGGAACAAGAAAATCTGCGCCACCAATGTGATGTTGCAGCACCGCCGCTACGTCAAGGGAATTCGGGACACGGTATTCCAACTACCGTCCCGAATCGTGGTAGGTAGTTTACATACAACCACTAATATTAGAAACATAATCCTCAGCAACACATTTTGGGTGTCAAGTCCCCATCATCTGGCTTTCTAAGTTAATCGTACGTCAATATCCACTTCGAAAGCACACAAAGTCAATACGTAGGGAGAAAAAAGTTTGTACATGAGGTACTCGTCTTACTTTAAGAACGACAACACCAGACACTCTGTTCCAGCCGGCCGGAGTGGTCGTGCAGTTCTAGGCGCTGCCGTCTGGAAACGCGCGACCGCTACGTTCGCAGGTTCGAATCTTGCCTCGGGCATGGTTGTGTGTGATGCCCTTAGGTTAGTTAGGTTTAAGTAGTTCTAAGTTCTAGGGGACCGATGACCTCCGAAGTTAAGTCCCATAGTTATCAGAGCCATTTGAACCAACTCTGTTCCATGTATTCACCTTACCGCCCTTCCATCAAAGACTTTCTTCAGATAAGCGCCGCGCGGGGTAGCCGCGCGGTCTATGGCCCTTTGCCACGGTTCACGCGGCTCCCCAAGTCAGAGTTTCGAGTCCTCCGTCTGGCATGGATCAGTGTGTCGTCCTTATCGTAAGTTAGTTTAAGCTAGATTAAGTAGTGTGTAAGCCTAGGAACCGATGACCTCAGCAGTTTGGTCCTATAGGAACTTACCACAAATTTCAGTAAAACGGCAAACGTCGGTCATATCAGCTGCCGCGCATACACAGCTAGTTCTTAAACACGCGTACAATACTGACAGTCTGCACTGAGCCATCAAGCGTTCCACAGCATCCTAAGGATAGGACACGGAGACACACCACACCAATAGTTATCAATGCAAAATAATACACATTCATCGTACTAACACCAGCCTTAAGAAAGATCCAAAAAACCGTCCAAGAAAGCATTGCCATTCTCACCAGCGTGAATATTAAGTACATTATGCAATGCAACCCGGTGGATTTTTATTCAAAGACCTTCAAGAAGGTCGAGTTTTTTCCCTTCCTTAGCTATATGTTTCACCTCTAAGTCTTGTTCTATGCCTTTTAGGGAGCGACTAGTCTCATTTAAATATACAAGGTGAATCACCTAAAACTTGCACGGCAAATATTACGGAAATGGTAAGTGCTATTGATGCGCGGTTTTCGCGGAATGGACTGCTAGTCACGACCTCGTAATGTCAGCCAATCAACAAATCGTAATAACGCTCAAAGAGAGTATTTTTTATGCAAATTTACGCTGTTTTAAATGGAACAATGCCTATTAACATTAATAATTTAAAAGTAGGGTAAATTAGAATGTCAGTGGTGTTTGTTTGCAGAATTCTAGTGCAAGTCGTTCGCGAGATATCGTATTTTCGTAAGTTCCCACACCGACATTTGTACAATATCTGTGGTAGGACATACCGAAAAACAACAAAAGTGCATACCGTAGCTCGTATATGGATTCACACCAGTAGCGTGTCAACTGATCATCACAAGTTCTGTTGAAAATGATCACTGGCAGCTGCTCACGTGGTAGCATTTCAGTGGATATGCAGACTGCAGTAATACGTCGTTGCATGCCATCGGGTGCAGTTGGTATGTCCTTGTAGATAGTCTTTTAGCTTTTCCTACAGAAAAAGGTCTACTGACGTCAAATCTAGGGAAAGGGCCGGCCGAGGTACAGGCACTCTGCGTCCAGTCGAGCGATTTGGAAACAGTTCGTGAAGACATGCTGTAGTACTTCGTACGCTTTAGGCTAGACAGTTCTCGAGCTGTTACCACACGTTCTCCTAGTCTACAGAGGAACGTATTCTAGCATCCGTAGAAGTTGGTCTGTTAGGAGGCTGCGATTCTCGTGCGCTTTCGGTGTACCGTCTGTGAAAAACGGTGCTATGAGCTGATGGTTCACTATCCTACACCACAGACTGACGTTCAACCTGACGAAGCCGTGTGGCCGTGATAGCCGAGCGGTTCTAGGCGCTTCTTCCGGACCCGCGCGACTGCTACTGTCGCAGGTTCTGAAAATGGCTCTGAGCACTATGGGACTTAACTTCTGTGGTCATCAGTCCCCTAGAACTTAGAACTACTTAAACCTAACTAACCTAAGGACATCACACACATCCATGCCCGAGGCAGGATTCGAACCTGCGACCGTAGCAGTCCCGAGGTTCCGGACTGCGCGCCTAGAACCACTAGACCACCGCGGCCGGCGTCGCAGGTTCTAATCCTGCTTCGGGCATGGATGTATGTGATGTCCCTAGGTTAGTTAGGTTTAATTATTTCTACGTTCTAGGGGACTGATGACCTCAGATGTAAAAGCCCATAGTGCTCAGAGCCATTTGAACAATTTTTGTCCTGACGAAGCCAACAGAGATTGCCAACAGACCAACAGTGCGGTTTACCTGGCTACGTGTGGTAAATGTGGCTTCATCACTAAACAAGGCACATGATACGACTGGAGTATCCTGTATTAATGCCCATGTGCGGAAGTTAACACCATTCCTGTAATCGTTTTCACACAGCTCTTGATGGAGAGAGATTTGATAGGGATGGAACCTACGTCGATGGACCGAGCGAGGTGGCGCAGTGGTTAGACACTGGACGCGCATTCGGGAGGACGACGGTTCAATCCCGCGTCCGGCCATCCTGATTTAGGTTTTCCGTGATTTCCCTAAATCACTCCAGGCAAATACCGGGATGGTTCCTCTGAAAGGGCACGGCCGACTTCCGTCCCCATCCTTCCCTAATCCGATGAGACCGATGACCACGCTGTCTGGTCTCCTTCCCCAAAACAACCAACCAACCAACCAACCTACGTCGATGGAGTATTTATAGGACACTTGCCTGATTCATGGTACTTGCTCGTGCAATTGCGCAGGTGCTAAGGTGCGGAACAACTGCAACAGCAGCAACAACAATATTTTTCTCCTATTTTTGTCACTTTTTTCTTTCTGTTACGTTGTCTAGATGTTACACTAACACTTTCACGTAACTGGTTGAAGAGGTAGCTCTCCATACACAATAAGCATGTCGGCTTTTTCTGCATTGGTAAATTCCATCGTCCATTCACGTCCTCCTGCTTGGACTTTCACACACTAACCGACTAACAAATCTCAGTGCACTCAAGGAACGCATCAGCACACTGTAAGTAATCACAACAACATTTTACTTAGCAACTACGCAGATTGAATGGCATAACAAGTGTTGGTGTAAAAACTTTTCAAAATATATCGTAAACGACTAGCACTAGAACCCTGCAACAGACCCCGCTGATATTCTAATTTACTCTATTTTAGTTTGTTAATATCAAAGGGCATTGCCGGCCGTCGTGGCCGAGCGGTTCTAGGCGCTACAGTCTGGAACCGCCAGACCGCTACGGTCGCAGGTTCGAAACCTGCCTCGGGCATGGATGTGTGTGATGTCCTATGGTTAGTTAGGTTTACGTAGTTCTAAGTTCCAGGGGACTAATGGCCTCAGTTGTCCCATAGTGCTCAGAGCCATTTGAACCATTTTCAAAGGGCGTTGTTTCACTTAAAAATTGTATGTTTTCACAAAATGTATACTTTCTAAATATTATTACAATCTGTTTATTGGCTAACAATACGACCACCTGATTACCAACCCATTCTGTGAAAACTGCACGTCAGTAACCCTTTCCATTTCCGCATTATTTAGCGAAGCAAGTCACTCTGTATTTATGTAGACAGGCGTTCGTCCTACATGCGTGCGAAGAGGTAGTTGATGTACCGGTTTTATCACATTACGGAAGGAACGCCTTGATGGATGACCGGTAACATGAGTAAGCGGAGCAGAGAACCTAATTTCATTTGTTTTTATATATAGAACTTGCGTGCTTTTGAAGTGCATGTTTATGTACGATTAACTTAGACATTCAGCTAATGGGAGCTTGACTCCCGAAACGCATTGCTGAATACTATGTTTCTAATATTAGTGGTGGCTGGCTCTGAGCTCTATGGGACTTAACTTCTAAGGTCATCAGTCCCCTAGAACTTAGAACTACTTAAACCTAACTAACCTAAGGACATCACACACATCCATGCCCGAGGCAGGATTCGAACCTGCGACCGTAGCGGTCGCGCGGCTAATATCAGTGGTTGTTTGTTCAATTATTTACAACAATTATCTCAACAACCACTACCTTCGGTCCTTCAGATGGACAGTATTAGAATACCGCGCGGAAGCCATGCAACTGACGTCACAGCCGACTTGTCGGCGCGCCACACGTTACGTCAACGACCCGGGCACTGGGGCAATAACTGGAGTTTCGCGAGTTTTCGACGGCGCTTCGCGGCCGTGTACGTGACCTCAACCGCAGCAGCACCTGCCTTGTCTAGTGTAAAAGCTGGCCGCCTGCCAGCGCCCGACTCTGGCCCCATCTGGGCGGGACAGAGCAGCGTAGCAACAGCAGAAGCCCACCTTACCTGACGCGATACTACCGAAGTATGACGACCGTGCAAGACCTCGGCACTACTCGGACACTCCCCCCGTCGGAGGTTCGAGTCCTCCCTCGGTCATGGCTGTGTGTGTGTTGTCCATAGCGTAAGTTAGTTTACGTAGTGTGTAGCATAGGGACCGATGACCTCAGCAGTGTGGTACCGTAAGACCATACCACAAATTTACTACTCGGACAGCAGCTACCACCTCCCTTGACACCAGTTCTCGTCACTGTGCACCGCGAGATCGAAGCCCGACCACGCCAGTGAAGAATGGACGCCATGGATCGACGCTGGGTCGCGCCACCGGACAAGGGCACACCCCTGTGACTGCCGCAGCTTGTTAGGGCAATGAAGACTTCCTATGGACCCTACCCTGTCTTGCTGCAGCCACCTTCACCTCTTACATGAATGCGTGACGTCTGTTCATCTACATCTACATCTACATCCATACTCCGCAAGCCACCTGACGGTGTGTGGCGGAGAGTACCTTGAGTACCTCTATTGGTTCTCCCTTCTATTCCAGTCTCGTATTGTTCGTGATAAGAAGGATTGTCGGTATGCCTCTGTGTGGGCTCTAATCTCCCTGATTTTATCCTCATGATCTCTTCGCGAGATATACGTAGGAGGGAGCAATATACTGCTTGACTCCTCGGTGAAGGTATGTTCTCGAAACTTCCACAAAAGCCCGTACCGAGCTACTGAGCGTCTCTCCTGCAGAGTCTGCCACTGGAGTTTATCTGTCATCTCTGTAACGCTTTCGCAATTACTAAATGATCCTGTAACGAAGCGAGCTCCTCTCTGTTGGTTCTTCTCTATCTCTTCTATCAGCCCTATCTGGTACGGATCCCGCACTGCTGAGCAGTATTCAAGCAGTGGGCGAACAAGCGTACTGTAACCTACTTCCTTTGTTCTCGGATTGTATTTCCTTAAGATTCTTCCAACGAATGTCAGTCTGGCATCTGCTTTACCGACGATCAACTTTATATGATCATTCCATTTTAAATCACTCCTAATGCCTACTCCCAGATAATTTATGGAATTAACTGCTTCCAGTTTCTGACCTGCTGTATTGTAGCTAAATGATAAGGGATCTTTCTTTCTATGTATTCGCAGCACATTACATTTGTCTACATTGAGATTCAATTGCCATTCCCTGCACCATGCGTCAATTCGCTGCAGATCCTCCTGCATCTCAGTACAATTTTCCATTGTTACAACCTCTCGATATACCACAGCGTCATCCGCTAAAAGCCTCAGTGAACTTCCGATGTCATCCACAAGGTCATTTATGTATATTGTGAATAGCAACGGTCCTACGACACTCCCCTACGGCACACCTGAAATCACTCTTTCTTCGGAAGACTTCTCTCCATTGAGAATGACATGCTGCGTTCTGTTATGTAGGAACTCTTCAATCCAATCACACAATTGCTCTGATAGTCCATATTCTCTTACTTTGTTCATTAAACGACTGTGGGGAACTGTATCGAACGCCTTGCGGAAGTCAAGAAACACGGCATCTACCTGGGAACCCGTGTCTATGGCCCTCTGAGTCTCGTGGACGAGTAGATCGAGCTGGGTTTCAGACGATCGTCTTTTTCGAAACCCATGCTGATTCCTACAGAGTAGATTTCTAGTCTCCAGAAAAGTCATTATACTCGAACATAATACGTGTTCAAAAAATCTACAACTGATCGACGTTGGAGATATAGGTCTGTAGTTCTGCACATGTGTTCGACTTCCCTTCTTGAAAACGGGGATGACCTGTGCCCTTTTCTAATCCTTTGGAACGCTACGCTCTTCTAGAGATCTACGGTACACCGCATGTCCGAAACAACAGTCACCACGCGCTCATATAACTGACATGCGTCGAGGGGCTGTGAATCCACGATCATCACAGCAGATGAACATTTACGTTCGACCTCCAGCGGGAATCTAAAATTAGTGACCACGGAGGGCATGGATGGTGACTGCGGATAAGTAATGGCTCTAGGTGGGAATGTGGGTCGGTCAAGGAGCGTGCCTTGATAGTCCGCGCATTTGCGATTAAGAGCGTCTCTGTGTGACGTGAAGTAAAAGCGACTGCCTGATAAGCAGGAGGAATCCCAGTACAGTACACATTTCACTCATCGCAATTGGTTCTGCATAAAGTACTGATGCAACAGATATCATCAGTCCCTTTCCTTTCCTTTCTCCCCTGTCCATTTTCAGTTTACTTTATGTGCATCCTAGCTGTGAATTCCCTGTGGTGTCTATTCTTTTGAACATGCCTGAAACAACAGACATCACGCATTCGTACAACTGATACACCTCGATTCGCTATGAATCCTCAACCATCAGTGCAGATGGACATTCAAGTTAAAGTTCCAGCGGGAATCTAAAATTAGTGAGCGCGAAGGACATGAGTAGGAACTATAGATAAGTGGTGGCGCTGGTGGAAATCTAAGTTTATCGGAGAACGTTCTGAGATAGTTTACGCATTTGTTATTGACACTATGTCAAAATCGCGCAGTGGTTAAAGTAATTGCCCAGTAAGAAGGATCCCAGTGTGACACACATTTTCACTCATCACCGTTGATTCCGCCTGACGTGTCAATGCAGCTGGTACCAACAGTTCCTTTCTTTTCCTTTCTTCCCCCCTTCAAATGGTTCAAAGTGGCCCTGAGTACTATGAGACTTATCATCTGAAGTCATCCGGCCCCTACACTTAGAACTACTTAAACCTAACTAAGGACATTACACACATCATGCCCGAGGCCGGATTCGAACCTGCGACCGTAGTGGTCACGAGGTTTCAGACTGAAGCGCCTAGAACCGCTCGGCCACACCGGCCGGCCTTCCCCCCTTCACCTAAAATTTGCATAACATACATTCTCATCTGATTGCCTTCTGCAGCCGTTACCAACCAACTGAAACCACAACTCCCAGAGTGGAAGAGCCCTCACCCCATCCTACCCACTAGAAAAATGGCTCTTCCACTTTTCCATAGCAGTGACTGCACCATCGACTCGCTACAGAGAAGAGACTGTGAATACACTAGGCGCTCATTCTTCTACGGCCTTATTATTTAACAGCACTGCTCCAAAAATACATCTATGTCAGCATTCATATCCTGCAAATGACTATGAAGAGCATGGCAAAAGGTACGTCCTATTCTACCAGTTGGTAGGGCTTCTTTCAGTTCCACTCAATGTTTCTGTGAGTGCTGTAATTAGTCACGGTCCCTATGTGAGCGAGAGGTAGAGTGTTGTAGTATATTCCTAGGGTCATCATTCAAACCCAGTTCCTGAAATTATGTAACTAGGGTTTCTCGGGATAGTGTATGTCTATCTTCAAGTATCTGCCAGCTCAGTTCTTTCAGTATCGCTGTGACTCTCTCCCACAGATCAAACGAACCTGTGACTATTCGTGCTGCCCTTCTCTGTATTCGCTCAAAGTCCCCTGTCAGTTCTATATGGTACGGGTCCCATACACTCGAGCTGTGCTCTAAGATTAGACACAAGACTGATTGGCAGACAGTCTCCTTTGTACACTCTTTGCATTTCCGTAATATTATGCCAATAAAGTGAAGTCTCCTACCTGTTTTATACACGACTGAGCCTATGTGATCGTTCGTTTTCAAGTTCTGAGACAGCCTTGCAAAGGAGTATTCGTATGGTTTTATCGAGTCCATTTGTGACTCACTGATACCGTTCTCCGCTTTTGAAATGTTGAATCTTATATTCCTGAACATTTAAAGCAACTTGCCAGTCTACGCGTCACTTTGAAATCTTATTAGGATCTGTCTGAATATTTGTACGGCTTCACTCACACTCTACTTCATTAAATATGACTGCGTGACTTGGCTAAAAAATCTGAGTCTACTGTCAATATTCTCCGCAGAGTCATTAACAGATAGCATGAATAGCAAGGGACCCAACACACTCCCTTGGGGAACACCGGAAGTTATCGTAACACTTGTCGATGGCTCTCCATCTTAGATAGCCTGCTGCGACCTCCGTACCGAGAAATCCTAATCCAGTGATAAATTTCGCTTGATACCGCAAACGATCGTACTTCTATAATAAGTGCACGTTTGGTACTGAGTCAAATGCTTTTTGAAATGAAAGATGGTCCGTATTGAGCTGTAGTGTAAACAATATTTACTTAAATCTCACAGTTTAAATAGAGATCGTTTACATAACAGCCTGCTACGGACCATGTTTTCTTTTATTAAGCATTTACAATGAACACTTTAATGAGTACAGAATACGTATTGAGAGTAAATCGAAGAGAGACGAAAGTAATGTGACGCAACAGATACGAGAACTGTGAGAAACTTAACATCAGAACTGGGGATCAAGAAGTAGAAGAAATTAAGTAATTATGCTACCTAAATAGCAAACTAAGCCATGACGGATGGAGCAAGAATGACATAAAAAGCTGACTAGCACTGGCAAAAAGGGCATTCCTGACCAAAGGAATTCTACTGCTGTCAAATACAGATCTTAATTTGAGGCAAAAGTCTCTGAGAATGATCCTCTGGAGCACAGCATTGTATGGTTGTGAGACATTGACTCTGGGAACACGGATCTAGATTTCAATTCTTTGGAAAACAGTGCTTGGTCTTCGTTGGGTCATAGACATAAAACCAGAAGGAATATTTCATATCCATCTGCTTTGCTAGCATATCTGCACCAAGTGTAATTATAAATATTTTTAAGTTAATGTAGAAATTTCACCAAAAAGCACTGTTTGTAGTTAACATCGCCAGGGGCAGGCTGTAAAATTTCTAGCTTAATATTTGTTTTTCAGCGAGAGTGATGTAAAGTGCAAATTTTCATTCTGTACGTCATTGTTCATATTTGTAATCTAGACTTTTTCAAACAGAAGCTTTCATTAGTCGATACGGTACGCAACAGAGGTTCTGGGTACAAACAATGTGATCTTTGCTTTTCAGTAGCATTGTCGCTGGCAGTACATTATGAGGTGTAGTAAGTGAGTGAGGTGTCTGAAAATTCGCAACAGAGAACACAGATACAAATGCAGATGATACTGCGTTTGGGAATCTGATTTGGTAAAGAGTGATCTAAGAATTATGAAGATATTCAGGTAACGTTGTAGCTGCATCGCTTGCTTGTACGAAATGTATGTTGTGGTAGAAAAACGGAAAATTTTAGAAGGTGTTATCTCTATTGGTTAGAATCAGTTACTTCAAGTACTGATACGTGATTAAGTTATCTGCTCACAGGCAACGGCCTTGCCGCAGTGGAAACACCGGTTCCCGTCAGATCAACGAAGTTAATCACTGTTGGGCTTTGCCTGCACTTGGATGGGTGACCGTCCGGGACGCCATGCGTTGTTGCCATTTATCAGGGTGCACTCAGCTTCGTGATGCCAATTGAGGAGCTACTCGACCGAATAGTAGCGGCTCCGGTCAAAGAAAACCATCACAACAACCGGGAGAGCGGTGTGCTGATCACACGCCCCTCCTATCCGCATCCCCACTGAGGATGACGGAGTGCTTTTTTTATCTGCTCACAAAGCTTGCACTCAGAGTGCACAACACCTTTAATATTTCAGTGACTAAACTCATGACAGAGTAATATTTTTGTACAAGCGGCTTTAGTAAAGATGATGACAGTTGTTAAGGTATCGTTTTCGAATGGTAATCTCTTATGCATCATTTAGTAACTGAAATATCCTCCACCGTCTTCTCACGAAATGTGGATATTCAATTATGTGTTGCCAGATTGCACTTCCTGAAATAGAGTGGTTGAAACTAAAGCAGAATGAGCATAGCATAGCACTGCACTGCACAATGCTTTCTTTCCTTTTTAGCTGGTTTGCTGCTATGCTGTATTCATCACTCTCGCGCAGTACCAAGTTTCCGTTGCCACAGGTAAGCCATGAATATTTATTAGGACAAATATAACATCAGTTAGGAAATAGTGAAGTCATTCACAGTTAAACATTGCAGTTCAGAATTAATATCAGATTCAATTTAGGTAAAGTTAAGTTTGTCAGACAGACTTTTCTGACAGTGCCGTGTTATATTTACGTGCATAATATTTTATGTTTGGAATTTCATTTAGTCTGTTTACGCTCTTAAATCCTCAAGGCAATTTTCGAAATTTGTTTTGCAGTTTCTTGTAGACTTTTTATTCTGTTAGTTTTTTTGTGTTGGAACTGCAACTCAAGCACTGCAACAATAGGCTTGGTATCACTGTTCACTGCAATACAAAATACAGCCTTCAGTATAGTAGCTTATTTAGCATACAATTTTGTTTTCTTATTATTTTTATAAAAGTTAATTAAAATACATTCCAGGTAGCTTGGTGACTCTTTTTATCAGACAGCGCTTACTTAATTACACCACATTGTTCAGATCTACAAGACAAACACACACAAAGTTTAAAAGCAGGAAACCAGTTTGGTCCAGATTATAGAACACAATAACACCTCTTCTTTAAAACACACATTACGATGCTCATTGTTCCTTGGCACGTCTTACTCAACAATGACTGCAGTGTGAGCAAGTTGTTTATTATACTCCGCTCGGTTAATATACGGTGCACTATGGCTTTAATAAAATCAAATATAGGTTTTTAATTGTACTGATCTACTTTTTATCCTACTAGGACGGATCTTTCATCCAACAGCTTCTTCATTAATGAAGATTTGAATTGTTTTAACTATATTGAACAGGATGGAGATGGACCACAAACTACAAAAAAAAAAAAAAAAAAAAAAAAAAAAAAGATGTCTTTCTTGAGTTAATAAATCCCTTGTATACAGATTAAAATGGACTCATCCATCAGTATACTTTCAGTATCATACTAGCAACCGACCGTAAGAAAAACAGTGCAAAAAATTTCATAAATAAAAGCAATTAAGGTTCAATTTAACGCAATATGTGTACAATAGTACTAACTGGAAATATCCCACGATGGCGGTAGGTCAAGTAGTCTGCCATAAGGTGGCCGGAAACAAAGGGAGGACCAGAAATGTATGGGATACAAATTCGAAGCAATTAAGAGTGCAGTTTTGCTGGAATGTCGTTGAAACGAGAGATTCATTACTAACATTTTCATTTGGTGAAGACTACTCCCACATATCGTGGCCGCGAACGATCTATCTTAGCTATAGAGACGTGTTGGGCCCGCATTTCAATAAATGTAAGTGCGGTGACCGTTCTGTCAGACGCGTCCCAAAGGGACGGTAATAATGTCTTTAGTGCGGATTGCACAATAGGCACGATCTCTTACGGAAATCGGCGAACTACCGCCAGTAATGAAGATAATGGGTAATAGGCACTGCATCAGTAGCGTGTGGATAAGTTGAACATAGCCCACATGGTGTGTAGTTACTCTGACACTGTTGCTAAACATAAGACAAACAGTTTTCATTTCAAAACTAACTGTGAACAAATGGATGTTGTCACCCAGACTAGTGAGCAGAGTAATGGTAATGAATGAAATAACAGAGGTCGTGCGTGCGGCAGCGAAATGCCTATAAGGCACGTGCACCGTTATCTCCTCAGGCAGAAGAAAAATATAGTGCGTTTTCATTATCCTCGCCGAAATTGGTGGTCATAAAGTTTTTTAGAGATGGTCAATTGAAAATCATGTAATATAGTTTTCGCCGTCATACAAAAGCTAAGCTTTATGTTAAGTAGTGTATTTAATGGCTAAGAAATAACTTTATATTTTAAAATCTGCCAGCATAAAATGATTTCATCGTTATTGTCTTACACTCCACGAAAATATTTAACAGTTTTACATGTGATTTAGACGTCATTTACATGTGATTTTATTACGTCACTGGAAGCTGCTTTAAAAACATCTCCGACCATCCTTGCTGCCTTTCTCTGATTACTCTCGATGTTAACTGCTCGTTTACAATCGTTTGGTACCCATGTACAGTTTTCAAGCAAAGGCTGCTCAGTGGCGAAGTAAGCAATGTCCATCATGGATAACCTGCTATTTCCCTTACATCATATTACTGAAGACTTCAATTTATTCTAATTACAGCTGTGATGTGATTGTTTCATTTCAGATCTGCTTGCATTATACCTCATAGATATTTTTATGATTGATTTTGCTAATGATTCACTAACCCAGCTATCACAGGCTACTCTGCCCTTATCAATTATCAAATAAACATTTCGTTACATTTAAGCACTTTTACCCAGGTTGATACTTGTCAAGATATTTATATTACTGAAATTTTTATTTGATAACGAACTGCCGGCCAAGACACTGAGACGTAACATAAACAGCAGTGCCCATATTATAGTTTCTTGGGACACAACCGAAAATTCTACTGTGCGTGTGATTGACTATGCGGTCTAGAGCACCGTTGCGTTCTAAGTCCTTAGGTTTATTTGGTTTGCTATCTGGCATGAACGTATTTCATTCAGCAGGTGCCTGTCTGATATATAACTGATAGCTTTTAAGAGCAAAATCTACAAATATATTATTCCCGCTGTTTTTTGAGTTAAAAAAAAATGGTTCAAATGGCTCTGAGCGCTATGGGACTCAGCTGCTGAGGCCATTAGTCCCCTAGAACTTAGAACTAGTTAAACCTAACTAACCTAAGGACATCACAAACATCCATGCCCGAGCCAGGATTCGAACCTGCGACCGTAGCGGTCTTGCGGTTCCAGACTGCAGCGCCTTTAACCGCACGGCCACTTCGGCCGGCTGAGTTCATTAGCGGCTATACTTAAATAGTGACGTAACTTCCGTCATTATAATCAGAGCCACTGAAACAAAATAAACAAATAGGAAAACAGTTTGGAGAAAGTTTATGTGCATTTATTTTATACTGAAGGTACTGAACGCAGAATATATTCTGATGCATCTAGCTTGATCATGTTGTCGTCAGCGATGAGCAGCACTGCGAAATCATTTGTTGAAGAGCTCGGTCTTCGTACAAGAGTACGAGTGTTATATTGTCGCAGCAAGCGCGAACCTTATCTCTTGTAATGGAAAAAATAATAGAACACAGTCAAACACAGGGAACACGACAATCAAGGCACCATTAGAGGAGTGTGAAAGGAATAGTACTAACTACCCAGTCACTAATAACGGATTTCAAAACCAGAATTGCAGCAAATTCTTGACATAGATACTATATTGTCTTCATTAGTCTACATGGAGTGCGTTCCTCTTTTCCCACAAAGAAAAAGAGTCCTTGGCAGAACAGATGATCGAACTCGCTTGTCTACCTCCTGAAGTATATTCCATAGCTTACGGTAATGCTGTTAACAGTTGTTTACTTTGTGTGATCTGTACTATCATTGTTAAGGAGCAGAACATCTTTGTTTCTTTTTTTGTGTAAAATCCACATTGCTCCCAGTGCAGATAATGGAGGTGAGAGATTATCTTCTTTCTCTCTCTAGTTCTTGAGAAAAAATTTCTCACGTATACGTAACGGTATTAGATGCCTTTCAAAATACGGCACTGCAGCGGTCTCTTCATTAACGTTATTTTGTCTGTCACGTCCGGGCGACCAATCTTGAAGCCACAATAATCGAATCCGCCGCTACGGTTTTCGTGTTTGCTTTTGACGTAAATCACAGGATTAGCTCTCTGTAATATTTGTTCTAACTTCACCAAATAAACGAACTATTGTAGTAATTATTAACTATTTAATCTCTCTGTCTAGCAAATATTTACTAGACTAGTGGTAAATGGTATTACACTAGGGGCAAAATGTAATGAAACAATTAACAAACATAATTTAGGCAATAGAAATTGTGTCCGCCTTATCATTCTGTTGTCCGTTCTATGAAGGTAGATAGAACTGTTACGGGTACATAAAATTGGTGTAATAAAATTTCGTCAAGACTGGGGAAAGAAATTTTCTATAAGTTTTCACAGTGACGTAAAACTATGCTTATATGTAATGAACAACATGTATAAATTACAGACATTTACTGGTGGGTATTTGGTTTCTGATTCTATTTCAAGTACTTTGTCTTTATATTAAGATTTCCCGTCGCTATTACAAATAACTTTATTCGAACACTGAGACAGACCTTTCAGAACAGACATGTTTCCTATCTTTTCTCAACCAGAAATACGTCAGCTCTGTCCCTAACAAGACCGACATCGACAGTACATTAGAATATAAGTTTTCTTCATGTTTTCTTTAAAAATCATTGATCTGATGTCATGACAATACACATTTAGAATTTGGCAGATTATCTGTGGATGTAATACTCTATAAGTGACAGTAATCTGATACATATTAGGCATGAAAACTGTATTTTTGTTGTATATTACAAACAACGCTTTGAGAACAACCAGATCTTTCACTATATTTGTAACTGCATCTTACAATAACGCCAAGGCATTTGAGACTCCATACGATATGCCTCGGTAATGTTCACCCACTCGACGTAAAATCTTATAGAACAACATTGAAAGCGAGGAACAATTGCTTTCGATAACAGCATCATTATAGAAGACGTAGAGTGTCTTTCTACTCTTAAGTTATTAAAAGCCGTGAAAGCTGAGTGTTTTCCATAGTCTGATTGCCTAACATACAGCACCATAACGATCCCATTCGGTGACCCTGTAAATAGGAACGACGAGGCTGTTTATTTTTTCCCCTACGCTTGTGTTTATTCAATCAGATAGACCACAAAACATTCATAAATATTAGAGGGATTTTACATTCTGAAGATCACATCACACCTCTAGTCTGCTTGACATATTTCAATTTTAATTCTAATGATACCTTATTGTCGTTCATCTAATTTCTCGTCAAAGTAAAATCCACAATCATTCTGAGTTGAAGAAGCGTGTCAGATAAGTCAGAAGCTGCCGTCTTTACTGGTGAACTAATGTTACCCTCTTAATATTCCATCTTCATATCATCTGTTCGTTACATATTTGTTTATTTTAAAAATAATGAAAGGAGATAAACGCAGTTGTTGCTAAGAAGAAAGTGTAGTACAGTTTTGCACTGTAATCTCTCCTCCGTAAGCGAAATGTGTCTGGGCCTCATCTGTTTACGTTTCATTTGAGCCTAACGACCGTCAGATACATCGGTCAATACGGAGGCAGTAAGTAAGTTTTCAATAAAAATCATTTCACGCACTTAAACCATCTGAGGTAGTTACACGGTAAAGTCCTAAAATATCGGCCCCTGAACCTCTTCTCTCCATCAGTTACACTCCCCGTGGATTCCTTAAATGAAGGTTTTCCTTTCTAGCAAGCCACAATTAATTGCTCCACATTTTCAAAGTCAAGCCCGTACGTTCTCCGTACTGATATCGCTTGAAGAGAAAGTAAAGGCAGCGTATGATGGGCAGCTTTCCATTCATTTCTTAGCTTGCCAGTTCGTGTCACTTCCTGTCAGTAACATAAACAGTTGGGTGTGCTTATTCGTCAGTTCAATTAGCAGCAATACGTTCTTTATTTGGTGCCGCAATAGTCAACTTAATTATATGTCTTAAATTATGGATCAGCGCTACACCCAGCACATCCATAACTTAATTACGTTCCTCCTTTTGTTAAAGGGAAGGCTGTTGCCAATATTGAACTGTCATTTGTAGTGAGTATGCCACTTTTAATTCCTCTGCCGTAATCTATAGTTGAGGAAACTGACGATCTGGCATAGCGAAGATAAAACGTAATTACAAATTTTATTTAAGACCACCATGTAAAAGTAGACTAAAATTTTTATTCGTATAATTCGTGCTTATCATTACGACTGTACTGTTTACTATACCGTAACGCAAGTACAAACGGTGCTCATTTATTTACACAAATAGTGCATTAACCAACTGTCACATTCCGTTTTTCACGCAAATATGTAACAGTTGCATGTATAGTTTTTGCCAGAGCTCGTAATCGTATTCTTAATTGGTAGATAGAGAATTAGGGAATTAGGTAATGAGAAGGAAATTTGAACAAGATTCGATAGTAGAATTATGTGCGCACAGCGCAGATTTAAACATTTGATGCCAATTGAAAATTAGTGAAAATCCAAAACGCGTCATAGCCTAAGTATTGCTATATAAAAAGTAAATGGTTGCTGTATTCTTCGAGTAACGGAGATCACTCACTATTAACATGAATAAATTAAAGAGATAATTGTTATTCAAACTCCCACAATATTTATAGATAAGACAATGATATTAAAGATCAGTCCTGAAACTGGCTACTGAACGATGTTCGCAATAAAAAATAATTTTCACGCTCTTGCTTGGAGTATGAAAAATAGCACACTAAGAGATAAAATACCCAGAGGCACAGTCTCCAAAATACTTGATGTACAGAAATTGTAAATCTCCAATTGCCGATTGAAAAAAAAAAAAAGTCCGCGAAGGCTTTAGAAATGCTTGCTTCAGTTAATCAACATTGTTTCGATGTTGTTGGTCGTGTATCACGACAGCCACCTCAACTATACCTGATGACTCTACAGTCTTCACTATTTTTGTCAGTCAAGTGAACTAGTGCTTTCGTTTCACGTATGTAATGTATTATTACCACGGAGACTCCAGGGAGAGTCACTTCCATTAGGTAACAAAATGTTGCTTAGCGTGTAACGAAATGGCTGCCTCACCTGTATCTGAAGACCATTATCTCCAGCTTTTTAATAGTCAGCTGAAGTAGTACACTGCTATTTGCACGTGTAGAAAGCATTATTAACACCGATACTGCAGGCAGGCTTGCTTGCATTAGATAGCGAGCTACTGCTTGCCCTGTAAGAAAATAGCAGCCTCACCTCCATCTCAAGAAGGTCAGCCACTTTGTCTTTCGACGCACACGGAGGAACGCGGAAGCACTGAACGGCTATATAACCCGGCGCGCACTGAAGGCGGGAGGCGGCGTCGACCGCGGCGGCAACAGGTCGCGGGAGGCGGGAGGCGGGAGGCGGGAGGCGGCGTCGTCCGCGTACTCGGCTCACGTTCCCCGGTAGGCGCCCGCTGCTGCGTCCGCGCCGCGACTGCCGCCTCCACCGCCACCAACGGCACCGCCACCACCACCGCCGCCGCCGCCGCCGCTGCGCGCAGCCGCCCCCTGAGCCACCCGGCGCGCCGCACTGGGTCACAGCCGCTCCGCTTCGCGTGCAGCCCGGGGGGCGGAGGTGGTGTGGCGCAGGCGAGCTGGGGAGAGAAAGCGCTATCCCACACGCGACGAATGAAGATAGGTCGATTTAAGCGAAATGATGGGAATTCGATAACCTGACTGAATGGCAGAGGTGACGATGTCTTTAATGTAACAGACTGAGGCGGCGCCGGGGGAAATGTCTCGGAAATACGTCTTGCGCAGAGGAAATGCCGAGACGCCGTTAGTGGGGAGCTTTTTCATGGAGACTCGAGTACAGGGGGGGAAGTCAGGACACGAGAGCCTTGGGGTAATGCACATCATCTCTCTCGCCTCCGCCAATTCGCTGACTTTGTGCAATATACTGAAACTATTTATGGAACGCCCTTACCACTAGAAAGGCAACGGCCTCGCCGCCCGCTTGTGGCCTGAAGACGGAGTTCCCTTACCACTAGAACATATGCTATGGCAGCCAGCATACCATCCTCACAACAGCAATCGCTGACTTTACTCAGGTCCGGCCCTGACAGAACTGCTAGAGCTACTCTGCCTCCCCCCCTCCCCCGCACCCCCGCTTCCACCCTCTCGTAAAGATCCTTTGTCAATGTTTTTTACGCAGATACAGCAAATTTTGTAATCTTTTAAGTAGGTTTAATAAAAATAAACAGTATCAAAGAATGTTGTTTGAAAAATCACATTGGCGAAAAAGATTGCACACCTGGAGAGACGACGTCGACTTTGATCCGATGATGACATATGATGAATGATGTGTAATGATAATGGTGTCAACGCCGTCTGCCAACACATGGCAAAGTGACATAGCTACTGGAACACCATTTCTGTCTACCCTTTACTACGGAATGCTCGCAGCCGAAAGGGACAGTATGGAGCAAACACGTGAAAAAAGCAGGTGACTATGTCACGGACACGTAATTGTGCTTCCTAGTGGCGACTGCATTTGAAAGGGGTCAACCAGTAACCTTCCGAGTGGCGTGATGGTTCTTTCGTAGAAATGCCGTACAAGTTGGACTTGCTGAGTCAGTTGTGAAACGGTACTTGTATCAGTGGTCACGTGACCTCTTGAAACGTCCCCTTAGAAAAATTAATGAATTACTGTGCTGAAAAACCTCTTACGTTTTTGATTTTCAAACAGCTGAGCAGAACTCAACGTACTCAGACATTTCTCTCTTTACTTATTCTGATCAATACTAAACTAACATACAATATTTTTTGCGCAACGCAATATGACTTTCAATAAACCGTACAAAAGAATGGCCCTGACTAACAATAACCTATGCCTTTCATGAACCACTTACCTCACAAAAATCTTCGTTGCTCGAACTACTGCAATACAGTGAGCGCCAATACTGTCAACTAAAAAGATTCTAACTACGGAAGACACTAAATACTGATAGGCATAGTTAGCAAATGAAAGATTTTGATAGAGAACAAACAATATATTTACCTTAATAGTGTTCAAAAGTCATTATACAGGGTGTTTCAAAACTGACCGGTATATTTGAAACGGCAATAAAAACTAAACGAGCAGCGATAGAAATACACCGTTTGTTGCAATATGCTTGGGACAACAGTACATTTTCAGGCAGACAAACTTTCGAAATTACAGTAGTTACAATTTCCAACAACAGATGGCGCTGCGGTCTGGGAAACTCTATAGTACGGTATTTTCCACATATCTACCATGCGTAGCAGTAATATGGCGTAGTCTCTGAATGAAATTACCCGAAACCTTTGACAACGTGTCTGGCGGAATGGCTTCACATGCAGATGAGATGTACTGCTTCAGCTGTTCAATTGTTTCTGGATTCTGGCGGTACACCTGGTCTTTCAAGTGTCCCCACAGAAAGAAGTCACAGGGGTTCATGTCTGGCGAATAGGGAGGCCAATCCACGCCGCCTCCTGTATGTTTCGGATAGCCCAAAGCAATCACACGATCATCGAAATATTCATTCAGGAAATTAAAGACGTCGGCCGTGCAATGTGGCCGGCCACCATCTTGCATAAACCACGAGGTGTTCGCAGTGTCGTCTAAGGCAGTTTGTACCGCCACAAATTCACGAAGAATGTCCAGATAGCGTGATGCAGTAATCGTTTCGGATCTGAAAAATGGGCCAATGATTCCTTTGGAAGAAATGGCGGCCCAGACCGGTACTTTTTTAGGATGCAGGGACGATGGGACTGCAACATGGGGCTTTTCGGTTCCCCATATGCGCCAGTTCTGTTTATTGACGCAGCCATCCTGGCAAAAATAAGCTTCGTCAGTAAACCAAATGCTGCCCACATGCATATCGCCGTCATCAATCCTGTGCACTATATCGTTAGCGAATGTCTCTCATGCAGCAATGGTAGCGGCGCTGAGGGGTTGCCGCGTTTGAATTTTGTATGGATAGAGGTGTAAACTCTGACGCATAAGACGATACGTGGACGTTGGCGTCATTTGGACCGCAGCTGCAACACGGCGAATGGAAACCCGAGGCCGCTGTTGGATCACCTGCTGCACTAGCTGCGCGTTGCCCTCTGTGGTTGCCGTACGCGGTCGCCCTACCTTTCCAGCACGTTCATCCGTCACGTTCCCAGTCTGTTGAAATTTTTCAAACAGATCCTTTATTGTATCGCTTTTCGGTCCTTTGGTTACATTAAACCTCCGTTGAAAACTTCGTCTTGTTGCAACAACACTGTGTTCTAGGCGGTGGAATTCCAACACCAGAAAAATCCTCTGTTCTAAGGAATAAACTATGTTGTCTACAGCACACTTGCACGTTGTGAACAACACACACTTACTGCAGAAAGACGACGTACAGAATGGCGCACCCACAGACTGCGTTGTCTTCTATATCTTTCACATCACTTGCAGCGCCATCTGTTGTTGAAAATTGTAACTACTGTAATTTCGAAAGTTTGTCCGCCTGAAAATGTACTGTTGTCCCAAGCATATTGCAACAAACGGTGTATTTCTATCGCTGCTCGTTTAGTTTTTATTGCCGTTTCAAATATACCGGTCATTTTTGAAACACCCTGTATATATTGTTGTGTTGGCTGAAGAGCCAACACCGTGTTACTATTGGAGGCCGAAATGCACCCGTTTAACTCACGCAGGCTGGCGTGAGGAGGGAAGGGAAAGACTATACTGACGTGAGGTCTGAACATCACAAGGAATAAGAATTCAGAAAGCGGACGTAGCTAGTTTGATACTTAACTTTAATCCATTAATGATGAACGTCACTCTTGACGGTACATGATTCACAATATTATCTGTTCAGAATACATTCGTAGTAACTGAATATGGCGCCTTGCTTGGTCGTAGCAAACGACGTAGCTGAAGGCTATGCTAAACTGTCGTCTCGGCGAATGAGAGCGTATGTAGCCAGTGAACCATCGCTAGCAAAGTCGGCTGTACAACTGGAGCGAGTGCTATGGAGTTTCTCCAGACTGGACCTGCCATGTGGCGGCGCTCGGTCTGCAATCACTGATAGTGGCGACACGCGGGTCCGACGTATACTAACGGACCGCGGCCGATTTAAAGGCTACCACCTAGCAAGTGTGGTGTCTGGCGGTGACACCACACACACACACACACACACACACACACACACACACATATATATATATATATATATATATATATATATATATATATATATATATATATATATATATATATATATATATATGCCATTTCCAGACTTGTCTCTGATCAAGCATGTGTGGTATATAAAGCGACGAGAAGTGATTCTTGCGACTCGTCAGCCAGTAACTCTTACATAACTATGTGAGCAGGTTGAGGAGGGGTGGTATAATCTATTCCAGGACGGTATTCGGTATCTGTAGTAACGACTGGATGCCAGGATCAGCGCCTGCATTGCCGGCCTTGGAGGCTACACCACGAGTATCAGTACGTTTGGATAGGGTCCGCCTTCAGAAAAATACAATTTTTTTTGTTTTTTAACCCATACAAGTTTCACTGCAGTTGCAGCATCTTCAGTGGGCTTTTATTTTTCTTCTGTTAAAGATAAAGAATGTTCTATACTGTTAGTATACATGTAACTATTAGTTTTTAAATCTTAATTACAGATATTTTAAAAAACACGTAAATTATGAATTCATACCTTTTTACAACTTGGTGTGCTTTTTCTGATGAGTTGTGTTATCCTGTGTCTGTGTGTGTGTGTGTGTGTGTGTGTGTGTGTGTGTGTGTGTGTGTGTGTGTCCATTTATATTATGTTTCACTTACGCTTTCTTTTTCTTCATCTTCATCACTATATCAGCTTGGGTCGATACCTGGTACCACAGAACCGCTTGTAGTATTGATCTGTAAATGTAATCATTTCCTGTACTCCATATGCACTGTTACAATAATAAACCTCGAGTGAATTGGTAACCTCAAAAAGGGTTTACTAATTTTTTCTGGCAGTCTTTATTGTTGAAAAACATTGTATAAAATAATTTTAAAAAAATGGTTCAAATGGCTCTGAGCACTATGGGACAACATCTGCGGTCATCCGTCCCCTAGAACTCAGAACTACTTAAACGTAACCAACCTAAGGACGTCACACACATCCATTCCCGAGGCACGATTCGAACCTGCGACAGTAGCGGTCTCGGGGTTCCAGACTGAAGCGCCTAGCATCGCTCGGCCACACCGGCCGGCAATAATTTAAATCTATCAGTGTAAAATACAAATTAAAACAGTAGAAACTTTCTAAGGAAACTGAAAATAGGATAAAATCTATATGTTATATTTATGGAAGCTACTGTATTGGGTTTGGAATGATATATAATAAAGAACGTAGAGTAAGGAGTAAGGCAAGGAGATGATTTGGCACATCTACCTTTCAACTGAGCATTAGAGAAGGTGCTGATTGAATGGCGGAAATTCATCAATACTAAGCGTGATCAACTAGGAAGAAACTCAAATAAAATCAGCATAGATTGGCTTTTGCAGAAGACGTACCATTAATTACTGACTCACTGTATAATGCCAAAGAGGAGATCACAGAAGAACAGAAACAGGGTAGCAAACTAGGGTTAAAAAATAACACAGTCCGTGGCAAATATGAGTGATGTTCCACAAAATCTTAAAATTCATAATAACACAATACCTAGAACAATCTGTTTTAAATACCTAGGAGAATAGAAAACGAGCAATAGGAAAGTAAAGATAACAATGGAAAATAGAATACAGAAAATGGAAAGTGCATTCCATATGACAAGAAACATGTTGTTGTTGTTGTGGTCTTCAGTCCTGAGACTGGTTTGATGCAGCTCTCCATGCTACTCTATCCTGTGCAAGCTTTTTCATCTTCCAGTACCTACTGCAACCTACATCCTTCTGAATCTGCTTAGTGTATTCATCTCTTGGTCTCCCTCTACAATTTTTACCCTCCACGCTGCCCTCCAATACTAAATTGGTGATCCCTTGATGCCTCAGAACATGTCCTACCAACCGATCCCTTCTTCTGGTCAAGTTGTGCCACAAACTTCTCTTCTCCCCAATCCTGTTCAGTACTTCCTCATTAGTTATGTGATCTACCCATCTAATCTTCTGCATTCTTCTGTAGCACCACATTTCGAAAGCTTCTATTCTCTTCTTATCCAAACTATTTATTGTCCATGTTTCACTTCCATACATGGCTACACTCCATACGAATACTTTCAGAAATGACTTCCTGACACTTAAATCAATACTGGATGTTAACAAATTTCTCTTCTTCAGAAACGCTTTCCTTGCCATTGCCAACCTACATTTTATATCCTCTCTACTTCGACCATCATCAGTTATTTTGCTCCCCAAATAGCAAAACTCCTTTACTACTTTAAGTGCCTCATTTCCTAATCTAATTCCCTCAGCATCAACCGACTTAATTAGACTACATTCCATTATCCTTGTTTTGCTTTTGTTGATGTTCATCTTATATCCTCCTTTCAAGACACTGTCCATTCCATTCAACTGCTCTTCCAAGTCTTTTGCTGTCTCTGACAGAATTACAATGTCATCGGCGAACCTCAAAGTTTTTATTTCTTCTCCATGAAATTTAATACCTACTCCGAATTTTTCTTTTGTTTCCTTTACTGCTTGCTCAATATACAGATTGAACAACATCGGGGAGAGGCTACAACCCTGTCTTACTCCCTTCCCAACCATTGCTTCCCTTTCATGTCCCTCGACTCTTATAACTGCTATCTGGTTTCTGTACAAATTGTAAATAGCCTTTCGCTCCCTGTATTTTACCCCTGCCACCTTTAGAATTTGAAAGAGAGTATTCCAGTCAACATTGTCAAAAGCTTTCTCTAAGTCTACAAATGCTAGAAACGTAGGTTTGCCTTTCCTTAATCTTTCTTCTAAGATAAGTCGTAAGGTCAGTATTGCCTCACGTGTTCCAGTGTTTCTACGGAATCCAAACTGATCTTCCCCGAGGTTGGCTTCTACTAGTTTTTCCATTCGTCTGTAAAGAATTCGTGTTAGTATTTTGCAGCTGTGACTTATTAAGCTGATAGTTCGGTAATTTTCACATCTGTCAACACCTGCTTTCTTTGGGATTGGAATTATTATATTCTTCTTGAAGTCTGAGGGTATTTCGCCTGTTTCATACATCTTGCTCACCAGATGGTAGAGTTTTGTCAGGACTGGCTCTCCCACGGCCGTCAGTAGTTCCAATGGAATATTGTCTACTCCGGGGGCCTTGTTTCGACTCAGGTCTTTCAGTGCTCTGTCAAACTCTTCACGCAGTATCGTATCTCCCATTTCATTTTCATCTACATCCTCTTCCATAATATTGTCCTCAAGTACATCGCCCTTGTATAGACCCTCTATATACTCCTTCCACCTTTCTGCTTTCCCCTTCTTTGCTTAGAACTGGGTTTCCATCTGAGCTCTTGATATTCATACAAGTCGTTCTCTTATCTCCAAAGGTCTCTTTAATTTTCCTGTAGGCGGTATCTATCTTACCCCTAGTGAGATAGGCCTCTACATCCTTACATTTGTCCTCTAGCCATCCCTGCTTCGCCATTTTGTACTTCCTGTCGATCTCATTTTTGAGACGTTTGTATTCCTTTTTGCCTGTTTCACTTACTGCATTTTTATATTTTCTCCTTTCATCAATTAAATTCAATATTTCTTCTGTTACCCAAGGATTTCTACTAGCCCGCGTCTTTTTACCTACTTGATCCTCTGCTGCCTTCACTACTTCATCCCTCAAAGCTACCCATTCTTCTTCTACTGTATTTATTTCCCCCATTCCTGTCAATTGCTCCCTTATGCTCTCCCTGAATCTCTGTACAACCTCTGGTTCTTTTAGTTTATCCAGGTCCCATCTCCTTAAATTCCCACCTTTTTGCAGTTTCTTCAGTTTTAATCTACAGGTCATAACCAATAGATTGTGGTCAGAGTCCACATCTGCCCCTGGAAATGTCTTACAATTTAAAACCTGGTTTCTAAATCTCTGTCTTACCATTATATAATCTATCTGATACCTTTTAGTATCTCCAGGGTTCTTCCATGTATACAACCTTCTTTCATTATTCTTAAACCAAGTGTTAGTTATGATTATGTTATGCTCTGTGCAAAATTCTACCAGGCGGCTTCCTCTTTCATTTCTGTCCCCCAATCCATATTCACCTACTATGTTTCCTTCTCTCCCTTTTCCTACACTCGAATTCCAATCACCCATGACTATTAAATTTTCGTCTCCCTTCACTATCTTAATAATTTCTTTTATTTCATCATACATTTCTTCAATTTCTTCTTCATCTGCAGAGCTAGTTGGCATATAAACTTGTACTACTGTAATAGGTGTGAGCTTCGTATCTATCTTGGCCACAATAATGCGTTCACTATGCGGTTTGTAGTAGCTTACCCGCATTCCTATTTTCCTATTCATTATTAAACCTACTCCTGCATTACCCCTATTTGATTTTGTGTTTATAACCCTGTAGTCACCTGACCAGAAGTCTTGTTCCTCCTGCCACCGAACTTCACTAATTCCCACTATATCTAACTCCAACCTATCCATTTCCCTTTTTAAATTTTCTAACCTACCTGCCCGATTAAGGGATCTGACATTCCACGCTCCGATCCGTAGAACGCCAGTTTTATTTCTCCTGATAACGACATCCTCTTGAGTAGTCCCCGCCCGGAGATCCGAATGGGGGACTATTTTACCTCCGGAATATTTTACCCAAGAGGACGCCATCATCATGTAATCATACAGTAAAGCTGCATGCCCTCGGGAAAAATTACGGCTGTAGTTTCCCCTTGCTTTCAGCCGTTCGCAGTACCAGCACAGCAAGGCCGTTTTGGTTATTGTTACAAGGCCAGATCAGTCAATCATCCAGACTGTTGCCCTTGCAACTACTGAAAAGGCTGCTGCCCCTCTTCAGGAACCACATGTTTGTCTGGCCTCTCAACAGATACCCCTCCGTTGTGGTTGCACCTACGGTACGGCTATCTGTATCGCTGAGGCACGCAAGCCTCCCCACCAATGGCAAGGTCCATGGTTCATGGGGGGGACAAGAAACATATACGACGTGAAAACATTGTCCTGGAACTCAAAACTATTGTACTGTGAAAAGGTGGTAAGGTCTGAAAAAATGTATGTAGCAAAAGCAAACTAACCAGATTTGGAGAGCTTGAAACTGCGAAAGTAGTTGAAAGAATTCGAAGAAAAATACTGGTACCTATAAATAACAGTAAATCAGAATAGAAATTTTTAAGGTCAGACAGAGTGCTCTATTTCAAAATGGAATTGCTGATTGATCTAATGACAAGAAGACTACACATGTACCAAATGGATAACAGACTGACGAAGCATATCTTGAACTTAATAAATAGCTATAAATCCAAACCTACATGGGTCACTGAAATTGACAAAGATATGAAAAACACTGGAACTAAAATACACCAAATGATTCGCCACTCTTTCGGCTACATAACTCTGTTTTTCGAGATAATCTCCGTTCAAAGTGTCAGCCTTATGCCACCTTACTTGGAGGGCCAGTATGCCCACATTGTACCTCTCTAAAGAGCAACGGCGGAGCCAATGTCTTGTTGCTGCATCTGTAACATCCCCGTCATCCATGTACTACTTCGCATGGGCCAAAGAGGTGGGAGGGGCAAGATTCTGAGTGTAGGATGGGTGAGTATAACCTCCCCCCCCCCCCCAACCCAGTTTCGCACCGAACTATATTATTCGCATACGCTGAAGATGAAGTTATATTTAATTATTTTAGCATAATTAGGTAACAGCTCCTTTCCATGTAACACATTGTCATGCCCTTCTGTTCTTGTGAAATCTAACGGAAACCACTAAATAATATCTCCGTTCACAAATACTAGATTTTATTAATTAAACACTCTTTCGTAAACCAACATTCATAAACACTCAACAGAAATCAAATACTGTGTGCCATTACGCCTATATTCTGCCACAATTCACCAGCATCGTTACTGTGCAACCGTCTCTAGCCTCTCGCACACCCTATTTTCTCTCACGGACTGTAACACTCGACTCTAGCTCACCCACTCGCACATTCTTGGCTGCACTGCAGTCTTTGCTTTATTTTATGATCGCTGCATAGTGCATCATCGATATCATGTACGGCCGGCCGGTGTGACCGAGTGGTTCTAGGCGCATCACTCTGGAACCGCGCGACCGCTACGGTCGCAGGTTCGAATCCTGCCTCGGGCATGGATGTGTGTGATGTCATTCGGTTAGTTAGGTTTGAGTAGTTCTAAGTACGCATATGTGTATATGTATGTACATAGCAAGGAAAATAATCAAATAAAATAGAATAAATAAATAAATATATAAAAATTTTAAAAAATTAAAAATAATAAAACAAAAATAATAATAAAAATACAAAAATTAAAAAAACCATTAAAATACATAAAATAAAAAAGAAGAAAAGAAGTCAATGGTAAAACAAATAAAATTAAGAAATAAATAAAATAATAATAATAATAATAATAATAAATATAATCTCACCGGTAAAAACTGATATCAAAAAGAAAAAAAGAAAAAAGAAAAAAAAATCCATCCTCGGGCATGGATGCGTGTGATGTCCTTAGGTTAGTCAGGTTTAAGTAGTTCTACGTTCTAGGTAACTGATGACCTCAGATCATCCTAGATAACAGAACGCTACATTCATTCTCAATGGAGAGAAGTCTTCAGAAGTAAGAGTGATTTCAGGTGTGCCGCAGGAGGGTGTCGTAGGACCGTTGTTATTCACAATATATATAAATGACCTTGTGGATAAAATCGAAATTCACTAAGGCTTTTTGCGGATGACGCTGTCGTATATCGAGAGGTTGTAACAATAGAAAATTGTACTGAAATGCAGGAGGATCTGCAACGAATTGACGCATGGTGTAGGGAATGGCAATTGAATCTCAATGTAGACAAGTGTAACGTACTGCGAATACATAGAAAGAAAGATCCTTTATCATTTGGCTGCAATATAGCAGGTCAGCAATTGGAAGCAGTTAATTCCATAAACTATCTGGGAGAATGCATTACGAGTGATTTAAAATGGAATTAATCGTCGGTAAAGCAGGTGCCAAACTGACATTCATTGGAAGAAGTCTAAGGAAATGCAGTCCGAAAACAGAGTAAGAAGATTACAGTACACTTGTTCGCCCACTACTTGAATACTGTTCACCGGTGTGTGATCCACACCAGACAGGGTTGATAGAACACATAGAGAAGATCCAACGGAGAGCAGCGCGCTTCGTTACAGGATCATTTAGTAATCACAAAAGCGTTACGGAGATGATAGATAAACTCCAGTGGAAGACTCTGCAAGTGAGACGCTCAGTAGCTCGGTACGTGCTTTTGTTGAAGTTTTGAGAACATACATTCACCGAGGAGTCAAGCAGTATATTGCTCCCTCATACATATGTCTCCCGAAGAGACCATGAGGATAAAATCAGGGAGATTAGAGCCCACACAGAGGCATACCGAGAACCTTTCTTTCCACGAACAATATGAGACTGGAATAGAAGAGAGAACCGATAGAGGTACTCAAGGTGCCCTCCGCCACACACCGTCAGATGGCTTACGGAGTATGGATGTAGATGTAGATGATAAGTCCCACAGTGCTCAGAGCGATTTGAACCATTTTCATATTACACTACTGGCCATAAAAATTGCTACACCAAGAAGAAGTGCAGATGATAAACCGGTATTCATTTGACGAATATATTATATTAGAACTGATATGTGATCACGTTATCACGCAATTTAATTGCATAGATCCTGAGAAATCAGTACCCAGAAAAACCACTTCTGGCCGTAATAACGGCCTTGATACAAACGGGCCGGCTGGTGTGGCCGAGCGGTTCTAGGCGCTACAGTGTGGAACCGCGCGACCGCTGCTGTCGCAGGTTCGAATACTGCCTCAGGCATGGGTGTGTGATGTCCTTAGGTTAGTTAGGTTTAAGTAGCTCTTAGATCTAGGGGACTGATGAATATAGATGTTAAGTCCCATAGTGCTCAGACCCATTAGATACGAATGGGCATTGAGTCAAACAGAGCTTGGATGGCGTGTACAGGTACAGCTGCCCACGCAGCTTCTACACGATACCACAGTTCATCAAGAGTAGTGACTGGCGTATTGTGACGAGGCAGTTACTCGGCCACCATTGACCAGACGTTTTCAATTGGTGAGAGATCTGGAGAATGTGCTGGTCAGGGCAGCAGTTGAACATTTTCTGTATCCACATTTTTAAGGCCAGTACAAGACCCGCAACATGCAGTCGTGCATTGTCGTGCTGAAATGCAGGGTTTCTCAGGGATCGAATGAAGAGTAGAGCCACTAGTCGTAACATACGTGAAATGTAACGTCCACTGTTCAAAGTGCCGCCAGTGCGAACAAGATGTGACCGAGACGTGTAACCAATAGCACCCCATACCATCGTGCCGGGTGATACGCCATTATGGCGATGACGAATACACGCTTCCAATGTGCGTTCACCGCGATATCGCCAAACATGGATGCGACCATCATGATGCTGTAAACAGAACCTGGATTCATCTGAAAAAATGACGTTTTGCCATTCGTGCACCCAGGTTCGTCGTTGAGTACACCATCGCAGGCGCTCCGGTCTGTGATGCAGCGTCAAGGGTTCCCGCAGCCACGGTCTCCGAGCTGATAGTCCATGCTGCTGCAAACGTCGTCGAACTGTTCGTGCAGATGGCTGTTGTCTTGCAACATCTGTGTCCACCGTTCCATATTCTGCTAACAGTCATTGGATCTCGACCAACACGAGCAGTAGTGTCGCGATACGATAAACCGCAATCACGGTAGGCTACAATCCGACCTTTATCAAAGTCGGAAACGTGATGGTATGCATTTCTCCTCCTTACACGAGGCATCCCAACAACATTTCACCAGGCAACACCGGTCAGCTGCTGTTTGTGTGTGAGAAATCGTTTGGAAACTTTCCTCACGTCAGCACGTTGTAGGTGTCGCCACCGGCGCCAACCTTGTGTGAATGGTCTGAAAAGCTAATCATTTGCATATCACAGCATCTTCTTCCTGTCGGTTAAATTTCACGTCTGTAGCACGTCATCTTCGTGGTGTAGCAATTTTAATGGCCAGTAGTGTATGTGTGGGTACTGTACCCTTACATGAAGAAGAACAGTGCACTGAAGTTTTGAGAGCTCTTCTCGGGTGCACAGGCCTCCGTGAGACACTGCGTTGTTATGGACAAAGAGAAATTAGTTTGCATTTTTGTAGTGACGGAGATACTGAAGTCGTTCCTCCAACTTCCTGATGGTAGCTGAGTATATTTCAAAGTTGATTGTTGCACCATGAGGGAGAACACCAGATTCCAATCTCGTATAGCGCGGAAAGAACGAACACCTGTGTCTTTCTGTAAGAGCTCTAATTTCCCTTATTTTAACGTGGTGATCGTTTCTCCCTATGTAGGTCGGTGTCAACAAAATATTTTCGCATTCGGAGGAGAAAGTTGGTGATTGGAATTTCGTGACAAGATTCCGTCGCAACGAAAAACACCTTTCTTTTAATGACGTCCATCGCATATCCTGTATCATTCCTGACACTCTCCCCCATATGTCGCGATAATACAAAACGTGCAGCCCTTCTTTGAAATTTTTAGATGTACTCCCTCAGTCCTATCTGGTAAAGATTCCACACCGCGCAGCCTAGTGTAGGCAGTCTCCTTAGTATATCTGTTACATTTTCTAAGTGTCCTGCCAATAAAACGCAGCCTTTGGTTAGCCTTCCGCACAACATTTTCTACGTGTTCTTTCCAATTTAAGTTGTTCGTAATTGTAATTCCTAGGTATTTAGATGAATTTGTGGCCTTTAGATTTGACTGATTTATCGTGTAACCGAAGTTTAACGGATTTCTTTTAGCACTCATGTGGATGACCTCATACGTTTCGTTATTTAGGGTCAACAATACCTCACCGTGCTTTTGTTCACTGCCAGGTTTCCGTAGACATTCCAAGAGCCCTTGAATATCTGTGATGTTCTGGTTTCCAGCCAAAAGAAACTCAATGACAGTTCTCTGCTTGGAATGCACATCCGTTACGGACGCAGTTTCGAAGGCTGCATATAGTGCCGCCACCTATATGAATTTCATGAAACTATAAGGGCTGAAGAGGAAATATTCCACGATGTCCCACACCAAAGTCCGCTTTTTTTTTTTTTAAATTACTACGAGCTTCTAGAGAAGCAACACAAAAGGCAGGGTTTCAAGAAAGAAAGAGGTCTGCAAAAGAAAGGGAGTGGACCCAGGAGGAAAATGAACGGATACTCTTGAAGGATGAAGTCTGGGAGCAACGAAAATTAAACACAAAGAAGCAAAACCAAAGCTAAATAAAATGTAAATGTCGTGTGACTAGGGCCTCCCGTCGGGTAGAACGTTCGCCGGGTGCAAGTCTTCCGAGTTGACACCACTTCGGCGACTTGCGCGTCAATGGGGATGAAATGATCATGATTAGAACAACACGACACCCAGTCCCTGAGCAGAAAAAAGTCTCCGACCCAGCCGGGAATGACATTCTGTCGCGCTGACCACTGAGCTACGGGGGCGGACAAACGAAGCTAATTTACCATATCTTCCAAAAATTCCAAAAAGGTTATTAGAAGAAATATTTAAAGAACATAATTTATTTGTTCTTCATAAATTACGAATAGTAAATAAATTAACTAGAAACATACTTGAAAGGAAAGAAAATATCTGTTACCGGAAGTTGTAATTTTATTATAAATTTTCTTACCATTTCCTTGTTTTCGGCAACGCAAATACATTGATTATGTCACCGAATTCATGTTAAGCAACGTTGTCGTGTTCTGTTGACAAGAGAGCTAAATTTTTCACCCATACTTGACCTCAAGTAGTTTTTATGACTTTTAATTCGCTGAATCCGCGGTTACAATGTACTGCAGTCGCTGGCATTGTCATAAATATCCATAAAGCTACTCGTATTTCAGTGTTTGGGTACACTTCTCGTAGCTCATACCTTAAGTGACAAAAAACGAGCTTAAAAATATCCAAATGGGAGCGATGTCTATGCTCTTCATCACTTCTTCCACCTGGAACTTGAGAGCAGCTATTTCGCTAGCTAGCTCCGACGCATCAACGTCGCTACCGTAATTGGCGCCAATATTTTCTGCACATTTATCATGATAGATCACAGAGCTTGCTTGCGTCAGGCTATGAAGGCTTTTGCGAGCAGCTGTCCTACATGCTGGTGAATCTGCCGGGTTTTACAGTCATTGTCCTCTAAACTTCCTAGTTTTAGAAACGTTACTTATAAGTTCGGAAAGATTTTAGAGAAACAGAACATCAGACCGGCTTTTAGGTCAAGAATGAAATACGTATAGCCATCAGACCTGTGAAGGATAAGCTCCCTTCTCTGTCATTATGTGGGGTCGACAAAATTTTTGTCCATGTGGTAACGTTTGTAATGAAACTGTAAATTCTAAAGGATCACGAAAGTCTTTGTCGACTAGATTAAGTACAAAACTAGGCTGCTGCGGAGAGCGCTCTTCAGTCAGAAAATATGTTGCCTATTAAATTCCATTTCAACCAATGTAACGGAGATTATCAAAATCACCATTAATATCGAGTAGAATGGACGAGAGATTTAACATTGACACTGCCCATTGTTTTGGGAAAATGCCGTACTTTTTACTTTTATCGAATTTTGGCTACAATTAATATATTTTTGTGACTGGAACAGAAGGTTCATATTTTGTGAGATATTTAGAAATAGCATTTCGGCATACAAAAATAAAACTTCATTTAGTATGGTAAAATGGAAGGTTTAATTATATCATCACAGAATATATACTACGTAAATTATATTTGAAACATGAATGAAATTAGAATTATATTAATACCTTCAGCTGCTGATGGGCGTTGATATATATCAACGTGGATAGGTGAAAATATGTGCGCTGGCCGGGACTCGAAACCGGGATCTCCTGGTTACACGGCAGACGCTCTATCCACCTGAGCCACCAGGGCACAGAGGATACTGCCACTGCAGGGACTATCTCGCGCACGCCTCCCACGAGACCCACATTCGTAGTGTCCCACCCCAACATACTCATTACTCGTGGAAGACATTCTTACCAAGTCCTGTTAGAGTTCGGGGAATATGTGTGCATCCGCATGAAAGAAGAAGGTCGCGGCAGGTATTGCCAGAACTATATACTTATATTGATATGGTGTCTGTTCTTTCGGACATGTCCGAAAGAACAGACACCATTGATGACCTGCAGCCGTCTACGAATGTAATGTGTGGACATACAATCTGAGAATGTGGGTCCCGCGGGAGGTGTGTGCCAGATAGTCCCTGCAGTCGGACTATCCTCTGTGCCTTCGGTGGCTCAGATGGGTAGAGCGTCTGCCATGTAAACAGGAGGCACACATTTTCACCTGTCCCCGTTGATATACATCAACGCCCGTCCGCAGCTGAAGGTATTAACATAATTCTAATTTCATGTTAGACAACTGCAGGTCATATCCATATAAGTATATGAAACATGAATGTCATAAAGGCTTTAAACTAAATCTTGGATGATGTAATAGCATTCGTAATGTCTTTTATTTACGTTACTTATTACCATAATACACTGAAGTGCCAAAGAAACTGCTATGGGCATGCGTACTCAGATACAGAGATATGTAAAGAGGCAGAATATGGCGCTGCGGTTGGCAACGCCTATATAAGACAAATGTTCGCCGCAGTTACTCTTGCTACAATTGCAGGTTATCAAGATTTAATTTAGTTTGAACGTGGTGTTATAGTCGGTGCACGAGCCGTGGGACACAGCATCTCGGGGTAGCAAAGAAGTGGACATTTTCCTGTGCAACCATTTCACAAGTGTTCCATGAATATCAGGAATCTAGTAAAACGTTAAATCTCCGACATCCCTTCGGCCGGAAAAAAAATCCCTGCAAGAGCGGGACCAATGACGACTGAAGAGAATCGTTCAGTGTGGCGGAAATGCAACTCTTCCGCAGATTGCTGCAGATTTCAATGGTAAGCCATCAACAAGGGTCAGCGTGCGAACCATTCAACGAAACATCATCGATAAAGGCCTTCGGAGCCGAAGTCCCACTCGTGTACCCTTGATGACTGCACGACACAAGACTTTACGCCTTGCCTGGGCTCGTCAACTCCGTTATTGGACTGTTGATGACTGGAAATATGTTGCCTGGTCGGACGAATCTCTTTTCAGATTTTGTCTATCGGATGGTTGGGTGCGGGTATGGAGATAACCTCATGAATCCATGGACCCTGCATGTCAGCAGAGGCTGTTCCATCGTGGCGAAGATTCTGTAGTGGTGTGGGGCGTATGCAGTTGGAGTGATATGGGACCCCTGATACGTCTAGATACAACTCTGACAGGTGACATACACGTAGGCATCTTCTCTGATCACCTGCAGCCACTCATGTCGATTGCGCACTCCGACGGACTTGGGAAATTCCAGCAGGACAATGCGTCACCCCACATGTCCAGAATTGCTACAGAGAAGGCTGCAGGAGCACTCTCCTGAGTTTAAACACTCCCGCTGGCCACCAACCCCCCCCCCCCCCCCCCCCAGACATAACATTATTGAGCATACCTGGGATGCCTTGCAACGTGTTATTCAGAAGAGATCTCCACCCCATCATAATCTTAAGGATTTATGGACAGACCTGAAAGATTCATGGCATCAAGTCCTTCCAGCACTACTTCAGACATAGTTGAGTCCATGCCACTTGTTGTGGCACTTCTGCGTGCGGAGATCCGAATGGGGACTAGTGCGGAATCTTTTGTCAATGGAAAGATCTTCATGATACTCCTTTAATTACGGGCCACATTTATTGTGGATAAACGTCGTGTGTCTTTAATGCAGTAGTTTTCATTGCTTTCTGCATCCTCATGCCGTTGATTACTGCCGATTCTTCCGCCTTTTAAGGCCAGTTTCCCATCCCAAGAATAAGACTGTGCCCTCAGCCTCTATACATTGCTTTGTCCTCTTTTACAACACCCTTGGCAGGATGACCGTCACTTCTCATATCGGAAGTCTTTGACCGCCATAGCTAATGATTTTTATTCAAAATTTAAGTAGTGTCGGTATGACAATGAACAAGGAGTTCTTCCCTATGGCAGTATTTGAAAACTTTGACTTAGTGATGTCAAAGTAATATTATCCATGGGTGTATCACGTCGACTACGCGATGTGTCAATGCATATTTCAGCTTTGTTCCACGGATAATTTTGCTCTCCCTCTATGATTCTGGGTCTTCCCTGGTACAACTATTAGAAAATAAAGAGTGCACAAATTTATATGAGCGGATTTAAAGCTTAAAATTGTTGGCAGATGTAGAATATAGCATGAGCTAGAGTGTCGACAGTGGGGCAGTCATATGTCTTACGATTACATACGACATTGTGAAATAATCCATTGGAGTTAGCTCACCAAACTCTCTGCTCATTGAATGAAGGCTTAGCTCAACTCTACGATGCATGCTGCGCATCGATGAAGGTAGAAGCGTATGATTCAACATTACCATATATGAGCACTGAACTACTATCTCATTGAAGCTTGTTTGTACGCCCTGCTATACGTAAGAGTTTGTAAAACCCTCTACATCCCAATATAAACAAAAAGGAACCACCATAATCGAGGGAACGAGACAAGCTCATCACAAGCGATTGGTCCTGCAATGATGATGCTGGAAACCAGAAGCAGAGATCGAATGAATAATTACTTCCTAATATTACTCATGCTTCGGTTATTGGGCCTTCAGGCTGGCTGTGGGGAACTAATCCTGTTCTAACACTGCTAACACATCTTGAGGGAGTCTGCTTCGAGCATGCAAGCTGTCTCTTGCTTTAATCATCCTACTGTTGTGTTTTTATTAGAAGCTGAGCCATTTCCCTAGCGCCTTGTTCCCTCGACATCTTATGGTCTGTTCATCAAGGAACATGTTCAGAGCTTTTCTGTAAATTCTCTGTGTGAAAAGTCCTTACAGTTTCTTCACCGCCACTGACTTTTAAGATGTATGTTCCCAGGTTTGTGCGCTGCACCTTGGAAAACGTAAATATCTCTGTTGCCTAGTTCGGTAGTTAGCACTTCTCAAACAGGGTTTTGTACATCGAAACATACACCAAATCATCTACTTTTAACTTCAGTTTGTGTGGATCACCATCCTAATACGACTGTATTTCGAAGGCTGTGTCATGGAAATTAATAGAGCTCTTCTTATTTGTGTAGTGAGTAGTGCAGTTGTACTTGACAATTATTTGCTGTAGAAAGTTTAGCCATTTTTATGTCTTTTGAATATGAAATTGCTTCCTCATATGGTTTCTAATCATCCTGTAGAACTATTTGATAATACTAGCTTTGAGATGACAGGATAATGAATAATTATTTATTCCCTATCGATCCATTACCACTTCGATATGTATATTGTAAAATTCTCCTCCATGGTCGGTCTGAAGTTCGTTGGGTGACTGATTCGTTCCAGCCTGTAACAGTTGTTCAGAAACCTCTGAAGCCTCCTTCCCCATCTTTAACTTCAAAGGTAGGAACCAAGCTAATTTGGATTATATGCCCATGACCATTCCATTGTACCTGAAACCACTATCCGATCATTAGTAGTATCGCTCATCTGTGAGATCAGCCTGTCACAAATTATCCAACACTCTTACTACCACTTACTTTAAGGTCTATGAAGCCTATGAACAACTGTCTCCATAATTAATTGATGACGAATTCTTCTCACAGCTGAGATAAGATCGATAATATCTGGTTTGCGCGACCCGTGTTCCCTGTGGCAGCTGATGCTGTAAGTAGTCGTAATCGATCTACGGTTTCATGTCATCGTAATATTCATACTCGAGAGGTAGGTTTTCCAGACTTTTGTGCTGAACTTCTACCCTTTTACCTGTACTATGTACAGCTAATGCTACTGATTTAATTATACGAGGTATGGCAATAAATAAACTGGACTCGTGCTCTCTTTCTTGAAAAAACTTACACAACTGAAATGTTGTCCCCTTCAATGTACGCCCCTTCCAGACCCTACACCGCTCCATGCGAATTTTCCAATGTTGCAAGCAGTGATGTAAGTCTTTTTCTGTTAAACTGTTGATGAGGCTCGTCATTTTTTCCTTCACTGTATCCACAGACTTGGACCTGTCCCCTTTAAGCGCTGAGTTCGGTTTTGGCTAAAGAAATAAGTCGCATGGTGCCAGGTCAGGTGGATACGGTGGATGTTCCATCTCTTGACTGTTGTTTTTCGCCGAAAACTTCTTCACAGTCATAATGTTACGGGCCAGCACATTGTCCAGCCGAAGAATCCATGAGTAATTCTTCCTCAGATCTGGACTCCTTCGTTGCACACTTTCATGGAGGGTACACAAAATAAATGTAGATAACCCCTTGGATATCCAAGAAAACAATCATCATTGCTTTGAATTTTGATTCGCTCATGTACACTTTCTTCTTCCTAGAGAGTTGAGGGTTGTTCCACTGTGTGGATTGTCGCTAAATCTCTGGATCATGTTAAAATATCCATGTTTCATCACACGTAATTACTTTGCTGAGGTAATCTGGGTAATTTTCAATGTTTTCAAGAGTATCAGCACAGCAGTCCAGTGGATGTTGCTTTTGCTCTTTTGTGACTATTCTTGGGACCACTTTAACATAAACCTTTGCCATGCCCAGATCATCATCAAAATCTGTCTAATGGTTTCCTTTTTAATGCACGCAAGTTCTGAAACTGGCTGTCTTTTTCAACAGTTCTACTTTCCTTCTCCACATTCTCCTCAGTTTTCGAAGTGGAATGACTGCCCGATTTCGGATGATTTCGAATCCTCTTCGACGTCTTCCAATCGTCTTTGAGTCTCTTAAGCCACTCGAATACTTGTGTATGAGATAGACACTGATCACCATAAACTTGTTTCAACAAATCGGAAGTTTCTCTGGCTGATTTTTCTAGTTTCATGAAGAATTTTGCGTTATCACGTTGTTCCACTTTAGAGCGTAGCATAATTCCGAAGGAGCTTAGACACATAACCAATTTCTGAGAAGGCTCACAGCCAGACAAGCTATCACAGCGGCCTGAAATTTTTTGCGTGTGTCCAAAGTAATTCCCCCAATCTTCTCTTTCTCATCAACGAAGCCGGAAACGAGGACAACAAGTAGTCCTGTTTCTTTATTGCCATACCTCCTATTCTTACATCAGTCAATCTTTGAAGCTTTCATTCGTCCTTTTGGGCTCCTATGTGTACTCGTCATATGCAATATTTCACCATATTTTTTATATCTTTCCGGGTATACTTTTTGACGTTAGACGTTCTTAAGAGTATTAGCTCTAATAAACAGGGCATTCTATCAAATTCCTTATGCCTAATTCTCATAGCATTCTCAGTTGAACGTAACTGATGCTTACCTAAATTATAGGGTAGTCCTGCTGACTCCATATGTTCTAACATAACATTACTGCAACGAATAATGAAGTCAGTAAGAACTTTTACTCCCTCATCTTCTACATCTTCTTTCCTGCCTCCATCCACAATGTATGACAGCCCTTTGAGACTGTAAGTGCCGGCTTAAATGATCTCATGAGATGCTGATCTCATTAACAATCGTAACTTCCGTCAAATAGTCTTCCATGCCTGAATAACTTTACGATTTGTCGACTACATGTTGTTGTATATTAAGCCATTTTTGATATAGTTTACAAGTTACATGGGAGTCAAGTGCCATAGTTTTCGCCTTGATATAGCCAAGCATGTCTGTTAGCTTTGCGTTGAATTCTTCAATTTTTTCAATGAAATATAAATTACATTGCCGGTTCCTAGCATTCAACACCTCAGCCTTAATATTCCGTGCCTCAATAAGACTTCTCATTTCATTAAATTAGCGTTGGTCGCCTCAGTGTTTCCGCCAAACAGACGCATGTTCCTTGCGCCCTCTGAGCGAGTGTGTGACACATGTGCAAAATTATCTATATTTCACAATATACTGAGACAGTTACATTTTGATACACTGCGTTTTACGCAGAATTTCATTGAAGTTTCGTTTACATGGGCACTCATTCAGTTTCCTGCTTTTATCTCTAACCAGAAAGCCATACTGAGAGTTATTCCAGCATTCCCCATGTATGATAATGCATTCATTAAACGACGTGTCAGTACATACTTGTACTTGGCAAATATGCTTTAAATTCAATCAGTCCTGTTTGGAAGTAATAATAAGGTGTGCATTATCTCCGACCATCTGCTTCAGGATCCTCGAGTATGTCTGGCTTAAATCACATATATTGACTTTCATACGGCGACCAAAGAAGAAATATCTACGGATCTCGTCCCGATTTTTCATAATGACATCGTAAAATTCGAGTACGTTGTTTGGCTTTGCTTTTTCAGGTAATGAAATTTCACTGCTTTTGCCGAACAGCTGGCATGTTACTCCTTCAATACCATGAAAAATCTATTGAAATACCTGATATTTTGACTGAAACAGAGACATGAAAAAAGTATACACAAAGTAACAACATTGTCAGTCAGATAAAAATTCATACTCTAGGTCATGATCTCGTGTTCCCCAGTACTACATTTGCTATGTGTGGTTAATGACTTTTCCTACATGAGGAAATTCTGGGCAAAATGTTCTCGTAACTGCAAGTGAGACCTGTAGAGAGCCTACTATACAAAAGTATAGTGTCAAGAGTAAATTCACTATTTCATGGAGAAGACTCACTTGAGGTGCACATGATTTAAAGGTTATTGTCAATTTTGCTTGAAGTGAAGATTACAACATGTAGCTTCATTGAGATATATGTTTATGATTAAAGCAAGAGACAGCTTTCATGCTCGAAGCAGACTCCCTCAAGATGTGTTAGCAGTGTTAGAACAGGATTAGTTCCCCACAGCCAGCCTGAAGGCCCAATAACCAAAGCATGTGTAATATCAGGAAGGAATTATTCATTCGTTCTCTGCTTCTGGTTTCCAGTATCATCACTGCAGGAACAAAGGCTTGTGATGAGCTTATCTCGTTCCCTCGATTATGGTGGTTCCTTTTTGTTTATATTGGGATGTAGAGGGTTTTATAAACTCTTGCATATAGCAGGGCGTATAAACAAACTTCAATGAGATAGTAGTTCAGTGCTCATATATGGTAATATTGAATCATACGCTTCTACCTTCATCGATGCGCAGCATGCATCGTAAAGTTCAGCTAAGCCTTCATTCGATGAGCAGAGAATTTGGTGAGCTAACTCCAATTGATTATTTCACAACGGCTTATGTAATCGTTAGACATATGATTGTCCCCACAGTCGACACTCTAGATCATGCTATATTATAGAGCGTATACTTCTATCTTTGCGCAAGTGAGTTGTGGATGTTTTATTTATATGCACCACCTGAAAAACAAGTGAAGTGCCCAAAAGGTTAGTTTAACGACCATACAATGCTGTGCTCCGAACATACATTCTCTGAAATTTTTTCGCCAGATTTAGACTTACGTTTGACGCTTCTCTTGGCCAAGAATGCCCTTTTTGCCAGTGCTATTCTGCATTCTATGTCCTCCTTTCTCCATCCATCATATGTTACTTTGCTGCCTAGGTAGTAGGATGCCTTAATTTCATCTGCTTAATGATCACCAATCGTGATGTTAAGTTACTCGTTGTTCTCATTTCTGCGTCATTTCCTTACTTACATCTTTCCTCTGTTTACCCTCAATCCATATTCTATAGTGATTAGACTGTTCATTCCATTCAACCGATCATGCTATTCTTCTTCGTTCTCACTGAGGATAGCAATGTGATCAGCGAATCTTGTCACTGATATCTTTTCAGATTGAATTTGGATCGCACTCTTGAACCATTCTCTTATTTTCGTCATTGCTTTTTCGACGTATAGATTAAACAGAAGGGACGAAAGACTATATCCCTGTCGCACATCCTTTTCAATCCACGAACTTTGTTTTTGATCTTCCACTCTTATTGTTCCCTCCTGGTTCTTGTACATATTGTATATTACCCATTTTCCCATAGCTCACTCCTATGTTTCTCAGGATTTCGAACATCTTGCGCCATTTTAAATTTTAGAACTCTTTCCTAGGTCGACAAATAATATTAACGTGTCTTGATTTTTCTTCAGTGTTGCTTCGACTTTTAATTGCAACACTGGTGCTTTTACCCTCCTAAGGCGGTCTGGTCATCATCTAATAGATCCTCAGTTTTCTTTTCCTTTCTCCTGTGTATCATTCTTGTCATTAATGTGGATGCATGATATGTGAAGCTAATTGTGGGATTATTCTCTCACTTGTCACCTTTTGAAATCTCGTGAATTCTGTGGATGATGTTCAACCAAACGTCTGATGGTATATATCCAGTCTCATACATTCTACACACCATCATGAATAATCGTTTCTGTTGCCGTTCCCCAGAGATTTTAGAATTTCCTATAAAATATTATCTTTCCATTCTGTAAAATTTGATTTTAAGTCTTCCAAAGCTCTCCAAAATTCTGTTTCTATTACTGGTTCCCCTCTCATCTACATCGAGTCCTGTTTCTTTTTCTAACACGTCATACGACATATCTCCCCCTCCATAGAGGTCTTCGATGTACTCTATCCACCCATCCGCTCGCTCCTCTGGATTTAACATCGGAATTCCCATTGCACTCTTAATGTTACTAACCTTGCTTTTAATCTCATCGAAGGATGTTTTGACTTTTCTATATATGGAGTCAATCCTTCTGACAATCATTTCTTTCTCGATTTCTGCACATTAAGCAAATGCCATTTCTCCCTAGCTTCCCTGAATTTACAGTTTATTTCGTTTCTAAGTGACTTGCATGTCATATTCCTGAACTTTCCTGTACATTACTTTACTTCCTCCTTTCGTCAATGGAACGAAGTACTTCTTTGCAATTACCTTCCTTGTACCTAGTACTTCTTTGCAATTACCTTCCTTGTACCTACGCTTTTGTCTCCAACTTATGTGACTATCCTTTGTAGAGATGTCCACTCTCCTTCAACTGAAATTCTTACCACGCTATTTATTATCGCAGTACCTACATCCACAGATATCTTCAAGCATACCTCTTCATTGCTTTGTACTCACATGTCCCATTTCTTCTCACATTAATACTTTCTGACTGGTATCTTAAGCTTCAACCTACTCTTCATCATTATCAAATTGGGATTCGAGTCTATATCTGCTCCTGGGTAAGCCTTACGATCCAATATCTGATTTCCGAACCACTGCCTGGCCAAGATGTAATCTAACTCAAAGGTTCCCGACCTCCTGGCCTTTTCCGAGTAAACCACCTCTTCTTGTGATTTTTGAACAGACTATTCGCTATTACTATCTGGAATTAATTGCAGAACTCAATTAGTCTTTTCATTCCTACTACCAAGCCCATGTTTTCCAACCCCGCGGGATAGCCACGTTCTCTGAGGCACCTTGCCACGGTTGCGTGGCTTCCCCGGAGGTTCGAGTCCTTCCATGGGAATGTGTGTGTGTGTGTGTGTGTGTGTGTGTGTGTGTGTTGTCCTTAGCGTAAGTTAGTTTAAGTTAGATTAAGTAGCGTATAAACATAGCGACCGATGATCTTAGCAGTTTGGTCCCATCGGAAGTTACCACCACCCATGTTTTCCCGTAACCCGTTCTTCTCTCCTTTCCTTAAATGCATTCCGTTCCCCCATAACTACTAGATTTTTATCTCCCATCTTCTACTTGCGACGTCAGCATGTATTCTTGAACTATTATTGTCGGTTTTGGTTTACTGTTGATAGTGAAGAGAACAACTTTGTCACTGAACTTTCCAAAGTAATTCACTCTCTGTCCTACCTTCCTATTCACAGCGAATCCAACTCCTGTAATATCATTTTCTGCTGTTGTCCGTCCAGAAATCCTTGTCTTTTTTCCATTTCACTTCACTGACGCCCACTGTATCTAGATAGAACATTAACATTTCTCCTTTCAGATTTTTTAGCTTCCCTACCACGTTCAAACTTTTGATATTTCACGCCCCGAGTCGTAGAACTTCGTCCTTTCGTTTGTTATGCAGTCGTTTTCTCACTGTTCACTTCCTCTTGGCAGTCCTCTCCCAGAGATCCGAATAGAAAACTAGCGCGGAATCTTTTTGCCAATGGAGAGTTAATCGTAACACTAATTCAGTGACAGGCCACTTTGTCTGTGGATACACGTTATGTGTCTTTCATGCAGTAGTCTCCGCTGCCTTAGCATCCTCGGACCATTGCTCATTTCTCCGGCTTTTAGGGGCAGTTTCCCACCCTAGGGGCAAGAAAGTAGTCAATCTCTGTCCACTCCTCCACCATCTTTGACAAGGCCGTTGGTCGATTGAGGGTGCCTTGTTATGTAGAAAGTATTTGGCCGCATTGCTGATTATGTTTTTTTTTCATAATTTAAGCAACGACTGTCTACCAACACGAGACTGAGGACGTTTTGATTACTATTCAAAGACGTTACCCTTCCACCGAGGGAGGTGTCATAAATTTGAGTCAAATTTCTAAAAATAACTTGGCTGCATGAGCCAGCTAATCAGCATTGCGTTGCTCCCACCCTGCCACGGATGCTTGCATTGATTCGTTTGAGAAGGCTATCACAAAGTCGTTGTATCAGCTCCAGCTGTGCGCTTATCCACAACTGTTGTAACTGGTCTTTCATATCCTGGATACCGACACTGGGATGAAGTTGACGTCATAGCTGGTCCCACACGCATTCTATCAGTGATGGATCTGGGTATCTTTCTGGCTGCGGGATATCTCATCAAACACATAGGCTATGTGTGGACAGGCACTGTCCTTTTGATAAATGGCACCACCATACTATCGCATGAAATGTAAGACGTGAGGACGTAGGACGTCCATGACGTACCGTTGTGCCGCCATAGTTCCCTCAATCAGTACCAGTCGTGACCTGGAATCAGGCCCAATAGCACCCCACACCATGACACCACGAGTAACACAGCTGTGCTTCTCCAAAAATGCCTACGAACGATGGTCGTGTGGGTTAATACAGACCCGCGATTCGTTACAGAACGCAGTCCGACGCCATCATCAGTCCATTCTTCCCGCTCACGGCACTGCTCCAAACCCATCAGCTTGTGTTGTGGTGTTAACGGCAGCCTTCTCATGGGATGGTAATCCCATTGTCCGGTTGCAGCTAGTCTGCGAAATGCCTGGTGACTAAGATTACTGCAGGAGTCCATTATTCTGATAGCAGGCGCAGATATGAAGGGATTACGCTGTGCGTAGTGTACAGTAAGACGATGCTCCCTTATGGTGGTTAGACGTGGCCGGCCGAAAGCTTCACAAAGAGTATGGTTGCCCTCACGCTCTGATTCTGTACAACATCGGGCCACTGTCACAGTCAAATGACCCATATATTTGGACATGGATGGTTCTACCAGCCGAACAAATGGAGATCTACTATGAGGCGCATTTTTAACTGTGTCAGGTAGTGAAACACTGTGTGACATGGTTACGTGGCACCTGCGTGTGCTTCACAGTAACTACTCAACATATGACGCTGTTCACGCCGCTTATATATCCTACCATCCCTAGTAACAACATTAAAAACAAACAACACCATAACATTTTATAAATTATTAGTCAGACGACTAGTTTCAATGCTAAATTTGCATCATCTTTATATGTTGTTTATCAGAAAACAACCTATGTAGATTAAATGCCTGTGGCTAATAACTTAATGGACGTAAAAATAAAGATACCACAACTGCTTTAAAGTACCCTGTGAGTCCACACATTAACACATGGAAAGGTGATATATCTTTTTTCCTATTTTCTCTTCCTTTTTTTATTTACGGAAACTTTAATCACAAAATGGATAAAAGTATATGAACACAAGAGGACACAATAGAAAAATCTATCATAGTAATCATATGTGTGGTCATTAGCATACATGGAAGAAGTGGAACTTTCTAAGCTTACTTTAAAACTATGACAGTATAAAGCAACATGGCTCATAATTATAAATTTAGGGCAAAACATCAAACATGGTAAAACTGAAAAATATACAGTGATAAACAAACACGATGCGTAAAAGGTTGTAGATGTGGTGTAAAGTATGTAAAATGGCACAAGAACTGACATGGTGCAGGTCAGCCACAAGCAAAAGTGTAATAGAAGAAATACTTCAATTGATCGATGAAAGAGGAATTACAAAAATGATCAGCGAAATTCAAGAATAAAGAAATACAAGACGCCTAGGAATGAAATAAATAGAAGTGCAGGGAAGTTAAGACGAAATGGCTGCATGAAAACTGAAGAAATCGAAAAAGAAATGATTGTCGGAAGGACCGACTCGACATATACGGAAGTCAAACCAACCTTCCGTGAAATTAAAAGCGAGGGTGGTAACATTAAAAGTAGGTGAGTTCCACTGTTAAATGCAGAGGAGGGATCAGATAGGTGGAAAGAGAACACTGGAGGTCTCTACGAGGTGGAAGATTATAAGATGTGATCGAAGAAGAAACTGGAGTTGCTATAGAAAAGATAGGGGATCCAGTATCAGAATCGAAATTTAAGAGATCTTTGGAGGACTTGAGATCAAATAAGGTAGAAGGGGTAGACAACATTCCAACGTAATTTCTAAAATCATTAGGGGAAGTGGCAACAAAAGGACTATTCACGTTGCTGTGTCGAATGTATGAGTCAGGCTACATAACATCTGACTTTGGGAAAAATATCGTCCACACAATTCCGAAGACTGTAAGAGTCGACAAATGCGACAATTACCGCAATCAGCTTAACAACTCATGCGTCCAAGTTATTTACAATATACAGAAGAGTGGAAAAGAAAATTAAGGATATGTTAGAAGACGATCAATTTGGCTTTAGGAAAGTTAAAGACACCAGAGAAGGAATTTTGACGTAGCGGTTGATAATGGATGGAAGACTAAAGAAAAATAAAGACACTTTCATAGGACTTGTCGATCTGGAAAAATGGCGGTAAGCTGTAGGGAGAGACGCGTAATATACAAAATATACAAGAGCCAAGAGGGAATAATATGAGTGGATGACGAAGAATGAAGTTCTCGGATTAAAAAAGGTGTAAGACAGGGTTTTATTCTTTCGCCTATACTGCTCAATCTGTACATCGAAGAAACAATGATGGAAATAAGAGAAAGATTCAGGAGTGGAATTAAAAATCAAGGTGAAAGGACATCTATGATACGATTTTTGATGACATTGCTATACTGAGTGAAAGTAAAGAAAAATTACATAATCTGCTGAATGGAATAAACAGTCTAATTGGTACGGAATAGGGATTGAGAGTAAATTGAAGAAAGACGAAAGTTATGAGAAGTAGCATAAATGAGAACAGTGAGAAATTTAATATGAATATTGACTGTTACGTAATAGATGAAGTTAAGGACTTCTTCTACCAATGTTGGACGGAGCAAGAAGGATGTCAAAAGCAGACTAGCACTGGCGAAGAGGGTATTCATGACCAAGGTAAGTCTACTAGTATCTAAGATAGGCCTTAATTTGAGGAAGAAATTTCTGAGAATGTGCCTTTGGAGCACAGCATTGTATGATAATGAAAGATGGACTGTGGAAAAACCGGAACAAAAGAGAGTCGACGCATTTGAGATGTGGTGCTATAGACGAATGATGAAAAGTAAGTGGAGTAATAAGGTAAGGAATGAGGAGGTTCTGCGCAGGATGAGAAAGGAGGAAAGGAATAAGTGGACAACACTGACAAGGACAGGATGATAGGACATCAGTTTAGACATCAGTGAATAACTTCCACGGCACTAGAGAGAGTTATATAGGGCAAAAGCTGTAGAATAAGGCAGAGATTGGAATACATCCAGCAAATAATTGAGGATGTAGGTTGTAAGTGCTACTCCGGGATGAAGAGATTGGCACAGGAGAGGAATTCGTGGTAGACTGGATGAAACATGTCAGAAGACAGATCTCAAAAAAAAAAAAAAGTAGAATTCCTAAACTGGTTTTCCCTGCTACATTCAGAAGAATAAGGACTAGCGACGACCTACTGCATGATATGATACAGACAACAGAAAACACCACTGCAAAGCACCGTCTACTGCGGTGTATTGAGAAGCATAAAACTCGTCACGCTTAAACCAGGATCCAACCCGTAGCAATAACTTGTCATGGCTAGATGTCAGAGATCGTCATCAATCGGGAAACTGACGACGCGATTATGTTTTTAAAGCACTATGTAACCCCTAAGCTGGTTGTCTCCACTACTATCGGCAGAAGGAGGAGGTGGTAGATTCTACTGTGTGATAGAATAAAGACAACAGCAAACACCACTGCAACACGATGTCCACTTGGACCCGATCTGTAGTAATAAGTTTACATGGCTAGATGTAAAAGATTGCTATCAATCGGGAATATAACATTATGACTGGATTTTTAAAGCATTATAGAATTCCAAAATTAGTTCTGATAGGACAGGGACAACAGAAAATACCACGGCAAGATAGAGCCCAATTCGATGTATTGAGAAGCACTAAACCATACACACTTGAACCATGACCCAGTCTGCAGCAGTAGCTGCTGTGGGCGATGCCTGAGATCGCTGAAACACTCACACATCCTGTGCACTCACCTCCCAGACATCCACACACAGCGCGCCCGTCCCCTCATACACCGTCGGTGCCGACGTTCAGGGGTCAGTAAAAATTACCGCCCTGATTGCAGCCGCAGTTGTGGACGCCCGTGCGTGGCAGAGAGCACCACCTTTGGAAGGCATACTGGAATGATTGGAGTGGTAGTAATTTTGATATTATCAATACGTCCAGTTCAACCATCCATCATTATGAATATTCTTTCATGCAGTGCACGTATGTCCGCTCCTGTCGTGCTCACCCAGCACACTGGTCAATTCGCCAGCCCTCGATACCGTGGCTAAGATCAGACAGCTATTCTTTGTATCCATCACATGCTGAGCTAATCCGTTACTTCCGGTTGCCGACACCTTGTGACCGTCGCTGCAGCCAGCCACTGTGAACTATGAAACAAGCACCTGCAGCTTGGACATATACAGTAGTTCTAAACAATTCCATCCCGACATAGATCACCGCAAGTGTAAAAAATCCAATTTACCCATTCTGAGACAGTGATGTTGTTGACTATACACCTCGGATTTCTTACCTGAAATGTACATTTCCCCCTTTTATACAGGTTATTTCCGAAGACAGAAAAAGCCGAAACATACACACACTTCCACTTCTTTGAAAATTATGAAATAATATGGCGTAGGCACAATTCCTATAAGTATTTTCTCATCAGGCAGGGAAACATCTTTTCTTATCCGTTACATTATGCATCACAGGACTAGAATATTACACTCATTTTTGCTCATGATGGTGAGCTAAGATCTACTTCTGTCAGAGGACACCTCCGCACTGTTGGACTCCCTCTTAAGGTAACCAACTGCCTCACAACATATAAAGTCACAGAGAAGTTGTAAATATCAGGTTTATACTACGTAAGCCGGCCGCTGTGACCGAGAGGTTCTGGGCGCTTCAGTCCGGAACCGCGCTGCTGCTACGGTCGCAGGTTCGAATCCTGCCTGGTTCATGAATGTGTGTGGTGTCCTTAGGTTAGTTAGGTTTAGATAGTTCTAAGTCTAGGGGACTGATGACCTCAGATGTTAAGTCTCATGGTGCTTAGAACCATTTGAACCATATACTATGTATCACTTTATAAACTCGATAATACATCTAATTTTATTACAACAGTCGTCTCTCCGTGTATAGGTCAGAGTTGCAATTATTGTTAAAAGATATCGTCACAACGAAAAATACGCTGAGTGAAGCATCATATCCGTGCTGACCTAGCCATTGCGTCCACCCACCAGGCAGCATGTCACTGATATCAAATTAATGGGCTAATTAATTAAATTTATCACGAGATTCACTTTGCATAGTGAGTAATTATTCGTTTTTGGAAGTCGAATTATATTCAACAGGTAGTTCAAATGGGAATCCCTGGAGGGAATATGATCATCTTTTTGAGGAACACTATTGAGAACCAACATTTGAAGGTGACCACAGAAACATTCTACTGCCAGCAACATATATTAAGCGTAAGACCATACTATTAAAAATGCGATCACAACGACTGTGGTACCATCACCCTGAATGGAGGTGGTCTTGGTTCTACAGAGATACACGAGAGTCGCTGATAGCGATACAAGATCTGGTACAAATGCTGTCTGCGACTTGGCATCAAGTCTCTCATTTCAATCACACACTTGCTTTGGATCCTATGGAGACATCTTTTAATTGATTACAGCCACTGGTGACTCATATTCATGGCACACTCATATCTCGAAAGTAGTCACTTCTTTCGAATCCTATCTCCTACAGAGAAATTCCAACGTGGCTTCAGGCAGTACCTCTGCTTCTTGTAACAGTTCCTCTGTCTCTTCCCCGCCCTTCCTCCGTATTTATCCCTGTGATCGCCCTAATTTAAGTCAGGACCGAGCTGAAGTTGGAGGGAGCTTTATCTAAGATCTTCTGCAACCTGTGGACAAGTAGGTTGAGCTGCGTTAATTCGACAGGAGTGCCTTTCTTGACCTGATGGTATATGGCAACATTTTGCTGTAGCTCCACCAATGGTGCACAATGAGTAAGGCCAGCGACAAAACAAATCTTTCTCCTACAACATGAAGTATTGTAAAAGACAGTACATGCAGTTATGGGAACTGAAAGAAGGACAAGGATTTTGTTACTGCTTTGTTGTGCATCACCAAAGTACAGGTAGTGCAGTCTGAAGGAGATCTACGACCATCACAGTGCTTTCATGTTTGTCCCCCAAACGTTTTACCACTGTTATTTTGTACCATCCATTAGAGAAAAACTACTAGCTATAAAAGCTCTGCTAACTTCATCTGACAGAGAACTCAATAAGATTTTTCCTCATCTCTCTCTTCCGATACATCAAAAGAATTTACCTTCTATTTGCTGCCGTTAAGCATATCTGGTGATCCTATTAAATATACAGATATTGACCCATTGGAGCAGGTGACTAGAGATCGAAGTTGTTTGCACAGAGCAGTGTAAAGTCCGATCACCTGTACTGTATGAGGACCATATCCCACAGAAAGAGAGGGTCCCTGTTTTTCTGTCTAATACATTGTTTCTTCTGCTGTAACACTTCCAGGAAGTGTATTACTACAGCTTTGTCATACCACCATGCATTTTGTTTTTTCTACGATGACTTCTAAGCCTGTGTCAGGTTCTAAACTGACATTAACATGTTTCAATCCATTGGGTCTCCCAGAAAACTGGACATCGCACTCTGTAAATCATGTTGTTGCTGCTTCCACAACACACACACTGGATGATTGATTAAAAGACAGTCACAACATAAGGAAACTGGAAGAGTTTCGTGGAGTTGTGAAGGGTTTCCAAACATCGGTTTGAAAGTTATTGATGACCTCTACATTTAAACTCATCTCTCGGAGTGACTGGGTTGCAGATGAGACAGTGTTCCATTTTGATTGATCCCTCATTTGCAGCCAGCCGAAGTGGCCGAGCGGTTCTAGGCACTTCAGTCTGGAACCGCGCGACCGCTACGGTCGCAGGTTCGAATCCTGCCTTGGGCATGGATGTGTGTGGTGTCCTTAAGTTAGTTAAGTTGAAGTAGTTCTAAGTTCTAAGGGACTGATGACCTCAGATGTTAAGTCCCATAGTGCTCAGAGCCATCTGAACCATTTGAACCTCATTTGCACTATCTTGGTGCTGGTCATCGCCAGTAAGTGGTGCCCACCCACCATAGATTAAGGAAAGGCAAACCTACATTTCTAGCATTTGTAGACTTGGAGAAAGCTTTTGACAATGTTGACTGGAATACTCCCAAATTCTAAAGGTGTTAGGGGTAAAATACAGGGAGCCAAAGGCTATTTACAATTTGTACAGAAACCAGATGGCAGTTATAAGAGTCGAGGGGCATGAAAGGGAAGCAGTGGTTGTGAAGGGAGTGAGACAGGGTTGTAGCCTATCCCCGATGTTATTCAGTCTGTATATTGAGCAAGCCGTAAAGGAAACAAAAGAAAAATTCGAAGTAGATATTAAAGTCCATGGAGAAGAAATAAAAACTTTGAGGTTCGCCGATGACAGTGTAATTCTGTCAGAGACAGCAAAGAACTTGGAAGAGCAGTTGAACGGAATGGACAGTGTCTTGAAAAGAGGATATAAGATGAACATCAACAAAAGCAAAACGAGGATAATGGAATGTAGTCGAATTACGTCGGGTGATGCTGAGGGAATTAGATTAGGAAATGAGACACTTAAAGTAGTAAAGGTATTTTGCTATTTGGGGAGCCAAATAACTGATGATGGTCGAAGTAGAGAGGACATAAAATGTAGACTGGAAATGGCAAGGAAAGCGTTTCTGAAGAAGAGAAATTTGTTAACATGGAGTATAGATTTAAGTGTAAGGAAGTCCTTTCTGAAAGTATTTGTATGGAGTGTAGCCATGTATGGAAGTGAAATATGGACGATAAATAATTTGGACAAGAAGAGAATAGAAGCTTTCGAAATGTGGTGCTACAGAAGAATGCTGAAGATTAGATGGGTAGATCACATAACTAATGAGGAGGTATTGAATAGAATTGGGGAGAAGAGGAGTTTGTGGCACAACTTGACAAGAAGAAGGGACCGGTTGGTAGGACATGTTCTGAGGCATCAAGGGATCACAAATTTAGCATTGGAGGGCAGCGTGGAGGGTAAAAATCATAGAGGGAGACCAAGAAATGAATACACTAAGCAGATTCAGAAGGATGTAGGTTGCAGTATGTACTGGGAGATGAAGAAGCTTGCACAGGATAGAACAGCATGGAGAGCTGCATCAAACCAGTCTCAGGACTGAAGACGACAACAACAACAACAAACAACCTCAAACAAGTTATGTCATCAGTCATTATGTGGTAATCAACAGCATACCAGTGGACAGATGGGATGGAATAGACACTGTCGATGTGCTGTAATAAGCACCATAGTTGATAGTGCGATCAATTTTACCAGATTTACCCGTTTTATTCTGTAATTTCAATGCTGGGCAGTGGCACAGCAGAATGCTTCCCAAGTTCTGTATCATCCCCAAACTGCCCCCTCCACTACTTTGCGAGTACCATACACTAGATTGCGAATGTAGATAGATGACTGTTTCTGTTCATTGTTAATTCTCGAACATATGAACCAAAGTACACCAGATGCGATCAACATATTTTTACCACTTTGATGAGAGGGCGTAATTCATGATTACAATTGTCCATCTTTCCCTGTGCGGTTGGAGTCACAGAGCATCCTAGCATTATTAGGATGAAGTTAGGGACTGAAAGATCTCGCGTTGCCTTTGACCAATGATCCCTGAAACACTGCCGCCGATTTAATAAGCGGCTCATCAGAAGTAGACCGCTTTACTCAACGTCTCGTGAAGAAACAGAGCGAGCCGAATCCATAACTGCCGTCCAGCGAATACTGTTCTGCACGTGTCCTACTCACAGCGCCCATTCAAGTGCACAAGATCTCTCCAGATGCCTGATGTTGAGGAGGTTAGCACCCCTTATCAGTACAAGAATGTTGTGGTGATATAACAGACAGTTATAAAGAAGAAACGTGCGATTTATGAATGATGGAGCTCCAGACGGACAGTTTGAAGCATTTTACATAAATCAACTGCATTATCAATTTAGAAGTATTGTCCTAGTATCTTGAGGTCAGTACCAAGAAGATACTGATAAGAGAGAGAGCATAAACACATGCATTGCTAAGGCTACACAGTTCTGCACTTCAAATGAGCTATAAAGCTAGAGTGGTGCGGCTTCCGACCTATTAGTCTTGTGAAATGCGATGCTGCTATTATTCCACTGCACAAAATGTTTCCCCAGTGCATTACATATATTCTCAAGCAGGTTCCTCTACGACAAACTATGGTGACAAACTATAGAGTGATAAAATTACTAGTTTGAACACCAAACAAGACATCGACTCTTTGTAACAGAAACAATACATAGTTTTTCATTGGAGTATGACACCTGCTGTTTACAGAGTTCATGCCTGATCACGGTTCATAAATTATAGTATGTTCACAACACCCGAAAATACATACGAGGACACAGTGGCATCTTACGAGGAAATAAATACCAGTAGCCAGAGAAGATTTAACAGTCTTACCACAGTTTACCATCGCCCATGGTAACCTTCTTCTTGGATACACAAGTCATAGTCTCTTGTTAGGCCTTAACGTCACGTCTCTGGAATATCTCCTCTCTCCTTTATTAAAGTGTGTATACGTAGCATCAATCTGCTCTTCTCCTCCAGAACACAAAATTTAATTGATTTAATTCAGTACTCTTTTCATGGCATTTGTCTCTAATTTTATTTATTCTCATTCAGCTACTGTAATTTTACTAGGTTTTCGCAATTTTGCATATTTCGTGGTATTTTCCTCTATTTTTTCGTATCACACATCAATTTTTGGTGATTATACCAAGTTTTCATCGAATTTTGCCGATTTTATATCATCTTACATATTTTTTTCGCAGTTTTCCATATGTAGATGGTCATGTTGCTGACACACCCATGTGCTGTTTGATTTTCTATGAGAATACCTGCGCTTTTTACACACCAACCTACCAAAAATCCTAGGACTTGCCCTCTTGCCAATGGTCCACTTGCATGCATTTAGGATAGGACGAAAATTAAAAGTATAGTATCAATCGTTTCGTACCTACATGAAAGTAAAGACTCGATTTACATCAAAGATGTGGCAAAAAATGGGCTACTTGACATACATATTCATTCATCTAGAGGAGGGTTCCGAAACAGGTTTTCTACCAGTGATCATGTTACATCACATATGAGTTCGAAGTCCTCTGATGACTGTGGCTTGGAGAGGTTTTCTGCTAACGATCACTGGTAGACAGTGCTCTAAGTCGCACACAGAACATGCAGTTGTATACAGGTCGATCGCAGGTTTTACCACACAACTGATGCACCCCTAGAGAACAATAGAACAAAATTGTAAAGTGCATGATAAATGACCTGCAGCGACATCTCAACTGATCACGCCATCTACTTCCTATCGTCCTTTAACGATGGCCCAGATACGTTTAGGGGCAGTTGGCTGTGTTTTCCAGGAAAGCATCGAATACAGCATTCAACTTGCATGTATCACTTTTACCACAAAAGATGTACAGTAGAATGTTGCTATACAGCAATTGTTTGTTGGCTGAACAGTAAGGTTGTGATTGGTGGAGAGTACAGAGAAGCATATTGTAAACGTTATGGTTTAAAACACCTAAACAATCCTACACAGGATTAAACGAGCGATCCATTATGTAGTTGTATACTTCAGTCGTCCCAATTGGTAATACAACGCTCTGTAGCTAAGGACACTTTATAAAAATTTATGAGGCGATTGCTGATAACTTTAGAGTCACACCTGGGCTGCAAAAGATGAGTTTAAATGTAGAGGTTGTGAATAACCTTCAGACAGCTGTTCTGAAACGGTCCTCAATGCCGCAAAACTCTTCCAGTTCCCTCGTGTTGTGACTGTCTTTTACTTCAGTTTGCAATGTGTGTGCTGTGGGAGCAGCGTCGACATAAAAATGCACCGTGCAAGGTGTCCATGTTTCTGTGAGAGCCAATGTTCATTTCAGTTTAGACCCTGAGACAGACCTTGAAATAATGTTGAAAGAAACAAAATGAATGGCGGTGTACAAAGCTTTTGTAATACACGGCATGGACAAGTTACATTGGGAAAAAAATGTAGCAGATATTTTACAGGAACAATCTCTTATGACTGATAGCCTGTGGGGTACTGTTCCCGTAACTGGATGTACTGTCTTTTATACTACCTTGTGCTGTAGGAGAAAGCTTCGTTTTGGCGACTGGCGGTTGTACATCATTGGTGGAGCTACGACAAAATGTTTCCACCAAGTGGTCCAGGAAGACAGCCCTGTAGCATTAACTCAGCTCAACCAGTTTCTCAATGGGTTGCTGGTGGTCTTAGATATAGCTCCCTCCGACTTCAGCTCTGACTTAAATTAGGGCGATCACATGGATGAAGCTGCAGGAGGGTGGGGCACGGACTGAGGAACATTTACAAGATGGAGACGGACTATCTTAAGCCACGTTTGAGTTTTGCTGTAGTAGATACGTTCGAGAAAGGTGACTCGTTTTGAGATGTGAGAGTGACACAAATATGATTCACCAGTGGCTGTAATCATTAAAAGACGTCTCCACAGGATCGAAAGCAAGTATGTGGTTGAATGGTGAGACTTGATTCGAAATCGTAGACAGCATTTCCACCAGAAAGTGTAACACTATCAGCGACTCTAAAGTGTGCTTGTAGAACTACACAGGGTGATGATAACATAGTCATTGTGATCGTGTTTTCAACAGCGCAGTCCTTACATGATATGTATGTTGTCAGCTGAAGAATGCTTCTATGCTCGGCTTCAAATGTCGATTCTCAGTATTGTTCCTCGAAAAGAATCGGACTGCCGAAAGAAAAACTACTCCAAATGCAAAGTGATTCTCATGATAAATTTAATTAATTAGCCTATCAATTTGATGTCAGTGAGATGCCGTCTGGCGGGTGGAGGCGATGGATAGGTCACCATGGAATGATGCTTGAAGGTGTTTTCTTCGCTGCAGCGATATGTTTTAACGATATTTGAATCTCTCAGATACACAGGGAGAGACGAACATCGTAATAAAAGCAGATTTATACAAAATTTATAAATTGATACGTAGTATAAACCTGACACACTACTGGCCATTAAAATTGCTACACCAAGAAGAAATGCAGATGATAAACGGGTATTCATTGGACAAATATATTAAAATAGAACTGACATGTGATTACATTTTCACGCAATTTCGGTGCTTAAGATCCTGAGAAATCAGTACCCAGAACAACCACCTCTGGCCGTAATAACGGCCTTGATACGCCTGGGCATTGAGTCAAACAGAACTTGGATGGCGTGTACAGGTACAACTGCCCATGCAGCTTCAGCACGATACCACAGTTCATCAAGAGTAGTGACTGGCGTATTGCGACGAGCCAGTTGCTCGGCCACCGTTGACCAGACGTTTTCAATTGGTGACAGATCTGGAGAATGTGCTGCCCAGGGCATCATTCGAACATTTTCTGTATCCAGAAAGGCCCGTACAGGATCTGGAACATACGGTCGTGCATTATGCTGCTGAAATGTAGGGTTTCGCAGGGATCGAATGAAGGGTAGAATTACGGGTCGTAACACATCTGAAATGTAACCTCCACTGTTCACAGTGCCGTCAATGCGAACAAGAGGTGACCGAGGCGTGTAACCAATGGCACTCTATACCATCACGTCGGGTGATACGCCAGTATGGCGATGGCGAATACACGCTTCAAATGTGCGTTCACTGCGATGTCGCCAAACGCGGATGCGACCATCATGATGCTGTAAACAGAAACTGGATTCATCTGAAAAAATGACGTTTTGCCATTCGTGCACCCAGGTTTGTCGTTGAGTACACCATCGCAGGCGCTCCTGTGTGTGATGCAGCGTCAACGGTAACCGCAGCCATGGACTCCGAGCTGATAGTCCATACTGCAGCAAACGTCGTCGAACTGTTCGTGCAGATGGTTGTTGTCTTTTCAAACGGCCCCATCTGTTGACTCAGGAATCGAGACGTGGCTGCACGATCCGTTACAGCCATGCGGATAAGATGCCTGTCATCTCGACTGCTAGTGATACGAGGCCGTTGGGTTCCAGCACGGCCACCGGCGCCAGCCTTGTGTGGATGCTCTGAAAAGCTAATCATTTGCATATCACAGCAGCACGTCATCTTCGTGGTGTAGCAATTTTAATTGCCAGTAGTGTATTTACAACTTCCCTGTGATGTTATCTTAAGAGACTTCGTATGTGGTGAGGCATTCGGTTACCTTAAGAGAGAGTCCGAAAGTGAGGAGGTGTTCTGTGACAGTGGTAATCTTAGCACTCCATCATGAGCAAAAAATTAGTGTAATATTCTAGTCCTGTGAAGCGTTATGTAATAGATACGGAAAGATGTTTTCCTACCTGATGAGCAAATATGTATAGGTATTATGCCTACGCCGTACTGTTACATAATTTTCAAGAAAGTAACGATGCTTCAGCGATGTGAAGAAGCTTGTACGCCTCGATTTCTTCTGTCTTCGAAAATGTATAAAAGGTGAAAATCTACATTTCACATAAGTAACCCGAGGTGTATAGTCGACAAAATTGCTGCCAGGATTGGGTAAAGTGGATATTTTAAAAATGGAGCAGTCTATGCCAGAGTGAAATTGTTTATAACTACTGTATATATCCAAGCTGAAGCAGCTTGTTTGACAGTGCACCTTGGCTGGTTGCAGCGACGGTCACAAGGAGACGGCAACCAGAAGTAACGGACTGATGGGCACAAAGAATGTGCTGACCTGTCTGTTCTTGCCCGCAGTAGTAAGGCTGGCAAAGTGACCAGTGTGCAGGGCAAGCGCGACAGAAGCGGACGTGCGTGTCTTGCTTGGGAGAAGATTCAAAATAATGGATGGTTGCACTGGACGTATTGATAACATCCGAATTTCTACCATTCCAATCATCCCCAAATGCCCTCCATGGCCGTGGATGGTGCACTCTTGTGGATAGGCTTGTCTACGACTGCGGCTTCGATCGTGGATTAGTGTTCACCACCTCTGAACGTCGGCGCCAGCGGTGTACGAGGGGACTGGCGCAATGTGTTTAGACGTCTGGAAGGTGATTGTGCGGGATGTGTGAGAGTTTCACCGATCTCAGGCATCTACCCATGGCAACTACTGCTATGGACGGGATCATGGTTTAAGTGTGTCGTGTTTAGTGCTTCTCAATACATCACAGTGGACTCTGTGTTGCAGTGGTATTTCTCGTTCTCTCTATCCTGTTACACAGTAGATCTTCTCTCCTCCTCCTTTTTAATGTAGCAGAGAGAACCAATTTAGGAATTTAAAAACCATATCACGACGTCAAATTCCCGATTGATCAGTTTATGGTTTTCGATATTTATATTGTCTACCATGTAGACAATGAGCACCGTGCCCCTCGCGATCGCTAGTTTGTGTGATCTGTAGGACTTTCGACACCAAATATGTACAGTGGAACGTTGTGGTGGAGGAGGGTGTTAGTGGTCTCAAACGTTGTTGCATACAAGACCTCGGAGATATTTAGCACTACGATCTATTTGTGGTGGACATTTCATTTCTTGATTTGCATAGTGTTTGTGTGTGATAATCAAGCGAAAAAGGATCATCATAAGGTGGAGGTGAGTGTTTTAAGCGAGCTATTCGACTCATGTTAATTTTTAAACAATTAATTTTATGGGTTAGTTGAAAATGGCTTATTTCACTCAATTTTTTATATCGAAATTATCTCCAATGGGATCACGCTATACTGAGGAGACATGCAAATCTCAATCTGCATTTTTCGGGACGTTGGTTAACACAGACAAATAGGCCATGGTCTCTTGATAAAGACAGATAGAGGCAGTGGGACCGGAATTTCGCGATCAACTGAATGTCGCCACTTGATGCTTTGTTTGGAGCTGCGAAATCAAAGGAGACCGATATGCGGTCCGTGGTCGGTGGTATTTAGTAAGGTGATCTGTAGTTAGGACATTGGGCGGTTTAGGCCTCGGTGGCGGTGCACTGACGATAGATACACGCACGGGAGGCTCCTAACAGTGGCTATTATACCGCACTAAATTTGACTCTTGATCTGTAGACTCCTTTTGCAAGGTTTAACTGTTAGTGAATACGACTTATCATGTTTCTAGACCTGTACAAACTTGTTTGCATCTTAGAGTCTAGTAAATTGTCCATCTGTAGAAAGTGGCGGTGGGATTCGACTTATACCATGAACCTTTAGATATGAAATTGTTCTGATTTTCTCGTCTGTGCTTAGAGAGCAGTATGCTTCCAAAAGCGTGAAAATAAAAAAAAATTAGAGCCTGAACCTCCCTGACTCGGGCAGCAAATATAAACTCAGCATTTCCATGAGCGATCGGAAGAAAAAAGCATTTCAGTTGTTTAAATATGCCATATTGCAAATGATTCCCTGACAAATTCTTTAAATAAAGTGCACTGACGGGCCAAAGAAACTGGTATAGGCACGCGTAATCAAATACAGAGATATGTAAACAGGCAAAATACGGCGCTGCAGTCGGCAACGCCAATATAAGACAACAAGTGTCTGGTGCAGTTGTTATCTGCTACAACGGAGATTATCAAGATTAAAGTAAGTTTGGGCATGGTGTTATAGTCGACTCACGAGCGATGGGACACAGCATTTCCGAGGTAGCGATGAAGTTGGTATTTTCCCGTACGACCATTTCACAAGTGTACCATGAATATCAGGAATCTGGTAAAACATGAAATCTTCAACATCGCTGTGGCCGGAAAAAGATCCTGCAAGAACGGAACTAAAGACGACTGAAGAGAACCGCTCAGCGTGACGGAAGTGCAACTCTTCCGCAATTTGCTGCACATATGAATGCTGGGCCATCAACAAGTGTCGGCATGCGAACCATTCGACGAAACATCATCGATATGGGCTTTCGGAGCGGAAGGACCCGTCATGTACCCTTGATGACTGCACGACACAAAGCTTCACGCCTCGCCTCGGCACATCAACACCCACACTGGACTGTGATGACTGGAAGCATGTTGCCTGGTTGGACGAGTCTCGTTTCAAATTGTATGTAGCAGATGGGCGGGTTCAGGTGTGGAGACAACCTCGTGAATGCATGGACCCTGCATGTCAGCAGGAGACTGTTCAAGCTGGTGGAGGCTCTGTAGTGGTGTGGGGCATGTGCATCTAAAAACGACTCTGACAGGTGACATACGTAATCATCCTGTCTGATCATCTGTATCCATTCATGTCCATTGTGCATTCCGACGGACTTGGGCAATTCCAGCAGGACAATGCGACACCCCACATGTCCAGAATTGCTACATATTGGCTCCAGGAACACTCTTCTGAGTTAGAACGCTTCTTCTGGCTACCAAATTCCCCAGACATGAACATTATTGAGCATATCTGGGATGCCTTGCAATGTGCTGTTGAGAAGATACCGCCATCCCCTGTTACTGTTATGGATTTATGGATAGTCGTGCAGGATTCATGGTGTCAGATTCCTCCAGCACTACTTCGGACATTAGTCGACACCATACCACGTTGTGCTGCAGCACTTCAGAGTGCTTGTGGGGGCCCTGCAACATATTATGCAGGTGTACCAGTTTTTCTGGCTCTTCAGTGCATATTCCATATACTGTGTACATTGTTTAAACAATATTCAATTCACAAAATCCATTTCTCCACCAAATGGCCAATCATCAGAGTACTTTTTCCGTCAATTTTCAGGTAGGGGGGGTGAGGAGTGGGCTGGTGGTTTCCCAGAAGGGGATGGGGTTAATTAACTGATCAGTCTAATTAACTAGTCAATCAATTTGATATCAAAAGTGTGCTTGCATCAGTGAGGGGATTTCTCAGATAGATAGGGGAGGAGGAGATTGATGATTATGGAGATAGGTGGGGGTTTCTTGGAAAACAACTGAACAATGGGTTAAGGACCTGTCAATCAAAATGACGGATTAATCCCAGCACAACTTAATCCTCTTACGAGAACAATAAGTTAAGGACCTGTGAATCAATTCTTCAGATTATCTCCGGGGAGTCATAATCCTCTTTGCTAAAGAATAGGTCGAGGACCAGTCAGTCAAAAGAGAACAATAGGTTTGCCACTGAATTATACTTGCCCCCAGTAAGAAACTGTGCTCGTGTCACTGGTGCGCCACTGCTGCCGATGGTGTGTGTGTGTGTGTGTGTGTGTGTGTGTGTGTGTGTGTTCGTGCGTGTGCGTGTGTACGAAGGGAAGTAACATGTTGCTGTGTCTTCCGCTTGCTTCACTGTTTTTGTCAGGCACGGTAATTTTTTAATTTTGTACGTGACCTGTTGCCTAGCAGCTAAATTGACTCATAGTATCAAATTATGCATGTACACGTTCGTGAAATGATTTTACAATTTTCTTGTTTGGTGTTCCACTAAAGTATCAGATCCCCTAAACAACTTAGATGAAATTTCAGTGTTAACTAACTTCATTGCTAAGTTACATAATTTTATAAAGTATTGTTCGAAAAAAGAATGTTGGTGATGGCCGCCGAAAGTAGTGTCAAAAAGAATAGTCGAAGAAAGGATTTATCATACCTTCAAAACCGCTGACTCAGGAAGATTAATTTTATAGAATCATTTCTTAACAAATTTTTAGCAATACTTGCTGTTGCGAGCAACTGGAATAATTTTGCGCTTATTTGACTAGGATGCCGTCTGACCCTGTGCTGTCCGTCTGTTTAATCCCGATCACAAATACTGATACCGGGAAATCGACGTTGTCCGATTCTCAACTATTCTGAGCAACTTCGATCGCTCATATTACATAACCTACAGCGGCCTTTGCAGCTCGGTGATATTTATTGACGAACACCTTGCGGTAAGCCACTGAAAGTCTCTTCCTCCTCGCCACACAACTTCCCAGTTTCCTACCTACACCGCCAGGCGCACTACTGCAGCTCGTAGCCACTGAAGTTGTCTCACTCTTTGCACGTGACCTGAGACGTAATATTCACTTTCCGGTTGGAAGCGCTTGCCGAGAACATCTGGCGCCGAGTGACGGTACTGATATACGCTTCTAAAGCGTTGGTAGTGACTCCTTGAATTACTGGAAGAAGGCTACAGCATAGGAGGCGATACCAAAGATATGTTTCATTTATATATTTAATTTCTCTTTTAGTCTGTTATCGTGATGTAAGAACAAACTAAATGTAGCAGCTGAGTTGGTATATGTGACGTATTATATTTGAACATGATTTCAAATGTGTTAGTAACATTAAGCACAGCATTTTAGGGAAAAAATCAACATGAAATACCTTAGTTTAAAAAAAAATAATAATGATGTAAATCATTTTAAAGTGTACGAACTATTATTTAACCATGTGGTGCACAGATTTATCTTCACTCACTCCTGGTCTACTGTGCTATGCTACATTGCTGCATCACAAAGTTTGTAAATTATAATGCTAGACTATAGAATGCATTGTAACACTACACTATGCAGGACATCACATGTGCTTGGTATCAGATTGAAATTAGATTTCCCCATTTTGTCTGGCGCACTGAGTCACAAATCAGGGTTCATAGTGGCTGTGCAACCGCACCATTCAAGATGTAGAGACTAGGACGTAGCTTTCATTTTCTCAGGAAATCCTTCCTGGTTCTGCAAGAGATTCGTAGCTTCCGGATGTTGTCATGATGTACGGCCTCTTCTTCGTATTCTACAAATGACTCAACAGTAATTATGATACATTAACTATAAATTACTTGAAAATCATCCCAGATCGAGAAAAGTAAAATAAATACCAAAATTTTGCTAAACCCTGATACAAAAGGTACAAAAAATTAAATTTACTTTAACATTTAATTTAACATTTCTTCTTGGTCGTCCCTCGGCCACGTAGGCTTGCAGTTCTTATAATCTTTTTTTGCTGTCAGCAAATTCTGTTTGTACTGCAGATACTTATTCCACATTGTGTTATCGGTATTCCTATACTGTTCTGCAGAGTCTTGTTTAATGGCATACCGCCAGACAATGTGATTCAGGGTGCCGATTGCTCCACATTCACAGGTGCCTGTGGCACCTTGTCATATTTTCAGTAATTAGCCGGGGTATGGACTATGTCTCGACAGGTAGGGTATAGCTCTCTTGGTCGGAAGGAAGTATGACAGTCTGCAAATTTCTTCTATGTTACGAAGGACCTGGTAAGTTGTCTTCTCTATTTATGCCCTTTCACAGAATCCTTGTCCTCTAACTATGCATGCCTTAATCTGATGTGGCTCTTGCGCCCATTATCTCCTTTACCTTTTACTCTCAGCTCTTATTGAGCCAATAATGTGTACTTCTCCTTCCTACGGCTAGGTCCAGAGGTAGCAAGCCTAATACGACCAGCAGCGCCTCAGATGGTGTAGTTCTGTACGCTCCGCTCCAGCACACGTGTCGACATCTCTGTGTTCGTCGAGGAACCTCTCGTCTCCATTAACTTTCCTGCCTCCATGACTCCATACGCTAGTCCAGTAGCCAACAACAGCAATTAAGATTGTGTTGTGGTGCGTTCTTATTGCACACAGAGGCACCTGAAAGCTTCCTTGTCCAGTTGTTGATATATTGTTCAGGACCTTAATGCGTTTCTGGAAAACGCTTTCTGTCGATGTTTATACCAAGGCAAATAATTAATTCATTTCACTTCACAGGTTGATCATTTATTCTGACTGTGGTTTTTCTCGAACTTGATACTGTCATACTGTCTTAGAGTAATATATTGATACTTCGGAGTGCTGCTATGGCTTGTTTATTTTCTACACACCATTTACTAACAATAAGAGTCGGCCGGAGGCCGAGTGGTTTTAGGCACTTCAGTCTGGGACCGCGCGACCGCTACGGTCGCAGGTGCGAATCCTGCCTCGGACATGGATGTGTGTGATGTTCTTAGGTTAGTTAGGTATACGTAGTTCTACGTTCTAGGGGACTGATGACCTCAGATGTTAAGTCCGATAGTGCTCAGAGCCATTTGAACCATTTGATTTACTAAGAGTTTGAGTAACGTCCCCAATGTCTTCCTGTAAATTATCACTTGTCTTGGAAAATCCTATAGTTAGCAGATCGTCTGTGTAGGTGTTGCGGCTTTTAGCTTTTGTCGTATTCCGAATCTGATTCAGTAATGACATTATGCCTACGTCCCAAAACTCTGTACCGTAACAGAACCCAGAGAGCAGCCTATGGTGATGTTTTCCCCAGTTTTATATCCGGGGAATTGCAGTTTCACTAGCCTGTATGTGTAATACTCTCGTAGGCTGTTATAGGGACACTTGGCACAGCCCACCCACTTCAGTGTGTTGAAGAGGGCGGGCCACCAAAAATTACTGAATGCCAAACTATATCAGTCACTACGCCAATAAACTACGTGTTCTCTGAGGTGTACACAATACGCATTGCGCGAATCATGACATCATCGCTGTATTCTCTCTCCGAAAATCCGTTCATACCGATTACCTGTCTGTGATCTCTTATGAGGCGGCACAAGAGCTTTTTCTGTGCTTTGGCTAGAACATTTTGGTTAGAGTGTTTACCTACCAGATTGGCCTTCAGATTTCGGTTCTCTTGGGTCTTTACAATCCCTCTTTACTCTAGTATAATGACATTCGAGATTTTCCAAGTTATTGGCACGTCTCCCAGCGAAAAACATTCGTCAATAACTCTGTACATATGGAACTACACAGTATTAATTATCTCTTAATAAGTAAACAAATTACTGCAATCTGTCAAACTCCATACGCACAGAATATAGCAGATCGCGGGGGCTCTACACGATATTACGCACGTGTACCAGTTTCTTTGGCTCTTCTGTGTACTAGGTACGAAAGTTATAATTAAATATTTAATCTGGTGGGAGGAGGCAAGGAAAACAGTGAGAAAAATTCTGAGAGTATAATGCACATAAGCATCCTGTCTGATCACCTGCATCCATGGCCACCATGGCCAGCGGAAGTGTTTATAACCAGAACAGTTTTACTGGAGGCACCGCACACTCTGGCCGTGTGGGGTGACGCGTTGTCGTGCTAGAATTTCCCAAGTGCGTCGGAACACACAATAGACATGAATGGATGCAGGTGATCAGACAGGATGCTTATGTGCATTTCATCTGTCAGAATCGTATCTAGACGTATCAGGTGTCCCATACCACTTTAACTGCACACGCCCCACACCATTACAGAGCCTCCACCAGCCTGTACATTCCGCTGCTGACAAGCAGGGTCCATGGAATCACGAGGTTGTCTCCATACCCTCTCCCGCTCGATGTAGTCTGAAACTAGACTCGTCTGACCAGGCAACGTGTTTCCAGTCATCAACAGTCCAATGCCGGTGGTTACGGGCCCAGAAATGGCGTAAAACTTTGCGCTGTGCAGTCATCAAGACTACACGAGTGCTCCTTCGGCTCCGAAAGCCTATATCGATGATGTTTCGTTGAAGGATTCGCATGCTGACACTTGTTGATGACTCAGCATTGAAATCTGCAGCAATCTGCGGAAGTGTTGCGCTGTCACGCTGAACGATTCTTTTCAGTCGTCGTTCACACGGATATGCCGCATCACGACGTGGCATGGACTCGAGTAGTGTCTGAAGTAACGCTGGAAGGAACTGATACCATTATAGGCGATAAAAACGCCAGAGCTTAGTTTCTGTGAGGTGTACGATGGGCTAATGCTGTCAAACTGACACCAAATTTCATCACAATTCTGCCTAATGCCACCGTGGACGTGTCACATGATGGGAAGGTCGTCACCCCTTTCACCACCCACCCTTCATACCCACATTTCATTCTTTCTTTCGAGGCATGTTTGATGGAGGTCGCAACCACGACGCTGGTCGTTGAAATCATACGGTTTTCTCAGTAGCGGTCGAAGAAAACATTTCAGACACACAGCCGATCAAAACTGACATTAACAGGCCTCAGAGGAAGGCACAAAGAGGGTAAATGAAACCACCTCTCTGCTTGCTTCATTCCAATACATTTCACTGTTGAAAGTGCAGTGTGATGATCTGCTAGACCACCTTCTTGACAACCTACATCTACGTCACAATAACAGACATTTACGACGTTTCGAAGAGTGATCATTTAATTAGCCATCATCCGTTCGCCACTAAGCAACTTTTAAGTTATAATTTTCCTTTACTACTCTCACGCTCAACCTCTAAGCACCTTCTAGTACAATTTAGTACCAACTTGCACGTGATGAAAATATCTGTACCCTTTACAATATCCTTCACTAAACTAACACTTTCACAATAAAGTAACTAATGTTAAACTTAATTCCATCACTTTGAAACTCTCCTAACATGTCTTCTGTAATAGGTTTTGTAAACCCACCCGTTTCAGTTTTTATTTTCACACATGTGACCAGAAAAATTATCACTTTGTTACTCTTATTGCTATTCATTCACAGAATTTTCCGAAACTGCCGACACATTGCACCCCGAATTGAGAAGCGCACATACTTTCTCATCAAAAACATTGATTTCAATAATGGGCTAACCTTTTTCAGTTGCTTTTCTTTCCAATTATTGCTCCATTAGCATACCGCTCTCGATGTCCCAACCTCCTTTTTTTAGTTTCCATTACACAAATACCGTCTATCGGCCAACATTCTGTCTCCTTCAAATAACTCACGGAATACGTTTCTCGCCCCTGGTTCATTCCTCCTCTTCTTAAGCTCCCTAGCCATCTCACATTTGTCGTATTGCCACACTGCTTGTCGGGCGACGTTTGTTGGGATATGTGACCTCCAGTCCTCTACAGCCTAGTCCTTCAGATCTTTCAACATCTAGTCTGAACTTACTTTTCCGACGAGGGCCACCGGCACACAGTCCTGTACAGAAATAAATGCACAGATTGCTCGCTCCAACAGATCTATCTCAGTACTTTCAACTACCTCACAGATGACTCCATAATTTAAATTATAATTTTCATCTTTACCTAACAACAAATCACTTGTCACCGCCAATATAATATAAATTTCATTTGGAGCTAACGAGACTATCACTTTGCCGTTTTCAGATGTCTTCCTTTAATGAATATTCCCCCATACCATTCACTTTGTCGCTTTTGCATATGGCCATTTGCACAAGGTGTTTTATGTTTTTAAATTGTTTATGACAAACCTTTGTAATGTGCTGATTTTTATCCACACGAGAACTTGGCATGAAGTTCAATGTAAAATGAACAAATTTCACAACAAAAATATTTGTAAGACTGAAGATGACAGCAAAGTCTCTCGAAACCGATTGTCTTAAATAAAGAAATGTTTATGTGATCTGGGCTGTTGAATATTTTCAGCAAGTAAAACAGACCGCTCCTTCATTATTCTCAAAATAAGAAAATTCAGTACTTACTGTGATTTATGTCCTGGTTTCTGTTGCATCGTTAGTGAGGTGGCCAGTAAATACCAACAGACATCTGCTAAAAGCTAACACATTAATATTTACAATATGTTTATGTAATAACTGAATTTTAAATATCTTTGAATGATGTAGGTTCTTCTGTGGTGCTGAGTAGTATACAATTAGAGTAATGTTCTTGATAAAAAGAAAATAGAATTGAATGCTAATTCATATATGTAAGTCGCTGAATATTAATAACACTTAGATCATTGTGCCAGTTGAATGTAATGTTCCTCACTGAAGTCTTCTGTGCACTCGACCTAGGGCGAGTTCTGAATTGTAGCTGATTAAAAGGATGCAAGGATTCGCCGGCCAGCCAGAGTCTCGAGAAGTGAGATCATGTGTGTTCATGCCCTCTGGTGGCGATATATGCTTGGTGCACTTCATCGGAGACATCGATCAATGTAAGGCTGGCAGTGCGCTAGTTAGGGATTTAAAAGTGCCGCCTCTGGCATAGCTGTGACTGGTGCGTGATGTGCGGTCGACGAAGAGTCTGACACATTTGCCGTTCCTCCGTTGGTTGTTAAAATTCTGTACTTTCAGTTTTATCACTTGTTCCAATTTCTCAGCGAAGTCTAAATTTTCATCTCTCGAACTTTGTAACAGGTCTCACAGTAGAAAATACGGCAACCATCTTCTCCCATCATTGCTCCCAGTGGCCAGTTTATGTGCATTAATTTTGCTGGTTCATGCACGCAAATCTCGCACACTGAAACACTGCAATTTCTGTAATTCAGACCTTTTAAGAACTCATTCTGAATTTGTGATTCCTTCACTTTCACTCCATAATTTGTTCAAAAAACATTTCTCGAACAATTCGTAGCTGGTGAACACACTACTCACTGAATTTACCTGGGACTGAAAGTCACCTTACAACCGCTTTTTCGGAAATTTAATTTTAGTTTTATCAGATGTTCCCGGCACGAAACTGCCTCTAAAGCTGGGTGGTATTTGCCAGTATTTGCGAAACATTTTGCAGTTCGTGGTCCGCTCCACGGCACATGAATTATACTAGTGGCCTGACCCGTTGCTAAAGAATTTTGTTCGGCACGCATAGATTTAATTTACTGCTTGCGTTGCACTGCCTCATCGTGGATTCCCTCTTCAAAACTCTTTATTATGTATAGTCACTTTCCGACACGCTCCCACATAAACTGTTGAACCCTTTACTCATCTCTTTCTCAAACGTATTCTGCCTTTGCGCATAATTATAGACACTACCACACAGCTCACTCAGTATCTCTTCAACTTTCACCACCACTGATTTTTCAGTTTTATCGACTTTCTTAGCCAGCATCGTCTGAAATTTTTCCAATTTCTATTTTTACATCCTTTGACATATCCTCCGTCATACCCGATATCTCAATTCAAAGTTTATCTTCCTCAGATTTTAAGTCTGCTACATTTGAATTTAATTCCACAGCAAACTTTTCTGTCTTAAAATTTAATTCAGAATTTACACTTGAAATATTTGTAGTAAGTTTCGAATTTAATATCCCCATCGCAAATCTTACACTTTAAATAGTTTTCAAGAACACTGCCACTGGAGTTTTTGGAAAAGTTATTTCCTTTGTCTGATTTGAGACTATCTGACATTTTCTGACCCACATAAACTCAATGATTGATATATCGTGCTCCTCTCCGCTTACAGCGTCAGTATGTAACTGAGGGGACTGCCATGGGGAAAATTACCGCAAGAAGAAACCTGAATAACCAACGAAAGAATAACGTTCTACGAATCGGGGCGTGGAATGTCCGAAGTTTCAACGTGGTAGGGAAGCTAGATAATCTGAAAAGGAAAATGCAAAGGCTTTATCTAGATACAGTGGTGGTCAGTGAAGGTAAATGCAAAGGATTTATGGTCAGATGAGTGTAGGGTAATTTCAAAAGCGGCAGAAAATGGTGTAACTGAAGTAGAAATTGTTATGAGTAGGAACGTAGGGCAGGGAGACAACTACTTTGAGCAGTTTAGCGGTAGGGTTGTTCTCATCAGAATCGGCAGAAAATCAACACCAACAACAATAGTTCAGATGTACATGCCGCTTCGCAAGCAGAAGATGAAGAGACAGAGAAGGTATATGAGGATGTGGAACAGGTAGTTCAATACGTAAAGGGAGATGAAAATCTAACGGTCATGGGGGGATCAGAATGCAGTTGTAGGGGGAGGAGTTAGGGTTACAGAAGAATATGGCCTTGGGACAAGCAATGAAAGAGGAGAAAGACTAATTGACTTCTGCAATAAATTTCAGCTAGTAACAGCGAATACCATGTTCAAGATCCACAAGAGGAGGAGGGATATCAGGGAAGATTTCAATTATATTACGTCATGGTCAGACAGACATTTAGAATCAGTTATTGAATTGTAAGAGATATCCCGGAGCAGATACAGACTCATCACAATTTAGTAACGATGAAGAGTAAGATGAAGCTTGAGAGACTAGTCAGGAAGAATCAATGCGCAAAGAAGAATGAACATCTCTAAAGAGTGCAGGGAGAAGATGGAACGAAAGACATGTACAAGGAACATAGTTGCGACGAAACCACAGGTAACAGAAGAAAAACTTCAGTTGATCGACGAAAGAGCGAGGTGGATAAAGTTCAGGGATATTCTGCAGTATAGAAATAGAAGTCACTTAAAAATGAAATAAACAGGCAGTCTATGAAAGCTAAGGCGAAATGGCTGTATGAAAAATTCGAAGAAATTTAAAAAGAAATGAGACGCAATGAATTGCAGACACGGCTATGAGTGTACATTTATTAAAATTAGTAGGGTAAGTTGAAAATTTGTTTCGGGACGAACACGGATCATCTCTTTGCTAGGTAGAGCCTCTGACCATTTTAGATATAGTTACTTTTCTCCATAATGTCCAGCGAAAAGAATCTTTTTTGTCACGTGAGGAGACATAGAATTTATTCAACCAAGAGTAGTACGTGCTTAAATTCGATTCGTCAGTTATTTTTACTGAAGAGATTTTATTACTTTACGAAGACGGAAGAGTGACGCAATCCTATTTTTTTCATTTCCATATTGTTATTTTAGTATAGGGATATGCGTGTACACAACACAGGCAGAGAAGCCTGGACGAAAAAAAAAAGGAAAAAAAGTGGTTAGGATAACTGACTCTCACCAGCAGGCCTGGGTTCTATTCCGGAAACCTGAATTTATTTTTATCTCTTTATTCCTATTTATATTGTTCTCATGCTGCTAAAAACACTGTTTGAAACATTACATCGAAAATCGCTGTTTTCAGTAGTGTAGTTGGCTTTATGTCGGTTCATCCCTAGTTCTGCATTTAGTTTCCTAACTGAATATCCCATACCGTCGGGTCGCATTAGTTCACGAACGATCAGATAGCGCGCGTTCGCTCTCTCCATCAACGACGGCTAATCGATGGGTGAGAAAGTTCCACATGTCCAACGCTGCTCCGCAAACAGACCTGTGCGCGAGCGAGGCAACGTTTCCGCATTTGTGGCAGGCGGCTGTTGCACTGGGGCGGATTCTGTGCTGTTTGTCGGTCGTAGGGATGTTGTAATTCACAATCAGATACCACTGTGATCGAATCCGTGATGGCAGAAACGGCTGGTGAGTGTTTCGCCACAGTACTGTTGAGTTCACCTGTGGTTGCCTTTCTCCAATGGGGTTTCCACGACCGTTCATTGTCATGATTGTGTATGTTGTTCAAGAGCTGTATGGCGCTTGGAGCGCTGGTCCGCACATAATAAAAATTTTTAAAAATTTGGTTGTATTGACATTCCGGATGAACGTCGCGAGGTTTATCGATGGCTCAAAAAATGGTTCAAATGGCTCTGAGCACTATGGGACTTAACTTCTAAGGTCATCAGTTCCCTAGAACTTAGAACTAATTAAACCTAACTAACCTAAGAACATCACACACATCCATGCCCGAGGCAGGATTCGTACCTGCGACCGTAGCGGTCGCGCGGATCCAGACTGTAGCGCCTAGAACCGCTCGGCCACCCCGGCCGGCTTATCGGTGGCGCTAGGCTTGGTCGTCACATGCTGGTTAAGATACTGTGAACAAGGCATGCGCCCTGACGCTGTATTTCTTTTCTCATTCGGTTCTTGAGGAGTGTTGTACATTCGTGTCGGAGGCTGAGTACCCCAAGGCCGCCCAGTGAAAGAGGCAAGCTGAGTACCGCGAACTGTAGTTTAAAAATGTTGCCACGGAGAAGAAACCAGCTGGATGCCCGCTGAATATTGGCCGCCAAAGCCACAGAGCGGAAGTACTTTGACCACGTAGTACATTTCGCTTGCGACGGATACATGAATTGTTTGCTGCTATTGCAGAAAGTTGAGGTACCTATCGGAGTGCAAATTCAGCGTGGCATTGATGCGGTTCAGGACATCCGTATCCCAATAGATGTCCAGAGAACGATACGAGGTCTGTTGCTCGGCCCACGTCACTTCAGCACTTTCGCCAAAGCTGCCAAAAACTGGAAGTAGGGTCATCTTTCTGCTGTCGATCTGAACGCCATACGCCTTCACGTAGATTTTAAGTAAGTCTTCCAGAGACGCTAGGTTATATTGGGTAGGCACAACAAAAATGGCTCAAAAGGCTCTAAGCACTATGGGACTTAACATCTGAGGTCATCAGTCCCCTAGATTTAGAACTACTTAAGTCTAACTAACCTAAGGATATCACACACATCCATGCTCGAGGGAGGATTCATACCTGCGGCCATAGCGACAGCGCAGTTCCGGACTGAAGCGCGTAGAACCTCTCAGCCACAGCGGTCGACGGTAGGCACAACAACAACAGATACGTCATCTGCGTATGCTGTGCAGTAGATCCACATGTTCTGAACCATTAGTCCTCTAATTTTGTTTTCAATGAGACATACTAGTGGTTCAATGGCTATGGCGTACAGAGCCATCGACAGTCTGCATTCTTGGCGGACACATCGATCAATGCGGAGATATTTTGTGAGGTGATCATTGATTAAAATCCAAGAAGAAGCGTTTGATAACATACCGTGGAAGATGTTGTGGTACGTCCGCCATATCTCATCTTCTTCTAAGTTAAATTAGAAACTCATGGTTCACACGGTCAAACGCATTAGGAAAGTCTAAAAAATACAATTTCTCCCTCAATTCTGGCCGCTGCTGCGGGACCTGTCAACTCCCGTAGTCGACATGCTGCAGTAAGGATGCTTCTACGAGGAATGGCACCATGTTGGTACTTGCCTAAAGTTTTCTGCAACAGTGATTCCATGTGAATCTTTGTCGCGTGTGTAATGATTCTGAAATGAGCTTAATGAGCCGCAGGTGACATATATGCGGGCTCCTTCTAGGTTTCGAGAGAAGAATGACTCACCCTTTTTTCAGAGCGTCGGGTCCCACTACGCCTCGCCACCTGTCATTATCAATAGCTTGATGAGACTCTTTGTGCATGTCCCAATAGCATTGGTAGAATTATGCTCTGAGGTCCTACTATAGCTTCCCTGCGCTTGACGTTACTTCCTCTATTTTGTCAACCAGAGTGACCCCTGCAGGTATTCTTGGATGGTGTTGAGCACTATGTGACAGGCCTGTTCGTCGATATTTTGTCTTTCATAAGGTCCGAAGCCCTCTCTGAACGTGTACTCAATAATTAGTTGAGCTTCCCGTTGGCTTGCAAGGAGTGAAATATGGGACAGCGATACCCTTTCTTCAGTCACTACGTCTCTTGGTCGATACTAAACTAAGAATCCAGAGAGCTACTTTCGCCATACGTCAGTGATATTAGGTTTAAAGCGCTTGGACTTTACATATGACACAGCAACTGGACGGTAGTACTTCGGTAAAGGTTCTTGATGCATTGATAGCAAATCTCTATGCTCGATTTTTGCCAGAATCGTTTCAGCCGAGCGTACTGTTTCACTATTGTCTCAAGCCTACGCTTTGTGTAGAGAATCCATCACGGCAAAGCGTCGGGATGGCTGTGTCTTTATCCCTGTTGAGTCTTATTTCATTTCTAAGCTCGGGGACCTGCAGGAGGTTAGTATTTGGCTTCCAATAGACAAAACAACGAGAGACTTTTTGTAGTTAAAGATTTATAGAACAGGAGCAGCCACAGTGGTCACAATTACTGGCGCTATGTGATCGCTTGTCACATGCTCTTGTAGAGCAAGAGAGAGACATATACCCTATTCAGCCTGCTTGCTAAATAATTGAACAGATAGGTAAATGGGACGCGAGGGCCGTATAAATGTCCCCAAGTGTCAACGAGATGAAGACCGGTGATCAGAGTTTCCAGTTTGTGACACTTATTGAAGCTGGTACCAATAAGACATGGTATCTCTTCTTCTTTTTTAAAAAAAAAAAAAAGAAAAAAGAAAGAAAGGAAAAAAAGCAAAGATAAAACAGGGAACGTTCATGACGTCTGGTTGAGCCTGATGGAGCATACAGATTTATTATTTGCGATCCGTTGGCCGTACATGAGCTGTCATACATGAGCTGTCACGACCATTAGGAAGACGCTGGACATTAATGAAGGGAATGGCGTCAGGCACCAGGTATGCGGTTCAAGTAGAATCTGCATTTCTCAGTTTAGAAATGGCAGTGTAACCTGCAATAGCAATATCTGTACTGGTCACTTCCTGAAGAAGAGCTATATAGATTGCGGTGCTGGACAGAAAGTCTGCAAGAGCACGGATTTTATGGCCACACGTAATCCGGTTAGTATTGAGTGCAGTGATATTATACGCCGGCCGTGGTGACCGAGCGGTTCTAGGCGCTACAGTTGCAGGTTCGAATCCTGCCTCGGGCATAGATGTGTGTAATGTCCTTAGGTTAGTTAGGTTTAAGCAGTTCTAAGTTCTAAGGGACTTATGACCTCAGCAGTTAAGTCCTATAGTGCTCCGAGCCATGTGACCCATTATTTGATATTATACAGAGTGTTTCAAAAAGGACTTTACAACTTTAAAAATTCACGTAAATTAATTCATAGTACCTACCGAGGTCATTTTAGTGCCAATTTGGAGGGAAATACATCAAGTTTTGTCTAGTGTAGTTAGTTAGTGCCGAATCGCACCGTAAGGAGCGCTAGCGGTACCATAAGGAGCGCTAGCGGCACTTGGGTTAAAGATGGCTGCCTTCACTGGACGCAAGCTTGATAGCCGCGTGTTTTGGTTCGAAGAATCAAAGTCGGGACAACATTTGAGCGTAATTTCTATACCATGTACGCTAGCGATCCTCCTAGTAGGTCCATAATTCATGAGTGGCATAAATGTTTTGTAGAGACAGGGTGCTCGGTAAGACATGGGAAATCATGAGGTCGTCGAAGCACATATGACGACGTCGTTGAGCGAGTCAGACAATATTTCTACAAAACATTTATGCCACTCATAAATTATAGGCCTACTAGGAGGATCTTTAGCGTACTTGGTACGGAAATTACGCTGAACTGTTGTCCCGAACTTCGATTCTTCAAACCAAAACACAATGCTAACACACTCTGATCCACTGAATGCAGCCATCTTTAACGCAACTGCCGCTAGCGCTCCTTGCGGTACGATTCGGCACTAGCGAACTACGCGAGACAAACCTTGATGTATTTCCCTACAAATTGACACTAAAATCACCTCTGTAGGTACTATGAATTGATTTATATGAATTTTCAAAGTTGTAAAGTCCTTTTTGAAACATCCTGTATCTCTGACTCTACATCGGGAGGTTGTAACTGCACTGTGGCATGAGGTGGCGTTCCTGTCTCGACTTCGGCCCACCAAGGCGATGTTTCGGACGTTGCAGATGGGTCTTCTTCGATGGAAGTGGCTCCAGCAGTGACAGCACGTGTAGATTAGGACGCGTGTGCACCACCCTTGATGGACGTGACCGTTTCGAACAGACTGGGCTGCAGTTGTCCAGCTTTCTTCTGTGCTCCCTTCCGTTTCCCATTCGTGCCCTTGGTAGGCCGCTGTTTGGGTTGTATTTCGTCGTCGGAACACTGAGTGGAGCCTGCGGATGTAAAGACAGCACCTTCGTTGAGCGAGTGAGACAACATTTCTACTAAACATTTATGCCACTCATAAATTATAGGCCTACTAGGAGGATCTTTAGCCAACTTAGTACGGAAATTACGATGGACTGTTAACCCTGAATCCGATTCTTCAAACCAAAACACACAGCTGGCACGCTCGCATCCAGTGAAAGCAGCCATCTTTAACGCAACCGGAATTACACTGCTTGTTTTGCCGGAAATACCGATGCCTGCATGAGTGCCAGATGTAACCGTTTCGGCATCGAGGGTGCTTCCAGTAGGGCGCGAGATCGCCTCCTCCGTCACCATAGCGTCCTCCGATTTGCGAGTGTGGTCTTCGATCAGGGCAAACGGGACTGCCGGCTCGCGCTGCTGGGTTAGCGACAGTGGCCGCGCCGCCTGTGCAACCAAAACGCGGCCCGAGACGACGGCAGAGTAGTTGCTTGTCTGCTGGGGCAGCGGCTGGCTCACTTCGCGGGGAAGTTGGGCCGACCTTCGCTTACAAAAGTTTGCCCGCAAGTGCCCAGTCGACCCGCAAAAAGAGCACGTACGATATGAATGTCCTTATGCCGCCAACGGACAGATACGAAGGTATATGAAGTCAACTCGAACTTTCCTCACACCGCTGTCAACTTGGTAGATGTAAGCAGATGAAAACTTTTCATTAGTGACGCCAAGGACGATTCCGGAACGACGCAGCCGTCTTGACATACGGTCGCTCAAAAATTCGAACGGCTGACTGAATACGCTTACATTATGGATCCCATAGCCATCATGTACTATTTCTATATCGAGCCATCAACATGTTTAAATTTTTGATTGCCACTAGTGAAATTTGCAATACTTTCAAATAACTCCGTAGTTTTCTGTCTTATAAAGAGGGAGTTCAAACTCAAATCCAGGTGAAATCCTATAATATCTTCACGAACAATCTTAAGTTCCTCAGGTACCCATTTGTGAATGTCTGAAGTAGTAGCGTGAGGAGAATTCCTATCGAAGAGGCACTGGATACAATCTGTTCTGTTTAAGTTCAACATGTTACTTACAGAACGTTTGTAACCTTCCCCTTACTAATCGGCCTACCCTGCTTGCGATATAAAATATGACAGTGGATCGCATGTATGCCTAATGAATTTTTACTAATTGGCTAAGGCTATCTTTCCCGAAGAAATAATACCGATAAGCAGGAGAAAAGTGTACAACAGACTTTTATGATGCAAAAGTCTACTAAAAATAAAATTAAACTGAACAGGGTCATAATTTGGAAAAATGGAAGTTATTTTGCGCATTCACTCACGAACAACACTGGACAGAAAAGCGGTACCACTGATCATGAATCCAAAAGTTACAATAATGCACGAAAAGGAAACAATTAACGGTCGACAGCACACTAGAGTAATGTACATCAAAAATCCTGTACAAGACGATGGGAAAAACACATCTATTATTAAACACTGACGTGACAACTAAACGTTGTCACGTTTTTGACACAAATTTTAAGTGAATATGTAATGATAAATGAAACTGAAAAGTCACTCTTACGTTATGCTTGTCGTTAAATTTTGAAAAAAAAAATCAAGTAATGATTTGAAAATATGCAATTAAACTGTATGTTAGTACTGAACTTAGTTACGTGAATAATGACTTTCAGTGAGGCTCAAATTGTTCAAATGGCTCTGAGCACTATGGGACTTAACATCTGAGGTCATCAAACCCCCAGAACTTAGAACTACTTAAACATAACTAACCTAAGTACATCACACACATCCATGCCCGAGGCAGGATTCGAACCTGCGACCGTAACAGTCGCGCGGTTCCGGACTGAAGCGCCTAGAACTGCTCGGCCACCGCGGCCGGCGACTTTCAGTGATCTCAACTTCTTTAAAGAAATTTAAAACAAAAGCAAGCACTTTTACTTTGCAGTTACTTATTTTGCAAATTGGATTTCAAATTATTGTCTAATCAACTGAGCCTGTTTTACTGGCCTGAACAAAAATAAATGATAGAATATGTACCAAACCAAACAGCCATGTGCTCCAAGCTATATGTAAAATAAATAAAACGTTCACACTCTTAATTTGTAGATTTATTTAGGTTTGGAATTTTTCCAGTGATTGATTCTCAAACTTGAAAAATGAAATTGCTTTACTTTACCCATACACTGAAACCTCTGTTGTACAACTGTTCATTGAAAGTAGACTGAGGCTAAAATTATTAAAAGTGAAATTATTCTTTAATAAACTGACTGTAACTATTCAATTTGTTTCTTATGACACTCGGTTAGCAAATAAGAAAAGAAAGGAACAAAGACAATGCTTGGTAACAATCTCTGAGGACAATGAGAACACAATCGCCCTGAGTTTAACTGATTATTATTTAAATAAATTTTATCAATCAAGTTGTACTGCTTTGTTAGCCGTTAACACTTTCTACCAATGAACAGTCTTACTTCAGTGCTGTGCATATGACGAAACTCAGAGCCGACGACGAATCTGTGTTGCTGGAACTGCTGCTGTTGTTGAAGGCGGTAGCATCTTGTGGAGTACGGCTAATTACAGGAACGGGCAATCGTAATTAATACAGCCTCTTCCGCCCATCCATTGTCCTTACTCCTGCAACTAGACATCTGACCTGCGCACGTACATGGTGCCTCTGAAATGGTACACTCTACTGCAAGAGCGTTACCACCACACTTCCGCACACCACACTTCCGCACACCCCATGTGCAGGAACCGATCCCCCTTCGTGAGCTCTGTGCAACAACAACTTCCCAAAGATTTTACAACACATAAACACTGCAATTATAGATGCTAGTCGATGCAAATAACAATTCCTTTGACTTTTTCCCAGAGCTTATAAGTTTCACAGGAAGACACAGATAAATACAATGAAATGTCAACAGACTTCTACCTAAATTTACACATACAGTGAAGCAATGTCCTTACTTACTAACAGAAAGCATTTAAATTACAAATATTTACGTAACATTCAGCAAAAAAATTATATATCGGTAGCAGGTGATACTCGTTGTTATTGCACGCAAGGAAACACGAACCTCACGCGAGACGTAAAGACACAGCGACCGCGCCGGTGGCCTACTGACTGCTCCCGCACGTACGCTCGCTATCAAACCTGACACTCAACGATTGCTAAGCCACCCGGCTACAGTGGGTATTGCAACAGCACGGACTACCCTAGCAAGCCTCCCATCATATCGAAATTCTCAAGTTATCCGCGTACTACAAACGTAGTGTCACTTGCCAGTTGTCCTCATTATTCGCGGCATTTCTCCCATTCCCGAAAGAGTTCGAGCCTGATGTTCATCTGCACTGAAGAGATCGTTGGCCATCTCCCCTGAATTATATATGAATGTCCGAAAGAACAAACACTATATATTGCAATTATTGTCACGAGGACTGACTCAGGATATAGAAAAGACAAATTAGTCGTCGGTCAGATTAAAAACAAGGGCTGTAACACTGTTAGTGTAATGGGAACGCCACTGCTAAATGCAACGGAGGGAGGAGATAGGTGCAAAGGAGTGCACTGGAGGCCTCTGTGAAGGTGAGGTCTTGTCTGATAATATAATAGAAGAAACAGGCGTCGATAGGAAAGTGATAGCGATCTAGTATTAGAATCAGAATTTTAAATGGCTTTGGAAGACTTAAAAGCGAATAAGACAGAAGGGACAGGTAACATTCCATAGGAATTTCATGAGGGAATTGGCAACAAAACGAATATTTTCTCTGATGTGTATGATGTGTGATAGTGGCGATACACCATCAGACTGTCAGAAAAACACAGAAAAACATCGTCCACACAATTACGAAGATTACAAGAGCCAGCAATTTCATGAGTCATCGCACTATCAGCTTAACAGCTCATGCATCCAAATTACTGACAAGTATAGCACAAAGAAAAATGGGAAAGAAAACTGAGGATGTGCTAGATGACGGTCAATTTGGCTTTAGGAAAGGTAAAGGCACCAGAGAGGCAGTTCTGACACAGAGGCTAATAATGTAAGAAGACTAACAAGGGAACCTCCCCTTCGCACCCCCCTCAGATTTAATTATAAGTTGGCACAGTGGATAGGCCTTGAAAAACTGAACACAGATCAATCGAGAAAACAGGAAGAAGTTGTGTGGAACTATGAAAAAAAAATTAGTAAAATATACAAACTGAGTACTCCATACGAAGATAGGCAACACCAAGGACACTGGTAGTCCAGCAGCGCCGTGGTCCCGTGGTTTGCGAGAGCAGCTACAGAACGAGAGGTCCTAGGTTCAAGTCTTCCCTCGAGTGAAAAATTTAATTTTTTATTTTCAGTTTATGTGACAAACTCCTATGTTTTCATCACTTTTTTGGGAGTGATCATCACATCCACAAGAAAACCTAAATCGGGCAAGGTAGAAGAATCTTTGTACCCATTCGCTAAGTGTACAAGTTAGGTGGGTCGACAACATATTCCTGTCATGTGACGCACATGCCGTCAGAAGTATCGTATAGAATATATCAGACGTGTTTTCCCGTGGAGGAATCGGTTGATCTATGACCTTGCGATCAAATGTTTTCGGTTCCCATTGGAGAGGCACGTCCTTCCGTCTACTAATCGCACGGTTTTGCGGTGCGGTCGCAAAACACAGACACTAAACTTATTGCAGTGAACAGAGACGTCAATGAACGAACGGACAGATCATAACGTTGCGAAAATAAAGAAAGTAAAATTTTCAGTGGAGGGAAGACTTGAACCCAAGATCTCTCGTTCCACAGCTACTCACGCTAACCACGGGACTACGGCGCTCCTAAACTCACGTTCTCGTTGATGTTGCTTATGTTGCGCATGGACTACTCAGTTTGTATATTTTACTAATTTTTTTCACGGTTCCACACAACTTCTTTCTGTTTGCTCGATTGATCTGTGTTCAGTTTTTCAAGGCCTATCCACTGTGCCAACTTACAACTAAATCTGAGGGGGATGCGATGGGGAGGTTCCCTTGTAAGGAAAAATCGAGACACGTTCATAGGGTTTGTCGATTTGGAAAAACGTTGGACAATGTCAAATGGTGCAAGGTATTCGAAATCCTGAGAACAATAGAGGTAAGCTAAAGGGAAAAAAGGTAATACAAGCTATGTAAAAGAACCGAGAGGTAACAATAAGAGTAAAAGAGCAAGAGCGAAGTGCTCGGATTAAACTGTATGTAAGACGAGTATATCATCTTTCACTCCTGTTGTTCAATCCGTACCTCGAAAAAGCAATGATGAAAATAAAAGAAAGTTTCAAGAGTGTGATTTAAATTCGAGGGGAAAGATAAGATTCACTGATGACATTGTTATCCTCAGTGTAAGTAAAGAACAATTACAGGACTTGCTGAATGGAATGAATAGTAAAATGATTACAGAACGCGCATTGAGAGTGAATCGAAGGAAGATGAAAGTAGCAGAAATGAAAATAGTGAGAAACTTAAAGTCGTAATTGGTGATCACGAGTTAGATGAAGTTAAGGAATTCTTTTACCCAGGCAGAAAAATAACCAATGACGGACGAAGCAAGGAAGGCATAAAACGCAGAGTAGCACTGGCAGAAAAGAGATTCCAGGCCAACAGATGTCTACTATCATCTAACATGGGTCTTAATTTGAGGAAGGAATTTCTGAGAATGTACGTTTAGAGCACAACATTTTATGGCACTGAGGCATGGGATATGGGATATGGGAAACCTGGATAGATAGAATCGAAGTTATTGAGATGTGCTACAGATTAATGTTGAAAATTAGGTGGACTGGTAAGGTAAGGGAGAAGAAAGTTCTCCGCAGAATTGGCCAGGAAAGGAATATATCGAAAATACTGACAAGAAGAAGGGACATGATAATAAGGCATCTGTTAAGACCCCAGGGCCAAATTTTCGTGTAGTTGTAGAGGGTGAAAACTGCTGAGGAAGAGAAATATTGGCATACATACAGGAAATAATTGAGGGTGTAGATTCCAAGAGCTACTCTGAGAGGGAAAAGTTGAAACAGGTTAGCATTTCATTGCGGGAGACATCAAACCAGTCGGAAGATTGATGAACCAAAAACAAAAAAACTAAAATTAACTTATCAGTCGTGTTGGCTGCCTCTGATGTTCTATCACTAAAGGTGAAGTGGCTGACAAAGTTGAAGCCATTACCTGTGACGACGCTGAAGACTTCGGAGCTATTGCTGTCGTCCCCCGTGCTGTAGCAGCTGTTCGAGCCTGTGACACCGTCTGTCTCTTCACTGCTGGCTCCTGAAGTCTCGACTCAGCAGATCTTTGCATTGCTGACTTTTTATTTCTTGAAATACTGTTGTACACCTAACTCTCCCACCTAATTTCTGCCACATACTCTTACGCACACAACTTCTGCTATATCTTTAAATCTGGGCCCTCCACCCCAGGCCGCCTACTATATCTTGAATTTAGGACCTGGATTACGAAATATTAGCAACGCTATGATAAAATTATTTCAAAATAAAAGCAGTCTAATTGAATATAAGTTGATTACTTTTTTGTAGGATCCTCCCCACTCGAGTAATATAGGGTGCCTAGGAAGCTGCTTTCTCGGATAGCTAAACAACACACAAGCACATCTTATTAACGGAGTTTGTTACATTGGTTGATTTGACAATACTTAACTTGAGTGTGTACAAGGTGGGTTGCAAGCAATTGGCGACATGCAAATAATCAGTGTCCTTCCTGTATAAAATTTCCATGCAAGCAATTAATATAAGGCACTGTCTCATCTAAATAGTATGGATGACGGCTCGTCTTCTAGTGCGTCTTCTACTACATCTCTTCTAGCGCGTCTTCTAGTGTATCCCTTCAAGTGCGGGTCTTCGAGTGCGCTTGAGGGTCACTGGAGCTGTGCTTATATTCTCTTCGAATAGAGGCCGCTCCTGTCATGGTTCGGTCCTAGTCAGCGTGCTAGTGGCTGACGTCGTCTCACAGCCTTCCCCGAGGTCACGTTCCACGCCGACGTGCCGCCACTTGATGTTACGCCGGAACATTTTTTACCAAATTCGATCTCTTGTAAGATCATCTTCAGTCTATTTTACTCCGTGAGAAATAATAATATACGTCCTTAGAGGACAAAAGACTTGAATACAATTGTAAGAATAAAATAATACTACATTTTGGCTGCTATACCGTTGGTGACAGCAAGAGACGATGGCCTAAGCGGGCCACTCTGGAGGTATGAAGAACACTGCTGAATAAGACTCAGTCTCTTGTAGTGTCGTAACGAAAGCTCCGCCCACCACCTTCCGCATAACCTCACTATTAGCGAAAGATAGTGAGATAGGAGTACATTCCGAGGAATCCAATTATAAAATATATAATTACTAAAAGTTTTCCTTCATGAACCATAACCTACCCGTTGGTGGAATGGCTTGCGTGCCTGAGCGATACAGATAGAGGTACCAAGGGCGTAATCTTAGTGTAGGGGTATCTGTTGAAAGCCCACACAAACATGCGGTTCCTGAAGAGGGGCAGCGGCTTTTTCAGTAGCTGCAGGTAGTTGCAGGGGTAACAGTGTGGATGATTGACTGATCTGGCCTTGTAACACTAACCAAAACGGCCTTCCTGTTGTGGTACTGCGAACGGCTGAAAGCAAGGGGAAACTACAGCTATAATGTTTCCCGAGGACATTCAGCTCTGCTGTATGGTTAAATGACTTTGGCGTACTCTCGGCTAAAATACTTTGGAGGTATTCGGCCCTCCTGGCGGGGACTACTCATGAGGATGACGCCATCAGAAGAAAAGGCTGCAGAGGATAGAGGAGCATGGAGAGCTGCATGCTGAAGATCACGGCCGGCCGGGGTGGCCGAGCGGTTCTAGGCGCTACAGTCTGGAACCGCGCGACCGCTACGGTCGCATGTTCGAATCCTGGCTCGGGCATGGATGTGTGTGATGTCCTTAGGTTAGTTAGGTTTAAGTAGTTCTAAGTTCTAGGGGACTGATGACCTCAGCAGTTAAGTCCCATAGTGCTCAGAGCCATTTGAACCATTTGATAGTACTGCGGCGGCGCGGCTCCGTTCGTCAAACTTATTGCAGCAGATCGCCGGTAGGAAAGCCGAGCAGAATCCTACCGTACTGCGACTCGCACCAGGCTGCATACAACGTCTATTCTAAAAATCGGGAAAAGGTCTTAATTTCGAATGAAAGGAGGAAATACTGGCAAAACTTCGGTACATTCTGAAGTCAAGAGTTATATGTTCTCTGCCAAGCGCATGCTGCACGTTAGCAAGTTTATGGTAACATATTTCCCGAAATCTGAACAACTGCTAATCACGGATTGTTCTTAGATGAAAAAGCTCGCCATACTATTAAGTTTATCAGTGTGACTTTTGATGCTTTCCCGACGGATCTGTTGCAAACACGCTTCTCCTGTTTGCCGCCGGATCATATTGTGTAACTCGCACAATATTTCTTCTATGCAACAGCTCGACATCATCAGGTGGTGGTAGCTGCTGCTGTCACTGCTGCAAGGCTAGAGGACAAATGTAAGGATATAAGACAGATACTGTCTACAGGAAAATTAAAGTGACCTTTGGAGAACAGCGAACCACTTGTATGAATGTCAAGAACTCAGATGGAAACCCAGTTATAAGCAAAGAAGGGAAAGCAGAAAGGTGGAAGGAGTATACAGCGGATCTATACAAGTTCGAGGTTCTTCAGGACAATATTATGGAAATGGAAGAGGATGTAGATGAAGATGAAATGGGAGATGTGATAGTGCGTGAAGGGTTTGACAGAGCATTGAAAGACGTAAGTTGAAACAAGGCCCCGGGAGTAGACAACATTCCATTAGAACTACTGATAGCCTTGCGAGAGCCATCCCTGACAAAACTCTACCATCTGGTGAACAAAATGTTTGAGACAGGCGAAATACCCTGAGACTTCAAGAAGAATATAATAATTCCAATCCCAAAGAAAGCAGGTATTGACAGATGTGAAAATTACCGAACTATCAGTTTAATAAGCCACGGCTGCAAAATACTAACACGAATTCTTTACAGTGGAATGGAAAAACTGGTAGAAGCCGACCTCGGGGAAGATCAGTTTTGATTCCGCAGAAATGTTGGAACACGTGAGGCAGTACTGACCCTACGACTTATCTTAGAAAATAGATTAAGGAAAGGCAAACATACGTTTCTAGCATTTGTAGACTTAGAGAAAGCTTTTGACAACGTTGAATGGAATACTCTCTTTCAAATTCTAAAGGTGGCAGGGGTAAAATACAGGGAGCGAAAGGCTACTTACAATTTGTACAGAAACCAGATGTCATTTATAAGAGTCGAGGGGCATGAAAGGGAAGCAGTGGTTGGGAAGGGAGTGAGACAGGGTTGTAGCCTCTCCCCGATGTTATTCAATCTGTATATTGAACAAGCAGTAAAGGAAACAAAAGAAAAGTTTGGAGTAGGAACTAAAATCCATGAAGAAGAAAAAAAAGCCTTTGAGGTTCGCCGATGACATTGTTATTCTGTCAGAGACAGCAAAGGATCTGGAAGAGCAGCTGAACAGAATGGACCGTGTCTTGAAAGCAAAACAAGGATAAAGGAATGTGGTCTAATTAAGTCGGGTGATGCTGAGGGAATTAGATTAGGAAATGAGACACTTAAAGCAGTAAAGAAGTTTTGCTATTTGGGGAGCAAAATAACTGATGATGGTCGAAGTAGAGGAGATATAAGATGAAGATTGGCAATGCCAAGGAAAGCGTTTCTGAAGAAGAGAAATGTGTTAACATCGAGTATAGATTTAAGTCTCAGGAAGTCGTTTCTGAAAGTATGGAGTGTAGCCATGTATGGAAGTGAAACATGGACGATAAATAGTTTGGACAAGAAGAGAATAGAACCTTTCCAAATGTGGTGCTACAGAAGAATGCTAAAAATTAGATGGGTAGATCACATAACTAATGAGGAGGTATTCAATAGAATTGGGGAGAAGAGAAATTTGTGGCACAACTTGACTAGAAGAAGGGATCGGTTGGTAGGACATATTCTGAAGCATCAAGGGCCCATCAATTCAGTATTGGAGGACAGCGTGGAGGGTAAAAATCGTAGAGGGAGTCCAAGAGATGAATAAACTAAACAGATTCAGAAGGATGTAGGTTGCAGTAGGTACTGGGAGATGAAGAAGCTTGCACAGTATAGAGTGGCATGGAGAGCTGCATCAAACCAGTCTTTGGACTTAAGACCACAACAACAACAATAGTAAATAGCACCATAAGTGCAAAATGGAGCACAATGGTCAGGCCATATTTACGTAATACTCTGGAAGTGTACGTTTTAGTCATTGTTCTTATGGTTATTCTGATGCGGCTCGTCACGAATTGTATTCCTGTGCTAGACCGTCTCAGGGTAGTACTTGCAATCTATGTTCTCAATTATTTGTTGATTATATTCAAATCTCTGACTGCCTAAACAGTTTTTACCCTCTAATGTTTCCTCTAGTAGTAACACATCTCCACAAATCCGAAAAATTGTTTAAAAGAATGTCAAAGAGTAAGATAATGCATAGAATGCGGTTGTAGCTCGCTCCTAGAGATTCAGATGATGAAGTAGCCTACTTCCCTATATGATACATCAACTATTTGGTTCATAAAAACAAAATTTAAAAAATTGCCTTTTCGAGAGCGTGTGGCGAGGGCAGCTGTAGAAGTTTGTTGTAGTTTATAACAAGCATCTGACGAATCAAAATGTTTCACGTATGCTGGTACAGTCCGAAAATATTGTGGTGGGAACCTTTCATCTCTGTCTACTGTTGTTAAAGATTCGATCGCAGATAAGTATTTGTGACAAGATAAAGACGATAGCTGCTAGTTTCATTAATTGAAATTTACATTGTACTCTTGGATTCGTGTCTGGTCACACTCTCGGATAGCGCTACGTATTCCGAAAAAAATGGTGAAATATTTGTGACAAGAAGAAGTACAAATGTCACTGTCCGTTGTTTCACGCACAGTAATGTCATCTTTCATTTCTTGAACATAGGGAAGTCACGAAATCGGAGATACTCGTTGCTGAGAAGGCGCGCTTTTACGTGTAAATTACATCGAATATTTCAGAAAAATGCTTAGCTCTGACGATTAACGAAGTCTCAGAATGCGTTGCAAACATGAAGAGGAAAAGAATTATTTTTGTGTCCAGCAGTATATGAATCTACGTCCTTTATCTCAGCAGTTAATCGCCTTACCAACTTCGCCACTACAGCTTACGCGCTACTGGTGCTTCATTTTATGTAATTCCAGTCGAGAGAGACGCAGGGTGACTTCGTTGACGAATGATGTGGGCGTAAGCCGTAAATGCATGAAATTTCGGAAGGTTTCCTCTATCAGGCTTCACGAAATTCCTCTGCATTTTTACTTAAAAGTTCTAAAAGCGTTTCGATAATTAATAAGTAAACCATTTGCGGAAAAGAGTACATGAAGTCACTAGTAATTTCAGCTGACAGTCATTTAATATACTTAAGCAGAGCCGATGTCTTGATATTTAATGATCTTTAAACTCTTAATTGCATAAAATAACAGGTATCTTGAGAGAATATTGACCGAAAACTTTTTTTTTGGGGGGGGGGGGATATTGTAATCATTCACAGTAACAACCTAACATAACCATATTTCTAACAAAGGAAAATTGTCGCTTATGAACTCTTTCCAACTGGACACATCCTGTGATGATTCTTTAGTGGCACAATCACTAAATCCAAAACTAAAACCGCTCAATATGTTTAAAATAACAATTGTAGGTATAAATTAACCACAGCTAACCGAACGACACGGCCATACCGAAATCCAAAATCTCTCGGGACAGTTATCGAGAAATCGGCGGAAGGACCGTTCGGTAATAGGTCTCAGGAGCTTACTGAATAGGAAATTCTGACAAAGAACCGAAAATGACGTCACTACCGAGACTAGCATACTGCACCGATCGGTATGAACTACATAGAATAGGGCCCCTGGCCTCACCCATTCAGCCTGCGAGTGGACATGTGATATTGGGAGCTCCAATGTTAGGTGCGGTGTGGAGCCCCTTAAGCAGATACCATTCAGAGCTGGAAAGAAAGTCAAGTACACTCGGTATGTCGGCCTGGGGGGCCTCATCCGAGATGTGGAGGCGGCCTTGCCTGTGCAGGGTGCAGTGTCTGCAGGTTGTGGCTGAGGCCGGCACAACGACTCCTGTCGCATGGATGCCGAGTGGAGGATCTCAACCAGAGGGTTCGTCGACTCTGTGACAGCCTTGGCTACAGATTTCGACATCTTCATTATCGTTTGAGGATTTGTACGACTTCCCTTGATAGGTCAGGGATGCTCTACACAAAGGAAGCAGCTACTCGGATAGCGGAGTACTTGTGGAGTGCACGTGAGGATTTTTTAGAGTAGATAGTAGTTTGAGGTGCTCTGATGAACACTCGCCAGTCGATATGCAGCAATGGAAGTCAAATGGTGTTCAGTATAAAGATGCTTCGACTGGCACAATTTCATCAGTAAACTGTCGAAGTATTCGTAATAAAGTACCAGAATTTACTGGCCTCCAGGAAAGTTCTTGCACTCAAATTATTCATGGGACCGAAAACTGGCTGAAACGCGAAATGGAAAGCTCAGAGATATTCAACGAGTCGTGGAATGTATTTCGGAAAGACAGATTAGAGGCCAAAGGAATGGGAGTGTTTATTGCAGTTGACAAAGATATTTTCTCTGTTGAGGTTGAAGTTGAGTGGGACTGTGAAGACATCTGGTCGCTTATAACAGGTGTAGGTCAAACCAAGTTACTTGTTGGATGTTTTTACAGGCCACTGGATTCTGCTGTGGCAGTTCTAGAGTCATTCAAGGAAAGTCTATGGTCAATAACGTGTAAATACCTAGATCACGCAATGCTTGTTGTAAGCGACTTTAACCGTTCGAGAATACACTGGGATCTCTATGGATTCGTTGCGGGGGGTACAGGTAGACGGTCATGCGAGATACTTTTGAACACCTTCTCTGAAAATTATCTTGAGCAGCTACTCGGCTGCTCACACGCAATTGAAATATCTTAGACGTTGTAGCTAGAAATCGGCTGGACCTTATCGACAGTGACAGTGCAGAAACGAGGATTAGCAATCATGATGTCACTATAGCAATTATGATTACGAAAGTTAATAAAGAGTGAAGAAGGTTAGGAGAGTGTTTCCGCTAGATAGAGCAGATAAGCAGTTATTAATATCTCATTTAGACAATGAATTGGCATCAGTTACTTCCAATAAGGTGTATGTAGTGGAATTATGTGCAAAGTTTAAGCAGACTGTAAAACGTGGTCTGGAGAGGTATGTGCCTACTAAGTGGGTAAAAGATGGAAAAGACTAACCATGATTCAACAACGAAATTCGGCGGATGCTGAGGAAGCAGAAGCTGTTGCCCTCTCGGTTCAAAAGGTAGTACATAAATGACGTCAAGCGGAGGTTAGCAGAGATTCGTTCGTCTGTGAAAAGATCTATGCTGAAAGCATACAATAATTACCACCGTCACACTCAGCAAAAGTTCTGGCGGAGAACTCGAGAAAATTCTGGTCGAATTTAAAATCGCTAAGCGGGCTAAGACGTCCATTCAGTCCCTTGTCGACCAGTTTGGTGTGGCCGTTGAAGATAACAAATGGGGGAAAGCCCAAGTTTTAAATTTCACGTTCAAAAAATCGTTCACGCAAGAGAATCATACAAATACAACACCATTCGACCAGAGGATAGACTCCCGTATGAACTACATTATAATAACCGTACCTGGCGTAGAGAAACAACTTAAGGTTTTAAATGCAAACAAATCACTAGGTCCTGATGGAATTCCAGTTCGATTATACAAAGAGTACTCTACGGCACTGGCCCCTTACCTAACGTGCATTTATCGTGAATCTCTCGCCCAGCACAAAGTCCCAAGCGACTGGAAAAAATCGCAGGTGACTCCAGTAAATAAGAAAGGTAAAAGAACGGACCCGCAAAATAACGGGCCAATATCCGTAACTTCTGTCTGCTACAGGATCCTCAGGTCAAAAATGGCTCTGAGCACTATGGGACTTAACATCTGTGGTCATCAGTCCCCTAGAACTTAGAACTACTTAAACCTAACTAACCTAAGGACATCACACACATCCATGCCCCAAGCAGGATTCGAACCTGCGACCGTAGCAGTCCCGCGGTCTCAGGTCGAATATAATAAATTTTATTGAGACTGAGAAGCTCATGCGCACGAATCAGCATGGTTTTAGTAAGGATTTCTCTTGCGAAACTCAGCTTGCCCTTTTCTCACATGACATACTGGGAACTATTGGTGAAGGGCTTCAGGCAAATTCCATATTTTTAGATTGCCGGAAAGCATTTGACACTGTGCCCCATTGCAGGCTGTTAACGAAGGTACGAGCATACGGAATGAGTTCACAGATATGTGAGCGACCCGAAGACTTCTTAAGTAACACAACCCAGTATGTTGTACTCGACGGCGAGTGTTCGTCGGAGACAAGGGTATTGTCAGGAGTGCCCCAGGGAAGTGTGATAGGGCCACTGTTGTTCTCTGTATACGTACATAAATGATTTGGCGGATAGTGTGGGCAGCAGTGTACGGTTGTTTGCTGATGAGGTCGTGGCAGCCGGCCGCTGTGGCCGAGCGGTTCTAGGTGCTTCAGTCCAGAACCGCGCTGCTGGTAAGGTCGCAGGTTCGAATCCTGCCTCGCGCATGGATATGTGTGAAGTCCTTAGGTTAGTTAGGCTTAAGTAGTTCTAAGTCTAGGGGTCTGATGACCTCAGATTTTAAGTACCGTAGAACTCAGAGCCATTTGAACCATTTTTGATGCCGTGGCAAACGTTAAGATGACGAAGTTCAGTGGCTGTAGGAAGACACAAGACGACATAGACAAAGTTTCCAGTTGGTCGTGATGAATGTCAGCTAGCCCTAAATGTAGAAAAATATAGGGTAATGCGGAAGAGTAGGAAGAAAAAAAACCTGTAATATTCTTATGCAGTACAACTACTGTTCAGCTTGACATAGTCAAGTCGTTTCAATATCTAGGCATAACACTGCAAAGCAATATGACGGGGAAGGTGCATATGAAAACTGTATTAGGAAAGGCGAATGGTCGACTTCGATTTATTGGGATAATTTTAGGGAAGAGTGGTTCATCTGTAAAGGACACCACATAAAGGACGCTGGTGCGACCTATTCTTGAGTACTGCCGTACCGGGTCGGACTGAAGGAATACATCAAAGCAATTCAGAGGCGGGCTGCTAGATTTGTTAGCGGTGTTACGGAGATGCTTCTGGAACTCAAATGGAAAACTCTGGAAGGAAGGCGACGTTCTTTTCGAGAAACGCTATTGAGAGAAATTAGAGAACCGATATTTGAAACTGACTGTCGAACTATTGTACTTCCACCAACATACATTGCGCGTAAGGAGCACGAAGATAAGATACGAGAAATTATTGCTCGTATGGAGGCATATAGACAGTCGTTTTTCCCTCGCTCTATTTGCGAGTGGAACAGGAAAGGAAATGACACGTTGTGGTATAGGGTAGCCTCCGTCATGCACCGTACGGTGGCTTGCGGAGTATCTATGTAGATGTAGATGTAGATGGTTTTTATTCAAAATTTAAACAGCTGCATGATTCTAACGCAAGAACCAGGGGGTTTTCATTATCAGATAGTGAAACATATAAAATACAAGGCAACTGCATTCTTGACTGATGCATGTAAGAGATAAAAGATAAAATGACTAATGATAAGATAATCTCATTTATATAGCAGAACACTACTTTATATTCTATGAAAGCGAAGAGCTGGATATTGTAGGGTAATTCATCGAAAACATAAACTTCTTCCTAAAATTTAATTGCTGATTAAGAAAAGTCAACGATTCCTTTTTATACTGAATGTAGATATCAAGCTCCTTTAAAGTATTAAGTAAAATGCCTTTAAATGCCCTGTGAAGAATTCTGAGGTTATAAACTATGGTTTCCTTGGAATGCTTGTTCTGTATTATGCAGTAAATTCAAGCGCCGGCTCCCCAGTCGGGAACGAGAGGGAAAAGAAGGCTGTGAGAAGACGTCAGCCAATCGTACGCTGACCGACCCCTCTCCAGGACGACAACGCGACAGCAGCGTCCCCTGTGGGAAGAGGACATCAGCACCGCGACCGTCTGGTGACGGCGCAGTTCAACAGTAGCTGCAAGATTAGCAACTTGGATAGAAGCGTCAACAATAATTATTTCGCTTGTGCTCTATTATGTAGCACAGTCTTGAGATTGTTTATACTGAAGAAAACTGCTTATTTTGTATGTGGCCCTTTGCTAGGGGCACATCTGTGTAATTCCTAAAGCTAAGTATAGTCTCTTTTCTTCTTGTAATAAAACTCATTAATACGATTTGTTTGAATTGTTTGTCTAGTGAACCGAGTACGTAGGTTTCCTCGACACCATATTCTGAATAATGTGCTGATAAAAAACAAATTTACTACTAGCTGTTCCAGAAATGCGTTCGTGACACCTAATTTGAAAGTTTCTACCTGTTTGACCTACAAAATCGCTGTCACGAGTGTGATACATAATTCTATAGACTCCAGAGTTCAAATATGTGCTGCCATAGTTGTCACAGTATATCTTAAATTATACTAAAGAAGGTGATTTGTTGAAAAGTCTATAATTTATTAATTTTATCAGACAGAGTGCCCAATAGGTCATTTTCGTAAATGTACAATTATCCTCAATTGTGGTCTGATCTGAATTTTGATAACACTGTTGTAATTTAGTAAATAGCATACAATATATTCAGTCTCTTTATTATTAGCTGTAGTGATCTGTTTGCGTATATTCACATCCTTCTGAAATGTATCCATTTCTAACAGCATCTTTAGGATTCTGAACATCACAGATTGGAGAAATGCCTTTTTAACCTGAGTAGGTTATAAGATGTGGCATTAATAATAAAATCAGAAGTTGTAATATATATATATATATATATATATATATATATATATATATATATATATATATATATATACACAAACATACATACTTACATACATACATATATATTACAACTTCTGATATATATATATATATATATATATATATATATATATATATATATATATATTAGTAATTCTGATGTCTAGGACAATGGTGCTCTTATGAACATCTTCAATGGTGAACCACAAATTGTTCAGCATAACTATAGGAGATTAAATTTCTTCTTGTGAGCTGTTACAAAGGATGAATGTGCCACCTATGTATTGATTGTATCAGAGTTTTCTTTAAAATATTGTGTCTCGGCGTAATTAACAAATCTGTCTGCAGCTGAGCCTGCCACGATGTTGCCCTGACAATATCATCTTGTTACACCATCACCATGAACTTCGTGAATTTCTTCAGCGAATTGAAGTGTATTCTTGGTAATAAAATTTTTTCCAATAAAAAAAAAAGGTTTCCATGTTGCCATTAAATTTTCTAATTAACTTGTACAACAGACAATTTTTGTTCTTGACTATAGGACATATTGGCAAATTTAATTCTGTACAGCTTTATTTTAACCTTAATTGTGCTAAATGCAAATTTATAATTTTGAGAGAACTTTTTTCTTTTGCAGAAAAAGAAAATTGTTGTCATCAATTGAAACCGTTTTATTTAATATTTTAGAGGAACTTGAAACCTGTATTTAAGACAGCTTTCATTCAGATTAGTCAGTCTCACTGGGTAGCGAGGTTTCTCTGTTTTCAACTTCTTATAACGCACATATTATAATACCTCCTTAGTTGTTCTTTCTTTGATCAATAGTGTCATTGACTACTGGTGATGCTATGCCAAAGGTAGGGAGGTGGAGCTTTTGTCATTAAACTACCAATGACCAGGCCTTATTCAGCAGTCTTCTTCAAGTCTTCCGAGTGACATGCTACACATCACCTCCTGCTGCCACCAAGTCTATTTGATCAGCCACACTATATAATATTATTCTAATCTTATGACTGTATTCAAGTCCTTTGACCTCTGTGAATATATATTATTCTTTTTCACAGAGCAAAAGAATCTGATGGTAACCTCACAAAAGAACAAAATCAGCCACCAAGTAGACAACTTGTATGTAATCAAGTTTGCTTTATTGAAATCATTTTACTACAGTTATATCGATAGCTATTTTCCACAAACAATGTTCCAAAAATTTCTTATTAGCAATGCTAACTGAACATAATTTGTGATTGAAAATTCATATAGCAGATAAGATAAGCTCCATTTTCAACAGTACATTACGCATGATACTTGGCCAGTGTATGGCTTTTTTTAGAATAGCGACTCTTTCTAGTCTTGGGGTTGAGCCTACATGTTTGCTTTCATGCCCAGCAGCTAAACTCGCTGCAAAATGTAGAGATGAGCTGTGGCAGTACAATCTAAATATCTAATCACTGAAACGTAATGCAAAATTAAGTAAAACAAATTTGAATAAAATTTAATAATAACAATAGTAGCTTATCTAAACATTATAATCTACTAAATAAATGGTGCAAAGGGTTTAAACTGAGTGAAATGATTTATGCATTCGGTCAAACATACAAATTGTTATGGATGGTGGTTCTACAATAAATCCTTTAAATATGAAATAAAACAATAATGGATCTCAGATGCAGTTGTTGTTGATCTCTTGGTCTCCCTCCGATTTTTACCCTCCACACTGCCCTCCAATGCTAAATTGGTGATCCCTTGATGCCTCAGAACATGTTCTACCAGTCGGTCCCTTCTTCTAGTCAAGTTGTGCCACAAACTTCTCCTCTCCCCAATCCTATTCAATATTCACGTACAGTTAAGATTTTTTAAATGCATAGTTAGTGTGTTAGCAGAATCCCCCAATGGTATGTAGACATAACTGGTACGAAGAAAACAGATTCGCATTCTATTGAACTAAACACAGTATGTTCAGCAGCTCACTGGTACCGCAGTGGCTGTCGAAATATCAAAACTCATTGTCTCACACGTAGAATCTAGCTCTCTATTCTACACATAGCAAAAAAAGTTTTGCATCACCCCGATCCCCAGAATTCCTGGAGACAGACGTTGACTGTGGATATTGTATCACAGACACAGTTGCCTGTTCAGAGATGTCACTAAACCCACGCGAAGATGTATACAACCATGCATGAGCAGCACCTATTAGACGGAAGGGGTCCGACAGCCGATCAGTTCCAGTCATTCCACCAGGAAGGAGGTACACGGCTCGTGTCGGTACCGTGGTTCGATGGTGTCCGCATTATTACTTTGTGCCAGGAAGGGCTCCCAACAAGGGAAGTGTCCAGGCGTCTCGGAGTGAACCAAAAGTATGTTGTTCGGACATGTAGGAGATACAGAGAGACAGGAACTTCGGTGACATGCCTCGGACAGGCAGCCCAAAGGCTACTGTTGCAGTGGATGACCGCTACCTACGGATTATGGCTCGCAGAAACACCGACAGCAACGCAACCATGTTGAATAATGCTTTTCGTGCAGCCACAGGACGTCGTGTTACGACTCACACTGTGCGCAATACACTGCATGATGCGCAACTTCACTCCCGACGTAAATGGCGAGATCCATCTTTGCAACTTCGACACCATCTAGCGCGGTACAGATGGGCCCAACAACATGCCGATTGGACCTCCCAGGATTGGCATCACTTTCTCTTCGCCGATGACTGTCGCATATGCCATCAACCAGAAAATCGTCGAAGACATGTTTGGAGGCAACCCGGTGAGGCAGACCGCCTTAGCCACACTTTGCGGCGAGTGCAGCAAGGTAAAGGTTCCCTGCTGTTTTGGGGTAGCATTATGTGGGGCCGACTTACGGCGTTGGTGGTCATGGAAGGCGCCATAACGGCTGTTCGTTACGCGTATGCCATCGTCCAACCGATAGTGCAACCATATCGGCAGCATATAGGCGAGGCATTCTTCTTCATGGACGACAATTTGCTGCCCCATCGTGCACATCTTGTCAATGACTTCCTTCAGGATAACGACATCGCTCGACTAGAGTGGCCAACAAGTTCTCCAGATATGAACCTTATCGTACATGCCTGGGATAGATTGAAAAGGGCTGTTTATGGACGACGTGACCAACCCACCGCTCTGAGGGATCTACGCCGAATCGCGGTTGAGGAGTGGGACAATCTGGACCAACAGTGCCTTGATGAATTTGTGAATACCATACCACGACGAATACAGACATGCATCAATGCAAGACGACGAGCTACTGGGTATTAGAGGTACCGGTGTGTGCAGCAACCTGGACCACCACTTCTGAAGGTCTCGCTGTGTGGTGGTACAACATGCAATGTGTGATTTTCATGAGCAATAAAAAGAGCGGAAATGATGATTATGTTGATCACTATTCCAATTTTCTGTACAGGTTCTGGAACTCTGGGAACCGAGATGAGGCAAAACTTTTTTTGATGTGTGTATATTAATTTCAAAAATACAACCGATATAAGTTAATGTTCTGTCTTCCACATCATCTAATGTTCACAAATGTTAATATCCCAGCCAGCTGTCAGAATGCAAAAATTTTATAAGTAATAAGGAATGTTAAATTATTCGTGCAGCTGCTTGCTGCCAAAGATCTGTCACCACTACAATTCTGCAGCTATACTATCAGGTCACCAGCATTTTACGTCAGGACCTATCTGTACAAGTTGACTAACAGACAGGAGAAGACTGGGGTCACTGCTCGCTTGCATTCTTAAGATTACCCATACCACGCCAAAATTTATAATTTATTTGTACTTAAAATTCAGAAAATGGACCACCATTTGACAAGTAATCACAGCGTAAATGTGATACGTGGCTTAAATAAAAGCTCCTTTTCTTCCAGTTCCATTAATACTGTAAATTATACTATACATTATGGTTTAAACATCAATAATTAAAAACTGAATTTTGCACATATGCGTTTACGACACACAACAACTAAATAGTTGTTAAAAAATGTAAAACAATGAAATTGGCCTTCTCAATATAAGTGCCCTTTCACAATTTCTCTATTGGTGGTAGGAGACATTTCAAACAATTTATCACTTTTGGGTTATGAGTGCTTTTAATACTGAACAAATTAATTTTTAATTAAATGTAACAGAAATTAAATAATAACCTAGTCATACATCAAATGGTTAAGTAGGGAGAGATTTGGAATGCCATACTGCATTCATTTGCTCTGTTATTGTGGATAATTTGATCATCTGAAACATCTGTAGAAAGACATAAAACACTTAAAAACTTAATAAAATATGCATAAAATTGTTACTTTCAGAGGTGATAGCTAGAGTTCTGAGCCGCCACCCAGCACCTACTTTGTTAATATCGCATGAATTGTTCAGCGGTTATTAATTTTCTAAATGTTCTTGTAAGAATATTGAGGTAATGTGTGAACTTAACCTATGTGGTTTTGTGACAGTTGCAATATTATTGTCTACATAAATGGACCTCAGTGCCATGAGTATATTGATATGATTGGATTTGCGCTATGTTGAAACATCAGATTACTATTGAATTTCGAATTATTTCAAAGTAGGTGCGTTCTGTCGCATTGCTAACGCCGTCATCTTTGCAGCCACCTCCATTACCCATTTGCTGTCACTGAAGCCTGCCGTCCGCTTCCCGTTCCATTGTGGTAAAACCCAGATTCCGCTCTGCTAACTCACTGATGATGGAGGCCGTTCCGACCTTGCGGTAGTTCCCTGCTGTCGGGGCCGGCACAATCTGTAATGGAACAGTTGTACCTGAACACATTAAATAAGCTTTTCGAAACTGTTCCCGATGCACTCTCGCTCGATTAGTCTCGAAAGGATACATTTATATTGGAAATGAAGATGTCTTCGTAATTTATTAAATGAGTTCTTACTTCGAAAAGATAAAAACGTGTGAAAGCTATTTTTTTTATTATAAATGACCGCACTACTCCAAGGGCTTAAATAATGAAATTGAAACAAATGAGCCCTCCGTCACAATTTTTTAGTCTTATTAACCAGGTTTCAAACAATTCTAAGAGTGCCTTCATCAGAATTTAGACATTTAGAGTGGTCTATAACATAATTACAAATTTGTGAGAAGAAAAAATTTTTATACAAAAAAGTGTAAGTATTGACTAACAGTAGTATACAGAGACAGTACTTACACATAAAATAAATAACAAGCCGGAAGGGCTTTAGTCACAAAATGTTTAGAGGGAATGTGTGAAGGCGAGCTTCAAAGGGCTGCTCATACCTGTACAGCCACAGGTTGCCACGGACTCAATTTTAATTTATGAACGGTCATCGAACCAAGCAGCCATGTTCAAAGCTTTGCTTAAATAATGGTTTAATTAGAGGTAAAATTATAGCTACGAAAATCAGGCATTCTAATTGGACCGTTGAGTTGGCCTTTTCTTGGTGCTATGTGCAAAAGTAGAGGAAGACACAATGAAGTGATGCTTTGAAGTGTGCGGATACTTTGTCAACGGTCGCAGATGTAAAATTATAATTGTGCTTTACAGTGCGTCAAAACATTGTCAAAGTGATGTAGTCTTTTCTTGCGCGCTATTAAGCCGTCACTGCAATTCTAAAGTCGTGGATGCAAGAATTTCCGGACTTACGAACACTCAGAAGTTTTGTGAGTCATAGCTGCAACTGAAACAATGGCTTTGGAAGGGATCACGGTGTTTAGTAATTTGGCAGAAACGAGAAGAAGCTCTGTCACATCTTGTGCACCACAGTTTTAATGACGCAACCACGACAAGCCAAGATTGTCGATTTGTTTAGTAGCTGAAAAAACTGTGAGGAGTAGCAGTCATACTAGTGACTATTTGGATTCGTAAATAATTTGCGCATTACAGTTCATTCGCAATAGTGACTTGAATTTGCTTTCAGTTACAGAACAATGTTCTATCCTCATTTCCACGTCACTCACTGCAAATATTAACTTATGTCAAAACTACGCTTAAAAATCTGATTCAAAATTCCATAAATTGGAGTATTTCAAGGTTCTAGGATTGCTTTTCAGTACATTTAAACTGATTAAAAACTAATTTTTATGCATTGGTCGCCTTTGTTTTCCCATTTGTTGACGTAAATTTTGATACATGTCAGTTTGAAACCAAAATAATAATTTATTATAATCACTTACACAAACGTTTTAAAGGTGGCTGCCCAAGTGTGGTATTAGAAACAGTATTGCTTCCTTCCATCTTGAATTTTTATGTACAAATAAGGTTAACAGAATCGATCATTAATTCACAGTAAATTGCAGAATTAATAAACTGAGGGGCCGAACCGCACAGTAACCCTGGTTTCGGTGTGGGGCGATGGTGGGGTGAGTGGACTGCTGTAGCCTGTTGTGGGGTTGTGAACCACTGAGGGCTACTACAGCGGGGACGGAGCCTCTCCGTCGTTGCTAGGTCCCCAGTTCAGTACATACATACATACATACATACATACACACATACATACAAGTAATTGAGTACAATTTTAAAATTGTATTAAACCATATCACATAATAATTAAAGTAAATAATGTGAGGGACAATTTGCTGCCCTTTATACACAATTTTTAATTTTGTTGTTTACACTTAACTGCTGTTAACAGCAATTACCTTAATTAGAGGTGAACTGTTAAGATAAAATTAGCAAAGCGCTGGTGAGAGAAAGAGAGTCTGCTTGGAGCATGTGTGTATAACTCATTAAGTACATAGCCTCAGTAGAACAAGTGGAAGAAAAGTGTCAGTCATTATTTAAAGCGCTTAATTGTCCAATAAAACAATGAAGGGCACATGTTGGAATACGAGAAGCACCAAGTAGCCAACGAAGTCGAATATTGCACTTATCATATTCCAACATGTACCTTTTCAGCATTTTATTAGCCTACTAATCGAAGAGATGTCACCCCGTGCCATTAGTGCCACGTTGTTACCTGAGAATATTCATGTAGATTGAAACCAGATGTTGAATAACTACAAGACCATGTTGTTTTCTTAACGTTCATACACTGATCACTCAGAACACTATCACCACCGATCTACTATCGATATAAACTCATCCAAGCGTCACCTGGTGAGGAATGACTGCTAGTCAGACACACGCACGGTACATGTAGTACACTTGAGCGTACTGTCCATGTGCAAAACTCGGAAGGCGCACGATCTACCTGAGTTTGACCGAGGGCAGATCATGACGGTCTGCAGCCTCGGCACGAGCATTTCGTACACTGCGGATTTGTCGGGTGTTCGAGGAGAGATGTGATGAATGTCTTCAACACGTGGCGAAATCAAGGTGAAACCACGTCCAGAGGTGGTGGGGATGGGATCCACCGCTCATTACAGTTATCGGACGTCGTAGGCTGAGCAGATACCTTCTTCATCACGCCGATGGGAGGACGTGAATCCGTCGTCTTCCAGGAGAACAGCTGCTTGACACCTGTACTGCGCGACGGAGACAAGCTGGCAGAGGTTCCGTCATACTCTGGGGAACATTCACTTGTTCATCCACGGGTCCAGTGGAGCTTGTGCGAGGCACCATGGTGGCCAAGGAGTATCTCAAAATGGTTGCAGACCTGTACACCCATTCATGACTATTATGTGGAAGTGGTCTTTGGCACCGAGATAATGCGCCAAATCACAAGGCTAGGAGTGTGAAGGAGTGGTTCGAATAACACAGTGGTGCGTTTCAGTCCATGTGCTGGCCCCCCCAGCTCGCCAGATCTGAACCCAGTCGAATTCATTATAATGAGCCTAGTGTTTTTAAAACCTTCCAAACCTAGGCAGGAAAGTATGCATGGGTTACTCACAAATTTGTACTACTGTTATAAATTTTTAAATCTGTGGAACAGTCACCCACACTATCAGCTCATTTTTTTATAATTTTATTGTTATTTTAAGTAAACGGATGATGGGGAAAATTAAATTAAAGAAAATTAATGTAAGTTTAAACGTTTATATTTATTTTAAAATTCGTCAGTATTCAATAAAACGTGTAACACATGCTATGTCTGTCTCAAACCTGGTGCCTTATTTATTGTTGCGAATTAATTATGAAAAGAGTTACTCAGGGGGGGGGGGGGGTTCAGTTGGCACAAAAATGTGATTTTCAAAGAATAGGAAACAGGATGGGATACCGCATTCAGACAAGCACACAAAGGTAGTTGAAGGGTACACAAAAAAAGGAAGTGAACCCTCACCAATCCATTCTATTTAAGCCAAGGAAATTCCGCTCCTAGCGTAGTCGTGTAACCACAGATTGGTTTTGGAAGTTTTTACATGATTCGATATACCCACAATCTTGTCAAAATGCTCTATAAAAATCTTTCTAGAAATTGTGAAATAGGTAAACTGCTCGCGATAGCGATTAATTAGGTTTGAATACGTGAAATATTGTGCAAAAGAGTAGCTGAGGGCTACTACAGCACATGTTCCACGTGCACGAGTACATTTACAGAAAATGTGCAATTTCACAACGATTTTAATGACGAAACCAAATTCAAACACATTACCAAAAAAAAAAAACTTACGAACTGCGTTAATAACGCCATAGTATTAACCCGATGGCTCGTTAGGCAATTTTTGTAAGCATGTGGTACTGTTACGAAGCACACACACCACGTGGGTTGAACACAAAGAGACATTATTAAGTTGAAGAATTTCAGCGAGAGAAAACCTTACAATCACACTCACATTCACACTAAAGAACGATGACCTTAATTAGAATTACACCTCATGACAACGTGCTTCCGCTTTCCTTTATTGGAGTGGAAACAAATCAACTACCGCAATACACTCCTAAACCAACATTGAAGTCGCATTGCATCGCGAATTAAAGTAATATAAAAAACATTTTCGATGTTGATCTGTAAGAAAAGTAATTAATATTTCAGTTAGGCTGAAAACTTAAGAATTTCATTGCCCTTCGGATTCACCAAACACGCGCCTACCCGGAGATGTTACCACTTGAGAAACTGCTCGCGAACTGACTAGCGTAGACCGCGTCCGAGAGTGTCCCTCAGATACAAAAAAATGTTCAAATGTGTGTGAAATCTTATGGGACTTAACCACTAAGGTCATCAGTCCCTAAGCTTAAACACTACTTAACATAAATTATCCTAAGGACAAACACACACACCCATGCCCGAGGGAGGACTCGAACCTCCTCCAGGATCAGCCACACAGTCCATGACTGCAGCGCCTGAGACCGCTCGGCTAATGCCGCCGGGACTAGCCGACAATAGGAAGTGACCAGAGAGGTAGCTTCCTTTACCAACCTGACAGGGGACGGACAGAACCAAACCCAGGAGACAAACCTCTTTCCCTTAGAAATCGTATCCACCTACTCAGACATTTGTCCTACTGTTCTCCAGCAGACAGAACTTCTCTGCTACCACCGAGCAGCCGGCCCCTGTGACCGAGCGGTTCTAGGCGCTTCAGTCCGGAACCACGCGGCTGCTACGGTCGCTGATTAGAATCCTATCTCGGGCATGGATGTGTGTGAAGTCTTTAGGTTAGTTAGGGTTAAGTAGTTCTAAGTCCAGACCTCAGGTGTTAAGTTCCATAGCGCTTAGAGCCATTTTGAACCACCGAGCATGCAACTACAAATGCTCTCACTCATTCATCCTTTCTCACCAGAAGGGAAGGAACTGACAATATCTTAAGACATCATGTACACTACGTAAAGGAGGCGGATGTGGGTTTCATAGGAAACTATATGATAAGAATTACATATAAAATGTGTTTGAAAATGTTGTATGACAAGTTGTTCTTGTTTATATGTCAGTATAACATAGTCCACTGCTCAGTCTCCTCCCAGATAAATTTAGAAATATCACAGTAAATTTAGAGGTGCAAATATATGACGTAAATAACAATAAATCGAGGAAAATAGCATGAAAGGAATCTACCAGACCTTTCAACATCAAGAATGTGATTGACCGTGGCGTCAGAACTCATTGCCCCCTTCCCGGAATTTACGGGAATTACGTGACTTGTGTGTGCAGATGTGGTGCCGACTCTGTTATCCGTGTCAAAGGTGGACATACCGGCTGTTAAGTTGGTGGTCATGATTTTCTGGCAAATCGGTGTATTAATCAAGTATGGAAGCATAAAGTGATCAGATATTAACTTCATTCCAGTACTGTTTGAGTGGGGTAGAGTATACATGCGATCAGTGACTTTTTATATGACAAATGGTGAGCATGCAGCATAAAAAAGAAGCTTGGCAGAAATATTTTATAAAGTCGCAGTAGTCACGGGTACTCAGGAGTACCATGCTTTTATTCCTACGAGCAAAGCCAAAGATAAAGCAAAAATAATTATTGCTTTTAATGATTTTTGTTTTCATAAAATTTAGGTTGGTCGAGATCAGAGGTGTACAAATTCCCCTTGCAGCCTGCTTGCCCCTAGCACCTCTGCAACCATTCATGCAGGTCAGCCTGCCGCGATGTAAACACAAGAGTGCGCGTGTACTGAGGCATAGTGGGCAATGCGGGCGATACGGGCTCCCGCAAGCCCGGGCTACCTAGGTTCCCACAAGCCTGCCAAGCTTCACGGGACCCGCTCAGCTTGCTGCGCCAGACAACAGGTTGCGCTGTCAAGCTACCGTGACTAGAGTAGCCAGGTAGTTAGCCTGCAGTTCATTTATCGCAACGGTGGAGGCAGCACAATGAATAGGTCGAACTTTAGTGAGATTGAAAAAAAATTGACAACTGGCGAATACATGCTGGTAACGAAACAGAGCACAAGTGCCGCATGGGAAACGCTTTCGTGTGTTTATGAGGCCGCTTCAAATAAATCGGTAGGTGTGTCTCAATGCAAACTATGTAAAAAGCTCTTAAGTACTTATTCGGGAACCTCGAGTATGTTACGACATGTGTGCAAATTTGACAAGCAGTTCCCTCACTCCGTAAATATCTTGAAAGAGGACAAAGATTTAGTGGCCGAAAAGTGCGTCGAAATGTGTGCTAAGGACCTGAGACCATTTAGCAGTATAGAGGGAGAAGGATTTCTTAATTTAGGGCAGACACTGATCGACATAGGTAAAAAATATGGCTCAGTTGATATTAAAAATGTTATGCCTTCCCGAGTGACAGTAGCTAGGAAAGTTCAAACCTTAGCTGACAAAGTGCGCAGCAAAATGCTCCCGGATATAGTGCATGCGATTCGTTCTGGTATATGTGCCAGTACAATTGATCTATGGACAGACAATTACAAAGGGGTGCATTACATGTCCGTGACAATGCATTACATAAATTCAGACTGGCGTTTGAATAAATATGTACTAATGTGCTCTGCGTTTCCTGACTGCCCAAAAACTGGCTCGAATATTCGAAACGAGTTGGAAGATGGCTTAGAAACTATGGGTGTTTCTCGTGAAGACATTGCCAAAATTACGTTTGTCACAGACCAGGGCAGTAACATTGTCAAAGCTCTCGAAGTATATCAGCGTCTTCCATGCATGGCTCATAGTATAAACACAGTCTTGAAACATGTTCTGAGCGAACAGTTTTTGAAAGAAAATGTTCCAAATATATTAGCCATTCTTAAAACAGTGCGGGCTACGGTTTCGTACTTCAACAGAAGAGGTCTCTGTGTGAGACTGAACTCATCTTTAAAGCAGTGGGTTTCAACTCGTTGGAATAGTTATTTTGACATGCTTGTATCAGTCCATTCTCAGATTGATTCAGTGAAGGCTGTTTTACATAATGAAGGTGCCTCTGATAAGATGCTGGGCTATGACCACCATATCACTGGCCAGCTTATAGAATTTCTTAAGCCGTTTAAAGAAGCCACAGTTGATCTAGAGAGTGACAAGGTTGGTTGGTTGGTGGTTGGTTTGGGGAAGGAGACCAGACTGCGTGGTCATCGGTCTCATCGGATTAGGGAAGGATGGGGAAGGAAGTCGCCCGTGCCCTTTCAGAGGAACCATCCCGGCATCTGCCTGGACTGATTTAGGGAAATCACGGAAAACCTAAATCAGGATGGCCGGACGCGGGATTGAACCGTCGTCCTCCCGAATGCGAGTCCAGTGTCTAACCACTGCGCCACCTCGCTCGGTAGAGTGACAAGGATCCAACCCTACATTTAGTTCTACCGTGGTTTTATGCCTTAAAAACTCACTGTACCGTACGGGATAACGATGAAGAGGTTTGTAATTTTATTCCATCTGAATATTATAGAACCACTTGTGAAATATGTATGTTGAGAAAATGTATTTTCAGGACATGAAACCTTTGAAACAAGCCGCTGATGCCTTCCTAGAACAGAAAATGTGCGTTAGTATGTTGCATAAAATTGCAACGTTTATGGTGGCTAACTACCGCACATTAAGAAAGTTAACCGAGGATGAAAAAATTGAAGTTTACCAAGCAGCACGACAGATGTGTGCTGAAGGTAAGCTCCTAAGATAATGCATATATTCTTCATCTACATGTACATGGTTACTCTGCAAGACACACGCAAGTGCTTAGTTGAGGGTTCATCGAACCACTTTCAACTTATTTGTCTCCTTTTCTCGAATTTCGCGCGGGATAGAACACCTACAGCTCTCTGTCTGAGCGCTGCTTTTTTGTATTTTATTCTGATGATCATTTCTTCCAATGTATATGGGACTCAACAATATCTCTTCGAATTCGGAGGTGTAAGTTCGTGATCGAAATTTCATATATAATCGCGCCACGTCAAAAAACGCCATTGTTGAAATGATTACCACCCCAACTCTTGTGTAATTTCCGCGACACTCTTTCCCCTGTTTTACGATAATACCAAACCAGCTGCCCTTATTTAGACTCTTTCGCCCTCTTCCGTCAATAGTAAGGCTCTCCAACTTCGTAGCAATGCTCCAAAAGAGTGTTTTGTCATTAAAACGCCTACAGCATTTTCTGTGTGTCCATTCCTATTCAAGTAGGTCGTAATTGTAATCAGAGGTATTAAGTAGAATCTACAGCCTTCAGATTTGACTGGTTGATCTTGTAAACGAAGTTTAACGGACTTAGTTTAGTACACACAGGGATAACCTCGCTCTTGTCATTATTTATTGCCAACTGCTAATTTTCACACCAAAAATATATACCTTATTTAAATCGTCCTGCAGTTAGTTTTGATCTTCTGGTGACTTTACAGGACGATAAATGATAGCATCATCTAAAACCTATTATAATTTCAACTATGTGTAGTACGATCTTCACATTATTCTGCAAATATTAATTGGAACCTGTACAGTTTCAGTACAAGTGCCCAATCATAGCAACCAAGAAACAAATCCAGGGCCGTACAAAATGGCGAAATTTGAGGACTGGGCAGAAGAGCCTCCTTTCCTACATGATGAAGTCAGCAAATACTTGCAAGAACACTGTGTGAACGAGGGAGATACTCTACAGTGGTGGAAAAATAACTCCCAACGACTTCCTCGACTTGCGTGTGTGGCAAGAAAAATATTAAATATACCAGCCACTAGTGCGTCTAGTGAGAGAATTTTTAGTTGCGCTGGAAACCTAATTAGCGAAAAACGATCACGTCTTAATGCAGACAGACTTAACGATCTCGTCATAATTAATTCAAACACTAATCAGCAGACACATTGAAAATACAGTAGAACATTAAACGGGAAACTATGAGTTTGAGCGCAAATTTACTAATTAAGAGTGCAGATTTCTTTCTTGTGCTTTCTGGGCGTCAATTTCTGAGATAGAAATTTTGTAATGCATAGAGTTCATTTTTATTTTAGACTAAAATTTTTGATTTCAATCCTTCCAAGTGACATTAATTATTGTTTGTAAACCATTTTCTGTTACTTGGGTTTGCAAAAGTAGCCAAATATTTTTAGGAGTATCTGGTTTGGCCTAAATAATACTTTCAGGGGAACTGAAGGAAAATTTGTAAAGATTTTATGTTGAAAAGTCTTCTGCAAAATAAAATATTCATTTGTGGAGTAAGGCAATACACATTATGAGTTTAAATTACAATTTATTTTGTTGAGTTCCACACACATTGCAAAATGTAATTTTATTCTTGTATTTCTATATTAAGGGGAATCCCACATGCAGAGTCAAGATGCTGAAAACCTAGACACTACAAATACTCCTAAAATGAAGAGCGTCTTTTTCCATGAATGTATTGTAGTAGGAATATAATGGAAACTCTGAGGCACTCTCCACAGCGTCTATATCTGCGTCATGAGGATTCAGACTCGTCGTTTAGTTCTGTGTTATGAGGGTCTAGAGTCGTCGTTTAGATTTGCATCATGCAAGTAAACACTCATCGTCTTAGTCTGCATCATGATGGTCCGAAATATGGTCCCTCATGATGCAGACCTAGACTACAAGTGTGGACTCTCATGACGCAAACGTAGGAGCCGCGAAAAATGGATCAGGGTCGCCATTGTATTCCCAGTACCATAGTTTTTAGACGAACTGGATACGAAACAAGTCCTTCGATTTTGTTAAAATGCATTTTGGCAATTTAGAATGATTTTTCCAACTTCGAATGAATTCACAGAACCAGTAAAATACATCCAGGAAACGTAGTTAAATATTTATATAATTGGTGTCATACTTGGCTGAAACATACTAAAGTTAAAGAATCTAGACTTCCAAAATCTTAATTTGGTTCTCATTGCAGTACAGAGGTTAATAGGGGCGTAGATAAATTATTCTTCTGGGGAGGTGACCAATCTTCTTTTTGGGGGGTGGAGGTTCACTTCTTTAGTACAAATATCCATCCGTTTCGGTGTTGAAAAGTGCAGCTCAGACTGCATTGCGTTGCCTGGGCATTTATTTATTCCATACTCTCGTAGTCCATCTTCCCTCCCGTATTTTCTCTCTATCCATTTAGTCCTCTCCCACTATCTCTTTGATCACCTCCACCCCCCCCCCCCCCCACTCCCCATCCCTTGGCCGGCCGAAGTCGCCAAGAAGTTCTAGGCGCTACAGTCTGGAACCGCGCGACGGCTACGGTTGCAGGTTCGAATCCTGCCTCGGGCATGGATGTGTGTGATGTCCTTAGGTTAGTTAGGTTTAAGTAGTTCTAAGTTATAGGGGACCGATGACCTCAGAAGTTAAGTCCCATATTGCTCAGGGCCATTTGAACCATTTTTGAACCCATCCCTTGGCCCATCTCTCCCCCCCCCCCTCCCCCCCTCCCCCCGCACCCTCTATCCTTCTCCTCGTCCTCTCTCTGTTGGATTCCGCCACCTCAGTTCATCTCCTCTTCGCCTATCTATGAAAACTCATATATATCTGTCAACTTTTGTGGTGATCAGTGAATCAGTGTCAAAGTTTATTGCTAGGTAGCATTTATTGTAATACTTTTTGATACGCAGCATTGATAGTTTTGTTTTCTGATGCGTAAACAAATGAAGTTGAAGGTGTCCCGACAGGGCAATATGCGACGTACAAATAGCCATGTGAAAAACATGATTTTCAAGATTGATGCCACAAACATATAACAACTGCCCCTGCGATTTATCTATCGACATGGCAAATGTAAGCTGCACTGGAAATTATAACCGTTTAAAGTCGAATAGCATGTCGGTCGGAATCTTAGTGATATTGGAATCAAACTGTCCTCACCTTTGTACTTTCCTTTTAAAATTGTGGCTTCGATTACGTTGTTCTTTAACTTCTTCCCCGCAAGCCGGGTGCCATTACAAAGACGTGGCTGGTTTACCTTTCGCAACATGATTGCCGATCCGACTTAATTACAGATTGGGAGGCGGTAATCCGGGGAAATCCAGCGAATTTAAAAATTCCGTAGGACAGTTGACTACATCATCTTGGTTAGTAACGGAATAAACCGACTTGTATGTCAGCAATTCGCCAGGTGTCATATTTTGAATCTGAAAATTCATTTCGTTAACATCAAGGTTTTTTGCAGCCAATATAACACGTTCACTCAACCAAAAATGGTTTGCAACTGTTAAACGACATTTGCTGTGCGCGAATTGTCCAACACGATGACTGTGAATGTGTCAGACAGCTCTCAAATTTCAAAAAGATCATAGACATTTCGTTTAAAAGAAATGTATATATATATATATATATATATATATATATATATATATATATATACATTTCTTTTAAACGAAATGTCTATGATCTTGAAGAGAGTACCTTACAAAAGATTTTGACATCGTTTGCGGGTTACCATGAAAGTTCACTATGTGTATATATATATATATATATATATATATATATATATATATATATATACTATGAGTATATATATACACATATATAGACATAAACATATCTACATATATATATATACATATACATGCACATGTAAATATTCAAAAACCTTCTCCATGGAAACATGCGTACATAGTGAACTTTCATGGTAGCCCGCAAACGATGTCAAAATCTTTTGTAAGGTACTCTCTTCAATGTACTGTCCGAAATATTATGTAGACAGTGAGGTTCCTCTTGATGGTCAAGTGTGCAAAATTTCTTCAAGATCGGAATAAAATTGTAGGTTGGTGTAGAAGTGTATACGTAAAGTACCCTCCGCCATGCACCATTCAGAATTTTAAGCAGGCAGCGCCCTTCATCCTGCTTTGAATATCAAGTGTGCCAAATTTCATCAAGATCGGAATAAATACGTACAATTTGTCGAGTTCCGTTATGTAAAGGAACCTCTGCCATGCACCATATGAAATTTTATGTAGACTGTGTCCTTCCTCTTGGTTTCAAGGTATAGTGTGCAAAATTTCATCAAGATTGTATGCAATACAAACACACGGACACAATGAAAACGCACTTTCAGTTTTTGCCAAATTTTCCAATTTTTCGGCCGATTTTCGAAAAATTTTATTTCATAAAAACCTTGTCCTGAGAATTACGAACACACCAAAAAAAATTTAGCCGAACTGGTCCAGGCGTTCTCGTGTTTTACGCTTATCAACACATTTGGCAATTAATTTTTATTTATATAGATAAGAAGCCCGAAATATACGCGTAAAGGAAGAATATACAAATAAAACCAATATTTTTTTTACCTGAAATTAATACATATATATATATAATGTTGGGGTTTGTCTTTTGGTGCTCAGGTAAAATAAAAACTTTTGATTAACGTTCATAATACGACAATGACGCGCGCAGACTAAACGGCTGCGTAGCGCAGCTCAGCAGTAATATGGGCAGGCAAGCAAGTTTCCCGCAGCCTGCCCGGGTTGGGTTCTGCTTGGCTTGGCTGGGAGTGAAGCAGCCTGCCCGTTCTGCTGACAACGAGCGGCGGCCTGCCCGCCTGGCCACTGGGCAAGCATGGGCGGGTTAAAAGCGGGACATGTGCACCTCTAGTCGAGATACAGATTGCAGACTTTCGAACAGACAACATGCTCTATGACAAAAAATGAATGACTTGTTTGCTATCAAGAGATGAAGAAAGAGGTTTAGATCTTTTATTTATGACTGATTGTGGAATAGCTCATTCATTTTCATATCCAAGAAGAACAGATAAATTGACTGTATTAAAGAAATGCATACTTTGTAAATTAAATCTCACAACTGCCACTAGAAGAACATACAGAATATCAGAGGAAGAGCTCCAAAAAGCAACACAGATTATGGTGGAAAAGGGCATGTTGTTACATTAATAATGTTTCATTATTGCTTAAGAGAAATAGGTTACGTAATTAAAAAGAAAACTAACATATAATCTTAGAGTAACATGATCGGTACTGGATCACCATAACGTTTTTCTTGCTGAAGAGGAGTAACCCTTTTCTCATTGCATGGCATTTAAATAACACATTGTTAAATAATATTTACACTCAAGAATGAAATTTTCACTCTGCAGCGGAGTGTGCGCTGATATGAAACTTCCTTGCAGATTAAAACTGCGAGCCGGACCGAGATTCGAACTCCTGGCCTTTGCCTTTCGTGGGCAAGTGCTCTACCGACGGAGCTACCCAAGCACGAATGAAAATCTGTCCTCACAGCCTTAGGTACGAGACGAAGTACTGCCGGAAGTAAAACTGTGAGGGCGGGTCATGAGTCGTGATTGGGTAGCTCAGCCCGTAAAGCACTTTGCCACGAAAGCAAAGGTCCCGAGCTCGAGTCTCCATCCGGCACACAGTTTGAATCTGCCATGAAATTTAATAGTTACACTTTTAGAGTGCACTGGTTCATCTTTCTTTTACGGTTTTCCACTTTTAAATCTACTATTTTATCCCCCTTTTACTGTTTTACGCATTCATCCTGGTATCTAAACAATTTTACTTTTAAGACTCTCTTATTGAATTCATAGCATTCCTGCTATTAGCCCTCCCTCCACATCTCCCCCCCCCCCCCCCCCTGCCCTTGCCTTCTTTACCGCTGTCAATCAACATTAGCACCGTTTTATAATTTCACTATTATACAGGGTGTCCCATTTATCTTGACCACCCTAAATAACTGTTTTCCCAGATGCAGATTACAAAATGTTTGAAGCAAATGTTCTTTTTCCGTCAGGGGGACATCAATCGACATGATTACCTTCGTTATAGCTTCGTTTTTTACAAAGATATGAACAGCGGTATGACTTTTTTTAAATGACACCCTGTATTTTTTATTCGGTAATTCATTTCCTCTCCTAGACAAGACCTATTCAAAAATGTACCACAGTGTACCATTCACTGAAACACTACGTTAGTAATTACGTAACAACACTGACTTTGAGCCCGGGATCACAAACTCGTCCACTTGCTGGAGTTGTCCGAAAACAAATTAAAACCAAGTACAAACATAACACAAAATTGACTTTGACTCTGCTGTACCATCGCCCAGGAGTAGAACATTCAAAGGTGCTCAAAGTGGTGACCCTGGACACCGATGAACTGGTGCACTCGTTGAATGAAAGAATTATTTACTGCTTCCAGTGTTGCCTGCTAAAGAGAATTTCAAGCAAGCACGATACGTTCCTGCATGTCCTCTGGAGCCGTTGGAATATCACGATAGACAACGTTTTAACGCAGCCGGCCGAAGTGGCCGTGCGGTTAAAGGCGCTGCAGTCTGGAACCGCAGGTTCGAATCCTGCCTCGGGCATGGATGTTTGTGATGTCCTTAGGTTAGTTAGGTTTAACTAGTTCTAAGTTCTAGGGGACTAATGACCTCAGCAGTTGAGTTCCATAGTGCTCAGAGCCATTTGAACCATTTTTTTTAATGCATCCCCAAAGGAAAAAGTCCAGAGGATTTAAATCTGGAGACCCAGCAGGCCAAGTAACTGTTCATCCTCAACCAGTCCATCTGGCAGGACTTTCCCAGCCTTCAGCAAGCGCCACAGCTTAGCCAAATAATCTCACGACCAAAGCGGTGTCGATAACGTGCCGCACGCCAGTTGCACTGGCGCGCACAGCACACGAAGAAAATACTTGCTTAAATTTTGTAGGTAATTTGAGGGAATATAGGGTGGAAAACGCAGCAGGACCTGTTCAGAGCTGCCACATCTGACAGTGAGACTAGCTCTACTCCGACTGGGTATCGCGTCAAACAGCATGGGTTGCTTTCGGGTACGTCATTTTCAACTACTTCAAATCTATGCCGCAGTTAATCAGTGGCATGGCAGGTAAATGTTGTAGTGCCAGACTCACCACACCACATGGCCTGATACTGCCAATGTGCGAGGGATCTGGAGAAAGACCTGGGAAGAGCAACGAGACAGGTAAAAGCAAGGCATCAGAGGCAACGTATGGGCTTGCATTACCGATACCGCGGAACATCTGATCTGTACTATGAACGAGGAGGGAAGGAATAGATGGAACGACGAACAGGAAAGTCTAAATTTTGCCCAACCGAGCGGGAAGAGCTGGGACCCAATGCGGAAATTAGGTGGTGCCACGGCGCCTCATAGGCCATTCCTTGGTACGCCATCTCTTGGCCCTATCCCACCTGAGATTGCGACTGTACTGAAAGAGACCTAAAAAAGTCCAACTAAAGACAACTGAAAAGAAAGAGATTTTCAGCAACATGAGGAGTATGTTACTTTAAATGCAACCAGCATGGACACTGTGAGAAGAGATTACCCGGACTTGGAAGCAGATGAAGACATGAAAAGCGATCGGACCTGAAGAGATCCTACCAGAATTCTTGAAGAAACTTGGAATTTTAGGAAGAGGGTGAAAAACTTATCGCAGTGCTCCGTAGCCCTGGTCCCCGTAATTCCCATGGTACGGCTGTGCTACTCTTTCCTATCGCACACCCTGCGGTTTGTTTCGATCATCTCACATTTCTTCATCCTTGTGGAGTTGCTGATTATAGTCCGCCTCCGTAGCGTAGCGGTAGTGTTACCGCCTACCACGCAACAGGCCCGGGTTCGATTCCCGGCAGGGGACTGGGTGTTGTGTGTCCTTTATCAGCACTGGCTCGCAAGTCCCCGATGTGGCGTCAACTAAAAAGGACTTGCAATACGGCGGCCGAACTCCCCGAATAGGGCCTCCCGCCCAACAATGCCATACGATTATTTTCCATTTTTTGCTGATTAATCCCTTAGCTTAACAAACACAAGTTCCAGTTAGACAGTAAACATTTAAAAGATTCAGTGTTGTCACCACATCCTCCAGCTAAAGCCTGCTGGTGGCTGGGAAGTTTACTAAAGCAAAACAGATTATCCCAGACGTACTACATATGCTGTCTAAGAATTGATTATATGCAAGCAATGCGTCGAACAGTTGGAGAGGACTTTTGTACCCCCACCGCTTCTAGATTTCGCCACATAGTTATTATTGCTTAATGCGGGTATGTATTTCCCACGACCAGTATGTTGCGAGAAACGCGTCTCTAAATTCGTCGAACGAAATGCAGCTAGCTGAAACGTCTCTCAGTCTCTTACGCCAGCGTCACCCTCCATGTGTGCTCAAACAAATTCCAGCTTCGCATTTAATTGCCTCGAAGAGGGGAGTGACTTGCTAAATTGCTCAGGCCATATCTTCGGATGTAAAGTAGTCCCTAGCTCTTTGAAGTTCTGAAGTTTCGGGACGGACACGAAGTATTTGTGACCGGATGAGGGTGTTCCTTCCGCGCTTGAACATCTTGTCGATTGCAATATCTGAACAGATTCTGCATGATGTGCTATATCATGTCTACGGCGACCAGCACACGGCCCCGACCTACCGCTGAGGGTGTCCGGTTTTGCTTCTCGCATCTGTCCGCAACGGATCTACACGTCTGCATCGATCGCGTCTCTGTCCGAATTGTACGGGCCGCCGCTTAAACCGGAACTCATCAGTAAAAAGTACACCCATGGTGACTCGCATTACCGTACAAGCTCCTGCAGACCCTCTTTTTCAAAGCCTGTTTTCAGCGCAAGCTCAAGATAAGTCACTCTATCATCTATTTTTGTGACTTTATTCGAGATGCGCTCCAGCGCAAACTAGCTGTCGACCGGTGAAGGCCTTTTTTTTTTTTTTTTATTCACTGTTTGATGAGAGAGCTTAGCTCTCCCGCCTTCTTGGCTCCTGCGGCTTCCAGTTTAGCTAAAAACGCGTCTCTTTTTGGGCCAGCACACGTTTCTGCAATTTTCAACATATTTTCCGCGAGTTCGCTAATTTAAGTGGAAACTCGCTTCATAAATTGTTTGAAATTTGAATCTCGTGCATTTTTCAGCCTCCTCCTTCCCGTTCTCTGCCTCTTCCTCTTTCTCTCCGCCTCGAGAGCTTCCTTACGAAGTTAATCGTACTCCTCTTCCCTCTTTATTTCTGCTTCCTCCCTTCTTTTATCTGGTTCCCCTATTTTTCTTTCCATCTCTCTAAGAAAAGCCAAAACAGGACCTTGCAGTGTTTCATATGCCATAACAGGGAATACTACTCTGGTTTCTCGCGCTATTGTGCTGGTACCGGCTAGCCGATCTCTTGTCTGTTTGCAACGGGTTCTGGAGTACTACAATGGCCTCAACAGGTTCCCTGCAGTGTGGCTTAACGGAATCCGCATTATCCTGAATGGAGCGTATTCCCCGCTCATGATCAGTCTCATAACGGTGAAACGCGAGGGCATCTGGACGCATCTGCTCCGTGTTTTGCAACACCATCTCGTCCCTGTCGTCGAAAAGTCGTGGGCCCTGCCACCCAATTGCTCCACACGCAATTAGGATTTGTACGATTCGCGTCTAGTAACAACGTCACCTTCCTCCTTGACAGCATTCAGAACCGAACGACATTACAAAATTGCACTAATTCAAGCAAGAATGGATCTAATAATCTGCCATTCTTTTCTGGAGACAAGAATTAAAGAGACTTTTCAATTCTTAAAACAGTATACACCCAAAAATAAATCACTTATCGATACTGTTCACAACGCTGAACGCTGATTTACGACACTCATCATGAATGTGGTGCAGAAACTACAAAACCCTGACTGACCATGGAAGGTTAAAGAAAACGTAAGGATTAGAGCATAGGAGCCGCCAACTTAAATCTAGCACGGATCTAAAAAAAAAAAAAAATCTGGCAATTGTTGAGGAGAAGAATAGAAACTAAACTGTATCAGAGTGATTCGTTGGGTGGGAATCCAAAGGCAAGGCTCACCAATATGGAACCTATACTTGTGTTTCCTATCGTGGGACACTTAACTGATATGCAAGTTCGGCGGCAGTATCGCGATGTTATGTAAATCACATCTAAGCAGGTTTATAGTGAATCTGCACAAGGTATGTAACACAATCTTATAATGACCATGACATAAATCCTACGTGGGGTATCTAGCGTTCTGTATAATTTATTCATTAAATTAATTGATCAAAGTTCCGCTCGATTCAGTTAATTGTGACTGTTTGACAGATAAGTTCCATCCTAAAAAATTCAGTTACTTTTAATTTCTTTAAATGGAACACACAACTCATCTTGAATTTGTACAAGGAGCAGTCATGTGTACTAACGTAAACCAAAAAGGTAAACAGTTCTCACTTGGTAGAGGTGTTGGCAGGAACCTAGTACAAACGACACTGCGTGGTATCTAGTCTGCTTCTCTATTACGAGAAGGTGAAGCAAAGAGAGCAGGAGAAATGTATAATAACGATAAACAAGTGGGTAATCGGATGCAGTACCACAGTATCACCTAAGGAAGCAAAGTGGTTCTACAGATGCCACACCTCAGAAACCTCACTTTGAATTTTGGACGCCTTAAAAACCAACTGAAACCCTACAGGTCGGAAATGCGTGTATTACCGAAAGTATGGGGAAGGCAGCATGCTGATGACAGCTGCTAATCGTGGTCGGCCGCTGCAAGGAGATGGGCTCCGCCTTGGTGACAGAACAGCGAGCGCAGAGAAGCAAAGTGTTTGTCCGGGTGGCCCGAGAGGTGAAACTGTGAATGAAATTAGTCTGCAGCAAGCGCAGCAACGTGTGCCACCGACTCCTGCTGCGGCCAGGAACCAATTCCCTCAAATTCCTCGTCCACCTAGCACCCAGAGAGCGACCGCACCGCTGTGACAGAAACCGGACAATCGTTACCCGAGAAACAAAGTGTTCGCCAATAATGGCGTTACAACAAATTCGTCTAGACTCCAACCACCGTACTCCGTCAACCTAAGCGGCATTACCGTCCCTTCCCGCGAATTCCCGACAGTGACTACAAACGTGTGCTGACGTAACTGTAGAGGAGCTATCACAGCCCCCACGAGGATTTTTCTTGCAAGGCTTTCTGGCGCCAACGGAGTATGATCATTGGGGTGTCGTTCTTTCGGCTATCCCGTGTAGTGCACCGACCACTTCTCCGAGACGTCCCCCCAAATCATAGCACAGCCGTGGCGCCGAGGTAGCACGTTCCTGCCCAAAACGCGAAGCTTCTTTCGCGATAAAATTGCTCCTAGCCATTGTAAAAACTGCGAGCACCCATTGCTCTGGCCCTTCAGCTCTGACATCAAAAGAGGAAGCCCCCATTACTGGGCTCTGTCCACAGCTCTCAGTGATTGGATGCTCTTCATCAGCTGCTATTGCGAGCGGTTGGCTTCCTCACAGCCGAGAAGTTCCTTCTCGTCTGCTATGTGAATCAACGGAATTACGATGTGCGTGAATCCTACACCTGGTCATGTACATACTGGTAAAAAGCATCCGATTAGCTACTTTGCATAACATCGTAATACAGTAGCGAAATCACACTACTGGCCATTAAACTTGCTACACCAAGAAGAAATGCAGATGATAAACGGGTATTCATTGGACAAATATATTATACTAGAACCGACATGACATTACATTTTCACGCAATTTGGGTGCATAGATCTTGATAAATCAATACCCAGAACAACCACCTCTGGCCGTAATAACGGCCTTGATACACCTGGGCATTGAGTCAAACAGAGCTTGGATGGCGTGTACAGGTAAAGCTGTCCATGCAACTTCAACAAGATACCATAGTTCATCACGAGTAGAGACTGGCGTATTGTGACGAGCCAGTTGCTCGGCCACCATTGACCAGACGTTTTCAATTGGTGAGACATCTGGAGAATGTGCTGGCCAGGGCAGCAGTCGAACATTTTCTGTATCCAGAAAGGCCCGTACAGGACCTGCAACATGCGGTCGTGCGTTACCCTGCTGAAACGTAGGGTTTAGCAGGGATCGAATGAAGGGTAGAGCCACGGCTCGTAACACATCTGAAATGTAACGTCCACTGTTCAAAGCGCCTTCAATGTGAACCAGAAGTGACGGAGAAGTGTAACCAATGGCACCCCATACCATCACGCCGGATCATACGCCAGTATGGCAATGACAAATACATGCTTCGAATGTGCGTTCACCGCGATGTCGCCAAACACGGATGCGACCATCATGATGCTGTAAACAGAACCTGGATTCATCCGAAAAAATGACATTTTGCCATTCGTGCACCCAGGTCGTTGCTGAGTACACCATCGCAGGTGCTCCTGTCTGTGATGCAGCGTCAAGGGTAACCGCAGCCATGGTCTCCGAGCTGATAGTCCATGCTGCTGCAAACGTCGTCTAACTGTTCGTGCAGGTGGTTGTTGTCTTGCAAACGTCCGCATCTGTTGACTCAGAGATCGAGACGTGGCTGCACGAACCGTTCAGTCATGCGGATAAGATGCCTGTCATCTCGACTGCTAGTGATACGAGGCCGTTGGGATCCAGCACGGCGTTCCGTATTACCCTCCTGAACCCACCGATTCCATATTCTGCCAACAGTCATTGGATCTCGACCAACGCGAGCAGCAATGTCGCGATACGATAAACCGCAATCGCGATAGGCTGCAATCCGACCTTTATCAAAGTCGGAAACGTGATGGTACGCATTTCTCCTCCTTACACGAGGCATCACAACAACGTTTCGCCAGGCAACGCCGGTCAACTGCTGTTTGTGTATGAGAAATGGGTTGGAAACTTTCCTCATGTCAGCACGTTGTAGGTGCCCCCCCCCCCCCCTGTGAATGCTCTGAAAAGCTAATCATTTGCATATCACAGCATCTTCTTCCTGTCGGTTAAATTTCGCGTTTGTAGCACGTCATCTTCGTGGTGTAGGAATTTTAATGGCCAGTAGTGTACATTAATTTGCATGATTGCAGATTCAGATTTAGAAATGGAGGGTAGACTGGTTTGATTACTTTTTTTGAAGTGTATGATGGAAACTGAGTTGTTGAACAATCCATCAGCGAATTTGTTTTCATTATTGCAGATAGTTAGACTATGAGCCTGAGTGCTTCACCCACCCCAACAGATTTCACAATAATACAGGGACAGCAGAAACAGACAGCTCAAAGGACTAATGTTCTACAATGCCAAAAAATGAAATTTATTCAGTTGCTATTACCGGTGAATGGAGATATATGAGCTTCCTGGGCGAGGAAGTCTAGTCTTTGATGTGTAGTGTAGCTACCCAGTCTTTTAGAAAGACGCCTTAAGTTACTGCATTAACAGCCGCAGGCTGGTGGGTGCAGTGTGGCGATGTCTGGCTCAGAATATCTTACTCGTAAGGGGACAGCGAGATGGGGCCCGCCGCACTCAATGGAAAAGTACACCGTGCAGCGGCAATGCCCGTAGCAGGCGGGTCGATGTCACCATATCAGGGTAAGTCTCTTGTTACGGGCGACGTGACTACGAGGCAGGTTTTAGTGAAGTAAATGAGCCTCGGAGCGAAATAACCCTTAACGTGCCAGGTGTGGTCTCACAGACCGCTAGTGTTTATTACTCGTCTTACTCTTTTGCTAATGTATAGGTATGTGGTAGCAATTTACGGCGTTGTCTAGCTGTTCTTTCCTGGAGCTGTCATGATTTCGTTTGTTACTGAACCGGAATTATTACTGCCACTTTCGTGGCATTATGGGTTCAGTAACCAGGTCTTCGTCTTCTGCTCGTGTTACCGATCCTGACTTTGAGGATACAGTTTTAAAACGGTTTGAGGACTGTGTAGGAAGTGATTGTGGAGCATATAGAGACAAAGAGATAATTCAGAAAAATACAGTGACAAAGTGAAGACGAATTTGTTTTGCATTCTGTGAATTCAGTGAGTGAAACAAATGATTAAACTGATAAAAACAGAAATGTAAAGAATGAACCTTTAGTTAAAGCCACTACTAGAAATATATTTGATAGAAATAAATATCGCTGGTCGTCGAAGCCTCTTCTGGAGCGATTTCATGTTCGGCAGCACATTATTCGTTTGCCAACAGAGCGGTCACCTGCTCCTCTAGGTAATAATCTAGATCCTCTTACTATTTGGAATTTGCTTATGACTGACGATATTTTGACTATCACATTGAAATAAATTAATGTAAAAATAAACAAAGAAAATCTTGAAAATCATCGAAATGTTCGGTATGAAGCTGATTTATGCGAACAACAGCATATTTCGATTTGCTATTTTATTCAGCTATGCGCTTGCCCTTCACAGCTATAAAGACAGTACTCAAATCAGTCGCTTTAATTTTTTTAGAAATCTGCCAAACTCATTAATGACACGGCAGATGGAAAAGCGAGTGAACGACTCTGACATACACCGTGAAATTCGTACGTCGGTTCATCGTGGTTTAGGTGGAACCAGAACCAAGAGCAGAAGTCGTTGCGAAAAGATTGGAGGAAAGCGAAATGTGCTCCACCTGGGACCCAAAAAAGAAGAGTAAAACGCGTTGTGATTGCATTGTTGCCAGAAGCCAGTCTGCATTGAATGCTCTACAGAAAGTTTCAGCGAGTGCAAATAAAACTTTTGTGATGGAGACTAGAAACCTAAGAAGTACTTATGTAATTTTTATTTTCTGAACCTTTTTTTGGGAGTTCCTTCTGTTTTTATTGTTATATGTTTAACAAACAAATAATACAGAAAACAGTAAAATTTTAAGTGCAGGATACTGGAGTTTTTATAGATTAACACTATCTTGAAATGTTATGTTCATTTCGTGCAGTTTTCTGTTTAAATACTATTTTCGTGAAAAGAAACTTTAACATTTACTTGAATATAATTTTTATGTGGCATTAATGTAGCCTTTCATACAAAAAACTGAATCGTTTCACTTAAGTTCCTCAATGCAATTTTTATGGCTACTTAATTATAGCGCGCTCTGTCAGACCGCAGCCGGGACAGAGTGTGATCAAAAAGAAAATCCCACCTGAGATGATAAAGGATAAACATATCTAAATTTTGAGGAAGAGGCATTCCTGCCGCCAGAGTTCAGCAACACAATCACGAAGCCAGGCCCACGCTAGAAGCGAGACGACGGCATCGCCAGCAGCAGCTGTGTGTTCGAGACCAGGCTGCGCACGTGGCAGCCAGTACTGAGGTCCTCACGGGGCTTAGTGCCTCACTTCCAGCTGCCGTCCGGCTCCTGCCATAGGCCAGCTGGTCGAATCCCGCGCGCAGCAGTCTCCACGCGGCATCACAGTGCGGGGCTGGAGGACCACTACACGAGCCATCACAAGCGGAGAAGTAGCGCGCTATTGATGTCGCGATGTTGGTCTACAGGGACCACTAGCCGTCCACGGGCCAGCTGTCACCAACTTCGGGCACCTTCGCAGCATCCTCATCGCCAGGGCGGAAGTCGCTGCTCGTATTTCAATGCCGGCCTGAGTCAACAGAGTGATGCGTGTTCTACCTCACTGAGTAACAACAAAGTATGTACTGAAGTGAAAAGAACGTTCTTTACTGACAGAATAACGATGACTGAAAAAGAAAGGTCAGCATTGATTCCATTGTGTCTTCTGGCTTACCATCACTACCATTCACCCCACCGACTGCTTCTGCACTTTTTTTCGGAGCAAAGAACTTATGCATTCCTTCAGATTCCTGTCGTCTACATAATCCGCTATATTATAGCTGGGCAAAATACTTCTATTGATCTTTACTTGATTAAGAAATAATAATTTAATGAGGCTCTACATGGCCCACTTTGTAATGTACACTGCGGAAATTTTAAACAAAAATTCATTTGACTCCACTCCACATTTACAAAATGGTGTCCAGTTTCGAATACTCAAGTAATCATCTACACAAACAAATTTTATACTGAATATTTATTTATTTTTTATCATGAATCTTATTTGGTGTAGCTGTGTCTGAAGCACTGGTCTGTCAGATATGCACAGGTATCCAGTACATTGACTGGAATACTCTCTTTGACTGGAATACTCTCTTCCAAATTCTAAAGGTGGCAGGGAGCGAAAGGCTATTTACAATTTTTACAGAAACCAGATTGCAGTTATATGAGTCGAGGGGCATGAAAGGGAAGCAGTGATAGGAAAGGGAGTGAGACAGGGTTGTAGCGTCTCCCCAGTGTTATTGAATCTGTATATTGAGCAAGCAGTGAAGGAAACAAAAGAAAAATTTGGAGTAGGTATTAAAATCAATGGAGAAGAAATAAAAACTTTGAGGTTCGCCGATGACATTGTAGTTCTGTCAACGACAGCAAAGTACTTGGAAGAGCAGTTGAACGGAATGGACAGTGTCTTGAAAGGAGGGTATAAGATGAACATCAACAAAAGAAAAACGAGGGTAATGGAATGTAGTCAAATTAAGTCGGGTGATGCTGCGAAAATTAGATTAGGAAATGAGACACTTAAAGTAGTAAAGGAGTTTTGCTATTTGGGGAGCAAAATAACACGATGGTCGAAGTAGAGAGGATATAAAATGTAGACTGGCAATGGCAAGGAAAGCGTTTCTGAAGAAGAGAAATTTGCTAACATGAAGTATAGATCTAAGTGTCAGGAAGCCGTTTCTGAAAGTATTTGTGTGGAGTGTAGCCATGTATGGAACTGAAACATGGACGATAAATAGTTTAGACAAGAAGAGAATAGAAGCTTTCCAAATCTGGTGCTACAGAATAATGCTGAAGATTAGATGGATACATGACGTAAATAATGAGGTATTGAATAGAATTGGGGAGAAGTTGAGTTTGTGGCACAACTTGACTAGAAGAAGGGATCGGTTTGTAGTGCATGTTCTGAGGCATCAAAGGCTCACCGATTTAGTACTGGAAGGCAGCGTGGAGGGTAAAAATTGTAGAGGGAGACCAAAAGATGAATACAGTAAGCAGATTCAGAAGGATGTAGGTTGCAGTAGGTACTGGGAGATGAAGAAACTTGCACAGGATAGAGTAGCATGGAGAGCTGCATCAAACCAGTCTCAGGACTGAAGACCACAACAACAACATCCAGTACATCATTAGAAGACACCCACAAACCTTAATTAATTCCTTGCTCTACATAAGCGACGAATTTTTTATCTTTCTTGTGGTTGTCTTCCTGCAAATGGACAGAAAAAATTTAGTGCTTCAGAAATATTTCGTGTGGTTTTTATCTTTACTGAGTATATTTCACAAAAAAATTACAGGCGTTTCCAACATTATCCCTGAGGCCCGTTGTTACTTTGCACAAGGCATCTGTAGTATTTCATTCATCCACAGCAACTGTACATGTATACATCGAAATAAGCAACAACCATCTGCATAATAGAAATTTAATTTCTTAACCGGTTTCAGGCACTTAGTGCTCTTTTTCAGAACGTTATACCTATTGTATTATCTGCGAGTGTCAACAGTAAGATCCATACAGCAGAATTCCGTGGCACCATAAACCACATGGCTAAGATATTCTGCTCTGTGCGTCGTATTGTTTACACACGCACATAATGCGATAGGTATAAACTTCTGTAAAAGGGCACTAATTGCCCGAAAACGCTTAAGTAATTAAATTTCTTTTATCGTTGCAGATTTAACACGACGTAAGAAAAGGGATCGTAGGAAAATCACAACCAACAATAACCGGAGACGAAAATCACATGCTGTCAATGTTAATAACCGGTTGCTGCTATCAATGAATGTACGCCTGTATCAGTCAGTTTCCGAGTGAACGCTGCTACGGTAACTGCACACTGGACATTTGGAGTTGGATCCGTCGCAGAAGGACATTGACCACAACGGTATATGAAACTCCACGCCTTTAATCGGCCAAACAGTAGAGCAACTGGACGAAAACGCTGGAGGCGTGTAGTATGGTCTGACTGGTCGCGATTTTGCCTCTTTACAAATTTTGCAATTTTTCGAGTGCACTGACGACCTAATAAAGCGTTTAATCCACCCAAGACACTGATGGGTTGTTTGGGGCGTTTCTCTTCGTGCCATGATTTTCGTACACTCATTCGGATTCCCCTGATCATAAATCACGATGTCTATTTAAATGTTCTTGGTTACGAAGTTTTCCCCTTTCTCCTACCGATTTTAATGAGTATGCTGTGGACACTCCAACCTATGACGACAAGTCATGTTCGCAGCGCTGCAAGCATAGTCTCTTGGTTTTACGAGTATTCAGGTACATTATCGTTCTTCGACTGCGTCCGATATTCACTCGATCTTAATCACATATAGTGTTTGGTAGTATCTGGAACAGCAGATGAAATGTAGTGATTAGCATCACCGCAAACTCTACTGGATTTATATATCATTGGGTGGCTTCAGCTGTATATGGCATACCTGAAAAAACCTTTAATCATGTGTTGTTTCCTGCTGCACTGTATAATCAAACGCTTGCGTGTTCTTGGTATAGAATTATACGTTGTCGGGTTGGAAGTCAGATCTGGAAGCTAGAGAGATCTGTAGAGACTGAATGAGAGTCCCTAACCGTTATTTCTATCATCCTGTCGTCTTCTAAAATTGTGTCCCCAGCGCTGAAGACAGCTCGTCGGTCGTGGAATCTTCTTCGGCGGAGGCTGCTGTGCTGTCATCTCGAACGTGAACCTTTGTTTTCTATGGGATGACACTTGCCCAGGTTAGTCTCTGTATCTACAGCGGGCAAGGTCTGTAGTACTGGCAATGATGGTAGGTGACATCTCTCATTAATGTATCCTCTTTATGTTATCACACTTTACACTGTCTTCCACAACAGTCGACATAGTGTTCTTCATCGTGCGGTTACTTTTCTGGAAACGTCCGACATAGAGTGCGACATGTCCGTCGAAAACAGAGATACACGTCCGGCTCTGAAGAACACCCGAAACAAATTGACTAGCGCAGCCGAAGTACTTCGTCTCCCAGGGGCGCCTAAGCGATCAGAGAGTGTCCGAAGCACTTTGGTTGTATTATCATGACTCTTTATGTTTCCCAAAACTAGTAAAATTTAATAAACAGAAACGTTAGACTTGTAGGGTAACCATGAGAGGTTGTCATACTGAAAACTGGGTTAAATGCAATGAGAAGTATACAAATAATTAATAAGAGAAGTTAGAAGTTTTGGCAGCTAACACCCGAATGTGCCGACCAATCAGTAGCAAGTTCAGTACAATTGGCGGAATCTCCCACAGGAATGGCATACATTGTACCATCTGCTGCTTGTACCTCACTCCTCTTTTGTACTATATGCTACTTCACGTGTATAAAGCTGCATCAAGGCGAGCTTCTAGCAAGATAAAGATAGTGACGGCTACAGCCAGGAATATCACATTGGTTCTTGTGTGCAATGTGCTGCTGACGTGTTAGGGCTCGGCAGTGGAATGTCCAGACAGCCCACCAAACTTTCGTACTCAACAGAGAAGTGTTTACGCCTTGCAAAACATTAAACAAAATAACTGCGGCAGTTCATCAACTCAAATTCTCTCCAGTCTCAGCACTAAGGTAAATGCAAATGAGAGCTATTTTCACTAATAATTAGCTATGTAAATGAATCAAGTTTCATACAGCACACTTTCAGTGTTCCAAGTAGGGGCACTACTCCTACGATGGAATGTCGCAACAGCAACATTTTGCTGTGAAAAAAAAAAGATGGTTATATTTTGTTTGAAATTAGAGGTCGGCCGCGGTGGCCGAACGGTTCTAGCCGCTTCAGTCTGGAAACGCGCGACTGCTGCGGTCGCAGGTTCGAATCCTGCCTCTGGCATGGATGTGTGTGATGTCCTTAGGTTAGTTCTGGTTAAGTAGTTCTATGTTCTAGGGGCTGATGACCTCCGATGTTGAGTCCCATAGTGCTCAGATCCATTTGATTTGAAATTAGAGTTACGCGATCAGGTCATCTGTAGGACAAATAAAAAAAGCCGAAACGCTCCTGTGTTTGAACGTATGAGCTCATTCTCTTCGTGTCTGTACCACAGTTAAAGCATTTACCGTTAACTATCTCAGCAAAAGTCAATATCAGTTCCTGCAATGATGTTTATTTACTTGAAGCACAAAAAATAATGGAGCTCAAACTAATTTCACTACAATCCAAATTTTATATGAATCAGAGTTGACTGATGATTATAGCAGTCAGTTTCATAATGAATGCACGTAGATGTACCTAAAAATACAACAGATGACTGTTGCCGTTGACTGAAGCTCCAACTGTTCTTACAACACCTGAACTCTATCCACCCCCAAATTCAGGTCATCATGCAGGTGGAGAAAACCGGGCAGTTACCATTCTTGGATGTTCTGGTACAGAAAAAGCCTGATGGAACACTGGGACACTGCGTCTACCGGAAGACAACCCACACGGATCTGTACCTTCACGCCTCCAGCTGTCATCAACCGTCAAAAAGGGAAGGAGTACTAAATACATTGGTTCACAGAGCTCGTGTGATCTCCGACGAAGAAAGCTTAACACCGGAACTAGACTACCTCAAGGATGTGTTCCAGAAGAACGGCTATATTGACCGCCAAATTCGACGCGCCTCAAGCAGAAGACCACACCACAGTCGACACCTGAATGATGATCCACCGAAAGCGACAGCCTACATACCATACGCGGGGAACGTATCTGGAAAAATAGGCAGGGTTCTAGGACGTCATAACATCAAATGCGTCTACCGGCCGCCGCCAAAGATCAAGTCCCTTGTAGGGACAGTGAAGGACGATTTAGGACTCCAGAAATCTGGAGTTTATTTCATACCGTGCGAGTGTGGGAAAGCATATGTAGAGCAAAACCATTTGCACGATCGAGGAAAGGTGTACTGAACGCAAACGGCACTCCGATCTCCAACAGCCTACAAAATCTGCAATCGCAGAACACTGCCTCGAGGCAAATCATCGTAAGAAATACGAGAACACAGAAGTCCTGCACAACACATCCCGCTTTTGGGACTGTGTATACAAGGAAGTAATTGGAACCCGGCTGCACGAGAACCTAAGGAAATGCAATCCGAAAACAAAGGAAGTAGGTTACAGTACGCTTGTTCGTCCACTGCTTGAATACTGCTCAGCAGTGTGGGATCCGTACCAGATAGGGTTGATAGAAGAGATAGAGAAGATCCAACGGAGAGCAGCACGCTTCGTTACAGGATCATTTAGTAATCGCGAAAGCGTTACGGAGATGATAGATAAACTCCAGTGAAAGACTCTGCAGGAGAGACGCTCAATAGCTCGGTACGGGCTTTTGTCAAAGTTTCGAGAACATACCTTCACCGAAGAGTCAAGCAGTATATTGCTCCCTCCTACGTATATCTCGCGAAGAGACCATGAGGATAAAATCAGAGAGATTAGAGCCCACACAGAAGCATACCGACAATCCTTCTTTCCACGAACAATACGAGACTGGAATAGAAGGGAGAACCAATAGAGGTACTCAAAGTACCCTCCGCCACACACCGTCAGGTGGCTTGCGGAGTATGGATGTAGATGTAGATAGATGTAGATATTAACATGGACAACGGATTTCATCTCAGCCGAGCGTGGAATCCAGCAATAAAAGTTGTGCAGGAGCAGCGGAAACGGGGCACCACACCCGCCGAAGGCGGCATGCGTACTGACGCCCATCAGTCATCTCGTCAGCGCAAGCTACCCCCACCACCGCGGCCTGCACATCCCTCGGTCCATACGCGGAGTCAGTGGAGTGAAGAGGCGACAGCTATATATACCACACCACCCGCCGGCCTAGGACGTCAGTCAACAGGAGTAACCTGATGATGATGACACGTTACGTCGTCGAAAATTCGTTCTACAACGACCAGTCAACCCGGCTGCATGCCCGAGAGACCTTCAAGCATGCTTCGCAGAAGTTTAATTTGTACAACATGTTCTCTCAACAACTGGTAGGTATCTAAAACTGTTTGGAAGCATCCTATAGAACCGCGATTGGCTTTCCAAATCTGAGCAGCTTGCAGACACAAGAGCAAATTCAGCGCTAACGATGAAAGTGACACTTGCTCAAGAGTCAGTAAAGTGCGCCAGGTAGCTACCGGGCGGGGTCCTCTCTGTCCATGTGACTTCTCTGCCGTGCGACTCCACCGCTGATGACCTTTTCGTTGAGCGCCCTTAAGATCACCGTCACCGCATCTCCATCTGTACCTACGTTCTACTTTCCTCCTCGTCTCACAAAAGATCACGATTTGGAGAGGATTCACGACTTTCGCCACAGTGATGAGAAAGAGTTTCACGTAATACATCAAATCGCAGTGGAATCGTGCGAAAACGTCTCCACCATCGCGTACCGTGTCTCGTTAACTAATCGGAGGTTGGTACACTGTATTTGCTGTGTCGATTTAAAAATTTTCTCACACCGGAGATGGAAAAAGGCGATTTCGCGTATTTGCACCAGCCTACAGTATGTACAGATCCCTCACGTCAGTAATATTGGGGGACGTGCGGTCGCTATACTCGAATATCAGAAGACCTTGCCAACATGCTGACACAGGAAATAAGTGCTCTTTGACCTAGCAGTTGTACGTAAGCTGTTTACGTTTTTATGTTGGTAACGCCATGTAGCGCTCTATATGAACATCACTGACTGTGCTGTGTGAAGTCTGTGGCTGGTCTGCATTGTTGGAATATTCGCTATTGCAGTGTTGGGCAGTTGGATGTGAACAGCGCGTAGCGTTGCGCAGTTCGAGGTGAGCCGCCAGCAGTGGTGGATGTGGGGAGAGAGATGGCAGAATTATAAGAGCGGACGATCTGGACGGGTGTCCGCCAGAAACAGTAAATTTGTAATATTGAATATCGTGAATATATATATATATATATATATATATAATCATGACTTTTCAACATTATTAAGGTAAATACATTGTTTGTTCTCTATCAATATCTTTCATTTGCTGACTATGCCAATCAGTAGTTAGTGCCTTCAGTAGTTAGAATCTTTTATTTAGCTGACAGTAGTGTCGCTCGCTGTATTGCAGTAGTTCGAGTAACGAAGATTTTTGTGAGGTAAGTGATTCATGAAAGGTATAGGTTATTGTTAGTCAGGGCCATTCTTTTGTAGGGATTTTTGAAAGTCGGTCTGCGTTGCGCTAAAAATATTGTGTGGCAGTTTAGTGTTCATCACAATAAGTAAAGAGAGTAATGCCTGAGTACGTTCAGTTTTGCTCAGCTGTTTGAAAATCAAATAACGTAGAGGTTTATCAGTACGGTAATTCATTAATTTTTCAAAGGGGATGTTTCACAGTTCAGCGAACCCACAGCCTTACAGCGTGTATTCCTAGCGCCAACAGCACCCAGGCTTATCTCAATGTATCCAGTCTGGCCCGCCTCAGCGAAGATGAATTTAAGAATCTTACTCCAGAAGCCACTAGCTGTGTACTCGCCTCTAGCAAAGTTAAGAAAAAACTGCTAGGAAATTTATTATTGCAAATCGATATGTGACTCGTCACCGTACACACTGTAAGTGAAATTTTGTTGTTTGCTGTCCATGCGGGGTTGTCACATTGAAAGGCCAGTAGTGTAGACGATAAACTGGATGAATTCTGCCGGCCTGGGGTGACACGAGTGCACGACACACTTTCCGTTCTGTTTCGGCGTGCCCGTTGTGCCAGAAGGCCATCGCCCTGAGTCTGTGGGGCAGTGCGGCTGACAGCGCCTGCCGCAGAGGCATGTCCCGCAATCAGCGCACTCTGTCGCCGACCTATAGAAGGCAGAGCCTTGCCTTAAACGATTGTTCTGCGACATCAATACACGCAGTGGCTCAAAGGCGGCGAGACACAGAGCCGAGGGGCGCCGCACGTCAGTGGCTGAGCGTAAAAGGCAGCGGCTGCTCTGGCAAAGACTGCACTGCAAAAGCTACAAGCGAGAGTGCCAACTAACTACGGGCTCTAAAGTCTTGTCTAGAACCGTATATTACAACATTACGTGAATTTGGCATTTATGCCCCATTATCCCACATTTTGTTCCGTCTCATGGCACAGTATAGAAAGGCTTAGCTGGTATACGCCAGCAGGCAAGTAAGATCGGCAGGAATTGACGTCCCATAAAACGACAGATGTAAACGGAGGTGCTAGAAGGACCGTATAGAAAACGCAGTGATTCACACTGCGACTATGGCTGCAAATGCAGACCTTTGTTTATTAATATTAACTATTAAAAGTTTGTCAGTGCCTACAACTATGGCCGAGCGGTTCTAGGCGCTACAGTCTGGAACCGCGCGACCGCTACGGTCGCAGGTTCGAATCCTGCCTCGAGCATGGATGTGTGTGATGTCCTAGGTTAGTTAGGTTTAGGTAGTTCTAGGTTCTAGGGGACTGACGACCAAAGAAGTTAAGTCCCACCCATAGTGGTCAGAGCCATTTTTTTGAATCTACAACTAAACCACTGCCAATATCCTCTCTCGCACCTACATCACACTGATTTCATTGTATCGAAAATGAAGTTCACATTGTAATTAGTATTTTATATAATGTTGACTATCTCTAGCCGACTGTAGCGACCCAACCAAACCCTATGGGCGGGCACGAAACACTGAAGCAACCTCCGCATTCAGTCTGGAACTAACTTTCAAGATGGCACCGTGGTCTAAACACAGCTGGACATTCTGCATACTTCAAATTAGGTTAAAATTTAGTCAGCCTCGGGGAACATTTATGACCCAATCAAACTACTTTTTGGCAATGCAACACGCCAGTGTAGTAGGCGGTTTATACACTACTGGCCATTAAAATTGCTACACCACCAGGATGACGTGCTACAGACGCGAAATTTAACCGACAGTAAGAAGATGCTGTGACATGCAAATGATTAGCTTTCCAGAGCATTCACACAAGGTTGGCGCCGGTGGTGACACCTACAACGTTATGACACGAGGAAAGGTACCAACCGATTTCTCATACACAAACAACAGTTGACCGGCGTTGCCTGATGAACGTTGTTTTGATGCCTCGTGTAAGGAGGAGAAATGCGTACCATCACGTTTCCGACTTTCATAAAGGTCGGATTGTAGCCTATCGCGATTGCAGTTTATCGTATCATGACACTGCTGCTCAAATTGGTCGAGATCCAATAACTTTTAGCAGAATATGGAATCGGTGGGTTCAGGAGGGTAATACGGAACGCCGTGCTGGATTCCAACGGCCTCGTATCACTAGCAGTCGAGATGACAGGAATCTTATCCGCATGACTGTAACGTCTCGTTCCCTGAGTCAACAGATGCGGACGTTTGCATGACAACAACCATCTGCACGAACAGTTCGACTACGTTTGCAGCAGCATTAACTCTCAGCTCGGAGACCCATGGCTGCGGTTACCCTTGACGTTGCATCACAGACAGGAGCGCCCGCGCTGGTGTTCTCAACGACGAACCTGGGTGCACGAATGGCAAAACGTCATTTTTTCGGATGAATAAAGGTTCTGTTTACAGCATCATGATGGTCGCATCCGTGTTTGGCGACATCGCGGTGAACGCACATTGGAAGCGTGTATTCGTCATCGCCATACTGGCGTATTACACGGCGTGATGGTATGGGGTGCCATTGGTTACACGTCTCGGTCACCTCTTGTTCGCATTGACGGCACTTTGAACAGTGGACGTTACATTTCAGATGTATTGCGACCCGTGGCTCTACCCTTCATTCGATTCCTGCGAAACCCTACACTTCAGCAGCATAATGCACGACTGCATGTTGCAGGTCCTGTACAGGCCTTTACGGATACAGAAAATGTTCGACTTCTGCCCTGGCCAGCACATTCTCCAGAGCTCTCACCAATTGAAAACGTCTGGTCAATGGTGGCCGAGCAACTGGCTCGTCACAATACGCCAGTCACTACTCTTAACGAACTGTGGTATCATGTTGATGCTGCATGGCCTGCTGTACCTGTACACGCCATCCAAGCTCTGTTTGACTCAATGCCCAGGCGTATCAAGATTGTTATTACGGTCAGAGGTGCTTGTTCTGGATATTGATTTCTCAGGATCTATGCATCCAAACTGCGTGAAAATGTAATCACATGTCAGTTGTAGTATAATATATTTGTCCAATGCATACCCGTTTATCATCTGCATTTCTTCTTGGTGTAGCAATTTTAATGCCCAGTTGTGTATTTTCATGTGAAAGAGACTTACGGTTAAAAGTGCTTCGGAGAAAGTTTATATACGAATTCGCAAATGTGCGACTTCGAAAAACGTCGTTGGAGATAGTGTCATGTCATAAATTTACAACGGTGCTTTACAAGCGAGGATTAACTCTGTTGCTCTAAAGGCCGTTTTTTTCTTTATTTTTTATTAAAGTAAGTCGATATCCTTTTATATCGAGATTTTCATTACCATTGCATCATTCACAGCCCGGCTTCGCGATCGTCAGAGAAGATGACTAACGTCGAGGCAGCTTTATAACACACGAGGTAAGCCAACCTCCTCCTGTGAGCTAGGGAAACAGCCAAAAGTTTCTTGCACCTTCTCGTTGAGAGTTCGTCAGCACAGCTCTACACATACAACAATTCGCGAAGGATCAACTTGGCACTATTAGCATGTTTGTTGCAGTAATGTGTCATGGCAGGAGCCATTCATATCTGATGCTAATTAATTAATTAGTTAGGCATTGGGGTATTAAAAGGAGCCACGACAAATGTTCGCGAAAATCACATTCTCATTAACGTAATTAGTTTAAGTTGTACAAAAAACTCAGAAATTCTACTTATAAAGTTTCAAGAACCTGTGAAAAAAATCTAGAAAAGTACAACAGTCCCCCACGTATCACCCCAACAGGTACCCGAAGACTCAATTATACTAATTACAACTGGCTCAGAGGTATTTTAAACTCATTCTTCCACGCTGCGCATGTGAATGCAAGAAACCCTAACATGTGCTACAGTGGTAAGCGCCCTCTGCCATACTCTTCACTGTGGTATAAAATGTATGTATGTAACTGTGGATGTCGATAGAAAGAACGCTGAGACAATTTTGTGTGTGAGATAATTGACTAGAATTAAAATTACTTCAAACGGCTCTGAGCACTATGGGACTTAACATCTGAGGTCATCAGTCCCCTAGAACTTAGAACTGCTTAAACCTAACTAACCTAAGGACATCACACACATCGATGCCCGAGGCAGGATTCGAACCTGCGACAGTAGCGGTCGCTCGGTTCCAGACCGAAGCGCCTAAAACCGCTCGGCCACACTGGACGGCTAAAATTAGTTAATTAAAACATATTATTATTTCACAATATCACTTAATCTTACGAGACTTCTGCCGAGTCAGAGACACTCTGTTTCGAGTGTTGAATACCGTGTAGTGCACTGATCAACACATAGACCGCACAGGGTGATTCGCAGTTCTACATCTACACTGCGCAAGTCACCTACGGTTCGTGGCAAAATGTAAATTGACTCACATTAAAATATTTAAGACTCCTGCACACGGCACGTGCGCGACCGAAACGATAGTGTGATAAAGTTGAAATTCGTGTCAGTTGTGAGCGAGACTTGAGGCGTGACGGTCATGTATCTGCTGGTTCTTGTGGATTCGTCGTGAGTAATGGAATGCAATGCAAAAGACTTGCAGAAGAAGTGTTTCAACATTATTGAACAGAAGGATTGTCGTACTTGGTGAAATATGGATACGAGATTTTAAGCAAGAACTGTAGCTTCTTCAGTCGTCACAGTGGAAAATTTCTTAACCTCCACGCACGAACAAATTCCTCCGACAACAAACAAAGGTAAGACTGATGATGATTTTTGCGTATGACATGGATTGGATGATAGCTACAAATACAGTGCCCTAGAGGACCTCTGTAAAAGGCGCGTACTACAAACTGTTTCTGCAAATGTTTTGCACCCGAAAATTTGTCAAAGAAGGCCTGAAATGCCTTCGGCTAGTGTCCCCATTTTGCACTGTACAGCAAGACCGCATATTGCCCTACCAGTAAGATCAATGTTCCACAAATATAAATGCCAAATACTTCACCACCCAGCCTACATAAATGGTACGATTTATTTCCCAAACTGAAGGTTCGACTCCGTGGAAAACGTTTTGGTACTATCGATGAAGATTCCAGTGAGGTGACTCGAGTAATCAGACAGCTCATCAATGAAGGTGTCCTGTGTGGAATACAGAAGTTACCAAAACGTTGGGAAACTGTCATAAGCAAGAATCTAGATTATACAGGCTGTATCTGAAATGAATATAAAAATGGGAGAACTTGCACAGTGGGTCATAACAAGCACATTTCACGTGGCAACCCATGTCTGCATCCCTTAGCGTACGGTACGGCACTAGCTGTCGTTGAGTAGCGTCGCGCGCTGCCAAGATGTTAGGCACACAACATGCCATTCGAGTCGTCATGGTGGCAGGTCTGCAACGATTTCAATTTATTTGTGACACCAAGCTAAACGAGACGTCGCATTGAAGCTTTATGATCTGTATTTTAAAACGCTGTAGTCGACATAGTTGTGAATATTCCAGGCGGGACAACACTACGGGGTTTTCGCCGTAGTGGAATGTGAACGTGTTGCTTTCGGCGGTGCAAATGCCTAGTGACAGGTGTTGCGTAGAGGGCAGCACATGTGCACACTGTGAAGTCTGGTTCGCCCTGCTTCAGTTTGTCAACAAACGGGGACACGCTTTTGTTTGTTACTGTGCGGAGCAGTTAAGAAATGGAGCGCTGTTCTTGGGAGGAAAGGGCAGACAGCCACTGTGCTTACGGGAACTCGGATGGAAATGCTCCCGTTGCCAAACGTTTGTACGTTCGACGAGTGCCAGATCCACGCATAATTGCTGCCATAAACGGGTCCCTACGAGAGGCAGGTGTATTCGTTTTGTGTCACAGGTGCGAAGGCCTGACGGACGGCGTCATCAACGCTCACTGCATACACCAGGGCTTGAAGAGGAGGCGTTAGCACTGCTGGAAAACATACCCTCAACAAGGTCACGGCGCGTTGCACGGGAAATGGACGTAAGCGATTTCACAATTCTGCGTGTGTGTCATGAAGATTATTTGCACCTGTTCCACCTTCAGAAGGTTCACGCCATTAACTCAGATCATTTTCCACGTCGAACTAAATTCTGTCAGTGATTTTTGCAAAAGTGTACCATTCACCCGGACATTCCGAACCGCGTACTTTTTACAGATGAGGCATCCTTTACGCGAGAGGGCATGTTCAACAGCCACAATCAACACAAGTCGTATGTTTACCTGAAGATGTGTCTTTTAGTGCCACGAAACCGATAGTGATCAAGTAATAAAGGACTAAATACAGCTGAATAGGCTATTAATACCCAAGATGAATACCCGAGATCTAAACATGTGAGCCCGGGAAATCCGCAGTGGTCACCAAGGTCTCTTCACTGTCAACATTTTAGCCAGCATGATAGGCGATAATCTCATCGGTCCATGCATGTTCCCCCGTCGACTGAACGCAAACAGACAGTTAAGCTTCTTACGAGAAACTACCGGAGTTGTTGAAACGTATTCCACTCAACTTGCGACGGTTAATGTGGTACCAAGCAGATGGTGCATATGGGTACTTTGTAGAGATGGGCAAACTCGTTCATTTTTGGGAACTAGTTCACTGGTGATCTATCTTTTCTCGGAACCGTTCATTTTTACTCGTTCACCGTTCATTTGTTCATCGCGTATGGTTATTAGGAAAAATTGAAAATTAGTAGCATAGGCGAGTCAAAATGGAAGGTTCTGAGAGGAGACACTTCCCTCGCCCCTGGTGTACAGAGTTTTTGTTCGTCACAGAACTCTCACACACTTGTAGAAGTAATTTTCGTGATTCTCCGAACCCTTTCGCTGAGCCAACTATAGCGTTAAATGGCTGATCACAGTGAAATAATACAAGGTGGCGCACGAAAAACCGGCCGTGAGTACAGACTGCTCGCCAATTAAGCACGATTTGTTGACTGCTACGAGCAGAATAGATAAACATGTAATAATTAGACAGTAAACAAATGACAAATAAGCTAATGCAAAGTACAACTTCGAAACAATAGATGACGTTTGGTGGGCGACAGGGTGAGCAGTCTAGTACTCGGTGCCGATTTTTCGTGCACTACCCTGTACCACTGAAGTAATATTGTAGGAGTTATATTCTCTTTATAGAATGTGACACCAGACACTTGATTATCGAGCGCGTGCTTCATTCGGTTGTAATTCGGTCTGTCTTCCGTAACAATGAACATGCTTTTTAACCTTGGATCAAACAAAGACGGAAAATGGCCACTCGTTTGTGCCGTGCCAGCTTCGTTTGCATGTATAATAAGAAAAAAATTTGCCTTTTTATAACTATGTCTTCTGCTGTTTATCGAAATAGTAAAGTAAGTGATATGCCCTTCTGTCACCCGAAAAGATGTATGTATTACATACCTAGTAATTTACGTAATTACAAAATACATTTTAATTACCAGGCGTGGACGCTGAATAGAATACGAAACAACCAGATGTCCACAGTTCAAGAAGGGTTTGGAACAGCTTTAGGATGGGCGCGCGCAGCGAACGAAACGAACAACTCGATCCTAAACTATCTAGGAGCAGACCGCAATGGAACTGCGACGAGTAGCCACACGAAGAAGGACGGGTCCGGACGAGGGAGGCCGAGGACGATACCGAGAGGCACAACTGTATAGTAAATTTGTTGTTGCTGTTGTTGTTGTCGTCGTCGTCGTCGTCGTCGTTGTTGTTGTGGTCTTCAGTCCTGAGACTGGTTTGATGCAGCTCTCCATGCTACTCTATCGTGAGCAAGCTTCTTCATCTCCCAGTACCTACTGCTGCCTACATCCTTCTGAATCTGCTTAGTGTATTCATCTCTTGGTCTCCCTCTACGATTTTTACCCTCCACGCTGCCCCCAATACTAAATTGGTGATCCGTTGATGCCTCAGAATATGCCCTACCAATCGATCCCTTCTTCTAGTCAAGTTGTGCCACAAACCCCTCTTCTCCCCAATTCTGTTCAATACCTCCTCATTAGTTATGTGATCTATCCATCTAATCTTCAGCATTCTTCTGTAGCACCAGATTTCAAAAGCTTATATTCTCTTCTTGTCTAAACTATTTATCGACCATGTTCCACTTCCATACATGGCCACACTCCATACAAATACCTACTTTCAGAAACGACTTATTGAGAACCTTTTAATAAACATGGCGCCGCATAACCGGCGGATTCAGCAACGATCTGCACTATTTAAGGGCATCAGAGGTGGGCGTCGGCATGCGGTTCGACCGACTGGGCGTTTGGTCGCTGTTACGTCGTCGTCACCAGTGACGCTTTCCCCAAAGACCGGCTGGTGGAGGGCGTTGCCCACTGCTGCACCGGCGACTCCCAGCGTCGCCATGAGCCGCCGTGACTGCAGGAGGCGAGCTAGGCCAGGCCTCATGCTGCTAACCTCCTACCGCCTGCACAGCCGCTGACCGAGCACAGTGTCACGTTCCCCGGGCTGCGTGCATCAGCACGTCTCCACCACGACACGAGCAGTGGGGCTGAGCTACCGAAAAATGTATTGGAAGAACCAACATTAAAGTGGAAGATTGCTAAAAACAGCCACCTTTTCCACCCAGCCATGTCCTACAACCCCGACCATGTCATCCGCTCCGGTCATCCTATTACAGGTGGTGTCAGTCGGGCAACCTGCGAATGGCACACTCCTGTTACAATTGGTGACAGTAGTGGTCTTCTCCCTGGATTTGGAGGATATTGTGGCTGGTAATCGACGAGGATATGTGGCACCTGAGAAGGGAAACAATGGATCAGCAATTCCTGCAACATGAGAAGTAAGTGCCAATTTTTCGTTTGGTGGTTGGTCTGAACCTGTAGCATAGTCCGTCTTCCCTTCCTGTTCTTCTTTCTGGGCTTGCTGTAGTCTTGATTCGATAGCTGGTAGTGATGGAATGGTCTGTGTCAGCCGAAGTGGCTATTCAGCAGCTACTTGAGCACGTATCTGAATTAGAGATAGAGCTTGCTCGGTCTAAAGAAGCAAGCAAGGAACCGTTTCCTGTTAATGCAGTAATTCTTGACAATAACGCTGCATCTTTCGACACCTCTTTCTCGGGAAAAGCTGGGAATGATGATATGATTTTTTTGAGAGCCTAAGCACTTCCGCTAAATTGGGAAATTGGGGTGCAGAAACAATTTTGTATGTGGCTAAGTTGAAAGTAACTGGGGATACCAGAGCGTATGTTACATGCCATGAAGAGTTAAGGGATGCTTGGACATCTGAAGTATTCAAAAAAGGGTTGCTGGAAACGTATCGGAGGAAAAATACGTCTAGATGTTATCGGGAACAACTGAATAAAACGTATCAAAGGAACGGGGAATCAATAGAAGCTTTTGTAGATCGAATTCGAAAACTTAATGTTAATACCTATGAGCTAACGGATTCCAACAGGGTGGGGGACAGGTGAAGTCACTCGAATCAGCGGCGTTAAACTTCCGAGTGGAAATGAGGAACTTCCAGGTGAAGGCAGAAGTTCTTCCAGTTGTTGACAGTAGCTATGATGTCATACTCGGCTTGGATTTCCTGGTTGCGCATCACGCAAAAGTTAACTTGAAACGGCGTACAGTAGAACTGGACGGAATACAATTTCGCCTAGGTTCTTTGGCCGAAAAACCATGTCTTTCGCAAGGAACCCCCCAGACGTCGGGTGGGCCACCTAAACTGCGTACAAGGTCCCTTAGGGTTAACTCGCGGGCTACTATACCGAAGGGTACAGGGAAAATAATCTGGGTAGATGTTGGAGCTAGCGTACCGGTAAATGCGTTATGTGTCGTTGAACCTTTGTCTGAGAATGAGCCGCTGCATAAAATGAAGTGTTTTACGCGCCGTAGCGTGTCCCACGTGCGCGAGATTAAAGGAAAAAAGGTTGCGCCTGTCAGTATTGATAATTTTGGCCTTGAAGAGGTGCAGATAGCACGAGGTACCGTAATAGCGAATCTGGAGATAACAGAGGAAGATGAACTGGATAAGGATTTCGCAGCAGATTACACGATGCCGGGAGAGTCTGTCAGCTGGTCCGCACAGAGGGGTAAAGTAGCACATTTAGAAGGGCAAGAAAGAGAAGTCATGGAGAACCTTTTACCGGAATATAAAGAGTTATTTTATTCTCATGGTCCACTGCCCGCCACACTGTTAGTTCAGCATTACATCCCCACTGAGAATGAAGCACCGGTGTATAAACGTCCATATCGTGTTCCAAAAAGTTTACAGCCTGTCATGGAAGAATTTTTTAATCAACAGCTTAGGGATGGGATAATAGAAACCAGTAGTAGTCCCTGGTCCGCTCCTGTCATAATAGTGGATAAAAAGTCACCTGATGGGGGCAAGGCATATCGTTTTTGTTGTGGTTATCTTTTCCTGAATCAAAAAACTGTATCGGATGCATACCCAATGCCTAATATCACTGAAACTCTGGATAATTTGAGTCAGCGTCGGTGCTTCACGACCTTGGATCTTCGAAGCGGGTCCCACCAGTTGGAGGTCGCCCCGGAAGAGCGACCGAAGACAGCTTTTTCAACACCTACAGGTCATTTTCAGTATCGGCGAATGACTGTCGGACTCAAAAATGCTTCGGCAACCTTCCAACGGTTACTGGATAGCGTGTTACGAGGGCTGAAACCTAATCAGTGTATGGTATATTTGGACGACATAATTGTTTTCTCAAAGGACGTGCAAGCACATGTGCGCCGTTTGCGCGAAGTTTTCGATCGTCTGAAAGCAGCGCGGTTAACTCTTTATATGGAAAAATGTCATATTTTGTTGCAAGAAGCCCGTTATTAAGGTCATATTATAGGACAGGAAGGTGTTCACAAGGATCCAAAACTTGTAGAGGCGGTAATGAATATTCCGACACCCACAAAAGTAAAAGAGTTGCAGTCGTATTTTGGTCTCGCCAATTTTTACAGGAGGTATATCCCAAAATTTGCGGAAATTGCAAGGCCCCTCACGCAGTTGTTGAAGCAAGGAGCAAAATTTCACTGGTCAGTATAATGTGAAGATGCTTTTCAAAAGTTAAAAAATTTGTTAACATCTAGTCCATTTTTGGCTTTTCCAGATTTTAGTAAACAGTTTATATTATCTTGTGACACTAGCAATTTTGCTTTGGGCATTGTATTATCTCAGGAAATAGATGGGCAGAAACACCCGATAGCATATGCTTCCAGACAGCTAAACAATGCAGAAAAAAATTACTCAACAACAGAGAAGGAATTATTGGCATTAATTTTCGGAATAACCTATTTCCGGTGTTATTTGTATGGACGACGTTTCAAGGTGATCACTGACCATGCAGCACTTAAGTGGTTGTTAGGGCTTAATGACCAACGAGTAGATTAACTAAGTGGGCTTTGCGTCTTAGTGAGTACTATTTTGAAGTTATTCATCGACCGGGTAAATCGCACGGAAACGCGGATGGTCTGAGTCGTAAAGTATACGCCATGGAATGCACAGGAATAAATGAGAACGAATGGGTGCACATGATTCAATATTTCTGGTCATTCCGGTCGAAGAGCAACGGAATGGAGGGTAGCACAGAGTTATTTGTGGTCAACGCGTAGGCAAGATGTCGATCAGTATGTAAAGAATTGCATTCTGTGTGCTCAACCGGCGGAATTAAGTCATCAGAAAATTGTGTTGCAACGACTACCGGAAGCGGATAGACCTCACCAATTACTTGGCGTAGACGTCTTGGGAACGTTTGTGCAAACACCAGTGGATAATCGCTATGTTTTAACAATAATAGATCATTTTTCGCGCTATGTCTCAATGACAGCTATTCCGGACCCGCGAGCCGAAACAGTGGCTCACGCCATGGTACATCAATGGATATTGAAATTCGGAGCACCTGAAACTATAATTACAGATCAAGGATCAAACTTTATGTTCGATTTGATAAAACAGTTATGCAAGTTGTTGCATGTAAAGAAATTGAGAACGAGTGCATTACACCCGCAGGCTAATGGTCGGACCGAGAGAGTTCATCGTACAATAGCTAAGATGTTAAGTTATTATGTAAATTCGCAACACAAATGTAAATTCGCAACACAACAATTGGGGTACCCCATCGGCGTTTGTAGCCGTGGCGTATAACTCAAAAGTGCGTGAAAGTACAGGATTGTCTCCGTATGAAGTACTGTTCGGTCGGAAGATGCCATCTCCGTTTGAATTGGTACTGTTACCTTCAGAACAACTTCGGGAAGGATTACGGAAAGTTCAATCGGAAATGCCCGCATCCCTGGACCTACTGACGACATTAACAGACAAACACTTATCTCTGTACAACAAAATGGCCACTGTTACCTGTACGCGGACAGGTACCCTGCTGAAAATTCATATCATAATACCATTAACATGTAGGATTGTAAATTTGAATGTTACGCCTTGCATACGTATCCAGTGAAGTGGGAAATTTTGCAGAAATTCGTACAATTAACCATACGGGAAATACTGTTGGTGACACGTAAGAGACAAGCTCATGCGTTCCTCACTGCACAAGACTTGCTGCATTGTCGAACAGGTCTAGTTACCATCTGCCCCGCGAAATTGTTACACACTGTTCCCAAATCTTGCGAGTATTCTCTAGTCCGCTCTCAAGAACCAGTCGTGGAGTGCCTTAAGGAAATTATAGCAGGCACGGTGCAGCTCTTTCAGCAAGTGGGTCCACATTGGATATTTTTAGTAATAGAAAACACAGTCCTTATTTGCGTTTCTTACGAGCAGGGTAAGCAAGGGAGTACGCAAAGAGTATAATTGCAGGGGCTGGGACTGTTAATTAACTGCATACAGTGTGACATTTCAGGGTCAACTTTCTGTTTACCACCGGTGATTACTGGAGCTACAATCATGAACATAACATGCCCATTGATCTATGTACCCGACCAACCTGTGCAATTCGTCACGAAAGAAAATCTCACTCTTTTCAATAACACATTAGACCCGACTTTGCTCGCCTCTTTGGACCGGAAGCTAGCAGCTCAGGATGGACGTATAACTATGGAACATCTTTTTCAAAGAGTGCATGAGTACCGTAATGAGCATAAGGAACAATTACTAGTTATTGGATCATCAACCACCGCCACCTGTATTTTTATCTTTGTCGTAGGATTAGTGTACTGTCGGCTCAAGAGAAAGGTAGCCGAAATCCCGCCCCTTCCAACTTTTAACCTAAGGGTCCAGACAAAATCACTGAACAGCTGTGAGGCGCTGCAGCAGAACACTGGGTAATGTTTATGAACAAAGATTACACTGAGGATAGAAGTGAATGAACATAGTGTAAATAGTGAATCAATCGCATTTTGTGGTGTTTGTGGAGTGAACTGTAGCTGTTTTTACTTTTTGGGTGAATTCGGGGACGAATTCTTTTCGTACAAGGGAAGAATTGTAGAGGACAAGGGGTTATTTTTAGGAAATATGGTGCGAAATTGTGATTTAGTGTGTTTCAGTGCGCGATGCGCCAGCCTCACTGCAGATGGTGGACGAAGGCTGGCCGGCGCGTTATGCAGGTGACAGTTTTGCAACGAGCATCGGTATGTGTGTACGAGCGTGGCAGCCATCAGCAACCAGAACGCAGCATTAGCACAATTAATCAGACACGGGCCGCGTGTGGCGCGGTTGCGTTAGCCAACTCATCGAGAACCTTCTAATAAACACGGTGCCGCATAACCGTCGGATTCAGCAGCGGTCTGCACTATTTAAGGGCATCAGAGGTAGGCGTCAGCAAGCGGTTCGACCGACTGGGAGTTCGATCGCTGTTACATCGTCGTCATCAGTGACGCTGTCCCTGAGGACCTGCCGGCGGAGGGCGTTGCCCGCTGCAGCACCGACGACTCCCGGCGTCATCACGAGCCACCATGTCTGCAGGAGGCGAGCTAGGCCGTGCCTCATGCTGCTAACCTCCTACCGCGTGCGCAGCTGCTGACCGAGCACGGCGTCGTGTTCCCTGGGCTGCGTGCATCAGCATGTCTCCATCACATCACGAGTGGTGGGGGTGAGCTATGTACTGGAGGAACCAACATTAAAGCAGAAGATTGCTAAAAACAGCCACCTTCTTCTACCCAGCCACATCCTACAATCCCGATCACGTCACCCGCTCCGGTCGTCCTATTACACCATTATGCTGTCGTCTTGGTCTTTTCTTGTCTGCTATAATCAAGAAAATAATTTTCTTTGTCCAGTACTCATCTCCAATCTATTTTCATATCGCTCGGATCCTCATCTCCTCTTTATTCAAAACCCATAAGCTTGTTCAGTGACATTATTCTAAACATATACTACTGCCTTTTCGATGTTTGTAATACATTATATTAGTTTTAGGGTTATTAATCTTACTGTCTACTATTAATTACAACTTTGTTCGCCGGCCGGTGTGGCCGTGCGGTTCTAAGCGCTTCAGTTTGGAACCGCGTGACTGCTACGGTCGCTGGTTCGAATCCTGCCTCGGGCATGGATGTGTGTGATGTCTTTAGGTTAGTTAGGTTTAAGTAGTTCTAACTTCTATGGGACTGATGACCTTAAATGTTAAGTCCCATAGTGCTCAGAGCCATTTAGCTCCTGAGTTATGCAAATGTTTGGAGAAGTCTTGGAAAGCCCATACCATTTTGTCTCCGTTGTTAGTTACTATGCCAGCTCCCATCTAAACAGATGTAATTTTGAGAGTATCATACATAAATTAATGTTTTATTTTCTTCTAACATAAATTGTTCTCAATTATCTGCCCTTTTGGTGATCGACAAATAGATTTACTGCTTGTTCTCTCCTGGACGAATGAGTTAAGAACAAACATGTTGTTCCTCACTTAAAATGCAACCAATATATGATTTTCTTTGTTACTACTAACATATCACATGTTTACGATGGCAGCATCATATATTAGTTAATGTTCTACGTTCGCATTAAAACCTCCTGCCATTTCGTGGTCCGATTTACTTTCATTTATCATCTTCTGTTGCTCTCCGTCGATATCGTCTACCTCATCAAAAGAATGTAAACACGTTCGTGCATTAACTTGAATGGCTTCCAGGAAATACACTACTGGCCATTAAAATTGCTTCACCAAGAAGAAGTGCAAATGATAAATGGGTATTCATTGGACAAATATATTATACTACAACTGACATGTGATTACATTTTCACACAGTTTGGATGCATAGATCCTGAGAAATCCATATCCAGAACAAGCACCTCTGACCGTAATAACAATCTTGATACGCCTGGGCATTGAGTCAAACAGAGCTTGGATGGCGTGTACTGGTACAGCAGGCCATGCAGCTTCAACATGATACCACAGTTCGTTAAGAGTAGTGACTGGCGTATTGTGACGAGCCAGTTGCTCGGCCACCATTGACCTGACGTTTTCAATTGGTGAGAGATCTGGAGAATGTGCTGGCCAGGGCAGCAGTCGAACATTTTCTGTATCCAGAAAGGCCCGTACAAGACCTGCAAAATGCGGTCGTGCATTATCCTGCTGAAATGTAGGGTTTCGCAGGGATCGAATGAAGGTTAGAGCCACGGGTCGTAACACATCTGAAATGTAGCGTCCACTGTTCAAAGTGCCGTCAATGCGAACAAGAGGTGACCGAGACGTGTAACCAATGGCACTCCATACCTTCACGCCGGGTGATACGCCAATATGACGATGACGAATACACGTTTCCAATGTGCGTTCACCGCGATGACGTAAAACACGGATGCGACCATCATGATGCTGTAAACAGAACCTTTATTCATCCGAAAAAATGACGTTTTGCCATTCGTGCACTCAGGTTCGTCGTTGAGTACACCATCGCAGGCGCTCCTGTATGTGATACAGCGTCAAGGGTAACCGCAGCCATGGTCTCCGAGCTGATAGTCCATGCTGCTGCAAACGTCGTCGAAATGTTCGTGCGGATGGTTCTTGTCTTGCAAACGTCCCCATCTGTTGACTCAGGGATTGGGACGTAACTGCACGATCTGTTACAGCAATGCGGATAACATGCATGTCATCTCGACTGCTAGTAATACGAGGCCGTTGGGATCCAGCACGGCGTTCCGTGTTACCTTCCCGAACTCACTGATTCCATATTCCGCTAACAGTCCTTGTATCGCGACCAACGTGAGGGCCAATGTCGCGATACGATAAACCGCAATTGCGATATCTACAATCCGAACTTCATCAAAGTCGGAAACGTGAAATAATTTGGGTGAAGGTCACGGTTAAAGCAGGCTCAGACATGGTAATTGGATGTCTCTATAGGCCCCCTGGCTCAGCAGCTGTTGTGCCTGAGGACCTGAAGGATAATTTGGAAAATATTTCGAGTAGATTTCCCCACCATGTTATAGTTCTGGGTGGAGATCTTAATTTGCCGGATACAGACAGGGAGACTCAAACGTTCATAACGGGTGGCAGGGACAAAGAATCCAGTGAAATTTTTTTAAGTGCTTTATCTGAAAACTACCTTGAGCAGTTAAACAGAGAACCGACTCGTGGCGATAACATATTAGACCTTCTGGCGACAAACAGACCCGAACTATTTGAAACAGTTAACGCAGAACAGGGAATCAGCGATCATAAAGCGGTTACTGCATCGATGATTTCAGCCGTAAATAGAAATATTTAAAAAGGTAGAAAGATTTTTCTGTTTAGCAAAAGTAACAAAAGGCAGATTTCAGAGTACCTGACGGCTCAACAGTAAAGTTTTGTTTTAAGTACAGATAGTGTTGAGGATCAGTGGTCAAAGTTCAAAACCATCGTACAATATGCGTTACATGAGTATGTGCCAAGCAAGATCGTAAGAGATGGAAAAGAGCCACCGCGGTACAAAAGCCGAGTTAGAAAACTGCTGCGGAAGCAAAGGGAACTTCACAGCAAACATAAACATAGCCAACACCTTTCAGACAAACAAAAATTACGCGAAGCGAAATGTAATGTGAGGAGGGCCATGCGAAAGGCGTTCAATGAATTCGAAAGTAAAGTTCTATGTACTGACTTGGCAGAAAATTCTAAGAAATTTTGGTCTTATGTCAAAGCGGTAGGTGGATCAAAAAAAAATGTCCAGACACTGTGACCAAAATGGTACTGAAACAGAGGATAACAGACTAAAGGCCGAAATACTAAATGTCTTTCTCCAAAGCTGTTTCACAGAGGAAGACTGCACTGTACTTCCTTTTCTAGATTGTCGCACAGATGCCAAAATGGTAGATATCAAAATAGACGACAGAGGGATGGAGAAACAATTAAAATCGCTCAAAAGAGGAAAGGCCGCTGGACCTGATGGGATACCAGTTCAGTTTTACACAGAATACGTGAAGGAACTTGCCCCCCTTGTCGCAGTGGTGTACCGTAGGTTGTAACCTCCCTCTCACTTATCGACCTTAATGACAGTGAAAAATTAAACCACGTGCACCTAATGGAAATCTGGGAAAAGCAATCGTCACCGAAGTTAATTTTTCGGCAAAGAGGGAGGAAAGGGTTACATCTAAATGAAAGGAAAAATGCAAATGAAATTGGTGGAAACTAATTTTGAAAATGGGTAAAGTTAATAAAGAAAGTAAATGTGCGGTCGTTACATTAACAATTAATTGGTGTTGATTAGATATTTGAGATTTGGGAAAAATTACGGTCGCCAGTCCCATGGACAAGTATTATAATAACTGAAAATGAAAGACTAATGCACATATATTTAGCACTAAAAGCGTGGCAACTGAAGGTTGACACGTGTCGTGTGAAAACTGAATATTTGTCAGAAGTAATAAATTTCGCTACACTCTGACTTAATTTAGCAAAAGAATTAATAAAACCGGAAAATTGAAAGTTAATTTAGTGACTGAAATTAATAGTGGACTTTGATTCTGAAGCACTACGAAATTCAATAAAATAAGGTTAGTCTTGGGTTACCTCAACAATCATTTCAAAAGCTACTTGAATCTACGCAATTTAGAAATAAGGGATTTAACTTTGAACTTGAATTAAATGATTCTGAACAATTAACAATAGTAAAATTTAGTACGTACCAAGCTGAGCTGCAGTCACAGGTAAGCTAAAATATGGAAACAAAACTTGCACTCTTAATTTGTGCTTGTGTAATCTAAATATTGTAGCCAGCTGTGAATACTTTAACTGAACTTTGAAATTAAAGCAGTGAAATGGAATGATATTTCTTTAATGCTGGTGTTCGAATTTCAACGACACTCGGATTCATTCCGGAAAAGGAAAAGGGAGGGACCCTGCTTGGTAATGCAATTGGGACAATAAGCAACAAAGGTTCATGCTACGTTGCTGCAATTTTTTAGGCAAGTTGAACAGTTTGAAAAGCTGAGGTCTGCCATACAGTTCTAAAACTTTACGTGCTTCCATTCTTCCTTGTTGGTTGACTGAAAGTTTGAAGCCGTCGATCGAGGAGGTGGCGACAGTCACTCATTGTCGGCCGTCGCTGTTGCAGAAGCTGGATGTTGGCGCGCCTTCTTCTCGACACGGTCTCCAGCCGAAACGGGCTCTTGATGTGTGACAGCTAACGCTCCCGTCCGCGACACCATGTCAGAAACTAACATAGCAAGTCGAGCGCAATGACATGCTGCCAAACCCCGAAAGCGCGGCAACTCGCGGGAGCGTCACACAACACACCTGCTCCACTGCCCCCCTCCAGCCATACTCTGCTCTGCCCGCACTGCACGCGGCCGATTTCACACTACCAAAGATCCTAAACACTTTGGTTCTCCACACGACCTATCGATGTATTCGCTCGATAGCATTGTTTCCCCTAGGCAAGACCAAGCGTAAAAATACAAATAATATTTACAAAACAAACCAATTATACATCGACAAAATGATAAATATACAAATGGCAAAACAATTACAATATATAAAGACACAGAAATGTCATATCTTCATGTGACAAATAAACGAATAAAAATTATAGTACAATAGATGGAAATAGGATGACATGCATTTCCGGCGTTACAAGGTCTCTAGAAGAGCGTAGCGTTCCAAAGGATTGGAAAAGAGCACACGTCATCCCCGTTTTCAAGTAGGGACGTCGAACAGATGTGCAGAACTATAGACGTCTCTAACGTCGTTCAGTTATAGAATTTTGGAACACTTATTATGTTCGAGTATAATGACTTTTCTGGAAACTAGAAATCTACTCTGTAGGAATCAGCATGGGTTTCGAAAAAGACGATCGTGTGAAACCCAGCTCGCGCTATTCGTCCACGAGACTCAGAGGGCCATAGACACGGGTTCCCAGGTAGATGCCGTGTTTCTAGACTTCCGCATGGCGTTCGATACAGTTCCCCACAGTCGCTTAATGAACAAAGTAAGAGCATATGGACTATCAGACCAATTGTGTGATTGGATTGAAGAGTTCCTAAATAACAGAACGCAGAATGTCATTCTCAATGGAGAGAAGGCTTTGCGACCGAACCGCCGAATCAGTAAATGGGGTATGTTCTCAACTGACTCGGTTGTTTTAACCCCCTCCACTGACGGAATGACCCGCTTCCTAATGCTACGTATTTTAACGGTAAATAGCTCAGTCCTAATGTCCTAATAGTAAGAGGTAGTAGTGAATTCACGTTGTTAATCTTTGAATACAGCACAGCTGCCACAAGCTCAGCTCACTTTTACTCCACTCCTACCCTCGCCATTGCACCACATTAATTAGGTGCTACATGGACCTTGCTAAATTCACTTGCGTATACATTTTTTGACCGTTACTCGCCAGTATTTACCTAATGATTAGTACACTCCTAACCGGACTATTTCCGAAATAGCTGTGATGATTGAACGGGTTCGATCCACGGCCTACAGTGCCCTACAGTTCACACGGTAACACTGCCTACCTGACCCACTTAACTTGGTAGTGAGCTTATGTATCCAATCACCACTGCTAGCAGCAGTGGATAATCCTATCAGCACGACGAGAGCAGCAGACTTACCGTCGAATCCTCCTGAAAATACTTATAACTACGGTCGCCAGCTCTGAAGGAGCAAAAGAATAAATTAATTTTTTGGCTCGTTTCAAAGTGAAACGGCTTGAGTTGAATTTTAAATCAATTCTGAATATTACTATTTCTGATCATTCTAGGTGATTCTACAAAGCAAATACTCTCTCAATTTCTGTGAGTTGGCTAGGTAATTACTACCAAGACAATTTATGCAACTTAGGTTAACAAAATCCTATCCTTCAACTTATTTAATGATTTTGGATATTACTCTTTCGACAATTGATATAGAATTAGTTAAGTGACTTTATTTGAAAAGTTACTCAGAAAAATTTAAGTAACTATAAATAGGCGACTCATTGTGGTGTGACCATTGCTCTTTTCAACGTTCTTATACGCTAAAGTATTCTACAACTAAAAGAATTGTAAATGAAAGAGGCGATGGTGGCCTCAGTCTGATTTCACTACACTTTACAATGAACAACATGCGTCGTAATTTTACTCATTACTATATTCTGTCCTCTGCACTTGCATAAAAGAAAACTGGTATTCTCCTTTTACATGTATACAAAGTTCGACTTAACAATTGCAAGCAGTCTTGCCTTGGGTAGACGTGTCGGTTCTGGTGGTGAGATGCATGTGGCTAACGCGGCTCTTCACGCCTCATGCCCTTAATGGCGGCTGGAACTACGAGCTGTAGCACTCGTATAAGCTACTGCACGTCCGCCATAAAATCTGGGCGCAGGAACTCTTACAATCAGCACCAGTGGCATAGAGACGGCTTCGACAACCAATCGTCGCGTTCCACTCCACAAACGGCGACGATATTCGCCTCTTCGCTGTTGCACAATCACTTTTGCGTGAGCACAGTTACGCACGTCCGATCACGTCAACCCTCCCCAGGCCATTCCATTGTTCAGTCTCTGTGTCTCCAGCTACCTCTAGCTACACTCGTATCACCAAGAGTGGGGGCGTTCCCCTACCACCTTTTCACCGAAATCATTTAGTATTTAAGAATATTTATATTTATTACCCTGGAGTTCATACCAGTCATAATAATTTACTACTAGCGCTTTAGAACATTACATCATACAGTAATAACTTATAATTACGAAGAAAAAGAATACATTTGACTCCGAGAGCTTAGTGCATTGTCTGACAGGTAGCGCTAATTCCCAGTTTCGCCAACAGATGGCATCAGGGTGCACTCCCTGGCAGTCTCACACCAGCGCGCCCGTTTCCGACGCGCGGGCTCCAAATTACTGTCAGCCCACCATCATTTCAGTTCCGTTACAGCTTCCAAAGTAAGAGTGATTTCAGGTGTGCCCCAGGGGAGTGTCGTAGGACCGTTGCTATTCACAATATATATAAATGACCTTGTGGATGACATCGGAAGTTCACTGAGGCTTTTTGCGGATGATGCTGTGGTATATCGAGAGGTTTTAACAATGAAAAATGTTATGGTTCTGAGCACTATGGGACTTAACAGCTGTGGTCATCAGTCCCCTAGAGCTTAGAACTACTTAAACCTAACTAACCTAAGGACAGCACACACATCCATGCCCGAAGCAGGATTCGAACCTGCGACCGTAGCAGTCACGCGGTTCCGGACTGCGCGCCTAGAACCGCTAGACAACCGCGGCCGGCGAAAAATTGTACTGAAATGCAGGAGGATCTGCAGCGAATTGACGCATGGTGCAGGGAATAGGAATTGAATCTCAATGTAGACAAGTGTAATGTGCTGCGAATACATAGAAAGAAAGATCCCATATCATTTAGCTACAATATAGCAGGTCAGCAACTGGAAGCAGTTAATTCCATAAATTATCTGGGAGTACGCATTAGGAGTGATTTAAAATGGAATGATCATATAAAGTTGATCGTCTGTGAAGCAGCTGCCAGACTAAGATTCATTGGAAGTATCCTAAGAAAATGCAATTCGAGAACAAAGGAAGTAGGTTACAGTACACTTGTTCGCCCACTGCTTGAATACTGCTCAGCAGTGTGGGATCCGTACCAGATAGGGTTGATAGAAGAGAGAGAGAACATCCAACGGAGAGCAGCGCGCTTCGTTACAGGATCATTTAGTAATCGCGAAAGCGTTACGGAGGTGATAGATAAACTCCAATGGAAGACTCTGCAGGAGAGACGCTCAGTAGCTCGGTACGGGCTTTTGATGAAGTTTCGAGAACATACCTTCACCAAGGAGTCAAGCAGTATATTGCTCCCTCCTACGTATATCTTGCGAAGAGACCATGAGGATAAAATCAGAGAGATTAGAGCCCACACAGAGGCATACCGACAATCCTTCTTTCCACGAACAATACAAGACTGGAATAGAAGGGAGAACCGATAGAGGTACTCAAAGTACCCTCCGCCACACACCGTCCGGTGGCTTGCGGAGTATGTATGTAGATGCAGATGTAGATGTAGACGGTACGCATTTCTCCTCCTTACACGAGGCATCACAACAACATTTCACCAGGCAACGCTGGTCAACTGCTCTTTGTGTATGAGAAATCGGTTGGAAACTTTCCTCATGTCAGCACATTGTAGGTGTCGCCAACGGCGCCAACCTTGTGTGAATACTCTGAAAAGCTAATCATTTGCATATCACAGCATCTTCTTCCTGTCGGTTAAAGTTCGCGTCTGTAGCGCGTCATCGTCGTGGTGTAGCAATTTAAATGGCCAGTAGGGTATTCTTAAAACCTGTCGTGCTGCTCATGATTTCCTCTATATCCGCGGTATTGGCTTTAATCATCTTGGTTTCAAAACAGCCTAGACGAATTTTTCCGTATTATGTTCCTCTGCGGTAAAACACACATTCTGATTTTTAAAACTTTTTTTTTAATTTGTGGCCTGAAAGCACAATCCGCACAGAGAGTCACCATGTATTTCATTCAAGTATACATGTAGCGTGCCTCTAGCGTGATAGTACAGCGGCGGCGCGGCTCCTTTCACCTGCACCTTCTTACGAATTCGTTGCAGCAGATCGCCGGTAGGAAAGCCGAGCGGAAACTTACCGTACTGCGTCTCACTCCAGGCTGCACACAACGTAACTATCCTAAAAATCGGGAAAAGGTCTTAATTTAGAATGAAAGGAGGAAATACTGGCTAAACTTCGGTACATTCTGATGTCAGGAATTATACGTTCACTGCCAAGAGCGTGCTAATCCTAACAGTCATGCAAAAACCTTTTCATTCACGTTAGTAAGTTTATGGTAACGTATTTCCCGAAATCTGAACAACTAATAATCATGGATTGTTCTTAGTACGCCGAGAATTTTCAAGTTTTTCAGTGTCTAAAGCACTCCAGCTGTTAGTCACGCATCTGCTCAATACGCCACGCGGATTTACTGTCTTTTATCATACACAGAATTACTTAAAAATCTGTAATTTCTAAACAAAAAACACACCGGAATAAATATGCCTTCAGTTTAAAGCACTTTTGAGACATTTAGCACAACTAAAACCGGCAAACTATAACTTCCTTCGGAACTCATACTACACACGACCGTTCCATTGAAAGGCTGGGCTCCGACCACCAGTAAGCATTCTCTATTTACAAGAGAAAAGACGCACAATGAATACTCCGTTCTGACTGGTCAATACAAAAATATTATTCTCCCGCATCAGTCCGCACTTTTCATGACTAACCAATCAACAAACAACACACTTTCGAACTGTACTTGTTCTCGAAATAATTAATTAACATTCTGATATTTTATTTATACTTTACGTTATTAACTGTTTTCATTTGCACTCGAATTAGCTTTCCTTTTACCATAAATTTACTTAACAAATTCGCAAATGTGCCGTAAGGTTTTATGGGACGAAACTGCTGAGGTCATCGGTCCCTAAGCTTACTTAATCTAACTTAAACTGACTTACGCTAAGGACAACAGACACATCCATGCCCGAGGGAGGATTCGAATTCCGACGGGAAGGAGCCGTGCGGTCTCTGGCGTCTTGCCAGAGACCGCACGGCTACCTTGCGCGGCGTTACTTAACATTTCATGATACAAAATTCACCATCGTCTGCGTTCACACTGTCTTAAAAATTTCTCACGCTAGTTCGAATAGCGTTTGTCACTATAACAACAATCTACGTAACTAATGTAGGCCACATTCACGCATCATTCACACTACTAAAAACATATAAAACCTGTACTAACACAAACAACAAATCCCTCAAGAAACAAACAGAACAATTCACAAAAACATTCTGTTGATCTATTTCTTGAATGTCTCTGTCCGCTACTATACTCTGGTGGATGAAAATCAGAAGTACGTACTCGACTGAACCCGTTTCAGACCACCTGTCAATGTACACCCATGAGTCATTCTCCCGATTCATAGGCTCCAGAGAGGAGCGATATAAAGTCGCCATGCCTCAATACATAACTACATTGCATAACTACAACTAAAACTGTTATTATGTAAAATCGTCACAGTTTAGTACCATTACGCTAATTCATGGCACTAGTTGATTTATGTAGCTGAAACTTTTGTCTATATCTCTGTTTGAATCCCTATTGCTAAGTTCTTTAACTGTTTGAATAAGTTTATGAGGTCTACATGTGTGATGAAAGTTCGTTTGCCGACAACATTCCTTCCTGCATTAATTTCTTACCGAGCGTGATGGCACAGTGGTTAGCACACGTGCATTCGCGTGGACAACGGTTCACACTCGCGTCCGGCCATGTTGATTTAGGTTTTCCATGATTTCTCCAAATCGCTTCCGGCAAATGCCGGGATGGTTCCTTTAAAAGAGCATGGCCAACTTCCTTCCTTAATCCGATGGGACCGACGACCTCGCTGTTTGGTCCCCTCACCCAAGTCGACCATTAAATTCTTGGGCTAATGCTTTTTACGATGCAGTAAGATTAAATGTCTTCTTCGACGTCGTACCCATAACAGTCGATGGGACCACACTGAATCACGCTGTATGTTTGTGGAACCTCCTGTCATTAGACGGGCAGTAAACCACCGCGAATTCACGTAACTGTTCCTTGCACTGCCAGCTGCAGCCACATGGTGCATTAAAACTGAAGATGGCCAGCATAAGGGCCGAAACAGGTCATCATTTTGAAATAAATGATTATTGCGATCTTGACGTTTTATTAATTGATATTCCATTTATTCCTTATATATCCTGATTGTACATGGGAACCGTAAGCTCATATTTTATTGATCAAGTGTATACTGCTCCTTTGTCGAGGCAAAATACTTCTGCACGTTTAATTACACTTTATTCATTAATTTGGTCTTCGATTTTTCTCTGCACTTCTGATAATCCTAATACTTTTGGCTCATCTTCAAACTTCATTGCTGTAGCTCTGGACCCTAGGTCGTTACAATTAGGGTGCAGTAGCAGCAGATACACTTTCAGAACTGATGTTATGTCTAATAGCCAGAATTCGTGTGACCAGGTGAAGAAGCAGGTGGGGCCACCGTATGGCCTGAAGCAATTGCGTGGGTTCCCTCAGTCCACGCCGGCCGATGTGGCCGAGCGGTTCTAGGCGCTTCAGTCCGGAACCGAACGACCGCTACGGTCGCAGGTTCGAATGTGTGTGATGTCCTTAGGTTAGTTAGGTTTAAGTAGCTCTAAGTTCTACAGGACTGATGACCTCAGATGTCCGATAGTGCTCAGAGCCATTTGAACCTCAGTCCACGACTCACAAAACCATTTCTTCTAATCCGGAATACCGAGTTCTCGACGACTTCTCGGCCTGGTATCACAGCCTACTAGGTCCCAAAGAGTTTTGCGTCAACTGTAAAGCATTCAAATCTTGATGGTTGCAGACTTTCACACTCCGCCGCTTGCAATAGTGAATTGTAATCAGCCTAACCGTGAAACTTACTGCAGAGTAAAAATTTGTGTCTTTCCAAGCAGCTGCCCTACTGACTGAGCTATCCAGTCCTCACCACTTTACTTCCATCAGTACCTTTCTCCTACATTCCGGGTTCGAAACCCGGTGCGACCCACAGTTTTAATTTTCTAATAAGTCTCCATAAGGAAACTTCATTTTGGAGCCTGTCGTGTTTGTTCATCAAAATTCGATCCATCAAGATTGTTTCTTTATGGGTGTTGATTTATGAATGATGCTAGCGTAAGATTTGGACGTTGAGATCGACACTGCTGATTTAGATACCCAGCCCCCCCCCCCGGTAAAATGTGATTCTCATTAGATTCTTTTATACACAAAATCTTCGCTAATATTTATCGTTCCTCTAGGGCATCCCACATTACAACTGAATTATAACATAATGTTTAATTGTTTACCAATTTCTTACCGCCACACGAAAGCCATATCACATCAGCGAGATATGAGTTGCAAGAAGAAAGCCATTAAAATTGGATAATCGCTGAATTGTTTAAAATGTGTACTTGGCCAGGAACTGAGCCCGAAAACTGATGTAACTATGCTAAAATTTTGCTCACAAATATGGAAACTAGAGATTGAAAACCAAAATTTTGTTTTATTCCTTCGGAAATATTTTTGTAACATTTATGTACTCACAACATTCATCTTCTAATTACTATTTCAGGTGATGCTATTTTTCTGGTAATAGTTAAGCATTTAATATTTTGTGTTAGTATTTGCGCAGAATCTAGCATTGTGTTCTTTCTGGAATGTGGTATTCGCTGTTATCCACAAACAAAAACAAAATTTTCTTATTATTTCATACATTTGGTCATGGCAAGTCTGACACACAGCATTTTTAGAAAACTCATTAATATCTTTCTTAATTACCGGGTCACTTTTTTGTTTGAAAGAAGCCATTTCAGTGCATTCTGTTTCTTCTACTTTCTGTTACTATAAATGAATTTAGAATCTTATGACAAAAGGTCCCTATGAAAGAGAGGTATTGTTCTTTCTACTTAATTACAACTCACCAGAAGTCTCTGGAACACGTTTACTCGAAAGGTATACAAGCTCTTACATCTTGTAAATAATACAAAACTTTCCATGAAGAAATAAAACTCCTGTTATTAAATAAGTCAATGAAAAAGTATTGACAATATAGAGAAACGCTTCTGAACAGTTCATATAAATTGGCAGCAAAGGTCTGTTTGTAATTAATGTATTATTCATGGAAAGGCATTGACGAAATTTTAAGTTATGAAACATGTGTCCTGAATCCGTGACGTAATTTTAGTAATGCAATAATTAATAACTATTTGTCAGTATGAGACTTCTTAGAAGCCTTAGGTGACGAAGTTGGACTTCATTTGACTTCATTAAATGTGCGTCTGGGGCAGCGATATATCTTTTTAAGTACATTACAATTTTTCTATGCACTCAGTTAATTTCGAGCAACAAATGGACAAAATATCTATATGCCTGGTAATAAGCTCCTTTCACCTTTCACAGAAATTGCAAATTAATAGTACATCATTAAAACGCTGACACATTGGCATATTCTCAGAGTTTTAGCATTTCTGTTCAGTACACAGACATTACCAAATTGAGAGAAATAGTTTTCATTGGTATTTGAAAGGAATTTCGATTACTTTATCTAATTTTGTGGCATGATTGTCACATACCGCCATGAATTACGAGTATTTTGTTATATTATTGAGAGTACTGGGAGGAGGTAAGTTTCGCATATTTCTCACTAGTTACACTCTCGCTGTATTCTCACTTTCCTGTTAGTCGTTAGAAAGCTGTGAGCGGATATCACTGGCTGGGGTCGAGCATCTCCAGGAAGATGGCTAGTTGTCGCAGAAGTTGGCCGAGGCCTGCTCCATACTTTTGTTGGCAGAGCCAGCGCCTGTCGTGACTTGGGGCAGAAGCTGCCGCGTCACCCTGTGACATCCCAAGAGTATAATTATGACATTTTTGTTTTTTCTGTACGAACATCAAAAGCTGATGCCGTGACGAGACCTGACCGACGTGGGAAAGTTGGTTGCCTTCCCTCCATAACTTTTGTTTATCCAATCGAATGAGTCACCCATGCCACTGTGCTTGGCTCAAAGAGTCCAACCGCTCAAGGAGACATTGCTTCCGGCCAATACCAACCTCCTGTTCGTAAATGTGAAATGTTTATTTTTTTAATAAAATAAGCTTTATTGTCTTTCGCTGCATTGGCATCAGCTTTGAGTGGTCCCTTCCATGGAGAGTTATTTCTTTAATTTTTTTAAATTTAAATTAGTAGTTGGGACTTCTATGGCCTCCTTTTGTCTCGTCAACTTCGAATATGTGAGCTGTCCAAATGAGAAGATCTTGTTGCGTTTTTTCCATACAGTCTTACCTCCCCACGCGTTAGCGCCATTTTGTAATTTCATTTGAGCTGTTAGAGAACTTTGATCTCTGTTAATTTTATGTGAATTATGTTAGTCATTAAGAGCAAACAAATTTCTGTTATTCTTAGTTCTGAGCTAGATTTCGAAATTCCACACTGTCCTACAGCTTTTCCCTGGTTATGCGACCCACAAATAACAAATATAAGCAGTAATATTCCTAAGCTGCTGCTCTCATCCTTACTATTACGGTGTTTTCGTTGTTGTCAGTGGCCAAATGCAAAGATCAGTAGTTTACAAAACTGAGAGACGGGAACGACTATTGCACTTCCTCTCCTTGTGTGGTTATTGATTTGTTAATTGTCCAGAGACAGTTGCTTCGATTTCCCCTTGGACTATAACTTCGCTTTCTGTTATTTCATGATATCGGTAAGCGGTCTTGCAGTAAGCAACAAGCAACAACTTTCTACTTACGCTTAGTGACAGGTGGTAACGCGTTTAAACTAGCCAATATATGTACATCTGTGGGGTTTCGTGTCCGATATCATTAAAGGGTAAAATCTTGTAGACTGTTATTGTACGTCATTTTATAACTGACATTTCGTCCCCCCTGCTAGGGTATTCTTCAAGAATTTCTGGGTGTTCCCGGTCAACTGAAGTCCAGAGTTGTCGAGACGTCCACTGCCTTATGTAAGAAGAAACTGAAGAAGAACAAGACGCGGACCAACAACCTAAAAGATTTTACCTTCTGTTAAATTTATTCTCTGTACATTCGTAGAATTATAAATTTATTTAAGTAGTACGATGTATCTCAGAAGATTAAGAAATATTTGAAAAGTGTATGAGAGAACCAGTTATCCAATGGCACTAACTAATTTGGCGCAGTGCTCAGGTGATTTCATGCGTACTACAGGGATCGAAGAAAGGAGGTATGGAATAATAATCACCATATTGAAAGGGGCTATTCTCACATCGCCGTGATGCGTGTCGGAAAAAAAACGGAATACGTTTATTATGAGTGTCGATCAAATATTTGTGCTCGTCCTGAATAGCAGTCACTTGCCTTAACAACTGCGCCACATCGCTCCGTAGCTGTTCTATAGTATAAGGTATTTCCTATTGAGAAGGAGATTTCCGATGTAGCGGCGTTGTATGTAATTTCAGTAGATGAATGTATTTGCCGAGAGATGGTGTGGGGGTATTGCCAGATGCACAAGAGTAGTTAGCGGCGTAGTACCAGTTTCCTCATTTGTGGAGAGTTGTTTTCGCAGTTCGTTGCGTGATACATTTCTCTCGATCAGCACAAAGCGCGATTATCCAATTCCTTCGTGCAACAGGGGGCGTGCTTCACAAAAGTATCACAAGGTGACAGAGATGTACAGAGAGTAGTACTTCGCACGACGCACAATTTTCCGGTGGTATCAGCGTTGTTAAGCGTGACGTGTGAACCTCAAGGACACGCCACGCCCTGTGACGAAGCACGTTGTCACCACCGGTGCCACGATCTCGGCAGTGGAGGAACTTATACGGACGAATCACCGGTTCGTCCCAGGTGACATTGTTCTTGAACTGTCCATAACCAAAGGAACTATGTATCTCATAATCCTTGACAGGCTTCCTTACGGCGAAGATTGTGTACTGTGGCTGCCCAATCATCTTTCCGAGAATAAGAAGCTGGCGAGAGTGGGTGCTTTTCTGATCCATCCGTTGGGGTACGAGGAGCAAGATACGGATTTCGTTGCTTAGATTTGGGCATGTGATGAAAGGCGGTGTCATCACTTCTACTCTGCCTCCAAACTGATGAGCATGGAGTGGCGACATCCCGGCTCCCTTAAGCCAAAAAATTGTCCACTCAGCCCCGAAGGTCTGAAAAGTGATGCTCAGTTCCTTAGATGAAGAAGGACATCTACTCATCGAATGGTTACCAAGGGTTGCAACAATGGGCATTGAGCAGTACTGCAATATGTTGCTGAGGTTCAATCAGGGCATAAGAAACAGGCTCAAGGCAAACTTCTGAATAGTTCATCTCCAGGACAACACTAGGCCATATGTAGCCAGGAAGACCCTCGAGCTTCTTTAAAAATTCTACATCTACATCTACATGCAAACTCCGCAATCCACCATACGGTGCGTGGCGGAGGGTACCTCGTACCGCAACTAGCCACTTCTCTCCCTGTTCCTCTCCCAAACGTAACGAGGGAAAAATGACTGCCTATATGCCTCTGCATGAGCCCCAATCTCTCTTATCTTTGTGGTCTTTCCGCGAAATGTAAGTTGGCGGCTGTAAAATTGTACTGCAGTCAGCCTCTAAATTTCCTCAGTAGCTATTCACGAAAAGAACGCCTCCTTTCCTCTACAGACTCCCACCCGTGTTCCTGAAGCATTTCCGTAACACTCGCTTGATGATCAAACCTACCAGTAACAAATCTAGCAGCCCACCTCTGAATTGCTTCTATGTCCTCCCTCAATCCGACCTGATAGGGATCCAAGACGCCCGAGCAGTGCTCAAGAATAGGTCGTATTAGTGTTTTATAAGCGGTCTCCTTCATAGATGAACCACATCTTCCCAAAATTCTACCAATGAACCGAAGACGACTATCCGCCTTCCCCACAACTGCCATTACATGCTTGTCCCACTTCATATCGCTCTGCAATGTTACGCCCAAATATTTAATCGACGTGACTGTGTCAAGCGCTACACTACTAATGGAGTATTCAAACATTACAGGATTATTTTTCCTATTCATCTGCGTCAATTTACATATATCTATATTTAGAGTTAGCTGCCATTCTTTACACCAGTCACAAATCCTGCCCAAGTCATCTTGTATCCTCCTACAGTCACTCAACGACGACACCATCCCGTACACCACAGCATCATCAGCAAACAGCCGCATATTGCTATCTACCCTATCCAAAAGATCATTTATCTAGATAGGAAACAACACCGGACCTACCACACTTCCCTGGGGCACTCCAGATGATACCCTCACCTTCTATGAATACTCACCTTCCCATAAAAGCTCCTAATATCTCCTCATGTGACTCATGTATCTCCAGCCCTTTTAACCATTTCGACGTGTCAGCAGCCTTGGAGTTTCACACTGCAGCCATCCACACACTTCTTATGTGCTGGAATCGGTTTATCAAGGCCTATGGCTGTTATGTACAGTAGTACTATTCCACATGAACTGTAATTATAACACTGTTATTAAAATTTCCTTGCGTATAACTGTAGTCTCTTGTTCATTTTGACACAAAGGTCTCAAATGTGCTTATGGTGTTTCAAGACATCACCGTCAAAATGTGAGAGACGATACGATACTGTACGATATTAAGGACCCTTTTCGGCCTCTGTACACTGTCATATACATTTTTTTTTAATTTGTTATTTTCTTTTATTGTTTTATAGTTTTTTAATTTGCTTTTTTGGACGTGAATTTTCTACTATAAGCACTGACCGACTGAAAGAGAACGCAACGGGGTGGCGATTTAAATCGGCAACTAGTTGCCGACTGGCTGGCAACGCAGTTTCGTACACGCCGAAACACTGAAAAGAGAAGCTGCAACTGCCTTTTGAGAGCGTGGAGGAGAGGGAATATTCTTTGTGGCAACCGATCGTATTTTGGTTACACTCGGCCTTTCGACTACAGATCAAGGCCAGAGGAAGATGTAGTTCTCTAATATTATTACACACGAATGAGGAAAAGAAGAAAATTCTGGATTCATCTGTTCATGCAAAGAGACCTAAACTGAAGGCTGTGTGTAGTATACAAGTAGCTGTAGCAGACTGAGTCGAAATTCATGTTCTCATTCATTCAATTTTTATTGAACGACTGTAAAGTCTCCAGTGATTTTGAAAAGTTAACTTCTTCCACCGTAACACGGCATTACTTTTATTTTGAAATTCCAAATGTCTTAATATTTATACCTTTTTGTATAGAAATGTTTTATATGCTTATAATGTAACCTTTTCATATATATGTTGTATTAAAGACAGCATTTTAAGGTGATTTACTGTCTATGAGTGTAATATTTTTAAATGTCTTTCATGCACAATTATCAATTCAACATTTCTTGAAAACCACATTGTCTGTTGGAGTAATAATTTTTTTTGAATAATATGTGTGTATGAATATTGTTTGTGACCATAAGTCTCATGCAGTGAGTGTGTGGTTTGAGGTGCCATGTCGCGGATTGCGCGGCCGCTCCCGCCAGAGGTCGAGTCCTTCTCGGGTATGGGTGAATGTGTTGTTCTTAGCATAAGTTAATTTAAGTTAGTTTGAATAGTGTGTAAGTCTAGGGACCGATGACCTCAGCAGTTTTGCTCCTTAGGAATTCACACGCATTTGAACATCTGATTTTGCGAGTATAATATTTTTGAATTTGCATAAATCAGTAACAGAAACGTACAAAATTTTGACAAGACTAGAGTTCGATAAAGAATTATTTTGATACATAAATTGTTAGAATCATAAATTTTGGTAAAATAAACAGCTGTAAACACTGCAACTTTTGGCTTATATATAAATTTTTGTTAATTTAAACAGTAAGAGGTTGAGAAAATAGTATTAAAAGATCGATGTGAGAGGCTCCTCATCTTAGACATAAAATCTAAAATACACGCAACTCATTTAAATAAATAAGAAAAAGAAATCACTATTAATAAAAAAAATTATATTTTCACTTAAGGGAGACACTTAAATCAATAACAAAGTGAACCATGTTAATTATTAAAGTATACAAACCAACAGAATTAAACAGAATAAAGACTAGGCCAAGTGGCTGAGCAATATTCAATGCTTAAGAAAAAGTATAATTTTTGACTGACTTATACAACGCCTCAAACATTGTCCAAATTCAGTACAAAAAGATGTCAAACAAATAACACACCTCACACAGAATTCTTGAAACAATTCCGGTTATCTCGGTATGTCACACGACATAGTTACATGAAACTTAACGAATGTTATTGAAATGCTGTTGTAATAAGTAAGCCAGCAATTCGTGAAAATACACCACTAACACTCACACATGTAATTGCACGCAAGTAATTTCCCCCAACCGCGCTACGAGAATTCTATGGCGGCAATGCCCGTCCCACGTAGGCCGACACCATTTGCCACGGGGCAGCTAGAGGACACAATGACACGCCCACCGCCACTGCATAGACCATCGGCAATAGCCGCCCCTTGCCCCTGCTTTTAGCGAAGACCCTTTGCAACGCCTTTCTACCGGAACACGGTGGGAGATGCCAGATAGAACGTCCGGAGATGAAACGCCCAGAGAAACCCAACACCAAACATAGGTGACTCATTCTAGACACCTGAACTAAAAATTCGCATGAAAGAAAAAGCTGTTTATCTCAGTATTATGTAGCAAACGTTAAACTCTGCCCTATAAAAAAATGACGCCTGTGATAGGCTACAAAAACTGTAGTAGATGGAGCTATAACAAAGTACAAATGCCCTGATTGGCCAGAAAGAAAACGCATGGCAACCAGCTTTGATATACACTCCTGGAAATTGAAATAAGAACACCGTGAATTCATTGTCCCAGGAAGGGGAAACTTTATTGACACATTCCTGGGGTCAGATACATCACATGATCACACTGACAGAACCACAGGCACATAGACACAGGTAACAGAGCATGCACAATGTCGGCACTAGTACAGTGTATATCCACCTTTCGCAGTAATGCAGGCTGCTATTCTCCCATGGAGACGATCGTAGAGATACTGGATGTAGTCCTGTGGAACGGCTTGCCATGCCATTTCCACCTGGCGCCTCAGTTGGACCAGCGTTCGTGCTGGACGTGCAGACCGCATGAGACGACGCTTCATCCAGTCCCAAACGTGCTCAATGGGGTACAGATCCGGAGATCTTGCTGGCCAGGGTAGTTGACTTACACCTTCTAGAGCACGTTGGGTGGCACGGGATACATGCGGACGTGCATTGTCCTGTTGGAACAGTAAGTTCCCTTGCCGGTCTAGGAATGGTAGAACGATGGGTTCGATGACGCTTTGGATGTACCGTGCACTATTCAGTGTCCCCTCGACGATCACCAGTGGTGTACGGCCAGTGTAGGAGATCGCTCCCCACACCATGATGCCGGGTGTTGGCCCTGTGTGCCTCGGTCGTATGCAGTCCTGATTGTGGCGCTCACCTGCACGGCGCCAAACACGCATACGACCATCATTGGCACCAAGGCAGAAGCGACTCTCATCGCTGAAGACGACACGTCTCCATTCGTCCCTCCATTCACGCCTGTCGCGACACCACTGGAGGCGGGCTGCACGATGTTGGGGCGTGAGCGGAAGACGGCCTAACGGTGTGCGGGAACGTAGCCCAGCTTCATGGAGACGGTTGCGAATGGTCTTCGCCGATACCCCAGGAGCAACAGTGTCCCTAATTTGCTGGGAAGTGGCGGTGCGGTCCCCTACGGCACTGCATAGGATCCTACGGTCTTGGCGTGCATCCGTGCGTCGCTGCGGTCCGGTCCCAGGTCGACGGGCACGTGCACCTTCCGCCGACCACTGGCGACAACATCGATGTACTGTGGAGACCTCACGCCCCACGTGTTGAGCAATTCGGCGGTACGTCCACCCGGCCTCCCGCATGCCCACTATACGCCCTCGCTCAAAGTCCGTCAGCTGCACATACGGTTCACGTCCACGCTGTCGCGGCATGCTACCAGTGTTAAAGACTGCGATGGAGCTCCGTATGCCACGGCAAACTGGCTGACACTGACGGCGGCGGTGCACAAATGCTGCGCAGCTAGCGCCATTCGACGGCCAACACCGCGGTTCCTGGTGTGTCCGCTGTGCCGTGCGTGTGATCATTGCTTGTACAGCCCTCTCGCAGTGTCCGAAGCAAGTATGGTGGGTCTGACACACAGGTGTCAATGTGTTCTTTTTTCCATTTCCAGGAGTGTAGGCAAACTGCCGACAGAGTAATTGACTCCCTTCTCTTGCAGAAATTGTCGGGTATTTGAGCAAGGTGACTGGCGCTGCGCTGAGGCGGTTGCGAGAGTCATTATGTAAACACTTGTTCACAGGCTCGTCTTAACTCGTATGGAGTTAAACTGCGAAGTCTCCTAATATGGAGAATCGCACCAAGCACTGACAGTTAATGCTTGCGAGCGATTTGACGGCAACAACGTACGTGCTATTCTAGCTAAATAGCGTGTACCTTGCCAATTAATTTAGATAGGAATAACTAGGAGTCTCAGCTTCAATGGAGACGTAGGAAATGTATGCGACTGGTGTTTTAACAGTCGAGAGAGACTTAGAATAGATTCTTAGGTTCACAGCTCGCGCCGACAGCCGCCACTGGCGCCGCTAACGCAAGGTAAACACAAGTGCGCCCCCGCCACGCCAGCAAGTGATGTTCAATTGACACTCAGAGATCTGGTCGTCTCCATCTCCTACTTTTTTAAATTTTTTTTTGTGCACTCAACCATGACCTGTAGTTAAATTGAAGTAGAAACGCGAGAAGTCTGATCTGACGAAAAGGATTGATGAGTAACTGCAGAGTTATGAATTGTTTTAATTTTGTACTTCTTTTTGATTGCTCTTTCCGACCCCCATTCAGTTTTGGTTATTTTCATTGTGCATTTTAGCATAATTAACATCTCTGGTGCAAATTGTATTTAATTTGTTCGTATGTTTATCGATCCCCAGACATGGTCATCAACCATCTTACCATTAAAGAACCCTATAATAGTTAGGAATTTCGCTTCACAATTGTGAACACCGAGTATCAATATTTTACCGTCCTGCGCGTAATTTGGCTAACATTTCTATGTCATGAAGTCATATTTAGAGTAAAAATTAACCTTAATAACGAAAATCTCAGATTTTCATTCTTGTTAACATATAGTTACATCTGAACCCGTACATTAATTTCTGTTAGAGATAACCTTTCCTTTAGAGGGAGTGTAGTGGAACCGACATTGAGACCATTGTGTGATTACATCACTGTCCACACTGCTGCACTCTTCTGAACTCTGCATGTGTGGGATGGCGTCTTCCTACCTTGTAGGCCATAGGCTCAACACCAAATTCCTAAAACATTCAAAGAGCGTCCTTGCGCGACTGTGGTAGGAAGATAGACCAGAACCAGTCACACATGAGTCAGAAGTTAGTATGGGTAGAGGTTATATTTGAAAACAGGACTACATTAATGATTGGTTCGTTTTCCCGTCTCTTTGGCTGAAATAATACAGTTGCTGAACAGTTCAGAGAAAACTCGAGTCTTATTTTAAACAGGTACCCCACTCATACAACAATTTTAGTTAGTGAAGACTTCAATCTACCCTCGGTATGTTGGCAAAAGGACATGTTTAAAACCGGCGGTAGGCACAAAATGTAGTCCGATATTCTGCTGAATGGTTTCTCAGAGCAGCCCATTCGAAGTGTAAATGCTTGCTAAAACTTACTTGACCTCATAGGAATAAACAGTCCTGAGCAAATTGGAAGCGTCGTGATGGACCACAAGGCAATAATAGCGAAACTGAATACTGTCACACCAAACATAAACGCAAAGTACATCTATTTAAAAAAAAGTAGATAACAATTGGCCTGAAGCCCTCCTAGGAGATTGTTTCCACTCCTTCCCATCTGACGATGTAAGCGTAGACCAATTGTGATTTGAATTAACAGAAATAGTATCGACGACAATTGAGAAATATATACCAGACGCATTAATAAGAGATGGTACTGATACACCATAGTACACAAAACTGGTCACAATGTTGCACAAGCAACGAAAACAGCATACCAAATCGAAAAGAACGCTGAATACCCAAGATCGGCAAAGTTTCACAGAACTTCTAAACATAGCGTGGACTTCAATGCGAGATACTTTCAATAGTTTCCACAACGGAAATCTGTCTTAAAATATGGCAGAAAACCCAAAGAGATTCTGGCCGTACGTCAAGTACTCAAGCGGTAGGACACAATCAATACTTTCACTGCGCGATAACAATAGTGACGTTATTCATGATTGTGCCGCTAAGGCAGAGTTATGAAAGAAGGCTTTCCGAAACCCCTTCACCAAAGAAGACTAAGAACCATAGCAAACGTGAGTAAATATTTTCGGTGTAGTGAAGCAGCCTAAAGCTCGTAATGAAGGCATGGCCTCCGATGTAGTCTGTACACTACTCAGGTTCCTTTCAGAGTATGCTGATACAATAGTTCCGTATTTAGGAATCATATACAGGGTGGTCCATTGATAGTGACCGATAGTGACCGGGCCAAATATCTCACGAAATAAGCATCAAACGAAAAAAACTACAAAGAACGAAACTCGTCTAGCTTGAAGGGGGAAACCAGATGGCGCTATGGTTGGCACGCTAGATGGCGCTGCCATAGGTCAAACGGATATCAACTGCGTTTTTTTTTTTATTGGAACCCCCATTTTTATTACATATTCGTGTAGTATGTAAAGAAATATGAATGTTTCAGTTGGACCACTTTTTTCGCTTTGTGATAGATGGCGCTGTAATAGTCACAAACGTATAAATACGTGGTATCACGTAACATTCCGCCAGTGTAGACGGTATTTGCTTCGTGATACATTACCCGAGTTAAAATGGACCGTTTATCAGTTGCGGAAAAGGTCGATATCGTGTTGATGTATGGCTATCGTATCAAAATGCCCAACGGGCGTGTGCCATGTATGCTGCTCGGTATCCTGGACGACATCATCCAAGTGTCCGGCCCGTTCGTCGGATAGTTACGTTATTTAAGGAAACAGGAAGTGTTCAGCCACACGTGAAACGTCAACCACGACCTGCAACAAATGATGATGCCCAAGTAGGTGTTTTAGCTGCTGTCGCGGTTAATCCGCACATCAGTAGCAGACAAATTGCACGAGAATCGGGAATCTCAAAAACGTCGGTGTTGAGAATGCTACATCAACATCGATTACACTCGTACCATATATCTATGTACCAGGAATTGCATGGCGACGACTTTGAACGTCGTGTACAGTTCTGCCACTGGGCACAAGACAAATTGCGAGACGATGACAGATTTTTTGCACGCGTCCTATTTAGCGACGAAGCGTCATTCACCAACAGCGGTAACGTAAACCGATATAATATGCACTACTGGGCAACGGAGAATCTACGATGGCTGCAACAAGTGGGACATCAGCGACATTGGCGGGTTAATGCATGGTGCGGTATTATGGGCGGAAGGATAATTGGCCCTTATTTATCGACGGCAATCTAAATGGTGCAATGTATACTGATTTCCTACGTAATGTTCTACTGATGTTACTACAAGATGTTTCACTGCATGACAGAATGGCGATGTACTTCCAACATGATGGATGTCCGCTACATAGTTCGCGTACGGTGAAGCGTTACTGAATAGCATATTTCATGACAGGTGGATTGGTTGTCGAAGCACGTTCACCGGATCTGACGTCCCCGGCTTTCTTTCTGTGGGGAAAGTTGAAGGATATTTGCTACCGTGATCCACCGACAACGCCTGACAACAATCTTCAGAGCATTGTCAATGCATGCGCGAGCATTACGGAAGGCGAACTACACGTATTGCCAAATGCATTGAGGTCGACGGACATCATTTTGAGCATTTATTGCATTAATGTGGTCTTTACAGGTAATCACGCTGTAATAGCATGCGTTCTCAGAAATGATGAGTTCACAAAGGTACATGTATCACATTGGAACAACCGAAATAAAATGTTCAAACGTACCTACGTTCTGTATTTTAATTTAGAAAATCTACCTGTTACCAACTGTTCGTCTAAAATTGTGAGCCATATGTTTGTGACTATTAGAGCCCCGTCTATCACAAAACGAAAAAAAGTGGTCCAACTAAAACATTCATATTTCTTTACGTACTACACGAATATGTAATTAAAAATGGGGGTTCTTATTTTAAAAAACGCAGTTGATATCCGTTTGACCTATGGCAGTGCCATCTAGCGGGCCAACCATAGCGCCATCTGGTTTCCCCCTTCAAGCTAGACAAGTTTCGTTCTTTGTAGTTTTTTCGTTTGACGCTTATTTCGTGAGATATTTGGCCCGGTCACGATCAATGGACCACCCTGTGTAACCACTCGCTCTTCGAATGATCCATACCTAAAGACTGGAAAGATGCACAAGTCACTTCAATACCGAAGAAAGAAAAGAGTTTTCGGCTAAATTACATACCCACATCACTAACATCGACCTGCAGTAGGATTTTGTAACATATAATGTCTTCGAACATTATGAATTACCTCGAAGAAAAGGATTTGTTGACAGTCATCACGGATTCGGAAAATATTGTTCCTGTGAAACACAACTAGCTCCTGGTTTCTAGATTTCAAAAGGCTTCCGAAAACGTTCCTAACAAGCGTCACCTAACAAAATTCCATGCCTATGGAGTATTGCCTCAGTTGTGTGACTTCCTCAAGGAAGTGTTGTAGAGCCTGTACCGTTTCTGATCTACATAAACGACATAGGAGACAATCTGAGCAGCCCTCTATTGTCTGCAGATGACGGAGTCATTTACCGTCTTGCAAAGTCATCAAATTATCAAAAATAATTACAAAATGATTTTATACAGTATTGTGTCTCACTGTTTAGAGGCACAAAAAGCGTGGGTGTTTTCAGCTCGTTACTAAATGCAAATAAGTAGGAGGCCGAGTTGATAAGAGCTGAAGGAGTCGAGGTTGCAATAATATGCGGTACGGCACACTGTTAGAGAGAAGGATTATTATTCAAGAAACACATAGTACAGTGAAATTACTTATCTTCAGTAGTTTCTAGGACTGCAGCTGCGGCTATGAATTGACAATCTCGTAACATGGAATACCATGAACTAATACAACATATTCCCAGGGACTTAGCCCGATGGGCCCTCCTCAGAGGATCAATGCAAACGTTACAGAACTGGCTGGGGGCCGGTTATGAAAGTGCGTCTGCATAGGTTGAAATCTAGCTCAGAAGTGAACGAGGCACACTCCAGCTGCAGATTCCGCTAGAGTGCGCTGTGCTCGGCAGACGACGGGCTGCCAACTTTGTGTTGGCGCGGCGTTGTAGCAGTATCTGTGGCAATGATACTACAGACAGGATATCTATAAGGTGCGAAAGGTGGCAATTGACTCTAAATAATGAAAAGTATGAAATCTTCCGCATGAGTACTGAAAGAAATCCGATAATTCTCGATTACACGGTAAATGACACAAATTTAAAGGTTGTAAATTCAAATAAATACTTAATGATTACAATTACGAATAACTTAAATTCCTACAATGACACAAACAATTTCTGGAAGATGTAACCGCCATTTGAGTTAACTGACGTAGGACATTGAAAAAGTTCAGAGAAGGGCACCTCCTTTTGTATTAACGTGAAGTATGGAAAAGAATGGCACGAATACGATATATGGCAATTATTAAAACAAAGGCGTGTTCCGTTACCGCAGGATCTTCTCTAGCAACTTCGAACGTTCCCTCTCCTCCCCTCCCCCTTTCCCCACCCAACCTGATTGCAAAAATGTTCTACTGGCGCCCACCCATATGAGGAGAAATGATCATCATGAGAAAGTAAGAGAAATCAGAGCCCGCACACAAAGATTTAAGTGCTCGTTTCTCCCGCGCGCCGTTCGAGAGCGGAACGGCATGGAAATAACTTGAAGATGGTTCGACGAACCAACACTCAGACAGGCACTTAATTGTGAATTGCAGAGTAATAATTTAGATATGGATGTAGATGCAGAAATTTGTTCGCTTGTCTGTATATGACTAGAATATCAGTGTATAAGATGACACGAAAACAATGATTTCAGCAGCATCGAAGGTAGTCAAGCAGACATTCACCACCAGCTGCTATCACCGTGAGCACTCCTGAGATAGACCTTAGAGGATTACATCGCTATCACTTTATTTTACAGGTCCGTCTTGATCCCTTTTTTTCTTTTTACTATGACCGGTTAGGGCCACTGCCATCTATAGATTCGTTACAAAAACAAAAACAGTGTGTAACCAACTAAGCTAGTTTGCTGACGCTAAGTCTACAAAAGTCCTGGCGCTACATAAGAAAGATAAAATGTTTACATGATTAACAGCCATGTATACCAACAATACATACTATAAAATATTCTGATGTAGTATCAACGTCAAACTAAACATGTAGGTAGATAGTTAAGTGCTGGTGATGACCAGAATGCGTCTGGTATTTATACAGGGAAACTGAGGCCAGCACAGGGCACTATAGCTAGGCTACGTGATTAACCAGTATCACAACTGTAATTGTTAAAATGTTGTATGAGTGGTTATTAATTAAAATTATTTCACACGGCAAAACGAGCATCTGATAATAAATCATGTACTGACATACTCCACGTGGAATTGGATCTATAGTTAAAATCCACATAAAAAGTGCAAATATTGACAATGTGAAGCTTCTAGCCTGGCAAGGAAAACATACAGTTGTATAAAAGCCAGTATAAAAAGTATAAGATTAGAAACACTTATAAAATAAAATCTTCCAGCCTGACAGATCAATTACCGTAAACTTAATTGTAAGGTAATTAACGTAGCAGTGACTATTATTTAAAAATTAAGAAGTCTATAATACATCCAGAGTGTGGTCTCAATGGCGGCACGTCGTGGCTTCTCTGTATGACGTTCTTATATGACCTGCAGCCGTCTTAGAATTATATATTAACACCTTCAGCTGCTGACGGGCGTTGATATGTATTAACGGGGACAGGTATAAATGTGTGCCCCGACCGGGACTCTAACCCGGGATCGCCTGCTTACAAGGCAGACGCTCTATCCATCTTTTCTTTTTCATTTTGTTCGTTGTGTTTGGACACAATGTCACATGACATCCGTACAAGTTCGTTTGCTGATCCTTCCATTCAGTTTTTGTTATTACAGTGGCCAACCAGATCTCTGACCGAACACGCTGAGCTACCGTGCCACCATCCATCTGAGCCACCAAGAGCACAGAGGATAGTGCGACTGCAGGGACTCTCTCGCGGACACCTACCGCGAGACCCACATTCTCACTCTTACATGTCCACACACTACATTCGTAGTGTCCCTACACAACATACACGTTACTCGTGGAAGACATTCTTACCAAGTCCCGTAAGAGTTCGGGTAATATGTGTGCATCTGCACAGAAGAGGAAGGTCATGGTCGGTATTGCCAGAACTATGTACTTATATGGATATGGTGTCTGTTCTTTCGGACATGTCCGAAAGAACAGTTACCATCTTCATATAGTTAAGGCTGACCGGCCGTTGACCTTCTTCTTCTGTGCTGGATGCACACGTATTGCCCGAACTCTTACAGGACTCGGTAAGAATGTCTGCCGCGAGTAATGAGTTTCATGGCCACGAGCACTACAAATGTAGTGTGTGGACATTAGGTTGGGAATGTGGGTCTCACGGGGAGCGTGCAAGGGATCAATCCCTGCAGTCGCACTGTCCTCTGTGCCGATGGTGGCTCAGATGGATAGAGCGTCTGCCTTGTAAGCGGAAGATTCCGGGTTTGAATCCCGGTCGGGGCACACATTTTCACCTGTCCCCGTTGACATATATCAACGCCCGTCAGCAGCTGAAGGTATTAAAATATAATTCTAATTCTGTGTGACGTTCTTGTTTTCCTGCTGTGGAACTTGCGGAGGAAGGCCCAGTCTGCTCGTCGCCAGCGGCTGGCGCATACGATCGCACGCCAATCCGCTGGGGCGTTCGACGCTGCTCAAACCAATAGGTTTCTGAATACATCAAAATAAGCATTTAGGCTAAACTCATTTCGTTCATAGTGAAATGTAAAAAAAAAGTATGTGATGAAGACGGACCTGTAAAATAAAGTGCTAAAAAATGATTACGGACTCATTTTCAGACTTTATGTCTTTAATTGATAAGTTTGCACCCAGTACAGCCAAGAATGAGGTAAAACTGTTCCTTAAAACAAAAATGCGCATTATGAAAGATATAATGAAAATAAGGTTTAACAAATTCTGTTTGGATCAGGAGATTGTTCCTAAACATGTTAATGTAAAGATTAATAATAATTCTACAGCAGCGAAATATGTGAAACGTAAAAGTGAAGTTCTATGGATAAGGACTGAGATTAGAGAAGCATACAAGAATAAAGAAAAATGTAATTTGGAAGCATTCAGGCTACAGTTACTTTTAGGCACGTTTCTCTCGCCATACAATTCCCATATAAAACTTCCTGGCAGATTAAAACTGTGTGCCCGACCGAGACTCGAACTCGGGACCTTTGCCTTTCGCCGACAAGTGCTCAAGTTTCATATCAGCGCACACTCCGCTGCAGACTGAAAATCTCATTCTGGAAACATCACCCAGGCTGTGGCTAAGCCATGTCTCCGCAGTATCCTTTCTTTCAGAGGTGCTAGTTCTGCAAGGTTCGCAGGAGAGCTTCTGCAAAGTTTGGAAGGTAGGAGACGAGATACTGGCAGAAATAAAGCTGTGAGGACCGGGCGTGAGTCGAGCTTAAGTATCTCAGATGGTAGAGCACTTGCCCGATAAAGGCAAAGTTCCCGAGTTCGAGTCTTGGTCGGGCACACAGTTTTAATCTGCCAGGAAGTTTCATATCAGCACACACTCCGCTGCAGAGTGAAAATCTCATTCTGGAATTCTCATATATGTTTAAAGGTGTTAATAGTGTAGTGAATTATGAACAGAAAAAGATCGCAGTGAGAAATAGGAAGAGCATCTCCAGTTTACAGACGAAGAATAATGTAAGACTAGACGAAAGGCGGGAAGGCAAACACCAAATGGTTTAAATGGTTCAAAAATGGCTCTGAGCACTATGCAACTTAACTTCCGAGGTCATCAGTTGCCTAGAACTTAGACCTAATTAAACCTAACTAACCTAAGGACGTCACACACATCCATGCCCGAGGCAGGATTCGAACCTGCGACCGTAGCAGCAGCGCAGTTCCGAACTGAAGCGCCTAGAACCGCTCGGCCACAACGACCAGAAAGGCAAACATTAATTTGCTGACAGGGCGATTTATCTCACGAACATAAAAATGACGGATAATGAAATGGATCTCCTTAAAATGGGTTTACATTTTAGTATCACTCCGAAATTGAGCCCAGGCTTAATCAAAAGCTCTATTGCGGAAGTAAAAGTTGCTTGTGACGTGGCTAAATTCAGTAAATTTGATCAAAAGGACATAGCAGTAAAAACCAACACATGTTAAACCAAAGTAGGTCACTACGAACATAAAAATTCAAAACATTTAGAAGCACGTAAAAGTCTAAATCAGAAATTGGAAATGAAAAGGGCGTTAGTTACGAGGGCTGTCAAAGGGTATTCGGTCGTCGTAATTTATGATTGCGATTGTATCCAAAAAAACTGAAAAATTTCCTGCAGATACTAACGTAGTTGTAGTCAAGAAAAATCCTATGAAGAAATTTCAGTTATAAGGAAAGCAATTGAGAACAATATCTTCTTGTTTCCAGATGAAAAAGAGAAACGTAGATTGAAAATGATGAATCCATCCATTCCTGTGCTTCATTCGCAAATTAAATTACAAAAGAGAGGAACCGATTCGGCCGATTATTAATAATATGTCATCTCCCAACTACAAATTGAACCGGGAACGCAACAAGGAACTAAGTGCAGCATATACTTATAAAAAATCATTCAATGTCAAGAATATGTGGATGAGATTAAGGATATACAAATCCCGGTTGGAGTTACATTGGCTTCTTTCAACATTGTTAACCTTTATACCGACGTCCCAGTAAACGATACGTTGGAGATTACAAGGAAAAACTTGCTAACGTATAAGAAGATTGGTCAGGGCGAAATAGTGGAAATTTTGGAAATTTTAGAACTTGTGTTACCTTTTAATTATTTTAAGTTTAACGATAAGATTTTTATAATTAATTTTTTAAATAATAGTTCATGTTATAATATTAAAATAATGTAAATGCGAGAGACTTCTCAATTATGATCTTTCATTAATTTCAAAGTTAAAGAGAGTAGTGATAGATTTCATTTACAAATATTCACAGCACTGAAGTATGTTTCATTTTGGCCGCTTAATGGCAGTTGAGATTCTCTCCAGTTTTGCCTTCCAAATAATGAACAAGAAATATTGAAAATCACTCCATTCAATAAGCTCCGCAATATCTCAGTTAATCTTTCTGAAATTTGGTACATAAATAACCATTAGCCCCTGAGACCCATATTTACAATTACAGTTTGCGTAAGAATACCCATATTTTCTTTTCGAAATAGCAGCGCTCACGCAAACTACTTATTAGAAAAGCGGTGAGTTGCGCGTTGTGTTTAAAAAATGTAATATCGTACGTACTTAATGGCAACCGATGTCCGTAGGAGTGTTATCGCAGTATAAGTTAATGAAAAGTCTCATTAAGGTCCACAATATTTAATGACACCTGAGCCAATAAATCATAAATAATAATATATACAATATTTAATACAATCACCTTAAATATATTATACCGTGATAAGTGGCGCCCAAGAACGCGGGGCACGAATTCTTATGTACCAAAATCTTATACAGAAATATTGAGTAGATAAAATTAACTGAGGTATAGTTGTATTTATCAGAACATTTTACAAAAACATTAGTAAAATATATGTACATGTATGTAATGATGTATATGATGCAAGAACTAATACCATATATGTAACGTTGTTCCATGTACCCAATAAAATAACTTTCACCTGTACGAGACTGAGGCAGTGAAGATTTGTGGACGTGAAGCTGACACAATACATACAATTGTCTCAACCGAGATATACTCAGCAGCAATCAATGCTAATTACTAAAGGTAAGGGTGTAAGTGCATGTGCTTCTGTGCTGGAACCGAGAAGAGGAAGGAATCCGGGGGTCCATGCACTGTACTGACTTTCTGGGCACGAATTCGTCGTAATTGTGTAGATAAAGTGAATCACATTCTTTTGCCACACTGAAAATTTGGTCAGATTTATTTACTATAACATGGACTAGCGAGTGAATCATTGCTAGAACTTGCTAGACAGTGAACAGTATTCGAGATGCCGGCTAAACCCGCTGGGCAGAACAGGTGATTAGGATTGTGCAAAGCGCCAAATAAGGTGTGGTCAGTTTCACTTCAGAATTGTAATTTATTGTAATTTAAAAACACCTTTAAACCAAAACGGCACATAGCCGATCCTTTACAACTATGAGTTTCAAAATCCTATTCTTTCACGGCTGAATGCGTCCAAACAAGAAATCTTAAAAGGCAACAAGATTAATTTCAAGTGACTGAAGACATGCAGTTAAAATTGCAAATAAAATAATTTTATATGAGAACGACTTGTATGAATATCAAGAGCTCAGATGGAAACTCAGTTCTAAGCAAAGAAGGGAAGGCAGAAAGGTGGAAGGAGTATATAGAGGGTCTATACAAGGGCGATGTACTTGAGGACAATATTATGGAAATGGAAGAGGATGTAGATGAAGATGAAATGGGAGATACGATACTGCGTGAAGAGTTTGACAGAGCACTGAAAGACCTAAGTCGAAACAAGGCCCCCGGAGTAGACAATATTCCATTGGAACTACTGACGGCGGTGGGAGAGCCAGTCCTGACAAATCTCTACCATCTGGTGAGCAAGATGTATGAAACAGGCGAAATACCCTCAGACTTCAAGAAGAATATAATAATTCCAATCCCAAAGAAAGCAGGTGTTGACAGATGTGAAAATTACCGAACTATCAGCTTAATAAGTCACAGCTGCAAAATACTAACACGAATTCTTTACAGACGAATGGAAAAACTAGTAGAAGCCAACCTCGGGGAAGATCAGTTTGGATTCCGTAGAAACACTGGAACACGTGAGGCAATACTGACCTTACGACTTATCTTAGAAGAAAGATTAAGGAAAGGCAAACCTACGTTTCTAGCATTTGTAGACTTAGAGAAAGCTTTTGACAATGTTGACTGGAATACTCTCTTTCAAATTCTAAAGGTGGCAGGGGTAAAATACAGGGAGCGAAAGGCTATTTACAATTTGTACAGAAACCAGATGGCAGTTATAAGAGTCGAGGGACATGAAAGGGAAGCAGTGGTTGGGAAGGGAGTAAGACAGGGTTGTAGCCTCTCCCCGATGTTGTTCAACCTGTATATTGAGCAAGCAGTAAAGGAAACAAAAGAAAAATTCGGAGTAGGTATTAAAATTCATGGAGAAGAAATAAAAACTTTGAGGTTCGCCGATGACATTGGAAGAGCAGTTGAATGGAATGGACAGTGTCTTGAAAGGAGGATATAAGATGAACATCAACAAAAGTAAAACAAGGATAATGGAATGTGGTCTAATTAAGTCGGGTGATGCTGAGGGAATTAGATTAGGAAATGAGGCACTTAAAGTAGTAAAGGAGTTTTGCTATTTGGGGAGCAAAATAACTGATGATGGTCGAAGTAGAGAGGATATAAAATGTAGGCTGGCAATGGCAAGGAAAGCGTTTCTGAAGAAGAGAAATTTGTTAACATCCAGTATTGATTTAAGTGTCAGGAAGTCATTTCTGAAAGTATTCGTATGGAGTGTAGCCATGTATGGAAGTGAAACATGGACGATAAATAGTTTGGACAAGAAGAGAATAGAAGCTTTCGAAATGTGGTGCTACAGAAGAATGCTGAAGATTAGATGGGTAGATCACATAACTAATGAGGAAGTATTGAATAGGATTGGGGAGAGGAGAAGTTTGTGGCACAACTTGACCAGAAGAAGGGATCGGTTGGTAGGACATGTTCTGAGGCATCAAGGGATCACCAATTTAGTATTGGAGGGCAGCGTGGAGGGTAAAAATCGTAGGCGGAGACCAAGAGATGAATACACTAAGCAGATTCAGAAGGATGTAGGTTGCAGTATGTACTGGGAGATGAAAAAGCTTGCACAGGATAGAGTAGCATGGAGAGCTGCATCAAACCAGTCTCAGGACTGAAGACCACAACAACAACATCACCAACTGCAACATGGTCGCGTATACAAACAGTGATTCAATACTGTCACATGTTTTTTATTCCAGTCTTTGATCACAATATGAAATTCAAATATTTTACAGCTAGATGGAAAGCCTCAAGGCAAAAGTTGATAGAACAAACATATACAAGGTGCAATACAAACGGCTGAAGGCCACAATTAAATTTTAAAATATATTACCATAATCTATAAGGCCGCAATATTTACGCTTAAGGGGAAATTTTTGAGAATAAGGCTTTGAGCGGCTGAAGGCCCACAGATGATTTTCAAAAAATTCAAAAATACCTTAACCTTTAAGTTTTCAGTACTCATAAAAAGGCAATGCAACGACAATAACTACATTTAAGAATAAGGTTTTAAGCGGCTAAAGGCCCGCAATTAATTTACATAAAACAAAATAAACAAAATTTTCCTTTAAAGAATTTTTTATAATACACTACTGGCCATTAAAATTGCTACACCACGAAGATGAAGTGATACACACACGAAATTTAGCCGACAGGAAGAAGGTGCTGTGATATGCAAATGCGGCCGAAGTGGCCGTGCGGTTAAAGGCGCTGCAGTCTGGAACCGCAAGACCGCTACGGTCGCAGGTTCGAATCCTGCCTCGGGCATGGATATTTGTGATGTCCTTAGGTTAGTTAGGTTTAACTAGTTCTAAGTTCTAGGGGACTAATGACCTCAGAAGTTGAGTCCCATAGTGCTCAGAGCCATTTGAACCATTTTTTTGATATGCAAATGGTTAGCTTTTCAGCGCATTCATACAAGATTGGCGCCGGTGGCGACACCTACAACGTGCTGACATGAGGAAAGTTTCCAACAAATTTCTCTTACACAAACAGCAGTTGACCGGCGTTGCCTGGTGAAACGTTGTTGTGATGCCTTGCGTAAGGAGGAGAAATGGTATCATCACGTTTCAGACTTTGATAAAGGTCAGATTGTAGCCTACCGCGATTGCGGTTTATCGTATCGCACCACTGTTGCTGGCGTTGGTCGAGATACAATGACTGTTAGCAGAATATGGAATCGGTGGGTTCAGGAGGGTAATACGGAACGCCGTGCTGGATCCCAACGGCCTCGTATCACTAGCAGTTGAGATGAAAGGAATCTTATCCGCATGGCTGTAACGGACCGTGCAACCGCGTCTCGATCCCTGAGTCAACAGATGGGGACGTTTGCAAGACAACAACCATCTGCACGAACAGTTCGACGACGTTTGCAGCAGCATGGACTATCAGCTCGGAGACCATGGCTGCGGTTATCCGTGACGCTGCATCACAGACAGGAGCGCCTGCGATGGTGTACTCAACTACGCACCTGGGTGCACGAATGGCAAAACGTCATTTTTTCGGATGGCTCCTGATTCTGTTTACAGCATCATGATGGTCGCATCCGTGTTTGGCGACATCGCGGTGAAAGCACATTTGAAGTGTGCATTCGTCATAGCCATACTGGCGTATCACCCGGCGTGATGGTATGGGGTGCCGTTGGTTACACGTCTCGGTCCTCTCTTGTTCGCATTGACGGCACTTTGAACAGTGGACATTACATTTCAGATGTGTTACGAGCCGTGGCTCTACCCTTCATTCGATCCCTGCGAAACCCTACATTTCAGCAGGATAATGCACGACCGGATGTTGCAGGTCCTGTATGGGCCTTTCTTAATACAGCAAATGTTGGACTGCTGCCCTGGCCAGCACATTCTCCAGATCTCTCACCAACTGAAATCGTCTGGTCAATGGTGGTCGAGCAACTGGCTGGTATCGTATTAAAGCTGCGTGGGCAGCTGTACCTGTACACGCCATCCAAGCTCTGTTTGACCCAAGGCCCAGGCGTATCAAGGCCGTAATTACGGCCAGAGGTGGTTGTTCCGGGTACTGATTTCTCAGGATCTATGCACACAAATTGCGTGAAAATGTAATCACATGTCAGTTCTAGTATAATATATTTGTCAAATGAATACCCGTTTATCATCTCCATTTCTTCTTGGCGTAGCAATTTTAATGGCCAGCAGTGTAGATTAGCAACAGCCCATTAAACACCCATTATAGACAACGTCACTCAGACGCCTGCAGGGGGGGCTGCCCTCGAAACATTAACGTTCACTTAGGTGAGACAGGTGGTGGGCCCAACTACATTTGATCCGTCGGTAACCCAACCAAGAGAGTCACGGACCGACCGACCAAACGGCTTGCTTCCCACCAATGGGTACATAAAAACTAAAAGACCAAACTGTTATGGCCGTGATTATCCACAATGAAATATGTATTAAGCTGTCAAAACTACACACCATGTTGGACAGCGACAACAGGTGAGGAAAAGATGCTGCCTATACTACATTAGTGGCCAGGGCAGGTAACAGCAACACTAACGGCCACAAGGCAGAAAATTCCGCTGGTACACTTGAATTTGAAACAAGGTAATATAGTTAGCTTCACCAAAATGGAACACTGCCTCAATTTACGTCAGTGGTCAGGGCAGGTAACCAGAACACTAACGGCCACAAGGCAGAAACTTCCGCTGGTGCACTTGAATTGTAGTGAACCAATACAGTTAATTCCATCGCTCGGGGGCTCGATTTCACCACGACAAACACTCACAGGAAAAGCTCCCCAACAGCGAACCACCGAAAGGAATGACACAACATGAATGGACGTGGCTTCGGTACTTAACACACCACTCAACTTTGATGTCCTGGGTCGGTGATCCACGAAGCTCCTAGCAATCGGACAGCTCCACACACGCTCCAACATAGACCAGGGACCGCCAACGGACCAAGCTGCCTGGACCGCACGGAGACGTCCTCCCTGCTCCGCACCAACCGATCGACTGCCCGCAGGCCCCCTAGCCGGAAACAATATGCACAAGACCAAAGATGATGTCCTGAGACTGAGGCTGAGACTGGTTTGATGCAGCTCTCCATGCTACTCTATCCTGTGAAGGTTTCTTCATCTCCCAGTACCTACTGCAGCCTACATCCTTCTGAATCTGATTAGTGTATTCATCTCTTGGTCTCCCTCTACGATTTTTACTCTCCACGCTGCCCTCCAGTACTAAATTGGTGATCCCTTGATGCCTCAGAACATGTCCTACCAACCGATCCCTTCATCTAGTCAAGTTGTGCCACAAACTCCTCTTCTCCCAAATTCTATTCAGTACCTCCTCATTAGTTATGTGATCTACCCATCTAATCTTCAGCATTCTTCTGTAGCACCACATTTCGAAAGCTTCTATTCTCTTCTTGTCTAAACTATTTATCGTCCATGTTTCACTTCCATACAAGGCTACACTCCATACAAATAATTTCAGAAACGACTTCCTGACACTTAAATCAATACTCGATGTTAACAAATTTCTCTTCTTCAGAAACGCTTTCCTTGTCATTGCCAGTCTACATTTTATATCCACTCTACTTCGAGCATCATCAGTTATTTTGCTCCCCAAAAAGCAAAACTCCTTCACTACTTTAAGTGTCTCATTTCCTAATCTAATTCCCTCAGCATCACCCGGCTTAATTCGACTTTGCTTTTGTTGATGTTCATCTTATACCCTCCTTTCAAGACACTGTTCATTCCGTTCAGCTGCTCTTCCAAGTCCTTTGCTGTCTCTGACAGAATTACAATGTCATCGGCGAACCTCAAAGTTTTTATTTTTTCTCCATGGATTTTAATACCTACTCCGAACTTTTCCTTTGTTTCCTTTACTGCTTGCTCAATATACAGATTGAATAGCATCGGGGAGGGACTGCAACCCGGTCTCACTCCCTTCTCAACCACTGCCTTCCGTTCATGTCCCTTGACTCCTATAACTGCCATCTGGTTTCTGTACAAATTGTAAATAGCCTTTCGCTCCCTGTATTTTACCCCTGCCACCTTCTGAATTTGATAGAGAGTATTCCAGTCAACATTGTCAAAAGCTTTCTCTAAGTCTACACATACTAGAAACGTAGGTTTGCATTTCCTTAATCTATTATATAAGATAAGTCGTAGGGTCAGTATTGCCTCACATGTTCCAACATTTCTACGGAATCCAAACTGATATTCCCCGAGGTCGGCTTCTACCAATTTTTCCACTCGTCTGTAAAGAATTCGTGTTAGTATTTTGCAGCAGTGGCTTATTAAACTGATAGTTCAGCAATTTTCACATCTGTCAACTCCTGCTTTCTTTGGGATTGGAATTATTACATTCTTCTTGAACTCTGAGGGAATTTCACCTGTCTCATACATCTTGCTCACCAGATGGTAGAGGTTTGTCAGGACTGGCTCTCCCAAGGCTGTCAGTAGTTCTAATGGAATGTTGTCTAGTCCCGGGTCCTTGTTTCGACTTACATCTTTCAATGCTCTGTCAAACTCTTCACGCAGTATCATATCTCCTATTTCATCATCTACATTCTCTTCCATTTCTATAATATTGTCCTCAAGAACATCGCCCCAGTATAGAACCTCTATATACTCCTTCCACCTTTCTGCTTTCCCTTCTTTGCTTAGAACTGGGTTTCCATCTGAGCTCTTGATATTCATGCAGGTCGTTCTCTTTTCTCCAAAGGTCTGTTTAATTTTCCTGTAGGCAGTATCTATCTCACCCCTCGTGAGATAAGCCTCCACATGTTTACATTTGTCCTCTAGCCATCCCTGTTTAGCCATTTTGCACTTCCTGTCGATCTCATTTTTGAGACGTTTGTATTCCTTTTTGCGTGCTTCACTTACTGCATTTTGTACTCGTATTTTCTCCTTTCATCAATTAAATTCAGTATCTCTTCTGTTACCCAAGGATTTCTGCTAGCCCTCGTCTTTTTACCTACTTGATCCTCTGCTGCTCTCACTATTTCATTCATCAAAGCTACCCATTCTTCTTCTACTGTATTTCTTTCCGCCATTCCTGTCAATTTTTCCCTTATGCTCTCCCTGAAACTCTGTACAACCTCTGGTTCTTTCAGTTTATCCAGGTCCCATCTCCTTAAATTCCCACCTTTTTGCAGTTTCTTCAGTTTTAATCTACAGTTCATAACCAATAGATTGTGGTCAGAGTCCACATCTGCGCCTGGAAATGTCTTACAATTTAAAATCTGGTTCCTAAATCTCTGTCTTACCATTATATAATCTATCTGAAACCTTCTAATATCTCCAGGGTTCTTCCAAAGATGATACGAGGTGCAAATATCGATACACATCGCTGTTGCCACACGTAGAAGGAGGAAGAACCACGGCATAATCGCAACAACGGCGGGAAGCCAAACATAGATAGACAGCCAAGTTCAAGACAACGCATAGTTCAGAGTGAGCACGGCTCAGTATTTGAAATAGAGGTTACACAATCAGCTGTGTGGATTTCAGATAAACTGAAGTGCAATTAACGATAGGTTCACTTCTTTGTGTACTGACTCTATAGCAATATTTCAGTAGAGATAGATTTTTTGCAGTGCACCAGAAGTATTGTAATAGAATTACTGCATACAGTGTAAAAGTATAGGTGACAGCTTCATTTGTAGTAATTACTAAGATTTCATTAGATTATTTCAGTATTTGTGTGTGTTGTGTATAGTTTGTGTATTTATTGTGTGTGTGTGTGTGTGTGTGTGTGTGTGTGTGTGTGTGTGTGTGTGTGTGTGTGTGACATGTTGGGGAAACAGATTTTTGTGTATGTTTGTGTCTGATTGGTGAGAACAAGTCTAGGCAAACATGGTTAAGACACGAAAGGAAAAACTAGCAGAGAGCGAGAATATGTCAGAGTATGATACAGATGATAATGTACAGGAAGTTCCAACAACGAATCAACCCAAAATGTCAGGCTCTCAAATTCCGAGACAGGGAGTTGAGCAGCCTGTAACATATAACGTATCAGACAATGCCGAGGACCAGGCTCAGATGAGCATAGAAGTTCACTCATCTGCCGGGACAGGGAAAGATGATGCTACTGCATCAACAGCTAATGTTGTGCAAGTACCTGCACCAACAGCTGATTTATGGTTGTCCTTATGGCACAATTAGATCCAAGAGAGAAGCAACGCGAAGAGAAAGAAAGGCAAGAACGCCTTGAACGAGAAGGAAAGGAAAGGCAAGAGCGCGTGATTCGCGAGTAGGCTTTAATTTCACAAGTCAAAGATATTTTAGCTGCATATCATGATGCTCAGCTTCTGTAAAAAATTAATGAAATGTTTGAACAACGAGACAAGGTGCTAGTGTCATATTTGTCACAGGAGAGCGATTTGGTAAAACAAGTCGCGGAATCGGTTGAACAAAACAAAGACATTCAGCAAAAGTTAACACAATTAGACGAACGCATCTTAGAAACTCAAGTGAAAAGTGTTGGTAAAATCAAATTAGCTCAAAAGATTGATAACTGTGCTAGGTTGTAGCTAGAGACGCAATCATCGACGTAATACGGAAATGTAGCGTCTAATATATACAGGGTTGAAAAATCAGACTGCGAAAGAATGCAACCGCTCTCGCCGATGAATTATACAGGTATTGTCGCTGCAAACGAGGCCGGTATGCTACCTACCGTACGACAAGTACATGAAGGATCGTTAATCAAACACCGGCAATTTAAAACATTTAATGATGAAAAGAAAAGCGTACATCCCGTGATTTTCGTAAAAAATTTTTGAAACGTGTTACCTGAGTCATAGACTGAACATCAAAAAATTCAGTTCGTGATTTCATTTATTACGGGAGACGCGGCACTGTGGGCGATGGAGATCGCGGAATAGTGTCCGACGTTCTCGGAGTTTGAAACCAATTTCCTAGCCAGGTACTGGTCTAGATCTGTACAGGAGAGATTACGTAAACAGGTGTACAACCCTGAACCTTTTAACCGTCGCTGTGGTAATCTAAGGAAATTCTTTGAACGATACTTGAACGAGACGAGGTATTGGGATGAACCTATGCCCGCGAGTTTTATGTTTTACGAATACTAAAAGGCAAATTACCAATAGCTATTTGGGAAAAATTAGTGCACGTACCTAATTCCGACCTAGAACTGTTCATGGCAACAATAGATTCTTTGGACTTAATACATGAGGATGCCCGGCAGAATGAGCAAGCGAACTCAAATAACGGTCAAGGTAATAATAAAGCAAGAAATCAGGGTAATGATAGCCATCGTAAAAATGGTTATGGCGAAAACAACGAATATTCGCATGGAGAGAACGCAAACTCATTGAATAATGGGCCGCCTGCGAATAACAACTGGAGTAGCAATGGTTATAATGCGAACCAGTATGCCAGCATCAACCAGTCTCCACCAAAAAGGGGGGGAGACAGTTATGATCGAAAGAGACGGAGCGAAGGGCGAGGAAACTAACTTCGTAAACAAAAATATTAGAACAAATTATGAACAGTGGCAATGGACAGAGCCAGCGAACTGGCAGGCACAACAAGCCATACCAACAGGTCATGTGCCGGCCAATTAAACTAACGTTATTCCGATGCCACCGCCCCCACCTCAGTCACCGGATAGTCAGCCACATGTGTATGTCGCCAGTTGTACATCGCCAACTGTGACTGACGGGGTGAGAATCACAGACGTGACAGACCAACTATCGGCACGGTGCGACAGACCGTCAAACTCTGGCCGACCTCTGTAAGCCCTTCCCAGACGGTCGACAAGGTTAAAAAGGGGGGGGGGGGGGGGCAGGCAGAATGTGGGTCCACATTTACCCCGTCATAATGACGGATGCGATATTAAAGAAGAATTAACAGTTGATCCGCGATCGGCGGAACAACAAGAGGTAGAACATGTACAGGCTGCATTCATAGCAAAAATAAATGGCATAGAAATGACAGTAATACTTGATACAGGGGCGAGTGCCTTTTGCATAGATGAGCAATTATTTAAATGTATAGGTCGTGTAAAGAAATTACACATTTTGCCAGTGGAAAATTGTAAGGTTGTAGGTGCTCTACGAGGAAGAGCGCAAGTGATAGGGAATCAGGTGCAGGCTGAGATTGCCACAGAAAAAGAAGCCATATCATTCTCATTCCTTGTGGTTTGGAATATTACAGTGCCTTGCATCCTGGGACTTGATACGCTGCGGGAAATGAAGGCTAGAATTGACCTCTCCCGGGCCAACTGCACTTCATCCTATCGCAACTGGTAAATTGACCTGGCACTGATAAGGACTGCGGACGCGTATATAAATTACTGCTGCAAGGTCCGAGTAACTACAAATGATCCAGATACATTGAATATCAATGACTGTATCATTAGTCAAAACGGTAATGAAGAGGAACCCGATTGGGAGTGGGAGGCTGTCAATATCAAACAACAAATTGAAGAAAAAGTAGCCAAATCATATTACTTAAGCCCGTCACAACAAGCTGACTTAAGTCAAGTATTAAATCAATTTGTAAAAGTGTTCTCAGAGAAACCAGGAATCATTAAGGGAATTAAATTTGACATGCAGGTTAAGCCCCATCAAACATTCTACCTACCCTATACCGTTGTCGAAAAAGATCAACTGTGGGAAAAGAGATTCAAAGGATGCTGCGTTCGTAGATAGTCCAACCTTCGATATCACCTATGGCAGTCTGCTGTTAGCTGTCATGAAAACAGACGGCAGTGTTCGATTAGTATTGGACGAACGAGACATTAACAACATTATAATACCCGTGCGGACCAGGCCCGAAAGTACAGAAGAATAAATACAGAAGTTCCAAGGGGTCAAGTATTTGACAAGCCTTGATTTAAAAAGTTCGTCCTGGCAGGTGCCCTTGACGCAAGCTTCGAGGAAACATACCGCGTTTATATTCACCGGTAGGGTTACCAGTTTCGAGTTCTATCGCTTGGGCTGAATGTAAGTGTGGGCGTGTTCATTGCGGCACTGGATACAGTATTAGGGCCCGACCTTTTAGAAAAGGTAACGGTAAGTGTGAATGATATCTTCATAGCAAACTGGTCTGAAAATATGGAAATTTTGTACCGTGTGTTAACAAGATTTGCAGCAGCGGGAGTTACGGCCAACCTGGCAAAATCTAAGTTTTTACTGATATGGATATGGTGTCTGTTCTTTCGGACATGTCCGAAAGAACAGACACCAAATCCACAACAATATATAGTTCTGGCAATACCGGCTATGACCTTCTTCTTATGTTCAGATGCGCACATATTCCCCGAACTCTTAAGGGACTTGGTGTAAGGACGTCTTCCACGAGTAATGAGTGTGTTGGGGTGGGACACTACGAATGTAGTGTGTGGACATACAAGATGAGAATGTGGGTCTCGCGGGAGATGTGCGCGAGACAGTCCCTGCAGTCGCATTATCCTCTGTGCCCTCGGTGGCTCAGATGGATAGAGCGTTTGCCATGTAAATAGGAGATCCCTGGTTTGAGTCCCAGTCGGAGCACACATTTTCACCTGTCCCCGTTTATGTATATATATATATATATATATATATATATATATATATATATATATATATATATACTCCTGGAAATTGAAATAAGAACACCGTGAATTCATTGTCCCAGGAAGGGGAAACTTTATTGACACATTCCTGGGGTCAGATACATCACATGATCACATTGACAGAACCACAGGCACATAGACACAGGCAACAGAGCATGCACAATGTCGGCACTAGTACAGTGTATATCCACCTTTCGCAGCAATGCAGGCTGCTATTCTCCCATGGAAACGATCCTAGAGATGCTGGATGTAGTCCTGTGGAACGGCTTGCCATGCCATTTCCACCTGGCGCCTCAGTTGGACCAGCGTTCGTGCTGGACGTGCAGACCGCGTGAGACGACGCTTCATCCAGTCCCAAACATGCTCAATGGGGGACAGATCCGGAGATCTTGCTGGCCAGGGTAGTTGACTTACACCTTCTAGAGCACGTTGGGTGGCACGGGATACATGCGGACGTGCATTGTCCTGTTGGAACAGCAAGTTCCCTTGCCGGTCTAGGAATGGTAGAACGATGGGTTCGATGACGGTTTGGATGTACCGTGCACTATTCAGTGTCCCCTCGACGATCACCAGTGGTGTACGGCCAGTGTAGGAGATCGCTCCCCACACCATGATGCCGGGTGTTGGCCCTGTGTGCCTCGGTCGTATGCAGTCCTGATTGTGGCGCTCACCTGCACGGCGCCAAACACGCATACGACCATCATTGGCACCAAGGCAGAAGCGACTCTCATCGCTGAAGACGACACGTCTCCATTCGTCCCTCCATTCACGCCTGTCGCGACACCACTGGAGGCGGGCTGCACGATGTTGGGGCGTGAGCGGAAGACGGCCTAACGGTGTGCGGGACCGTAGCCCAGCTTCATGGAGACGGTTGCGAATGGTCCTCGCCGATACCCCAGGAGCAACAGTGTCCCTAATTTGCTGGGAAGTGGCGGTGCGGTCCCCTACGGCACTGCGTAGGATCCTACGGTCTTGGCGTGCATCCGTGCGTCGCTGCGGTCCGGTCCCAGGTCGACGGGCACGTGCACCTTCCGCCGACCACTGGCGACAACATCGATGTACTGTGGAGACCTCACGCCCCACGTGTTGAGCAATTCGGCGGTACGTCCACCCGGCCTCCCGCATGCCCACTATACGCCCTCGCTCAAAGTCCGTCAACTGCACATACGGTTCACGTCCACGCTGTCGCGGCATGCTACCAGTGTTAAAGACTGCGATGGAGCTCCGTATGCCACGGCAAACTGGCTGACACTGACGGCGGCGGTGCACAAATGCTGCGCAGCTAGCGCCATTCGACGGCCAACACCGCGGTTCCTGGTGTGTCCGCTGTGCCGTGCGTGTGATCATTGCTTGTACAGCCCTCTCGCAGTGTCCGGAGCAAGTATGGTGGGTCTGACACACCGGTGTCAATGTGTTCTTTTTTCCATTTCCAGGAGTGTATATCAATGCCCATGAGCAGCTGATGGTATTAATATAATTCAAATTTTTCTAAATCTAAGTTCGGTCGAGAGGAAATAAAATTTCTAGGGCACATCATTTCTCCAGTGAGAATTTTACCTAACCCAAGAAATGAAAGGCAATAGAGGAGATGCCGTGCCCTAAGACCAAAAAGCAACTGAAGGCATTTCTAGGTAAGGCCTCCTTTTTTAGACCATTTTTACCAGCACAGTTATTAAATAGTGAGGACTTACTAAGCCCACTCAGGAAAAACCGACCTTGGATTTTTACTGTGGAATGCATGAGGGCATTTGATCAAATTAAAGAAGCACTAGTAAATGCGGAGATATTGCACCATCCCGACATGTTGCAAGATTTTTACCTTTCGTCGAACGCATCTTTTTGTGGGTTGGGAGTTTGTCTCCTCCAAGTCGACAACGAAAGGCAACAAACTGAAATTAAAATTGTAGGATTTGCTAGCCGTGTGCTAAATTCCTGTGAGCGGTCCTACTCCGCAACAGTACTTGAGGCACTCGCAGTGATTTGGGCGCTAAAGAAATTTTATTATTACGTATATTGCAAAAGAGTAATAATAATTTGTGACCACCAGGCGCTCGGCTATGTGCTTACGTGTCGTTTACTGCACAAGCGTCTGACAAGGTGGATTTTGGCTTTGCAGGATTACGACTTCCAAATCAGACACGTAAAGGGAACGGACAATGTGGTTGCAAACGCATTGTCTAGATTACCTAGAGGATTATCCGAGTTTGCGGGCTTAGTAGAACAGTCTACGGAATTTAAAACCTTGTCACTTAAAGATCCCACCAGACGGAACAAACATGTACATATGTGTCGGGAGATCATAAACATGCACCATGGCGATCCGTCATGGTGCGGGACCTAGTAGATAGTGTCGGAAGTTCCATGCGGCTTTTCGCGGATGATGCTGTAGTATGCAGAGAAGTTGCGGCATTAGAAAATTGCAGCGAAATGCAGGAAGATCTGCAGCGGATAGGCACTTGGTGCAGGGAGTGGCAACCGACCCTTAACATACACAATTGTAATGTACTGCGAATACATACAAAGAAAGATACTTTATTGTACGATTATATGATAGCAGAACAAACACTGGTAGCAGTTACTTCTCTAAAATATCTGGGAGTATGCGTACGGAACGATTTGAAATGGATTGATCATATAAAATTAATTGTTCGTAAGGCGGGTGCCAGGTTGAGATTCATTGGGAGAGTACTTAGAAAGTGTAGTCCATCAACAAAGGAGGTGGTTTACAAAACACTCGTTCGACCTATACTTGAGTATTGTTCATCAGTGTGGGATCCGTACCAGGTCGGGTTGACAGAGGAGATAGAGAAGATCCAAAGAAGAGCGGCGCGTTTTGTCACATGGTTATTTGGTAAGCGTGATAGCGTTACGGAGATGTTCAGCAAACTCAAGTGGCAGACTCTGCAAGAGAGGCGCTCTGCATCGCGGTGTAGCTTGCTGTCCATATTTCGAGAAGGTGCGTTTCTGGATAAGGTATCGAATATATTGCTTCCCCCTACTTATACCTCCCGAGGAGATCATGAATGTAAAATTAGAGATACTCGGGCGCGCACGGAGGCTTTCCGGCAGTCGTTCTTCCCGGAACCATACGTGACTGGAACAGGGAAGGGAGGTAATGACAGTGGCACGTAAAGTGCCCTCCGCCACACACCGTTGGGTGGCTTGCGGAGTATAAATGTAGCTGTAGATAATTGATTCACTATCAACACAAATGGAGAATTTTGCAAATTATATAAGATACAAAATGAAATTTCGTATCACAGAATGACAGAAATTTCGAACTTGCACCGTAAGGTCAAAACACTGGTGAGTTCTTGCCTCATTTGTCAAAAACCAAAACCATGTACTCGCAGTACGAAGAATGAACTACACCCGATAGTTCCGACAGCTCCGTCACAGATCGTTGCTGTTGATGATACCGGACCCTTGCCGATAGCAAGAGGCGGGGTAAAGTATGTGGTAGCTGTGCTTGATATTTTCTCAAAACATCTGAAATTGTACCCCACAAGAACTTCCACTACAAAAGCTATAGTCCGAAAAGTTGTATCAAACTATATACCAAGTGTCGGGAAACCGATGACCTTACTGACAGACAATGCGAGCTATTTCAAAAGTCAGGACTGGAAAATGTTTATACGGGAACACGACATTAAACATATTTTTATATCTTTTTCACCCAAGCACGAACCACATGTAGCTCTGTTTTCGCGATTTTCTGTCCGGGCATATACGGCAAATCAACCAACTAAGTGGGTTGAGTTGGTACCACAATTTGAGAAAAGTCATAACAATGTGCCTCATGAATCTATTGGGTGCACGTCCTGTGGAATCATGATGCCAAATGAACCTGAAGACGAGTGGCTAAAACTTTTTGATAAATAGAGAGCAGAAGTACAAGCTCTGCTCGCTATGCAACATAATGCAACAATCATAAAGCAAAAATATGATAGGACGCTAAATAGACTCTACAGTTACAACAGAGGAGACTTGGTGATGTTAAAGAACCATCCCAAGTCTTCGAGCATTAAAAAGATCAACAAAAATTGGTAACTCCTATATTCTGGGCCACACAGAATCTTGGAGATACCTCATTAGGGGTGTTATCTTCTGACACACCCCGAGATAGGAAAATTAAGGGGATTATATCCTCACAAGGATCTAAAGACATTCATACCCATGGATGCACAAGTAGACGCTTGAATGATCAGAGGATTTATTTGGGTAGTATGTAAAGATTAGGTATAAGGTGAAAATATATATCTAGTTAAGATTTATTTCATGTATGTTTACCTTTGTATATATGCTTATTATATATGTGGTAATTTTTAAGTATGTGTGTGAGCGAGTTGCTTGTGAATGAAAGTCATGCATTTAAATGTGTGCAATCTAACAAAGTATTAGTAAATGAATATGCGTAATGGCACTTTGCACAAAAGTGGAAGTGAGAGAGAGGCATTGTGCATGGTTGTCGGAAACGCATACTAGCACCGGATCATTGACCTAATGTGAGAAATAGGATGATTTATTCTCTAAACAGGATTATAACTGAAGGTATGACAGATAATTAACATCTGCACAGACTTGGAAGCGCTTGCAGTTAAACCCGTACAAGCAAGGCAACTGAAAACGCAGTAAAAATAAAAGCAATGAATCAGTGTTGAATGAATATAAAGAACATATCTAAAAAACCTACTGAACTCCGAGTACAGAAAGACCAATTGGACGACACTTTCAATAAGAGGAGCCAACTAGATCAATCTCTTAGTACAGAGTGATAAAACGTATCTAGGAGGAACTCTGATTTGTATAATGTATAAAATATTATTATGTAAAATTTGAGCCATATTTCTTATGTAGCTCAAGTAATGGGTGTTAAAGTATGTTCCAATTTTCAAGTGAGATTATCCAGACGCTTAGTTAGTGCAGTATGGATAAACTGAATCACTAATTGGAATGTGATGGAAAAAGTGAACAGTAAACTGTGTGATAAGACACAGAGTGTTGACTGTATTTAGCAGTGAAAAACTGTTGATTGAGTACAGTGAACTAAGATAATTAAAATCAACAGTATTCATGGTGGTGTCATCCGCAACAAACAATTTAATATACGCCAAATAATGCTGACATTCATTGTGTGGAAAAATGTTTCTGTGAACAAGACGAACGGAACATTCCCAGTGGACTGTGAAGAGATGATACGGGTAGCGCACAGCGAACTACGGATTCAAGGGCCGACAAAAGCACGCTAGAAACGACGCAGGCCAAACATTGTGAAGTGAGAAGTGTCACAGCAAGGTACTCGCATGAACACCCAACACAGTGACAGTGTGTAGTGCTGAGTAGTGAACACTTAGCAAAAAACAAGGATTAAATCCGAGTAGTGAAACGTGTGAGTTCGAGCCAGAAACTTTTTTAAAGAACTGGACCTCGTACGTTTGTACATTATATCACTGCATACAAAAACAGTAAACACGAATGACTGTGGAGTGCTCGAAAACTAATAAAATTTCTTTCAGCACTTGCGATATGTGTATTTGTCTTGCTTTGCTGATGAACTGATACGCGGTCGAATATTTGCATGTTACGCGAGGCGAGCGGCCGACAAATGTTCCTAACAGCACAGCAGATGCCCCGCGCCTGTCCACTGATCGTCAGCTGTCCGCGCGGACGTCACAGCGCACGTCAACGAACTGTCGCTAACAGTGGCAGGGTGCCGCACACGCTTCTGTTGTCGCCAACAACGATCCGCCGACAGCTCAACAATACACCAGCGTCGACGACTCTTACTTCGATGCATTTATGGTTGACGACGAATTAATGAACACCGACTACAATGTAAATTTGTAAGACATAATGTGCAAAGGACATAGAAATTGAAAAAAACTGATTGCATATGTCAAATCAAATAAAAGTGGCTATATATTTCTTATTGTGATGTATATGTGTACGTGATAAAAAAAGGGTGCCATGACAATTACAAATAAAGCAGGCACAGACGAATATTATTCACCAAGATGAACTTTAATACTATATGAAAAACGTACTGTGTACCTAATTCCAAACAACATCTATTTCTTGTTGTAAAGAATGTCAAGAATCCGAAGGCTCCGTGCGAGCTTTTAGACCCGTTTTTCCTTACGCCTGTAACCCAAATGGGGGAGCGTAAGCAAATTCGTACTGGGTCTGTAGAATTCCAGATTGTTGACATTCCTGATACAAAATATGGTTGGAACGAATAGATGTACAAACCTGTAAGAATGAGATGTAAAAAAAAATGTTAAAATATGTGTGAAATCTTACGGGACTTAACTGATAAGGTCATCAGTCCCTAAGCTTACACACTACTTAGCCTAAATGATCCTAGGGACAAACACACACACACACACACACACCCATGCCCGAGGGAGGACTCTAACCTCCGCCGGGATCAGCCACACAGCCCATGACTGCAGCGCCTGAGACCGCTCGGCTAATCCCGCGCGGCTGAGATCGAAACATATCTATAACACACGAACGATATAGTACGAATATAACCATATATGCAACTGTGACTTCAACACAAATGTACCTACCTTAATCATGTAAACATGAACACTTAAATAATGATGTAAGACGGTAGTGAGTCTGTACAAAAAGTAGTGAACCACATTAAGTGCACCATCACTAGGGACCCCATGTGACGGTACGTCACATAAATGGACATTTGAAGAAAGGGAAAAGAAGTGTGTGTTATGAGACGTTCAACCATAAATTATCTAAAGACTAAGTACAACTGCGCGACGTATAATAAATAGTAAAGAATGTAAATTAATATCAGAACTCACAAATATCAATGTAATTAACAAAGAACAGTTTCTTTTGTATAATCTCTGTGTAATGTAGGTCATGAAGATCAGAGACATTGCTTTGATTGAACTCTCTCTCCTGTTTTTGTTTCGTCTTGGGGTAGGCCGCCATTATAGCGCTGTCTGATAATTAATGTAAGCTTTTCTGTATTTTAGCAAAATATAATAGAAATTGTTATTAGAAATTGTGTATTATTGACTTAGTTGTCACCTCTCATAGTAGCAACCATTAATCATCATTAACCAAGTTCTTTCAGAAGTTCGAGTTGCGAGGAGCTCTTCTTCCCTAGCTGCATTCGGTCGGCCATTACATTGACGACCTTTTATAATTAATAGTTCATGTTATAGTATTAAATATAAATACGAGAGACTTCTCAGTTTTGATTTTTCATTCATTTCAAAGTTAAAGAGGCTACTGATAGATTTCATTTACTAAAATTCACAGCACTCAATGAGTTAAGTATGTTTCATTTTGGCCGCTTACCGGCAAATGAGATTCTCTCCAGTTTTGCCTTCCAAATAATGAACAAGAAATATTGAAAATCATTCCATTCAATAAGTTCTCCAATATCTCAGTTAATCTTTGTGAAATTTGGTGCATAAATAACCAGTAGCCCCTGAGACCCATATTAATAATTACTGTTTGCGTAAGAATACGCATATTTTGTTTTCTAAATAGCAGCGCTCACGCAGACTATTTATTACAAGGCTGTGAGTTGCGCGCTGTGTTTAAAAAATATTATATCGTACGTACTTCGGGGCATCCGATGTTCGTATGAGTGTTATAGCGGTATAAGTTAATTAAAAGTCTCATGCTAGCCCACAATATAAAGACGCCCAAGCCAATAAATGATTAATAATAATAATATATTATACCGTGATAGTATGTCAGTACATGTTTGATTATCAGGAGCTTTTTGCCATGTGAAATAATTTTAATTAATGACTACGCATACCACATTTCAACCATTACAGTTGCGATACTGGTTAATCACGTAGCGTAGCTATGGTGCGCTCTGCTGGCCTCAGTTTCCTTGTATAAATACCAGACGCATTCTGATCATCACCAGCACTTACTATGTATGTACATGTTTAGTTTGACGTTGATACTACATCAGAATATTTTATGGTATGTATGGCTGGTAAACATGGCTGTTAATCATGTAAACATTTTATCTTTCTTATTTAGCACCAGACTTTTATAGATTTAACGTAAGCAAACTACCTTACTTGGTTACACACTGTTTGTTTTTGTAATGAATCTGAAGATGGCAGTGGCCGAAACCGGTTACAGTGAAATTTAAAAAGAAAAAAAATTATGTTACGAAGACGGACCTGTAAAATAATGTGCTAAATATCTGATCATGGACTCATTTTCAGACTTTATGTCTTAAATTGATTACATCGCTGTAATCGACAATGAAGTAAAATCGTTTATACAAGTTGTTCGGCGCCAGCCTTTCTTCAGCGATTCTGATTTTATACCGTTTCAGCGGCTTCTTTGCCACCATTTACCTGATGTGACCTTGTTAGGAACATTAACACTCTACAGACCAGCCTGTCTTATTGCACTAGGAAAGCTTTGTGAGTTAACCTCTTTCCCCATTAAACTGAAGTTAAATTATTATGACTGAATAATATCTGGTTACTTGAACCGACACTTTTAAGCGAGAGAAGTCGCTTCGTCAATATTTTATCATAAATATCTCCCACATTCCCAGGTAAAATTTAATTGAACTGACATCCTCCTCATGAAGGCCCAACGGTACCGACTGACCACCGTATCATCTTCAGACACCATAGGCGTCACTGGATGCGGATTTGGAGGGGGATGAGGTCAGCACACCGCTCTCACTGCTTTCCGAGACTGGAGCCGCTACGTCTCAAACAAGTAGCTCCTCAGTTTGCCTCGCAAGAGCTGAGTGCTGCCGGCCGGTGTGGCCGTACGGTTCTAAGCGATTCAGTGTGGAACCGCGTGACCGCTACGGTCGCAGGTTCGAATCCTGCCTCGGGCATGGATGTGTGTGATGTCCTTAGGTTAGTTAGGTTTAAGTAGTTCTAAGTTCTAGGGGACTGATGATCTCAGATGTTGAGTCCCATAGTGCTCAGAGCCATTTGAACCATTTTGAGCTGAGTACACCCCGCTTGTCCACAGCGCTCGGCAGACGGGATGGCCACCCAGTATAAATTTAATTCCTCTCTGAATTCTGGAGACTATAAAGCGGAATGATTAGGCAGTTACAGTTCGTAGTCGTACTCCATCGACCTCTCGATGTCGAAGTCAGCACCTGGAATAAAATTTCTGTGGCTCTGCAGAATTCAGGTAAACGTCGACTCTGAAAATTCCTAAAATAGTCAGAGGCACGATCGTACGCATTTGGGAAGGGGAATCAGTGTCCAAGTTGTGTACTAATTTCGATAAAATTCCAAACGATAATATCTCAAAATAGAGCATAAACGCCCATGGTGCAGGCTTTACTGATTTCCCACAGACAATGCAGAAGTTAAAATAACCAAAGAATTAAACGTACCTTTTCCATTCATAATATTCTATTTTTCCATTAGTGACCTTCATGGCTATGTTTTAGGACACATCGTCCTTTTGTATTACATGAAATGTTGACATAATCAAATTACATTTCGTATACAAAACGGCAGCTTCCAACAACGCCACTAATTACAGTTCCGCCGCGATCACAGTCTCTGCAATAGCTAAATCAGAAGTAAATAAATTCATAGTACACGTAATGTTCCACATTATGTCTACAGAGTTTTTCTACTACGTTTTACAGATAATCTCTTTCTCTCTTGCATTCGTAATGAGTCTTTGATCGACATAGACGATTTGCGCAGTTACACGTAAACATTGGCGCTAAACGAAGTAAAGTAACAGGAAAAGAGTGATACTATAGATGCCAATGCGGTAACAACAATCTTTAAATGCCAAATAAATATGGTTGCTACCAGTTAAAAAGGGATTGTCCAATATCATTGATTCACTGAGACTGAATAACTATTAAACAGGCAAACAGGCCAAAATGTTGTACCTTAAATATTTATACAGAATTTCCATAAATTATCTTTAGGGTAGCATTAGTTTACAGAGAGCTACTTCATTCGGTACAAGGTTGCTGACTTTCACGTGTGGAGAGGCTTATATTTCACTCTACAACACAACCATGGAAGATCACAATAAATTCAGGTCTACCCGCTAGAGAGCCATATTCCAGAACGAAACCGTGGAAAACTCGGAATATAGATCCGCAAACTTGACCTGCTCGCGTTATATAGATAAGATGGATATTAAAATTTTGAAAATTGTACACAGAAAAGAGGAAAGTAAAGTAGCGTGTACAAATCACCTTGGATATTTTAAAACGTTGACTAATTTTGTTTGATCGTGTTTAGATTATTAATAGGGCATCAACTACAGTTTGTGTGTTTAAAACTATTCATTGAACAAATACAAAATCTGCTCGCTTGAATACACGGATTCAGGCTGATCGAACTGGAAGGAGCTAGTCGTTAGATGGATGCTGGAGTCTGACTGGAACTGTTGGAGACTGATGTAAGACAAATCTTGAGGGGACCAGGAACGAGACTGTGGGAAAGTGGGATTATTTCGAGCGTCACTGCGCCAGAGAGAACCAATAGGACATGAAACAATTTCAAACATTAGATCAGTCAGAGATCTTTACCTTAAACATGGCAAAAGAACAGGTTAGTAGCACATTTCTCCATTGGATTTTTCATGAAATCAGTAAATTCTGAAGAGGAATAATCCACTGCAGTGCCCACTTCATAGCAGTCGTATTTTTAAACATGACTTTCCAAAGAAAATCACTGCTCATGATCATTTCATTACAATTTTAGGAATCCTTCTCTCTGTGCATCGATATCACATTATCATTCTTCATAGTAAGACACGAGAATTTTTTTGTGTATCCAAAGTGAATATCTCTCCTGGGAAATGCTTCCGACAAAGACTATAACTCACCTTGCCTTCGCACCACTTCTACGCTTTCATCATACATTTCTTTCTTAGACTCCTTTGCCTTCTCAATTTATTTTCAGTCCACGTCCGAATCTGAATTCACTTTACAGCAGATAGATAAATTAATTCGTCTTACATTCATGATCATTTGAAATCAAATAAATCACACAAACATACATAAAGGATTTCATCTTCGTGACAGTAAAACTCATTAGAGTCAGGAACTATCAAACTAGTCCCAGCCTACACCTTATATACCAAAGAACTTACAGCTGAACTAAGTGGCAAGAGTGTAACAAAATTTCACTGTTCTTTATCGATGGTCCCTGCAAGTCCCTAGAATCTCTCCATTATAAATCAGAATACCTCCTTCGTGTGAGTTCGGTCAGTGCAGTTACATTTCCTCTCACACAAAAGACTACCCTACGATGCATGTACATTAGTGGATAAAACGCATATAAACATCCTAAATCAAAAATTTAAATAATTAAAGCTGAATATCACACAGCTGTACAAATGTATGTACACTCTTCCTAACAATAAAGAGTTGACTTGGTCATCAATAAAAAGAATTAATTAATTATTTACTAGATAAACACTATCATTGCTTCTCTAAAGGACTCACTATGCGGTGCAAAGTCTCTTATTAATAACTCTGATCTTACTGTGAATGCATCATAGTCCAACACCAAACGCAGTTACTGTAAATTTAGTGATAGTCCATCACTCTTCACTATATAATTCTTAATCACTAAGAATTTAATTATCATAGCCCGCCTCATACGGCTGATCACTTAATATCCTGGTGGGAATACAATCCTCCGATTAGTAAACTTTCAGGATACGCCAGTAAATACGCACCTTGGTTTGGAATCTTCGTAATTACGAACGGTCCAGTGTCTATTAATTGCCACTTCCTATTCTTTCTGGAAAGTAATGAGGATCGCGCAGTGCTCAAAACAATACTTTTTCACCGATCCTGAACGTCTGCATCCGTTTGAGTCTGCCGTAATGATCCCTTTTTATGATCATGGCCTTCTGCCGTCGGAATTTAGTTTACCCCTTCATTTATTTCCTTTCTTCTAAAAATCAGTTCAGTATGCCTGAATTTCGTTGAGGTGTGAAGAAAGCTGTTCATCATTTCCTCAAATTCCTTAAGACGCCAGGAAATCGGACAGAAGCCACGACAGTATGTCAAATGTGACATAACATCACGATGACACATTTATCCTTTGATAATTCCGCATTTTCCTTCAAGGACAACTGAACGAGATAACAGCAGTCTTGATAATTGCTACTTCTGTTGATCGGTGCGGTGCTCAGTTTCCTTTACTTTCTCTATTACTAGATCTGAAAATGTTGATACTTTGATTGTGTTGAGGGAATACATTTTCGGGCGTTTATTATTTGTTATGATCAAGCTCATGCGGGCCGCACGGCAGTACCGTTCTTGTATTCCTTCTTTACGTATTAAGTCAACCTCCACTAAAACATCATCGATCCAGAATTTCGCCTTCCCCGCTGAGAAGTCGATGCTTCCGTCCCCGCTACTAACACCCAGGATACAAACCACGATCAATCTTTCAAGAATCAGCAAAGCGCATGTAATTGCTGCATTTCCCAACTTCAACTTCCATTGTGTCTGCATCCTGACGCTCGTGGATCTTATGGTTAAGGCCACTGGCAAAACTGGTAGTTTTGCTCTTCGCGAAAGTTTTCGGAACAAAGCGCTCGATGTCACATTATCCGGAGCTCCGGCTTCTAATGCTACAGTGACTGAAATTCCTTCGACTGTAATAAGGACTTCAGAAATTGGCACGAAGGATACACTTTGTAATACTGATAAAATATCCTCACAGAATTCCTCCGATAATTCTTTTCCAACGTTATACCGTAGCCTCTGCAACTGCTGGTCGTAGCTCCTGTTCGAATCACTGAAAGTGCCTCTGTGGATCGATGCGGTCATGATTAGTTTGTAGGACACGCGTCACTGCCAATTTTTTGCGTCATCTATTACCTCCGTAATTATTGTTGTCTGCATGTTCCAGTTTCCTGGCACAGACTGCGTCTGCTGTTGAAAGTAGTTTATTTTTATTATTTTTATTATTATTGTTATGGCGAAAGATGTAGGAAAAAGTGTAAAGCTCCATCGCTGACAATATTAGTATTCTGACTGAGAACACAAAAGAACAAAACAATTTTTTTACTCTTCGTATAACTCATGAGAAACCACATTATCTTGTATCTGACGGCGATTATAAAAAATAATTTCTAACAATTTATAGGAAAATGCTACTTCACGCAACAGACAACTTGTCTTGTCGCTGCAGCTGCGTGAATATTCTGTATCCAGCAACATGCTGAACTGATTCAAAATAAATACTGCGATCCATGCCGAGTGCAATGCATTATTACAAATAGTGATACAGCTACTGCCATTCTTTTATACAGAAACTGAATGAACAGAATGTTGAATGTTGGTCAACCAGCCTTCAGTGGTGTAAAAAACTGAAAGAAACCAATAAAAGCTTTTAATTTACAATGTTCTCAAAACTGACGATTTAAACGCTGACAGACTTTACTAGGATATTTCCTTTTTTCGACAGATTAGCAACAACTTTAATGATTCCACAATGTCTGCAAGGTGGTCCATTGATCGTGACCGAGCCAAATATCTCACGAAATAAGCGTCAAACGAAAAAACTACAAAGACGAAACTTGTCTAGCTTGAAGGGGGAAACCAGATGCCGCTATAGTTGGCTCGCTAGATGGTGCTGCCATGGGTCAAACGGATATTAACTGCGTTTTTTAAAAAATAGGAACCCCCATTTTTATTACATATTCTTGTAGTACGTAAAGAAACATGAATGTTTTAGTTGGACCACTTTCCTCGCTTTGTGATAGATGGCGCTGTAATAATCACAAATGTGTAAGTACGTGGTATCACGTAACATTCCGCCAGTGCGGACGGCATTTGCTTCGTGATACATTCCCCTTGTTAAAATGGACCTCTTACCAATTGCGGAAAAGGTCGATATCGTATTGATGTATGGCTATTGTGATCCAAATGCCCAAAGGCAGGCTGCGTCTAGCTACTCTTAACAAGTGTTCACTCGCTGTTACTCGCGATAATAATATCTCAGATTCAGAGTCAGCTGCGAATTTTCCAAAGAAATATTAGCGTCCAACTTTCACTTTTGTGGGAAGTTACTGTTTCAAAACTGACTAGTTGATAGTTGCTGGTTATTAGGTCGGGCTGGATTGTACCTCCGATCGCCTCTATTAAATTTGTTTCTGGCTGGTCGGAAGCCACTACCATTTCCATTTCCACTGTCGTTCTTCCAACTGTTGTTCGGATTACAATTCAGTACATCGCTTGGATTTGCTTTATCCATTTGGTTGGTTCTTTTTGCATTACTACCATTTCCACGGCCACTTGGTTAGTGATACCAGTGTTCACATTATTCTGCCCGTTATTAGATCCCGTCGTGGACTTCGTGTCTCCTAGAATCACTTCGATCCAACACAGATACAAATTCCTCCGAATTTTCGTCTGACACATTAAGTAGCTGTCTCCTGACTCTGACCCGTAATCTAGCTTATAATATTCTCAGTACATCCTGTTGTGGTTACGGACCACTAGCGACATGTATTAACATACTTTTAGAAGTACATTCTTAACGTCCCCTGCTTGAATGAGAATTGTTCACGGTAAAATAATTCTTGGCCCGACCTTTGTTGAATTCCGCGCGAGCAGTATTTTGGCAAGAACGCCTGTTCAAATTCATCTGTGTCAGTCTGAGAAGATTCGCACGCTTCGGTTGCCCATAGTGCATCTTCTCATTGAATATAACCTGATACATACCTTATCTTCTGTGCATCGGTCCAGTTCCTTGGTAAAGCTCCCCTGAAGCTTCGCACGACGAACACCAAGGGATTCACCGTCCTCTTATCGGGATTAAATATCTGAAATTGCCGATACTTGAGCATTTTCTCTTCAATATTAGGTGCACAATACATGTACTGGCCCCTATCGGCTTCTTGTGGACTATGTGGAGGACTACAGTATGGCGAATACTCGTTCGGATTTCTGTAACTGGATACTTAGCCCGACGTTTACTGTTTCGGAGGTTGATACACCTTCCTACAACTGTTCATCGCCCCTCGAAACTCTGATAGCTTTCCTTTGGCCATCTTAATGGATTCCTCGACTTGCTCCTTCCATTTCGCAAAATCGGAGCCTAGATGAGTCTTAACTTTTTCTGTTCCTTTCTTAAGGGAATTCTCTTCTGGCTGTTCATCCGGAGATAAGGATGAGACAGCACATTTTACACCTTCAAATACCGTCAGATTTAGCTGCTGTTCCTTACCCTTTGCCCAATTATCGATCTCCTTTGAAATGTAACGCTTATGTACCTCAAAATTTTCATTGATTTTATATTCCTGTCCTGGGGAAATATCTTGCACTGTTTCGCTGAGGATGGCAACCGTTTCTTCTACCTGATTCTGTCGATTCATAATTTCATTAACAGTATCACCTCTCTTTTCGGCCTCTATTAGGGATTTGTCTTGGAGCTGTTGCAATTCTTGTAACTCATTCGGCATGGCCTCGTGCTTTCTCACAAGATCAACTATCGTCTCTTGCATTTCGTTTTGGTTTTTCAAGATTTGTGGAATTAATTCAACCTGTTTCTGGATTTCAGACTGCTCTTGTGCCATCTGATCGACTTTAATTTTCGTATGCTTTTGCTCTTGTGCCATGGTTGACTGCGATTGTGTCGTGTGATCGACTTGAATTATCATACCTTCTTACGCTTGTGTCGTATTTGACTACGCATGTGCCATGGTTGGCTGCTCTACGATATGAGACATATTATCAGATATCAAACTAAGGTGAGGGGATCAATCGCAAGTGTTGAGGATCTAGCTAGATCCTGCGCCGCAGCTGTGGGGCCGTCTGTAGCGTCAGTGACGTTAGCGGACTACATTTCACTTTCTTGTTCCCCTAGCATTTTCAGTTGTGCGTGACGTAAAACAACGAAATGCTACAAACTTTGCCGTAAATTCTACTTTTCTGATTAACACACACTACTTCACACGCAATCAAGACCTCGTAACACTTCACAAACTAACAGAAGTGTGTCCTCGAATGTTAGCGAAAATGAAAAACTATCGTTTACATAGTACAGTGACAGAGTCTTACCACTTCTACTTACTACAAGAACCAAGTTGGGTGCCTAAAAGATGCAGAAAGATAATTGTTTAGAAGTCCTCCCTTTATATGCTGTCTTCCGTCGAGTTTGTGGTCTGAAATTCGCATGCGACGCACATGCGTAGTCTAAACCCAATGTCGTAGCAGCAGTACTCGTTCCGTAGTGGCATAAAACACACACACACACACACACACACACACACACACACACACACATACAAATATTATACATAGAGTCCTCATCTAAATGACTGCCAGTTTAACTTATCTCACCGTTAGACTGGTGTTAAATTATTATAACTGAGTAATATCTAGTTGTAAACTAAAGAAACTACAAAAAGGTAGCATTTTGAGGGGATGGGACCTGGATAAACCAAAAGAACCAGAGAGTGTAGAGACTTCAGGGAGAGCATTAGGGAACAATTGACAAGAATGGGGGAAAGAAATACAGTTGAAGAAGAATGGGTAGCTTTGAGAGATGAGATAATGAAGGGAGCAGAGGATCAAGTAGGTAAAAAGACGAGGGTTAATAGAAATCCCTGCGTAACAAAAGACATAATGCATTTAATTGATGAAAGGAGAAAATATAAAAATGCAGTAAATGAAGCGGGCAAAAAGGAATACAAACGCCTCAAAAATGGGATCGACAGGAAGTGCAAAATAGCTAAGCAGGGATGGCTAGAGGACAAATGTAAGGATGTAGAGGCGCATATCACTAGGGGTAACATAGATACTGCCTACAGGAAAATTAAACAGACCTTTGAAGAAAAGAGAACCGCTTGCATGAATATCAAGAGCTCAGATTGAAACCCAGTTCTAAGCAAAGAAGGGAAAGCAGAAAGGTGGAAGGAGTATATAGAGGCTCTATACAAGGGCGATGTTCTTGAGGACAATATTGTAGAAATGGAAGAGAATGTAGATGAAGATGAAATAGGAGATATGATACTGTGTGAAGAGTTTGACAGAGCACTGAAAGACCTAAGTCGAAACAAGGCCCCAGGAGTAGACAACATTCCATTAGATCTACTGACAGCCTTGGGAGAGCCAGGCCTAACAAAACTCTACCATCTGGTGAGCAAGATGTATGAGATAGGCGAAATACCCAATCCCAAAGAAAGCAGGTGTTTACAGATGTGAAAATTATCGAACAATCAGTTTAATAAGTCACGGTTGCAAAATACTAACACGAATTATTTTCAGACGAATGGAAAAACTGGTAGAAGCCGACCTCGGGGAAGATCAGTTTGGATACCGTAGAAATGTTGGAACGCGTGAGGCAATACTGACCTTACGACTTATCTTAGAAAGTAGATTAAGGAAAGGCATACCCACGTTTCTAACATTTGTAGACTTAGAGAAAGCTTTTGACAATGATGACTGGAATATTTTCTTTCAAATTCTAAAGGTGGTAGCGGAAAAATACAAAGAGCGAAAGGCTATTTACAATTTGTACAGAAACCAGATAACAGTTATAAGAGTCGAGGGGCATGAAAGGGAAGCAGTGGTTGAGAAGGGAGTGAGACAGGGTTATAGCCTATCCCCGATGTAATTCAATCTGTATATTGAGCTAGCAGTAAAGGAAACAAAAGAAAAATTTGGAGTAGGAATTAGAATCCATAGAGAGAAAAAACTTTGAGGTTCTCCGATGACATTGTAATTCTGTCAGAGACAGCAAAGGACCTGGAAGAGCAGCTGAACGGAATGGACAATGTGTTAAAAGGAGTATATAAGATGAACATCAACAAAAGCAAAACTAGGATAATGGAATGTACCCGAATTAAATCGTGTGATGCTGCGGGATTTAGATTAGGAAATGAGACACTTAAAGTAGTAAATGTGTTCGGCTATTTGGGGAGCAAAATAATTGATGATGGTTGAAGTAGAGAGGGTAAAAAATGTAGACTGGCAATGGCAAGGAAAGCGTTTCTGAAGAAGAGAAATTTGTTAACATCGAGTGTAGATTTCAGTGTCAGTCGTTTTTGAAAGTATTTGTATGGAGTATAGCCATGTATGGAAGTGAAACGTGGATGATAAATAGTTTGGACAAAAAGAGAATATAAGCGTTCAAAATAGGTTGCTACAGAAGAATGCTGAAGATTAGATGGATAGATCACATAATTAATGAGGAGGTATTGAATAGAATTGGAGAGAAGAGAAATTTGTGGCACAACTTGACTAGCAGAAGGGATAGGTTGGTAGGGCATATTCTGAGGCATCAAGGGATCACCAATTTAGTATTGGAGGACAGCATGGGGGGTAAAAATGGTAGAGGGAGACCAAGAGATGAATACACTAAACAGATTCAGAAGGATGTAGGTTGTAGTAACTACTGGGAGATGAAGAAGCTTGCACAGGATAGAGTAGCATGGAGAGCTGCATTAAACCAGTCTCTGGACTGAAGACCACAACAACAACAATATCTAGTTACTTGAATGGAAAGTTTTTTTGGGCGAGAGAAGCCGCTTCCCCAGTATTTTAGCACAAATATCTTCCACACTCTCAGCCATAAATTTGATTCCTTTTTTTAACTCTCAAGTCTATAAAACAAAATGATTAGGCAGTTGCAGCTCGTAATCATAGTCAGTCTACCTGTAGATGTCTAAGTCAGCATTTGAAATAAAATTTCTGCGTCTCTGCAGACTTCCGGTGATCAGTGAATGAAATTCTTAGAGCAGTCAGAGGCAGAATCGTATGTCGCGGGGAAGCCGTCCTGGGTGCTATAACGTATTCACTCTGCAGCAAGGGAATCAGTGTCCAAGTTGTGTATTAATTTCGATAAGAGTCCAAACACTAATCGCTCAGAGTAGAGCATAAATGGCCGTAGTGCAGGCTTTACTGATATCCCAGGATACAATGTTCCCTACCAGTTACGACGCACCAAGTAATGTTCCGAGCCACGGACAAGGGAGAAGTTAAAATAACCAAAAACTTAAACGTACCTTTTCCACTCATGTAATTATATTTTTGCATAAGTGATCTTCATAGTTACGTTTCAGGATACATCCTCCTCTTGTATGAGATGAAATGTTATCATAATTAATCAAATTACAATTCGTATTCAAAATGGCAGCTTCCAACAATGCCCCTAATTTCAGTTCCGTGGCGGTCATACTCTCTGCAATTGCTAAATGAGAAGTAAGTTCGTAGTACGCGTAATTTTCCACAAAATATCCACAGAGTATTTTTATCACTAGTCAGAGATAATCTCTTTCTCTCTCTCAGTCATAATCAGTCTTCGATCCATGTAGACCACTTGCGGAGATCTGCGTAGCCGTTTGCCCTAAAAGAAAATTAAGGAATAGATGAAGGGTGATACTACAGTAGCATGTAACCACAACAGTAATGAATCCAAATCGCTGGAATTCAGGATAGATGAAGACAGCGAGTTAAGTAATATGGAAATTCGTATTCCAAAATGTAAGAGCTAAAATCCGAAAACAAACTTTAATCTCATGAAAGGACACGCACTGCCAATTCTGGCGGTGTCTTAATAGCCAGTCGAGCTCCCCCACTGCATATCTGCACCGTGAACAGAAATAAAATAATCACGAAAGTGGGATAAGAACGTAACTTTTTTATAAAATTACAATATTTCTTGACTTGTTACCTATAGACATAATAGCAAATGCAAGGTAACTAATTTTTTAAGATGGTATATTTGTGCGGGAAAGGAAATCGTGCTACAAATTGAAAGTCTCCTGATCTGGTGCCCTATCTGCAGTTTTAACTCCATTCCTGATTTATTGGAAGAGTTTCTTGCAAATCAGCGTAAGTTCATTTGAGGACATATCATTCCGCATAGATGTGGCGTCATTACGATTCGAGTATGCAAGCGCTTGTGACAAACAAGAATTTCAGGTATGTAATAACCTTTGATATGTTAAAATAGTTTATGAAGCCCTTGTTTCCATGAATGTTCAAACAGAGGAACACTCACTCAGGTGCTTATTACCTCTTCCGCTGACATTAAATGAGAGATAATTGCCGCATTTCATTTGTTCAGACTGGATGCGGAGAGACGGGTAACAAAGCATTACCGTAGGGCAAGCTTTAATATCAGTTGGAGAACAACTGGAACGCAGAAAGACAATTAGGAGACTCGAAAGCAAAATGTAAATAACGATCTAAGTACAATTAAAGCTCTCATGCACACGCCAATGTAAATTAGAGCTGCATCACAAATTCGTCACAAAGTAAGAGCAATAATTAGGCAATAAAACGGTCCGCCAGTCTGCTGGAATTCATATTTGCCCCAGTAAGGTACAGATTACCAATTTTTACATAAATTCAGCAACATTAAAGAGTGTGCACAAACAGCACCCAAAAATCTTAACGTCTTGGGGGAGGCGGTAAACCACCCATTTTACAAGTATGAACTCGTAACGGCAAATTATGGATTGAGCTTCGAGGCTACGGTTTTCGATGGAGAGAGAGTGACGTATTATCGATTACTTTATGTTCTATTAAGATGTCATGCAATCCATTAGCTATCAGTGTCGGGTGGATTGTCGAACAGTGCCTTAACTTTTCCTTCACATGCACTGCCTCCCAGCTCTTGGACGGTAATTTGTGTTGTGTACCAATACACTAATGTTATTAGTAGCGTTGTGGTATCGACGAACCACTTGCAGAAGATTAGGTTCATGGACACGATAGAACTGTTGTAAAATTGTATACGTATGGGTTTACCAACAAAAATAGCCCGCAAATTTGACATTCCGTGCTAACGACAAAAAACCTAGTAAGTCGCAAATGGGTGCTGTAATTTTTACCTGGAGTCCTTCAAGAATTATACTGTATACCTACAATCAAGCCTGTTTCGTCCTTATGGTTTTTAACCTTACGCACAGTAGTACTATGTGATACTGAGAAATTCGCTGAATACTGTACAACTTATTTTACATTACTGTCTGTTCTCAGTCATTTATTGCGACTGCTGTCCTTCCGCACTCAGTTCGAACAGAGCGTTGTGAGGAAGGCGTGCTGAGAAGCTACCCATCAGCATTCATTAAGCTTTGGTGGTCTGTCAAGCTGAAATGTGCTATGTTGTACATGGACAGCAACTAAGTCCATACTACTGTGTCCAGACTAAGCGCCTGCAACTGTCGCTTCCCGCGAAGCAGACCGATACAGCGGGCCCCGGACCGAGTAGGGGTCAGTCTGGCCGGTCGTCCCGGAAACACAGACGTTACCCAGAGACCACCAGGAGGCGTCCACGGCGCCACAAGAGGTCGCTACAGCCGTGGACCTCTTTCCTTCCGCTGGACACGTGACTGCAAATAGAGCCAGCCATATCCATGCGCCGAGCAGTATTTAGGCTGGCGCAGGAGCGTGGAGAGGCAGTTCACGACGAGCGAGTCCACTGATGTTATCGGAGCCGTCGCGTGATCGTCCACCGCCTTCAGCGTACCCGAGCCATCCCCGCAGGGCCTCTACTCGTCCTCGGACTCAGGTGACGGCAACGTGGACTCCGCGCCGCTCTTCACGAGACGCCCAGGGCTTGGTTTGGTGAAGTTCTGTGGTTACTACAGACAGTTTATGTTTGGAAGAATCTCTGATTTAGTTATTGGTAGGCTTGGAGGATCAGTCCTACCTCACGAATATTGTTTTGCAACTTTTGAAGAAAGACTTTAGTTTAAATAAAACGCTACAACTCACACTCTGAGATTTTCCTATCCGTGGACGGTGGATGTATTACATACCATCTGCAGAAAGTCCAAGAAAGAGAATCGGATAACTGCCCAAGACGGGTACAGTCTGTACATATAAGGCGCTGCTTACTCGAAACGCAGTTTGCTACTTTGATGCTATTCACTCAAGACAGCATTGTGAATATCCCTGTCACATGGATGTAGTGAGACATAAATCTACCCGTGGTCTAGGGGTAGTGTCTTTGATTATTAACCAAAACGTCCTCGGTCCCGCGTTCGAAACCCGCCATCACTTACATCATGATTAATGATCAGCATTGGCGGTCGAGGTGTTTCGGAAAAAGAAGTCACCCTCATTCTGCCAATGGCCTTGTCAAAGAGAGTGGAGGAGCGGACGGAGGTTTGCGGCACTCTCTTGTCCCTTCAGTGGCAAACTACCCCTAAAGGTGGAAGAATCAGCAATGATCAACGGCATGAGGATGTAGAAACCACCGCTTTAAAGAGACATAACGTGTATCCATAAGACATGTGGCTTGTAATTGAAAATATGTCATGATCTCTCTATTGACAAAACATTCCTGAATAGTCCCCCTTCAGATCTCCAGGAGAGAACTGCCAAGAGGAAGGTGACCGTGAGAGAAAGATTGAATGATCAACGAAAGGATAACGTTCTACGAGTCGGAGCATGGAATGTCACAAGCTTGAATGTGGTAGGGAAGGTAGAAAATCTGAAAAGGGAAGTGCAAAGGCTGACTCTAGATATAGTAGTGGTTAGTGAAGTGAAAGGGAGAGGATTTGTGGTCACATGAGTACAGGGTGACATCAAAAGCAGCAGAAAAAGGTATAACGGAAGTAGGATTCTTTATGAATATAAAGGTAGGGCAAAGAGTGTATTAAAGTGAACAGTTCTGTGATAGAGTTATTCTTGTCAGAATCGACAGAAAACCACTACCGACAACAATAGTTCAGGTGTACATGCTGAAGTCGCAAGCGGAAGATGAATAGAAAGTATGAGAATACTGAAAGGGTAGAACAGCACATAAAGGAAGATGAATGTCTAATAGTCATGGGGGGACTGGAATGCTGTTGCATGGGAAGCTGTAAAAGAAAAGGCTTCAGGAGAATGTGAGCTTTGGATAAGGAATGAGAGAGGAAAAAGACTGAGTTCTGTAATAAATTTCAGCTAGTAACAGAGAACATTCTGGTCAAGAATAACAAGAGGAGGCGGTGTACTTGGAAAAGACCGGGTAATACGGATAGGTTTCAGTTAGATTACATCATGCTGAGACAGAGATTGTGAAATCAAATACGGGATTGTAAGGCGTACCAGCAGCTGATAAAGACTCAGGTCACAATGTAGTAGTGATTAAGAATAGGCTGCAGTTCAAGAGATTGGGGTGGTAACATTAAGAGTGCAACGGGAATACCACTGTTAAATGCAGAAGAGAAAGCGGGTAAGTAGAAAGGGTACATTCAAGGCCTCTGTGAGGAGGAAGGTTTGTCTGCTGTAATAGAGGAAGAAACTGGAGTCGATTTAGAAGAGATGGGGGGGATCCAGCAGTAGAATCAGAATTTAAAAGAGCTTTGAAGGACTTAAGATCAAATAAGGCAGAAAAGATAGATAAAATTCCATCAGAATTTCTAAAATTATTGGAAGAACTGGCAACAAAACAACTATTCACGTTGGTGTGTAGAATGTATGACTCTGGCGACGTAACATCCGAATTTCGAAAAAATATCATTCACACAATTCCGAAGACTAAAGAGCTGACGGGTGCGAGAATTATCACACAATCAGCTTAATAGCTCGTGCATCCAAGTTGCTGCCAATAATAATATACAAAAGAATGGAAAAGAAAATTGTGTTTGTCCTAGATGAAGATTAGTTTCGCTGTAGAAAAGGTAAAGGCAGCAGATAGGCAATTCTGACATTGCGGTTGATGGTGGAAGCAAGACTAAAGAAAAATCCAAGACACGTTCATAGAATTTGTCGACCTGGAAGAAGCCTTCGACAATGTAAGATGGTGTAACATGGTCGAAATTCTGACGAAAATAGGGTTAGGGTATAGGGGGAGATGGGTAACATACAATATGTACAAGAGTCAACAGGGATTAATAAGACTGGACGATTAAGAACGATGCACTCGGATTAAAAAGGCTTATAACAGGGTTGTAGTATTCCCCCCCCCCCCCCTGCTCAATCTGTACATCGAAGAAGCAATAATGTGAATAACAGAAAGGTTCAGAAGTGGAATTAAAATTCAGTGTGAATGGATACCAATGATACGACTCGCTGATATTTGTATCCTGAGTGAAAGTGAGAGAAGAATTACATTATATACCGAATGGAATGCATTATATACTGAATGGAATGAACAATCCAATGAGTACAAAAAATGGATGAGAGTAAACCGCAGAAAGACAAAAGTAATGAGAAGTAACAGAAATGAGAACAGCGAGAAATTCAACTTCAAGATTGATGGTCACGAAGAAGATGAAGGTAAGGAATTCTCGTACATAGGCAACAAAATAACCAATTACGGACGGAGCAAGGAGGGCATAAAAAGGATACTAGCACTGCCAAAATGGGCATTCCTGGCCAGGAGGCTTCTACTAGTATTAGGCATGGGTCTTAATTTGAAGAAGAAATTTCTGAGAATGTATGTCTAGAGCACAGCATTGTCTCGTAGTTAAACTTGTACTGTGGGAGAATCTGAACAAAAGAGAACCGGATCATTTGAGATGTGGTGCTCAAACAGTAATAAAAAAAAATGAATGGGTCTTCGTCAAACAGTTATGTCAATCCTTCATTCATACCTAAAATGTATGTTGTACAGCATCCTGTGAGGATCGAAGTGCGAAAGCACCTCTTCAGAGCATCTACAAACCGATCGTAGGAGCTTGGCACGGGTTTGGAAGTTTAGCATTGCCTCATCAAGAGTTTCTGCAAAATTCCTCCAGTTGCCCTTCTTAAAGTTGAACACCCTGTGGAATGGCATCCACTCTGGTGTGATAGCTGTAAACACCTGATAGCAGATTGACCTATGTTTGGAGCCAGGTGCACATAATGATACAGTCTTAACATACGATAGTGGGGAACAGTGTCGCCACGAAAAGTAGTTCCGGTTTATACTCCCTTTTCCAGCGGCCGCCGTTCAATGAAAGTGGAAACATTCAGTCATGCAAGAGAGTTAACATTCTGCAGTCAGCCCACTTTAGTACCTCCTCTACGTTTACTTCATCCTCTCTTAGCCCAAGATGGTAATATGACTGCTAAAGTTGCTCATGGGAAGTGCCTGCAAGATGGTGTGTTTAGTACTTGGAATACACTTGGGCGTCTTCTGGCCAATGGTTGAAATTTCCCTCAATCAGCTGGTCTTTCCAGTGTGATAGAAGAAGAGCAGGGTCTTTCTCAAGACCAAAACTGATGATAAGAATAACACACATTGAAGGCTTATCAGCCATCAAAGGAGAACTTGAGAGAAGACAAGTTACCCTCTCACCTATTTTTCCCTTACGTAAACCTTGAGCATGACTCCAGAAAGTTAACGGCCTGAGCAGATGTTGATAGAGCCTGGTAGGGCGCTAAAGGCATGAGGTATTTGTACGATGTTTAAGTCATAGAAACGAGTCCATCCCTTAGTAAACCTTGCTGGACAGGTCCACAGCCATACAGGACAGACAGGGCAGCCCCTCACTGGGACACGGCTCCAGCAGAACAATGCTGCAATACCTGCCACAGTGCCAGCAGAAGCCTGGGCATGTGTCTACACAGTGGAGTCGTCAACTGGGCATTGTGTGCAGTGCCACACATAATAAAAATTCACATGTTTTCGTGTTCACCGATATTGCAAGAAGGCCAGTGAGCTACTTCCCTCGGCCACCCCTGTTGTATAAGAAAACTCCGGCATCTGAGATATGCTTAGAAATGGAAACTTTATTACACCCCATAGCAAGGACTAACAACCTCCTAGGCACAGGCAATTTAGATAAAGATATTTGAGATTGTATCTGTTTGCTTGTTGCATTGGGAAGAGAGACGACTTGAAAGAAAATCATGTTTTCCCTTCTGTGAAAACTTTAAAAAACTAGTAATTGGCAGTTTCTTTTTTTTCAGATGCATAGGTTTCTTAACGGTTGCCCTGGTTCAACATGAGTTTGTGCTGTCCCGTGGGAGGGGAGATTTAGCGCCTTTAGAGCCTTGAGTTTGGCTCAAGACGGTGTGAAGGCGGTGTCGTTCGTGCACTTTGCAGAAAAACTGAATTATTTTCTGGAAAGGGGTGGTAGCTCTCGGGTGTGGGGACTTCGGGCTGGTAAGCTCTTCTGGTCGAAGCTCTGGCCTGTGTGCTTGGTACTTGCGACCTTTCCTGAGACTGACCTCACCTGCGAGTAGTTTAGACTGGGGAGCCTGTGGTGAAGTCCTTACTGTACCGACAGTGTGACTTCAAACGTCTCGGACTACTCGTTTGCCGGGGGCACACTTATTCGTTTTCGGTTTGCCAGTCTTGACGTTTGGTATCCTTGTGCGTTCTGTCGTATAAGTGAGCCAAATTGGGCCTTGGTAGGAACAGCGAACGGGTGTGTCACACATTGAAATATACCATGATTTCAGTGCTCTGGTAGAGAGTACATTGCGATCCAACTGCCTGATCGCTAGACCATCAGATTTTTGCTTTTCTTTTGTGGGCGCGATCGATCCACAGGTGCTGCCTCCACGTCTCACCCTCCACCGCACACATCTCGCCAGCTGTAAGTCATGTCGCGGCAAGAGTAACGTACTGCCGCTCCGGCATTGTCAGGGCGTACAGATCTCAATCGCCACTTGCTCTCAGCGGCAGCTATGTAGAGAAACTTGAGTAGATTTGATCAATCAAAGTCGACTCAGCGTCAGATCAATTCAGCTTCCTTGTCCACATTTTAGGGCCATAGTACTTGACTCACTGATCATCTAGTTAAACTGACTTTGGCATCCAGGCGCCACCCAGTGTAGTGTTTAATCTTCTGTTAGTTGTTTAGGGAATTCAATCTGTCACTTGTTTGGTATAATTTATGTCTTCTTTTGTAAAATAAATGTTGTTAGTACACTAAATTTTGCCAACACTCTCAATCAGTTAACTAGTCCAAACAAGTTCCCTTTCAAATTTCTACAAACTATGTGTCGAGATACAAATTGTGATGTTTTGCGCATGCAAGAAACGCACAGAGATATTACTCAACGAAGACCAAAAATAGCAGGCATGCACATTGCTACTGAGAGACCCCCAGGTGGTATGGCAGCGCCATCTTTGTGAGGCCCGGTCTAGCAGCGCTCTGTTCCTATAACAGAGGATAACTATATTGAAATCTTAGCAGTTGTATAGCAACGTCCGTCAACAAGCCTCATGGCGAAAAATTTAACTTCAGTCTGAGTCGTAGCGCCGTATACCGAAGCTGCCTTGGAGGCAGTTAAGTGTGAGATGTGTCTCAGAGCTGGATAGTGTCAGATGGTGACGCGAGACTGGACGCGCACGTAGTTTATGTATCAGCCAATAGAGGACAATATTGGATAGGGGACTGATTTTTTTTTTTTTTTTTTTTTTTTCGAGTGTGCCCACTAGAGTGCACTAAAGTAATAGAATGTTTTTCATAAAATGTTCCAGCATTTTCATAAAGTGTTATGTCTTTTTGTGTATGTAAAATGTTATAAATTTGTTTTAGCAGTATGAATGATGCGTGAGTGTGGTTTAAGGTTAATATGAAGATAATTGTTTAACGAGTTATTTAGTGTGAGGACATTTCGAAGAAGTATGGATGTGGACAAAGGGGATTTTTGTAGAATAGATTTGTAAAGTAATTTTATGGTAAAGGGAAAGTTAATTCAGGTATAAATAACAGTAGTAAATAATTTTATGCACAAACAAAACTTCAGCATATTAGATAATTACGTCTGCAAAAGTGCAGTCGTGTGGTTTACTATTTTGCGTTCGGTTATTAATGAATAGTGCGGACTGACGCGGGAGAATGTTGTTTTGCTATTGGCTGTTGAGTAAACTGACTAATGGTAAAGCAATATTCTTCGCGCGCTTTCTCTGATAGAGAAGACTTACAGTATTCTAGAGAGGGGTTAGAGCCTAGCCATGAAACAGTTCGGACGTGTGTAGTAGTAGTTCCGATGGAACTAAGTGTCCGGATCTAGCAGTGTTTCATACATCAAAAGTGTTGTAAAGTGACAGCATAATTATTCCGATGGCTGTGTAGAAATTTCGGAATTTTTAAGTGAATTTTGTGACGAGAAAAGACATATATTCCGCGTGGCGTATTGAGCAGGTCGGTGGCTAAAAACTGTGACTGCATTAAGTACCGATAGACTTAATATTTGGCGAGCATTCTCAACCAAAAACAATCCGTATTCTTGTAGCTACTTGCTACCGTGAGTGAGAGGGATTGTGAGTGACTGTGTTAAGACTAGCACGGGCTTGGCAGTGATACTTGTTCACTTAAGTTTCAGAATATATTAATTAAGGAAAAAGTTTCCAACCTTTCATTTCGTGTGAAAACTTCCTCCCGAAACGTAGATTAGTGACTAATTGCAGCCTGGTTCACGTCGAAGTAAAGTAGGTTTTGCTCGGCTTCCCTACTGATGATATGCTGAGACAAAGTTCACAGGTAGGTGCAGGTACGTCGTAAAGGGACGGAAGGAACCGCGCCGCCGCAAGTCCCTCACAGTGAATTTCATTTCGATGACATGTTACTATGTAAAAGTAATTTATGCTCAATTGTGAGCTTTATCAATCACTATATCGTCAACGTGCAATACGACTGAGAAGGTGACGTTGTGGTTAGCACACAGGACACGCATTCGGGAGGACGACGGTTCTAACCAGTGTCCCGTCGTTCTGTTTTAGAATTTACGTGATGTCCCTAAATCACTTCAGGCAAATGCCGGAATGGTTCCTTTGAGGGCACAGCCGATTTTCTTTCCATCCTTCCCTAATTCGAGCTTGTACTCCGTTTCTGATGATGTCATTGTCTATGGGACGTCCTAGTCTGTATAACAAAACGTCTTAAACCTGACCGAACGAGGTGTTGCAGTGGCTCTGACGCTAGACTCAATCATGTAAATTGCAGTCGAAATTCTCGACAGGCTGCAATTATTTAAATCGTTTCACATGAATTAATATGTCTTTGATATAGCCATGTACTGCTCCTTGTCACATCCTTATCTAAGTCAGTAAGGACCCTGCTTCAGTGACAGCACAATCACGGAGGAAGACAGGTGAGAAAATGCATTACATTTGTACTAATCCCTCTCAGTTACTGTGACTGACAGTGACGTAGGCACGTTGCTTATTGCTTAGTTCACACGTATGTAAATTCACTTTCATACACATTAGACCACATATTTTTTGTGTAGGCTATATCTGAGGTGTTCCCGCACATTCTGGAAGCTTCCTGAATATTCCAGATTATCCCTGAACGCTCCGGAATATCCCGGATCGTTGTGGGACGTTATGGAATGCTGTGGAATGCTCTCGAATACTCTCTAATGTTCTAGAAATTTCTAGAGGAAGAAACTTTCCAGGCCTTACATCTCCCTAAGCACGCCCTTCAAGTAAAGTTAGGAAACTCTTTCATGGATTGAGGAAAGAGGGCTACCACACAATACTACTCCCTTGACCGTACCGGGACTCGTTTCTAAGTTTTAGCGTCACGCACATTGTACACTTACTTTTATAATATATAATGATTAATGTACTGCTATGCCTTAGTTATCGTTTCTCTCAGATTAATTGACTCTGCTTTCTGCTCGGAATCAATTTTATTTTGAAGATTAGGTCGTTTGTAAGTAAGGTTTTCAATGTCTCTGAGATTCATGAACTATTTTAGCTCTTCCGTTAGCCAAGGTGCTGGTTTTCCCTTCAGGTTTCCGGTCTTTGAAGGAAAATATTAACTACGTAATCGAGTTAGTTTAGAAGTAAATCCATGGGTTTTTTTTTCATGTCCAGGAATGGAATGGAAGCCGTTTCCTCAGTTATCTCTTTTGCCTCCACTGCAAGTTCAGGTACACTGATTGACTTAAAGTGCGGCCAGTTACAGTTTATTCCTTGGGTATTTTAGAGTATCTTATGAATATGATGTTGTGAGTTGATATTCCAGATACGAATTACTTTGCTTCTGGATTTCGTGGCTAATACATGTTGGATAATGTGGCTACAAGCTGCATTATGAGTAGTTGCAGGCTGAAATAGGATGAAGAAGAAAGGACACACTTGAATTTGGCATTGGAGAGGTGGAATATTTATGTTAGGAGCGTACAAATAACGGTAGTAACACTATGTCGAGTCGAATTGCGAAAGGTCAGTTTTGAAACAGGCTATCCCGCCTATTTTCGGATATCTGTAGAGGAGGTTGATTAGGCACATTTTGTTAAGGGATTCGAGATTTACGAACATATATTCGACCTGTTTGTCTTCATTACTAACTACTGAATGTGTGTAGCGTGGTCGATAATAAGTCAAGGCGTTTGTATACCGCTAGAGCGTCTCCTCATCTGTTTCTTCTGTCATGTCATAAGACAGTAAAGCCTATATTTAAGGAACTAGAGAGCATGCTTGGCCTGAGAAAGACGTCTACGTGCGTTGGAAATGTTACACCGACGCTGATACACTTCTGGAAATTGAAATAAGAACACCGTGAATTCATTGTCCCAGGAAGGGGAAACTTTATTGACACATTCCTGGGGTCAGATACATCACATGATCACACTGACAGAACCACAGGCACATAGACACAGACAACAGAGCATGCACAATGTCGGCACTAGTACAGTGTATATCCACCTTTCGCAGCAATGCAGGCTGCTATTCTCCCATGGAGACGATCGTAGAGATGCTGGATGTAGTCCTGTGGAACGGCTTGCCATGCCATTTCCACCTGGCGCCTCAGTTGGACCAGCGTTCGTGCTGGACGTGCAGACCGCGTGAGACGACGCTTCATCCAGTCCCAAACATGCTCAATGGGGGACAGATCCGGAGATCTTGCTGGCCAGGGTAGTTGACTTACACCTTCTAGAGCACGTTAGGTGGCACGGGATACGTGCGAACGTGCATTGTCCTGTTGGAACAGCAAGTTCCCTTGCCGGTCTAGGAATGGTAGAACGATGGGTTCGATGACGGTTTGGATGTACCGTGCACTATTCAGTGTCCCCTCGACGATCACCAGTGGTGTACGGCCAGTGTAGGAGATCGCTCCCCACACCATGATGCCGGGTGTTGGCCCTGTGTGCTTCGGTCGTATGCAGTCCTGATTGTGGCGCTCACTTGCACGGCACCAAACACGCATACGACCATCATTGGCACCAAGGCAGAAGCGACTCTCATCGCTGAAGACGATACGTCTCCATTCGTCCCTCCATTCACGCCTGTCGCGACACCACTGGAGGCGGGCTGCACGATGTTGGGGCGTGAGCGGAAGACGGTCTAACGGTGTGCGGGACCGTAGCCCAGCTTCATGGAGACGGTTGCGAATTGTCCTCGCCGATACCCCAGGAGCAACAGTGTCCCTAATTTGCTGGGAAGTGGCGGTGCGGTCCCCTACGGCACTGCGTAGGATCCTACGGTCTTGGCGTGCATCCGTGCGTCGCTGCGGTCCGGTCCCAGGTCTACGGGCACGTGCACCTTCCGCTGACCACTGGCGACAACATCGATGTACTGTGGAGACCTCACGCCCCACGTGTTGAGCAATTCGGCGGTACGTCCACCCGGCCTCCCGCATGCCCACTATACGCCCTCGCTCAAAGTCCGTCAACTGCACATACGGTTCACGTCCACGCTGTCGCGGCATGCTACCAGTGTTAAAGACTGCGATGGAGCTCCGTATGCCACGGCAAACTGGCTGACACTGACGGCGGCGGTGCGCAAATGCTGCGCAGCTAGCGCCATTCGACGGCCAACACCGCGGTTCCTGGTGTGTCCGCTGTGCCGTGCGTGTGATCATTGCTTGTACAGCCCTCTCGCAGTGTCCCGAGCAAGTATGGTGGGTCTGACACACCGGTGTCAATGTGTTCTTTTTTCCATTTCCAGGAGTGTATTTTGAAGTGCATGACAGTTCATCGAAATGAGTTGAAAGTGAGTGAACCTTTACGTGAACGATATGAAGTATTGTACGTTTCGTTGTAGAAGGAACCAGGATATGGCTGGCAAATATGACTTGCGGCTGTCTACATCTACGTGATTACTCTGCTATTTACAATAAAGTTCCCAGAAGAGGGTTCAATGAACCATCTTCATGCTGTCTCTCTACCGTTCCACTCTCGAACGGCACGCAGGAAAAACGAGCACTTACATTTTTCCGTGCGAGCCCTGATTTCTCTTATTTTATCGTGATGATCATTTCTCCCTATGTAGGTGGGTGCCAACAGAATGTTTTCGCAATCGGAGGAGAAAACTGGTGATTGTGGGCGTGGGCGTGTCTGTTCCGCTCGCCCGATAAAAGGAGCATGAGGAATGCGCTGGTGGGTGGAAGGCGGGGGGGGCGTGGGAGACGGAAGTAGGGCAGACCGGAGCAGTCAGAGAAGAACGGAAGGGAGGTAGTTCGACCAAGGTCAGCTGGTTTTGCAGCAATCGTGTGACAAGGGAAGCGGAGGTGGGGAAACGAATCTCGATAAGAATACAAATAATCTGTATGTAATACGAGGGTTGTCCAGAAAGTAAGTTCCGATCGGTCCCGAAATGGAAACCACTAGGAAAACCCGGTAAAGCTTTGCTGAGATGTGTTGGGCAGTGTCTCTAGTATGCCCTTCGATCGTGTCGCGTCATTCTTCTCAGTTTTCAGTGAACAGTAAGAACGTAAATATGCGTAAGGAATAGCGTCAGCTGCCATGTATGGCGGCCTGGTTAGAGATTTCGCCTGTGTCATGCAGCCCACATAATACAACTGTCGAGCAGTTCCTTCTTCATGCCAATTCACGGCCGCACACTACAGGGGCAATGAAGACGCTTCTGCACTTCCGATGAGAAGTGTTTCATCACCCACAACACAGTCCGTAATTGGCTCCCCCGAGTCTCGTCTCTCTTCACAAGAACCGCTGGATATGAAGACATAATTTTTCCACAAACAACGAGCTGCAGAGCAATGCAGATAACTGACCGAAAGCACAGGAGGCTGCTTTCTAGCCGGCCGAAGTGGCCGTGCGGTTAAAGGCGCTGCAGTCTGAAACCGCAAGACCGCTACGGTCGCAGGTTCGAATCTTGCCTCGGGCATGGATGTTTGTGTTGTCGTTAGGTTAGTTAGGTTTGACTAGTTCTAAGTTCTAGGGGACTAATGACCTCAGCAGTTGAGTCCCGTAGTGCTCAAAGCCAAAGCTGCTTTCTATGACGAGGATATTGGGAAGTTGATACAACACTACGACAACACTCGAAGCTGGAGTG